>NC_136417.1:184679598-189679598 GCF_052625555.1 Lactuca saligna | reverse complement strand
CTTGGAATCTTGCATGTTGAATCTCTTCAACACCTTATCCAAGTATGTACTCTAACTAAGTCCAAGTAGTATTTTACTCCGGTCTCTCATGATCCTTATCCCTAGAATATAGCCAGCTTCTCCTAGGTCCTTCATAGCGAAACACTTCCCAAGTTAGGACTTAACTTCCTACAGAGTTGGGATGTCATTTCCTATGAGTAGTATGTCATCCACATACAACACCAAAAACCTAATTATACTCCCACTAGCCTTGACATATACACAAGATTCATCTTCACTCCTAGAAAATCCAAACTCTTTGACCTTCTCATCAAAGCAAAGATTCCATCTGCGAGGTGCTTGCTTTAATCCATAGATGGAGTTCTCAAGCTTACACACTCTATTAGGGTACTCTATACTGACAAAACCCTCTAGCCGATTCATGTAAACATCCTCAGCCAACTTTCCATTAAGGAAAGCGGTTTTGACATCCATTTGCCATATTTCATAGTCATGAAATGCAGCTATGGCTAACAATACCCTAATAGACTTAATCTTGGCTACTGGTGAAAAGCTTCATCATAATCAATCTCCTGGAGTTTGAGAAACGCCCTTTGCAACCACTCGTGCCTTATAAGTGTGTACATTACCATCCATGTTGGTCTTCTTCTTGAAGATCCATTTGCACCCTACTGTCTTACGACCTGACACATTGTCAACCAAGTCCCAGACCTGATTTTTATACATGGAGTGTATCTCGCTATCCATTGCCTCTTTCCATTTAGCAGACTCAGGGCCTGCCATGGCTTCCGCATAGTTGTTAGGTTCATCCAGACTTACCAGTGTCCCATCACTGATAACTGTCTCACCTTCCATAGTAATATGGAAACCATAGTAATGATCAGGTTCATTCCTAACCCTTGTAGAACGCCTCAGAGGTACAATTGGAGGAATAATTGGATCAACAGGAGGTTCCTCCTCAAGTTGACTGTTAGTGTTTGAGGTTCCTTCACCACTTGACTCTTGAAGTTCATCAAGGTCAATTAGCTTCCCACTATCTCCTTGGCTTATGAACTCTCTCTCTCTCTCTCTCTCAAGACATCCCTCCTTGCTACAAAGACCACATTCTCACTAGGTCTATAGAAGAGGTAACCAAAGGATTTTTGTGGGTAGCCGATGAAAATACACCTCTCACTTCGGGGTTCGAGCTTGTCATGAGTCTCGTGTCTCACGAAAGCCTCGCAACCCCAAACCTTGATGTGGGCTAGACTAGGAACTTTTCCAGTCCACATCTCGTGATGTGTTTCGGCAACCTTCTTTGTAAGGACCAGATTAACGATATGGGTGGTAGTCTCTAAGGCATACCCCCAAAATGAGATTGGTAGCATAGCTTGACTCATCATGGAACGAACAATGTCCAACAAGGTTCGATTATGCCTCTCAGCTACACCATTCAACTGTGGTGTCCTGGGAGGTGTCAATGATGAGACAACCCCAGATTCCCTTAGATAGTTGAGGAACTCAGGACTAAGATACTCACCACTACGATCAGATCGAAGCATCTTAATGTTCCTGCCCAATTGATTCTCGACTTCTTGTTTAAACTCTTTAAACATTTCAAAAGTCTCTAACTTATGCTTGATTAAGTAGACATATCCATATCTACTATAATCATCTGTAAAAGTCACATAATAACGATTAGCATCCCTTGTGGCAGTTTTGAAGGGTCTACATACATCTGTGTGTACAAGATCCAACAAACCTTCATCCCTCTCACAAGAACCAGTGAAGGGTGACTTTGTTATTTTTCCAAGTAAGCATGATTCACAACTATCACCACCACGATCGGATCGAAGCATCTTAATGTTCCTGCCCAATTGATTCTTGACTTCTTGTTTAAACTCTTTAAACATTTCAAAAGTCTCTGACTTATGCTTGATTAAGTAGACATATCCATATCTACTATAATCATTTGTAAAAGTCACATAATAACGATTAGCATCCCTTGTGGCGGTTTTGAAGGGTCTACATACATCTGTGTGTACAAGATCCAACAAACCTTCACCCCTCTCACAAGAACCAGTGAAGGGTGACTTTGTTATTTTTCCAAGTAAGCATGATTCAAAACTATCATCTGACTTTAGGTTAAATGATTCCAAAACTCCATTCTTTTGGAGTTGGCCTATGCGTTTCTTGCTTATATGTCCAAGACAACAATGCCATAATGATGCTTTATCCAAGTTATTATCATTAATAGAATCAATACAAAATTCATTATTTCCTAAATTATCTACAACATAAATAGATTCATACACACCATCACAAGGTAATGCTTTAAAATAAAACACATTGTTAAATTAAGCATTTATTCCACCAATTTCATTATCAAAAGAAAAGGTAAAACGTTGTTTATACAAAGCATGAAAGGAAATAACATTTCTTGCCATTTCTGGCGAATAACAACATTTATTCAAATCTAAAGTAAATCCACTACTAAGCAACAAAGTATAAACTCCAATGTTGGTGACAAGTGAAACTTTCTTATTCCCCATGATCAAGTTATCTTTCCATGCTCCACATTCTCACTTTTTCTTAGTCCTTGCAATTCAGAACAAATATGAATACCGCAACCGGTATAAAGGACCCAAGAGTTAGAATAGAGTGAATTATTAGATGAGATAGTGTAAATACCTGCATGGTTGGGTTTAACTTTCCCATCCTTCAGATCTTCCTGGTACTTCAGACAGTTATGCTTCCAGTGCGCCTTTTCGTGGCAGTAGAAGTATTCAGCCTCTTTGGGATCAGAAGAAGGTGTAACAAAACCTTTCTTGGTTCCGCTAGAAGAGGAGCCATCAAGGGTCTTACCCTTGGTACCCTTCGAAGGGTTCTTTCTCTTTTTCCCTCTACGTTTCCCGATTGCCAGGACAGATGCTGAGTTTGGAGTAGTAGTAGGAGTGGTCACAACCGACTTACCTTTAAGACCTAATTCTTCGGTCTTTAGGAGTCCCTGAGGTTTGCTAAGTGTAACTTCCTCCTTATTCATGTGGTATGTCATGCAGAATTGATCATAATACGAACGTAAGGAGTGCAAAATAATATCTATTGCTAACTCCTCAGGGAAGTTCACATTCAACTTCATCAATCGATACACGTACCTTTGCATTTTCTGCATGTGGCTTGTGATGGGTTCACTATCTTTCATTCGGGTTGTGATCATAGAGGAGATTATTTAATATCGCTCTTGATGAGCACTATGATGGTAGCAATCCATCAAATCCTAGTGCATCTCAAAAGGATAGTAGTCCTCATAGGACTTTTGGAGCTCGACTGTCATGGTGGCCATCATGATGCATGCCACTTTGGTAGCATCTCTTTCATGTGCCTCATATTCAGCAAACTCCTCACGAGTAGTAGTTGGCTCAGGCACCTTAAGCTCCTTGTCAAGAACATATTCCTTGTTCTTGTAACAAGTGACCATCCTGATGTTTCTAATCCAATCAGTAAAGTTGGATCCATCAAAGATGACTCTCCTACAAAGGTTCATGAGAGAGGAGCCAGTAGGTTTTGAGCCAGGAGTAGCATTTTTGGAAGACATATGAAAGGAAGAAAGTAAGTTTAGTTTAGATATAGGTATAGTCCTTAATAAAACAACCAAATGTAATAATAAGGCTAGGATCCAATCACAATATATTATAACCTAGAATAGGGATGTCGTAATCCAAGTTATAATATATTTGAAAGGTAGGTGAATGACGATTCACCAATTTCCACAATTAAAACGAAACATAAATTATTAGGTTTTATTTGGCTTTTAGAAATTCCTAGATTCTTTGAGATACATTGAACTTTTCAATGGCATGTTTCAATCTTGAGTGTGCCCTTCATGTTTTGTGACAAGGGATATTGAGGACCATGCAAATTACTTGGTACCCTTAATGTTTTTCACTTAATCGTTGTGACGGTAAACCACACGCGCTACTTTCGACCTCATGAAAAACCTTAATTCACCCTTTGCCTTCCTTGTTAACTCCAAGTTAGTGTGCCGGTAAACCACACACGCTCCACCAATGACTTAAACAAGGTGCAAAGTGTTATTTCATGGATTAGCACCTTATTCACATTTTTCCTAAAGTAACTAAGATTGGGAATTTATAAAACATTTAGTTACTTTATAATAATCATTATACTTTTAATGAGAATTTTTAAGTCATTGTCCTACCCGTTCGGCTAATGACCCTCCACCAGTCAAGCAAGCGGTGGGTGAGAGTGGACACCCATTAAGTTGTCATTTTATAGGCAACAACCTTATACCCACCTTATAGACTGGCTTCGTGAATGAGGCGTACTAGCGGTAAGACAACTTTTATCTGATACATATATATATTATTATTAACTTATAATATTATTAGTATAAGGGTTGAATTTTAACTTTTAAAATTCTAAGGGTTGGAACTAAAGTTTTAATCAAGACTATACTTGTTCCAAAACTTGAGGGCAAGTTTTGTAAACTTTCAAAACTTTTCATTTCTTGTAACTTATGAGTTAATAGAGTAATGAAGACTCTTCATTTTTATAACTCATGTGTTATTTTAATGGTTTTTAACAAAGTGACTTTTGGTTTTCCATAACTTGAGGACAAGTTATGGACTCCATTAAAACACATAATGATCATGAATTAATCTACCACATAGGTTACAAACAATTCCTATGATCATCTAAACATCATAAGAACAAAAACATGAATATGAACACTTTCAAGAATAAAAAATTACAATTTAAAAACTTGTAATTTTGATAATTGTCATTGTAAATGGATTAGCATAAACATTACACCATCTAAAACATGTTTACAATAACCGAAACAATTTAGGGTAATGTTTCTAGTGCATTTCCAGCAAATAAAATCGAAATTCTGAAAATTGCAGCCTCTACTCGTCAAGTGCAAGAACAAACTCGACGAGTAGCTTGCATTTGGTCATGGACTCGTCGAGTCCCCCCAAGGACTCGGCGAGTTCATACGACCAGAAAACAGAAAAATCGATTTTTTCAATAGTTTGCACAAATAATCAAGAAACAAGCCTAGGCTCTAATACCACTGATGGGTTTTGATCATTCTAACACTTCCTAAGTGTACATGTAACCCTAATAACCTTGGATCTATGTTTTTCTAATTATAATGCAAAGTTGATTTCCAAGGCTATGATCCTATCTAGCATACATGGGGAACAATCTTAACTTGAATAAAAGATAGAACTACGTACCTTGTTGTTGTTTTTGATCCTTGAAACCTTGTGAGCCTAGCACCCCAAGTGTGATGCCTCAAAAGCTTGACACAACACCAAATGCTATGGAGTAAACTTGGAGAGAAAGTATAACACTCTAAAAAATCGGCTCTAGCCCTCAAGTATGCATGTGTAGCCGATTTTGGGAGAAACATGAGCTTTATATAGTGTTGAGACATCTAGGGTTACACCATGTAAACCTTAATGTGTCATTACTCTTCATTTCCATGACCCATGGGTTTGTAACTCCCATGAAGCCTCCATGTAGCATCCAATGGGTTTAACCCAACTTGATTATCCATGGAGCCTCTTAGCCCACTATACAAGATATGGATGATTTACATAATCAAGCCATATATTTAATTAGTTAACTTTTGATCACTTAATTAATTCTAAATTAATTATTGATCAAACTAATTAATTAATATTATTAATATATTAGAACTTGTAATATATTAATAAACCACAAGTGTTATTTCTCTCATTTAGTCTATCCAATTGCATGGTGCCATGCAACCCAAATGGACCATACCGGGTCGGGTCAAGTACATGTCATAAATACTTATGGACTTAGATACCTTATCCAATACATCATTTATTTTAAATTCTCCTAGCCCATAGAGTTAGACACTGTGAGGGTTAGTGACTTGACATGGCCATTCCACCATGTAACAGCCCCGTCAAATAAGGTGCAAGCAACAAACTTTACTTTTCTCCCTTCTGGGCATAAGCAAATCTCGAAAATCGAATTTGCTTTCTCGAACCATTGCGTTAGGGCAATGACTCCCTCAGTTCCATTAAAGGATTTGGGTTTTTGCAGTTGGTGAAGTCCTTGTAGGAACACTCCCTTGGGTGTCCGTGGCTTTCTCTATGGTTTGAGTTTGTATCGTTTCCTGCCCCACTGGTACCACTGGTATTTATTTGTTTCATGGTTTTTGTCACGACCATTATTACCGCAGCTTGTAAAACTGCAATATCAAACTGTGGTGATAGCGGTGGTGCTGTTGGATATGTTGGTGTGTTGTTCACACGTCTGATAGATCTACATGGTGGCGTCTTTTAAGGTATAAGTCGAATGTCATTGAACTAAGTGTCTGATAGATCTACATGGTGGCGTCTTCAATAATGGATATAAGTCGAATGTCATTGAACTAAGTTATGTTAGTTTCTCTACGAATCATGTTATGACTTTTAAGGTATTCTGTTAGCAATTCATAAAAATACTATACAAAATAAAATTATAAATTCTAATAGTAGCGTATCAAATGAAATAATTGTTGGGTTTTGAGCATTCTAACACTCCTATGGTGTACATGCAACCCTAGAAACCTTGGATCTATGTTTGACTAAGATACATGCAAAATGATTTTCCAAGGTTCATAATCCTATCTAGCATACATGGGGATCTTTTATTCTAATAGTTATTATGAATTACATACCTCTTTATAGCTTGGATTCCTTTGAAACCTTGTGAGCCTAGCACCTCAAGTGTGATGCCTCAAATGCTTCACACAACACCAAGTACATTTGGAATAAACTCTTAAGAGAATAAGACTTCTTATAATTACGGCTATCCCTCTTTGATTCACTCTAGTATTCGAAAATGGTGAAGAATAGCTCCTTTATATAGTATTTTACAATTAGGGTAAACCCTAATTGTCATGACCTTTCATTTCCATGACCCATGGGTTATGTAACCCCCATGGAGCATCTTATGGGTTTAACCCAACTTGATAATCCATGGAGCCTTGGCCCACTATATAAGTTATGGATGATTGACAAAATCAACCCATATATTTAATTAGTCTTATTTTGATCACATAGTTAATTCTAAATTAATTATTGATCAATACTAACAAAATTTTATTATTCTTATTATTAATATATTAGAACTTATAATATTGTAATAAACCATAAGTGTCTTATTTCTCTCATTTAGGCTATCCAAGTGCATGATGCCATGTAACCCAAATGGACCATGCCAGGTCGGGTCAAGAATATACCGAATATAGTTATGGACTTAGACACTATATCCAACAGTCTCCCACTTGGATAAGTTTAATAACTATAGTTGCAAGTATGACTTCAGGAACCGATCAGCAATGATAGCTCTTTCAAGCTCTCTCGGAATGAGAAGATGATGGTGTGCTATTTTAGATAAGTGATCATATAATCCTCTGTTCTAGATATCAGCCAGACAAACATATGGAACAATGTATTTCTATTGTCTAGCAGTTGTTTCCCGATTTCTGATTTGTTTGACATAGAACTTAATTGAACACTTCAATTTAGTTCGAACTGGGTCCGGTACATGGGTCAAAACAAAATCATCGAGGGGCCCAGATATCGGTTCTAATCCAAGAAGGAACTGATAAACTTTGACTCATATGTTTGCTCTACTACTTGTTGAATTACACACAAAGTTACGTTTTATAACATCAAGTTACCAATGCGTTTTTGTACAATCAATGCATAACCAACTCATAGGTAACAAATCATATGTCTAGATTTGAAGACTTATATGATATTACCGTCTCACGATCACTCGAGATAAATTCCATGAAGTGATACCAATGAGCATGGGTTGAATCCAATACTCAGAACTTATGAGCGCTCATAAGTGTTGTATCCCCCTTTGTCCAACATCTTGGACCTCTACAAACCAACCCATGACAACCTTGATTCATATGTTGTCACACCCCCGAACCAGACGGCGGAAACGTCCGGGGGATGTTGTGACTCAATTGAATACCATCACAGTGAATATACATGAAACGTAACATGATACATCACCAAGCATTGGAATAATACAACTGGTAGCCTTTACATCCATTACATTGTTTCAAAATATTACATTCCAAAATACATTGTTCGTTGTTACTTAAACATCCGCAAAACAATCATAGAGAACATTCCTTTCTTCACTTATCTGTTACCTGAGAATACAAGTATTTTGAAAAACGTCAACATGTGAAATGTTGGTGAGTTCATAAGTAATGTTTGAAATCCAATGTTTGTTATGTTTTAAAAAAAACCACCAGAAAATCCGATATTTTCTGAAAATAGAATAGCGTAAAAATATGTGAAGATCCGTGAGTATGCTTGTTTGAATTCTATAGATGTAAGCGTAAGAGTTGTGAAATTCGACATGTAGTTCATAAGTGTACTTGTTGAAAACCCTAGGAAAACCCGACGTTTTCCTATCACTTTGCTTTACTTAGTTTGTGTACTGTTATTTCGTTATGTTAGAGGTATTCGTTGAGCTCCGGTGGCATTGAGTATACAGAGGGTGGTGAATTGTTGTAACGTACGTTAATGAAAACGTCCAGTTGACAACCGTACTAGCGATCCCTTAGGCGTCACTCACACTTATTCACACAACTCAATCCTCCCGGACTTGTGTAGTCCCACGACCGAGGAGAAAAACTGAAGGTGCGAAACCCTCGGTATTTCCCTACGTCGTTCAAGACCATTGGAATTGCGAAGGGCCCGAAGCCCAACCCGTAATCATGAGTTCCCGACTTTACTAGCAGCACTGAAGGACCCTTGGGGACCAGTAGCATGTTTGCCATTGAAAGTCCTTTTACACGCGGTCGAGTCGTATTAGACCCAACTACATGTAAGCAAGTGTCCTTTGGGCCTAAAGATCATGTCATCGGGCTAGGTAGGCTCGACAAGCATGGTTTGCAACTTTTGGGCCTATGGAGTGTACGTCGACGTATTGAGTAAGTTCCACGAGAGTAAAGAGTTCCGAAAGTTCCATATGTGTATTGAGCATTGTAGTGTTAGTAGTTTTGGGTTCGTTATTGATTCGAGACCGAATCAATTCATTTGATAACGATTGTTGGTGATATTGTGTATTGTAATTCATCGAGAGTCGTAGTGTCAATCTTTGTTCACAACGAGTGTATTGAATTATCATTGAAAATTTTCTGTTTACAACCCCTCTTTATTTTGTAAATTTACTTTTTCACCCCTTTAGGTAAAATAATTTCCGGTTTAGTCCTTAAACCATTTTTCTTGACATTTTAACACCAAAAATTATTGAAATTAATATTTTTCAGCATATTTTTCATTGAAAACAGTTTAAGTCCCTGAAATTGCAGTTTTCTCGGTTATAACCCCTCTATTTCGCAATTTTTACATTTTTGGCCCAAATTGGAAAAATTTTGCAACTTTGGTCCTTTTTAAAATTTGAAAAGCATTTTAAACCTTTGAAAAGTACTTGTAACACTAGTAGTCCATTGTTTTACAGAAAAACACAATTTTGGCCCTCCAAAACAGAAAATTTCGCATAATGGGCCCTATTGGGCCGAAATTGTCATTTTTAGCCCATTAAGCTTGAAATTTATGTTTTTAATCCTCCAAATAGTATATTTTCAGAAAATACATTATGGAAACTGTTTTGACTCATCTCACCCATCAGATTTCGAAATATTTCATTTTAGGCCCTTCAACTTTGTATTTTTAACATTTTGTGTCAAAAAAATGAGTTTTTAGCCCAAAATAAGTGTTGTCAAGCCATTTGGCTATTTTTCTTGGTATACTTTGCATGTAGTAGTATATTTTATGCTAGTATAAAATATATCTCGGTTTTTAGCAATTCATAACTAGATCTAGCATCAAAATCATACAAAAGATACATATAAGCATAGAAATCAACCAAAACATACACATAATGATGGATCTACACCTTTGCTTGTATTCTCCCCCACAAAAACTTATAAAAACCGAAAATAAGGGGGTATGAAGCTCACCTTTGGGTGTTGATTCGGTTTTTGAAGAAAGGATGGAAGAAAACTTGGTGATTTTCGGCCCTAGCACCCCTTGACGAAGATCTCGAGTTTATGGAGTTTTCTAGGAGTATGATCACCAAAGAAACTTGTTTAGAATAAGAGATCTCATGTGAGAGGGGAGTTTTGAAGCTTAGACATGGAAAAACTTACCAAAGGATGATGATAATCTTGAAGAATCCTCTTGAAACACAAGCCAAATTTCGAGATTTTAGATGGAGAGGAAGAGAGAAGTCTTGAGTGATCTAGAGAGAGTTTGTGAGAGATTTGTGTGTGTGTGTGTTGCTCACGGCCGAAACAAGAAGAGAGAGAGAGAGAGAGAAATAGACATGAAGTGATACATGCATGGAGATATGAGACATGTTACATGGAAAACCAAGAGATAAAAATGAGGTGGCATGGTAATAGTCAACTTCTCCTCTTGGGCTTGTCTTGGGCCGAAAATTTGGAAAGGAAAAAGGTTCTTGGGCTTTTTGCCCCTAAGCCCAATATTAGAGTTAGTTTGAGTGAGTTTTAACCTAAAAAAATATAATATGATTTTTACACTTTGTTGGGCTAGTTTAGGTTAATCATGGTTCATAATTTTGAATTTAATTCATTCTAGGCCCAATATGGCCTAAAATGTTGAAATAAATAGATGTGGGTCCAATTAGAGCCCATTTAAGGGTTCTAAGCCCATGATAGTCAAATTGGAAGCTTATTGGTCCATTTGGGTCCAATAAGGAAGTCCTAGTCCAAATGGATCTAAACAAGAACTTCTAGGGTTTCCAATTGCTTGCTGACTATTTGTAGTACTTGTATGATGCATTTGATTGAAATTTTTGATGTCATATAATAAGCATCACACATGCTTTAAAATTTTTGATTCAACCTTTACTTGAGTGTAGTGATTACAAGACACAAAATTTCTAGTTGTGACATCATCCCCCCGTTAGAGGGAATTTCGTCCCGAAATTCTGTTTAAAAGCTAGATTTGAGAATGCTAGAATAGGTGAGGGTACTTTTGCTTCATTTGGTCTTCGCGTTCCCACGTGAATTCTGGCCCACGCTTTGCGTTCCACCGTACTTTCACGATCGGGATGCGACTTTGCTTAATACGCTTCACCTCCCTGTCCATGATTTCGATTGGTTCCTCAACGAACAGGAGATTCTCATTGATTTCGATTTTGTCAAGAGGAATGACGAGTGTTTCATCTGATAGACACTTCTTCATATTAGAGACATGAAACACGGGGTGTACACCGTTTAGTTCTGCGGGTAGTTGCAGTCTGTATGCTACCGGACCTATTCGGGCGACGATTTCGAAAGGTCCAATGTATCGTGGGTTTAGTTTTCCCCGCTTCCCAAAACGAATAACTCCTTTCCAGGGCGAGACTTTTAACAGTACTCGATCACCGACCTGAAATGTTAAGGGCTTTCGCCGTTTATCAGCGTAGCTCTTTTGTCGGTCATGCGATGCTTGCAATCGAGCTCTGATTTGAACGATCTTTTCCGTGGTTTCACGGATGATCTCCAATCCCGTTAGTGCTTTGTCTGACGTATGTGTTTTTGCTAGCTGGGTGTCACCTACCTCGGCCCAACATAATGGTGATCTACACTTACGCCCGTACAGTGCTTCGAAAGAAGCCACCTTGATGCTCGAATGATAACTATTGTTATAGGAGAATTTGACTAAGGGTAGGTGGATATCCCAAGACTTTCCAAAGTTTATCACGCATACACGGAGCATGTCTTCGAGCGTTTGGATGGTTCGCTCGCTTTAACCATCCGTTTGTGGATGATATGCGGTGCTCATGTCGAGGTTTGTTCCCATCGCCTTATGGAGTGATTGCCAAAATCGTGACGTGAACCTACTGTCCTTATCCGAGATGATAGATGTTGGTATTCTGTGGAGTCTCACGACCTCTCGAATGTATAAACGTGTCAATCTCTACATCTTGTAAGATTCTTTAATTGGTAGGAAATGGGCAGATTTCGTCAGTCGGTCGATTATTACCCATATGGTGTCTAATACATCCGGCGTTTTGGGTAGCTTGGTCACGAAATCCATAGAAATCCCCTCCCATTTCCACTCAGGGATTGCTGGTTGCTGTAACAATCCTGAGGGTTTCTGGTATTCCACCTTTACTTTGGCGCACGTAAGGCACTTACTAACGCAGGTCGCGATTTCAGTCTTCATGTTAGGCCACCAATAGTGTTGTTTAATATCCAAATACATCTTATCGGAACCGGGATGAATGGAGTATCGCGTCTTGTGGGCTTCCTTCATAGCAACATCTCTAAACCCTCCAAGTTTAGGGACCCAAATACGGCTCATGAAATAGTATACTCCATTCTCCTTTGCCTCCAAGTTCTTTTCCATTCTGCGCAATGCTTCGTTTGCTCTATTTTCCGTCCTCATGGCCTCTGACTGGACTACTGCAATTTGAGTGGCCAGGTGAGATTGAATGGTTATGGAGAGAGTCTTCGTACGAAGATTAGAGTACTCCTTCCGGCTTAATGCGTCAGCTACCACGTTGGCCTTGCCTGGGTGGTACTTAGTCTCACACTCATAATCGTTTAGCAATTCAACCCATCTTCGTTGCCTCATGTTCAGCTCCTTTTGGTTCAAGATGTGTTGGAGACTCTTGTGATCCGTGAAGACGGTGCACTTCGTACCGTAAAGGCAATGCCTCCAAATCTTTAGGGCAAAGACTACATCTCCCAACTCTAGGTCATGGGTCGTATAGTTTACTTCATGCATCTTTAGTTGACGGGATGCGTAGGCTATCACTCTCCCACGTTGCATGAGAACGCAACCTAAGCCCTGATTTGACGCGTCGCAGTAGACTACAAAATCTTCTGTTCCTTCGGGCAGAGATAGTACAGGTGCGCTACAGAGAGCTTGTTTCAACGTCCGAAACGCAATCTCTTGTTTGTCTATCCATTCAAATGGTATGCCCTTTTGTGTAAGCGAGGTAAGTGGCTTGGCGATCTTAGAGAAGTTTTGACTGAATCTCCTATAGTAGCCTGCTAGACCCAAGAATTGACGAATTTCTATGGGCGTTGTCGGGACTGCCCATCCTTCTACAGCTTTGACCTTAGAGGGATCCACATGGATTCCATCTTGGCTGACTATATGACCTAGGAAGTTCACACTTCGCAGCCAGAACTCACACTTGGAGAGTTTGGCGTAAAGTTTTTCTGATCGCAGAGTTTCTAAGACTTGTCGAATATGTTGGCCATGCTCTTCCTTGCTTCGAGAATAGACGAGGATGTCATCGATAAAAACAATGACAAAGTTGTCGAGGAACGGTCGGCAGATTCGATTCATTAGGTCCATAAATGTAGCAGGGGCATTCGTTAGACCGAAGGGCATTACGACAAATTCATAATGTCCGTAGCGAGTTCGGAAAGAGATTTTTGGAATATCCTCTTCCCGGACTTTGAGTTGGTGGTATCCGGACCGTAGATCTATTTTAGAAAAATAACTAGCTCCTTGGAGCTGGTCAAATAATTCATCGATTCGTGGGAGTGGGTAGCGGTTCTTGATTGTGAGTTTATTTAATTCTCTGTAATCGATGCACATTCTAAAAGATCCGTCCTTCTTTTTGACAAAGAGCACCGGAGCTCCCCATGGCGAGTAACTAGGTCGAATAAATCCCTTGTCCAAGTGTTCGCTGAGTTGGCTGGATAATTCCTGCATCTCGGCAGGAGCTAGCCGGTAGGGTGATTTAGCGAGAGGCGTTGCTCCTGAAATGAGGTCGATTCGATACTCAACCTGTCTCTCTGGGGTACTCCCGGAAGATCTTCAGGAAACACGTCCGGAAATTCACACGCTACGGGAATGTCTTGAACGTTAATCTCCTCCTTGGTTTTATCCACCACGTGAGCCAGGAACGCCAGATTGTTCCTTCGTAGATATTTCTGTGCCTTGATGCACGAAATGAGGCGAAGGTTCATGCTAGATTTGTCCCCGTAAATCACTAGGGTTTCGTGATTTGGGAGACGAAGACGAACGGCCTTCTCGTGGCACATAATTTCAGCATGGTGGGGGCTTAACCAGTCCATGCCAATGATCACATCGAAACTCCTAATTGATACTGGCATTAGATCTATTCGGAAGACGTGCTTATTAAGAGTTAGGGTACATCCGGTGTAGACTTCCCCAGTGGATTCGGTTTTCCCATTGGCCATTTCCACCGTATAGGTTTCATTTATCTTTTTGGAAAGTTGTTTTAATAAATGCTTAAACTTATTGCTTACGAAACTTCGCTCCGCTCCGGTGTCAAATAAGATGCATGCATAAGTGTGGTTTAAGAGAAACGTACCGGTAACAACAGAGGGTTCCTGAATAGCCTCACCCTGACCCATGGTCAGCACCCTTCATGTTCCTCCGTTTCTTAAATTGTTGTTGTTAGGTCAGTCTCGGCGGATGTGTCCAGTCCTCCCACACCCGAAGCAGGTGTAGCTAGGCCCTGCGTTATTTCCGCCGGCATTGATGTTGTTGTTCCTACGATGGTTGTTGTTGTTGGTTCCCTGATTTTGGTTCTGGGGAGGGTAAGTCCTGCAGTACCTTGCAGTATGTCCCTTTCGGTTGCAACTGGTGCACTGAAAATTCTTGCATTCCCCATTGTGATGGAACCCGCACTTGTTGCATTTGGGAAGATTACCAGAATAGGGTCTGGAAGCATTTGAAGTGGCTGAGGTTGGAGCATGTGGTGCGGCTGGAACCGGCGCGGTAACAGCATTAACCGCCACTGTCTGCTACTTCTTGGAGGTGTCGGGGCCCTGGCGCCCCTTCCTCTTATTGTTCTTTCCCTTCTTGCCATCACCTTCCTTCGTCTTCTCAGTCTCCATTGGCTTTTCTCCCTTCTTGTTGTTATGGTCATACAACTTCTTTGCCAATCTTTCGCACTGTCAAATGTTTCGGGGTTTGCAGCTATCACATTCCCTTGAATTGGTGATGTTAGTCCCCAGACGAATCGCTCAATCTTCTTTCCTTCCGAGGTGATCATACCCAGGCACAACAGAGATAGTTCGCTAAATCTCGATATGTAGGCATCAATATTCGCATTCTGCACAGTGAGGTTCCATAGCTCTTGCTCCATCTTCTGTATTTCGCCTCGTGGGCAATACTCAGCCATTAACATTTCTTTCATCTTTGCCCACGGCATAGAGTTGGCTACAGGGAGCGTCATGGATTCTACATGTCCGTTCCACCAGGTGAGCGCTTGATCTACAAGAGTGTAGGCTGCGAACTTTACTTTCATCTGCTCAGGACAATCGCATATCTCGAATACCGATTCCACCTTCTCGATCCAGCACTTCAGAGTGATCACCCCTCCAGTGCCGTTAAAAGTTCGTGGTTTGGCGTTTGTGAAGTCCTTGTAGGTACATGTCTTGGTGGGTCCTTGATTCATTCCGTTGTTCGAACTTCCGGCTCCTTGCCCATTGACTCCTCCATTGTTCCTTTGATGAATTTGCGTAATCGCTGTAGTGACTGCTGCAGATACAGCTGCCTGGAATGCGGCTGAGTCAACTTCAGGTGGGGTTGGTCCTGGGTTTCTGCGAGTAGGTCGGAGAGGCATCTTTCTGTGACAAAACGGAAAGATGTTGAGGGTATGTGGTTTCTGTGAGGTCGTGATCCTACTGACTAGGTGCATGGTGCGAACTTAAACACTACTACTATTGACCATTCGATCATAATTTCTCAACACATAGTAATTCGTAATATCGTAACAAAACACGTAAAACTTTATTAATGTTATCCACATTTGATACATGAAAATTTTGCTCGTAAGAGCATACACTCGACAGCATAACGACTCTATGAGTAGTGTAGTCACTTAAACATAGAGTCGGAGTACATAACATAGTTCCTAACGACCTACTAAGATAAGTCTATCCCTAACCACGATGAGCTGCGTCCGGAGGGGGTGCCGAGGATGTGGATGCTCCCTGAAGACGAGCCACCAAGCGTTCTGCGTCCCGAAGTCGAGACTCCCACCGAACCTGCCTCATGTGAAACTCCCGAAGGACGTCACGCGTCTCCTGCTCCGCACGCTCGACCCTAGTCCTCAACTGCCGCACCTGATCAGCAGTGTCCTGGGCAAGGTCGCCCGTATTCCGTAACCGTTTCACCATGAATGGAAGGGCTCGATCAGCCGGTCCTCCGTCTCTCAGGTCAAAGAACTCGCGTGACATACCGTACAGGGGTCATTGTCCCTGCTGTCTGCTCCATCTCCAAAGATCAATACCCCAGGGAGGTGTAGGACCAGTGGGGCCTACACGATAGGCAGGCACCCTGATCGGGTAAGGGGGGTTGATGACTTCGGACTCCGCATCCGAATCACCCCCTTCGCTATCATCAGTATCCTCCTTGAGGCTTCCTTCATCTTCCTCTGATTCAGCAGGCTCGCCCTCAACTTCGGCCTCCGGTTCCTCGTTAGATTCCTCTTCGGGGTCTTCCTCAGGCTCCTCCTTAGGCTCTTCCTCGGGCTCCTCCTCTAGCCATTCATTGTTCCCCTGGTTAGGGAAGTAAGGATCTCCGGGGTGATGAAAACCAGACATGCGGTCTGCGAGAGTGTGTAATTATGCTAACGTTATTCCTAGGGTGCTACAATCATCGCATAGATCAAGTAGGCATTCTCTTTTTAGTGGTAGAAGGGTATAGTTTTAGGTTCCCTAACTATCCCGATCTCATCAGGACGTGTGTTAGTTATACTTTGGAGAGAGTGTAGTTGATCAGGCTACATCCACTCCTTGTTACCACTAAGAACAGTCCTGAATTTAACCGAGATACTAGTATTATTTTTGTTTGGTTCGGCGTTATGTTCCTATTCCTAATGCAAGCAAGGGTGTTTTATTTACTTGTTTTGTTCAGAGTTATGTTAGTCCCTCTTTTTGGTTTATAGTTGCATATCAATGTGTGGCTAGATATGCTAGTTCACTATAAACAAAGCTCTGATACCAACCTATCACACCCCCGAACCAGACGGCGGAAACGTCTGGGGGCTGTTGTGACTCAATTGAATACCATCACAGTGAATATACATGAAACGTAACATCATACATCACCAAGCATTGGAATAATACAACTGGTAGCGTTTACATCCATTACATTGTTTCAAAATATTACATTCCAAAATACATTGTTCGTTGTTACTTAAACAACCGCAAAACAATCATAGAGAACAGTCCTTTCTTCACTTATCTGTTACCTGAGAATACAAGTATTTTGAAAAACGTCAACATGTGAAATGTTGGTGAGTTCATAAGTAATGTTTGAAATCCAATGTTTGTAATGTTTAAAAAAAAACCACCAGAAAATCTGATATTTTCTGAAAATAGAATAGCGTAAAAATATGTGAAGATCCGTGAGTATGCTTGTTTGAATTCTATAGATGTAAGCGTAAGAGTTGTGAAATTCGACATGTAGTTCATAAGTGTACTTGTTGAAAACCCTAGGAAAACCCGACGTTTTCCTATCACTTTGCTTTACTTAGTTTGTGTACTGTTATTTCGTTACGTTAGAGGTGTTCGTTGAGCTCCGGAGGCATTGAGTATACAGAGGGTGGTGAATTGTTGTAACGTACGTTAATGAAAACGTCCAGTTGACAACCGTACTAGCGATCCCTTAGGCGTCACTCGCACTTATTCACACAACTCAATCCTCCCGGACTTGTGTAGTCCCACGACCGAGGAGAAAAACTAAAGGTGCAAAACCCTCGGTATTTCCCTACGTCGTTCAAGACCATTGCAATTGCGAAGGGCTCGAAGCCCAACCCGCAATCGTGAGTTCCCGACTTTACTAGCAGCACTGAAGGACCCTTGGGGACCAGCAACATGTTTGCCATTGAAAGTCCTTTTACACGCGGTCGAGTCGTATTAGACCCAAATACATGTAATCAAGTGTCCTTTGGGCCTAAAGATCATGTCATCGGGCTAGCTAGGCTCGACAAGCATGATTTGCAACTTTTGGGCCTAAGGAGTGTACGTCGACGTATTGAGTAATTTCCACGAGAGTAAAGAGTTCCGAGAGTTCCATATGTGTATTGAGTGTTGTAGTGTTAGTAGTTTTGGATTTGTTATTGATTCGAGACCGAATCAATTCGTTTGATAACGATTGTTGGTGATATTGTGTATTGTAATTTTTGCCCCTAAGCCCAATATTAGAGTTAGTTTGAGTGAGTTTTAACCTAAAAAAAATATAATATGATTTTTACACTTTGTTGGGCTAGTTTAGGTTAATCATGGTTCATAGTTTTGAATTTATTTCATTCTAGGCCCAATATGGCCCAAAATGTTGAAATAAATAGATGTGGGTCCAATTAGAGCCCATTTAAGGGTTCTAAGCCCATGATAGTCAAATTGGAAGCTTATTGGTCCATTTGGGTCCAATAAGGAAGTCCTAGTCCAAATGGATCTAAACAAGAACTTCTAGGGTTTCCAATTGCTTGCTGACTATTTGTAGTACTTGTATGCTGCATTTGATTGAAATTTTTTATGTCATATAATAAGCATCACACATGCTTTAAAAATTTTGATTCAACCTTTACTTGAGTGTAGTGATTACAAGACACAAAATTTCTAGTTGTGACATATGTACTTCCAACATATGATTGACTGTGGAGAATTTGAATAATATGATATATCCCATAACATAATTATTCTGGAAGTCAAAACATGCAAAAAGAAATACTAGTAAATGATTGACAAAAGATAGCAACACTTGACTGATAAATAAGAACTTTTATTTATCATCAAATGTAAATTACATTTTAAATAATTCAAAATTATCTAACTTCTATAAACTAATATCATCTCTTAGCCCTATGCTCCTAGCATGTTGAAGATGCTTAACCCTACTCAGTCCCTTTGTGAGGGGATCTGTCGAGTTCTCATCTGATGATACCCTCTTTGCCACGAGGATTCTTTCTTCTATTCGATGTCTGATGAAATGATATTTTCTGTTGATATGTCTGGATTTCCCTTGATCCCTTGGTTCCTTCGCTAAGGCAACTGCACTTTCAGTATCACAAAAAATCTCCATGGGTCCTTAATAGCTGGTACACCTCCAAGGTCTCTGATGAAGTTCCTTATCCATATAGCCTCCTTTGCTGCTTCACTTGCTGCTATATAGTCTGATTCACAAGTGGAATCAGCCACTGTTTCTTGCTTGGAACTTTTCCAAGTAATTACCCCTCCACTTAGGGTAAAGACCCAGCCCGACTAAGAGTGGAAATTATCCCTATCAGTCTGAAAACTAGCATCACTATACCCTGCTACTTTCAATTCATCACTCCCACCTAGGGTAAGGACCCAGTCCTTAGTCCTTCGTAGGTACTTGAGAATATTCTTTACTGCAATCCAGTAAGCCTTGCCAGGATTACTCTGATATCTGCTAACCATGCTTAAAGCAAAAGCAACATCAGGACGAGTACAACTCATAGCATACATAATCTAGCCTACAACGGAAGCATATGGGACTCGACTCATCTCAGCTATCTCTTCATCTGTACTCAGGCTCTGAGTTTTACTCAGTCTAGCATTACACTGAATAGGTAAATCTCCTTTCTTGGAATTTTCAATACTAAACCTCTTCAGCACTTTGTCCAAGTAGGTACTCTAACTAACTCCGATTAGTCTTTTACTCCTGTTTCTCAAAACCTTTATCCCGAGGATATAGGCAGCTTCTCCTAAGTCTTTCATAGCGAAACACTTCCCAAGCCAGGATTTCACTTCTTGCAAGGTTGGGATGTCATTTCCTATGAGCATTATGTCATCCACATACAGTACCAAAAAGCTAACTATACTCCCACTAGCCTTGACATATATACAAGATTCATCTTCACATCTCGAAAATCCAAACTGTTTGACTTTCTCATCGAAGCAAAGATTCCATCTGCGAGGTGCTTGTTTCAACCCCTATATGGGTTTTTCAAACTTACACACCCTATTAGAGTATTCTGTACTTACAAAACCCTCTGTCTGAACCATGTAAACATCCTCAGCCAACTTTCCATTAAGGAAAGCGGTTTTGACATCCATTTGCCATATTTCATAGTCATGAAATGCAGTAATGGCTAACAGAACCATAATAGACTTAATCTTGTCCACTGGTGTAAAGGTCTCATCATAATCAACTCCCGGAGTTTGAGAATAACCCTTTGCAACCAGTTGTGCATTATAAGTGTGTACCTTACCATCCACATCGGTCTTCTTACGACCTGGTACATTGTCATCCAAGTTGCAAACTTGATTGTCATACATGAATTGTATCTCGCTATCCATAGCCTCTTTCCATTTAGCAGACTCAGGGCCTGCCATGGCTTCTGTGTAGCTGTTAGGCTCTTCCATATTTATCAGTGTATTATCACTGATAAAGGTATCACCTTCTGTAGTAATATGGAAACCATAATAATGTTCAGGTGCATTCCTAACTCTGGTGGAACACCTCAGAGGTATGGACTCTTCATTCGGCTCAACAGGAGTTTCCTCCTCGGGTTGAGGGCTAGGGTTTGAGGTTCCTTCACCACTTGACTCTTGAATTTCTTCATGGTCAACTTGCCTCCCACTGTCTCCTTGACTTATGAGTTCTCTCTCTCTCTCGAAAGACTCCTCATCTTGCTACAAAGACCACATTTTCACTGGGTCTGTAGAAGATATAACCAAAAGATTTATGTGGGTAGCCAATGAAAATACACATCTCACTTCGAGGTTCGAGCTTGTCGTGAGTCTCGTGACTCACGAAAGCCTCACAACCCTAAACCTTTATGTGGTCTAGATTTGGAACTTTTCTAGTCCACATCTTGTGAGGTGTTTTGGCAACCTTCTTCGTAGCGGCTAGGTTAAGGATATGGGCGGTAGTCTCTAAGGAATACCCCAAAAATGAGATTGGTAGCGAAACTCGACTCATCATGGAACGAACCACATCCAACATGATTCGATTGTGCCTCTCAGCTACATCATTCAACTGTGGTGTTCTTGGAGGTGTCAATTGTGAGACTATCTATAACATCCAGAAATAAAAGGTATGACATGAACCCCCTTTAAATGAGTGTTTTTGCATTATTAGTCCCTTAGTACGTTGGGCGTACTTAGGAGTACGATTAGCGTACTAGGAACTTTTATGGTCGCGGATGTTTGGAGGTACGCTGGGAGTACCATGGATTGTGCGGGGCGTACACGCCAGGTACCAGAAAACCCTAATTTCGGACTTGAGGCCTATATAAACGACTTTAAGCCCTTGGTACTAAACCCTGGAGAGCCTCCACTACCCTTGAACGTCATTTCACTGCTGTAAGCCTTGAAAAATCAATTGTGAGCTCTAAAAGTGTGCATTTGTGATCTTTATTGTTCATTTCAAAGAGAAGAGTTGGTCAAGGAAGCTTGGATCAAGAGGGAGCTTCAAGATCTTGCATTATAATCATCTTTCAGAGCTCTTAGAGGTAAAAAGCTTGCAACTTCCCTCTTTTCTCTTTAGATCTAGCTAGGGTTTATGTAGTTGATCCTTTTGATGGATTTTGGGCCTCATTTGTTGGCTAGATCATCCCCATTTGATAATAAGGTCAGATCTAAGGTCCTTAAGCCACTTAAGAGCATAAAAATAGGAGTTTGGTGGAGGTCTTAACCTTGTGCATGAATTATAGACTTGGGAAAGGTCTAAATGATGACTTTGGAGGTGTAATGGTCATGCAAAGGCATAAAGTGTTGGATAAGGTGTCTAAGTCCATAACTATTTCTGGTATGTACTTGACCCGACCCGACATGGTCCATTTGGGTTGCATGGCACCATGCAATTGGATAAACTAAATGAGAGAAATAACGCTTGGAGATTATTAATATATTATAAGTTCTAATATATTAATAATATTATTTGATTAGTTTGATCAAGAATTAATTTAGAATTAATTAAGTGATCAAAAGATAACTAATTAAATATATGGGTTGATTAAGTAAATCATCCATATCTTGTATAGTGGGCTAAAAGGCTCCATGGATCATCAAGTTGGGTTCCACCCATAGGATGCTCCATGGATGCTCCATGGGAGTTACAAACCCATGGGTCATGGAAATGAAGAGTCATGACACATTAGGGTTTAACCCTAGATGTGTCAACACTATATAAGAAGCATAATCTCCACCAAAATCGGTTGCAACAAAGATATAGAGGGCTTGGCCGATTTGAAGAAGTGAGTATACTCTCATAAGTTCTTCCAAGAGCATTTGGTGTTGTGTGAAGCATTTGAGGCATCACCACTTGGGGTGCTAGGCTCACAAGGTTTCAAGGAACACAAGCAACAACAAGGTAAGTTATTCTATCTATACTTTATGATGAAATTGTTCCCCATGTATGCTAGATAGGAATATAACCTTGGAATTCAACTTTGCATGACAAATTAGACAAACATAGATCCAAGGTTATTAGGGTTGCATGTACACTTAGGAAGTGTTAGAATGCTCAAAACCCATCAGTGGTATCAAAGCCTAGGCTTGTTTGTTCTTATTTGTTCTTAAAAGTTGAAAACAGAATCGAAAATTTGTTGTCTGCGATCGGACTCATCGAGTCTATTGGGGGGACTCGTCGAGTCCATGTGTATCTTCAACCAACTCGGCGAGTCATGTTCTTGCACTCGGCGAGTAGGGTCGAATGAGTGCAGAATTTCGATTCAGTTGCTGGAAATGAATTAGAAACATTACCCTAAACTGTTTTGGTAATTGAAAACTTGTTTTAGATGGTGTAATGTCTTTGATAATTCATTTACAACAACTAGTTATCAAAATTACAAAGTTTTATGTAATTTTTGATTATGTTCATATTCATGTTCTTGTTCTTATGATGTTTTAGATGATCATAGGAATTTTTGTAACCTATTTGGTAGTTTAATTCTTGATCATAATGTGTTTTAATGGAGTTCATAACTTATCCTTAAGTTATGGAAAACCAAGAGTCACACTTGAGTTAAAACCATTAAGAAAACACAAGAGTTATAAAAATGAAGAGTCTTCATTTTATGACTCTATTAAACTCATAAGTTACAAGAAATGAAAAGTTTTGAAAGTTACAAAACTTGCCCTCAAGTTTTGGAACAAGTAAAGTTAAGTTAAAACTTTAGTTCCAACCCCTAGAATTTTAAAAGTTAAAATTCAACCCTTATACTTATATTATGATGATTTAATAATTATATATATATGTATAAGAACAAGTCGTCTTACCGCTAGTACGCCTCATTCACGAAGCCGGTCTATAAGGTGGGTATAAGGTTGTTGCCTATAAAATGGTGACTTAATGGGTGTATATTCTCACCCACCG
Organism: Lactuca saligna; assembly: GCF_052625555.1. Taxonomy (NCBI): domain Eukaryota; kingdom Viridiplantae; phylum Streptophyta; class Magnoliopsida; order Asterales; family Asteraceae; genus Lactuca; species Lactuca saligna. The sequence continues at coordinate 189,656,247 of NC_136417.1, read as the reverse complement.
CTTGCTTGACTGGTGGAGGGTCGTTAGCCGAACGGGTAAGACAAGGACTTATAAATTCTCATTCAAAGTATGATGAATATATAAAGCAACTAAATGTTTATTAAATTCCCAATCTTAGTTACTTTAGGAAAAATGTGAATAAGGTGCTAATCCATAAAATTACACTTTACACTTTGTCTGAGTCATTGGTGGAGCGTGTGTGGTTAACCGGCACACTAACTTGGACTTAACAAGGTAGGTAAAGGGTGACTTAAGGTTTATTATAGTATCGGTGGAGCGTGTGTGGTTTACCGGCACATCGATTGAGTGATAAACTTTAAGGGTACCAAGTGATTTGCATGGTTACTTCACACCTCGTTTTGTGATCCTCGGCATCCCAGTCACAAAACCTGGAGGGCACTCCCGAGATTGAAACATGCCTTTGAAAAGTTCATTGGATCTCAAAGAATCTAGGAATTTCTAAAACCAATAAAAACTAAATATTTATTATTTCGGTTTTCGTGGTGGAAATTGGTGAATCGTCATTCACCTACCTTTCAAATATGGTATAGCTTAGATTACGGCATACCTCTTCTAAGTTATATTATATTGTGATTGGATCCTAGCCTTAATATTACATTTGGGTGTTTTATTAAGGACTCTCTTAAATCTAAACTAAACTTGTTCTTCTTTTTCAGATGTCTTCAAACAATGCTTCCGGCTCGAATCCTAATGGCTCCTTTACTCTTATGAGTCTGTGTGGGAAAGTCACCTTTGATGGATCCAACTTCAATAAGTGGATCAGAAACATCAGGATGATTACCCGCTACGAGGACAAAGAATATGTCCTTGACAAGGAGCTTAAGGAAATTGACGAGTCCACTGCAACTCCCCAGGAGATCGCTGACTTTCATACTCATGAAAGAGATGCAACCAAGGTGGCTTGCATCATGTTAGCCACCATGACAGTTGAACTCCAAAAGTCTTACGAAGACTTCTACCCTTATGAAATGCACCAAGATTTGATGGAAAGATACCATCAAAGTGCACGACAAGAGAGGTACGAAGTCATCTGCTCCATGATAACGACCATGATGAAGGACGGAGAGTCCGTCACGAGCCACATGCTGAAAATGCAAAGGTATGTGGATCGGTTGCTGAAGCTCAATGTGAACTTCCCTGAGGAGCTTGCAATAGATATCATTTTGCACTCCTTACCATCGTGCTATGATCAATTCCGCATGACATATCACATGAACAAGGAAGAGGTCACCCTCAGCAAACTTCAGGGACTTCTCAAGACCGCAGAAACAGGTCTTAAGGGGAAGTCGGTTGCTATCACTCCTACTCCAGAAACAACTCCGGTCTTGGCAATCGGGCAAAGTCGAGGGAGGAAGAGAAAGAGATCTTCAAAGGGTACCAAGGCTCGGACCCTTGATGGCTCTTCTTCAAGTGGAACCAAGAAAGGTTTCATTACTCCTTCTTCTGACCCAAAAGAGGCGGAATGCTTCTATTTCCACGAAAAAGCTCATTGGAAGCGGAACTGCCCAAAGTACCAGCAAGATGTAAAGGATGGGAAAGTCAAACCCAACCATGCAGGTATTTACACTATCATTTCTAATAACTCACCCCATTCGAAATCTTGGGTCCTTGATACAGGTTGCGGTATTCATATTTGTTGTGACTTGCAGGGACTAGGAAGAAGTGAGAATGTGGAGCAAGGAAGAATAAACTTAATCATGGGGAATAGGAAAGTTACACCTGTCACCAAGATTGGAGTTTATACTTTATCGCTAAGTAGTGGGTTAAATTTAGATTTGAATAAATGTTGTTATTCGCCAGAAATGGCAAGAAATATTATTTCCTTTCATGCATTGTACAAACAAGGTTTCACCTTTTCGTTTGATAATGAAGTTGGTTCGATTAATGCTTTCTTTAATAATGTACTTTATTTTAAAGCATTACCTTGTGATGGTGTGTATGAAGCTGTATCTATTGTAGATAACTTAGGAAATAATGTTTTGTGTATTGATTCTACTAATAATAATAACTTGGATAAAGCATCGTTATGGCATTGTCGTCTTGGACATATAAGCAAGAAACGCATAGGCCAACTCCAAAAGGATGGAGTCTTGGAGTCGTTTGACCTAAAGTCAAATGATAGTTGCGAATCATGCTTACTTGGAAAAATAACAAAGTCACCCTTCACAGGCTCATGTGAAAGGGGTGAAGGTTTGTTGGACCTTATACACACGGATGTGTGTGGACCATTCAAACATGTCACAAGAGATGCTAATCGTTATTATTTGACTTTTACTGATGATTACAGTAGATATGGATATGTCTACTTAATCAAGCATAAGTCAGAGACTTTCGAGAAGTTTAAGGAATTTAAACAGGAAGTCGAGAATCAATTGGGCAGGAACATTAAGATGCTTCGATCCGATCGAGGTGGTGAGTATCTTAGTTCAGAGTTCCTCGACTATCTAAAGGAATGTGGGATTGTCTCACAATTGACACCTCCCAGGACACCGCAGTTGAATGGTGTGGCTGAGAGGCGTAATCGAACCTTGTTGGACATGGTTCGTTCCATGATGAGTCGAGCTTCCCTACCAATCTCATTCTGGGGGTATGCCTTAGAGACTGCCGCCCATATCCTTAATCTAGTCCCTACAAAGAAAGTTGCCAAAACTCCTCACGAGATGTGGACTGGTAAAGTACCTAAACTAGACCACATCAAGATTTGGGGCTGCGAGGCTTTCGTGAGACGCGAGACTCATGATAAGCTCGAACCCCGAAGCGAGAGGTGTATTTTCATCGGCTACCCACAGCAATCCTTTGGTTACCTCTTCTACAGACCTAGTGACAATGTGGTCTTTGTAGCAAGAAGAGGAGTCTTTCGAGAAAGAGAGTTTATAAGCCAAGGAGACAGTGGGAGGCAAGTTGATCTTGAAGAAATTCAAGAGTCAAGTGGTGAAGGAACTTCAAACTCTAGCCCTCAACTTGAGGAGGAAACTCCTGTTGAGCCAATTGACGAATCTGTACCTCTGAGGCGTTCCACGAGAGTTAGGAGTGCACCTGAGCATTACTATGGATTCCATATTACTGCAGAAGGTGAGACACTTATTAGTGATGAGACACTAGTAAGTCATGATGACCCTAACAGCTACGAGGAAGCCATGGCGGGCCCCGAGTCTGCTAAATGGAAAGAGGCTATGGATAGCGAGATACAATCCATGTATGACAATCAAGTTTGGAACTTGGTTGAGAATGTACCAGGTCGAAAGACTGTAGGGTGCAAATGGGTCTTCAAGAAGAAGACCGACATGGATGGTAAAGTACACACGTATAAGGCTAGACTGGTTGCAAAGGGCTTCTCTCAAATTCCTGGAGTGGATTATGATGAGACCTTTTCTCCGGTAGCCAAGATTAAGTCTATTCGGGTTCTGTTACCCATAGCCGCATTTCATGACTATGAAATTTGGAAAATGGATGTCAAAACCGCTTTCCTTAATGGGAAGTTGGCTGAAGATGTTTACATGAGTCAGCCAGAGGGTTTTGTCAGTAACGAGTACCCTAATAGAGTGTGTAAGCTTGAGAAATCCATTTATGGATTAAAACAAGCACCTCGCAGATGGAATCTTTGCTTTGATGAAAAGGTCAAGGAATTTGGCTTTTCTAGGAGTGAAGATGAATCTTGTGTATATGTCAAGGCTAGTGGGAGTATAGTTAGCTTTTTGGTATTGTATGTGGATGACATACTACTCATAGGAAACGACATTCCAACCTTGCAGGAAGTAAAGTCCTGGCTTGGAAAGTGTTTCGCTATGAAGGACCTTGGTGAAGTTGCCTATATTTTGGGGATAAGAATCTTGAGAGATCGGAGTAAAAGACTAATTGGACTTAGTCAAAGTACCTACTTGGAGAAGATTCTGAAGAGATTCAGAATGCAAGACTCCAAGAAAGGAGAGTTGCCCATCCAGAGTAGCGCCAAGCTGAGTAAGACACAAAGCCCTAGCACTGAGGCTGAGATAGCAGAAATGAGTCGAATACCTTATGCTTCGGTTGTAGGTTCGATCATGTATGCTATGACGTGTACTCGACCTGATGTAGCCTTTGCCTTGAGCATGGTTAGCAGGTTTCAGGGGAACCCTGGCAAGGCACACTGGATTGCGGTAAAGAATATTCTCAAGTACCTACGAAGGACTAAGGACTGGGTCCTTACCCTCGGTGGGAGTGATGACTTGAGAGTTGTAGGGTATAGTGATGCTAGCTTCCAGACTGATAGGGATAACTTCCGCTCTCAGTTGGGCTGGGTCTTTACCCTAAATGGAGGAGCAATTTCTTGGAAGAGTTCCAAGCAAGAGACAGTGGCAGATTCTACTTGTGAATCAGAGTATATTGCAGCTAGCGAAGCGGCAAAGGAGGCGTTATGGCTGAGGAACTTCATTGGAGACCTTGGAGTTGTACCAGCTATTAAAGAGCCGGTGGAAATTTTCTGTGATAGTGAAAGTGCTGTTGCCTTAGCCAAGGAACCAAGGGATCACGGGAGATCCAGACACATCGACAGAAAATACCATTTCATCAGACATCGGATCGAAGAAGGACTCCTCGTGGCAAAGAGGGTATCATCAGATGAGAATCCGGCAGATCCCCTCACGAAGGGACTGACTCGGGTTAAGCATCTCCAGCATGCTCGGAGCATAGGGCTGAAGGATGATATTAGATTTAGTAGTTAGATAATCTTGAAATTTGTAAAGTGTAATTGACATTTGATGATGAATAAAAGTGTTTTATTTATGAGTAAAGTGTTGCTATCTCTTGTCGATCGTTTACTATATTTCTTTTGCATGTTTTGACTTCTAGAATAATTTTTGTTTGGTATAACATATTATTCAAACCTCCACAGTCGGTCATATGTCGGAAGTAGGTATGAATCAAGACTGTCATGTTTGGTTGTAGAGGTCTGGGACAAGGCTACAACAATCATGAGTGCTCATAAGTTCTGAGCATTGGACTCAACCCACACTCACTGGAATCACTTCATGGAATTCTATCTCGAGTGATCGTGAGACGGTAATATCATATAAGTCTTTAAACCTAGATATATGATTTGTTACTTACGAGTTGGTTATGCATTGATTGTACGAAAAACGCATTGGTAACTCGATGTTATAAAATCGTGCTCTTATGTGTAATTCAATGAGTAGTAGAACAAACATATGAGTCGAAGTTTATCTGTTCCTTCTTGGATTAAAAGCTGATATCTGGGCCCCTCGATGATTTTGTTTTGACCTATGTACCGGGCCCGGTCAGAACTAGATTGATGTGTTCAATAAAGTTCTTTGTCAAACAAATCGGAAATCGGGAAACAAATGTTGGACAATAAGTAAGACATTGTTCCATGTATTTGTCCGACTGATATCTAGAACAGAGGATTATATGATCACTTATCTTAAATGGCGTACCATCATCTTCTCAAGTTTCGAGAAACCTTGTAAAGAGCTACGATTGCCGATCGGTTCCTGAAGTCATACTTGCAGTAATAGTTACTAGACTTATCCAAGTGGGAGACTGTTGGATAAGGTGTCTAAGTCCATAACTATTTCTGGTATGTACTTGACCCGACCCGGCATGGTCCATTTGGGTTGCATGGCACCATGCAATTGGATAAACTAAATGAGAGAAATAACGCTTGGAGATTATTAATATATTATAAGTTCTAATATATTAATAATATTATTTGATTAGTTTGATCAAGAATTAATTTAGAATTAATTAAGTGATCAAAAGATAACTAATTAAATATATGGGTTGATTAAGTAAATCATCCATATCTTGTATAGTGGGCTAAAAGGCTCCATGGATCATCAAGTTGGGTTCCACCCATAGGATGCTCCATGGATGCTCCATGGGAGTTACAAACCCATGGGTCATGGAAATGAAGAGTCATGACACATTAGGGTTTAACCCTAGATGTGTCAACACTATATAAGAAGCATAATCTCCACCAAAATCGGTTGCAACAAAGATATAGAGGGCTTGGCCGATTTGAAGAAGTGAGTATACTCTCATAAGTTCTTCCAAGAGCATTTGGTGTTGTGTGAAGCATTTGAGGCATCACCACTTGGGGTGCTAGGCTCACAAGGTTTCAAGGAACACAAGCAACAACAAGGTAAGTTATTCTATCTATACTTTATGTTAAAATTGTTCCCCATGTATGCTAGATAGGAATATAACCTTGGAATTCAACTTTGCATGACAAATTAGACAAACATAGATCCAAGGTTATTAGGGTTGCATGTACACTTAGGAAGTGTTAGAATGCTCAAAACCCATCATAAAGTTAGCAACTTTATGCCCTAGGAGGTGTTAATGAACTCATATCTAGATTTTGGATGTAATGGAATGGAATAATAAGCACTTAATAGGGAAAGTGCTTAACTGAGACTTACTTCAGGCGTACTCTGAGTATGCTATGCAAAACCTTTGAAAATCTGGTACGATGCGTGTACTTGAAGCGTACACGGGGCGTACGCGGGACAGTTTGGGTCGTTCTTGTTTTGAGCTGTCGAACTTTTGGGCCTCTTTTGGATTTTAGGCTTGATTGTATTCTGTGAGTTAAAGGCCTTTTTATCAGTTGGACCATGGACTTATTGGGTGGGCGTTTTTGGGCCAAGGGGGACCCATTAAAAATATTGGACTTAGATCTTGGGCCAATTTGCAATGAAAAGGTGATTGGGCCTTTGGGGTAGGTTTTAAAGGTTGGGTCCTCCCTTGGGATAACATATGGACCAATCATTGATGATATTATTATTGTTGTTATTCAGTTCAGGAGGTTATGGGTCATTAAGAGTGCAGTATTTGTATTCTTCGGGCGAAGGTGAGTCTTCTCACCATACGAATGGGTCTACGGCACCAAGGTCGGCCCATTATGTGTTTATGCTATATGTGCAATCTCTTTGTGTTTGATATGTAATGTGATCATATGTTTTGCATGAAGACCCCGAGAGGGAGCCCGTGGCATTGGATGTAAGATCATGTGGGGTAGCCCATGGCAGTCCTAGGTAAAGACCATGTGGGGTAGCCCATGGCATTGGATGTAATACCATGTGGGGTAGCCCATGGAAGTCATATGTAAAGTCCATGTGGGGTAGCCCATGGCATTCTTGCTGGTTCTATGTATGCATGGCCTATGTGATATGTTACTTGGATATGTGTATGCGTGGTTTTTGGTATGCTCTGGGGAGCTCACTAAGCATTTCGCTTACTGGTTGTTGAATTGTTTCAGGTACATCGGAGCCAAAAGGAAAGGGCAAGGCGTGATGGCGTGGCGTGCACTCTATCTAAATCTATTTCACTAATATGTTTAGGGACACACTCTGATAATCTATATGATGTAATGGATGGTGTTTTAAACTAAATGTGGGGTTCACGGTTTTATGTCAATGTGTTATTTAAATTAAATTAATTTTTTCGTTGTAAAATTTTTGGGCTGTTACAAGTTGGTATCAGAGCCTTGGTTTGAGGGATTCAGGCACACTCTCGACTGTGTTGGGACTCAAACTAAGGAATGGTAGAAATGTTTTCAAAATAATAACATAAAAACAAAAAGATGAGAGTGCAACGCACGTGATCAGCTGAGCCAAGTAAGTAGTTCCCCTATATGCTTGCCATGTTATACTAATTTTGAACCATGTTATACTAATTTTGAACCATGTTGCTTACGTGTATGCTTTTAAAATTGTATACGGTTAGGAGCTTATAGCCTCAGAAAGATTGATTTGGCCTTATTTCCTGTTCCTTGTTTGGTTGTGGTCTTAGGGTAGAATATTTTATTCGAAATTCTATTTGATCCCTTATCTGTGTATAATTTGCATGCACAAGAGCAACCTATTATGATGATGTGATTGCTATGGGTAGAGGAACCTTTAGGATGGTCAGAGATGGTAATGTGTGGTAAATACGGGGTATGGTTTAATTCTGGAAAAAATTGGAGTTATCGGATTGAGCAGTGGAGAAAGGTACATGTAAGTGTGGAAGGTAGTATTGGGCCCCTACTATTGGAAGCACAGGATCTGTGCCCAAAGACTGATGTATTCGACAACCCCAAGGAGGACTGGTGTGGGATTATCCCTTATACATAAACCATAATCTTTTCTATCTATGAAATTTCAGTTATCATGGTGGTGACACGATTTGGAGCAGGAGGGTCAGGATTGAGATCGGGATCCGAGGCTGGATCGGGAGATACTATTGATGTCATTGATGAGAGGCTGCGAGAACTCATTTCAACCAAGGTTACCAGGGGCATCCTCGATGCAAACCTAATCATCTTTGGGATGGTCAAGGAGGGTATTATAGAGATTATGGAGGAGAGACTCATATCTTTCAGGATAGAGTTGGCAGCGGAATAGATTGGGACCTGAACTCCCTCGTTCCGGGAGTTCAAGGCGTGTGGAGCGCCAGAATTCTTTGGGGTCAGGGACCACATTGTCAGCCGTCGCTGGATGGCAGATATTGAGAACGCCCAACGCACGAGTTCCTGCCCAGAGGTGGCAAAGGTTGGGTTTGCTTCGTGTATGTTGAGATACAGGGCTCACAACTGGTGGGGCAAGGTTACTAGCCAGGTTGGGTCAGCTAGAGTGGCTGAGATGTCATGGGCAGAGTTTGTTCGGTGGTTTGATTTGGAGTTTGCACTACCTATTGAGGTGCAACGGCTAGTAAGGGTGTTTCATGATTTGCAGCAGACCACCGAGACTGTGGCAGAAATCACCGCCAAGTTTTGTGAGCGAGCCTTATTGATTCCGCAGTATGCTACCGATGAAGAAATGAGGTACATCCATTATCATCCCATGTTGAGGAATGATATCCGGGAGTTTGTGAGCTTTACAGGGTGCAAGACCCTCAACGAGATGGTGGAGAAGGGTCGCGAGAGGGAAATAGAGTTGGATACCCACACAAAACGAAAGAATGATCAGGCATAGGTGGCAAGGGGTCAGGCTAAGAAGCCTAAGACATCTGATTCTTCGGGTAAGGGCCAGCAAGGCCGGGTCCGATGTGCCAAGTGTGGGAAATTCCATAGCGAGGCGTGTAGGACGGTTGGGATGACAGGATGTTACTCTTGTGGCCAATGGGGCCACAAGAGTAAGGATTGCCCCAAGAAGGGCTTGATATGTTTCCACTGCAATCAGACAGGCCATAAAAAGGCCGAATGCCCTAGGTTGCAGGGAGTAGGAGGAGCGGTGGCGGCGCCTGCACCCGCCACCCTGAGGATCACTAATGGCCGCCTTGGCAAGGCAGATATGGCAACGGTGAAGAGTTGCGCATTCCAGCTGACTACTGAGGAGGCTCAGGTTGCACCAGACGTCGTGACCGGTATGTATCTATTACTTTACTACTTATTGTAATTGTATGGCTTATGTTTATATCATGGTTGTTCAGGAACCCTTTTAGTCAATGGTATGACTGCTCATGTTTTGTTCCACTCGGGTGCTACCCAATCATTTCTGTCTCTTGCGCTTACCAAGAAATTCTGGGATACGCGGGGGATCTTGGACTCCCCACTCGAGGGTGAGATTGCAGCGGATCGCACTGTTAGTGTTGCGACGGTGTATCGGGACTATGTCCTGAATGTACTTGGGGAGAGATTTCGAGTCAACCTAGTTCTGATACCGTTGCGGGGGTTAAAGGTGATTGTCGGGATGGACTAGCTGGGGGCCAATGGGGCCATGATCGATTGCGAGCGGTAGTTGGTTCAGGTTCGAACCTCCAGTGGGGGAGAGCTGGTTATTCATGGTGAGGGGGGCTCGCAGGGACCGATCCTCTGTTCGGCTGCGAGGGCAAGGAGGTTTCTTCAATGGGGTTGCATGGGATTTCTGGTTTATATTGTGGATACAAGGGTCGGGGCCGCGACGGATGTGGGCAGTCTGCCAGTTATTCAGGACTTTCGGGACGTGTTCCCTGAAGAACTACAGGGGGTGCCTCTGGAGAGGCAGGTGGAGTTTCGTATTGACTTGGTGTCGAGTGTTGCCCGAATAGTAAAGGCACCATATCGCTTGGCACCACCCGAGATGCAAGAGTTATCTACGTAGCTTCAAGAACTATTATACCGAGGGTTCATTCGTCCGAGTAGTTCACCGTGGGGTGCACCGATCCTTTTCGTGAAAAAGAAAGAAGGGATGCAATGGATGTGCATTGATTATAGGGAGCTAAACAAGTTGACAGTGAAGAACCACTATCCTTTGCCAAGGATTGATGATTTGTTTGATCTACTTCAAGGTGCATCTTGGTTCTCCAAGATTGATCTTAGGTCCGGGTATCATCAGATGAGGATTAGGGAAGAGGATATACTGAAGACAGCTTTCAGAACTCGGTATGAGCATTATGAGTTTGTGGTGATGCCATTCGGGCTCACCAATGCTCCGACAACATTCATGGACCTCATGAGTAGGGTATGCACCCCGATGTTGGATCGGCCAGTGATCGTTTTTATCGACGATATCCTGGTTTACTCCAAAACCAAAGAGTAGCACGAACAACATTTGAGGGAGGTACTGGAGACTTTGAGGGCGGAGAAACTTTATGCAAAGTTCTCCAAATGTGATTTCTGGCTACGGGAAGTGCAGTTTTTAGGGCATGTCATCAATCAAAAAGGTATTTCGGTTGATCCAGACAAGGTGGAGGTGGTGATGCGATGGGGGGTACCGAGAAACGCCTCAGAGATTCGTAGCTTTATGGGTTTAGTGGGTTACTATTGGAGATTCATCCAGGATTTCTCCAAGATTTCTATGCCATTGACCCTTTTGACCAAGAAGAATGTGACTTTTCGGTGGGATGAGGGTCAGCAGAAGGCTTTTGAGACTCTGAGGTAGAGGTTATGTGAGGCTCCAGTCCTCATACTGCCTGAAGGGTTGGACGATTTGGTGGTATATTGTGATGCTTCGATTTCATGATTGGGTGCAGTATTTGATGAGTTTTGGTCATAAGAACATCCTATGTGCTTATACAAACCCTAATGCTTGGATCTAGGTTTCTCTATTGTACATGCAAGTTATCCAAGACTATAAACCCTAATTCTAGCATTCAAGTAATCATATTAACATGAGAATAGGTTTAAGATCATACCTTGATTGTTATGTTGCAATAACAATCTCAATTCCTCCTTGTATTGACTTTAGAAAGCTTAGAGTCACAAATGTCACTCCTCTAATGGTTCACAAACACCATAAGCAAAAGGATGGAGAGGAGAGAGGATGGAGGCTGCCCAAAAACGTGTGAAACCCTAGGACAAAGCTTAGCCACGTTTTTGGGTCATAAGGGATGTGTATATAGTTAGGCTATTAGGGTTATCTAACAAGGAAACCCTAATTTGGATGCTTAAGCTCTAAGCAACCCATGGACTCCTTTCCTTAAGGCCTTGGACGATTTCCTCATGGGCTTCCCCATAGAATTCGTCCACTCCTTAATTTAAGACAATCCATAGCCCAAATTACAATTATCTTATAATTACAATTCCAGTCCCTTAAGTTTAATTAATCTCTTTTAGTCACAAATCTAATTACCAATTAATTCTTGACTAATATTAATTAAACAATATGATTTCTCCTTTAATATATTATTCTCATAATATATTTAATAAATCATATTTAATACTTTCTCTCCATAATTCATCCTATCAAGTTGCTTTGATGAAGGCAACCCAAAAGGAGCATGCACCATCGGGTCAAGTACATACCAAAATAGTTATGGACTTAGACACTAATCCAACAGTCTCCCACTTGGATAAGTCTAATAACTATTCTGTGTATGACTTCAGATCCTGATCTACAATCGTAGCTTTCCAAAGCCGCTGTCAACTCTGATCCTATCAGATATGCATGTCCTTTAGATAAGGGATCATATATTCCTCCATTCTAGATATCGTATGAGATATGATTTCTAATCATTCTCTTTGTACTATATCTCAATTTCCGATTTATGACGACTGACTAATTCAACAAATCAAATTAGCCCTAGCCCGGCCGAGCATTTATGTTTATCATCACTAAATCATCGAGGGGCCCAAAGATATCGCTTTTATCCTACTTTGAATAAAAGGAACGGATAAACTTTGATACAATGCTCGCTTGCACTCACTCACCGAATCACACACAACAATATGTTTTATAACACCAAGTTACTAGTGCGTTTCATATTATCAATGAGCAACCGATTAGCAAGATACAGCTCACACATCTCGGTGTCAAGAATATAAAATGTTATCGTCTCACCAATCACTCGTGATACTATTCATGGAGTGATCTAAGTGAGCGTGGGTTTAATCCAATGCTCAAATTCATATTCATAAGCACTCATGAACGTTGCAGCAAACATTTGCTTCTGTCTAATATTCTTTTACACAATCCACACACCAATTCACGACAGTCTTCATTCATACCTACTTCCAACATATGAACGACTGTGGCCCATTCGAATAATTTGACTGTTCTTAACCAATTAAGTTATTCAGGAAGTCAAAACATGCAAAGTAAAACACAAGAATAATACTAATCCCATATGGCCTCAAACCTTTGAGTATAAATAAAACTCATTTTATTTATCACCATATTGATTACTAATTATTTGTCGTTTTAGGTAATCAACTTCTTACTTGAATTATTACTACACTTGTCCCATGCTCCTAGCATGCACACAATGTTCACCTATGGTTGTTACTTTGTGAAATAGATCAAATTGAATACATTTCCAATCATTCTCATTTCACAACTCCAAATCCTTTTTCATAAGTGTAAGAATATCAAATTCTTGCCACTTATAGAATATGCTAGATTCTAACATTTTATGCAATCATCCTTTCGTAATATCACTGCACCAAAGTCACAAAGACTATTGCCAATGAAAATACAAAGTCCTCTATCGGAGATTGTTACAAGACAATTCCTTAGATATGATGTCTCTCACTCAAAGTACATTCCTTTGAACATCCTTTTGAAACATTTCCATATTTTCCATATGACAACTCATTCTTAATAGAATCTTATCTATTCGTAATAATGTCGATATTGCCCATCCAATATGGAAACATTTCCATATTTTCCATATGACAACTTATTAATAGAATCTTTTCTATTCATAATAATGTCGATATGGTCCATTCAATACGATGCTTCCAACTACTCATAAGCAACCAATCCTCGTCGAACTTTGGATTGTCCTTTGATAGTTGTTTAATTATTTTAGTCAAAACCGATTCTAGTCCTTTTTCCCTCTAAATGCACTAGACATTTGGAAAATTTTAGAATGGTCAAATATTAAAGCATTTGCAATCGATCCTATACCCGAAGCGTATGGGACACGATGCATAATGTTTTATTTGCTATGTTCTCAAAATTCAAATTGTGAAGAGGAATGTCGTAATCATAATCGAAATTTTAAGAACACACTATGTACCTTTGACTAAATTTATTAACATTTCTCAACCTAAGCCTTTAGATTTGAAATGAAGCATAATATTCTCTCCCTTAATTATAGCAAAACAACTATTCCATCCTTACGACTTTTGCAAAGAATGACTCTTGTTTTCTATAATTAATATTACCAACTTGCAATACTTGCCTTAATAATCATACAATCATAACATTTATGCTCCCACAATCATGATGATTATTATAAAGATAACATTTATGCTCCCACTAGCTTTGACATGTATTCATAAACATCTTAACTTTCAGAAAACCAATACCTATTGAATTTCTTAATTCCATGTTTCTAATACTTAATGCTTTGATAATCTTTTATCAAGGCTTCTCGAACTTATACACCTTTTCCTTATATAGTTCATATGTGTGTCTAAACACTTAAGAATAATTGCCAAACCTCACAATTCAAATTATGGAAAGGGATACCGTAACCATAATCGAATTCGAGAATGCAATTTTACAATCACTATCTTCTTAAAATCTTTCTTAGTGAAAGCATTTCCTCACAATCATTTTCATAAAGGAGGAAATCTTATGACACTTAGATTTAAACGGTGTATTTGTTCCTATCCATGTGAATTTGTCAAAACCAAAGTTTACGACAAATTCAAACTCATATGGATTGAACTTTCTTAATCTTGACTTCTTGCCTTATGGTGGCACAGCTGCCCACCATGTCTTCCAAGTAGTTAAGCAGCTCACCTTTTCCTATCAATGTACCTTTCATTGATCAATGTGCCTTGCCTTTTATGCGTTCAAAATGAGAACTCATAGAACTCACATGCATAATTAACTCAATTGGAAACAACACGGAAACAAAATAATGTCAACACGATAGGTTGTAAACCTCAACTCGTGTGCTAGTGATGATCGATAAGGTTTATTTGATTTGTTCTTGAAACCTTTCAAGACCATTAAGACTCCCACTGACTCCTTGACTTATAAGATTCTCTTGTCAATAAACATTTCTTAACAAACAAATATTCAAGAGTTAGTGTAGTTTTTATCAAAACACTTCATAAATTGGTCCTAGTTGGTCTTTGTCTTATCCAAGACATCACAACTTTCCACATTTGATGAATGTTATAAACCTTATTAATACTTTTTCACTCGACGTCACAATCTAAACTTTAAGACTTGTTATTGGAACGAAGTACGATTGACCTTTTGATTTAACCATTTCTCCGATTCTTGATTCCTCTTATTAGACATACAATTGTGCTAAGACTCACTTAGAGGATCAATTAAGATATGGTTCTTAATCATTAAGACCTATCATAAAGCGTAAAAGGTACTCTCCCTTCTTCTTAGAATGGAGAAACTTTTATCTTTCTGCCTACTTGATTCTTCTTATTCGTGTTGCTATTGATTTAAACTTTTTCAATCAATTCATAATTATACTCAATCTTATAAGTATAATCATATTTACTAAACCTTTAGTAAATCATGATGAATATCTTTGTTATTCTTGTGGTGGACTTTGATCAACACACAACTTTGTGTGTTCGATCTCCTAGTCCTTTCACTTGACACATTGTCAACAAATTAGTCTAATTTCCAAATATGAAATTTCTCATTCATCATGCAACCAAGTTGCGTGATTCCAAATTTCGGTCCAATTGAAATTTGGGTGATGAGAAACCCTCCTTATTTGGTAAATTCTCGACATTTCCATAAATAAGAATCATATCCATTCGTTGTAGAAATATGCAAACATCAATTTTCATAACGATTTCATTGCAAGGGAATAAAAATATAAATAAATAAGTCAAACCAAAATTTATTTTATTTATAAAAGCAGCGGAAAACTTTTGTCCTTACAATGCAAAATCCATTGAAAACTATGTATTTAAAAAGGAAATTTTCTAACAACTCTATCATAACTATCTAAGCTCGAAGTCTAATCTTCAAGTCCATGCGATCAAGATCCATTCCTTGTGATTAGATTCATCTTGCTCTTTCACCAAGCTTCCTTTCTTTTTCACCGATCCTGCGAAACATTGAAATGCAATCTTATCACATCATGTATTAAGAATCAATGAATAGGAACTTAACGGATTTAGATAGTGGATTTTACCTGAAGCACAGTCATACTCTTTGACTCTCCCATCTTTGGAATCTTCAGGCTCTTGGGGCAGATTTCTATCCAACGCCCTTTCTTTTGGCAGTAAACGCCGGTTGGTTCTCCTAGAACGTCCTTGGAAGCATGGTCGGTTGACTTTCCCAACAAATACACTCCATTGCTTCGCCAAATCATTTCTGATTCAGCAACAATGAGCATGTAACTTAGGTCAATGAGGTTGTCGTCATGATCCATCATATAATACTTTCTTTTGAACTCATTATTTGATTCAGGAAGTGACTGCAAAACCCAATTCACAGCCAACTCATCCGGGAATGACACACCCAGCATTATCAACCTATCAATGTGTGATTTCATTCCTAGAATGTGGGCACACACGGGTTTACCATCTTCATGTTTCATTTCCAATAGGGCTTTAGTGATATTGAACCTTTCAATTCTTCGATCTTGTGGGTTAGGGAGAACAATTGGAGGAGGAGGGGGAAGTGAAGCATGATTTCTTGTTCCTTGATCGAATCGTGGAATATCATCTTTATGCGAAATGCTTGTTCCACGGGATTTGGGAAGACCATATGTCACACCCCGCTAAAGCGGAAACGCAAGATATGACAGCGATAACGGTTTCATTGCAAAAGATAAAGATACATCACCATAGCAGTATTTAAAATTTTACAACCCATAGCTTCAAAAGAAACAAAATACAAGTTTTTCACCATAGCAGTATTTAAAAGTTCACAACCCATACCATCGAACTTTCATAATCGGGATCTTACTCCGCTTAAGTTGTTTTACCTCCTTGTCAAGAATTTCTATCGGTTCCTCAACGAAGTTTAGCTTATCATTGATCTAAATTTCACCAGGGGTACTATCAATGCTTCGTCGGCTAGACATTTCTTAAGGTTGGAGACGTGGAATGTATCGTGAATGGCGCTTAACTCTTGGGGTAATTGAAGTTTATACGCTACCGGACCAATCCTTTCAAGGATTTCAAAGGGTCCAACATATCTCGAGCTTAGTTTTCCTTTCTTACCAAAACGTACAAGCCCTTTCCAAGGCGACACTATTAAAAGTACGTTGTCTCCTACTTGGAATTCTAATGGTTTTCGACGACTATCCGCATAACTTTTCTGACGATCTTTGGAAGCTTTAAGCCTATCCTTGATGATAGCAATCTTGTCAGATGTTTCCTAGATATGTTCGAGTCTAGTCAACTGTCTGTCTCCAATTTCTGTCCAACATATGGGCGAACGACACTTGCGTCCATACAATGCTTCATATGGAGCACATTGGATACTTGTGTGGTAGCTATTATTGTAGGAAAACTCAATTAGAGGCAAATGAGTATCCCGATTTCCTTTGAACTCAATGACACACGCTCGTAGCATGTCTTCCAATGTTTGTATTGTTCTCTCCGTCTTCCCATCTGTCTGAGGGTGGTAAGCTGTGCTCAAATCTATCTTGGTTCCTAGTGCCTTCTGTAACGTCCACCAAAATCGAGATGTAAAACGACTATCTCTATCAGAAATGATAGATAGGGGTACACCATGCAGAGAAACAATTTTGTCGATGTAGATTTGGGCCAATTTTTCCATCTTGAAATCTTCCCAATGAAGCGTCTGTAGTACCCAGCTAATCCTAGGAACTGTCGTATTTATGTTTGGGTTTTGAGGGCTTCCCATTTCTTGATTGCCTCGATCTTAGCTGGATCTACATGAATTCCTCTTTCGCTGATCACATGACCAAGAAAATGTACTTCCCGAATCCAAAATTCACACTTAGTGAACTTGGCATACAATTTCTGCTCCTTCAATAGCTCCAACACTAGCTTCAGATGTCTATTGTGATCTTCTTTAGTCCGCGAGTAAACAAGTATGTCATCGATAAATACAATTACAAACTTGTCTAGGTATGGTCTACAGACCCTATTCATCAAATCCATGAAAATAGCGGGTGCGTTCGTTAGTCAAAAAGGCATGACTAAGAACTCATAATGTCCATAACGGGTTCTAAATGTTGTTTTGTGAATGTCCCCTTCGCGAATTCTTAGTTGATGATACCTTGATCGAAGGTCGATCTTTGAGAAGTAGGAAGCGCCTTGCAACTGATCGAACAAGTCATCTATTCGAGGGAGGGGATATCGATTCTTGATTGTCAACTTGTTCAGTTCTCTGTAACCAATGCACATTCGGAACGAACCTATCTTTCTTTTTCACGAATAACACTGGGGCTCCCCAAGGTGAAGAACTTGGTCGAATAAACCCTTTGTCTAGAAGTTCTTGAAGTTGTCCGGATAGTTCTTGCATCTCGGATGGTGCAAGGCGATATGGTGCTTTTGCTACCGGTGCCGCTCCGGGAATTAAGTCTATCTGAAATTCGACCTGCCTGTGAGGGGGTAGACCGGGCAATTCCTCCGGAAATACTTCGGGATAGTTTTGAACCACCGGAATCTCCTTGAGTTGATTAGCTTCTGTTTCTCTTTCTAGCATGTGGGCCATGAATGCAATACAATTCTTCTTCAGGTACTTGTGAATCTTCATGCTTGATACTATGTTTAAACTTCTTCCTGGCTTCTCACCGTGTATGAGGAGGGTTTCTCCATTAGGGAGAGGCACTCTAATAACTTTCTCGTAACAACCAATATCCGCTCTATTTTTGGATAACCAATCCATTCCTACTATCACATCAAAACTACCTAGCTCTATGGGAATTAGGTCAATGCTAAAGAGTTTATCAGCTAAATTCAGAGTACAACCAGGAATTCTATCATTAGCCCTAATTTCATACCCATCAACAAGTTCAATAGCATAAGCATTCCTTATATTTCTCGATTTGAAGCCAATTAACGGTCTATATGCTAAAGAAACAAAACTCCTATATGCTCCCGCATCAAATATTACTGATGCAAAATGGTTGTTCAGGAGAAACGTACCTGTTATCACTTCAAGGTTCTGACGAGCTTCTTCTGCACCAATCACAAAGGCTACACCTCTTGGCCATCCAACTTGATTTCCTTGGAAGTTTTGCCTGGCTTGGCCTTGTCCATTGTTACCAGGTCCATTGTTCAGTTTGGGGCATGCTCTATGGAGATGATCAGTACTCCCGCACTCGTAACATGCCCTTTTTCCCTCCTTATTCAGCTTACAATACTTCGAGTAATGGCTTGTTTGCTTACAGTTTTGGCACACTGGGCAAGCTCCCTTGTGATGGAAGTTAAACTTATTTCACTTCGGAAGCGGCCCTGAGTACTGCTTTCGCTCATGCACTTCTCGTTCTTGAGTTTTCACAGGTTCTTGCTCCTGGGCTCTTATCATGAAGTTTCTAGAGACTTTTTGCTTCCTCCCTGACTTGCCTCCCTGCTTCTTCTCTCCCTGATCGGCTGGCTTCCTCTTGCTACTAGAGCTTTCCTTTGTCGATGCTCCCATCCTTATCACATAATTGGTTAGTCGATTTGCTAGACTTACTGCACTCTGAATGGTAGTTGGGTTTGCTGAGGTAACCATTCCCCGAATCTCTGGTGCCAGACCCCAGATGTATCGATCTATCCGTTTCTCCTCAGGAGTAACCATATGAGGTACCAGTTTTGCTAGTTCATGAAATCGGACTGTGTACTTCTCTATCTGTGTTCCAACCATAGAATGTTTCCAGAATTTAGATTCAAGCTTCTGAAGTTCATCCTTGGGACAATACTCCTCTATCAGCAGCTTCTTTAGGTCTTCCCAAGTTAATTGATATGCCGCTGTACGGCCTCGGGTTTGCACTAGGGTATTCCACCAGGTCAATGCCCTATCTTGGAGTAGGCAAGTTGCATACTTAACTTTGTTGCGCTCGAGGCATTTGCTAATGTGAAGGACCGACTCCATGCTGTTAATCCATTTCATTAACCCGACCGCACCTTCCTTTCCATGGATATCCTTAGGTTTATAGGCCATAAAGGACTTGTAGTTGCATTCTCTTTCATTGTTTCCCCGGTTTCCTCCACTACTTCCTTGGTTAGCATTAAGTCCTGCAGTTACTTGAGTAACAATGTTTGGGATTGCTTGCATGAGTTGTTGTGCTACAACTTGAGCAACATCGGGTGTTTCGTTCTGTGGGCGCCCGCGACTAGGCCTTCCTGACATGGTTCTTTCGTCTAGCAGCACTAGCAGTGTCAGTAGCCTCCATCAAATACTGAAATAGGATTTCCATCCCTGTCATCACCTCATTCAATACCTCCTGATGCCCAGCTATCACAGCGAGGCTGTGACGTAGGTCCGCTGCCATCGAATGCATCCTCCGGGACTCCTACGGGGTCATACCTGGCTGCTTGACAGGTATCCCTATGACTCGCTGTGGTGGGGGTGCTCTCAGTCCTGCAACGCTGGGTCCTACCCCGCTAGGTCCTGTCGTGCCAAGTCCTGCTGTGCTGGTGGCTATCCTTCCTAGAATGGGAACACTCTTCCTCGCCATCCTCCGAATGCGAAGCCCATAAAGTGGTGGCTGTGGCAACACCGATGCAGGTAATGCCTCGCGTCGTTGACTCGGGGCGTTGTCATTGCTGATCTCCACCGAGTTACCTGTATCTTCCGTGTCCTCTGATGGGTCTTCTTCTACCGAGGTGGGGGGATTACGTCGAGGGATAATAGTGACGTAGCCGGAATCATCGGCTGAGGCGGTAGCGCGGGAAGATGATGATATTAACATAGTGGACTGTGACATAGTTTCAATGAGATATGAAATAAATGACAATGTATGCCTATAATATGCAATGCTTACACACACCAAAATTAACCTTTTGAATTTTTGAAATAAAGTTTTGTCAAATATTTTTGTTGAACATATTCCCATTAGAATTAGCTCAAGCCTTGTATAAATCTTTCCTTAATTAAACATAGGTGATCATGATGGGTTTTAGCCATAAGAACTTTCCTATGTGCGCATGCAAAACCCTATTGCTCGGATCTAGGCTTTCTAATTAAACATGCTTTGAATCCAAGACTTCTAATGGCTAATTAGGTTAAATAACAACATTGAAACAGATCTAGAATCATACCTTTGAGTTCCTTGTTGATCTTGTTGTCTTGGAGCTTCTAGAGTCACAAATGTCACTCCTCTAATGGCTTACAAACACCAATAGCAAGCAAGATGATTTAGGAGAGAGGAGAGGGGAGGAATTCGGCCAGAGTATCTCTACTTTTGATGGTGTGTCGAATTCCCTCACCCCTAGGGTCTATTTATACTTGTAGACTCCTTAAGGGTTACCACCTAAACCCTAATTGGATAATCTTCTCTTAAGGCTATCCAAATCCATTCCATAGATAACCCTATGGACGATTTTGGCTTATCCAAGCCCTAGAAATCGTCCATCCTATCTAGGATAAGGATTTATAGTCTAAAGTGTAACTATCAAACAATTGACAGTTTATACCCTCTTATTTAATTAATCTCTTTAAGTCACCAAATTAATTCCAATTAATCTATGACTTATATTAACCATATATTATTCCTTATAATATTTACTCTCTTTTAACAAATCATCCATCAAGTTGCTATGGTGAAGGCAACCCAAAAGGACCATGCACAACCGGATCAAATACTTGCCTAATATAGTTGCAGCCTTAGACACTATTCCAACCGATCAGGCTATGTTTAATCGAGGTCCAATACTACAACTCCCGACCTAATTATACTAGTAATATGTTTGATGTAAAAAGAATTTTTTTTGTAAGTTTTAGTTATAGGTTGTGTTTTCTTAAAGAAAAACCGATGTTCTCTGTAACTTTAGCTCTGATACCACTTCTGTCACACCTCGCTAAAGCGGAAACGCAAGATATGACAGCGATAACGGTTTCATTGCAAAAGATAAAGATACATCACCATAGCAGTATTTAAAAGTTTACAACCCATAGCTTCAAAAGAAACAAAATACAAGTTTTTCAAAATAACATTGTTACAAATATAACTTCATAATAGCTTCAACACGATGCAGCATGCTCTATGATGATGAATCTCTACATCCACTTACTAATTATTTCCTGAAAAAGCATGTAAAACGAGCGTCAACTATGAAAATAGTTGGTGAGTTCACAAGTTTATAAAATCGAGTGTACAATAATGCTTTTCGTAAATACAAGTACATTGCTTCAATGATAAACAAGTTGATTGCTATTAATGAATACAAGTTTATTGCTATAACGAGAAACGAGTTTGTATGTGTATGAGCAAACAATGAGTCTCAACCAAACCTATGACTGAAGCCCTATCGAGATCTATGCTTATCGTTCCATAGATGAATATGGTATCATGCACTCCAGCGATTCGGGCGAGTGAGGAGTTGTCAATTCCTAATAGTGCTATCCATAATGACCATTGGCTCAAAGAGTTAATGGTTAGAGATAAGGGAAGGGCCTTAGTACGATAAGTTCTCATGTTCCGTGTTGCATAGACATACATAAAGAAACATAGCAATACAATAGCAATCATGTTTGATAATAATCAATTTAAATACAACATGCAAACAATAGTTTTTCTAAACATTCTTTTCCACCCCAAAACATAAAAACTGAAAATAGGGGAGTGCGTGAATACTCACAGTATGCTAAATATAGCAACCAAGTTTATACGAGTTAGATAAATACAACAGATATAAATAGTTTAAGACATGGTTTTCCACCCCAAAACATTTAAAAAACAAAAATAGGGGATTGGTGAATACTCACAATGTTTCGAGTAGATACAAGTAGTGTCTCGGAATGCACCAACGTCTTACTACTGGGATTATACGACATCA
The DNA here is from genome assembly GCF_052625555.1 of Lactuca saligna. Classification (NCBI taxonomy): domain Eukaryota; kingdom Viridiplantae; phylum Streptophyta; class Magnoliopsida; order Asterales; family Asteraceae; genus Lactuca; species Lactuca saligna. The sequence goes on along the minus strand of NC_136417.1, from coordinate 189,633,938 downwards.
AACACACACTAGTGAGTTTCCATATCGAAATCTAGTGCTAATATACTAAACTCTACATATAGTGAAATGCCAAATTATGTTTTAGTATTGGATTTTATATCAATTGGTTATACTTTTTCTGAAGTATTGATTTTTACAAGTCGTGCGATTAATTACAATCTTGGAAGGTTAATTTTCCAAATTTTAAGTCTCAATAACAACATAAATTCACGAAAAATAGTATTCGAGGGATAAAAATTCTCAAACTTTTTATTTAACTGTTATTACACAATACTAAGCTGGGAAAAATATAAAAATGGATTTCCAAGCTGTTTAATTATATTTTATGATTTATGGGCATTTATTCCAATAAAAATTCAAATAAATAGAAAATAGTTTCCAAAATTACCCAAACTTTTTATTTAATTGTTATTATACATAACTAGGCTGGGAAAAATATAAAAGATATTTTTCAGTGGGTATTTCTATTTTTCCTTGTTTTATTCCTTTAAATAGTCATTAATTGAAGAAATAATATTAAACAGTTAAAATAAATCACCATAAATTTTTGTAACATCATTTACAGTATAAATATCCTGGGAAAAATATCAAAAGTGGTTTTCATAATGTATAAACTGGTTTTGGGTATTTATGTGTATTTAAGTGCATTTTAATGCAATTAACTTTAGAAAATAAGAGAAAAATAGTTTACGGCAGAGAAAAATCCTCAAAATTCTTATGTAACCTCCTACTGTATAATATGATATCCTGATAAATGTTCATAAATTTTGGATAATCAGAACTATTTTTCCCATTTTTAGAACATTATAACTACCAAAAATTGGGAAAAATAGTAAGACATGATGAAAAATCTTGAAACTATTTTCTAGAGTCACCCATCACAGGTAAGGTATGCAAAAGTTGTTAGATACAATTTTCACATCTTCAAAAGTTGTTTTGTAATTTATCATGTCCTAAACAAAAGAAAATTAGAAATCGTATTAAAAAGTAACAAAAATTGCTGAAATTTGGTGAGGTGTCATTATTCCCCATAACGATCATCCATGAATTTGTTTCGGATTTATTGACCTCTGGAAGTATTTTATGTGATTTATGCCCTTGGTTTTAGCAATAATTCTAATAAATCAAAGGAATAATAAAAGCTCTTGAAATTTTCTAGATTATCTCATGCATGCAAGGGCTTTCAAAAGGAAAAATGTTTAAAATGTATTCAGAAGAGAAATGAGGGTAATGATTCCAAACAATTTAAGAACGGTTGCATGCAATAATGCATGAAATGTAGATGTGGCTGAAGTTCATGAATTTGTGTAGCCCATTCAGTGAGGTTTTAAGCCACTAAATTTCAACCATCATTCACAAGATATGTTAAGTTTCTAAGGTATTTTTCCTCAGATTTATGGTTGGGTTTAAGGTCATTGATTATGCAAGACAAAAATAGTGATCACAAAAAAAGAGCTGTATGCGCAACCATTTTGTAAAAATTGCCAAAAATCGGATATTTAATATTTTTACAGTGAGATTAGTTGGGTTTGAAATCTAACTCGTGGAACTAACCAATAAAAAAAGAATATAATGATTTGGTTAAGAAATGACTGAGTTATGGCCGTTCAAAGCCGAACAAAGTAATCTGGCAGATTGCATGTTTGCTTTGAGTGCATCCTTAGGACGTTTTGACCAAAACATCATGCATGCCTTTGATAAGGTCCGATTTCTAGCACATGCATGGAGTGAAGGAGCATCCAAGATGTACTAGAAATGGTTTAAATGCTTTTGATCATGCAAGAACACAAAAGAAATGGAGAAGAAGATGTAATACTTGTTTTTGAAGTCATATGAACATATGTGCATCATTTTCACTCCTTGCATGGGTTTGATCCCGGATTTTCACCATTTCAAAAACATGCATTGTGTTATGGTGATAATATACAAACCACAAGGGAAAAATAAAGATTTCTAGCCATGGAAAGGCATAGAATCCGAAAAGAAGATAAAACTAAGAAGAAAAGGAAGTAGAATCATGAAACTATGGAAGAAGATGATGTTGTTTACCTTGGTTATGATCTTGAGGGAAGTAAGAACACTTCAAGGTCTTCTAAATCTTGAAATTTGGCAGAGGAATGGGGAGAATTTCGTGAGTTAGAGAGAGAGAGAGAGGAAGAGAGTTTATGGGTTAGGAGGGTGGAGTGTGAGAGAGTGAAGAGAGAAGTGGTAGAGTGTAGGAAATGAGTTAATGATTGGAGTTTTTGGGAAGAGGGAGCATGGGGAGAGGGGAGATGGCCAGATTTTTGAGTGGGTTAGGCCTCCTCTCTCCTAATTTCAAATTTTATAAAATTCCCTCCATTATTTTTATAAAAACCCTAATTTTTATAAAAGTAATTCTTTAAGCAATTTTTGATTTATTTAAAAATCTTATTTTTAACTAATTAATTATGATTAATGCATGATAATTTATATTTCTATTTCATTGGTATAATCCATAATTTGATTAATAAAATTTGATATTTGGAAGTTTATAGCCAAATTTTATAAAGTTTTTAAGCTTTAAGATTTATAAATTTGGATTTTGGGCTCTTTAGGGTTTTTGGAATATTGTTTGATGTTCATCATCATAATGAAGTATAATTAGAATGTTTTAATTTATTTTTAGGGTTTTATACCCTTTTTCAATTATAACAAAGCTTGAAAGTTTCATTCAAATTATAGCACTGACATTTCCTATTGTAGTTAAGCAACTTACTAGAACCGTAAAAGTCAAGTATATTAGTCCTAGATCTTAGTTGGATCCTAGTTTATGCAAGATTTTGACCTAATTTGTACTACTAGGCCATGGAATGTTGTGCATGAATGGTTTTTATAAAGATGCATGAGTCCGAGAATCACCTGAATTGGTAGTTGTCACACCATAGTTGTCGAACTTTGACATCTTCAAAACGGGAGAAACAAATTCAAGTTACTTGATTGATTAGAGTCCTTGGTAAATCACCCAAATGAAATTCCAAGGCTAGGACCCAACACAATATTCTACAACCTAGAAAAGGGATGTCGTAATCTAGTTGCAGAATATTTGAAGGTAAGTGAATGACGATTCACTAATTTCCACCATGAAAAACGAAAAAGAAATTTAAGTTTTAAATCTATGAAAATCCTAGATCCTTTGAGATTCATTGAACATTTCAATGGCATGTTTAAATCTCGATATGTCCCTCTTGTTTGTGACTAGGATGCCGAGCATCACAAAGCGGGTGTGAATAACCATGCAAACTTACATGGTGCCCTCACATGTTACAATCACCTATTCGATGTGCCGGTAAACCACACACGCTCCACCGAACTATGAAAAACATTGAATCACCCTTTGCTACCTTTGCTTAGAACCATTTAGTGTGACGGTAAACCACACACGCTCTGTAACACCGAAAATTTTCAAAACAAATTTTTCAATTTTTATAAAACATAATTCCATTGATATTCATTAAACAACCATTTTAATTATCCAAACAAGACAATACAAAATCCCAAGATCATGATATCAAGCTCCGAATGTGTGTGTGTACGGATCAAGCCGGCGCCTTCCCGCGGTCGTCACTAGTACCTGAAACAATAATATCAACACTGTAAGCACAAGGCTTAGTGAGTTCCCCAAAATACTACATATAACACATATTAGCCACTCGAGGCTATAACTCTGTGGGTCCGTGCACCCAAACTCTGTGAACCCTCAGGTTCTAACTCTGTGAACCTTCCGGTTCTAACTCTGTAAACATGCACAACATCAAACACATAGAAGTAATGCAGTACAACACATAACATACATAGCATACAAATATTCTATCACATAACTCTGGTTACCTACTCAAGGTAAAGTATAGTGCGAAGACTCACCTCGCGTGTCTCGGTAAATCGTAAACCTGAAATCGCTAATCACTCGACCTGTCGAGCTGTCGTCCCCCTATAGCACAATACACCTCTAATTAACACTTTCCCCACTAGGGTTGACCACACTATAACAAGTCAATCTAGGTCAACGCTGGTCAACGGTCAACGGTCAACTTTGACCGGACTCGGCGAGTACCCAGGCGACTCGGCGAGTCTGGGCGTATACACCAATTTCCCTGGAATCCTCCCTTGACACGTCGAGCATTCCCTCAACTCGACGAGTTCCACCTGGCACGAGTTGTGGGGCCACCATGACTCAACTCGCCGAGTCTCAAGAACAACTCGGCGAGTCCAGTTAGACTCAGTCCACCTGTCCATTCTGACTCCCCCCTTGACTCACTGAGTCCACCTTTCCCAACTCGGTGAGGCCACTCACAGAGTGGTCGGGCAACATTCATGCTACTCGCCGAGTCTATTCTTCGGACTCGGCGAGTCCATGCCATGAACTGACTCAATCTTGCTCTAAAGGTCAGATCTAGTTCATTAATCCATAGATCCAGTCCCTCCAAGCTCATTTAGCACGTAAAGTTACAATCTTCATGCACATACAACCTCTATATGACCATATATGATGTTTATGACTCAAATACTACAACACAAGGTCAAAGACTCTATTATCACTCATAAAGCTTGATGAGTGAGGCTCTCTGGACCTCTATGGATCCAGATCCATGGCCTCAACTCAAAGAGGGAACCAATGGGCATCAAATCATCCCATAAATGACCACCACAAGCCCTAAATTGCATCATGCTTCACTAAACAGAAAATGGTCCGAGATAATACCTCTAGAGTGATGATCTAAGCTCCAAATCCACGAAATAGCAACCTCCTTTGCTTCCTCTTGCCTAGGATCTCCTTCTTCTTGCTAAATAACACACACAAGATCAAGAATGGCTCCTTTCTCTTCACAAATAGCTCAAGAACACAAGGGTCACTCATTGAGGGTTGGGTGAGCACAAATGACGGCCATAAGGCCCTTTAAATAGGCCTCAAACCCGGAGATTTAGGGTTTCATTACACAACGCAGACTCGCCGAGTCCATATCCTGGACTCGCCGAGTCCAGGCGCGCACCAATGTTCAATTCCGCGTCTCTACTCGGCGAGTCTGAGCTCCAACTCGCCGAGTCCCTCTCCCAATATGACAATATTAGATTTACAAGATACCTGGTAAAAATCCGGATGTTACAACTCTCCCCCACTAGAACTAGACTTCGCCCTCGAAGTCTCTCTCTAAAATAGCTCCGGATGCTGCTCCCGCATCATACCCTCCGGCTCCCAGGTCATTTCTGATCCCTTCCGATGTTGCCACTGTACCAATACCAGAGGTACCTCCTTGTTCCTCAAATCTTGATCTTCCGATCCCTAATAGCCACTGGTCTCTCAGCATAATTCAGGCTTGCATCTACCTAAATATCCTCCAATGGAACCACTGTCGACTCGTCGGCTATACATTTCCTCAACTGCGATACATGAAAAGTGTTGTGAATCTGCCCCAACTCTGCTGGTAACTCCAGCCGATAGGCTACCCGTCCTACCCTTTCGATCACACGAAACGGACCTATAAACCGGGGCCCCAATTTGCCCCTCTTCCTGAACCGGATCACTCCTTTCCAAGGAGAGACCTTCAGGAGAACAAAGTCGCCGACCTGAAATTCCAGCTCGGACCGGCGTCTATCCGCGTAAGTCTTTTGTCGGCTCTGAGCGGTCAATAACCTCTGTCTGACCAGCTGTATCTGCTCTGTCGTCTGATTCACGATCTCCGTACTGCCCATTACCCTTTGCCCAACCTCTCCCCAACATATGGGAGTCCGACACCTCCTACCATACAACAGCTCAAAGGGCGGCATGCCGATGCTCGAATGATGGCTGTTATTGTAGGAAAACTCCGCCAAAGGCAAATACGTATCCCAGCTACCCCCAAAGTCCAATACACATGCCCGAAGCATGTCCTCAAGTGTCTGAATCGTCCGCTCACTCTGGCCGTCGGTCTGGGGGTGGTATGCGGTACTAAAATGCAGCTTAGTACCCAACTCCTCATGAAATTTTTTCCAGAAGCGGGAGGTGAAACGCACATCGCGGTCTGAAACGATCGAGATCGGCACCCCATGCCGAGATACAACCTCCCTCACATAAATCTCCGCCAACTTCTCCGCCGAAGAACTCTCACTGATGGCAAGGAAGTGAGCGCTCTTCGTCAACCTATCCACAATCACCCAAATTGCATCGACTCCTCTGGCAGTCCTCGGCAATTTGGTGATGAAATCCATAGTGATCTGTTCCCACTTCCATTCGGGAACCTCCAATGGCTGCAACTTGCCATGCGGTCTCTGGTGTTCGGCCTTTACCCTTCAACAGGTCAAACACCTCTCGACAAACCATGCGACATCCCTCTTCATACAAGGCCACCAATACTCCTTCCTTAGGTCCAAATACATCTTTGTAGCCCCAGGATGGATCGAAAATTTCGATCTATGAGCCTCCTCCATCAATGTAGTACGTGTACCGCCTACAAACGGTACCCAGATCCGGCCCTGATAAATCATAAGGCCTCGACTATCCGATACGAACTCCGAAACCAACCCAACGACCCGCTCTTTCTTCTGCATCTCCGGACGCACAGCCTCGGCCTGTGCCCCACGAATGGCGTCCAGAACTGGAGCTATCACAGTCAGTCGCAAACATACATCTCGCAGTGGAGCACTCTCCGCCCTGCGACTCAATGCGTCGGCTACCACATTAGCCTTGCCCGGGTGGTACAAAATCTCGCAATCATAATCCTTGACCACATCTAACCACCTTCTTTGCCGCATGTTTAGGTTAGGCTGATCCATCAGGTACTTCAAGCTTTTATGGTCCGTGTAAATCGTACAACGAACCCCATACAAGTAGTGCCGCCAAATCTTGAGGGCGAACACTACTGCCCCCAACTCCAGATCATGTGTGGGGTACCTCGTCTCGTGAGGCTTCAACTGCCTCGATGCATATGCTATCACATGTCCCTTCTGCATTAGTACCGCTCCCAGTCCTAAAATCGATGCATCACAGAATACCACAAAACCCTCCATCCCTTCCGGAAGAGCTAATACCGGAGCTTCACACAACCTCTGGCGAAGCGTCTCAAAGGATGTCTGCTGCTCGGGACCCCATAGAAATGTAACACCCTTCCGGGTCAATCTGGTGAGTGGAACCGCAATCTTGGAGAAATCCTTAATAAATCTCCGATAATACCCTGCCAACCCAAGGAAACTCCGGATCTCAGAAGGTGACCTTGGCACCTCCCACCTCATCACTGCGTCAACCTTGGCCGGATCGACCAATATCCCCTTCTGGTTAACGAGATGTCCCAGAAACTGGACCTCCCGCAACCAAAAATCGCACTTGGAAAACTTTGCATAAAGTTTCTCCGATCTCAAAACTCCAAGAACCTCCCTCAAATGCTCCTCGTGCTGCTCTCTAGATCTCGAATATACCAGAATATCATCAATGAACACAATCACCGACCGATCCAACATCGGCCGACATACCCTGTTCATGAGGTCCATGAATACAGCCGGGGCATTGGTGAGCCCAAAAGGCATCACCACAAACTCATAATGCCCATAACGCGTCCTGAATGCTGTCTTCTGGACGTCCTCGTCCCGTACTCTCACCTGATGATAGCCCGACCTCAAATCAATCTTGGAGAACCAAGATGCTCCCTGTAACTGATCGAATAAATCGTCGATCCTCGGCAACGGGTAACGGTTCTTGATCGTCAACTTATTCAGTTCCCAATAATCAATACACATGCGATGCGAGCCATCTTTCTTCTTCACAAACAGGATGGGTGCTCCCCACGGCGAGCTACTCGGCCGAATAAACCCCTTCCCCAGCAACTCCTGAAGTTGCGAGGATAACTCTTGCATTTCTGGAGGCGCAAGGCGATATGGCACCTTAGCGATAGGCGCGACTCCCGGAACCAAATCGATACCAAACTCCACTTGCCTCACGGGAGGCACACCTGGTAATTCTCCGGGAAAGACATCTGGAAACTCACGCACCACCGGAACTTCATCCACCGAACTCGGTCTCTCGGAGATCACTCGCGTATCCATCACATACGCCACAAAACCCTTACAGCCCTGCTGTAAACACTGCCTCGCCCTAGCAGCTGAACAAAAGGCTGACCCAGAACGTGTACCCTCGCTGTAAACCGAAAGAACTCCCCCACTAGGATCTCGTATAGTCACCAGCTGACGCTCGCAATCGATAACCGCGCCGAATCGGCTCAACCAGTCCATGCCCACTATAACACAGACATCACCCATCGCAATAGGAATCAGGTCGATCGGGAACTCAACCCCAAAAATCTCTAATACACATCCCCGGAAGACCTCCGTGGCACAAATCACTCTTTCGGCGGCTATGGAAACCCGCAGGGGCCGACTCAGTGCCCCACGACTAACACTGATATGCTGACTAAATGCCAAAGATACAAAAGATCGACTCGCACCCGAGTCAAATAACACTAAAGCAGGTACAGAATTCACAAGGAAGGTACCTATGCATAGCATAATATAAGCATAATATCTCGACACCATAAATAAATAATAAAAAGAAAGCGTACCAGCCACAACGTCGGGTGCAGCGCGGACCTCTTCCGCAGTCAGCTGAAAGGCTCTCCCCCGAGCCCTCGGTGCCTCGGCCTTCACGGGCCGACTCTCTGTAGTAGTAGCTCTGATGGCGGCGGGAGCAGACCCCTGAGATGCTCCACGCAGCAACGGACACTCTGCCTTCCGGTGTCCAGTCTGGTTACAGTGGAAGCACACTGTAAACCCCTTGGGGCAGTCCTTGGCCATATGCCCCTCCTTGCCACATTTGTAGCAAGACCCCGCTCGACAGACTCCATCGTGACCCTTGCCGCACTTTCCACAAGTGCGGCCCTTCTGGCTCCCGGGTCGGGGATCAGCGGGCTTGGCCCGCTTGGCTGCCGACTAGGACTGTGCCGGCCGCCGATCCCTCCCCAGAGACTCCGCCTCCTCCCTGGCTTGAGTCTCAAGCTCAATCTCCCTCTTCCGAGCATTTGCCTGAAGCTCGGCAAATGTACGATACGAGGAGTTCGCAGCGAACTCCCGAATATCCCGTCTCAAAATGCTCAAGTAACGGCTCATACGTGACTGCTCGGTGGACACGTGCTCAGGGCAGAACATCGCCCTCTCATGAAACATCCTCGTAATAGCTGTGACTGACTCGGTACCCTGCTTGAGGGTCAGAAACTCCTGTGTCAGACGTTCCCTCTCCACCTGAGGAACGTACTCATCTCGGAACATGGTAGTGAACCTCTCCCAGGTCACTGCCGAAAGCTCAGTCGGTGTGAAGTGTGCCATCACAAACTTCCACCAGTCCTTTGCTCCCAAGCGAAGCTGGTTCAGCGCGAACCGAACCTTCAAATGCTCAGGGGACGAGCAAGTGAAGAAGCATCCCTCCATATCAGATATCCACCTCATAGCTGCCACTGGATCCTGCGTACCATCAAACTCTGGTGGCTTGGTGTTGCTGAACTCCCTAAACAATGTCGCATCACCTCCCTGGGGTCTTGCCGCAGCAATCGCTGTGGTAGCCGCTGCAACCGCAGCCTCAGAAAGAGCGGCATAGCGCTCATCAAATGTCTCAATCAACGCGGTCTTAATGGACCTGAACATCTCTGGTAACTCAGCTCTGATGACCGCAGCCACCTCCTCATGAATGATCTGTCGAATCTCCTCATCGCTAGTTCCAGCATCCTCCGGCATGCGACGTGTCCTCACCATAATCAACCTCTGAAATACAACATGCGATAATTAAAATTTACTCGAACACTCTTACATTCGACAATCCACCCCTCCTTGATTCTTGGTATCCCAAGATTCTTATTTGGACTGTGTACCGCACCGGTGCTTTCAGTAGTACGGGCCCAATACTACTGTCCGCACCGTCTCAGTACACACCCCAAATCTTCCTCTTCGGATCCCAATCCCCAAGTACTCTATTATACTTAAATCACTCTGTAACAGGTCTCACACAAAGTCCTAGCTGCTACCTAATTACTCTCAGCATCTCATAGCAGCTCACCCTTCCTTAGGCTAAGGCATCACAAAACAGGCCACTCTAGTCCTATTAGCAATACCTAGCCTACTCTAGCATGCAAATACATCACATTAATAATAATTATCACATAATATAAAGGTATTTTGGGAATTCACCGTTTGGGCGCTGGCTGATCGTACACACGTTTCTTCATGGAAAATCTTTTACTCTTAGAAAACTTTGGATTTTATTTTGAAATATCTCTTCAATTCCTCAGTTTGAGTTCAAATACCCCCGAAGGTGTACCCGAATCCCTCAAACCAAGGCTCTGATACCAATTTGTAACACCGAAAATTTTCAAAACAAATTTTTCAATTTTTATAAAACATAACTCCATTGATATTCATTAAACAACCATTTTAATTATCCAAACGAGACAATACAAAATCCCAAGATCATGATATCAAGCTCCGAATGTGTGTGTGTACGGATCAAGCCGGCGCCTTCCCGCGGTCGTCACTAGTACCTGAAACAATAACATCAACACTGTAAGCATAAGGCTTAGTGAGTTCCCTAAAATACTACATATAACACATATTAGCCACTCGAGGCTATAACTCTGTGGGTCCGTGCACCCAAACTCTGTGAACCCTCAGGTTCTAACTCTGTGAACCTTCCGGTTCTAACTCTGTAAACATGCACAACATCAAACACATAGAAGTAATGCAGTACAACACATAACATACATAGCATACGAATATTCTATCACATAACTCTGGTTACCTACTCAAGGTAAAGTATAGTGAGAAGACTCACCTCGCGTGTCTCGGTAAATCGTAAACCTGAAATCGCTAATCACTCGACCTGTCGAGCTGTCGTCCCCCTATAGCACAATACACCTCTAATTAACACTTTCCCCACTAGGGTTGACCACACTATAACAAGTCAATCTAGGTCAACGCTGGTCAACGGTCAACGGTCAACGGTCAACTTTGACCGGACTCGGCGAGTACCCAGGCAACTCGGCGAGTCTGGGTGTATACACCAATTTCCCTGGAATCCTCCCTTGACACATCGAGCATTCCCTCAACTCGACGAGTTCCACCTGGCACGAGTTGTGGGGCCACCACGACTCAACTCGCCGAGTCTCAAGAACAACTCGGCGAGTCCAGTTAGACTCAGTCCACCTGTCCATTCTGACTCCCCCCTTGACTCACTGAGTCCACCTTTCCCAACTCGGTGAGGCCACTCACAGAGTGGTCGGGCAACATTCATGCTACTCGCCGAGTCTGTTCTTCGGACTCGGCGAGTCCATGCCATGCACTGACTCAATCTTGCTCTAAAGGTCAGATCCAGTTCATTAATCCATAGATCCAGTCCCTCCAAGCTCATTTAGCACGTAAAGTTACAATCTTGATGCACATACAACCTCTATATGACCATATATGATGTTTATGACTCAAATACTACAACACAAGGTCAAAGACTCTATTATCACTCATAAAGCTTGATGAGTGAGGCTCTCTGGACCTCTATGGATCCAGATCCATGGCCTCAACTCAAAGAGGGAACCAATGGGCATCAAATCATCCCATAAATGACCACCACAAGCCCTAAATTGCATCATGCTTCACTAAACATAAACTGGTTCGAGATAATACCTCTAGAGTGATGATCTAAGCTCCAAATCCACGAAATAGCAACCTCCTTTGCTTCCTCTTGCCTAGGATCTCCTTCTTCTTGCTAAATAACACACACAAGATCAAGAATGGCTCCTTTCTCTTCACAAATAGCTCAAGAACACAAGGGTCACTCACTGAGGGTTGGGTGAGCACAAATGACGGCCATAAGGCCCTTTAAATAGGCCTCAAACCCGGAGATTTAGGGTTTCATTACACAGCGCAGACTCGCCGAGTCCATATCCTGGACTCGCCGAGTCCAGGCGCGCACCAATGTTCAATTCCGCGTCTCTACTCGGCGAGTCTGAGCTCCAACTCGCCGAGTCCCTCTCCCAATATGACAATATTAGATTTACAAGATACCTGGTAAAAATCCGGATGTTACACGCTCCACTAACATCTTCGCAAGGGCACGAAATCTAATTTCATGGAATTGCATTAATTCACTTTTGCCTAAGTAACTAAGATTCGGAATTTGAAAAACATTTAGTTACTTTGTATTTCATTATACTTGTAATGGAAGGTTTCATCCTATCCAACCCATTCGGCTAACGACCCTCCACTAGTCAAGAGTGCGGTGGGTAAGAGTGGATACCCATTCAATCGCCATTTTATTGGCAATTTCCTTAAACACCCCTTATAGACCAGATTCATGAATGAGGTCTACTAACGGTAAGACTGACTTTTACTCATACATATATATAATGTTAGACTTTTAATGTTATATATAGTATAGGGTGTATTTTACACTATCAAAATACTAGGTGGTCAAATTTAATAATTATACTTTTAATTCAATTAAATTGCAAACCAAAACTTTTATGGATTTATTAACCTCTTTTAATTATACACCTTAATTAATTAATCAAAACCATAAGGGTGTGAATTGAAATTTTCAAAACGCTACTAGGTTTTTAGAATTTAACATTCCTAATTAAACTTTTAATCAATTTTAAATTCCAAAACTTGAGGGCAAGTTTTGATACATTTCAAAACATGAGGGTTTAGAATTTAAATATACATTAAACTATTAATTCAAAATTTAAATTCCAAAACTTGAGGGCAAGTTTTGAAACCTTTTTCAAAACATTAGGGTTTTAACTATTTAGATTTAAAAACAACAAACTTTTGGGTTCAAATTTAAACTATAAAACCTAAAGGGGAAAATATGAAACTTTTCGTAACAACAAGGATCAAATACCAAATAATCTTAATTAACATTTAATCACATAATTATCCATATTTGATTTATTTAATAATTTCTTGCAAAACAATTTACCAATTTAATCAAAATAATTAATCAATTATTACATACGGAAACAAATATTTTATTAATTGATAAATATCTTTAATTAGATCAAGAATATACTCATATATATCATAAAATCGGATTTATATTGATCTAATATGATAAAGGCAAGTATCTCAAAGATAAACAGCAAGAAATCCCGAAAATAGCTCCATCTGACGCTCGAACTCGCCGAGTACCCCCATGGACTCGCCGAGTAGGGGCAACTCGCCGAGTCCACAGTGGGACTCGCCGAGTCTATGATTCAGAACCAAAAAAATCGAATTTTTTCAACATACAAGGCATCAATACAATAGAAACCAATCTTGGCTCTGATACCACTGATGGGTTTTGGTCATAAGAACACCCTATGTGCTCATACAAATCCTAATGCTTGGATCTAGGTTTCTCTAATGTACATGCATGTTATCCAAGACTATAAACCCTAATTCTAGCACTCAAGTAATCATATTATCATGAGAATAGGTTTAAGATCATACCTTGATTGTTATGTAGCAATAACAATCTAAATTCCTCCTTGTATTGACTTTAGAAAGCTTAGAGTCACAAATGTCACTCCTCTAATGGTTTACAAACACCATAAGCAAGAGGATGAAGAGGAGAGAGGATGGAGGCTGCCCAAAAACGTGTGAAACCCTAGAACAAAGCTTAGCCACGTTTTTGGGTCATAAGGGATGTATATATAGCTAGGCTATTAGGGTTATCTAACAAGGAAACCCTAATTTGGATGCTTAAGCTCTAAGCAACCCATGGACTCCTTTCCTTAAGGCCTTGGACGATTTCCTCATGGGCTTCCCCATAGAATTCGTACACTCCTTAATTTAAGACAATCCATAGTCCAAATTGCAATTATCTTATAATTACAATTCCAATCCCTTAAGTTTAATTAATCTCTTTTAGTCAGAAAACTAATTACCAATTAATTCTTGACTAATATTAATTAAACAATATGATTTCTCCTTTAATATATTATTCTCATAATATATTTAATAAATCATATTTAATACTTTCTCTCCATAATTCATCCTATCAAGTTGCTTTGATGAAGGCAACCCAAAAGGAGCATGCACCATCGGGTCAAGTACATACCAAAATAGTTATGGACTTAGACACTAATCCAAAAGTATTGATGCAGCGAGGGCATGTGATTGGCTCTGCCTTGAGGCAGTTAAAGCCTCACGAGGCAAGTTAGCCCACACATGACCTGGAACTAGGGGCGGTGGTGTTCGCCCTCAAGATTTGGAGGCACTATCTATATGGGGTGCGGTTTACCATCTATACCGATCACAAGAGCCTAAAATATTTGATCGATCAGCAGAACCTTATTATGAAACAAAGGAGATGGTTGGCTGTACTTAAAGATTATGATTGAGAAATCTTTTATCATCCATGGAAGGCAAACGTGGTGCCTGATGCCTTGAGTCACAAAGCGGCAGGGTCCCCGGTTAGGGACATTTGTATAAGGATGATGGTGATGTCACCTTTGTTGGATATGCTCATAGGGGCTCATGTTGATGGGGTAAAGAAGGAAAACTGGAAATCAGAGAAAATTCGGGGTCAGTATCCATTGTTTGTTAAGGATAACTGTGGCCTTTTGACTCAATGTGGACGAGTGTGGGTACCTTTGGTGGGGGGAGTGACACAAAGGCTGTTGGAGGAGGCTCATAAGTCTAAGTTCTCTAAACACTCGGGGGAAACAAACATGTAGAGCGACTTGAGGCTTAGTTACTGGTGGCCCTGCATGATGTGAGAAATCGCTTGGTTTGTGAAGCGATGCTTGATCAGCAGGAAGGTCAAAGCCGAGCACCAGTGGCCTCATGGCAAGGTTCAACCGTTACCCATTGCCATGTGGAAGTGGGAAGAGATCACTACGGACTTCATTTCGAAGCTACCGAGGACGACGAGGGGAGTGTATGTCATATGGGCCATTGTAGACAGACTGATTAAGAGTGACCACTTCATTCCAATTATCGAGACCATATCCGTAGAAAAGTTAGCAAACATCTATGTTCGAGAAGTGGTGGCCAGGCATGGGGTGCTGGTGTCGGTGGTTTCAGATAGGGATGTTCGGTTTACATTCAGATTTTGGAAAGAGTTTCACGAAGAACTGGGTACTCAGCTGCATTTCAGTACAACATATCACTCTCAAACTGATGGACAGAGTGAGAGAACTATCTAGACATTAGAAGACATGTTGTGAGCATGCGTGCTAGATTTTGGAGGAAGTTGGGATACATATCTCCCACTGGCAGAGCTCTCATACGATAACATTTATCATGACAGTATTGATTGTGCTCCATTCGAGATGTTATATGGTCGGAGGTGTAGGACCCCCGGATGCTGGGATGAGGTTGGTCATCGGGTCATGCGGATCACGGAGGTGGTGCTCAAGAACACCGGGTTGATCTAGCAGCTACGTGACCGGCTGCGGGTCACGCAGAGCCGGCAGAAGAGTTATGCTGATCGAAGGCGATCGGATCTTGAGTTTCAAGTGGGGGATTTTGTCTTATTGAAGGTGTCGCCCTGGAAGGGGATTATCAGGTTCCATAAGAAAGGCAAGTTGGGTCCTCGATTTATAGTTCCGTTCAAGATCCTAGCCCGAGTAGGCAAGGTGGCCTATCGATTAGAGCTCCCTGAGAAGCTTAGTCAGATTCACAACACCTTCCATGTATCTCAACTTCGGAAATGTATTGCTAATGAGTCCACGGTTATACCTTTGGATGACATTCAAGTGGATGAGGGACTGAATTATGTCGAAAGGCCGATTTCCATACTAGACAGGATGACGAAGACACTTTGGAATAAGGAAGTAAAGACGGTAAAGGTGCAATGGCAGCATTGAAAGGGCTCCAAGTGGACTTAGGAGCGAGAGGAGGAGATGCAGGGGCATTACCCTGATCTTTTTTCATCCATGGACTTCAAGGGCGAAGTCTAGTTCAAGTGGGGGAGAGTTGTAACATCCAGAAATAAAAGGTATGACATGAACCCCCTTTAAATTAGAGTTTTTTCATTATTAGTCCCTTAGTACGCTAGGCGTATTTAGGAGTACGCTTAGTGTACTAGGACCTTTTATGGTCGTGGATGTTTGGAGGTACGTTGGGCGTACGCGCCAGGGACCAGAAAACCCTAATTTCAGACTTAAGGCGTATATAAACGGCTTTAAGGCCTTGGGACTAAACCCTAGAGTTCCTCCACTACCCTTGAACATCATTTCATTGCTAGAAACCTTGAGAAATCAATTGTGAGCTCCAAAAGTGTGCTTTTGTGATCTAAAGTGTTCATTTCAAAGAGAAGAGTTGGTCAAGCAAGCTTGGATCAAGAAGGAGCTTCAAGATCTTGCATCATAATCATCTTTCAGAGCTCTTAGAGGTAAAAATCTTTCACCTTTCCTCTTTGCTCTTTAGATCTAGCTAGCATTTATGTAGTTGGTCCTTTTGATGGATTTTGGGCCTCATTTGTTGGCTAGATCTTCCCCATTCGATAATAAGGTCAGATCTAAGGTCCTTAAGCCATTTAAGAGCACAAAAATAGGAGCTTGGTGGAGGTGTTAACCTTGTGCGTGAATTATAGACTTGGTAAAGGTCTTAATGATGACTTTGGAGGTGTAATGGTCATGCAAAGGCATAAAGTTAGCAACTTTATGCCTTAGGAAGTGTTAATGGACTCAGATCTAGATTCTGGACGTAAAAGAATGGAATAATAAGAACTTAATAGGGAAAGTGCTTAACTAACACTTATGTCGGGTGTACTATGAGTACGCTATGCGTAACCTTTGAAAACCCGGTACGCTACGCGTACCTGAAGCGTACACGAGACAGTTTGGGCTGTTCTTGTTTTGGGCTGTCAAACTTTTGGGCCTCTTTTAGGTTTTAGGCCTTATTGGATTCTGTGAGTTAAAGGCCTTTTTATCAGTTGGACCATGGACTTATTGGGTGGGCCTTTTTGGGCCAAGGGGGGCCATTAAGGATATTGGACTTAGATCTTGGGCCCATTTGCAATGAAAGGGTGATTGGGCCTTTCGGGTAGGGTTTAAAGGTTGGGTCCTCCCTTGGGATAACTTATGGACCAATCATTGATGATATTATTATTGTTGTTATTCAGTTCGGGAGGTTGCGGGTCATTAAGAGTGCAGTATTCGTGTTCTTCGGGCGAAGGTAAGTCTTCTCACCATACCCATGGGTCTACACCACCAAGGCCGGCCCATTATGTGTTTATGATATATGTGTAATCCCTTTGTGTTTGATATGTAATGTGATCGTATGTTTTGCATGAAGACCCCGACAGGGAGCCCATGGCATCGGATGTAAGACCATGTGGGGTAGCCCATGGCAGTCCTAGGTAAAGACCATGTAGGGTAGCCCATGGCATTAGATGTAAGACCATGTGGGGTAGCCCATGGCAATCCTAAGTAAAGTCCATGTGGGGTAGCCCATGGCATTCTTACTGGTTCTATGTATGCACGACCTATGTGATATGTTACCTAGATATGTGTATGTGTGGTGTGTGGTATGCTCTTGGGAACTCACTAAGCATTTCGCTTACAGGTTGTTGAATTGTTTTGGGTTCATTAGAGCCAAAAGGCAAGGGCAAGGCGTGATGGCGTGGCATGTACTCTATGTATCTTTGTTTCACTAATATGTTTAGGGACACACTATGATAATCTGTATAATGTAATTGATGGTGTTTTAAACTAAATGTGGGGTTCACGGTTTTATGTCAATGTGTTATTTAAATTGAATGAAATTTTTTGTGATAAAAATTTTGGGTTGTTACACTATCCCACATTCCTTAAGATAGTCAAGGAACTCGATACTAAGATACTCTCCACCTCGATCGTACTGAAGCATCTTAATGTTCCTGCCCAACTGATTCTCCACTTCTTGCTTAAACTCTTAGAATTTATGAAAGGTTTCCGACTTATGTTTGATTAACTACACATATCCATATCTACTAAAATCATCAATAAAAGTCACATAAAAGCGATTAGCATCTCTTGTGGCGGTTCTGAAGGGTCCACACACATCTGTGTGTATGAGATCCAACAAACCTTCACCCCTAGCACAAGTGCCAGTAAAAGGTGACTTTGTGATTTTTCCAAGTAGACAAGATTCACAACTATCATCTGACTTTGGTCGAATGATTCCAAGACTCCATCCTTTTGGAGTTTGCCTATGCGTTTCTTGCTTACATGTGCAAGATGACAATGCCATAAAGATGATTTATCTTAGCTAGTGGAAGAATCGATACACAATACATTATTTCCTAAGTTATCTACAACAGATATAGTTTCATACACACCATCACAAGGTAATGCATTAAAATAAAGAACACTATTATAGAAAACATCAATACCACCACTTTTATGATCAAAATAAAAGGTGAACCCTTGTTTATACAATGCATGAAAGGAAATAAAATTTCTTGACATTTCTGGCGAATAACAACATTTATTCAAGTCTAATGTAAACCCACTATCTGGTAACAAGAAATAAAATCCAATCTTGGTGACAGGTGAAACTTTCCTATTTGCCATGATTAGGTTTATTATTCCATGCCCCAAATCCTCACTTCTTATTAGTCCTTGCAGATCAGAACATATGTGAATTTCACAACTTGTATCAAGGACCCAATACTTAGAATGAGGTGAGCTATTAGACAATATAGTGTATATAGCTACATGGTTGGGTTTTACTTTCCCATCCTTAAGATCTTGCTGGTATTTAGGACAGTTTCACTTCCAGTGCGACTTTTCATGGCAATAGAAGCATTCAGCCTCATTAGGGTTAGCAGAAGGAGTGACAAAACCTTTCCTGGTTTTGCTTGAAGAGGATCCTTCAAGGGTCTTACCCTTGGTACCCTTAGAAGTGTTCTTTCTCTTCTTACCTTTGCCATGCCCGATTGCTAAGATATTGGCCGCAGTAGTAGTAGGAGTAGTAACACCCGACTTACCCTTAAGACTACTTTCTGCAGTCTTTAAGAGTCCTTGAAGTTTACTAAGTGTAACTTCTTCCTTATTCATGTGCTATGTCATTCTAAATTGATCATAACATGAAGGTAAGGAGTGTAAAATGATATCTATTGCTAACTCCTCAGGAAAGTCAACATTCAGTTTCTTCAAGCGATCCACAAATCTTTGCATTTTCTGCATGTGGGTCGTGAGGGACTCATTGTCCTTCATTTGGGTGGTTATCATGGAGGATATTATTTCATACCTCTCTTGACGAGCACTTTGATAGTATTGCTCCATCAAGTCCACGTGCATCTCAAAAGGGTAATAGTCCTCATAGGACTTTTGGAGCTCAGTTGTCATTGTGGTAGTCATGATACATGCTACTTTGGTAGCATCCCTTTCATGTGCCTGAAATGCAGCAATCTCCTCTGGGGCAGCAGTTGACTTATCAATCTCCTTCAGCTCCCTATCAAGGACATATTCTTTGTCCTCATATTGAGTGACCATCCTGATGTTTCTGATCCAATCCATAAAATTGGATCTATCAAAGATGACTCTCCTACAAAGGTTCATGAGAGAGAAGGAGCCAGTAGGGTTTGAGCCAGAAGCATTGGTTTTAGAAGACATCTGAAATGAAAGAATAAGTTTAGATTAGATTTCAGGATAGTCCTTAATAAAGCACCCAAACGCTATATTAAGGCTACGACCCAACACAATATTTTATAACTTAGAAGAGGGATGCCGTAATCCAAGCTATAAAATATTTGAAGGTAGGTGAATGACGATTCACCAATTTCCACCATAAAACGGAATAAATCTTATTAGGTTTTAATTGGTTTATAAATTCCTAGGTTCTTTGAGATTCATTGAACTTTTCAATAGCATGTTTCAATCTCGAGTGTGCCCTTCAAGATTTGTGACTGGGATGCCGATGATCACAAAATAAGGTGTGAAGTAACCATGCAAATTACTTGGTACACTTAGTGTATTACACCTCAATCGAAGTGCTGGTTAGCCACACACGCTCCAACGATACTATGATAAACATTAAGTCACCCTTTGCCTACCTTGATAAGTCCAAGTTAGTGTGCCGGTTAACCACACATGCTCCACTAACAACTTAATCAAAGTGCAAAGTGTAATTTCATGGATTAGCACCTTATTCACATTTTCCTAAGGTAACTAAGATTGGGAATTAATAAAAGTTTGAGTAAATTACACGAATGGTCCCTATGGTTTGGGGTAATTTGCGCGTTCGGTCCCTAACTTATTTTTTTAACTCGGAAGGTCCTTACTGATTATTTTTATTACGTGTTTGGTCCCTATTGTTTGTTTTTGTTACAAGCTTGGTCCCCATCATACCTAAAAAAACTATTATTTAAATAAAAAAAAATAATAGGGTACGTAAGGTAAGGTGAGAAGGGTGAGATTAGAGGTGTTTTTATTTAAATAAATTAAAAAATAAAGGGAAAATAGACTTTTTATGTAAGACAGGGATCAAGCGCGTAACAAAAACAAACAGTAGGGACCTTCCGAGTTAAAAAAATAAATTAGGGATCAAACGCGCAAATTACCTAAACCATAGGAACCATTTGTGTAATTTACTCTAAAAGTTTAGTTACTTTAGTATATTCATAATACTTATTATGAGAATTATAGTTATTGTTCTACCTTTTTGGCTAACGACCCTCCACCGATCAAGGAAGCGGTGGGTGAGAATAGACACCCATTAAGTTGCCATTTTATAGGCAACAACCTTATACACCCTTATAGATCGACTTCGTGAATGAGGCCTACTAATGGTAAAAACGACTTTTATCTTATACATATATAATTATTATTCACTTATAATATTATAAAGTATAAGGGTTGAATTTTAATATTTAAAATTCAAAAGGGTTGTAACTAAAGTTTTAATTATGACTTTACTTGTTGCAAAGCTTGAGGGCATGTTTTGTAAACTTTTAAAACTTTTCATTTCTCATAACTTATGAGTTTATTAGAGTATTAAAATGAAGACTCTTCATTTTCATAACTCTTGTGTTCTTTTAATGGTTTTATTAAAGTGTCACTCTTGGTTTTCCATAAATTGGGGATAAGTTATGGACTCAATTAAAATACATAATGATTAAGAGTTAACTAACATGGAGAGTACAAATAATTCCTATGATCATCTAAATTCATATGTTCAAGAACATGATTATCAAGAATTTCAAGAATCATAACATACTTATATAAAACTTGTAATTTTATATAATAGCCATTCTAAATGGATTAGCATAAACATTACACCAACTAAAACAAGTTTTAAAACACCAAAACAGTTTAGGGTAATGTTTCTAGTCCATTTTCAGTAGCATAACTCGAAAATCTGAAAACTGCAGCATGTACTCGTCGAGTGCATGAACTGACTCGACGAGTTGCATGCATTTCTTCATGGATTTGTTGAGTCTCCCCTTGCACTCGGCGAGTCCATGCGGGCAGTGAACAAAAAACTGCATTTTCCAGCTATTTTGCATCAAGTATCAAACAAACAAGCCTAGGCTTTGATACCACTGTTGGGTTTTGAGCATTCTAACACTCTTATGGTGTACATGAAACCCTAGAAACCTTGGATCTATGTTTGACTAAGATACATGCAAAATTATTTTCCAAGGTTCATAATCCTATCTAGCATACATGGAGATCTTTTATTCTAATAGTTAGTAAGAATTACATACTTATTGTAGCTTGGATTCCTTTGAAACCTTGTGAGCCTAGCACCTCAAGTGTGATGCCTCAAATACTTCACACAACACCAAGTACACTTCGAATAAACTCTTAAGGGAATAAGACTTCTTAGAATTTCGGCTAGCCCTATTTTATTCATTTTAGTATCCGAAAATGGTGAGGAATAGCTCCTTTATATAGTATGTTACAATTAGGGTAAACCCTAATTGTTGTGACCTTTCATTTCCATGACCCATAGGTTATGTAACCCCCATGGAGCATCTTATGGGTTTAACCCAACTTGATAATTCATGGACTCTTGGCCCACTATATAATTTATGGATGATTGAGGCAATCAACCCATATATTTAATTAGTCTTCTTTTGATCACATAATTAATTCGAAATTAATTATTGATCAATACTAACAAAATATTATTATTCTTATTATTAATATATTAGAACTTATAATATATTAATAAACCATAAGTGTCTTATTTCTCTCATTTAGTCTATCCAAGTGCATGATGCCATGTAGCCCAAATGGACCATGTTGGGTCTGGTCAAGTACATACCAAATATATTTATGGACTTAGACACTATATCCAACAATACTGTGACATGATCCTTACCAGGTCCTTCTATAATCAATTGGTATATACAAGTTGTATATAATCAGGGTTGAATAGGTCGTCAGATAAGTGGTTTTACCCTAAGCCTACAACCAAACAAGGAACATGACTTAAAGCAGACCCACAAATCCTATGTCTATAGAATCTAAATTATATATAACACTAATGTATATACTAAGTAATCATAGCTCTACTAGTGTGGGTCCTATCACATAGTTGTTATGGTTCCATAGTATCCTATAATACTCATATAGTATTTTATAGGTTATCTTTGATTCTAGAGTTTCTTTCTATAGATTACTTGGTAACTTTAGACTTGTTGCAAACCACAATTGCTCCCTGGATTATGTTAGTCACCTCTTAGATAAATATAGTTGATCATGCTATATTCATCCCAGACCTAATTACATATTCCAAGGTCTACTTGTGGTGTTCAACTTATCATAATACTTTTATTATTGTTCTTCTTACGATATTGTTCTTGTATATATATGTATGTATGTATGTATGTATGTATGTATGTATGTATGTATGTATGTATACCTTAATAAAAATATTATATATTTTAATAGTATAACTCTTGGTCAGAGTGTTTTAGTCCCTTTGTGTTTATAGTTGTATATCTTACTTGGTATAATATACTTAGTTCACTATAAACAATGCTCTGATATCAATCTGTCACACCACCAAACCGGAACGACGGAAACGTCCGGGGGCAGGTGATGTCATGAACAATATCAAAAGAATTGAATAATAGAAATCAAAGTAAACATAACCATCATATTGAAAATTTAGTAATAACATTGTTTGTATGACACCAAAAGGATAGCAAAATATAAGACGAGTCTCTTGATACGTGTCGTCTTCTCAAAAACCGGTGTGGGTACCTATCCACTGATTTCCTAAGAATACAAGTGGTTTTGAAAGAGAGTCAAAATTTAAGTTGGTGAGTTCATAAACATTTTTGTATTTGAAATATGTCGTTTGTTCCTTGAAAATGTTAGTTTATTCCTCCAGAAAATCCAATATTTTCTTTATTAAATGAAATGTAGTCTTAGAACCCTAAGACCAATTGTATGTGTGTTATTGTACTCTGATATAGTATACTTGTAGGTAAGTTCCTCTTTTAGAAAATAGGGCATTGACTTGGATGAAACCGTTTGAATACATGTGCTTGGAAAATACTAGTTGTGTTCTATTGTAATGTAATGAAGTTTTATTTATTAAGATAAAACCATTGAAGTTTATGTATGGCCCGTAAACCAAGATGTTTAGTTAATGCTTATTATGAGTGATATTATAACTATGTGAAACTGACTAGTGGCCTACACGACGTTCTTCAGGCATCAGAATGTTATGACATTTGTCACCCCAGACCTGTCAGTCTAACTGTAGCTAATAGTTTAGGTGCGGGATTTTCAGTCCCATATAGATCTATACACAAATTCATGCTCTCATTCCAGAAGACTATGGTTATAATTCAGGACATTATCGAGTACTCTAGTATGTACTATGAAGTAGTGGCTCACAATCCTGTATTAACTAGTTTACGTATATTATGTTGATGTTCTCTTGTTCTTATAAATGTATGTACTACTCTTATTGTAGTGTACTAAGACAATCATACTTAAATAATTATTTTTGTATTGAATATATTCAAACTAGTAAAATAATGTAAATGTTTTGTAAACAATACATATTATAGTTTAATATGTGTGATCTGTTGAAATGAAATCCTTTTTATTTTTAACAATTTGAATATATATTTTTTGTGAATAAGAAATAAAGTTGTTTCGTGTAATTTAACATTTTCATATAAATGGTAGTAAAATAGTATGTGAAAATACCCCTCCGCTCAATATATTGTAACACTCAAAAATACGAGCCAAAAATTTCATTTTTGAAAACATATACTTAGCAAAACATTCGAATTAAAACGTTTACAGATCATAACATTTTATAAAGATATCGCATGTTTGGAAAAACATTTCATAAAACATAATAATGTCAGAGTACAAATCCTCAGGAAGATCTCATGATGCGGAATATGGAGCATGTGTGTGATGGCCCGCTACCATGCCAGCTCTTTCCCCTTCGAAGAAGAGGTACCTGAAACCAAAACTGAAAACTGTAAGCATGAAGCTTAGTGAGTTCCCCCATCATACCGCATACCATACAATCGCATATCATACATATTGTCGGGCATTTCTGGGGTGCCCGACCTACCCGGTACGACCATTCTGGGGTGCCGACCTACCCGTGTCAAGCCATTATGGGTGCTGACTACCCATGTCAACCCATTTCGGGGTGCTGACTACCCTTTGGTCTTGACGACCGAACCTCGGGGACTATTTCACCCCTACTACTACTATCACATATATCATAACATAACATATTATCAGATATATCTGGGGTGCCTGAACTACCCTTCGGTCCTAACAACCGAACTCGGGGACTAGTCCCCTCCTACTACCCCTATCGCATATAACGTAAGAAGCCAACATGCAAACATATCATCATATACTGTCAGACGTATTTGGGGTGTCTTACTACCCTTCGGTCCTAACAACCGAACTCTACTACTATCACATACAACATATCATGCTAGCATATAACATATCAGGTAGTAGCAAACCTAGATGATATCACAGAGAAAATCATCTATCATACATCTCCTACTGGTGGGTCGGCATTGTAGCCTTAGACCCACCGCTACTGGAAGGTAACTCACCTCGTAGTAGCTGCTGATCTGTGTGGGAATGGTCTGTCTGCTGCTGCTGCTCCGGAAATCCTCCGGCTGCAATTCCCACCAAACACTTAGTCAAATACTGCTAACCGCCCTCAGGGTAAATTGTCCATTTACCTTTAACAAGTCATGAGTCAAGTCACAGTCAACTACCAGTTGACCAGACTCGCCGAGTTGGCTTGCCAACTCGCCGAGTCCCTTTCTCTATACCCAAGTCCAATAGTCCTTCATCCTACTCGCCGAGTTCACCTTCATCCGAAGAACACTCTAAGCTGTGACTCGCCGAGTCGTATGAACAACTCGCTGAGTTGTTCATGAGACAAGAAGATTGCCATGAACTCGTCGAGTCATGCCATTGACTCGCCGAGTGACTTCATGAGTGAGTCTGGCTTCTAACCCACTGAGTCACACCCTATGACTCACTACTCCAACCCGCAAACACAAAAATGGGAAAAACCTGGGGACTCGCAACCCGACTCACTGAGTCAGATGAACGACTCGCAGAGTCTGCCTCATGCAAAAACTATACACACGATTTTGCTTGAATCCAACCCATGCCATTCATAGATCTGGGTTCCTAGGGCCTGGTTTACACGTAAAGTTTCCAACTTTACGTGTAAATAAACATCCATGAGCGTTTTAGGGCTCAAAATGCACCAAAATGGTAGATCTAGGTCATTCAAGCAATTTGCTCCCATAAAGGATATAGATCTGAGCTTCTGGAGCTCAAACATGACTAGATCTAGCGGATAATCAACCTATTACGAATTCTACTTCATGCACAAGCTTGGAAAAGGTTCAAGAAAGACTTTCATGGAGCTACAAGGGAAAACAAGCATAAAAACAGAGGGAAAATGAGTTATACCTCAAGGAAATCACTGGTATAACACCAATAAGCCTGGCATCCTTTTTCTCTTCTTGATCTACTCTTCTTCCCTCTTCAAAACTTCAAGAAAACACACCAAAATGCTTCAATCTCACAAGGAACAAGCTTAAATGAAGTATAGGGCTCTAAGGGTGAATGGGGGCGAGCTTGGGGCGGAAATGAGGGGTTTAAATAGGGTGCAAACCCTTGAAATTTAGGGTTTCATCAAACAGCGGGGACTCGCCGAGTCGCCAACTTAACCGTGCCCCCGGACCCCGTCCCTACACGGCGAGTCGAACCTACAACCAGGTGCTACATATATATGTATATGTGTGTGTGTATATATATATATATATATATATATATATATATATATATATATAGATATATATATATATATATATATATATATATATATATATATATATATATATATATATATATATATTTTAGATTGAAAAGACACTCGAACAAAATAATTTACCATAAACCCACAACCAAACAAGGAACATGATTTAGAGCAAGATTATCCATCCTAAGTCTGTAGAATCTCAATTTTATATATATATATATATATATATATATATATATATATATATATATATATATATATATAAACAAGACATAAAACAGTTTAAAACAGTTGAAATCGTTTGAATGTTAACACAAGATTCCTTGTGTTTTACTTGCATCCTCCCCCCCCCCCCCCCTAAAACATGGAAAAAAATAGTGAAAATGTAGGGGTATGAACTGACCTCGAGTGTGTATTTTTGGTTGGTTACAACGATCCTCGGTTAGAACACGTGTTTATAGTCGTGATCCTAATAGTATTAACATATAATATTGTGTATATATTAGTTAAATTTATATGTGAAGTGTTTTTAAAACACTATATTAATTTAAATGAACTTACAAGCATTCTGGGAATTTTTGGATCAATGTTTGAAGATGTTCCTCTGATGATTTGAAGATAATGGATGAAGGTTTGAAGATATGAAGGTTGTCTTATAAATTTTGAGAGGATTTGCATGTGATTTCCAAAAATCAGATGGGATAAATGGGTGTGATTTCGGTTTATATATATATATATATATATATATATATATATATATATATATATATATATATATATATATATATATATATATATATATATGGAGTAAAATTGATTTGACATGTGTATTGGGATGTAAAATTATCTAATTGGAATATGTGTCACCTCCTAAAAAATGAGATTTCAGCCTATCCATTCAACCGAAATCCTTGATTTCGGTCAAATAGTTACAACCAAGAAGGGTTTGCAGTCTGAAGTGTGGGGCCTCGCATAGGGTTTTTAGTGACGAGGGTTCTCGTCACAATGAGATTTCTGTCTCGTAATGGTTTTGGCCGAGAAGTGATTTCGGTCTTGGAGAATTTTGATTCCAAAAACCGAAATCTCCATTATAAAGTGAATTTTCATAAATAAATGAATTTTCATAATTTAATTTAAACTATTAGACTTTTTTTTGCAACATTGACTTTTGGTTTGACATTGTTTGACTTTTATTGACCCGAAATAATCGGTTGTTACAAAACTTAATAAAACCACGTAATAAAAAACGTTTTAATTGTGTTGTACTCTCCTAATTATGCGATTAATCCATATCTGGTTATTTAAAATGTATTATATTTTAGTTGAAAGTGAAAACTAGTAATAAGTGTTAGGAACATATAGCATAATTTTGCAACACATAACAAAAAAAAAAAAAAAAAAAAAAAAAAAAAAAAAAAACTATTTGTGGAGACCTATGTTTAACACATTGTCCTTATAATAAATTTGTCATATATGAGTGTTTGTTCCCCATGATACAATAGCAGAATGTGTTTCTTCAAGATCACTTAAACCTTCAGTTGGTCGGAAAGTACCTTGATTGCAGCAATAGATCAAAGACGAAGCAGAATCATAAGAGAGAAAATGAATATTGTTTCATTAGGTGTACCCCAATCAGTCACAGGTGTGTTGTATTTCTACAAAAAAAGATAACTAATGTTTTAATACCAAATTGTAACTGGCGAAATTAAATGGTATAATTAATCATGAAATCAAAACCAAAATCTTATAATGAATATCCTTTAATATGGGTTTGTAACTGTTAAATAAAAAGAAAACAATAATAGAAAGGTCCTTGAACTTTTCTGGTCGATCGATGGTGCATTCATACCCACAGGACATGCATTTGCACACAATTTCGGTGAACCCAAGCCAATCTAGTTTGCATTTTCACCCCCTGTACACGCAAGAGAGAGTCTTTATGTCATAAACTTATAAGGATAAAAATCCTTTGTAATTATAAAGTGATTTTCTTTTCATCATTCTATCTGTGTGGGATTAAGAAAAAAACCCAATTAAGCAACTTGTTAATTTCATTCAAGCACCTCACTTTAACATATAATTTCTCATTCATATTTAATCTGTTTTGGACGTGTGATATATTAAAATGAAGGTATCATGGATGAAAAAATGAACATACAATCATTTGTTCATTTTGATTATATTAACAGCCAAAAAATTATCCTAAAAGTGGGAGAAAAAAATCATTTTAAAAATCGGTAAAACTAATTTTCCAAAAACCCCACACATGAATGAAAGTTGTTTCAACATTTTCAATTTGCTTAGGTAAAATCCAGTAGTTGAATCTGTTGGATTAGGTGTATAAGCCCATAACTATAATTGAAATGTACTTGATATGATAGTAGCCTTGTCCTTTTGGGTTGCCTTCACCATAGCAAATTGATAGGATGAATTTGAAGTGGTGTTGATTATGATGGCATTATCGGAATTAGAAAAGATCCAGTGAATCATCATACAAACTCAAGAACACAAAGAGTAAATAATTCTTTTAAGCTCTCATTAGTTTTCATCGAAAGAGTACAAATGGGTCTTGCAATTTCTCTCTCTAAACTATTGCTCTCACATTGATCATTACGTAAATGAGTGCCACTCACTTCTTATTTATAGGAACAAAAATTCATTACACAATACAAGTGGGTAAAGCATAAATACATCCTAGAGTAACTTTTCACCCTTACATTCACCACCTCAAAGTAAGGATTGGATATTTGGCTTGAATATCTAATGAGCTCGCGCGATCAAGACCAAACTCCCCCTCGAAGTAACACCGGTCTTCAAATCCGCAGATGAATACCCGAAAAACTCACTTCGAATACCCATCATTCTCTCATTTTTATAATAAAAAATGATTATAAAACCCATTAAGGGTGAGAAGCGCCCGATGAATAATCTTCACAACACTCCCCCTTGATGTGTACCAAATATGAAACACCAAAAATTTTACACGGAAAACCAATCACGAAAAAACCTCAAAAAATTTCCAATTTATGAATTTTTTTCACTTTTTGTGTGAAAGTTGCAAGATTTTCCAAAATCTGGGTAAAAACCGTTGATAACAGAATTCTATAGGGACCCGTTGCGCCAAAAACAACTTAATATGCGAAACTCTATCCCATTTGCAAAACTGGACATAAAGTGTAAATTCACACAAACGATACGGACCTGAAATGAATATACTTCAATTTCTCAGAAAATTAGCCCATTTTTGAATTTGGGTATAAACTGCCAAAATTTCGATACTTCAGGTACTACTTTCAAAATTTTTGCAGACTTCTTCAAAACTGTCGAAATTAGGTCCTTATGTCGAATGTGGTTCATTCGAAAGTTGCAAGGACCAATTAAAAATTTATGCCTTATTTCTTCCAAACTGTCGAAAATTACCCCAAATGTCGAAGGTAGGTAAAAGGTGTCAAACTTTCGAAACTTTAAGGCCCAATTTCGAAAATTGTTATTCCCCAAATCGTTCAAGTTGCGAATTTAACACCAAAACCTTCGAAACTTTAATCTGCAAATCTTCGACTATCGAGTGTCGATTTCCCAAATCACTTGTGAGAGCGAGGCATATTGAACACGTAATCGTGAACAGTAACGTCTTAATCATTCGGTGTTCTTTGCTATTAGACATTCCAAAATCATCGACATCAAACCTTCGCATGTTATTAAAACCTTCGCTTTTTCAACTCGGAAACCCATCTCGTGCCAAACTCACTATCAGTACTTGTTGAAATCAATTTCGACGCCAAAACATAAACGTTGGCATCTAACGATCCCAAGAAATTGTTCGACCATTGAATCCAAAACATCAACCCTTTTTCCCAAATCAAGTTCAATTCCAAGAACATGACCCTTTGCTTTTTTACTTAGACCAATCGACATCCAAACCATTCACAATTCGTTTCATAGTTAACGAATTCGCTATATCTGCCTTCGTCATACAATACTTAGTTGTTCATTACAAAATCAAACATAGTTCGTTTTCAACCATCAACATCAACAACGAATCCTCCTTATTCGCTTTTCATTCCAATTAATATTGATATTTAGCAACCCAGTCGATCCATCAGAATCTAACCCATGGCTTTCGAAATTATATTACAAATAGACATCAACAATCACACGTTGCTTTCTATACAACAATGACCCAAAATCCAATATAGTCGAACTCCCAATCAATAATCAGACTTCACTATCGGAATCTTCCTATCAACTATATCGATTTTAACATATCGACTCTTGAATCTATCAATCAACAACCAAAACAAAATCGATTTCATTCCCAGGCATACCACCATCGACATCAACATTGATTATAAAACCTTCGATTTCGAAAAAGCATTCAAGATGTGAACATGAACTGTGTTCGACATCAAGAACATAGACTCAAGCAACTTTCGAAATTAAACCTCAAATCAACCTTGATTTTTACATCCATAGCCCAAATACAACATGTATTAACCAATTTCAACATCAAATTCATCTATTCATCTCTTAAATATCGAGTTTGACTTTTGTTCATTTTGACTTTTTGAAGTCAAACACCTAATTTTGGATCAAAAACTTGATAAACCATCTGTTCTTCACATGGTCTTCACAAAAATTTCAAAATTCTTGATCAATTTCATCAAAATCAAAACATTGATTAACAATCCCTTGTTCATCATCGGCTTGTTAATAGCACAAATGATATACAACCGATTCACAAGTCAAGATTCAGGAACAAATTCCAATTGAATAACATGATCGTTGAATAATAAACAAGACTCAAGAACTATAAGATTGACATTCGAAAGATGTACTGCAGAAAGTTCAAACTGAGTGCAACGACATACAAAAAAAAATGAAGTCGGATGAATTTTTGTGGGCTCAACACTTTAAGATATCGTATTGAAATAAAGTTTGGGCTCAATTTTAATTAACAGTAACAGATTCGTAAATTGGATCAAGATGAACTGTGGGCTTAGTAAAGGATGAGCAGTATCAGATTAATGTCATCGGATCTTAACCAAAAGAATTTTGGACATTAAAAACAAACATAAATAGTAATGGATTTAATATGATTTTTGGTTAGATCTTGAATCAAACAAACAATTGAAATTTTGATAATCAAATCGAACAAAGAAATATGAGACTGGATCGGGTTTTGATCAACGGAAAAAAAATTATTGGATCAACAATGGGGTTTGAAACGAAATAGATCCAACGAATCAAGACGATAGAAAATGAAAAAAGGTAAATCAAGATTCGTAATCAAGAACGTTTTGGAATCCATTTGAGTATTTGAGATACCTTTTTGATGATCCGAGTTACATTTTCAACGAACAAATCAAATTTAGAAGATCTTGGTTCTTTTGTTGAAACGAAAAAATCTCCAATTTCAACATTGTATCACCCACTATGAATGATGTACAACTCGTTCTTCGTGTTCTTCGTGTTCTTTAACGATCCAAGAACATCTTCAAAAGAACCACCAACACTTTTGGGTTTTGACTTCAAATTCAATGCAACCTTTGGAGATTGTTGCTTTGGAACCCAAATTTGCTTCACGAATTTCGGCTGCACAACATTTGATGATTTTTGTGAGTAAACCCGCTTGTTTTTGCGTTTAATCTTCTTCTTCTTTTTCTTTCTCATCTTTTTGCATCTTGAAGACTTGATTTCATGAACAAACCGTTTTTCCACAACTTCAACTTTGTGAGTTTGAATCAAATCTTTTGGAGTTTGATACTTGTGAATTTCTTGGATCACCGGCTTCCGATAAGGAATCATCCCTTCAAATGAATCACAAGAACACAAAATATCATCGGTTTGAACTCCAATCGAGCAAAAAACATTTCATCATAAGAATCAACTTGAAGTGCTTTCTCTTGAACATCAATAACATCACATTGAACTCCATTGTCAAGAACTTCAACAAACTTAAGAGCAAGAAGAGCATTCAGGGTTTCAATAAGAAAAATGAAATACTTTTCAAATAAATAATTTTCTTTTCCTTTCTTCATATCTCTTTCAGTCATCAAGTTATTGCAAGCTTTAGTCAAACATTCAGTCTTTGA
Organism: Lactuca saligna; assembly: GCF_052625555.1. Lineage (NCBI taxonomy): Eukaryota > Viridiplantae > Streptophyta > Magnoliopsida > Asterales > Asteraceae > Lactuca > Lactuca saligna. The sequence continues at coordinate 189,601,623 of NC_136417.1, read as the reverse complement.
AAGTGGTTGAAAAATCAATCCTCCATGATCATCCTTCAAACCTCCATAAGATATCAAAGTATCCCATGAAATCATCGCACCTTTCAATATAAATCCAATGAATTGTTCTAAACCGAATTTGTATTTGACATCTTTAATGATCACAATCCAAGAATCATACTCCACGTACACCTTTTCCATCATGACTAAAAGAACTTGAATTTTTCTAGAGAGAGAAAGTGATTTTGAATGGGTTTTCGAGAGAGAGAAAGTAAAAATCACTTAAATTCTAGTGAAGAAAATCAAATCATGAATAGAATCAAAGATGAATTCGGTTTTTAGAATCCAAAAACTGTTGGATTAGTATCTAAGTCCATAACTATTTTGGTATGTACTTGACGCGATGGTGCATGGTCCTTTTGGGTTGCCTTCATCAAAGCAACTTGATTGGAGAAATAAATAAAGAGAGAGAGAGAGAGGTTATTATGATTTATTAATATGTTATAATAATAATATATTAAAGGAGAAATCATATTTATTTAATTAATATTGGTCAATAATTAATTAGGAATTAATTTTGTGATCAAGTGTAATTAATGAAACTAGAGGGGCTGATTTGTAATTATGTGATAGTTACAAAATAAGGTAAGGATTATCTTAAATATATGGTGAACGAATTTGAGGTGATAAGGCCTTAGAATTCTACTATGATAAGGATTCAAGGATTATCTTATGGGTTGCTTTGTGGATAAGCAATTAGATAAGGATAATGACTGAAACCCTATCTCTACACCTATATAAAGACCCTAAGGCTCATGAATTCGTGTATCCCTTCCCAAGGAGTCCTAAGGACGAATTCTAACCTCTCTCCTCTCTCTTTATACCTTCTCCATTTGCTCTTGGTGTTTGTAAGCCATTAGAAGAGTGACACTTGTGACTCTAAGCCTTCCAAAGTCAATTCAAGGTGGGATTGGGATTGTTATTGCTACATAACAATCAAGGTAACATTATAAACTTATTCTTATGACTAATATGATTATATGAATGCTAGAATTAGGGTTTATAGTCTTGGATAACTTGCATGTACAATAGAGAAACCTAGATCCAAGCATTAGGGTTTGTATGAGCACATAGGATGTCTTATGACCAAAACCCATCAGTGGTATCAGAGCCTAGATTGGTTTCAATTGTATTGATGCATTGTATATCTAAAAAAATCGATTTTTTGGTGTTCTAGAGGCTGGAATCACCGAGTCCATAGCTGAACTCGCCGAGTCCAAGGTGACTCGACGAGTCAACTCGTCAGATAGTGCTTATCTCGGGATTTCTAACTGTTTTTCATATGGATAGTTACCTTATCATGTTAGATCAATATTAATCCGATTATATGATATATTTGACTATACTTTTGATCTTAATGAAGATATTTATCAATTAATAAGATAATTGTTTCCTTATAAGATAATTTATTAATTATTTTGAGTAAATTGATAAATTGTTTTGCAAGAAATCATTGAATAAATCAAATATGGATAATTATGTGATTAAATGTTAATTTAAAATTATTTGTTATTTGATCCTTGTTGTTATGAAAAGTTTCATATTTTACCCTTTAGGTTTTATAGTTTAAATTTGAACCCAAAAGTTTTGTTGTTTTGAAATTTAAATAGTTAAAACCCTAATGTTTTGAAAAAGGTTTCAAAACTTGCCCTTAAGTTTTGGAATTTAAAAGTTGATTAAAAGTTTAATTAGGAATGTTATATTCTAAAACCCTAGTAATAGTTTGAAAAGTTCAATTTACACCCTTATGGTTTTATTAATTAATTAAGGTGTATAATTAAAGAAGATTTAATAAATCCATAAAAGTTTAGGTTAACCAATTAATTAAGTTAAAAGTGTAATTGTTAAAGTTAACCACATAGTATTTTAAAAGTTATAAAATACTCCCTATACTATATATAACATTAAAAGTCTAACATTATATATGTATAACTAAAAGTCAATCTTACCGTTAGTAGGCCTCATTCACGAAGCTGGTCTACAAGGGGTGTTTAAGGAAATTGCCTATAAAATGGCGATTGAATGGGTATCCACTCTTACCCACCGCACTTTTGACTAGTGGAGGGTCGTTAGCTGAACGGGTAGGATAGGACGAAACCTTCCATTATAAGTATAATGAAATACAAAGTAACTAGATGTTTTTCTAATTCCCAATCTTAGTTACTTAGGCAAAAGTGAATTGATGCAATTCCATGAAATTACACTTTGTGCCCTTGCGGAGACGTTAGTGGAGTGTGTGTGGTTTACCGGCACACTAAATGGTTCTAAGCAAAGGTAGCAAAGGGTGACTCAATGTTTGTCATAGTTCGGTGGAGCGTGTGTGGTTTACCGGCACATCGAATAGGTGATTGTAACTTGTGAGGGCACCATGTAAGTTTGCATGGTTATTCACACCCGCTTTGTGATCCTCGGCATCCCAGTCACAAACAAGAGGGGCATATCGAGATTTAAACATGCCATTGAAAGTTCAATGAATCTCAAAGGATCTAGGAGTTTTCATAGATTTAAAACTTAAATTTCTTTTTCGTTTTTCATGGTGGAAATTAGTGAATCGTCATTCACTTACCTTTAAATATTCTGCAACTAGATTACGACATCCCTCTTCTAGGTTGTAGCGTATTGTGTTGGGTTCTAGCCTTAGTATCTCATTTGGGTGATTTACTAAGGACTCAATCGATCAACTAACTTGAATTTGTTTTCTCCCGTTTTGTAGATGTCAAAGTTCGACAACTATGGTCTTCCCAAATCCCGTGGAACAAGAAATCATGCTTCACTTCCTCCTCCTCCTCCAATTATTCTCCCTAACCCACAAGATTGTAAAATTGAAAGGTTCAATATCGCTCAAGCCCTTTTGGCAAGTAAACATAAAGAAGGAAAGTCGGTGTGTGCACACGTCTTAGGGATAAAGTCATACATTGATAGGTTAAGAATGATGGGATCCGTTGTCGGTGAAGAGATGGCTGTTGATTGGGTTCTTCAGTCACTTCCTAACTCGTATAGTGAGTTCGTAAGAGAGTACTATATGATGAACCAAGACGTGACCCTTATGGATCTCACCTATATGCTTATTGCTGCTAAATCAGCAATGGTTTGGCGCAATAGAAAAGCAAAGTTGATTGGTGAATCTGCCTTCAAGACCTCTATGGATATAGACAATGGCAGTGAAAGACATGCAATGATTAAAAAGTTTGATCATAAGATAAAGGCGATGTCTGAAGAAGTTCCATGTGTTGTTCCAAAAGAGTCAATTTGATTTTATTGCCAAGAGAAGGGGCATTGGAGACAAAGTTGCCCTATTTACCTAAGAGATCTAAGAGATGGGAGAGTCAAAAGTATGACTACGCTTCAGGTAAAATCCACTATCTAACTCCGTTAAGTTCCTATTCATTGATTCTTAATACATGATGTGATAAGATTGCATTTGAATGTTTTGAAGGATCGGTGAAAAGAAAGGAAGCTTGATAAGAGATCAAGATGAATCTAATCACAAGAGATGGATCTTGATCGCATGGACTTGAAGATTGGATTTTGAGCTTAGATAGTTATGATAGAGATGTTAGAAATTTTCCTTTTACATAGTTTTCAATAGATTTTGCATTGTAAGGACAAATGTTTTTCCGCTGCTTTTATAAATAAAATAAATTTTGACTTATTTATTTGTTTACTTCCTTGCAATGAAATCGTTATCAAAATTGATGTTTGCATATTTCTACAACGAATGGATGTGATTCTTAGTTATGTTATTTATGGAAATGTCGAGAATTTACCAAATAGGAAGAGTTTCTCATCGCCCAAAGTTTCAATTGGACTGAAATTTGGAATCACGTAACTTGGTTGCATGATGAATGAGAAATTTCATATTTGGAAATTAGACAAATTCGTTGACAAAGTGTCAAGTGAAGGACTACGAGATCGAGTACACAAAGTTGTGTGTTGATCAAGTTCACCATAAGAGTAACAAAGATATTCGTCATGATTTACTAAAGGCTTAGTAAATATGATTACACTTACAAGATTAAGTGTAATTCTGAATTGATTAAAGGGTTTAGATCAATAGTGGAACGAATAAGAAGAATCAAGTAGGCAAAAAGATAAAAGTTTCTCCATTTTAAGAAGAAGGGAGAGTAGCTTTTATGCTTTATAATGGGTCTTAATGATTAAGAACCATATCTCAATTGATCCTCTAAGTAAGTCTTAGTACAATTGTATGTTTAAGAAGAGGAATCAAGGATTGAAGAAATGGTTAAATCAAGAATTTTATCATACTTTGTTCCAATAACAAGTCTTGAAGTTAAGATTGTGACAATGAGTTAAAAGTATTAAAGGTTTATAACATTCATCAAATGTGGAAAGTTGTGATGTCTTGAATAAGACAAAGATCGACTAGGACCAATTTATGAAGTGTTTTGATAAAAACTACACTAACTCTTGAATATTTGGTTGTCAACAAATGTTTATTGACAAGAGAATCTTATATGTCAAGGAGTCAGTGGGAGTCTTAATGGTCTTGAAAAGTTTCAAGAACAAATCAAATAAACCTTATCGATCATCAATAGCACACGAGTTGAGGTTTACAACCTATCGTGTTAACATTATTTTGTTTCTGTGCTGTTTCCAATTGAGTTAATTATGCATGTGAGTTCTATGAGTTCTCATTTTGAACGCATAAAAGGCAAAGCACCTTAATCAATGAAAGGTACATTGATAGGAAAAGGTGAGCTGCTTAACTACTTGGAAGACGTGGTGGGCAGCTATGCTACCATAAGGCAAGAAATCAAGTTTAAAAGAGTTCAGTCCATATGAGTTTGAATTTGTCGTAATCTCTGGTTTTAACAAATTCACATGGATAGGAACAAATACACCGCTTTAAATCTAAGTGTCATAAGATTTCCTCATTCATGAAAATGATTGTGAGGAAGTGCTTTCACTAAGAAAGATTTTAAGAAGATAGTGATTGTAAAATTTCATTCTCGAATTCGATTATGGTTACGGTATCCCTTTCCATGATTTGAATTGTGTGGTTTGGCAATTAGTCTTAACTGTTTAGACACACATATGAACTATCTAAGGCAAAGGTGTATAAGCTTAAGAGGCCTTGATAAAGGATTATCAAAGCATTAAGTATTAGAAACATGGACTTAAGAAATTCAATAGGTATTGTTTTTCTGAAAGTTAAGATGTTTATGAATACATGTCGAAGCTAGTGGGAGCATAAGTGTTATGTTTTATAGTAATCATCATGATAGTGGGAGCATAAAAGTTATGATTGTATGATTATTATGGAAAGTTTTGCAAGTGGGCAATATTAATTATAGAAAACAAGAGTTATACCTTGCAAAGTCGTAAGGGTTGTATAGTTGTTTTGCTATAATTAAGGGAGAGAATATTATGCTTCATTTCAAATATAAAGGCTTAGGTTGAGAAATGTTAATAAATTTAGTCAAAGGTACATAGTGTGTTCTTAAAATTTCGATTATGATTACGGAATTCCTTTTCACAATTCGAATTTTGAGAACATAGCAAATAAAACATTGTGCATCGTGTCCCATACGCTTCCGGTATAGGATCGATTGCAAATGCTTTAGGTGCTGTTTGTTTTTTGAAAAAAACCTCTTCAAACCTCTTACTGCTGCGCGGCGCAGCACACGCGCAGCACTTTTCATATCGCAGCTGTTTGTTTTTTAGAAGTCTTCTGAGTCAAAAACCTCTGCGCAGGCTCTGTTTGGCGCAACACTTGTACTGCCTCTTCTAACCTCTTCCAACATCTTCTTCTTCTTTTTTTATTGCTGAAATTTTGATTATATGTTATTAAAATTTTATTTCACATTTTTTTTTTCGTTTTTTTTTCGTTTTTTTTTCGTTTATTCTTATTGAATTTATTTTTTATTTTTTATATTCAATAATGATAATTTCTTGATGAAATATCATTATGTTTTACTAAAATATCTTTATTTTTTGTTGAAATATCATTCTTTTTTACTGAAATATCATTAATTTTTACCGAAATGTTATACATTATTAAATTTTACGTATTAAAAAGTTATTTTCGGTTTATAAAATTAGTTTATTTTAATTTTTTAATATCTGCAGCAGTATGCAGATGTTAAAAAAACAAACACGCTTCTTATTATAGTCTGCAGCCGTTTGGTCCACCTCTTCTACTGCAGAGGGTTGCAGAGGTGGTCCGCAGACTTCATGAATTTTTGCTTCAGAAAATCAAACAGCACCTTAATTTTTGACCATTCTAAAATTTTCCAAATGTCTAGCGCATTTAGAGGGAAAAGGGACTAGAATCGGTTTTGACTAAAATAATTAAACAACTATCAAAGGACAATCCAAAGTTCGACGAAGATTGGTTGCTTGTGAGTAGTTGGAAGCATGGTATTGGATGGACCATATCGACATTATTATGAATAGATAAGATTCTATTAAGAATAAGTTGTCATATGGAAAATATGGAAGCATGTCCATATTGGGAATTGAATATTGAAAATCTATGTCTAGATTAGAAACTTTTATGCAAAAGGATGTTCAAAGAATGTACTTTGAGTAAGAGACATCATATCTAAGGAATCTGATAGAGGATTTTGTAATATCATTGGCAATAGTCTTTGTGACTTTGGTGCAATGATATTACGAAAGGATTGTTGCATAGAATGTTAGAATCTAGCATATTCTATAAATAGCAAGAATTTGATATTCTTTCACTTATGGAGAAGGATTTGGAGTTGTGAAATGAGAATGATTGGAAATGTGTTCAATTTGATCTATTTCACAAAAAGTAAGAACCGTAGGTAAACATTGTGTGCATGCTAGGAGCATGGGACAAATGTAATAATTCAAGTAAGAAGTTGATTACCCGAAACGACAAATAATGAGTAATTGATATGGTGATAAATAAAAGGAGTTTTATTTATACTCAAAGGGTTGAGGCCATATGGGATTAGTATTATTATTGTGTTTCACTTTGCATGTTTTGACTTCCAGAATAATTGAGTTTATTAAGAATAATCGAATTATTCAAACGGGCCACAGTCGTTCATATGTTGGAAGTAGATATGAATGAAGACTGTCGTGAATTGGTATGTGGATTGTCTAAAAGAGTATTAGACATAATTAAATGTTTGCTGCAACGTTTATGAGTGCTTATGAATAAGATTTGAGCATTGGATTAAACCCACGCTCACTTCGATCACTCGATGAATTGTATCATGAGTGATTGGTGAGACGATAACATCTTATATTCTTGAAACCGAGATGTGTGAGTTTTATCTTGCGAGTCGGTTGCACATTGATAATATGTAAACGCACTAGTAACTTGGTGTTATAAAACATATTGTTGTGTGTGATTCGGTGAGTGAGTGCAAGCAAGCATTGTATCAAAGTTTATCCGTTCCTTTTATCCAAAGAAGGATAAAAGCGATATCTTTGGGCCTCTCGATGGTTTAATGATGACAAACATAAATGCTCGGCCGGGCTAGGGCTAATTTAATTTGTTCAATTAGTCAGTTGTCATAAATCGGAGATCGAGAAATAGTACAAAGAGAATGATTAGAAATCATGTCTCATATGATATCTAGAATGGAGGAATATATGATCCCTTATCTAAGGACACGCGTATCTGATAGGATCAGAGTTGACAGCGGCTTTGGAAAGCTACGATTGCAGATCAGGATCGGAAGTCATACGCATAATAGTTATTAGACTTATCCAAGTGGGAGACTATTGGATTAGTGTCTAAGTCCATAACTATTTTGGTATGTACTTGACCCAATGGTGCATGGTCCTTTTGGGTTGCCTTCACCAAAGCAACTTGATTGGAGAAATAAATAAAGAGAGAGAGAGAGAGAGAGAGAGAGAGTGAGAGGTTATTATGATTTATTAATATGTTATAAGAATAATATATTAAAGGAGAAATCATATTTGTTTAATTAATATTGGTTAATAATTAATTAGGAATTAATTTTGTGATCAAGTGTATATAATTAAACTAGAGGGGCTGATTTGTAATTATGTGATAGTCACAAAATAAGGTAAGGATTATCTTAAATATATGGTGAATGAATTTGAGGTGATAAGGCCTTAGAATTCGACTATGATAAGGATTTAAGGATTATCTTATGGGTTGCTTTGTGGATAAGCAACTAGATAAAAATAATGACTGAAACCCTATCTCTACACCTATATAAAGACCCTAAGGCTCATGAATTCGTGTATCCCTTCCCAAGGAGTCCTAAGGACGAATTCTAACCTCTCTCCTCTCTCTTTATACCTTCTCCATTTGCTCTTGGTGTTTGTAAGCCATTAGAGGAGTGACACTTGTGACTCTAAGCCTTCCAAAGTCAATTCAAGGTGGGATTGGGATTGTTATTGCTACATAACAATCAAGGTAACATTATAAACTTATTCTTATGACTAATATAATTATATGAATGCTAGAATTAGGGTTTATAGTCTTGGATAACTTGCATGTACAATAGAGAAACCTAGATCCAAGCATTAGGGTTTGTATGAGCACATAGGATGTCTTATGTCCAAAAACCATCAAAAACTCTCTAGAACATGAAGATTAAAGATAAAAAAACAATCAACAAATCTAGATTACCACCAAGGATCAATTCTTTATCAAAATCAAGACCCGCTCTGATACCGATTGTAGTGGTGTTGATTATGATGGCATGTGCGGAATTAGAGAAGATCTAGTGAATCATCATACAAACTCAAGAACACAAGGAGTAAATAGTTTTTTTAAGCTCTCATTAGTTTTCATAGAAAGAGTACAAATGGGTCTTGCAATTTCTGTCTCTAAACTAATGCTCTCAAAGTGATCTTTACATAAATGAGTGTCACTCACTTCCTATTTATATGAAAAATAACTCAGTACACAATACAAGTGGGTAAAGCACAAATACGTCCAAGAGTGACTTGCACCCTTACAAAATTATGGAGATAGAGTTTGAAAAATGATTTATTAATATATTATAAAAATTATATATTAATTGAGAAATCATATTATTTAATTAGTATTAATCATAAATTAATTTGATACTAATTTTGGGATTAAAGGAACTGACTAAAAGTAAGGAGATTGGTTTTCAAAATCATTGATAATTGCAAACTAGGCTGATGGATCACCTTGGAAGGGTTGTAAGAAATCTATGGGAAGCCTATAGAAGATTTCTTCCAAGGGGCCTTCAAGAAGGGTTCCATGGATTGCTTAAGGCTTAAGCAATCAGATTAGGGTTTCCACTTAAAACCCTAGCAGCCACAAGTATATATAGAACCCTTAGCACCTTGAAATCGGCCTATGCATTCTTAGAGAAACCCTAGTCGAAAATCAAGAGCCTCCATCACCTCTCTCTCTCTCTCTCTCATTCATCTTTGCTATTGGTGTTTGTGACTTCATTAGGGGTGCGACACTTGGAGCACTCAAGCTTTCAAGATTCAAGATTGTTCGTGGATTACTTGTTACTACTAGCTAACAAGAAAGGTATTTTTCTAACCCTAGTTTATTTGTTAATTTCGAAATTTGTATACTGGATTAGGGTTCTTGCTTTAGAAAATTAATTTACATGTATAACTTGAGAAAAACCTAGATCCAAAGCAACTAGGGTTTCATGTGCACATAGGAATGTAGATATACTCAAAAACCATCAATGGTATCATAACCTGGGATGTTTTTCTGTTATATTTGATGCAATTGTAATTTTTCAAAGCTAGAAGAATCCAAAAATCGAATTATGCCTGGCCAACTCGATGATCTATGATGAACTCGACAAGTTGCATGAACTCGACGAGTTGACTCATATGGTAGATGCTTTTTCAATTTCCTTATCTTGTTTGGTTTGGGATAATTACTAAAAATCGTTTTTATCACCATAAATTGAATTTTTTGAATGGTAAGTTGATTTCCTTATCAAATAAGATGGATTAGGTCAAATTTTAAGATAATGACAAGATTATGTGATTAATTTAATTATTTAAACTTTGATCAAATTAATTTTGAAAATTTTCAAATTGCACCCTCGAGTTTTGGAATTTAAAATTTAATTAAAAGTTTAATTTTGAAATATCAAATTCTGAAACTCTAGTATTTTAAAAGTGTAAAATACATCCTTATACTATTATAATATTAAAAGCTTAATTTATATATAAGTATAAGATGAGCCAGTCTTACCGTTAGTAGGCCTCTTTCACGAAGTTTGTCTATAAAGGTTGTTTAAGGAAGTGACCTATAAAATGACCACCATTAGGTATCCACTCTTACCCACCGCACTTTTAACTGGTGGAGGGTCGTTAGCCGAATGGGTAGGATAGGACAAATTAAATCGCCATTAATAAGTATAATGATAAATATGAAGTAATTAAATGTTTTTTATAAATTCCCAATCTTAGTTACTTTACGAAAAATGTGAAAATGATGCTAGTCCATGAAATTGCACTTTGCACCTTGCCAAGTCATTAGTGGAGTGTGTGTGGTTAACTGGCACACTAACTTGGACTAACAAGGATGGTGAAGGGTAGCTCAAGAATTATCATAGATCAATGGAGCATGTGTGCTTAACTGGCACGTTGATTACGTGGTAAATGACATCGAGAGTGCCAAGATAATTTTCATGGTTATTCACACCTTGTGTGTGATCCTCGGTATCCCAATCACAAAATTGAAGGGCATAATTGAGATTAAACATGCCATTGAAAAGTTCAAAGAATCTCAAAGCTCTAGGAATTTCATTTAAAACTTAATTCCTTTTAAATTTCGTTTTTGATGATGAAATTGGTAAATCGTCATTTACCTACCTTCAAATAATTTTCAATTTGATTACGACATACCTTTTCTAAATTGTGAATTATTGTGTTGGGTCCTAGCCGTAATATTTCATTTGGGTGTTATATTAATGAATTCCTATGTAATCAAAAGTTGTTCTTCTTTTTCAGATGTCTAATAACACTTCTGGCTCGAACTTAACAACCCCTTAGGCTCCTTTTCTCTTATGAGCATCTGTGCTAGGGCCACCTTCGATCGATCCAATTTCACTGATTGGATTCACATCATTCAAATGGCATTGCGATACGAGGAGAAAGAATATGTCCTCGACAAAGAACTCAAAGAGATAGATGAAATGTAACGACCCACATTTTTCCATATAATTTTTTCTTTTTTAATTAGCCAACCATATTTCATGAATCATTAAAATCCAATAATTGTTTTCAAATCCACCATCATTACAACATTATTTCCAAAACAACATAGTATCCCCAAACCATATCAAAAAAGAGATATAGAGTGCACGTCGCATCATCACGCCTTCTACTTGCCCATGGACTTAGATATACCTGAAACAAATCCACAAACTATAAGTTAATGCTTAGTGAGTCCCCCGGAGAATACCCCACACAAAGTCCACAAGTCATAATAGCTATAAAAGTTATATCTACTGCATAGCACATATCGACTAGCTATAGTAGCTACCTCTACCACATGTTACATATCAATTAGCTTATGAAGTTATCACTACCGTTAGGCATAGGCGCTATGTCTACTATTAGCCACAAGGCTATCTCTACTATCAACCATAATGGTTGTCTGTACGAATAGCTATAAGGCTATCTCTACCATTAGCCACGAAGGTTACCTCTACCACATATCATGCATACATGCATATCACACCTCTACATAGTAAGCAACCATCTATCATCAAAAGGGCCGACCTTGGTGCCTTAGACCCATTGGTATGGTGAGAAGACTCACCTCGCAAACTTGAACTGGCAACTGAGTCGGGTATATCCTACGTTGCTCCTCCCAAACTGCCTATAACAAATAAATATCTTAACCAAGCCCCTAATTCTCCTTCGAATCAAACCTGGTCAAAGTCTAGGTCCGTAGTCAAGGTCAACAATCCATATCAACCTTGACTCGTCGAGTACAATCAGCTACTCAACGGGTTCCCTACTTAACTCATTGACTCGCTGAGTCACCTGAGATGCTCGTTGAGTTCCTTGATGTTAACGACCGTAAACTTCCAACCAAACACCCTTGGCTGTGAACACTTGACCGTGAACCATTGGTCGTGAACCCTTGGCCGTGAACCCTTGGCCGTGAATGAGAAAACCCTCTCGACTCACCGAGTCACCAGATCGACTCGATGAGTTATCACGTATTTGGTCCTTTCTAGTGGGATTTAAGGTCTAAAAGTTCAGATCCATAATCTCCTAATGAAGATGTCACGTAAAGTTGCAAACTTTCCATCCATGCATGGACATAAACACTAAAAGTAACCTTCAAACATGGTTTTTATTCACGGGAAGGGAATAAGCTTATAAAAGAAGCAACTTTATGATATTTAGGACCTGATAAGGTCAAGATCTGAAACCAAATCCTCGTGATAGGTCCAGATCTAGGCTTGATTCTATTTCCTCCAGGTTGATCAAAAACTCTGAAATAGAATCTAGGCTTAAGGTAACAGATTCATAACTCAATTCGATGCCTTGGACGAAGTAGATGTTAGATCTAGAGTTTTCCCCTTGATACTTCTTCTTCAAGCATGGAATCCCTCCCACAGTCCCAAAGTTCAAGCTCCTAATGCTCTTACTTCACACCCCCACGTGTTTACGGCCGTAAACGATCCCCTATGATGTTAAGGGAGGCTAAAAGAGCGTTTAATGAGGTTTATATAGGGGGAAAACCCCAAAATTAGGGTTTTCATTAAACAACCCTAACTCGTCGAGTTAGCCTTATGAATCGCCAAGTAAGTCCCAACCTGTGTCCACGATTCCACGATCCTACTCGACGAGTTGGACTCCCAACTCGCCGAGTCCATGCATAAAATTTCCCTTAAATGGAAATTTCTAACCAATACTTGAAACAGGTGTAACATGAAACCAAAGCTACACCTAAACTATTGGTTGAGTATAGGGCTCACGAAAAAGACACAACAAAGGTGTCGTGTATTATGGTGGCCACTATGACTCCTGAGCTGCAGCGGTTCTACGAGGACTACTGGCCTTACGAGATGTGCCAAGACTTAATAGAAAGGTACTGTCAAGGTGCGCGTCAAGAAAGGTACGATATTGTCGCCTCACTTATAACAACCAATACGAAGGAGGATAGTCCATCACGAGCCACTTGCAAAGAATGCAAAGTTATGTGGATCGTTTTCTCAAGTTGAATGTCAACTTTGACGAAGAGCTAGCCATTGATATTATCCTACACTCTTTACTTCCTTGCTATGATCAGTTCAAGATGACTTATCATATGAACAAGGAAGAGGTCACTCTAAGAAAACTTTAAGGTTTGTTAAGAACTGCTGAAAGTGGGTTAAAAGGAAAAGGTGTCGAATCCACTCCTACTGTTGTTGCCCCAGTCCTGGATATTGGACATGGGAAAGGGAAAAAGAGGAAATCTCCCTCTAAGAATCATAAGGGAAAGTCTCGTGATAGATCTTCTTCTAGTGGATCCAAAGGAAAAAGTGGTTCTGCTCCTCCCTCATCTGATCCAAAAGAAGCAGTGTGCTTTCACTTTCACGAAAAGGGGCATTGGAAATGAAGCTGGCCGAAATACTTGCAAGACATCATGGATGGGAAGATAAATCCCACCTTCGTAGGTATTTATACTATTTTGTCTAATAACTCATTGCATTCTAGTTCTAGGGTCCTTGATACAGGATAAGGTTTTCACATTTGTTATCATTTGCAAGGTCTAATAAGAAGTAGGGATGTGGAGCATTTGGAAGATGAACCTGATAATGGGGAATAGGAAATTGTTGCATGTCACCAAGATTGGAGTTTATTCTGTAGTGCATAGTAGTGGGTTAGGATTAGACTTGAAAGATTGTTTCTACTCGTCAAAGATGACAATGAATATTATATCTTTTCATGGTTTGTATAGACAAGGTTTTAGATTTTCATTTAATAATGAAGTTGGTTCTATTAATGCTTATTATAGTGGTTTATTTTATTTTGAAGCATTGTCGTGTAATAGTGTATATGAATCTATGATGGTTGTAGATAACTTAGGAAATAATGTGTTGCATATTGATTCGTCTAATGGTTTATTCTTGGACATGTCAACAAGAAGCGCATAGCTCAACTCCAAAAGGATAGAGTGTTGGAGTCATTTGACCTTAGGTCAGGTGACATGTACGATTCTTGTTTACTTACAAAGATAACTAAATCACCTTTCACTAGTTCTTATGAAAGAGGTGAAGGAATGTTGGATCTCATACACACAGATGTGTGTGGGCCCTTCAGATCCACCACAAGGGACATAAATTGCTTTTATGTGTCTTTTACTGCCGATTATAGAAGATATGGATATATTTACCTAATCAAGCACAAGTCGGAAACCTTTGAAAAGTTCAAAGAGTTTAAGAAAGTGGAGAATCAAATGGGCAAGAAGATAAAGATGATCAGATCTGATAGAGGTGGTGAGTAACTTAGTATCGAGTTCCACTACTATCTTAAGGGATGTGGAATTGTTTCACAATTAATGACACCAAGGAGACCATAACTTAATGGTGTGGATTAAAGGCGCAATCGAACCTTGCTGGACCTTGTTCGTTACATGATAAGTCGAGCTTCACTAGCAATCTCATTCTAGGGGTATTCCTTAGAGACTGACGCCCATATTGTCACATCCACATTTTCACGGCCAGAAAAGACCGATTTGTTTATGCTTTGTTTTATAAAATCAGAGTAATCTTTTAAAGAAAACGGTTGCGGAATTTGTTCCCAAAACAAGATATGATAATAACTTATCAAAACATTTCTCAAAGAGAATGTATTTTCATTTAATAATAAAACCTCAGGATGTCATGTTCCGATACAAACATATAAGCATAAACAGAACTTACATTCAATTACACTAATGATTTACATCTCCTTTAATCTCTCAGTGCAAAGCAGCTTCGTATCGATACCTGTGATACAATTAAACTGAGTGGATCAGGCTTGGGAGCCTGGTGAGCATATAGGGTTTTCAACCCACAATAATATAATTATTATATTCAATCATCAAACAATCAACCCAATTACCCATCCCCGTTATCTCCATTTATTTCTTAAGTACCTTCCGTAAGGAATTATCCTAAGGGCCATCTCCTACATCATATTTACCTCTCATCTCCTTACATCACATTTCCTTGTATGTTTGTTCCTAAGGACTTTTTCCTAAGGATCATCGCATGAATACGTAGTCACAACATCGCCTGGACTAGTAAGTTATAATAAGGGTTAGACTATCATCGCATGAATACATAGCCACAACATCGCCTGGACTCGTAATTCATAGTAAGGGTTAGAGTATCATCGCATGAATACGTAGCCACAACATCGCATGGACTCGTAATTCATCACCTACAGGTTATGAGCCTACTGGTGTTTCCACGGGGTCATCTAGAATAGTCCGTGGTCGCCATCTATACTCTGGTAGATGACTACATCGCTAAATTTCCACATCGCCGGTCAAGGTTATGGTATCTCCTCTCATCTCACATCACCTATTTATCATTACCTAATTATCATCACCTTTCAATCGTCACCTATTTCTCATCACCTAATCATCATCACCTGTTTCTCACTTAATTATCATCACCATTATATCCTCACCTTTCTCTTATCACATTCGTTCAACACACATCAACTATTTCATCTACCCATGTTCTACCCAACATATTTGTAGATATAAATTACATATATAGTTTAAATCATTTAACACCCATTTAAAAACATCAATTCCAAGCCCATCCCATATAGACAATTAATATATAACACATAGCACGTATTTCATAGCTAATGCTTTATATTTATGTGTTTAGAAGAGAGTAACCGCACACTCACACATATAAGCCACAATATATATACACATAACATGTATTTCATATAAAATACTTCATAATTATGCATTAGAAGAAAGTAACTACACACTCACTTCATTAGAAGATGATCGGGCAGCAGTACGGCTTGCAGAAGTTGTGTTTCTCCGTAGATCTGGAAGATCTTCACAAAAACCGGCTCCTCGCGGGCAGCACTTCGGCTCGGGAATAATGCTCTTCAGGATCCTCGGGGCTTTGGATCTTGCTTCGGGGCTTGGGAGTATTACCGGGGCTTTAGGGTACAAACAACATGCAAAACAAGGCAAAAACTGGAGAGAAGAAAGAGTTTGAACAAGAGAATATGGCTGATTTCGAGTTCTATTTATAGGCTGAGGGTCTGGGATTACGCTAGGCGTAATCTCAAATTACGCAGGGTGTACTCAGTACGCTGGGTTTACTCGAGTTACACTGGGCGTACTTTTAAGTCATTGCGTGCGTCGACTGGTGGCACTTGAGTATTGGTCAGACAAGTTGCATCCGACTGAGTACGCTGGGCGTACTCAAATTACGTTGGGCGTAATTGACTCGTCGAACTTCTAAATTGCGTAACTTTCGCATACGAGCTCCATTTTCGACGTTCTTTATATCCACGCGAAGGTGAGACTACGATCTACAACTTTCGTTTAGACTCCGTTGGCTAATTTTGACTTTATTTTTATTATTTATTTTTAGTAGGCCGGGACAGGAAAACTCCGTTATAAAATCATAACTTCTTCGTCCTCCGTCCGTTTTCTGACGTCCGTTTTTGCCTATCTTTTTATCGTTTTACTACAATTAATGAGATCTTCAACTCTCATTTAGATTGTTTCGGCTAAAAACCGCTCGGTCTCAAATCGAGCATTCGGGTTGCATACTGCTAAGTCGAAACTTCGAAAAATCATAACTTCCTCATACGAAGTCAGATTTGGGCGTTCTTTTTATGCACGCTCATGTTTTAACGTATTCTAAGACTTTCATTTAGATTGATAAGGCTAAATATTACTCTAACATAAATTCACTTTTTACGTCGCGCTGTGTCGTGTCGGTTTTGTCGCGAAACTTCGACAGGTCATAACTTCTTCGTTATAACTCGGATTTCGGCGTTCTTTATATGTACGGAAACCTTGTAACATATACTATAACTTAGTTAATATTATTCATTCTAAATAATCTTTCATCAAAAATTCATTTTTGATACCTATCGTCTCTAAATTGACTAGCCCGAATCTATGGGTGTTACAATTATCTCCCCCTTAGGATGATTATGTCCCGGAATCATCAACGAAATAGGATTCGTATACTGACTTCATAAGTTATCTCTCCATCCTAAGTAATAACCTTGATGCTCAATCCTGTATCTACTCTTCGTACTATGTTGGACTTTCAATCGAAATCTTAAAGTTACAAAAATAAATCCTTATTGTGGACTCCTTCTTCTTCTTAGGGTAAATACATTCATTTATATATTTTAACTAACCGATGGGTCGAGTCCCGATGACCTCTCATCGTAGTCGGACTCAATTTAATATGACCACTAGGGTCGGAATAACCATCATCCCACTAGCCATTACCGAAATAAGGGTAATGAAAAACTTGAATAAAACGAAATCAGTTAGTAGCTTCTTGGTAACCTTGCGACTTTCCCTGATCCAAGTGCGAGTCATGTGCTTCCGGTAGTATAGATCTCTACTACCATTCACACCTACTCATACTCGTCCCAAGTATTGTCTCGCAGTTAACCAAGTCACCATACATAAATTATATAATCATTCAACACACCAGATAACAAAACCAGGGTTTATATTAATTCTTGAAACTATTACACAAAAGTTCAAGTTCACCCTATACTATGACTCTAATAGGCTACATCATAAGTTACTATTCGTACTGTTACTTCGTAACTTGATTGTTGGATATAAAATCCTCACCCTTGATTCGCTTCGCCGAGGATCATGTGGAATGCCCTTGGCTGTGGCGGTACATTTTTCTTTGCAGCTTTGTCCTTCTTTGGGCAGTTCTTCGAAATATGACCACCATCTCCACATTCGTAACACTTCCTATTGTCGAACGTACAATCTCTGGAATAGTGACCGATCCTACCACACTTATAGCAGATCACTTCTCCATCGCATCTTCCGAAGTGCTTCTTCTTCCACTTTTCACACCACTTGGTTTCATCTTTTCCTCCGGATTTCGAGAGTTTGGTTTCTTTGTCGATCATTGAAGATCCCTCATGTTTCCTTTTCCCTCCAACTTCAACTCTCTCTAGACCCTTTTCCCTTATTTGGGTCTCAACATTCTTGGCTGCCCAGATGGTAGCTTTCAGAGTGGTTGCTTGCTTGACTATCGGACCAAAGTCCGCTGGCAATCCATTGGCAAACTTGTTGACCTTGGAAAGTTCAGTTGGAATTAGGTATGGAATAAGCTTCATCTTCTCCGTAAAGCTTGTAGCGTATTCAGTGATGCTCAATTTTCCCTTCTTTAAATTCTGGAACTCATTGTTGATTTCCAGAAGATCCTGCTCAGAGCAGTATTGCATTTTCATTTGCTCCACGAACTCTTCCCAAGACATCTTGCTAGCTTCCCCCTTGGGCATTGAACCAGCCAGTAACTTCCACCAGCTCAGTACTCCAGATTTTAATAGAGGGATTGCAAAAGCGGTCTTCTGTCTGTTGCTACACTCGCAACTTTCAAACATTGTCTCCATCTCGGAGATCCAGTCCATGACTTGCACTGGTGTCGGGCTCCCAGAAAGACATGGTGGTTTGGATGCCATGAAATCCTTGTACTTGCATCCACATCCATCATTGTCTCCATCCTGATTGTTTCGGCGAACTATTGGTGGGTTGGCTTGACCAATGGTCCCACTATACTTCCCTTCTTCCGACTGCCCCACATTCAGCTCAGTTTGTTCAACTGGTATTGAGGGTTCACTCCTGTTGTTCAACAACAATTGTCTCATTTCCTCCTTTTGTTCAGCCATCATGGCTTGAATCATGGTTCGCACTCCAGCCATTGTAATTTGTTCAGGTGTTGCTTCTACAACAGCCACTCGCTCAACCACAAGTGGTTGATTCCTATTTTCGTTATAAATGGTATCCGAGCCAGGGCACGGGTCGATGTCAACTGTGACATCCCCATTTTTACGGCCCGAAAATACCGATTTGTTTATGCTTTGTTTTATAAAATCAGAGTAATCTTTTAAAGAAAACGGTTGCGGAATTTGTTCCCAAAACAAGATATGATAATAACTTATCAAAACATTTCTCAAAGAGAATGTATTTTCAATTAATAATAAAACGTCGGGATGTCATGCTCCGATATAGACATATACGCATAAACAGAACTTACATTCAATTACACTAATGATTTACATCTCCTTTAATAAAATCAGAGTAATCTTTTAAAGAAAACGGTTGCGGAATTTGTTCCCAAAACAAGATATGATAATAACTTATCAAAACATTTCTCAAAGAGAATGTATTTTCAATTAATAATAAAACGTCGGGATGTCATGTTCCGATATAGACATATACGCATCAACAGAACTTACATTCAATTACACTAATGATTTACATCTCCTTTAATCTCCCAGTGCAAAGTAGCTTCGTATCGATACTTGTGATACAATTAAACTGAGTAGGTCAGGCTTGGGAGCCTGGTGAGCATATAGGGTTTTCAACCCACAATAATATAATTATTATATTCAATCATCAAACAATCAACCCAATTACCCATCCCCGTTATCTCCATTTATTTCTTTAGTACCTTCCCTAAGGAATTATCCTATGGGTCATCTCCTACATTGTATTTACCTCTCATCTCCTTAAATCACATTTCCTTGTATGTTTGTTCCTAAGGACTTTTTCCTAAGGATCATCGCATGAATACGTAGTCACAACATCGCCTGGACTAGTAAGTCATAATAAGGGTTAGACTATCATCGCATGAATACATAGCCACAACATCGCGTGGACTCGTAATTCATAGTAAGGGTTAGAGTGTCATCGCATGAATACGTAGCCACAACATCGCCTGGACTCGTAATTCATCACCTACAGGTTATGATCTTGATGGTATTTCCACGGGGTCATCTAGAATAGTCCGTGGTCGCCATCTATACTCTGGTAGATGACTACATCGCTAAATTTCCACATCGCCGGTCAAGGTTATGGTATGTCCTCTTATCTCACATCACCTATTTATCATTACCTAATTATCATCACCTTTCTATCATCACCTAATTATCATCACCTGTTTCTCATCACCTAATTATCATCACCATTATATCCTCACCTTTCTCTTATCACATTCGTTCAACACACATCAACTATTTCATCTACCCATGTTCTACCCAACATATTTGTAGATATACATTACATTTATAGTTTAAATCATTTAACACCCATATAAAAACATCAATTCCAAGCCCATCTCATATAGACAATTAATATATAACGCATAGCACATATTTCATAGCTAATACTTTATATTTATGTGTTTAGAAGAGAGTAACCACACACTCATACATATAAACCACAATATATATACACATAACACGTATTTCATATAAAATACTTCATAATTATGCATTAGAAGAAAGTAACTACACACTCACTTCATTAGAAGATGATCGGGCAGCACTACGGCTTGCAGAAGTAGTGTTTCTCCGTAGATCTGGAAGATCTTCACAAAAACCAGGCCCCTCGCGGGCAGAGCTTCAGCTCGGGAATCGCACTTCTCGGGATCTTCGGGGCCTCGGGACTTGCTTCGGGGCTCAGGAATGATACGGGGGCTTCGGGATATTATTGGCACGCAAAACGATGCAAAACTTAGAGAGAAAGGACGAAAAATCACAAGGAAAATGGCTGATCTTGAGTTCTATTTATAGGCTGCAGGGTCTGGGATTACGCTGGGCGTAATTTCTAATTACGCTGGGCGTACTCAGCGTACTCGATTACGCCCTGCGTAATTTGAGATTACGCCCAGCGTAATCCCAGACCCTCAGCCTATAAATAGAACTCGAAATCAGCCATATTCTCTTGTTCAAACTCTTTCTTCTCTCAAGTTTTTGCCTCGTTTTGCATGTTGTTTGTACCCCGAAGGCCCGGTAATATTCCCAAGCCCCGAAGCAAAATCCGAAGCCCCAAGGATCCCGAAGAGCGTTATTCCCGAGCCGAAGCGCTGCCCGCGAGGAGCCGGTTTTTGTGAAGATCTTCCAGATCTACGGAGAAACACTACTTCTGCAAGCCGTAGTGCTGCCCGATCATCTTCTAATCAAGTGAGTGTGTAGTTACTTTCTTCTAACGCATAATTATGAAGTATTTTATACGAAATATGTGTTATGTGTATATATATTGTGGTTTATATGTGTGAGTGTGCGGTTACTCTCTTCTAAACACATAAATATAAAGCATTAGCTATGAAATACGTGCTATGTGTTATATATTAATTGTCTATATGGGATGGGCTTGGAATTGATGTTTTTATATGGGTGTTAAATGATTTAAACTATATATGTCATTTATATCTACAAATATGTTGGGTAGAACATGGGTAGATGAAATAGTTGATGTGTGTTGAACGAATGTGATAAGAGAAAGGTGAGGATATAATGGTGATGATAATTAAGTGATGAGAAACATGTGATGATGATTAGGTGATGAGAAATAGGTGATGATAGAAAGGTGATGATAATTAGGTAATGATAAATAGGTGATGTGAGATGAGAGGAGATACCATAACCTTGACCGGCGATGTGGAAATTTGGCGATGTAGTCATCTACCAGAGTATAGATGGCGACCACGGACTATTCTAGATGACCCCGTGGAAACACCAGCAGGCTCATAACCTGTAGGTGATGAATTACGAGTCCAGGCGATGTTCTGGCTACGTATTCATGCGATGATAGTCTAACCCTTACTATGAATTACGAGTCCAGGTGATGTTGTGGCTATGTATTCATGCGATGATAGTCTAACCCTTATTATGACTTACTAGTCCAGACAATGAGGTGACTACGTATTCATGCGATGATCCTTAGGAAAAAGTCCTTAGGAACAAACATACAAGGAAATGTGATGTAAGGAGATGAGAGGTAAATATGATGTAGGAGATGACCCTTAGGATAATTCCTTAGGGAAGGTACTTAAGAAATAAATGGAGATAATGGGGATGGGTAATTGGGTTGATTGTTTGATGATTGAATATAATAATTATATTATTGTGGGTTGAAAACCCTATATGCTCACCAGGCTCCCAAGCCTGACCCACTCAGTTTAATTGTATCACAGGTATCGATACGAAACTGCTTTGCACTGAGAGATTAAAGGAGATGTAAATCATTAGTGTAATTGAATGTAAGTTCTGTTTTTGCTTATATGTCTGTATCGGAACATGACATCCCGAGGTTTTATTATTAAATGAAAATACATTCTCTTTGAGAAATGTTTTGATAAGTTATTATCATATCTTGTTTTGGGAACAAATTCCGCAACCGTTTTCTTTAAAAGATTACTCTGATTTTATAAAACAAAGCATAAACAAATTGGTCTTTTCTGGCCGTGAAAATGGGGATGTCACAGTTGGTATCAGAGCCCTATAATGGGGGTGAAAGTGGGTTAGATCTGATCCCACATCGGCTGGGAAGGAGAACTAAGCATTCCTTATAAGGGGTGTGGATACCTTCCCTATCACAACGCATTTTAAAGTCGTGAGGGCAGCAGATCCCATAAGAACTCTGTAGTTAAGCGTGCTCGGGCGGGAGTAGTACCAGGATGGGTGACCCCCTGGGAAGTCCTCGTGCCGAGTGGCCCAAAGCGGACAATATTGTGATACGTTTCAGAGGGGGTTGTTACAAATGGTATCAGAGCCAGGGCACGGGTCGATGTGTTCGACGGGGACGTCGAACCCTATAATGGGGGGTAAAAGTGGGTGAGATCTGATCCCACATCGGCTGGGAAGGAGAACTAAGCATTCCTTATAAAGGGTGTGGATACCTTCCCTAACACAACGCGGTTTAAAGCCATGAGGGCAGCAGATCTCATAAGAACTCTGCAGTTAAGCGTGCTCGGGCGGGAGTAGTACTAGGTTGGGTGACCCCCATGGAAGTCCTCGTGCCGAGTGGCCCAAAGTGGACAATATTGTGATACGTGCCAGAGGGGGGTGTTACACATATCCTTAATTTAGTCCCAACTAAGTACGTTGCCAAAACACCTCACAAAATGTGGACAGAGAACATTCCCTTGTAGGCACATATCAAGGTTTGGGGTTCCGAGGCTTTTGTAAGACGCGAGACTCACGACAAGATTGAACCTCGTAGTGAGTGTTGTATATTCATTGCCTACCCACATAAATCCTTTGGATATATGTTCTACAGACCTTGTGAGAATGTGGTCTTCGTATCATGGAGAGGAGTCTTTTGCAAGAGTGAACTCATATCCCAAGAGGATAGTGGGAGGCAAATTGATCTTGAATATATTCAATATTCAAGCGATGAAGGAAACTCTAAAACTAGCGCTCAACCTGAGGAGGAGACTCCTGTTGAACCAGTTGACGAGTCCTTACCTCTGAGACGTTCCAGTAGAGTTAGTGTTCTGGTTGTATTATATGGTTTTCATACAACTACTAAAGGTGATACGTTTATCAGTGATAGTACACTAATAAATTTAGTAGAACCTAACAACTACAAGGAAGCCATGGCGGGCCCAGAGTTTGCTAAGTGGTAAGAGAAAATGGAGAACGAGATACAGTCCATGTATGACAAGCAAGTTTGGAACTTGGTTGATAATGTATCGGGTCGTAAGACGGTCGCATGCAAGTAGATCTTCAAGAAGAAGACCAACATGGATGGGAAAGTGCACACATACAAGGCACAATTGGTTGTAAAGGGCTTTACTCAAACTCTGTGAGTTGACTACGATGAGACCTTCTCACTAGTGGCTAAGATCAAGTCTATAAGCCTTATGCTGGCCATATATGCGTTTCATGATTATGAAATATCGCAGATAGACGCCAAAGCTGCTTTCCGTAATGGGAAACTGGTTGAAGATGTTTACATGTATTAGCCAGAGGGTTTTGTAGATGCGAAGCATCCTAATAGAGTGTGTAAGCTTGAGAAATCCATCAATGGATTTAACCAAGCATCTCGCAGAGGGAATCTTTGTTTCAATGAGGAAGTCAAAGAGTCTGTTTTTTCGATAAGCGAGGATGAGTCCTGCGTATATGTTAAAACTAGTGGGAGTATAGTTATTTTTCTAGTATTGTATGTGGATGTGATACTACTCATATGAAACAGAGTTCTGACCTTGTAGGAGTTAAGTCCTAGCTTGGGAAGTATTTCGCTATAAAGGATCTAGGAGAGGTTGCTTGTATTCTATGGACAAGAATTTTGAGAAATAGGAGTAGAGGAATAATAGTACTTAGTCAAAGTACTTACTTGGACAAGGTGTTTAAATGTTTCAACATGGAGAATTCAAAGAAAGGAGAGTTCTCTATCCAGAGCATTCCTAAATTGAGTAAGACTTAGAGTCCGAGTACTGATCCAGAGATAGCTAAAAAGAGTAGAGTGCCTTATGCTTCCATCGTTGGCCGGATCATGTATGCTATGACATGTACTCACCTTGATGTGGCTTTTACTTTGAGCATGGTAAGTTGATGTCATGGGAACCCGGGTAGAGCTCACTAGATTGCAGTAAAGAACATTCTTAACGATCTGTGAAGGATGAAGGACTGGGTCGTCATACATGGTGGAAGTGAGGACTTGAGAGTGAAAGGGTATAGTGATTCCAACTTTTAGATAGATAGAGACAAGTTTAGGTCTCAGTCTGGCTGGGTGTTTACCCTTAATGGAGGAGCAGTGACTTGGAAAATTTCCAAGCAGGAGACCGTGGCTGATTTAATGTGCAAATCAGAGTACATAGTAGCAAACGAAGCATTGAAGGAGGCGATATGGTTGAAGAACTTCATTGGAGACATTGAAGTTGTACCAGCCAAAAATAAGCCTGTGGAGTTTTTTTTATCACGAAGGGGCGATTTCCTTAACCAAGGAACCAAGGGATCATGGTAGATCCAAACACATCGATATAAAATACCACTTCATCCGACATCGGGTAGAAGAAGAACTCCTCGTAGTCAAGAGGGTATCATCAGAAGAGAACCCATCAGTTCCCCTCACAAAGGGTCTGAGTAGGGTTAAGCACTTATAGCATTCGAGGAGCATTGGCATGAAGGATGATATTAGTTTTCGTGATTAGATAGACAGTTTGGAAACTTGTAATAAATAAATATATTTACATTTGATGATTAAGTAATGGAAGATTTATATATGAGTAAAGTTTACTATCTTTTGTTAGTTGTTTTTTTTGTGTTTCACCTTTGCATATTTTACTTCCTGAATAACAAGATTATTCAAATTATCCATAGTTGTTCATACTTTGGAAGTAAGTTATGAGGTTAGGCTATCATGAATTGGTATGTAGATTGTCTAAGTGCTTAGACATAGCAAATTTTTGCTGCAACGTTCATGAGTACTTTTGAAATAAGATTTGAGTATTAGATTAAACTTGCGCTCACTTGAATCACTTCATGGAATTTATCATTGATCCTATCGTAATGACTATGAACAAAGTCACAAAGACTTTTCAATAGACATTACAGAGTATTCCAACGGAGATCATTCCATGGAAACGAAGTCTCAAATTCAAAGTACATTGTTTTGAACATCCTTCTTGCATTAAGTTTCCTAATATTACACATATTTAATGAATAACTTCCACCTATGGGAACATTTCCATATTCTCATTTTGACTATCACTCCTGAACAAGAGTTGCCTCTTTTCAGAATATGTCAATATGGTCCTCTCCAAAAATTTACATTATACTTCCAACTGTCCCTGAGCAACCAATCTTTGGTAAACCTTAGATTGTCCTTGACAATTGATTAATCACTTTAGTCATATCCAGTTCTAGAACTTTTTCCCTCTTAATGTCATAGGCATTTGGAAGAATTTAGAACATATGAATATTATAGCACATGCAATCGATCCTGTATCTGAAGCATATGGGACACGATTCATGATGTCTCACATAAAGACATGATACTAGACCAATCATTTGCTATAATATTTCTATTTCTATTTGCCTTGTTCTCATAATTCAGATTATGAAAACGGATGTCGTAATCATAATCGAATTTTAGAACGCAAACAATGTTCCCATATATAGGATTTCCTTATGTTGAACCATTCCAACAAACATTCATATATATACTAGACTAAATTTGATTAAAATCTCAGAATTTAAGATTTTAGATTTGAAATGAAGTGTAATTTCATCTCCCTTAATTATAGAAAAACCACTTTTTCATAATTGAAACTTTTGTTATCTATAATTAACATTGCTAACTTTCAACACTTGTCATAATCATCGTGCTCCCACTAACATGATGATAATTAGCATAACACTTATGCTCCCACTACCTTTGACATGTACTCAGAAATCAACTGGACTTCTAGAAATCAATACTTTATTGACTTTCTTACCAAAGTTCAGATTTCTGATACGAGATGCTTTGATAAAACTTTATCAAAATCATACACCTTTTCTTAGATAGCACACATGTGTGTCTAAATAATTTCAGAACTATGAAACGGGATGGCGTAATCATTATCTCAATTGTTTAGACCTTTGTCATTCCTCACAAGTCCATGTTAGTGTGTTGGTTAACGACACACGCTCCACTAACGACTTTGAGAGTGCAAATATGACAATTGTTGTCTACTTAAAACCACTTAGTGAAAGCGTTTCCTCACCATCATTTTCGTGAATCGGAGAGAAACCTTATGGCACTTAGATTTTATGGTGTATGTGTTCCTATCCATGTGATTTTGTCAAAACCATAATCACAAGACAAGGTTAGTGACAAATCCAAACTCATATGGATGGAACTTTTGCAATCTTAACTTCTTGCCACCTGGCAGCATAAGGGCCTGCCATTGCTTCCAAGTTTTTATGCAACCAATTGAGAACTCTTAGAAATCATATGCAAAGCCAACTTTAACTAGAATGGGAAAAAAATAGGAATATCTCAACACGATATCTTATAAACCTCAAGTCGTGTGCTAGCAATAAACTACATGTTTTATTCTTTATTAGATCTTGAAATTCTTTCAGCATCTTTAAGACTCCCACTGTCCTCTTAACATATATGACTCTCTTGCCAAATATTCCAGAGATAGTGTGGATTCTTTATCAAGCCAAACACTTCACACAATTGGCCTTAGTTTGTCTTTCTTTTATCCAAAACATCACAACCTACCAATTTCAAATGTACAAGAGTAGGACATATTTTACTCTCACATTTGACCAGTGTTATAAACCTTCTTTAAGATATGGCACTCAAGTTACAATCTTGGAGTATGACTCTAAGAATTTTTTGGAACGAAGTATGACTCGTCTTCTTGATATAACCACTTCAACAATTCAAGATTGCTCTTCTTAGCCATACGAATGCACTAAAATGTACACGGAGGACTAATTGTGATATGATTTCTTAATCATTAAGATGATCACAAAACATGATACCAAAGTACTATCCCATCTTTTCAGATTTGAGAAACTTTTGTCTTTCTTCCTAATTTAATGCTTATTCGTTCTGCCATGCATCGAAACTTTTCCAATGTTTCGGAATTATACTATAACTTGTATGTATAACCATATTTACTAAACTTTAGTAAATCATGACGAGTAGTCTTATCGATCTTTTGTGGTGGATTTGACCAGTGAACAAGAATGTGTACTCGATCCCTTTAGTCCTTCACTTGACTCACATATACATGTGAACAAGGAATTAGTATTAATTTTCCAAAGATGAAAATTCTCATTCATCATACAACTTGCATGATTCCAAATTTCTATTCAGTTGAAACTTGGGTGATGAGAATCTTTCCTTATTTGGTAAATTTAGACATTGCCACAAAATAAAGAATCAAATTCATATTTCTATTATTCCTAGAAACATACAAACATCAATTTTCCATAAATGACATGGCAAGGAGATATAAAATAAAGTAAAACAAATTTTTATTTATTTATAAATGCGGAAAATACTTTTTCCTTACAATGCAACTTTAAATGAAACACTATGTGATGACATATTTTCTAGCAATCTATCATAACTCTCTAAGTAGTAGCTCAAGAATCTGATCTTCGAACCATGCGATTGAAATCCATCTTCGCGATCATATTCAGCATACTCTTCTTTTAAGCTTCCTTCCCTTTGTTTGATCCTGCCAAACATCAAAATGTAATCGAATCACATTTTGTATTAAGAATCATCAATAACGAACTTAACAGAGTTAGATAGTGGACTTACCTGAAGCAGTGTCAAACTGTTAGACTTGACCTTCACTTAGATCTTTCAGGTAGTTAGGGCAGCTTCGCAACCAATTCCCCCTCCTTTGGCAATAGAAACATACGGACTCTTTGGTAATGGTCATGGGAATATCTCAAACTTATCCTTTCTCTTTACCATTTGGTCAATCGAGTTGACTATGGCCGATCCCTTTCCATTGGCAAGAAAAAGCTTTCTCGATTTCCAATGTCACCATAGCCAATGTCCCTGGAAGTTTGGGAAGTTGATCTTCTAACAAAATTTTATTTACCAGTGCTCCAAATCATTGTTGATTCAGCAGCACCAAGCAAATAGATAAGA
This sequence comes from Lactuca saligna, assembly GCF_052625555.1. Taxonomy (NCBI): domain Eukaryota; kingdom Viridiplantae; phylum Streptophyta; class Magnoliopsida; order Asterales; family Asteraceae; genus Lactuca; species Lactuca saligna. Next base: position 189,573,020 of record NC_136417.1, on the reverse strand, counting down.
TCATTAAGTGTCATGTCGTAGTCTTTTACATAGTAGTCCCAAAGGATACTCAAATGTGACTTAGAAAGTGATTCAACAACCAACTTTCTGAAGACTTTGACACCCAACTCTCCCGTCTTGTCAATATGTGACTTCATCTCCAAGATGTGAGCACACATAGACCTTGCTTGTCAATAGGGCTTGAGTGACCTTGAACTTGTGGGTCAAGGAGAATAATTGAAGGAGGTGCAGGAAGAGAAGTATGATTTCCATGATCAAACCACAGGACATCATATTCATTAGGAAAGCTTGTTCCAAGAGATTTTGGAAGATCATAGTTGTCTGAACCAGACATGTATAATGGGAGAAATTCAAGTTAGTTGATTTAAAGTCCTTAATATAACACCGCATTTGAAATATTAAGGCTATGACCCAACACAATATTTTATAACTTGGAAGAGGGATGTCGTAATACAAGTTATATAATATTTGAAGGTATGCGAATGACCATTCACCAATTTCCACCATGAAAAATGAAATAATATGTTAGGTTTTAATTGGATTTGAAACTCCTAGATCTTTTGAGATTCATTGAACTTTTTAATGGCATGCTTCAATCTTGATTGTGCCCTCTTAAGTTTTTGACTGGGATGTCGAGGATCACAAACAAGGTGTGAATAACCATGCAAATATACTTGGTACCATTAATATATATATATATATATATATATATATATATATATATATATCACTTAATCGATGTGTTGGTTAACCACACGCGGTCCACCGATCCTATGATATACATTAAGTTACCCTTTTCCTACCTTGTTAGATCCTATCTAGTGTGTCGGTTAACCACACACACTCTACTACCGACTTAAGCAAAGTGCAAAGTGTAATTTCATGGGTTAGAACCAAATTCACATTTTCCTAAAGTAACTAAGATTAGGAATTTACAAAAAGGTTTAGTTACTTTATATTTATCATTATACTTATAATGAAGGGAGAATTATAGTCTTGTCCTACTCATTCGGCTAACGACCGTCCACCAATCAAGGAAGCGGTGGGTGGGAGTGGACACCCATTAAACTTCCATTTTATAGGCAGTAACCTTATACCCCTCTTATACACTGGCTTCATTAATAAGGCCTACTAACAGTAAGACTGACTATGTTCTTATACATACATATATTATTAACTTTTAAACCTATAAAGTGTCAGGGTTGAATTTTAACTTTTAAAATTCTAAGGGTTTAACTTGGAATTAAAGTATTCATGAGGGGAAACTTTACAAATTCCAAAACTTGAAGGCAATTTTTGAACTATTCACAAACTTTTGGATTTTCATAACTTATGAGTTTAATTAAGGTTTTAAAAACTTTAATGAAGAGACTCTTGAACATCCATAACTCGAGGACAAGTTACGGAGTTCGTCAAACAAAAAGACTCCTCAATTGTGTAACCTATGCTTTTTAATGAATCTTTAAAAGAAATGACTTTTGGTAATCCATAACTTGAGGACAAATTTTGGACTCCATTAAAATACATTTAGATCAATAATTAACTAACAACAATTAGCAAATAATTCCTATGATCTACCAAAACTCATAAGAGTATGAACAATCATATCAACAATTTCAAGAATTACATAAACACACATAAAACTTGAAATTTTGAAAACCACCTTGAAATTGGTTTACGATAATCATTACCACATCAAAAACATGTTTTATAAGTCCATAACAGTTTAAGGTAATGATTCTAGACCAATTCCAACCTTAAAACTCGAAGATATGTTTTCATGGGGTCCAACTCGACGAGTTGGATGAATTTAGGCATGGACTCATCAGGTCCCTTAATGGACTCGACAAATCAACTGTCCAGACAACATACAAACTTTGATTTCCAATGAAAACAAGCCTAGGCTCTGATACCAGTGAAGGGTTTTGAGCATTCTAACACTCATATGGTGTACATGCAACCCTATAAACCTTGGATCTATGTTTTCTCTATTATAAATGCAAATATGCAATATTCCAAGGTTTCATCCTAACTAGCATAATATGAAGTAACTATACTACAAGAATCTAGTAGAATGACATACCTTTTGATGGAGATTGAAGTCTTGAACCTTTAAGAGCCTAGTGCCTCAAGTGTTACACCTCAAATGGTTCACACAACACCAAGAACCCTTGAAATAACTTGAGAATAAGGATACTTGCAACAAATCAGTTTTGCCCTCTTGTGTACACACACTAGTGCCTAGCACCTAGCCCCGTTTCATGAACCATAGACCTCTTTATATAGTGTAGAGGATTAGGGTTACATTCATGTAAACCCTAATACACATGACCTTTCATTTCCATATTATCCATGGGTTAAAAACTCCATGGACTATCCATGAAAGCTTATCCCAACCTAAAAGAACTTGGCCTACCATATATATAAGATTCCATATTTAATTATTCCCTTTTGATCATTAAATTAATTCTAGATCAATACTAATTAAATAATATGATTCCATATTAAAATATTAGAACTCATAATATATTAATATAAATCACTAGTATTCTTTTTCTCATTTTGTCTATCCAATTGTTCCGATGCCATGCAACCCAAATGGACCATGCCAAAACGGTTCAAGTACATACCAATTATAGTTATGGACTTAGACACTAATCCAACAGTCTCTTACTTGGATAAGTCTAAAATTATTATTGCGTATGACTCCAAACCAACTAGCAATCGTAGCTCTTAAAACCACTGTCGAACTCTAACCTAGTCATTGACTTGTCCATTAGATAATGGATCATATATTCCTCCAATCTTGATTTCATATGGACTAAGACATGGATTATAATCATTATCTCTATTTGATTGTTGTTTCCTATTTTCTGATTTATGACGACCGACTAATTGAACAAATCACATCAGTCCAGGCTTGGCCAAGCACTTAAGGGTGTCATTACCAAATCATCGAGGGGCCCACAGATATCGCTTTTATCCCTCCAAGGGTAAAAGAAATGTATAAACTTCGACTCATATGCTTGTTCTACTACTTGTTGAATCATACATAAAGGCACGTTTTATAACATCGAGTTACCAATGTGTTTTCGCGCAATCAACGTATAATCAACTCATAGTCAACAACTCATATCTCTAGGTTTAAAGAATATAAGTTATTATCATCTCATGATCACTCATGATAAAATCCATGAAGTGAGTTAAATGAGCGTGGGTTTAATCCAATACTCAGAACTTATGATCACTCATGAATGTTGTAGCAACTCTTGCTATGTCCAATACCTTAGACATCTACAAACCAACTTCATAAAAATCTTTCCTTAATACCTACTTCCAACATATTATCGACTGTGGATGGTTTGAATAACTTAGTCATTCAGGAAGAATGACCTAGTTATTCTGGAAGTCAAAACATGCAAAGTGAAACACAAGAATAATTGAATCCAATATGGTCTTATAACTTATGAATATAAATAGAACACCTTTTATTTATCAGCATATTGATTACAAATTATTCATTGTATAATGTTTCAAATTTATCAACTTAATACTTGAATTAAAACAATAGTTGTCCCATGCTCCAAGCATGTACACTATGTTTTCTAAACACTAGTCAAGCCATACACCAAGTATGCACACTATTTTTTTCTGTGATCTTTACTTTGTGGATTAGATCGATTGATTCTCATTTCACAATCCCAAAACCTTAGGGTAAATATAAGAATTTCAAATTCCTGCCATTTACCAAAATTTGTTAGATTCTAAACTTATATGCATTGATCCTCTCTTAATGACTATGCACAAAGTCACAAAGACTTGTCAATAGACATTACATAGTCTTCCAATGGATATCATTCCATGGAAACGAAGTCTCAAATTCAAAGTACATTGCTTTGAACATCCTTCTTGCATTAAGTTTCCTAATCTTACACAGATTTAATGAATAACTTCCACCTATGGGAACATTTCCATATTCCCATTTTGACTATCACTTCTGAACAAGAGTTGCCTCTTTTTAGAATATGTCAATATGGTCCTCTCAAAAAATTTACGTTATAGTTCCAACTGTCCCTGAGCAACCAATCTTTGGTAAACTTTAGATTGTCCTCGACAATTACTTAATCACTTTAGTCATATCCAGTTCTAGTACTTTTTCCCTCTTAATGTCATAGGCATTTGGAATATTTAGAACATATGAATATTATAGCACATGCAATCGATCCTGTATCCGAATCATATGGGACACGATTCATGATGTCTCACATAAAGACATGATAGTAGACCAATCATTTGCTATAATATTTCTATTTCTATTTGCCTTGTTCTCATAATTCAGATTATGAAAACGGATGCCGTAATCATAATTGAATTTTAGAACGCAAACAATGTTCCCATATATAGGATTTCCTTATGTTGAACCATTCCAACAAACATTCATATATATACTAGACTAAATTTGATTAAAATCTCACGATTTAAGCTTTTAGATTTGAAATGAAGTGTAATTTCATCTCCCTTAATTATAGAAAAACTACTTTTTCATAATTGAAACTTTTGTTATCTATAATTAACATTGCTAACTTGCAACACTTTTCATAATCATTGTGCTCCCACTAACATGATGATAATTAGCATAACACTTATGCTCCCACTAGCTTTGATATGTACTCATAAATCAGCTGGACTTCTAGAAATCAATACTTTATTGACTTTCTTACCAAAGTTCAGATTTCTGATACGAGATGCTTTGATAAAACGTTATCAAAATCATACACCTTTCCTTAGATAGCACACATGTTTGTCTAAATAATTTCAGAACTATGAAAAGGGATGTCGTAATCATAGTCACAATTGTTTAGACCTTTGTCATTCCTCACAAGTCCATGTTAGTGTGTTGGTTAACAACACACGCTCCACTAACGACTTTGAGAGTGCAAATATGACAATTGCTATATACTTAAAACCACTTAGTGAAAGCGTTTCCTCACCATCATTTTCATGAATCGGAGAGAAACCTTATGGCACTTAGATTTTATGGTGTATGTGTTCCTGTCCATGTGAATTTGTCAAAGCCATAATCACAAGACAAGGTTAGTGACAAATCTAAACTCATATGGACGGAACTTGTACAATCTTAACTTCTTGCCACCTAGCAGCACAAGGGCCTACCATTGCTTCCAAGTTGTTATGTAATCAATTGAGAACTTGCAAAACTCATATGCAAATCCAACTTCAACTAGAATAGGCATAGAAATAGCTATATGTCAACACGATCGGTTATAAACCTCAAGTTGTGTGCTAGCGATAAACCACATGTTTTATTCTTGATTAGATCTTGAAATTCTTTCATGATCTTTAAGACACCTACTATCCTCTTGAATTATAAGACTCACTTGCCAAATATTCCAGAGATAGTGTGGATTCTTTATCAAGCCAAACACTTCACACAACTGGCCTTAGTTGGCCTTTCTTTTATCCAAAACATCATAACCTACCAATTTCAAATGTACAAGAGTAGGACATATTTTACTCTTACATTTGACAAGTGTTATAAACCTTCTTTAAGATATGGCACTCAAGTTACAATCTTGGAGTATGACTCTCAAAATTGTTTAGAACGAAGTATGACTCTTCTTCTTAATTTAACCACTTCAACACTTCAAGAATCCTCTTCTTAGCCATAGGAATGCACTAAAATGTACACGGAGGACTAATTGTGATATGATTTCTTAATCATTAAGATGATCACAAAACATGATACTAAAGTACTCTCCCATCTTTTCAGATTTGAGAAATTTTTATCTTTCTGCCTAATTTAATCCTTCTTATTCGTTCTGCCATGCATGGAAACTTTTCTAATGTTTCAGAATTATCCTTAAACTTGTATCTATAACCATATTTACTAAACTTTAGTAAATCATGACGAATATTCTTATCGATCTTTTGTGGTGGACTTGACAAGTGCACAAGAATGTGTACTCAATCCCTTTAGTGCTTTCCTTGACTCACATATACATGTAAACAAGGAATTGGTCTTAATTTTCCAAAGATGAAAATTCTCATTCATCATACAACTTTCATGATTCCAAGTTTCTGTCCATTTGAAAATTGGGTGATGAGAACCTTTACTTATTTGGTAATTTAGACACTACCACAAAAGAATAAATCAAATTCATATTTCCATTATTGCTAGAAACATACAAACATCAATTTTCCATAAATGCCATTGCAAGGAGATATAAAATAAAGTAAAACAAAATTTTATTTATTTATAAATGCGTAAAATACTTTTTCCTTACAATGAAACTTTAAATGAAAAACTATGTGATTACATATTTTCTAGCAATCTATCATAACTCTCTAAGTAGTAGCTCAAGAATCCAATCTTCGAACCATGCAATTGAAATCCATCTTCGCGATCATATTCAGCATACTCTTCTTTTAAGCTTCATTCCCTTTGTTTGATCGTGCCAAACATCAAAATGTAACCGAGCCACATTTTGTATTAAGAATCATCAATAGGGAACATAATAGAGTTAGATAATGGACATACCTGAAGCAGTGTCAAACTTTTAGACTTGACCTTCTTTTAGATCTTTCAGGTAGTTAGAGAAGCTTCACAACCAATGCCCCTTCCTTTATCAATAGAAACATATGGACTCTTTGGTAATGGTACATGGGACTATCTTAGACTTAGCCTTTCTCTTTACCATTTGGTCAACCGAGATGACTATGGCCGATCCCTTTCCATTGGGAAGAAAAAGCTTTCTGGATTTCCAATGTCACCATTGTCGATGTCGATGGAAGTTTGGGAAGTTAATCTTCTAATAAAGTTTGCTTTACTAGTACTCCAAATCATTTTTAATTCAGCAGCACCAAGAAAATAGATAATATCATTAAGGGTCATGTCATAATCTTTTACATAGTAGTCCCAAAGGATACTCAAATGTGACTTAGAAAGTGATTCGACAACCAACTTTTTGAAGACTTTGACACCCAACTCTCCTGTCTTGTCAATATGTGACTTCATCTCCAAGATGTGAGCAGACATAAACCTTGCTTGCCAATAAGGCTTGAGTGACCTTGAACTTGGGGGTTAGGGAGAATAATTGGAGGAGGTGGAGGAAGATAAGTATGATTTCCATGATCAAACCACAGGACATCATATTCATTAGGAAAGCTTGTTCCAAGAGATTTTGGAAGATCATAGTTGTCTGAACCAGACATCTATAATGGGAGGAATTCAAGTTAGTTGATTTAAAGTCCTTAATATAACACCCCATATGAAATATTAAGGCTATGACCCAACATAATATTTTATAACTTGGAAGAGGGATGCCGTAATACAAGCTATAGAATATTTGAAGGTATGCGAATGACCATTCACCAATTTCCACCATGAAAAATGAAATAATTTATTAGGTTTTAATTAGATTTGAAACTCCTAGATCTTTTGAGATTCATTGAACTTTTCAATGGCATGTTTGAATCTGGATTGTGCCCTCTCAAGTTTGTGACTGGGATGTCGAGGATCACAAACAAGGTGTGAATAACCATGCAAATATACTTAGTACCATTAATATATATCACTTAATCGATGTGCCGGTTAACCACACGCGCTCCACCGATCCTATGATATACATTAAGTTACCCTTTGCCTACCTTGTCTTTGATATGTGTTATTTGTGTGTGTTGGTACTTTAGGGAAATCATTAATCTTCGGGCTTACAGTTGTGCATTCTGTTTTAGGTATTTCAGATGATCGCGGGAAGGAGAAGGCTTGATCGTGCACTTCCTCGCATTTTATGTTATGATTTTTGGGATTTCTCTGATGTTCAACTATTTTCAAAACAATTTGTAATAAATGATGGTTTTTGGATGTTTGAAAAAATTTTAAATTTTTATGAATTTTATGGATGTCACAAGCTGGTATCAGGGCCATGGTTTGAGTGAATTGGAGGAACATTCGTGTGAAGCTAGTCTCAAACAAAGGAAAGATTTTCAAAATGATTTTATAAAATACTAAAGGAGAATGTGACGTGTACGATCAGCCGGATACAGTGAGTAGACCCCAAACTACCATACTGTTATTTGATATTTTGATATGTTAGAACAGCATGCTAGCGATAGGCTAGGGATCTTCAGGAACTGCATGATAGAATTGCCTGATTATATAATGCCTGATAGCCTAGGGATCTTCTTATATGAAATTAGCATCATTACTATAGTTTCTTAGTGTATGCATCAAAGTTGTACATAACTAAGATTCTATAGCCTGAGAAATATTAGTTTGGCTTTATTTCTTGTTCCTTGTCTGGTTGTGGGATTAGAGTAGGAACGAGTTGTAACTCATGGATCCTGGTTTGTATTTAATTTATTATTTATCCAAATTATAAGAATAACTCGACGAGTTGGAAGCCCTAAACTTGTCGAGTATAGATTATAAGGATCACATAAATAAGTGACATACTCGATGAGTTGAGAGGCCTCAATTAGACAAGTAGACCTGCTGGGATGAAACCCTAATTTCTAGGGTTATGCACCCTATTTAAAGGACTTAATCTTCCCCCAGTAGCCCTTATCAGCCTCCCTAAACCCTAAATCATATTGTGAGCTCGTTGTTGCGAAACTAGAGGTTTTGAGTGGATTTTTGTGTGTTTTGTGCTTGGTGAAGGAATTTGAAGAGCTAGAAGGTCATTAAGCTTGAAGGGAAGCATTAGATCTAGGATCTCATCCATCTTTGGCAACTTTCTGATATAAAACGTCCCAAACTTGATGCTTAATAGCTTATATCTCTCTTAGTCTTGTTCTAGGGATCTTTTTGACCCTATTATTGGACCATGATTAACCTTCATAGTTCTGATGCTAAAAACTTCCATCCAAAGTGTTATTTTGCCCTTATATTCATAAAAAGGGTCCTAAACCCATTCATGCTCAAAAAATAGACCATATCCATAGAAGTAGGTTGCTATATCTCGAGATTAGGTCCATTCAAGGCATGCAAAGCCACAAAGTTGATGACTTTATAGATGTATACTATTGAAACAATATAGATCTATACTTTCGAACCTTAGATCTAAGGAAAGGGCTTAATGGATTAAGAAATATGAAGAACTCAACGATTTCCTAAAAGAACTCGACGAGTTGGGTGGTACATTCCCGATTCTGTTAAAGGGAAGAACTCGGTGAGATGGAGGAAAACTCGACGAGTTGCATCGTGATTTCGCGATACTGTGATTAATGGGAACTCGATGAGTTGAAGAGAAAAATCGACGAGTTGATTCAACTCATAGCGTTGACTTTGGCTTTGACTTGAACTCGACTTTGACCATAGTTGACCCTAAAGGGGTTATGGGCATGAAATGGTATTTACGGGGTTGCTTTGGTCTAGGGAGTGAGTAGAGTTTATTCCAGATAGAGACGTTTCAGCTATCATCTGACATTTGAGGTGAGTTTCCTCCTGGATTGAATGGGTCTAAGCCACCAATTTCGTCCCATGTAGATTGTATGTTCTGGATAACGAACGCAAGTATGGGTGGGGCCCGTATCTCCCGAATAGTTGAGTGTGGGTGGGGCCCGTTTCTCACAGAGTGTAGGTCGGGCCCATATCTCATTAGTGCTTGATGTTAGTTATCAGTTGGATTGCTAGATTGTTATACTTGTTGTCTATGTGATACTTGTATGTGCTTTGATAGGAACGCGAGTGTGGGCGAGGCCCGTATCTCCTAATTAGCTGAGTGAGGGTGGGGACCATGTCTCATAGAGTGTGGGTGGGGTCCGTATCTCTTAGTAATTGAGTGTGGGTGGGTGTCGTATCTCACGGAGTGTGTGTAACAACCATAAAATTTACGAAGAATTTTAAACTTTTTGAAATCAACACAAATAGATGAAGCTTTTCAAAAACCAACATAGTTCACAAATTGTTTTCAAAATAGTTTTTACATCAGAGTTTCCAGAAATCCCAAGTAATAAAATGTGAGGATGTGTACGTCACGCCTTCGCCTTCCTAAGGTCGCCTGAAGTACCTGAAACAATAATCAATAAATGTATGCTCGAAGGCTTAGTGAGTTACCCCTAAGATACCAACACAACAAACCAAACATTATAATATCGAATAGTATGCATAATGAGCCTTCAGCATGACTAGACCACCTCACAGGGCCTACAACCTATCTTGACCACTCCCGAGCCTTCGGCATGACTTGACCGCCTCGCAGGGCCTTCAGCCTATCCGGACTGCTAGTTGGGCCTTCGGTATGATTGGACCGCCTCGCAAGGCCTACAGCCTATCCGGACTGCCCCGGATATGTTGACCTTCAGCACAAAGCAGGACCGCCTCAACCCAACCACCAACAAGAAAACCTTGTGCACATAAGTAACATATGCTAGCATATACATAACAATCAAACAACTCCAACAAATCCAATAGCATAACAACATCCTATAAGCCGGATACCGACCTAATAGGCCACTAAGCATACTATCATCCTAGCTACCAAAGTGATAAACAATGAGCATGGCATGCCAATAACTCGGACACAAATCTGAAAGGTCGGCATTGGTGCCTTAGACCCTATTGATATAGTGAGAATAACTCACCTTGTAAGCAGCTCAGGATGATACTATCAACTCCTTTAAACATAACTCCATCTCCAACACCAATAATAATCAATGGTCCATTCCATAAATTACCAAAATGCCCTCAATAGTTAGACTGGTCAACCCTTAGTCAAAGTCAAATCAAACGTTAAGGTTAACAGTCTATGTTGGCCCAACTCGTCGAGTACATCATACCGACTCGTCGAGTACATCATACCAACTCGTCGAGTTCCTTCAGAAATTATAGTCATAAAACCTCACTCGACTTGCTGAGTTTCCAGGATTCTCATTGAGCTCACGCGTGTCCAAGAGTCGAGAAAACCCTAATTGACTCGTCGAGTCGTCCTACCAACTCGTCGAGTCCATGCAGACACTATCCTCAAGCAATTTTCATCCGACACACCGAGTTGACCAAGCAACTCATTGAGTCCCTTTAGACGCTTTTAAGCTACTTCATGGTTCCATATTGTAGATCTAGCTTCCTAGGGCATCTTTTCCACGTAAAGTTGCAAACTTTACGTGCATGCAAGGCTTTAGAAGCTTAAAACACCAAATCGAAGATTAGAATGAGGCTTAACTCAAAGGGAGAGGTCAATACTTGCTAAACTTGGAACTTTATGCCTATATGGGTCATGATAACTTCATATCTTAAGTTATAACTAAAAATCATAGCTTAAACTTGAGAATGGTTCACATACACACCAAAAATGGTCCTAAACTTAAATATGAAGAGATCTAGAAGGAGAGAAGGCAAGGTAACGACTTGATACCTTCAAAATGATGCCAATAAATAGTAGGGTCAGATCCACCGGCTCCTTTATGCTCCAATCTCCTTAATCTACAAGCCTTCTTCTTCTAAACCACCTCCCAACCTTGAAAATCACACAAAAATGGAGAGCACACGTGAATTAGGGTTTTTGAACTCAAAGGAGACTGTAAGGGAGGCTAAGGGAGGGTAATGACCCTTTAAATAAGGTGAAAAACCCTGGAAATTAGGGTTTCATCCTCCAAATCCAACTCATCTAGTTGGGTCTTTTGACTCGGCGAGTTGGCCACTTAAAGTTCGCGACCAGATATGTGCCTACTCGATGAGTCAGGGCATCTAACTAATCGAGTCCACCCTAAATATTGAAAATATCAACTTGAAAGTAAATACCTATGGGTCAGGGAATTACATTATGGGCAGGGCCCGTATCTCTTAGGGTAGGAACTGTTATCCAAGTGTGGGTGGGGCTCGTATCTCCTTGAGTGTCGTCGAGGCCCATATCTCCTATTTGCATGATATGTGTGGTATGTGGTGGTTTAGGGAGACTCACTAAGCTTTGTGCTTACGGTTTTCAGTATTGTTTTCAAGTACTTATGGTAGCAAGGGGAAGAGCTCAGGATGACTGCATTACACACACTATGATAGTAGCCTAGGATGTCTTTACTCTGATATTTTGATATGATACACTGATTGTGATATTTCGGATATTATGATTTATGTTTCGATGGGATAATTTTGATAATTATGGTTTTAATTAATAACTATAAAACGAGATTTTTTGGTTATAAGTTTTGGTTGTTTCATGAGTATTCGAATGTCTATAGGTTCCAATGTTATGTATGACTAGCATACACGAGTGCTACAAGGTTGGTGGAAGTTTCATGCTTCGTAGTGTGAGGTCAGTCGGCCAGTCGAGAGATATTTAGCATTTCCTATAGGGAGTGAGGATTGAGTATCTAGTTATGCTTGCGAGTATTGTTTGGGTGTTGTGATTGTTGGATAAGGTGTCTAAGTCCATAACTATTTCCGGTATGTACTTGACCCGACCCGGCATGGTCCATTTGGGTTGCATGGCACCATGCAATTGGATAGACTAAATGAGAGAAATAACACTTGGAGATTATTAATATATTATAAGTTCTAATATATTAATAATATTATTTGATTAGTTTGATCAAGAATTAATTTAGAATTAATTATGTGATCAAAAGATAACTAATTAAATATATGGGTTGATTATGTAAATCATCCATATCTTGTATAGTGGGCTAAAAGGCTCCATGGACTATCAAGTTGGGTTCCACCCATAGGATGCTCCATGGATGCTCCATGGGAGTTACAAACCCATGGGTCATGGAAATGAAGAGTCATGACACATTAGGGTTTAACCCTAGATGTGTCAACACTATATAAGTAACATGTTCTCCACCTAAAATCGGCTACACTAAGAAATAAGAGGGCTTGGCCGATTTTGAGAAGTGAGTATTCTCTCATAAGTTCTTCCAAGAGCATTTGGTGTTGTGTGAAGCATTTGAGGCATCACACTTGGGGTGCTAGGCTCACAAGGTTTCAAGGAACACAAACAACAACAAGGTAAGTTATTCTATCTATACTTTATGTTAAAATTGTTCCCCATGTATGCTAGATAGGAATATAACCTTGGAATTCAACTTTGCATGACAACTAGACAAACATAGATCCAAGGTTATTAGGGTTGCATGTACACTTAGGAAGTGTTAGAATGCTCAAAACCCATCAGTGGTATCAGAGCCTAGGCTTGTTTGTTCTTATTTGTGCTTAAAAGTTGAAAACAGAATCGGAAATCTTGCTGTCTGCGAATGGACTCGTCGAGTCTATAGGGGGGACTCGTCGAGTCCATGAGTATCTTCAACCAACTCGGCGAGTCAGTTCATGCACTCGGCGAGTAGGGTCGACTGAGTGCAGATTTTCGATTCAGTTGCTGGAAATGAATTAGAAACATTACCCTAAACTGTTTTGGTAATTGAAAACTTGTTTTTGGTGGTGTAATGTCTTTGCTAATTCATTTACAACAACTAGTTATCAAAATTACAAAGTTTTATGTAATTTTTGATTGTGTTCATATCCATGTTCTTGTTCTTATGATGTTTTAGATGATCATAGGAATTATTTGTAACCTATGTGGTAGATTAATTCTTGATCATAAGTTGTTTTAATGGAGTCCATAACTTATCCTTAAGTTATGGAAAACCAAGAGTCACACTTGAGTTAAAACCATTAAAACAAATACAAGAGTTAGAAAAATGAAGAGTCTTCATTTTATTACTCTATTAAACTCATAAGTTACAAGAAATGAAAAGTTTTGAAAGTTACAAAACTTGCCCTCAAGTTTTGGAACAAGTAAAGTTAAGTTAAAACTTTATGTTCCAACCCCTAGAATTTTAAAAGTTAAAATTCAACCCTTATACTTATATTATGATGATTTAATAATTATATATATATGTATAAGAATAAAGTCGTCTTACCGCTAGTACGCCTCATTCACGAAGCCGGTCTATAAGGTGGGTATAAGGTTGTTGCCTATAAAATGGTGACTTAATGGGTGTATATTCTCACCCACCGCTTGTTTGACTGGTGGAGGGTCGTTAGCCGAACGGGCAAGACAAGGACTTATAAATTCTCATTCAAAGTATGATGAATATAATAAAGTAACTAAATGTTTATTAAATTCCCAATCTTAGTTACTTTAGGAAAAATGTGAATAAGGTGCTAATCCATGAAATTACACTTTACACTTTGTCTAAGTCGTTGGTGGAGCGTGTGTGGTTAACCGGCACACTAACTTGGACTTAACAAGGTAGGTAAAGGGTGACTTAAGGTTTATTATAGTATCGGTGGAGCGTGTGTGGTTTACCGGCACATTGATTGAGTGATAAACTTTAAGGGTACCAAGTGATTTGCATGGTTACTTCACACCTCGTTTTGTGATCCTCGGCATCCCAGTCACAAAACCTGGAGGGCACTCTCGAGATTGAAACATGCCTTTGAAAAGTTCATTGGATCTCAAAGAATCTAGGAATTTCTAAAACCAATAAAAAACTAAATATCTAATATTTCGGTTTTCGTGGTGGAAATTGGTGAATCGTCATTCACCTACCTTTCAAATATGGTATAGCTTAGATTACGGCATACCTCTTCTAAGTTATATTATATTGTGATTGGATCCTAGCCTTAATATTACATTTGGGTGTTTTATTAAGGACTCTCTTAAATCTATACTAAACTTGTTCTTCTCTTTCAGATGTCTTCAAATAATGCTTCTGGCTCGAATCCTAATGGCTCCTTTACTCTTATGAGTTTGTGTGGGAAAGTCACCTTTGATGGATCCAACTTCAACAAATGGATCAGAAACATCAGGATGATTACCCGCTACGAGGACAAAGAATTTGTCCTTGACAAAGAGCTTAAGGAAATTGACGAGTCCACTGCAACTCCCCAGGAGATCGCTGACTTTCATACTCATGAAAGAGATGCAACCAAGGTGGCTTGCATCATGTTGGCCACCATGACAGCTGAACTCCAAAAGTCTTATGAAGATTTCTACCCTTATGAAATGCACCAAGATTTGATGGAAAGATACCATCAAAGTGCACGACAAGAGAGGTACGAAGTCATCTGCTCCATGATAACAACCATAATGAAGGACGGAGAGTCCGTCATGAGCCACATGCAGAAAATGCAAAGGTATGTGGATCGTTTGCTGAAGCTCAATGTGAACTTCCCTGAGGAGCTTGCAATAGATATCATTTTGCACTCCTTACCATCGTGCTATGATCAATTCCGCATGACATATTACATGAACAAGGAAGAGGTCACCCTCAGCAAACTTCAGGGACTTCTCAAGACCGCAGAAACAGGTCTTAAGGGGAAGTCGGTTGCTATCACTCCTACTCCAGACTCAACTCAAGTCTTGGCAATCGGGCAAAGTCGAGGGAGGAAGAGAAAGAGATCTTCGAAGGGTACCAAGGCTCGGACCCTTGATGGATCTTCTTCAAGTGGAACCAAGAAAGGTTTCATTACTCCTTCTTCTGACCCAAAAGAGGCTGAATGCTTCTATTGCCATGAAAAAGCTCATTGGAAGCGGAACTGCCCAAAGTACCAGCAGGATGTGAAGGATGGGAAAGTCAAACCCAACCATGCAGGTATTTACACTATCATTTCTAATAACTCACCCCATTCGAAATCTTGGGTCCTTGATACCGGTTGCGGTATTCATATTTGTTGTGACTTGCAGGGACTAGGAAGAAGTGAGAATGTGGAGCAAGGAAGAATAAACTTAATCATGGGGAATAGGAAAGTTACACCTGTCACCAAGATTGGAGTTTATACTTTATCGCTAAGTAGTGGGTTAAATTTAGATTTGAATAAATGTTGTTATTCGCCAGAAATGGCAAGAAATATTATTTCCTTTCATGCATTGTACAAACAAGGTTTCACCTTTTCGTTTGATAATGAAGTTGGTTCGATTAATGCTTTCTTTAATAATGTTCTTTATTTTAAAGCATTACCTTGTGATGGTGTGTATGAAGCTGTATCTATTGTAGATAACTTAGGAAATAATGTTTTGTGTATTGATTCTACTAATAATAATAACTTGGATAAAGCATCATTATGGCATTGTCGTCTTGGACATATAAGCAAGAAACGTATAGGCCAACTCCAAAAGTATGGAGTCTTGGAGTCGTTTGACCTAAAGTCAAATGATAGTTGCGAATCATGCTTACTTGGAAAAATGACAAAGTCACCCTTCACAGGCTCGTGTGAAAGGGGTGAAGGTTTGTTGGACCTTATACACACGGATGTGTGTGGGCCATTCAAACATGCCACAAGGGATGCTAATCGTTATTATTTGACTTTTACTGATGATTACAGTAGATATGGATATGTCTACTTAATCAAGCATAAGTCAGAGACTTTCGAGAAGTTTAAGGAATTTAAACAGGAAGTCGAGAATCAATTGGGCAGGAACATTAAGATGCTTCGATCCGATATAGGTGGTGAGTATCTTAGTTCAGAGTTCCTCGACTATCTAAAGGAATGTGGGATTGTCTCACAATTGACACCTCCCAGGACACCGCAGTTGAATGGTGTGGCTGAGAGGTGTAATCGAACCTTGTTGGACATGGTTCGTTCCATGATGAGTCGAGCTTTGCTACCAATCTCATTCTGGGGGTATGCCTTAGAGACTGCCGCCCATATCCTTAATCTAGTCCCTACAAAGAAAGTTGCCAAAACTCCTCACGAGATGTGGACTGGTAAAGTACCTAAACTAGACCACATCAAGATTTGGGGATGCGAGGCTTTCGTGAGATGCGAGACTCATGATAAGCTCGAACCCCGAAGCGAGAGGTGTATTTTCATCGGCTACCCACAGCAATCCTTTTGTTACCTCTTCTACAGACCTAGTGACAATGTGGTCTTTGTAGCAAGAAGAGGAGTCTTTCGAGAAAGAGAGTTTATAAGCCAAGGAGACAGTGGGAGGCAAGTTGATCTTGAAGAAATTCAAGAGTCAAGTGGTGAAGGAACTTCAAACTCTAGCCCTCAACTTGAGGAGGAAACTCCTGTTGAGCCAATTGACGAATCTGTACCTCTGAGGCGTTCCACGAGAGTTAGGAGTGCACCTGAGCATTACTATGGATTCCATATTACTGCAGAAGGTGAGACACTTATTAGTGATGGGACACTAGTAAGTCAAGATGACCCTAACAGCTACGAGGAAGCCATGGCAAGCCCCGAGTCTGCTAAATGGAAAGAGGCTATGGATAGCGAGATACAATCCATGTATGACAATCAAGTTTGGAACTTGGTTGAGAATGTACCAGGTCGAAAGACTGTAGGGTGCAAATGGGTCTTCAAGAAGAAGACCGACATGGATGGTAAAGTACACACTTATAAGGCTAGATTGGTTGCAAAGGGCTTCTCTCAAATTCCTGGAGTGGATTATGATGAGACCTTTTCTCCGGTAGCCAAGATTAAGTCTATTCGGGTTCTGTTAGCCACAGCTGCATTTCATGACTCTGAAATTTGGCAAATGGATGTCAAAACCGCTTTCTTTAATGGAAAGTTGGCTGAAGATGTTTACATGAGTCAGCCAGAGGGTTTTGTCAGCAACGAGTACCCTAATAGAGTGTGTAAGCTTGAGAAATCCATTTATGGATTAAAGCAAGCACCTCGCAGATGGAATCTTTGCTTTGATGAAAAGGTCAAGGAATTTGGCTTTTCTAGGAGTGAAGATGAATCTTGTGTATATGTCAAGGCTAGTGGGAGTATAGTTAGCTTTTTGGTATTGTATGTGGATGACATACTACTCATAGGAAACAACATTCCAACCCTGCAGGAAGTAAAGTCCTGGCTTGGAAAGTGTTTCGCTATGAAGGACCTTGGTGAAGCTGCCTATATTTTGGGAATAAGGATCTTGAGAGATCAGAGCAAAAGACTAATTGGACTTAGTCAAAGCACCTACTTGGAGAAGGTTCTGAAGAGATTCAGAATGCAAGACTCCAAGAAAGGAGAGTTGCCCATCCAGAGTAACGCCAAGCTGAGTAAGACACAAAGCCCTAGCACTGAGGCTGAGATAGCAGAAATGAGTCAAGTACCTTATGCTTCGGCTGTAGGATCGATCATGTATGCTATGACGTGTACTCGACCTGATGTAGCCTTTGCCTTGAGCATGGTTAGCAGGTTTCAGGGGAATCCTGGCAAGGCACACTGGACTGCGGTAAAGAATATTCTCAAGTACCTACGAAGGACTAAGGACTGGGTCCTTACCCTCGGTGGGAGTGATGACTTGAGAGTTGTAGGGTATAGTGATGCTAGCTTCCAGACTGATAGGGATAACTTCCGCTCTCAGTCGGGCTGGGTCTTTACCCTAAATGGAGGAGCAATTTCTTGGAAGAGTTCCAAGCAAGAGATAGTGGCAGATTCTACTTGTGAATCAGAGTATATTGCAGCTAGCGAAGCGGCAAAGGAGGCGTTATGGCTGAGGAACTTCATTGGAGACCTTGGAGTTGTACCAGCTATTAAAGAGCCAATGGAAATTTTCTGTGATAGTGAAAGTGTTGTTGCCTTAGCTAAGGAACCAAGGGATCACGGGAGATCCAGACACATCGACAGAAAATACCATTTCATCAGACATCGGATCGAAGAAGTACTCCTCGTGGCAAAGAGGGTATCATCAGATGAGAATCTGGCAGATCCCCTCACGAAGGGACTGACTCGGGTCAAGCATCTCCAGCATGCTCGGAGCATAGGGCTGAAGGATGATATTAGATTTAGTAGTTAGATAACCTCGAAATTTGTAAAGTGTAATTGACATTTGATGATGAATAAAAGTGTTTTATTTATGAGTAAAGTGTTACTATCTCTTGTCGATCGTTTACTATATTTCTTTTGCATGTTTTGACTTCCAGAATAATTTTGTTTGGTATAACATATTATTCAAACCTCCACAGTCGGTCATATGTCGGAAGTAGGTATGAATCAAGACTGTCATGTTTGGTTGTAGAGGTCTGGGACAAGGCTACAACAATCATGAGTGCTCATAAGTTCTGAGCATTGGACTCAACCCACGCTCACTGGAATCACTTCATGGAATTCTATCTCGAGTGATCGTGAGACGGTAATATCATATAAGTCTTTAAACCTAGAGATATGATTTGTTACTTACAAGTTGGTTATGCATTGTTTGTACAAAAAACGCATTGGTAACTCGATGCTATAAAATCTCGCTCTTGTGTGTAATTCAATGAGTAGTAGAACAAACTGTTGGGTTTTGAGCAATCTAACACTTCCTAAGTGTGCATGCAACCCTAATAAACCTTGGATCTATGTTTGTCTAAATACATGCAAAATAATAATTTTCCAAGGTTTATAACCTATCTAACATGTCATGGGGAACATTTCAACATAAAAGAGTTAGAAGAGATTACATACCTTTTGGTGAGTTGGGTTCTTAGGAGTTTGAGGGCCAAGCACCAATAGTGTGAATGCCTCAAATGGAATCACAAACACCACAAACTCTTGGAAAACTTTGAGAGAGTATACACCTTGTATAGAAATCGGCCACACACATGCACACACACACTAGATCACTAGTTTTCTCTTAGGCTCCATTTCATGCTCCATAAGCATGCTTATATAGTGTGCATGGTTAGGGTGAAACCCTAATAACCCATGTCTTTTCCTTTTCCATGGATCCATGGGTTAAAAGCTCCATGGATCATCCATGGACTTCCACATAAGCCTAGCCCATTAACAAATGAGTATTAGCCCACACTATATAAAACAAATAGCCCATAATTTAATTAGTATTCCTTTTAATCTCTAAATTAATCCATAATTAATTTAAGACTAAAACTAATTAAATAACGTAACTTCATATTAATATATTATAACCCATAACATATTAATAAACATATGTGTATAACTCTCATAAAATTATCCATAATAGTTTGGATGAGATGCAACCCAAATGGACCATGCCGGTCGGGTCAAGTATATACCAAATAAGTTATGGACTTAGACACCTTATCCAACAGACTCCCACTTGGATCAGTCTAATAACTATATTTGCCTATAACTTCAGGAACCAACCAACAATCGTAGCTCTCGAAAACTCCCTCGAACAATGAAGACTCTGTCGAACTATGAAGCGCCATTTTAGATAAGTGATCACATAATCCTCTGTTCTCATGATATCAGCCGGACAAACACATGGAACTATGTCTTGCTTATTGTCTAGCAGTTGTTTCTCGATTTTCCGATTTGTTTGACGAAGAACTTCACTGAACACATCGGTTTAGTTCTGATCAGGCCTGGTACATGGGTCAACACAAAATCATCGAGGGGCCCAGATATCGCTTCTATTACTAGAAGGAACAGATAAACTTCGACTGATATGCTTGTTCTACTACTCATTGAATTGTACACAAAGGCACGTTTTATAACATCAAGTTACTGATGCGTTTACGTGCAATCAATGCACAACCAACTCATAGGTAACAACTCATATCTCTAGGTTTAAAGATTTATATGATGTTATCGTCTCACGATCACTCGAGATAAATTCCATGAACTGATACAAGTGAGCGTGGGTTTATACCAATACTCATAACTTATGAGTACTCATGAATGTTGCAGCAACCATTGCCATGTCTAAACACCTTTAAGGCATCTACAAACCCAATTCATGACAATCTTGATTCATACCTACTTCCGACGTATGATCGATTGTGGAGGTTTGAATAAATTAATTATTCTGGAAGTCAAAACATGCAAAACTGAAACAATAGTAAATAATTGACAATGATAGTAACACTTTACTCATAAATAAATCACAAATTTTATTCATCATCAAACGTCGATTACATTTTACAAGTTTCAGGAAAACTATCTAATCTGTAAAACTAATATCGTCCCTCATCCCGATGCGTCTCGCATGCTGAAAATGCTTAACCCTCGTCAGTCCCTTCGTAAGGGGATCTGCAGGATTCTCATCCGATGATATCCTCCTTGTCACAAGGAGTCCTTCTTCAATCTTGTGTCTTATGAAGTGATATTTTCTGTCAATGTGTCGGGATCTTCCATGATCTCTTGGTTCCTTGGCTAAGGTAACCGCACTATTGTTGTCACAGAAAATCTTTATAGGTTCCTTAATAGCTGGTACAACTCCAAGGTCTCCGATGAAGTTCTTTAGCCATATCGCCTCCTTCGCTGCTTCACTCGCTGCTATATATACTCTGATTCACAAGTCGAATCAGCCACCGTCTCCTGCTTGGAACTCTTCCAAGAAATTGCCCCTCCATTTAAGGTAAAGATCCAGCCCGACTGAGAGCGGAAATTATCCTTATCAGTCTGAAAACCAGCATTACTATACCCTAATATTCTCAAGTCATCACTACCACCAAGGGTAAGGATCCAATCCTTAGTCCTCCGCAGGTACTTGAGAATGTTCTTTACCGCGGTCCAATGAGCCTTGCCAGGGTTCCCCTGATACCTGCTGACCATGCTCAAAGCAAATGCCACATCAGGACGGGTACAGGTCATAGCATACATGATCGAGCCAACTGCGGAAGCATATGGTAATTGGCTCATCTCAGCTATCTCTGCCTCTGTACTCGGACTCTGAGTCTTACTCAGTTTGGTATTGCTTTGGATCGGTAAATCTCCTTTCTTGGAATTCTCCATGTTGAACCTTTTCAACACCTTATCCAAGTAGATACTCTGACTAAGTCCAATTAGTCTTCTACTCCTTTCTTGGAATTCTCCATGTTGAACCTTTTCAATACCTTATCCAAGTAGATACTCTGACTAAGTCCAATTAGTCTTCTACTCCTTTCTCTTAATATCCTTATCCCTAGGATATAGGTAGCCTCCCTTAGGTCCTTCATAGCAAAGCACTTCCCAAGCCAGGACTTAACCTCCTGCAAGGTTGGGATGTCATTTCCTATGAGTAGTATGTCATCCACATACAGTACCAAGAAGCTAGCTATACTCCCACTAGCTCTGACATACACGCAAGACTCATCTTCGCTTCTCAAGAAGCCAAACTCTTTTACCTTCTCATCAAAACAAAGATTCCAGCTACGAGATGGTTGTTTTAATCCATAAATGGATTTCTCAAGCTTGCATACTCTATTAGGGTACTCTGCATTGACAAAACCCTCTGGCTGATTCATGTACACATCCTCAGCCAACTTTCCATTAAGGAAAGCGGTTTTGACATCCATTTGCCATATTTCATAATCATGAAATGCTGCAATGGCTAACATAACCCTAATAGACTTAATCTTTGCTACCGGCGAGAAGGTTTCATCATAATCAATACCTTGAGTTTGAGTAAAACCCTTCGCAACCAGTCGAGCCTTATAAGTATGCACTTTTCCTTCCATGTCGGTCTTCTTTTTGAAGATCCATTTGCACCCGACTGTTTTACGACCCGGTACATTGTCCACCAAGTTCCAAACTTGATTGTCATACATGGACTGTATCTCGCTGTCCATAGCCTCCTTCCATTTAGCAGACTCCGGGCCTGCCATGGCTTCCTTAACACTGCTAGGTTCATCCAAATTTACTAGTGTACTATCACTAATAAACGTATCACCTTCCGTAGTAATATGAAAACCATAATAAAATGAAGGTGTGTTCCTAACCCGTGTGGAACGTCTCGGAGGTACAGACTCGTCAGCTGGATCAACAGGAGTTTCTTCCTCAGGTTGATTGCTAGTGTCTGAGGTTCCTTCACCAATTGATTCTTGAATTTCTTCAAGATCAATCTGCCTCCCACTGTCTCCTTGGCTTATAAATTCTTTCTCGCGAAAGATCCCTCTTCGTGCTACAAAGACCACATTCTCACTGGGTCTGTAGAAAAGGTAACCGAAGGATTTCTGTGGGTAGCCGATGAAAATACACCTTTCACTTCGTGGTTCAAGCTTATCATGAGTTTCACGCCTCACGAAGGCTTCGCAACCCCAAATTTTGATGTGGTCCAAATTGGGAACCTTCCCTGTCCACATCTCATGAGGTGTTTTGGTAACCTTCTTTGTAGGGACTAGATTAAGGATATGGGCGGCAGTCTCTAAGGCATACCCCCAAAAAGAGATTGGTAACGAAACTCGACTCATCATAGAGCGAACCATGTCCAACAAGGTACGATTACGCCTCTCAGCTACACCATTCAGTTGTGGTGTCCTGGGAGGAGTCAATTGTGAGACAATCCCATACTCCTTAAGGTAGTCAAGGAACTCGGTACTAAGATACTCACCACCTCGATCGGATCGAAGCATCTTAATGTTCCTGCCCAATTGATTTTCTACTTCCTGTTTGAATTCCTTAAACCTTTCAAAGGTTTTGGACTTGTGTTTGATTAAGTAGACATACCCATATCTACTATAATCATCAATAAAAGTCACATAATACCGATTAGCGTCCCTTGTGGCGGTTTTGAATGGCCCACATACATCAGTATGTATTAGGTCCAACAAACCCTCACCCCTCTCACAAGTTCCAGTGAAGGGTGATTTTGTCATTTTTCCAAGTAGACAAGATTCACAACTATCATCTGATTTGAGGTCAAATGATTCCAAGACTCCACTCTTTTGGAGTTGGGCTATGCGTTTCTTGTTTACATGTCCAAGACGACAATGCCACAATGATGCTTTATCTAGGCTAGTAGAAGAATCAATATACAACACATTATTTCCTAAGTTGTCTACAATCGACACAATTTCATACACACCATCACAAGGTAATGCTTTAAAATAAAACACATTATTAAAGAAAGCATTAATACCACCACATTCATTATCAAACGAAAAGGTAAAACCTTGTTTGTACAAAGCATGAAAAGAAATAATATTCCTCGCCATTTCAGACGAGTACACACATTTATTCAAATCTAATTTTAACCCATTATTAAGCAACAAAGTATAAACCCCAATCTTGGAAACAGGTGAAGCCTTCCTATTCCCCATGATTAAGTTTATCTTCCCGTGCTCCACATCATCACTTCTTCTTAGGCCCTGCAAATCAGAACATATGTGAATACCACATCCTGTATCAAGCACCCAAGAGTTAGAATATGTTGAGTAATTAGACAATATAGTGTAAATACCTGCATAGGTGGGTTTCACTTTCCCATCCTTTAGATCCTGCAAGTACTTAGGGCAGTTTCGCTTCCAGTGTGCCTTTTCATGGCAATAAAAGCATTCAGCATCCTTGGGAATGGCAGAAGGAGTGACAGAACCGTTCTTAGTCTTTGATGAGGAGCCTTCAAGAGACTTTCCCTTGGTACCCTTCGAAGGGTGCTTCCTCTTTTTCCCTTTGCCTTGCCCAATAGCTAAAACAGGGGTAAAAGTTGGAGTAGGAGTAGTAGAGGTAACAACCGCTTTACCCTTAAGACCGGTTTCCGCGGTCTTCAAGAGTCCTTGAAGCTTGCTGAGGGTAACTTCCTCCTTGTTCATATGATATGTCATTCGAAAATGATCATAACAAGAAGGTAAGGAGTGCAAAATGATGTCAATTGCTAACTCCTCGGGGATATTAACGTTCAGCTTCAGCAAACGGTCCACATACCTTTGCATCTTTTGTATGTGGCCCGTGACGGATTCACCGTCCTTCATGCGGGAAGTTATTATGGAGGAGATTATTTCATACCGCTCCTGACGAGCACTCTGATGGTACCTTTCCATCAAGTCTTGGTGCATCTCAAAAGGGTAGAAATCTTCATACGACTTTTGGAGCTCGGCTGTCATCGTGGCCATCATGATACATGCCACCTTAGTAGCATCTCTCTCATGAGTCCTGAATTCAGCGATCTCCTCAGGAGTAGCAGTAGACTCATCAAGTTCTTTTAACTCCTTATCGAGGACATATTCCTTGTCCTCGTAACGAGTAACCATCCTGATGTTCCTAATCCAATCCATGAAGTTGGAACCATCAAAGATGACCCTCCCACAAAGATTCATGAGAGAGAAAGAACCAGTTGGGTTAGAGCCTGAAGCATTAGTGTTGGAAGACATCTGAAAGAAGAAAGTAAGTTTAGATTAGATATTTAGGATCCTTAATAAGACACCCAAATGTAATATTAAGGCTAGGATCCAATCACAATATATTACACTTAGAAGAGGGATGCCGTAATCTAAGTAATAATATATTTGAAAGGTAGGTGAATGACGATTCACCAATTTCCACCATGAAAACGAACTGATTTATTAGGTTTAATTGGATTTGAAATTCCTAGATTCTTTTGAGATTCATTGAACTTTTCAATGGCATGTTTCAATCTCGATTGTGCCCTTCAAGTTTTGTGACTGGGATGCCGAGGATCACAAAACAAGGTGTGAATAACCATGCTAATTCACTTGGTACTCTTAATATTATCACCTAATCAATGTGCCGGTTAACCACACACGCTCCATTGATCTATGACAACATTAAGTCACCCTTCGTGATCCTTACTAGTCCTAGTTAGTGTGCCGGTTAACCACACACGCTCCACTAACGACTTGGTAAGGTACAAAGTGTGAATTCCATGGATTAGCACCATGTTCACATTTTCCTAAAATAACTAAGATTGGGAATTAAAAGAGTTTAGTTATTTTATAATATTCATTATACTTTTAATGAGGATTTAAAGTCATTGTTCTACCCGTTCAGCTAACGACCCTCCACCGATCAAGCAAGCGGTGGGTGAGAGTATACACCCATTAAGTCGCCATTTTATAGGCAACAACCTTATACCCACCTTATAGACCGGCTTCGTGAATGAGGCCTACTAACGGTAAAACGACTTATTCTTATACATATATATAATAATTAACCATTAATGTTATAAATAGTATAAGGGTTGAATTTTAACTATTAAAACTCTAAGGTTTGGAATTAAAGTTTATTAAAGTGTGTGAAACTTTACAAATTCCAAAACTTGAGGGCAAGTTTTGTAACTTTGCAAAACTCTTCATTTCATAACTTATGAATTAAAGGTTCATAAAAATGAAGACTCTTCATTTTCATGTAACTTATGTGTTTTAAGTGTGTGTTAAATGAAAGTGACCTTTGGTAATCCATAACTTGAGGACAAATTATGGACTCCATTAAAACACATAAATGATTAAGAATTAATTCTAAACAATTCAGCAAATAATTCCTATCATTTTCTAAATTCATAAGAACATGAACATGATCATCAAAAATTCAAGAATTATATGAACACATAAAATCATGGAATTTTGATATATGCTATTGTAAATGGATTAGAACAATCATTACACCAACTAAAATAAGTTTTATAACACCAAAACAATTTAGGGTAATGTTTCTAGTCCATTTCCAGCAGCAAAAGTCGAGATTCTGCATTCTTTCGATCCTACTCGCCGAGTGCACGAACGGACTCGTCGAGTAGGTTGAAGTTTGCCTTGGACTCGGCGAGTCTACCATGCAGACAGCAACGATTTCGACTTTTTTCACTATTTTGCATCAAGTATTAAACAAGCAAGCCTAGGCTCTGATACCACTGTTGGGTTTTGAGCAATCTAACACTTCCTAAGTGTGCATGCAACCCTAATAAACCTTGGATCTATGTTTGTCTAAATACATGCAAAATAATAATTTTCCAAGGTTTATAACCTATCTAACATGTCATGGGGAACATTTCAACATAAAAGAGTTAGAAGAGATTACATACCTTTTGGTGAGTTGGGTTCTTAGGAGTTTGAGGGCCAAGCACCAATAGTGTGAATGCCTCAAATGGAATCACAAACACCACAAACTCTTGGAAAACTTTGAGAGAGTATACACCTTGTATAGAAATCGGCCACACACATGCACACACACACTAGATCACTAGTTTTCTCTTAGGCTCCATTTCATGCTCCATAAGCATGCTTATATAGTGTGCATGGTTAGGGTGAAACCCTAATAACCCATGTCTTTTCCTTTTCCAAGGATCCATGGGTTAAAAGCTCCATGGATCATCCATGGACTTCCACATAAGCCTAGCCCATTAACAAATGAGTATTAGCCCACACTATATAAAACAAATAGCCCATAATTTAATTAGTATTCCTTTTAATCTCTAAATTAATCCATAATTAATTTAAGACTAAAACTAATTAAATAACGTAACTTCATATTAATATATTATAACCCATAACATATTAATAAACATATGTGTATAACTCTCATAAAATTATCCATAATAGTTTGGATGAGATGCAACCCAAATGGACCATGCCGGTCGGGTCAAGTATATACCAAATAAGTTATGGACTTAGACACCTTATCCAACACAAACATATGAGTTGAAGTTTATCTGTTCCTTCTTGGATTAGAAGCTGATATCTGGGCCCCTCGATGATTTTGTTTTGACCTATGTATCGGGCCCGGTCAGAACTAAATTCATGTGTTCAATGAAGTTCTTTGTCAAACAAATCGGAAATCGGGAAACAAATTGTTGGACAATAAGTAAGACATTGTTCCATGTATTTGTCCGACTGATATCTAGAACAGAGGATTATATGATCACTTATCTTAAATGGCGTACCATCATCTTCTCAGTTTCGAGAAACCTTGAAAAGAGCTACGATTGTCGATCGGTTCCTGAAGTCATACTTGCAGTAATAGTTATTACACTTATCCAAGTGGGAGACTGTTGGATAAGGTGTCTAAGTCTATAAGTATTTCCGGTATGTACTTGACCCGATCCGGCATGGTCCATTTGGGTTGCATGGCACCATGCAATTGGATAGACTAAATGAGAGAAATAACACTTGGAGATTATTAATATATTATAAGTTCTAATATATTAATAATATTATTTGATTAGTTTGATCAAGAATTAATTTAGAATTAATTATGTGATCAAAAGATAACTAATTAAATATATGGGTTGATTATGTAAATCATCCATATCTTGTATAGTGGGCTAAAAGGCTCCATGGAATATCAAGTTGGGTTCCACCCATAGGATGCTCCATGGGAGTTACAAACCCATGGGTCATGGAAATGAAGAGTCATGACACATTAGGGTTTAACCCTAGATGTGTCAACACTATATAAGTAACATGTTCTCCACCTAAAATTGGCTACACTAAGAAATAAGAGGGCTTGGCCGATTTTGAGAAGTGAGTATTCTCTCATAAGTTCTTCCAAGAGCATTTGGTGTTGTGTGAAGCATTTGAGGCATCACACTTGGGGTGCTAGGCTCACAAGGTTTCAAGGAACACAAACAACAACAAGGTAAGTTATTCTATCTATACTTTATGTTAAAATTGTTCCCCATGTATGCTAGATAGGAATATAACCTTGGAATTCAACTTTGCATGACAATTAGACAAACATAGATCCAAGGTTATTAGGGTTGCATGTACACTTAGGAAGTGTTAGAATGCTCAAAACCCATCAGTGATGATCCTTGAGACAAACATGGGTAGGTGTAGAAGGTAGTATGGGCCAGTACTACTGAAAGCACAGGACCCATACGCATAGCAAGGAAGTCACAACCCCTTAGGCTTTGTTGGGAGTTGGTTCCTAGATATTTATATGGGATGTATGATATCTTCCTGGTGTATTTTTCAGTATGGTGACCAAGAGAAAATTTGAGAACGGATTCGGATCGGGATCATGATCTGGCAGACAGCATTGGCCAGCATTGACAAAGGACTGTGTCAAGGAGATCATCAGTGAGGAGGTGGTTGCTATTGTTCGGGGTCATATTCCGGAGATGTTCAGGTCTATCAAGACCATGATGATGGAGTATTTTAATGACAGATATGCAGCAATTGTTGAGACTGCTGGTGCCGCAGCCTCTACAGCTGTGGCGGTTGTATGAAGGCCCAATGTCCCCTACTAGCTACCAGGTCGACGTAGGCTCCATCATTGGCTACTTTAGGGATAACTGATAGGGGTCAGGGCAGGGTGGAGCCCTCGAGGGTTTGATGTTGCGCTTTCCAACTTACTTCCGAGGAGACCAAGGCAGCACCAGACGTGGTGACTGGTATGTTTCTATCCCTTATCATATATATAATTTTTGTTTTATGCTCATATGGTTGTACCTCTGTTTGGTACGTTCTTAGTGAACTCCTTGCCTGCTTTTGTGTTGTTTGACTCATGTGCGAATCGTTCATTTGTTTCTAAGTCTTTTAGTAGGGAGTTTGATGTGCCTATGGGGTAGCTGGGGTGTCTGTTTCGAGTCTCTATCGACAACATGTAACATTCTATTTATTTAATAAATAAATAGATAAAAAATTGATGAATAAATAGTCACTAAATCCATATTATTTAGTGGGTTGCTAGTTTTGGGGAGCCGAATGTTATAATTTGGATTATTTGGGGGGGTTAAAGTGTAATTTCAGGACTTTTTTCGTAAAGGAGTTTAGAAGTTACGGGTTGAATGGTAACATTTTGGACTTGATTTGTAGAAGGTTTCAGGAGGCAGGGTTAAAAAGGTAAATATAGGATTTATTTCGAAATGGATTCTGGGGTGAGGAACCATTTTTACCAATATGGCAATAAGATTGTAAGAGCTGGGTATATAACCGTCGATCCGTCTATAACCCTAACCCTAATTGGGTACTGTACCCGTCACCCCCTTCCTTGTCTCTTGCGCCACCGCCACCATTCACCCATCCCTCCTCCGACCAAACTACACCATCAAGCAGCCCTTTTCACCGACAACATCGAAGACCGACGTGGAAGGATATCGTTCAAGCAGAGACGAATAAATGAGTCGATTAGCTCCACTGCCACCGCTATCTTCAGCTGATGGCGATAATGTTGCTGCTGTTCCGTTGCCAGAGACGATGAGCAATGGTTGTTTGTCCCGATGTTTCGCTGTTGCTGTTCCGACGCCTACTCCAACCGCTACCTTCCGTCCGACTGTCACGTTCTTTCACTGTTATATAATCCGTCGCTGGCTGCCAAGGGTGTTGTTGATGTCGCTCGTTGTGTGCCACCTGGCAGGATGTCATTCCTAGATCTAGTGTGTTTCGTGTTGGTTGGCCAGCAATGGAGAAGAATGACCATGGCGGCTGGCCATGGTGGCTGTCACTATTAACATCGTTGTGCTGTCGTTGTTGCCGCTTGTGTGACTGCCGCTGTCGCCAAACGCCACCAGGTGGGTGGTTGGGTTTATTTCGCAAGTCAAATACGTATATGTGTGTGTGTTGTACTCGGTTTCTTTGGCTGGAACTATCATGAACAGCCACCACCACCATCATGAGGTGGTGGCTACCACCACGTGCCACCGTCGGCCACCACTAGGTTGTTGTGTCTATGTGTTTTCTTAGGAGTGGTTATGTGTGTTTAGTTGCAATTAGCACCGTAAAATGTAACTAGAAATCGAAATAATGAAATGAAACCCTAACCACCACCGTGAGGTGGTGGCTGCCACCACCGGCCGCTGTATTGGGTGGCGTTGTGTTTTGCCTTGTTGTGTTAGATTCATTTGGGATGCTTGAAATCCTAATGGTCCCATTAAAGCCCTAATGAACCCTAATTGATCAAAGGACCTAGCTATTGGGCCTATTGGGGTAAGATTGGGTTGGAAACCCTAAATAGGGTTTGGAAAACCCTAATTTTTTGGTATTAATCGGGACCGCACGAGAATTATTTATTAAATGTAGAATACTAATTAATAATAATTGGCAAATTAACCTAAAGCACTATTGGACTTAATGGATTAAGTCCTTAATGGGTTAAGTAGGAAAACTTAACTCTAATCATCATTTTATGTGAAAACCCTAATTTCACTTATGGCTTGTGTTGTTGGGCCTCTCCATTGGGCTTTGGTAATTGGAATATTAATGGGCCATCCAAGAATAATCATATGGACTACAATATGTTGATGGGCTTAGGTAAAGGCCTATATGAGGGTGTGGGCCAATTTGGAAAAAAAATGGGCTGTAGATGGGCTATAGTTTGGACCTTGATGATTATATGATATTGGGCCATTGGAAATGCCAAATGTTTGGACTGGACTAAGTAGTTAGGCCTTTAATTATGAACATGTAAAGGTTTGGGGCCCAATTTGGAAAATTAGGCCATATGTTGGGCCTTAGGCTTGAATCAAGCCAAGATGGGGTTATGTAGCCTGTTACTCCAAGAACTTGTGGTTATGTGTTGGGACCAAATTAATAATTGAGTGATGTTTTGATATTGAAATTTCGGGAACCTATCATCCAGCAGCTGGGATTGTGTCTATGGGACTTCAACATTGTGAGGTGAGTTATCGTCACTATACCAATGGGTCTAAGGCACCATGACCAGCCCTTTATATATTTGTATATGGATTATGGCATGATATGTTTATTGATTACATCCGGTAGTTAGGATGGTGGTATGCTTATGCTTAGTGACCCGATTAGGTCAGTGTCCTGGTTATAGGATGGTGCTATGTTAGTGACCGGTAAGGTCTGTATCCCGGTTATTAGGATGTTACTATGATTAGTGATATGTTAGATCGGTTTGACTATTATATGATATGAGCTAGCGTATGATATTTATGTCCACATGTTTATCTTATTAGGGGTTGGGTTGAGGCGGTCCTGCTTTATGTTGAAGGCCAACATACCCGGTGAGCAGTCCTGATAGGTAGTAGGCTCTGCGAGGCCGTCCAGTCATGTTGAAGGCTTGGGAGCGGTCCAGATAGGCTGTAGGCCTTGTGAGGCGGTCCAGTCAAGCTGAAGGCTCATTATACATGTTGTTTTGTATTTGTGGATATGATATGTTTATGATTATATGTGTATTATTGTGGGTATGGGTATTTTGGGGGAACTCAGTAAGCTTTCGGGCTTACAGTTTGAGTTTATTGTTTCAGGTAAATCAGGGGATCGTGGCAAGGCAAAGGCGTGATCGTACAACTCCTCATATCTTATGATTTTATGATTTGATTTTGGGGATACTCTGATGATTAAACTATTTTCAAAACAAATTGTGATAACCTAATGGTTTTAAATGTTTTAAAAAGTTTTAAATTGGCTTGAATTTTTCGGATGTTACAAGTTGGTATCAGAGCTATGGTTTGAGTGAATTGGAGGAACACTAGTGTGAATCCAATCTCAAATCAAGGACAAAATTTCAAAATGAGTTCTAAATGGTTTTCAAAATAAGTAATGGAGGATGCATGGTGTACGATCAGCCGAAGCCAATACGTTGACCCCAAAATACCACATTGTTATTTGATTATGTGATATGTTAGAATAGCATGCTAGTGCTAAGCTAGGGATCTTCAGGAATTTCATGATAGAATTGTCTGATTACATGATGCCTGCTAGCCTATGGTTTCCTTTATATGAGATTGACATCATTATTGTACTTGCTTAGTGTATGCATCACGGTTATATATAATTAAGATCTTATAACCTAAGAATGTTTGATTTGGCCTTATGTTCTGTTCTTGTTTGATTGTGAGCTTAAGGTAGGAGTGGATATTCGAAAGCCTATAGGGTCCAGCGTTATGTATGGCTAGCATACACTAGTGTTGCAGGGTTGGTGGAAGTTTCATGGATGGGTGGGTTATGTGAGGCTGGTAGGTCAGTTGTGAGACAATTATCCTTCCTTTAGGAGTGAGGTTGAGTGACCACCATGTGTATGTATATTGTTAGGGTGTTATGGTGATACTTGAGATAAATATGGGTAGGTGTGGAAGGTAGTATGGGCTCGTACTACTGAAAACACAGGACCCATACGCGTAGCAAGGGAGTCAAAACCCCTAGGGTTGGCTTGGGAGTTGGTCCCCTATCCTTATATGGATTATCAGAGATATTTCTGGTTCCTTAGAAGAATGGTGGTTACGAGATGTCTTGAGACCGGATCTAGGTTAGGATCGGGAGCTGGCAGCCAGGATAGGTCAACATTGTCAAAGGACCGTACCAGTGAGATCATCTGGGATGAGGTGATCGGGGTTGTCCACGAATAGTTTTAGGAGATGTTTGGGTCTATTAAGCCGCCATGGTTGAGTATTTTGACAAGTGCTATGCATCCATTGTCGAGACGGTTTCCGCGGCAGCTATAACAGCTGTAATGACGGTAAGGGGATGAAATGGTCGAAACTTTCCAGTACCGGGATTTGTTACTCGGACATATTCTTATCAGAAGAGGGCTCCAGTTACTTAGGACCAAGGAGATATTCTATACTCGTTACATTCCGTGGGTTGAGTGGGAGAGTCTAGCACATGAGTTTCTAGATTTGAGGCTTCAGGGGTGTTGCTCGAGGCTGAAATGTGAGTCGTGAGGACTCCGAAAAGGAGTGATGATTATGTTCAGCTGGGGTTCTCAACTAGAAGTAGAATGATGGATTGGTGGATTGGAATGTTGTTTTACAGAGCAAGGATTGTGCCCTTTCAGTTTTCGAGCTCGAATGAGTGAGCGGACTTGGGACCCTAGTATCTGTTGGGTTTTGAGCAATCTAACACTTCCTAAGTGTGCATGCAACCCTAATAAACCTTGGATCTATGTTTGTCTAAATACATGCAAAATAATAATTTTCCAAGGTTTATAACCTATCTAACATGGCATGGGGAACATTTCAACATAAAGAGTTAGAAGATATTACATACCTTTTTGATGAGTTTGGTTCTTGAGGAGTTTGAGGGCCAAGCACCAATAGTGTGAATGCCTCAAATGGAATCACAAAACACCACAAACCCTTGGAAAACTTTGAGAGAGAATACACACTTGTATTTTCGGCCACACACAAGAACACACACACTAGTTCACTAGTTACACTTAGGCTCCATTTCATGCTCCATAAGCATGCTTATATAGTGTGCATGGTTATGGTGAAACCCTAATAACCCATGACCTTTCCTTTCCAAGGATCCATGGGTTAAAAGCTCCATGGATCATCCATGGACTTCCATATAAGCCTAGCCCATTAACAAAAGAGCATTAGCCCACACTATATAAAACCAATAGCCCATAATCTAATTAGTCTTCCTTTTAATCTCTAAATTAATTCATAATTAATTTAAGACTAAAACTAATTAAATAACATAATCTCATAGTAATATATTATAACTTGTAATATATTAATAAACATATGTGTATAACTCATAAAATTATCCATAAATAGTTTGGATGAGATGCAACCCAAATGGACCATGCCGGGTCGGGTCAAGTATATACCAAATAAGTTATGGACTTAGACACCTTATCCAACAGACTCCCACTTGGATAAGTCTAATAACTATATTTGCGTATGTTACTTCAGGAACCAACCAGCAATCGTAGCTCTTTTTTGAACTATGAAGACTCTGTTGAACTATGAAGTGCCATTTTAGATAAGTGATCATATAATCCTCTGTCCTCATGATATCAGCCGGATAAATACATGGAACAACGTCGTACTTATTATCCAGCAGTTTGTTTCCCGATTTTTGATTTGTTTGACAAAGAACTTAATCGAACTCATCAATTTAGTTCTAACCGGCCGGTACATAGGTCACAACATAATCATCGAGGGGCCCAGATATCGCTTCTATTTCTAGAAGGAACAGATAAATTTCGACTCATATGCTTGTTCTACTACTTGTTGAATTGAACACAAAGGCACGTTTTATAACATCAAGTTACTGATGCGTTTACATGCAATCAATGCACAACCAACTCATAGGTAACAACTCATATCTCTAGGTTTGAAGATTTATATGATATTACCGTCTCACGATCACTCGAGATAAATTCCATGAAGTGATACAAGTGAGCATGGGTTTATTCCAATACTCATAACTTATGAGCACACATGAATGTTGTAGCAACCATTGCTATGACTAAACCCATTTAGCCATCTACAAACCCGATTCATGACAATCTTGATTCATACCTACTTCCAACATATGAACGACTGTGGAGTGTTTAAATACCTTAGTCATTCGGAAAGAATAACCTAGCTATTTTGGAAGTCAAAACATGCAAAGTGAAACACAATAATAATTGAATCCAATATGGTCTCAGAACCCTTTTGAATATAAATAAAACCACCTTTTATTTATCACCATATTGATTACACATTATTCAATGTTTCAAATAATCAACTTAAGACTTGAATAAAAACAACAGTCGTCCCATGCTCCTAGCATGTACACTTTGTTTTTTAAACAATAGTTATGCCATACTCCAAGTATGCTCACTATGTTTGTCTATGATCCTTACATTGTGATGTAGATCAATTGAACATGATTCCAATGATACTCATTTCACAATCCCAAATCCTTATTGTAAATGTGAGAATCCCCGATTCCTATCATTTACCAAAAAATCTGTTAGATTTTAAACTTTTATGCAATGTTCCTCCTGTAATGATTATTCACAAAGTCATCAAAACCTTGTCACCAGTCATTACAGAGTATTCCAAAGAAGGTTAACTTCTATGGAACGGAAGTCTCATATTCAAAGTACATTGCTTTGAACATCCTTCTTGCATTAAGGTTTTCTAATCTTACATAAATTGAATAACATTCACCTATGGAGACATTTCCATAGTCCCATATTAACTATCACTTCCGAACAAGAGTTGCTTCTTTTCAGAACATGTCAATACGGTCTTTTCCGACAACTTACATCATACTTCCAACTTTCCCTGAGCAACCAATCTTTGGTGAACCTTAGATTTGTCCTCGACAATTGCTTAATCACTTTAGTCATATCCAGTTCTAGACTTTTCCCTTCTCAATGCCTTAAGCATTTGGAAAATTTAGAAAAGATGAATATTATAGCACATGCAATCGATCCTATATCCGAAGCATATGGGACACAATTCATGATGTTTGACATAAAGACATGATACTAGACCAGTCTTTTGCTACAATATATATTTTTTTTATTTTTTTATTTACCATGTTTTCAAATTTTAACTATGAAGAGGGATGTCGTAGTCATAATTGAATTTTGAGAACGCAATATACATAGAATTTCCTTAAGTCGAACCATTCAGACATAAAATTCATATATATGTCCTTGACTAAAGATGATTAAAATCTTAATCTAAGCTTTAGAATTGAAATGAAGTATAATTTCCTCTCCCTTAATTATATCAAGACAACTTTTCAACCCCTGCAACTTCACGAATTGAAACTTTGTTTCTATAATTAACATTGCTAGCTTGCAACACTAAACATAATAATCATGCTCCCACTAACATGATGATTATCAGCATAACACTTATGCTCCCACTAGCTCTGACATATTTCAATAAATCTGTTGGACTTCTGAAATTTAGATTCATACACCCTTTCTTAGATAGCTCACATGTGTGTCTAAACAATTTTCAGAACTATGAAAAGGGATACCGTAATCATAGTCTTAATTGTTTAGACCGTTGCCATTTCTCACAAGTCCATGTTAGTGTGTCGGTTAACCACACGCGCTCCACTAACGATTTTTGAAAATGCAAATAACACAATTGATATCTACGTAAAATCTACTTAGTGAAAGCGTTTCCTCACCATCATTCTCATGAATCGGAGAGAAACCTTATGACACTTAGATTTTATAGTGTATGAGTTCCTATCCATGTGAATTTGTCAAAACCATAATCACAAGATAAGGTTAGTGACAACTTCAGCCTTACATGGATTAAACTTGTGCAATCTTAGTTTCTTGTCACCTTGGTAACACAAGGCCCACCAATGCTTC
Organism: Lactuca saligna; assembly: GCF_052625555.1. NCBI lineage: Eukaryota > Viridiplantae > Streptophyta > Magnoliopsida > Asterales > Asteraceae > Lactuca > Lactuca saligna. The sequence goes on along the minus strand of NC_136417.1, from coordinate 189,536,485 downwards.
CAAGTTGAAATCTGTTAACTCACATGCAAATTCAACTTATTTGAAGTAGGTACAGAAATAAGAATTATGTCAACACGATAGGTTGCAAACCTTAAGTCGTGTGCTAGTGATAAATTACAGGTCTTACTCTTGATTAAATCTTGAAACTCTTTCAGTATCTTTAAGGCTCCCACTGTCCCCTTGACATATAAGTTTCCCTAGTCAAGAACCATTCCTTGACAAAACAAATATTCAAGGGATAGTGCGGATTCTTATCAAGACTAACACTTCACACAATTGGTCTTAGTTGGTCTTTGTCTCATCGAAGACATCACAACTTACCAATCTCAAATGTACAAGAGTAGAAAACATTTGACTCTTACATTTGACTAGTGTTAATAAATCTTCCTTTATGTCACTCAAGGTTACAATCTTAGAGTATGACTCTAAGAATTGTTTTGGAACGAAGTATGACTCATCTTCTTGATTTTAACCAATCCAACAATTCATGACCTCTCTTCTTAGCCACAATAATGCACTAAGACGTCCTTAGAGTATGAATTTGTGATATGGTTTCATAATCATTAAGATGATCATGAAATACGATACTAAAGTACTCTCCCATCCTTTCAGATTTGAGAAACTTTTATCTTTCTACCTAATTTGATTCTTCTCATTTGTTTTGTCATACATTGTAACCTTTCCAATGTTACAGAATTATACTTAACCTCATAAGTATAATCATATTTACTAATCTTTAATAAATCATGACAAATCAATCTTTGTGGTGGACCTTGACCAACGCACACCCAGTGTACCTAATTCCTTAGTCCTTCAATTGACTCACATATACATGTAATCAAAGAATTAGTCTTAATTTTCAAAGATGAAAATTCTCATTCATCATACAATACAACTTGTATGATTCCAAGTTTCTGTCCAACTGAAACTTGGGTGATGAAAAACTTTTCTTCATTTGATAAATTCAGACACTACCACAAATGAAAGAATCAAATCCACTTTCCAATATTGCTATTACTAGAAACATATAAGCAACAATTTTCCACAGATTCCATTGTAAGGATATTTTTTTAAAATAAATAAAATTAAAACCCTTTTTCTTTTATTTTAAAACTTTGCGGAAAAACTTATCCTTACAATCCACATGAAAACCTTGTTGTTATCTATTCATAAGCAATATAGTATAACTCTTAGGTAACAGTTCAAAATTCTGATTACCGAACCATGCGATCGAAACCCACCTTCGCAATCAAAATCAACATATACTTACTTTAAGCTTCCTATCTTTTCTTTGATTCTTAAAACATCAGCATGTGACCCATTCAAATTATGTAATAAGAATCTCCAAATTGGAACTTAATAGAGTTAGACAGTGGACTTTACCCGAAGTAGAGTCAAACCTCTTGACTTGGTCAACCTTATGACCTTTCAGGTGAATATGGCAGCTTCGCAACCAATGCCCCTTCCTTTGGCAGCAAAACACATGGACCCTTTGGTAATGGCACATGAGACTATCTCAGACTTAGCCTTTCTCTTTACCATTTTGTCAACCGAGTTGACTATGGCCGATCCCTTTCCATTGGAAAGAGAAATGCTTTTCTAGATATCCAATGCTACCATTGCCAATGTCCATTTAAGATTTGGGAAGTTGATCTTCTAATAAAATTTGATTTACTAGTGTTCCAAATCATTGTTGATTCCGCAGCACAAAGCAAATAGATAAGATCATTAAGGCTCATGTCATAGTCTGTCTCATAGTAGTCCCAAAGAGACTCACTATGTTACTAAGAAAGTGATTGAACATCCAACTTTCACAAGACTTTGACACCCAACTCTCCCGGCTTGTCAATATGTGACTTTAAACTTTTCAAGAACTTGTGGGTGTGGGAGAATAATTGGAGGAGGTAGAGGAAGTGAAGCATGATGTTGAGGGACACCATCTTCAAGAGATTTGGGAAGATCATAGTTGTCTAAACCAGACATCTATAATGGGAGAAAATCAAGTTAGTTGATTCAAATTCCTTAATATAACACCCAATATGAAATATTAAGGCTAGGACCCAACACAATATTTTATAATTTGGAAGAGGGATGTCGTAATCCAAGCTATAAAATATTTGAAGGTAGGCGAATGACGATTCACCAATTTCCATCATGAAAAACAAAATAATTTATTAGGTTTTAATTGGATTTGAAATTCCTAGATCTTTTGAGATTCATTGAAATTTTCAATGGCATGTTTCAATCTCGAGTGTGCCCTCTCAAATTTTGTGACTGGGATGCCGAGGATCACAAAACAAGGTGTGAATAACCATACCAATTCACTTGGCACCCTTAATATTATCACCTAATCAATGTGCCGGTTACCTACACACGCTCCATTGATCTATGACAAAGATTAAGTCACCCTTTGTGATCCTTACTAGTCCAAGTTAGTGTGTCGGTTACCCACACACGCTCCACCAATGACTTGGTAAGGTACAAAGTGTGAATTCCATGGGCTAGCACCAAATTCACATTTTTCCTAAAGTAACTAAGATTGGGAATTAAATAAAAATATTTAGTTACTTTATAATAATCATTATACTTTTAACGAGAATTTAAAGTCATTGTCCTACCCGTTCGACTAACGACCCTCCACCGATCAAGCAAGTGGTGGGTGAGAGTGGACACCCATTAAGTCGCCATTTTATAGGCAACAACCTTATACCCACCTTATAGACCGGCTTCGTGAATGAGGCCTACTAACGGTAAAATGACTTATTCTTATACATATATATAATAATTAACCATTAATGTTATAAATAGTATAAGGATTGAATTTTAACTATTAAAACTCTAAGGGCTGGAATTAAAGTTTATCAAAGTGTGTGAAACTTTACAAATTCCAAAACTTGAGGGCAAGTTTTGTAACTATGCAAAACTCTTCATTTCATAACTTATGAATTAAAGGTTCATAAACATGAAGACTCTTCATTTTCATGTAACTTATGTGTTTTAAGTGTGTGTTAAATAAAGGTGACCTTTGGAAATCCATAACTTGAGGACAAATGATGGACTCCATTAAAACACATAAATGATCAAGAATTAATTCTAAACAATTCAGCAAATAATTCCTAAATTCATAAGAACATGAACATGATCTTCAAAATTTCAAGAATCATATGAACACATAAAATCATGGAATTTTGATATATGCTATTGTAAATGGATTAGAACAACCATTACACCAACTAAAATAAGTTTTATAACACTAAAACAGTTTAGGGTAATGTTTCTAGTCCATTTCCAGCAGCAAAAGTCGAAAATATGCACTCTCTCGATCCTACTCGTCGAGTGCATGAACGTACTCGACGAGTAGGTTGAAGTTTGCCTTGGACTCGTCGAGTCTCCCCCATGGACTCGGCGAGTCCATCATGCAGACAGCAACGATTTCGACTTTTTTCACTATTTTGCATCAAGTATCAAACAAGCAAGCCTAGGCTCTGATACCACTGTTGGGTTTTGAGCAATCTAACACTTCCTAAGTGTGCATGCAACCCTAATAAACCTTGGATCTATGTTTGTCTAAATACATGCAAAATAATAATTTTCCAAGGTTTATAACCTATCTAACATGGCATGGGGAACATTTCAACATAAAGAGTTAGAAGAGATTACATACATTTTTGATGAGTGTTGTTCTTGAGGAGTTTGAGGGCCAAGCACCAATAGTGTGCCTCAAATGGAATCACAAAACACCACAAACCCTTGGAAAACTTTGAGAGAGAATACACACTTGTATTTTCGGCCACACACAAGCACACATACACTAGTTCACTAGTTACACTTAGGCTCCATTTCATGCTCCATAAGCATGCTTATATAGTGTGCATGGTTAAGGTGAAACCCTAATAACCCATGACCTTTCCTTTCCAAGGATCCATGGGTTAAAAGCTCCATGGATCATCCATGGACTTCCATATAAGCCTAGCCCATTAACAAAAGAGCATTAGCCCACACTATATAAAACCAATAGCCCATAATCTAATTAGTCTTCTTTTTAATCTCTAAATTAATTCATAATTAATTTAAGATTAAAACTAATTAAATAACATAATCTCATATTAATATATTATAACTTGTAATATATTAATAAACATATGTGTATAACTCTCATAAAATTATCCATAAATAGTTTAGATGAGATGCAACCCAAATGGACCATGCCGGGTCGGGTCAAGTATATACCAAATAAGTTATGGACTTAGACACCTTTTCCAACAGGATCACGTTGTGTTCCAACTCGAGTCAATTAGTCGCAGGGGTTGGCGATAGTATTTCAACGCTGGTGAGCGCAGGTGGGTCAATGTGGCATGAGTATCTTGTGAGGAATACATGATTACCATTCCGACCCCTAGGAGCTATGATCCGATTCATCTTGGATCTCTTGCATCTGACGGTAAGGATTGATTGTGAGATCTATGACACTTCTGGGAATTGGAGACTGAAAGACCCCAACTTTTGTATTTTTGAAAGACCCAAACTTTCATACTTCACAATATAGTTATTCCAAAACATGCTACATGCATATTTATAAATAATATTATACATTGACATGTGATTACAAAAGACTGGATACAAACCGACTAAGTTTTTAGTATATTACAAAGTGTTATATCTATAACATAACTACCCATGATATTATAGTTTTATACATGCGAAAACCTAAGTACAAAAGTAATAATATAAACTATTCTAAATCTTCCAACAGTATATGACTATACTGGATTCTCATTTCCTACAATTGTTAAACACTAAGAGAGGTAAGCGGTGACGCTTAGTGAGTTCAATAATAGATACAATATAACGTTATGTCATATATATATATATATATATATATATATATATATATATATATATATATATATATATATATATATATATATATACTTCAATATGGTAGAAGAAAAGGAAACAAGCAACAAAAAAAACACATATGTGAATCATGCGACAAGCTTTCCATATCAATCAATGAGACATAATAATTTCAATACTTAATAAACATCAATAAAGCTTCAGCCCAATTGGCACAGAAGACGTACGCTTTCTGATTAAACATTTTGGTAGATTTCAGACTTTTAGCCCTATTTAACCTTCTACCAATGCCATAGAATAGAATTCATTCTCTTATGAGACATGCTCTACAAGGCCAGAAGCTACATACCAGTACCACCGTGAATCTAAGTCCTTTCACTGATCACATGGTCAAAGGTACAACTTTGCTACCATAATAGCAAAAATAATAACATGAGATGATAACATGGAAAAGCACATTGCACATATAACACATAACATACAATTGTTCCTATATATTGAACTCACCGTGAAATAACCGAAGGAATAAATGATAATGTGTGCAGCACTTCGGCTCTAAATATGACTTTCTGTGATGAAACTAGAGATTTTAGTTGAAAACCGACCTTACTTGGGTAGAGTTTCAACTTGAAAATATAATTTTCTCAAGAACTTCGGGGTGTCGGGACTTGCTTCGGGTGTCGGGATGATACCGGGACTTCAGGGGTGTTAGGGTAAATTTAGAGAGAGTATAAGGTGTGAAAGAGTGAAATTTGTAAACAAAATATGGTTGCCTTCACATTCTATTTATAGGGTCCAAACCTGCTGACTATGTTGGGTGTAGTCCTCGGTACGCTGGGCGTACAACGAGGCGGCTCTATACGCTGAGCGTACCCCTCGTATGCGGGATGTACCTGCAGAGTGTCATCTGATCGAACTCAGGCTCAGACGTAGCTGATACACGGCTCGCATGCGAAGACCAACAACGTGGCTAATCTGAGACCCTGCAATGCATACGCTGGGCGTACGAAGCGAAGTACGTTGGGCGTACCCTTCAGATAAGGCTTCGAACTTTCATTTATTTTTATTTAAAATTTTCAAAAATTCATATCTTTTTCGTACGAACTCCGTTTTTGACGTTCTTTATATCCACACGTAGGTGAAATTATACTCTACAACTTCCGTTTAGACTCCGTCGGCTAATTTTGAATTCATTTTTAATATTATATTTTTAACGGGCCAAGACAGGAAAAGTCCGTTAAAAATTCATAACTTCTTCATCCGATATCCTTTTTCATTTATCTTTTTACCGTTGTACTATTATTTACGAGACCTTCGATTCTCGTTTAGGTTACATAGGCTAAAAATAACTCGATTTTTATTTTGAGTTTTTAGCTGTCTACTGCTATTCTGAAACTTTGAAAAATCATAACTTCCTCATACAAAGTCAGATTTTGATGTTCTCTTTATGAAAGTTCTCAGTTTAACGAATACTACAACATTCATTTAGATCATAAAGTCTACAAAGTAGTTTATTGAAAACTTACTTTTTACGTCATACGGCGTCGTGTCGGTTCTGTCGCGAAACTTCAATAAGTCACAACTTCTTCGTTATAACTCGGATTTCAATGAGGTTTTCGCCTAAACTTTTCTAGCGAGATTCTTTACAACTTTCAATAATATAATTTTACTTATTTTTAACTTGATATTTTTGTTAATTTTTCAATATTTGACTTTTAATTGGAATCTCATAAGACTTCCAATATTTTTCGAGTGATTCTAAACATAGTTTTACTTCAATTTTTGTAAAAACTATCTGTTAGAACTCAATGCTCAACATCATATAATATTTCTTAATAGTATTCACTTTTAAATTTTATATAACACGATAACTAAATGTGTATGTTACAAATATCTCCTCCTTTTGAGAATTTCATCCCCGAAATCACTTCGATTTAAATAACTAGAGATATTTCGCTCTTATCTCATTCTTATATTCCCAAGTATAAATTGGGCCTCGATCCTAATCTCTGAGTTAAATAGAAATCAATTCTCATTGCATACTCTTACTCCTTCATAAATTTGGGTTATAGACTCAATCAAAGATAAAGTCTTCACTTTTGCTACAACAACAATTTGAATGGTCATATTCTAATGACCTTAGATTTCATAACATAAAAGACAAACAACAAATCATACTCTTATTTCTATTAGTTAAACACTATCATAGAAGAAACCTTCCTTCATGTTCTAATGTGATATATGTTGGATTAGTGTCTAAGTCCATAACTATTTTGGTATGTACATGACCCGATTATGAGCATGATCCTTTTAGGTTGCCTTCACCATAGCAACATGTAGGATGAATTAAGGAATGAAAGGGTTAATTATGATTTATTAATATATTATAAGAAGAATATATTAAAGGAGAAATCATAATGTTTAATTGATATTAGTCAAGAATTAATCAAGAATTAATTTTGTGGCTAAAAGAGATTAATTAAACTTAGGGGACTGATGTTGTAATTATAAGATAGTTGCAAGAATGGGCGAATGGACTCCATAGAGTGGAGTGGACGAAATTTATGGGGAAGCTCATAAGATTTTGTCCATGGCTCTAAGGAAAGGAGTCAATGGGCTGCTTAGAGCCTATGCAGTCAGATTAGGGTTTACTAAGTTCAAAACCCTAATAGCCTACCTATTTAAAGGACCCCTATGGCCCTAAAAACGTTGCTAAGACTTCCTTTAGCGTTTCTAGATGTTTTTGGCTACCTCCTATCTTCCCCTCTTCATCCTTGTTGCTCATGGTGTTTGTGACTCCATTAGAGGTGCAACATTTGAGGCACTAAGCTTTCTGAAGCCAATTACAAGAAGGATTAGATTGCTATTGCTATATAACAATCAAAGGTTAGATCTAAAACCTATTTTATGTTAATGTGATTAGTTGTATGCTAGATCTAGGGTTTATAGCTTTGGATATTCAATTGCATGTTCATTAGACAAACTAGATCCAAATGTTATTAGGGTTTGCATGTACACCATAGGAATGATGTAGTGCTCAAAAACCCATCAAGATAATATCTTCATAACTAGTAGCATTTCTAGATAATAGTTGCTAAATCTTTAATGAAAGCTGTTATACTTTTATCGACTACCTCGACCATCTCCTTCTTCAATCTTCCAAATGAAATTTCGTTGCTACACAAGACATGGTTCTCTAAACCAATCAATTCATCTCACAGATCAATATTAGTTGGATTCGATTATTTATGACCACTAAGGTCTGAACGAAAATCATTTTCTTAGTCATCACCGAAACCAAGGTAATCACATACTTGAACAAAAACAGAATTAATTTATAGTTTCTTGTTAACCTTGTGACTTTCTTAATCCAAGTGTGAGTCATGTGCTTCCAGTAGTATAGGCCTCTACTACTATTCACACCTACTCATACTCGTCCCAAGTATTATCTCATAATTCCCAAGTCACAATTCACAAGTTTTCACAAAGAGACTTTTCACATTTGGGTGTGTTCAAACACGTACATACGACAATTTCTCCTAGACACAACTGGGAATTTCGCATTTCTATCAAACATATCTTGGATTTCCTATACGCGTCTTCTAGGATTCTTCTCATGCATATGCTCGATCTAGCATATTCTAATACTTTTTCATAGGTCAATAGAAATTTTACTTCCAAATTCTTCATATAAATTTCTTTAAATCTTGCACAACATCAATTGCGATACTATCGAAGTATTGATCACCACTTTTGGTTCTTCGACTCTATAAACAATCATTGCTTCAATCTGGACAATGGTGGAACAACTTCATAGATTGCACCAACAAATTTATCTCGTCCAAATGTGTTTCAAACGTACTTCATTCTTCCAAAGATGTTATTTTCATCAGACATACTTTAAATGTACAATATCACTCTATAGGTATTAATACACTATTTACAATATCACTTAATAAATATTATTTTACGATATCCTTCAATTGTTTATATATAAAATTATCGAGGTCAACTATCATAAGTCTTTTTAACACTTCGAAAAAGTTTCTTATCAATTATAACATGGAAATTTTAGAATCTGGAATTCTTAAAATTTCTTCTTCCAGATCAAGGTCGGCAACAGACCTTAAACTTTCTCAAGTAATAGCAATATAAACAAACAATTTGAAAAGAATGCGCAAATTCATGAGACACAAAAGAATCTGAGGCACCTGAGTCAAATAAGATGTGAGCAGGTCTAGAGTTGACAAGAAATGTACCCGTCACAACATTCGGGTCTTCGCGTGTCTCCTCTATGGTAATCTGGAATGCACGACCCTTAGCTTTTGGCACCTCCTCCTTTTTAGTTGGAATATTCTTTGGTTGTTGGATGGAAGCTTGACTTCCCGTCATTTGACTAGTAAGAGTAGGGCAAAAACGCTTTTTATGGCTTGTAATACCACATGCATAGCAAGTAATATCCTTCCTTGGGCAAGCTGGCTTTATGTGGCCCGCTTCTCCACATCCATAGCAGACCATATATTCCTTTTCTATTCTGCATTGGCCCAGATGATTCTTTCCACAAATGAGACATGATGGTGATTGAATAGAAAACGATTGTGATCTATCGCGACCACGAACGGCGCTCGGAGATTGCAATTGCTGGCTAGGTTCAGATTGAACGGATTGAGTTGCTGGAATAGAGGAAACAGGAATAGTTTGATCGATATGTGGATGCTTTGGAACAGAAAAGAGTGTCACCATGTATCTCTAAGTCATGCTCACACTTTCGAGCATACTCAACAGCTTTGTCAAAGGACAAATCATCCCGATTAGCTACGAAATCATGGATTTCATACCGCAGTCCATTCAAGAATAACTAAATTTTATTGTATTCAGTTGGGATATACTTTGCAACAAATCGTGCTCTTTGATTGAATTGAGTTTCATACTGATTCACGGTCATTCCTTTTTTATTAAGCTCAAGAAGCTCTTTCTCCAATATTCTCCTCATTTCTAGAGGAAAATGCTTCCCTAGAAAATGAGTTTTGAATGTCTCCTAGGATAAATTCTCCTGGTCATACTCATTGAGAGCTTCATATGTTGCTTCCTACCAGACTAAGGCTTCTCCGACGAGCATTCCAAAGGCATAATTAGCCTTATCTTCATTATCCACATTAGAGATACGAAATACTTTCTTTGTGTTCTGAATCGAAGTTAGAACAACTATGGGATTAAGAACACCAGAAAACTCTGTAGCACCATTACTCTTGAAATCTTTAAACAAGGGCGTTTCGCCTCTCCGTTTGAAGATTCTCCGATGGATTTTTCTTTTCCTTTATCACCATTCTTCTTGTGTTCTTCGAGACTCTGCTGAATATGTGACAACTCGAAATTTTTTTGCTCTGAAAGCTTAGTCAGTCAACTCAACCTAGTGTCAGACTCACTCCGGCTATCAATTACCACAATTTAGAGTCTGTTTGAGTGTTCTGAGCCTAGTACAATTAAGGAATGATTGTTAGGAAGTACCTGCTAGACACGGTGCAACATACAAACCTTAACCATCAACACTATGAGTTCACGGCCACAACACTTAGAGTTTACGGCTGTAAACTACAAGTGGGCCGTAAACTCACCTCTTTATATAAAAGTCTTGGCCATTTCTTCCATTCTTTCCTTCCTTGGCCAATTTTCTCCCATTCTCTCTCAAGTATCATCCAACATTTCATCTTATATCTTCAAAAGTGCAAGTGTTCTTCCTTTAGTTTGTTGTTACACTTCATCTCCTAGTCACACTCTTTGATTTCATCCATGAAAATCATGTTTTCTTAAATCTTTAAGTTTCACCAAGAACACTAAGAACACATACTAGTGTTCTTGGCCAAAATCAACCCTTTCAAGCCTACATATCGTAAGTATTCCTTCATTATACTTCATATCTACGAGGAATCCTTGAATCACACCCTTGAAACATACATTTTCCCAAGAACATCTTGAGTTTATGGCCTAAGATCTCGCTTGGCTGTAAACTCAATGTTATAGCTTGTATGGACCTTAAACCTTCCTAGATGCAAATCTTGTGACCAAGAACCATACATTGATGAGTATAGGACCTTAAACCACACTAATTTCATAATGTCCTTGAGTTTACGGCCATAAGCTCCTTGCTTGGCCGTAAACTCATCAAAAGCCTTCCTTATGATGGTGTTTATCATCCTTGTGTAGAGCAATGGTCCCTCAAGCTTCCCTAGCCTTCAAACACCCTATTATTGATGTTTGACCATGAGTTTACGGCTTTAAACTCCCTTGTCCATAAACCCATGGCTGTAAACTCATGATAATGCCATTCCACCTTCCTTTGATGAATCACATGTGCTTCCAACACTTGGACAAAGTGTTTCCCAGTCCCGCGAGGTGTTTCTTTGCATTTGGTTGCTTCAAAACACTACATCTATGTCAATATATGATATTATATGTCATTTAGGACTCGTTAAGTCTCGGGACTTCATTCGTGGAACTTCTCGTCCTTACACACATATTCGTTTGAATCACCCACATCAAGTAAGTTCATACCTTGTAATGAATCTTTTAACTGTTTTAAATGTTTTAAGGGGGTATACAAGTTGAACATAATGATAATTGTGTAAATTTTTGTTATAAACATCTTTCAAAAGGTTGCTTATGTCTTTTATAAGTGATCAAAACCTTTCAAAAACTCTTTTCAAATTATGTTACTTGATAGTTTAACAAAACTCCATTTTTAAAGTACAAGCATAATTTAGTAGTAAAACGAGTCTTTTCAATAACAGTTCAAGTAAAATACTAGTAAACTATAATAGGTATAGTTTAGGAAGACATTACTCATTACTTTTGGTACAATGAAACATACAAAGAGTCGGTTCATACATGAGTCAATACTTACTATAATGAGAATTAGAGAGAACACACTACATACTAGACAGAGAGAACATACACTACACTAGTACATACAATACATACTAAGATACTATAATAGTACAAACCCACTAAGATGCTATAGCATGGAACAACTACAAGATCTAATTATACCAATGAATCACCAACTCATTGTTCTAAACAAAAGGTGATAGTTAAATTGGGTATACATAACCATATAACTTTAATGTGGATGTACACGATGCAACACTCGGTTTGCCGAAGTCGTGTTTGGTTCCCAGAATCTTCTGACAGGGAGAGCGTATAGCATGGGAACTAGCCATCACATTATACCTTAATAATCAATTTAAGGCAATTATGTGACATCCCCAAAATCATAGCCAGAAAAGACCGATTTAATTTATGATTTTAAAATGATTTCAGAGTAATCCTTTAATTAAAAGAGTTGCAGAATTTGTTCCCAAAACAAAATATGATAAAATAAGATTTACCAAAGCATTTCTTAAAGAAATGTATTTTTCATTATATTACAATACTTGGGATGTCAAGTTCCGATAAACAGACCAAAAGCATAAACATTTCAATACAGACCTTACAACAGTTATTTACAACAACAGGTCTATAATCCAAAAATTACTTGACAAGTCATCCAACTTATGCTTTGGTGCCACTACCTGTAATACAAAGAAACTGAGTGGCTAAGGTTTGGGAGCCTGATGAGCATATAGGGTTTTCAACCCACAATAAATAATTATATTTAATTCCTCCCACCAACAATAAACCAATTACCAATTCCCGTTATTCTCAGTTTACATCCCTAAGAATATTTCATCGGGGCGACAACACATGCTTCGTGGGTCCCTCGACAATATAAGTCAAATAAGGCAACCATGAGGGGGATGGAGTACAGCGAATGAACACCCAATTTCAGTAACACCTATAGGTGGCGAGCCTGCTAGCGTTCCACAAGACTGTCTAGAAAAGTCTGTGGTCGTCATCTAAACTCTGCTAGATGACTAAATCAAAAACATCGAGGTCTCTAATATTTTTATCACAAGACAACTATCTACCCATGTTCTACCCAACATTTAGTAGATCAAATATACATTTTTATACATAGTTTAAAACCTGTATAATATGTTCATTCAAAACACATTCCAGATAAAAGATGAGGCACATAAACATAACACGTATTTCATAGAGAATAAATCATATCTATGAGATTAGAAGATAACATAGATACACTCACATAACACATATACTTAGTACGTTAAAGCAATACTTGTATAAAATTGTGCATTTGAAAGAGATTATGTACCCCCTTCAAGTCAACACCAATATATAAACACATAACACTTATTTCATAGTAAATACTTCGTATTTATGTATTAGAAGAAAGTAACCACACACTCACTTGATCAGAAGATGCTCGGACAGCACTACGGCTCGTAGAAGTAGTATTCTTCAGTAGATCTGAAAGATCTTCACAAAAACCGAGCTTCTCGCGGATAGAGCTTCGGCTCAGGAATCTTACTTCTCGGGATCTTCGAGCTTCGGGACTTGCTTCGGGTCTCGGGATGAACACCGGGGCTTCGGGGGGTTAAAATAGGGCTTAGAGAGAGTATCGGGAGTGGGAGAGTAAGAGATGAGAAACCAAACTCGGCTGACCCTCCATTTCTATTTATACGGTGAATTTTCTGAGTTCACCTCGTGAGTTTCTAATATTCACCTCATGAACTGACTCCCCTTGTGAATTTCTAATATTCACTTCGTGAGCTCGATTTGTCATTGAGTTTGTCATGGCCACTTGCCCTAGAAGATGTCCATCATCTGTTCACCTCGTGAGTTTCTAATATTCACCTCGTGAATTGACTCACCTCGTGAATTTCTAATATTCACCTCGTGAGCTCTGACATGGCCTTGGGGTTCACACCGCGAACTTCAGAAATTCATAACTTTCGCATACGAGCTCCGTTTTCGACGTTCTTTACATCCACGTGTAGGTGAGATTATTCTCTACATCTCTCATTTAGAGTCCATTGGCTAATTTTGACTTCATTTTTAATATATTATAAATATATTATTTTTAGTAGGCCGGGACAGGAAAACTCCGTTATAAACTCATAACTTCTTCATCTATCGTCCGGTTTCGCCTGTATTTTTATCGTTATACTACTACTAACGAGATCTTCGATTCTCATTTAGATTGTTTTGGCTAAAAACCGCTCAATCTCAAATCAAGTATTCAGGCTGCATACTACAAAGTCAAAACTTCGGAAATTCATAACTTCCCCATACGAAGTCAGATTTGGGCGTTCTTTTTATGCATGCTCTCGGTTTAACGAACCCTACGACTTTAGTTTAGATCACTAAGGCTAGATATCGCTCTATCTTAAATTCATATTTTACATCATTCAGCGTCGTGTCGGTTCTGTCGCGAAACTTCGGCAGGTCATAACTTCTTCGTTATAACTCGGATTTTGATGTTCTTTATATCTCCGGAATCCTTGTTTCGACCACTACAACGTTATGTAAAATTATCGGGCTTATCTCACACTTTAATTTTGGCGCTTATTTTTATCCTTTATTGATTATATCTTTATAACTAAGTAATAAGCACACAAATACACATAATTCACATAATACTCAAATATTTCATCATTAATACTTCAAAAAAGTTATAAGGGTTAACCTAGACTATTACATCAACAATAATGTCTAGCCTGGAAACGTGGGCGTTACAAATTAATATAATAGTAGTATTATATACAATACTACAGTACTACATTATTTTCCCTATTACATCTATTTTGTGATCTTCTCACATACATGATAATGTAAACTATATTTTGATAATGATAGTCATACTTGGGAAAACACATACTTTTACAGAGAAACAATCATACGAACCAGTCAGGTCTAGTACATTTAGTAGAGTGGGACCTATAATGCTAAACTTATGATCCCTTAATGTATACATCAAGAGATATATATTAGTAAGACCTAATAAGCAATAGGATGTGTGCTTTCCGCTTCATTTCCTGTTTCTTGTTTGGTTGTGGACTTAGAGCAGATTCACCGAGCCTATTATCCATCCGATCTTAATTATATATATGTTCCGTATACATTAAGTCATCACAAGGAGTATCAGTTATGGGTCATGTCATAGGACACTAATTCAATGCACAACTTTTCTAGTACAAAACATACTTTTCAAAGAGAACATTTCATATACATAACTAGAAACTTATTGGTAAAGGGTTTAATCCATTTTATTAAACCATCATAACTTAAAGGACCTTAGGTTGTTAACTCTATAATACATTTAATTTATATATCAAGGTTATATATCATTAATATCCAATAGATGGTTGGATGTGTGCTTTCCGCCTCATTCCATGTTCCTTGTTTGGTCGTGGGCTTATGGCAGATTCACACAATTAACTACCTGGTCGATATTAGATTATATACAGGTAGTATGAACTAAGTGATTATAAAAGGAACCATTGTGGTTACTATTTTACTATAAGAAATAAGGGTTTTCTTAAAGAATCTTTTCATAAATTATAAAGGAACTAATATAATTAACTCCGTGAGTACCAAAGGAATACACTAGGGTTAGAGACAACAAGGACCTAACAACCAATGGGACGTGTGTCATCCGCCTCATTCCCTGTTCCTTGTTTGGTTGTATGCTTAGGGTGGATACACACAATCGATTGTTTGTTTACTCTGAGTTTTATATAACTTGTATCCATTTAGTACTCATAGAAAGGATTGTAGAGTCATTTTTACTTATCTTTCATCAAAGTAGGGAATATAGGATTTTCTGTAGGAACAGACGAACTTTTCAAAAACAAAACTTATAAGTTACTACAAGTTACTAAACTTTCTACAACTTACTAAACTTTCTACAACTTACATACATCACTAAAATCTTGTGAACTCACCAGCTTAATTGCTGATAAACTCTTTTAAATAACTTGTATTCTCATGAAACTAGTAGACAGGTACTCACGCTGGGAATTCAGAAGATGAAGTGGTATAGCTTTAAGTCTTGTTTTATTATTTGTTTATGTACTCTATGTTTTATGAACACATACATTGTAAATACTTTCTTTCTAATGAAATGGTTGTTTATTACTTTGCTTACTATGATACGTGTCTTGTGATACTAAACATGACGTTCTCCACCCCCTAACGTTTCTGACATTCCGGTTTTGGAGTGCAACAGAATAATACCTGTAAGTTTACCCAAGAGTCGCTCCTCACAAGGGGATATAGGAGTATTTACTTCCTCGGGACGAGGATCTCCACCCACTTCTGGTGAATGGCTACCTTCATGATCAGCCATTCTTCTGAAAATTTGGAGCAACATAGGATTTTAGAATATTAGCATTTATTATTACCTAATACGTTTACTTAAATATTTCCTATGGTTTGTATCTATATACCTACAATGAATCCATGCATATATTGAACTTCCGACGGTTTAAGTCTAAATACCAATCTGTGGTATTTAGTTCACTTAAACTACTGCTCAGATACCATGATTTGAAAGACCCTAACTTTTGTATTTCTGAAAGACCCAAACTTTCATACTTCACAATATAGTTACTCCAAAACATGCTACATGCATATTTAGAAATAATATTTTACATTAATAGTGTGATTACAAAAGACTGGATACAAACTGACTAAGTTTTTAGTATATTACAAAGCATTATATCTATTACATAAGTACCCAGGATATTATAGTATTATACATGCGTAAACCCAAGTACAAAAGTAATAATATAAACTATTCTAAATCTTCCAACAGTATATGACTATACTGGATTCTCATTTCCTGCAAATGTTAAACACTGAGAGGGGTAAGCGGTGATGCTTAGTGAGTTCAATAATAGATACAATATAACGTTATGCCATATATATATATATATATATATATATATATACACTTCAATATGGCAGAAGCAAAGGGAACAAGGAACAACAAAGACATATGTGAATCATGCGACAAGCTTTCCATATCACTCAATGAGACATAACAATTTCAATACTTAATATACATCAATAAAGCTTCGGCCCAATTGGAACAGAAGACGTACACTTTCTGATTAAAAATTTTGGTAGATTTCAAGCTTTTAGCCCTATCTAACCTTCTACCAATGTGATAGAATAGAAGTCATTCTCTTATGAGACATGCTCTACAAGGCCAGAAGCTACATACCAGTATCACCGTGAATCTAAGTCCTTTCACTGATCACATGGTCAAAGGTACAACTTTGCTACCATAATAGCGAAAATAATAACACGAGACGACAACATGGAAAAGCACATAGCACATATAACACATAACATACAATGGTTCCTATATATTGAACTCACCATGAAATAACCGAAGGAATAAATGATAATTTTGGTAGCACTTCGGCTCTAAATATGACTTTCTATGACGAAACCAAGGATTTTAGTTGAAAACCGGCCTTACTCGGGTAGAGTTTGGACTTGAAAATATAATTTTCTCAGGAACTTCGGGGCGTTGGGACTTGCTTCGGGTGTCGGGATGATACCGGGACTTTAAGGGGTGTTAGGGTAAATTTAGAGAGAGTATAAGGTGTGAAAGAGTGAAATTTGTAAACAAAATATGGCTGACTTCGCATTCTATTTATAGGGTCTGAACCTGCTGACTATGTTGGGTGTAGTCCTCGGTACGTTGGGCGTACAACGAGGCGACTCTGTACGCGGGGTGTACCTGCAGAGTGTCATCGGATTGAACTCGGGCTCGGACGTGGCTGATACGTTGCTCGCATGCGAAGACCGATGACGTGGCTGACCTGAGACCCTACAATGCGTATGTTGGGCATACCCTTCGGATAAGGCTTCGAATTTTCATTTATTTTTATTTAAAAACTTCAAAAATTCATATCTTTTACATACGAGCTTTGTTTTTGACGTTCTTTATATCCACGCGTAGGTGAGATTATACTCTACAACTTCTATTTAGACTCCGTCGGCTATTTTTGAATTCATTTTTAATATTATATTTTTAACGGGCCGAGATAGGAAAAGTCTGTTAAAAATTCATAACTTCTTCATCCAATATCCGTTTTCGTCTATCTTTTTACTGTTGTACTATTATTGACGAGACCTTCGATTCTTGTTTAGGTTGAATAGGCTAAAAATCACTCGATCTTTATTTCGAGTTTTTAGTTGTCTACTGCTAATTTGAAACTTAGAAAAATTATAACTTCCTCATACGAAGTCAGATTTTGATGTTCTTTTTATGAAAGTTCTCGGTTTAACGAATACTACAACCTTCATTTAGATCATAAAGGCTACAAAGTAGTTTATTGAAAACTCATTTTTTACGTCATACGGCATCGTGCCAGTTCTATCGCGAAACTTCAATAAGTCATAACTTATTCGTTATAACTCGGATTTCGATAAGGTTTTCGCCTAAATGTTTCTAGCAAGATTCTTTACAACTTTCATTAAGATAATTTTACTTATTTTTAACTTTATATTTTTGTTAATGTTTCAATATTTGGCTTTTGATTGGAATCTTATAAGACTTCCAATATTTTTCGAGTGATTCTAAACATAGTTTTACTTCAATTCTCGTAAAAACTATCTGTTAGAACTCAACACTCAAAATCATATAATATTTCTTAATAGTATTCACTTTTAAATTTTACATAACGCGATAACTAAACGTGTATGTTATAGAGACTATGTCTGGGGAGTAGTTTGTGGCTGGTTTAGGGTAGAGGTTGTGTCAGCTATTGGAATTCGGTTGTGCATGACTTAGCTGGTGAGTGAATCAGGGTGCAAGACCCTGAATGATATGATTTGTAGAGCCGAGACCGGGAGATTTATCGGAGCACTTTGGGATCAAGGGTATTATATGGGACATCTGCGGACAGTGTCCCACATGATGGTTATTCAACATTGTTAGAATACAGTGGTTTTAGTAAGTGTTATTGATTGGCAGAGGAAAGCTCCAAGGGAAGTAGCTTGTTGTTGAGACATTAGTTGGTGCATCTATCTTTAGACTTCAAGATTTGGGTGTGGGATCATTTTAGCTTTAGGTATTGTTGGTTTCCCGGGGATTCAGGAAGTGTTCATTTAGTTATTATAAGTGTGTGATCATTTGGGGTTGGCTACTAAAGGAGTACTAATTTGAAAGGTCTGGTTGTCATCAGATCGATCGTTGGAAGGTTAGATGGATTGGGAATCCTCAAATTTTCATGTATTGTGAAGAATTAGTTGAATCTAAGTACGGGAGAATCATCCTGGAACGCAGAAGCAGGATTGGTTTTGAAATTGGGATAAGTTTTGCATCGTTTTCAGGAAGGAAGAAAACCCTAGTGGCTACTTGGTTTGAGTGTTGTGTGGGTTGGGAGTTTGGTAAAACTCCCTAACATGTGAATCGCGTCTTCTCGGTGCTTGATATCCAAACTTGGGGAAATCAGGTTGGGATTCTAGCCATGAATTAAGTTCAGTTGTGTGTTAGGTCGAGTGCGTGTTCGATCGGTATGGAAAGTGTTGTAAGACTGCAGGGGTAGCCGTAGCATTCACTAGCGATCAAGTAGTATGAGAAGTGTTGTAAGTCTGTGGGTGCAACCGTAGCATTCACCAGGTTGGCAAATAGTGTGAGAAGTGTTGTAAGTCTGTGGGTGTAGCCGTAACATTCACATGGTTAGCAGATAGTGCTAGAGTGATGTAAGTCTGTGGGTGTAGCCGCAATATTTACTAGGTTGGTAGGTAGCATGAGCGCGTTGTTAGGACGCGGAAGGGACAGTAGTACCCACCAGTTCGGGTGTGGCAGCGAGGATATGGAAATCCAAAGATTGGCTTATAGGTTTCCCCAGAGGGATTAGACCTGGTTAAGTCAGTGATAAGACTGTAGGAACGTCACTATAGTTATAAGATCAAGGAAGTAATGGATTGCTTAAGGTTGCTTGTAATGTAAGGCTACCATTGGTTATGTAGCGATCACTTTTAGCTGTGGATTTGGTAATGATGGGATTTGACGCATGGATCCGATCAGTTGGATCAGGGGGTTGTTAGAGTCGAAGTGGCATGATAACTACTGGCAACTAGTTCCAGGGAAGGATTCCGTTCAGAAGTCGTGTGAGGCAACTAGTGGCCGGAACTCGGTATTTCAGATGATTAATGAATCGATTGAGATCAGAGAGGTTTCGGTAGATTTTGGAAAGTAGCCATGTGGTAACTGTTGGATAAGGTGTCTAAGTCCATAACTTATTTGGTATATACTTAACCCGACCCGGCATGGTCCATTTGGGTTGCACTTCACCCGAACAATTTATATGGATAAACTTATGAGAATAGTATGTTTATAATTTATTAATATATTATAAGTTATAATATATTAATATAAATTCATGTTATTTAATTAGTTTTAGTCTTAAATTAATTACGAATTAATTTAGTGATTAAAAGGAAGACTAATTAAATATGGGCTATTGCATCTTATATAATGTGGGCTTAAACTCATTAGGAATGGGCTAAGCATGCATGGGGGTCCATGGATGATCCATGGAGCTTTTAACCCATGGATCCATGGAAAGGAAAAGACATGGGTTATTAGGGTTTACGCTAATCTTCCACACTATATAAAGATGCACATATTGCAAGAAATTGCAACTAGTTGTGTGAGAACTAAGGGTGGCCGATTTCTACATAAGCATATTATTCTCTCAAGGTTTTTCCAAGTTGTGGTGATTTGTGATTCCACTTGAGGCATTCACATTATTGGTGCTAGGCTCTCAAACTCCAAGCAATCAACCACCATCAAAAGGTATGTATTTCTACTAGTAGTTTTATGATTCATAATCCTTATACTATGCTAGTTAGGAAGAAACCTTGGATATTATTATTTGCATGTATTTTAGAAGAAAACATAGATCCAAGGTTTATAAGGTTGCATGCACACCATAGGAGTGTTAGAATGCTCAAAACCCAACAGTGGTATCAGAGCATAGGCTTGTTTTCTTGAATACTTGATGCAAATTGCTGAAAATCGAAGTTTATATGCTGTTTGCACAGAAGACTCGCCGAGTCCATGAAGGGACTCGACGGGTCCAAGACAAAATTCATCCAACTCGGCGAGTTGGTTCATGCACTCGACGAGTTGGAACCCCAGACAGCAGATCTTCGAGTTTTGGTGCTGGAATTGGTCTAGAATCATTGCCTTAAACTGCTTTGATCTTATAAAACCTGTTTTTGATGTGGTAATGATGATGGTGGACCAATTTCAAAGTTATAATCAAAGTTTCAAGTTTATATATGATTATATGATCCTTGAAAGTTGTTGATTATGAATGTTCATGAACTTATGAGTTTTGTTAGATCATAGGAATTATTTGAAAATTGTTTGTTAGTTAATTCTTGATCTTAATATGTTTTTATGAAATTCATAATTTGTCCTCAAGTTATGGAATTCCAAAAGTTTTTTTCTTTTAAATGTTTTTAAGAAGTCATAAGTTATACTTTTGAAGAGTTTTTCTAATAAATGCTTTTATAGACTTCATTACTTGTCCTCAAGTTATGGATTTTCAAGAGACTCTTCATTAAAAGTTTTACACACTTAATTAAAACTCATAAGTTATGAATATCCACAAGTTTATGAATTGTTAAAAACTTGCCCTCAAGTTTTGGAATTTGTAAAGTCTCACACAAACTTTAATTCCAAACCCTTAGAGTTTTAAAAGTTAAATTTCAAGTCGTTTTAACGTTAGTAGGCCTCATTCACGAAGCCGGTCTATAAGGTGAGTATAAAGTTGTTGCCTATAAAATGGCAACTTAATGGGTGTCCACTCTCACCCACCGCTTGCTTGACTGGTGGAGGGTCGTTAGCCGAACGGGTAAGACAAGGACTTATAAACTATCATTAAGTATGATGAATATTATAAAGTAACTAAATGTTTTATTTAATTCCCAATCTTAGTTACTTTAGGAAAAATGTGAATTTGGTGCTAGCCCATGGAATTCACACTTTATACCTTACCAAGTCGTTGGTGGAGCGTGTGTGGTTCACCAGCACACTAATTTGTACTAGTAAGGATCACGAAGGGTGACTTAATGTTTTTCATAGATCAATGGAGCGTGTGTGGTTAACCGGCACATTGATTAGGTGATAATATTAAGGGTACCAAGTGAATTGGTATGGTTATTCACACTTTGTTTTGTGATCCTCGGCATCCCAGTCACAAAATTTGAGAGGGCACACTCGAGATTGAAACATGCCATTGAAAAGTTCAATGAATCTCAAAAGATCTAGGAATTTCAAATCCAATTAAAACCTAATAAATTATTTCGTTTTTCATGGTGAAAATTGGTGAATCGTCATTCGCCTACCTTCAAATATTTTATAGCTTGGATTACGGCATCCCTCTTCCAAATTATAAAATATTGTGTTGGGTCCTAGCCTTAATATTTCATATTGGGTGTTATATTAAGGACTTTGAATCAACTAACTTGATTTTCTCCCATTATAGATGTCTGGTTCAGACAACTATGATCTTCCCAAATCTCTTGAAGATGGTGTCCCTCAACATCATGCTTCACTTCCTCCACCTCCTTCATTTATTCTCCCAAACCCACAAGTTTAAGGTCACTCAAGCCCTGTTGGCAAGAAAGATCTATATGTGATCACATCTTGGTGATGAAGTCACGTATTGACAAGCCGGGAGAGTTGGATGTCGAAGTCTTGTGAAATTTGGATGTTCAATCACTTTCTTAGTAATATAGTAAGTCCCTTTGGGACTACTATGAGACAGACTATGACATGACCCTTAATGATCTTATCTATTTGCTTTGTGCTGCGGAATCAGCAATGATTTGAAATACTAGTAAAGTAAATTTTATTAGAAGATCAACTTCCCAAAACTTAAATGGACATTGGCAATGGTAGCATTGGATATCTAGAAAATCATTTCTCTTCCCAATGGAAAGGGATCGTGTGACATCCCCAAAATCTCGGCCAGAAAAGACCGATTTTCATTTATGCTTTTAAAATAACTTCAGAGTAAATCCTTTTGATTTGAAAGAGTTGCGGAATTTGTTCCCAAAAACAAAACATGATAAAACAATGTTTACCAAAGCATTTCATAAAAGAAATGTATTTTTCATTATATAATCAAAACTCGGGGTGTCATGTTCCGATACAGACCATTAAGCATAAACAATAACATTACAAGTCATTCAACAAATATATACATATACAGACTTGTAAACAAAACAACTTGATGGTTCATCCATCTTACGCCCTTGCGCCACTTCATGTAATACAAATAAAACTAAGTGGGTCAGGCTTGGGAACCTGGTGAGCATATAGGGTTTTCAACCCACAATAAATAAATTAGATTTAATTTCACCAACCAATCACTATCCCGATTACCCATTCCTGTTATCCTCACTTTACGTCCCTAAAACAACATCTATCTAAAGGGACCTAATCTAGGATTTTCATCTGGACGGATATTACTGCTAAGGGGTTTCCTCACAATAGATATCCTAAAGGCAACCATGAAGGGGATAGAGTACACCGGTGAACACATCGTTCACAACACCTACAGGTTATGAACCTGCTAGCGTTCCACAAGACTATCTAGAATGAGTCTGTGGTCGTTATCCATACTCCGCTGAATAACTAGGTCAACAACAACAACAACATCGAGGCCTTTCATCTGTTTATTACACACCAACTATCTACCCATGTTCTACCCAACATATTAGTAGATAAAAATATATATTTTTATACATACTTTAAAAACCTGTATAGCATTTTCGTTCAATACATATTTCACATAACAAATGAGGCATACCCACATAACACGTATTTCATAGAAAACAAATCAGATCTATGAGATTAAAGAGAGTGAATATACATTCACGCACATAACAACAAAATTATACACATAACACGTATTTCATATAAAATACTTCATAATTTTGCATTTAGAAGAGAGTAACTACACACTCACTTGATCAGAAGATGATCGGACAACACTACGGCTTGCAGAAGTAGTAATCCTCAGCAGATCTGGAAGATCTCTACAAAAGACGAACTTCTCGCGGGTAGAGCTTCGGCTCGAAAACCGCACTTCTAGGGATCTTCGGGATCTCGGGACTTGCTTCGAGGCTCGGGAATATTACCGGGACTTCGGGATGGCTTCGGGGGTTTACGCGCAGACCTTCGGCACAAAAACGAGAGGAAATTAGCAATTAAACCCGGACCCCTCGCATCCTATTTATAGGAGGCTGGAACCTCCTAGTACACAGGGCGTACAGGGCTCCGAAATCGTCACTGCATGCGTCATCCGAAGTGTCGACACTTCTTGCCGTACGCGGGGCGTACTCGAGTACGCTGGGCGTACTCCGGATGAGTCCGGTGACTCGTCTTCGGATAAGGCCAGTATTTAATAATTAAATTTAATTATTAATTATTTAATAAACTTCGAAAATTCATATCTCCTTCATACGAACTCCGGCTTCGACGTTCTTTATATCCACGCGAAGGTGAGACTACGCTCTACAACTTTCGTTTAGACTCCGTCGGCTAATTTTGACTTTATTTTTAGTATTTATTTTTAATAGGCCGGGACAGAAAATTTCATTATAAATTCGTAACTTCTTCGTTTGACGTCCGTTCTCGCCTAACTTTTTATCGGTTTGATACTAACAATGAGATCTTCGATTCTCGTTTAGATCACTAAGGCTAAATATCGCTCTAACGTAAGTTTCACTTTTTACGTTATTCAGCGGTGCCGGTTCTGTCGCGAAACTTCGACAGGTCATAACTTCCTCGTTATAACTCGGATTTCGGCATTCTTTATATCTTCGGAATCCTTGTTTCAACTACTACAACATTATCTAAAGATATCAAGTTTATTCTACACTTAAATTTTAATGCTTATTTTTATTCGTAATTAATCAAACCACATAATTAAGCAATTAAGCACAAAACACATAATACTGAAATAATACAATCTTATTATTTCAAAACGGGTTACAAAGGTTAACCTAGACCATTACATTGCTAAAAATGGCAAGCCTGGAAACACAGGCGTTACAATTCTCTCCACCTTCGAATGATTCCGTCCCCAGAATCACACATCAACAAACAAATGCGGATAGCGACTCAACATGTCACTCTCCGTCTCCCAGGTGAGATTCGACCCATTCGTGTGTTTCCATCGGACAAGCACTAACTCAACCATCTTGCGTCGTAACTTCTTAGTCTTTCGGTCAACAATTGCCTCTGGTTCTTCAATCAACCTTTTGTTCTCATCGATTCTCAATTCAGAAATTGGAATTATATCGGGAACTTCTCCCGTGAACTTTCTCAAATAACACACATGAAAAGTGTTGTGAATTCCATTCAGTTCTTCGGGTAATTCGAGCTTGTAAGCTTGGTTCCCAATCCTCTGAAGAACTTTAAACGGTCCAATAAACCTTGGACTCAACTTTCCCCTTTTACCAAATCTTATAAGTCCCTTCCACGGTGAGACTTTAAGCAAAACCGAATCTCCAACCTCAAAAGTCATCGGTCTTTGCTTTTTGTCAGCATAGCTCTTTTGACGATCCTGAGCCGCTAACATTCTTTCCCTAATTATTTTCAGCAGTTTGATGAACCATCTCCGGTCCCATAAACTATTTTTCCCCAGCCTCAAGCCAACAAGACGGCGTACGACACTTTTATCCATACAAAACTTGGTAAGGTGCCATCTTAATGCTCGAGTGAAAACTATTATTGTAGGAAAATTCTACCAATGGCAAATGTTCATCCCAATTACCTAGGAATTCCAAGGTACATGCTCTCAGCATATCTCCAAGTATTTGTATCGTTCTTTCACTCTGACCATCAGTCTGCGGATGGTAAGCTGTACTTAAACATAACTTGGTACCCATTTCCTCTTGTAGACATTTCCAAAACCTTGAGGTGAAACGACTATCACGATCCGACACAATTGTTAGCGGAACACCGTGAAGTCTCACAATTTCCTTTACATAAGAATTCGCAAGCTTTTCCATAGACCATTTCTCCCTGGCTGCTATGAAATGTGCACTCTTAGTGAATCGATCGACGACCACCCAAATCATGTCGTGACCATTCTTTGTTTTGGGCAGTTTAGTGACAAAATCCATAGCAATGTCTTCCCACTTACCTATAGGCACAGGTAAAGGTTCTAAACTCCCATACGGTTTCTGATGTTGTGTCTTGACTCTCGCACAAGTCACACACTCAGCCACATACTTTGCAACATCAAGCTTCATCGTTGGCCACCAGTAGTAGGGTTTCAGGTCCCTATACATTTTAGTGTTACCGGGATGAATCGAGTACATGGTCTTGTGAGCTTCTTCCATCAGAACATCTCTGATTCCCCCTTACTTAGGTACCCAAATACGATCTTGGAATACCTTCAGTCCATGACCGTTGGTACCAAACACCAACGTTTTGCCCAAACGTTCCTCCTTCCGGTCATTCTTCTCAGAAGCTTCGCTTTGAGCTTTCTTTATACTTTCTAAAATAGTCGAGACAACTTCAATTCTCAACGCTCTTGGCCTTTTCCTTTCAAGATTGACTTTCCGACTGAGAGCATCAGCAACAACATTATCTTTACCGGGATGGTAAAGTATCTCACAGTCGTAGTCCTTGAGTAACTCTAGCCAGCGTCGTTGCCTCATATTTAACTCTTTCTGATTGAAGATATATTGGAGACTCTTATGATCAGTGAAAAGTTTGCACTTCGTGCCATAGAGGTAATGCCTCCATATTTTCAGAGCGAAAACTACCACTGCCAACTCCAAATCATGAGTCGGGTAGTTCTTTTCATGCTCTTTTAGTTGTCGAGACGCATATGCTATCACCTTTTCTCTTTGGGACAAAACACAACCCAATTCAACCCCATACGCATCGCTATAAACAGCGAAGTCTTCAACTCCATCGGGTAGAGAAAGTATCAGTGCCTCGCATAGTTTCTTCTTTAGCTTCTTGAATGCTTCTTTATGCTTCTCACTCCAAGCATAAGTAGCTCCTTTGTGGGCCAAAGCTGTCAATGGAGTAGCAATCAAAGAAAAGCCTTGGATAAACCTTCGGTAATATCCGGCTAATCCTAAAAAGCTTCGGATCTCCGTGGGACTTTTCGGTTGTTTCCACTTCATCACAGCTTCGATCTTCGCTGGATCAACAATTATCCTTTCTTGGTTGACCACGTGACCCAAGAATTGGACTTCACGAATCCAAAAATCACATTTGGAGAACTTAGCATACAGCTTCTCCTTCTTCAGGGCTTCTAACACTTCTCGCAAGTGTCTGCCATGCTCCTCCTGGATTTTTGAGTAAATCAGAATGTTGTCTATAAACACTATCACGGATTTATCAAGGAACGGATTACAAACCCTATTCATTAAATCCATGAATGATGCCGGATCATTGGTTAGTCCAAATGACATAACCAAGAACTCGTAGTGTCCATATCTAGTTCTAAACGCAATCTTCTCTATATCCTGCTCTCTTACTTTCAGCTGATGATATCCTGACCTCAAGTCGATCTTCGAGAAATAGCTCGAACCTTGTAGTTGATCGAATAGGTCATCAATCCTTGGCAATGGATATCTATTCTTTATTGTTGCCTTATTCAGCTCTCTGTAATCAATGCACATTCTAATACTTCCATCTTTCTTCTTCACGAATAACATCGGAGCTCCCCAGGGTGATGAACTAGGTCTAATGAAACCTTTGTCCAATAACTCCTGAAGTTGCATCATCAGCTCCTTCATCTCCGACGGTGCTAATCGATAAGGTGCTTTTGCAATTGGCGTTGTTCCGGGCAACAAGTCAATACAAAATTCTACTTGTCAATCGGGCGGTAATCCAGGAAGATCTTAGGGAAATACTTCCGGATAATCACACACAACAGGAATATTTTGCATCACCTTCTTTTCCTTCTTAGCATCAATCACGAATGCTAAATATGATGTACATCCCTTGGTCAAACACTTTCTGGCCTTCATTAGGCAAATGATTCCAGAATTCACTCGGCGTTTGTCCCCATACACCATAAATGATTCCTTCCCTGGCGGGTTTACCTTCACTATCTTCTTCTTGCACAATATCTCGGCATCATTGGCACTAAGCCAATCCATTCCCAACACGATGTCGAAACCATTAAGTTCGATAGGCAATAATTCCTCATGAAACTTGTTCCCATTAAGGTCGATTAAGATGTTTTTCATACGATGGCTAATAGGTACAAACTTGCCACTAGAAACTTCGACTAATAAAGCATTATCTAGTTTATCAACAGGCAAAGCTAGTTTTCTACCAAATTCATGCGATATAAAGGAGTAGTTGGCTCCAGAATCAAATAAAATTTGGGTAGGCAATTTGTTTACGAGAAAGGTACCTGAAGCGACATCAGCTTCATCTTTAGCGGCTTCCAGTGTCATCTGGAATGCTCTCGCCTTTGGCTTTGGCAGAATGTTGGATCTAGCTGCCTCCTTCTTCTTCGGTCAGTCCCTCGGCATGTGTCCCTCCTCACCACAACCATAACAAACTTTCTTAGTGAGGGTACATTCATTAGCATAGTGACCTAACTTTCCACACTTGTAGCATGTGGTCACTACCTCACACTTTCCATGATGCTTCTTCTTACATTTGTCGCACCATTTTGCTTCGCCTCCACTTCCCCTCGAACCAGACTTCGAGAACTTGTTTTTCTTATTGGACCCTGAAGTTCCATCGAACTTCCTCTTTTCACCAACTTCTATCCTTTCAAGACCCTTTTCCTTCTGCTGGGCCTCCACATTCTTAGCTGCACGAACAGTCGTTTTCAGAGTAGTTGCCATCTTGACTGTCGGACCAAAGTCGGCAGGGAGTCCATTAGCAAACCTCTCAATCTTGGAGAGTTCTGTTGGTACTAGGTACGGAAATAACTTCATTTTCTTAGTGAATGCCATAGAATAGTCATCTACGCTCATCCTCCCCTTCTTTAAGTTTTGGAACTCATTGTTCAGATCTATCTCTGAACAATATTGCACCCTTAACTGTTCCAAGAACTCATCCCATGACATTTTCAGGGCTTTCCCTTGTGGCATAGTATCTGCCAACAACTTCCACCAACTTAATACTCCAGTCTTCAGTTGTCTGACTGCAAAGACAGTCTTCCGTTTGTTGCTACAGTCGCAACTTTCAAATACCATCTCCATTTCGGAGATCCAATCCATTATTTCAACAGGCTTTGGGCTCCCAGAAAGACTTGGCGGTTTAGCGCCCAAGAAATTTTTGTACATTCGCCCATCGTTGTTGTTTCTCCTTTCTGGATTGTTCCTTCGTTCTTCTTGAGTCCTAACTTGACTCAAACTGCGACTATTGTTCCCTTCCTCCGATTGTTCGGGAATCAATTCAGGTTCCTCAATAGGTATGATAGGTTTGTCCCTATTATTATGCAACATTTGTCGCATTTCCTCCCTTTGTTCGGCTAACATAGCCCGACTGATGGCTTGCACTCCAGCCATGGTAATCTGTTCTGGTGCTGCTGCTACAACAAGTATTTGCTCAATAACTGGCGGTTGATTCCTGTTTTCATCCGCGTTTCCAACGCCGCTCCTTGTTCTCACCATTTTTGATCTACACACCGAATAATTTCACCTTATTACTCCAAACAATTACATGCTAGTTCTAATATCGTATACATACGTTTAGAATCCTAAACACATAAACCTTCATATCTGATTGGCAACAAACCGTAGATCCGAACAAATAATATCATATATGGAAACATATAACATTTAGCACATAAAAGCATTTTAGGCAACGTTCCTAAAATAAACTAGTGCTTGTGTCTAAAATCCAACAGACACACATCTCAAATTCCACTTAGCATTCTAAGTTTAATTTTAGAAATCCTAAAATTTCCTAGTTCGCTTAAACTAATGCTCTGATACCAACTGTGACATCCCCAAAATCTCGGCCAGAAAAGACCAATTTTCATTTATGCTTTTAAAATAAATTCAGAGCAAATCCTTTTGATTTGAAAGAGTTGCGGAATTTGTTCCCAAAAACAAAACATGATAAAACAATGTTTACCAAAGCATTTCATAAAAGAAATGTATTTTTCATTATATAATCAAAACTCGGGGTGTCATGTTCCGATACAGACCATTAAGCATAAACAATAACATTACAAGTCATTCAACAAATATATACATATACAGACTTGTAAACAAAACAACTTGATGGTTCATCCATCTTAGGCCCTTGCGCTACTTCCTGTAATACAAATAAAACTGAGTGGGTCAGGCTTGAGAGCCTGGTGAGTATATAGGGTTTTCAACTCACAATAAATAAATTATATTTAATTTCACCAACCAATCACTATCCCGATTACGCATTCCCGTTATCCTCACTTTACGTCCCTAAAACAACATCTCTCTCAAGGGACCTAATCTAGGATTTTCATTGGGACGGACATTACTGCTAAGGGGTTTCCTCACAATAGATATCCTAAAGGCAACCATGAGGGGGATAGAGTACACCGGTGAACACATCGTTCACAACACCTACATGTTATGAACCTGATAGCGTTCCACGAGACTGTCTAGAAGGAGTCTATGGTCGTTATCCATACTCCGCTGAATAACTAGGTCAACAACAACAACAACATCGAGGCGTCTCATCTATTTATTACACACCAACTATCTACCCATGTTCTACCCAACATATTAGTAGATAAAAATATATATTTTTATACATACTTTAAAAACCTGTATAGCATTTTCGTTCAATACATATTTCACATAACAGATGAGGCATACCCACATAACACGTATTTCATAGAAAACAAATCAGATCTATGAGATTAAAGAGAGTGAATATACATTCACGCACATAACAACAAAATTATACACATAACACGTATTTCGTATAAAATACTTCATAATTTTGCGTTTAGAAGAAAGTAACTACACACTCACTTGATCAGAAGATGATCGGACAGCACTACGGCTTGTAGAAGTAGTAATCCTCAGCAGATCTGGAAGATCTCTACAAAAGTCGAACTTCTCGCGGGCAGAGCTTCGGCTCAGAAACCGCACTTCTCGGGATCTTCGGGATCTCGAGACTTGCTTCGGGGCTCGGGAATATTACCGGGGCTTCAGGATGGCTTCGGGGGTTTACGCGCAGAGCTTCGACACAAAAACGAGAGGAAATTAGCAATTAAACCCGGACCCCTCGCATCCTATTTATAGGAGGTTGGAACCTCCTCGTACGCGGGGCGTATGCCTGTACGCGGGGCGTACGCCTGTACGCGGGGCGTATAGGGCTCCGAAATCGTCACTGCATGCGTCATCCGAAGTGTCGACACTTATTGCCATACGCGGGGCGTACTCGAGTACGCTGGGCGTACTCTGGATGAGTCCGGTGACTCGTCTTCGGATAAGGCCGGTATTTAATAATTAAAATTAATTATTAATTATTTAATAAACTTCGAAAATTCATATCTCCTTCATACGAACTCCGTTTTCGACATTCTTTATATCCACGTGAAGGTGAGACTACGCTCTACAACTTTCGGTTAGACACTGTCGGCTAATTTTGAATTTATTTTTAGTATTTATTTTTAATAGGCCGGGACAGAAAATTTCGTTATAAATTCATATCTTCTTCGTTTGACGTCCATTCTCGCCTAACTTTTTGTCGCTTTGATACTAACAATGAGATCTTCGATTCTCGTTTAGATCACTAAGGCTAAATATCGCTCTAACGTAAATTTCACTTTTTACGTTATTCAGCGGTGCGAGTTCTGTCGCGAAACTTCGACAGGTCATAACTTCCTCGTTATAACTCGGATTTCTGCATTCTTTATATCTTCGGAAACCTTGTTTCAACTACTACAACATTATCTAAAGATATCAAGTTTATTTTACACTTAAATTTTGACGCTTATTTTTATTCTTAATTAATCAAACCACATAATTAAGCAATTAAGCACAAAACACATAATACTCAAATAATACAATCTTATTATTTCAAAACGGGTTACAATGGTTAATCTAGACCATTACATTGCTAAAAATGGCAAGCCTGGAAACACAGGCGTTACAGATTGGCCATAGTCAACTCGGTTGACCAAATGGTAAAGAGAAAGGCTAAGTCTGAGATAGTCTCATGTGCCATTACCAAAGGGTCTATATGTTTTATTGCCAAAGGGAGAGACACAGATTGAGAAGCTGCCATATTTACCTGAAAGATGATAAGATTGATCAAGTCAAAAAGTTTGACTCTACGTCAGTTAAAGTCTACTGACTAACTCTATTAAGTTCCTATTTGGAGATTCTTATTACATAATGTGAATGGGTCACATGTTGATGTTTTTAAGAATCAAAGAAAAGATAGGAAGCTTAAAGAAGTATATGCTAATTCTGATTGCGAAGATGGGTTTCAATCAC
This sequence comes from Lactuca saligna, assembly GCF_052625555.1. NCBI lineage: Eukaryota > Viridiplantae > Streptophyta > Magnoliopsida > Asterales > Asteraceae > Lactuca > Lactuca saligna. The sequence goes on along the minus strand of NC_136417.1, from coordinate 189,504,253 downwards.
ATGGTTCAGTGATCAAAATTTTGAGCTGTTGCTTGAGAGTTATGATATATTACTTAGGAATAGATAACAACAAGGTTTTCATATGGATTGTAACGATAAGTTTTTCCGCAAAGTTTTAAAATAAAAAAGGGGTTTGAATTTTGTTTATTTTAAAAATATCCTTACAATGGAATTTGTGAAAAGTTGTTGCTTATATGTTTCCAGTAGTAGCAATATTGGAAAGTGGATTTGATTCTTTCATTTGTGGTAGTGTCTGAATTTACCAAATGAGGAAAGGTTCTTATCAATTGGACTGAAACTTGGAATCCTACAAGCTGTATTATATGATGGATGAGAATTTTCATCTTTGGAAAATTAAGATTAATTCCTTATGTGAACAAGGATAGGACTAAAGGGATCGAGTACACATGCTTCTACACTGGTCAAGTCCACCACAAAGATTGATAAGACTATTCGTCATGATTTTCTAAAGCTTAGTAAATATGGTTATACTTATAGGTTTAAGTATAATTCTGAAGCATTGAAAAGTTTTCAATGTGTGACAGAACGAATGGAAAAGAATCAGATTAGGTAGAAAGATAAAGGTTTCTCAAATCTGAAAAGATGGGAGAGTACTTTAGTATCGTGTTTTATGATCATCTTAATGATTAAGATACCATATCACAAATTCATACTCTAAGGATATCTTAGTGCATTGTTATGACTAAAAAGAGGGGTCATGAATTGTTGGAATGGTTAAATTCAAGAAGACGAATCATACTTCGTTGCAAAACAACTATTAGAGTCATACTCCAAGATTGTAACATTGAGTGACATAAAGTAAGCTTTAAAACACTTATCAAATGTAGTGTAAAATGTTTTCTACTCCTGTACATTTGAAATTGGTAAGTGTGATGTCTTGGACAAGACAAAGACCAACTAAGACCAATTGTATGAAGTGTTTATCTTGATAAGAATCCGCACTATCCCTTGAATATTTGTTTTGTCAAGGAATGGTCCTTGACTAGGGAAACTTATATGTCAAGATGATAGTGGGAGTCTTAAAGATCCTGAAAGGATTTCAAGATTTAATCAAGAGTAAAACCTATAGTTTATCACTAGCACGCGACTTAAGGTTTACAACCTATCGTGTTGACATAATTCTTATTTCTGTGCCTACTTCAAATAAGTTGAATATGCATGTGAGTTATCAGAGTTCAACTTGGAAGCAATGGTGGGCTGTTGTGCTACCAAGTGGCAAGAAATTAAGATTGAACAAGTTCAATCCATATGAGTTTGAATTTGTCACTAACCTTGTCTTGTGATTATCGTTTTGAGAAATTAACATGGATAGGAACTCATACACCATAAAATCTAAGTGTCATAAGGTTTCTCTCCGATTCATAAGAATGATGGTGAGGAAACGCTTTCACTAAGTAGATTTTAAGTAGATAGCAATTGTGCTATTTGCATTTTCAAAAGTCGTTAGTGGAGCGTGTGTGGTTAACCGGCACACTAACATGGACTTGTGAGAAATGGAAAAGGTCTAAGAAATTGAGACTATGATTACGGCATCCCTTTTCATAATTCTTGAAATTGTTTAGACACACATGTGAGTTATCTACGGAAGGGTGTATGAATCTAAATTTTAGAAGTCCAACCGATTTCTGAATACATGTCAAAGCTAGTGGGAGCATAAGTGTTATGCTAATAATCATCATGTTAGTGGAAGCATGATAATTATGATTAGTATTGCAAGCTAGCAATGTTAATTATAGAAAAAAAAAGTTTCAATTCGTGAAGTTGCAGGGGTTGAAAAAGTCGTTTTGCTATAATTAAGGGAGAGAAAATTATACTTCATTTTAATTCTAGAAGCTTAGATTGAGATTTTAATCATCTTTAGTCAAGGACATATATATGAATTTTATGTTTGAATGGTTCGACTTAAGGAAATTCTATATATATATATATATATATATATATATATATATATATATATATATATATATATACTGCATTCTCAAAATTCGATTATGACTACGGCATCCCTCTTCATAGTTAAATTTTGAAAACTTGGCGAATAAAAAATATTGTAGCAAAAGACTGGTCTAATATCATGTCTTTGTGTGAGACATCATGAATCGTGTTCCATATGCTTCGGATATAGGATCGATTTCATGTGCTATAATATTCATCCTTTCTAAATTTTCCAAATGCTCAGGGCATTTAGAAGGGAAAAGTGTAGAACTGGATATGACTAAAGTGATTAAGCAATTGTCGAGGACAATCCGAGGTTTGCCAAAGATTGGTTGCTCAGGACATTTGGAAGTATAGTGTTAATCTTGGTAGGACCATATTGACATTTTCTGAAAAGAGGTAACTCTTGTTCAGAAGTGATAGTCAAAATGGGACTATGGAGATATCTGCATAGGTGGAAGTTATTCTATCTGTGTAACATTAGAAAAACTTAATGCAAGAAGGATGTTCAAAGCAATGTACTTTGAATATGAGACTTCGTTTCCATAGAGTTGATCTCCTTTGGAATCCTCTGTAATGACTGATGACAAGGTCTTTGGTGACCTTGCGCATAATCATTATGAGAGGATCAATGCATATAAGTTTAAAGTCTAACAGATTTTTGGTAAATGGTAGAAATTAGAAATTCTTACATTTACAATAAGGATTTGGGATTGTGAAATGAGCAACATTGGAATCATGTTCAATTGATCTACTTCACAAAGTAAAGATCATGGACAAACATAGTGTGCATACTTGAAGTATGGCATAACTATTGTTTAGAAAAACAAAGTGTACATGCTAGGAGCATGGGATAACTATTGTTTTATTCAAGTATTAAGTTGATTATTTGAAACATTATACAATGAATAATGTGTAATCAATATGGTGATAAATAAAAGGTGGTTTTATTTATATTCAAAAGGGTTCTGAGACCATATTGGATTCGATTATTATTGTGTTTCACTTTGCATGTTTTGACTTCCAGAATAGCTAGGTTATTCTTTTGAATGACTAAGTTATTTAAACATTCCACAGTTGTTCATATGTTGGAAGTAGGTATGAATTAAGACTGTCATGAATCGAGGTTGTATGGCTAAATGTGTTTAGACATAGCAATGGTTGCTACAACATTCATGAGTGCTCATAAGTTATGAGTATTGGATTAAACCCACGCTCACTTGTATCACTTCATGGAATTTATCTCGAGTGATCGTGAGACGGTAATATCATATAAGTCTTCAAACCTAGAGATATGAGTTGTTACCTATGAGTTGGTTGTGCATTGATTGCACGTAAACGCATCAGTAACTTGATGTTATAAAACGTGCATTTGTGTACAATTCAACAAGTAGTAGAACAAGCATATGAGTCGAAGTTTATCTGTTCCTTCTAGAAATAGAAGCGATATCTGGGCCCCTCGATGATTTTGTGTTGACCCATGTACCGGGCCCGGTCAGAATCTAATTGATGTGTTCAATTTAGTTCTTTGTCAAACAAATCAGAAATTGAGAAACAACTGCCAGATAATAAGTAAGACATTGTTCCATGTATTTGTCCGGCTGATATCATGAGAACAGAGGATTGTATGATCACTTATCTAAAATGGCGCTTCATAGTTCAACAGAGTTTTCGAGAGCTACGATTGCTGGTTGGTTCCTGAAGTAATATACGAAAATACAGTTATTAGACTTATCCAAGTGGAAGACTATTGGATAAGGTGTCTAAGTCCATAACTTATTTGGTATATACTTGACCCGACCTGGCATGCTCCATTTGGATTGCACTTCACCCGAATAATTTATATGGATAAACTTATGAGAATAGTATGCTTATAATTTATTAATATATTATAAGTTATAATATATTAATATAAAGTCATGTTATTTAATTAGTTTTAGTCATAAATTAATTATGAATTAATTTAGTGATTAAAAGGAAGACTAATTAAATATGGGCTATTGCATTTTATATAATGTGGGCTTAAACTCATTAGGAATGGGCTAAGCATGCATGGGGGTCCATGGATGATCCATGGAGCTTTTAACCCATGGATCCTTGGAAAGGAAAAGACATGGGTTATTAGGGTTTACCCTAATCCTCCACACTATATAAAGATGCACATATTGCAAGAAATTGCAACTAGTTGTGTGAGAACTAAGGGTGGCCGATTTATACATAAGCATATTATTCTCTCAAGGTTTTTCCAAGTTTGTGGTGATTTGTGATTCAACTTGAGGCATTCACATTATTGGTGCTAGGCTCTCAAACTCCAAGCAATCAACCACCATCAAAAGGTATGTATTTCTACTAGTAGTTTTATGATTCATAATCCTTATACTATGCTAGTTAGGAAGAAACCTTGGAAATTATTATTTGCATGTATTTTAGAAGAAAACATAGATCCAAGGTTTATAGGGTTGCATGCACACCATAGTAGTGTTAGAATGCTCAAAACCCAACAGCAACATACTGCTTCAGGCAGATCAATGAACAGATAGTTTCCGTGTTTAGGTCGGTAATGATGAATTGAGTCTTCAGGTGTATGAGAAGTATCTAGACGTTGGAACCCCAGATATCAGAAGTTGAATAGTTAGATGAGAGACAAGAAAACTGGGTATGATGTAAGACTATAATGATTCTTGTAGCATTCACTTCTTTGCATTGGGTTCTGTGGCGATGGGTAGCCAGCCTATTATGATCGGATGGATCAGAAGAATTAGATGAGCCATGAGTGGTAGTATAGTTAGAAGAGTTATTTTCGGAAGAGGTATCCTACATATGTCGCGTGGGACTGCTGAGTGTGTTTTGGCTCAACAAACGATTAGATATCCGTTGTTTCGAGGGATTATCTAAGCTTCAGTCAGATATAAGTATACTGCATGGAAATTTGGTCTATGACTTTATTTTCTAGTGAGAACCTCGGGTTATCAGAAGTTGCGTAGCCAGTTGGGAGATAAGTGTAATGAATTGGACAATGATTTAGTGCGGGCGGTCTGTTAGTGGGGGACAGACCCTCTCGAGACTTCGGAAGTCGGACAGATTAAATATGATCTTGTTGCAGGAAATTCGTTCATCTTCGGGTTCTAGGACCTTGCGAAGGTTGGTCACGGATACCTTGGGGAGGCTAGGGTGTGCCCAAGATTGTAACTATGTCGCCCAAGTTGTTGGGCGTGTAAGGGATGGTAAGGAATGATTTCAAGGATGAAATCTAATTTAAGTGGAGGAGAGTTGTAACATTCTGTTTATTTAATAAATAAATAGATAAAAAAAATTGATGAACAAATAGTCACTAAATCCATATTATTTAGCGGGTTGTTAGTTTTCAGGAGCTGAATGTTATAATTTGGATTATTCAGGGGGGTTAAAGTGTAATTGCGGGACTTGTTTCCTAAAGGATTTTAGAAGTCAGTGGCTGAATGGTAACATTTTGGAGTTGACTTGTTAACAATTTAGGAGGCAGGGTTAAAAAAGTAAATATGGGATTTATTTCGAAATGGTTTTTGGATTGAGGGACCTTTTTTGCCATTATGGCAATAAGATTGTAAGCGCTGGGTATATAACCGTCAATCCCTCCATAGCCCTAACACTAATCGGGTATTGTAGTCCTCACCCCCCTTCCTTGTCTCTGGGGCTGCCGCCACCATTCACCCTTCCGTTGTAACAGCCCGGAATTTCAGGTATTACTTTAAATTATCTTGGGGAATATTTAGGGGGGGACTCGGCGAGTTGATGCCTGACTCGCCGAGTAGGACCACGGTCTTAGTCGCAGATTCGCGACTGGACTCGACGAGTCCATTAGGGACTCGGCGAGTCGACGCTGTTCAGCTGAAACCCTAGCCGTTTTGATTCTGGATCGTATATAATGCCTTTAGGGCCGTCATGTCTCGTCTTTTGGCCGATTGGAGATAACCAAAAAGTCTGTGGGCGTCTGGAACAAGGGTGAAGGCTAGTGGAAGCTTGAAGAGGTTGTTAGGCAAGGAGAGGCAAGGTGGTGATCAAAGGAGGTTCAAGGGGTTGAGCTCTGAAGGTTGGGGACACAGGGAGCACGTTTTCCAGGTAATCCTCGGATCATTTTCTGTAGTTTTGGCGTTGTATGCGAATCTAGGGTTTAGGAAACCCATTTAAGGATTTGATAGATTATAGTGTTGTTACAAGTGTTTAAACCCCTGTAATAGTATATGTGAAGGTCCAGGAAGTCCCATATCTATATATCACGGAATCATGTGAGTTACAGGAGGCAACTGATTGACTGCATGGCGAGGACTCGCCGAGTCCAATGATCAGACTCGGCGAGTATCTTGAAGATTCACTAGAACTCGCCGAGTTGTTCCTCAGACTCGGCGAGTAGCTTGAAGATCTTCTGGAACTCGTCGAGTCGTTCTTTAGACTCGGCGAGTGGAGTCGGGGTGTCTAGACTCGCCGAGTTGCCTTTGCACCCGACGAGTCCGGTCAAGTTGACCGTTGACCTGTATGTAATTTAGTAGGGTCAGTTGTCTTGGTTGATAAGATCATTAATAAAGGTATGTGGTATTATAGGGAGCCTGTAGGTTAGCGGATCGAGTGCGAGTGGCTCGAAGGGTTTATAGCTTGCATACTACGAGGTGAGTCTTCTCACTATACTTCACCCGGAAGGGTTTGACTGCGTGACCGGAAGGTCGTATGTGTTATATTTATGCTATGTCTAGAGAGGTAGATGCTTTATATGTGATGTATGCTTATATGTGATGTATGCTTATACGGGCCGGAAGGCGAGACTTTATGTGATAGAAAGAACGGTATGATGTATGACTTATGTGTTATGTGTGATATGTTATATGTGTTATGTTTTATACTATTATGGGCCGGAAGGCGAAATACTATGGGCCGGAAGGCAATTTAATACGGGCCGGAAGGCGATATGTTATGGGCCGGAAGGCGATTATGTTACGGGCCGGAAGGCAATGTTATATGGACCGAAAGGTCCGGGCCGGAAGGCGTATGTGGGTAAGTTGTATACTGGGGAACTCACTAAGCATTTATGCTTACCAGTTGTGTTTATGTTTTTCAGGTACTAGTGATGACCGTGGGAAGGCGCCGGCGTGACACGTACACACTGCCATTGTTGAAGATCTTGGGGGATTCGTTATTTATATTTTTGCAATAAACTTGGAATAAATTCTTTTGTCGAATAATGATGTATTATTTTAAATGAAAAATTTATTTGAAAACTTGAGCTGTTACAATTGGTATCAGAGCCTTGGTTTGAGGGATTCGGGTGTACTTTCGGGTGCAACTGAACTCAGACTGGGGATTTGAGGAAAAACCTTTTTAAAATAATAAGGACACAACATTTCATAAAGGGTAAGGCGGTAAAACAAGAATGGAGCAGTGTGTACGATCAGCCAGCGCCCGAACGGTAAAGATCCCCAGAATACCTTACAATGTTATGTTATGCACTGAATTATGAATTGTTATGCATGCTAGAAGACTAGGTATACATGATAGGACTAGAATTGCCTGTTTTGTGATGCCTTAGTCTAGGGAGATTGTTTATATGAGATATTTGGTAGCGTGCAAGTAGATAGTGCATACTAGAGGTAGAGTACTCATTATTCGGGATTTGGGGAGGAAGATTTGGGACGAATACTGATGCGGTGTGGTCGGTAGTATTGGGCCCGTACTACCGAAGACACTGGATCGGTGGAAGACCCAAGTAAGAATCCCTGGAAATCGGAGACTGAGTAGGGGGCGTATCGAGTACAATTGTACTTGGTGGAGTCTCTGATGATTTTATGTTATATTTCAGAGACATCATGGTCATCACACGCAATGGGGCGAGTTCGAGCGGTGCGAGTGACGAGGAGATTCGTCAGATTATTCAGGAAGAGGTAGCTGCGGCGGTTCGGGCTGAGATCCCGGAGATGTTTGGGTCTATTAAGACCACTCTGATGGAGGAGTTTGAGGAGCGGTACGCCGCACTTACTGAAGCTGCAGTCGCTGCCGCTACCGCAGCTGTGGTTGCTGCTAGGCTGCACGGGGGTGATTCATTGCTATTCAGGGAATTCAGCAACACGAAACCCCCTGAATTTGATGGGATGCAGGATCCGATTGCGGCTATGAGGTGGATCGCCGACATTGAGGGGTGCTTCTATACTTGCTCATGCCCGGAGCACCTGAGGGTACGCTTCGCCTTGAACCAGCTCCGTCTGGGAGCGAAGGATTGGTGGAAGTTCGTGACGGCGAACTTCACTCAGGCAGAGATTTCAGCGGTGACATGGGAGAGGTTTACGGAGATGTTCAGGGACGAGTACGTTCCCCCGGTGGAGAGGGAGCGATTGATTCAGGAGTTCTTGACCCTTAAGCAGGGTACTGACTCCGTGGCAGTGATCACGCGGAAGTTTCATGAGAGGACAATGTTCTGCCCTGAGCTGGTATCTATAGAGCAGTCGCGGATGAGCCGGTATTTGAGCGTTTTGAAGAGGGAGATCCGGGAGTTTGTGTCAAACTCCACCTATCGTACTTTCACTGAGCTTCAGGCGAACGCCAGGAAGCGCGAGATCGAGTTGGAGACTCAGGCGAGGGAGGAGGCTGAGTCTCGGCAGGTGGATCGGCGGCCGGCTCAGTCTCAGCCGGCAGCCAAGCGGACTAAGTTCGCTGATTCGAGGATGGGAGGTCCGAAGGGTCGCACTTGCGTGAAGTGCGACAGGAGTCACGAGGGGGTGTGTCGAGCTGGTGGTTGCTACAAGTGTGGCAAGGAGGGACATATTGCCAGGGATTGTCCTAAGGGGTTTATGGTTTGCTTTCACTGCAACCAGACAGGCCATCGGAAGGCCGAGTGTCCGCAGCTTCGTCAGGGAGCTACACCTACTACCAGGACTACTGAGACCCGACCGGCGAAGGTCGAGGCCCCGAGGGCTCGCGGGAGAGCCTTTCAGCTGACTGCAGAGGAGGTCCGCGCTGCACCCGACGTTGTGGCAGGTATGTTATCATTCACGTAATTACTTAAAGGTTGAAATGTTATGCTTATGTTAATGTATGTGTAGGCACTTTTCTTGTGAACTCTATGCCTGCTCTAGTGTTATTTGATTCGGGTGCGAGTAGATCGTTTGTATCGTTAGCCTTTAGTCAGCATATCGGCATTAGTCGTGAGCCGTTAAGTCGGCCTTTGAGTGTTTCTATTGCGGCCGAGAGGGTGGTTTGTGCTACGGAGGTTCTTCGGGGATGTGTGCTAGAAATCTTCGGGGTCGCGTTCCCGATTGACCTAGTTCCTATTACGATGGGGGACGTCTGTGTCATCGTGGGCATGGACTGGTTGAGCCGATTCAGCGCTGTCATCGACTGCGAACGTCAGCTGGTGACTATACGAGACCCTAGTGGGGGAGTTCTTACGGTATACGGCAAGGGTACCCGTTCGGGATCAGATTTTTGTTCGGCCGCTAGGGCGAGGCAATGCATACAGCGGGGATGTAACGGTTTTGTGGCGTATGTGATGGATACGCGAGAGACTTAAGAGAGGCCGAAGACAGTGGAGGAGGTTCCATTGGTGCGCGAGTTTCCAGATGTTTTTCCCGAGGATTTTCCGGGAGTGCCTCCTGCGAGGCAAGTAGAGTTTGGTATCGATCTAGTTCCAGGGATTGCGCCTATTGCGAAGGTGCCTTATCGTCTTGCACCTCCAGAGATGCAAGATTTGTCCTCGCAACTTCAGGAGTTGTTGGAAAAGGGATTTATTCGGCCGAGTAGCTCACCGTGGGGAGCACCGATTCTGTTCGTCAAGAAGAAGGATGGTTCACACCGGATGTGTATCGATTACCGGGAACTGAACAAGGTGACTGTCAAGAACCGCTATCCGTTACCGAGGATCGATGATCTATTCGATCAGTTGCAAGGGGCATCTTGGTTTTCCAAGATTGATTTGAGATCAGGGTACCATCAGGTAAGAGTGCGGGATGAGGACGTCCAGAAGACAGCATTTAGGACGCGGTATGGGCATTACGAGTTCGTGGTGATGCCTTTTGGGCTCACCAATGCCCCAGCAGTGTTCATGGACCTCATGAACAGGGTATGCAGGCCGATGCTGGATCGGTCTGTGATTATATTTATCGACGACATTCTGGTGTATTCGCGGTCTAGAGAGCAGCATGAGGGACATTTGAGGGAGGTCCTTGAGGTGCTGAGGTCGGAGAAGCTATATGCAAAATTCTCCAAATGTGACTTCTGGTTACGGGATGTCCAATTTCTGGGGCACGTTGTAAATAAGGCAGGGATATTGGTTGATCCGGCCAAGGTAGAAGCAGTGATGAGTTGGGAGGCACCGAAGTCACCTTCTGAGATCAGGAGTTTCCTTGGGTTGGCGGGGTACTATCGGAGGTTTATTAGGGACTTCTCCAAGATCGCGGTGCCGCTCACCAGATTGACCCGGAAGGGTGTTACATTTTCATGGGGACCCGAGCAGCAGACTTCCTTCGAGACACTTCGTCAGAGACTGTGCGAAGCCCCAGTATTAGCTCTCCCGGAAGGGATGGAGGACTTTGTCGTATATTGCGACGCATCGATTTCGGGGCTGGGTGCAGTGTTGATGCAGAGGGGCCATGTGATAGCCTATGCATCGAGGCAGCTGAAGCCTCACGAGGCGAGGTATCCCACGCATGACTTAGAGTTGGGGGCGGTAGTGTTCGCCCTCAAAATTTGGCGTCACTACCTGTACGGGGTTCGTTGTACCATATACACGGACCATAAGAGTTTAAAGTATTTGATGGATCAACCCAACCTAAATATGCGTCAGAGGAGATGGTTAGATGTGGTTAAGGATTATGACTGTGAGATCCTGTACCACCCAAGCAAGGCTAATGTGGTAGTCGATGCATTGAGTCGTAAGACGGAGAGCACTCCATTGCGGGACGTATGTTTGAGATTGACGGTGATGACTCCGGTATTAGATGCTATTCGTGGGGCACAGGCCGAGGTTGTGAAATCTGGGATGCAGAAACAGGAGCGGGTCGTCGGATTGATTTCAGAGTTCGTTATGGATGGACGGAGACTTCTGACGTTTCAGGGTCGCATCTGGGTACCATTCGTGGGCGGTACGCGTGTTACTTTGATGGAGGAGGCACACAGATCGAAATTCTCGATCCATCCCGGTGCTACGAAAATGTATTTGGATTTGAGAAAGGAGTACTGGTGGCCTTGCATGAAGAGAGACGTCGCCTGGTTCGTTGAGAGGTGTTTGACCTGCCGTAGGGTTAAGGCCGAGCACCAGAGACCGCATGGTAAGTTGCAACCCTTGGAGATTCCTGAGTGGAAGTGGGAACAGATCACGATGGATTTCATCACTAAATTGTCGAGAACTGCCAGGGGAGTCGATGCGATTTGGGTGATTGTGGATAGGCTAACAAAGAGTGCACACTTCCTTGCCAATAGCGAAAGTTCATCAGCAGAGAAGTTGGCAGAGTTATACGTGAGAGAGATAGTGTCTCGGCATGGGGTACCGATTTCGATTGTTTCAGATCGCGACGTACGTTTCACTTCCAGGTTCTGGAAGAAATTTCATGAGGAGTTGGGTACTAAACTGCATTTTAGTACCGCATACCATCCCCAGACCGACGGTCAGAGCGAGCGGATGATTCAAACATTGGAAGACATGCTTAGAGCGTGTGTGTTAGACTTTGGGGGTAGCTGGGATGCGCATCTGCCGTTGGCTGAGTTCTCCTACAACAACAACCATCATTCGAGCATTGGTATGCCACCTTTTGAGTTGTTGTATGGTAGGAGGTGTCGGACTCCCATTTGCTGGGGAGAAGTGGGACAGAGAGTGATGGGCAGTACAGAGATCGTACTTCAAATGACCGAACAGATTCAACAGGTGAGGCAGAGGTTATTGACCGCCCAGAGCCGACAGAAGAGTTACGCGGACAGACGCCGGTCCGAGCTCGAATTCCAGGTTGGCGACTTCGTTCTCCTAAAGGTTTCTCCTTGGAAAGGAGTGATTCGGTTCAGAAAGAGGGGCAAATTGGGGCCTCGGTTCATAGGTCCATTTCGGGTAATTGCAAGGGTAGGTCGGGTAGCTTATCGGTTGGAGTTGCCAGCGGAGCTGAGTCAGATTCACAATACCTTTCACGTATCACAGTTGAGGAAGTGTATAGCCGATGAAGCGGCAGTGGTTCCGTTAGAAGATATTCAGGTGGATGCGAGCCTGAATTACGCCGAGAGACCAGTAGCTATCAGGGATCGGAAGATCAAGGTTCTACGGAACAAGGAGATACCTCTGGTGTTGGTTCAGTGGCAACATCGGAAGGGATCGGAGATGACTTGGGAGCCGGAGAGTGAAATGCGGGAGCAACATCCGGAGTTATTCGCAGAATGAGACTTCGAGGGCGAAGTCTAGTTCTAGTGGGGGAGAGTTGTAACAGCCCGGAATTTCAGGTATTACTTTAAATTATCTTGGGGAATATTTAGGGGGGGACTCGGCGAGTTGATGCCTGACTCGCCGAGTAGGACCACGGTCTTAGTCGCAGATTCGCGACTGGACTCGACGAGTCCATTAGGGACTCGGCGAGTCGACGCTGTTCAGCTGAAACCCTAGCCGTTTTGATTCTGGATCGTATATAATGCCTTTAGGGCCGTCATGTCTCGTCTTTTGGCTGATTGGAGATAACCAAAAAGTCTGTGGGCGTCTGGAACAAGGGTGAAGGCTAGTGGAAGCTTGAAGAGGTTGTTAGGCAAGGAGAGGCAAGGTGGTGATCAAAGGAGGTTCAAGGGGTTGAGCTCTAAAGGTTGGGGACACAGGGAGCACGTTTTCCAGGTAATCCTCGGATCATTTTCTGTAGTTTTGGCGTTGTATGCGAATCTAGGGTTTAGGAAACCCATTTAAGGATTTGATAGATTATAGTGTTGTTACAAGTGTTTAAACCCCTGTAATAGTATATGTGAAGGTCCAGGAAGTCCCATATCTATATATCACGGAATCATGTGAGTTACAGGAGGCAACTGATTGACTGCATGGCGAGGACTCGCCGAGTCCAATGATCAGACTCGGCGAGTATCTTGAAGATTCACTAGAACTCGCCGAGTTGTTCCTCGGACTCGGCGAGTAGCTTGAAGATCTTCTGGAACTCGTCGAGTCGTTCTTTAGACTCGGCGAGTGGAGTCGGGGTGTCTAGACTCGCCGAGTTGCCTTTGCACCCGACGATTCCGGTCAAGTTGACCGTTGACCTGTATGTAATTTAGTAGGGTCAGTTGTCTTGGTTGATAAGATCATTAATAAAGGTATGTGGTATTATAGGGAGCCTGCAGGTTAGCGGATCGAGTGCGAGTGGCTCGAAGGGTTTATAGCTTGCATACTACGAGGTGAGTCTTCTCACTATACTTCACCCGGAAGGCGAGACTTTATGTGATAGAAAGAACGGTATGATGTATGACTTATGTGTTATGCGTGATATGTTATATGTGTTATGTTTTATACTATTATGGGCCGGAAGGCGAAATACTATGGGCCGGAAGGCAATTTAATACGGGCCGGAAGGCGATATGTTATGGGCCGGAAGGCGATTATGTTACGGGCCGGAAGGCAATGTTATGTGGACCGAAAGGTCCGGGCCGGAAGGCGTATGTGGGTAAGTTGTATACTGGGGAACTCACTAAGCATTTATGCTTACCAGTTGTGTTTATGTTTTTCAGGTACTAGTGATGACCGTGGGAAGGCGCCGGCGTGACACGTACACACTGCCATTGTTGAAGATCTTGGGGGATTCGTTATTTATATTTTTGCAATAAACTTGGAATAAATTCTTTTGTCGAATAATGATGTATTATTTTAAATGAAAAATTTATTTGAAAACTTGAGCTGTTACATCCGTCCTCCGACCACCTTGCACCATCAAGCAGCCCTTTTAACCGACATCATCGAAGACCGGCGTGAAAGGATATCGTTCAGGAAGAGACAAAGAAATGAGTCGATTAGCGCCATTGTCGCTACTATCTCCTGCCGATGGCACCAATATTGTTGATGTTCCATTTTTGTTGGCGACGACGAGCAATGGCTGTTTGTCCCAATGTTTTGCCGTTGCGGTTCCAACGCCTACTCCAGCCGCCGCCTTCCGTCTGACTGTCACCTTCTTTCACTATTTTATTATCCTTCGTCGGCGCCCAAGGGTGTTGTTGCTGCCACTCGTTGTGCGCCACCTGGTGGGAGGTCATTCCCAAATCTAGTGTGTTCCTATGTTTGTTGGTCAGCAACTGAGAAGAACCACCATGGCGGTTGGCCATGGTGGTTGTCGCTATTAACATCGATACGTCACCGTTGTTGCTGCTTGTGTTACTATCGCCATCGCCAAACACCACCAAGTGGGTGGTTAGGAGTATTTCGCAAGTCAAAGGCGTATGTGTGTGTTTTACTTGGTTTCGTTGGCTGGAACTCTCAAAAACGGTGAAACATCCCAAAAATACGACCCAAAAATTTTGTTTTTAAATAATAATAAAAGTCATAACACTAAATGTCATATAATAAAACCATACGTCGGATATCTCAAAAGCCATAATAAAAGTGTCGTATCAAAAACTGTATCAAATCACATTTAAGTATCTGAACAAAACTCCCAGGAATAAAGTTGAAGCTGTGGAGTGTGCGATGCCATCATCCCCAGCTCTTCCCTTTACTTGTGGAAGTACCTGAAACCAAAACTGAAACTATAAGCACACAGATTAGTGAGCTCCCCCAAACTACCACATACCAATAACATATAAACACATACGGGGCCTTGCCCACTGCATCGGACCGAAGTTCGGAACTAACTACGGCCTTGCCCTCTACATCAGACAGAAGTCTGGAACTGACTGGGACCTTGTCCCCTGCATCGGACCGAAGTCTGGAACTAACTTCATCGGATCGAAGTCCGGAAACTGAGCATTGCATAGCATGTCATAAACATATCAACTAGCATGAACACATTAACTGCAGACTGCATCGGGTCGTAGCCCGGAACACATAACGCATAAATCCTGTCTGAGCCACGAAGGCATAAAACATACTAAAAACTGCATTGGACCATAATCTGGAAACTACTGCTAGCTAAACGGGATGGCATTGTGGCCTTAGACCCGTTCCTACTGGAAGGAAACTCACCTCATAAACTGATTGCTAAATGAACTGCTCGGGAAACTGTCTGCTGTTGCTCCAGTATCTCCCTGGCTACAATTTCCATAACACACTAAATCAAATACTGATAAGTATACTGAGGGTAAAATGACTATTTTACCCCTGATCAAAGTCAATCCTACTGGTCAAAGTCAACATACAGTTGACCTGACTCGTCGAGTTGGGTCACCAACTTGTCGAGTCCTCACCCACTTCCTTGCTTCTGCTCGCTACTACTCATCGAGTTTGGCATAGACTCGACGAGTTCCTCTTCAATTCTATTACTCAGTCAATCTGCATTCGACTCGCCGAGTTATATGAACAACTCGTCGAGTCTGATCTAGATGTATGAAGATTGTCTCGGTCTCGCGACTCGACTCACCGAGTGTGAAGAATGACGCGCCGAGTCGCATGCATGCAATTACTATTCAAATGATTCTGCTGAAAACCAACGCATCCAACTGATACATCTGGGCTCCTAAGGCTTGGTTTGCACGTAAAGGTTCCATTTTTACGTGCACATATACTCCAAAAGAGGTTTATAGGCTTAAAATGCATGAATAAGGTTAGATCTAGGGTTTATATGCAACAAGGATCAATAAAGGTATTAGATCTGGGTTTTGCAATAGAAATATGATTAGATCTGAAAGCTATACCACTACACAAGCTCCTTTACTAGATTAAGCTCATAAATGGGCAAAAAGGTAGCCTAAATGAGATTTCTAAAGAGAAGCAACCAAGGAACAGAAAGAGTCCGATTAATACCTCAAATGCCTCTAAAATGTATGCAAGAACTTGATTCCCTTCTTCTCCTTTGGATCTAGCCTTCCTCTTCTCTTCAAATCTTCACTCTTTACACAAAAATGCCCAAAAACACTCAAGATAGGTTAAGGTGTTGCTATGAAACATTCTGAGGGTGGGGGAGGCCAGATTGGGCGCATAAGGGGGGGTTATATAGGGTGCAAAACCCGTGGATCTAGGGTTTCTTCCAGATTGGCGGACTCGCCAAGTCCAAGATATGGACTCATCGAGTCGCCCACTTTCACGTGCTCGAAATCCCATCTCTACTCGACGAGTCAGGCAATAGACTCATCGAGTCCCTCTTGAAAAACTTGGAAAAATAAACATTAAATAACATACCAGAAATGGGGATGTTACAACTCTCCCCCACTTGTCTCAGACTTCATCCTCGAAGTCTACTGCTGCTACATCTGCAAACAACTCTGGGTAGTGCTCCCTCATTTCCTCCTCTGCCTCCCACATCCACTCAGATCCCTTCCGATGCTACCACTGCACCTTTACTAACTGAACCACCATGTTCCTCAAGGTTTTCATCTTCCGATCCATGATCGTTGTGGGTCTCTCAATATAATTCAGGTTGCTATCAACCTGAATGTCCTCCAAGGGTACTACTACTGCCTCATCCACCAAGCACTTCCTCAGTTGAGAAACATGGAAAGTGTTGTGGATCTGACTGAGCTTTGCTGAAAGATCCAACCGATAAGCAACCCGTCTCACCCGGGCCAAAACCCTAAAAGGACCGATGAACCTGGGGCCCAGCTTGCCCTTCTTCTGAAACCTGATAACACCCTTCTAGGGTGATACCTTCAGGAGAACCATATTGCCCACCTGGAATTCCAAGTCTAAATGCCTCCTATCGGCGTAACTCTTCTGCCGACTCTGCGCAGTCTGCAGTCTGCTACGAACCTGCTGGATCAATTGTATTGTCTTGAGCACCACTTCGGTGCTCCTAATGACTAGCTGACCGACCTCGCCTGAAAAAATCGGGGACCTACGCATCCTCCCATAGAGCATCTCAAAAGGAGGTCGATCAATACTCGCATGGTAATCGTTGTTATACGAAAATTCCGTTAACAGAAGATACGTATCCCAACTGCCCTGGAAGTCTAGAACACATGCCCGCAGCATGTCCTCGAGTGTCTGAATCATTCTCTCGCTCTGCCCATCCGTCTGAGGATGGAAAGTGGTGCTAAAATGGAGACGAGTACCCATCTCATCATGAAACCGCTTCCAGAATCTGGAAGTAAAACGGACATCTCGGTCTAACACCACTGAAACAGGCACTCCATGTCGTGCCACCACCTCTCGCACATATATATCAGCTAGCTTCATAGCCGATATGCTCTCCTGGATCGGTATAAAATGAGCACTCTTCATCAACCGATCCACTACAACCCAAATCGAATCCACTCCACGTGTGATCCTAGGAAGCTTAGTGATGAAATCCATAGTGATATCCTCCCATTTCCACATTGGTATGTCAAACGGTTGCATCTTGCCGTGAAGCCTCTAGTGCTCTGCCTTAACTTTCCTGCAGGTCAGGCATCTTTCCACATACCATGCGACATGCCGCTTCATGCAGGGCCACCAATAGTCGGGTCGAAGATCCCTATACATCTTCATTGCCCCTGGATGGATGGAAAATCGTGACTTATAGGCCTCATCCATCAAAACCTGCTGCACTCCGCCCCAGTACGGTACCCATACTCTCCAATGAAGGTTTAATAATCCTCGGCTATCGTAGTCAAAAGAAGCTACTCGGCTCACAATCCTCTCACACTTCTGCCTCTCCTCCTTGAGGCCCTCGGCCTGCGCCTCTTTGATTTGCTCCAATAATAGAGTAATCACCGTCATCCTCAAACAAATGTCTTTGATCGGGGCCGCTACTGCCTTGCGGCTCAGGGCGTCGGCCACCACATTGGCCTTCCCTGGATGATAAAGGATCTCACAATCATAATCCTTCAACACATCTAACGATCGCCTCTGCCTCATGTTCAGATTCGGCTGGTCCATGAGGTACCTCAAGCTCTTGTGATCTGTGTAAATGGTACACTGGACCCCATAGAGGTAATGTCTCCAAATCTTAAGGGAAAAAACCACTGCCCCCAACTCCAAATCATGCGTAGGATAGTTAGCCTCGTGAGGCTTCAACTGTCTCGTGGTGTAAGTTATCACACGGCCTCGCTGCATCAACACTGCTCCCATACCTATGATCGAGGCATCACAGTATACTATGAAATCCTCTACTCCTTCTGGCAAGGTAAGAATTGTTGCCTCGCACAATCTCTGCCTGAGGGTCTCAAATGTAACCTGCTGCTCATGCCCCCAACGAAACGCCACCGACTTCTTGGTCAGTCGGGTGAGCGGTACTGCTATCTTGGAGAAATCCTGGATGAATCTCCTGTAATATCATGCCAAACCTAGGAAGCTCTGAATCTCGGATGGAGATCTCGGGACTTCCCACTGCATCATAGCCTCTATCTTGGCCAAATCTACCAAAATACCCTTCTGGTTGACGAGATGACCAAGGAACTGCACCTGGCGCAACCAGAACTCGCACTTGGAGAGCTTTGCAAAAAGTCTCTCCCACCTCAAAATCTCTAGCACCTCTCTCAGGTTCTCCTCGTGCTGCTCTTGAGTCTTGGAATGCACCAAGATATCATCTATGAATACTATTACAGAACAATCCAGCATCGGCCTGCACACGCAGTTCATGAGATACATGAACATGGCTGGAGCATTCGTGAGCCCAAACGGCATCACCACGAACTCATAATGACCATACCGGGTCCTGAAAGCAGTCTTCTGCACATCCTCATCTCTAACTCGCATCTGATGATACCCGGAGTGTAAATCAATCTTGGAAAACCAAGATGCTCCCTGCAACTGATCAAACAAATCATCTATCCTCGGAAGTGGGTAACGGTTCTTCACCGTTACCTTATTCAGCTCCTGGTAATCTATACACATACGGTGCGACCCGTCCTTTTTCTTTACAAAAAAAATTGGTGCACCCCAGGGCGAACTGCTCGGCCTAATAAAACCCTTGTCTAGCAGCTCTTCCAGCTGCGTAGATAACTCCTGCATCTCTGGGGGAGCCAACCGATACGGTGCATTGGCTATCGGAGCCGCACCAAGGATTAGGTCAATCTTGAACTCGACCTACCTCTCAGGAGGTATTCCCGACAAATCCTCAGGAAATACATGCGGGTAGTCTCGTACCAGCGGAACATCATCAACTGTTGTCTTGACCTTCTCCCGGGCATCTAAAACATAGGTAACATAACCGACGCAACCCTGCTGAAAATAACGCCTCGCTCTCACCGCTGAACACAGAACTGGTCCGCATTGTGGCCTCTCGCCCTGAATCACTAACTCTCCCCTACTGGGAGTGTGAACCCTCACTAACTGTAGCTCACATTCTATCACTGCCCCTATTGGGGCTCATCCAATCCATGCCTACTATAACCTTATTCCCTAGTAGGGGAATAGGGACCAAGTCCATCGGAAACCGCTCATCGAATAACTGTAGAGAACATCCTCTGTGTACCCTTGCGACCCTAACGGTCCTATGAGCTGCTATCTCAACCTCAAGTGGACAATCTAGCTCCCCAGGAGCTCTGCTAAACCTCTTGCTAAGCGCAAGAGAGACGAATGATCGGGTAGCCCCCGAATCAAACAATATTGTAGCTAAAACGCTTTTCACTGAGAACGACCCTATACAAAACATATAACCATAAGAAACAATTAATAATAAATGCAGAGATAAGGGAAAAATACATACTCGTCACCACGTCAGGAGTTGTTCGCACCTCCTCTGCTGTCAGCTGAAAAGCCATACTCTTTGCCACCAGTGTCTCAGCTCGGCCTTGACGTCCATCTGTAATCCTCAAAGTAGCAGGAGCAGGTGCTGACACCTTTCCTGCAGCAGCTAAACTCGGACACTGGGACTTTTTATGTCTCCTCTGATTGCGATGGAAGCAAATCATATCCGATGTCGTAACGGTGATAGTAGTGGCTGTACAATCTTTGCTCATATGCCTGGTCCGACCACACTTGTAGCAGCCGACACTCCTTGCCTTGCACGCCCCATTGTGCAATCTCCCACACATGCCACACCGAGCGTGGCTCTGCTGACTCCTAGCTTTGTGATCTGAACCCTTGGGCTTTTTGCCCGCACTCCCTGTACCTGGAGCCGCCTCCGGCTTCCTCTTTCACTCAATCTCTCTCTCTCTCTCTCTCTCTCTCTCTCTCTCTCTCTCTCTCTCTCTCTCTCTCTCTCTCTCTCTCTCGTGCGCGCGCTCGCTCGCTCGCTCTCGAGCTCTAACAATCATGTCATCCAGCGTTTTACAGTTGGACCGGCTCACAAACTGGCAGATATCACTCCGCAGCATCTCATGATAACGAACCTTCTTCATTTCCTCATCATCCGCGTACTGAGGAACAAGAAGAGCCCTCTCCCTAAACTTGGCGGTAATCTCTGCCACTATCTCTGTAGTCTAGGTAAGATCCTGAAACTCGCGTGCTAACTGCTGCACCTCAATAACCGGTGCGAACTTGACTCTGAACCTGGTAGTAAAGTCTGCCCAGGTCATGGCATCCAAAGCTGCATCATTCCTGATGGCATGACCAATCTCCTCCCACAAATCTCGTGCCCTATCCTTTAGAAGACAGGATGCCAATCTGACCTTGTCCACCTCGGGACACCTGCTCGTGCAGAATGTGGTTGCCACATCCGCCAACCATCTAGTACTCCCTATGGGGTCCCGTGCCCCATGATAATTCGGAGCTCTGCATACCCGAAACTCCCTAAAAGTAAGTGTGTGCGACCCCATCATGGCTGCCACCTCAGCACGGAAGGTGCTCAACCTCTCTTCCATCAACTCTAAGATACCCTCCTTGATCGAACTGAAGATCACAGGAGTCTGCTCAAGTACGGTGCGAGTAATCTCTAAAGAGAGAAACTCCCTAGTCTGCTCATCCAACTGCCCGGCCTCCGGGCCTGATCCTAATCCCCCTCCGGCACCTGAACTGCCGACTTCTAGACTAGGGCGTAATACCACCATTCTCAAACACAACATAATAAACATCAGGAACACTGATATATCTTGAGGAATCACTACTACCACAAGTTTCCTGGTCTCATCTCAGCTTTCCTTGATTCGAGTACGGATCCTCTGCTTTCCGTAGTACGGGCCCATACTACCTTCCACATCTATCCGTACTTTCCTCAAGTACTGCCTTGACTCCACCAAGTCACTATTACTGCTAATAATCTTTGCTACTCCCATCCTAGGCTTGCCCTAGGGAATTCTCTGACTATACCTGATCCAGTCCTCAACTGCTGAAAGCCTCCTTGTGATGCCAATTAGCCATCACCTGAATACCATCGAATGCGGCGAGGCTCAGATAATCCTTCAAGTAAAAGACTCATCCCTACAACGGTTAGACTCAGACAAGAGCTACGCAATAGGGCCAAGTCTAGCACTCTGAGATTATTCAACCCTGTTCACATGTGACGTGACGCATTCACCTAATGGCTAACTCCCATCACTTAGAGTCCCACAAAGCACAAAGCAAGCAACATTCAGACATAGGAGACTACTTAAGCAATTCTATCCTCATAATGGGAAACTGTACTAACATACAATGCTAAGCTCATGTTATCAGGCATAACCTAAACAGGCTATCCTACTGCTGACTACTCAACGCTAGCATGCAATTCTTATAAAGCTGAAACACATAAAGCAGGCATATAAGGCATCCTCCTAGATCCTTAGTCCTATACTTGCATGATGTTCTACTGAAACTGAAACTGAAACTCAATATTAACTAATACATACTATTGTATGGGTAATTTGGGAGTACTTACTTGAGCTCGGATGATCGCATGCACCACACCCTTTTCTCTTTTCAAAGTTCTTTTCTTTCTAAAATTCTTTTTACTTTTCTAAAACTCTTTTCTTTCGAAAAACATTTTACCATTTCCTTAGTTTGAGTTCAGACACACCCGAAAGTGTGCCCAAATCCCTCAAACCAAGGCTCTGATACCAACTTGAAACATCCCAAAAATACGACCCAAAATTTTGTTTTTAAATAATAATAAAAGTCATAACACTAAATGCCATATAATAAAACCATAAGACGGATATCTCAAAAGCCATAATAAAAGTGACGTATCAAAAACTGTATCAAATCACATCTAAGTATCGGAACAAAACTCCCAAGAATAAAGTTGAAGCTGTGGTGTGTACGATGCCATCATCCCGAGATCTTCCCTTTACTTGCGGAAGTACCTGAAACCAAAACTGAAAATGTAAGCACAAAGCTTAGTAAGCTCCCCCCAAAACTACCACATACCATACAATAACATATAAACACATACGGGGCCTTGCCTACTACATCAGACCGAAGTCCGGAACTAACCAGGGCCTTGCCCTCTACATCGGACAGAAGTTTGGAAACTACATCGGACCGAAGTCCGGAACTGACTGGGACCTTGTCCCCTGCATCGGACCGAAGTCCGGAACTAACTTCATCGGACCGAAGTCCGGAAACCAAGCATAACATAGCATGTCATAAACATATCAACTAGCATGAACACATTAACTGCGGACTGCATCGGGCCGTAGCTCGGAACACATAACGCATAAATCCTGTCTGAGCCACGAAGGCATCAAACATACTAAAAACTGCATCGGACCATAATCCGGAAACTACTGCTAGCTAAATGGGATGGCATTGTGGCCTTAGACCCGTTCCTACTGGAAGGAAACTCACCTCATAAACTGACTAGTAAATGAACTGCTCGGGAAACTGTCTGCTGCTGCTCCGGTATCTCCCTGGCTACAATTTCCATAACACACTGAATCAAATACTGATAACTATATAGAGGGTAAAATGACTATTTTACCCCTGCTCAAAGTCAATCCTACTGGTCAATGTCAACATACAGTTGACCTGACTCGTCGAGTTGTGTCACCAACTCGTCGAGTCCTCACCCACTTTTTTGCTTCTGCTCGCTACTACTCATCGAGTTTGGCATAGACTCGATGAGTTCCTCTTCAATGCTATTACTCAGTCAATCTGCATCCGACTCGCCAAGTTATATGAACAACTCGTCGAGTCTGATCTAGAGGTATGAAGATTGTCTTGGTCTCGCGACTCGACTCGCCGAGTCCAAAGAATGACTCGTCGAGTCGCATGCATGCAATTACTATTCAGATGATTCTGCTCAAAACCAACGCATCCAACTAATAGATCTGGGCTCCTAAGGCTTGGTTTGCACGTAAAGGTTCCATTTTTACGTGCACATATACTCCTAAAGAGGTTTATAGGCTTAAAATGCATGAATAAGGTTAGATCTAGGGTTTATATGCAATAAGGTTCAATAAAGGTATTAGATCTGGGTTTTGGAACCGAAATATGATTAGATCTGAAATCTATACCACTACACAAGCTCCTTTACTAGATTAAGCTCATAAATGGGCAAAAAGGTAACCTAAATGAGATTTCTAAAGAGAAGCAACCAAGGAACAGAAAGAGTCTGATTAATAACTCAAATGCCTCTGAATGGATGCAAGAACTTGATTCCCTTCTTCTCCTTTGGATCTAGCCTTCCTCTTCTCTTCAAATCTTCACTCTTTACACAAAAATGCCCAAAAACACTCAAGATAGGTTAATGTGTTGCTATGAAACGTTCTAAGGGTGAGGGAGGCCAGATTGGGCGCATAAGGTGGGTTATATAGGGTGCAAAACCCGTGGATCTAGGGTTTCTTCTAGACTGGCGGACATGCCGAGTCCAGGATATGGAGTCGTCGAGTCGCCCACTTTCACGTGCTCGAAATCCCGTCTCTACTCGACGAGTCGGGTAACAGACTCATCGATTCCCTCTTGAAAAACTTGGAAAAATAAACATTAAATAACATACCAGAAATGGGGACGTTACAAGTGGCCACCACCACCATCGTGAGGTGGTGGCTGCCACCACATGCCATCGTCGGCCACTACTAGGTTGTTGTGTGTATGTGTTTATTTTAGTAGTGGTTGTGTGTGTTTAGTTGGGAATAGCATTGCAAAATGTAACCATAAATTGGAATAATAAAATGAAACCCTAACCACCACCGTAAGGTGGTGGCTGCCGCCACCGGCTGCTGTGCCGGGTGGCGGTGTGTTTTGCCTTGTTGTGTTAGATTCGTTTGGGATGCTTGAAACCCTAATGGACCTAATGAAGCCCTAATGGGCCAAATGAACCCCAATTGATCAAAGGACCTAGTAATTGGGCTTATTGGGCTAAGATTGGGTTGGAAACCACTACTAAATTTTGGGATTGATGGGGACCGCATGAGAATTAGGGATTGATGGGGACCGCACGAGAATTATTTATTAAATTTAGAATATGAATTAATTATCATTGGCAAATTAACCTAAAGCACTATTGGACTTAATGGATTAAGTTCTTAATGGGTTAAGTAGGAAAACTTAACTCTAATTATCATTTTATGTGAAAACCTTAATTTCACTTGGGCCTTGAGTTGTTGGGCCTCGCCATTGGGCTTTGGTAATTAGAATATTAATGGGCCATCCAAGAATAATCATATGGACTAGAATATGTTGATGGACTTAGGGTAAGGCCCATATGAGGGTGTGGGCCCAATTTGGAAAAAAAATTGGGTTGTAGATGGGCTATAGTTTGGGCCTTGATGATTATATGATATTGGGCAATTGGAAATGCCAAATGTTTGGACTGGACTAAGTAGTTAGGCCTTTAATTATGAACATGTAAAGGTTTGGGGCCCAATTTGGAAAACTGGGCCATATGTTGGGCCTTGGGCTTGAATCAAGCCAAGATGGGGTTATGTAGCCTATTACTCTAAGACCTTGTGGTTATGTGTTGGGACCCAATTATTAATTGAGTGATGTTTTAATATTGATAGTTCGGGAATCTGTCATCCAGCAGTTGGGATTGTGTCTACGGGACTTCAACATTCTGAGGTAAGTTATCCTCACTATACCAATGGGTCTAAGGCACCACGACCGGCCCTTTATATATTTGTATATGGATTATGGCATGATATGTTTATTCATTACATCCAGTAGTTAGGATGGTGGTATGCTTATGCTTAGTGACCTGGTTAGGTCAGTGTCCTGGTTTTAGGATGATGCTATGTTAGTGATCGATAAGGTCTATATCCCGGTTATTGGGATGTTGCTATGATTAGTGATCTGTTAGATCAATTTGACTGTTATATGATATGAGCTAGCGTATGATATTTATGTGCACATGTTTTTATGATTGGGGGTTGGTTTGAGGCGGTCTCGCTTATGCTGAAGGCCAACATACTCGGTGAGCGTTCCAGTTAGGTTGTAGGCCATGCGAGGCCGTCCAGTCATGTTGAAGGCTTGGGAGTGGTCTAGATGGGCTGTAAGCCCTGGGAGGCGGTCCAGTCAGGCTGAAGGCTCATTATGTATGTTGTTTTGTATTTGCGGATATGATTATATGTGTATTATTGTGGGTATGGGTATTTTGGGGGGGAACTCACAAAGCTTTCAGGCTTACAGTTTCAGTTTATTGTTTCAGGTAAATTAGGGGATCATGGCAAGGCAAAGGCGTGATCATAAAGCTCCTCATATCTCATGATTTTATGATTTGATTCTGGGGATACTCTGATGATTAAACTATTTTGAAAACAAGTTGTGATAACTTAATGGTTTTAAATGTTTTAAAAAGTTTTAAATTGGCTTGAATTTTTGGGATGTTACACAGCAAACACGAGGTTTCTGCTTTGTCTATTTATCCGGATTGCGGTTTTGAGATATTTGGGGTGTCTTTCCCGATTGACTTGATTCTGATTCCCATGGGGGATGTTTGTGTAATCGCGGGTATAGACTGGTTGAGCCGTTTCGGTGCCATGATCGATTGCGACGGTCAACATGTGATAGTTCGAACCCCAAGTGGGGGAGAACTATTTATCTAGGGAGAGGGCGCCAGGATCGGTTCAGGGTTTTTCTGAGTAGCAAGGGCTCAAAAGTATATTCAGCATGGGTGTGTGGGTTATTTGGCGTATGTGGTGGATACGCGGGTCGGGGATCAAGTCTCGGTTTCAGACGTTCCAGCCATTAGAGAGTTCACTGATGTATTTCCGGAGGAGTTACCCGGTGTGCCTCCTGAGAAACAGGTTGAGTTCAGGATTGACCTTGTGCCAGGTGTGGCCGATATTGCCAAGGCGTCATACCAATTGGCACCGCCTAAGATGCAGGAGCTGTCATCTCTACTGCAGGATCTGTTAGGCAAGTAGTTTATCCGTCTGAGCAGTTCTTTATGGGGAGCACTGATTCTTTTTGTCAAGAAGAAGGATGGTTCACACTGGATGTGCATTGATTACCGGGAGCTAAACAAGTTAACGGTGAAGATCTGTTACCCTCTTCCACGGATAGATGATCTCTTCGATCAGTTATAGGGAGCATCTTGGTTCTCCAAAATAGACTTTAGGTCTGGATACCATCATTTCAAGATGAGAGAGGAGGACATGAAGAAGACTGCGTTCCGGACTCGTTATAGGCATTACGAGTTCGTGGTGATGCCTTTTGGGCTCACCAATGTGCCGACAATATTTGTGGATCTAATGAATCGAGTATGCAGGCTGATGCTCAATCGCTTAGTTATCGTATTCATTGATGAAATCTTGGTGTATTCCAAGACGAAAGAGCGGCATGAGGAGCATCTGTGTGAGCTTCTGGGAGTTTAGAGATGAGAACGACTTTATGCTAATTTCTCAAAATGTGAGTTTTGGTTGTGAGAGGTTCAGTTCCTTGGACACCTCGTTAACCAGGATGAGATTTTGGTCGATCCGGCTAAAATCAAGGTGATGATGCAGTGGGGGGTTCCGAAATCTCCCTCGGACATCAGGAGTTTTCTGGGCTTGGCAGGGTACTACCTGAGATTTATTTAGGATTTCTCCAAGTTTGCAGTACCCCTCACTCGTCTGACAAGGAAATGGGTAGATTTCTGGTGGGACCCTGAGTAGCAGACGACATTCGAGACTCTGTGATAGAGACTTTGCGAGGCCCCAGTGTTGACCCTCCCTAAGGGAATAGAGGATTTTGTGGTTTTTTGTGATGCGCCCATCACCGGCTTAGGTGCAGTCCTCATGCAGAGAGGACAGGTGATATCCTATACTTCACAACAAACTGAAGTTGCATGAGATGAGATAACCCACACATGATATTGAGTTGGGAGCAGTGGTGTTTGCCCTCAAGATCTAGAGACATTATATATATGGGTCTGTTGTACCATCTACACAGATCTGGAGACATATCATGGATCAGCCGAACCTGAACATGAGGCAACGCAGGTGGATGGATGTGGTCAAGGATTATAACTATGAGATCCTTTACCATCTGGGTAGAGAGAATGTGGTAGCAGATGCCCTAAGCCGCAAGTCCGCTGGACCTTTTATTCATGTGACATGTATAAGGATATTTGTGGATTCTCCACTAGTAGGCTTGATTAAGGAAGATCAGTTTTGTCACACCCCCAAACCAAGGATGGCGGAAACGTCCGGGGGTGGAGGACTTCATGTACAGTATCACAACAACGTGTATAATAGTGCTCAAAGTAAACACAGCCATCATAAATATAATTGAAAAAGTTACACCAAAGTATATGTTTACATGTTTCAAAATCAATTACATTATGATGACAAAAATAAATTGTTAACGGTTTAACGTCCCATCCTCAAAGCGCTGAAGTTTTCCTGTTTCACTGATTTCCTGAGAATACAAGTAGTTTTGAAAAAGTGTCAACAATTAAGTTGGTGAGTTCATAAGAGTTTTGTTTGAAGTAGAAACCGTTTTCCTTGTAAAATCGATATAGTTTGATTTCCAGAAAATTCAATATTTTCTTAGTTAAGTGTGAATAGAAATATTCCTATATGATGCATTAATGAACCCTAGAATGACCCGTAGAGTTCCTCTATAATCGTCCAGCGTATATAAGTTATATAAGGTTTAAATTAGACAAAACGTTGAATATAGTGGGTCTACCCTAGGTCCACAACCCAATGAGGAACAGGAGATGAGGCGGGCCCCACCAATTCTAAGTCAACCGAGACTAAATTCTTATATAACTCAAACATATACGCTCAGTGATTATAGTTAAAGTCTAACAATTCTAGATGAAATATAGTTTTAATATCATAATAACTATTTTAAGTGAACCTGGTACTTTGTATCAGTACCCCTTTTTGGTATAAAAACCGGCACTTTGTATTTGTACCCCTTTTTGTATAAACCCGGCACTTTGTATTTGTATCCCTTTTTGTATAAAAACCCGGTACTTTATATTTGTACCCCTTTTTGTATATAAACCCGGCACTTTGTATTTGTACCCCTTTTGTATAAAAACCCAGTACTTTGTATTTGTACCCCGTTTTGTATATAAACCCGGCACTTTGTATTTGTACCCCTTTTTGGATAA
Source organism: Lactuca saligna (assembly GCF_052625555.1). Lineage (NCBI taxonomy): Eukaryota > Viridiplantae > Streptophyta > Magnoliopsida > Asterales > Asteraceae > Lactuca > Lactuca saligna. The sequence continues at coordinate 189,475,868 of NC_136417.1, read as the reverse complement.
AAAAACCCGGTACTTTGTATTTGTACCCCCTTTTGTATATAAACCTGGCACTTTGTATTTGTACCCTTTCTTTTTATACGAGTGTGTTATGTAAATGATCATAAACTATACCTATTATAGTTTATTAAAATGTTTGAAATGTATATGTACCCTAACTATACCTATTATGTTTTAGTATGTTTCTTTGTGGTGTTTAAGAATCCCATCCTATGTAAGTCAAATGTATAGTACGATATAGCTATGATTAACTTGCTTTGTTTTGTACTAATGGTTATGATGGAGGATTCTTATAAATTCAGTAAGTAATTTCCTATTATATAAATATATCATAACAAGAAATACATGTAATATATGAAGTTATCAAAGATTTAACACTTTCCTCAACATGTTACAAAGTGTTTTGATAGTTAGAAGCTGTTAACTAATTCTTAACCTTTCTGCACTATTTTAGAAAAATAATATAAAAATCATACGAAGTCAAAAACTAGATCCGTAAATTCTGAGAGTTCCTAAAATGAGTATAGTTTACTCATAAATTTTATCATGATTTTTGGAAGCTTTTAACTTGTATTAATATACTCATATTCACAGACTGGTCCGAATTTGTGTTTGAAAAGACAGGCTGTTTTGTAAAAATCACCATAAATTGTAGAGAAATCGTGTGGAGATGTGAAAGTAGTCATTTTAAAGCTAAGAAATGGAACTACTTGCACCTAAAACAGTTTTGAAAAATAAAATGTTTAATTTGTCCAAAACAGTACGTGAATGGAGTTGAACTTTTCTGATAAAGTTGTTAGAAAAGTTTAGTTATATTCTTGGTGTTTTAACTTGTATTCCCCCCTTAAAAACTTGAGAAAACATTAAAATGTAGGGGTATGAACTCACCTTAAGTGATTTCAGTAGATGATTGTAGAAGAATGGAAGTGTTTAACTCAAGAACACTTGGAGATGCCTTGAAGATTTTCAAGAATCTAACATCATAGTTATGGAGTTTGTGTAAGCAATCAATGATTTGAGTAGAACGAAGTGCAATAATCACAAGGAGGATGAATTATACTTACCAAGAGTGGAAGAACACTTGATAATCAGCCTTGGAGACTTGAAATGGAGAGAAAAAGTTTCAGAGAAAAGTGGGGTTTTGATTCTTGGTGAAATGAGAGAAAATGAGAGAAATAAGGAGAGAGGATGTTTTGTTCCAGCTCTAAAAACGTGGGAATGGGTGGTAATTGAGTGTAAGGGACATTGAAGTGACCTAGGTAAGGTGGGGAGGTGTGGTTGGTCATAGAGTGGGTTTGGGGGTGGTTGCTTGTGACATAAGATAAAGCATAGTCAACACTCCACCTCTTTGTACTTTACCCACTAGCTTTTATTATTTAAATAAAGATTTTTATGAAAATATGATTAAATTATGAATATTTAGGGTTTATTATGTTCAAATATAATTTTGGGTGAAAATCCCGCGTTAAAATAATTAAAAACGGGCTTAAAATGTTAAAAATATCAAAAATGGGCTAAAAGTGACAAAATTCTGAAATCTGGCCGAGGTTCGGTCTTCTGATGCTAGAACCGAGAGGAGAGAGGGGTAGAACCGAGAGGAGGCGAGGAAGCGAAGGAAGCGAATCAGAGTTGAGAGGCGAAGGCGAGGGCTCGGGTTCGGTTCCTCATGGGCGAGGTTCGGCCCTGAGAGGACCTTTCGGGTTCGGTTCCTCCTGGGCCAGGTTCGGCCCTGAGAGGACCTTTCGGGTTCGGTTCCTCCTGGGCGAGGTTCGGCCCTGAGAAGACCTTCGGGTTCAGGTCTCCTAGTTTCGGTCCTCCTGGTTTCGGTTCTTAGAAGGTTCGGTTCTAAAAGGTTTCGCCTCTTATAAGAGGGTTTCGGGTCCTTAAGCCTATTTTACTCGTTTTTACCCCGTTTTAAGCCATTTTTGACCCGATTAAGGGTCGGAATGACCCAAATGACTTCAAAAAGTTACGAAAACTTTTGAGAGAGATTTGGGAGAGATTTCACATACTTGGAGAGATTTCTCATACAAAGAGATATTTGGGAGAGATTTCTCATACAAAGAGATATTTGGGAGAGATTTGACATTCTTAGAGAGATTTGGGAGAGATTTGACATTCTTAGAGAGATTTGGGAGAGATTCTTGATAAGAAGAGATAGAGTGAAAACGATTGAGAGAGGTTTCATGTGTGGCATTTGTGAGTGTCCGGCTTCGCAATGCAAGGTTTGTAAACTCTGTTAAGCCTTGTTAAAGGATCTTACACACTCCCGATGAGTATGCAACATTGTTTTATCGGTTTGTCTCACCACGTACCACAGTTTTAGGTTAAGGAGATCTAGATGTTCGCACTTTTTGGTTTATGATCTCTCATTAGAATAGGGAGTTGTTTAGTAAATACATAACGTAAGCCCTAAAACACAAGGGTTAGTTGAGTTGACCGGTTTGACGTGTTGACTTTATTTTACTTTGAATTGACCAGAATTTGACGATTGTCACAAGTTTGAGGGTGTTTGAAAGGATAAGTGGAAGATTGAGAGAATCAAGGGTAAGATCACCATATTTGTTTAGGACAGTCGTGGGTTTTTGACCCGTTGTGGTTGAGTATGGGTTCCTGTGTCTGGTGGGATCAGATAAATTGTATTGGAGTAGGCTCACAAGTCTCATTTCTCTATTCACATAGGGGCCATCAAGATATATTAGGATCTGAGATTGAGTTACTGGTGGTCGTGCATGAAGAAAGAGATTGGTTGGTACGTCGAGAGGTGTTTGACCTGCAGGATGGTCAAGGCCGAGCATCAGATGCCACATGGAAAGTTGCAGCCTCTGGAGGCTCCCATGTGGAAATGGGAGCAAATCACGATAGATTTCATCACCAAGTTGCTGAGAACGACAAAGGGTTTTGATGTTATTTGGGTCATCATGGATCGATTGACCAAGAGTACCCATTTTTTGGAAATTCGGGAGAGCTCATCGGCCGAGAAGTTGGCCGATGTGTATATTCGTGAGATCGTTGCTCGCCATGGGGTTTCGGTCTCCATTCTTCCAGACCGTTATGTTCGGTTCATGATATTGCCATATTTATACTTATTTTTAGGCAATATTTAAGTATATTTTTATTAATAAATTGATAATATGTTTAGAATAATGATACTTATGAGTTTAAGTTGTTATTTTCAGTCAATATAAAGGATTTTCGAAGAGAGGGACCAAAGGTGACAAAATGGGGAACATGGGAGATTTGAAAGACAAGAAAATCATAGATTCACGATAAAAACTCAATTCACGACGTGGCGATGAAGCCCACGACGTGGCACGGGTGTTCCAGTAGATAAACATCGCGACGCGGAGGATTTTCTTGGAGGATACGTATTGCTTGAAGCCCACGACGTGGAACTCCTCTGGCCACGACGTGGCGCGGTTTTTTAAGGATTATATAAGTCCTCCTGATTATTACGAAAGGAGAGTTTTTTGGCAGAAGAAAAAGAGTTCCAGGAGACGTTTCAGAGAAAAAGAAAGGTCCTGGAAGAGGGATTTCAACACCAAAAGAAGTAAAGGTTTATATTTTAGTTAATTATGAACGTGTCTTTCATTAGTTTTAGTTGTGTTAGTTTAATTACTATGATGAGCAGCTGAATCTAGCTACTCTTGCTTAGCTAGATGAAGCTTTGAACTTATGAATAATTATATGTTTATGGATTAATTTGAGTTGGTTAAAATTGCTTGTGTTTGATTTGTATGACCTAGCATGTTATTATTTGTTTATCTAATTGCTTGATTGCATGTTCTGTGTAGCTTAGTGACCATGAAACTGCATGAACCTGTTTACCTAATAATTTAGTGAACATTGAATTGTTAGAGCTAGGATTGACCAATCTTAGTTAGTAATTAGACTAAATAAATCTTAGCTGTGCTAGAGAACGTGAATTGTGACCATAATTGCGTTTATACAACAAATCTTACATAGCATATTTACATTCATAATTATTTCTGTGTTTAATTATGTGTGAACATACATGGTTTGACATGAATTAGTTACTTATTGGTAAGATAGAACTAAATTACTAATATAACTAAAAAACCAACTTAATAATCCGTGATCATTAGCTAGCCATAAGGGAGAAGTGGATTCAACTAAGCGAGAGAGTATTTTTATTTATTGAATTTGATTTAAGTTCATCTGATCTTGTAAAACCAGATAAAAACCCTTATTAAACTTGTTAATAAATTAGGTTAATTTAATAGTAAGTAAATTAATTAGAACACCGTTCCCTGTGATCGACACCCGACTTACCTAAGCTATACTGTAATCTGACTAGGTACACTGCCTATAAGTGCATAGTTAGTCTAAGTTTGTTAGGTTATAAATATTAAAATTAGTGGGTACTTTTGTGCACATCAAGTTTTTGGCGCCGTTGTCGGGGAACGGCTTAGTTTTTAGCTTATTTATTTGCATTAAATTAATCGATCCTTCTTGTGGAGTCAAAACCACAAAAGGTTAATTTTCTGTTAATTACAAAAAGTTATTTATTTGCATTAAGTTAATTTTTCAGCAAAATAATACTTGCCACGACGTGGATAGTTAAATTTTTTAATTTTAGTTTGTAGTTAGTTTTTCTTATTTTAGTTCAGTTTTATGTTTTTAGTTTAGCAAGTTGCAGGAGTTCATGACCAGAAGCTCAAACACACACTTGGTGCCACCACTTGAAGATCCCGAGTCTGCACTTCTCAAGAAGAAGACGCCCATACAAGAATTGAAGTCAGCCTTTTCTAGGAAGGCGGGAAAGAAGACAGGAGAGTCAAGTTCATCCGTGAGGCACAAGAGCAATCTTGAGCATTTGGATCATACGCCCATCCAAACCGAGTCCGAAAGCGATACCGAGCCAGAATTTGAAGAACACACGAGCGAACCCGAGAACAAGCCAAGGAACGAGATGGAAGCAATCGAAGAGATGTCCATGGGAGCATACAAGAAGCAGATCCGAGAAGATGTGGGTCCCGGTTTAGTCCAACCCGCAATACCTGCCACTGCTACATTCGAGTTGAAGGGACATATATTGACTGCACTGAAGGATATCCCATTTTTTGGGAAAGATCATGAGGATGCTTTTAAGCATCTAGATGAAGTCAATGACATTGCGGATTACTTCAACGTCCCAAATGTCAACAGAAACATAGTTTTGCTTAGGATGCTTCCCGTCACTTTCAAAGGAGCTGCTAAGGAGTGGTTAAAATCACTTCCACCGGGTACAATCACCACTTGGGCTCAAATGCGTGAGCAATTCCTGGACCGGTTTTGCCCGCCATCCAAGATATCTAAACTCAAGAAGGCAATAGCCAACTTTGAGAAACAGACGGGGGAGTCATTATACGAAGCATGGGGGCGGTACAAGGGATTGCTCAGAAATTGCCCTCAGCATGATCTAAATGTGCAACAAGAGATCTCAATTTTCTATGATGGGGTCAACGTTATGACGAGACAACTCCTTGACTCTTAAGGACCATTAACAAAGAAAAATCCAAGGGAGGTCAAGGAGTTGATTGAAGAATTCGCGAAGCATTCTCGCGAATACCACAACCCTAGGCAAGATGGAATCAAAGGCAGTGGAGGAGCCCAAACTGAAGAAATTGCAGCTGTAATGGCCATGTTGAATAACATGGATCGCAGGATAACACAAATGGACCAGTCGATACATGCCATAAGAGTGGGGTGTGAGCGATGCAGTGGGACACACTTGACCAAGGACTGCAATGTGGATGAGTTTGGGAACAGAAAAGCTCAAGTGTGCTACTCTAGTGGGGATAAGTTTGATGACGACTGGAGGAAACCAAAGAAGGAATGGCTGCCATATGAAGAGTATAAGAAGCAAAAAGAAGAGAAGTATAGGCAGACAGGTCGAGGCCTTTATCAAAAGGAGCAGCCACCAACCGAGAAGAAACCCGACCTAGAGACCATTTTGATGAAATTTATGGAGGCTTCGGAAAAGAGACACAATGCCACTGATTCCGCCATTTTGGAACAACAAACTTTGATAAAGAATCAGCAAGCCTCCATCCATAACCTTAAAGTGCAATTTGGGCAACTAGCTACTCTAATTCAAGAACAATTGTCCCCAAAGAATGCCGAAGTAACGACCCAATCTCACATAATGGCCATCGATATTGAAGAAGAAGCAATCTCTGAGTTCCTTGAGGCATTGGAAGAAGAACCGCAGCAGCCCAAGAAATTAAGGATCGAAAATGAAAAAATTGTGGAACCAGGATCGCCACGACGTGGCACTCCTCTGGCCACGACGTGGTGCAAGTCTAAACAAAAATTCATTGAGCCTATTCCAACTTATCATCCACCTTTGCCATTTCCCACCCGAGCAGCACTTAGTCAACTGGAGAAGGACCAATTAGAGTTTGTGAAGCATGTGAAAGGGATTCCAATTAATACTCCCTTTGTCGAGTCCTTATCCAAAGCTCCCGAGAACCAGAAATTACTGCAAGGCTTGATCGACACTCGAAGGCAATTAAAGAAGCAGTCTATAGTGGTTCTAAGTGAACAAACTTCAAAAGCTGTGTTGGGAGAAACACCAGAAAAGATGGGGGATCCTGGACGCCTCACGCTTCCATGTGAATTCAGGAATAAACTGAAGGTTAATGCTTTAGCCGATTCTGGGGCTAGCATTAATTTGATGCCTTTTTCATTTTATAAAAAATTGGAAATTCAGAAGATGAAGGCTACAAAAATGAAGATTCACATGGCAAATCGTTCGGTGACACAACCCCGGGGCATCGTGGAGGATATTTTGGTAAAAATTGGAAAATTTGTTTTTCCAATAGACTTTGTAGTCTTGGATATGAAAGAAGACCTGGATGTTCCATTAATCCGTGGGCGTCCATTGCTTAGCACTGCTGGAGCTCTTGTTGACATTCGCGATTCTAAGCTCACTTTGAGGGTTGGAAATGAACAAGAAGTTTTTGGGATAAAAGATGACTTTCAAGAAGATAAAGAAGAGGTGTTCACAATTAATAGAGAGAATGAACTAGAAGAACTGGAAAAGCTTATGGAAGAAGAGATAGAGGCAATTCATCAAGGCAAAAGAACAAAACCGAGGGCATCTGTTCCATATTTGATTGAAGTCATAGCTTACAAGAGTCCGCCTTCTTGGTAGAGCAAAGAGGATGAGGAAATGACAAGTGATGAAGAAGAGATTACTTCTAGAGTAACAAAGCCAGTGGTGAAAGAAGAGGAGGATGCTACAGAGTGCAAGGAACAAACTAAGGGCACAAAACACAAGCTTGGAGAAGAGGGAAAATTTAAAAAGGAGAATTCAAAGAAAGAATATAAAAGGTGAGTTCAAGCTTACAAGTGGCGGTTCAAGGAACAAAAGATCTTAATGGGTGATTCTTCAGCAGATTCAACGTAAAAGGCACGGAGTCCGGCTCAAGACTTCAAGAAAAAGAAGCGCTTTTCGGGAGGCAACCCGAGTTTGGTTTGCATTTTCTTTTCTTTTAATTCTTTTCTTTTTAATTAGGAAAAACCTCAACTCATCATCTAATAACTGGTAATTAGTAAGTAATTAGCTGTAGGGACTTTTAAATAATGAATGAAATGCAAGGAAATTAGTTAATATGTTAGAGTTTACTAGAATTTTGCATTTAGCAGTTTCCACGACGTGGGCATAGCAAAACACGTCGTGGCCCAAAATAAGAACACCAGATTATAAAGAAGACTTAAGGTCCACGACGTTGGCATAGCAAGCCACGTCGTGGCCTTTAAAAATTAGGGGGGGGCATTTGTTTAAAACCCTTTGACCAATAATTCTCATTCCCCACTTGGAGACTGCTGCACGAACGGAAACATTATAACCCCACAGGCAATTTCGTATTCTACTTCCAATTTCCTTGCAAGATCTTGCCAATTAATCTACTTGGTACGTGTTTTATTCATTATTTTGTAGTAATTCTTCCAGTTTCAAGTTTTCATGGTTAGGGTTTGTATGATTCAAGAGATTGGTTGAATCTAGTGGTTGATTTTAGATTGCATGTCATTTTAATGTTCATAGGAACAAACCCCTAGCACTAATTGTGGAAGAAATCGCTTGTAAAAAGTCTGATCCAGAAATTGTTCGCGATGCGGCCCACGACGTGGCATAGCATGGCCACGTCGTGACTTCTGGAAGACCCATTTAATATGTTTTAATGTGTTGGTTGTTTGCTTCTTTGGTTTGCTTTTGTATGCAGAAATGGGACCACGACGAGCTGTTCCACAAGAGGAAAACTCGATAGATGTAGCAAGTATACATCCGTTATACCAATTTCCTCAAAACATTCCCCGACCGTTGCTAACTACCTATGAGAATCGGCTTGGATGGCTCTACAATAGGGAATTTGCAATAGCCCCAATTATCGATTGGGGATGGCTTGGTGGAGTGGGAATGGTAGCAGAGTTGGAATGATATTGGTCGAAGACATATGTTGGAGATCAATTTTCTTTCACTTGTCACGGGTGGAGGAATTTATTTGCTATTCAAGAACCCGTATACCGGGAATTGTCGGTAGAGTTTTTCTCTACCGTATGCTTCGAGGAACGCACCCTTGATTTCACCTACAACCGGGCACTTGTGTTTTGTTTGGGTGGTATTTATAGAGAGTGTAGTCTTCGGGAATTCGCTTGGCGTATGGACCTCTATACCGAAGTGGAGACGCAATCTCCGTTTTTCATACCGTTCTTGCTCGGATGCGTTTGGGATTTTGCTCCGGGTATTATGGATGTGCAGTTTTGGCGGGGCATTTCTAATCATGAGTACAACACTCGTGACTCGAGCGAGTCACAAATTCGGAATCCTGTTTTCTGATTTTCACACCGCCTTATTACTTTTTCAATAAATCACAAGCATCATGGTGATAAGGTCCCCATTCAGAATCTGTTTTATTTATGGACTCTTATTACCCCGGGGTTTGCTGTGATTTACCTTATATGTTGGCGAGGTTTATGGGGAATAAAGTGGCCAGTTCTAGGCTCGGGAGCCCGATTACTGGGGAACATTTGGTTACTCGCGTGGCTAGGTCATATCATATTTTGACCCATGACTTTGTGAGGAATCTTACTCGATTCCCGGATACAGACATGACCATTCAAGTCTTGGGTGTTATGCGAGTGGGGGTGAATATTGGGGGTCGTTTTGTGATACCACCAATAGATGACGAGGAAGAGGAGGTGCAGCCGGGACAGCAACCACCAGCCAGACCGAGGCGTCGGAATGTGCGGGCTAGAGGTGAAGTCGATCGAGAGCGTGCTGCTTCACAGTATGTGCAGGGAGTGCCCACCGACCCTTTTCAGAGTCGGGTGGGAACATATTTGGATAATCTACGGGGTCATGCCATTTACAATACCCAACTTACGGAGGGTATTTATTCGCATTTGGACCCGACCACCTTCTATGCCACCACAATATCCTTATTTTCCGACATGGGAGGAGCTATGGCGTCCACAGAATGACGGGGCAGGGTCAAGTGGAGCACAAGATCAAGATGATGATTGATTTTATTTCTTTTTTTTTTGAGTAGTTTTTAGTTTGTTTGACGTTGGTGTGTAAAACATTATTAAAATTATTATGTTACTTTTTCTTTCTTTTGGGTTGTTCCATTTTTCAGATTAGCATCGGAATTCTAAGGAGCATAGAAGAGTAACTTTCGAGTCATGTCTGTCTAGTCAAGGAAGCTTAGAGTCGTGAGTCGGAACCCACAAGTCAAGATAAGTGTGGGGTATTTTAGGAGAGAGGTTATAGTTGGGAAATATATTTGCATAGGAGCGTCAGAAACGAGTTACCCATTGGTCAATGCTGCTAGAGTAAATAAAACAAATAAGTCATTTCCTGCTGATTCACAGTTTCCACGACGTGGACTCCTTCGCGCCACGTTGTGGCGTTCTTGCAGTTAGACGAATTTCAGCATTGTTATTCCATATCACGACGTGGACTGTAATATGCCACGACATGACCCATTTTATCATTGCCCATATTTTCCCTTGCAAAAACCCACTTTTAAGCATTGAAGTTTCGAGTCATGTTCGTGGTTTATTTACGTATTCAACCTGTTCTACACTAAGTTTCTATTTTTGGAAGTCCAATTGCACATTTTCCACGCTTTTGGAGATGCTCACGCCACTATCCCAGGGGAGTCTGTTCCTTTTTCTCCCTTTTCTTTAATTTTGATTTATGTTAATGCCTACAATGAGGGCATTGTATGAAATAAGTGTGGGGTAGGGGTAGAAGAAGTAAATCGCTAGATAGTCATAGAAATTGAAATTTTTAGTAATTGGAATCTAGTAATAATAATTTGAGTTAATTGCTAGTGTTATGTGGGATGATCCGATGAAAGTTCAAATGTTTAGTTGAGCCAAAATACGTTATAGTGCATTTGTGGCCTCCCTTATTTTAGTGAAATCATGGAACAAAAATATAACTCCGCTCGGTTTGAAGGATGCAATATGTTTAGCAGCCGAAACCTGAAATGTATCCAGGAAAGTTATTATCATTAACCAATAAAGGTTGAGGTTGAGCGCCTCTGCTTAAGCATGTAGGTTTTGAGTGAAAAAAGTGAGGTACATGTAATAATAATAAAAAAAAAAAAAAAAAAAAAAAGAGAATTATGAGTAAAGTGTGAAGAATTTTGGAGCAAATGAAGTGAAGATCACAAGATCAAAATTCCAAGAAATTCAAAAAGTTGAAGATACCAAGAAATCAAATCAAATAAGGCGGTGAATTCAAAGAAATCAAAGATCAGATTGTTAAGAAAGTGAAGAATTCCTAAAGAGCTCCATAGTGGTATCATAAATTGTAATTCTAGATTATGTATGCTTAGGTTGCTCAACTAAAAATACCTTGAGGATAAGGAGGTTTTCTGCGGATGGATTCGGAGGGTTGCATAAAATGAGCATTGTACGGAAAAACTGGGCGAGTGTTTATGAAGATTGTGAGTATTTAAAGTTTGGGGGGGGGGGGGGACTTAGGTAAATTTTAGACACAAATGCATGCGTTGAGGTCTTGACATAATGGCTGAACTAGAGACGGATTGTTCTGTGTGGTATTAGTAATTAAGAATTACGTTTGAATTTGCTTGAGGGCAAGCAAAGCCTAAGTGTGGGGTATTTTGATATTGCCATATTTATACTTATTTTTAGGCAATATTTAAGTACATTTTTATTAATAAATTGATAATATGTTTAGAATAATGATACTTATGAGTTTAAATTGTTATTTTCAGTCAATATAAAGGATTTTCGTAGAGAGGGACCAAAGGTGACAAAATGGGGAACATAGGAGGCTTGAAAGACAAGAAAATAATAGATTCACGATAAGAACTCAATTCACGACGTGGCGATGAAGCCCACGACGTGGCACGGGTGTTTCAGTAGATAAACATAGCGACGCGGAGGATTTTCTTGGAGGATACGTATTGCTTGAAGCCCACGACGTGGCACTCCTCTGGCCACAACGTGGCGCGGTTTTTTAAGGATTATATAAGTCCTCCTGATTATTACGAAAGGAGAGTTTTTTGGATGAAGAAAAAGAGTTCCAGGAGACGTTTCAGAGAAAAAGAAAGGTCCTGGAAGAGGGATTTCAACACCAAAAGAAGTAAAGGTTTATATTTTAGTTAATTATGAACGTGTATTTCATTAGTTTTAGTTGTGTTAGTTTAATTACTATGATGAGCAGCGGAATCTAGCTACTCTTGCTTAGCTAGATGAAGCTTTGAACTTATGAATAATTATATCTTTATGGATTAATTTGAGTTGGTTAAAATTGTTTGTGTTTGATTTGTATGACCTAGCATGTTATTATTTGTTTATCTAATTGCTTGATTGCATGTTCTGTGTAGCTTAGTGACCATGAAACTGCATGAACTTGTTTACCTAATAATTTAGTGAACATTGAATTGTTAGAGCTAGGATTGACCAATCTTAGTTAGTAATTAGACTAAATAAATCTTAGTTGTGCTAGAGAACGTGAATTGTGACCATAATTGCATTTATACAACAAATCTTACATAGCATATTTACATTCATAATTAGTTCTGTGTTTAATTATGTGTGAACATACATGGTTTGACATGAATTAGTTACTTATTGGTAAGATAGAACTAAATTACTAATATAACTAAAAAACCAACTTAATAATCCGTGATCATTAGCTAGCCATAAGGGAGAAGTGGATTCAACTAAGCGAGAGAGTATTTTTATTTATTGAATTTGATTTAAGTTCATCTGATCTTGTAAAACCAGATAAAAACCCTTATTAAACTTGTTAATAAATTAGGTTAATTTAATAGTAAGTAAATTAATTAGAACACCGTTCCCTGTGATCGACACCCGACTTACCTAAGCTATACTGTAATCTGAATAGGTACACTGCTTATAAGTGCATAGTTAGTCTAAGTTTGTTAGGTTATAAATATTAAAATTAGTGGGTACTTTTGTGCACATCAGTTCACCTCTCGTTTCTAGTAGAAGTTCCATGAGGAACTGGGCATGAGGCTGCACTTCAGCACTGACTATCATCTGTAGACCGACGGTTAGAGCGAGCAGACCATTCAGACTCTTGAGGACATTTTACGGGCCTGCATCATTGATTTTGGTGGGAGCTGGGAGTTCTACCTACCCCTTGCAGAGTTATCCTACATCAACAACTTTCATTCCAGCATTGGTGCTCCACCTTTTGAGCTGTTGTATAGGCGGAGATGTCATACCTCAGTCTGTTGGGGCGAGGTCAGCCACAGGGTGATAGGTCAGACTGAGGTAGTTTTGTAGACTACCAAGATGATTCAGCAGGTCAGGCAATGGTTCCAGACCACTCAGATTTGGTAAAAGAGTTATGCTGACCGTCGCTGATCATATTTGTAATTTCAAGTCGTTGACATGGTGTTACTGAAGGTCTCACCCTGGAAGGGTGTGATCCTCTTCAGGAAGAGGGGAGAGTTGGGTCCCCGATATATTGGGCCATTTTGGATTATTACCAGGGTTGGCAAGGTGGTGTATATAATGGATCTTCCTGAAGAGCTCAGCCAGATCCATAGCACATTCCATGTTTTGCAGTTATGGAAGTGCGTATTGGATGAGGATGCGGTTGTGTCACTAGATGACATTCGGGTGGATGAATGCCTGAATTATGTTGAGAGGCTGGTGGCTATTCTAGAAAGGAAGGTAAAGATTTTGCGTAACTAGGAGATACCTTTGTTAAAGGTACAATGGCAACATCGGAGAGGATCCGAGTGGACTTGGGAGCCGGAGGCCGAGATGCGAGAGCATTATCCTGGTTTGTTCACCATAGCAGGCTTCGAGGACGAAGCCTAGTTCAAGTGGGTGAGAGTTGTAACATCCCGATTCCCAGGTATGAGCTTTATGGCTTAAAAGACAAATTCTCCTTTGGAACTCGTCGAGTTGATGGCCTCAGACTCGATGTGTAGGAAGCTCTCTACTCGACAAGTTATTGAGAAAAACTCGACGAGTTGACGGTTGTTTATCAAACCCTAATTTTCAGGGTTTTGCAACCTATTTAAAGACCTTATGACTCACTTTTGGCCTCCTTCATTGTCCCCTCACTCCAGAGAAACCCTAGATCGTGCCTCATCTTCCATTTTGAGTGTGTGAGTTTAAAGAGTGTTCTTTGGTGATTTTCTTGAAAGAGTTTGAAGTTGGTGGTGAGTTGAAGGGAGAAGCTTTAGATCTGGGATTTTCATTGTTGTTGCAGCCATTTGGAGGTATAAAGTCGATAACTTGATCATCCCTTTGCTAGATCTCTTCTTTTGAAATTTTATGGCCATTATTAGCTTATTTTGGGACCATTATTGGATTTGAGCATGTTATGAAGCTATTACTTCAGATCTGGACATCTCATGGACCCCATGGACTTAAAGTTGCCAACTTTATCAAGTCTTGGCCCTCCTTCATGCTATAAGTCCCTTAATAAGCTTTTTTTTTTTTTTTTTACTGATTTAGCCTCTTGATATCATGCATGGACGTAAAGTTAGCAACTTTACGTGGTATTTCAGTCCTAAGGGACCATATCTATAATTTTGGGCTTTGGTTTCGCTTAGAAGTGTCTGAATGCTTTAAGACAATGAAAACTTGACGAGTTGAATCGAGTTTTCTCATTTTCTGGATACTATAGAAAGTTGACAAGTTGTCCTAACAACTCGACGAGTTGGTTCAGGTTTTCCCGTTTTTCTGAGTATTGAAGGAACTCGACGAGTTGATAGATACACTCGACAAGTTGGGTGAACATGGACCGTTGACCATGACTATTGACTATTGACTTTGACCAGGGTTGACCAAGTTTGACCTTGAGGTATTATGGGTATTTTGGAATTTTAATGGATTGATCACTTGGTGAATGTACACATTCAGTAGAGACCTGAGATTCAGAGTCGGGCCTTATCCGTTTTGTTCAGCTTGTGAGGTCAGTTTTCCTCACTGTACTAAAGGGTCTAAGGCGCTAAGGCCGGCTCTTTGGATTGTTATCCTGATTTGTCATATGATTGAGTATTGATATGATATGTTAGATCGGTATCTTGGTAGATAGGATGTTGTTATGTCGTTATGATATGTTAGATCGGTATCTTGGCAGACAGGATGTTGCTATAATATTTTAGATCGGTATCCTGGTAGATAGGAAGTTTCCATTCTTAATGATTTGTTAGATCTGTATGACTAACTGTAGACTGTTATATGATTATGTGTTACATGTGCACATGTTTGATTGGTGGTTGAGGCTTCACTACTTTGTGTGTAAGCCAACAGGCTGGGGTATTCATACCCGATGGCTGAGGGTCCAAAGTATTTCATCATGAGGATGATTGGACTCATAGTATGTTGGCATTCCAACCCGATGGTTGAGGGGCCTGGGGTATTCCAATCTGATGGTTGATTAGACCCATAACATGTTGGCTTTCTAACCCGATGGTTGAGGAGCCTGGGGTATTCCAACACGTGCTTCCAGAAGGTAAAAACATGGACCACAGAGAAGCTGACACGTGGCACAAAATGGACGGGATACATCACCTTAAGTGACCGTCGCGCACCCCCAAAAATCGCATATAAAGAGCATTTCACCCCTTATTCACTTCTCCACACCCTCCATACTCTCTCTCTCTCTCTCTCTTTCTCTCACATACACACATACACACACACACACTCTCTGTCGCTCTCTTTCTCGCTCGAATATCCTCTCTTTCGGTCTAAAAATTTACATTAGTTAGAATATTTTGGCGAAGCTCTGGAGTCTTTGAGATCCTGACAGATAGAAGTGCTCGGTATCGAATTTCTGCATGTGAAATTCCTAATTTTTCATTAAAAACCCTTAGTAAGTAGGCTACACTTACTACACTTAAATTTAACTTGTATTTATATTCTAGTCAATGTTATGAATTTATATATAAGATTTATCAGTAATTCCAATTATAATGTTAATTGATCTACTTACGGGAGAGATGCCTAGAATGGTCACGTTGGCTTGGTTGTTGGATTTCAGAAAGGTTATACGTCGAAACGGTCTTGCCTTTCAACTGTTTGGCCTGATTGATCCTTATTTGATAGAACTCTTAATCTTCACTGAGATTAGTGAAATATCTAGCTTTCAACACCATATTATCGTGATGATTAATATGTAATTATATTATAGATTAATACTTGTTAAGCGTGTTGCCCACTAGTGGGATCACCAGAAAGTTGTTAATCTTCTAAGAAAATGTCCAAGTGAGTTATGTCAGTATACAATGTATTATAATACATATCTATGTATGTTAGGATAGAGAACTAATAAAGTATACCTGATAAAATAGTCTCTACGTGTTTACGAAATGGTGTGTAGGCCATAAGTACACATAAACCCGCGTGATAACGAAATGATGTGTAGGTCGTAAGTACACATAGCCCCGTGTTAATGAAATGACATGTAGGACGTACGTACACATAGAACCGTGTTAAGGAAATGGCACACATGCCGTGACATTCGTGTTAAGGAAATGACACGTATGCTGTAAGTACACGTATAATTGGCAGATCATGAACCATTATATGTATGTACGTATATGTACTGTGGTATATGGTATTTTGGGGAACTCACTAAGCTCCATGCTTACCTAGTTTAATGTAAATGTTTTCCAGGTACTCATGTGAAGGGCAAGGTTCGACTGTACACATGCGCATTCACAACATGTTTCCACACATTGTAGTTATACTTTGATATATTTTAATAAATAAATAAAAGTTAGGTTAAAATCGGGACGTTACACATGGGCATCATATTTTCGTGACTTATCATACCTAGAAGGTGGATGACGAAATTATTTTCCTTCCTCCCCTCTCCTCTTGTATTTCTTGTATTCTAGGGTTTTAGGTGTGAACCATTAGAGGCGTTTATACTTTTGGCGCATGCTTTCCATGTAGCATTTGAAGAAATCAAGATTTATTATATTTGATTATACTAAAAGGTATGTTTTCTTACTAGTAATTTCGATTATAGTAGGATAAAAGTTTTGTTTCATAAAGTATGTTGATATTAATAGTGAAGAGCATAAGATCCTTTTAGGTTGCATATACCCATAAGTGTTATGTAAAATTCCGCAAGTACATTACTATGAACAATTAAATATCCTCCTACATTTTGTTCCTACTTATCTTCCTATTCCTAAAAAATAACGACATGTATAATCCACTAATTCTCTCTTGTAATCTCTTTTCATGATAACCTAAAAACCCCAATAGTAAGTAGAGTCCACCATGAAGCCACGTTCTTCCATATTCCTCTTTGTGATTGAGCACTTAGTGAAGACATAGATTTTGTCCTTGACATAGTTGTTACCCTACTTACAAGTAGGCGATACACTAGTTCTAAACTTCAAAAGGTCAAACAAAGTTGGAGATCTTCCATAAATAGTCACGCATGCCACAATATTTAGCTTCCTTGAAACTAACTTATTCCACTTCTATAATCCTTCAGAATACGGTAATTGGATGTCGTATATATGTTTCCTTAAAGAGGAGATCGAGTAGGATCCATATTTATCTAGACTCCAATGTCATTAATCTACCACCCCATCAAACTTGATTTTCTCACATGATTTTGACAAGTTTAAAGTTCATTAAGAGTTCTTATGTGTGTAATGTGTATAGATCATCACACCAATTCCATTGTATGTTTTCCAGTAAGTTGTAATTACTTAGTGATTTTGAAATCAAGATCGAAATCTATTGCAAACAACATAGGGGTATTATTGTGTTGGATTAGGTATCTAATCCCATAACAATAATTGGTATGTACTTGATTTGATAGTAGCATGAGCCTTTTTGGTTGCCTTCACCAGAGCAACTTGACAAGATAACTTTTGGAGAAAGAGGTTAATATATGATTTATTAATATACTATAAGAATAATATATTAATTGAGAAATCATATTACTTAACTAGTATTAATTAGAAATTAATTTGGAATTAATTTTGGGATTAAAGGAACTGATTAAAAGAACAGGGACTGATATTGCAAATCATTGATAGTTGCAAATTAGGTTGTTGGATTACCATGGAATGGGTTGGACGAAATCTATAGGAGGCCCTATAGAGATTTCGTCAAAGGCCTTCTACAAGGTATCCATGGACTGCTTAAGGCTTAAGCAATCAGATTAGGGTTTCCACCTTGAAACCCTAGCAGCCACAAGTATATGAAGGCCCCTAGACCTCTTGAAATCGGCCACTGCTTCATAAGGAGAAACCCTAGCCGATTTCTGCCCTCTCTCTCACTCATCCTTTACTTTTGGTGTTTGTGATTCCATTAGAGGTGCAACACGTGAGACACTCAAGCTTTCAAGAGTCAAGATCATCCGTGGATTACTTGTTGTTACTAGATAACAAGAAAGGTAAATTCTTAAACCCTAGTTTTACATGGATCTCGAATTTTATATGCTAAATTAGGGTTATTGCTTTGGAAATCTTATTTGCATGTATAACTTGAGAATAATCTAAATCCAAAGGAAGTAGGGTTGCATGTACACATAAGGATATAGATATGCTCAAAACCCATCATATTAGGGGTATTATGAGGCGAGAAATACACAATTAAACCAAATGTCAGACCAAAGACCAAAAACGTTGATGAGAGGCAGATATGATTGACAGGTTGATTTTTTTGAATTGTAATGTTATCCTTAAACGAAATGTTAGACAATTTTGGATTTTTCCCTAACATTGTCTCCGTTTATATACAATTTAAAACAATAACCAATTATGTCATGTACAGTTAAAGCGACAATAACCAATTTTGTACATAAAAGTTATTTTCTTACACATATAACTTATAATCCTTCTAGCCTAGGTGCACCACTTGGTACCAATGACTTTTTATGGGTCTAAAGGACCATAAATAAAATGGCAAAAGCTTTTTATATTGCAAATGAAAATGCAAATACAAAGTTGAGGGACAAAACATACGTGACGAAGAAGTAGAGGGACGATTATGTAATTACTCAAATCAAAGTAATGGAGCCCCAAACAATGTTGCGGAAAACCATTATATAAAACAAGTAGGCCCCCCCATTCTCCAATTGATATTCTAGCTCATCAGGCACTGCTATCTAGGGTTTCGAGTTCAACCGGAAGAACCTCCCTAAAACCCCCCAAAATCCTATCTTTTTAACTCTTGAATCTTCAATTTCCATCAAGAAGATTCAATTTCGTGCAAAACGATCTCATTCGCTTTAATCGGCTCGAAAAGGAGTGTACTTCGTCAAGAGCTAGGTAAATTTATCTCTAATATCTCAATTTCACGAATTAATTTATCATCTAGCATTCTGCAAGTTAGACAGTTCGTCATTTCAGTTCGATTTAGATTAAATACAGTTTTTAGTCAGAAAAAATGGGGAAATCTGGAGGTAGGAAGAAGAAGGGTGGCGTTGTCAATCAAAATCAAAACCCTAGTCAAACCGAGAGTCAAGTGTCGGGAGTTAACACCAAACCGTCATCAATAACACCTAATGGCGGTGTTGGTATCGATTTAGATCCAACTATTTTCTTAAAGAGAGCTCACGAGCTTAAAGAAGAAGGCAACAAGAGGTTTCAATCAAGAGACTTCGTGGGTGCACTTGAACAATACGAGAACGCTCTTAAACTCACCCCAAAAACCCACCCAGATCGAGCAGTGTACCACAGCAATAAAGCCGCGTGTTTGATGCAAATGAAGCCCATAGATTACAAAACTGTGATCTCCGAGTGCTCCATGGCACTTCAAGTTCAACCCCAATATGTTCGAGCCTTGCTTCGTAGGGCTCGAGCTTTTGAGGCTGTAGGTAAGTATGAAATGGCAATGTTGGATGTCCAAACACTCTTAGGAGCCGAGCCAAATCATCGCGATGCTTTGGAAATTGCCCGAAGACTGCGGGCCCCAATCATTGGGGCTCGCCAGGAGGCCCAACAGGACCTCCATAGCCGCCCTTCACCGGCAGCTTTAGGGGCTTCCGCCATCCGCGGAGCCCCGATTGCTGGACTCGGGCCCTGTCTGCCCGCCCGTCCAGTTCCAAAAAAGACCGGCACCGCCCCTTCTGTTCCGGTCAGTGTTCCCAACAATAAGACTTATCCGGTCCCACCTATTGAGATTGATCCCGAGGTCAAAACCACCCAAATGCCAAAGCTTGTTTTGAAGCCTTCAAATGGTGGTTCCAATAAACCTACTGCTAATGGTGATAAGGATACCCAAAAGGAAAAGGTTGTGTTATCTTCAAAACTGCAAGCTTTAGAGGTTGCAATTCAATGGAGACCTTTGAAACTTGTGTATGATCACGATATACGTCTCGCCCAAATGCCAGTGAATTGTAACTTCAAAGTTTTGAGAGAGATTGTGAGCAAAAGGTTTCCATCTTCCAAATCTGTTTTGATTAAATACAAAGATGATGATGGAGATTTGGTGACTATAACATGTACCCGTGAGCTCAGATTGGCTGAATCGATTGCAGATGGCCTTGTTCTTCCTGATAAAGAACCCGATACTGAAAAATTCGACTTATTTGGGGTTTTGAAATTGCATATTGTCGAGGTTACCCCTGAGCAGGAGCCACCATTGTTAGAAGAAGTAGAAGAAGAAGAAGTGGAAGAAGAAAAGCCGGTTGAGATCGAGAGTATTGAAGTGGAAAACAACGGGTCCCATTCCAATTCCGAAAGTGAACAAAAACCGGAAAAGGAAGCCGAAAAAATACCCGAGGATCCGGAGTTGAAAGAAGTTGAAATGGACGATTGGTTGTTTGAATTCGCTCAGTTATTCCGAACCCACGTCGGAATCGACCCGGATGCTCATATCGACTTACACGAGATCGGAATGGAATTGTGTTCCGAAGCTCTGGAAGAAACCGTAACAAGTGAAGAAGCTCAAACCCTCTTCGACAAAGCGGCTTCAAAGTTCCAAGAAGTGGCGGCTTTGGCTTTTTTCAATTGGGGAAACGTTCACATGTGTGCAGCCCGGAAACGGATTCCGATCGATGATTCCGGGGATCAAGAAACAGTGTCCACACGCCTTCAAGCAGCATACGAATGGGTGAAAGAGAAGTACACTTTAGCAAGAGAAAAATACGAAGAAGCATTGATGATAAAACCCGATTTTTACGAAGGGTTGCTCGCGTTAGGCCAACAACAATTCGAAATGGCAAAACTTTATTGGTCGTTTGTTGTTGCAAAAAAAGATGATTTGTCAAAGTGGGACCCGACTGAAACGATTAAGCTTTTCGATAGTGCTGAAGAGAAGATGAAATCCGCAACCGAAATGTGGGAGAAGCTTGAAGAACAAAGAGCTAAAGAAGCTAAAGATCCGAATTTTGTCAGCAAGAAAGAAGAATCTTTGAAGAAGAAGTCAAAGAGTGGTGGTGAAGAAAAAGTCAACAGTGATGAGGCGGCAGAACAGGCGGCTGTTATGAGGTCTCAGATACATCTTTTTTGGGGGAATATGCTTTTCGAAAGATCTCAAGTTGAGTGTAAATTGGGTTTGACCGGTTGGAAGGAAAATTTGGACACTGCGGTTGACCGGTTTAAGCTTGCGGGTGCATCTGAGGTTGACATTGCAACTGTTTTGAAGAATCATTGTTCCAATGCAGAAACTGACGACAAAAAGGCGAAAGATTTAATTTCAGATGTTGCTGATCAATCTTAAAAAAAAAAAAAGGTATGATTTTTGTTCTTTGATGCGACAATTTTCGTGTTTTTTTTTTTCTTTTTTTTGTTGTGTTTAACTGTTTATGATGTTAGATTTGAGATGGGTTTGTGAACGAAAGAACAATTTGGTGGCTAAGTGTTTTGGTTTTGATTTTTTTTCTTTAAAATTTTTTCTTTTGGATCATAAGTTTTAGGTGATGCTAATTGTTTTTGACCTAAAACTTTTAGTGACAAGATACTAGGTTTGCAATTAAATGTTTTATGATGTCGTTGTCAATTTACCATATCTTCGGTTGTTTTTTGTATTGTTGAAGGGTATTTTAGACATTTGACTTAGAAATAACGATGAACGAATTTATTTTGTTAGTGTTAAACAGTTGAAGGGTATTTTAGATCTTGTGAAAGACTTCACTTCAATAAGTTGTGTTTGACGTATTTGTTTTGATAATATAATTTATTATAACTTATAACTAGAATAAAGTTGTTAGAATTAACAAAGATTACTTTAGTAATCAATAAAGCTCGAGATTTGCAAAATGTGGATTTTGTAAACTCTACGTTTACACCAACATGTTAAATTCCAGACACAAGATTTAAGAGATTAAGATAATCTCTTAAATATTCAAGTCAAGTCTCATAATCTGAATTTGAGACATGCTCAACTACAATAATATCGGTAATATACATAAGTTTATATGCCTTAAAAAGATAACTCAACCATGGTTAGAGTTGTTCCCTAAAATAACATATATGGCTGTGATATTGATATAGACCCAAATTATCAATTAGATAACCATATGAATCGTTAAAAAAAATTGTGAATTCATAAGGTTATTTTTGTTATTAAATATATGCTATTTTTAGTTGCGAATTTACAAGTATATTCAAACTCGTGAATTTCGAAGGATTTTTTTCGCGAGCATTTACTTTGTTCATGAGCACAACATTAGTAAAATAAAAAATATCTGAAAAACGAATAACAATATTTTTCTTATAAATATGGAATTCAAAAGTAGAAAAAAAAAAAATTCACTGTCTTTTATTAGATTTTGAACCTACAGCCTAAACACTACAAACCATGCATCTTGTTCATTTCGACTAGACATTTTTTTTTTCAAGAAATATTTATTTTATGCAAATTTAAGGATTTCCGGTTCACGAATTATTATTTTATTTGTGGCTAAAATATTCACCGGTTTTTGTTATAAAAAGATTTTTAGGGCAGAAAAAATGTTCTCGCGAATTTGTGGATTTCTTTTAAAGTGGCAATATAGACATATATCAGACTTAAATAATACTTAAATAATATTATTTTAGCGAATAACTCTACTTGGTTTTGGCTGTGCTAGTTTAGTGGGCCAATCTAGATTTTCCTTCACGTAAGTTGGTTTTTATTTTATATGATTATCTTATTTGATTTCCTCTATGTCCGGAACACGTACCCTTGAAGTAATACATATTCTAAAAGCAACATTCACAATCACATTTTCCTAATTTCAAAGTTGTGAAGTGATAAACTAGAAAACGAATGAAAATAAATAAATAAATAAATAAAAATAATAAAACCTCAATGTAACATCTGTTGTCATCAAAACCATATTTCTAACCTTCAACGACACTTACAATACAAGAACAAATTTGAGCAAACCTCATGAAAAACCTCAAGTATAACACTATGAAATTCCTCTGAATTCATCGATACGTAACAATTCAAAAGCCGGCGTAAATCTTTAGGTTCCGAAATCCGATTCGCCGTGATCATCTCCATCATCGATTCCCGAAAATCTTCTCTAAAATTATACGAGGATTTCTCCATAGCGACCATCACAAACAGTTTGTTACTGTTATTATTATTACTACTGCTATTGTTATTGATATTGTTATTACTGTAACCGATATTGTTACTGCTTTCTCTTACCTTTCTCCTCCTCTCTTCATATCTTCTTTCTTGCCTTTCTCGGATTATTTGGTCTAATCTTTCTTGAACCATGGCGTGTGCGAGGCTAGAGACAGTGGGGAAGCGCTCAGATTTCCCACTTTCGGTTTCCTCGGAAGAAGAAGAAACACTAAACCGACAATTGCAACAAAATCTCTTGCATCCTTTATATGGAAGTTTTTGCTTCTTGTGAAGGCCTTTAGAGGATTGCATTTTGATAGAGGAGATGTTTTCAAAAAAGATATATTTAAGGCAAGTGACCAAGTCATCAAAAGCAAAAAGAAAAAGGTCAAGTAGGAGATTTCATGATTGTGTCACTAAGTATTCATTGAATCAACCAATCACTACATAATCTTGTACCTTTATTAATTAATGTTGGAGTGTGATAGACCATGGTGAAATTACTTAACAACTAAACGATTCTTTATGACTTCAAACTTAATTTTAACCAAAAAAATTTATTCTTGCAGTTGTTCTTTGCAATTCATTACTTCAGAATTCTTATTTAGGATCAAAATGATCCTTGATTTGAACGAACAATATAAGTTGTTTGTAATAAAAATGATTATTGAGATAAATGTAAAATTACATAATTGCCCCTTAAAACACATGATCATAGAGGGGATAGACTTATGATAAGTTATATCTAGGCACATATGTCACATGAGTACTGCCTCTCAATTGAAAAACCCTAATCTAACACACCACATGCCCTCATCATTGATGAACTTAACACTAATTCTGCATCTCACCCTCTGCCAAACAATCCCTTTTGATCAATTTTTTTATTACTCTTTTCGTATTTGAAAAATGGCAACGTGTTTGATGAGCTGCTGACATGGCAACAGCAGCATCGCTCCTTAAGAAAAAGTTTATAACTTTGCAGGGTACTTTACTTTTAATATGCTCTTCTACTTAACAATGGGTACAGAATGATTAAAACTAAGTTACTTTAATCAATACAAGATATATAATATTATCTCCATTAAAGATTAATTAACCTCCAAAATCAACTTTTGTCGGGGTTTTTGGATAAATGCAAGACTAGTATGTGCTGTTTTTAGGTGCTCCCCAAGTTCCCCCTCACTCTTGCTTGCTTGATCCCAAGTTCCTAATCATGATAAGAATCACAAGAGGATTGTACAACTAGATAGAATCTCCTCTTTAAAGATTTCTTGTTTCCAAATCTAATCTGCTTGCTCATTTAGACTGTGTTTGTTACACTGGATATGACCGAAGTACAAAATTTTTTTAGGGTTACTTTCAATGATAAAAATGACAAGGTCATTCTTGTCTTTGCACAAAATAAAGATTGAAAATGAGTTATGCCATACATTGTTCCACATTTTTTTACAAGACAAAAAATTGTAATTTTTGTCCCTTTTTAACATTTGTATCCAACTTTGTCCACATAGATGATCAATGCATGTCGAAACGGAGTCCAACCTATTTTGTTTTGTAATATAAACTAGTTCAAAGACCAAATAGCCCCTAAACTCATGTATAAAAAATGATTTATGGAACAATGGAAGTACTTTTTAGACATTTAAGAACACTTAGGATTCTACTTTTTAAGTTAATTTAATACCCATGTGTTGTGATTTTATCCACTAGCGCGCACTTTTACTCCATAATACCACTAACAATGGATAAAATAACAAAACAAATACCAAATTATCTGTAATGAATATTTCTTTGAGGCATTTAATAGAACACCATCAATTATACCAATTTCCTTTATCTTTTATGCCATCAAGCAAATGGGATAAGAATAAAAAACACTACTTTTTAACTAACGGTGTCTAATATTTTTAGCATTTCCACAGACAATTCAAACAAGTAACGAATAACAAGGCATTTCATCGAACACCCAAATGTTAAAAAGATAGGAAATTTCTTCAGCACCAACAAATCAACAATGAATAATAATTCTAAATGCATGCTTGAAAGTTGAAACCCCTAATTACTTTTCTTCAATTTCTCAGCTTTTCCTTGAGATCGTGTTGATGTAGCTAGTTTGTAAATCCCAACAACCTTTAACAAAATTCTAAAAATTTAGAAGGAATTAGAAATCTGATTAAATGCGATGAATCAAAATATATAAATGTTGGATTACCAATGCGAGGAGGTGAAATGCTACCAATAAAAGCGTCATGAATGTTGACGTCTCAAGGATCCATGGCTGATGGCTTTGAATGCCCATTTTAAAGATCAACCTGATATTATGATCGTGTAACGAAAGATCTGGAAATTATAATATTTTCTCAAACGGTTTCTACATTTCATGTTTTGTATTTATTTTACTATTATCTTATCGTTCAAAAATAAATTATTTTGATAAAATTCTAAAACAATAACATGATATTTTATAAAATTTTATTTTTCATTTTATTTATATCAAATTGTTAAAATCGAGATCCTATGATCACTTGTGATCAAACCTTGATCAAAAGATTATAGTAAAAGAGGTTCATGGCCGAACCAGCATGGCCTCGCTCAAGCCAACGTCTTGGCCTAACCCAACAAGGCCAAGGGTCGAACGTGGTAGATCGAGCCAAGCATGGATGGACCAAGCAAAGTTGGACCTAAGCTAGGACAAAGCGAAAAAAAATTGGGTTGGAGGGTGTTGGAAAAACATGATTTTCTTAAACAATAAAATATGATTTTTAGTTGACTTTGGAGTTTGGACACATGAAAATCGAGATATTTATTGCCAATTTTAGTAATATTTAGTTGAATTTCATTCTCCTTGAAGAGAGTTTCGAAATTATATATTACATGTTGAAATTGAATTTAAGGTAAATGAGATATCGACTCAAAGTAAGGTTGTTGGAATGAAAAATTAGAAAATAGTAAAGGTACTTTGGAATCTGTTGTGTCTGTGTTACGTACCAAAAATAATGAGTAAAAATTTTCTTTTCGTAAACCCAACCCAACACATTCATTCATTCCAAAACACAATCAAAGTATAAAATGTATCGGATGGTCATAAGAGTACAAAACAATCATAATATGCGGAACACTGGTGGATGTTGTGTGATAATGTTGGACCCTTCCCTTTCGAACTAGAATTACCTGGAAACATTAAATCACAAAACCGTAAGAACAAAGCTTAGTGAGTTCCTCAAAATACCACATACACCATACATATAAACGGGCCCCGCCTAAACTACGTAACAGGCCCCGTCCAAATATTTGATCCCCACCCATATAGATCATGCATAATCGGGCCCTGCCCATGTAATCGGGCTTCGCCCATATAAACTTACAAACACATGCAAGATTCACAAAGACAGCTAGCATCCTACAACATAATCCAATGAGTCGGCATTGGTGTCTTCGACCCACGAGTACAATGAACAGACTCACCTAAGTCTGATGACAGATAATATCACATTCGGGGTGCTGATAACAGAACACCTCCACCTAATCGTAAACACGATAAAACCCAAATCAGAATATAGGTGAGAATCCATACTCAAAGGTCCTTATTCCAATATTACTCATACATGGTAAAATATCATTTTACCTTTATAAGACTAAATTTTCCATTTCCCCTTCCTATTGACCTAATATCCAAAATTGTCCAAAAACACTTTTTGAGGCTACTCCATGTAAGGATGAAAGTGAGTCCAAACCCGACCCGGATAGACCCAGAACCAAAAACCCGGAACCGGTTAACAGGATTTTATAGGACCGGAAACCGAATCGGTATATAAGAATCAGTTTCGGGTATGATACTGGATAAAGTGGGTCTAGAACCGTAAAACCTAGAAACATCAAAGTGGGTAGGGTGGATCCGGGTAAAGTGAGTTTAGAACCGAAAAACCCATAATTTTTTGGTAATTACTTGTTACTTAGTGGTTGAACTTTAAAATTTTCCATAATTATATCCCAACTTCGAGGGACTATAAGTTATTGAATGGAAACCCAAATTTGACAAAATTATAGTCTAAAATCATGTATAAACTCTGATATGTATATGTGTGTATATATATATATATATATATATATATATATATCACATATCTTAATATTTTAGCCTTTATTATCCTTATTTAGAACTAAAAGGTACTTATAACGTTAAAACTTATATTGCTAGAGTCGAAAAGATGTAAACGAAGACGGGAGTTTGGCTTAAAAGGAAAAAAGGATGAAGATGGTTGAAGGCAACCCACTACGCCCAATATAGTGGGGCTTACGCCCAGCGTACTGGTGAGATGAAGACTACGCCCAGCGTAGATAGACTTACACCCAACGTACTGGTGTTGGAGTCCGGAATTCTAATCGTGATGAGTTTCTTAGTACGCCCACCGTACACCGACTTACGCCCAATGTACGTAAGTCGGTTCCAAGGTATATAGAAAGTGATTTTAGGCTAACCAGAAAAAAAAAATCAACTAGCATTAATCCTTAGTTGACAAATAACTCATATTTGGCCGTTTTGAGGGTCTAGAAGGTGGCCGGCAGGCCGTTAAGCTGACACGAGCAAGAATCTAAGGGATTAGAGAGCGGATTCATGTCGGTAATCATGTGGTTTGTTCTCGTGACCATCTTTAGCATTCTATTGTGATGCTACTATGTGTTTACTTTCTGATTTAGGTGAAAAAGCCTTTTACTTTGTGTTTATTATTGAATGAACCTTAAATTATGGTTTAATTGCTATTTGGATTATTTGGTCTTATTCAATTTATTTTATCAAGTTTGATTGAAGATCCATATGCATTAAAGATCGTTACTTTGTTCCCTATTGTTGAATTGATATAGTTTAGATGACCATCTAACTGTGTTAATTTGAATCATGGTTGTCCAGTGACCACTGGTGATTATGACTAGTGTTTTGACCGAAACCTAGGGTTAGGAAATAAAGTTGTGAACTTTAATCTGTGTGCATGAGTAGAATGACCGTTCTCTGCATGATTTAACTCCTAAGACCATTAGGGTTAAATAAGATCAAATCTTGCTTAATACGAAATGAATACAAATTTGCATTATTGTTTGTTCACCTGATCAATGAATTAACAATTATGTTGAAATCAAAGGATTAGTAGTCGTGACCATGACACTAGTCATATTATGAATCGTTGAATAATGAACAAATATCCATTATATTAGTAGTTAACCATTAATTTGAGGTGTAATTTATCTAAACCGAAGTACCTAAAGAGATTTGTCTTCTAGTCAGTTTATCGATATTTTATGTTAAGTGGTATTTGAGTATGTAATAAAATATTTCTTTATTATTTTTGTGTGTTTTATGTAACTTATAATCAAACACTTCAAATTAGTTCACCACCATTCCCTTAGTGTTCGAAACTTGTTCTTACCACAACAATACTATTATACGATTATGTCCAGTGCCTAGTGTGTGTTAGTTTGGTTGCGATAAATTTAGTTTTATAAACTTAAAACTTGAGCAATATATATATATATATATATATATATATATATATATATATATATATATATAAAATCACACATCAAGTATTTGGCGACGTTGCCGAGGAACGGTGTGCAATTAATTTGGTTTATTTGGTTATTCATTATTTGTTTTTCGTTTTTATTTTTGTTATTTTTATTTTTGTTGATAACGTGTCACTTGTCAGAAAAGTTGTGGCTGTTATTTGCAGAAATTAAATTTTTTGAAGTCCCCAATTAAATCAGTTGGAAAAAGAAAATTAAAATGGGCAACAGGAAATTAAATTCACCATATATATGCCCAGCGTAATTGGCATTACGCCATGCATATGCAACAGATGATCGTGGCCAAATTTTTCTCGGTATTACAGTTACGCCCAACGTACCTACTAATTACGCGTAGCGTAACTAGGTCAAACCATGTACTTTCAGCATACTACTTTTTACGCCCAACATAACTTTGTCAGGTTATATCCTCTTTTCGCTGACTTCTTTTTCCTCATTCAACCTATTTCACACATAAGTTGTTCCGTCTACTACTTCACAAAAAGTCTCGATTTGGCTTATTTTCTTGTAAAATTCGACACAAAGATTGTGTCTCGAAGGAATCCACGAAGAAATCAACCCGAGGAAATCATTGATCACCGTTTCTTGCAATTCCCACAAAGTCTTAACAAAGAAAATCATGGCAAATATTTGAACAACCTAAGTTTACTGCTCACGAAAGAGATTGACATCGCACCTTCATTCAACTGGGGGTTGGCATCCCAGACTGGACTGGACGAATTGATCCGCAATTTTTTGCAATACACCTACGTGGACGTGAGTGGTGTGTCATTGTTTGTATGTTGAGGATGGGACATACTGTTCAGGGTTATGGAATCTGTTTATTGGGAATTTTTGCTAGAGTTCTATTCTATAGTTTCCTATGACCCTAGGAAGGCCCCGATGACAGGACAACTTTTTCCTTTCAACTTGGTGGTGTGAGTAGGGAATGCAGCGCGATTGAGCTTGTCGTTAGAGTAAGGATTTATACTGAGAATGAGATGAGGAGTGTCCACTTCCTGGAATTCCTTGTTGATTGTGTACGAGATGGCCGGATGACTACAACGAAAATAATTTATGGGCTGAGATTACTGGGGGAGATTATGTGACATCCCCAAAAATCTCGGCCAGAAAAGACCGATTTTTCATTTATGCTTTTAAAATAGTTTTAGAGTAAATCCTTTTGATTTGAAAAAGTTGCGGAATTTGTTCCCAAAAACAAAACGTGATAAAATAATATTTACCAAAGCATTTCATAAAAGAAATGTATTTTCATTATATAATCAAAACTCGGGATGTCATGTTCCGATACAGACCATAAAGCATAAACGATAACATTACAAGTCATTCAACAAATATATACATATACAGACTTGTAAACAAAACAACTTGATGATTCATCCATCTTATGCCCTTGTGCCACTTCCTGTAATACAAATCAACTGAGTGGGTGAGGCTTAGGAGCTTGGTGAGCATATAAGGTTTTCAACCCACAATAAATGATTAAATTAATTTTCATCAACCAACAATAACCCAATTACCCATTCCCGTTATTGTCACTTTACGTACCCAAAATAACTAACACAAGGGACCTAGTCTAAGAATAGTTCATTAGGGCAACAACACATGCATTCGGAGGTTTCCCGGTAATATATGTCAAATAAGGCAACCATGAGGGGGATGGAGTACAACGAATGAACACCCAAGTTCATTAATGTAACGCCCGGGTTTCAGGGCTAAGCATTTTTGTCAATGTAATAGTCTAGGTCAACTATTGTAACTCTTTTTGAAGTAATAAATATGAAATATTTGAGTATTATGTGAATTATGTGTGTTTATGTGTTTATTATTTAATTATAAATGTCTAATTAATAAAGAATAAAAATGAGCGTCAAAATTAAAGTGTGAGATAATCCCGATATCTCTACATAAAGTTGTAGAATATGTCTCAAGGTTTCCGTACATATAAAGAATGCCGAAATCCGAGCTATAACGAAGAAGTTATGACCCGCCGAAGTTTTACGGCAAAACCGGCACGACACCGGAAGACGTAAATAGTGAATTTACGATAGAAGACTTTTTAGCCTTAGCAATCTAAACAAAAGTCGTATAATATGTTAAACTAAGAACATCAATAAAAATAACGCCCAAATCTGACTTCGTATGAAGAAGTTATGATTTTTCTAAGATTCGGCTTAGCAGTGCACAGCCCGAAACTCGAATTTTAGTTCGAGCGGTTTTTGGCTTATGCGACCTAAATGAGAGTTGAAGATCTCATTCATAGGAACTCAACGGTAAAAAGGCAGACGAAAACAGAGTCCGTATGAAGGAGTTATGAACTCTTCGCGGTCATTTAACAGTCTAAACGCCTCCTACTGTTAAATTTGAGACCGGTCGAGAATTTTCCAACGGAGTCTAAACGAAAGTTGTAGATCTTGATTTTACCTACGCATGGATATAAAGAACGTCGAAAACAGAGCTCGTATGCGAAAGTTATGATTTTTCTAAGTTTGAAGGCTGATACGCGATAGGGGGTGACGTGGCACCACCAGAATTGGACACGTGGCACCACCAGAAGGCCACCACATGGACCAACTCGACGAGTCATGACTCAGACTCGACGAGTCCATCAGAATCCTCCCCTATAAATAGAGGTGCCGGATTGTTGGATAAGGTGTCTAAGTCCATAACTTATTTGGTATATACTTGACCCGACCGGCATGGTCCATTTGGGTTGCATCTCATCCAAACTATTATGGATAATTTTATGAGAGTTATACACATATGTTTATTAATATATTATGAGTTATAATATATTAATATGAAGTTACGTTATTTAATTAGTTTTAGTCTTAAATTAATCATGGATTAATTTAGAGATTAAAAGGAATACTAATTAAATTATGGGCTATTTGTTTTATATAGTGTGGGCTAATACTCATTTGTTAATGGGCTAGGTTTATGTGGAAGTCCATGGATGATCCATGGAGCTTTTAACCCATGGATCCTTGGAAAAGGAAAAGACATGGGTTATTAGGGTTTCACCCTAACCATGCATACTATATAAGCATGCTTATGGAGCATGAAATGAGGCCTAAGAGAAAGCTAGTGATCTAGTGTGTGTGTGCATGTGTGTGGCTGATTTATACAAGGTGTATATACTCTCTCAAAGTTTTCCAAGAGTTTGTGGTGTTTGTGATTCCATTTGAGGCATTCACACTATTGGTGCTTGGCCCTCAAACTCCTAAGAACCCAACACACCAAAAGGTATGTAATCTCTTCTAACTCTTTTATGTTGAAATGTTCCCCATGCCATGTTAGATAGGTTATAAACCTTGGAAAATTATTATTTTGCATGTATTTAGACAAACATAGATCCAAGGTTTATTAGGGTTGCATGCACACTTAGGAAGTGTTAGATTGCTCAAAACCCAACACGGATTCCCTCATTTCCTCACCCCTCACCCCTCTTCTTTCTCTCTCTAAACTCTCTCTCTTTAAGCTCCCTAACTCCCCTAAAAGCCTAGGTAAACCCCCTAGCACCCGAAGGAAGCCCCGAGGCTCCCGGAGTCCCGAGAAAAGAGCCTTTCGGCTCGGGAACGCTACTCCAGCGAAGCCCGGTTTTCGAGAAAAACCCGCTGTAAGTGAGCTGTACCTATCCTATCTTTAGTTTACCTTATGTTTTAATATAGGAATGTTATTAGGTCCTTAAAATAATTATTTGGGCTATTATTATGAGTTATACTGAGTGTTATTAACGCTTATATAATAATAATAATAATAATAGTCAGATAACTAATTTGTCGCGGTTATCATTAGACTAAACCCTAGTGGTATCGATACTAGGTTTTATCGAAGGAATATCATTTTGAGAGTATCGAAGCGCTGTCCAAGTGCTGAGTCACCACCTAATCAGGTGAGTGCATAGTTACTTTCAACTTACACATAGATATGAAGTATTTTATATAAATTACGTGCTATGTGTGCATATTATCTGAATACTTGCTATCTATGCCAGATGAACGTTGTTATACATGTTTTCAATGATTTAAACTGTATATGTATTTTATATCTACGAAAATGTTAGGGTAAAACATGGGTAGATGTAATAGGTGATGTGTGATAAAATGATGAAAGGCCTCGATGTTGTTGTTGTTGATCCAGTCATCTAGCGGAGTATAGATGACGACCACGGACTCTTCTAGACAGTCCAGTGGAACACTAGCAGGCTTGCAACCTGTAAGTGTTGTGAACGATGTGTTCACCGGTGTACTCCATCCCCCACATGGTTGCCTATTAGGACATTTATTGCTGAGGAATCCCCTTAGCAGTAGTGTCCGTCCCGATGATGATCCTTAGGCTAGGTCCCTTATGATAGGTGTTTAGGGACGTAAAGTGAGGATAACGGGAACGGGTAATCGGGTTATTGTTGATTGATGAAATTAATAAACTTATTTATTGTGGGTTGAAAACCCTATGTGCTCACCAGGCTCCCAAGCTTGACCCACTCAGTTTTATGTATTACAGGTAGTGGCGCATGAGCATAGGTATGATGTTTTGGACGAGGGATTACGGATATAGGCCTGTAGATATGAAATAATGTAGTAAGGCTTATATTGTACTGTTTATACTTTTGATCTGTACGAACATGACATCCCGAGTCTTTTAATGAAATACATATATATGGAAATGCTTTTGATAAATCTTTATCATATTATTGTTTTGGGAAAAATTCCGCAACCCTTTTATTAAAAGATAATTCTGATTTTGAAATAAAGTATAAACAAAACCGGTCTTTTCTGGCTGTGATTTTGGGGATGTCACAATTAACACCTACAGGTGGCGAACCTGCTAGCGTTCCATAGGACTGTCTAGAAAATTATGTGGTCGTCATCTAAACTCCGCTATATGACTGAATCAAAAATAACAACGAGGCATCTCATCTGTTTATCACACAACTATCTACCCATGTTCTACCCGACATATTAGTAGATAAAAATTTATATTTTTATACATAGTTTAAAACCTGTATAGCATTCTCATTCAATACATATTCCAAACAACAGATGAGACACATACACATAACATGTATTTCATAGAGAATAAATCATATCTATGAGATAGAAGAAAGTGAATATGCATTCACACATATAACACAAAATATACACATAACACGTATTTCGTATAAAATACTTCATAATTATGCGTTAAAAGAAAGTAACCACACACTCACTTGATCAAAAGATGATCGGACAACACTACGGCTTGTAGAAGTAGTATTCTTCGGTAGATCTGGAAGATCTTCACAAAAAAACCGGACTCCTCACAGGCAGAGCTTCGGCTCGGGAATCGCACTTCTCAGGATCTTCAGGGCTTCGAGACTTGCTTTGGGGCTCGGGAATGATACCGGGGCTTCGGGATACTTCTGGCACGCAAAACGATGCAAAACGGGAGAGAGAAGAGAAAAAGAGCAAAGATATCGGCTGCCCTCACAAGCCTTTTATAGAGGTTGTGCCTCGCATTACGCTGGGCGTAATGCCCTTACGCGGGGCGTACTCCTCCGAAGTCGTCACTGCTTGCGTCATTGGAGCTTCGACGTCATCGCTTACGAACCCGGAGCACTCGAGTGGTACGCTAGGTGTACAACACTACGCTGGGCGTAGTGTTGATCGGAACGGTGACTCCTCCCCCTTCGGATATTATCCGAAATATATATATATATATATATATATATATATATATATATATATATATTATAATTATTTAATAAACTTCAAAAATTCATATCTTCATCATACGAACTCCGTTTTCGACGTTCTTTATATCCACGCGTAGGTGAGACTACGTTCTAAAACTTTTGTTTTGACTCCGTCGGCTAATCTTGACTTTATTTTTATTATTTATTTTTAGTAGGCCGGGACAGGAAAACTCTGTTATAAATTCATAACTTCTTCATCCGACGTCCGTTTTCGCCTATCCTTTTATCGTTTCACTACAATTAATGAGATCTTAGATTCTCGTTTATATTGTTTCGGCTAAAAACCGCTCGGTCTCAAATCGAGTATTCGAGTTGCATACTTCTAAGTCGAAACTTAGAAAAATCATAACTTCCTCATACGAAGTCAGATTTGGGCGTTCTTTTTATGCACGCTCTCGGTTTAATGAATTCTACGAATTTCGTTTAGATCATTACGGCTAAATATCGCGCTAACGTAAATTTCACGTTTTACGTCATTCAGCGTTGTCGGTTTTGTCGCGAAACTTCGATAGGTCCTAACTTCTTCGTTATAACTTGGATTTCAGCATTCTTTATATCTTCAGAATCCTTGTTTCAACCACTACATCTTTATGCGAAGATATCAAGCTTATCTCACACTTCAAATTTGATGCTTATTTTATTCTTAATTCATTAAATTATCATAATTAAGAAAATAAACACATAATCCACATAATTAACATAATACTAAAATATTTCATCAGTAATACTACAAAAAGAGTTACAAGGGTTAACCTAGACTATTACACCAATGATAATGCCTAGCCTGGAAACGCGGGGGTTACAGTTCTCTCCCCCTTAGGATGATTCCATCCCCGGAATCACACATCAACAAACAGATGCGAATAGCGACTCAACATGTCACTCTCCGTTTCCCAAGTGAGATTTGACCCATTCGTATGTTTCCAACGGACAAGAACTAATTCGACCATCTTGCGTCAAAGCTTCTTAGTCTTTCGGTCAACAATTGTCTCTGGTTCTTCAATTAACCTCTTGTTTTCATCTTTTCTCAATTCAGAAATTGGAATTATGTCAGGAACTTCTCCCGTGAACTTCCTCAAATAACACACATGAAAAGTGTTGTGAATTCCAAAATACGACACATATCTCAATAGCCTCTCATGGCTATGCTCAGATAAGACCCTTCGGTCAACTTGTCTCAGTGGGACCTTCCGGCCCATCACTCGGGTGGACCCTCCGGTCCTAACTCAGTAAACTCAGAATAATACACAACATAAATCACAAAGACATAATGCAGGATATCACAGTACTCAGTATAACACATAATACATCTCAGCACATAAAGGTACCACTCATGGTAAATATAGTGAGAAGACTCACCTTGCAAGCAAGCAAGCAAATAACCTCATACCCAAATCTCGAACTAGCCTCTGTCTATCACAAAGGCTGAATATCTCTAATTAATACTCTTTTCACGACTCTAATAACTGAAGGCTATTCTTTCTCTCGGTCTAATTCTTGAAGTGGATAAAAGACCATTTTACCCCTCCATGGTCTCCATTACTCATGATTGACCCAACCCTAAAATCAACATAAGTCAAACTCGAGTCAACAATCCATGTTTGACGCGACTCGCCGAGTACACCCATGTGACTCGTTGAGTCCACTCGCTTCATCAGAAGTCTCGTGAAGGTCCAGCTCATCTCGTCAAGTTGACCCCTAACTCACCTAGTTATCACATGATCAAGCTTATCGGGACAAACCCTCACCGACTCGTCGAGTTAGGCCAAGGACTCGGCGAGTCCCTTCAATATGATTTCTCATTCAGACGATTTAAGGCATATCTATCACTCCACACACTAGATCTACCATCCTAAGGCTCGATTGACATGTAAAGCTTCGATTTTTACACTCATGCATGGTGGTTTTGCTCTAACCTACCAATACATGTTCTCATAAGGTGTTAAACACCATACTCCTCATATGGATGAATAAAGTCGAGAATTTTGGACTCTAAGGACCTCACACGGTCCAGATTTGAGGTTTAAACCTCTA
This sequence comes from Lactuca saligna, assembly GCF_052625555.1. NCBI lineage: Eukaryota > Viridiplantae > Streptophyta > Magnoliopsida > Asterales > Asteraceae > Lactuca > Lactuca saligna. The sequence continues at coordinate 189,439,507 of NC_136417.1, read as the reverse complement.
TATAACTTAGTGTTATCGAAGTCCCAAATAACATGTGATGAAAACCCTAACTTCTCCACTCATGATATCTAACCAAATAAAGGGGAAAGATTCAAGCTTTTTACCTTCCTCTTGAAGCTCTGGATGAAATGGCCTGAACCCCAACAACTCCTTTTTGTTTCTTGTTGAACAAATTCCTCTTTCTCCTCAAAGATTCACTAAAATCCTTCAAGGTTAGCTTGGAGACTCTTTTAGCTCACTACACTCGTTTAGGGTTTCACACATAAGGGTTAGGCAGCTGGTGAGGCAGAAATGGGGGCATAAGTTCCCTTATATAGGCCCCAACTTCGAGCAATTAGGGCTTATCTGACCAACACCTACTTGGCGAGCCGGCTCTCTGACTCGTCGAGTCCATTCACTAATCCCACGAAGACAACTCGACTCTACTCGATGAGTTGCACTCATAACTCGTCGATTCACTCCATAAATCTCAAAATTAAACACATAATAACATACCTGAAAGTCCGGATGTTACAATTATTAGGAATGTGAGTGTGGTCAAGGCCCGTATCTCATCATTAGCTGAGTGTGTGTGTATGTGTGTGGGGGGGGGGGGGTATCTCATAACATTATTTGAGTATGTATATAGGACTAATTGATATATTTGGCTATACTTGTTGTCTGTGTGATACCTGTATATATGTTTAGTAGTTGAGTGTGAGCGGGGCCCGTTTCTGATAGTTAGCCGAGTGTGTGCGTGGCCCGTATCTTGTAGTTAGTTAATTGTAGGCGGGGCTCGTATCGCATAGTCAGCGAAGTGTGGGTGCGGCCCATATCTCATAGTTAGTCGAGTGTAAGAAGTGCTTGTATCTCCTTGAGTGTGGGCGGGGGCCGTATCTCTTAGTAGCATGACTATGTGTATGGTATGTGGTAGTTTGGGGAGACTCGCTAAGCTTCGTGCTAACAATTTTTAGTTTTTGGTTTCATGTACTTCCGGTAGTAAAGGGAAGAGCTCGAGATGACTGCAGTGAACACACCATTTGTTTAGCCTGGGATGTCTTTACTCTGATATTTTGATAGGATTTTTGATGTGATACTCTGATTCAGTACTACAACTTATGTTTTTGGATGAAATGATTTTGATAATTATGGTTCTTTAATAAATAAAAATGAAACTTTTGGTCATGATTTTTGGGATGTTTCAAGCTTAAATTTATGTAAAAACTCTATGTGGTTCTTTGTGATATGAAATTGTTATTCACCTTGCTAAGCATTCTATGTTTCATGAAAGAACAAAGCATATCGATGTAGGGTATCATTGGATTAGAAATGCCATTGAAGACAACTTGTTTGAACTTGAGAAAGTTCATACAGATGATAATGGTTCCGACATATTGACTAAAGCCTTAGAATGGGAGAAGTTGAAGATATGTTGCTCGATCTCCGGGATGACGAACTCTTCCTCATAGGCAAAAAAGGGAAGATTTGTTGGGTTTTATCTTTGGTTTTTTTATCCCATGAGGAAAGCCCACTTCTTTAGCATATATATATATATATATATATATATATATATATATATATATATATATATATATATATATATATTTCATACCCTAATCTTTATTAACACACAATTTACAACCACCAAGTGAAAAAGATAGAGAAAAGAGAAAAAGAGAGGGTTTCACCATTTTTTTTGGATTTCTTGACACCCCCTTCAGTGTTTCTTTGTTTTCTGGAGATCCAACGGTTCGTTTTCTTTGATTTTCGTACACCGGCTTCCTAACATCGAGGCCTTCATATCCAACAGTTAAATGTGTGAGATTAGCTCTAGAGACTCGGTAATCGAAGCTTCTATTTGCTGCTGGAAATCAACTTTTGGTGATATTCATTCCTTTCTCTTTGTTGTTTGATTCCATATACTTGAAGTTGTTATTTCCATGTATATGATGATTATTGTATGCCTCTAGTATATCTAGAGATGAATTTGTATTGCTCAAATATTGGTGATAATGGATTTGAAGCAACTCTAATAGTCTTGTGGTTTTGTACTCTGGTTTTGGAAGATTTTCCATGCTAAAATTTTGGTGTCTCGTATTGATTGATTACTTATTGTTTCTGGGTTGATTATATTGATCATACATAACTTGCATTGAGTATGTTTTGTTGCAAGTGAAAATACCATATTTGTTTGCATCCTTAAATGTTCATTCGGAAAAAGTTTAATCAAACAACATTTTATTCTGTATTGTTATTTCCTATTGTGGCTGCGTTTTTTCCAGCACAAATATGACTAGCAGGGGCGGATTTAGGTGTGTGTGTGTGTGTGTGGGGGGGGGGGGGGGTGGGGTGTCACCGGTGGCACCGACAAAATCTAAATTTTCCGGCCGTGGTGGAAAAGATTTCGAAATTTTTAAATTTTTTATTTTTTTTACTATCGTGCAACCCCTCATTTTCTCGTACACCCCCTACTGAGAAATCATGTGTCCGCCCCTGATGACTAGAGGATTAAAGAACCCTTTATCCACCCCATCTGGTCTTTCTTCACTAAGATGCATGGAAACGCCCAAGTAGTATCCGCTCCCGTATCTGAAACGTCTAGGAAACGGAAACGCCGAAGAAACGGCCGAGAAACGTTTTCGGCAAGTATCGACAATCCAAGAAACGTTTCTCGCAAGTATCGTTCACGTTTCCTTTTTTTTTTTGCATGGGCTTTTATTATGTGGTGAATTGGTGATAGAGTAACGGGCTTACATGTCGGTTGCTATTACTTATTACCCTACAATTAGTCGATTAAAGTTTACAAGGGTAATTGCAGATTGCTTCACCGATCGCTGCTAGGTTTTCCAACTTTTCCTTGCTGACAGCTGATCGATTTTTATAGTTTAATTTACTGCCTCTTTCAGTCTTTTGTCGTTGATCAAGAAGACAAGAACAGGAAAAAATATAAAAACTCATTCACACGTTCACCACTCTCTATTCTCTAATTTGATTGTCACACCCCAAAACCACGAACGGCAGAAACGTTCAGGGGTGGAGGACGTCGTGTACAGTATCACAACAGTGTAATATAATAAACAAGCAACAACATCATCCATTGCATTATAAGTAAAGTTTTAATACATGTGTGTTTCTTTCATTGTAGTAAGACACCAAAAATATACAATCAAAATAAAAGACGAGACTTGTCTGCTCCGTCTTCTCAAAAACCTGGCCTCCATACCTGTCTACTGATGACCTGAGAATACAAGTTATTTTGAAAGCGAGTATCAGCTTTAAAGCTGGTGAATTCATAAGTATATAATTGTCATTGCCTTTTTTGTGAAAATCTGTTATAAAGGCCATGTAAATCGTTAAATGAAAATGTTGGTGTACGTATGAAAACCCTAGAAAAACCCTTATTTTCTGTAAGTATGAAATGTAGTCTTCTACCCAGACCCGAATGTTCTGTACGTATGAAGTGTAGTCTTCTACCAAGACCCGAATGTTTTGTAAGTAAAATGATAGTTTTCCTTTAATTGTTTAGTACTAAAGTACTTAGTCTAACTCATCGTTTATGTGAAAGAATCACAAAATAAAGTAAACAGGAAAATGTACTATTGTAAGTGTTGTCACTAGGTACTAGGACCAACACATCATATGTAACTGTTATCCCAAGGTACTAGGGTTAACACAACCTATATAACCTAATGAACATCCGAAGATTGTCCAATTGTCCACTGTAGCAGCAGCAGGGGGAAGGAAGGGTTAGTCCCTTTAAAGGTACTCCTAATATAAGTAATAACCGTAGGCATCCGTAGATGTTCATCACCCACTGTTGCTAACAGATGGGTTCCGGAATGGTTAGTCCCGTACGTATATCCCGAGGTACTGTGGGATAGAGGCCCATCTAGGTATCCCGAGGTACTGGGGATAGGGTCTTGTCTAGATATCCCGAGGTACTAGGGATATGCAGGAATATTTAAACAGAAGGTACTAATAAATCATCCTCGTAATTCGAGATACAAGTATTCATGTAAATGTACATAATTAAGTGTATCTACATGAAGGTACTCATGTAATGCGTTCATGTACGCGTATTCATGTATCATGTAAGTATATGTAAACGTACTCATGTATCATGTAATAAAATGTAAAGGTACTCATGTATCAGGTAATGTACTGGTATAGACTCATGAATGAACTGACTCTTGTGTGATTCCTTGTAATAGGAATTATGTTTGATATCTCCAAATTATCCCTATGATAGTTTGCTGGAAGGTAATTGGTTATTTAAGTAGGTTTATACAATCTTACTACTCAAGGGTCTGAGAAACTAAATGAAAACTGTAAACTATAACATTCATACATATATAAGAATATAAGTGTACATACATAGTTTAGTTCAATAATGTAAAATGGTTTTATAAGACCTCTTATGGGTTTTTGAACAATAATTAACAATGACTTGATGTCATTTATAATATACATTTCAAAGGTAAAACAATTGATAACAATGCGTTTTTAAGATTTAAAACCACTTCATGCATCACATTTTGTAGTATGTGCGATCTGTTAAATGACAAACATTGTTATAAAATACATAACAATGATTTAATAACATGTTTGTTTCTACTTGTATCCCCCCCCCCTTTAAAGCATTTAAAATCATTTAAAACATTGATTAGGGGTATGAACTCACCTGTAGTTGGTGATTGGAATGAAATGAACGGTATCGGATTGCTAGGTGTCAAGCGAGGACTTGTGAACACACTACGATCCTAATGAACATATAATCACCCATATATGCACTCAATTAGACACAATTGACTAATTGATAATGTTTAAGACATCCTAGGCATAATAAACACTTTATATAAGTATTTTAAGCCATAAGGATTGCATCTAAGCTATTGTGGGACAAGGTATTTGTGTTTAGGGTTACCAAAGGACCTTATATGAGAGTTTACTCTCTATAATCCATCACACATGGAGTTTACGGTTGTAAACTCTTGAGTTTATGGCCGTAAACTCCCAAACATGTGTGTTTGGTGTGTTTTGAAGTCCCAAATGCTTTCTAGAATTGTTCTAACTTAGTGGTTAAGTCCTTGGGAGGGTTTAAGGTCTAGAAGTACTCCAATTAGGAGTTTACGGCCTCAAGGCCATTTCCCTTAGAGTTTACGGCCGTAAACTCTAAGTATGGTGGGTTTTTGTTGTTTTCAAGTCTCTTGCATTTGAAGGATATGTTCTAGACAATTGTTTAAAGCTAATGAGAACCCTAGGCACACTTTGGTGCCATTCTTTTGAGTTTACGGCCCAAGAGCATTCTCTTGGCCGTAAACTCACTTTGATGAGTGATTTTTATGTATTTTGGTTCTTCATTTTTGTGGGAAACAATTCCATGAAGGGGTCTAGGGCTTTAGGTGTCTTGAAGACACCCTTTTGTCCATTTCAATGGAGTTTACGGCCTAAGCTTCTCTTGGGCCGTAAAATCACTTTTGTTTGTGTCATTTGATGTGTTTAAGACCTTGTTCTACTTGGGGAAATAGTCTAAATACAATCCTTTAAGTCCTAGTGTCCTCAAAACACCATTTAGTGTTGGAAATGTGGAGTTTACGGCCGAAGGTGAGAGCCTTCCAGATGACGCTTGAGGCTGCAAAGGAGGTAGCAGACGTCACTTCAGGTACCTTTCTTGTAAATGGTTTGCCTGCAAATATACTGTTTGATTCCGGAGCCAACTACTCCTTTGTGTCGCATAAATTTAGTGCGAAATTAGCATTACCTGTAGAAAAACTAGATAATGCCCTGATTGTAGAAGTTTCCAGTGGTAAATTCGTACCTGTTAGTAATCGTATTAGGAACATCGTCATTGACCTAAACGGAAACGAATTCCCGGAGGAACTATTACCCATAGAGTTAAACGGTTTCGACATCGTTTTGGGTATGGATTGGCTTAGCGCCAACGATGCCGATATATTATGCCGAAAGAAGATAGTTAGGATAAACCCACCCGGAAAGGAATCATTTATGGTGTACGGGGACAAACGCAGAGTGAGTTCTGGAATCATCTCCTTGATGAAAGCCAGGAAATGTTTGTCCAAGGGATGTGCATCGTACTTGGCATTCGTAATCGATGCTAAGAAAGAAATGAAAGAGGTGCAGAATATACCGGTTGTGTGCGATTATCCGGAAGTCTTTCCCGAAGATCTTCCCGGATTACCACCTGATAGGCAAGTAGAGTTTCGTATAGACTTATTACCAGGAACAACACCGATAGCAAAGACACCTTACCGATTAGCACCAACGGAGATGAAGGAGCTCATGACGCAACTTCATCAGCTGTTGGACAGGGGTTTCATTCGACCTAGTTCATCACCCTGGAGAGCTCCGGTGTTATTCGTGAAGAAGAAGGACGGAAGCATGAGGATGTGCATAGACTACCGAGAGTTGAATAAGGCAATGGTGAAGAACAAGTATCCATTGCCGAGGATTGATGATCTATTCAATCAGCTGCAAGGTTCGAGCTACTTCTCAAAGATCGATCTTAGGTCAGGATATCATCAGCTGAAGGTGAGAGAGCAGGACATTGAGAAGACTGCATTCAGAACAAGATATGGACACTACGAGTTCTTGGTTATGTCATTCGGACTAACCAATGCTCCCGCAGCATTCATGGATTTGATGAATAGGGTTTGTAAACCATTCCTCGATAAATCTGTGATAGTGTTCATCGATGACATTCTCATTTACTCGAAAAGCCAGGAGGAGCATGGCAAGCATCTACGAGAAGTGTTGGAGGTGTTAAAGAAGGAGAAGCTTTTTGCAAAGTTCTCCAAATGCAACTTTTGGATACGGGAAGTCCAATTCTTGGGCCATGTTGTTAACCAGGAGGGAATAATGGTTGACCCCGCCAAGATCGAGGCTGTAATGAAGTGGGAACGTCCGAAGAGTCCCACGGAGATTCGAAGCTTTCTAGGATTAGCCGGATATTATCGACGGTTTATCCAAGGTTTTTCTTCGATAGCTGCTCCATTAACAGCTTTGACTCATAAAGGAGCTACGTATATGTGGAGTGAGAAACACGATGAGGCGTTCGAGAAGTTAAAGAAGAAGTTATGTGAAGCACCGATACTTTCTCTACCCGATGGAGTCGAAGATTTCGCAGTTTATAGTGATGCATCTGGAGTCGGGTTGGGTTGTGTTTTGACCCAAAGAGAAAAGGTGATAGCATACGCATCTCGACAATTGAAAGAGCACGAAAAGAACTACCCTACTCATGATCTGGAGTTGGCAGCGGTAGTATTTGCCTTAAAGATATGGAGGCATTACCTCTACGGCACGAAGTGCAAGCTCTTCACTGATCATAAGAGTCTCCAATATCTCTTTAATCAGAAGGAGTTGAACATGAGGCAACGACGCTGGCTAGAACTTCTCAAGGACTACGACTGTGAGATACTTTACCACCCAGGTAAAGCAAATATTGTTGCTGATGCTCTCAGTCGGAAAGTCAATCTTGAAAGAAAAAGGCCAAGAGCGTTAAGAATTGAAGTCGTCTCGACGATTGTGGAAAGTATCAAGAAAGCTCAAGAAGAAGCCTTAGAAAAGAATGACCGAAAGGAAGAACGTTTGGGAAAAACGTTAGTGTTTGGTACGAACAGTCAAGGACTGAAGGTATTCCAAGATCGAATTTGGGTACCTAAGACGGGAGGAATAAGAGATCTTCTAATGGAAGAAGCACACAAGACCATGTACTCGATTCATCCCGGTAGCACTAAAATGTATAGGGACCTAAAACCCTACTACTGGTGGCCGACGATGAAGCTCAATGTTGCGAAGTATGTGGCTGAGTGCGTAACATGTGCGAGGGTTAAGGCACAACATCAGAAACCGTATGGGAGTTTAGAACCTTTACCTGTACCCTTGGGTAAATGGGAAGACATCACCATGGATTTTGTGACTAAACTGCCCAGAACAAAGAACGGACACGACATGATTTGGGTAGTCGTGGATCGTTTCACCAAGAGTGCACACTTCATAGCAGCCAACGAGAAGTGGTCTATAGATAAGCTCGCAAACGCTTACGTGAAGGAAATTGTAAGACTTCACGGTGTCCCTCTTACGATTGTGTCAGATCATGATAGTCGTTTTACGTCGAGGTTTTGGAGGAGTCTACAAGAGGAGTTGGGTACAAAGTTGTGTTTGAGTACTGCTTACCATCCGCAAACTGATGGTCAGAGCAAATGAACGATTCAGACGTTGGAAGATATGCTGAGAGCATGTACCCTCGAATTCCAAGGGAATTGGGACGAACACTTACCTCTAGTAAAATTTTCCTACAACAATAGTTTTCACTCGAGCATCAAGATGGAACCTTATCAAGCCTTGTATGGACAGAAGTGTCGTACGCCGTCTTGTTGGCTTGAAGCCTGAGAGAAGCAGTTTATGGGCCCCGATATGGTCCATGAGACTGCTGAGAAATTGAAGGTGATTAGGGAAAGAATGTTAGCAACTCAGGATCGTCAGAAGAGCTATGCTGACAAGAAAAGACGACCGATAACCTTCGAAGTTGGGGATTCCGTTTTGCTTAAAGTCTCACCGTGGAAGGGACTTATACGATTTGGGAAACGAGGAAAGTTGAGTCCAAGGTTTATTGGACCGTTCAAAGTTCTTCAGAAGATTGGGAACCAAGCTTACAAGCTGGAATTGCCCGAAGAACTCAATGGTATTCATAACACCTTCCATGTGTGTTATTTGAGGAAATTCATGGGAGATGTTCCCGACATAATTCCAATTTCAGAGTTAAGGATGGATGAGAATAAACGGCTGATCGAAGAGCCCGAGGCAATTGTTGACCGTAAGACTAAGAAGTTACGACGCAAGATGGTCGAGTTGGTGCTAGTCTGATGGAAACATCCGAATGGGCCGAATCTCACTTGGGAAACAGAGGATGACATGATGAGTCGCTATCCACATCTGTTTGTTGATGCATGATTCCGGGACGGAATCATCCTAAGGGGGAGAGAATTGTAACGCCCGGGTTTCAGGGCTAAGCAGTTTTGTCAATGTAATAGTCTAGGTCAACTATTGTAGCTCTTTTTGAAGTAATAAATATGAAATATTTGAGTATTATGTGAATTATGTGTGTTTATGTGTTTATTATTTAGTTATAAATGTATATTCAATAAAGAATAAAAATGAGCGTCAAAATTAAAGTGTGAGATAATCCCGATATCTCTACATAAAGTTGTAGAATATGTCTCAAGGTTTCTGTACATATAAAGAATGCCGAAATCCGAGCTATAACGAAGAAGTTATGACCCAGCGAAGTTTTACGGCAAAACCGGCACGGCCCCAGAAGACGTAAATAGTGAATTTACGATAGAAGACTTTTTAGCCTTAGATATCTAAAACAAAGTCGTAGAATATGTTAAACTAAGAACATCGATAAAAAAGAACGCCCAAATCTGACTTCGTATGAAGAAGTTATGATTTTTCTAAGATTCGGCTTAGCAGTGCACTACCCGAAACTCGAATTTTAGTTCGAGCGGTTTTTGGCTTACGCGACCTAAATGAGAGTTGAAGATCTCATTCATAGGAACTCAACAGTAAAAAGACAGACGAAAACGGAGTCCGTATGAAGGAGTTATGAACTCTTCGCGGTCATTTAACAGTCTAAACGCCTCCTACTGTTAAATTTGAGATCGGTCGAGAATTTGCCGACGGAGTCTAAACAAAAGTTGTAGATCTTGATTTTACCTACGCGTGGATATAAAGAACGTCGAAAACAGAGCTCGTATGCGAAAGTTATGATTTTTCTAAGTTTGAAGGCTGATACGCGATAGGGGGTGACGTGGCACCACCAGAATTGGACACGTGGCACCACTAGAAGGCCACCACATGGACCAACTCGATGAGTCATGACTCAGACTCGACGAGTCCATCAGAATCCTCCCCTATAAATAGAGGTGCCGGGTTCCCTCATTTCCTCACCCCTCACCCCTCTTCTTTCTCTCTCTAAACTCTCTCTCTAAGCTCCCTAACCCCCCTAAAAGCCTAGGTAAACCCCCTAGCACCCGAAGGAAGCCCTGAGGCTCCCGGAGTCCCGAGAAAAGAGCCTTTCGGCTCGGGAACGCTACTCCAGCGAAGCCCTGTTTTCGAGAAAAACCCACTATAAGTGAGCTGTACCTATCCTATCTTTAGTTTACCTTATGTTTTAATATAGGAATGTTATTAGGTCCTTAAAATAATTATTTGGGCTATTATTATGAGTTATACTTAGTGTTAGTAACGCTTATATAATAATAATAATAATAGTCAGATAATTAATTTGTCGCGGTTATCATTAGACTAAACCCTAGTGGTATCGATACTAGGTTTTATCGAAGGAATATCATTTTGAGAGTATCGAAGCGCTGTCCGAGTGCTGAGTCACCACCTAATCAGGTGAGTGCATAGTTACTTTCAACTTACACATAGATATGAAGTATTTTATATAAATTACGTGCTATGTGTGCATATTATCTGAATACTTGTTATCTATGCCAGATGAACGTTGTTATACATGTTTTCAATGATTTAAACTGTATATGTATTTTATATCTACGAAAATGTTAGGGTAAAACATGGGTAGATGTAATAGGTGATGTGTGATAAAATGATGAGAGGCCTCGATGTTGTTGTTGTTGTTGATCCAGTCATCTAGCGGAGTATAGATGACGACCACGGACTCTTCTAGACAGTCCAGTGGAACACTAGCAGGCTCGCAACCTGTAAGTGTTGTGAACGATGTGTTCACCGGTGTACTCCATCCCCCACATGGTTGCCTATTAGGACATTTATTGCTGAGGAATCCCCTTAGCAGTAGTGTCCGTCCTGATGATGATTCTTAGGCTAGGTCCCTTATGATAGGTGTTTAGGGACGTAAAGTGAGGATAACGGGAACGGGTAATCGGGTTATTGTTGATTGATGAAATTAATAAACTTATTTATTGTGGGTTGAAAACCCTATGTGCTCACCAGGCTCCCAAGCTTGACCCACTCAGTTTTATGTATTACAGGTAGTGGCGCATGAGCATAGGTGTGATGTTTTGGACGAGGGATTACGGATATAGGCCTGTAGATATGAAATAATGTAGTAAGGTTTATATTGTACTGTTTATACTTTTGATCTGTACGAACATGACATCCCGAGTCTTTTAATGAAATACATTTCTATGGAAATGCTTTTGATAAATCTGTATCATATTATTGTTTTGGGACAAATTCCGCAACCCTTTTATTAAAAGATAACTCTGATTTTGAAATAAAGTATAAACAAAACCGGTCTTTTCTGGCCGTGATTTTGGGGATGTCACAATTAACACCTACAGGTGGCGAACCTGCTAGCGTTCCACAGGACTTTCTAGAAAATTATGTGGTCGTCATCTAAACTCCGCTATATGACTGAATCAAAAACAACAACGAGGCATCTCATCTGTTTATCACACAACTATCTACCCATGTTCTACCCGACATATTAGTAGATAAAAATTTATATTTTTATACATAGTTTAAAACCTGTATAGCATTCTCATTCAATACATATTCCAAACAACAGATGAGACACATACACATAACACGTATTTCATAGAGAATAAATCATATCTATGAGATAGAAGAAAGTGAATATGCATTCACACATATAACACAAAATATACACATAACACGTATTTCGTATAAAATACTTCATAATTATGCGTTAAAAGAAAGTAACCACACACTCACTTGATCAAAAGATGATCTGACAACACTACGGCTTGTAGAAGTAGTATTCTTCGGTAGATCTGGAAGATATTCACAAAAAAACCGGACTCCTCGCAGGCAGAGCTTCGGCTCGGGAATCGCACTTCTCAGGCTCTTCGGGGCTTCGGGACTTGCTTCGGGGCTCGGGAATGATACCAGGGCTTCGGGATACTTCTGGCACGCCAAACGATTCAAAATGGGAGAGAGAGAAGAGAAAAAGTGCAATGATATCGGATGCCCTCGCAATCCTTTTATAGAGGTTGAGCCTCGCATTACGCTGGGCGTACTCCTCCGAAGTCGTCACTGCTTGCGTCATCGGAGCTTCGACGTCATCGCTTACGAACCCGGAGCACTCGAGTGGTACGCTAGGTGTACAACACTACGCTGGGCGTAGTGTTGATCGGAACGGTGACTCCTCCCCCTTCGGATATTATCCGATATATATATATATATATATATATATATATATTATAATTATTTAATAAACTTCAAGAATTCATATCTTCATCATACGAACTCCGTTTTCGACGTTCATTATATCCACGCGTAGGTGAGACTACGTTCTAAAACTTTCGTTTAGACTCCGTCGACTAATCTTGACTTTATTTTTATTATTTATTTTTAGTAGGCCGGGACAGGAAAACTCTGTTATAAATTCATAACTTCTTCATCCGACGTCCGTTTTCGCCTATCCTTTTATCGTTTCACTACAATTAATGAGATCTTAGATTCTCGTTTATATTGTTTCGGCTAAAAACCGCTCGGTCTCAAATCGAGTATTCGAGTTGCATACTGCTAAGTCGAAACTTAGAAAAATCATAACTTCCTCATACGAAGTCAGATTTGGGCGTTCTTTTTATAAACGCTCTCGTTTAATGAATTCTACGAATTTCGTTTAGATCATTAAGGCTAAATATCGCTCTAACGTAAATTTCACTTTTTACGTCATTCAGCGTTGTCGGTTTTGTCGCGAAACTTCGATAGGTCCTAACTTCTTCGTTATAACTCGGATTTCGGCATTCTTTATATCTTTAGAATCCTTGTTTCAACCACTACATCTTTATGCGAAGATATCAAGCTTATCTCACACTTCAAATTTGATGCTTATTTTATTCTTAGTTCATTAAATTATAATAATTAAGAAAATAAACACATAATCCACATAATTAACATAATACTAAAATATTTCATCATTAATACTACAAAAAGAGTTACAAGGGTTAACCTAGACTATTACATCAATGATAATGCCTAGCCTGGAAACGCGCGGTTACAGTTCTCTCCCCCTTAGGATGATTCCGTCCCCGGAATCACACATCAACAAACAAATGCGAATAGCGACTCAACATGTCACTCTCCGTTTCCCAAGTGACATTTGACCCATTCGTATGTTTCCAACGGACAAGCACTAATTCGACCATCTTGCGTCGAAGTTTCTTAGTCTTTCGGTCAACAATTGTCTCTGGTTCTTCAACTAACCTATTGTTTTCATCAATTCTCAATTCAGAAATTGGAATTATGTCAGGAACTTCTCCCGTGAACCTCCTCAAATAACACACATGAAAAGTGTTGTGAATTCCAAAATACGACACATATCTCAATAGCCTCTCATGGCTATACTCAGATAAGACCCTTCGGTCAACTTGTCTCAGTGGGTCCTTCCGGTCCCATCACTCGGGTGGACCCTCCGGTCCTAACTCAGTAAACTCAGAATAATACACAACATAAATCACAAAGACATAATGCAGGATATCACAGTACTCAGTATAACACATAATACATCTCAGTCACATAAAGGTACCACTCATGGTAAATATAGTGAGAAGACTCACCTTGCAAGCAAGCAAGCAAATAACCTCATACCCAAATCTCGAACTAGCCTCTGTCTATCACAAAGGCTGAATATCTCTAATTAATACTCTTTTCACGACTCTAATAACTGAAGGCTATTCTTTCTCTCTGTCTAATTCTTGAAGTGGATAAAAGACCATTTTACCCCTCCATGGTCTCCATTACTCATGATTAACCCAACCCTAAAATCAACATAAGTCAAACTCGAGTCAACAATCCACATTTGATGCGACTCGCCGAGTACACCCATGTGACTCGTTGAGTCCACTCGCTTCATCAGAAGTCTCGTGAAGGTCCAGCTCATCTCGTCAAGTTGACCCCTAACTCACCTAGTTATCGCATGATCAAGCTTATCGGGAAAAACCTGTTGGGTTTTAGCCATAAGAACTTTCCTATGTGCGCATGCAAAACCCTATTGCTTGGATCTAGGCTTTCTATCAAACATGCTTTTGAATCCAAGACTTCTAATGGCTAATTAGGTTAAACAATAACATTAATACAGATCTAGAATCATACCTTTGAGTTCCTTGTTGATCTTCTAGTCTTGGAGCTTCTAGAGTCACAATTGTCACTCCTCTAATGGTTTACAAACACCAATAGCAAGCAAGATGATTTAGGAGAGAGGAGAGGGGATGGAATTCGGCCAGAGGTTCCTTGCTTTAGGTTCTGAAAGGTTGTACACGAATTCCACACCCCAAGGGCCTATTTATACCTTTAGACTCCTTAAGGATTTCACCCTAAACCCTAATTGGATAATCTTCACTTAAGGCTATCCAAATCCATTCCATAGATATCCTTATGGACTATTTTGAGCTATCCTAAAGCTCTTAGAAACCGTCCAAAGTCCATCCTAATGGATTTATAGTCTAAAGTCTAACTATCAAACAATTGACAGTTTATACCCTCTTATTTAATTAATCTCTTTAAGTCACCAAATTAATACCAATTAATCTATGACTTATATTAATCAAATAGCTAAATATTATTCCTTATAATATTTACTCTCTCTTAACAAATCATCCTTCAAGTTGCTATGGTGAAGGCAACCCAAAAGGACCATGCACCACCGAATATAGTTATAGCCTTAGACACTATTCCAACAGTCTCCCACTTGGATAAGTCTAGTAACTATACAAGTATAATACGGTTTGCAATCGTAGCTCTCAAAGACGCTGTCAACTCTGATCTAATCAATCTTGTCCTTTAGATAAGGGATCGTATAGTCCTCTGTTAGATATCATGCTGACAATCCTATGGAATGGTTAGTCTAGCATTTAGATTTCTCGATCTTCGATTTATTTGACATAGAACTTAATCGAACACATCAATTCAGTTCTGACCGGGCCCGGCACATAAGTCAAATCAAATCATCGAGTGGACAAGATATCTCTTCTACCCTCTTAGGATAAAATTTACAGATAAACTTTGACTTATATGCATTTACTTATTCATTAACCAACTATACACAACAATGCGTTTTATAACATCAAGTTACTGATGCGTTTTCGCATTATCAATGCACAATCAAATAACAAATAATAAACCATATATCTAGGTTTTAAGACCATATGATATTATCGTCTTGCGATCACCTTTTATATCGTATTCCATAAGGTGATTCCAGCAAGCGCGGGTTTATTCCAATGCTCAAAACCAGTTCGTAAGCACTCATGAACGTTGCAACAACTCTTGCTATGTCTAACACCATTTAGACACTCTACACACCAATTCACGACAATCTTCATTCATATCTACTCCCAACATATGGACGATTGTGGACCATTTGAATAATTCGATTATTCCTAATAAACTCAATTATTCTGGAAGTCAAAACATGCAAAGTGAAACAATAGTTAAACAACTAACATGTGATAGTAACTTTACTCATAAATAAAACTTCTTTATTTAATCATCAAATGTTAATTACATTTATCTATTATACGTTTCTAATACAATCTAATCTATGCTAATATCATCCTTCAGCCCAATACTCCTAGCATGCTGTAAGTGCTTAACCCTACTTAGTCCCTTCGTAAGCGGATCTGCTGGGTTATCTTCTGATGATATCCTCTTCACTACGAGTTGTCCTTCTTCTACACGATGTCTAATGAAGTGATATTTTCTGTCGATATGTCGAGATCTACCATGATCCCTCGGTTCCTTGGTCAAGGCAACCGCACCTTCGTTATCACAGAAAATCTCCATGGGCTCCTTTATGGCCGGCACAACTCCAAGATCACCAATGAAGTTATTTAGCCATATTGCCTCCTTCGACGCTTCGCTCGCTGCGATGTACTCTGATTCGCACGTTGAATCAGCTACGGTTTCCTGCTTGGAACTTTTCCATGTCACTGCTCCTCCATTTAGGGTAAAAACCCAGCCCGACTGCGAACGGTAGTTGTCCCTGTCGGTCTGAAAGCTGGCGTCACTATACCCTCGCACCTTCAAGTCATCACTCCCTCCAAGGACTAAGAACCATTCTTTCGTCCTCCGAAGGTACTTAAGGATGTTCTTCACCGCAATCCAATGTGCTTTGCCAGGGTTCCCTTGATATCTGCTAACCATGCTCAAAGCGAAGGCTACATCAGGGCGAGTACAAGTCATAGCGTACATGATTGAGCCAACTGCGGAAGCGTATGGTACTCGGCTCATTTCTGCTATCTCGGCTTCGGTACTCGGACTTTGAGTCTTACTCAACTTGGCATTTCCTTGTATCGGTAGTTCTCCCTTCTTTGAGTTTTCCATACTAAAACGTTTTAGTACCTTCTCCAAGTAAGTATTCTGACTAAGTCCAATTAGTCTCTTACTTCTTTCTCTTACTATCCTTATTCCCAAAATGTAAGAAGCCTCTCCGAGGTCCTTCATAGCGAAGCACTTCCCGAGCCAGGACTTAACCTCCTGCAAAGTCGGGATGTCGTTTCCTATGAGTAATATGTCATCGACATATAGAACGAGGAAGCTTACTACACTCCCACTGGCTTTGACATACACACAAGATTCGTCTTCGCTTCGTACAAATCCAAACTCTTTGACTTTCTCATCGAAGCAAAGATTCCATCTGCGAGACGCTTGCTTAAGTCCATAAATGGACTTCTCAAGCTTACACACTCTATTCGGATGCTTCGGATCCACAAACCCCTCTGGCTGAGCCATGTAAACATCCTCAGCCAACTTTCCGTTAAGGAAAGCGGTCTTGACATCCATTTGCCAAATCTCATAATCATGAAATGCGGCAATTGCTAGCATCACTCTAATAGATTTAATCTTCGCAACTGGCGAGAAGGTCTCATCATAGTCAACTCCGGGAGTTTGAGTAAAGCCCTTCGCAACCAATCGCGCTTTGTATGTGTGTACGTTCCCATCCACGTCGGTCTTCTTCTTGAAGATCCACTTGCACCCTACGGTCTTACGTTCGGGCACGTAATCAACCAAATTCCAAACTTGGTTATCGTACATGGATTGGATCTCGCTATCCATCGCCTCTTTCCATTTCGCAGACTCCGGGCCTGCCATGGCTTCCTTATAGCTATTAGGTTCATCAAGATTTATTAGTGTACCATCACTAATATACGTGTCCCCTTCGGTAGTAATATGAAAGCCATAAAACTGGGGTTGAACTCTAAATCTATCGGAACGTCTAAGAGGTAAGGATTCGTCAATCGGTTCAACTGGAGTTTCCTCCTCGGGTTGAACGCCAGCGGTAGAGGTTCCTTCATCTATCGATTCTTGAATCTCTTCAAGTTCGATTTGCCTCCCACTGTCTCCTTGGCTTATGAGTTCTCGCTCTCGGAAAACTCCTCTCCTCGCAACAAAGATAACATTATCTTTCGGTCTATAGAAGAGATATCCAAAGGAAGTTTGCGGGTAGCCGATGAAAATACATCGCTCACTTCGAGGTTCAAGCTTGTCGTGAGTATCTCGTCTTACGAAAGCCTCGCAACCCCAAACCTTGATATGTGCCAACGAGGGAACTTTCCCTGTCCACATCTCGTGAGGTGTTTTGGCAACCTTCTTGGTAGGGACTCGGTTAAGGATATGGGCGGCAGTCTCTAAGGCATACCCCCAAAAGAAGATAGGTAGTGAAGCACGACTCATCATAGAGCGAACCATATCCAATAAGGTTCGATTACGCCTTTCTGCCACACCATTCAATTGCGGTGTCCTAGGAGGCGTCAATTGCGAAACTATTCCACACTCCTTGAGATAATCGTGGAATTCAAGACTTAGGTACTCTCCTCCTCGATCGGATCGAAGCATCTTGATTTTCCTGCCCAATTGATTCTCCACTTCATTTTTGAACTCTTTGAACTTTTCAAAGGTTTCTGACTTTTGCTTGATTAAATAGATATACCCATATCTACTATAATCATCGGTAAAGGTCACATAGAAGCGGTTCCCATCCTTCGTGGTTGATCTAAAAGGTCCACATACATCGGTATGTATTAGGTCTAATAGTCCCTCACCCCTTTCACAAGTACTCGTGAAGGGTGACTTAGTCATCTTTCCAAGTAAACAAGATTCGCATGTGTCATCTTCCCTAAGGTCGAATGACTCCAACACTCCATCCTTTTGGAGTTGGGCTATGCGTTTCTTGTTGACATGTCCAAGACGACAATGCCACAAAGATGCTTTATCCATACTAGTGGAAGAATCAATATTCAAAACATCATTTCCTAAGTTATCAACAATCATAACAGTTTCATATATTCCATTACATGGTATAGACACCATTTAGATAAGCCAAAATAGAACCATTCTCATTATTAAAAGAAAATCTAAAACCTTGTCTATATAAACCATGAAATGAAATGATGTTTCTAGCCATTTCTGGCGAATAGCAACAATTGTTCAAATTTAAAACTAAACTATTCTTAAGCACCAAAGAATACACTCCAATCTTGGTCACAGGCGACGATCTTCTGTTCCCCATGATTAGATTGATTCTTCCTTGCTCCACATCCCTACTTCTTTTTAGTCCCTGCACATTAGAACAAATGTGATAACCACAACCGGTGTCAAGAACCCAAGAAATAGCATGATTAGAATCGTTAGATTTTATTGCATATATACCTGCGAAAGATGGCTTGATCTTTCCTTCCTTGATGGCTTGCAGGTAATCCGGGCAGCTTCTCTTCCAATGTCCTATCTTGTGGCAGTGGTGGCACTCTGCCTCCTTCGGGTTAGAGCAGGGCTTAGATGGATCAACTTTTGTCCCACTAGAAGAGGAACCATCTCGGGCTTTCACCTTTCGATAGTTATTTGAAGAAGCTTTCCTCTTCTTTCCCTTCCCTTGACCAATAGCCAAGATAGGAGCAGCAGATGGATTGGGAGTTGGTGCAACAGACTTGTCCTTGAAATTGCTCTCAGCAACCCTCAAGAGACCTTGGAGCTTACTTAGAGTCACCTACTCTTTGTTCATGTGGTAGGTCATCCTAAATTGATTATACATCGGAGGCAAAGAGTGAAGCACCATGTCGATCGCCAAGTCTTCGCCGAAGTCAACGTTTAACTTGCGAAGGCGGTCGACATACCTTTGCATCTTTTGCAAGTGCACGGTAAGAGATTCTCCATGACCCATCTTAGCGGAAATCATGTTGGTGAAGATCTCGTAACGCTCTTGTCTCGCGTTTTGGTGGTACCTCTCCAACAAGTCTTGATGCATCTCGTATGGATACATGTCCTCGTAGGACTTTTGGAACTCGGAGTTCATGGTGGCGATCATGATGCAATGTACTTTCGTCGCATCTCGCTCATGGGTTTCAAAGGCGGTGATTTCGGCGGGAGTAGCAATTTCGGGGTTGATTTTCTCGAGCTTCTCGTCGAGGACATACTCTTTATCCTCATAGCGAGCAATGGTGCGAATGTATCTTATCCATTCGCCAAAGTTCGTTCCATCGAAGGTGACCTTTTGGCAAAGGCTCATCAACGTGAAAGAACTAGCAGCAGCGTTGTTTGCATTTGACATCTTTAGGAAGGACAAAGATAGATTAGAACAAGAATCCCTAATTATCACCCAATAAGAAAAATTAGGGCTAGGATCCAACAATAACATTTACATACTAGAAAAGGGATGCCGTAATCCAACATGCAAATAAATTGAAGGTAAGTGAATGACGATTCACTAATTCTCCATCACAAAACTTAAACTTTTAGTCCTAAGTGTTTTTGAGAATTCCTAGGTTCGGATGAGATTCATTGAACTATTCAATGGCATGTTTAAATCTCGATATGCCCCTCTTGTTTGTGACTGGGATGCCGAGGATCACAAAGCGGGTGTGAATTACCATGCAAATTTACATGGTGCCTTCATTGTTACGATCACCTATTCGATGTGCCGGTAAACCACACACGCTCCATCGAACTATGACAAACAATGAATCACCCTTCGCCACCTTCGCTTAGAACCAATTAGTGTGCTGGTAAACCACACACGCTCCACTAACATCTTAGCAAGGTGCAAAGTGTAATTTCATGGAATTGCATCAATTCACTTTTCCTAAAGTAACTAAGATTGGGAAATTAAAAAATTTTAGTTACTTCGTATTTCTTATTATACTTTTAATGAGAGGATGAGGTTGCCCTATCCTACCCGTTCGGCTAACGACCCTCCACCAATCAAGCAAGCGGTGGGTGTGAGTGTACACCCATTAAGCGCCATTTTATAGGCCGCAACCTTATACCCACCTTATAGATCGGTTTCGTGAATGAGGCCTACTAGCGGTAAGACTAGCATTTAGTTATACATATATATATTATTCTAATAATGTCATATAAGTATAGGGTTGTATTTTAAACCTTTCAAAATCTAGTGTTATTTAAGTTGTCTAAATTAAAGCTTTTAATCACAAATTTAAATTTCAAAACTATAGGGTAGGTTTTAAACATTTAAAAACATGGAGGATCAAATAACAAATAATTTCAATTAACAATTAATATCTTAATTATCTTTATTTGATTTATCTTTGATTTCTTTGAGGATAATTACCAAAAATAATTAAAACAATTAATTAATTATCATATAAAGAAACTAAATATTTAATTAGTTGATAATTACCTTTAACTAGATCAAGATAACACTTATATTTATCAAAAAAACGGATTCATATTGATCTAATTAGTTTATGGTAAGTTTGGATAAGATAAACACAAAGAAATCCCGAATCTGGCCTTTCCTGACGCTTGGACTCGCCGAGTACACAAATGGACTCGTCGAGTCCACTTTGGAACTCGCCGAGTCAGTGACTCAAAACCAAAAAAATCGAATTTTGCAGATTTGTTTCAGTTATTCAAGAAACAATTTGTAGAAAACTAATCTAGGCTCTGATACCACTGTTGGGTTTTAGCCATAAGAACTTTCCTATGTGCGCATGCAAAACCCTATTGCTTGGATCTAGGCTTTCTATCAAACATGCTTTTGAATCCAAGACTTCTAATGGCTAATTAGGTTAAACAATAACATTAATACAGATCTAGAATCATACCTTTGAGTTCCTTGTTGATCTTCTAGTCTTGGAGCTTCTAGAGTCACAATTGTCACTCCTCTAATGGTTTACAAACACCAATAGCAAGCAAGATGATTTAGGAGAGAGGAGAGGGGATGGAATTCGGCCAGAGGTTCCTTGCTTTAGGTTCTGAAAGGTTGTACACGAATTCCACACCCCAAGGGCCTATTTATACCTTTAGACTCCTTAAGGATTTCACCCTAAACCCTAATTGGATAATCTTCACTTAAGGCTATCCAAATCCATTCCATAGATATCCTTATGGACTATTTTGAGCTATCCTAAAGCTCTTAGAAACCGTCCAAAGTCCATCCTAATGGATTTATAGTCTAAAGTCTAACTATCAAACAATTGACAGTTTATACCCTCTTATTTAATTAATCTCTTTAAGTCACCAAATTAATACCAATTAATCTATGACTTATATTAATCAAATAGCTAAATATTATTCCTTATAATATTTACTCTCTCTTAACAAATCATCCTTCAAGTTGCTATGGTGAAGGCAACCCAAAAGGACCATGCACCACCGAATATAGTTATAGCCTTAGACACTATTCCAACAAAACCCTCACCGACTCGTCGAGTCAGGCCAAGGACTCGGTGAGTCCCTTCAATCTGATTTCTCATTCAGACGATTTAAGGCATATCTATCACTCCACACACTAGATCTACCATCCTAAGGCTCGATTGACATGTAAAGCTTCGATTTTTACACTCATGCATGGTGGTTTTGCTCTAACCTACCAATACATGTTCTCATAAGGTGTTAAACACCATACTCCTCATATGGATGAATAAAGTCGGGAATTTTGGACTCTAAGGACCTCACAAGGTCCAGATTTTAGGTTTAAACCTCTATATAACTTAGTGTTATCGAAGTCCCAAATAACATGTGATGAAAACCCTAACTTCTCCACTCATGAGATCTAACCAAATAAAGGGGAAAGATTCAAGCTTTTTACCTTCCTCTTGAAGCTCTGGATGAAATGGCCTGAACCCCAATAACTCCTTTTTGTTTCTTGTTGAACAAACTCCTCTTTCTCCTCAAAGATTCACTAAAATCCTTCAAGGTTAGCTTGGAGACTCTTTTAGCTCATTACACTCGTTTAAGGTTTCACACAGAAGGGTTAGGCAGCTGGTGAGGCAGAAATGGGGGCATAAGTTCCCTTATATAGGCCCCAACTTCGAGCAATTAGGGCTTATCTGACCAACACCTACTCGGCGAGCCGGCTCTCTGACTCGTCGAGTCCATTCACTAATCCCACGAAGACAACTCGACTCTACTCGATGAGTTGCACTCATAACTCGTCGATTCACTCCATAAATCTCAAAATTAAACACATAATAACATACCTGAAAGTCCGGATGTTACAACTATTAGGAATGTGAGTGTGGGCAAGGCCCGTATCTCATCATTAGCTGAGTGTGTGTGTATGTGGTGGGGGGGGGGGGGGTATCTCATAGCATTATTTGAGTATATATATAGGACTGATTGATAGATTTGGCTATACTTGTTGTCTGTGTGATACCTGTATGTATGTTTAGTAGTTGAGTGTGAGCTGGGCCCGTATCTGATAGTTAGCCGAGTGTGTGCGTGGCCCGTATCTCGTAGTTAGTTAATTGTAGGCGGGGCTCTTATCCCATAGTCAGCGAAGTGTGGGTGGGGCCCATATCTCATAGTTAGTCGAATGTCAGAAGTGCTTGTATCTCCTTGAGTGTGGGCGGGGGCTGTATCTCTTAGTAGCATGATTATGAGTATGGTATGTGGTAGTTTGGGGAGACTCGCTAAGCTTCATGCTTACAATTTTTAGTTTTTGGTTTCATGTACTTCTGGTAGTAAAGGGAAGAGCTCGAGATGACTGCAGTGAACACACCATTTGTTTAGCCTGGGATGTCTTTACTCTGATATTTTGATAGGATTTTTGATGTGATACTCTGATTCAGTACTACAACTTATGTTTTTGGATGAAATGATTTTGATAATTATGGTTATTTAATAAATAAAAATGAAAGTTTTGGTCATGATTTTTGGGATGTTTCAAGCTTAAATTTATGTAAAAACTCTATGTGGTTCTTTGTGATATGAAATTGTTATTCACCTTGCTAAGCATTCTATGTTTCAAGAAAGAACAAAGCATATCGATGTAGGGTATCATTGGATTAGAAATGCCATTGAAGACAACTTGTTTGAACTTGAGAAAGTTCATACAGATGATAATGGTTCCGACATATTGACTAAAGCCTTAGAATGGGAGAAGTTGAAGATATGTTGCTCGATCTCCGGGATGACGAACTCTTCCTCATAGGCAAAAAAGGGGAGATTTGTTGGGTTTTATCTTTGGTTTTTTTATCCCATGAGGAAAGCCCACTTCTTTAGCATATATATATATATATATATATATATATATATATATATATATATATATATATATATATATATATATATATATATATATATATATATATTTCATACCCTAATCTTTATTAACACACAATTTACAGCCACCAAGTGAAAAAGATAGAGAAAAGAGAAAAAGAGAGGGTTTCACCATTTTTTTTGGATTTCTTGACACCCCCTTCAGTGTTTCTTTGTTTTTTGGAGATCCAACGGTTCGTTTTCTTTGATTTTCGTACATCGGCTTCCTAACATCGAGGCCTTCATATCCAACGGTTAAATGTGTGAGATTAGCTCTAGAGACTCGGTAATCGAAGGTTCTATTTGCTGCTGGAAATCAACTTTTTGTGATATTCATTCCTTTCTCTTTGTTGTTTGATTCCATATACTTGAAGTTGTTATTTCCATGTATATGATGATTATTGTATGCCTCTAGTATATCTAGAGATGAATTTGTATTGCTCAAATATTGGTGATAATGGATTTGAAGCAACTCTAATAGTCTTGTGGTTTTGTACTCTGGTTTTGGAAGATTTTCCATGCTAAAATTTTGGTGTCTCGTATTGATTGATTACTTATTGTTTCTGGGTTGATTATATTGATCATACATAACTTGCATTGAGTATGTTTTGTTGCAAGTGAAAATACCATATTTGTTTGCATCCTTAAATGTTCATTCGGAAAAAGTTTAATCAAACAACATTTTATTCTGTATTGTTATTTCCTATTGTGGCTGCGTTTTTTCCAGCACAAATATGACTAGCAGGGGCGGATTTAGGTGTGTGTGTGTGTGGGGGGGGGGGGGGGGGGGGGGTGGGGTGTCACCGGTGGCACCGACAAAATCTAAATTTTCCGGCCGTGGTGGAAAAGATTTCGAAATTTTTAAAATTTTTATTTTTTTTACTATCGTGCAACCCCTCATTTTCTCGTACACCCCCTACTGAGAAATCATGTGTCCGCCCCTGATGACTAGAGGATTAAAGAACCCTTTATCCACCCCATCTGGTCTTTCTTCACTAAGATGCATGGAAACGCCCAAGTAGTATCCGCTCCCGTATCTGAAACGTCTAGGAAACGGAAACGCCGGAGAAACGGCCGAGAAACGTTTTTGGCAAGTATCGACAATCCAAGAAACGTTTCTCGCAAGTATCGTTCACGTTTCCTTTTTTTTTTGCATGGGATTTTATTATGTGGTCAATTGGTGATAGAGTAACGGGCTTACATGTCGGTTGCTATTACTTATTACCCTACAATTAGTCGATTAAAGTTTACAAGGGTAATTGCAGATTGCTTCACCGATCGCTGCTAGGTTTTCCAACTTTTCCTTGCTGACAGCTGATCGATTTTTATAGTTTAATTTACTGCCTCTTTCAGTCTTTTGTCGTTGATCAAGAAGACAAGAACAGGAAAAAATATAAAAACTCATTCACACGTTCACCACTCTCTATTCTCTAATTTGATTGTCACACCCCAAAACCACGAACGGCAGAAACGTTCAGGGGTGGAGGACGTCGTGTACAGTATCACAACAGTGTAATATAATAAACAAGCAACAACATCATCCATTGCATTATAAGTAAAGTTTTAATACATGTGTGTTTCTTTCATTGTAGTAAGACACCAAAAATATACAATCAAAATAAAAGACGAGACTTGTCTGCTCCGTCTTCTCAAAAACCTGGCCTCCATACCTGTCTACTGATGACCTGAGAATACAAGTTATTTTGAAAGCGAGTATCAGCTTTAAAGCTGGTGAATTCATAAGTATATAATTGTCATTGCCTTGTTTGTGAAAATCTGTTATAAAGGCCATGTAAGTCGTTAAATGAAAATGTTGGTGTACGTATGAAAACCCTAGAAAAACCCTTATTTTCTGTAAGTATGAAATGTAGTCTTCTACCCAGACCCGAATGTTCTGTACGTATGAAGTGTAGTCTTCTACCAAGACCCGAATGTTTTGTAAGTAAAATGATAGTTTTCCTTTAATTGTTTAGTACTAAAGTACTTAGTCTAACTCATCGTTTATGTGAAAGAATCACAAAATAAAGTAAACAGGAAAATGTACTACTGTAAGTGTTGTCACTAGGTACTAGGACCAACCCATCATATGTAACTGTTATCCCAAGGTACTAGGGTTAACACAACCTATATAACCTAATGAACATCCGAAGATTGTCCAATTGTCCACTGTAGCAGCAGCAGGGGGAAGGAAGGGTTAGTCCCTTTAAAGGTACTCCTAATATAAGTAATAACCGTAGGCATCCGTAGATGTTCATCACCCACTGTTGCTAACAGATGGGTTCCGGAATGGTTAGTCCCATACGTATATCCCGAGGTACTGTGGGATAGAGGCCCATCTAGGTATCCCGAGGTACTGGGGATAGGGTCTTGTCTAGATATCCCGAGGTACTAGGGATATGCAGGAATATTTAAACAGAAGG
The DNA here is from genome assembly GCF_052625555.1 of Lactuca saligna. Taxonomy (NCBI): domain Eukaryota; kingdom Viridiplantae; phylum Streptophyta; class Magnoliopsida; order Asterales; family Asteraceae; genus Lactuca; species Lactuca saligna. The sequence goes on along the minus strand of NC_136417.1, from coordinate 189,413,576 downwards.
TACTAATAAATCATCCTCGTAATTCGAGATACAAGTATTCATGTAAATGTACATAATTAAGTGTATCTACATGAAGGTACTCATGTAATGCGTTCATGTACGCGTATTCATGTATCATGTAAGTATATGTAAACGTACTCATGTATCATGTAATCAAATGTAAAGGTACTCATGTATCAGGTAATGTACTGGTATAGACTCATGAATGAACTGACTCTTGTGTGATTCCTTGTAATAGGAATTATGTTTGATATCTCCAAATTATCCCTATGATAGTTTGCTGGAAGGTAATTGGTTATTTAAGTAGGTTTATACAATCTTACTACTCAAGGGTCTGAGAAACTAAATGAAAACTGTAAACTATAACATTCATACATATATAAGAATATAAGTGTACATACATAGTTTAGTTCAATAATGTAAAATGGTTTTATAAGACCTCTTATGGGTTTTTGAACAATAATTAACAATGACTTGATGTCATTTATAATATACATTTCAAAGGTAAAACAATTGATAACAATGCGTTTTTAAGATTTAAAACCACTTCATGCATCACATTTTGTAGTATGTGTGATCTGTTAAATGACAAACATTGTTATAAAATACATAACAATGATTTAATAACATGTTTGTTTCTACTTGTATCCCCCCCCCCTTTAAAGCATTTAAAATCATTTAAAACATTGATTAGGGGTATGAACTCACCTGTAGTTGGTGATTGGAATGAAATGAACGGTATCGGATTGCTAGGTGTCAAGCGAGGACTTGTGAACACACTACGATCCTAATGAACATATAATCACCCATATATGCACTCAATTAGACACAATTGACTAATTGATAATGTTTAAGACATCCTAGGCATAATAAACACTTTATATAAGTATTTTAAGCCATAAGGATTGCATCTAAGCTATTGTGGGACAAGGTATTTGTGTTTAGGGTTACCAAAGGACCTTATATGAGAGTTTACTCTCTATAATCCATCACACATGGAGTTTACGGTTGTAAACTCTTGAGTTTACGGCCGTAAACTCCCAAACATGTGTGTTTGGTGTGTTTTGAAGTCCCAAATGCTTTCTAGAATTGTTCTAACTTAGTGGTTAAGTCCTTGGGAGGGTTTAAGGTCTAGAAGTACTCCAATTAGGAGTTTACGGCCTCAAGGCCATTTCCCTTAGAGTTTACGGCCGTAAACTCTAAGTATGGTGGGTTTTTGTTGTTTTCAAGTCTCTTGCATTTGAAGGATATGTTCTAGACAATTGTTTAAAGCTAATGAGAACCCTAGGCACACTTTGGTGCCATTCTTTTGAGTTTACGGCCCAAGAGCATTCTCTTGGCCGTAAACTCACTTTGATGAGTGATTTTTATGTATTTTGGTTCTTCATTTTTGTGGGAAACAATTCCATGAAGGGGTCTAGGGCTTTAGGTGTCTTGAAGACACCCTTTTGTCCATTTCAATGGAGTTTACGGCCTAAGCTTCTCTTGGGCCGTAAAATCACTTTTGTTTGTGTCATTTGATGTGTTTAAGACCTTGTTCTACTTGGGGAAATAGTCTAAATACAAGCCTTTAAGTCCTAGTGTCCTCAAAACACCATTTAGTGTTGGAAATGTGGAGTTTACGGCCGAAGGTGAGAGCCTTCCAGATGACGCTTGAGGCTGCAAAGGAGGCAGCAGACGTCACTTCAGGTACCTTTCTTGTAAATGGTTTGCCTGCAAATATACTGTTTGATTCCGGAGCCAACTACTCCTTTGTGTCGCATAAATTTAGTGCGAAATTAGCATTACCTGTAGAAAAACTAGATAATGCCCTGATTGTAGAAGTTTCCAGTGGTAAATTCGTACCTGTTAGTAATCGTATTAGGAACATCGTCATTGACCTAAACGGAAACGAATTCCCGGAGGAACTATTACCCATAGAGTTAAACGGTTTCGACATCGTTTTGGGTATGGATTGGCTTAGCGCCAACGATGCCGATATATTATGCCGAAAGAAGATAGTTAGGATAAACCCACCCGGAAAGGAATCATTTATGGTGTACGGGGACAAACGCAGAGTGAGTTCTGGAATCATGTCCTTGATGAAAGCCAGGAAATGTTTGTCCAAGGGATGTGCATCGTACTTGGCATTCGTAATCGATGCTAAGAAAGAAATGAAAGAGGTGCAGAATATACCGGTTGTGTGCGATTATCCGGAAGTCTTTCCCGAAGATCTTCCCGGATTACCACCTGATAGGCAAGTAGAGTTTCGTATAGACTTATTACCAGGAACAACACCGATAGCAAAGACACCTTACCGATTAGCACCAACGGAGATGAAGGAGCTCATGACGCAACTTCATCAGCTGTTGGACAGGGGTTTCATTCGACCTAGTTCATCACCCTGGAGAGCTCCGGTGTTATTCGTGAAGAAGAAGGACGGAAGCATGAGGATGTGCATAGACTACCGAGAGTTGAATAAGGCAATGGTGAAGAACAAGTATCCATTGCCGAGGATTGATGATCTATTCAATCAGCTGCAAGGTTCGAGCTACTTCTCAAAGATCGATCTTAGGTCAGGATATCATCAGCTGAAGGTGAGAGAGCAGGACATTGAGAAGACTGCATTCAGAACAAGATATGGACACTACGAGTTCTTGGTTATGTCATTCGGACTAACCAATGCTCCCGCAGCATTCATGGATTTGATGAATAGGGTTTGTAAACCATTCCTCGATAAATCTGTGATAGTGTTCATCGATGACATTCTCATTTACTCGAAAAGCCAGGAGGAGCATGGCAAGCATCTACGAGAAGTGTTGGAGGTGTTAAAGAAGGAGAAGCTTTTTGCAAAGTTCTCCAAATGCAACTTTTGGATACGGGAAGTCCAATTCTTGGGCCATGTTGTTAACCAGGAGGGAATAATGGTTGACCCCGCCAAGATCGAGGCTGTAATGAAGTGGGAACGTCCGAAGAGTCCCACGGAGATTCGAAGCTTTCTAGGATTAGCCGGATATTATCGACGGTTTATCCAAGGTTTTTCTTCGATAGCTGCTCCATTAACAGCTTTGACTCATAAAGGAGCTACGTATATGTGGAGTGAGAAACACGATGAGGCGTTCGAGAAGTTAAAGAAGAAGTTATGTGAAGCACCGATACTTTCTCTACCCGATGGAGTCGAAGATTTCGCAGTTTATAGTGATGCATCTGGAGTCGGGTTGGGTTGTGTTTTGACCCAAAGAGAAAAGGTGATAGCATACGCATCTCGACAATTGAAAGAGCACGAAAAGAACTACCCTACTCATGATCTGGAGTTGGCAGCGGTAGTATTTGCCTTAAAGATATGGAGGCATTACCTCTACGGCACGAAGTGCAAGCTCTTCACTGATCATAAGAGTCTCCAATATCTCTTTAATCAGAAGGAGTTGAACATGAGGCAACGACGCTGGCTAGAACTTCTCAAGGACTACGACTGTGAGATACTTTACCACCCAGGTAAAGCAAATATTGTTGCTGATGCTCTCAGTCGGAAAGTCAATCTTGAAAGAAAAAGGCCAAGAGCGTTAAGAATTGAAGTCGTCTCGACGATTGTGGAAAGTATCAAGAAAGCTCAAGAAGAAGCCTTAGAAAAGAATGACCGAAAGGAAGAACGTTTGGGAAAAACGTTAGTGTTTGGTACGAACAGTCGAGGACTGAAGGTATTCCAAGATCGAATTTGGGTACCTAAGACGGGAGGAATAAGAGATCTTCTAATGGAAGAAGCACACAGGACCATGTACTCGATTCATCCCGGTAGCACTAAAATGTATAGGGACCTAAAACCCTACTACTGGTGGACGACGATGAAGCTCGATGTTGCGAAGTATGTGGCTGAGTGCGTAACATGTGCGAGGGTTAAGGCACAACATCAGAAACCGTATGGGAGTTTAGAACCTTTACCTGTACCCTTGGGTAAATGGGAAGACATCACCATGGATTTTGTGACTAAACTGCCCAGAACAAAGAACGGACACGACATGATTTGGGTAGTCGTGGATCGTTTCACCAAGAGTGCACACTTCATAGCAGCCAACGAGAAGTGGTCTATAGATAAGCTCGCAAACGCTTACGTGAAGGAAATTGTAAGACTTCACGGTGTCCCTCTTACGATTGTGTCAGATCATGATAGTCGTTTTACGTCGAGGTTTTGGAGGAGTCTACAAGAGGAGTTGGGTACAAAGTTGTGTTTGAGTACTGCTTACCATCCGCAAACTGATGGTCAGAGCAAATGAACGATTCAGACGTTGGAAGATATGCTGAGAGCATGTACCCTCGAATTCCAAGGGAATTGGGACGAACACTTACCTCTAGTAGAATTTTCCTACAACAATAGTTTTCACTCGAGCATCAAGATGGAACCTTATCAAGCCTTGTATGGACAGAAGTGTCGTACGCCGTCTTGTTGGCTTGAAGCCTGAGAGAAGCAGTTTATGGGCCCCGATATGGTCCATGAGACTGCTGAGAAATTGAAGGTGATTAGGGAAAGAATGTTAGCAACTCAGGATCGTCAGAAGAGCTATGCTGACAAGAAAAGACGACCGATAACCTTCGAAGTTGGGGATTCCGTTTTGCTTAAAGTCTCACCGTGGAAGGGACTTATACGATTTGGGAAACGAGGAAAGTTGAGTCCAAGGTTTATTGGACCGTTCAAAGTTCTTCAGAAGATTGGGAACCAAGCTTACAAGTTGGAATTGCCCGAAGAACTCAATGGTATTCATAACACCTTCCATGTGTGTTATTTGAGGAAATTCATGGGAGATGTTCCCGACATAATTCCAATTTCAGAGTTAAGGATGGATGAGAATAAACGGCTGATCGAAGAGCCCGAGGCAATTGTTGACCGTAAGACTAAGAAGTTACGACGCAAGATGGTCGAGTTGGTGCTAGTCCGATGGAAACATCCGAATGGGCCGAATCTCACTTGGGAAACAGAGGATGACATGATGAGTCGCTATCCACATCTGTTTGTTGATGCATGATTCCGGGACGGAATCATCCTAAGGGGGAGAGAATTGTAACGCCCGGGTTTCAGGGCTAAGCAGTTTTGTCAATGTAATAGTCTAGGTCAACTATTGTAGCTCTTTTTGAAGTAATAAATATGAAATATTTGAGTATTATGTGAATTATGTGTGTTTATGTGTTTATTATTTAGTTATAAATGTATATTCAATAAAGAATAAAAATGAGCGTCAAAATTAAAGTGTGAGATAATCCCGATATCTCTACATAAAGTTGTAGAATATGTCTCAAGGTTTCTGTACATATAAAGAATGCCGAAATCCGAGCTATAACGAAGAAGTTATGACCCAGCGAAGTTTTACGGCAAACCCGGCACGGCCCCAGAAGACGTAAATAGTGAATTTACGATAGAAGACTTTTTAGCCTTAGATATCTAAACAAAAGTCGTAGAATATGTTAAACTAAGAACATCGATAAAAAAGAACGCCCAAATCTGACTTCGTATGAAGAAGTTATGATTTTTCTAAGATTCGGCTTAGCAGTGCACGACCCGAAACTCGAATTTTAGTTCGAGCGGTTTTTGGCTTACGCGACCTAAATGAGAGTTGAAGATCTCATTCATAGGAACTCAACAGTAAAAAGACAGACGAAAACGGAGTCCGTATGAAGGAGTTATGAACTCTTCGCGGTCATTTAACAGTCTAAACGCCTCCTACTGTTAAATTTGAGATCGGTCGAGAATTTGCCGACGGAGTCTAAACGAAAGTTGTAGATCTTGATTTTACCTACGCGTGGATATAAAGAACGTCGAAAACAGAGCTCGTATGCGAAAGTTATGATTTTTCTAAGTTTGAAGGCTGATACGCGATAGGGGGTGACGTGGCACCACCAGAATTGGACACGTGGCACCACTAGAAGGCCACCACATGGACCAACTCGATGAGTCATGACTCAGACTCGACGAGTCCATCAGAATCCTCCCCTATAAATAGAGGTGCCGGGTTCCCTCATTTCCTCACCCCTCACCCCTCTTCTTTCTCTCTCTAAACTCTCTCTCTAAGCTCCCTAACCCCCCTAAAAGCCTAGGTAAACCCCCTAGCACCCGAAGGAAGCCCCGAGGCTCCCGGAGTCCCGAGAAAAGAGCCTTTCGGCTCGGGAACGCTACTCCAGCGAAGCCCTGTTTTCGAGAAAAACCCACTATAAATGAGCTGTACCTATCCTATCTTTAGTTTACCTTATGTTTTAATATAGGAATGTTATTAGGTCATTAAAATAATTATTTGGGCTATTATTATGAGTTATACTTAGTGTTAGTAACGCTTATATAATAATAATAATAATAGTCAGATAATTAATTTGTCACGGTTATCATTAGACTAAACCCTAGTGGTATCGATACTAGGTTTTATCGAAGGAATATCATTTTGAGAGTATCGAAGCGCTGTCCGAGTGCTGAGTCACCACCTAATCAGGTGAGTGCATAGTTACTTTCAACTTACACATAGATATGAAGTATTTTATATAAATTACGTGCTATGTGTGCATATTATCTGAATACTTGTTATCTATGCCAGATGAACGTTGTTATACATGTTTTCAATGATTTAAACTGTATATGTATTTTATATCTACGAAAATGTTAGGGTAAAACATGGGTAGATGTAATAGGTGATGTGTGATAAAATGATGAGAGGCCTCGATGTTGTTGTTGTTGTTGATCCAGTCATCTAGTGGAGTATAGATGACGACCACGGACTCTTCTAGACAGTCCAGTGGAACACTAGCAGGCTCGCAACCTGTAAGTGTTGTGAACGATGTGTTCACCGGTGTACTCCATCCCCCACATGGTTGCCTATTAGGACATTTATTGCTGAGGAATCCCCTTAGCAGTAGTGTCCGTCCTGATGATGATTCTTAGGCTAGGTCCCTTATGATAGGTGTTTAGGGACGTAAAGTGAGGATAACGGGAACGGGTAATCGGGTTATTGTTGATTGATGAAATTAATAAACTTATTTATTGTGGGTTGAAAACCCTATGTGCTCACCAGGCTCCCAAGCTTGACCCACTCAGTTTTATGTATTACAGGTAGTGGCGCATGAGCATAGGTGTGATGTTTTGGACGAGGGATTACGGATATAGGCCTGTAGATATGAAATAATGTAGTAAGGTTTATATTGTACTGTTTATACTTTTGATCTGTACGAACATGACATCCCGAGTCTTTTAATGAAATACATTTCTATGGAAATGCTTTTGATAAATCTGTATCATATTATTGTTTTGGGACAAATTCTGCAAACCTTTTATTAAAAGATAACTCTGATTTTGAAATAAAGTATAAACAAAACCGGTCTTTTCTGGCCGTGATTTTGGGGATGTCACAATTAACACCTACAGGTGGCGAACCTGCTAGCGTTCCACAGGACTTTCTAGAAAATTATGTGGTCGTCATCTAAACTCCGCTATATGACTGAATCAAAAACAACAACGAGGCATCTCATCTGTTTATCACACAACTATCTACCCATGTTCTACCCGACATATTAGTAGATAAAAATTTATATTTTTATACATAGTTTAAAACCTGTATAGCATTCTCATTCAATACATATTCCAAACAACAGATGAGACACATACACATAACACGTATTTCATAGAGAATAAATCATATCTATGAGATAGAAGAAAGTGAATATGCATTCACACATATAACACAAAATATACACATAACACGTATTTCGTATAAAATACTTCATAATTATGCGTTAAAAGAAAGTAACCACACACTCACTTGATCAAAAGATGATCGGACAACACTACGGCTTGTAGAAGTAGTATTCTTCGGTAGATCTGGAAGATCTTCACAAAAAAACCGGACTCCTCGCAGGCAGAGCTTCGGCTCGGGAATCGCACTTCTCAGGCTCTTCGGGGCTTCGGGACTTGCTTCGGGGCTCGGGAATGATACCAGGGCTTCGGGATACTTCTGGCACGCAAAACGATTCAAAATGGGAGAGAGAGAAGAGAAAAAGAGCAAAGATATCGGCTGCCCTCGCAATCCTTTTATAGAGGTTGAGCCTCGCATTACGCTGGGCGTACTCCTCCGAAGTCGTCACTGCTTGCGTCATCGGAGCTTCGACGTCATCGCTTACGAACCCGGAGCACTCGAGTGGTACGCTAGGTGTACAACACTACGCTGGGCGTAGTGTTGATCGGAACGGTGACTCCTCCCCCTTCGGATATTATCCGATATATATATATATATATATATATATATATATATATATATATATATATATATATATATATATATATATATATATATATATATATATATATATTATAATTATTTAATAAACTTCAAGAATTCATATCTTCATCATACGAACTCCGTTTTCGACGTTCCTTATATCCACGCGTAGGTGAGACTACGTTCTAAAACTTTCGTTTAGACTCCGTCGGCTAATCTTGACTTTATTTTTATTATTTATTTTTAGTACGCCGGGACAGGAAAACTCTGTTATAAATTCATAACTTCTTCATCCGACGTCCGTTTTCACCTATCCTTTTATCGTTTCACTACAATTAATGAGATCTTAGATTCTCGTTTATATTGTTTCGGCTAAAAACCGCTCGGTCTCAAATCGAGTATTCGAGTTGCATACTGCTAAGTCGAAACTTAGAAAAATCATAACTTCCTCATACGAAGTCAGATTTGGGCGTTCTTTTTATAAACGCTCTCGTTTAATGAATTCTACGAATTTCGTTTAGATCATTAAGGCTAAATATCGCTCTAACGTAAATTTCACTTTTTACGTCATTCAGCGTTGTCGGTTTTGTCGCGAAACTTCGATAGGTCCTAACTTCTTCGTTATAACTCGGATTTCGGCATTCTTTATATCTTTAGAATCCTTGTTTCAACCACTACATCTTTATGCGAAGATATCAAGCTTATCTCACACTTCAAATTTGATGCTTATTTTATTCTTAGTTCATTAAATTATAATAATTAAGAAAATAAACACATAATCCACATAATTAACATAATACTAAAATATTTCATCATTAATACTACAAAAAGAGTTACAAGGGTTAACCTAGACTATTACATCAATGATAATGCCTAGCCTGGAAACGTGCGGTTACAGTTCTCTCCCCCTTAGGATGATTCCGTCCCCGGAATCACACATCAACAAACAAATGCGAATAGCGACTCAACATGTCACTCTCCGTTTCCCAAGTGACATTTGACCCATTCGTATGTTTCCAACGGACAAGCACTAATTCGACCATCTTGCGTCGAAGTTTCTTAGTCTTTCGGTCAACAATTGTCTCTGGTTCTTCAACTAACCTATTGTTTTCATCAATTCTCAATTCAGAAATTGGAATTATGTCAGGAACTTCTCCCGTGAACCTCCTCAAATAACACACATGAAAAGTGTTGTGAATTCCAAAATACGACACATATCTCAATAGCCTCTCATGGCTATACTCAGATAAGACCCTTCGGTCAACTTGTCTCAGTGGGTCCTTCCGGTCCCATCACTCGGGTGGACCCTCCGGTCCTAACTCAGTAAACTCAGAATAATACACAACATAAATCACAAAGACATAATGCAGGATATCACAGTACTCAGTATAACACATAATACATCTCAGTCACATAAAGGTACCACTCATGGTAAATATAGTGAGAAGACTCACCTTGCAAGCAAGCAAGCAAATAACCTCATACCCAAATCTCGAACTAGCCTCTGTCTATCACAAAGGCTGAATATCTCTAATTAATACTCTTTTCACGACTCTAATAACTGAAGGCTATTCTTTCTCTCTGTCTAATTCTTGAAGTGGATAAAAGACCATTTTACCCCTCCATGGTCTCCATTACTCATGATTAACCCAACCCTAAAATCAACATAAGTCAAACTCGAGTCAACAATCCACATTTGATGCGACTCGCCGAGTACACCCATGTGACTCGTTGAGTCCACTCGCTTCATCAGAAGTCTCGTGAAGGTCCAGCTCATCTCGTCAAGTTGACCCCTAACTCACCTAGTTATCGCATGATCAAGCTTATCGGGAAAAACCTGTTGGGTTTTAGCCATAAGAACTTTCCTATGTGCGCATGCAAAACCCTATTGCTTGGATCTAGGCTTTCTATCAAACATGCTTTTGAATCCAAGACTTCTAATGGCTAATTAGGTTAAACAATAACATTAATACAGATCTAGAATCATACCTTTGAGTTCCTTGTTGATCTTCTAGTCTTGGAGCTTCTAGAGTCACAATTGTCACTCCTCTAATGGTTTACAAACACCAATAGCAAGCAAGATGATTTAGGAGAGAGGAGAGGGGATGGAATTCGGCCAGAGGTTCCTTGCTTTAGGTTCTGAAAGGTTGTACACGAATTCCACACCCCAAGGGCCTATTTATACCTTTAGACTCCTTAAGGATTTCACCCTAAACCCTAATTGGATAATCTTCACTTAAGGCTATCCAAATCCATTCCATAGATATCCTTATGGACTATTTTGAGCTATCCTAAAGCTCTTAGAAACCGTCCAAAGTCCATCCTAATGGATTTATAGTCTAAAGTCTAACTATCAAACAATTGACAGTTTATACCCTCTTATTTAATTAATCTCTTTAAGTCACCAAATTAATACCAATTAATCTATGACTTATATTAATCAAATAGCTAAATATTATTCCTTATAATATTTACTCTCTCTTAACAAATCATCCTTCAAGTTGCTATGGTGAAGGCAACCCAAAAGGACCATGCACCACCGAATATAGTTATAGCCTTAGACACTATTCCAACAGTCTCCCACTTGGATAAGTCTAGTAACTATACAAGTATAATACGGTTTGCAATCGTAGCTCTCAAAGACGCTGTCAACTCTGATCTAATCAATCTTGTCCTTTAGATAAGGGATCGTATAGTCCTCTGTTAGATATCATGCTGACAATCCTATGGAATGGTTAGTCTAGCATTTAGATTTCTCGATCTTCGATTTATTTGACATAGAACTTAATCGAACACATCAATTCAGTTCTGACCGGGCCCGGCACATAAGTCAAATCAAATCATCGAGTGGACAAGATATCTCTTCTACCCTCTTAGGATAAAATTTACAGATAAACTTTGACTTATATGCATTTACTTATTCATTAACCAACTATACACAACAATGCGTTTTATAACATCAAGTTACTGATGCGTTTTCGCATTATCAATGCACAATCAAATAACAAATAATAAACCATATATCTAGGTTTTAAGACCATATGATATTATCGTCTTGCGATCACCTTTTATATCGTATTCCATAAGGTGATTCCAGCAAGCGCGGGTTTATTCCAATGCTCAAAACCAGTTCGTAAGCACTCATGAACGTTGCAGCAACTCTTGCTATGTCTAACACCATTTAGACACTCTACACACCAATTCACGACAATCTTCATTCATATCTACTCCCAACATATGAACGATTGTGGACCATTTGAATAATTCGATTATTCCTAATAAACTCAATTATTCTGGAAGTCAAAACATGCAAAGTGAAACAATAGTTAAACAACTAACATGTGATAGTAACTTTACTCATAAATAAAACTTCTTTATTTAATCATCAAATGTTAATTACATTTATCTATTATACGTTTCTAATACAATCTAATCTATGCTAATATCATCCTTCAGCCCAATACTCCTAGCATGCTGTAAGTGCTTAACCCTACTTAGTCCCTTCGTAAGCGGATCTGCTGGGTTATCTTCTGATGATATCCTCTTCACTACGAGTTGTCCTTCTTCTACACGATGTCTAATGAAGTGATATTTTCTGTCGATATGTCGAGATCTACCATGATCCCTCGGTTCCTTGGTCAAGGCAACCGCACCTTCGTTATCACAGAAAATCTCCATGGGCTCCTTTATGGCCGGCACAACTCCAAGATCACCAATGAAGTTATTTAGCCATATTGCCTCCTTCGACGCTTCGCTCGCTGCGATGTACTCTGATTCGCACGTTGAATCAGCTACGGTTTCCTGCTTGGAACTTTTCCATGTCACTGCTCCTCCATTTAGGGTAAAAACCCAGCCCGACTGCGAACGGTAGTTGTCCCTGTCGGTCTGAAAGCTGGCGTCACTATACCCTCGCACCTTCAAGTCATCACTCCCTCCAAGGACTAAGAACCATTCTTTCGTCCTCCGAAGGTACTTAAGGATGTTCTTCACCGCAATCCAATGTGCTTTGCCAGGGTTCCATTGATATCTGCTAACCATGCTCAAAGCGAAGGCTACATCAGGGCGAGTACAAGTCATAGCGTACATGATTGAGCCAACTGCGGAAGCGTATGGTACTCGGCTCATTTCTGCTATCTCGGCTTCGGTACTCGGACTTTGAGTCTTACTCAACTTGGCATTTCCTTGTATCGGTAGTTCTCCCTTCTTTGAGTTTTCCATACTAAAACGTTTTAGTACCTTCTCCAAGTAAGTATTCTGACTAAGTCCAATTAGTCTCTTACTTCTTTCTCTTACTATCCTTATTCCCAAAATGTAAGAAGCCTCTCCGAGGTCCTTCATAGCGAAGCACTTCCCGAGCCAGGACTTAACCTCCTGCAAAGTCGGGATGTCGTTTCCTATGAGTAATATGTCATCGACATATAGAACGAGGAAGCTTACTACACTCCCACTGGCTTTGACATACACACAAGATTCATCTTCGCTTCGTACAAATCCAAACTCTTTGACTTTCTCATCGAAGCAAAGATTCCATCTGCGAGACGCTTGCTTAAGTCCATAAATGGACTTCTCAAGCTTACACACTCTATTCGGATGCTTCGGATCCACAAACCCCTCTGGCTGAGCCATGTAAACATCCTCAGCCAACTTTCCGTTAAGGAAAGCGGTCTTGACATCCATTTGCCAAATCTCATAATCATGAAATGCGGCAATTGCTAGCATCACTCTAATAGATTTAATCTTCGCAACTGGCGAGAAGGTCTCATCATAGTCAACTCCGGGAGTTTGAGTAAAGCCCTTCGCAACCAATCGTGCTTTGTATGTGTGTACGTTCCCATCCACGTCGGTCTTCTTCTTGAAGATCCACTTGCACCCTACGGTCTTACGTTCGGGCACGTAATCAACCAAATTCCAAACTTGGTTATCGTACATGGATTGGATCTCGCTATCCATCGCCTCTTTCCATTTCGCAGACTCCGGGCCTGCCATGGCTTCCTTATAGCTATTAGGTTCATCAAGATTTATTAGTGTACCATCACTAATATACGTGTCCCCTTCGGTAGTAATATGAAAGCCATAAAACTGGGGTTGAACTCTAAATCTATCGGAACGTCTAAGAGGTAAGGATTCGTCAATCGGTTCAACTGGAGTTTCCTCCTCGGGTTGAACGCCAGCGGTAGAGGTTCCTTCATCTATCGATTCTTGAATCTCTTCAAGTTCGATTTTCCTCCCACTGTCTCCTTGGCTTATGAGTTCTCGCTCTCGGAAAACTCCTCTCCTCGCAACAAAGATAACATTATCTTTCGGTCTATAGAAGAGATATCCAAAGGAAGTTTGCGGGTAGCCGATGAAAATACATCGCTCACTTCGAGGTTCAAGCTTGTCGTGAGTATCTCGTCTTACGAAAGCCTCGCAACCCCAAACCTTGATATGTGCCAACGAGGGAACTTTCCCTGTCCACATCTCGTGAGGTGTTTTGGCAACCTTCTTGGTAGAGACTCGGTTAAGGATATGGGCGGCAGTCTCTAAGGCATACCCCCAAAAGAAGATAGGTAGTGAAGCACGACTCATCATAGAGCGAACCATATCCAATAAGGTTCGATTACGCCTTTCTGCCACACCATTCAATTGCGGTGTCCTAGGAGGCGTCAATTGCGAAACTATTCCACACTCCTTGAGATAATCGTGGAATTCAAGACTTAGGTACTCTCCTCCTCGATCGGATCGAAGCATCTTGATTTTCCTGCCCAATTGATTCTCCACTTCATTTTTGAACTCTTTGAACTTTTCAAAGGTTTCTGACTTTTGCTTGATTAAATAGATATACCCATATCTACTATAATCATCGGTAAAGGTCACATAGAAGCGGTTCCCATCCTTCGTGGTTGATCTAAAAGGTCCACATACATCGGTATGTATTAGGTCTAATAGTCCCTCACCCCTTTCACAAGTACTCGTGAAGGGTGACTTAGTCATCTTTCCAAGTAAACAAGATTCGCATGTGTCATCTTCCCTAAGGTCGAATGACTCCAACACTCCATCCTTTTGGAGTTGGGCTATGCGTTTCTTGTTGACATGTCCAAGACGACAATGCCACAAAGATGCTTTATCCATACTAGTGGAAGAATCAATATTCAAAACATCATTTCCTAAGTTATCAACAATCATAACAGTTTCATATATTCCATTACATGGTATAGACACCATTTAGATAAGCCAAAATAGAACCATTCTCATTATTAAAAGAAAATCTAAAACCTTGTCTATATAAACCATGAAATGAAATGATGTTTCTAGCCATTTCTGGCGAATAGCAACAATTGTTCAAATTTAAAACTAAACTATTCTTAAGCACCAAAGAATACACTCCAATCTTGGTCACAGGCGACGATCTTCTGTTCCCCATGATTAGATTGATTCTTCCTTGCTCCACATCCCTACTTCTTTTTAGTCCCTGCACATTAGAACAAATGTGATAACCACAACCGGTGTCAAGAACCCAAGAAATAGCATGATTAGAATCGTTAGATTTTATTGCATATATACCTGCGAAAGATGGCTTGATCTTTCCTTCCTTGATGGCTTGCAGGTAATCCGGGCAGCTTCTCTTCCAATGTCCTATCTTGTGGCAGTGGTGGCACTCTGCCTCCTTCGGGTTAGAGCAGGGCTTAGATGGATCAACTTTTGTCCCACTAGAAGAGGAACCATCTCGGGCTTTCACCTTTCGATAGTTATTTGAAGAAGCTTTCCTCTTCTTTCCCTTCCCTTGACCAATAGCCAAGATAGGAGCAGCAGATGGATTGGGAGTTGGTGCAACAGACTTGTCCTTGAAATTGCTCTCAGCAACCCTCAAGAGACCTTGGAGCTTACTTAGAGTCACCTCCTCTTTGTTCATGTGGTAGGTCATCCTAAATTGATTATACATCGGAGGCAAAGAGTGAAGCACCATGTCGATCGCCAAGTCTTCGCCGAAGTCAACGTTTAACTTGCGAAGGCGGTCGACATACCTTTGCATCTTTTGCAAGTGCACGGTAAGAGATTCTCCATGACCCATCTTAGCGGAAATCATGTTGGTGAAGATCTCGTAACGCTCTTGTCTCGCGTTTTGGTGGTACCTCTCCAACAAGTCTTGATGCATCTCGTATGGATACATGTCCTCGTAGGACTTTTGGAACTCGGAGTTCATGGTGGCGATCATGATGCAATGTACTTTCGTCGCATCTCGCTCATGGGTTTCAAAGGCGGTGATTTCGGCGGGAGTAGCAATTTCGGGGTTGATTTTCTCGAGCTTCTCGTCGAGGACATACTCTTTATCCTCATAGCGAGCAATGGTGCGAATGTATCTTATCCATTCGCCAAAGTTCGTTCCATCGAAGGTGACCTTTTGGCAAAGGCTCATCAACGTGAAAGAACTAGCAGCAGCGTTGTTTGCGTTTGACATCTTTAGGAAGGACAAAGATAGATTAGAACAAGAATCCCTAATTATCACCCAATAAGAAAAATTAGGGCTAGGATCCAACAATAACATTTACATACTAGAAAAGGGATGCCGTAATCCAACATGCAAATAAATTGAAGGTAAGTGAATGACGATTCACTAATTCTCCATCACAAAACTTAAACTTTTAGTCCTAAGTGTTTTTGAGAATTCCTAGGTTCGGATGAGATTCATTGAACTATTCAATGGCATGTTTAAATCTCGATATGCCCCTCTTGTTTGTGACTGGGATGCCGAGGATCACAAAGCGGGTGTGAATTACCATGCAAATTTACATGGTGCCTTCATTGTTACGATCACCTATTCGATGTGCTGGTAAACCACACACGCTCCATCGAACTATGACAAACAATGAATCACCCTTCGCCACCTTCGCTTAGAACCAATTAGTGTGCCGGTAAACCACACACGCTCCACTAACATCTTAGCAAGGTGCAAAGTGTAATTTCATGGAATTGCATCAATTCACTTTTCCTAAAGTAACTAAGATTGGGAAATTAAAAAATTTTAGTTACTTCGTATTTCTTATTATACTTTTAATGAGAGGATGAGGTTGCCCTATCCTACCCGTTCGGCTAACGACCCTCCACCAATCAAGCAAGCGGTGGGTGTGAGTGTACACCCATTAAGCGCCATTTTATAGGCCGCAACCTTATACCCACCTTATAGATCGGTTTCGTGAATGAGGCCTACTAGCGGTAAGACTAGCATTTAGTTATACATATATATATTATTCTAATAATGTCATATAAGTATAGGGTTGTATTTTAAACCTTTCAAAATCTAGTGTTTGAAATTTAAGTTGTCTAAATTAAAGCTTTTAATCACAAATTTAAATTTCAAAACTATAGGGTAGGTTTTAAACATTTAAAAACATGGAGGATCAAATAACAAATAATTTCAATTAACAATTAATATCTTAATTATCTTTATTTGATTTATCTTTGATTTCTTTGAGGATAATTACCAAAAATAATTAAAACAATTAATTAATTATCATATAAAGAAACTAAATATTTAATTAGTTGATAATTACCTTTAACTAGATCAAGATAACACTTATATTTATCAAAAAAACGGATTCATATTGATCTAATTAGTTTATGGTATGTTTGGATAAGATAAACACAAAGAAATCCCGAATCTGGCCTTTCCTGACGCTTGGACTCGCCGAGTACACAAATGGACTCGCCGAGTCCACTTTGGAACTCGCCGAGTCAGTGACTCAAAACCAAAAAAATCGAATTTTGCAGGTTTGTTTCAGTTATTCAAGCAACAATTTGTAGAAAACCAATCTAGGCTCTGATACCACTGTTGGGTTTTAGCCATAAGAACTTTCCTATGTGCGCATGCAAAACCCTATTGCTTGGATCTAGGCTTTCTATCAAACATGCTTTTGAATCCAAGACTTCTAATGGCTAATTAGGTTAAACAATAACATTAATACAGATCTAGAATCATACCTTTGAGTTCCTTGTTGATCTTCTAGTCTTGGAGCTTCTAGAGTCACAATTGTCACTCCTCTAATGGTTTACAAACACCAATAGCAAGCAAGATGATTTAGGAGAGAGGAGAGGGGATGGAATTCGGCCAGAGGTTCCTTGCTTTAGGTTCTGAAAGGTTGTACACGAATTCCACACCCCAAGGGCCTATTTATACCTTTAGACTCCTTAAGGATTTCACCCTAAACCCTAATTGGATAATCTTCACTTAAGGCTATCCAAATCCATTCCATAGATATCCTTATGGACTATTTTGAGCTATCCTAAAGCTCTTAGAAACCGTCCAAAGTCCATCCTAATGGATTTATAGTCTAAAGTCTAACTATCAAACAATTGACAGTTTATACCCTCTTATTTAATTAATCTCTTTAAGTCACCAAATTAATACCAATTAATCTATGACTTATATTAATCAAATAGCTAAATATTATTCCTTATAATATTTACTCTCTCTTAACAAATCATCCTTCAAGTTGCTATGGTGAAGGCAACCCAAAAGGACCATGCACCACCGAATATAGTTATAGCCTTAGACACTATTCCAACAAAACCCTCACCGACTCGTCGAGTCAGGCCAAGGACTCGGTGAGTCCCTTCAATCTGATTTCTCATTCAGACGATTTAAGGCATATCTATCACTCCACACACTAGATCTACCATCCTAAGGCTCGATTGACATGTAAAGCTTCGATTTTTACACTCATGCATGGTGGTTTTGCTCTAACCTACCAATACATGTTCTCATAAGGTGTTAAACACCATACTCCTCATATGGATGAATAAAGTCGGGAATTTTGGACTCTAAGGACCTCACAAGGTCCAGATTTTAGGTTTAAACCTCTATATAACTTAGTGTTATCGAAGTCCCAAATAACATGTGATGAAAACCCTAACTTCTCCACTCATGAGATCTAACCAAATAAAGGGGAAAGATTCAAGCTTTTTACCTTCCTCTTGAAGCTCTGGATGAAATGGCCTGAACCCCAATAACTCCTTTTTGTTTCTTGTTGAACAAACTCCTCTTTCTCCTCAAAGATTCACTAAAATCCTTCAAGGTTAGCTTGGAGACTCTTTTAGCTCATTACACTCGTTTAAGGTTTCACACAGAAGGGTTAGGCAGCTGGTGAGGCAGAAATGGGGGCATAAGTTCCCTTATATAGGCCCCAACTTCGAGCAATTAGGGCTTATCTGACCAACACCTACTCGGCGAGCCGGCTCTCTGACTCGTCGAGTCCATTCACTAATCCCACGAAGACAACTCGACTCTACTCGATGAGTTGCACTCATAACTCGTCGATTCACTCCATAAATCTCAAAATTAAACACATAATAACATACCTGAAAGTCCGGATGTTACAACTATTAGGAATGTGAGTGTGGGCAAGGCCCGTATCTCATCATTAGCTGAGTGTGTGTGTATGTGGTGGGGGGGTATCTCATAGCATTATTTGAGTATATATATAGGACTGATTGATAGATTTGGCTATACTTGTTGTCTGTGTGATACCTGTATGTATGTTTAGTAGTTGAGTGTGAGCGGGGCCCGTATCTGATAGTTAACCGAGTGTGTGCGTGGCCCGTATCTCGTAGTTAGTTAATTGTAGGCGGGGCTCTTATCCCATAGTCAGCGAAGTGTGGGTGGGGCCCATATCTCATAGTTAGTCGAGTGTAAGAAGTGCTTGTATCTCCTTGAGTGTGGGCGGGGGCTGTATCTCTTAGTAGCATGATTATGTGTATGGTATGTGGTAGTTTGGGGAGACTCGCTAAGCTTCATGCTTACAATTTTTAGTTTTTGGTTTCATGTACTTCTGGTAGTAAAGGGAAGAGCTCGAGATGACTGCAGTGAACACACCATTTGTTTAGCCTGGGATGTCTTTACTCTGATATTTTGATAGGATTTTTGATGTGATACTCTGATTCAGTACTACAACTTATGTTTTTGGATGAAATGATTTTGATAATTATGGTTCTTTAATAAATAAAAATGAAAGTTTTGGTCATGATTTTTGGGATGTTTCAAGCTTAAATTTATGTAAAAACTCTATGTGGTTCTTTGTGATATGAAATTGTTATTCACCTTGCTAAGCATTCTATGTTTCAAGAAAGAACAAAGCATATCGATGTAGGGTATCATTGGATTAGAAATGCCATTGGAGACAACTTGTTTGAACTTGAGAAAGTTCATACAGATGATAATGGTTCCGACATATTGACTAAAGCCTTAGAATGGGAGAAGTTGAAGATATGTTGCTCGATCTCCGGGATGACGAACTCTTCCTCATAGGCAAAAAAGGGGAGATTTGTTGGGTTTTATCTTTGGTTTTTTTATCCCATGAGGAAAGCCCACTTCTTTAGCATATATATATATTTCATACCCTAATCTTTATTAACACACAATTTACAGCCACCAAGTGAAAAAGATAGAGAAAAGAGAAAAAGAGAGGGTTTCACCATTTTTTTTGGATTTCTTGACACCCCCTTCAGTGTTTCTTTGTTTTTTGGAGATCCAACGGTTCGTTTTCTTTGATTTTCGTACATCGGCTTCCTAACATCGAGGCCTTCATATCCAACGGTTAAATGTGTGAGATTAGCTCTAGAGACTCGGTAATCGAAGGTTCTATTTGCTGCTGGAAATCAACTTTTTGTGATATTCATTCCTTTCTCTTTGTTGTTTGATTCCATATACTTGAAGTTGTTATTTCCATGTATATGATGATTATTGTATGCCTCTAGTATATCTAGAGACGAATTTGTATTGCTCAAATATTGGTGATAATGGATTTGAAGCAACTCTAATAGTCTTGTGGTTTTGTACTCTGGTTTTGGAAGATTTTCCATGCTAAAATTTTGGTGTCTCGTATTGATTGATTACTTATTGTTTCTGGGTTGATTATATTGATCATACATAACTTGCATTGAGTATGTTTTGTTGCAAGTGAAAATACCATATTTGTTTGCATCCTTAAATGTTCATTCGGAAAAAGTTTAATCAAACAACATTTTATTCTGTATTGTTATTCCCTATTGTGGCTGCGTTTTTTCCAGCACAAATATGACTAGCAGGGGCGGATTTAGGTGTGTGTGTGTGTGGGGGGGGGTGTCACCGGTGGCACCGACAAAATCTAAATTTTCCGGCCGTGGTGGAAAAGATTTCGAAATTTTTAAAATTTTTATTTTTTTTACTATCGTGCAACCCCTCATTTTCTCGTACACCCCCTACTGAGAAATCATGTGTCCGCCCCTGATGACTAGAGGATTAAAGAACCCTTTATCCACCCCATCTGGTCTTTCTTCACTAAGATGCATGGAAACGCCCAAGTAGTATCCGCTCCCGTATCTGAAACGTCTAGGAAACGGAAACGCCAGAGAAACGGCCGAGAAACGTTTCCGGCAAGTATCGACAATCCAAGAAACATTTCTCGCAAGTATCGTTCACGTTTCCTTTTTTTTTTTGCATGGGCTTTTATTATGTGGTGAATTGGTGATAGAGTAACGGGCTTACATGTCGGTTGCTATTACTTATTACCCTACAATTAGTCGATTAAAGTTTACAAGGGTAATTGCAGATTGCTTCACCGATCGCTGCTAGGTTTTCCAACTTTTCCTTGCTGACAGCTGATCGATTTTTATAGTTTAATTTACTGCCTCTTTCAGTCTTTTGTCATTGATCAAGAAGACAAGAACAGGAAAAAATATAAAAACTCATTCACACGTTCACCATTCTCTATTCTCTAATTTGATTGTCACACCCCAAAACCACGAACGGCAGAAACGTTCAGGGGTGCAGGACGTCGTGTACAGTATCACAACAGTGTAATATAATAAACAAGCAACAACATCATCCATTGCAATATAAGTAAAGTTTTAATACATGTGTGTTTCTTTCATTGTAGTAAGACACCAAAAATATACAATCAAAATAAAAGACGAGACTTGTCTGCTCCGTCTTCTCAAAAACCTGGCCTCCATACCTGTCTACTGATGACCTGAGAATACAAGTTATTTTGAAAGCGAGTATCAGCTTTAAAGCTGGTGAATTCATAAGTATATAATTGTCATTGCCTTGTTTGTGAAAATCTGTTATAAAGGCCATGTAAATCGTTAAATGAAAATGTTGGTGTACGTATGAAAACCCTAGAAAAACCCTTATTTTCTGTAAGTATGAAATGTAGTCTTCTACCCAGACCCGAATGTTCTGTACGTATGAAGTGTAGTCTTCTACCAAGACCCGAATGTTTTGTAAGTAAAATGATAGTTTTCCTTTAATTGTTTAGTACTAAAGTACTTAGTCTAACTCATCGTTTATGTGAAAGAATCACAAAATAAAGTAAACAGGAAAATGTACTACTGTAAGTGTTGTCACTAGGTACTAGGACCAACACATCATATGTAACTGTTATCCCAAGGTACTAGGGTTAACACAACCTATATAACCTAATGAACATCCGAAGATTGTCCAATTGTCCACTGTAGCAGCAGCAGGGGGAAGGAAGGGTTAGTCCCTTTAAAGGTACTCCTAATATAAGTAATAACCGTAGGCATCCGTAGATGTTCATCACCCACTGTTGCTAATAGATGGGTTCCGGAATGGTTAGTCCCGTACGTATATCCCGAGGTACTGTGGGATAGAGGCCCATCTAGGTATCCTGAGGTACTGGGGATAGGGTCTTGTCTAGATATCCCGAGGTACTAGGGATATGCAGGAAGATTTAAACAGAAGGTACTAATAAATCATCCTCGCAATTCGAGATACAAGTATTCATGTAAATGTACATAATTAAGTGTATCTACATGAAGGTACTCATGTAATGCGTTCATGTACGCGTATTCATGTATCATGTAAGTATATGTAAACGTACTCATGTATCATGTAATCAAATGTAAAGGTACTCATGTATCAGGTAATGTACTGGTATAGACTCATGAATGAACTGACTCTTGTGTGATTCCTTGTAATAGGAATTATGTTTGATATCTCCAAATTATCCCTATGATAGTTTGCTGGAAGGTAATTGGTTATTCAAGTAGGTTTATATAATCTTACTACTCAAGGGTGTGAGAAACTAAATGAAAACTGTAAACTATAACATTCATACATATATAAGAATATAAGTGTACATGCATAGTTTAGTTCAATAATGTAAAATGGTTTTATAAGACCTCTTATGGGTTTTTGAACAATAATTAACAATGACTTGATGTTATTTATAATATACATTTCAAAGGTAAAACAATTGATAACAATGCGTTTTTAAGATTTAAAACCATTTCATGCATCACATTTTGTAATATGTGCGATCTGTTAAATGACAAACATTGTTATAAAATACATAACAATGATTTAATAACATGTTTGTTTCTACTTGTATTCCCCCCCTTCCCCCTTTAAAGCATTTAAAATCATTTAAAACATTGATTAGGGGTATGAACTCACCTGTAGTTGGTGATTGGAATGAAATGAACGGTATCGGATTGCTAGGTGTCAAGCGAGGACTTGTGAACACACTACGATCCTAATGAACATATAATCACACATATATGCACTCAATTAGACACAATTGACTAATTGATAATGTTTAAGACATCCTAGGCATAATAAACACTTTATATAAGTATTTTAAGCCATAAGGATTGCATCTAAGCTATTGTGGGACAAGGTATTTGTGTTTAGGGTTACCAAAGGACCTTATATGAGAGTTTACTCTCTATAATCCATCACACATGGAGTTTACGGTTGTAAACTCTTGAGTTTACGGCCGTAAACTCCCAAACATGTGTGTTTGGTGTGTTTTGAAGTCCCAAATGCTTTCTAGAATTGTTCTAACTTAGTGGTTAAGTCCTTGGGAGGGTTTAAGGTCTAGAAGTACTCCAATTAGGAGTTTACGGTCTCAAGGCCATTTCCCTTAGAGTTTACGGCCGTAAACTCTAAGTATGGTGGGTTTTTGTTGTTTTCAAGTCTCTTGCATTTGAAGGATATGTTCTAGACAATTGTTTAAAGCTAATGAGAACCCTAGGCACACTTTGGTGCCATTCTTTTGAGTTTACGGACCAAGAGAATTCTCTTGGCCGTAAACTCACTTTGATGAGTGATTTTTATGTATTTTGGTTCTTCATTTTTGTGGGAAACAATTCCATGAAGGGGTCTAGGGCTTTAGGTGTCTTGAAGACACCCTTTTGTCCATTTCAATGGAGTTTACGGCCTAAGCTTCTCTTGGGCCGTAAACTCACTTTTGTTTGTGTCATTTGATGTATTTAAGACCTTTTTCTACTTGGGGAAATAGTCTAGATACAAGCCTTTAAGTCCTAGTGTCCTCAAAACACCATTTAGTGTTGGAAATGTGGAGTTTACGGCCTAAGAGGGTTCTGGGACATAAACTCCCAATCTTGGGTGGATTGTGGCTTGTTTTCTTGTCCCTAACATGCATACATAAACATATAAGGCCTTATCATAACACAACTATCGGTTTTGGCTTCGTTTCGGGAGTTTACCGCTCAAGAACACCTCGAGGTGTAAACTCCTAGATTTCATGTTTTAGCCTTCTAAAACATGTTATAGAGACGTATAAAGCTTTCTAACAATACTATAAAGAGTTACTCACATTTTGGTATAAAAACCCAAAGATCCGTCAGAGAGAAAATGGCTTTTCTCTAGTCGGAAATGTGAATAATGAATGATTTTGGTTTAGAAATCTATTTATAGTCCTGAGATATTTTGACAGAAAATATTTTTATTCCTGAAATGATCCCTAATAAATTAGAGTGTTGGAATAACAGTGTTGCACCAAACCCAAGTGCACCCACTCTCCTGATATTTCCTGAAGTGTAAACCCTGAATTTCTCAAACTTACACGAAGAGTCTGAAAATTAACTGTGACTGCTACTACTTCTATTGAAGTGATATAGTTTGTACAGAATGGAAATTTCGGGATGTCACATCATCCCCTCGTTAGAAGGAATTTCGTCCCGAAATTAGAATTTAAGCAAATAAGCAATTACAAATAACTAAACAAAAAGGTGAGGGTATTTCAGTTTCATCTGATCCTCACGTTCCCAAGTGAATTCCGGTCCACGCTTTGCGTTCCAGCGCACCTTCACTATCGGGATACGGCTCTGTTTTGTTCGCTTGACCTCTCGGTTCATGATCTCTACTGGTTCCTCCACGAAGTTGAGGCTCTCGTTGATCTCGATTTCGTCGAGTGGAATAACAAGAGTCTCATCGGATAGACACTTTTTCAAGTTCGAGACGTGGAAGGTAGGATGTACGTTACTGAGTTCTTGCGGTAGATTGAGTTTGTAAGCTACATGGCCGATTCTCGCAAGAATCTCAAAAGGCCCTATGTATCTTGGATTGAGCTTCCCACGCTTTCCAAAGCGTATCAAGCCCTTCCAGGGTGAGACTTTCAGTAGGACTCGGTCGCCCACCTGGAACTCCAAAGGTTTCCTACGCTTGTCAGCGTAGCTTTTCTGTCGGTCTCCAGAGGCTTTCAATCGTTCACGAATTTGAACGATCTACTCTATCATTTCCTAAATGATTTCCGGACCCGTGAGAGTGCTTTCGGGAACTCGTCCCTTAGCTAACTGTGTATCACCCACTTCAGCCCAACACAGAGGAGACCTGCACTTTCGGCCATAGAGGGCCTCGAATGGAGTTTCCTTTATGCTTGTGTGATAACTGTTGTTGTAGGAAAATTCAACTAGGGGTAAATGAGTATCCAAAGCTTTTCCAAAGTCAATCACACATGCACGCAACATATCTTCTAAGGTTTGGATAGTTCTCTCACTTTGCCCGTCGATCTGTGGATGGTAGGCTGTACTCATGTCCAACCTAGTTCCTAGGGAACTTTGTAATGACTGCCAAAACCTCGAAGTGAATCTACTATCTCGGTCTGAGATGATAGACAAAGGAACACCGTGCAGCCTTACAATCTCCCTAATGTAAGTTCGGGTAAGTTTCTCCATATTGTCTGTTTCTTTGATCGGTAGGAAGTGTGCAGACTTAGTCAGTCTATCGACGATGACCCATATGGAATCAAGTCCACCCGTCATCTTGGGCAACTTGGTTATGAAGTCCATAGTGATCCGCTCCCACTTCCATTCTGGTATTTCCGGTTGTTGTAGAAGACCGGAGGGTTTCTGGTATTTGACCTTGACCTTTGCGCAAGTAAGGCATTAACTCACGAAGGTGGCAATATCTGCTTTCATGTTAGGCCACCAGTATAGCTTTTTAAGATCCAGATACATCTTATCTGAACCCGGGTGGACGGAATAACGAGTGTTGTGAGCTTCGGTCATGACCAAGTCTCTGAAGCCACCGTGTTTCGGTGTCCAGATCCGATCCATGAGGTATAAGGCTCCGCCACCCTTGACTTCCAAGTTCTTATCCATCCCTCTATGGGATTCACCAGCCACATTTTCAGGTTTCAAAGCGTCGAGCTGAGCCTCCTTAATTTGCGTGGACAAGTGTGAATGGATAGTTAGAGTCAAAGATTTGACTCTACGACCAGTATATTCTTTCCGACTTAGGGTGTCGGCTACTACATTGGCTTTACCCGGATGATAACGAATTTCACATTCGTAATTGCTAAGTAGCTCGACCCACCGTCGTTGTCTCATGTTGAGCTCTTTCTGGTCGAAAATGTGTTGTAGACTCTTATGGTCCGTAAAGATCGTGCTTTTTGTACCATATAGGTAATGTCGCCAGATCTTCAGAGCAAACACAACTGCTCCTAGTTCAAGATCATGGGTTGTGTAGTTAACCTCATGTGTCTTCAGCTGTCTCGAGGCATAGGCGATGACTTTACCTCGCTGCATCAGAACACATCCAAGTCCTTGGTTGGATGCATCGCAATAGACAATGAAGTCTTCTATCCCTTCGGGGAGGGATAGTATCGGGGCGGTGCACAAGGCTCGTTTGAGCGTTTGGAACGCTCTTTCCTGTTTCTCTTCCCAGTCAAAGGCCATGCCTTTCTGGGTCAGGGTTGTAAGAGGTTTCGCTATGCTGGAGAAGTTCTGAATGAACCTGCGATAGTAGCTAGCTAGACTTAGAAATTGACGAATTTCGGTAGGTGTCTTTGGTGCTGACCAGTTCTCAATGGCTTTGATCTTGGAGGGGTCCACGTGTATACCTTCTTCGCTAACCACATGGCCCAAAAATTCGACTCATCGAATCCAAAATTCGCACTTCGAGAACTTCGCGTAGAGCTTCTCTGCTCGCAATGTTTCTAAGATTTTACGGAGATGTTGACTATGTTCCTCCTTACTTCTAGAGTAGATGAGTATGTCATCAATGAAGACTATGACGAACTGATCCAAGTAAGGACGACAAACCCTATTCATCATATCCATGAATACTACGGGCGCGTTAGTTAATCCGAATGGCATCACTACAAACTCGTAGTGCCCATAACGAGCTCGGAAGGCTGTCTTGGGAACATCCTCTTCTAACACTCGTAGTTGGTGATATTCGGATCGCAGATCAATCTTTGAGAAGTAGTTGGCTCCTTGAAGTTGATCAAACAAATCGTCGATGCGGGGCAAGGGATATCGATTTTTAATGGTAAGTTTGTTAAGTTCTCTATAGTCGATGCACATGCGAAACGATCCATCTTTCTTCTTGACGAACAAGACTAGTGCTCCCCATGGTGAAAAGCTTGGTCAAATGAATCCCTTCTTGATAAGTTCGTTAAGTTGACTGGAAAGTGCCTACATCTCGGCCGGTGCCAAACGATAAGGAGATTTGGCTACTGGGGTAGCTCCTAGCACTAAGTCGATTCTGAACTCGACTTGGCGTTGCGGTGGTAAACCGGGAAGTTCTTCTGGGAATATGTCGGGAAAGTCGCGTACTTCTGGGATTTTCTGGATGTCCTTCAGTTCTTGACTAGTATCAACGACGTGTGCTAGGAATGCATGATATTCCTTTCGCAAGCACTTCTGGGCTTGAATGCACGAAATGATACGAAGGCTCGTACTAGGTTTGTCGCCGTAGATAATTAAGGTTTCGTTGTTAGGAAGGTTAAGACGAATTGCTTTTTCAACGCACAAGATGGCGGCGCGAAGAAGACTCAACCAATCCATACCGATGAAAACGTCAAAACATGTAATTGTGATTGGCATGAGATCTATCTTGAAAGTATGGCCATCTAAAGCTAAGGTACAACCTACGTATATGCAGTTTGTACTCTCTGTTTTCCCGTTAGCCATTTCTACCGTGAATGAATTATCTAATGCACATGGTTTTTGTTTAAGCAGGTGTGCAAATTTGTGACTTACAAAACTTTTCTCGGCTCCACTATCGAAAAGTATGCAAGCATACGAGTTATAGATGAGGAACGTACCAGTAACTATCGTAGGATCATCTACTGCTTCCTCATGACCTAGGGCCATAACTCTTCCCACTCCTCTAATCGTCCCCGCTTTAGGGCAGTTCCTCTTGTAATGGCCCACCTCGCCACATCCGTAGCAAGCTTGGCCCATACCGGTGTTAGGAACCTGGGCGGTTTGAGCTGTTGGAGCCTTGCAGTAACGGACGGTGTGCCCCTTCCTGTTTCAGTTAGAGCAGAACATCTCCTTGCAGGGTCCGTGGTGGTGGAAGTTGCACTTGGTGCACTGATATGTGCATATTTAGTGTGTATTAAGTGTAGTTTATTTATTCATATATTAGCTAAATTGTTGCATATTATGGACAAAAGGTACTTAAAAGTGTTAAATTATGTTTTTCAATCCAAAGATGAAGCTCGGAAGAGAAAGGAAGCAAGAGAAGCGGTTAGGAGCTCAAGAGTGGAATGAAGAAAGAAAACACCCATAAAAAGGCTTCTACTCGTCGAGTCGAGTCTTGACTCGACGAGTCCGGTCGCGGAATCAGAAGGATAATGATTCGGAAGTCAAGATAGTTATCGGATTACGAAAGATGTGAGAAGGACTCGACGAGTCACCATATGACTCGACGAGTCGGAACGCATATATAAAGATAACTCCACAAATCGAGAAGAGAGAATTCTGGGAAGTTTCAGAAGTGCTTAGCTGCGAATAAGAAGCCAGGAGAACCCTAGAAGTCGACCAAGGAAGCTAGAATCCAATCCCGGGAGTAATTAAGGCATAATTTCACCATTCTACTTAATTCTTTTGTTTTGTCAACATGATTAAGCAACTTGAACTTATTTGTTTGCTGTTATTTACCTTAGTTATGAACTAAATTTTTTAGACTTCTGTTTGGGAATACAAAGTTGACAATATGGTTTGATTGATTGGTAGGATTAATTCCAAGTTGGTGATTAATTGTTATTTTAGCTTGCTAAAGAACCTTGTGTATGAATGATAATTAATTTTCTGTTAATAGGAAGATAATTGATTAGCATGAACATCTATTGATTATCAACCTCATATGATATGTGACAACTATACCATATGTCTAGAATTAATGAACATGAAACTAGGATTAATAAGGAAATTGAGTAAACTCATGTGCAAGCTTGTAAGATGACCATCAAACAAGAGGTTAATTAAGAATAATGAATTAATTAGCTATTGCAAGTCTAACTTAACCCGAATAATTAATCTAGTAAATATAATTAAATTAAGCAATTGGCCACTGTTTGAATTAGTTTATTTGCTAAGGATTAGGGTAGTGAACATAAACCTAATCACTTGAATCGGTAACCAACGAAAGAATTAATCCATTGCACTATTACCCTAAAATCAACCATAAAGTTAACCGAGTTGAACTAAACAGAAGTTCCTCTCCCATTATTGAATCTAGTTAATTTGTCCTTTTCTAGTCTTGAATTAGTTAGTAAGTTTCTAGTCTTCTAAAACTAGAGAAAAAACCCCTATTTGCTTAATCAACTTAGATAGAATTAGTTTTTAATTTAATTTGCCGTTCCCTGTGTTCGATACCCTGCTTATTTAGCTATACCACAATTGATAGGTTCACTGCCTTTTGTGTGTTATTTGATAATTAAAGTAGGATTAAAACTAAGTGAGTTTTACACACATCAAGTTTTTGGCGCCGTTGCCGGGGAACGGTTCTAAAATTAGCATTAAAATTCTAATTCAATCGATCCTTTGTGTAAGATTTATCTTACACAAAGTTAAATTCTGTTTAATTTTTGTTTAAGTTTATAGGTAAAAAAAAAACCGCTGATTTTAACTTGAACTCGCCGAGTGCATTCGCCCCGACTCGGCGAGTGCAACGCTGAATCAGATTTAAATTTTTGTTCTATTTTACGCGTTTTGTTTTGTTTTTGTTTTGTTTGCAGTTGGTTCATGACCCGAGGATCTGCTACGCCTCTAGTTCCCCCTCTTGAAGATCCGGAAACCGCATTAAGAAGAAACAAGGGCAAAACCGTTGGAGAAACCGCTTCTTCAAAGAACTCACCACTCAAAAACCTCAAATCCATTTTTAGCAAGAAAAGGAGCAGCAAATCAGGAGCATCCAGTGCATCGTTGACAACCAAAGACCCGATCCCAAAAGACACCGACTACGAGACCGAGGAAGAAAGCGAGCACACATCCGAGTTTGAAGACGATTTAGCCACCGCTGTGGCTAATATTGACAAAATCCCCATGGGGGAGTGGAAGAAAAGGATGCATGATGACACCGGCCCGGGACTTGTGCAACCCGCAATTCCCGCTACCGCTACGTTTGAACTAAAGGGCCATATTCTCGCTCAACTCAAGGAGATACCTTTTCACGGGAGAGATCATGAAGACGCCTATAAGCACTTGGATGAAGTAAATGATGTGGCGGATTACTTCAATGTACCTAATGTGCCCCGCGAGATCCAGCTACTACGCATGCTTCCTGTCACATTTAAAGGAGCTGCAAAGGATTGGTTGAAGTCACTCCCTCCCGGATCGGTTACCACATGGGCCAAAATGAAAGAAGAGTTCATAGATCATTTCTGCCCACCTTCCAAGATAGCCAAGCTAAAGAAAGCCATTGCCAACTTCGAGCAACAACCCGGAGAATCTCTTTATGAAGCTTGGGAAAGATACAAGAGCCTACTTAGAAATTGCCCCCACCATGATCTTAATAGCCAACAAGAGGTCTCTATCTTTTATGATGGAGTCAATGTCACCACAAGGCAAC
Source organism: Lactuca saligna (assembly GCF_052625555.1). Taxonomy (NCBI): domain Eukaryota; kingdom Viridiplantae; phylum Streptophyta; class Magnoliopsida; order Asterales; family Asteraceae; genus Lactuca; species Lactuca saligna. Next base: position 189,383,267 of record NC_136417.1, on the reverse strand, counting down.
TAATCGATTCACAAGGCCCACTCACCCGAAAGCCACCTCCGGAAATAAAGGAGTTAATTGAAGAATTCTCCAGGCACTCTAGAGAATACCACAACCCGAGGAATGAAGTGAGTCGTGGAGCAGTAAACTCGGTAAACGATGTCATGTCGGCGGTGATAGCTAAACTCGATAGCCTAGACCGAAGAATAACGAAAATGGATCAAACGATCCATGCTATTAGAGTTGGATGCGAAAATTGTGGCGGTCCCCATCTTACCAAGGATTGTGATCGAGACGAGAATGGAAATAAAAAGGCTCAAGTATTCTATTCCAGTGGCGATAGATACGATGAAGACTGGAGGAAACCGAAGAAGGAATGGCTCCCATACGGAGAGTACAAAAAGGCTAAGGAGGAGAAATACAAACAGAGGGAGAGGGGATATTATCAAAAGGAAGAATCGGTGACGGACAAGAAGGCGAATTTAGAAGATATACTTACAAGATTCATAACCGCGTCTGAGAAAAGACATAATGATCATGATGTGGCAATGCAAGAAACCAGAAACATGTTGAGGAATCAGCAAGCCTCCATTCTCAACATTGAGAAACAGCTGGGCCAACTTGCACATCAAGTGAACGAAAGAAGACCGGGCCAACTTCCGAGCGACACCGAGCCCAATCCAAGAAATGAGAACGTGAGCGCAATAACTTCCAGAAGTGAAGAAAAATGCACTGAAGCCCAAAGGATCTCCATGCAGAAGGTAGACAGGAAAGAAGAACCAGAGCCAGCTAAACCCGACCCGACTCGCCGAGTCACTCCTGTGGACTCGACGAGTCCATGCGAAAAAGAGAAACCCATCAATTCTTCGAAACCTTATAAGCCTCCACTGCCATACCCAACCAAAGCCATGCCTGCAGAAAAAGTTGAAGCATACAGAACCTTTATGAATCATGTTAACGCTCTACAAGTTAATGTGCCATTCGTGGAAACAATACTTCAAACGCCTAAATACTTCAACTTGCTTAAGGGCCTTTTTGCTGCTAGGAAGGATTTGGCTGAAGTTGCAGAAGTCTTGATGAGTGAACTACCTAAAAAGAAGGGTGATCCTGGCAATATGGTGATTCCGTGCCAATTTGGTAATGAGATCTTCACACGAGCATTGGCTGACTCGGGGGCAAGCATCAATATGATGCCTTTGTCATTCTATAAGAAGATGAATCTACCAGAACCAAAACCGGTGCATATGAAGATCCATTTGGCGGACAAGACAATAATCCATCCAAAAAGCGTTTGCGAAGATCTCCTTATAAAAGTTGACAAATTCATATTCCCAGTAGACTTCGTGGTTGTTGATATGGAAGAAGACCCCGAAATTCCAATCATTTTGGGGAGATCCTTCTTGAACACCGCGTGTGCCTTAATTGATATAAATGAGTCTACATTGACATTGAGAGTGGGTGATGAGGCCGTGAAGTTTAAAGCTATTCCAGAAATCAAGCAAGAAGAGAAAACGAATGGAGAAATCTCAATAATCCAATTGGATGATGAAATATTAGAAAAGGAGCTTATGCATTTGATGAAAGAAGATCCAAGCAAGTTTGAGATGCACTCTGAAGAAGAAGGAGATGTCAACAAGGACTTGGAAGAACTGGAAAAGCTACTGAAAGGAACTCACTCAGAAGAAACCCAAGATTCGTGGGAATTTGTACCGACTCGCCGAGTCACTTCAATGGACTCGGCGAGTCCAGTCGATTTGGGCAAACACATGACCGACCTGGACCTGCTTGTTACTAGTCCTTTACATACCTTAGCTTTCAGCAATATACAGGAGTTTTTAGAAGAACAAACAGCAGAAAAGGGAAAGGAAAGGGGAGTTCAATACGCCAATGTTGCATGTCTTGATACGGTCAAATTCAAGGAAGGGTTAAGCACGGGAAAGGATCCAGGAATAAAGGAAAGGAAGGAGGAAGCTGCTCACAAATTTACCACTAAACCCAGAGCACGGACCATCATGGAATGTGAAGTTATTAAATTTAAAGAAAAGGAGGTTCAAGAGACGGTGGAAAAGAAGGGGGTGAAGAAGAAAAAGAGGAAAAGGCAAGCCCAAGCAGCTGAAGATGAAGCAATGAAAAGAAAAAAAGATGAATTAAAAAGGGCTTACAAGAAAAGGATCCACGCTTACAAGACCAAGTACAAATCACAAAAAGTTAGGCGTGTGTTCCCGATGCTCGAAGATGACAAAACGTAGATGGGAAGGAGTCTAGCTCATGACTCCTCAAAAAGAAGCGCTTGGCGGGAGGCAACCCGTTATATAGAGTTTGCTTTCTTTTACTTTTAGTTTTATTTATTTATTTATTTATTTTTTTATTTCCCCTTCATTTTTATTCATAATCCTCCAAATCATCGGGCATGTCTGCTTGAGAGTGTGCATAGCCTAAGTGTGGGGTGAAATGATTCATAATAAATAGAAAAATTTTGAAAATTATGCAAATTTTTAAATGACTCGCCGAGTCTGACCACGACTCGACGAGTCCACATGGATTCCAAAAAAGCATTTGACTTCGCGACTAGACTCGGCGAGTCTGACCACGACTCGACGAGTCGGTCGTATTTACAGAAAAAAAAAATTCAAAATTAATTTTACATTGGGTAAGTAGGGTTTTAACCCTAAAGAATCAGTTTCACTTATACACTCGACGGGCCGTTTTTGCAACTTCTCCTTCAAGCATTCATCAAGTTCTTCAAGATCTTCCAAAATTCTTAAGCACAATCCAAAAAGGTATCAAATTTCTTCCTATTTTATGTTAAGAGCATGATTATAAGGTTATCCAAGGTAGAAATTGCATGAAAAACCCGTTTTTGAGAAGTTCTAAATTTCTAGGGTTTTGATTTCTCATGAATTAAGTTGTTTTGAATGCTTATTTTGGCCTTAATACATCAATACTAAGTGTTGAGACAAAACCCTTGAAAGAATTTACAGGTTTAATGGTCCAATTTGATGAGACCCGTCGACCGACTCGTGCAGGTTGCGCGACTTGCTGAGTCGGGCATGGACTCGACGAGTCCAGTCGATTTACAGAGACAATCCAGTTTTTAATTATATTCTGTGTTTTCTGGGTTTTGTGTATATGTTTTGCAGAAATCATGTTCAGAAGAGGACAATCTTCTAGTGGTAGCCAAGGGGAGTTTCCATGGCTAAATTGCCCGCAAATTGAATCCGCTTCAACAATGAGGAAGTGGAAGAAGAAGCTCTCCGACATTAAAAAGAAGGAGGTGTATGTGCCGAACAGAATTGATTGGGAGTGGCTGCAAAGTGTTAGATACGAAGAAGAATTAGCTCCTTACCTTTTGAAGGAGTTCCAACATGAAGGCGAGACAATGATCTGCGATGGGTGGAGCCGGGTCTTCCGCATACAAGAGCCGGTCTATTTAGAGCTTTGCTTGGAGTTTTTCTCCACAGTATCTTTTACCGGGGGAGTGGATGTGTATCATCTGGCGAGCTTTACTTTTTATCTTGGGGGCGAGTATCGTCAATGCTCGGTGGTGGACCTTGCCTGCCGACTAGGGATCTATGATCAACCCTTGGTGTCAACAAACATCTTTCGGGCCTTTTTGGCAAACACTCACATGGTGTTCCCCGATGGAGTTACAAGCATGGGTTGGTGGAATACTATAGGAAATAAAGTTTACATCCCAAAGTCTGCACAAGAAGGGAGCATCCGATCCCCGACTCACCGCCTCATTCACCGCCTTATTTCCTCCACCATCAACCAAAGGAAAGATGATGACAAGGTCTCCAACCTTGACGTTTTCTACCTATGGAGCATAATAACACCCGGCGTCTTTTGCAACATCCCGTGGTATATTGCTTCATACCTCTCGGAGGGTGCGGTCAAAGATCGCAAAACCTCTCGTATCAATGGAGGAATGTTTGTCACTCGATTGGCTAATTCATTCGGGTTGATGAACCGTGGTGCCTGGAACTTCATGACATTGATCCCGACACCCCCGTTTAATCCCATTCTTTTCCGAAGAGCATGGATAATTGAAGACTATGGTGGTGGCCATTATGCCATCCCAAATGATGACCCAGTTGTTGGTCCCGAAGCACCGGGAAGGAGGGTGAGATCAAGAAGAGAACGGGATGTGGAGGACGAGCCGCCAGTGATTCCGGTCGAGAATGAAGACGTACCAATGGATTGGTACAATGTAGAGATGAGGCGGATGCAGGATCAAATGGCGAGGGGGCTGAACTTTAGCAATCAATCCCACATACGACTTTTTGACCACTTCAGTATTCCACATATTGATGGTGGGAATTACCCATTCATTCCATCTTGGGATGAGAGGATTGGTGCGCGACGAAGCGGAGTCGGGGGAAGTGGAGCCAACAATGATGATGAGAAGGATGAAGATTGATTTTGATGTTTTTGTGTTTTTAGTCAAACAATTTCAATTTTTATTTTGTTTTTTTTTGGTGTGTATGCTTTGAGATTTTATTATGTTTAATGGTTGTTTGCTTTAGTTATTTTTCAGGACTGAATTATGATTGCTTGCTTAGGATGGTATAGAGATGTAAAGCATGGATGTTTTTGCGAGTGAGAGCGAGTCAAGGAAGCGGGTTTGTAATGTCAAAGTGTCAAGTCCGGTCCTAGGGGTATGAGCAATTGAGTCCGCATGTGAGGAAGGGTTAAAGAAGTTTTTAGAGGCTAAAAAAGTTGCCACATACCAAGATTTTTCGTTCAGTGGCCAACTCGTCGAGTGCACTAAGCTGACTCGACGAGTCGCCTTGTATTTCCACAAATTCTGAGAAGGCGCGCTGCTACTCGACAAGTCCATCATAAGACTCGACGAGTCGTTCATTTTTATGCCGAACGACTGCTGATTTGATGCTAATACTTATACCACTTGCTTCCTTCTAATTTCATATCCATTCTTGAAGATCTTACACCAATTTTCGCATATTTGGAGCGACCCACACGAGACATGGATGGGATGTTCCCATGTATAAAGTTTATTGAAGTTGGAGCTTAAATGAGAGTGATCAACCTATCCACTGTTATCCCAGGGGAGTTTGTTCCAATTCCCTCTTTATTTTTCTGTTTTTATGTATAATATGCAATGAGGGCATTGCATCACATAAGTGTGGGGTATTTTGATATGTGCATATTTAGTGTGTATTAAGTGTAGTTTATTTATTCATATATTAGCTAAATTGTTGCATATTATGGACAAAAGGTACTTAAAAGTGTTAAATTATGTTTTTCAGTCCAAAGATGAAGCTCGGAAGCGAAAGGAAGCAAGAGAAGCGGTTAGGAGCTCAAGAGTGGAATGAAGAAAGAAAACACCCATAAAAAGGCTTCTACTCGTCGAGTCGAGTCTTGACTCGACGAGTCCGGTCGCGGAATCAGAAGGATAATGATTCGGAAGTCAAGATAGTTATCGGATTATGAAAGATGTGAGAGGGACTCGACGAGTCACCATATGACTCGACGAGTCGGAACGCATATATAAAGATAACTCCACAAATCGAGAAGAGAGAATTCTGGGAAGTTTCAGAAGTGCTTAGCTGCGAATAAGAAGCCAGGAGAACCCTAGAAGTCGACCAAGGAAGCTAGAATCCAATCCCCGGAGTAATTAAGGCATAATTTCACCATTCTACTTAATTCTTTTGTTTTGTCAACATGATTAAGCAACTTGAACTTATTTGTTTGCTGTTATTTACCTTAGTTATGAACTAAATTCTTTAGACTTCTATTTGGGAATACAAAGTTGACAATATGGTTTGATTGATTGGTAGGATTAATTCCAAGTTGGTGATTAATTGTTATTTTAGCTTGCTAAAGAACTTTGTGTATGAATGATAATTAATTTTCTGTTAATAGGAAGATAATTGATTAGCATGAACATCTATTGATTATCAACCTCATATGATATGTGACCACTATACCATATGTCTAGATTTAATGAACATGAAACTAGGATTAATAAGGAAATTGAGTAAACTCATGTGCAAGCATGTAAGATGACCATCAAACAAGAGGTTAATTAAGAATAATGAATTAATTAGCTATTGCAAGTCTAACTTAACCCGAATAATTAATCTAGTAAATATAATTAAATTAAGCAATTGGCCACTATTTGAATTAGTTTATTTGCTAAGGATTAGGGTAGTGAACATAAACCTAATCACTTGAATCGGTAACCAACGAAAGAATTAATCCATTGCACTATTACCCTAAAATCAACCATAAAGTTAACCGAGTTGAACTAAACAGAAGTTCCTCTCCCATTATTGAATCTAGTTAATTTGTCCTTTTCTAGTCTTGAATTAGTTAGTAAGTTTCTAGTCTTGTAAAACTAGAGAAAAAACCCCTATTTGCTTAATCAACTTAGATAGAATTAGTTTTTAATTTAATTTTCCGTTCCCTGTGTTCGATACCCTGCTTATTTAGCTATACCACAATTGATAGGTTCACTGCCTTTTGTGTGTTATTTGATAATTAAAGTAGGATTAAAACTAAGTGATTTTTACACACATCATGCACTTCGGAAGAGTCCCAGCATATGTTTTTGCTGGTAAAAGGTTCGCAGGGGCAATAGGAGTCACTGTGGCAGCGTTGATCGCCACAAGTTGTTGCTTATTGGAGGATCCTTGCGGGGCCCCTCTTTTCCTTTTATTCCACCCCTTCTTGTGGTAGTCGGGGTTGGACTTTTGTGGTACGGGAGTAGGGTTTGTTATGTTCTGAGGTTTCCGGTGATCGATGAGGGATTGTGCTAGTTCCCTGGCGCTATCGAAAGTAATAGGCCTGGAAGCTATAACACTCGACTGGATCTGGGCCGACATCCCCCAGATATATCTTTCTATCTTTTTGCTCTGGGGAGCAACCATGTCATGGCATAAGTTTGCCAGATCACAGAACCTATTCGTGTAGGTTCCTATGTCAGATCCAACCATTTGCAGGTTCCAGAGTTCCTGCTCGAGTTTTTGTATTTCTCCCCGAGGACAATACTCTCTCATCAGCATGTCTTTCAAGTGTTCCCAGTTGATGGAATATGCCACCACTAGAGTTAGGGATTTAACATGGTCGTTCCACCATGTTAATGCTCTATCAGAGAAGGTACAAGCTGCGAACTTGACCTTGTTGCTTTCTTGGAAAGCGCAGATTTCAAAGACAGATTCCATCTTTTCGATCCACTTCCTTAACACCATAACCCCACCAGTACCGTTGAAGCTGCGGGGTTTGGCGTTTGTGAAGTCCTTTTAGGTGCATTCCCGAGGGTGTCCATGGCTTTCGCCGTGGTTCGAGGGAGGTGCACCTGTTCCCGATATGCTAGGGATAGGAGTGTTGATTGCTGACACAGCAGCTGCAACTGCTGCTGTGAAAGCTGCCTGGAACACGTTGGCATCAAAGGGGTTAGGTGGTAGAGGAGGTTGAGGTTGCGGTTGTGGTGGTGGAGGAGGCGGTGGTATCGGTGTTTCGTTGATTAGATTACGCCTTGTACTTCTGTGTGGTGGCATATTTAACTATACGTTTAAAAGATGACGACATGGATAAGAATAAATGATTTATGAATGTGTCTCATGGACTAACTCCCCATAGTCCAACAATAGAATGAATAGAATAATTAACTGAAAGTGACGACATTTGGATAATAATTTCCATATGATTAGATATCTGTCAATAATATTGTAATTACAGATGTAATAAGTTCGGGAAAAATGGCCTAGAAGTAGGCCTTACATCAACCAAGATGGAAAATTTTGACAGAAATAAGACTAGATCAAGACCTAACAGGTATAAGATTTATACAGATAGGAAATTAGCCCAAAGTTTTACATAAACTAGGTTATATCCAAAAGATGAGATGACGATATTCTATCGGCGACGGGAACTGCTAGCATGAGTCCTCGATCCCGACAGTAGACGTTCAATGTCCCTTATACGCCTGTCCGACCTTGCTTGCTGAGCTCGAAGTTCTCTAACTTTTGCTCGGGTTTCAGCAAGTTCCCTCTGCAGATTTGCATTGTGGACCAGAATCCTTTCATGAGCAGACTCTAGTTGGCGAATGTGGATAGTGTTAACACCAGAATTGGCGTTCACTTCCGAAACTTGATTTATAGTCGCTTGAGCCATGATCGTGTTTCGAGAAATCCTACGCACCATGATTGGTAGTACTCTATCAGCAGAACCTCCTTCAGTGAGGTTGTAGAAACTTCGGTCTCCATTGTAGGGAATGGGTGGACCTTGTTCCTGACTTCATTCAGTCAAGTTAATGGCCCACAAGGGTGTGGGTCCTTGAAACACAGGACGAGGGTTCAGGTTTGGGTTTTGAGCAGCTGGGGATAGGTTGTTGACTACTGGCTCCAAGTCCGAACTATTGGAAAAGCCCTCAGCATGGTGATCATCCAAAGGAATTGGGTGATCATCTTCTGGTTCTGCCTCTAGCCAACCAGCATTGCCTTGGTTTGGGAAGTACGGATCGCCATGGTGAAATCCAGCCATCTTAATCTACGTGAGAAAAGGGATATAAGAAATAGTTTCAATAGACGAACTAACTATGATAATTACAGTAAGATCAAATACCCATATGGTATTTCTTTATGGTTGTGTTGGTAAGTTTTTAGACTTGTTGCCACATCACAACCACTCTTGGGCATATGCTAATCACTCCTCGGACCAGCATAGTTGATCAGGCTATGCTATTCCCAAGACTGACTATATATCCCCAGGCTCACTTGTGATGTTCAACAATCGTAATACTTTTGTTCTTGTCATTGTGACACCGGTTTTAGTATGAATGCAGGCACGTATACTTTGTTAAATATTTTATTATTTAAAAGTATAACTCTTAGACAGAGTGTTTTAATCCCATGTATTTATAGTTAGTATATCTTTTATGGGTTGATATACTTAATTCACTATAAACAATGCTTTGATACCAATCTGTCACACCCCAAAACCACGAACGGCGGAAACGTTCAGGGGTGGAGGACGTCATGTACAATATCACAACAGTGTAATATAATAAACAAGCAACAACATCATCCATTGCATTATAAGTAAAGTTTTAATACATGTGTGTTTCTTTCATTGTAGTAAGACACCAAAAATATACAATCAAAATAAAAGACGAGACTTGTCTGCTCCGTCTTCTCAAAAACCTGGCCTCCGTACCTGTCTACTGATGACCTGAGAATACAAGTTATTTTGAAAGCGAGTATCAGCTTTAAAGCTGGTGAATTCATAAGTATATAAGTGTCATTGCCTTGTTTGTGAAAATCTGTTATAAAGGCCATGTAAATCGTTAAATGAAAATGTTGGTGTACGTATGAAAACCCTAGAAAAACCCTTATTTTCTATAAGTATGAAATGTAGTCTTCTACTAAGACCCAAATGTTCTGTACGTATGAAGTGTAGTCTTCTACTAAGACCCAAATGTTTTGTAAGTAAAATGATAGTTTTCCTTTAATTGTTTAGTACTAAAGTACTTAGTCTAACTCATCGTTTATGTGAAAGAATCACAAAATAAAGTAAACAGGAAAATGTACTACTGTAAGTGTTGTCACTAGGTACTAGGACCAACACATCATATGTAACTGTTATCCCAAGGTACTAGGGTTAACACAACCTATATAACCTAATGAACATCCGAAGATTGTCCAATTGTCCTCTGTAGCAGCAGTAGGGGGAAGGAAGGGTTAGTCACTTTAAAGGTACTCCTAATATAAGTAATAACCGTAGGCATCCGTAGATGTTCATCACCCACTGTTGCTAACAGATGGGTTCCGGAATGGTTAGTCCCGTACGTATATCCTGAGTAACTGTGGGATAGAGGCCCATCTAGGTATCCCGAGGTACTGGGGATAGGGTCCTGTCTAGATATCCCGAGGTACTAGGGATATGCAGGAAGATTTAAACAGAAGGTACTAATAAATCATCCTCGCAATTCGAGATACAAGTATTCATGTAAATGTACATAATTAAGTGTATCTACGTGAAGGTACTCATGTAATGCGTTCATGTACGCGTATTCATGTATCATGTAAGTATATGTAAACGTACTCATGTATCATGTAATCAAATGTAAAGGTACTCATGTATCAGGTAATGTACTGGTATAGACTCATGAATGAACTGACTCTTGTGTGATTCCTTGTAATAGGAATTATGTTTGATATCTCCAAATTATCCCTATGATAGTTTGCTGGAAGGTAATTGGTTATTCAAGTAGGTTTATACACTCTTACTACTCAAGGGTGTGAGAAACTAAATGAAAACTGTAAACTATAACATCCATACATATATAAGAATATAAGTGTACATGCATAGTTTAGTTCAATAATGTAAAATGGTTTTATAAGACCTCTTATGGGTTTTTGAACAATAATTAACAATGACTTGATGTCATTTATAATATACATTTCAAAGGTAAAACAATTGATAACAATGCGTTTTTAAGATTTAAAACCATTTCATGCATCACATTTTGTAGTATGTGCGATCTGTTAAATGACAAACACTGTTATAAAATACATAACAATGATTTAATAACATGTTTGTTTCTACTTGTATTCCCCCCCCCCCCCCACTTTAAAGCATTTAAAATCATTTAAAACATTGATTAGGGGTATGAACTCACCTGTAGTTGGTGATTGGAATGAAATGAACGGTATCGGATTGCTAGGTGCCAAGCGTGGACTTGTGAACACACTACGATCCTAATGAACATATAATCACACATATATGCACTCAATTAGACACAATTTACTAATTGATAATGTTTAAGACATCCTAGGCATAATAAACACTTTATTTAAGTATTTTAAGCCATAAGGATTGCATCTAAGCTATTGTGGGACAAGGTATTTGTGTTTAGGGTTACCAAAGGACCTTATATGAGAGTTTACTCTCTATAATCCATCACACATGGAGTTTACGGTTGTAAACGCTTGAGTTTACGGCCGTAAACTCCCAAACATGTGTGTTTGGTGTGTTTTGAAGTCCCAAATGCTTTCTAGAATTGTTCTAACTTAGTGGCTAAGTCCTTGGAAGGGTTTAAGGTCTAGAAGTACTCCAATTAGGAGTTTACAGCCTCAAGGCCATTTCCCTTAGAGTTTACGGCCGTAAACTCTAAGTATGGTGGGTTTTTGTTGTTTTCAAGTCTCTTGCATTTGAAGGATATGTTCTAGACAATTGTTTAAAGCTAATGAGAACCCTAGGCACACTTTGGTGCCATTCTTTTGAGTTTACGGCCCAAGAGCATTCTCTTGGCCATAAACTCACTTTGATGAGTGATTTTTATGTATTTTGGTTCTTCATTTTTGTGGGAAACAATTCCATGAAGGGGTCTAGGGCTTTAGGTGTCTTGAAGACACCCTTTTGTCCATTTCAATGGAGTTTACGGCCTAAGCTTCTCTTGGGCCGTAAACTCACTTTTGTTTGTGTCATTTGATGTGTTTAAGACCTTGTTCTACTTGGGGAAATAGTCTAGATACAAGCCTTTAAGTCCTAGTGTCCTCAAAACACCATTTAGTGTTGGAAATGTGGAGTTTACGACCTAAGAGGGTTCTGGGCCGTAAACTCCCAATCTTGGGTGGATTGTGGCTTGTTTTCTTGTCCCTAACATGCATACATAAACATATAAGGCCTTATCATAACACAAGTATCGGTTTTGGCTTCGTTTCAGGAGTTTACCGCTCAAGAACACCTCGAGGTGTAAACTCCTAGATTTCATGTTTTAGCCTTCTAAAACATGTTATAGAGACGTATAAAGCTTTCTAACAATACTATAAAGAGTTACTCACGTTTTGGTATAAAAACCCGAAGATCCGTCAGAGAGAAAATGGATTTTCTCTAGTCGAAAATGTGAATAATGAATGATTTTGGTTTAGAAATCTATTTATAGTCCTGAGATATGTTGGCAGAAAATATTTTTATTCCTGAAATGATCCCTAATAAATTAGAGTGTTGGAATAACAGTGTTGCACCAAACCCAAGTGCACCCACTCTCCTGATATTTCCTGAAGTGTGAACCCTGAATTTCTCAAACTTACGCGAAGAGTCTGAAAATTAACTGTGACTGCTACTACTTCTATTGAAGTGATATAGTTTGTACGGAATGGAAATTTCGGGTTGTCACATTGATTATATGACTTCTTCTCAAGAACAAGAAACACAAGGATCATCTACATGAGTTGATCAACCTCAATTGTGGGACTTTGTGACTAAGCTCGATAAACTTGCTGGAGTAGGAGGATGTTGGAAGTTCAAGTGTAATCTTTGCAGTGAAACCCGATAATGGTCATATTCTAGAGTTAGAGCACATTTTCTTGGCATAAAAGGTAATCTATTATTCAAATTAGTGTGTGTGTGTGTGTGTGTCTATGTAATTTTCAATTTTCAATTTATGTTATTGACTTATTGTATTGAAGTATTGAACTATTGATTCATTAACAATTGTAATGAAATAAGAGGCTGTGATTTTTGTTTTGATTCATGTTATTCAATAGAACTATTTAATTATTTATTCATGAACAATGGTAAAGAAATAAGAGGTTTTTGATTCACTTTCTTGTTTTGATTAATGTAATGTAATTGAATTTATAATGTTAATGATGACCTTATTTTTTTCATGTTGTGTAATTGAGAATGTTAATGTTTTTATGTTGTTTAATATAGGTACCGGGATTTCTATTTGCAAGAAAGCAACAAGAGTTGACCAACTTAACATGACACAATTAGAAGATGAGTATGAAAAGAAGAAAACCGAGTCACAAGCAAAAGAAGTCCAGTTGCCATGTGAAGTTGGTGTTGGATTTAAGAAAAGAAAAGGTATTTAACACCTATTGAAAGAGCTTTTGGTGTTGAAATTAGGGACCAACTGGATCAAGAAATAGCTAGAATGTTTTATACTAGAGGTTTACCTTTTAATCTTGCAAGAAATCCACACTATATCAGGGCTTTTCAGTTTGCTGCTAACAACAAAATTGATGGTTATGTACCTCCTGGTTATAATAAGCTAAGAACAACATTACTACAAAAAGAAAAAGATAATGTTCACAAGCTATTGGAGCCACTTAGGTCTACATGGAAAGAAAAAGGTGTGACTATTGTGAGTGATGGCTTGAGTGATCCTACAAGAAAACCTCTAATCAACTTCATGGCTACCTCAGGCAATGGTCCTTTGTTTCTAAAGGCAGTGAATTATTTTGGGGAAGTGAAAGATAGATTTTTTATTGCTGCATTGATGAAGGAAGTCATCAATGAAATTGGTCATGAAAATGTTGTGCAAATCATTACCGACAATGCAGCAAATTGTAAGGCGGCTGGAGAGATTATAGAGAGTCAGTTTCCTCACATCTATTGGACACCATGTGTTGTTCATACACTTAATCTTGCTTTGAAGAACATTTGTTCACCAAGGAATGTGGAAACAAATGAACTAACATATGAACAGTGCCGCTGGATAAAAGAAGTTCATAAAGAGGTGTTTGCAATAAAAAATTTCATCATGAGCCATAACATGAGGCTCTCGATTTTCACCAAGTTTACTCCTCTTAGGTTGCTTTCTGTTGCTGACACTCGCTTTGCCTCCATCATTGTGATGCTTAAGAGATTGAAACTTATCAAAAGGGGTCTTCAAGCTATGGTCATAAGCGAAGAATGGTCTTCTTATAGATTAGATGATACTGAGAAAACAAACTCTGTGAAAGAATATATTTTGAATGATGATTGGTGGGATAAAGTAACATATATTCTTAGTTTCACTGGACCTATATATGAGATGATTAGAGCTTGTGACACTGACAAGCCATGTTTACACTTGGTCTATGAGATGTGGGATTCTATGATTGAGAAAGTGAAGATTGAGATCTACAAGAAAGAAAATCGTCTGACATCTCAAATAAGTAGTTTTTACGACGTTGCGCATCGTATTTTAGTGGCTCGATGGGCGAAGAATAACATTCCCCTACATTGTTTAGCTCACTCTTTACATCTAAGGTATAAGATTTTAAATTATAAACTTGATTTGTATTATATATTTATGTTTTAACTTTTGGATGTTGTAGATATTATAGTGATGCATGGTTAATGGAGGATTCTACAAGATGTGCTCCACATAGGGATGGACAAATTTCACAAGAAAGGATGAAATGCTTTCGAAGGTTGTTTCCTAATGATGATGAGTATGGCAGAGTCCTTGATGAGTATGCAATGTTTTCAATGAAGAGTGGTCATTTTGAAGATTTAACAAGCCTTTCAAAGACGGCTATTATGGAACCCAATAATTGGTGGGTTAACTTTGGTGCTCAAACTCCTTTTCTCCAGACTTTGGCTTTTAGATTACTTGGACAACCTAGTTCTTCTTCTTGTGCTGAGTGTAATTGGAGTACTTATGCATTTATTCACTCGCTTAAAAGGAACAAGTTGACTACAAGTCATGCTCAAGACTTGGTTTACATCCATAATAATCTCCGATTTTTGTCAATGACTCCGAAAGATGATGTAAAGATGTGGAATGTGGGCGGAGATGCTTTTGATTCAATGGAAGACGTCGGATTTTTGGAGTTTGCAGATCCCTCACTAGATTAACCCGACTTTGAAGATGATTTAATTATTGATAATTAGTTACTTTTGAAACATTTAGTATTTTGGGAGTTTAAACTTTACATATTTTGGAATTTCTTTAATATATATATATATATATATATATATATATATATATATATATATATATATATGTTTTTTCATATTTTTTATATTGCCGTATCTGTGCCGTATCCGTATCTTGAATTTTTGAGTTTTGTCATTTCCCGTTTCCGTTCCATATCCGTTTCCCGTTGCCGTATCCGTTTCCGTGCAACTTAGGTTCTTCAACTAGTCATTTTTCATCGACATGATAACCAAAACATCGTCCGATTTTGAAATTAATTATACTGTTATAATCGTCACAAAATGCCGATTCTTCGTAATTAAAATAAGAAATTTACCAATTTTTATACAAACTAATAAACACTTTCAAACCCACCCTCTCCGTTAATATTTTTATTAAATTTTATAATAATTTTCTAGTTACCATCTCATTTTAGTAAAGACCCGATTATTATTATCTTTGTTAATAAATATACAGTCAACTCATACTCTCATTGTGTTAGATTTTTCAAATATCAGAATATTCCAAATAATACCCGAATGTTTTTTGTTTTGTGCGAAGACTCCAAGTCTAAGGACATTATTGTCTTTCAACCTTCATTACCAACAACCAAGCTTACTATCTATCCCCCGAAGGACACTGATTCTCTATCCACTCTCCGATCAATGGCTCCGCCTTCCCAACTGCTCAACGGCGCTGGTGTCACCGCCGGAAAGTCGATTACTAGTCGTATGGCTTCCGTCTACAACGAAGTACAAAACAGCCGTCTTGATCATCCTCTTGCTCTCCCTTCCGTTTTCAGAAGCCCCTTTAAAATCGTCGATGGTCCCGCTAGCTCCGCTGCCGGAAATCCAGGTATTTCTCACATCACATTGATACTGAAGTGAATTTACGACTCCTGTAAAAGCAAAACTATTTATGCTAAGATCACAATTGATCGGAGTCCTTTAAATGATGGATTGATAATAATCTTTCTAATTCAGTCACTGCTGCATTGGATAAACAAGAATTTAAGTGTTTTGTTAGCTATGTTAACTGATTACATTGTGTGTAGATGTTAATTAGGTTTTATGATCGAATTTTGCATTTTGAGTTTTAAAGCTAACTGCTTACCATAAAGACCTAGTGAAACCCCTGTAAAAAAACGAACCAGTACTAAAACAAATCGGAGATTTTTTTTTATAATCCAAAATCACATAAAAGAATTGCAAAACACATCTAATCACCTGCAGAGATCGAGTGTAAAGATGAAGGATTGTGACTTCAGTTGTGCTTGTTCTAATGCTTTCAGATGAAATTGCAAAACTTTTCCCATCCCTGTTTGGGCAACCATCAGCAATATTGGTGCCAGGTGAATCTAATGAATCAGGATCTGCCTTGAAGATAGGAGTTGTGTTGTCAGGAGGACAAGCACCAGGAGAGCATAATGTTATATCTGAAATTTTTGGTTAGGATTTTGAACTTCCATTTCCTATTGTTCATATTGTTCATACTTCATATGATATGATTGAAAGTTGAATACAATTCAAATTAACTGTGTATCAAATTCAAATCTTTTCTCCCATTGCTTGGTGCAGATTACTTACAGGAATGCTGCAAAGGAAGTACTTTGTATGGGTTCAAGGGTGGGCCAGCTGGGATCATGAAGGGAAAATATGTGGTCTTGACCCCTGACTATATTTATCCTTACAGAAATCGGGTAAATATTAAAATGAACCTTTTCTCATTACAGATGGTATATGATAATCTATTATAAGTATAGATGGTATATGATAATCTATTATAAGTATGTAACTGATCAAATGTTAAACTAGTTCAAATATTAAACATATAAATCTTGAAATGCTTGAAGGTAAGAGTGTCTGAATGCAACTGATTTTCATACAGTTTGATGTTTTGTTTTAATTCACTACATCAGGGAGGATTTGATATGATCTGTAGTGGGAGAGACAAAATTGAGACTCCAAAGCAGGTGTCAATCATTGAGCCTTTGCTTACCTTGTTGATTTTTATATAATTGGGTGGATTTTTCAAAGTATAATAACCCAATAAAAAATGAATTGAACGTACAATGCTATAATTGGGTAGATTTTTCAAATTACAATGCCTTATTAATATCCATGCAGATCCTTAAAATTTAATAATGAAGCAAAGATAGAAATTTTGATTTGTATGCACCTGAAATTGAATCCAGTTTAAGCAAGCTGAAGATGTAGCAATGAATCTTGATTTGGATGGGCTTGTGGTTATTGGTGGAGATGATTCAAATACAAATGCCTGCCTTCTTGCTGAAAACTTTAGGTGAAGGATTACCCTTGATGTATTTGTATATGTGCTAATCAGTTTTTTTGGTGCTTAGATTCATGGTAAACTTCAATAACATAAATTTGAAGATATTAAAATTAGTATTGCACTATTGTAAGTCTGTTTAGTCTTCTCCCATGAAGTAAAAAAGAGACACCGATGTATAGCTTATTGGATTAAGTCATGTTTCCATTATGTTCATTAAGTCAAAAAGAAATAACAACATAGCCCCTTTGTTATACATTGTTGAGTTATGATGATAACAAAAAACAAAAAAAAACATTGTACTTTGAAAAAGTTTTCTATTTGGTTGACAATATTGGTATAATTAGAGGTAGATTTTTGAAAGCACAATGTTGTAACATGAGGAAATAATAAACATTGCTATTTCTTTCATTTATCTCTTGATTTTCACACTTGTAAGTTCTTCACCAAAATTGCATGTTCACCATTGATGACATCACCTCACTTTCTTGTAATTTGATTATTATACAGATTTATTCTGAGCAAATTGGAAATGTGATGATAGATGCTCGTTCTACAGGAAAATATTATCATTGTGAGCTCATTTGCCTTTACTCATTCACTATATCTATCTGCATTCTCCCTGGCCTCTGATTTTGTAGGATTAAGTTTATGTTTTTTCACTTTTTGTCCTTATCTTACTGTCTCTTAACGTTTTTAGTCCATTGGTCATCCGTCCAATTTAACACTCCATTCGTCAATTATATATAAAATGACCGTTTTTCCCTCAAATAAAATGTAAAATAACACTCGTATCTTCAGTTGTACGCCTAATGGGACGTGCTGCTTCCCACATTACATTACAGTGTGCTCTGCAAACTCATTCAAACATCACTCTTATTGGGGAGGAGGTACTAAATCTTCTTCCACCACATAACAATAACATATTATTAAAATATATTATATATGTAATTTTTGAAAATTCAAATATGGAAGATAATGAAAATGTTACTTACTGCAGGTTGCCTCTGAGAAGCTGACTTTGAAAAATGTTACAGATTACATAGCGGATGTAATTTGTAAACGTGAAGGTCTTGGTTATAACTATGGTGTCGTACTCATACCTGAAGGACTTATTGATTTCATTCTTGAGGTATTTACTATTTAAGCTTTCTAGGTTTAATTTTTCTACGATGAGGGCATTTATGTCATTTGTTTGTAATTATTTATTTATTTGTGATTTTTCAGGTGCAACAACTTATTTCGGAACTAAATGAAATTTTGGCGAGTGGAATTCTAGACGAGAGTGGCAAATGGAAAGAGAAGCTTATTCCTCAGTCTCTACAGCTTTTTGAGATACTTCCTCCTACAATTCAAGATCAATTGATGCTTGAAAGGGATCCCCATGGAATTGTTCAGGTGATTTTCACTTTCCTTTCAATCTAATCTATCATAATTCATAATTCATAAATGATGTGTGTTTATTATATTTATACCGAGTAAATTACACGAATGGTCCCTATGGTTTGAGGTAATTTACGCGTTTGGTCCCTAAGTTATTTTTTCAACTCGGAAAGTCCCTACTGTTTGTTTCTGTTCTTACGCGCTTGGTCCCTGTCTAACCTAAAAAAACTAATATTTAAATACGAAAAAATGGTGGAGTAGATAAGATAAGGTGAGGCGGTGGGGTGGGGTGGGGCTGGGGGTGTATTTATTTAAATAAATTAAAAAATGAAGGTCTAAATAGTTTTTTAAGGTAACACAGGGACCAAGCGCGTAACAAAAACAAACAGAAGGGATCTTCTGAGTTAAAAAAATAAGTTAGGGACCAAACGGCGTAAATTACCCTAAACCATAGGGACCAGTCATGTAATTTACTAATTTATACCTTAACTTAGGTTGCGAAAATATAAACATAGAAAATGCTTATGCAAATGGTTGAAAGTGAATTAGAGAAGAGGAAGCAAGTGGGCCAATATGCATGCCACTTTAAAGGCCAGTCCCATTTTTTCGGGTACTTGAGAACTCTAATCATCCAGCATTTTCTTTAGGGCTAAATGCAAGAAATAGTAGAATGCCTTTTTATTTGTTCACAATATTAATATTAATATTAATATTAATATGTGGGATTTGATTTGTATGTGTCAGTTATGAAGGACGATGTGGTTTGCCATCAAACTTTGACTCTTCTTACTGTTATGCATTGGGTTATGGTGCTGGAGCTCTACTCCAGGGTGGTAAATCCGGACTAATATCTTCCGTATGTATCTTTTCCTTCACCAACTTATAAAATTTATCACTTACAAGCTCACGGCTACAATTATAAACGTAATCTCAAAGGGCATTATTGTCTTTTCATAGGTTGGAAATTTGAGTGCACCCGTGGAAGAATGGACTGTTGGTGGAACTCCATTGACTTCTTTAATGGACGTGGAAAGGAGACATGGTAAGCCATCGATCAATATATTTGTTTTTTTGTTATGACTTATGATTACTAAAGGGGTAAAAAAGTAAATTTGAAAATTAACTGTAAGTAAATGTGTAGGTAAATTCAAGTCTGTGATAAAGAAGGCGATGGTTGAGCTTGATGGTGAGTTGGTAACTTTGGAATATTTTTCTTTGACAAATTTGGTTCGTAATTTAATTACATTTTCATTTTAAGGTGCACCATTCATGAAATTTGCATCCCTGAGGGAGGAGTGGGCCCTTCAAAACAGATATATACTAAAATTTATAAATAAAGAAAAAAATGTTGTTCTATTCTATAAGGGAATAAATTATTGTAATTAAATAAACTTATGTTTGGGGGAAAAACAAAGACTTTTTTGTTTCGCATAATGGAATGGAATTGGAAGGAATGTTGTGTAAACAGTAAATGATTTTTATAAAATATATTTGTGTAGGTCCCATTCAGTTTGTTGGAGCGGAAGCTGATAGAGCCAACCACACTTTGTTGTTGGAGCTTGGAATCCAGGTCTAACTTCACCCTACTACTAAACATTTTCAGATATATTTTTTCCGGTATGTTTTACAAAGTACAAAATATTTATAATATGAGTAAAACATAAGTTTATTGGCGGATTGGGATTGGGTATATGATCGTTGGCTCACAACCAATGTGCCTCCCAAGATTATTACATTAATGTATATCTTGTTTGTAAATAAATAAATTAAATCATGATGATGATGATGAAATACTATTTTGATATGAATGTTTGGGCACATTAGAGCTTATGATTCGGTGGTTGGAATAAACAGTTTCTTTCTTACATATAAACTCGTTTCATTATCTTCTTTATTATGTTATTGTGTACATGTTATCAACAAAAAGAGGCGATATATAAAATGAATAAAAAAAACATTTTTGTGAAGTAATGAAGAGACATCTTTTGAAGGAAATTAAAAGTTTCTCAAATTAGGTTAAAAAAATGTAAACATATTGTTTTGCTTTTTGATCACCAATTGTTAAAAAAAATGGGTTCATCTAGCAATTTTTTGTAATAAAAAGGGTCTTATAAGGTGGTTGATGGAAATATCCAATTTGCATCGTATTCTAGGAAAACAAATTTGGTTAAATTAGTTAAGAAACATGCATGCCTTTTAAACAAAATATTCCTTCGTTAACTGTTCAAAGTATACATACAAAGACTCAAAAAGTATAGATGCAAGGGATTAAGATTGTTAAATTTGTAAATATAATGGCTAGAAACGACAGGTTTGCAACAGAAAATTTATGAGTGCTTCTTTTCTTTGTCTAAAGCCTTAAGGTTGATGAGGGTAATTTTTCGGGTTTCGGTTTATTCTTGTTGGGTAATTTGGGGTTTTCATGTTAAAAAAATACCCGTTATCCAACCCAAATTAAATTTGGGTAATTCGGATAATGGGTCGGGTTTGGGTAATTCGGGTATTACCCGATATATATATATATATATATATATATATATATATATATATATATATATATATATATATATATATATATATATTTGATTGACACATGTTACATAGTATAAGCTCTACGAAAGAAAATTTTTTTTTTTAAATAATTCAGGTAATTCCTGAAACCCAACAAACGTACCTTATATCCGACGAAAAAAAATTGGGTTACTCGAATACTAAAAAAAAATTAACCCGATACCTAATTTACCCAACCCGATTTATGCGATACCCGAAAAAATCAGACGGTTAATTAAAGTATCAGGTATTTTCGATAGGGCTATAAAACCTCATAACAGAAAGCCAAAATACATATAATGGCCGACTCCTCTAGTTTTAGATTATACTAGAAAGTACAGTGTTCAACATACAACTTTGATATGAAAAGTTGTTGACCATGCATATTTGAAAAATCTTTTTGCAAAAAGTTTTTATATGCTAACTCCGAGTAAATATTAGAAACCAAAGTGAATTCATATTTGTTTTTTCAAAAAAATCACTTTTAACCACTTTTTGCTGCGCCACACAACACACACAATATTTGGGTTTTCGCAGCTGTTTGTTTTTTTGGAAAACTTTTTACTTAAAAATTGTTGCATGTGTGCTACGTGGCGCAACATTGGACCATCATCTTCAAATCACTTCTCACTTACTTTAAGTTATAGTATTATTCAACTTAGATTTGTTTGTTTTTTTTTTCAACATGATTTTTATTATTTTAATAATATTTGAAGAATATGTAAACAATTGGAGTATATTTTACATAATTTCAAATAATTTCAAAATCGTTTGGTAAATTTCATATAAATATTTTTTTTGTTATATTATTTATAACCAAATATTAATAAATTATAAAGTTAATCATTAATATTACCAAATTTATTGAAATTAACCGGAAAAATAATCATCGTCTTCAAAATTTTAACAAAGTGAACATGTTATTAGCTAAATTAACAATTTTGTTTATTGTTATTTAGCAAATATTATGTTTAATTCTTTTATATAAAACAATTTAAAAAGATAATATCATTACAATGATCTTTATATTTAATTTGTATATGATTAAACAAAATAAATTTTTTACTTATATTTATTTTAATTACTGAATAGTTAGTTTCAGTTTATTACAACAGTCTGCAGAGATTAAAAAATAAAATTTTGCAGCTGTTTGTTTTCCTTTTTTTACTACATAGGGTTGCAGATGTGGTCGGCAGACTTTAACTGTTTTCACTTCAAAAAAACAAATAAGACCTTAATGGTCTATAGGTATGAGCAGATTTAGATCTTCAAACAAATGCAATTATTCAATGTAATGAAAATCGGCAAATTCAATAAAATTATAATTTTTTTTAGTATGATTCATTTAAGTTCGTATAAACATTTTTTTTTGTTTCTTAGGAATGAGGATTTATTTTTTTTATTATAAACAATATGTTTTGTTGGCCGTATGCTTATTCACTTTTTTTTTATTTTTTTTATTATTTTTTTTTATGGCTAAAAATATTTCTAAAGTAAATTACTTTTTTTGGTCCCTCCACTTTAGTGCCAAAGAGAATCTTTTATCTTAGCATTATTGGTTTATGTTTCGAATAATACCCGAATGTTTTTTTGTTTTGTGCGAAGACTCCAAGTCTAAGGATATTGTTGTCTTTCGACCTTCATTACCAACAACCAAGCTTACTAGCTATCCCCCGAAGGATACTGATTCTCTATCCACTCTCAGATCAATGGCTCCGCCTTCCCAACTGCTCAACGGCGCTGGTGCCACCGCCGGAAAGTCGATTACTAGCCGTATGGCTTCCGTCTACAGCGAAGTACAGAACAGCCGTCTTGATCATCCTCTTGCTCTCCCTTCCGTTTTCAGAAGCCCCTTCAAAATCGTCGATGGTCCCGCTAGCTCCGCTGCCGGAAATCCAGGTATTTCTCACATCATATTGATACTGAAGTGAATTTACGACTCCTGTAAAAGCAAAACTATTTATGCTAAGATCACAATTGATCGAAGTCCTTTTTAATGATGGATTGATAATAATCTTTCTAATTCAGTCACTGCTGCATTGGATAAACAAGAATTTAAGTGTTTCGTTAGCTATGTTAACTGATTACGTTGTGTGTAGATGTTAATTAGGTTTTATGATCGAATTTTGCATTTTGAGTTTTAAAGCTAACTGCTTACCATAAAGACCTAGTGAAACCCCTGTAAAAAACGAACTAGTACTAAAACAAATCGGAGATTTTTTTTTATAATCCAAAATCACATAAAAGAATTGCAAAACACATCTAATCACCTGCAGAGATCGAGTGTAAAGATGAAGGATTGCGACTTCAGTTGTGCTTGTTCTAATGCTTTCAGATGAAATTGCAAAACTTTTCCCATCCCTGTTTGGGCAACCATCAGCAATATTGGTGCCAGGTGAATCTAATGAATCAGGATCTGCCTTGAAGATAGGAGTTGTGTTGTCAGGAGGACAAGCACCAGGAGGGCATAATGTTATATCTGGAATTTTTGGTTAGGATTTTGAACTTCCATTTCCTATTGTTCATATTGTTCATACTTCATATGATATGATTGAAAGTTGAATACAATTCAAATTAACTGTGTATCAAATTCAAATTTTTTCTCCCATTGCTTGGTGCAGATTACTTACAGGAATGCTGCAAAGGAAGTACTTTGTATGGGTTCAAGGGTGGGCCAGCTGGGATCATGAAGGGCAAATATGTGGTCTTGACCCCTGACTATATTTATCCTTACAGAAATCAGGTAAATATTAAAATGAACCTTTTTTCATTACAGATGGTATATGATAATCTATTATAAGTATGTAACTGATCAAATGTTAAACTAGTTCAAATAGTAAACATATAAATCTTGAAATGCTTGAAGGTGAGAGTGTCTGAATGCTACTGATTTTCATACAGTTTGTTGATTTGTTTTAATTCACTGCATCAGGGAGGATTTGATATGATCTGTAGTGGGAGAGACAAAATTGAGACTCCAGAACAGGTGTCAATCATTGAGCCTTTGCTTACCTTGTTGATTTTTATATAATTGGGTGGATTTTTCAAAGTATAATAACCCAATAAAAAATGAATTGAACGTACAATGCTATAATTGGGTAGATTTTTCAAATTACAATGCCTTATTAATATCCATGCAGATCCTTAAAATTTAATAATGAAGCAAAGATAGAAATTTTGATTTGTATGCACCTGAAATTGAATCCAGTTTAAGCAAGCTGAAGATGTAGCAATGAAGCTTGATTTGGATGGGCTTGTGGTTATTGGTGGAGATGATTCAAATACAAATGCCTGCCTTCTTGCTGAATACTTTAGGTGAAGGATTACCCTTGATGTATTTGTATATGTGCTAATCAGTTTTTTTGGTGCTTAGATTCATGGTAAACTTCAATAACATAAATTTGAAGATATTAAAATTAGTATTGCACTATTGTAAGTCTGTTTAGTCTTCTCCCATGAAGTAAAAAAGAGACACCGATGTATAGCTTATTGGATTAAGTCATGTTTCCATTATGTTCATTAAGTCAAAAAGAAATAACAACATAGCCCCTTTGTTATACATTGTTGAGTTATGATGATAACAAAATGTGGTGTGAAAGTGCTTATTTGATTATTATATTCCACAGGAGTAGAAAATTAAAGACACGAGTGATTGGATGCCCAAAGACTATTGATGGTGACTTGAAATGCAAAGAGGTTCCTACAAGTTTTGGTTTTGATACTGCATGCAAGGTAATTCCAGTTATAACTTTGAGCAACAAACTTACATTTATCTGTTTACTGTAGCATTCTACTTTTGTTTCTTTATATTACAACCTTGTACTTTCAAAAAACAAAAAAAAACATTGTACTTTGAAAAAGTTTTCTATTTGGTTGATAATATTGGTATAATTAGAGGTAGATTTTTGAAAGCACAATGTTGTAACATGAGGAAATAATAAACATTGCTATTTCTTTCATTTATCTCTTGATTTTCACACTTGTAAGTTCTTCACCAAAATTGCATGTTCACCATTGATGACATCACCTCACTTTCTTGTAATTTGATTATTATACAGATTTATTCTGAGCAAATTGGAAATGTGATGATAGATGCTCGTTCTACAGGAAAATATTATCATTGTGAGCTCATTTGCCTTTACTCCTTCACTATATATATCTACATTCTCTCTGGCCTCTGATTTTGTAGGATTAAGTTTATGTTTTTTCACTTTTTGTCCCTATCTTACTGTCTCTTAACGTTTTTAGTCCATTGGTCATCCGTCTAATTTAACACTCCATTCGTTAGTTATATATAAAATGACCGTTTTGCCCTCAAATAAAATGTAAAATAACACTCGTATCTTCAGTTGTACGCCTAATGGGACGTGCTGCTTCCCACATTACATTAGAGTGTGCTCTGCAAACTCATCCAAACATCACTCTTATTGGGGAGGAGGTACTAAATCTTCTTCCACCACTTAACAATAACATATTATTAAAATATATTATATATGTAATTTTTGAAAATTCAAATATGGAAGATAATGAAAATGTTACTTACTGCAGGTTGCCTCTGAGAAGCTGACATCGAAAAATGTTACAAATTACATAGCGGATGTAATTTGTAAACGTGAATGTCTTGGTTATAATTATGGTGTCATACTCATACCTGAAGGACTTATTGATTTCATTCCTGAGGTATTTACTATTTAAGCTTTCTAGGTTTAATTTTTCTACGATGAGGGTATTTATGTCATTTGTCTGTAATTATTTATTTGTTTGTGATTTTTCAGGTGCAACAACTTATTTCGGAACTAAATGAAATTCTGGCGAGTGGAATTGTAGATGAGAGTGGCAAATGGAAAGAGAAGCTTATTCCTCAGTCTCTACAGCTTTTTGAGATACTTCCTCCTGCAATTCAAGATCAGTTGATGCTTGAAAGGGATCCCCATGGAAATGTTCAGGTGAGTTTCACTTTGCTTTTTATCTAATCTATCATAATTCATAATTCATAAATGATGTGCGTTTATTATATTTATACCGAGTAAATTACACGAATGGTCCCTATGGTTTGAGGTAATTTGCGCGTTTGGTCTCTAAGTTATTTTTTTAACTTGGAAAGTCCCTACTGTTTGTTTCTGTTGTTACGCGCTTGGTCCCTGTCTTACCTAAAAAAACTAATATTTAAATACGGAAAAATGGTGGAGTAGATAAGATAAGGTGAGGCGGTGGGGTGGGGTGGGGCTGGGGGTGTATTTATTTAAATAAATTAAAAAATGAAGGTCAAAATAGTTTTTTAAGGTAACACAGGGACCAAGCGCGTAACAAAAACAAACAGAAGGGATCTTCCGAGTTAAAAAAATAAGTTAGGGACCAAACGGCGTAAATTACCCTAAACCATAGGGACCAGTCATGTAATTTACTAATTTATACCTTAACTTAGGTTGCGAAAATAGAAACAGAGAAAATGCTTATGCAAATGGTTGAAAGTGAATTAGAGAAGAGGAAGCAAGTGGGCCAATATGCATGCCACTTTAAAGGCCAGTCCCATTTTTTCGGGTACTTGAGAACTCTAATCATCCAGCATTTTCTTTAGGGCTAAATGCAAGAAATAGTAGAATGCCTTTTTATTTGTTCATAATATTAATATTAATATTAATATGTATGTGGTAGTTACGAAGGACGATGTGGTTTGCCTTCAAACTTTGACTCTTCTTACTGTTATGCATTGGGTTATGGTGCTGGAGCTCTACTCCAGGGTGGTAAATCCGGACTAATATCTTCCGTATGTATCTTTTCCTTCACCAACTTATAAAATTTATCACTTACAAGCTCAAGGTTATAATTATAAACGTAGTCTCGAAGGGCATTCTTGTCTTTTCATAGGTTGGAAATTTGGGTGCACCGGTGGTAGAATGGACTGTTGGTGGAACTCCATTGACTTCTTTAATGGACGTGGAAAGGAGACATGGTAAGCCATCAATATTTATGCTAAAGGGGCAAAAAAGTAAATTTGTAAAATTAACCGTAAGTAAATGTGTAGGTAAATTCAAGCCTGTGATAAAGAAGGCGATGGTTGAGCTTGATGGTGAGTTGCTGCTAAGTTTGAAATCTTTTTCTTTGACAATTTTGGTTCCTAATTTAATTATATAACATCTGATATTTTTCATTTTAAGGTGCACCATTCAAGAAATTTGCATCACTGAAGGAGGAGTGGTCTCTTCAAAACAGATATATCAGTCCTGGTACTAAAATTTATAAATAAAGAAAAGAATGTTGTTCTATTCTATAAGAGAATAAATTATTGTAATTAAATAAACTTATGTTTGGGGGAAAAACAAAGACTTTTTTGTTTCGCATAATGGAATGGAATTGGAAGGAATGTTATGTAAACAGTAAATGATTTTTATAAAATATATTTGTGTAGGTCCCATTCAGTTTGTTGGAGCGGAAGCTGATAGAGCCAACCACACTTTGTTGTTGGAGCTTGGAATCCAGGTCTAAGTAACTACCTTCACTCTACTACTAAACATTTTCACATATACTTTTTTACGGTATGTTTTACAAATTACAAAGAGTAAATTACACGAATGGTCCCTATGGTTTAGGGTAAATTACATGTTTGGTCCCTAATTTATTTTTTTAACTCGAAAGGTTCCTACTGTTTGTTTTTGTTACATGTTTGGTCCCTGTCTTACCTAAAAAGACTATTTTGGCCTTGATTTCTTAATTTATTTAAATAAACACACCCTCAACCTCATCTATCTCACCTTACCTTACATACCCCATCATTTTTTCCTATTTAAATAATAGTATTTTTAGGTAAGCCGGGGACCAAACGCGTAACAAAAACAAATAGTAGGGACCAAGCGCATGACAAAAACAAACAATAGGGATCTTCCAAGTTAAAAAAATAAGTTAGGGACCAAACGCGCAAATTACCCCAAATCATAGGGACCATTCGTGTAATTTACTCAAATACAAAATATTTATAATATGAGTAAAAAATAAGTTTATTGGCGGATTGGGATTGGGTATATGATCGTTGGGTCACAGCCAATGTGCCTCCCAAGATTATTACATTAATGATATCTTGTTTGTAAATAAATAAATTAAATCATGATGATGATGATGATGATGATAAAATACTATTTTGATATGAATGTTAGGGCACATTAGAGCTTATGATTCGGTGGTTGGAATAAACAGTTTCATTCTTACATATAAACTCATTTCATTATCTTCTTTATTATGTTATTGTGTACATGTTATCAACAAAAAGAGGCGATAGATAAAATGAATAAAAGAAACATTTTTGTGAACTAATGAAGAGACATCTTGTGAAGGAAATTAAAAGTTTCTCAAATTAGGTTAAAAAAATGTAAACAAGTAATTGTTTTGCTTTTTGATCACCAATTGTTAAAAAAAAAACGGGTTCATCTAGCAATTTTTTGTAATAAAAAGGGTCTTGTAAGGTTGTTGATGGAAATATCCAATTTGCATCGTATTCTAGGAAAACAAATTTGGTTAAATTAGTTAAGAAACATGCATGCCTTTTAAACAAAATATTCCTTCGTTAACTGTTCAAAGTATACATACAAAGACTCAAAAAGTATAGATGCAAGGGATTAAGATTGTTAAATTTGTAAATATAAGGGCTAGAAACGACAGGTTTGCAACAGAAAATTTATGAGTGCCTCTTTTCTTTGTCTAAAGCCTTAAGGTTGATGATCGGGTAATTTTTCGGGTTTCGGTTTATTCGGGTTGGGTAATTTGGAGTTTTCATGTTAAAAAAAATACCCGTTATCCAACTCAAATTAAATTCGGGTAATTCGGATAGTGGGTTGGGTTTGGGTAATTCGGGTATTACCCGATATATATATATATATATATATATATATATATATATATATATATATATATATATATATATATATATATATATATATATATATATATATTGATTGGAACATGCTACATAGTATAAGCTCTACGAAAGATTTTTTTTTTTTTTTTTTTTTTTTTTTTTTTTTTAAATAATTCAGGTAATTCGGGTATACCTGAAACCCAACAAACGTACCCTATATCCGACTAAAAAAAATTGGGTTACTCGAATACTAAAAAAAAATTAACCCGATACCTAATTTACCCGACCCGATTTATGCGATACCCGAAAAAATCAGACGGTTAATTAAGGTATCAAGTATTTTCGATAGGGCTATAAAACCTCATAACAGAAAGCCAAAATACATATAATGGCCGACTCCTCTAGTCTTAGATTATACTAGAAAGTACAGTGTTCAATGTACAACTTTGATATGAAAAGTTGTTAGACCATGCATATTGGAAAAATCTTTTTGCAAAAAAATTTTATATGCTAACTCCGAGTAAGTATTAGAAACCAAAGTGAATTCATGTTTGTTTTTTCAGAAAAATCACTTTTAACCACTTTTTACTGTACCGCACAACACACACATAATAATTGGGTTTTCGCAGCTGTTTGTTTTTTGGAAAAAATTTTACTTAAAAATTGTTGCACGTGTGCTACGTGGCGCAACATTGAACCATCATCTTCAAATCACTTCTCCCTTACTTTAAGTTATAGTATTATTCAACTTAGATTTGTTTGTTTTTTTTTTGAACATGATTTTTATTATTTTAATAATATTTGAAGAATATGTAAACAATTGGAGTATATTTTACATAATTTCAAATAATTTCAAAATTGTTTGGTAAATTTCATATAAATATTTTTTTTGTTATATTGTTTATAATCAAATATTGATAAATTATAAAGTTAATCATTAATATTACCAAATTTATTGAAATTAATCTGAAAAATAATCATCGTCTTCAAAATTTTAACAAAGTGAACATGTTATTAACTAAATTAACAATTTTGTTTATTGTTATTTAGCAAATATTATGTTTAATTCTTTTATATAAAACTATTTAAAAAGATCATATCATTACAATGATCTTTATATTTAATTTGCATATGATTAAACAAAATAAATTTTTTACTTATATTTATTTTAATTACTATATAGTTAGTTTCAGTTTATTATAACAATCTGCAGAGATTAAAAAACAAACTTTTGCAGCCATTTGTTTTCCTTTTTTTACTACATAGGGTTGCAGATGTGGTCGGCAGACTTTAACCGTTTTCACTTCGAAAAAACAAATAAGACCTTAGTGGTCTATAGGTATGAGCATATTTAGATCTTAAACTTGTTTAAATAAATGCAATTATTCAATGTAATGAAAATCGGCAAATTCAATAAAATTATAATTTTTTTTAGTATGATTCATTTAAGTTCTTATAAACATTTTTTTGTTTCTTTGGAATGAGCATTTATTTTTTTTATTATAAACAATATGTTTTGTTGGTCGTATGCTTTATATTCACTTATTGTTTTTTTTTTTTTTTATTATGGCTCAAAATATTTCTAAAGTAAATTACTTTTTTTGGTCCCTCCACTTTAGTGCCAAAAAGAATCTTTTATCTTAGCATTATTGGTTTATGTTCCAAATAGAGCAATTAGTTATTGTGGTTGAGTTTGTACCTTACTTTTGAAAAATATAATGGTTTTACTTGTAAATGACAAGACGTTATAAAAGCCTCCAATAAAAATAAAAAATAAAAAATTAGGTGGACCAACAATATATTTACTATATTTATTTATAATAAGGTTATTATTAATGTGAAGATGTCGGCAGATATTTATTGAGGAAAAAGGTTGAGGGAAATAATTGAGGATAGATATGTTATTTATTAAATTTTGAAGAGAGAGGGGGGTGTGTAGGATAGGGAAATTGGAGATCGGATTCAACAAAAGTCGAGTATTATGCTTCGATCTTGCCAAAATCTGATGATGATTTGGGTGTAGTTGTAAGGTAATCTCGATGCATTTATCTCACCTAATTCTAATTCCTTCATCTTCAAGCATATTATATTATATGTAATGGAGACTTTTAGTTGATTGCAAAATAGGTTAGAATGAAACAAAAGTTGAGAGGAAAATCTGGTCGTTCCTTTAACAAATGTGTTGTTGTAATTCCCTGCAGCCATGTTTGTATATTTTTTTGCTTTGAGATCAATCAAGCTCAATTTTTTTTTTTGCTTCAGAATGAATTCCCTTGCAGCCGTATTGGGCTACCAAAGTTGGAAATTTTTTATGCCATATCCAATACCAACCTCAATGGTTTTTTTCCTGAATTTTGTAACAATAGCTCACTTGAACATGTGGATTTAGCTTAGACAGGTTTGTTTAGGATTGTAGTCGAATCTATAAGCAACCTAAAACCATTTGATGTTATTGGTCTTTTCACGATGTTTTTTCTCGGGTACTCATTATGTCATTGAAGTCATTTGTCTCATATTCAAAACCAACAACGAAATGCGTAAGCTACAAACACAAAGAGGAAGGATTCCACCAATGTTGTTTAGAGATAAATCCAACACTCAAAAAGGTTTCACTTCACATATCAATGATGTTATTTGTCATGTGAGCTTATTATTTCAGACTCCACAAGCAAATGTGGTTTATGTTTTCATAGTTTGTTCATACGATTCATCAAGTTTGGTCACCCTGCCTAGCCAATTTTGCAAGTGCCCCTTTGCAAATCTGTAACATCGAGTTCCAAAACATTGAGATTCAAAAAAATTACCAATGAAGGAACAAACCCTATGAACTTGTTGCTAGTAAAGACCCAAGGCAGTGTATTGTGTGAAGTTAGAGAATGAATTTGGAATGTGTCTAAAGAAGAGTTTAAGGTAAGGCTTAATAATATTGAATGGTTTAGATTGCTTATGGATTCTGGTACAATCCTAAAGAAATCTATGTAAGTTAGATTCACATGTTCAAGTAAGCTGTTGTTATGAAACTCGGGAAAGAAACCAGTGAGGTTGGTATTGGATGTCACATTAAGAATTTTCAACTTTGGTAGATCAAATATGGCTGTAGGGAAGTCATTCCGAAGCAAAAAACTTAGCTTGATTGACCTCAAAGTGAAAAATCCATACAAAAGGATTGGCCAAGAAACAAGGTACAAATCATATGGCAGGATTGGGCAAGAAATGAGGTACATTTATAGTCTAGCATTGTAGATTGCAATGTAGTAAATAGTAATTGTGATTGGTTTCCCAACATTTGATCTAGTTTGTTGCCTTAAAACAATTGTTGTTAGGATAACTATGCAGGGAATGCATGTAAAAAATAGTTTACATATGAAATAGAAATGAACTTTTTATTTAAAAGTTAAGTCATTTTGGTGGAATATGCATGCTTTGTAGATTAGTCGGGTTTATGCTCATGGACCTTGAATTATGGCCTAGTCTTAGGATCTGTTTTTCTATTTTCTCAAGCGTATAGTTTGCCGAATGTTTGTGAAATCAACCGAATTTGTCAATGGAATTTCATTTGTTGGTTGATTGGAAATGTAATGAAATTTATTGGATTTTAAGTTTAACTACATTTATTAATATTTATTTACTTTAGTACATATAATGAAAGTATTTTGGTCTTAACAAAAAAAGAATGAAATTGAAT
The DNA here is from genome assembly GCF_052625555.1 of Lactuca saligna. Lineage (NCBI taxonomy): Eukaryota > Viridiplantae > Streptophyta > Magnoliopsida > Asterales > Asteraceae > Lactuca > Lactuca saligna. The sequence continues at coordinate 189,350,873 of NC_136417.1, read as the reverse complement.
TCCTTCCGTCACTCCTGAGGATGGTGAAATCCATCAAACATGGATATTTGAAGCTAGCTTAATCGAACTTCGTTTATTTCATCATTTGCAACCAAAGACCCCTTCAAATGGCATCTCATATTCTAGTTAATTTTGATTCAGGAATTCATTAACATATAATCAAAATGCCTTTTCAAGCTTGGAGAAAAAAAAGTAAAAAGGAAGGAAAAGAAAGTGACATTCTTTTTGCGTGAAAAAATGACGTGTTTTAGAAAATGCTGTTTTTTTTAATAATCTTAATTGGTAATGAACTTTTATTATTTTTAATTTTTAGTTTTGTAAATAATAGATTCTATAAGTATAACTAAATAATTAATAGAAACATTTACATATGACATAAAATCGACATACCACATACCCATTTTATTTTCAAGTTAGCCAACTTTTTTTTTCTAGTCGAATCAATAAAACCTTCTATTTTTCGTTTTCCATTTCATTTACGGTTTACGAGTTTGATCGTGTATGCTTAACGAAAAACCGAAGTTTTTATTTTTAGTAGGATGTTTGGCCGAGTTTTGTTTAGCCTGAAATTGGAAATATGGAATTATCAATATTGTTTATTATTTTTCATAAATAACTCAACTCAATCAAAAACAAATCATCTATTATTTGAAAAGATTATTGATATAAAAACGACAAAACGAAGCTATTTGTTTTTGTTAATACTATTTGATTATGTTTATTTCTAATCTTTTCGGTCTAGAATTAATAAATCATCAAACTAATACTTTTGGTTAACCTTTTGAAATGTAGTGTTTTGATTGGATTAACTAGGGGTGTCTATGAGACACCTTGGTTTGGTTTTAAACCATAACCATTATAAGTGGTTAATGCATTTTGATAGTCATTGTGTATTAGTTGATATTGGTTTTGGTCAACGGTTTTTTTTTTTAATGGTTATGGTTAGTGGTTAATATTGGTTAATAATAATGGATGAAAATGTGATAAAAATAAAAATATTTTGCTTTAAAAACTGAAAAACATAAAGTACATTGTTATAAAAAATGAACGATTCAATGTTGATAACCTTATTAAAATAATAGAAAATTAGGTACTTCATTTAATCTCAAATGTTAGATTATTGGGATATAGATATACTTGGATTAGCGATAGTTGTGACACACTTTCAAAAGATCTTTTAAATTAGCTTTTTGAAAAGAAGAAAAATGATAGGATTAAGAAGTCAGGATCTTTGATTTTTAGCAACTTTTGCATTTTTTTCCTTTACTCCCTCAAAAGTTTATAAAAACACATTTTAAAACTATCTTTTGAAAAAAAAGACATAAATCAAATATTCCTTTTCTAAAAGGATTTTTTTTAAGTTTAAAAACCTATCCCAATCCCTACTTGCTAATAAAAATATTATAACTTTATAACGACGTCTTCCTATTGCTGATCGTATTATGAATGCAGAAAATCAAGGAGAAATTTTAATTAGCTGTTTTCACGAATAGCGAAATAGGTAGTTTTCAGAAATTTTAACCACTAATCGAAACAAAACTACATAGTTTTATGTATAGGGGTACCTAAGTTTATATACCCTTAATATATATATATATATATATATATATATATATATATATATATATAAGTTCAGGTTCATTTGAGACCATTCTAATTTTGTGAGACCGTGAGACCAAATCTAAAAATAATTTTAAAATGCAAAATAAATGGAAAAATCCAAAAAAAAATTTTAAATATTATTTTCGGAACATGAATTAACTAAAAAAAATATAAAAAAAATAAAAAAAATCCCGTTTTTTTTTTTTTTTTTTTTTAAAAAATACGTGAAATATTCTAAATAAAATATTACACTGACATATTCTAAAAAATAATTTTAAAATGCAAAATAAATGGAAAAATCTAAAAATTCTTTTTTTTAAATATTATTTTCGGAACTTGAATTAATTAAAAAAAATAAAATAAAAATAAAAAAAATTAAAAAAAAATCTATTTTTTTTAAAGTACGTGAAATATTCTAAATAGAATATTACACTGTACATATTCTAAAAATAATTTTAAAATGCAAAATAAATGGAAAAATCAAAAAAAAAAATTTAAATATTATTTTCGGAACTTGAATTAACTAAAAAAAAATTTAAAAAAAAATAAAAAAAATAAAAAAATGCATCTCACGGTCTCACAAAAATAAGCCGTCTCACATGAACCTATATATATATATATATATATATATATATATATATATATATATATATATATATATATATATATATATATATATATATATATATATATAACTCAACCAATTTCTCTCCCCTCGTCGCATCTGTCTGTTATTACTGTAATAACAAATCAAAACGAAGGAAAACCAACTAATATTCAATAACAATACAATTAATTGAAAATATAAAATGAAGACCAAATAGCTAGTCATTTAGCAAACTTAACATGCCAAAAGAGACATAAGTCATAAGTCAGGGTTTATATCCACAACCAAATTAAGCTAAAAGAACCAAACCTACAATTGTAAACTCCTTGACTATAACCAAAGAAATCAAGAAACCATAGAGGTCTTTTATTTATTAGTTATTCATTTACTTATTTATTTTTTTGCAAATTTCTCTTTATTTTTTAAAATGTTATGTTAGCTTTTAAGACATTTATAAAGTGACCACAAATAATCATTATTGTGATTTAAAGGAAATGACCCAACTTTTTAGGATTTATCAAAATGACATTTGTGTCTAAATATTGGATTTTTTTTACTAAATCAGTTTTATTTCGGAATGTTAGTAAGATGGTTGAGATGTGACGAAAAAAATTACAAAATCTAACATAATATTCGTACATTTTAGACTAAGTTTCTTTTATTTAATTATTTTGACATTTGTACATTTTGAACTCGGTCCTAAGCCAAAAATTTTAAATCCAAAATTTGAATAATAGTTATGAGACATGACATTTTAGACTCTGAAATGCTACATTTTTACTTAAATCTAACAAAAAAACCCTATCAAAACATTAATTGATTTTGATATAAGGGCATAAAAATGACATTTATTTGAAAAATCAATATTAATAAATATTTTGGATTTAAGGATGGAAGAGAACTATTTATAAATGTTTAGTACAAATTAGAGCAAACCACGTATTATACATACTTCGGGAAATCTAAAAGGACCACGTTTTAAACTTCAAATGAAAAAAGGTTGGCTGATTTGCTTTAATCTCAATCAATGTTATAAAACTCGGGTTGATCTGGCTGGTTCAACCGTTGGACCATGATCCGGGGTAGAAAGCGGGTCAATTGAGACCGTTTTTTTGTAAAAATACGAACCGAATCGAACCGGCTGGGTTTCCCATAAACCGTGGTTCAACCGCTTATGTCGAACCAGTTAAAACAGGATTGACCTGTTTTAATAGGGTGTTGATAGTTGAATACAAGTAGCGAACGCCAAAACAACGAGCCGTTTGCAGTTTTTTCAATGTTTTTAAATATTTAAACTTTGTGGATGATGTGCACGAAAGTACCCATTAATTTTAATATTTATAACCTAACAAACTTAGACTAACTATGCACTTATAGGCAGTGTACCTAGTCAGATTACAGTATAGCTTAGGTAAGTCGGGTGTCGATCACAGGGAACAGTGGATTAATTTAATATATTTAATTATAGGTTATATATCACACGAAAAGAATAATTTAATAAATCTCAAACTAATAATTAATTAACCATTCTCGATAAACTAACAGGAAAAACAAATCTCTTTAGGTACTTTGGTTTAGACAAATTCCACCTTGAAAACATAGACAATTGCATGCACAAATTCATTTATTCATGTTCACCGATTCCTAAATTGATTAGATTCATGTTCACTATAACTAATCCTTTAGCAAACAAGTTAATTCAAATAGTGATCAATTGATTAAACTAACATGCTTCCTAGTGTTCAGTTCGTATCAAGCAAGACTTGTAAACTTAGTTAATTTAAACATTTAATTAACCTCTTGTTGATGGTCATCAAACAAGGCTCACACATTAACTTATTTATTCCCATGTTAATCCTAGTTTCACATTCGTTATTTCTAGTCTTATAATCTCCATGGTCATCAAAAATCATAAGAGACAAGCAAATCAAGCAGGTTTTCATACAACTTAATTCACTTAACAATTAACAGCAAATAATTATCATTAACACATGAGGATCTTTAAACAAGCTTGACAAGATAAATTAAACACAAATAAGTTATTTAACATCACAATTAGTCTAGGAATCAAAACTTCATTCAATCATAAACACAAAGTAAAAGGTTTTTACACCCTAATCAGAAAATAAATACAGAAAGTACCATAAGGAAGTGCTAAACATGGTCACGTTAGCAATCCATATGATTACCGACATGTATCCGCTCTCTAATCCTTCAGATCTCTGCTCCCGTTAGCTTAATGGCCTTCCGGCCGCCTTCTAGACCCTCAAAACGGCTTAACAGAAGTTAATTGTCGACTAAATTAGGTTAGGAGTCGAATTCCCCCTCCTCGTTGGCTAAAAATCGACATTTATAATCTTTATGGCCGACCTAAGTACGCTGGGCGTACTAGGAATTACGCGGCGCGTACTCAAGATAACTACGCGATCATGTATATCCGGTGCAAGCAGGTACGCAGGGCGTACTCTTAAGTTACGCGGGGCGTAACCGCGTCCTCAGCCCCCATTTTCTTCCTTTTAGCTTCTAAGCCCGGTTTCCGCTTCAGTCTTTTCTCTTGTGCTTTATTGACAACAAATAGCTGCAAAACATAATTCAAAGCATTATGAGTACTCTTTAGTTCTAAAATATAATAAATAAGGCCAAAATATTAAGATAAAGTGCATAAAAATATATATAAAAATACACATATCAAAATACCCCACACTTAGCCTTTGCTTGCCCCCAAGCAAATTCACTTTTATTTTACCAATATCGCACTAAACAATCCATTTAAAACTCAGCCATTATGCCAAGACCTCAACGCATGCATTTGTGTCTAAAATTTTCCTAAGTACCCCCCCATACTTTAAATACTCACAATCTTCATAAACACTTACCCACTTTTTCCGAACAATGCTAATTTTATGCAACCCTCCGAATCCATCCTCAGAAAACCTCCTAACCTCAAGGTATTTTTAGTTGAGCAACCTAAGCATACATAATCTAGAATTACAATTTATGATACCACTATGGAGCTTTCTTTGAATTCTTCACTTGCTTGATAATTTGATCTTGGATATCTTTGAATTCACCACCTTATTGATTTGATTTCTTGGTATCTTCAACTTTTTTGGATTTCTTCAGAATTTTGATCTTTTGATCTTCACTTTATTTGCTCCAAAATTCTTCAAAATTTTTCGTAATTCTCTCTGTTTTTTTACATGTACCTCTCTTTTTTTTCACTCAAAACCTACATGCTTAAGCAGAGGCGCTCAACCTCAACCTTTATTGGTTAAAGATAATAATTTTCCTGGATACATTTCAGGTTTAGGCTGCTAAACATATTGCATCCTTCAAACCGAGCGGGGTTATGTTTTTGTTCCATGATTTCACTAAAATAAGGGAAGCCACAAATGCACTATAACGTATATTGGCTCAACTAAACATTTGAGTTCTCATCGGATCATCTCATACAATATTAGCAAAATTTTAAATTATCACTAGATTTTTCTAAATTAAACTATTATTTCAAGTTTTCTTTTAAATTTTTAAATTTCCCTAAATCTAGCAATTTCCAACCATTATTTCATTTTTATAATTTACTTTTACCGACCCCCTACCCCACACTTATTTCATACGATGCCCTCATTGTATGCTAAAACAAATTAAGAACATAAAAAGGGAGAAAAAGGAACAGACTCCCCTGGGTAGTTGTGGCGAGATCGAATGGGGCTGCTACAGGTTGCTTCAAATATTGCTGAAAAACTGAAAACTGGAACTGCTACTTCTGAATATGCCGAAAAATAAAATCAAGACCGCCATCTTTGAAAATGTGGTACAAAATATTGCAATTAGATGCAATGCATAGTAACCATGACGTGGGAAAGTGTCGACCACGTCGTCTCGTCAAGAATGACATCCTCTTCTCGCGATGAAAAATCCCCCACAACATAGGAAAGTGTCAACCATGTCGTGGCAGCCGGGATGATACTTCTTCCTCGCGTCGAAATACAACTCTAATAAATATGCACCCCACACTTATGACAAATTGTGGGTCTTGACTATAATCTTCGAACTCTCACATGGCTCTCTAGCAACAGTCGGACCTAGCTGTTGAACTTACTGCCAGCTTCCTAAGGGCCAATATTCTGCATAAATCTAAACAACCATAGAGCATCAACATGGAAAACAAAAGTAAAACAAACTAAATCAAAGTTTAATTACATACCAAATACTAAAAACTAAACTTAAACTAAAATAAACACAAAACAAACAAATAAACAAAATAAAAAGGATCACTCGTCATCTTCATCATCAGGTGGCTGTGTCCCAGAAGTACCGGCCCCGTCAAATCGTGACTGGAATGGTGGTGGAAAGGAAACCGAATACTGAAATCCCTGATGGGCAAAGAATGCATTCAACGCATTCCCTTGCCATCGCTGTTGCGCGTCCACATGTGCAACATACTCGCTAAGGTTCTGGAGCCTCAAGTCAAGACGATCAATGCCCTGAGCTAAGTAGCGCATATCAATCTCCGGCTCAGGTCCCTGCTGCGCTCCCCGAGGAGCAGGTCTACGCCGCGGGACCTGTCTCGGCTGTGGCTCAGCGGCACCCTCCTCATCCGCCACATCATCTGCTCGAACCCTCAAAACACCATCTCTGCCCCGCTCTAATACGCGCATCGACTCCAATAGCTGAAGACTCATCGGCCTCATGTCATGAAACACCATCGATCTCGTGATATCACGTGTCATCAACTGATATGATCGAGCTAATCGTGTGATAAAATGCCCTCCGCATATCGGGCTATCTCCCCGAAGTCCCCTGGCCCTCCGTCCTAAGTATGCAGCTAAAGCAACTGGAAGGTTCAGGTGCCTCCCTGGAGTAACTAATGCCCATAGGAAATACAGGTCCGTCGAAGGCACTCTCTCACTATTCTTGTGATGTGTGAGAGACATAGAAATCAACCGGTGCAACATTCGGTATGTAGTAGACCGAATCATCCCCCCTCGAGCGGTAGATGGGGTATAAATTCCTCCCGTAATCTCGGCCCAAAAAGTGTTCTCATTGTAGTCCTCCGGCCGCTCCGTGAGACAATCAGCAAGAAATGTCGGGAAGTGGACACTCCTTGTCTCATCGGCTGTGTAAATACCCACCCGAGTAGCAAGCTCTATCACGCTGCATTCCCGGCTCACTCCTCCCAGTCTGAAAGCAAAGGCTGTCCTGTCATTGAGTGGCTTCCTAGGATCATAGGAAACTGTAGCATAGAACTCCAGCAAAAACTCTCGATACACCGGCTCCTGGATCCTGAACAACCGCGCCCATCCCTGACACACAAACAATTCCACACCACTCGCGTCCGAGTGTGTGTATTGCAAAAATTCCTGGATCAATGCAGCAAGTCCAGTCCTGGCAGCCAACTCCCAGTCGAAAGAGGGTGCAATATCAATCTCTTTTGTGAGAAGCAGGCTCAAGTTGGTGCTATAACGCGCCCTGGTAGCATCGCTCAGTGTTTGCGGAAATTGTAAAAAGTGATGATCGGTCACATCCTCGGGTGGGTTGGTTCTTTGCGCCCTTCGAGCCATAATCTGCACATATTAACACAAAAACACAAAACCCACAAAATATGGCAGCATTAATATTTTTTTTAAAACCAAAAATAATGAAACTGGATAGGGTCAGTACGCTGGGCGTACGTCCAGGCTTGAGATTCTGTGTCCTGGTCCGTTTGCTTGTGCTAAAATCATAAACCATATCCATATTCTCCGAATTCGAATATATACGCAGGTGGTCCAGTAAGGTCAAACACATGGGGGAACCAACCTTGAGGTCCAAGGTAGTAAAAAACAAAAAATCGGAGCCACCCTTTAAACTTATGACCAAAAAATCAATTCCATATGAAAACATTTAACAGGGAAACATGCATAACAGTCAAACATTCGAATCCAGAATCAAGAACTCGCAGTCACGGGGTACGCTTGGCGAACGACCCCAAGCTCGAATCGATGAATGTGGGACGGAAATTAGACAAAATTAAGCTCGAGGGTTTAATGTATTAACCGAAATCGGTCCATTCAAGCCCTAATCAACACATACATTTGCAAAATCGGCCCTAATTCGAAAAATGAATAAACCCTAGATTTCAAGCAAAAGCCGAATGCAGCTTTTTTCATCAAATTTAACACAAATCTAAAACATTTAATAACCGAAAAAGCTTACTTGTGTGTCGAATTGAATAAGAACGAAGCAGAATCGGGAGTCTTTGGAGAGAGTCACCGTTACAGTTCGTGCGAGAAAGGAGAAGAGGGAAAAAAATAAAGAAGAAGTCAACAGGTCAAAAGATATACCTGGTCGCCATGTTACGCGGGGCGTAAATCAAGAGTATGCGGGGCGTACCTCAACCCCCTGAAATGTTCATTCGCGATCCGGGGCATATTACGCATGGCGTAATTAAACTTACGCGGGGCGTAATTTTAAATGAAAATTTCCCTTTTTTTCTTTTAATTGAATTTCCTTTTCTCTTTTTTTTTTTTTATCATTTCATCTAGGACTTAAAACTTATTTAATTTTTTTCTTTTTAATTTCCTTAAGCTAATGATGACTTCACGATGAGTGATAAAAAAAAAATTGAGATGTCATAATCACTTATCTTTGTCAAGATCAAACAACAATGGTTGATCAAAAACCCTTGCATGCAAGAATTGGTTTGCGAAAACACCCACTTTCGGAACCCGTTAGAATATTTCCTTTGTTTTCCTTGCACCATTAACTAGAAGCGGAACAAGAAGTGACCTAACTAGTCAAGAACAGCAAGAGCTCGGTCTTCCACTTAACCACCACAATACGCCTTGCTATACTACGCCTCATGGATTGAGTTGGACAAATCAACAAAGTAGTAGGCTAAGCAGGTCAAGAATTCCCTAATCGTTTTCATTCTCGAAACCCATGCAAAAAGCAAAGTCAAGCAATGTGTACAATCCCAAATTCCTGCAAAATAAACAAGAACCTTCCCGACAAGTGAAAAGATATCATCGAAAATCAAACTAAAAAAAATTGAGAACTAACTAAAAACAAATAACGAATAATCAAATAAAATAAATTAATGACAAGCCGTTCCCCGGCAACGGCGCCAAAAACTTGATGTGCACGAAAGTACCCATTAATTTTAATATTTATAACCTAACAAACTTAGACTAACTATGCACTTATAGGCAGTGTACCTAGTCAGATTACAGTATAGCTTAGGTAAGTCGGGTGTCGATCACAGGGAACGGTGGATTAATTTAATATATTTAATTATAGGTTATATATCACACGAAAAGAATAATTTAATAAATCTCAAACTAATAATTAATTAACCATTCTCGATAAACTAACAGGAAAAACAAATCTCTTTAGGTACTTTGGTTTAGACAAATTCCACCTTGAAAACATAGACAATTGCATGCACAAATTCATTTATTCATGTTCACCGATTCCTAAATTGATTAGATTCATGTTCACTATAACTAATCCTTTAGCAAACAAGTTAATTCAAACAGTGATCAATTGATTAAACTAACATGCTTCCTAGTGTTCAGTTCGTATCAAGCAAGACTTGTAAACTTAGTTAATTTAAACATTTAATTAACCTCTTGTTGATGGTCATCAAACAAGGCTCACACATTAACTTATTTATTCCCATGTTAATCCTAGTTTCACATTCGTTATTTCTAGTCTTATAATTTCCATGGTCATCAAAAATCATAAGAGACAAGCAAATCAAGCAGGTTTTCATACAACTTAATTCACTTAACAATTAACAGCAAATAATTATCATTAACACATGAGGATCTTTAAACAAGCTTGACAAGATAAATTAAACACAAATAAGTTATTTAACATCACAATTAGTCTAGGAATCAAAACTTCATTCAATCATAAACACAAAGTAAAAGGTTTTTACACCCTAATCAGAAAATAAATACAAAAAGTACCATAAGGAAGTGCTAAACATGGTCACGTTAGCAATCCATATGATTACCGACATGTATTCGCTCTCTAATCCTTCAGATCTCTGCTCCCGTTAGCTTAACGGCCTTCCGGCCGCCTTCTAGACCCTCAAAACGGCTTAACAGAAGTTAATTGTCGACTAAATTAGGTTAGGAGTCGAATTCCCCCTCCTCGTTGGCTAAAAATCGACATTTATAATCTTTATGGCCGACCTAAGTACGCTGGGCGTACTAGGAATTACGCGGCGCGTACTCAAGATAACTACGCGATCATGTATATCCGGTGCAAGCAGGTACGCGGGGCGTACTCTTAAGTTACGCGGGGCGTAACCGCGTCCTCAGCCCCCATTTTCTTCCTTTTAGCTTCTAAGCCCGGTTTCCGCTTCAGTCTTTTCTCTTGTGCTTTATTGACAACAAATAGCTGCAAAACATAATTCAAAGCATTATGAGTACTCTTTAGTTCTAAAATATAATAAATAAGGCCAAAATATTAAGATAAAGTGCATAAAAATATATATAAAAATACACATATCAGTGGACATTAAATTATTAGTTTTATATGTTTATGCATTATACATGAAAATAAAAATATATAAAAATAAAAAAAGACCATAAACCGGGTTGACCCGGCGGTTCAACCGGTTGAACCGTGAACCGGTCATCATACCGGATCAACCAAAAGACAAAAACCCGGATTTTAAAACATTGATCTCAATAAATACATGGTGATTTTTTTAAATATTTCTATATTTTAGAAACAAAAATGTAAATATATTAGTGAAATAGTTGAGGGTAGAGGCGTTTCGTTTGTCAAGTACTTATATCTTGAAGGTGCAAGTTGTAAATAAATATACAAGAATAAGATGGAACAGCTACAAAGAGATATTTTACTTGGCCCACAAAATGGAAGGATAAGGTCGGACTCAAGAATCAACATCCAAAGCAAAAGTCGAACAAAACAGTGGTGAGAGTATCATGATTCGATTTGGCTAAACTTTGGTATTGTTTTCGGGGAAATTATAAGGTAATCTTGATTGCATATTTGTTTTTAAACTAATTCTTTGATCTTGATGTGTATATATATATGTACTGGATACATAGATCCAGTAATCGATGGTATAATTGTATAATTATTGTAAAATATGATTAGAATGAAACAAAAGGTGAGAGGAAACCTTTGTAAAATAAGGGAACTTTACAAATTATTTTGTTTAGATTGATGAACATATTCGTTTTTTACTTTATCACCTTAAACTCGATGAACATGCTTTTACAGAACTTTAACAATTGTGTTATTTTAGTTCCCTGCAGCGATGATTGAGCTACCAATTCTGTATATTTTCTGCTTTGATGTCAATCAAGCTAAAAAATCGTTTACTTCAGAATCAATTCCCTTGCAGCCATACTGAGCTACGAAAATTGGAAATTCTTAATGTGACATCAAATGCTAACCTCAAGGGTTCCTTTCCTGAATTTTGTAACAACCTAACATGTGAATTTAAACTTAGACAGGTTTCTTTGGGATTGTACTGAAATCTATAAGCATCCTAAAACATATATAGGATATTATTGGTCCTTACACAAAGCTCTTTCAGACACAATATATGCTTCTATAAATAAATACATTCATCATCATGCCATGAAAGTCATTTTGTCTCATATTCAAAACCAACAACGAATTGGTTAAGCTGCCGAAACAGAAGGAAGGGTTCCACTCATATTAGAAGACAAATCCAATACTCAAATATCGATTTCACTTCACATATCATTGGGTGTTGTTTATCCTGTCAGCTATTGGTACCTTTTACCTTGTACATACATTTCAAATGGCTTAGGTTGCTTATGGATTCTGGTACAACACCAAAGAAACTTGTGTAAGTAAGATCAGGGACGGACGCAAGATTTCTCAGTAGGGGGTGCACGGGAAACCTAGGGGTTGCACGATAGTAGAAAAAATAAAAATTTTAAAAATTTTCGAAAATTTTTCCACTACGGCCGGAAAAGTTAGGGGTTGCCGGTGCCATCGGTGACCCACCCTAAATCCGCCCCTGAGTAAGATCCACATGTTCAAGTAAGTTGTTATGGAATTTAAGAAAGGAATCAGTGAGGTTGGTATTAGATATCTCATCAAGAATTTTCAACTTTGGTAGCTCAAGTATGGCTGCAGGGAATTCATTCTGAAGCAAAATATTTAGCTTGATTGATCTCAAAGTGAAAAACTCATACGATAGGATTGGCCAAAAAACAAGGTACAGTTTGTACGGCAGGATTGACAAAGAAATGAGGTACAATTTGAGATTATAGGTCAAACAATGTAGATTGCCTATTGTTTTCCGAATATTTGATCTAGTTTATTGTCTCAAACTTTTTTTTTCGTTAATTTAAGATATTTATTTCTTTACATTGTCGGTGTTAGACATTATTTTAAACGTGGCTTTTGAACAATGACAAGTGTATTGTAACCCTTATAATTAGGGTACTCCTTAGCTTTATGCATTCATTATTGGATAGAAACTCATGAAATTTATCATGACGGTTGACCTACACGTAGAAATAAAAGGGTACGTAAAGTGCTACCTAAAGGGCAAAGGCGCCCCACCAACTTATCCAATAGTCAAACATGGGAGAGGTAAATCATTATGTCCCAAAGCAATGTTTATGCTTGAACTAGAAACCTCATTTATAAATTCTTACCTCTTTATTGGTATGACAAAATGCAGGGTGCATGCGAAAAGTAGTTTACACAGGGAATAGAAATAAAACTCTTTATTTGAAAATTAAGTCATGTGGGTGGAGAGAGTTTTGGACCCTGCATGCGTGTGGATTACTCGGGTTATACACATGACCTTAATTCATGGCCTAATATGAAGATCCCATTTTCTTTTTTCTCACACATAAAGGGAGTATAAGGTTAAGCCGAATGTTATTGAAAGTAATATAATTTTTTTAAGGAACTGTAAATAGAGGGAATTGGAATATGAAGAAACTGTAATGTTGCATGTTTTGTTGGCAGAGTAGAAACGAAACTTGAGAATATAAATCGATTAAATTTTAAACTCACTTGTAATTAGATTTCTTATTTTTATTAATTTCAATGTATATAATGAAAGGTATTTTGGTCTTTACTAATAGAAGAATGAAATGGAATTCTTTCTGACGACCTTTCTAGGAATAGTAAAATTCATTTTTTTGGCAACCAAACACGCCTTAAATTCCAATTATGTTTGATTTTGGAATCCACTTTTGCATTTGGTTTGCATAATGTTTTTGAAAGAAATGAAATATGTTAAAACAATTGGAATATGGAGGAATTATGTTTGATTTTGGAATCCACGTTTGCATTTGGTTTGCATAATGTTTTTGAAAGAAATGAAATATGTTAAAACAATTGGAATATGGAGGAATTTGAATTTGAATGTCCTATCAACTTAAATGCGTTTGATTGACATGAAATGATTATTTATTTATTTATTTTTTTTCTGATTGGTTTGTTAATCTCCCAAATGAATTGAAAAACAAATTCTGTAATATGATAGAAATATCCTTTAGTTTTTTTTTATACCTTAATTATATTTTTTAATAAACATGACAAAGTTTTATATAATCACAACATTTTTTATTGAACCTCACAAAATCCTCTCGATCTTCTTTTCTAAATTCCAAAAACTTAATACGGTTTTCGGATCATGCATTATTTTCCTACTTGCTTTGAACCTATCCAACACGGTCAATACCATCGAAGTTTTTTGTTATGTTTTTTTGGTATTTTTGTTTCTCCTATTATTGCTTGATTTACCTTTTCAAGTTTTTCTCCAAAAACGTTAGCTGCAATATTTATTCTCTTAGTAACAACATAAACTCTTTTTATTTTCTTTGAGCTTGTATTTGGAGATTTTTCATTTTCTGTTGTTTGTTCTTCAAAATCATCTTCTATTTGTTTAGATTCTTCTTCATTGTTTGCATCTTCTTCCATTTGGTCAAAATCATTGGCTTTTCTCTTGAGTTCTATCCTTTCCAAAAATGATACATAAATCCTGGTAATGAGGAAGTATCTTATTTCTCCATCTTCATGGTTTTTTATGAACCTAATTTGTATCATAAAAGGTTAGCACATAAAAATATAACATAAATAATTAAGAAGTAACAAGATATAAAAAAGTTTTAATGGTGTACCTGAATGTAAGAACCGCAAACCGTTGGTTCAACCGTTATAAAGTGAATGGAGTTATAATAACGAAAACCACTTGTGTTCGTCCCATTCACCATATCATAAACAATTTGCCAATCTTTTTTCATGGTTTTGATCATTGACTCAATGTTGGGTTTACCCAGTATGTCTGAGTTATGGATTTTTCCCTTCAATGTGTTTTCTAGATTTTGTAAATATCCAGATTTAAAATTATTATCAGCTTTAAATCCTCCTATGTTCACCGTGTTTACAATGCTTCCACGAGCTTAGCATCTCCAGTAATTATCCAGTTGTGATAGTTTTTGCTTATAACATCCGTTTTCTTGGAGGAATTGAATTAATTTTTAAGAGGGTCAAGAGTTTGGATTTTTGGAGAAAAAGGGGTCCTCACGACGTGAGGCATGGAGGCTCACGACATGAGGAGGGCCGCATGAAGATTCTATTCGGGACTGAGCTCACGATATGAGGATCGCTGCAGCCCAAGCCCACAAAGCTTTAGGGTTTCCCACATATTTAAGCCCACTTAACTCGGTTTTGGGGTTCATTTCTCAGCCTCCACCTTCCCTTAAATCAGAAAACCCTAACTGTCACACCTCCGAACCGAACGACGGAAACGTTCGAGGGCTCTTGTGACTCAAATTGAATACCATCACAATGAATATACATGAATCATAACACAAATCATCACCATGCATTGGAATATTACAACTGATATAGTTTACATTCAGTACATTGTTTTAAACGTTACAATTCCATAACATAGACTGTCTAATAGATAGTTTAAGCGAAACACCATGACATGACTTGGTACTTATTCTTCGGCCTATCTGTTACCTGAGAATACAAGTTATTTTGAAAAAACGTCAACATATGAAATGTTGGTGAGTTCATAAGTAATGTTATGGAAAAATGATTTTCGTGAAGTTGAAACACCCAGAAAATCCGATATTTTCTGAAAAGAGTATTTGTTTATAAAAAAAGTGTGAAGATCCGTAAATATGCTTGTCGATTTTGAAAACATGTATAATTGTTGAACTTTGTATACATCACACAGGTGAAAATGTTGAACTTTCCGGGAAAACCCGATGTTTTCCCAATACGCAAATTACATGACTTGTTTACTGTTATACCGATACGACGAATGTTTTTGATTACCCAGGTGACATTGGATTAACTAGGGTTTGTGAGTGGTTACAATCACGCATTAATGAAAATGACTAGTTTATAACTACAGGTTACGAACGATCTCTAAGGCGTCGTCCGTACTACTCACACAATCCAACCACCCTGACTTCTCTTGATTAACGCCACGAATCTGATTACTTGAATTCTCATAAGCCCAACAACCGAGGAGAAATGAGGGTACGAAGCCCCCTTTTATTTCCATAAGTTATTCAAGGCTATCGGGAATGCAAAAGGCACTTGGCCCAACTCGCATTTGACTTCTCGACCTTACTAGTAGTACTAATGGACCATTAAGGCCCAATAGCACAATAGAGCTATTGAAGGTCCTTTTACATGTAATTAGGTCATAGAAGGCCCATTAACACGTAAGCGCGTTCCCTTCGGGCCCAAAGATCATGTTATTGGGCTAGCAAGGCCCAACAAGCACGATTTGAAACTTTCAAGCCCAAAGATTGAATGTTGACTCCTCGTAGTTATCACGTGTTTATTGAAATACTATGGTGTATTGATTTTTGTTTTGTTATTGATTCGAGACCGAATCTATTCGTTTTGTAACGATATTGGTTGTTGAGAGTGTATTTGTTTTTACGTTTCGTCGGTAGTCGTGGATCTTGTATTTTGTCTTAAGGAATTAGTTTGTTTAAAAGTAAGATTTTTACCTTTTCAAAACCTTTCTTTTATAAAAATAGCACTTTTAGTCCTTTATATAAAAGAATTCCATTTTAGTCCTTGAAACATCATTTTGACACTTTTGTATCATAAACTTGTTGAAAAGACATTTTTAGCCCAAATTTATTTTGTAAACAGCTTTAGTCCTTCCAGAATGATGTTTTCTCGGTTAAAACCCTCAATTTCACAACTTTGACAGTTTTGGCCCAAAATAGAAATTTTTTACATTTTTGATCCTTTTTGAATTTGAAAAGCATTTTTGACCATTGGAATTGTTTTATTACACTTCAAATCCCCTGTTTTACAGAAAGTTGCATTTTCAGCCCCTCAAATTTAGAAATTTCGCATTTTGAAGCTTATTGGGCCGAAATGCCCAATTTTAGCCCATTAAATCCAAAATTTACATTTTAAGCCCCTCAAAAATGTTGATATTTAGAAAAATTATTTTAGAAACTGTTTGGACCCTTTTGACCCTCCAGAATTTATAATTTGTCGGTTTGGCCCCTAAGTTTTGTATTTTTGACATTTTATGTCCAAAAATGGGTTTTATGTTTAAATATGTTCCTCCTAACCATATAAACTATTTTTCTTGACTTGATTAGTGTAAAATAGTTGAAGTTATGTTTATTTCCTTCCTCATATTTTAGATCTCGGTTATACACACTTTTTAGATAACATATTCATCACAAACACAAGATATCACACACATACATGCATCAAATCACACATAGCATACATTTACACATAGATCTATAAATTTACTTGTATTCTCCACCTATAAAACTCATAAAAACCGAAAAGAAGGAGGTATGAAACTCACCTTGAGTTGTGGATTGGTTTTGAAGAAGAAAAGAGAAGAGTTTGTTGTTATTTTCAGCCCTAGCAACCTTTCTTGGAAGATATCAAATTTAAAGAGCTTCTAAGGTGCAAGATCACAAGATTGAATGGATTTAGAAGAGATTTTGATGAAATGAAGGGAGTTAGATCATAAGTTAGCCATTAACTTACCTTAGATGATGAATTACTTGATGAAGATCCTTAGACTTCAAGCCAAATTTTCAAGATTTTGCATGAAGAAGAGTGGATGATTCTTGAGTGATTTAGAGAGAGTTTTGTGAGGTGTGTGTGTTCATTCTCTTGCTCTCGGCCGAAGGAAAAAGAGGGAGAGGGAGAGAGAAGATTGATGAGATAGTGCATGGATACTTGGGTTATTTGCATGGATGACCTCCATGTAAAAATAAGGTGGCAAGGCCTAAGTCAACTCTTCCCCATGGATTGGGCTTGGGCCGAGAATGGAGAGGGAAGAAAGAATATTTGGGCCTTAAATGTTTAAGCCTAATTTCATGGTTATGTTGAGTGATTTTTGGCCCAAATAAATATAAATATGATTTTTATGACCTATTAGGGCTAAATTAGGTTAGTTATGGCCCAATAAGGTTCATTTAAATATTTTGTTTCATTCTAGGCCCAATATGGCCCAGAATATAAAAATAAATGAAAGTGGGTCCAATTAGAGCCCATTTAAGAGGTTTAAGCCCATGATATTCCAATTGGAAGCTTATTGGTCCATTGGTCCCAATAAGGAAGTCCTAGTCCAAGATGGACTTAAACAAGGACTTCTAGGGTTTCCAATTACTTGTTGACTATTTGTAGTGCTTGTATGAAGTGTTTGATTGAAATATTGTTGTCATAGAGTAAGCATCATGCATGCTTTCATGTTTATGATTCATAATTGACATAAGTGTTGTAGTTACAAGGCACCAAAAATTTCTAGTTGTGACACTAACCTTAATCCATCTTGGTGATTTTAGATATATTCTAGTGTTTTGGTGGCTAGAAGAAGAAGAATGAGAACTCCTATAGTGTTGGTTCAGTAAGGAGGCTCCATCATCATTGTCTTGTGCACATTTTGGACCATTGTAAGTGTCCAAGATCAAATCTTTATGAGCTCAAATTGGTAGATCTAAGTTCTAAGCTCCCTTTTGCATGTTTATGATGGATTGCATGCTTGGGATCCATAAAGTTGGAAAATTTATGGATCAATGAGTCATTCTCTGTGATTTAGTCTTTTAGATCTGAAGTATGGTTATAATTTATGAATCTTGCTTGATTTTGGGGCCATTTCTTGTTATTTTGACCTAAGATGGGTTTAGGACATGCTTAAGGGCATGCATGTCCATCAAGTAATCGTTTTTATTAGCATTTGGAGTCCTTGATAGCTTCTAGAAGAATTATGATTGGAAGCTTAATGGTTTAAGGACTTAAAAGTTAGATTTTTAGCCTCAGACTCTTCTTACGATGTGAGACACAAGGTCTCACGATGTAAGAAGTGTTTGGCCACATTTGTAGTTATTTGGTTGAGGCTCATGACGTGAGAAGGCTTCTCATGACGTGAGGGTAGTCCCATTAACTTTTCCTTGGATAAGTCGGCTACGTTGAATCATTATGAGTTGGGATCTATTTGAGTGAGCACTCACAACGTGACCAAAGATGGTCACAACGTGAGATGTGGTTTTGGGCTTTGTTGGGCCATTGAATTTCTGATTGTGGACCATGGTTAGGTTGTGGGCTTCTTGGTTTTGGTCCCATGATAGTTTTGGGCCCAATTAGGAAGTTAGACCATATTAGGCTTTGAGTTGCCATCTTGGGATTTTGTGTGATTAGATTGGGCCTTGGTTTTGGGCCAAATGAGAAAAGGGCAAAATAGTCTTTTACCCTTCAAGACTCGATTTTTATCATTCCAAGGTGTTAGCTCTTGAGTTTTGTTCCTTTAACTTCTTATTATTGAATGATAGAACGGTTAGACCTCATAAAGTCGGCAACTTTATGAATCTCCAAGTCAAGAGGAGTTAGTAGTGTTTTGGATTTGGAGTATAATCAAGTTTTGTTGTCATGAATAAAGATTAGGTCATGAATCCCCATTTTGACCTAATTCGGGTTCAAGGCATGAATTGGAGATGTATGTATATAAAGCGCCAACCTTGGGGATGGTTTTGGTGTTTGAATCACTTCTGGAAACGATGGACTTCGTACTTGGAGGATTAAGTGCTTGTTGGTTAAGCTCTTGCATTATTAAGCCTTATGGATTTAGTTTTGAACCTTTTTAGGTAGTCCTAATGGATAAAGTTGGAAAATTTATCCTTCTAGACCACATTATGGACTATATTTGAGCTTTGGAGCTTTTGGAATTGGAGAAAAAAACTTAATGTATTAAGCTGTTGAATCTCGGGCGAACACGACATGGTGGCAAGCCAACGTGGTGTGTGGCTGGGATTTTTCATGATTGATTGGATGCTGGCGGAACACAACGTGTCCAAGGGGCAACATAGCGTGTTTGGTCCACATGGACTATTGACTTTGACTTTGACCAGAAGTTTGATCGAGGTTGACCATGGGATATTTTGGTCCATGTTTGGGCCTTTTTGGATTGTAGGTTTGGGCCTCAGTCTTGGGCAAAGCTAGATTAGGGGTAAAATGGTATTTTTACCCTAAGTTTGGATTGAAGGATATAGATTTGAATCCAATTGTTAATTCGGTGTTATTTGATATTGATAGTTCGGGGGATTGTCGAACCAGTTGTCAGGGATTATTAATGTGATTCAGCAGTGCGGGGTGAGTCTCCTCACTATACTATGGGTCGAAGGCATCAATGCCGACCCTGTTGGTTTATGTATTATAGGAAGACCAAGGGGCAGCCCTTGGCATTTGTATGAAAGACCAGTAGGTGGCACCTGGAAATTCTATATGCAAGACCAGAGACTCTGGAAGTTAAGTAGATAAGTAGTTGTAGATTTTATGCTAGATGTCTTTGTGATGCTTGCATGGAAGACCAGGAGGTAGCTCCTGACACTTGTCTGTAAGACCCTGGGTTTTAGTTATCGGCCTGGTAAGGAAGACCATGATACGGCTCGTGACATAATGAAAAGACTATGGTTGGCACATAGCACCTACTATTGAATATTGGATGTTTATGATATGCATGACTCGTAGGTTATGTATTGTATGTGGTATTTGGGGAACTCACTAAGCTTTGTGCTTACAGTTGTTGTTTATGGTTTCAGGTACTTCCGGTTCAAAAGGGAAGGGCCCGACTTGATTGCAGTGCATACACCCGTATTTTCCGCAACCTTGAGATTTTGGGATTGTCTTTGATAACTTTTTTTAAATATGAAATACCTTTAAGTGTTTTAGTAATGATAAATGGGTGTTTTGGTTGTTTTAAAAATAAAATTGTTACTCTCATATTTTGGAATGTTACAAGTTGGTATCAGAGCCTTGATTGGAGGTATTCGGGCATACTTTTGGGTATGCCTGGACTCAAACTGAGGGTTTGGTGAAAACTTTAATAAAATAAATGTTTATTAAAAGGGTTTCTAATCAAAGAAAGGGGTGTGATGCGTACGATCGAACGAACTCAAGTAAGTGGTTCCCATAATACCAATACATGTTTATTATGATATATGATCTGATTATGAGAATTACATGCTAGATTAGGGCTAAAGATCTACTAAGGGTGTTATGATAGGACAGATGCATGGATATGCTTGATTGTATGAGCTTTTAGAACTGCATTGCTAGTATGGTTTTCAGATAAGTGGATAGAATGGCTTGACTAGTGTATGATGGTTAGACTTTCTATTGCCTGAATGCTGCTTGCTTTGTGCTTTGTGGGGGCTCTTAGCAATGTGGATCGACTACTAAGTGAATATGTTAAGTCACATGTGGAATAGGTTAAATAATCTCAGACTGATGGATCTGAACCTATTACATAACTCTTGTTTGAGTCCAACCATTCTAGGGTTGAGTCTTTTACTTGTTAATTATCTTATCTCTGTTGCATGTGATTGTATTCATGAGGTAGTTAGTTGACATTGGTGGGATCCTTTCAACATCTGAGGGCAGGGTAAGGTCGGGAACCTAGGAGAGCCTAGGATATGCTTCAGTGCGTTTGGTTGCACTATTTAGCGATCTTTGGGTGCATCAATTTTAGAGGGTGACTTAGAGGATTCAGGATGATTCTTGAGGAAAGTATGGATAGGTGTGGAAGGTAGTATTGGGTCTGCACTACTAAAAGCACAGGATCCATACCACTGAATGCATAGGATTCGTGAGTGGGGGAAGTTCATAGTAGGTTAGTGTGAGGAATGATTAGCCACTCTTGAGAGAGTGAGGGCAAGGCAAAGGTGTATTCGAGATGCTGGGTCATAATTTATTACTCAGTCGGATCTTTTTCAGTCAACACTTTCTCATTCAATAACTATCAAATAGGACCTTAGTGCCATTCATCTCCACTACTCGCATGTGGCTTGCTTTGTGCTTTATGAGGCTCACATTGATGTGATCTAACTATCAAATGAATACATTAAGTTACATGCTCTAGAGGTTAAATAGTCTCAGAGTGAAGGATTTGGCCCTATTACACAACTCTGGTTTGAGTCTAACCGTTTTAGGGTTGGGTCCCTTAGTCGAAGGATTATTTAATTTTTTTTGCATGTAATTGAATTCATGAAGTGGTTGGCTCGCATTGATTGGATCCCTTTAGAAGCTGATGGCAGGGGAGGTGGGGAAATCTTAGGAGAACCTAGGCAGTATTTTAGTGCAGTTGTTTCACTATCGAGCCAGTATCGGGAGTATTTTTATGAGTCGTAGGTCTTAGAGGACCTAAGATGATTCTTAGGGAAAGTATTGATAGGTGTGGAAGGTAGTATTGGCCCGTACTACTGGAAGCACATGACGCATACTCGAATCGATGAGAGTTTCAGGGATTCTAAAGGTTAGTCTGGAGAGATTGCATGGTTTGATACCATGATTTGTGGCAATAGTTATGTATCTATCGATCTTGTGGTAGGGTTGCTCAGACATGAGGATGGGTATGGTAGTTGTTTTGGGTCCCAGTGGCGATATCGGTTTGGGTTGAGTGGTGCAGACCTAGATGAGTTTGTTGGTTTTGAGGTCTCGAGGGTTTTTCTCGAGACCGTGCATTCGAGTTGCAGGACTCAAGAAGGAAATGATTGTTATGATCTGCTAAGAGACTACATTTGGAAGCGAGTGGTTTATTGATGGATTATAATGTCGCTATCTATAGCGATGATTTTTCCCTTTCAGTTTTTCAAGTGCGAAGGAGTGATCAGGCTTGTGACTTCCAGAGTTCGGATGTAATTCCATCATGTCGCCAGTTAGTTGCAGTGTTCGGTGAGAGTATGCCAACGTGGGAAAGCGTAGGAGGATTAATGTGGTATGGATGCTTAGTGACACAATCAAGGGTCTGTTTTCCTTGGGTATAGGAAAGCCAGGTGCCAGATTTTCGATTGGAATTGCAGGCAATGAGTGTATGTTTTGGATCGTAATTCGGTGTTTGCACATGAATTTGCATGAAATCCTTAATGTTAAAGTCGTTATAATTGGGAATTTCAGAGGTCTTCATTTGAAATCCAGAATTCTCTTAGGATTTGATTGGTCCTTATCTGGAAGATCATCCTGCATGTGTTATTCATTCCAGGGCCAGGGATGGTCGTACTTGGTTGAGACAGTTTGAGTTATAGTTTGGTTACAAAACCAGTGGATGGTAGTTCGAACCCTAAGTGGGGGAGAAATGGGTATTCAACTTGGAGGATCATCGACCTGTTCGAGTTCGTGGTATTGAGTGGATGGTTCATCGAGATCTACGGTGCTAGTATGTGGGGTCTCGATTCAAGATTTGGTCAAGGCATATGTATATAGTAGGTGGGAATCAGATGTATGTGTTTAGGAGACACATAAGTTGTCCCTCAGCAGAAAGCGGTCAGTTAAGGGCTCGTTGCAGATATTGGTTCCTTTTAGGGGTGTCAATGATAAGGGAAGAGTTGCTGGGATCACTCAAGTTGAGTATCAGTTGTTGAGGAATTTGTCATCTCGTTGTATGGATTTCTAATTATAGTCTAGCCTGGGCAGAGGTCGACCAGGAAATTAGTTTCCGAGTTGGGTACGTTCAGCTCTGCACATATTTTGATTGATTCTAATGTTAATGCGTCCTCGATCATTGGTCATTTCATTCATCATTCAACGGAGATTCTTCAAAAGTTTCAAGTGGTGACGGTTGAAGTTCAAGGAATGTGACAACCTATCATCAACTTCAGTATATTCTATGTTCCTTTGGTCTTTGGGTATGTTTTTCCTCAAAGGTAGGGTGGAATTTTTGTTCATAGTAGGCTTAGGTTTTGGTAGCATTCAGGATCACCTTGGAAGTCTTCTTGAGCTAGATGCAGATTGGTGGAATCTGTTTAGTCTCAATCAAGGTATGGGGTCTTGTTCCGATCGTTCATGGGGATGTCTTTTGTTAATGATTGAGGTTTGTCATTTCGATAGAACTCTGGTATTTCTTCCCTATTTGGTTGAGGTTTATGGGTTTCCTAAGGATGTGCATTGTGGTAAATTCAAGATATGTTACCGAAAGGGGTGTTTATGGCTGGGGGGGGGGGGGGCAAAAATCATGATTGCTCATTTGTCCTGCCAGTGGTACTTTCGGTATTCGTGTGTTGATGGAAGTCTAGAGACTAACAAATCAGTTGGGTTGGAAAAAGGGAACAATTAAGGGTTGTTGGGAGTATCACTCAGGTATCAGAAAGTCTCTATGGAATATATGCATTATAAATCCCGTTTGTTCACAAACTACTATTAGGGGTTTGGTTATCAAGGTTGGGAATCAGTTATGAAGACTAGAACCATAAAATTCTTTGTGAATGTATCAAGTGATTTTCCAGGTGTGGGTACCTGAGCTGATAAGGGTTGGATAACATGAAAATTCTTGGATTGATCACTATACTCATAGGAGCAGTGGTTGGTTATGGCATGACATGGAGTCAATGGCTTACTTATCGTTTTGGTAAATCTTATGGATTTGGATTTGGATGAAGTTGGCGATCGATATGGTTTGAGTATCCTTTCTACATGTTTTGGTGGTGTCTCCTGTCAGGGACTAGAGGTAGGTTAGTGAATGGATGCCTTGAATAAGAATATTCAGGTGAAATGCAAGTGTAAATCCTTGGATCTTAGGTTTTGAGTTATACACCGAGTTGGTTTTTGGTCGAGACTCGTGTTGGAAGTTGAAGGTATATGGATTTGGAAGGTGAAATGCAAGTGTAAATCCTTGGATCTTATGGATTTGGATTTGGATGAAGTGTAAATCCTTGGATGCCGTGAATCAGAATATTCAGGTGAAATGCAAGTGTAAATCCTTGGATCTTAGGTTTTGAGTTATACACCGAGTTGGTTTTTGGTCGAGACTCGTGTTGGAAGTTGAAGGTATATATATATATATATATATATATATATATATATATATATATATATATATATATATATATGCAAGATCTTACCTAAGAAGGTTATGAATTTAGGAATCTGTGTAATGGATTATCAGTTGGAAGGTTCAAGGCCAAAAAGGGTTGTTTTTAGTGTGAATGGTAGAAAAGGCCATTGTGATTGTGCTTTGGAATGGTTCTACCTGTGTCTAGGTCTGGAAACTTATGGGACTTCAGAATTATAGTAGTAGCGTATCGGTTCAACAGTTAAGGAAGCAATTGCTTGTTCAACACTAGAAGGTTTAATTCCCAGATTATCTCTTGTTGCTCATTGTGTCTATGGATTCGTTAACTTCATGATGAGTCTTTTGGTCGAAGGATTATCTAAGCCTTCTACCAATTGAAAAGTTTCGGCCGCAAGGATCGATCGGTGATTCTGTTTTCAGAGGAAACATAAAGATAATCAAGGAATGGAAGTGTTATGATCAGTTGGACTAAGAAATGGAATTGTAATGCTAATGTTTCTCCCTGGGCTGTCTGTCAGGCGGTCAGAGAGGGTTTAGAATTTCGAATTTCGTGCAGTTTAATAATGGTTATTCTTCAGGGGCAGTGGAAGAAGTGTTCTAGCTGTCCGGTGTGATGGGTTTTGAGCATAACAACTGAAGGGTTTTGAGCATTCTAACATTCCTATGGTGTACATGCAACCTTAGATACCTTGGATCTATGTTTTCTCTATTATACATCCAAACTTTCAATTTTCCAAGGTATCATCCTAACTAGCATACAATGGAGTAATTATACTACAAAATTCTAGTTAGATGACATACCTTTTAGTGTAGTTGAAAAACTTGAAGCTTTAAGAGCCTAACACCCCAAGTGTGATGCCTCAAATGCTTCACACAACACCACAACAAGTAGAAAAACTTGAGAAGAGTTAGTATGCACTCAAAAATCCGCTAGCACTCTTACAAAGACTCTAGGTGCCGATTTCATGAGCTATGAGGCTTCTTATATAGTGTGACACAATTAGGGTTACACCATGCAAACTCTAATGTGCATGACTTTCCACATTCCTCATGCTCCATGGGTTTTAACCTCCATGGAATATCCATAGGTCACCACATGGGTTTAGCCCAACATAAGGAACTATGGATCATAAGCCCCAGTTTATAAGAATGAATGATTTACACAACCAATCCCCATATATTTAATTAGTCTCTTTTGATCACAAAATTAATTCCAAACTAATTCTTGATCAATACTAATTAAATAATATGATTTCATATTAATATATTAGAACTTATAATATATTAACAAATCATAAATATCCTATTCTCAAAAGTCCATCCTACAAATTGTTCCAATGCCATGGAACCCAAATGGACCATGCTACTCTAGGGCCACGTACATGCCAATTATAGTTATGGGCTTAGACACTAAATCCAACAGTCTCCCATTTGGATAAGTCTAATAACTATAACTGCAAGTACGACTTAAAACACTGACTAGCAATCGTAGCTCTTAAAGCCTCTGTTGAAATGAGATGCTCCATTTTAGACAAGTGATCATATAATCCTCTGTTCTCAAAATATCATCCGGACAAATACATGGAACAACGTCATACTTATTGTCCAACAGTTTGTTTCCTGATTTCCGATTTGTTTGACATAGAACTTAATCGAACACATCAATTTAGTTCTGACCGGGCCCGGTACATAGGTCAAAACAAAATCATCAAGGGGCCCAAGATATCGCTTTTAATCCTCCAAGGACTAAAAGGAACAGATAAAATTTGACTCATATGCTTGTACTAACTGTTCATCAAATTGTACACAACAACACATTTTATAGCATCGAGTTACTGAAGCGGTTTCGTACTATTAATGCACAACCAACTCATAGTCAAAACTCATATCTCTTGGTTTGAAGAATTATATGATATTATCGTCTCACGATCACTCGAGATAAATTCCATGAAGTGATACAAGTGAGCGTGGGTTTAATCCAATACTCAGACCTTGTGAGCACTCATGAATGTTGTAGCAAACTTTGCTATGTCTAATACAATTCAAAAAAATCTACAAGCCAAATTCATGACAGTCTTGCTTCAATACCTATTTCCAACGTATGATTGACTATGGATAGTTTGAATAATTTGTAATTATTCTGGAAGTCAAAACATGCAAAATGAAACAATAGTAAATGATTGACACAAGACAGTACCATACTAGTAAATAAAAAGAAACTTTTATTTAAGCATCAAATATCAATTACATTTCAACTATTACAAGTTTTGAGAGCTATCTAATCATTAAAACTAATATCATGCTTTAGCCCAATGCGCCTCGCATGCTATAAATGCTTAACCCTACTCAGTCCCTTTATGAGGGGATCTGCTGGGATCTGCCATGATCCCTTAGTTCCTTAGCTAAGGAAACTGCACTCTCGCTATCTCAAAAAATCTCCATAGGCTCCTTTATAGCTGGTATAACTCCAAGGTCTCCGGTGAAGTTCTTTAGCCATATTGCGTCCTCTGCCGCCTCACTTGCTGCTATGTACTTTGATTCGTAAGTTGAATCAGCTACAGTCTCCTGCTTGGAACTTTTCCAAGTTATTGCTCCTCCATTCAGGGTAAATACCCAGCCCGACTGAGAGCGGAAATTATCCATGTCGTTCTAAAAGCTGGCGTCACTATACCCCACCATTCTCTAGTCATCACTCCCACCGAGGGTAAGGACCCAATCCTTAGTCATCCGCAAGTACTTGAGAATGTTCTTTACAACAGTCCAGTGAGCATTGCTAGGATTCCCTTGCTATCTGCTGACCATGCTTAAAGGAAAGGCCACATCAGGGCGAGTACAAGTCATAGCATACATGATCGAGCCAACTGTGGAAGCATATGGTATTTGACTCATCTCAGCTATCACATCTTCTGTACTCGGACTCTAAGTTTTACTCAGTTTGGCATTACTCTGGATTGGTAAGTCACCTTTCATGGAATCTTGCTTGCTGAATCTTTTCAACACCTTATCCAAGTAGGTACTTTGACTAAGTCCAATTAGTCTCTTACTCCTGTCTCTCAATATCCTTATCCCAAGAATATAGGCAGCTTCTCCGAGGTCCTTCATTGCGAAACACTTCCCAAGCCAGGACTTAACATTCTACAAGGTTGGGATGTCATTTCCTATGAGTAGTATGTCATCCACATACAACACCAGAAAGCTAACTATGCTCCCACTATCCTTG
This sequence comes from Lactuca saligna, assembly GCF_052625555.1. NCBI lineage: Eukaryota > Viridiplantae > Streptophyta > Magnoliopsida > Asterales > Asteraceae > Lactuca > Lactuca saligna. The sequence continues at coordinate 189,323,126 of NC_136417.1, read as the reverse complement.
ACATATACACAGGACTCATCCTCGCTTCTCGAAAAGCCAAAATCTTTGACTTTCTCATCAAAACAAATATTCCATCTGCGAGATGCTTGTTTCAATCTATAAATGAATTTCTCAAGCTTCCAGACTCTAATAGGGTACTTTGCATCGACAAAACCCTTTGGCTGACTCATGTAAACATCCTCAGCCAACTTTCCATTAAGGAAAGCGGTTTTGACATCCATTTGCCATATTTCATAATCATGAAACGCAGCAATGGCTAGCATAACCCTAATAGACTTAATCTTCGCTACTGGCGAGAAGGTCTCATCACAGTCAACTCTCGGAGTTTGAGTAAAGCCCTTTGCAACCAGTCGCGCCTTATATGTGTACTTTCCCATCCATGTCGGTCTTCTTCTTGACAATCCATTTGCACCCAACTATCTTACGACCCGGTACATTGTCAACCAAGTTCCAAACTTGATTGTCATACATGGACTGAATCTCGTTATCCATAGCCTCTTTCCATTTAGCAGACTTGGGGCCTGTCATGGCTTCCTTGTAGTTGTTAGGTTCGTCCCGATTTACTAGTGTGCTATACTAATAAATGTATCACCTTCTGCAGTAATATGGAAAACATAAAAATCAGGTGGAAATCTAACTCTACTAGAACGCCTCAGAGGTACAAACTCGTCAATTGGCTCAAAAAGATTTTCCTCCTCAGGTTGATCGCTAGTGTTTGAGGTTCCTTCACCGCTTGACTCTTGAAGTTCCTTAAGGTCAATTTGCCTCCCGCTGTCTCCTTGGCTTATGAGATCTCTCTCATGAAAGACTCCTCTCCTCGCAACGAAGACAACATTGTTACTCGGTCTGTAGAAGAGATAAACAAAGGATTTCTGTGGGTAGTTGATGAAAATACACCGCTCACTACGAGGTTCGAGCTTGTCATGAGTCTTGCGTCTCATGAAAGCCTCGCAACCCCAAACCTTGATGTGGTCTAATGTGAGAGCTTTCGTAAACCACATCTCGTGAGGTGTTTTGGCAACCTTCTTGGTAGGGATTAGATTAAGAATATGGGCGGAAGTTTCTATGGTATAACCCCAGAATGAGATTGGTAACGAAGCTCGACTCATCATGAAACAAACCATGTCCAACAAGGTTCGGTTGTGACTTTCAGCCACACCATTAAGCTATCATGTCCTAGGTGGCGTCAACTGTGAAACAATTACACACTCCTTAAGATAGTCCAGATACTTGATACTAAGACACTGACCACCCCAATCGGATCAGAGCATCTTTATCTTCCCGCCCAGTCGATTCTCCACTTCTTGTTTAAACTATTTGAATTTCTCAAAGGTTTCTGATTTATGCTTGATTAAGTAGACATAGGCATATCTACTGTAATCATCAGTAAAAGTCACATAGAAGTGGTTAGCATCCCTTGTGGCGGTTCTAAAGGGCTCATACGCATCGGTGTGTATGAGATCCAACAAACCCTTACCCATTTCACAAGTACCAGTGAAGGGTGACTTGGTGATTTTTCCAAGTAAGCAAGATTCGCAAGTGTCATCCGACCTTAAGTCGAATGACTCCAAAACTCCAGCCTTTTGGAGTTGGCCTATGCGCTTCTTGCTGACATGTCCAAGATGACAATGCCACAAGCATGTTTTATCCAATTCATTGGAAGAATCTATATGCAACACATTATTTCCTAAGTTGTCTACAACATTCACAGTTTCATATACACCATTACAAGGTAATGCTTTAAAATAAAAAACATCATTATAATAAGCATTGATAGCACCAATTTCATTATCAAATGAAAAACTATAACCTTGTTTGTACAAACCATGAAATGAAATAATATTTCTCGCCATATCAAACGAGTAGAAACAATTATTCAAATCTATTTCTAACCCACTACTAAGCAATAAAGAGTCAACTCCAATCTTGGTGACATGTGAAACATTCCTTTTCCCCATGATCAAGTTTATCTTCCCGTGCTCCACATCCGTACTTCTTTTTTGGCCTTGCACATCACAACAAATGTGAAATCCAGAACATGTGTCAAGAACCCAAGAGTTAGAATGTGATGAGTTTTTAGACAGAATAGTATAAATACCTTTATGGGTAGGTTTAACCTTCCCATCATTGACATCCTGCAAGTATTTGCGGTAGCTTCGCTTCCAGTGCCCTTTATCATGACAGTAGAAATACTCTACTTCTTTAGGAATGGAAGAGGGAGCAGCAGTATCAGCCTTGCTACCACTTGAAGAGGATCCAGGAAGAGACTTTCCCTTGCGGCTCTTGGAGGGAGCCTTCATCTTTTTCCCTTTCTCTTGTCCAATTTCCAGAACAGGGGCACTTGCGGTAGGAGTAGACACAACATTTTTACCTTTGAGACCACTTTCAACGATCCTCAAAAGCCCTTGAAGTTTGCTGAGTGTGACCTCCTCCTTGTTCATATGATAGGTCATGCAGAACTGATCATAACATGGAGTTAAGGAGTGTAGAATGATATCTTTGGCTAGCTCCTCAAGAAGGTTCCGATTTAATTTTAGCAAACGGTCCACAAACCTTTGCATTTTTTGCAAGTGGGCCGTGATGGGTTCACCATCCTTCATCTTTGTTGTAATAATGGAGCAGATGATTTCATACCTCTCTTGATGAGCACTCTGATGGTATTTATCCATCAGGTCCTGGTGCATCTCACTAGGGTAGAATTCCTCATAATACAAGCTACCTTGGTGGCATCCTTCTCATGTTCCCTAAACTCAGTGATCTCCTCGGGAGTAGCAGAAGACTCATCAATTTCCTTTAGCTCCTTGTCGAGGACATATTCCTTGTCCTCATAGCGAGTGACCATCCTGTTGTTACTAATCTAGTCATTGAAGTTAGTACCATCAAAGATGAATCTCCTACAAAGGTTCATGAGAGAGAAGGAACCAGTAGGGTTTGAGACATAAGCAGTGTTAGATGACATCTGAAAAAGAAGAAAGACAAAGTTTAGATTAGATAAAGAGTCCTTAATATAACACCCAAATGAAATATTAAGGCTAGGACCCAACATAATATTTTACAAATTGGAAAAGGGATGCCATAATCCAACTTGCAAAATATTTGAAGTTAGGTAAATGACGATTTATCAATTTCCACCATGAAAAACGAAATAGTTATTAAGTTTTAATTGGATTGAAATTCCTAGATCCTTTGAGATTCATTGAATAATTCAATGGCATGTTTAAATCTCGATTATGCCCTTCAGGTTTATGACTGGGATACCGAGGATCAAAAACAAGGTTTGAATCACCATGCAAAATGTGCTTGGTACTCCCGATGTCATTTATCACCCAATCAATGACACGGTTAACCACACACGTTCGATTGATCTTATGACAAACATCGAGCCACCCTTTGCCACCCTTACTAGTCCAAGTTAATGTGCCGGTTAACCACACATGCTCCATTAATAACTTGGCAAGGTGAAAATTCCAATTTTCATGCATTAGCATCAATTTCACATTTTCCTAAAGTAACTAAGATTGGGAATTTATAAAAGTTTAGTTACTTTATTACTATCATTATACTTAATGAGAATTATAGTCCTATCCTACCTGTTCGGCTAATGACCCTCCACCAGTCAAGGAAGCGGTGGGTGAGAGTGGACACCCATTAAACTGCCATTTATAGGCAATAACCTTATACCCCCTTATAGATCGGCTTCGTGAATGAGTCATACTAACGGCAAGACTGACTTGATCTTATATATATATAATTATTATTATTATTATTATTATTATTATTATTATTATTATTATTATTATTAACTTATAATACTATAAATTATAAGGATTGAATTTTAAACAATTAAAATTATAGGGTTTGGAATTAAAGTATTATAAAGTGACTTTACAAATGCCACAACTTGAGGGCAAGTTTTGATGCTTGTCAAAACTTTTCAAGTCCATAACCTATGAGTTTTAATACCTTTTAAAGAAGTGACCTTTCAGTTTCCATAACTTGAGGACAAGTTACAGAGCACTTTAAAGGCCTTTAAGATCATAAATTAAACTAATAAGCAGGTCAAGTAATGTCCATGATCTAGATCAAACTCATAGTAACAAGACAATTCATATAAAATAAATTTCATGTAATTAGCCTAACCATATAAACTAATACAAAACTTGAAACTTTGAAAATTATCTTTTGAATTTGATTAGCATGATCATTCCTACACCAAAAACAGGTTTATAAGTTCAAAAACAGTTTAGGGTAATGATCCTAGTCCAATTCCAGCTTTAAAACTCAAAAATCTGCATTTTGGAGCACCAACTCGTCGAGTACATGAACTGACTCGGTGAGTTGGTTGGTTTTTAAGGGTGACTCGGTGAGTCTATCAGTGGACTCGGCGAGTCTACTGTCCAGAAAGCAGAAAAATGATTTTTTCAAGCTTTGAACAGAAGTAACATCAAGTATAATTGAAAATAGGCCTAGGCTCTGATACCACTGAAGGGTTTTGAGCATTCTAACACTCTTATGGTGTACATGCAACCCTAGATACCTTGGATCTATGTTTTCTCTATTATACATGCAAACTTTCAATTTTCCAAGGTATCATCCTAACTAGCATACAATGGAGTAACTATACTACAAAATTCTAGTTAGATGACATACCTTTTAGTGTATTTGAAAACCTTGAAGCTTTAAGATCCTAGCATCCCAAGTGTGATGCCTCAAATGCTTCACACAACACCACCAACAAATGGAAGAACTTGAGAGGAGATAGTATGCACTCAAAAATCGGCTAACACTCTTACAAAGACTCTATGTGCCGATTTCATGAGCTATGAGGCTTCTTATATAGTGTGACACAGTTACAGTTACACCATGCAAACCCTCATGTGCATAACTTTCCACATTCCTCATGCTCTATGGGTTTTAACCTCCATGGAATATCCATAGGTCACCACATGGGTTTAGCCCAACATAAGGAACTATGGATCATAATCCCACTTTATAACAATGAATGATTTACACAATCAATCCCATATATTTAATTAGTCTCTTTTGATCACAAAATTTATTCCAAACTAATTCTTGATCAATACTAGTTAAATAATATAATTTCATATTAATATATTAGAACTTATGATATATTAATAAATCATAAATATCCTATTCTCAAAAGTCCATCCTACAAATTGTTCAAGTGCCATGCAACCCAAATGGACCATGCTACTCTTGGGTCAAGTACATACCAGTTATAGTTATGGGCTTAGACACTAAATCCAACAACAACATCCTATGGTGTGCATGCAACCCTAATTGCTTTGGATCTAGGTTTTTCTAATTTGAACATATAACTATGAAAACCAAAGCAATAATCCGATGAATAACATTCAATTTTCGAAATTGACATATGATTAGGGTTAGAAAGTTTACCTCTCTTATTATGTAGTAATAACTAGTTTAATCCTTCTTGATCTTGACTTCTGAAAGCCTAGTGCCCCAAATGTTGCACCTCTAATGGAGTCACAAACACCCAATGCAAGGAGGACGAATTAGGAGAGAAGGATTTCAGCTAGCTTTTCTTTCTTAAATGCTTAGGCCGAAAATCCTCTTGTATGGGGTCCTATATATAGCTGTGGCTGTTAGAGTTTTCAGGTGGAAACCCTAATACCTAATTTAGGCAACAAGCAACCCATGAACTCCTTCCTTAGAGCCTACGGACGAAATCTATAGGGCTTCCCTATCGTATTTTGTCCATTCCACTCTATGGAGTTCATCAGCCCAATTATGCAACTATTAATGATTTGCATAATAGTCCCCCAATTATTCATCAATTCCTTTTAATCCCAAAATTAATACTTTATTAATTTCTGATTAATTACTAATTAACAATATGATTTCAAAATAGTATATTAATCTTATAATATATTAATAAAACCATTTTGAGTACCAATTTATTATTCATATAATAAATCCTACTCTCTCTTCACTTGTCATCCTATCAAGTTGCATGAGTGAAGGCAACCCAAAAGGACCATGCTCATAATCAAATCAAGTACATACCAAAATTAGTTATGGGCTTAGACACCTAATCCAACAGTCTTCCACTTAGATAAGTCTAATAACTATTATTTGCAAGTGCGACTTGAGAACCTGATCAACAATCGTAGCTTTTAAAAGCCGCTGTCAAACTCTGATCTTATCAGTAACACGTTGTAACACCTGATTCCTGGTACGCCTTTTTAGTCAAGTAGTTTGTGTTTTCTCTAGGCTCGACGAGTTGGGGGATCAACTCGTCGAGTAGGATTGTGACCCGCAGACATTTTAAGTGACCTACTCGACGATTCGGGTGACTGACTCGGCGAGTAGGTGCTGGGAGAGTGAAACCCTAAATTTGAGGGTGTGCACCCAATATAAACACCTTAACTCAGCCTCCCTTTTCCCTAACATTCCCCTAAACGTACATATCGAAACCCTCGCTGTTTGTGCGTGTGTGTTAAGGTAATTTTGATGTTCTTGGGTGGTTGTGGAGCTTGGAAGGAAGGAGGAAACTTGGGATTTCGAGTTGGGCCTTGTAGATCCCGAGATCTTACCCCATTTTCAGCCTTATCAAGGTAAATGCCCTTGTCTTGACTTATCTATGTGCTTATTCATATTTGGAATTGGGATTTTTATGTCCTTCTAAGCGATTTTCAGATTATGAGGGGTTGAGTGGGGATTGACCTCAGATCTGGGCCTTAAGAGGGGTCTCATGGCATAAAGGTGCCAATTTTAGGGCCATGAGAGCCCCATGCACATTGTAGAGAACTTTCTATGGACTTTTGAGCTAAAAACCCCATGCATGCTGTCACACCTCGAAAACCGAAGGCGGAAACATTTCCGGGGTTGACTCCACGTTGAGTATCAAATCCAATGCACATAGTAAGTAAAGTAAAGCAACCAATACATTACATAAGAAAAGTTTTACAGTTGATTGAAAAGTAAAGTTTGTACAGTTGTGATACATAGTATATATATGAACAAAATGAAACGGATCTTCATGTACTCCGTCTTCTAATCAAAAAGGGATCTTTAGGTACCTGTTCTAACGCTGACCTGAGAACACAAGCGGTTTAAAAATCAGCATAAAGCTGGTGAGTTCATAAGCGGTTTTTGTTTGTGAAAATGTTTTAAGTTTCCTTTCTGTTTCTGAAATGTTATGTATACCAAGAAAATCCCGTATTTTCTTAAAAGTTGGTTATTGTTTCACATATGTAAAGTATAGTAAGTTTGTACACTGAAAATATGTCTACTCATGTGAAAATGTATAGTTGGTTATCCGACTTGTTAAACTGTTCTGTTTACTTACCATGTATTCCCAGGAAAGTGCCATACTTTCCTTATTGTATATTACCAATTGTAAAAGATGTAATGTTATCAGTTTGTTACTCTTTCTAGTTATGTAAGTGTTACACAGGAAAGCCCCATGCTTTCCTGCATGCTGGTTTCCGATGTGAGTGATGTAAAAGATGTAAACGTGGTTAGGTTCCATGTTTTCCCCAGGAAGTCCCATACTTTCCTGAATGTTAGTTACCATACGTGAAAGATGTAAAAGATGTATAAAGTAGTTTATTATTACTATAAGTAAATCTCTGTTATCCTAATTGCAAGTTCCATAACCATACGATAGACTGAAACCTGTGGCAATAAGTAGTCCACATGTGGCAATTAGTAGTCCACATACTTATGACTTTCGTCACCCTTGAACCATTTCGGTTCGGCTATAGCTAGCAGCCAGGTGTGGGGTAGTCAACCCCGTATAGATCTATACACTCAAGTCACGCTCTCTAAATACCAGAGATTCTGGTTACGGGTGTAGTCCTCCACTCGCGTATCTCTATGGAGTGTTCACCAAGGACGTGTCTCCAATCATACAGGATTAACAAATTTACTAGTAATAATGTGATAGTCCTCCACTCGCGTATATATGTGGAGTGTTACCGAGGAAAAACAGTGTACAGGTATTATATTCAAATGTCTAATGTCATGCTTTTAACTGATAAAATGTGGAAAACCATTTGTGAAATATATGTAAAACATAACAGTTTAAAGACCTATTTCACAAATATATGTTACGTGATCTGCATGTTCAAATGGTTATCAGTTGTGGTAATCAGTAATAAAAGCATATGAAATATGAAACACACATTTGAAAACATGTTTTGAGTACAAGACTTTCCTTGTACTTTGCTTGTGTTCCCCCCTGAAAACAGTAAAAAAAAAAGGTAGGGGTATGAACTCACCGGACTCGGAAATGCGTCGGTTTTGGATACTAGACGTTGGTTCGGGGTTCGATTACTCGAAATGTTCCTATGTAAAATGAAATAATATCCATATATATACAATTAGGGATACATTCACTAATCATATGGAACATTACACCCCAACGAGGTTAAACACCTCAAAACGAGCGTTTGGAGTGACCCGGGTGACATCTTCGGACGTGTAATGGCACTAGGGACTTGGGACTTGAGTTTACTCCCCAAGAGTAAACATTTTAAAGAGTTTAGAGCCACATAACACACCCACACATGAGTTTACGGCCTTAAACTCACGTTGGTGTGATTTTGAGTGTTTAATGGCTTAAATGGACATGGGGATTGTTGGAATGGATTTCTAAAATGCCCTGGAATGGATTGAATGGAATTATAACACTTAAAAGGGAGTTTACGGCCACCCACTTGGAGTTTACGGCCGTAAACTCACCCATGGCCAAGAAGAATGGTTTTAAACTACAAAGGACAATCACATGTGATTCTAGTTAATTTTCCAAGCCTTGTTATGAATTTAGAACACCATTAAACATACTTTTAGGAGTTTACAGCCTAGAGGCATGTTCTATGGCTGTAAACTCTCTTATACTCATGAAAAGTTAGTTTTTTGATGCTTAAAAACAATCACATGTGATTCTAGAAATTTATGCAAGCCATTAGAGTGAATTTGATGCATCCTTTAACAAGTTTTATGAGTTTACGGCCAAGAGTATGTTCCAAGGCCGTAAACTCCTATAAATGACATTTTTGATGTGTTGCAAACCCTTAAACTATTTTTAGATGCATCTAGATTTTACCACAAGGCCATTGGTTGAGTTTCAAAGCATTTTGACATGTTCAAAGGCACTTAATCCCTATTTAAGAGGAGTTTACGGCCCAAGAATGAGTCTTGGCTGTAAACTCTCTTTTGTCTCCCAAAATTCATGTTTAAAGTGTTCCAAGTCCAGATTAGCAATCCTTAAGGTCATATCTAAGTCCCAACTATGATTTGGAAGGGTAATTTGGCTCAAAAACCCCATTTTGAGGAGTTTACGGCCCAAGCATGATCCTTGGCTGTAAACTCATATTCTTGGTCCCAAAACATAATTTAAACATCAATTTGAAGGCTAAAGAGGTTGAATAACAAGTTAGGGGTGTTACCTCTTTGATTGGAAGCCTTAAATCTTTGTTTTGGACCTTTGATTATGGATGAGGAGAGAGGTTGGGAGTGTTCTATAAGAAAATGGCCAAAGGCTTCAAATGGAGGCTTAAGACACATTATATAGTGTTTAAGTTTTGGACACGGTGGAATTCTACCCGATACCGGCGTTAGACGAGGCTTTTGGTCGTACCCGATTAGGTTGCCGTAACCCGATACGGTAAATTCTAGGAATATTCCAATCGCTGAAGTTGGGTGTTAAAATGGTTCCTAAATGTATTAAGACACCCATTAAGTCATTTTAAATATGTACCAGTTAATGACTTAATTAAACGGAAGATTGGAAATCGAATTTGGAAGCGACGATTGGTTGCGTGAATTGTACTACAAAAGAGTTACAAGAAATGATACGGAAATTTCGGGTTGTTACACATGCGCATCAAGCTTGGAACTTTACATATAAAATGGACATTAGGAAGCCATATCTATGGTTTTGGTGTGTTAAATCCCATTTAAATCGACTGTATTGTAATGGTCAAGGTTGGACTCGACGAGTTGTTCTTTGAACTTGACAAGTCAGTGAGCATTGAAAACTAAATCCTTTCCGAGGATGGATCAGTTGTTAGGAAAGAGGTCCCTTGGTTGTTTAGACATGAAAAAGGACTTGGACCTCATGGGACTCGGTGAGTGGATTGAGTAGACTCGGCATGTCCAAGGCACTCTCCCAACCTTTGAAGATGGACTCGACGAGTTGTTCATACAACTCAGTGAGTCATAGACTGGACAAGTTCTTATGAGGGAGATGAAATCAACTAGTTCAAGAATGAACTCGACGAGTCGAATGAAGATGGTCCCGATGTTACTCTTGAAGGAGAACCCGTCAAGTTCTTGCTAGAATCGACGAGCTGAGTCAGGTTTGTATCAGGATAGAGGAACATGGACTCGACGAGTTGGTAGGCCAACTCGACGAGTTAGGTCAACTGAATGTTGACTTTAACTGGACTTGGGTTGACCCTGGTTAGGGTTGTATGTTTTATTCATTGACTTAGAAGGGTTGTCATGTAGGGAGTGAGGAGTCGAGGAGAGTCGATCTTCACGCAGAGGACAGTTCAGACACTACACGACATCGAGGTGAATTACCTTCTAGTAAGGGTGGGTCTACAACCACAATGCTGGCCCATCAATAGGGGAATTTGGTAGATGATTGTCTTTGTGATAATTACCTTGGTATGGTTACATGTTTTGGCCATGAGATATGCCTATGTGATATGCTATGTGTGTAGAAGGGATTGGTTGTCCCTGACATCGGTCTTTAGGATCAAAGGGTAGGACAATACCTAGTTATGCCTGACTGTATGATTATATCTTGTTACTGTATGCTAGTGCTAGGGGTGAAATAGTCCCCAGTTACCGGTTGAAAGATACCGATGGCATGTACTGGTTGAAAGATACCGATGATGGTTACCGGTTGAAAGATACCGATGGCAGTTACTGGTTGTAAGATACCGATGATGTTATATGGTATGTGGTATGATGGGGGAACTCACTAAGCTTCGTGCTTACAGTTTCAGTTTTGGTTTCAGGTACCTCTTCGTCTAAGGGGAAGGAGCCAATAGGGTAGCAGCACATCACACACATGGTTTCTGCATCGGATTTCCTGGGATTGTACTCTGATTTTTCGTTGTTCCTGATGATATGGTTTTTGAGACACGACTTTATATTTATATAAATGATGTAGTATTGACAATGTTTTGGTAGCATGCTCTTTGATTTATTCAATCTTAAAATGAAATTTTTTTCCTCGAAATTTGAGATGTTACACACATCCTTTAGATAATGGATCATATAATCCTCCATTCTAGGTATCGTATAGACATGAGATATGGATTATAATCATTCTCTCTGTCTATGTGTTGTTTATTTCCGATTTATGACTACTGACAACAGACTACAATTGAACACATCAACTTCGTCCAGGCTTGGCCAAGCGCTTAGGGTGTCATCACTAAATCATCGAGGGGCCCACAAATATCGCTTTTATCCCACACTAGGTAAAAGGAACGGATAAACTTTGACTTATATATCCTTGTACTATTTACTCATCAAATCACACACAATAATATGTTTTATAACACCAAGTTTCTAATGCGATTACGCATTATCAATGTGCAACTGATTTGTAAACAACACTCATATCTCTCCTTTTCAAGAATATAAGATAGTATCATCTCACAATCACTCGTGATAAAATCCATGAAGCGATTCATGTGAGGATGGGTTTAATCCAATACTCAAATCTTATTTCAGGAGCACTCATGAACACTGCAGTAGACTTTTTCTATGTCTAACCACTTTACACAATCCTACAGTTGGATTCATGATAGTCTCACCTCATTACCTACTTCCAAAGTATGATTGACTGTAGATGTTTGAATAACCTAGTTATTCAGGAAGTCAAAACATGCGAAGTGAAACACAAGAATAATTGAATCCAATATGGTCCCAAAACTTTTGAGTATAAAAAACACCTTTTATTTAATCACCATATTGATTACACATTACTCATTGTATAATGTTTCGAATAATCAACTTAATACTTGAATCAAAACAATAGTTATCCTTGTTGGATTAGTGTCTAAGTCCATAACTATTTTGGTATGTAGTTGACCCGATGGTGCATGGTCCTTTTGGGTTGCCTTCACTAAAGCAACTTGATAGGATGAATTATGGAGAGAAAGGATTAAATATGATTTATTAATATATTATGAGAATAATATATTAAAGGAGAAATCATATTGTTTAATTAATATTAGTCAAGAATTAATAAGAATTAAGTTTGTGGCTGAAAGAGATTAATTAAACTTAAGGGACTAGAATTGTAATTATAAGATAATTGCAATTGGGCTATGGATTACCTTATTATTTAAGGTTGGACGAATTCTATGGGGAAACCCATTAGAAATCGTCCAAGGGACTTTAAGAAAGGGTCCATGGGTTGCTTAGGGCCTAAGCATCCAAATTAGGGTTTCTTAGTTTAAAACCCTAATAGCCTACAAGTATAAATAGGACCCTTAAGCCTCAAAAACGTGGTGAACTTGTTCTCTAGGGTTTCCACACGTTTTTGGGCACCTCCTTCTCTTCTCCTCTTCATCCTCTTGCTCTTGGTGTTTGTGAGCCATTAGAGGAGTGACATTTGTGACTCTAAGCTTTCTAAAGTTAATACAAGAAGAAATTGAGATTGTTATTACTATATAACAATCAAGGTATGATCCAATCCCTTATTCATATGTTATATTGATTAGATCTAGGGTTTGAAGTCTTGGATTAAAAGCGTGTACAATAGAGAAACCTAGATCCAAGCTTTAGGGTTTGCATGAGCACATAGGATGTCTTTTGGCCAAAACCCATCAGGGTATCAGAGCCTTGATTGGTTTCTATTGTATTGATGCATATTTAATTGAAATCAGCACTGAAAATCGAAATTTTTTGATTCTGAGTGTTTGACTCTCCGAGTCACTTGGTGCACTCGCCGAGTCCAAGACCAGACTCGACGAGTCGAAACGTCTGACAACTAATTTTCGCGATTTTCTTCCTGTTTTAGCTTTGGATAATTACCATAAACATATTTTTGTTATAAAATCCGAATTTTATCAATATTTGGTGATTATCCTTACCTAAATAGAAGATAATTGTCAAAATTTAGATAATCACTTGTTTTATTAGATAAAATTTGATTATTTGTCATTTAGATTTGAATTTTCTTGTGAAAAGTTTCAATTTTTCCCCTTTAGGTTTTATAGTTTAAATTTGAACTTAAAAGTTTTGTTATGAAATTTAAATAGTTGAAACCCTAATGTTTTGAATAGTTTCAAAACTTGCCCTCAAGTTTTGGAATTTAAATTTTGATTTTGAAATATTTAAATTCTAAACCCTAATGTTTTGAAATGTTTCAAAACTTGCCCTCAAGTTTTGGAATTTAAAAGTTGATTAAAAGTTTAATTTAGAAATGTTAAATTCTAAAACCCTAGTATAGTTTTGAAAAGTTCAAATCACACCCTTATGGTTTTATTAATTAATTAAAGTGTATAATTAAAAGAGATTTAGTAAATCCATAAAGTTTTGGTGTGCAATTGAATTAAATTAAAAGTATAATTATTAAATTAAAACACCTAGTATTTTAAATGTGTAAAATACACCCTATACTATATATAACATTAAAGGTATAACATTATATATATGTATGAGTAAAAGTCAGTCTTACCGTTAGTAGGCCTCATTCACGAAGTTGGTCTATAAGGGATGTTTAAGGAAATTACCTATAAAATGGCGATTGAATGGGTATCCACTCTTACCCACCGCACTCTTGACTAGTGGAGGGCCGTTAGCCGAATGGGTAGGATAGGACAGAAACCTTCCATTATAAGTATAATGAAGTATAAAAGTAACTAAATGCTTTCATAAAATTCCCAATCTTAGTTACTTTAGGCAAAAGTGAATTGATGCAATTCCATGAAATTACACTTTGTGCCCTTGCTAAGACGTTAGTGGAGCGCGTGTGGTTAACCGGCACACTAAATGGTTCTAAGCAAAGGTATCAAAGGGTGACTCAATGTTTGTCATAGTTCGGTGGAGCGTGTGTGGTTAACCGGCACATCGAATAGGTGACCGTAACATGTGAGGGCACCATGTAAGTTTGCATGGTTATTCACCCGCTTTGTGATCCTCGACATCCCAGTCACAAACTAGAGGGGCATATCGAGATTTAAACATGCCATTGAAATGTTCAATGAATCTCATAGGATCTAGGAGTTTTCAATACATTTAAAACTTAATCTATTTTTCGTTTTTCATGGTGGAAAATTAGTAAATCGTCATTCACTTACCTTCAAATGTTCTGCAATTAGGGTTACGACATCCCTTTCCCGAGTTGTGGAATATTGTGTTGGGTCCTAGCCTTAATATATCATTTGGGTGATTTATTAATGACTTAATCTATCAACTAACTTGAATTTGTTTTCTCCCATTTTGTAGATGTCAAAGTACGACAACTATGGTCTTCCCAAATCCCGTGGAACAAGCATTCCACATGAAGATGATATTCCACGATTCAATCGAGGAACAAGAAATCATGCTTCACTTCCTCCTCCTCCTCCCGTTGTTCTCCCTAACCCACAAGATCGAAGAATTGAAAGGTTCAATGTCACTAAAACCCTATTGGCAATGAAACATGAAGATGGTAAGCCCGTGTGTGCCCATGTTCTAGGAATGAAATGACACATCGATAGGTTGATAATGTTAGGTGCATCATTCCCTGATGAGTTGGCTATAGGATGGGTTCTAAAGTCACTCCCTGAATCATATAATGAGTTCAAAAGAAAGTATTATATGATGGATCATGATGCAAACCTCATTGACCTAACTTACATGCTCATTACTGCTGAATCAAAAATGATTTGGCAAAGCAATGGAGCATATTTGTTGGGAAAGTCAACCGACCATGCTTCCAAGGGCGTTCTAGGAGAACCGACCTGCGTTTGCTGCCAAGAGAAAGGGCGTTGGATACAAGTCTGCCCTAAGAGCCTGAAGAGTCTAGAAGATGGGAGAGTCAAAGAGTATGGCTGTGCTTCAGGTAAAATCCACTATCTAACTCCATTAAGTTCCTATTTATTGATTCTTAATACATTATGTGATAAGATTGCATTTGAATGTTTTGCAGGATCAGTGAAAAGAGAGGAGGCTTGATGGAAAAGCAAGATGATTCTAATCACAAAGAAATGGATCTCGATCGCATGGACTTGATGATTGGATTTTGAGCTTAGAAAGTTATGATAGAGTTGTTAGGAATATTTATTACATAGTTTTTCAGTTGATTTTGCATTGTAAGGACAAATGTTTTCCGCTGCTTTTATGAATAAAATAAATTTTGGTTTGACTCATTTATTTATTTATTTCCTTGCAATGAAATCGTTATGAAAAATTGAAGTTTGCATATTTCTACAATGAATGGATGTGATTCTTAATTATGGAAAGGTCAAAAATTTACCAAATAGGGAAAGTTTCTCATCGCCTAAGTTTCAATTGGATAGAGACTTGGAATCATACAACAAGTATTGCATGATGAATGAGAAGTTTCATATTTAGAAATTAGACTAATTTGTTGACAAAGTGTCAAGTGAATGACTAGGAGATCAAGTACACTAGGTTGTATGTTGATCAAGTCCACCGCAAGAGTAACAAAGATATTCGTCATGATTTATTAAGGTTAAGTAAATATGATTATACTTATAAGATTAAGTGTAATTCTTAGTTGATTGAAAAAGGTTTAAATCAATAGCAGAACGAATAAGAAGAATCAAGTAGGTAGAAAGATAAAAGTTTCTCTATTCTAAGAAGAAGGGAGAGTACCTTTTATCATGTTTTATGATAGGTCTTAATGATTAAGAACCATATCTCAATTAATCCTCGAAGTGAGTCTTAGTGCAATTATACGTCTAATAAGAGGAATCAAGAATTGAAGAAATGGTTAAATCAAGAAGTCAATCATACTTCGTTCCAAAACAAAATCTTAAAGTTAAGATTGTGACAAGTCTTAAGAAGGTTTATAACACTCATCAAATGTAGAATATAGAAAAAGGTTTTCTTATTCTTGCACATTTGAAATTGGAAAGTTGTGATATCTTGGATAAGACAAAGATCAACTAGGACCAATTTTGTGAAGTGTTTTGTCTTGATAAAAACTACACTAAATCTTGAATATTTGTTTGTCAAGAGATGTTTTATTGACAAGAGAATCTCATATGTCAAGGAGTCAGTGGGAGTCTTAATGTTCTTGAAAGGTTTCAAGAACAAATCAAAATAAACCTTATCGAACATCACTAGCACATGACTTGAGGTTTACAACCTATCGTGTTGACATCATCTTGTTTCTGTGCTATTACGATTGATTTTATTATGCATTTTAGTTCTATGATATCTCATTAGAACGCATAAAAGGGCAAGCACCTTAATTAGTGTAAAGTACATTGATAGGAAAGGGTGAGCTACTTAACTACTTGGAAGACATGGTGGGTAGCCATGTTACCATAAGGCAAGAAATCAAGATTGAGAAAGATCGGTCCATAAGAGTTTGAATTTGTCGTAAAACTTGTTTTTGACAAATTCACATGGATAGGAACACATACACCATTAAAATCTAAGTGTCATAAGATTTTCTCCTTAATGAAAATGACTGTGAGAAAATGCTTTCACTAAGAGAGATTTTAAGAAGATAGCAATTGTAAAATTACATTCTCAAATTTGATTATGGTTACGGTATCCCTCTCCATTATTCGAATTATGAGATTTGGCAAGTAGTCTTAATTGTTTAAGACACATATGAGCTATCTTGGATAAAGGTGTATGAGATTAAGAAGCCTTGATAAAGGATTATCAAAGCATTAAGTATTAGAAACATGAACTTAAGAAATTCAATAAGTATTGTTTTTCTATAAGTTAAGTTGTTTTCTGAATACATGTCAAAGCTAGTGGGAGCATAAGTGTTATGTTTATAATAATCATCATGATAGTGGGAGCATAAATGTTATAATTGTATGATTATTAAGGCCAGTACTACAAGTTAGCAATATTAATTATAGAAAACAAGAGTTATACTTTGCAAAGTAGTAAGGATGTAAAGTTGTTTTGCTATAATTAAGGGAGAGAATATTGTACTTCGTTTCAAAATCTAAAGCTTAGATTGAGAAATTTTAATAAATTTAGTCAAATGATACATAGTGCGTTCTTAAATTTCGATTGTGATTAC
The DNA here is from genome assembly GCF_052625555.1 of Lactuca saligna. Taxonomy (NCBI): domain Eukaryota; kingdom Viridiplantae; phylum Streptophyta; class Magnoliopsida; order Asterales; family Asteraceae; genus Lactuca; species Lactuca saligna. The sequence goes on along the minus strand of NC_136417.1, from coordinate 189,305,890 downwards.
GATATTCCTCTTCATATTTCGAATTATGAGAACGTAGCACGTAAAATATTATGGCAGAAGATTGATAAAGTATTAAATCTTCATGTAAGACATTGTGCATCATGTCCAATACGCTTCGGGTATAGGATCGATTGCGAATGCTATAATATTTGACCATTCTAAAATTTTCCAAATGTCTAGCGCATTTAGAGGGAAAAAGGACTAGAATTGGTTTTTACTAAGATAATAAAACAACTATCAAAGGACGATCCAAAGTTTGCTAAGGATTGGTCGCTTGTGAGTAGTTGGAAGTATGATATTGGATGGAGCATATCAACTTTGTTAAGAATAGATAAGATTCTATTAATGAGTTGTGATATGGTAAGTATGGAAAGGTTTCCATGTTGGGAGTTAGATATTGAGAATCTATGTCTAGATTAGAAACTTTTATGCAAAAGGATGTTCAAAGGAATGTACTTTGAATGAGAGACATCACATCTATGGAATTGTCTTATAACAATCTCCGATAGAGGACTTTGTAATTTCATTGGCAATAGTCCTTGTGACTTTAGTGCAGTGACATTACAAAAGGATCATTGCATAAAATGATAGAATCTAGCATATTCTATAAGTGGCAAGAATTTGATATTCTTTCACTTGTGATAAGGATTGGGAGTTGTGAATTGAGTATGATTGGAAATGAGTTCATTTTGATCTATTTCACAAAGTAAGGACCGTAGGTAAACATTATGTGCATGCTAAGAGCATGGGACAAGTATAGCTATAATTCAAGTAAGAAGTTGATTACCCGAAACAACAAATAATGAGTAATCGATATGGTGATAAATAAAAGGTGTTTTATTTATAATCAAAGGTTTGAGACCATATGGGATTAGTATTATTCTTGTGTTTCACTTTGCATGTTTTGACTTCCTGAATAATTTAATTGGTTAAGAACAATCAAATTATTCGAACGGACCACAGTCGTTCATATGTAGGAAGTAGGTATGAACGAAGACTATCGTGAATTGGTGTGTGGATTGTCTAAAGTGTGTTAGATATAAGCAAATGTTTTCTGCAACGTTCATGAGGTCTTATGAATATGATTTGAGCATTGGATTAAACCCACACTCACTTGGATCACTTCATGTATTTTATCACGAGTGATTGGTGAGACGATAACATCTAATATTCTTGAAACCGAGATGTGTGAGTTGTATCTTGTGAGTCGGTTGCACATTGATAATATGTAAATGCACCAGTAACTTGGTGTTATAAAACATATTGTTGTGTGTGATTTGGCGAGTAAGTGCAAGCGAGCATTGAGTCAAAGTTTATCCGTTCCTTCTATCCAAAGTAGGATAAAAGCGATATCTGTGGGCCCCTCGATGATTTAGTGATGGCACCTAAGTGCTTGGCCAAGCTGGGACTAAATTGATGTGTTCAATTGTAGTCTGTTGTCAGTCGTCATAAATCTGAATTCGGGAAACAGCATATAGACAGAGAGAATGATTTGGATCTAAGTCTTAGTCTATACGACAATATCTAGAATGGAGGAATGTATGATCCCTTATCTAAAGGACACACGTATCTGTTAATATCAGAGTTGACAGCGGCTTTAGAAAGCTATGATTGCGGATCAGGATCTGAAGTCATACACAGAATAGTTATTGGACTTATCCAAGTGGGAGACTGTTGGATTAGTGTCTAAGTCCATAACTATTTTGGTATGTACTTGACCCGATGGTGCATGGTCCTTTTGGGTTGCCTTCACCAAAGCAACTTGATAGGATGAATTATGGAGAGAAAGGATTAAATATGATTTATTAATATATTATGAGAATAATATATTAAAGGAGAAATCATATTGTTTAATTAATATTAGTCAAGAATCAATAAGAATTAAGTTTGTGGCTGAAAGAGATTAATTAAACTTAAGGGACTAGAATTGTAATTATAAGATAATTGCAATTGGGCTATGGATTACCTTATTATTTAAGGTTGGACGAATTCTATGGGGAAACCCATTAGAAATCGTCCAAGGGACTTTAAGAAAGGGTCCATGGGTTGCTTAGGGCCTAAGCATCCAAATTAGGGTTTCTTAGTTTAAAACCCTAATAGCCTACAAGTATAAATAGGACCCTTAAGCCTCAAAAACGTGGTGAACTTGTTCTCTAGGGTTTCCACACGTTTTTGGGCACCTCCTTCTCTTCTCCTCTTCATCCTCTTGCTCTTGGTGTTTGTGAGCCATTAGAGGAGTGACATTTGTGACTCTAAGCTTTCTAAAGTTAATACAAGAAGAAATTGAGATTGTTATTACTATATAACAATCAAGGTATGATCCAATCCATTATTCATATGTTATATTGATTAGATCTAGGGTTTTAAGTCTTGGATTAAAAGCATGTAAAATAGAGAAACCTAGATCCAAGCTTTAGTGTTTGCATGAGCACATAGGATGTCTTTTGGCCAAAATCCATCAATCCTATGCTCCAAGCATGCACACTATGTTTACCTATGGTCCTTACTTTGTGAAATAAATCAATTGAATACATTCCCAATGATGCTCATTTCACAATTCCTAATCCTTATCGCAAGTGTAAGAATACTAAATTCTTGTCACTATTATAATGTGTTAGATTCTAAACTATCACACAATGATCCTTTTGTAACGTCATAGCACCAATGTCACAAAGACTTTGCCAATGATATTACAAAGCATTCCATTGGAGATTGTTACAAAATAATTCCACTGATGTGAAGTCTCACATTCAAAGTACATTCCTTTGAACATCCTTCTTGCATAAAAGTTTCTAACCTACACATAGATTCTTAATATCCAACTCCCATTTATGGAAACATTTCCATATTTTCCATATGACAACTCATTCTTAATAGAATCCTATTTATTCATAATAATGTCAATATGGTCCATATATTACCTTACTTCCAATTGCCCACAAGCAACAAATCCTTAGTGAACCTTGGATTGTTTTTAACAGTTGTTTAACCACTTTCGTCGTATCCGGTTCTAGTCCTTTTTCACTCTTAATGCCCTAGGCATTTGGAAAAATAAGAACATGTGAATATTATAGCATATGCAATCGATCCTATACCTGAAGCATATGGGATACAATTCATAATGTCTCACATAAGGACATGATACTTTACCAGTCTCTCGCTACAATATTTCCATATATAGAATTTCCAATATTGAAACATTTCAACATGGAAATCATATAGGCTCATGACTAGTCTTGACTAATACTTCAATCTAAACTTTTAGATTCGAAATAAAGTATAAGTATCCTCTCCCTTACTATAGCGAAACAACTTTTCAAACTCTACAACTTTGCAAAACAAAACTTTGTTTCTCAATAAATAGCATTACTGTAACGCCCCATTTATGGTATGTGATTTAAATAAAGTATTTTCTTTTCTTGAGGGGTACTCAACGAGTCTTTAGCCCGACTCGTCGAGTAGAGATGGAATAATCACGCGATTTAAGCTGGCTACTCGACGAGTCCATACGCTGGGACTCAGCAAGTTCGCCTATCTAGATGAAGCCCTAATTTTAAGGGTTTGCACCCTATTTAAACACCCTTATACGCCCCAACCTCGCCTCTATCACTCTCAGAACATTTACCCTATAAACCCTAGCCCCCATTGTTGAGTTTGAGTGTGTTTGTGATAGCTTGGAAGCTTTGGGAAGGAAAGAAGGTCCATAGAAGAGAAGGAAGATCCAGGAGTTAGCTTACATCTGTTTTTCATTCAGGTAATGAAGTTATGACCTTGTGTAGTCCTCCATTACAAAGTCCATTATGTTTGTTATTCCTTCTTTGGAGCCTCTTATGATTCAAACTTGAGATATGGACTTCCCTTTTTATGGAAACTTCAGATCTGGACCCTCATTGCATTCTAGAAGTGTAAAGTTTCAATCATGATCACGATTGAGGTCCCTCTTGAGCTTAGAACCCCATTAAGAGCTTAGTTTTGACAGTTGAAGCCTTTAAAGCCATGTATGCACGTAAAGTTGGCAACTTTACGTGATAAGCATGCCCTAGAAGCTTGGATCTGTGATTTGGAGCCGCTGCATGGCTTAAATCAGGTCTGTATGTAAAAGGGAATGAATGGACTCGACGAGTCGCAAGCTTGACTTGGCAAGTCATATGAAGATAGCCGTGGACTCGATGAGTTGAATGAGCAACTCGGAGAGTCCAATGAATATTGCCTTAGACTCGACGAGTTGTTTGAATAACTCGGTGATTCGGATGAGTTTTCCCGAGAAAAGCAGTGTTTGAGTGAAATAGCTCCATTCCTTATTAGTTACATGTAAAGTTAGCAACTTTATTTGTTCATTTGGTTCCAGGGGTTCAGATCTACAAGTTAAATGCTCTGGAATGGTTTAGAATTTGATTGTGTGGAATTTGCACATCGGAACTTGGCGAGTTGTTCTTTGGACTCGACGAGTCGAGTCGCGAGTCCCCGTTTTTCTTCGACTTGTGAGTTCAGGGTAAGTTCATGAGTGGGAAAGGGACTCGGTGAGTTAAAGTTAGAGTTAGTAGTGAAGGGACTTAGCGAGTCTGTGCCCTGACTCGGCGAGTCCGGTCAACTGGGAGTTGACTTTGACCAAGGAGTTGACTTTGACTAGGGGTAAAATAGTTATTTTACCCTGAGAGCATTTACAAGTAACTGATCTAGTGTTTTTGGGATTTGTAGTAGGACAGTTCCGGAGCAGTAGTCAGCCACTTTTAGAGTTAGCATCCCAGTAGCCAACACTACGAGGTGAGTTTCCTTCAAGTAGGAATGGATCTACGGTCACAATGCCGACCCGTTTAGTTAGCAGTAGTTTCGGACCTCAGTCTGATGCAGTAGTTAGATTTCTTGATGTCTTTGTGATTCAAAATGTCCTTGTGTTATGTGTTCTGGACTTCGGTCCGATGCAGTATGTAGTATACGTGTTTATGCTAGTTGGTATGTGTTTATACTATGCTATGTTCAGTCAGTTCCAGACTTTGGTCCGATGCAGGGGACAAGGTCCCTGTCAGTCCCGAACTCCGATCCGATGCAGTTAGTTCTGGACTTTAGTACGATGCAGGGGACAAGGTCCCAGTTAGTTCCGGACTTCGGTCCGATGTAGTTTCCGGGCTTCAGTTCGATGCAGAGGGCAAGGCCCTGGTTAGTTTCTAGACTTCGGTCCAATGCAGTTTTCGGACTTCGGTCCGATGCAGTGGGCAAGGCCCAGTATGTGCTTTATATGTTATTGTATGGTATGTGGTAGTTTGGGGGAGCTCACTAAGCTTTGTGCTTACAGTTTCAGTTTTGGTTTCAGGTACTTCCGCAAGCAAAGGGAAGAGCTCGGGATGATGGCATTGAACACATAATAGTTTCAGCTTTTTTCCTAGGTGTTTATTTCAGATACTATGTTATGTTGATACAGTTCTTTTGTCATGACACATCTATTATAACTTTTTAGGATTTATGACGTACGATTTCATGATATATTATAAATGGTTGATATCTTTAGTATTATTAATTTTTTTTTGTGTCGGTACAAGTTGGTATCAGAGCCTTGGTTTGAGGGATTCAGACACGCTTTCGAGTGTGTCTGAACTCAAACTAAGGAAATGGCAAAAGATTTTCAAAAGAGAAACATATTCAAAAAGAATTTTTGATAAAGAAATTAGAAAGAAAAAGAGTTTTCTTAAAAAGGGTGTGGTGCATGCGATCAGCCGAGCTCAAGTAAGTACTCTCAAATTACCCATACAAGTTTATATTATGATTATCTGATTAAGTTACAGTAGAACAACATGCTAGAATAGGACTAAGGATCTAGGAGGATGCCTTGTGTGCCTGCTATATGTGTTTCATCTTTATGAGAATTGCATGCTAGTACTGAGCAGATAGCAGTAGGATAGCTTGTTTAGGTTATGCCTGACAGTATGAGCTTAGCATTGTATGCTAGTACAGTTTCTCGCTATGAAGATAGAATTGCTTGAGAAGTTTCTCGTGTCTAAATGATGCTTGCTTTGTGCTTAGTGGGACTTCGAGTGATGGGAGTTAGCCATTAGGTGAATACGTCACATCAAATGTGATCAGGGTTAAATAATCTCAGAGTGCTGGATTTGGCCCTACCGCGCAGCTCTCGTTTGAGTCTAACCGTTGTAGGAACGAGTCTTTTACTTGAAGGATTATCTGAGCCTCGTCGCATGTGATGGTATTCAGGTAATGGCTAATTGGCATTACAAGGAGGCCTTCAACGGCTGAGGACTGGTTTTGGTTGAGTCAGATATTTCCCTAGGGCAAGCCTAGGATGAGAGTAGCAGAGATTAGTAGCAGTAGTAATGACTTGGTGGAGTCGAGGAAGTTCTTGAGGAAAGTACAGATAGATGTGGAAGTTAGTAAGGGCCCATACTACTGGAAGTAGAGGATCTGTAGTTGAATCAAGGAAGGCCGAGGTGAGACCAGGAAACCTGTAATAATAGCGATCCCTCGAGATATATCAGTTTTTCTAACGTATGATGTGAGGTGTGTTCAGAATGGTGGTTTTACGCCCTTGACCAGCAGGCGGCAGTTCAGGTGCCAGAGAGGGATCAAGATCAGGCTCGGGTGCCGAGCAGTTGGATGAGCAGACTAGGGAGTTTTTCACTTTAGAGGTTACCCGTAACATACTTGAGTAGAATCCTGTGATCTTCGGTTCGATCAAGGAGGGTATTTTGGAGTTGATGGATGAGAAGTTGAACACATTTTGTGCTGAGATGGCGACTATGATGGGGTCGCGCACACTTACCTTTAGGGAGTTCCGGGCTTGTGGAGCTCCAGACTACCATGAGGCGCGGGACCCCATTGCGAGTACTAGGTTGTTGGCAGATGTTGCCAACGCGTTCCACACCGGCAGATGTCTCGAGGGGGACAAGGTCAGATTAGCATCCTGTCTTCTGAAGGACAGGGCACGTGACTGGTGGGAGGAGGTTGGGCATGGTATTGGGGATGACGCAACACTTGATGCTATGACTTGCGCAGATTTTTCTACTAGGTTCAGAGCCGAGTTTGCACCGATTATTGAGGTGTAGTAGTTAGCCAGGGAGTTTTAGGACCTTACTCAGACTACAGAATCAGTGGTGGAGATTACCGCCAAGTTCAGGGAGAGGGCTCTTCTTGTTCCTCAGTATGCAGCTGATGAGGAAATGAAGAAGGCTCGTTATCATGAGATGCTGTGGAGCGATATCCGCCAGTTTGTGTGCCGATCCAGCTGTAAGATGCTGGATGATATGATTGCGAGGGCGAGAGAGAGAGAGAGAGAGAGAGAGAGAGAGAGAGAGAGAGAGATTGATCTTGAGATGGAGAAGAAGAGGAAGCTAGAGGTGGCTTTGGGTACAGGGAGTTCGGGAAAGAAGCCCAAGGTTTTGGATCATAGGTCCAGACGTCAGTAGAGCCACAGTCGGTGTGGCAAGTGTGGGAGATTGCAGGGAGTTCCGGCTGCTACAAGTGCGGTCGGACTGGGCATATGAGCAAAGATTGTATAGCTTCTACCACGGCTACCACAACATCAGATCTGATTTGCTTACATTGCAATCAGAGGGGACATAAAAAGTCCCAGTGCCCGAGCTTAGCCACAACAGGGAAAGTGTCAGCATTTGCCCCTGCTACTGTGAGGATTACGGGCGGTCATCAGGGCCGGGCCGAGGCGCCAGTGGCGAAGAGTAGAGCTTTTCAGATGACAGCAGAGGAGGCGCGAGCGACTCCTGACGTGGTGACGGGTATGTATTTTCCTTTTTATCTCTGCATTTATTATCGATTGTTTCTAATGTTATATGTTTGCATATAGGGTCGTTCTTAGTGAACGACATTTCAGCTATAGTGTTATTTGATTCAGGGGCTACCCGATCGTTTGTCTCTCTTGCGCTTAGCAAGAGGTTTAGCAGAGCTCCAGGGGAGTTGGATTGTCCACTCGAGGTGGAGATAGCTGATGATTGGACTGTCAGAGTTGCGAGAGTGCATAAGGCATGCCCGATGCAGTTATTCGATGAGCAATTTTCGGTAGACCTGGTCCCTATTCCTTTGCGAGGGAACACAGTCATAGTAGGCATGGATTGGCTGAGCCCCAATGGGGCGGTGATTGATTGCAAGTTACAACTAGTGAGGGTTCGCACTCCCAGCGGGGGAGAGTTAGTGATTCAGGGCGAGAGGCCACAGCACGGACCGATTCTTTGTTCAGCAGTGAGAGCGAGGTGCTACTTCCATCAGGGTTGCACAGGGTTCGTCGCCTTGGATGCTCGGGAGAAGGGCAAGGCGACAGTCATCGATGTACCAGTAGTGCGAGACTACCCGGACGTATTCCCGGAGGATCTGCCTGGTATACCTCCGGAGAGACAGGTTGAGTTCAGGATTGACCTGGTTCCTGGTACGGCTTCGATAGCCATGACACCGTATCAGTTGGCTCCTCCGGAGATGCAGGAGTTGTCTACATAGCTGCAGGACCTGTTAGACAAGGGTTTCATCAGACCGAGTAGTTCACCATGGGGAGCCCTGATCCTATTCGTGAAGAAGAAGGATGGGTCGCACCATATGTGCATAGATTACTGGGAGTTGAACAAGGTAACAATGAAGAACCATTATCCACTCCCGAGGATAGAAGACTTGTTCGATCAGCTTCAAGGGGCATCTTGGTTTTCCAAGATTGATCTGCATTCTGGTTATCATCAAATGCAGGTCAGGGGTGAGTATGTTCAGAAGACAGCTTTTAGGACCCGTTATGGTCATTATGAGTTTGTGGTGATGCCTTTTGGGCTCACCAACGCTCCAGCCGCGTTCATGGATTTCGTGAACCGTGTATGCAGGCCGATGTTGGATCGGTCTGTGATAGTGTTCATTGATGACATCTTGGTTTACTCCAAGACTCAGGATCAGCACGAGGAGCACTTGAGAGAAGTGTTGGAGACGCTGAGGAGGGAGAGACTTTTTGCAAAGTTCTCCAAGTGCGAGTTCTGGTTGCACGAGGTGCAGTTCCTCAGTCACCTCGTCAACCAGAAGGGTATTCTAGTGGATCCAGTCAAGATCGAGACCGTGATGCAATGGGAGGTCCTGAGGTCTCCATCAGAAATTCAGAGTTTCCTAGGTTTGGTAGGGTACTATAGGAGATTCATTTAGGATTTTTCCAAGATAGCAATACTACTCACCCGACTAACCAAGAAGTCGGTGGTGTTTCGTTGGGGGCCTGAGCAGCAGGCAGCATTTGAGACCCTCAGATAGTGATTGTGCGAGGCACTGATTCTTACCTTGCCAGAGGGAGTGGATGATTTTTTAGTCTACTGTGATGCCTCGATCATAGGTATGGGGCAGTGTTGATGCAGCGGGGGCATGTTATAGCTTACGCCTCTAGACATTTGAAGCCTCACGAGGCTAACTATCCGACGCACGATATGGAGTTGGGGGCAGTAGTGTTCGACCTCAATATTTGGAGACACTACCTCTATGGGGTCCGTTGTACCATCTACATGCATCACAAGATTCTGAGATACCTTATCGACCAGCCAAATCTTAACATGAGGCAGCGTCAGTGGTTAGATGTGGTGAAGGATTACGATTGTGAGATCCTTTATCACCCGGGGAAGGCCAACGTAGTGGCTGACGCTTTGAGCCACAAGGCGGCAGTGGCCCCGATCAAGGATTTATTCTTGAGGATGACAGTGATTACTTCATTGTTGGAGAAAATCAGGGAGGCACAGGTCAAGGGCCTCAAGGAGGAGAGGAAAAATTGTGAGAGGATCATGAGCCGAGTAGCTTCTTTTGATTATGACAGTCGGGGATTGTTGACCCTTAATGGGAGAGTTTGGGTACCGTACTGGGGCGGAGTACGGTTGGTGTTGATGGACGAGGCCCATAAGTCTCGATTTTCCATTCACCCAGGGGCGACGAAGATGTACAGAAATCTTCGACCCGACTATTGGTGGCCCTACATGAAGCGGGATGTCGCCCGGTATGTGGAGAGATGCCTGAGCTGCAGGAAGGAAAAGGCAGAGCACCAGAGACCCCAGGGCAAGATGCAGCCGTTAGACATTCCCATATGGAAATGGGAGGACATTACCATGTATTTTATCACTAAGCTTCCCAGGACCACACAGGGAGTGGATTCGATTTGGGTCATAGTGGATCGGCTGACCAAGAGCGCACACTTTATACCAATCCAGAAGAGCATATCAGCTGAGAAGCTAGCCGACGTCTATATGCGCGAGGAAGTGGCATGACATAGAGTACCTGTTTCGGTAGTGTCAGACCGAGACGTCCGTTTTACTTCCAAATTTTGGAAGCAGTTTCATGACGAGATGAGGACTCGTCTTCATTTTAGCACCGTTTTCCACCCTTAGACGGATGGGCAGAGTGAGAGGACGATTCAGACTCTCGAGGACATGCTCCGGGCATGTGTTCTAGACTTCAGTGGTAGTTGGGATACATATCTTCCACTAGCGGAATTTTCGTATAACAGCAGTTACCACTCTAGCATTGACCGTCCTCCTTTCGAGATGCTCTACGGAAGGAAGTGCAGGACCCCGATTTGTTGGGGCGAGGTCGGTCAGCGAGTCATCAGGAGCACTGAGGTGGTGCTCAAGACCACAGAGTTGATTTAGCATGTTTGTAACAAACTGCAGACTACACAGACTAGGCAGAAGAGTTACACCGACAGGAGGCATTCGAACGTAGAGTTTCAGGTGGGCGATATGGTCCTTCTGAAGGTATCACCCTGGAAGGGTGTTATCAGGTTTCGGAAGAGGGGCAAGCTGGGCCCTAGGTTCATTGGTCCTTTTAGGGTTTCGGGCCGGGTGGGTCGGGTGGCTTACGGATCGGATCTTCTGGCAGAGCTTAGCCAAATCCACAACACTTTCCATGTCTCCTAGTTGAGAAAGTGTTTGGTGGACGAGTCAGAAATTGTACCCTTGGAGGACATTCAAGTTGATAGTAGCCTGAGTTATATCAAGAGACCAGTTGCGATCTAAGATCGAAAGACGAAGACCTTGACGAACAAGCTGGTTCAGTTGGTAAAGGTGCAGTGGCAGCCCCGAAGGGGTTCAGAGTGGACGTGGGAGTCCGAGAAGGAGATGAGGGAGCATTATCTAGAGTTATTTTCAGATACAACCGCAGCAGCAGACTTCGAGGATGAAGTCTAAGATAAGTGGGGGAGAGTTGTGACGCCCCATTTCTGGTATGTGATTTAAATAAAGTATTTTGTTTTCTTTAGGGGTGCTCGACAAGTCTGTAGCCCGACTCTTCGAGTAGAGACGGGATGATCACGCGATTTAAGCTGGCTACTCGACGAGTCCATACGCTGGGACTCGGCGAGTCTGCCTTTTTGGATGAAGCCCTAATTTTAAAGGTTTGCACCCTATTTAAACACACTTATACGCCCCCAACCTCGCCTCTATCACTCTCAGAACATTTCCCCTATAAACCCTATCCCCCATTGTTGAGTTTGAGTGTGTTTGTGATAGCTTGGAAGCTTTTTGAAGGAAAGAAGGTCCATAGAAGAGAAGGAAGATCCAGGAGTTAGCTTAAATCTGTTTTTCATTCAGGTAATGAAGTTATGAACTTGTGCAGTCCTCCATTACAACCTCCTTTATGCTTGTTATGCCTTCTTTCGAGCCTCTTATGATTCAAACTTGAGATATGGACTTCCCTTTTTATGGAAACTTCAGATCTGGACCCTCATTGCATTCTAGAAGTGTAAAGTTTCAGTCATGATCGTGATTGAGGTCCCTCTTGAGCTTAGAACCCCATTAAGAGCTTATTTTTGACATTTGAAGCCTTTAAAGCCATGCATGTGTTGGGTTATGAGCATTCTAACACTCCTAAGTGTACATGCAACCCTAAATACCTTGGATCTATGTTTTCTCTATTATACATGCAAATATGAACATCCAAGGTATTATACTAATCTAGCATACAAAACTATCAATATAACAAGATAGAATACATACCTCTTTGATGTAGAATGTCTTCATGAAGCTTGAGTGCCTAGTGCCCCAAGTGTGACACCTCAAATGGTTCACACAACACCAAATACACTTGGAATAACTTGAGAGAATTCTACACTTCATAAAATCGGCTAGCCCTCTCTAGAATAATCTTGTGGCCGATTTTGGGAAGAATAATATCTTTATATAGTGTTACAATTAGGGTAAACCCTAATTGTCATGACTTTCCATTTCCTTGGATCCATGGGTTCAAATACACCATGGAGGATCCATGGAGCATCATATGGGTTTTGGCCCAACTAGATAATCCATGGAGCATTAGCCCACTATATAAGTATGGATGATTTACACAATCAACCCATATATTTAATTAGTCTTCTTTTGATCACTTAATTAATCCTAGATTAATTCTTGATCAATACTAATTAAATAATCTTATTATTCTTATTATTAATATACTAGAACTTATAATATATTAATAACCATAAGTGTCTTATTTCTCTCATTATAGTCTATCCAAGTGCATGATGCCATGCAACCCAAATGGACAATGCCGGGTCGGGTCAAGTCTTACCAATTATAGTTATGGACTTAGACATTAATCCAACAGCATGAACGTAAAGTTTGCAACTTTAATTGATAAGCATGCTCTAGAAGCTTGGATCTGTGATTTGGAGCCACTACATGGCTCAAATCAGGTTTGTATGGAAAAGGGACTGAATGGACTCGGCAAGTCGCAAGCTTGACTTGGCGAGTCATATGAAGATAGCCGTGAACTTGACGAGTTGGATGAGCAACTCAGCGAGTCTGATGAAGATTTCCTTAGACTCGACGAGTTGTTTGAACAACATGACAAGTCGGATGAGTTTTCCCGAGAAAAGTAGTGTTTGAGTGAAATAGCTTCATTCCTTCTTAGTTACATGTAAAGTTAGCTACTTTACGTGTTCAGATGGTTCTAGGGGGTCAGATCTACAAGTTAGATGCTCTGGAATGGTTTAGAATTCGATTGTATGGAATCTGCACATCAGGACTCGACGAGTTGTTCTTCGGACTCGACGAGTCGAGTTGCGAGTCCCCACTTTTCTTTGACTTATGAGTTCAGGGTGATTCAATGAGTCTGTCACACCCCCAAACCAGAATGGCGGAAACATTCCGGGGTGGGTGACTTCACGTAGTACCATAATAATTGAATATCGTAAAGAAAGTAACACAACCATCATATATATAATAAAAACATACATTGTTGCATTATACAAGTTACCAAAAGAATATTACAATATGATGATTTAAAATGTTTGATAATAAACGCCTTAGCGTTCCTTCTTCAGAAGCTGGTAGTTACCCGTATTACCGATTCCTTGAGAAATACAACTGGTTTTGAAAAAGTGTCAATAATAAAGTTGGTGAGTTCATAAGTGTTTTTGTACTGGAAAAGTGTGTCATTTTGGAAGAAAGTATATGAACGTAGTTTCCAGAAAATCCAATATTTTCCACATATAGTTTGAAAAGTTTCCAAAGTTGGAAGGCGTTAGTATCTTTCGTACTTTAATGATAAAGATAAATTTTGTGCTCAAAATAATGTAATACTGAATGCATTTATGAATATCGTAAATCAAGCTTGTTTTTATACTTTCGTGTGAGTTTTATAACCATACTATTGACACTGACTGCCTGTAACAACATTCTTCAGGTGTTGTAGTTCTATGACATTTGTCACCCAGACCTGCCGGTCTAACTGTACCTAACAGTTTAGGTGTCGGGTTGTCAATCCCATATAGATCCATAGACAAGTATCATGCTCTCCCTCCAAGAGATTGTGATTTATAATACAGGACTTCAAATGCCTACTAGAGAGTATGTTGAAGTTGAATATCTCACATCACTTAGTATAAATAGATTTACGATAAGAAAGTCTTTGTTTCACTTTTAGGTGAAAGTATTTTATTTTTCAAGATGTATACGTAAGAATGTATAAATAACGTGCAAACTATACCCATTATAGTTTTTCAGAAGGTATGTTCCATTTGGTGAAAATAACTTGGTAAAATAATAAACTTTATACGTAAAGCAAGATGTTGGTATCGAATAATAATAGGATAGATGTTGTATTTATATTTATATAAAATGATACGTTTTCTAGTATTGTACTTGTATCCCCCCCTAAAACATGAAAAGACTTAAAAAGTAGGGGTATGAACTCACCTGTTTGGTTTGGAGACAGTGGGACTAGAGTCGACCAGAACTTCAATTGCGGAAAGTTGCGTCTTCGAGCTTCTCGGGGATCTCGGTAGCGTAGAACCTTCTTCAGGGGCTCGGGTGTGGGACCAAGGGCGTCGGGATGGCCTCTGGGGCTTACAAGTGTGTGAGAGTGAGTGAGAGTTTGAGAAAAGTGTCCAAAATCCGGAGTTCATGCTTTCTATTTATAGGGTTGAAGGCGCGAGTACGCTGGGCGTACGCGTTACGCTGGGCGTACTTCGGTTATGCTAGGCGTAACTTTGCATCATGGCTTACGACTCGGGTCTAGCTAGGCGTAGAGCTTGCAACCGATGGGACTCGACCCTGCACCTGAGTACGCTGGGCGTACTCTTGAATACGCTGGGCGTAATCCCAACTTCAATCTTCTAAATTCCGTAACTTTTGCGTACGGGCTCCATTTTTCGTGTTCTTTATATCCACGCATAGGTGAGACTATGCTCTACAACTTTCATTTAGACTCCGTCGGCTAGTTTTGACTTTAATTTTAATACTATGTTTTTAATAGGCTGGGACTGCTAAAGTCTGTTAAAAATTCATAGTTTCTTTATTCGACGTCTGTTTTCGCTTGTCTTTTTATCATCTTACTCTTGTTGTGGAGACCTTCAACTCTCGTTTAGGTTGCATTAGCTAAATGTCGTTTAATCTTCAATTCGAGTTTTTAGCTCTCTACTACTATTACGAAACTTAGAAAATTCGTAACTTCTTCATACGAGGTCCGATTTGGGCGATCTTTTTATGCACGTTCGCCGTTTAACGTAATCTACGACTTTCGTTTAGATACTTAAGGCTAAAATGCATTTTATTGAAATTCTCTTTTTACGTTTAATAATGTCTTACCGGGTGTGTCGTGAATATTTTGAGTAGTCGAAATCTTTTCATTATAACTCGGTTTTTAATGTTCTTTATGTTTTTGGAAACCTTGGCACGATATCTATCATTTGATGCATCCAAAATTTTGATTTTGAACATTCCATTTTTGAGGTTAATTCCATTGATTCCAAATAGTTTCGTTGTATTAGACTTTTGAGTGATACATTGCTTTTGGAAAAATATAGGGTTGTCACAGGAAAGGGACTCGGTGAGTTAAACTCAGAGTTAGTAAAGAAGGTTCTCGGCGAGTCTGCGCCCTGACTCGGCGAGTCCAGTCAACTGGGAGTTGACTTTGACCAGGGAGTTGACTTTGATTTGGGGTAAAATAGTCATTTTACCCTGAGAGCATTTACAAGTAACTGATCTAGTGTTTTTGGGATTTGTAGCAGGACAGTTCCGGAGCAGTAGTCAGCCACTTTTAGAGTTAGCATCCCAACAGCCAGCACTACGAGGTGAGTTTCCTTCAAGTAGGAATGGGTCTACGGCCACAATGCCGGCCTGTTTAGTTAGCAGTAGTTCCGGACCTCAGTCCGATGCAGTAGTTAGATTTCTTGATGTCTTTGTGATTCAAACATGTCCTTGTGTTATGTATTCTGGACTTCGGTCTGATGCAGTATGTAGTATACGTGTTTATGCTAGTTGGTATGTGTTTATACTATGCTATGTTCAGTCAGTTCTGGACTTTGGTCCGATGCCGGGGACAAGGTCCTTGTTAGTTCCGAACTCCGGTCCGATGCAGTTAGTTCTGGACTTCGGTTCGATGCAGGGGACAAGGTCCCAGTTAGTTCCGGACTTCGGTCCGTTGCAGTTTTCAGGCTTCGGTCCGATGCAGAGGGCAAGGCCCTGGTTAGTTTCCGGACTTCAGTCCGATGCAGTGGGCAAGGCCCAGTATGTGCTTTATATGTTATTGTATGGTATGTGGTAGTTTAGGGGAGCTCACTAAGCTTTGTGCTTACAGTTTTAGTTTTGGTTTTAGGTACTTCCGCAAGCAATGGGAATAGCTCGGGATGATGGTTGATATCTTTAGTATTATTTATACAAAAATTTTTGGGTCGTATTTTGGGTCGTTACAATTACTACCTTGCAACACTTAATGCAATAATTGTGCTCCCACTAGCATAATAATTACATTCCAACTAGCATACCACTTATGCTCCCACTAGCTTTGACACATACTTAGAAATCAGCTGGACTAAAAGAACGGTACAACTATTGAGCCTAGTACTCAGTATACATGTTCATTGGGCCTTTGTGATCCACTTGCATGTTCAGTGGGTCCAATATAACCATTTCATGTCTATTGGGCCTTAGTGATCCAATTATACGCTTAGTTGGCCTAAATTAGCCTTTACATGTTATTCGGCCTTTGTGACCCATTTACATGCTAATTTAGCTTGGAATAAATCATCATATGCTTAATGGGCTTTAACGTGTCCATTTGCATACTTAACAAGCCTGGAAATGACTTACATGTCTAATTGGCCATAGTTGTCTTTTTTTTCATGTCTATTGGACCTTAGTGATCCAATTACATGCTTAATGGGCCTAAATTAGCTTTTATATTATTGGGCCTTAGTGGCCCATTTACATGCTAATTTAGCCTGGAATAATTCATCATATGCTTAATAGGCTTTAACGTGTCCATTTGCATACTTAACAAGCCTGGAAATAACTTACATGTCTAATGGGTCAGAGTTGTCTTTTTTTTTCATGTTTGTTGGTCCTTATCCTTTCACATTCATGTATCATCTGGTGTACGAAATTCTAAATATATATAACGTTATACATATTCATGTGGCAATAATTGGGATCTAGTGAGACTTGCCGGTTGACACCATAGAGTGTATAGCCGTAGCCTGTAGTTATAATCAGAGTCTCCTGGAGGGAGAGCGAGAGTTTGTGTATAGATCTATACGGGGGTGACTCCCCCACACCTGAGTTGTTCACTACAGTTAGACTAGGTCAGTCTAGGGTGACAAAACCTTGATCGGAACCGGCATTTGGAAAAATGCCAAGACAGGCAAATTAGTCACTATCATGCATGGTTATAACGACTCACATAGAGATCCATTACCATCAATAAATTACGGGAATCAAAGTGCTTAAAACATAATAATACAAAACAATTCATGCGATAATGCAAGGACTACAACACTTTTATAAATCAGAAAATATTGGAATTTCTTGGGGAAATACTATTATTTATTACATTTTACTTACAACAGATATAATATTAGGAAACTTTGGATCGTTTACTCATACATTTTTTTTTTTTTTACAAATGGAAATCACACATACATTTATACTTGATCATTACATCATTTTCAGAGAATTTATAGAAAATATCAGATTTTCTAGGTTTCACGAACAACACAAATTCTTTCAATCAAACATGCTTATGAACTCACCAACATTATATATGTTTACCATTTTCAAAATAACTTGTATTCTCAAGTAATCAATAAGTTGAAGAATCATCAAGAGTATTTTGGAATTTCTTTTATGCAAATGTCAATCATCGTACAATTTATGTTTTGGAATATGTAATGTAAAACAATGTACTTGATGTGAGCAATACCAGTTGTATTATGTAATGTTTGGTGATGATTGTGTTATGTTTCATGTATATTCATTGTGATGTTATTTCAATTTATAGTCACACGAGCCCTCAGACGTTTCCGCCGTCTGGTTCGAGGGTGTGACAGGTTGGTATCAGAGCATTGTTTATAGTGAACAGGCATGTCAAACCATACATGATATGCAACTATAAATACAATGGGACTAAAGCACTCTGAATAAATGCATACCTAAGTAAAAATTAAAACAATAACACTAAAAGCCTTTGGAGGAAATTGAACACTATGATTAAACCCGAACAATTATGTAGTCATATTGGGGATAAATATAGTCTAATCAACTATATTTATTCAAAATATGACCAACATGTATTTGGGAGTAATCATAGCGGGAAATGAATCTAGAAGCTTACCGCATCTCCAATAACTCTAGGAACCCAAACTTAAATGATTAAAATAAACCATAGGAGCATTTTAAAAAAAATTATATACACACTCCCTTTAAACACTACTCACCCCCAACTTCTCACACAGCTGCCATGGAGGGAGCACATCAGGGCATTCTTTTCTACCAGAACGTAGTACCCCACAGAGTAGTTGACGAAGACCCCGTGGTGGAGGCAGCTGCCGGTGTCAGACCTGAAGAACACGTGGATACGGACTATGGGTTTGAGGAACCTGATGAGATTATAGAGGAGGATGGAGATGTGAATGAGGCACCTGGTGAACCCCACCCCTCGGAAGTCCTATCAAATCCACCCATGATTCCGGAGACTGATATCGACTATATACGCTCCCTTGAGGAAGAAATAACCAATCTCAAGCGGCATCTCTTTGCGGCCGAAGCTAGAGCCGTTCAGGCCGAGCAAAGGGAAGATGTAATCACTCAAGAGGTGAACAAAATGGCCGAACTTCTGATACGTCAACTCGATGATTAAGCGCCGTCGTCACCACTACTGGTAGGATTTTGTTCCTCTGTTCACTATTATAAGTACTACTGTATGTAGGACCAGTCGTATCTCTTGCTAGTATTATGTATCTTTTTTATGTCTTACTTTATGTACTATCGACCTTATGTTTAATGATTACACTATTCATATGGTCGTCATGCTGTTAGGTTTTTCGCTTTTTCCTATGTATTGTATACCTTTAAGACAAAATTTTCATGTACTAAAACGGATATTATTAATAGAAATATTACGTGTTTTATCGTGGTATTGTTATCTGCTATGTGACTTATTTATGTGTTTCATGATAAATTATGAAGTTAGTTACATATACAAATTGATCACCAAGATAGTAGTGTTGGGTTTTAGCCATAAGAACTTTCCTATGTGCGCATGCAAAACCCTATTGCTTGGATCTAGGCTTTCTAATAAACATGCTTTTGAATCCAATACTTCTAATGGCTAATTAGGTTAAACAACAATATTAAAACAGATCTAGAATCATACCTTTGAATTCCTTGTTGATCTTGTTTGTCTTGGAGCTTCTAGAGTCACAATTATCACTCCTCTAATGGCTTACAAACACCAATAGCAAGCAAGATGATTTAAGAGAGAGGAGAGGGGATGAATTCGGCCAGAGTATCCTTGCTTAAGGTTGTGTGTCGAATTCCCTCACCCATAGGGGCTATTTATACTATTAGACTCCTTAAGGGCTTCACCCTAAACCCTAATTGGATAATCTTCTCTTAAGGCTATCCAAATCCATTCCATAGATAACCATATGGACGATTTGAGCTATCCTAAAGCTCTTAGAATTCGTCCAAGGTCCATCCTAATGGATTTACAGTCTAAAGTCTAACTATCAAACAATTGACAGTTTACACCCTCTTATTTAATTAATCTCTTTAAGTCACCAAATTAATACCAATTAATTTATGACTTATATTAATCAAATAGCTAAATATTATTCCTTATAATATTTACTCTCTCTTAATAAATCATCCTTCAAGTTGCTATGGTGAAGGCAACCCAAAAGGACCATGCACCACCGAATATAGTTATAGCCTTAGACACTATTCCAACAGTCTCCCACTTGGATAAGTCTAATAACTATACAAGTACAATACGGTTTGCAATCGTAGCTCTCAAAGACGCTGTCAACTCTGATCTAATCAACCTTGTCCTTTAGATAAGGGATCGTACAGTCCTCTGTTAGATATCATGCTGACAATCCTATGGAATGGTTAGTCTAGCATTTAGATTTCTCGATCTCCGATTTATTTGACATAGAACTTAATCGAACACATCAATTCAGTTCTGACCGGGCCCGACACATAAGTCAAATCAAATCATCGAGTGACCAAGATATCTCTTCTATCCTCTTAGGATAAAATTTACAGATAAACTTCGACTTATATGCATTTACTTATTCATTAACCAACTATACACAACAATGCGTTTTATAACATCAAGTTACTGATGCGTTTTCGCATTATCAATGCACAATCAATTAACAAATAATAAACCATATAACATCAAGTTACTGATGCATTTCCATAAGGTGATTCCAGGAAGCTCGGGTTTATTCCAATGCTCAAAACCAGTTCATAAGCACTCATGAACGTTGCAGCAACCCTTGCTATGTCTAACACCATTTAGACACTCTACACACCAATTCATAACAATCTTCATTCATATCTACTTCCAACATATGAACGATTGTGGACCATTTGAATAATTCGATTATTCCTAATAAACTCAATTATTCTGGGAGTCAAAACATGCAAAGTGAAACAATAGTTAAACAACTAACATGTGATAGTAACTTTACTCATAAATAAAACTTCTTTATTTAATCATCAAATGTCAATTACATTTATCTATTATACGTTTCTAATACTATCTAATCTATGCTAATATCATCCTTCAGCCCAATACTCCTAGCATGCTGCAAGTGCTTAACCCTACTCAGTCCCTTCGTAAACGGATCTGCTGGATTATCTTCTGATGATATCCTCTTCACTACGAGTTGTCCTTCTTCTACACGATGTCTAACGAAGTGATATTTTCTGTCGATATGTCGGGATCTACCATGATCCCTCGGTTCCTTGGTCAAGGCAACCGCACCTTCGTTATCACAGAAAATCTCCATGGGCTCCTTTATGGCCGGCACAACTCCAAGATCACCGATGAAGTTCTTCAGCCATATTGCCTCCTTCGACGCTTCGCTCGCTGCAATATACTCTGATTCGCACGTTGAATCAGCTACGGTTTCTTGCTTGGAACTTTTCCATGTCACTGCTCCTCCATTTAGGGTAAAGACCCAGCCCGACTGCGAACGGTAGTTGTCCCTATCGGTTTGAAAGCTGGCGTCACTATACCCTCGCACCTTCAAGTCATCACTCCCTCCAAGGACTAAGAACCATTCTTTCGTCCTCCGAAGGTACTTAAGGATGTTCTTCACCGCAATCCAATGTGCTTTGCCAGGGTTCCCTTGATATCTGCTAACCATGCTCAAAGCGAAGGCTACATCAGGGCGAGTACAAGTCATAGCGTACATGATTGAGCCAACTGCGGAAGCGTATGGTACTCGGCTCATTTCTGCTATCTCAGCTTCGGTACTCGGACTTTGAGTCTTACTCAACTTGGCATTTCCTTGTATCGGTAGTTCTCCCTTCTTTGAGTTTTCCATACTAAAACGTTTTAGTACCTTCTCCAAGTAAGTATTCTGACTAAGTCCAATTAGTCTCTAACTTCTTTCTCTTACTATCCTTATTCCCAAAATGTAAGAAGCCTCTCCGAGGTCCTTCATAGCGAAGCACTTCCCGAGCCAGGACTTAACCTCCTGCAGAGTCGGGATGTCGTTTCCTATGAGTAATATGTCATCGACATATAGAAAGAGGAAGCTTACTATACTCCCACTGGCTTTGACATATACACAAGATTCGTCTTCGCTTCGTACAAATCCAAACTCTTTGACTTTCTCATCGAAGCAAAGATTCCATCTGCGAGACGCTTGTTTAAGTCCATAAATGGACTTCTCAAGCTTACACACTCTATTCGGATGCTTCGGATCCACAAACCCCTCTGGCTGAGCCATGTAAACATCCTCAGCCAACTTTCCGTTAAGGAAAGCGGTCTTGACATCCATTTGCCAAATCTCATAATCATGAAATGCGGCAATTGCTAGCATCACTCTAATAGATTTAATCTTCGCAACTGGTGAGAAGGTCTCATCATAGTCAACTCTGGGAGTTTGAGTAAAGCCCTTCGCAACCAATCGCGCTTTATATGTGTGTACGTTCCCATCCACGTCGGTCTTCTTCTTGAAGATCCACTTGCACCCTACGGTCTTACGTTCGGGCACGTAATCAACCAAATTCCAAACTTGGTTATCGTACATGGATTGGATCTCGCTATCCATCGCCTCTTTCCATTTCGTAGACTCCGGGCCTGCCATGGCTTCCTTATAGCTATTAGGTTCATCAAGATTTACTAGTGTACCATCACTAATATACGTGTCCCCTTCGGTGGTAATATGAAAACCATAAAACTGGGGTTGAACTCTAATTCTATCGGAACGTATAAGAGGTAAGGATTCATCAATCGGTTCAACCGGAGTTTCCTCCTCGGGTTGAATGCCAGCGGTAGAGGTTCCTTCATCTATCGATTCTTGAATCTCTTCAAGTTCGATTTGCCTCCCACTGTCTCCTTGGCTTATGAGTTCTCGCTCTCGGAAAACTCCTCTCCTCGCAACAAAGATAACATTATCTTTCGGTCTATAGAAGAGATATCCAAAGGAAGTTTGCGGGTAGCCGATGAAAATACATCGCTCACTTCGAGGTTCAAGCTTGTCGTGAGTATCTCGTCTTACGAAAGCCTTGCAACCCCAAACCTTGATATGTGCCAACAAGGGAGCTTTCCCCGTCCACATCTCGTGAGGTGTTTTGGCAACCTTCTTAGTAGGGACTCGGTTAAGCATATGGGCGGCAGTCTCTAAGGCATACCCCCAAAAGAAGATAGGTAGTGAAGCACGACTCATCATAGAGCGAACCATATCCAATAAGGTTCGATTACGCCTTTCTGCCACACCATTCAACTGCGGTGTCCTAGGAGGCGTCAATTGCAAAACTATTCCACACTCCTTGAGATAATTGTGGAATTCAAGACTTAGGTACTCTCCTCCTCGATCGGATTGAAGCATCTTGATTTTCCTGCCCAATTGAGTCTCCACTTCATTCTTGAACTCTTTGAACTTTTCAAAGGTTTCTGACTTTTGCTTGATTAAATAGATATACCCATATCTACTATAATCATCGGTAAAAGTCACATAGAAGCGGTTCCCATCCTTTGTGGTTGATCTAAAAGGTCCACATACATCGGTATGTATTAGGTCTAATAGTCCCTCACCCCTTTCACAAGTACTCATGAAGGGTGACTTAGTCATCTTTCCAAGTAAACAACACTTGCATGTGTCATCTTCCCTAAGGTCGAATGACTCCAACACTCCATCCTTTTGGAGTTGGGCTATGCGTTTCTTGTTGACATGTCCAAGACGACAATGCCACAAGGATGCTTTATCCATACTAGTGGAAGAATCAATATTCAAAACATCATTTCCTATGTTATCAACAATCATAACAGTTTCATATATTCCATTACATGGTATAGCTTCAAAGTAAAAGACACCATTTAGATAAGCCAAAATAGAACCATTCTCATTATTAAAAGAAAATCTAAATCCTTGTCTATATAAACCATGAAATGAAATGATGTTTCTAGCCATTTCTGGCGAATAGCAACAATTGTTCAAATCTAAAACTAAACTATTCTTAAGCAGTAAAGAATACACTCCAATCTTGGTCACAGGCGACGATCTTCTGTTCCCCATGATTAGATTGATCCTTCCTTGCTCCACATCCCTACTTCTTTTTAGTCCCTGCACATTAGAACAAATGTGATAACCGCAACCGGTGTCAAGAACCCAAGAAATAGCATGATTAGACTCGTTTGATTTGATTGCATATATACCTACGAAAGATGGCTTGATCTTTCCTTCCTTGATGGCTTGCAGGTAACCCGGGCAGCTTCTCTTCCAATGTCCTATCTTATGGCAGTGGTGGCACTCTGCCTCCTTCGGGTTAGAGCAGGGCTTAGAGGGATCAACTTTGGTCCCACTAGAAGAGGAACCATCTCGGGCTTTCACCTTTCGATAGTTATTTGAAGAAGCTTTCCTCTTCTTTCCCTTCCCTTGACCAATAGCCAAGACAGGAGCAACGGATGGATTGGGAGTTGGTGCAACAGACTTGTCCTTGAAGTTGCTCTCAGCAACCCTCAAGAGACCTTGGAGTTTACTTAGAGTGACCTCCTCTTTGTTCATGTGGTAGGTCATCCTAAATTGATTGTACATCGGAGGAAAAGAGTGAAGCACCATGTCGATCGCCAAGTCTTCGCCGAAGTCAACATTTAACTTGCGAAGGCGGTCGACATACCTTTGCATCTTTTGTAAGTGCACGGTAAGAGATTCTCCATGACCCATCTTGGCGGAAATCATGTTAGTGAAGATCTCGTAACGCTCTTGTCTCGCGTTTTGGTGGTACCTCTCCAACAAGTCTTGATGCATCTCGTATGGATACATGTCCTCGTAGGACTTTTGGAATTCGAAGTTCATGGTGGCGATCATGATGCAATGTACTTTCGTTGCATCTCGCTCATGAGTTTCAAAGGCGGTGATTTCAGTGGGAGTAGCAACTTCGGGGTTGATTTTCTCGAGCTTCTCGTCGAGGACATACTCTTTATCCTCATAGCGAGCAATGGTGCGAATGTATCTTATCCATTCGCCAAAGTTCGTTCCATCGAAGGTGACCTTTTGGCAAAGGCTCATCAACATGAAAGAACTAGCAGCAGCGTTGTTTGCATTTGACATCTATAGAAAGGACAAAGATTGATTAGAATAAGAATCCCTAATTATCACCCAATAAGAAAAATTAGGGCAAGGATCTAACAATAACATTTACATACTAGAAAAGGGATGCCGTAATCCAACATGCAAATAAATTGAAGGTAAGTGAATGACGATTCTGTTGGATAAGGTGTCTAAGTCCATAACTATTTCTGGTATGTACTTGACCCGACCCGGCATGGTCCATTTGGGTTGCATGGCACCATGCAATTGGATAGACTAAATGAGAGAAATAACACTTGGAGATTATTAATATATTATAAGTTCTAATATATTAATAATATTATTTGATTAGTTTGATCAAGAATTAATTTAGAATTAATTAAGTGATCAAAAGATAACTAATTAAATATATGGGTTGATTAAGTAAATCATCCATATCTTGTATAGTGGGCTAAAAGGCTCCATGGATCATCAAGTTGGGTTCCACCCATAGGATGCTCCATGGATGCTCCATGGGAGTTACAAACCCATGGGTCATGGAAATGAAGAGTCATGACACATTAGGGTTTAACCCTAGGTGTGTCAACACTATATAAGTAACATGATCTCCTCCCAAATCGGCTACACTGAGAATATAGAGGGCTTGGCCGATTTTTGAAGAAGTGAGTATTCTCTCATAAGTTCTTCCAAGAGCATTTGGCGTTGTGTGAAGCATTTGAGGCATCACACTTGGGGTGCTAGGCTCACAAGGTTTCAAGGAACACAAGCAACAACAAGGTAAGTTATTCTATCTATACTTTATGTTAAAATTGTTCCCCATGTATGCTAGATAGGAATATAACCTTGGAATTCAACTTTGCATGACAAATTAGACAAACATAGATCCAAGGTTATTATGGTTGCATGTACACTTAGGAAGTGTTAGAATGCTCAAAACCCATCAGTGGTATCAGAGCCTAGGCTTGTTTGTTCTTTTTTGTGCTTAAAAGTTGAAAACAGAATCGGAAATTTGCTGTCTGGGAATGGACTCGTCGAGTCTATAGGGGGGACTCGTCGAGTCCATGATTATCTTCAACCAACTCGGCGAGTCATGTTCATGCACTCGGCGAGTAGGGTCGACTGAGTGCAGAATTTCGATTCAGTTGCTGGAAAATGAATTAGAAACATTACCCTAAACTGTTTTGGTAATTGAAAACTTGTTTTTGGTGGTGTAATGTCTTTGATAATTCATTTACAACAACTAGTTATCAAAATTACAAAGTTTTATGTAATTTTTGATTGTGTTCATATTCAAGTTCTTGTTCTTATGATGTTTTAGATGATCATAGGAATTATTTGTAACCTATTTGGTAGTTTAATTCTTGATCATAATGTGTTTTAATGGAGTCCATAACTTATCCTTAAGTTATGGAAAACCAAGAGTCACACTTGAGTTAAAACCATTAAGAAAACACAAGAGTTATAAAAATGAAGAGTCTTCATTTTATTACTCTATTAAACTCATAAGTTACAAGAAATGAAAAGTTTTGAAAGTTACAAAACTTGCCCTCAAGTTTTGGAACAAGTAAAGTTAAGTTAAAACTTTAGTTCCAACCCCTAGAATTTTAAAAGTTAAAATTCAACCCTTATACTTATATTATGATAATTTAATAATTATATATATATGTATAAGAATAAAGTCGTCTTACCGCTAGTACGCCTCATTCACGAAGCCGGTCTATAAGGTGGGTATAAGGTTGTTGCCTATAAAATGGTGACTTAATGGGTGAATATTCTCACCCACCACTTGCTTAACTGGTGGAGGGTCGTTAGCCGAACGGGTAAGACAAGGACTTATAAATTCTCATTCAAAGTATGATGAATATAATAAAGTAACTAAATGTTTATTAAATTCCCAATCTTAGTTACTTTAGGAAAAATGTGAATAAGGTGCTAATCCATGAAATTACACTTTACACTTTGTCTGAGTCGTTGGTGGAGCGTGTGTGGTTAACCGGCACACTAACTTGGACTTAACAAGGTAGGTAAAGGGTGACTTAAGGTTTATTATAGTATCGGTGGAGCGTGTGTGGTTTACCGGCACATCGATTGAGTGATAAACTTTAAGGGTACCAAGTGATTTGCATGGTTACTTCACACCTCGTTTTGTGATCCTCGGCATCCCAGTCACAAAACCTGGAGGGCACTCCCGAGATTGAAACATGCCTTTGAAAAGTTCATTGGATCTCAAAGAATCTAGGAATTTCTAAAACCAATAAAAACTAAATATTTAATATTTCAGTTTTCGTGGTGGAAATTGGTGAATCGTCATTCACCTACCTTTCAAATATGGTATAGCTTAGATTACGGCATACCTCTTCTAAGTTATATTATATTGTGATTGGATCCTAGCCTTAATATTACATTTGGGTGTTTTATTAAGGACTCTCTTAAATCTAAACTAAACTTGTTCTTCTTTTTCAGATGTCTTCAAATAATGCTTCTGGCTCGAATCCTAATGGCTCCTTTACTCTTATGAGTCTGTGTGGGAAAGTCACCTTTGATGGATCCAACTTCAATAAGTGGATCAGAAACATCAGGATGATTACCCGCTACGAGGACAAAGAATATTTCCTTGACAAGGAGCTTAAGGAAATTGACGAGTCCACTGCAACTCCCCAGGAGATCGCTGACTTTCATACTCATGAAAGAGATGCAACCAAGGTGGCTTGCATCATGTTAGCTACCATGACAGCTGAACTCCAAAAGTCTTATGAAGATTTCTACCCTTATGAAATGCACCAAGATTTGATGGAAAGATACCATCAAAGTGCACGACAAGAGAGGTACGAAGTCATCTGCTCCATGATAACAACCATGACGAAGGACGGAGAGTCCGTCACGAGCCACATGCAGAAAATGCAAAGGTATGTGGATCGTTTGCTGAAGCTTAATGTGAACTTCCCTGAGGAGCTTGCAATAGATATCATTTTGCACTCCTTACCATCGTGCTATGATCAATTCCGCATGACATATCACATGAACAAGGAAGAGGTCACCCTCAGCAAACTTCAGGGACTTCTCAAGACCGCAGAAACAGGTCTTAAGGGGAAGTCGGTTGCTATCACTCCTACTCCAGACTCAACTCCGGTCTTGGCAATCGGGCAAAGTCGAGGGAGGAAGAGAAAGAGATCTTCAAAGGGTACCAAGGCTCGGACCCTTGATGGCTCTTCTTCAAGTGGAACCAAGAAAGGTTTCATAACTCCTTCTTCTGACCCAAAAGAGGCTGAATGCTTCTATTGCCATGAAAAAGCTCATTGGAAGCGGAACTGCCCAAAGTACCAGCAGGATGTGAAGGATGGGAAAGTCAAACCCAACCATGCAGGTATTTACACTATCATTTCTAATAACTCACCCCATTCGAAATCTTGGGTCCTTGATACCGGTTGCGGTATTCATATTTGTTGTGACTTGCAGGGACTAGGAAGAAGTGAGAATGTGGAGCAAGGAAGAATAAACTTAATCATGGGGAATAGGAAAGTTACACCTGTCACCAAGATTGGAGTTCATACTTTATCGCTAAGTAGTAGGTTAAATTTAGATTTGAATAAATGTTGTTATTCGCCAGAAATGGCAAGAAATATTATTTCCTTTCATGCATTGTACAAACAAGGTTTCACCTTTTCGTTTGATAATGAAGTTGGTTCGATTAATGCTTTCTTTAATAATGTACTTTATTTTAAAGCATTACCTTGTGATGGTGTGTATGAAGCTGTATCTATTGTAGATAACTTAGGAAATAATGTTTTGTGTATTGATTCTACTAATAATAATAACTTGGATAAAGCATCATTATGGCATTGTCGTCTTGGACATATAAGCAAGAAACGCATATGCCAACTCCAAAAGGATGGAGTCTTGGAGTCGTTTAACCTAAAGTCAAATGATAGTTGCGAATCATGCTTACTTGGAAAAATGACAAAGTCACCCTTCACAGGCTCGTGTGAAAGGGGTGAAGGTTTGTTGGACCTTATACACACGGATGTGTGTGGACCATTCAAACATGCCACTAGAGATGCTAATCGTTATTATTTGACTTTTACTGATGATTACAGTAGATATGGATATGTCTACTTAATCAAGCATAAGTCAGAGACTTTCGAGAAGTTTAAGGAATTTAAACAGGAAGTTGAGAATCAATTGGGCAGGAACATTAAGATGCTTCGATCCGATCGAGGTGGTGAGTATCTTAGTTCAGAGTTCCTCGACTATCTAAAGGAATGTGGGATTGTCTCACAATTGACACCTCCCAGGACACCGCAGTTGAATGGTGTGGCTGAGAGGCGTAATCGAACCTTGTTGGACATGGTTCGTTCCATGATGAGTCGAGCTTCGCTACCAATCTCATTCTGGGGGTATGCCTTAGAGACTGCCGCCCATATCCTTAATCTAGTCCCTACAAAGAAAGTTGCCAAAACTCCTCACGAGATGTGGACTGGTAAAGTACCTAAACTAGACCACATCAAGATTTGGGGCTGCGAGGCTTTCGTGAGACGTGAGACTCATGATAAGCTCGAACCCCGAAGCGAGAGGTGTAATTTCATCGGCTACCCACAGCAATCCTTTGGTTACCTCTTCTACAGACCTAGTGACAATGTGGTCTTTGTAGCAAGAAGAGGAGTCTTTCGAGAAAGAGAGTTTATAAGCCAAGGAGACAGTGGGAGGCAAGTTGATCTTGAAGAAATTCAAGAGTCAAGTGGTGAAGGAACTTCAAACTCTAGCCCTCAACTTGAGGAGGAAACTCCTGTTGAGCCAATTGACGAATCTGTACCTCTGAGGCGTTCCACGAGAGTTAGGAGTGCACCTGAGCATTACTATGGATTCCATATTACTGCAGAAGGTGAGACACTTATTAGTGATGAGACACTAGTAAGTTAAGATGACCCTAACAGCTACGAGGAAGCCATGGCAGGCCCCGAGTCTGCCAAATGGAAAGAGGCTATGGATAGCGAGATACAATCCATGTATGACAATCAAGTTTGGAACTTGGTTGAGAATGTACCAGGTCGAAAGACTGTAGGGTGCAAATGGGTCTTCAAGAAGAAGACCGACATGGATGGTAAAGTACACACGTATAAGGCTAGACTGGTTGCAAAGGGCTTCTCTCAAATTCTTGGAGTGGATTATGATGAGACCTTTTCTCCGGTAGCCAAGATTAAGTCTATTCGGGTTCTGTTAGCCATAGCCGCATTTCATGACTATGAAATTTGGCAAATGGATGTCAAAACCGCTTTCCTTAATGGGAAGTTGGCTGAAGATGTTTACATGAGTCAGCCAGAGGGTTTTGTCAGCAACGAGTACCCTAATAGAGTGTGTAAGCTTGAGAAATCCATTTATGGATTAAAGCAAGCACCTCGCAGATGGAATCTTTGCTTTGATGAAAAGGTCAAGGAATTTGGCTTTTCTAGGAGTGAAGATGAATCTTGTGTATATGTCAAGGCTAGTGGGAGTATAGTTAGCTTTTTGGTATTGTATGTGGATGACATACTACTCATAGGAAACGACATTCCAACCCTGCAGGAAGTAAAGTCCTGGCTTGGAAAGTGTTTCGCTATGAAGGACCTTGGTGAAGCTGCCTATATTTTGGGGATAAGGATCTTGAGAGATCGGAGTAAAAGACTAATTGGACTTAGTCAAAGTACCTACTTGGAGAAGATTCTGAAGAGATTCAGAATGCAAGACTCCAAGAAAGGAGAGTTGCCCATCCAGAGTAACGCCAAACTGAGTAAGACACAAAGCCCTAGCACTGAGGCTGAGATAGCAGAAATGAGTCGAATAACTTATGCTTCGGTTGTAGGTTCGATCATGTATGCTATGACGTGTACTCGACCTGATGTAGCCTTTTCCTTGAGCATGGTTAGCAGGTTTCAGGGGAACCCTGGCAAGGCACACTGGACTGCGGTAAAGACTATTCTCAAGTACCTACGAAGGACTAAGGACTGGGTCCTTACCCTCGGTGGGAGTGATGACTTGAGAGTTGTAGGGTATAGTGATGCTAGCTTCCAGACTGATAGGGATAACTTCCGCTCTCAGTCGGGCTGGGTCTTTACCCTGAATGGAGGAGCAATTTCTTGGAAGAGTTCCAAGCAAGAGACAGTGGCAGATTCTACTTGTGAATCAGAGTATATTGCAGCTAGCGAAGCGGCAAAGGAGGCGTTATGGCTGAGGAACTTCATTGGAGACCTTGGAGTTGTACCAGCTATTAAAGAGCCAATGGAAATTTTCTGTGATAGTGAAAGTGATGTTGCCTTAGCCAAGGAACCAAGGGATCACGGGAGATCCAGACACATCGACAGAAAATACCATTTCATCAGACATCGGATCGAAGAAGGACTCCTCGTGGCAAAGAGGGTATCATCATATGAGAATCCGGCAGATCCCCTCACGAAGGGACTGACTCGGGTTAAGCATCTCCAGCATGCTCGGAGCATAGGGCTGAAGGATGATATTAGATTTAGTAGTTAGATAATCTCGAAATTTGTAAAGTGTAATTGACATTTGATGATGAATAAAAGTGTTTTATTTATGAGTAAAGTGTTGCTATCTCTTGTCAATCGTTTACTATATTTCTTTTGCATGTTTTGACTTCCAGAGTAATTTTGTTTGGTATAACATATTATTCAAACCTCCACAGTCGGTCAGATGTCGGAAGTAGGTATGAATCAAGACTGTCATGTTTGGTTGTAGAGGTCTGGGACAAGGCTACAACAATCATGAGTGCTCATAAGTTTTGAGCATTGGACTCAACCCACGCGCACTGGAATCACTTCATGGAATTCTATCTCGAGTGATCGTGAGACGGTAATATCATATAAGTCTTTAAACCTAGAGATATGATTTGTTACTTACAAGTTGGTTATGCATTGATTGTACGAAAAACGCATTGGTAACTCGATGTTATAAAATCGCGCTCTTATGTGTAATTCAATGAGTAGTAGAACCAACATATGAGTCGAAGTTTATCTGTTCCTTCTTGGATTAGAAGCTGATATCTGGGCCCCTCGATGATTTTGTTTTGACCTATGTATCGGGCCCGGTCAGAACTAAATTGATGTGTTCAATAAAGTTCTTTGTCAAACAAATCGGAAATCGGGAAACAAATGTTGGACAATAAGTAAGACATTGTTCCATGTATTTGTCCGACTGATATCTAGAACAGAGGATTATATGATCACTTATCTTAAATGGCGTACCATCATTTTCTCAGTTTCGAGAAACCTTGTAAAGAGCTACGATTGCCGATCGGTTCCTGAAGTCATACTTGCAGTAATAGTTATTAGACTTATCCAAGTGGGAGACTGTTGGATAAGGTGTCTAAGTCCATAACTATTTCTGGTATGTACTTGACCCGACCCGGCATGGTCCATTTGGGTTGCATGGCACCATGCAATTGGATAGACTAAATGAGAGAAATAACACTTGGAGATTATTAATATATTATAAGTTCTAATATATTAATAATATTATTTGATTAGTTTGATCAAGAATTAATTTAGAATTAATTAAGTGATCAAAAGATAACTAATTAAATATATGGGTTGATTAAGTAAATCATCCATATCTTGTATAGTGGGCTAAAAGGCTCCATGGATCATCAAGTTGGGTTCCACCCATAGGATGCTCCATGGATGCTCCATGGGAGTTACAAACCCATGGGTCATGGAAATGAAGAGTCATGACACATTAGGGTTTAACCCTAGGTGTGTCAACACTATATAAGTAACATGATCTCCTCCCAAATCGGCTACACTGAGAATATAGAGGGCTTGGCCGATTTTTGAAGAAGTGAGTATTCTCTCATAAGTTCTTCCAAGAGCATTTGGTGTTGTGTGAAGCATTTGAGGCATCACACTTGGGATGCTAGGCTCACAAGGTTTCAAGGAACACAAGCAACAACAAGGTAAGTTATTCTATCTATACTTTATGTTAAAATTGTTCCCCATGTATGCTAGATAGGAATATAACCTTGGAATTCAACTTTGCATGACAAATTAGACAAACATAGATCCAAGGTTATTAGGGTTGCATGTACACTTAGGAAGTGTTAGAATGCTCAAAACCCATCAGATTCACTAATTCTCCATCACAAAACTTAAACTTTTAGTCCTAAGTGTTTTTTGAGAATTCCTAGGTCCGGATGAGATTCATTGAACTATTCAATGGCATGTTTAAATCTCGATATGCCCCTCTTGTTTGTGACTGGGATGCCGAGGATCACAAAGCGGGTGTGAATTACCATGCAAATTCACATGGTGCCTTCATTGTAACGATCACCTATTCGATGTGCCGGTAAACCACACACGCTCCATCGAACTATGATAAACAATGAATCACCCTTTGCCACCTTCGCTTAGAACCAATTAGTGTGCCGGTAAACCACACACGCTCCACTAACATCTTAGCAAGGTGCAAAGTGTAATTTCATGGGATTGCATCAATTCACTTTTCCTAAAGTAACTAAGATTGGGAAATTAAAAAAAATTTAGTTACTTCGTATTTCTTATTATTCTTTTAATGAGAGGATGAGGTTGCCCTATCTTACCCGTTCGGCTAACGACCCTCCACCAATCAAGCAAGCGGTGGGTGTGAGTGTACACCCATTAAGCGCCATTTTATAGGCCGCAACCTTATACCCACCTTATAGATCGGCTTCGTGAATGAGGCCTACTAGCGGTAAGACTAGCATTTAGTTATATTATTCTAGTAATATTATATAAGTATAGGGTTGCATTTTAAACTTTTCAAAATCTAGGGTTTAAAATTTGAGTTGTCTAAATTAAAACTTTAATCACAAATATAAATTTCAAAACTTTAGGGTAGGTTTTAAACATTTAAAACATGAAGGATCAAATAACAAATAATTCCAATCAACAATTAATATTCTAATTATCTTTATTTGATTTATCTTGATTTCTTTGAAGATAATTACCAAAATAATTAATTATTATCATATAAGAAAATTAAATATTTTATTAGATGATAAATATCTTTAATTAGATCAAGATAATAGTCATATTTATCAAAAAATCGGATTTACATTGATCTAATATGATTAAGGTAAGTTTCCATAAGATAATTATGAAAAAATCCCGAATCTGGCCATTCCTGACGCCTGGACTCGCCGAGTGCACAAGGGAACTCGCCGAGTCAGGCCTACTCGACGAGTCCACCTTGGGACTCAACGAGTCAGTGACTCAAAACCCAAAAAAAATCGAATTTTGCAGGTTTGTTTCAGTTATTCAAGCAACAATTTAAAGAAAACCAATCTAGGCTCTGATACCACTGTTGGGTTTTAGCCATAAGAACTTTCCTATGTGCGCATGCAAAACCCTATTGCTTGGATCTAGGCTTTCTAATAAACATGCTTTTGAATCCAAGACTTCTAATGGCTAATTAGGTTAAACAACAATATTAGAACAGATCTAGAATCATACCTTTGAATTCCTTGTTGATCTTGTTTGTCTTGGAGCTTCTAGAGTCACAATTGTCACTCCTCTAATGGCTTACAAACACCAATAGCAAGCAAGATGATTTAGGAGAGAGGAGAGGGGATGAATTCGGCCAGAGTATCCTTGCTTAAGGTTGTGTGTCGAATTCCCTCACCCATAGTGGCTATTTATACTATTAGACTCCTTAAGGGCTTCACCCTAAACCCTAATTGGATAATCTTCTCTTAAGGCTATCCAAATCCATTCCATAGATAACCATATGGACGATTTGAGCTATCCTAAAGCTCTTAGAATTCGTCCATGGTCCATCCTAATGGATTTACAGTCTAAAGTCTAACTATCAAACAATTGATAGTTTACACCCTCTTATTTAATTAATATCTTTAAGTCACCAAATTAATACCAATTAATTTATGACTTATATTAATCAAATAGCTAAATATTATTCCTTATAATATTTACTCTCTCTTAATAAATCATCCTTCAAGTTGCTATGGTGAAGGCAACCCAAAAGGACCATGCACCACCGAATATAGTTATAGCCTTAGACACTATTCCAACAAGTAGTACTCTAAACCTAATATACGCTATGCGCTCATCATCTCTTTGTTCTGTGATAGAAGATACCTTGAAGAAACCCACCAGTGAACAACGATGCAACTCCACCAACACCGTCGACACCACCTACGCCAGAGTTGAACTCGGCTGCTTTCCAAGCGGTAGTTTCAGCTGCAGTTGCAGCAGCTCTAACTCACATCCACAACGGAAACAACGGTGGAGGCAATGGGAATGGAGCTGGAAGTTCCAATCAAGGAGTGAATCAAAGGCTTACCAAGGCCTGTACTTACAAAGACTTCACTAACTCCAAACCACGAACCTTTAACGAACGGGAGGCATAATAACCCTGAAAAGATGGATTGAGAAGGTGGAATCAGTGTTTGAAATTTGCGGATGTCCGGATGAGTCTAAGGTCAAATTTGCGGCCTGCACATTTTTTGATCAAGCCCTCTCCTGGTGGAATGGTCACATAGATGCCATGACTCTCCTAGTGGCGAACACGATACCATGGGAGGAACTTAAGGATATATTGTTAGCTAACTACTGTCCCCAGGGAGAAATTCAAAAATTGGAACAAGAATTATGGAACCTCACGGTGCAAAACTCTGAAATTGATGTGTACATAACAAGGTTTAGTGAGCTGTCTCTTTTTTGTCCCGGAATGATCACGTCAGAAGGGAAGAAGATCGAGAGGTTTATTTGGGGATTGACCATGCCAATTCAAGGGAATGTAATTATGGCAAACCCTGAGACGTATGATAGTGAAAAGAGACTGGCCAAGAAATTGTATGATCATGGCAAAAAAAAGGGGGCAAAAGCAAGAGAAATGGAAGTTAAGAAAGAAGGTGGGAACAAGAAGGGGAAAAATAACAAGCGGAAGGGAAATCAAAATTCTAAATCATTAAAGAAACAACAAGCCGTGACTATCCATGCTGCTACTCAAGCTATCATCACACCACATGCTCCAGCCTCATCCACATAAAATAGCCCAAAGCAATACTCAGGAAATCTTCCTAAATGTAACAAATGCAACTTCCATCATCATGGGGAATGTCGAGAGATAATTTGCACAAGGTGCAATCGTAATCGTCATACAACAAAGTACTATAGGACTCAGCTTCCACAGAACCAGACGCCAAACAACAACGACGACAACAACAACAACAACCGCAACAACAACAACATCAACAACAACAACACCAATGTTGGGGCCAGTAATACCTGTTATGGATGCGGGAGAACCGGGCATTTCAGGTGCAATTGCCCCAATGTTAACAATCAAGGAGCTAGAGGATCAGGAAGAGTTTTGACTTTGGGACAAGGTGAAGCAGTCGAGGACCCTACCGTTGTCACCGGTACGTTCCTACTTAACAACACATATGCATCTATCTTATTCAATAGTGGGGCAAAACGAAGTTTCGATAGTAACAAGTTCAAAAATCTACTAAATCAACGACCCCAGAAGCTCAATGAAACCTTCACGGTGGAAATGGCTAATGGGAAGATTGAATCAACTAAATATATCTATATCAGATGCACATTAACACTAAACAACCACTACTTCCAAATAGATTTAATGCGTGTAAATGTGACGAGTTTTGATATGATAATTGGCATGGATTGGTTAAGCCCCTATCATGTTGATATTATGTGTCACGAGAAGGACGTTCGTCTTCATCTTCCCAATCATGAAACCCTAATAATATATGGTGATAAACCCGACACAAATCTTCGTCTTATATCATGCATCAAGGCACAAAAGTGTTTACTTAAAAAGAACTACACATTCCTCACTCACATCATAGATAAAACCAAGGAACAAGTAAACCTTCATGACATCCCAGTGGCGTGCGACTTTCCGGATGTAGTTCCTGTAAAATCTTCCAGGGATACCCCTAGAAAGACAAGTCAAATTTCGGATCGAACTCGTGCCTGGAGCCACTCCGATCGCCAAATCACCCTATAGGTTGGCTCCCGCTGAAATGCAAGAATTATCAAGCCAACTGAGTGAACTCCTGGATAAGGGATTTATAAGACCAATCTTCTCTCCATGGGGAGCGCTAATTCTTTTTGTTAAAAAGAAAGACGGATCCTTCAGGATGTGTATCGACTAAAGGGAACTGAACAAGCTCACTATCAAAAAATCGGTATCCACTTCCATGAATCGATGATCTATTTGACCAGCTTCAAGTAGCTAGTTATTTCTCCAAGATAGATATGAGATCTAGTTATCACCAACTCCGAGTCTGGGAGGAGGATATCCGAAAAACTGCCTTTCGAACATGGTAGAAACATTACAAATTTGTCGTGATGCCCTTCGGTCTAACAAATGCCCCTGCCACATTTATGGACCTCATGAATCGAGTTTGTCGCCCATTCCTTGATAACTTCATAATTGTTTTCATCAATGATATTCTTGTATACTCTCGAAGTGAAGAAGACCATAGTGAACATCTCCAACAAATCTTAGAGACCCCGTGAGCTGATAAGTTGTATGCGAAACTGTCCAAGTGTGAGTTTTGGATCCGCAGTGTAAATTTCTTAGGACATGTTGTCAGCAAGGACGGGATTCATGTGGATCCTTCCAAGATCAAAGCAACAGAAGGTTGGGCGATCCCAACAACACCAATATAGATTCGTCAATTCCTGGGTCTCGCAGACTACTAACGGTGATTTGTTCAAAATTTTTGCAAGATAGCCAAACCCCTCACCACACTAACACAAAAAGGCGTAGCTTTCAACTGGGCTGAAAAACAAGAAATTGCCTTCCAAACCCTGAAGCAAGCCCTTTGTAGCGCACCAGTACTATCCTTAACCAAGGGAACCAAAGACTTCATAGTCTGCTGTGATGCTTCGAATCAGGGGTTAGGTTGTGTATTTATGCAACGGGGAAAGTTGATCGCTTATGCATCCAACTAACTGAAGACGCATGAAGTAAATTACACCACTCATGATCTAGAATTGGGAGTTGTGGTATTTGCATTGAAGATTTGGAGGCACTACCTTTATGGTACAAAGTGAACCATCTTCACCAACCACAAAAGCCTCCAGCACATTCTGAATCAGAAAGAGTTAAACATGAGGCAGCGAGTATGGGTTGTGCTACTAAATAATTACGAAGGCGAGATCAAGTACCACCCGATCAAGGCTAAAGTGGTAGCTGACGCCCTGAGCCGAAAAGAATATTCGATTCATCGTGTGAAAACTCTCTCGATAACCATTTAATCTCACCTAACCTTGCAAATCAAGGAAGCCCAAATGGATGTGTTAAAGTCAAAAAGCATCGCAAATGAAATGTTGCATGGGATGGATAAAGGTCTGGAAGCCAAAGACGGAGCATACTATTTCATGAATAGAATCTGGGTCCCTAAACTTGGGGGATTCAAAGAAGTAGTCATGAATGAGGCTCAGAAGACACGATACTCCATCCATCCAGGTTCAGATAAGATGTACCTGGATATCAAGCAACATTATTGGTGGCCTAATATGAAGGCAGAAATCGCCACTTACGTGGGTAGTGTCTCACTTGCGCTAAGGTGAAAGTGGAATATCAAAAGCCCTCAGGATTATTACAACAGCCAGTGATACCCGAGTGGAGATAGGAGAGGATTTCTATGGACTTCGTGACCAAATAACCCAAGACAACTGAGGGGTTGGATACTATATGGGTAATTGTTAGATTAACAAAATCCACTCATTTCCTGCCAATAAAGGAATCTTACAAGATGGAAAGATTGAACCGAATCTACATCAAGGAGATCGTAAGACTCCATGGAGTGCAAGTGTCTATTATCTCGGATCGAGATAGTAGGTTCACTTCAAGATTTAGGCAATCTCTTCAGAAGTCAATGGGAACGCAGCTTAATATGAGCACTGCTTATCACCCTCAAACAGATGGTCAAAGTGAACGAACCGTCCAGATACTTGAGGCCATGCTCTGAGCCTGTGTGATTGACCTCGACAAGTCATGGGATGCCCAATTGCCTCTGATTGAATTTTCATATAACAACAGTTATCACATGAGCATCAAGGTTGCCCCTTTCGAGGCTCTTTATGTTCGCAAATACAGATACCTCTATGATGGGATGATGTGGGTGACTCTCAGTTAGCAAAAGCGCAAGCACCAGACAATACTTTAACAGGGCCCGAGATTATTCGTGAAACAACCGAAAAGATAATCCAAATCAAAGCTCGGCTTCAAGCATCGCGAGACCGACAGAAGAGCTACGCGGAAAAGCGGCGAAAGCCAATAGAATTTCAAGTCGAGGACCGAGTGTTATTGAAGGTCTCTCCATGGGAAGGGATGATTCTCTTTGAGAAACGGGGAAAACTGAACCCGCGATACATTGGACCGTTTGAGATTCTTGCCCGGATTGGTCCAGTGGCTTATAGGTTGCAGCTACCTGCCGAGATCAGCAACATACTGTTGGGTTTTAAGCATCCTAACAATCTTAAGGTGCACATACAACCTTAGAAGCTTTGGAACTATGTTTTCTCTATTATACATGCAAAATGATTTCCAAAGCCTTAACATATCTAGCATGCAATCCTAGGTACATGAATAACATAATTCTAGATAGAATTACATACCTTTTCTTTGTAGTGAGTAGCTTGGAGTTTATGAGCCTAGCACCAATAGTGTGGATGCCTCAAGTGGTGTCATAAATCACCCAAAAATAACTTGGAAATACTTGCGAGAATATGATGCTCACAAAATCGGCCCACTCTTGTACTCACACACACTAGTGTCAATTCTAGAACCAAGGACCTCTTTATATACTATGGAGGATTAGGGTTAAACCCTAATACCCATGACTCTTCATTTACCTAGGATCCATGGGTAAAAGCTCCATGGACTATTCATGGACATCCATATACTCTTAGCCCATCCTAAATAAATCTTAGCCCATTCCATATATATATATATATATATATATATATATATATATATATATATATATATAATTAAGAGTCCATATTTCATTAGCATCTTTTGTTCACTAAATTTATTCCAAAATCAATTCTTGATCAACACTAATTAAATAATATGATTTCACAATAATATATTATAGCTTATAATATATTAATAAATCATAAAAGTCTTATTCCCAAAAGTATATCCATACAAATTGTTAGGTGAAGTGCAACCCTAATGGACCATGTCGTGTTGGGTCAAGTTGATACCAAATTTAGTTATAGAGTTAGACACCTTATCCAACAGTCTCCCACTTAGATAAGTCTGATAACTATAGTTTCAGGTATAATTCAGGAACCAACCAGCAATCGTAGCTCTTTAAAACTCTGTTGAACCATGAAGTGCCATTTTAGATAAGTGATCATATAATCTTATGTTCTCAAGATATTAGTCGAACAAATACATGGAACAATGTCATACTTATTGTCTAACAGTTGTTTCTCGATCTCTGATTTGTTTGATATAGAACTAAATTGAACACATCAATTAAGTTCTGACCAAGCCCGACACATAATTCAAAACCAAATCATCGAGGGGCCTAGATATCGCTTCTATTGCTAGAAGGAACAGATAAACTTCGACACATATGCTTGTACTAACTACCAATTGAATTATGCACAAAAGCATGTTTTATGACATTAAGTTACTGATGCATTTTCGTACAATCAATGGATAACCAACTCATAGTCCACGACTCATATCTCTAGGTTTGAAGATATATATGATATTACCGTCTCACGATCACTCGAGATAAATTCCATGAAGTGATACAAGTGAGCGTGGGTTTAATCTAATACTCAGAACTTATGAGAACTCATGAACGTTGTAGCAACTATTGCTATGTCTAATGCAACCTTGACAAATCTTACAAGTCAGATTCATGACAGTCTTAATTCAATACCTACTTCCAACGTATGAACGTGTAACATCCCATCTAAAATAAAATAATTAAATAATAATCCCGTAACCCCAAGAAGTAATTTATTATTATCTTATATTATTAGAGTCCAAAATTTTAATAATAATTATTGGAATGTTAGTTTCGGGGGTTAAAGAATAATACTGGACTTAATTTGAAAGGATATTGAATGGCTGGGGCTAAAATGGTAAATTACGTATCTAAGTTGAAATTAATTGGTTATGGAGGGGCCATATGGTAATTTATGGATCTTAATTGAGAATAATTTGTAGAGGAGGGGTTTTTTTTGTAACTATTGGACTTATATTGAAAAGAATTACGGGAGAAAGGGTTCAAATGGTAAATTAAGGATCAAAATTTAAAGAAAAGTGGGATGAGGGACTAAAGATGTCATTATAGGCAGAAGCTTGTATGAATCGGGGTTTATATTCTCTTATTCCCGAAACCCTAAACCTAAATGAACAATAGCCGCTACCTCCCTCACTACCCTCCCTCCAGCCGTCACCCCTCCCCCTAACTTCCGGCCTCCACCGTAAGGAAAACTCTAAACCACCACCGTAAGGTGGTAGTGTGTCGTTTTTGGGTGGTGACTCGTTGGATGTTTGGACAAAGGGACTACTAAAAGCTAATGGGCCCAATGAAGCCCTAATGGGCCTAAGAACTTGGTTTTGGGCCTATTGGGATAAGATGAGTTGGAAAACCATAACGCCATGAAACTCTAATTTGGGACTTATCGGGACCGCATCAGAATTATCTAATGAACTTAAAATATTAAATTATAATCATTGGCAAATAAAGCTAAGGAAATAATGGGCTTAATGAATTATGACCTTAATGGATTATGTCCTTAATGGGATAAGTAGGAACATTTAACCCTAATCGTCATTTCATGTTGAAACCCTAATTTGACTTGGGCCTTTCTATATGGCTTTGGTGATAAGACTATTAATGGGCTTTCCAAGAATAAGTAAATGGACTAAAATAACTGGACGGGCCTTAGGATAAGGCCCATGTGAAGGACTTAGGCCTAATTTGGAAAATTAGGCCATAGATGGGCCATAACTAGGCCTTGATTATTATGTGATATTGGGCCATGAGAATACCAAGAGTGGACTAGAAGAATTGAATGGGCCTTAAGGAAAGATCATGTAGAGGTCTGGGCCTAATTTGGAAAATTGGGCCACACGTTGGGCTTTGCCCATTACTTGACTTTTGGGCCTTTGGAGCGTGAGTTGGACCTTGGGCTTGGAACCCAATTATTAATTGGGTGTTGTTTGATGTTGGAAGTTCGGGAATCTGTCAACTAGCAGCTGGAGTTTCATCCACAGGACTTCAGAAGTGCCAGGTGAGTTATCCTCACTATAGCAAAAGGGTTAAGGCACCAAGGTCAGTCCTTTATGGATTGTATTCGGATTATTGCATGTTATGCTTACTGATTTACATCCTGGTAGTTAGGATGGTGGTATGCTATGCTTTAGTGACCTGGTTGGGTCGGTATCCTGGTATATAGGATGATGCTATCTTAGTGACCTGTTAGGTCGATATCCTAGTTATGGATTATTGCTATGCTTCGTGATTTGTTAGATCGGTTTGACTGTAATATATATATATATACATGCTAGTGTGATATAATATCTATGTGCACATGGTTGTCCTGGTTATAAGATGATGCTATGTTAGTGACCGGTTAGGTCTGTATACCGGTTATTGGGATGTTGCTATGATTGGTGATCTATTAGATCGGTTTGACTGTTATATGAAATGAGCTAGCGTATGATATTTATGTGCACATGTTTGTTTAGTTGGGGGTTGGGTTTAGGCAGTCCTGCTTTGTGCTGTAGGCCTACATACCCAGGGCGGTCTGGATAAACTGAAGGCCCTACAAAGGGATTCAGTCAGGCCGAAGGCCCGACGAGCGGTCCAGATAGGCTTTAGGCCCTGCGAGGCAGTCCAGGCGTGCCGAAGGCTCGGAGAGCGGTCCAGATAGACTGAAGGCCTGCGAGGCGGTCCAGTCAGGCTGAAGGCTCATTATGCATGTTGTCTGTATTTGTTATGTGATATGGTTATATTTGTATGGCGTTGGTATTTTGGGGAAACTCACTAATCTTTGGGCTTACAGTTGTTGATTTTATTTCAGGTATTTCTGATGATCGTGGGAAGGCGAATGCGTGATCGTGCACCTCCTCATATTTTCATGATTGATTATGGGGATACTCTAATGCTTAAACTATTTTGAAAACAAATTGTAATAACTTAATGGTTTTTAAATGTTTTAAAAAAGTTTTAAATTGGCTTGAATTTTACGGGTGTACAGACGAACTGTGGAGAGTTTGAAGAAAATATTTTTTTTGGAAGTCAAAACATGCAAAATTGAAACAATAGTAAACGATTAACATAGGATAGTAACACTTTACTCATAAATAAATAACAACTTTTATTTAATCATCAAATGTCAATTACATTTTACAAGTTTCAGGAACCTATCTAATTATTAAAACTAATATCGTCTCTTACCCCGATGCTTCTCGCATGCTGCAAATGTCTAACCCTAGTCAGTCCCTTGGAGAGGAGTCCTTCTCACGATACCCTCTTTGCCACGAGGAGTCCTTCTTTTATCTTGTGTCTTATGAAGTGAAAATTTCTATCAATGTGTATGGATCTACCATGATCTCTTGGTTCCTTGGCTAAGGCAACCGCACTATTGTTCTCATAGCAAATCTCCATAGGCTCCTGTATAGCTGGTACAACTCCAAGGTCTCCAATGAAGTTCTTCAGCCATATCGCCTCCTTTACCGCTTCACTCGCTGCTATGTACTCTGATTCACAAGTAGAATCAGCTACTATCTCCTGCTTGGAACTTTTCCAAGTAATTGCTCCTCCATTTAGGGTAAAGACCTAGCCTGACTGAGAAAGGAAATTATCCCTATAAGTCTGAAAGCTAGCATCACTATACCCTGCTACTATCAAGTCGTCACTCCCACCGAGGGTAAGAACCCAGTCCTTAGTCCTCCGTAGGTACTTGAGAATATTCTTTACCGCAGTCCAGTGAGCCATGGTAGGGTTTCCCTGATATCTGCTGACCATGCTTAAAGCAAAAGCCACGTCAGGACGAGTACAAGTCATATCATACATGATCGAGCCAACGACGAAAGCATATGGTAATTGACTCATCTCAGCTATCTCACCCTCTATACTCGGACTCTGCGTCTTACTCAGTCTTACATTATGCTAGATTGGTAAGTCTCCT
Source organism: Lactuca saligna (assembly GCF_052625555.1). Classification (NCBI taxonomy): domain Eukaryota; kingdom Viridiplantae; phylum Streptophyta; class Magnoliopsida; order Asterales; family Asteraceae; genus Lactuca; species Lactuca saligna. The sequence continues at coordinate 189,262,201 of NC_136417.1, read as the reverse complement.
TTCTTGGAATTCTCCATGTTGAACCTCTTCAACACCTTATCCAAGTAGGTACTCTGACTAAGTCCAATTAGTATCTTACTCCTTTCTCTCAGTATCCTTATCCCTAGGATATAGGTAGCTTCTCCAAGGTCCATCATAGAGAAACACTTCCCAAGCCAGGACTTAACCTCCTGCAAAGTTGGGATGTCATTTCCTATGAGTAGTATGTTATCCACATACAATACCAAAAAACTAAATATACTCCCACTAGCCCTAACATATACACAAGAATCATCCTCGCACCTCGAAAAGCCAAACTCTTTGACTTTCTCATCAAAGAAAGGATTCATCTGCGAGATGCATGTTTCAATCCATAAATGGATTTCTCAAGCTTACACACTCTATTAGGGTACTTTGCATCGACAAAACCCTCTGGCTGAGCCATGTAAACATCCTCAGCCAACTTTCCATTAAGGAAAGCGGTTTTGACATCCATTTTCCATATTTAGTAATCATGAAATGCAGCTATGGCTACCAGAACCCTAATAGATTTAATCTTCGCTACTGGTGAGAAGGTCTCATCATAGTCAACTCCTGGAGTTTGAGTAAAGCCCTTCGCCACCAGTCGCGCTTTGTAAGTGTTGGGCTGAAGATTATTTTGAAGATTGCGTCTTTTGAGCTCGATAGTATAAGTTACTTTGCATTCCGGTTTGGGCTTGTCCAACCGAGAACCTTTTATGTTTTGTATATAAGTTTACGCTTGCATGCTTATTAGGTTAACGATTTTAGAGATTAACGACATAGCGTTTCATCTAGAGTATAACAGGTTTCTTTAATCGTTCTTGTAACCTACCAATCCTCTACAGTTGATGTTCTTAATCGAGCTCTTCTGAGGATTTTGTCTAATCATTCGACACGTTTGATTCCATCTTGACTTGTTCTTATTATTGCGTTCATACAGTTTTATATTTACATACTTGTTCAAGATCTAATCGATCTTTGTAGATTAAAGGTTGGTTTAATCGCATCAATTGGTATCAGAGCAGGAGGCTGTGTAATTGATACACATCTTTTCTGTGAAAAAGATTTCCATTAGGGTTTTTCCGCAATTATCAATATTTATTGAGCCGTCATCTCTTTATTGACGTATCTTGATATTTATTGTTTTGCCCTAATCTGCTTTATTACAAGTCTGATCTTTGAACAGGTTTTTACGATCATAATGGACGCGACGCAATCAAACCCTATTAATATTTCCAACAGCATCGGTTCGACGACAAAGATTCCAATCTTATACACCCATGACTATGAAGTATGGGCGCATCACTTTGAAGACTATGTGATTGGATCGGAGGATAATGGGTACCTCATATGGGAAGCCATCATCAATGGACCGTTTTCTCATTCTGCAACGTCCAGAATTATTAAGACTCAAAAGGAGTACAATGATCTGCTAAAGGACGTGAAGGATATTGCACAAGATGAAAAGGACAAATTCCAGTGCAATATTAAGGCGTTAAGGTTGATCAGATTCGCCCTTCAGTCCGACACATTCAGGTTGGTCAACTCATGCACGACGGAAAAGGAAGTTTGGGATAGACTTCGTGAACTGTATTCTACAGACGAGGATCTTGAACATTCTATTCAAACTTTGCTTTTATCTGAGTTTGGAGAATTCAGGCAAGGGGCCGAAGAAACGGTGACCCAGACGTTTGATCGCTTCAATCATCTTCTCAGCAAGATGATCAAACATGATATTGAAAGGAAGCTTATCGAACAGAAGGTTACTTTCTTGAATGGACTGAGGTCTGAATGAAGAGCAGTGGTTTCCATAGTCAAAGCCCATGAGCAGTTTAAATCATACTCTTTGGCGAAACTGGTGGGTATTCTCAAGTCCCAAGAGAAGATTGTGTTGCAAGAAAAGAACATCGTTTCTAGTCTTGGTTCGTTGGCCCTCCTATCTAAAAGTAAAGCTGTGATGGAGGATGAAGACCTCAACTTGGAGGAATATGACCTCACGTCTGAGGATTATGCCATGATGGTGTCCAATCCCAAGAGGTTCATAAAGAAGAGATTCCCCAGCAACAAAAACCGAAACTGGCAGGGGAGTTACAGCTCTGAAAAAGTGAACAATGAACCGAAGGCTGAGGAGCCCAAGAAGGAACCGAAGGTGGATGGCGATTCCGGAGTAAGCTGCTTCTACTGTGGTGGGAAAAACCATTATGCTAAGGACTGTGTCCTTAAGAAGATGGCTAAAAAGGATGATGGAAATGATGAGGAAGCCGTGTTACTAGAAAAAGTTTGGACGAGTTGAGAAAGAAGAAGTCTACCGCTAACCCTTTTATTAATGCTCTCATTGTGCAGGGTTCGGTTAATGATGACGAGTTCGGTAGCACGGAAGTTTGGTCTACCGACTCAGAAGACGATGAAGTGAGGAAGCCTACCCATGGAAAGGCTTATGTGGCTAAGGAGGAAAGCAGTGGAGGAAGATGCTTCATGGTGACTGACATATCCCAAATGAGGGGATACAACACCGATGGAGAAAGCGATGGACCGAAGGTACAGGAGGACATGTGCTTTACGGCCAAACCACTCAGCCAGCAGTTCAATGAGCTCGATGAACTGATAAAGAAGGTACAATCTGTTTTTATTTCATCCAAAGTACCACCATCCTCATATGAGAAAGAACTAAAAATGTTAATACAAGAATTTCTCATCTAGATAGTAGCTTAACTCAAACTCGAGTCACCAATTCTAACCTAACTGATCAATTAAGCAGGGTGGCGTCGAAGAGTGAGGAGCGGAGAATGTGGATCGAGTTAAAGGAGTCGGAATTAGTTAGAGTTAAAGATGAAAACATTTATTTGCAAAGAGACAATTTAAAATTGTTAAAACAGCAGAATGTTTTTTGTTTAATTGCTAAATGTTTGTATTCTAATATTACTCAGCTTCACTTGGATTGTGAAATAGGCCATAAGATCCATCGCATGATTTTGCCCTTCCTAGAGTTTAAGGAGGATGAAATCGATGCCGAAGCCTACAATTGTGAGAGTGTGATATCGTCTGATGATGTCAATCCGACCTACATGTATGGACTGGACAAAATTGAGTCCTTCATTAAATCCAAGGACCACAAGGACATGCTTAAAAACCTTTTGGATGAAAATGACAGACTTAAACTGATAACCGAAACCATGCAAAAATTTGACTCTTTAAACGCCAACGTAAGCTCAGAAAACAAAATTGATGTTGAAAATGCATCTGAGCTTAATGAGGACGAAAACATGAGTGAAATTTCTGTAGAGGACACGGTTGACTGCTCAGAATTTGTTAAAAACGAACCTGAAAACCACAAGAATCTTATTTCTGAAAATTCAGTGGAGTTCGCTAGATTGTCCCATCAAAAGTCCCCAATATTAGTTGAGAAAGCAGTTGTGTATCAAAAGGTTAGGACCACTCCGAATCAAGTATACAAGGTGACAGGAGTAACCAAACATCAAACAGCTGAACTCACAGCTATTGTAAACGAAGACAATGTTGATGGCTGCGATGAGTACTTCTGGGAAGCTCCAATAGATAATGCAAACGAAACCGTTGGCTTATCTGAAAGAACCTCCTGGATGAGTAAAGGAAGATACATACCTGAACCCTTGAATAAGCCGGACAATTTCGATGAGCCAAGCACCAGTGGTACGAAAGATATTCCTCAGGAGGATGATCGTTCGGCAAAAGAAGATACTCCCTCTGCTCCTTCGGCTCAAAGTAAAACTCCTGCAGTTCAAAAGGAACCAGCCAAGGAGACACTGAAAACGAAAGCGAATGTTTATCATCAACCTAAACAGATGAGGAATAGGAAGAGAGAAAGGAACCATAGATACAGGAAGAACCTTTCTGAAAGGAAACAATTCTGGCATTCCCAGAATGTATACTTCTCACACCAAGACAAGAATCTGAAGTATGAAAACAATCCTGTAGGAAAGCCTGAAAGTCACAACAACCGAAAGCCAAGGTTCGGTTCACAAGAAAATATCAACCGAAGGCAAAGGTTCGGTTCTGAAAAAGACTCCAACCGAAACCAAAGGTTCGGTTCCAAGGATAGCTCAAACCGAACGCAAAGGTTCGGTTCTGAAGTCAAAAGAAAACAAGACTCTAAGATCGGTCCCCCCAACGATCAAAAGCAAAAGGGTCATCTAGTGTCTCCAGCCAGGAATTCCTCTCAATACAAACCCTCTCATTCTAATTCTTCTCGTTCTTCTAACTCTTCTACTTCCACCGATTCATCTCCATCTTGCTCTAAAGCCAATTCCCCTTTTTCTCAAAAATCTCATTCGTCAGCTAAACAAAAGGGAAAGCAGAAGGTCAATGAATCCAAACCAGAGTCCAAACCGTGCACACCCAATCCTAACAAAATAAAAGTTTTTACCATTAAAAGGAAAGATGAAACAACTCTTATAAAACGAACATATCTAGTTGACATCTCTCTTACTGTTCCCGTTCCCATGAAAAGCTCACGTGGACCCAAGAAACTTTGGGTTCCTAAATCTGCCTAATTTTTGCAAGTTATAAGTGACGAGCAGTTCGACGAAGAATGGTACATCGATAGTGGCTGCTCACGTCACATGACAGGGAGGAAAGAGGAGCTTAGGGAATACAGATCTCTTGCAAATGGTGGCAACGTCAAGTTTGGAAATAATTCTTTCGGCACCATAAAGGGATACGGGATGATAACAAATGGGGACTTTACTATAAGGAAGGTGGCTTATGTGCAAGGACTCCAACACAACCTCATTAGTGTATCTCAGCTTGTTGGAGGAACAGGTCTCAAAGTCTCATTCGATGATGAAGATTCTGAAATCATAGAGAAAAGAACAAAGAAAGTGATTCTCAAGTCAGAGCGAAAGGGTGAAATGTTTCCCTTAAACCTTAAACCCATCAAAGGAAACCCAACTATATGCTTGTTATCAAAAGCTCAATCCGACGAAAGCTGGTTTTGGCACCGAAGGCTCTCTCATATCAATTTTAAAGATATCAACCAACTTGTCACTGGAGGTCATGTTAGGGGTCTTGCATTGCTCAAGTTCGACAGAGATCATTTGTGTGCTGCATGCGAAATGGGGAAGCAAAGTCGTCAAAGTCACCCATCTATAATCAACACAAAAGTTATTGAACCACTCGAATTACTTCATATCGATTTGTGTGGTCCTTCATCTATCGAAAGCATCGGTGGTAGCAAGTATATTCTTGTTATTATTGATGACTTTTCACGATTTACATGGGTATTCTTTCTAAAGCTTAAATCTGAAGCGACTCAAAAGCTGAAAGTGTTTATCAAGCAAATTGAAGTACAACTCATGAAGGTTGTTCGCAACATCAGGAGCGACAATGGTCTTGAATTCAAGAACAGGGAGTTTGAAGAGTTTCTTGCAGAAAAGGGAATTAGTCACAATTTCTCAGCTCCCTACACACCACAACAGAACGGAATAGTCGAAAGACGAAACCGATCTTTGTGTGAAGCTGCCCGAACTATGCTAAGTTTCGCTTCCTTACCTCTTTATTTTTGGGCTGATGTTATTTCGGCTGCTTGTTTTACACAGAACAGGTCCTATCTCAACAAGCGATTCACGCTCACACCATATGAGATACTAAACAACAGAAAGCCCAATGTGAAATTTTTCCATGTATTCGGCTCAAGGTGTTTCATCTTTAACTCTAAAGAACACCGCAACAAGTTTGATGTCAAAGCCGACGAGGGAATTTTTCTGGGTTATTCGCTCACATCCAAGGCATACAGGGTCCTAAACAAGCGTTCAAGAAGGATTGAAGAGACATACTATGTGACCTTTGACGATAGCTATGTCAAGAAGCTACAGGCCAAAGAAGACACCGCTGGGGAAATCTTTCCTCTAACTGGCCAGGTCACAGTCTCGGTCGCCAATTTATACGACAAATTTCTAGAGCTCTTTGATGAACCGGAGAAAGCTTCACTCTCCGAAGCAGGTGCAGCAGACAACAAAGTTGATAATATGAAGCAGATTGTCAAAGATGCTGCAAGAAAAATGCAGGAAGGAGAATCGACCACTAATGACTCTCCATCCAACAACGCTTCAGTCGAGGGGGAGCCAAGCTCTCATGTTGAGGGGGAGCCAAATTCTCATGTCGAGGGGGAGCCAAGCTCAAAAGTCGAGGGGGAGCCAAATTCTACAACATCAACCGAAGGTCCTTCATCAACCGAAGGTGCTTCTCCAACCGAAGATACCTCTCCAACCGAAGGTGCTTCAACGCCTGGAAGCTCAGCACCACAAGAAACACCTGAACCTCATGTTTCTCAAAGCTCATCAATTGAGGGGGAACATAATGATATGATGCTCGATTACAACAGAGCCAGAAGAAATGATTAATGCTGAACTAGACCCAACCTTTGATCCGAATTACCCTCCTCTTGTCAAATGGACCAGAGATCATCCTATCTCTCAAGTAGTTGGTGATGTATCTTAAAAGGTTCTGACCCGATCACAACTGAAGGAAAAACAGACATCCTTATTTTCAAAGGTTGAGTTTTGTATGTTTAACTCATTCGTATCAAAAGTTGAACCGAAGACAATTAACACTGCCCTAGATCACTCTGATTGGGTTCAAGCAATGCAAGACGAACTGAACGAATTTGAAAGGAACAAAGTCTGGCGCCTCATTCCAACTCCTCCAGATGCTTTGGTTGTTGGTCTCAAATGGGTTTTTAGGAACAAAATGGACAAGGAAGGTAATGTTATTAGGAACAAGGCTCGTCTGGTGGTAAAGGGATACTGTCAGGAGGAAGGGATAGACTATGAAGAGACTTTCGCTCCAGTAGCTAGGCTAGAATCTGTTAGAATATTTCTGGCTTATGCTGCTCACAAAAACTTTGAGGTTTTCCAAATGGACGTCAAGTGTGCATTTCTCAATGGAGAACTCGAAGAAACTGTGTATGTGGAGCAACCTCCTGGTTTCGTGAACGAAAAGCATCCAAATCATTGCTATATTCTGGATAAAGCTGTGTACGGCCTCAAACAAGCTCCGAGAGCCTGGTATGAAACGCTTACAAAATTTTTAAAGATGTCTAAATTTAAACAAGGTTCGGTTGACCCAACCTTCTTTCGCAAAAAGGAAGGTAACCACCTTATGATAGTTCAAATTTATGTCGATGACATCATCTTTGGCTCCACGAATCCCAGCTTTAAAGCTGAATTCAGAAAGCTGATGGAGACTAAGTTTGAAATGAGCTCAATGGGTCCTATTAACTTTTTCCTTGGTTTAAACATAAGACAGGGACCCGAAGGCATCTTTATTAATCAAGAAGCTTACACGAAGACTCTCCTAGCAAAGTTTGGCATGATGGGAGACTCAAAAGTCAAAGTCCCAATGGCATTCGGCACCAAACTTACCCCATCTCTAGATAAACCGGCTGTCGATATCACGCACTATCGTCAAATGATAGGCTCACTGATGTATCTAACTGCTAGCAGACCTGATTGTTGGGTTTTAGCCATAAGAACTTTCCTATGTGCGCATGCAAAACCCTATTGCTTGGATCTAGGCTTTCTAATAAACATGCTTTTGAATCCAAGACTTCTAATGGCTAATTAGGTTAAACAACAATATTAAAACAGATCTAGAATCATACCTTTGAATTCCTTGTTGATCTTGTTTGTCTTGGAGCTTCTAGAGTCACAATTATCACTCCTCTAATGGCTTACAAACACCAATAGCAAGCAAGATGATTTAGGAGAGAGGAGAGGGGATGAATTCGGCCAGAGTATCCTTGCTTAAGGTTGTGTGTCCAATTCCCTCACCCATAGGGTCTATTTATACTTGTAGACTCCTTAAGGGTTTCACCCTAAACCCTAATTGGATAATCTTCTCTTAAGGCTATCCAAATCCATTCCATAGATAACCCTATGGACGATTTTGAGCTATCCTAAAGCTCTTAGAATCCGTCCAAGGTCCATCCTAATGGATTTACAGTCTAAAGTCTAACTATCAAACAATTTACAGTTTATACCCTCTTATTTAATTAATCTCTTTAAGTCACCAAATTAATACCAATTAATTTATGACTTATATTAATCAAATAGTCAAATATTATTCCTTATAATATTTACTCTCTCTTAATAAATCATCCTTCAAGTTGCTATGGTGAAGGCAACCCAAAAGGACCATGCACCACCGAATATAGTTATAGCCTTAGATACTATTCCAACAGTCTCCCACTTGGATAAGTCTAGTAACTATACAAGTACAATACGGTTTGCAATCGTAGCTCTCAAAGACGCTGTCAACTCTGATCTAATCAACCTTGTCCTTTAGATAAGGGATCGTACAGTCCTCTGTTAGATATCATGATGACAATCCTATGGAATGGTTAGTCTAGCATTTAGATTTCTCGATCTCCGATTTATTTGACATAGAACTTAATCGAACACATCAATTCAGTTCTGACCGGGCCCGGCACATAAGTCAAATCAAATCATCGAGTGGCCAAGATATCTCTTCTATCCTCTTAGGATAAAATTTACAGATAAACTTCGACTTATATGCATTTACTTATTCATTAACCAACTATACACAACAATGCGTTTTATAACATCAAGTTACTGATGCGTTTTCGCATTATCAATGCACAATCAACTAACAAATAATAAACCATATATCTAGGTTTTAAGACCATATGATATTATCGTCTTGCGAACACCTTTTATATCGTATTCCATAAGGTGATTCCAGCAAGCGCGGGTTTATTCCAATGCTCAAAACCAGTTCATAAGCACTCATGAACGTTGCAGCAACCCTTGCTATGTCTAACACCATTTAGACACTCTACACACCAATTCATGACAATCTTCATTCATATCTACTTCCAACATATGAACGATTGTGGACCGTTTGAATAATTCGATTATTCCTAATAAACTCAATTATTCTGGAAGTCAAAACATGCAAAGTGAAGAAATAGTTAAACAACTAACATGTGATAGTAACTTTACTCATAAATAAAACTTCTTTATTTAATCATCAAATGTCAATTACATTTATCTATTATACGTTTCTAATACTATCTAATCTATGCTAATATCATCCTTCAGCCCAATACTCCTAGCATGCTGCAAGTGCTTAACCCTACTCAGTCCCTTCGTAAGCGGATATGCTGGATTATCTTCTGATGATATCCTCTTCACTACGAGTTGTCCTTCTTCTACACGATGTCTAATGAAGTGATATTTTATGTCGATATGTCGAGATCTACCATGATCCCTCGGTTCCTTGGTCAAGGCAACCGCACCTTCGTTATCACAGAAAATCTCCATTGGCTCCTTTATGGCCGGCACAACTCCAAGATCACCGATGAAGTTCTTCAGCCATATTGCCTCCTTCGACGCTTCGCTCGCTGCGATGTACTCTGATTCGCACGTTGAATCAGCTACGGTTTCTTGCTTGGAACTTTTCCATGTCACTGCTCCTCCATTTAGGGTAAAGACCCAGCCCGACTGTGAACGGTAGTTGTCCCTATCGGTTTGAAAGCTGGCGTCACTATACCCTCGCACCTTCAAGTCATCACTCCCTCCAAGGACTAAGAACCATTCTTTCGTCCTCCGAAGGTACTTAAGGATGTTCTTCACCGCAATCCAATGTGCTTTGCCAGGGTTCCCTTGATATCTGCTAACCATGCTCAAAGCGAAGGCTACATCAGGGCGAGTACAAGTCATAGCGTACATGATTGAGCCAACTGCGGAAGCGTATGGTACTCGGCTCATTTCTGCTATCTCAGCTTCGGTACTCGGACTTTGAGTCTTACTCAACTTGGCATTTCCTTGTATCGGTAGTTCTCCCTTCTTTGAGTTTTCCATACTAAAGCGTTTTAGTACCTTCTCCAAGTAAGTATTCTGACTAAGTCCAATTAGTCTCTTACTTCTTTCTCTTACTATCCTTATTCCCAAAATGTAGGAAGCCTCTCCGAGGTCCTTCATAGCGAAGCACTTCCCGAGCCAGGACTTAACCTCCTGCAGAGTCGGGATGTCGTTTCCTATGAGTAATATGTCATCGACATATAGAACGAGGAAGCTTACTATACTCCCACTGGCTTTGACATATACACAAGATTCGTCTTCGCTTCGTACAAATCCAAACTCTTTGACTTTCTCATCGAAGCAAAGATTCCATCTGCGAGATGCTTGTTTAAGTCCATAAATGGACTTCTCAAGCTTACACACTCTATTCGGATGCTTCGGATCCACAAACCCCTCTGGCTGAGCCATGTAAACATCCTCAGCCAACTTTCCGTTAAGGAAAGCGGTCTTGACATCCATTTGCCAAATCTCATAATCATGAAATGCGGCAATTGCTAGCATCACTCTAATAAATTTAATCTTCGCAACTGGTAAGAAGGTCTCATCATAGTCAACTCTGGGAGTTTGAGTAAAGCCCTTCACAACCAATCGCGCTTTATACGTGTGTACGTTCCCATCCACGTCGGTCTTCTTCTTGAAGATCCACTTGCACCCTACGGTCTTACGTTCGGGCACGTAATCAACCAAATTCCAAACTTGGTTATCGTACATGGATTGGATCTCGCTATCCATCGCCTCTTTCCATTTCGTAGACTCCGGGCCTGCCATGGCTTCCTTATAGCTATTAGGTTCATCAAGATTTACTAGTGTACCATCACTAATATACGTGTCCCCTTCGGTGGTAATATGAAAACCATAAAACTGGGGTTGAACTCTAATTCTATCGGAACGTCTAAGAGGTAAGGATTCGTCAATCGGTTCAACCGGAGTTTCCTCCTCGGGTTGAATGCCAGCGGTAGAGGTTCCTTCATCTATCGATTCTTGAATCTCTTCAAGTTCGATTTTCCTCCCACTGTCTCCTTGGCTTATGAGTTCTCGCTCTCGGAAAACTCCTCTCCTCGCAACAAAGATAACATTATCTTTCGGTCTATAGAAGAGATATCCAAAGGAAGTTTGCGGATAGCCGATGAAAATACATCGCTCACTTCGAGGTTCAAGCTTGTCGTGAGTATCTCGTCTTACGAAAGCCTTGCAACCCCAAACCTTGATATGTGCCAACGAGGGAGCTTTCCCCGTCCACATCTCGTGAGGTGTTTTGGCAACCTTCTTAGTAGGGACTCGGTTAAGGATATGGGCGGCAGTCTCTTAGGCATACCCCCAAAAGAAGATAGGTAGTGAAGCACGACTCATCATAGAGCGAACCATATCCAATAAGGTTCGATTACGCCTTTCTGCCACACCATTCAACTGCGGTGTCCTAGGAGGCGTCAATTGCGAAACTATTCCACACTCCTTGAGATAATCGTGGAATTCAAGACTTAGGTACTCTTCTTCTCGATCGGATCGAAGCATCTTGATTTTCCTGCCCAATTGATTCTCCACTTCATTCTTGAACTCTTTGAACTTTTCAAAGGTTTCTGACTTTTGCTTGATTAAATAGATATACCCATATCTACTATAATCATCGGTAAAAGTCACATAGAAGCGGTTCCCATCCTTCGTGGTTGATCTAAAAGGTCCACATACATCGGTATGTATTAGGTCTAATAGTCCCTCACCCCTTTCACAAGTACTCGTGAAGGGTGACTTAGTCATCTTTCCAAGTAAACAAGACTCGCATGTGTCATCTTCCCTAAGGTCGAATGATTCCAACACTCCATCCTTTTGGAGTTGGGCTATGCGTTTCTTGTTGACATGTCCAAGACAACAATGCCACAAGGATGCTTTATCCATACTAGTGGAAGAATCAATATTCAAAACATCATTTCCTAAGTTATCAACAATCATAACAGTTTCATGTATTCCATTACATGGTATAGCTTCAAAGTAAAAGACACCATTTAGATAAGCCAAAATAGAACCATTCTCATTATTAAAAGAAAATCTAAATCCTTGTCTATATAAACCATGAAATGAAATGATGTTTCTAGCCATTTCTGGCGAATAGCAACAATTGTTCAAATCTAAAACTAAACTATTCTTAAGCACTAAAGAATACACTCCAATCTTGGTCACAGGCGACGATCTTCTGTTCCCCATGATTAGATTGATCCTTCCTTGCTCCACATCCCTACTTCTTTTTAGTCCCTGCACATTAGAACAAATGTGATAACCGCAAACGGTGTCAAGAACCCAAGAAATAGCATGATTAGACTCGTTTGATTTGATTGCATATATACCTGCGAAAGATGGCTTGATCTTTCCTTCCTTGATGGCTTGCAGGTAATCCGGGCAGCTTCTCTTCCAATGTCCTATCTTATGGCAGTGGTGGCACTCTGCCTCCTTCGGGTTATAGCAGGGCTTAGAGGGATCAACTTTGGTCCCACTACAAGAGGAACCATCTCGGGCTTTCACCTTTCGATAGTTATTTGAAGAAGCTTTCCTCTTCTTTCCCTTCCCTTGACCAATAGCCAAGACAGGAGCAGCGGATGGATTGGGAGTTGGTGCAACAGATTTGTCCTTGAAGTTGCTCTCAGCAACCCTCAAGAGACCTTGGAGTTTACTTAGAGTGACCTCCTCTTTGTTCATGTGGTAGGTCATCCTAAATTGATTGTACATCGGAGACAAAGAGTGAAGCACCATGTCGATCGCCAAGTCTTCGCCGAAGTCAACATTTAACTTGCGAAGGCGGTCGACATACCTTTGCATCTTTTGCAAGTGCACGGTAAGAGATTCTCCATGACCCATCTTGGCGGAAATCATGTTAGTGAAGATCTCGTAACGCTCTTGTCTCGCGTTTTGGAGGTACCTCTCCAACAAGTCTTGATGCATCTCGTATGGATACATGTCCTCGTAGGACTTTTGGAATTCGGAGTTCATGGTGGCGATCATGATGCAATGTACTTTCGTTGCATCTCACTCATGAGTTTCAAAGGCGGTGATTTCGGCGGTAGTAGCAACTTCGGGGTTGATTTTCTCGAGCTTCTCGTCGAGGACATACTCTTTATCCTCATAGCGAGCAATGGTGCGAATGTATCTTATCCATTCGCCAAAGTTCGTTCCATCGAAGGTGACCTTTTGGCAAAGGCTCATCAACGTGAAAGAACTAGCAGCAGCGTTGTTTGCGTTTGACATCTATAGAAAGGACAAAGATTGATTAGAATAAGAATCCCTAATTATCACCCAATAAGAAAAATTAGGGCTAGGATCTAACAATAACATTTACATACTAGAAAAGGGATGCCGTAATCCAACATGCAAATAAATTGAAGGTAAGTGAATGACGATTCACTAATTCTCCATCACAAAACTTAAACTTTTAGTCCTAAGTGTTTTTTGAGAATTCCTAGGTTCGGATGAGATTCATTGAACTATTCAATGGCATGTTTAAATCTCGATATGCCCCTCTTGTTTGTGACTGGGATGCCGAGGATCACAAAGCGGGTGTGAATTACCATGCAAATTCACATGGTGCCTTCATTGTAACGATCACCTATTCGATGTGCCGGTAAACCACACACGCTCCATCGAACTATGATAAACAATGAATCACCCTTTGCCACCTTCGCTTAGAACCAATTAGTGTGCCGGTAAACCACACACGCTCCACTAACATCTTAGCAAGGTGCAAAGTGTAATTTCATGGGATTGCATCAATTCACTTTTCCTAAAGTAACTAAGATTGGGAAATTTAAAAAAAATTTAGTTACTTCGTATTTCTTATTATACTTTTAATGAGAGGATGAGGTTGCCCTATCCTACCCGTTCGGCTAACGACCCTCCACCAATCAAGCAAGCGGTGGGTGTGAGTGTACACCCATTAAGCGCCATTTTATAGGCCGCAACCTTATACCCACCTTATAGATCGACTTCGTGAATGAGGCCTACTAGCGGTAAGACTAGCATTTAGTTATATTATTCTAGTAATATTATATAAGTATAGGGTTGCATTTTAAACTTTTCAAAATTTAGGGTTTGAAATTTAAGTTGTCTAAATTAAAACTTTAATCACAAATATAAATTTCAAAACTTTAGGGTAGGTTTTAAACATTTAAAACATGAAGGATCAAATAACAAATAATTCCAATTAACAATTAATATTCTAATTATCTTTATTTGATTTATCTTGATTTCTTTGAAGATAATTACCAAAATAATTAATTATTATCATATAAGGAAATTAAATATTTTATTAGATGATAAATATCTTTAATTAGATCAAGATAATAGTCATATTTATCAAAAATCGGATTTACATTGATCTAATATGATTAAGGTAAGTTTCCATAAGATAATTATGAAAAAATCCCGAATCTGGCCATTCCTGACGCCTGGACTCGCCGAGTGCACAAGGGGACTCGCCGAGTCAGGCCTACTCGACGAGTCCACCTTGGAACTCGACGAGTCAGTGACTCAAAACCCAAAAAATCGAATTTTGCAGGTTTGTTTCAGTTATTCAAGCAACAATTTAAAGAAAACCAATCTAGGCTCTGATACCACTGTTGGGTTTTAGCCATAAGAACTTTCCTATGTGCGCATGCAAAACCCTATTGCTTGGATCTAGGCTTTCTAATAAACATGCTTTTGAATCCAAGACTTCTAATGGCTAGTTAGGTTAAACAACAATATTAAAACAGATCTAGAATCATACCTTTGAATTCCTTGTTGATCTTGTTTGTCTTGGAGCTTCTAGAGTCACAATTGTCACTCCTCTAATGGCTTACAAACACCAATAGCAAGCAAGATGATTTAGGAGAGAGGAGAGGGGATGAATTCGGCCAGAGTATCCTTGCTTAAGGTTGTGTGTCCAATTCCCTCACCCATAGGGTCTATTTATACTTGTAGACTCCTTAAGGGTTTCACCCTAAACCCTAATTGGATAATCTTCTCTTAAGGCTATCCAAATCCATTCCATAGATAACCCTATGGACGATTTTGAGCTATCCTAAAGCTCTTAGAATCCGTCCAAGGTCCATCTTAATGGATTTACAGTCTAAAGTCTAACTATCAAACAATTGACAGTTTATACACTCTTATTTAATTAATCTCTTTAAGTCACCAAATTAATACCAATTAATTTATGACTTATATTAATCAAATAGTCAAATATTATTCCTTATAATATTTACTCTCTCTTAATAAATCATCCTTCAAGTTGCTATGGTGAAGGCAACCCAAAAGGACCATGCACCACCGAATATAGTTATAGCCTTAGACACTATTCCAACATTGATATCATGTTTTCTTTGTGTTATTGTGCTCGATTTTAGGCAATCCCACGTGAACCTCACTTGCTTGCAGTGAAGAACATCTTACGCTATCTCAAACGAACCACCTCCTTAGGTCTATGGTATCCATCCAACTCAGGCTTCTTCGTTCAAGCCTATTCTGATGCTGACCTTGGAGGATGTGGACTCGACCGTAAAAGCACAACTGGTGGTTGTCAATTCCTTGACGGGAAGTTGGTCAGCTGGCAATCCAAGAAACAAACGTGTGTCATTGTCTACTGCCGAAGCGGAATACATTGCCGCTGCATCCTGCACATCACAAGTGATTTGGATCCAGAGTCAACTTCGAGACTATGGACTCAATATGAAGAAGATCCCACTATATTGTGACTCTGAAAGTGCAATTAGGATCTGTCATAACCCAGTGCAACACTCTAAAACCAAACACATAGCACTGAGGTATCACTTCATCAAAGATCACGTGGAAGATGGAAACGTCGAAGTTCACTTCGTAAGAACCACTGATCAACTGGTTGACGTCTTTACCAAAGCTCTTCCTGAAGCATCATTCAATAAAATATTGCAAGGGCTAGGTATGATGGAATCAGAGTCAGTACCTCACACTACCTCTCAACCTCAAACGTAAGAAGTGAAACCAACCGAACGTTCGGGTTCGGTTCAACTATCTGACTCGCTCATTACTTCAAAGGTAGTCTTTCTCTGTTGTATATTTCTTGTATAATTTTGTTTTTGCTTGTGTTAAAAATATTTTTCCTTGTATGTCTAAATTCCTTGGTTTCTCAAAATTTCTTCAAAACCGAAACCTATCGAAGGTTCGGGTTAGGTTTTTCAAAATTTTGTTGAACCGAAACCAACCGAAGGTTCGGGTTCGGTTTTTCAAAATTTTCCTAAACCGAAACCAACCGAAGGTTCGGGTTCGGTTTTTCAAAATTTTCTTGAACCGAAACCAACCGAACGTTCGGGTTCAGTTTTTCATATTCTTTCCAAAGTTTTTTTTTAAGTTTTATTCTTTTTCTTTTCTTTTTACTTATTTTTTTTAATCTCAAAAACTCCAAAAATATTTTTTTTGATTTCTTGTGTGTTCGTGTTCGTTTATGGTGATAAATTTGATGAGTTACCTAAGTGTCCCTAGAAGCATGCTGCTGTATGTGTCTCAAGCCTCATAAGATTTTGAATAATGGCCTTCATGACCTGGTATACACAAACCTTGTCTTCCCAATAAGGCTAACTCATTTATTCTAATCGTGAGCTACCTCACTCTTTTCTCACATGAGTTAAGAGTTTCCTGCTTGGTCCTTATTTTCGCAGCAGAGGTACTACGTTCTCTTACACCATCTCCATTTTACTTCTCCACTACACTCGTTCCATCATAGTAACCCTTGAGACTCTCAGAAATTACCGTTGAGGTTTATGGTTACACAACATCTGTGTTTATGATCTTAGTCTCGTGTCACTACGAACTGCGTGAAACCCAAAATTCAACACCTAATGAATTGACGGTGAACAATTAAGTTGCTCAAGTTTTCACTAAAGGATTGACGAATGTACCCTACTAAAATCTCAAATTCTATTTTGTGTGATTCCTATGAAATTGTTAAACACCATAACATTTCTTCCCTTGGGATCCAGTTTTTAATTTTCTTCTGAGATTTTATATTTTTCCAAGCCACCCTTATTTAGTCTAATTAAAAGAAGCCTTTCAACATTTCTTAATAAATGTTTGATCGTAATTTAACGGGAATCCACACTTAAACCTTAAGGTCTCTCTTGTCCTGTGGCATTAAATGCGCATGTGGAAATGGTAACGGCTTTTCTCTCTGAAACTGCGCTAGTTGGGCGGCGTGATCCTAGGAACCTGACACTCTCTCTCCTACGTGATCATCACACGCCTCAACTGTCATCCATCTGTCACTCAAAAACTCTCTCCGGCCATCGATCTTATCAACAAAATCGAAGGACTACCGAGTTTCGTGTCCATTCCGAAACAAGGGGGAGATGAGAAGACTGGATCGAAACCACCTCCTTCCTCTAAAGCTACTCACACGACCGAATCTCCTCCGGCCGGTCAAGCTTTGGGTTCGGGTGTGAAGAACAAAGGCAAAAACTTAGCTGAGGAAGAAGATGAAGAAGGAGACAAGGAGACCATTGCTGGCATATTAAAAAGAAAGAACAGTCGCAAGGTTGACGATGATGCCAGTCGTGTGGCGCGAGAGGCTGAAGAAGCCGAACGCAAACAAAAGGAAGCCCACGATCTCCTTGAAAGCCGGAAGACTCTCTTCCCTGCCTGGACCAGGGAGCGTTTGATTAAAGAGGCCATAGAAACTCCTAGCATTTTATGGCTCGAGCCGGTTATCTCGTTCGACTACAACAATACTGTCGATTCGCAGTTCGACATGCCGCTGACTCGAAAGACGTTCATCTTCCACGTCTTCTCAAACATTTTTGAAGTCCCTCACCCGAATGCTGAGCTTGACAGGGAGCTCATTGACTTTTATCTGGCGGCTGCTCGTCCTCAATTCCTCACTTGGAGCGCCCAGAAGATTGTAAACGTTCGGGTGCTGAAACCTTATACCGAAGGTCGTTTTATAAACGTTCGGTTCAAGTTGATTCGGGGATCTGCAAGAACTGCTCATATTATCTCCCTGGCAGATCTACCGAATCTAAATCCTCATGATTGGATTGTCCTGTATAATATCCTTTTGACTAATGAAGCCGAATATGGTCCCATTCTAGACCATGTCAAAAGGATGTTAGCCTGCTACATCATGGAGGTTGCCCTAATGGATCAGGAGGTCGCCACAGTCTTCAAGAAGAAACCAAAGATTGCTCCTGTGGGATCGGCCAGTGATCTCAACCAAATGCAATTGGGCAGGATCGACCCGAGACGCAACTCGGTTATGTTCACTAGAGCGGAAGGACAGAAATGTCTCTTCGCTTTAGCTGACAAGCACCTTTACACCACAACTTGTTTGGAGCATGTGTTATTCATTATCAAATGGTGTAAAGAGAACACGGCTGATGACATCAAGTACTTCAATGATATGATCAATTGGTACATCCGATTTAGACAGACCATTCTCTCCATCTCCAAATGTCTGTTTAGCACCGTGAAGAAGAAGGTACCTGCTTCAGCTTTTGGGCTGAAGATTATTTTGAAGATTGCGTCTTTTGGGCTCGATAGTATAAGTTACTTTGCATTCCGGTTTGGGCCTGTCCAACCGAGAACCTTTTATGTTTTGTATATAAGTTTACGTTTGCATGCTTATTAGGTTAACAATTTTAGAGATTAACGACATAGCGTTTCATCTAGAGTATAACAGGTTTCTTTAATTGTTTTTGTAACCTACCAATCCTCTACAGTTGATGTTCTTAATCGAGCTCTTATGAGGATTTTGTTTAACCATTCGACACGTTTGATTCCATCTTGACTTGTTCTTATTATTGCGTTCATACAGTTTTATATTTACATACTTGTTCAAGATCTAATCGATCTTTGTAGATTAAAGGTTGGTTTAATCGCATCAGTAAGTGTGCACTTTCCCATCCATGCTGGTCTTCTTCTTGAAGATCCATTTGCACCCAATAGTCTTACGACTTGGTACATTTTCAACCAAGTTCCAAACTTGATTGTCATACATGGGCTGAATCTCGTTGTCCATAGCCTCCTTCCATTTAGCAGACTCGGGGCCTGCCACAACTTCCTTGTAATTATTAGGTTCATTTAAATCTATCAATGTACTGTCACTGATATATGTATCACTTTCAGTATTGATATGATAACCAAAATAAAAGTTAGGTGTGCTCTGTAATGACAAAGAACATGGTTTGGCATGCGGAATTAAAGCTTGCACAATTGAACATGGTGATTTGGGTGCTAAAAGATATATTCGATCATAGTAAATGAGTACAAAAACGGATCTAGTCTAGAGCTTCATAAATATCTCACTCACTAATCACTATGACTACATCTCTCAAGCACACCTCTACAAGTGGACAAACCCACCTTATATAGAGGTGTTTACAAGTCTCTCTCTCACTCTAACTAACAAATGGGTCTAAAGGCTAAAGCACCACATGCATGTGGGTTTTACAAAAGTCAAACATTTACAAAGTCATGAATGAAGAACTTTGCACCCCAACATTCTCCCCCTCAAAGTTAGGAATGAATGACCCACTTCAAATCTTCCAAAATCAAGCACTACGCGGTTCGAGCCTCAAAGGTGACACATGTCGAAATGAACTTCAATCTTCAATTCTTCCATGACTCTTCAATTTGGGCTCTAGGATGTGAGACCATACAATCCGAGCAACAACGAATGATTAAGAGTATTCCAAACTCCAAATAATCACCCTAAAGTTGCGCATAAAAACACACCCCAAAAATCTTCAATAAAACCAAACCCATTTCGAATACATCACTTCCGAACTTCCAATTGCATCATCTCGTACGCTTCAAAACTTTAAGATCACTTCGGTCTTCAAATCCGCGTAATATGAAAAATTCAAGTTCGAATTTCCATATAAAACTTCTCCCCCTTTTTATAATCGAAATTTGATTATAAAACTCCAAAGGAAAAAGAACGTGCTCTATTCGAAATTTTTCATGTCAAAACTCCCCCTTAACATGTGGCATAAACTTTGTGCTTCAATCCGGAAAACCCAAAAAATATTCAATTTTTATTGTCGTTCACGGATCGCCTTTGACAAAATTTCTCAAAAATGAGTAGAAATTGTCAATTTCAAAATTCTGCAGTGACCCGTTGCGCCCAAAACAGCAAAATATGCAAAACTCTCCCCCCTTTTCCAAAGCTGGGTAGAAAGCGTCAATTTGCACAAACTGCAGGGGCCTGAAATGCACAAACATCAATTTTCAGCAAAAAATAGTCCTTTTTCGAATTTGGGTGAAAACTGCCAAAAATTCGAAGTCTCAGGGACCATCTTCGTAAATTCTGCCCTTTTTGCTCAAACATACAAAGCATGCCCACAAAATTCGAAGCACCAAAATTTTTTCGAAGTTGGGTGAAAAGTGTTAAATAAACGAAACTTGCTTTAATTTTCGAAGTGTCAAAAATTCGAAGGTTCAGGGGTCAAATTCGAAAATTTTGCTTTTATGCATCAAACATTCCAAGAGTTGATCAAATATTCGAAGCTTGCTTTTTCCTTTGTCAAACAGTCAAAACTTTAAGGGCCAGTTTCGTAAATTCAACTTCTTCTTCTTCAATTCACGCTTTGTACCTTTTCATATAAACTTTTCGTACCAAAATCTCAGGTACCAAACACACGACAATTTTTCAACCAAAGATACGAAGATTTTCCTTCTCTCTCCTCTTCGTATGAAAATCATCTTCCCAAATTTTTTTTTTTTTTCAAACACACGAATGCGAAGCATACGAAGCCAAACAGTAATGACAGGGATGAATAGTAACCTTCTCCACCCTTCGTTAATTGAGAAACCATTCGTACGTCGACCCAAAATTAAAATTTCGTTCTTAAAATTCATCGTTTTTCGTTCGTTTTCTAGTTCACCAAACCTAAAATCCTTTCTATTGCGAACATCGACAACCCTTCGTTTTTCATCAGCATCAAACTGCATTAGCCAACATCAATTCTCAAATCTTCGAATCTTAACCCAAATTCTCGTTCTTCATCACTCTGTCCCAAACCAAACCTTAGACCCAGTTAATTCTTCGTTTTTCCCTTGTTCATCATGTTGGGTTAATCAGATATTATGTGTAGGGGTATTTTTGGAAAGTTTTGTTTTTTACTTTCTTTCCAAGTTTTTGTATTAGAGTCAAACTCTTGTTTTGTTTAGTATAAGTAGGGCTACGTAATTGAAGTTTTATAATTGAGTTTTCTGCCTTAATAAGAAATATACTAGCAGCTTAAGGAAATTTCAAAGTTTCTTTTATTCCTTTGTTTGTCGTTCTTCTTCCTTGTTCATAACAAGGATTCATCAAAGTTGAATCCAAAACTTGGTATCAGAGCGTGGTTTTGTTGAAGGGGGTGTGATTCGAGGTTGATTAGAAACAACCCCGGTTTCTTTTAATCGGGCTTGTGAGAGACTAACCGGAGGCGCGGAGTAAACGAACGGGAAGACGTCAAAGTGGGTGGCTTTGATTCGGTTCGTTTTGCGGGTGACGGAAGACGGTAAAGGTGGTCGTGACCTTGTCTTGTTGTCTGGTGGAAGAGTGCTCTCGGAACAAGCTTGATTAAAGAAGTCGGGGTTAAGGAGAAAAAGATGGCGTTGGTTAAAGAAGGAGGTTCGTTGACATATCAAGTTCCGGTTTTGACTCCAACGAATTATCCGGTGTGGGCGGTTAAAGTCAAGTCAATTATGGATGCACATGGCATATGGGAGACGGTCGAACCGAAGACGTTAGATAAAGCACCAGATCAAAAGAAGTCAAAACAAGCTCTTGCTTTTTTGTTTCAAGCGATACCCGAAGACATGGTGTTGCAAATGGCGAGTTACACCGACCCAAAGCAAGTGTGGGATGGGCTAAAAACACGATATTTGGGAGTGGATCGGGTAAGAACGGCTCGACTTGCAACCTTAAAAAGGGAGCTTGAAAGTTTACGCATGAAAGAGGATGAAACGGTTGATGATTTTGTGACAAAATTATCCGGTTTAGCGTCAAAAGTAAGGAGTCTTGGATATGAGCTTGAAGAAGGTGATTTGGTAAAAAGGTTACTAGATTCGATGCCTAAGTCGTTTCTCCAAATCGTGGCTTCAATAGAGCAATGTTTCGAGTTGGATTCAATGTTATTCGATGAAGCGGTTGGTAGATTGAAGGCGTACGAGGAGCGTATAAGAGGAACTGAGAAAGTGGAGGACACTCAAGGTGGGTTGTTGTTGGCTAGTGATGAAAAGTCACATGTTTGTAAGCATTGGGGCAATGGACGTTCAAATCGGGATGACTTTGGACGTGGCCGGGGAAGAGGTCGGGGGTCCGGGAGAAGTCGAGATGGTAATGAACGTGTCCGGGATAAAAATCACGTTAGATGTTACAAATGTGGTGAGCTTGGTCACTATAAAAACGAGTGTCCTAAATGGGAAAAGGAAGAAGTGGGTCTAATCGAAGAGGAACCGGCTTTGTTTTGAACGACGAGTGGCTCGTATGACAAATCCGATTAAGGGGGTGATTGTTGGGTTAATCGGATATTATGTGTAGGGGTATTTTTGGAAAGTTTTGTTTTTTACTTTCTTTCCAAGTTTTTGTATTAGAATCAAACTCTTGTTTTGTTTAGTATAAGTAGGGCTACGTAATTGAAGTTTTATAATTGAGTTTTCTGCCTTAATAAGAAATATACTAGCAGCTTAAGGAAATTTCCAAGTTTCTTTTATTCCTTTGTTTGTAGTTCTTCTTCCTTGTTCATAACAAGGATTCATCAAAGTTGAATCCAAAACATCACATCGACTCCAAACATCAACAATCCTTCGCTGTTCAAAATCAGATGACTTCTTCAAACAATTCGTTCTTCATATTTCAACTATTGCTTCCCAGTAGACATTCACGAATCAAAATCAAAACATACGAAACCATTGATTACCGACCAACGACTACAATAAATCATTCCTTCGTAACATGCCATCACTAACAGATCACATGATAAGATTCATCTTCATTCCATTCGAAAATCAGACCCAATTCCAATTTTCAAATACAATATCAATACTTCCCAATCAATTTTGAAGACGCTGACTAAAATTATAGATCTGTAAGTTACTCACAGCAAAATCACTATTCACAAATTGATTCAATCGACTCCAAACAATCTATCTCAAATCAAGTTCCAAAATCAATTTGATAAAACGACAAATCTGACATCGATCTTGAACCAGAAAAGATATTAAATCTTGAAACAATTTGATTTGTCGATTGAAAATTATAGATCGTGAAGATGAAAAGCAATGTTTTAGATATGATCAATTAAATCAAATTGAACGAAATCGATAGTTACCATTGACACAGATTAGAAATACGATCAATGACATATTTGATTTTAAGTTTCAATAAATGATACACGAATTTGTTGATTGTCGGTCAACAATAAAATCGAGTAATATAATACCATCAAAAATGCATAATCAAATAGAATTTGATTTTGGGCCAATTTATCCAATGAATAGTGATAAGATCGTAGAATTGGGCTTGACAATTGAACAAAAGTAAAGTAATCAGATCATGATGTTATGAGCTTCAAACCAATGATGAATAGGAACAGATTAAGAGTATTGGACTTAATCATGGAGGATGAACAGTAAACAGAAAAAAATTTGAGATTTGATTTTTGTTTGATCAAAAAAAATTTGTTGAACCATCAATGGGGTAAAAACAGATTAGATTCAATGAAACAAACCGATCAAAATTCAAAAACGCAACGCACGATTTTAATGAATTTACGAGAGATCGTAGAGAGAGACTCACCAAAATTGTTCAAATTGCGACAGATGTTGCCAAACCGAGAATCGTTCTTCAAATATCACCTTGATCTTGAAGACCCGCTCTGATACCAAATGCAGTGACAAAGAACATGGTTTGGCATACGGAATTAAAACTTGCACAATTGAACATGGTGATTTGGGTGCTAAAAGATATATTCGATCATAGTAAATGAGTACAAAAACGGATCTAGTCTAGAGCTTCATAAATATCTCACTCACTAATCACTATGACTACATCTCTCAAGCACACCTCTACAAGTGGACAAACCCACCTTATATAGAGGTGTTTACAAGTCTCTCTCTCACTCTAACTAACAAATGGGTCTAAAGGCTAAAGCACCACATGCAAGTGGATTTTACAAAAGTCAAACATTTACAAAGTCATGAATGAAGAACTTTGCACCACATCATGCTCCTAACTCTAGTTGAACGCCTCGGAGTTACGGACTCATCTATCGGCTCAACAGGAGTTTCCTCCTCAAGTTGGTCGCTAGTCTTTGAGGTTCATTCACCTCTTGACTCTTGAAGCTCTTCAAGGTCAATTTGCCTCCCACTGCCTCCTTGGCTTATAAATTCTCTCTCACGAAAGACTTCTTTCCTTGCCACAAAGACCACATTCTCACTGGGTCTATAGAAGAGGTAACCAAAGGATTTCTGTGGGTAGTCGATGAAAATACACCTCTTGCTTCAAGGTTCGAGCTTGTCGTGAGACTCGTGCCTCACGAAAGCCTCGCAACCCCAAATCTTGATATGGTCTAGATTTGGAACTTTTCCGGTCCACATCTCATGAGGTGTTTTTGCAACCTTCCTCGTAGGGACTAGATTAAGGATATGGGCGGTAGTCTCTAACGCATACACCCAGAATGAGATTGGTAACGAAGCTCGACTCATCATGGAACGAACCATGTCCAACAAGGTTCGATTGCACCTCTCAGCCACACCATTCAGTTGTGGTGTCCTAGGAGGTGTCAATTGTGAGACAATCCCACATTCCTTAAGATAGTCAAGGAACTCAATACTAAGATACTCTCCTCCGCGATCGGATCAGAGCATCTTGATGTTCCTGTCCAGTTGATTCTCCACTTCCTGCTTAAACTCTTTGAACTTTTCAAAGGTTTTTGACTTATGTTTGATTAAGTAGATATATCCATACCTACTGTAATCATCAGTAAAAGTCACATAATAGCGATTAGCATCCCTTGTGGCGGTTTTTAAAGGTCTACACATATCTGTGTGTATGAGGTCCAACAAACCTTCACCCCTCTCACAAGAACCAGTGAAGGGTGACTTTGTTATCTTTCCAAGTAACAAGACTCGCAACTATCATCTGATTTAAGGTCAAATGATTCCAAAACTCCAGCCTTTTGGAGTTGGCCTATGCGATTCTTGTTGACATGTCCAAGACGCCAATGCCACAAGGATGCTTTATCCAAGGTAATCGAAGAATCAATATGAAATACATGATTCCCTAAGTTGTCTACGATCGACATAGTTTCATATACACCATCACAAGGTAATGCTTTAAAATAAAACACATCATTATAAAAAGCATCAATAGCACCAATTTTATTATCAAATGAAAAGGTGAATCATTGCTTGTACAAACTATGAAAGGAAATAATATTTCTCGCCATTTCTGACAAGTAACAACAATTATTCAAATCTAATGTTAACCCATTATTAAGAAATAAAGAATAAACTCCAATCTTGGTCACAGGTGATGCTTTCCTATTTCCCATGATTAATTTTATCTTCCCGTGCTCCACTTCTTCACTACTTCTTAGGCATTGCAAACCAGTTCAAATGTGAATACTACAACTTGTATCAGGCACCCCAAGAGTTAGTATGTAATGAGTTTTTAGACGATGTGGTATAAATACTTGCATGGGTGGGTTTAACTTTCCCATCCTTTACATCCTGCAAGTACTTAGGGAAGCTTCTCTTCCAATGCCCCTTTCCGTGCCAGTAGAAGCATTGTGCTTCCTTTGGGTTTGAAGAAGGATGAATGGGACCTTTCTTGGTGCCAGTTGAATAGGAGCCATCAAGAGAATTTCCTTTGGTACCCTTCGAAGGGTTCTTCCTCTTCTTCCCCTTTCCTGACCAATTGCCAAAACAGGGGCTGATGTAGGAGTAGAAGTAGAAGTAATAGCCGACTTACCTTTAAGGCCACTTTCAGCGGTCCTTGAAAGTCCTTGAAGCTTGACAAGTGTTACTTCCTCCTTGTTCATATGATAAGTCATACGAAACTGATCATAACTTGGAGGTAAGGAATGGAGAATGATATCAATCGCCATGTCCTCAGGGAAGTCTACATTAATCTTCAGCAACTAGTCCACGAACCTTTGCATTTTCTGTAAGTGACTGGTGATGGGTTCACCATCCTTCATCCTGGCTGTTATCATGGAGGAGATGATTTCATACCTCTCTTGATGCACGCCCTGATGGTACCTTTCTATCACATCCAGGTGCATCTCATAGGGGTAGAAATCTTCATAGGATTTCTGTAGTTCGGGAGTCATAGTAGCCAACATGATGTAGGACACTTTAGTAGCATCCCTCTCATGTGCAACATACTCCACAATCTCCTCAGGAGTAGCAATGGTCTCATTGATAACCTTCATCTCCTTGTCAAGGACATATTCCTTGTCCTCATAGCGAGTAATCATTCTGATATTCCTAATCCATTCATTGAAATTAGAACCATCAAAAGTGACTTTTCCACACAAGTTCATGAGGGTAAAGGAGCCTGTAGGGTTTGAGCTAGTAGTAGTGTTGGAAGACATCTGAAAGAAAGAAGGAAGTTTTGATTAGATAAGTAGTCCTTAATAAGTCACCCAAATGAAATATTAAGGCCAGGATCCTACAAACTATTTCATAACTCGGAAGAAGGATGCCGTAATCCAAGCTATAAAATATTTGAAGGTAGGTAAATGACGATTTACCAATTTCCACAATTATAAACAAAATAAATTATTAAGTTTTAACTAGATTTGAAACTCCTAGATCTTTTGAGATACATTGAACTTTCAATGGCATGTTTAAATCTCGATTGTGCTATAACACCCATAAAATTCAAGCCAATTTAAAACATTTTAACCCATTCAAAAACCATTAAGTTATACAACTTGTTTTCAAAATAGTTTAAACATCACAGTATCCCCAGAACCAAATCATAAAATCATGAAATATGAGGAGCGGTACGATCACGCCTTCGCCTTGCCACAATCTCCTGATGCACCTAACACAATAAACTGAAACTGTAAGCCCGAACGCTTAGTGAGTTTCCCCCAAAATACCAACCACATACAACCATAATCATATCATATCATATCACAATACAGAACAACCATGCCTCTTAAGTCTGCAGTGTGACTGGTCCGCCCTCAACAGGCCTTCAGTCCACCTGGTCCACTCTCTGAGTCTACAGTATGACTGGACCGACCGCACCGGCCCTCAGTCTATCTGCATCTATCCTGAGCCTTCGGTATGACTGGACGGCTATATGGGCCTACAATCTATCCGGACTGCTCGTAGGGTATGTTGGCCTTCAGCAAAAACAGGACCGCCTCAACCCAAACATCAAGCAAATAACCATGTGCACATATAACAGGTAATCACATAACAGTCCATAGACAAACAAATCGATCTAGCAGATCATAAAGCATAGCAACATCGTAACCAGAATACCTTCTTGATTGACTCTACTCGCCGAGTCAACCCGTCGACTCGTTGAGTTCTTATACTCAGAAAACTCCCATAACACGACTCAAATCGCCAAGTCGCCCTAAGACTCATTGAGTTCAACGATCTCTGAATTCCATCCTGTCCAACTCACTAAGTCGCCAACCGACTCACTGGTCCAAATTTTAACCGCAAGAGGTTGGGGTTCTGCGACCTGACTCGCCGAGTCCAAGAGCAGACTCGCCGAGTCCAAGGCAATCTTCAACAAACTCGCCGAGTTGTTCTTCCAACTCGTCGAGTCCATGCCCATCTTCATATGACTCGCCGAGTCCCTTCAGTCCTTCATCCATACAGAGGCTTTTTGAGCCATGCAGGCGCTCCAAACTGTACATCCACTCTTCTAGGGCATAACCGCTACGTAAAGTTGCAAACTTTACGTGAAACCAAGGAGTTAAAGGTCTGAATCACTCTAGGGCTTGGGTTTTAGACAAAGGGGCTTCACCAACAACTCATTGATTGATGCTTTATGACATTCTAGACCAACACAAGTCTAGATCTGAAGTAGCAACCTCAGATCTAAACTCCAAACCTGAAATAGGTCTCAAACATACCCAAAATGGCCCCAAATCTCTCTCATGAATAGATCTAGATGCAAAAGAGTGAAGGTAAAAGCTTATTACCTCCAAGATGTGCCCAAACTGAAGTAGATTCTGGATCTACACCCTCCCTTGATGCAAGCCCTTTTTGATCTTCAAATTTCTTCCACAAAAGACAACTTCCAAAGCTTCAATCCCCCTCCAAAGGCCTTACACACAAGCTTAGGGTCTTCTAGTTCTCAAGGGAAATAAGGAGGCTAAGAGAAGGACATAAAGTCCTTTAAATAGGGTGCAATTCTCGAGATTAGGGTTTTCTCATTCCAGCACCAACTCGTCGAGTACAACTTCCGACTTGGCGAGTTGGCAGCTTAACTCGCGATTAAATCCTGCTCGGACTCGATGAGTAGCATTCCTACTGATGGGTTTTAGGCATAAGAACAATCCTATGTGCTCATACAAACCCTAATGCTTGGATCTAGGTTTCTCTATTGTACATGCTTTGAATCCAAGACTAATAAACTTAGATCTAACATATTATAAACTGAATTAGAGTTTATAGAATTACCTTTAATTGTTATATAGCAATAACAATCAATTCCTTGCTTGGATTGGCTTCAAAAGCTTAGTGCCTCAAGTGTTGCACCTCTAATGGAGTCACAAACACCATATGCAACTTGGATGTATAGGAGAAGAAGAGAGGCTGCCCAAAAACGACTAGAAACCCTAGAGAATCAGTTGTCCATGTTTTTGGGGCCTAAGGGGTCCTTTATATACTTGTGTGGGCTTCTAGGGTTTCAGTTAAAACCCTAATGGACAGCTTAAACTCTAAGCAGCCCATGGAACCTTCTGGATAAGGCCATGGACGAAAATATGATGGGCTTCCATCATAATTTTGTTCACCCCTTATTCCTTTAGCATTCCTTAGCCTAATAACTCAATTATCCAATAATTGCAGTCCAGTTCCCTATATTTAATTAATCTCTTTTAGCCACAAAATTAATTCTTAATTAATTCTTGACTAATATTAATTAACCAATATGATTTCTCCTTTAATATATTATTCTCATAATATATTAATAAATCATATTTAAACCTTTCTCTCCTTAAATCATCCTACATATTGCTATGGTGAAGGCAACCCAAAAGGACCATGCTCATAATCGGGTCAAGTACATACCAAAACAGTTATGGACTTAGACACTAATCCAATAGTCTCCCACTTGGATAAGTCTAATAACTATTTTCCGTATGACTTCAGAACCTGATTAGCGATCGTAGCTTTCAAAAGCCGCTGTCAACTCTGATCTTATCAGATACCGTGTCCTCTAGATAAGGGATTATATATTCCTCCATTCTCAAGATATCGTATAGACATAAAACATGAATTTCAATCATTCTCTTTATACTGTTTCCCGACTTCCGATTTATGACGACTGATAACAGACTACAATTGAACACATCAACTTAGTCCCGGCTTGGCCAAGCGCTTAGGTATCATCACTAAATCATCGAGAGGCCCACAGACATCGCTTTTATCCCACTTTGGGTAAAAGGAATGGATAAACTTCGACTCAAATGCTCGCTTGCATTAATCATACACAACAATAAGTTTTATAACACCAAGTTACTGGTGCGTTTACTTATTATCAATGTGCAACCGACCAACAAATGACAACTCACATGTCTCGGTTTCAAGAATATACAATATTATCGTCTCACTAATCACTCGTGATAAAACCATGAAGTGATCCAAGTGAGCGTGGGTTTAATCCAATACTCTAATCTTATCAAAGCACTCATGAACTCTGCAGCAAACTCGTGCCATGTCTAAACACTTCAGACAATCTACAGATAGATTCATGACAGTCTTTATTCATACCTACTCCCAACATATGACCGACTGTGGATGTTTGAATAACCTAGTTATTCTGGAAGTCAAAACATGCAAACTGAAACATAACAATAATACTTAATCCTATATGGCCCCAAACTTGTGAGAGTAAATAAAATACTTCTATTTATCCACCATATTGATTACTCATTATTTATCATTTAATGTTTCGGATAATCAACTTATTACTTGAATTACAACAACAATTGTTCCATGCTCTAAGCATGCACACCTTGTTTCCTATGGTCCATGCTTTGTGAAATAGATCAATTGAAAAACTTTTTCAATGATGCTCATTTCGCAATTCCTTAATCCCTATTGTTAGTGTAAGAACACAAGGTTCTTGCCACTACTAGAATATGCTGGATTCTAACATTTTATGCAACGATCCCTTTGCAAAATCATAGCACAAAAGTCACCAAGATTTGGCTAATGAAATTTCAAAGTACTTTCTTAGAAATTGTTACAAGACAATTTCATAGACGTGAAGTCTCACATTCAAAGTACATTCCTTTAAACATCCTTCTTGCATAAAGTTTTTCTAATGTAGACATAGATTCTCAATATCCAACTCCCAATATGGAAACATTTCCACATTTTCCATATGACAACTCATTCTTAATAGAATCTTATCTATTCATAATAATGTCGAAACGGTCCATCCAATACCATACTCCCAACTACTCACAAGCAACCAATCCTCAGCGAACTTTGGATCGTCCTTTCATAGTTGTTTAATTATTTTAGTCAAAACCAATTCTAGTCCTTTTTCCCCCTTAATGCGCTAGACATTTGGAAAATTTTATAATGGTAAAATACTATAGCATTTTGCAATCGATCCTATACCCGAAGCGTATGGGACATGATGCATAGTGTCTTACATAAAGATATGATACTTTACCAATCTTTTACCATAATATTTTATGTGTCATGTTCTCATAATTTGAACTATGAAGAGGGATGCCGTAATCATAATCGAATTTTAAGAACACAGAATGTATCCTTTGACTAAAAATATTAAAATTTCTTAATCTAATCTTTAGATTTTGAAACGGAGTATAATATTCTCTCCCTTAATTATAGCAAAACAACTTTTCAACCTATGCAACTTTGCAAATGGAATCTTTGTTTTTCTATAATTAATATTGCTAACTTGCAATACTCGCCATAATAATCATACAAGCATAACACTTATGCTCCCACTATCATGATGATTATCATATAGGCATAACATTTATGCTCCCACTAGCTTTGACATGTATTCAGAAAACAAATGAACTTCTAGAAAACAATGCCTATTGAATTTCTGAAATTCATATTTCTAATACCAGATGCTTCGATAAGCCTTTATCTAAGCTTCTTAACCTTATACACCTTTGCCTTACATAGCTCATATGTGTGTTTAAACAATTCATAGCTTATGTTACTAAGTTCCAAATGTTGAAACTAATTGCCAAATCTCACAATTCGAACTATGGAAAGGGATGCTGTAACCATAATCGAATTTGAGAATACAATTTTTACAATCGCTATCTTCTTAAAATCTCTCTTAGTGAAAGCATTTCCTCACAGTCATTTTCATGAAGGAGGGAATCTTATGACACTTAGATTTTATGGTGTATGAGTTCCTATCCATGTGAATTTGCCAAAACCAAGGTTTGCGACAAATCCAAACTCATATGGACTGAACTTTCTTAATCTTGATTTCTTGCCCTATGGGAACACGAGTGCCCACCATGTCTTCCAAGTAGTTTAGTAACTTTTCCTTACATATCAATGTACTTTCCATCGACTAAGGCTTTAGTATGTATTCAAATGAGAACTCATAGAACTCATATACACAATTAACTCAATTGGAATGGCACATAAACAAAATAATGTCAGCATGATAGGTTGTAAACCTCAAGTCGTGTGCTCGTGATGATCGATAAGGTTTATTCTTGATTTGTTCTTGAAACTTTTCAAGACCATTAAGACTGTTGGGTTTTAGCCATAAGAACTTTCCTATGTGCGCATGCAAAACCCTATTGCTTGGATCTAGGCTTTCTATCAAACATGCTTTTGAATCCAAGACTTCTAATGGCTAATTAGGTTAAACAACAACATTAATACAGATCTAGAATCATACCTTTGAGTTCCTTGTTGATCTTCTTGTCTTGGAGCTTCTAGAGTCACAATTGTCACTCCTCTAATGGTTTACAAACACCAATAGCAAGAAAGATGATTTAGGAGAGAGGAGAGAGGATGGAATTCGGCCAGAGGTTCCTTTCTTTAGGTTCTTAAAGCTTGTCCACGAATTCCACACCCCAAGGGCCTATTTATACCTTTAGACTCCTTAAGGGTTTCACCCTAAACCCTAATTGGATAATCTTCACTTAAGGCTATCCAAATCCATTCCATAGATATCCTTATGGACTATTTTGAGCTATCCTAAAGCTCTTAGAAACCGTCCAAAGTCCATCCTAATGGATTTATAGTCCAAAGTCTAACTATCAAACAATTGACAGTTTATACCCTCTTATTTAATTAATCTCTTTAAGTCACCAAATTAATACCAATTAATCTATGACTTATATTAATCAAATAGCTAAATATTATTCCTTATAATATTTACTCTCTCTTAACAAATCATCCTTCAAGTTGCTATGGTGAAGGCAACCCAAAAGGACCATGCACCACCGAATATAGTTGTAGCCTTAGACACTATTCCAACAGTCTCCCACTTGGATAAGTCTAGTAACTATACAAGTATAATACGGTTTGCAATCGTAGCTCTCAAAGACGCTGTCAACTCTGATCTAATCAATCTTGTCCTTTAGACAAGGGATCGTACAGTCCTCTGTTAGATATCATGCTGACAATCCTATGGAATGGTTAGTCTAGCATTTAGATTTCTCGATCTTCGATTTATTTGACATAGAACTTAATCGAACACATCAATTCAGTTCTGACCGGGCCCAGCACATAAGTCAAATCAAATCATCGAGTGGCCAAGATATCTCTTCTACCCTCTTAGGATAAAATTTACAGATAAACTTCGACTTATATGCATTTACTTATTCATTAACCAACTATACATAACAATGCGTTTTATAACATCAAGTTACTGATGCGTTTTCGCATTATCAATGCACAATCAAATAACAAATAATAAACCATATATCTAGGTTTTAAGACCATATGATATTATCGTCTTGCGATCACCTTTTATATCGTATTCCATAAGGTGATTCCAGCAAGCGCGGGTTTATTCCAATGCTCAAAACCAGTTCGTAAGCACTCATGAACGTTGCAGCAACTCTTGCTATGTCTAACACCATTTAGACACTCTACACACCAATTCACGACAATCTTCATTCATATCTACTCCCAACATATGAACGATTGTGGACCATTTGAATAATTCGATTATTCCTAATAAACTCAATTATTCTGGAAGTCAAAATATGCAAAGTGAAACAATAGTTAAACAACTAACATGTGATAGTAACTTTACTCATAAATAAAACTTCTTTATTTAATCATCAAATGTTAATTACATTTATCTATTATACGTTTCTAATACAATCTAATCTATGCTAATATCATCCTTCAGCCCAATACTCCTAGCATGCTGTAAGTGCTTAACCCTACTCAGTCCCTTCGTAAGCGGATCTGCTGGGTTATCTTCTGATGATATCCTCTTCACTACGAGTTGTCCTTCTTCTACACGATGTCTAATGAAGTGATATTTTCTGTCGATATGTCGAGATCTACCATGATCCCTCGGTTCCTTGGTCAAGGCAACCGCACCTTCGTTATCACAGGAAATCTCCATGGGCTCCTTTATGGCCGGTACAACTCCAAGATCACCGATGAAGTTCTTCAGCCATATTGCCTCCTTCGACGCTTCGTTCGCTGTGATGTACTCTGATTCGCACGTTGAATCAGCTACGGTTTCCTGCTTGGAACTTTTCCATGTCACTGCTCCTCCATTTAGGGTAAAGACCCAGCCCGACTGCGAACGGTAGTTGTCCCTGTCGGTCTGAAAGCTGGCGTCACTATACCCTCGCACCTTCAAGTCATCACTCCCTCCAAGGACTAAGAACCATTCTTTCGTTCTCCGAAGGTACTTAAGGATGTTCTTCACCGCAATCCAATGTGCTTTGCCAGGGTTCCCTTGATATCTGCTAACCATGCTCAAAGCGAAGGCTACATCAGGGCGAGTACAAGTCATAGCGTACATGATTGAGCCAACTGCGGAAGCGTATGGTACTCGGCTCATTTCTGCTATCTCGGCTTCGGTACTCGGACTTTGAGTCTTACTCAACTTGGCATTTCCTTGTATCGGTAGTTCTCCCTTCTTTGAGTTTTCCATACTAAAACGTTTTAGTACCTTCTCCAAGTAAGTATTCTGACTAAGTCCAATTAGTCTCTTACTTCTTTCTCTTACTATCCTTATTCCCAATATGTAAGAAGCCTCTCCGAGGTCCTTCATAGCGAAGCACTTCCCGAGCCAGGACTTAACCTCCTGCAAAGTCGGGATTTCGTTTCCTATGAGTAATATGTCATCGACATATAGAACGAGGAAGCTTACTACACTCCCACTGGCTTTGACATATACACAAGATTCGTCTTCGCTTCGTACAAATCCAAACTCTTTGACTTTCTCATCGAAGCAAAGATTCCATCTGCGAGACGCTTGCTTAAGTCCATAAATGGACTTCTCAAGCTTACACACTCTATTCGGATGCTTCGGATCCACAAACCCCTCTGGCTGAGCCATGTAAACATCCTCAGCCAACTTTCCGTTAAGGAAAGCGGTCTTGACATCCATTTGCCAAATCTCATAATCATGAAATGCGGCAATTGCTAGCATCACTCTAATAGATTTAATCTTCGCAACTGGCGAGAAGGTCTCATCATAGTCAACTCCGGGAGTTTGAGTAAAGCCCTTCGTAACCAATCGCGCTTTGTATGTGTGTACGTTCCCATCCACGTCGGTCTTCTTCTTGAAGATCCACTTGCACCCTACGGTCTTACGTTCGGGCACGTAATCAACCAAATTCCAAACTTGGTTATCGTACATGGATTGGATCTCGCTATCCATCGCCTCTTTCCATTTCGCAGACTCCGGGCCTGCCATGGCTTCCTTATAGCTATTAGGTTCATCAAGATTTACTAGTGTACCATCACTAATATACGTGTCCCCTTCGGTAGTAATATGAAAACCATAAAACTGGGGTTGAACTCTAACTCTATCGGAACGTCTAAGAGGTAAGGATTCGTCAATCGGTTCAACCGGAGTTTCCTCCTCGGGTTGAACGCCAGCGGTAGAGGTTCCTTCATCTATCGATTCTTGAATCTCTTCAAGTTCGATTTGCCTCCCAATGTCTCCTTGGCTTATGAGTTCTCGCTCTCGGAAAACTCCTCTCCTCGCAACAAAGATAACATTATCTTTCGGTCTATAGAAGAGATATCCAAAGGAAGTTTGCGGGTAGCCGATGAAAATACATCGCTCACTTCGAGGTTCAAGCTTGTCGTGAGTATCTCGTCTTACGAAAGCCTCGCAACCCCAAACCTTGATATGTGCCAACGAGGGAACTTTCCCCGTCCACATCTCGTGAGGTGTTTTGGCAACCTTCTTGGTAGGGACTCGGTTAAGGATATGGGCGGCAGTCTCTAAGGCATACCCACAAAAGAAGATAGGTAGTGAAGCACGACTCATCATAGAGCGAACCATATCCAATAAGGTTCGATTACGCCTTTCTGCCACACCATTCAATTGCGGTGTCCTAGGAGGCGTCAATTGCGAAACTATTCCACACTCCTTGAGATAATCGTGGAATTCAAGACTTAGGTACTCTCCTCCTCGATCGGATCGAAGCATCTTGATTTTCCTGCCCAATTGATTCTCCACTTCATTTTTGAATTCTTTGAACTTTTCAAAGGTTTCTGACTTTTGCTTGATTAAATAGATATACCCATATCTACTATAATCATCGGTAAAGGTCACATAGAAGCGGTTCCCATCCTTCGTGGTTGATCTAAAAGGTCCACATACATCGGTATGTATTAGGTCTAATAGTCCCTCACCCCTTTCACAAGAACTCGTGAAGGGTGACTTAGTCATCTTTCCAAGTAAACAAGATTCGCATGTGTCATCTTCCCTAAGGTCGAATGACTCCAACACTCCATCCTTTTGGAGTTGGGCTATGCGTTTCTTGTTGACATGTCCAAGACGACAATGCCACAAGGATGCTTTATCCATACTAGTGGAAGAATCAATATTCAAAACATCATTTCCTAAGTTATCAACAATCATAACAGTTTCATATATTCCATTACATGGTATAGCTTCAAAATAAAAGACACCATTTAGATAAGCCAAAATAGAACCATTCTCATTATTAAAAGAAAATCTAAAACCTTGTCTATATAAACCATGAAATGAAATGATGTTTCTAGCCATTTCTGGCGAATAGCAACAATTGTTCAAATTTAAAACTAAACTATTCTTAAGCACCAAAGAATACACTCCAATCTTGGTCACAGGCGACGATCTTCTGTTCCCCATGATTAGATTGATCCTTCCTTGCTCCACATCCCTACTTCCTTTTAGTCCCTGCGAAAGATGGCTTGATCTTTCCTTCCTTGATGGCTTGCAGGTAGTCCGGGCAGCTTCGCTTCCAATGTCCTATCTTGTGGCAGTGGTGGCACTCTGCCTCCTTCGGGTTAGAGCAGGGCTTAGAGGGATCAACTTTTGTCCCACTAGAAGAGGAACCATCTCGGGCTTTCACCTTTCGATAGTTATTTGAAGAAGCTTTCATCTTCTTTCCCTTCCCTTGACCAATTGCCAAGACAGGAGCAGCAGACGGATTGGGAGTTGGTGCAACAGACTTGTCCTTGAAATTGCTCTCAGCAACCCTCAAGAGACCTTGGAGCTTACTTAGAGTGACCTCCTCTTTGTTCATGTGGTAGGTCATCCTAAATTGATTATACATCGGAGGCAAAGAGTGAAGCACCATGTCGATCGCCAAGTCTTCGCCGAAGTCAACGTTTAACTTGCGAAGGCGGTCGACATACCTTTGCATCTTTTGCAAGTGCACGGTAAGAGATTCTCCATGACCCATCTTAGCGGAAATCATGTTGGTGAAGATCTCGTAACGCTCTTGTCTCGCATTTTGGTGGTACCTCTCCAACAAGTCTTGATGCATCTCGTATGGATACATGTCCTCGTAGGACTTTTGGAACTCGGAGTTCATGGTGGCGATCATGATGCAATGTACTTTCGTCGCATCTCGCTCATGGGTTTCAAAGGCGGTGATTTCAGCGGGAGTAGCAATTTCGGGGTTGATTTTCTCGAGCTTCTCGTCGAGGACATACTCTTTATCCTCATAGCGAGCAATGGTGCGAATGTATCTTATCCATTCGCCAAAGTTCGTTCCATCGAAGGTGACCTTTTGGCAAAGGCTCATCAACGTGAAAGAACTAGCAGCAGCGTTGTTTGCGTTTGACATCTATAGAAAGGACAAAGATAGATTAGAACAAGAATCCCTAATTATCACCCAATAAGAAAAATTAGGGCTAGGATCCAACAATAACATTTACATACTAGAAAAGGGATGCCGTAATCCAACATGCAAATAAATTGAAGGTAAGTGAATGACGATTCACTAATTCTCCATCACAAAACTTAAACTTTTAGTCCTAAGTGTTTTTGAGAATTCCTAGGCTCGGATGAGATTCATTGAACTATTCAATGGCATGTTTAAATCTTGATATGCCCCTCTTGTTTGTGACTGGGATGCCGAGGATCACAAAGCGGGTGTGAATTACCATGCAAATTTACATGGTGCCTTCATTGTTACGATCACCTATTCGATGTGCCGGTAAACCACACACGCTCCATCGAACTATGATAAACAATGAATCACCCTTCGCCACCTTCGCTTAGAACCAATTAGTGTGCCGGTAAACCACACACGCTCCACTAACATCTTAGCAAGGTGCAAAGTGTAATTTCATGGAATTGCATCAATTCACTTTTCCTAAAGTAACTAAGATTGGGAAATTTAAAAAAAAATTTAGTTACTTCGTATTTCTTATTATACTTTTAATGAGAGGATGAGGTTGCCCTATCCTACCCGTTCGGCTAACGACCCTCCACCAATCAAGCAAGCGGTGGGTGTGAGTGTACACCCATTAAGCGCCATTTTATAGGCCGCAACCTTATACCCACCTTATAGATCGGCTTCGTGAATGAGGCCTACTAGCGGTAAGAC
This sequence comes from Lactuca saligna, assembly GCF_052625555.1. NCBI lineage: Eukaryota > Viridiplantae > Streptophyta > Magnoliopsida > Asterales > Asteraceae > Lactuca > Lactuca saligna. The sequence goes on along the minus strand of NC_136417.1, from coordinate 189,224,118 downwards.
TAGCATTTAGTTATACATATATATATTATTCTAATAATGTCATATAAGTATAGGGTTGTATTTTAAACTTTTCAAAATCTAGGGTTTGAAATTTAAGTTGTCTAAATTAAAGCTTTTAATCACAAATTTAAATTTCAAAACTATAGGGTAGGTTTTAAACATTTAAAAACATGGAGGATCAAATAACAAATAATTTCAATTAACAATTAAAATCTTAATTATCTTTATTTGATTTATCTTTGATTTCTTTGAGGATAATTACCAAAAATAATTAAAACAATGAATTAATTATCATATAAAGAAACTAAATATTTAATTAGTTGATAATTACCTTTAACTAGATCAAGATAACACTTATATTTATCAAAAAAACGGATTCATATTGATCTAATTAGTTTATGGTAAGTTTGGATAAGATAAACACAAAGAAATCCCGAATCTGGCCTTTCCTGACGCTTGGACTCGCCGAGTACACAAATGGACTCGCCGAGTCAGGCCTACTCGCCGAGTCCACTTTGGAACTCGCCGAGTCAGTGACTCAAAAACCAAAAAATCGAATTTTGCAGGTTTGTTTCAGTTATACAAGCAACAATTTGTAGAAAACCAATCTAGGCTCTGATACCACTGTTGGGTTTTAGCCATAAGAACTTTCCTATGTGCGCATGCAAAACCCTATTGCTTGGATCTAGGCTTTCTATCAAACATGCTTTTGAATCCAAGACTTCTAATGGCTAATTAGGTTAAACAACAACATTAATACAGATCTAGAATCATACCTTTGAGTTCCTTGTTGATCTTCTTGTCTTGGAGCTTCTAGAGTCACAATTGTCACTCCTCTAATGGTTTACAAACACCAATAGCAAGCAAGATGATTTAGGAGAGAGGAGAGAGGATGGAATTCGGCCAGAGGTTCCTTTCTTTAGGTTCTTAAAGCTTGTCCACGAATTCCACACCCCAAGGGCCTATTTATACCTTTAGACTCCTTAAGGGTTTCACCCTAAACCCTAATTGGATAATCTTCACTTAAGGCTATCCAAATCCATTCCATAGATATCCTTATGGACTATTTTGAGCTATCCTAAAGCTCTTAGAAACCGTCCAAAGTCCATCCTAATGGATTTATAGTCCAAAGTCTAACTATCAAACAATTGACAGTTTATACCCTCTTATTTAATTAATCTCTTTAAGTCACCAAATTAATACCAATTAATCTATGACTTATATTAATCAAATAGCTAAATATTATTCCTTATAATATTTACTCTCTCTTAACAAATCATCCTTCAAGTTGCTATGGTGAAGGCAACCCAAAAGGACCATGCATCACCGAATATAGTTATAGCCTTAGACACTATTCCAACAAAGACTCCCACTGACTCCTTGACATATAAGATTCTCTTGTCAAGAAACATTTCTTGACAAACAAATATTCAAGAGTTAGTGAAGCATTTATCAAGACAAAAACACTTAACAAATTGGTCCTAGTTGGTCTTTGTCTTATCCAAGACATCACAACTTACCAATTTCTAATGTGCAAGAATAAGAAAACTTTTTCAAATTCCATATTTGTTAAGTGTTATAAACCTACTAAACACTTTTTCACTCAAGTCACAGTCTTGACTCTAAGACTTGATATTGGAACGAAGTATGATTGACTTCTTGATTTAAACATTTCTACAATTCTCGATTCCTCTTCTTAGACATGCAATTGCACTAAGACTCACTTAGAGGATCAATTGAGACATGGTTCTTCATCATTAAGACTTATCAAAATAAAAGGTACTCTCTCTTCTTCTTAGAGTAGAGAAACTTTTATCTTTCTGCCTACTTGATTCTTCTTTATTCGTTCTACTATTCATTGAAACTCTTTCAATCAACTCAGAATTACACTTAATCTTATAAGTATAATCATATTTACTAAACTTTAGTAAATCATGACGAATATCTTTGTCACTCTTGTGGTGGACTTGATCAACGCAAAACCTAGTGTACTTTATCTCCTAGTCCTTCAATTGACACTTTGTCAAAGAATTAATCTAAGTTTCCCAAACGTGAAAGTTTTTCATTCATCATACAATACACCTTGCATGATTCCAAGTTTCTGCCAATTGAAACTTGGGTGATGAGAAACTCTCCCTATTTGGTAAGCTTTTGATATCTCCAAAAATAATACAATTAAGAATCAAATCCATTATTGCTAATAATAGAAGTACACAAACATCAATTTTTCATATATTTCATTGCAAGGATAAACAAATAAGATATAATCAAAATTCATTTTATTGCAGAAAAATTTGTCCTTACAATGCAATTCAATTGAAAAAATATGTCATTACATATTTCTTAACAATCTATTCTAACTCCAAGTAGTAGCTCAAGAATCCATTCTTCAAGTAATGCGATCGAAATCCATTTCTTCATGATTAGATTCAGCTCACTTCTTTCCTTAAGCTTCCTCTCTTTTCTTCGATCCTACAAAATGTAATCTTATCACATCATGTAATAATAATCTAGAATAGGAACTCAAAAGAGTTAGATAATGGATTTTACCTGAAGTAGAGCCATACGTCTTGACTCTCCCATCTCTTAGATCTCTCAGGTAGTTAGGGCAGCTTTGTCGCCAATGCCCCTTCTCTTGGCAATAAAAGCAAATGGACTCCTTTGGCACAGCACATCGGACAATCATAGACTTAGTTCTTTCTGAACTTCCAATGTTGCCAGTGTCCATTGAAGTTTGGGAGTTTGATTCACTAGACAAATTTCCTTGACCGGCACGCCAAATCATTGCTGATTCAGCAGCTATAAGCAAATAAGTGAGATCAATTAGGGTCACGTCGTGGTCCATCATATAGTACTCTCTAACGAACTCACTATATGATTCAGGAAGTGACTGAAGAACCCAGTTAACAGCCAACTCGCTTGAAATCTCGACACCCAACATGCTTAACCTATCAATGTGTGACTTCATCTCTAAGACGTGTGCACACACAGGTTTCCTATCTTCGTGTTTACTTGCCAAAAGGGCTTGAGTGAGCTTGAACTTTTCAAGCCTTTGAACCTGTGGGTCAGGGAGAATAACTGGAGGAGGTGGAGGAAGTGAAGCATGACTCTCATTTCCTTGATCGTATCTCGGAACGTCATCTTCATTTGGAAAGCTTGTTCCAAAGGATTTGGGAAGACCATTGTAAGATGCAGACATCTACAAAACGGGAGAAAATTCAAGTTAAGCTGATTAGAATTCTTGATGCAACACCCAAATGAAACATCAAGCTAGGATCCAACACAATACTCTACAACCTAGAAGAGGGATGCCGTAATCTAGTTGCAGAATATTTGAAGGTAGGTAAATGACGATTTACCAATTTCCATCATGAAAAACGAAAAAAAAAAAGTTTAAGTTTTAAATGAATTGAAACTCCTAGATCTTTTGAGATTCATTGAACTTTTCAATGGCATGTTTAATCTCGATTATGCCATACTATTTGTGACTGGGATGCCGAGGATCACAAACAAGGTGTGAATAACAATACGAATCACGTGGTGCACTCAATGATACTATCACCTAATCAATGTGCCGGTTAGCCACACACGCTCCATTGATCTATGATAAGTATCGAGCCACCCTTTGTCGCCAATGTCATCCCCAAATTAGTGTGCCGGTTAACCACACACGCTCCACTAACGTTTGACAAGGGTACGAAGTGTAATTCCATGGGTTAGCATATGATTTCATATTTTGCCTAAAGTAACTATGATTTGGGAATTTGTATAAGCACTTAGTTACTTTGTACTTCATTATACTTATAATGGAAGGTTTCCGTCCTATCCTACCCGTTCGGCTAACGACCCTCCACTAGTCAAGAGTGCGGTGGGTAAGAGTGGATACCCATTCAATCGCCATTTTATAGGCAATTTCCTTAAACACCCCTTATAGACCAGTTTCGTGAATGAGGCCTACTAACGGTAAGACTGATTGTTTACTCATACATATATATAATATTAGACCTTTAATGTTATATATAGTATAGGGTGTATTTTACACTTTTAAAATACTAGGTGGTTTAATTTAGTAAAATTATACTTTTCATTTAATTAAATGTAAACCAAAACTTTATGGGTTTATTAAATCACTTTTAATTATACACTTTAATTAATTAATAAAACCATAAGGGTGTGATTTGAACTTTTTAAATTACTAGGGTTTTAGAATTTAACATTTCAAAATTAAACTTTTAATCAACTTTTGAATTCCAAAACTTGAGGGCAAGTTTTGAAACATTTCAAAACATTAGGGTTGAACTTATTTAAATTTCATAAACAAAAACTTTTAAGTTTAAATTTAAACTATAAAACCTAAAGGGTGCAATTGAAACTTTTTCACATCACAAAGGATCAAATAACAAATAATATAAGTTAAACAATTAAATTATTCATTATCTATATTTGACCTAATCTTATTTTAGTCACTAGATAATTACCAAATAACTTTAAATAATCCATATTTATCACATAAACAACCAATATTTAAAAGATTTGAAATTATCTATTGTTTTGGCGAGGATAAACATATAATTAAGATAAAATTCGGATTTTAACTTCATAAGACAATTTAAGCATCAAATCCAAGTCAAAATAGCAGCTAAATCCCGAAATACCCTCTGCCTATCGCACTGACTCGCCGAGTCAGACCTGGACTCGCCGAGTAGGGCCAACTCGCCGAGTCCAGATACTGACTCGCCGAGTTGAGTCGGGCAGAGGCAAAAAACTCGTTTTTCAGCAAACAAAACAGTTAAGCATCACATACAACTAAAACCAATCAAGGATCTGATACCACTGATGGGTTTTAGGCATAAGAACAATCCTATGTGCTCATACAAACCCTAATGCTTGGATCTAGGTTTCTCTATTGTACATGCTTTGAATCCAAGACTAATAAACTTAGATCTAACATATTATAAACTGAATTAGAGTTTATAGAATTACCTTTAATTGTTATATAGCAATAACAATCAATTCCTTGCTTGGATTGGATTCAAAAGCTTAGTGCCTCAAGTGTTGCACCTCTAATGGAGTCACAAACACCATATGCAACTTGGATGAAGAGGAGAAGAAGAGAGGCTGCCCAAAAACGACTAGAAACCCTAGAGAATCAGTTGTCCATGTTTTTGGGGCCTAAGGGGTCCTTTATATACTTGTGTGGGCTGCTAGGGTTTCAATTAAAACCCTAATGGACAGCTTAAACTCTAAGCAGCCCATGGAACCTTCTGGATAAGGCCATGGACGAAAATATGATGGGCTTCCATCATAATTTCGTTCACCCCTTATTCCTTTAGCATTCTTTAGCCCAATAACTCAATTATCCAATAATTGCAGTCCAGTCCCCTATATTTAATTAATCTCTTTTAGCCACAAAATTAATTCTTAATTAATTCTTGACTAATATTAATTAACCAATATGATTTCTCCTTTAATATATTATTCTCATAATATATTAATAAATCATATTTAAACCTTTCTCTCCTTAAATCATCCTACATATTGCTATGGTGAAGGCAACCCAAAAGGACCATGCTCATAATCGGGTCAAGTACATACCAAAACAGTTATGGACTTAGACACTAATCCAACACCTACTTATCGAGTAGCTGCCTTAATTTACACTTTAATTTCTTCACTCATACTTCTAGAATTTGGGATGTTACAACTCTCCCCCACTTAAATTAGGCTTCGCCCTCGAAGCCTACTGCAGTATACGATACTGAATAAACCTCTTGCACTGCAGACTCCGATTTTCCAACCAACGCAGGTCCTTCCATACCCTACCACTGCACCCCCTTTAAAATTTCTTCTTCTCGCGTGGTATCCTTGCCAATTATTCTATGCCGACCATCGGCCTTCTTTTCCCCAATGACAACACATAGCAACTAAGTATCACCTGATGATACTACCATATTCCCGTCTTACACATTCATTTGCATCTTGCGAAAATTGGATACCGTTATAAACCACCGAGCCCTGAACCTGTACTAATCTGCTATCCCTTGCCCAACAGGCGCAACTTCTATCAAATTGCACTGTTGGGAACTCATCTTGCTTCCTTCCTGAATCCAATCCCTTTCCGCGCTGACATGATATCACATTTTTCAGCTTCCGAGAAACTCTCATGAACACCCATCTATAATGCAGATACACATTGTACCTGGCCCAAACAGCCTCGGGCTGGAAGACCAGGCACACCTACCATGGGTCCAACCATCCCTAGGATGGAACACCACCACATACATAACTCATGACTACACCCCTAATTGGACCTCAAGGGTCTACCCTTGCATCACTTCCGAACCATCTACTTCGACATCAGGGCTAACCATTCCACAACCTCACGGACATCCAACCCGGATGTGCTTCCATACAACTGGTACAATCTTAGTGCTCACTATCAAAAACTGAAATACCTTCAATCATCATTAACACCACTGCTTTCCCTTCCGATAACCAATACTCCTTCCCAGAGCTATGTACCTTTCCCTTCCATTCTTTCAGGAAGTCTAATCAACAACCTTTACCCCATCCGTAAGTGCCATGGTGCGAAAAATCCACTGGACACTACCCATGTAGAGCAACTGCTATTCTCTAACTCACTTACACTTTGAATCCGATCACATAACTAACAAGCCCATGCACAACCTTTAGCTAACTCCATCATCATGATCAATACTTGGGGCCAGACCTTATTGATTGCTATTTCATGGCGACATACTCACTCATTCTCCATATACAGGTCTACTAACACATAGGGTCTTCAACATGAGTGGACCGCCTTACCAGGCCATCAACCTATCTGGACCACCTTCAGAACCTTCTGCATGTATGGACCACCCTTTTGGGCCTTCAACCTGTTTGGACAGTTCTTCGAGCCTACGGCCTGACTGGTACGCCCACCGGCCTTCAGTCTATCCGGACCGCTCAAAATTTTTGTACATCACCTTGAACCATTATTTCTAGGAATCTCTCCCATGCATACTATTCTCGCCCTCTTGGGGTTCCGAACTCCAGCTCCATTCCATATACTCAGATTCTGGCCTAACCCTAGGCCTCACAACAATCAATCACTTTCTCTGAAATCCATGGTCTGTTCCCTGCCCCACGTGTCTATTACCACATTCTTGGCTAAAACACTGCTGGATCCAACATTTTAATTAAAACACCCATTCAGATCCACTCTCTGTCCCTAACTAGAGTATTACCCGATCCAAGAAGATGAAACCTCGGAGACACTCCGAACTGATGAGATCAACAAGATCTTTTGAACTCCGTCCGACCACTAATAACAACTTCCCATCAACCAAGATACACCGGAGTCCTCAGTCTAGTCTAGCAGCATGCTCAATACGTGGAATAGACCTATTGAGTGCTAAAGCGTAGCAGCCTACTCAATACCCGATAATAGATCTACAAACATCAATATATTCTTCAGCATGATTGGACCGCCCTACCAGGCCTTCAGTTGATCGTCCACCTTCTCGGAAATCCGAGGTATGTTCCCTGGCCCACGTGTCTACCATACACGCTAAATAACCTGCACTCCCATGCTGAATGTACTACTGAGCCCTGGTATCTACCAAAATCCTCAATCTATCAATCCATAACCCTCAGAGTCGAGCACACCCTCGACCGAAAACTCGAACTGAGCTCGATTCTTGACTAGGACCCCAACCGGGTTCTTGAACTTCTGCTATCAAGCATCCAAAAGATGTGTTCTTATGCTGGGGAGTTTTTCCAAATCCCCAAACAACACAACCCTCAAACTAAGCAGTCAATAGGGCCTCTGTTCTCCCTGTTGGGTTGTGAAACTTATCCCAGTTTCAAAACCTTTCCCACTTTAGCATCTCGGAGTAACACTCCCCCACTTAGATTCAACTAAGCCTTCATAATACATGAAAATTGGATAATTCTCAATCCTCCTCACTTCCTAACGATTTATCCGATGATAACCAACTCTTTCCCACTAGTGTTCCATTGCTAGCTAGACCGACTCATCACACACTTCTAAGAACGAGATGATCACTTCCTGAAAACCACCATATAGATGCTCCAACTAATACCTCGGCAACGAGTTACTTCTCTTAGCGCTTTTAGTCCGTCAATCACTAACGGTTGCGAACCAATGAATCCTGAAAATGATGAATAACCCTTTTGTAGGACCCCATCCGCATGCCTCCCACACAAAACCCCTTTTCCAAAGGTGTTACAAACAAGCTTCCCGCTTTCGGGCTTTAGAAATCATTCACTTCAGGGATCACACCCTGACTCACTCACCAGCTCAAACGCCCACAGCTGAACAGCAGCAGCTTAAAATAACCTCAGCCCTAAACCGGGCTACAAACCACTCCCAAGACATAGTCTACAATCCTAAAAGTGCAATAGATCACACAATCAATCCTTTCCATCCGATACAAGAAATACAAGGAAAATCAGACCTCACAAACACTTATGCCACGACGATCGTCCTAAGCTCACCGGTGCTGAAATAATGTAGCCTATTCTTGTAACCAGCTGAGCTCGAGCTGGAATACACCTGATCCTAGGGTCACAAGCCTGCTCACTCCTTCGAGCTTGGAAACTGGAGGGTGCAAGCCTCGCCCTACAAAACGACTGTCCATTCATCAACTAACCTTTCACTTCCAGGTGCAAAACCCCAGCTGAACATAATCAAAACTCCTTTCTAGAATTCCCACGACCCATATCCCGGCCTCGAGCAAACCCCCGAGCCTCAAATCTATAACTTCCGTGCAAACCTCTCCTTCTCCACCTGCAGAATATAATGAGTACCGATCATATTCCCGATCCCAAATAACTGCAACACTCTACTCATCAGAATGTATCCCAGAACTAAGAAGCTCGACTAGCTTCTCCCCTTGCCGTCGTTATAGCTGCCAAAGTTGCCGCGACAACTGTCTTAGCAATGTATGCATGACGCTCGACAAAATACTCAACTATGGCGGTCTTGAAAGTCCCAATCATCTTCGGAATTTGTCTCCGAACAATCTCGATCGTCTCCTCCTAAAGGATCTTCCTGACACTATCCTCTAACAATGCTGGCCTATCCTGGCTGCTAGCTCCCGATCCTAACCTGGATCAGGTCACAAGACGTCTCGTGACCACCATTCTGGCAATACACCAAAAGATCTCTAATAACCTATATAATGACAGGGAAACAACTCTGAAACCCAAACCTAGGGGTTGTGACTTCCTTTCTATGCGTATGGGTCCTGTGCTTTCAGTAGTACGGGCCCATACTACATTCCACACCTACCCATATTTGTCTCAAGTATCATCACAACACCCTAACATTATTCATAAATATAACAAGCGCATAAATCCTCACTCCTAGAGGAATGCTAAACATCTCATAACTGGCCTCCCGGCCTCTCACTACCCACCCAATCCATGAAACTTCCACCAACCCTACAACATTAGTGTATACTAGCCACAGATAACGCTGGACCCGATATACTTTCGAATATCCAATTCTACCCTAAGTTCGAATCAAACATTCTCAGGCTATAAGATCTTGATTATGCACAACCGTGATGCATACACTAATCAACTACAATAAGGATGTCAATCTCATATAAGGAAAACCCTAGGCTAATAGGCATCATGAAATCAGCCATTTCTATCATGCAATTCCTGAAGATCCCTAGCCTAGTACTAGCATGCTAATCTAACATATCACAATATCAAATAACAGTATGGTATTTTGGGGTGTACTTACTGGCTCCGGCTTATCGTACACTTCGCATCCTCTTTTACTTATTTTGAAAACCATTTTAGAATTCATTTTGAAAACCTTTCCTTGATTTGAGACTGCAGTCACGTGAATGTTCCTCCAATTCACTCAAACCAGGGCTCTGATACCAACTTCTAATATCCATAAAATTCAAGCCAATTTAAAACATTAACCCATTCAAAAACCATTAAGTTATAAAACTTGTTTTCAAAATAGTTTAAACATCAGAGTATCCCTGGAACCAAATCACAAAATCATGAAATATGAGGAGCGGTACGATCACACCTTTGCCTTGCCACGATCTCCTGATGCACCTGAAACAATAAACTGAAACTATAAGCCCGAAAGCTTAGTGAGTTTTCCCCAAAATACCAACCACATACAACCATAATCATATCATATCGTATTACAATACAGAACAGCCATGCCACTCAAGTCTGCAGTGTGACTGGTCCGCCCTCAACAGGCCTTCAGTCCACCTGGTCTATTGTTTGAGTCTACAGTATGACTGAACCGCCCACACCAGGCCCTCAGTCTATCTAGATCTATCCCGAGCCTTCGGTATGACTGGACCGCCATACGGGCCTACAATCTATCCGGACCGCTCGTAGGGTATGTTGGCCTTCAACACAAAGCAGGACTGCCTCAACCCAAACATGAAGCAAATAACCATGTGCACATATTGTTGGATAAGGTGTCTAAGTCCATAACTTATTTGGTATATACTTGACCCGACCGGCATGGTCCATTTGGGTTGCATCTCATCCAAACTATTATGGATAATTTTATGAGAGTTATACACATATGTTTATTAATATATTATGAGTTATAATATATTAATATGAAGTTACGTTATTTAATTAGTTTTAGTCTTAAATTAATTATGAATTAATTTAGAGATTAAAAGGAATACTAATTAAATTATGGGCTATTTGTTTTATATAGTGTGGGCTAATACTCATTTGTTAATGAGCTAGGCTTATGTGGAAGTCCATGGATGATCCATGGAGCTTTTAACCCATGGATCCTTGGAAAAGGAAAAGACATGGGTTATTAGGGTTTCACCCTAACCATGCACACTATATAAGCATGCTTATGCAGCATGAAATGGAGCCTAAGAGAAAACTAGTGAACTAGTGTGTGTGTGCATGTGTGTGGCCGATTTTATACAAGGTGTATACTCTCTCAAAGTTTTCCAAGAGTTTGTGGTGTTTGTGATTCCATTTGAGGCATTCACACTATTGGTGCTTGGCCCTCAAACTCCTTAGAACCAAACTCACCAAAAGGTATGTAATCTCTTCTAACTCTTTTATGTTGAAATGTTCCCCATGCCATGTTAGATAGGTTATAAACCTTGGAAAATTATTATTTTGCATGTATTTAGACAAACATAGATCCAAGGTTTATTAGGGTTGCATGCACACTTAGGAAGTGTTAGATTGCTCAAAACCCAACAGTATCATTTATGTGTTTTAATGGAGTCCATAATTTGTCCTCAAGTTATGGATTACCAAAGGTCACTTTCATTTAACACACACTTAAAACACATAAGTTACATGAAAATGAAGAGTCTTCATTTTTATGAACCTTTAGTTCATAAGTTCTGAAATGAAGAGTTTTGCAAAGTTACAAAACTTTCCCTCAAGTTTTGGAATTTGTAAAGTTTCACACACTTTAATAAACTTTAATTCCAAACCTTAGAGTTTTAATAGTTAAAATTCAACCCTTATACTATTTATAACATTAATGGTTAATTATTATATATATGTATAAGAATAAGTCATTTTACCGTTAGTAGGCCTCATTCACGAAGCCGGTCTATAAGGTGGGTATAAGGTTGTTGCCTATAAAATGGCGACTTAATGGGTGTATACTCTCACCCACCGCTTGCTTGATCAGTGGAGGGTCGTTAGCCGAACGTGTAGAACAATGACTTTAAATCCTCATTAAACGTATAATGAATATTATAAAGTAACTAAACTCTTTTAATTCCGAATCTTAGTTATTTTAGGAAAATGTGAACATGGTGCTAGTCCATGGAATTCACACTTTGTACCTTACCAAGTCGTTGGTGGAGCGTGTGTGGTTAACTGGCACACTAACTAGGACTAGTAAGGATCACGAAGGGTGACTTAATGTTTGTCATAGATCAATGGAGCGTGTGTGGTTAACCGGCACATTGATTAGGTGATAATATTAAGAGTACCAAGTGAATTAGCATGGTTATTCACACCTTGTTTTGTGATCCTCGGCATCCCAGTCACAAAACTTGAAGGGCACAATCGAGATTGATGTTGGGTTTTAGCCATAAGAACTTTCCTATGTGCGCATGCAAAACCCTATTGCTTGGATCTAGGCTTTCTATCAAACATGCTTTTGAATCCAAGACTTCTAATGGCTAATTAGGTTAAACAATAACATTAATACAGATCTAGAATCATACCTTTGAGTTCCTTGTTGATCTTCTTGTCTTGGAGCTTCTAGAGTCACAATTGTCACTCCTCTGATGGTTCACAAACACCAATAGCAAGCAAGATGATTTAGGAGAGAGGAGAGGGGATGGAATTCGGCCAGAGGTTCCTTTCTTTAGGTTCTTAAAGCTTCTCCACGAATTCCACACCCCAAGGGCCTATTTATACCTTTAGACTCCTTAAGGGTTTCACCCTAAACCCTAATTGGATAATCTTCACTTAAGGCTATCCAAATCCATTCCATAGATATCCTTATGGACTATTTTGAGCTATCCTAAAGCTCTTAGAAACCGTCCAAAGTCCATCCTAATGGATTTATAGTCTAAAGTCTAACTATCAAACAATTGACAGTTTATACCCTCTTATTTAATTAATCTCTTTAAGTCACCAAATTAATACCAATTAATATATGACTTATATTAATCAAATAGCTAAATATTATTCCTTATAATATTTACTCTCTCTTAACAAATCATCCTTCAAGTTGCTATGGTGAAGGCAACCCAAAAGGACCATGCACCACCGAATATAGTTATAGCCTTAGACACTATTCCAACAATTGAAACATGCCATTGAAAAGTTCAATGAATCTCAAAAGAATCTAGGAATTTCAAATCCAATTAAACCTAATAAATCATTTCGTTTTCATGGTGGAAATTGGTGAATCGTCATTCACCTACCTTTCAAATATATTATTACTTAGATTACGGCATCCCTCTTCTAAGTGTAATATATTGTGATTGGATCCTAGCCTTAATATTACATTTGGGTGTCTTATTAAGGATCCTAAATATCTAATCTAAACTTACTTTCTTCTTTCAGATGTCTTCCAACACTAATGCTTCAGGCTCTAACCCAACTGGTTCTTTCTCTCTCATGAATCTTTGTGGGAGGGTCATCTTTGATGGTTCCAACTTCATGGATTGGATTAGGAACATCAGGATGGTTACTCGTTACGAGGACAAGGAATATGTCCTCGATAAGGAGTTAAAAGAACTTGATGAGTCTACTGCTACTCCTAAGGAGATCGCTGAATTCAGGACTCATGAGAGAGATGCTACTAAGGTGGCATGTATCATGATGGCCACGATGACAGCCGAGCTCCAAAAGTCGTATGAAGATTTCTACCCTTTTGAGATGCACCAAGACCTGATGGAAAGGTACCATCAGAGTGCTTGTCAGGAGCGGTATGAAATAATTGTTGGGTTATGAGCATTCTAACACTCCTAAGTGTACATGCAACCCTAAATACCTTGGATCTATGTTTTCTCTATTATACATGCAAATATGAACATCCAAGGTATTATCCTAATCTAGCATACAAAATAATGGATATAACAAGATAGAATACATACCTCTTTGATAGTGCTTGTCTTCATGAAGCTTGAGTGCCTAGTGCCCCAAGTGTGACACCTCAAATGGTTCACACAACACCATAAGCACTTGGAATAACTTAGAGAGAAATTAGAACACTTCATGAAATCGTCTAGCCCTCATACATACACATAGTGTAACGATTTCTTGAGCCATGGGTTTCTTTTATATGGTGGCTATTAGGGTTACACCATGTAAATCATGACTTTACCCATTCCTTATGGTCCATGGATTTTAGCCTCCATGAAGTATCCATGGGTCACCCCATGGACTTAGTCCAACATAAGGAATCTTGGATCACAAGCCCACATATATAAGAATGAATGATTTACACAATCAACCCATATATTTAATTAGTCTTCTTTTGATCACTTAATTAATTCTAGATTAATTCTTGATCAATACTAATTAAATAATCTCATTATTCTTATTATTAATATACTAGAACTTATAATATATTAATAACCGTAAGTGTCTTATTTCTCTCATTATAGTCTATCCAAGTGCATGATGCCATGCAACCCAAATGGACCATGCCGGGTCGGGTCAAGTCTTACCAATTATAGTTATGGACTTAGACATTAATCCAACAGTCTCCCACTTGGATAAGTCTAAAAATATTTTTGCGTATGACTTCAGGAACCAACTGGCAATCGTAGCTCTCAAAAGCTTCTGTCGAACTCTGATCTTGTAGATGAACTCTGACCTTTGTCACTGACTTGTCCATTAGATAAGGGATCATATATTCCTCCATTCTAGATATCATATAGACTGAGACATGGATTATAATCATTCTCTCTGTCCATTTGTTGTTTCCCGATTTCCGATTTATGACGACTGACTAATTGAACAAATCAAATCAGTCCTGGCCCGGCCGAGCACTTCCATTTGTCATCATCAAATCATCGAGGGGCCCACAGATATCGCTTTCATCCCGAAGGTAAAAGGAATGGATAAACTTCGACTCATATGGCTTGTTCTACTACTTATTGAATCATACACAAAGACACGTTTTATAACATCGAGTTACCAATGCATTTCGTGTAATCAATGTACTATCAACTCATAGTAACAACTCATATCTCTAGGTTTGAAGAATATAAGATATTATCGTCTCATGATCACTCGTGATAAAATCCATGAAGTGATTCTAATGAGCGCGGGTTGAATCCAATACTCAGAACTTATGAGCACTCATGAGTGTTGTAGCCCTTTATCCAACATCTTAGACCTCTACAAGCCAACCCATGACAGTCTTAATTCATATCTACTTCCAACTTATGACCGACTGTGGATGGTTTGAATAACTTAGTCATTCCGGAAGAATAACCTAGTTTATTCGGGAAGTCAAAACATGCAAAGTGAAACACAATAATAATTGAATCCAATATGGTCTCAGAACTTATGAATATAAATAAAACACCTTTTATTTATCACCATATGATTACACATTGTTCATTGTATACGGTTTCAGCTATCAACATTATTCTTGAATTTAAAACAATAGTTGTCCCATGCTCCAAGCATGCACACTATGTTTTCTAAACACTAGTCATGCCATACACCAAGTATGCATAATATGTTTGTTTATGATCTTTATTTTGTGAACTAGATCAAATGAACATAACTTCAATGATTCTCTTTTCACACTCCCAAATCCTTACTGCAAATGCAAGAATTCCAAATTCATGTCATTTACTGAAATCTGTTAGATTCTAAACTTATATGCATCGATCCTCTTGTAATGATTATGCACAAAGTCAGAAAGACTTAACAACAATCATTACAGAGCATTCCAAAGGAGATCAAGTCCTTGGAACCATCCTTCTTGCATTAAGTTTCCTTAATCTTACACAGATTGAAAATTCTAACTTTGAAACATTTCCAGATTCCATTTCGACTATCACTTCTGAACAAGAGTTGCCTCCTTACAGATTATGTCAATATGGTCCTTCCAGAATTATCACTATACTTCCAATTGTCCTTGAGCAACCAATCTTTGGTAAACCTTAGATTTTCCTCGACAATTGTTTAATCCTTTTAGTCATATCCAGTTCTAAACCTTTTTCCCTTCTTAATGCCCCAGGCATTTGGAAACTTTTAGAACGGATAACTATAGCACATGTAATCGATCCTATATCCGAAGCATATGGGACACGATTCATGATGTCTCACATAAAGACTAAACCAGTCTTTTGCTATAACATTTCCATTTCTATTTGCCAAGTTCCCATAATTCAGATTATGAAAAGGGATGTCGTAATCATAATCGAATTTAAGAACGCAAATAATGGACCCATATACAGAATTTCCTTATGTTGAGCCATTCCAACATGAAATTCATATATATCCTTGACTAAATGATTAAAACCTCACGATCTAAGCTTATAGATTTGAGATGAATCACGATCTAAGCTTATAGATTTGAGATGAAGTATAATTTCCTCTCCCTTAATTATAGCAAAACAACTTTTTCCCAATTGAAACGTTTTGTTTTCTATAATTAACATTGCTAGCTTGCAATACTTATCGTAATTATCATGCTCCCACTAACATGATGATTATTATCATAACACTTATGCTCCCACTAGCTTTGACATGTACTCAGAAAGCTCGACTTCTAGAAATCAATACTTTCTTGACTTTCTGACCAAAGTTCAGATTTCTGATACTAGATTGTTTTGATAAGACTTTATCAAAAAACATACACCTTCCTTAGATAGGTTATGGGCGTGTCAAAACAATTTTAACAACTATGAAAAGGGATGCCGTAATCATAGTCTTGATCGTTTTGACCTTTGCCATTTCTCACAAGTCCAAGTTAGTGTGCCGGTAAACCACACACGCTCCATTAACGACTTTGAGAATGCAAATATCACAATTGCTATCTAACTAAAATCTACTTAGTGAAAGTGTTTCCTCACCATCATTTTCATGAATCGGAGAGAAACCTTATGACACTTAGATTTATATGGTGTATGAGTTCCTATCCATATGAATTTGTCAAAACCATAATCACAAGACAAAGATAATGACAAATCTAAAACCTTATGGATTGAACTTAATCTTAATTTCTTGCCACCTGGTAGCTCAAGGGCCTACCATTGCTTCCAAGTTGTTGTGCAACACATTGAGAACTCTAAGAACTCATATGCAAAGCCAACTTTAACTAGAATGGGCACAGAATATGTCAACACGATAGGTTATAAACCTTAAGTCGTGTGCTAGTGAAGAACTTTAGGTTTTATTCTTGATTAGTTCTTGAGAATTTCAAGACCTTTAAGACTCCCACTGTCCTCTTGACCTATAAGACTCCCTTGTCAAACATCCAAGAGATAGTGCGGATTCTAATCAAGACAAACACTTCACACAATTGGCCTTAGTTGGTCTTTGTTTTATCCAAAACATCACAACTTACCAATTTCAAATGTACAAGAGTAGAAAACTTTTACTCTTACATTTGATAAGTGTTTTAAACCTTCTTTAAGACATGTCAATCAAATTACAATCTTGGAGTACGACTCTAAGACTTGTATTGGAACGAAGTATGACTCATCTTCTTGATTTAACCATTTCAACAATTCAAGATCCCTTCTTCTTAGTCATAAGAATGAACTAAGACTTCCTTAGAGAACTAATTTTGATATGGTTTCTTAATCATTAAGATGATCACAAAACTGATACTAAAGTACTCTCCCATCTTTTCAGATTTGAGAAACTTTTATCCTTCTGCCAAACTTGATTCTTCTTATCCGCTCTGCCATGCATTGGAACCTTTTCCAATGTCTCAGAGTTACACTTAAGCTTGTAAGTATAATCTGTTGGAATAGTGTCTAAGGCTATAACTATATTCGGTGGTGCATGGTCCTTTTGGGTTGCCTTCACCATAGCAACTTGAAGGATGATTTGTTAAGAGAGAGTAAATATTATAAGGAATAATATTTAGCTATTTGATTAATATAAGTCATAGATTAATTGGTATTAATTTGGTGACTTAAAGAGATTAATTAAATAAGAGGGTATAAACTGTCAATTGTTTGATAGTTAGACTTTAGACTATAAATCCATTAGGATGGACTTTGGACGGTTTCTAAGAGCTTTAGGATAGCTCAAAATAGTCCATAAGGATATCTATGGAATGGATTTGGATAGCCTTAAGAGAAGATTATCTAATTAGGGTTTAGGGTGAAACCCTTAAGGAGTCTAAAGGTATAAATAGGCCCTTGGGGTGTGGAATTCGTGGACAAGCTTTAAGAACCTAAAGAAAGGAACCTCTGGCCGAATTCCATCCTCTCTCCTCTCTCCTAAATCATCTTGCTTGCTATTGGTGTTTGTAAGCCATTAGAGGAGTGACAATTGTGACTCTAGAAGCTCCAAGACAAGAAGATCAACAAGGAACTCAAAGGTATGATTCTAGATCTGTATTAATGTTGTTGTTTAACCTAATTAGCCATTAGAAGTCTTGGATTCAAAAGCATGTTTGATAGAAAGCCTAGATCCAAGCAATAGGGTTTTGCATGCGCACATAGGAAAGTTCTTATGGCTAAAACCCAACAGTGGTATCAGAGCCTAGATTGGTTTTCTACAAATTGTTGCTTGTATAACTGAAACAAACCTGCAAAATTTGTTTTTTTTTGGTTTTGAGTCACTGACTCGGCGAGTTCCAAAGTGGACTCGGCGAGTAGGCCTGACTCGGCGAGTCCATTTGTGTACTCGGCGAGTCCAAGCGTCAGGAAAGGCCAGATTCGGGATTTCTTTGTGTTTATCTTATCCAAACTTACCATAAACTAATTAGATCAATATGAATCCGTTTTTTTGATAAATATAAGTGTTATATTGATCTAGTTAAAGGTAATTATCAACTAATTAAATATTTAGTTTCTTTATATGATAATTAATTAATTGTTTTAATTATTTTTGGTAATTATCTTCAAAGAAATCAAAGATAAATCAAATAAAGATAATTAAGATATTAATTGTTAATTGAAATTATTTGTTATTTGATCCTCCATGTTTTTTAAATGTTTAAAACCTACCCTACAGTTTTGAAATTTAAATTTGTGATTAAAAGCTTTAATTTAGACAACTTAAATTTCAAACCCTAGATTTTGAAAAGTTTAAAATACAACCCTATACTTATATGACATTATTAGAATAATATATATATGTATAACTAAATGCTAGTCTTACCGCTAGTAGGCCTCATTCACGAAGCCGATCTATAAGGTGGGTATAAGGTTGCGGCCTATAAAATGGCGCTTAATGGGTGTACACTCACACCCACCGCTTGCTTGATTGGTGGAGGGTCGTTAGCCGAACGGGTAGGATAGGGCAACCTCATCCTCTCATTAAAAGTATAATAAGAAATACGAAGTAACTAAATTTTTTTTTTAATTTTCCCAATCTTAGTTACTTTAGGAAAAGTGAATTGATGCAATTCCATGAAATTACACTTTGCACCTTGCTAAGATGTTAGTGGAGCGTGTGTGGTTTACCGGCACACTAATTGGTTCTAAGCGAAGGTGGCAAAGGGTGATTCATTGTTTATCATAGTTCGGTGGAGCGTGTGTGGTTTACCGGCACATCAAATAGGTGATTGTAACAATGAAGGCACCATGTAAATTTGCATGGTAATTCACACCGGCTTTGTGATCCTCGGCATCCCAGTCACAAACAAGAGGGGCATATCGAGATTTAAACATGCCATTGAATAGTTCAATGAATCTCATCCGAACCTAGGAATTCTCAAAAAACACTTAGGACTAAAAGTTTAAGCTTTGTGATGGAGAATTAGTGAATCGTCATTCACTTACCTTCAATTTATTTGCATGTTGGATTACGGCATCCCTTTTCTAGTATGTAAATGTTATTGTTGGATCCTAGCCCTAATTTTTCTTATTGGGTGATAATTAGGGATTCTTGTTCTAATCTATCTTTGTCCTTTCTATAGATGTCAAACGCAAACAACACTGCTGCTAGTTCTTTCACGTTGATGAGCCTTTGCCAAAAGGTCACCTTCGATGGAACGAACTTTGGCGAATGGATAAGATACATTCGCACCATTGCTCGCTATGAGGATAAAGAGTATGTCCTCGATGAGAAGCTCGAGAAAATCAACCCCGAAATTGCTACTCCCACTGAAATCACCGCCTTTGAAACCCATGAGCGAGATGCGACGAAAGTACATTGCATCATGATCGCCACCATGAACTCCGAATTCCAAAAGTCCTACGAGGACATGTATCCATACGAGATGCATCAAGACTTGTTGGAGAGGTACCACCAAAACGCGAGACAAGAGCGTTACGAGATCTTCACCAACATGATTTCCGCCAAGATGGGTCATGGAGAATCTCTTATCGTGCACTTGCAAAAGATGCAAAGGTATGTCGACCGCCTTCGCAAGTTAAACGTTGACTTCGGCGAAGACTTGGCGATCGACATGGTGCTTCACTCTTTGCCTCCGATGTATAATCAATTTAGGATGACCTACCACATGAACAAAGAGGAGGTCACTCTAAGTAAGCTCCAAGGTCTCTTGAGGGTTGCTGAGAGCAATTTCAAGGACAAGTCTGTTGCACCAACTCCCAATCCGTCTGCTGCTCCTGTCTTGGCAATTGGTCAAGGGAAGGGAAAGAAGAGGAAATCTTCTTCAAATAACTATCGAAAGGTGAAAGCCCGAGATGGTTCCTCTTCTAGTGGGACAAAAGTTGATCCCTCTAAGCCCTGCTCTAACCCGAAGGAGGCAGAGTGCCACCACTGCCACAAGATAGGACATTGGAAGCGAAGCTGCCCGGACTACCTGCAAGCCATCAAGGAAGGAAAGATCAAGCCATCTTTCGCAGGTATATATGCAATAAAATCTAACGATTCTAATCATGCTATTTCTTGGGTTCTTGACACCGGTTGTGGTTATCACATTTGTTCTAATGTGCAGGGACTAAAAAGAAGTAGGGATGTGGAGCAAGGAAGAATCAATCTAATCATGGGGAACAGAAGATCGTCGCCTGTGACCAAGATTGGAGTGTATTCTTTGGTGCTTAAGAATAGTTTAGTTTTAAATTTGAACAATTGTTGCTATTCGCCAGAAATGGCTAGAAACATCATTTCATTTCATGGTTTATATAGACAAGGTTTTAGATTTTCTTTTAATAATGAGAATGGTTCTATTTTGGCTTATCTAAATGGTGTCTTTTATTTTGAAGCTATACCATGTAATGGAATATATGAAACTGTTATGATTGTTGATAACTTAGGAAATGATGTTTTGAATATTGATTCTTCCACTAGTATGGATAAAGCATCCTTGTGGCATTGTCGTCTTGGACATGTCAACAAGAAACGCATAGCCCAACTCCAAAAGGATGGAGTGTTGGAGTCATTCGACCTTAGGGAAGATGACACATGCGAATCTTGTTTACTTGGAAAGATGACTAAGTCACCCTTCACGAGTACTTGTGAAAGGGGTGAGGGACTATTAGACCTAATACATACCGATGTATGTGGACCTTTTAGATCAACCACGAAGGATGGGAACCGCTTCTATGTGACCTTTACCGATGATTATAGTAGATATGGGTATATCTATTTAATCAAGCAAAAGTCAGAAACCTTTGAAAAGTTCAAAGAGTTCAAGAATGAAGTGGAGAATCAATTGGGCAGGAAAATCAAGATGCTTCGATCCGATCGAGGAGGAGAGTACCTAAGTCTTGAATTCCACGATTATCTCAAGGAGTGTGGAATAGTTTCGCAATTGACGCCTCCTAGGACACCACAATTGAATGGTGTGGCAGAAAGGCGTAATCGAACCTTATTGGATATGGTTCGCTCTATGATGAGTCGTGCTTCATTACCTATCTTCCTTTGGGGGTATGCCTTAGAGACTGCCGCCCATATCCTTAACCGAGTCCCTACCAAGAAGGTTGCCAAAACACCTCACGAGATGTGGACGGGGAAAGTTCCCTCGTTGGCACATATCAAGGTTTGGGGTTGCGAGGCTTTCGTAAGACAAGATACTCACGACAAGCTTGAACCTCGAAGTGAGCGATGTATTTTCATCGGCTACCCGCAAACTTCCTTTGGATATCTCTTCTATAGACCGAAAGATAATGTTATCTTTGTTGCGAGGAGAGGAGTTTTCCGAGAGCGAGAACTCATAAGCCAAGGAGACAGTGGGAGGCAAATCGAACTTGAAGAGATTCAAGAATCGATAGATGAAGGAACCTCTACCGCTGGCGTTCAACCCGAGGAGGAAACTCCGGTTGAACCGATTGACGAATCCTTACCTCTTAGACGTTCCGATAGAGTTAGAGTTCAACCCCAGTTTTATGGTTTTCATATTACTACCGAAGGGGACATGTATATTAGTGATGGTACACTAATGTATCTTGATGAACCTAATAGCTATAAGGAAGCCATGGCAGGCCCGGAGTCTACGAAATGGAAAGAGGCGATGGATAGCGAGATCCAATCCATGTACGATAACCAAGTTTGGAATTTGGTTGATTACGTGCCCGAACGTAAGACCGTAGGGTGCAAGTCGATCTTCAAGAAGAAGACCGACGTGGATGGGAACGTACACACATACAAAGCGCGATTGGTTGCGAAGGGCTTTACTCAAACTCCCGGAGTTGACTATGATGAGACCTTCTCGCCAGTTGCGAAGATTAAATCTATTAGAGTGATGCTAGCAATTGCCGCATTTCATGATTATGAGATTTGGCAAATGGATGTCAAGACCGCTTTCCTTAACGGAAAGTTGGCTGAGGATGTTTACATGGCTCAACCAGAGGGGTTTGTGGATCCGAAGCATCCGAATAGAGTGTGTAAGCTTGAGAAGTCCATTTATGGACTTAAGCAAGCGTCTCGCAGATGGAATCTTTGCTTCGATGAGAAAGTCAAAGAGTTTGGATTTGTACGAAGCGAAGACGAATCTTGTGTATATGTCAAAGCCAGTGGGAGTGTAGTAAGCTTCCTCGTTCTATATGTTGATGACATATTACTCATAGGAAACGACATCCCGACTCTGCAGGAGGTTAAGTCCTGGCTCGGGAAGTGCTTCGCTATGAAGGACCTCGGAGAGGCTTCTTACATATTGGGAATAAGGATAGTAAGAGAAAGAAGTAAGATACTAATTGGACTTAGTCAGAATACTTACTTGGAGAAGGTACTAAAACGTTTTAGTATGGAAAACTCAAAGAAGGGAGAACTACCGATACAAGGAAATGCCAAGTTGAGTAAGACTCAAAGTCCGAGTACCGAAGCTGAGATAGCAGAAATGAGCCGAGTACCATACGCTTCCGCAGTTGGCTCAATCATGTACGCTATGACTTGTACTCGCCCTGATGTAGCCTTCGCCTTGAGCATGGTTAGCAGATATCAAGGGAACCCTGGCAAAGCACATTGGATTGCGGTGAAGAACATCCTTAAGTACCTTCGGAGGACGAAAGAATGGTTCTTAGTCCTTGGAGGGAGTGATGACTTGAAGGTGCGAGGGTATAGTGACGCCAGCTTTCAAACCGACAGGGACAACTATCGTTCGCAGTCGGGCTGGGTCTTTACCCTAAATGGAGGAGCAGTGACATGGAAAAGTTCCAAGCAGGAAACCGTAGCTGATTCAACGTGCGAATCAGAGTACATCGCAGCAAGAGAAGCGTCGAAGGAGGCAATATGGCTGAAGAACTTCATCGGTGATCTTGGAGTTGTACCGGCCATAAAGGAGCCCATGGAGATTTTCTGTGATAACGAAGGTGCGGTTGCCTTGACCAAGGAACCGAGGGATCATGGTAGATCTCGACATATCGACAGAAAATATCACTTCATTAGACATCGTGTAGAAGAAGGACAACTCGTAGTGAAGAGGATATCATCAGAAGATAACCCAGCAGATCCGCTTACGAAGGGACTAAGTAGGGTTAAGCACTTACAGCATGCTAGGAGTATTGGGCTGAAGGATGATATTAGCATAGATTAGATTGTATTAGAAACGTATAATAGATAAATGTAATTAACATTTGATGATTAAATAAAGAAGTTTTATTTATGAGTAAAGTTACTATCACATGTTAGTTGTTTAACTATTGTTTCACTTTGCATGTTTTGACTTCCAGAATAATTGAGTTTATTAGGAATAATCGAATTATTCAAATGGTCCACAACCGTTCATATGTTGGGAGTAGATATGAATGAAGATTGTCGTGAATTGGTGTGTAGAGTGTCTAAATGGTGTTAGACATAGCAAGAGTTGCTGCAACGTTCATGAGTGCTTACGAACTGGTTTTGAGCATTGGAATAAACCCGCGCTTGCTGGAATCATCTTATGGAATATGATATAAAAGGTGATCGCAAGACGATAATATCATATGGTCTTAAAACCTAGATATATGGTTTATTATTTGTTATTTGATTGTACATTGATAATGCGAAAATGCATCAGTAACTTGATGTTATAAAACGCATTGTTGTGTATAGTTGGTTAATGAATAAGTAAATGTATATAAGTCGAAGTTTATCTGTAAATTTTATCCTAAGAGGGTAGAAGAGATATCTTGGCCACTCGATGATTTGATTTGACTTATGTGCCGGGCCCGGTCAGAACTGAATTGATGTGTTCGATTAAGTTCTATGTCAAATAAATCGAAGATCGAGAAATCTAAATGCTAGACTAACCATTCCATAGGATTGTCAGCATGATATCTAACAGAGGACTGTACGATCCCTTATCTAAAGGACAAGATTGATTAGATCAGAGTTGACAGCGTCTTTGAGAGCTACGATTGCAAACCGTATTATACTTGTATAGTTACTAGACTTATCCAAGTGGGAGACTGTTGGAATAGTGTCTAAGGCTATAACTATATTCGGTGGTGCATGGTCCTTTTGGGTTGCCTTCACCATAGCAACTTGAAGGATGATTTGTTAAGAGAGAGTAAATATTATAAGGAATAATATTTAGCTATTTGATTAATATAAGTCATAGATTAATTGGTATTAATTTGGTGACTTAAAGAGATTAATTAAATAAGAGGGTATAAACTGTCAATTGTTTGATAGTTAGACTTTAGACTATAAATCCATTAGGATGGACTTTGGACGGTTTCTAAGAGCTTTAGGATAGCTCAAAATAGTCCATAAGGATATCTATGGAATGGATTTGGATAGCCTTAAGAGAAGATTATCTAATTAGGGTTTAGGGTGAAACCCTTAAGGAGTCTAAAGGTATAAATAGGCCCTTGGGGTGTGGAATTCGTGGACAAGCTTTAAGAACCTAAAGAAAGGAACCTCTGGCCGAATTCCATCCTCTCTCCTCTCTCCTAAATCATCTTGCTTGCTATTGGTGTTTGTAAGCCATTAGAGGAGTGACAATTGTGACTCTAGAAGCTCCAAGACAAGAAGATCAACAAGGAACTCAAAGGTATGATTCTAGATCTGTATTAATGTTGTTGTTTAACCTAATTAGCCATTAGAAGTCTTGGATTCAAAAGCATGTTTGATAGAAAGCCTAGATCCAAGCAATAGGGTTTTGCATGCGCACATAGGAAAGTTCTTATGGCTAAAACCCAACATAATCATATTTACTGAGCTTTAGTAAACTATGATGAATAGCCTTATATCTTTTGTGGTGGACTTAATCAGTGCACATGACTATGTACTCGATCCCTTAGTCCATTACTTGACTCACACATCCATGTGAACAAGTAATTAGTCTTAATTTTTTCCAATACTTGAAAGTTCTCATTCATCATGCTATACAACTTGCATGATTCCAAGTCCCGGTCCAATCGAGACTTGGGTGATGAGAATGTTTCCTTTATTTGATAAATTTAGACATTACCACAAATGAAAGAATCAATTTCATACTTCCACTCTTGCTATTAATGGAATCATATAAGCAACAATTTTTCCTCAAATGCCATTGTAAGGATATTTTAAAATAAATAAAATCAAAAATTTCTTTTATTTCAAAACTATGCGGAAAAACTTATCCTCACAACCCATATGAAAACTTGTTGTTATCTATGTTGGATTAATGTCTAAGTCCATAACTATAATTGGTAAGACTTGACCCGACCCGGCATGGTCCATTTGGGTTGCATGGCATCATGCACTTGGATAGACTATAATGAGAGAAATAAGACACTTATGGTTATTAATATATTATAAGTTCTAGTATATTAATAATAAGAATAATAAGATTATTTAATTAGTATTGATCAAGAATTAATCTAGGATTAATTAAGTGATCAAAAGAAGACTAATTAAATATATGGGTTGATTGTGTAAATCATCCATACTTATATAGTGGGCTAATGCTCCATGGATTATCTAGTTGGGCCAAAACCCATATGATGCTCCATGGATGCTCCATGGTGTATTTGAACCCATGGATCCAAGGAAATGGAAAGTCATGACAATTAGGGTTTACCCTAATTGTAACACTATATAAAGATATTATTCTTCCCAAAATCGGTGACTAGATTATTCTAGAGAGGGCTAACCGATTTTATGAAGTGTAGAATCCTCTCAAGTTATTCCAAGTGTATTTGGTGTTGTGTGAACCATTTGAGGTGTCACACTTGGGGCACTAAGCACTCAAGCTTCATGAAGACAAACACTATCAAAGAGGTATGTATTCTATCTTGTTATATCCATTATTTTGTATGCTAGATTAGGATAATACCTTGGATGTTCATATTTGCATGTATAATAGAGAAAACATAGATCCAAGGTATTTAGGGTTGCATGTACACTTAGGAGTGTTAGAATGCTCATAACCCAACAGTGGTATCAGAGCCTAGGCTTGTTTTCTTGTTATACCTGCAATAGAAGCTGAAAAATCGAGTTTTGATGCTGTCAGCCCAGCTGACTCGCCGAGTCCATGAAGGGACTCGACGAGTCCAAGGCAAAATGCATCCAACTCGCCGAGTTGAGTTCATGCACTCGACGAGTTGGACCCCAGACAGCATATCTTCGAGGTTTTTGGCTAGAAATGGACTAGGAACATTACCCTAAGTTGTTTTGAACTTATAAACTTGTTTTTTAAATGTGGTAATGTTCATGCTAATCCATTTTCAAGATAATTGTCAATAGATTCATGTTTTGTATTAGTTTAAAGGTTAGACTAATTACATGAAAAAGTTTGATTTGAATTATCTTGTTCTTATGAGTTGCTTAGATTAATAGAAAAGTTGAGTGAAAAAGTTGTTTTCAATCCAAATTAATCTAAGAGTTGAGTATAAAATGTGTTTGTGTAACTTATCCTTAAGTTACATGAAGAGTCACATTAAAGACTCATAAAACTCATAAAGTTGGCAAAGGTTACAAAAAAATATGAAGAGTCTTGTCCTTAAGTTATGGAGGTTCAAGAGTCACTTCATTAATAAATAAATAAATAAAATATGTAACCTTAATTAATTCCATAAGTTATAAAATAAAGAAAAGATTAATTCTTTATTAGTTTAAAGTCTTCCATAATTTGTCCACAAATTATGGAACTTGAAGAGTTTTTGGATTAAAACTACTTTAAATACATAAGTTATGGAATTAATTAGTTTTGAATAGTTTCAAAACTTGCCCTCAAGTTTTGGAATTTGTAAAGTTTTCTCTTATGAATACTTTAATTCCAAGTTAGCCCTTAGAATTTTAAAAAGTTAAAATTCCACCCTTATACTTTATAATATTATAAGTTAATAATATTTATATGTATAAGAGTAAAGTCGGTCTTACCGCTAGTACGCCTCATTCACGAAGCCGGTCTATAAGGTGGGTATAAGGTTGTTGGCTATAAAATGGCAACTTAATGGGTGTTCACTCTCACCCACCGCTCGCTTGACTGGTGGAGGGTCGTTAGCCGAACGGGTTTGACATGACTATAATTCTCCCTTCATTAAAAGTATTAATGATAAATACTAAGTAACTAAACTTTTAATAATACCCAATCCTAGTTACTTAGAAAAATGTGAATAAGGTGCTAATCCATGAAATTACACTTTGCACTTTGTTTAAGTCGGTTAGTGGAGCGTTTGTGGTTAACCGGCACACTAACTCGTATTTAACAAGGTAGGCAAAGGGTAACTAAATGTTTATCATAGTATCGATGGAGCGTGTGTGGTTAACCGGCACATCGATTGAGGGATAAACACTTAAGGGTACCAAGTAATTTGCATGGTTACTTCACACCTTGTTTTGTGATCCTCGACATCCCAGTCACAAAACCTGAAGGGCACACTCGAGATTGAAACATGCCATTGAGCAGTTCAATGAATCTCAAAAGATCTAGGAGTTTCAAAACCAATTAAAACCTAATAAACATTTCGTTTATCTTGGTGGAAATTGGTGAATCGTCATTCACCTACCTTCAAATTGTTTTATAGCTTGGATTACGGCATACCTCTTCTAAGTTATAAAATAGTTTGTTGGGTCCTAGCCTTAATATTTTCAAATTGGGTGTCATATTAAGGACTCAAAGATCAACTATCTTGAATATCTCCCATAACATGTCTGGATTAGACATTTATGATCTTCCCAAATCTCTTGAAACAAGCTTTCCTAAATGAAATTGATGTCCCATGGATATCATACTTCTTTATCCTCTTCCTATTATTCTCCCTAACCCACAAGTTCTTTAAAAGTTTAAAGTCACTCGAGCCCTATTGGAAAGTAAAGGTCTTGGTGTGGTCACATCTTGGAGATGTAGTCACATATTGACAAGCCGGGAGAGTTGGGTGTCAAAGTCTTGAGAAAGTTGGTGGTTCAATCACTTTCTAAGTCAGATAGTGAGTTCCTTTGGGACACCTATGAAACAGACTATGACAAGACCCTTAATGATCTTATCTATTTGTTAAGATCAACTTCCTCAAAACTTTATGGACATTGACAATGGTGACACTGGAAATACAGAAAAAGCATTCTCTTCCCAATGGAAAGGGATCGGCCATAGTCAACTCGGTTGACCAAATGGTAAAGAGAAAAGTCTAAGTCTGTGATAGTCTCGTGTACCATTATCAAAGGGTCCATATGTTTAATTTGCCAAAGTAAGGGTCATTAGTTGCGAAGCTGCCTAATTTACCTAAGGATGTTAAAGTCAATAAGATTGACTCTACTTCAGGTAAAGTCCACTAATCTAACTCTGTTAAGTTTCTATTCTGAGATTCCTTATACATGATGTGACTGGGTCACATGGTGATGTTTTAAGAATCAAAGAAAAGTAAAGGAACTTAAAGAAAGAATATGTTGAATCTGATCGCATAGATGGATTTCTATCGCGTAGTTTGAAGATCGGATTCTTGAGCTACTTCTTAGGAGTTATGAGATATTGCTAAGGAATAGATAACAACAAGTTTTCATATGAATTGTAAGGATAAGTTTTTCCGCATAGTTTTAAAATAAAAGAAAATTTTGATTTTATTTATTTTAAAATATCCATACAATAACATTTGAGGAAAAATTGTTGCTTATACGATTCCATTAATAGCAAGAGTGGAAATATGAAATTGATTCTTTCATTTGTGGTAATGTCTAAATTTACCAAACAAGGAAAGATTCTCATCATCCAAAGTCTCAATTGGACCGGGACTTGGAATCATGCAAATTCTATAGCATGATGAATGAGAACTTTCAAGTATTGGAAAATTAAGACTAATTACTTATTCACATGTATGTGTGAGTCAAGTAATGGACTAAGGGGTCGAGTACATAGTCATGTGCACTGATTAAGTCCACCACAAAAGATGTAAGGCTATTCGTCATAGTTTACTAAAGCTCAGTAAATATGATTATACTTACAAGCTTAAGTGTAACTCTGAGACATTGGAAAAGGTTCCAATGTAAGACAGAGCGAATAAGAAGAATCAAATTAGGCAGAAGGATAAAAGTTTCTCAAATCTGAAAAGATGGGAGAGTACTTTAGTATAAGTTTTGTGATCATCTTAATGATTAAGAAACCATATCAAAATTAGTTCTCTAAGGAAGTCTTAGTTCATTCTTATGACTAAGAAGAAGAGATCTTGAAATTGTTGAAATGGTTAAATCAAGAAGATGAGTCATACTTCGTTCCAATACAAGTCTTAGAGTCATACTCCAAGATTGTAATTTGAGTGACATGTCTTAAAAAAGGTTTAAAACACTTGACAAATGTAAGAGTAAAAGTTTTCTACTCTTGTACATTTGAAATTGGTAAGTTGTGATGTTTTGGATAAAACAAAGACCAACTTAGGCCAATTATGTGAAGTGTTTGTCTTGATTAGAATCCACACTATCTCTTGAATGTTTGACTAGGAAGTCTTATATGTCAAGAGGACAGTGGGAGTCTTAAAGGTCTTGAAAGTCTCAAGAACTAATCAAGAATAAAACCTAAAGTTCTTCACTAGCACACGACTTAAGGTTTATAACCTATCGTGTTGACATATTCTGTGCCCATCCCAGTTAAAGTTGGCTTTACATATGAGTTCTTAGAGTTCTCAATGTGTTGCACAACAACTTGGAAGCAATGGTAGGCCCTTTAGCTACCAGGTGGCAAGAAATTAAGATTGAGTTCAGTCCATATGAGTTTGGATTTGTCATTATCCTTGTCTTGTGACTATGATTTTGACAATTCACATGGATAAGAACTCATACACCAATAAATCTAAGTGTCATAAGGTTTCTCTCTGATTCATGAAAATGATGGTGAGGAAACACTTCCACTAAGTAGATTTTAGCTAGATAGCAATTGGGATATTTGCATTCTCAAAGTCGTTAGTGGAGCGTGTGTGGTTTACCGGCACACTAACTTGGACTTGTGAGAAATGGCAAAGGTCAAAAACGATCAAGACTATGATTACGGCATCCCTTTTCATAGTTCTTAAAATTGTTTTGACACACCCATGAGCTATCTAAGGGAAGGTGTATGTTTTTGATAAAGTCTTATCAAAACAATCTAGTATCAGAAATCTGAACTTTGGTAAGAAAGTCAATAAAGTATTGATTTCTAGAAGTCCAGTGATTTCTGAGTACATGTCAAAGCTAGTGGGAGCATAAGTGTTATGCTAATAATCATCATGTTAGTGGGAGCATGATAATTACGATAAGTATTGCAAGCTAGCAATGTTAATTATAGAAAAACAAAAGTTTCAACTGGGAAAGAGTTGTTTTGCTATAATTAAGGGAGAGGAAATTATACTTCATCTCAAATCTATAAGCTTAGATCGTGAGGTTTTAATCATTTAGTCAAGGATATATATGAATTTCATGTTGGAATGGCTCAACATAAGGAAATTCTGTATATGGGTCCATTATTTGCGTTCTTAAATTCGATTATGATTACAGCATCCCTTTTCATAATCTGAATTATGAGAACTTGGCAAATTGAAATGGAAATGTTATAGAAAAAGACTGGTTTAGTCTTTATGTGAGACATCATGAATCGTGTCCCATATGCTTCGGATATAGGATCGATTACATGTGCTATATTCATCCTTTCTAAAATTTTCCAAATGCCTAGGGCGTTAAGAATGGAAAAGGTTTAGAACTGGATATGACTAAAAAGGATTAAACAATTGTCGAGGACAATCTAAGGTTTACCAAAGACTGGTTTCTCAAGGACAATTAGAAGTATAGTGATAATTCTGGAAGGACCATATTGACATAATCTGTAAGGAGGCAACTCTTGTTCAGAAGTGAGAGTCGAAATGGAATCTGGAAATGTTTCAAAGTTAGGATTTTCAATCTGTTTAAGATTAAGGAAACTTAATGCAAGAAGGATGGTTCCAAGGACTTGATCTCCTTTGGAATGCTCTGTAATGATTGTCGTTAAGTCTTTCTGACTTTGTGCATAATCATTACAAGAGGATCGATGCATATAAGTTTAGAATCTAACAGATTTCAGTAAATGACATGAATTTGGAATTCTTGCATTTGCAGTAAGAATTTGGGAGTGTGAAAAAAGAATCATTGAAGTTATGTTCATTTGATCTAGTTCACAAAATAAAGATCATAATCAAACATGGTATGCATACTTGGTGTATGGCATGACTATTGTTTAGAAAACATAGTGTACATGCTTGGAGCATGGGACAACTATTGTTTTAAATTCAAGAAGAATGTTGATAGCTGAAACAATATACAATGAATAATGTGTAATCATATGGTGATAAATAAAAGGAGTTTTATTTATATTCATAAGTTCTGAGACCATATTGGATTCAATTATTATTGTGTTTCACTTTGCATGTTTTGACTTCCCGAATAAACTAGGTTATTCTTCCGGAATGACTAAGTTATTCAAACCATCCACAGTCAGTCATATGTTGGAAGTAGATATGAATTAAGACTGTCATGGGTTGGCTTGTAGAGGTCTAAGATGTTGGACAAAGGGCTACAACACTCATGAGTGCTCATAAGTTCTGAGTATTGGATTCAACCCGCGCTCATTAGAATCACTTCATGGATTTTATCACGAGTGATCATGAGACGATAATATCTTATATTCTTCAAACCTAGAGATATGAGTTGTTACTATGAGTTGGTTGTACATTGATTGCACGAAACTGCATTTGGTAACTCGGTGCTATAAAACGTGCCTTTGTGTATGATTCAACAAGTAGTAGAACAAGCCATATGAGTCGAAGTTTATCCATTCCTTTTACCTTCGGGATGAAAGCGATATCTGTGGGCCCCTCGATGATTTGATGATGACAAATGGAAGTGCTCGGCCGGGCCAGGACTGATTTGATTTGTTCAATTAGTCAGTCGTCATAAATCGGAAATCGGGAAACAACAAATGGACAGAGAGAATGATTATAATCCATGTCTCAGTCTATATGATATCTAGAATGGAGGAATATATGATCCCTTATCTAATGGACAAGTCGTTGACAAAAATCAGAGTTCATCTACAAGGTCAGAGTTCGACAGAAGCTTTTGAGAGCTACGATTGCTAGTTGGTTCCTGAAGTCATACGCAATAATAGTTTTAGACTTATCCAAGTGGGAGACTGTTGGATTAATGTCTAAGTCCATAACTATAATTGGTAAGACTTGACCCGACCCGACATGGTCCATTTGGGTTGCATGGCATCATGCACTTGGATAGACTATAATGAGAGAAATAAGACACTTATGGTTATTAATATATTATAAGTTCTAGTATATTAATAATAAGAATAATAAGATTATTTAATTAGTATTGATCAAGAATTAATCTAGGATTAATTAAGTGATCAAAAGAAGACTAATTAAATATATGGGTTGATTGTGTAAATCATCCATACTTATATAGTGGGCTAATTCTCCATGGATTATCTAGTTGGGCCAAAACCCATATGATGCTCCATGGATGCTCCATGGTGTATTTGAACCCATGGATCCAAGGAAATGGAAAGTCATGACAATTAGGGTTTACCCTAATTGTAACACTATATAAAGATATTATTCTTCCCAAAATCGGTGACTAGATTATTCTAGAGAGGGCTAACCGATTTTATGAAGTGTAGAATCCTCTCAAGTTATTCCAAGTGTATTTGGTGTTGTGTGAACCATTTGAGGTGTCACACTTGGGGCACTAAGCACTCAAGCTTCATGAAGACAAACACTATCAAAGAGGTATGTATTCTATCTTGTTATATCCATTATTTTGTATGCTAGATTAGGATAATACCTTGGATGTTCATATTTGCATGTATAATAGAGAAAACATAGATCTAAGGTATTTAGGGTTGCATGTACACTTAGGAGTGTTAGAATGCTCATAACCCAACAATCTATTCCTAAGCAATATCTCATAACTCCTAAGAAATAGCTCAAGAATCCGATCTTCAAACTATGCGATAGAAATCCATCTACGCGATCAGATTCAGCATATTCTTTCTTTAAGTTTCTTCACTTTCCTTTGATTCTTAAAACATCACCATGTGACCCAGTCACATCATGCATCAAGAATCTCAGAATAGAAACTTAACAGAGTTAGAGTAGTGGACTTTACCTGAAGTAGAGTCAATCTTATTGACTTTAACACCCTTAGGTAAATTTGGCAGCTTCGCAAATAATGACCCTTTCTTTGGCAATATAAACATATGGACCCTTTGATAATGGTACACGGGACTATCACAGACTTAGTTTTTCTCTTTACCATTTGTTCAACCGAGTTGACTATGGCCGATCCCTTTCCATTGGGAAGAGAATGCTTTTTCTATATTTCCAGTGTCACCATTGTCAATGTCCATAAAGTTTCAAGAAGTTGATCTTAACAATAGATAAGATCATTAAGGGTCTTGTCATAGTCTATTTCATAGGTGTCCCAAAGGAACTCACTATGTGACTTAGAAAGTGATTGAACCACCAACTTTCTCAAGACTTTGACACCCAACTCTCCCGGCTTGTCAATATGTGACTACATCTCCAAGATGTGATCACACCTAGACCTTGCCTTGCCATTAGGGCTTGAGTGACCTTAAATTTTTCAAGAACTTGTGGGGTAGGGAGTATAGATGGAGGAGGAGAAAGAAGTATGATATCCATGGGACATCATCTTCATTAGGAATGCTTATTTCAAGAGATTTGGGAAGATCATAAATGTCTAAACCAGACATCTTTTTGGGAGATATTCAAGATAGTTGATTTTAAAGTCCTTAATATGACACCCAATATGAAATATTAAGGCTAGGACCCAACAAACTATTTTATAACTTAGAAGAGGTATGCCGTAATCCAAGCTATAAAACAATTTGAAGGTAGGTGAATGACGATTCACCAATTTCCACCAAGATAAACGAAAATGTATTATTAGGTTTTAATTGGTTTTTGAAACTCCTAGATCTTTTGAGATTCATTGAACTGTTCAATGGCATGTTTCAATCTCGAGTGTGCCCTTCAGGTTTTGTGACTGGGATGCCGAGGATCACAAAACAAGGTGTGAAGTAACCATGCAAATTACTTGGTACCCTTAAGTGTTTACCCCGCAATCGATGTGTCGGTTAACCACACACGCTCCATTGATACTATGATAAACATTAAGTTACCCTTTGCCTACCTTGTTAAATACGAGTTAGTGTGCCGGTTAACCACACACGCTCCACTAACCGACTTAAACAAAGTGCAAAGTGTAATTTCATGGATTAGCACCTTCTTCACATTTTCCTAAGTAACTAAGATTGGGTACTTTTAAAGAGTTTAGTTACTTAGTATTTATCATTAATACTTTTAATGAAGGGAGAATTAAAGTCATGTCAAACCCGTTCGGCTAACGACCCTCCACCAGTCAAGCAAGCGGTGGGTGAGAGAGTGGACACCCATTAAGTTGCCATTTTATAGGCAACAACCTTATACCCACCTTATAGACCGGCTTCGTGAATGAGGCGTACTAGCGGTAGGACCGACTTTACTCTTATACACATAAATATTATTAACTTATAATATTATAAAGTATAAGGGTTGAATTTTAACTTTTAAAATTCTAAGGGCTAACTTGGAATTAAAGTATTCATAAGAGAAAACTTTACAAATTCCAAAACATGAGGGCAAGTTTTGAAACTATTCAAAACTAATTAATTCCATAACTTATGTATTTAAAGTAGTTTTAATCCAAAAACTCTTCAAGTTCCATAACTTGTGGACAAATTATGGAAGACTTTAAACTAATAAAGAATTAACTTTTTCTTTATTTTATAACTTATGGAATTAATTAAGGTTACATTATTTTTATTTTATATATATATATATATATATATATATATATATATATATATATATATATATATATATATATATATATATATATATATAATTTAATGAAGAGACTCTTGAACCTCCATAACTTAAGGACAAGACTCTTCATCTTTTGTAACCATTGCCAACTTTTATGAGTTTTTATGAAACTTAAATGTGACTTTTCACATAACTTGAGGACAAGTTACAAAAACACATTTTAGAATCAACTCTTAGATTAATTTGGATTGAAAACAACTTTTTCACTCAACTTTTCTATTAATCTAAGCAACTCATAAGAACAAGATAATTCAAATCAAACTTTTTCATGTAATTAGTTTAACCTTTAAACTAATACAAAACATGAATCTATTGACAATTATCTTTGAAAATGGATTGGCATGAACATTACCACATTAAAAAACAAGTTTATAAGTTCAAAACAACTTAGGGTAATGTTCCTAGTCCATTTCTAGCCAAAAACCTCGAAGATATGCTGTCTGGGGTCCAACTCGTCGAGTGCATGAACACAACTCGGCGAGTTGGATGCATTTTGCCTTGGACTCGTCGAGTCCCTTCATGGACTCGGCGAGTCAGCTGGGCTGACAACATCAAAACTCGATTTTTCAGCTTCTATTGCAGGTATAACAAGAAAACAAGCCTAGGCTCTGATACCACTGTTGGGTTATGAGCATTCTAACACTCCTAAGTGTACATGCAACCCTAAATACCTTGGATCTATGTTTTCTCTATTATACATGCAAATATGAACATCCAAGGTATTATCCTAATCTAGCATACAAAATAATGGATATAACAAGATAGAATACATACCTCTTTGATAGTGCTTGTCTTCATGAAGCTTGAGTGCCTAGTGCCCCAAGTGTGACACCTCAAATGGTTCACACAACACCATAAGCACTTGGAATAACTTAGAGAGAAATTAGAACACTTCATGAAATCGTCTAGCCCTCATACATACACATAGTGTAACGATTTCTTGAGCCATGGGTTTCTTTTATATGGTGGCTATTAGGGTTACACCATGTAACTCATGACTTTACCCATTCCTTATGGTCCATGGATTTTAGCCTCCATGGAGTATCCATGGGTCACCCCATGGACTTAGTCCAACATAAGGAATCTTGGATCACAAGCCCACATATATAAGAATGAATGATTTACACAATCAACCCATATATTTAATTAGTCTTCTTTTGATCACTTAATTAATTCTAGATTAATTCTTGATCAATACTAATTAAATAATCTCATTATTCTTATTATTAATATACTAGAACTCATAATATATTAATAACCGTAAGTGTCTTATTTCTCTCATTATAGTTTATCCAAGTGCATGATGCCATGCAACCCAAATGGACCATGCCGGGTCGGGTCAAGTCTTACCAATTATAGTTATGGACTTAGACATTAATCCAACAATAATCTCCTCTATAATAACTACCCGCATGAAGGATGGTGAATCCGTCACGGGCCACATGTAAAAGATGCAAAGGTATGTGGACCGTTTGCTGAAGCTGAATGTTAACATCCCCGAGGAGTTGGCAATTGACATCATTTTGCACTCCTTGCCTTCTTGTTATGATCATTTTCGAATGACATATCATATGAACAAGGAGGAAGTTACCCTCAGCAAGCTTCAAGGACTATTGAAGACCGCTGAAACCGGTCTTAAGGGTAAAGCGGTTGTTACCTCTACTACTCCTACTCCAACTTCTACCCCTGTTTTAGCTATTGGGCAAGGCAAAGGGAAGTAGAGGAAGCACCCTTCGAAGGGTACCAAGGGAAAGTCTCTTGAAGGCTCCTCATCAAAGACTAAGAACGGTTCTATCACTCCTTCTGCCATTCCCAAGGATGCTGAATGCTTTTATTGCCATGAAAAGGCACACTGGAAGCGAAACTGCCCTAAGTACTTGCAGGATCTAAAGGATGGGAAAGTGAAACCCACCTATGCAGGTATTTACACTATATTGTCTAATTACTCAACATATTCTAACTCTTGGGTGCTTGATACAGGATGTGGTATTCACATATGTTCTGATTTGCAGGGCCTAAGAAGAAGTGAGGATGTGGAGCATGGGAAGATAAACTTAATCATGGGGAATAGGAAGGCTTCACCTGTTTCCAAGATTGGAGTTTATACTTTGTTGCTTAATAATGGGTTAAAATTAGATTTGAATAAATGTGTGTACTCGTCTGAAATGGCGAGGAATATTATTTCTTTTCATGCTTTGTACAAACAAGGTTTTACCTTTTCGTTTGATAATGAATGTGGTGGTATTAATGCTTTCTTTAATAATGTGTTTTATATTAAAGCATTACCTTGTGATGGTGTGTATGAAACTGTGTCGATTGTGGACAACTTAGGAAATAATGTGTTGTATATTGATTCTTCTACTAGCCTAGATAAAGCATCATTGTGGCATTGTCGTCTTGGACATGTAAACAAGAAACGCATAGGCCAACTCCAAAAGAGTGGAGTCTTGGAATCATTTGACCTCAAATCAGATGATAGTTGTGAATCTTGTCTACTTGGAAAAATAACAAAATCACCCTTCACTGGAACTTATGAGAGGGGTGAAGGTTTGTTGGACCTAATACATACTGATGTATGTGGGCCATTCAAAACCGCCACAAGGGATGCTAATCGGTATTATGTGACTTTTATTGATGATTTTAGTAGATATGGGTATGTCTACTTAATCAAAAATAAGTCTGAAACCTTTGAAAGGTTTAAGGAATTCAAGCAGGAAGTAGAAAATCAATTGGGCAGGAACATTAAGATGCTTCGATCCGATCGAGGTGGTGAGTATCTTAGCACCGAGTTCCTTGACTACCTTAAGGAGTGTGGGATTGTCTCACAATTGACTCCTCCCAGGACACCACAGCTGAATGGTGTAGCTGAGAGGCGTAATCGAACCTTGTTGGACATGGTTCGCTCTATGATGAGTCGAGTTTCATTACCAATCTCTTTTTGGGGGTATGCCTTAGAGACTGCCGCCCATATCCTTAATCTAGTCCCTACAAAGAAGGTTACCAAAACACCTCATGAGATGTGGACTGGGAAGGTTCCCAATTTGGACCACATCAAAATTTGGGGTTGCGAAACCTTCGTGAGGCGTGAAACTCATGATAAGCTTGAACCCCGAAGTGAAAGGTGTATTTTCATTGGCTACCCACAGAAATCCTTCGGTGACTTCTTCTACAGACCCAGTGAGAATGTGGTCTTTGTAGCACGAAGAGGGATCTTTCGCGAGAAAGAATTTATAAGCCAAGGAGACAGTGGGAGGCAGATTGATCTTGAAGAAATTCAAGAATCATTTGGTGAAGGAACCTCAGACACTAGCAATCAACCTGAGGAGGAAACTCCTGTTGATCCAGCTGACGAGTCTGTACCTCCGAGGCGTTCCACACGGGTTAGGAACACACCTTCGTTTTATTATGGTTTTCATATTAGTACGGAAGGTGATACGTTTATTAGTGATAGTACACTAGTAAATTTGGATGAACCTAGCAGTGTTAAGGAAGCCATGGCAGGCCCGGAGTTTGCTAAATGGAAGGAGGCTATGGACAGCGAGATACAGTCCATGTATGACAATGAAGTTTGGAACTTGGTTGACAATATACCAGGCCGTAAAACAGTCGGGTGCAAATGGATCTTCAAGAAGAAGACAGACATGGAAGGAAAAGTGCATACTTATAAGGCTCGACTGGTTGCGAAGGGTTTTACTCAAACTCAAGGTGTTGATTATGATGAAACCTTTTCGCCGGTAGCAAAGATTAAGTCTATTAGGGTTATGTTAGCCATTGCAGCATTTCATGATTATGAAATATGGCAAATGGATGTCAAAACCGCTTTCCTTAATGGAAAGTTGGTTGAGGATGTGTACATGAATCAGCCAGAGGGTTTTGTCAATGCAGAGTACCCTAATAGAGTATGCAAGCTTGAGAAATCCATTTATGGATTAAAACAAGCATCTCGTAGCTGGAATCTTTGTTTTGATGAGAAGGTAAAAGAGTTTGGCTTCTTGAGAAGCGAAGATGAGTCTTGCGTGTATGTCAGAGCTAGTGGGAGTATAGTTAGCTTCTTGGTACTGTATGTGGATGACATACTACTCATAGGAAATGACATCCCAACCTTGCAGGAGGTTAAGTCCTGGCTTGGGAAGTGCTTTGCTATGAAGGACCTAGGGGAGGCAACCTATATCCTAGGGATAAGGATATTAAGAGAAAGGAGTAGAAGACTAATTGGACTTAGTTAGAGTATCTACTTGGATAAGGTGTTGAAAAGGTTCAACATGGAGAATTCCAAGAAAGGAGATTTACCGATCCAAAGCAATACCAAACTAAGTAAGACTCAAAGTCCGAGTACAGAGGCAGAGATAGCTGAGATGAGCCAATTACCGTATGCTTCCGCAGTTGGCTCGATCATGTATGCTATGACTTGTACCCGTCCTGATGTGGCATTTGCTTTGAGCATGGTCAGCAGGTATCAGGGGAACCCTGGAAAGGCTCATTGGACCACGGTAAAGAACATTCTCAAGTACCTGCGGAGGACTAAGGATTGGATCCTTACCCTTGGTGGCAGTGATGACTTAAGAATATTAGGGTATAGTGATGCTGGTTTTCAGACTGATAGGGATAATTTCCGCTCTCAGTCGGGCTGGATCTTTACCTTAAATGGAGGGGCAATTTCTTGGAAGAGTTCCAAGCAGGAAACGGTGGCTGATTCGACTTGTGAATCAGAGTATATAGCAGCGAGTGAAGTAGCGAAGGAGGCGATATGGCTAAAGAACTTCATCGGAGACCTTGGAGTTCTACCAGCTATTAAGGAACCTATAGAGATTTTCTGTGACAACAATAGTGCGGTTACCTTAGCCAAGGAACCAAGAGATCATGGCAGATCCCGACACATTGACATAAAATATCACTTCATAAGACACAAGATTGAAGAAGGACTCCTTGTGACAAGGAGGATATCGTCGGATGAGAATCCTGCAGATCCCCTTACGAAGGGACTGACGAGGGTTAAGCATTTTCAGCATGCGAGACGCATCGGGCTGAGGGACGATATTAGTTTTACAGATTAGATAGTTTTCCTGAAACTTGTAAAACGTAATCGACGTTTGATGATGAATAAAATTTGTGATTTATTTATGAGTAAAGTGTTACTATCATTGTCAATTATTTACTATTGTTTCAGTTTTGCATGTTTTGACTTCTAGAATAATTAATTTATTCAAACCTCCACAATCGATCATACGTCGGAAGTAGGTATGAATCAAGATTGTCATGAATTGGGTTTGTAGATGCCTTAAAGGTGTTTAGACATGACAATGGTTGCTGCAACATTCATGAGTACTCATAACTTATGAGTATTGGTATAAACCCACGCTCACTTGTATCACTTCATGGAATTTATCTCGAGTGATCGTGAGACGATAACATCATATAAATCTTTAAACCTAGAGATATGAGTTGTTACCTATGAGTTGGTTGTGCATTGATTGCACGTAAACGCATCAGTAACTTGATGTTATAAAACGTGCCTTTGTGTACAATTCAATAAGTAGTAGAACAAGCATATCAGTCGAAGTTTATCTGTTCCTTCTAGAAATACAAGCGATATCTAGGCCCCTCGATGATTTTGTGTTGACCCATGTACCAGGCCTGGTCAGAACTAAACCGATGTGTTCAGTGAAGTTCTTCGTCAAACAAATCGGAAAATCAAGAAACAACTACTAGACAATAAGCAAGACATAGTTCCATGTGTTTGTCCGGCTGATATCATGAGAACAGAGGATTATGTGATCACTTATCTAAAATGGCGCTTCATAGTTCGACAGAGTCTTCATTGTTCGAGGGAGTTTTCGAGAGCTATGATTGTTGGTTGGTTCCTGAAGTTATAGGCAAATATAGTTATTAGACTTATCCAAGTGGGAGTCTGTTGGATAAGGTGTCTAAGTCCATAACTTATTTGGTATATACTTGACCCGACCGGCATGGTCCATTTGGGTTGCATCTCATCCAAACTATTATGGATAATTTTATGAGAGTTATACACATATGTTTATTAATATATTATGAGTTATAATATATTAATATGAAGTTACGTTATTTAATTAGTTTTAGTCTTAAATTAATTATGAATTAATTTAGAGATTAAAAGGAATACTAATTAAATTATGGGCTATTTGTTTTATATAGTGTGGGCTAATACTCATTTGTTAATGGGCTAGGCTTATGTGGAAGTCCAAGGATTATCCATGGAGCTTTTAACCCATGGATCCTTGGAAAAGGAAAAGACATGGGTTATTAGGGTTTCACCCTAACCATGCACACTATATAAGCACGCTTATGGAGCATGAAATGGAGCCTAAGAGAAAACTAGTGAACTAGTGTGTGTGTGTGCATGTGTGTGGCCGATTTTATACAAGGTGTATACTCTCTCAAAGTTTTCCAAGAGTTTGTGGTGTTTGTGATTCCATTTGAGGCATTCACACTATTGGTGCTTGGCCCTCAAACTCCTTAGAACCAAACTCACCAAAAGGTATGTAATCTCTTCTAACTTTTTTATGTTGAAATGTTCCCCATGCCATGTTAGATAGGTTATAAACCTTGGAAAATTATTATTTTGCATGTATTTAGACAAACATAGATCCAAGGTTTATTAGGGTTGCATGCACACTTAGGAAGTGTTAGATTGCTCAAAACCCAACACATATAACTGGTAATCACATAACAGTCCACAAACAAACAAATTGATCTAGCAGATCATAAAGCATAGCAACATCCTAACCAGGATATCGACCCAACCAATCACTAACAAAGCATCATCCTATATACCAGGATACCGACCTAAACCAGGTCACTAACATAATACTATCCTAATTACCAGGACACCGATCTAAACAGATCAATAAGCACATCAAACAATACACGTACAAATATCAGATATAACTATCTCACAAATCATCGATCATAGTAATCTCTCATAACCAAAACACCGATCTAACATATCATAACCACATGTAGCATACTGTAACCATGATAACAATTAAAAGGGCCGACCTTGGTGCCTTAGACCCTATTGATATAGTGAGGATAACTCACCTTGCAACTTCTGAACCTAACCAAGAAAGCACTGGCCGGAAGCACTACTCCAAACTCCTACACCTGATGCCATCAATGGACCATGACATAAATATCCAAAATACATAACACCCATAAAGGTCAAACAAGTCAAAGTCAAAGTCCTTACCAAGGTCAACCTTCCTGATTGACTCTACTCACCGAGTTAACCCATCGACTCGTCGAGTTCTTATACTCAGAAAACTCCCATAACACGACTCAACTCGCCGAGTTGTCCCAAGACTCGTCGAGTTCAACGATCTCTGAATTCCATCCTGTCCAACTCACTAAGTCACCAACCGACTCACTAGTCGAAGTTTAACCACAAGAGGTTGGGGTTCTGCGACCTGGCTCACTGAGTCCAAAAACAGACTCGCCGAGTCCAAGGCAATCTTCAACAAACTCGTCGAGTTGTTCTTCCAACTGGTCGAGTCCATGCCCATCTTCATATGACTCGCCGAGTCCACCCATGCAACTCGCCGAGTCCCTTTAGTCCTTCATCCATACAGAGGCTTTTCGAGCCATGCAGGGGCTCCAAACTGTAGATCCACTCTTCTAGGGTGTAACCCCTACGTAAAGTTGGAAACTTTACGTGAAACCAACAAGTTAAAGGTTCGAATCACTCTAGGGCTTGGGTTTTAGACAACGGGGCCTCACCAACAGCTCATTGACTGATGCCTTATGACATTTTGGACCAACACAAGTCTAGATCTGAATTAGCAACCTCAGATCTAAACTCCAAACCCGAAATAGGTCTCAAACATACCCAAAATGGCCCCAAATCTCTCCCATGAATAGATCTAGATGCAAAAGAGTGAAGGTAATAGCTTATTACCTCCAAGATGTGCCCAAACTGAAGTAGATTCTAGATCTACACCACTCCCTTGATGCAAGCCCTTTTTGATCTTCAAGTTTCTTCCACAAAAGACAACTTCCAAAGCTTCAATCTTCCTCCAAAGGCCTCACACACACGAGCTTAGGGTCTTCTGGTTCTCAAGGGAAATAAGGAGGCTGAGAGAAGGACATAAAGTCCTTTAAATAGGGTGCAATCCTCGAGATTAGGGTTTTCTCATTCCAGCACCAACTCGTCGAATACAGCTTCCGACTCGGCGAGTTGGCAACTTAATGTTGGATAAGGTATCTAAGTCCATAACTATTTCTGGTATGTACTTGACCCGACCCGGCATGGTCCATTTGGGTTGCATGTCACCATGCAATTGGATAGACTAAATGAGAGAAATAACACTTGGAGATTATTAATATATTATAAGTTCTAATATATTAATAATATTATTTGATTAGTTTGATCAAGAATTAATTAAGTGATCAAAAGATAACTAATTAAATATATGGGTTGATTATGTAAATTATCCATATCTTGTATAGTGGGCTAAGAGGCTCCATGGATTATCAAGTTGGGTTCCACCCATAGGATGCTCCATGGGAGTTACAAACCCATGGGTCATGGAAATAAAGAGTCATGACACATTAGGGTTTACATGGTGTAACCCTAGATGTGTCAACACTATATAAGAATCATATTCTCCACCAAAATCGGCTACACTAAGGAAACAAGAGGGCTAGGCCGATTTCAAGAAGTGTGCATTCTCTCAAAAGTCTTTCTAAGAGCATTTGGTGTTGTATGAAGCATTTGAGGCATCACACTTGGGGTGCTA
This sequence comes from Lactuca saligna, assembly GCF_052625555.1. NCBI lineage: Eukaryota > Viridiplantae > Streptophyta > Magnoliopsida > Asterales > Asteraceae > Lactuca > Lactuca saligna. The sequence goes on along the minus strand of NC_136417.1, from coordinate 189,179,972 downwards.
GGCTCATAAGGTTTCAAGGAACACAAGCAACTACAAGGTAAGTTATTCTATCTATCATTCAAGTTAAAATATTTCCCCATGTATGCTAGATAGGAATATAGCCTTGGAATTCAACTTTGCATGATAATGCTCAAAACCCATCAGTGGTATCAGAGACTAGGCTTGTTTGCTTTATATTTGTGCTAAAAAGTTGAAAAAAGTCGAAAATCTTGCTGTCTAACGAATGGACTCGTCGAGTCCATGGGGTGGGATTCATCGAGTTCACGTGTATCTTCAACCTACTCGGCGAGTAAGTTCATGCACTCGGCGAGTAGGGTAGACAGATTGCAGAATTTCGACTTTAGTTGCTGGAAATGGACTAGAAACATTACCCTAAACTGTTTTGGTACTTGAAAACTTGTTTTGATGGTGTAATGTTCTTTCTAATTCATTTACAACAACTAGTTATCAAAATTACAAAGTTTTAAGTGTAATTTTGATTTATGAATGTGTTCATATTCATGTTCTTGTTCTTATGATGTTTTAGATGATCATAGGAATTATTTGTAACCTATGTGGTAGATTAATTCTTGATCATAATGTGTTTTAATGGAGTCCATAACTTGTCCTCAAGTTATGGAAAACCAAGAGTCACACTTGAATTAAAACCATTAAAAAGAACACAAGAGTTAGAAAAATGAAGAGTCTTCATTTTATTACTCTATTAAACTCATAAGTTACAAGAAATGAAAAGTTTTGAAAGTTACAAAACTTGCCCTCAAGTTTTGGAACAAGTAAAGTTAAGTTAAAACTTTAGTTCCAACCCTTAGAATTTTAAAAGTTAAAATTCAATCCTTATACTTATATTATGATGACTTAATAATTATATATATATATATATATATATATATATATATATATATATATATATATATATATATGTATATGTATAAGAACAAAGTCGTCTTACTGCTAACGCCTCATTCACGAAGTTGGTCTATAAGGTGGATATAAGGTTGTTGCCTATAAAATGGTGACTTAATGGGTGTCTACTCTCACCCACCGCTTGCTTGACTGGTGGAGGGTCGTTAGCCGAACGGGTAAGACAATGACTTATAAATTCTCATTCAAAGTATGATGAATATTATAAAGTAACTAAATGTTTTATTAAATTCCCAATCTTAGTTACTTTAGGAAAAATGTGAATAAGGTGCTAATCCATGAAATTACACTTTACACTTTGTCTAAGTCGTTGGTGGAGCGTGTGTGGTTAACCGGCACACTAACTTGGACTTAACAAGGTAGGTAAAGGGTGACTTAAGGTTTATTATAGTATCGGTGGAGCGTGTGTGGTTTACCGGCACATCGATTGAGTGATAAACTTTAAGGGTACTAAGTGATTTGCATGGTTACTTCACACCTCGTTTTGTGATCCTCGGTATCCCATTCACAAAACTTGGAGGGCACACCGAGATTGAAACATGCCTTTGAAAAGTTCATTGAATCTCAAAGAATCTAGGAATTTCTAAGAACCAATCATAAAACCTAATATCTAATATTTCGGTTTTCGTGGTGGAAATTGGTGAATCGTCATTCATCTACCTTTCAAATATGTTATAGCTTGGATTACGGCATACCTCTTCTAAGTTATAATATATTGTGATTGGATCCTAGCCTTAATATTACATTTGGGTGTTTTATTAAGGACTCTCCTAATATCTAAACTAATCTTGTCCTCTCCCTTCAGATGTCTTCAAACAATGCTGCTTCTGGCTCGAATCCTAATGGCTCCTTTACTCTTATGAGCTTGTGTGGGAAAGTCACTTTTGATGGATCCAACTTCAATGAGTGGATCGAAAACATCAGGATGATTACCCGCTACGAGGACAAAGAATATGTCCTCGACAAGGAGCTTAAGGAGATTGATGAGACCACTACAACTCCTCAGGAGATCGCTGACTTTCAGACACATGAAAGGGATGCTACGAAAGTAGCATGCATCATGATGGCCACAATGACAGCAGAACTCCAAAATTCCTATGAGGATTTCTACCCTTATGAAATGCACAAAGATTTGATGGAAAGATACCATCAAAGTGCACGACAAGAGAGGTACGAAATCATCTGCTCCATGATAACAACCATGATGAAGGACGGGGATTCCGTCATGAGCCACATGCAGAAAATGCAAAGGTATGTGGATCGATTGCTGAAGCTTAATGTGAACTTCCCTGAGGATGGGAAAGTTAAACCCAACCATGCAGGTATTTACACTATCATTTCTAATAACTCACCTCATTCGAAATCTTGGGTCCTTGATACCAGTTGTGGTATTCACATTTGTTGTGACTTGCAGGGACTAAGAAGAAGTGAGAATGTGGAGCAAGGAAGTATAAACTTAATCATGGGGAATAGGAAAGTTACACCTGTTACCAAGATTGGAGTTTATACTTTATCTCTAAGTAGTGGGTTAAATTTAGATTTGAATAAATGTTGTTATTCGCCAGAAATGGCAAGAAATATTATTTCCTTTCATGCATTGTATAAACAAGGTTTCGCCTTTTCATTTGATAATGAAGTTGGTTCGATTAATGCTTTCTTTAATAATGTTCTTTATTTTAAAGCATTACCTTGTGATGGTGTGTATGAAGCTGTATCTGTTGTAGATAACTCAGGAAATAATGTTTTGTGTATTGATTCTCCTAATAATAATAACTTGGATAAAGCATCATTATGGCATTGTCGTCTTGGACATATAAGCAAGAAACGCATAGGCCAACTCCAAAAGGATGGAGTCTTGGAGTCATTTGACCCAAAGTCAGATGATAGTTGCGAATCATGCTTACTTGGAAAAATGACAAAGTCACCCTTCACAGCGTGTGAAAGAGGTGAAGGTTTGTTGGACCTTATACACACAAATGTGTGTGGACCATTCAAACATGCCACAAGGGATGCTAATCGTTATTAATTGACTTTTACTGATGATTACAGTAGATATGGATATGTCTACTTAATCAAGCATAAGTCAGAGACTTTCGAGAGGTTTAAGGAATTTAAACAGGAAGTCAAGAATCAATTGGGCAGGAACATTAAGATGCTTTGATCCGATCGAGGTGGTGAGTATCTTAGTTCAGAGTTCCTCGACTATCTAAGGGAATGTGGGATTGTCTCACAATTGACACCTCCCAGGACACCGCAGTTGAATGGTGTGGCTGAGAGGCGTAATCAAACCTTGTTAGACATGGTTCGTTCCATGATGAGTCGAGCTTTGCTACCAATCTCATTCTAGGGGTATGCCTTAGAGACTGCTGCCCATATTCTTAATCTAGTCCCTACAAAGAAAGTTGCCAAAACTCCTCACGAGATGTGGACTGGTAAAGTACCTAAACTAGACCACATCAAGATTTGGGGTTGCGAGGATTTTGTGAGACGCGAGACTCATGATAAGCTCGAACCTCGAAGCGAGAGGTGTATTTTCATCGGTTACCCACAGCAATCCTTTGGTTACCTCTTCTACAGACCTAGTGACAATGTGGTCTTTGTAGCAAGAAGAGGAGTCTTTCTAGAAAGAGAGTTTATAAGCCAAGGAGACAGTGGGAGGCAAATTGATCTTGAAGAAATTCAAGAGTCAAGTGGTGAAGGAACTTCAAACTCTAGCCCTCAACTTGAGGAGGAAAATCCTGTTGAGCCAATTGACGAATATGTACCTCTGAGACGTTCCACGAGAGTTAGGAGTGCACCTGAGCATTACTATGGATTCCATATTACTGCAGAAGGTGAGAAACTTATTAGTGATGGGACACTAGTAAGTCAAGATGACCCTAACATCTACGAGGAAGCCATGGCAGGCCCCGAGTCTGCTAAATGGAAAGAGGCTATAGATAGCGAGATACAATCCATGTATGAAAATCAAGTTTGGAACTTGGTTGAAAATGTACTAGGTCGTAAGACGGTGGGGTGCAAATGGGTCTTCAAGAAGAAGACCGACATGGATGGTAATGTACACACTTATAAGGCTACACTGGTTGCAAAGGGGTTCTTACAAATTCCTGGAGTGGATTATGATGAGACCTTTTCTCCGGTAGCCAAGATTAAGTCTATTAGGGTTATGTTAGCCATAGCCGCATTTCATGACTATGAAATTTGGCAAATGGATGTCAAAACCTCTTTCCTTAATGGAAAATTGGCTGAAGATGTTTACATGAGTCATCCAGAAGGTTTTTCAGCAGCAAGTACCCTAATAGAGTGTGTAAGCTTGATAAATCCATCTATGGATTAAAGCAAGCACCTCGCAGATGGAATCTTTGCTTAGATGAATATGTCAAGGAATTTGGCTTTTCTAGGAGTGAAGATGAATCTTGTGTGTATGTCAAGGCTAGTGGGAGTATAGTTAGCTTTTTGGTATTGTACATGGATGACATACTACTCATAGGAAACGACATTCCAACCCTGCAGGAAATTAAGTCCTGACTTGGGAAGTGTTTCGCTATGAAGGACCTTGGTGAAGCTGCCTATATTTTAGGGATAAGGATCTTGAGAGATCGGAGTAAAAGACTAATTGGACATAGTCAGAGTACCTACTTGGATAAGGTGCTGAAGAGATTCAGCATGCAGGACTCCAAGAAAGGAGAGTTAGCCATCCATTGTAACGCCAAATTGAGTAAGACACAAAGCCCTAGCACTGAGCCTGAGATATGAGTTGGATACCTTATGCTTCGGCTGTAGGATCGATCATGTATGCTATGACGTGTACTCGACCTGATGTAGCCTTTGCCCTGAGCATGGTTAGCAGGTTTCAGGGGAACCCTGGCAAGGCACACTGGACTGCGGTAAAGAATATTCTCAAGTACCTCCGAAGGACTAAGGACTGGGTCCTTACCCTCGGTGGGAGTGATGACTTGAGAGTTGTAGGGTATAGTGATGCTAGCTTCCAGACTGATAGGGATAATTTCCGCTCTCAGTCAGGCTGGGTCTTTACCCTAAATGGAGGAGCAATTTCTTGGAAGAGTTCCAAGCAAGAGACAGTGGCAGATTCTACTTGTGAATTGGAGTATATTGCAGCGAGCGAGGCGGCAAAGGAGGATTTATGGCTAAAGAACTTCATCGAAGACCTTGGAGTTGTACCAGCTATTAAAGAGCCAATGGAAATTTTTTGTGATAGTGAAAGTGCTGTTGCCTTAGCCAAGGAACCAAGGGATCACGGGAGATCCAGACACATCGATAGAAAATACCATTTTATTAGACATCGAATAGAAGAAGGACTCCTCGTGGAAAAGAGGGTATCATCGGATGAGAATCCAGCAGATCCCCTCACGAAGGGACTGACTCGGGTTAAGCATCTCCAGCATGCTTGGAGCATAGGGCTGAAGGATGATATTAGATTTAGTAGTTAGATAACCTCGAAATTTGTAAAGTGTAATTGACATTAGATGATGAATAAAAGGTGTTTTATTTATGAGTAAAGTGTTGCTATCTCTTATCAATCGTTTACCATATTTCGTTTGCATGTTTTGACTTCCAAAATAATTTTGTTTGGTATAACATATTATTCAAACCTCCACAGTCGGTCATATGTCAGAAGTAGGTATGAATCAAGACTGTCATGATTTGTTGTAGAGGTCTAAGGTGTTAGACAAGGCTACAACAATCATGAGTGTTCATAAGTTCTGAGCATTGGACTCAACCCATGCTCACTGGAATCACTTCATGGAATTCTATCTCGAGTGATCGTGAGACGGTAATATCATATAAGTCTTAAAACCTAGAGATATGATTCGTTACTTACAAGTTGGTTATGCATTGATTGTACGAAAACGCATTGGTAACTCGATGTTATAAATCGTGCTCTTATGTGTAATTCAATGAGTGGTAGAACAAACATATGAGTCGAAGTTTATCTGTTCCTTCTTGGATTAGAAGCTGATATCTGGGCCCCTCGATGATTTTGTTTTGACCCATGTATCGGGCCCGGTCAGAACTAAGTTGATGTGTTCAATTAAGTTCTTTGTCAAACAAATCGGAAATCGGGAAACAAACTGTTGGACAATAAGTAAGACATTGTTCCATGTATTTGTCCGACTGATATCTAGAACAGAGGATTATATGATCACTTATCTTAAATGGCGTACGATCATCTTCTCAGTTCCGAGAAACCTTGAAAAGAGCTACGATTGGCGATCGGTTCATGAAGTCATACTTGCAGTAATAGTTATTAGACTTATCCAAGTGGGAGACTGTTGGATAAGGTGTCTAAGTCCATAACTATTTCTGGTATGTACTTGACCCGACCCGGCATGGTCCATTTGGGTTGCATGGCACCATGCAATTGGATAGACTAAATGAGAGAAATAACACTTGGAGATTATTAATATATTATAAGTTCTAATATATTAATAATATTATTTGATTAGTTTGATCAAGAATTAATTTAGAATTAATTAAGTGATCAAAAGATAACTAATTAAATATATGGGTTGATTATGTAAATCATCCATATCTTGTATAGTGGGCTAAGAGGCTCCATGGATTATCAAGTTGGGTTCCACCCATAGGATGCTCCATGGATGCTCCATGGGAATTACAAACCCATGGGTCATGGAAATGAAGAGTCATGACACATTAGGGTTTACATGGTGTAACCCTAGATGTGTCAACACTATATAAGAATCATATTCTCCACCAAAATCGGCTACACTAAGGAAACAAGAGGGCTAGGCTGATTTCAAGAAGTGTGCATTCTCTCAATTGTCTTTCCAAGAGCATTTGGTGTTGTGTGAAGCATTTGAGGCATCACACTTGGGGTGCTAGGCTCATAAGGTTTCAAGGAACACAAGCAACTACAAGGTAAGTTATTCTATCTATCATTCAAGTTAAAATTGTTCCCCATGTATGCTAGATAGGAATATAGCCTTGGAATTCAACTTTGCATGATAATTAGGCAAACATGGATCCAAGGTTATTAGGGTTGCATGTACACTTAGGAAGTGTTAGAATGCTCAAAACCCATCACTTAACTCGCGATCAAATCCCGCTTCGACTTGACGAGTAGCATACCTACTCATCGAGTAGCTTCCTTAATTTACACTTTAACCCCTTCACTCATACTTCTGGAATTTGGGATGTTACATGTGCCCTCTCAAGTTTGTGACTGGGATGCCGACGATCACAAACAAGTTCTGAATAACCATGCAAATTGACTTCGTACCCTTAATTTTATCACCTAATCGATGTGTCGGTTAACCACACGCGCTCCACCGATCTATGATAAAACTTAAGTCACCATTTGCCACTCTTACTACTCCTTGTTAGTGTGCTGGTTAACCATACACGCTCCATGTAACACCTATAAGATTCGATCCAAATTAAAAATTTTATCTCATTCAAAAACCATTAGGTTCATACATCATGTTTTCAAAATAGTTTAAACATCAGAGTATCCCCCAGAACCATATCACAAAAATCATAAAACATGAAGAGCGGTATGATCATGCCTTCACCTTGCCATGATATCCTGAAGTACCTGAAATAAAACACTGAATTGTAAGCCCGAAAGCTTAGTGAGTTACCCCCAAAATACCAACCACATATAACCATACTTGTATCATATCACAATACAGAAAAGCCATGCACATCGGTTCTACTGTGTGACTAGTCCGTCCGCATTGGGGCTCCAGTCCACCTGGTCCACCCTCCGAGTCTAGCCATGTATATCAAGTCTACAGTGTGATTGGTCCGCCCGCACCGGGCCTTCAATCCACCTGGTCCACTCTCTGAGTCTTCAGTATGACTGGTCCACCCACACCGGGCCTTCAGTCGGCCTGGTCCACTCTCTGAGCCTCGACACGTCCGGTTTGCCCTCTTGGGGCCTTCAACCTATCCGTACCGCTTGTTGGGCCTTCGGAATATCCAGTCCGCCCTGGGTATGTTGGCCTACAGCACAAAGCAGGACCCGCCTCAACCCAACCCCCGTCAAAAAACCATGTGCATATACAACATTTAACCACATAACAAATCCTTAACCAGACAACAGTCTAACAGATCACATAGCATATCAACATCCTAACCAGGATTCCGACCTAACCGGTCACTAGCATAACATTACCCTATATACCGGGTACCGACCTTAACCATGTCACTAACATAATACCATCCTAAATACCAGGATGCAGATCTAGCAAAGCAATAACATAACAAACAATACCCGAATTTCCATCCGATAAAGGGCCGGCCTTGGTGTCGTAGACCCTATTGATATAGTGAGGATAACTCACCTGCAATTTCCCATTGGAAAGATAAGACCAAGCTGCTCCGACCACCGACACGATCTTCACCACATAATACTACCAAAGAACCAATTCCATAAATACCTAAAATTACCAAAATACCGTTAGAAGTGAAACTGGGCAACTCTTGGTCAAAGTCAAAGTCCTCAGACAAAGTCAACCTTCCTGGTTGACTTCTACTCGCCGAGTCAACCCGTCGCCTCACCGAGTTCCCACACCCACAAAACTCTCATATCTTAACTTAACTCACCGAGTCGCCCCAAGACTCTCCGAGTCCAATGATCTCTGAGTCCCATCCTATCCAACTCACCGAGTCACCAACCGACTCACTAATCCAGAGCCTTAACCTAAAAGAGATTGGGTTCTGCGACCAGACTCGCCGAGTCCAAGGCAATCTTCAACAGACTCGCCGAGTTGTTCTTCCAACTCATCGAGTCCATGCACATGCTCTTACAACTCGTCGAGTACACCCGTGTGACTCGCCGAGTCTCTCCAGTTCTCAATCCATTCAGAGGCTTTTCGAGCCATGCAGGGCTCCAAACCATAGATCAAGGTCTCTAAAGTCCATTAGCAACATAAAGTTGCTACCTTTACGTGCTTCTTGCCCTATAATATCAAAAATCAAACTAGAAAGGGACTTAAGTCTTGGGGAAGGGCTTTTTCATAACAATTTCATTGTGATAAGACTTGGAAGCAAATTGGTGTGACTTGTGAAGAGATCTTGAAGATCAAGAAGCTTGGATCAAGGAGACTTGAAGAGATCTGGATTATACTTCAGTGGGAGGTCATTTTGGAGGTAAGGAATCGTTATCCTTGGCCTTCTCCTTTCTAGTTCCATTTTCATGGAGTTTTAGGGTTTGGTTGGAGATATATGGATGAGATCTTGAAGCATGAGTTAGATCTGGAGTTGAAACTCCAGATCTGAGTTCTATATGGATCATTGATGTAGAAAGCGTATAATGTGCTTTATATAGGGCACCACCCTTGGGATTAGGGTTTTCTCCCTTCAACACCAACTCGTCAAGTCCAAGCCGCCGACTCGGCGAGTTGGCCACTTAAACCCGTGACAAATTTCGCTCCGACTCGGCGAGTAAGCATGCCTACTCGTCGAGTCCCTTTCCTTAATTTACACTTTAAGTCCTTTAACAGTACTTCTGGAATTTAGGGTGTTACAACTCTCCCCCAATTAAATTAGGCTTCGTCCTCGAAGCCTACTGCAGTATACGCTTCAGAACAAACCCCTTGCACTGCTGACTCCGATTTCTCAATCAACTCATACTCTTACAAACCCTACTTCTGCATTCCTCTTAAAATGGCTTATCCTCGTGTGGCATCCTTGCCATTATTCTAAGCCGATAATAGGCCTTTCAACTCAATAGCACAACGAATTAACCACGAATCACCCAATAATATTAACCCTTCGTATCAGGGACACGCTTCTGCGCCCTGCAACACTAGATTCCACAAACACCCACTAAGCTCCGCCAAGACACTAATCCATCTTCCCTCGCCCAAGATTCTCAATAATCCTGATAACTTGCAACCTAGAATGAATCCTGTTGCACCCTCTAGTTTTATCCCTTACGCGCCGACAGGATACCACATCCCTTGGCTCCCATAACCCATCAACTAAGCATATCGCCTAACCACTCATACCTGGCCCAATCAGCCTTGGCCTAGAAAACACACCAGATCCAATCAATTATAGGGTCTGGTCGTCCTCATGACGGAATATCCCAATTTGGAATACCTCCACTTACGTAAGTCAAGCCTACAACCACATTCGGGACTAAGGACCTTGTCCTTGCATCTCCCTTGGACCCTTCGATTCGACACAACGAAGTGCAACTCACTCACTCCTCCTATCACGATCTCTAGGTCCTCGAGCTCCGACTTTAATATCTATATACAGTCCTCAGCACCGGTCCGGACTACCCTCGAGTCTGTTAACCTACTGTCTCACCTTCCTCTGTCTAAATTTCCAATCTGAAACCATTATCCTCCTCCTCATTCAAGGAGGCTGAAAGCATGTCGCGTATCATCCAACATTGCCACCACCTCAATGGGCATCCAACCCATATGTGTTTCCATATATTTGGTACAATTCCAGTGCCTACTACCAGCAACTGAAGCACTTTCGATCATCCGTTTACTCTACTGCCTTCCTTCCAGAGGACCCACGCTCCTTCCGGAGCTATATATCCTTCCCTTCCTGGAAATCTACTCAACAACCCATGCCACACCTGCAAGTGTCACTGCGATAAATCCACTCTACACTATCCAGGTAAAGCATCTGCTATTCTCAAACTCCCATATCCTCCGAATCCGATCACATACTAACTAGGCCCACGCACGGCCTCTAGCCAACTCCACCGCCATGACCAATACTTGGGGCCAGACCATCTCGATTACCATTTCCTGGCAACATATTCACTCATTCTCCTCGTACTGATCCACTAACACATACAGGGTCTTCAGCATGACTGGACCCCTTTTCCAGGCCTTCAGCCTATCTGGACCACTCTCAGAACCTTCAGCATGTCTGGACCGCTCTCCTGGGCTTTCAGCCTGTCTGGACTGTTCCCCGAGCCTTCGGCCCGACTGGTACGCCTCCCGGCCTTCAGTCTATTCGGACCGCTCAAAACCGATGCACGTCTCCCTGCACCATTCCTCCTGGGAGTCTCTCCCATGCAGTCAGTTCTATCCCTCTAGGGTTTCCAAACTCCCTTTCCGTTCCCGGAATCCTTTCCGTGGCCCAAACCTAGGCCTCACATCGACCAACTACCTTCCCTGAAACCATGGTCTGTTCCCTACCCCACCTGTCTATCCCTCGCTCCAATCATGCCACACTCTCAACTAATCAACACTAATAAATCCAAACAGCTAACCAACCCTGGATGCTTGCTGTTTCACCGGATAATTTTCCAATTCTCCCCACCTAGTGTACCCACTACTAACTTCCGCTGACAAACCAGCATACTTGATAAAGTTTCCCCCTCTACTCCAGGAGCCAAATCCCTCCGGAGTGAGCAATCTCCACAGGTTACTCTCCTGATCCCGTACATCCTGAACTCCAAGGAAATGCAAATCTCAATTGAACAATAACCAACTACAAATCCTATCTACTAAGATCCCCAAACATACTATGAATCATGCGAAAAGGCGAACAGATTTACAATACCACATAATCAACAAGATAACAAGACATCAAAATGGAAACATACCCGCAACTGCATCCGGCTCTGCCCTGACCTCCTCTTCCGTAAGCTGGAAAGTGCGCCCCTGAGCCCTCGGAGGCTCCGCTCCACCCTAACCTCCACCCGTAATCCTCAAAGTGGCCAGTGCTAGAGCCTGCACCGGTCTTGCAGCAAGCTGTGGACAGTTGGCCCTCAAGTGTCCAACCTGATGACAATGATAACAGATCCTCATATCCTGAGCTGGGACCGACTTACGACAATCCTTCATATAATTCCCCTATTTCCAACACTTGCAACACGCACCACCGGACCTACAAAATCCGACATGACCCTTCCCACACTTCTCACAAGTGCGGATGCTCTGACCTCCAACCCTAGAGTCAACGGTTTTGAACTGTTTCGATGCCGGCTGCGACTGCACTGGGGTCTGCCTCGGCTCTCGTAACTGCAACTCCATCTCTAACTCTCACCGCCTGGCGGCCTCCTGCAGCTCTAACAAGGTATCACACCTCTGCATGGACACAAACTGTCTAATGTCCCTCTTGAGCATACTCAAATATCAGGACATCTGAGCCTGCTCCGAAGCAAACTCCGGGCAAAACATCGCCCTCTCAGTGAACATCCTGGTGATCTCCGTCACCGACTCTGAATCATGCTTCAACTCCAGGAACTCCTAAGCCAACCTCTCTTTCTCAACCCGTGGAACATAACGAGTTCTGAACATATCCCGAAACTAATCCCAGGTAACCACAGCCTGCTGCGCATCCGAATAAGATCCCGTAGTCAACCTCCACCAATCCTTCGCCCTGAGCCTCAAAAGGTTTAGATCACATCTCACCCTCTGATCTGCAGGGCATGAGCATGTGAAAAAATAGCCCTCCACATCTAACAACCATCTCATAGCAACAATCAGATCCTGAACTCCATCGAAAGTAAGGGGCTTCGTATTATCAAAGTCCCGATACTGTAAACCTCTACCGGATCCTCCCCCTGTCGCTGTTACAGCCACTATAGTTGCCGCGGAAGATGCCTCTGTGAGGGCTGCATAGCGCTCTTCAAAGTACTCAACCATGGTAGTCTTGATCGACCCAAACATTTGTGGCAACTCAGCCCGAAACATAGCAGCAACCTCATCATGCAGGATCTCACGAATCCTGGCTTCCAACTCGTCCGTACTCATCTGACAAATGACCTCGGGTGGTACCGATCCATCCTGATCACCCTCCCCTGATCCCGATCCCGAACCGGATCCTGCCCCGAGATGTCTCGTAATCGCCATACTAAAAAATACGCCACACGATATTAGGCATTTCGCATAATAACCCCGAGAAATAGCTCCCAACAAAACCCTAGGAGTTGTGACTTTCCTGATACGCGTATGAGTCCTGTGCTTTCAGTAGTAAGGGCCCATACTACCTTCCACACCTACCCATATATGTATCAAGTATCACCACAACACCCTAACAATAGCATATACATAACAAACACTTGACCCCCACTCCTAGAGGAGCACCACTATCCCTTAACCGACCTACCGGTCTTGCGCAACCCTCCCATCCATGAAACTTCCATCAACCCTGCAGCACTAGTGTATGCTAGTCATACATAATGCTGGACCCTATAGACTATCGAATATCCAATGCTACCCTAAGCTCCAAATCATACAAGAACAGATAACAAGGCCAAATCAAACATTCTCAAGCTATAAGATCTTAATTATGTATAACCGTGATGCATAAACTAAATAACTACTGTAATGATGTCAATTTCATACAAAGGAAACCCTAGGCTAGCAGGCATCATATAATTAGGCAATTCTATCATGCAATTCCTGAAAATCCCTAGCCTAGTACTAGCATGTTGTTTTAACATATAACATAATCAAATAACTTGTATGGTATTTTAGGGTTTACTTATTGGCTTCGGTTGACCGTACCCTCTGCATCCTCCTTTACTTATTTCAAAAAGAACTTTTGAAAACCATTTTGAAAATCCCTCCTTGATTTGAGACTGGATTCACACGAATGTTCCTCCAAATTCACTCAAACCAAGACTCTGATACCAACTTGTAACACCCATAAGATTCGAGCCAAATTAAAACATTTTATCTCATTCAAAACCTATTAAGTTCATGAATCATGTGTTCAAAATAGTTTAAACATCATAGTATCCCCCAGAACCATATCACAAAAATCATAAAACATGAGGAGCGGTACGATCACGCCTTTAACTTGCCATGATCTCCTGAAGTACATGAAATAAAACACTGAACAGTAAGCCCGAAAGCTTAGTGAGCTACCCCCAAAATACTAACCACGTATAACCATACTTGTATAATATCACAATACAGAACAGCCATGCACATCGGGTCTACTGTGTGACTAGTCCGTCCGCACTGGACCTTCAGTCCATTGTCTACCCTCCGAGTCTAGCTGTGTACATCGAGTCTACAGTGTGATTGGTCCGCCCGCACCAGGCCTTCAATCCACCTGGTCCACTCTCTGAGTCTTTAGTATGACTGGTTCGCCCATACCAGGCCTTCAGTTGGCCTGGTCCACTCTCCGAGCCTCGGCACGTCCGGTCTGCCCTCTTGGGGCCTTCAGCCTATCCGGACCGCTCGCTGGGCCTTTGGAATATCCGGTCCGCCCTAGGTATGTTGGCCTATAGCACAAATCAGGACCCGCCTCAACCCAACCCCCATCAAACAACCATGTGCACATACAACTATTTACCACATAACAAATCCTTAACCAAACAATAGTATAACAGATCACATAGCATATCTGTTGGGTTATGAGCATTCTAACACTCCTAAGTGTACATGCAACCCTAAATACCTTGGATCTATGTTTTCTCTATTATACATGCAAATATGAACATCCAAGGTATTATCCTAATCTAGCATACAAAATATCAATGTAACAAGATAGAATACATACCTCTTTAATGGTGCTTGTCTTCATGAAGCTTGAGTGCTTAGTGTCCCAAGTGTGACACCTCAAATGGTTCACACAACACCAAATACACTTGGAATAACTTGAGAGAAATTAGAACACTTCATGAAATCGGCTAGCCCTGTCTAGAATAATCTAGTGGCCGATTTTGGTCAAGAATAGGATGCTTATATAGTTATACAATTAGGGTAAACTCTAATTGTCATGACTTTCCATTTCCTTGGATCCATGGGTTCAAATACACCATGGAGCATCCATGGAGCATCATATGGGGTTTGGCCCAACTAGATAATCCATGGAGCATTAGCCCACTATATAAGTATGGATGATTTACACAATCAACCCATATATTTAATTAGTCTACTTTTGATCACTTAATTAATCCTAGATTAATTCTTGATCAATACTAATTAAATAATCTTATTACTCTTATTATTAATATACTAGAACTTATAATATATTAATAACCGTAAGTATCTTATTTCTCTCATTATAGTCTATCCAAGTGCATGATGCCATGCAACCCAAATGGACCATGCCGGGTCGGGTCAAGTCTTACCAATTATAGTTATGGACTTAGACATTAATCCAACAGTCTCCCACTTGGATAAGTCTAAAACTATTATTGCGTATGACTTCAGGAACCAACTGGCAATCGTAGCTCTCAAAAGCTTTTGTCAAACTCTGACCTTGTAGATGAACTCTGATCTTGTCAATGACTTGTCCATTAGATAAGGGATCATATATTCCTCCATTCTAGATATCATATGGATTGAGACATGGATTATAATCATTCTCTCTGTCCATTTGTTGTTTCCCGATTTCCGATTTATGACGACTGACTAATTGAACAAATCAAATCAGTCCTGGCCCGGCCGAGCACTTCCATTTGTCATCATCAAATCATCGAGGGGCCCACAGATATCGCTTTCATCCCGAAGGTAAAAGGAATGGATAAACTTCGACTCATATGGCTTGTTCTACTACTTATTGAATCATACACAAAGACACGTTTTATAACATCGAGTTACCAATGCGTTTCGTGTAATCAATGTACTATCAACTCATAGTAACAACTCATATCTCTAGGTTTGAAGAATATAAGATATTATCGTCTCATGATCACTCATGATAAAATCCATGAAGTGATTCCAATGAGCGCGGGTTGAATCCAATACTCAGAGCTTATGAGCACTCATGAGTGTTGTAGCCCTTTGTCCAACAACTTAGACCTCTACAAGCCAACCCATGACAGTCTTAATTCATATCTACTTCCAACATATGACCGACTGTGGATGGTTTGAATAACTTAGTCATTCCGGAAGAATAACCTAGTTTATTCGGGAAGTCAAAACATGCAAAGTGAAACACAATAATAATAGAATCCAATATGGTCTTAGAACTTATGAATATAAATAAAACACTTTTTATTTATCACCATATGATTACACATTATTTATTGTATATTGTTTCAGCTATCAACATTATTCTTGAATTTAAAACAATAGTTGTCCCATGCTCCAAGCATGTACACTATCTTTTCTAAACACTAGTCATGCCATACACCAAGTATGCATACTATGTTTGTCTATGATCTTTATTTTGTGAACTAGATCAAATGAACATAACTTCAATGATTCTCTTTTCACAATCCCAAATCCTTACTGCAAATGCAAGAATTCCAAATTCATGTCATTTACTGAAATCTGTTAGATTCTAAACTTATATGCATCGATCCTCTTGTAATGATTATGCACAAAGTCAGAAAGACTTAACAACAATCATTACAGAGCATTCCAAAGGAGATCAAGTCCTTGGAACCATCCTTCTTGCATTAAGTTTCCTTAATCTTACACAGATTGAAAATTCTAACTTTGAAACATTTCCAGATTCCATTTCGACTATCACTTCTGAACAAGAGTTGCCTACTTACAGATTATGTCAATATGGTCCTTCCAGAATTATCACTATACTTCCAATTGTCTTTGAGAAACCAGTCTTTGGTAAACCTTAGATTGTCCTCGACAATTGTTTAATCCTTTTAGTCATATCCAGTTCTAAACCTTTTCCCTTCTTAATGCCCTAGACATTTGGAAAATTTTAGAAAGGATGAATATAGCACAAGTAATCGATCCTATATCCGAAGGATATGGGACACGATTCATGATGTCTCACATAAAGACTAAACCAGTCTTTTGCTGTAACATTTCCATTTCAATTCGCCAAGTTCTCATAATTCAGATTATGAAAAGGGATGCCGTAATCATAATCGAATTTAAGAACGCAAATAATGGACCCATATACAGAATTTCCTTATGTTGAGCCATTCCAACATGAAATTCATATATATCCTTGACTAAATGATTAAAACCTCATGATCTAAGCTTATAGATTTGAGATGAAGTATAATTTCCTCTCCCTTAATTATAGCAAAACAACTTTTTCCCAGTTGAAACCTTTTGTTTTCTATAATTAACATTGCTAGCTTGCAATACTTATCGTAATTATCATGCTCCCACTAACATGATGATTATTAGCATAACACTTATGCTCCCACTAGCTTTGACATATACTCAGAAATCTCGACTTCTAGAAATCAATACTTTATTGACTTTCTTACCAAAGTTTAGATTTCTGATACTAGATTGTTTTGATAAGACTTTATCAAAAACATACACCTTCCCTTAGATAGCTCAAGGGTGTGTCAAAACAATTTTAAGAACTATGAAAAGGGATGCCGTAATCATAGTCTTGATCGTTTTGACCTTTGCCATTTCTCACAAGTCCAAGTTAGTGTGCCGGTAAACCACACACGCTCCACTAACGACTTTGAGAATGCAAATATCACAATTGCTATCTAACTAAAATCTACTTAGTGAAAGTGTTTCCTCACCATCATTTTCATGAATCGGAGAGAAACCTTATGACACTTAGATTTAATGGTGTATGTGTTCTTATCCATATGAATTTGTCAAAACCATAATCACAAGACAAGGATAATGACAAATCCAAAACCATATGGATTGAACTCAATCTTAATTTCTTGCCACCTGGCAGCTCAAGGGCCTACCATTGCTTCCAGGTTGTTGTGCAACACATTGAGAACTCTAAGAACTCATATGCAAAGCCAACTTTAACTAGAATGGGCACAAAATATGTCAACATGATAGGTTATAAACCTCAAGTCGTGTGCTAGTGAAGAACTGCATGTTTCATTCTTGATTAGTTCTTGAGAATTTCAAGACCTTTAAGACTCCCACTGTCCTCTTGACCTATAAGACTTCCTTGTCAAACATCCAAGAGATAGTGTGGATTCTAATCAAGACAAACACTTCACACAATTGGCCTAAGTTGGTCTTTGTTTTATCCAAAACATCACAACTTACCAATTTCAAATGTACAAGAGTAGAAAACTTTTACTCTTACATTTGTCAAGTGTTTTAAACCTTCTTAAAGACATGTCACTCATATTACAATCTTGGAGTATGACTCTAAGACTTGTATTGGAACGAAGTATGACTCATCTTCTTGATTTAACCATTTCAACAATTCAAGATCCCTTCTTCTTAGTCATAAGAATGCACTAAGACTTCCTTAGAGAACTAATTTTGATATGGTTTCTTAATCATTAAGATGATCACAAAACTGATACTAAAGTACTCTCCCATCTTTTCAGATTTGAGAAACTTTTATCCTTCTGCCTAATTTGATTCTTCTTATCCGCTCTGCTATGCATTGAAACCTTTTCCAATGTCTCAGAGTTACACTTAAGCTTGTAAGTATAATCATATTTACTGAGCTTTAGTAAACTATGACAAATAGCCTTATATCTTTTGTGGTGGACTTAATCAGTGCACATGACTATGTACTCGATCCCTTAGTCCATTACTTGACTCACACATCCATGTGAATAAGTAATTAGTCTTAATTTTCCAATACTTGAAAGTTCTCATTCATCATGCTATACAACTTGCATGATTCCAAGTCCCGGTCCAATTGAGACTTTGGATGATGAGAATCTTTCCTTGTTTGGTAAATTTAGACATTACCACAAATGAAAGAATCAATTTCATATTTCCACTCTTGCTATTAATGGAATCATATAAGCAACAATTTTTCCTCAAATGCCATTGTAAGGATATTTTAAAATAAATAAAATCAAAATTTTTCTTTTTTTTTTATTTTAAAACTATGCGGAAAAACTTATCCTTACAATCCATATGAAAACTTGTTGTTATCTATTCCTTAGCAATATCTCATAACTCCTAAGAAGTAGCTCAAGAATCCGATTTTCAAACTACGCGATAGAAATCCATCTATGCGATCAGATTCAGCATATTCTTTCTTTAAGTTCCTTCACTTTTCTTTGATTCTTAAAACATTATCATGTGACCCAGTCACATCATGTATCAGGAATCTGAAAAAGAAACTTAACAGAGTTAGATTAGTGGACTTTTACCTGAAGTAGAGTCAATCTTATTGACTTTAACATCCTTAGGTAAATTTGGCAGCTTCGCAAATAATGACCCTTACTTTGGCAATATAAACATATGGACCCTTTGATAATGGTACACAGGACTATCACAAACGTAGCTTTTCTCTTTACCATTTGTTCAACCGAGTTGACTATGGCCAATCCCTTTCCATTGGGAAGAGAATGCTTTTTCTGTATTTCCAGTGTCACCATTGTTAATGTCCATAAAGTTTCAGGAAATTGATCTTAACAATAGATAACATCATTAAGGGTCTTGTCATAGTCTATTTCATAGGTGTCCCAAAGGAACTCACTATGTGACTTAGAAAGTGATGGAACCACCAACTCTCTCAAGACTTTGACACCCAACTCTCCCGGCTTGTCAATATGTGACTACATCTCCAAGATGTGATCACACCTAGACCTTGCCTTGCCATTAGGGCTTGAGTGACCTTAAAATTTTCAAGAACTTGTGGGTTAGGAAGAATAATCGGAGGAGGAGAAAGAAGTATGATATCCATGGGACATCATCTTCATTTAGGAAAGCTTGTTTCAAGAGATTTGGGAAGATCATAAATGTCTAAACCAGACATGTTTTGAGAGATATTCAAGATAGTTGATCTTAAAGTCCTTAATATGACACCCAATATGAAATATTAAGGCTAGGACCCAACAAACTATTTTTTAACTTAGAAGAGGTATGCCGTAATCCAAGCTATAAAACAATTTGAAGGTAGGTGAATGACGATTCACCAATTTCCACCAAGATAAACGAAATGTATTATTAGGTTTTAATTGGTTTTGAAACTCCTAGATCTTTTGAGATTCATTGAACTATTCAATGGCATGTTTCAATCTCGAGTGTGCCCTTCAGGTTTTGTGACTGGGATGCCGAGGATCACAAAACAAGGTGTGAAGTAACCATGCAAATTACTTGGTACCCTTAAGTGTTTATCCCTCAATCGATGTGCCGGTTAACCACACACGCTCCATCGATACTATGATAAACATTAAGTTACCCTTTGCCTACCTTGTTAAATACGAGTTAGTGTGCCGGTTAACCACACACGCTCCACTAATCGACTTAAACAAAGTGCAAAGTGTAATTTCATGGATTAGCACCTTCTTCACATTTTCCTAAGTAACTAAGATTGGGAATTATTAAGAGTTTAGTTACTTAGTATTTATCATTAATACTTTTAATGAAGGGAGAATTATAGTCATGTCAAACCCGTTCGGCTAACGACCCTCCACCAGTCAAGCAAGCTCGTGAGAGAGCCTTCCAGCTGACAGCGGAAGAGGTCCGTGCAGCACCTGTCGTGGCTAGTATATATTTCTCTATTATTTATTTATGTATTCTGAGCTTCTCTTTATGATTATCCTGTGATATATTTAGGTACATTTCTTGTGAGTTCTGTACCTGCTTTAGTGTTATTTGACTCAGGTGCGAGTCGATCCTTTGTGTGTATAGCCTTTAGTCGTCACATGGGCAACCAGCGTGAGTCATTGAGACAACCTCTAAGGGTTTCTATACCAGATGAGCATCCGTTTTTGTTACCGAGCTATTCAGAGGGTGCGTGCGAGAGATTTTTGGGGGTAGAGTTTCCGATTGACCTGGTACCGATCACGCTAGGTGATGTTTGTGTCATTGTGGGCATGGATTGGTTGAGCTGTTTTGGGGCAGTGATCAACAGCAAGCACCGGTTGGTGACTATACGAGACCCTATTAGGGTAGTGCTTATAGTGTATGGTGAGGGTACCAGATCTGGGTTAGCTTTCTGCTCTGCTGCTAGGGAAAGGTAAAGTTTATAGCAGGGTTGTATGGGATTCTTGGCATATGTGATGGATTCACGGACTGTGTCAGAGAGGCCAAGTTCTATTTCTGATGTTCCGATAGTATGCAAGTTCCGTAATGTTTTCCTGGAGGAGTTACCGGGTTTGCCTCCCAAGGGGAAAGTGGAGTTTCATATTGATTTGGTTCTAGGGGCGGCACCTATCGCCAAGGCACCTTATTGCCTTGCACCGCTAGAGATGCATGAGTTATCCTCACAACTTCTGGAGCTGTTGGGGAAGGGATTTATTCGACTGAGTAGCTCGCCATGGGGAGCGCCGATCCTTTTCGTCAAGAAGAATGATGGTTCACATCGGATCTGCATTGATTACCAGGAGTTGAACAAGTTGACGGTCAAGAACTGTTACCCACTTTCGAGGATTGATGATCTATTCGACCAGCTGCAGGGGCATCCTGGTTTTTTAAGATTGAATTGAGATCCAGATATCACCAGATGAGAGTGTACGAGGAGGATATTCAGAAGACGACCTTTAGAATTCGTTATTGACATTACGAGTTCGTGGAGATGCCTTTTGGACTCAGCAACGCACCGACGACGTTCATTGATCTCATGAATCGGGTGTGTAGGCCCCTGTTGGATCGGTCGGTGATTGTTTTCATTGCTGATATCTTAGTGTATTCGATATCCAAGGAGCATCTATGGTAGGTTATTGGGGTTTTGAGGTCGGAGAGGTTGTATGCCAAATTCTCTAAGTGTGATTTCTGGCTACGAGAGGTCCAGTTTCTAGGACATCTTGTCATTCAGAGCGGGATATTGGTCGATCCAACCAAGATTGAGGAAGTTATGCGATGGGAGGTTTCGAGATCCCCATCCGAGATCTGGAGCTTTCTGGGATTGGTCAGCTATTATCGAAGATTTATCTGGGATTTCTCCAAGATTGCGGTTCCTCTGACCAAGTTGATCCAGAAGGGCGTTACTTTTGTTTGGGGGACTGAGCAGCAGGCATCTTTCGAGACCCTTCACCAGAGATTGTGTGAAGCTCCAGTGTTAGCCCTTCCAGAGGGAGTAGAGGACTTTGTAGTCTATTTGTGATGCATCTATCTCAGGGATGGGCACAGTGTTGATGCACAGGGTGATGGGTTTTAGCCATAAGAACTTTCCTATGTGCGTATGCAAAACCCTAATGCTTGGATCTAGGCTTTCTAATAAACATGCTTCTGAATCCAAGACTTCTAATAGCTAATTAGGTTAAACAACAATATTGAAACAGATCTAGAATCATACCTTTGAATTCCTTGTCGATCTTGTTTGTCTTGGAGCTTCTAGAGTCACAATTGTCACTCCTCTAATGGCTTACAAACACCAATAGCAAGCAAGATGATTTAGGAGAGAGGAGAGGGGAGGAATCCGGCCAGAGGTTCCTTGCTTAAGGTTGTGTCTCGAATTCCCTCACCCATAGGGTCTATTTATACTATTAGACTCCTTAAGGGTTTCACCCTAAACCCTAATTGGATAATCTTCTCTTAAGGCTATCCAAATCCATTCCATAGATAACCCTATGGACGATTTGAGCTATCCTAAAGCTCTTAGAATCCGTCCAAAGTATATCCTAATGGATTTACAGTCCAAAGTCTAACTATCAAACAATTGACAGTTTATACCCTCTTATTTAATTAATCTCTTTAAGTCACCAAATTAATACCAATTAATTTATGACTTATATTAATCAAATAGCCAAATATTATTCCTTATAATATTTACTCTCTCTTAATAAATCATCCTTCAAGTTGCTATGGTGAAGGCAACCCAAAAGGACCATGCACAACCGAATATAGTTATAGCCTTAGACACTATTCCAATAGTCTCCCACTTGGATAAGTCTAGTAACTATACAAGTACAATATGGTTTGCAATCGTAGCTCTCAAAGACGCTGTCAACTCTGATCTAATCAATCTTGTCCTTTAGATAAGGGATCGTACAGTCCTCTGTTAGATATCATGCTGACAATCCTATGGAATGGTTAGTCATGCATTTAAATTTCTCGATCTCCGATTTATTCGACATAGAACTTAATCGAACACATCAATTCAGTTCTGACCGGGCCCAACACATAAGTCAAATCAAATCATCGAGTGGCCAAGATATCTCTTCTACCCTCTTAGGATAAAATTTACAGATAAACTTCGACATATATGCATTTACTTATTCATTAACCAACTATACACAACAATGCGTTTTATAACATCAAGTTACTGATGCGTTTTCGCATTGTCAATGCACAATCAATTAACAAATAATAAACCATATATCTAGGTTTTAAGACCATATGATATTATCGTCTTGCGATCACCTTTTATATCGTATTCCATAAGGTGATTCCTGCAAGCGCGGGTTTATTCCAATGCTCAAAACAAGTTCATAAGCACACATGAACGTTGCAGCAACCCTTGCTATGTCTAACACCATTTAGACACTCTACACACCAATTCATGACAATCTTCATTCATATCTACTCCCAACATATGAACGATTGTGGACCATTTGAATAATTCGATTATTCCTAATAAACTCAATTATTCTGGAAGTCAAAACATGCAAAGTGAAACAATAGTTAAACAACTAACATGTGACAGTAACTTTACTCATAAATAACACTCCTTTATTTAATCATCAAATGTTTATTACATTTATCTATTATGCGTTTCTAATACTATCTAATCTATACTAATATCATCCTTCAGCCCAATACTCCTAGCATGTTGCAAGTGCTTAACCCTACTCAGTCCCTTCGTAAGCGGATCTGCTGGGTTATCTTCTGATGATATCCTCTTCACTACGAGTTGTCCTTCTTCTACACGATGTCTAATGAAGTGATATTTTCTGTCGATATGTCGAGATCTACCATGATCCCTCGGTTCCTTGGTCAAGGCAACCGCACCTTCGTTATCACAGAAAATCTCCATGGGTTCCTTTATGGCCGGCACAACTCCAAGATCACCGATGAAGTTCTTCAGCCATATTGCCTCCTTCGACGCTTCACTCGCTGCGATGTACTCTGATTCGCACGTTGAATCAGCTACGGTTTCCTGCTTGGAACTTTTCCATGTCACTGCTCCTCCATTTAGGGTAAAGACCCAGCCCGACTGCGAACGGTAGTTGTCCCTGTCGGTCTGAAAGCTGGCGTCACTATACCCTCGCACCTTCAAGTCATCACTCCCTCCAAGGACTAAGAACCATTCTTTCATCCTCCGAAGGTACTTAAGGATGTTCTTCACCGCAATCCAATGTGCTTTGCCAGGGTTCCCTTGATATCTGCTAACCATGCTCAAAGCGAAGGCTACATCAGGGCGAGTACAAGTCATAGCGTACATGATTGAGCCAACTGCGGAAGCGTATGGTACTCGGCTCATTTCTGCTATCTCAGCTTCGGTACTCGGACTTTGAGTCTTACTCAACTTGGCATTTCCTTGTATCGTTAGTTCTCCCTTCTTTGAGTTTTCCATACTAAAACGTTTTAGTACCTTCTCCAAGTAAGTATTCTGACTAAGTCCAATTAGTCTCTTACTTCTTTCTCTTACTATCCTTATTCCCAAAATGTAAGAAGCCTCTCCGAGGTCCTTCATAGCGAAGCACTTCCCGAGCCAGGACTTAACCTCCTGCAGAGTCGGGATGTCGTTTCCTATGAGTAATATGTCATCGACATATAGAACGAGGAAGCTTACTATACTCCCACTGGCTTTGACATATACACAAGATTCGTCTTCGCTTCGTATAAATCCAAACTCTTTGACTTTCTCATCGAAGCAAAGATTCCATCTGCGAGACGCTTGCTTAAGTCCATAAATGGACTTCTCAAGCTTACACACTCTATTCGGATGCTTCGGATCCACAAACCCCTCTGGCTGAGCCATGTAAACATCCTCAGCCAACTTTCCGTTAAGGAAAGCGGTCTTGACATCCATTTGCCAAATCTCATAATCATGAAATGCGGCAATTGCTAGCATCACTCTAATAGATTTAATCTTCTCAACTGGTGAGAAGGTCTCATCATAGTCAACTCCGGGAGTTTGAGTAAAGCCCTTCGCAACCAATCGCGCTTTGTATGTGTGTACGTTCCCATCCACGTCGGTCTTCTTCTTGAAGATCCACTTGCACCCTACGGTCTTACGTTCGGGCACGTAATCAACCAAATTCCAAACTTGGTTATCGTACATGGATTGGATCTCGCTATCCATCGCCTCTTTCCATTTCGCAGACTCCGGGCCTGCCATGGCTTCCTTATAGCTATTAGGTTCATCAAGATTTACTAGTGTACCATCACTAATATACGTGTCCCCTTCGGTGGTAATATGAAAACCATAAAACTGGGGTTGAACTCTAACTCTATCGGAACGTCTAAGAGGTAAGGATTCGTCAATCGGTTCAACCGGAGTTTCCTCCTCGGGTTGAATGCCAGCGGTAGAGGTTCCTTCATCTATCGATTCTTGAATCTCTTCAAGTTCGATTTGCCTCCCACTGTCTCCTTGGCTTATGAGTTCTCGCTCTCGGAAAACTCCTCTCCTCGCAACAAAGATAACATTATCTTTCGGTCTATAGAAGAGATATCCAAATATCCGATGAAAATACATCGCTCACTTCGAGGTTCAAGCTTGTCGTGAGTATCTCGTCTTACGAAAGCCTCGCAACCCCAAACCTTGATATGTGCCAATGAGGGAGCTTTCCCTGTCCACATCTCGTGAGGTGTTTTGGCAACCTTCTTAGTTGGGACTCGGTTAAGGATATGGGCGGCAGTCTCTAAGGCATACCCCCAAAAGAATATAGGTAGTGAAGCACGACTCATCATAGAGCGAACCATATCCAATAAGGTTCGATTACGCCTTTCTGCCACACCATTCAACTGCGGTGTCCTAGGAGGCGTCAATTGAGAAACTATTCCACACTCCTTGAGATAATCGTGGAATTCAAGACTTAGGTACTCTCCTCCTCGATCGGATCGAAGCATCTTGATTTTCCTGCCCAATTGATTCTCCACTTCATTCTTGAACTCTTTGAACTTTTCAAAAGTTTCCGACTTTTGCTTGATTAAGTAGATATACCCATATCTACTATAGTCATCGGTAAAAGTCACATAGAAGAGGTTCCCATCCTTCGTGGTTGATCTAAAGGGTCCACATACATTGGTATGTATTAGGTCCAATAGCCCCTCACCCCTTTCACAAGTACTCATGAAGGGTGACTTAGTCATCTTTCCAAGTAAACAAGACTCGCATGTGTCATCTTCCCTAAGGTCGAATGACTCCAACACTCCATCCTTTTGGAGTTGGGCTATGCGTTTCTTGTTGACATGTCCAAGACGACAATGCCACAAGGATGCTTTATCTATACTAGTGGAAGAATCAATATTCAAAACATCATTTCCTAAGTTATCAACAATCATAACAGTTTCATATATTCCATTACATGGTATAGCTTCAAAGTAAAAGACACCATTTATATAAGCCAAAATAGAACCATTCTCATTATTAAAAGAAAATCTAAATCCTTGTCTATATAAACCATGAAATGAAATGATGTTTCTAGCCATTTCTGGCGAATAGCAACAATTGTTCAAATCCAAAACTAAACTATTCTTAAGCACTAAAGAATACACTCCAATCTTGGTCACAGGCGACGATCTTCTGTTCCCCATGATTAGATTGATCCTTCCTTGCTCCACATCCCTACTTCTTCTTAGTCCCTGCACATTAGAACAAATGTGATAACCACAACCGGTGTCAAGAACCCAAGAAATAGCATGATTAGAATCGTTAGATTTGATTGCATATATACCTGCGAAAGATGGCTTGATCTTTCCTTCCTTGATGGCTTGCAGGTAATCCGGGCAGCTTCTCTTCCAATGTCCTATCTTGTGACAGTGGTGGCACTCTGCCTCCTTTGGGTTAGAGCAGGGCTTAGAGGGATCAACTTTGGTCCCACTAGAAGAGGAACTATCTCGGGCTTTCACCTTGCGATAGTTGTTCGAAAAAGCTTTCCTCTTCTTTCCCTTCCCTTGATCAATAGCCAAGACAGGAGCAGCGGATGGATTGGGAGTTGGTGCAACAGACTTGTCCTTGAAATTGCTCTCAGCAACCCTCAAGAGACCTTGGAGTTTACTTAGAGTGACCTCCTCTTTGTTCATGTGGTAGGTCATCCTAAATTGATTGTACATCGGAGGCAAAGAGTGAAGCACCATGTCGATTGCCAAGTCTTCGCCGAAGTCAACATTTAACTTGCGAAGTCGGTCGACATACCTTTGCATCTTTTGCAAGTGCATGGTAAGAGATTCTCCATGACCCATCTTAGCGGAAATCATGTTAGTGAAAATCTCGTAACGCACTTGTCTCGCGTTTTGGTGGTACCTTTCCAACAAGTCTTGATGCATCTCGTATGGATACATGTCCTCGTAGGACTTTTGGAATTCGGAGTTCATGGTGGCGATCATGATGCAATGTACCTTCGTTGCATCTCGCTCATGAGTTTCAAAGGCGGTGATTTCTTCGGGAGTAGCAACTTCGGGGTTGATTTTCTCAAGCTTCTCGTCGAGGACATACTCTTTATCCTCATAGCGAGCAATGGTGCGAATGTATCTTATCCATTCGCTAAAGTTCGTTCCATCGAAGGTGACCTTTTGGCAAAGGCTCATCAACGTGAAAGAACTAGCAGCAGCGTTGTTTGCGTTTGACATCTATAGAAAGGATAAAGATAGATTAGAACAAGAATCCCTAATTATCACCCAATAAGAAAAATTAGGGCTAGGATCCAACAATAACATTTACATACTAGAAAAGGGATGCCGTAATCCAATATGCAAATAAATTGAAGGTAAGTGAATGACGATTCACTAATTCTCCATTACAAAACTTAAACTATTAGTCCTAAGTGTTTTTGAGAATTCCTAGATTCGGATGAGATTCATTGAACTATTCAATGGCATGTTTAAATCTCGATATGCCCCTCTTGTTTGTGACTGGGATGCCGAGGATCACAAAGCGGGTGTGAATTACCATGCAAATTCACATGGTGCCTTCATTGTAACGATCACCTATTCGATGTGCCGGTAAACCACACACGCTCCATCGAACTATGATGAACAATGAATCACCCTTTGCCACCTTCGCTTAGAACCAATTAGTGTGCCGGTAAACCACACACGCTCCACTAACATCTTAGCAAGGTGCAAAGTGTAATTTCATGGGATTGCATCAATTCACTTTTCCTAAAGTAACTAAGATTGGGAAATTTTAAAAAAATTTAGTTACTTCGTATTTCTTATTATACTTTTAATGAGAGGATGAGGTTGCCCTATCCTACCCGTTCGGCTAACGACCCTCCACCAATCAAGCAAGCGGTGGGTGTGAGTGTACACCCATTAAGCGCCATTTTACAGGCCGCAACTTTATACCCACCTTATAGATCGGCTTCGTGAATGAGGCCTACTAGCGGTAAGACTAGCATTTAGTTATACATATATATTATTCTAGTAATATCATATAAGTATAGGGTTGCATTTTAAACTTTTCAAAATCTAGGGTTTGAAATTTAAGTTGTCTAAATTAAAACTTTTAATCACAAATATAAATTTCAAAACTTTAGGGTAGGTTTTAAACATTTAAAAACATAGAGGATCAAATAACAAATAATTCCAATTAACAATTAATATTCTAATTATCTTTATTTGATTTATCTTGATTTCTTTGAAGATAATTACCAAAATAATTAATCATTATCATATAAGGAAACTAAATATTTTATTAGATGATAAATATCTTTAATTAGATCAAGATAATAGTCATATTTATCAAAAAATCGGATTTATATTGATCTAATATGATTAAGGTAAGTTTCCATAAGATAATTATGAAAAAATCCCGAATCTGGCCATTCCTGACGCCTGGACTCGCCGAGTACCACTGATGGGTTTTAGCCATAAGAACTTTCCTATGTGCGCATGCAAAACCCTAATGCTTGGATCTAGGCTTTCTAATAAACATGCTTTTGAATCCAAGACTTCTAATAGCTAATTAGGTTAAACAACAATATTGAAACAGATCTAGAATCATACCTTTGAATTCCTTGTCGATCTTGTTTGTCTTGGAGCTTCTAGAGTCACAATTGTCACTCCTCTAATGGCTTACAAACACCAATAGCAAGCAAGATGATTTAGGAGAGAGGAGAGGGGAGGAATCCGGCCAGAGGTTCCTTTCTTAAGGTTGTGTCTCGAATTCCCTCACCCATAGGGTCTATTTATACTATTAGACTCCTTAAGGGTTTCACCCTAAACCCTAATTGGATAATCTTCTCTTAAGGCTATCCAAATCCATTCCATAGATAACCTTATGGACGATTTGAGCTATCCTAAAGCTCTTAGAATCCGTCCAAAGTATATCCTAATGGATTTACAGTCCAAAGTCTAACTATCAAACAATTGACAGTTTATACCCTCTTATTTAATTAATCTCTTTAAGTCACCAAATTAATACCAATTAATTTATGACTTATATTAATCAAATAGCCAAATATTATTCCTTATAATATTTACTCTCTCTTAATAAATCATCCTTCAAGTTGCTATGGTGAAGGAAACCCAAAAGGACCATGCACAACCGAATATAGTTATAGCCTTAGACACTATTCCAACACAGGGGTCATGTGATAGCATATCCATCGAGTTAGCTGAAGCCTCATGATATGAGGTATCCCATACATGATTTGGAGCTAGGGGCGGTGGTGTTTGCCCTCAAGATTTGGCACCACTATCTTTATAATGTTAGGTGTACCATCTACACGGACCATAAGAGCCTGAAGTATCTCATGGACCAGCCTAACCTTAATATGAAACAGAGGAGGTGGTTGGACGTGGTGAAAGATTATGACTGCGAGATCTTGTACCATCCGGGCAAGGCTAATCTGGTAGCCGACACCTTGAGCCGTAGAGCAGAGAGTGTTCTGATCTGAGATGTGTGCATGAGGATTGTACTGATGACTCCAGTCTTAGATACCATTCGAGAGGCCCAGGTGGAGGCCAATAGACTGGAAAACCGCAAGAGGGAGTGGGTGATTGGGCAAGTGTCCGAGTTTTTGCCTGATAGTCGGGGGCTTATGACTTTTTGAGGGCAGATTTGGGTGCCCTACACTGGTAGAGCTCGCCGTATTTTGATGGAGGAGGCGCATAGATCGAGATTCTCGATCAATCCAGGTGCCACTATGATGTAGTTGGGCTTGAAGAGAGATTATTGGTGGCCCTATATGAAGAGGGACGTGGCTTGGGTAGTTGAGAGGTGCTTGACCTGTCATCTAGTTAAAGTTGAGCACCAGTGTCCTCATGGTCCCTTGAAGCCTCTGGAGATTCCATTGTGGAAGGGAGAACAAATTTCCATGGACTTTATCACCAAGTTTCCAAGGACTGCGCATGGAGTTGACGCAATTTGGGTGATTGTGGATCAGGTAACGAAGAGCTCTCATTTCCTCGCCATTAGCGAGAGCTCTTCTGCAGAGAGATCGGCTGAGATTTATGTGAGGGAGGTGGTAGCTCGGCATGGAGTTCTGACCTCAATAGTGTCAGATCGCACTTGCATTTCACTTCCAGATTACATGAGGAGTTGGGTACCCGATTACACTTCAGTACCGCGTACCATCTGCAGACAGACAGACAGAGTGATCAGATGATTCAAACGCTTGAGGACATGCTGCATCCATCTGTCATGGAGTTCAAGGGAGTTGGGACACTTATATACCATTGGCTATGTTTTCTTACAACAACAGCTATCATTCGAGTATTGGTATGCCTCCCTTCGAGCTTCTTATGGGAGAAGGCATCAGACTCTCATTTTTTGGGGAGAGGTGGGTCAACGAGTGATGGGTGGCACTGACATAGGGCTAAAGACGACTAAGTAGATACAGTAGGTCAGATAGAGGTTACTGACAACCCAGAGTCGCCCGAAGAGTTATACAGATAGGCTTCGATCTGAGTTGGAGTTCCAGGTCGGAGATTTTGTACTCCATAAGGTATCCCCTTGGAAAGCGGTGACCTGATTCTGGAAACGGGGCAAGCTTGGTCCTCGATACATTGGTCCTTTCAAGGTGACTTCCAAGGTGGGTAGGGTAGCATACCATTTGGAGCTACCTGCAGAGTTGAGTCAGATCATGAATTTGGGGGCGAATTCTGATTCTAGTAGGGGAGAATTGTAACATCTGGACATCCAGGTATATTATTTGTAATTAATTATTTATTTAATTCTTGAGCTACTCGACGAGTCGGTGCCCCAACTCGTCTAGTAGAGTCACGACGTGCCATGTGGGTTTAATGACCTAGTCGATGAGTCTAAGGAATCGACTCGCCGAGTAGGCGTTGGGATGAGAAACCCTAAATGCCCGAGTTTGGGGCCTATTTAAAGGCACTTATAGCGTCATTTGCAGCTACCCTTCCTGGAGAGAAAACCCTAATCAACCTTTGAGCTTAGAGAGTGAGTGCCTTGGTAATTATGAGTTTTGGTGCATCTTGTGTAAAGAAGAGAAGGTTTTCTAGTCAAGGGACAAGAGAGTGCTGTTGGATCTATGGTTGTTTCACTTCAAAGCTTTAGGGAAAGGTATAAAGCTTGCACCTTTCTCCTTATTTCGTATAGATCTCATCATGTTGCGAATCTAGAGTTTTTCCACCCAAATATGAGAACCTTGAGTGTTTCATGCTCATTAAGAGGGTTGAACTTCAGATCTAGACCATGTGAGGTCCCTAGAGTCCAAAAGCCCCTGCTTTATTAGACCATAATAGTGATATTGAGCGAAAAACCCTTTTGGGGTGTGTTTTGGCATTTTAAGCTCAAAATTCCATGCATGGACCTAAAGCCTATGACTTTACGTGATTGATGAACCTTAGGAGTGTAGATCTAGAGTTTGGGGAGGTCCTTTTCCTTAAAAACGACTGAATGAGATATGAGTCCGAATGGACTCGCTGAGTCAAGGAGCCGACTCGACAAGTCAGATGGGGATGTCCCGAGGGTGTTGGTCGTGCAACAACTCGATGAGTTGATGGGTCAACTCGGCGAGTTTAGGCTGACTGTTAAGTGATTCTGTAGGTGACGAGCAGACTCATTGAGTCCCATAAGTGCACTCAACAAGTAGCGTCAAAATGGACTGTTGACTTGGGTTCAACCTCTGTTGACTTAGGGTTTGGTCAACCTTGTCTTTGGGAAACCCTGGAGGGGTAAATTGGTCTTCTCTTATTGAGAGAGAGAGAGAGATAACTAATAAATGTGTGATTTAAAGAGTTAATTAGATATAATTATTTTATGTGATTAGGAGGAGGCTGGATTGGTGATTCGTGTGCACGAGTATTCATTCACTTACATATTTAGGAGATCAGTCTTCTCACTATACTTTACAATGTGTGGTAGTTTGTGTAACTGAGATATGTTATGTGCATTGTGATATCCTCCCATATTTCTTGTGATTTATGTCAAGTATTATTATGTTGAGCTTATCGACCTGGGACTGGAGGATCCCACTGAGACACATTGACCGGAGGGTCTTATTGACTTATGGCCTCGAGTGGCTAGAAAGTTGTGTATGGTATTTTGGGGAACTCACTAAGCTTCGTGCTTACCGTGTTATGTGTTATGTGTTTCAGCTACTTCTGATGATCGCGGGAACGCACCGGCGTGATTGTACACACCCATCGAAGATTCTTTTATGATTAGACGATCCTGGAGTTTCCCATACTGTTTTATTTGAACATGTGTTTTAGTAAATTGACATTGTGGGATTTGATGGTTTATTTATATAAATCAATGGGTTTTTAAACTTAAAAATTTGGTTGAATTTTTACATCGTTACAACAGGATTCCACAGTCAGCTTTGCGAGGTGAGTTTTCCTTTAGTAGGAATGGGTCTAAGGTACCAATGTCAGCCCGTTTATGTAGTTACAGTATGCCAGACTCCTGTTTGATGTCGGGGTTAGCCCGATGCAGCTTATGTGTTCCGGACTTAGGTCCGATGTTCGGGCGGTCCCGAGAAGTAGTTATGTATGTGTGATGTCTTTGTGCTTCATGCATGTTATATGTTATGTGTTATGTGTTCCGAGGCAAGCCCGATGTATGTTAGTTTATATGTTATATGTTATGTGTTCTGGGGCAAGCCTAATGTCGGGGCAAGCCTGATGCATGTTAGTTTATATGTTATGTGTTATGTGTTTCGGGGAAAGCCCGATCTATGTTAGTTTGTATGTTATATGTTATATGTTCTGGGCTTCGGTCTGATGCCGGGGCAAGCTCGATGCAGGTTATATGATTATGTTATGTGTATATGATGTATGTGTTGGATAAGGTGTCTGAGTCCATAACTTATTTGGTATATACTTGACCCGACCGGCATGGTCCATTTGGGTTGCATCTCATCCAAACTATTATGGATAATTTTATGAGAGTTATACACATATGTTTATTAATATATTATGAGTTATAATATATTAATATGAAGTTACGTTATTTAATTAGTTTTAGTCTTAAATTAATTATGAATTAATTTAGAGATTAAAAGGAATACTAATTAAATTATGGGCTATTTGTTTTATATAGTGTGGGCTAATACTCATTTGCTAATGGGCTAGGCTTATGTGGAAGTCCATGGATGATCCATGGAGCTTTTAACCCATGGATCCTTGGAAAAGGAAAAGACATGGGTTATTAGGGTTTCACCCTAACCATGCACACTATATAAGCATGCTTATGGAGCATGAAATGGAGCCGAAGAGAAAACTAGTGAACTAGTGTGTGTGTGCATGTGTGTGGCCGATTCTATACAAGGTGTATACTCTCTTAAAGTTTTCCAAGAGTTTGTGGTGTTTGTGATTCCATTTGAGGCATTCACACTATTAGTGCTTGGCCCTCAAACTCCTTAGAACCAAACTCACCAAAAGGTATGTAATCTCTTCTAACTCTTTTATGTTGAAATGTTCCCCATGCCATGTTAGATAGGTTATAAACCTTGGAAAATTATTATTTTGCATGTATTTAGACAAAAATGGATCCAAGGTTTATTAGGGTTGCATGCACACTTAGGAAGTGTTAGATTGCTCAAAACCCAACAGTGGTATCAGAGCCTAGGCTTGCTTGTTTGATACTTGATGCAAAATAGTGAAAAAAGTCGAAATCGTTGCTGTCAGCATGGTGGACTCGCTGAGTCCATTGGGGGGACTCGACGAGTCCAAGGCAAACTTCAACCTACTCGGCGAGTAAGTTCATGCACTCGACGAGTAGGATCGAAAGAGTGCAGATTCTCGACTTTTGTTGCTGGAAATGGACTCGAAACATTACCCTAAACTGTTTTGGTGTTATAAAACTTATTTTAGTTGGTGTAATGGTTGTTCTAATCCATTTGCAATAGCATATATCAAAATTCCATGATTTTATGTGTTCATATAATTCTTGAATTTTTGATGATCATGTTCATGTTCTTATGAATTTAGAAAATGATAGGAATTATTTGTTGGATTGTTTAGGATTAATTCTTTATCATTTATGTGTTTTAATGGAGTCCATAGTTTGTCCTCAAGTTATGGATTACCAAAGGTCACTTTCATTTAACACACACTTAAAACACATAAGATACATGAAAATGAAGAGTCTTCATTTTTATGAACCTTTAATTCATAAGTTATGAAATGAAGAGTTTTGCAAAGTTACAAAACTTGCCCTCAAGTTTTGGAATTTGTAAAGTTTCACACACTTTAATAAACTTT
This sequence comes from Lactuca saligna, assembly GCF_052625555.1. Lineage (NCBI taxonomy): Eukaryota > Viridiplantae > Streptophyta > Magnoliopsida > Asterales > Asteraceae > Lactuca > Lactuca saligna. The sequence continues at coordinate 189,145,521 of NC_136417.1, read as the reverse complement.
AATTCCAAACCATAGAGTTTTAATAGTTAAAATTCAACCCTTATACTATTTATAACATTAATGGTTAATTATTATATATATATATATATATATATATATATATATATGTATAAGAATAAGTCGTTTTACCGTTAGTAGGCCTCATTCACGAAGTCGGTCTATAAGGTGGGTAAAAGGTTGTTGCCTATAAAATGGTGACTTAATGGGTGTATACTCTCACCCACCGCTTGCTTGATCGGTGGAGGGTCGTTAGCCGAACGGGTAGAACAATGACTTTAAATCCTCATTAAAAGTATAATGAATATTATAAAGTAACTAAACTCTTTTAATTCCCAATCTTAGTTATTTTAGGAAAATGTGAACATGGTGCTAGTCCATGGAATTCACACTTTGTACCTTACCAAGTCGTTGGTGGAGCGTGTGTGGTTAACCGGCACACTAACTAGGACTAGTAAGGATCACGAAGGGTGACTTAATGTTTGTCATTGATCAATGGAGCGTGTGTGGTTAACTGGCACATTGATTAGGTGATAATATTAAGAGTACCAAGTGAATTAGCATGGTTATTCACACCTTGTTTTGTGATCCTCCGCATCCCAGTCACAAAACTTGAAGGGCACAATCGAGATTGAAACATGCCATTGAAAAGTTCAATGAATCTCAAAAGAATCTAGGAATTTCAAATCCAATTAAACCTAATAAATCATTTCGTTTTCATGGTGGAAATTGGTGAATCGTCATTCACCTACCTTTCAAATATATTATTACTTAGATTACAGCATCCCTCTTCTAAGTGTAATATATTGTGATTGGATCCTAGCCTTAATATTACATTTGGGTGTCTTATTAAGGATCCTAAATATCTAATTTAAACTTACTTTCTTCTTTCAGATGTCTTCCAACACTAATGCTTCAGGCTCTAACCCAACTGGTTCTTTCTCTCTCATGAATCTTTGTGGGAGGGTCATCTTTGATGGTTCCAACTTCATGGATTGGATTAGGAACATCAGGATGGTTACTCGTTACGAGGACAAGGAATATGTCCTCGATAAGGAGTTAAAATAACTTGATGAGTCTACTGCTACTCCTGAGGAGATCGCTGAATTCAGGACTCATGAGAGAGATGCTACTAAGGTGGCATGTATCATGATGGCCACGATGACAGCCGAGCTCCAAAAGTCGTATGAAGATTTCTACCCTTTTGAGATGCACCAAGACCTGATGGAAAGGTACCATCAGAGTGCTCGTCAGGAGCGGTATGAAATAATCTCCTCCATAATAACTACCCGCATGAAGGATGGTGAATCCGTCACGGGCCACATGCAAAAGATGCAAAGGTATGTGGACCGTTTGCTGAAGCTGAATGTTAACATCCCCGAGGAGTTGGCAATTGACATCATTTTGCACTCCTTGCCTTCTTGTTATGATCATTTTCGAATGACATATCATATGAACAAGGAGGAAGTTTCCCTCAGCAAGCTTCAAGGACTCTTGAAGACCGCTGAAACCGGTCTTAAGGGTAAAGCGGTTGTTACCTCTACTACTCCTACTCCAACTTCTACCCCTGTTTTAGCTATTGGGCAAGGCAAAGGGAAAAAGAGGAAGCATCCTTCGAAGGGTACCAAGGGAAAGTCTCTTGAAGGCTCCTCATCAAAGACTAAGAACGGTTCTGTCACTCCTTCTGCCATTCCCAAGGATGCTGAATGCTTTTATTGCCATGAAAAGGCACACTCGAAGCGAAACTACCCTAAGTACTTGCAGGATCTAAAGGATGGGAAAGTGAAACCCACCTATGCAGGTATTTACACTATATTGTCTAATTACTCAACATATTCTAACTCTTGGGTGCTTGATACATGATGTGGTATTCACATATGTTCTGATTTGCAAGGCCTAAGAAGAAGTGAGGATGTGGAGCACGGGAAGATAAACTTAATCATGGGGAATAGGAAGGCTTCACCTGTTTCCAAGATTGGAGTTTATACTTTGTTGCTTAATAATGGGTTAAAATTAGATTTGAATAAATGTGTGTACTCGTCTGAAATGGCGAGGAATATTATTTCTTTTCATGCTTTGTACAAACAAGCTTTTACCTTTTCGTTTGATAATGAATGTGGTGCTATTAATGCTTTCTTTAATAATGTGTTTTATTTTAAAGCATTACCTTGTGATGGTGTGTATGAAACTGTGTCGATTGTGGACAACTTAGGAAATAATGTGTTGTATATTGATTCTTCTACTAGCCTAGATAAAGCATCATTGTGGCATTGTCGTCTTGGACATGTAAACAAGAAACGCATAGGCCAACTCCAAAAGAGTGGAGTCTTGGAATCATTTGACCTCAAATCAGATGATAGTTGTGAATCTTGTCTACTTGGAAAAATGACAAAATCACCCTTCACTGGAACTTGTGAGAGGGGTGAAGGTTTGTTGGACCTAATACATACTGATGTATGTGGGCCATTCAAAACCGCCACAAGGGATGCTAATTGGTATTACGTGACTTTTATTGATGATTTTAGTAGATATGGGTATGTCTACTTAATCAAAAATAAGTCCGAAACCTTTGAAAGGTTTAAGGAATTCAAGCAGGAAGTAGAAAATCAATTGGGCAGGAACATTAAGATGCTTCGATCCGATCGAGGTGGTGAGTATCTTAGCACCGAGTTCGTTGACTACCTTAAGGAGTGTGGGATTGTCTCACAATTGACTCCTCCCAGGACACCACAGCTGAATGGTGTAGTTGAGCGGCGTAATCGAACCTTGTTGGTCATGGTTCGCTCTATGATGAGTCGAGTTTCGTTACCAATCTCTTTTTGGGGGTATGCCTTAGAGACTGCCACCCATATCCTTAATCTAGTCCCTACAAAGAAGGTTACCAAAACACCTCATGAGATGTGGACTGGGAAGGTTCCCAATTTGGACCACATCAAAATTTGGGGTTGCGAAGCCTTCGTGAGGCGTGAAACTCATGATAAGCTTGAACCCCGAAGTGAAAGGTGTATTTTCATCGGCTACCCACAAAAATCCTTCGGTTACCTCTTCTACAGACGCAGTGAGAATGTGGTCTTTGTAGCACGAAGAGGGATCTTTCGCGAGAAAGAATTTATAAGCCAAGGAGACAGTGGGAGGCAGATTAATCTTGAAGAAATTCAAGAATCAATTGGTGAAGGAACCTCAGACACTAGCAATCAACCTGAGGAGGAAACTCCTGTTGATCCATCTGACGAGTCTGTACCTCCGAGGCATTCCACATGGGTTAGGAACACACCTTCATTTTATTATGGTTTTCATATTACTACGGAAGGTGATACGTTTATTAGTGATAGTACACTAGTAAATTTGGATGAACCTAGCAGTGTTAAGGAAGCCATGGCAGGGCCGGAGTCTGCTAAATGGAAGGAGGCTATGGACAGCGAGATACAGTCCATGTATGACAATCAAGTTTGGAATTTGGTTGACAATGTACCAGGCCGTAAAACAGTCGGGTGCAAATGGATCTTCAAGAAGAAGACAGACATGGAAGGAAAAGTGCATACTTATAAGGCTCGACTGGTTGCGAAGGGTTTTACTCAACCTCAAGGTGTTGATTATGATGAAACCTTTTCGCTGGTAGCAAAGATTAAGTCTATTAGGGTTATGTTAGCCATTGCAGCATTTCATGATTATGAAATATGGCAAATGGATGTCAAAACCGCTTTCCTTAATGGAAAGTTGGCTGAGGATGTGTACATGAATCAGCCAGAGGGTTTTGTCAATGCAGAGTACCCTAATAGAGTATGCAAGCTTGAGAAATCCATTTATGGATTAAAACAAGCATCTCGTAGCTGGAATCTTTGTTTTGATGAGAAGGTAAAAGAGTTTGGCTTCTTGAGAAGCGAAGATGAGTCTTGCGTGTATGTTAGAGCTAGTGGGAGTATAGTTAGCTTCTTGGTATTGTATGTGGATGACATACTACTCATAGGAAATGACATCCCAACCTTGCAGGAGGTTAAGTCCTGGCTTGGGAAGTGCTTTGCTATGAAGGACCTAGGGGAGGCTACCTATATCCTAGGGATAAGGATATTAAGAGAAAGGAGTAGAAGACTAATTGGACTTAGTCAGAGTATCTACTTGGATAAGGTGTTGAAAAGGTTCAACATGGAGAATTCGAAGAAAGGAGATTTACCGATCCAAAGCAATACCAAACTGAGTAAGACCCAAAGTCCGAGTACAGAGGCAGAGATAGCTGAGATGAGCCAATTACCGTATGCTTCCGCAGTTGGCTCGATCATGTATGCTATGACTTGTACCCGTCCTGATGTGGCATTTGCTTTAAGCATGGTCAGCAGGTATCAGGGGAACCCTGGCAAGGCTCATTGGACCGCGGTAAAGAACATTCTCAAGTACCTGCGGAGGACTAAGGATTGGATCCTTACCCTTGGTGGCAGTGATGACTTGAGAATATTAGGGTATAGTGATACTGGTTTTCAGACTGATAGGGATAATTTCCGCTCTCATTCGGGCTGGATCTTTACCTTAAATGGAGGGGCAATTTCTTGGAAGAGTTCCAAGCAGGAGACGGTGGCTGATTCGACTTGTGAATCAGAGTATATAGCAGCGAGTGAAGCAGCAAAGGAGGCGATATGGCTAAAGAACTTCATCGGAGACCTTGGAGTTGTACCAGCTATTAAGGAACCTATAGAGATTTTTTGTGACAACAATAGTGCGGTTACCTTAGCCAAGGAACCAAGAGATCATGGCAGATCCCGACACATTGACAGAAAATATCACTTCATAAGACACAAGATTGAAGAAGGACTCCATGTGACAAGGAGGATATCGTTGGATGAGAATCCTGCAGATCCCCTTACGAAGGGACTGACGAGGGTTAAGCATTTTCAGCATGCGAGACGCATCGGGCTGAGGGACGATATTAGTTTTACAGATTAGATAGTTTTCCTGAAACTTGTAAAATGTAATCGACGTTTGATGATGAATAAAATTTGTGATTTATTTATGAGTAAAGTGTTACTATCATTGTCAATTATTTACTATTGTTTCAGTTTTGCATGTTTTGACTTCCAGAATAATTAATTTATTCAAACCTCCACAATCGATCATACATCGGAAGTAGGTATGAATCAAGATTGTCATGAATTGGGTTTGTAGATGCCTTAAAGGTGTTTAGACATGGCAATGGTTGCTGCAACATTCATGAGTACTCATAAGTTATGAGTATTGGTATAAACCCACGCTCACTTGTATCACTTCATGGAATTTATCTCGAGTGATCGTGAGACGATAACATCATATAAATCTTTAAACCTAGAGATATGAGTTGTTACCTATGAGTTGGTTGTGCATTGATTGCACGTAAACACATCAGTAACTTGATGTTATAAAACGTGCCTTTGTGTACAATTCAATAAGTAGTAGAACAAGCATATCAGTCGAAGTTTATTTATTCCTTCTAGAAATAGAGGCGATATCTGGGCCCCTCGATGATTTTGTGTTGACCCATGTACCAGGCCTGGTCAGAACTAAACCGATGTGTTCAGTGAAGTTCTTCATCAAACAAATCGGAAAATCAAGAAACAACTGCTACACAATAAGCAAGACATAGTTCCATGTGTTTGTCCGGCTGATATCATGAGAACAGAGGATTATGTGATCACTTATCTAAAATGGCGCTTCATAGTTCGACAGAGTCTTCATTGTTCGAGGGAGTTTTCGAGAGCTACGATTGTTGGCTGGTTCCTGAAGTTATAGGAAAATATAGTTATTAGACTTATCCAAGTGGGAGTCTGTTGGATAAGGTGTCTAAGTCCATAACTTATTTGGTATATACTTGACCCGACCGGCATGGTCCATTTGGGTTGCATCTCATCCAAACTATTATGGATAATTTTATGAGAGTTATACACATATGTTTATTAATATATTATGAGTTATAATATATTAATATGAAGTTACGTTATTTAATTAGTTTTAGTCTTAAATTAATTATGAATCAATTTAGAGATTAAAAGGAATACTAATTAAATTATGGGCTATTTGTTTTATATAGTGTGGGCTAATACTCATTTGTTAATGGGCTAGGCTTATGTGGAAGTCCATGGATGATCCATGGAGCTTTTAACCCATGGATCCTTGGAAAAGGAAAATACATGGGTTATTAGGGTTTCACCCTAACCATGCACACTATATAAGCATGCTTATGGAGCATGAAATGGAGCCGAAGAGAAAACTAGTGAACTAGTGTGTGTGTGCATGTGTGTGGCCGATTTTATACAAGGTGTATACTCTCTCAAAGTTTTCCAAGAGTTTGTGGTGTTTGTGATTCCATTTGACGCATTCACACTATTGGTGCTTGGCCCTCAAACTCCTTAGAACCAAACTCACCAAAAGGTATGTAATCTCTTCTAACTCTTTTATGTTGAAATGTTCCCCATGCCATGTTAGATAGGTTATAAACCTTGGAAAATTATTATTTTGCATGTATTTAGACAAACATAGATCCAAGGTTTATTAGGGTTGCATGCACACTTAGGAAGTGTTAGATTGCTCAAAACCCAACAGTATGTTATGATGTGTATCTGTCGGGGTAAGCCCGATGTCAGGGCAAGCCCGATGTTGGGGTGAGCCCGATGCCCGATGCGGTCGGATACCGGGGTGAGCCTGATGTCGGACAGGAGTCTGATGCCGGGTAAGACGATGTTGGGTTCGTCTCGATGCAGCTGGGTGGTGTCCCATAGTTGTTTAATGTGTGATATGTTAAGTGTATGGTATGTGGCAGTTTGTTGGAGCTCACTAAGCTTTGTGCTTACAGTTTCATTTTTGGTTTCAGGTACTTCAGCTAGCAAAAAGAAGGGCTCGGGATGATCGCATGGCACACACCACAGTTTTCTTAACGTGGGAGTTTACAATGATAATTTATTTGAGCTTGTGATATGATGACAAATATTTCTTAATTTTAAGATACATGGTTATGATTTTTATATGAAGATGATATTTATGGTTTTATTAACGATTTAAAAACGAAATTTTTGGACTGTGTATTTGGGATGTTTCAAGTTGGTATCATAGCCTTGGTTTGAGGGATTCAAACACACACTTTCGGGTGTGTCTGAACTCAAACGAAGGAAGTGGTATAAAACTTTCAAAAGAAAATCATTTTTACAAAAAGGATTTGGAAAATAGAAAAGGATTTTTAGAACAGAAAAGAGTTTTAGAAAAAGAAAAGAAAGAACATTGAAAAAGAGAAAATGTAACAACGTAAATTTTATAACAAAATTTTTCATTTAAAAATCACATAATTCTCATTACACATTTCACAAAAATCCCGTTTATTTAATTTGCAAAACACAACTCCATAATTATTTAATAAATAATCTAGGATCCTCAGAACATAACTCTTTCTCTGGTGTGTACAATCAAGCCGGTGCCTTCCCGCGATCCTGATAAAACCTGAAAAACATAAAACATAACATGATAAGCATGAAGCTTAGTGAGTTTCCCAAAATATCACATACACAAATAATAAGCCTCACATGGCTATAACTCGGCATGGACCCTTCGGTCTCATGCATCTCGATGAGGACCCTCTTGTCTCACGGCTCGGTGTGGACCCTCCAGTCATGAGTCTTAGTGGGACACTCCATCCCCACAACTCTAATGGACCCTCCGGTCCAAACTCTATAAGGCTCAATACTCAATATAAGCACATACGACCCACCGGTCACACAAAAGTTACCACTCTAGGTAAGTATAGTGAGAAGACTCACCTCGGATGATTAAAAGCTTCTATAGATGCTGCTGCTACACTAGCATCTAACACTGGACCTAAATCCACAATTTCCCCATTAAGATCTAAGTCCAAATCCTAAAACTCATTAGGCCCATCAAGGCCCAATAATGAATGGGCCTTCCTGACACGCAACTCTAAAGTCCAAGTGACAAGCCTAACTCATGGGCCCAGGGCAAAATAATATTTCTCTGCTCAAAGTCTCTAGTACACCATTCCAAAGATTCATGCCCAACCCTTTATGACCCATTATAAGATATAGCCCAAAATCCCACAAGAAGTTACATGTGGCGTACCTCTCTTGGGACGCTCATCGTACACACGCATGCATAAATCTGATCGAGGCCACCAACCCAGTACGCGGGTCGTACTGGAACTTATGTTGGGCATACACCCAGTTTTGCTTTAGTCCCTTCTCTTGGTATTAATCCGTTAAGACCTTAACTTATTTCTCAGATCTGGACTCCCTAATAACTCTTACTCCATACAGTCAGTGACTTTAAGCCTTTGCATGGATGATTTGGTCACAAACACTCAAAACAGTCATCCTCTTTTCTCATAAAGCTCATATCTCATGCATGACTTGATTCTAACGTCCAAGATTGGATTTTTATGACCTTAATCCACTAAATACACTCAAAGGGTGTTGATCTTGGTCTCTAGAGCTAAATATCTCATAAAGTCTCCATATTTTAGGAGAAAACCCTAAACTACTCTATAAAGATGCACAAATCAAAAGAGTGAGAAAGCTTGAAGCTTTATACCTCTATGTGAAGCTCCCTGCACAAATATGCTTAGATCCAAGGGCACAGACTCTCACTCTTTCTTCTCCAGAGCTTCTTATTCACTTCAAGAACACAATAATTCACTCACAAGCTCTCAAAAGCACTCACAAGCTATAAGAATGAAGATTTAGGGTTAGGAGGGTTTGTTGTCTGAGAATGGTGGCCAGGAATGAGGCCATCTCATTATTTATATAAGGACACTCCTCAATTAGGGTTTCTCCTCCTGTGCCTAGTACACCCAGCGTACCCTTTGGTAGGCCCAGCGTACTAGGTGGCTCCGCTTAAAAGTCATGCACATGAGTACGCTAAGTGTACGCATACATACCCCCGACGTACTCCGCTGCCACATTCTCAACTAAGGGACTTATCTTGCCCAATGTTCAAACTGTTATAGCTCCCTTGTTATAAGTCCATTTGCCATGAACTTCATATCCATGGAAAGGTGACGGGAAACCCTAGTCTTCAAGCAACTCGTCGTAGCCGTGAGGCTTCCTCATGCATAAATTTGAAACAGGATGTTAGAATTCTCCCCCACTTGAATTTGATTCGCCCTAGAAATCGCTCCTAATCAACACATAGATCGAACCCAATAACCCGAGATGCATCATCAAAAGGACCTGATATCATACAACAATCTGCACCATAGACACCTCTACCCAATAGGAACTCCCAATTCTAAAAAAGGACAGTCCCTTCTTCCATGGCGGTACTCATTCTGTCTCTCCAGAACTTGAAACTCTAGTGATCATCTCTCCCTGCCAGACCACCCTCTCAAAATATCATCTTCTTAATCGCTCATTGAATAACAAATTCTAAGAACACTCTAACAATCCTGTTTCTCTAATCGATCTCAGTCGTAACTCAAAAGGAACAGAGGGGTCATATCCAACTAAGGACCCACTGCCTGAATAGCAATTAAAACTCTACTAAAGGATCGATCCTCAAAATTATGTCCTCAGACAACAGGAAGCGGTCATGTCGGATTGGAATGATCCTTTGTCATCCATATTCATAAGCCCCAGTTCCTCTTAAATGTTTCTTCTGACACTGAACACCAGGTCAACTCCCGACTCATGGATTGGACCGTCAAGGGCTAGTCATTGCCCATTCAACAAGTAACTCTTTATAACTCCCTTTCACACCAGCTATCTCGGCCCTTCATGTGACACACGAAGTCATGAAGCTTGCCTTATCAAAAGCGAATACTACAATCCCTTCATGAAGTCGCCTCACTTCCGACCTCTATCGTCTACTACTCACTAGTTCTGTGTGTCTTGTGGTCCATCCCAAACCAATGAACTAGCTTACTCTAGTTTGAGCATCAAACAGAAACATATCTCTCTCAAAATGAGATCCACCCAATATCCAAAACTGCTCGTTCTTCACACAAATAGAACCAAACTTACCCAACAGATTCAGGTTTGGAACATAATTGGAACCACTTGTCCCAATTTAGCACTCAAATCATGACCCATGTTCCACGCTTATACGCATGCACTACACCTCGATCCATCTGATTCGCGACATGCCCTATTAATCTCAAAACACCATGGTTTCCGGCCGCTGCCGAGACCCCAGTCTCGCCTTTGGTTCGGTTACCAAGTTCTCACAGACTCCTCTGGTAAGGCTACCCAGGCCTAAGAATTGCTCTGCATCACGCCCAAAATAGTAAGGTCGTAGCTCCCCGCAGTTATACAACACTCTCTCTCATTAACTAACACGGGCTATGGCTTCCCGTAGTCCTAGGGCACTCTCTCATTTCCTCGCAAATGCTACCCCCCCAGTCTTGCAATATTCTCTCTATCTCCTCTCGCTCGCTGGCTCACTAATGTTATTGCTCCCTATAGTCTTACAATACTCTCTCTCTCTCTCTCTCTTGTATGTTATGGCTCACCACAGTCACACGATGCTCTCTCTCTGCCTCACGTATGCTACGGCTCTCCACAGTCACACGATACTCTCTCTCTCTCTGACTCACATGTGATATGACTCTCCGAAGTCACATGATACTCTCTCTATGACTCATGTATGTTACGGATCCCCGTAATCACACGATACTCTCTCTCTGACTCACTTATACTATGGCTCTCCGTAGTCACACTATACTTTCTCTCTGATTCATGTATGATATGGCTCCTTGTAATTACACGATACTCTCTCTCTGACTCATGTATGCTACGACTCCCCGTAGTCACACGATACTCTCTTATCACCCCATATTCTCTTGCTCAGGTCACCACCACAATGAGTTCACTATTGAATACTCTGCAATCCAACATATATAGGTACACTCACCCACCAATGTTAAGCATCATAACTCCTAACAAAAACCATCATGGCAAACACTTTCTCTTGCTGCAATTCACATTCTTGGATAATCTCATTTGATGAATTTAGCTGAAGGGTCCCCAATGGAACAATCGTCTCTTGGCACTCCACTTGCCATCTCACAACTTGACTCCTAAAATAGTCCAAGATTTTTAGGGTATCATACATGGATATCTCGGTGTCCTGTCATAATTCTCACGATGTCTTGCTATAACCACAGATCTTCTTCTCGCACATCTCGTAATCCTGAAGTACCTCATTTCCCAATTTGAAGCACGGAGGAATCGCCAATGATTGAGAACACCTTGGTGACAATCCGAACCTTATCTTCTTCTGAACACATACAACATGCCTTATCTCGCTCTACACCTTACCTCATCCACCTATAACCCAAGTCTCATGTGTCCGTATCGCAGATCTCCTTAGCCAGTTCTCTAACCGTGCTTGAACAAATCTCTGATCCTCTCAATAGAAGGCCTAGTTCTCCCCTACTGAAGGTTCAAACCATCACCAATTGGCATACCACAGTCTACCCCACAGACTGGCTCGCCAGATGCACCAATTCCGTCTTATGGAATGTACCACACCGCACTCGATGATCTGCCAGATAATGACCAAATAACTCCAAGTATCATGTAACCTAGTAAAAAATATCATAATCCTCCCAACATAACTGCCTCTAGTCATCTCGAAGTCTCAGACCGACACACCGCCGGATATCCCAACTGTCCTGAATTAGTCCCGATGCTCTATCTGGAAATAATGCACTATCAGACATCTCGTCTCTGATCCTTCATCCAACGTCCCATCATGTGGATCATCATAGGAACAGGAAACTTCACTCTCACAGTTGAAATGAAACATAAATAACGAGGGCTACTGCCCCTATATACTCCTCTTCGTCACTGGAACTGCTGCTAAAAAGTATGCCTTACCCAAGAAGGTACTTCCTTGTTCTCTTTCATTTCAGTCCCCACTAATGACTCTCTCATGGTATAGGAAATACTTTGCAGTAGACATGCAGCTCAAATACTCTGTTGAAAAGGTTGCAACCATATGCTACCCCAAAGGTTTTACCTCTAACTTTGAAACCGGAAGCTCCATATCTCTTTTGCTTCTCTTAGGAAACAAGAACATCACAACTCTTGTCATAGAAAGTGACATCTCAACTATCTGCTGATTGCTCAACTTCGGCCGCAATAAAGTCTCATCTCTACTCATCCCTGAGTCTTGCGATTGCGACTCTAACTGACATCTCACCAATGAATCTCTCAGAACTAACTTGACTCCCCTCTCCAAGTATGTCCCACTGAAACTCGTTCAACATGGCCCTATGGCCCCACACTCTATCACATCCGCCCTCAGTCTAAACAATCACAATGGAATAACTGGTAATGTGAGAAGTACTATCCGCTACGATTCATGGTGCTCGAACCATGTTATCTCTTCTCAATCCGATGTGAATTATGGTACTCAAACCATGTTATCTCTTTTCCATCGGCTACGAATCAAGGTACCCCAACCATGTTCTCTCTTCTCAATCTGCTAAGAATCATGGTACTCGAACCATGTTCTCTCTTCTCAATCTGCTACGAATCATGGTACTCTAACCATGTTCTTTCTTCTCGATCTACTACGAATCATGGTACTCGAACCATGTTCTCTCTTCTCAATCTGTTCTGAATCATGGTACTCGAACCATATTCTCTCTTCTCAATCTGCTACTAATCGTGGTACTCAAACCATGTTCTCTCTTCTTAATCTGCTTATAATCATGGTACTCGAACCATGTTTTCTCTTCTAAATCTAATACTTATGACCTATGGAATTCTCCATGTTTCGAGTATGGGTCCTCTGTTTTCAGTAGTATGGGCCCATACACCTGCCACATCTACCCATACTTTCCACATGGATCGTCCCAGATTTCCTAAGTAGTTGCTCCACCTTCTCGATGACCGATCCCGTTACACATGTTCGCCCTCCAGTGAATACCCTCCTCTACTAGCACACTCATCTGACTAAGTCACTCCCTAGGCTCTTCCTAGGTTCTTTCACTTCTTTGCCATTAGCTGCTGAAGAACCCCTTATGATGCCAACCATCTACCTCTTGAATATCGTCATATTCACTTAGTAGTTGATTCCCATCATCAAGAGTTCCATAAAGCATGAAGCAAGCAGCATTTAGGCATCGAATAGTCTCCACCAACACGTAAACCACTCTAGGTTACAACTTCACTTGCTCTATTCACACTCTAAAGGTATCACCAGAATCAAGTAACCCTACCTCTCGTAGGTATCTAACTACTCTCTTAGTAGACCCCTCATAAGTTTATCTACGTATCTCTACTAGATTATCTCTCGGCTCAGAACTCCCTCTTTAGGTGATTCCTGCTAAATACTCTTACTTAGCTCATACTCAAAAGCACATCACAGAGAGCAGCAACTCCTAGGTTAAGGCATTACGAATCAGGCCACTATAGTCCTAAAATATGAAATACCTAGCCTACCCTCTAGCATGCATAATATCTCATAAAACATCTCATAAATATCTCATAACACAAAAGTAAGGGTATTTTGGGAAATCACTATTTAGGCTCTGACTGATTGTACACACTGCTCCAACTCGTTTTCTCTTAAACTCTTTTTGAAATTTTTTTTTCATTTAAAAGTCACATAATTTTCATAACACATTTGACAAAAATCCTATTTATTTAATTTACAAAGTACAACTCCATAATTATTTAATTAATAACCCAGGATCCTCAGAACATAACTCTTTCTCTGGTGTGTACAATCAAGCCGGTGCTTTCCCGCGATCCTGATAAAACCTAAAAAACGTAACACATAACACAGAAACCACGAAGCTGAGTTCCCCAAAATACCACATACACAAATAATAAGCCTCTCATGGCTATAACTTGGCATGGACCCTCCGGTCTCATGCATCTCGGAGAAGACCCTACGGTCTCACGGCTCAGTGTGGACCATCCGGTCATGTGTCTCAGTGAGACTCTCCAGCCCCACAACTCTGACGGACCCTCCGATCCTAACTCTAGGACCCTCTGGTCAAAACTCTGTGGACCCTCTTGTCCTAACTCTGTAAGGCTCAGCATAATATACAGCATAAATCACAAAGACATAATGGAGGCTATCATAATACTCAATATAAGCACATAAGACCCCCCCCCCCCCCCCCCCCCCGATCACACAAAAGTTACTACTCTAGGTAAAGTATAGTGAGAAGAATCATCTTCGATGATGAATAGCTCCAAAAGAGTGAGAAAGCTTGAAGCTTTATACTTCTATGTGAAGCTCCCCACACAGATAAGCTCGGATCCAAGGGCTTGGACTCTCACTCCTTTTTCTCTAAAGCTTCTTCTTCAATTCAAGAACACAAGAATTCACTCAAACGCTATAAGAACGAAGATTTATGGTTAGGATGGTTTGTTGTCTGAGAATGGTGGCTAGGAATGAGGCCATCTCATTCTTTATATAGGGACACTCCTCAATTAGGGTTTCTCCTTCTGTGCCTAGTTCGCCCAGCATACCCTCTGGTACGCCTAGCGTACTAGGTGGCTCCACTTAAAAGTCACACACATGAGTACACTAAGTGTACGCATACGTACACCTAACGTACTCCGCTGCCACATTTCTCAACTAAGGGACATATGTTACCCAATCTTCAAACTGTTATAGCTCCCTTGTTATAAGTCCATTTCCCATGAACCTCATATCCATGGAAAGGTGATGAGAAACCCTACTCTTCAAGCAACTCGTCGTAGCCCCGAGGCTTCCTCGGGCCCAAGTGCAGCCCACAAATCCCTAAATCACAGATGATCTAAAATAGGATTTTACAGAGAAGGGTGTGGTGGATGCAATCAGCCGAGCTCAAGTAAGTAGTCCCAAATTACCCATAAAGTTTATGTTATGATATGATTATCAGCTTTATGAGAACAACATGCTAGATTAGGACTAAGGATCTAGGAAGGACGCCTTATGTGCCTATTATATGTGTATCAGCTTTATGAGAACTGCATGCTAGTTTAGGGTTAAGGATCTAGGAAGGATGCCTTATGTGCTAATTATATGTATCTCAGCTCTATGAACTGCATGCTAGTACATATTAGACAGTATGATAGCCGAGTAGTATATGCTTGATTATATGTACTCAATGTCCGAATGCTGCTTGTTGTGTGCTTTTTAGGAGTTCTAGTTGTCTTTCACTAACTAGTAAATGAATATGTTAAGTTACATATAGTAAGGACTAAATAATTTCAGAAGGTTAGGTCTAGCTCTATTTTGTAGCTCTTATCTGAGTCCAACCGTTGTAGGGTAGGATCTCTCATTCGAAGAATTATCTAGTCTGAGTAATATGTAATAGTATTCTCGAGCTGGTTAGGGGGAGAAAGTAGGGACTTCTTATGTTGCTGAAGGCGGAGAGTAGGATGGTGATTACCCTAGGACAAGCCTAGGATGAGGGTAGTAGAGAGCAGTAGTAGTAGAAGGGACTTGGTGGAGTCAAGGCAGTTCTTGTGGAAAGTACTGATAGATATGGAAGGTAGTATGGGCGTACTAATGAAAGCAGAGCATTTGTACTTGAATCAAGGAATGTTGAGATAAGACCAGGGAACTTGTAGTGTGTGAGATCCCTTGAGTTTTGACGAGTATTATGATGTTAGTGATGGTATATTACCGAGTATAGTGACGCTATGTAGTAGACAAGATGGCAGTTCTGGTGCTGGCGAGGGATCAGGCTCGGATGCTAGAGCTAGGTAGCCTGGTGGTCAGATGAGGGAGTTTATTTCATCCAAGAGTACACTCAGTATCATTGATCAGACTCCTGTGATCTTCGTTATGATCAGCGGGGGGGGGGGGGGGGGGGGCAGTTTAGAGATTTGTGATGAGAGGCAGAGTTCATTCCGCACTAAGATGGCAGTCATGATTGTTGGATTAATGTCTAAGTCCATAACTATAATTGGTAAGACTTGACCCGACCCGGCATGGTCCATTTGGGTTGCATACCATCATGCACTTGGATAGACTAAATGAGAGAAATAAGACACTTATGGTTATTAATATATTATAAGTTCTAGTATATTAATAATAAGAATAATGAGATTATTTAATTAGTATTGATCAAGAATTAATCTAGCATTAATTGAGTGATCAAAAGAAGACTAATTAAATATATGGGTTGATTGTGTAAATCATCCATACTTGTATAGTGGGCTAATGCTCCATGGATTATCTAGTTGGGCCAAAACCCATATGATGCTCCATGGATGCTCCATGGTGTATTTGAACCCATGGATCCAAGGAAATGGAAAGTCATGACAATTAGAGTTTACCCTAATTGTAACACTATATAAAGATCTTATTCTTGACCAAAATCGGCTACTAGTGAGAGTAAGAAAGGGCTAGCCGATTTCATGAAGTGTAGAATTCTCTCTAAGTTATTCTAAGTGTTTTGATGATTGTGAACCATTTGAGGTGTCACACTTGGGGCACTAGGCACTCAAGCTTCATGAAGACAAGCTCCATCAAAGAGGTATGTATTCTATCTTGTTATATTGATAGTTTTGTATGCTAGATTAGGATAACACCTTGGATGTTCATATTTGCATGTATAATAGAGAAAACATACATCCAAGGTATTTAGGGTTGCATGTACACTTAGGAGTGTTAGAATGCTCATAACCCAACAGTGGTATCAGAGCCTAGGCTTGTTTTCTTGTTATACTTGCAATAGAAGCTGAAAAATCGAAATTGGTGCTGTCAGCCCAGCAGACTCGCCGAGTCCATGAAGGGACTCGACGAGTCCAAGGCAAAATGCATCCAACTCGCCGAGTTATGTTCATGCACTCGACGAGTTGGACCCCATACAACATATTTTCGAGGTTTTTGGCTAGAAATGGACTAGGAGCATTACCCTAAGTTGTTTTTGAACTTATAAACTTGTTTTTTGTAATGTGGTAATGTTCATGCTAATCCATTTTCAAAGATAATTGTCAATAGATTCATGTTTTGTATTAGTTTAAGGTTTAGACTAATTACATGAAAAAGTTTGATTTGAATTATCTTGTTCTTATGAGTTGCTAAGATTAATAGAAAAGTTAATTGAAATAGTTGTTTTCAATCCATTTTAATCTAAGAGTTGAGTATAAAATGTGTTTGTGTAACTTGTCCTCAAGTTACATGAAGAGTCACATTAAAGACTCATAAAACTCATAAAATTGGCAAAGGTTACAAAAAATGAAGAGTCTAGTTTTAATTAATTGGAGTTATGACTCCATAATTTGTCCTCAAGTTACGGAGGACCAAGAGTCTCTTCATTAAATAAATAAATAAATAAAAATAATGTAACCTTAATTAATTCCATAAGTTATAAAAATAAAGAAAAGTTAATTCTTTATTAGTTTAAAGTCTTCCATAATTTGTCCACAAGTTATGGAACTTGAAGAGTTTTTGGATTAAAACTACTTTAAATACATAAGTTATGGAATTAATTAGTTTTGAATAGTTTCAAAACTTGCCCTCAAGATTTGGAATTTGTAAAGTTTTCTCTTATGAATACTTTAATTCCAAGTTAGCCCTTAGAATTTTAAAAGTTAAAATTCAACCCTTATACTTTATAATATTATAAGTTAATAAAATATATATGTATAAGAGTAAAGTCGGTCTTACCGCTAGTATGCCTCATTCACGAAGCCGGTCTATAAGGTGGGTACAAGGTTGTTGCCTATAAAATGGCAACTTAATGGGTGTCCACTCTCACCCACCGCTTGCTTGACTGGTGGAGGGTCGTTAGCCGAACGGGTTTGACATGACTATAATTCTCCCTTCATTAAAAGTATTAATGATAAATACTAAGTAACTAAACTCTAAATAATACCCAAACTTAGTTACTTAGGAAAATGTGAATAAGGTGCTAATCCATGAAATTACACTTTGCACTTTGTTTAAGTCGGTTAGTGGAGCGTGTGTGGTTAACCGGCACACTAACTCGTATTTAACAAGGTAGGCAAAGGGTAACTTAATGTTTATCATAGTATCGATGGAGCGTGTGTGGTTAACCGGCACATCGATTGAGGGGTAAACACTTAAGGGTACCAAGTAATTTGCATGGTTACTTCACACCTTGTTTTGTGATCCTCGGCATCCCAGTCACAAAACCTGAAGGGCACACTCGAGATTGAAACATGCCATTGAACAGTTCAATGAATCTCAAAAGATCTAGGAGTTTCAAATCCAATTAAAACCTAATAATACATTTCATTTATCTTGGTGGAAATTGGTGAATCGTCATTCACCTACCTTCAAATTGTTTTATAGCTTGGATTACGACATACCTCTTCTAAGTTATAAAATAGTTTGTTGGGTCCTAGCCTTAATATTTCATATTGGGTGTCATATTAAGGACTTTAGATCAACTATCTTGAATATCTCCCAAAAGATGTCTGGTTTAGACATTTATGATCTTCCCAAATCTCTTGAAACAAGCATTCCTAATGAAGATGATGTCCCATGGATATCATACTTCTTTCTCCTCCTCCAATTATTCTCCCTAACCCACAAGTTCTTGAAAAGTTTAAGATCACTCAAGCCTTAATGGCAAGGCAAGCTCTAGGTGTGATCACATCTTGGAGATGTAGTCACATATTGACAAGCCGGGAGAGTTGGGTGTCAAAGTCTTGAGAAAGTTAGTGGCTCAACTACTTTCTAAGTCACATAGTGAGTTCTTTTGGAACACCTATGAAACAGACTATGACAAGACCCTTAATGATCTTATCTATTTGCTAAGATCAACTTCCTGAAACTTTATGGACATTGACAATGGTGACACTGGAAATACAGAAAAAACATTCTCTTCCCAAGGAAAGGGATTGACCATAGTCAACTAGGTTGACCAAATGGTAAAGAGAAAAAGGCTAAGTCTGTAATAGTCCTGTGTACCATTATCAAAGGGTCCATATGTTTATATTGCCAAAGTAAGGGTTATTAGTTGCGAAGCTGCCAAATTTACCTAGGGATGTTAAAGTCAATAAGTTTGACTCTACTTCAGGTAAAGTCCACTATCTAACTCTGTTAAGTTTCTATTCTGAGATTCCTGATACATGATGTGACTGGGTCACATGGTAATGTTTTAAGAATCAAAGAAAAATAAAGGAACTTAAAGAAAGAATATGCTGAATCTGGTCGCGTAGATGGATTTCTATCGCGTAGTTTGAAGATTGGATTCTTGAGCTACTTCTTAGGAGTTATGAGATATTGCTTAGGAATAGATAACAACAAGTTTTCATATGGGTTGTAAGGATAAGTTTTTCCACATAGTTTTAAAATAAAAGAAATTTTTGATTTTATTTATTTTAAATATCCTTACAATGGCATTTGAGGAAAAATTGTTGCTTATATGATTCCATTAATAGCAAGAGTGGAAATATGAAATTGATTCTTTCATTCGTGGTAATGTCTAAATTTATCAAATAAAGGAAAGATTCTCATCACCCAAGTCTCAATTGGATTGGAACTTGGAATCATGCAAGGTGTATAACATGATGAATGAGAACTTTCAAGTATTGGAAAATTAAGACTAATTACTTATTCACATGGATGTGTGAGTCGAGTAATGGACTAAGGGATCGAGTACATAGTCATGTGCACTGATTAAGTCCACCACAAAAGAGTAATAAGACTATTCGTCATAGTTTACTAAAGCTCAGTAAATATGATTATACTTACAGGCTTAAGTGTAACTCTGAGACATTGGAAAAGGTTCCAATGTAAGGCAGAGCGAATAAGAAGAATCAACTTAGGCAGAAAGATAAAAGTTTCTCAAATCTGAATAGATGGGAGAATACTTTAGTATCAGTTTTGTGATCATCTTAATGATTAAGAAGCCATATCAAAATTAGTTCTCTAAGGAAGTCTTAGTGCATTCTTATGACTAAGAAGAAGGGATCTTGAATTGTTGAAATGGTTAAATCAAGAAGATGAGTCATACTTCGTTCCAATACAAGTCTTAGAGTCATACTCCAAGATTGTAATTTGAGTGACATGTCTTCAAGAAGGTTTAAAACACTTGACAAATTTAAGAGTAAAAGTTTTCTACTCTTGTACATTTGAAATTGGTAAGTTGTGATGTTTTGGATAAAACAAAGACCAACTTAGGCCAATTGTGTGAAGTGTTTGTCTTGATTAGAATCCACACTATCTCTTGGATGTTTGACAAGAGAGTCTTATAAGTCAAGAGGACAGTGGGAGTCTTAAAGGTCTTGAAAGTCTCAAGAACTAATCAAGAATAAAACCTGAAGTTCTTCACTAGCACACGACTTGAGGTTTATAACCTATCGTGTTGACATATTCTGTGCCCATTTCAATCAAAGTTGGCTTTGCATATGAGTTCTTAGAATTCTCAATTGGTTGCACAACAACTTGGAAGCAATGGCAGACCCTTGAGATGCCAGGTGGCAAGAAATTAAGATTGAGTTCAATCCATAAGGTTTGGATTTGTCATTATCCTTGTCTTGTGACTATGGTTATGACAATTCACATGGATAAGAACTCATACACCATTAAATCTAAGTGTCATAAGGTTTCTCTCCGATTCATGAAAATGATGGTGAGGAAACACTTTCACTAAGTAGATTTTAGCTAGATAGCAATTGTGATATTTGCATTCTCAAAGTCGTTAGTGGAGCGTGTGTGGTTTACCGGCACACTAACCTGGACTTGTGAGAAGTGGAAAAAAGGTCTAACCATTATGATTACGGCATCCCTCTTCATAATTGTTTAGACACACAAGTGTGCTATCTAAGGGAAGGTGTATGATTTTGATAAAGTTCTATCAAAACAATCCAGTATCAGAAATCTGAACTTTGGTAAGAAAGTCAATAAAGTATTGATTTCTAGAAGTCGAGCTTTCTGAGTACATGTCAAAGCTAGTGGGAGCATAAGTTTTATGCTAATAATCATCATGTTAGTGGGAGCATGATAATTATGATAAGTATTGCAAGTTAGCAATGTTAATTATAGAAAACAAAAGTTTCAACTGGGAAAGAGTTGTTTTGCTATAATTAAGGGAGAGGAAATTATACTTAATCTCAAATCTATAAGCTTAGATCGTGAGGTTTTAATCATTTAGTCAAGGATATATATGAATGTCATGTTGGAATGGCTTAACATAAGGAAATTCTGTATATGGGTCCATTATTTGCGTTCTAAAATTCGATTATGATTATGACATCCCTTTTCATAATCTGAATTATGAGAACTTGGCAAATAAAATGGAAATATTATAGCAAAAGACTGGTTTGGTCTTTATGTGAGACATCATGAATCGTGTCCCATATGCTTCCGATATAGGATCGATTACATGTGCTATATTCATCCTTTCTAAACGTTTCCAAATGCCTGGGGCATTAAGAAGGGAAAAAGGTTTAGAACTGGATATGACTAAAAGGATTAAACAATTTTCGAGGACAATCTAAGGTTTACCAAAGATTGGTTGCTCAAGGACAATTGGAAGTATAGTGATAATTCTGGAAGGACCATATTGACATAATCTGTAAGTAGGCAACTCTTGTTCAGAAGTGATAGTCGAAATGGAATCTGGAAATGTTTCAAAGTTAGAATTTTCAATCTGTGTAAGATTAAGGAAACTTAATGCAAGAAGGATGGTTCCAAGGAGTTGATCTCCTTTGGAATGCTCTGTAATGATTGTTGTCAAGTCTTTCTGACTTTGTGCAGAATCATTAGAAATGGATCAATGCATATAAGTTTAGAATCTAACATATTTCAGTAAATGGCATGAATTTGGAATTCTTGCATTTGCAGTATGGATTTGGGAGTGTGAAAAGAGAATTATTGAAGTTATGTTCAATTGATCTAGTTCACAAAGTAAAGATCATAGACAAACATAGTATGCATACGTGGTGTATGGCATGACTAGTGTTTAGAAAACATAGTGTACATGCTTGGAGCATGGGAAAACTATTGTTTTAAAATCAAGAATAAAGTTGATAGCTGAAATAGTATACATTGAATAATGTGTAATCATATGGTGATAAATAAAAGGTGTTTTATTTATGTTCATAGGTTTTGATACCATATTGGATTCAATTATTATTGTGTTTCACTTTGCATGTTTTGACTTCCAGAATAAACTAGGTTATTCTTCCAGAATGACTAAGTTATTCAAACCATCCACAGTCGGTCATATGTTGGAAGTAGATATGAATTAAGACTGTCATGGGTTGGCTTGTAGAGGTCTAAGGCGTTGGACAAATGGCTACAAGACTCATGAGTGCTCATAAGTTCTGAGTATTGGATTCAACCCGCGCTCATTAGAATCACTTCATGGATTTTATCACGAGTGATCATGAGATGATAATATCTTATATTCTTCAAACCTAGAGATATGAGTTGTTACTATGAGTTGGTTGTACATTGATTTCACGAAACTGCATTTGGTAACTCGGTGCTATAAAACGTGCCTTTGTGTATGATTCAACAAGTAGTAGAACAAGCCATATGAGTCGAAGTTTATCCATTCCTTTTACCTTCGGGATAAAAGCGATATCTGTGGGCCCCTCGATGATTTGATGATGACAAATGGAAGTGCTCGGCCGGGCCAAGACTGATTTGATTTGTTTAATTAGTCAGTCGTCATAAATCGGAAATCGGGAAACAACAAATGGACAAAGAGAATGATTATAATCCATGTCTCAGTCCATATGATATCTAGAATGGAGGAATATATGATCCCTTATCTAATGGAAAAGTCATTAACAAAGGTCAGAGTTCATCTACAAGTTCAGAGTTCGACAGAAGCTTTTGAGAGCTACGATTGCTAGTTGGTTCCTGAAGTCATACGCAATAATAGTTTTAGACTTATCCAAGTGGGAGACTGTTGGATTAATGTCTAAGTCCATAACTATAATTGGTAAGACTTGACCCGACCCGGCATGGTCCATTTGGGTTTCATACCATCATGCACTTGGATAGACTAAATGAGAGAAATAAGACACTTATGGTTATTAATATATTATAAGTTCTAGTATATTAATAATAAGAATAATGAGATTATTTAATTAGTATTGATCAAGAATTAATCTAGCATTAATTGAGTGATCAAAAGAAGACTAATTAAATATATGGGTTGATTGTGTAAATCATCCATACTTGTATAGTGGGCTAATGCTCCATGGATTATCTAGTTGGGCCAAAACCCATATGATGCTCCATGGATGCTCCTGTTGGATAAGGTGTCTAAGTCCATAACTTATTTGGGATATACTTGACCCGACCGGCATGGTCCATTTGGGTTGCATCTCATCCAAACTATTATGGATAATTTTATGAGAGTTATACACATATGTTTATTAATATATTATGAGTTATAATATATTAATATGAAGTTACGTTATTTAATTAGTTTTAGTCTGAAATTAATTATGGATTAATTTAGAGATTAAAAGGAATACTAATTAAATTATGGGCTATTTGTTTTATATAGTGTGGGCTAATACTCATTTGTTAATGGGCTAGGCTTATGTGGAAGTCCATGGATGATCCATGGAGCTTTTAACCCATGGATCCTTGGAAAAGGAAAAGACATGGGTTATTAGGGTTTCACCCTAACCATTCATACTATATAAGCATGCTTATGGAGCATGAAATGGAGCCTAAGAGAAAACTAGAGTTCTAGTGTGTGTGTGCATGTGTGTGGCCGATTTATACAAGGTGTATATACTCTCTCAAAGTTTTCCAAGAGTTTGTGGTGTTTGTGATTCCATTTGAGGCATTCACACTATTGGTGCTTGGCCCTCAAACTCCTAAGAACCCAACTCACCAAAAGGTATGTAATCTCTTCTAACTCTTTTATGTTGAAATGTTCCCCATGCCATGTTAGATAGGTTATAAACCTTGGAAAATTATTATTTTGCATGTATTTAGACAAACATAGATCCAAGGTTTATTAGGGTTGCATGCACACTTAGGAAGTGTTAGATTGCTCAAAACCCAACAGTGGTATCAGAGCCTAGGCTTGCTTGTTTGATACTTGATGCAAAATAGTGAAAAAAGTCGAAATCGTTGCTGTCTGCATGGTGGACTCGCCGAGTCCATTGGGGGGACTCACCGAGTCCAAGGCAAACTTCAACCTACTCGACGAGTCCGTTCGTGCACTCGGCGAGTAGGATCGAAAGAATGCAGAATCTCGACTTTTGCTGCTGGAAATGGACTAGAAACATTACCCTAAACTGTTTTGGTGTTATAAAACTTATTTTAGTTGGTGTAATGGTTTTTCTAATCCATTTACAATAGCATATATCAAAAATCCATGATTTTATGTGTTCATATAATTCTTGAATTTTTGATGATCATGTTCATGTTCTTATGAATTTAGAAAATGATAGGAATTATTTGCTGAATTGTTTAGGATTAATTCTTTATCATTTATGTGTTTTAATGGAGTCCATAATTTGTCCTCAAGTTATGGATTACCAAAGGTCACTTTCATTTAACACACACTTAAAACACATAAGTTACATGAAAATGAAGAGTCTTCATTTTTATGAACCTTTAATTCATAAGTTATGAAATGAAGAGTTTTGCAAAGTTACAAAACTTGCCCTCAAGTTTTGGAATTTGTAAAGTTTCACACACTTTAATAAACTTTAATTCCAAACCTTAGAGTTTTAATAGTTAAAATTCAACCCTTATACTATTTATAACATTAATGGTTAATTATTATATATATGTATAAGAATAAGTCGTTTTACCGTTAGTAGGCCTCATTCACGAAACCGGTCTATAAGGTGGGTATAAGGTTGTTGCCTATAAAATGGCGACTTAATGGGTGTATACTCTCACCCACCGCTTGCTTGATCGGTGGAGGGTCGTTAGCCGAACGGGTAGAACAATGACTTTAAATTCTCATTAAAAGTATAATGAATATTATAAAATAACTAAACTCTTTTAATTCCCAATCTTAGTTATTTTAGGAAAATGTGAACATGGTGCTAATCCATGGAATTCACACTTTGTACCTTACCAAGTCGTTAGTGGAGCGTGTGTGGTTAACCGGCACACTAACTAGAACTAGTAAGGATCACGAAGGGTAACTTAATATTGTCATAGATCAATGGAGCGTGTGTGGTTAACCGGCACATTGATTAGGTGATAATATTAGGAGTACCAAGTGAATTAGCATGGTTATTCACACCTTGTTTTGTGATCCTCGGCATCCCAGTCACAAAACTTGAAGGGCACAATCGAGATTGAAACATGCCATTGAAAAGTTCAATGAATCTCAAAAGAATCTAGGAATTTCAAATCCAATTAAACCTAATAAATCATTTCGTTTTCATGGTGGAAATTGGTGAATCGTCATTCGCCTACCTTTCAAATATATTATTACTTAGATTACGGCATCCCTCTTCTAAGTGTAATATATTGTGATTGGATCCTAGCCTTAATATTACATTTGGGTGTCTTATTAAGGATCCTAAATATTTAATCTAAACTTACTTTCTTCTTTCAGATGTCTTCCAACACTAATGCTTCAGGCTCTAACCCAACTGGTTCTTTCTCTCTCATGAATCTTTGTGGGAGGGTCATCTTTGATGGTTCCAACTTCATGGATTGGATTAGGAACATCAGGATGGTTACTCGTTACGAGGACAAGGAATATGTCCTCGATAAGGAGTTAAAAGAACTTGATGAGTCTACTGCTACTCCTGAGGAGATCGCTGAATTCAGGACTCATGAGAGAGATGCTACTAAAGTTGCATGTATCATGATGGCCACGATGACAGCCGAGCTCCAAAAGTCGTATGAGGATTTCTACCCTTTTGAGATGCACCAAGACTTGATGGAAAGGTACCATCAGAGTGCTCGTCAGGAGCGGTATGAAATCATCTCCTCCATAATAACTACCTGCATGAAGGACGGTGAATCCGTCACGAGCCACATGCAAAAGATGCAAAGGTATGTGGACCGTTTGCTGAAGCTGAATGTTAACATCCCCGAGGAGTTAGCAATTGACATCATTTTTCACTCCTTGCCTTCTTGTTATGATCATTTTCGAATGACATATCATATGAACAAGGAGGAAGTTACCCTCAGCAAGCTTCAAGGACTCTTGAAGACCGCGGAAACCGGTCTTAAGGGTAAAGCGGTTGTTACCTCTACTACTCCTACTCCAACTTCTACCCCTGTTTTAGCTATTGGGCAAGGCAAAGGGAAAAAGAGGAAGCACCCTTCGAAGGGTACCAAGGGAAAGTCTCTTGAAGGCTCCTCATCAAAGACTAAGAACGGTTCTGTCACTCCTTCTGCCATTCCCAAGGATGCTGAATGCTTTTATTGCCATGAAAAAGGCACACTGGAAGCGAAACTGCCCTAAGTACTTGCAGGATCTAAAGGATGGGAAAGTGAAACCCACCTATGCAGGTATTTACACTATATTGTCTAATTACTCAACATATTCTAACTCTTGGGTGCTTGATACAGGATGTGGTATTCACATATGTTCTGATTTGCAGGGCCTAAGAAGAAGTGAGGATGTGGAGCATGGGAAGATAAACTTAATCATGGGGAATAGGAAGGCTTCACCTGTTTCCAAGATTGGAGTTTATACTTTGTTGCTTAATAATGGGTTAAAATTAGATTTGAATAAATGTGTGTACTCGTCTGAAATGGCGAGGAATATTATTTCTTTTCATGCTTTGTACAAACAAGGTTTTACCTTTTCGTTTGATAATGAATGTGGTGGTATTAACGCTTTCTTTAATAATGTGTTTTATTTTAAAGCATTACCTTGTGATGGCGTGTATGAAACTGTGTTGATTGTAGACAACTTAGGAAATAATGTGTTGTATATTGATTCTTCTACTAGCCTAGATAAAGCATCATTGTGGCATTGTCGTCTTGGACATGTAAACAAGAAACGCATAGGCCAACTCCAAAAGAATGGAGTCTTGGAATCATTTGACCTTAAATCAGATGATAGGTGTGAATCTTGTCTACTTGGAAAAATAACAAAATCACCCTTCACTGGAACTTGTGAGAGGGGTGAAGGTTTGTTGGACCTAATACATACTGATGTATGTGGGCCATTCAAAACCGCCACAAGGGACGCTAATCGGTATTATGTGACTTTTATTGATGATTTTAGTAGATATGGGTATGTCTACTTAATCAAACACAAGTCCGAAACCTTTGAAAGGTTTAAGGAATTCAAGCAGGAAGTAGAAAATCAATTGGGTAGGAACATTAAGATGCTTCGATCCGATCGAGGTGGTGAGTATCTTAGTACCGAGTTCCTTGACTATCTTAAGGAGTGTGGGATTGTCTCACAATTGACTCCTCCCAGGACACCACAGCTGAATGGTGTAGCTGAGAGGCGTAATCGTACCTTGTTGGACATGGTTCGCTCTATGATGAGTCGAGTTTCGTTACCAATCTCTTTTTGGGGGTATGCCATAGAGACTGCCGCCCATATCCTTAATCTAGTCCCTACAAAGAAGGTTACAAAAACACCTCATGAGATGTGGACTGGGAAGGTTCCCAATTTGGACCACATCAAAATTTGGGGTTGCGAAGCCTTCGTGAGGCGCGAAGCTCATGATAAGCTTGAACCCCGAAGTGAAAGGTGTATTTTCATCGGCTACCCACAGAAATCCTTCGGTTACCTTTTCTACAGACCCAGTGAGAATGTGGTCTTTGTAGCACGAAGAGGGATCTTTCACGAGAAAGAATTTATAAGCCAAGGAGACAGTGGGAGGCAGATTGATCTTGAAGAAATTCAAGAATCAATTGACGAAGGAACCTCAGACACTAGCAATCAACCTGAGGAAGAAACTCCTATTGATCCAGCTGACGAGTCTGTACCTCCGAGACGTTCCACACGGGTTAGGAACACACCTTCGTTTTATTATGGTTTTCATATTACTACGGAAGGTGATACGTTTATTAGTGATAGTACACTAGTAAATTTGGATGAACCTAGCAGTGTTAAGGAAGCCATGGCAGGCCCGGAGTCTGCTAAATGGAAGGAGGCTATGGACAGCGAGATACAGTCCATGTATGACAATCAATTTTGGAACTTGATTGACAATGTACCAGGCCGTAAAACAGTCGGGTGCAAATGGATCTTCAAGAAGAAGACCGACATGGAAGGAAAAGTGCATACTTATAAGGCTCGACTGGTTGCGAAGGGTTTTACTCAAACTCAAGGTATTGATTATGATGAAACCTTCTCGCTGGTGGCCAAGATTAAGTCTATTAGGGTTATGTTAGCCATTGCAGCATTTCATGATTATGAAATATGGCAAATGGATGTCAAAACCGCTTTCCTTAATGGTAAGTTGGCTGAGGATGTGTACATGAATCAGCCAGAGGGTTTTGTCAATGCAGAGTACCCTAATAGAGTATGCAAGCTTAAGAAATCCATTTATGGATTAAAACAAGCATCTCGTAGCTGGAATCTTTGTTTTGATGAGAAGGTAAAAGAGTTTGGCTTCTTGAGAAGCGAAGATGAGTCTTGCGTGTATGTCAGAGCTAGTGGGAGTATAGTTAGCTTCTTGGTACTGTATGTGGATGACATACTACTCATAGGAAATGACATCCCAACCTTGCAGGAGGTTAAGTCCTGGCTTGGGAAGTGCTTTGCTATGAAGGACCTAGGGGAGGCTACCTATATCCTAGGGATAAGGATATTAAGAGAAAGGAGTAGAAGACTAATTGGACTTAGTCAGAGTATCTACTTGGATAAGGTGTTGAAAAGGTTCAACATGGAGAATTCCAAGAAAGGAGATTTACCGATCCAAAGCAATACCAAACTGAGTAAGACTCAGAGTCCGAGTACAGAGGCAGAGATAGCTGAGATGAGCCAATTACCGTATGCTTCCGCAGTTGGCTCGATCATGTATGCTATGACTTGTACCCGTCCTGATGTGGCATTTGCTTTGAGCATGGTCAGCAGGTATTAGGGGAACCCTGGCAAAGCTCATTGGACCGCGGTAAAGAACATTCTCAAGTACCTGCGGAGGACTAAGGATTGGGTCCTTACCCTTGGTGGCAGTGATGACTTGAGAATATTAGGGTATAGTGATGCTGGTTTTCAGACTGATAGGGATAATTTCCGCTCTCAGTCGGGCTGGATCTTTACCTTAAATGGAGGGGCAATTTCTTGGAAGAGTTCCAAGCAGGAGATGGTGGCTGATTCGACTTGTGAATCAGAGTATATAGCAGCGAGTGAAGCAGCGAAGGAGGCGATATGGCTAAAGAACTTCATCGGAGACCTTGGAGTTGTACCAGCTATTAAGGAACCTATAGAGATTTTCTGTGACAACAATGCTGCGGTTATCTTAGCCAAGGAACCAAGAGATCATGGCAGATCCCGACACATTGACAGAAAATATCACTTCATAAGAAACAAGATTGAAGAAGGACTCCTTGTGACAAGGAGGATATCGTCAGATGAGAATCCTGCAGATCCCCTTACGAAGGGACTGACAAGGGTTAAGCATTTTCAGCATGCGAGACGCATCGGGCTGAGAGACGATATTAGTTTTACAGATTAGATAGTTTTTCTGAAACTTGTAAAATGTAATCGACGTTTGATGATGAATAAAATTTGTGATTTATTTATGAGTAAAGTGTTACTATCATTGTCAATTATTTACTATTGTTTCAGTTTTGCATGTTTTGACTTCCAGAATAATTAATTTATTCAAACCTCCACAATCGATCATACGTCGGAAGTAGGTATGAATCAAGATTGTCATGAATTGGGTTTGTAGATGCCTTAAAGGTGTTTAGACATGGCAATGGTTGCTGCAACATTCATGAGTACTCATAAGTTATGAGTATTGGTATAAACCCACGCTCACTTGTATCACTTCATGGAATTTATCTCGAGTGATCGTGAGACGATAACATCATATAAATCTTTAAACCTAGAGATATGAGTTGTTACCTATGAGTTGGTTGTGCATTGATTGCACGTAAACGCATCAGTAACTTGATGTTATAAAACGTGCCTTTGTGTACAATTCAATAAGTAGTAGAACAAGCATATCAGTCGAAGTTTATCTGTTCCTTCTAGAAATAGAAGCGATATCCGGGCCCCTCGATGATTTTGTGTTGACCCATGTACCAGGCCTGGTCAGAACTAAACCAATGTGTTCAGTGAAGTTCTTCGTCAAACAAATCGGAAAATCGAGAAACAACTGCTAGACAATAAGCAAGACATAGTTCCATGTGTTTGTCCGGCTGATATCATGAGAACAAAGGATTATGTGATCACTTATCTAAAATGGCGCTTCATAGTTCGACAGAGTCTTCATTGTTCGAGGGAATTTTCGAGAGCTACGATTGTTGGTTGGTTCCTGAAGTTATAGGCAAATATAGTTATTAGACTTATCCAAGTGGGAGTCTGTTGGATAAGGTGTCTAAGTCCATAACTTATTTGGTATATACTTGACCCAACCGGCATGGTCCATTTGGGTTGCATCTCATCCAAACTATTATGGATAATTTTATGAGAGTTATACACATATGTTTATTAATATATTATGAGTTATAATATATTAATATGAAGTTACGTTATTTAATTAGTTTTAGTCTTAAATTAATTATGGATTAATTTAGAGATTAAAAGGAATACTAATTAAATTATGGGCTATTTGTTTTATATAGTGTGGGCTAATACTCATTTGTTAATGGGCTAGGCTTATGTGGAAGTCCATGGATGATCCATGGAGCTTTTAACCCATGGATCCTTGGAAAAGGAAAAGACATGGGTTATTAGGGTTTCACCCTAACCATGCATACTATATAAGCATGCTTATGGAGCATGAAATGGAGCCTAAGAGAAAACTAGAGTTCTAGTGTGTGTGTGCATGTGTGTGGCCGATTTATACAAGGTGTATATACTCTCTCAAAGTTTTCCAAGAGTTTGTGGTGTTTGTGATTCCATTTGAGGCATTCACACTATTGGTGCTTGGCCCTCAGACTCCTAAGAACCCAACTCACCAAAAGGTATGTAATCTCTTCTAACTCTTTTATGTTGAAATGTTCCCCATGCCATGTTAGATAGGTTATAAACCTTGGAAAATTATTATTTTGCATGTATTTAGACAAACATAGATCCAAGGTTTATTAGGGTTGCATGCACACTTAGGAAGTGTTAGATTGCTCAAAACCCAACAGCTCCATGGTGTATTTGAACCCATGGATCCAAGGAAATGGAAAGTCATGACAATTAGAGTTTACCCTAATTGTAACACTATATAAAGATCTTATTCTTGACCAAAATCGGCTACTAGTGAGAGTAAGAAAGGGCTAGCCGATTTCATGAAGTGTAGAATTCTCTCTAAGTTATTCTAAGTGTTTTGATGATTGTGAACCATTTGAGGTGTCACACTTGGGGCACTAGGCACTCAAGCTTCATGAAGACAAGCTCCATCAAAGAGGTATGTATTCTATCTTGTTATATTGATAGTTTTGTATGCTAGATTAGGATAATACCTTGGATGTTCATATTTGCATGTATAATAGAGAAAACATAGATCCAAGGTATTTAGGGTTGCATGTACACTTAGGAGTGTTAGAATGCTCATAACCCAACAATGATAGGGTCACATACGTTGATGCTTTGGGAGTTTAGAGGTTGTGAAGCTCCAGATTATCATGGGGATAGGGAACTGATTCGACTTACTTCCTGTCTCCTGAAGCTTCACAACCTCTAAGCTAGTAGCAGATGATTGGCAGATGTCGCCAACACTATTTGTACCAGCTGTTGTCTCGAAAGGGGACATGATTCGACTTACTTCCTGTCTCCTGAAGGACAGACCACGTGATTGAAGGAAAGAGGTCGGTAATGATTTATGTGATGTTGTAGATGATGTTATGTCTTGGGATGACTTTTCCACCAGATATCGGGCAGAGTTTGCCAGGCGATTGAGGCGCATCAGTTGGCACAATAGTGGTTAGATCTCCTCTGGACGACTTAGACTATGACAGGGATCACTGACAAGTCTCGGGAAAGAACTTATTTGGTACCACGGTATGCAGCAGATGGGGAAACGAAAAAGCTAAGGTATCAGGACATACTCCGAATGATAGTAGGGAGATCGCGAGTAACTCGGGGTGCGAGACCCTCAATGAGATGACTTTTAGAGCACGAGAGTGAGATATTGACTTCGATCACATTAGGTTAAGGGTACCAGATCATTTTCTTGTATTGAGGGGTCTCGGGAGGAGACCCTAGATTTCAGTTCAGCTTTTGAGAGAGGCCAGTAGGGCCAGATTCGATGCAGCACTTGCGGGAAACTGCATGAGGGAGCATTTCATTCCAACGTTTTCAATAAGTGTATAGCTAGGTTATCCTCTGTTTTTGTTTGAATTATATCTTCAAGGGATATCATATGCCATCTACATACCATGGACATTAGAGTCGTAGTTTAGAGATGTTTCCCTTTAGGACAGGTCCTCGGGATGCAGTCACTATAGCAAGTGTGAGTAGGGCTCAAGAGGTGTTCTGTTAGTCTTCCAGAGTGGTCCAGATTTGGAATTGGTTAGTTTTGGGAGCATTAGCAGTGGTAAGTGTTGGTTGTCAATAGATCGACCATTAGATGGAATAAAGGATTGAGAATCCTTCCTAAAACTGAGGAGCAGCACGAGGAGCACCTGAGGGAGGTTCTAGACATTCTGAGGAGGGAGAGACATTTTGCAAAGTTCTCCAAATATGAGTTCTAGTTTCACGAGGTGCAATTTCTTAGGCACCTTGTCAACCAGAAGGGTATACTAGTCGATCCGGCCAAGATAAAGGTCGTGGTGCAGTAGGAGATTCCGACGTCTCCAATTGAGATTCAAAGTTTCCTGGGTCTAGTGGGATAATACCAGAGATATATACATGATTTCTCTGAGATTGCAGTTGTAACGCCCCCATTCCCATGTATCGTTTAAATAAGAATTTAATTGGTTTCAAGGCTTACTCGACGAGTTGGTTGACCTACTCGTCGAGTAGCAACAGGTTTGATATGTATGTTTAGTGACCTACTCGTCGAGTCCATAAAGGGACTCGACGAGTAGGAGCTGGCAGATGAAACCCTAAATCCTGGGGTTTTAGACCCTATTTAAAGGAGCCTCAGCCTCCTTTGGCCTCTTTACAGTCTTTGAGAAGCTCAGTGAAACCCTAATTCGTGTAGTACTCTTCTTGGTGTGATTTAAGCCTTGGAAAGAAGGTTGGCTATGAGGGAAAAGCTTGAAGAGCAAAGGAGTTGAAGCAAGGAAGGTGTAGGAAGCAGAACTTACCTCAGCTAGCATCTTCTAGAGGTATCAAGTTGCAATCTTTACTTCCCTTACCTTCTAGATCTTTTTTCTTTTGGTTGAGTTTCAGGGTTTTATGGATTTTGAGTTGATATGGGGAGCTATGGGCTACATCTGAAGTTGTAACTTCAGATCTGGACCCTTCCTAAGTCCTAGAGTCATAAAGTTGTGGGTATAGGGGTGATTCAAACCCTCCTTGTGCATGAAACCCCATTAAGAGCTTAGAATTGCCATTAAGAGCCTTTTTAGCCATGCATACATGTAAAGTTTGCAAATTTACATGAAAAGCATGCTCTAGAAGCTTGGATCTTTAATTTGGAGTGATTGCATGTCTTAAATGGGTCTATATGGCTTAACGGCAGAAGGAACTTGATGATTCGCGAGGTTGACTCGGCGAGTGTATGAAGATGGCTATGAACTTGACGAGTTGGATGAGCAACTTGGCAACTCTGATGAAGATTGTCATAGACTCGGCGACTTGTATGAACAACTCGGCGAGTCGGATGACTTTTCTCCAGAATATGTATGCGTGTGTATCTGTCAAGTTGCAAGAAGGAAACTCGACGGGTGGCTTAAAAGTGTGATCAAGAATCGGAGGAACTCGGTGAGTTGGATAGTGCTTCAAGGAACTCGGCGAGTAGCCAAGGGTGCTCGGCGAGTTAAGGTCAACATGGATTGTTGACCTTGATGGAGGACTTTGACCCTGGCCAGGGGTTTACTAGTGGGTTATGGAGTACCTTATAAGGTTAAGGACTTATGAGTATATTGTACTATGGTAATAGGTGGTGGAGCCTGTGTCAAGTGACCTGAGAGTTGGAGTTTATCTTCCGAGTCGACATCTGCAAGGTGAGTTATCGTCACTATATCGATAGGGTCTAAGGTACCAAGGCCGGCCCTTTAGTTGTTATCGTTATGGTATGCTACATGTGGATATGATCCGTTAGATCAGAATCGGGATAGACTATATGTTATGTTCTTATGATCCGTAGGGATTGATATGTTAGTGACCTGCTAGGTCAGTGCTCTAATTATGAGAGATTGCTATGTTTGGTAATCAGTGAGATAGATATGTTCAATGTTTTGTATATGCCAGTAAATGTTTGTTATGCGCACATGGTTTTAGTTTATTGTTTCAGGTACCATAGGAGTTCATGGCAAGGCGAAGGTGTGACCGTACCGCTCCTCATTCTTATGATCTAGCTTTTGGGACACTCTGATTGAATAATGAATTGAAAACACTTTTGTAAACAATTACTATTTGGTTTTATTTACGCTTGAAAAGTTTAAATTTGGCGTATAATTTCCGGATGTTACAGCAGTTCCTTGGACCCGACTGATGAAGAAGTCGGTGACATTTTGCCATGGGCCTGAGCAGCAGACATCCTTTGAGACTCTCAGACAACGGTTGTGTGAGACCCCAGTTCTCACCCTGCTAGAGGGCTTAGATGATTTTGTGGGTTATTGTGACACTTTGATCACGAGCATGGGTGCGGTACTGATACAGCGGGGTCACGTGATAGCAGACCTTAGGGAATCAGGTTGGGGATTCTAGTTAGGGAAAGAGTACAGTAGTGTGTTAGGTCAAGCGTACGTTCGACCCAGATAGTGTTAGAGTGTTGTAAGACTGCGGGTGTAGCCATAGCATTCACTAACAAGCATTTAGTGTTAGAGTATTGTAAGTCTGCGGGCGTAGCCGTAGCATTCACTAGCAGCTAGATAGTGTTAGAGTGTTGTAAGTCTGCGGTTGTAGCCGTAGCATTCACTAGCAGCCAGATAGTGATAGAGTGTTGTAAGTCTTCGGGCATAGCCGTAGCATTCACCAGCAGCCAGATAGTGTTAGAGTGTTGTAATTCTGCGGGTGTAGCCATAGCATTCACTAGCAACCAGATAATGATAAAGAGTTGCAAGTCTACGGGTGTAGCCGTAGCATCCACTAACAGCCATATAGTGTGATAAAGTGTTGTAAGTCTGCGGGCATAGCCATAGCAATCACAAGGTTGGCAGGTAGTGCTAGAGTGTTGTGAGTTTGTGGGTGTAGCTATGGCATTCACTAGGTTGGTAGATAGCATGGGACTGTTGTTAGATCATAGAAGGAATAGTGGTACCCACCAGTTCGGGTGCAACAGTAGGGGCATGGCAAATCCACAGATTTGTTTATGGTTTTCCCTAGATGAATTAGACTTTTTTGAACCAGTGATGAGACCGTGGGAAGGCCACTACAGTCATGAGATTAAGGAAGCAAGGAACTGCTTAAGGTTATTTATGATAGAAGGCTACTAATGGTCATGTAGTAATCACTTTTAGCCTAGGGTTTGTTGATGTCAAGACTCGACGTATGGACCCGATTAGTTTGATCAGATGATCAATAGAGCCACAGTGGCAAGATATTTAGTGGCAACTGTTGACAGTCAAGGATTTCATTCGGAAGTCGCGTAGGGAAACTGTGAGATTGCTTTTGGCTCGGCAACCGGGCAGGACTTCAGCATTTCAAATAAGCTGGACCAGGGAGGTATCGCTTGATTTTAGGAAGCAGCCACGCGGCTGCATACTGTTTCAGGAAGTTTAGTGTTTCAGGCAGTTCAATATTTCAGGAAGTTCAGTGCTCAAGGCAGTTCACTTTTTTAGATAGTTCATTGTTTTAGGCAATTCAGTGTTCCAGGAAGTTCATTACTTCAGACAGTTCATTGTCTTAGGAACTTTAGTGTTTCATGCAGTTCAGTAATTCAGACAGTTCAGTGTTTCAGGCAGCTGAGTGTTCCAGGCAGTTCAGTGATTTAGGCAGTTTAGTACTTCAGGCAGCTCAGTGTTTCAGGCAGCTCGATGTTTTAAACAGTTTAGTGTTTTTAAACAGATCAGTGCTTCGGACAATCCAATATTTCAGGAATTTCTGTATTGCGGGTAGTTTCAGAGTATCGGAATGATGTGAGAGGTTGTTGGGTAGTTGGCCGTAGCGGACTTTGAGGATGAAGTCGAATTTATGTGGGGGAGAGTTCTAACACCACGTTTTAAAAAGTACTTTGGTGGCGGTCTCGGAGGCCTAGGGTATAAGCGATTTGGTTGTTTATGGGTCTCGTTTTCTATTCGAAAGTTTTTAAGATTCGGGTTTGTAGATTTGAGCGTAGGGCTTCTCGCCACCTTTACGTGGATATAAAGTTCATCGGAAACGAACTTAGAATGAAGGATTTATAGCACTTTGAAGTTATTGGTAGAATTGGTCCCTGAATGGGAAAACTTGCATTTTAGCCATGCATGCAAAGGTGATAACAGGGTGAGTATGCCCATCGTATGCTGGGGTACGCCCAACGTAGTAGGTTAAATGATTGTGAGTGCTTTACATGTACGCCCAACGTACGAGATGTACGCCAAACGTACATCCAGTGACACTAAACCCTAATTTTAGGGCATGTCACTCTATAAAGAACATGATGCCCTGAATGTTACCCTCCCTCTCATCTTTATACAACCACCACAAAACCCAAACCCTCCCCTGAGTGTTCTTGGAGCTTTGGTGTAACATCCATAAATTTTACGCCAAATTTAAACTTTTTAAATCATAAATAAAACCAAACAGCGTTTGTTTACAACAAAAATTTCAAATAAATATCCATCAGAGTGTCCCAAAATCATAACATAAGGATGAGGAGCGGTACAGTCACCTTGCCATGATCTCCTGAAGTACCTGAAACAACAAAATGAAAACTGTAAGCCCGAGGGCTTAGTGAGCTACCCCCAAAATACAATTACCACACTGACAATACCATATCAGTAATAATCAATCAATAAACATGCATACTGGGCCATCGGCCTGACTAGACCGCCCTATAGGGCCTACAGTCTGTCTGGATCTATCCCGAGCCTTCGGCATGACTGGTCCGCCACGTGGGCCTACAGTCTCCCCGGACCGCTCATAGGTTATGTTGGCCTTCAGCACAAAGCAGGACCACTTCAACCCAACCAATAAGCAATAACCATGTGTGCATAACTATCATATACTGGCATATACAAACATCAAACATATCAATCACACTAGTCATCAATCATAGAATTCTCCTATAACTAGAGTACCGACATAGCAGGTCATGAACATACCAATCCCAACGGATCATAAGAGCATAACATACTGTCTACCCTGATTCTGATCTAACAGATCATAACAACATGTATCATGTCATAACAATGACAACTAAAGGGTTGGCCTTGGTGTCGTAGACACTATCGATATAGTGAGGATAACTCACCTCGTAGATGTCGACTCGAAAAGTAAACTCCAACTCTCGGATCACTTGACATAGGATCCACCACCTATTATCATAGTACAATATACTCGTAAGTCCTTAACCTTATAAGGTACTCCATAACCCACTAGTCAACCCCTGATCAAAGTCAAAGTCCTCAGTCAAGGTCAACAATCCATGTTGAGCTCGACTCACCGAGTACCCTCAGTTACTCGCCAAGTTACTTGAAGCACATTCAAACTCACCGAGTCATTGGGGTGACTCGTCGAGTTCCTTCGATTCTCGATCAAACTTTAAGGTCACCCGTCGAGTTTCCTCCTTGCGACTTGACGGATACAGACGCATACATATCCTGGAGAAAACTCATCCAACTCACCGAGTTGTTCTTCAACTCGTCGAGTCTATGGCAATCATCATCGGACTCGCCGAGTTGTCCCTCCAACTCGTCGAGTTCACGGCCATCTTCATGTGACTCGCCGATTCAACCTTGCGACTCATCGAGTACATGCAATTCTTCATTCATACAGAAGCTTATTTGGCCATGCAACGCCTCTAAACCACAGATCCAAGATCCTAGCGCATGTCTATTACGTAAAGTTGCAAACATTATGTTCATGCAATGAGGTAATGACCCATAATGAGATAAAGAGAAGGTTCTAGGAAAAAGGACTCCATTACCATGCTAAAAGTTGGGTTCTTGCGATAATGATGGCCAAGATGAACCCAGATCTAAAGTTACAACTTTAGATCTTGGCTCCTTACTTGAAATGCAACACCAAAGCCCCAAAGTGACCCCAAATCCAAATATAGAAAAAAGGGTTTTACTAGAAGAAGCTCAAGGTGATGAATGAATACTTCCAAAAGATGATAAACTGAGATAAGCTTCAGATTCTCGATGGCTTCCTTGCTCAAGGCTCCTTGACCCTCAACTTTTCCTTACTCAACTCCTTCTTCCAAGCTAAATAGCACACCAAGAAGCCTACCACGCGAATTAGGGTTTCACTGAGCTTCTCAAAGACTGTAAAGAGGCCAAAGGAGGCTGAGGCTCCTTTAAATAGGACACCAAGAAGCCTACCTCAACTTTTCCCCACTTGAACTGGACTTCACCCTCGAAGTCCGTTGGAATAAACAATGCTGGGTAATGCTCGCGCATCTCCGCCTTCGGCTCCCATGTCCACTCGGATCCCCTCTGATGCTCCCACTGTACCTTTACTAAAGGTATTTCCTTGTTCTGCAGAATCTTCTTCTTCCTTTCCAAAATAGCCACAGGCTTCTCCACATAGTTCAGGCGCTCATCGACCTGAATATCATCCAACGATACCACTGCCTCTTGGTCCATAAGGCATTTTCGCAATTGCAAAACATGGAATGTGCTGGGGATCCGGCTGAGCTCCTCTGGAAGCTCTAGCGTATAAGCCACCCTGGCAACAATCCTGAATGACCCAATATAACGGGGAACCAATTTTCCCTTCCACCTGAAGCGGATCACACCCTTCCAGGGAGAGACCTTCAGGAGAACCATGTCACCCACCTGAAATTCCAGCTCAGATTGGCGTCGGTGGGCATAACTATTCTGCCGACTCTGAGCGGTCTGCAGTTGCTGTGTAATCTACTGTATCATCTCGGTAGTTTGCAGAACTACCTTTATCTGAACCATCACACTGTGCCCAACCTCGCCCCAGCAGACTGGGGTCCTACACTTCCGCCCATACAACAGCTCCAAAGGTGAGGCACCAATACTGGAATGATAGCTGTTGTTGTAAGCAAACTGTACAAGCGGTAGGTGGGAATCCCAACTCCAACCGAAGTCAATGACGCATGCCCTCAACATATCCTCTAGGGTCTTAATGGTCCGCTCACTCTGCCCATCAATCTACGGATGGAACACCATACTATAATGCAATCTCATACCCAATTCCTCGTGGAACTTCTGCCAAAAACGGGAAGTAAACCTAACATCCCGATCGGAAACAATGGAAACTAGGACCCCATGGTGAGATACAATCTCGCGGACGTACAGGTCGGCCAACTTCTCTGCCGACGAACTCTCCCATATGGCTAGGAAATGGGCATTCTTGGTCAATCGATCCACGATGACCCATATAGCATCGAACCCCTTTTTCGTCTTCGGCAACTTCGTGATGAAATCCATTGCGATCCGTTCCCATTTCCACATGGGAATCTCCAGAGGCTACAACTTACCATGCAGCCTCTGATGCTCGGCTTTAACCATCCTACAGGTTAAGCACCTCTCAACAAACCAAGTGATATCTCGCCTCATACCAGGCCACCAGTAACCCGAACTCAAATCACGGTACATCTTGGTGGCTCCCGGGTGAATAGAAAAATGAGACTTATGAGCCTCCTCCATCACTATCTGTAGGACCCCTCCGGACATCGGAACCCAAACCCGACCGTAACGGGTCAACAATCCACGGCTATCCTAAAAAAACCGGGTGCTTTCACCCTTAATTCTTTCCAACTTCCAATTCTCTGGTCTCATACCCTCAATCTGAGCATCCCTGACCAAACCCACCAGTGGGGAATCCACCGCTATCCTCATACACTTCGTTGGGGTAGAGGACCCAGCTGACTTGCGGCTCAGAGCATCTGCAACCACATTCGCTTTACCAAGATGGTAAAGGATCTCACAATCATAGTCCTTGACCACATCCAGCCACCTGCGCTGCTTCATGTTCAGGCTCAGCTGATCCATGATGTGTCTCAAACTCTTGTGATCCGTGTATATAGTGCAACGGCCCCCGTACAGATAGTGCCTCCAAATCTTGAGAATGAAGACCACCGCTCCCAACTCAAGGTCGTGTGTGGGGTATCTCTTCTCATGCGGCTTCAACTGCCTCAATGCATAGGCTATCACGTGTCCCCTCTACATGAGGACTGTCCCCAAGCCTGTGATGGACGTATCACAAAATACCACAAAATCCTCAACTCCCTCGGGGAGTGTCAACACCGGCGACTCGCATAAACATTGCTGAAGGGTCTCAAATGCCCTCTGCTACTCAGGGCCCCACCGGAAATCCACCCCCATCCTCGTTAGATGAGTGAGGGGTAAGACAATCTTGGAGAAATCATGAATAAATCTCCGATAATACCTTGCTAAACCCAGGAAACTCCTGATGCTTGAGGGGGATTTCAATGTCTCCCACTGCATAACTGCCTCCACCTTGGCCGGATCGACCAAAATCCCCTCAGGTTAACGAGATGTTCGAGGAACTAGACCTCTCGTAACCAAAACTCGCATTTAGAGAACTTGACATACAACTGTTCTCGCCTCAGAACGTCCAACAACTCCCTAAGATGCTCCTCATGCTACTCTTGAGTCTTGGAATACACCAAGATATCATCTATGAACACAACGACCGAGCGATCGAGCATTGATCTGCAGACTCGGTTCATCAAATCCATGA
Source organism: Lactuca saligna (assembly GCF_052625555.1). Classification (NCBI taxonomy): domain Eukaryota; kingdom Viridiplantae; phylum Streptophyta; class Magnoliopsida; order Asterales; family Asteraceae; genus Lactuca; species Lactuca saligna. The sequence continues at coordinate 189,104,624 of NC_136417.1, read as the reverse complement.
ACACCACTGGTGTGTTGGTGAGCCCAAACGGCATCACCACGAACTCATAATGACCATAACGAGTTTGAAACACGGTCTTATCCACGTCCTCCTCCCTCACCCTGACCTGGTGATAACCTGATCTCAAATCAATCTTGGAAAACCAAGATGTACCCTACAGCTGATCGAAAAGATCATCTATCTGTAACGTCATAAAATTTCCAATCAAAAATTTTCATTTTTACAACCATCAAGACATGAGTAATTAGTTTAGATTCCCAAAATAACGTCGTAGTCTCAAACGATTACATAACAAAAGATAAAACAGTTTCCCCGAGTGTGTGTACGGTCACGCTGGCGCCTTCCCACGGTCCTCACTCGTACCTGAAACACATAAAGCAACAACTGTAAGCATAAAGCTTAGTGAGTTCCCAAAATACAACATACGCACATACGCCTTTCCAGGCCTTGACCTTCCGGTCCATGTGTCTCAGGGGACTTCCGTCCCGTCTGGGTAAACCTTCCGGTCCTACCCACATCAACCTTTACAGTCCATATGACCATGCCTTCCGGCCCATATCAACATATCATACATGACACATATAGAAAATAACTTAACACACATAAAGCATATATTCCATATCATATTTGACCTTCCAGTCACATAGTCAAAACCCTTCCGGGTACAGTATAGTGAGAAGACTCACCTCGTATGCCTCGCTAAGTTGCTAATCGTAAATCCTGAAATCACTCGGGCTCGAACCCTCGAGCTGCAATCCTCCTACGATATTATAAATCTATAAATATTACTTGCACCACTAAGGTGGACCATCCAAATCAAGTCAACACAATAGTGACTCGGGGAGTCTACGCGTTTTTACCAACTCTCAAGAATTTTCCCTTTGACTCGTCGAGTACTCCCCCGACTCGACGAGTTCCACCTGGGCCTGAATCACAGGGCCACCGCGACTCAACTCGCCGAGTCGAAGGCCAACTCGGCGAGTCCCATCCTGACTCGGTCCACCTGACAAAACCTTTCCAACTCTCTGCGACTCACTGAGTCGCCCACAACTCGGTCTAGTCTACACACAAGATGGTCTCAAGGACAATCTTCAAGTGACTCGTCGAGTCTGTTCTTCAAACTCGGCGAGTCCATGCCATGCACCAGCTAAAACTGGCTTTTGCAGTCAGATCCGTTCCATAAATACATAGATCTAGCCTTCCCAAGCTTATTTGTCACGTAAAGTCTCAATCTTGGTTGCCATGCAATGCATACAAGGCTTATTTTGAAGAAACAACCTTTAATATGGCAAGTTTAACTTCTAACTCAAAAGGATGGGCATAAAGCTTGTCATAAGGGGTCTCTTGGACCTGCTAAAGTCCAGATCTAGGTCCCATATCCCCATGGGACCTCTCATACTTCTTATTCAAGCCAAGAAATGCAAGAAGAAACCCTAGATTTGGCCTATCAACACAAAACACGAAGATTGGCTCAGAAAGTTACCTCAAGAAGACCCCCTTGATGAAATAGCAACAGATCTAAGCTCCCCAACACTTCAAGCTTGCTCCTCTCCCTCCTTTCCTTGCACTAACACACAAAATGAAGAACAAAAGGCCTTCAAACACACACACAAAGGCTTACAGACGTATGGAGGCTCTTAGGGTTCAAGGTGGCCGCATATGAGGGCCATAAGGTCCTTTAAATAGAGCTTAGGACCGGGAAATTAGGGTTTCATTAAACAGTGCGGACTCGTCGAGTCCATCCCTTGGACTCGCCGAGTCCGGACGCGAACCCCTGCTAAAAACCGCGACCCGACTCGGCGAGTTCAACCACCGACTCGCCGAGTCCCCTCACAGAATGTCAAAATATAAAAGAAATGAAGATACCTGGGGATCCGGGCTATTACACTATCCTTGGGAGCAGATAACGGTTCTTCACCATTAACTTGTTCAGCTCCCTATAGTCAATGCACATCCTGTGCAAACCATCCTTCTTCCTGGCAAAAAGGGTCGGTGCTCCTCAGGGTGAACTACTCGGACGAATAAACTGCTTACCTAGTAGTTCCTGTAACTGAGATGACAACTCCTGCATCTCTGGTGGTGCCAGTCGGTACGATGCCTTAGCGATAGGGGCTGCACCCGACAATAGATCAATCATGAACTCAACCTGCCTGTCCAGAGGCACTCCGGGTAACTCCTCTGGAAACACGTCAGCAAACTCTCTGGTCACGGAAACCTCTGAAACTGAGGGCTGCTCCCTAACCCGCGTATCTACCACATACGCTAAATAACCGGCACACCCGTGCTGAATATACTGTCGAACCCTGGCTTCCGAACAAAACCCTGATCCTAACCTGGTGCCCTCACCATATACTACAAGTTCTCCCCCACTTGGGGTTCGAACTACCACCCGTTGTCCCTCACAGTCGATCATGGCATCAAAATGGCTAAGCCAATCCATCCCTAGAATCACGCACACTTCCCCCATGGGGATAGGAATCAAATCTATTGGGAAAGACACCCCGAAAATCTCCAACTCGCATCTCTGGTAGACCGAAGAAGTAGAAACCTCCTGCTCGTTGGCGATCGAAACTCGCAACGGACACTCAAGATCATCTATCGGAACACTGAACCCTCTAGAGAAGGTCTGAGATACAAACTTCCCCCCAAGTCAAATAATACAAAAGCGGGCAAAGAATTCACTAAAAACGTACCTAATCACAGGTACAATCAATAAGCATAATGCAAATACAATAACTGAGACAGAGAATAGAGACGTACCAGCAAGCACATCCGGTGCTGCCTTGGCCTCCTCGGCTGTGAGCTGGAGGCACGACCCTAAGCCTTCAGAGGCTCCACCTTGACAGGTCTCCCATCCCCAATCCTCACAGTAGCTGGAAAGGAACCCTGCACCAACTTGGCGGCGAGCTGCGGGCAATTGGCCTTCACATGAACAACCTGATGAAAATGGTGTGACAACCCGAAATTTTCATTTGTACGAACATTATCTATTCAATAGAAGCTAGTCCAATTTTAGTGATTTTCAGACTCGTCCGAACAAGTTTGTGCACATTAAGGTTTACGTTTCTGGATATATCAGGAGAGTGGATGCTCCTATATTTGTGAAACTTGAACATTCCAAGTTTCATAATGTTATAGTCTAACTTCCGGAATAAAAATATTTTATGTCAAAATATTTCAGGACTATAAATAGATTTCTGAATTTAATTAATTCATTATTCACAATTCCAACTAGAGAAAAGCCATTTCTCTCTGACGGATCTTCGGGTTTTCATCCCGGATTGTGAGTCTACTTTCCTAAATGTGTTTTAATACTTGTTATATGCTTTATAACATTGTTTACATGTCTAAAATACAAGACCCGGGAGCTTACGGCCCAAGAACGTTCTTGGGGTGTAAACTCCAAAACAAAGCCTAAAGGCTTCCTAATCCCGATTCCTTGTTAGACAACTTGTTTAGGACTTAATGTATAAACATTTGAGGCTAGAAATCAATCAAGAAACCCTAGTTACAGGAGTTTACGGCCAAGGATATCTCTTGGGCCGTAACCCCTTTTTAAGGGCTATAAGTGCCCTAAATCACCCCTAAAGCTTAAGGACCTTTACCCTCTAATGCTTGTAGTTAATTTGGACACCAAAACACTTCAAAATCATAGGGTTTTAGGAGTTTGCGGCAAAGGAAAGATCTTGGGCCGTAAACCCCTTTTTCAAGGGCAAAGTGTGCCCTAAACACCCTTAAAGCCTTAAGACAATTAACCTTGTATACTTGTAACTTGAATGAGGAGAAAATGACATCAAAATCACCCCTTTAAGGGAGTTTACAGCCAAGGAACATCTCTTGGGCCGTAAACTCCAAGTAAAGGCACAAATGTGTGCCTAATGTCCCCTTTAGCCATAGACAAAACCATATAAGCTATCCTACATGTGCAAGTGACTTAAAAGAATTAAAACCAACACCCCATAGGAGTTTACGGCCGTAAACTCTAGGGGATATGGTCCTTTGGCTGTAAACTCCCCAAAGGAGCATTCCAAGGCCTTAAACTACTTCAAAGATTATTCCAACAAGGCTAGGCTTATTCTAGGATCAATATGGCACTTCAAAACACCCAAAACCACCAAGTGAGGAGTTCACGGCCGTAAACTCCTGGGTTCACGGCCGTAAACTCCAAAGGGTGGGGTTTGTTGGGTGGTGAACTCATATACAAGGTCATTGGTGCATTAAACCCCTTTTGCCTTGTCACGTATCAACTTAGATGCAACCATTAGGACCTATAACACGTATATAAAGTGTTTACATGTTCCTAAGTGTCTCAACTTACTTTGTTAAGTTATTATTTGGATAATTAGTCATGTATATGCTCATTATATGATAACTAGGCTCGAACGTGTGAACAAGTCTCCGTTTGCCACCTAACACGGTACCCGATACATCAATCCAATCTACTCACCACAAGTGAGTTTCATACCCCTTTAATCAACCTTTGAAATACTTTTAAATGTTTTTAAAAACTTTATGGGGGGGATACAAGTTAAATACTTATAGTTATTGCATCAATCACATGTGATTGCATTAATCACATGTGATTAATAACTAGAAAACCAATGATTTTATCACTGTTCAAACTGTTTATCAAACTGTTCTACTTCAAAATGTTTTACAAACTCTTTTACTTCTCAAATGCTTTTATTTAAACTTTGTTTTGCTTCTTATAATTGCATGCCCATATATGTATAAATATATAAGTAATGTTTAAAGGGCTTAGGAAGGCCATCCGCCCTATTTCTTGTTCGCGTACTGAGATGTGGTCTGGTGGGATTTCGGCTGACCATCCGAGGGTCGTTTCCATATTAGTTATATATCATATATACATGTATAGACATAAAAGTACTTCCATATTCATATTTATCAGTACATCAATAGCTAGTTACCATCGGGGTAATACAGAGCATATACAACTATACGAGAAACAATACATATACAACTATACTAGAAACAATACATATACAACTACACTAGAAACAATACATATACAGCTAGACTAGAAACAATACATATACAACTATACTAGAAACAATACATATACAACTATGCTAGAGACAATACATATACAACTATACTAGAACGAGAAACATTACGTATACATGAACATGTTAACAATGGTGATCCACTGTGTCAGAGCATGCCTTAAATGTCATGGCCCGAGTTGTAGCCAGAATTCTCTTGGAGGGAGAGCATGAGTTTGCGTATAGATCTATACTGGATTGACTATCCTACACCTTGCTGCTAGCTACAGCCAGACCTTCAGGTCTGCGGGTGCCAAACGTCATTCCGTTATTACGACCATTCATTTTGTCGTTGTTAGCAGTCGATAGCATGGTGCAATTTATCACATTATACCTTAATATAAATCCGGTTTAAGGTAGTTAGTACAGCAGTAGTTCTTATAATACAAAACTACAGTACTACAATGATTTTCCCATTACATATTTTTGTGATAACCTCACTTAAACGTTAATGTACAAACTATATTTTGTTAAATGATAGTACACTTGGGAAATTATACACTTCTACATCAAACGAGCATACAAAACAGTTAAGCCTTGGTAGAAGGTTAATTTAATAGAAAATATAGGTTTTTCTGAGAGATTCAAACTTGTACAGACAATTACAAACCTTTACATACATTTTACGAACTTATACTTCATACATGTTCAAACATTTTTGGATGACAAATACCGACACTAAAATACTTATGAACTCACCAGCTTAATGCTGATAAACTCTTTCAAAATAACTTGTATTCTCAGGTCATCAGTAGACAGGTACCGAGGCCAGCTTTTGAGAAGATGGAGCGCATCCAAGACTCATCTTATTATTTTGATATACATTATTTTTGGTGTCTATACTATACAGAACACGCTTGTATTAAAATTATATATTTAATGCAATGGATGATGTTGTTTGCTTATTTACATTTACTGTGTTGTGATACTTTACACGATGTCCTCCGCCCCAGAACGTTTCCACCGTTCTTGGTTTTGGGGTGTGGCAGATTGGTATCAGAGCATTGTTTATAGTGAATCAAGTATATCAACCCATAAAAGATATACTAAACTATAAACCCATTTGGGATTAAACACTCTGACCAAGAGTCTATACTTTAAATATTAAAATATTTAATTAAGTATACTAGTCTACATTCATACTAAAACCAGTGTCACAACGACAAGAACAGAAGTATTACGATTGTTAAATATCACAGTTAAGCTCGGGGATGTATGGTCAGTCTTGGGAATGGCATAGCCTGATCAACTATGCTGGTCCAAGGAGTGATTAGCTTATGCCCTAGAATGGTTGTGATGTCTTAACAAGTCTAAAAACTTACCAATAATACCACAAGAAGATCAGTAGAACCTAAACTTAAATTACTATAGGTGTATTTTGTACTACTAACTACATATATACTATATCTTTATACCTCTCTTCTCGCGTAGATTTAAATGGCTGGATTCCATCACGGCGACCCGTACTTTCCAAATGAAGGCAACGCAGGATGGATCGAAGTAGAGTCTGATGATGAACACCAAATTCCGTTGGATGATCATCAAGCTGAAGGCTTTTCGGATGGATCAGACTCTGAGCCCGAAGTCAACAACCTACCTCTAGTAGGTCAAGCCCCGAACAACAACCCTCGACCAACTTTTCCAGGTCCCACTCCCTTGTGGGTAGATAACTTGAATCTCTGGACTGACGAACAGGGTCAACCCTTACTATACATTGGGGATCGAACCTTTTACAACGTCAACGATGGTGGCTCTGATGACCTAGCTCTACCTATCATTATCTGCAGAATAGCTCGTAATGTCGAGCAAGGTCGAGCAGCCATCGACCGGGTCGTGGAGATTGATGCCAACTCTGGTGTCAACACAGTCCGCATTCGCCGTCTCGAAGAAGACATGGAACGGACCCGGAGAACCAATGAAACCCTACAGCAACATCTGGTTGCCTCTCAAGTAGAAGTCTTGGAACTTCGAGCTCGTCAAAGGGCTCATGAGCGACACCTTCAAGAGGTGGTACATCAAATGAGAGACCTCAGGGTTCTCCCGAGGAATACTCATCGCCGTTAGATGATGTCTAGTACATCATTATCTTTTGGGTTAAGGATTATCCTTTAACATTTGTGCTCTAAGTAGCACTTATCTGCAAAATATTCCTAACTTTCAGTACTCTAATTAGGAATCTAAGAACTGTCAAACTTTCCGTATGGTATGATGTAAGACCTACTGTTAGGTTAATTTTCATTGAACTCGTTACATCAGTAATACCAGTATTATTGACAACTACCTACTCTGTGGGAGGAATCTTTACACTTGGGTTTTCCTACACATCTTTCTTGTTATGATCTCAAACACTCATTCAATTGTTGGGCTATGGTTAGTTAGTCCATGTGTCATTCGCACACTACTTACAAATTGATTCTTACCACTTTTATCATCTTTATAAACTTATAGCTGAAAGATGCCTCCTCGCAAATCCCCCCAGAATAACCCTACACCTACACCGCCTCCTCCACCTCCGGTCATCGATACAGCAGCCCTAAATGCTGCCGTAGCTGCAGTAGTGGCAACTGCTATGGCACAGTATCACTCTACTGATGCCAGTAGAGGTGGAACCCCGGTAAACTCTATTCCTGTTGAAACTCCTGTGCGCTCGAGAGAGTGCTCTTACAAGGATTTCACCAACTGCAAGCCAAAGTCCTTTCATGGGACCGGCGGAGTCATTGCTCTCTCGCAATGGTTCAAGAAGACTGAAACAGTCTTCGAAATTTGTTCATGCCCTACTGCGAGCAAAGTCAAATATGTCGCATGCACCTTCAAAGGGAAGGCACTAACGTGGTGGAACGGCCACGTTAAATCTCTAACTCTCGTCATAGCCAACGACATAGGCTGGGAAATGATGAAAGACCTCATGATTGAGGAATACTGCCCGAGGGGCCAGATCCAGAAACTAGAGCAGGAGCTTTGGAGCCTGACCATGAAGGGCACCAACATAGTTGCTTACACTGCCCGATTTAGCGAACTGGTGGCCCTCTGCCCTAACATGGTTCCCACTGAAGGGAAAAATATCGAACGGTACATATGGGGGCTGGTGCCTCCGTATCAGGGGAATGTCCTAGCATCGAACCCCGCTACCTTCGATAGTGCCAAGCGACTGGCATAGCGACTCATTGACCATGGTGTCAAAACCCCTGCAACCACAACAACCCTAGCCATCTCAGAACCCTACAAACCCGCTAACATCAAGCGGAAGTTCTGGGATGACAAGAAGAGGCAGCGAGCTGCCAAAAAGCAGCAAATTGTGGCAGTACATGCCGCAGTAACCCCTGCTGCTGCTACTGCTCCGATGAAGCAGTATGCTGGAAGTCTGCCGAAGTGCAACAAATGCAACTTCCACCACAACGGCCCCTGGCGTGAAATGCAGTGCTCTAACTGCAACAGGAAAGGACACACCGTCCGTTTCTGTAAGTTCCCGGCACAACCGATCACACAAGTCCCCGGCTCCGGTGCGAGCCCAACTTGCTATGGATGTGGTGAAACAGGCCACTATAAGAGGGACTGCCCCAAAGAGAGAAATGCTGGGGGAGCAGGGAGGGTACTAGCTATAGGCCACGGGGAAGTAGTTGCTGACCCGACAGTGGTGACTGGTACGTTCCTCCTCGATAACTCCTATGCATGCATTTTGTTCGATAGTGGAGTGGAGCGAAGCTTCGTGAACCACAAATTTGCTCGCATGCTTAAACAACAACCACACGCACTTAAAGAACAATTCACAGTAGAAATGGCTAATGGAAAAACAGAAAACACCAGTAGCATATACTTAGGATGTACCCTAACTCTAGATAACCATTCATTCCCAATCGACCTCATGCCGGTCTCAATAAAAAGCTTCGACGTTATCATCGGCATAGATTGTTTGAGTCTTCATCGCGCCGACATCATGTGCTTCAAGAAAGCAGTCCGTTTAAACCTTCCTTCTAACGAAACTCTTGTAGTCTACGGCGACAAACATGGTGCGAGTCTTCGCATTATATCAAGTATTCATGCACAGAAATATCTGCGCAAAGAATACCACGCATTCCTTGCTCACATCGTCGACACGAACCTCGAAACGAAGGAACTAAAGAACATTCCAGTAGTGAGCAACTTCCCCAACATTTTCCTAGAAGAACTACCTGGATTACCTCCACAACGAAAGGTCGAGTTCAGAATCGACTTAGTCCCAGGAGCTACCCCAGTAGCCAAGTCTCCCTACCGCTTAGCACCAGCAGAGATGCAGGAATTATCTGGTCAACTTAACGAACTACTCAGCAAGGGCTTCATAAGACCAAGCTTCTCACCTTGGGGAGAACCGGTCTTATTTGTTAAGAAGAAAGATGGATCATTCCGTATGTGTATCGACTACAGAGAACTCAACAAATTGACGGTCAAAAATCGTTACCCTCTACCTCGCATAGACGATCTATTTGACCAACTGCAAGGTGTGAACTATTTTTCCAAAATTGATCTAAGATCCGGGTATCACCAGTTACGGGTACTAAAGGAGGATGTTCCAAAGACAGCCTTCTGAACTCGTTACGGACACTACGAGTTCGTGGTGATGCCATTCGGATTGACCAATGCACCAGCAGTTTTCATGGACCTGATGAACAGAGTATGCCGACCTTACTTGGATCAGTTCGTCATCGTTTTCATTGACAACATCCTGATCTACTCCCGAGGTAAGGAAGAGCATGGCGATCACCTACGACAAGTTCTAGAAACTCTACGAAAGGAGAAACTTTATGTGAAGTTCTCGAAATGTGAATTTTGGATCCGAAGAGTCGAATTCTTAGGACACGTGGTAAGCAAAGAGGGAATCCACATGGACCCATCCAAAATTAAAGCCATTGAGAACTGGTCAGAACCTAAGACGCCTACTGAAATTCGTCAATTTCTAGGTCTTGCTGGCTACTACCGTAGATTCATTCAGAACTTCTCCCGAATAGCGAAACCTCTTACAACCCTGACCCAGAAAGGCGTGGCCTTTGACTAGGAAGAGAAACAAGAGAGAGCGTTCCAAACGCTCAAGCAAGCCTTGTGCACCGCGCCAATACTATCTCTCCCTGAAGGGATAGAAGACTTCGTAGTCTATTGCGATGCATCGAACCAAGGGCTCGGGTGTGTTCTGATGCAGCGAGGTAAGGTCATCGCCTACGCCTCCAGACAGTTGAAGACACACGAAGTTAACTACACGACCCACGATCTTGAACTGGGAGCAGTGGTGTTTGCTCTGAAGATCTGGAAACATTACTTGTATGGAATGAAAAGCACTATCTTTACCGACCACAAGAGTTTACAACACATATTCGATCAGAAGGAGCTCAACATGAGACAACGACGATGGGTCGAGCTACTCAGTGATTACGAATGCGATATTCGTTATCATCCGGGTAAAGCCAACGTAGTAGCAGACGCCCTAAGTCGGAAGGAATATTCTGGTCGCAGAGTCAAGTCATTGTCAATAACCATCCATTCACACTTGTCTAATCAAATTCAGGTGGCCCAACTTGAAGCCATGAAACCTGAAAATGTGACGAGTGAATCCCTTAGAGGAATGGACAAGAATTTAGAAGCCAAGGGTGACGGAGCCTTATACTTCATGGACCGGATCTGGACACCGAAACACAGTGGTTTCCGAGACTTGGTTACGACCGAGGCGCACAACACTCGGTATTCCGTCCACCCAGTTTCAGATAAGATGTATCTGGATCTTAAAAAGCTATACTGGTGACCTAATATGAAAGCAGAGATTGCTACCTTCGTAAGTAAATGCCTTACTTGCGCAAAGGTTAAGGTCGAGTACCAGAAGCCCTCCGGTTTACTGCAGCAACCAGAGATTCCAGAATGGAAGTGGGAGCGGATCACTATGGATTTCATAACCAAGTTGCCCAAGACAATGGGTGGACTTGATACCATATGGGTCATCGTTGATAGATTGACCAAGTTTGCACACTTCCTGCCAATCAAAGAAACCAACAAGATGGAGAAACTTACGAGAACATACATTAGGGAAATCGTACGACTACATGGTGTGCCTATATCCATTATCTCCAATAGAGATATTAGGTTCACCTCAAGATTCTGGCAATCACTGCAACATTCCCTAGGAACAAGGCTGGACATGAGCACAACCTACCATCCACAGACCGACGGACAGAGTGAGAGGACGATCCAGACTTTAGAAGATATGTTGCGTGCTTGTGTAATTGACTTTGGAAAAGCGTGGGATACTCATTTACCCCTCGTCGAATTTTCCTACAACAACAGTTATCACACGAGCATAAAGGCAGCACCATGTGAAGCCCTCTACGGCCGAAAGTGCAGATCCCCTTTGTGCTGGGCTGAGGTGGGTGATACCCAATTGGCTCGGGGGCAAGCTTCCGACAATACTCTCACCGGTCCGGAAATCATTCGGGAAATGATAGAGAAGATTGTTCAGATTCGTGAACGATTGAAAGCCTTTGGAGACCGACAGAAGAGCTACGCTGATAAACGAAGAAAAACTTTGGAATTTCAGGTGGGAGACCGAGTCCTTCTCAAAGTCTCACCCTGGAAGGGCTTGATACGCTTCGGTAAGCATGGGAAGCTTATCCTAGGTACATAGGGCCTTTCAAAACTCTCGCAAGAGTCGGCCCTGTAGCTTACAAACTCGATCTACCCGACACCCTTCGTAACGTACATTCTACATTCCACGTATCTAACTTGAAAAAGTGTATGTCCGACGAGACTCTCGTAATCCCACTCGACGAGAGCCTCAACTTCGTGGAAGAACCTGTAGAGATCATGGACCGTGAGGTCAAACAGACGAAACAAAGCCGTATCCCTATCGTGAAGGTTCGCTGGAACGCCAAGCGAGGACCGGAATTCACTTGGGAACGCGAGGATCAGATGAAACTGAAATACCCTCATCTTTTCACTTAGTTATTTGTAACTTCTTATTTCCTTAAATTCTAATTTCGGGATGAAATTCCTTCTAATGGGGGGATGATGTGACAACCCGAAATTTCCATTTGTACGAACATTATCTATTCAATAGAAGCTAGTCCAGTTTCAGTGATTTTCAGACTTGTCCGAACAAGTTTGTGTACATTAGGGTTTACGTTTCTGGATATATCAGGAGAGTGGATGCTCCTGTATTTGTGAAACTTGAACATTCCAAGTTTCATAATGTTATAGTCCAACTTCCGGAATAAAAATATTTTCTATCAAAATATTTCAGGACTATAAATAGATTTCTGAATTTAATTAATTCATTATTCACAATTCCAACTAGAGAAAAGCCATTTCTCTCTGACGGATCTTCGGGTTTTCATCCCGGATTGTGAGTCTAATTTCCTAAATGTGTTTTAATACTTGTTATATGCTTTATAACATTTTTTACATGTCTAAAATACAAGACCCGGGAGCTTACGGCCCAAGAACGTTCTTGGGGTGTAAACTCCAAAACGAAGCCTAAAGGCTTCCTAATCCCGATTCCTTGTTAGACAACTTGTTTAGGACTTAATGTATAAACATTTGAGGCTAGAAATCAATCAAGAAACCCTAGTTATAGGAGTTTACGGCCAAGGATATCTCTTGGGCCATAAACCCCTTTTTAAGGGCTATAAGTGCCCTAAATCACCCCTAAAGCTTAAGGACCTTTACCCTCTAATGCTTGTAGTTAATTTGGACACCAAAACACTTCAAAATCATAGGGTTTTAGGAGTTTATAGCCAAGGAAAGATCTTGGGCCGTAAACCCCTTTTCAAGGGCAAAGTGTGCCCTAAACACCCTTAAAGATTTAAGACAATTAACCTTGTATACTTGTAACTTGAATGAGGAGAAAATGACATCAAAATGACCCCTTAAAGGGAGTTTATGGCCAAGGAACATCTCTTGGGCCGTAAACTCCAAGTAAAGGCACAAATGTGTGCCTAATGTCCCCTTTAGCCATAGACAAAACCATATAAGCTATCCTACATGTGCAAGTGACTTAAAAGAATTAAAACCAACACCCCATAGGAGTTTACGGCCATAAACTCCAGGGGATATGGTCCTTTGACCGTAAACTCCCCAAAGGAGCATTCCAAGTCCTTAAACTACTTCAAAGATTATTCCAACAAGGCTAGGCTTATTCTAGGATCAATATGGCACTTGAAAACACCCAAAACAACAAAGTGAGTAGTTCATGGCCATAAACTCCAAAGGGTGGGGTTTTTTGGGTGGTGAACTCATATACAAGGTCATTGGTGCATTAAACCCCTTTTGCCTTGTCACCTATCAACTTAGATGCAACCATTAGGACTTATAACACTTATATAAAGTGTTTACATGTTCCTAAGTGTCTCAACTTACTTTGTTAAGTTATTATTTGGCTAATTAGTTATAGATATGCTCATTATATGATAACTAGGCTCGAACGTGTGAACAAGTCTCCGTTTGCCACCTAGCACGGTACCCGATACATCAATCCAATCTACTCACCACAAGTGAGTTTCATACCCCTTTAATCAACCTTTGAAATACTTTTAAATGTTTTTAAATACTTTATGGGGGGATACAAGTTAAATACTTATAGTTATTGCATCAATCACATGTGATTGCATTAATCACATGTGATTAATAACTAGAAAACCAATGATTTTATCACTGTTCAAACTGTTTATCAAACTGTTCTACTTCAAAATGTTTTACAAACTCTTTTACTTCTCAAATGCTTTTATTTAAACTTTGTTTTATTTCTTATAAATTGCATGCCCATATATGTATAAATATATAAGTAATGTTTAAAGGGCTTAGGAAGGCCATCCGCCCTATTTCTTGTTCGCGCACTGAGATGTGGTCTGGTGGGATTTCAGCTGACCATCCGAGGGTCGTTTCCATATTAGTTATATATCATATATACATGTATAGACATAAAAGTACTTCCATATTCATATTTATCAGTAAATCAATAGCTAGTTACCATCGGGGTAATACAGAGCATATACAACTATACGAGAAACAATACATATACAACTATACTAGAAACAATACATATACAACTACACTAGAAACAATACATATACAGCTAGACTAGAAACAATACATATACAACTATACTAGAAACAATACATATACAACTATGCTAGAGACAATACATATACAACTATACTAGAACGAGAAACATTACGTATACATGAACATGTTAACAATGGTGATCCACTGTGTCAGAGCATGCCTTAAATGTCATGGCCCGAGTTGTAGCCAGAATTCTCTTGGAGGGAGAGCATGAGTTTGCGTATAGATCTATACTGGATTGACTATCCTACACCTTGCTGCTAGCTACAGCCAGACCTGCAGGTCTGCGGGTGCCAAACGTCATTCCGTTATTACGACCATTCATTTTGTCGTTGTTAGCAGTCGATAGCATGGTGCAATTTATCACATTATACCTTAATATAAATCCGGTTTAAGGTAGTTAGTACAGCAGTAGTTCTTATAATACAAAACTACAGTACTACAATGATTTTCCCATTACATATTTTTGTGATAACCTCACTTAAACGTTAATGTACAAACTATATTTTGTTAAATGATAGTACACTTGGGAAATTATACACTTCTACATCAAGCGAGCATACAAAACAGTTAAGCCTTGGTAGAAGGTTACTTTAAAAGAAAATATAGGTTTTTCTGAGAGATTCAAACTTTTACAAACAATGACAAACCTTTACATACATTTTACAAATTTATACTTGATACATGTTCAAACATTTTTGGATGACAAATACCGACACTAAAATACTTATGAACTCACCAGCTTAATGCTAATAAACTCTTTCAAAATAACTTGTATTCTCAGGTCATCAGTAGACAGGTACCGAGGCCAGCTTTTGAGAAGATGGAGCGCATCCAAGACTCATCTTATTATTTTGATATACATTATTTTTGGTGTCTATACTGTACAGAACACGCTTGTATTAAAATTATATATTTAATGCAATGGATGATGTTGTTTGCTTATTTACATTTACTGTGTTGTGATACTTTACATGACGTCCTCCGCCCCAGAATGTTTCCGCCGTTCTTGGTTTTGGGGTGTGACAAATGGTAACAAATCCTCATATCTGTTGGAGGAGCAGACTGACGACAGTCCCTGGCATAGTGCCCCTCCTTGCCATATTTGTGGCACCCACCTCCTACTCGACAAACCCTTGAATGAACCCTGCCACACTTTCCACAAGTGCGGCTCTGATGACCCTCAGATCGTGTATCAGCGGTCTTAGACCGCTTAGGCGCCGACTGAGACTGTGCCGGTGCCTGACGATGCTCCTTCAGCTGCAGCTCTATCTCCAACTCAAGCCGCCTCGTGGCTTCCTGAAGATCCAGGAGGGTATCACAATGCTGTGTAGACACAAATTGTCGAATATCAGTCTTGAGCATACTCAGATAACGAGTCATCTGAGACTTCTCTGAAGCAAACTCTGGGCAAAACATAGCCCTCTCTGTAAACATGCGGGTAATCTCCATCACAGACTCCCCAACCTGTCTCAATGTCAAAAACTTCTAAGCAAGCTGATCTCACTCAATGCGTGGAATGTAGCGGGTGTGGAACATATCTCTGAGCTGTTCCCAAGTAACAGCAACCCGTTGATCATCAGTATACGACCCAATCGTCAGCCTCCACCAATCCTTTGCTCCAAGCCTCAACAGGTTCAGGGCACACCTGACCTTCTGGTCAGCAGGACATGAGCACGTGAAGAAATAGCCCTCCACATCAGATAACCACCTCTTAGCCCTAATCGCATCCTGTGTACCATCAAACGTCGAGGGCTTCGTATTATCGAAGTCCCAGTACTAAAAAGCCCTGCTGGCTCCTCCTCTAACCTCTGCCGCAGTTACAGCCGAAGTGGCAGAAGCAGCAGCTGTCTCTACTAGAGTTGCATATCGCTCATCAAAGTACTCAACCATCACGGTCTTAATTGACCCAAACATCTCTGGCAACTGCGCTCAGAACGTGGCAACAATCTTGTCGTGCATAATCTCCCGAATCCTGGCATCTAACTCCTCGGTCCCTATCTGTACCACGGGCTCAGGTGCTACTGGCACCTCCAACCCTCCGTCTCCCGACCCGATCTTGATCCTGATCCTGATCCTGATCCTGATCCAGAAGCTACACGTCTCGTCACCACCATACTGAAATATATATACAGGTCATCAGATAAATAACATAATGTCAAGAGACCAAAGCCCACAAACTCTAGGGGTTGTGATTTCCTTGCTATGTATATGGGTCATGTGCTTTCAATAGTACAGGCCCATACTACCTTCCACACCTACCCATATTTGTCTCAAGTATCACCACAGCGCCCTAACAATATCATCAACATACAAATGCGCTCAACCCACACGTCTCGTCCATCAACCCCTGTAGCGCTAGTGCATGCTAGCTGCACATAACGCTGGACCCAATAGACTTTCGAATATCTAATCCTACCCGAAGGCCGAATCAACATTCTCAGGCTATAAGGTCTTTATTATGCATAGTCGTGATGCATACACTAAACATCTACAATTATGATGTCAGTTCCACATACAAGAAACCCTAGGCTAATAGGCATCATATAATCAGGCAAATCTATCATGTGATTCCCGAAGATCCGTAGCATGCTTTATGGTATTTTGGGGTTTACTTACAGGCTCCGGCTGATCATACCCTCTACACCCTCCATCTTTTATTTTGAAAACCATCAAAAAAAAACTTACTTTCCAAAAATCTCCTTGATTTGAGACTGGATTCACACAAATGTTCCTCCAATTCACTCAAACCAAGGCTCAGATACCAACTTGTAACATCCATAAATTTTACACCAAATTTAAAAATTTTCAATCATAAATAAAATCAAACAGCGTTTGTTTACAAAATGTTTTCAAATCAATATCCATCAGAGTGTCCCAAAATCATAACATAAGGATGAGGAGCGGTACGGTCACACCTTCGCCTTGCTATGATCTCCTGAAGTACCTGAAACAATAAACTGAAAACTGTAAGCCCGAGGGCTTAGTGAGCTACCCCCAAAATACCAATACCACACTGACAAAACCATATCAATAATAATCAATCAATCAACATGCATATTGGGCCATCGGCCTGACTAGACCGCCCTACAGGGCCTACAGTCTGTCTGGAGCTATCCTAAGCCTTCAGCATGATTGATCCGCCACGTAGGCCTACAGTCTCCCCGGAACGCTCATATGGTATGTTGGCCTTCAGCACAAAGTAGGACCGCCTCAACCCAACCAACAAGCAATAACCATGTGCGCATAACTATCATATACTGGCATATACAAACATCAAACATATGTATCACACTGATCATCAATCATAGAATTCTCTTGTAACTAGAGTACCAACCTAGCAGGTCACTAACATACCAATCCCTACGGATCATAAGAGCATAACATACTGTCTACCCTGATTCCAATCTAACAGATCATAACCACATGTAGAATACCATAACAATGACAACTAAAGGGCCGGCCTTGGTACCGTAGACCCTATCGATATAGTGAGGATAACTCTGAAGGGTTTTTAGCATCCTAACACTCCTATGCTGTACATGCAACCCTAGAAACCTTGGATCTATGTTTGACAAAGATACATGCAAATTATTATTTTTTCCAAGGTTCTTATCCTATCTAGCATGGCATGGGGAACTTGAATCAAATAAAGCTAGTAGAATTACTTACCTTGTAGTTGTAGTTGATTGCATGGAGTTCAAGAGCCTAGCACCAATAGTGTGGATGCCTCAAATGGAAATCACAAATCACCACAAACTTTGGAACCTTGATAGAATAGTCACAACCTTCTTGAAATCGGCCCTCTTAGTACTCAACACACCTCGTGTGATTTCAAGAACCAAAGCTTCCTTTATATAGTGTGGTGGATTAGGGTTACATCCATGTAAACCCTAATACACATGTCTTTTCATTGCCATGAGATCCATGGGTTAAAGCTCCATGGAGTATCCATGGACTTTCCATTCAAGCCTAGCCCATTCCAAGTAAGCATTAGCCCACACTATATAAATACAAGAGCCCATATTTAATTAGTCATATTTTTGATCTCTAAATTAATTCTAGATTAATTATAGATCAATACTAATTAAATAATATGATTTTATATTAATATATTAGAACTTATAATATATTAATAAATCATAACTTATACTATTCTCAAAAGATTATCCATAAATTGTTCGGGTGAAGTGCAACCCAAATGGACCATGCCGGGTCGGGTCAAGCATTTGTTTCCCGATTTCCGATTTTAGACTTTGTTGAACAATGAAGCGCCATTGTAGATAAGTGATCATATAATCCTCTGTTCTAGATATCAGCCAGACAAATACATGGAACATGGTCTTTATTAATGTCCAACATTTGTTTCCCGATTTCCGATTTGTTTGACATAGAACTTAACTGAGCACATCAATTTAGTTCTGACCGGCCCGGTACATAGGTCAAAACAAAATCATCTAGCGGCCTAGATATCACTTCTAATCCTAGAAGGAACAGATAAACTTCGACTCATATGTTTGCTATACTACTTGTTAAATTACATACATAAAAGCACGGTTTATAACATCGAGTTACCAATGCGTTTTCGTGCAATCAATGCATAACTAACTCATAGGCAACAAATCATATCTCTAGGTTTGAATACTTATATGATATTACCGTCTCATGATCACTTGAGATAAATTCCATGAAATGATACAAGTGAGCGTGGGTTGAATCCAATACTCAGAACTTATGAGCACTCATGATTGTTGTAGCCCCGCTTTGTCTAACATCTTAGACCTCTACAAGCCAACCCATGACAGTCTTAATTCATATCTACTTCCAACAAATGACCGAATGTGGAGAGTTTGAACAATATGATATAAACCATAACATAGTTATTCTGGAAGTTAAAACATGCAAAAAGAAATAATAGTAAACGATTGACAAGAGATAGAAACACTTTACTCATAAATAACAGGTTTTATTTAACATCAAATGCCAATTACATTTTACAAATTTCAAGATTATCTAACAACTAAAACTAATATCATCCTTCAGCCCAATGCTCCGAGCATGCTGGTGATGCTTAAGCCGAGTCAGTCCCTTCGTTAGGGGATCTGCTGGGTTCTCATTCGATGATACCCTCTTTGCCACGAGGATTCCTTCTTCTATTCGATGTATGATGAAGTGATATGTTCTGTCAATGTGTTTGGATCTCCCATGATCTCTTGGTTCCTTGGCTAAGGCAAACACACTATTTTTGTCACAACTCCAAGGTCTCCGATGAAGTTCTTTAGCCATATAGCCTCCTTTGCTGCCTCGCTTGGTGTTATATACTCTAATTCACAAGTGGAATCAGCCATTGTCTCCTACTTGGAACTTTTCCAAGTAATTGCCCCTCCATTTAGGGTAAAGACACAGCCCGACTGAGAGCAGAAATTATCCCTGCCAGTCTGAAAGCTAGCATCACTATACCCTACAACTCTCAAGTCATCCCTGCTAGTCTGAAAGCTAGAATAATCTTTACTGTTGTCCAGTGAGCCTTGCCAGGATTCCCTTGATATCTGCTGACCATGCTCAGAGCAAAGGCAACATCAGGGCGAGTACAAGTCACAGCATACATGATTGAGCCTACAGAAGAAGCGTATGGTACTTGACTCATCTCAACTATCTCAGCCTCTGTACTCGAACTCTAAGTTTTACTCAATCTGGCATTACACTAGATAGGTAAATCACCTTTCTTGGAGTTATGCATGTTGAATCTTTTCAACACTTTTTCTACATAGGTGCTTTGACTAAGTCCAATTAGTCTTTTACTCCTGTTTCTCAAAATCCTTATCCCTAGGATATAGGCAGCTTCTCCAAGGTACTTCATAGCGAAACACTTCCCAAGCCAGGACTTTACTTCCTGCAGGGTTGGGATGTGATTTCCCATGAGCAGTATGTCATCCACATACAGTACCAAAAAGCTGACTATACTCTCACTAACCTTGACATAGACAGAAGATTCATCTTCACTCCTTGAAAAGCCAACTTCTTTGACTTTCTCAATGAAGCAAAGATTCCATCTGTGAGGTGCCTGTTTCAATCAATAAATGGATTTCTCGAGCTTACACACTCTATTGGGGTACTCTGTACTGACAAAACCCTCTGGCTGAAACATTTAACCCTCTTCAGCCAACTTTCCATTAAGGAAAGCGGTTTTGACATCCATTTGCCATATTTCATAGTCATGAAATGCAGCAATGGCTAACAGAACCCTAATAAACTTAATCTTCACCACTGGTGAAAAGGTCTCATCATAATCAACTCCCGGGGTTTGAGAATAACCCTTTGCAACCAGTCTTGCCTTATAAGTGTGTACATTACCATCCATGTCAGTCTTCTTTTTGAAGATCCATTTTCACCCAACTAACTTACGATCAGGTACATTGTTAAACAAGTTCCAAACTTGATTGTCATACATGGACTATATCTTGTTGTCCATAGCCTCTTTCCATTTAGCAGCCTCATGGCCTGCCATGGCTTTCGTGTAGCTTTTACGCTCATCCAGATTTACCAGTGTGTTATCATTGATAACTGTTTCACCTTCTACAGTAATATGGAAACCATAATGATGCTCAGGTGCATTCCGAACTCTGGTTGAACGCCTTAGAGGTATATATTCTTCAGTCGACTCAACAGGAGTTTCCTCCTCAGGTTGAGGGCTAGGGTTTGAGGTTCCGTCACCACTCGACTCTTGAATTTCCTCAAGGTAAATTTACCAACCACTGTCTCCTTGGCTTATGAATTCTCTCTCTCGAAAGAATCCTCTTCTTGCTATAAAGACCACATTATCATTGGGTCTGTAGAAGATGTAACCAAAGGATTTCTATAGGTAGCCGATGAAAATATACCTTTCGCTTCGGGGTTTGAGCTTATTGTGATGTAGTCTCGATTGGGAACTTTTCCAGTCCAAACCTCGTGAGGTGTTTTGGCAACCTTCTTTGTAGGGACTAGATTAAGGATATGGGCAGCAGTCTCTAAGGCATACCCCCAAAATGAGATTGGTAGCGAAGCTCGACTCATCATGGAATGAACCATGTCCAACAAGGTCCAATAGTGCCTCTCATCTACACCATTCAACTGTGGTGTCATAGGAGGTGTCAACTGTGAGACAATCCCACATTACTTAAGATAGTCAAGGAACTCAGTACTAAGATACTCACCACCACGATCGGATCGAAGCATCTTAATGTTCCTGCCCAACTGATTCTCCACTTCTTTCTTAAACTCTTTGAATTTTTCAAAGGATCCTGACTTATGCTTGATTAAGTAGACATATCCATATCTACTAAAATCATCAGTAAAAGTCGCATAGAAGCCGTTAGCATCTCTTGTGGCGATTCTAAAGGGTCCACACACATCTATGTGTATGAGGTCCAATGAACCTTCACCCCTAGCACAAGTGCCAGTAAAAGGTGACTTTGTCATTTTACCAAGCAAACAAGATTCACAACGATTATCCGACTTTAGTTCAAATGACTCCAAGACTCCATCCTTTTGGATTTGGCCTATGCGTTTCTTGCTTACATGTCCAAGACGATAATGCCATAAAGATGCTTTATCTAAGCTAGTGGAAAAGTCAATACATAATACATTATTTCCTAGATTATCTACAACAGATACAGTTTCATACACACCATCACAAGGTAATGCATTAAAATAAAGAACATTATTAAAGAAAGCATCAATACAACCATTATTATTATCAAAATAAAAGGTAAAACCTTGTTTATACAATGCATGAAAGGAAATAAGATTTCTTGCCATTTCTGGGGAATAATAGCATTTATTCAAATCTAATGTAAACCCGCTATTTAGCAATAAGGAATAAACTCCTATCTTGGTGACAGGTGAAGCTTTCCTGTTTCCCATGATCAAGTTTATCTTTCCCTGCTCCACATTCTCACTTCTTCTTAGTCCCTACAAAATAGAACATATGTGAATACCACAACCTGTATCAAGGACCCAAGACTTAGAATGAGGTGAGTTATTAGAAAATATAGTGTATATACCTGCATGGTTGGGTTTTACTTTCCCATCCCTCAAATCTTGCTGGTACTTTAGGCAGTTTCGGTTCCAGTGTGACTTTTTATGGCAATAAAAGCATTTAGCCTTATTAGGGTTACTAGAAGGAGTGACCAAACCTTTCTTGGTTTTGCTTGAAGAGGATCCTTCAAGGGTCTTACCCTTGGTACCCTTAGAAGGGGTCTTTCTCTTCTTCCCTTTGCCACGACCGATTGCCAAGACATTGGTCGTAGTTGGATTAGGAGTAGGAGTAGTAACAACCGACTTACCCTTTAGACCACTTTCGGCGGTCTTCAAGAGTCCTTGAAGTTTGCTAAGGGTGACTTCTTCTTTGTTCATGTGATACGATATGCAGGATTGATCATAACACGATGGTAAGGAGTGCAAAATGATGTCTATTGCTAACTCCTCGGGGAAGTTCACATTCAGCTTTAGTAAATGGTCCACATATCTTTGCATTTTCTGCATGTGGCCCGGGATGGGTTCACCATCCTTCATTCATGTTGTTATCATGGAGGATATTATTTCATATCGCTCTCTACGAGCACTTTGATGGTAGCGGTCCATCAAGTCCTGGTGCATCTCAAAAGGATAATAGTCCTCATAGGACTTTTGGAGCTCGGCTGTCATGGTGGCCATCATGATGCATGCCACTTTTGTAGCATCTCTTTCATGTACCTCATATTCAGCAAGCTCTTCAGGAGTAGCAGTTTGCTCGAGTACCTTCAGCTCCTTGTCGAGAACATATTCTTTGTTCTCATACTGAGTGACCATCCTGATGTTTCTAATCTAATATGTAAAGTTGGATCCATCAAAGATGACTCTCCTACAAAGATTCATGAGAGAGAAGGAGCTAGTAAGGTTTGAGCCAGAAGCATTGTTATTTGAAGACATCTAAAAAGAAGAGGGGATATATTAGATTAGATGTAGAGATAGTCCTTAATAAAAAACCAAAATGTAATATTAAGGCTAGGACCCAACACAATATTTTATAACTTAGAAGAGGGATGCTGTAATCTAAGCTATAAGATATTTGAAGGTAGGAGAATGATGATTCACGAATTTCCACCATGAAAAATGAAATATTTAATTAGGTTTTAATTGGTTTAGAAACTCCTAGATTCTCTGAGATTCATTGAACTTTCTTCAATGGAATGTTTCAATCTCGAGTGTGCCCTTCAAGTTTTGTGACTGGGATGCCGAGGATCACAAAACAAGGTGTGAAGTAACCATGCAAATTACTTGGTACCCTTAATGTATTACCCCTCAATCGATGTGTTGGTTAACCACACACGCTCCATCGATACTATGATAAACATTAAGTCACCATTTACCTACCTTGTTAAGTTCAAGTTAGTGTGTCGGTTAACCACACACGCTCCACTAACGACTTAAACAAAGTGTAAAGTGTAATTTCATGGATTAGCACCTTATTCACATTTTCATAAAGTAACTAAGATTGGGAATTTGATTTAAGCATTTAGTTACTTTATAATCATTATACTTTTAATGAGAATTTATAAGTCCTTGTCCCACCCGTTCAGCGAACGACCCTCCACCAATCAAGGAAGTGGTGGGTGAGAGTGGACGCCCATTAAGTTGCCATTTTATAGGCAACAACCTTTACCCCCCTTATAGACCGGCTTTGTGAAAGAGGCGTACTAGCGGTAAGACGACTTGATCTTATACATACACACATACATACATACATACATACATACATACATGCATGCATACATATATGTATATATATATATATATATTATTAACTTATAATATTATAAAGTATAAGGGCTGAATTTTAACTTTTAAAATTCTAAGGGTTGGAACTAAAGTTTTAATCATGACTTTACTTGTTCCAAAACTTGAGGGAAAGTTTTGTAAACTTTCAAAACTTTTCATTTCTTATAACTTATGAATTTAACAGAGTATTAAAAATCAAAACTCTTCATTTTTTAAAACCCTTGTGTTATTTTAATGGTTTTTATTAAAGTGTGACCTTTGGTTTTGCATAACTTGAGGACAAGTTATGTACTCCATTAAAACACATAATGATCATGAATTAAACTACCAAGTAGGTTACAAACAATTCCTATGATCATCTAATCTTCTTAAGTTCAAGAACATGAATATGAACATTTCAAGAATCATAAATTACTCATAAAACTTGTAATTTTGATAATAGCCATTGTAAATGGATTAGCATAAACATTACACCATCTAAAACAAGTTTTATAACACCAAAACAGTTTAGGGTAATGTTTCTAGTCCATTTCCAGCAGCAAAACTCGAAAATCTGGACACTACAGCCTCTACTCGTTGAGGCATGAACAGACTCGACGAGTAGCATGCATTTATTCATGGACTCAGCGAGTTCATACGTGCAGTGAACAAAAAATTCGATTTTCAAGCTATTTGCATCAAGTATCAAGTAAACAAGCCTAGGCTCTGATACCACTGATGGGTTTTGAGCATCTTAACAATCCTATGGTGTACATGCAAGCCTAGAAACCTTGGATCTATGTTTGACTAAGATACATGCAAATAATTATTTTTCCCAAGGTTCTTATCCTATCTAGCATGGCATGGGGAACTTGAATCAAATAAAGCTAGTAGAATTACTTACCTTGTAGTTGTAGTTGATTGCTTGGAGTTTGAGAGCCTAGCACCAATAGTGTGGATGCCTAAAATGGAAATCACAAATCACCACAAACTTTGGAACCTTGAGAGAATAGTCACAATCTTCTTGAAATCATCCCTCTTAGTACTCAACACACCTCATGGAATTTCAAGAACCAAAGCCTCCTTTATATAGTGTGGTGGATTAGGGTTACATCCATGTAAACCCTAATACCCATGTCTTTTCATTTCCATGAGATCCATGGGTTAAAGCTCCATGGAGTATCCATGGACTTTCCATGCAAGTCTAGCCCATTCCAAGTAAGCATTAGCCCACACTATATAAATACAAGAGCACATATTTAATTAGTCATACTTTTGATCTCTAAATTAATTCTAGATTAATTATAGATCAATACTAATTAAATAATATGATTTTATATTAATATATTAGAACTTATAATATATTACTAAATCATAACTTATACTATTCTCAAAAGATTATCCATAAATTGTTCGGGTGAAGTACCACCCAAATGGACCATGCCGGGTCAGGTCAACTACATACCAAATATAGTTATAGACTTAGATACTATATCCAACAAACTCACCTCGCAGATGTCGGCTCGGAAATTAAACTCCAACTCTCGGACTACTTGGCATAGGCTCCACCACCTATTATCATAGTACAACATACTCGTAAGTCCTTAACCTTCTAAGGAACTCCATAACACACTAGTCAACCCCTGATCAAAGTCAAAGTCCTTAGTCAAGGTCAACAGTCCATGTTGACCTCGACTCGCTGAGTACCCTCGGCTACTCGCCGAGTTCATTGAAGCACATTCCAACTCGCCGAGTCATCGGGGTGACTCGTCGAGTTCCTTCGATTCTCGATCAAACTTTAAGGCCACCGGTCGAGTTTCCTCCTTGCAACTCGATGGATACACACGCATACATATCCTGGAGAAAACTCATCCGACTCGCCGAGTTGTTCTTCAACTCGTCGAGTCTATGGCAATCATCATCAGACTCGCCGAGTTGTTCCTCCAACTCATCGAGTTCACGGCCATCTTCATGTGACTCGCCGAGTCAACCTTGCGACTCACCGAGTACATGCAGCTGTTCATTCATACAGAAGCTTATTTGGCCATGCGACGCCTCTAAACCACAGATCCAAGCTCCTAGGGCATGTCTATTACGTAAAGTTGCAAACTTTATGTGCATGCAATGAGGTAATGACCCATAATGAGATAAAGAGAAGGTTCTAGGAAAAAGGACTCCATTAACATGCTAAAAGCTGGGTTCTTGCGATAATGATGACCAAGATGAGCCCAGATGTGAAGTTACAACTTCAGATCTTGGCTCCTTACTCGAAATGCAATACTAAAGCCCCAAAATGACCCCAAACCTAAATATAGAAAAAGGGGTTTTACTAGAAGAATCTCAAGGTGATGAATGAATACCTCTAAAATATGATAAACTAAGATAAGTTTCAGATTCTCGACTGCTTCCTTACTCAAAGCTCCTTGACCCTCAACTTTTCCACACTCAACTCCTTCTTCCAAGCTAAATAGCACACCAAGAAGCGTACCACACGAATTTGGGTTTCATTGAGCATCTCAAAGACTGTAAATAGGCCAAAGGAGGCTGAGGCTACTTTAAATAGGGGTGTAAACCGTGAGATTTTGGGTTTCATCTACCAGCTCCTACTCGCCGAGTCCCAAGATGGACTCGTCGAGTAGGTCACTTAACACGCAATCCCACCCCGCTGCTACTCAACGAGTAGGTTAACCAAATCATCAAGTAGAGCTTAACCCAATAAATCTTATTTAAACAATACCTGAGAATCGGGGCGTTACATTTGGAGGTCATTAGTGATCATTTTGGTGATTGTGAAGCCTTTTTCAAGCAGGTGAAGAGTATAGCAAGGTGGTAGATCAAAGGGAAAGCAGTAGATCCGAGTTTGGGGTTCCATTTCAGATCACATGGAGGTATAAAGCTATAAACTTTACCTAAGAGTGCTTAGATCTAGTATGGTTTATTTTTGAAGTCATTTTGGTCCAAAGGTCAAAGCTTTATTGTCAAAATCTGATTTCTAGGCTAAGGGTTGCCACCTTTGGTGCTAAATGACTCCCTAGGACAGAAAGTGGTCATCTTGGTGGTCTTAATGGGTTCATGCAAGAGTTGAGACGACTTTCATGGAAGTAGAATATCATTTTTGGAGTTTGGACATGTTTGGGACATGTAAAGTCACCAAGTTAGTGACTTGATGGATTGAGACATTGAAAAGGACTGAGATCTGTGATTTTAGCTTCTGGATCGGAGTATTAAGCACTTAATGGGAAATTGAGTTAATAAGGGAGCACACTGAATGTACATTTAGGTATGCCCAGCATACACACCATTTGGATAGTACGCTTAACGTACATAGGAGTACGCCCAACATACTAATCAGATTTGGGTCTTGCGAGTTTTAGGGCTCGGTTTGGGCCATTCAGTGGACTTTGGTTCTTTGGGCATTAGTGGGCCATCAAAAGTTAGAAAATGTGGTCAAAGAAGATGTTTGGACTTAGGGTAAGGCCCGTTAGATGGACTGGGCCCAGTTTAGCAAATTGGGCCATTAGTGGGTTTGGGAAGCCCATATAGTGTTGGTCCTTTTATGATATGATTTTGAGCCTTAGATATGGACCAAGTTGGACTAAGGAGGATTATTGTTTTGGACTAAGTGATATTTTGGTAATGATAGCTTGGGAGTCGAGAGATCAATAGTACGGGGATCTGCCAGCTAACAGCAAGCGGTTATTCATAGGATTCCACAGTCAACTTTGCGAGGTGAGTTTTCCTTTAGTATGAATGGGTCTAAGGCACCAATGCCAGCCCGTTTATGTAGTTATAGTATG
The DNA here is from genome assembly GCF_052625555.1 of Lactuca saligna. Taxonomy (NCBI): domain Eukaryota; kingdom Viridiplantae; phylum Streptophyta; class Magnoliopsida; order Asterales; family Asteraceae; genus Lactuca; species Lactuca saligna. The sequence continues at coordinate 189,076,912 of NC_136417.1, read as the reverse complement.
CCAAACTCTAGTCTGATTCCATGGTTAGCCCAATGCCGCTTATGTGTTTCGGACTTAGGTTCGATGTCAGGGCAGTCACGAGAAGTAGTTATGTATGTGTGATGTCTTTGTGATTCTTTCATGTTATATGCTTTGTCTTATGTGTTCCGGGGCAAGCCCGATGTATGTTAGTTTATATGCTATGTGTTATGTGTTCCGGGGAAAGCCTGACGTCAGGGCAAGCCCGATGCATGTTAGTTTATTATGTGTTATGTGTTCCGGGGCAAGCCCAATGTATGCTAGATGGTATGTTATATGTTATATGTGTTGGATAAGGTGTCTAAGTCCATAACTATATTTGGTATGTACTTGACCCGACCCGACATGGTCCGTTTGGGTTGCATGGCATCATGCATTTCAATAGACTATATGAGATATATAACACTTGTGGTTTATTAATATATTATAAGTTCTAATATACTAATAGTATTATTTAATTAGTATTGATCAAGAATTAATTTGGAATTAATTAAGTGATCAAAAGATGACTAATTAAATATATGGGTTGATTATGTAAATCATCCATAACTTGTATAGTGGGCTAAAAGGCTCCATGGATTATTAAGTTGGGTTAAACCTATAGGATGCTCCATGGGAGTTACAAACCCATGGGTCATGGAAATGAAGAGTCATGTCACATTAGGGTTTACATGCTGTAACCCTAGATGTGACACACTATATAAGCAACATGTTACTCACCAAAATCGGCAACATGAAGTTACAAGAGGGCTAGGCCGTTTTTTACAAGTGTTAGCATTCTCTCAAAGTCATTCCAAAGCATTTGGTGTTGTGTGAAGCATTTGAGGCATCACACTTGGGGTGCTAGGCTCTCAAGGTTTTCAACGAATCAACTCAACTACAAGGTATGTAATTCTAGCTAACTTTTAGATTAAAAGTTCCCCATGTATGCTAGATAGGATTATGAATCTTGGAAATCATATTTTTCATGTATTTTAGACAAACATAGATCCAAGGTTTTCTAGGGTTGCATGTGCACTTAGGGGTGTTAGAGTGCTCAAAACCCATTAGTGGTATCAAAGCATAGGCTTGTTTGTTAAATACTTGATGCAAACTTGTTTTTCAAAAGCCAAAAACTGTCCAGACAAGAAAACTCGACTAGTTCTGGCCAAAAACTCACCGAGTTTACGTGTTATTTCATGAACTCAACGAGTTCCCTGATGAACTCGACGGGTTTGTCATCCAGTGAGCATGTTTTGGAGCTTTGCTGTTATAAATGGACTAGAAACATTACCCTAAATTGTTTTGGTGTTGTAAAACTTGTTATAGATGGTGTAATGATTGTTCTAATCCATTTACAATGGCTAATATCAATTTTTCATGATTATATGTGTTCATATGTTCTTGAAATTTTGATATGAATATTCATGTTCTTATGAGTTTTTGATAGATCATAGGAATTACTTGTTTAATTGTTTAATTCATGATCTTTATGTGTTTTAATGGAGTCCATAACTTTTCCTCAAGTTATGGATAACCAAAAGTCTCTTTGTGTTACAAACTATTAAAAGAACACATAAGTTATAAAATGAAGAGTCTTCATTTTAATAACTCATAAGTTATGAATGTGAAAGATTTTGTAAAGTTACAAAACTTGTCCTCAAGTTTTGGAACATGTAAAGTCACTTAATAAACTTTAGTTCCAACCCCTAGATTTTTAAAGGTTAAAAATCAACCCTTATACTTTATAATATTATAAGTTAATAATTTATATATATGTATAAGAGCAAGTCATCTTACCATTAGTAGGCCTCATTCACTAATCTGATCTATAAGGGGGTATAAGGCTGCTGCCTATAAAATGGCAGCTTATTGGGTGTCCACTCTCACCTACCGCTTCCTTGATCGGTGGAGGGTTGTTAGCCAAACAGGTAGGAAAAGGACTTATAAATTCTCATTAAAAGTATGATGAATGTTATAAAGTAACTAAATGTTTTATTAAATTCCCAATCTTAGTTACTTTAGGAAAATGTGAATAAGGTGTTAATCCATGAAATTACACTTTACACTTTGTTTTAGTCGTTAGTGAAGCGTGTGTGGTTAACCGGCAAACTAACCTAGACTTAACAAGGTAGGTAAAGGGTGACTTAAAGATTATTATAGGTCGGTGGAGTGCGTGTGGTTAACCGGCGCATCGATTAAGTGATAAACTTTAAGGGTACCAAGTGATTTGCATGGTTACTTCACACCTCGTTTTGTGATCCTCGGTATCCCAGTAACAAAACTTAGAGGGCACACTCGAGATTGAAACATGCCTTTGAAAATTTCATTGAATCTCAAAAGAATCTAGGAATTTCTAAGAACCAATTAAAAACCTAATATTTATATTTTGTTTTTCATGGTGGAAATTGGTGAATTGTCATTCACCAATGTTTCAAATATGTTATAGCTTAGATTACAGCATCCCTCTTCTAAGTTATAATATATTATGATTGGATCCTAGCCTTAATATTACATTTGGGTGTTTTATTAAGGACTACCTTTATATCTAAAGTAAATTTGTTCTCTTCTTTTTCAGATGTCTTCCAACAACACTGCTTCTGGGTCAAACCCTACTGGCTCCTTTTCCCTCATGAACCTATGTGGGAGAATCGTCTTCGATGGTTCCAACTTTATGGATTGGATCCGGAACATCAGGATGGTGACTCGATACAAGGACAAGGAATATATCCTCGATAAGGAGCTAAAGGAGATCGATGAGTCCACTGCTACTCCCCAGGAGATCGATGACTTCCGGACTCATGAAAGAGATACGACCAAAGTGGCATGCATCATGATGGCCACCACGACAACTGAACTCGAAAATTCCTATGAGGACTACTACCCAAAGTACCAGCAAGATGTGAAGGATAGGAAAGTTAAACCCAACCATGTAGGTATTTACACTATTTTAACACTTGGGTCCTTGATATAGGTTTTGGTATTCATATCTATTCTGATTTGCAGGGACTAAGAAGAAGTGAGAATGTGGAGCATGGAAAGATAAACTTGATCATGGAGAATAGGAAAGCTTCACATGTCACCAAGATTGGGGTTTATTCTTTTGTTGCTAAGTAGTGGGTTTACTTTAGATTTGAATAAATGTTGTTATTTGCCAGAAATGGCAAGAAATATTATTTCCTTTCATGCTTTGTACAAACAAGGGTTTACCTTTTCTTTTGATAATGAAATTCGTGGAATAAATGCTTTCTTTAATAATGTTCTTTATTTTAAAGCAATACCTTGTGATGGTGTGTATAAAGTTGTATTTGTTGTAGATAATCTAGGAAATAATGTGTTGTGTATTGATTCTTTTTGTAATAATAGCTTGGATAAAGCATTGTTATGGAATTGTTGTCTTGGACATGTGAGCAAGAAATGCATTGGCCAACTCCAAAAGGATGGAATCTTGGAGTCATTTCACCTAAAGTCAGATGATAATTGTGAATCATGCTTACTTGGAAAAAATGACAAAGTCACCCTTCACAAGTTCTTGTGCTAGGGGTGAAGGTCTGCTGGATCTAGTGCACACGGATGTGTGTGGACCCTTCAAATCGGCCACAAGGGATACTAATCGTTATTATTTGACTTTTACTGATGATTATAGTAGATATGGTTATGTCTATTTAATCAAGCATAAGTCAGAGACTTTTTAAGGGTTTAAAGAGTTCAAACAGGAAGTCGAGAATCAATTGGGCAGGAACATTAAGATGCTTTGATCCGGTCGTAGTGGTGAGTATCTTAGTACAGAGTTCCTCAACTATCTTAAGGAATGTGGGATTATCTCACAATTGACACCTCCCAGGACACCACAACTTAATGGTGTGGCTGAGACGCGCAATCGAACCTTGTTGGATATGGTTCGCTCCATGATGAGTCAAGCTTCGCTACCAATCTCATTTTGGGGGTATTCCTGAGAGACTGCCGCCCATATCCTTAATCTGGTCCCTACAAAGAAAGTTGCCAAAACTCCTCATGAGATGTGGACTGGTAAAGTTCCCAAACTAGACCACATCAAGATTTGGTGTTGCGAGGCTTTCGTGAGACGCGAGACTCATGATAAACTCGAACCTCAAAGTGAGAGGTGTATTTTCATTGGCTACCCACAAAAATCCTTTGGTTACCTCTTCTACAGACCTAGTGACAATGTGGTCTTTGTAGCAAGGAGGGGTGTCTTTCAAGAGAGAGAGTTCATAAGTCAAGGAAACAGTGGGAGGCAAAATGACCTTGAATAAATTCAAGAGTCAAGTGGTGAAGGAACTTCAAACCCTAGCACTCAACCTGAGGAGGAAACTCATGTTGAGCCAATTGACAGATCTGTACCTCTGAGGCGTTCCACAAGGGTTAGGAATGCACCTGAGCATTATTATGGTTTCCATATTACTACGGAAGGTGAGACACTTATCCGTGATGAGATGTTGGTAAGTTTAGATGAACCTAACAGTTACGTGGAAGCCATGGCAGGCCCCGAGTCTACCAAATAGAAAGAGACATTGGACAACGAGATACAGTCCATGTATGACAATCAAGTTTGGAACTTGGCTGACAATGTACTAGGTCGTAAGATAGTTGGGTGCAAGTGGATCTTCAAGAAGAAGACCGACATTGATGGTAATGTACACACATATAAGGCACGACAGGTTGCAAAGGGCTTTTCTCAAACTCCGAGAGTTGATTATGATGAGACCTTTTCACTAGTAGAAAAGTTAAGTCCATTAGGGTCCTGTTAGCCATCGCTGCATTTCATGATTATGAAATATGGCAAATGGATGTCAAAATCGCCTTCCTTAATGGATGTTTAGTTGAGGATGTTTACACGAGTAAGCCAGAGGGTTTTTTCAGTACATAATACCCTAATAGAGTGTGTAAGCTCGAGAAATTCATTTATGGATTGAAACAGGCACCTCGGAGATGGAACCTTTGCTTTGATGAGTAAGTCAAAGAATTTGGCTTTTCAAGGAGTGAAGATGAATCTTGTGTCTATGTCAAGGCTAGTGGGAGTATAGTTAGCTTTTTGGTACTGTATGTGAATGACATAATACTCATAAGAAATGACATCCCAACCATGCAGGAAGTGAAGTCCTGGCTTGGGAAGTGTTTCTCTATGAAAGACCTAGGAGAAGTTGCCTATATTCTAGGGATAAGGATCCTGAGAGACCGGAGTAAAAGACTAATGGGACTTAGTCAGAGTACCTACTTGGATAACGTGCTGAAGAGGTTCAGCATGTAGGAATCCAAGAAAGGAGAATTACCTATCCAGTGTAATGCCAGACTGAGTAAAACTCAGAGCCCGAGTACTGAGGCTAAGATAGCAAAGATGAGTCGAGTACCTTATGCTTCTGCAGTAGGCTCGATCATGTATGTTATGACTTGTACTCGTCCTGATGTAGCCTTTGCCTTAAGCATGGTCAACAGATATCAGGGGAACCCTAGCAAGGCTCACTGGACTACGGTAAAGAATATCCTCAATTACCTGCTAAGGACTAAGGACTGGGTCCTTACCCTCAGTGTGAGTGATGACTTGAGAGTTGTAGGGTATACAGATGCTAGCTTTCAGACTGATAGGGATAATTTCCGCTCTCTGTCAGGCTGGGTCTTTACCTTAAACGGAGGAGCAATTACTTGGAAAAGTTCCAAGCAAGACACAATGGCTGATTCAACTTGCAAATCAGAGTATATAGCAGCAAGCGAGGCAGCAAAGGAGGCGATATGGCTAAAGAACTTCATTGGAGACCCTGGAGTTGTACCAGCTATAAAGGAGCCAATGGAAATTTTCTGTGATAGTGAAAGTTCAGTTGCTTTAGCGAAGGAACCAAGGGATGACGGGAGATACAGACACATCGACAGAAAATACCATTTCATCAAACATCGAATAGACGAAGGACTCCTAGTGGCAAAGAGGGTATCATCAGATGAGAACCCAGCAGATCCCCTCACAAAGGGACTGACTCGGGTTAAGCATCTCCAGCATGCTCGGAGCATAGGGCTAAAGGATGACATTAGTTTTAGAAGTTAGATAATTTTGAAATTTGTAAAGTGTAATTGACATTTGATGATGAATAAAAGTGTGTTTATTTATAAGTAAAGTGTTCCTATCTCTTGTCAATCATTTACTATATTTCTTTTGCATGTTTTGACTGTTGGAATAGTGTCTAAGGCTATAACTATATTCGGTTGTGCATGGTCCTTTTGGGTTGCCTTCACCATAGCAACTTGAAGGATGATTTGTTAAGAGAGAGTAAATATTATAAGGAATAATATTTAGCTATTTGATTAATATAAGTCATAAATTAATTGGTATTAATTTGGTGACTTAAAGAGATTAATTAAATAAGAGGGTATAAACTGTCAATTGTTTGATAGTTAGACTTTGGACTATAAATCCATTAGGATGGACTTTGGACGGTTTCTAAGAGCTTTAGGATAGCTCAAAATAGTCCATAAGGATATCTATGGAATGGATTTGGATAGCCTTAAGTGAAGATTATCCAATTAGGGTTTAGGGTGAAACCCTTAAGGAGTCTACAAGTATAAATAGACCCTAGGGGTGAAGGAATTCGACACACCATCCAAAGTAGAGATACTCTGGCCGAATTCCTCCCCTCTCCTCTCTCCTAAATCATCTTGCTTGCTATTGGTGTTTGTAAGCCATTAGAGGAGTGACAATTGTGACTCTAGAAGCTCCAAGACAAGAAGATCAACAAGGAACTCAAAGGTATGATTCTAGATCTGTTTTAATGTTGTTGTTTAACCTAATTAGCCATTAGAAGTCTTGGATTCAAAAGCATGTTTGATAGAAAGCCTAGATCCAAGCAATAGGGTTTTGCATGCGCACATAGGAAAGTTCTTATGGCTAAAACCCAATAGTGGTATCAGAGCCTAGATTGGTTTTCTACAAATTGTTGCTTGAATAACTGAAACAAACCTGCAAAATTCGATTTTTTGGTTTTGAGTCACTGACTCGTCGAGTTCCATGGTGGACTCGTCGAGTAGGCCTGACTCGTCGAGTCCCCTTGTGCACTCGGCGAGTCCAAGCGTCAGGAAGGGCCAGATTCGGGATTTCTTTGTGTTTATCTTATCCAAACTTTCCATAAACTAATTAGATCAATATGAATCCGTTTTTTTGATAAATATAAGTGTTATCTTGATCTAGTTAAAGGTAATTATCAACTAATTAAATATTTAGTTTTCCTATACGATAATTATTTAATTATTTTGATTATTTTTGGTAATTATCCTCAAAGAAATCAAAGATAAATCAAATAAAGATAATTAAGATATTAATTGTTAATTGAAATTATTTGTTATTTGATCCTCCATGTTTTTAAATGTTTAAAACCTACCCTATAGTTTTGAAATTTAAATTTGTGATTAAAAGCTTTAATTTAGACAACTTAAATTTCAAACCCTAGATTTTGAAAAGTTTAAAATACAACCCTATACTTATATGATATTATTAGAATAATATATATATATATATATATATATATATATATATATATATATATATATGTATAACTAAATGCTAGTCTTACCGCTAGTAGGCCTCATTCACGAAGCCAATCTATAAGGTGGGTATAAGGTTGCGGCCTATAAAATGGCGCTTAAATGGTGTACACTCACACCCACCGCTTGCTTGATTGGTGGAGGGTCGTTAGCCGAACGGGTAGGATAGGGCAACCTCATCCTCTCATTAAAAGTATAATAAGAAATACGAAGTAACTAAATCTTTTTTAAATTTCCCAATCTTAGTTACTTTAGGAAAAGTGAATTGATGCAATCCCATGAAATTACACTTTGCACCTTGCTAAGATGTTAGTGGAGCGTGTGTGGTTTACCGGCACACTAATTGGTTCTAAGCGAAGGTGGCGAAGGGTGATTCATTGTTTATCATAGTTCGATGGAGCGTGTGTGGTTTACCGGCACATCGAATAGGTGATCGTAACAATGAAGGCACCATGTAAATTTGCATGGTAATTCACACCCGCTTTGTGATCCTCGGCATCCCAGTCACAAACAAGAGGGGCATATCGAGATTTAAACATGCCATTGAATAGTTCAATGAATCTCATTCGAACCTAGGAATTCTCAAAAACACTTAGGACCGAAAGTTTAAGTTTTGTGATGGAGAATTAGTGAATCGTCATTCACTTACCTTCAATTTATTTGCATGTTGGATTACGGCATCCCTTTTCTAGTATGTAAATATTATTGTTGGATCCTAGCCCTAATTTTTCTTATTGGGTGATAATTAGGGATTCTTGTTCTAATCTATCTTTGTCCTTTCTATAGATGTCAAACGCAAAGAACGCTGCTGCTAGTTCTTTCACGTTGATGAGCCTTTGCCAAAAGGTCACCTTCGATGGGACGAACTTTGGCGAATGGATAAGATACATTCGCACTATTGCTCGCTATGAGGATAAAGAGTATCTCCTCGACGAGAAGCTCGAGAAAATCAACCCCGAAATTGCTACTCCCGCTGAAATCACCGCCTTTGAAACCCATGAGCGAGATGCGACGAAAGTACATTGCATCATGATCGCCACCATGAACTCCGAGTTCCAAAAGTCCTACGAGGACATGTATCCATACGAGATGCATCAAGACTTGTTGGAGAGGTACCACCAAAACGCGAGACAAGAGCGTTACGAGATCTTCACCAACATGATTTCCGCTAAGATGGGTCATGGAGAATCTCTTACCGTGCACTTGCAAAAGATGCAAAGGTATGTCGACCGCCTTCGCAAGTTAAACGTTGACTTCGGCGAAGACTTGGCGATCGACATGGTGCTTCACTATTTGCCTCCGATGTATAATCAATTTAGGATGACCTACCACATGAACAAAGAGGAGGTCACTCTAAGTAAGCTCCAAGGTCTCTTGAGGGTTGCTGAGAGCAATTTCAAGGACAAGTCTGTTGCACCAACTCCAAATCCGTCTGCTGCTCCTGTCTTGGCAATTGGTCAAGGGAAGGGAAAGAAGAGGAAAGCTTCTTCAAATAACTATCGAAAGGTGAAAGCCCGAGATGGTTCCTCTTCTAGTGGGACAAAAGTTGATCCCTCTAAGCCCTGCTCTAACCCGAAGGAGGCAGAGTGCCACCACTGCCACAAGATAGGACATTGGAAGAGAAGCTGCCCGGATTACCTGCAAGCCATCAAGGAAGGAAAGATCAAGCCATCTTTCGCAGGTATATATGCAATAAAATCTAACGATTCTAATCATGCTATTTCTTGGGTTCTTGACACCGGTTGTGGTTATCACATTTGTTCTAATGTGCAGGGACTAAAAGGAAGTAGGGATGTGGAGCAAGGAAGGATCAATCTAATCATGGGGAACAGAAGATCGTCGCCTGTGACCAAGATTGGAGTGTATTCTTTGGTCCTTAAGAATAGTTTAGTTTTAGATTTGAACAATTGTTGCTATTCGCCAGAAATGGCTAGAAACATCATTTCATTTCATGGTTTATATAGACAAGGTTTTAGATTTTCTTTTAATAATGAGAATGGTTCTATTTTGGCTTATCTAAATGGTGTCTTTTATTTTGAAGCTATACCATGTAATGGAATATATGAAACTGTTATGATTGTTGATAACTTAGGAAATGATGTTTTGAATATTGATTCTTCCACTAGTATGGAGAAAGCATCCTTATGGCATTGTCGTCTTGGACATGTCAACAAGAAACGCATAGCCCAACTCCAAAAGGATGGAGTGTTGGAGTCATTCGACCTTAGGGAAGATGACACATGCGAATCTTGTTTACTTGGAAAGATGACTAAGTCACCCTTCACGAGTACTTGTGAAAGGAGTGAGAGACTATTAGACCTAATACATACCGATGTATGTGGACCTTTTAGATCAACCACGAAGGATGGGAACCGCTTCTATGTGACCTTTACCGATGATTATAGTAGATATGGGTATATCTATTTAATCAAGCAAAAGTCAGAAACCTTTGAAAAGTTCAAAGAGTTCAAGAATGAAGTGGAGAATCAATTGGGCAGGAAAATCAAGATGCTTCGATCCGATCGAGGAGGAGAGTACCTAAGTCTTGAATTCCACGATTATCTCAAGGAGTGTGGAATAGTTTCGCAATTGAAGCCTCCTAGGACACCGCAATTGAATGGTGTGGCAGAAAGGCGTAATCGAACCTTATTGGATATGGTTCGCTCTATGATGAGTCGTGCTTCACTACCTATCTTCTTTTGGGGGTACGCCTTAGAGACTGCCGCCCATATCCTTAACCGAGTCCATACCAAGAAGGTTGCCAAAACACCTCACGAGATGTGGACAGGGAAAGTTCCCTCGTTAGCACATATCAAGGTTTGGGGTTGCGAGGCTTTCGTAAGACGAGATACTCACGACAAGCTTGAACCTCGAAGTGAGCGATGTATTTTCATCGGCTACCCGCAAACTTCCTTTGGATATCTCTTCTATAGATTGAAAGATAATGTTATCTTTGTTGCGAGGAGAGGAGTTTTCCGAGAGCGAGAACTCATAAGCCAAGGAGACAGTGGGAGGCAAATCGAACTTGAAGAGATTCAAGAATCGATAGATGAAGGAACCTCTACCGCTGGCGTTCAACCCGAGGAGGAAACTCCGGTTGAACCGATTGACGAATCCTTACCTCTTAGACGTTCCGATAGATTTAGAGTTCAACCCCAGTTTTATGGTTTTCATATTACTACCGAAGGGGACACGTATATTAGTGATGGTACACTAGTAAATCTTGATGAACCTAATAGCTATAAGGAAGCCATGGCAGGCCCGGAGTCTGCGAAATGGAAAGAGGCGATGGATAGCGAGATCCAATCCATGTACGATAACCAAGTTTGGAATTTGGTTGATTACGTGCCCGAACGTAAGACCGTAGGGTGCAAGTGGATCTTCAAGAAGAAGACCGACGTGGATGGGAACGTACACACATACAAAGCGCGATTGGTTGCGAAGGGCTTTACTCAAACTCCCGGAGTTGACTATGATGAGACCTTCTCGCCAGTTGCGAAGATTAAATCTATTAGACTGATGCTAGCAATTGCCTCATTTCATGATTATGAGATTTGGCAAATGGATGTCAAGACCGCTTTCCTTAACAGAAAGTTGGCTGAGGATGTTTACATGGCTCAGCCAAAGGGGTTTGTGGATCCGAAGCATCCGAATAGAGTGTGTAATCTTGAGAAGTCCATTTATGGACTTAAGCAAGCGTCTCGCAGATGGAATCTTTGCTTCGATGAGAAAGTCAAAGAGTTTGGATTTGTACGAAGCGAAGACGAATCTTGTGTATATGTCAAAGCCAGTGGGAGTGTAGTAAGCTTCCTCGTTCTATATGCCAATGACATATTACTCATAGGAAACGACATCCCGACTCTGCAGGAGGTTAAGTCCTGGCTCGGGAAGTGGTTCGCTATGAAGGACCTCGGAGAGGCTTCTTACATTTTGGGAATAAGGATAGTAAGAGATAGAAGTAAGAGACTAATTGGACTTAGTCAGAATACTTACTTAGAGAAGGTACTAAAACGTTTTAGTATGGAAAACTCAAAGAAGGGAGAACTACCGATACAAGGAAATGCCAAGTTGAGTAAGACTCAAAGTCCGAGTACCGAAGCTGAGATAGCAGAAATGAGCCGAGTACCATACGCTTCCGCAGTTGGCTCAATCATGTACGCTATGACTTGTACTCGCCCTGATGTAGCCTTCGCTTTGAGCATGGTTAGCAGATATCAAGGGAACCCTGGCAAAGCACATTGGATTGCGGTGAAGAACATCCTTAAGTACCTTCGGAGAACGAAAGAATGGTTCTTAGTCCTTGGAGGGAGTGATGACTTGAAGGTGCGAGGGTATAGTGACGCCAGTTTTCAAACCGACAGGGACAACTACCGTTCGCAGTCGGGCTGGGTCTTTACCCTAAATGGAGGAGCAGTGACATGGAAAAGTTCCAAGCAAGAAACCATAGCTAATTCAACGTGCGAATCAGAGTACATCGCAGCAAGCGAAGCGTCGAAGGAGGCAATATGGCTGAAGAACTTCATCGGTGATCTTGGAGTTGTGCCGGCCATAAAGGAGCCTATGGATATTTTCTGTGATAACGAAGGTGCGGTTGCCTTGACCAAGGAACCGAGGGATCATGGTAGATCTCGACATATTGACAGAAAATATCACTTCATTAGACATCGTGTAGAAGAAGGACAACTCGTAGTGAAGAGGATATCATCAGAAGATAACCCAGCAGATCCGCTTACGAAGGGACTGAGTAAGGTTAAGCACTTACAGCATGCTAGGAGTATTGGGCTGAAGGATGATATTAGCATAGATTAGATTGTCTTAGAAACGTATAATAGATAAATGTAATTAACATTTGATGATTAAATAAAGAAGTTTTATTTATGAGTAAAGTTACTATCACATGTTAGTTGTTTAACTATTGTTTCACTTTGCATGTTTTGACTTCCAGAATAATTGAGTTTATTAGGAATAATCGAATTATTCAAATGGTCCACAATCGTTCATATGTTGGGAGTAGATATGAATGAAGATTGTCGTGAATTGGTGTGTAGAGTGTCTAAATGGTGTTAGACATAGCAAGAGTTGCTGCAACGTTCATGAGTGCTTATGAACTGGTTTTGAGCATTGGAATAAACCCGCGCTGGCTGGAATCACCTTATGGAATACGATATAAAAGGTGATCGCAAGACGATAATATCATATGGTCTTAAAACCTAGATATATGGTTTATTATTTGTTAATTGATTGTGCATTGATAATGCGAAAACGCATCAGTAACTTGATGTTATAAAGCGCATTGTTGTGTATAGTTGGTTAATGAATAAGTAAATGCATATAAGTCGAAGTTTATCTGTAAATTTTATCCTAAGAGGGTAGAAGAGATATCTTGGCCACTCGATGATTTGATTTGACTTATGTGCCGGGCCCAGTCAGAACTGAATTGATGTGTTCGATTAAGTTCTATGTCAAATAAATCGAAGATCGAGAAATCTAAATGCTAGACTAACCATTCCATAGGATTGTCAGCATGATATCTAACAGAGGACTGTACGATCCCTTATCTAAAGGACAAGATTGATTAGATCAGAGTTGACAGCGTCTTTGAGAGCTATGATTGCAAACCGTATTATACTTGTATAGTTACTAGACTTATCCAAGTGGGAGACTGTTGGAATAGTGTCTAAGGCTATAACTATATTCGGTGGTGCATGGTCCTTTTGGGTTGCCTTCACCATAGCAACTTGAAGGATGATTTGTTAAGAGAGAGTAAATATTATAAGGAATAATATTTAGCTATTTGATTAATATAAGTCATAAATTAATTGGTAATAATTTGGTGACTTAAAGAGATTAATTAAATAAGAGGGTATAAACTGTCAATTGTTTGATAGTTAGACTTTAGACTATAAATCCATTAGGATGGACTTTGGACGGTTTCTAAGAGCTTTAGGATAGCTCAAAATAGTCCATAAGGATATCTATGGAATGGATTTGGATAGCCTTAAGTGAAGATTATCCAATTAGGGTTTAGGGTGAAACCCTTAAGGAGTCTAAAGGTATAAATAGGCCCTTGGGGTGTGGAATTCGTGTACAACCTTTCAGAATCTAAAGTAGAGATACTCTGGCCGAATTCCTCCCCTCTCCTCTCTCCTAAATCATCTTGCTTGCTATTGGTGTTTGTAAGCCATTAGAGGAGTGACAATTGTGACTCTAGAAGCTCCAAGACAAGAAGATCTACAAGGAACTCAAAGGTATGATTCTAGATCTGTTTTAATGTTGTTGTTTAACCTAATTAGCCATTAGAAGTCTTGGATTCAAAAGCATGTTTGATAGAAAGCCTAGATCCAAGCAATAGGGTTTTGCATGCGCATATAGGAAAGTTCTTATGGCTAAAACCCAACAGCTTAATGGGTGTACACTCACACCCACCGCTTGCTTGATTGGTGGAGGGTCGTTAGCCGAACGGGTAGGATAGGGCAACCTCATCCTCTCATTAAAAGTATAATAAGAAATAAGAAGTAACTAAATCTTTTTTAAATTTCCCAATCTTAGTTACTTTAGGAAAAGTGAATTGATGCAATCCCATGAAATTACACTTTGCACCTTGCTAAGATGTTAGTGGAGCGTGTGTGGTTTACCGGCACACTAATTGGTTCTAAGCGAAGGTGGCGAAGGGTGATTCATTGTTTATTATAGTTCGATGGAGCGTGTGTGGTTTACCGGCACATCGAATAGGTGATCGTAACAATGAAGGCACCATGTAAATTTGCATGGTAATTCACACCCGCTTTGTGATCCTCGGCATCCCAGTCACAAACAAGAGGGGCATATCGAGATTTAAACATGCCATTGAATAGTTCAATGAATCTCATTCGAACCTAGGAATTCTCAAAAACACTTAGGACCAAAAGTTTAAGTTTTGTGATGGAGAATTAGTGAATCGTCATTCACTTACCTTCAATTTATTTGCATGTTGGATTACGGCATCCCTTTTCTAGTATGTAAATATTATTGTTGGATCCTAGCCCTAATTTTTCTTATTGGGTGATAATTAGGGATTCTTGTTCTAATCTATCTTTGTCCTTTCTATAGATGTCAAACGCAAACAACGCTGCTGCTAGTTCTTTCACGTTGATGAGCCTTTGCCAAAAGGTCACCTTCGATGGGACGAACTTTGGCGAATGGATAAGATACATTCGCACTATTGCTCGCTATGAGGATAAAGAGTATGTCCTCGACGAGAAGCTCGAGAAAATCAACCCCGAAATTGCTACTCCCGCTGAAATCACCGCCTTTGAAACCCATGAGCGAGATGCGACGAAAGTACATTGCATCATGATCGCCACCATGAACTCCGAGTTCCAAAAGTCCTACGAGGACATGTATCCATACGAGATGCATCAAGACTTGTTGGAGAGGTACCACCAAAACGCGAGACAAGAGCGTTACGAGATCTTCACCAACATGATTTCCGCTAAGATGGGTCATGGAGAATCTCTTACCGTGCACTTGCAAAAGATGCAAAGGTATGTCGACCGCCTTCGCAAGTTAAACGTTGACTTCGGCGAAGACTTGGCGATCGACATGGTGCTTCACTCTTTGCCTCCGATGTATAATCAATTTAGGATGACCTACCACATGAACAAAGAGGAGGTCACTCTAAGTAAGCTCCAAGGTCTCTTGAGGGTTGCTGAGAGCAATTTCAAGGACAAGTCTGTTGCACCAACTCCAAATCCGTCTGCTGCTCCTGTCTTGGCAATTGGTCAAGGGAAGGGAAAGAAGAGGAAAGCTTCTTCAAATAACTATCGAAAGGTGAAAGCCCGAGATGGTTCCTCTTCTAGTGGGACAAAAGTTGATCCCTCTAAGCCCTGCTCTAACCCGAAGGAGGCAGAGTGCCACCACTGCCACAAGATAGGACATTGGAAGAGAAGCTGCCCGGATTACCTGCAAGCCATCAAGGAAGGAAAGATCAAGCCATCTTTCGCAGGTATATATGCAATAAAATCTAACGATTCTAATGATGCTATTTCTTGGGTTCTTGACACCGGTTGTGGTTATCACATTTGTTCTAATGTGCAGGGACTAAAAGGAAGTAGGGATGTGGAGCAAGGAAGGATCAATCTAATCATGGGGAACAGAAGATCGTCGCCTGTGACCAAGATTGGAGTGTATTCTTTGGTGCTTAAGAATAGTTTAGTTTTAGATTTGAACAATTGTTGCTATTCGCCAGAAATGGCTAGAAACATCATTTCATTTCATGGTTTATATAGACAAGGTTTTAGATTTTCTTTTAATAATGAGAATGGTTCTATTTTGGCTTATCTAAATGGTGTCTTTTATTTTGAAGCTATACCATGTAATGGTATATATGAAACTGTTATGATTGTTGATAACTTAGGAAATGATGTTTTTGTTGGATAAGGTGTCTAAGTCCATAACTATTTCTGGTATGTACTTGACCCGACCCGGCATGGTCCATTTGGGTTGCATGGCACCATGCAATTGGATAAACTAAATGAGAGAAATAACACTTGGAGATTATTAATATATTATAAGTTCTAATATATTAATAATATTATTTGATTAGTTTGATCAAGAATTAATTTAGAATTAATTAAGTGATCAAAAGATAACTAATTAAATATATGAGTTGATTAAGTAAATCATCCATATCTTGTATAGTGGGCTAAAAGGCTCCATGGATCATCAAGTTGGGTTCCACCCATAGGATGCTCCATGGATGCTCCATGGGAGTTACAAACCCATGGGTCATGGAAATGAAGAGTCATGACACATTAGGGTTTAACCCTAGATGTGTCAACACTATATAAGGAATATGATCTCCTCCCAAATCGGTTACACTAAGTAATAAGAGGGCTTGGCCGATTTGAAGAAGTGAGTATACTCTCATAAGTTCTTCCAAGAGCATTTGGTGTTGTGTGAAGCATTTGAGGCATCACCACTTGAGGTGCTAGGCTCACAAGGTTTCAAGGAACACAAGCA
This sequence comes from Lactuca saligna, assembly GCF_052625555.1. Taxonomy (NCBI): domain Eukaryota; kingdom Viridiplantae; phylum Streptophyta; class Magnoliopsida; order Asterales; family Asteraceae; genus Lactuca; species Lactuca saligna. The sequence continues at coordinate 189,060,370 of NC_136417.1, read as the reverse complement.
ACAACAAGGTAAGTTATTCTATCTATACTTTATGTTAAAATTGTTCCCCATGTATGCTAGATAGGAATATAACCTTGGAATTCAACTTTGCATGACAAATTAGACAAACATAGATCCAAGGTTATTAGGGTTGCATGTACACTTAGGAAGTGTTAGAATGCTCAAAACCCATCAGTTTTGAATATTGATTCTTCCACTAGTATGGATAAATCATCCTTGTGGCATTGTCGTCTTGGACATGTCAACAAGAAACGCATAGCCCAACTCCAAAAGGATGGAGTGTTGGAGTCATTCAACCTTAGGGAAGATGACACATGCGAATCTTGTTTACTTGGAAAGATGACTAAGTCACCCTTCACGAGTACTTGTGAAAGGAGTGAGAGACTATTAGACCTAATACATACCGATGTATGTGGACCTTTTAGATCAACCACGAAGGATGGGAACCGCTTCTATGTGACCTTTACCGACGATTATAGTAGATATGGGTATATCTATTTAATCAAGCAAAAGTCAGAAACCTTTGAAAAGTTCAAAGAGTTCAAGAATGAAGTGGAGAATCAATTGGGCAGGAAAATCAAGATGCTTCGATCCGATCGAGGAGGAGAGTACCTAAGTCTTGAATTCCACGATTATCTCAAGGAGTGTGGAATAGTTTCGCAATTGACGCCTCCTAGGACACCGCAATTGAATGGTGTGGCAGAAAGGCGTAATCGAACCTTATTGGATATGGTTCGCTCTATGATGAGTCGTGCTTCACTACCTATCTTCTTTTGGGGGTACGCCTTAGAGATTGCCGCCCATATCCTTAACCGAGTCCCTACCAAGAAGGTTGCCAAAACACCTCACGAGATGTGGACAGGGAAAGTTCCCTCGTTGGCACATATCAAGGTTTGGGGTTGCGAGGCTTTTGTAAGACGAGATACTCACGACAAGCTTGAACCTCGAAGTGAGCGATGTATTTTCATCGGCTACCCGCAAACTTCCTTTGGATATCTCTTCTATAGACCGAAAGATAATGTTATCTTTGTTGCGAGGAGAGGAGTTTTCCGAGAGCGAGAACTCATAAGCCAAGGAGACAGTGGGAGGCAAATCGAACTTGAAGAGATTCAAGAATCGATAGATGAAGGAACCTCTACCGCTGGCGTTCAACCCGAGGAGGAAACTCCGGTTGAACCGATTGACGAATCCTTACCTCTTAGACGTTTCGATAGATTTAGAGTTCAACCCAAGTTTTATGGTTTTCATATTACTACCGAAGGGACACGTATATTAGTGATGGTACACTAGTAAATCTTGATGAACCTAATAGCTATAAGGAAGCCATGGCAGGCCCGGAGTCTGCGAAATGGAAAGAGGCGATGGATAGCGAGATCCAATCCATGTACGATAACCAAGTTTGGAATTTGGTTGATTACGTGCCCGAACGTAAGACCGTAGGGTGCAAGTGGATCTTCAAGAAGAAGACCGACGTGGATGGGAACGTACACACATACAAAGCGCGATTGGTTGCGAAGGGCTTTACTCAAACTCCCGGAGTTGACTATGATGAGACCTTCTCGCCAATTGCGAAGATTAAATCTATTAGAGTGATGCTAGCAATTGCCGCATTTCATGATTATGAGATTTGGCAAATGGATGTCAAGACCGCTTTCCTTAACGGAAAGTTGGCTGAGGATGTTTACATGGCTCAGCCAGAGGGGTTTGTGGATCCGAAGCATCCGAATAGAGTGTGTAAGCTTGAGAAGTCCATTTATGGACTTAAGCAAGCGTCTCGCAGATGGAATCTTTGCTTCGATGAGAAAGTCAAAGAGTTTGGATTTGTACGAAGCGAAGACGAATCTTGTGTATATGTCAAAGCCAGTGGGAGTGTAGTAAGCTTCCTCGTTCTATATGTCGATGACATATTACTCATAGGAAACGACATCCCGACTCTGCAGGAGGTTAAGTCCTGGCTCGGGAAGTGCTTCGCTATGAAGGACCTCGGAGAGGCTTCTTACATTTTGGGAATAAGGATAGTAAGAGATAGAAGTAAGAGACTAATTGGACTTAGTCAGAATACTTACTTGGAGAAGGTACTAAAACGTTTTAGTATGGAAAACTCAAAGAAGGGAGAACTACCGATACAAGGAAATGCCAAGTTGAGTAAGACTCAAAGTCCGAGTACCGAAGCTGAGATAGCAGAAATGAGCCGAGTACCATACGCTTCCGCAGTTGGCTCAATCATGTACGCTATGACTTGTACTCGCCCTGATGTAGCCTTCGCTTTGAGCATGGTTAGCAGATATCAAGGGAACCCTGGCAAAGCACATTGGATTGCGGTGAAGAACATCCTTAAGTACCTTCGGAGAACGAAAGAATGGTTCTTAGTCCTTGGAGGGAGTGATGACTTGAAGATGCGAGGGTATAGTGACGCCAGTTTTCAAACCGACAGGGACAACTACCGTTCGCAGTCGGGCTGGGTCTTTACCCTAAATGGAGGAGCAGTGACATGGAAAAGTTCCAAGCAAGAAACCGTAGCTGATTTAACGTGCGAATCAGAGTACATCGCAGCAAGCGAAGCGTCGAAGGAGGCAATATGGCTGAAGAACTTCATCGGTGATCTTGGAGTTGTGCCGGCCATAAAGGAGCCTATGGAGATTTTCTGTGATAACGAAGGTGCGGTTGCCTTGACCAAGGAACCGAGGGATCATGGTAGATCTCGACATATCGATAGAAAATATCACTTCATTAGACATCGTGTAGAAGAAGGACAAATCATAGTGAAGAGGATATCATCAGAAGATAACCCAGCAGATCCGCTTACGAAGGGACTGAGTAGGGTTAAGCACTTACAGCATGGTAGGAGTATTGGGCTGAAGGATGATATTAGCATAGATTAGATTGTATTAGAAACGTATAATAGATAAATGTAATTAACATTTGATGATTAAATAAAGAAGTTTTATTTATGAGTAAAGTTACTATCACATGTTAGTTGTTTAACTATTGTTTCACTTTGCATGTTTTGACTTCCAGAATAATTGAGTTTATTAGGAATAATCGAATTATTCAAATGGTCCACAATCGTTCATATGTTGGGAGTAGATATGAATGAAGATTGTCATGAATTGGTGTGTAGAGTGTCTAAATGGTGTTAGACATAGCAAGAGTTGCTGCAACGTTCATGAGTGCTTATGAACTGGTTTTGAGCATTGGAATAAACCCGCGCTTGCTGGAATCACCTTATGGAATACGATATAAAAGGTGATCGCAAGACGATAATATCATATGGTCTTAAAACCTAGATATATGGTTTATTATTTGTTAATTAATTGTGCATTGATAATGCGAAAACGCATCAGTAACTTGATGTTATAAAGCGCATTGTTGTGTATAGTTGGTTAATGAATAAGTAAATGCATATAAGTCGAAGTTTATCTGTAAATTTTATCCTAAGAGGGTAGAAGAGATATCTTGGCCACTCGATGATTTGATTTGACTTATGTGCCGGGCCCGGTCAGAACTGAATTGATGTGTTCGATTAAGTTCTATGTCAAATAAATCGAAGATCGAGAAATCTAAATGCTAGACTAACCATTCCATAGGATTGTCAGCATGATATCTAACAGAGGACTGTACGATCCCTTATCTAAAGGACAAGATTGATTAGATCAGAGTTGACAGCGTCTTTGAGAGCTACGATTGCAAACCGTATTATACTTGTATAGTTACTAGACTTATCCAAGTGGGAGACTGTTGGAATAGTGTCTAAGGCTATAACTATATTCGGTTGTGCATGGTCCTTTTGGGTTGCCTTCACCATAGCAACTTGAAGGATGATTTGTTAAGAGAGAGTAAATATAATAAGGAATAATATTTAGCTATTTGATTAATATAAGTCATAAATTAATTGGTATTAATTTGGTGACTTAAAGAGATTAATTAAATAAGAGGGTATAAACTGTCAATTGTTTGATAGTTAGAGTTTGGACTATAAATCCATTAGGATGGACTTTGGACGGTTTCTAAGAGCTTTAGGATAGCTCAAAATAGTCCATAAGGATATCTATGGAATGGATTTGGATAGCCTTAAGTGAAAATTATCCAATTAGGGTTTAGGGTGAAACCCTTAAGGAGTCTACAAGTATAAATAGACCCTAGGGGTGAAGGAATTCAACACACCATCTAAAGTAGAGATACTCTGGCCGAATTCCTCCCCTCTCCTCTCTCCTAAATCATCTTGCTTGCTATTGGTGTTTGTAAGCCATTAGAGGAGTGACAATTGTGACTCTAGAAGCTCCAAGACAAGAAGATCAACAAGGAACTCAAAGGTATGATTCTAGATCTGTTTTAATGTTGTTGTTTAACCTAATTAGCCATTAGAAGTCTTGGATTCAAAAGCATGTTTGATAGAAAGCCTAGATCCAAGCAATAGGGTTTTGCATGCGCACATAGGAAAGTTCTTATGGCTAAAACCCAACATTGACTTCCAGAATAATTATGTTTGGTATATCATATTATTCGAAGCTCCACAGTTGGTCATATGTTGGAAGTAGGTATGAATCAAGACTGTCATGAGCTGGTTGCATAGGTATAAGTTGTTGGACATAGCTACAACACTCATGAGTGCTCATAAGTTCTGAGCATTGGAATCAACCCACGCTCACTGGTATCACTTCATGGAATTTATCTCAAGTGATCGTGATATGGTAATATCGTATAAGTCTTCAAACCTAGAGATATGACTTATTGCCTATAATTTGGTTATGATATGATCGTATGAAACCTAATTGGTAACTCAATGTTATAAAACGTACTTTTATGTGTGATTCAACAAGTACTAGAATAAGCATATGAGTCGAAGTTTATCTGCTCCTTAGATTAGAAGCAATATCTGGGCCCCTCGATGATTTTGTTTTGACCTATGTACCGGGCCCAGTTAGAACCGAATTGATGTGTTCAATTTAGTTCTGTGTCAAATAAATCTGAAATCGGGAAACAAACTGCTGGACAATAAGTAAGACTTTGTTCCATGTATTTGTCCGGCTGATATCTAGAATAGAGGATTATATGATCACTTATCTTAAATGGCACATCATCATCGTCTCAGTTCTGAGAGACCTTGAAAGAGCTACGATTGTTGATTGGTTCCTGAAGACATACTTGCAGATATAGTTATTAGACTTATCCAAGTGGGAGACTACTGGATAAGGTGTCTAAGTCGATAACTATATTTGGTATGTACTTGACCCGACCCGACATGGTCCGTTTGGGTTGCATGGCATCATGTATTTCAATAGACTAAATGAGATAAATAACACTTGTGATTTATTAATATATTATAAGTTCTAATATATTAATAGTATTATTTAATTAGTATTGATCAAGAATTAATTTGGAATTAATTAAGTGATCAAAAGATGACTAATTAAATATATGGGTTGATTATGTAAATCATCCATAACTTGTATAGTGGGCTAAAAGGCTCCACGGATTATTAAGTTGGGTTAAACCCATAGGATGCTCCATGGATGCTCCATGGGAGTTACAAACCCATGGGTCACGGAAATGAAAAGTCATGTCACATTAGGGTTTACATGGTGTAACCTTAAACGTGACACACTATATAAGCAACATGTTACTCACCAAAATCGGCTACATGAAGTTACAAGAGGGCCAGGCCGATTTTTACAAGTGTTAGCATTCCCTCAAAGTCATTCCAAAGCATTTGGTGTTGTGTGAAGCATTTGACGCATCACACTTGGGGTGCTAGGCACTCAAGGTTTTCAAGGAATCAAATCAACTACAAGGTATGTAATTCTAGCTAACTTTTAGATTAAAAGTTCCCCATGTATGCTAGATAGGATTATGAATCTTGGTGTTAGTGAGTTCACATGTTTTGTGGTAAAGGTATAATAAACTCTTTTGAAAACTTTTTAGAAATCTTTATGTTTCTTAATTTCTTATCTTCCTATGGTTTATTATATTACCTCCTAGATTATTATCTTTTTAGGACATTTTATTAATCCTAATTTACCAGCTTCGCAGGATATCCAACAATCATATCTTATTATCTTTTAGGATATCTTATTAATCATAATTAACTATCTTTGTAGGATATTTAACTAGTCCTAACGTATTTTATCTACCACCCTAAGGCATCCCTAATTGTAGTTGGATCTCTAAGGTGTTTGTAATGTATTACCATGAGCCCCCATAATCTACCACCCTAAGGCATGTCTAACGTATTTTATCTACCACCCTAAGGCATCCCTAATTGTAGTTGGATCTCTAAGGTGTTTGTAATGTATTACCATGAGCCCCTAAGGCATCCCTAATTGTAATGTATTAACTATCTTCATAGGATATTTAACTAGTCCTAACATATTTTATCTACCACGCTGTTTGACTAATGATTACCCCACCAGGACGCTTCATCGGACGTCGAATATTGATTAATAAAAAAGTTATCCTACCGGGATTATAGCTAGCAATCACAAGTGATGGTGTCAATCCCCGTATAGTGTTGGATTAGTGTCTAAGCTCGTAACGATATTTGGTAAATACTTGACTCGGTTGTGCATGGTCCTTTTGGGTTGCCTTCACCAAAGCAACTTGACAGGATGATTTATTAATAGAGAGGTTAATATGATTTATTAATATATTATATGAATAATATATTAAAGGAGAAATCATATAGTTTAATTAATTAGGCAAGAATTAATTGAGAATTAATTATGTAGCTAAAAGATATTAATTAAATATCGGGGATTTAAACTGTCGAAAGAGTAATAGTTGAATATTGGGCTGAGGAGCCTCTTGGACTAGGCATGGACGAAATGAGGGATGTGTCCATCCTAATTTAGGCCATAAGGGCCCTATTCCAGAAGCTTCCTTCATTTGCTTAAGGCCTAAGTTGTCTATTAGGGTTTTGACTGAAACCCTAGCAGCACCAGTATAAATAAGACCCCAGGGCATCCAATTTTCGGCCGCTTGAACGCTAAGAGTCTTCACAGCCGAAATTATGCCTCTCTCCTCTCTCCAATATCATCCTCTTGCTTATGTGGTGTTTGTAAGCCATTAGAAGAGTGACATTTGTGACTCTAAGCTCCAAGACAAGAAGATTCAAGCCATTGTTGAAGAGGTAATCATCTAGATCTGTTTTCTTATGTTAATTTCGAAATATGTATGCTAGATCTAGCGTTTGTAAGTCTTGGATGAATTGTATGTACAATAGAGTAACCTAGATCCAAGCTTTAGAGTTTGCGTGAGCACATAGGATGTTCTTTTGTGTAAAACTCATCAGTGGTATCAGAGCCTTGATTGGTTTCTGTTGTATTAATGCCTTGTATGTTCATCCTGCTGGAAAAATCATTTTTTTGCCCTCTGCCCGACCTGAATCGGCGAGTCACTATCTAGACTCGGCGAGTCGGCCCAACTCGGCGAGTCCAGTTAGTGACTCGGCAAGTCAAGTAGTCAGACAGAAGGATTTTCGGGATTTCTTACTATTTTGCTGAAGGATAATTAACAAAATTGTTTTTGACTAATAAAATTCGAATTTTATTGTTGTTATATGTTATCCTTACCAAAACAAAAGATAATTACCAATTATTTGAATAATAAACTCCTTATATGATAATATTTGATTATTTAAATTATTTGATAAATTATCTGGTGAATAAATGGAATAGGTCAAATTTAGATAATCATTAAGTTAAATGTTTAATTTTAAATTATTTTCTATTTGATCCTATGTGTTTTGAAAAGTTCAAAACTTGCCCTCATGTTTTGAAATTTAAATTTTTGATTAAAAGTTTAATTTGAATTATTTAAATTTGAAACCCTAGAATTTTACAAGTTTAAATTTCAACCTTATACTTTATTTATTATAATATATATATATATATATATATATATATATATATATATATATATATATATATATATATATATATAACTTAAATTGCTAGTCTTACCGTTAGTAGGCCTCATTCACGAAGCCGATATATAAGGGGGTATAAGATTATGGCCTATAAAATGGCCGTTTACTGGGAGTCCACTCTCACTCACCGCTTCATTGATTGGTGGAGGGTCGTTAGCCGAACGGGTAGGATAGGGCAACCCTCTCCTCGTTAAACGTATAATGAATTTATAAAAGTAACTAAATGTTTTTAAAAATTCCCAATCTTAGTTACTTTAAGAAAAAAGTGAAATTGAATCAATTCCATGAAATTACACTTTCTACCATTTCTAAGACGTTAGTGGAGCGTGTGTGGTTAACTGACACACTAATTGGGCTCTAAGAAAAGGTGGCAAAAGGTGACTCAATGTTTGTCATAGTTCAATGGAGCATGTTTGGTTAACCGACACATCGAATAGGTGACTTTAACAATGAGGGCACCATGTACATTTGCATGGTTATTCACAACCGTTTTGTGATCCTCGGCATCCCAGTCACAGATTTGAGGGGCATATCGAGATCTAAACATGCCATTGAAAAGTTCAATGAATCTCAAAAGATCCTGAACTTAGTCCCTACCAAGAAGGTTGCCAAAACACCTCACGAGATGTGGACAGGGAAAGCTCCCTCATTAGCACATATCAAGGTTTGGGGTTGCGAGGCTTTCGTAAGACTAGAGACTCACGACAAGCTCGAACCTCGTTGTGAGCGGTGTATTTGTTGGAATAGTGTCTAAGGCTATAACTATATTCGGTGGTGCATGGTCCTTTTGGGTTGCCTACACCATAGCAACTTGAAGGATGATTTGTTAAGAGAGAGTAAATATTATAAGGAATAATATTTAGCTATTTGATTAATATAAGTCATAAATTAATTGGTATTAATTTGGTGACTTAAAGAGATTAATTAAATAAGAGGGTATAAACTGTCAATTGTTTGATAGTTAGACTTTGGACTATAAATCCATTAGGATGGACTTTGGACGGTTTCTAAGCGCTTTAGGATAGCTCAAAATAGTCCATAAGGATATCTATGGAATGGATTTGGATAGCCTTAAGTGAAGATTATCCAATTAGGGTTTAGGGTGAAACCCTTAAGGAGTCTAAAAGTATAAATAGACCCTAGGGGTGAAGGAAATTCGACACACCATCTAAAGTAGAGATACTCTGGCCGAATTCCTCCCCTCTCCTCTCTCCTAAATCATCTTGCTTGCTATTGGTGTTTGTAAGCCATTAGAGGAGTGATAATTGTGACTCTAGAAGCTCCAAGACAAGAAGATCAACAAGGAACTCAAAGGTATGATTCTAGATCTGTTTTAATGTTGTTGTTTAACCTAATTAGCCATTAGAAGTCTTGGATTCAAAAGCATGTTTGATAGAAAGCCTAGATCCAAGCAATAGGGTTTTGCATGCGCACATAGGAAAGTTCTTATGGCTAAAACCCAACAGTGGTATCAGAGCCTAGATTGGTTTTCTACAAATTGTTGCTTCAATAACTGAAACAAACCTGCAAAATTCGATTTTTTGGTTTTGAGTCACTGACTCGTCAAGTTCCATGGTGGACTCGTCGAGTAGGCCTGACTCGTCGAGTCCCCTTGTGCACTCGGCGAGTCCAAGCGTCAGGAAGGGCCAGATTCGGGATTTCTTTGTGTTTATCTTATCCAAACTTTCCATAAACTAATTAGATCAATATGAATCCGTTTTTTTGATAAATATAAGTGTTATCTTGATCTAGTTAAAGGTAATTATCAACTAATTAAATATTTAGTTTTCCTATACGATAATTATTTAATTATTTTGATTATTTTTGGTAATTATCCTCAAAGAAATCAAAGATAAATCAAATAAAGATAATTAAGATATTAATTGTTAATTGAAATTATTTGTTATTTGATCCTCCATGTTTTTAAATGTTTAAAACCTACCCTATAGTTTTGAAATTTAAATTTGTGATTAAAAGCTTTAATTTAGACAACTTAAATTTCAAACACTAGATTTTGAAAAGTTTAAAATACAACCCTATACTTATATGATATTATTAGAATAATATATATATATATATATATATATATATATATATATATATATATATATATATATATATGTATAACTAAATGCTAGTCTTACCGCTAGTAGGCCTCATTCACGAAACCAATCTATAAGGTGGGTATAAGGTTGCGGCCTATAAAATGGCGCTTAATGGGTGTACACTCACACCCACCGCTTGCTTGATTGGTGGAGGGTCGTTAGCCGAACGGGTAGGATAGGGCAACCTCATCCTCTCATTAAAAGTATAATAAGAAATACGAAGTAACTAAATCTTTTTTAAATTTCCCAATCTTAGTTACTTTAGGAAAAGTGAATTGATGCAATCCCATGAAATTACACTTTGCACCTTGCTAAGATGTTAGTGGAGCGTGTGTGGTTTACCGGCACACTAATTGGTTCTAAGCGAAGGTGGCGAAGGGTGATTCATTGTTTATCATAGTTCGATGGAGCGTGTGTGGTTTACCGACACATCGAATAGGTGATCGTAACAATGAAGGCACCATGTAAATTTGCATGGTAATTCACACCCGCTTGGTGATCCTCGGCATCCCAGTCACAAACAAGAGGGGCATATCGAGATTTAAACATGCCATTGAATAGTTCAATGAATCTCATTCGAACCTAGGAATTCTCAAAAACACTTAGGACCAAAAGTTTAAGTTTTGTGATGGAGAATTAGTGAATCGTCATTCACTTACCTTCAATTTATTTGCATGTTGGATTACGGCATCCCTTTTCTAGTATGTAAATATTATTGTTGGATCCTAGCCCTAATTTTTCTTATTGGGTGATAGTTAGGGATTCTTGTTCTAATCTATCTTTGTCCTTTCTATAGATGTCAAACGCAAACAACGCTGCTGCTAGTTCTTTCACGTTGATGAGCCTTTGCCAAAAGGTCACCTTCGATGGGACGAACTTTGGCGAATGGATAAGATACATTCTCACTATTGCTCGCTATGAGGATAAAGAGTATGTCCTCGACGAGAAGCTCGAGAAAATCAACCCCGAAATTGCTACTCCCGCTGAAATCACCGCCTTTGAAACCCATGAGCGAGATGCGACGAAAGTACATTGCATCATGATCGCCACCATGAACTCCGAGTTCCAAAAGTCCTACGAGGACATGTATCCATACGAGATTCATCAAGATTTGTTGGAGAGGTACCACCAAAACGCGAGACAAGAGCGTTACGAGATCTTCACCAACATGATTTCCACTAAGATGGGTCATGGAGAATCTCTTACCGTGCACTTGCAAAAGATGCAAAGGTATGTCGACCGCCTTCGCAAGTTAAACGTTGACTTCGGCGAAGACTTGGCGATCGACATGGTGCTTCACTCTTTGCCTCCGATGTATAATCAATTTAGGATGACCTACCACATGAACAAAGAGGAGGTCACTCTAAGTAAGCTCCAAGGTCTCTTGAGGGTTGCTGAGAGCAATTTCAAGGACAAGTCTGTTGCACCAACTCCAAATCCGTCTGCTGCTCCTGTCTTGGCAATTGGTCAAGGGAAGGGAAAGAAGAGGAACGCTTCTTCAAAAAACTATCGAAAGGTGAAAGCCCGAGATGGTTCCTCTTCTAGTGGGACAAAAGTTGATCCCTCTAAGCCCTGCTCTAACCCGAAGGAGGCAGAGTGCCACCACTGCCACAAGATAGGACATTGGAAGAGAAGCTGTCCGGATTACCTGCAAGCCATCAAGGAAGGAAAGATCAAGCCATCTTTCGCAGGTATATATGCAATAAAATCTAACGATTCTAATCATGCTATTTCTTGGGTTCTTGACACCGGTTGTGGTTATTGTTGGAATAGTGTCTAAGGCTATAACTATATTCGGTGGTGCATGGTCCTTTTGGGTTGCCTTCACCATAGCAACTTGAAGGATGATTTGTTAAGAGAGAGTAAATATTATAAGGAATAATATTTAGCTATTTGATTAATATAAGTCATAAATTAATTGGTATTAATTTGGTGACTTAAAGAGATTAATTAAATAAGAGGGTATAAACTGTCAATTGTTTGATAGTTAGACTTTGGACTATAAATCCATTAGGATGGACTTTGGACGGTTTCTAAGAGCTTTAGGATAGCTCAAAATAGTCCATAAGGATATCTATGGAATGGATTTGGATAGCCTTAAGTGAAGATTATCCAATTAGGGTTTAGGGTGAAACCCTTAAGGAGTCTACAAGTATAAATAGACCCTAAGGGTGAAGGAATTCGACAAACCATCTAAAGTAGAGATACTCTGGCCGAATTCCTCCCCTCTCTTCTCTCCTAAATCATCTTGCTTGCTATTGGTGTTTGTAAGCCATTAGAGGAGTGACAATTGTGACTCTAGAAGCTCCAAGACAAGAAGATCAACAAGGAACTCAAAGGTATGATTCTAGATCTGTTTTAATGTTGTTGTTTAACCTAATTAGCCATTAGAAGTCTTGGATTCAAAAGCATGTTTGATAGAAAGACTAGATCCAAGCAATAGGGTTTTGCATGCGCACATAGGAAAGTTCTTATGGCTAAAACCCAATAGTGGTATCAGAGCCTAGATTGGTTTTCTACAAATTGTTGCTTGAATAACTGAAACAAACCTGCAAAATTCGATTTTTTGGTTTTGAGTCACTGACTCGTCGAGTTCCATGGTGGACTCGTCGAGTAGGCCTGACTCGTCGAGTCCCCTTGTGCACTCGGCGAGTCCAAGCGTCAGGAAGGGCCAGATTCGGGATTTCTTTGTGTTTATCTTATCCAAACTTTCCATAAACTAATTAGATCAATATGAATCCGTTTTTTTGATACATATAAGTGTTATCTTGATCTAGTTAAAGGTAATTATCAACTAATTAAATATTTAGTTTTCCTATACGATAATTATTTAATTATTTTGATTATTTTTGGTAATTATCCTCAAAGAAATCAAAGATAAATCAAATAAAGATAATTAAGATATTAATTGTTAATTGAAATTATTTGTTATTTGATCCTCCATGTTTTTAAATGTTTAAAACCTACCCTATAGTTTTGAAATTTAAATTTGTGATTAAAAGCTTTAATTTAGACAACTTAAATTTCAAACCCTAGATTTTGAAAAGTTTAAAATACAACCCTATACTTATATGATATTATTAGAATAATATATATATATATATATATATATATATATATATATATATATATATATATATATATATATATATATATATGTATAACTAAATGCTAGTCTTACCGCTAGTAGGCATCATTCACGAAGCCAATCTATAAGGTGGGTATAAGGTTGCGGCCTATAAAATGGCGCTTAATGGGTGTACACTCACACCCACCGCTTGCTTGATTGGTGGAGGGTCGTTAGCCGAACGGGTAGGATAGGGCAACCTCATCCTCTCATTAAAAGTATAATAAGAAATACGAAGTAACTAAATCTCTTTTAAATTTCCCAATCTTAGTTACTTTAGGAAAAGTGAATTGATGCAATCCCATGAAATTACACTTTGCACCTTGCTAAGATGTTAGTGGAGCGTGTGTGGTTTACCGGCACACTAATTGGTTCTAAGCGAAGGTGGCGAAGGGTGATTCATTGTTTATCATAGTTCAATGGAGCGTGTGTGGTTTACTGGCACATCGAATAGGTGATCGTAACAATGAAGGCACCATGTAAATTTGCACGGTAATTCACACCCGCTTTGTGATCCTCGGCATCCCAGTCACAAACAAGAGGGGCATATCGAGATTTAAACATGCCATTGAATAGTTCAATGAATCTCATTCGAACCTAGGAATTCTCAAAAACACTTAGGACCAAAAGTTTAAGTTTTGTGATGGAGAATTAGTGAATCGTCATTCACTTACCTTCAATTTATTTGCATGTTGGATTACGGCATCCCTTTTCTAGTATGTAAATATTATTGTTGGATCCTAGCCCTAATTTTTCTTATTGGGTGATAATTAGGGATTCTTGTTCTAATCTATCTTTGTCCTTTCTATAGATGTCAAACGCAAACAACGCTGCTGCTAGTTCTTTCACGTTGATGAGCCTTTGCCAAAAGGTCACCTTCGATGGGACGAACTTTGGCGAATGGATAAGATACATTCGCACTATTGCTCGCTATGAGGATAAAGAGTATGTCCTCGACGAGAAGCTCGAGAAAATCAACCCCGAAATTGCTACTCCCGCTGAAATCACCGCCTTTGAAACCCATGAGCGAGATGCGACGAAAGTACATTGCATCATGATCGCCACCATGAACTCCGAGTTCCAAAAGTCCTACGAGGACATGTATCCATACGACATGCATCAAGACTTGTTGGAGAGGTACCACCAAAACGCGAGACAAGAGCGTTACGAGATCTTCACCAACATGATTTCCGCTAAGATGGGTCATGGAGAATCTCTTACCGTGCACTTGCAAAAGATGCAAAGGTATGTCGACCGCCTTCGCAAGTTAAACGTTGACTTCGGCGAAGACTTGGCGATTGACATGGTGCTTCACTCTTTGCCTCCGATGTATAATCAATTTAGGATGACCTACCACATGAACAAAGAGGAGGTCACTCTAAGTAAGCTCCAAGGTCTCTTGAGGGTTGCTGAGAGCAATTTCAAGGACAAGTCTGTTGCACCAACTCCAAATCCGTCTGCTGCTCCTGTCTTGGCAATTGGTCAAGGGAAGGGAAAGAAGAGGAAAGCTTCTTCAAATAACTATCGAAAGGTGAAAGCCCGAGATGGTTCCTCTTCTAGTGGGACAAAAGTTGATCCCTCTAAGCCCTGCTCTAACCCGAAGGAGGCAGAGTGCCACCACTGCCACAAGATAGGACATTGGAAGAGAAGCTTCCCGGATTACCTGCAAGCCATCAAGGAAGGAAAGATCAAGCCATCTTTCGCAGGTATATATGCAATAAAATCTAACGATTCTAATCATGCTATTTCTTGGGTTCTTGACACCGGTTGTGGTTATCACATTTGTTCTAATGTGCAGGGACTAAAAGGAAGTAGGGATGTGGAGCAAGGAAGGATCAATCTAATCATGGAGAACAGAAGATCGTCGCCTGTGACCAAGATTGGAGTGTATTCTTTGGTGCTTAAAAATAGTTTAGTTTTAGATTTGAACAATTGTTGCTATTCGCCAGAAATGGCTAGAAACATCATTTCATTTCATGGTTTATATAGACAAGGTTTTAGATTTTCTTTTAATAATGAGAATGGTTCTATTTTGGCTTATCTAAATGGTGTCTTTTATTTTGAAGCTATACCATGTAATGGAATATATGAAACTGTTATGATTGTTGATAACTTAGGAAATGATGTTTTGAATATTGATTCTTCCACTAGTATGGATAAAGCATCCTTGTGGCATTGTCGTCTTGGACATGTCAACAAGAAACGCATAGCCCAACTCCAAAAGGATGGAGTGTTGGAGTCATTCGACCTTAGGGAAGATGACACATGCGAATCTTGTTTACTTGGAAAGATGACTAAGTCACCCTTCACGAGTACTTGTGAAAGGAGTGAGAGACTATTAGACCTAATACATACCGATGTATGTGGACCTTTTAGATCAACCACGAAGGATGGGAACCACTTCTATGTGACCTTTACCGACGATTATAGTAGATATGGGTATATCTATTTAATCAAGCAAAAGTCAGAAACCTTTGAAAAGTTCAAAGAGTTCAAGAATGAAGTGGAGAATCAATTGGGCAGGAAAATCAAGATGCTTCGATCCGATCGAGGAGGAGAGTACCTAAGTCTTGAATTCCACGATTATCTCAAGGAGTGTGGAATAGTTTCGCAATTGACGCCTCCTAGGACACCGCAATTGAATGGTGTGGCAGAAAGGCGTAATCGAACCTTATTGGATATGGTTCGCTCTATGATGAGTCGTGCTTCACTACCTATCTTCTTTTGGGGGTACGCCTTCGAGACTGCCGCCCATATCCTTAACCGAGTCCCTACCAAGAAGGTTGCCAAAACACCTCACGAGATGTGGACAGGGAAAGTTCCCTCGTTGGCACATATCAAGGTTTGGGGTTGCGAGGCTTTCGTAAGACGAGATACTCACGACAAGCTTGAACCTCGAAGTGAGCGATGTATTTTCATCGGCTACCCGCAAACTTCCTTTGGATATCTCTTCTATAGACCGAAAGATAATGTTATCTTTGTTGCGAGGAGAGGAGTTTTCCGAGAGCGAGAACTCATAAGCCAAGGAGACAGTGGGAGGCAAATCGAACTTGAAGAGATTCAAGAATCGATAGATGAAGGAACCTCTACCGCTGGCGTTCAACCCGAGGAGGAAACTCCGGTTGAACCGATTGACGAATCCCTACCTCTTAGACGTTCCGATAGATTTAGAGTTCAACCCCAGTTTTATGGTTTTCATATTACTACCGAAGGGGACACGTATATTAGTGATGGTACACTAGTAAATCTTGATGAACCTAATAGCTATAAGGAAGCCATGGCAGGCCCGGAGTCTGCGAAATGGAAAGAGGCGATGGATAGCGAGATCCAATCCATGTACGATAACCAAGTTTGGAATTTGGTTGATTACGTGCCCGAACGTAAGACCGTAGGGTGCAAGTGGATCTTCAAGAAGAAGACCGACGTGGATGGGAACGTACACACATACAAAGCGCGATTGGTTGCGAAGGGCTTTACTCAAACTCCCGGAGTTGACTATGATGAGACCTTCTCGCCAGTTGCGAAGATTAAATCTATTAGAGTGATGCTAGCAATTGCCGCATTTCATGATTATGAGATTTGGCAAATGGATGTCAAGACCGCTTTCCTTAACGGAAAGTTGGCTGAGGATGCTTACATGGCTCAACCAGAGGGGTTTGTGGATCCGAAGCATCCGAATAGAGTGTGTAAGCTTGAGAAGTCCATTTATGGACTTAAGCAAGCGTCTCGCAGATGGAATCTTTGCTTCGATGAGAAAGTCAAAGAGTTTGGATTTGTACGAAGCGAAGACGAATCTTGTGTATATGTCAAAGCCAGTGGGAGTGTAGTAAGCTTCCTCGTTCTATATGTCGATGACATATTACTCATAGGAAACGACATCCCGACTCTGGAGGAGGTTAAGTCCTGGCTCGGGAAGTGCTTCGCTATGAAGGACCTCGGAGAGGCTTCTTACATTTTGGGAATAAGGATAGTAAGAGATAGAAGTAAGAGACTAATTGGACTTAGTCAGAATACTTACTTGGAGAAGGTACTAAAACGTTTTAGTATGGAAAACTCAAAGAAGGGAGAACTACCGATACAAGGAAATGCCAAGTTGAGTAAGACTCAAAGTCCGAGTACCGAAGCTGAGATAGCAGAAATGAGCCGAGTACCATACGCTTCCGCAGTTGGCTCAATCATGTACGCTATGACTTGTACTCGCCCTGATGTAGCCTTCGCTTTGAGCATGGTTAGCAGATATCAAGGGAACCCTGGCAAAGCACATTGGATTGCGGTGAAGAACATCCTTAAGTACCTTCGGAGAACGAAATAATGGTTCTTAGTCCTTGGAGGGAGTGATGACTTGAAGGTGCGAGGGTATAGTGACGCCAGTTTTCAAACCGACAGGGACAACTACCGTTCGCAGTCGGGCTGGGTCTTTACCCTAAATGGAGGAGCAGTGACATGGAAAAGTTCCAAGCAAGAAACCGTAGCTGATTCAACGTGCGAATCAGAGTACATCGCAACAAGCGAAGCGTCGAAGGAGGCAATATGGCTGAAGAACTTCATCGGTGATCTTGGAGTTGTGCCGGCCATAAAGGAGCCTATGGAGATTTTCTGTGATAACGAAGGTGCGGTTGCCTTGACCAAGGAACCGAGGGATCATGGTAGATCTCGACATATCGACAGAAAATATCACTTCATTAGACATCGTGTAGAAGAAGGACAACTCGTAGTGAAGAGGATATCATCAGAAGATAACCCAGCAGATCCGCTTACGAAGGGACTGAGTAGGGTTAAGCACTTACAGCATGCTAGGAGTATTGGGCTGAAGGATGATATTAGCATAGATTAGATTGTATTAGAAACGTATAATAGATAAATGTAATTAACATTTGATGATTAAATAAAGAAGTTTTATTTATGAGTAAAGTTACTATCACATGTTAGTTGTTTAACTATTGTTTCACTTTGCATGTTTTGACTTCCAGAATAATTGAGTTTATTAGGAATAATCGAATTATTCAAATGGTCCACAATCGTTCATATGTTGGGAGTAGATATGAATGAAGATTGTCGTGAATTGGTGTGTAGAGTGTCTAAATGGTGTTAGACATAGCAAGAGTTGCTGCAACGTTCATGAGTGCTTATGAACTGGTTTTGAGCATTGGAATAAACCCGCGCTTGCTGGAATCACCTTATGGAATACGATATAAAAGGTGATCGCAAGACGATAATATCATATGGTCTTAAAACCTAGATATATGGTTTATTATTTAGTAATTGATTGTGCATTGATAATGCGAAAACGCATCAGTAACTTGATGTTATAAAGCGCATTGTTGTGTATAGTTGGTTAATGAATAAGTGAATGCATATAAGTCAAAGTTTATCTGTAAATTTTATCCTAAGAGGGTAGAAGAGATATCTTGGCCACTCGATGATTTGATTTGACTTATGTGCCAGGCCCGGTCAGAACTGAATTGATGTGTTCGATTAAGTTCTATGTCAAATAAATCGAAGGTCGAGAAATCTAAATGCTAGACTAACCATTCCATAGGATTGTCAGCATGATATCTAACAGAGGACTGTACGATCCCTTATCTAAAGGACAAGATTGATTAGATAAGAGTTGACAGCGTCTTTGAGAGCTACGATTGCAAACCGTATTATACTTGTATAGTTACTAGACTTATCCAAGTGGGAGACTGTTGGAATAGTGTCTAAGGCTATAACTATATTCGGTGGTGCGTGGTCCTTTTGGGTTGCCTTCACCATAGGAACACGAAGGATGATTTGTTAAGAGAGAGTAAATATTATAAGGAATAATATTTAGCTATTTGATTAATATAATTCATAAATTAATTGGTATTAATTTGGTGACTTAAAGAGATTAATTAAATAAGAGGGTATAAACTGTCAATTGTTTGATAGTTAGACTTTGGACTATAAATCCATTAGGATGGACTTTGGACGGTTTCTAAGAGCTTTAGGATAGCTCAAAATAGTCCATAAGGATATATATGGAATGGATTTGGATAGCCTTAAGTGAAGATTATCCAATTAGGGTTTAGGGTGAAACCCTTAAGGAGTCTACAAGTATAAATAGACCCTAGGGGTGAAGGAATTCGACACACCATCTAAAGTAGAGATACTCTGGCCGAATTCCTCCCCTCTCCTCTCTCCTAAATCATCTTGCTTGCTATTGGTGTTTGTAAGCCATTAGAGGAGTGACAATTGTGACTCTAGAAGCTCCAAGACAAGAAGATCAACAAGGAACTCAAAGGTATGATTCTAGATCTGTTTTAATGTTGTTGTTTAACCTAATTAGCCATTAGAAGTCTTGGATTCAAAAGCATGTTTGATAGAAAGCCTAGATCCAAGCAATAGGGTTTTGCATGCGCACATAGGAAAGTTCTTATGGCTAAAACCCAACAGTTATCACATTTGTTCTAATGTGCAGGGACTAAAAGGAAGTAGGGATGTGGAGCAAGGAAGGATCAATCTAATCATGGGGAACAGAAGATCGTCGCCTGTGACCAAGATTGGAGTGTATTCTTTGGTGCTTAAGAATAGTTTAGTTTTAGATTTGAACAATTGTTGCTATTCGCCAGAAATGGCTAGAAACATCATTTCATTTCATGGTTTATATAGACAAGGTTTTAGATTTTCTTTTAATAATGAGAATGGTTCTATTTTGGCTTATCTAAATGGTGTCTTTTATTTTGAAGCTATACCATGTAATGGAATATATGAAACTGTTATGATTGTTGATAACTTAGGAAATGATGTTTTGAATATTGATTCTTCCACTAGTATGGATAAAGCATCCTTGTGGCATTGTCGTCTTGGACATGTCAACAAGAAACGCATAGCCCAACTCCAAAAGGATGGAGTGTTGGAGTCATTCGACCTTAGGGAAGATGACACATGCGAATCTTGTTTACTTGGAAAGATGACTAAGTCACCCTTCACGAGTACTTGTGAGAGGAGTGAGAGACTATTAGACCTAATACATACCGATGTATGTGGACCTTTTAGATCAACCACGAAGGATGGGAACCGCTTCTATGTGACCTTTACCGACGATTATAGTAGATATGGGTATATCTATTTAATCAAGCAAAAGTCAGAAACCTTTGAAAAGTTCAAAGAGTTCAAGAATGAAGTGGAGAATCAATTGGGCAGGAAAATCAAGATGCTTCGATCCGATCGAGGAGGAGAGTACCTAAGTCTTGAATTCCACGATTATCTCAAGGAGTGTGGAATAGTTTCGCAATTGACGCCTCCTAGGACACCGCAATTGAATGGTGTGGCAGAAAGGCGTAATCGAACCTTATTGGATATGGTTCGCTCTATGATGAGTCGTGCTTCACTACCTATCTTCTTTTGGGGGTACGCCTTAGAGACTGCCGCCCATATCCTTAACCGAGTCCCTACCAAGAAGGTTGCCAAAACACCTCACGAGATGTGGACAGGGAAAGTTCCCTCGTTGGCACATATCAAGGTTTGGGGTTGCGAGGCTTTCGTAAGACGAGATACTCACGACAAGCTTGAACCTCGAAGTGAGCGATGTATTTTCATCGGCTACCCGCAAACTTCCTTTGGATATCTCTTCTATAGACCGAAAGATAATGTTATCTTTGTTGCGAGGAGAGGAGTTTTCCGAGAGCGAGAACTCATAAGCCAAGGAGACAGTGGGAGGCAAATCGAACTTGAAGAGATTCAAGAATCGATAGATGAAGGAACCTCTACCGCTGGCGTTCAACCCGAGGAGGAAACTCCGGTTGAACCGATTGACGAATCCTTACCTCTTAGACGTTCCGATAGATTTAGAGTTCAACCCCAGTTTTATGGTTTTCATATTACTACCGAAGGGGACACGTATATTAGTGATGGTACACTAGTAAATCTTGATGAACCTAATAGCTATAAGGAAGCCATGGCAGGCCCGGAGTCTGCGAAATGGAAAGAGGCGATGGATAGCGAGATCCAATCCATGTACGATAACCAAGTTTGGAATTTGGTTGATTACGTGCCCGAACGTAAGACCGTAGGGTGCAAGTGGATCTTCAAGAAGAAGACCGACGTGGATGGGAACGTACACACATACAAAGCGCGATTGGTTGCGAAGGGCTTTACTCAAACTCCCGGAGTTGACTATGATGAGACCTTCTCGCCAGTTGCGAAGATTAAATCTATTAGAGTGATGCTAGCAATTGCCGCATTTCATGATTATGAGATTTGGCAAATGGATGTCAAGACCGCTTTCCTTAACGGAAAGTTGGCTGAGGATGTTTACATGGCTCAGCCAGAGGGGTTTGTGGATCCGAAGCATCCGAATAGAGTGTGTAAGCTTGAGAAGTCCATTTATGGACTTAAGCAAGCGTCTCGCAGATGGAATCTTTGCTTCGATGAGAAAGTCAAAGAGTTTGGATTTGTACGAAGCGAAGACGAATCTTGTGTATATGTCAAAGCCAGTGGGAGTGTAGTAAGCTTCCTCGTTCTATATGTCGATGACATATTACTCATAGGAAACGACATCCCGACTCTACAGGAGGTTAAGTCCTGGCTCGGGAAGTGCTTCGCTATGAAGGACCTCGGAGAGGCTTCTTACATTTTGGGAATAAGGATAGTAAGAGATAGAAGTAAGAGACTAATTGGACTTAGTCAGAATACTTACTTGGAGAAGGTACTAAAACGTTTTAGTATGGAAAACTCAAAGAAGGGAGAACTACCGATACAAGGAAATGCCAAGTTGAGTAAGACTCAAAGTCCGAGTACCGAAGCTGAGATAGCAGAAAGGAGCCGAGTACCATACGCTTCCGCAGTTGGCTCAATCATGTACGCTATGACTTGTACTCGCCCTGATGTAGCCTTCGCTTTGAGCATGGTTAGCAGATATCAAGGGAACCCTGGCAAAGCACACTGGATTGCGGTGAAGAACATCCTTAAGTACCTTCGGAGAACGAAATAATGGTTCTTAGTCCTTGGAGGGAGTGATGACTTGAAGGTGCGAGGGTATAGTGACGCCAGTTTTCAAACCGACAGGGACAACTACCGTTCGCAGTCGGGCTGGGTCTTTACCCTAAATGGAGGAGCAGTGACATGGAAAAGTTCCAAGCAAGAAACCGTAGCTGATTCAACGTGCGAATCAGAGTACATCGCAACAAGCGAAGCGTCGAAGGAGGCAATATGGCTGAAGAACTTCATCGGTGATCTTGGAGTTGTGCCGGCCATAAAGGAGCCTATGGAGATTTTCTGTGATAACGAAGGTGCGGTTGCCTTGACCAAGGAACCGAGGGATCATGGTAGATCTCGACATATCGACAGAAAATATCACTTCATTAGACATCGTGTAGAAGAAGGACAACTCGTAGTGAAGAGGATATCATCAGAAGATAACCCAGCAGATCCGCTTACGAAGGGACTGAGTAGGGTTAAGCACTTACAGCATGCTAGGAGTATTGGGCTGAAGGATGATATTAGCATAGATTAGATTGTATTAGAAACGTATAATAGATAAATGTAATTAACATTTGATGATTAAATAAAGAAGTTTTATTTATGAGTAAAGTTACTATCACATGTTAGTTGTTTAACTATTGTTTCACTTTGCATGTTTTGACTTCCAGAATAATTGAGTTTATTAGGAATAATCGAATTATTCAAATGGTCCACAATCGTTCATATGTTGGGAGTAGATATGAATGAAGATTGTCGTGAATTGGTGTGTAGAGTGTCTAAATGGTGTTAGACATAGCAAGAGTTGCTGCAACGTTCATGAGTGCTTATGAACTGGTTTTGAGCATTGGAATAAACCCGCGCTTGCTGGAATCACCTTATGGAATACGATATAAAAGGTGATCGCAAGACGATAATATCATATGGTCTTAAAACCTAGATATATGGTTTATTATTTGTTAATTGATTGTGCATTGATAATGCGAAAACGCATCAGTAACTTGATGTTATAAAGCGCATTGTTGTGTATAGTTGGTTAATGAATAAGTGAATGCATATAAGTCGAAGTTTATCTGTAAATTTTATCCTAAGAGGGTAGAAGAGATATCTTGGCCACTCGATGATTTGATTTGACTTATGTGCCGGGCCCGGTCAGAACTGAATTGATGTGTTCGATTAAGTTCTATGTCAAATAAATCGAAGATCGAGAAATCTAAATGCTAGACTAACCATTCCATAGGATTGTCAGCATGATATCTAACAGAGGACTGTACGATCCCTTATCTAAAGGACAAGATTGATTAGATCAGAGTTGACAGCGTCTTTGAGAGCTACGATTGCAAACCGTATTATACTTGTATAGTTACTAGACTTATCCAAGTGGGAGACTGTTGGAATAGTGTCTAAGGCTATAACTATATTCGGTGGTGCATGGTCCTTTTGGGTTGCCTTCACCATAGCAACTTGAAGGATGATTTGTTAAGAGAGAGTAAATATTATAAGGAATAATATTTAGCTATTTGATTAATATAAGTCATAAATTAATTGGTATTAATTTGGTGACTTAAAGAGATTAATTAAATAAGAGGGTATAAATTGTCAATTGTTTGATAGTTAGACTTTGGACTATAAATCCATTAGGATGGACTTTGGACGGTTTCTAAGAGCTTTAGGATAGCTCAAAATAGTCCATAAGGATATCTATGGAATGGATTTGGATAGCCTTAAGTGAAGATTATCCAATTAGGGTTTAGGGTGAAACCCTTAAGGAGTCTACAAGTATAAATAGACCCTAGGGGTGAAGGAAATTCAACACACCATCTAAAGTAGAGATACTCTGGCCGAATTCCTCCCCTCTCCTCTCTCCTAAATCATCTTGCTTGCTATTAGTGTTTGTAAGCCATTAGAGGAGTGACAATTGTGACTCTAGAAGCTCCAAGACAAGAAGATCAACAAGGAACTCAAAGGTATGATTCTAGATCTGTTTTAATGTTGTTGTTTAACCTAATTAACCATTAGAAGTCTTGGATTCAAAAGCATGTATGATAGAAAGCCTAGATCCAAGCAATAGGGTTTTGCATGCGCACATAGGAAAGTTCTTATGGCTAAAACCCAACAGTTATCACATTTGTTCTAATGTGCAGGGACTAAAAGGAAGTAGGGATGTGGAGCAAGGAAGGATCAATCTAATCATGGGGAACAGAAGATCGTCGCCTGTGACCAAGATTGGAGTGTATTCTTTGGTGCTTAAGAATAGTTTAGTTTTAGATTTGAACAATTGTTGCTATTCGCCAGAAATGGCTAGAAACATCATTTCATTTCATGGTTTATATAGACAAGGTTTTAGATTTTCTTTTAATAATGAGAATGGTTCTATTTTGGCTTATCTAAATGGTGTCTTTTATTTTGAAGCTATACCATGTAATGGAATATATGAAACTGTTATGATTGTTGATAACTTAGGAAATGATGTTTTGAATATTGATTCTTCCACTAGTATGGATAAAGCATCCTTGTGGCATTGTCGTCTTGGACATGTCAACAAGAAACGCATAGCCCAACTCCAAAAGGATGGAGTGTTGGAGTCATTCGACCTTAGGGAAGATGACACATGCGAATCTTGTTTACTTGGAAAGATGACTAAGTCACCCTTCACGAGTACTTGTGAAAGGAGTGAGAGACTATTAGACCTAATACATACCGATGTATGTGGACCTTTTAGATCAACCACGAAGGATGGGAACCGCTTCTATGTGACCTTTACCGACGATTATAGTAGATATGGGTATATCTATTTAATCAAGCAAAAGTCAGAAACCTTTGAAAAGTTCAAAGAGTTCAAGAATGAAGTGGAGAATCAATTGGGCAGGAAAATCAAGATGCTTCGATCCGATAGAGGAGGAGAGTACCTAAGTCTTGAATTCCACGATTATCTCAAGGAGTGTGGAATAGTTTCGCAATTGACGCCTCCTAGGACACCGCAATTGAATGGTGTGGCAGAAAGGCGTAATCGAACCTTATTGGATATGGTTCGCTCTATGATGAGTCGTGCTTCACTACCTATCTTCTTTTGGGGGTACGCCTTAGAGACTGCCGCCCATATCCTTAACCGAGTCCCTACCAAGAAGGTTGCCAAAACACCTCACGAGATGTGGACAGGGAAAGTTCCCTCGTTGGCACATATCAAGGTTTGGGGTTGCGAGGCTTTCGTAAGACGAGATACTCACGACAAGCTTGAACCTCGAAGTGAGCGATGTATTTTCATCGGCTACCCGCAAACTTCCTTTGGATATCTCTTCTATAGACCGAAAGATAATGTTATCTTTGTTGCGAGGAGAGGAGTTTTCCGAGAGCGAGAACTCATAAGCCAAGGAGACAGTAGGAGGCAAATCGAACTTGAAGAGATTCAAGAATCGATAGATGAAGGAACCTCTACCGCTGGCGTTCAACCCGAGGAGGAAACTCCGGTTGAACCGATTGACGAATCCTTACCTCTTAGACGTTCCGATAGATTTAGAGTTCAACCCCAGTTTTATGGTTTTCATATTACTACCGAAGGGGACACGTATATTAGTGATGGTACACTAGTAAATCTTGATGAACCTAATAGCTATAAGGAAGCCATGGCAGGCCCGGAGTCTGCGAAATGGAAAGAGGCGATGGATAGCGAGATCCAATCCATGTACGATAACCAAGTTTGGAATTTGGTTGATTACGTGCCCGAACGTAAGACTGTAGGGTGCAAGTGGATCTTCAAGAAGAAGACCGACGTGGATGGGAACGTACACACATACAAAGCGCGATTGGTTGCGAAGGGCTTTACTCAAACTCCCGGAGTTGACTATGATGAGACCTTCTTGCCAGTTGCGAAGATTAAATCTATTAGAGTGATGCTAGCAATTGCCGCATTTCATGATTATGAGATTTGGCAAATGGATGTCAAGACCGCTTTCCTTAACGGAAAGTTGGTTGAGGATGTTTACATGGCTCAGCCAGAGGGGTTTGTGGATCCGAAGCATCTGAATAGAGTGTGTAAGCTTGAGAAGTCCATTTATGGACTTAAGCAAGCGTCTCGCAGATGGAATCTTTGCTTCGATGAGAAAGTCAAAGAGTTTGGATTTGTACGAAGCGAAGACGAATCTTGTGTATATGTCAAAGCCAGTGGGAGTGTAGTAAGCTTCCTCGTTCTATATGTCGATGACATATTACTCATAGGAAACGACATCCCGACTCTGCAGGAGGTTAAGTCCTGGCTCGGGAAGTGCTTCGCTATGAAGGACCTCGGAGAGGCTTCTTACATTTTGGGAATAAGGATAGTAAGAGATAGAAGTAAGAGACTAATTGGACTTAGTCAGAATACTTACTTGGAGAAGGTACTAAAACGTTTTAGTATGGAAAACTCAAAGAAGGGAGAACTACCGATACAAGGAAATGCCAAGTTGAGTAAGACTCAAAGTCCGAGTACCCAAGTTGAGATAGCAGAAACGAGCCGAGTACCATACGCTTCCGTAGTTGGCTCAATCATGTACGCTATGACTTGTACTCGCCCTGATGTAGCCTTTGCTTTGAGCATGGTTAGCAGATATCAAGGGAACCCTGGCAAAGCACATTGGATTGCGGTGAAGAACATCCTTAAGTACCTTCGGAGAACGAAAGAATGGTTCTTAGTCCTTGGAGGGAGTGATGACTTGAAGGTGCGAGGGTATAGTGACGCCAGTTTTCAAACCGACAGGGACAACTACCGTTCGCAGTCGGGCTGGGTCTTTACCCTAAATGGAGGAGCAGTGACATGGAAAAGTTCCAAGCAAGAAACCGTAGCTGATTCAACGTGCGAATCAGAGTACATCGCAGCAAGCGAAGCGTCGAAGGAGGCAATATGGCTGAAGAACTTCATCGGTGATCTTGGAGTTGTGCCGGCCATAAAGGAGCCTATGGAGATTTTCTGTGATAACGAAGGTGCGGTTGCCTTGACCAAGGAACCGAGGGATCATGGTAGATCTCGACATATCGACAGAAAATATCACTTCATTAGACATCGTGTAGAAGAAGGACAACTCGTAGTGAAGAGGATATCATCAGAAGATAACCCAGCAGATCCGCTTACGAAGGGACTGAGTAGGGTTAAGCACTTACAGCATGCTAGGAGTATTGGGCTGAAGGATGATATTAGCATAGATTAGATTGTATTAGAAACGTATAATAGATAAATGTAATTAACATTTGATGATTAAATAAAGAAGTTTTATTTATGAGTAAAGTTACTATCACATGTTAGTTGTTTAACTATTGTTTCACTTTGCATGTTTTGACTTCCAGAATAATTGAGTTTATTAGGAATAATCGAATTATTCAAATGGTCCACAATCGTTCATATGTTGGGAGTAGATATGAATGAAGATTGTCGTGAATTGGTGTGTAGAGTGTCTAAATGGTGTTAGACATAGCAAGAGTTGCTGCAACGTTCATGAGTGCTTATGAACTGGTTTTGAGCATTGGAATAAACCCGCGCTTGCTGGAATCACCTTATGGAATACGATATAAAAGGTGATCGCAAGACGATAATATCATATGGTCTTAAAACCTAGATATATGGTTTATTATTTGTTAATTGATTGTGCATTGATAATGCGAAAACGCATCAGTAACTTGATGTTATAAAGCGCATTGTTGTGTATAGTTGGTTAATGAATAAGTGAATGCATATAAGTCGAAGTTTATCTGTAAATTTTATCCTAAGAGGGTAGAAGAGATATCTTGGCCACTCGATGATTTGATTTGACTTATGTGCCGGGCCCGGTCAGAACTGAATTGATGTGTTCGATTAAGTTCTATGTCAAATAAATCGAAGATCGAGAAATCTAAATGCTAGACTAACCATTCCATAGGATTGTCAGCATGATATCTAACAGAGGACTGTACGATCCCTTATCTAAAGGACAAGATTGATTAGATCAGAGTTGACAGCGTCTTTGAGAGCTACGATTGCAAACCGTATTATACTTGTATAGTTACTAGACTTATCCAAGTGGGAGACTGTTGGAATAGTGTCTAAGGCTATAACTATATTCGGTGGTGCATGGTCCTTTTGGGTTGCCTTCACCATAGCAACTTGAAGGATGATTTGTTAAGAGAGAGTAAATATTATAAGGAATAATATTTAGCTATTTGATTAATATAAGTCATAAATTAATTGGTATTAATTTGGTGACTTAAAGAGATTAATTAAATAAGAGGGTATAAATTGTCAATTGTTTGATAGTTAGACTTTGGACTATAAATCCATTAGGATGGACTTTGGACGGTTTCTAAGAGCTTTAGGATAGCTCAAAATAGTCCATAAGGATATCTATGGAATGGATTTGGATAGCCTTAAGTGAAGATTATCCAATTAGGGTTTAGGGTGAAACCCTTAAGGAGTCTACAAGTATAAATAGACCCTAGGGGTGAAGGAAATTCAACACACCATCTAAAGTAGAGATACTCTGG
Organism: Lactuca saligna; assembly: GCF_052625555.1. Lineage (NCBI taxonomy): Eukaryota > Viridiplantae > Streptophyta > Magnoliopsida > Asterales > Asteraceae > Lactuca > Lactuca saligna. Next base: position 189,031,785 of record NC_136417.1, on the reverse strand, counting down.
CCGAATTCCTCCCCTCTCCTCTCTCCTAAATCATCTTGCTTGCTATTGGTGTTTGTAAGCCATTAGAGGAGTGATAATTGTGACTCTAGAAGCTCCAAGACAAGAAGATCAACAAGGAACTCAAAGGTATGATTCTAGATCTGTTTTAATGTTGTTGTTTAACCTAATTAGCCATTAGAAGTCTTGGATTCAAAAGCATGTTTGATAGAAAGCCTAGATCCAAGCAATAGGGTTTTGCATGCGCACATAGGAAAGTTCTTATGGCTAAAACCCAACAGTATTTTCATTGGCTAGCTGCAGAAGTCCTTTGGATATCTCTTCTATAGACCGAGTGACAATCTTGTCTTCATCGCAAGGAGAAGGGTTTCGAGAGCGAGAACTCATAATCCAAGAGGACAGTGGGAGGCAAATCGATCTTGAAGAGATTCAGGAGTTGATCAATGAAGGAACCTGTAATGATGGTGCTCAACCTGAGGAGGAAACTCCATTTGAACCGATTGACGAGTCCTTACCTCTTAGACGTTCCGAAAGAGTTAGAGTTCAACCCTAGCTTTATGGTTTTCATATTACTACGAATGGGAATACGTTCATTAGTGATAGTACACTAATGAATTTGGACGAACCTAACAGCTATAAGGAAGCCATGGCAGGCTCGGAGTCTACAAAGTGGAAAGAGGCGATGGACAGTGAGATTCAGTCTATGTACGATAACCAAGTTTGTAGGTTGGTTGATAATGTGCCAGGTCGTAAGACGGTCTGGTGCAAGTGGATCTTCAAGAAGAAGACCGACATGGATGGGAACGTGCACACTTATAAGGAGCGTTTGGTTGCAAAGGGCTTTACTCAAACTCTCGGAGTTAACTATGATGAGACCTTCTCACCAGTTGCAAAGATAAAGTCTATTACAGTGATTCTGGCCATTGCTGCATTTCATGACTTTGAGATATGGCAGATAGATGTCAAAACCGCTTTCATTCACGGAAATTTGGCTAATGATGTTTACATGAATTAGCCAGAAGGTTTTATCAACGTGAAACATCCAAATAGAGAGTGTAATCTTGAGAAGTCCATTTATGGACTGAAACAAGCATCTCGCAGATGGAATCTTTATTTTGACGATAAAGTCAAAGAGTTTGGTTTTCTACAAAGCGAGGATGAATCATGTGTATATGTCAAAGCTAATGGGAGTATAGTGAGCTTCTTTGTATTGTATGTTGATGACATACTACTCATAGGAAAAGACATCCCGATGATGTAAGAAGTAATGTCCTGGCTTGGGAAGTGTTTCGCTATGAAGGACCTCGGAGAGGCTGCAGATATTTTGGGAATAAGGATAGTGAGAAACAGAAGTAAAAGACTAATAGGACTTAGTTAGAATACTTACTTGGACAAGGTACTAAAACATTTTAGTATGGAGAATTCCAAGAAGGGGGAGTTACCAATCCAAAGTAATGCCAAGTTGAGTAAGACTCAAAGTCTGAGTACCAAAGTAGAGATAGCAAAGATGAGCCGAGTACCATACGCTTCTACAGTTAGCTCGATTATGTATGCTACGACTTGTACTCGCCCTGATGTGGCCTTCACTTTTAGCACAGTCAGCAGATATCAAGGGAACCTTGGCAAAGCACATTGGACCGCAGTCAAGAATATTCTTAAGTACCTTCGAGGATCAAGGAATGGTTTCTAGTCCTCGGTAGGAGTGATGACTTAAAGGTGAGAGGGTACAGTGACACCAGTTTTTAGACCGACAGGGACAAGTACTGTTCGCATTTAGGATGGGTCTTTACCCTTAATGGAGGAGCAGTGACTTCGAAAAGTTACAAGCAAGAGACTGTAGTTGATTCAACGTGCAAATCAGAGTACATTGCAGCGAGCAAAGTGTCAAAGGAGGCAATATGGTTGAAGAAATTTTTTGGAGACCTTGGAGTTGTGTCATCCATACAAGAGCCTATGGAAATTTTATGTGATAATGAAGGAGTGGTTGCCTTGACCAAGGAACCAAGGGATCATGGTAGATCTCGACATATCGACAGAAAATATCACTTTATTCGATATCTGGTAGAAGAAGGACTCGTCGTAGTAAAGAGGGTATCATCGGAGGCTAACCCAGCAGATATCCTTTTGAAGGGACTGAGTAGGGTTAAGCACTTGCAACACGTTAGGAGCATTAGGCTGAAGGACGATAATAGTTTAGATTAGATAGTTTGAAACTTATAATAGATAAATGTAATTGACATTTGATGATTAAATAAAGGAGTGTTATTTATAAGTAAGGTTATTGTCTTATGTTAATTGTTTATCTATTGTTTCATTTTGCATGTTTTGACTTCGTGAATAATTAAATCATTCAAATGGTCCACAATCATTCATACATTGGAAGTAGGTATGAAAGAATATTGTCGTGAATTGGTATGTAGATTGTCTAAAGTGTATTAGACATAGCAAAGGTTTGCTACAACGTTCATGGAATTTATCACGAGTGATCGCAAGATGATAATATCATATGGTCTTAAAACCTAGATATATGGTTTATTGTTCGCTAATTATTTGTGCATTGATAATGCGTAAACACATCAGTAACTTGATGTTATAAAACGCATTGTTGTGTATGATTTGATTAGTGAATAGTAAATGCATATAAGTCGAAGTTTATCTGTTCCTTTTATCCCAAGAGGGTAAAATCGATATCAGGGCCCCTCGATGATGTGGTTTGACTTATGTGCCGGGCCCGGTCAAGACTGAGTTGATGTGTTCAATTAAGTTCTATGTCAAATGAATCAGAGATCAAAAAACAAACTACTGGACAATAAGTTTGACCATGTTCCATGGGATTGTCCGCACGATATCTAGAACAGAGGATTATACGATACCTTATCTGAAGGACAGGTTATTGATTAAATCAGAGTTTGACAGCATCTTTGAGAGCTACGATTGCTAATCGGATTGTATTTGCATTTATAGTTACTAGACTTATCCAAGTGGGAGAATGTTGGATTAGTCTCTAAGCCCATAAATATATTTGGTACATACTTGACCCGGTTGTGCATGGTCTTTTTAGGTTGCCTTCACCAAAGCAACTTGACAGGGTGATTTATTAATATATTATATGAATAATATATTAAAGGAGAAAGCATATATTTTAATTACTATTAGGAAAGAATTGATTGAGAATTAATTATGTGGCTAAAAGACGTTAATTAAATATCGGGGACTTAAACTGTAAAAAGTGTAATAGTTTAATATTGGGCTGAGGAGCCTCTTGGACTAGGCATGCGCGAAATTAGCGATGTGTCCATCCAAATTTCGGCCATAAGGGCCCTATTCTAGAAGCTTCCTTGGATTGCTTAAGGCCTAAGCTGTCCATTAGGGTTTTGACTGAAACCCTAGTAGCACCAGTATAAATAAGACCCCAGGGCATCCAATTTTCGGCCACTTGAACCCTAAGAGTCTTCATAGCCGAAATTATGCCTCTCCCCTCTCTCCAATATCATCCTCTTCCTTGTGTGGTGTTTGTAAGCCATTAGAGGATTGACATTTGTGACTCTAAGCTCTAAGACAAGAAGATTCAAGACATTATTGAAGAGGTAATCATCTAAATATGTTTTCTTTTGTTAATTTCAAAATATGTATGCTAGATCTAGGGTTTGTAAGTCTTGGATGAATTACATGTAGAATAGAGTAACCTAGATCCAAGCTTTAGGGTTTGCATGAGCACATAGAATGTGCTTTTGTGTAAAACCCATCATATAGATATATACATATGCTCTTAGATCTCACAAGATTAACGATTATAGGTACCGATGAATATTAACACCTCACTAATGCATTAACCTTAGGTATTTATCTTTTTTCTTTTATATTTTATATTTTATCTTTCCTATAACAAAAACAATATAAATCTTTTACCTGATATATGATAATTATAACTTTTTGATCTTATAATTATATATATATATATATATATATATATATATATATATATATATATATATATATAAGTATGTATATATATGTATATATATATATATATGTGTGTGTGTGTGTATATATATATATATATATATCATACATATATACCCTAATTTTGGTTAATTGAAAAAACAAGATATTTAGGTAGAATAACGATTAGGTACAGTGCATATCCCTATATTTTACCAGCATAACGTCTAGGTACTATGTTATCCTAGGGGTTTGGTTAGGAAGTAATGCGGATAACTAGCAAAACTATAAGCACACATGACATAATATTTATGTGGTTCGTTCAAGATGACCTACGTATATGGGCAGGAGGGGAGTATTCTTTATTTCAGAGTTCTCAAATAGAGGTTACAAATACAATGCACTAGAAATTTTTCCTACTCACTAAGGATACAAGATGCAAGACACACGACACCAAATGACTATGGATGCATCCCTATTTATACTTGAGGGATCAGACCTAAAACCCTAATGGGCAAAGCCCATTAGCCCATGGGCCCATGAATGGTGACAACCAATTATAATCCGCCATGCAGCATCTTCTGGAACATCCTTCCATGTCATAAAAACCATGAGCATAGCAACACACATGATGGAGCACCTTGTGCCACAATGAAGCATCATGATTTACAAGTGGCGCATCATGAACACTAATAGCCCAACATCCATCATGGTAGCACAACATGGTTTAATCCTTGAGCAATATCAACTTCTGAGCATCCTTGAATGATCTTGAGCATCATAGAGGATTTCATAGCATACTTGGCTCATCAAGGACCAAGATGGTCCAAATTGCGCTATTATGGCGCAACATCAATGTGAATGGCACAACATCTCCAGATGGTGCAGCAAGGAATATGGATGGCACAAGAGGCTTCAAGTATTGCGCAAGAACATCAAGATTTGAGCAACAACATCAGCATTGTGCAACAAGAACATGTATAATGCAACAAGGCCATGCATGGCGCAATAGGAGTACCTCATGGCGCAACAGAGGTACCCCATGGCACAAGAGGGAGTGTCATGGCACAATAGAGTCACTCTTGGCCCATCCCTTTATCATATGGCACAACAAGGTTCTCTTGTTGCTCCATATCACTCCTAAGTTCTCCAAACTTCTTCCAGGTGCTTTGGCACTTGATCCTTTCCTTTGTTACTTGATCCTTTCCTTTTTTAGAGGATCCATTCCTTTCTTAGATTATCCGTTCTTTTTTCACATGCTCCATGAACCCCAAGTGCTCCATTGAGTTCCAAGTGCTCCAAATGCTCCATGAACATGATCCAAATGCTCGAGTCACATTTAACAACTCTTTTATAGTACAAAATTTACTAGGATAATGAAGCTCATTTTAATTTACGAAATGCTTTAATTGACCACTTGTGGGAAAACCATTTCCATGCATAATTATGTAGTACTTTTTTTTAAATGTATGTGTTATATTTTAAAAATACATGTGTAATACTTATTTAGATTTATGTGAAACGTAAATTTTTTTTATTTAATAAAAACGTTTACAGATGTTTTATTCATAAATATTTTATATTCAGTATTTGTACTAAAACTTTATTAGTCATGTTTATAAAAATATAATAAAAGGAATGGTTGTTTTTATAAAATTGTAAAAGTTAGATAAAGAAGAATATACCTAGACTATTCTTTTTAGTGTTAAATATAGTGCAATGGGTTGGAGGAATTTAGTGTTTACACTATATTTTACATTATAATTATAAGTATAGTGTAAAAAAATAGTGTTAAGGGTTGGAGATGGTCTTATAGAAGTGTGTACAACAACAAATCATTCTCCACCAATTCAAAGAACTCAAGAGCTTCAAAACCTATAGATGGATTTGATCTTTTAACCCTTGAGAAAAAAAATCCTTATTTTTTAGGGTTCCTCTTCCACCATTACATTGTTCATGTATCGTACTCAACCAATCTCCAAGATTCTTGGTTAAATGCATACTCTGCTAAAGTCAATCAACATCCATTAATATTGTAATCTCTCAATATAATGCAAATCCCAACATCACCATTTTTTTCTTTAGCACTTCTAAAATCCCACATCCTCAAGCAACTCGTTTTCAAAAAACAAGTCAACGTTTGGCATTTAGGGTCCCTTCCATATCATAATTAACTCAAGAGGTGCAGGTTGTGCAGGGATTTGTAAATTGAGAAGAATGGTTGAAAGAGGAAGACAATAAGACAGGGGATGTAGTGATTGGTCTATTCGATCAATCCATTTCAATACACACTGGTATGAATCTTCATCTTCTGGATTATGATTTAGGAATTAGAGCCTCAAATCGGAGTAAGAATCGGAGTTACAAAGGTCTCAAAGATTGGAAGGTGACACAGAAGTTTCTCTTTAGATGAGTAATCGTCTTAGTTAAATTGGGCATTCGGGGGTAGACAACGTCTCTTATGATTTTGATTTGAGAGACACTCGAAGAAGAAAAATGACATTCTTCTTCATGATTTAATTTTTGGTGGATGAATAGTGAGGGTGAACATATCCATACATGGATGTTCTTCTTCCTTGGGGCGGTTGACGACAATGATAAGGTGTAGTATTTGTAGTTCAGGAGGTAAAGGTAAAGGTTATGTGTAACGACGTAAATTTTCAAACAAATTTTTTCAATTTTAAATTACAATATCACATATAAAAAAATCCTCAAAATCCCAAGTGTCAATGTCATAACTTTTTTCCAAAATAGTTTTCAAAGGTAATTATCAAATCTAGGATCCATAAACATAGCTCCATCTCAACTGTGTGTGTACAATCAAGCCGATGCCTTCCCGTGATCCTCGGAAGTACCTGAAACATATAACACATAATACGGTAAGCACGCATGCTTAGTGAGTTCCCCAAAAATACCACATACAACATGTAAGCCACTTGAGGCCAAAACTCTATAAGACCTTCCGGTTAATGTGTCTTAGTGGGACCTTCCGGTCCCACAACTCTAATGGACATTCCGGTCCTAACTCTGTTGACATCCCGGTCCTAACCATGTTGATCTTCTGGTCCCAACCATGCTGACCTTCCAGTCCCAACCATTTTGAGCTTCCGGTCCCAACCATATTGACCTTCCGGTCCCTACTTTGCAAGCTCAGAGTATAACATATACATATCACATAAACAGAATCATCATAATATCACATAACTCATGTAAGCACATAAGACCTTCCGGTCACACATAGTTACCACTCTTTATAAGGTATAGTGAGAAGACTCACCTCGAACTAACTCAGAATAATCTCGGACTCAAATCACCAGTCTAGCCTCCGCCTAACACTTATAATGATCATCTTAATTAATTATGGCTCTCTTTCTCTTTTTCTCAAGGCTAAACTAACCCTCCCATGCACTCACAGAAGGGTAAAAGACCATTTTACCCCTCCATGGGCTTAATAGACCAAATGTTGACCAATCCCTAAAAGTCAACTGAAAGTCAACGGTCAGGGAGTACACTGTGCGTAAGGACCTTCTACGTTGGGCGTACTCGGCTGCTATGCAGGCACTGGGGATGCTTGCCCCCTACGCTACGCGTACTGGGACTACACCTGGAGTACGTCCCAATTTCACTCTTCTCATGTTTTTGGTCTCAATCCATTAAGACACGGGCTCATATTACAAATTTGGACTTCCTAATGCCCCTTAATCCATAAGGTCGAATACTTTTAGACATTGCATGGCGGTTTTGGATACAAACTCTCAAAACCTTTATCCTCTTCCCTACTTAAGTCCATAACTCTTGCATGGGTAGTTCTTAAACACCAAGATTGTATTTTTATGACACTATATCACCAAATACACTAAAATCGTGATCGGTCTCTCGATGTAATTCAGGCTCGCATCCACCTGAATATCCTCTAGTGGTACCACCACCGCCTCATCGACTACACACTTTCTTAACCGAGATACGTGGAAAGTGTTATGGATCTGGCTCAACTCCGCAGGTAGCTCCAACTGATAAGTCACCTTGCCCACTCTGGCTGTCACTTTAAAAGGACCGATATACCGGGGCCCCAGCTTGCCCCGTTTCCTGAATCGGATCACCCCTTTCTAAGGGGATACCTTCAGGAGTACGAAATCTCCAACCTGGAACTCTAGATCTGATTGTCACCTGTCCACATAACTCTTTTGGCAACTCTATGATGTCAATAGTCTCTGTCTGACCTGCTGAATCTGTGCAGTCGTCTTTCATACTATCTCGATGCCACCCATCACTCTTTGCCCCACTTCTCCCCAGAAAATAGGAGTTTGACACCTTCTCCCGTAGAGAAGCTCATAAGGAGGTATACCAATGCTCGAATGGTGGTTGTTGCTGTAGGAAAACTCAGCTAGAGGTATGTAGGTGTCCCAACTTCCTCCGATGTCCATGACACACGCACGCAGCATGTCCTTGAGTGTCTGTATCATCCGCTCACTCTGCTCATCTGTCTAAGGGTGATACGCAGTGCTGAAATGTAGATGCGTGCCCAAGTCCTCATGAAATTTTTTCAAAATATGGAAGTAAATCGCATGCCCCGACTGACACGATCGAGATCAGCACTCCATGTCGTGCTACCACCTCTCTCACATAAATCTCAGCCAACCTCTCTACAGAAGAGCTCTCACTAATTGCAAGGAAGTAAGCACTCTTCGTTAGTCGGTCCATAATTACCCAGATCGCGTCAACACAACACGCCTTCCTCGGCAGTTTCGTTATAAAATCCGTGGAAATCTATTCCCACTTCCACTGGAGAATCTCTAATGGCTGCAAAAGACCATGCGGTTGTTGATGTTCCGCCTTAACCCGGCGGCAGGTCAGGCATCTCTCGACTACCCACTCAGCATCCCTCTTCATACAGGGCCACCAATAGTCCCTTTTCAGGTCTAAGTACATCTTAGTGGCCCCGGGGTGGATCGAGAATCATGATCTATGCGCCTCCTCCATCAGAATACCCCGAGCTCTGCCCGTATAGGGCACCCAAATACACCATCGAAAAGTCATAAGCCCTCGACTATCTGTCACAAACTTTGAAACCTAATCAACCACCCGCTCCCTCTTGCGATTCTCCAGCTTCACCGCCTCCGCCTGGGCCTCTCGGATGGTATCCAAAACCGGAGTCATCATTGTTATCCTCATACACATATCTCGAATCGGGGCACTCTCTGCCCCACGGCTCAGGGCGTCGGCTACTACATTAGCCTCGCCCGGATGATACAGGATCTCGCAGTCATAGTCCTTCACCACGTCCAACCACCTCCTCTGGCGTATATTCAGGTTGGGTTGGTCTATAAGATACTTCTGGCTCTTGTGGTCTGCATATATGGTACACTGAACCCCATATAAGTAGTGGCGCCAAATCTTGAACACGAACACCACCACCCCAGCTCTAAATCGTGGGTGGGATATCTCGTCTCATGACGATTTAGCTACCTCGAAGCATAAGCTACCACGCACCCCCTCTGCATAAGCACCACACCCAACCCAGATATAGATGCATCGCAGTAAACCATAAAGTCCTTCATTCCCTCGGGGAGGGCTAACACTGGAGCTTCGCACAATCTCTGACGAAGACTCTCAAACGAGGTCTGCTGCTCGGGACCCCAGGTAAAAGCAACGCCCTTCCGGGTCAATCTGGTGAGAGGAACGACAATTCTAGAGAAATCCCTGATAAATCTCCTATATTAGCCGGCCAATCCTAGAAAACTCCTGATCTCAGTGGGGAACCTTGGCATCTCCCATCTCATAACTGCCTCTATCTTGGCCAGGTCGACCAAAATCCCATTCTGGTTAATGAGGTGTCCTAAGAACTAAACCTCTCGTAACCAGAAATCATACTTGGAGAACTTGGCATACAGCTTCTCTGATCTCAATACACCTAGAATCTCTCTCAGGTGCTCCTCGTGCTGCTCTCTAGATCTCGAATACACCAAAATATTGTCGATGAACACGATCACCGATCGATCCAGCATAGGCCTGCACACTCGGTTCATGAGATCCCAACCTCAAGTCAATCTTGGAAAACCAAGAAGCACCCTTCTGGATATCCTCCTCGCGGACCCTCATCTGATGATATCCCAACCTCAAGTCAATCTTGGAAAACCAAGAAGCACCCTGTAACTGATCGAACAGATCGTCGATCCTTGGTAATGGATAGTGGTTCTTGACCGTCAACTTGTTCAACCCCCGGTAATCAATGCACATACGGTATGAACCATCCTTTTTCTTGACAAAAAGGATCGGCGCTCCCCACAGCGAGCTACTCGGTCGAATAAAACCCTTCCTCAACAGATCCTGCAGCTGTGAGGATAACTCCTACATCTTGGGCGGCGCAAGACGATAAGGCGCCTTGGCAATAGGTGCCGCCCATGGGACTAAATCGATTCGGAACTCCACCCGTCTCTCAGGAGGCACACCCGGTAACTCCTCGGGAAAAACATTTGGAAATTCGATCTCTCAGTAGTCACTCGCATATCCATCACATATGCTACAAAACCCTAGCAACCCTGCTGAAGACTCTGTCTCGCTCTGGCAGCTGAACAAAATGCTGACCCAGATCTGGTACCCTTTCCATATACAATAAGCACTCCCCCACTGGGGTCTCATATCGTCACTATCTGATGCTCGCAGTCGATCATGGCTCCGAATCGACTCAGCCAATCCATACCCACAATAATACAGACATCACCCATCGTGATCGATATCAGATCTATCAGAAACTCGACTCCGAAAATCTCAAGCACACATCCCCGGATCACATCAGTCGCAAACACCGCATGCTCATCAGCTATATATAGACTCTCAGAGGTCGACTCAACGCCTCTCGTCGTATACTGATGTGACGACTAAATGCTAAAGACATGAAGGATCCACTCACACCCGAGTCAAATAATACCAAAGTAGGTACATAATTCACAAGAAAAGTACATACGCATATCATAGTACAAGCATAAAATAACTTAAACAACATAAGTAAGAGATCACATACCGGACACTACATCGGGTGATGCGTGGACCTCGTCCGCCTTTAACTGAAATGCTCTCCCACGAGCCTTCGGTGTCTCGGCTTCGCTGGCCGACTCTTAGTAGCTCGAGTAGCAGGAGGTGCAGATCCCTGTGCTGACCCCTGTAGCAGCTGCGGGCACTCGGCCTTTTGATGGCTGGTCTGGTTACAGTGAAAACAGACTGTGAACCCCTTGGGGCAGTCCTTGGCTATGTGCCCCCTCCTTGCCACACTTGTAGCAAGCACCTGCTCGTTAGACTCCCTCGTGACCCTCGCCGTACTTCCCACAAGTGCGGCCCTTCTGGCCTCCAAATCTTGAATAAGCAGGCCTTGCCCACTTGGCTACCGGCTGAGACTGTGACGGCCGCCTATCCCTCCTCTGAGACTCTGCCTCTTCCCTGCCCTAAGTCTCTAGCTCAATCTCCTTCTTCTAGGCATTCGCCTGGAGCTCAGCAAATGTCCGGTATGTTGAGTTCGCCACGAACTCACGGATATCCCTCCTCAGTATGCTTAAATAGGGGCTTATACGTGCCTGCTCGGAAGATACGTGCTCAGGGCAAAACAACGCCCTCTCATAAAACATCCTCGTAATCACTGTCATAGACTTTGTTCCCTGCTTGAGGGACAAAAACTCTTGGGCCAACCGTTTCCTCTCCACTGGAGGAACATACTCATCACGAAACATACAAGTAAACCTCTCCCAAGTCACTGCAGTGAGCTCTTCATGAGTGAAGCTAGCTGTGACATCCCCATTTTCACGGCCATAAATGACAGATTCTGTTTATGCTTTGTTTGAAAATCAGAGTAACATTTTAAATAAAAGTGTTGCGGAATTTGTCCCAAAACAAAATATGATAAAGATTTATCAAAAGAATTTCCAAAGAAATGTATTTCATTAAAAGACTTGGGATGTCATGTTCGATACAGATCAAAAGCATAAACAATACAATATAAGCCTTACTACATTATTTCATATTTATAGGCCTATATCCGTAATCCCTCATCCAACACATCACATCTATGCTCGAACGCCACTACCTGTAATACATGAAACTGAGTGGGTCAGGCTTGGGAGCCTAGTGAGCACATAGGGTTTTCAACCCAAAATAAATAAGTTCTTTAGTTTCATCAATCAACAATAACCCGATTACCCGTTCCCGTTATTCTCACTTTACGTCCCTAAACACCTATCATAAGGGACCTATCCTAAGGATCATCATCGGGATGGACACTACTGCTAAGGGGCTTCCACAGCAATAAATGTCCTAAAGGCAACCATGTGGGGGATGGAGTACACCGGTGAACACATCATTCACAAACACCTACAGGTTGCGAACCTGCTAGTGTTCCACTGGACTGTCTAGAAGAGTTCGTGGTCGTCATCCATACTCTGCTAGATGACAGAATCAACATCATCAACATCGAGGACTCTCATCATTTTATCACAGATCACCTATTACATCTACCCATGTTTTACCCCAACATTTTCGTAGATATAAAATACATATAAAGTTTAAATCATTGAAAAAATGTATAAAAACGTTCATTCAGCATAGACAACAAGTATTCAGATAATATGCACATATATCACGTAATTTATATAAAATACTTCATATTTATGTGTAAGCTAAAAGTAACTATGCACTCACCTGAAAGGTGGTGACTCAGTACTCGGACAATGCTTCGATACTCTCAAAACAATTTTCCTTCGATAAAACCTAATATCAATACCACTAGGGTTTAGTCTAACGATAACCGAGACAAATTAATAGTATGACTATTATTACTATTATATAAGCATTAAATAACACTCAATATCATAATAATAGCCCAAATAATTATTTTAAGGACCTAATAACATTACTATAACTATTTGAAAGCTATATTAAAAATTGTGTAGCTCACTTACAATGGATTTTAAAGAAAACCGGGCTTTGCTCAGAGCAGCGTTTCCAAAACCAAAAGACCCTTTTTCTCGGGACTCCGGGAGCCTCGGGGCTTCCTTTAGGTGCTAGGGATTTTTCCTAGGGTTTAGGGGTGGTTTGGGATCTTAGAGAGAGAAATAAAATAGAGAGAGAACTGATTTTGGTGTGAAAAATCCAGAGACCCTCGCCCTCTTTCATAGCCTGCTAGGACTCAGACTACGTTGGGCATAATCCTTGGCTATGCAGCGCATATCTTCGGATGAGGCTGCCAAAGAGCCTCCAGCTGTCTTGCACTCGGAGCGGATAAGAGCGAGGGTATGTAGGGCGTAAGCGAGGAGCGACGTGTCCGAATCCGAGGCGACCTATGATCTGCAATGGACAGTTTAGATCACTGCGATGGATGGCTTATATCCACGCAAAGGTGGGAACGTACTCTACAACTTTTTTTAGACTCCATCGGCTAATTTTGACTTTATTTTAAAAGTTATATTAATAACAGACCGGGACAAGATTGGTCCGTTAAAAATTCATAACTGTTTCATCCGACATCCGTTTTCATCTGTCTTTTTATCGTTATACTACTATTAATGAGATCATTTATTATCATTTAGGTTGTGTTGGCTAAAACCGCTTGATCTAATATTCGAGTTTCGGGCTGTACACTGTTAGGCGAAACTTTGAAAAATCGTAACTTCTTCATACGAAGTCAGATTTGGGCGTTCTTTTTATGGACACTCTTGGTTTAACGTATTCTATGAATTTTGTTTAGATCGCTTAGGCTAAATCTCGCTTTATCATAAATTCACTATTTACGCTTCTCGGTATCATGCCGCATCCGTCGCGAAACTTCGACAGGTCATAACTTCTTCGTTATAACTCGGATTTCGGCGTAATTTATATCCTCGAAATCCTTGTTTCGACCACTACAAATTTATGTAAAGATATGGGGTTTATCTCACCCTTTAATTTTGAAGCTTATTTTTATTCTTTATTAATTATACATTTATAATTAAATAATAAGCACATAATTCACATAATACTCAAATATTTCATCTTTATTACTTCAAAAAGAGTTATGATAGTTGACCTACACTATTCATCGTCTAAAATGCTTAGCCCCGAGACCCGGGTGTTACACTGGCTGTCACAAATTTCCACCATTCCTTCGCCCCCAGGCGAAGCTGGTTCAGCGCGAACCGTACCCTCAAATGTTCCGGACAGGAACAGGTGTAGAAACATCCCTCAATGTCTGTGATCCATCTTATCGCTGCAATCGGATCCTGAGTTCCCTCAAACTCTGGTGGCTTCGTGTTGCTGAACTCTCGATACAACAACGAGTTACCCCCCTGTGGCCTGGCAGCAGCGACAACTGCGGTGGCTGCAGCAGCCGCCGCCTGAGTAACAGCAGGGTATCGCTCATAAAATGTCTCAATCAGTGTTGTCTTAATAGACCCAAACATCTCCGGGATAGCCTCACGAATCGCTGCAGCCACCTCCTCATGAATCATCCTGCGAATCTCCTCATCGCTGACCCCACTGCTCTCCGGGTGATGGCGCATACTCACCATGATGTCTCTGAAACATGAAACAAAATAATCATAGACTTGATCGAGAATGCTCACACTTGATCACTCCCTCCCACTTGTTCCTTAGCATCCTAAGGATTCTTACTTGGACTGCTCATTGATCCGGTGCTTCTAGTAGTACGGACCCAATACTACCTTCCACACCGCATCTGTGTTCATCCCAAGTCTCACTCCTAGGATTCTAGCTCACAAGAACTCTATATCTCATCAAACATCGACTACCCTCATAGTCTATCACATGCTCATTCCTGCTTCCTACTTGCACTCAATCAAATTACAGATAGCAAACCCCTAGGCTAAGGCATCACATATCAAGCCACTCTAGTCCTAAATTATGAAATACCTAGCCTCCTTCTTGCATGCATAACATATCTCATAACAACTTACAACACATAAATTAAGGGTGTTTTGGGAAATCACCGTTCGAGCGCTAGCTGATTGTACACACTGCTTGTTTCCTCTTTCTCTTAAAATTCTTTTACTCATTTTTAGAAAAATCGTTCCTTTTGAAAACTTTTCTCAAATCCTCAGTTTGAGTCCAGACATACTTGAAGGTGTATCCGAATCCCTCAAACCAAGACTCTGATACCAACTTGTAACGACGTAAATTTTCAAACAATTTTTTTCAATTTTAAATAACCAATATCACATATAAAAAAATCCTCAAAATCACAAGTGTCAATGTCATAACATTTTTCCAAAATAGTTTTCAAAGGTAATAATCAAATCTAGGATCCATAAGCATAGCTCCATCTCAACTGTGTGTGTACAATCAAGTCAGTGCCTTCCCGCGATCCACGGAAGTACCTGAAACACATAACACATAATACGGTAAGCACGCATGCTTAGTGATTTCCCCAAAAATACCATGTACAACACGTAAGCCACTTGAGGCCATAACTCTATAATACCTTCCGGTGAATGTGTCTTAGTGGGACCTTCCGGTCCCACAACTCTAATGGACCTTCCGGTCCTAACTATGTTGTAACGCCCATAGATCCGGGCTAGTCAATTTAAAGATAATAGGGGTCGAAAACGACTTTTTGACAAAATATTATTTAGAATAAATAATCTTAACCAAGTTGTATAATATGTCTTAAGGGTTCCATACATATAAAGAGCGCTGAAATCCAAGTTATAACGAAGAAGTTATGACTCGTCGAAGTTTCACGACGGAACCGGCACGGCACAGGGAAGACGTAAATAGTGAATTTATGATAGAGCGCCTTTTCGCCTTAGTAATCTAAATGAAAGTTGTAGAATATGTTAACCTGAGAGCATCTATAAAAACAACACCCAAATCTGACTTTGTATGAGGAAGTTATGATTTTTCGAAGTTTCGGCTTAGCGGTATACAGCCTGAAGTTCGAGTATTAGATCGAGCGGTTTTTAGCCGACACAACCTAAACGAGAATCAAAGATCTCGTTATTATTAGTGTAACGATAAAAAGACAGACGAAAATGGACATCGGATGAAGAAGTTATGAGATTTTAACGGACTAATCATGTCTCGGCCTGTTAAAAATATAACTTTAAAAATAAAGTCAAAATTAGCCGACGGAGTCAAAACGAAAGTTGTAAAGTACGTCTCCACCTACACGTGGATTTAAATAACGTCAAAACGGAGTTCCTATGAACGAGTTACAAATTATAATTGCATATTTACGTACTAAAATAAAGTGTAAATCATATATACGTACACATATATATACATATGTATATATCATTAGAAAGGTATCGACGATGCGGTCATTATAAGAGTAATGTTGAGTTCTTTCGACATTAGTTTAGTACAAATATCATTAAATCTATTTAAAATAGTATTATAAAGAGTGTTTAGTTGGTTATATAACTAAAATATCATTAAGTAATTATGGAGGGTAGTTTTTGAAAATTTAATTAGTATAAATAAGAGCTTTGGACTCTCATATTTATTGCACCATTCTCTTGATTCAAGAGTCTTTCTCTCCTTATCCCCTGAGCATTTCGGTCCCTCGTGATTCGACTTCTCTTTCTGTAGTTTTAGTATAGTAAGGTGAGCGCTGAAGCGCTACTCGAATCTTTCTTAGAAATATTCAGCGACGAAGTTCTGCCACTGCAGAGCCCGACTCCTAGCTAAAATCTCCTTGTAAGTAAATTATTCTTACCCTATTTTAATATAACTTATATTTATAATTAATATTGTTATTATGAACTTATAATAAATATTTGAGCTATTATTATGGCTTATATAAGTGTCGTTATAATATCTTTTTAACTACTCGCGGTACGGGGAATTTGGTTTAAAGGGTCGCATAGGGTTGTTGGATTTCAGAAGTGCTATACGCCAAAATGGTCATGCCTCCGATGTTTTATGTCTGTCCCCTGTCTGTACATAGTGGTTGGAAAGTATTGTTTAAACGCTTATATGATAATAATAATAATAATAATAATAATAATAATAATAATAATAATAATAATAATAATAATAATAATAATAATAATAATTAGTCACTGTAAATATTAAACAAAAATCTAGTAGTAATGATACTAGGTTTCGTCGAAAAAAATTATTTTAAAGTAAACGAAGCGTTGTCCGAGTACCGAGTCACCACCTTCTCAGGTGAGTGCATAGTTACTTTCATCTTACACATAGATATGAAGTATTTTATATAAAGTACGTGCTATGTGTGTATATTATCTGAATACTTGTTGTCCATTCTGGATGAACGTTTTTTTTATACATGTTTTAAATGATTTGAACTGTATACGTATTTTAAATATACAAGTATGTTGGGTATGAGATGGGTAGATGAATGATGAGAGATAAAAGATGATGTAAGTAAACATTGCAGCTATAGACTTAGTGCCTAACAAATAACATCGGCAACTATGGACTTAGTTGTGACATCCCCTAATTTCTCGGCCAGAAAAGACCGATTTAATTTATGTTTTTTAAATAAAATCAGAGAAATCTTTTTAAAAGATATTGTGGAATTGGTCCCCAAACAAAATATGATAAAAGTTTATCATAACCTTCTTTAAGAAATGTATAGTTTCATTTCATATAAAAACATCGGGATGTCATGTTCCGATACAGATCAAAAGCATAAACAAGACATTATAAGCCTTTCAACAGTTATTTACAACTACGGGCCTATAATACAAAAATCTCTCATCGTCCTCCAATTATGCTTGGGGTCCACTACCTGTAATCATAAAACTGAGTGGGTCAGGCTTGGGAGCCTGGTGAGCATATAGGGTTTTCAACCCACAATAATAATATACTTATTAAGTTCACCAATCAACAATAACCCTAATTACCCATTCCCGTTGTCCTCACTTTACGTCCCTAAACACCTATCACAAGGGAGCTAGCCTAAGGAATATCATCGGGATGGACACTACTGCTAACGGGTTTCCTCAGCCATACATGTCCTTAAGGCAACCATGAGGGGGATGAAGTACGCCAATGAACATTTAATTCATCAACACCTACAACTTGCGAACTTGCTAGTGTTCCACTGGACTATCTAGAAAGTCCGTGGTCGTCATCTATACTTCGCTAGATGACTACAAAAACAACAACATCGAGGCCTCTCACCATTTTAACACACATCAACTATTTCATCTACCCATGTTCTACCCAACATATTTTGTAGATAAAAAGCATATACATTTTAAAACTTGTATAAAACATCAATTTAACAGTCACCTCGAATAAACAATTAGCATATTTACACATAACACGTATTTCAAGGTAAATACTTCATATCTATGTGTAAATTGAAAGTAACTACACACTCAGATATTTTGGTGAAAATCGGGCAACAATTCGTTTCCTAAAACGATCGTTTCTAATAAAACCGGGAGTTTTATTGAGAAACCAGGCTCTGCAAAAGTCGGGCTTCGAAACCGAAAAGATAAATTTTTCGGGCTTCTCGGGCGCTTCGTGGGGTATTCCGGGCTTTACAATTGATACCGGGGCTTTGGGGGATTCTAAGATGAAGGAAATATGGGTTTAGGGGTTAAAAGTGACAAAATTCCAAAAGTACCTGGGAACCCTCGCAGGTACCCTTCTATTTATAGGGTCCGAAGTTCTGATCCAATGGCTGAGAAGTCTCCTGATCCGACGGCTAAGAAGGCTCGCAGGGGGGGGGGTGGCTCGCACATGGCTCGCACATGCGAGGGCTCGCTGGCGGCTTCTAAGTGGACCGCGGCTTACTGGCGCACATGCGAGGCTCGGAGCTAGGCTATGCGAGGCTAGGAGCTGGGTGCGAGGCTCGGACAGAAAGCTGGCAGCTTCGGATTGGGCCTCCTCCTCGGCCGAATTAGAAGAGGACACGTAGCTCGCATGACTCAGCAGCCTGGTGATTCAGCAGCCTGATGACTCAGCAGCCTGGTGACTCAGCATGACACGTGTCACATTCTAAGCGAGGATGACGTGGCATAGGGTGACTATGTGAAATTTCTCGGTTTTCGCGCCAAAACTTCTAAAATCCATAACTTTCGCATACGAGCTTCGTTTTTGATGTTCTTTATATGCACGCGTAGCTAAAATTATGATCTACAACTTTTCTTTAGACTTTGTTGGCTAATTTTGAATTTAAATTTTATATTATTATTTTGAACAGACCGGGACAGGAAATCCGTTAGAAATTCATAACTTCTTCATCCGACGTCCGTTTTCGTCAGACTTTTTACCGTTGTGCTCCTAATGACGAGACCTTTAATTCTCGTTTAGGTTGTGTCATCTAAAAATAGCTCGATCTAAAATTCGAGTTTTTAGCTGTCTACTGCTATGCTGAAACTTCGAAAAATCATAACTTCCTCATACGAAGTCAGATTTGGGCGTTGTTTTTATCGAACTTCTCGGTTTAACAAATACTACGACTTTCGTTTAGATTACTAAGGCTAAAAAGTAGTTTATCGAAAACTCACTTTTTACGACATTCAGCACCGTGCCGGTTTCGTCGCGAAACTTTGACAGGTCATAACTTCTTCGTTATAACTCGGATTTTGGTATTCTTTATATCCCTGAAATCCTTGTTTCTACCACTAAAACTTTATGTAAAGATATCGGGCTTATCTCACACTTTAATTTTGACGCTTATTTTTATTCTTAATTAATTAAGCCCTAATAATTAAACATAAAACACATAATTCACATGATATTCACATAATTCCTTTTCATTTCTTCAAGATGAGTTACAAAGGTTAACCTAGACTATTAACTCAATATAAATGCCTAGGCTAGAAACACGAGTGTTACATTAGTGCCTATTGGACAAACACTAGTAGCCATGGACTTAGTACCTGTTAGGAATTGGTAGCTATGGACTTAGTACCTATTAGATAAACAATGGTAGTTATGCATTTAGTACCCAGCAGCTATGGAATTAGTGCTTTACAAACGAGCATTGGCAGCTATGGATTTAGTGTCAATCCTATAACTCTGGAAGCAAAGGACTTCAGAATGAACGGATGTGGGATAGATGACTCTTAGGATAGATCCTTAAGAGTAAAGAAGATAATGGGGATGGGTAATTGGGTCGATTGTTTGATTGTTTAAACATAATAATTATATTATTGTGGGTTGAAAACCCTATGTACTCACCAAGTTTCCCAACCTAAACCACTCATTTTATTTATATTACAGGTGTTGAGATGAAGTCACATTACACTGAGAGATTAAAGAGATGTAGATCACTAATGTAAATAAATGTAAGTTCTGCTTATGCTTATGTTTCTATATTGACGATGACATCCCAAATGTTTTAAAATGAATTAAGAATACTTTTTTTCGGAAATGATTTGATAACGTATTTATCATGTTTTACTGGGAACAAATTCCACAACATTTTAATTAAAAGAGGTACTCTGATTTTTATAAAGCATAAACAAAATCGGTCTTTTCTGGCCATGAAAATGGGGATGTCACAGTTTGTATCAGAGCATTAGTTTAAGCGAACTAGGAATATAGATTTATTTCTAGACTTAAACTTAGAATGCTAAGCGATGATTGTGAGATGAGTGACTGCTATAATTTAGACACGAGCACTAGTTTATTTTAGGAAAAAGCCTAAAATGTTTTATTTTCTACATGATTTATGTTATAGCTATAAATATGTCTTATATGTTGTTATTTGTTCGGATCTATGGTCTGTTACCGACCGGATCTGGAAACCTTCTGTGTTCAGAATTCTAAGCGTATGATTACGATATTAGAACTAGCATGTAACGTTTCAGAGTAATAAGGAGATTTATACTGTTGGAATAGTGTCTAAGGCTATAACTGTTGGAATAGTGTCTAAGGCTATAACTATATTCGGTGGTGCATGGTCCTTTTGGGTTGCCTTCACCATAGCAACTTGAAGGATGATTTGTTAAGAGAGAGTAAATATTATAAGGAATAATATTTAGCTATTTGATTAATATAAGTCATAAATTAATTGGTATTAATTTGGTGACTTAAAGAGATTAATTAAATAAGAGGGTATAAACTGTCAATTGTTTGATAGTTAGACTTTAGACTATAAATCCATTAGGATGGACTTTGGACGGATTCTAAGAGCTTTAGGATAGCTCAAAATCGTCCATAAGGATATCTATGGAATGGATTTGGATAGCCTTAAGTGAAGATTATCCAATTAGGGTTTAGGGTGAAACCCTTAAGGAGTCTAAAGGTATAAATAGGCCCTTGGGATGTGGAATTCGTGTACAACCTTTCAGAACCTAAAGCAAGGAACCTCTGGTCGAATTCCATCCCCTCTCCTCTCTCCTAAATCATCTTGCTTGCTATTGGTGTTTGTAAGCCATTAGAGGAGTGACAATTGTGACTCTAGAAGCTCCAAGACAAGAAGATCAACAAGGAACTCACAGGTATGATTCTAGATCTGTTTTAATGTTGTTGTTTAACCTAATTAGCTATTAGAAGTCTTGGATTCAAAAGCATGTTTATTAGAAAGCCTAGATCCAAGCAATAGGGTTTTGCATGCGCACATAGGAAAGTTCTTATGGCTAAAACCCAACAGTGGTATCAGAGCCTAGATTGGTTTTCTACAAATTGTTGCTTGAATAACTGAAACAAACCTGCAAAATTCGATTTTTTGGGTTTTGAGTCACTGACTCGTCGAGTTCCATGGTGGACTCGTCGAGTAGGCCTGACTCGTCGAGTCCCCTTGTGCACTCAGCGAGTCCAAGCGTCAGGAATGGCCAAATTCGGGATTTTTTCATAATTATCTTATGGAAACTTACCTTAATCATATTAGATCAATGTAAATCCGATTTTTTGATAAATATGACTGTTATCTTGATCTAATTAAAGATATTTATCATCTAATAAAATATTTAATTTCCTTATATGATAATTATTAATTATTTTTGGTAATTATCTTCAAAGAAATCAAGATAAATCAAATAAAGATAATTAGAATATTAAATTGTTAATTGGAATTATTTGTTATTTGATCCTCCATGTTTTTAAATGTTTAAAACCTACCCTATAGTTTTGAAATTTAAATTTGTGATTAAAAGCTTTAATTTAGACAACTTAAATTTCAAACCCAAGATTTTGAAAAGTTTAAAATACAACCCTATACTTATATGATATTATTAGAATAATATATATATGTATAACTAAATGCTAGTCTTACCGCTAGTAGGCCTCATTCACGAAGCCGATCTATAAGGTGGGTATAAGGTTGCAGCCTATAAAATGGCGCTTAATGGGTGTACACTCACACCCACCGCTTGCTTGATTGGTGGAGGGTCGTTAGCCGAACGGGTAGGATAGGGCAACCTCATTCTCTCATTAAAAGTATAATAAGAAATACGAAGTAACTAAACTTTTTTTAAATTTCCCAATCTTAGTTCCTTTAGGAAAAGTGAATTGATGCAATCCCATGAAATTACACTTTGCACCTTGCTAAGATGTTAGTGGAGCGTGTGTGGTTTACCGGCACACTAATTGGTTCTAAGCGAAGGTGGCGAAGGGTGATTCATTGTTTATCATAGTTCGATGGAGCGTGTGTGGTTTACCGGCACATCGAATAGGTGATCGTAACAATGAAGGAACCATGTAAATTTGCATGGTAATTCACACCCGCTTTGTGATCCTCGGCATCCCAGTCACAAACAAGAGGGGCATATCGAGATTTAAACATGCCATTGAATAGTTCAATGAATCTCATCCGAACCTAGGAATTCTCAAAAACACTTAGGACCAAAAGTTTAAGTTTTGTGATGGAGAATTAGTGAATCGTCATTCACTTACCTTCAATTTATTTGCATGTTGGATTACGACATCCCTTTTCTAGTATGTAAATGTTATTGTTGGATCCTAGCCCTAATTTTCTTATTGGGTGATAATTAGGGATTCTTGTTCTAATCTATCTTTGTCCTTTCTATAGATGTCAAACGCAAACAACGCTGCTGCTAGTTCTTTCACGTTGATGAGCCTTTGCCAAAAGGTCACCTTCGATGGAACGAACTTTGGCGAATGGATAAGATACATTCGCACCATTGCTCGCTATGAGGATAAAGAGTATGTCCTCGACGAGAAGCTCGAGAAAATCAACCCAGAAATTGCTACTCCCGCCGAAATCACCGCCTTTGAAACTCATGAGCGAGATGCGACGAAAGTACATTGCATCATGATCGCCACCATGAACTCCGAGTTCCAAAAGTCCTACGAGGACATGTATCCATACGAGATGCATCAAGACTTGTTGGAGAGGTACCACCAAAACGCGAGACAAGAGCGTTACGAGATCTTCACTAACATGATTTCCGCTAAGATGGGTCATGGAGAATCTCTTACCGTGCACTTGCAAAAGATGCGAAGGTATGTCGACCGCCTTCGCAAGTTAAATGTTGACTTCGGCGAAGACTTGGCGATCGACATGGTGCTTCACTCTTTGCCTCCGATGTATAATCAATTTAGGATGACCTACCACATGAACAAAGAGGAGGTCACTCTAAGTAAGCTCCAAGGTCTCTTGAGGGTTGCTGAGAGCAATTTCAAGGACAAGTCTGTTGCACCAACTCCCAATCCGTCTGCTGCTCCTGTCTTGGCTATTAGTCAAGGGAAGGGAAAGAAGAGGAAAGCTTCTTCAAATAACTATCGAAAGGTAAAAGCCCGAGATGGTTCCTCTTCTAGTGGGACCAAAGTTGATCCCTCTAAGCCCTGCTCTAACCCGAAGGAGGCAGAGTGCCACCACTGCCACAAGATAGGACATTGGAAGAGAAGCTGCCCGGATTACCTGCAAGCCATCAACGAAGGAAAGATCAAACCATCTTTCGCAGGTATATATGCAATAAAATCTAACGATTCTAATCATGCTATTTCTTGGGTTCTTGACACCGGTTGTGGTTATCACATTTGTTCTAATGTGCAGGGACTAAAAAGAAGTAGGGATGTGGAGCAAGGAAGGATCAACCTAATCATGGGGAACAGAAGATCGTCGCCTGTGACCAAGATTGGAGTGTATTCTTTGGTGCTTAAGAATAGTTTAGTTTTAGATTTGAACAATTGTTTCTACTCGCCAGAAATGGCTAGAAACATCATTTCATTTCATGGTTTATATAGACAAGGTTTTAGATTTTCTTTTAATAATGAGAATGGTTCTATTTTGGCTTATCTAAATGGTGTCTTTTATTTTGAAGCTATACCATGTAATGGAATATATGAAACTGTTATGATTGTTGATAACTTAGGAAATGATGTTTTGAATATTGATTCTTCCACTAGTATGGATAAAGCATCCTTGTGGCATTATCGTCTTGGACATGTCAACAAGAAACGCATAGCCCAACTCCAAAAGGATGGAGTGTTGGAGTCATTCGACCTTAGGGAAGATGACACATGCGAGTCTTGTTTACTTGGAAAGATGACTAAGTCACCCTTCACGAGTACTTGTGAAAGGGGGGAGGGACTATTAGACCTAATACATACCGATGTATGTGGACCTTTTAGATCAACCACGAAGGATGGGAACCGCTTCTATGTGACCTTTACCGATGATTATAGTAGATATGGGTATATCTATTTAATCAAGCAAAAGTCAGAAACCTTTGAAAAGTTCAAAGAGTTCAAGAATGAAGTGGAGAATCAATTGGGCAGGAAAATCAAGATGCTTCGATCCGATCGAGGAGGAGAGTACCTAAGTCTTGAATTCCACGATTATCTCAAGGAGTGTGGAATAGTTTCGCAATTGACGCCTCCTAGGACACCGCAATTGAATGGTGTGGCAGAAAGGCGTAATCGAACCTTATTGGATATGGTTCGCTCTATGATGAGTCGTGCTTCACTACCTATCTTCTTTTGGGGGTATGCCTTAAAGACTGCCGCCCATATCCTTAACCGAGTCCCTACCAAGAAGGTTGCCAAAACACCTCACGAGATGTGGACGGGGAAAGCTCCCTCGTTGGCACATATCAAGGTTTGGGGTTGTGAGGCTTTCGTAAGACGAGATACTCACGACAAGCTTGAACCTCGAAGTGAGCGATGTATTTTCATCGGCTACCCGCAAACTTCCTTTGGATATCTCTTCTATAGACCGAAAGATAATGTTATCTTTGTTGCGAGGAGAGGAGTTTTCCGAGAGCGAGAACTCATAAGCCAAGGAGACAGTGGGAGGCAAATCGAACTTGAAGAAATTCAAGAATCGATAGATGAAGGAACCTCCACCGCTGGCGTTCAACCCAAGGAGGAAACTCCGGTTGAACCGATTGACGAATCCTTACCTCTTAGACGTTCCGACAGAGTTAGAGTTCAACCCCAGTTTTATGGTTTTCATATTACTACCGAAGGGGACACGTATATTAGTGATGGTACACTAGTAAATCTTGATGAACCTAATAGCTATAAGGAAGCCATGGCAGGCCCGGAGTCTGCGAAATGGAAAGAGGCGATGGATAGCGAGATCCAATCCATGTACGATAACCAAGTTTGGAATTTGGTTGATTACGTACCCGAACGTAAGACCGTAGGGTGCAAGTGGATCTTCAAGAAGAAGACCGACGTGGATGGGAACGTACACACATACAAAGCGCGATTGGTTGCGAAGGGCTTTACTCAAACTCCCGGAGTTGACTATGATGAGACCTTCTCACCAGTTGCGAAGATTAAATCTATTAGAGTGATGCTAGCAATTGCCGCATTTCATGATTGAGATTTGGCAAATGGATGTCAAGACCGCTTTCCTTAACGGAAAGTTGGCTGAGGATGTTTACATGGCTCAGCCAGAGGGGTTTGTGGATCCGAAGCATCCGAATAGAGTGTGTAAGCTTGAGAAGTCCATTTATGGACTTAAGCAAGCGTCTCGCAGATGGAATCTTTGCTTCGATGAGAAAGTCAAAGAGTTTGGATTTGTACGAAGCGAAGACGAATCTTGTGTATATGTCAAAGCCAGTGGGAGTGTAGTAAGCTTCCTCGTTCTATATGTCGATGACATATTACTCATAGGAAACGACATCCCGAATCTGCAGGAGGTTAAGTCCTGGCTCTGGAAGTGCTTCGCTATGAAGGACCTCGGAGAGGCTTCTTACATTTTGGGAATAAGGATAGTAAGAGAAAGAAGTAAGAGACTAATTGGACTTAGTCAGAATACTTACTTGGAGAAGGTACTAAAACGTTTTAGTATGGAAAACTCAAAGAAGGGAGAACTACCGATACAAGGAAATGCCAAGTTGAGTAAGACTCAAAGTCCGAGTACCGAAGCCGAGATAGCAGAAATGAGCCGAGTACCATACGCTTCAGCAGTTGGCTCAATCATGTACGCTATGACTTGTACTCGCCCTGATGTAGCCTTCGCTTTGAGCATGGTTAGCAGATATCAAGGGAACCCTGGCAAAGCACATTGGATTGCGGTGAAGAACATCCTTAAGTACCTTCGGAGAACGAAAGAATGGTTCTTAGTCCTTGGAGGGAGTGATGACTTGAAGGTGCGAGGGTATAGTGACGCCAGCTTTCAAACCGACAGGGACAACTATCGTTCGCAGTCGGGCTGGGTCTTTACCCTAAATGGAGGAGCAGTGACATAGAAAAGTTCCAAGCAAGAAACCGTAGCTGATTCAACGTGCGAATCAGAGTACATCGCAGCAAGCGAAGCGTCGAAGGAGGCAATATGGCTGAAGAACTTCATCGGTGATCTTGGAGTTGTACCGGCCATAAAGGAGCCCATGGAGATTTTCTGTGATAACGAAGGTGCGGTTGCCTTGACCAAGGAACCGAGGGATCATGGTAGATCTCGACATATCGACAGAAAATATCACTTCATTAGACATCGTGTAGAAGAAGGACAACTCGTAGTGAAGAGGATATCATCAGAAGATAACCCAGCAGATCCGCTTTCGAAGGGACCGAGTAGGGTTAAGCACTTACAGCATGCTAGGAGTATTGGGCTGAAGGATGATATTAGCATAGATTAGATAGTATTAGAAACGTATAATAGATAAATGTAATTAACATTTGATGATTAAATAAAGAGGTTTTATTTATGAGTAAAGTTACTATCACATGTTAGTTGTTTAACTATTGTTTCACTTTGCATGTTTTGACTTCCAGAATAATTGAGTTTATTAGGAATAATCGAATTATTCAAATGGTCCACAATCGTTCATATGTTGGGAGTAGATATGAATGAAGATTGTCGTGAATTGGTGTGTAGAGTGTCTAAATGGTGTTAGACATAGCAAGAGTTGCTGCAACATTCATGAGTGCTTATGAACTGGTTTTGAGCATTGGAATAAACCCGCGCTTGCTGGAATCACCTTATGGAATACGATATAAAAGGTGATCGCAAGACGATAATATCATATGGTCTTAAAACCTAGATATATGGTTTGTTATTTGTTAATTGATTGTGCATTGATAATGCGAAAACGCATCAGTAACTTGATGTTATAAAACGCATTGTTGTGTATAGTTGGTTAATGAATAAGTAAATGCATATAAGTCGAAGTTTATCTGTAAATTTTATCCTAAGAGGGTAGAAGAGATATCTTGGCCACTCGATGATTTGATTTGACTTATGTGCCGGGCCCGGTCAGAACTGAATTGATGTGTTCGATTAAGTTCTATGTCAAATAAATCGAAGATCGAGAAATCTAAATGCTAGACTAACCATTCCATAGGATTGTCAGCATGATATCTAACAGAGGACTGTACGATCCCTTATCTAAAGGACAAGATTGATTAGATCAGAGTTGACAGCGTCTTTGAGAGCTACGATTGCAAACCGTATTATACTTGTATAGTTACTAGACTTATCCAAGTGGGAGACTGTTGGAATAGTGTCTAAGGCTATAACTATATTCGGTGGTGCATGGTCCTTTTGGGTTGCCTTCACCATAGCAACTTGAAGGATGATTTGTTAAGAGAGAGTAAATATTATAAGGAATAATATTTAGCTATTTGATTAATATAAGTCATAAATTAATTGGTATTAATTTGGTGACTTAAAGAGATTAATTAAATAAGAGGGTATAAACTGTCAATTGTTTGATAGTTAGACTTTAGACTATAAATCCATTAGGATGGACTTTGGACGGATTCTAAGAGCTTTAGGATAGCTCAAAATCGTCCATAAGGATATCTATGGAATGGATTTGAATAGCCTTAAGTGAAGATTATCCAATTAGGGTTTAGGGTGAAACCCTTAAGGAGTCTAAAGGTATAAATAGGCCCTTGGGATGTGGAATTCGTGTACAACCTTTCAGAACCTAAAGCAAGGAACCTCTGGTCGAATTCCATCCCCTCTCCTCTCTCCTAAATCATCTTGCTTGCTATTGGTGTTTGTAAGCCATTAGAGGAGTGACAATTGTGACTCTAGAAGCTCCAAGACAAGAAGATCAACAAGGAACTCAAAGGTATGATTCTAGATCTGTTTTAATGTTGTTGTTTAACCTAATTAGCTATTAGAAGTCTTGGATTCAAAATCATGTTTATTAGAAAGCCTAGATCCAAGCAATAGGGTTTTGCATGCGCACATAGGAAAGTTCTTATGGCTAAAACCCAACAATAACTATATTCGGTTGTGCATGGTCCTTTTGGGTTGCCTTCACCATAGCAACTTGAAGGATGATTTATTAAGAGAGAGTAAATATTATAAGGAATAATATTTAGCTATTTGATTAATATAAGTCATAAATTAATTGGTATTAATTTGGTGACTTAAAGAGATTAATTAAATAAGAGGGTATAAACTGTCAATTGTTTGATAGTTAGACTTTAGACTGTAAATCCATTAGGATATACCTTGGACGGATTCTAAGAGCTTTAGGATAGCTCAAATCGTCCATAGGGTTATCTATGGAATGGATTTGGATAGCCTTAAGAGAAGATTATCCAATTAGGGTTTAGGGTGAAACCCTTAAGGAGTCTACAAGTATAAATAGACCCTATGGGTGAGGGAATTCGACACACAACCTTAAGCAAGGAACCTCTGGCCGAATTCCTCCCCTCTCCTCTCTCCTAAATCATCTTGCTTGCTATTGGTGTTTGTAAGCCATTAGAGGAGTGACAATTGTGACTCTAGAAGCTCCAAGACAAACAAGATCAACAAGGAATTCAAAGGTATGATTCTAGATCTGTTTCAATATTGTTGTTTAACCTAATTAGCCATTAGAAGTCTTGGATTCAAAATCATGTTTATTAGAAAGCCTAGATCCAAGCATCAGGGTTTTGCATGCGCACATAGGAAAGTTCTTATGGCTAAAACCCATCAGTGGTATCAGAGCCTAGGTTGGTTTTCTTTAAATTGTTGCTTGATTAACTGAAACAAACCTGCAAAATTCGATTTTTTGGGTTTTGAGTCACTGACTCGTCGAGTTCCAAGGTGGACTCGTCGAGTAGGCCTGACTCGGCGAGTCCCCTTGTGCACTCGGCGAGTCCAGGCGTCAGGAAGGGCCAGATTCGGGATTTTTTCATAATTATCTTATGGAAACTTACCTTAATCATATTAGATCAATATAAATCCGATTTTTTGTTAAATATGACTATTATCTTGATCTAATTAAAGATATTTATCATCTAATAAAATATTTAATTTCCTTATATGATAATGATTAATTATTTTGGTAATTATCTTCAAAGAAATCAAGATAAATCAAATAAAGATAATTAGAATATTAATTGTTAATTGGAATTATTTGTTATTTGATCCTCTATGTTTTTAAATGTTTAAAACCTACCCTAAAGTTTTGAAATCTATATTTGTGATTAAAAGTTTTAATTTAGACAACTTAAATTTCAAACCCTAGATTTTGAAAAATTTAAAATGCAACCCTATACTTATATGATATTACTAGAATAATATATATATATGTATAACTAAATGCTAGTCTTACCGCTAGTAGGTCTCATTCACGAAGCCGATCTATAAGGTGGGTATAAGGTTGCGGCCTATAAAATGGCGCTTAATGGGTGTACACTCACACCCAACGCTTGCTTGATTGGTGGAGGGTCGTTAGCCGAACGGGTAGGATAGGGCAACCTCATCCTCTCATTAAAAGTATAATAAGAAATACGAAGTAACTAACCTTTTTTTTAAAATTTCCCAATCTTAGTTACTTTAGGAAAAGTGAATTGATGCAATCCCATGAAATTACACTTTGCACCTTGCTAAGATGTTAGTGGAGCGTGTGTGGTTTACCGGCACACTAATTGGTTCTAAGCGAAGGTGGCAAAGGGTGATTCATTGTTCATCATAGTTCGATGGAGCGTGTGTGGTTTACCGGCACATCGAATAGGTGATCGTTACAATGAAGGCACCAAGTGAATTTGCATGGTAATTCACACCCGCTTTGTGATCCTCGGCATCCCAGTCACAAACAAGAGGTGCATATCGAGATTTAAACATGCCATTGAATAGTTCAATGAATCTCATCCGAACCTAGGAATTCTCAAAAAACACTTAGGACTAATAGTTTAAGTTTTGTGATGGAGAATTAGTGAATCGTCATTCACTTACCTTCAATTTATTTGCATGTTAGATTACAGCATCCCTTTTCTAGTATGTAAATGTTATTGTTGGATCCTATCCCTAATTTTTCTTATTGGGTGATAATTAGGGATTCTTATTCTAATCTATCTTTGTCCTTTCTATAGATGTCAAACGCAAACAACGCTACTGCTAGTTCTTTCACGTTGATGAGCCTTTGCCAAAAGGTCACCTTCGATGGAACGAACTTTAGCGAATGGATAAGATACATTCGCACCATTGCTCGCTATGAGGATAAAGAGTATGTCCTCGATGAGAAGCTCGAGAAAATCAACCCCGAAGTTGCTACTCCCGAAGAAATCACCGCCTTTGAAACTCATGAGCGAGATGCAACGAAGGTACATTGCATCATGATCGCCACCATGAACTCCGAATTCCAAAAGTCCTACGAGGACATGTATCCATACGAGATGCATCAAGACTTGTTTGAGAGGTACCACCAAAACGCGAGACAAGAGCGTTACGAGATTTTCACTAACATGATTTCTGCTAAGATGGGTCATGGAGAATCTCTTACCGTGCACTTGCAAAAGATGCAAAGGTATGTTGACCGCCTTCGCAAGTTAAATGTTGACTTCGGCGAAGACTTGGCGATCGACATGGTGCTTCACTCTTTGCCTCCGATGTACAATCAATTTAGGATGACCTACCACATGAACAAAGAGGAGGTCACTCTAAGTAAAATCCAAGGTCTCTTGAGGGTTGCTGAGAGCAATTTCAAGGACAAGTCTGTTGCACCAACTCCCAATCCATCCGCTGCTCCTGTCTTGGCTATTGGTCAAGGGAAGGGAAAGAAGAGGAAAGCTTCTTCGAACAACTATCGCAAGGTGAAAGCCCGAGATGGTTCCTCTTCTAGTGGGACCAAAGTTGATCCCTCTAAGCCCTGCTCTAACCCGAAGGAGGCAGAGTGCCACCACTGTCACAAGATAGGACATTGGAAGAGAAGCTGCCCGGATTACCTGCAAGCCATCAAGGAAGGAAAGATCAAGCCATCTTTCGCAGGTATATATGCAATAAAATCTAACGATTCTAATCATGCTATTTCTTGGGTTCTTGACACCGGTTTTGGTTATCACATTTGTTCTAATGTGCAGGGACTAAGAAGAAGTAGGGATGTGGAGCAAGGAAGGATCAATCTAATCATGGGGAACAGAAGATCGTCGCCTGTGACCAAGATTGGAGTGTATTCTTTAGTGCTTAAGAATAGTTTAGTTTTGGATTTGAACAATTGTTGCTATTCGCCAGAAATGGCTAGAAACATCATTTCATTTCATGGTTTATATAGACAAGGATTTAGATTTTCTTTTAATAATGAGAATGGTTCTATTTTGGTTTATCTAAATGGTGTCTTTTACTTTGAAGCTATACCATGTAATGGAATATATGAAACTGTTATGATTGTTGATAACTTAGGAAATGATGTTTTGAATATTGATTCTTCCACTAGTATGGATAAAGCATCCTTGTGGCATTGTCGTCTTGGACATGTCAACAAGAAACGCATAGCCCAACTCCAAAAGGATGGAGTGTTGGAGTCATTCGACCTTAGGGAAGATGACACATGCGAGTCTTGTTTACTTGGAAAGATGACTAAGTCACCCTTCACGAGTACTTGTGAAAGGGGTGAGGGGCTATTGGACCTAATACATACCGATGTATGTGGACCCTTTAGATCAACCACGAAGGATGGGAACCGCTTCTATGTGACTTTTACCGATGATTATAGTAGATATGGGTATATCTATTTAATCAAGCAAAAGTCAGAAACCTTTGAAAAGTTCAAAGAGTTCAAGAATGAAGTGGAGAATCAATTGTGCAGGAAAATCAAGATGCTTCGATCCGATCGAGGAGGAGAGTACCTAAGTCTTGAATTCCACGATTATCTCAAGGAGTGTGGAATAGTTTCGCAATTGACGCCTCCTAGGACACCGCAGTTGAATGGTGTCGCAGAAAGGCGTAATCAAACCTTATTGGATATGGTTCGCTCTATGATGAGTCGTGCTTCACTACCTATCTTCTTTTGGGGGTATGCCTTAGAGACTGCCGCCCATATCCTTAACCGAGTCCCTACTAAGAAGGTTGCCAAAACACCTCACGAGATGTGGACGGGGAAAGCTCCCTCGTTGGCACATATCAAGGTTTGGGGTTGCGAGGCTTTCGTAAGACGAGATACTCACGACAAGCTTGAACCTCGAAGTGAGCGATGTATTTTCATCGGCTACCCGCAAACTTCCTTTGGATATCTCTTCTATAGACCGAAAGATAATGTTATATTTGTTGCGAGGAGAGGAGTTTTCCGAGAGCGACAACTCATAAGCCAAGGAGACAGTGGGAGGCAAATCGAACTTGAAGAGATTCAAGAATCGATAGATGAAGGAACCTCTACCGCTGGCATTCAACCCGAGGAGGAAACTCCGGTTGAACCGATTGACGAATCCTTACCTCTTAGACGTTCCGATAGAGTTAGAGTTCAACCCCAGTTTTATGGTTTTCATATTACCACCGAAGGGGACACGTATATTAGTGATGGTACACTAGTAAATCTTGATGAACCTAATAGCTATAAGGAAGCCATGGCAGGCCCGGAGTCTGCAAAATGGAAATAGGCGATGGATAGCGAGATCCAACCCATGTACGATAACCAAGTTTGGAATTTGGTTGATTACGTGCCCGAACGTAAGACCGTAGGGTGCAAGTGGATCTTCAAGAAGAAGACCGACGTGGATGGGAACGTACACACATATAAAGCGCGATTGGTTGCGAAGGGCTTTACTCAAACTCCCGGAGTTGACTATGATGAGACCTTCTCACCAGTTGCGAAGATTAAATCTATTAGAGTGATGCTAGCAATTGCCGCATTTCATGATTATGAGATTTGGCAAATGGATGTCAAGACCGCTTTCCTTAACGGAAAGTTGGCTGAGGATGTTTACATGGCTCAGCCAGAGGGGTTT
This sequence comes from Lactuca saligna, assembly GCF_052625555.1. Lineage (NCBI taxonomy): Eukaryota > Viridiplantae > Streptophyta > Magnoliopsida > Asterales > Asteraceae > Lactuca > Lactuca saligna. The sequence continues at coordinate 188,998,362 of NC_136417.1, read as the reverse complement.
GTGGATCCGAAGCATCCGAATAGAGTGTGTAAGCTTGAGAAGTCCATTTATGGACTTAAGCAAGCGTCTCGCAGATGGAATCTTTGCTTCGATGAGAAAGTAAAAGAGTTTGGATTTGTACGAAGCGAAGAAGAATCTTGTGTATATATCAAAGTCAGTGGGAGTATAGTAAGCTTCCTCGTTCTATATGTCGATGACATATTACTCATAGGAAACGACATCCCGACTCTGCAGGAGGTTAAGTCCTGGCTCGGGAAGTGCTTCGCTATGAAGGACCTCGGAGAGGCTTCTTACATTTTGGGAATAAGGATAGTAAGAGAAAGAAGTAAGAGACTAATTGGACTTAGTCAGAATACTTACTTGGAGAAGGTACTAAAACGTTTTAGTATGGAAAACTCAAAGAAGGGAGAACTACCGATACAAGGAAATGCCAAGTTGAGTAAGACTCAAAGTCCGAGTACCGAAGCTGAGATAGCAGAAATGAGCCGAGTACCATACGCTTCCGCAGTTGGCTCAATCATGTACGCTATGACTTGTACTCGCCCTGATATAGCCTTCGCTTTGAGCATGGTTAGCAGATATCAAGGGAACCCTGGCAAAGCACATTGGATTGCGGTGAAGAACATCCTTAAGTACCTTCGGAGGACGAAAGAATGGTTCTTAGTCCTTGGAGGGAGTGATGACATGAAGGTGCGAGGGTATAGTGACTCCAGCTTTCAGACCGACAGGGACAACTACCGTTCGCAGTCGGGCTGGGTCTTTACCCTAAATGGAGGAGCAGTGACATGGAAAAATTCCAAGCAGGAAACCGTAGCTGATTCAACGTGCGAATCAGAGTACATCGTAGCGAGCGAAGCGTCGAAGGAGGCAATATGGCTGAAGAACTTCATCAGTGATCTTGGAGTTGTGTCGGCCATAAAGGATCCCATGGAGATTTTTTGTGATAACGAAGGTGCGGTTGCCTTGACCAAGGAACCGAGGGATCATGGTAGATCTCGACATATCGACAGAAAATATCACTTCATTAGACATCGTGTAGAAGAAGGACAACTCGTAGTGAAGAGGATATCATCAGAAGATAACCCAGCAGATCCACTTATGAAGGGACTGAGTAGGGTTAAGCACTTGCAGCATGCTAGGAGTATTGGGCTGAAGGATGATATTAGCATAGATTAGATAGTATTAGAAACGCATAATAGATAAATGTAATTAACATTTGATGATTAAATAAAGGAGTGTTATTTATGAGTAAAGTTACTGTCACATGTTAGTTGTTTAACTATTGTTTCACTTTGCATGTTTTGACTTCCAGAATAATTGAGTTTATTAGGAATAATCGAATTATCCAAATGGTCCACAATCGTTCATATGTTGGGAGTAGATATGAATGAAGATTGTCATGAATTGGTGTGTAGAGTGTCTAAATGGTGTTAGACATAGCAAGGGTTGCTGCAACGTTCATGAGTGCTTATGAACTAGTTTTGAGCATTGGAATAAACCCGCGCTTGCTGGAATCACTTTATGGAATACGATATAAAAGGTGATCGCAAGACAATAATATCATATGGTCTTAAAACCTAGATATATGGTTTATTATTTGTTAATTGATTGTGCATTGATAATGCGAAAACGCATCAGTAACTTGATGTTATAAAACGCATTGTTGTGTATAGTTGGTTAATGAATAAGTAAATGCATATAAGTTGAAGTTTATCTGTAAATTTTATCCTAAGAGGATAGAAGAGATATCTTGGCCACTCGATGATTTGATTTGACTTATGTGCCGGGCCTGGTCAGAACTGAATTAATGTGTTCGATTAAGTTCTATGTCAAATAAATCGGAGATCGAGAAATCTAAATGCTAGACTAACCATTCCATAGGATTGTCAGCATGATATCTAACAGAGGACTGTACGATCCCTTATCTAAAGGACAAGATTGATTAGATCAGAGTTGACAGCGTCTTTGAGAGCTACGATTGCAAACCGTATTGTACTTGTATAGTTACTAGACTTATCCAAGTGGGAGACTGTTGGAATATTGTCTAAGGCTATAACTATATTCGGTTGTGCATGGTCCTTTTGGGTTGCCTTCACCATAGCAACTTGAAGGATGATTTATTAAGAGAGAGTAAATATTATAAGGAATAATATTTAGCTATTTGACTAATATAAGTCATAAATTAATTGGTATTAATTTGGTGACTTAAAGAGATTAATTAAATAAGAGGGTATAAACTGTCAATTGTTTGATAGTTAGACTTTAGACTGTAAATCCATTAGGATATACCTTGGACGGATTCTAAGAGCTTTAGGATAGCTCAAATCATCTATAGGGTTATCTATGGAATGGATTTGGATAGCCTTAAAAGAAGATTATCCAATTAGGGTTTAGGGTGAAACCCTTAAGGAGTCTACAAGTATAAATAGACCCTATGGGTGAGGGAATTCGACACACAACCTTAAGCAAGGAACCTCTGGCCGAATTCCTCCCCTCTCCTCTCTCCTAAATCATCTTGCTTGCTATTGGTGTTTGTAAGCCATTAGAGGAGTGACAATTGTGACTCTAGAAGCTCCAAGACAAACAAGATCAACAAGGAATTCAAAGGTATGATTCTAGATCTATTTCAATATTGTTGTTTAACCTAATTAGCCATTAGAAGTCTTGGATTCAAAAGCATGTTTATTAGAAAGCCTAGATCCAAGCATTAGGGTTTTGCATGCGCACATAGGAAAGTTCTTATGGCTAAAACCCATCATATACGTCTATCGTAAATAAGATCTTTCCTATCTTAAATTCTCGTCTTGGTACACCGAACGTCTTATTGGGTGTACAAAACAAGAGGAAGATGATAACCTGAGCCTAAGAATATGATGGGTCATACATCGGTCGTTACGCCTGCACCCAAACCTATCACAATGGCAGAAGTTCAGGAAGTGATGCGAACCATGATACACTGAGAAAATAGAGGAAATGAGATGGCTTACGATACTGAATGATAACTATCGAAAGATATCATAAGAGAGGTATCTTGCCTTTAGAATACGTCTGATAAAATAGCAGTACGTCTATAGAAGTAGGGTACATCAGAATGTACACATTTGATTGGCGGGATGATAGAACGATTGGTGTAACTCCTAAAGTTTTCCTATCATCTGGAATGTCCATCACCAATCGAGTTGAAGCAGAATTGATGATTGAAGATATGCATGGAAGAAGCCCTAGTAGAGTCTAGGGAAATTTTTATGATTATTTGGACACACTCATATGTGTTAAATTGTTTTATGATTTTAGGACTTAGGCACTACGAGACAATACTGTTGGATTAGTGTCTAAGTCCATAAATGTTTTGGTATGTACTTGTCCCGATTATGAGCATGGTCCTTTTGGGTTGCCTTCACCATAGCAATATGTAGGATGATTTAAGGAGAGAAAGGTTTAAATATGATTTATTAATATATTATGAGAATAATATATTAAAGGAGAAATCATATTGTTTAATTAATATTGGTCAAGAATTAATTAAGAATTAATTTTGTGGTTAAAAGAGATTAATTAAACTTAGGGGACTGAAGTTGTAATTATAAGATAATTATAATTGGGCTATGGATCACCTAATAATATATAGGTTGAACGAATTCTATGGGAATCCCATTAGAAATCGTCCAAGGGATATGTTTAAGGAGTCAATGGGCTGCTTAGGGCCTAAGCAGTCAGATTAGGGTTTCCTAGTTGTAAACCCTAATAGCCTACATGTATAAAAGGAACCCTTAAGCCCCAAAAACGAAAACAACACTTCCATTAGGGTTTCCAGCCGTTTTTGGTGCCCCTTTTTCTTCTCCTCTTCATCCAAGTTGCATATGGTGTTTGTGACTCCATTAGAGGTACTACACTTGTGGTACTTGCTTTCAAGAGCTAAGGAAATTCAAGGAACTAGTTGTTATTGCTATATAACAACAAAAGGTATGTATTCTAGCTTTATATATAAATTTCGAAAATTATAGTAGCATGCCAGGTTTCTTTTTGTGTTCATAAAGTTGTATAACTAATAGTGAAAACATAGATCCAATACTAGGGTTGCATGCACACATAGGATTGTTTGTATAAGACCCATCAGTGGTATCAGAGCCATTGGTTTTTGTTTTCAATTAGCTTTTATTCAAATTTGTGAACTTGACATAAAAGGGTTTATGGCTAATAAACCCTAAAGGCTAGGTAATTTTCGCAATTAGGGTTGCAAAACCCTAGATGGCGATTTTTGCTAGGGTTTCCCAAATCCTTTCCTTAGCCTCCAAGATTTTGAAATCTAGGGTTATCCAACCCTTGGATTTCGAAATTACCTCCTTCCCCAAGGTTAGATCCTAAATTTTAGGGATTTGGATAATCCCATATCTTGTAATTATCTTTTAATTGTTAAATATGGTAATTAAAGATCTTGAATTATCCCATCCCTTATTTTCGAGATTTAGAGAGGGATTCAAGGGATTAGGATATCTTAGATGTATAATTGGTAATTATTAAATCAAGAGTTTTAATATTTAAAATTTTAATTTAAATGTCTTAAATTCGAAAATTTTAAGTGAGATTAAAACCTAATTGTTTTGAAGAGTTTCAAAACTTTCCCTCAAGTTTTGGAATTTAAATTGTTGATTAAAAGTTAATTTTGAAAGTCTAAATTCCAAAACCCTGATTTTGAAAAGTTCAAATTAAACCCTTATGGTTTTATTAAATTAATTAAGTGTATAATTAAAAGAGATTTAATAAATCCATAATGATTTTGGTTAATTAAAAGTATAATTTAAACCACCTAGTATTTTAAAAGTGTAAAATACACCCTTATACTATATATAACATTAAAAGTTTAATATTATATATGTATAACTAAAAATTCAGTCTTACCGTTAGTAGGCCTCATTCACGAAGCTAGTCTATAAGGGGTGTTTAAGGAAATTGCCTATAAAATGGCGATTGAATGGGTATCCACTCTTACCCACCGCACTCTTGACTAGTGGAGGGTCGTTAGCCGAACGGGTAGGATAGGACAGAAACCTTCCATTAAAAGTATAATGAAGTACAAAGTAACTAAATGCTTTTTCAAATTCCCAAATCATAGTTACTTTAGGCAAAATGTGAAATTGTATGCTAACCCATGGAATTACACTTCGTACCCTTGTCAAACGTTAGTGGAGCGTGTGTGGTTAACCGGCACACTAATTTGGGGATGACATTGGTGGCAAAGGGTGGCTCGATGCTTATCATAGATCAATGGAGCGTGTGTGGCTAACCGGCACATTGATTAGGTGATAGTAGCATTGGGTGCACCACGTGATTCGTATGGTTATTTACACCTTGTTTATGATCCTCGGCATCCCAGTCACGAATAGTAGGGCATAATCGAGATTAAACATGCCATTGAAGAGTTCAATGAGTCTCAAAAGATCTAGGAGTTTCAATTCATTTAAAACTTAAACTTCTTTTTCGTTTTTCATGGTGGAAATTGGTAAATCGTCATTTACCTACCTTCAAATATTTTGCAACTAGATTACGGCATCCCTCTTCTAGGTTGTAGAGTATTGTGTTGGATCCTAGCTTGATGTTTCATTTGGGTGTTGCATCAAGAATTCTAATCAACTTAACTTGAATTTTCTCCCGTTTTGTAGATGTCTGAATCTTACAATGGTCTTCCCAAATCCTTTGGAACAAGCTTTCCAAATGAAGATGATGTTCCGAGATACGATCAAGGAAATGAGAGTCATGCTTCACTTCCTCCACCTCCTCCAATTATTCTCCCTGACCCACAATTTCAAAGGCTTGAAAAGTTCAAGCTCACTCAAGCCCTTTTGGCAAGCAAACACGAAGATGGGAAACCTGTGTGTGCGCACGTCTTAGAGATAAAGTCATACATTGATAGGTTAAACATGCTGGGTGTCGAGATTTCAAGTGAGTTGGCTGTTGACTGGGTTCTTCAGTCACTTCCTGAATCATATAGTGATTTCGTTAGAGAGTACTATATGATGGACCACGACGTGACCCTAATTGATCTCACCTATTTGCTTATAGCTGCTGAATCAGCAATGATTTGGCGTGCTGGTCAAGCAAATTTGTCTAGTGAATCAAACTCCCAAACTTCAATGGACATTGGCAACATTGGAAGTCCAGAAAGAACTAAGTCTGTGATTGTCCGATGTGTTGTGCCAAAGGAGTCTATTTGCTTTTATTGCCAAGACAAGGGGCATTGGAGACGAAGCTGCCCTAATTACCTGAGAGATCTAAGAGATGGGAGAGTCAAGATGTATGGCTCTGCTTCAGGTAAAATCCATTAACTAACTCTTTTAAGTTCCTATTCTAGATTCTTAATACATGATGTGATAAGATTACATTTTGATGTTTTGTAGGATCGAAGAAAAGAAAGGAAGCTTGAGAAAAGAAGTGAGTTGAATCTGATCATGAAGAAATGGATTTCGATCGCATTACTTGAAGAATGGATTCTTGAGCTACAACTTGGAGTTAGAATAGATTGTTAACATAGTTTTTCAGTTGAATTGCATTCTAAGGACAAGTTTTTTCCGCAATAAAATAAATTTTTATTTTGTCTTATTTATTTATCCTTACAATGAAATATATGAAAAATTGATGTTCATGTACTTCTATTATTAGCAAAATGGATTTGATTCTTAATTATGGAAATGTCAAAAGTGTACCAAATAGGGAGACTTTCTCATCGCCCAAGTTTCAATTGGACAGAAACTTGGAATCATGCAATGTGTATTGTATGATGATTGGAAAACTTTCACATTTGGGAAACTTAGACTAATTCTTTGGCAAAGTGTCAGTTGAAAGACTAGGAGATCAAGTAAACTAGGTTGTGCGTTGATCAAGTCCACCACAAGAGTGACAAAGATATTCGTCATGATTTACTAAAGTTTAGTAAATGTGATTATACTTATAAGATTAAGTGTAATTCTGAGTTGATTGAAAGAGTTTCAATGAATAGTAGAACGAATAAAGAAGAATCAAGTAGGCAGAAAGATAAAAGTTTATCTCTTCTAGAAAGAAGGGAGAGTACCTTTTATTGTGTTTTATGATAAGTCTTAAAGATTAAGAACCATGTCTCAATAGATCCTCTAAGTGAGTCTTAGTGCAATTGCATGTCTAAGAAGAGGAATCAAGTATTGTAGAAATGGTTAAATCAAGAAGTCAATCATACTTCGTTCCAATATCAAGTCTTAAAGTCAAGATTGTGACATTGAGTGAAAAGTTTTAAGTAGGTTTATAACACTCATCAAATATGGAACTTGGAAAAGTTTTCTCATTCTTATACATTTGAGATTAGTAAGTTGTGATGTCTTGGATAAGACAAAGACCAACTAGGACCAACTTGTGAAGTGTTCTTGTCTTGATAATAACTGCACTGACTCTTGAATATTTGATTGTCATGAAATGTTTCTTGACAAAGAGAATCATATATGTCAAGAGGTCAGTGGGAGTTTTAATGTTTTGAAAAAGTTTCAAGAACAAATCAAATAAACCTTATCGATCATCACTAGCGCACGAGTTGAGGTTTACAACCTATCGTGTTGACATTATTTTGATTCTGTGCCAATCCAATCGAGTTAATTATGCATGTGAGTTCTATGAATTCTCATTTGAATGCATAAAAAGCAAGGACCTTGATCAATGAAAGTACATTGATAAGAAAGGGTGAGTTGCTTAACTACTTGGATGACGTGGTGGGCAGCTGTGCTACCATAAGGCAAGAAATCAAGATTAAGAAAGGTCAGTCCATATGAGTTTGAATTTGTCATAAACTTTGGTTTTAACAAATTCACATGGATAGGAACAAATACACCATTTAAATCTAAGTGTCATAATATTTCCTCCTTCATGAAAATGGTTGTGAGGAAATGCTTTCACTAAGAAAGATTTTAAGAAGATAGTGATTGTAAAATTGCATTCTCGAATTCGATCATGGTTACGGTATCCCTTTCCATAATTTGAATTGTGAGGTTTGGCAATTAGTCTTAATTGTTAAGACACACATATGAACTATCTAAGGCAAAGGTGTATAAGTTCAAGAAGCCTTGATAAAAGATTATCAAAGCACTAAGTATTAGAAACATGGACTTAAGAAATTCAATAGTTATTGTCTTTCTGAAAGTTAAGATGTTTATGAATACATGTCGAAGCTAGTGGGAGCATAAGTGTTATGTTTTATAGTAATCATCATGATAGTGGGAGCATAAAAGTTATGATTGTATGATTATTATGGAAAGTATTGCAAGTTAGCAATATTAATTATAGAAAAACAAAGATTCAATTTGCAAAGTTGCATGGGTTGAAAAGTTGTTTTGGTATAATTAAGGGAGAGAATATTATACTCCGTTTCAAAATCTAAAGCTTAGATTAAGAAATTTTAATATTTTCAGTCAAAGGATACATTGTGTGTTCTTAAATGCATTATGATTACGGCATCCCTCTTCATAGTTCGAATTATGAGAACATGACACATAAAATATTATGGCAAAAGATTGGTAAAGTATCATATCTTTATGTAAGACATTATGCATCGTGTCCCATACGCTTTGGGTATAGGATCGATTGCAAATGCTATAGTATTTTACCATTCTAAAATTTTCCAAATGTCTAGCACATTTAGAGGGGAAAAGGGACTAGAATTGGTTTTGACTAAAATAATTAAACAACTATCAAAGGACAATCCAAAGTTCGACGAGAATTGGTCGCTTGTGAGTAGTTGGAAGTATAGTATTGGAAAATATGGAAATGTTTCCATATTGGATGCACCATATCGACATCATTACAAATAGAAAAGATTCTATTAAGAATGGGTTGTCATGAGGAAAATATGGAAGCGTGTTCATATTAGGAAGTAAATATTGAAAATCTTTGTCTAGATTAGAAACTTTTATGCAAAAGGATGTTCAAAGGAATGTACTTTGAGTGAGAGACATCATATCTAAGGAATTGTCTTGTAACAATCTCCGATACAAGACTTTGTAATATCATTGGCAATAGTGCAGTGACATTATGAAGGGATCGTTGCATAAAGTGTTAAGATCTAGCATATTCTATAAGTAATGAGAATTTGATATTCTTACACTTATGAAAATGGATTTGGAGTTGTGAAATGAGAATGATTGGAAATGTGTTCAATTGATCTATTTCACAAAGCATGGACCATAGGAAACACGGTGTGCATGCTTAGAGCATGGGACAATTGTTGTTGTAATTCAAGCAATGAGTTGATTATCCGAAACATTAAATGATAAATAATGAGTAATCAATATGGTGGATAAATAGAAGGGTTTTATTTACTCTCACAAGTTTGGGGCCATATAGGATTAAGTATTGTTGTTATGTTTCAATTTGCATGTTTTGACTTCCAGAATAACTAGGTTATTCAAACATCCACAGTTGGTCATACGTTGGGAGTAGGTATGAATAAAGACTGTCATGAATCTGTCTGTAGATCGTCTGAAGTGTTTAGACATGGAACAAGTTTGCTGCAGAGTTCGTGAGTGCTTTGATAAGATTAAAGTATTGTATTAAACCCACGCTCACTTGGATCACTTCACGGTTTTATCACGAGTGATTAGTGAGACGATAATATTGTATATTCTTGAAACCGAGACGTGTGAGTTGTTATTTGTTGGTCAGTTACACATTGATAATAAGTAAACGCACCAGTAACTTGGTGTTATAAAACTTATTGTTGTGTGTGATTCGATCAGTAAATGCAAGCGAGCATTTGAGTCGAAGTTTATCCATTCCTTTTACCCAAAGTGGGATAAAAGCGATATATGTGGGCCTCTCGATGATTTAGTAATGACACCTAAGCGCTTGGCCAAGCCGGGACTAAGTTGATGTGTTCAATTGTAGTCTGTTATCAGTCGTCATGAATCGGAAGTCGGGAAATAGTATAGAGAGAATGATTGAAATTCATGTCTTTTGTCTATACGATATCTTGAGAATGGAGGAATATATAATCCCTTATCTAGAGGACACGCTATCTGATAAGATCAGAGTTGATAGCGGCTTTTGAAAGCTACGATTGCTGATCAGGTTCTGAAGTCATACGGAAAATAGTTATTAGACTTATCCAAGTGGGAGACTGTTGGATTAGTGTCTAAGTCCATAACTGTTTTGGTATGTACTTGTCCCGATTATGAGCATGGTCCTTTTGGGTTGCCTTCACCATAGCAATATGTAGGATGATTAAAGGAGAGAAAGGTTTAAATATGATTTATTAATATATTATGAGAATAATATATTAAAGGAGAAATCATATTGTTTAATTAATATTGGTCAAGAATTAATTAAGAATTAATTTTGTGGTTAAAAGAGATTAATTAAACTTAGGGGACTGAAGTTGTAATTATAAGATAATTATAATTGGGCTATGGATCACCTAATAATATATAGGTTGAACGAATTCTATGGGAAGCCCATTAGAAATCGTCCAAGGGATATGTTTAAGGAGTCAATGGGCTGCTTAGGGCCTAAGCAGTCAGATTAGGGTTTCCTAGTTGTAAACCCTAATAGCCTACATGTATAAAAGGAACCCTTAAGCCCCAAAAACGAAAACAACACTTCCATTAGGGTTTCCAGCCGTTTTTGGTGCCCCTTTTTCTTCTCCTCTTCATCCAAGTTGCATATGGTGTTTGTGACTCCATTAGAGGTACTACACTTGTGGTACTTGCTTTCAAGAGCTAAGGAAATTCAAGGAACTAGTTGTTATTGCTATATAACAACAAAAGGTATGTATTCTAGCTTTATATATAAATTTCGAAAATTATAGTAGCATGCCAGGTTTCTTTTTGTGTTCATAAAGTTGTATAACTAATAGTGAAAACATAGATCCAATACTAGGGTTGCATGCACACATAGGATTGTTTGTATAAGACCCATCAAATACTTGGGATGAGTATGAGTAGGTGTGAAAGGTAGTAGATGCATATACTACCGGAAGCACAGGACTCATGCTTGGATCAGGGAAAGTCACAAGGTTACCAAGAAGATAGTAACTGATTTCGTTTTATTCAAGTATGTCATTACCATCATTTCGGTAATGACTAAGAAGATGATTGTTATTCCGACCCTAGTGGTCATATCAAATTGAGTCCGACTACGTTGAGTATGTTATGTGGTTTAGAGAATTAAGTTCGACGTAGCGTCTGACTTAAGATGAAAGATTGAAATAAAAAGCGATCAGTAGAGGTATCACGAAAGGTTGCTTGTAGCTAGAAATGCTACCTTTTAAGATGTTGTTAGAACATGAAGGAAGGTATAGCCTGTTCTAGAATTTGACTCTAAAAGACCTGAGTCCAAGCGATGCATCATGCGATAGGGGGTCATTAGAACATGACCCATCGGTCTGTTATGATAATTGAAGGAAGAAACTTATCACAAGTTTGTTAAATAAGGAGTCTCCAATAAATATCGAGATCACGCCATGAAGATAATGATTTGGAAGTCTAACATGAGATAGAGAGCGGGTCCAAGATCGGGCACCGCCTATAGTCAGGAAGTCTTAGAGTTAGATACTCATTCGAAGAAACATCAAATTTACGGTTATTACTTAGGATGAAGAGATAACGTATGGAGTCATCATGTGAGTCATGTTTCGTTGATGATTCCGGGACGTAATCATCCTAAGGGGGAGATAATTGTAACGCCCATAGATCCGGGCTAGTTAATTTAAAGATAATAGGGGTCGAAAACGAATTTTCAACAAAAGATTATTTAGAATAAATAATCTTTACTAAGTTGTAGAATATGTCTCAAGGGTTCCGTACATATAAAGAGCGTCGAAATCCGAGTTATAACGAAGAAGTTATGACCCGTCGAAGTTTCACGACGGAACCGGCACGGTACTGGGAAGACGTAAATAGTGAATTTATGATAGAGAAAATTTTAGTCTTAGTAATCTAAATGAAATTCATAGAATATGTTAACCTGAGATCATCCATAAAAAGAACACCCAAATTTGACTTCGTATGAGGAAGTTATGATTTTTCGAAGTTTCGGCTTAGCGGTGTACAGCTTGAAGTTCGAGTATTAGATCGAGCGGTTTTAGCCGACACAAGCTAAACGAGAATCAAAGATCTCGTTATTAGTAGCGTAACGATAAAAAGACAGACGAAAATGGACATCGGATAAAGAAGTTATGAGATTTTAACGGACCAATCCTATCCCGGCCTGTTCAAAATATAACTTTAAAAATAAAGTCAAAATTAGCCGACGGGGTCTAAACGAAAGTTGTAAAGTACGTCTCCACCTATGCGTGGATTTAAATAATGTCAAAAACAGAGTTCGTATGAACGAGTTACAAATTATAATAGCATATTTACATATTAAAATAAAGTATAAATCATATATACGTACACACACACACACACACACACACACATATATATATATATATATATATATATATATATATATATATATATATATACATATGTATATATCATTAGAAAGGTATCGACGATGCGGTCATTATAAGAGTAATGTTGAGTTCTTTCGACATTAGTTTAGTACAAATATCATTAAATCTATTTAAAATAGTATTATAAAGAGTGTTTAGTTGGTTATATAACTAAAATATCATTAAGTAATTATGGAGGGTAGTTTTTGAAAATTTAATTAGTATAAATAAGAGCTTTGGACTCTCATATTTATTGCACCATTCTCTTGATTCAAGAGTATTTCTCTCCTTATCCCCTGAGCATTTCGGTCCCTCGTGATTCGACTTCTCTTTCTGTAGTTTTAGTATAATAAGGTGAGCGTTGAAGCGCTGCACGAATCTTTCTTAGAAAGATTCAGCAACAAAGTTCTGCCCCTGCAGAGCCCGACTCCTAGCTAAAATCCCCTTGTAAGTAAGTTATTCTTACCCTATTTTAATATAGCTTATATTTAAAATTAATATTGTTATTATGAACTTATAATAAATATTTGAGCTATTATTATGACTTATATAAGTGTCGTTATAATATCTTTTTAACTACTCGTTGTACGGAGAATCTGGTTTAAAGGGCTGCATAGGGTTGTTGGATTTCAGAAGTGCTATACGCCAAAATGGTCATGCCCTCTGGTGTTTTATGTCTGGCCCCTGTCTGTACATAGTGGTTGGAAAGTATTGTTTAAACGCTTATATAGTAGTAGTAGTAGTAGTAATAATAATAATAATAATAATAATAATAATAATAATAATAATAATAATAATAATAAGACTAATAATTAGTCGCTGTAAATATTAAACTAAAATCTAGTAGTAATGATACTAGGTTTCGTCGAAGGAAATTATTTTAAAGTAAACGAAGCGTTGTCTGAGTACCGAGTCACCACCTTCTCAGGTGAGTGCATAGTTACTTTCATCTTACACATAGATGTGAAGTATTTTATATAAACTACGTGCTATGTGTGCATATTAACTGAATACTTGCTGTCTATGCTGGATGAACATTTTTTATACATGTTTTAAATGATTTGAACTGTATACGTATGTTAAATATACAAGTATGTTGGGTATGAGATGGGTAGATGAATGATGAGAGATAAAAGATGATGTAAGTAAACATTGCAGCTATAGACTTAGTGCCTAACAAATAACATCGACAACTATGGACTTAGTGCCTATTGGACAAACACTGGTAGCTATGGACTTAGTACCTGTTAGGAATCGGTAGCTATGGACTTAGTACCTATTAGATAAACACTGATAGCTATGCTTTTAGTACCCAGCAGCTATGGAATTAGTGCTTTACGAATGAGCATTGGCAGCCATGGATTTAGTGCCAGTCCTATAACTTTGGAAGCAAAGGACTTCAGAATGAACGAATGCGGGATAGATGACTCTTAGGATAGATCCTTAAGAGTAAAGAAGATAATGGGGATGGATAATTGGGTCGATGTTTGATTGTTTAAACATAATAATTATATTATTGTGGGCTGAAAACCCTATGTACTCACCAGGTTTCCCAACCTGACCCACTCAGTTTATTTATATTACAGGTGTTGAGATGAAGTCACATTACACTGAGAGATTAAAGAGATGTGGATCACTAGTGTAAATAAATGTAAGTTCTGCTTATGCTTATGTTTCTGTATTGAGGATGACATCCCAAATGTTTTAAAACGAATTAAAAATACTTTTCTTCGGAAAGGATTTGACAACGTATTTATCATGTTTTACTGGGAATAAATCTGTCACACCCCGAAAATCAAAGGCGGAAACATTTCCGGGGTGGACTCCACGTTGTGTATCAAATCCAATGTACATAGTAATCACAGTAAACAACCAAAACATTACATATATATATATATATATATATATATATATATATATATATATATATATATATATATATATATATATATATATATATATATATATATATATATATATATATATGAAAGTTTACATTTCTTTCTTGGAGGCATCTTGATCTAAAAAGATCAGGAAAGAGAGGATCATAAGTCCTCTGAATTGAATCAAGAGATATGGAACAAGGGATATCTCATCAAGACAGATATATCATTATACTAAGCGATAAAGCATGAAAGAGTTATCAAGACAGAACATTTTATCGGTAGAGGGATGATCAAGGAAAAACGCGTATACGAGGACTTTCTACCAAGGATCGGCTCGAGAAATACTCCCATAGTATTTCATGGTTCGCTGCAGCGACGATTCGTTGTTTGGGATCTTAGGTAAGTTTTAGGCATGCTGCGTACCACAGTCACTCCCAAGCACATGTGGGCCGTGTCTAGAATGAATATAGTTGGCCAGGCTATATCGATCCTAGACACGACTACATAACTGCCCAGGTTTAACCGAAGTGTACAACACCCATTTACTTATGTTTTGTTCTACTTGTAGTTACGGTTTTGACGGTTCGGTATACTTGTATACTTTTGAAAATACTTATAGTTTTGAAGATACTTTTAATTCAGAGCACTGAGGCCCTTTAGTGTTTATAGTTTTATACCATGTAAGGTTTGGTATACTCCGTTCACTATAAACAAGGGCTCTGATACCAATCTGTCACTCCCCGAAAATCAAAGGCGAAAACATTTCCGGGGTGGACTCCACGTTGTGTATCAAATCCAATGTACATAGTAATCACAGTAGACAACCAAAACATTACATATATATATATATATATATATATATATATATATATATATATATATATATATATATATATATATATATATATATATATATATATATATATATATATATATATATATATGAAAGTTTACATTTGTTTCAAAAGTAAAGTTATACAAGATATACATATGTATCATATTAACAAAAGTTGAGACGAGTCTTCTGAGCACTCCGTCTTCACCAAAAGATATCGCCGGGTACCTGTCTAACTTGGACCTGAGAATACAAGCGGTTTGAAAATCAGCATAAAGCTGGTGAGTTCATAAGCGGTTTTATTTTATGAAAATGTATCGGTTTCCTTTAGTTTTCCGAAAAGGTTTGTTATCCAAGAAAATCCCATATTTTCTTATGTAAAGTTAGTTTAGTTATCATTTATTACCCATTTCGATTACGTGTTGTATTTTACCCCAGGAAAATCCCATATTTTCCTAATTGTAAGACCAGTTGTATATCACAAAGTATAGTTTAATACACAAAACTATATATTGAAAATCATGGGATCACTATCCCGAACGAGATATAAGATAGTTTGATACATATGGAAATACAGATTTAAGACCATGGGACTACCATCCCGGACTAGACACAAGATAATTTGATATATATGAAAATATAGATTGGGACCCATGGGATTTCTATCCCGGACAAGATATAGATTTAGACCATAGGATTATCATCCCGTACTTGATACAGATCAAAATCATGGGATTACTATCCGAAATAAATATAGATTGAAAACCATGGGATCACTATCCCGGACAAGATATAGGTGTAAAACATGGGATTACTATCCCGTAATAGTTATAGATTCAAAACCATCGGATTACTATCCCGTATAAGATATAGTTAAAAATCATTGGGCAAACATCCCGAATTAGATATGAAATACCATAATATACACAAATTGTAGATAGAAAGTAGTTTGATAACCTTAGGACTAACATCCCGAACTAATTACAAGATAATTTGATATACTAAGAAATATATTTGAAAACCATGGGATCACTATCCCGGACTAGATACAAAACAGTTTGATAAAACCTTGGAATCACTATCCCGAATGAGATATAGATTCTAAAACCCAAGCTGTGAATAAACTTATATTAATACATGTTGTGAGTCGGGTAACCATGCTAATACGACAACGAGACCTCCTTGACGCTTGTCAGACGTCGAATGATATCCAGAAATTTATCACCCCAGGCGTGCCCGCCTAACTGTAGCTAGCAGTTAAGGTGTGGGATTGTCAGTCCCGAATAGATCTATTCACAAATTCCTCGCTCTCCCTCCAGGAGACTCTGGATACACTTCCGGGGAGGATTTACTGATCATCCATAAAGGGTAGTGACTATCTCACAAACTAGTACTAAACTATTCACAGGGTTCTCATACGGTATCAACATACAGAAGATTATGAAACGTAATACAGCAAGTATAGATACATACAATGAAACTATCTGACAATACATTCAAATGATACGGAGAAAAACTGAATCAGACATAGTTTATCTAATAACTTTATATAGATATCAGTACATGATAAAACGAACAATAAAGAACCCCAAATTATTCCCATAATAATTTGATTAGTTTGGTTATTTTCTTAACTAAAATACATTTAGTTGTAATTGATAAATCATTCCTTATGCTCAGCATAACACATAAGGAGTAAAAGAGTTTATAAGTTTGCAGATATATTTGAAACATATCAATATTATGATTTGAAAACAGTTATAGTTTGCTTGTATTCCCCCCTGAAAACATTGAAAAACACGGAAAAGGGTGTAGGGGTATGAACTCACCGAACGAGAATGTGACGATTTTGGATGCAAAACGTTGGTCCGGGGCTTGCAAACGCACGAGGTTCCTAAGTATAATGTAAAGATACACATTTGTATCTAATTAGGACTTAGATTGATTATTTGATAAGGACAATTACTTCTAGTCGCGAAAACACTCTGATACAAGTGTTTGGAGGGACCCGGGTGGCGTTTAAGGACATGTAATGATGCGAGGGACTTAAGAAATGAGTTTACTCCCCAAGAGTAAACTTCTAAATGGAGTTTTCGGCCATATCACCCATTCCCCATGAGTTTACGGCCGTAAACTCATGGTGGGGTGGTTTATGGTGCAAATTGGACTTCAAACACTTAGGGGAATTTTTCTAGGTTTGGTTCAAAGTCCTGGAATGGATTTTTAACATCAAAATGACACATTTATGGGAGCTTACGGCCTAGCATGGACTCCTGGCCGTAAACTCCTAAATACCCATGAAAAATTGTGTTTTTGGATGCCAAACTAATCACATGTGATTGCTAAATTTATTCCTAAGCCTTACATGCATTTGCTTGATGATTTGAAGGGGCTTTTGGAGTTTACAGCCATGGGGCACCTTCTATGGCCGTAAACTCTTAAACTGAAGGGTTTTGATGTGTTTAAGGTCCTTAAACTATTTTTGGTTGGTCCTATGATTTATTCCAAGGCTTTTGGTGGTGTTGGATGGCTTTCTAACACCTTAGAAATGAATTTGCACCATGTTTCATGGAGTTTACGGCCCAAGCACAAGCCTTGGCCGTAAACTCATATAAGTCCCCCAAAAATCATGTTTAAAGTGTTCCAAGGCTAAAACACTTATTCTAGAAGTCATATCCAGGTCTTGTTGAGGTTTTGGAAGGGTTTAAGGTCATGAAAACCCCTTATACGTGAGTTTACGGCCCAAGCATGTTCCTTGGCCGTAAACTCCTTCAAATGCCTCAAAATCCATGCTTTAAATGTCATATGTCCATTCCATGAAGCCATCTAGCCATATTTAAGGTCCAATTGTGTTTAGGAAGGGTTTTTGTACTCCAAAACCCATTTTATATGAGTTTACAGCCCAATATGGTTCCATGGCCGTAAACTCATGAATTTTGTCCTAATCCATGTGTTGAACTCGAATTTGAAGGCTAGGAAGGTTACATAACAAGCTAGGGAAAGTACCTTAGAGATTTGAGGCCTTAATTTTGAGTTTTGGACCCTTAAACTTGGATTTAGGAGAGAGGTTAGAGAGAGAGTAGAGAGAGGAAGAAAAATCTTCAAATGGGTGTCTAAACATGTTTATATAGTTCCTAAAACTTGGACACGATGGAATTATACCCGATACCGACATTAAATGGGGCTTTAGGTCGCACCCGATTAAGTTACCGTAACCCGGCAGGAACGTTTCTAACTTTTTGAAATAAACACTTTTGGGTTAATTTCATGAATTCCAAAGGGGTTTGGACACTCATTAAATTATAATAAACGTATAATTTTAAATAATTTAACCCAAAGTGAAACGGAACGAATTTGATAGCGGCAAATTTTTCGGGTAGAACGGGTTTCGGCGATGAACAACTTCGGGTTGTTACATTATCCCCCCGTTAAAGGGAATTTCGTCCCGAAATTCAAAGAATAAGATATAGATCATGAATTTGGAATGAGACACGAATGGATTCGTTGCCTCAGATCTTCACTTTCTCAAGTGGAATCGGGTCTTTACTGGGCGTTCTAGTGAATTCTCACTATCGGGATGCGTCTTTGTTTCGTACCTTGAGTCTCTCTCAATCTATGATATCAATCGGTTTTCTCATGGAGGTTCCAAACTTGGACGACTTCGGTTTCCTCAAAGGAATCACTAGGGTCTCGTTAGGTAGATGGTTCTAAGGATTCGAGACATGATGTACTGAATAAATGTCACCGGTTCTGAAGGCATCCGAAATCTGAAGATTGCAGAATCGATTTCTACGAAGACCTCGAAAGGTCTGAGGTGGGACTAAACTTTAGATGTTCGAATGAAATTCCTAGAAATCCTTCGGGATAGAGATTTAGAAGAAAGAGCTGCTAACTTCCCGCTTCTCAATGATCACAGAAACGAGGGATGCGTGGTAATTCATATCAGGAAAAACTTTTGAGTTTTAAAGCATGAAACAATACGAAGGTTTGATGCCGAAGGTCATAAGAGTCGGGTCGGGGAAAAGATCTAGACAGGCGGCCCTTTCGAAACCAAGATAACAACATGAATGAGGCTCAGTCATTCCATGTTAAACATAGCATCAAAGCATTTTCGTGAAAAGTGTTCCCCCTTTTAAATCGAATGGAACAGAATAGTCCTCCGGACTGAGGATTCAATCTATAGGTACAAAGTTAGTGTTCTCTATCTCACTGGTTAGTCGTCTCGATGATACACATTTCGATCACATACGAAGGATTGAGTTTAGAAAATGTTTGAATAGATAGATAACATGTTTCCTTCTTTGTGCTGGAATCGAAAAGAGTTGCAGGTATAAGAATTATCAATGAGAAGTATACCTGCAGCAACAGAGGGATCAGTGGTTGTAGCTGCTTTGGGGCAATTCCTTTTGAAGTGCCCTGCTTCGCCACAATTGTAGCAGGATGGACTGATTCCCGCTCCGGATGATTGTTTTGTTGATTTGGCTGGTTTTCTATAGGTTCGAGCAAGATGGCCCTTCTTGCCACAGTTGTCGCAGATCCTTTCGCGACATGGACCAGGAATGCGGTGATGGTAGTTGCACTTACCACACCAAGGAAGGGTACCGGTGTATCCACTAGTAGGAGTTTGGGCTGTGGATCCAACAGCTGAGATAGCAACAGGGGCAGTAGCAGCATGGACTACTACTGTTTGTTGTTTCTTAGAAGACTCTTGCGTACTCGGGGCCTTCCGCTTGTTCCAAGATTTCTTTTTGCTTCCGCCTCCACTTGTGTCTGGCTCAAGAGTGGTAGCTTCCTCATCAGAGTTGTCTTCGTGATCGATCAGGATCTGTGCAAGACATTTTGCACTGTCATAGGTGTCTGGCTTTGCAGCCAAGACATTCCCTTTTGTTGGCTGGGTCAATCCCCAGATGAATCTCTCGATATTTTTACTCTCTGGGGTAACCATTCCCGGACAAAGTAATGCCAAGTCATCGAATCTTAAGGTATAAGCGGCTATGTTGGATCCCTTCATCTTAAGGTTCCAGAGTTCGTGTTCTAGCTTCTGTATTTCGCCCTGAGGGAAATACTCTGCAAGCAGAAGCTCCTTCATAGCTCCCAACCCATGGCATTTGCTACAGGTAAAGTTAAAGATTTGACTCGGCCTTTCCACCAAGTCAGAGCTTTGTCAAGGAAGGTGCAGGCGGCGAACTTTACTTTGTCAGACTCAGAACAGGCACATATTTCGAAGATTGATTCGATTTTCTTGAACCATCGAGTTAGGGAAATGACACCTCCAGTGCCATCGAAGGATGTGGGTTTCGCGTTCATGAAGTCTTTATAGGAACCCCCTCCTCGGTGTTCATGGCTGTCTTCTGGGTTTTGGAGTTGGGGACCACCTCCGGAACCACCGGGATTCATTTGCGACATGGCTACCACCATTTCAGCAGTCAGAACTGTCTGAAGTGATGCGAGATCAAATTAAGGAGGAGGTGGTGGTGGAGGAGGAGGATTGTCGTTGTTCTTCGAGCTGGGTCTCTTTCTTGGAGGCATCTTAATCTAAAAAGATCAGGAAAGAGAGCATCATAAGTCCTCTGAATTGAATCAAGAGATATGGAACAAGGGATATCTCATCAAGACAGATATAGCATTATACAAAGCGATAAAGCATCAAAGAGTTATCAAGACAGAACATTTTATCGCTAGAGGGATGATCAAGGAACAACGCATATACGAGGACTTTCTACCAAGGATCGGCTCGAGAAATACTCCCATAATATTTCATGGTTCGCTGCAGTGACGATTCGTTGTTTGGGATATTAGGTAAGTTTTAGGCATGATGCGTACCACAGTCACTCCCAAGCACATGTTTGCCGTGTCTCGAATGAATATAGTTAGCCAGGCTATATTGATCCTAGACACGACTACATAACTGCCCAGGTTTAACTGCAGTGTACAACACCCATTTACTTATGTTTTGTTCTACTTGTAGTTACGGTTTCGACGGTTCGATATACTTGTATACTTTTGAAAATACTTATAGTTTTGAAGATACTTTTAATTCAGAGCACTGAGGCCCTTTAGTGTTTATAGTTTTATACCATGTAAGGTTTGGTATACTCCGTTCACTATAAACAAGGGCTCTGATAACAATCTGTCACACCCCGAAAATCAAAGGCGGAAACATTTATGGGGTGGACTCCACGTTGTGTATCAAATCCAATGTACATAGTAATCACAGTAAACAACCAAAACATTACATATATATGAAAGTTTACATTTGTTTCAAAAGTAAAGTTATACAATATATACATATGCATCATATTAACAAAAGTTGAGACGAGTCTTCTGAGCACTCCGTCTACACCAAAAGATATCCCCGGGTACCTGTCTAACTTGAACCTGAGAATACAAGCGGTTTGAAAATCAGCATAAAGCTGGTGAGTTCATAAGCGGTTTTATTTTATGAAAATGTATCGGTTTCCTTTAGTTTTCCGAAAAGGTTTGTTATCCAAGAAAATCCCATATTTTCTTATGTAAAGTTAGTTTAGTTATCATTTGTTACCCATTTCGATTACGTGTTGTATTTTACCCCAGGAAAATCCCATATTTTCCTAATTGTAAGACTAGTTGTATATCACAAAGTATAGTTTAATACACAAAACTATATATTGAAAATCATGGGATCACTATCCCGAACGAGATATCAGATAGTTTGATACATATGGAAATTAAGATTTAAGACCATGGGACTACCATCCCGGACTAGACACAAGATAATTTGATATATAGGAAAATATAGATTGGGACCCATGGGATTTCTATCCCGGACAAGATATAGATTTAGACCATAGGATTATCACTCCGTACTTGATAGAGATCGAAATCATGGGATTACTATCCCGAAATAAATATAGATTGAAAACCATGGGATCACTATCCCGGACAAGATATACGTGTAAAACATGGGATTACTAACCCGTAATAGTTATAGATTCAAAACCATGGGATTACTATCCCGTATAAGATATAGTTAAAAATCATGGGGCAAACATCCCGAATTAGATATGAAATACCATAATATACACGAATTGTAGATAGAAAGTAGTTTGATAACCTTGGGACTATCATCCTGAACTAATTACAAGATAGTTTGATATACTAAGAAATATATTTGAAAACCATGGGATCGCTACCCCGGACTAGATACAAAATAGTTTGATAAAACCAAGGGATCACTATCCCGAACGAGATATAGATTCTAAAACCCAAGTTGTGAATAAACTTATATTAATACATGTTGTGAGTCGGGTAACCATGCTAATACGACAACGAGACCTCCTTGATGCTTGTCAGACTTCGAATGATATCCAGAAATTTGTCACCCCAGGTGTGCCCGCCTAACTGTAGCTAGCAGTTAAGGTGTGGGATTGTCAGTCCCGAATAGATCTATTCACAAATTCCTCGCTCTCCCTCCAGGAGACTCTGGTTACACTTCCGGGGAGGATTTACTGATCATCCATAAAGGGTAGTGACTATGTCACAAACTAGTACTAAACTATTCACAGGGTTCTCATACGGTATCAACATACAGAAGATTATGAAACGTAATACAGCAAGTATAGATACATACAATGATTCTATCTGACAATACATTCAAATGATACGGAGATAAACTGAATCAGACATAGTTTATCTAATAACTTTATATAGATATCAGTACATGATAAAACGAACAATAAAGAACCCCAAATTATTCCCATAATAAATTGAATAGTTTGGTTATTTTCTTAACTAAAATACATTTAGTTGTAATTGATAAATCATTCCTTATGCTCAGCATAATACATAAGGAGTAAAAGAGTTTATAAGTTTGTCAGATATATTTGAAACATATCAATATTATGATTTGAAAACAGTTATAGTTTGCTTGTATTCCCCCCTGAAAACATTGGAAAACACGGAAAAGGGCGTAGGGGTATGAACTCACCGAACGAGAATGTGTCAATTTCGGATGCTAAACGTTGGTCCGGGGCTTGCAAATGCACGAGGTTCCTAAATATAATGTAAAGATACACATTTGTATCTAATTAGGACTTAGATTGATTATTTGATAAGGACAATTACTTCTAGTCGCGAAAACACTCTGATACAAGTGTTTGGAGGGACCCGGGTGGCGTTTAAGGACATTTAATGATGCGAGGGACTTAGTAAATGAGTTTACTCCCCAAGAGTAAACTTCTAAATGGAGTTTTCAGCCATATCACCCATTCCCCATGATTTTACGGCCGTAAACTCATGGTGGGGTGGTTTATGGTGCAAATTGGACTTCAAACACTTAGGAGAATTTTTCTAGGTTTGGTTTAATGTCTTGGAATGGATTTTTAACATCAAAATGACACATTTATGGGAGTTTACGGCCTAGCATGGACTCCTGTCCGTAAACTCCTAAATACCCATGAAAAATTGTGTTTTTGGATTCCAAACTAATCACATGTGATTGCTAAATTTGTTCCTAAGCTTTACATGCATTTGCTTGATGATTTGAAGGGGTTTTTGGAGTTTACGGCCATGGGGCACCTTCTATGGCTGTAAACTCTTAAAATGAAGGGTTTTGATGTGTTTAAGGTCCTTAAACTATTTTTGGTTGGTCCTATGATTTATTCCAAGGCTTTTAGTGGTGTTGGATGGCTTTCTAACACCTTAGAAATGAATTTGCACCATGTTTCATGGAGTTTACGGCCCAAGCACAAGCCTTGGTCGTAAACTCATATAAGTCCCCCAAAAATCATGTTTAAAGTGTTCCAAGGCAAAAACACTTATTCTAGAAGTCATATCCAGGTCTTGTTGAGGTTTTGGAAGGGTTTAAGGTCATGAAAACCCCTTATACATGAGTTTACGGCCCAAGCATGTGCCTTGGCTATAAACTCCTTCAAATGCCTCAAAATCCATGCTTTAAATGTCATATGTCCATTCCATGAAGCCATCTAGCCATATTTAAGGTCCAATTGTGTTTAGGAAGGGTTTTTGTGCTCCAAAACCCATCTAATATGAGTTTACGGCCCAAGATGGTTCCATGGCCGTAAACTCATGAATGTGGTCCTAATCCATGTGTTGAACTCGAATTTGAAGGTTAGGGAGGTTACATAACAAGCTAGGGAAAGTACCTTAGAGATTTGAGGCCTTAATTTTGAGTTTTGGACCCTTAAAGTTGGATTTAGGAGAGAGGTTAGAGAGAGAGTAGAGAGAGGAAGAAAAAGCTTCAAATGGGTGTCTAAACATGTTTATATAGGTCCTAAAACTTGGACACAGTGGAATTCTACCCGATATCGACATTAAATGGGGCTTTAGGTCGCACCCAATTAAGTTACCGTAACCCGACGGGAACGTTTCTAACTTTTTGAAATAAACACTTTTGGGTTAATTTCATGAATTCCAAAGGGGTTCGGACACTCATTAAATTATAATAAACGTATAAGTTTAAATAATTTAACCCAAAGTGAAACGGAATGAATTTGATAGCGGCGAATTTTTCGGGTAGAACGGGTTTCGGTGATGAACAACTTCGGGTTGTTACAAAATTCCACAACATTTTTATTAAAAGAGCTACTCTGATTTTTATAAAGCATAAACAAAATCGGTCTTTTCAGGCCGTGAAAATGGGGATGTCACATCTGTTAACCTTCCAATCCCAACCATGTTCCGCTCCCAACCATATTGACCTTCTGGTCCCTACTTTGCAAGCTCAGAGTATAACAAATATATATTTATATATATATATATATATATATATATATATATATATATATATACACACACATATATCACATAAACAGAATCATCATAATATTACATAACTCATGTAAGCACATAAGACCTTCCGGTCACACATAGTTACCACTCTTGGTAAGGTATAGTGAGAAGACTCACCTTGAACTAACTCGGAATAAAAACCGGACTCAAATCACTGGTCTAGCCTCCGCCTAACACATACAATGATCATCTTAATTAATTACGACTCTCTTTCTCTTTTTCTCAAGACTAGACTAACCCTCCCATGCACTCACAGAAGCGTAAAAGATCATTTTACCCCTCCATGGGCTTAATAGATCAAATCTTGACCAAACCCTAAAATTCAATGGTTAGGGAGTACGCTACGTGTAAGGACCTTCTACGTTGGGCGTACTCGGCTGCTATGCAGGCACCGGGGATGCTTGCCCCTATGCTACACGTACTGGGACTACACCTAGAGTACGTCCCAGTTTCACTCTTCTCATGTTTTTGGTCTCAATCCATTAAGACACGGGCTCATGTTACAGATCTGGACTTCCTAATGTCCCTTAATCCATAAGGTCGAATACTTTTAACCTTTGCATGGTGGTTTTGGATACAAACTCTCAAAACCTTTATTCTCTTCCCTACTTAAGTCCATAACTCTTGCATGGGTAGTTCTTAAACACCAAGATTGTATTTTTATGACACTATATCACCAAATACACTAACAAGGGACAGATCTCAGCTCTTGGGGCTCATCAACTCATAAAGCCATCAACTTTTGGGAAAAAAAACCCTAAAACACTCCATATATTTTCACAAAACAATAAAGTAAGAAAGCTTGAAGCTTTATACCTCCAAATGAAGCTTCCCTCACTGCTAAGCTCAGATCCAAGTGCTTGGGCTCTCACTCTTTCTTCTCTAAAGCTTCCTTTCTTTTTCAAAGCTTCCTTTCTTCTTTAAATGCTCAAGAATATACCCACAGGCTCACAAAGGAACTCTCCAGCTATAAGAACGAGGGTTAGGGTTTAGGATCGAAAAGTCTCTGGAAATGGTTCCCAAATATGAGGCCATAACGTTCTTTCAGTAGGGGAATCATTTGGAATAAGGGTTTGATTATGGGCCACGTATGCCCAGCGTACACACTGGTACGTCCGACGTACTAGGTAGCATCCGCGTCTCATGCACGAATCCAAGTACGTTGAGCGTACACTCTAGTACGCCCCGCGTACTGGCTTATCATAATTTCTCCATAAGGACCAAAATGTTCAAATACTCAAAACATCAAGGATCGATGAGATATACTTGGATGTTGGGATGTTACATTATGCTGGTCGGGGAATGATGGAATGATTAGGGTTCTTATTTTAGTTTTTATTTGTGTATCTATACACTTAGTCCATGTATTTAAAAAATGGTGAAATAACATAAAAGACAAAATTAAAGGTGTTTTTGGCTACTTTATACTTAGATTTAACGTTTCAATTCTATCGGAGTTAGACAAAAGGATCAATCATGCCTGATTTTGAAATTATAAGGACCAAACATGTAGGACATCTAATAGTTATTCCTAAACTTTATACTTTTTAAACCAAAAGGATCATTTTTTAACTTTTGTCTAAATTATTTGATTTCAATGAAAATTTGTATCCATCTACTATCACTGCTTATTAATTCATGAATCCAACCACGAACCACCAAGTGCTATTAAGGCCATTTCCAACCCACCCCTCAAACTCCATTTTTTCCCCTATTTCATCCCGCATTCTCCTCCTATCCTACCCCATTTTCATCTATATTTTTTGGAGATATGAATACTATTCCCGCAAATATGGCGGAATACTATTCATATCTCCAAAAAGTGAGTTGAAGTTTCGGTTGCTAATTTTAGTCTCTTTTTTTTTTTTTTATACATTTTTAGTTTATTTTTATCTACTAATTATAATGTAAATACAATATTTCATATTTGTAATATCATATTATTTAATAATTTATATTAATTAATCGTAAATATAGAGTTTAATATTTACTTATCGAATTCATATAAAAAAATTAAATTTATACATGAAACACGCAAACATAGTAATCAATTATGATCGTGATCTTGATATATTTATTATAAATATAATCTTATTTATTTAATAATTATTTATAATAAAGTAATAATTAATTTAAATTTATTATATACAAACATTTTATTTATGATAATATAATTTGTAATATTTTTGTAATGAAAAATATTATATAATATATATATATATATATATATATATATATATATATATATATATATATATATATATATATAGCGGATGGTTCCCTTGAGATTTAAAAAAAATTAGAGATCTTGAGATTCAACCCCAGCCACATATTTCTCATTTGCCGTTCTAACGCTTCAGCGTACCGGCAGCAGTGGGGTATGCTTAATCAAAAATGATTATATGGCAGAAATATATAATAATATTGTAACTCCTAGTTTTTGGTACATATTTGTAACTAAAGTATTTTGTATTTTGGCCAGGGACTCGGCGAGTTGGTGGCCCAACTCGTCGAGTAGAAGCGCATTACACACGGGAGTTAAGTGGATGACTCAGCGAGTCAGGGACTGGACTCGACGAGTCTGTGTTGTCTGGAAAAAACCCTAATATGAGGGTTTTCACCCTATATAAACACATTAACTCAACCTCCCTTGTCCCTAACACTCTCCTAGAACTGCATATCGAAACCCTAGCCGTTTGTGTGTGTGTGTGTGTGTTAAGGCCATTTTGGTGCTTTTGTTGGCTTGTGAAGCTTGGAAGGAAGAGGAAGAGCTTGAGTATTCGACTTGGGGCTTGTAGATTTAGAAATATCATTCCATTTTCTGCTTAAACAAGGTAAAATGCCCATGCTTTGGTCTTTCATTTGGTTGTTCATCTTTAGAATGTGGATCTTGGGTGCATTTAGGGCTTTTCAAGCCATTTTCGGGTTTAAGGAGTGTTATGTGGACTTTAGCTTCAGATCTGGGCCTTAAGAGGGGTCTCATGGCATAAAGGTGCCAACTTTAGGGCCATGAGAGTCCCATGCACAATGTGAGACACTTTATATGGATTTTTGAGCTAAAAACCCCATACATGTGCATCAAGTTTGGAACTTTACGTATAAAATGGACATTAGGAGGCCATATCTATGGTTTTGATGTGTTAGACTTCATTTAAATCAACTGTATGAGGTTGGTCAAGATTGGACTCGGCAAGTTGTTCTTGGCACTCGATGAGTCGGTGACCATTGTGCACCAAACCCTTTTCTGTGAACAGATAAATGATAGGAAGGAAGTCCCTTGTGGATTTAGATGCGAAAAAGGACCTAGAAGCCATGGGACTCCGTGAGTGGTATTAGCAGACTTGGCGAGTCCAAGGCAATCTCCCAATCTTTAAAGATGGACTCGACGAGTTGTTCATACAACTCGGCGAGTCATAGACTAGACAAGTTCTTAAGTTGGAGATGAACTCGACGAGTTCAAGGAGGAACTTGGCGAGTCGGTTGAAGATGGTCCCGATATTATGATTGAAGGAGAACCCGTCGAGTTTTTTCTAGACTCGACGAGTGGAGTCGGGGTTTTTGTGTGTGGGTTTAGTGAAGCATGGACTCGACGAGTTGGTAGGTCAACTGAATGTTGACTTTGACCAATGTTGACCTTGACTGAACTTAACCTGATCCTGTTTAGAGTTGTATGCGATGTGTGTTGACTTGAAGGTTGTCGTGTAGGGATCGAGGAGTCATAGGGAGTCGACTTGTACGCCGAGGATAGTTCAGACACTGCATGACATTGAGGTAAGTTACCTTCCAGTAGGGGTGGGTCTAAGGCCACCATGTCGGCCGACCAAAAAGGGGTATTTATAAGATAATGGTCTTTGTTATAATTATCTTGGTCTGGTTATGTGATTTATCTGGAACATATGTTATGTGTTTAGTAGGGATTAGTTTCCCTAATGGTGGTCCGTAGGAGCCAAGGGTAGGTCAGTACCCGGATATGCCTGACTGTATGCTTATATCTATTAAATGTCTGTTAGTAGTAGGGGGTGAAATAGTCCCTAGTTATCGGTTGAAAGATACCGGTGATGGCTACCGGTTGAAAGATACCGATGATGGTTACCGGTTGAAAGATACCGATGAATGCTATCGGTTGAAAGATACCGATGAATGCTACCAGTCGAAAGATACCGATGATATTGTATGGTATGTGGTATGATGGGGGAACTCACTAAGATTTGTGCTTACAGTTTTGGCTTTGGTTTCAGGTACCTCTTCGTCGAAGGGGAAAGAGTCGGCAGCGTTGCAGCGCATCACACACACATACATGTTTCCGCAAGAAGTTTTGGGACCGTACTCTTATTTCCTTTACTTTTGATGTTATGATTTCGAAATACAAAACTATGATTTTGTAATGAATGTGTATTGACAATGCTTGATAAAAATATTTGTAAAACGCGTTAATTCAAAAACGAAATTTTTGGCCTTTAAAATTGGGTCGTTACAAATATATGATTATACATGTTTATACATATATGTCTAATTATAAATGAATGTATGTTCACAGATTTAGTAATCATATATGATTATGACAGGTGGTGTGTCACACCCCAAAACCAGAACGGCGGAAACGTTCTGGGGTGGATGACGTCATGTCAAGTATCACAACACATGCATTATAGTAATCAAAGTACAACAAAACATTGCATTAATAGTAATAGTTTTACAAGGTTACATTACAACACTTTAAAGTAATACAAGTAATAGCATAAATACAGCGTGGTACTAAGCTATCTTCATCAATAGCTCCGGGGATGTACCTGTCTAATGCTAACCTGAGAATACAAGTTATTTGAAAAGCGAGTATCAGCATTTTTACAAATGCTAGTGAGTTCATAAGCATTTAGTGACATTTCATTCAAATAACTTAATAAAGTGATAGTTTAAGAGATTTCAGTGTATTAGAGTCCTTTCCAGAAAATCCTATATTTTCTTTAATAAAAGCAGCCTTCTACCAAGACTGGTCAGTGATGTGGGGTAAAAAGTAGTTTTCCCTAAATTGTTATCATTATCAAAATACTGAATTTGATTATTGAGGAAAGCAACGACATCAGGGAATATCATATGCCTCAGCAGTGAGGACTGCTGACTAAGGCAAAGAACCATAGACTCCAGGAAAGTATCAAACAAACGACACGCCTGGTTCAGTCTAACAAGTGGAGACGCAGACCCCAGAAGGTACCAAATGAAGGGTACAAGTAGTAGGGTCTAAATAGTGAATAAAGACCGCAGACAATATCTAATGAAAGATGCGTCTAGCAAGGTCTAGAACGGTGAACACGGTGAATACCGTGAATACAGTGGATTCTGTGAATACAGTGGGTACGGACCCCAAACAGTATCAAATGAAAAGTATACATCTTGTAAGGTTAAACAGAGATAACAGACCCCAGATGGTATCCAATGAAAGATACATCTTGTAAGGTCCAACAGAGATAACAGACCCCAGACGGTATCAAATGAAAGATACATCTTGTAAGGTCAAACAGAGACTCTGAAAAAGGTGACATCAGCATACAGTGTAAATCGCTGACGAAATACTGTTACCTTAAAGCCATGAATTATAAGGCAACCCAAGATACTCGTAACCATACTGACTAGAGTTGTAGATGCCCTACAAGCATGTATATAATGTGACATTTGTCACCCCCTTGTCTTGGTAGGCCGTGGACTGTAGCTAGCAGTCAGGGTGCGGAGTTGTCAATCACGTATAGGCCTATACACACAATGTTCGCTCTCCCTACAGGAGACTCTGGTTACCAACTAGACGACGGAGAAGGTCGCGTCCCGAAGATGCATGACAAATAGAGGATAGTGTGTTACTAGGAGGGAGTGGGTTTCTAATGTAAGTGTAGACTAGAGGTAGAGACTCTTAACAGAACTGACTGGAGAATTTCCTGTATTTCCATACTCATATACATAGTATATAAGTAATGAACCAAACGACTTTCAGACGGCCACCCGATCCCACCAGACCACATCTCAACGAAGAAAAGGAAATAGGGCGGATGAACTTTCCTAAGTCTTTCAATCGTTACTTATATGTATCTATATAAGCACAGACGTACATCTAACTACGACTGAGTGTGTAATAATTGAAGACATAACATCGTGGTGTGAATTCATACAGTGTGGAATAACAGAATCGTAAAGTATAAGTGTATCAAGTATAAGTGATTCTTCTGAAGTAGGAGTGTCTAACGAGTGAAGTAGGAGCGGTCGCAAGTGAAGTATAAGTGTCGAACAAGTATAAGCGTATCACGAAGTAGATGCGACAATAAGTGGAGCGAGAGTGTGAATAAGTGAAGTAGAGTAGATATCCAGTATAAGTGAAGTAGAGTCGATATCAAGTATAAGTGAAGTAGAGTCGATATTACTAAGTAAGAACGTGAATAAGTATAAGCATCATCAAGTATAAGTGACTATAGGTATAAGTGAAAGTGTTACCGAGTCAGCATATAAAATAAGTATAAGCGAAGTAGCAGTATTTAACAAGTAAAAGTATACGTCAAAAAGGGAAATCTTAATTGAAAAGCCTTTAAGTACAGAGAAAATCACAAATTGTATTATTTTGTAAAATATGTTTAAGAACCTTAGAGGATCTTTCATAAACCAATTCAGAATGGATTTGGATAAATCAGTATAAGTAAAAGCTATGAAATAAGTAAAAATCATTATAGTGTCCCACTTGGTAAAACAGTGTAAAGTGGTAAAATCTTGTGCATGCGGGTTATCAATCACATGTGATTGACATGATAACTGGCATGTTTAACTTGTATCCCCCCCCCCTATAAAACATTTTAAAAGCGTTTAAAAGGTTCAGTCAGGGGTAGGAACTCACCTGGTGTAAGTAGGTCCGACGAGAGTGCTGTTTGGCGTTCGGTGCCACCTAAGGACTCGAACACACTCAATGACCTATTTAACATATGATATCATATGTTCACATACAATTAGTATATTTAATACTAATTCAACAAATATACACACTCAAAGGAGCGGAAAACACTTTGGCTAAGTGTTTGGGTGTCCCGTGTAGCGTTTAAGGGTGCTAAGGGTCTCCTATCAGTTGTGGAACTTTGCTAAACTCAAATATCAAGTGTGTGAATGGGTTTAAAGCATTAACATGGACCAATTTGGAGTTTACGGCCTAACTCAAGGGAGTTTACGGCCGTAAACTCCCAAGGTCATATTCTTGGGTGTTTTATGTTTCTAACTTGCTCATTGATTTATTCTAAGCACTTTTCCCAAAAGGCATGAGTGGGTTTGAGGCCTCTAAGGGCATGATCTATGAGTTTACGGCCAAGGAACCACTCCTAAAGGAGTTTACGGCCGTAAACTCTAATCCTTAGGGTTTTGGGAAGTTTAAAGCCCCTAATGCCTTACTAGTGATTTCTAATGAAGTATGATGCTATTTTGGAGGATTAAAACCATCATTTGAGTGGGTTTTGGGGAGTTTATGGCCTAGATAAATGCTTGGGCCGTAAACTCCAAGTCATGCCTCATTTCCTTGTGTTTAAGCCTTTAAATCCTTCCTAGCATTTTATAGAAATAGACTAAGGCCATTTGGGGACAAAAACCAACATTTTGGGCATGTTTAAGGGTGTTTACGGCCTTAACCCTTGTCTGGCCGTAAAATCCTTTTTATAATTCATTTTGGAGTGTTTCAAGGGTCTAAACTCAAGAGGATAAGTTCCTAAATTATGTATGAAGCCCTAGGATGAGTTTGGAGTGCATTTGGGACCATGACTTGGGGAGTTTACGGCCTAAGCATGTGCTTGGGCCGTAAACTCTTCTTTGAGTCCTAAATCCATGCATTTTAGTGTTTAAACACCCCTAGGATAATTCCCCTATTTATTTCCAAGCCTATAAGGACAAGTTTGGGTCATTTTGGCCTCATTTTGGGTGTTTACGGCCTAAGGAGGTTCTTAGGCCATAAACTCCTTTTTCATAGCTTCTAAGTCCGATTTTTGGGCTATAAACATGATTCAATATGTTTAGAATAAGCTAGGGTAAGCAGACTTACAATTTGGAAACGTTTGGTTGCGGATTCGGGGATAAAACGAGTCTAGAGAGAGAGTATAGACAGAGTGTGTAAAAAGTCTCCAATGGACTCCACTCACCCTTACATAGGGTTTTGATTCGGGACACAGTGGAATTCTACCCGATACTGCCGTTAAACGGGGCTTTTGGTCGCACCCGATTTTGTGGTCGTGATAATAAACTAATATTTTCCAAGTAAATGGAAATATGTGCTATGTATTTTATTTACCTTTATCACGACTTAATAGCATATAAACATACACAATTGAAATGTTTATTAAACTTGACGACTTCTCATTAACGGATCTTTTGAATAGTGGAATATTCCGTTAACGGTAACGGGGAAATGTAACGGGGCAACTTGGGTTGTCACATCATCCCCCCATTAGAGGGAATTTCGTCCCGAAATTCAGATCTAGGCAAGGAAGTAGGTATGAATGGCCAAGTGGAGGTAAGAGAGTACTTCCTATGTGGTTGTCCTCGCATTCCCAAGTGAACTCTAGTCTGTGTTTGTCATTCCTAAAGACCTTCACGTACGGAATGCGAATTTTGTCTCGTGTAGCTAGTGGGTTCCAACTGGTGTATCTACGAGGTTAGAGTTCTTAATGGATTCTATCAAGATGAGTGAGGCACGAAGAGTTTTGTCGGGAATTCACGTATCAAGTCTAAGAAGTGGATCGATCGAAAGTAGTAGCGGCCTGAAAAGGGTTGGACCATGTCTCCATGAGGATTCTCGGATGGTCCTAAACTCTTAGAAAGGAGTAGAGCTTTTCAGTACTAAGAACATAGTGTACTTCTATGGAAAGATCAACACTGGCGTGATCGCCATTCCGAAGCTCCTAACGTTCTCACTTGTACTGGATGTGTAGTCCTTCAGGTTAGTCCTTAGGAAGCTCAGGTGGTCTTCGGTTTTGTGTTTTCTTTCAACTGGCTAATAGAGACTTTCTAGATTGCCGAGTGGGTTGCGTGACTATGGTTATTCGTTTGCTATAGAGTGTCTATCTCGCGCTTGTGCAAAATGAACCTGCACTAACGAAGCTTGAGATACGGAATCCCTGAGGGTCGAGGAGATAGGGTTTCACTAGACGAGAGTTGGACTATCTCCGAAGGTGGTTCTACTTGATGGGTTTTGGTCATAAGACATCCTATGTGCTCATACAAACCCTAAAGCTTGGATCTAGGTTTCTCTATTGTACATACTTTGAATCCAAGACTTTGAACCCTAATTCTAGAATATGGAAATGAGAATTCACATGTAATTAGGTTTAAGAACATACCTTGATTGTTATATAGTAATAACAATCCAATTCCTCCTTGAATTGACCTTGGAAAGCTGAGAGTCACAAGTGTCACTCCTCTAATGGCTTACAAACACCATAAGCAAGTGGAGAAGGTATAAAGAGAGAGGAGGGAGGTTAGAATTCGTCCTTAAGACTTCTTGAGAAGGGATGCACGAATTCATGACCCTAGGGGTGTTTATATAGGTGTAGAGATAGGGTTTCAGTCATTATCCTTATCTAGTTGCTTATCCACCAAGCAACCAATAAGATAATCCTTGAATCCTTATCATACTCGAATTCTAAGGGATTTACACCTCAAATTCGTTCACCATATATATAAGATAATCCTTACCTTATTTTGTAACTATCACATAATTACAATTCAGCCCCTCTAGTTTAATTAATTACACTTGATCACAAAATTAATTCTTAGTTAATTATTGACCAATATTAATTTAAACAAATATGATTTCTCCTTTAATATATTATTCTTATAACATATTAATAAATCATAATAACCTCTCTCTCTCTCTTTATTTATTTCTCCAATCAAGTTGCTTTGGTGAAGGCAACCCAAAAGGACCATGCACCATCGGGTCAAGTACATACCAAAATAGTTATGGACTTAGACACTAATCCAACGGTCTCCCACTTGGATAAGTCTAACGACTATTCTGCGTATGACTTCGGATCCCGATCTGCAATCGTAGCTATCCAAAGCCACTGTCAACTCTGATCATATCAGATACACGTGTCCTTAGATAAGGGATCATATATTCCTCCATTCTAGATATCATATGAGATATGATTTCAAATCATTCTCTTTGTACTATATCTCGATTTCCGATTTATGACGACTGACTAATTGAACAAATCAAATTAGCCCTAGCTTGGCCGAGCATTTATGTTTGTCATCACTAAACCATCGAGGGGCCCAAAGATATCGCCTTTATCCTACTTTGAATAAAAGGAATGGATAAACTTTGATACAATGCTCGCTTGCACTCACGCACCGAATCACACACAACAATATGTTTTATAACACCAAGTTACTAGTGCGTTTACATATTATCAATGTGCAACCGATTCGCAAGATACAACTCACACATCTCGGTTTCAAGAATATAAGATGTTATCGTCTCACCAATCACTCGTGATACAATTCATGGAGTGATCCAAGTGAGCGTGGGTTTAATCCAATGCTCAAATCATATTCATAAGCACTCATGAACGTTGCAGCAAACATTTGCTTATGTCTAATGCTCTTTAGACAATCCACACACCAATTCACGACAGTCTTCATTCATATCTACTTCCAACATATGAATGACTGTGGCCCGTTCGAATAATTCGATTATTCTTAATAAACTCAATTATTCTGGAAGTCAAAACATGCAAAGTGAAACACAAGAATAATACTAATCCCATATGGCCTCAAACCTTTGAGTATAAATTAAACACCTTTTATTTATCACCATATCGATTACTCATTATTTGTCGCTTCGGTTAATCAACTTCTTACTTGAATTCCAACACTTGTCCCATGCTCCTAGCATGCACACAATGTTTACCTATGGTTCTTACTTTGTGAAATAGATCACATTTAACACATTTCCAATCCTTCTCATTTCACAACTCCAAATCCGTTTTTCATAAGTCAAAGAATATCAAATTCTTGCTACTTATAGAATATGCTAGATTCTAACATTTTATGCAACTATCCTTTCGTAATGTCACTGTACCAAAGTCACAAAGACTATTGCCAATGATATTACAAAGTCCTCTATCGGAGATTGTTACAAGACAATTCCATAGACGTGATGTCTCTCACTCAAAGTACATTCTTTGAACATCCTTTTGCATAGAAGTTTCTAATCTAGTCATAGATTTCTCAATATTCAATTCCCAATATGGACACACTTCCATATTTTCCATATGACAACTCATTCTTAATAGAATCTTATCTATTCGTAATGATGTTGATATGGTCCATCCAATATGGAAACATTTCCATATTTTCCAATACTATACTTCCAACTACTCACAAGCGACCAATCCTCGTCGAACTTTGGATTGTCCTTTGATAGTTGTTTAATTGTTTTAGTCAAAACCAATTCTAGTCCCCTTTCCTTCTAAATGCGCTCGACATTTGGAAAATTTTAGAATGGTCAAATATTAAAGCATTTGCAATCGATCCTATACCTGAAGCGTATGGGACACGATGCATAATGTTTTATTTGCTATGTTCTCAAAATTCGAATTGTGAAGAGGGATGCCGTAATCATAATCGAAATTTTAAGAACACACTATGTACCTTTGACTAAATTTATTAACATTTCTCAACCTAATCCTTTAGATTTGAAATGAAGCATAATATTCTCTCCCTTAATTATAGCAAAACAACCTTTCAACTCTTACAACTTTGCAAAGTATGACTCTTGTTTTCTATAATTAATATTGCTAACCTTGCAATACTTTACTTAATAATCATACAATCATAACATTTATGCTCCCACTATCATGATGATTATTATAAAACATAACACTTATGCTCCCACTAGCTTCGACATGTATTCATAAACATCTTAACTTTCAGAAAACAATACTTATTGAATTTCTTAAGTTCATGTTTCTAATACTTAGTGCTTTGATAATCCTTTATCAATGCTTCTTGAACTTATACACCTTTGCCTTCGATAGTTCATATGTGTGTCTAAACAATTAAGACTAATTGCCAAACCTCACAATTCAAATTATGGAAAGGGATGCCGTAACCATGATTGAATTTGAGAATGCAATTTTACAATCACTATCTTCTTAAAATCTCTCTTAGTGAAAGCATTTCTTCACAATCATTTTCATGAAGGAGGAAATCTTATGACACTTAGATTTGAGCGGTGTATGTGTTCCTATCCATGTGAATTTGTTAAAACTAAAGTTTACGACAAATTCAAACTCATATGGACCGAACTTTCTTAATCTTGATTTCTTGCCTTATGGTAGCACAGCTGCCCACCATGTCTTCCAAGTAGTTAAGCAGCTTACCTTTTCTTATCAATGTACCTTTCATTGATTAAGGTGCTTTGCCTTTTATGCGTTCAAAATGAGAACTCATAGAACTCTCATGCATAATTAACTCGATTGGATTGGCACAGAATCAAAATAATGTCATCACGATAGGTTGTAAACCTTAAATCGTGTGCTAGTGATGATTGATAAGGTTTATTTGATTTGTTCTTGAAACCTTTCAAGACCATTAAGACTCCCACTGACTCCTTGACGTATAAGATTCTCTTGTCAAAACATTTCTTGACAAACAAATATTCAAGAGTTTGTGTAGCTTTTATCAAAACGCTTCATAAATTTGGTCCTAGTTGGTCTTTGTCTTATCCAAGACATCACAACTTACCATATTTAATGAATGTTGTAAACCTTCTTAATACTTTTTCACTCAATGTCACAATCTTAACTTTAAGATTTGTTATTGGAACGAAGTATGATTGACTTATTGATTTAACCATTTCTTCAATTCTTGATTCCTCTTTTTAGACATACAATTGTACCAAGACTCACCTAGAGGATCAATTGAGATATGGTTCTTAATCATTAAGACCTATCATAAAGCATAAAAGGTACTCTCCCTTCATCTTAGAATGGAGTAACTTTTATCTTTCTGCCTACTTGATTCTTCTTATTCGTTCTGCTATTGATTTAAACCCTCTAATCAATTCAGATACACCTAATCATGTAAGTATAATCATATTTACTAAACCTTTAGTAAATCATGACGAATGTCTTGTTAATATTATGGTGGACTTGATCAACACACAACTTTGTGTACTCGATCTCCTATTCCTTCACTTGACACTTTGTCAATGAATTAGTCTAATTTCCAAATACTAAATTTCTCATTCATCGTGCATCCATGTTGCATGATTCCAAGTTTCTGTCCAATTGAAACTTGGGCGATGAGAAACTCTCCCTATTTGGTAAATTCTCGACTTTCCATAACATAATAAGAACCAAATCCATTAGTGCTAATAATAGAAACATTTTAACATCAATTTTTTCATACACGCCATTGTAAGGATAAATAAATAAAATTTAAAATCAAAATTTATTTTATTGCGGAAAAATTTGTCCTTACAATGCAACTCATTGAAAAACTTATGCTAATACATCTTTCTTAGCAATCTAATTCTAACTCTAAGTAGTAGCTCAAGAATCTAATCTTCGAGAAATGCGATCGAAATTCATTCCTTTACGGTTAGATTTTGCTCACTTCTTCCCTTAAGCTCCCTTTCTTTTCTTCGATCCTACAAAACATCAATTGTAATCTTATTACATTATGTATTAAGAATCTAGAATAGAAGGTTAAAAGAGTTAGTAAATGGATTTTACCTATATTAGAGCCATACGTTTCGACTCTCCCATCTCTTAGATCTCTTAGGTAAATGGGGCAGCTTCGTCTCCAATGCCCCTTCTCTTGGCAATAAAAGCAAATTGACTCTTTTGGAACAGGACATGGAACTACTTCAGACATTGCCTTTCTCTTATGATCAAACTTTTCGATCATAGCATGTCTTTCGTTGCCATTTTCTATATCCATAGAGGTCTCGAAGGCAGATTCACCAATCAACTTTCCTTTTCTATTGCGCCAAATCATTGCAGATTCAGCAGCAATAAGCATATAGGTGAGATCTATAAGGGTCACGCCGTAGTTCATCATATAGTACTCTCTTACGAACTCACTATATGAGTTGGGAAGTGACTGAAGAACCCAATCAACAGCCATTTCCTCACAGACAACGGACCCCAACATTCTTAACCTATCAATGTGTGACTTCATCCCTAGGACGTGTGCACACATGGACTTTCCTTCTTTATGTATCCATGCCAAAAGGGCTTGAGTGATCTTGAACTTTTCAAGCCTTTGAACTTGTGGGTTAGGGAGAATAATAGGAGGAGGAGGAGGAAGTGAAGCATGATTTATTGTTCCTCGATCGAATCGTGGAATATCATCTTCATGTGGAATGCTTGTTCCACGGGATTTGAGATGACCATAGTTGTCAAACTTTGACATCTACAAAACGGGAGACAAACGAATTCAAGTTAGTTGATAGATTGAGTCCTTAGTAAATCACCCAAATGAGATACTAAGGCTAGGACCCAACACAATACGCTACAACCTAGAAAAGGGATGCCGTAATCTAGTTGCAGAATATTTGAAGGTAAGTGAATGACGATTCACTAGTTTCCACCATGAAAAACGAAAAAGAAATTAAAGTTTTAAATCTATGAAACCGCCTAGATCGTTTGAGATTCATTAAACATTTCAATGGCATGTTTAAATCTCGATATGCCCCTCTTGTTTGTGACTGGGATGCCGAGGATCACAAAGCGGGTGTGAATAACCATGCAAAGTTACATGGTGCCCTCACATGTTACAGTCACCTATTCGATGTGCCGGTAAACCACACACGCTCCACCGAACTATGACAAACATTGAGTCACCCTTTGCTACCTTTTCTTAGACCCATTTAGTGTGCCGGTAAACCACACACGCTCCACTAACGTCTTCGCAAGGGCACAAAGTGTAATTTCATGGAATTGCATCAATTCACTTTTGCCTAAGTAACTAAGATTGGGAATTTTATGAAAACATTTAGTTACTTTTATATTTCATTATACTTATAATGGAAGGTTTCGTCCTATCCTACCCGTTCGGCTAACGATCCTTCACTAGTCAAGAGTGCGGTGGGTAAGAGTGGATACCCATTCAATCGCCATTTTATAGGCAATTTCCTTAAACACCCCTTATAGACTAGCTTCGTGAATGAGGCCTACTAACGGTAAGACTGACTTTTACTCATACATACATACATATATATATATATATATATATATATATATATATATATATATATATATATATATATATATAATGTTAGACTTTTAATGTTATATATAGTATAGGGTGTATTTTATACTTTAAAAATACTTAGGTGGTCTAATTTAACAATTATACCTTTAATTCAATTAAATTGTAAACCTAAACTTTTATGGATTTATTAAACTTCTTTTAATTATACACCATAATTAATTAATAAAACCATAAGGATGTGATTTGTACTTTTTCAAAACTATACTAGAGTTTTAGAATTTAACATTCCTAATTAAACTTTTAATCAACTTTTAAATTCCAAAACTTGAGGGCAAGTTTTGAAACATTTCAACACATTAGGGTTTCAACTATTTAAATTTCAAAACTACAAAATTATTGGGTTCAAATTTAAACTATAAAACCTAAAGGGCAAAATATGAAACTTTTCATAACGACAAGGATCAAATAACAAATAATCTAAACTAACATTTAATTACATAATTATCCATATTTGATTTGTTTAATGATTTCTTGCAAAACAATTTATCAATTTACTCAAAATAATTAATCAATTATCTTATAAGGTTACAATTATCTTATTAATTGATAAATATCTTCAATTAGATCAAAAATATAGTCAAATATATCATATAATCGGATTAATATTGATCTAACATGATAAGGTAACTATCCCAATGCAAAAACAGCAAGAAATCCCGAGATAAGCTCTATCTGACGAGTTGACTCGTCGAGTCAAGCCAGGACTCATCGAGTCACCTTGGACTCGGCGAGTTCAGCTATGGACTCGGCGAGTCCAGCCTCCAAAACACCAAAAAAACAAATTTTTTAGATATATCAAGCATCAATACAATAGAAACCAATCAAGGCTCTGATACCACTGATGGGTTTTGGTCATAAGACATCCTATGTGCTCATACAAACCCTAAAGCTTGGTTCTAGGTTTCTCTATTGTACATACTTTGAATCCAAGACTTTGAACCCTAATTCTAGCATATGGAAATGAGAATTCACATGTAATTAGGTTTAAGAACATACCTTGATTGTTATATAGCAATAACAATCCAATTCCTCCTTGAATTGACCTTGGAAAGCTGAGAGTCACAAGTGTCACTCCTCTAATGGCTTACAAACACCATAAGCAAGTGGAGAAGGTATAAAGAGAGAGGAGGGAGGTTAGAATTCGTCCTTAAGACTTCTTGAGAAGGGATGCACAAATTCATGACCCTAAGGGTGTTTATATAGGTGTAGAGATAGGGTTTCAGTCATTATCCTTATCTAGTTGCTTATCCACCAAGCAACCAATAAGATAATCCTTGAATCCTTATCATACTCGAATTCTAAGGGATTTACACCTCAAATTCGTTCACCATATATATAAGATAATCCTTACCTTATTTTGTAACTATCACATAATTACAATTCAGCCCCTCTAGTTTAATTAATTACACTTGATCACAAAATTAATTCTTAGTTAATTATTGACCAATATTAATTTAAACAAATATGATTTCTCCTTTAATATATTATTCTTATAACATATTAATAAATCATAATAACCTCTCTCTCTTTATTTATTTCTCCAATCAAGTTGCTTTGGTGAAGGCAACCCAAAAGGACCATGCACCATCGGGTCAAGTACATACCAAACTAGTTATGGAATTAGACACTAATCCAACACTACTATCTGTGCGTAAGCTAGTATTCGTGTAACACTTAATAGTCCAATGGATCTCTAAAACTGTGGTTTAAACTAGCATGGAAGGTGTATGTTCCTGCATAACCCTTTGACTAACACCAAGGCTGGTGTCAAGCCTATGATCTCTTCGGGATCCGGGTCATGAGATTTAACGCAGCTACTTTCACACTTGACCAAATATTCTTGGCTGCGAAGGTTATCCTGTGGTTCTCGGTATCCTAGTGTTCACTTCAGAGAATGTATTTCATCGTCTACAGGGCGACGATGATTTCCTCCATGCAATAGGGTGGAGGATGATAGGCACCACTTGTCTATAACGAGGTGGACGAAGTGCCTGAGTAGTGCGGGTATATACTGCAACTACTCATCCGAAGGTTCTAGGTTTTCATGGTCTAGGTCGAATCTAGTGAGTATAGAATCTTCTCACTCGGAACTCTTAAGAGTTCAACCCGTAGTGATTCTCTTGACTTAGGCTCCTATGTTATGGAATATGGTGAAAGCGTTTTGCTAAGAGGTTCGTGGTAGGGCTCATGCCTAGCCCAACCACAAATACCGGGTATATGCGAGCAGTGTACAATTGAGGTCGGCAGGACGTTCAGCTGTGCGACTCCACCCCAAACCCACAACCCAACGAGGAACAGGGAATAGGGAGGAAACACACACCTTTAATCTTTTTGATCTCAATTATATGCCGCCCTTATGCATATACCTGATTATAGCGGTCAGTCTCATGAGTTCTATCTTCTGGGTTCACGAACCTGATGTGCGAGGTGCGAAGGGTTTTCCGAGGGAATCTACGAAGTATGCTTCGGTTGGTTGTTGTCTTCTGGAGTATCTTGTAGTGTGTTTTGCTTCAGTGTTCACCTGACTACGAGGGGTCGGTCAACAGTGTATGGTACCCTCCCTTGGGTACTTCGAAAGGTTTGAGATAAGAGGGACGGTTGACGGATTGTATTAGGTTGGTTTATTTGTGTTAGGTTCAGGCTCGGAAGAACCTTTATTTGCCGATATGGATATGGAGAAAGCTCTTTTTACACAGCACTAAGAATGTACACATGGTTGCACGAAGTCAAACCATGATCAATAGAGTCGTTGAAGTTAGCACACTCCAACATGATATAAAGTGAAGATCGATAGAGTCATGTGCCGAACAGGCACACAAGTTCGAGGCGTCTCGGGTTTCGTCCTACGTATCACTACTGCAGATACTTGGACCGGTAGAGTCGATGCGGAACTATAGAGAGTTCTAAGTGTTTCTGAATAGAGTATCTTTTCATGAACGGATTCTCACGAGGCATTTCTATAATCGCCTCACATATACTAGTCATGTATATTTAAGGTGGGGAGGACTGTTGACTGAGCGACCCTGCCCTAAATCCACAACCAAATGAGGAACAGGAAATGAGGCGGCATTCGCTCACTCTAGGTCTGTCCATCTTAAATATACATGGTCGTAACGTATACATTTAGCCATTATAGTTTTACCTAATGAATTTTAAATTTTATAACAGTGCTACGACTTTCGCCTTACTGGAAAGAATTTACATTTGAATTAGTCTTTTATTGTTTTTAGTTTAGTTATCCGAGGTCGAGAGATGTACCAAAATCTAATGAGTTCCTTGCCGCTTCTCCCTAAGCAGTAGTGTCATGCATCTTCTGTGTCTTTGTCTTTCCCTTCGGTTGGGCAGTCCTTCTTGAAGTGTCCAAACTCGCCACATAGGCGGCAAACCTGTGTGGCCGCCGCATTGGCGATTGATGCAATACGTTCCACCGGAGTTCTGCATACACGAGCAGTATGCCCCTTCATGTGGCACCTAGCACAATAGAGTTCCCGGCAGGCACCATGATGATGGTAGCTGCACTTGCTGCAGTGGGGAAGGTCTCCTAGATACGGTCTTCTTCGAGTCGGGAGGGAAGTATTGACAGGGGTATAGACTGCCTCAGCTTGTTGCCCATCGGAAGGTCCTTGAGCCGAGGTACTTCCCTCCTATATCTTGAGTTTTC
Organism: Lactuca saligna; assembly: GCF_052625555.1. Lineage (NCBI taxonomy): Eukaryota > Viridiplantae > Streptophyta > Magnoliopsida > Asterales > Asteraceae > Lactuca > Lactuca saligna. The sequence continues at coordinate 188,954,452 of NC_136417.1, read as the reverse complement.
TCTTTAGTGGGTTCGGTGAAGGTTCTTGGGTGACTGGGTATGAAAGTGTTGGTTGTTGTTGTCCATTTCCAGGATTGGAAATCCCAACAGGCACCTTGCTAACATTTGTGTTATTAGCATTCAGGTGAGCCATGACAGCTTCTACGGTTGCTGAGACCGCAACTTGGAATGTAGCTTCATCGAATAGGAGAGTAGGTTTCTTGCTTGTGGATTGGTTACGCTTCTTCGGTGGCATGGTTTTTCCTACACGGAAAGGAATACAAGGTGATGAGAGACGATGGTTAACCCTGGACATTTCTGTCCCAATCGCATTAGGCATAAATTTTTCCCATGCCTCGGGTATTGGTTGTCTGAGTGTCGACCTACATCCCTATGATATAGTCCTGGTAATCGAAGTGGGTGTATGAATATCAGAAAAAGGCCATAAGATGCGAGTCGTTCCTACTAAGTTACCTTTATACTGAGAAAGGTTTCACTCTCCGGCCTGGAGAGATTTGAGAACAGTTCGGAACGAAGTTGCGGAAAGAAAGGCTCATGAGGGAAAACACTTTTCGGGTTCCACGTACTGGCAACGGGAACAAGGCGATTTACCTAACACATAGCGTGAGCAGTGTAATCACTAACTCACTAAATTGTATTATTTTATGGGTGTATTAGCGTGATGAACACGAGGAAAAGACACTTTTCGGGTTCCACGTACTGGATCCCTCGATCTGCCTCGTATCTTTGACTGGAATCGGCGTTGGTTTCCTTCGGGTAGTTTCCTAGGGTTCTTTTCTCGTATGGACATATTAAATTTCTACTCCGCCTTTCTTCTAATTCCAACTATGGGTGTCATCACTTCATGATGGATGACTGGGAATCTCAGAAGTTTAGGCGAATTCCCCACCAATGTCCCTAAAAGAATATGGGCACTTGGTGCATTCGATAGTCTCGACCCATTTCATTTATTTCCGAACAGGAAATCTTCTAAATGAACTTCTTCGGGGTCGGAATCAACTCTTCTGTTATGCACTGAAGTGGGTAGGGTTTTCTACAGGGTTCGTGCAAGAATGGAAATGTCTAAAGAATCCTAATAGATTATTAACACTTCGCTGGATGATCCATATCGAGTCCTGCTACGATTACACAGGGTTTACAAATCATATATAGCTTAGATCTGATAGGCCTTCGAATATGTGATACTACTCTAGAACCACATCCCAACGAGGAAAAGGAAACAGAGCGAAACCACACATTCTTAGCCTATGGGGTCCTTATTATATATAACCTTGGGAGTATACCCTCTGTAGATGTAGGTATATCAATAGAGATCCTTTTGGTTATTCACACAAGGTTGTTTATGATTCTTAAAATACCCCTATGGTATTTTAATTCTTGTTTGTTTTCTTATCTTCTGAATGTCATTCTGGGATTATTGTGAATCTTTTAGAGCTCAAAAATACTCCTATAGTATTTTAACTTTATGCTTGGCTCTAGCAAATCCTAGTTGGTAAGTTTCAGACATGTTGCACACCACAATCACTCCTGAGCACACGTTCATCGCATCTCGAATAAAGGTAGTTGATCAGTTTACATTTATTCCAGCGTACGATTACATAACTACCCAGATTTGTCTGTAGTGCTCAACATCCGAAGACTTTTATTCTTGTTCTTCTTGTGATACTTGTGTTCGAGTGTTTAGATTCTGGATGTTATTATACTTTGATAAATATGGTTATATTTTAAAGAATAATTTATTGTTCAAAGTGTTTTATCCCATTGCATTTATAGGCTATATATCTTTTATGAATTGATATACTTAGCTCACTATAAACAATGCTCTGATACCAATCTGTCACACCCCAAAACCGGAACGGCGGAAACGTTCTGGGGTGGATGACGTCATGTCAAGTATCACAACACATGCATTATAGTAATCAAAGTACAACAAAGCATTGCATTAATAGTAATAGTTTTACAAGGTTACATTACAACACTTTAAAGTAATACAAGTAATAGCATAAATACAGCGTGGTACTAAGCTATCTTCATCAACAGCTCTGGGGATGTACCTGTCTAATGCTAACCTGAGAATACAAGTTATTTGAAAAGCGAGTATCAACATTTTTACAAATGCTGGTGAGTTCATAAGCATTTAGTGACATTTCATTCAAATAACTTAATAAAGTGATAGTTTAAGAGATTTCAGTGTATTAGAGTCCTTTCCAGAAAATCCTATATTTTCTTTAATAAAAGCAGCCTTCTACCAAGACTGGTCAGTGATGTGGGGTAAAAAGTAGTTTTCCCTAAATTGCTATCATTATCAAAATACTGAATTTGATTATTGAGGAAAGCAACGACATCAGGGAATATCATATGCCTTAGTAGTGAGGACTGCTGACTAAGGCAAAGAACCATAGACTCCAAGAAAGTATCAAACAAACGACACGCCTGGTTCAGTCTAACAAGTGGAGACGCAGACCCCAGAAGGTACCAAATGAAGGGTACAACTAGTAGGGTCTAAACAGTGGATACAGACCGCAGACAATATCTAATGAAAGATGCGTCTAGCAAGGTCTAGAACGGTGAACACCATGAATACCGCGAATACAGTGGATTCTGTGAATACAATGGGTACAGACCCCAGACAGTATCAAATGAAAAGTATACATCTTGTAAGGTCAAACAGAGATAACAGATCCCAGACGGTATCCAATGAAAGATACATCTTGTAAGGTCCAATAGAGATAACAGACCCCAGACGGTATCAAATGAAAGATACATCTTGTAAGGTCAAACAGAGACTCTGAAAAAGGTGACATCAGCATACAGTGTAAATCGCTGACGAAATACTGTTACCTTAAAGCCATGAATTATAAGGCAACCCAGGATACTCGTAACCATACTGACTAGAGTTCTAGAGGCCCTACAAGCATCTATATAATGTGACATTTCTCACCCCCTTGTCTTGGTAGGCCGTGGACTGTAGCTAGCAGTCAGGGTGCGGGGTTGTCAATCCCGTATAGGCCTATACACACAATGTCCGCTCTCCCTACAAGAGACTCTGGTTACCAATTAGACGATGGAGAAGGCCGCGTCCCGAAGATGCATCCCAAATAGAGGATAGCGTGTTACTAGGAGGGAGTAGGTTTCTAATGTAAGTGTAGACTAGAGGTAGAGACTCTTAACAGAACTGACTGGAGAATTTCCTGTATGTCCATACTCATATACATAGTATATAAGTAATGAACCAAACGACTTCCGGACGGCCACCCGATCCCACCAGACCACATCTCAACGAAGAAAAGGAAATAGGGTGGATGAGCTTTCCTAAGTCTTTCAATCGTTACTTATATGTATCTATATAACCACAGACGTACATCTAACTACGACTGAGTGTGTAATAATTGAAGACATAACATCGTGGTGTGAATTCATACAGTGTGGAATAACAGAATCGTAAAGTATAAGTGTATCAAGTATAAGTCATTCTTGTGAAGTAGGAGTGTCTAACGAGTGAAGTGGGAGCAATCACAAGTAAAGTATAAGTGTCGAACAAGTATAAGCGTATCACGAAGTAGAGGCGACAATAAGTGAAGCGATAGCGTATCAAGTATAAGTGAAGTAGAGTAGATATCCCGTATAAGTGAAGTAGAGTCGATATCAAGTATAAGTGAAGTAGAGTCGATATTACTAAGTAAGAGCGTGAATAAGTATAAGCGTCATCAAGTATAAGTGACTATAGGTATAAGTGAAAGTGTTACCGAGTCAGCGTATAAAATAAGTATAAGCGAAGTAGCGGTATTTAACAAGTAAAAGTATACGTCAAAAAGGGAAATCTTAATTGAAAAGCCTTTATGTACAGAGAAAATCACGAATTGTATTATTTTGTAAAATATGTTTAAAAACCTTAGAGGATCTTTCATAAACCAATTCAGAATGGATTTGGATAAATCAGTATAAGTAAAAGCTATGAAATAAGTAAAAATCATTATAGTGTCCCACTTGGTAAAACAGTATAAAGTGGTAAAATCTTGTGCATGCGGGTTATCAATCACATGTGATTGACATGATAACTGGCATGTTTAACTTGTATCCCCCCTATAAAACATTTTAAAAGCGTTTAAAAGGTTCAGTCAGGGGTATGAACTCACCTGGTTTAAGTAGGTCCGACGAGAGTGTTGTTTAGGCGTTCGGTGCCACCTAAGGACTCGAACACACTCAATGACCCATTTAACATATGATATCATATGTTCACATACAATAAGTATATTTAATACTAATTAAACAAATATACACGCTCAAAGGAGCGGAAAACACTTTGGCTAAGTGTTTGGGTGTCCCGGGTAGCGTTTAAGGGTGCTAAGGGTCTCCTATCAGTTGTGGAACTTTGTTAAACTCAAATATCAAGTGTGTGAATGGGTTTAAAGCATTAACATGGACCAATTTGGAGTTTACGGCCTAACTCAAGGGAGTTTACGGTCGTAAACTCCCAAGGTCATATTCTTGGGTGTTTTATGCTTCTAGCTTGCTCATTGATTTATTCTAAGCACTTTTCCCAAAAGTCATGAGTGGGTTTGAGGCCTCTAAGGGCATGATCTATGAGTTTACGGCCAAGGAACCACTCCTAAAGGAGTTTACAGCCATAAACTCTAATCCTTAGCGTTTTGGGAAGTTTAAAGCCCCTAATGCCTTTCTAGTGATTTCTAATGAAGTATGATGTTATTTTGGAGAATTAAAACCATCATTTGAGTGGTTTTTGGGGAGTTTACGGCCTAGATAAATGCTTGGGCCGTAAACTACAAGTCATACCTCATTTCTTTGTGTTTAAGCCTTTAAATCCTTCCTAGCATTTTATAGAAATAGACTAAGGCCATTTGGGGACAAAAACCAACATTTTGGGCATGTTTAAGGGTGTTTACGGCCTTAACCCTTGTTTGGCCGTAAACTCCTTTTTATAATTCATTTTGGAGTATTTCAAGGGTCTAAACTCAAGAGGATAAGTTCCTAAATTATGTATGAAGCCCTAGGATGAGTTTGGAGTGCATTTGGGACCATGACTTGGGGAGTTTACGGCCTAAGCATGTGCTTGGGCCGTAAACACTTCTTTGAGTCCTAAATCCATGCATTTTAGTGTTTAAACACCCCTAGGATAATTCCCCTATTTATTTCCAAGCCTATAAGGACAAGTTTGGGTCATTTTGGCCTCATTTTGGGTGTTTACGGCCTAAGGAGGTTCTTAGGCCGTAAACTCCTTTTTCATAGCTTCTAAGTCCGATTTGTGGGCAATAAACATGATTCAATATGTTTAGAATAAGCTAGGGTAAGCGGACTTACAATTTGGAAACGTTTGGTTGCGGATTCGGGGCTAAAACGAGTCTAGAGAGAGAGTATAGAGAGAGAGTGTAAAAAGTCTCCAATGGACTCCACTCACCCTTACATAGGGTTTTGAGTCGGGACACAGTGGAATTCTACCCAATACTGCCGTTAAACGGGGCTTTTGGTCGCACCCGATTTAGTGGTCGTGATAATAAACTAATATATTCCAAGTAAATGGAAATATATGCTATGTATTTTATTTACCTTTATCACGACATAACGGCATATAAACATACACAATTGAAATGTTTATTAAACTTGACGACTTCTCATTAACGGATCTTTTGAACAGTGGAATATTCCATTAATGGTAACGGGGAAATGTAACGGGGCAACTTGGGTTGTCACATGGTGGCAGAAGAGGTGGTGGTGACAGAGACGATAGTGATATAAGTGACAGAGGTGGTACTGGTGGGGTCGGTTGGTGGCAGAGATGGTGGTAGTGGTGGTGGCGGTGGCAGTTGTGGTGGTGGAGATGGTGGCGGAGGAGAAAGGAACGAGTCGCGCTATATAATCAGTTATGATTATAAAAGATCCGTCGCGTCGGTACATCGTCGGGTTAGAGCGACAGATGTGAAATATATGACCGAGGTTGAATCGAAAGATCTCTATTTTATTTTGAATCTCAACGGAACCTACGCCTATATATATATATATATATATATATATATATATATATATATATATATATATATATATATATATATATATATATGTTGAAATCTAATTAGTAGAGAGATGTATTTCACAATGTATATAAATTATAAAAATGAAATATTCTAGTAATATACTTTTTTGGGGTAAAAAAATAAGATAAAAAACTAAGTACGATTTGAGATGAAACACTATTTATCCTCTTTTTTTACTCCATTTATGGAAAAATAGAGATGAGTTGAAGATGTTTTAAATAAATGTTTAAAACCTTATCGGCACGGCGGGAATGTGTATTTATCTTTTGTTTTTTATTTTTTCTGTGTGCATTTTACTCTTTAAAACAAAAGTTCATTTCGTCTCATTTTTATTTTTATTTTTAAATATATTTTATACCAGTATTATACTTTTCTCATAAAAATTAAAAACTATAAATGTTTATATATTTTTTATAATTTTTTAGTATATATAAAATTTAATTAAATATCATAAAAAAAATAGTTATTGACCAATAAGTGAGGGAAAGAGAGTACGATGAGTCTACCGATGCGGGGAAACTCTTCAGCAAAACCATCCCAAGAATGTGGTGTTTTTTGATGTGGTTTTAGCTTAGTCAACAAACCATAAAAGGTACGATAGCATTTACACCCACACCTTGTAGCCTAATGGAAAAAGTAAATAAAAAATTCCTTTATTTAACATCCGCATACATTATTTGCTTTCAATGAAAATATGTATATATGCATCTGCTGTCATTGCTTCGTAATTTATGAATCGAACCACTAACTGCTTTTTAATAATGGTTTAACACTTTAATGTCATTTTATAAATATTAGAATATATATTTTTTGTCGTGTATATTAAATTACATAATTTAATTTAAAAATGATTAAGATATCTTCGACTTTTTACGGTTATGAAATATTGCGAATTTTTTTAATTAAAAATTTAGATATACTTTTAACAGTATATAAGTTTAAAAGAGTTTTGCTTTCAATGAAAATATGTATATATGCATCTGCTGCCATTGCTTCGTAATTTATGAATCGAACCACCAATTGATTTTCAATAATGGTTTAACACTTTAATTTATTTTATAAATATTAGATTATATATTTTTCGTCGTGTATATTAAATTACATAATTTAATTTAAAAATGATTAAGATATCTTCGACTTTTTACGGTTATGAAATATTGCGAGTTTTTTTAATTAAAAATTTAGATACACTTTTAACAGTATATAAGTTTAAAAGAGTTTAAGTAAAATTATGTAACATGTAAAAGAGTTTGATAAAAGCATTTGGTTTGATAACACGGTTTGAAAAGTAAGAAATCCACTTGTTTGGTAGTTATTAATCACATGTGATTGATATAATAACTATAATAGTTCAACTTGTACCCCCCCCCCCCCCAACCCCACAAAAGCAGTTAAAAACATTTAAAAGGTTAATTAAAGGGGTATGAACTCACCTGTAGTGAGTGGTTTGGATGAACGGATGAAATAGGATGCTAGGTGTCAAGTGAAGACTTGTACACACACAATGATCCTAGTTAACATATAATAACACATATATGTATCGAATTAGTCTTTAAAAAACTAAATTACCAAGTTAAGACATCCTAAGACATTTAAAACACTTTATTTAAGTGCTATAAGTCCTGAGGATTGCATCTAAGGGTGGTAGGACCTTGCCATTGAGTTTAGGGTTTAAAGGGACACCAATTTGGAGTTTACGGTTTTGTGACCATTACCCTTTGAGTTTACGGTTGTAAACCCATGAGTTTATGGCTGTAAACTCATGGTACTTTTACCATGTTGTGTTTTGAAGCTTTACAAGTCATAAGAAGCATTCCTACTTCATGTCTAAGCCTTAGGAAGTGATTAGGGCACCATTTCACTCCATTGTGGAGTTTACGGTCCTTGGACCGTTTCTCTTTGGGTTTACGGCCGTAAACCCAAATGGTTATGGTCTTTTTGTTGTTTTAAGTCCTAAGCACATCAAGGATGGGATCTAGACTACTTTCCAAGGCTTGGTAAGGGACTAGGGCACACTTTGGCCCATTTATTAGGGTTTACGGTCCAAGAACATCTTGGACCGTAAACACCTTTGATCTTGTGTTTCTTTGGTGTTTTCTTGATGATTAGAAGTGTAACAAGTCTTATAATACACTAGGGTAAGAGTACTTACTAGGTAGAAGCTTGAAAAGGTGCTAAAAGTCCAAGAACACTAGTGTGTGTTCTTGGTGAAACTTGATGATCTACACATTTGGAATGATTTCACGGATGGAATCATGTAAGATCACTAGATTAAGTAAGATGTCAACTTTTTAGGGCTAGAAACACTTACAAGGTTAAAGATCAAGAAGAAAAGTCGGATGATACTTGAGAGGATTTGAGTTTGGATCTTGAAAATGTGAAAAGTGGTAAATAATGACTAAGTGTCATATTTATACCCCCCCCCCCCCTTTTGGGTTTACGGCCGTAAACACCTTTATTTAGCCATAAACTCCAAACTCTTGGAGTTTTGGGACTTTATTGTTGCACAATAAACCCTAGGCCATCCCCTATCCTGATATCTCCCGTAGTACTAACTTTAAAACACTCAAACTTATTCCAAAAAGCTTGAAAGTTAGCAGAAACTGTTCTTCTTGTCACACCCCAAAACCGGAACGGCGGAAACGTTCTGGGGTGGATGACGTCATGTCAAGTATCACAACACATGCATTATAGTAATCAAAGTACAACAAAGCATTGCATTAATAGTAATAGTTTTACAAGGTTACATTACAACACTTTAAAGTAATACAAGTAATAGCATAAATACAGCGTGGTACTAAGCTATCTTCATCAACAGCTCTGGGGATGTACCTGTCTAATGCTAACCTGAGAATACAAGTTATTTGAAAAGCGAGTATCAACATTTTTACAAATGCTGGTGAGTTCATAAGCATTTAGTGACATTTCATTCAAATAACTTAATAAAGTGATAGTTTAAGAGATTTCAGTGTATTAGAGTCCTTTCCAGAAAATCCTATATTTTCTTTAATAAAAGCAGCCTTCTACCAAGACTGGTCAGTGATGTGGGGTAAAAAGTAGTTTTCCCTAAATTGCTATCATTATCAAAATACTGAATTTGATTATTGAGGAAAGCAACGACATCAGGGAATATCATATGCCTTAGTAGTGAGGACTGCTGACTAAGGCAAAGAACCATAGACTCCAAGAAAGTATCAAACAAACGACACGCCTGGTTCAGTCTAACAAGTGGAGACGCAGACCCCAGAAGGTACCAAATGAAGGGTACAACTAGTAGGGTCTAAACAGTGGATACAGACCGCAGACAATATCTAATGAAAGATGCGTCTAGCAAGGTCTAGAACGGTGAACACCATGAATACCGCGAATACAGTGGATTCTGTGAATACAATGGGTACAGACCCCAGACAGTATCAAATGAAAAGTATACATCTTGTAAGGTCAAACAGAGATAACAGATCCCAGACGGTATCCAATGAAAGATACATCTTGTAAGGTCCAATAGAGATAACAGACCCCAGACGGTATCAAATGAAAGATACATCTTGTAAGGTCAAACAGAGACTCTGAAAAAGGTGACATCAGCATACAGTGTAAATCGCTGACGAAATACTGTTACCTTAAAGCCATGAATTATAAGGCAACCCAGGATACTCGTAACCATACTGACTAGAGTTCTAGAGGCCCTACAAGCATCTATATAATGTGACATTTCTCACCCCCTTGTCTTGGTAGGCCGTGGACTGTAGCTAGCAGTCAGGGTGCGGGGTTGTCAATCCCGTATAGGCCTATACACACAATGTCCGCTCTCCCTACAAGAGACTCTGGTTACCAATTAGACGATGGAGAAGGCCGCGTCCCGAAGATGCATCCCAAATAGAGGATAGCGTGTTACTAGGAGGGAGTAGGTTTCTAATGTAAGTGTAGACTAGAGGTAGAGACTCTTAACAGAACTGACTGGAGAATTTCCTGTATGTCCATACTCATATACATAGTATATAAGTAATGAACCAAACGACTTCCGGACGGCCACCCGATCCCACCAGACCACATCTCAACGAAGAAAAGGAAATAGGGTGGATGAGCTTTCCTAAGTCTTTCAATCGTTACTTATATGTATCTATATAACCACAGACGTACATCTAACTACGACTGAGTGTGTAATAATTGAAGACATAACATCGTGGTGTGAATTCATACAGTGTGGAATAACAGAATCGTAAAGTATAAGTGTATCAAGTATAAGTCATTCTTGTGAAGTAGGAGTGTCTAACGAGTGAAGTGGGAGCAATCACAAGTAAAGTATAAGTGTCGAACAAGTATAAGCGTATCACGAAGTAGAGGCGACAATAAGTGAAGCGATAGCGTATCAAGTATAAGTGAAGTAGAGTAGATATCCCGTATAAGTGAAGTAGAGTCGATATCAAGTATAAGTGAAGTAGAGTCGATATTACTAAGTAAGAGCGTGAATAAGTATAAGCGTCATCAAGTATAAGTGACTATAGGTATAAGTGAAAGTGTTACCGAGTCAGCGTATAAAATAAGTATAAGCGAAGTAGCGGTATTTAACAAGTAAAAGTATACGTCAAAAAGGGAAATCTTAATTGAAAAGCCTTTATGTACAGAGAAAATCACGAATTGTATTATTTTGTAAAATATGTTTAAAAACCTTAGAGGATCTTTCATAAACCAATTCAGAATGGATTTGGATAAATCAGTATAAGTAAAAGCTATGAAATAAGTAAAAATCATTATAGTGTCCCACTTGGTAAAACAGTATAAAGTGGTAAAATCTTGTGCATGCGGGTTATCAATCACATGTGATTGACATGATAACTGGCATGTTTAACTTGTATCCCCCCTATAAAACATTTTAAAAGCGTTTAAAAGGTTCAGTCAGGGGTATGAACTCACCTGGTTTAAGTAGGTCCGACGAGAGTGTTGTTTAGGCGTTCGGTGCCACCTAAGGACTCGAACACACTCAATGACCCATTTAACATATGATATCATATGTTCACATACAATAAGTATATTTAATACTAATTAAACAAATATACACGCTCAAAGGAGCGGAAAACACTTTGGCTAAGTGTTTGGGTGTCCCGGGTAGCGTTTAAGGGTGCTAAGGGTCTCCTATCAGTTGTGGAACTTTGTTAAACTCAAATATCAAGTGTGTGAATGGGTTTAAAGCATTAACATGGACCAATTTGGAGTTTACGGCCTAACTCAAGGGAGTTTACGGTCGTAAACTCCCAAGGTCATATTCTTGGGTGTTTTATGCTTCTAGCTTGCTCATTGATTTATTCTAAGCACTTTTCCCAAAAGTCATGAGTGGGTTTGAGGCCTCTAAGGGCATGATCTATGAGTTTACGGCCAAGGAACCACTCCTAAAGGAGTTTACAGCCATAAACTCTAATCCTTAGCGTTTTGGGAAGTTTAAAGCCCCTAATGCCTTTCTAGTGATTTCTAATGAAGTATGATGTTATTTTGGAGAATTAAAACCATCATTTGAGTGGTTTTTGGGGAGTTTACGGCCTAGATAAATGCTTGGGCCGTAAACTACAAGTCATACCTCATTTCTTTGTGTTTAAGCCTTTAAATCCTTCCTAGCATTTTATAGAAATAGACTAAGGCCATTTGGGGACAAAAACCAACATTTTGGGCATGTTTAAGGGTGTTTACGGCCTTAACCCTTGTTTGGCCGTAAACTCCTTTTTATAATTCATTTTGGAGTATTTCAAGGGTCTAAACTCAAGAGGATAAGTTCCTAAATTATGTATGAAGCCCTAGGATGAGTTTGGAGTGCATTTGGGACCATGACTTGGGGAGTTTACGGCCTAAGCATGTGCTTGGGCCGTAAACACTTCTTTGAGTCCTAAATCCATGCATTTTAGTGTTTAAACACCCCTAGGATAATTCCCCTATTTATTTCCAAGCCTATAAGGACAAGTTTGGGTCATTTTGGCCTCATTTTGGGTGTTTACGGCCTAAGGAGGTTCTTAGGCCGTAAACTCCTTTTTCATAGCTTCTAAGTCCGATTTGTGGGCAATAAACATGATTCAATATGTTTAGAATAAGCTAGGGTAAGCGGACTTACAATTTGGAAACGTTTGGTTGCGGATTCGGGGCTAAAACGAGTCTAGAGAGAGAGTATAGAGAGAGAGTGTAAAAAGTCTCCAATGGACTCCACTCACCCTTACATAGGGTTTTGAGTCGGGACACAGTGGAATTCTACCCAATACTGCCGTTAAACGGGGCTTTTGGTCGCACCCGATTTAGTGGTCGTGATAATAAACTAATATATTCCAAGTAAATGGAAATATATGCTATGTATTTTATTTACCTTTATCACGACATAACGGCATATAAACATACACAATTGAAATGTTTATTAAACTTGACGACTTCTCATTAACGGATCTTTTGAACAGTGGAATATTCCATTAATGGTAACGGGGAAATGTAACGGGGCAACTTGGGTTGTCACATGGTGGCAGAAGAGGTGGTGGTGACAGAGACGATAGTGATATAAGTGACAGAGGTGGTACTGGTGGGGTCGGTTGGTGGCAGAGATGGTGGTAGTGGTGGTGGCGGTGGCAGTTGTGGTGGTGGAGATGGTGGCGGAGGAGAAAGGAACGAGTCGCGCTATATAATCAGTTATGATTATAAAAGATCCGTCGCGTCGGTACATCGTCGGGTTAGAGCGACAGATGTGAAATATATGACCGAGGTTGAATCGAAAGATCTCTATTTTATTTTGAATCTCAACGGAACCTACGCCTATATATATATATATATATATATATATATATATATATATATATATATATATATATATATATATATATATATATATATATGTTGAAATCTAATTAGTAGAGAGATGTATTTCACAATGTATATAAATTATAAAAATGAAATATTCTAGTAATATACTTTTTTGGGGTAAAAAAATAAGATAAAAAACTAAGTACGATTTGAGATGAAACACTATTTATCCTCTTTTTTTACTCCATTTATGGAAAAATAGAGATGAGTTGAAGATGTTTTAAATAAATGTTTAAAACCTTATCGGCACGGCGGGAATGTGTATTTATCTTTTGTTTTTTATTTTTTCTGTGTGCATTTTACTCTTTAAAACAAAAGTTCATTTCGTCTCATTTTTATTTTTATTTTTAAATATATTTTATACCAGTATTATACTTTTCTCATAAAAATTAAAAACTATAAATGTTTATATATTTTTTATAATTTTTTAGTATATATAAAATTTAATTAAATATCATAAAAAAAATAGTTATTGACCAATAAGTGAGGGAAAGAGAGTACGATGAGTCTACCGATGCGGGGAAACTCTTCAGCAAAACCATCCCAAGAATGTGGTGTTTTTTGATGTGGTTTTAGCTTAGTCAACAAACCATAAAAGGTACGATAGCATTTACACCCACACCTTGTAGCCTAATGGAAAAAGTAAATAAAAAATTCCTTTATTTAACATCCGCATACATTATTTGCTTTCAATGAAAATATGTATATATGCATCTGCTGTCATTGCTTCGTAATTTATGAATCGAACCACTAACTGCTTTTTAATAATGGTTTAACACTTTAATGTCATTTTATAAATATTAGAATATATATTTTTTGTCGTGTATATTAAATTACATAATTTAATTTAAAAATGATTAAGATATCTTCGACTTTTTACGGTTATGAAATATTGCGAATTTTTTTAATTAAAAATTTAGATATACTTTTAACAGTATATAAGTTTAAAAGAGTTTTGCTTTCAATGAAAATATGTATATATGCATCTGCTGCCATTGCTTCGTAATTTATGAATCGAACCACCAATTGATTTTCAATAATGGTTTAACACTTTAATTTATTTTATAAATATTAGATTATATATTTTTCGTCGTGTATATTAAATTACATAATTTAATTTAAAAATGATTAAGATATCTTCGACTTTTTACGGTTATGAAATATTGCGAGTTTTTTTAATTAAAAATTTAGATACACTTTTAACAGTATATAAGTTTAAAAGAGTTTAAGTAAAATTATGTAACATGTAAAAGAGTTTGATAAAAGCATTTGGTTTGATAACACGGTTTGAAAAGTAAGAAATCCACTTGTTTGGTAGTTATTAATCACATGTGATTGATATAATAACTATAATAGTTCAACTTGTACCCCCCCCCCCCCCCCCAACCCCACAAAAGCAGTTAAAAACATTTAAAAGGTTAATTAAAGGGGTATGAACTCACCTGTAGTGAGTGGTTTGGATGAACGGATGAAATAGGATGCTAGGTGTCAAGTGAAGACTTGTACACACACAATGATCCTAGTTAACATATAATAACACATATATGTATCGAATTAGTCTTTAAAAAACTAAATTACCAAGTTAAGACATCCTAAGACATTTAAAACACTTTATTTAAGTGCTATAAGTCCTGAGGATTGCATCTAAGGGTGGTAGGACCTTGCCATTGAGTTTAGGGTTTAAAGGGACACCAATTTGGAGTTTACGGTTTTGTGACCATCACCCTTTGAGTTTACGGTTGTAAACCCATGAGTTTATGGCTGTAAACTCATGGTACTTTTACCATGTTGTGTTTTGAAGCTTTACAAGTCATAAGAAGCATTCCTACTTCATGTCTAAGCCTTAGGAAGTGATTAGGGCACCATTTCACTCCATTGTGGAGTTTACGGTCCTTGGACCGTTTCTCTTTGGGTTTACGGCCGTAAACCCAAATGGTTATGGTCTTTTTGTTGTTTTAAGTCCTAAGCACATCAAGGATGGGATCTAGACTACTTTCCAAGGCTTGGTAAGGGACTAGGGCACACTTTGGCCCATTTATTAGGGTTTACGGTCCAAGAACATCTTGGACCGTAAACACCTTTGATCTTGTGTTTCTTTGGTGTTTTCTTGATGATTAGAAGTGTAACAAGTCTTATAATACACTAGGGTAAGAGTACTTACTAGGTAGAAGCTTGAAAAGGTGCTAAAAGTCCAAGAACACTAGTGTGTGTTCTTGGTGAAACTTGATGATCTACACATTTGGAATGATTTCACGGATGGAATCATGTAAGATCACTAGATTAAGTAAGATGTCAACTTTTTAGGGCTAGAAACACTTACAAGGTTAAAGATCAAGAAGAAAAGTCGGATGATACTTGAGAGGATTTGAGTTTGGATCTTGAAAATGTGAAAAGTGGTAAATAATGACTAAGTGTCATATTTATACCCCCCCCCCCCTTTTGGGTTTACGGCCGTAAACACCTTTATTTAGCCATAAACTCCAAACTCTTGGAGTTTTGGGACTTTATTGTTGCACAATAAACCCTAGGCCATCCCCTATCCTGATATCTCCCGTAGTACTAACTTTAAAACACTCAAACTTATTCCAAAAAGCTTGAAAGTTAGCAGAAACTGTTCTTCTTGTCACACCCCAAAACCGGAACGGCGGAAACGTTCTGGGGTGGATGACGTCATGTCAAGTATCACAACACATGCATTATAGTAATCAAAGTACAACAAAGCATTGCATTAATAGTAATAGTTTTACAAGGTTACATTACAACACTTTAAAGTAATACAAGTAATAGCATAAATACAGCGTGGTACTAAGCTATCTTCATCAACAGCTCTGGGGATGTACCTGTCTAATGCTAACCTGAGAATACAAGTTATTTGAAAAGCGAGTATCAACATTTTTACAAATGCTGGTGAGTTCATAAGCATTTAGTGACATTTCATTCAAATAACTTAATAAAGTGATAGTTTAAGAGATTTCAGTGTATTAGAGTCCTTTCCAGAAAATCCTATATTTTCTTTAATAAAAGCAGCCTTCTACCAAGACTGGTCAGTGATGTGGGGTAAAAAGTAGTTTTCCCTAAATTGCTATCATTATCAAAATACTGAATTTGATTATTGAGGAAAGCAACGACATCAGGGAATATCATATGCCTTAGTAGTGAGGACTGCTGACTAAGGCAAAGAACCATAGACTCCAAGAAAGTATCAAACAAACGACACGCCTGGTTCAGTCTAACAAGTGGAGACGCAGACCCCAGAAGGTACCAAATGAAGGGTACAACTAGTAGGGTCTAAACAGTGGATACAGACCGCAGACAATATCTAATGAAAGATGCGTCTAGCAAGGTCTAGAACGGTGAACACCATGAATACCGCGAATACAGTGGATTCTGTGAATACAATGGGTACAGACCCCAGACAGTATCAAATGAAAAGTATACATCTTGTAAGGTCAAACAGAGATAACAGATCCCAGACGGTATCCAATGAAAGATACATCTTGTAAGGTCCAATAGAGATAACAGACCCCAGACGGTATCAAATGAAAGATACATCTTGTAAGGTCAAACAGAGACTCTGAAAAAGGTGACATCAGCATACAGTGTAAATCGCTGACGAAATACTGTTACCTTAAAGCCATGAATTATAAGGCAACCCAGGATACTCGTAACCATACTGACTAGAGTTCTAGAGGCCCTACAAGCATCTATATAATGTGACATTTCTCACCCCCTTGTCTTGGTAGGCCGTGGACTGTAGCTAGCAGTCAGGGTGCGGGGTTGTCAATCCCGTATAGGCCTATACACACAATGTCCGCTCTCCCTACAAGAGACTCTGGTTACCAATTAGACGATGGAGAAGGCCGCGTCCCGAAGATGCATCCCAAATAGAGGATAGCGTGTTACTAGGAGGGAGTAGGTTTCTAATGTAAGTGTAGACTAGAGGTAGAGACTCTTAACAGAACTGACTGGAGAATTTCCTGTATGTCCATACTCATATACATAGTATATAAGTAATGAACCAAACGACTTCCGGACGGCCACCCGATCCCACCAGACCACATCTCAACGAAGAAAAGGAAATAGGGTGGATGAGCTTTCCTAAGTCTTTCAATCGTTACTTATATGTATCTATATAACCACAGACGTACATCTAACTACGACTGAGTGTGTAATAATTGAAGACATAACATCGTGGTGTGAATTCATACAGTGTGGAATAACAGAATCGTAAAGTATAAGTGTATCAAGTATAAGTCATTCTTGTGAAGTAGGAGTGTCTAACGAGTGAAGTGGGAGCAATCACAAGTAAAGTATAAGTGTCGAACAAGTATAAGCGTATCACGAAGTAGAGGCGACAATAAGTGAAGCGATAGCGTATCAAGTATAAGTGAAGTAGAGTAGATATCCCGTATAAGTGAAGTAGAGTCGATATCAAGTATAAGTGAAGTAGAGTCGATATTACTAAGTAAGAGCGTGAATAAGTATAAGCGTCATCAAGTATAAGTGACTATAGGTATAAGTGAAAGTGTTACCGAGTCAGCGTATAAAATAAGTATAAGCGAAGTAGCGGTATTTAACAAGTAAAAGTATACGTCAAAAAGGGAAATCTTAATTGAAAAGCCTTTATGTACAGAGAAAATCACGAATTGTATTATTTTGTAAAATATGTTTAAAAACCTTAGAGGATCTTTCATAAACCAATTCAGAATGGATTTGGATAAATCAGTATAAGTAAAAGCTATGAAATAAGTAAAAATCATTATAGTGTCCCACTTGGTAAAACAGTATAAAGTGGTAAAATCTTGTGCATGCGGGTTATCAATCACATGTGATTGACATGATAACTGGCATGTTTAACTTGTATCCCCCCTATAAAACATTTTAAAAGCGTTTAAAAGGTTCAGTCAGGGGTATGAACTCACCTGGTTTAAGTAGGTCCGACGAGAGTGTTGTTTAGGCGTTCGGTGCCACCTAAGGACTCGAACACACTCAATGACCCATTTAACATATGATATCATATGTTCACATACAATAAGTATATTTAATACTAATTAAACAAATATACACGCTCAAAGGAGCGGAAAACACTTTGGCTAAGTGTTTGGGTGTCCCGGGTAGCGTTTAAGGGTGCTAAGGGTCTCCTATCAGTTGTGGAACTTTGTTAAACTCAAATATCAAGTGTGTGAATGGGTTTAAAGCATTAACATGGACCAATTTGGAGTTTACGGCCTAACTCAAGGGAGTTTACGGTCGTAAACTCCCAAGGTCATATTCTTGGGTGTTTTATGCTTCTAGCTTGCTCATTGATTTATTCTAAGCACTTTTCCCAAAAGTCATGAGTGGGTTTGAGGCCTCTAAGGGCATGATCTATGAGTTTACGGCCAAGGAACCACTCCTAAAGGAGTTTACAGCCATAAACTCTAATCCTTAGCGTTTTGGGAAGTTTAAAGCCCCTAATGCCTTTCTAGTGATTTCTAATGAAGTATGATGTTATTTTGGAGAATTAAAACCATCATTTGAGTGGTTTTTGGGGAGTTTACGGCCTAGATAAATGCTTGGGCCGTAAACTACAAGTCATACCTCATTTCTTTGTGTTTAAGCCTTTAAATCCTTCCTAGCATTTTATAGAAATAGACTAAGGCCATTTGGGGACAAAAACCAACATTTTGGGCATGTTTAAGGGTGTTTACGGCCTTAACCCTTGTTTGGCCGTAAACTCCTTTTTATAATTCATTTTGGAGTATTTCAAGGGTCTAAACTCAAGAGGATAAGTTCCTAAATTATGTATGAAGCCCTAGGATGAGTTTGGAGTGCATTTGGGACCATGACTTGGGGAGTTTACGGCCTAAGCATGTGCTTGGGCCGTAAACACTTCTTTGAGTCCTAAATCCATGCATTTTAGTGTTTAAACACCCCTAGGATAATTCCCCTATTTATTTCCAAGCCTATAAGGACAAGTTTGGGTCATTTTGGCCTCATTTTGGGTGTTTACGGCCTAAGGAGGTTCTTAGGCCGTAAACTCCTTTTTCATAGCTTCTAAGTCCGATTTGTGGGCAATAAACATGATTCAATATGTTTAGAATAAGCTAGGGTAAGCGGACTTACAATTTGGAAACGTTTGGTTGCGGATTCGGGGCTAAAACGAGTCTAGAGAGAGAGTATAGAGAGAGAGTGTAAAAAGTCTCCAATGGACTCCACTCACCCTTACATAGGGTTTTGAGTCGGGACACAGTGGAATTCTACCCAATACTGCCGTTAAACGGGGCTTTTGGTCGCACCCGATTTAGTGGTCGTGATAATAAACTAATATATTCCAAGTAAATGGAAATATATGCTATGTATTTTATTTACCTTTATCACGACATAACGGCATATAAACATACACAATTGAAATGTTTATTAAACTTGACGACTTCTCATTAACGGATCTTTTGAACAGTGGAATATTCCATTAATGGTAACGGGGAAATGTAACGGGGCAACTTGGGTTGTCACATGGTGGCAGAAGAGGTGGTGGTGACAGAGACGATAGTGATATAAGTGACAGAGGTGGTACTGGTGGGGTCGGTTGGTGGCAGAGATGGTGGTAGTGGTGGTGGCGGTGGCAGTTGTGGTGGTGGAGATGGTGGCGGAGGAGAAAGGAACGAGTCGCGCTATATAATCAGTTATGATTATAAAAGATCCGTCGCGTCGGTACATCGTCGGGTTAGAGCGACAGATGTGAAATATATGACCGAGGTTGAATCGAAAGATCTCTATTTTATTTTGAATCTCAACGGAACCTACGCCTATATATATATATATATATATATATATATATATATATATATATATATATATATATATATATATATATATATATATGTTGAAATCTAATTAGTAGAGAGATGTATTTCACAATGTATATAAATTATAAAAATGAAATATTCTAGTAATATACTTTTTTAGGGTAAAAAAATAAGATAAAAAACTAAGTACGATTTGAGATGAAACACTATTTATCCTCTTTTTTTACTCCATTTATGGAAAAATAGAGATGAGTTGAAGATGTTTTAAATAAATGTTTAAAACCTTATCGGCACGGCGGGAATGTGTATTTATCTTTTGTTTTTTATTTTTTCTGTGTGCATTTTACTCTTTAAAACAAAAGTTCATTTCGTCTCATTTTTATTTTTATTTTTAAATATATTTTATACCAGTATTATACTTTTCTCATAAAAATTAAAAACTATAAATGTTTATATATTTTTTATAATTTTTTAGTATATATAAAATTTAATTAAATATCATAAAAAAAATAGTTATTGACCAATAAGTGAGGGAAAGAGAGTACGATGAGTCTACCGATGCGGGGAAACTCTTCAGCAAAACCATCCCAAGAATGTGGTGTTTTTTGATGTGGTTTTAGCTTAGTCAACAAACCATAAAAGGTACGATAGCATTTACACCCACACCTTGTAGCCTAATGGAAAAAGTAAATAAAAAATTCCTTTATTTAACATCCGCATACATTATTTGCTTTCAATGAAAATATGTATATATGCATCTGCTGTCATTGCTTCGTAATTTATGAATCGAACCACTAACTGCTTTTTAATAATGGTTTAACACTTTAATGTCATTTTATAAATATTAGAATATATATTTTTTGTCGTGTATATTAAATTACATAATTTAATTTAAAAATGATTAAGATATCTTCGACTTTTTACGGTTATGAAATATTGCGAATTTTTTTAATTAAAAATTTAGATATACTTTTAACAGTATATAAGTTTAAAAGAGTTTTGCTTTCAATGAAAATATGTATATATGCATCTGCTGCCATTGCTTCGTAATTTATGAATCGAACCACCAATTGATTTTCAATAATGGTTTAACACTTTAATTTATTTTATAAATATTAGATTATATATTTTTCGTCGTGTATATTAAATTACATAATTTAATTTAAAAATGATTAAGATATCTTCGACTTTTTACGGTTATGAAATATTGCGAGTTTTTTTAATTAAAAATTTAGATACACTTTTAACAGTATATAAGTTTAAAAGAGTTTAAGTAAAATTATGTAACATGTAAAAGAGTTTGATAAAAGCATTTGGTTTGATAACACGGTTTGAAAAGTAAGAAATCCACTTGTTTGGTAGTTATTAATCACATGTGATTGATATAATAACTATAATAGTTCAACTTGTACCCCCCCCCCCCCCAACCCCACAAAAGCAGTTAAAAACATTTAAAAGGTTAATTAAAGGGGTATGAACTCACCTGTAGTGAGTGGTTTGGATGAACGGATGAAATAGGATGCTAGGTGTCAAGTGAAGACTTGTACACACACAATGATCCTAGTTAACATATAATAACACATATATGTATCGAATTAGTCTTTAAAAAACTAAATTACCAAGTTAAGACATCCTAAGACATTTAAAACACTTTATTTAAGTGCTATAAGTCCTGAGGATTGCATCTAAGGGTGGTAGGACCTTGCCATTGAGTTTAGGGTTTAAAGGGACACCAATTTGGAGTTTACGGTTTTGTGACCATCACCCTTTGAGTTTACGGTTGTAAACCCATGAGTTTATGGCTGTAAACTCATGGTACTTTTACCATGTTGTGTTTTGAAGCTTTACAAGTCATAAGAAGCATTCCTACTTCATGTCTAAGCCTTAGGAAGTGATTAGGGCACCATTTCACTCCATTGTGGAGTTTACGGTCCTTGGACCGTTTCTCTTTGGGTTTACGGCCGTAAACCCAAATGGTTATGGTCTTTTTGTTGTTTTAAGTCCTAAGCACATCAAGGATGGGATCTAGACTACTTTCCAAGGCTTGGTAAGGGACTAGGGCACACTTTGGCCCATTTATTAGGGTTTACGGTCCAAGAACATCTTGGACCGTAAACACCTTTGATCTTGTGTTTCTTTGGTGTTTTCTTGATGATTAGAAGTGTAACAAGTCTTATAATACACTAGGGTAAGAGTACTTACTAGGTAGAAGCTTGAAAAGGTGCTAAAAGTCCAAGAACACTAGTGTGTGTTCTTGGTGAAACTTGATGATCTACACATTTGGAATGATTTCACGGATGGAATCATGTAAGATCACTAGATTAAGTAAGATGTCAACTTTTTAGGGCTAGAAACACTTACAAGGTTAAAGATCAAGAAGAAAAGTCGGATGATACTTGAGAGGATTTGAGTTTGGATCTTGAAAATGTGAAAAGTGGTAAATAATGACTAAGTGTCATATTTATACCCCCCCCCCCTTTTGGGTTTACGGCCGTAAACACCTTTATTTAGCCATAAACTCCAAACTCTTGGAGTTTTGGGACTTTATTGTTGCACAATAAACCCTAGGCCATCCCCTATCCTGATATCTCCCGTAGTACTAACTTTAAAACACTCAAACTTATTCCAAAAAGCTTGAAAGTTAGCAGAAACTGTTCTGACTTCTATTTAACTGAATGGTTGTACAGAATAGAAATTTCAGGTTGTCACATCATCCCTCATTAGAAGGAATTTCATCCCGAAATTAGAGTTTAAGCAAATAAGTAGTTACAAATAACTAAGTAAAAAGAAGAGGATATTTCAGTTTCATCTGATCCTCTCGCTCCCAAGTGAATTCAGGTCCTTGCTTGGCGTGGAAACAAACATAATACAAAGTGATGAGAAACAAACATAATACATAGTGATGAGAAACAAACATAATACAGAGTGATGAGAAACAAACATAATACATAGTGATGAGAAACAAACATAATACAGAGTGATGAGAAACAAACAATACCATATAGAGAGAACATACATACATGCTAGACAGAGAAAGAACACACAATACAGCTAGCACATACATTACATATACTTTACCACAGTTATATGAGCCACGTAATGGGGCATGGCACTACCTGCCATGACCGTTTTGTATCCAGAATCTCCTTAAGTGGGGAGAGTATGAGTTTGTGTATAGATCTATACTTGATTGACTATCCTACACCTTGCTGCTCGCTACAGTGGGACTTGCAAGTCTACGGGTGTCAAACGTAATTTCTTACGTCATCTTACATCGTCGTTTTTCTAGAGTCGGTAGCAGGATACAGGCCGATCACATGGTACTTTAAATAACAATAGGTTTAAAGTAGTTAGTACAACAGTAGTTACTTAATACAACACTACAGTACTATTTCATTTTCCTTTTACATTTACTTGTGATATACACACAATAAACCATATCTTTGGTTAATGATAGTCAAATTTGGGAAAATACATACTCTTACAAGAGACACACACACAAACACTAGATGTCTTGATAGAATGGTACTTTTAGTAGGAAACATAGGGTTTTCTAGGAGAGTTCAAACAATTACAAAACTTATACATTACATCCTTACAAACGTTTTCATACAAATACAGACATTAATATACTTATGATCTCACCAGCTTTAAAGCTGATAAACTCTTTCAAAATAACTTGTATTCTCAGGTCACCAGTAGACAGGTACCGGTGCTAGGTTTTAAGAAGATGGAGCTCGTTCAAGACTCATCTTTCATTTTGATTCATATTTTTGATGTCTATATAACTTGACAGAACACACTTGTATGAAATTATATTATAAATGCAATGGATGATGTTGTTGCTTGTTTACTACTTTGCATTGTTGTGATAGTGTACATGACGTCCTCCACCCCCGAACGATTCCGCCATTCCGGTTTTAGGGTGTGACAATACATCGGTCGTATTGCATGTTCAGAGTAGTCCACCGTAAAAGCTGTTAGGGAGATGATGACTGAAGAAAAAAGAACCAAATGCATAACATTGTTCTAAGAAAGATGATC
This sequence comes from Lactuca saligna, assembly GCF_052625555.1. Lineage (NCBI taxonomy): Eukaryota > Viridiplantae > Streptophyta > Magnoliopsida > Asterales > Asteraceae > Lactuca > Lactuca saligna. The sequence continues at coordinate 188,930,742 of NC_136417.1, read as the reverse complement.
TAAAAGTTACATTTTAGTTTGGTACAGAACTTTGTTTATAGGACTTCTACCTACATCAAGGAGAAGAAAAAAACAACCGGTAAGAAGATTAATTGAACTAAGAACGATGGTCGAACTGCATGAAACGTCATTATGCAAAGAAGAAATCTACACCGTGATGGTAAGGCCCAAACAAGGGCTAGTCGCCAAAGTAGATCGTAATCCCACATGACTATTCCAATTCCTAAACATAAGCACTTGTTTAATGCATTCATTTGAAACCCACAACATGCCAAAACTATCATGCACCCTAAGTAAGCAAGTAACTACAAGCAATACATAGCACTAATATCCAACTATTCTAGCATGCACCCTAGAATTTCAACCCTAACTACATACATACCTTACTCGTGGGGATGGTTGATCATATACATTGTGAGTCACCATGCTGAAAATGTTTTACACAGCTCTAAAAGGTTTTAACACTTGAAAAACTTTTCGAAAAACTTTTGCGGAAAACTCTAAGCCTCAAACTTGAGTTCAAGTACACCGAAGTGCACCTAATTCGCTCAAGTATGTGCTCTGATACCATAATGTGACGATCCTAAATTTTCACCAAAATAAAAACATTAGCAGCCATAGAATTAGAAATTATGAAAAGATTGTTGAAAGGGTGTCCCATAATGCTTAGATACCCTTAGATGCCTCAAAAATATCATTTATCATCTTCACCCATATCGTCAGCTTTTTTTGCTTTAGAAATACCAGACCGGTTGCATGATTCACAAACAGACTGTTCGAAAGGTTTTCCATCTCTGTCACTTGTGGCAAGGTTATAACGTTCTTTTTGACCAACTCGGCCATCACATCGATCATGGCTTCATACCAGTTGGTTGCATTTGATGCCGACTCTGACTCTTTTTTCCGGTGGGAACGCACCTTTCTAGTTGATGATGATGCCTCTGAAGTAATAGGCCCCAAATTTCTCGTGTCGGCTATTGGTGTATTTTACTAGCAAACCACAAAACACAGCTGTGTAAGGATCCTAAAAGCAGCATCATAACATTCACATATCAATAATATACATTACATTAAGTATGTTTTGGAAATTTTCTGTTTTAAAACTTGTCTGTTTTGGAAATTGTCGAAGGCTTCATAATGTGCCAGAATAAGTTCCATGTATTTGAGTTTTTTTATTAGATTCGAACAATCCATTTGCTCCCAGTGATTTCAATTCAATAATCAATGCATTGTTAGTGCTAGACTACTATTGATTATCAAATTATGTGAATATGGCAATTGTAGTTACAGATTATGGTTTACAAGCTCACATGTTTACCATGAAACCCAAAAATACCATTGTACTATTAAAAACACATGAAGCCCAGCAATAGCAATGTACTTTTATAAAAACCAATATTCCGAGAAACAGTATTGATAAAATATGTGCATTTCTATTGACATAGGATGTATACGAAATCTATGGAGTTACATTGAATATATTAAAAACTTACAATCATTCCCGATGTTCTTCGCTTGAACTGTAAAAAAAACAATGCAGATTAGTCTGTCAATAAACTTATGAAGTAATTAATTCTACAGGAGTTCCTCCCATGTGAGGGGTATGTAGTATGCTCACACATACACAACCATATTAATAAAATGCAACAAAAAAGACCCTTTATTTGGATTTCCCCATCTTTTACTCTCATTAATATAGACCTCAACAGTCTATGATTCCTACTTCATATGCATTGCTTCTCATAGAGAAATGAACATCTAGCTATTCAGATTTTAGACAGCAATTTCTTTGGGGACGCATTAATGGGATTACTATAAAATTGTTCAAAAAATAATTGAAATTCACTGATATAATGAGAAAATAAACAATTGCAATGATAATGAGAAGCCAAGGTGAAGCCAACTGGCTTTTTGGGTTTTAAGACATTTGCCACCATACTTTGTTTTATTGCAATTGAACCCTTCTCTCGACGTAATGCGATCGAGATATTTAAACTAGATTTTTTTTAAATACCGGCCATACATTTGATTTGGGCTAAACAAATTACTCTAATTAAGAAAAAGACCACGTGTAACCGTTCTTTCCATCTTTTTTAATTTCAAAAAAGAAAACTTTTGCGGTCATTCTCTTCCTCATCGTCTCATCTCCATAGTCCCCCTCCCCTCGATTGACGAACTCACGAACAGTAACAGTTGTTTCCTCCTCCCCCTACCGCCCTGCGCTCTTGTTCCTCATCGTCTCAGCAATCAACCGCTTGATATCGCCCTGTTTTCTTAATCCATCATATCCAACCCTAAGATTTTCAGTTATTTCTATATGGTTCGATCTTCATGTTAGTTTTGTCTTCTTCTTTAGCGCCAAAATCCTATCTTTTTAACTTTTGGATTTTGATTTTACAAGGAAGACGCTTTCTCTCATAATGGAATGTGCTTAAACATAGCAAACATGGTGTGGAATAAAATCTTACGGCATAAAGTTCAAGTATCAATTTACAATCTTATTTAAGATAACGATTTAGAACAGAAAATCATTATGCTTTTTGTCCAGTTATACTATCTTCTGATTTATATCTCGTCTATCAATAATACATCTACATTCATTGCATTTGGTATGCTGCCCTTTAGAACAAAAAGTTTGTACCTCGTCTATTTGATTATACTATCACTTGTGGAATTGCCCAGTTAAGATAGATAAATGCTACCAGTTAATTTTTTTATTTAATTAATTGCAATTATTATTAGGAAGACATTATGCTTTTTTGTCCACTTTTCGACTCAGAACAAAATTAATGGGCCTAGTCTCAAATGACCCTAACTCATTGTTTTGGTGTACACATTATGCTTTTTTGTCCCTCTTTGTAAATCACCTACAATTTCACACACCATTGGACCTAACCCACTGTGTTGAATGTTTAGATACTGAAATTAGGATTGTACATATATGTTAAAGCGGTGCTGCTTTATCAGGTTATTGACTCAAACACATTTTAAAAAACAGTTTATTGACTTTTATCTTTTCTCAGTTTAAAAGCTAACCCCAAACACTTTTCTCAAATTTCTTTTGCAAAAGCTATAAGTTAATAAGCTTTTTTGCCCAATATGTTAATTTCAGAAAACAACGCCAGACATTGCCACCTCATAGACGAAGATGGTAATCTCGATAAAGAAAAACTTGATGCTTTCAAGGGAGAGCGAAAACATGTTGTTGCTATCGTGGGTCCGCAGTGCGGTGGTTTGTGTTCTACTTTAATTATTTAAGTTATTCATATGTGAACTTGTTTTATGTTTAATGTCACGCATAAAATAGTGTGAAAGTTAAGACATTAATGTGTTTCTTTCAGGAAAGACCACACTTCCAAACAAAGTGTTTGATACCAATTTCTTGGAAATGGATGCTGCCAATGGAAGGCATATTCTGATTAGATGTTTTAATTGTGTTTTCTTAATTTGCAATTTGCTTAAATATTCTTTCTTTTTTTATCACGTATTCAACTACCAAAGGTATATGGGTAGCTAATAGTGCTTCAACTCAGCCTTGCGCCATTGTGTTGGATCTTTAGGGTACCTCCAGAGGCGGAGAAGAGGTTTAAAAAGTTTTATATAGTTTTTATTGTTATCTAATTGAATGATCATATTTAATAGTAATATTTCATAATTTTTACAGGATTAAACAAGATTTGAGAAACAATTGATACATTTTGCAGTTGATGTTGCAGGTGTATTGATCATAAACATGTAAGTTTGATGCTAGCTCAAGATAATATGTTGCCAACTATGAACTTTTTATGGTTAATCGCACCAAAATGTTACATACAATTGCACTGAAATTTTGATGTTACATACAGTGTTAAAAAGTTGTGTTTCTAATGAGTTTATGTTATACACGTGGTGTTGTGATATTTTGGATTTGGAGCTTCCTAATGAGCCCCTTTTCAATGTTTTTCAGGTACATTATCTGTATATATAATTTGTCCATTTTTCATCTCTTCTTTGTTAATCTTCTTGTTGTTGTTTTTCAGGTTATGTTGAAATTACCTTGTCAGTGGAAGAGAACTTTGATCTTGGCTATACGTGATAAAACGATGGTAAATTTTGTCTCTTGTACTTTATGTTGGGGTAGCATAATCTGATTTGGATTTGATTTATATCTTTTTTTCCCGTACAGACACCTATAGAAACTCTAAGGTTGGAAGAAAATGCAGGTATCCAGAAGGTAAGAACCTAAATTTATCACTTTAATGCTAGGACGTTAATATGTCATCTTAAAAAGGTAACCTAACCAAACTAATTATAAATGATAATATGTTATTTGGTGTAGATATGGGGTGCTGTCACTAAGCCGCAAGAACACACATCAATTAGTGATCTTTGTGATGTAAGAACCTAGATTTATCACTTCTATTGTATCTTACAATCATTTAATCAGACATAATATTATGCCTTTGAATCATACTATAAGAGCTTCTTATTGTTTGAGTGAACAGGTTAAAGTTGTTATCCTGTCTACTTTTGAATGCTACCCAACAAAATTTAAAGAAGCGGTATGCATGATATTTTTTTCGCAAACTATTATTAGACTGCAATTTTTATATACATTTTGTTGTGGATGTATACTATTTATTTACTTTTTATTGGTCTTTGAAGGTGGATGTCTTGAAGAAAATGTCATGCCTATCTACTGCAGTTGATGGTATAGCTGGCAAAAGGCCGTGGGATGATACTAATTTATGGACCTATACAGATCAAACCTGGGACAAAAAATGATGGTATTGGTTTTAGATCCTTCCAATATAAAATATATCATATTGGTAGTAATAGTTGGAATCAGCAAAGTGATTTTTTTTATATTGATAAGATAAAATATTTCATTATATCTTACTATAAGAAAATCATTTCTTATTATCCTTACTTTTACCTTTTTCAGGAAAAAAAGAAGTATACGGCCACAGCCATTTAAGCTCATGTCAACCATTAAAAAAATTGCTTATCTGAATCTAAATGAGCATAAGATCAGTTTGATGGAGGACTCCACTTTTGGTGGTCTTTCAGCTGTAAACCACAGCAGGGAGTCTTCAGCACAGTTGGCACAAGCCCTCTGCAGGCTTTTTGATGATAGTAACAGAGTTTTTAAGCTGAACGAAGCGACTACTTTCAGCTTTTTCTCGAAAGAGGTTGTTGTTGCTCTGGGATTGATGGAAGGTGATTATTATTATGTTGATTATATAAAAGAAGCACCTGACATATTTAGCAGTCTTAAGTACGGTTTTCTAGAAGACTTTCCCGATATCAGTGACAAAATCACAACTGCAACTGCAAAACGTATTTTAAAAGAATCTAAAGTTGATAGTGAGGAAAGAGAGAAGAGATTTAAAACACGGATGATCCTATTTCTGCTGGAGGAAGTGCTTATACCCGCTGATTACATCAAATACCCGAAGCCATATAGGTGGAATATGGTCCACAGTCTTAGCGAAGTTGAACGGGTTAAATGGCCCGAAAAGATAACTGATCATCTGCTTGATGCTTTAGTTAATGGGAAACAATTTTGGGAGACTAACAATGTGCCTCAACATCATTTCTGTGATATCCCCAAAATCATGGCCAGAAAAGACCGATTTTTTTTGTTGACACTTTATTTCAAAATCAGAGTAACCTTTTAATAAAAGAGTTGCGGAATTTGTCCCAAAACAATAATATGATAAAGAGTTATCAAAAGCATTTCCTTAGAAATGTATTTCATTAAAAGACTCAGGATTTCATGTTCGATACAGTACATAAGTATAAACAATACAATATAGGCCTTACTACATTATTTCATATCTACAGGCCTATATCCGTAATCCCTCATCCCAACACATCACAACTATGCTCGAGCGCCACTACCTGTAATACATAAAACTGAGTGGGTCAGGCTTAGGAGCCTGGTGAGCACATAGGGTTTTCAACCCACAATAAATAAGTTTATTAATTTCATTGACCAACAATAAGTCGATTACCCGTTCCCGTTATCCTCACATTACGTCCCTAACCACCTATCATAAGGGACCTATCCTAAGGATCATCATCGGGATGGACACTACTGCTAAGGGGGTTCCTCAGCAATAAATGTCCTAAAGGCAACCATGAGGGGGATGAAGTACACCGGTGAACACATCGTTCACAACACCTATAGGTTACGAGCCTGCCAGCGTTCCACTGGACTGTCTAGAAGAGTCTGTGGTCGTCATCTATACTCCGATAGATGACTAGATCAACAACAACAACATCGAGGCCTCTCATCATTTTATCACACATCACCTATTACATCTACCCATGTTTTACCCCAACATTTTTGTAGATATAAAATACATATACAATTTAAATCATATAAAACTTGTATAAAATCGTTCATCCAGCATAGATAGCAAGTATAAAAATAATATACACACATAGCACGTAGTTTATATAAAATACTTCATATCTATGTGTAAGATGAAAGGGACCATGCACTCACTTGAAAAGGTGGTGATTCCGAACTCAGACAGCGCTTCGCTTCTTAAAAATAATTTCATTCGACGAAACCTAGTATTATTACCACTAGAGTTTAGTCTATTATTCGCCGAGACTAATTAATAGTCTAGCTTTATTACTATTATGTAAATGTTAAGAAAATACTTATATAACCCATAATAATAGTCCAAGTATTTATTATAAGTTCCTAATAACGTTACTATAATTAAATAAAAGTTATATTAAAAATAGCGTAGGGGAGAGGTGGTATTTATAGGATGTGAAGAAAGAATGGGAAAGGTGATGTTTATAGGGTGAAATGTGGCTGAACTTGGTGCCACATGTCACCATCTGGTGGCAAGCCTTGGGGAGAAAGCAATAGTCAAGATTGTGGCACGTCACCCATTTTCGCACAGTACACTTCCGACTTCTAAAATCCATAACTTTCACATACGAGATCCGTTTTTGACGTTCTTTATATCCACGCGTAGGTAAAAATAAGATCTACAAATTTCATTTTGACTTCGTCGGCTAATTTCTCGACCAGTCTTAAATTTAACAGTACAAGGAGATTATACTGTTAAATGTCCGCGTAAAATTCATAACTTCTACATACAGACTCTGTTTTCGTCTGTCTTTTTTACCGTTGAGTTCCTATTAATGAGATATTCAATTCTCATTTAGGTCGCGTAGGCCAAAAACCGCTCGATTTAAAATTCGAGTTTCGGGTTGTACACTGTTAAGCCAAAACTTCGAAAAATCATAACTTCCTCATACGAAGTCAGATTTGGGCGTTCTTTTTATGAACGCTCTCAATTTAATGTATTCTATGAATTTTGTTTAGATCATTAAGGCTAAAACTCGCTCTATCGTAAATTCACTATTTACGCTTCCTGGTATCGTGTCGGTTCCATCGTGAAACTTCGACGGGTCATAACTTCTTCGTTACAACTCGAATTTCGGTGTTCTTTATATCTTCGGAATCCTTGTTTCGACCACTATAACTTTATGTAAAGATATCAGGTTTATCTAACATTTTAATTTTGATGCTTATTTTTATCCTTTATTTATTATACATTTATAAATGAGTAATAAGCACATAAATACACATAATTCACATAATACTCAAATATTTCATTTTTATTATTTCAGAAAGAGTTACAATAGTTGACCTAGACTATTACATTGTCAAAAATGCTTAGCCCCGAAACCTGTTACAATTCTCTCCCCCTTAGGATGATTCCGTCCCGAAATCATGCATCAGCAAACAGATGTGGATAGCGACTCATCATGTCATCCTCTATTTCCCAAGTGAGATTCGGCCCATTCGAATGTTTCCATCGGACCAGCACTAAGTCGACCATATTGCATCGTAACTTCTTAGTCTTACATTTAACAATTGCCTCAGGCTCTTCGATCAGCCTCTTATTCTCTTCCATCTTTAATTCTGAGATTGGAATTATGTTGGGAACTTCTCCCTTGAATTTCCTCAAATAACACACGTGGAAGGTGTTATGAATACCATCGAGTTCTTTGGGTAATTCCAACTTGTAAGCTTGGTTCCCAGTCTTCTGAAGAACTTTGAATGGTCCAATAAACCTGGGACTCAGTTTCCCTTGTTTCCCGAACCTTATAAGTCCCTTCCACGGTGAGACTTTAAGCAAAACTAAATCCTCAACTTCGAAGGTCCTCGGTCGCCTTTTCTTGTCAACATAGCTCTTTTGACGATCCTAAGCTACTAACATTCTTTCTCTGATCACCTTTAACTTTTCAGCAGTCTCATGGACTATCTCGGGGCCCATAAACTGCTTTTCTCTAGCTTCAAGCCAACAAGATGGTGTACGACACTTCTGTCTATACAACGCTTGATAGGGGGCCATCTTGATGCTCAAGTGGAAACTGTTGTTGTAGGAAATTTCTACCAAAGGTAAGTGCTCATCCCAGCTACCTTGGAAATCAAGGGTACACGCTCTCAGCATATCCTCAAGTGTTTGAATCGTTCTCTCACTCTGACCATCAGTCTACGGATGGTAAGTTGTACTCAAACACAATTTTGTAACTAATTCCTCCTGTAGACTTCTCCAGAACCTTGACGTGAAACGACTGTCACGATCTCACACAATTTTTAGAGGAACACCATGAAGTCTTACAATTTCATTCACGTGATCATTTGCGAGCTTATCCATAGACCACTTCTTGTTGGCTGCTATGAAGTGTGCACTCTTGGTGAAACGATCCACGACCACCCAAATCATGTCGTGACCGTTCTTCGTCCTGGGTAGTTTAGTCACAAAATTCATCGTGATGTCTTCCCATTTACCCATGGGTACAGGTAAATGTTCTAAACTCCCATACGGTTTCTGATGTTGTGCCTTGACTCTCGCACAAGTAACACACTCGGCCACATACTTCTCAACATTAAGTTTCATCGTCGGCCACTAGTAGTAGGGTTTTTAGGTCCCTATACATTTTAGTGCTACCGGGATGAATCGAGTACATGGTTTTTCGTGCTTCTTCCATAAGAAGATTTCTTATTCCTCTTGTCTTTGGTACCCAAATTCGATCTTGGAATACCTTCAACCCTTGGTTGTTTGTACTGAACTCCAACGTTTTCCCCAAACGTTCCTCCTTTCGGTCATTCTTCTCAGAAGCTTCCACTTGAGCTTTCTTTATAACTTCCACAATGGTCGAGACAACTTCAATGCTCAACTCTCTTGGACTTTTCCTTTCAAGATTAACCTTCCGACTAAGAGCATCAGCGACAACATTGGCTTTACCAGGGTGGTAAAGTATCTCACAGTCGTAATCCTTGAGTAACTCTAGCCAGCATCGTTGTCTCATGTTCAACTCCTTCTGATTAAAGAGATACTGGAGACTCTTATGATCAGTGAACAGCTTGCACTTCATGCCGTAGAGGTAATGCCTCCATATCTTTAAAGCAAATACTACCGTGCCAACTCCAAATCGTGAGTGGGGTAGTTCTTTTCGTGCTCTTTCAATTGTCGAGATGCGTATGCTATCACCTTTTCTCTCTGCATCATAACACAACCAAACCCGAATCCAGATGTGTCACTATAGACCGCGAAGTCTTCAACTCCATCAGGTACAGAAACTATCGGTGCTTCACATAGCTTCTTTTTCAGCTTCTCGAACGCTTCTTCATGCTTCTCATTCCACGTATATGTAGCTCCTTTATGGGTCAAAGCTATCAATGGAGATGCTATCGAAGAAAAGCCTTGGATAAATCGTCGGTAATATCCAGCTAATCCTAGAAAGCTCCGAATCTCTGTGGGTCTTTTTGGTTGTTCCCACTTCATTACAGCTTCGATCTTTGCTGGGTCAACCATTATTCCTTCTTGGTTAATCACGTGACCCAAGAACTGGACTTCTCGAATCGAAAAATCACACTTGGATAACTTAGCATAAAGTTGCTCCTTCTTTAACACTTCCAACACTTCCCGTAGATGCCTACCATGCTCCTCTTGGCTCTTCAAGTAGATCAGAATGTCGTTGATGAACACTATCACAGATTTATCGAGGAATGGTTTACAAACCCTGTTCATCAAATCCATGAATGTTGCATGAGCATTGGTTAGTCCAAATGACATAACCAAGAACTCGTAGTGTCCATATCGAGTTCTGAATGCAGTCTTCTCAATATCCTGCTCTCTCACCTTCAGCTGATGATATCCAGGCCTAAGATTGATCTTTGAAAAGTAGCCCGAACCTTGCAACTGATCGAATAGGTCATCAATCCTCGACAATGGATACCTGTTCTTCACCGTTGCCTTATTCAGCTCTCAGTAGTCTATACACATTCTCATGCTTCCGTCCTTTTTCTTCACGAATAACACCGGAGCTCCCCAGGGTGATGAACTAGGTCGAATGAAACCGTTGTCCAACAGCTCCTGAAGTTGCATCATAAGCTCTTTCATCTCCGTCGGTGCTAATCGGTATGGTGCTTTCGCTATTGGTGTCGTCCCTGGTAACAAGTCTATTCGGAACTCTACTTGTCTATCAGGTGGTAATCCGGGAAGATCTTCGTGAAAAACCTCCGGAAAATCACACACGACTGGCATATTTTGCACCTCCTTCTTTTCCTTCCTAGCATCAATTACGAATGCCAAGTATGATGCACATCCCTTGGACAAACATTTTCTAGCTTTCATCAGGGAGTTGATTCCAGAATTTACTCGGCCTTTGTCCCCGTACACCATAAATGACTCTTTTCCGGGTGGGTTCACCCTTACTATCTTCTTCCTGCAAAGAATCTCAGCATCATTGGCGCTAAGCCAATCCATTCCCAAAACGATGTCGAAACCGTTTAACTCTATGGGTAATAGCTCCTCGTGGAATTCGTTTCCGTTCAGGTCAATGACGGTGTTCCTAATATGGTTACTAATAGATATGAACTTGCGGCTGTCAACTTCCACAATTAGGGCATCATCAAGTTTTTCTATAGGCAATGCTAATATTCTACCAAACTTATGGGATACAAACGAGTAGTTTGCTCCTGAATCAAATAGTATGTTGGCAGGTAAACCATTTACAAAAAAGGTACCTGAAGCGACGTCTACTGCCTCCTTCGCAGCCTCGAGCGTCATTTGGAAAGCTCTTGCCTTCGGCTTCGGTGGTATGTTGGGTCTCCCTGCCTCCTTCTTCTTCAGGAAATCATTCAAAACATGCCCCTCCTCATTACACCCGTAACATGCCTTCTGGGTGAGGGTACATTCGTTGGCATAGTGCCCTGGTTTTCCACACTTGTAACAAGTGACTCCCTCGTCACATTTCCCATTTGCTTCTTTTTGCACTTGTCACACCACTTCGCTTCTAATCCTCTTCCTCTCGAACCGGACATCGAGAATCTACTTTTCTTATTGGACTTCGAGGATCCATCAAACTTTCATTTTTCACCAACCTCGACCCTTTCCAGACCCCTTTCTTTCTGCTAGGTCTCCACATTTTTAGCTGCTCGAACAACTGATTTCAGTGTAGTTGCCATCTTGACTGTTGGGCCAAAGTCAGCGGGCAATCCGTTCGCGGACCTCTCAATTTTGGAGAGTTTGGTTGGCACTAGGTACAGAAACAACTTCATCTTCTCTGTGAATGCAGTAGCGTAGTCGTCAACGCTCATTCTTCCCTTCCTCAAGTTTTAGAACTCATTGTTCATGTCGATCAGATCTATCTATGAACAATATTGCATCTTCAGTTGTTCCAAGAACTCATCCCATGACATTTTCAGAGCTTCTCCTCGTGGCATTGTATCCGTCAACAGTTTCCACCAGCTCAAGACTCCAGTTTCAGTTGTCTTACAGTGAAGACGGTTTTCTACTTCTCGCTGTAGTTACAGCTTTCAAACATCATCTCCATCTCGAAGATCCAATCCATTATCTCCACAGGCTTTGGGCTTCCTGAGAGACTTGGTGGTTTTGCACCCAAGAAATTCTTGTACATCCGCCCATCCTTGTTGTTTCTCCTCTCCGGGCCATCCCTTTGCTCACCTTGAGTCCTTACTTGACTCCCTTGGCGGCTGTAGTTCCCTTCCTTAGATTGCTCGGGAATTGGCTCGGTCGGCTCAACGTGTATGGTAGGTTCGTCCTTATTTTCGTGGAACATTTGTCTCATTTCTTCCCTTTGTTCAGCTAGCATAGCCCGAATCATGGCTTGAACTCCAGCCATGGTGACTGGCTCAGGTGCAGCTCCTACTACAACAGGTATTTGTTGAATCACTGGGGGTTGATTCCTATTCCCATTCGCATTCCCAGCTCCACTACGGATTCTTGTCATTTTGATCTATACACCGAATAAGGTGAATTTAGATCTTTATTTAGGATAGACGTTTAAATCATCCTTATCACTCCAAAATGTTTATATGCTAGTTCTAATATTGTACTTGTACATTTAGAATCCTAAACACATAAGGTTTCCAAATCCGGTCGTCAACAGACTATAGATCTGAATAAATAACAGCATATCAGGCACAAAGCATTTAGCACATAAAACCATTATAAGCATAATTCCTAAAATAAGCTAGTGCTGACATCTCACAATCATCGCTTAGCATTCTAAGTTTAAGTCTAGAAATCCTACAAATTCCTTGTTCGCTTAAACTAATGGTCTGATACCAACTGTGACATCCCCAAAATCATGGCCAGAAAAGACCGATTTTTTTTGTTTATAGTTTATTTCAAAATCAGAGTAACCTTTTAATAAAAGAGTTGCGGAATTTGTCCCAAAACAATAATATGATAAAGAGTTATCAAAAGCATTTCCTTAGAAATGTATTTCATTAAAAGACTCGGGATGTCATGTTCGATACAGTACATATGTATAAACAATACAATATAAGCCTTACTACATTATTTCATATCTACAGGCCTATATCCGTAATCCCTCATCCCAACACATCATAACTATGCTCGAGCGCCACTACATGAGTGACATCCCCATTTTCACGGCTAGAAAAGACCGATTTGTTTATGCTTTGTTTTATAAAATCAGAGTAATCGTTTAAAGAAAACGGTTGCCGCATTTGTTCCCAATACAAGATATGATAATAACTTATCAAAACATTTCTCAAAGAGAATGTATTTTCATTTATTAATAAAACCTCGGGATGTCATGTTCCGATACAGACATATAAGCATAAACAGAACTTACATTCAATTACACTAATGATTTATATCTCCTTTAAATCTCTCTGTGAAATATGTCTTCGTATTGATACCTGTGATACAAAGGAAACTGAGTGGGTCAGGCTTGGGAGCCTGGTGAGCATATAGGGTTTTCAACCCACAATAATATAATTATTATATTCAACCATCAAACAATCAACTCAATTACCCATCCTTATTATCTTCCTTAGGATTTTACCCTACGAATTCAACTACCCGTCATTCTTTCATTCCTAAGGATTGACCTAAGGAATTAGCACAAACTTCCATTTCTACATAAGGCGCATCTGCCAACATTATCCTTTAAACGCCTCTGCCAGGATTACGACATTCACTATTAAGCACATTTGCCAATATTATCCTTAAGCGCATTTGCTAGTATTATGACATTCTCTATTTGGTGCATCTACCAATATTATTCCTAAGCGCATCTGCTAGCATTATGGCATGCTCTTTTAGGTTCATCTACCAATACTATACTTAAGTGCATCTACTAGTATTATGTCACTCTCTCTTTGGTGCATCTACCAATACTATGCTTGAGCGCATCTGCTAGCATTATGACATTCTCTAATTGGTGCATCTGCCAATATCATTCTTAATCATCTTTCATACCTCATCATTTTATCACATACCAACTATCTCATCTACCCATGTTCTACCCAACATATTTGTAGATATAAATACATATACAGTTTGACCCATTTAAAAACTATATAAAACATCCATTCCACACTCATCTCAAATAAACAACAATCTATATAAAACCATAGCACGTGTTTTATAACAAATACTTCATATTTATGTGTCAGAAGAAAGTAACCAACACTCACCCAAACATATACCTAATACATTCAAACAATACTTGTATTATACCTATGTTTATGAAAGGGACTATACACCTACACATATAAACAACTTTATATTATACACATAGCCCGTATTTCATAGCAAATACTTAATATTTATGCATTAGAAGAAAGTAACTACACACTCACTTGATCTGAAGATGATCGGACAGCACTGCGGCTTGCAGAAGTAGTAATCCTCAGCAGATCTGGAAGATCTCTACAAAAATCGAACTTCTCGCGGGCAGAGCTTCGGCTCGGGAATCACACTTCTTGGGATCTTGGGGACCTCGGGACTTGCTTCGGGGCTCAAGAATGATACCGGGGCTTTGGGGTACTTCTGGCATGCAAAACGAGGCAAAGACTAGAGAGAGAAGGAAGAAATTGCAAAAGAACTAAGGCTGCCTTCGGATCCTATTTATTGGAGGCTAGACCTCGGGGTTACACGGGGCGTACGAGGGTACGCGGGGCGTACGCCTCGGATCTTCATGGCTTCCGTATCCGAAGTACTCGAGTGCGAATGTCGTCATGCCTCGGTGTACGCGTGGCGTACTTCGGATGAGTCCGATGACTCGTCTTCGGATAATGCCGGGATTTAATAATTAAATTTAATTATTAATTATTTAATAAACTTTGAAAATTCATATCTTCTTCATACGAACTCCGTTTTCGACGTTCTTTATATCCACGCGAAGGTGAGACTACGCTCTACAACTTTTGTTTAGACTCCGTCGGCTAATTTTGACGTTATTGTTATTATTTATTTTTAAAAGGCCGGGACAGAAAATTTCGTTATAAATTCATAACTTCTTCGTTTGACGTCCGTTCTCGCCTAACTTTTTATCACTTTACTACAATTAATGAGATCTTCGATTCTCATTTAGATTGTTTCAGCTAAAAACCGCTCGGTCTCAAATCGAGTATTCGGGCTGCATACCGCTAAGTCGAAACTTCGAAAAATCATAACTTCCTCATACCAAGTCAGATTTTGGTGTTCTTTTTATGCACGCTCTTGGTTTAACGTATTCTACGACTTTCATTTAGATTTCTAAGGCTAAATATCGCTCTAACGTAAATTCACTTTTTACGTCGCGTTGTGTCGTGCCGGTTCTGTCGCGAAACTCGACAGGTTATAACTTCTTCGTTATAACTCAGATTTCGGCGTTCTTTATATGTACGGAATCGTTGTAACATATACTACAACTTAGTTAAGATTATTCATTCAAAATAATCTTTTATGAAAAAGTCATTTTTGACGCTTATCGTCTCTAAATTGACTAGCCCTGATCTACGAGCGTTACAATTATCTCCCCCTTAGGATGATTACGTCCCGGAATCATCAACGAAATAGGACTTGCATAATGATTCCACACGTTATCTCTTTATCCTAGTTAATAACCGTAACCTCTATGTTTCCTCGATAGAGTATTTAACTCTATGGCTTTCTTGACCGCAGACGATGCCCAATCTTGCATCTGCTTATCGTACTATGTTGTACTTTAAATCATAACTTCCTAGTTACAAAATAAGTCCTCATTATGGACTCCTTCTTCTTCTCAGGATAAATACTTTCATTTATCTATTGTAACAAACCGATGGGTCGTGTTCTAATGACCTCTCACCAAATGATGCAATGCTTAGACTCAGGTCTCTTAGAGTTAAATTCCAAAATGGAATATACCTTCCTTCATATTCTAATGTGATATAATCACATTTCAGCATGTAGCATTTCTACCTACAAACTTCTTTTAACAACGAGCGTGACACTATCAATCGCATTAACTTCAACCTTCTGACCTAAGTCAGATGTTACATCTAACCTGGTCCTCTAGACCACATAACATACTCCTCGTAGTCGAACTCCAATTTAAACACGACCACTAGGGTCGGAACACGAACCATATTACTAGTCATTACCGAAACAATGGTAATGACATATCAGAATAAAATGGAATCAGTTACTAGCTTCTTGGTAACCTTGTGACTTTCCCTGATCCAAGTGCGAGTCCTATGCTTCCGGTAATATATGCATCTACTACCTTTCACACCTACTCATACTCGTCCCAAGTATTGTCCCGCAGTCGACCAAGTCACCATACAAGAAAATCAGACAATCATTAAACACATCAGTTATCAAAACTAGGGTTTATATTAATTCCTTGAAACGATTACACAAAAGTTCAAGCTCACCATATACTATGCCTCTAATAGGCTACATACATGATACTTTTCATATCACTACTTTATAACTTGATCTTTAGATATAAGATCCTTATTCCTGATTCCTTGCATTGCCATCTGCTTCATCAAGGATCATTTGAAATGCTCTTGCCTTTAGCTTTGGCGGCGCCTCTAGCCTTGCTGCTTGTTTTTTCCTTGGGCAGTCTTGCTTGAAGTGCCCCTCTTCGTTACATTCATAACACACCTTTTTGTTGAAAATACATTCATCGGTGTAGTTCCCATGCTTTCCACACTTGAAACATGTCACCTCCATGCCACATTTTCCTGAGTGCTTCTTCTTGCACTTATCGCACCACCTTGCCTCATCCCTTCCTCCTCCTCCAGACTTCGAGAATTTTCTTTTCTCATTAGAACCTGAAGTTCCTTCTAACTTTCTCTTCACGCTCTCGGTTTAACGTATTCTACGACTTTCGTTTAGATTGCTAAGGCTATATATCACTCTAACGTAAATTCACTTTTTACGTCGCGTTGTGCCGTGTCGGTTCTGTCGCCAAACTTCGACAGGTTATAACTTCTTCGTTCTAACTCGGATTTCGGCGTTCTTTATATGTACGGAATCCTTGTTACATATAATACAACTTAGTTAAGATTATTCATTCTAAATAATCTTTTATCAAAAAGTCATTTTGACGCTTATCGTCTCTAAATTGACTAGCCCTGATCTACGGGCATTACAACCTGTAATACATAAAACTGAGTGGGTCATGCTTGGGAGCCTGGTGAGCATATAGGGTTTTCAACCCACAATAAATAAGTTTATTAATTTCATCGACCAACAATAACCCGATTACCCATTCCCGTTATCCTCACATTACGTCCCTAAACACCTATCATAAGGGACCTATCCTAAGGATCATCATCGGGATGGACACTACTGCTAAGGGGGTTCCTCAGCAATAAATGTCCTAAAGGAAACCATGAGGGGGATAGAGTACACTGGTGAACACATCGTTCACAACACCTATAGGTTGCGAGCCTGCCAGCGTTCCACTAGACTGTCTAGAAGAGTCTATGGTCGTCATCTATACTCCCCCCCCCCCCAAAAGAGTATAAAAGCATTTAAAATGTATTTAAAGTGTGTTTGAAAGGGGTATGAACTCACTTGAAAGTTGAAGATAGCAAGATGGAAAACCGGGCAGAGTTTCGTCTCGGGAAACGGATTTTCCTCGGGATTCTCAGGGTTTCTCGGGAGTAAAATCGACCTTCAGGACTTGCACAAAATGATCAGGGCTTCGAGGTAGTGCAAGCACGGAAAATGAGGAAAAACGCAAGAAAGGAGAGAGAGAATGAGAAATGTTTCCGGGAACCCTCACATCCCTTTTATAGGGGGCTGTAACCGCTTCCGTACGCGGGGCGTACGCGTACGTCACGCATGACCGAGTCCTCGACTGCCTCGCACTTCGGACGGGACGGGGGGGGGGGGGGGGGTAGGCTCGCATAGGGGCGACGTGGACGATTCGAGGTCGTGGCCTCGAGTACGTTGGGCGTACTCGTGTACGCTGGGCGTACTCGCGTGACTCAGACTTCGGATAATACCGAATTTTTGAATAAAAATATATATTAATTATTTATCAAACTTCAAAAATTCATATCTCCTTCATACGAACTCGGTTTTCGACGTTCTTTATATCCACGTGTAGGTGAGACTAAGATCTACAACTTTCGTGTAGATTCCGTCAGCAAGTTCCGAAATTATTTTTATTATTTATTTATTAAAATGACGTGATTAAGGAATTTCTTTAAAAATTCATAACTTTTTCATACGATGTCCGATTTGAGCGTTCTTTTTATGCACGTTTGTAGTTTAACGATATCTATGACTTTCATTTAGACACCTAAGGTCAGAAAGTGTTTTATTTTGAATACTTCATTTTTCGATGATATTCTAATCCCTTTTTCAAGGAGGTTACAAGACTCGATCTTTGATGACTTGAAATGACGGGTTGTTACATATAAAATACTTCATATCTATGTGTAAGATGAAAAGTACCATGCACTCACTTGAAAAGGTGGCGATTCCGAACTCAGACAGCGCTTCGCTTCTTAAAAATAATTTCCTTCGACGAAACCTAGTATTATTACCACTAGAGTTTAGTCTATTATTCGTCAAGACTAATTAATGGTCTAGCTATTATTACTATTATGTAAATGTTAAGAAAATACTTATATAACCCATAATAATATCCTAGGTATTTATTATAAGTTCCTAATAACGTTACTATAATTAAATAAAAGCTATATTAAAAATAGCGTAAGCGTAGCTCACTTACAGCGGGTTTTATAGAAAACCTGGTTTTGCTTGGAGCAACGTTCCCGAGCCAAAAAGCTCTTCTTCTCGGAGCCGTCGAGCACTCCGGGGCTTCCGCCTTGTGCTAGGGAGGTTCCGTAGGCTTTTCAGGGGATTTCAGGGCTAGAGAGAGGTTCTAGAGAGAGAGAGAGAGTAAAGAGAAGAAAGAATGGGAATGGTGTGAAGAAAATAAGGGTGGGAGAGGTGGTATTTATAGGGTGAAATGTGGCTGAACTTGGTGCCACATGTCACCATCTGGTGGCAAGCCTTGGGGAGAAAGCAATGGCCAAGATTATGCCACGTCACCCATTTTCGCACAGTACACTTCCGACTTCTAAAATCCGTAACTTTCACATACGAAAAAATTCGAGTTTCGGGCTATACACTGCTAACTTGAAACTTCGAAAAATCATAACTTCCTCATACGAAGTCAGATTTGGGCGTTTTTTTATGGACGCTCTCGATTTAATGTATTCTACGACTTTTGTTTAGATCATTAAGGCTAAAATTCTCTCTATCGTAAATTCACTATTTACGCTTCTTGGTATCGTGCCGGTTCCATCACGAAACTTCGACGGGTCATAACTTCTTCGTTACAACTCGGATTTCGGTGTTTTTATATCTCCGGAATCATTGTTTCGACCACTACAACTTTATGTAAAGATATCAGGTTTATCTAACATTTTAATTTTGACGCTTATTTTTATCCTTTATTTATTATACATTTACAAATGAATAATAAGCACATAAATACACATAATTCACATAATACTCAAATATTTCATTTTTATTATTTCAAAAAGAGTTACAATAGTTGACCTAAATTATTACATTGTAAAAAATGCTTAGCCCCGAAATCCGGAGGTTACAATTTCTCAAGTGCTTTTTGTGCTCTTGAGGTAATGAACAATTCTCATTTCAAGGCTCTTAGTTCAATTCGTAATTTTACATCGTTATTTTCTTAATACTGTGTGCTAGACGATTATATTTCAATGTATAGAAGCGTTACAGCCGGGGGTACATCTGGAAAACGCTATCCCGGTGGCTAGGTATAAGGCAAAAAGGAAGTGGTCTGATTTGGAGGCCAGGTTACGTGGTCTCAAAGCTTCTGATGTAAGTAATCCGAAGGACAATTCAAGTTTACATTGTCTTCAATTTATTTATTTTCAGTAAATCCATTTAACTATCAATTTTCCTTTTTCTCCAAATTTTTCCTTGTCCACATTGCATTGGCTCGAGTGGCAGCAATACCGACGAATTAGAAACAGAAGAGCAAGCCCAAATTTTGAATGCTGGCAATAAGAAGGGCATCAAACCGAAGAAGGGTGTGAATAGAAAAAATAAAGCTAATCCTTCTCAAGACCCTCCTCCTACCCCCCCTGTGACTCGATCTCGAGGTCTTAAAAATCAAGTCTGAAGATGAAAGGCTAGAACCTTGTGAGGATTTTGTAGTTAATGAACATGGGTGTTTGTAAATAATAAGTTATTGCTGTTTTTTCTGATTAAAAATCAAGTCTGGAGATGAAATGCTAGAAATTTGTGAGGATTTATGTTAATCTGATAAATCTACGGTACCCTATAGAAAGTAGTAACATAAATCCTCACAAGGTTCTAACATTTCATCTTCAGATTTGATTTTTAATCAGAAAAAACAGCAACTTATTATTTACAAACACCCATGTTCATTAACTACAAAATCCTCACAAGGTTCTAGCATTTCATCTTCAGACTTGATTTTTAAGACCTCGAGATCGTGTCACCGGGGGGGGGGGGGGGGGGGAGGAGGAGGGTCTTGAGAAGGATTAGCTTTATTTTTTCTGTTCACACCCTTCTTTGGGCTTGCTCTTCTGTTTCTAATTCGTCGGTATTGCTGCCACTCGAGCCAACGCAATGTGGACAAGGCAAAATCTGGAGAAAAAAGAAAATTGATAATTAAATGGATTTACTAAAAATAAATAAATTGAAGACAATGTAAACTTGAATTGTCCTCCGGATTACTTACATCAGAAGCTTTGAGACCACGTAACCTGGCCTCCAAATCAGACCACTTCCTTTTTGCCTTATACCTAGCCACCGGGATAGCGTTTTCCAGATGTACCCCCAGCTGCAAACCTTCTATACGCTGAAATATAATCATCTAGCACACAGTATTAAGAAAATAACGATGTAAAATTACGAATTGAACTAACAGCCTTGAAATGAGAAAGTCTTGAAATGAGAATTGTTCAATACCTCAAGAGCACAAAAAGCACCTAAGAAATTATGTTGAGGCGTATTGTTAGTCTCCAGAAATTGTTTCCCATTAATTAAAGCATCAAGCAGATGATCAGTTATCTTTTCAGACCATTTAACCTGTTCAACTTCGCTAAGACTGTGGACCATATTCCACCTATATGGCTTCAGGTATTTGATGTAATCAGCGGGTATAAGCACTTCCTCTAGCATAAACAAGATCATCAGTGTTTTAAATCTTTTCTCTCTTTCCTCTCTATCAACTTTACATTCTTTTAAAATACGTTTTGCAGTTGCAGCTGTGATTTTGTCACTAATATCGGGAAAGTCTTCTAGAAAACTGTACTTAAGACTGCCAAATATGTCAGGTGCTTCTTTTATATAATCAGCATAATAATAATCACCTTCCATCAAGCCCAGAGCAACAACAACCTCTTTCGAGCAAAAGCTGAAAGTAGTCGCTTCGTTCAGCTTAAAAACTTTGTTACTATCATCAAAAAGCCTGCAAAGGGCTTGTGTTGTTTTTAAGCTAAAAGACCACCAAAAGTGGAGTCCTCCATCAAACTAATCTTATCCTCATTTAGATTTAGATCAGCAATTTTTTTAATGGTTGACATGAGCTTAAATGGCTGTGGCCGTATACTTCTTTTTTTCCTGAAAAATGTAAAAGTAAGGATAATAAGAAATGGTTTTCTTATAGTAAGATATAATGAAATATTTTATCTTATCAATATAAAAAAAATCACTTTGCTGATTCCAACTATTACTACCAATATGATATATTTTATATTGGAAGGATCTGAAACCAATACCATCATTTTGTCCCAGGTTTGATCTGTATAGGTCCATAAATTAGTATCATCCCACGGCCTTTTGCCAGCTACACCATCAGCTGCAGTAGATAGGCATGACATTTTCTTCAAGGCATCCACCTTCAAAGACCAATAAAAATTAAATAAATAGTATACATCCACAACAAAATGTATATAAAAATTGCAGTCTAATAATAGTCTACGAAAAAAATATCATGCATACCTCTTATGTATATTTTGTTGGGTAGCATTCAAAATTAGACAGGATAACAACTTCAACATGTTCACTCAAACAATAAGAAGCTCTTATAGTATGATTC
The DNA here is from genome assembly GCF_052625555.1 of Lactuca saligna. Taxonomy (NCBI): domain Eukaryota; kingdom Viridiplantae; phylum Streptophyta; class Magnoliopsida; order Asterales; family Asteraceae; genus Lactuca; species Lactuca saligna. Next base: position 188,908,839 of record NC_136417.1, on the reverse strand, counting down.
AAAGGCATAATATTATGTCTGATTAAATGATTGTAAGATACAATAAAAGTGATAAATCTAGGTTTTTACATCACAAAGATCACTCATCGATGTGTGTTCTTGCGGCTTAGTAACAGCACCCCATATCTACACCAAATAGCATATTATCATTTATAATTAGTTTGGTTAGGTTACCTTTTTAAGGTGACATATTAACGTCCTAGCATTAAAGTGATAAATTTAGGTTCTTACCTTCTGGATACCTACATTTACTTCCGACCTTAGAGTTTCTATAGGTGTCTGTACGGGAAAAAAAGATATAAATCAAATCCAAATAAGATTATGCTTCCCCAACATAAAGTACAAGAGACAAAATTTACCATCGTTTTATCACGTATAGCCAAGATCAAAGTTCTCTTCCACTGAAAAGGTAACTTCAACATTGTTGGATTAATGTCTAAGTCAGTAACCATATTTGGTATATACTTGACCCGAGTGTGCATGGTCCTTTTGGGTTGCCTTCACCAAAGCAACTTGACAAGGTAATTTTATATGAGAGAGGAGATATTATGATTTATTAATATATTATAAGAATAATATATTAAAGGAGAAATCATATTTATTTAATTAGTATTAGTCATAAATTAATTAGGAATTAATTTGGTGACTAAAAGAGATTAATTAAATAAAGGGGTATAAACTGTCAAATGTGTGATAGTTGAGTTTTGGGCTAGGAAACCTAATGGACTAAAGGGGAACGAAATTATGATGAAGGATCATCATATTTTCGTCCAAGGCCTCATTCCATAAGGTTTCTTGGGCTGCTTGGTGGCTAAGTTGTCCATTAGGGTTTAGACTAAAACCCTAGCACCCTATAGTATAAATACATGCCCTATGCTTCAATTTGAGGCCACTTGATTCCAAGGGAACCCTAGGGCCGAAATTAGCATCATTCCCTTCTCTCTCTTAGTTTCCTTCTTGCTTCAAGGTGTTTGTGAGCCATTAGAGGCACTACAATTGTGGTGCTTGTTTTCAAGAGTTCAAGAGAGTTCAAGAGATCAAGGAAACTGGTTGTTATTGCTATATAACAACAAAGGTATGTCTACTACACTTCTATGTAATTTTCAAAAATTATACAAGCATGCCAGGGTTTATTTTGTGTTCATAAATTTGTATGTCTTATAGTGAAAACATAGATCCAACTAGGGTTGCATGCACACATAGGATTGTTTGTATTAAACCTATCAGTGGTATCAGAGCCATTGGTTTTTTGTTTTCAATTGGATTTGATACATATTATGAATTTGACAAATTAGGGTTTATGGCAAGTAAACCCTAAGGCTTGGTGATTTTTGCAAATTAGGGTTGCAAAACCCTAGTTGGCAATTTTTTTATATAGGGTTCTTAAAACCTTTTTGCCTAGCCTCCAAATTTCGAAATTAGGGTTAAGAAACCCTAGGGATTTTGAAAATCCCTTGCCCCCAAGATAAGATCCCAAGATTTTAGGGATTTGGATATTGCTATCTTTGTGATTATCAATTTAATTGTTTAAACTAGATAATTGAAGATCTTGTATTATCCTTTCCATATATTTAAAAATCTAGGGGATAAAAGGATTAAATAAATTAATAGTTTGATTTTATGATAAACCTTAAAGATTTAATAGTTCAAATTAATTGCTTGATTTTGATAATTATTAAATCAAAGTATTTTTGGTGTTTAAAATTTTAAATTAAATAGCCTTAATTTTCGAAAATTTTAATACACATTAAGATACTAGTATTTTGAAATGCTTTAAAATACACCCTTATACAATTATGATATTATAAGATTAATTATTATATATGTATAAGAATAAGCTAGTCTTATCGCTAGTAGGCCTCATTCACGAAGACGGTCTATAAGGTGAGTATAAGGTTGCTGCCTATAAAATGGCACTTAATGGATGTACACTCACATCTACCGCTTGCTTGACTGGTGGAGGATCGTTAGCCGAACGGATAGGATAGGGCACTTAATTCCTCATTAAAAGTATAATGGAAATATTAAAGTAACTACATTGTTTTACAAATTCCCACTCTTAGTTACTTTAGGGTAAAATGTGAAAATGATGCTAATCCATGGAATTACACTTCGTACCCTTGTCAAACATTGATGGAGCGCATGTGGTTAACCGGCACATCAATTTGGGGATGACATTGGTAGCGAAGGGTGACTCGATGGTTGTCATAGAACAATGGAGCGTGTGTGGTTCACCGGCACATTGATTAGGTGATAAAGACATTGAGTGCACCGCGTTGATTCGCATGGTTATTCACAAATTTGTTTGCGATCCTCGGCATCCCAGTCGCAAACTTGAAATGCATATCGAGATTTAAACATGCCATTGAAAAGTTCAATGAATCTCAAAGATCTAGGAGTTTTCAATACATTTAAGACCTAAATTGCTTTTTCATTTTTCATGGTGAGAATTAGTGAATCGTCATTCACTTACCTTCAAATTATTTACTTTTAGAGTACGGCATCCCTTTCTAAGTTGTAAATAATGTTGTTGGATCCTAGCCCTAATTACTCATTTGGGTGTTTAATTAGGGATTCATTTCTGATCAAACTTTGTTCCTTTCTTTTTCAGATGTCTACAAACAACAACAACAACAACGCTTCTGGGTCATTCTCGTTGATGAACTTGTGTTAGAAAGTGACATTTGATGGTTCAAACTTCAACGAGTGGATGAGGTATATCCGCATGATCACACGCTACGAGGACAAAGAATATGTCCTCGATGAAAAGCTTGAGATGATCATCCCAGATGTTGCTACTCCTGAGGAATTAGCCGCCTTTGAGGCCCACGAGCGTGATGCCACGAAAGTTCACTGCATCATGCTGGCCACCATGAACCTCGAACTCCAAAAGTCCTATGAGGACATGTATCCATATGAAATGCATCAGGATTTGCTGGACGGGTATCACCAGAGCGCGAGGCAAGAGCGCTATGAGATCATTACTAGCATGATCACCGCTAAGATGGGGAGTGGAGAATCCCTAACCTCTCATTTGCAGAAAATGCAGAGGTATGTTGATCGTCTTCTCAAACTTAATGTTAAGTTTGATGAGGATTTGGCTATCGACATAATCCTCCACTCCTTGCCCCCCTGCTACAATCAGTTTAGGATGACCTACCATATGAACAAAGAGGAGGTCTCCTTGAGCAAGCTCCAAGGACTCTTGAGGATTGCTGAGAGCACCCTCAAAGACAAATCCGTTGCACCGTCACCTACTGTGGCCGCTCCTGTGATGGCGATAGGTCAAGGAAAGGGTAAAAAGAGGAAGACTCCATGAAAGAGCCACCATAAGGGGAAACCCCGTGATGGTTCGTCATCAAGTGGGACCAAAACAGGCCCCGTTAAACCCTCTTCCGATCCTAAAGAAGCAGAGTGCTTCTATTGCCACCAAAAGGGCCACTGGAAGCGAAGCTGCCCACAATATCTGCAGGACATAAGAGATGGGAAGATCAAGCCCACATTTGCAGGTATGTATTCTATTAAATCTAATAACTCATCATTTGCTACTTCATGGGTTCTTGATACAGGATGTGGTTACCACATTTGTTTTGAATTGCAGGGCCTAAAAAGAAGTAGGGAGATGGAGCATGGGAAGATGAACCTGATTATGGGAAACAGAAGATCGTCGCCTGTGACCAAAGTCGGTGTTTATTCTTTAGTGTTAAGTAATGGGTTAGGAATAGATTTAGAGAATTGCTGTTATTCGCCAGATATGGCAAGAAACATTATTTCTTTTCACGGGTTGTTTAGACAAGTTTTCAGATATTCTTTTGATAATAGTAATGGTTCTATTAATGTTTATTTGAATGGTGTCCTTTATTTCAATGCATTACCTTGTAATGGGATTTATGAATCAGTGATGATTGTTGATAATTTTGGAAATAATGTTTTGAATATAGATTCGTCTACTAGTCTAGACAAAGCATGCTTGTGGCATTGTCGCCTTGGCCATGTTAACAAGAAACGCATAGCCCAACTCCAAAAGGATAGAGTGTTGGAGTCATTCGACCTTAGGGACGATGACACGTGTAAGTCTTGTTTACTTGGGAAGATGACCAAGTCACCCTTTACTGGCACTTGTGAAAGGGGTGAGGGTTTATTGGATCTCATACACACCGATGTGTGTGGGCCCTTTAGATCCACCACAAGGGATGCTTGCCGCTTCTACGTGACTTTTACAGATGATTATAGCAGATATGGATATATCTACTTGATCAAGCAAAAGTCGGAATCCTTTGAAAAGTTCAAAGAGTTTAAGAATGAAGTGGAGAATCAACTGGGCAGGAAAATCAAGATGCTTCGGTCAGACCGAGGAGGAGAGTACCTAAGTCTTGAGTTTCACGACTATCTAAAAGAATGTGGAATCGTTTCACAATTGACGCCTCCGAGAACGCCACAATTGAATGGTGTAGCTGAGAGACGTAATCGCACCTTGTTGGACATGGTTCGTTCTATGATGAGTCGGACTTCGTTACCAATAGCTTTCTGGGGGTATGCCTTAGAGACTAACGCCCGTATACTTAACTTAGTTCCCACTAAGAAGGTTTCCAAGACTCCTCACGAGATGTGGACAGGGAAGGCTCCCTCGTTGGCACATATCAAGGTTTGGGGTTGTGAGGCTTTCGTAAGACGAGAGACTCACGACAAACTAAAACCTTGTAGTGAGAAGTGTTATTTCATCGGCTATCCACAGAAGTCTTTTGGCTACCTTTTCTATAGACCGAGTGATAATGTTGTCTTTGTTGCTAGAAGAGGAGTTTTCCGAGAAAAGGAATTGATAGGCCAAGAAGATAGTGGGAGGCAAATTGAACTTGAAGAAATTCAAGATCAAAGCGATGAAGGAACCTCTGACACTAGCACTCAACTTGAGGAGGAAACTCCTGTTGAACCTGTTGACGTGTCCTTACCTCTTCGACGTTCCTCTAGGGCTAGTGTTCCACCCCAGTTTTATGGTTTTCATATTACTACTGAAGGGGATACATTTATTAGTGATAGTACACTAGTAAGTTTGGATGAACCTAGCAGCTATAAGGAAGCCATGGCAGGCCCAGAGTCTGCAAAATGGAAAGAGCCTATGGACAGCGAGATTCAGTCCATGTACGACAACCAAGTTTGGAATTTGGTTGATAATGTACCGGGTCGTAAGACAGTCGGATGCAAGTGGATCTTCAAGAAGAAGACGGACATGGATGGGAAAGTGCATACTTATAAAGCACGATTGGTTGCGAAGGGTTTTACTCAAACTCCCGGAGTTGACTATGATGAGACCTTCTCACCAGTTGCGAAGATAAAGTCTATTAGGGTGATGCTTGCCATAGCTGCGTTTCATGATTATGAAATATGGCAGATGGATGTGAAGACCACTTTCCTTAATGGAAAGTTGGCTGAGGATGTCTACATGAATCAGCCAGAGGGTTTTGTCGATGTGAAGCATCCGAATAGAGTATGCAAGCTTGAGAAATCTATTTATGGATTGAAACAAGCATCTCGCAGATGGAATCTTTGTTTTGATGAGAAGGTTAAAGAGTTTGGCTTTCTGCGAAGCGAAGATGAATCTTGTGTGTATGTCAAAGCCAGTGGGAGTATAATAAGCTTCCTTGTATTGTATGTCGACGACATATTACTCATAGGAAACGATGTCCCAACCTTGCAGGAGGTCAAGTCCTGGCTTGGGAAATGTTTCGCTATGAAGGACCTCGGAGAAGCTGCTTATATTCTGGGAATAAGAATAGTAAGAAACAGGGAAAAGAGACTGATAGGACTCAGTCAGGATACATACTTGGAAAAGGTGCTAAAGCGTTTTAGTATGGAAAATTCCAAGAAAGAGGAGTTGCCAATCCAAAGCAATACCAAGTTGAGTAAGACTCAGAGCCCGAGTACAGAGACAGAGATAGCTGATATGAGCCGGGTACCTTACGCTTCCGCAGTAGGCTCTATCATGTACGCTATGACTTGTACTCGCCCTGATGTGGCCTTCGCTTTAAGCATGGTCAACAGATATCAGGGGAATCCTGGTAGAGCACATTGGATTGCAGTTAAGAATATTCTTAAGTACCTTCGGAGGACCAAGGAATGGTTTCTAGTCCTCGGTGGGAGTGATGACTTAAGGGTACGAGGGTACAGTGATGCTAGTTTTCAGACAGATCGGGATAACTTCCGATCGCAGTCGGGCTGGGTCTTTACCCTAAATGGAGGAGCAGTGACTTGGAAAAGTTCCAAGCAAGAGACCGTAGCTGATTCAACGTGCGAATCAGAGTATATTGCGGCGAGCGAAGCGTCAAAGGAGGCTATATGGTTGAAGAACTTCATTGGAGACCTTGGAGTTGTGCCATCCATAAAGGAGCCCGTGGAAATTTTCTGTGATAATGAAGGAGCGGTTGCCTTAACCAAGGAACCAAGGGATCATGGCAGATCTCGACATATCGACAGGAAATACCACTTTATTAGACATCGAGTAGAAGAGGGACTCCTCGTTGTGAAGAGGGTATCGTCAGAAGATAACCCAGCAGATCCCCTTACGAAGGGACTAAGTAGGGTCAAGCATTTGCAGCACGCTAGGAGCGTAGGGCTGAAGGACGATATTAGTTTAGATTAGATAGGTAGGAAACTTGTAATAGATAATGTCATATTCAACTAATGATGATTAAATAAAGGTGTGTTATTTATAAGAAAGTTTCTATCTTGTGTTGATTATTTATCTATTGTGTCGATTTTGCATGTTTTGACTTCCTGAATAATAAGATTATTCGAACAGTTCACAATCGCTCATATGTTGGAAGTAGATATGAAGGAAGATTGTCATAAATTTGTTTGTAGATTGTCTGAAAAGTTTTAGACATAGCAAAGGTTTGTTGCAAAGTTTATGAGTGCTTATGAAATTTGTATTGAACATTGAAATAGACCCACACTTGCTGGTATTACTTCATGAATGTTATCACAAGTGATCGCAAGATGATAATATCATATAATCTTTAAACCTAGAGATATGGTTATTGTTTGCTGGTTGATTATACATTGATAATGCGAAAACACATCAGTAACTTGATGTTATAAAACGTATTATTGTGTGTGGTTTAACTAGTAAATGATAAAGGCATATTAGTCGACGTTTTTCTGTTCCTTTTATTCTATGAGGATAAAAGCGATATCTCAGCCACTTGATGATTTGGTTTGACTTATGTGCCGGGCCCGGTCAAGATAAAGTTGATGTGTTCAACTGAGTTCTATGTCGAACAAATCAGAGATCAAGAAATAAAATGCTAGACAATAAGTATTGTTAGCATGATATCTAGAACAGAGGATTATGCGATCCCTTATCTAAAGGACAGATTATTGGTCAGGGTTGACAGCGGCTATTGAAAGCTACGATTGCTATCGGGTACGGAAGTAATACGTGAGATATAGTTACTAGACTTATCCAAGTGGGAGACTGTTGGATTAATGTCTAAGTCAGTAACCATATTTGGTATATACTTGACCCGAGTGTGCATGGTCCTTTTGGGTTGCCTTCACCAAAGCAACTTGACAAGGTAATTTTATATGAGAGAGGAGATATTATGATTTATTAATATATTATAAGAATAATATATTAAAGGAGAAATCATATTTATTTAATTAGTATTAGTCATAAATTAATTAGGAATTAATTTGGTGACTAAAAGAGATTAATTAAATAAAGGGGTATAAACTGTCAAATGTGTGATAGTTGAGTTTTGGGCTAGGAAACCTAATGGACTAAAGGGGAACGAAATTATGATGAAGGATCATCATATTTTCGTCCAAGGCCTCATTCCATAAGGTTTCTTGGGCTGCTTGGTGGCTAAGTTGTCCATTAGGGTTTAGACTAAAACCCTAGCACCCTATAGTATAAATACATGCCCTATGCTTCAATTTGAGGCCACTTGATTCCAAGGGAACCCTAGGGCCGAAATTAGCATCATTCCCTTCTCTCTCTTAGTTTCCTTCTTGCTTCAAGGTGTTTGTGAGCCATTAGAGGCACTACAATTGTGGTGCTTGCTTTCAAGAGTTCAAGAGAGTTCAAGAGATCAAGGAAACTGGTTGTTATTGCTATATAACAACAAAGGTATGTCTACTACACTTCTATGTAATTTTCGAAAATTATACAAGCATGCCAGGGTTTATTTTGTGTTCATAAAGTTGTATGTCTTATAGTGAAAACATAGATCCAACTAGGGTTGCATGCACACATAGGATTGTTTGTATTAAACCTATCAAACATAACCTGAAAAACAACAATAAGAAGATTAACAAAGAAGAGATGAAAAATGGACAAATTATATATACAGATAATGTACCTGAAAAACATTGAAAAGGGGCTCATTAGGAAGCTCCAAATCCAAAATATCACAACACCACCTGTATAACATAAACTTATTAGAAACGCAACTTTTTAACACTGTATGTAACATCAAAATTTCAGTGCAATTGTATGTAACATTTTGGTGCGATTAACCATAAAAAGTTCATAGTTGGCAACATATTATCTTGAGCTAGCATCAAACTTACATGTTTATGATCAACACATCTGCAACAGCAACTGCAAAATGTATCAATTGTTTCTCAAATCTTGTTTTATCCTGTAAAAATTATAAAATATTACTATTAAATATGATCATTCAATTAGATAACAATAAAAACTATATTAAACTTTTTTAACCTCTTCTCAGCCTCTAGAGGTACCCTGAAGATCCAACACAATGGCGCAAGGCTGAGTTGAAGCACTATTAGCTACCCATATACTTTTGGTAGTTGAATACCTGATAAAAAAAGAAAGAATATTTAAGCAAATTGCAAATTAAGAAAACACAATAAAAACATCTAATCAGAACATGACTTCCATTGGCAGCATCCATTTCCAAGAAATTGGTATCAAACAATTCATTTAGAAGTGTGGTCTTTCCTGAAAGAAACACATTAATGTCTTAACTTTCACACTATTTTATGTGTGACATTAAACATAAAACAAGTTCACATATGAATAGCTTAAATAATTAAAGTAGAATACAAACCACTGCACTGCGGACCCATGATAGCAACAACAGGTTTTCGCTCTCCCTTGAAAGCATCAAGTTTTTCTTTATCAAGATTACCATCTTCGTCTATGAGGTGGCAATGTCCGGCGTTGTTTTCTAAAATTAACATATTGGGCAAAAAAACTTATTAACTTATAGCTTTTGCAAAAGAAATTTGAGAAAAGTGTTTGGGTTAGCTTTTAAACTGAGAAAAGATAAAAGTCAATAAGCTATTTTTTAAAGTGTTTGAGTCAATAATCTGATAAAGCAGCACCACTTTAACATATATGTACAATCCTAATTTCAGTATCTAAACATTCAAAACAGTGGGTTAGGTCCAATGGTGTGTGAAATTGTAGGTGATTTACAAAGAGGGACAAAAAAGCATAATGTGTACACCAAAACAATGTGTTAGGGTCATTTGAGACTAGGCCCGTTAATTTTGTTCCGAGTCGAAGAGTGGACAAAAAAGCATAATGTCTTCCAAATAATAATTGCAATTAATTAAATAAAAAAAAATTAACTGGTAGCATTTATCTATCTTAACTGGGCATTTCTACAAGTGATAGTACAATCAAATAGACGAGGTATAAACTTTTTGTTCTAAAGGGCAGCATACCAAATGCAATGAATGTAGATGTGTTATTGATAGACGAGATATAAATCAGAAGATAGTATAACTGGACAAAAAACATAATGATTTTCTGTTCTAGATCGTTATCTTAAATAGGATTGTAAACTGATACTTGAACTTTATGCCGTAAGATTTTATTCCACACCATGTTTGCTATGTTTAAGCACATTCCATTATGAGAGAAAGCGTCTTCCTTGTAAAATCAAAATCCAAAAGTTAAAAAGATAGGATTTTGGCGCTAAAGAAGAAGACAAAACTAACATGAAGATCGAACCATACAGAAATAACTGAAAATCTTAGGGTTGGATATGATGGATTAAGAAAACAGGGCGATATCAAGCGGTCGACTGCTGAGACGACGAGGAACAAGAGCGCAGGGCGGCAGAGGGAGGAGGAAACAACCGTTACTGTTCGTGAATTCGTCAATCGAGGGGAGGGGGACTATGGAGACGAGACGACGAGGAAGAGAATGACCGCAAAAGTATTCTTTTTTTAAATTAAAAAAGATGGAAAGAACGGTTACACGTGGGCTTTTTCTTAATCAGAGTAATTTGTTTAGCCCAAATCAAATGTATGGCCGGTATTTAAAAAAAAATCCAGTTTAAATATCTCGATCGCATTACGTCGAGAGAAGGGTTCAATTGCAATAAAACAAAGTATGGTGGCAAATGTTTTAAAACCCAAAAAAGCCAATAGGCTTCACCTTGGCTTCTCTCATAAATCAAAGCATATGCCTCTGTCCTAATCTTTTATCTGCTCCCTACTGCCTCTGTTATTCAATCTGTGATCTTACATCTAAGCCCTCTCTTATTCAATTTGTGCTTGGATCTAAGCTATATATGATAACAAAGAAGAAATTGTTATGGAGAAAGCACACCAAAAGGAAAACGAAAACAGGCTGATACAAACCAAGCTTGTTCATCCTCTTACACCTCTACGTGCACTTCAAAGGTAATGATAATTGTTCATCTAAAACTAGGTTTAAATTATTTTGTAATTGGGTATTATTTGAAAGTTGAATGAAATTAGGTTTAAATTGTTTTGTAATTGGGTATTTTTTGAAAGCTGAATGAAATACGGCTTTTATCTGTATGCAGCTAGCAAAATACCAAATAATAATGCTGATAAGAAAACTAATCCAAATAAAGGGTATAAACTGCTATATGTATCGTAAGTTGTAGTCATGTTTGGACCCTGATTTTTTGTTGGAGGAAAGGGGAAACAAAAGAATGGAATTGTCATAATTAGGATAAAACCCAAACTAGCAAATTTTGGTTACCCAAATCATAACAGGTTGAGCTTTTGTATGTGACCTAAACAGATCACGTTCTTAATTAGATACATCACAAGTCTGATAGCTTAAGGAACTATTTAGGTACATAGAAATTGGAATAATACATGAGTAGGTTCAAGGTTACTTAAATATGTCTCGAAGAAAGTTTGTTCGCAAAATCCAAAAGAAAATGAGTAAAGCTTTATTCCTTTGCTTATCTAGGATACTGTAGGTCAAGTTAAATTAGTAGCATTGTTAAGAGAATGAATTGGGAAGCATTTACAATCTTTTTCCTTATCTGATTGAAGAATAAACTACGAGAGGAGCTAAGAACAAATAAATTCACTATCAAAAGACAAATTAGAGAAATTCACAACCACTTAGAAAGAAAAAAAATTGGAATTAACCTAATAAAATCGGAGTCATAGAAATACACGGAATTGGGGAGAGAGAGAGAGCGAGAGAGAGAGAGAGAGAGGATACCAGAAACGCAATGACCAGAAATGGTAGATGCGATAAACGGAAAAGGAGAGACGAATGGGGATATGACTGCAATGTACGTATCAGTGTCAATCCTTTCATATCCAATCAGGTTGATACGACGATGCAATGAAATTTGGTCGAAACGGTGATGCGATGCGATGTAATTAGGTCGAAACAGTGAGGCGATGTGATACGATCCAATTAGGTGCAAACTCTCCTATCATAAGTCGCAAAGAGAGAAAGAAGAAAGGGTAAGATCTGTATTAGTGAATCTTGTAAGTTTTTGTTTCACTGGTTGAAAATATTTTTTATGAATTGATTTTTACACCAAAATGTTTATTTTACTTTTAATGTTTTCAATTATGCACCAACTAATAAAGGTGATAAAATAGATGTGTATTTCCATAACTATGTTTTATACACCAGTAATCGATTAGGGACTATTTATGTGACAAGCATTTGTACAGGCGCGTTTCTTGAATAACATTAATATATATTGTCTATGTTTGAAATCAATGATTTGAATAGCATTCAATAATATTTCTTATAAAATGAATTAGTTAAGACCATTTTCGTTATAATATTATACCACAGGAACCCTTACGGTGATAAAACATTATTCAAATTAAAATTGATTTTTATAACTTATGATTTTGTTTGTTTAACTTTTAGTGACAATTACTTATGGTCACTAATTTTTCAATTCATATCTATTGTAAAAATAACGGGTGACCACTATTTTGGTCATTAACTCTCCAATACAGTGACCACTAATTTTGGTCATTAAGCTTTTAATGGAGTGACCACTATTTTAGTCACTAATACTTGTGATGAAACTAAAATAAAAAATTTAATTTTATTATACATTTTAGTGACCAATTAGTGACCACTATCATAGTATTGGTCACTAAATTTAGAACATTATAAAAACTCAAACTCAGTGACGACTTAAGATACAATGACTAAATGATCTTGTTAGTGACCAAATTTTGGGTTGTCACTAAAAAATTAGTCACTAATAAACACTTTTCTTGTAGTGATGTATACTGAACATATATATAACTAATATCGAATGGATAATAGGCTAGGTGAATCCGCTCTAAGTCCACAACCAAACAAGGAATAGGAAATGAAGCGGAAAACACACATCCTATTACCTATCGAATCCTATTAATATATATATATATATATATATATATATATATATATATATATATATATACATATATATATACATATATATATATATATATATATATATATATATATATATATATATATATCATTTGATGTATACATTAAGGAATCATAAGGTTAGCATTATGGTCCCTTTCTACTGAATGTACTAGACCCGACTATTCTGTTTGTCGTTTTGAAAAGATGTAAGTTTTTCCCTAGTTTATAACTATCTTGACTCGAAAATAGTTTGCATTAACTTTCAAGTTGTAACATCCAGAAATTAACAACCAATTTAAACTTTTCAAAAACAACCCATATTCATTAAGTCATTACAAAAAAGTTTCAATTCATTTATTATCATAGTATTTCCCAGAACCACATCCTAAATACATAAAACATGAGGAGCGGTACGATCACGCCTTCGCCTTGTCACGATCTCCTGAAGTACCTGAAACAATACACTGAAAACTGTAAGCCCAAAAGCTTAGTGAGTTACCCCCAAAATACCAACCACATATACCATACTCATAACATATCATATCATAAACATGCACTTCGGGTCTACTGCGTGACTGGTCCGCTGCACCGGGCCTTCAGTCCACCTGGTCCACCCTCGGAGTCTAGCCCTATACATCGAGTCTGCAGTGTGGTTGGTCTGCCCGCACCGGGCCTTCAACCCCACCTGGTCCACCTCTGAGTCTACAGTATGACAGGTCCGCCTGCACCGGGCCTTCAGTCGGCCTAGTCCACTCTCCGAGCCTCGGCACGTCTGGTCCACCCTCGTGGGGCCTACAGCCTATCCGGACCGCTCGCTGGGCCTTCGGGATATCCGGTCCACCCTGGGTTTGTTGGCCTACAACACAAAGCAAGACCCGCCTCAACCCAACCTCAGTTAACCAACCATGTGCACATAAACATATAATCATATATCAATTCATCACTAATCAACCGATCTAGCAGATCACATCCATAGCATACTTTAACCAGGATACCGATCTAACCGGTCACTAACATAGCATCATACTATATACCAGGATTCCGACCTTAACTAGGTCTCTAACATATACCATCCTAACTACCAGGATACAAACATATAGCGAAACAATTGTTGGATTAATGTCTAAGTCCATAACTATAATTGGTAAGACTTGACCCGACCCGGCATGGTCCATTTGGGTTGCACGGCATCATGCACTTGGATTGACTATAATGAGAGAAATAAGACACTTCTGGTTAATAATATATTATAAGTTCTAGTATATTAATAATAAGAATAATGAGATTATTTAATTAGTATTGATCAATAATTAATCTAGCATTAATTAAGTGATCAAAAGAAGACTAATTAAATATATGGGTTGATTATGTAAATCATCCATACTTGTATAGTGGGCTAATGCTCCATGGATAATCAAGTTGGGCTAAAACCCATAGGATGGTCCATGGATACTCCATGGTGTATTTAAACCCATGGATCCAAGGAAATGGAAAGCCATGACAATTAAGGCTTTACCCTAATTGTAACACTATATAAAGATCACATTCTTGGGAAAAATCGGCCACTAGAGAGAGTAAGAGAGGGCTAGCCGATTTCATGAAGTGTAGAATTCTCTCAAGTTATTCCAAGTGTATTTGGTGTTGTGTGAACCATTTGAGGTGTCACACTTGGGGCACTAGGCACTCAAGCTTCATGAAGACTTTCTACATCAAAGAGGTATCTATTCTATCTTGTTACATTCATTGTTTTGTATGCTAGATTAGGATAATACCTTGGAAGTTCTTATTTGCATGTATAATAGAGAAAACATAGATCCAAGGTATTTAGGGTTGCATGTACACTTAGGAGTGTTAGAATGCTCAAAACCCAACAGCAATAACATAACAACTACCTGGATTTCCATCCGATAAAGGGCCGGCCTTAGTGCCTTAGACCCTGTCGATATAGTGAGGATAACTCACCTCGCAACTACTGACTGAAGAGATAAGATCACGTTGCTCCAACCTCCAACACGAACTCCACCGCTGATCAAAACCAAGTGACTGAACTCAATAAATATCAACCATTTCCAAAATACCCCATGGAGTCAACTGGTCAACTCTTGGTCAAAGTCAAAGTCCTCAGTCAAAGTCAAACTCCCTGACTGACTCTACTTGCCGAATCACCCCAAGACTCGTCGATTCACGACTAAACCAGAAACAATGAGGGTTCCATGACCAGACTCGTCGAGTCCAAGGCAATCTTCAACAGACTCGCCGAGTTGTTCTTCCAACTCGTCGAGTTCCTGCCTATCTTCATGCAACTCGTCAAGTACACCCATGTGACTCGTTGAGTTACCATGCGACTCATGTCTAATCTCTAGTCCGAATCGCCGAGTCCAACGTGAAGTTCCATAATCTCGAGTCATAGAGCCACTCCCTTACTCCAAACACTAGATCAGGATCCCTATGGTTCATTAGCAACATAAAGTTCCTACCTTTACGTGCTTCCATGACCCACTCATCAAAAACCAAGTTAAAATGGAACTTAACTCATTAGGGATGGCTTTTGCATGGCTAATCAAAGGGCTTTCTTCACATAAAATCCATATGGAACTCAGATCTGGAGTTTCAACTCCAGATCTAACTCATGCATCAAGATCTCAACATAAATTCTTCCAAACAAACCCTAAAGCTCCAAAAAGGTGGATCTAGAAGGAATAAAGACAAGATGACGAATCCTTACCTCAAAACTGTTGGAATAGTGTCTAAGGCTATAACTATATTCGGTGGTGCATGGTCCTTTTGGGTTGCCTTCACCATAGCAACTTGAAGGATGATTTGTTAAGAGAGAGTAAATATTATAAGGAATAATATTTAGCTATTTGATTAATATAAGTCATAAATTAATTGGTATTAATTTGGTGACTTAAAGAGATTAATTAAATAAGAGGGTATAAACTGTCAATTGTTTGATAGTTAGACTTTGGACTATAAATCCATTAGGATGGACTTTGGACGGTTTCTAAGAGCTTTAGGATAGCTCAAAATAGTCCATAAGGATATCTATGGAATGGATTTGGATAGCCTTAAGTGAAGATTATCCAATTAGGGTTTAGGGTGAAACCCTTAAGGAGTCTACAAGTATAAATAGACCCTAGGGGTGAAGGAATTCGACACACCATCTAAAGTAGAGATACTCTGGCCGAATTCCTCCCCTCTCCTCTCTCCTAAATCATCTTGCTTGCTATTGGTGTTTGTAAGCCATTAGAGGAGTGACAATTGTGACTCTAGAAGCTCCAAGACAAGAAGATCAACAAGGAACTCAAAGGTATGATTCTAGATCTGTTTTAATGTTGTTGTTTAACCTAATTAGCCATTAGAAGTCTTGGATTCAAAAGCATGTTTGATAGAAAGCCTAGATCCAAGCAATAGGGTTTTGCATGCGCACATAGGAAAGTTCTTATGGCTAAAACCCAACAGTGGTATCAGAGACTAGATTGGTTTTCTACAAATTGTTGCTTGAATAACTGAAACAAACCTGCAAAATTCGATTTTTTGGTTTTGAGTCACTGACTCGTCGAGTTCCATGGTGGACTCGTCGAGTAGGCCTGACTCGTCGAGTCCCCTTGTGCACTCGGCGAGTCCAAGCGTCAGGAAGGGCCAGATTCGGGATTTCTTTGTGTTTATCTTATCCAAACTTTCCATAAACTAATTAGATCAATATGAATCCGTTTTTTTGATAAATATAAGTGTTATCTTGATCTAGTTAAAGGTAATTATCAACTAATTAAATATTTAGTTTTCCTATACGATAATTATTTAATTATTTTGATTATTTTTGGTAATTATCCTCAAAGAAATCAAAGATAAATCAAATAAAGATAATTAAGATATTAATTGTTAATTGAAATTATTTGTTATTTGATCCTCCATGTTTTTAAATGTTTAAAACCTACCCTATAGTTTTGAAATTTAAATTTGTGATTAAAAGCTTTAATTTAGACAACTTAAATTTCAAACCCTAGATTTTGAAAAGTTTAAAATACAACCCTATACTTATATGATATTATTAGAATAATATATATATATATATATATATATATATATATATATATATATATATATATATATATATGTATAACTAAATGCTAGTCTTACCGCTAGTAGGCCTCATTCACGAAGACAATCTATAAGGTGGGTATAAGGTTGCGGCCTATAAAATGGCGCTTAATGGGTGTACACTCACACCCACCGCTTGCTTGATTGGTGGAGGGTCGTAAGCCGAACAGGTAGGATAGGGCAACCTCATCCTCTCATTAAAAGTATAATAAGAAATACGAAGTAACTAAATCTTTTTTAAATTTCCCAATCTTAGTTACTTTAGGAAAAGTGAATTCATGCAATCCCATGAAATTACACTTTGCACCTTGCTAAGATGTTAGTGGAGCGTGTGTGGTTTACCGGCACACTAATTGGTTCTAAGCGAAGGTGGCGAAGGGTGATTCATTGTTTATCATAGTTCGATGGAGCGTGTGTGGTTTACCGGCACATCGAATAGGTGATTGTAACAATGAAGGCACCATGTAAATTTGCATGGTAATTCACACCCGCTTTGTGATCCTCGGCATCCCAGTCACAAACAAGAGGGGCATATCGAGATTTAAACATGCCATTGAATAGTTCAATGAATCTCATTCGAACCTAGGAATTCTCAAAAACACTTAGGACCAAAAGTTTAAGTTTTGTGATGGAGAATTAGTGAATCGTCATTCACTTACCTTCAATTTATTTGCATGTTGGATTACGGCATCCCTTTTCTAGTATGTAAATATTATTGTTGGATCCTAGCCCTAATTTTTCTTATTGGGTGATAATTAGGGATTCTTGTTCTAATCTATCTTTGTCCTTTCTATAGATGTCAAACGCAAACAACGCTGCTGCTAGTTCTTTCACGTTGATGAGCCTTTGCCAAAAGGTCACCTTCGATGGGACGAACTTTGGCGAATGGATAAGATACATTCGCACTATTGCTCGTTATGAGGATAAAGAGTATGTCCTCGACGAGAAGCTCGAGAAAATCAACCCCGAAATTGCTACTCCCACTGAAATCACCGCCTTTGAAACCCATGAGCGAGATGCGACGAAAGTACATTGCATCATGATCGCCACCATGAACTCCGAGTTCCAAAAGTCCTACGAGGACATGTATCCATACGAGATGCATCAAGACTTGTTGGAGAGGTACCACCAAAACGCGATACAAGAGCGTTACGAGATCTTCACCAACATGATTTCCGCTAAGATGGGTCAGGGAGAATCTCTTACCGTGCACTTGCAAAAGATGCAAAGGTATGTCGACCGCCTTCGCAAGTTAAACGTTGACTTCGGCGAAGACTTGGCGATCGACATGGTGCTTCACTCTTTGCCTCCGATGTATAATCAATTTAGGATGACCTACCACATGAACAAAGAGGAGGTCACTCTAAGTAAGCTCCAAGGTCTCTTGAGGGTTGCTGAGAGCAATTTCAAGGACAAGTCTGTTGCACCAACTCTAAATCCGTCTGCTGCTCCTGTCTTGGCAATTGGTCAAGGGAAGGGAAATAAGAGGAAAGCTTCTTCAAATAACTATCGAAAGGTGAAAGCCCGAGATGGTTCCTCTTCTAGTGGGACAAAAGTTGATCCCTCTAAGCCCTGCTCTAACCCGAAGGAGGCAGAGTGCCACCACTGCCACAAGATAGGACATTGGAAGAGAAGCTGCCCGGATTACCTGCAAGCCATCAAGGAAGGAAAGATCAAGCCATCTTTCGCAGGTATATATGCAATAAAATCTAACGATTCTAATCATGCTATTTCTTGGGTTCTTGACACCGGTTGTGGTTATCACATTTGTTCTAATGTGCAGGGACTAAAAGGAAGTAGGGATGTGGAGCAAGGAAGGATCAATCTAATCATGGGGAACAGAAGATCGTCGCCTGTGACCAAGATTGGAGTGTATTCTTTGGTGCTTAAGAATAGTTTAGTTTTAGATTTGAACAATTGTTGCTATTCGCCAGAAATGGCTAGAAACATCATTTCATTTCATGGTTTATATAGACAAGGTTTTAGATTTTCTTTTAATAATGAGAATGGTTCTATTTTGGCTTATCTAAATGGTGTCTTTTATTTTGAAGCTATACCATGTAATGGAATATATGAAACTGTTATGATTGTTGATAACTTAGGAAATGATGTTTTGAATATTGATTCTTCCACTAGTATGGATAAAGCATCCTTGTGGCATTGTCGTCTTGGACATGTCAACAAGAAACGCATAGCCCAACTCCAAAAGGATGGAGTGTTGGAGTCATTCGACCTTAGGGAAGATGACACATGCGAATCTTGTTTACTTGGAAAGATGACTAAGTCACCCTTCACGAGTACTTGTGAAAGGAGTGAGAGACTATTAGACCTAATACATACCGATGTATGTGGACCTTTTAGATCAACCACGAAGGATGGGAACCGCTTCTATGTGACCTTTACCGACGATTATAGTAGATATGGGTATATCTATTTAATCAAGCAAAAGTGAGAAACCTTTGAAAAGTTCAAAGAGTTCAAGAATGAAGTGGAGAATCAATTGGGCAGGAAAATCAAGATGCTTCGATCCGATCGAGGAGGAGAGTACCTAAGTCTTGAATTCCACGATTATCTCAAGGAGTGTGGAATAGTTTCGCAATTGACGCCTCCTAGGACACCGCAATTGAATGGTGTGGCAGAAAGGCGTAATCGAACCTTATTGGATATGGTTCGCTCTATGATGAGTCGTGCTTCACTACCTATCTTCTTTTGGGGGTACGCCTTAGAGACTGCCGCCCATATCCTTAACCGAGTCCCTACCAAGACGGTTGCCAAAACACCTCACGAGATGTGGACAGGGAAAGTTCCCTCGTTGGCACATATCAAGGTTTGGGGTTGCGAGGCTTTCGTAAGACGAGATACTCACGACAAGCTTGAACCTCAAAGTGAGCGATGTATTTTCATCGGCTACCCTCAAACTTCCTTTGGATATCTCTTCTATAGACCGAAAGATAATGTTATCTTTGTTGCGAGGAGAGGAGTTTTCCGAGAGCGAGAACTCATAAGCCAAGGAGACAGTGGGAGGCAAATCGAACTTGAAGAGATTCAAGAATCGATAGATGAAGGAACCTCTACCGCTGGCGTTCAACCCGAGGAGGAAACTCCGGTTGAACCGATTGACGAATCCTTACCTCTTAGACGTTCCGATAGATTTAGAGTTCAACCCCAGTTTTATGGTTTTCATATTACTACCGAAGGGGACACGTATATTAGTGATGGTACACTAGTAAATCTTGATGAACCTAATAGCTATAAGGAAGCCATGGCAGGCCCGGAGTCTGCGAAATGGAAAGAGGCGATGGATAGCGAGATCCAATCCATGTACGATAACCAAGTTTGGAATTTGGTTGATTACGTGCCCGAACGTAAGACCGTAGGGTGCAAGTGGATCTTTAAGAAGAAGACCGACGTGGATGGGAACGTACACACATACAAAGCGCGATTGGTTGCGAAGGGCTTTACTCAAACTCCCGGAGTTGACTATGATGAGACCTTCTCGCCAGTTGCGAAGATTAAATCTATTAGAGTGATGCTAGCAATTGTCGCATTTCATGATTATGAGATTTGGCAAATGGATGTCAAGACCGCTTTCCTTAACGGAAAGTTGGCTGAGGATGTTTACATGGCTCAGCCAGAGGGGTTTTTGGATCCGAAGCATCCGAATAGAGTGTGTAAGCTTGAGAAGTCCATTTATGGACTTAAGCAAGCGTCTCGCAGATGGAATCTTTGCTTCGATGAGAAAGTCAAAGAATTTGGATTTGTACGAAGCGAAGACGAATCTTGTGTATATGTCAAAGCCAGTGGGAGTGTAGTAAGCTTCCTCGTTCTATATGTCGATGACATATTACTCATAGGAAACGACATCCCGACTCTACAGGAGGTTAAGTCCTGGCTCGGGAAGTGCTTCGCTATGAAGGACCTCGGAGAGGCTTCTTACATTTTGGGAATAAGGATAGTAAGAGATAGAAGTAAGAGACTAATTGGACTTAGTCAGAATACTTACTTGGAGAAGGTACTAAAACGTTTTAGTATGGAAAACTCAAAGAAGGGAGAACTACCGATACAAGGAAATGCCAAGTTGAGTAACACTCAAAGTCCGAGTACCGAAGCTGAGATAGCAGAAATGAGCCGAGTACCATACGCTTCCGCAGTTGGCTCAATCATGTACGCTATGACTTGTACTCGCCCTGATGTAGCCTTCGCTTTGAGCATGGTTAGCAGATATCAAGGGAACCCTGGCAAAGCACATTGGATTGCGGTGAAGAACATCCTTAAGTACCTTCGGAGAACGAAAGAATGGTTCTTAGTCCTTGGAGGGAGTGATGACTTGAAGGTGCGAGGGTATAGTGACGCCAGTTTTCAAACCGACAGGGACAACTACCGTTCGCAGTCGGGCTGGGTCTTTACCCTAAATGGAGGAGCAGTGACATGGAAAAGTTCCAAGCAAGAAACCGTAGCTGATTCAACGTGCGAATCAGAGTACATCGCAGCAAGCGAAGCGTCGAAGGAGGCAATATGGCTGAAGAACTTCATCGGTGATCTTGGAGTTGTGCCGGCCATAAAGGAGCCTATGGAGATTTTCTGTGATAACGAAGGTGCGGTTGCCTTGACCAAGGAACCGAGGGATCATGGTAGATCTCGACATATCGACAGAAAATATCACTTCATTAGACATCGTGTAGAAGAAGGACAACTCGTAGTGAAGAGGATATCATCAGAAGATAACCCAGCAGATCCGCTTACGAAGGGACTGAGTAGGGTTAAGCACTTACAGCTTGCTAGGAGTATTGGGCTGAAGGATGATATTAGCATAGATTAGATTGTATTAGAAATGTATAATAGATAAATGTAATTAACATTTGATGATTAAATAAAGAAGTTTTATTTATGAGTAAAGTTACTATCACATGTTAGTTGTTTAACTATTGTTTCACTTTGCATGTTTTGACTTCCAAAATAATTGAGTTTATTAGGAATAATCGAATTATTCAAATGGTCCACAATCGTTCATGTGTTGGGAGTAGATATGAATGAAGATTGTCGTGAATTGGTGTGTAGAGTGTCTAAATGGTGTTAGACATAGCAAGAGTTGCTGCAACGTTCATGAGTGCTTATGAACTGGTTTTGAGCATTGGAATAAACCCGCGCTTGCTGGAATCACCTTATGGAATACGATATAAAAGGTGATCGCAAGACGATAATATCATATGGTCTTAAAAGCTAGATATATGGTTTATTATTTGTTAATTGATTGTGCATTGATAATGCGAAAACGCATCAGTAACTTGATGTTATAAAGCGCATTGTTGTGTATAGTTGGTTAATGAATAAGTAAATGCATATAAGTCGAAGTTTATCTGTAAATTTTATCCTAAGAGGGTAGAAGAGATATCTTGGCCACTCGATGATTTGATTTGACTTATGTGTCGGGCCCGGTCAGAACTGAATTGATGTGTTCGATTAAGTTCTATGTCAAATAAATCGAAGATCGAGAAATCTAAATGCTAGACTAACCATTCCATGGGGTTGTCAGCATGATATCTAACAGAGGACTGTACGATCCCTTATCTAAAGGACAAGATTGATTAGATCAGAGTTGACAGCGTCTTTGAGAGCTACGATTGCAAACCGTATTATACTTGTATAGTTACTAGACTTATCCAAGTGGGAGACTGTTGGAATAGTGTCTAAGGCTATAACTATATTCGGTGCTGCATGGTCCTTTTGGGTTGCCTTCACCATAGCAACTTGAAGGATGATTTGTTAAGAGAGAGTAAATATTATAAGGAATAATATTTAGCTATTTGATTAATATAAGTCATAAATTAATTGGTATTAATTTGGTGACTTAAAGAGATTAATTAAATAAGAGGGTATAAACTGTCAATTGTTTGATAGTTAGACTTTGGACTATAAATCCATTAGGATGGACTTTGGACGGTTTCTAAGAGCTTTAGGATAGCTCAAAATAGTCCATAAGGATATCTATGGAATGGATTTGGATAGCCTTAAGTGAAGATTATCCAATTAGGGTTTAGGGTGAAACCCTTAAGGAGTCTACAAGTATAAATAGACCCTAGGGGTGAAGGAATTCGACACACCATCTAAAGTAGAGATACTCTGGCCGAATTCCTCCCCTCTCCTCTCTCCTAAATCATCTTGCTTGCTATTAGTGTTTGTAAGCCATTAGAGGAGTGACAATTGTGACTCTAGAAGCTCCAAGACAAGAAGATCAACAAGGAACTCAAAGGTATGATTCTAGATCTGTTTTAATGTTGTTGTTTAACTAATTAGCCATTAGAAGTCTTGGATTCAAAAGCATGTTTGATAGAAAGCCTAGATCCAAGCAATAGGGTTTTGCATGCGCACATAGGAAAGTTCTTATGGCTAAAACCCAACAAAAACAACCTCCAACTAAAGAGTAAACCAAATCTCCTCAAGCCTCCTTGATCCAAGCTTCTAACTCTTCAAGATTTCCTTCCTAAATCCACTTATCTAAGCTCCAAAATCCTCCTAAGGCTCTCACTTATAATTTTAGGGCTTCTGATTCTCAGAGGAGTAATTAGGGGCTAAAATGGGGGCTTAAGGCTCCTTAAAAAGGGTGCAAACCCTGGGGATTAGGGTTTCTCATTCCAGCACGGACTCGTCGAGTCCAGCCACCGACTCGGCGAGTCCGGTCACTTAACATGTGCCCGGCACATGCTTAGACTCGACGAGTTCTAGCTCCTACTCGCCAAGTTCCTCTTTTCCAAACTTACACTTTACCCCCTAAACTCTTGATTCTGACTTAGGATGTTACACAAGTGGAACTATCACTTTATGAAAGTAATGGGAAAATATAAGTACTCATTTGTCTTATGAATTGACATACTGACGTACTACTTACCTTAAAACATATTTGTTTTATTAAGGTCATAATGTGAAGGCTAGTTCCCATACTATACGCTCTCCCTATCAAAAGATTCTGGGAACCAAACGCGACTTTAGAAAAACCATTTGCTAAGTCGTGTAACTTCACATTAAAGTTATGTGATCATGTATACCCAATATAACTATCACCTTTTGTTTAGAATGATGCGTTAGTGATTCATTGGTATAATTAGATCCTATAGTTGTCCCATGCTGCAGCACCATATTATGTTCGTTCTGTTATAGTATCTTAGTATGTTCTCGTTATAGTATCTTAGTATGTTCCTTTTGTTATCGTGTATTGTTTACCTCCCTGTTTCTCTTTATAGTATGTTATAGTATTTAGTATGAACTGACCCTCTAAAGTATATCCATTATAACTTACTAGTGTTTTACTTGAACTGTTACTGGAATTACTCATTTTACTACTAAGTTATGCTCGTACTTTAAAAACAGAATTTTGTTGTCACATCCAAAAAATTTCAACCAATTTAAACTTTTCAAAACAACCCATTTTCATTAATGCATTACAAAAAGGTTTTTCAATTCATTTATTATCAAAGTATTTCCCAAAACCACATCATAAGTACATAAAACATGAGGAGCGGTACGATCACGCCTTTGCCTTGCCACGATCTCCTAAAGTACCTGAAACAATACGCTGAAAACTGTAAGCCCGAAAGCTTAGTGAGTTACTACTAAGTTATGCTCAGCACGTCTGGTCCGACCTCGTGGGGCCTACAGCCTATCCGGAACGCTCGTTGGGCCTTCGGGATATCCGGTCCGCCATGGGTATGTTGGCCTACAGCACAAAGCAGGACCCGTCTCAACCCAACCCCAGTCAACCAACCATGTGCACATAAACATATAATCATATAGCAATTTATCACTAATCAACCGATCTAGCAGATCACATACATAGCACAGTCTAACCATGATACCAACCTCACCGGTCACTAAGATAACATCATCCTATATACCAGGATTTCGACCTTAACCAGGTCTCTAACATATACCATCCTAACTACCAGGATGCAAACATATAGCAAAGCAATAACGTAACAACTACCCGGATTTCCATCCGATAAAGGGTCGACCTTGGTGCCTTAGACCCTGTCGATATAGTGAGGATAACTCACCTCGCAACTGCTGACTGAAGAGATAAGATCACGCTGCTCTAACCTCCGATACGAACTCCACCACTGATCAATACCAAATGATTGAACTCAATAAATACCAATAATTACCAAAATTCCCTTGGAAGACGACTGGTCAACCCTTGGTCAATGTCAAAAGTCCTCAGTCAAAGTCAACCTTCCTGTGTGACCCTACTTGCCGAGTCGCCCCGTCGACTCGACGAGTCCCTATACTCAGATCCACTCTTCTACAGCCTAGCCCTCACATAAAGTTGCAAACTTTACGTGAAACCAAGGAGATATAAGCTCAAACCACTCTAAGGCTAAGGCTAAAGACAAAAGGGCTTCACTAATAACTCTTAAACAGGAACTTTATGATATATAGGACCATCACAAGCTTAGATCTGAAGTAGCATCCTCAGATCCAAGCTTCTATCTCGAATTAGTTCTCATATCAATCACCATACATGAATCCATGAAGAAATAGGTTAAGGAAATGGTTCCTTACCCTTGAAATGAGCCCAAACAACTGTAGATTTCTGATCTCCCCAAGCTTCCTGATACAAGCCTCCAAACCTTCAAGCTTCAATACCAAAGATCCTCCTCCAAGCTCTAATTCACTCACAATGGGGTTTCCTCACGAATTAGGGTTTCTGGATCTCAAATGGGCAGCAAAGAGGCTGAGGGGAAAACATAAGGTTCTTTAAATAGGGTGCAATCCCTGAAAATAGGGTTTCTCATTCCAGCACCGACTCGCCGAGTCTAGCCGCCGACTCGCCGAGTTAGTCACTTAGCACGTGACCAAATCCTGACTCAACTTGTCGAGTCTATCCATAAACTTGCCAAGTCGATCTTCCTTAATTACACCAAGAACCCTGAACTTGCACTTCTAAACTCGGGGTGTTACAATTCTCCCCCACTTAAATTAGGCTTCGTCCTCGAAGCCTGCTGCAGCACACAAATCCAGAAAATACTCCCATAATGCACCTCCTGGTATCAATCGACCCAGGTTCCTCCGAACACTGCTATCAAACCTCTATAAAGTCCAAATCTTCCCTCCAAGAGTTACGACAAATGATTCAAGCTGGCCACCGGCTTCTTTCTCTGATAACAACCCTTATTAACCAATGATCACCCGATGATACTTTCATCACTCCAAATCACAACAATCACTTGACTTTTACAAAGCTAGATATCACCCTGAACCACCGGGTCCTGACCGGGTACCAAGCTGCTATCCCTTTCCTCGACTGGCATATCCTTTATCGAATTCACTTCTGGGACTTATCCCACTTTCCTTTCCGAATCCAACTCGTTTCTTTCCGAGCTGACAGGATGGCACATCCTTCAGCTCCTGAGCAACTCCCATGAGCTCTCCCCTGCAATCACATACGCAAGCTGAACCTGCTCTAACATCCTCGGGCTGGAAAACCCGACACACTGACGATACCTCCAGACATCCCTAGGATGAATTACTACTACATACATAACCTCCTGATCACAACCATACATAAAATCCAAGGCTCCATCCTTGCATCCCTTCCGAACTCCTCTGGTTCTACACTACCGGAAATCCTTTCGCAACCTCAACAGACACCCAACCCGGATGTGCTTCCATACCACTAGTACAATCCTAGTACTTACTACCAATAGCTGAAACACTATCGATAATCCACTTACTCCACTTCCTCCTCTTTTAGAGTACCCACGCTCCTTCCAGAGCTACATGTCTTTCCTTTCTAGGAAATCCACTCAACAACGCTTACCGCACCTGCACGTGCCACTGAGCTACACTTCACTCTACATTATCCATGTAGAGAAACTGTTATTCTCGAACTTCCATATACTTTGAATCTGCTCACAAGGACTCTCAGGTCCATGCACTACTTTCCACTAACATGATCAATACTTGGGGCTAGACCATATCAATTATCATCCCCTGATGACGCTTTTCCTCATTTTCCTCATACCGATCCACTAACACATACCAAGTCTTCAGCATGACTGGACCGCCTTACCAGGCCTTCAGCCTATCTGGACCGCTCTCGGAACCTTCAGCATATTTGGACCGCCCTCCTGGGCCTTCAGTCTATCTGGACCGTTCCCCGAGCCTTTAGTCTGACTGGTACGCCTTCCGGCTTCAGTTTGTCCGGACCGCTCAAAACTATCTTACGTCACCCTGAACCATTCTTTCCGAGAATCTCTCTCGTACATACTGTTCTTGCCTTCTTGGGGTTCCGAACTCTGACTCCATTCTATATACTCAAATTCCTGGCCTAACCCTAGGCCTCCCAACCATAAATCACCTTTTTCTGAAAACCTTGGTCTGTACCCCACCCTATTTGCCTGTCACTTACTCTTACCAGCCCACACTCTTGACTGACTGAAACACTGCTGAATCCCAAACAGCCAATCAATCTTTAATGATTGTCGATCCTCCCGAGAATTTTCCAATTCTTCCCACTTAGAACACTGACTACCAACCACCGGTGACTCGACCGACATAAAACAATCATCCCTACTCAACATACTCCTCTTATCCATGAACTGATTTCCTCTAAAATGAGCAACCTCCACAAAATCACTTCCTGGCATCACACATCATGAACTCTAAGGGAGTTCGACTCTCCGCTGAACACTTCTCAAATCGCAATTGCTATATCCGACAATAAGACCATACAACCAAATTTTGCCCACCAATCCCTTGGATGCTAATCGCCTAAAAGTCCTAGTTACTACCACTCCTAACCAAACCATGAAGCACGCAAAACAACAAATAAAATACAACACTACATAAATAACCAGATAACCAGACAACAACGAAACGAAAACATACCTGCAACTGCATCTGGCTTTGCCCTAACCTCCTCTACTGTGAGCTGAAAAGCGTGACCCTGAGCCCTCGGAGGCTCCGCTCCACCCTGACCCCTGCCAATAATCCTCAAAGTGGCCGGTGCTGTAGCCTGCACCGTTCTGGCAACAAGATGTAGACAGTTGTCCCTCAAGTGACCAACCTGGTGGCAATGATAACAAATCCTCATATCATGAACCGGGGCTGACTGTCGACAATCCCTCGTATAATGCCCCTCTTTCCCACACTTGCGGAACGCACCACCAGACCTACAAACTCCGGTATGACCCTTCCCGCACCTTTTGCAAGTGCGGATGCTCTGACTTCCCAACCTGGAATCAACACTCTTGGACCGTTTCGGCGCCGCCTACGACTGCGCCAGGGCCTGCCTCTGCTCTCTCAACTGCAACTCAATCTCCAACTCACGCCGCCTGGCGGCCTCCTGCAACTCTAACAAGGTCTCACACCTCTGCGTAGACAGAAACTGCCTGATATCCCTCTTGAGCATACTCAGATATCGGGAGATCTGAGCCTGCTCCGAAGCAAACGCCGGGCAAAACATCTCCCTGTCTGAACATCCTGGTGATCTCCGTCACCTACTCTGAATCCTGCTTCAACTCCAGGAACTCCTGAGCCAACCTCTCTCTCTCTCTCTCTCAACCCGTGGAACATAACGGGTACTGAACATCTCCCGGAACTGATCCCATGAAATCGCAGCCCGCTGCACATCCGAATAAGATCCCATGGTCAACCTCCACCAATCCTTCACCCCGAGCCGCAACAGGTTCAGAGCACACCTCACTCTCTGATCAGCAGGGCATAAACATGTGAATAAACATCCTTCCACATCTGACAACCATCGTATAGCAACAATCGGATCCTGAACCCCATCAAAAGTAGGGGTCTTCGTATTATCGAAGTCCCGATACTGAAAACCTCTACCAGATCCTCCTCATGCCGCTGCTACAGCCATGGCAGCCATCTCCACAAGAGCTGCATAGCACTCATCAAAGTACTCAACCATGGCGGTCTTGATCGACCCAACCAGTTCCAACAACTCAGCCCGGAACATAGCAGCAACCTCATCATGCAGGATCTCACGAATCCTAGCATCCAACTCGTCCGTACTCATCTGGCCAACGACCTCGGGTGGTGCTGACCCATCCTGACCACCCTCTCCTACTCCTGATCCCGAACCGGATCCTACCCCAAAACGTCTCGTAATCGCCATTCTGCAATACACTATGAGATCCTCAGAAACCTCGCATAACCACCCAGAATGACTTTCTAATCAACCACCCAGGGGTTATAACTTCCTTGATACGCATATGGGTCCTGTGCTTTCAGTAGTATGGGCCCATACTACCTTCCACACCTACCCATATTTGTCTCAAGTATCATTACAATGCCCTAAGCACTAACTTACATAGCAAGCATTCTATCCTCACTCCTAGAGGAACGCTGAAACTCTCATAAAATGAGACCCTAAGCTAGCAGGCATCACAATCAAGCAACTCTATCATGCACTTCCTGAAGATCCCTAGCCTAACACTAGCATGTTGTTCTAACATATCACATAAACAATTAACTTGTATGGTAATTTGGGGTTACTTACTGGCTCCGGCTGATCGTACCCTTTGCGTCCCCTTTTACTTATTTTTGAAAACCATTTTTAATTTCTCTTTGAAAACTCTCCTTGATTTGAGATTGGATTCACACGAATGTTCCTCCAATTCACTCAAACCTGGCTCTGATACCAACTTGTCACATCCAAAAAATTTCAACTAATCTAAACTTTTCAAAAACAACCCATTTTCATTAATTCATTACAAAAAGGTTTTTCAATTCATTTATTATCAGAGTATTTCCCAGAACCACATCATAAGTACATAAAACATGAGGAGCGGTACGATCACGCCTTCGCCTTGTCACGATCTCCTGAAGTACCTGAAACAATACACTAAAAACTGTAAGCCCGAAAGCTTAGTGAGTTAGCCCCAAAATACCAACCACATATACCATACTCATAACATATCATATCATAAACAGAACAGCCATGCACTTCGGGTCTACTGTGTGACTGGTCCGCCACACCGGGACTTCAGTCAACCTGGTCAACCCTCCAAGTCTAGCCATATACATCGACTCTGCAGTGTGCTTGGTCCGCCCGCACTGTGCCTTCAACCCACCTGGTCCACTCTATAAGTCTACAGTATGACTGGTCCACCCGCATCGGGCCTTCAATCGGCCTGGTCCACTCTCCAAGCCTCGACACGTCTGGTCCGCCCTCGTGGGGCCTACAGCCTATCCGGACCGCTCGTTGGGCCTTCGGGATATCCGGTCCGCCCTGGGTATGTTGGCCTACAACACAAAGCAGGATCCGCCTCAACCCAACCCCAGTCAACCAACCATGTGCACATAAACATATAATCATATAGCAATTTATCACTAATCAATCGATTTAGCAGATCACATACATAGCACACTCTAACCAGGATACCGACCAAACCGGTCACTAACATAGCATCATCCTATATACCAGGATTCTAACCTTAACCAGGTTTCTAACATATACCATCCTAACTACCATGATGCAAACATATAGCAAAGCAATAATGTAACAACTACCCGGATTTCCATCCGATAAAGGGCCGACCTTGGTGCCTTAGACCCAGTCGATATAGTGAGGATAACTCACCTCGCAACTGCTGACAGAAGAGATAAGATCACGCTGCTCCAACCTCCGACACAAACTCCACCACTGATCAATACCAAATGATTGAACTCAATAAATAACAATAATTACCAAAATACCCTTGGAAGACAACTGGTCAACCCTTGGTCAATGTCAAAAGTCCTCTGATAGTTTCGTTTTATTTACTTCTTTTTATAGTTTATTTTAGCATATTTCATCCATAATCTAGTTAATCTCCATGCATATTTTCCTTTTTGTTATTTTATGACTATTTCGGGTACTTTCTAGTTTTGTGAGCTTTATTGCAGATTTCATGGAGATTAGTGGAGCGGGAGTGTTCAGGACATATGGAAAGTGATGGGAATTGGTGGACAATAAGGATCTTAGGCTTGATGGTTAGTGGAGATGATGCATGGAGCGAGCTTGATGATTATTTGAAGGCTTGGAGAGAAATAAACTTTAAATTTGCAAGATGCAAGAGTTTATTCAAGCGTTCGTAGATTATTAACCGGGCGAGCTTGGATCATTTGGAGAAGCCAAATTGGGTTTAAATTGAAGAAAAATGGGCTAGGAGCTGGTTAGAATCGAACTGGGCCAAGTGGACTAAGCTATGGAGGCCCAAACCTCAAAGATGCTACTTCCAGGGGCCACCCGCGTAACCCACCCGCGCAACAGCACGTGGGTCGCGCAACCCCCTGCAGGGGCAATTCCGGAAATTCTTCATGTGGAAGGCTATTTGAGGAAGGTTGGTGCCCATCTTTTGGACACTCTTAGAAATCCGATTTTTGAAGATTCTCTCTGGAGTTTTGAAGACTTTTGAAGGCCAAGAACACCTCAAGAACATCATCTTTTTACCTCTTGATTCTTGCTTAATGTTTGGTACAATCTTCTCTAACTTTGTTTCTTTGAGTTTAGCCATGCTTGGCTAAACTAATCTTGGTTGACTTTTGTTGAATCCTTTGAACTTTTGTTGAATGTTGAAGAATCCATGAACATGTTCTTAAATCTTTATGGAAATGTTTTGTGTTTTAACATCTTAGCACTACTTGTATGTTTTAGTTCATGAGTTTAAATGTGTTTGTGGTGATTAGTTGGCTAATTTCTTGATTAAGTAAAGGGTCCTCAAATTAGCATGAAACAAATGATTTTTGTGTTGTTTTTGCTTCACACGATCATAAAAACATTTCCTCCAACATGGTGGTGAAAGCATTTGACCCCTCTTGGATTTGGTGACTTTTTGGTTCTTAATGCTAGTTGACTGTCACTAATTACATGCTTAATGGAAATTGTGACTTTGACTAAGGAAGTTGTTATGAGCTTCTCTAACCATTTTAACAACTAAGAAAAGTATAGGTAATCTCAAGCTTCTTGGATCACTATAGCCAAATTAAGGATTTAAATCAAGTTTTACACCATTGGATTCTAATGATATGTTTATCAAAAGTCAAAGTGAGGAAACCTTAAGTCAACCATCTCTCTATTATTGATTTTACATCAAACTCTTATTTTTTGTTGCAATTGTCTATTTAAATCATAGTTAATTCTAGTTTGTTTCAAGTATTTCAAAACATCAAAACCCCCATTTTTAATTTATTATCATTTTCCAAGTATTTCCACAAAGAGATTTTTCATAGACTTATCAAATTGAACCAATCTCCATGGATTTGATCCCTTTACCACTATACATTATTTTAGTGTGTAATAATTAGGGTTATTAATTTTGTTGGCCTCGACAACCACCAAACTGATCAATACCAAATGACTGAACTCAATAAATACCAATAATTACCAAAATACCCTTGGAAGACAATTGGTCAACCCTTGGTTAATGTCAAAAGTCCTCAGTCAAAGTCAACCTTCCTATGTGACCCTACTCGTCGAGTCACCCCGTCGACTCACCGAATCCCTATACTCAAAAACTCCCATGTCGTGACTCAACTCGCCGAGTCACCCCAAGACTCGCCGAGTCGAACAACTCTGAATCCCTTCACGCTCAACTCACCGATTCACCGTTCAACCAGAAAAGGTTAGGACTCCACAACCAGACTCGCCGAGTCCAAGGCAATCTTCAACAGACTCGCTGAGTTGTTCTTCCAACTCGTCGAGTCCATGCATATATTCATACTACTCTTCGAGTTCACCCATGTGACTCGCCGAGTCTCTTCAGTTCTCATTCCATACAGAGGCTTTTCAAGCCATGCAGGGACTCAAATCTATAGATCCACTCTTCTACAGCCTAACCCTCACATAAAGTTGCAAACTTTACGTGAACCCAAGGAGATATAAGCTCAAAACACTCTAGGGCTAAGGCTAAAGACAAAAGGGCTTCACCAATAACTCTTAAACAGAAACTTTATGACATATAGGACCATCACAAGCTTAGATCTGAAGTAGCATCCTTAGATCCAAGCTTCTATCTCGAATTAGTTCTCACATCAATCACCATACATGAATCCATGAAGAAATAGCTTAAGGAAATGGTTCTTTACCCCTAAAATGAGCCCAACCAACTGTAGATTTCTGATCTCCCCAAGCTTCCTGATATAAGCCTCCAAACCTTCAAGCTTCAATACCAAAGATCCTCCTCCAAGCTCTAATTCACTCACAATGGGGTTTCCTCACGAATTAGAGTTTTCGGATCTCAAATAGGCAGTAAAGAGGCTAAGGGGAAAACATAAGGTTCTTTAAATAGGGTGCAAACCCTAAAAATAGGGTTTCTCATTCCAGCACCGACTCGACGAGTCTAGCTGCCGACTCGCCGAGTCGGTCACTTAGCACGTGAACAAATCGAGACTCGACTCGCCGAGTCTATCCATAGACTCGCCGAGTCGATCTTCCTTCATTACACCAAGAACCCTGAACTTGCACTTCTGAACTCGGGGTGTTACAATTGTTAAACTATAAAGTAACATAACTTTAAAAGAGTTTTTGAAATGTTTTGATCACTTATAAAAGATATAAGTAATCATTTTGAAAGATGTTTAACAAACAGTTACACAATTATCAATTGCGTTCAACTTGTATTCCCCTCTTAAAAGCATTTAAAACAGATTAAAAAGATTGATTACGGGGTATGAACCAACCTGATGTAGGTGATTCAAGCGAATATGTGTGTAAGGATGAGAAGCTCCACAAACAAAGTCCCGAGACTTAAGGAGTCCTAAATAACATATAATGACATATATCGGCATAAATGTAGGATTTAGAAGCAGTCAAATGCAAGGAAACACCTCACGGGACTAGGAAACACTTGGAATGAAGTGTTGAATCACATATGATTGGACTAAGGGGTGTTTAAGGCCAAGAAAAGGTGTTTACGGCCAGGGTGTAAACTGATGGTCGTAAACTCAAGGAAATGGGAATAAGAGGGTGTTTGAATGCTAGGGAGACTTGAGGGACCATTGCTCTTCACTGGGATGAGCAAATCAATGTTTTGGAGGGTGTTGAGGTGTTTACGGCCAGGGTGTAAACCCTATGGCCGTAAACTCTCCAAATGGTCTCATTTTGGGTCTTAAAGGTAAGGAGTTTCAAAGCTTCAAGTGTTCTAAGGTTTGGCAAGGGTCTAGAAGAGTTTAGGGCTCAAAACACCCCAATTATAAGGGTTTAGGGCCAGGATGTAAACCCATGGCCGTAAACTCTCTTTGATGTCAAGTTTTATGATGATTCAAGGTCATAATCTAGTGTTTAACATGCACTACTAGATGATAGATGGAATACTCACACTTTAGAGTACCTTTGAGGAGTTTTCGGCCACTAAGAACAAGTGTGTGTTCTTGGTGTTCTTGGTGAAACTTGAAGATCTAGCAAATGGAATGATTTCATGGATGGAATCATGGAATGATACTAGATAATGAGATGTATCAACAAATCAAGGAAGAATACTTACAACTTTTGAAGATCTAGAATGAAGATCGGGATGATAGTTGAGAGAGAAGTGAAGTGTTCTTGAGGTTGGAATGAGATAATGAATGAAAGTTGAAGGATATGAGAATATAAGGGGGAGTTTACGTCCCACCTTGAGTTTATGGCCGTAAACTCAAGTGTTGTGGCCGTGAACTCTAAATGATGAGGTTAAGGCTTGATTTGTTGAGCAGTATCTTTAGCAGATACATTCAAACACTTATTCCTTAAGTGTACTACGCTAAAACTCCTTAGAATGACCTTTAACCAGGCTAGAACTCATTACCAATGAGACTGACACTCAATTGAGTTGACTGACTGAGCTTTCAAAGCAAACAAAAAAAATTAGGCTGTCACAGGTGACGACTTGAGGATGAGAATACGGAGTGAAAGGAGAATATCCTGTGACTGTGGAGAGCCATATCACACATGACACACAGAGAGAGTATTGTAAGACTGTGCGGAGCCACAGCCTTACTAGTCAGAGCATGACACAGAAGATTTCTTAGGCTAAGGTAGCCTTGACGACTGAGTCTTTGGGAACCTGGTGGTTGGGCCAAGGGGGGATTGGGGTCTCCATGATGGTAGGACTATGTTATATCTCGAATTAGGGAGAGGTTGTCGCAAATCGGAAGGAATTGGAGAAGTAATGTACGCGTAGATTCACGGATCACGGGTTATGGGTTGAGTATCATATTGGACATGAGTGGTTCTATTTTTGCTGTCGAACTAGACTCTTGAGTTTGGGTTTGGCCCTATTTGTGTAAAGGATAGATGAGTTGAGATTTTAGATCCCTGATGGATTTCATTTTGAGTGGTTATGGTTTGTATCTGATGATATTGACCTGGGAGAGTCAGTTCGTTTGTTTTGAGTAGGAACACAACACACATGGAGTTAGTGAGTGTTAGACGACAGAGATCGAAAATGAGGTGCGACTACAGATCAGTTGTAATATAGCTTCGAGTAAAGCGAACTTAGTGCTTTCATGGACATGTGGTTGGTTGAGATACCTATGTTGGATTGAACGGTTAGGGTTATGCTCAGGCTTGTGGCCATACCGTTCAAGTTATCGAGCGTGTAAGGGATGGTGAGGAAAGATTTCAAGGACGGAATCTAATTTAAGTAGGGGAGAGTTGTAACATCCTGTATATTAAATAAATAAATGGAAAACGGTTAATAGGAATAGAATCCCTAAAGTCATTAATAATTTAGCAAGGTGTTGGTTTCAAGGAGTTTACCGTAATAATTTTAGGTGTCAAGGGTTAAAAGTGTAAGTTCCAGAGTAGTTTGTAAATATTTATGAAGGCGGGGGCTGCTTCGTAAATTATTGGGATATAATTTGAATAGATTTCTGAGGGCGGGGGGTTACTTGGTAAGTTTTGGACATGGATTGAAAACAAAATTGGGAGGAGGGACTGAAGTTGGACATTTGGGATCGAAGTTTGAATGAAAACGAGTTTAGACCCGATGCTCATTTTCCCTCCCGATTCAAGTTGCATTGTCGGCTAACCCTAACCCTAGTGTCTCTTTCTTCAGCCTCCACCCTCCAGGAGCTTCCTCAGCCACCGCATGCGTCACCAAGTCCATCCGCCGCCTGCTGCCTTGCCAATGTGCACTACCACAACATACTTTGCTGCCGGACGTAGCGACACGATGGAAGAGCCACTATACGAGTCGTGAGCAGACAAGAGGCGCTCGGTAAGAATCACAGCCACCCATATACCTCATCTCCTTCATTTTTTCTACGATTGGCGTTGTACACGCTGACTGGGGTCGCCGGTGGCCTTGGGTCACCGTTCTTGTGCTTCCGGTCATCACCTGCCACCTGAAGTTGTTGAGTTGAGTGTACTTTCGTGTTTAGCTCGTGTTTACGAGCGTGTGTGTATGTGCTTGCTCGACTATAGACCAAGAGAATCCACCACCACCACCGTGAGGTGGTGGCTGTCGCTCCCTACCAACACCTTCCACCGCGTGGGAGGCTATGTATGTGCATTTATTGTGTATTTTGGGTGTATAATGGTCGTACTATGTTGTTTGAGCAATATTTTGGTCGGAAAAGTAACCACCACCATTGGAAATGGTGGTTGCCGCCGCCTGCCATCATCATCTGTCGCCGACCACCACCGCCTGGGGTGGCGGTGGCTGGTGCCCGAGCTAGTGGATCCCTAATAGGCGTAAACACTTAATCTTGAACTGGGCTGCTTTGTAATTAGGCTAAAAAACCCTAATTTTGGGGTTTGTTAGTTTGGATTTTACCAGGACCCCCGGTTAGACTGTTAGATTAATACTATGAATTATGTCTGACTTCATTGTGTGAATGGCCTAGTGGAGTGATGGACTTAATCGGTTAAGTCCTTAACGGGTTAAGTGAAAAACACTAACCCTAATCATTATTTTATGTGAAAACCCAAATTTTGCTTAGGCCTTAAGTTGGGCCTTTTTATTGGGCTTTGGTGATTGGGCTATTGATGGGCCATCCAAGAGCAATAATGTGGACTAGAATATTTAAATGGGCTTTAGGGTAAGGCCCATATGAGGGTTTGGGCCCAATTTAGAAAATTGGGCCATAATTAGGCCATTAGTGGACTTCTGTGGACCCATTTGGTATTGGGCCTTGGTGAGCCCATTGGGCTTGGGTTATTTCTGCATCGGATGGTGGACCATATTTAGACCTAATATTTGAAGGTTTGGTCTTAGATCCTAATGGGGTTAATTGTGAGTTTGACTCAGTGTTAGAAGTAGGAGTACAACAGGAGCATTTATAGGATTTGTCTGCCATCCGAGGTGAGTCTTCTC
Source organism: Lactuca saligna (assembly GCF_052625555.1). Lineage (NCBI taxonomy): Eukaryota > Viridiplantae > Streptophyta > Magnoliopsida > Asterales > Asteraceae > Lactuca > Lactuca saligna. The sequence continues at coordinate 188,871,810 of NC_136417.1, read as the reverse complement.
ACTATACTTACATGTGTGCTGATTTGTGTGTGACCGGAGGGTCTTATTCGTGTTGTTGACCGGAGGGTGTTAGGGTGCAAAGTTCTTCATTCATGACTTTGTAAATGTTTGACTTTTGTGAAACCCACTTGCATGTGGTGCATTAGCCTTTAGACTCATGAGAGATAGAGAGTGAGAGAGAGACATGTAAACACCTCTATAAATAGTGGGTTTGTCCACTTGTAGAGGTGTGCTTGAGAGATGTAGAAGTGAGTATGTAAGTGTGTGTTAATTATGTAGTCTAGATCTAAATCTTTTTTGTAACACCATATACATTCAACATATCTCTTAAACACCCAAATCACCATGTTCAATTGTGCAAACTTTAATTTCGCATGCCAAACCATGTTCTTTGTCACTATAATTGGTATCAGAGCGGGTCTTCAAGATCAAGGTGATATTTGAAGAACAATTCTCGGTTTGACAATTTTTGTCGCAATTTGAACAATTTTGGTGAGTCTATCTCTATGATCTCTCTTAATCTCATTGAATTCGTGCGTTATGTTCTTGATTTTGTGATCGTTTTGTCTCAATGGATCAAAATTCGTTTTAATCCCATTGATTGATCCATTTATTGTTGATTAGATCAAAAGTTCATAAGTAAAATCATATTACCAAATTTTTCGAAGTTACTGTTCAATGACAATGAGCCCAAAAATGATCAAAATTTCTTATATGTTACAATTCACGAAATATTGAGCCCAAAATCAAAATTTCCTTACTGTTCATCAATCCAATATTCGATCCAAATTTGATTCTTTATTAATATTCATTGATCCAAAATTTTAAGCCCAGTACTGTTCATTGGTATGTGCATGTTATCTTATCTATCAAGTTGTTTGTCATTGTTTACCGATGCATTTCTTCCGATCGCTACTTATCCAATTCAATAAAGAAATATTCCCATTTGTAATTCGGCTTCAAATGTTTTTGATTCAATCATTTGTTCATGATGATTGCTATATATCATGAATTCGACTTTGATTGATGAATTTTTAATTCCCGATTGGTGATTTAGCCTAACTCGGTAATCTCTTTTCTGTTCGATCGATTTCCTCTTCAAAGTGTGATTTGTCATAATTGATGAAATCAAAGTGGTCGAGTCTAATCCAAAATTTGAATGAATCGATTAAGTCTGAGAATTGAATAGATTTGGATCTTGCTAACGAAGAACCGGAATCAAAAGGTTTGGAGTTAAAATTTTGTGTCGACTGTTTTTGGTGCTTGGGTATCAAGATCGATAGTCGACTGGAACCAAAGAGAATTTGAAATTAGATGACTATTCGCTCAAGAGTGATGGAATCGATTTCAAATGGGTGTTTGATAGCTTGGAGTGTCAAAATCAGTTTGGTTTGGGTTGATTTCTTGGATTTTAGATTTAGATGTCGTTGGGTGAATAGGGAAAATGATATTGGATGTGTGAAGAAGAAAGATTCGAAGGGTTGGATGTTGTTGTTGATGACAACGATTTTGGAATTGGGGCGTATTTTTTGAATGTTTGGAGTCTCAAAATTTTGATCTTGCTGAATTGAAAAAAAAAAAAAAAAAAAAAAAAAAAAAAAAAAAAACGAAGTGTTTGGGTTCTAGATTCGAAGGGTAGTTGTGATGGGTTTCATGTAAGAAGGATTGATGAGTTTGGGTTGATCGATTCGAAGCGTTCCTACGGCTTGGGAATTGATGATTTAGGGAAGAATTGTAAGGACTGTAAGAACGAAGATTTTTTTTGGTTGACTGTACGAAGCGAATAAAGTTGATTCAGGGGGATGATTAAGAGGTTACTGTACATTCAGAGTCTTCGTACGCTTCGCATTCGTATGTTTGGGTGAAAAATATTTGTGTGTTTGGTACCTGAGAATTTCGTACGAAGCATGCTGAGATCGTTTCGTGTCTAAACGTACGAAGCGTTCAATTGGAGAAGAAAACTTATAGTTACAATTTTGGTCCCTGAAATTTCGAATGGTTGACAATTTGGAAAAGGCTTCGAATGTTTGGTTAAAAGCTTCGAATGTTTGATCACTTCGCATGAATTGAAAGGAAATGGCAAAGTTTCAAATTTGACCCCTGAACCTTAGAATTTCTGACACTTCGAAAATTAACGCAAGTTTCGAATGCTTGACACTTTTCACCCAATTTTGAAAAATTTTGACGCTTCGAATGTTTGGGGTGATTCAAGTCTTCGTATGTTTGAGAAAAAAAAGGGGAGAATTTACGAAGATGGTCCCTAAGACTTTGAATTTTTGGCAGTTTTCACCTAAATTCGAAAAAGGACTATTTTTTGCTGAAAATTGAAGATTGTGCATTTCAGGCCCCTGCAGTTTGTGCAAATTGACGCTTTCTACCCAGCTTTGGAAAAGGGGGGAGAGTTTTGCATATTTTGCTGTTTTGGGCGCAATGGGTCACTGCAGAATTTTGAAATTGACAATTTCTACCCATTTTTGAGAAATTTTGTCAAAGGCAATCCGTGAACGACAATAAAAATTGAATATTTTTTGGGTTTTCCGGATTGAAGCACAAAGTTTATGCCACATGTTAAGGGGGAGTTTTGACATGAAAAATTCCGAATAGAGCACGTTCTTTTTCCTTTGGAGTTTTATAATCAAATTACGATTATAAAAAGGGGGAGAAGTTTTATATGGAAATTCGAACTTGAATTTTTCATATTACGCGGATTTGAAGACCGAAGTGATCTTAAAGTTTTGAAGCCTACGAGATGATGCAATTGGAAGTTCGGAAGTGATGTATTCGAAATGGGTTTGGTTTTATTGAAGATTTTTGGGGTGTGTTTTATGCGCAACTTTTGGGTGATTATTTGGAGTTTGGAATACTCTTAATCATTCGTTGCTGCTCGGATTGTATGGTCTCACATCCTAGAGCCCAAATTGAAGAGTCATGGAAGAATTGAAGATTGAAGTTCGTTTCGACATGTTTCACCTTTGAGGCTCGAACCGCGTAGTGCTTGATTTTGGAAGATTTGAAGTGGGTCATTCATTCCTAACTTTGAGGGGGAGAATGTTGGGGTGCAAAGTTCTTCATTCATGACTTTGTAAATGTTTGACTTTTGTACAACTCACTTGCATGTGGTGCATTAGCCTTTAGACTCATGAGAGATAGAGAGTGAGAGAGAGACATGTAAACACCTCTATAAATAGTGGGTTTGTCCACTTGTAGAGGTGTGCTTGAGAGATGTAGAAGTGAGTGTGTAAGTGTGTGTTAAGTATGTAGTCTAGATCTAAATCTTTTTTGTAACACCATATACATTCAATATATCTCTTAAACACCCAAATCACCATGTTCAATTGTGCAAACTTTAATTCCGCATGCCAAACCATGTTCTTTGTCACAATAGAGGGTCTACACTATTGACCGGGGGGTCTTAGTACATTATCGACCAGAGGGTCTTACTTGATTATAATGGGTTATCGTGCATACTGTCTTTGTGACTTATGTTGTCATGATAATCTGTGTATATATTGGTCTTATGTGTTTACTTGAGTTGTGCATTTGTATGTATGGTATATATAGTATATTATGTGATACTGAGATCGGACCGGAGGGTCTAACGAGCTATGAGACCGGAGGGTCCTCACTGAGATCGGACCAGAGGGTCCAACGAGCTGTGAGACCAGAGGGTCCTCACTGAGACCGGACCAGAGGGTCCAATGAGCTGTGAGATCGGAGGGTCCTCACTGAGACTGGACCAGATGGTCCAACGAGCCGTGGGACTGGAGGGTCCCACTGAGACATATAGACTAAAGTGTTGTATGTGGTATTTTAGGGAACTCATTAAGCTTCATGCTTACCGTTTTATGTGTTATGTGTTTCAGCTACTTCGCAGGATCACGGGAAGGTACCGGCATGATTGTACACACATCAGAGATTGAGTTATGATTTAGAGGATCTTACAGTTTTATATATACAGTTTTTGGTTATGATATTTGATGATTCGACATTGTGACATTTTGGGATCTTGTTATTTTGATAAATGTGTTTTTAAATTGAAAATTTTGGTTGGAAATTTTACGATGTTACTAAACACCACCGCCCCTGACTCCAGATCATGCGTGGGGTAATTTGCCTCATGAGGCTTCAACTACCTCGAGGCATAAGCAATCACATGCCCCCACTTCATCAATACTGCACCCAACCCTGAAATTGATGCATCACAATATACCACTAAATCATCCAACCCCTCAGGCAGTACCAGGATTGGAGCCTCACATAACCTCTGCCTCAGAGTCTCAAAAGCCTTCTGTTGATCCTCATCCCACTTGAAGGTCACATTCTTCTTGGCGTAGCAATCTTGGAGAAATCCTGGATAAATCTCTGATAGTAACCCGCTAAACCCAAAAATCTACGAATCTCCAAGGCGTTCCTCGGTACCTCCCATCGCATCACAGCCTCCACCTTCGCTAGTTCAACCGAAATACCTTCTTGATTGATGACATGCCCCATAAACTACACTCCCGTAGCCAGAAATCACATCTGGAGAACTTTGCATAAAGCTTCTTTGCCCTCAAAGTCTCCATCACCTCTCTTAAGTGCTGCTCGTGCTACTCTCTGGTTTTTGAGTAAACCAGGATATCATCAATAAAAATGATTACTGACCGATCCAGCATCGGTCTGCATACCCAGTTCATGAGATCCAAGAATGATGTCGGGGCATTGGTGAGCCCAAATGGCATCACCACAAACTCATAATGCCCATAACGAGTCCTGAAAGCTGTCTTCAGTATATCCTCATCCTTAATCCTCATCTGATGATACCCGGACCAAAGATCAATCTTGGAGAACCAAGATGCACCCTGAAGTTGATCAAATAAATCATCGATCCTTGGAAAAGGATAGCGGTTCATCATCGTCAGCTTGTTTAGCTCCCTATAATCAATGCACATCCTGTGCGATCCATCTTTGTTTTTCATGAAAAGAATCGATGCACCCCACGGTGAACTACTCAGACGTATGAACCCCCGGTCTAGCAGCTCCTAAAGCTATGTAGATAACTCCTGCATCTCGGGTGGTGCCTTCGCGATCGGAGCAGCACCCGGTACCAAGTCAATATGAAACTCCACTTGCCTCTCCGGAGGCACTCCTGGCAATTCTTCGGGAAATACATCCCGAAATTCCTGCACAATCGGTACACTGCCCAAATCCGATACAGCCTCCGCCCTCGTATCCGAAACATAAGCCATAAATCTTGAGCAACCCTGCTATAGAAACCTCCTTTCCCTCGCAGCCGACCAAAGGGTCGGTCCCTGCGAGGCCCTCTCACCATGAATAACCAGCTCTCCCCCACTTGGGGTTCGAACCCGGACCAACTGTCTCTCACAATCGATCATGGCCCCATTGGCCCCCATCCAGTCCATCCCAATGATCACCTTCAGTCCTCGCAACGGTATAGGAACTAAATCCACGTGAAACCTCTCACCATGCACATTCAAGACCAGTCCTGAAATACCCTCACAGCACTCACATTGTGATCATCCGCAATCTCCACCTCGAGCGGGGTATCCAGAGTCCCCGGTGAGTCTCGGAACTTCTTACTAAGTACAAGAGACACGAACAATCGGGTAGCACCCGAATCAAACAAAACATGAGCCGACATACCATTGACCAAAAAGGTCCCTATGCAAAACATAACACATACATATAATAAATTCTCAAACACAAGATAGAGAAGAATAAACACATACCAGCCACGACATCTGATGCTGCCCGAGCCTCCTCGGTAGTCAGCTGAAAAGTGAGGCTTTTCACCGCTGGAGCTTCCACCTTAACAGCGTGGCCGTCAGTAATCCTCACCTGCAACCTCAGATAATCAGCCTTTTATGGCATGTCTGGTTGCAGTGGAAACATATCAATCCTTTCTTGGGCCAATCCTTACTTATGTGGCCCAACTAGACACAAGAGTAACATTCCGATATCTCGGCTATCTGACAAGCCCCACTATGAAACCTCCTGCACTTGGCACACCGACCCCAGCCCTGCTGGCCCCTATCCGAAGAATCAGAGGTCTTAGGCTTCTTAGCCTGAGCCCCTGCTGCCTGTACCTGCTCAGTCTTCCGCTTCGTGCGGGACTCCAACTCTATCTCCCTCTCACAGGGCTTCTCCACCATCTCGTTCAGGGTTTTTCACCCTGTAAAGCTCACAAACTCCCAAATATCGTCCCTCAACATAGCATGATATCGGGTCTGCCTCATCTCCTCATTCGTAGCATACTGAGGAATCAACAAAGCTCGCTCTCGAAACTTAGCGGTGATCTCCGCCACAATCTCGGTGGTCTGCTGTAACCCATGGAACTCCCTCACCAACCATTGCACCTCAATGGGTGGTGCAAACTTCACATCGAAACGCCGAACAAACTCAGACCATGACATCTCAGCCACACCGGCTGCTCCCACTTGGCTAGTAACCTCGCCCCACCAATCTCAGGCCCTGTCCCTCAACATACAGGAAGCAAATCCAACCTTTGCCTCCTCCGGGCAAGAACTTGTGCGCCAGGCATTCTCAATTTTCGCTAACCAGCATCTGCTCACAATGGAGTCCCTGACCCCGGAGAACTCTGGAGCTCCACATGCCTTGAACTCCCAAAACAAGGGAGCTCGGGCTCCACCCTGACCCGCAGAAACGTTAGCCCTGAATGCCCTAAGTCTCTCCTCCATGATCTCCACCACACCCTCCTTGACCGTTACAAAGATGATTGGGGTAGCATCAAGAATGCCCCTCGTAACCTCAGCCACAATCAACTCACAGAGCCTCTCATCAATACCATCGGTAGTACCACCTGATCCAGCCCCGAATCCAAATCCCGATCCTGATCCCCCTGCTCCCAACCGTGTCATCACCATGCTGAAATGAAATATCATAAATTAAAATGATTAGGATATCTATACATATAGGGGATCTTCCCACACTATTCCTCCTCGAGGTTGTCTGATCTAGGAATGCTTCGGGTGCAGGCCATGTGCTTCCAGTAGTACGGGCTCAATACTACCTTCCACACCTACCTATACCTTTCCCCACTGCTCTACCTGATAACTTCAATTCCTCCCACAACCTAACCATATCCCACAATTACCAAATACATCAACCTCAGGTTGTCCTAAGACTCACTCTACTCATATCAACCAAACCAATCATGACAGGCTGCTTTTATGCATGCAAATTATACACAGAAAGGATCAAATAGACTTTCGAATAAGAGATTCTACCCCAAGACTATATCCAACAAGGAAAAGAAAATAAGGTAAATCAATCATTTTGAGGCTATAAGCTCCTAACCGTATACAATTTTAAAAACATACACTTAGTAGATTCCATATAATCAACAAAGCTCAATATCGGTATCACATGGTTATTCAAATTAGGAAACTACTTACTTGGCTCGGCTGATCACGTGCGTCGCACTCTCATCTTTTGGGTTTCTTTTAAATTCCTTTCAGGTTACTTTTGAAAACATTTTATCACCTTCTTAGTTTGATTCCTGACACACCCTAGGATGTGCCCGAATCCCTCAAACCAAGGTTCTGATACCAACTTGTAACGACCCTTTTTTACAAAGAAAAATTTTCATTTTTATGTTAATCAAAACCAATCTCATAAAACCATAGTTTCCCAACATATGTTTTCAAAATAACATTCATTACATCATTGTTTTCCTTTTTAAACATCAGAGGGTCCCAAATACATAAACAAAGAGAGATAGAGTGCACGCCACATCATCACTCCTTGCCTTTGCCCTTGGGCTCAGAAGTACCTGAACCAAATCAACAACCTGTAAGCGAAATGCTTAGTGAGTTTCCCATAGCATACCACACACATGCACATACACATATCTTGTTAGCTAATAAAGCTATAACATGCCATAGAAACCATGCAATATAATCCAACAAGAATGTCATGGGCTACCGCACATCGTCTTTACCTATGACTGCCATGGGCTACCCCACATAGTCTTACATCTAATGTCATGGGCTACCCCACAAGGTCTTTACTTAGGAATGCCATGGGCTACCCCACATGGTCTTATATCCAATGTCACGGGCTCCCTCCGAGGTCTTCCATACCAACATAATATCACATAACATATCAATTCATAAACGAAGAACACACACATAACATGATCACACAATGGGCCGGCCTTGGTGCCGTAGACCCATAGGTATGGTGAGAAGACTCACCTCCAACTGTTGACTACAATAGCTGCTCTCTTAACAGTCTAAAACCACTAGTGCTGAACAATAACAATATTAACCCAAGATTAGAGTTTGATCATGGCCAAACTGAAAACTCAACCCCAAAGTCCTTTCCTAATGGTCCAAGAGTCTTCCTTGGCTAATGGGCCCCAAGGTCCATGTTTAAAATTTATTAATGGGCCACATGGCCCATCAAGGCACAACTATAATACTTTCGACCCAAGACTGGACAGTGGGCCTATTAACTCGAATTGTGGTCAGGCCCAAAGATAGATTAAGGCCCAAAAGGCTTATGAGCCCAAAACAAGTCCAATTCCATCAGGGGTGCGTACCACCATGGTATGCGCAGCGTACCGGGCTTCTGCACTTTACGCACGAAGTTCTCTATGCTACGCCCAACGTAGGAACATATTAAGCACTCTTTCCATTAAGTGCTTATTACTCGATGGTTCAACGTCCCAAAATCATATCTGAGCACATCTTAATGACCTAGGTCATAAAGTTGGAAACTTTATGACCTTGCATGCTATAAAGGACCTAAAAACCTCATTTCTCACTCTAAGACCTTAAGTAAGATCTCTCAAATCATGCATGGAGTCTTAGCACCCACCAAGCTCATAACTTTATGCACTTAGCATGCTTACAAAGCTCGGATCTGGACATCTCAGTCTCTGGAGTTGCTTCACAACCAAGAGAAGGTCTAGATCCAACTAAAGGGGACAAAATGGAAACCCTATCTAGATCTAAAGAACAAGATGGAAAGGTCACGACTTTATACCTCCAGGAGCCTTCCAAGGTGAACTAAGTCCAGAATCTTGAAACTCCAAGCCACTCCAAGCTTGCTTAGGATCTCCTTCTTCTTGAATAAACTCTACAAAGACCACAAAACCCACTCCTTAGGCTCAAACTCTTTATCATAATGATTCTCAGGTGATGAGGGACGAAAATGAGGCTCTAGGGGCGAATAAGGTTGGGTCCAAAGGCTTAGATGTGTTTAAATAGGTGGCAAGACCGCACATTAGGTTTCTGGTCATCTGTTGTGTACGCCCCGCATAAATCAAGGTACGCCCCATGTACCCTGATTCCTCCGCGACCACAATCATGCAATACGCTAAGCGTACTCTTAAGTATGCCCAGCATACTTAAGGGACCAATTATGAAAAATTATCATTCCTTAGGATTTTCAAGGCATACCAGAATTTTGGATGTTACACTTATGGGCCCAAAACAAGTCCAAGTCCATCAGGGGTGCGTACGTCATGCGTACCACCATGATACGCGCAGCGTACCAGGCTTCTGCACATTGCGTGTGGCATTCTTTATGCTACACCCAACGTAGGAATAGATTAAGCACTATTTCCATTAAGTGCTTATTACTCGATGGTTCAACGTCCTAAAATCATATCTGAGCACATCTTAACGACCTAGGTCATAAAGTTGGCAACTTTATGACCTTGCATGCTATGAAGAACCTCAAAACCTCATTTATCACTCTAAGACCTTAAGTAAGAGCTCTCAAATCATGCATGGAGTCTTAGCACCCACCAAGCTCGTAACTTTATGCACTTAGCATGCTTACAAAGCTCAGATATGGACATCTCAGTCTCTGGAGTTGCTTCACATCCAAGAGAATGTCTAGATCCAACTAAAGGGGACAAAATGGAAACCCTAACTAGATCTAAAAAAACAAGATGGAAAGGTCACGACTTTATACCTCCAAAAGCCTTCCAAGGTGAACTAAGTGCAGAATCTTGAAACTCCAAGCCACTCTAACCTTGCTTAGGATCTCCTTCTCCTTGAATGAACTATACAAAGACCACAAAACCCACTCCTTAGGCTCAAACTCTTTCTCATAATGATTCTAAGGTGATGAGGGACAAAAATGAGGCTCTAAGGGAGAATAAGGTTGGGTCCAAAGGCTTAGAGGTGTTTAAATAGGTGGCATGACCACACATTAGAGTTTTGGTCCTCTGTTCCGTAAGACCTGCGTATCTTCTGTGTAAGCCCCACATACGCACAGTTCCTTCGCGATCCTTCCATCTTAGTACACTAAGCGTACCCTGAGGTACGACCAGCGTACCCAAAGGAAACCATTAGCTAATTAATTCCATTTTGAGGGTTTAAAATTAATACCTAACTAGGAGTGTTACAACTCTCCCCCACTTGAACTAGACTTCATCCTTAAAGTCTGTAGCTGAAAACAGATCGGGATAATGCTCCCGCATCTCCTCCTCTGGCTCCCACGTCCATTCGGAGCCCTTCCGGTGCTGCTATTGTACATTTAACAACTTCACTTCTTTTTTGCGAAGACCCTTCGTCTTCCTATCTAAGATGGCGACCATCTTTTTGACATAATTCAAGCTCCCATCCACCAGAATCTCGTCCAAGGAAACAACTGTGGTCTCGTCCGCAACACACTTCCGAAGCTGAGACACGTGGAAGGTGTTGTGAATATGACTAAGCTCCTCTGGTAGCTCTAAACGATATGCCACTTTGCCAACTTGGGCTATAATCCTAACAGGCCTATGAACCGAGGCCCCAACTTGCCCCTCTGACGAAACATGATAATTCCTTTCTAGGGTAACACCTTTAGCTGTACAAAATCCCCCATCTGAAACTCAAGATCTGAGCGTCGTCGGTCAGCATAGCTTTTCTGATGGCTTTGTACGACTCGCAACCGGTCACGCACCTGCTGAATCAAGTTGGTGGTCTTGAGCACCACCTCCGTGCTCCCCATGACTCGATGCCCAACCTCGTCCCAACACACCAGGGTCCTGCACCTCTTTCCATATAACATCTCGAAAGGAGCTCGGTCGATATTGGCATGATAACTGTTATTTTATGAAAACTCGGCCAGTGGGAGGTACGTATCCCAACTCCCTCTAAAATCCAGCACATACGCTCACAGCATGTCCTCCAGTGTCTGGATCGTTCTCTCACTCTGACCGTCAGTCTGAGGGTGATATGTCATGCTGAAATGCAGCTGAGTACCTAGTTCCTCATAGAATTTTTTCCAAAACTTGGATGTAAACCGAACATCCCTATCCGAAATCACCGACACTGGCACCCCGTGCCTAGCCACCACTTCTCGAACATAGATGTCTGCCAACTTTTCTGTGGATATACTCTCGGAGATCGAAATAAAGTGGGCACTCTTCGTCAATCTGTCCACAATGACCCATATGGCATCCACTCCCCTCGCCATCCTCGGTAGCTTCGTAATGAAGTCCATAGAGATCTCTTCCCACTTCCACATGGGAATGGGTAACGACTGAACCTTGCCATGAGGTCACTGATGCTCGACCTTGACCTTCCTGCAGGTCAAGCACCGCTCCACAAACCAGGCGACCTCCCGCTTCATTTAGGGCCACCAATAAATCAGCCTCAAGTCCCTATACATTTTTGTTGCACCTGGATGTATAGAAAACTTCGACTTGTAGGCCTCCTCTAATAACCTCTGTCTCACACCTCCTGATACCAGCACCTATACTCGGCCACACTACGTCAACATGGCGTGGCTATCTTTAACAAACAAAGGATACTGCCCCCGAATTTTCTCCATTTTCCAATTCTCTGTCTTTGCTCCCTCGACCTGGGCCTCTCTGATCATCTCCAACAAAGGCGAACTCATAGTCATCCTTATACAAATATCGCTAATCGGGGACCCCGCCACCTTACGGCTTAATGCATCGGCCACCACGTTGGCCTTCCCTGGATGGTATAAGATTTCGCAATAATAATCCTTCAGAACATCCAACCATCTCCTTTGTCATATATTGAGGTTCTGCTGATCCATCAAATACTTTAGACTCTTTTGATCGGTATAAATGGTGAACCGCACACCATACAAATAGTACCTCCAAATCTTGAGGGCGAACACCACCGCCCCCAGCTCCAAGTCATATGTGGGGTAATTCACCTTATGAGGCTTCAACTGCCTTGAGGCGTAGGCAATCACATGCCCATACTGCATCAACACCACACCCAACCCTGAAATTGATGCATCACAGTACACCACTAAATCATCCAACCCCTCAGGTAGTACTAGAATCAGAGCCTCGCATAACCTCCATCTCAGGGTCTCAAATGCCATCTGCTAATCCTCATCCCACCGAAAGCTCACATTCTTCTTGGTCAAGCGGGTCAATGGCATAGCGATCTTGGAGAAATCCTGGATAAATCTCTGATAGTAGCCCGATAAACCCAAGAAGCTACAAATTTCTGAGGCATTCCTCGGTACCTCCCATCGCATCACAGCCTTCTAATTGATGACATGCCCCAAAAACTGCACTTCCCGCAGCCAGAAATCACATTTGGAGAACTTCGCATAAAGCTTCCCCACCCTCAGGGTCTCCAATACCTCCCTTAAATGTTGATCGTGCTGCTCCTTGGTCTTAGAGTAGACCAGAATATCATAAAAAAACGATCACTGACCAATCCAACATCAGCCTACACACCCGGTTCATGAGGTCCATGTACGATGACGGGGCATTGGTGAGCCCAAACGGCATCACCACAAACTCATAATGCCCATATCTAGTCCTGAAAGCCGTCTTCGATACATCTTCCTCCTGAATCCTCATCTGATGATACCCAGACCGAAGATCGATCTTGGAGAACCAAGACGCACCCTATAGCTGATCAAATAAATCATCGATCCTTGGCAAAGGATATCAGTTCTGCACTGTTAGTTTGTTCAGCTCCCTATAATCAATGCACGTCCTATGTGATCCATCCTTCCTTTTCATGAAAAGGATCAGTGCTCCCCATGGAGAACTGTTCGGACGGATGAACCCTTAGTCTAGCAGCTCCTGGAGTTACGTAGATAACTCCTGCATCTCAGGTGGTGTCAACCGATACGGTGCCTTGGCTATCGGAGTCGCGCCTGACACTAAATCAATGTGAAACTCCACCTGTCTCTCCGGAGGTAGTCCTGGCAAATCTTCATAAAAAATGTCCCAGAAATCCTATACCACCAACATACTGCTCACATCCGACACGGTCCCTACTCTCGTGTCCGAAACATAAACCAAAAATCTCGTGCAGTCCTGCTGCAAAAACCTCCTAGCCCTCATAGCCGAACAGAGGGTCGGTCCCTACGAGACCCTCTCACCATGAATAATCAGTTCTCCCCCCATTGGGGTTCGAACCCGGACCAACTGATGCTCACAATCAATCATGGCCCCATTAGTCCCCAACCAGTCCATCCCAACAATCACCTTCAATCCTCGCAACCGTATGGGGACTAAATCAATGTGAAACCTCTCGCCATGCGCATTCAAGACACAGTCCTGATATACCCTCGTAGCACTCACGGTGCGATCATCTGCAATCTCCATCTCAATCGGGGTATCCATAGTCCCCGGCGCGTCCCAAAATTTTTTGCTAAGCGCAAGGGACACGAAAGATCTGGTAGCACCCAAATCAAACAAAACATGTGCCGACATACCATTGACCAAAAAGGTCCCTATACAGTATAATACATACATATATATATATAAGCATTTCAAATAAATAAATATAAAGCTGAGAATAATGCACACATACCAGCCACAATATCTGGCACAGCCCAAGCCTCCTCAGTAGCCAGCTGAAACGCGTGGCTCTTTACCGCTGTGGCTTCCGCCTTTGCAGGGCGGCCGTCAGTGATCCTCAGTATGGCAGGTGCAAGTGCCGCCACTGCTCCTCCTCCTTCCTGAAACCTAGGACAGTCGGCCTTTTTATGGCCAGTCTGGTTGTAGTGAAAGCATATCAGGCCATTCTTGGGCTAATCCCTACTCACGTGGCCCTGCTGCCCACAAGAGTAACTCCCGATATCCCAGCTGTCTAACATGCCCCACCATGAAATCTCCCGCACTTGGCACACCAGCCTCAGCCCTGCTAGCCCCTACTCAATGAATCTGAGGTCTTAGGCTTTTTAGCCTATCCTATCGTTGTCTGTGCCTGCTCGGCCTTCCGCTTGGTGCAGGAATCCAACTCCATATCCCCCTCACGGGCCTTCTCCATCATCTCATTTAGGGTTTTTCACCTTATAAAGCTCACAAATTCTCGAATATCATCCCTCAGCATGGAATGATATCTGGTGTGTCTCATCTCCTCATCAGTGGCATACTGTGGGATCAACAAGGCTCGCTCTCGAAACTTGGCGGTCATCTCCGCCTCGGTCTCTGTGATCTGCTGCAAATCATGAAACTCTCGTACTAGTTGTTGCGCCTCAATGAGTAGTGCAAAGTCCGAATCAAATCGTCATACAAACTCGGCCCATGTCATCTCAGCCACTCCGGCTGGGTCCACCTGGCTAGTAACCTCACCCCACCAATCTCGGGCTCTATCCCTCAGCATGCAAGAAGCAAACCCAACCTTTACCGCATCCAGGCAGGAACTCGTGCACTAGGCATTTTCAATATCTGCCACCCATCATCGGCTGACAATGGGGTCCCTGACCCCGAAAAACTCCGGCGCCCCGCATGCCTTGAACTCCCGAAACGAGGGAGTTCGGGTCCCGACCTGACCTGCCGCTAGCTCAGCCCTAAAGGATCTAAGTCTCTCCTCCATAATATCCATAATGCCTTCCTTGACCTTCCCAAAAATGATTGGGGCCGCATCAAGGATGCCCCTGGTTACCTCGGCTGCAATGAGCTCGCACAGCCTCTCATCTATGACATCAGTAGTGTCTCCTGACCCTGCCCCGGATCCAGACCCCGATCCTGATCCCCCTGCTCCAAATCATGTCACCACCATGCTGGACTGAAATATCACAAATTACAATGATTAGGATTTCCATATAAGGGGCCTTCACACACCAGTCCTCCTTGAAGTCATCAGATCTAACAGTGCTTCGGGTACAGGTCCTGTGCTTCCAGTAGTACGGGCCCAATATGTAACATCCCGTTTTAAATAGACTAATTAAAATAATAAACTTGGGACCCCAAGAAGTAATCTTATTATTATTTTATATTATTATAGCTCAAAATCGAATAATTAGTGGGGTGTTGGTTTCGGGAAGCCAAATGACAAGAATTAAATCTCCGAGGGTTAAAGTGAAATTTTAGGATTTATTTTGTAAAGATTTTCAGTAGTCAGGGGGTGTTTGGTATCATTTAGACTTAAAATAAAAGGATCTTGGATGGCTGAGGAAAAAAGGGGTAAATTATGTGCCTAAGTTGAAAATAATTAGTCATGGAGGGGCCATATGGTAAGTATTCGGACTTGATAGGTAATGATTTTCAAAAGGGAGGGTTTAGATTGTAAATTAAGGACTTAATTTGGAAGAAAAAAGGAGAAGGAGGGACCATTTGCGTCCTTATGAGCCAACCTTTTCATGAGGTGGGTATATAACCTCACTAACCGGTAACCCTAACCCTAAACTTCTAAACACCAGCCGCCATCTCCTTTTTCATTCCCGGTAGCCGCCTCTGTTGAGTTTTAGCCATAAGAACTTTCCTATGTGCGCATGCAAAACCCTATTGCTTGGATCTAGGCTTTCTATCAAACATGCTTTTGAATCCAAGACTTCTAATGGCTAATTAGGTTAAACAACAACATTAATACAGATCTAGAATCATACCTTTGAGTTCCTTGTTGATCTTCTTGTCTTGGAGCTTCTAGAGTCACAATTGTCACTCCTCTAATGGCTTACAAACACCAATAGCAAGCAAGATGATTTAGGAGAGAGGAGAGGGGATGGAATTCGGCCAGAGGTTCCTTGTTTTAGGTCCTGAAAGGTTGTACACAAATTCCACACCCCAAGGGCCTATTTATACCTTTAGACTCCTTAAGGGTTTCACCCTAAACCCTAATTGGATAATCTACACTTAAGGCTATCCAAATCCATTCCATAGATATCCTTATGGACTATTTTGAGCTATCCTAAAGCTCTTAGAAACCGTCCAAAGTCCATCCTAATGGATTTATAGTCTAAAGTCTAACTATTAAACAATTGACAGTTTATACCCTCTTATTTAATTAATCTCTTTAAGTCACCAAATTAATACCAATTAATATATGACTTATATTAATCAAATAGCTAAATATTATTCCTTATAATATTTACTCTCTCTTAACAAATCATCCTTCAAGTTGCTATGGTGAAGGCAACCCAAAAGGACCATGCACCACCGAATATAGTTATAGCCTTAGACACTATTCCAACAGTCTCCCACTTGGATAAGTCTAGTAACTATACAAGTATAATACGGTTTGCAATCGTAGCTCTCAAAGACGCTGTCAACTCTGATCTAATCAATCTTGTCCTTTAGATAAGGGATCGTACAGTCCTCTGTTAGATATCATGCTGACAATCCTATGGAATGGTTAGTCTAGCATTTAGATTTCTCGATCTTCGATTTATTTGACATAGAACTTAATCGAACACATCAATTCAGTTCTGACCGGGCCCGGCACATAAGTCAAATCAAATCATCGAGTGGCCAAGATATCTCTTCTACCCTCTTAGGATAAAATTTACAGATAAACTTCGACTTATATGCATTTACTTATTCATTAACCAACTATACACAACAATGCGTTTTATAACATCAAGTTACTGATGCGTTTTCGCATTATCAATGCACAATCAATTAACAAATAATAAACCATATATCTAGGTTTTAAGACCATATGATATTATCGTCTTGCGATCACTTTTTATATCGTATTCCATAAGGTGATTCCAGCAAGCGCGGGTTTATTCCAATGCTCAAAACCAGTTCATAAGCACTCATGAACGTTGCAGCAACTCTTGCTATGTCTAACACCATTTAGACACTCTACACACCAATTCACGACAATCTTCATTCATATCTACTCCCAACATATGAACGATTGTGGACCATTTGAATAATTCGATTATTCCTAATAAACTCAATTATTCTAGAAGTCAAAACATGCAAAGTGAAACAATAGTTAAACAACTAACATGTGATAGTAACTTTACTAATAAATAAAACTTCTTTATTTAATCATCAAATGTTAATTACATTTATCTATTATACGTTTCTAATACAATCTAATCTATGCTAATATCATCCTTCAGCCCAATACTCCTAGCATGCTGTAAGTGCTTAACCCTACTCAGTCCCTTCGTAAGCGGATCTGCTGGGTTATCTTCTGATGATATCCTCTTCACTACGAGTTGTCCTTCTTCTACACGATGTCTAATGAAGTGATATTTTCTGTCGATATGTCGAGATCTACCATGATCCCTCGGTTCCTTGGTCAAGGCAACCGCACCTTCGTTATCACAGAAAATCTCCATGGGCTCCTTTATGGCCGGTACAACTCCAAGATCACCGATGAAGTTCTTCAGCCATATTGCCTCCTTCGACGCTTCGCTCGCTGCGATGTACTCTGATTCGCACGTTGAATCAGCTACGGTTTCCTGCTTGGAACTTTTCCATGACACTGCTCCTCCATTTAGGGTAAAGACCCAGCCCGACTGCGAACGATAGTTGTCCCTGTCGGTTTGAAAGCTGGCGTCACTATACCCTCGCACCTTCAAGTCATCACTCCCTCCAAGGACTAAGAACCATTCTTTCGTTCTCCGAAGGTACTTAAGGATGTTCTTCACCGCAATCCAATGTGCTTTGCCAGGGTTCCCTTGATATCTGCTAACCATGCTCAAAGCGAAGGCTACATCAGGGCGAGTACAAGTCATAGCGTACATGATTGAGCCAACTGCGGAAGCGTATGGTACTCGGCTCATTTCTACTATCTCGGCTTCGGTACTCGGACTTTGAGTCTTACTCAACTTGGCATTTCCTTGTATCGGTAGTTCTCCCTTCTTTGAGTTTTCCATACTAAAACGTTTTAGTACCTTCTCCAAGTAAGTATTCTGACTAAGTCCAATTAGTCTCTTACTTCTTTCTCTTACTATCCTTATTCCCAAAATGTAAGAAGCCTCTCCGAGGTCCTTCATAGCGAAGCACTTCCCGAGCCAGGACTTAACCTCCTGCAGAGTCGGGATGTCGTTTCCTATGAGTAATATGTCATCGACATATAGAACGAGGAAGCTTACTACACTCCCACTGGCTTTGACATATACACAAGATTCGTCTTCGCTTCGTATAAATCCAAACTCTTTGACTTTCTCATCGAAGCAAAGATTCCATCTGCGAGACGCTTGCTTAAGTCCATAAATGGACTTCTCAAGCTTACACACTCTATTCGGATGCTTCGGATCCACAAACCCCTCTGGCTGAGCCATGTAAACATCCTCAGCCAACTTTCCGTTAAGGAAAGCGGTCTTGACATCCATTTGCCAAATCTCATAATCATGAAATGCGGCAATTGCTAGCATCACTCTAATAGATTTAATCTTCGCAACTGGTGAGAAGGTCTCATCATAGTCAACTCCGGGAGTTTGAGTAAAGCCCTTCGCAACCAATCGCGCTTTGTATGTGTGTACGTTCCCATCCACGTCGGTCTTCTTCTTGAAGATCCACTTGCACCCTACGGTCTTACGTTCGGGCACGTAATCAACCAAATTCCAAACTTGGTTATCGTACATGGATTCGATCTCGCTATCCATCGCCTCTTTCCATTTCGCAGACTCCGGGCCTGCCATGGCTTCCTTATAGCTATTAGGTTCATCAAGATTTACTAGTGTACCATCACTAATATACGTGTCCCCTTCGGTAGTAATATGAAAACCATAAAACTGGGGTTGAACTCTAAATCTATCGGAACGTCTAAGGGGTAAGGATTCGTCAATCGGTTCAACCGGAGTTTCCTCCTCGGGTTGAACGCCAGCGGTAGAGGTTCCTTCATCTATCGATCCTTGAATCTCTTCAAGTTCGATTTGCCTCCCACTGTCTCCTTGGGTTATGAGTTCTCGCTCTCGGAAAACTCCTCTCCTCGCAACAAAGATAACATTATCTTTCGGTCCATAGAAGAGATATCCAAAGGAAGTTTGCGGGTAGCCGATGAAAATACATCGCTCACTTCGAGGTTCAAGCTTGTCGTGAGTATCTCGTCTTACGAAAGCCTCGCAACCCCAAACCTTGATATGTGCCAACGAGGGAGCTTTCCCTGTCCACATCTCGTGAGGTGTTTTGGCAACCTTCTTGGTAGGGACTCGGTTAAGGATATGGTCGGCAGTCTCTAAGGCATACCCCCAAAAGAAGATAGGTAGTGAAGCACGACTCATCATAGAGCGAACCATATCCAATAAGGTTCGATTACGCCTTTCTGCCACACCATTCAATTGCGGTGTCCTAGGAGGCGTCAATTGCGAAACTATTCCACACTCCTTGAGATAATCGTGGAATTCAAGACTTAGGTACTCTCCTCCTCGATCGGATCAAAGCATCTTGATTTTCCTGCCCAATTGATTCTCCACTTCATTCTTGAACTCTTTGAACTTTTCAAAGGTTTCTGACTTTTGCTTGATTAAATAGATATACCCATATCTACTATAATCATCGGTAAAGGTCACATAGAAGCGATTCCCATCCTTCGTGGTTGATCTAAAAGGTCCACATACATCGGTATGTATTAGGTCTAATAGTCCCTCACCCCTTTCACAAGTACTCGTGAAGGGTGACTTAGTCATCTTTCCAAGTAAACAAGACTCGCATGTGTCATCTTCCCTAAGGTCGAATGACTCCAACACTCCATCCTTTTGGAGTTGGGCTATGCGTTTCTTGTTGACATGTCCAAGACGACAATGCCACAAGGATGCTTTATCCATACTAGTGGAAGAATCAATATTCAAAACATCATTTCCTAAGTTATCAACAATCATAACAGTTTCATATATTCCATTACATGGTATAGCTTCAAAATAAAAGACACCATTTAGATAAGCCAAAATAGAACCATTCTCATTATTAAAAGAAAATCTAAAACCTTGTCTATATAAACCATGAAATGAAATGATGTTTCTAGCCATTTCTGGCGAATAGCAACAATTGTTCAAATCTAAAACTAAACTATTCTTAAGCACCAAAGAATACACTCCAATCTTGGTCACAGGCGACGATCTTCTGTTCCCCATGATTAGATTGATCCTTCCTTGCTCCACATCCCTACTTCTTCTTAGTCCCTGCACATTAGAACAAATGTGATAACCACAACCGGTGTCAAGAACCCAAGAAATAGCATGATTAGAATCGTTAGATTTTATTGCATATATAGCTGCGAAAGATGGCTTGATCTTTCCTTCCTTGATGGCTTGCAGGTAATCCGGGCAGCTTCTCTTCCAATGTCCTATCTTGTGGCAGTGGTGGCACTCTGCCTCCTTCGGGTTAGAGCAGGGCTTAGAGGGATCAACTTTTGTCCCACTAGAAGAGGAACCATCTCGGGCTTTCACCTTTCGGTAGTTATTTGAAGAAGCTTTCCTCTTCTTTCCCTTCCCTTGACCAATTGCCAAGACAGGAGCAGCAGACGGATTGGGAGTTGGTGCAACAGACTTGTCCTTGAAATTGCTCTCAGCAACCCTCAAGAGACCTTGGAGCTTACTTAGAGTGACCTCCTCTTTGTTCATGTGGTAGGTCATCATAAACTGATTATACATCGGAGGCAAAGAGTGAAGCACCATGTCGATCGCCAAGTCTTCGCCGAAGTCAACGTTCAACTTGCGAAGGCGGTCGACATACCTTTGCATCTTTTGCAAGTGCACGGTAAGAGATTCTCCATGACCCATCTTAGCGGAAATCATGTTGGTGAAGATCTCGTAACGCTCTTGTCTCGCGTTTTGGTGGTACCTCTCCAACAAGTCTTGATGCATCTCGTATGGATACATGTCCTCGTAGGACTTTTGGAACTCGGAGTTCATGGTGGCGATCATGATGCAATGTACTTTCGTCGCATCTCGCTCATGGGTTTCAAAGGCGGTGATTTCAGCGGGAGTAGCAATTTCGGGGTTGATTTTCTCGAGC
Organism: Lactuca saligna; assembly: GCF_052625555.1. Classification (NCBI taxonomy): domain Eukaryota; kingdom Viridiplantae; phylum Streptophyta; class Magnoliopsida; order Asterales; family Asteraceae; genus Lactuca; species Lactuca saligna. The sequence continues at coordinate 188,850,701 of NC_136417.1, read as the reverse complement.
TTCTCGTCGAGGACATACTCTTTATCCTCATAGCGAGCAATGGTGCGAATGTATCTTATCCATTCGCCAAAGTTCGTTCCATCGAAGGTGACCTTTTGGGAAAGGCTCGTCAACGTGAAAGAACTAGCAGCAGCGTTGTTTGCGTTTGACATCTATAGAAAGGACAAAGATAGATTAGAACAAGAATCCTTAATTATCACCCAATAAGAAAAACTAGGGCTAGGATCCAACAATAACATTTACATACTAGAAAAGGGATGCCGTAATCCAACATGCAAATAAATTGAAGGTAAGTGAATGACGATTCACTAATTCTCCATCACAAAACTTAAACTTTTGGTCCTAAGTGTTTTTGAGAATTCCTAGGTTCGGATGAGATTCATTGAACTATTCAATGGCATGTTTAAATCTCGATATGCCCCTCTTGTTTGTGACTGGGATGCCGAGGATCACAAAGCGGGTGTGAATTACCATGCAAATTTACATGGTGCCTTCATTGTTACGATCACCTATTCGATGTGCCGGTAAACCACACACGCTCCATCGAACTATGATAAACAATGAATTACCCTTCGCCACCTTCGCTTAGAACCAATTAGTGTGCCGGTAAACCACACACGCTCCACTAACATCTTAGCAAGGTGCAAAGTGTAATTTCATGGAATTGCATCAATTCACTTTTCCTAAAGTAACTAAGATTGGGAAATTTGGAAAAAGATTTAGTTACTTCGTATTTCTTATTATACTTTTAATGAGAGGATGAGGTTGCCCTATCCTACCCGTTCGGCTAACGACCCTCCACCAATCAAGCAAGCGGTGGGTGTGAGTGTACACCCATTAAGCGCCATTTTATAGGCCGCAACCTTATACCCACCTTATAGATCGGCTTCGTGAATGAGGCCTACTAGCGGTAAGACTAGCATTTAGTTATACATATATATATTATTCTAATAATATCATATAAGTGTAGGGTTGTATTTTAAACTTTTCAAAATCTAGGGTTTGAAATTTAAGTTGTCTAAATTAAAGCTTTTAATCACAAATATAAATTTCAAAACTATAGGGTAGGTTTTAAACATTTAAAAAACATGGAGGATCAAATAACAAATAATTCCAATTAACAATTTAATATTCTAATTATCTTTATTTGATTTATCTTGATTTCTTTGAAGATAATTACCAAAAATAATTAATTATTATCATATAAGTAAATTAAATATTTTAATTAGTTGATAATTACCTTTAACTAGATCAAGATAACACTTATATTTATCAAGAAATCGGATTCATATTGATCTAATTAGTTTATGGAAAGTTTGGATAAGATAAACACAAAGAAATCCCGAATCTGGCCCTTCCTGACGCTTGGACTCGCCGAGTGCACAAGGAGACTCGACGAGTCAGGCCTACTCGACGAGTCCACCTTGGAACTCGACGAGTCAGTGACTCAAAACCCAAAAAAATTCGAATTTTGCAGGTTTGTTTCAGTTATTCAAGCAACAATTTAAAGAAAACCAATCGAGGCTCTGATACCACTGTTGGGTTTTAGCCATAAGAACTTTCCTATGTGCGCATGCAAAACCCTATTGCTTGGATCTAGGCTTTCTATCAAACATGCTTTTGAATCCAAGACTTCTAATGGCTAATTAGGTTAAACAACAACATTAATACAGATCTAGAATCATACCTTTGAGTTCCTTGTTGATCTTCTTGTCTTGGAGCTTCTAGAGTCACAATTGTCACTCCTCTAATGGCTTACAAACACCAATAGCAAGCAAGATGATTTAGGAGAGAGGAGAGGGGATGGAATTCGGCCAGAGGTTCCTTGCTTTAGGTCCTGAAAGGTTGTACATGAATTCCACACCCCAAGGGCCTATTTATACCTTTAGACTCCTTAAGGGTTTCACCCTAAACCCTAATTGGATAATCTACACTTAAGGCTATCCAAATCCATTCCATAGATATCCTTATGGACTATTTTGAGCTATCCTAAAGCTCTTAGAAACCGTCCAAAGTCCATCCTAATGGATTTATAGTCCAAAGTCTAACTATCAAACAATTGACAGTTTATACCCTCTTATTTAATTAATCTCTTTAAGTCACCAAATTAATACCAATTAATTTATGACTTATATTAATCAAATAGCTAAATATTATTCCTTATAATATTTACTCTCTCTTAACAAATCATCCTTCAAGTTGCTATGGTGAAGGCAACCCAAAAGGACCATGCACCACCGAATATAGTTAGAGCCTTAGACATTATTCCAACAGCCTCCACCATTGAAGCCTCCTCATCCGCTGTTGGCATCACCGAGTCCGACAACCATTGTTCCACCTTGCTGCTGTCGTCGATGTTGTTTCAGAAGATTAGAGAAGCAGATAAGCGTTGGAGCATCCAGCGACGTTGCTGCTCCAAACTGCTGACAAGGAGACGTTGAGGAAATGTACCAGTCTCTGTTGCCATATTTCGTCGCTGTTTCTTTTGCGGCAGAAGAGGAAAATTGACGGTGGGACGTTGAGTGTGAGGAGGGGTTGTCCATGGCCGCCGTTAACTGATGTTGCTGCCCGCTGTTTCGTTTAACGCCATCTGCCGACATGGCTATCGCTGCTGGCAGTTTTCTTGTGTTGCTGCCTTATGCCACCAGGTGGGTGGCTACGTTCGTTTGGTGTATTTCATTGAGGGTTGTTGTTTCTATTTGTTTTGTTAGCTTGTTATTATTGGCCGGAAGTGTAAGGGACCACCATGGCCGCCAGCCATGGTGGCTGCCACCATCTACCACCACCAGCCACCACAAGGGTGGTTGTGTGTGTGTGTGTGTGTTTAATTAGTGTGTGTGTAGCTTAGTGTGTCTTTGGTTTTGGTGTTGTAAACTATAATCAGTGACGAAATAATAATAATGACTCAAAAAAACCCACCACAGTGAGGTGGTGGCTGCCGCCTCCTGCCGCCACCGGCCACCGTGTCGGGTGGCAGTGTGCTTTGATTGCTTTTTGACCTTGTTTGGGATGATTGGACAGGATGGGCCAAATGAAACCCTAGTGGTCCCAATGAAGCCCAAAGTGACCTTAAGACCAACCAATTGACTAGTGGGCTAATATTGGGTAGGAAACCTTAATTAGGGTTTGGAAAACCCTAAGGGATTACAACCCTAATTTTTAAGAATTAATCGAGACCCGCACGTGAATTAATTATTAAACCTAAAACATTAAATTATAAGCATTGGCAAATTAACCTAAGACAATAATGGACTTAATGAATTAAGTCCTTAATGGATTAAGTCCTTAATGGGTTAAGTGAGAAACACTTAACCCTGATCGTCATTTTATGAGAAACCCTAATTTTACTTGGGTTTATTGTTGGGCCTTCTTTTAGGCCTTGATGATTAGATTATTAATGGGCCATCAAGATCAAGAAAATGGACTAGAATAATTAATGGGTTTTAGGATAAGGCCCATGTGAGAGACTTGGGGCCAATTTGGAAAATTAGGCCATAGATGGGCCATAATTGGGCCTTTGTGATTATGTGATATTGGGCCTTAAGGAAAGGCCATTTAAAGGTGTGGGCCCAATTTGGAAAATTGGGCCACATGTTGGGCTTTGGCCCATTACTTGACTTTTGGGCTTTTGGTGTGTAAGTTGGACCTTGGGCTTGGAACCCAATTATTAATTGGTTGTTGTTTGATGTTAACAGTTCGGGAAGCTGTCAACCAGTAGTTGGAGTTTTATCCATGGGACTTCAGCAGTGCCAGGTGAGTTATCCTCACTATATCAATAGGGTCTAAGGCACCAATGCGGCCCTTTATGGATTGTATTCGGATTATTGCATGTTATGCTTACTAATTTACATCCTGGTAGTTAGGATGGTGATATGCTATGCTTTAGTGACCCGGTTAGGTCGGCATCCTGGTATATAGGATGATGCTATGGTAGTGACCTGTTAGGTCGATATCCTGGTTATGGATTGTTGCTATGCTTTGTGATCTGTTAGATCGGTTTGACTGTTATATATATATATATATATATATATATATATATATATATATATATATATATATATACGTGATGGTGTTATATGATATCTATGTGCACATGATTGTCCTGGTTATAGGATGATGCTATGTTAGTGATTGGTTAGGTATGTATCCCAGTTATTAGGATGTTGCAATGATTAGTGATTTGTTAGATCGGTTTGAATATGACATCCCCATTTTCACGGCCAGAAAAGACCGATTTTATTTATGCTTTGTTTTATAAAATCAGAGTAATCTTTTAAAGATACGGTTGCGGAATTTGTTCCCAAAACAAGATATGATAATAACTTATCAAAACATTTCTCAAAGAGAATGTATTTTCATTTAATAATAAAACCTCGGGATGTCATGTTCCGATACAGACATATAAGCATAAACAGAACTTACATTTAATTACACAATTGATTTATATCTCCTTTAAATCTCTCTGTGAAATATGTCTTCGTATTAATACCTGTGATACAAAGAAAACTGAGTGGGTCAGGCTTGGGAGCCTGGTTAGCATATATGGTTTTCATCCCACAATGTTATATCATATATTTATAAATATAGAACATTCAAACTTGCACAATTTCACCATATAAAGGCAACTCTTATCCCACCCCATCGATCCTCACAATGACACGATCTAAACTCTCGTATCTAAAATTTTCCTCTTTACCTGATCCCTACTCATTGATCTAAAACTATCCTCTTCACCTGATCCATACTCACGGATCTAAAACTACCTGATTCATGGATCTAAAACTAACCTCCTGATCTGATCCATACTCCCGGATCAATAATTGTAGCAAATCCATACTCCCGGAATAAGGACAATTAACTATACCCTAATCCTGATCTGATCCATACTCCCGGATCAATAACTGTGCCCAATCCATACTCCCGGACTAGGGACAATTAACTATACCTTAATCCTGATCTGATCCATACTCCCGGATCAATAACTGTGCCTAATCCATACTCCCGGACTAGGGACAATTAACTTAGTCTTAATCCATACTCCCGGACTAATAACAAGTTTTATCTCTTTACCTGATCCATACCCCCGGACCTAAAACTAACCTCTTGGTCTAATCCGTACTCCGCTACTAACTAGATCAACAACAACAACATCGGGGCCTCTCATCTGTTTATCACACATCAACTATCTACCCATGTTCTACCCAACATATTAGTAGATAAAAATATATATTTTTATACATAGTTTAAAACCTGTATAACATTCTCATTCAATACCTATTCCACATAACAGATGAGGCACACCCACATAACACGTATTTCATAGAGAATAAATCAGATCTATGAGATAGAAGAAAGTGAATATACATTCACACACATAACAACAAAATTATACACATAACACGTATTTCGTATAAAATACTTCATAATTATGCGTTAGAAGAAAGTAACCACACACTCATTTGATTAGAAGATGATCGGACAGCACTACGACTTGCAGAAGTAGTATTCTTCGGTAGATCTGGAAGATCTCCACAAAAATCAAACTTCTTGCGGGCAGAGCTTCGGCTCGGGAATCGCACTTCTCGGGATCTCGGGAGCGTAAAACTTCTTTCTTAACTTGGATATGAGATCCGGGGTGTCGGGATGGCTTTGGGGGTTTACACTCAGAGCTTCGGCACAAAAACGAGGAGAAACGAGCAAATAAGCCCGTAACCCTCACATCCTATTTATAGGAGGCTAAAGCCTCGCAGTACGCGGGGCGTAGGCCTCCGAATGCGTCATCCGAAGAACTCGAGTGCGAGGCGCGTCATGCTTCGCGGTACGCTGGGAGTACGCCAGTACGCGGGGCGTACTTCGGATCAGATTGGTGACTCCTTCGGATATACATCCGAATTAAAGATTAAATTTAAATCTTAATTATTTAATAAAATTTGGAAATTCATATCTTCCTCATACGAACTCCGTTTTCTACGTTCTTTATATCCACGCGTAGGTGAGATTACGCTCTACAACTTTCGTTTAGACTTCGTTGGCTAATTTTGAATTTATTTTTATTATTTATTTTTAGTAGGCCGGGACAGGAAAACTCCGTTATAAAATCATAATTTCTTCATCTGACGTCCGTTTTCACCTATCTTTTTATCGCTTTACTAAAATTAATGATATCTTCAATTCTCATTTAGATTGTTTCGGCTAAAAACCGCTTGGTCTCAAATCGATCATTCGGGCTGCATACCGCTAAGTCGAAACTTTGAAAAATCATAACTTCCTCATACGAAGTCAGATTTGGGCGTTCTTCTTATGCACGCTCATGGTTTAATGTATTCTACGACTTTCATTTAGATTGCTAAGGCTAAATATCGCTCTAACGTAAATTCACTTTTTACGTCGCGCTGTGTTGTGCCGGTTCTGTCGCGAAACTTCGACAGGTCATAAGTGTTGGGTTTTAGCCATAAGAACTTTCCTATGTGCGCATGCAAAACCCTATTGCTTGGATCTAGGCTTTCTATCAAACATGCTTTTGAATCCAAGACTTCTAATGGCTAATTAAGTTAAACAATAACATTAATACAGATCTAGAATCATACCTTTGAGTTCCTTGTTGATCTTCTAGTCTTGGAGCTTCTAGAGTCACAATGGTCACTCCTCTAATGGTTTACAAACACCAATAGCAAGCAAGATGATTTAGGAGAGAGGAGAGGGGATGGAATTCGGCCATAGGTTCCTTTCTTTAGGTTCTTAAAGCTTCTCCACGAATTCCACACCCCAAGGGCCTATTTATACCTTTAGACTCCTTAAGGGTTTCACCCTAAACCCTAATTGGATAATCTTCACTTAAGGCTATCCAAATCCATTCCATAGATATCCTTATGGACTATTTTGAGCTATCCTAAAGCTCTTAGAAACCGTCCAAAGTCCATCCTAATGGATTTATAGTCTAAAGTCTAACTATCAAACAATTGACAGTTTATACCCTCTTATTTAATTAATCTCTTTAAGTCACCAAATTAATACCAATTAATATATGACTTATATTAATCAAATAGCTAAATATTATTCCTTATAATATTTACTCTCTCTTAACAAATCATCCTTCAAGTTGCTATGGTGAAGGCAACCCAAAAGGACCATGCACCACCGAATATAGTTATAGCCTTAGACACTATTCCAACAGTCTCCCACTTGGATAAGTCTAGTAACTATACAAGTATAATACGGTTTGCAATCGTAGCTCTCAAAGACGCTGTCAACTCTGATCTAATCAATCTTGTCCTTTAGATAAGGGATCGTACAGTCCTCTGTTAGATATCATGCTGACAATCCTATGGAATGGTTAGTCTAGCATTTAGATTTCTCGATCTTCGATTTATTTGACATAGAACTTAATCGAACACATCAATTCAGTTCTGACCGGGCCCGGCACATAAGTCAAATCAAATCATCGAGTGGCCAAGATATCTCTTCTACCCTCTTAGGATAAAATTTACAGATAAACTTCGACTTATATGCATTTACTTATTCATTAACCAACTATACACAACGATGCGTTTTATAACATCAAGTTACTGATGCGTTTTCGCATTATCAATGCACAATCAAATAACAAATAATAAACCATATATCTAGGTTTTAAGACCATATGATATTATCGTCTTGCGATCACCTTTTATATCGTATTCCATAAAGTGATTCCAGCAAGCGCGGGTTTATTCCAATGCTCAAAACCAGTTCGTAAGCACTCATGAACGTTGCAGCAACTCTTGCTATGTCTAACACCATTTAGACACTCTACACACCAATTCACGACAATCTTCATTCATATCTACTCCCAACATATGAACGATTGTGGACCATTTGAATAATTCGATTATTCCTAATAAACTCAATTATTCTGGAAGTCAAAACATGCAAAGTGAAACAATAGTTAAACAACTAACATGTGATAGTAACTTTACTCATAAATAAAACTTCTTTATTTAATCATCAAATGTTAATTACATTTATCTATTATACGTTTCTAATACAATCTAATCTATGCTAATATCATCCTTCAGCCCAATACTCCTAGCATGCTGTAAGTGCTTAACCCTACTCAGTCCCTTCGTAAGCGGATCTGCTGGGTTATCTTCCGATGATATCCTCTTCACTACGAGTTGTCCTTCTTCTACACGATGTCTAATGAAGTGATATTTTCTGTCGATATGTCGAGATCTACTGTAACAGCCCGGAATTTCAGGTATTTCTTTAAATTATTTTTGGGCACATTTAAGAGGGGACTCGGCGAGTAGGTGCATGACTCGCCGAGTAGGGCCATGGTCTTGGTTGCAGTCGCAGATACGCGACTGGACTCGACGAGTCCAAATAGGGACTCGGCGAGTCGATGCTGATTCAGCTGAACCCTAGCCGTTTCATTTCTGATCGTATATAACGATCTTATGGCCGTCATGTCGCGTCTTTTGGCCGATTGAAGATACCTTGGGAGTGTGTGAGCATCTGAAGCAAGAGAGAGGACTTGAGGAGGCTTGAAGAGATTGTTAGACAAGGAGGAGCAAGGTGGTGATCAAAGGAATTGAGTACTGGAGGTTTGGGGACACAGGGAACACGTTTCCAGGTAATCTTCGGATCAAAATCTGTAACTTTTACGTTGTATGCGAGTTTAGGGTTTAGGAAACCCATTTAAGGATTTGTTAGATTATATTGTTGTTATAAGTGTTTAAAAACCCCTGTAATAGTATATGTGAAAGTCCAGGAAGCCCCATATCTATATACTTCGAAATCATGCGAAATACAGGAGGCAGCGGATTGACTGCATGGCGAGGACTCGCCGAGTCCAATGATCAGACTCGGCGAGTAGCTTGAAGATTCACTAGAACTCGCCGAGTTGTTCTTCAGACTCGGCGAGTAGCTTGAAGGTTCACTAGGACTCGCCGAGTTGTTCTTCAGACTCGGCGAGTAGCTTGAAGATCTACTGGAACTCGTCAAGTCGTTCTTCAGACTCGGCGAGTGGTGTCAGGGTGTCTATACTCGTCGAGTTACCCTTTGCACTCGACGAGTCCGGTCAAGATTGACCGTTGACCTGTATATAACTTAGTAGGGTCAGTTGTCTTGTTTGATAAGATCATTAACAAAGGATGTGGTATTATAGGGAACCTGCGGATTAGCGGATCGTGTGCGAGTAGCTCGAAGGGTTTATAGCTTGCATACTGCGAGGTGAGTCTTCTCACTATACTTCACCTGGAAGGGTTTGACTGTGAGACCGGAAGGTCGTATGTGTTATATTCATGCTATGTCTAGAGAGGTAGATGCTTTATATGTGATGTATGCTTATATGTGATGTATGCTTATACGGGCCGGAAGGCGAGACTTTATGTGGTAGAAAGGACGGTATGATGTATGACTTATGTGTTATGTGTATTATGTTACATGTGTTATGTTTTATACTATCATGGGCCGGAAGGCAAAATACTATGGGCCGGAAGGCAATTTAATACGGGCCGGAAGGCGATATATATTATGGGCCGGAAGGCGATTATATTACGGGCCGGAAGGCAATGTTATGTGGACCGAAAGGTCCGGGCCGGAAGGCGTATGTGGGTAAGTCGTATACTGGGGAACTCACTAAGCATTTATGCTTACTAGTTGTGATTATGTTTTTCAGGTACTAGTGATGATCGTGGAAAGGCGCCGGCGTGACACGTACACACTGCCACTGTTGAAGATCCTGGAGATTTATTATTTTTATTTTTGAAATAAACTTGGAATAAACCCTTTTGTCGAATAATGATGTTTTGTTTTTAATGAAAAATTTATTTGAAAATTTGAGCTGTTACAATTGGTATCAGAGCCTTGGTTTGAGGGATTCGGGTGTACTTTTGGGTGCAACTAGAGATGCACACAAAAACCGGATTCACTATTCAAAACCGGATCCAATCCGAAACCGGATTGGGTCAAAACCGGTTTTGACCAAACCGGATCGGATCGGATTTAAAACCGGATTTTCAATCGGATCCTAATCCTAAATTCCAAATCGGATTTGATACCGGATCGTAAACCGGATTCGCTAAAAACCGGATCCAAATCCGCCCCAAAATCCGATTAAAACCCACTAAAATCGGTTTAAACCAGTTTCAAATCGGATTAGAATCGGATTCGGATTTTGGTTAGAACCGGATCGGATTTTGACCGGATTCGGATCGGATTTTGACCGGATCGGATTTTTAATGACGTAAGCGAAACCGGATCGGATTCGGATCCGGATCGGATCGGATCGGATTCGGGTTTTGTGCATCTCTAGGTGCAACTGAACTCAGACCGGGGATTTGAGGAAAAACTTTTTTTTTTAAATAATAAGGACATAACATTTTATAAAGGGTAAGGCGGTAAAAACAAGGGTGGAACAGTGTGTACGAGCAGCCAGCGTCCGAACGGTAAAGATCCCCAGAATACCTTACGATGTTATGTTATGCACTGAATTATGAATTGTTATGCATGCTAGAAGACTAGGTATACATGATAGGACTAGAATTGCCTGTTTTGTGATGCCTTAGTCTAGGGAGATTGCTTATATGAGATATTTGGTAGCGTGCAAGTAGATAGTGCATACTAGAGGTAGAGTACTCATTATTCGGGATTTGGGGAGGAAGATTTGGGACGAATACTGATACGGTGTGGTCGGTAGTATTGGGCCCGTACTATCGAAGGCACCGGATCAGTGGAAGACTCAAATAAGAATCCCTGGAAATCGGAGACTGGGTAGGGCGCGTATCGAGTACAATTGTACTTGGTGGAGTCTCTGATGATTTTATGTTGTATTTCAGAGACATCATGGTTATCACACGCAATGGGGCGAGTTCGAGCGGTGCGAGTGACGAGGAGATTCGTCAGATTATTCAGGAAGAGGTAGCTGCGGCGGTCCGGGCTGAGATCCCGGAGATGTTTGGGTCTATTAAGACCACGTTGATGGAGGAGTTTGAGGAGCGGTACGCCGCACTTACTGAAGCTGCGGTTGCTGCCGCTACCGCAGCGGTGGCTGCTGCCAGGCCGCAAGGGGGTGATTCATTACTATTCAGGGAATTCAGCAACACGAAACCCCCTGAATTTGATGGGACGCAGGATCCGATTGCAGCTATGAGGTGGATCGCCGACATCGAGGGGTGTTTCTATACTTGCTCATGCCCGGAGCACTTGAGGGTACGGTTCGCCTTGAACCAGCTCCGTCTGGGAGCGAAGGATTGGTGGAAGTTCGTGACAGCGAACTTCACTCAGGCAGAGATTTCGGCGGTGACATGGGAGAGGTTTACGGAGATGTTCAGGGATGAGTACGTTCCCCCGGTAGAGAGGGAGCGATTGATTCAGGAGTTCTTGACCCTTAAGCAGGGTACTGATTCCGTGGCAGTGATCACATGGAAGTTTCATGAGAGGGCAATGTTCTGCCCCGAGCTGGTATCTACGGAGCAGTCGCGGATGAGCCGCTATTTGGGTGTTTTGAAGAGGGAGATCCGGGAGTTTGTGTCAAACTCCACCTATCGTACTTTCACTGAGCTTCAGGCGAACGCCAGGAAGCGCGAGATTGAGTTGGAGACTCAAGCGAGGGAGGAAGCTGAGTCTCGGCAGGTGGATCGACGGCCGGCCCAGTCTCAGCCGGCAGCCAAGAGGACTAAGTTCGCTGATTCGAGGATGGGAGGTTCGAAGGGTCGCACTTGCGCGAAGTGCGGCAAGAGTCATGAGGGGGCGTGTCGAGCTGGTGGTTGCTACAAGTGTGGCAAGGAGGGACATATTGCCAAGGATTGCCCTAAGGGGTTTATGGTTTGCTTTCACTGCAACCAGACAAGCCATCGGAAGGCCGAGTGCCCGCAACTTCGTCAGGGAGCTACACCTACTACCCGGACTACTGAGACCCGACCGGCGAAGGTCGAGGCCCCGAGGGCTCGCGGGAGAGCCTTTCAGCTGACTGCGGAGGAGGTCCGCGTTGCGCCCGATGTTGTGGCAGGTATGTTATCATTCACGTATTTAATTAAAGGTCGAAATGTTATGCTTATGTTAATGTATGTGTAGGTACTTTCCTTGTGAACTCTATGCCTGCTCTAGTATTATTTGATTCGGGTGCGAGTAGATCGTTTGTATCGTTAGCTTTTAGTCAGCACATCGGCATTAGTCGTGAGCCGTTAAGTCGGCCCTTGAGCGTTTCTATTGCGGCTGAAAGGGTGATTTGTGCTACGGAGGTTCTTAGGGGATGTGTGCTAGAGATCTTCGGGGTCGCATTTCCGATTGACTTAATTCCTATTGCGATGGGTGATGTCTGTGTCATCGTAGGCATGGACTGGTTGAGCCGATTCAGCGCTGTCATCGACTGCGAGCGTCAGCTGGTGACTATACGAGACCCTAGTGGGGGAGTTCTTACGGTATACGGCGAGGGTACCCGTTCGGGATCAGCTTTTTGTTCGGCCGCTAGGGCGAGGCAATGCCTACAGCGGGGATGTAACGGTTTTGTGGCGTATGTGATGGATACGCGGGAGAGTTCCGAGAGACCGAAGACATTGAAGGAGGTTCCAGTGGTGCGCGAGTTCCCAGATGTTTTTCCCGAGGATTTGCCAGGAATACCTCCCGCGAGGCAAGTGGAGTTTGGTATCGATCTAGTTCCAGGGGCTGCGCCTATTGCGAAGGTGCCTTATCGTCTTGCACCCCCAGAGATGCAAGAATTGTCCTCGCAACTTCAAGAGTTGTTGGGAAAGGGATTTATTCGGCCGAGTAGCTCGCCGTGGGGAGCACCGATTCTGTTCGTCAAGAAGAAGGATGGTTCACACCGGATGTGTATCGATTACCGGGAACTGAACAAGGTGACAGTTAAGAACCGCTATCCGTTACCAAGGATCGATGATCTATTCGATCAGTTGCAAGGGGCATCTTGGTTTTCCAAGATTGATTTGAGATCAGGGTACCATCAGGTAAGAGTGCGGGATGAGGACGTCCAGAAGACAGCCTTTAGGACGCGGTATGGGCATTACGAGTTCGTGGTGATGCCTTTTGGGCTCACCAATGCCCCAGCAGTGTTCATGGATCTCATGAACAGGGTATGCAGGCCGATGCTGGATCGGTCTGTGATTGTATTCATCGACGACATTCTGGTGTATTCGCGGTCTAGGGAGCAGCATGAGGGACATTTGAGGGAGGTCCTTGAGGTACTGAGGTCGGAGAAGCTATATGCAAAATTCTCCAAATGTGACTTCTGGTTACGGGAGGTTCAATTTCTGGGGCACGTTGTAAATCAGGCAGGGATATTGGTCGATCCGGCCAAGGTGGAAGCGGTGATGAGTTGGGAGGCACCGAAGTCACCTTCGGAGATCAGGAGTTTCCTTGGGTTAGCGGGGTACTATCGAAGGTTCATTAGGGACTTCTCCAAGATCGCGGTGCCACTTACCAAATTGACCCGAAAGGGAGTTACATTCTCATGGGGACCCGAGCAGCAGACTTCCTTCGAGACACTTCGTCAGAGACTGTGCGAAGCACCAGTACTAGCTCTTCCGGAAGGGATGGAGGACTTTGTCGTATATTGCGACGCATCGATTTCAGGACTGGGTGCAGTGTTGATGCAGAGGGGCCATGTGATAGCCTATGCATCGAGGCAGCTGAAGCCTCACAAAGCAAGATATCCCACGCATGACTTAGAGTTGGGGGCAGTAGTGTTCGCCCTCAAAATTTGGCGTCACTACCTGTACGGGGTTCGTTGTACCATATACACGGACCATAAGAGTTTGAAGTATTTGATGGATCAACCCAACCTAAACATGCGTCAGAGGAGATGGTTAGACGTGGTTAAGGATTATGACTGTGAGATCCTATACCACCCAGGCAAGGCTAATGTGGTAGCTGATGCATTGAGTCGTAGGGCGGAGAGTACTCCATTGCGGGACGTATGTTTGAGATTGACGGTGATGACTCCGGTATTAGATGCTATTCGTGGGGCACAGGCCGAGGTTGTGAAGTCTGGGATGCAGAAACAGGAGCGGGTCGTCGGGTTGATTTCAGAGTTCGTTACGGATGGGCGGGGACTTCTGACATTTCAGGGTCGGATCTGGGTGCCATTCGTGGGCGGTACGCATGTTACTTTGATGGAGGAGGCACATAGATCGAAATTCTCGATCCATCCCGGTGCTACGAAAATGTATCTGGATTTGAAAAAGGAGTATTGGTGGCCTTGCATGAAGAGAGACGTTGCCTGGTTCGTTGAGAGGTGTTTGACCTGCCGTAAAGTTAAGGCCGAGCACCAGAGACCGCACGGTAAGTTGCAACCCTTGGAGATCCCTGAGTGGAAGTGGGATCAGATCACGATGGATTTCATCACCAAATTGCCGAAAACTGCCAGGGGAGTCGATGCGATTTGGGTGATTGTGGATAGGCTAACAAAGAGTGCACACTTCCTTGCCATTTGTGAAAGTTCATCAGCAGAGAAGTTAGCAGAGTTGTACGTGAGAGAGATAGTATCTCGGCATGGAGTGCCGACCTCGATTGTTTCGGACCGCGATGTACGTTTCACTTCCAGGTTCTGGAAGAAATTCCATGAGGAGTTGGGTACTAAGCTGCATTTTAGTACCGCATACCATCCCCAGACCGACGGTCAGAGCGAGCGGACGATTCAGACATTGGAAGACATGCTTAGAGCGTGTGTGTTAGACTTCGGGGGTAGCTGGGATGCGCATTTGCCGTTGGCTGAGTTTTCCTACAACAACAGCCATCATTCGAGCATTGGTATGCCACCTTTTGAGTTGTTGTATGGTAGGAGGTGTCGGACTCCCATTTGCTGGGGAGAAGTGGGACAGAGAGTGATGGGCATACAGAGATTGTACTTCAGACGACCGAGCAGATTCAGCGAGTGAGGCAGAGGTTATTGACCGCCCAGAGCCGACAGAAGAGTTATGCGGACAGACGCAGATCCGAGCTCGAATTCCAGGTCGGCGACTTCGTTCTCCTAAAGGTTTCTCCTTGGAAAGGGGTAATTCGGTTCAGGAAGAGGGGCAAATTGGGGCCCCGGTTCATAGGTCCATTTCGGGTAATTGCAAGGGTAGGTCGGGTAGCTTATCGGTTGGAGTTGCCAGTGGAGCTGAGTCAGATTCACAATACCTTCCACGTGTCGCAGTTGAGGAAGTGTATAGCCGATGAGGCAGCAGTGGTTCCGTTAGAAGATATTCAGGTGGATGCGAGCCTGAATTACGTCGAGAGACCAGTAGCTATCAGGGATCGGAAGATCAAGGTTCTACGGAACAAGGAGATACCTCTGGTGTTGGTTCAGTGGCAACATCGGAAAGGATCGGAGATGACTTGGGAGCCGGAAAGAGAAATGTGGGAGCAACATCCGGAGTTATTCGCAGAATGAGAGACTTCGAGGGCGAAGTCTAGTTCTAGTGGGGGAGAGTTGTAACAGCCCGGAATTTCAGGTATTTCTTTAAATTATTTTTGGGCACATTTAAGAGGGGACTCGGCGAGTAGGTGCATGACTCGCCGAGTAGGGCCATGGTCTTGGTTGCAGTCGCAGATACGCGACTGGACTCGACGAGTCCAAATAGGGACTCGGCGAGTCGACGCTGATTCAGCTGAACCCTAGCCGTTTCATTTCTGATCGTATATAACGATCTTATGGCCGTCATGTCGCGTCTTTTGGCCGATTGAAGATACCTTGGGAGTGTGTGAGCATCTGAAGCAAGAGAGAGGACTTGAGGAGGCTTGAAGAGATTGTTAGACAAGGAGGAGCAAGGTGGTGATCAAAGGAATTGAGTACTGGAGGTTTGGGGACACAGGGAACACGTTTCCAGGTAATCTTCGGATCAAAATCTGTAACTTTTACGTTGTATGCGAGTTTAGGGTTTAGGAAACCCATTTAAGGATTTGTTAGATTATATTGTTGTTATAAGTGTTTAAAAACCCCTGTAATAGTATATGTGAAAGTCCAGGAAGCCCCATATCTATATACTTCGAAATCATGCGAAATACAGGAGGCAGCGGATTGACTGCATGGCGAGGACTCGCCGAGTCCAATGATCAGACTCGGCGAGTAGCTTGAAGATTCACTAGAACTCGCCGAGTTGTTCTTCAGACTCGGCGAGTAGCTTGAAGGTTCACTAGGACTCGCCGAGTTGTTCTTCAGACTCGGCGAGTAGCTTGAAGATCTACTGGAACTCGTCGAGTCGTTCTTCAGACTCGGCGAGTGGTGTCAGGGTGTCTATACTCGTCGAGTTACCCTTTGCACTCGACGAGTCCGGTCAAGATTGACCGTTGACCTGTATATAACTTAGTAGGGTCAGTTGTCTTGTTTGATAAGATCATTAACAAAGGATGTGGTATTATAGGGAACCTGCGGATTAGCGGATCGTGTGCGAGTAGCTCGAAGGGTTTATAGCTTGCATACTACGAGGTGAGTCTTCTCACTATACTTCACCTGGAAGGGTTTGACTGTGAGACCGGAAGGTCGTATGTGTTATATTCATGCTATGTCTAGAGAGGTAGATGCTTTATATGTGATGTATGCTTATATGTGATGTATGCTTATACGGGCCGGAAGGCGAGACTTTATGTGGTAGAAAGGACGGTATGATGTATGACTTATGTGTTATGTGTATTATGTTACATGTGTTATGTTTTATACTATCATGGGCCGGAAGGCAAAATACTATGGGCCGGAAGGCAATTTAATACGGGCCGGAAGGCGATATATATTATGGGCCGGAAGGCGATTATATTACGGGCCGGAAGGCAATGTTATGTGGACCGAAAGGTCCGGGCCGGAAGGCGTATGTGGGTAAGTCGTATACTGGGGAACTCACTAAGCATTTATGCTTACTAGTTGTGATTATGTTTTTCAGGTACTAGTGATGACCGTGGAAAGGCGCCGGCGTGACACGTACACACTGCCACTGTTGAAGATCCTGGAGATTTATTATTTTTATTTTTGAAATAAACTTGGAATAAACCCTTTTGTCGAATAATGATGTTTTGTTTTTAATGAAAAATTTATTTGAAAATTTGAGCTGTTACATCTACCATGATCCCTCGGTTCCTTGGTCAAGGCAACCGCACCTTCGTTATCACAGAAAATCTCCATGGGCTCCTTTATGGCTGGCACAACTCCAAGATCACCGATGAAGTTCTTCAGCCATATTGCCTCCTTCGACGCTTCGCTTGCTGCGATGTACTCTGATTCGCACATTGAATCAGCTACGGTTTCCTGCTTGGAACTTTTCCATGTCACTGCTCCTCCATTTAGGGTAAAGACCCAGCCCGACTGCGAACGATAGTTGTCCCTGTCGGTTTGAAAGCTGGCGTCACTATACCCTCGCACCTTCAAGTCATCACTCCCTCCAAGGACTAAGAACCATTCTTTCGTTCTCCGAAGGTACTTAAGGATATTCTTCACCGCAATCCAATGTGCTTTGCCATGATTCCCTTGATATCTGCTAACCATGCTCAAAGCGAAGGCTACATCAGGGCGAGTACAAGTCATAGCGTACATGATTGAGCCAACTGCGGAAGCGTATGGTACTCGGCTCATTTCTGCTATCTCGGCTTCGGTACTCGGACTTTGAGTCTTACTCAACTTGGCATTTCCTTGTATCGGTAGTTCTCCCTTCTTTGAGTTTTCCATACTAAAACGTTTTAGTACCTTCTCCAAGTAAGTATTCTGACTAAGTCCAATTAGTCTCTTACTTCTTTCTCTTACTATCCTTATTCCCAATATGTAAGAAGCCTCTCCGAGGTCCTTCATAGCGAAGCACTTCCCGAGCCAGGACTTAACCTCCTGTAGAGTCGGGATGTCGTTTCCTATGAGTAATATGTCATCGACATATAGAACGAGGAAGCTTACTACACTCCCACTGGCTTTGACATATACACAAGATTCGTCTTCGCTTCGTACAAATCCAAACTCTTTGACTTTCTCATCGAAGCAAAGATTCCATCTGCGAGACGCTTGCTTAAGTCCATAAATGGACTTCTCAAGCTTACACACTCTATTTGGATGCTTCGGATCCACAAACCCCTCTGGCTGAGCCATGTAAACATCCTCAGCCAACTTTCCGTTAAGGAAAGCGGTCTTGACATCCATTTGCCAAATCTCATAATCATGAAATGCGGCAATTGCTAGCATCACTCTAATAGATTTAATCTTCGCAACCGGCGAGAAGGTCTCATCATAGTCAACTCCGGGAGTTTGAGTAAAGCCCTTCGCAACCAATCGCGCTTTGTATGTGTGTACGTTCCCATCCACGTCGGTCTTCTTCTTGAAGATCCACTTGCACCCTACGGTCTTACGTTCGGGCACGTAATCAACCAAATTCCAAACTTGGTTATCGTACATGGATTGGATCTCGCTATCCATCGCCTCTTTCCATTTCGCAGACTCCGGGCCTGCCATGGCTTCCTTATAGCTATTAGGTTCATCAAGATTTATTAGTATACCATCACTAATATACGTGTCCCCTTCGGTAGTAATATGAAAACCATAAAACTGGGGTTGAACTCTAACTCTATCGAAACGTCTAAGAGGTAAGGATTCGTCAATCGGTTCAACTGGAGTTTCCTCCTCGGGTTGAACGCCAGCGGTAGAGGTTCCTTCATCTATCGATTCTTGAATCTCTTCAAGTTCGATTTGCCTCCCACTGTCTCCTTGGCTTATGAGTTCTCGCTCTCGAAAAACTCCTCTCCTCGCAACAAAGATAACATTATCTTTCGGTCTATAGAAGAGATATCCAAAGGAAGTTTGCGGGTAGCCGATGAAAATACATCGCTCACTTCGAGGTTCAAGCTTGTCGTGAGTATCTCGTCTTACGAAAGCCTCGCAACCCCAAACCTTGATATGTGCCAACGAGGGAACTTTCCCCGTCCACATCTCGTGAGGTGTTTTGGAAACCTTCTTGGTAGGGACTCGGTTAAGGATATGGGCGGCAGTCTCTAAGGCATACCCCCAAAAGAAGATAGGTAGTGAAGCACGACTCATCATAGAGCGAACCATATCCAATAAGGTTCGATTACGCCTTTCTACCACACCATTCAATTGCGGTGTCCTAGGAGGCGTCAATTGCGAAACTATTCCACACTCCTTGAGATAATCGTGGAATTCAAGACTTAGGTACTCTCCTCCTCGATCGGATCGAAGCATCTTGATTTTCCTGCCCAATTGATTCTCCACTTCATTTTTGAACTCTTTGAACTTTTCAAAGGTTTCTGACTTTTGCTTGATTAAATAGATATACCCATATCTACTATAATCATCGGTAAAGGTCACATAGAAGCGGTTCCATCCTTCGTGGTTGATCTAAAAGGTCCACATACATCGGTATGTATTAGGTCTAATAGTCCCTCACCCCTTTCACAAGTACTCGTGAAGGGTGACTTAGTCATCTTTCCAAGTAAACAAGATTCGCATGTGTCATCTTCCCTAAGGTCGAATGACTCCAACACTCCATCCTTTTGGAGTTGGGCTATGCGTTTCTTGTTGACATGTCCAAGACGACAATGCCACAAAGATGCTTTATCCATACTAGTGGAAGAATCAATATTCAAAACATCATTTCCTAAGTTATCAACAATCATAACAGTTTCATATATTCCATTACATCGTATAGCTTCAAAATAAAAGACACCATTTAGATAAGCCAAAATAGAACCATTCTCATTATTAAAAGAAAATCTAAAACCTTGTCTATATAAACCATGAAATGAAATGATGTTTCTAGCCATTTCTGGCGAATAGCAACAATTGTTCAAATTTAAAACTAAACTATTCTTAAGCACCAAAGAATACACTCCAATCTTGGTCACAGGCGACGATCTTCTGTTCCCCATGATTAGATTGATCCTTCCTTGCTCCACATCCCTACTTCCTTTTAGTCCCTGCACATTAGAACAAATGTGATAACCACAACCGGTGTCAAGAACCCAAGAAATAGCATGATTAGAATCGTTAGATTTTATTGCATATATACCTGCGAAAGATGGCTTGATCTTTCCTTCCTTGATGGCTTGCAGGTAGTCCGGGCAGCTTCGCTTCCAATGTCCTATCTTGTGGCAGTGGTGGCACTCTGCCTCCTTCGGGTTAGAGCAGGGCTTAGAGGGATCAACTTTTGTCCCACTAGAAGAGGAACCATCTCGGGCTTTCACCTTTCGATAGTTATTTGAAGAAGCTTTCCTCTTCTTTCCCTTCCCTTGACCAATTGCCAAGACAGGAGCAGCAGACGGATTGGGAGTTGGTGCAACAGACTTGTCCTTGAAATTGCTCTCAGCAACCCTCAAGAGACCTTGGAGCTTACTTAGAGTGACCTCCTCTTTGTTCATGTGGTAGGTCATCCTAAATTGATTATACATCGGAGGCAAAGAGTGAAGCACCATGTCGATCGCCAAGTCTTCGCCGAAGTCAACGTTTAACTTGCGAAGGCGGTCGACATACCTTTGCATCTTTTGCAAGTGCACGGTAAGAGATTCTCCATGACCCATCTTGGCGGAAATCATGTTGGTGAAGATCTCGTAACGCTCTTGTCTCGCGTTTTGGTGGTACCTCTCCAACAAGTCTTGATGCATCTCGTATGGATACATGTCCTCGTAGGACTTTTGGAATTCGGAGTTCATGGTGGCGATCATGATGCAATGTACTTTCGTCGCATCTCGCTCATGGGTTTCAAAGGCGGTGATTTCAGCGGGAGTAGCAATTTCGGGGTTGATTTTCTCGAGCTTCTCGTCGAGGACATACTCTTTATCCTCATAGCGAGCAATGGTGCGAATGTATCTTATCCATTCGCCAAAGTTCGTTCCATCGAAGGTGACCTTTTGGCAAAGGCTCATCAACGTGAAAGAACTAGCAGCAGCGTTGTTTGCGTTTGACATCTATAGAAAGGACAAAGATAGATTAGAACAAGAATCCCTAATTATCACCCAATAAGAAAAATTAGGGCTAGGATCCAACAATAACATTTACATACTAGAAAAGGGATGCCGTAATCCAACATGCAAATAAATTGAAGGTAAGTGAATGACGATTCACTAATTCTCCATCACAAAACTTAAACTTTTAGTCCTAAGTGTTTTTGAGAATTCCTAGGTTCGGATGAGATTCATTGAACTATTCAATGGCATGTTTAAATCTCGATATGCCCCTCTTGTTTGTGACTGGGATGCCGAGGATCACAAAGCGGGTGTGAATTACCATGCAAATTTACATGGTGCCTTCATTGTTACGATCACCTATTCGATGTGCCGGTAAACCACACACGCTCCATCGAACTATGATAAACAATGAATCACCCTTCGCCACCTTCGCTTAGAACCAATTAGTGTGCCGGTAAACCACACACGCTCCACTAACATCTTAGCAAGGTGCAAAGTGTAATTTCATGGAATTGCATCAATTCACTTTTCCTAAAGTAACTAAGATTGGGAAAATTAAAAAAAATTTAGTTACTTCGTATTTCTTATTATACTTTTAATGAGAGGATGAGGCTGCCCTATCCTACCCGTTCGGCTAACGACCCTCCACCAATCAAGCAAGCGGTGGGTGTGAGTGTACACCCATTAAGCGCCATTTTATAGGCCGCAACCTTATACCCACCTTATAGATCGGCTTCGTGAATGAGGCCTACTAGCGGTAAGACTAGCATTTAGTTATACATATATATATTATTCTAATAATGTCATATAAGTATAGGGTTGTATTTTAAACTTTTCAAAATCTAGGGTTTGAAATTTAAGTTGTCTAAATTAAAGCTTTTAATCACAAATTTAAATTTCAAAACTATAGGGTAGGTTTTAAACATTTAAAAACATGGAGGATCAAATAACAAATAATTTCAATTAACAATTAATATCTTAATTATCTTTATTTGATTTATCTTTGATTTCTTTGAAGATAATTACCAAAAATAATTAAAACAATTAATTAATTATCATATAAAGAAACTAAATATTTAATTAGTTGATAATTACCTTTAACTAGATCAATATAACACTTATATTTATCAAAAAAACGGATTCATATTGATCTAATTAGTTTATGGTAAGTTTGGATAAGATAAACACAAAGAAATCCCGAATCTGGCCTTTCCTGACGCTTGGACTCGCCGAGTACACAAATGGACTCGCCGAGTCAGGCCTACTCGCCGAGTCCACTTTGGAACTCGCCGAGTCAGTGACTCAAAACCAAAAAAAACGAATTTTGCAGGTTTGTTTCAGTTATACATGCAACAATTTGTAGAAAACCAATCTAGGCTTTGATACCACTGTTGGGTTTTAGCCATAAGAACTTTCCTATGTGCGCATGCAAAACCCTATTGCTTGGATCTAGGCTTTCTATCAAACATGCTTTTGAATCCAAGACTTCTAATGGCTAATTAAGTTAAACAATAACATTAATACAGATCTAGAATCATACCTTTGAGTTCCTTGTTGATCTTCTAGTCTTGGAGCTTCTAGAGTCACAATTGTCACTCCTCTAATGGTTTACAAACACCAATAGCAAGCAAGATGATTTAGGAGAGAGGAGAGGGGATGGAATTCGGCCATAGGTTCCTTTCTTTAGGTTCTTAAAGCTTCTCCACGAATTCCACACCCCAAGGGCCTATTTATACCTTTAGACTCCTTAAGGGTTTCACCCTAAACCCTAATTGGATAATCTTCACTTAAGGCTATCCAAATCCATTCCATAGATATCCTTATGGACTATTTTGAGCTATCCTAAAGCTCTTAGAAACCGTCCAAAGTCCATCCTAATGGATTTATAGTCTAAAGTCTAACTATCAAACAATTGACAGTTTATACCCTCTTATTTAATTAATCTCTTTAAGTCACCAAATTAATACCAATTAATATATGACTTATATTAATCAAATAGCTAAATATTATTCCTTATAATATTTACTCTCTCTTAACAAATCATCCTTCAAGTTGCTATGGTGAAGGCAACCCAAAAGGACCATGCACCACCGAATATAGTTATAGCCTTAGACACTATTCCAACAATAAGTTCTTCGTTATAACTCGGATTTCGGCGTTCTTTATATGCACGAAAACCTTGTAACATATACTATAACTTAGTTAAGATTATTCATTCTAAATAATCTTTCATCAAAAATTCATTTTTGACTTCTATTGTCTCTAAATTGACTAGCCCTGATCTACGGGCGTTACAATTATCTCCCCTTTAGGATGATTACGTCCCGGAATCATCAATAAAATAGAACTTGCATAATGATTCCACACGTTATTTATTCATCCTAGGTAATAACCGTAACTTCTATGTTTCCTCGAAAGAGTATTTAACTCTATGGATTTCTTGATCGCAGAAGATGCCCAATCTTGCATCTACTTATCATACTATGTTGTACTTTCAATCGTAACCCTCGAGTTACCAAATAAGTCGTTATTATGGACTCCTTCTTCTTCTCAGGATAATTACTTTCGTTTATCTATTATAACAAACCGATGGGTTGTGCTCTATCGACCTCTCATCGCACGATGCGACGCTTAGACTCGGTCTTTAATGAAGTTAAATTCTAGAATGGAATATACCATCCTTCATAATCTAATGTGATATAATCACATTTCAGCATGTAGCATTTCTACCTGCAAACTTCTTTTAACAACGAGCGCGACACTATCAATCGCATTAACTCCAACCTTCTGACTTAAGTCAGATGTTACATCTAACTTGGTCCTCTAGACCATGCAACATACTCCTCGTAGTCGAACTCAAATTTAAATATGACCACTAGGGTCGGAACAAGAACCATATTACTAGTCATTACCGAAACAATGGTAATGACATACCAGAATAAAATGGAATCAATCACTAGCTTCTTGGTGACTTTCCCTTATCCAAGTGCGAGTCCTGTGCTTCCGGTAGTATATGCATCTACTACCTTTCACACCTACTCATACTCATCCCAAGTATTGTCCCACAGTCGACCAAGTCACCATACAAGAAAATCACATAATCAATCAACACATCAGATAGCAAAACTAGGGTTTATATTATTTCTTGAAACGATTACACAAAGGTTCAAGTTCACCCTATACTACGCCTCTAGTAGGCTACACCACATGTTACTTTTCATATCGTTACTTTATAACTTGATCTTTGGATATAAAATCCTCATTCCTGATTCCTTGCATTGCTATCTGCTTCATCAAGGATCATGTGGAATGCTTTTGGCTTTGGTGGTGCATTTGTCCTTATAGCCTCTTCTCTTCTCGGGCAGTTTTGCTTGAAGTGCCCTTCTTCGCCACACTTAAAGCAGACTTCTCTTTTGGTTGGGCATTTGCTGGCGTAATGACCAGTCTTCCCACATTTAAAGCAGGTCATTTCTTTAGAGCATTCCCCAATGTGCTTCCTTTTGCACTTGTCACACCATTGTGCTCCTTCTTCGAGCTTCTTCGAATCATACTTTGAAAATTTTCTCTTCTCATCGGACCTTGAAGATCCTTCCATCTTTCTTTTCTCGCCCACCTCGTTTCTCTCCAGACCCCTTGGGTCTCCAAATTTTTAGCTGCTCGGACTGCTGTCTTCAAAGTAGTTGTCATCTTGACCGTTGGGCCAAAGTCGGCAGGCAGTCCATTTGCGAACCTCTTAATTTTTGAGAGTTCAGTTGGCAATAAGTATGGAAATAACTTCATCTTTTCGGTAAATGCAGTAGCATAATCATCAATGCTCAATTTAACTTTCTTCAGGTTCTGGAATTCATTGTTCAAATCAATCAGATCTATCTCTGACCAGTACTGCATCTTTAACTGCTCCAGGAATGATTCCCAAGACATCTTCAGGGCTTCCCCTCGAGGCATCATATCTGCTAGTAACTTCCACCAGCTCAAGACTCCAGTCTTCAGTTGTCTAACTGCAAAGACAGTCTTCTGTTTGTTGCTACAGTCGCAACTCTCAAACACCATCTCTATTTCGGAGATCCAGTCCATAATCTCAACAGGCTTTGGGCTTCCAGAAAGACTTGGCAGCTTGGCGCCCAAGAAATTTTTATACATACGCCCATCCATGTTTCTTTCCCTTTCCGGGTCATTCCTTTCTACCACTGGGGGTTCTGCTCGTCCAACCGTCCCACTGTATTTACCTCCCTCTGAATGCCCTCCATTTACTTCAGGCTCTTCCACTTGAAGTGACTCTTCCTCACGATTCTGTTGGAGTAATCGCCTTGTCTCCTCCATTTGGCGATCCAACATCATTTGTATCATCGCTTGCACCCCAGCCATCGTCATTGGCTCTGGTGCTGCTGCTACAACAGGTGCTTGCTCAACCACAGGTGGTTGATTCCTGTCTTCGTTCATATTTCCAACTCCACTTCTGGTTCTTACCATTTTTTATCTACACACCAAATAAGGTGAATTCATATCCTCAATCACGATAGATAATTAAATCATCATTATTACTCCGAAACGTTTACATGCTAGTTCTAATATCGTAGCCGTACGCTTAGAATCCTAAACACATAAGGTCTCCAGATTCGGTCGGCAATAGACCATAGATCCGAACAAGTAATAGCATCAATATAGCTATCACACAAAACATTTAGCACATAAAAGCATTTTTGGCATCATTCCTAAAATAAACTAGTGCTTGTGTCGATTAAGGTGTACTACCTAACATATTTTAGACAAACTCCTCACAATCATTACATAGCATTCTAAGTTTAAGTCTAGAAATTTCCAACAAATTCCTAGTTCGCTTAAACTAATGCTCTGATACCAACTATGACATCCCCATTTTCACGGCCAGAAAAGACCGATTTTATTTATGCTTTGTTTTATAAAATCAGAGTAATTTTTATAGATACGGTTGCGGAATTTGTTCCCAAAACAAGATATGATAATAACTTATCAAAACATTTCTCAAAGAGAATGTATTTTCATTTAATAATAAAACCTCGGGATGTCATGTTCCGATAGAGACATATAAGCATAAACAGAACTTACATTTAATTACACAATTGATTTATATCTCCTTTAAATCTCTCTGTGAAATATGTCTTCGTATTAATACCTGTGATACAAATAAAACTAAGTGGGTCAGGCTTGGGAGCCTGGTTAGCATATAGGGTTTTCATCCCATAATGTTATATCATATATTTATAAATCTAGAACAATCAAACTTGCACAATTTCACCATATAAAGGCAACTCTTATCCCACCCCATCGATCCTCACAATGACACGATCTAAACTCTCGTATCTAAAATTTTCCTCTTTACCTGATCCCTACTCATGGATCTAAAACAATCCTCTTCACCTTATCCATACTCATGGATCTAAAACTACCTAACTCACGGATCTAAAACTTACCTCCTGATCTGATCCATACTCCCGGATCAATAATTGTACCAAATCCATACCCCCGGAATAAGGACAATTAACTATACCCTAATCCTGATCTGATCCATACTCCCGGATCAATAACTGTGCTCAATCCATACTCCCGGACTAGGGACAATTAACTATACCTTAATTCTGATCTGATCCATACTCCCGGATCAATAACTGTGCCTAATCCATATTCCCGGACTAGGGACAATTAACTTAGTCTTAATCCATACTCCCGGACTAATAACAAGTTTTATCTCTTTACCTGATCCATACCCCCGGACCTAAAACTAACCTCTTGGTCTAATCCGTACTCTGCTACTAACTAGATCAACAACAACAACATCGGGGCCTCTCATCTGTTTATCACACATCAACTATCTACCCATGTTCTACCCAACATATTAGTAGATAAAAATATATATTTTTATACATAGTTTAAAACCTGTATAACATTCTTATTCAATACCTATTCCACATAACAGATGAGGCACACCCACATAACACGTATTTCATAGAGAATAAATCAGATCTATGAGATAGAAGAAAGTGAATATACATTCACACACATAACAACAAAATTATACACATAACATGTATTTCGTATAAAATACTTCATAATTATGCATTAGAAGAAAGTAACCACACACTCACTTGATTAGAAGATGATCGGATAGCACTACGACTTGCAGAAGTAGTATTCTTCGGTAGATCTGGAAGATCTCCACAAAAATCGAACTTCTTGCGGGCAGAGCTTCGGCTCGGGAATCGCACTTCTCGGGATCTCGGGAGCGTAAAACTTCTTTCTTAACTTGGATATGAGATCCGGGGTGTCGGGATGGCTTTGGGGGTTTACACGCAGAGCTTCGGCACAAAAACGAGGAGAAATGAGCAAATAAACCCGGAACCCTCGCATCCTATTTATAGGAGGCTGAAGCCTCACAGTACGCGGGGCGTACAGCCTTACGCGGGGCGTAGGCCTCCGAATGCGTCACTGCATGCGTCATCCAAAGAACTCGAGTGCGAGGCGCGTCATGCTTCGCGGTACGTTGGGCGTACGCCAGTACGCGGGGCGTACTTCGGATCAGATTGGTGACTCCTTCGGATATACATCCGAATTAAAGATTAAATTTAAATCTTAATTATTTAATAAAATTTGGAAATTCATATCTTCCTCATACGAACTCCGTTTTTGACGTTCTTTATATCCACACGTAGGTGAGACTACGCTCTACAACTTTCGTTTAGACTCCGTCGGCTAATTTTGAATTTATTTTTATTATTTATTTTTAGTAGGCCGGGACAGGAAAACTCCGTTATAAAATCATAACTTCTTCATCTGACGTCCGTTTTCGCCTATCTTTTTATCGCTTTACTAAAATTAATGAGATCTTCAATTCTCATTTAGATTGTTTCGGCTAAGAACCGCTCAGTCTCAAATCGAGCATTCGGGCTGCATACCGCTAAGTCGAAACTTTGAAAAATCATAACTTCCTCATACGAAGTCAGATTTGGGCGATCTTTTTATGCACGCTCATGGTTTAATGTATTCTGCGACATTCATTTAGATTTCTAAGGCTAAATATCGCTCTAACGTAAATTCACTTTTTACGTCGCGCTGTGTTGTGTCGGTTCTATCGCGAAACTTCGACATGTCATAACTTCTTCGTTATAATTCGGATATCGGCGTTCTTTATATGCACGAAAACCTTGTAACATATACTATAACTTAGTTAAGATTATTCATTCTAAATAATCTTTCATCAAAAATTCATTTTTGATGCCTATTGTCTCTAAATTGACTAGCCCTGATCTACGGGCGTTACAGTTTGATTGTTATATGATATGTGCTAGCGTACGATATTTATGTGCACATGTTTGTTTGATTGGGGATTGGGTTGAGGCGGTCCTGTTTTGTGCTGTAGGCCAACATACCCGGTGAGCGGTCCGGATAGGCTGTAGGCCCTGCGAGGCAGTCCAGTCAGGCCGAAGGCTCGAGAGCGGTCCAAATAGGCTGTAGGCCCTGCGAGGCGGTCCAGTCAGGCTGAAGGCTCATTATGCATGTTGTTCTGTATTTGTTATATGATATGGCTATATTTGTATGACGTTGTTATTTTGGGAAAGCTCACTAAGCTTTGGGCTTACAGTTGTTGATTTTATTTCAGGTATTTCTGATGATCGCGGGAAGGCGAAGGCGTGATCGTGCACCTCCTCATATTTTCATGATTGATTTAGGGGATACTGTGATGCTTAAACTATTTTGAAAACAAATTTTAATAACTTAATGGTTTTAAATGTTTTAAAAAGTTTTAATTTGGCTTGAATTTTATGGGTGTTACACAATACTACCTTCTGCACCTACCAGTACCTTTCCCCAATGCTCTACCTGATAGATCCAATTCATCCCATAACCAAACATAATCCACAATTCCCGAGTACATCGACCTCAGGCTGTCTTAGGATTCATTCTACTTATATCAGTCAAACCAAGCATGACAGGTTGCCTTTATGCATGCAATTTGTACACAGAAAAAGGATCAAATAGACTTTCGAATAAAATACTCTACCCTAGAACCACAACCAAACAAGGAACAGGAAATAAGGCCAAATCAATCATTCTGAGGCTATAAGCTCCTAACCGTATACAATTTTAAAATCATACACATAGCAAGTTCCATATAATCAACAAAGCTCAAATATCAGTATAACATGGCTAACATGTTGGGGAACGACTTACTTGGCTCGACTGATCGCGCGCGTTGCACTCTCATCTTTCACTTCCTTTTGAAAAACTTTTTAAGTTACTTTTGAAAACAATTTTTCCATTTCCTTAGTTTGAGTCCTGACACACCCGAGAGTGTGTCTGAATCCCTCAAACCAAAGCTCTGATACCAACTTGTAACGACCCGAATTTTTAAAGAAAATTTTCACTTTTTAATTAATAAAACATAACTGCTTAAACCATAAAATTCCAACATAATTGTTTTCAAATCATCGATTCATTACAACTTGTTCAAATCATCAGAGTGTCCCAAATCCTAACAGTGAAAGAGAGCGATAGAGTGCACGTCGTGCCATCACGCCTTGCCCTTGCCCTTGGGCTCAGATGTACCTGAAACAATCAACAACCTATAAGTGAAATGTTTAGTGAGTTCTCCAGAGCATACCACACACCACACATACACATATCCTGTTAGCTAATTAAAGCTACACACATATCACATAAACCATGCATACATAAAATCTGTAATAGTGTCATGAGTTACCCCTCATGGTCTTTACCTAGGACTACCATGGGCTCCCCCACATGGTCTTACATCCAATGCCATGGGCTACTCCACATGGTCTTTACCTAGGACTGCCATGGGCTACCCCACATGGACTTTACCTAGGACTGCCACGGGCTACCCCACGTGGTCTTACATCTAATGCCACGGGCTCCCCCCGGGGTCTTCATGTAAAACATACAATCATATATCACATCAATACACATAAGGACTAACACATGTAACATAATCACATAATGGGCCGGCCTTGGTGCCTTAGACCCATAGGCATGGCAAGAAGACTCACCTCCAACTGTTGAATACAATAGCTGCTTTCTTAACAGTCTGAAACCACTAGTGCTGAACAATAACAATATTAACCCAAGATTAGAGTTTGATCATGGCCAAACTGAAAACTCAACCCCAAAGTCCTTTTCCTAATGGTCTAAGAGTCTTCCTTGGCTAATGGTGTTGGGTTTTGAGCATTCTAACACTCCTAAGTGTACATGCAACCCTAAATACCTTGGATCTATGTTTTCTCTATTATACATACAAATATGAACATCCAAGGTATTATCCTAATCTAACATACAAAACAATGAATATAACAAGATAGAATACATACCTCTTTGATGTAGAATGTCTTCATGAAGCTCGAGTGCCTAGTGCCTCAAGTGTGACACCTCAAATGGTTCACACAACACCAAATACACTTGGAATAACTTGAGAGAATTCTACACTTCATGAAAATCGGCTAGCCCTCTCTAGAATGATACTAGTGCCGATTTTGGTCAAGAATAAGATGCATATATAGTTAGGGTTACACCATGTAAACCCTAATTGACATGGTCTTTCATTTCCATGATCCATGGGTACAAAAACACCATGGAGCATCATATGGGTTTTAGCCCAACTAGATAATCCATGGAGCATTAGCCCACTATATAAGTATGGATGATTTGCACAATCAACCCATATATTTAATTAGTCTTCTTTTGATCACTTAATTAATCCTAGATTAATTCTTGATCAATACTAATTAAATAATCTTATTATTCTTATTATTAGTATACTAGAACTTATAATATATTAATAACCATAAATGTCTTATTTCTCCTATTATAGTCTATCCAAATGCATGATGCCATGCAACCCAAATGGACCATGCCGGGTCGGGTCAAGTCTTACCAATTATAGTTATGGACTTAGACATTAATCCAACAGTCTCCCACTTGGATAAGTCTAAAACTATTATTGCGTATGACTTCAGGAACCGACTGGCAATCGTAGCTCTCAAAAGCTTCTGTCGAACTCTGACCTTGTAGATGAACTTTGACCGTTGTCAATGACTTGTCCATTAGATAAGGGATCATATATTCCTCCATTCTAGATATCATATGGACTGAGACATGGATTATAATCATTCTCTCTGTCCAACTGTTGTTTCCCGATTTCCGATTTATGACGACTGACTAATTGAACAAATCAAATCAGTCCTGGCTCGACCGAGCACTTCCATTTGTCATCATCAAATCATCGAGGGGCCCACAAATATCGCTTTTATCCCGAAGGTAAAAGGAATGGATAAACTTCGACTCATATGACTTGTTCTACTACTTGTTGAATCATACACAAAGACACGTTTTATAACATCGAGTTACCAATGCGTTTTCGTGCAATCAATGTACTATCAACTCATAGTAACAACTCATATCTCTAGGTTTGAAGAATATAAGATATTCTCATCTCATGATCACTCGTGATAAAATCCATGAAGTGATTCCAATGAGCGCAGGTTGAATCCAATACTCATAACTTATGAGCACTCATGAGTGTTGTAGCCCTTTGTCCAACATCTTAGATCTCTACAAGCCAACCCATGACAGTCTTGATTCATATCTACTTCCAACATATGACCGACTGTGGATGGTTTGAATAACTTAGTCATCCAGAACAATGACCTAGTTATTCTGGAAGTTAAAACATGCAAAATGAAACACAATAATAATAGAATCTAATATGGTATCAAAACCTATGAACATAAATAAAACACCTTTTATATATCACCATATGATTACACATTATTCATTGTGTACTGTTTCAACTATCAACTTTATTCTTGAATTAAAACAATAGTTGTCCCATGCTCCAAGCATGTACACTATGTTTTTCTAAACACTAGTCATGTCATACACCAAGTATGCATACTATGTTTGTATATGATCTTTACTTTGTGAACTAGATCAATTGAACATAACTTCAATGATTCTCTTTTCACACTCCCAAATCCTTATTGCAAATGCAAGAATGCCATTTACTGAAATCTATTAGATTCTAAACCTATATGCACTGATCCTCTTGTAATGATTATGCACAAAGTCACAAGGACTTGACAACAAACATTACAAAGTATTCCAAAGGAAATCAACTCCTTGGAAACATCCTTCTTGCATTAAGTTTCCTTACTCTTACACATATTGAAATTTCTAACTTTGAAAGATTTCCAGATTCCATTTTGACTATCACTTTTGAACAAGAGTTGCCTCCTTACAGATTATGTCAATATGGTCCTTCTAGAATTATCACTATACTTCCAACTGTCCTTGAGCACCCAATCTTTGGTAAACCTTATATTGTCCTCGACAATTATTCAATCTTTTTAGTCATATCCAATTCTAGACCTTTTCCCTTCTTAATGCCCCGGGCATTTGGAAAATTTTAGAAAGGATGAATATAGCACATGTAATCGATCCTATATCCGAAGCATATGGGACACGATTCATGATGTCTCACATAAAGACTAAACCAGTCATTTGCTATACCATTTCCATTTCAATTTGCCAAGTTCTCATAATTCAGATTATGAAAAGGGATGTCGTAATCATAATCGAATTTTAGAACGCAAATAATGGACCCATATACAGAATTTCCTTATGTTGAGCCATTCCAACATGAAATTCATATATATATCCTTGACTAAATGATTAAAACCTCACGATCTAAGCTTATAGATTTGAGATGAATTATAACTTCCTCTCCCTTAATTATAGCAAAACAACTTTTTCCTAATTGAAACCTTTTGTTTTCTATAATTAACATTGCTAACTTGCAATCCTTATCATAATTATCATGCTCCCACTAACATGATGATTATTAGCATAACACTTATGCTCCCACTAGCTTTGACATGTACTCAGAAATCAGCTGACTTTCTTACCAAAGTTCAGATTTCTGATACTAGATTGTTTTGATAAAACTTTATCAAAATCATACACCTACCCTTAGATAGCTCATAGGTGTGTCTAAACAATTATGAAGAGGGATGTCGTAATCATAATGGTTAGACCTTTTTGCCACTTCTCACAAGTCCATGTTAGTGTGCCGGTAAACCACACACGCTCCACTAACGACTTTGAGAATGCAAATATCACAATTGCTATCTAGCTAAAATCTACTTAGTGACAGTGTTTCCTCACCATCATTTTCATGAATCGGAGAGAAACCTTATGACACTTAGATTTAATGGTGTATGTGTTCTTATCCATGTGAATTGTCAAAACCATAATCACAAGAAAAGGTTAATGACACATCCAAACTCATATGGACTGAACTCAATCTTAATTTCTTGCCACTTGGCAGCTTAAGGGTCTGCCATTGCTTCCAAGTTGTTGTGCAACCAATTGAGAACTCTAAGAACTCATATGCAAAGCCAACTTTTACTAGAATGGGCACAGAATATGTCAACACGATAGGTTATGAACCTCAAGTCGTGTGCTAGTGAAGAACTTCAGGTTTTATTCTTGATTAGTTCTTGAAATTCTTTTCAGGATCTTTAAGACTCCCACTGTCCTCTTAACATATAACACTATCTTGACAGATATTCAAGAGATAGTGTGAATTCTAATCAAGATAAACACTTCACACAATTGGCCTTAGTTGGTCTTTGTTTTATCCAAAACATCACAACTTACCAATTTCAAATGTACAAGAGTAGAAAACTTTTACTCTTATATTTGACAAGTGTTTTAAACCTTCTTTAAGACATGTCACTCAAGTTACAATCTTAGAGTATAACTTTGAGAATTGTTTTTGGAACGAAGAATGAATCATCTTCTTGATTTAACCACTTTAACAATTCATAGCTCCTCTTCTTAGCTATAAGAAGACACTTAGAGGATGAATTGTGATAAGGTCTCTAAATCATTAAGATTGTGACAACTGCCAATTCAGGTCATTCTTGGACTCATGCATCTTTATAATAACCATTCATGCACAACATGCCATGACCTAGTAGTATAAATTAGGTCAAAAATCTTGCATAAACTAGGATCCAACTAAGGTCTAGGACTAATATACTTGATACTTACAATTCTAGTAAGTTGCTTAGCTACAATAGGAAATGCCAATACTATAATTAGAATAAAGCTTCAAGCTTTGTTATAATTGAAATAGGGTATAAAACTCTAAAAATAAATTAAAACATTCTAATTATACTTCAACATGTTGTTGAATATCAAACAATATTCCAAAAACCCTAAAGAGCCAAAAATCCAAAGTTATAAATTATAAAGCTTAAAAACTTTATAAAATTTGGCTATAAACTTCCTAATATCAAATTTTATTAATCAAATTATGGATTATACCAATGAACTAGAAATATAAATTACAAGTATTAATCATAAATTATTTGTTGAAAACAAGATTTTTAAATAAATCAAATTGCTTAATAAACATTTTATAAAAATGAATGTTTTTATATAAAATATAGGAGGGAAGTTTATAAAGTTTAAAATTTAGGAGAGAGGAGGCCAAAATGCATGCAAAAACCGGCCATCACCTCTCCCCATGCCCTCTCTCTTCCCCAAAACACAATCATTAAACTTAAACCCTTACTCCACCTCTTCCCTCTTCACTCTCTCACTTCACTCTCTTCACACACTTCACTCTCTTCTTCCCTCTCTCTAAACTCACGAAAATCCTCTCATTTCTCTGCAAAATTTCGAGATTGTGAAGCCCTTGAAGTGTTCTTACTTCTCTCAAGGTCAAAACCAAGGTAAACAACAACATCTTCTTCCATAGTTTCATGGTTAAACCTCTTTTTCTTCTTAGTCTTCTCTACTTGTCGGATTCTATGCCTTTCCATGGCTAGAAATCTTTATTCTCCCCTTGTGGTTTTTAGATTCTCACCATAACACAATGCATGTGTTAGAGATGGTGAAAATCCGGGATCAAACCCATGCAAGGAGTGGAAAAGATGCACATATGATCATGTGACATCAAAACCTAATATTTCATGTTCTTCTCCATTTCTTTTGTGTTCATGCATGAACAAAAGCATTTAAACCATTTCTAGTACATCTTGGATGCTCATTCATTCCATGCATGTGTTAGAAATCGGGCCTTACCAAAGACATGCATGATGTTCTTGTTGAAATACCCTAATAATGCACACAAGCAAACATGCAATCTTCCAGATTACTTTGTTCGACTTTGAACAGTCATAACTCAGTCATTTCTTAACCAAATCATGATATTCTTTTTGTATTGGTTAGTTCCACGAGTTAACTTTCAAACCCAACTGGTCTCACTGTAAAATATTAAATATCCGATTTTTAGCAGATTTTACAAAAAGGTTGCGCATACAGCTCTTTTCTGTGATCACTATTTTTATCTTGCTTAAACAATGGCCTTAAACCCAACCATAAATCTGAGGAAAAATACCTAAGAAACTTAACAAATCTAGTGAATTATGGTTGAAATTCCGTGGCTTAAAACCTCACTGAATGGGCTACACAAATTCATGAACTTCAGCCACATTTACACTTCATGCATTATTGCATGCAACTTTTCTTAAATTGTTTGAAATCATTACCCTCATTTCTCTTCTGAATACATTTTTTTACATTTTTCCTTTTGAAAGCCCTTGCATGCATGAGATAATCTGGAAAATTTCAAGAGCTTTTGTTATTTCTTTGATTTATTAGAATTATTGCTAAAACCAAGGGCATAAATCATATAAAATACTTCCAGAGGTCAATAAATCCAAAATAAATTCGTGGATGATCCTTATGGGGAATAATGACCCCTCACCAAATTTCAGCAATTTTTGTTACTGTTTCATATGATTTCTAATTTTCTTTTATTTAGGACATGATAAATTACAAAACCACTTTATAGGATGTGAAAATTGTATCTAACAATTTTCGCATACCTTACCTGTGATGGGTGACTCCAGAAAATAATTTCAAGATTTTCCATCATGTTTTACTATTTTTCCTAATTTTTGGTAATTATAATGGTCTAAAAATGGGAGAAATAGTTCTGATTATCCAAAATTCATGAAAATTTACCAGGATATAATATTATAGAGTAGGAGGTTACATAAAAATTTTGAATATTTTTCTCTACTGTAAACTATTTTTCTCTTATTTTCTAAAGTTAATTGCACTAAAATACACTTAAATATACATAAATACCCAAAACCAGTTTATACATTATGAAAACCACTTTTGATATTTTTCCCAGGATATTTATACTGTAAATGATGTTACAAAAATTTATGGTGATTTATTTTAACTGTTTAATATTATTTCTTTAATTAATGACTATTTAAAGGAATAAAGCAAGGAAAAATAGAAATACCCACTGAAAAATATCTTTTATATTTTTCCCAGCCTATTTATGTATAATAACAATTAAATAAAAAGTTTGGGTAATTTTGGAAACTGTTTTCTATTTATTTCAATTTTTATTGAAATAAATGAGCAAAAATCATAAAATATAATTAAACAGCTTGGAAATCCATTTTTATAATTTTCCCAGCTTAGTATTGTGTAATAACAGTTAAATAAAAAGTTTGAGAATTTTTATCCCTCGAATTCTATTTTCGTGAATTTATGTTGTAATAAGGACTCAAAAATTTGGAAAGTTTATATTCCAAGGTTGTAATTAATCGCCCGATATATAGAATTTCATTACTTCAGAAAAAGTGTAACTAATTGATATAAAATCCAATACTAAAACATAAATTGGCATTTCCCTATATGTAGAGTTTAGTATATTAGCATTAGATATCGACATGGAAACTCACTAGTGCGTGTGTTTAATATCGTAGGATCCCGGTAGTAAGACGTTGGTGCATCCCGAAGTACCACTTGTGTCTACACAAAACATCGTGAGTATTCACGCACTCCCCTATTTTCGGTTTTTATGTTTTGGGGTGGAAAAGCATGTCCAGAAAAACTACTGTTTGCATGTTGTATTTAAATTGAATTGTATCAAACATGATTGCTATTGTATTGCTATGTTTCTTTATGTATGTCTATGCAACACGGAACATGAGAACTTATCGTACTAAGGCCCTTCCCTTATCTCTAACCATTAACTCTTTGAGCCAATGGTCGTTATGGATAGCGCTATTAGGAATTGACAACTCCTCACTCGCCCGAATCGCTGGAGTGCATGATACCATATTCATCTATGGAACGATAAGCATAGATCTCGATAGGGCTTCAGTCATAGGTTTGGTTGAGACTCATTGTTTGCTCATACACATACAAACTCGTTTCTCGTTATAGCAATAAACTTGTATTCATTAATAGCAATCAACTTGTTTATCATTGAAGCAATGTACTTGTATTTACGAAAAGCCTTATTGTACGCTCGATTTTTATAAACTTGTGATACTCACCAACTATTTTCATAGTTGACGCTCGTTTTACATGCTTTTTCAGGAAGTAATTAGTAAGTGGATGTAAAGATTCATCATCATAGAGCATGCTACATCGTGTTGAAGCTATTATGAAGCTATATTTTGAACAATGTTATTTTGAAAAACTTGTATTTTGTTTCTTTTGAAGCTATGGGTTGTAAACTTTTAAATACTGCTATGGTGATGTATCTTTATCTTTTGCATTGAAACCGTTATCGCTGTCATACCTTGCGTTTCCGCTTTAGCGGGGTGTGACAAAGATGATCATAAAAATTGATACTAAAGTACTCTCCCATCTTTTCAGATTTGAGAAACTTTTATCCTTCTGCCTAGATTGATTCTTCTTATTCATTCTGCCATACATTGGAACCTTTTTCCAATGTCTCAGAGTTACACTTAAGCTTGTAAGTATAACCATATTTACTGAGCTTAGTAAACTATGACGAATAGTCTTATCAATCTTTTGTGGTGGACTTAATCAGTGCACAAGAATGTGTACTCAATCCCTTAGTCCTTTACTTGACTCACACATCCATGTGAACAAGTAATTAGTCTTAATTTTTCCAATACTTGAAAGTTCTCATTCATCATGCTATACACCTTGCATGATTCCATGTCCTGGTCCAATTGAAACTTGGGTGACGAGAATCTTTCCTTATTTGGTAAATTTAGACATTACCACAAATGAAAGAATCAATTTCATATTTCCACTCTTGCTATTAATGGAATCTTATAAGCAACAATTTTTCCTCAAATGCCATTGTAAGGATATTTTAAAATAAATAAAATCAAAAATTTTCTTTTATTTTAAAACTTTGCAGAAAAACTTATCCTTACAATCCATATGAAAACTTGTTGTTATCTATTCCTAAGCAGTATCTCATAACTCCTAAGAAGTAGCTCAAGAATCCGATCTTCAAACTATACGATAGAAATCCATCTACGCGATCTGATTCAGCGTATTCTTTCTTTAAGTTTCTTCACTTTTCTTTGATTTTTAAAACATCACCATGTGACCCAGTCACATCATGTATCAAGAATCTCAGAATAGAAACTTAGCAGAGTTAGATAGTGGACTTTATTTGAAGTAGAGTTAAACTTATTGACTTTAACATCCTTAGGTAAATTTGGCAGCTTCGCAACCAATGTCCCTTCCTTTGTCAATATAAACATATGAACCCTTTGGTAATGGTACACGGGACTATCACAGACTTAGCTTTTCTCTTTACCATTTGGTCAACCGAGTTGACTATGGCCGATCCCTTTCCATTGGGAAGAGAGAGCTTTACTGGATATCCAATGTCATTATTGTCAATGTCCATAAAGTCTTAGGAAGTTGATCTTAGCAAATGGATAAGATCATTAAGGGTCTTGTCTTAGTCTGTTTTATAAGAGTCCCAAAGGAGCTCACTATGTAACTTAGAAAGTGATTGAACCACCAACTTTCTCAAGACTTTGACACCCAACTCTCCCGGCTTGTCAATATGTGACTACATCTCCAAGATGGGACCACACATAAACCTTTACTTGCCAATAGGGCTTGAGTGACCTTAAACTTTTCAAGAACTTGTGGGTTAGGGAGAATAATTGGAGGAGGTGAAAGAAGTATGATTTCCATGGGACATCTTCATTTAGGAAAGCTTGTTTCAAGAGATTTGGGAAGATCATAGATGTCTAAACCAGACATCTTTTGGGAGATATTCAAGATAGTTGATCTAAAGTCCTTAATATGACACCCAATATGAAATATTAAGGCTAGGACCCAACAAACTATTTTATAACTTAGAAGAGGGATGTCGTAATCCAAGCTATAAAATATTTGAAAGTAGGTGAATGACGATTCACCAATTTCCACCAAGAGAAACAAAATGTATTATTAGGTTTTAATTGGATTTGAAACTCCTAGATCTTTTGAGATTCATTGAACTTTTCAATGGCATGTTTCAATCTCGAGTGTGCCCTTCAGGTTTTGTGACTGGGATGCCGAGGATCACAAAACAAGGTGTGAAGTAACCATGCAAATTACTTGGTACCCTTAAGTGTTTACCCCTCAATCGATGTGTCGGTTAACCACACACGCTCCACTGATACTATGATAAACATTAAGTTACCCTTTGCCTACCTTGTTAAATACAAGTTAGTGTGCCGGTTAACCACACACGCTCCACTAACCGACTTAAACAAAGTGCAAAGTGTAATTTCATGGATTAGCACCTTATTCACATTTTCCTAAGTAACTAAGATTGGGTATTAATAAAAGGTTTACTTACTTAGTATTTATCATTAATACTTTTAATGAAGGGAGAATTATAGTCCTGTCAAACCCGTTCAGCTAACGACCTTCCACCGGTCAAGGAAGCGGTGGGTGAGAGTGGACACCCATTAA
Organism: Lactuca saligna; assembly: GCF_052625555.1. Classification (NCBI taxonomy): domain Eukaryota; kingdom Viridiplantae; phylum Streptophyta; class Magnoliopsida; order Asterales; family Asteraceae; genus Lactuca; species Lactuca saligna. The sequence continues at coordinate 188,811,005 of NC_136417.1, read as the reverse complement.
ACTACCATTTTATAGGCAGTAACCTTATACCCCCTTATAGACCGGCTTCGTGAATGAGGCCTACTAACGGTAAGACTGACTTTACTCTTATACATATATATATATATATATATATATATATATATATATATATATATATATATATATATATATATATATATATATATTATTAACTTATAATATTATAAAGTATAAGGGTTGAATTTTAACTCTTTAAAATTCTAAGGGCTAACTTGGAATGAAAGTATTCATAAGTGAAACTTTTCAAATTCCAAAACTTGAGGGCGAGTTTTGAAATTATTCAAAACTAATTAATTCCATAACTTATGTGTTTAAAGTAGTTTTAATCCAAAAACTCTTCAAGTTCCATAACTTGAGGACAAGTTATGGAAGACTTTAAACTAATAAAATAATTAACTTTTCTTTATTTTAAAACTTATGCAATTAATTAAGGTTACACTTTTTTTTAATTATTTAATGAAGAGACTCTTGGTCCTCCATAACTTGAGGACAAGTTATGGAGTCATAAAACCATTTAATTAGAACTGGACTCTTCATTTTGTAACCTTTGCCAACTTTTATGAGTTTTTTGAAACTTAAATGTGACTTTTCATATAACTTGAGGACAAGTTACAAAAACACATTTTAGAATCAACTCTTAGATTAATTTGGATTGAAAACAACTATTTCACTCAACTTTTCTATTAATCTAAGCAACTCATAAGAACAAGATAATTCAAATCAAACTTTTTCATGTAATTAGTCTAAACCTTAAACTAATACAAAACATGAATCCATTGACAATTATCTTTGAAATTGGATTAGCATGAACATTACCACATCAAAAACAAGTTTATAAGTTCAAAAACATCTTAGGGTAATGTTCCTAGTCCATTTCTAGCCAAAAAAACTCAAAAATATGCTGTCTGGGGCTCCTACTCGTCGAGTGCATGAACCTACTCGACGAATAGGATGATTTTACTCATGGACTCGGCGAGTTCATCAGTGGACTCGGCGAGTCCAGTGCCCAGAAAGCCAGAAAATCAAGTTTTTCAGCATTTTTCAGCAATTTGCATCAAGTATAAGAGAAAACAAGCCTAGGCTCTGATACCACTGTTGGGTTTTGAGCATTCTAACACTCCTAAGTGTACATGCAACCCTAAATACCTTGGATCTATGTTTTCTCTATTATACATGCAAATATGAACATCCAAGGTATTATCCTAATCTAGCATACAAAACAATGAATATAACAAGATAGAATACATACCTCTTTGATGTAGAATGTCTTCATGAAGCTCGAGTGCCTAGTGCCTCAAGTGTGACACCTCAAATGGTTCACACAACACTAAATACACTTGGAATGACTTGAGAGAATTCTACACTTCATGAAAATCGGCTAGCCCTCTCTAGAATGATACTAGTGCCGATTTTGGTCAAGAATAAGATGCATATATAGTTAGGGTTACACCATGTAAACCCTAATTGACATGGCCTTTCATTTCCATGATCCATGGGTACAAAAACACCATGGAGCATCCATGGAGCATCATATGGGTTTTAGCCCAACTAGATAATCCATGGAGCATTAGCCCACTATATAAGTATGGATGATTTGCACAATCAACCCATATATTTAATTAGTCTTCTTTTGATCACTTAATTAATCCTAGATTAATTCTTGATCAATACTAATTAAATAATCTTATTATTCTTATTATTAATATACTAGAACTTATAATATATTAATAACCATAAGTGTCTTATTTCTCTCATTGTAGTCTATCCAAATGCATGATGCCATGCAACCCAAATGGACCATGCAGGGTCGGGTCAAGTCTTACCAGTTATAGTTATGGAATTAGACATTAATCCAACAAATGGGCCCCAAGGTCCATGTTCAAAATTTATTAATGGGCCATATGGCCCATCAAGGCACAACTATAACACTTCCGGCCCAAGACTGAACAGTGGGCCCATAAACTCGAATTGTGGTCAGGCCCAAAGATAGATTAAGGCCCAAAAGGCTTATGGGCCCAAAACAAGTCCAAGTCCATCAGGGTGCGTACCACCATGGTACGTACAACGTACCGGGCTTCTGCACATTACGCGCGACGTTTTCTATGCTACGCCCAACGTAGGAACAGATTAAGCACTCTTTCCATTAAGTGCTTATTACTCGATGGTTCAACGTCCCAAAATCAGATCTGATCACATCTTAACGACCTAGGTCATAAAGTTGGCAACTTTATGACCTTGCATGCTATAAAGAACCTCAAAACCTCATTTCTCACTCTAAGACCTTAAGTAAGATCTCTCAAATCATGCATGGAGTCTTAACACCCACCAAGCTCGTAACTTTATGCACTTAGCATGCTTACAAAGCTCGGATCTGGACATCTCAGTCTCTGGAGTTGCTTCACAACCAAGAGAAGGTCTAGATCCAACTAAAGGGGACAAAATGGAAACCCTAACTAGATCTAAAGAACAAGATGGAAAGGTCACAACTTTATACCTCCAGGAGCCTTCCAAGGTGAACTAAGTGCAGAATCTTGAAACTCCAAGCCACTCCAAGCTTGCTTAGGATCTCCTTCTTCTTGAATAAACTCTACAAAAACCACAAAACCCACTCCTTAGGCTCAAACTCTTTCTCATAATGATTCTCAAGTGATAAGGGACGAAAATGAGGCTCTAGGGGCGAATAAGGTTGGGTCCAAAGTCTTAGATGTGTTTAAATAGGTGGCAAGACCGCACATTAGGGTTTTGGTCCTCTATTGCGTACGCCCCGCGTATCTTCTGCATATGCCTCGCGTACGCATAGTTCCTTCGCGATCCTTCCATCTTAGTACGCTAAGCGTAGCCTTAGGTACGTGTAGTGACAAAGAACATGGTTTGGCATGCGGAATTAAAGCTTGCACAATTGAACATGGTGATTTGGGTGTTTAAGAGATATATTGAATGTATATGGTGCTACACAAAAAGGATCTAGATCTAGACTACATAATTAACACACACTTACACACTCACTTCTACATCTCTCAAGCACACCTCTATAAGTGGACAAACCCACCTTATATAGAGGTGTTTACATGTCTCTCTCTCACTCTAACAAACAAATGGGTCTAAAGGCTAAAGCACCACATGCAAGTGGGTTTTACAAAAGTCAAACATTTACAAAGTCATGAATGAAGAACTTTGCACCCCAACATTCTCCCCCTCAAAGTTAGGAATGAATGACCCACTTCAAATCTTCCAAAATCAAGCACTACGCGGTTCGAGCCTCAAGGGTGACACATGTCGAAACGAACTTCAATCTTCAATTCTTCCATGACTCTTCAATTTGGGCTCTAGGATGTGAGACCATACAATCCGAGCAGCAACGAATGATCAAGAGTATTCCAAACTCCAAATAATCATCCTAAAGTTGCGCATAAAAACACACCCCAAAAATCTTCAATAATTCCAAACCCATTTCGAATACATCACTTCCGAACTTCCAATTGCATCATCTCGTAGGCTTCAAAACTTCAAGATCACTTCGGTCTTCAAATCCGCGTAATATGAAAAATTCAAGTTCGAATTTCCATATAAAACTTCTCCCCCTTTTTATAATCGAAATTTGATTATAAAACTCCAAAGGAAAAAGAACGTGCTCTATTCGGAATTTTTCATGTCAAAACTCCCCCTTAACATGTGGCATAAACATTTTGCTTCAATCCGGAAAATCCAAAAAATATTGAATTTTTAGCTTCGTTCACGGATCGCCTTTGACAAAATTTCTCAAAAATGGGTAGAAATTGTCAATTTCAAAATTCTGCAGTGACCCGTTGCGCCTAAAACAGCCAAATATGCGAAACACACTCCCATTTGCGAAACTGGGTAAAATGTGTAAATTCGCACAAACTGCAGGGATCAGATTTGAAAAATTTGCAATTTCATCATTTTATGACCCCATTTGCGAAGTTGGGTATAAACTATCAAAAATGCGAAACTACAGGTACTCGTTTTGACAATTTCTTCATGTTCTTCAAACTTTGTGTGCTGAGAATTTAATGCAGGGCTAAAATGCGAAGAGGACATACATTTTTGTTTCTATGGGAAGGTATTAAAAAAAACAAAAACTAGTTAGGATGTCCGTAGAAGCATGCTGTTGTATGTAGACCAAAAGCCTCAACACGACTCTATGTGTGAAAAGAAAGCCTTAATGAAATTATCACATGAAAATTTCTTCACAAAAAGGCTTATATTCGCATAAGTCAAAACGAGCTACCTTACTCTTCTCAAATGAGTTAAGAGTTTTCTGTTTTGTTTATTATAACAGAGGTACATTTCGATTCTTATCCAATCTTTTTAAACCAAACAATTCTTACACTCCAAAAAAATTTTAAGAGATTTGTCCTTGAGGTCTTTGATCAAACCAAACAAAACCTAGACAAATCACAACTCTGTGTTTATGATCTAACATCATGAGTCCGTGATGTAAGTGAAACCCAAAAATCATAAACCTTAAGGAATTGACGGGGAACTTTGTACTAGATTCTTACGAAACCTTTGTTTCAGTATCAAAAATTTCGAAACTTCAAATCATATTCAATTCGCATATGTGGTCTTGATCAAATATTCACAACCAAGAATGTTTGTTACCCAACAAGATCCAGAACAAATTTTCTTTTGAATATGATTTCAGTGTAAGTTTTATTCGCAAATCCTTGTCATGATAAATATTTTCACAAGCCAACTTGTCACTGACTACACTGGTCAAACAAGTAATTTCATTTACAATTTCTCACCTTATGTTAAGGCTGATATGTAATGAAATTTCAAACCAATCCAAAATGACTTTAAAAGAAGCCCTTTGATACTTCTCTACAAGTATTCGATTGTAATTCACGGGAAACTACACAAGCTGTTGATTATCTCTCTTGATGATTAACGAAGCAACCTTTGCCTGGGGTTTTACTGCATTCATGTCAAATTGAATTTTTGACATCACAACATTACAAATTTTTTGTTTCTTATCTTATTTCGTTGGCACAATGCACACACGAAATCCTTGAGGTTCTGAGTAAAACCAACTCAGACTGATGATTTCGCAAGTCTGGCATATAACTTCACTTTAAATCCCAAAAGTGAACGAGCCTTGCTTCCATGCGAAGGGTTTTACCGGTTCGGATACCATAACGGATACTTGACAGGCTGTTTACTCAAAATGGTTGGTATTCTGTCCGGTTTTCGAGGAGATGTGACAGTTACTTTTTGGAACATAGTTATCTTTTGCAGTCATGATCCGAGATTCAAGGTGCCACATCGGATAACATTAAATGTATCCCGCTTTAATTTCAAATCAATTTTGAGTAATCTATAAAAGGGGGATCAAGAACACTATGTACGGTTACGCAAACAAGAACTCTCACAAAACTTCAAAGATTAAAACTTGATCCAAACTTCAACTTTCTTTCTCAAAAACCTAACAATGGCAGCCACTAATTCCAACACTGATGAGGTTCTTTCTCAATCACTGATGAAGACTCAAAGCACCAATTACCAAGTTGATCCAAACGTTTCTACTTATCCAGAAGAATTGAAGATGCTTATCGTTGCTCTGAAACGATCACCTTTATCAACTGCCATGTTCAGTTCATTCTCGGTTCCAATGGTGTAGCTATCTCGTGCAGCTTCAACGACATCATACAATCACACGGCGGATGTGATTACTTTCAATTTAACCAACAACAAACGGGTTAAACTGTCCAAGAACTTGTTTGTGGAAATCTTGCAGATTCCAAACAACCCTCCATTTGTCAAACCTGTCAACTCGCAGATCATTCATATGTTCAATGAGATGGGGCATCAATCGGAGTTGGCGAAAATAAGTGACTTCCGAAAGTCTGGATTGCCATGTATCTGGAATTTCCTATTTGGTATTTTTCTAAGGTGTCTTACAGGAAGATCAGTTGGACTGGATAGAGGAAGAGTGGAAGTATATGCTATGATAATGGGCATATACTATGATATCAATGTTGATTATGCAACTCAGCTGTGGAAGGAATTTGTTAAAAGCCTGGAAAATACAAATTTGGAGAAGGGGATTTCATGTGCAAGATACTGGAGCTTAATCCTGGAAAAAGTCTATGAGAAAGAAGCAATTCCAGTGATGACAGATGTTGAAGTTGCTGAATTTTCCTTCTATCAATTTCCAAAAACTGTAGAAGATGATGAAGCAATTTTTTCTCGTGTGGCTCGTATTCCAGATGCGATGCTTCGCAAAGTTTCTCCAACTCACAAAGTTTTGGTGAGATATTTGCGAAATATTGATACAGCTGATCAGACTGGAGTATTACCAGACGTTGCTACTCCATCAAAGAAAAAGAAGGTTAGCAAGAAAAATGTGAAGGGTTCATCCTCACCAACAGCACAAGATGAAGCTATTCCAACCGAAGAAACTTTATCAAAATCGAAGAAGGAACTCTTACCTTCTAAGTCTGGGGTACTGAAGCAAATTCGCAAAGCTGAAGTGAGTAGTAAAGGCGTTACTATTCGCAGTATTCCTGCGCCGGTGTCTCCAGGCAAGAAAAGACAGCGAGCTGAAGATGTTGCTAAAAATATGCAACGTACGCTGGTCAAAAGAAGAAAAATGGTGATTCGCAATGAATCATCTGATGAAGAAGTTGTTCCGGAAACTCCACCCGTCACATCTATGGTAAATGTTTCTTTACCAATAATTCACACTTCGCAAACCAAACCACTCAAAATAGTTCTTACCAAATCAGTTTCTGAGGAGGTACCTATTTCCGATATGGTTGTTAACGTATTTGATACGGGGGCACCTATCCTGAGTGTTGCACCAACAATCCAAACATCTTTACCCATGTCATTACCTGTTACAACTTTATCCAACACTTCATCCATATTTGAACATGCCCTTCAAAACCCATTCACAACACTTTTTTCATCTCAATCACCCGAAAATCCTCAACCTTCGCAACAATTGTCTGATACTGAAGTCGAAGGAGGTGCCTTTGGAGGGGTACTTGATGATATTCCTTTTGATTCAGACGAAGAAGATATTCCTGATCATATGCTGATGACAGGAAAACAGTTTAAAATTCTGAATCAGAAGTTAAAGACCATTATCCAAACGCAAGCTGATTCTGGTAGAATGTCTTCAATATCAGCCATGGAGGTAGATGTTATGATAAAAGGAGCTGAGAAATGGATCATGGAGAAGATTGATCAATCAGATAAAAATAATGAGCTCAGACTTAAATCACAAGGGAGCAATTTTACTTCTGCTGTTCAAGATCTCAAAGCTGCTACAAAAGAACGTCATATTCTTTTTGTACAAGATGTCAAGAAAGTTCGTGAGGATGTCAACTTCAAGATTCAGGAGTTGAAATCTGAACTTGCGAAAGATCTTCAAGATGTTTATACGAAACAAGCAGATGTTCAAAAGCAAATTATGGAGATTTCTTCTCAACTTCAAAAGCTTACTGTTCTTGAAGCTCATAAAGCCGCAACAACGGAGAAGTTTGATCAGTTGATAAAGTTAGTCACTGAGCTTAAAACACCAGTTTCACATTCTTCATCAACTCAAATCCTTACTCCTGAATTCTTGTCTCTAAAGATTAATACTTTAGAACAAGCTATTCAAAAAGCTCTTGCTCCACTTACGAATTTCACTTCTTTACTACCGAAGAGTGCTCCACCTGTTTACACAGGGGTGCAAGGGGGAGAGAAAAGTCGAAGTAAAGAAGAGGAGACAAAAATAGTTGGAAAAGTGATATCGACTCAACTTGTAGCTACTCTTCCTATTCCTATGAAACCGATTTCTTCAACTACAATTACCACAAAAATAGTTTCCAAAGGTATTGTTATTGGAGAAAACGAAGGACGTTCAAGCTCAAAATCTCAGAAAGATGTTGTAGGAAGAGGAAAAGGAATATTATACGAAAAGTCAAAGGAGGAGTTGAAAGCTAATGCAGAGGCTGAGATGGAGAGGATGAGACAAGTTCAAAGCATCATGAGACAAAGGTCAAGTGATCCTCCCTCCATGAACAAAGGAGATCCTGCGAAACTTTACTCTTATGAAACAATAGAGTCGAAAGTTGTGTGTAGGGAGATCTATGAGCCTTAGATGTTGGGGTGCAAAGTTCTTCATTCATGACTTTGTAAATGTTTGAATTTTGTAAAACCCACTTGCATGTGGTGCTTTAGACTTTAGACCCATTTGTTTGTTAGAGTGAGAAAGAGACATGCAAACACCTCTATATAAGGTGGGTTTGTCCACTTGTAGAGGTGTGCTTGAGAGATGTAGAAGTGAGTGTGTAAGTATGTGTTAATTATGTAGTCTAGATCTAGATCCTTTTTGTGTAACACCATATACATTCAATATATCTCTTAAACACCCAAATCACCATGTTCAATTGTGCAAGCTTTAATTCCGCATGCCAAACCATGTTCTTTGTCACTACAATTGGTATCAGAGCAGGATTCAAACTGCTTAGATCTGATTTTCGTATAAGAATCATTTGCTTTTTGAGTTACAAATTTACTCAAAATTTTCCGCGCATTTTTGGTTTTGAAAATCATTGTTGATCTTCAGATTTGAATTGATTCTGTATTTGAATTGTTAAGTCAAGTAATCGATTAGTGATTTGTGATCAATTCATTTGATCAAATTCTGAAATTCATCAAGTTTTCAAGTTTTCGGATATTTTCTGTGTTCATCAATGGCGAACTTCAACATGAATACAATGACTTCTTTCTTTCACTTGCTTGGTTCCTCAACCAAAATTCCGATGTTAATTCCAGAATACTATGATCAGTGGGCTGATAGAATGGAAGATTACTTAAATGGAATTGATGAAGAACTTTGGAATTGTATCGATGGAACAGTACAAGCTCCTGCTAATGTTCAACCAATTGGATCATCTACTGCATCTACTGATGTTGAAGAACAATGAAAACGACTGAAGAATAATGAAAAGAGGTGCATGAGGGAACTAAGAGGTGCTCTACCTCCTGTGGTTTACAATTACATTCGTAGTTGTAAAACAGCCAAAGATATCTGGAATACTCTAAAAGAAAAGTATCAAGGTAGCGAAAAGACGAAGATCAACTCTGTGAAGCAATGTCTAGTTGAAATGAAGGAATTCAGACAAAAGGATACAGAAACTCTCGAAAATTACTATGATCGTCTGAATGAGCTTATGTTTCGCTGCAATAGATATGGTATCACTAGATCTCTCATGGAATTCAATTTAACTTTCATTATGGGTCTTCGCAAGGAATGGCGAAGTGTGAGCATGATGATTAAGAATCAACAAAGTTTTGATACAACTACATTGAATGATCTTTACAATCAACTGAAAACACATGAATGTGAGGTCTCATAAATGTATGAAGAATCAAAACAAGCTATTGGTGGTCCTTTGGCTCTTGTTTCAAAGGTATCAGAAACTGATGAAAAAGATGGTTCAGATGAAGAAGGATTTTTGATGAACTCCGATGATGAAGCTGTAGCATTCTATTCAAACAATAGAGTTAAAAAGTTTTTCAAAAAGCCTTTTAATCCAAAAGGAAAGAATAGTGATGGGAAAAATGTTGTCACAAGAACTGGAGGGGAGGAGAGGAAGAAAATGGAGAAAATAGATGAAAAACAGAAAAATGAGAATGAAGAGAAAAAGTTGAAGGGTGATTCAGGAATTTACTGTCACTATTGCAATGGTGCGAATCATTTCGCAGCTGATTGCATGTTGCGAAAGAAAGAAGAGAAGAAAGAAAAAGTTAAAGATGAAGCATACTACTCCGAAAAGATTGAAGAATTACGTGCTAAGACCAAAGGAGTGTCTTTAGTTGCTAAGGGAGAATCTGCTGAAGAAGAAAGTGGAACTTATCAGATCTGGTCTTCAGGATCTGATGAAGAGGAAATGAGGCATCCCACACATGGAGCAATGTTCGCAAGTTTTGAGGATTGTGAAGAGAACATTTCAGGGCGATGTTTTGTGTCTAAATCCACTGACAAGTCACCCATGTCAACCAAGGTACGTGCAATTCTTGAATCTTTTAATATTCCTTTATCTGCTTATGATGCTGAAATTGTTTCATTTGATGATACTGTGGCTTATTTTGATTTTGTTATTGTGTCTGCTAGTAATGAAGCTAAGAAATTAAATGTGCAACTTAGTGAGACACGAAGAGATTTAGAAATAAAGAAGAGCAGAGTTGAAAATTTTGAAATGCAAGTCAAAAATATAGATTGTGATAGGAATAATCTTACTAATGATGTTAGGTTGTTGCTAGCAGAAAGAAACATATATTGTAATTCTGCAAAACGATTGTATGCAAAATTAACAGCTTAACATCATTCTTCTGATATTAGCAAAGAACAACATAGGAAACTTTTACCTTTTCTTGAGTATGAACGTGAAAAAGTTGATGTTGTTTCTTATGATTGCGAAAGTACAATTGCTCAATTTGACAAAATACCTGATGATAGATATTCATATGGTATTGTCAAAATTGATGAATTTCTGAATGCTGATGAGTTGGTTAACATTGTCAATGAAAGTTTGAAAAAGAGTGAACAAGTGAAAATCATAAAGAAAACCGAAAATTCAACTCTTGCCTCACAATTCAATTATGCTGATATTGATGAAAATTCTGATAATGTGAGTGAAATCAGTGAGATAGAAGAAGAAGAAGAGGTTGATTGTTCTCAATTATCAATAATTAATATCACATCCAAGATCAAAGGTAAAGAAATAATTGTTGATTCAATAGTAGAGGATGAAATTGATAAACCTTCAACTTCGTAACATTGTAAGTTTGATAATGTGGAAGTTGAAAGCTGGAAATCTGATGACACTAATGAAAATAAAGAAGAAAAGAAAGTTTCAACTGAAACACCTCAAAGGGTTGTGATTGATCAAGTGTTTGAAAATACAAAAGAATTTGACAAAATTTTAAATGACAAAGGCGCACATTATTTGGAAACCAACACAGTGGTATATCCAAATTTTGTATGTACTGATAAAACTATTTTTCCAAATCAAGTTTTTGTCACTACTGGAAATGCTGAGAATATTCATACTGAGTTCAATAAAATGATTGAAAAAGATAATCAAAAGTCCACGACTGAAGGTTTTTTCGCAAATCAAAACACAGAAGAAAACAATTTAACCCAAAATCCTTATGTGTTTCAAAAACAAAAATCATTACAAAAATGGATGGTTAATGGTGAAAAATCAAACAAATTTTTTGAAAAAGTTGAAAACTCAAAGGTTGAAGTGAAACTAAATTCTCATGAATTCAAATTGATGGTTGGAAATTATTCAACAGAAAATAATGTTTCAAAAAGAAAAGCAAGAAAAGCAATATTCTGGCAAGTTGTGTCTAATGAAAAATCAAGAGACGAAAAAGAACAAATTTCAAAAACATCATCAAAATTTCAAAACAAAAACACACAAACATATTCAAGTTTTCATAAACAAATAAAGTCTGTTGACAAGGTTCCATATATTCGCAAATATGACAACAATCGAAAATTTGAGAATTCGCAAAAATTTGCAAATAATCAAAAGTTTCAAAATGTTGGCAAATTCACGAATACTTCATCAAGTTTGAAGAACTCAACTCAAGTCAAAGTGAAATTTTCACCAAAACAACCAAATTTTCCAAATCCTTCAATATCAAAACCAACCAAAGTTTCATACACAAAAGGAAAATCTGATGTAAGTACGATCAATCATTGGTTTGAAAGGAAAGGAAAGAAATATCAAAGTGGGAAGTTTTCAGAAGAACAAATCAAAAGTGCACTTGATAAGTTCACAAATAATTCTTCAATTGCTAGTGCATCATCTCATAATTCGCAAATAATTCTTCAATTGCTAGTGCATCATCTCAAAATTATTGAATGACTATATCTCAATATCTAGAACTGATGATGTTGATATAATGGATTCTGTTACAAACAAAGTGAAAACATGGTTTTTAAATTCCAAAAATTTGTTTAATTCTACTAATGATGGACCCAATAAGTCTTGGGTTCCTAAATTTTTCCATTAAATGCAGGTAATATGTGACGAGCAATATGATATGAAATGGTATATTGATAGTGGTTGCTCTCGTCATATGACTGGAAGAAAGGAAAATTTGCGAGATTACAGAAGCTTGGAAAATGCTGGAGTAGTCAAATTTGGAAATAATCACAAGTGTCAAGTGAAAGGGTATGGGAAAGTCACAAATGGAAACTTCACAGTAAACAGAGTTGCCTGTGTTGAAGGACTTCAACATAATTTGATAAGTGTATCACAACTTGTTGTGGGTACTGGAAATCAAGTTGTATTTAATGAAGAAGGAAGTATCATTTCAAATGCAAAGACAAATGAAATACTCCTCAAATCCAAAAGATATGGTGATATGTTTACACTGGACATCAAACCGATTGTGGGAAAACCAGCTGTGTGTTTACTATCAAAAGCATCTAATGATCTCAGCTGGCTTTGGCATAGAAGATTGTCACATTTGAACTTTCGAAATATAAATAAACTTGTAACTGAAGATTTAGTTCGAGGGTTACCAATACTAAAATTTGATAATGATTCTTTGTGTGCAGCTTGCGAACAAGGAAAACAACATCGAAAAGGTCATCCGATTGTGATAGATTCAAAAATAGTAGATCCATTGGAACTTCTTCACATTGATCTATGTTGACCAAAGGAAACCATTAGCTAATTAGTTCCATTTTGAGGGTTTAAAATTAATATCTAACTAAGAGTGTTACAACATCTAAGGCTCATTATGCCAAAACAAAGCTCTTCAAGGGTTTTATGCATGAAAGTTGGCCAATAGCTTGATAAAGCTCGAATCTTTAGGCCCGAGAGACCTCATATTATCCAGATCTGAAGTCTCAACTTCATGGCATGCTCAAACAACTTGGGGACTCAAGGAGAAAATGGAAATGACCATTTACTCCCTAATGAAGATATCTAACCAAGAAAATGATCAATGTGATAGCTTTTTACCTCTAAGTAGCAGCTAGCACTGAAAGAACACTAAATCCAAGGGCTCTTTCTCGTTCCAAGCCTTTTGTTCCTCAGTTTCCTTCCAAAAAATGCACTAGAACATACAATCTTAGTCTCTCTCTCTCTCTCTCTCTCTCTCTCTCTCTCTCCCCCTCGCTCCCTCCCTCTTTCACAGATGAATATAGCTCGATTAGAGTTTTCACACTCAACTCCTACTCATCGAGTTGGGTCTTCCAACTCGTCGAGTAGACTTTAAAAATCACGCGGCCATTTTAAATCTCTACTCGACGAGTTGGGGCCTCTAACTCGTGGAGTTGCCCTGACAAAATGAATATAAATGAATTAAATATTATGCCTGAGAGTCGGGATGTTACAACCCCTAGTTTGTTGCCCGTTTACTATCTATATAAAACTTTTCTGTTTTAATGAAAATGAAAATAATTAATAATTTGGTAAAACATAGAATCCTCTCTAATAAATGAAGATTTTTTTTTCCCACTTGTTACACTTTTATTTAATTTTCCAAATGTCATTTTGTAGTTATTTTGAATTAATTATTTTTCCACATGTTATTTTATGAAATTTTATATAATATTTTAATATAATAATTGTAATAAATGTAGTAATAAATAGATATCAATTTATTAATGAATTTATCTTTTAATTTAAAAATTTTAAAATTAAAGTTCATTAGTTTCTTTTATTTATTTAAATTATTTGTTTAAATTCAAAAGACAAAAACATTTTCATTATAATAATTTATTATTTTTCTTATTTTCTTATAAATTTAAAGTTTTCAAATATTTAGACATTTATATTTAATTTTTTTTAAATTAATCTATATAATATATGAATTTCACAACTAATTTGTTAAATACATCCATAAAAAATACGAATAAATTAAAAATGATTATTTGAAATAATAAAACATATATTTAGGGGGTTTTTGACTTGTTTTTTAGGCAAAAATTCTTTTTATAAAAGTTATAAAAAATCAGATTTTCTTAACTTTTCTTAACTTTTCTAAAATCCAAAAATAATTTTTAAAATGTTTCTACCAAACATTTTTTAACTCATATCTTTTCCAACAAAAAAAAAAAAAAAAAAAAAAAAAAAAAAACTTTTAAAACAAGCCAAACACCCTTAACCCTTAGTTGCATAAATTTAGTCGATAAAGACTTGTATTTTGGTATATGTATCATGTATTAATACATGAAAATTAGGTCGGGCTATAAATAACAAATTGCATTTTCATACACCTATCGGCAGAAACTTTGTTTGAGCCCTCGAAGAATCTCGAAAATACACACAAAAATGACGTTACATTTTCGATTCCACCGTTGATATAACGCTTAAAATCCGTCATTAGAAGCATAAACATCGCAACCGGAATCTTTTCCAGTTCAAAGATCTCAGATTTATTGTTAGCAATGGCGAAAACTCGACCAGGCAAGAGAGACTTGGAATTCTACACCATCAGAGGCACCAATAAAGTAGTCCGAGGTAATACATACAAACATACAACGCGCGAAAGCATTTACTTGCTGAAATAGATTTCCTTTTCAGATTTTGAAATTGTCCTTCAGATTTTGTTTTAGGAACAAATGTTTGAGACTAATTGAATCATGACATACCGATGTACTTTCAAACCCTAGTGTAGTAGTTGATTTGAATACCCTTTGTTTATGTGAGACTTTATAATGTAAAATTTGTGTGTGGCTTGCATGTTCCCATCCCTAGTTGCTAGGGTAATGTAAGTAGGGCACTGGAATTACCAGATATGCGTGGTTTTGATTATTTTTTTTTCTCCTCAAAAGAGTCTTGAAAAGAGCCAGATTTGTTGTTTGAGTTTTTCTTTCCAAAAGAGCGCACATGTGACCCCACATCTAGCTGGTGTAGGACACCAACAACAACTTCAAATGATTAGATTACAGTATGGTCTTTTTCTTTTCTTTTGGTTTGAGACTTTGAGTGTGTAAAATTCAGTTACAGCTCTTTAGAAGCTGAAGTAGATCATTTATGCATATACACACACATTGTAGCTATATTAAACCATACATATCGACGAATTTGTGACTAGAGTTGCAAGCTTAGGGTACTTGAGCTGGAACTGAATAGAAACACTTGTTTGTTTTATGAGTTTCTAGGGTAATATTTTATGCCCTAGTTGAAAACAAAGCTTTATGTAAAGGGTTGTGATTCTAGTTTATTGTTTTTTGATGATAAAGCTGGAGATTCTGTGTTGATGAGATCTTCTGAGAATGAGAAGAACCCGTATGTAGCTCGTGTGGAGAACATAGAAGCGGATGTCAAAGGAAACGTGAAGGTTAAAGTTCGATGGTATTATCGTCCAGAGGAATCAATGGGAGGGAGAAGACAATTTCATGGGATAAAAGAGTTGTTTTTATCCGACCACTTTGATATCCAAAGTGCTCATACAATTGAAGACAAATGTATTGTCCATTCCTTCAAGAATTACACCAAGCTTGAGGATGTGGGACCCGAGGACTACTTTTGTAGATTTGAGTACAAGGCTGCCACCGGAGGGTTCACGCCTGACCGTGTTGCAGTGTAAGTTTTGAACAGGTTGTACTGTGTTTGATGTGTATTGGACTGGAACCGAGACTGATGCCATTTAGGTATTTTTTTGTCCATCCCAAAGACGAAAATGCCCTCCTCATCTACATCATTGAAAATAGCCTTAGAAAGTTATTAATAGAAAAAAAAAAAAAAAAAAAAAAAAGTCATGGAAAATGTATTTCAAGCTTTTAAGGGGACAATACACGAAGAGCATATTACTTTTATCATTTTATGGAATTTGTCATGTAACAATTTATGGTAGTGATTACACCATTATACTTTTTGACCATTTAAGAAAAACAATTTTCCATGTTATTCGGGAAAAACACAGAAAAACCTTAAGTTATTCCAAAGTTGATAGATGAGACTTCACTATGACAAAAAATGAGTTCCAAAAATTGCAATTTTTTATTTGATATCTCATCTGTGCAAAAGACGTACATACCCTCCCCACCTTCATTATCAAAATTAGCCCTAGAAAGCTTGTCCAGTCCAATCCAGCTCATTCAATCTTGTCCCGTGTAGCAAATGCATGGAGCCTCACCTTTTTTTTTTTTTAATTGATTAAATCATTTTTCCAATTTGAAGCTTCAAATTACTATTTTATGATTTTGTTTTGAAGGTATTGCAAATGTGAAATGCCATATAATCCTGATGACTTAATGGTGCAATGTGAAGCTTGCAAAGACTGGTATGTATGTCATATACAACCAAAAATCACGACTTCACAATTGCTTTGTCTTCTGTTTCTTCCATATTCTTGTTACAATATATATATATATATATATATATATATATATATATATATATATATATATATATATATATATATATATTCTTTCATTTCTTTGATGGAAACAAGTATTTGAAGCATTAACATCAACTATTTTGAGTAGTAATTAAAGTAACTATTATACCATTTTATTGTGTGTTATTATGTTTGAAATTGTAGGTATCATCCAACTTGTTTGAATATGACTACTGAGCAGGCAAAGCAATTAGATAGCTTTACATGTTCTGATTGCTCATCTGAAGATGTTAAGAGACCTCCAAATAGAAATTCTTCATCATCTCTGGTCAATGGCAAGGTCAAACCACTCTCCCCTCAAAAATATTTAATCCATTTAAATATTGTTTCTTTTATTACTTAATTCAGAAAATACCAATGTTCTTTATTCATTGCTGTAGTTTGGTAGATTTTTTTTACAATATTAGAAAAAAGCAATTGAAAAAGTACAATGCTATAATGTAAAGTACGTTGCTATTTCTGAAATATTTTTTTAAACACCATTTATTCAAAAAGCATGGTTTGGGTGATGATTAATTTTCATGCGTCTGATTTGGTTTTCTTGGATTTTTAATTTTACAGGGTGAACACAAGCGACAAAAGAGGTGATTTCTCAGTTGGTGTGGTTGAAGAGAGAGGGTTGTACCATGTGTTATGTGTGTTGTACAGTGCAGAAAACAAAAACTAACTCAAGAGTCTTTTGGTTGGAAAACAGTTAGTGATGAGAAAATTGTAGGTTGAACTTTAAATTGTATTTCCGGATTTCTCCTTTCAAATTTGGTTGTTTTCTAGGCATGTGTGTGTTTTTTTTTCTACATGAAATGTTGTTTTGATAAATCATATTTAAAAATCACAGACACACTTGGAGAAATGGTAGGAAAACAATAAGCAAGGACAGTTTTGTAAAAAGTTATATAACTAAAACCCAGCACATAACAAACGCAAACAATGACACGATAATAAACCATCATGACTATATATATATATAAAGTGGTTGTACTATGTGTTACAAAATTTGTACCCCGTTGTACTTGAAGCAACTAGCTTTTGATGTATATGAATTGTATCTATACAAATATTATAGACATCACATTTAGAAATGAGGTTTATATGTTAATATAACACGTCGTGATCAGGGGTTTTGTATATGAATCCTGAGTCCCCATTAGATCGTTTGTTGGCCATGCTTGCCCTTTGCATCAAACGAACTAATGCTTGCACAACTTCAGACATGGGAGGCCGAAACTCTGGTTCGGGCTATACACCAAAAAAATAGCAATTTCACTTTTATGTTTTCAAATCACAACATTAGCATTTTTAAAAAAATGTAACACGTGTGTGTAGAATGATTTGATTTGAAGAAGTTTACCTGAACACAAAGGGCAATGACGTCAGCAAACCTAGACAAAGACTTGGCAGGATACATGCCATTGAGTGAAGGATCAACCATTTTAGCCAATAAGTCTATATCATGAAGTTGAGGGGTCGCCCATCTCACAAGTGATTGCTCAGATCTCACTCTCGAGCTACACATTTATTTAAAAAAAATATATATATATATATATATTGCAATTTAAAAAATGGCTGAGAGTATTTTTTTAATTGGTTGAGAGTTTGTTTACCACCTGTCGAGTGGCTTTCGACCAGTCAGAAGCTCCAACATTACGACTCCAAAACTATAAACATCACTTTTTGTAGTATAAATACCCGACAATGCAAATTCAGGGGCACTATAACCAAATGAATCCACCGTCTGTGTTGTTGATGTCTGTACAAAAGTGTTTTTTATTAGGATATTCTACTTTCAATTTTTTCTTCTTATTAGGACATTATACTTTGAAAACACTGTCTAATTAGTAATTATAACTTGCTACTTTTTAAAACCAATAATTTCAAATTAAAATGAAAATACATTGATTGCTATATGTAATTTGTTAACTAAATATTTATTTTTGTAATATCTTAAGAAATGACCAAATTTTAATTGCACAAACTAAACCCTTGAACTTTCTAACTTTGTCCCAATCAGCCAACTTTTTGACTCCTTTGAACGGTCACTATGCAGATTGGGACGCCATGTCAGCATCTAAGCGGTCAAAGTTTGGCCGAGTGACTTGATTGTGACAGAATTAGAAAGTGAGTGGCATAGTTAGTTTGGTATTTTATGACATTAACCCTTCTTTTATAACTAAAAGTAGAAAACAGAAACGTGTGGTGTGGGGTCCACCAATTTACCTCCCGCTGTGTGTTTGGTGTAAGAGCTGCTAAACCACAGTCTGATAAATGAGGGTTGAGCTCTTCATCGAGTAAAATGTTTGATGACTTGAAGTTTTTATGTACAACACATGGCATGCAAACTTCATGCAAATACCTATCAGACATACCAACCATTTAGAAGGTGGGAATAGAGATATCTTTAATTTTTTAGACAAAATTACATTTTTGTTCCTAACTTTATAGTCATTTTTTGGATTTGGTCCAAAAATAAATATGTTTTGCTTTTTTGGTCCCTATGGTGCCATTTCTTAACCTTTTTGGTCCTTGAGCCGTCTAAATTAACATCCCAATGGTTAAATTCATGAAAATGACCATTACACCATTGCCTTTTTCATAGGGACCAAAAAGGGAAAAAGATTCATTTTTTACACAAAATCCAAAAAAATGTTTGTAACACAGGGACAGAAAATAAGTCATTTTTTAGATTTGTTTTTTTGGTCCTTATCATACTATTTCTTAGCGTTTTTGGTCCCCATGTTGTAATTAACAATCCAACTATTAATCTTATCAAAATGGCCATTATACCCTTATCTCTTTCCGAAAAGGCTAGACCAAATAAAAAAATGTCGAAAAATTTAATTTACTGTCTTTTTTTATTTGGTCCAAAAAAGAATTTTGTTCACATTTAGTCCCTAAGGTATTATTTTTTTAACCTTATTGGTCCCTCATCTGTCTAAATTAACATCCCAACTGTTAATATAACTGTGTCTCTTTCATAGGGACCCAAATCGAATTCCTTTTTGGACCAAATCCAACAGAAATGACCATAACACACAGGGACGAAATTGTCATTTACTCGTTAGGGACATACTCTAGGGCTCGAGCTGTGCCGAGTGCTACTTTAACACGTGCATTCCATGTGAGGGATTTGTTGTGCTCATCACAAAAATGCAACAAATCATGCAAACTCCCATTTGCAATGTATTCATAAACCAAAAGGCGTTGCCCATGCTCTACACAATATCCTTCTAACAGAACTATGTTTGGATGCCTTAGTCGTGACATATTTGAAACATTTGCTACAAAATTATCTTCATCTTGTAGTGATAATGCTGAATTATCTATCTTCTTGATCACCATCATCTATGAGACAATTAAATTTACCAACAAAAAAAAAAAAAAAAAAGAATTATGTTATTATAGACATAAAAAAAGAAGCTCAAGAAAGATCTGGAACACCAGAATAAATAAATAAATATACCTTCCCTCTGGGGAACTCTGCTTTGTAAACACGACCCAAAGAGCCTTCACCAATTATGTTTTCTTGACTGAAACTGTTGGTTGCTGTTTGTAAAGCTGAAACTGTGTATGAGATTGATGTTATAGGAGACTCAACACTCTTTGTAGTTGTAGACCCATAATTTTGTATCTCAAACATGTTTTCTTCTGTTGGTTTTACCCACTGCTCTTGCATTTCTGTATTAACTGCAAATAAACAGTGAACGCGTTTTACTCCATGAAATGTTTTTCAGATATTCCTCTTTCGGAGGAGGGTATTCATGTCTTTTTGCAGGTCTGGACAGGCTTTCTAGTTTCTACAACTATTTTCAATCATGACGATGAGGAGGATATTTATGTCTTTTCCACTATTTTCAATGATGAGGATGAGGAGGGTATTTATGTCTTTTCCACAAACGAGAGAGATCCATATCGAGTTTCTCTCCCACCTTTTTGGGTAGGACAAAAAATTGCAATTTTTGTGGCATTGACACATGTTGTAGTTCTATCATGTCATGCGTAAAAAACAAGGCTTAAAGAAGATGGTAAGAATATTTCTCACCACTGAGTGGATGGCTTTCTGAAGAAGTTTTATGACCCTTTTCCGTTTTTACCCCTTTTCGAAGGCAGAAGAGGAGTAAAAGAAGCCCTAAAAAGAGCAAGAGTGCAGAACACAAACTTATGCCTAAAATAGCTCCAATCCTCAGCTTTTTCTGATTACTAGTTCTTGATAATTGACCATTAGAGCCTGTAGGCACACTTGGAAGAGAATGGCTTCTATTGTTATTGATTATAAGGGGTGAAGGTGGGGTGGATGGAGGTGGAAGAGGAGTGGGAGCATTATCAAATGAATTTCCATCATATCTGTTTCATTTCAACAAAAGCATAAATCTCATAATAACAAAAAAAAAAAAAAAAAAAAAAAAAAAAAGGAGGGTAAAGGGACAAGTTATTACACGTATGAAGTTTAATAGCTTACTTGAAAGAAGGTATGGAGAGAAGCTCCTTTGGTATCCATCCAGTGAAATTGTTGTTTGCTATATTTCTGTTAAGGAGAAAACATATAAAAGATAATTGGAACAAATTAAGAACACAACAAAACAATATGAGAGTTTGTGAAACTTACATATTTTTCAAAGGTAGACTAGAAAGGGAACTTAAAGAACCAGTTAATTGATTGTTCTGTGCATGACTGAAATTTTTTAAAAGTATCATTAGAATTCTGGACATATTAACCCAATAATTAAGCAATGGGTAGTGAGAAATATAGCCTCACAGTGTAGAAATGTTTGACAATGAACTGATGGAATTCGGTAGATCTCCAGTGAAGTTGTTATGTGAAAGATCCCTGCATTTACATGTAAATGTATCAGATCTAGTCATAAAGAATAGTGTATAATTGGGTAGATTTTTCATTTTTCAAAGTATAAGGCCTTAATAAGAAAAAAAGTGAAATGAAAATCGTGTAATACAAAGATATCAAAGTAAGATGCTATAAGACATAAATAAATGAAAGTATGTTTCTATTTCTTGCATTTAGCACATAAATATAGATGCATATATAAAATGTAGTCTGTTTGTAAGTATTGCAGTTTGAACTTACAAAGTTGCAAGGCTAGTGAGATTATAAAAAATATCACCAATATTCTGAGAGATCATATTGCTACTAAGATTCCTGAAACCAAGATTAATTGGATTAAACATTGTGGAAAATAACATTAGATCATGTATATGTGTGTTATGGTGCTCACATGTAATTCAGATTAAACATCACAGCAATGGAATAAGGAAGACTTCCACTTATATTGTTGTTTGCAAAATTCCTGTATTGGCATAAACTTAATGAATATTTTTAATAAAAACTGGTAAATATTGAAAATAAAAAAATGATCCGAGAAATGATTAAATATTACAGGCTGGTAAGATTTGGTGGTAATTGATATGGAAGTGTGTCATGAATGTTGTTCCCACTTAAATCCCTTCAAAAAAACACCCAAAATGAAACTTAAATTAGGAAACATATAGGCTCTTTTTGTTACACAGGACAAGACATGACATGACATGACAGAACAGACTGTACTGTGTTTATCCCATCAAAAAAGTTGGGACAAGGCTGGACTCTCGATCTATTGTCTGTGTAAAAGACAAGAATGCCCTCCTCATCTGTATCATAGAATATAGCCCTAGAAAGATTGGCAAGTATGGTGAGTTTAAAGATGTGTTCTCACAATGTTTTTAGTGACATGAAGCCTGATAACAAGTATCCCAATGTACCATCAAGTCCTAATCCAGGAAGTTCACTGTGTCAAGGCAACAATGATGAATCTTATTAGTTGAATGAGTGTTAAAGAAATAGCAATGCACTTCCATTTATTTCATTTCTTTCTATTGCAACATTGTACTTTCTAATTTCTTTTTTCTTATTAGGACATTTTACTTTGAAAAATATATATTTTTTAAAATTTAAGTTTTAATGATGTGATGGAAAGAAAGGAAAGTAGCATGCTATGATTTAAAAAAAACATAAATGAAAGTACATTGCTATTTCTTGCATCTGAGCCTTGCAAAATAACTCTATTATGGAAAAAATTAACTCACATGGAAACAACAGATGTACCCTGACAGGTAACCCCTCTCCATGACTCTCCACATGGATCACCAGCATTATTTTTCCAGTTAGTTAGCTGGGCAGAATTGTTTAAAGATGAGTACAAAACCCCAAGTGCTTGAACTGCAACCACACAACTTTTTTTTTACATGAAAAGATTCTAAATGAAAGAAATTACTCTCTTTTTCATGGAGAAGATTTCAATAGTGATGAAGTTAGTAGTAAGCTTGGTTTTAATCCGATTTAGCTTTGGATACCAGGTTTTGATGAAAAAACGAACCATTATTGAATCAATCATCAATGGCTTATGGCTATACATCCGCATAGGCCCATGGTTCCATATGAAATTATGAATCACAAACAAACACACACAAACTCTGTAAAACACATTTTATTTACCCAAAACCCTCAAGTTCGAGTTTGAACGAATCAAAACCTAATTGAAGCATCAAAACTCGTTGTGAAAAACAGAATTTCAATCCAGACTAACCACAATTCGAATTAAAACAACTCAAAAGTACCAAATCAGTCGAGATCAAAACCAAAAAGAAAAACAAAATGAAAATGAAACAAGTGTTAGTAGTGCAAATACCATCAGTTGGATCAGTAATGGCTTCAACACAGCTCAAGAACATGAAGATCACCGAAACGAACTTCAACATCAAAACGCGTTGGAAGCTGATTTTAGCCATTTTTTGAACTGTCCTGATCAAAGCATGCAATAACAGAGCCGTTGAAGCGAAGAGAAAGATATAGGTTTTGCCATTCTTATGACCATTGGTATATTAATGGCATTGTGAGAAAGAAACGGAAGAGAGATTTTGGAATAATGACGAAAAAGAGTGAGAGAGAAAGAGATGGAAGCGTTAGCAGCAGGCAGTTGAATTAATATGAAGAGAGGGAGAAGTGTCGGCGAACAAATATGGGAACTAATAAATATTGCGATTTGTTTGTTATATTTGGAGGTAATGTTAGATCCGATTTTATAGCCGGGTATCTATCACGTGTAAACGGGTCGGATCATAATTCAAGTTTTAATCATCATCATCATCAGACATTAATAAAATAGAGAGTCAATTGAGTTTGATATGATATAGCTGTCGGCTCGACTTGGACAACGAACCAAAATAGGTAAATTGGTGTATGTCGGATCGGGTTGGGTTAAAACTCTTA
Source organism: Lactuca saligna (assembly GCF_052625555.1). Classification (NCBI taxonomy): domain Eukaryota; kingdom Viridiplantae; phylum Streptophyta; class Magnoliopsida; order Asterales; family Asteraceae; genus Lactuca; species Lactuca saligna. Next base: position 188,787,337 of record NC_136417.1, on the reverse strand, counting down.
AATAGTGTAATAAATATAACTATAAAAACTATATTACTTAGAGTCATAATTTATTTTAATAATAAAATTATTATAAATGTCACGAGCATTAAAAATATATATTTTATACTATTTCGGGTACATGTGATTCCTTAGTTAATTTTTTATTTATGTATTCAAACATTATCCATATTGAACTGTTCATAAGTAATTTTTCAAAATTGCTACATTTAATTAATATGTTTGGATTGAGTTTCAAGTTAAACTTTATATTATCATATACAATTTTAATAGAAAATTATAAGTTTAAAACAACCGATTTAAATTTGTTTTATAGTGTACATTTTTAATCTTTGAGATCAAGTTTGAATCTTGGTCGAGTTGAGCTAGAACATACATAGGAAATTTATTCATTAATATCATATAGATTTAACATGCACTCGGGTTACCAACATATCTTTTATCACAAAATGATCATCTACGTCACTTAAGGCTATAAACGAACCGAACGAATACGAACGAGAGTTTGTTCATGTTCGTTCATTTAAGTTAGCCGAACAAATGAATGAACATGAACATATAAACGAACGAGTTTTATTGTTTATGTTCGTTCGTTTAACAAATTATATTGTTCATGTTCGTTCATTTATGTTCGTAAACATGTTAAACGAACATGACCGAACAAATATAAACAAATATGATTGAACATATATAAACATTTAATAAAACAATGTAATCAAACCAAATTAAACATACATGAACATGAGAGGAACTTATATGAATGAATATAAATGAACGTTCACAAAACATATCTAAGTGTACGAGACCGCAGTTCATGTTCGTTCTTTTAACTAAACAAATGATGATTTGTGTTCATGTTTATTCATTTATTAAATAAACAAATATAAATGAACATTCCACCGAACGAGACATTTTTATAACAATATGTAGCTTCCTCTCATGAGTATTTGTATATTTTTGCTAATTTTTCATGTATAAACGTTTGCTACTTAAAACCGCCTTTGTGAGGATATCACATTTGTTCATTGGACAATTCGTAGATTCTTTTCATGTTAATTCATAATGGGTGCAAGAAAGGCTGAGCCAATAGGTCGGGAAAGGAGTAAAGAAAATAAGCTTGTGCCATTGTTGCGGTTTTTTGATCTTGCCCACAAAAAAACAACATTCATTTCATGTTAATTAATAAAAGGGATAACGGAAATGAAGTAGAACGTTTAAAAAACAGGGTTTCTGTAAATAGAGGCCGAGACATGTAAGTTTTCCGATGCCAAAAGCTTGGCCCCAATGGGTTCCATTCCCATGGAGAGGCCGGAAAGAACCGAGTATCTGATGATATTCGCGAAGCCAAGGGCGAGTGAACCTCCAGCAAAAGAAAGCTCAGAGGTGGCCAAGGAAAAGCATGAAGATCAAGGAACGTGAATATAGTAACATACTTGTGTGGTCTTGATCTTCTGGATTGTTATAGCTGTTATTGTTCATGTTCTTTCCCATTAATATGAATGTACATATATAGTTTATAAGAAGTCCCTTTATTTTTGTCTTCTTTTCTTTCTTAGTAATGAGCTTTATATATGATTATGAATTAGTGAAGATGATGGTCATTCGTTGGTAAAAGGAAAGAAAAGTCATATACGTAAATGTATCCAAATAATATGATAATTTTAATGAATAACTTAACTATGTTGAAAGAAAAGTCATGTACGATATATCAAAACTATGGAATCAGTTGGAAGTTTAGCTTAACTATGTTAAGCATTTTTATCCAACTAGTTTGAAGTTGTATGTTTATGGATGAAGCAATAAATTTGTATTTTCTATAGAAGTGAATAAAAATAATTGATGTACATAACGTTCAACCCAACTATTATTTTGACATTTCAACGGGAAACGTATATTGACATTTTGCATAATATCCATCGAGGATGAGGACACATCACCAAATATTAATACACATTCAATGTCCAATATTTGTAGCACAAATATTTTGTTTGTTTTTTAAAGATTATATTTGAACTTCTTAATGCTGCCAGGTATTATTAACTGCATACAAAATTACCAAATATTTTGTTTGTTTTTGAAATATTTTGTTCATTACATTTTTATAGGAAAAAAAATCGTTTGATTCGACTATATGTGGCAATAACTTGAATTTTGCGGACTTAATCGATAAATGCATACAAAATTACCAAAAAGCTATTAATAACTGCATACTTTTCTAAAAAGTTAATATTACGTATCTAGAAAAAGGTTAAATACATAGCTATGCAATCATGTTTTGCTATTTATCAATTATGCAACAAAAATATATCTTTTAAATAAATTAGGTAGCCACGTTTTAACATATTACTACAAATTGACAATTTATTCATAGATAAATTGGTAAAAGAACAATTGAATTGCATAAATTGGTGAAAAGAAGTTGGTATAACAACCTCAAACATTGTTTCATAAATGGATAACAAGTCATTTTAATTGAAAGTTTGGTAAAAATAACAAATAATTAAATACATATGCATTTAACCCTACATTGTGCTTTAGATATCTCACCATGACACCATCATCACCTCAATCACCGTCACAGTCGCCTTCTTTGGCCCCCTGCCACCACCATCGTTGCCCATTGGCCCATCACCACTTTCATGTCAAAATTAGGTACATTAACAAATAACATTATCATTATCATATCTACAATAAAGTGACACCACGAATCTTGTCCATTCATATTTGTAATGCTTTTGTTTTCAAACTAATGGTCGCGTCGATTATGATATAGAGTTCATGAAAAGAGTTTTAATGATATTAAGCTAATATTGTTATTGTATATATTTAATTTTTTGTTATAATATTAATATGATTTTGATTTTTAACACATGTGAATTCATATATTTTTTATTAGGGAGGATGATTCATGAATCATTGAAATAAAGTTTATCATCTTGTGAACGCACAGAAAAAAGTTGGTCGGCAAAGCAAAGTAGGCTTGAATTCTTTTGTATTTTCTATTTCGATGTAAAACAAAAGACTATGTTTTGTCGACAGGGATTAGGGATATGTATTTTGTAAAAGGTTTATAAACACAAACAATAACAAAATATTTTAGAAAAAAATCAAATGTTAAGAAATATATTTTTATGCAGAACGATAATATTATAATTTCCATATATTAAAGGAATGTATTTACACCATTAGCCCATTTCTTTTACACCGAATTCTTTCTTTAAAGGTAATAAATAAAAAGGAAAAAAAGACAGCCATAAACATTTGGGATAATGACTTGAAAGGGTAACGAACTTTCGATTTTGTTTACATTTAGTCACTAAACTTTTTTTCGTTATCTATTTGCCATTGAACTACTGAAATTGTTCACATTTTACCCTTATGACCGGCTGTTACCGGTCATAAGGGTAAAATGTGAACAGTTTCAATAGTTTATGGGCAAATAGATAACGAAAAAAAGTTTAGTGGTTAAATGTGAACAAAATCGAAAGTTCGTTTCCCTCTTAAAAGTTCAATGACTAAATGTGAACAAACTTCCTACTGTATTATGTTTTAGCAAATTATTTATTTTTGTTTAATTGTAGCAACATTTGTTGATGAAGAAATCTATGAAATAAAAAAACAAAATGTAATATCCGGATTTTCAGGTATCATAATTTAAGTAATTTTCTTTTTAGTTAAGAAGAGCGACTCAACGAGTTGACGCCTCAACTCGTCGAGTAAGGTCACGACTGATGACTCGGATTAATGAATGGACTCGACGAGTCCGCGCTGTTGGCAGAAACCCTAAATCTTTGGGCCCGAGCCATATTTAAAGGCACTTATGGCCTTCAATTACGACTACCTTTCCCATAAGTGAGAACCCTAGCGAGCTTGAGTGTGTAGAGTGAGAGGAAGAGCTATCTTGAGCTTTTTGGTGTGATAGATATGGACCCTTCTAGGTCCAGAGAGCCGAGAACATGAAGCTTTAGTGGAGTAAACATTGGGGTTCGAAGTTAGGAAGAATTTATGGGATTTTTATGGTATATATAGTTACTTTCATCTTACATAGATATGAAGTATTTTATATAAATTACGTGCTATGTATGCATATTATTTGAATACTTGATGTCTATGCTGGATGAACGATTTTATACATGTATTAAAAGATTAAAACGGTATATTTATTTTATATCTACAAATATGTTGCGGATGAAACATGGGTAGATGAAATAGTTGGTGTGTGATGAAATAAAATGATGAGAGATAGGTGATGATAGAAAGGTGATGATAATTAGGTAAATAGACGATGATGAATATGTGATGTAGGATGAAAGGAGATATCATAACCTTAACCGGCAATGTGGCGATGTAGTCATCTACGAGAGTATAGATGGCGACCACGGACTATTCTAGACAACCCAGTGGAAACACGAGTAGGCCCATAACATGGAGGTGATTAATTACGAGTTCAGGCGATGTTGTAACTACGTATTCATGCAATGATACTCTAACTCCTTACTATGAATTACGAGTTCAAACGATGTTGTAACTACATATTCATGGGATATCACAAATTTCGCATGCCAAACCAATGGTCATAATTCACATCAGTGAGAATGGTTCATTTTTTTGTAAAACCAAAATCAGATTGGAAATTTTGATTTTTTATTTTGGAAAATGTCAACCCATTGGGTTTTTATTTCGGTTTCGGTTTTTTGTTTTTTATTTTTTAAATATATTTTCAGGGTTTTTTTTTCATAGATTTCTTCATCAACAAATGTTGCAACAATTTACCAAAAATAAATAATTTGCTAAAACATAATACAAGTGGAAGTTTGTTCACATTTAGTCATTGAACTTTTTAGAGGGAAACGAACTTTCGATTTTGTTCATATTTAGTCACTAAACTTTTTTTCGTTATCTATTTGCCACTAAACTATTGAAATTGTTCACATTTTACCCTTATGACCGGTAACAGCCGGTCATAAGGGTAAAATGTGAACAATTTCAATAGTTCAATGGCAAATAGATAACGAAAAAAAATTTAGTGACTAAATGTGACAAAAATCAAAAGTTCGTTACCCTTTCACGTCATTATCCCTAAACATTTTTTGGGGGTTGATTTCAAATTTTAGTGATAAAAATCCAAAATTCAGGCTATAGACATGCATTATGCAGAACACCCTCTACGGGCTCCGCAGATAGAAGAAATCTCCGCGGAATCAGGGTATTTTCATAATTCCGCCCCTCTTCTCTTTGTAAAAACGGGTCTCCTCTTTGGTCCCCCCACTGTCCACTGTCTCTTCTTCAACTTCAATATCTTCTTCGTGTCTCCGCATCGCCTTCAAACCCGATTTTCCGACGACATCGATTTCAACCCCAACATTTTTTGGCGAAATCAACTTCAACCTTGATTTTACAGTGACAACAGATGGAGAGAAATTTCCCCAACATTTTCGCTGATGGATACGACTCCCAGGTAATTTTCATGTTTCCCTCTTTAGATTAATGTTTCCCTTTTTCGTATTATTTAGATTTAAGATTAAAATGGTATCAATATGAAATTCATAACCTGCAAAATGTTTAGATTTAGATTTAGGATTAAAATGGTTTTGAAATAGCAAATATCCATTCCGCGGAGGGATAGGTCACTCCACAGAGGGACCTCTGCGGAGTGACGCATACTCTTTGCAGAATGGATTAAAATGGGTTTCAAATTGTAACACCGTAAATTTTCAAACAAAATTTTTAATTTTAAATTACCAACATCACATATAATTATTCTCAAAATCTCAAGTGTCGATGTCATAACATATTTCAAAATAGTTTTCAAAAGTAATTATCAAAATCCAGGATCCTCATTCATGATTCTTTTCTCTTGTGTGTACAATCAAGCCATCGCCCACCCGCGATCCTGATAAGAACCTGAAACACATAACACATAACACGGTAATCACGAAGCTTAGTGAGTTCCCCAAAATACCACATATACATATTAGCCACTCGAGGCTATAACTCTATAGGACCCTCTGGTCCGATGTGTCTTAGTGGGACCCTCCAGTCCCATGGCTTGTTGGACCCTCTGGTCCGGTCTGGGTGAGAACCCTCCGGTCTCACTACTCGTTGGACCCTCCGGTTCGGTCTAAGTGAGGACCCTCCGGTCTCATAGTTCGTTGGACCCTCCGATCCGATCATAAAATAGCACAGTTCATTGGACCCTCCGGTCCGGTCTAAACATCACATAATATAGCACACAACACATATCACACATAAAATGCATATCTCAGGCAAGTACATAGGGCCCTCTGGTCACGCATAGTTACCACTCTAGGTAAAGTATAGTGAGAAGACTCACCTCGGATGATGAACAATCCTTATAAACGCTACTGCTACGCACCGACCTCTAACTCTGTGCCAAACCCATAATTATCCAAATTAGGAGCTAATTCTCAATTCTCTCTCACTAGGTCTAAAGGCAGTCCACTAACCACCCCATCAATGACCTAAACTCATTGGTCCCACCAAGGCCCAATAATAAATAGGCTCTCCCGAGGCCTAAATCTCTCATCTAATGGTAAGCCCAACTCAAGGCCCAAAGCACATATATATATATATATATATATATATATATATATATATATATATATATATAATCCTCTGGTCCAAGACTCTATTGTAACAAGTCCAAAATCCAGGCCCAATACTCAAGGCCAAAAATGAGACTTAGCCCAAAAGTCCACAGTGGAGTTACGCAGGGAGTACCTCTCTTGGTACGCTCAGCGTACTTACGAATCCATATTGGCCATCGGGGACACTGGGGCAGTACGTGGGGCGTATAGGAATTACGCTCAGCGTACTCCCCAGATTCACCCTTTCTACTCATTTGGTCTTAAACAGTTAAGACATTACCTTAAATAGGCCTGGCAATTGGGTTGGGTTCGGGTTGGCGGGTCACGGGTTGGCGGGTTGGCGGGTTGAAATTCAGAAACTCAACCCAACCCATATAATATATGGGTTGGCAGGTTGTCGGGTCACGGGTTGATGGGTTGGAAACATCAACCCAACCCAACCTATATAACCCGTACAAATATATGGGTTGGCGGGTTCACATGTCAGTGGGTCGAACCCAACACGTATAACCCATTTAATAAGCAACACATTTTAAGATGAAATTGAAAAATCCAAATAAAATGAAATCTAAAAGTCATAAACATTAAACATAAATTCATAAACATCCAAAATAAACATTAAACATAAAGTCATAAACATCCAAATAAAACTCTAAAAATCAAAACATTCATGAAAAGTGCAATTGTTCAAACATACTGTAGAGTGTAGATTGCTACTTACCGTAAAGAGAAAGGAAGGTGGGTCGAAAATGTCAAAGCTGACAAGAGTGAGTACGAACAGCGATGAGCGAATGAGGAGCGGGTGACGATTGGCCCGATGAGTGATTAAATCGTGAGTTCGTGATGTTGCTTCCATCGAAGATCGGTCCTTAACTCCTTAATCTTTATCCTTCGTTCGATCGTTTGTGAATGTGGAGACTGGAGCGGGTGAGGAACGATTTTTTTTTATTAAGGCACGCAAATACCTAATGGTTGGCTGCACAAAGATTCAACAGTCAACACTCAAGGAGTCAAGGTCAAAGATGGATGATGGGATCATGAGACACAAGCCCAACAGTAGCGCACAACACAATGCCACATTGCCCAAACATATGGCTGATGATATAGTCAGTTACTCCATAAAGTCAGTGACTTTAAGCCTTTGCATGGCTGGAAAGGTCACAAACACCCAAAACACTCACTTCCTTATCTCAAAAACCTCCTATCTCATGTATGGCTTGATTCCAACATCCAAGATTGGATTTTTATGACATAACACCAACATATATACTAAAAGTGACATATATTATGCTCCAGAGTTCAACAAATCATAAAGCTTCAAGATTTGGGACCAAAAACCCTAAAATTGACCCAAAAAAAACTAGCACAACAATAAGCAAGTTCAAAACTTGATACCTCTGGAAGATGCACCAACAAGAGAAGAACATAGATCCAAAAGCTAGGTGCTCAAGTTATCCTCTTTCAAAGCTCCTTCATCTTCCAAAGCCAAGTTATCATGTAACATCCGGATTTCCAGGTATCATATATTAATTATTTATTTTGAGTTAAGAAGGGGGACTCGACGAGTTGACGCCTTGACTCATCGAGTAGAATCCTAAGTCCCGTCAAACTCTACTGTTACCGAGGCGGCTGTTGTTGCAGCCACAATAGTTGTTGTTGCCGCGAGGCCACTGGGGGGTGACTCGTTGCTATACCGAGAGTTCAGCAACACGAAGCCACCAGAGTTTGATGGGACTCAGGATCCGATAGTCGCGATAAGGTGGATTTCAGACACTGAGGGATGCTTCTACACCTGTTCTTGTCCAGAGCATCTGAGGGTTCGGTTCTCTTTGAACCAGCTTCGTTTGGGAGCTAAGGATTGGTGGAAGTTTGTGACGGCTGATTTCACTCCTACAGAGATTACAGCGGTCAGTTGGGAGAGGTTCACCACCATGTTCCAAGATGAGTATGTTCCCCCGGTGGAGAGGGAACGACTGGCGTAGGAGTTCTTGTCCCTCAAGCAGGGGATGTGACATCCCCAATTTCTCGGCCAGAAAAGACCGATTTGTTTATGCTTTGTTTTATAAAATCAGAGTAATCTTTTAAAGAAAATGGTTGCGGAATTTGTTCCCAAAACAAGATAAGATAATAACTTATCAAAACATTTCTCAAAGAGAATGTATTTTCATTTAATAATAAAACCTCGGGATGTCATGTTCCAATACAGACATATAAGCATAAACAGAACTTACATTTAATTACACAATTGATTTATATCTTCTTTAAATCTATTTGTGAAATATGTCTTCGTATTAATACCTGTGATACAAAGAAAACTGAGTGGGTCAGGCTTGGGAGCCTGGTGAGCATATAGGGTTTTCATCCCACAATGTTATATCATATATTTATACAATTTCACCATATAAATTCGACTCTTATCCCACCCCATCGATCCTCACAACGACACGATCTAAACTCTCGTATCTAAAATTTTCCTCTTTACCTGATCCCTACTCATGGATCTAAAATTAACCTTTTTCACCTGATCCATACTCACGGATCTAAAACTAACCTCCTGATCTGATCCATACTCCCGGATCAATAATTGTACCCAATCCATACTCCCGGAATAAGGACAATTAACTATACCCTAATCCTGATCTGATCCATACTCCCGGATCAATAACTGTGCCCAATCCATACTCCCGGACTAGGGACAATTAACTTAGTGTTAATCCATACTCCCGGACTAATAACAAGTTTTATCTCTTTACCTGATCCATACTCCCGGATCTAAAACTAACCTCTTGGTCTAATCCATACTCGCCGAATAACTAGATCAAACAACAACAACATCGGGACCTCTCATCTGTTTATCACACATCAACTATCTACCCATGTTCTACCCAACATATTAGTAGATAAAAATATATATTTTTATACATAGTTTAAAACCTGTATAACATTCTCATTCAATACCTATTCCACATAACAGATGAGGCACACCCACATAACACGTATTTCATAGAGAATAAATCAGATCTATAAGATAGAAGAAAGTGAATATACATTCACGCATATAACAACAAAATATACACATAACACGTATTTTATACTAAATACTTAATAATTATGCGTTAGAAGAAAGTAACCACACACTCACACATATAAACAACAATATACTTAATACACTCAAACCATACTTGTGTTATTATTGTGTTTATGAAAGGTAGTATACACTCACTTGATTAGAAGATGATCGGGTAGCACTACGACTTGTAGAAGTAGTATTCTTCGGCAGATCTGGAAGATCTTTACAAAAACCAGACTCCTCGCGGGCAGAGCTTCGACTCGGAAACTCTTTTTCTTCTCGGGATCTTCGGGCTTCGGGACTTGCTTCGGATCTCGGGATGATACCGGGGCTTCGGGGGGGGGGGGGGGTAAAATAGGGGTTAGAGAAGGTATCGGGAGTGAGAGAGCAAGGGAGGAGCAACCAAAATCGACTTACCCTTGATTTCTATTTATAGGGTGAGATTTTAGGGTTCACGTCGTGAGTTTTTAAGGCTCACGTCGTGGGGATTGATCGTCACTGCATGCGTCACTCATCCACTTGTGTCTGACAGCTCCGGAAGGTCAAATCTCAAAATTCACGTCGTGAACACAGTGTTCACGTCGTGAACTCTGACACAGTACCGGGTTTCGTGCCCCGAACTTCAGAAATTCATAACTTTCGCATACGAACTCCGTTTTCGACGTTCTTTATATCGCCGCGAAGGTCAGATTATGATCTACAACTCTCGTTTAGACTCCATTGGCTAATTTTGACTTTATTTTTAATATATTATAAATATATTACTTTTAGTAGGCCGGGACAGGAAAACTCCGTTCGAAATTCATAACTCCTTCATCTGAACTCCGTTTTCGTTTGTCTTTTTATCGTTGGAATAATATTGATGAGATCTTCAATTCTCATTGAGAAAGTTTTGGCTAAATATCACTCGACCTCAATCTCGAGTTTCGGGCTACATACTGCTAATGCTGAAACTTCGAAAAATCATAACTTCCTCATACGAAGTCAGATTTAGACGTTCTTTTTATGCACGCTCTCGGTTTAACATATTCTACGACTTTCATTTAGATCGCTAAGGATAAATATCTCTCTAACGTAAATTCACTATTTACGTCGGCTGTGTCGTGCCGGTTCTGTCGCGAAACTTCGACAGGTCATAACTTCTTCGTTATAACTCGGATTTTGGCGTTCTTTATATGCACGGAAACCTTGTAACATATACTATAACTTAGTTAAGATTATTCATTCTAAATAATCTTTCATCAAAAATTCATTTTTGATGCCTATCGTCTCTAAATTGACGAGCCCGGATCTACGGGCGTTACAATTATCTCCCCCTTAGGATGATTACGTCCCAGAATCATCAACGAAATAGGACTTGCATAATGATTCCACATGTTATTTATTCATCCTAGGTAATAACCGTAACTTCTATGTTTCCTCGAAAGAGTATTTAACTCTATGGCTTTCTTGATCGCAGAAGATGCCCAATCTTGCATCAACTTATCGTATTATGTTGTACTTTCAATCGTAACCTTCAAGTTACTAGATAAGTCCTTATTGTGGACTCCTTCTTCTTCTCAAGATAATTACTTTCATTTATCTATTGTAACAAATCGATGGGCCGTGCTCTATTGACCTCTCATCGCACGATGTGATGCTTAGACTCGGTCTTTAATGAAGTTAAATTCCAGGATGGAATATACCTTTCTTCATATTCTAATGTGATATAATCACATTTCAGCATGTAGCATTTCTACCTGCAAACTTCTTTTAACAACGAGCGCGACACTATCAATCGCATTAACTTCAACCTTCTGACTTAAGTCAGATGTTACATCTAACTTGGTCCTCTAGGCCACGTAACATACTCCTCGTAGTCGAACTCAAAATTAAACATGACCACTAGGGTCGGAACAAGAACCATCTTACTAGTTATTACCGAAACAATGGTAATGACATACCAGAATAAAATGGAATCAATTACTAGCTTCTTGGTAACCTTGTGACTTTCCCTGATCCAAGTGTGAGTCCTGTGCTTCCGGTAGTATATGCATCTACTATCTTTCACACCAATTCATACTCGTCCCAAGTATTGTCCCGCAGTCGACCAAGTCACCATACAAGAAAATCACAAAACATTTAACACATACAAATGTGTCCAAATAATCATAAACAATTTCCCTAGACTCTACTAGGACTTCTTCATTGCTCAATCTTCAATCATCAACTCTACTTCAACTCGATTGGTGATGGAAATACCAGACGATGAGACAACTTCAAGAATTTCACCAATCGTTCCATCATCCTGCCAATCGAAGGTGTACTTTAGACGTACCGTACTCCTCTAAACGTACTTTTATTTCATAATACATACTCTAAAGGCAAGATACCACTCTTACGATATCTTCTGATAGGTGTCATCCACTATCATAAGCCTTCTTCATTTCCTCCATTTACTCAATTTCTCTACGAGCCTTCACCATGACCCCTTGTACATCCAAGCAGACATTCGGTGTACCAAGCGAGAATTTTAAGATAAGAAAGCTTTAATTACGATAAACGTATAAATCTCCTTATCACCCCGAAACATTTACATGCTAGTTCTAATTTCGTAGTCGTACGCTTAGAATACTAAACACATAAGGTTTCTAGATCCGGTCGGCAACAGACCATAGATCCGAACAAATAATAGCATCAATTTAGCTATCACACAAAACAATTAGCACATAAAAGCATTTTAGGCATCATTCCTAAAATAAACTAGTGCTTGTGTCAATTTAGGTGTACTACCTAACATATTTTAGACACACTCCTCACAATCATTACTTAGCATTCTAAGTTTAAGTCTAGAATTTTCCTACAAATTCCTAGTTCGCTTAAACTAATGCTCTGATACCAATTGTGACATCCCCAATTTCTCGGCCAAAAAAGACCGATTTGTTTATGCTTTGTTTTATAAAATTAGAGTAATCTTTTAAAGAAAATGGTTGCGGAATTTGTTCCCAAAACAAGATAAGATAATAACTTATCAAAACATTTCTCAAAGAGAATGTATTTTCATTTAATAATAAAACCTCGGGATGTCATGTTCCGATACAGACATATAAGCATAAACAGAACTTACATTTAATTACACAATTGATTTATATCTTCTTTAAATCTCTCTGTGAAATATGTCTTCGTATTAATACCTGTGATACAAAGAAAACTGAGTGGGTCAGGCTTGGGAGCCTGGTGAGCATATAGGGTTTTCATCCACACAATGTTATATCATATATTTATAAATATAGAACATTCAAACTTGTACAATTTCACCATATAAAGTCGACTCTTATCCCACCCCATCGATCCTCACAACAACACGATCTAAACTCTCGTATCTAAAATTTTCCTCTTTACCTGATCCCTACTCACGGATCTAAAATTAACCTTTTTCACCTGATCCATACTCACGGATCTAAAACTAACCTCCTGATCTGATCCATACTCCGTGATCAATAATTGTACCCAATCCATACTCCCGGAATAAGGACAATTAACTATACCCTAATCCTGATCTGATCCATACTCCCGGATCAATAACTGTGCCCAATCCATACTCCCGGACTAGGGACAATTAACTTAGTGTTAATCCATACTCCCGGACTAATAACAAGTTTTATCTCTTTACCTGATCCATACTCCCGGATCTAAAACTAACCTCTTGGTCTAATCCATACTCGCCGAATAACTAGATCAAACAACAACAACATCGGGACCTCTCATCTGTTTATCACACATCAACTATCTACCCATGTTCTACCCAACATATTAGTAGATAAAAATATATATTTTTATACATAGTTTAAAACCTGTATAACATTCTCATTCAATACCTATTCCACATAACAGATGAGGCACACCCACATAACACGTATTTCATAGAGAATAAATCAGATCTATAAGATAGAAGAAAGTGAATATACATTCACGCATATAACAACAAAATATACACATAACACGTATTTTATACTAAATACTTAATAATTATGCGTTAGAAGAAAGTAACCACACACTCACACATATAAACAACATTATACTTAATACACTCAAACCATACTTGTGTTATTATTGTGTTTATGAAAGGTAGTACACTCTCACTTGATTAGAAGATGATCGGGCAGCACTACGACTTGTAGAAGTAGTATTCTTCGGCAGATCTGGAAGATCTTTACAAAAACCAGACTCCTCGCGGGCAGAGCTTCGACTAGGAAACTCTTTTTCTTCTCAGGATCTTCGGGCTTCGGGACTTTCTTCGGGTCTCGGGATGATACCGGCGCTTCGGGGGGTAAAATAGGGCTTAGAGAAGGTATCGGGAGTGAGAGAGCAAGGGAGGAGCAACCAAAATCGATTGACCCTTGATTTCTATTTATAGGGTGAGATTTTAGGGTTCACGTTGTGAGTTTTTAAGGCTCACGTCGTGGGGATTGATCGTCACTGCATGCGTCACTCATCCACTTGTGTCTGACAGCTCCGGAAGGTCAAATCTCAAAATTGACGTCGTGAACACAGTGTTCACGTCGTGAACTCTGACACAGTACTGGGTTTCGTGCCCCGAACTTCAGAAATTCATAACTTTCGCATACGAACTCCGTTTTCGACGTTCTTTATATCGCCGCGAAGGTGAGATTATGATCTACAACTCTCGTTTAGACTCCATTGGCTAATTTTGACTTTATTTTTAATATATTATAAATATATTACTTTTAGTAGGCCGGGACAAGAAAACTCCATTCGAAATTCATAACTCCTTCATCTGAACTCCGTTTTCGTCTGTCTTTTTATCGTTGGACTAATATTGATGAGATCTTCAATTCTCATTGAGAAAGTTTTGGCTAAATATCACTCGACCTCAATCTCGAGTTTCGGGCTGCATACTGATAGTGCTGAAACTTTGAAAAATCATAACTTCCTCATACGAAGTCAGATTTAGACGTTCTTTTTATGCACGCTCTCGGTTTAATGTATTCAATGACTTTCATTTAGATCGCTAAGGACAAATATCGCTCTAACGTAAATTCACTATCTACGTCGGCTGTGTCGTGCCGGTTCTGTCGCGAAACTTCGACAGGTCATAACTTCTTCGTTATAACTCGGATTTTGGCGTTCTTTATATGCACGAAAACCTTGTAACATATACTATAACTTAGTTAAGATTATTCATTCTAAATAATCTTTCATCAAAAATTCATTTTTGATGCCTATCGTGTCTAAATTGACTAGCCCGGATCTACGGGCGTTACAGGGGACGGAGTCCGTGACTGTGATTACATGGATGTTTCATGAGAGGGCGTTTTTTACCCTGAACACGTGTCTACTGAGCAGGCATGCATGAGTCGATATCTGAGCATTCTGAGGAGGGAAATTTGTGAGTTCGTGCTGAACTCAACATACCGGACATTTGCTGAGCTCCAGGAAAATGCCTGGAAGAGGGAGATCGACCTGGAAACTCAGGCCAGGGAGGAGGCCGAGTCTCAGAGGAGGGATAGGCGACCGGTTCAGTCTCAGTCGGTGGCCAAGCGGGCAAAGCCCGCTGATTCGAGATCTAGGGGTCAGAAGGGCCGCACTTGTGGGAAGTGAGACAAGAGCCATGAGGGAGTGTGCAGAGCAGGGGTATGCTACAAGTGTGGCAAGGAGGGGTATTTCGCGAGGGATTTCCCCAAGGGGTTTGTAGTTTGCTTTCAATGCAACCAGACCGACCATCGGAAGGCCGAGTGCCCGCAATTACTTCAGGGATCAGCACAAGGATCTACACCTGCTGCTAGAGCTACCGAGGTCCTGCCAGCGAAGGCCGAGGCACCGAAGGGTCGAGGGAGAGCCTTCCAGTTGACAGCGGATGAGATCCGCTCAGCGCCCGATGTCGTGATTGGTATGTATTCTTTTATTTGTTTATGCTGAGTTTGAGATATTGTTCTTATATTGTGGTATGCTTAGGTATTTTTCTTGTGAATTATGCACCTGATTTGGTGTTGTTTAACTCGGGTGTGATTCGGTCTTTCGTATCTTTAGCATTTAGTCAGAACATCAGTATCTGACAAGAGGCGTTGAGTCGACCTCTGCAAGTTTCTATAACCGACGAGCGAGCGGTGTATGCCACAGATGTGATTTGAGGATGTTGTAACAACCATAATTTTTTTTTTTATTTTTAAAGACCAGTCAATCAACTCAACTGAGTGTCAAACTCATTATTACTGAGTTCTGCCCGGTTAAAGGTCATTCTAAGGAGTTTTGAGCCTAATACACTTAAGGAATGGGTGATAGAAAGTACCTGCTAGACCCACAGTGTAAAAAATCGAACCTAAACCTCATCTAAAGGAGTTCACGGCCACAAGACCATGCGTTTATGGCCATAAACTCATGTGGCCGTAAACTCAAGGGTATATATAAGGCTTTGGGTCATTTCTAGTCATTTCTTCCTTCCTTGGCCGATTTTCCTCCAAATCCTCTCAAGTATCATCAAAGACTTTCACCTTAGATCTTCAAAAGAGTAAGTATTATATCCCTTGATTAGTTGATACATCTTATTAACTAACTACATACATTGATTTCATCCATGGAAATCATGTTTGTTTAGATCTACAAGTTACACCAAGAATACCAAGAACACACACTAGTGTTCTTGGCCAATATCAACCATTTCAAGCTTCTAGATCGTAAGTGCTCTTCTCTATGCTTCATATCCAGTTAGAACTCATTCTTAGGGACTTGAAACACACATTTTGTAACGACCCATCTCTGGTATGTTGTTTCCATGTTATTTATTTAGAAGTTTTCAAGAGGGACTCGGCGAGTCTATAGCCTGAATCGTCGAGTAGAGACGGGATTTCGAGCACGTGTAAGTCGGCAACTTGACGAGTTCATATTCGGGACTCGGCGAGTCCGCCTGCCAGGAAGAAAACCTAAATCCCCGGGTTTGCTCACTATTTAAGCAATGTTATGTGCCCCAACTCGCCTCCTTCACCCTCAAAGAGAGCTTGTGAGAAACCCTAAACCATTCCTTGTATGATTAAAGTGTTTTGTATGGATTCTTGAAGGATTGAAGAAGAAGAAGAAGAAAGGACCAAAAAGAGGAAGTGTAGAGCAAAGATCCAAGGCCAAAGTCAGAGTTCATTGAGGTATGTCTCGAAATTATTCTGTTTTGTGCTTAAAACCTCCATTAGAACACCTCTTAGGCTAGTTTAATGTATTTTCCAAGCTTTATAGTTGCATGGGTGCCTTGTTGGGTCGAGATATCCCTAGATCTGTTCATTTAGGAGTTTTAGAGCCCTGATCTATTCCTTTTTCGAAGTTGCCTTGCATGAGAACCCTAGATCTAGCCTTTATTATGCCTTTTGAGCCTTTTAATCTTTATGGACGCTTATGGGCACGTAAAGATAGAATCTTTACGTGTTAATCGGGCATAAGAAGCCCAGATCTACAAGTTATATGCGCTGGATTCAAGCGGAATCAAGTTTTTAGTAATTGCATGCATGCGACTCGGCGAGTCGTTCTTCGGACTCGGTGAGTCGAGCCGCGAGTCCCCGATTTTTCCCCTTTTGAGTGATTCCGAGTGGGGACCAGTGAGTAGTAGAATGGACTCAGTGAGCCGGGGGTCAGACTCAGTAATGGAGTGACTCGACGAGTTGTTCATACAACTCGGTGAGTCTAAGGCAATCTTCATAGATTCAAGAACAACTCTTCGAGTTGTTCATACAACTCGGCGAGTCGGATGCAGATAGCCTGAGTTCTAGAATCGAAAGGGAACTCGTCGAGTTGATGCCATACTCGACGAGTAGCAGTGAACAGGGTTGAGAAGTGAGAGTAGGGACTCGGCGAGTTGGCGGCCCAACTCGGCGAGTCAGGTCAACTGTAAGTTGACTTTGACCGGGAGAGTTAACTTTAGCCAGGGGTAAAAGAGTCATTTTACCCCAATGCAGTTATTAGTATTTGATTGAGTGTGTTTGTGGAATTGTAGCCGGGGAGATACCGGAGCAGCAGCAGATAGCTTCCAGAGCCATACACTCAGCAGCCAGTTCACGAGGTGAGTTTCCTTCCAGTAGGAACGGGTCTAAGGCCACAATGCCGGCCCGTTTAGCTATCAGTAGTTTCCGGACCTCGGTCCGATTCATTAGTTAGTATGTTTGACGCCTTCGTGGCTCAGACAGGCTTGCGTGTTATGTGTTCCAGGTTATGGCCCGAAGCAGTATGCAGTATGTGTTGTTGTGTTAGTTGATATGTTTATGCTATGCTATGTTCAGTAGTTCGGGACTTCTGTCCAATGCAGTCAGTTCTGGACTTCGGTCTGATGCAGTTAGTTCCGAATTTTGGTCTGATGCAGGAGGCAAGGCCTCAGTAGTTCCGGACTTTGGTTCGATGCAGAGGGCAAGGCCCTGGTTAGTTCCGGACTTCGGTCCGATGTAGTGGGCAAGGCCCAGTAGTTGTTTTATGTTTGTATGGTATGTGGTAATTTGGGGGAGTTCACTAAGCTTCGTGCTTACAGTTTCAGTTTTGGTTTCAGGTACTTCCGCAAGTAAAGGGAAGAGCTCGGGATGATGGCATCGCACACACCACAACTTCAGTTTTTGTCCTGGGAGATTGTTTTGACACTTAGTTTGATTTGATACAGTTGTATCACGACATTTTATTATGGTTTGAGATATTTGACGTATGGATTTATGATATGACGTCCAGTATATGATTTTATTATATTATAAAAAAAATTGAGTTGTATTTTGGGATGTTACAAGTTGGTATCAGAGCCTTGGTTTGAGGGATTCAGATACACTTCCGGGTGTATCTGAACTCAAACTAAGGGAAAGATAAAAAGATTTTAATATATATATATATATATATATATATATATATATATATATATATATATATATATATATATTCATAAGAGGTTTTGAAAAGCACTTAGAAAGAAAAGAATTTTTAAACGAGATAAGGGTGTGGTGCATGCGATCAGCCGAGCTCAAGTAAGTACTCCCAAATTACCCATACAAGTTATGTTATGATTTTCAGTTTTAGTTTCAGTAGAACAGCATGCTAGAATAGGACTAAGGATCTAGGAGGATGCCTTATGTGCCTTCCATATGTGTTTCAGCTTTACAAGATTTGCATGCTAGTATTTAGTAGACAACAGTAGGATAGCCTGTTTAGGTTATGTCTGATAGTATGAGCTTAGCATTGTATGCTAGTACAGTTTCTCGTCATGAGAATAGATTTGCTTGAGTAGTCTCCTGTGTCCGAATGCTGCTTACTTTGTGTTTTGTAGAACTCTTGGTGATGGGAGTTAGCAATTAGGTGAATATGTCACGTCACATGTGATCAGAGTTGAATAATCTCAGAGTGTTGGATTTGGCCCTATTGCGCAGCTCTTGTTTGAGTCTAACCGTTGTAGGTACGAGTCTTTTACTCGAAGTATTATATGAGCTTCATCACATGTGATGGTATTTAGGTGATGGCTAATTAGCATTACAAGGAGGCCTTCAGCAGCTGAGGACTGGTTTGAGTGGAGTCAGAGATTTCCCTAGGTCAAGCCTAGGATGAGAGTAGTAGAGATCAGTAGTAGTAGAAGTGACTTGGTGGAGTCTAACTGACCCCCGAGAGACAACCAAGTCAATGCTAGTCAAATTCAAAGTCCTGGTCAAGGTCAACCTCCTAGGTCAACCCTACTCGCCGAGTCAACTTACTGACTCGCCGAGTTCATATATGCAGAGTCCCTTCTTTCACGTCTCGACTCGCCGAGTTAGTCCATGACTCGCCGAGTCTACCGATTTCTGACTCCTAACCTATCCAACTCACCGAGTCTCCACTCGACTCACTGGTTCGAGTCTCAACTCGAAGGGTTTGGGGTTTCGCGACCTGACTCGCCGAGTATAAGGCAATCTTCATTTGACTCGACAAGCTGTTCATCCCACTCGTCGAGTTGCTACTAATCTTCATGCTACTCGCCGAGTCCACCCAAAGGACTCGCCGAGTCCATTTAGATCTCCTTACAAGCAGAGGACTTTTGAGTCATGCATGGACTCCAAACTGTAGATCTACCCTTCCCAAGCCTATTCCTCACGTAAAGTTGCAAACTTTACGTGTAGAGAAGGAGATCTAGGCAAAATACACCATAAACTAGGGTTTAAGGCAAAGATGCTCCATAATCAACTCAAGGGCAGATACTTTATGCTTCTCAAGACCATAATATGCTTAGATCCAAAGTAGCAACTTCAGATCTGGCTTCTAAATCAAAAGGGGTAGCTAATCATGGCTAGAAAACCCCTAAAACTCACAACCATAATAGATCTAAAGGAGAGAAACGACTTAATACCTTCAATAACTCAGAAAGTTTCCCCAATCTTTAGATCTAATGTCAATCCTTGAAGCTTCAATGATTCCCCTTCTTCTTCTCCCTTCAATTCACCCAAAAATGGCTTGGAAGCTTGAATGAGCAACAATGGGGCTTAGGGTTCGATGTTCTGGGTGAAAGAGGCAGTAAAGGAACCCTAGGGGAGAGAATGAGACGTTTAAATAGGCTCCAAGTCCTGAATTTAGGGTTTACCTCGCACAGACCAGACTCGTCGAGTCCCTTGGCCGACTCGCCGAGTCGGTCACTTACTCCTTGACCCGGATCCCGCTCCGACTCGCTGAGTTCCTCCTTGGACTCGCCGAGTCACCCTTTAAAATTAGGGTTTCCTTTCCTTTCTTGGCCTTCCAGACTTTAGGTGTTACAAATAATGGATTTGATTCTTAATTATGTTATTTGTGGAAATGTCAAGAATTTACCAAATAAGGAGAATTTTTCATCGCCCAAGTTTCAATTGGACAGAAACTTGGAATCATGCAACGAGTATTGTATGATGAATGAAAAACTTTCACATTTGGGAAATTTAGACTAATTCCTTGACAAAGTGTCAATTAAAGGACTAGGAGATCAAGTACACTAGGTCGTACATTGATCAAGTCTACCACAAGAGTGACAAAGATATTCTTCATGATTTACTAAAGTTTAGTGAATATGGTTATACTTAAAAGCTTCAGTATAATTCTGAGTTGATTAAAAGAGTTTCAATCAATAGCAGAACGAATAAGTAGAGTCAAGTAGGCAGAAAGATAAAAGTTTCTCTATTCTAAGAAGAAGTGAGAGTACCTTTTATTATGTTTTATGATAGGTCTTAATGATTAAGATCCATATCTCAATTAATCCTCTAAGTGAGTCGTAGTGCAATTGTATGTCTAAGAAGAGGAATCGAGAATTGAAGAAATGGTTAAATCAAGAAGTCAATCATACTTCGTTCCAAAAACAAGTCTTAGAGTTAAGATTGTGACATTGAGTGACAAGTCTAAAGAAGGTTTATAACATTCATCAAATGTGGAATTTGGAAAAGGGTTTTCTTATTCTTGCACATTTGAAATTGGTAATTTGTGATGTCTTGGATAAGACAAAGACCAACTAGGACCAATTTGGTGAAGTGTTTTGTCTTGATAAAAGCTACACTAACTCTTGAATATTTGTTTATCAATAAAAAGTTTCTTGACAAGAGAACCTTATATGTCAAGGAGTCAGTGGGAGTCTTAATGATGGTCTTGAAAAGTTTCGAGAACAAATCAAGAATAAACCTAATTAATCATCACTAGCACACAACTTGAGGTTTATAACCTATCGTGTTGACATTATTTTGTTTCTGTGCCATTCCAATTGAGTTAATTATGCAGGTAAGTTCTATAAGTTCTCATTTGCATGCATAAAGACAAAGCACCTTGATTGATGGAAAGTACATTGATATGTAAGGATAAGTTGCTAAACTACTTGGAAGACATGGTGGGCACTCGTGTTACCATAAGGCAGGAAATCAAGATTGAGAAAGTTCAGTCCATATGAGTTTGGATTTGTTGCAAACTTGTTTTTAGCAAATTCACATGGATAGGAACACATACACCATAAAATCTAAGTGTCGTAAGATTCCCTCCTTAATGAAAATGACTGTGAGGAAATGCTTTCACTAAGAGAGATTTTAAGAAGATAGCAATTGTGAAAATTGTATTCTCGAATTCGATTATTGGTACGGCATCCCTTTCCATAGTTCAAATTGTGAGATTTGGCAATTGGGTATTAGAAATATGAACTTAAAAAATTCAATAGGTATTCTGGAAGTTCAGCTGTTTTCTGAATACATGTCAAAGCTAGTGGGAGCATAAGTGTTATGCTTATATGATAATAATCATCATGATAGTGGGAGCATAAATATTATGCTTGTATGATTATTAAGGCAAGTATTGCAAGTTAATAATATTAATTATAGAAACAAGAGTTATGTTTTGCAAAGTCGTAATGGTTGAAAAGTTGTTTTGCTATAATTAAGGGAGAGAATATTGTACTTCATTTCAAATCTAAAGGCTTAGATTGTGGAATGTTAATAAATTTAGTCAAGGATACATAGTGTGTTCTCAAATTTCGGTTATGATTACGGCATCTCTCTTCATAGTTCGAATTGTAAGAACGTGACACATAAACTATTATGGCAGAAGATTGATAAAGTATCACATCTTTATGTAAGACATT
This sequence comes from Lactuca saligna, assembly GCF_052625555.1. Classification (NCBI taxonomy): domain Eukaryota; kingdom Viridiplantae; phylum Streptophyta; class Magnoliopsida; order Asterales; family Asteraceae; genus Lactuca; species Lactuca saligna. The sequence goes on along the minus strand of NC_136417.1, from coordinate 188,765,103 downwards.
ATGCATCATGTCCCATATGCTTTAGGTATAGGATCGATTGCAAATGCTATAATATTTGACCATTCTAAAATTTTCCAAATTTCTAGCGTATTAAGAGGGAAAAAGGACAAGAATCAGTTTTGACTAAGATAATTAAACAACTATCAAAGGACGATCCAAAGTTCGTTGAGGATTGGTCGCTTGTGAGTAGTTGGAAGTATGGTATTGGATGGACCATATCGACATTATTATGAATAGATAAGATTCTATTAAGAATGAGTTATCATATGGAAAATATGGAAATGTTTCCATATTGGGAGTTGGATATTGAGAGTCTATGTCTAGATTAGAAAATTTTATGCAAAAGGATGTTCAAAGGAATGTACTTTGAGTGAGAGACATCACGTCTATGGAATTGTCTTGTAACAATCTCCAAGAGAGGACTTTGTAATTTCATTGGCAATAGTCATTGTGACTTTAGTGCAGTGACATTACGAAATGATCGTTGAATGAAACGTTAGAATATAACATATTCTATAAGTGGAAAGAATTTGATATTCTTATACTTATGATAAGGATTGGGAGTTGTGAAATGAGTATGATTGGAAATGTGTTCATTTGATCTATTTCACTATGTAAGGACCATAAGTAAACATTGTGTGCATGCTAAGAGCATGGGACAATTGTAGTAATAATTCAAGTAATAAGTTAATTAACAAAAACAACAAATAATGAGTAATCAATATGGTGATGAATAAAAGGTGTTTTATTTATACTCAAGGTTTGGGACTATATAGGATTAGTATTATTCTTGTGTTTCACTTTGCATGTTTTGACTTCCTGAACAATTAATTATTTCAGAATAATCAAATTATTCGAATGGTACACATTCGTTCATATGTTGGATGTAGGTATGAATGAAGACTGTCATGAATTGGTTTATAGATTGTCTAAAGTGTATTAGACATAGCAAAAGTTTGTTGCAACGTTCATGAGTGCTTATGAATATGATTTTGAGCATTGGATTAAACTCACGCTCATAAGAATCACTTCATGGATTTTATCACGAGTGATTGTGAGTCGATAATATTGTATATTCTTGAAACCGAGACGTGTGAGTTGTTATTTGCTGGTCAGTGGCACATTGATGATAAGTAAACGCACCAGTAACTTGGTGTTATAAAACTTATTGTTGTGTGTGATTCGATGAGTGAGTACAAGCAAGCATTGAGTCGAAGTTTATCCGTTGTTTTTCCAAAGTGGGATAAAAGTGATATATGTGGGCCCCTCGATGATTTAGTGATGACACCCTAAGCGCTTGGCCAAGCCGGGACTAATTTGATGTGTTCAATTGTAGTCTGTTGTCAGCGTCATAAATCGGAAATCGGGAAACAACACATAGACTGAGAGAATGATTTCAATCTATGTATCATGTCTATATGATATCTAGAATGGAGGAATATATGATCCCTTATCTAAAAGTCACGCTTATGATACGATCAGAGCTGACAACAGCTTTTGAAAGCTACGATTGCTGATCAGGTTCTGAAGTCATACGCATAATAGTTATTAGACTTATCCAGGTGGGAGACTGTTGGATTAGTGTGTAAGTGCATAACTATTTTAGTATATACTTGACCCGATTGTGAATGGTCCTTTTAGGTTGCCTTCACACTGGTGACTAGACAGGATGATTGTTGAGGAGAGAGGCTGGTTTATTGTTAAGAATAATAAATTAGGGTATAAATATGATTTTTTAATATATTATATGAATAATATATTAATTTGAATCATATTATTAATTAGTATTTAATCAGAAATTAATTTAGAATTAATTTTGGGATTAAAGGAACTGATTGAAAGTGTAGGGGCTATTTTGTAATTATTCAATAGTTGAGGCTTTGGGCCATTGGATCGCCTTTATTAAGGCTTGAACGAAAATCCTATAAGGATCTAGGAGTTTTCGTCCAAGGGCTTAAGGAAAGGAGTCCATGGACTTGCTTAGGCCCAAAGCTAAGGGATTAGGGTTTACACCTTGAAACCCTAGTTAGCCTTAAGTATAAATAGCACCCTAAGTCACTAAGATTTCGTCCAAGCTTTGGGAAACCCTAAAAGTGATGAATTCTAGGGCAAGATACCCTTCTCTCCTCTCTCCAATATTCATCCTTTCACCTAGTGTGTTTGTGAGCCATTAGAGGTACTACACTTATGGTACTTGCTTTCAAAGCTAAGGAGATTCAAGGAACTAGTTGTTATTACTATATAACAACAAAATTTATGTATTCTATTCTTCTTTGTGGATTTCGAAAATAGTACTAGCATGCTAGGTTTCTTTGTGTTCATAAAGTTATATAACTAATAGTGAAACATAGATCCAACTCTAGGGTTGCATGCACACATAGGATTGTTTGTATTAAACCCATCATAATAACCACCAAATCCTTTCTTTCGATGGATCATATGATAGTGTGGAAGGTCCCTCGGTTGTTTAGGCTCATAAGGGACCTAGGAATCATGGGACTCGATGAGTGTTCGAGAAAACTCGGCGAGTCCAAGGCAATCTTCTAATCTTTGAAGATGAACTCGACGAGTTGTTCATACAACTCGGTGAGTCATAGACTGGATGCATTTATATGCTGAAGATGAACTCGACGAGTTCAAGGAAGAACTCGCCGAGTCGGTTGAAGATTGACTGAAGTGCTGTTGAAGGTGAACTCGTTGAGCTCTTGCTAGACTCGACGAGTGGGGACGAGTTTGTAGTATTATGCGGACGAAGGTACTCGGCGAGTTGGCGGACCAACTCGGTGAGTCTGGTTAACCAAAGAGTTGACTTGGCCAGGGTTTGACTTTGACTTTGACTTGGATTCAAGTTGACCCTTGTAGGGGTTGTGGGTACAAATTGATAACTTAGAAGGGTTGGCATGTAAGGATTGAGGAGTCAAGGAGAGCTGAATTTCACACCGAGGACAGTACAGACACTACACGGCATCGAGGTGAGTTACCTTCCAGTAGGGGTGGGTCTAAGGCCACAATGCCGACCCACCAACAAGAGTAATTGATAGATAATTGTCTTTGTGATAATTATCTTGGTATGCTTATGTGATATGCTTATGATATATGCTTATGTGATATACTTATGAGACATGCTTATTTGATGTGCTATATGAGTTAGTGGTAGTAGCAGGGAGTAGTTTTTCCTTGAATCGGTCGTTAGGACTGAAGGGTAGGTCAGTATCCCAGATATGCCTGACCGTATGATTATATTTGTTTTGTATGATAGAGGTAGGGGTTGAATAGTCCCCGTTGTCGGTTGAGATAGATCGTAGGGTAGTCGGCACCCCAGAACGGCCCAATATGGGTAGGTCATCACCCCAGAATGGCTTGACATGGGTAGGTCAGCACCCTAGAATGGGTTGACATGGGTAGGTCAGCACCCTAGAATGGCTTGACATGGGTAGGTCGGGCACCCTAGAATTGCCCGACAGTATGCATGTTATGCGATTGTATGGTATGTGCTATGATGGGGGAACTCACTAAGCTTTGTGCTTACAGTTTCATTTTTGGTTTCAGGTACCTCTTCGTTTAAAGGGAAAGAGTCAACGGTGTAGCAGCGCATCACACACACATATGGTTTCCGCATGGAATTTTATGGGATTGTACTCTGATTTTCATTACTTTTGATGATATGGTTTTCTGACACGTTGTTATGGTTTTTATAAATTGATATGACATTGGCAATGTTTGGTAAAATATGTTATGAATCTCTTAATTAAAAATGAAAATTTTGGCCTTGAAATTTGGGTTGTTACAATTGTACCACTTTTCTCCTTGTTTAAGCATGTTGAATGAATGGAAACCATAAAGTTGGCAACTTTATGGGTTATGAGGGCCTCAGGAGTGTCTTGGAGTTCAGATCTAGAGAATGATTGAGTTTTGGAATCTTGCATGAAAATCGGATGCATTTTTCTTCAACTTTTAACCTAAATGAGATCTAGACACGTATTAGACATATATGTCTTAAAAGCATCGACTTTATAGTGTATTAAGAAATTATAAGGCCTTTTGGAAAGTTGGAGTGCAAGGCTTAATGGATTAAGGACTCAAAAGATAGACTTTTTGCTTCAGACTGATCTCACGACGTGATTCAGGTGTTGATTGCCTGTCTTTTGCTATTGTTTTCTTATGTTTAGTGTTTTAATTTCTAAATTGTTTAAGTTTACTAAAAAGTGGATTTTGATTATTATAAATGATTTTTAACGTGAATGCTTAACGAATTGATACTTAAAAGGATTTTAATCTCATTGATATGAGTTTTATCACGAATTGTAAATGGTTAATAGTTTGTATCATGTACAGTAAATGATTAATGCTTCATCATGATTTTTTCTTCATACTAAATTACTAGATGGTTAACACGAATTGTTTGATTTGATTAATATTTGATAGTTACCAAAAGTTAAGATTTCGGAATTTTCGGATATTAAAATCAACTCTAGAAAATTCTGGACTTCAGAATTTTCGGATATTCGGTTTTGAACACCCTTATATTTTGTATGTAGCTATTAACCAAGAAACGAGGTGTTGAGGTGAAGTTATAGTGTCATAAGGAACATATCGTCGCCTAGGGTGGTGTAGTTGGCATGTGTCCCTGCAACAGTGAAGGCGTCGCTGGCCACTTCCCTACCATCATCTAATGCTTCTTTTCCTTTTACATATAACATTAGGAGTTGTACAACCTCTTTTCCTTGTATATACAACATTAGGAATTATCCATGTCTCTTTAAAGATGAAAAAAAGAGTAAACTTGGTTTATTTTGAAAGATAAAAAATATAATGATATGATATTGAAGTTACATAAAATAGTGAAAAGGAAATATGGATATAACATATGGGCTAAGTGTTATATCATTAACTCTTAGGCTAGACGGAATGGGCTTGATAAGAGCTCGACACATTTGATCTGTACTCAACAAACATTGTGCCTTGAGCTCGACATGCCAAGCTCGGAAATGAGCTTAGCAGTAGCAGACCAAGCTCTTTTTCTCTTCCTACTTTCTCCCCTCTTTCGTCTCCTCCACTCGAGAGACCAAACCCTTTCTTCTTCTTCCTTGCTTCTTCCCCCTTTCTTCCTTTCCTTGTTATGGCTTAGGTGGAACTCGACAGGAGCAACACGCCTCCCCAGCCTTATATGAAATTAATCCTAACTAGATAACATATTTTTGTCTTTATTATTATTATTATTATTATTATTATTATTATTATTAGATTTTGATATGGTTGATTGGTTAGGGATCTAATCCGGGTTGGACCCGATAAACAACCTATGTATAATACGAAGAATTCAGGTCCAAGGCCCAATACACATCACTAAGATGATAACTGGCTAATTCTTTGGGCTTCAACACTAAGCAACCGTTGTCCTTACTCCTTAGTCTTTACTCTTACTCCTTCGACAGACCGATGAAACGAATTTCAGCATGATTTCGATTCGTTGGTAGCATGACGTTGGTCGAGAATTTCCGTTGTAATCGTAAAAATTAAAATCGATAGTCTTCGAAATATTCAGTGATTATGAACAAGAAAGGTCTAGCGATTTTATTGCGTTCTAAAATGAGGCCTCTCTCTCCTGCTTCTGTAAGTAGTTATCATCTTTTTGACTCAATTTCTTCGATTATTTGCTCTGGACTTGATTATCGATGGAAATTAAAGTTATCAACCTCAATTTTTGTATATTGTAGTATAATATTTCTCAATTTTCTAAAGTTGCATATGAATTTTTATTGCTAGGTGTGTATCTAGTTATGGAATGGATGGTTAATTTTTTTATGAATACCTTCATTCTACATGCATATTATATTCGAACGAAATTTCAAACTTTACTTTAAGTTTGTTGATCACATCTGCTACTCCTTCAGTGTTACATGTTACCTGAAAATTGCATGTTTGAGGTTTTTAGCTTCATTGTTCAAAAATAATGATTATGGTGGATCAAAAGCAATTAGGTACTTTGAGCTAACCATTTTAATTGCCATGGGACAGTTGGAAGTTCAATTGTTGCAATTTCATGGCATGAATTATTATTTTTGGGATTGAATACTATCTTGAGTTGATATAAGCACTCTAATTAGTAGTTATAATTTTGGGAGTATACAATAGCTATGTTTGTATTGTATGTACTGAATTGAAAAAATTCACATTTGTTTTGAATTTTATGTTTTGAAAATGCCAAGTATTTTGGACTGTTATACTTGTAATTTTGTATTTCAATTTTGTAAATGAGTGTCTTCACTATTATAGGTTTATGTATATACATATATTTTGTTTCATGTATACTGTATCTAATCACTCATTTCATCCAAGATTGACTTGGAAGTTATGAAGTGATAAACATATTTCCTACCTGGTTTCTACAACACTATAATTGGGTAGATTTTTCAAAGTAAAGTGCCCTTTTAGTTTCATTCAGGTTCACTTTTATTATATATATAGACTGCAATATGTCTTTGTCCTCCTGATTTCTGATATGAATCTATTTTTTTTTTTTCTGGGTAGAAGAAAGTTAACCATGTGCAACTTGCTCCCTTAGATGTGAACAAAGTAGCTACTCAAAATGCCTCCAGCAAGACCCCAAGGTTTTTTATGATTTATTAATTCCACCAACAAAATAGAAATGCTTTTTAATCTTTAATTAGGCAAAGTTAATCTTATATAAATACTTTCAGAGATTTTGGGCAAGTACGTGAATCAATGCATTCAGTCATATCAATGAACAGAAAAGAGATACTGGATACTGCACTAAGTGAATTCTCAGAGGTAGAAAATAAATGCTGTTTTTTTTTTTTGCTTAACTCTTTTATAATTAAACGTAAGAAATAGCAACATGCTATCATTGATTGATGTTTAATAGCATCCTACTTTCATTTCTTCCTATTACAGTGTTCTACTTTGAAAGTTCTACCATTTGTAGTAATATTGTCAAAATACAAAGCAATTTGACCATTAGAATTGGGTAGAGTTTTTAAAGTAAAATGTCCTATTTTGGAAAAAAAAATGAAAGTAAATTTCTTATTTATCGCATTTAGTCCTTTTCTTTTACGTTGAATTCAGTTATGATAATATGTATATGGTGATATAGGGGTATTTTAGTCTTTCTCAAGAAAACCGTCACAAGTTACTACTCATTCTCGCTCAAGAGTATGACCTCAATAGGAATCAAGTTCGGGAGTTGATGAAGCAGTATGTTGGTTTTGAGATCCCTAAAGGTGACCTTTCTTTTCTTAAAACTATGGATTCTGGTTCTATTTTTTTTTTTTTGAAAATATATCTGGTTTTATGTGGTTTGACTTTAAAACAATATAGGGCTAAAATTCAGAAAATATAAACCCACTTCCATATATTTGTTTCTTACAGCATCATACTTCCATTTCTTTCTATTACAACATTGCACTTATAATTTTTTCTTAATAAGGCATTGCACATTGCTATAATTGGATAGGATTTTGAAAGTACAATGGTGTAGTAGGAATAAATGAAAGTAAGATTCTTTAATAAGCAAATAAATGGAAGTATGTTGCTATGTGTTGCATTTAAACCAATGATTAACTATCAGGTGATGGAATTGATGAACATGGACATGAAGTGGAAGGACATCTTTCTGGTTTTTATAGAATTGAAAGAAATTTAAGACATGCTCTTAACCCAATGTACTCAGTTCTGTTTGAAAGGCTTAACACACATCCTGGTGGTTTGAAGTTTTTGTCCACTGTTCGAGCTGATATACTGTCTATTATCGCGTAAGGTTATGATGCCCAAAAACTACTGTTGTTTGACTATAAACTTATAAAAACTTGTGCACTTGTTAACACCCATATCTGGAAAATAACAGTTTTCTAAAACTTTTGTATTGTCTATATATAATATCATCAAAAGATGCATCAATATCCACCTGTGATTGTAAAAACAGAGTATTGAATGTAAACATAATTAAAATATGTGCCTATCATGGTAGTGTTACACATGTACAACTAGTGATTATTTTGACATGTTAAAATTTTTAAAACTGTGATTATTTTACTTGTTTGGGTTTATCGTAGCATTGAATTTTGAAAAATTAACCCAATTATAGCTATGTCATCCATACACAAAGCAATATTCATTGCTATAATTGGGTAGATATTTCACAGTACAATAAGAAAACAAATTGAAAGTAGAATGTTTTACATGTGTAGTTTTTCAAAGTACAATAAGAAAACAAATTGAAAGTACAATGTCTTTATAGGAAAAAGTTTGAAAGTAAAACGCTATAATACACAAATAAATGAAAGTATGTTTTCCTTAATTTTATGTTTTCCTTCCATTTCCCCAAGTATATTCTCAAGTATCTATTTAAAGTGTAAAGAGCATATATCCATAGAATAGTTAACGAGAGAAAAAGAAACTGAGTTGGTTTGTTAAACAATTAGGGATGAAAATATTGCATCAATACGAGCTTTAGATTCGTATTTGAAAGAAAAGCTTATTACATGGCTAAGTCCAGCCAACCTTGAGCTTCACCAAATTACATGGGATGATCCTGCTTCATTGCTAGAGAAGATTGTAGCTTATGAGGTAAGTTTTCATTGCATCTTTTAACAACTTCCAATATATTTAATCATATTATATACTTTACCATTATGAGTTTATAAAGATATTAATATTCACAGGCTGTGCATCCCATCAGTAATCTTATAGATTTAAAGAGGAGACTTGGAATAGGTCGACGCTGTTTTGGATACATTCATCCAGCTATACCTGGTCAGTCTTCCTGTGTGTTTAAGTTTCACTATGAGAAAATATGGATGAATGAGTAATTCAAAGTGTTGTACTTTGAAAAATCTACTTAATTGTAGCATCATTCATACTCTCATTCATATTCAAAGAACATGTTACAGGAAGAAAACATAACTAGGATGCTATAATAAACAAATCAATGAAACTGCATTCCTGTTTCTTGCATTTAACCCTTTGATTGAAAACAGAGGCATTTCCATGTTAGTTATGGTGAGGTTGATAATAGAGCCCCCTTTCTAGAATACCTTTGTTTGTTTCTAGTCACTCTTAAACTTGTTGACCGATTCAATGGGTAAGTTTTGTTGACATGACGTCTATGTGGCATGCATCTGACACATCATCTCCAGATGACGTGTCAAATACATGCCACATCAGCAAACCTGGTGAACAAGTTAATGAGTGATCCTTTTTCTATTATGGTCAGTGAGTTAAAATAAAACATGTTTCCTCAGGTGAACCGCTTATATTTATTGAAGTTGCACTTATGAAGAATATAGCTTCTACCATACAAGTAACTCAACATATCCTTCATCATGTGACCATTTAATTTAACTTTTTTTTTTTTTTTTTTTTTTTGGTGATAAATAACCAGAAATTGCTGGCATTACAGGAAGTCCTGTGGCATGATCCTCCTACACCTGAAGCCGAAGCAAGTACTGCATTATTTTACTCTATTTCATCAACTCAGGTGCACTCAATTGTTATTTCACATTTTTGTTTTTCCACTGTATAACTATAATATAGATATAGATATAAAGGTTTCGTTCAAGTAGAATGATTGGTGTGAAAAATACGAATAACTTTTTGATATTGACAGCCTGGCTTAGCAGGAATCAACTTAGGGAAGTTTTTGATAAAACGAGTGATTCATCTGGTGAAGAAAGACATGCCAAATATATCTGTAAGCCTTTCTAACTTGATTTTTAGCCTTCATTGCAAAACTAAGGATCCTAACTATCAATTATTCATGAGATTCTTACCTCTTTTTCTGACTCCATTCATATGTTTTTTTTTCTCTCTCAAGAATTTTGCAACCCTAAGCCCTATCCCAGGGTTCATGCAGTGGCTAATGTCTAAGTTGGCATCATCTGAGAGATCTGTTCCCATTTTCAGTGAGAACATCCTCCAACCTCATGAGGAAAGAGTACTCTTGGATGCATATGCGTAAGCTGAATTTTTATTTTCACAACTTTGACCATGCTTTGACCGAACCAGGCTTTGATCTCTAGTTACAAATATGATGATTGATTGACATTTTGAGATATTTTTTTTAGGGATTCCACTGAAGGGAGAAATGGCATGGAAGTATTGTTGCACCTGTTGACCTCAACTAACCATGAGTGGACTCAATCTGATGGATTACAACCAATTCTACTAAGACTCTGTGCCAGGTATCTTTTATTTTTATTTTTATCTTCACCTTTTATTTTTCTGATGGAAAATTACTTTATTAAAATTTATAATTTAATCAAACCAGCACGTTCTACAAAACAAACAACTTCTTTTTTTTCATTCGCATGAAATGAACAATTCAATTCCTTCTGTGATTCCATCATACAAAACACTACTTTATTTTTTTTGTTCCATTGTGGAATGGAATGTGTAATTGCAAAACCTAACCCGGTTTTGTTCATGTAATCTTTTTTATATAAATTCAAAATTTTAATTAGATTACAGTTTTAGTTTCTAAAATTAACTAGAAAAATACTATTCCTTTGTAATTCCATTCCTACTCTCACTTTAGACTTTTTGACCCTGATAAATTACTTTATTGTCCTTGGTTTCATGCAACAGGTACCTTTTACATGAGAAGAAGAGAGGGAAAGCTCTAGATTCAGTTGCCAATTTCCACTTGCAAAATGGAGCTGTATGTCAAACCAACCATCTTACTTGTTATTTCACTTTCTTTTTCTTTGATATTGTAAAGCATAAAGCATAAAGCATAAATCATAAATCATAAATCATAAAGTATTGAATATTGATAATATTATTCATTTACAGATGATTGGAAGACTGAATTGGATGGCTGATCGATCCGAAAAGGGCCTTACTCAAAGTGGAGGAATTATGGTAAATTACATCTACAGGTAATATAATTAAAACAAATATCTATCTAAAAACAAATGGAGCAACATAAATCGATTGTGAAAACATATTTGCAGTTTGGAACATATTGAAGATTACGCTCAGGCGTATTTCAGCACAGGCCATATCCAGGTTTCCCATGATGTGCTTCATTATATCGAGGTAATTATGAATCGGCTATATGCAAGAAATAGCAATGTACTTTCGTTCTTTTTTCTTGTTAAGGCATTGTACTTTTAAGAATCTACCCAGTTTTAGCATAGTATTTTCATTCCTTAAGAAAAAAAAAAAAAAAAATCATATCAAGACATTGTGCTTTGAAAAAAAAAAAATTCTGTATTTTGGTGAAATTACAATTTGCAAGATGAAAATAGGATGCTATAATAAACAAATATATGAAATTACATTGCTATTTTTTTACACGCTCAAGGCATTAAACTTTTCTTTTTCAGTCAATGGAGAAGAATGAAGACTCGATAAGTTGATGAAGGAAGGACATGTTTGTCTCATGATGCATGTATTTTAGTAAGTAAACAACTCAACTTGTGTAAATTTAATTCTTATTTAATATGTTAATAAAGTGTGAAATGGTTTTGCATTACATGGAAGAAATATAACTAAACATGATATTATTATCCATGAAATTGGGCAACTTCATTTTTCAGTTTCTACATGACTTGTTTCCAACACGTAATCCCTCATAAGTCTTGTGTTAGATTCATCTGCCATCTATATAATATTAACAACACCAAAATTAGTGAAGCATAAGATAGATAATAACAAGTAACTATTAAAAAACCCACAACATATAACAAAATTTTACCTTTTTAGCCAATCGTTCTAAATTGTCCCACTCAAAATCTCTCTTGCAGTATGCGGATCGAACCTAAATAAGAAATATATATATATTTTTTGTTATATTAATAAACATTTTTAACATTTTATTTTATGACATTAACTTAACAAAGGACAGGAACTATACGTACCTCCAATATTCTCATGGCTACCATGGGAGTTGGCGTAATGTGAATCCAAGAGAATCAATGGAAATAGTTAGATCTCTAATACAATGGGATGGGGACATAATTTAATCTGGAGAGTTATATAAGACTAATAAGAGTGTTTTCAATTGACTTAATGTATGCTAGAGAAATGAGGCTTTTTCCCATTACTTTTTACAAATTTGGCATCATCTATTTTTATTTTTAATTTTTCCCCCATTATAAGAGAAACGGCAACACTTGAAATAGCATGGCTTGATTTTTGGAAGTCAAATATGCTACTCTTTTGACTACACGTGTTACAGTAAATAGAGCAACATAGCTAGCTGTACAAAAAATAGGAGAGTTGGAACAATAAATACTCCCATGGTTCCGATATAATATAGTGGTCACTTTGGGGATGTTATTAACCTTTTCCATAATGTTAGTTATCTAGTTAATCTTAGGAACAATGAAATAATGTTTTTTTTTTTTTTTCCTTTCTCTTCTATGTTGTGAAAAATAGGGAAGATATGGAATGAATAGCATACCTAGGGTTTTATGTCTTGATGATTCACGCATTAAAGCTGCACAGAACTTATCGCCATCGTTTAAAGAGTGTCTTTCCATAAATTCCATTAACTCTTTATGGGCTTCGGTGTTGTAGCTCTGTTCTGTCAAACTATATGTCAATCTCAGTCAAACTAAACCAAACTTTTTATTTACTTTGGAAAACACATACATAACTTTGGAAAGAATCAACTGGTATGTAATTTGATAAGCTTTCATAGTTAGCTCTAAAACCAAACAAATCAATAACAAAATTTGCTTCCTAAAGATTACTTGTTTGACCATATAAAAGTCAAACAAACATGCATGAAGTTTTTAAAGGAGTAACAAACACCTCAAGCTGCGCATTGACAACCCTCACGGCAACATATGTAAAAAGATTGTGGAGGTTCTTTGCTGCTTTGGCTTCTGGTGATGCTTCTCCAAATCCTATCAAAACTCAAAACCAACAGTCAATCATTTTACATAACTCACTGATTTAGTAATGTCATAACATAAAATTTTGTCCATCCAAAAAGATGGAACTATTTTCAATTCTACCATCTTCATCCTTTGCTATTGAAAATAGTCCCACAAAGCTGTGCAACAGTTGAAGGAAGCATTAGAGAGAGGACCTACCTGGAACGTACATCTTCTGACAATTTAATCGAGTCTTTTGAGATGTTGGGCTCCATTGATTCAAAGGAAAACTCCCAATGCTTGTTCCATGGGGTTTTTGAGAGAGAAAGGAGAAGTGGGATAGTGGCAGAATGGTTGAGGACTCCATGGTCAACAACAGAAACAAGAATGGTCAATGGTTTCAAAGATTTGAATGGGTGCTCGGTTTTATCAACATTCATTGGATATAAAAAGTTTCCTACAAAAATATCTTTGTTTTGTCCCACTTTTCGCACAAATATCTTCGGTGTCTCATTATTTCCTTGAAACAGACCCATTAAATCACGTCTGATAATGGAAAATTTATGTTAAATTCATTGAATTGTTTTGTGCGATTAGTAAGTAACACATGAATATAAAATTTAATACGACAAAATACATTAACCACACCATATGTTGATATTTTTACACTTTAAACATGTATATATTTTTTTTCTTCCATTAAAGCCATCCGATTTTGAAAGAAAAAATTGATGCAACCACTGTGATCTTTTATTTTTGGTTCAACAGTATCATTGATATGATGGCATTTTTCTGAAAAAAAAAATCATAAATGATCCCTGTGGTTTTCCAACATCTGAAGTTTAGTCCCCGTGGTTTAAAAACGTCATAGATGATCCCTATGTTTTCAAAACTTTTAACGATTGGTCCTTATTGCTAACTACGTTAAGTTTTGTCTGTTAACTAAAGAGCATTTTCGTCATTTCACTATCCTGGGGACCATTTATGATGTTTTGTCTTATTTTTTTAAAAAAGAAAATAATATGCAAATTCTCTCTCTCTCTCTCTCTCTCTCTCTCTCTCTCTCTCTCTCATCTCCACCAGAATGACGTAGCAATGACGTAAAAAGCCATTATTGAAGACACTTGTCTTTTCAGTGTGGAAGGGATTGTAATTATTTGTTATTTGTCGTTGTATAATTATTGTCTGTATATGAAATAATGTAGTGTCGGTAGGATGTAACATAAAGTGTAAGACCCTCCATAGTCTAGGGGTCTAAAATGTAAATATATTTTTGTCGCATTGCGATCATACGATTGCAACAGTATTTGTAACCGGCTCTTTCGAACCTATATATAGGGCCTTTGTCCATAAGAAATAAACAAGAGTTATTTGAGTGTTTAAGACTTAGTTGAATCTCAAAGTTCTTCCTCTGTTGAAATAGTTTGTCTATTTCTGAATAGCAGAGCCCTATCCAAACTATCTACATAATCATCCAATTATTCAACATAATCCATCATCTATATAATTCAACGCGTCATTCAGGTATAATCTTCTCTTAATCTTTATCAATTCCGTCATGTCTTTAATTTTGGTATCAGAGTCAAGTAACGTTCTTATTATTATTTTGCATATTCAATCTTTCGTTCATATAAATATATGCATATGCAGCATCATAAACATGATAATGAATATTCATCTTTTAAATATATGTTAATAAAAACTCGTATGCAAAAGTCATCATTATTACTCAATCCACCAACAATTGAAACAATTGTCGTAAGAAGGTTTTAAAACAATTATGACTATGTACCAAGAAGTTAAATTCACATTTCATATTTCAAAAAGTTTTTAACTTTTCGTATAAAAATTTTGATATCATTTATAAACATTTGTTCATCATGTATTATCGTAAATATTACTATGAATATTTATCGTCACAAGTCTTCATTAATATTCATGTATCATCATAAATTCAATATTAAAACCAATCTACCTACAATTTAAGCTATTTCATTAAAAGGTCTTAAAAGAAACAATTACTATTATGTACCAACAAGTCAGAAACATTTGTCAAAAACTTTTTAATTCTCCGTATGAAAAGTTTGGTTTCATCACCATCATTATAAATATAAGAGTAATAACTAAACCCCACCATAACCCTCTAATTAAAATTTATAACTTTTAATTGTAACTTTAAAAGAAAAACTAAACTATCATTTTGTTCTAATCATGAGTTTTTCAAGTTTAAATATTAATAAACAAGAATTAAATTTTTTCGTGAAACATTAAAACAATCAAATTTGTTTTTTATTAAACTTAAAGCTAGATTCTGATATATCGATAATCAATTATATATCTAACATTGAAGCAATACATATGGTAAATAATAGTATAAATTGAAAACAAAAACAAATAAAATTTTTTGAAGATAAAATAACACAACTAATCTGTTAAACATGTCGCACGAAATAGAAAAATCACTAATAATAACTAATTCGTTAGTAAAAAGAAACTAAATATTTCATTTCTAAAAATTCGCACAACTTATTAATATGGAAACTTTGCAAGAAAAAGTAGAAACATTAACTAAATTATTTGCAGCTTTAGAAATTTCATCCGAAATTCAAGAAAATAATACAAAAACAGAAAATAATTCAGATAATAATGACGTAGAAGTAAGATATGATATTTCTTCAGATGACGAAAATCCTTATTCAAATCCATATAGAAATTCACAAAACAATTTTGGATTAAAACGAAAACAATCATATGTTGAAGATGATTATCAAAGTCAATATATTTATGGACCACCTTCATCAGAAGATTTTTTTTTATATAGACAAGGAATGGTTAAAAATAAACAAAACAAATGGGAAAAAATACCCCCACAATACATACCCAAATTATTTACTTCCCTAACAAATTCAGATATTCTTTTTATTGATTGTGATCAAAATTCCAAACCAAAAATTCAAGAATGGAGTAATAAAATGGGAGTACAAAAAAATTCAGTTAACTGAAGAATTAAGAAATTTACACCCAACACATTTTCTTAATTATATCATTCATAAAACACAAGGTAATGCATATTGTTTTCTCTCATCTCTTGACGAAACTAAAACAATGATGATAGCTACTACTGATGCTATGGAAACATTTAAAAATGTATTAAATCGGCTTATTCAAGAATTTATAGGAAAACAAATAGAAGATAAAACATCTCAGGAAGCTTTTCAATTAGAATCATTATGGCATTTAACAAACTTACGAATTTGTAGCATGTGTTATTTAGACCCATTTATATGTGAATATTCTGAACATTATTATAATATAGATTTCACTAGAAAAAGATAGCATTAGACATGTTTTACCAAAAATTATCATCATTAGTAAGCCAAAGTGTAATAAAAGATTTCCAAGAAGCATTACAACAAAATAAAATTGCAAATACTTTAGGAGCACGAATAAGTATATTAAAAGCATGAATGCAGAAAAAATATCTAGAACAAAAAACAACACAAGATGCAAAAATTGATTTATGTTTTGACACCCTTTCTAATAAAGTTAATCAATATGGTTGTAAAGATAATAAAAAACAACAATATAAAAAGAAAACTTGGAAAAAACAAACTTATAAACCTAAATATAAACAATATTATAAACAAGGAGAAAGAAAATATTTTCGAAATAGAAAGCAATATAAACAAAAAAATCAATCTAAAACAAATTATTGCCCATCAAATAAAAAGGATTGTAAATGTTGGATATGTCAAGAGGACGGACATAAAGCTTATGAATGTCTAAAAAAGACAAAAAGGGAAAAAGAAACAAATTTATTAAAATTTGCATATGATCTAGGATATGAACCTATAGAAGATTCAGATATAGATTCAGACATAGATATTTATGTGTAACGACCCAAAAATCACGACCAAAAATTTCTTTAAAAGCATTACTAGAATCATATTTATAAAAACTGTATCATAAGTCATAACATAAATTCTCGAGTATTAATTCAAAGCATAATATCATTATCAGAGTCGAACATTCCCAGGCTAACTGACTACGGTGTGTGCACTGCAATCTCCCCGAGCTCCTCTTTTGAAAACTGGGTACCTGAAATCAAAATTGTAAACCGTAAGCACGAAGCTTAGTGAGCTCCCCCAATCTAACACATACCATGCAAAAACATATAAAGCACATACTGGGCCTTGCCCACTGCATCGGACCAATGTCCGAACTAACTGGGGCCTTGCCCCCTACATCGGACCGAAGTCCGGAAACTGACTGGGACCTTGTCCCCTGCATCGGACCGAAGTCCGGACTAACTAGGGCCTTGCCCCTTGAATCGGACCGAAGTCCGGAGACTGTCTGGGACCTTGTCCCCTGCATCGGACCGAAGTCCGGGCTAACTGGGGCCTTGCCCCCTGCATCAGACAGAAGTCCGGAGACTGACTGGGACCTTGTCCCCTGCATCGGACCGAAGTCCGGGCTAACTGGCTGAACATAGCATAACATAACATATCAACTAGCATGAACACATATACTGCATACTACATCGGGCCGTAGCCCGGAACACATAACACATAACACATAAAACATAGCACATAAATCCTGTCTGAGCCACGAAGGCATCAAACATGCTAACTACTGCATCGGAAACTACTACTAACTGGACGGCCCGGCATTGTGGCCTTAGACCCGTCCCTACTGGAAGGAAACTCACCTGAGACTGCTGAACCCTACTGATAAATCTCTGGCTGCTACTCGACAATCCCCTGATCCACTGCTCCTCCAGCTCTCCGAGCTATCAATATACATATAACACTTAGTCTGACAGTCAACTAAGTCAACTCTGGTCAAAGTCAACCTTCCAGGTCAACCCTACTCGCCGAGTCTTCCTAAAGACTCGCCGAGTTCATAAACTCAGGGTCTTTCTTATTCGTGACCCGACTCGCCGAGTCAGTCCATGACTCGCCGAGTCCTAGACAATCTTCAACCAACTCGCCGAGTTGCTCATCCAACTCGTCGAGTCCATGCCTAACTTCATCCGACTCGACGAGTTGTTCATCCTACTCGTCGAGTTCCTCCTCATCTTCAAGCTACTCGCCGAGTCCACTCGAAGGACTCGCCGAGTCCAGTCGGTTCTACATACATGCAGAGGACCTTTGAGTCATGCATGGACTCTAAACTGTAGATCCACTCTTTTAAGGTCTATTCCTTACGTAAAGTTGCAAACTTTACGTGTAGAGAAGGAGATCTAGGCAAGATACGCCATTAACTAGGGTGTAAGGCCAAGGGACTTCAAAATCAACACAATGACTGATACTTTATGCTTCTCCAGGCCCTAAAACACTTGAATCTGAAGTAGCAACTCCAGATCCGACTTCTAACCCAAAATAATAACATTATGGCAAAAGAGCCCCAACAACCACACATAGATCTAGGTGCAAAAAGGGGTCCAGGAACTAGTTTATTACCTCCAAGTGCTCAAAATGAACTCACAATCCCAGATCTATAGCTCCTTCTTGCTCCTCCAAGTTCCTTCTTCCTTTTCCAAGCTTTAAAGCACCTTCCAAGGCTCAACTAGGAGATATGACGGCTAGGGTTTGATATCCAGGGCTAAAGAGGCAGTAAGGAACCCTGGGAAGAAGATTAAGACATTTATATAGGCCCCAAGTCCCGAATTTAGGGTTTTCCACGCACAGACCAGACTCGCTGAGTCCCCCTGGTCGACTCGCCGAGTCGGTCACTTACTCCCCGACCCGGATCCCGCTCGGACTCGCCGAGTCCCCCTTAGACTCGCCGAGTCGACCCCTAAACTTAGGGTTTTCTTTCCTTTCTTGGTCTTCGAAACTTTGGGTGTTACAACTCTCCCCCACTTAAACTAAACTTCGTCCTCGAAGTCTGCTATGGCCCACTGCCTGCGAGCTGCCTCTAAACCCAACCAACTATTCCAACACCAGCTGCCTACCCTTGCTAGCTTTTGCTCGATCCTTCCGACTAACCTTAATCCCTGCAGATAACACCTCGGGTCAACCCTGACCCTGAACATCCTGGAGACCCAACTTACTCAACTGGCAATCCTTCTGGTACTCACCGAGTACTGAACTGAACCTATAGGGGTTCACCCCTTCCTGTCCTTGCGCAAATCCCTTGCCTTCCCAAGGCAAGGTTCTATAACCAACTATTTCTCTGTAACTGTGAAGGTCCTATACTTCACCAACTCCATCACCCCCGCCAATTCCAGTACGGGTCAATACCGCCAACAACCACCAACGCCCCTATCTGACATAACTTGGTGCCGAGCACCCCCGGTCCTTACTGACGTCTCCATATTTGGGTTACCGAACCCTACCGGTTACTACACCCCTTCGCAATCTCCTAGTCGCTTCCAGCGACTCCTGAAAATACTTTGACTATCTATAACTCTTCTATCCATTCTTCCGCTCATACTGAAACGATGCTGCTGGGAATAGCTTGCTTATATCCCATCTGATTATTCAACTCCTACTAACTCGAGTCTTTCATCCCGAAGAAAAGCTACTTGCCTAGCTATCTTTACATGTCACTTATACTCGGCCGAAGGCTCAACTGATCCTGCTGAGAGAGACTTGTCATTTCCATATCAACCAACTATACCGTCAACACTAGTATTCCAACTCAAATACAATACTTACCCAAAACTCCGAAACCTTTCAAACACTGAATTGTCTGCAATACCGAACCTGCCTGAAACATTAAACTGCCTGAAACGCTGATCTGGCTGAATCACTGAGCTGCCTGAAACACTAAACTCAAGTCCAATTATGGAGTCAAGGGACTCCTCCCTTAGTCGCTTCCACGACTTCTGAATGGAATCTTCCTCAAGGACTAGTTTCCACTAGTTATCCTGTCACTGTGGCTCTAACAACCTCCCGATCCAACCGATCGGGTCCATACTTCACATCCTGACATCATCCATTCTATGACTAACAACATGATGGCTCCCAGACTGACGGTAGCCCTTAACATACCCGAACCTCAACGGTCCACCGCTACTCTGATCTCATAACTGATGTGACGATCTATAGCCAAGATTCGCTGACTTAGCCATAACTGAACCATTTGGGAAATCCGAATCTAATCCGTGGATTCCCATATTCCCACCGCTGCACCCGAACGGGTGGGAATTACTACATTCCCGCGTTCAGCCACGCGCTCATGCTGCTACCAATCTGATAAAAGCTACGGCTACACCCGCGGATTCACAAGTCTCAAATACTATCTGGCTGCTAATGAACGCTGCGGCTACCCCCGCAGGCTTACAACACTCTACTACTATCTGACTACTAGTGAATGCTACGGCTACCCCCGCAGACTTACAACACTCTACTACTATCTGACTACTAGTGAATGCTACGGCTACCCCCGCAGACTTACAACACTCTACTACTACCATCCCGAGGACATCCTGACTGTCCCTAGTCCCACTAGTGATTCTTCATCCCGATTTCTCACACCAGCCCTCAGTCTTTGAATTCTGCATCATCCTCGACATCTTATATCCTTGATATACTTAGTGCTTCGTCGAGGAATTCTCCGGCTTGGTTCCCAAACCAACCGTCTACTAATCTGAATACAAGAAGCTATTGTTGGGAAGTTTCCAACCTCCCAACTCCTGAATCTACGCAATCTGCATGCTGCCTCAGACACTGGCTACCAATGCTAAAACATCTCCTGCTACCCGTTCTCAGGGTCTTCATTCCGACTCTCATGCGTCCGACAGGTGGCCCTCAATCTTGGATTCCCAACCAGCTTCTAACCATCTCGATTACATGAACTAACTGCTGGGAAAAGTTCTCGAACTCCTAATTCTGAACTTCTCAATCCATCCATCACTGAGCTACTACCATTTCTTCTTAGTGGCCGCGCACTCATTCTGAGTCTACGAGACTCTTATCCAAATATACCCGGAGGGTTCTCCCCCTCTTCGATCCTGCTTAACCCTTGCGGCTTCACACTCAAAAGAGATCCCGATCCTTTACTACCATTCCAAAACTTCTACTGGGGAACCCAAGCCCGCCAGGTAGGAATTTGACCATTCCATCCAACCCACTATCCACTCCGAACTAGCGAAATGATCCAGATCTCTCCCTACCATGCTACAGTTACTGCATCCTCCGAAACTTCTCCATATGAGCACATCCCCTAACTACCAACCAATTATCCGAGGTATGAAAATGGCATATGACGTAATCACAAGCAAGCCACTCCATAACACAACACTTATACCACAATTGATGCAAAAACCATAACAATATAATCATAACATAAGCTGACAAACACAAAGTTACATACCTCCATTACTCAGTGCTGCTCGAATCCCTGCTGAAATCTACCGGAGAAACTCGGCTCCGAGCCGTAGGCACCCTTGCCCGGCCTTGACAACCACTGACGGTACTTGAAGTTCCAAGGGCAGGAGCTGGTGCCTGCCCTGCTGAATACAAACTCGGACAGTGGGCCTTCTTGTGGCCCCTCAGACTGCAATGGAAACACAACGGATCAAGTCCCTGGGCGATGGTAACAACACAGTCTCTGCTAAAATGACCAATCTGGCCGCACTTGAAACACCCAGCATCGCCACCACTTCTACGCCTACACACACCCATGTGCGTCCTCCCGCACTTCCCGCATCGACTGCGGCTCTGATAGTTCCTCGTCCTCAAATCTGAACTCTTGGGCCTCTTACTCGAACCTGTGGCAGCCTGAGTCTCATCCATTTTCCTCTTCCCTTCCGACTCCCTGCCCGACTCTCGCTCCTGTGTTACCCCAATGGTAACGTCTGCTGACTGAACAACAGATGTCTGATCCTGAAGCCTCGCTATCAATCTATCAGTGATCCTCACGACCATGTCTGGCAGACCCTCGCGAATGGCTCGCGAAACTTCCTCAACTATCCAATCATGCAATGGTTTCTCTTGGAGACAGAATGCCCCACACACCCCTGCCCCCTGATAGCAGAAACTAGAAATGGGATCTCCCTCCCTGATGGATCCCTGAACTCCATAGGATTCGGGACCTAGACGAGCCCCAATCTGTCCTGAAACTAATCCGGCCCTAAAGGCCTCAAGATGACTGTCCATGAGCTCCACAATAGCCTCTCTAACTGAACCGAAAATCACTGGAGTCTGATCGATGATGTTGCGCATAATCTCTGCGGAAATGAAATCCCTCATCTGATCATCAAGCTGCCCGGCTCTAAAGCCCGAGCCAGACCCCTCCCCTGCACCTGAACTGCCAACTGATATCTCGCGCAACGTCACCATGCTGAAAAATATAACAATTCCCTGATCAATTACATACTACTGCTGAGGGATCTCTCACATACTCTACTAGTTCCTTGGTTTCGCCTCGGCCCCTCTTGAATCGAGTACGGATCCTCTGCTTTCAGTAGTATGGGCCCCTACTACCTTCCACATCTATCCGTTCTTTCCTCAAGAGTTACCTCAACTCCACCAAGTCCCCTTTGCTCTTCTACTGATCTCTGCTACTCTCATCCTAGGATTGCCCTAGGGAACCTCTAACTCTACCCAAACAGTCCTCAGCTGCTGAAGGCCTCCTTGTAATGCCAATTAGTCACCACCTGAATACCATCACATGTGACGAGGCTCAGATAATCCTTCAAGTAAAGGACTCGTCCCTACAACGGTTGGACTCAAACGAGAGCTGCGCAGTAGGGCCAAATCCAGCACTCTGAGATTATTTAACCCTGATCACATGTGATGAAACGTATTCACCTAATGGCTAACTCTCATCACTCAGAGTCCCACAAAGCACAAAGCAAGCAACATTCGGATAAGGGAAACATACTCAGGAAAAACAATTCTCATAACAAGAAACTGCACCAGCATATAATGCTAAGCTCATACTTTCAGGCATAACCTACACAGGCTATCCTACTACTGTCTACTCATTACTAGCATGCAATTCTCATCAAGCTGAAACACATAAAGCAGGCACATAAGGCATCATCCTAGATCCTCAGTCCTATTCTAGCATGCTGTTCTACTGAAGCTGGAAACTGAAACTGAACTGAAACTGATACTGAAACTGATATCGAAAATAATAACATAACTTGTATGGGTAAATTGGGAGTACTTACTTGAGCTCGGCTGATTGCATGCACCACACCCTTTTCTCGTTTTCAAAAAAAATCTTTTCTTTCTATGTTCTTTTTCCAAAACCCTTATTCAAAAATGTTTTTCTTTTGAAAATCCCTTATCGTGTCCTTAGTTTGAGTTCAAATACACTCGAATGCATATCTGAATCCCTCAAACCAAGGCTCTGATACCAACTTGTAACGACCCAAAAATCACGACCAAAAATTTCTTTAAAAGCATTACTAGAATCATATTTATAAAAACTATATCATAAGTCATAACATAAATTCTCGAGTATTAATTCAAAGCATAATATCATTATCAGAGTCGAACATTCCCAGGCTAACTGACTACGGTGTGTGCACTGCAATCTCCCCGAGCTCCTCTTTTGAAAACTGGGTACCTGAAATCAAAACTGAAAACCGTAAGCACGAAGCTTAGTGAGCTCCCCCAATCTAACACATACCATGCAAAAACATATAAAGCACATACTGGGCCTTGCCCACTGCATCGGACCAATGTCCGGACTAACTGGGGCCTTGCCCCCTACATCGGACCGAAGTCCGGAAACTGACTGGGACCTTGTCCCTTGCATCGGACCGAAGTCCGGACTAACTAGGGCCTTGCCCCCTGCATCGGACCGAAGTCCGGAGACTGTCTAGGACCTTGTCCCCTGCATCGGACCGAAGTCCGGGCTAACTGGGGCCTTGCCCCCTGCATCAGACAGAAGTCCGGAGACTGACTGGGACCTTGTCCCCTGCATCGGACCGAAGTCCGGGCTAACTGGCTGAACATAGCATAACATAACATATCAACTAGCATGAACACATATACTGCATACTACATCGGGCCGTAGCCCGGAACACATAACACATAACACATAAAACATAGCACATAAATCCTGTCTGAGCCACGAAGGCATCAAACATGCTAACTACTGCATCGGAAACTACTACTAACTGGACGGCTCGGCATTGTGGCCTTAGACCCGTCCCTACTGGAAGGAAACTCACCTGAGACTGCTGAACCCTACTGATAAATCTCTGGCTGCTACTCGACAATCCCCTGATCCACTGCTCCTCCAGCTCTCCGAGCTATCAATATACATATAACACTTAGTCTGACAGTCAACTAAGTCAACTCTGGTCAAAGTCAACCTTCCAGGTCAACCCTACTCGCCGAGTCTTCCTAAAGACTCGCCGAGTTCATAAACTCAGGGTCTTTCTTATTCGTGACCCGACTCGCCGAGTCAGTCCATGACTCGCCGAGTCCTAGACAATCTTCAACCAACTCGCCGAGTTGCTCATCCAACTCGTCGAGTCCATGCCTAACTTCATCCGACTCGACGAGTTGTTCATCCTACTCGTCGAGTTCCTCCTCATCTTCAAGCTACTCGCCGAGTCCACTCGAAGGACTCGCCGAGTCCAGTCGGTTCTACATACATGCAGAGGACCTTTGAGTCATGCATGGACTCTAAACTGTAGATCCACTCTTTTAAGGTCTATTCCTTACGTAAAGTTGCAAACTTTACGTGTAAAGAAGGAGATCTAGGCAAGATACGCCATTAACTAGGGTGTAAGGCCAAGGGACTTCAAAATCAACACAATGACTGATACTTTATGCTTCTCCAGGCCCTAAAACACTTGAATCTGAAGTAGCAACTCCAGATCCGACTTCTAACCCAAAATAATAACATTATGGCAAAAGAGCCCCAACAACCACACATAGATCTAGGTGCAAAAAGGGGTCCAGGAACTAGTTTATTACCTCCAAGTGCTCAAAATGAACTCACAATCCCAGATCTATAGCTCCTTCTTGCTCCTCCAAGTTCCTTCTTCCTTTTCCAAGCTTTAAAGCACCTTCCAAGGCTCAACTAGGAGATATGACGGCTAGGGTTTGATATCCAGGGCTAAAGAGGCAGTAAGGAACCCTGGGAAGAAGATTAAGACATTTATATAGGCCCCAAGTCCCGAATTTAGGATTTTCCACGCACAGACCAGACTCGTCGAGTCCTCCTGGTCGACTCGCCGAGTCGGTCACTTACTCCCCGACCCGGATCCC
Source organism: Lactuca saligna (assembly GCF_052625555.1). Lineage (NCBI taxonomy): Eukaryota > Viridiplantae > Streptophyta > Magnoliopsida > Asterales > Asteraceae > Lactuca > Lactuca saligna. The sequence goes on along the minus strand of NC_136417.1, from coordinate 188,740,076 downwards.
GCTCGGACTCGCCGAGTCCCCCTTAGACTCGCCGAGTCGACCCCTAAACTTAGGGTTTTCTTTCCTTTCTTGGTCTTCGAAACTTTGGGTGTTACATTATGCATATACAACTGATTCAGATTCAGATGCAGATAAATAATCCTATGGAGAAAGCATTATTGGGATTAGAACGTGAGGGAAACCTCATATCTAACCCATATCATCATTTGAAATATTAAAAGCAAACAAATATAAGCAATCATTTAGGTACTCAAGAGGCATAAACATTCAAACATTAGACATATCAGTATGGAAGCAGTCATAAAGCAAATACAACAATAGCTCAAACAAAAGCAGGAGCAAAAAGCGTCACTAATAAAACAACTTGAAGTAGTCAATCGAGAACTTGAAGTAGTCAATCGTGAAGAAGAACAGCTAAAACAAACATTACAAATTTTATCAGCCTATTCAGCACCCAAAGAAGAAGCAGCTAGCAACTCAACAACAAAGCAACCAAATGAAGAAATTCAAGAAATATCATCCGACGATAGTCCACCACATATAATACCTAAATTAGAAAAACAACCCCTTACATCCAATCCAGAGGAGTATCCACCACTTCAAGCAAATCATAAAAACATAAAGAAATGGTATGTGATATTCAACGGAGAAAACAAAGGAATCTACGATGATTGGGGAATCGCCAATTCGTATATTCTTGGAAAAAATTTCATTCATAAAAGCTACAAAACAAAAAATGAAGCAGAAGTTGCATACAACGAAGCATACAAAGCAGTAATAAGAGATAATGTTGAATGTTCAAAAACAATCCTTTTGCACCTCAAAAACCCATATCTATTTCCACCACACAAAAACCTATATCCATCCCAAAATCTCTTAATCAACTACATGCCAAAATTGCCCTTGAAGCCATTCCATCAACCAAAGAAAAAGAATCCACGAAAAAACCTACTCGCCGAGTCTACCCATGGACTCGCCGAGTTGATCATTCACATTTTCACTTTAAACCCTGAACTTTGCACCCCTGAACTCGGGATGTTACAGAAAGGAACAAGAAGATCCTCACAGAGCTGTCGAGAAATAGCAATGAAGAGTCGACTCTCATTGTCAGTTCCCTAATAGGGTTTATCAGTGACAAAATCTGACCCCTAAAGAGTTATTTCAAACTAAGAGATTGATCGACTGTGATCCAGCCGATGAGACTCCAAAAGAGCCACCACAACAAGTCAACAATATTCTGCAAGATTACAAAGAAGCTCGCAGTACCACGATGAATAGAAAAATAAGCAGCACACATATTCGTTTCAATTTGAAGGAGTAACAACGGAACCCTAAATCCAAAAGAATAACCGAAGAAATCACAATTTATGTAACAAACCTAAGGATTCAGAAGAGAAACCCTATATCGAACAACAACTGTGACGATCTAACCAAAAGAATAGAAAGGAAGAGAGGATTCAGATAATACCCTTCTTAAATTGACGATCGACTGAAGAAATCACCAACGAGCGTCGAAAGAGAAGAATCGGAGCCTGAAACCTCTGATACCATCTTAAAGATGTAAACAACTCAAGATCTTCCTAACATCATCATTTCATTCACTGTGAAACAGGTGGTTTACACGTACAGAATACAACTGAAAACCTCGCTACAAATACTCACTCACTCTCTAATATACAAAGAATGAATCATAAGAACAAATGTACAATCTACAAACCCTAATTCAGAACCCTGGTTACAGATCTCAGAGAGAAAATGAGATAAGAACTGAATGACAACGAATTAGCTAAAAAATATCTATTTAATATCTTTATATACAACTGGGTAAACCCGAATTAAATAGAGCTCCATGAAGCACTAGATGACCCGCGAACTAACCCAACACCTGAATAAATTACAACTGATATCCATATAGAATATATAAATTTACATAACACACCCTATATAAGAATTAATGTCAGTTTGAAATATTAAGAGAATATTTTTAACACACTTCTTAGGAGACATTTGAAACTTTGCAGAAACAATCCTCAAAGATGGAAGAAAACAAAGAATAAATGACGAAGGTTACCGATAACTTAGTAGTTGGTAGCTTTATCTATGAAATAATATGCACCTAAACAAATATTGCTTGATGTATGTAATGGTTTGCACTCGACCAAAATTTTCTCGTGTAGTGGGTGTTGTCGGTAGAACTATGAGCACTTGAAAGGGGCCAAATGGCTATTTCGCTACATGAAAGGAACTTTAGACGCAACCTTATGTTTCAAAAGGAAGAAGATCGTCCTACAAGGCTTCGTTGATGCTGACCTGGGGGGTTGTGTAGATCCAGGGAAAAACACAACATGTTGTGTGCTCATAATTAGGTGAACAACCATCAGTTAGATGTCCATATTATAGAACATTGTTTCTCTTTCAACCAACAAACATAGTATGTTATAACAAGCTGGCAAAGAGCTCATTTAGTTGAATAAGTTCCTATCAAAATTGGGAATGAATCAAGAAGATTGTGTCCAACATTGTGATAAACGGATATCAGTTCACCTAACAAAGAATCCATCTTTTCTGAAACATGTGACGATGATGTACTATTTTATTATAGATTGATATGTGAATGTACTCTTCATTTGAAAAGATCATTGGTATGAAGAATCCATCCAACATTTTTACCAAGGCAGTAAAGATGGAGAAGTTGAAGTTGTGTATGGCTTCAAAGAGCCTTCTAAATATTTAAAGCGAATGTGTAGACAATAGGGGGGGGGGGGGAAGAGAGAGAGATAGAGAGAGAGAGGGAGAAAGAGAGAGAGAAAGAGAGAGAGAGAGAGAGAGAGAGAGAGAAAGAAGGGCTTATATAGCTTGGATGATAACAAATTGGTTGATCAACCTCCAGGTGAGAGATTGTTGATTAGTAGAGCCTAATCTCAAGGGAAAAGTTGGTAGAGAAAAGCTTCGATAAGAAGCGAAGTCTTGACTTCGACCAAGGGAGAAGTTGTGAGGTGAAGCTTAAATGAAAGCAAAACAGTTTGTGAAGCGGCTAAGTAGGCAAAGCTTTGAGAGTGAAGGTATAGACTAAGTTAGAAGGAAATGAAGAGCTTTGAAGTGAAGCCAAGAAGCATAGTGACAGTGACACCAAAGCCAAGCACCAAAGTGCAACTACGGAGAAGCAAAAGTTATTACTTAAGATTCACCTTCGGTGATATCATGCTTCATCCGTTCAGTGATCGAGATGCAGTCCCTGACTATAAGCTTTGTTTTGAGCTGACAACTTGGAGAGTAAGTCAACCATCATGGGTCATCCTATGTCAAAAGCCCATTAGCCTAACCCAGGAGAAATTAGGTCAACGACTACTATAAATGAATCACAATTCTTGTAACCCTAAAAGAGAGATCATGACTTTGTAAAAATAGAAAATACATAAAGTGTATCACGTTGATTATCAATAAAAACAACTCTTTAGTTATGTGTGTAGATGTAGCTTGATTACTTTGGTCAAGTGAGCCACGTTAAATCTTTGATCCTTGTGTTCATTATTAATCTTTAGCATCTTTATTATTGTGTTTCTATCTGTTGAAGTCCATTAATCCCTAACATAATATACTAATCCCTAACATAATGTATGTTCTAGTGTAGTGACACAACTAGGATCAAAGTAAAGTGGTATCCTAATGTTTTTAGGGTAGCTTAATTTTTTTACGGGGTGCTTAGGTTTCCTGGGTTCGACTTTAAACCCAAATATTTATCAAATCCTTAGCTAACCTCAAGTCTTATTATATAAACAGGACCGTGAAAAAAATGTATATATATATATATATATATATATATATATATATATATATATATATATATATAAACTAATTCCAACAAGTTTAAATCAAATTTTGAAAACCAGATGTCAATGATAAACTTGAACCACACTTTAATGAATTAGAAATCTATATCAATATATGTTGTGTAAGGTATTTATTTAAATAATTTTCTTATATAAAACATAAAATGGAAACCATAGTAGAATATTAAACAATCTGAAAAGTTTAGAGAAAAAAGTTGTAAATCATCATTTGAAATGGGATACCTGGATTCTTTCCAAGATACAATGCTTATAAGTTATAATTATGAAAAAAAGAAAAAAGCCCTAGTAAGAGTCGAACTTGGGATAAAGGGCTTGGAAGACATGCGGACCTTACCACTTAATCTATAATTATTCCGATTTTAGTCTTTTGCAGTTTGTTTAATATGTGAATACCTGCATAATTAAAATGAAATTTTCCAAAAATAATTACACTACCGAAAAAAAAATTGAGGTCATCCCGGGCTACCCCGGGATCCCCTTGGATCCGATCCTGTTCTAGTGCCGTTATTTTATGAGGATGGTCCTATAATGAAAATAGAAAGTGACATGGATCACAAATGAATGTTTTTTTTTTTTTTTCTTCTTTTTTTTTCTTATATGATGCTACATGCTTTTGTTGATTTTTAAAGAATGCAATGAATTTTCACATGAAATTATTGTGTTTGGTTACTAGATAAGAATGCAATGAACCTCTCCTTTCTAGATTAGCGTTTCGGTATATATACATGTTTGGTAAAATGTGTTGCTGTTTCTCGTAATGAATTTTGGAAAAGATATATCATGTTGCATATGTTTCCTCAAAACTTCATTGAATTGTTTATTGGTTACTTTGACTCGGGTCAAAGTCATATAATCTATCAAGCTCCATATTCTCAATTAAAACTGTGAACAAAATTCAAATGTTTATTGCTTAAGAAAACAAATAACCCCAATACAATAAACGGTTGGGACTATGCGTTTTTTCTCATAAATCTAAATAACGTTGACAGCTATAAATAAATAATCTTAACAAGAAAAAAAATGAACAAAAAGGTATTCGAAATTAATGGAATATCGATAGAAATATATTTTGGAAGTTATTATCCATTTCGATGAAGATGATCTCAAAATAAATTATGTAATAGAAGTGATTCATTTTGGTTGATGATTCTTGAAAATTGTAGGTTAATTTCAAGAATCATAAAACAAATAATAGAAGACAAGAAACATGATGGAGTTTATACTTGTTGACGATTCCTTTACAATTCTTTATGCTATCAAACAAAACCAACATGTAATCAATCTCATCTCTCTAATTTAAAATATAGTAAATCTGTCTACTATTTGAACTATAATACATATCTTTCTCTCTCTACATGCACCCATATCTCTTCATTTCTCTCTTTCTTCTTTTTCTCATGAACAATATATCAAAGAGAAAGAAACGTATATTAGAATTGGGATTTTGGGTTGTTTTCTTCATCGTCAAAATTGAATCCAAGTGTAGCAATGGTTGTGATCTTGCCTTGGCATCATATTATGTTGCACAAGGATCAAATCTCACTTACATAAGCAAAATTTTCTCTCAAACAATCCCCGAAATCCTTAGATACAATCCACAAATCCCGGGAGGCGATAGCATAGAAACTGGGGCCCGAATTAACGTCCCGTTTTCGTGTCTATGCTTAAATGATGATTTTTTAGGCCATACTTTCAAATACGAAACTCAAGTTGGTGATACTTATGGTAAAATTGCTAGTGAAGTTTTTGCTAATCTTACGGATGAGTATTGGGTCCAACGAGTGAATTGGTTTGAAGCCGAAAAGATACCGGACTTTGTTGATATTAATGTTACAGTGAATTGTACATGTGGCAACAAACACGTGTCAAAGGATTACGGGTTGTTTGCAACATACCCGCTTCGACCCGATGAAGATTTGGAGTCTATAAGTATAGAATCAAGTGTCCCGACGACGTTGTTGGAGCGGTTCAACCCAAGATCCAATTTTAGTGCCGGGTTGGGACTAGTGTTTGTGCCGGCCAAAGGTTAGTTAACTTTTAAACTCACTTATTAAGTGGATTATGAATAACATAGAAATTAAATATTCTCCTACATTTTATTCCTATTTAGCTTTTTACCATATTAAATGTTGACATGTGACACATTTAATAACATATTTAATAAAATTGAATTTATTTTAATCCACTTGTCACCATTTAATGTGGATATGAGCATAGTAGGAATAAAATGCAGGATGATTTTTAATTTCTCCATATTAATTAATGGGATTTATACATAATAAAGTTATATATATGTCCTTTATAATTTTGTTGGTTTCAGATGGAACTTTACTATAGAATGTTGCTTTGAATATTTGAGATTTTTTGTGCATAATATAAGGTTTTTTTTTTTTTTTTTTTTTTTTTTTTTTTTTTTTTTTGGAAAAAGGCATAACATATAAGTTAATGTAAAGTAAAAAAAAAAAAAAAAAAAAAAAAAAAACACTAGAGGCTATTTCTGCAATAAGTAAAGAGGTTAATGGGCAATAATCTATGTCTAAATAATAACGTATGTTTTATAGATTTTGATTTTTGAACGAGATTAATGACCGTTATATATTTACATTTCAAAAAATAAATGTTATCGTATTTATAGATTTTAACTTTATTTATCATTTTAATCTGATAGAAATTGGGAGGAAAAGAAAGAAGACAAACATGAAAATTGTTAGTGTCTTAATATATTAAACCAAGTTTTTCTTACTTAATTCATTAAGTCATTAAGTCATATTGTCAAGATTAAGTCAAAAAAATCCATATATAATTGTCAAGATTAAGTGTTTTATTCATTAAGTCTATTAAATAAAAAAATGAAACCGATATGCAAAATAAATAATTAAAATAACACAGGAAATGGGTATAAACGGACAAACAATTTGATCATTATTTCTTTCTATGTCGTTTAATGATGCAAATTGACCCGTGAAATAAAAATTAAAAGTGCCCTAATAATATGTGACAAACATGTCAAAATATACAAAGATCATTTTAAATGTAAAAGATAAAGAAATAATCTATAAGTTTAATAAATAAAAACGTACATTTAAATTTAAAATAAGAAATTTGATATAAAAGTTAAATTATTAGGATAATTTTATCATTTTATGACGAGCATTAGTCTTTTGTTTTTAATTTTCTTCTTACTTGCTAAATTAAATCAAATGTTAAAATCAAAAGGATTATACATTATACATATCATTATTTTATATAAATAAACAAAAATAAAAATAAAAGACACTTCTTAGCAATTAATATTATGATCCCATTTAATGCTTCAGAGAGGAAAGAAACATTCAAACATAAATAAACTCCAAAAAGACGTCAAACCAGAGACTCATGCGTCCACCAGTTGACTCCAAAAAGACTTTTACCTGAAACAATTTCTCTACTTGGAGACCAAGTCGCCTCAACTGTATGTGTTGAAGATGATATAAACCATACTTTCTTGTTCATTTCTGTAGCTAATTCATCAAATTTTCCATCTGGGCATCAAGTTAATTTCTCTAGATTAGTAGATGATTACCTTAAACTAATGCCAAATCAACACAATTTCCCATCTTACGTCTTGTTAGTTTTTCCGCATTCAAGCTCCTACTGTTGTTAATTTCCCTGAATTCGTTCCATTTCTTACCATGAGAAAAATCAAATTTCCAGTACAGTTTTTGGTGTTGTTTCTGATTGTTAATCGAATCGAATCAAGATGTAAAAACGAATGCCTTGCTTTGGCTTCATACCGGATGTGGGTAAGATCAAACATCACATTCGTATCGCAAATCTTCTCCACCAAAATCCCCCAAATTCAAAGTTACAACCCCCAAATCACAAATCCAGACACAGTTGCTGAGGGTTCAAGAGTAAACGTACCTTTTTCGTGTTCCTGTGAAGATCGAGGTTTTCTGAGTCATCGATTCGTGTATAATGTTAGTCCCGAGAACACCTACTCGTGGATCGCAGGGACTGGCTTTTCGAATCTGACAACTGTAAGTATGTTGAGGAATTACAATACGTATAATGAGTTTAACATTCCTTTAGGTAGTGAAGTAAATGTTGTAGTGAACTGTTCTTGTGGGGATAAAAGTGTTTCGAAGGATTATGGATTGTTCATCACGTATCCGATTCAAAGTGGTGAGAGTTTGTCCTCAATTGCTAATGAAAGTGGGATTAACGAGAATCTTTTGAGGGATTATAATCCGAGATCGAGTTTTAGTAGCGGGGATTTGGTGTTTATTCCTGGAAGAGGTAAAACAAAAAAAAAATCCTTGATTTTGTCTCTTTTTTTTTTTTTTATTATTATTTTTGTTTTTTAAGAGGGTGATTGGTTTAGCTTTTTAAATAACTTCTGACTTTATCTTTTAGAAAAAATCTCAAAAAATGTTTGGTAAAGAAAAAAGAACTTTTGTAAAGGATTTTTCCCATAGAGTAATTTGAGTTTTTTTTGAAAAGTCACAATTACCTCATTTTTCCCAACTTTTCACCAGCTAAAAATATTAAATTACCAATATACCCCTCATCTACCTTAAACGCGTCTTTTTTTTTTGTTATTTTACATGTAAAAGTTAAACTAAGCATTTTAATTTTTAACTTTTTCCGTTCAAAAGTAAATCCAAACACATTTTAAAAAATAACTTTTGTAAAAAGTTCTTCTACAAAAAGAACTTTTACCTCACAAAAGCTAAGCCAAACACCCCGTAAGTTCATGCTTACCGGGCCGGATTGCACCTGCACCTGACCCAATGAAGGAATGTCTCGGTGCCGGTTTTTATGGAGTCTGGTTTAATAACTGAAAACATTATTATTTTATGATAGTTTAATAATTTATTAACACACGTTTTTACATAAAGCATTATTAATTTATTATATAATTTAATAACAGAATATAATATTGTTAAATCACAGATTAGTATTAGTTCTTCTAAAAATTTACAACGAAAGTGGTAAATATTAGTAAAAAACAAAAAAAATCATATTAATCATAATAGTTATATAATAATATAAAAAAATATTAAAAAAACTAGTAAACTAATAAAATACTTCATATATAGATTCTAAATTATAGACTGATAAAATACTTCGATTTTCCAAAAAAAGAATCCAAGTGTTGATACTTTCCAGAAGAAAAAAAAAATTATCCTTCGTATATCAAGTTTTCTTACCAGCACATAATATTTGAAAAACAAATGATACATAGTCTTGTTTTAATTTTTGTAATTACCACAGTTGAATCAAGATTACTGTTGCTTCTTTATCACATATAAAAGCGTAGACTTAAACTAACGGGGTGTTTGGCTTAAATTTTTAAAAGTCAAAAGTCATTTTTGGAAAAAGTTTAAAAAGTCTGATTTTTCCAAAAAAATTGATTATTCTTCTATCCAAAATTCAAAAATAGCTTTTAAAAGTTTTTTACCAAACATTTTTTACCTTTAATCTTTTAGGAAAATGACTTTTAGCCTTTAAAAACTAAACTAGACACCCCCTAAGGATGGGGAAATGGTGTTGAGCTCACCTAAGCTCACCAAGAATGAACAAAAACTTTTTCTGTGGTTAGGAAGTAGAGAAGAAGAGATGGAGAAGAGTGGAAGAAGAAAGAGAGAGTGGTTTGTGGGAGAAGAGTGACTTTCTCTTTCATCTTTAAGAGATTGTCGAGTTACAACACCGAGCTCATCATGTCGAGCTGAGGGCATGGAGTCTTAGTGGGGGATTTTATATGCACCAGATTAAATACCATTTTAAACGTCAAAATGGTTTTTACTTTGATTAACCCAATTTGACGGGGCAGTGTTGACTATAGCAACCGATTCGAATCATTTTAACAATTAGAATTATATCGTATTTACACTTCAACCCCCTTTAGGTTCTGGTATTCGTATAATGTACGAATTTAATTTTAATTTTACGAATAAAAAAAAATGATTGACCGTTTTATTAATGACACTTGTTACTTTTGCATATTATTTATTATATTCACAAGGATTGTATTATTAATATTTTCCAACTTTATATTATTTAAAAACCATTTATAAATTCTTTAAACATAACAAACTTTTTTAGTTACACCCTTAAACTTATAAAAGTTTCAACTAATACACTTCACTTTAGGTTTATAATTATTAACTTAAAATCAATATATTAATTTGAATGATTTCTTCAGATATATATATATATATATATATATATATATATATATATATATATATATATATATATATATATATATATATATATATATCAAAAAAACATTTTACCACAAAAGTTTTTCAAAAAATAAAATAAAAGTATATACCTCTAACTCGTGTAAACACTTTCATCAAAAGTAATTTAAAAAAAAAACTTGTATAATAGTCATAGTCTCATAATAAAAAACCCCTTTTAACATATATTTAACTTTTAATTTACACCTTCAATTATTGAATATTAAAATTGTCATATAATATACCAATTTTATTTTGTATACTTACGTAATTCAATTTATTTTTTATCATTACATAGTCAATTTATTTTGTATAATATCTCAATTTTATTATATGGATTTTAATATAATATTTATAACTTTAAAATTTTCTTTAAGTTTTAATATCATCAATATCAACCGGGCAACAAACCTAACGAACATGAATATAGATTTATTCATATTAGTTCATCTAACCTTAAACGATAAATAACGATCACGAACAATTAAGCGAACAAGAAAAAAACATAATATGATATTTTTCAAAATTATAATAAATAAAATTATCATTTTCATTTACCATTATACTAGTATTCATTTACACCGCATCAAAATAAAGATAGAGTATTTTTTGTAAATATAAAGTAAGTTAAATGACCATAAATATAAATATAGTTATATTATTTTGATTTGATTGTAGTTGTATTCATTTACACCACACTAAAATAAAGATAGATATCTACTGTCTATTATAAATGCATGATAAGTTAAAAGACTTAAATTTAAATATAGTTATATTATTTTGATTTGATCGTAGTGATATTAATTTAAATTCACTAAAATAAAGATATGATATTTATTGTAAATGTAGGGTAATTTAAGGGATCATAAATATAAATATAGTTATTACTTTTGCAATGAAATGGTTAGGTCAATTTCACAGTGATGAGGATAAGTGGAAGGGGTATAGAGTGTTATTATTTTTTAATTTTATGAATAATTTGTAAATAAAAATTAATTAAAATAATTAATAATAGCATAACAGTCTGTTTAGGTCGGACTAACCGCACATCAAAAAGATGTAATAGAGACCGTCCGAGTTAAGGAAAAAAAGTTAGGGACCAAACTCGTAAATTACCCCAAACCACGACTACTCGTGTGTATATTTGTGCATGAAAAAGTTGAAATATCAATATATTAATAATATATTAATAAGGAATGAAATTAATTTTTTTTAAATAGAGAAAGGTATAAACTGAAAATATATTTTAATTGTAAGGAGTAAACATGTAAAAGTGTTAAATAACTTTTAATCTTTGATAATATATTATAAAATAAAATATATAAAGAATGTCGTGAGATAATGTTAAGTGTAAATATCACTTCTTGGCTAAAACATCATCTCAATTTGGGTTTTATGTACGATGGTTTTTTGACCCAATTTTTGGGTGTGTTTAACAACACCCTGTCTTTCTATCGTTGCAATGTCAAGCCCTGCTCTGCATAGCCTAAGAACAGATGATTAATCTTAGGTGGTGTTTGTTTTTTCGAAACGAAAGTGTTTGAAGTCCGCAGACCACCTCTGCAACACTCTGTAACAGAAGAGGTGGATCAAATGACTGCAACATGTAATAAAAAGTTTGTTTGTTTTTTAACGTCTGCAGAGTGCTGCAATAAGTTAAAGTAATGTGTGAAGAAGTTTGAAGCAGATGATCTAGTGCTGCGTCACGCAACATACACACATCAGTTTTTAAGTTAGAAGTTTTCTGAAAAACAAATAGCTACGAATGGTCAAGTGTTGCGCGTGAGCTACGTGACGCAATAATAAGTGGTCAGAAGTGGTTTTTTAGAAAAAACAAACAACATCTTAGTATAAATGCAAAAATTAATCAAATTTTCATATATTTTTTTTAACTATAGCATCTTATTTTCATTTCACCATAACATAGATTGTATCAGCTTACAACAATGTTATCAAAATCCAAATACAAAACAATTTAGATTGCAAAAATTAGATAATAATTGATAAATATAATGTTCTTACAAGATAAAAAACTAAAATACAAATGCTATAATTAAGTTGTTTTTTTAAATTAAAATGTTTAATATTGAAAATACAATGTTTAATAACAAAAAAGTATAAATATAGTGTTACATTATACAAATAATTTAAAGTGCATTTCACAACAATGTTACCCCGGAAGATTAGTTGCGTAATTTACATGTTTATAACTAGCACTTAACTTTCTCCCGTTTTTATGTAATTACAGATCAAAATGGAACTTTTCCGCCTTTGAAGACAAGGTAAACTATAAACCTTGACTTTGTTCTATTTAGGGGCGTTTCCTCTATTTTTATATCTGATTTTGGTGTTTTGTTTTTGCAGCACAAAGGGTTGTCTTCTTTGCCTATTCACTCAATGAAATATATATATATATATATATATATATATATATATATATATATATATATATATATATATATATATATATATATCTTTAATTAAGTTCAACTTCTAAGTCAAATGAACCAATTGTAGATGGTATATTTAAGTTAATCATGTGGTAGTGATGGTTGGAGCAGGTTTATCGGGAAGTGCCACTGTCGGAGCATCTGTTGGAGCAGTTGTCGGGGTTCTTTTGTTGGGGATTTGCATCTACTTTGGATTTTACAGAAGGAAGAGGGTTGCGGAAGGATCATTTCTCGAAGAAAATGCAAACGAACTTCATCTTGGTATTCTACTAATTCTATTAAGTCTTTTTTTTGTTCTATTTTTCGGTGCTTCTATTAAATTTCATATTGATCTAAAAGTATCTTCAGACCTCATTTCGGATTTAAGCGTTTAGGGACATAAATTTTCATTTAAAAACAAAGTCAAAAAAATATTTGATATGATGAAAGATACAAAAAAAGTAAAGTATTTAAATTATTTTGAAGGTAATACTAGATTTTTAACGATGTAATTTATTAAAATAAATAAAGCTTTACATTAAATAAAATTGATTGTTGGTACTTTTTTTGGAAACGGCAAACGAATTAAGTGGAGCCTACTCACAATATTTCAACGAGCACCCCGGGTTCGAGCTCCTTTACAGGCAAACCCAGCCCCCATAGGGATTTCCAGGGAAAAATTCTCCACATGTGGCACCACAAGAGCTAGTTTAAGGGATTGTTGGTACTTGACTAAGCATATTCATAACCACATTCAAATAACTAGTTAATCAAAACTCAAAAGCATGACACTATGTGATTTCAAATTTACCTGAATAATCAATTTTTCAAAACAAAATTTTACCAATATTCAAAAATCTTACTCATACTTAAATATTATTTGTGACAACATAGTACAACTATGTGTCAAAGTGAATATTTCATCTTGTTAGTTGTTTCTAGGAACATAAATGAAAAGAGAAATATTGTGTAAATCTATATGCATCCTTTTTACTAATTGTACCACTCTAAAAATATTTTGTTTTTTTGTTGTTCATTTTTTTTAGTTTATTTAGTTTTTTATTGTCTTTTTTTATTAAGATTATCTAATTTATTTGATTTATTATTATTATTATTATTATTATTAATAATGAAACAAAGCTTGTTTTTATTTATCATCGGATGTATTGATAAATTGATTATTATAATTGTGTGGTGCATTATAGGTATTATGCGTAACATAAGCTTCGAACACTATACAAGGTTTCCCTACAGTTCAGACTATTCATATGTTATTTTTCCAATTACTGCTATGTTATTTTTTTTTCTTTTGGACCATTCGTATGTTATTTTTCGGTCGAACTATCCTTGAATTATTTTTTCCTTTTGAACTATGACCGTGCTATTTTTTTTGGTCGGATTATCCCAATGTTATTATGTCCGAAAGGAAAAATAACACATTGATAGCTCAAATAAAAAAAATTAACACAGAGATAGTCCGAACAGAAAAATAACACATAAATAGTCCATACAAAAAAACAACATATGGATAATTCGATCGAAAAAAATAACACACAAATGGTCCAAACAAAAAAAAAATAACACAATGATAGTCAATTATTCGAACGCCTGTCAATTATTCAAACGATTTTATGTATATATATAAATTTGAACCACTCTTTGTACAACACAAATAAAGATAGGATAATAATAATAATAATAATAATAATAATAATAATAATATTAATAACTATATATATATTGTCCATGCTCTGCATAGGCCGTGTGCGTCTGATTTGAATGTCGTTTTTGTTTATAGATTAATAGACGTTGTTGTTGACTTTGGTGAAGGTAGGAAAATTCAAAAAAATTAAATATGATGACCAATATAGAAAAATTATAGCAAAAGAAGCAAATGACTGACGTAGAGAGTGAAAAACCTAGGTTTTTCCTTGTACAGTTCTTTTTTTTTTTTTTTTTGGTTTAATGAAAAAATATAAAAGTTTTGACTTCAAAGACGAAAAATGTCAAAATGGCTAAAGAATTAAAGGGGTAGGAATTAACAAGTTTTTAGAAAATGGATCAAAGTTGTTAAATCGTTAAAGCTTTGTGGCCAAACTCCGCATGAGCCGTGTGCGCCTGATTTGAATGTCGTTTTTGTTTGTAAATTAATAGATGTTGTTGTTGTCTGTTTTAGTTGACTTTGGTGAGGGTAGGAAAAACCAAAAAAATTAAATATGATGAACCATATAGAAAAATTATAGCAAAAGAAGAAAATGGTAGGCGTAGAAAGTGCAAAAGTGAAAAACCCGGGCCTTGCCCTAGAACGTTTGTTTTTTAAATGAAAAAATGTAAAAGTTTTGATTGTAATGACCTAAAGTGTCAAAATGAATAAAGAATTAAAGATGTAGAAATTAACAAGTTTTTAGAAAAGGGATCAAAGTTGTCAAACCGTTAAAGTTTTGTGGCCAAACTTTAAATATTAATAGGTTCCTAAAAAGTGTAAAAATTTTGATTGTAAAGACCAAAAATATCAAAATGGTTAAAGAATGATGGCCAAAACCATTCAAATTTACTATTCCTTATTTTGAATATCTTTAATCTATATATATATATATATATATATATATATATATATATATATATATATATATATATATATATATATATATATATATATATATATATATATATATATATATATATATATATATATATATATATATATATATATATGGGAAAAGTGAATATACCCTTAAGGGTATATAAGCTTAGGTACCCAAACTCACAATACTACGTCGTTTTGTATCATATAATACATTATAATTCTCCAATATTCTTATAATTTAACTTTTAAATTGATTTACTTCCATGATTTTTATAAATTACACATTTATCTTCATCTTACTTAATTTTCATTTTCAACTACAATAAATATAACCTAATATGTATTCGACAAAAAGATGTGACATAAGAGAAATATAATAGTGAAATTTCAAAAATCTTGAAATTAAATCAACTTAGGGGTTGAAGTTTAAGAACATTATAATGAATATATCATACAAAACGATGTATTATGGTGTGTTTGGGTACCTAAGCTTATATACCCTTAAGAGTATACTCACTTTTCCATATATATATATATATATATATATATATATATATATATATATATATATATATATATATATATATATATATATATATATTCTAAAGAAAACAACAAAAGGATAAAAAAATGGCCAAAATCCTTTTTGATTTGATCAATATTAAAGTAATTAGAGGGTAATTAAGGATTTTGAGTAGTTCAATTAGTAAAGAGGATACATATAGCAGAAATATTTTATGGATGCTATTATATATATATATATATATCCTTTCACTCACAAAAATTATCAAATTATAAGGTACATATTCACAAAGGGATACACAACAAAATTTTAGGGATACATTTAGAATTACCAATATTTTATTTGGTCATCTTAGCATTTCAGTCACATTTCACCTACCAACGAGTCAAACCCTTGACTCGTTTCCATATCAACATAAAAAGGGTAGGATAACATTAGTGAAGTGTCGCATGGACTTAATGCTCATTTTTAAATTCTAAACAACATTAAAGTCACAGACAAAAAAGGGATTAAATTAAAAGAAAAAAAAAAAATTAAACTTCTTTATATTTTACTCTAATTGAAAGAATAATGAATAATACAAAAAATGTAAGTTTCGTTTTTTTGTTTTTATGGATTTAGCTTCGGATAGTAATTTGGGAAGAAGGGTGGAGTCAGGTCATCTTATTGGTGGTGCACCACCAGGTGTCACCGGTATAACCGTGGATAAGTCGGTGGAGTTCACATACGAGGAGCTATCCAAGGCTACTGATGAGTTTAGCATGGCTAATAAGATTGGCCAAGGTGGTTTTGGAGCTGTTTATTATGGAGAGCTTCGTGGCGAGGTTTGTGTTTATTATTATTATTTTCTTTTTAGGGAGAATTTCATATATGCCCTTCTTAAACATCAAAATATCATATTTACCCAATTTAATTTCTAAATATCATATTTACCCTTTATAAAATTTCTAAATATCATATTTACCCTTCATAAAATTTCAAAATATCATATATGTTATTTTTAAACATCAAAATATCATAAATGTCCTTTTTAAATATTAAAATATTGTATATGAACTTTTTAAATATCAAAATATCAATGGTAATATCTAATAAAACATCCATCTACAATATAATAATAATCAACAACAACAAAAACTAAACAAACAAAATATGCATTCCATAGAAAGGGTTGAAGATGAATCGTTTTGTCTGTCAAGAGGCTGGCATTCCAACAATTTAGAAGTTCACATTTCATTATCATAGACGTAAGGATAATATGGTTAAATTTCTTAATTATTATAATAACTCTAAGGTATAAAAATGATTATAAAATATTATAAATATTATAAAAAATGATTTGGGTAAATATGATAGTTTGAAAGTTTATGAAGGGTAAATATGATATTGAGAAATTAAGCTGGAGAAATATGATATTTTGAAGTTTAAGAGGGGCATCTATGAAATTCTCCCATGTTTTTATATTTTACCATTTGGATAAAGTGTAAATTACAAGTTTCTATCCTTTTGTTGTGTTGTTTTTTTAGGATATGGTATAAAAGTTTTATTTTTTTCTTTTTGGGTCCCTAAATCAATTTTTTTAAACCCTTTTCCTCCTTGAGTTGTCCAAGTTAATAGTCGGTATCATTTCTCCTAAATTTTAGGGATTAAAAGGATTTATCGGACCACAAAAGCATCAAGTGAACATTTGTACCATATCGAAAAAGTGACATAATACAAAGATGGAAAACCTTGTTTAAAAAGCATTTGAGAAAATGACAAGGTAATGAGATGAAAAAACAAATTGGCCAACTTTGTAAAAATTTAGGAATTAATGTACCATTTCCATGACTTTATGTATTAAGTCATTTTTCTATATAAAGTGAAAGGACACACCCATATAAGTCATATCCTTATTAAATCCATCAGCCAAAAGAAAAACAACATGTTTATATTTTTGCTTTGGGAAGTTGATATTGTTTTGGTGTTGGACAAGTACAGAAAGCAGCAATAAAGAAGATGGATATGCAAGCATCAAAAGAATTTCTTGCTGAGTTGAAGGTCTTAACACATGTTCATCACTTGAACCTGGTAATATCTCAAAACTTGTGCACATTTTATTATTCTTTTTGTGCCTGTTGAGAAATTATATAGAAACGTAATGGTTTCAAAACCGATTGTCGAATGCTTTAACGATGTTCTTGCATTGTTGACCATGAATATTGTCACTCCTTGGTTTAGGGCATGGGTAGGGTTGTTTAGTGTAAAATACATAAAGCAACTAAAACGACCCTACCCATATCCATATCCATAAAAAGTGCAGAAAAGGTCATCCAACTTTGTAATCTGTGTGATTTACACCAAATCCTGCCAAAATTATGCTAAAAATGTTTAAATGATCATTATGCCTTTCAATTTCAATCTTGAATTTCAAAGTCAATGAATGGAAATTTGTCTTAAATTCGGAGGTATTTTTTTTGTAAAACATATAAATGCCGTATAAATTTGTCCTATTTTGTCATGTGCAATTTGAAATATGTATTTACGACCATTTTGAACTTTGCAGGTACGTTTGATAGGATATTGTGTAGAAGGATCGTTGTTTTTGGTGTATGAGTTTATTGAAAATGGCAATTTGAGTCAACATTTGCGTGGTTCATTAGGTAAGGGAGTTACGAAAAAAAAAAAAAAACTTATATAGTTCCATGTTTTTAAAAAGTACACGTACAATACAACTATACATATACATATACATATACATATACATATACATATACATATATACTTGTACTTATCATGTTTTTAACCACAAAATTGTAACCTTTGTAGGGAGGCAGCCAATTCCATGGGCTACAAGGGTACAAATTGCCCTTGATTCGGCTAGAGGGCTTGAATACATACATGAGCACACAGTTCCTGTGTATATTCATCGTGATATCAAGTCTCCTAACATTTTAATCGATCAAAACTATCGTGCAAAGGTTTACATTCCTATTACAACATTATACTTTGAAACCTTGAAACAACTCCTTGACCAAGATATTATTGGCTTCAAGTCACCAAAAATGCAAGAAATAGCAATGTTGTTCACATTTATTTGTTTATCAACTATTATAGTATTCTATTTTAATTTCCTCCTATTACAAATGCCATCCAAATACAAAACTAATGCTATTATTGGGTATATTTTTCAAAATAAATAAATAAAAAGTGAAACAGTATAATGTTGTAATAGATATACATGAAACTATGATGTTATGATAAACAAATAAATGAAAGTATGTTACAATTTCTTGCATTTACCATTTTACAAAATTCAAGTGAGAATGTCACATATTATTAGTTTTTTAATACTAAAAACACGTAGGTTGCTGATTTTGGGCTAGCAAAACTTACAGAAGTTGGGAGCGGTTCCTTACAAACCCGTTTAGTCGGAACATTTGGATACATGCCTCCAGAGTAAGTTTTGAGTAAATTTGTACACTAATTTTTCCCTAAAGATATAATGCGAAAATACATAAAGCACAACGTATTTTCACCATTTTATTAGTTTAATTAGCAACTTGTACTAATTAAATCATTATACATTTTTTTTATTGCTCAAGAAAACATACTTATTGACCCTATGTGGACTGTGGTCTGATTAAATGGAAAACTTTTGGTGCAGATATGCTCAATATGGTGAGGTTTCTCCAAAGGTTGATGTATATGCTTTTGGGGTTGTTTTATTTGAACTAATATCAGCTAAAGAAGCCATTGTCAAGGCAAATGAATTGTCTAGTGAGTCTAAAGGACTTGTCGGTTTGGTTAGTTCTTAATTTTTTTTCCACATACTTTGTTTATTCTTGACATTAATTCAATATTAACATTTTTCAGTGACATTATTTTTATAACTTTGTTTGTGTAGTTTGAGGAGGTCTTAAGTTTGTCTAATCCAAATGAAGCTCTATGCAAACTAATAGATCCGAGGCTTGGAGCTGATTACCCTATCGACTCTATCTGCAAGGTAAGTAAACAAAATAATCGCAATTCTGTTTACCTATTCACAAAATCGTTACTTTTGGTTATCGTGATTTTAAATTTCAAAAAGATTTCAAATACAAACAAAATTGAAGAATCTTATGTATTAATTTTAGGTAATGATGTCACGTGTACAAAAAGAAAATTCATATTTTATTTTATACAACAAGAAAATGTTGTATTTATTTCGATACATTTGGTAGTAATAAGTGGTGGAATTGAATAACTTCAAGATAAATAAATAAGAAATATGTGTGGAATATGAAAGGGATAAATTGTATGACATTGTGACATATTTATTTATCTCTATCAACGTAGGAAATGTATAATTTTTTGAAGGACAATAATAATGTATTTAAATTTATTTTATCCATTCAAAGATTTTTTTTATTACTAATTATAGGAATATATAACTCATACTAGTAACCTGCTTACATCTCTATATTGATAAATAATAACATTTTGCGTACGGATGATAACAATATGTAACAAATAAAATACATTACCCATATTGGTAGTAAAACATAAGTACAATGTTATTGTTGGTATTATTGGTGAAAAATGTATGTAAGCTATTATTATTTGTAAAAAATGTTGGTACAATGATATTATGAGAAAAAAAATATAAATACATTCTAATTATTGCTAAAAAATAAAGTGCATCGCCCATATTGGAAGTGAGAGTTAGGTACATTGTTACTTGTGATTTTTACAAGCTGGAACTAGAAAGCTATAAGTTTAACTCGCTAAAATCAAATTTGTAGATAGCCCAGCTTGCTAAAGCATGTACACACGAAAACCCTCAATTGAGGCCGAGCATGCGGTCGATTGTGGTTGCACTAATGACATTGTCATCTTCAACCGAGGATTGGGACGTTGGTTCTTTCTATGAAAATCAAGGTTTGGTTCAACTTATGTCAGGAAGGTAGTATAATGTTGTTATGCCACATAAGCATCCAAGTCATACGAGGTTGTGCCACATAAGCAACTAGACATGGTTTGATAGAAACTAGTATAATTCCATTTTCTTGTATATTTCTTTGAATTTAATGTAATTAGTAGTATAGAGTTATACTTTTTTTTTTTTAACATCAATAATAAATGTGTCCAAGTGTAACATCCCAAATTTATAGAGTAAAAATTTCATTTTATATATAACAAAACATACTAATTTTATTCTTAATAGAGTAAAATAACCATA
The DNA here is from genome assembly GCF_052625555.1 of Lactuca saligna. NCBI lineage: Eukaryota > Viridiplantae > Streptophyta > Magnoliopsida > Asterales > Asteraceae > Lactuca > Lactuca saligna. The sequence goes on along the minus strand of NC_136417.1, from coordinate 188,719,259 downwards.
AGTTCAAACATCATCAATAATGGGCCAATCCCAATAGACATATAAGTGGCCCCAACCCAACAAACATATAACGGCATAAAAGCAATAGTTACAAAGGAAACAAACATAACATGACACCCAATGTCCTACAATATAGTGAGAAAACTCACATGATCAAAAGTTGAATGTTAAGCGTGTCAAAACTAACAAATAAAGGGGTAAAATAACTCCTTAAACACTACTACTTTGTACTAAAAATGTAATACAAGGTAAGTAGGATCGATCCACAGAGACATGAGATAAATGCTTATACCCTTTTGCACAAGTTACAAATGAGATCACAAAAACGAGGGGGGGGGGGGGGGGGGTAGATGCAATGATTTAAATAAAGAACTGAAGTAATAAGTAAGCAATTGATTAAGTAAAATAAACTCAAGATTTGTAAGTACTCCAAATCTATGCAAGACTAATTAACAATGTGATTCAAAATATGAAATCATATTTGTTTAATTCTATCTAAGTTGGTATTAGAAATGCTAATAAGCTCTAGCAATTCACATTCACCATTTTAATTAATTAAAATAAGTCCTTTAATTAATTCTAATCTAACTAACCTAATCTAAACAAGTTCTTAGAATAGGTGGAAAGATTGCATTATGAAAGTGTGAAATTTACCAACAACATTCAATACTTCTCATAAGCTTGAAAGTGTAAGAATGTATGAATTTGATTTACACCAGAATAATTTTAAGAAAGTTCAACCTAGTATTCTTTACTTGTTCTATATGACAAAACAATTACATATTTTTGCATATTAGATAACTTGAATATATCAACCCTAACTCAATTGGCCAAAAAGAACTAGAATTGAAATCAAAGCTTCAATTAAAACAAAATCAAATTCACTACATATCATTTAAAACAAACACCAAGTCAAATGATTGAATTCAAACACATAATTGTCAATACATGAAGTTGGAGAGTTAAGTTTCTAGCCTCTCATGACTATAACAAAGAACAAACCTAGAAGTTGAAATTAAAGTCTTACAAATTAAAATCCAAATGAAATCCAAGTGTTTTCAAGCAGCAATTACCTTCAAAATACTCCTCCAAATCGCCTCCAGAACTCACAAAATCGACCACCCCTTTCTTCTGGAACCGGTTGCTTCTTTTTAGAAAGGAATTAAACTATTTTAAACTGACAACCTCGTTTACACAGCCCGTGTAAACTAACCCTACCATTTACACGGCCGTGTAAGTACAAAAAGTAGAATGCTCAATTTGGCCAGGCCTTCAAAGTTCGATGCTTGATAGAATGCGTTTACACAGCCCGTGTAAACACAAGGCTTGCATTTACACGGCAGTGTAAATCTTTGTAAAGCTAAAATCTTCATTTTCTTGATATCTTCCTCCTCGACGCTCCACAAGTCCTAAAACTTCATCCATATCTCTTATTCATCACCTCAACTAAGATCGTACCTCCAAAGTCCCTGAAATATCAGAAAAGTGTTTGAATGGAATTGCATCATGAAAAATCTTGAAAAATATGCAGCATGCATGAGTTTAAACCTAAATGCAATGCACTTTTATGGAGTAAGACTACAAAAATGGATGCATGAAATGCACCTTACAAATCTCCCCAATCTTGAACCTTTCTTGTCCTCAAGAAAGAACAAGAAAAATATAAACACGATAAAATAAAATAAAGGAGAAGAAAATAAAATCAAAGTCAAAACTTTTCGAAACTTAATGAAAGAAATAAAAAAAAACATGAAAAAGAATCCAACCAAATCAACCCTGTTTTTGTACCATAGTTGAGAATGTACCTGTCGTGGCTTTAGTCTCAAATTATGTAACATCCGAAATTTGTGGGTATGTTATGTTAATTATTTAGTCATTTAATTTTTGGAGGGACTTGACGAGTTGGTACCTCAACTCATCGAGTAGGTTCGTGATTTTTGACGCGTTTTAGCGATTGGACTCGACGAGTCGGGTATCTAACTCGACGAGTCGGTGCTGACGGGGAAAACCCTAATGTCTCGAGTTTAGGACCTATTTAAAGGTCCTTATGGCCTTCATTTGCGGCCACTTACACCCCTGAGAAACCCTAGAGAGTGAAGAGAGATTAGAGAGCAAAGGAAAGGCTAATTCATGATCCTTTTGGTGTGTTCTTGAAAGAAGGAGTGGGAAAGTCCAAGCTAGATCGATTATGGAGCTTGGATCTATGTTATTCATACTAAGATTAGCTTCTGGAGGTACAAATCCTTTCCTATTCCGTGTATTTGATAGATTGCTTGAATCTAGGGTTTCTTTGCATCATTTTGGGTTGGATTATGAAGCATGTGATGTCCCAAGGTGGTGTAGATGTTAGATCTGGACCATGAAAGGTCCAAAGAGTCCTAACCTCCCAGCTTTATGCTGTTTCATGAGAGTTTTGAGAGTATGTTACCATTTTGAGGGTTATTTCTCCATTTATGGCTTTATGTGTGTTGCATGAACGTAAAGTTTGAACCTTTACGTGAATTTTGAGTGCTAGAATGTTAGATATATTAGTTAGAGAAGTAGACCTGACCTCAGAAGGTCGAATGAGCATAACCATGGAGGAAACTCGCCGAGTCCATGAGAAGACTCGGCGAGTCGGGTCGGGTTGCCCCGCGAATCGACACCAGTGGTGACCTGATGAGTTTGAGGGTTGACTCAGTGAGTCGAGTGAGACCTTAGGAGGAATATAAGTATGCGCATGGACTCGCCGAGTAGTCGCATTAACTCGACGAGTCTGGTCAGTATGGAATGTTGACTTCAGTTGACTTTTAAGGTTTAGTCAACCAGTGGACCTTTGGACCAGTAGAGGGGTGGAATGGTCTTTTACCCTTTTAGAGGTTATAGTAAGAGACTTTATTTAGCCTTTGAGAGTCGTTATTGATTTAGAGTAATTTATTTATGTGATTAGGCGGAGGCTAGATCAGTATTCTGAGTTCGAGACTGTTTGAGATTTCCTGAGGTGAGTCTTTTCACTATACTTACCTAGAGTGGTAATTAGAGTTGTGTGATAGAGTAATTTATATGCTATTTCTATGATGTGATACACTGTATTATTCTATGTGATATATGCCATGTATGATTCAGAGCTTACATAGTTAGGGCCGGGAGGTCCACAGAGTTAAGGTTAGAGGGTCCACAGAGTTAGGGCCATAGGGCCCACAGAGTTATGGGCCGGAGGGTCCCAGAGAGACACCTTGACCTAAGGGTTACACAGAGTTATAGCCTCGAGTGGCTAATATGTGTTGTATGTGGTACTTTGGGGAACTCACAAAGCATTTATGCTTACAGTGTTATGTGTTATGTGTTTCAGGTACTAACGAGGATCGCGGGAAGGCGCCGTCATGATCCGTACACACTGGTAGAGGAAATATTTTTATGATCTTGGGATATGTCTTTATCATGATGACATTTTTTTAAACATGAGATTTGATAATTTTGAATGAGTTTTATGTTATTTGAAAAATGAAAAATTGTTTTGGAAATTCTCATCGTCACAAATTATATAACAATAGAAATAAGACTTTAGCCACTCCCTAATGCAACTCAATAGAATCAAAGATCACAACAATTGTTCCCTCTCAATATCATCAAGTCAATTCATGGAACAAATTATGGTCTTACTCTTGTGAATAGAGTACTTGTGATTTAGGATCATAGGAGGACTTGGGGTGAATATCAATGCGTTGTGGAAGGTAGTATAGGGCCCGTACTACTGGAAACACTGGATCGGTGATTAGTCCAAGTAAAAATCCTTAGGATACTAAGGAACAAGTGTTGGATTAATGTACAAGTCCATAACTATAATTGGTAAGACTTGACCCGACCTGACATGGTCCATTTGGGTTGCATGGCATCGGGACAATTGGATAGACAAGATGTGGAAAAAGGATACTAGTGATTTATATTAATATATTATAAGTTCTAATATATTAATATATAATCATATTATTTAATTAGTATTGATCAAGAATTAATTTGGAATTAATTAAGTGATCAAAAGGAACTAATTAAATATGGACTCTTAGATATATATGTGTGATGGGCCAAGTTCATTTAGGTTGGGCTAAGCTTTCATGGATAGTCCATGGAGTGTTTAACCTATGGATCATAAGAAATGAAAGGTCATGGGTATTAGGGTTTAACCTTAATCTCCACACTATATAAAGATGTCCTTGGTTGGTGAAATTGACACAAGTGTGGGTACACTAAGAGGGCTAGTCGATTTCACTTGTGAGAACCAAGTATCCTTATTCTCAAGGTTATTCCAAGTATTCATGGTGTTGTGTGAACCATTTGAGGTGTCACACTTGGGGCACTTGGAACTCAAGCTTCATGAAGACAAGTTACAACAACAAGGTATGTATTCTATCTAGTTTTTGTTATCCTAGTACATAAGATTGTATGCTAGTTAGGGTAATATCTTGGAATATTCATATTTGCATGTATAATAGAGAAAACATAGATCCAAGGTATTTAGGGTTGCATTTACACTTAGGAGTGTTAGAATGCTCAAAACCCAACAGTGGTATCAGAGCCAGGTTGTTTTCTGTTATATTGATGCAAATGTTTTATTTTCAAAGTTGAAAAAAAGGGAAAAAACATGACGTTTGTCAAATTTTAAGATAATTACTTGTTTTTGTGAAAAAGTAATTATTTTTAAAATTTGAATGATTTTCTATATGATTTGAATTATGTCAAATTTAGTAAAAGATAAAATGATATGATTATTTTATTAGTTTTAACCGTTTGATCTAAAGAGTGTTTTTTTAACCTCCATAAGTTATGGATATGAAAAGGTTTTAAAAAAAATTAATTCAAAGTTTTTTTTATGGAGTTACAAAATTTGGTGTTAATGTTTTAAAGAATTCCATAACTTATTCTTAAGTTATGGAACATGAAAAGTTTCATCATAAAACAAGCATTTAACTCCATAAGTTATGGATCACAAAAAGTTTTTTTTTGTGTTACCTTGTTTTATGAGTGAATTTAGATTAATGAAAAAAATTATGTGATAGTTGGTTTTAATCCAAATTGATATAAAAGAAGTTCATAAAATGTGTTTTTGTAACTTAAAAGTCACATTTATGAATCTTAAAACTCATAAAAGTTGCCATAGGTTACAAAATGAAGAGTCTTTTTCCTCATTAAATTGTTTTATGACTCCATAACTTGTCCTCAAGTTATGGATGTTCAAGAGTCTCTTCATTAAAGTTTTTAAAACTTTAATTAAATTCATAAGTTATGAAAATACAAGAGTTTTGAATAGTTTCAAAACTTTCCCTCAAGTTTTGGAATTTGTAAAATTTTTCCCATGAATACTTTAGTTCCAAGTTAAGCCCTTACAATTTTAAATGTTAAAATTCAACCCTTATACTTTATAATATTATAAGTTAATAATATTCATTTATATGTATAAGAGTAAAGTCACTCTTACCATTAGTAGGCCTCATTCACGAAGCCGGTCTATAAGGGGGGGGGGGGGGTATAAGGTTACTGCCTATAAAATGGCAGTTTAATGGGTGTCCACTCTCACCCACCGCTTCCTTGATTGGTGGAGGGTCGTTAGCCGAATGGGTAGGACAAAGACTATAATTCTCCCTTCATCAAAAGTATTACTGATAAATACTAAGTAACTAAACTCTTAGTAATACCCAATCTTAGTTACTTAGGAAAATGTGAATTTGGTGCTAATCCATGAAATTACACTTTGCACTTTGTTTAAGCCGGTTAGTGGAGTGTGTGTGGTTAACCGGCACACTAACTCGTATTTAACAAGGTAGGCAAAGGGTAACTTAATGTTTATCATAGTATCGGTAGAGCGTGTGTAGTTAACCGACACGTCGATTGAGGGGTAAACACTTAAGGGTACCAAGTAATTTGCATGGTTATTTCACACCTTGTTTTGTGATCCTCGGCATCCCAGTCACAAAACCTGAAGGGCACACTCGATATTGAAACATGCCATTGAACAATTCAATGAATCTTTAAGATCTAGGAGTTTCAAATCCAATTAAAAAACCTAATAAATTATTTCGTTTTCGTGGTGGAAATTAGTGAATCGTCATTCACCTACCTTCAAATATTCTATAGCTCGGATTACTGCATCCCTCTTCCAAGTTATAAAAATATTGTGTTGGGTTATAGCCTTAATATTTCATATTGAGTGTTATATTAAGGACTTTAAATCAAGTATCTTGAATATCTCCCAAAAGATGTCTAATTCAGACATCTATGATCTTCCCAAATCTCTTGGAACTTCACTTCCTCCATCTCATCCAATTATTCTCCCTAACCCACAAGTTCAAGGTCACTCAAGCCCTATTGGCAAGCAAGCTCTATGTGTGATAGTATCTTGGAGATGAAGTCGCATATTGACAAACCGTGAGAGTTGGGTGTCAAAGTCTTAAGAAAGTTGGATGCTCAATCACTTTCTAAGTCACATAGAGAGTTACCTTTGGGAATACTATGAAATAGAATATCACATGACCCTTAATGAACTTATCTATTTGCTTGGTACTGCTGAATCAGCAATGATTTAGAGCTTTGGTAAAACAAATTTGATTAGTAGATTAACTTTCCAAACCTTCAATGGACATTGACAATGGTTGCATTGGATACCCAGTAAAAGCCTTCTCTTCCCAATGGAAATAGATTGGCCATAGTCAACTTGGTTGACCAAATGGTAAAGAGAAAGGCTAAGACTGAGATTGTCCCATGTACCATTCCCAAAGGGTCCTTATTGTTCTATTGCCAAAAGGAAAGGGCATTGGTTGCGGAGCTACCAAATTTACCTGAAAGATCATAAGGCTGGTAAAGTCAATAAGTTTGACTCTACTTCAGGTAAAGTCCACTATCTAACTCGATTAAGTTTCTATTTTGAGATTCTTATTACATGATGTGACTGGGTCACATGTTGATGTTTTAAGAATCAAAGGAAAAAGTGAAGAAAACTTAAAGAAAGAGTATGCTGAATCTGATTGCGAAGATGGATTTCTATTGCTTGATTGAAGATAGGATTCTTGAGCTACTCTTAGGAATTATGATAGATTGCTAGGAAACATGTAATAGCATAGTTTTCATTTAAAGTTGCATTGTAAGGAAAAGTTTTTTTCCTCATTTTATAAATAAATAAAAGTTTGTTTTACTTTATTTTATAACTCCTTGCAATGGAATTTATGAAAACTTGATGTTTGTATGTTTCTAGCAATATTGAAAATATGAATTTGATTCTATCATTTGTAATAGCATAGTTTTCATTTAAAGTTGCATTGTAAGGAAAAGTTTTTTTTCCTCATTTTATAAATAAATAAAAGTTTGTTTTACTTTATTTTATAACTCCTTGCAATGGAATTTATGAAAACTTGATGTTTGTATGTTTCTAGCAATAATGAAAATATGAATTTGATTCTATCATTTGTGGTAGTGTCTAAATTTACCTAATAAGGAAAGCTTCTCGTCATTCAAGTTTTTAGTTGGATAGAAACTTGGAATCATACAAGTTGTACAGTATGATGAATGAGAACCTTCAGCTTTGGAAAATTAAGACTAGTTCCTTGTTCACGTTTATATGTGAGTCAAGTGAAGGACTAAGGGATCGAGTACACATTCGTGTGCACTGATCAAGTCCACCACAAAAGATTGATAATACTATTCGTCATGATTTACTAAAGTTTAGTAAATATGGTTACACTTACAAGTTTAGTGTAATTCTGATACACTGGAAAATTTTCGTTGTATGGCAGAACGAATGAGAAGAATCAAATTAGGCAGAAGGATAAAAGTTTCTCAAATCTGAAAAGATGGGAGAGTACTTTAGTATCATGTTATATGATCATCTTAATGATTAAGAGACCTTATCACAATTCATTCTCTAAGTGCATTCTGATAGCTAAGAAGAGGAGCTATGAATTCTTGAGGTGGTCAAATCAAGAAGATGATTCATACCTCGTTCCAGAAAACAATTCTTAGAGTCATACTCCAAGATTGTAACTTGAGTGACATATCTTACAGAAAGGTTTATTAACAGTAGTCAAATGTAAGAGTAAAAGTATCCTACTCTTGTACATTTGTAATCGGTAAGTTGTGATGTTTTCGATAAAACAAAGACCAACTAAGACCAATTGTGTGAAGTGTTTGTCTTGCTGAAGAATCCAAACTATCTCTTGAATATTTGGCAAGATAGTCTTATATGTCAAGAGGACAGTAGGAGTCCTAAATATCCTGAAAAAAATTCCAAGATCTGATCAAGAATAAAAACATGTAGTTTAACACTAGCACACGAAGTGAGGTTTATAACCTATCGTGTTGACATATTTCTATTTCTGTGCCCATTCCAGTTAAAGTTGGCTTTGCATATGAGTTCTTAGAGTTCTCAATTGGTTGTATAACAACTTGGAAGCAATGGCAGGCCCTTGATCTGCCAAGTGGCAAGAAATTAAGATTGAGTTCAGTCCATATGAGTTTGGATTTGTCATTAACCGTGTCTTGCGATTATAGTTTTGACAAATTAACATGGATAAGAACACATACACCATAAAATCTAAGGGTCATAAGGTTTCTCTCCGATTCATGAAAATGATGGTGAGGAAACACTTCCACCAAGTAGATTTGAAGCAGATAGCAAAGATCTAAACAATTGAGACTATGATTATGACATGCCTTTTCATAGTTCTAAAATTGTTTAGACACACTTGTGAGCTGTCTAAGATAAGGTGTATGATTTTGATAAAGTGTTATCAAGGCAATCTCGTCTCAGAAATCTGAACTTTGGTAATAAAGTTAGTAAAGTATTGACTTCTAGAAGTCCAACTGATTTCCGAGTACATGTCAAAGCTAGCGGGAGCATAAGTGTTATGCTAATAATCATCATGTTAGTGGGAGCATGATAATTATGATAAGTATTTTGCAAGTTAGCAATGTTAATTATAGAAAACAAAAGTTTCAATTCATGAGGTTGCAGCAGTTGAAAAAGTTGTTTTCCTATAATTAAGGGAGAGGAAATTATACTTCATTTCAAGTCTAAAAGCTTAGATTGAGGTTTTAATCATCTTTAGTCAAGGATATATATGAATTTTGTGTTGGAATGGCTCAACATAAGGAAATTCTATATATGGGTCTATTATTTGCCTTCTAAAATTCGATTATGATTATGCCATCCCTTTTCATAATCTGAATTATGAGAACTTGGCAAATAGAAATATTGTAGCAAAACGACTGGTCTAGTATCATGTCTTTATGTGAGACATCATGAATTGTGTCCCATATGCTTCGGATATTGGATCGATTGCATGTGCTATAATATTCATCCTTTCTAAATTTTCCAAATGCTTGGGGCATTAAGAGGGAAAAGGTCTAGAATAAGATATGACTAAAATGATTAAGCAATTGTCGAGGACAATCTAAGGTTTACCAAAGATTGGTTGCTCAGGGATAGTTGGAAGTATAATGTTAATTTTTGGAAGGACCATATTGACATATTCTGAAAAAAGGCAACTCTTGTTCAGAAATGATAGTCAAAATGGGAATGTTTCATAGGTGGAAGTTATTAAATCTATGTAAGATTAGAAAAACTTAACGCAAGAATGATGTTTCGCATGGAATTAATCTGCATTGGAATACTATGTAATGTCTTTTGACACGTCTTTGTGACTTTGTACGTACTCATTACAAGAGGATCTGTTCATATAAGTTTAAAATCTAACAGATTTCGATAAATGATAGGAATTTGGAATTCTTACATTTTCGATAAGGATTTGGGAGTGTGAAATTAGAATCATTGAAATTATGATCAATTGGTTTATTTCACAAAGTAAGGATCATAGACAAACATAGAGTGCATACTTGGTGTATGGCAAAGCTATTGTTTAGAAAAACATAGTGTACATGCGTGGAGCATGGTACAACTAGTGTTTTTAATTCAAGTATAAAGTTGATAAAACTGAAACAATGAATAATGTGTAATCAGTATGGTGATAAATAAAAAGTGTTTTATTTATGTTCATAGGTTTTGATACCATATCAGATTCAATTATTCTTGTGTTTCATTTTGCATGTTTTGACTTTCAGAATAAACTAGGTCATTCATCCAAATGACTAAGTTATTCAAACCATCAACAGTCTGTCATATGTTGGAAGTAGATATGAATCAAGACTGTTTTGGGTTGGCTTGTAGAGGTCTAAGATGTTGGACAAAATGGTGCTACAACACTCATGAGTGCTCATAAGTTCTGAGTATTGGATTCAACCCGCGCTCATTAGAATCACTTCATGGATTTTATCACGAGTGATCATGAGACGATAATATTTTATATTCTTCAAACCTAGAGATATAAGTTGTTACTATGAGTTGGTTATACATTGATTGCACGAAACCGCATTGGTAACTCGATGTCATAAAATGTGCCCTTGTGTATGATTCAACAAGTAGTAGAACAAGCCATATGAGTCGAAGTTTATCCATTCCTTTTACCTTCGGGATAAAAGCGATATTTTTGGGCCCTTTGATGATTTAATGATGATACATGTGAGTGCTTGGCCAAGCAAGGACTGATTTGATCTGTTTAATCAGTCAGTCATCATAAATCGGAAATCAGGAAACAACAAATGGACAGAGAGAATTATTTATAATCCATGTCTCAGTCCATATGATATCTAGAATGGAGGAATATATGATCCCTTACCTAATGGACAAATCATTGACAAAGGTTAGAGATCATTGGCAAGGTTAGAGTTCGACATAAGCTTTTGAGAGCTACGATTGATAGTCGGGTTATGAAGTCATACTTGTAACAATAGTTTTAGACTTATCCAAATGGGAGACTGTTGGATTAATGTCTAAGTCGATAACTATAATTGGTAAGACTTGACCCGACCGGGCATGGTCCATTTGTGTTGCATGGCATCGGGACAATTGGATAGACAAGATGTGGAAAAAGGATACTAGTGATTTATATTAATATATTATAAGTTCTAATATATTAATATATAATCATATTATTTAGTTAGTATTGATCTAGAATTAATTTGGAATTAATTAAGTGATCAAAAGGAAATAATTAAATATGGACTCTTAGATATATATGTGTGATGGGCCAAGTTCATTTAGGTTGGGCTAAGCTTTCATGGATAATCCATGGAGTGTTTAACCCATGGATCATAAGAAATGAAAGGTCATGGGTATTAGGGTTTAACCCTAATCTTCACACTATATAAAGATGTCCTTGATTGGTGAAATTGACACAAGTGTGAGTACACTAAGAGGGCTAGTCGATTTCACTAGAGAGAACCAAGTATCCTTATTCTCAAGGTTATTCCAAGTGTTCATGGTGTTGTGTGAACCATTTGAGGTGTCACACTTAGGGCACTAGGCACTCAAGCTTCATGAAGACAAGTTACAACAACAAGGTATGTATTCTATCTAGTTTTTGTTATTCTAGTACATAAGATTGTATGCTAGTTAGGGTAATACCTTGGAATATTAATATTTGCATGTATAATAGAGAAAACATAGATCCAAGGTAGTTAGGGTTGCATGTACACTTAGGAATGTTAGAATACTCAAATCCCAACAACAAGTAGGGTGGAGTATCGAGTGTGAGTATACTCGAGCAAGTCTCTGATTTTTTTTGTGTTGTGTTTTAGAGACATCATGGTGAGTACGTGCCACACTCCAGAGAGCAGTGGTGTCAGCGATGAGATGATCCGCATGATGATTCATGAGGAGGTGGCTGCGACCATCCGAGTTGAGATACCGGAGATGTTTGGGTCTCTCAATACCATGTTGATCGAGAATTTTGATGAGCGGTACACTGCTCGTATTGATGCTACTATTTCTACGGCCACCACAACCGTCGCTGCTGCCAGGCTACAGGGAGGTGACTCGTTGCTATACCGAGAGTTCAGCAATACGAAGCTACCAGAGTTTGATGGGACTCAGGATCTGATATCTACGATGAGATGGATCTCTGACATTGAGGGATGCTTTTACACGTGTTCATGTTCGGAACACTGTTGTAAAAATCCCGACTAGGTCCCGATTAATCTCCGATTAATCCCTAGGCGCCACTTGACCGATTAGAGGGCGCCTAGCGATTAATCCCTACATACATAATGAGTGAAACAATATAAAACGATGAAATTTTAACATTTTGAAGAAGTTTTTTCTCAATTGGTACTATTTGAGGCATGATTAGCATTGTATTAATCATATTAGCTTATTTTGTTATGATATTAGTGGTATTAATCTCCGCCTAGCTGATTAATTGCTTAACCCCAGCCCACCGACTAGCTAACGTCAAGCTTTTTTTTTACAACCTTGGTCCGGAGCATCTAAGGGTATGGTTCGCGCTAAACCAGCTTCGCTTGGGAGCGAAGGACTGGTGGAAGTTAGTGATGACGGATTTCACTACTGTAGAGCTTACCGTGGTGACTTGGGAGAGGTTCACCGCTATGTTTCGTGATGAGTATGTTCCCCCGGTGGAAAGGGAACGGTCGGCCCAGGAGTTCTTGACCCTCAAGTAGGGTAATGTATCTGTTACTATGATTACCAGGATGTTTCACGAGAGGGAGATGTTCTGCCTTGAGCATGTGTCTTCTGAGCAGGCACGCATGAGTCGATATCCGAGCATACTGAGGAGGGATATTCGCGAGTTTGTGGCGAACTCGACATACCGGACATTCGACGAGCTCCAGGAGAATGCTTGGAAGAGGGAGATCGGAGTCTCAAGGGAGGGAGCGGCAACCGACTCAGTCCCACCCGGCAGCCAAGCGGGCAAAGCCCGCCGATTCGAGACCAGGGAACCAGAGGGGCCGTACGTGTGGTAAGTGTGGCAAGAGTCATGAGGGGATTTGTCGAGCAGGGTCTTGCTACAAATGTGGCAAGGAGGGGCACATGGCTAAGGATTTCCCCAAGGGATTTGCATTTTGCTTCCACTGCAACCAGACCGGCCATCAGAAGGCCGAGTATCCACAGCTGCGGGGGTCGGTGCAGGGAGCACCGTAGGGATCCGCCCCTGCTGCCGTACAAGTTACCGAGATTCGACCAGCGAAGGCGGAGGCACCAAAGGCGCGTGGGAGAGCCTTCTAGTTGACAGCGAAGGAGGTCCGCATAGCACCCGACGTCGTGGCTGGTATGTATTCTTTTATTTTTTCTGAGTTTTAGAATTTGTACTTATATTGTGGTATGCTTAGGTACTTTTTCTTGTGAATTCTATACCTTCTCTGGTGTTATTTGACTCGGGTGCGAGTCGATCTTTCGTATCATTAGCGTTTAGTCAGCACATCAGTATCTGACGAGAGGCGTTGAGTCGACCTCTACGAGTTTCTATAGCCAATGAGCGAGCGGTATATACGACTTATGTGATTCGAGGAGGTGTACTCAAGATCTTCGGTGTTGAGTTCCCGATAGATCTAGTACCGATTGCGATGGGAGATGTTTGTGTTATTGTGGGCATGGATTGGTTGAGTCGATTTGGAGCTGTTATAGATTGCGAGTGTTAGTTGGTGACTATACGAGACCCTAGTTGGGAAGTGCTCACTGTGTACGGACATGGTACTAGGACCGGATCAACTTTCTGTTCTGCCGCTCGAGCGAGGCAAAGTTTACAGCAGGGTTGTATGGGTTTCTTGGCGTATGTCATGGATATGCGGATTGATGGTGATAGACCAAGTTCCATTTTAGAGGTGCCGATAGTGTGTGAGTTCGTAGATGTTTTTCCTAAGGAATTGAAGGGTGTGCCTCTAGAGAGGTGAGTGGAGTTTCGAATTGATCTAATATCGGGTGTGGCACCGATAGCCAAGGCACCCTATCGCCTTGAACCGCCACAGATGCAGGAGTTATCCTCTCAGCTTCAGGAGCTGCTAGAGAAGGGATTTATCAGATCGAGTAGCTCGCCATGGGGAGCCCCGATCCTTTTTGTGAAGAAAAAGGATGGTACACACCGGATGTGCATCGATTACCGGGAGTTGAACAAGTTGATGGTCAATAACCTTTATCCACTACCGAGGATCGATGATCTATTCGATTAGTAGCAAGGCATGTCGTGGTTTTCCAAGATCGACTTGAGGTCTGGATATCATCAGATGAGGGTGCGAGAGGAGGATATCCAGAAGATAGCTTTTAGAACTTGTTATGGTCATTACGAGTTCGTGGTGATGCCTTTCGGGCTCACCAATGCACCGGAGGTGTTCATGGACCTTATGAACAGGGTGTGCAGGCCGATGTTGGATTGTTTGGTGATTATGTTCATCGACGATATTCTCGTGTATTCAAGGTCCAGGGAGCAGCACGAGGAGGATCTGAGAGAGCTTCTTGGAGTACTAATATCGGAGAGGCTTTATGCCAAATTCTCAAAGTGTGATTTCTAGTTACGAGATATCCAGTTCTTAGGACACCTCGTTAACCAAAATGGGATATTGGTTGATCCGGCCAAGATTGAGGCTGTTATGAGTTGGGAGGTGCCGAGATCCCACACCGAGATCAGAAGTTTTCTGGGGTTGGCCGGTTACTATATGAGATTTATTTGGGATTTCTCCAAGATTGTTGTTCCTCTTACCAGACTGACCCGGAAGGGCGTGGCGATTGTGTGGGGTCCAGAGCATCAGACCTTGTTCGAGACTCTACGCCAGAGATTGTGCGAAGCCCGAGTGTTTGCCCTTCCTGAGGGGATGGGGGATTTCATGGTGTACTACGATGCATCTATATCTGGGTTGGGTGTAGTATTGTTGCAGAGGGGTCATGTGATAACATATGCATCAAGGCAGATGAAGCCTCATGAGGCGAGGTATCCCACCCATGATTTGGAACTGAGGGCAGTGGTGTTTTCCCTCAAGATATGGCGACATTATTTGTACGGGGTCCGGTGTACTATACACACGGACCACAAGAGTTAAAAATATTTGATGGATCAGCCCAACCTGAACATGCGTCAGAGGAGATGGTTGGATGTGGTGAAGGATTATGATTGTGAGATCCTGTACCACCCGGGCAAGGCGAACGTTGTAGCTGATGCTCTAAATCGCAGGGCGGAGTGTGCTCCGATATGAGATATATGTATGAGGATGACAATGATGACCCCGATATCGGATACCATCCAAGAGCCCAGGCCGAATCGGTGCGGCCGAAGAACCACACGAGGGAGAGGGTGATTGGGTAGGTATCTGAGTTTGTTACTGATAGTCGAGGACTGATAGTGCTGAAGACGACCAAGCAGATTCAGCAGGTCCGATAGAGATTGCAGACAACTCAGAGCCGTCAGAAGAGTTACGCTGACAGACGACGATCCAAGCTGGAGTTTTAGGTTGGGGATTTTGTGCTTCTGAAAATTTCCCCATGGAAAGGGGTAATCCGGTTTAGGAAGCGGGGCAAGTTGGGGCCTCTATATATTGGGCCATTCAGGGTGATCGCCAGAGTAGGCAAGGTAGCTTACTGTTTAGAGATACCCGCAAAGTTGAGTCAAATCCATGATACTTTCCACATATCTCAGTTGAGAAAGTGTATCGCTGATGAGACAGTTGTAGTGCCATTAGAGGATATTCAGGTGGATGTGAGCCTGAACTACACTGAGAGGCCAATTGCGATCTTGGATTGGAAGGTCAAGGTTCTAAGGAAAAAGGAGGTGCCTCTGGTGCAGGTCCAGTGGCAACATCGTAAGGGGTCCGAGTCTGGGAGCCAGAGTTGGAAATGCGGGAGAAGCATCTAGAGTTATTTCCAGCCGAAGACTTCAAGGGCGAAGTCTAAGGCTAGTGGGGGAGAATTGTAACATCTGAAATTTGCGAGTATGCTATTTTAATTATTTAATCATTTAATTTTTGGAGTTAACGGAGGGACTCGACGAGTTGGTGCCTCAACTCGTCGAGTAGGGTCGTGATTTTTGATGTGTTTTAGCGATTGGACTCGATGAGTCGGGTATCTGACTTGACGAGTCGGTGCTGACAAGGAAAAACCTAATGTCTCGGGTTTAGGACCTATTTAAAGGTCCTTATGGCCTTCATTTGGGGCCACTTACACCCCTAAGAAACCCTAGAGAGCGAAGAGAGCTTAGAGAGAAAGGGAAAGGCTAATTCATCATCCTTTTGGTGTGTTCTTGCAAGAAGGAGTAGGAAAGTCCAAGCTAGATCGATTTCGGAGTTTTGGGGCTGGAGGGTCCCACAAAGATACCTTGACCTAAGGGTCACACAGAGTTATAGCCTCGAGTGGCTAATATGTGTTATATGTGGTATTTTGGGGAACTCACTAAGAATTTATGCTTACAGTGTTATGTGTTATGTGTTTCAGGTACTAGCCAGGATCGCGGGAAAGGTGCCGACATGATCCGTACACACTAGTAGAGGAAATATTTTTATGATCTTGGGATACGTTTTTATCATGATGACCTTTGTTAAACATGAGATTTGATAATGTTGAATGAGTTTCATGTTATTTGAAAAATGAAATTTGTTTTTTGGAAATTCTCGTCGTTACAAATTATATAACAATAGAAATAAGACTTTAGCCACTCCCTAATGCAACTCAACAGAATCAAAGATCACAATAATTGTTCCCTCTCAATATCATCAAGTCAATTGATGGAACAAATTATGGTCTTACTCTCGTGAAATTGTATGTGATAAAACATGCTCAATCATCTTTGTTTCACAAAATATAACAATGACCGACCCCAACTATTTGTTGATTAACAACAATATATTTCTAAAAAATATCTTCTAAAAATTCCCTAATATTTACCCAGATTGGTTACAAATTTCAAACCACTTACACCAGTCAAAGTAATTAACATTCAGTCCCAATGTCATAAGTTCAAATCCAAGTCCAAAGGAATCTTTTGGCAGCCAAACATTTTTCCTAAACATATTATTCAATTAAACTACAAACATAAATATATACAAACTTTCTAATTACATTTTTCTACAAATAAAGCTCACGGATTTCTTGGAAATCCGTGTAATGGGATTCCAACCAACACATCCAGATCTAATGACCTTAGTGTGCTAGATTTAAAAGGATCCCTCAGGTTAACTTTCCCGAACCTCAAAGGCCACAAATTAGCCTTGTTATTATTAAGCTCATGACTTTCTATGGAACCCGTGTAGCGAACTTTCAACCCAATCAGTCCCAAACAATTTAGTTTTAGGCGATTAGGTGTAGAACACCCCTCAGAGTTTACTTGCTCGAGTCCCAAAAGTCACAGATTAACTTAATAATAAATTTATTATTCATTTATTTATTTATTTTATTTTTTTAGAGTTGTGAACTAAGATAACACATAACATTCTTATTAATTTATTTGCTAGACCTATTTCTTTATATTTCCGTCCTTGACTTTTCTATTGTGGGACATCTCACGGTCTATTACCGTGAGGGCTTCTAGACATTTTTCAGGGGACTGAAGTTTACATGCAAAGACCCGTAGGTATAGTTGGAAATATGTGCCCAAGTAAGGTATATAAAAGGGAATGAGTAGAAATGACTTTTTAGAGCGCTGGAAGGCTTGGGACATTAAAATTTTGTATTCTTTTTATAAATGTTTGAATTTGGCATTTTGAGTTCAATTGAGCATTTACTACTCATAAGACCAGTCATGGGTCCTAAAGAATTGACTCATACCTGCTGTTATGCTCCAATATTGACAATCTTCTCACTTTTTGTTTTGCACAAGTAGCTTAGAGAGGTGTGTTCGTGTGCGATTAGATTGCTTTGAGATTTTCAATAAAAAGAGCAAGTCTAATCTTAAGGCATACAACTCACTTACCAGCTCAACTGTTTTGAGAAGATTTGGCTACTTGTGAGTGGATCAATATTTTTATATCATTTTTAGAATTGAATGCAATGCAAAAATTTAGATGCAAAATGCAAAAATATTAAAATTAGAATAGAAAGAAAACCTTTTTGGTTTTTGAAAAATTTTCTATGCAGAAAAATGAAAAAGAAAATGAAAATTAATGCAATATGTACAGAATTACATGCAATAGGATTTATGCATGGATGGATACCCCTCCCCGAGATTAAAATAAGCATCATCCTCAATGCTTGGAGAGAGGCATAGCTGACCTATTGAGGGCTGGGCAGTGGTGGATGTGGCGGGAACTGTGGAGGGTAGTAAAGCTGATAATCGGTAGGATAATATGGGGGCTACTAGGGTTGAGATGTTGGTGGTTATTTGATGGGTTTTATACAAACAATCCTATGTGAGCATGCAACCCTAGATTTGGATCTATGTTTTCCTATTAGATACACAACATTATGAGCACAAGAATAAAACCCTAAAGAACAATGCTAGTTTCGAAATTAATATACAAGGTTAGATTACATACCTCTTGTTGTTATATTGCAATAACAACTTAAATCTTCAAACCCTAAGTCTTGAAAGCAAGCACCACAAGTGTAGTCCCTCTAATGGCTTACAAACACTACAAGTAATTGGAGAGGCTATAGAGAGAGAAGGGAGGAGGTGGAAATCATCCTTGGGACTTCTTAGAAGCATGTACACGAATTCCCAAGGCCTAAGGGTCTTTATATAGGGTTTAGATTAGGGTTTCAGTCCTTATCCTTATCCAGTTACCTGCCCACCAAGCAACCACAAGATAAGCCTTGAAAACCGTTATCTCTTGGACCTTGGACGATTTTAAGGATATCCTTATCCTTGAATTCGTCCATCCTTAAACAAGGATAACCATTGCCCTATTTTTCAACTATCACATAATTACAATTCAGTCCCTCTAGTTTAATTAATTACACTTGATCACAAAATTAATTCCTAATTAATTATTGACCAATTTTAATTAAACAAATATTATTTCTCCTTTAATATATTATTCTTATAACATATTTATAAATCATAATAACCTCTTTCTCTATTTATTTCTCCAATCAAGTTGCTTTGGTGAAGGCAACCCAAAAGGACCATCCACAACCGGGTCAAGTACTTGCCTAATATGGTTGCAGCCTTAGACACTATTCCAACAGTCTCCCACTTGGATAAGTCTAGTAACGATATGCACAAGTACAATCCGGTTTGCAATCGTAGCTTTCAAAGACGCTGTTAAACTCTGATCTAATCAATCTTGTCCTTTAGATAAGGAATCGTATAGTCCTCTGTTAGATATCATGCTGACAATTCTATGGAATAATTAGTCTAGCATTTGGTTTCTCAATCTCCGATTTATTTGACATAGAACTTAATTGAACACATCAATTCAGTTCTGACTGGGCCCGACACATAAGTCAAATCATATCATCGAGCGACCGAGATATCGCTTTTACCCTCTTAGGATAAAAGTTATAGATAAACTTCGACTTATATGCATTTACTTATTCATTAATCAATTATACACAACAATGCGTTTTATAACACCGAGTTACTGATGCGTTTTCACATTATCAATGTACAGTCAATTAACAAATAACAAACCATATATCTAGGTTTTAAGACTATATGATATTATCGTGTTGCGATCACCTTTTATATCACATTCCATAAGGTGATTCCAGCAAGCGCGGGTTTGATCCAATGCTCAAAACCAGTTCATAAGCACTCATGAACGTTGCAACAATCTTTTGCTATGTCTAATACCATTTAGACAATCTACACACCAATTCATGACAATCTTCATTCATATCTACTTTCGACATATGAACGATTGTGGATAATTTGAATAATTCGATTATTCTTAATAAACTCAATTATTCTGGAAGTCAAAACATGCAAAGTGAAACAATAGTTAAACAATTAACATAAGACAGTAACATTACTCACAAATAAAACTCCTTTATTTAATCATCAAATGTTAATTACATTTATCTATTACACGTTTCTACTACTATCTAATCTATGCTAATATCATCCTTCAGCCCAATACTCCTAGCATGCTGCAAGTGCTTAACCCTACTCAGTCCCTTCGTAAGCGGATTTGCTGGGTTATCTTCTGATGATATCCTCTTCACTACGAGTTGTCCTTCTTCTACACAATGTATGATGAAGTGATATTTTCTATCGTTATGTCGAGATCTACCATAATCCCTCGGTTCCTTGGTCAAGGCAACCGCTCCTTCATTATCACAGAAAATCTCCATGGGCTCCTTTATGGTAGGTACAACTCCAAGGTCACCGATGAAGTTCTTCAACCATATTGCCTCCTTCGACGCTTCGCTCGCTGCAATGTACTCTGATTCGCACGTTGAATCAGCTACGGTTTCCTGCTTGGAACTCTTCTAAGTTACTGCTCCTCCATTTAGGGTAAAGACCCAGCCCGACTGCGAACGGTAGTTGTCCCTGTCGATTTGAAAGCTGGCGTCACTATACCCTCGCACCTTCAAGTCATCATTCCCCCCGAGGACTAAAAACCATTCCTTCGTCCTCCGAAGGTACTTAAGGATATTCTTCACCGCAAGCCAATGAGCTCTGCCAGGGTTACCTTGATATCTACTAACCATGCTCAAAGCAAAGGCTACATCAGGGCGAGTACAAGTCATAGCGTACATGATTGAGCCAACTGCGGAAGCGTATGGAACTCGACTCATTTCAGCTATCTCAACTTCGGTACTCGGACTTTGAGTCTTACTCAACTTGGCATTACTTTGTATCGGTAATTCTCCCTTCTTTGAGTTTTCCATACTAAAACGTTTTAGTACCTTCTCTAAGTAAGTGTTATGACTAGGTCCTATTAGTCTCTTACTTCTTTCTCTTACTATCCTTATTCCCAAAATATAGGAAGCCTCTCCGAGGTCCTTCATAGCGAAGCACTTCCCGAGCCAGGACTTAACTTCCTGCAGATTCGGGACGTCGTTTCCTATGAGTAATATGTCATCGACATATAGAATGAGGAAGCTTACTATACTCCCACTGGCTTTGACATATACACACGATTCATCTTCGCTTCGTACGAATCCAAACTCTTTGACTTTCTCATCGAATCAAAGATTCCATCTGCGAGATGCTTTCTTAAGTCCATAAATGGACTTCTCAAGCTTACACACTCTATTCGGATGCTTCGGATCCACAAACCCCTCCGGCTGAGCCATGTAAACATCCTCAGCCAACTTCCCGTTAAGGAAAGCGGTCTTGACATCCATTTGCCAAATCTCATAGTCATGAAATGCAGCAATAGCTAGCATCACTCTAATAGACTTTATCTTTGCAACTAGTGAGAAGGTCTCATCATAGTCAACTCCAGGAGTTTGAGTAAAGCCCTTCACAATCAATCGCGCCTTATACGTGTGTACTCTTCCATCCACATCGGTCTTCTTCTTGAAGATCCATTTGCACCCAACGGTCTTACGTCCGGGCACATTATCAACCAAATTCCAAACTTGGTTATCATACATGGATTGGATCTCCCTATCCATTGCCTCTTTCCATTTTGCAGACTCCAGGCCTGCCATGGCTTCCTTATAGCTATTAGGTTCATCAAGGTTTATTAGTGTACTATCACTAATATACGTGTCCCCTTCGGTAGTAATATGAAAACCATACAACTGGGGTTGAACTCTAACTCTTTCAGAACGTCTAAGAGGTAATGATACGTCAATCGGTTCAACAGGAGTTTCCTCCTCAGGTTGAGTGCCAGCGGTAGAGGTTCCTTCATCTATCGACTCTTGAATCTCTTCAAGCTCGATTTGCCTCCCACTGTCTCCTTGGCCTATGAGTTCTCGTTCTCGGAAAACTCCTATCCTCGCAACAAAGACAACATTATCCTTCAGTCTATAGAAGATATATCCAAAGGATTTCTCCAGGTAGCCGATGAAAATACATCGTTCACTATGAGGTTCGAGCTTGTCGTGAGTATCTCGTCTTATGAAAGCCTCACAACCCCAAACCTTGATATGTGCTAACGAAGGAGCTTTCCCCGTCCACATCTCATGAGGTGTTTTGGCAACCTTCTTAGTAGGGACTCGGTTAAGGATATGGTCGGCAGTCTCTAAGGCATACCCCCAAAAAGAGATAGATAGCGAAGCACGACTCATCATAGAGCGATCCATGTCCAACAAGGTTCGATTACGCCATCTGCTACACCATTCAACTGCGGTGTCCTTGGTGGCGTCAATTGTGAAACTATTCCACACTCCTTGAGATAATCATGGAATTCAAGACTTGGGTACTCTCCTCCTTGATCGGATTGAAGCATCTCGATTTTCCTGCCCAATTGATTCTCCACTTCATTCTTGAAGTCTTTGAACTTTTCAAAAGTTTCTGACTTTTTCTTGATCAAGTAGATATACCCATATCTACTATAGTCATCGGTAAAAGTCACGTAGAAGCGGTTTCCATCCTTCATAGTAGATCTAAATGGTCCACACACATCGGTATGTATGAGGTCCAATAGACCCTCACCCCTTTCGCACGTACCAGCGAAGGGTGACTTAGTCATCTCTCCAAGTACACAAGACTCGCATGTGTCATCTTCCCTAAGGTCGAATGACTCCAACACTCCATCCTTTTGGAGTTGGGCTATGCGTTTCTTGTTGACATGTCCAAGACGACAATGCCACAAGGATGCGTTATCCATACTATTGGAAGAATCCATGCATAAAACATCATTTTGTAATTTATCAACAATCATAACCGTTTCATAAATTCCGTTACACGGGATTGCTTCAAAATAAAAGACACCATTTAGATAAGCCAAAATAGAACCATTCTCATTATTAAAAGAAAATCTAAAACCTTGACTAAACAAACCATGAAATGAAATGATGTTTCTAGCCATTTCTGGCGAATAACAACAATTGTTCAAATCTAAACATAAACCATTCCTAAGCACTAAATAATACACTCCAATCTTGGTCACAGGCGATGATCTTCTGTTCCCCATGATTAGATTTATCCTTCCATGCTCCACATCCCTATTTCTTCATAGTCCCTGCACATTAGAACAAATGTGGTAACCACAACCTGTATCAAGAACCTAAGAAATAGCATGAGATGAATTGTTAGATTTAATTGTGTATATACCTGCGAAAGACGGCTTGATCTTTCCTTCCTTGATGGCTTGCAGATACTCTGGGCAGCTTCTCTTCCAATGCCCTATTTTGTAGTAGTGGTGGCACTCTGCCTCCTTTGGGTTAGAAGTAGGCTTGGTGGGATCAACTTTTGTCCCACTAGATGAGGAACCATCTCGGGACTTTCCCTTGCGGTAGCACTTAGATGGAGCCTTCCTCTTCATGCCTCTTCCTTGCCCAATGGCCAAAACAGGAGCAGCGGGTGGATTGGGAGTAGGTGCAACGGACTTGTCCTTGAGATTGCTCTCAGCAACCCTAAGGAGACCTTGGAGCTTGCTTAGGGTGACCTCTTCCTTATTCATGTGGTAGGTCATCATAAATTGATTGTAACACGGCGGCGAAGAGTGAAGCACCATGTCGATCGCCAAGTCTTCCCCAAAGTCAACATTTAACTTGCGAAGTCGATCGACATACCTTTGCATCTTTTGTAGGTGCACAGTAGGAGATTCTCCATGACCCATTTTGGTGGAAATCATGTTAGTGAAAATCTCGTAACGCTCTTACCTCGCGTTTTGGTGGTATCTCTCCAACAAGTCTTGGTGCATTTCGTACGGATACATGTCCTCGTAGGACTTTTGGAATTCGGAGTTCATAGTGGCTATCATGATGCAATGAACCTTCATTGCATCACGCTCATGAGTTTCAAAAGCGGTGATTTCAGACGGAGTAGCGATTTCAGGATTGATTTTCTCGAGCTTCACATCGAGGACATACTCGTTGTCCTCGTAGTGAGCAATCGTGCGAATGTATCTTATCCATTCGCTAAAGTTCGTTCCATTGAACGTCACCTTTTGGCAAAGGCTCATCAATGTGAACGAGCTTGCAGCAACGTTGTTCGCGTTCGAGATCTACAAATAGAAAGGACAAAGATAGACTAGAATTTGGATCCCTAATTATCACACAATAAGAAAATTAGGGCTAGGATCCAACAACAATATTTACACATTAGAAAAGGGATGCTAATATGCAAACGATTTGAAGGTAACTGAATGACGATTCACTAATTCTCCACCATGAAAAACATAACTCTAAGTTCTAAATGTATTGAGAATTCCTAGGTTCGGATGAGATTCATTGAAACTTTTCAATGGCATGTTTAAATCTCGATATGCCCCTCTCGTTTGTGACTGGGATACCAAGGATCACAAAGCGGGTGTGAATTACCATGCAAATTCACATGGTGCCTTCATTGTAACGATCACCTATTCGATGTGTCGGTAAACCACACACACTCCATCGAACTATGATAAACAATGAATCACCCTTTCCACCTTCGCTTAGAACCAATTAGTGTGTCAGTAAACCACACACCCTCCACTAACTTCTTAGCAAGATGCAAAGTGTAATTTCATGGGATTGCATCAATTCACTTTTCCTAAAGTAACTAGGATTAGGAAATTTTGAAAGACATGTAGTTACTTTGTATTTCATATTATACTTTTAATGAGAGGATGAGGTTGCCCTATCCTACCCGTTCGGCTAACAACCCTCCACCGATCAAGCAAGCGGTGGGTGTGAGTGTACACCGATTAAGCGCCATTTTATAGGCAGCAACCTTATACCCACCTTATAGACCGGCTTCGTGAATGTGGCCTACTAACGGTAAGACTAGCATATTAATTAGACATATATATATATTTATTAAACTTGTAATAATATAATAGTATAGGGTGTATTTTAAACATTTCAAAAATACTAGGTTTTTAATTTCCAATTTAAAATTTTCGACATTTAATACCATTAAAATTTTAAATATTAAAACTCTTGATTTAATAATTATCACAAATTAAACTATCAATTTAAATTATTAAATCATAAGGGATTATCTAAATCATTAGGATAATTACCATTTAAACAATTAACTTATCCTAATCCCTTTTATCCCTCTAAATTTCAAAAATAATGGGATGGGATAATTCAAAATCTTTAATTACCATATTTAACCATTAAAAGATAATTACAAGATATAGGATTATCAAAATCCCTAAAATTTAGGATCTTATCTTGGGGAAGGAGGCAAATCTCGAAATCTAAGGGTTTGCAAACCCTAGATTTCGAAATCATGGATTAAAAGGAAAGGATTCAAAAACCCTTTCAAGATTTTCGCAAATTAGGGTTAGGAAACCCTAATCTCGAAATCTATGGCCTCCTAGGGTTTATTGGCTATAAACCCTAATTTGTCAAGTTCATACAATTGAATAATACTAATTGAAAACAAGTTAACCAAAGGCTCTGATAACACTGATGGGTTTTATACAAACAATCCAATGTGTGCATGCAACCCTAGATTTGGATCTATGTTTTCCTATTAAATACACAACATTATGAACACAAGAAGAAAACCCTAAAGAAAAATGCTATTTTCGAAATTAATATACAAGGTTAGATTACATACCTCTTGTTGTTATATTGCAATAACAACTTGAATCTTCAAACCCTAAGTCTTGAAAGCAAGCACCACAAGTGTAGTGCCTCTAATGGCTCACAAACACCACAAGCAATTGTAGATGCTATAGAGAGAGAAGGGAGGAGGTGGAAATCATCCTTGGGACTTCTTAGAAGCATGTACACGAATTACCAAGGCCTAAGGGTCTTTATATAGGGTTTAGATTAGGGTTTCAGTCCTTATCCTTATCCAGTTACCTGCCCACCAAGCAACCACAAGATAAGCCTTGAAAACCCTTATCTCTTGGACCTTGGACGATTTTAAGGATATCCTTATCCTTGAATTCGTCCATCCTTAAACAAGGATAACCATTGCCCTATTTTGCAACTATCACATAATTACAATTCAGCCCCTCTAGTTTAATTAATTACACTTGATTACAAAATTAATTCCTAATTAATTATTGACCAATTTTAATTAAACAAATATGATTTCTCCTTTAATATATTATTTTTATAACATATTAATAAATCATAATAACCTCTTTCTCTATTTATTTCTCCAGTCAAGTTGCTTTGGTGAAGGCAACCCAAAAGGACCATGTACAACCGGGTTAAGTACTTGCCTAATATGGTTGCAGCCTTAGACACTATTCCAAAATTGTTGTTGTTGTGGTGGATGGAAAAGTACTCGGTGAAGGTCACTCATCAAATAGTGGATATTACAGTTGTGTTGCTCTTGACCTACCCACCATTGATCGAACTCAGCCCACCTCAACTCCCGTTGGGCCCAACACTCTTCCTGAAGATTACGGTAGTCCTGAAATTCCGAAGTGTTTTCAACAACACTTGTATAAATCTCTCTTACCTCCTAATGTAAGTTCGTGTAATGGTGATCTAAGCGTGAAAATTCGCCCATGTAAAGGTTGTGTTAAGGAAAAGGAATGGGGCAAGACGAGTTGGAAGCACCTGTAGTTGCAGCTGGAGTAGCAAGATTAGGAATGGTGGTTGGAGGTCTACGGGTTGGAGTAACACCCACATTTGACTAGAGCTGCCAATTGGTAGATGGGATGTCATTGGCTAAGGCTAATATCTTCTTATTTCGGCCGTCGATGTGTAGATATTCTTTACCATCAACAATCCAATGAACATCCCCATTGGAATTGCGGTGAAAGAGGTGCATGGTCTCCATAACATCAAGTGATAAACGAGTACAGACCCAAATTATATTGGTTAGATTGTTGGGTAAATGGAGGCTAAGATGTTCATGTATAATAGAAACCATGCCTCCACAATGAAGCTGGCCACCATTGCTCAAGGCATTTCTGAGCATTTTCTGAATTACCCAACACCCGAAGTGAGGAACTTCATTGGGCTTGTGAATCATGCACCACAAGACCTCCAATTATTTCTTGTTGGCCTTGATAATCTCTTCTTGAGGAAATAGGGGAGAAGCAATGATCTGGTGGGTAACCTTAAGAACCGGATGAATGATACTGGAAGCCTTTGCCGTGCCCGACTGAAACTCATTTTCACAAGAGATGCTTATGCAAAATCTTCCGCAGCTTTGCTCCAATATAACATTTTTTCTACCCTTTGTTGTATACACATCCCTTTTCGCCTTTGGAGCACCAATAATATCACAAAGGATGTCATCATGAATCTTATGGAATTGATTGAGAAAACGGAAAGTAAGGATATGTGTTCGTGTGACAACCCAAAGTTATTCCGTTACATTACCCCGTTACCGTTAATGGAATATTCCACTGTATAAAAGTTCCATTATTTAGAGGTTGCCAATTAAATAAATATTTCATTTATTTATGTCGTTAAGTCGTGATAAGAGAAATAAAAACTCATAATACACATTTCCATTTAGTTGGAAAAGTTTGTTTTTATTATTACGACCACTAAATCGGGTGCGACCAAAAGCCCCGTTAAATGACAATATTGGGTAGAATATCACTGAGCTCCAACTCCCACCCATATATAAGGGGGAGTAAACTCCATTTGAGCCTTTTCCACCCTCTCTCTCTATACTCTCTCTCTAGACTCGTTTTTGACCCGAATCTGCAACCAAACGCTTCCAAATCGTAAGTCCACTTACCCTAGCTTGTTCTAAACATTATGACTCATGATTATAGCTTAAAATTCGACCATTTAAGCTATTGAAAAGGAGTTCACGGCCTAAGATCCTCCTTAGGCCGTAAACACCTTAATTGAAGCGAAAAAGACCCAAACTTGTCCCTAAAAGCTTGGAAATAAATTTAGGATTTAGCCTAGGGGTGTTTGCTCATTTAAAACAATCAAATTGTGGCATAAAAGGGAGTTTATGGCCCAAGCACATGCTTAGGACGTAAACACCTCTAAACCTTGTCAAAATGCCCCAAACACACTCCCAAACCACCCTTAGGCTTCATACATAATTTAGGGACTTGGTATTTTGGGTTTAGATCATTCAAACACAAAGATTTGAGGGGTTAAAAGGAGTTTACGGCCCAGACATATGTCAACGCCGTAAACACCCCCAATCATGCCAAAATGTTAGTTTTAATTCCCTTAAATGGCCTCACACTTCATTATAAATTAATAGGAGGGTATTAGGGGCTTAAAACTTCAATAAACTCAAGGAATAAGAGTTCACAGCCATGAACTCCCTTAGGTATGGTTCATGGGCCGTAAACTCCATAATAGAGCCCTTAAAGACCTTAAACTCATTCATACCTTTTAGTTTTGGACCTAGAAAAATCCCATGAACAAGATTGAGCCTTTAAAACACACTAGAACCCCTCACCATGAGTTTACGACCGTAAAATCATGGGGAGTTGTCCATGGGCCGTAAAATAAGTGTAGAGAGTTTACTCTTGGAGAGCAAACTCCATTCCTAAGCCATTTGATCCCTTAGTTGTTACCTGGGACACCCCAAACACTTATCGAAAGTGTTTTCCGCTCTTTAGGGTGCGTATACTTGTTTAATTAGTATTATATGTACTAATTGTATGTAAACATATGTTATCATATGTTAAATAGGTCACTAAGTGTGTCCAAGTATTTACTTGACACCGAGCACCCAACCGGCACCTTCGTCGGATCCACTTACGCCAGGTGAGTTCATACCCCTGAATGAACCTTTTAAATGTTTTTACATGTTTTATAGGGGGGAATACAAGTTAAACATGCCAGTTATCATATCAATCACATGTGCTTGATAACCCGCATGCACAAGGATTTACCACACTGTTAACTGTTTTACTGAGAATGACACTATAAATGGTCTTCTAAAATGTTTTTCACTAGTTCAAAATGTCTTACTTATATTGTTTTATCAAAGTCTTATTAAAAATTGTTTATAAAGGTTTCCCAAAGGACTTTCCAAGGTTTTGCAAACTTATTTTACCAAAGAATACTAAGTTGCGATTTTCTAAAGTATAAAGGTTTTTCCCTAGTTTTCATCAAGGCTTTCTTTCATATTATATACCCCACTTGTTAGATACCACTGTTTCGCCATACTTAATTTAAACTACTACTTGATAACATTTCCACTTGTCATACACTTATATTTGGTAACGCTTATACTTCACGACTCGATTATTCCACACTATTCGTTCACACTTTAAGATTCGATTATTCCACACTATTCGTTCACACTTTATGATTAAGTTGTTCCACACTATT
Organism: Lactuca saligna; assembly: GCF_052625555.1. Taxonomy (NCBI): domain Eukaryota; kingdom Viridiplantae; phylum Streptophyta; class Magnoliopsida; order Asterales; family Asteraceae; genus Lactuca; species Lactuca saligna. Next base: position 188,690,185 of record NC_136417.1, on the reverse strand, counting down.
TGTTCACACTTTATGATGCAGTTATTCCACACTATTTGTTCACACTTTATGATTCAGTTGTTCCACACTATTCACACTTGATGATTCAGTTGTTCCACACTATTCGTTCACACTTGTTATACACTCAGTCGTAGTTAGATGTATGGTTGTGCTTGTATAGGTACATATAAATAATGACTGAAGGACTTAGGAAGGCTCGTCCGCCCTATTTCCTTTTCTTCGTTGAGATGTGGTCTGGTGGGATCGGATGGCCATCCGAAGGTCGTTTGATTCATTAGTTATATATTATGTATACGAGTATAGACGTACATGTATGCTCTAGTCAGTTCAGTTATGAGTCTCTACCTCTAGTTCAGCACTTACATTAGAAACCCACTACCCACTAGAAACCCACTACCCACTATTTGGGATGCATCTTCGGGACACGGCCTTCTCCGTCGTTTAGTTGGTAACCAGAGTCTCCTGTAGGGAAAGCGGACATTGTGTGTATAGATCTATATGGGATTGACACCCCCGCACCCTGACTGCTAGCTACAGTCCACGGCCTACCAAGCCAAGGGATGACAAATGTCATATTTTATAGATGCTTGTAGGGCGTCTGGTACTCTAGTGTCGGTTAGTATGGTTACGAGTATCCCGGGTTACCTTATAATTCATGGCCTTAAGGTAACGGTATTTCACCGATAGTTTACACTGTATGCTGGTAACTCATTTTCAGAGTCACACTATTTTGACCTTGCAAGATGTATCTTTCATTTGATACTGCCTGCGGTCTGTATTCTCTGTTTTGACCTTGCAAAATGTATCTTTCATTTGATACTGTCTGCGGTCTGTATTCTCTGTTTTGACCCTGTAATATGTATCTTTCATTTGATACTGTCTATGGTCTGTATTCTCTGTTTTGACCTTGCAAGATGTATCTTTCATTTGATACTGTCTGCGGTCTGTATTCTCTGTTTTGACCTTGAAAGATGTATCTTTCATTTGATATAGTCTGCGGTCTGTATTCACTGTTTTAGACCTTACCAACTGTACCTTTCATTTGGTACCTTCTGGGGTCTCTGTCTCCATTTGTTAGACGGAACCAGGCGTGTTGTTCGTTCGATACTCTCCTGGAGTCTATGATTCCTTTGCCTTAGTCAACAGTCCTCACCGCTGAGGCATATGTTATTTCCTTGACTTCTCTTGCTTCCTTTAATAATCAAATTCAGTATTTTGATAATGATAGCGATTCAGGAAAACTACTTTTTACCACATAACTCCGTCCAGTCTTGGTAGAAGGCTGCTTTTATTAAAGATAATATAGGATTTTCTGGAAAGAACTCTAATACACTGTAAACTCTTAAACTACTACATTATAAAGTTATTTGAATAAAATGTCACTAATTACTTATGAACTCACCAGCATTTGTAAAAATGTTGATACTCACTTTTCAAATAACTTGTATTCTTAGGTTAGCATTAGACAGGTACATCCCCGGAGCTATTGATGAAGATAGCTTAGTACCATGCTGTTCTTATTACATTTGTCTGTATTACTTTGATACCCTGTTATGTAAACTATGTAAAACTATTACTATTAATGCAATGTTTTGTTGTACTTTGATTACTATAATGCATGTGTTGTGATACTTGACATGACATCATCCACCCCAGAACGTTTTCGCCGTTCCGGTTTTGGGGTGTGACAGATTGGTATCAGAGCATTGTTTATAGTTAGCTAAGTATATCAATTCATAAAAGATATACAACCTATAAATACAAAGGGATAAAACACTCTGACCAAGAATTATACTTTAAAATATAACCATATTTTACCAAAGTATAAGAACATCCAGAATCTAAACACTCGAACACAAGTTTCACAAGAAGAACAAGAATAAAAGTCTTCGGATGTTGAGCATTACCGTCAAACCTGGGCAGTTATGTAATCGTACGTTGGAATAAATGTAACCTGATCAACTACATTTATTCAAGATGTGATGAACGTGTGCTTGGGAGTGATAGTGGTGTTGCAATGAGTCCGAAACTTACCAACTAGGAATGCTAGAGCCAAACATAAAGTTAAAATACTATAGGAGTATTTTGGAACACTAAAAGATTCCCACTAATCCCAAAATCATATTAAGAAGATAAGAAAAAAAACAAGAAATTAAAATACCATAGGGGTATTTTAGGATCCATAACTAACCTTGTGTGAAGAACTAAAAAGATCCTTATTGATATACCTACAATTGCAGAGAGTATACTCCCAAGGTTATATATAATAAGGATCCCATAGGCTAAGAATGTGTGGCTTCGCCCTATTTCCTTTTCCTCGTTGGGATGTGGATCTAGAGTAGTATCACTTATTCGAAGGCCTATCGGATCTAAGTTATATATGATTTGTATACTCCGTGTAATCGTAGCAGGACTCGATATGGATCACTCAGTGAAATGTTAATAATCTGTTAGGATTCTTTAGACATTTCCATTCTCGCACGAACCCTGTAGAAAACCCTACCCACTTCAGTACTTGGCAGAAGAGTTGATTCCGACCCTGAAGAGGTTCATTTGAAAGATTTCCAGCTCGGAAACGAATGAACTAGGTCGAGACTATTGAATTCACAAAGTGCCTATATCTCTTAGGGACATCGGTGAGAGATTCGACAAAATTTCCGAGACTTCCAGTCATCTATCGTGTAGTGATGACACCCATAGTTGAATTCGGAAGTAAGGCAGAGCAGAAATTCAATATATCCATACGAGAAGAGAACCCTAGGTAACTACCGGAAGGAAACCAACGTCGGTCCCGGTTAGGGATACGGGGTAGACAGAGGGAACCAGTACATGGAACCCGAGAAGTGTCTTTTTCCTTGTGTTCGTCACGCTAATACACCCATAAAATAATACAATTTAGTGAGTTAGTGGTTACACTACTCACGCTATGTGTTAGGTAAGTCGTCTTTTCCCGTTGCCAGTAACACGATTAGAGCGGATCCCTACACCTCTGTTGAGGTTGTTTAGCCATAAGTCTTCATGAGCCTTTCTTTCTACGGTCTTCGTTACGAACTGTTCTCAAATCTCTCCAGGCCGGAGAGTGAAACCTTTCCCAATATAAAGGTAACTTAGTAGGAACGACCCCCACCTTATGGTCTTTTTCCGATACTCATACTCCTACCTTGCATACCAGGACTACATCATAGGGATGTAGGTCGACACTCAGACAACCAGTACCCGAGGCACTATGCCTAATACATTCAGGACAGAAATGTTCAGGGTTAGCCATCGTCTCTCATTATCTTGTATTCCTTTCCATGTAGGAAAAACCATGCGTCCAAAGAAGCGTAACCAGTCCACAGGCAAGAAACCTACACTCTTATTCGATGAAGCTACATTCCAAGCTGCAGTCTCAGCAGCTGTCATGGCTCACCTGAATGCTAACAACGCCAATGTTAGCAAGGTGCCTATCGAGATTTCCGATCCTAGCAATGGACAACAGCAACCAACACCTTCATACCCAGCCACCCAAGAACCTCACTCAAATCCACTGAAGAGAAAGATCAAGATCGAGGAGGGAAGTACCTTGGCTCAAGGACCTTTCGAAGGGCAACGAGCTGAGATGGTCAAATTCCCTACCAACCCTTCCATCCATACACTTAGGAGACCATACTTAGGAAATCTTCCCCATTACAACAAGTGCAGCTACCATCATCATGGTATCTGTCGGGAACTCTATTGCGCTAGGTGCCACATGTTGGGGCATACTGCTCGCGTCTGCAGAACCCCGGTTGAGTTCATTATATCAACCACCAATGTGGCGACCCGTACAGTTTTCCACCTATGTGGTGAAGTGGGACACTTCAAGAAGGACTGACCAACCAAAGGGAAAGACAAAGACACAGGAGGAGTCTAACTCTAATGCTTAGGGAGAAGCATCAAGGAACCTAGTAGATTTTGGTACATCTCTCGATCTCAGATAACTAAACTGAAAACAATAAAAGGCTAATTCAATGTAAATACTTCCCCATTAAGGCGAAAGTTGCAGCACTGTTATAAAATTTAAAGATCATTAGGTAAAACTATAACGGCTAAACATATACGTTACAGCCACGTATAGTTAAGATGGAAAGACCTAGAGTGAGTGAAGGCCGCCTCATTTCATGTTCCTCGTTTGGTTGTGGATTTAGGGCGGAGTCGCTCAGTCAACGGTCCTCCCCACCTTAATTATACATGACTAGGATATGTTAGACGATTATAGAAATGCCTCGTGAGAATCCATTCATGAAAAAGGTACTCTATTCGGAACACTTAGGACTCTCTATAGTTCTGTGTCGACTCTATCTGTCCAAGTATCCGCGGCAGTGATACACAGGACAAAACCCGAGACACCTAGAACTTGTGTGCCTGTTCGGCGCATGACTCTATCGACCCTCACTTTATATCATTTTGGAGTGTGCCAACCTCGACGACTCTATCGATCATGGTTTGACTTCGTTCAACCATGTGTTCATCCCTAGTGATGTGTAAAAAGAACTTTCTGCGTAGCCCTTTCGGCAAATAAAGGTTCTTCCGAACCTAAACAAAATAAAAAAAGTAAAGACTAATGCGATCCGTCAGTCGCCCCTCTTATCTCAAACCTTCCGAAGTACCCAGGAGAAGGGTACCGCGCGCTGTTAACCAACCCTCCTTAGACAGATAAGAACCGCAGCGAAAGGCACTGCATGCATTCCAGAAGACGATAACTACCCGAAGCATACCTAGTAGATTCCCTAGAAAGACCCTTCGTCCTATCCCATGGAACGGGAGCTAGAGTCAAGAGAACCCTACGGATTGAGCTACTATAATGACCACAAATCTGAAGTTGTTGTCATTCTGCTTGAGCCAACCTAGTAGCTAGCACCCTCGGTTGATAAAGAAACCTGAGTCGTAAGAGACAAGGACATGGACTACGACCATCCATTCACGCTTAATCCCCCGAATTAAGCATCACGACGAATATCCTGGAAATCCGAGAGCTGCGATAAAGTAAACTCTAAGAAGAGTGGATGAAAAGATTAAAGTTTCGAGTGATGGGAACCTATACTCACTAGATTTGACCTAGACCGAGAATACTCAGAACCTTCGGAAGAAAAGTGGCAGAAGAAGCTCGCACTAGTCAGGCACTTCATCCATCCTGTTATAGACAAGTAGTGCCTATCATCCTCCACCCTCTCGCATGGAGGAAATCGTCGTCGCCCTGTAGACGATGAAATACATTATCCGAAGTGAACACTAGAATACCGAGAACCATAGGATAACCTACGCAGCCAAGAATAATTGATTAAAGTGCGAAAGTAGTTGCGTTAAGCCTCATGACCCAGATCCCGAAGGGATTATAGACTTGACACCAGCCTTGGTGTTAGTCGAGAGGTTATGCAGGAACATGCGCTTTCCGCACTATAATAAACCAAAGTCTTAGAAATTCATTGGACTACTAGGTGTTCATGAATACTGTCTCACACAGAAATAGTAGAACCACCTCCTGAGATAGTCCAACACTCGTCTGGTGAAACCCTATCTCCCCGACCCTGAGGGTTTCCGTGTCACAAGAATCGTTAGTCTAGGTTCATTTTGCACGAGCTTGAGATAGACACTCTACAGCAGACGTATAACCATAGTCACGCAACCCATTCGATGACCTAGAAAGCCTCTAAAAGCCAATTGATGGGAAAACGCAAAACCAAAGACAACCCGAGCTTCCTAAGAACCAACCTGAAGGACTACACTACCAGTACGAGAGAGAACGTTAGGAACTTCGGAATGGCGATCACGCCAGTGATGATCTTGCCATAGAAGTACACTATGTTCTAAGTACTGAAAAGCTCTACCCTTCCGAGAGCTTAGGACCATCTGAGAATTCCCATGGAGATTTGGTCCAACCTTCGTCACACCACTACTACTTTCGGATATTCCACAAGTTTCACACTCGATCGATCCACTTCTTAGACTAGATATGTGATTACCCAACATCACTCTTCGTACCCCACTCGTTGTGATAGAAACCATTGAGAACCCTAACCTCGTAAGATACACCAGACGGAACCCACTAGCTACACGAAATGAAATTCGCATTCTGTATGTAAAGGTCTATTGGAATGACAAACACAAATCGGGGTTCACTTGGGAATGCGAGGACAAAACAGAATAGGAAGAACACTCTTACCGCTACTCGGTCATTTATACCAATTACCTTGCCTAGACCTGAATTTTGGGACGAAATTCCCTCTAACGGGGGGATGATGTGACAACCCAAAGTTATTCCGTTACATTACCCTGTTACCGTTAACGGAATATTCCACTGTATAAAAGTTTCGTTAATTAGAGGTCACCAATTAAATAAATATTTCATTTATTTATGTCGTTAAGTCCTGATAAGAGAAATAAAAACTCATAATACACATTTCCATTTAGTTGGAAAAGTTAGTTTTTATTATTACGACCACTAAATCGGGTGCGACCAAAAGCCCTGTTAAACGACAGTATCAGGTAGAATATCACTGAGCTCCAACTCCCACCCATATATAAGGGGGAGTAAACTCCATTTGAGCCTTTTCCACCCTCTCTCTCTATACTCTCTCTCTAGACTCGTTTTTGACCCGAATCCGCAACCAAACGGTTCCAAATCAAAAGTCCACTTACCCTAGCTTGTTCTAAACATTACGACTCGTGATTATAGCTTAAAATTCAACCATTTAAGCTGTTGAAAAGGAGTTCATGGCCTAAGATCCTCCTTAGGCCATAAACACCTTAATTGAGGCGAAAAAGACCCAAACTTGTCCCTAAAAGCTTGGAGATAAATTTAGGATTTAGCCTAGGAGTGTTTGCTCATTTAAAACAATCAAATTGAGGCATAAAAGAGATTTTATGGACCAAGCACATGCTTAGGCCATAAACACCTCTAAACCTTGTCAAAATGCCCCAAACACACTTCCAAACCACCCTTAGGCTTCATACATAATTTAGGGACTTGGTATTTTGGGTTTAGATCATTCAAACACAAAGATTTGAGGGGTTAAAAGGATTTTACGGCCCAGACATATGTCAAGGCCGTAAACACCCCCAATCTTGCCAAAATGTTAGTTTTAATTCCTTTAAATGGCCTCACACTTCATTATAAATTACTAGGAGGGTATTAGGGGCTTAAAACTTCAATAAACTCAAGGAATAAGAGTTCACGGCCGTGAACTCCCTTAGGGATGGTTCATGGGGCATAAACTACATAATAGAGCCCTTAAAGACCTTAAACTCATTCATACCTTTTAGTTTTGGACCTAGAAAAATCCCACGAACAAGATTGAGCCTTTAAAACACACTAGAATCCCTCACCATGAGTTTACGGCCGTAAACTCATGGGGAGTTGTCCATGGGCCATAAACTAAGTGTAGAGAGTTTACTCTTGGAGAGCAAACTCCATTCCTAAGCCATTTGATCCCTTAGTTGTTACCTGGGACACCCCAAACACTTAACGAAAGTGTTTTCCGCTCTTTAGGGTGCATATACTTGTTTAATTAGTACTATATGTACTAATTGTATCTAAACATATGTTATCATATGTTAAATAGGTCACTAAGTGTGTCCAAGTATTTACTTGACACCGAGCACCCAACCGGCACCTTCGTCGGATCCACTTACGCCAGGTGAGTTCATACCCCTGAATGAACCTTTTAAATGTTTTTACATGTTTTATAGGGGGAATACAAGTTAAACATGCCAGTTATCATATCAATCACATGTGCTTGATAACCCGCATGCACAAGGATTTACCACACTGTTAACTGTTTTACTGAGAATGACACTATAAATGGTCTTCTAAAATGTTTTTCACTGGTTCAAATCTCTTACTTATATTGTTTTATCAAAGTCTTATTAAAACTTGTTTATAAAGGTTTCCCAAAGGACTTTCCAAGGTTTTTTAAACTTATTTTACCAAAGAATACTAAGTTGCGATTTTCTAAAGTATAAAGGTTTTTCCCAAGTTTTCATCAAGGCTTTCTTTCATATTATATACCCCACTTGTTAGATACCACTGTTTCGCCTTACTTAGTTTAAACTACTACTTGATAACGTTTCCACTTGTGATAAACTTATATTTGGTAACGCTTATACTTCACAACTCGATTATTCCACACTATTCGTTCACACTTTAAGATTCGATTATTCCACACTATTCGTTCACACTTTATGATTCAGTTGTTCCACACTATTCGTTCACACTTTACGATGCAGTTATTCTACACTATTTGTTCACACTTTATGATTTAGTTTTTCCAAACTATTCACACTTGATGATTCAGTTGTTCCATACTATTCGTTCACATTTGTTATACACTCAGTCGTAGTTAGATGTATGGTTGTGCTTGTATAGGTACATATAAATAATGACTGAAGGACTTAGGAAGGCTCGTCCACCCTATTTCCTTTTCTTCGTTGAGATGTGGTCTGGGGGGATCGGATGGCCATCTGAAGGTCGTTTGATTCATTAGTTATATATTATGTATACGAGTATAGACGTACACAATACTAGAAAAACAGCCTTTTACGATGCTCATTGCGCGTCGTAAAAGGCTCAGACGACGCGCAAATGCGCGTCAAGGAAGGCCCTGTCATAAAGAGAGACGACGCGCATTTACGACGTGCATGTACGACGCACGTTTACGACACGCATTCGCGTGTCGTAACTTTACGACGCGCGTGTTAATGACACGCAATGCGTATCAAGAAAGCCCCAGTCAAGAAAGGCCATGTCATAAATGAAGATGACACACATTTTTGCATATCGTAAATTTAAATGTTTAAAAAAAATTATATATTTATTAATTTTTAAATTAAATTTGCATTTAATTTCTCATAATAGAAATAAAATACTTTTTTGATAGATTTACTAATTTTCAAATTAAATAACACATTAAAAGTCTCATAATACAAAATAAAATACCATAAACAATAAAGATAATTCATTGCACTAAGGACCATGTTAACAAAAGAATATAACTTTATATACCATAAGTACCCTCAAGTAATCAATCTCTTATAATGTTACTAAAAATACCCTCAAGTAATCAATGTCTTACAAAGTTAAGAGACTTAGATACTCAGTTGGTATGTAATATGGCACTAAGAAGCCCAAAAATTGTTTGTGTTTTTCCTGTTCCTGGTGGATCCTACATGGACAAAAGGTAAGAATTAACATTTTCAAAGTACAATGCCTCAATAAGGAAATCAATGGTAAAAGGCAAATCCGAATAAGAACAAACTTTATACATATATACATGGAAGTATTGTAATACACAATAACAGCAACAAATACCAAATTACCCTTTGCTTACCTTTTCTTATGGCCACCTCCAAAAGTGAGAATTTGATAAAAGATTTAGGTCACACATTCTCTCATCAAGCTTTGTATCCAAAAGTGAGAATTTGATAAAAGATTTTAAAAGTGGGAAAATATCAAGAATATAGAGGATAATACATTAAGAAAAAAAATTACCTTCACAAAGAGCAAGTTTCAACCTTCTTCCCCAACAATGTTTGAAAGCAAAAAGCTCATATATATCGATCTCTGCTAAAAGGATATCTATTGCTTGATGATCTTTCTGCAAATTGAAGTACAAAATATATTAGATCATATGCCTAATATATTTTGTACTTCAATTTGCAGAAAGATCATCAAGCAATAGATATCCTTTTAGCAGAGATCAATATATAAAAGGGTTGTTATACTTGTTTACCTCTTCATCATCCTCATCACCAAAGTCCTCTTCATCAGCATCCTTTTAAAAAAGAATTTTCAAAAACAAAATCAGTAACACAATAATGAAGGAAGGTGGATTTCAAAAAAAGAAAAAGAAAAGGTTTTAAGAAAGGTTTTATTCAAGCAAACAATAAAAAGATGCTTATTTTTTTATGATTAATTAAAAGAATATATAATCTGAGCATACTCCATCTTGAATTTAATCCATGTCATCTTCACATTGGGTCCCACTGAACCAACTAAAGAAGCTGTTGCATCAAACCAATCAAGAAACAAAATATAGACCTTTTAGTTGATGTTTCTTGTTTACTTAACAAAGACAAGACTTAATCAAGAAAAAAAATATAGACCTGTCCCTAACCTTCTGTGCTGTGGAAAAAGCTAATCCAACCAAACCTCTTATCCTACCAACCTCTTTCTCAACTGTAGCCTTCAACTTAGTATCAACCTGAAACCAAACTCATTTTATACATTAACCAATTATAAAACACTTCATATCAATATCTGAAAATTTTAACTAATGACAAAAATAACCTTGTCAATGCAGTGATCAGCATCCAGGAGATAACATAAGTAGAGAGTTGCTTGTACACATCAGCCTCCGAATACTAGTCAAAAGTTAAATTTTCAGTTTTTGATCAAGGGTAATGACAAAAATAGTGTTTTTTACTTTGAGATGAAAACCAACCCGTCTCACAAGACGACCATTACATCGAAGGTAATTTGGGCATACTGTTCCTCTCTCAGATTCACCAACAACACGGAAGTTTAAACTCCATGTTGTATAGTCGCATGTTTCATCATCGCACTGAAATTTTACATCCAATTTCAGTAAAAAAAAATAAAAAATAAAAATCATAATAGCATTGTTTGCATACCGTCATAATTCCTTTGTAGTATGTGGATATGAAGAATTTAATTCGTCTTTTTACCTGATTCCATTCCACCAACAATTTACTCACTTTATTTCTTTGATTTCCATGTATTATATACTATGTATGTAGGAAAAACAAACCTGATTGGCTAAAGATGTTGGAGGGAGTTCCACTTGACACTTAGGGCAACATAATTTCTACCAAAAGGTAGTGGTGGTGTTATATCCACTTGAACCTGCAAAATACAAATCAAAATAAAATAAGGAGTAAATATAAGGGATAATTAAAGTTATATACTACTAAATAGAAGTAAATACATGTTAAGTTATATACGACTAAAGTCATATATGAGTAAATTATATTTAGCAATGTGTTTTAGGAAGATAACTAAATATGACAATTAGCTTTGATTCTAACACATGAGCCAAGATTTTTAATATATTTTAAGTTCTCATGTTTTTTCAATGTTGTTTTTCTTTTTTAACCGTATTTTCCACGGGTTTAAACCTAGTATAGTATATGTTTTTTGATTTGAAAATTTTAATAAAAAACTACACCAAAAACTTAAATAAGTTAGAATTTGTTTTTTTTTTTTTTTTTTTTTTTTTTTTTTTTTGTTTTGTTTTGTTTTGTTTTACTATTAGTGAATTATCATGAAAAGCCTTATCCTATTAGTGAGGAGACAAATCACAATTGTTTCAGCAATGAACACATCACGAGAGAGCAGATAACCAAGTAATTATACGCCATTTGGGAAAGACATTTGTTTCCTACCCATCCATCAACATCTGATTCGTAGTGCATGAAAAGGACACCACATTAGAATAATCACCTTCGAAATGAAAGCTTACTAGAAAAAAAACAGAATGAAACAGGATCGAAAACAAGAATAAGAGTATTAAATATTCAATCATCTTAACAATGAACATTGCGTTAATTAAAAAACCTGATAGCCGACTAATCTATATTCTTTTGCTCATGTATTTCTTTAATTGTCTAGTACGTATGTTTTCTTATATATATACCGATTAGTTTACTGCTTTACTTGAGTCTTGATATATACCACATCGTAGTTTTTGATTTTATAGTCAAAAGCCAGTCGATTCTGTTCCATGATGAATTGGTGCTCTATCTTTTTTTTTTTCTCTCTTCTTATACATGATCAGCAACCATTTCCTTCATATGTTCCATAGATTCCCACCACGACCTTTTCTCTCACTACCCATAATCGGGCATCCGGAACCTGTTATATTCTCACGAACCTGCCTGAGATCTGAGACCTGTTATATGCTCACAACCTGTTATATGGTGTATTAGATATCTAAAAATTAATACAAATGATTAAAAGATAATGAAATGAAATCAATCATAAAATCTGAAATAAAGAAAATATGTTATAAAACTGACCTTCATTTGCATGTGTTATAAAACTGACCTTCATTGTTGTTAGTTCTTCCACACACTACATTAGAACTCCACAATTTGGTACCTATTCAACCATTTGTGCGTGGATGAGAAGGGGGGGATAGATAAATTTGTTTCAACTTGAAATAAGAGGTGTATACGTGTAACAAAGCTCTTTTGTGTGTTTGTAAGAAAACTCTTTCAAGTAAAGTTACAGGTTTCAACCCATACTGTGAGTACATAAGTAGCATAATACCTTAAATGCCCTTAAAGTTGCTATGTAGCGTGATGTACAACATCATATGGTTCACTAACCCCTTTTCCAGATTCCCAACCTAATAATCATAGTCGAATCCAGAGGTAGAACAGTCTTCTGGGGAGCAATCGCAGCCTGAGTCAGACATTGAAGCAAACACCTCACGGGCGTCAAAAAATTCATCTTCGTTATCACTGTAACTACCCATCTTCGATTCCTAAAATTTCACCTTGTGAAAACCTAACCGACATATGTCACTGAATTAATATAATTTAGCACGGAAGATTGTATGTTGAATAAATGGAATTTTGGTTTAGGAAAAGGTGAAACATCCGAACCCTAATGCACCTAAGAAATCAAACAAGCAGAATTAAAATAAGGGAGAAGGAACAAAGCATACCTGAGATGCTAAGAGAGTAGAAGTGAGGACCGTGGAATGATGAGGAAATCGCCATTGAAACCTGCATAGTTTTTCAGTTAGGGTTTTCACAAGAGAAGATGAGAAGATCCAAAATCAAAATCAAAGCTATGAATAGAGGAGAGATTAAAGAAATAGAAGAACAAAAACATTAGGAATAGAGAATAAACATAGCATATCTTAGTCGGGCTAGGGTGTGGAAATTTGAGCAGTCTCTGAAGAGGTCACATGAGCCCGAGGTCACCGGAGGAAAATACCCCTAAGTTCGTTGAAGGAGAAGTGAGCAAAGATGTTGCCGACGAGGTGAGGCGAGATCATCGATCGATTGTTGTAGAGGCCAGAGAGCACCAAGTGTTTCCGTTCTTGAAAAAAAGCCCTAGTCCCTGCGATTTTGTGGAATTTAGTAGTATTATCCTTGCTTATCTTCTTCTTTTCTTCTTAAATCTTAATTACAATCTATATGAAATAGCAGGTTGCCTTTTTAGGTTAGAAGGAGAGAGAGAGAGAGAGAGAGAGAGAGAGAGAGAGAGAGAGAGAGAGAGAGAGAGATAGAGGAAGACGAAGAGGAGCGGGTTTTAATTTTTCACATGGAATAGGCGGGGTTTTAATTTTTGGGGATTTCATTTCCCCCTTTCAAGAACGCGCGTTTTGAGTAAAACATAAAGCAACATTCACAGAGGGCGCACATTTTAGATAAAGTGCCCTCCGTGTTTTTATTTTTTTTACATGAGACACTAATCTAAGGGCACACAATGATGCGTGACATAAATCCTTAAATTTTTTGAAGAGGCGACACTTCTTTAATATCACTCCCTTTTGCGTAACATAAATCACTGAGTGTCGTAGATTGCGCGTCGTAAAAGGCTATTTTTCTAGTAGTGACAGGTATCCTCTAGTCAGTTCAGTTATGAGTCTCTACCTCTAGTTCATCACTTACATTAGAAACCCACTACCCACTAGAAACCCACTACCCACTATTTGGGATGCATCTTCGGGACACGACCTTCTCCGTCGTCTAGTTTGTAACTAGAGTCTCCTGTAGGGAAAGCGGACATTGTGTGTATAGATCTATATGGGATTGACACCCCCACACCCTGACTGCTAGCTACAGTCCACGGCCTACCAAGCCAAGGGGTGACAAATGTCATATTTTATAGACGCTTGTAGGGCGTCTGGTAGTCTAGTGTCGGTTAGTATGGTTGCGAGTATCCCGAGTTACCTTATAATTCATGCCCTTAAGGTAACGGTATTTCACCGGCAATTTACACTGTATGCTGGTAACTCATTTTCAGAGTCACACTGTTTTGACCTTGCAAGATGTATCTTTCATTTGATGCTGTCCGCGGTCTGTATTCTCTGTTTTAACCTTGCAAGACGTATCTTTCATTTGATACTGTCTGCGGTCTGTATTCTCTGTTTTGACCTTGCAAGATGTATCTTTCATTTGATATTGTCTGCGGTCTGTATTCTCTGTTTTGACCTTGCAAGATGTATCTTTCATTTGATGCTTTCTGCGGTTTGGATTCACTATTTTAGACCTTACCAACTGTACCTTTCATTTGGTACCTTCTAGGGTCTGTGTCTCCATTTGTTAGACGGAACCAGGCGTGTCGTTCGTTCGATACTCTCCTGGAGTCTATGATTCCTTTGCCTTAGTTAGCAGTCCTCACTGCTGAGGCATATGTTATTTCCCTAACTTCTCTTGCTTCCTTTAATAATCAAATTCAGTATTTTGATAATGATAACGATTAAGGAAAACTACTTTTTACCACATAACTCCGTCTAGTCTTGGTAGAAGGCTGCTTTTATTAAAGAAAAGATAGGATTTTCTGGAAAGAACTTTAATACACTGTAAAATCTTAAACTACTACATTATAAAGTTATTTGAATAAAATGTCACTAATTACTTATGAACTCACCAGCATTTGTAAAAATGCTGATACTCGCTTTTCAAATAACTTGTATTCTCAGGTTAGAATTAGACAGGTACATCCCCGAAGCTGTTAATGAAGATAGCTTAGTACCATGCTGTTCTTATCACATTTGTCTGTATTACTTTGATACCCTGTTATGTAAACTATGTAAAACTATTACTATTAATGCAATGTTTTGTTGTACTTTGATTACTATAATTCATGTGTTGTTATACTTGACATGACGTCATCCACCCCAGAACGTTTCCGTTGTTCCGGTTTTGGGGTGTGACAGTTCGGTAATCTAAGGTGATGGATGACAAGAGTTCCAACACGGGTGTTTGATAGCTTACTACATGGAGATTCAATAAACATTCCCAACTAATGTTCTTTAAGAGCTTGTGGACACCTTTATAGATATAAAGGTCCTTAAGGGCTTGGATGTCCACAAAATTTTGTGCCCCCTTTACCCTTTGAATAATGCTTGCATAAAAAATCTCTTGTTGATTGGACTAAAAAATAAGACCAAATTCATAGGGGTTTTCCATGGAATATTGGTCTTGTTCATCATTGGTCTCTTGACCACCCATATGTGAGGTCCTAATTCTAGCCCTTTCCCATGGGAAGCCATTTCCCAATAAATTCAACAAAGTTTTGCACACAATAAAGGACAATTTGAAACTTTAGAGTATACACAACAACTAGCAATATCACCGATAATTACCCCAAAAGAATGTGGTTCTAACTATATGCACAAAGTAAAGCGTTTGGAACAATTATACCAATTTGTGCTTGAAAATTGTGGTAGGGTGATGTCCAATGCTTCCCCAAGCTTATCTTACAACATATTACAAACATTAGCTCAAAAATGGGAGACTAAAAAAATACTAGGGATTGCTCAAAACCCCCAAAATCAGCCATTATTAGGTGAAATTGAGATGTATGATAAAGAAGATGAAGAAAAGAGAAGAAATTCATACCTTGGAGCTTGATTTTTGAAGCAAAATTGAGGAAGATGGAGTGTGTTTGAGGGTTTTTTTTTCGAAGGGGCTAGTAAGGAGGAGAAAAATCGCAGGCTATGTGAAAAGAATGAGTTAAAAAATCGATTTTAAAGCTTAAATTCTTTCAGCTCTGTTTTTACGTTTACACGGCCCGTGTAAACAAAAGGGTAACATTTACTCGACTGTGTAAATGATATGTTTTAGTTGTGATGACTGAACGTTTACATGGCCCATGTAAACCATGAGCATACATTTACACGGCCGTGTAAATCTCTGTAAAGGCTAATTTTTTTTGATTTTTTTCACTTTTTGAAATTGCAACCCGCTACTCCACTACTGCCTGGAAAAAGCATTTTTACCCTCTTTAAACCTGAGAAACAACTTGGAGACTTGAAAATGAAGAAAATATAATGAAAAAAAATAAGAAATGACAAAAATACCCATGGGTTGCCTCCCAATTAGCCGCCCATTTTTAATGTCGTTGGCTCGATGTGGACCCCAACTATTTGTCAATCTTGGTACATCGGATCCGTTACTTCCTCCACTTCTTCATTTTTGACTTGAAATCCTTAATAATAAGGCTTCAAACGATGACCGTTTACCTTATAGATCTTCTCGGTTTTTTCAGTTGTGATTACTATTGCACCATGCTCAAAAACAATAGTGACAACAAATGGTCCCGCCCAATGGGACCTTAATTTACCGAGAATCAATTTAAAATGAGAATGGTAGAGAAATACCTTTTGAACTTTTTCAAATACCTTTCACGTAATCATCTTGTCATGGTATGCTTTTGTCCTTTCTTTGTAAAGGACTTCATTCTCATATGCTTCATTATGGATCTCCTCAAGTTCTTGTAGGTCAAACTTCCTCTTCTTTCCCGATTCACTTAGATCCATGTTGAACTGCTTGATTTCCTAGTAGGCTCTATGCTCAAACTCAATGGGTAATTGACATGGCTTTCCAAAAACAATGTGGTATGGAGATATCCCAATTGGAGTTTTGTATGCAGTGTGGTATGCCCACAAAGCATCATCAAGACGTGTACTCTAATCTTTCCTCGTTGTATTCACAATTTTCTCCAAAATACCATTGATTTGTCAATTGCTCACTTTGGCTTATCCATTGGTTTGTAGGTGGTATGATGTGGAGACTTTATGAGTAACAACATACTTCTTCAACACACTTCCAAGCATATGATTGCAAAAATGTGTACCACGATCATTGATTAAGGCTTTTGGAACACCAAATTTGGAAAAGATGTTAGCCTTCGAAAAATCTATCACAACTTTTGATTTGTTAGTACAGGTAGCTTTTGCTTCCATCCACTTAGAAACATAATCCACAGCCAAAAGAATGTATTTGAAACCCGAAGATGATGGAAAAGGTCCCATGAAATCAATTCCCTAAACATCGAAAATTTCACAAACTAAAATGGGATTAAGGGGCATTTGATTCTTTGAGCTTAAAGAGCCCATATTTTGACATTTATCACAACTTGCACAAAAGACATAAGAGTCATGAAAAATACTTGGCCAATAAAATCCACTCTCTAATACTTTTCAAGCAGTTCTTTGAGGACCAAAATGCCCTCCACAAGTATAAGAGTGACAAAATGTTAAGATGTAACATACCTCATGTTGATCCACACATCGTCTAATCATTTGATCAACATAATATTTCCACAAATATAGCCCATCCCATACATACCTCTTGGTTTCTTTCTTGATCTTGTCTTTTTGCCATCGAGTCAAATCTGGTGGAAATTGATTTGTGATGATGTAGTTCACAATATCGGCATACCATAGGGAAACTTTTGCTAAAAATAGATTCTTATTGGGAAAAGCATCATGAATGGGAGTTGAGTCATCGAAAGAAACAATCCTGCTAAGATGATCAGCCACAAGGTTTGACTTTCCGCTCTTCTCCTTGATTTCCATACCAAACTCTTGCAAGAGTAATACCCATCGAATGAGTCTAGGTTTCGAATCCTTCTTTGCAAGTAGGTACATAATAGCTGCATGATCAGAATAAACAATCACTTTAGAACCTAACAAATATTCACGAAATTTTTCCAAAGCAAAGACAATAGATAGCAATTATTTTTCAGTTGTTGAGTAGTTGGCTTGTGCACTATCAAGTGTCTTTTAGGCATAATAAATGACATGAGGAACTCAATATTTTCTTTGCCTCAAAACTGCATCAACTACATGATTGCTAGCATCACACATGATTTCAAAATGCAAACTCCAATTCGGTGATTGAAGTATTGGTGCTGAGATTAACAACTCCTTCAACTAATCAAAAACTTGCTTGCATTACTTGGAAAATTCGAATTCTACATCTTTTTGTAGGAGCTCACACATGGGATTAGATATCTTGGAAAAATCTTTGATGAATCTTGTATAAAAACCTGCATGACCAAGAAACGAGCGTACCTCACGAACACAAGTGGGATAAAGTAAAGATTTAATAACATCTATTTTTGATTTATCTACTATAGTCCCTTAGAAGACACAATATGATCCAATATAAGACCTTTGTCAACCATAAAATGACATTTTTCGTAATTCAAAACAAGGTTGGTCTCAATACATCTTTGCAAAATCTTTTTCAAATTACCCAAACATTCATGAAACGAATTACTATAAACTGTGAAGTTGTCCATAAAAACTTCAATGATTTCCTCAACATACTCCGAAAAAATACTTACCATGCACCTTTGAAAAGTGGCAGGAGCATTGAAAAGTCTAAAAGGTGTTCGCCTATAAGCAAATGTTTCGAAGGGACATGTGAAAGTGATTTTCTCTTGATCCTTGGGTGCAACGGGTATTTGATGGAAACGGGAATACCCATCCAAGCAACAATAGTGTGTTTTTCCCGCTAACCTTTACAACATTTGGTCAATGAAGGGAAGTGGGAAATGGTCTTTCCAGGTTGAGGAATTGAGTCTTCTATAATCAATGCAAACTCTCCACCCGTTTTGCACACGGGTGGGGACTAATTCACCTTGGTCATTCTTTGTAACAGTAATACCTGTCTTCTTTGGTACAACTTGGACCGAGCTTACCCACTTGCTATCCGATATAGGATAGATCAGCCCCACATTCAACAACTTCAAAATCTCTTTCTTCACAACCTCCATCATTGGAGGATTCAAACGCCTTTGAGCTTCTCGGGAGGTCTTGTAATCTTCTTGCATAAGGATCTTGTGCATAAAAAGTGAAGGACTTAGCCATTTGATGTCAGCTATAGTCCACCCAATAGCTTCCTTATATTCCTTTAAGGTGGTGACAATCTCTTCTTCTTCTTTTGATGATAACTTTGTGGAGATGATCACTGGCAAAGTCTCTTTCTCTCCAAGATACGCATATTTGAGATGTTCGGGTAAAGTCTTGAGTTCTAATTCTTGTGCTTGCACAATAGAAGGAACAAGTTGCTCATTAGACATTGGTAATTTCAGCTTTAGAACATCAAAGCTTATTTTCTTCTTTTGATCCATGCAAGATACAACTTCCAAAATCTCTTCATCAATTTTGAATTTCTTGGAAAATTTTTCCACTCCATCCTTTTAAAGATTCCTGTCTAAAATAAGGGCTAACACATCGAGATTAGACAAATCAAAACACTCTTCGGTTAATGGTTCTATGAAATCCACAAAATTCAAAAAGGAAATATCGCTTGGATATCTCATAGCATCATAGATATTAAAATTTATCACCTCTCCTTCAAACTCCATGGACAATGTACCATGATAAATATCAATTTTTGTTCGAGCTGTTTTCAAAAATGGTCTTCCTAAAAGAATTGAACTCAAATTTGGTGAGTCATCATCATCCATGTCAAGGACATGAAAATTTGCTGGAAATAATAGTTCATTCACTTGGACTAACAAATCTTCTAGCACACCTATTGGATGTACTAAAGATCGATCAGCCAATTGAATGATTACATCGGTCTTCTTCAGTATGCCAATAGTTAATGTTTTGAAAATAGAGTATAACAAAACATTGATAAAAGCTCCAAGGTCTAGTATAGCTCATGGAACATGAAGATCACCTAACTTTCAAGGAAACGTGAAAACACCCGAATCCTTACATTTTTTAGGTAGTCTTTTCTGTAACACTGCAGATACATTTTCACCCACTTTGATAGTTTCACTCCCTTTCAGTCTTTTCTTAGATGTGCATAATTCCTTAAGGAATTTAGCATACCTAGGGACTTGTTTGATGGCATCAATAAGAGGAATATTTACCCCAACCATTCTGAATGTCTTCATGATTTCATTGTTTTTCCTTTCACGCTTTGACTTGCTTAACCTTATGGGAAATGGAGGAGGAGTGACTTTTGCTTAAATGGGAACTTGATTTGAAGGTGTTTTTGACCTTTTTGTTTTTTTTAACTCCATCTCTTCTTCTTCTTCTTCAATCATCTTTGGACCTTCATATTCTTTGTCATTTCTCAAAGTGATGGCACATGCACTATGCTTTGGATTCTTTTCGGTTTGTGCAAGTTTTTTTCTTGTGACTCCAATTTACTCACAGAAGTGGCAAGTTGAGCCATTTGTTGCTCCAAAGTTTTTATACTCGCATTAGTCTCATTTTGAAATGTTTGAGTACTTGTGGCAAAAGTCTTGACAATGTCTTCCAAAGACATTCCTGATCCGCTTCAACTACTTCCTTGATGCATGTTTTGAGGTTGGAATTGAGATTGACGAGGAGGCTGATTTGGCTAGAAATGTGGTTGTTAATTTTGTTGATGATGCATGTGATTTTGAAATGGAGGTCTTGCTTGAAAAGATGGTGGCCTTGGCTAAAAATTGGAAATAGGTTGGTGCAAATTTGGATTACTTCTTGGCTGAAAGTGTCCTTGTTGTTGACTAGAATATCCCATCGCTTGATTTGGCTCTATATCTTCTTGTAACATCCGGCACATATCAGTGGGGTGTCCAACTTGTATACAAATACGACAAAGTCTAACTTCTAGTGGTTGCACGCCCTTGTCCTTTTCAAGCATCATCACTACTTTAGTCAACTCATAAATTTGACTCTTAATTTTTGGGGTAGAAATTTCTTTCACTCCTCTTGGTGCATCACTGTACCATTCTTCTTCATGATTTGTATGCTTGGACTCTTCTGCCGTGTTCTTGATAAGAACTCTGATTTCTATTGGAGTTTTATCAACTATTGACCCACCACTTGATGCATTGAGTAATCTTTTATCCCAAGACTACATTCCCTCACAAAAATATTGCAACAATTGATACTCTGAAATCCCATGTTTCAGACATCTTGAACACAACTTCTTGAACCGTTCCCAATAATTATGCAAGGCTTCTCTTTTTTGTTGTTTAATACTAGTTATTTCTCTACATAAAGCTGAAGCTCTCATTTCTGGAAAATATTTATCCAAAAACATCCTTGCAAGTTCATTTCATATTGTGACCGACCCCGGTGGTAAATCATATAACCACTCCTTGGTTGAATCTTGTAAAGCAAAGGGGAATGCCCTTAAATTGATTTGATATTCTGTAACTTCATGTGGCTTCATACCCACACAAACAACATGAAATTCCTTAAGGAATTTATGTGGGTCTTCATTCTCAAGACCATGGAATGAAGGTAACAAGTGAATGAGGTCGGATATCAGTTCAAAGTTTATTGCTACATGATAATTGATGCATAATGGTTGTTGGGTAACATTTTTAGTGGCCTACTGCCTAAAGGTTTGTTTGGGTGGTGGATTAGGAGGTGGGTTCACTCCATGGTTTTCTCCCATGGTAAGAGTAGGGATAAAAGTGTGAGATTCGGGTAAAGGTGCAGATGGTGGGGTGGTACTTTTGGATGTTGGTGAAGATGTGGTTGAAGGATTTGATGAAGAAGCTCCGAATTGTTGTTTCTTTAAAAGTATGGATTTCTTCCTTCTTTGTTTTTCAGATTTATCTATCTCCAAATCAACTGGTAAAGGTGTACATGTACGAAAAGATCTTGGCATAAACAATTAGTACTACCGTGTCTCCTGCAACGATGCCAATTAGTTAAGCGTGTCAAAGCTAACAAATAAAGGGGTAAAATAACTCCTTAAATACTACTACTTTGTACTAAAAATGTAATACAAGGTATGTAGGATCGATACACAGAGACATGAGATAAATGCTTATACCCTTTTGCACAAGGTACAAATGAGATCACAAAAACGAGTGGGGGGGGGGGGGGGGGTAGATGCAATGATTTAAATAAAGAACTGAAGTAATAAGTAAGCAATTGATTAAGTAAAATAAACTCAAGATTTGTAAGTACTCTAACTCTATGCAAGACTAATTAACAATGTGATTCAAAATATGAAATGATATTTGTTTAATTCTATCTAAGTTGGTATTAGAAATGCTAATAAGCTCTAGCAATTCACATTCACCATTTTAATTAATTAAAATAAGTCCTTTAATTAATTCTAATCTAACTAACCTAATCTAAACAAGTTCTTAGAATAGGTGGAAGGATTGCATTATGCAAGTGTGAAATTTACCAACAACATTCAATACTTCTTATAAGCTTGGAAGTGTAAGAATGTATGAATTTGATTTACACCAGAATAATGTGAAGATAGTTGAACCTAGTGTTCGTTACTTGTTCTATATGACAAAAAATGACCTATTTTTGCATATTAGATAACATGAATGAATCAACCCTATCTCAATTGGCCAAAAAGAACTAGAATTGAAATCAAACCTTCAATTAAAACAAAATCAAATTCACTAGATAGCATTTAAAACAAACACCAAGTCAAATGATTGAATTCACACACATAATTGTCAATACATGAAGTTGGAGAGTTAAGTTTCTAGCCTCTCATGACTATAATAAAGAACAAGCCTAGAAGTTGAAATTAAAGTCTTACAAATTAAAATCCAAATGAAATCCAAGTGTTTTCAAGCAGCAATTGCCTTCAAAATGCTCCTCCAAATCGCCTCCACAACTCACAAAATCGACCCCCCTTTCTTCTAGAACCGATTGCTTCTTTTTAGAAAGGAATTAAACTGTTTTAAACTGACAACCTCGTTTACACAGCCCATGTAAACTAACACTACCATTTATACGGCCGTGTAAATACAAAAAGTAGAATGCTCAATTTGGCCAGGCCTTCAAAGTTTGATGCTTGATATAATGCATTTACACGGCCCGTGTAAACATAAGGCTTGCATTTACACGACTGTGAAATCTTTGTAAAGCTAAAATCTTCATTTTCTTGATATCTTCCTCCTTGAAGTTCCACAAGTCCCGAAACTTCATCCATATTTCTTATTCATCACCTCAACTAAGATTGTACCTCCAAAAGTCCCTGAAATATCCGAAAAGTGTGTGAATGGAATTACATTATGAAAAATCCCGAAAAATATGAAACATGCATTAACCCTAAATGCAATGCACTTTTATGGAGTGAAACTACAAAAATGGAAGGATGAAATGCACCTATCATTGAACTGCAACAATCACTTAGAAACAACTATGTGCACCACTGAACCTAAATAGTTGTGTAACCTTAGACTACACTCTAAAACCCTAAGTTGACCAAACGTCATTCGGTCCAAAAGTCAACGGTCCACAATATTCATGTCGTGACCTTCTACAGGTCACATCGTGAATCACTAGACGATAAAATAACTGTGATAGGTTCAAATCCGCATCGTGAATCCCAAGCAGGTTGCACCGTTACTTTCAGCTTAACAAACACCTTTTTCCTAATGTCTTAATCCTTCAATACATAAATGCAAAGCATCTAGAACTCATCATAACAAGTTCTTAATGGATAAAGTTCCAAACTTTATTCACTTGGGGGTCTTAAAAACTTGGATCTACAATCTAGGTCAAAAAATTTCCAAAATGAGCTCACGAGCTTGTGCGACTTCAAATGCTAGATAGTATTTCATGATTTCTGACCAAAATGGTTTACAAGACCCTTATAAATAACCTTTGGGTATGGATTTTTCAAAATATCCACCCAAACCACCTGAAAGGGTAAAAACCAAAGCTATGAACATAAATATATCAAACCATAATCATAAAGCAATTAACTTGAACACTCACAGAGGTCCAAAGCAAGGAAATGAAGGTTTTTAGTTGCTGGAGATAACTAGAACAAACCCCTATTTTAAATCAATGGAATCTCTAAGCTGAACCAAGGAAGAAGACTCTTTGAAACACAATAAGGGACTAGGGTTTTGCATGGGAGGTGCTCTCTGAGATAAGGCTGATTGGATGATGAAAACCTAGAGTTTAGAGCCATTAAATAGGTCTAAAAAATAAGGCATTTACGGTTTGGCCCAACAGAACAATCACATCACGAACTTCATTAAAAGTCACGTCATGAATCCATCGCGCCGAGACTCTTGATGAGTCATGCCGCCACTTCTAAAAAAATCCCCAATTAAACAATTTTTAAAAGATTATATAGTGAAGTTAATAACTGAGAAAAATGTCACAAATCCCACCCACTTAAATCAGATTTCATCCTTAAATTCTATTGATGAAAACAAATCAGGATAATGCATCTGGCTCCCATGTCCACTCTGAACCCTTACGGTGTTGTCACTGCATCTTTACTAACTCAATGACCTTGTTTCACAAGGTCTTAATTTTTCTCTCCAAAACTGCAACTAGTCTCTCCACATAATTTAGATGCTCATCGATTTGAATGTCATGCAACAGAACTAAAGTTGTCGCATCAATGATATTTTTTCTCAACTGAGAAATACGAAAGTATTATGGATCCGACTAAGCTCTTTAGGAAAATCCGAATGATATTCCACCTTGCCCACATGAGTAAGGATCTTGAAATTTTCAATAAACCTAGTGCCTAGATTTACCCTCTTCCAAAAATGGATAACACTCTTCTAAGGAGATGCTCTCAATAAAACCATGTCCCCAACCTGGAACTATAACTCAAAACGAAGTCTGTCAGCATAAATTTTATGTCGACTTTGCGTTGTCTGGAGCATCACTCGTTGAATGAGCTCCGTAGTCTTGAGCATCATCTCCATGCACCCCATGACTCTCTAACCAACCTCTCCCCAAAAAATTAGGGTATGAAACTTCCTCCCATAAAAAAGCTTGAATGGAGGTACATCAATTCTAGAATGGTAATTAAAGTTGTAAGAAAACTTGCTAAGGGAAGATAAGAACCATGGCTCCCGCCAAAGTCTATGGTACAAGCCCTCAACATATCCTCGAGTTTCTGAATGGTCCTTGATGTGCCTCCACTTTCATCATCCATATTAGCAATGATGAGTGAATTCTTCTAACAGTGGATTACCTAGAAACAATCACCAACTTGTAATCCAATTGTCCGCGGGGGGGGGGGGGGGGGGGGGGGGGGGACCTCGGAACAACTCTCCCACAATTAAGTTAGTAGAGAACCTGATATATATATATATATATATATATATATATATATATATATATCAAATGAAGTGAGTGAGTGGTTATCGCATACCTCGTAGGAGTGCATCGGACCACTTATTTATATTTGGAGTAGTAAGCTTCCCAAGTATACCACCTATTGAACTAATCTGAGGTCTTATTGTATATATGGTTGTACGCCCGAAGGTGCAAAGAGAAATACTTGGATAACTGTTATATAGTTGTACAAGGTTTAACCAATCATTCTTATATAATTGTTCCTGTTCTTTGAGTTCCCATGTACTTTGTGTACTGTAGCGATATCACCTCATTCTTTTATCACCTCTTCACCTAAGTTTGGTATTTTTAGGTTTAGTTCAGGATCAAATGTGGTTCGAGGTTTTCACACTGTTCGAGGTTATGTGAGGTTTGACAATTCGGCCATTCTAAGGGTATAGGAACAGTGACTAACCATATACCCATTAAGTCCCCCAGTTTGGGTTATTACTCACCGTTGTGAGTAGTAATTTAAGCCAACAATGTTTTTGATGATGACCGTTATGAATAGATAAGGGTAAGGCACCTAAATTGAACTCTGTTTAGATGGTTTGACGACTCTTAGAGGCCATCATTTCTTATAACTGTCTTTTTCATTTATTTTCCATTTAAAGGGTGTACAATGTGTAGCTTCCACTTATCTCTCACATAAATGCTTCTTTGATCCCTTACATTTTCTTTCATTTGAACTTCTTCCTAATTCTATTCGTCCACCTTTTTCTTCTCTCATGGCCAACAAATACATCTCCAACATTAACACCATGAAATCCAAACTTTCCATTAAGAGTTTGGCTGCTTTTATGAAAAAAAATACCACAATGATCCCCAATTCCAACCTCATCTTCTAGAGCCTGGGAATGCAATTATCGATGCATAGGATAGCTTTGTCAGAGTGTACATGGTTCATTTATAATCGGGGCTATGTCTCCATGCCCCTGATTTTCTAGAAGCGGTTCTTGATTATTACCAATGCACATTGCTCAAATTTCTCCCAATGGGTTTCGGAAGGTGATTTGCTTCATGGTCTTGTGTTCTGCCGTAAATATTCATCTTAATATGTAACGCCTATACCAAGTATGACTTGAAACCCTTGAAGAATTTACTTTTTGGCATAATTGGTCCTTTAAGTACGCTGGGCGTACTTATGTGTACGCTTAGCGTACTATACATGGGTGATCGCGGAGGAGTTGGACGTACGCTGGGCGTACGTGCCGAGGGTGTAAACCCTAATTTGCGGACTTATGACCTATTTAAATGCCTTTAACTCACTAGAGCCTCACCCTCACCAGCTCTCTTCACCTTCAAATGTTCCTGGAAACCCTAATATCCTTTGTGAGTTCATTTTGAGCCTTGAGAGTGAAATTGTGGTCCTTTTTGTGTTCATCCAAGAAGAGGGAAGTGGTCAAGGAAGCTTGGAGTGTCATTTGGCTTCAAGAATATGCATATAGACGAACTTGAGGAGTTCTTGGAGTAAAAAGCTTGGATCTTTCCACTTAAATCTCTATATCTAGCTAGGGTTTTCTAGCTGTGTTCCTTTTGTTGATTTTGGACCTGTATTTGTGAGTTTAGCAACTCCAAAAGATGGGAATGACAGATCTGAGGTCCCTTGGTCCTTTAGTGTCATAAAAATGGAGTCTTGGTGGGAGTTTGACCTCATGCATGGGTTAAGAATCTTGGAAAGGTCTTAATGGTGGTGATGGGTGCATATATGGCATGCAAAGGAATAAAGTTGCCAACTTTATGCCTTAGGACGTCTTAACAAGCCTAGATCTGACTTTTAGACGTAAAGGAATCGTGTATTAAGCACCTAATGAAGAAAGTTCTTAATCTGGTTGTACGTTGGGCGTAACCCAGTGTACGCCATGCGTAGTCCCAAGACCCAGTATGTTGCGCGTACGCATCACAGATGGACCCGAATCTATTTTGGGCTTTTAAGCTATTGGGCCTCATTTGATTATTGGATTTGGTTACATTCTGTGAGTTATGGGCCATTTCGTCTATATTGGGCCATGGATATATTGGTTGGGCTTAATTAGGCGAAGTGGCCGATTAATGATTTTGGACATGGAATTTGGGCCCATTAGCAGAGAGAGGATGATTGGGCCTTATGGAAGGATTTGGGGTTTGGCTTTACTTTTATTCAATATAATCCTAACATTGATTAATTTTATTATTTAGCACGGGAGGCTACAAATTGTTAGGAGAGCAACTTTCACATTTAGCAGATAGAGGTGAGTTTCCTCACCATACCAACGGGTGTAAGGCACCAAGGCCGACCCATTTCATGATATGTAGTGTCCTAGCCGTAATACTATTATTTGGTATGATAGTTAGTATGAGCTAGGAAGTATGCATGTATTATATGTGTTATGTGGTATTGAATACCATGGGAGAGCCCGTGGCACTTGGATGTAAGATTATAGGTGTCACACCCCAAAACCGAGAAAGGCGGAAACGTTCAGGGGTGGAGGACGTCATGTACAGTATCATAACAATGCAAAGTAGTAAATAAGCAACAACATCATCCATTGCATTAAAAGTAAATGTTTAATACATGTGTGTTCTTTAATAGTAATAAGACACCAGAATATGTAATCAAAATAAAAGACGAGTCTTGTCTGTGCTCCATCTTCTCAAAACCTGGCCATCGTACCTGTCTACTGGTGACCTGAGAATACAAGTTATTTTGAAAGCGAGTATTAGCATAAAGCTGGTGAATTCATAAGTATTTACGTGTCATTGTCTTTCTTTGGAAATCTATTATGAATGCCATGTAAATCTTTGAATGAAACAATTGATATAAGTATGAAAACCCTAGAAAATCCCATATTTCCTACTAGTATAAAATGTAGTCTTCTACCAAGACCCAAATGTTTTGAAGTAGTCTTCTACCAATACATGTATGTTTTGCTATAACAATGATAGTTTTTCCCTCTTTTTGACTATTACTAACAGTACTTAGTCTAACTCATCGTTTATGTGAATGTATCACAAAATAAAGTAATAGGAAAAATATATCCATGAAGTGTTATCCTTTTGTATTAGGATCAACTCGACATCGCGACTGAGGAAATGTATAACCTTGAACATCCGTAGATTGTTCATTTTCCTCTGTAGCTGGCAGCAGGTTTAAGGAATGGTTAGTCCCGTAAAGTTACTCCTAGTATAAGTATTAAACGTAGGCATCCGTAGATGTTCATTTAACTCTATAGCGAACAACATTTTACAGGAATGGTTAGTACCGTAATGGTACCCCTAATATAAGTAATAACCGTAGGCATCCGTAAATGTTCATTACCGTTGTTGCTAACAGGTTGGTTCCTGAATGGTTAGTCCCGTCTAGACATCCCGTTGAACTAGGATAGGCAGAACAAATTTACACGTATAATATGTACTAGTAACTCATCATAGTGAATCTAGGTAAAAGTATCCAAATAAATGTATATATGTAAATGTATTCATGTAAGCGTATCGATGTAGACGTATTCATGTAACATGTAATGTATAGTGTAGACTCGTGAGTGAACTGACTCTGGTGTAATTCCTTGTAATAAGAATACTGTTTTTTTATCTCCTAACTATCCCTATAATAGTTAACTGGAAGGTAATTATTTGTCCAAGCAGGTTTATACACCCTTGCTACACAAGAGTGTGGGAAACTGAATGAAGGATGAAGGCTATCATATCAATACATATATAAGAACATAAGTGTATAGATATACTTTTGATCAAGAAGATAAAATGGTTTTGTAAGACATCTAAGAGCTTTGAACAATAATTAACAATGACTTGATGTCATTTTAATAAACATTTCAAATGTAATACATTTGCTACCAAGGTATTTTTAAGATAGAAAACCATTTCATGCATCACATTTTGAAGTATGTGAAATCTGTTGGATGAAAACACAGTTATAAATCACATATGATTGATTCAATAACATGTTGTTTTCTACTTGTATTCCCCCCCCCCCCATTAAAGCATTTAAAATCATTTAAAACATTGATTAAGGGATATGAACTCACCTGAAGATGGTAATTTGGATGAACTGAACGATGTAGGATTGCTAAGTGTCAAGTGAAAACTTGTACACACCCAAGGATCCTAGGTAACATATAATCACACATATATGTACCCAATTAGTCTTAACTACTAATTGAAAATGTTAAGACATCCTAGAACATGCTAAACACCTTATATAAGTGTTATAAGCCCTAAGGATTGCATCTAAGTTGTTGTAGGACAAGGCTAGTGGATTTAGGGTTCTAAAGGACCCTATCCTTGAGTTTACTCTTCAATGCCATAACAACAAGGAGTTTATGGTAGTAAACCCTTGAGTTTACGACCGTAAGCTCCTAAGCTTAGGTTTATTTGGTGTTTTGAAGTCTTACATGTTCCCTAGAAGGAATTGTACTTGTTGGTTTAATTCTTGGAATGGTTTAGGGCATTAATACACTCCTTTGAGGAGTTTACGGCCCCAAGGTCATTTCCTTTTGGTTTTACTATCGTAAACCCACATGGAAAGGGGTATTTTTATGTTTTCAAGTCCCATGCTCATCTAGGATAGGTTTTAGGCAATTATCTAAGGCTAATGAAGGCCTTAGGCACACTTTGGTACCCTTCTTTGATGTTCACGGTCCAAGGACCAAATCCCTTAGAGATTACGGCCGTAATCTCTCCTTGGGATAGGTTTTTGATGATTTAAAGTCCCTAAATTAACTAGGAGTAAATCAAGGCTATTGTCTAAGGCTTTAGGAGGGTTTAAAGTAACTTTTGGCCCTTGAGTTTGGAGTTCACGGTCCAAGAACTTCTTGGGTCGTGAACACCTTACTCTTGGTGTTCTTGGGTGATTCCTAGTCCTAAATGCATTAGTATACGAGTCTAAGCTATTTTCATGTCAAGAGGAAAGGACTAGGCACTCATTTGTCCCTTATAAAAGGGTTTATGGTCCAAGATGTTCTTGGGCGGTAAACTCTTAAATCTTGTTGTTTTGATATGATTTCTATGTTATTAAGCACATATTAGGCTTTATAATACAACTAGATGGAAGCACTCACGTTTCGGAACGAAAGTCCGAAAATCCGTGAGAGAGAATTCTGCTTTTCTCTAGATGGAAATGGAACTAATGAATAAATATGGCTCAGAATCCTATATATACTCCTGGGATTTTTGGCAAAAAATATTTTATTCATGAAATGAACTCTAATATCATAGAGTTTTGAAATGAAAGAGTTGCACAAAACCCTAGTGCATCCTCTCTCCTGATATCTCTTTGAGAGTAAATCCTGAAATACTCAAACTTATACTAAAAAGTCTGAAAATTTACTGCAACTGTTCTAACTTCTATTGACTTGATATTGTTTGTACAAAATTGAAATTTCAGGTTGTCACATCATCCCCCCGTTAGAAGGAATTTCATCCCGAAATTAGAATTTAAGTAAATAAGAAGTTACAAATAACTAAGCAAAAAGATGAGGATATTTCAGTTTCATCCTCTTCCTCTTGTTCCCATGTGAATTCAGGTCCTCGTTTGGCGTTCCAGCGAACCTTCACTATCGAGATACGGCTCTGCTTTTTTTGCTTGACCTCTCAGTCCATGATATCTATTGGTTCCTACACGAAGTTGAGGCTCTCATTGATCTCGATCTAGTCGAGTGGAATAACAAGAGTCTCGTCGGACAGACACTTTTTGAAGTTCGAGACGTGGAAGGTAGAATGTATGTTACTGAGTTCGCGCGGTAGATTGAGTTTGTAAGCTACTGGGCTGATTCGGGAAAGAATCTCAAAAGGCTCTATGTATCTTAGATTGAGCTTCCCACGCTTTCCGAAGCGTATCAATCCATTCCAGGGTGAGACCTTCAGTAGAACTCGATCGCCCACCTGGAATTCCAACGATTTCCTTCGCTTGTTAGTGTATCTTTTCTGTCGGTCTCTAGAGGCTTTCAATAGTTCACGAGTTTGAACGATCTTCTCTGTCGTTTCCTGAATGATCTCCGGACCCGTGAGAGTGCTTTCAGGAACTCGTCCCTTAGCTAACTGGGTATCACCCACCTCAGCCTAGCACAGAGGGATCTGCACTTTCGGCCATAGAGGGCCTCGAATGGAGCTTCCTTTATGCTCGTGTGATAACTGTTGTTGTAGGAAAATTCGACAAGGGGTAAATGAGTATCCCAAGCTTTCCCAAAGTCAATCACACAGGCTCGCAACATATCTTCTAACGTTTGGATAGTTCTCTCACTTTGTCCGTCGGTCTGTGGATGGTAGGTTGTACTCACGTCCAACCTAGTTCCTAGGGAATTTTGTAGCGAGTTCCAGAACCTAGAAGTGAATCTACTATCACTATCTTAGATAATAGATATGGGAACACCATGCAGTCGTACAATCTCCCTAATGTAGGTTCTCGTAAGTTTCTCCATTTTGTCGGTTTCTTTGATGGGTAGGAAGTGTGCAAACTTGGTCAATCTGTCGACGATGATCCATATTGTATCAAGTCCACCCGTTGTCTTGGGTAACTTGGTTATGAAGTCCATAGTGATCCGCTCCCACTTCCATTCTGGTATCTCCGATTGTTGTAGAAGACCGGAGGGTTTCTGGTATTCGACCTTTACCTTCGTGCAAGTAAGGCATTTACTTACGAAGGTAGCAATATCTGCTTTCATGTTAGGCCACTAGTATAACTTTTTAAGATCTAGATACATCTTATCTGAACCTGGGTGGATGGAATAACGAGTGTTGTGAGCTTTGGTCATGACCAAGTCTCTGAAGCCACCGTGTTTCGGTGTCCAGATCCGATCCATGAGGTATAAGGCTCCGCCACCCTTGACTTCCAAGTTCTTATCCATCCATCTCAGGGATTCACCTGCCACATTTTCAGGTTTCAAAGTGTCGAGTTGAGCCTCCTTAATTTGCATGGACAAGTGTGAATGGATAGTTAGAGCCAAAGATTTGACTCTACGACCATCATATTCTTTCCGACTTAGGGCATCGACTACTACATTGGCTTTACCCGGATGATAATGAATTTCGAACTCGTAATCACTGAGTAGCTCGACCCACCATCGTTGTCTCATGTTGAGCTCCTTCTGGTTGAAAATGTGTTGTAGACTCTTGTGGTCTGTAAAGATTGTGCTTTTTGTACCATACAGGTAGTGTCTCCAGATCTTCAGAGCAAACGCAACTGCTCCTAGTTCAAGATCATAGGTGTTGTAGTTAACCTCATGTGTCTTCACCTGTCTCGAGGCATAGGCTATGACTTTACCTCACTGCATCAGAACACATCCGAGTCCTTGATTTGATGCATCGCAATAGACAACGAAGTCTTCTATCCCTTCGGGGAGGGATAGTATTGGTGCGGTGCATATGGCTCGCTTGAGTGTTTGGAATTCTCTTTCCTATTTCTCTTCCCAGTCAAAGGCCACGCCTTTCTGGGTCAGGGTTGTAAGAGGTTTCGCTATGCGGGAGAAGTTCTGAATGAACCTGCGATAGTAGCCAGCGAGACCTAGAAATTGACAAATTTCTGTAGGTGTCTTCGGTGCTGATCAGTTCTCAATGGACTTGATTTTGGAAGGGTCCATGTGTATTACTTCTTCGCTAACAACATGGCCCAAGAATTCGACTCGTTGGATCCAAAATTCACACTTGGAGAACTTTGCATAGAGCTTCTTCGTTCGCAACGTTTCTAAGACTCTACAGAGATGTTGACTATGTTCCTCCTTACTTCGAGAGTAGATGAGTATGTCATCAATGAAAACAATGACGAAATGATCCAAGTAATGACGACACACCCTATTCATCAGATCCATGAATATTACGGGAGCGTTAGTTAATCCGAACGGAATCACTACAAACTCGTAGTGTCCATAACGAGTTCGAAAGGCTGTCTTGGGAACATCTTCCTCTAGCACTCGTAGTTGGTGATATCTGGATCGTAGATCTAAATTCGAGAGGTAGTTGGCTCCTTGAAGTTGATCAAATAAATCGTTAATGCGGGGTAAGGGATAACGATTTTTAATGGTAAGCTTGTTGAGTTCCCTATAGTCGATGCACATGCGAAATGGTCCATCTTTCTTCTTGACGAACAAGACCGATGCTCCCCATGGTGAGAAGCTTGGTCTAATGAATTCCTTCTTGAGAAGTTCGTTAAGCTGACTAGAAAGTTCCTGCATCTCTGCCGGTGCCAGACGATAAGGAGATTTGGCTACGGGAGTAGCTCCTGGCACTAAGTCGATTCTGAACTCGACTTGGCATTGTGGTGGTAATCCTGGGAGTTCTTCTGGAAATATGTCGGGAAAGTCGTGTACTTCTGGGATGTTCTAAATGTCTTTCATTTCTTGACTCGTATCGACGACGTGTGCGAGGAATGCATGATATTCCTTTCATAAGCCCTTCTGGGCTTGGATGCACGAAATGATGCGAAGGCTCGTACTAGGTTTGTCGCCATAGATAACTAAGGTTTCGTTGTTAGGAAGGTTAAGATGAACTGCTTTTCCAAAGCACATGATGTCGGCGCAAAGAAGACTCAACCAATCCATGCTGATGATAACGTCGAAACATTTAATTGGGACTGGCATGAGGTCTGTCTTGAAAGTATGGCCATCTAAAGTTAAAGTACAACCTACGTATATGCAGTTAGTACTCTCCGTTTTCCCATTAGCCATTTCTACCATGAATGAATTATCTAATGCACATGGTTTTTGTTTAAGCAGGTGTGCAAATTTATGAATTACGAAACTTTTCTCCGCTCCACTATCGAAAAGTATGCAAGCATATGAGTTATTGAGGAGAAACATACCAGTAACTATCGTAGGATCAACTACCGCTTCCTCGTGGCCCATGGCCAAAACTCTTCCTACTCCGCCAGCTATCCCTGCCTTTGGGCAGTTCCTCTTGTAGTGGCCCACCTCGCCACAAGCGTAGCAAGCTTGGCCCACACCTGTGTTAGGAACTTGGGCGGTCGGTCCTGTTGGAGTCTTGCAGAAACGAGCTGGATGCCCCTTCCTATTGCAGTTAGAGCACTTCATCTCCTGCAAGGTCCGTGGTTGTGGAAGTTGCATTTGTTTCAGTTCGGAAGGGTTCCAGCATAAGTTTTTGCTGGTAAGAGGTTTGCATGGTCAACGGGAGTTACCGTGGCAGCATTGATTGCCACAAGTTGTTGTCTCTTGGAGGATTCTTGCAAAGCCCCTATTTTCCTCTTGTTCCACCCCTTCTTGTTGTTGTTGTTGTTGATGTTGTCCCTTTGTGTCTGGGATGTAGGGATTGTTGGGTTCCGGTGTTTCCCGTGGTCTATGAGAGACTGTGCCAGCTCCTTGGCACTATCAAAAGTGACATGCTTGGAAGCTAACACACTTGATTGGATCTGGGGAGATAGTCCCATATATATCTCTCTCTATCTTCTTGCTTTCGAGAGCAACCATATCAGGGCATAGGATTGCCAGATCACAGAACCTATTTGTGTAGGTTGATATGTCGAATCCAACCATTTGTAGACCCCAGAGTTCCTATTCGAGTTTTTGTATTTCACCTCGAGGACAATACTCTCTAATCAGCATGGCCTTCAAGTGTTCCCAGCTGATGGAATTTGCCACCACTATAGTCAGAGACTTAACATGGCCATTCCACCATGTTAGTGCTCTGTCAGAGAAGGTACAAGTTGCAAACTTGACCTTTTTGCCCTCCGGGCAAGCACAGATTTCAAAGACCACTTCCGTCTTTTCAATCCATTGTCTTAACACCATAACCCCACCAGTTCCATTGAAGTTTCGGGGTTTGGCGTTCGTGAAGTCCTTGTAGGTGCATTCCCGAGGATGTCCATGGCTTTCGCCGTGGTTTGAGGGAAGTGCACCTGTTCCCAATCTACTAGGGACAGGAGCATTGATGGCTGACACAGCAGCTACTACGGCTGATGTGAAGGTTGCCTGGAACATAGTGGCATCGAAAGGAGAAGGTGGTTGAGGAGGTTGAGGTGGTGGTATTGGCGTTTCGTTATTTGGGTTACGCCTGGGATTCCTGCGTGGCGGCATCTTTAACTATACGTTTAAAAGATGACATGCATGGATAAGAATAAATGAATAAGGAGAGTGACTCATGGACTAACTCCCCTTAGTCCAACCACACAATGAATAGTATAACTAAATGAAGATGATAGCATTTGGATAATAATTTCCAAATGATTAGATATTTGTCAATAATACTGGGATTATAGATGTAACAAGTTTGAGAAAATGGCCTAGAAGTAGGCCTTACATCAACCAAGATAGGAAAATTTTGACAGAAATATGACTAGATCAAGATAGGAAATTAGACCAAAGTTTTTACATAAACTAGGTTATATCCAAAATATGAGTCGATGAGATTCTATCAGCGACGAGAACTGCTAGCATGAGTTCTTGATCCCGACAGTAGGCATTCCATGTCCCTCATATTCCTGTCAGTTCTTGCTTGTTGAGCTCGAAGTTCCCTAACCTCAGCTTGGTTTTCCGCAAGTTCTCTCTGCAGAGCTGCATTGCGGACCAGAGTCCTTTTATGAGCAGACTTTAGTTGGCAAATGCGGACTGTGTTTACGCTAGAGTTGGCATCAATGTCGAAGACTCGATTGATAGTTGATTGACCCAGTATCGTGTTCCTAGAAATCCTACGAACCATGATGGGTAGGACCCTGTCAGCAGAACCTCCGTCAGTGAGGTTGTAGAAACTTCTGTCTCCGTTGTAGGGAATGGGTTGACCCTGTTCCTGACTCTATCTATTCAAGTTAGTGGCCTACATAGGTGTGGGTCCTTGAAATGCGGGACGAAGGTTTAGGTTTGGGTTTTGAGCAGCTGGAGGTAGGTTGTTGACTTCAGGCTCCGAGTCAGAACTATCGGAAAAGCCCTCAACATGGTGATCATCCAAAAGGATTGGGTGATCATCTTCTTCTAGCCATCCAGCGTTGCCTTGGTTTGGGAAGTACGGGTCGCCGTGGGGAAATCCAGCCATTTAAAATCTACGCGAGAAAAGGGATATAATAATTAACTAATCAGACGAACTAACTAAGATAATTACAGTAAGATCAAATACCCCTATGGTATTTCTTTATGGTTGTGTTGGTAAGTTTTTAGACTTGTTGCCACATCACAACCATTCTTGGGCATATGCTAATCACTCCTTGGACCAACATAGTTGATCAGGCTATGCCACTCCCAAGACCGACCAAATATCCCCAGGCTTACTTATAATATTTAACAATCGTAATACTCTTGTTCTTGTCGTTGTGACACTGATTTTAGTATGAATGCATGCACATATACTTACTTAAATATTTTATTATTTAGAAGTATAAACTCTTAGACAGAGTGTTTTAATCCCAATATATTTATAGTTAGTATATCTTGTATGGGTTGATATACTATATTCACTATAAACAATGATCTGATACCAATCTGTCACACCCCAAAACCGAGAACGGCGGAAATGATCAAGGGTGGAGGACGTTATGTACAGTATCACCACAATCCAAAGTAGTAAATAAGCAACAACATCATTCATTGCATTAAAAGTAAATGTTAAATATATGTGTGCTCTTTAATAGTAATAAGACACCAAAATATGTAATCAAAATAAAAGACAAGTCTTCTCTGTGCTCCGTCTTCTCAAAACCTTGCCATCGTACCTGTCTACTGGTGACCTGAGAATACAAGTTATTTTGAAAGCAAGTATCAGCATAAAGCTGGTGAATTCATAAGTATTTAAGTGTCATTGTCTTGCTTTGGAAATCTGTTATGAATGCCATGTAAATCTTTGAATGAAACAATTAATATAAGTATGAAAACCCTAGAAAATCCCATATTTCCTACTACTATAAAATGTAGTCTTCTACCAAGACCCGAATGTTTTGAAGTAGTCTTCTACCAAGACCTGTATGTTTTGCTATAACAATGATAGTTTTTCCCTCTTTTTGACTATTACTAACAGTACTTAGTCTAACTCATAGTCTATGTGAATGTATCACAAAATAAAGTAATAGGAAAAATATAACCATGAAGTGTTATCCTTTTGTATTAGGATCAACTCGACATCGCGACTGCGGAAATGTATAACCTTGAACATCCGTAGATTGTTCATTTTCCTTTGTAGATGGCAGCAGGTTTAAGGAATGGTTAGTCCCGTAAAGGTACTCCTAGTATAAGTATTAACCGTAGGCATATGTAGATGTTCATTTACCTCTGTAGCGAACAACAGGTTATAGGAAAGGTTAGTCCCGTAAAGGTACCCCTAACATTAGTAATAACCATAGGCATCCGTAGATGTTCACTACCGCTGTTGCTAACAGGTGGGTTCCGGAATGGTTAGTCCCGTCTAGACTCCCGTTGAACTAGGATAGGCAGAACAAATTTACACGTATAATATGTACTAGTAACTCATCATAGTGAATCTAGGTAAAAGTATCCAAATAAATGTATATATGTAAATGTATTCATGTAAGCGTATCGATGTAGACGTATTCATGTAACATGTAATGTATAGTGTAGACTCGTGAGTGAACTGACTCTGGTGTAATTCCTTGTAATAAGAATACTGTTTTTTTATCTCATAACTATCCCTATAATAGTTAACTGGAAGGTAGTTGTTTGTCCAAGCAGGTTTATACACCCTTGCTACACAAGAGTGTGGCAAACTGAATGAAGGATGAAAGCTATCATATCAATACATATATAAGAACATAAGTGTATAGATATAGTTTTGATCAAGAAGATAAAATGGTTTTATAAAACATCTAAGAGTTTTGAACAATAATTAACAACGACTTGATGTCATTTTAATAAACATTTCAAATGTAATACATTTGCTACCAAGGTATTTTTAAGATAGAAAACCATTTCATGCATCACATTTTGAAGTATGTGAAATCTGTTGGATGAAAACACATTTATAAATCACATATGATTGATTCAATAACATGTTGTTTTCTACTTGTATTCCCCCATTAAAGCATTTAAAATCATTTAAAACATTGATTAAGGGGTATAAACTCACCTGAAGATGGTGGTTTGGATGAACTGAACGATGTAGGATTGCTAAGTGTCAAGTGAAAACTTGTACACACACAAGGATCCTAGGTAACATATAATCACACATATATGTACCCAATTAGTCTTAACTACTAATTGAAAATGTTAAGACATCCTAGAACATGCTAAACACCTTATATAAGTGTTATAAGCCCTAAGGATTGCATCTAAGTTGTTGTAGGACAAGGCTAGTGGGTTTAGGGTTCCAAAGGACCCTATCCTTGAGTTTACTCTTCAATGCCATAACAACAAGGAGTTTACGGTCGTAAGCTCCTAAACTTAGGTTTATTTGGTGTTTTGAAGTCTTACATGTTCCCTAGAAGCAATTATACTTGATGGTTTAATCCTTGGAAGGTTTTAGGGAATAACACACTCCTTTGAGGAGTTTACAACCCCAAGGTAATTTCCTTTTGGGTTTACTACCGTAAACCCACATTGAAAGGGGTATTTTTATGTTTTCAAGTCCCATGCTCATCTAGGATAGGTTTTAGGCAATTATCTAAGGCTAATGAAGGCCTTAGGCACACTTTGGTACGCTTCTTTGATGTTCACGGTCCAAGGACCAAATCCCTTAGAGATTACGGCCGTAATCTCTCCTTGGGATGGGTTTTTGATGATTTAAAGTCCCTAAATTAACTAGGAGTAAATCAAGGCTATTGTCCAAGGCTTTAGGAGGGTTTAAAGTAACTTTTGGCCCTTGAGTTTGGAGTTCACGGTCCAAGAACTTCTTGGGTCGTGAACACCTTACTCTTGGTGTTCTTGGGTGATTTCTAGTCCTAAATGTATTAGTATACGAGTCTAAGCTAGTTTCATATCAAGAGGAAAGGACTAGGCACTCATTTGTCCCTTATAAAAGGGTTTATGGTCCAAGATGTTCTTGGGCGGTAAACTCTTAAATCTTGTTGTTTTGATATGATTTTTATGTTATTAAGCACATATTAAGCTTTATAATACAACTAGATGGAAGCACTCACGTTTCGGAATGAAAGTCCGAAAATCCGTTAGAGAGAATTCTGCTTTTCTCTAGATGGAAATGGAACTAATGAATAAATATGGCTTAGAATCCTATAGATACTCCTAGGATTTTTGGCAGAAAATATTTTATTCACGAAATAAACTCTAATATCATAGAGTTTTGAAATGACAGAGTTGCACAAAACCCTAGTGCATCCTCTCTCCTGATATCTCTTTGAGAGTAAATCCTGAAATACTCAAACTTATACTAAAAAGTTTGAAAATTTACTGCAACCGTTCTAACTTCTATTGACTTGATATTGTTTGTATAGAATGGATATTTCGGGTTGTCACAATAGGGAGAGCCCATGGCTTTCCTACCAAATACCATGGGAGAGCCCATGGCTTTCCTACCAAATACCATGGGAGAGCCCATGGAACTTGGATGTAAGCCCATGTGGAGAGCCCATGGCTTTCCTATAAAAGACCATGGGAGAGCCCATGGCACTTAAGTGTAAGACCATGTGGGGAGCCCATGTTATCCTGGAATAAGACCCTGGGGACAAGCCCACGACATCTCTATTTGTTGTATGCGTGGATTATGTGATTTGTATAGCTGTTTAGCTAGTACGTTACCATATATGTGATTGTGTGTGGTTATGATCTGGGGAACTTACTAAGATTTCAAGCTTACCATTTGTGGATTTGTTTCAGGTATATCTGAGCCCAAGGGCAAGGGCAAGGCGTGATGGTGCGGTGTGCACTCTACCTCTCTTTCATTGGTATGTTTTGGGGACACTTTGATGATTCAAATGAAGTAGTACTGAATACTGATTTGAAAACAATTATGTTAGGATTTCATGATTATGCAATGTGTTTTATTAATTAAAAATGAAAAATTTTCTTTATAAAATTTGGATCGTTACAAGTTGGTATCATGGACTTGGTTTGAGGGATTCGGGCATGCTCTTGAGTGTGTCATGACTCAAACTAAGGAAATGGTAAAACTGTTTTCAAAAGTAACATAAAAAGGGTTTTTAAAAAGAAATGAAAAGATGAGAGTGCAACATGTGTGATCAACCGAGCCAAGTAAGTGGTTCCCTAATATGTTATCCATGATATACTGATATTTGAGCTTTGCTGATTAAATGGAACTTGCTATATGTATGTTTTTAAAATTGTATACAGTTAGGAGCTTATAGCCTCAGAATGATTGATTTGGCCTTATTTCCTATTCCTATTTTGGTTGTGGTCCTAGAGTAGAACCTTTTATTGAAAGTCTATTTGATCCTTTTTCTATGTAAAATTTTCATGCATAAAGGCAACTTGTTGTGATTGGTCTAACTTATATGAGTAGAGTAAATCTTAGGACAACCAATGATTGATTTATGCAGTAATTGTAGGTATGGTTTGGTTTCGGGACGAATTGGAGTTATTAGGTAGAGTAGTGGGGAAAGGTATAGGTGGGTTTGGAAGGTAGTATTGGGCCTGTACTAATGGAAGCACAAGACCGATACCTGAACCAATGCTAGATCTGACGACTTCAAGGAGGAACGGTGTGGGGAGATCCCTTGTATGGAAATCCTTATCATTATGATTTATGACTTCTCAGTTCAACATGGTGGTGACACGATTTGGAGCAGGGGGATCAGGATCGGGATCTGGATCCGGGGCAGGGTCAGGTGACACTACTGATGTGATTGATGAGAGGTCGCACGAGCTTATTGCAACTGAGGATACCAGGGGCATCCTTGATGCTACCCCGGTCTCAAATAAGGTCTGTTGCACGGGACCCCAAGTAAAAGTAACGCCCTGACGGGTTAATCTGGTGATGGAGATGGAAATCCTGGAGAAATCTCATATAAATCTCCGATAGTAGCCAGCCAATCCCAGAAAGCTCCTGATCTCGGTGTGGGATCTCGAGACCTGCCATCTCATGATCGCCTCAATCTTGGCCGGATCGACCAAAATCCCATTCTGATTAACGAGGTGTCCCAAGAACTGGACCTCTCGTAACCTGAAATCAAACTTGGAGAATTTGGAATAAAGAATCTCCAATCGTAATACTCCAAGAATATCTCTCAAATGCTCCTCATTCTGCTCTTTGGATATCGAATACACCAAAATATCATCGATGAACATGATCACCGATCGATCCAGCATAAGCCTGCACACTCGGTTCATGAGATCCATGAACACCGTCGGTGCGTTGGTGAGTCCAAAAGGCATCACCATAAACTC
Source organism: Lactuca saligna (assembly GCF_052625555.1). Taxonomy (NCBI): domain Eukaryota; kingdom Viridiplantae; phylum Streptophyta; class Magnoliopsida; order Asterales; family Asteraceae; genus Lactuca; species Lactuca saligna. The sequence goes on along the minus strand of NC_136417.1, from coordinate 188,648,856 downwards.
GTAATGCCCATAACGAGTTCTAAAGGCCGTCTTCTACATATCCTCCTCACGAACTCTAATCTGATGATATCCAGACCTGAAATCGATCTTGGAAAACCAAGACGCACCCTGCAACTGATCGAATAGATCGTCGATCCTTGAAAGTGGATTATGGTTCTTGACCGTCAGCTTGTTCAACTCCCGGTAATCGATTCACATACTGTGTGAACCATCTTTTTTCTTGAAAATAAGGATTGGTGCTCCCCACGGTGAGCTACTCAGTCAGATAAAGCCCTTCCCTAATAGCTCCTGGAGTTGTGAGGACAACTCCTGCACCTCAGGCAGCGCAAGGCGATAAGGTGCCTTGGCGATAGGCGTCGCTCCCAGAACAACATCAATCCAGAACTCCACTTGCCTCTCCGGAGGCACACCTGGTAACTCCTCGGGAAAGACATCCGGAAACTCACTCACTATCAGAACCTCAGCGATAGAACTCGGTCTCACAACAACTCATGTATCCATCACATAAGCTACAAAACCCCTGCAACCCTATTATAGACTCTGCCTCGCTCTGACAGCCAAGCAAAATGCTGACCCAGGTCGGGTACCCTCGACATACACTGTAAGTTCTCCTCCACTAGGGTCTCGTATGGTCACCAACTGACGCTCGCAATTGATCATAGCTCCAAATCGACTCAACCAGTGCATGCCCACAATGACACAGACATCACCCATCGTGATCGGGACCAGATCTATTGGGAACTCAACACCAAAAATCTTGAGCACACATCCCCGAATCACATCAGTAGCAAACACCGCATGCTCATTAGCTATGGAATCCCTCATAGGTTGGCTCAACTCCTCTCGCCGGATACTGTTGTGATGACTAAATGCTAATGATACGAAGGACCGACTCGCACCCGAGTCAAATAACACCAAAGCAGGTACACAACTGGAAAAAAAGAACCTAAGCATATAGCAATGAAAGAACAATATAAGTCGAAACATAATAAGTAAAATAACACATATTGGCCACAACATCAGGTGATGCACAGACCTCCTCCACTGTCAGCTGAAAGGCTCTTCCGCTATCCCTCGGTACCTCAGCCTTCACCGGTCGGCCCTCTGTAACTCGTATAGTAGCAGGGGCAGATCCCTGTGGAAAATGTGGGCACTTGGCCATCCGATGGCCAGTCTGGTTGTAGTGGAAACAAACTGCAAACCCATTGGATCAATCCATCACGATATGACCCTCCTTGCTAAACTTGTAGCAAACACCAGGTCGACACACCCCCTCATGACGCTTGCCACACTTTCCACAAGTGCGACCCTTATGGCCTACAGATCTCAAATCAGCGGGCTTTTCCCACTTGGCTACCAGCTGAGATTGTGCCGGTCGCCTATCCCTCCCCTGAGACTCTGCCTCCTCTCTAGCCTGAGTCTCCAGCTCAATCTCCCTCTTCCGGGCATTTTCATGGAGCTCAGCAAATGTACGGTATGTAGAGTTCGTCACGAACTCACGAATATCCCTCCACATTATACTCAAATATCGTCTCATACGTATCTACTCGGTAGACACGTGCTCAGGGTAGAACATCGCCATCTCATGGAACATCCTTGTAATCACTGTCATCGACTGTATCCTCTGCTTGACGGACAAGAGCTCGTGGGCCAACCGTTCCCTCTCCACCGGGGGAAGGTACTCATCTCGAAACATAGCAGTAAACCTCTCCCATGATGTTGTAGTGAGCTCTGTAGAAATGAAGCTGGTTGTCACAAGCTTCCACCAGTCCTTCACTCCCAGGCGAAGCTAGTTCAGCGCGAACCGTACCCTCAAATGTTCTTGACAGGAACAAGAGTAGAAACACCCGTCGATGTCAGAGATCCATCTCATCACGGAAATCGGGTCCTGAGTCCCATCAAACTTGGTGGCTTTGTCCTGCTAAACTCCCGGTACAGCAACGAGTCACTCGCCTATGGCCTGGCAGCAACGACAGCTGCGATGGCTGCAATAGCAGTCGCCTCGGTAACCGCAACATAAATCTCATCAAACCTCTCAATCAAGGTTGTCTTGATAGACCCAAACATCTTCGGGATGGCCTCTCGAATAGCTACAGCCACTTCCTCATGAATCATCCTGCGAATCTCACAATCACTAAGTCCACTGCTCTTAGGGTTGTGGTACGTACCCACCATGATGTCTCTGAAACACAACATAAAATAATCAGATACTTTCTCGAGTATACTCACACTTGATCACTCCCCCTATTTGTTCCTTAGCATCCCAAGGATTCTTACTTGGATTGCTCACCGACCCGGTGCTTCCAGTAGTACGGGACCAATACTACCTTCCAAACCGCATATGTAATCACCCAAAGTCCTCCTCCTAGGATTCCAGATCGCAAGTACTCTATACCTTGCTGAACAAAGGCTACTCTCATAAGTTCATTTATGCTACATACTTGTACTCAAAGCAAATCACGGGTAGCAGTAGCTCCTAGGCTAAGGCATCACAAATCAGACCACTCTATTCCTAAAATATAAAGTACCTAGCCTACTCTCTAGCATGCATAACATATCTCATAATATCTCATAACACTAAAAGTAAGGGTATTTTGGGAAAAACACTGTTCGGGCACTGACTGATTGTACACACATCTCTTTCTCGTTTTTCTCTTAGAAACTCTTACTCATTATAGAGAAATCGTTTCTCTTGAAAATTTGAGTCCAGACATACCCGAAGGTGCATCCGAATCCCTCAAATGAAGGCTCTGATACCAACTTATAACGACGTGAATTTTCAAACCAAATTTTCATTTTTAAAATACATAAAACTCATATAATAGATTTGATAAAAATCATAAGTGTCTCAATGTCAACATAAATCCACAACAAAAGTCAAATCCCAGAATCCTCAACATAATCTCGAACAGGTGTGTACAATCACACCGGTGCCTTCCCATGATCCTTGGAAGTACCTGAAACACATAATACATAACACGGTAAGCATAAAGCTTAGTGAGTTCCCCAAAATACAACACACAAATAATTAGCCACTTGAGGCTATATCTCTGGAAGACCCTCCGGTCAATGTGTCTCACTAGGACCCTCCAGTCCCATAGTTCGTTGGACCCTCTGGTCTGGTCAAAGTGAGGAACCTTCGGCCTCATAGTTCGTTGGACCCTCTAGTCCAGTCTAAGTATCCCATAATATAACATAAATATCACACAACAAAATGCATAACTCAAGTAAGAACATACGACCCTCTGGTCACACATAAATACAACTCTAGGTAATGTATAGTGAGAAGACTCACCTCGTAATCTAGTAAGCAAAAGTCTCATGCTCGAAATCCTCGATCTAGCCTCTGCCTATCACAAGGATAATATCTCTAATTACTATTCTCCTCACACTCAATTGCACCGAACGATGATCTCTCTTACACTCTAGCATTAGAAATGGGTAAAATACCTTTTTACCCCTTCCTGACCTCTATCACTTATTTGACCAACCCTAAAGTCAACAGAGGTCGATTCCTGTCAACAACCTCAATTGACCAGACTCAGCGAGTGCACTCATGCGACTCGGAGAATCCCATCGTTTCTCAATAATCTCATGATGGTCCAGCTCGTCGAGTTAACCCCTAAATCGCTGATCCATCGCATGATAAGGCTCATCGGGACAAACCCTAACCGACTCGTCGAGTCGGCTCATCGACTCGGCAAGTCCATTCAGACCATTTTGTTCTTCAAACGATTTCAAGACATAAAACTCTCTCACATTCTAGATCTAAGCTTTCTAGGCTCGAATATCACGTAAAGCCTCGAGCTTTATGTTCATGCATGGTACAAAAGGTCTAGAAGTGCTAAGAACAAGCTTGAGAAGAAGTTTCTCATTCAAAGGGCTAACATGGCTGAATAAGGCAGGGGACTTTCGACTCTAGGGACCTCACAAGGTTCAGATCTGATTTCTAACTCTAAGAAGGTGTTCAAAACCCTCAAGGTCCCCCATAAAAGATGGAAATGGAACCCTAACTCTAAGACCATGAAATCTACCCCTACAAAAGAGAAAGGTCAGAACTTTTGTACCTCAAATAAAATCTCCTGGATGTATGAGCAGCAAATCTAATAGTCTCTTCACAATCCTTGCTTGGAATCCTCCTTTCCTCTAACAAAATGCACCCCAAAATATCAAGTAAAGCTCAAAACTCTCTCAAAAGCTCAAGGGGGGCGATTATGGCTTCTTCTCAGTGAGGTGTGGCCGCAAATGAGGCTATAAGTGCCTTTAAATAGGCCGCAAGCCTGGGGATCTAGGGTTTCCATTTACAATGCCAACTCGTTGAGTCTACTCTCGGACTCGTCGAAGAGGTCATTAAAGTCACATAGCCATACCTACTCTGCGAGTTATAGCGCAACTCACCGAGTAGATCAATGGACCTAAAAAATAAATAGTTAAAATATTATACCTGGGAATCTGGATGTTACGATTCTCCCCCACTAGAATCAGACTTCGCCCTCGAAGTCATGCTCCACAAATAACTCTAGATGCTACTCCCGCATCTCTGAATTCGGCTCATAAGTCTAATCGGACCCTCTCCAACGCTGCCACTGGACCTGAACTAGGGTCACTTCCTTGTTTTCGATCTAGGATAGCGATCGGCCTCTCAGTATAATTCAGGCTCGCATCAACCTGAATGTCCTCCAATGGTACCACTTCCGTCTCATCGGCTACACACTTCCTCAACTAGGACATGTGGAAGGTTTTATAGATCTGACTCAACTCTGTAGGTAGCTCCAACTGGTATGCTACCTTAGCCACTTTGGCAGTCACTCTGAAAGGGCCGATGTATCTGTTGGGTTTTGCGCATTCTAACACTCCTAGGTGCACATGAAACCCTAAATACCTTGGATCTATTTTTTCTCTATTATACATGAAAATATGAACTTTCCACGGTTTTCATCCTAACTAGCATAATATCATTGATTCATATGAATATATCAAGTTAGAATTACATACCTCTTTGATGTAGAATGTATTCATGAAGCTTGAGTGCTAGTGCCCCAAGTGTGACACCTCAAATGGTTCACACAACACCAAATATACTTGGAATATATTAGAGAGAAATCCACACTTCATAAAAATCGGATAGCCCTTTCACATATAATCTAGTAGCCGATTTTGTCAACAATAAGATGCTTATATAGTTAGTGACAATTAGGGTAAACCCTAGTTGTCATGGCTTTCCATTTCCTTGGATCCATGGGTTCAAATATACCATGGAGCATCTTATAGGTTTTAGCCCAACTTGACAATCCATGAAGCATTAGCCCACTATACAAGTATGGATGATTTCCACAATCAACCAATATATTTAATTAGTCTTATTTTGATCACTTAATTAATCCTATATTAATTCTTGATCAATACTAATTAAATAATCTTATTAATATATTAGAACTTGTAATATATTAACAAACCTTAAGTGTTATTTCTCTCATTATAGTCTATCCAAATGCATGACGCCATCCAACCCAAATGGACCATGTCGGGTCGGGTCAAGTCTTACCAATTATAGTTATGGACTTAGACATTAGTCCAACAGTCCGCCACTTGGATAAGTCTACAACTATGATTGCAAGTGTGACATCAAGAATCGATTGGAAATCGTAGCTCTCAAAAGCTTCTGTCGAACTCTGACCTTGCCGATGATCTCTAACCTTTGTCAATGACTTGTCCATTAGATAAGGGAACATATATTCCTCCATTCTAGATATCATATGGACTGAGACATGGATTATAATCATTCTCTCTATCCACTTGTTGTTTCTCGATTTCCGATTTATGATGACTGACTAATTGAACAAATCAAATCAGTCCAGCCTCGACCGAGCACTTACATTTGTCATCACCAAATCATCGAGGGGCCCACAAATATCGCTTTTATACCAAAGTTAAAAGGAATGGATAAACTTCGACTCATATGCCTTGTTCTAGTACTTGTTGAGTCATACACAAAGGCACATTTTATAACATCGAGTTACCAATGCATTTTCGTGCAATCAATGTATAACCAACTTATAGTAACAACTCATATCTCTAGGTTTGAAGAATATAAGATATTATCATCTCATGATCACTCGTGATAAAATCCATGAAGTGATTCCAATGAGCGTGGGTTGAATCCAATACTCAGAACTTATGAGCACTTATGAGTGTTGTAGCACCACTTTGTCTAACAACTAAGACCTCTACAAGCCAACCCAAGACAGTGTTGATTCATATCTACTTCCAACATATGACTGACTGTGGATGGTTTGAATAACTTAGTCAATCAGGAAGAACGACCTAGTTATTCTGGAAGTCAAAACATGCAAAATGAAACACAAGAATAATTGAATCCAATATGGTCTTAGAACTTATGAATATAAATAAAACACCTTTTATTGATCACCACATGATTGTTGGATTAGTGTCTAAGTCCATAACTATTTTGGTATGTACTTGACCCGATGGTGCATGGTCCTTTTGGGTTGCCTTCACCAAAGCAACTTGATAGGATGAATTATGGAGAGAAAGGATTAAATATGATTTATTAATGTATTATGAGAATAATATATTAAAGGAGAAATCATAATTTTTAATTAATATTAGTCAATAATTAATTGGTAATTAGTTTTGTGACTAAAAGAGATTAATTAAACTTAAGGGATTGGAATTGTAATTATAAGATAATTATAATTTGGACCATGGATTGCCTTATATGATAAGGTGGACGCATTCTATGGGGTTGCCCATATGAAATCGTCCAAGGCCTTAAAGAAAAGGCTCCATGGGTTGCTTAGGGCTTAAGCATCCAAATTAGGGTTTCCTTGTTAGATAACCCTAATAGCCCAACTATATAAAGACCCATTAAGGCTCAAAAACGTGACTAAGCTTCTTGTTAGGGTTTCTACATGTTTTTGGTAGCCTCCAACCTCTCTCCTTTTCATCCTCTTGCTTATGGTGTTTGTGAACCATTAGAGGAGTGACACTTGTGACTCTAAGCCTTCCAAAGTCAATTCAAGGTGGAATTAGGATTGTTATTGCTACATAACAATCAAGGTAACATCTTAAACCTAATTATATGTTAATATCGATTTCCATATGCTAGATCTAGGGTTTATAGTCTTGGATTCAAATCATGTACAATAGTGAAACCTAGATCCAAGCTTTAGGGTTTGTATGAGCACATAGGATGTTTTATGACCAAAACCCATCAGTGGTATCAGAGCCATGATTGGTTTCAATTGTATTGATGCATTGTATATCTAAAAAAATTTGATTTTTGGTGTTCTAGAGGCTGGACTCGCCAAGTCCATAGCTGAACTCGCCGAGTCCAGGCTTGACTCGACGAGTCAACTCGTCAAATAGTGCTTATCTCGGGATTTCTTGCTGTTTTTGCATATGGATAGTTACCTTATCATGTTAGATCAATATTAATCCGATTATATGATATATTTGACTATATTTTTGATCTAAATGAACATATTTATCAATTAATAAGATAATCGTTTCCTTATAAGATAATTGATTAATTATTTTGAGTAAATTGATAAATTGTTTTGCAAGAAATCATTAAATAAATCAAATATGGATAATTATGTGATTAAATGTTAATTTAAAATTATTTGTTATTTGATCCTTATTGTTATGAAAAGTTTCATATTTTTCCCTTTAGGTTTTATAGTTTAAATTTGAACCCAAAAGTTTTGTTGTTTTGAAATTTAAATAGTTAAAATCCTAATGCTTTGAAAAAGGTTTCAAAACTTGCCCTCAAGTTTTGGAATTTAAATTTTGATTAAATAGTTTAATTTTGATGTATATTTAAATTTTAAGCCCTAATGTTTTGAAATGTTTCAAAACTTGTCCTCAAGTTTTGGAATTTAAAAGTTGATTAAGAGTTTAATTAGGAATGTTAAATTCTAAAACCCTAGTAATGTTTTGAAAAGTTCAATTCACACCCTTATGGTTTTATTAATTAATTAAGGAGTATAATTAAAAGAGATTTAATAAATCCATAAAAGTTTAGGTTAACCATTTAATTGAATTAAAAGTGTAATTGTTAAAGTTAACCACATAGTATTTTAAAAGTGTAAAATGCACCCTATACTATATATAACATTAAAAGTCTAACATTATATATATGTATAAGTAAAACTCAGTCTTACCGTTAGTAGGCCTCATTCACGGAGCTGGTCTATAAGGGGTGTTTAAGGAAATTGCCTATAATATGGCGATTGAATGGGTATCCACTCTTACCCACCGCACTCTTGACTAGTGGAGGGTCGTTAGCCGAACGGGTAGGATAGGACGAAACCTTCCATTATAAGTATAATGAAGTACAAAAGTAACTAAATGTTTTTCAAATTCCCAATCTTAGTTACTTAGGCAAAGTGAATTGATGCAATTCCATGAAATTACACTTTGTGCCCTTGCGAAGACGTTAGTGGAGCGTGTGTTGTTTACCGGCACACTAAGTGGTTCTAAGCAAAGGTAGAAAAGGGTGACTCAATGTTTGTCATAGTTCGGTGGAGCGTGTGTGGTTTACCGGCACATCGAATAGGTGACTGTAACATGTGAGGGCACCATGTAACTTTGCATGGTTATTCACACCCGCTTTGTGATCCTCGGCATCCCAGTCACAAACAAGAGGGGCATATCGAGATTTAAACATGCCATTGAAATGTTTAATGAATCTCAAACGATCTAGGAGGTTTCATAGATTTAAAACTTTAATTTCTTTTTCGTTTTTCATGGTGGAAACTAGTGAATCGTCATTCACTTACCTTCAAATATTCTGCAACTAGATTACGGCATCCCTTTTCTAGGTTGTAGCGTATTGTGTTGGGTCCTAGCCTTAGTATCTCATTTGGGTGATTTACTAAGGACTCAATCTATCAACTAACTTGAATTTGTTTTCTCTCGTTTTGTAGATGTCAAAGTTCGACAACTATGGTCTTCTCAAATCCCGTGGAACAAGCATTCCACATGAAGATGATATTCCACGATTTGATCGAGGAACAAGAAATCGTGCTTCACTTCCTCCTCCTCCAATTATTCTCCCTAACCCACAAGATTGTAAAATTGAAAGGTTCAATATCACTCAAGCCCTTTTGGCAAGTAAACATAAAGAAGGAAAGTCGGTGTGTGCACATGTCTTAGGGATGAAGTCACACATTAATAGGCTAAGAATGATGGGATCCGTTGTCGGTGAAGAGATGGTTGTTGATTGGGTTCTTCAGTCACTTCCTAACTCGTATAGTGAGTTCGTAAGAGAGTACTATATGATGAACCACGACGTGACCCTTATTGATCTCACCTATATGCTTATTGCTGCTGAATCAGCAATGGTTTGGCGCAATAGAAAAGCAAAGTTGATTGGTGAATCTGCCTTCAAGACCTCTATGGATATAGACAATGGCAATGAAAGACATGCAATGATCAAAAAGTTTGATCATAAGAGAAAGACGATGTATGAAGTAGTTCCATGTGTTGTTCCAAAAGAGTCAATTTGCTTTTATTGCCAAGAGAAGGGGCATTGGAGATGAAGTTACCCTATTTACCTAAGAGATCTAAGAGATGGGAGAGTCAAAAGTATGACTACGCTTCAGGTAAAATCCACTATCTAACTACGTTAAGTTCCTATTCATTGATTCTTAATACATGATGTGATAAGATTGCATTTGAATGTTTTGAAGGATCGGTGAAAAGAAAGGAAGCTTGATAAGAGAGCAAGATGAATCTAATCACAAGAGATGGATCTCAATCGCATGGACTTGAAGATTGGATTTTGAGCTTAGATAGTTATGATAGAGTTGTTAGAAATATTCCTTTTACATAGTTTTCAATAGATTTTGCATTGTAAGGACCAATGTTTTTCCACTGCTTTTATAAATAAATTAAATTTTGTTTGACTTATTTATTTATTTGTTTACTTTCTTGCAATGAAATCGTTATGAAAATTGATTTTTGCATATTTCTACAACGAATGTATATGATTCTTAGTTATGTTATTTATGGAAATGGCAAGAATTTACCAAATAGGGAGGGTTTCTCATCACCCAAATTTCAATTGGACTGAAATTTGGAATGACGCAACTTGGTTGCATGATGAATGAGAAATTTCATATTTGGAAATGAGACAAATTCGTTGACAAAATGTAAAGTGAAGGACTATGAGATCGAGTACACAAAGTTGTGTGTTGATCAAGTTCACCATAAGAGTAAAAAAAATATTCGTCATGATTTACTAAAGGTTTAGTAAATATGATTATACTTACAGGATTAAGTGTAATTCTGAATTGATTAAAGGGTTTAGATCAATAGTAGAACGAATAAGAAGAATCAAGTAGGCAGAAAAATAAAAGTTTCTCCATTCTAAGAAGAAGGGAGAGTAGCTTTTATGCTTTATGATAGATCTTAATGATTAAGAACCATATCTCAATTGATCCTCTAAGTGAGTCTTAGTACAATTGTATGTTTAAGAAGAGGAATCAAGGATTGAAGAAATGGTTAAATCAAGAAGTCTATCATACTTCGTTCCAATAACAAGTCTTAAAGTTAAGATTGTGACAATGAGTGAAAAGTATAAAAGGTTTATAACATTCATCAAATGTGGAAAGTTGTTATGTCTTGAATAAGACAAAGACCGACTAGGACCAATTTATGAAGTGTTTTGATAAAAACTACACTAACTCTTGAATATTTGTTTGTCAAGAAATGGTTATTGAAAAAAGAATCTTATATGTCAAGGAGTCAGTGGGAGTCTTAATGGTGTCGAAAAGTTTCAAGAACAAATCAAATAAACCTTATCGATCATCACTAGCACACGAGTTGAGGTTTATAACCTATCGTGGTGACAATATTTTGATTCTGTGATGTTCCAATTGAGTTAATTATGTATGTGAGTCCTATGAGTTCTCATTTTGAACGCATAAAAGGCAAGGCACCTTAATCAATGAAAGTTACATTGATAGGAAAAGGTGAGCTGCTTAACTACTTGGAAGACGTGGTGGGCAGCTGTGTTACCATAAGGCAAGAAATCAAGATTCAAAAAGTTTGGTCCATATGAGTTTGAATTTGTCATAAACTTTGTTTTTAACAAATTCACATGGATAGGAAAATATACACCATTAAAATCTAAGTGTCATAAGATTTCCTCCTTCATGAAAATGATTGTGAGGAAATGCTTTCACTAAGAAAGATTTTAAGAAGATAGTGATTGTAAAGTTGCATTCTCGAATTCAATTATGGTTACGGTATCCCATTCCATGATTTGAATTGTGAGGTTTGGCAATTAGTCTTAATTGTTAAGACACACATATGAACTATCTAAGGAAAAGGTGTATAAGTTCAAGAAGCCTTGATAAAAGATTATCAAAGCACTAAGTATTAGAAACATGGACTTAAGAAATTCAATAGGTACTGTTTTTCTGAAAGTTAAGATGTTTATGAATACATGTCAAAGCTAGTGGGAGCATAAGTGTTATGTTTTATGGTAATCATCATGATAGTGGGAGCATAAAAGTTATGATTGTATGATTATTATGGAAAGTTTTGCAAGTTGGCAATATTAATTATAGAAAACAAGAGTTATACCTTGCAAAGTCGTAAGGGTTGTATAGCTGTTTTGCTATAATTAAGAGAGATAATATTATGCTTCATTTCAAATCTAAAGGCTTAGGTTGAGAAATGTTAATAAATTTAGTCAAAGGTACATAGTGTGTTCTTAAAATTTCGATTATGATTACGGAATTCCTTTTCACAATTCGAATTTTGAGAACATAGCAAATAAAACATTATGCATCGTGTCCCATACGCTTCGGGTATAGGATCGATTGCAAATGCTTTAATGTTTGACCATTCTAAATTTTTCCAAATGTCTAGCGCATTTAGATGAAAAAGGGACTAGAATTGGTTTTGACTAAAATAATTAAACAACTATCAAAGGACAATCCAAAGTTCGACGAGGATTGGTTGCTTGTGAGTAGTTGGAAGCATGGTATTGAATGGACCATATCGACATTATTATGAATAGAAAAGATTCTATTAATAATGAGTTGTCAAATGGAAAATATGGAAGCGTGTCCATATTGGGAATTGAATATTGAAAATCTATGTCTAGATTAGAAACTTTTATGCAAAAGGATGTTCAGAGAATGTACTTTGAGTGAGAGACATCATATCTAAGGAATTGTCTTGTAACAATATCCGGTAGAGGACTTTGTAATATCATTGGCAATAGTCTTTGTGACTTTGGTGCAATGATATTATGAAAGAATCATTGCATAGAATGTTAGAATCTAGCATATTCTATAAGTAGCAAGAATTTGATATTCTTTCACTTATGAAAAAGGATTTCGAGTTGTGAAATGAGAATGATTGGAAATGTGTTCAATTTGATCTATTTCACAAAGTAAGAACCATAGGTAAACATTGTGTGCATGCTATGTGCATGGGATAAGTGTAAACATTCAAGTAAGAAGTTGATTATCCGAAACGACAAATAATGAGTAATCAATATGGTGATAAATAAAAGGAGTTTTATTTATACTCAAAGGGTTGAGGCCATATGGGATTAGTATTATGCTTGTGTTTCACCTTGCATGTTTTGACTTCCAGAATAATTGAATTTATTAAGAATAATCGAATTATTCGAATGGGCCACAGTCGTTCATATGTTGGAAGTAGATATGAATGAAGACTGACGTGAATTGGTGTGTGGATTTTCTAAAAGAGTATTAGACATAAGTAAATGTTTGCTGCAACGTTCATGAGTGCTTATGAATATGAATTTGAGCATTGGATTAAACCCACGCTCACTTGGATCACTCCATGAATTGTATCACGAGTGATTGGTGAGACGATAACATATTATATTCTTGAAACTGAGATGTGTGAGTTGTATCTTGCTAATCGGTTGCACATTGATAATATGTAAACACACTAGTAACTTGGTGTTATAAAACATATTGTTGTGTGTGATTTGATTAGTGAGTGCAAGCAAGCATTGTATCAAAGTTTATCCGTTCCTTTTATCCAAAGAAGGATAAGAGCGATATCTTTGGGCCCCTCAATGGTTTAGTGATGACAAACGTAAATGCTCGGTCGGGCTAGGGCTAATTTGATTTGTTCAATTAGTCGGTCGTCCTAAATCAGAAATCGAGAAATAGTACAAAGAGAATGATTAGAAATCATATCTCAGACGATATCTAGAATGGAGGAATATATGATCCCTTATCTAAGGACACGCGTATCTGATATGATCAGAGTTGACAACGGCTTTGGAAAGCTACGATTGCAAATCAGGATCTGAAGTCATACGCAAAATAGTTATTAGACTTATCCAAGTGGGAGACTGTTGGATTAGTGTCTAAGTCCATAACTATTTTGGTATGTACTTGACTCGATGGTGCATGGTCCTTTTGGGTTGCCTTCACCAAAGCAACTTGATAGGATGAATTATGGAGAGAAAGGATTAAATATGATTTATTAATGTATTATGAGAATAATATATTAAAGGAGAAATCATATTGTTTAATTAATATTAGTCAATAATTAATTGGTAATTAGTTTTGTGACTAAAAGAGATTAATTAAACTTAAGGGACTGGAATTGTAATTATAAGATAATTATAATTTGGACCATGGATTGCCTTATATGATAAGGTGGACGAATTCTATGGGGTTGCCCATATGAAATCGTCCAAGGCCTTAAAGAAAAGGCTTCATGGGTTGCTTAGGGCTTAAGCATCCAAATTAGGGTTTCCTTGTTAGATTACCCTAATAGCCCAACTATATAAATACCCATTAAGGCTCAAAAACGTGGCTAAGCTTCTTGTTAGGGTTTCTACACGTTTTTGGTTGCCTCCAACCTCTCTCCTCTTCATCCTCTTGCTTATGGTGTTTGTGAACCATTAGAGGAGTGACACTTGTGACTCTAAGCCTTCCAAAGTCAATTCAAGGTGGAATTAGGATTGTTATTGCTACATAACAATCAAGGTAACATCTTAAACCTAATTATATGTTAATATCGATTTCCATATGCTAGATCTAGGGTTTATAGTCTTGGATTCAAAGCATGTACAATAGTGAAACCTAGATCCAAGCTTTAGGGTTTGTATGAGCACATAGGATGTCTTATGACCAAAACCCATCAATGGTTACACATTATTCATTGCATACTGTTTCAGCTATCAACTTTATTCTTGAATTAAAACAATAGTTGTCCCATGCTCCAAGCATGTACACTATGTTTTCTAAACACTAGTCATGCCACACACCAAGTATGCATACTATGTTTGTCTATGATCTTTACTTTGCGAAATTGACCAATTGAACATAACTCCAATGATTCTCATTTCACAGTCCCAAATCCTTACTGCAAATGCAAGAATTCCAAGTTCATGTCATTTACTGAAATTTGCTAGATTCTAAACTTATATGCATTGATCCTCTTGTAATGATTATGCACAAAGTCATAAAGACTTGACAACAAATATTACAGAGCATTCCAAAGGAGTTCAACTCCTTGGAAACATCCTTCTTACATTAAGTTTCCTAATCTTACACATATTTATTGAACAACTTCCACCTATGGTATCATTTCCATATTCCCCTTTTGACTATCACTTCTGAACAAGAGTTGTCTTTTTTCAGAATATATCAATATGGTCCTTCCAAAAATTAACAATATACTTCCAACTGTCCTTGAGCAACCAATCTTTGGTAAACCTTAGATTGTCCTCAACAATTGTTTAATCCTTTTAGTCATATCTAGTTCTAGACCTTTTCCCTTCTTAATGCCCCAGACATTTGGAAAATTTTAGAAAGGATGAATATAACACATGTAATCGATCTTATATCTGAAGCATATAGGACACGATTCATGATGTCTCACATAAATACTAAACCAGTCTTTTGGTATAATATTTCCATTTCAATTTGCCAAGTTCTCATAATTTAGATTATGAAAAGGGATGTCGTAATCATAATCGAATTTTAGAATGCAAATAATAGACCCATATATAGAATTTCCTTATGTTTAGCCATTCCAAAATGAAATTCATATATATATATATATATATATATATATATATATATATATATATATATATATATATATATATATATATATATATATATATATATATATATCCTTGACTAAATACGATTAAAACCTCAACCTAAGCTATTAGATTTGAGATGAAGTATAATTTCCTCTCCCTTAATTAAAGCAAAACAACTTTTTCCCAATTGAAACCTTTTGTTTTCTATAATTAACATTGCTAACTTGCAACCTTTATCATAATTATCATGCTCCGACTAACATGATAATTATTAGCATAACAATTATGCTCCCACTAGCTTTGATAGGTACTAAGAAATCAGTTGGACTTCTAGAAATCAATACTTTATTGACTTTCTTACCAAAGTTTAGATTTCTGATACTAGATTGCTTTGATAAAACTTTATCAATATCATACACCTTATCTTAGCTCACAGGTGTGTCTAAACAATTTTAAGAACTATGAAAAGGGATGTCGTAATCAGAGTCTCGATTGTTTAGACCTTTTCCACTTCTCACAAGTCCATGTTAGTGTGCTGGTTAACCACACATGCTCCACTAACGAGTTTGAGAATGCAAATATCACAATTTCTATCTAGCTAAAATCTACTTAGTGAAAGTGTTTCCTCACCATCATTTTCATGAATCGGAGAGAAACTTTATGACACTTAGATTTAATAGTGTATGTGTTCTTATCCATATGAATTGTCAAAACCATAGTCACAAGACAAGGATAATGACAAATTCAAACTCATATGGACTGAACTCAATCTTAATTTCTTTTCATCTATCAGCTCAAAGGCCTGTCATTGCTTCCAAGCTGTTGTGCAACCAAGTGAGAACTCTAAGAACTCATATGCAAAGCCAACTTTAATTGGAATGGGCACAAAATATGTCAACACGATAGGTTATAAACCTCAAGTCGTGTGCTAGTGAAGAACTTCAGGTTTTGTTCTTGATTAGTTCTTGAGACTTTTAAGACCTTTAAGACTCCTACTATCTTCTTGACATATAAGACTTTCTTGTCAGATATTTAAGAGATAGTGTGGATCTAATCAAGACAAACACTTTACACAATTGGCCTTAGTTGGTCTTTCTTTTATCCAAAACATCACCACTTACGTATTTCAAATGTACAAGAGTAGAAAAAATTTACTCTTACATTTGACAAGTGTTTTAAAACTTCTTTAAGACATTTCACTCAAGTTAAAATTGGAGAGTATAACTCTAAGAATTGTTTTTGGAACGAAGTATGAATCATCTTCTTGATTTAACCACTTCAACAATTCATAACTCCTCTTCTTAACTATTAGAATCCACTTAGAGGATGAATTTTGATAAGGTCTCAAAATCATTAAGATGGCCTTAAAACATGATACTAAAGTACTCTACCATCTTTTCATATTTGAGAAACTTTTATCTTTCTACCTTAGTTAATTATTCTTATTCGCTCGGTCATACATTGGAAACTTTTCCAATGTCTCAGAATTACACTTAAGCTTGTAAGTAAACCATATTTACTTAGCTATAGTAAATTATGAGGAATAGTCTTATCGATCTTTTGTGGTGGACTTAACCAATGCACAAGAATGTGTACTTGATCCCTTAGTCCTTTACTTGATTCACATCCATGTGAACAAGTAGTTAGTCTTAAATTTTCCAATGCTCGAAAGTTCTCATCCATCATGTTATACAACTTGCATGATTCCAAGTCTCAGTCCAATTGAAACCTTGGGTGACGAGAATCTTTCCTTATTTGGTAAATTTAGCTATTACCACAAATGAAAGAATCAAATTCACTTTCCAATATTGCTATCAGTGGAATCTTTTAAGCAACAATTTTCCACAAACGCCATCGTAAGGATACATAAAATAACTAAAATCAAAAGTTTTACCATTTATTTTAAAACTTGGCAGAAAAACTTATCCTTACAATCCATATGAAAATTTGTTGTTATCTATTCCTAAGTAATATATATCATAACTCTTAAGTAACAACCCAAAAATTCTGATCACCGAACCATGAGAGTGAAATCCATCTTCACAATCAGAATCTGCATATACTTCTTTTAAGTTTCTACACTTTTCCTTTGATTCTTAACCACCAACATGTGACCCAGTCACATCATGTAATAAGAATCTCATAATAGAAACTTAGCAGAGTTAGATAGTGGACTTTACCTGAAGTAGAGTCAAACTTATTGACTTTAACATCCTTAGGTAAAATTGACAGCTTCGCAACTAATTCCCCTTCCATTGGCAATGGACCCTTGATAATGGGACTATCTCAGACTTAGCCTCTCTCTTTACCATTTGGTCAACCGATTTGACTATGGCCGATCCCTTTCCATTGGGAAGAGAGAGTTTTACTGGATATCCTATGTCATCATTGTCAATATCCGTAAAGTTTTGGAAGTTGATCTTAGCAAATAGATAAGATCATTAAGGGTCTTGTCATAGTCTGTTTCATAGGAGTCCCAAAGGAACTCACTATGTGACTTAGAAAGTAGTTGAGCCACCAACTTTCTCAAGACTTTGACACCCAACTCTCCCGGTTTGTCAATATGTGACTACATCTCCAAGATGTGATCACACATAGACCTTTTCTTTCCAATAAGGCTTGAGTGACCTTAAATTTTTCAAGAACTTGTAGGTTAGGGAGAATAATTGGAGGAGGTGAAAGAAGTATGATTTCCATGGGACATCATCCTCATTTAGGAAAGCTTGTTTCAAGAGATTCGGGAAGATCATAAATGTCTAAACCAAACATCTTTTTGGGAGATATTCAAGATAGTTGATTTAAAGTCCTTAATATAACACCCAAAATAAAATATTAAGGCTAGGACCCAACACAATCCTTTTATAACTTGGAAGAGGGATGCCGTAATCCATGCTATAAAATATTTGAAGGTAGGTGAATGACGATTCACCAATTTCCACCAAGATAAACAAAATGTATTATTAGGTTTTAATTGGTTTTGAAACTCCTAGATTCTTTTGAGATTCATTGAACTTTTCAATGGCATGTTTCAACTCGAGTGTGCCCTTCAGGTTTTGTGACTGGGATGCCGAGGATCACAACACAAGGTGTGAAGTAACCATGCAAATTACTTGGTACTCTTAAGTGTTTACCCCTCAATCGATGTGTCGGTTAACCACACACGCTCCATCGATACTATGATAAACATTAAGTTACCCTTTTCCTACCTTGTTAAATACGAGTTAGTGTGTCGGTTAACCACACACACTCCACTAACCGACTTAAACAATGTGCAAAGTATAATTTCTTGGATTAGCACCTAATTCACATTTTCCTAAGTAGCTAAGATTGGGTATTTATAAAAGGTTTAGTTACTTAGTATTTGTCATTAATACTTTTAATGAAGGGAGAATTATAGTCCTTCGCCTACTCGTTCGGCTAACGACCCTCCACCAGTCAAGGAAGCAGTGGGTGAGAGTGGTCACCCATTAAACTGCCATTTTTTAAGCAGTAACCTTATAACCCCTTATAGAAGGGCTTCGTGAATGAGGCCTACTAACGATAAGACTGACTTTACTCTAATACATATATATATATATATATATATATATATATATATATATATATAATTAACTTATAATATTATAAAGTATAAGAGTTGAATTTTAACTTTTAAAATTCTAAGGGCTAACTTTGAATTAAAGTATTCATAAGTGAAAACTTTTCAAATTCCAAAACTTGAGGGCAAGTTTTGAAACTATTCAAAACTAATTAATTCCATAACTTATGTGTTTAAAGTAGTTTTAATTAAAAGAGACTTCAAGTTCCATAACTTGAGGACAAGTTATGGAAGACTTTAAACTAATAAAAGAATGTAATTTTTATTTGTTTTATAACTTATGGAATTAATTAAGGTTACACATTTTATTACTTAATGAAGTGACTCTTGTACCTCCATAACTTGAGGACAAGTTATGGAGTTATAAAACCATTTAATGAGAACAAGACTCTTCATTTTGTAACCTTTGCCAACTTTTATGAGTTTTAAGAAACTTTAATGTGACTTTTCAGGTAACTTGAGGACAAGTTACACAAACACATTTTAGAATCAATTCTTAGATTAAAATGGATCAAAAACACATAATCAATCAACCTTTTCTATTAATCTAAGCAACTCATATGAACAAGATAAATGGAATCAATTTTTTTCATGTAATTAGCATAACACTTAAACTAATACAAAACATGAATCTATTGAAAATTATCTTTGAAATTGGATTAGTATGAACATTACCACATCAAAAACAAGTTTATAAGTTCAAAAACAGCTTAGGGTAATGTTCCTAGTCCATTTCTAGCCAAAAAAACTCGAAAATATGATGTCTGGGGCTCCTGCTCGACGAGTAGGATGATTTTCTTCATGGGCTCGGCGAGTTCATTAGTGGACTTGGCGAGTCCAATGCCCAGAAATCTAGAAAATCGATTTTTTCAGCATTTTTCAGCAATTTGCATCAAGTATAATTGAAAACAAGCCTAGGCTCTAATACCACTGTTGGGTTTTGAGCATTCTAACACTCTTATGTGTACATGCAACCCTAAATGCCTTGGATCTATGTTTTCTCTATTATACATGCAAATATGAACTTTCCAAGGTAGTCATCCTAACTAGCATAATAACATTGATTCATATGAATATATCAAGTTAGAATTACATACCTCTTTGATGTAGAATGTCTTCATGAAGCTTGAGTCCCTAGTGCCCCAAGTGTGACACATCAAATGGTTCTCACAACACCAAATACACTTGGAATAGATTGGAGAGAAATCCACACTTCATAAAAATTGGATAGCCCTTTCACATATAATCTAGTAGCCAATTTTGTCAACAATAAGATGCTTATATAGTTAGTGACAATTAGGGTAAACCCTAATTATCATGGCTTTCCATTTCCTTGGATCCATGGGTTCAAATATACCATGGAGCATCCATGGAGCATCTTATGGGTTTTGGCCCAACTTGACAATCCATGAAACATTAGCCCACTATACAAGTATGGATGATTTACACAATCAACCCATATATTTAATTAGTCTTCTTTTGATCACTTAATTAATCCTAGATTAATTCTTGATCAATACTAATTAAATAATTTTATTAAAATATTAGACCTTATAATATATTAACAAAACTTAAGTGTTATTTCTCTCATTATAGTCTATCCAAATGCATGATATCATGCAACCCAAATGGATGATGTCGGGTCGGGTCAAGTCTTACCAATGATAGTTATGGACTTAGACATTAATCCAACAGTATCAGGGTCCCATCTTACTGATTGGTTTTATACAAACAATCATATGTGTGCATGCAACCCTAATTTGGATCTATGTTTTGCTATTAGATACACAACATTATGAACACAAGAATAAAACCCTAAAGAACAATGCTATTTTTGAAATTAATATACAATGTTAGATTACATACCTCTTGTTGTTATATTGCAATAACAGCTTAAATCTTCAAACCTTAAGTCTTGAAAGCAAGCACCACAAGTGTAGTGCCTCTAATGGCTCACAAACACCACAAGCAATTGGAGAGGCTATAGAGAGAGAAGGGAGGAGGTGGAAATCATCATTGGGACTACTTAGAAGCATGTACACGAATTCCCAAGGCCTAGGGGTCTTTATATAGGGTTTAGATTAGGGTTTCAGTCCTTATCCTTATCCAGTTACTTGCCCACCAAGCAACCACAAGATAAGCCTTGAAAACCCTTATCTCTTGGACCTTGGACGATTTTAAGGATATCCTTATCCTTGAATTCGTCCATCCTTAAACAAGGATAACCATTGCCCTATTTTGCAACAATCACATAATTACAATTCAGCCCCTCTAGTTTAATTAATTACACTTGATTACAAAATTAATTCCTAATTAATTATTGACCAATATTAATTAAACAAATATGATTTCTCCTTTAATATATTATTCTTATAACATATTAATAAATAATAATAACCTCTTTCTTTATTTATTTCTCCAGTCAAGTTGCTTTGGTGAAGGCAACCCAAAAGGACCATGCACAACCGGGTCAAGTACTTGCCTAATATAGTTGCAGCCTTAGACACTATTCCAACAGTCTCCCACTTGGATAAGTCTAGTAACTATATGCACAAGCACAATTCGGTTTGCAATCGTAGCTCTCAAAGACGTTGTTAAACTCTGATCTAATCAATCTTGTCCTTTAGATAAGGGATCGTACAGTCCTCTGTTAGTTATCATGCTGACAATTTTATGGAATGATTAGTCTAGCATTTGGTTTCTCGATCTCTTATTTATTTGACATAGAACTTAATCGAACACATCAATTCAGTTCTGATCGGGCCTGGCACATATTTAAAATCAAATCATTGAGCGGCCGAGATATCGTTTTTTCCTTCTTAGGATAAAATTTACAGATAAACTTCGATAATATCATCCTACTACTATTTAATCATCAAATGTTAATTACATTTATCTATTACACGTTTCTACTACTATCTAATCTATGATAATATCATCCTTCAGCCCAATACTCCTAGCATGCTGCAAGTGCTTAACCCTACTCAGTCCCTTCGTAAGCGGATCTGCTGGGTTATCTTCTGATGATATCCTCTTCACTACGAGTTGTCCTTCTTCTACACGATGTCTGATGAAGTGATATTTTATGTCGATATGTCGAGATCTACCATGATCCCTCGGTTCCTTGGTCAAGGCAACCGCTCCTTCATTATCACAGAAAATCTCCATGGGCTCCTTTATGGCAGGTACAACTCCAAGGTCACCGATGAAGTTCTTCAACCATATTGCCTCCTTCGACGCTTCGCTCGCTGCAATGTACTCTGATTCGCATGTTGAATCAGTTACGGTTTCCTGCTTGGAACTCTTCCAAGTTACTACTCCTCCATTCAGGGTAAAGACCCAGCCCGACTGCAAACGGTAGTTGTCCCTGTCGGTTTGAAAGATGGTGTCACTATAACCTCGCACCTTCAAGTCACCACTCCCTCCGAGGACTAAAAACCATTCCTTCATCCTCCGAAGATACTTAAGGATATTCCTCACTGTAATCTAATGGGCTCTGCCAGGGTTCCCTTGATATCTACTAACCATGCTCAAAGCAAAGGCTACATCAAGGCGAGTACAAGTCATAGCGTACATGATTGAGCCAACTGCGGAAGTGTATGGAACTCGGCTCATTTCAGCTACCTCAGCTTCGGTACTTGGACTTTGATTCTTACTCAACTTGGCATTACTTTGTATCGGTAATTCTCCCTTCTTTGAGTTTTCCATACTAAAATGTTTTAGTACCTTCTCTAAGTAAGTGTTCTGACTAAGTCCTATTAGTCTCTTACTTCTTTCTCTTACTATCCTTATTCCCAAAATATAGGAAGCCTCTCCGAGGTCCTTCATAGCGAAGCACTTCCCGAGCCAGGACTTAACTTCCTGCAGATTTGGGACGTCGTTTCCTATGAGTAATATGTCATCGACATATAGAACGAGGAAGCTTACTATACTCCCACTGGCTTTGACATATACACACGATTCATCTTCGCTTCGTACGAATCCAAACTCTTTGACTTTCTCATCGAATCAAAGATTCCATCTGCGAGATGCTTTCTTAAGTCCATAAATGGACTTCTCAAGCTTACACACTCTATTCGGATGCTTCGGATCCACAAACCCCTCCGGCTGAGCCATGTAGACATCCTCAGCCAACTTCCCATTAAGGAAAGCGGTCTTGACATCCATTTGCCAAATCTCATAATCATGAAATGCGGCAATAGCTAGCATCATTCTAATAGACTTTATCTTCGCAACTGGTGAGAAGGTTTCATCATAGTCAACTCCGGGAGTTTGAGTAAAGCCCTTCACAACCAATCGCGCCTTATACGTGTGTACTTTTCCATCCACGTCGGTCTTCTTCTGAAGATCCATTTTCACCCAACGGTCTTAAGTCCGGGCATATTATCAACCAAATTCCAAACTTGGTTATCATACATGGATTGGATCTCGCTATCCATTGCTTCTTTCCATTTTGCAGACTCCGGGCCTACCATGGCTTCCTTATAGCTATTAGGTTCATCAAGGTTTATTAGTGTACTATCACTAATATACATATCCCCTTCGGTAGTAATATGAAAACCATACAACTGGGGTTGACCTCTAACTCTTTCGGAACGTCTAAGAGGTAATGATACTGTTGGATAAGGTGTCTAAGTCCATAACTATTTCTGGTATGTACTTGACCCGACCCGGCATGGTCCATTTGGGTTGCATGGCACCATGCAATTGGATAGACTAAATGAGAGAAATAACACTTCGAGATTATTAATATATTATAAGTTCTAATATATTAATAATATTATTTGATTAGTTTGATCAAGAATTAATTTAGAATTAATTATGTGATCAAAAGATAACTAATTAAATATATGGGTTGATTATGTAAATCATCCATATCTTGTATAGTGGGCTAAGAGGCTCCATAGATCATCAAGTTGGGTTCCACCCATAGGATGCTCCATAGATGCTCCATGGGAGTTACAAACCCATGGGTCATGGAAATGAAGACTCATGACACATTAGGGTTTAACCCTAGATGTGTCAACACTATATAAGAAACATGTTCTCCACCTAAAATCGGCTACACTAAGAAACAAGAGGGCTTGGCCGATTTTGAGAAGTGTGTGTTCTCTCATAAGTTCTTCCAAGAGCATTTGGTGTTGTGTGAAGCATTTGAGGCATCACACTTGGGGTGCTAGGCTCACAAGGTTTCAAGGAACACAAACAACAACAAGGTAAGTTATTCTATCTATACTTTAAGTTAAAATTGTTCCCCATGTATGCTAGATAGGAATATATCCTTGGAATTCAACTTTGCATGATAATTAGACAAACATAGATCCAAGGTTATTAGGGTTGCATGTACACTTAGGAAGTGTTAGAATGCTCAAAACCCATCAGTGGTATCAGAGCCTAGGCTTGTTTGCTTTTTATTTGTGCATAAAAGTTGAATAAAAAGTCGAAAATCTTGCTGTCTGCGAGTGGACTCGTCGAGTCTATAGGGGGGGACTCGTCGAGTTCATGTGTATCTTCAACCAACTCGGCGAGTGAGTTCATGCACTCGGCGAGTAGGGTCGACTGATTGCAGAATTTCGATTTAGTTGCTGGAAATGAATTAGAAACATTACCCTGAACTGTTTTGGTAATTGAAAACTTGTTTTTGGTGGTGTAATGTCTTTGCTAATTCATTTACAACAACTAGTTATCAAAATTACAAAGTTTAAGTGTAATTTATGAATGTGTTCATATTCATGTTCTTGTTCTTATGATGTTTTAGATGATCATAGGAATTATTTGTAACCTATGTGGTAGATTAATTCTTGATCATAATGTGTTTTAATGGAGTCCATAACTTGTCCTCAAGTTATGGAAAACCAAGAGTCACACTTGAATTAAAAACCATTAAAACAAACACAAGAGTTAGAAAAATGAAGAGTCTTCATTTTATTACTCTATTAAACTCATAAGTTACAAGAAATGAAAAGTTTTGAAAGTTACAAAACTTGCCCTCAAGTTTTGGAACAAGTAAAGTTAAGTTAAAACTTTAAGTTCCAACCCCTAGAATTTTAAAAGTTAAAATTCAACCCTTATACTTATATTATGATGATTTAATAATTATATATATATATATATATATATATATATATATATATATATATATATATATGTATAAGAATAAAGTCGTCTTACCGCTAGTATGACTCATTCACGAAGACGGTCTATAAGGTGGGTATAAGGTTGTTGCCTATAAAATGGTGACTTAATGGGTGTTTACTCTCACCCACCGCTTGCTTGACTGGTGGAGGGTCGTTAGCCGAATGGGTAAGACAAGGACTTATAAACTCTCATTCAAAGTATGATGAATATTATAAAGTAACTAAATGTTTTATTAAATTCCCAATCTTAGTTACTTTAGGAAAATGTGAATAAGGTGCTAATCCATGAAATTACACTTTACACTTTGTCTAAGTCGTTGGTGGAGCGTGTGTGGTTAACCGGCACACTAACTTGGACTTAACAAGGTAGGTAAAGGGTGACTTAAGGTTTATTATAGTATCGGTGGAGCGTGTGTGGTTTACTGGCACATCGATTGAGTGATAAACTTTAAGGGTACCAAGTGATTTGCATGGTTACTTCACACCTCGTTTTGTGATCCTCGGTATCCCAGTCACAAAACTTGGAGGGCACCCTCGAGATTGAAACATGCCTTTGAAAAGTTCATTGAATCTCAAAGAATCTAGGAATTTTTAAAAACCAATAAAACCTAATGTCTAATATTTCGGTTTTCGTGGTGGAAATTGGTGAATCGTCATTCACCTACCTTTCAAATATGGTATAGCTTAGATTACGACATACCTCTTCTAAGTTATATTATATTGTGATTGGATCCTAGCCTTAATATTACATTTGGGTGTTTTATTAAGGACTCTCTTAAATCTATACTAAACTTGTTCTCCTCTTTCAGATGTCTTCAAATAATGCTTTTGGCTCGAATCCTAATGGCTCCTTTACTCTTATGAGTCTGTGTGGGAAAGTCACCTTTGATGGATCCAACTTCAATGAATGGATCAAAAACATCAGGATGATTACCCGCTACGAGGACAAAGAATATGTCCTTGACAAGGAGCTTAAGAAAATTGATGAGTCCACTGCAACTCCCCAGGAGATCGCTGACTTTCATACTCATGAAAGAGATGCAACCAAGGTGGCTTGCATCATGTTGGCCACAATGACAGCAGAACTCCAAAATTCCTATGAGGATTTCTACCCTTATGAAATGCACCAAGATTTGATGGAAAGATACCATCAAAGTGCACGACAAGAGAGGTACGAAATCATCTGCTCCATGATAACAACCATGATGAAGGATGGAGATTCCGTCACGAGCCACATGCAGAAAATGCAAAGGTATGTGGATCGTTTGCTGAAGCTTAATGTGAACTTCCCTGAGGAGCTTGCAATAGATATCATTTTGCACTCCTTACCATCGTGCTATGATCAATTCCGCATGACATATCACATGAACAAGGAAGAGGTCACCCTCAGCAAACTTCAGGGACTTCTCAAGACTGCAGAAACAGGTCTTAAGGGGAAGTTGGTTGCTATCACTCCTACTCCAAACTCAACTCCGGTTTTGGCAATCGGGAAAAGTCGAGGGAGGAAGAGAAAGAGATCTTCGAAGGGTACCAAGGCTCGGACCCTTGATGGCTCTTCTTCAAGTGGAACCAAGAAAGGTTTCATTACTCCTTCTTCTGACCCAAAAGAGGCTGAATGCTTCTATTGCCATGAAAAAGCTCATTGGAAGCGGAACTGCCCAAAGTACCAGCAGGATGTGAAGGATGGGAAAGTCAAACCCAACCATGTAGGTATTTACACTATCATTTCTAATAACTCACCCCATTCTAAATCTTGGGTCCTTGATACCGGTTGTGGTATTCATATTTGTTGTGACTTGCAGGGACTAAGAAGAAGTGAGGATGTGGAGCAAGGAAGAATAAACTTGATGATGGGGAACAGGAAAGCTTCACCTGTCACCAAGATTGGAGTTTATACTTTATCGCTAAGTAGTGGGTTTAGTTTAGATTTGAATAAGTGTTGTTACTCGCCAGGAATGGCAAGAAATATTATTTCCTTTCATGTTTTGTACAAACAAGGGTTTACCTTTTCGTTTAATAATGAAGTTGGTTGTATTGATGCTTTCTTTAATAATGTTCTTTATTTTAAAGCATTACCTTGTGATGGTGTGTATGAAGCTGTATCTATTGTAGATAATTCAGGAAATAATGTTTTGTGTATTGATTCTACTAATAATAATAACTTGGATAAAGCATCATTATGGCATTGTCGTCTTGGACATATAAGCAAGAAACGCATAGGCCAACTCCAAAAGGATGGAGTCTTGGAGTCGTTTGACCTAAAGTCAAATGATAGTTGCGAATCATGCTAACTTGGAAAAATGACAAAGTCACCCTTCACAGGCTCATGTGAAAGATGTGAATGTTTGTTGGACCTTATACACACGGATGTGTGGGGACCATTCAAACATGCCACAAGGGATGCTAATCGTTATTATTTGACTTTTACTGATGATTATAGTAGATATGGATATGTCTACTTAATCAAGCATAAGTCAGAGACTTTCGAGAAGTTTAAGGAATTTAAACAGGAAGTCGAGAATCAATTGGGCAGGAACATTAAGATGCTATGATCCGATCGAGGTGGTGAGTATCTTAGTTCAGAGTTCCTCGACTATCTAAGGGAATGTGGGATTGTCTCACAATTGACACCTCCCAGGACACCACAGTTGAATGGTGTGGCCGAGAGGCGTAATCGAACCTTGTTGGACATGGTTCGTTCCATGATGAGTCGAGCTTCGCTACCAATCTCATTCTGGGGGTATGCCTTAGAGACTGCCGCCCATATCCTTAATCTAGTCCCTACAAAGAAAGTTGCCAAACCTCCTCACGAGATGTGGACTGGTAAAGTACCTAAACTAGACCACATCAAGATTTGGGGTTGCGAGGCTTTCGTGAGACGCGAGACTCATGATAAGCTCGAACCCCGAAGTGAGAGGTGTATTTTCATCAGCTACCCACAGCAATCCTTTGGTTACCTCTTCTACAGACCTAGTGACAATGTGGTCTTTGTAGCAAGGAAGTCTTTCGAGAAAGAGAGTTTATAAGCCAAGGAGACAGTGGGAGGCAAATTGATCTTGAAGAAATTCAAGAGTCAAGTGGTGAAGGAACTTCAAACTCTAGCCCTCAACTTGAGGAGGAAACTCCTGTTGAGCCAATTGACGAATCTGTGCCTCTAAGATTACTATGGATTCCATATTACTGCAGAAGGTGAGACACTTATTAGTGATGGAACACTAGTAAGTCAAGATGACCCTAACAGCTACGAGGAAGCCATGGCAGGCCCCGAGTCTGCTAAATGGAAAGAGGCTATGGATAGCGAGATACAATCCATGTATGACAATCAAGTTTGGAACTTGGTTGAGAATGTACCAGGTCGAAAGACTGTAGGGTGCAAATGGGTCTTCAAGAAGAAGACCGACATGGATGGTAAAGTACACACTTATAAGGCTAGACTGGTTGCAAAGGGCTTCTCTCAAATTCCTGGAGTGGATTATGATGAGACCTTTTCTCCGGTAGCCAAGATTAAGTCTATTCGGGTTCTGTTAGCCATAGCCGCATTTCATGACTATGAAATTTGGCAAATGGATGTCAAAACCGCTTTCCTTAATGGAAAGTTGGCTGAAGATGTTTACATGAGTCAGCCAGAGGGTTTTGTCAGCAACAAGTACCCCAATAGAGTGTGTAAGCTTGAGAAATCCATTTATGGGTTAAAGCAAGCACCTCACAGATGGAATATTTGCTTTGATGAAAAGGTCAAGGAATTTGGCTTTTCAAGGAGTGAATATGAATCTTGTGTGTATGTCAAGGCTAGTGGGAGTATAGTTAGCTTCTTGGTATTGTATGTGGATGACATACTACTCATAGGAAACGACATTCCAACCCTGCAGGAAGTAAAGTCCTGGCTTGGAAAGTGTTTCGCTATGAAGGATCTTGGTGAAGCTGCCTATATTTTAGGGATAAGGATCTTGAGAGATCGGAGTAAAAGACTAATTGGACTTAGTCAAAGTACCTACTTGGATAAGGTGCTGAAGAGATTCAGAATGCAAGACTCCAAGAAAGGCGAATTGCCCATCCAGAGTAACGCCAAATTGAGTAAGACACAAAGCCCTAGCACTGAGGCTGAGATAGCACAAATGACTCGAGTACCTTATGCTTCGGCTGTAGGATCGATCATGTATGCTATGATGTGTACGCGACCTGATGTAGCTTTTTCCCTGAGCATGGTTAGCAGGTTTCAGGGGAACCCTGGCAAGGCACACTGGACTGCGGTAAAGAATATTCTCAAGTACCTACGAAGGACTAAGGACTGGGTCCTTACCCTCGGTGGGAGTGATGACTTGAGAGTTGTAGGGTATAGTGATGCTAGCTTCCAGACTGATAGGGATAACTTCCGCTCTCAGTCGGGCTGGGTCTTTACCCTAAATGGAGGAGCAATTTCTTGGAAGAGTTCCAAGCAAGAGACAGTGGCAGATTCTACTTGTGAATCAGAGTATATTGCAGCTAGCGAAGCGGCAAAGGAGGCGTTATGGCTGAGAAACTTCATTGGAGATCTTGGAGTTGTACCAGCTATTAAAGAGCCAATGGAAATTTTCTGTGATAGTGAAAGTGCTGTTGCCTTAGCCAAGGAACCAAGGGATCACGGGAGATCCAGACACATCGACAGAAAATACCATTTCATCAGACATCGGATCGAAGGACTCCTCGTGGCAAAGAGGGTATCATCAGATGAGAATCCGGCAGATCCCCTCACGAAGGGACTGACTCAGGTTAAGCATCTCCAGCATGCTCGGAGCATAGGGCTGAAGGATGATATTAGATTTAGTAGTTAGATAACCTCGAAATTTGTAAAGTGTAATTGACATCTGATGATGAATAAAAGTGTTTTATTTATGAGTAAAGTGTTTCTATCTCTTGTCGATCGTTTACTATATTTCTTTTGCATGTTTTGACTTCTAGAATAATTTTTGTTTGGTATAACATATTATTCAAACCTCCACAGTCGGTCATATGTCGGAAGTAGATATGAATCAAGACTGTCATGTTTGGTTGTAGAGGTCTTGGACAAGGCTATAGCAATCATGAGTGCTCAAAATTTCTGAGCATTGGACTCAACCCACGCTCACTGGAATCACTTCATGGAATTCTATCTCGAGTGATCGTGAGACGGTAATATCGTATAAGTCTTCAAACCTAGAGATATGATTTGTTACTTACAAGTTGGTTATGCATTGATTGTACGAAAAACGCATTGGTAACTCGATGTTATAAATCGTGCTATTGTGTGTAATTCAATGAGTGGTAGAACAAACATATGAGTCGAAGTTTATCTGTTCCTTCTTGGATTAGAAGCTGATATCTGGGCCCCTCGATGATTTTGTTTTGACCTATGTACCGGGCCTGGTCAGAACTAAGTTGATGTGTTCAATTAAGTTCTTTGTCGAACAAATTGGAAATCGGGAAACAAACTGTTGGACAATAAGTAAGACGTTGTTCCGTGTATTTGTCCGACTGATATCTAGAACAGAGGATTATATGATCACTTATCTTAAATGGTGTACCATCATCTTCTCAGTTCCGAGAAACCTTGTAAAGAGCTACGATTGCCGATCGGTTCCTGAAGTCATACTTGCAGTAATAATTATTAGACTTATCCAAGTGGGAGACTGTTGGATAAGGTGTCTAAGTCCATAACTATTTCTGGTATGTACTTGACCCGACCCGGCATGGTCCATTTGGGTTGCATGGCACCATGCAATTGGATAGAATAAATGAGAGAAATAACACTTGGAGATTATTAATATATTATAAGTTCTAATATATTAATAATATTATTTGATTAGTTTGATCAATAATTAATTTAGAATTAATTATGTGATCAAAAGATAACTAATTAAATATATGGGTTGATTATGTAAATCATCCATATCTTGTATAGTGGGCTAAGAGGCTCCATGGATCATCAAGTTGGGTCCCACCCATAGGATGCTCCATGGATGCTCCATGGGAGTTACAAACCCATGGGTCATGGAAATGAAGACTCATGACACATTAGGGTTTAACCTTAGATGTGTCAACACTATATAAGAAACATGTTCTCCACCTAAAATCGGCTACACTAAGAAACAAGAGGGCTTGGCCGATTTTGAGAAGTGTGTGTTCTCTCATAAGTTCTTCCAAGAGCATTTGGTGTTGTGTGAAGCATTTGAGGCATCACACTTGGGGTGCTAGGCTCACAAGGTTTTAAGGAACACAAACAACAACAAGGTAAGTTATTCTATCTATACTTTAAGTTAAAATTGTTCCCCATGTATGCTAGATAGGAATATAACCTTGGAATTCAACTTTGCATGATAATTAGACAAACATAGATCCAAGGTTATTAAGGTTGCATGTACACTTAGGAAGTGTTAGAATGCTCAAAACCCATCAGATACGTCAATCGGTTCAACCAGAGTTTCATCCTCGGGTTGAGAGCCAGCGGTAGAGGTTCCTTCATCTATCGACTCTTGAATCTCTTCAAGCTCGATTTGCCTCCCACTGTCTCCTTCGCCTATGAGTTCTCGCTCTCGGAAAACTCCTCTCCTCGCAACAAAGACAACATTGTCCTTCGGTCTATAGAAGAGATATCCAAAGGATTTATGCGGGTAGCCGATGAAAATACATCGCTCACTACAAGGTTCGAGCTTGTCATGAGTATCTCGTCTTACGAAATCCTCGCAACCCCAAACCTTGATATGTGCTAACGAAGGAGCTATCCACATCTCGTGAGGTGTTTTGGAAACCTTCTTAGTAGGGACTCGGTTAAGGATATGGGCGGTAGTCTTTAAGGTATACCCACAAAAAGAGATAGATAATGAAGCACGACTCATCATAGAGCGAACCATGTCCAACAAGGTTTGATTACGCCTTTCTGCCACACCATTCAATTGCGGTGTCCTAGGTGGCGTCAATTGTGAAACTATTCCACACTCCTTGAGATAATCATGGAATTCAAGGCTTAGGTACTCTCCTCCTCGACGGATTGAAGCATCTTGATTTTCCTGCCCAATTGATTCTCCACTTCATTCTTGAATTCTTTGAACTTTTCAAAAGTTTCTGACTTTTGCTTGATTAAGTAGATATACCCATATCTACTATAGTTATCGGTAAAAGTCACGTAGAAGCGGTTTCCATCCTTTGTGGCAGATCTAAACGGTCCACACACATTGGTATGTATGAGGTCCAATAGACCCTCACCCCTTTCGCACGTACCAGCGAAGGGTAACTTAGTCATTTTTCCAAGTAAACAAGACTCGCATGTGTCATCTTCCCTAAGGTCAAATGACTCCAACACTCCATCCTTTTGGAGTCGGGCTATGCGTTTCTTGTTGACATGTCCAAGACGACAATGCCACAAGGATGCCTTAACCATACTATTGGAAGAATCCATGCATAAAACATCATTTCCTAAGTTACCTACAATCATAACAGTTTCATAAATTCCATTACATGGTATAGCTTCAAAATAAAAGACACCATTTAGATAAGCCAAAATAGAACCATTCCCATTATTAAAAGAAAATCTAAAACCTTGTCTAAACAAACCATGAAATGAAATGATGTTTCTAGCCATTTCTGGAGAATAGCAACAATTGTTAAAATCTAAAGATAAATCATTCATAAGTACTAAAGAATACACTCCAATCTTGGTCACAGGCGACGATCTTCTGTTCCCCATGATTACATTTATTCTTCCATACTCCATGTCTCTATTTCTTCTTAGTCCTTGCACATTAAAACAAATGTGGTAAACACAACCGGTATCAAGAGCCCAAGAAATATCATGAGACAAATCGTTAGATTTAATTGTGTATATACCT
Source organism: Lactuca saligna (assembly GCF_052625555.1). Classification (NCBI taxonomy): domain Eukaryota; kingdom Viridiplantae; phylum Streptophyta; class Magnoliopsida; order Asterales; family Asteraceae; genus Lactuca; species Lactuca saligna. The sequence goes on along the minus strand of NC_136417.1, from coordinate 188,616,195 downwards.
GCGAAAGACGGCTTGATATTTCCTTCCTTGATGGCTTGCAGGTACTCTGGGCAGCTTCTCTTCTAGTGTCCTATCTTGTGGTAGTGGTGGCACTCTGCCTCCTTTGGGTTAGCACAGGGTTTAGCAGGATCAACTTTGGTCCCACTAGAAGAGGCACCATCTCGGGGCTTAACCTTGCGATGGTTCTTAGACGAAGCCTTCCTCTTCTTTCCCCTTCCTTGTCCAATAGCCAACACAGGAGCAGCGGATGGATTGGGAGTTGGTGCAACAGACTTGTCCTTGAAGTTGCTTTCAGCGACCCTCAAGAGACCCTGGAGCTTGCTTAGGGTGACCTCTTCTTTGTTCATGTGGTAGGTCATCCTAAATTGATTGTAACTTGGAGGAAAAGAGTGAAGCACCATGTCAATCGCCAAGTCTTCCCCAAAGTCAACATTCAACTTGCGAAGACGGTCGACATACCTTTGCATCTTTTGCAGGTGCACAGTAAGAGACTCTCAATGACCCATCTTAGTGGAAATCATGTTAGTGAAAATCTCATAACGCTCTTGTCTCGCGTTTTGGTGGTATCTCTCCAACAAGTCTTGGTGCATCTCGTACGGGTACATGTCCTCATAGGACTTTTGGAATTCGGAGTTCATAGTGGCTATCATGATGCAATGAACCTTCGTTGCATCATGCTCATGAGTTTCAAAAGCGGTGATTTCAGCCGGAACAGCGATTTCAGGATTGATCTTCTCGAGCTTCTCATCGAGGAGGTATTCTTGTCCTCGTAGCGAGCGATCGTGCGAATGTATCTTATCCATTCGCTAAAGTGCGTTCCATAGAAAGTCACCTTTTGGCAAAGGCTCATCAATGTGAACGAGCTAGCAGCAGTGTTGTTTGCGTTCGACATCTACAAATAGAAAGGACAAAGATAGATTAGAATTTGGATCCCTAATTATCACCCAATAAGAAAATTAGGGCTAGGATCCAACAACAACATTTACATATTAGAAAAGGGATGTCGTAATCTAATATGCAAACAATTTGAAGGTAAGTGAATGAAGATTCACTAATTCTCCACCATGAAAACATAACTTTAAGTTCTAAATGTAATGAGAATTCCTAGATTTGGATGAGATTCATTGAACTTTTCAATGGCATGTTTAAATCTCGATATGCCCCTCTCGTTTGTGCCTGGGATACCGAGGATCACAAAGCGGATGTGAATTACCATGCAAATTCACATGGTGCCTTCATTGTAACGATGACCTATTCGATGTGCCGGTAAACCACACACGCTCCATCGAACTATGATAAACAATGAATCACCCTTTGCCACCTTCTCTTAGAACCAATTAGTGTGCCGGTAAACCACACACGCTCCACTAACTTCTTAGCAAGGTGCAAAGTGTAATTTCATGGGATTGCATCAATTCACTTTTCCTAAAGTAACTAGGATTGGGAAATTTTGAAAGCTATGTAGTTACTTTGTATTTCATATTATACTTTAATGAGAGGATGAGGTTGCCCTATCATACCCGTTCGGCTAACGACCCTCCACCGATCAAGCAAGTGATGGGTGTGAGTGTACACCCATTAAGCGCCATTTTATAGGCATCAACCTTATACCCACCTTATAGACCGACTTAGTGAATGAGGCCTACTAACGGTAAGACTAGCATATTAATTATACATACATACATATATATATATATATATATATATATATATATATATATATTAAACTTGTAATAATATAATAGTATAGGGTGTATTTTAAACATTTCAAAAATACTAGGTTTTTAATTTCCAATTTAAAATTTTCAAAAATTAATACCATTAAAATTTTAAATATTAAAACTCTTGATTTAATAATTATCACAAATTAAACTCTTAATTTAAATTATTAAATCATAAGGGATTATCTAAATCATGAGGATAATTACCATTTAAACAATTAACTTATCCTAATCCCTTTTATCCCTCTATATTTTGAAAATAATGGGATGGGATAATTCAAAATCTTTAATTACCATATTTAACCATTAAAAGATAACTACAAGATATGGGATTATCCAAATCCCTAAAATTTAGGATCTTAGCTTTGGGAAGGAGGCAAATCTCAAAATCTAAGGGTATGCAAACCCTAGATTTCGAAATCTTGGATTAAAAGGAAAGGATTCAAAAACCCTTTCAAGATTTTAGCAAATTAGGGTTAGGAAACCCTAATCTCGAAATCTATGGCCTCCTAGGGTTTATTGGTTTATCTAGTTACTTTCCCACCAAGCAACCACAAGATAAGCCTTGAAAACCCTTATCTCTTGGACCTTACGATTTTAAGGATATACTCATCCTTGAATTCGTCCATCCTTAAACAAGGATAACCATTGCCCTATTTTGCAACTATCACATAATTACAATTCAGCCCCTCTAGTTTAATTAATTACACTTGATCACAAAATTAATTCCTAATTAATTATTGACCAATATTAATTAAACAAATATGATTTCTCCTTTAATATATTATTCTTATAACATATTAATAAATCATAATAACCTCTTTCTCTATTTATTTCTCCAGTCAAGTTGCTTTGGTGAAGGCAACCCAAAAGGACCATGCACAACCGGGTCAAGTACTTGCCTAATATAGTTGCAGCCTTAGACACTATTCCAACACTTACCTCGTTTTTGGAATCGGATCACTCCTTTCCATAGGGATAAATTCAGGAACACAAAATCTTCGACCTGAAATTCTAGCTCGGACCGTCACTTGTCCGCATAACTCTTCTGGAGACTTTGTGCTTTTAGTAGCCTTTGTCTGAATTGCTGAAACTACTCGGTCATTTTCAGAACTACCTCCATGCCACCCATCACTCTCTATCCCACTTCACCCCAGCAAATGGGAGTTTGACACCTTCTCCCATACAGAATTTCAAAGGGAGGCATACCAATAGTCGAATGATAGATGTTCTTGTAGGAAAACTCAGCCAGTGGTATGTAGGTTGTTGGATTAATGTCTAAGTCCATAACTTTAATTGGTAAAGACTTGACCCGACCCGGCATGGTCCATTTGGGTTGCATGGCATCATGCACTTGGATAGACTAAAATGAGAGAAATAAGACACTTATGGTTATTAATATATTATAAGTTCTAGTATATTAATAATAAGAATAATAAGATTATTTAATTAGTATTGATCAAGAATTAATCTAGGATTAATTTAGTGATCAAAAGAAGACTAATTAAATATATGCGTTGATTGTGTAAATCATCCATACTTGTATAGTGGGTTAATGCTCCATGGATTATCTAGTTGGGCCAAAACCCATATGATGCTCCATGGATGCTCCATGGTGTATTTGAACCCATGGATCCAAGGAATTGGAAAGTCTTGACAATTAGGGTTTGCCCTAATTGTAACACTATATAAAGATATTATTCTTGACAAAAATCGGCACTAGTATTATTCTAGAGAGGGCTAGCCGATTTTCATGAAGTGTATAATTCTCTCAAGTTATTCCAAGTGTATTTGGTGTTGTGGGAACCATTTGAGGTGTCACACTTGGGGCACTAGGCACTCAAGCTTCATGAAGACATTCTACATCAAAGAGGTATGTATTCTATCTTGTTATATTGATAGTTTTGTATGCTAGATTAGGATAATACCTTGGATGTTCATATTTGCATGTATAATAGAGAAAACATAGATCCAAGGTATTTAGGGTTGCATGTACACTTAGGAGTGTTAGAATGCTCATAACCCAACAGTGGTATCACAGCCTAGGCTTGTTTTCTTGTTATACTTGCAATAGAAGCTGAAAAACCGAGTTTTGTTGCTGTCTGCCCAGCAGACTCGCCGAGTCCATGAAGGGACTCGACGAGTCCAAGGCAAAAAGCATCCAACTCGCCGAGTTGGTTAGTGCACTCGACGAGTTGGACCCCCAGACAACATAATTTCGATCCTTTTGGCGGGAATTGGACTAGGAACATTACCCTAAGAGGTTTTTGAACTTATAAACTTGTTTTTAATATGGTAATGTTCATGCTAATCCAATTTCAAAGATAATTGTCAATAGATTCATGTTTTGTATTAGTTTAAAGTTTAGACTAATTACATGAAAAAGTTTGATTTGAATTATCTTGTTCTTATGAGTCGCTTAGATTAATAGAAAAGTTAATTGAAATAGTTGCTTTCAATCCATTTTAATCTAAGAGTTGAGTATAAAATGTGTTTGTGTAACTTGTCCTCAAGTTACATGAAGAGTCACATTAAAGACTCATAAAACTCATAAAAGTTGGTAATGGTCACAAAATGAAGAGTCTTGTGTCATTAAATATTTTTTTTATGACTCCATAACTTGTCCTCAAGTTATGGAAGTTCAAGAGTCATTTTATTAAAGAGTAAAAGTGTAACCTTAATTAATTCCATAAGTTATAAAAATAAAGAAAAGTTAATTCTTTTATTAGTTTAAAGTCTTCCATAAGTTATGGAACTTGAAGAGTTTTTTGGATTAAAACTACTTTAAACACATAAGTTATGGAATTAATTAGTTTTTGAATAGTTTCAAAACTTGTCCTCAAGTTTTGGAATTTGGAAAGGTTTCTCTTATGAATACTTTAATTCCAAGTTATCCCTTAGAATTTTAAAAGTTAAAATTCAACCGTTATACTCTATAATATTATAAGTTAATAATATATATGTATAAGAGTAAAGTCGGTCTTACCGCTAGTACGCCTCATTCACGAAGCCGGTCTATAAGGTGGGTATAAGGTTGTTGCCTATAAAATGGCAACTTAATGGGTGTCCACTCTCACCCACCGCTTGCTTGACTGGTGGAGGGTCGTTAGCCGAATGGGTTTGACAGGACTATAATTCTCCCTTCATTAAAAGTATTAATGATAAATACTAAGTAACTAAAACTCTTAATAATACCCAATCTTAGTTACTTAGGAAAATGTGAATAAGGTGCTAATCCATGAAATTACACTTTGCACTTTGTTTAAGTCAGTTAGTGGAGCGTGTATGGTTAAGCGGCACACTAACTCGTATTTAACAAGGTAGGCAAAGGGTAACTTAATGCTTATCATAGTATCGATGGAGCGTGTGTGTTTAACCGGCACATCGATTGAGGGGTAAACACTTAAGGGTACCAAGTAATTTTCATGGTTACTTCACACCTTGTTTTGTGATCCTCGGCATCCCAGTCACAAAACCTGAAGGGCACACTCGAGATTGAAACATGCCATTGAACAGTTCAATGAATCTCAAAAGATCTAGGAGTTTCAAAACCAATTAAACCTAATAATACATTTCGTTTATCTTGGTGGAAATTGGTGAATCGTCATTCACCTACCTTCAAATTGTTTTATAGCTTGGATTACGGCATACCTCTTCTAATTTATAAAATAGTTTGATGGGTCCTAGCCTTAATATTTCATATTAGGTGTCATATTAAGGACTTTAAGATCAACTAACTTGAATATCTCCCAAAACATGTCTGGTTTAGACATGTATGATCTTCCCAAATCTCTTGAAACAAGCTTTCCTAAATGAAGATGATGTTCCATGGAAATCATACTTCTTTCACCTCCTCCAATTATTCTCCCTACCCCACAAGTTCTTAAAAGTTTAAGGTCACTCAAACCCTATTGGCAAGTGAAGGTCAAGGTGTGGTCACATCTTAGAGATGTAGTCACATATTGACAAGCCGGGAGAGAAGGGTGTCAAAGTCTTGAGAAAGTTGGTGGTTCAATCACTTTCTAAGTCACATAGTGAGTTCCTTTGGGACACTTATGAAACAGACTATGACAAGAACCTTAATGATCTTATCTATTTGTTAAGATCAACTTCCTGAAACTTTATGGACATTGACAATGGTGACACTGGAAATATAGAAAAAGCATTCTCTTCTCAAGGAAAGGGATTGACCATAGTCAACTAGGTTGACCAAATGGTAAAGAGAAAAGGCTAAGTCTGTAATAGTCCCGTGTACCATTATCAAAGGGTCCATATGTTTATATTGCCAAAGGAAGGGTCATTAGTTGCGAAGCTGCCAAATTTACCTAAGGATGTTAAAGTCAATAAGGTTTACTCTACTTCAGGTAAAGTCCACTAATCTAACTCTGTTAAGTTTCTATTCTGAGATTCCTGATACATGATGTGACTGGGTCACATGCTAATGTTTTAAGAATCAAAGAAAAGTGAAGGAACTTAAAGTAAGAATATGCTGAATCTGATCGCATAGATGGATTTCTATCGTCTAGTTTGAAGATCGGATTCCTGAGCTACTTCTTAGGAGTTATGAGATATTGCTTAGGAATAGATAACAACAAGTTTTCATATGGATTGTAAGGATAAGTTTTTCCACATAGTTTTAAAATAAAAGAAAATTTTTGATTTTATTTATTTTAAAATATCCTTACAATGGCATTTGAGGAAAAATTGTTGCTTATATGATTCCATTAATAGCAAGAATGGAAATATGAAATTGATTCTTTCATTTGTGGTAATGTCTAAATTTACCAAATAAGGAAAGATTCTCATCACCCAAGTCTCAATTGGACCGGAACTTGGAATCATGCAAGTTTTATAGCATGATGAATGAGAACTTTCAAGTATTGGAAAAATAAGACTAATTACTTGTTCACATGGATGTGTGAGTCAAGTGAAGGACTAAGGGATCGAGTACACATTCTTGTGCACTGGTCAAGTCCACCACAAAAGATCGATAAGACTATTCGTCATAGTTTACTAAAGCTCAGTAAATATGATTATACTTACATGCTTAAGTGTAACTCCGAGACATCGAAAAAAGGTTCCAATGTATGACAGAGCGAATAAGAAGAATCAAATTAGGCAGAAAGGATAAAAGTTTCTCAAATCTGAAAAGATGGGAGAGTACTTTAGTATCAGTTTTTTGTGATCATCTTAATGATTTAGAAACCATAGCACAATTAGTTCTCTAAGGAAATCTTAGTGCATTCTTATGACTAAGAAGAGGAACTTGAATTATTGAAATGGTTAAATCAAGAAGATGAGTCATACTTCGTTCCAAAACAATTTTTAGAGTTATACTCTAAGATTGTAACATGAGTGACATGTCTTAAAGAAGGTTTAAAACACTTGTCAAATGTAAGAGTAAAAGTTTCCTACTCTTGTAGATTTGAAATTGGTAAGTTGTGATGTTTTGGATAAAACAAAGACCAACTTAGGCCAACTATGTGAAGTGTTTGTCTTGATAAAGAATCCGCACTATCCCTCGAATATCTGACAAGAGAGTCTTATATGTCAAGAGGACAGTGGGAGTCTTAAAGGTCTTGAAAGTCTCAAGAACTAATCAAGAATAAAACCTGAAGTTCTTCACTAGCACACGCCTTAAGGTTTATAGCCTATCGTGTTGACATATTTTTGTGCCCATTCCAATCAAAGTTGGCTTTGCATATGAGTTCTTAGAGTTCTCAATTGGTTGCACAACAACTTGGAAGCAATGGTAGGCCTTTGAGCTGCCAGGTGGCAAGAAATTAAGATTGAGTTCAGTCCATATGAGTTTGGATTTGTCATTATCCTTGTCTTGTGACTATGGTTTTGAAAATTCACATGGATAAGAACACATACACCATTAAATCTAAGTGTCATAAGGTTTCTCTCCGATTCATGAAAATGATGGTGAGGAAACACTTTCACTAAGTAGATTTAGTTAGATAGCAGTTGTGATATTTGCATTCTCAAAGTCGTTAGTGGAGCGTGTGTGGTTTACCGGCACACTAATCTAGACTTGTGAGAAGTGGCAAAAAAGGTCTAACCATTATGATTACGACATCCCTCTTCATAATTGTTTAGACACACGAGTGTGCTATCTAAGGGAATGTGTATGTTTTTGATAAAGTTTTATCAAAACAATCCAGTATCAGAAATTTGAACTTTGGTAAGAAAGTCAATAAAGTATTGATTTCTAGAAGTCCAACTGATTTCTGAGTACATGTCAAAGCTAGTGGGAGCATAAGTGTTATGCTAATGATCATCATGTTAGTGGGAGCATGATAATTATGATAAGTATTGCAAGTTAGCAATGTTAATTATAGAAAACAAAAGGTTTCAATTGGGAAAAAGTTGTTTTGCTATAATTAAGGGAGAGGAAATTATACTTCATCTCAAATCTATAATCTTAGATCGTGAGGTTTTAATCATTTAGTCAAGGATATATATATATATATGAATTTCATGTTGGAATGGCTCAACATAAGGAAATTATGTATATGGGTCTATTATTTGCGTTCTAAAATTCGATTATGATTATGGCATCCCTTTACATAATCTGAATTATGAGAACTTGGCAAATAGAAATGGAAATGTTACAGCAAAAGACTGGTTTAGTCTTTATGTGAGACATCATGAATCGTGTCCCATATGCTTCGGATATAGGATCGATTACATGTGCTATATTCATCCTTTCTAAAATTTTCCAAATGCCTGGGGCATTAAGAAGGGAAAAGGTTTAGAACTGGATATGACTAAAAGGATTAAACAATTGTCGAGGACAATCTAAGGTTTACCAAAGATTGGTTTCTCAAGGACAATTGGAAATATAGTGATAATTCTGGAAGGACCATATTGACATAATCTGTAAGGAGGCAACTCTTGTTCAGAAGTGATAGTCAAAATGGAATCTGGAAATGTTTCAAAGTTAGAATTTTTTCAATCTGTTTAAGATTAGGAAACTTAATGCAAGAAGGATGTTTCTAAGGAGCTGGTCTCCTTTGGAATGCTCTGTAATGGTTATTGTCAAGTCTTTCTGACTTTGTGCATAATCATTATAAGAGGATCAATGCATATAAGTTTAGAATCTAACAGATTTCAATAAATGACATGAATTTGGAATTCTTGTATTTACAGTAAGGATTTGGGAGTGTGAAAAGAGAATCATTGAAGTTATGTTCAATTGGTCTAGTTCACAAAGTGAAGATCATAAACAAACATAGTATGCATACTTGGTGTGTGGCATGACTAGTGTTTAGAAAACATAGTGTACATGCTTGGAGCATGGGACAACTATTGTTTTAAATTCAAGAATAAAGTTGATAGCTGAAACAGTATACAATGAACAATGTGTAATCATATGGTGATAAATAAAAGGTGTTTTATTTATATTCATAAGTTTTAAGACCATATTGGATTCGATTATTATTGTGTTTCATTTTGCATGTTTTGACTTCCCGAATAAACTAGGTTATTCTTCCAGAATGACTATGTTATTCAAACCATCCATAGTCGGTCATATGTTTGAAGTAGATATGAATTAAGACTGTCATGGGTTGGCTTGTAGAGGTCTAAGGTGTTGGACAAAGGGCTACAACACTCATAAGTGCTCATAAGTTCTAAGTATTGGATTCAACCCGCGCTCATTGGAATCACTTCATGGATTTTATCATGTGTGATCATCAGACGATAATATCTTATATTCTTCAAACCTAGAGATATGAGTTGTAACTATGAGTTGGTTGTACATTGATTGCACGAAAACGCATTTGGTAACTCGGTGCTATAAAACGTGCCTTTGTGTATAATTCAACAAGTAGTAGAACAAGTGTAACAACGCAAATTTTTCAACCAAATTTTTCATTTCAAACAATTAGATTATTTTTATTCAAACCCAATATAATTATTTCAAGTGTTAAGTCGAAATACAATTCATAAAATTCCCAAGATCTCAAAACATCAATCAGTGTGTACGCATCATGCCGTCGCCTTCCCACGGTCCTCGCTAGTACCTGAAACACATACATAACAACTGTAAGCATAAATGCTTAGTGAGTTCCCCAATATACAACTTACACATATACGCCTTTCCAGGCCCTGACCTTTCGGTCCACAATACAACGCCTTCCGGCCCATAACATAATCGCCTTCCGGCCCATAGCGTATTGCCTTCCGGCCCATAACATATTGCCTTCCGGCCCATAACACATTGCCTTCCGGCCCATATAAACATACACAGCACGCATAGCAATTAACTTACCACATATAACACATATATCACATATCATATCCGACCTTCCGGTCACACAGTCAAACCCTTCCGGGTACAGTATAGTGAGAAGACTCACCTCGTGGATACCGTAAGCTAGCAACTCCTGAAATCACTCGTACCCGATCCGCCGAGCTACAAACTCCCTATAATATCATATATTCCTTATTAACACTTTTATCTCTCAAGTTAACTGACCCTAAGAAATCACACATAGGTCAACTCTGGTACATGGTCCACGGTCAACTCGACCGGACTCGGCGAGTGCCATGGCGACTCGGCGAGTCTAGACGTCCTCCAATCTTCTAAGATTCCCCTTCTACTCGTCGAGTATCCTCCTTGACCCGACGAGTTACTCCTGGCAGAATCGCGGGGCCACCCCGACTCCACTCGCCGAGTCTGAAGAACAGATCGACGAGTCCCAGTTATTCTGCAAGCTACTCGCCGAGTCTGTTCATCGGACTCGGCGAGTCCATGCCATGCAGTCGATCAAACTGCTTCCTAAGGTCAGAATTGTTCCGACCATTCATAGGTCTGGTCCTCCTAGACTGGTCCATCACGTAAGGTCTTCATTTAGGTGCTCATGCTACACCCCAAGACTTATAATTTACATTTTGACCTAAGGCATAAGGATTCCAATCCAAAACCTCTATTGATTCCCGAAATGCACAGGCATGGGACATTCTGGACCTCTAAAGGTCCCAATACGGGGTTCCAATCGTTTGGGGACTAAGGTAACATTCAATCTAGCCACAAAAAGGGTTCCACAAACCCTAAATCCATATACACATCAACATGGAAGAATGTAATTCGAATTATTACCTGAATAATGTGTTCTCTCTGTGTCCCCAATCCTCAGAACGTGACTTCTCTTGTTGTTCCCTTCACCAAGCCTTCTCTTCCTTGCACAACAACTCTTCCAAACTCAACAATGGTCTTCAACCTTGCTCCAGATGCACACAATCGAATTAGGGTTCTTCTCAGAAGGCTAAAACGAACAATGACGGCCTATAAGTCCTTTTTATACATCCCAAAACTGAACGGCTAGGGTTTCCGCTGAACAGCGCAGACTCACCGAGTCCATATCTGGACTCGTCGAGTCCAGTCGCGAACCCGCGACCAGGTCTGCGGTCCTACTCGGCGAGTCTGGCTCCAACTCGCCGAGTCCCCTCTTAAAACACCCCAAAACACAATTTAAACAATACCTGAGATTCCGAGCTGTTACAATTCTCCCCCACTAGGATTAGACTTCGCCCTCGAAGTCTCACTCTGAAAATAACTTCGGATGCTGCTCCCGCATCTCACGCTCCGGCTCCCAAGTCATTTCCGATCCCTACCGGTGTTGCCACTGAACCAACACCAGAGGTACCTCCTTGTTCCTCAGAACCTTGATCTTCCGATCTCTGATGGCCACTGGTCTCTCAGCGTAATTCAGGCTCGCATCCACCTGAATATCCTCTAATGGAACCACTGCCGATTCATCGGCTATACACTTCCTCAATTGCATACATGAAAAGTATTGTGGATCTGTCCCAACTCTGTTGGCAACTCCAATCGATAGGCTACCCGGCCTACCCTTGCAATCACATGAAATGGACCTATAAACTGGGGCCCCAACTTGCCCCTCTTCCTGAACCGGATCACTCCTTTCCAAGGTGAAACCTTCAGGAGAACGAAGTCGCCAACCTGAAATTCAAGCTCGGACCGGCGCCTGTCCGCATAACTCTTCTGTCGGCTCTGGGCGGCCAATAATCTTTGCCTAACCTGCTGAATCTGCTCTGTCGTCTGAAGTATGATCTCTGTACTGCCCATCACTCTCTGTCCCACCTCTCCCCAGCAAATGGGGGTCCGACACCTCCTACCATACAACAACTCAAAAGGTGGCATACCAATGCTCGAATGATGACTGTTGTTGTAGGAAAACTCTGCCAAGGGTAAATACGCATCCCAGCTACCCCCGAAATCTAACACACACGCTCGAAGCATGTCCTCCAGTGTCTGAATCGTCCGCTCGCTCTGACCTTCTGTCTGGGGATGGTATGTGGTACTAAAATGCATTTTAGTACCCAGCTCCTCATGGAATTTCTTACAGAACCTGGAAGTGAAACGTACATCACGGTCCAAAACAATCGAGATCGACACTCCATGCCGAGATACTACTTCTCTCACATATATCTCTGCCAACTTCTCCGCTGATGAACTCTCGCTGATGGCAAGGAAGTGTGCACTCTTCGTCAACCTATCCACAATCACCCAAATTGCATCGACTCCCCTAGCAGTTCTCGGCAATTTGGTGATGAAATCCATAGTAATCTGTTCCCACTTCCACTCAGGAATCTCCAATGGCTGTAACTTGCCATGCGGTCTCTGGTGCTCGGCCTTAACTCTACGGCAGGTCAAGCACCTCTCAACGAACCAGGCGACGTCTCTCTTCATACAGGGCCACCAGTATTCCTTCCTCAAATCCAAATACATCTTCGTAGCACCGGGATGGATCGAGAATTTCGATCTATGAGCCTCTTCCATCAAAGTAATACGCGTACCGCCCACGAATGGTACCCAAATCCGACCCTGAAACGTCAGAAGTCCTCGTCCATCCTTAACGAACTTTGAAATTAACCCAACGACCCGCTCTTTCTTCTGCATCTCGGATCTCACAGCCTCGGCCTGTGCCCCACGAATAGCATCCAATACTGGAGTCATCACAGTCAGTCTCAGACATACATCTCGCAATGGAGTGCTCTCCGCCCTGCGGCTCAATGCATCGGCTACCACATTAGCCTTGCCCGGGTGGTATAGGATTTCACAATCATAATCCTTAACCACATCCAACCACCTCCTCTGACGCATATTTAGGTTGGGTTGATCCATCAAATACTTCAAACTCTTATGGTCCATGTATATCGTACATCGAACCCCATACAGGTAGTGATGCCAAATCTTGAGAGCAAACACTACTGCCCCCAACTCTAAATCATGCGTGGGATATCTCGCCTCATGAGGCTTCAGCTGCCTCGATGCATAAGCTATCACATGACCTCTCTGCATCAATACTGCACCCAGTCCCGAAATCGATGTGTCGCAATATACAACAAAATCTTCCATCCCTTCCGGGAGAGCTAATATCGGGGCTTCGCACAGTCTCTGACGAACTGTCTCAAAGGAAGTCTGTTGCTCGGGTCCCCATGAGAATGCAACACCCTTCCGAGTCAATCTGGTGAGCGGCACTGCGATCTTGGAGAAGTCCTTAATAAACCTCCGATAGTACCCCGCCAACCCAAGGAAACTCCTAATCTCAGAGGGTGACTTCGGCACCTCCCAACTCATCACAGCCTCAACCTTGGCTGGATCGACCAATATCCCTTCCTGATTAACAACATGTCCAAGAAATTGGACCTCCCACAACCAGAATTCACATTTGGAGAACTTTGCATATAGCTTCTCCGACCTCAATACCTCAAGGACCTCCCGCAAATGTTCCTCATGCTGCTCTCTAGATCGCGAATACACTAGGATGTTGTCGATAAATACAATCACTGACCGATCCAACATCGGCCTGCATACCCTGTTCATGAGGTCCATGAACACAGCCGGGGCATTGGTGAGCCCGAAAGGCATCACCACAAACTCATAATGCCCATATCGCGTCCTAAATGCTGTCTTCTGGACGTCCTCATCTCGCACTCTCACCTGATGGTACCCTGACCTCAGGTCAATCTTAGAAAACCAAGATGCCCCTTGCAACTGATCGAATAAATCATTGATCCTCGGTAACGGGTAACGGTTCTTGACCGTCACTTTGTTCAACTCCCGGTAATCAATGCACATCCGGTGTGAACCATCCTTCTTCTTGACGAACAGAATAGGTGCTCCCCACGGCTAGCTGCTCGGCCGAATGAATCCCTTCCCCAGCAACTCTTGGAGTTGCGAGGACAACTCTTGCATCTCTGGAGGTGCGAGACGATAAGGCACCTTCGCAATAGGCGCAGCCCCCGGAATCAGATCGATACCAAACTCTACTTGCCTCCCAGGAGGTACTCCCGACAGCTCCTCGGGGAAAACATCCGGAAAATCACGCACCACTGGGACCTCCTCCACTGACCTCGGTCTCTCGGAAGCCTCCCGCGTATCCATCACATACGCCACAAAACCCTTACATCCCTGCTGTAGACATTGCCTCGCCCTAGCGGCCGAACAAAAAGCTGATCCCGAACGGGTACCCTCGCTGTACACCGTAAGAACTCCCCCACTAGGGTCTCGTATAGTCACCAGCTGACGCTCACAATCGATGACAGCGCTGAATCGGCTCAACCAGTCCATGCCCACGATGACACAGACATCACCCATCACAATAGGAATCAGGTCAATTGGAAACTCAACCCCGAAAATCTCTAGCACGCATCCCCGAAGAACCTCCGTGGCACAAATCACTCTCTCGGCCGCTATAGAAACTCTCAGAGGCTGACTTAACGACTCACGACTAATGCTGATATGCTGACTAAAAGCTAAAGATACAAAGGAACTACTCGCACCCGAGTCAAATAACACTAGAGCAGGCACAGAGTTCACAAGAAAAGTACCTACACATATAATAACATAAGCATACATTTCGACTATAAATAAATACATGAATTACAGCATACCTGCCACAACATCGGGTGCAGTGCGGACCTCCTCCGCAATCAGCTGAAAGGCTCTCCCGCGAGCCCTCGGGGCCTCGACCTTCGCCGGTTGAGTCTCAGTAGTCCTGGCAATAGGTGTAGATCCCTGACGAAGCTGAGGGCACTCGGCCTTCCGATGGCCTGTCTGGTTGCAATGAAAGCAAACCATAAACCCCTTAGGGCAATCCCTGGCAATGTGTCCCTCCTTGCCACACTTGTAGCAAACACCAGCTCGACACGCCCCATCATGACCCTTGCCGCACTTTCCGCAAGTGCGGCCCTTCGGACCTCCCATCCTCGAATCGGCGGACTTGGTCTGCTTGGCTGCCGGCTGAGACTGAGCCGGCCGCCGGTCCACCTGCTGAGACTCGGCCTCCTCCCTGGCCTGGGTCTCCAACTCGATCTCGCGCTTCCTGGCATTCGCCTGAAGCTCAGCAAAAGTATGATAGGTGGAGTTCGACACAAACTCCCGGATATCCCTCCTCAAAACACCCAAGTACCGGCTCATCTGCGACTGCTCTGTAGACACCAGCTCGGGGCAGAACATCGCCCTCTCATGAAACTTCCGCGTGACCACCGCAACCGAATCAGTACCCTGCTTAAGGGTCAAGAACTCCTGAACCAATCGTTCCCTCTCCACTGGGGGAACGTACTCGTCCCTGAACATGGCAGTAAACCTCTCCCATGTCACTGCTGTAATCTCCGCCAAAGTGAAGTTCGCCGTCACGAACTTCCACCAATCCTTCGCTCCCAGACGGAGCTAGTTCAAAGCGAACCGTACCCTCAGGTGCTCTGGGCATGAACAAGTGTAGAAGCACCCCTCAATATCAGCGATCCACCTCATCGCAGCAATCGGATCCTACGTCTCATCGAACTCAGGTGGTTTCGTGTTGCTGAATTCCTGAAATAGCAGCGAGTCACCCCCCTGTGGCCTGGCAGCGGCCACAGCTGCGGTAGCGGCAGCGGCTGCAGCTTCAGTCAGTGCGGCGTACCGCTCCTCAAACGTCTCCATCAGGGTGGTCTTAATAGACCCAAACATCTCTGGGATCTCAGCCCGGATCGCTGCAACTACCTCCTCCTGAATCAGCTGACGAATCTCCTCGTCACTCACACCGCTCAAACTCGTCCCGTGGCGTGTTGTAACCATGATGTCTCTGAAATATAACATAAAATTATCAGAGACTCCATCAAGTACAATTGTACTCGATAACGCAACCCTACTCAGTCTCCGATATCCAGGGATTCTTACTTGGGTCTCCCACCGACCCGGTGTCTTCGGTAGTACGGGCCCAATACTACCGAGCACACCGTATCAGCATTCGTCCCAAATCGTCCTCCCCAAACCCCGAATAGTGAGTACTCTACTTTTGATGTGCACTATCTACCTGCACGCTATCAAGTATCTCATATCGACAAACTCCCTAGAGTAAGGCATCACAAATCAGGCCACTCTAGTCCTATCATGAATACCTAGTCTTCTAGCATGCATAACAATTCATTTCATAACATAACATTATAAGGTATTTTGGGGATCTTTACCATTCGGGCGCTGACTGATCGTACACACTGCTTCTTTCTTGTTTACCACACTATCATTTTTAAAATTTTATGCCTTTATTTATTTATTTATTTTTTTTTTAAATTTCCTCAAATCCTCGGTTTGAGTTCAGTTACACCCGAAGGTACACCCGAATCCCTCAGACCAAGGCTCTGATACCAATTGTAACAACGCAAATTTTTCAACCAAAATTTTCATTTCAAACAATTAGATTATTTTTATTCAAACCCAATATAATTATTTCAAGTGTTAAGTCGAAATACAATTCATAAAATTCCCAAGATCTCAAAACATCAATCAATGTGTACGCATCATGCCGGCGCCTTCCCACGGTCCTCGCTAGTACCTGAAACACATACATAACAACTGTAAGCATAAATGCTTAGTAAGTTCCCTAATATACAACTTACACATATACGCCTTTCCAGGCCCTGACCTTCCGGTCCACAATACAACGCCTTCCGGCCCATAACATAATCGCCTTCCGGCCCATAGCATATTGCCTTCCGGCCCATAACATATTGCCTTCCGGCCCATAACACACTGCCTTCCGGCCCATATAAACATACACAGCACGCATAGCAATTAACTTACCACATATAACACATATATCACATATATCACATATCATATCCGACCTTCCGGTCACACAGTCAAACCCTTCCGGGTACAGTATAGTGAGAAGACTCACCTCGTGGATACCGTAAGCTAGCAACTCCTGAAATCACTCGTACCCGATCCGCCGAGCTACAAACTCCCTATAATATCATATATTCCTTATTAACACTTTTATCTCTCAAGTTAACTGACCCTAAGAAATCACACATAGGTCAACTCTGGTAAATGGTCCACGGTCAACTCGACCGGACTCGGCGAGTGCCATGGCGACTCGGCAAGTCTAGACGTCCTCCAATCTTCTAAGATTCCCCTTCTACTCGTCGAGTATCCTCCTTGACCCGATGAGTTACTCCTGGCAGAATCGCGGGGCCACCCCGACTCCACTCGCCGAGTCTGAAGAACAGATCGACGAGTCCCACTTATTCTGCAAGCTACTCGCCAAGTCTGTTCATCGGACTCGGCGAGTCCATGCCATGCAGTCGATCAAACTGCTTCCTAAGGTCAGAATTGTTCCGACCATTCATAGGTCTGGTCCTCCTAGACTGGTCCATCACGTAAGGTCTTCATTTAGGTGCTCATGCTACACCCCAAGACTTATAATTTACATTTTGACCTAAGGCATAAGGATTCCAATCCAAAACCTCTATTGATTCCCGAAATGCACAGGCATGGGACATTCTGGACCTCTAAAGGTCCCAATACGGGGTTCCAATCGTTTGGGGACTAAGGTAACATTCAATCTAGCCACAAAAAGGGTTCCATAAACCCTAAATCCATATACACATCAACATGGAAGAATGTAATTCGAATTATTACCTGAATAATGTGTTCTCTCTGTGTCCCTAATCCTCAGAACGTGACTTCTCTTGTTGTTCCCTTCACCAAGCCTTCTCTTCCTTGCACAACAACTCTTCCAAACTCAACAATGGTCTTCAACCTTGCTCCAGATGCACACAATCGAATTAGGGTTCTTCTCAGAAGGCTAAAACGAACAATACTTGAGTCATCACTGTCATCCTCATACACAAATCTCGAATCGGGGCACTCTCCGCTCTATGGCTTAGGGCGTCGGCCACCACATTAGCCTTGCCCAGATGATACAGGATCTCACAGTCATAATCTTTCACCACATCCAACCATCTCCCCTGCCGCATATTTAGGTTGGGTTGATCCATGAGATACTTCAGGCTCTTGTGGTCCGTGTATATGGTACACCGAACCCCATACAAGTAGTGGCGCCAGATCTTGAGGGCGAACACCCCAGCCCCCTAGCTCTAGATCGTGGGTGGGATATCTCATCACATGAGGCTTCAACTGCCTCGATGCCTATGCTATAGATGTGTCACAATAAACCATAAATTCCTCCATTCCCTCGGGAAGAGATAACACCAGGGCTTCGCACAACCTCTGGCGAAGAGTCTCAAATGAGGTCGGCTGCTCGGGACCCCAAGTAAAAGTAATGCCCTTACGGGTTAATCTGGTGAGGGGGGTGGCAATCATGGAGAAATCTCGGATAAATCTCCGATAGTAGCCGGCCAATCCCAGAAAACTCCTGATCTCGGTGGGGGATCTCGACACCTCCCATCTCATGACAGCCTCAATCTTGGCCGAATCGACCAAAATCCCATTCTGGTTAACGAGGTGTCACAGGAACTGGGCCTCTCGTAAAAAGAAATCACACTTGGAGAATTTGGCATAAAGCATCTCCGATCGCAATACTCCAAGAATCTCTCTCAAATGCACCACATGCTGCTCTTTGGATCTTAAATACACCAAAATATTGTCGATGAACACGATCACCGATCGATCTAACATAGGCCTGCACACTCAGTTCATGAGATCCATGAACGCCGTCGGTGCATTGGTAAGTCCAAAAGGCATCACCACGAACTCGTAATGCCCATAACGAGTTCTAAAGGGCATCTTATGGATATCCTCATCGCGAACTCTCATTTGATGATATCCAAACCTAAAATCAGTCTTGGAAAACCAAGAAGCACCCTAAAACTGATCGAACAGACCGTCGATCCTTGGAAGCGGATAACGGTTCTTGACGGTCAGCTTGTTTAACTCCCAGTAATCGATGCACATCCTATGTGAACCATCCTTTTTCTTGACAAAAAGGATCGGTGCTCCCCACGGCGAGCTACTCAACCGAATAAAGCCCTTCCCCAACAGCTCTTGGAGCTGTAAGGACAACTCCTGCATCTCAGGCGGCACAAGGCGATAAGCTGCCTTGGCGATAGGCGCCGCTCCCAGAACCAAATCAATACGGAACTCCACTTGCCTCTCGGGAGCCACACCCGGTAACTCCTCGGGAAAGACATCCGGAAACTCACTCACTATTAGAACTTCAACGATAGAACTCGGTCTCATAGCAACAATTCGTGTATCCATCACATACGCTATCCCTGCAACTCTATTGTAGACTCTGCCTTGCTCTAGCAGCCGAGCAGAATGCTGACCCAGATTAGGTACCCTTGCCATACATTGTAAGCACTCCCCACTAGGGTCTTGTATGGTCACCAACTGACACTCGCAATTGATCATAGCTCCAAATCTACTCAACCAGTCCATGCCCATAATGACACGAACGTCACCCATCGCGATTGGGACAAGATCTATCAGGAACTCAACACCAAAAATGTCAAGCACACATCCCCGATTCACATCAGTCACAAACATCGCATGCTTATCGGCTATGGAAACCCTTAGAGGTCGGCTCAACGCCTCTCGCTGGATACTGATGTGATGACTAAATGCTAATGATACGAAGGACCGACTCGCACCCGAGTCAAATAACACCAAAGCAGGTACAAACTCACAAGAAAAGTACCTAAGAATATCACAATGTAAGCATAATATAATTCGAAACAGAATAAGTAAAAGAACACATACCGGCCACAATATCAGGTGTTGCGCGGACCTCCTCCCCTATCAGCTGAAAGGCTCTTCCACGAGTCCTCGGTACCTCGTCCTTCACTGGCCGACTCTCTGTAGCTCGTGTAGTAGCAGGGGCAGATCCCTGTGCTGATCCATATAGCAGTTGTGGGCACTCAACCTTCAGATGGCCGGTCTAGTTTTAGTGGAAACAAACTACAAACCTCTTGGAACAATCCCTTGTGATATGCCCCTCCTTGCCACACTCGTAGCAAACACCAGCTCGACACACCCCCTCATGACTCTTACCTCACTTTCCACAAGTGCAGCCCTTTTGGCCTCCAGATCTCGAATCAGCGGGCTTTGCCCGCTTGGTTGCCGGATGAGACTGTGTCGGTCGCCTATCCCTCCCCTAAGACTCTGCCTCCTCTCTAGTCCGAGTCTCCAGCTCAATCTCCCTCATCCGGGCATTTTCCTGGAGTTCAGAATATGCACGGTATGTCGAGTTCGCCACAAACTCACTAACATCCCTCCTTGGTATACTCAAATATCAGCTCATACGTGCCTGCTCGGTAGACACGATCTCGGGGCAGAACATCGTTGTCACACCCCGAACCAGATGGCGGAAACATCCGAGGGATCATGTGACTTTCAATTGAAATATCATCACAATGAATATACATGAAACACAACATAAACATCCCCATGTATTACAAATTACGACCGTCATTGTTCGCATTAAGTACATTGTTTTACATTTTACATTCCATAATATAAATTGTACAAAGATTAACATGTCATAATAAAATTTCCAAAATACTCTTGACGATTCTTCAGCTTATCGGTTACATGAGAATACAAGTTATTTTGAAAATGGTCAACATATATAATGTTGGTGAGTTCATAAGCATGTTTGACTGAAAGATTTTGTATTGTTTGTATAACCCAAAAAATATGATATTTTCTGTGAATTTTATGAAAATGATGTAATGATCAAGTATAAATGTATGTGTGATTTCCATTGTAAAAACATGCATAAGTAAGCAATCAAAAGTTTCCTTGTATTGTATTTGTTGTAAGTAGAAGGTAATGAATGATAGGATTTCCCCAGAAAATCCGATATTTTCTGATTTATAAAAGTGTTTTAGTCCTTGTGTTACAACAAGAATTGTTTTCGTATTATCATGATTCAAGCACTTTGATTCTCGTATTGTATCGATGGTAATGGATCTCTACGTGAGTCGTTATAACCATGCATGATAAATGACTAATTCGCCTTTCTTGGCATTTCTCCAAACGCCGGTTTTGATCAACATTTTGTCACCCTAGACTGGCTGAGTTTAACTGTAGCGAACATATTAAGTGTGGGGGAGTGACCCCCATATAGATCTATACACAAACTCTCGCTCTCCATTCCTAGTGACTCTGATTATAACTACAGGCTATGGCCAAACACTCAATGATGTCGACCGATAATTCTGACTAGACCCCAATGATTTTCACATGAATATGATTAATGTTAAACGTAGTTTGATTTACTAACACCTGATAATACTTGAATGTGATAGTCACAGGCCAACAAACATGCTTAAGGACAACTGAGGCCCATTAAACACGTAAGTTATTTCTAGGCTTGATGGCATGCAAATGGACACATTGAAGCCTGTTAAGCATACAATGACTCTCTCCGGGCAAAATTAACATGCAAATGGACCACTAAGGCCCAATAACATGTAAAGATTCATTTAGACCCATTGAGCATGTAATTGGGTCACCAAGGCCCAATAGACATGAACTGATTATATTGGGCCCAATAAACATGCACATGGATCGCAAAGGCCCAATAAGCATGTATTACAAGTACCAGACCCAATATTGATACCATTGTTCTATTTTTGTATATTAGATGTGGTATAGTGTTTTTATATGAAGCATTTACTTATGTTATTAAGATACTCAATGTTTGATGTCCAAAGCCGCTGTCAACTCTGATCATATCAGATACGCGTGTCCTTAGATAAGGGATCATATATTCCTCCATTCTAGATATCGTATGAGATATGATTTCAAATCATTCTCTTTGTACTATATCTCGATTTCCGATTTATGACGACTGACTAATTGAACAAATCAAATTAGCCCTAGCCCGGCCGAGCATTTACGTTAGTCATCACTAAACCATCGAGGGGCCCAAAAGATATCGCTTCTATCCTACTTTGGATAAAAGGAACGGATAAACTTTGATACAATGCTTGCTTGCACTCACCAACCAAATCACACACAACAATATGTTTTATAACACCAAGTTACTAGTGCGTTTACATATTATCAATGTGCAACCGATTAGCAAGATACAACTCACACATCTCGGTTTCAAGAATATAAGATGTTATCGTCTCACCAATCACTCGTAATACAATTCATGGAGTGATCCAAGTGAGCGTGGGTTTAATCCAATGCTCAAATCATATTCATAAGCACTCATGAACGTTGCAGCAAACATTTGCTTATGTCTAATACTCTTCTAGATAATCCACACACCAATTCATGACAATCTTCATTCATATCTACTTCCAACATATGAACGACTGTGGCCCGTTTGAATAATTCGATTATTCTTAATAAACTCAATTATTCTGGAAGTCAAAACATGCAAGGTGAAACACAAGAATAATACTAATCCCATATGGCCTCAAACCTTTGAGTATAAACAAAACACGTTTTATTTATCACCATATCGATTACTCATTATTTGTCGTTTCGGGTAATCAACTTTTTACTTGAATTCCAACACTTGTCCCATGCTCCTAGCATGCACACAATGTTTACCTATGGTTCTTACTTTTGACAAATTGAACACGTTTCCAATCCTTCTCATTTTACAACTCCAAATCCATTTTCTTAAGTGTAAGAATATCAAATTCTTGTTACTTATAGAATATACTAGATTCTAACACTTTATGCAACTATCCTTTTGTAATGTCACTGCACCAAAGTCTCCAAGACTATTGCCAATGATATTACAAAGTCCTCTAACGGATATTGTTACAAGACAATTCCTTAGATACGATGTCTCTCACTCAAAGTACATTCCTTTGAACATCCTTTTGCATAAAGGTTTCTAATCTAGTCATAGATTTTAAGTATTTACTTCCCAATATGGACACGCTTCCATATTTTCCATATGACAACTCATTCTTAATAGAATCTTATCTATTCGTAATGATGTCGATATTGTCCATGCAATATGGAAACATTTCCATAATTTCCAATACTATACTTCCAACTACTCACAAGCGACCAATTCTCGTCAAACTTCGAATCGTCCTTTGATAGTTGTTTAATTATTTTAGTCAGAACCAATTCTAGTCCCTTTTCCCTCTAAATGCGCTAGACATTTGGAAAATTTTAGAATGGTCAAACATTAAAGCATTTGCAATCGATCCTATACCCGAAGCGTATGGGAAACGACGCATAATGTTTTATTTTCTATGTTCTCAAAATTCGAATTGTGAAGAGGAATGTCGTAATCATAATCGAAATTTTAAGAACACACTATGTACCTTTGACTAAATTTATTAACATTCCACAACCTAATCCTTTAGATTTGAAATGAAGCATAATATTCTCTCCCTTAATTATAGCAAAACAACTTTACAACTTTGCAAAGTATGACTCTTGTTTTCTATAATTAATATTGCCAACTATGCAATACGTGCCTTAATAATCATACAATCATAACATTTATGCTCCCACTATCATGATGATCATTATAAAACATAACACTTATGCTCCCACTAGCTTCGACATGTATTTATAAACATCTTAACTTTCAGAAAAACAATACTTATTGCATTTCTTAAGTTCATGTTTCTAATACTTAGTGCTTTGATAATCTTTTATCAAGGCTTCTTGAACTTATACACTTTTGCCTTAGATAGTTCATATGTGTGTCTTAACAATTAAGACTAATTGCCAAACCTCACAATTCAAATTATGGAAAGGGATGCCGTAACCATGATCGAATTCGAGAATGCAATTTTACAATCACTATCTTTTAAAATCTTTCTTAGTGAAAGCATTTTTCTCACAATCATTTTCATGAAGGAGGAAATCTTATGACACTTAGATTTAAACGGTGTATGTGTTCCTATCCATGTGAATTTGTTAAAACCAAAGTTTACGACAAATTCAAACTCATATGGATCGAACTTCCTTAATCTTGATTTCTTGTCTTATGGTAGCACAGTTGCCCACCACGTCTTCCAAGTAGTTAAGCAGCTCACCTTTTCCTATCAATGTACTTTCCATTGATCAAGGTCCTTGCCTTTTATGCATTCAAATGAGAACTCATAGGACTCACATGCATAATTAACTCAATTGGATTGGCACATAAACAAAATAATGTCTTCACGATAGGTTGTAAACCTCAACTCGTGTGCTAGTGATGATCAATAAGGTTTATTTGATTTGTTCTTGAAACCTTTCAAGACCATTAAGACTCCCACTGACTCCTTGACATATAAGATTCTCTTGTCAATAAACATTTGTTGACAACCAAATATTCAAGAGTTAGTGTAGCTTTTATCAAAACACTTCATAAATTGGTCTTAGTTGGTCTCTGTCTTATCCACGACATCACAACTTTCCACAATTGATGAATGTTATAAACCTTCTTAATAGTATTCACTCAATGTCACAATCTTAACTTTAAGACTTGTTATTGAAACGAAGTATGATTGTCTTCTTGATTTGACCATTTCTTCAATCTTTGATTCCTCTTCTTAGACATACAATTGTACTAAGATTCACTTAGAGGATCAATTGAGATATGGTTCTTAATCATTAAGACACATTATAAAGCATAAAAGCTACTCTCCCTTCTTCTTAGAATGGAGAAACTCTTATCTTTCTGCCTACTTGATTCTTCTTATTCATTTTGCTATTGATCTAAACCCTTTAATCAATTCAAAATTACACTTAATCCTGTAAGTGTAATCATATTTACTAAGTCTTTAGTAAATCATGACGAATATCTTTGTTACTCTTATGGTGAACTCGATCAACACACAACTTTTTGTACTCGATCTCCTAGTCCTTCACTTGACACTTTGTCAATGAATTAGTCCAATTTCCAAATACGAAATTTCTCATTCATCGTGCATCCACATTGCATGATTCCAAGTTTCTGTCCAATTGAAACTTGGGCGATGAGAAACTCTCCCTATTTGGTAAATTCTTGACATTTCCATAAATAACATAACTAAGAATCATATCCATTCGTTGTAGAAATATGCAAACATCAATTTTCACATAACGATTTCATTGCAAGGAAGTAAACAAAATAAATAAGTCAAACAAAATTTATTTTATTTATAAAAGCAGCGGAAAAACATTTGTCCTTACAATGCAAAATCTATTGAAAACTATGTAAAAAAGAAAATTTCTAACAACTCTATCATAACTATCTAAGCTCAAAATCCAATCTTCAAGTCCATGAGATGGAGATCCATCTCTTGTGATTAGATTCATCTTGCTCTCTTATCAAGCTTCCTTTCTTTTCACCGATCCTTCAAAACATTCAAATGCAATCTTATCACATCATGTATTAAGAATCAATGAATACGAACTTAATGGAGTTAGATAGTGGACTCTTACCTAAAGCGTAGTCATACTTTTGACTCTCCCATCTCTTAGATCTCTTAGGTAAATAGGGCAACTTCGTTTCCAATGCCCCTTCTCTTGGCAATAAAAGCAAACTGACTCCTTTGGAACAACACATGGAACTACCTCAGACATCTCCTTTCTCTTATGATCAAACTTTTCGATCATTGCATGTCTTTCATTGCCATTGTCTATATCCATAGAGGTCTTGAAGGTAGATTCACCAATCAACTTTGCTTTTCTATTGCGCCAAACCATTGTTGATTCAGCAGCAATAAGCATGTAGGTGAGATCTATAAGTGTCACGTCGTGGTTCATCATATAGTACTCTCTTACGAACTCACTATACGAGTTAGGAAGTGACTGAAGAACCCAATCAACAGCCATCACTTCACCGACAACGGATCCCAACAGTGTGACTTCATCCCTAGGACGTGTGCACACACCGACTTGCCCTCTTTATGTTTACTTGCCAAAAGGGCTCGAGTGATATTGAACCTTTCAATTTTACAATCTTGTGGGTTAGGAAGAATAATTGGAGGAGGAGGAGGAAGTGAAGCATGATTTCTTGTTCCTCGATCGAATCGTGGAATATCATCTTCATGTGGAATGCTTGTTCCACGGGATTTGAGAAGACCATAGTTGTCGAACTTTGACATCAGGAGAAAAATGAATTCAAGTTAGTTGATTCATTGAGTCCTTGGTAAATAACCCAAATGAAATTCCAAGGCTAGGACCCAACACAATATCCTACAACTCGGGAGAGGGATGCCGTAACCCAAATTGCAGAACATTTGAAGGTAAGTGAATGACGATTCACTAATTTCCACCATGAAAAACGAAAAAGAAATTTAAGTTTTAAATCAATGAAAACTCCTAGATCCTTTGAGATTCATTGAACATTTCAATGGCATGTTTAAATCTCGATATGCCCCTCTTGTTTGTGACTGGGATGCCGAGGATCACAAAGCGGGTGTGAATAACCATGCAAACTACATGGTGCCCTCACATGTTACAATCACCTATTCGATGTGCCGGTAAACCACACATGCTCCACCGAACTATGACAAACATTGAGTCACCCTTTGCTACCTTTGCTTAGAACCATTTAGTGTGCCGGTAAACCACACACGCTCCACTAACGTCTTCGCAAGGGCACAAAGTGTAATTTCATGGAATTGCATCAATTCACTTTTCCCTAAGTAACTAAGATTGGGAATTTGAAAAACATTTAGTTACTTTGTATTTCATTATACTTATAATGGAAGGTTTCGTCCTATCCCACCCGTTCGGCTAACGACCCTCCACTAGTCAAGAGTGCGGTGGGTAAGAGTGGATACCCATTCAATCGCCATTTTATAGGCAATTTCCTTAAACACCCCTTAAAGACCAGCTTCGTGAATGAGGCCTACTAACGGTAAGACTGACTTTTACTCATACATATATATAATATTAGACTTTTAATGTTATATATAGTATAGGGTGTATTTTATACTTTTAAAATACTATATGTTTAAATTTAACAATTACACTTTTAATTCAATTAAAAATTAACCTAAACCTTTATGGATTTATTAAATCTCCTTTAATTATACTCCTTAATTAATTAATAAAACCATAAGGGTGTGATTTGAACTTTTCAAAACATTACTAGGGTTTTAGAATTTAACATTTCTAATTAAACCTTTAATCAACTTTTAAATTCCAAAACTTGAGGGCAAGTTTTGAAACCTTTTTCAAAACATTAGGGTTTTAACTATTTAAATTTCAAAACTCCAAAAAAAAAATTTGGGTTCAAATTTAAACTATAAAACCTAAAGGGGAAAATATGAAACCTTTCATAACAACAAGGATCAAATAACAAATAATTTTAAATTAACATTTAATCACATAATTATCCATATTTGATTTGTTTAATGATTTCTTTCAAAACAATTTATCAATTTACTCAAAATAATTAATCAATTATCTTATAAGGAAACAATTATCTTATTAATTCATAATTATCTTTAATTAGATCAAGAATATAGTCATATATATCATAAAATTGGATTTATATTGATCTAACATGATAAGGTAACTATCCATATGAAAAAACAGCAAGAAATCCCGAGATAAGCATTATCTGACGAGTTGACTCGTCGAGTCAGGCATGGACTCGTCGAGTCTGCACGGACAAACATTGAGTCACCCTTTGCTACCTTTGCTTAGAACCATTTAGTGTGCCGGTAAACCACACACGCTCCACTAACGTCTTCGCAAGGGCACAAAGTGTAATTTCATGGAATTGCATCAATTCACTTTTCCCTAAGTAACTAAGATTGGGAATTTGAAAAACATTTAGTTACTTTGTATTTCATTATACTTATAATGGAAGGTTTCGTCCTATCCCACCCGTTCGGCTAACGACCCTCCACTAGTCAAGAGTGCGGTGGGTAAGAGTGGATACCCATTCAATCGCCATTTTATAGGCAATTTCCTTAAACACCCCTTAAAGACCAGCTTCGTGAATGAGGCCTACTAACGGTAAGACTGACTTTTACTCATACATATATATAATATTAGACTTTTAATGTTATATATAGTATAGGGTGTATTTTATACTTTTAAAATACTATATGTTTAAATTTAACAATTACACTTTTAATTCAATTAAAAATTAACCTAAACCTTTATGGATTTATTAAATCTCCTTTAATTATACTCCTTAATTAATTAATAAAACCATAAGGGTGTGATTTGAACTTTTCAAAACATTACTAGGGTTTTAGAATTTAACATTTCTAATTAAACCTTTAATCAACTTTTAAATTCCAAAACTTGAGGGCAAGTTTTGAAACCTTTTTCAAAACATTAGGGTTTTAACTATTTAAATTTCAAAACTCCAAAAAAAAAATTTGGGTTCAAATTTAAACTATAAAACCTAAAGGGGAAAATATGAAACCTTTCATAACAACAAGGATCAAATAACAAATAATTTTAAATTAACATTTAATCACATAATTATCCATATTTGATTTGTTTAATGATTTCTTTCAAAACAATTTATCAATTTACTCAAAATAATTAATCAATTATCTTATAAGGAAACAATTATCTTATTAATTCATAATTATCTTTAATTAGATCAAGAATATAGTCATATATATCATAAAATTGGATTTATATTGATCTAACATGATAAGGTAACTATCCATATGAAAAAACAGCAAGAAATCCCGAGATAAGCATTATCTGACGAGTTGACTCGTCGAGTCAGGCATGGACTCGTCGAGTCTGCATGGACAAACATTGAGTCACCCTTTGCTACCTTTGCTTAGAACCATTTAGTGTGCCGGTAAACCACACACGCTCCACTAACGCCTTCGCAAGGGCACAAAGTGTAATTTCATGGAATTGCATCAATTCACTTTTCCCTAAGTAACTAAGATTGGGAATTTGAAAAACATTTAGTTACTTTGTATTTCATTATACTTATAATGGAAGGTTTCGTCCTATCCCACCCGTTCGGCTAACGACCCTCCACTAGTCAAGAGTGCGGTGGGTAAGAGTGGATACCCATTCAATCGCCATTTTATAGGCAATTTCCTTAAACACCCCTTAAAGACCAGCTTCGTGAATGAGGCCTACTAACGGTAAGACTGACTTTTACTCATACATATATATAATATTAGACTTTTAATGTTATATATAGTATAGGGTGTATTTTATACTTTTAAAATACTATATGTTTAAATTTCACAATTACACTTTTAATTCAATTAAAAATTAACCTAAACCTTTATGGATTTATTAAATCTCCTTTAATTATACTCCTTAATTAATTAATAAAACCATAAGGGTGTGATTTGAACTTTTCAAAACATTACTAGGGTTTTAGAATTTAACATTTCTAATTAAACCTTTAATCAACTTTTAAATTCCAAAACTTGAGGGCAAGTTTTGAAACCTTTTTCAAAACATTAGGGTTTTAACTATTTAAATTTCAAAACTCCAAAAAAAAATTTGGGTTCAAATTTAAACTATAAAACCTAAAGGGGAAAATATGAAACCTTTCATAACAACAAGGATCAAATAACAAATAATTTTAAATTAACATTTAATCACATAATTATCCATATTTGATTTGTTTAATGATTTCTTGCAAAACAATTTATCAATTTACTCAAAATAATTAATCAATTATCTTATAAGGAAACAATTATCTTATTAATTCATAATTATCTTTAATTAGATCAAGAATATAGTCATATATATCATAAAATTGGATTTATATTGATCTAACATGATAAGGTAACTATCCATATGAAAAAACAACAAGAAATCCCGAGATAAGCATTATCTGACGAGTTGACTCGTCGAGTCAGGCATGGACTCGTCGAGTCTGCATGGACAAACATTGAGTCACCCTTTGCTACCTTTGCTTAGAACCATTTAGTGTGCCGGTAAACCACACACGCTCCACTAACGTCTTCGCAAGGGCACAAAGTGTAATTTCATGGAATTGCATCAATTCACTTTTCCCTAAGTAACTAAGATTGGGAATTTGAAAAACATTTAGTTACTTTGTATTTCATTATACTTATAATGGAAGGTTTCGTCCTATCCCACCCGTTCGGCTAACGACCCTCCACTAGTCAAGAGTGCGGTGGGTAAGAGTGGATACCCATTCAATCGCCATTTTATAGGCAATTTCCTTAAACACCCCTTAAAGACCAGCTTCGTGAATGAGGCCTACTAACGGTAAGACTGACTTTTACTCATACATATATATAATATTAGACTTTTAATGTTATATATAGTATAGGGTGTATTTTATACTTTTAAAATACTATATGTTTAAATTTAACAATTACACTTTTAATTCAATTAAAAATTAACCTAAACCTTTATGGATTTATTAAATCTCCTTTAATTATACTCCTTAATTAATTAATAAAACCATAAGGGTGTGATTTGAACTTTTCAAAACATTACTAGGGTTTTAAAATTTAACATTTCTAATTAAACCTTTAATCAACTTTTAAATTCCAAAACTTGAGGGCAAGTTTTGAAACCTTTTTCAAAACATTAGGGTTTTAACTATTTAAATTTCAAAACTCCAAAAAAAAATTTGGGTTCAAATTTAAACTATAAAACCTAAAGGGGAAAATATGAAACCTTTCATAACAACAAGGATCAAATAACAAATAATTTTAAATTAACATTTAATCACATAATTATCCATATTTGATTTGTTTAATGATTTCTTGCAAAACAATTTATCAATTTACTCAAAATAATTAATCAATTATCTTATAAGGAAACAATTATCTTATTAATTCATAATTATCTTTAATTAGATCAAGAATATAGTCATATATATCATAAAATTGGATTTATATTGATCGAACATGATAAGGTAACTATCCATATGAAAAAACAGCAAGAAATCCCGAGATAAGCATTATCTGACGAGTTGACTCGTCGAGTCAGGCATGGACTCGTCGAGTCTGCATGGACAAACATTGAGTCACCCTTTGCTACCTTTGCTTAGAACCATTTAGTGTGCCGGTAAACCACACACGCTCCACTAACGTCTTCGCAAGGGCACAAAGTGTAATTTCATGGAATTGCATCAATTCACTTTTCCCTAAGTAACTAAGATTGGGAATTTGAAAAACATTTAGTTACTTTGTATTTCATTATACTTATAATGGAAGGTTTCGTCCTATCCCACCCGTTCGGCTAACGACCCTCCACTAGTCAAGAGTGCGGTGGGTAAGAGTGGATACCCATTCAATCGCCATTTTATAGGCAATTTCCTTAAACACCCCTTAAAGACCAGCTTCGTGAATGAGGCCTACTAACGGTAAGACTGACTTTTACTCATACATATATATAATATTAGACTTTTAATGTTATATATAGTATAGGGTGTATTTTATACTTTTAAAATACTATATGTTTAAATTTCACAATTACACTTTTAATTCAATTAAAAATTAACCTAAACCTTTATGGATTTATTAAATCTCCTTTAATTATACTCCTTAATTAATTAATAAAACCATAAGGGTGTGATTTGAACTTTTCAAAACATTACTAGGGTTTTAGAATTTAACATTTCTAATTAAACCTTTAATCAACTTTTAAATTCCAAAACTTGAGGGCAAGTTTTGAAACCTTTTTCAAAACATTAGGGTTTTAACTATTTAAATTTCAAAACTCCAAAAAAAAAATTGGGTTCAAATTTAAACTATAAAACCTAAAGGGGAAAATATGAAACCTTTCATAACAACAAGGATCAAATAACAAATAATTTTAAATTAACATTTAATCACATAATTATCCATATTTGATTTGTTTAATGATTTCTTGCAAAACAATTTATCAATTTACTCAAAATAATTAATCAATTATCTTATAAGGAAACAATTATCTTATTAATTCATAATTATCTTTAATTAGATCAAGAATATAGTCATATATATCATAAAATCGGATTTATATTGATCTAACATGATAAGGTAACTATCCATATGAAAAAACAACAAGAAATCCCGAGATAAGCATTATCTGAAGAGTTGACTCGTCGAGTCAGGCATGGACTCGTCGAGTCTGCATGGACTCGGCGAGTTCAGCCATGGACTCGGCGAGTCCAGCCTCCACAATTCAAAAAATCGAATTTTTCAATTATACAATGCATCAATACAATTGAAACCAAGCTAGGCTCTGATACCACTAATGGGTTTTGGTCATAAGACATCCTATGTGCTCATACAAACCCTAATGCTTGGATCTAGGTTTCTCTATTGTACATGCTTTAAATCCAAGACTATAAACCCTAATTCTAACATACAAGTAATCATATTAATATGTAATTAGGTTTAAGATCATACCTTGATTGTTATGTAGCAATAACAATCCCAATTCCTCCTTGATTTGACTTTGGAAGGCTTAGAGTCACAAGTGTCACTCCTCTAATGGCTCACAAACACCATAAGCAAGAGGATGAAGAGGAGAGAGGTTGGAGGCTGCCAAAAACGTGTGTAAACCCTTACAAGAAGCTTAGCCACGTTTTTGAGCCTTAAGGGGTCTTTATATAGTTGGGCTATTAGAGTTATCTAACAAGGAAACCCTAATTTGGATGCTTAAGCCCTAAGCAACCCATAGACTCCTTTTATCAAGCCCATGGACGATTTCCTTATGGGTTTCCCATTAGAATTCGTCCATCCCTTAATACAAGGCAATCCATGGCCCAAATTGCAATTATCTTATAATTACAATTCCAGTCCCTTAAGTTTAATTAATCTCGTTTAGTCACAAAACTATTTATCAATTAATTATTGACTAATATTAATTAAACAATATGATTTCTCCTTTAATATATTATTCTCATAATACATTAATAAATCATATTTAATCCTTACTCTCCATAAATCATCCTATCAAGTTTCTTTGGTGAAGGCAACCCAAAAGGACCATGCACCATCGGGTCAAGTACATACCAAAATAGTTATGGACTTAGACACTGTTAGATTAGTGTCTAAGTCCATAACTATTTTGGTATGTACTTGACCCGATGGTGCATGGTCCTTTTGGGTTGCCTTCACCAAAGCAACTTGATAGGATGATTTATCGAGAGTAATGATTAAATATGATTTATTAATGTATTATGAGAATAATATATTAAAGGAGAAATCATATTGTTTAATTAATATTAGTCAATAATTAATTGATAATTAGTTTTGTGACTAAAAGAGATTAATTAAACTTAAGGGACTGGAATTGTAATTATAGGATAATTGCAATTTGGGCCATGGATTGCCTTGTATTAAGGGATGGACGAATTCTAATGGGAAACCCATAAGGAAATCGTCCATGGGCTTGATAAAAGGAGTCTATGGGTTGCTTAGGGCTTAAGCATCCAAATTAGGGTTTCCTTGTTAGATAACCCTAATAGCCCAACTATATAAAGACCCCTTAAGGCTCAAAAACGTGGCTAAGCTTTTTGTAAGGGTTTACACACGTTTTTGGCAGCCTCCAACCTCTCTCCTCTTCATCCTCTTGCTTATGGTGTTTGTGAGCCATTAGAGGAGTGACACTTGTGACTCGAAGCCTTCCAAAGTCAAATCAAGGAGGAATTGGGATTGTTATTGCTACATAACAATCAAGGTATGATCTTAAACCTAATTACATATTAATATGATTACTTGTATGTTAGAATTAGGGTTTATAGTCTTGGATTCAAAGCATGTACAATAGAGAAACCTAGATCCAAGCATTAGGGTTTGTATGAGCACATAGGATGTTTTATGACCAAAACCCATCAGTGGTATCAGAGCCTAGCTTGGTTTCAATTTTATTGATGCATTGTATAATTGAAAATTTCGATTTTTTG
The DNA here is from genome assembly GCF_052625555.1 of Lactuca saligna. Classification (NCBI taxonomy): domain Eukaryota; kingdom Viridiplantae; phylum Streptophyta; class Magnoliopsida; order Asterales; family Asteraceae; genus Lactuca; species Lactuca saligna. Next base: position 188,582,423 of record NC_136417.1, on the reverse strand, counting down.
AATTGTGGAGGCTGGACTCGCCGAGTCCATGCAGACTCGCCGAGTCCATGCCTGACTCGACGAGTCAACTCGTCAGATAATGCTTATCTCGGGATTTCTTGCTGTTTTTTCATATGGATAGTTACCTTATCATGTTAGATCAATATAAATCCGATTTTATGATATATATGACTATATTCTTGATCTAAATAAAGATAATTATCAATTAATAAGATAATTGTTTCCTTATAAGATAATTGATTAATTATTTTGAGTAAATTGATAAATTGTTTTGCAAGAAATCATTAAACAAATCAAATATGGATAATTATGTGATTAAATGTTAATTTAAAATTATTTGTTATTTGATCCTTGTTGTTATGAAAGGTTTCATATTTTCCCCTTTAGGTTTTATAGTTTAAATTTGAACCCAAAAAATTTTGGAGTTTTGAAATTTAAATAGTTAAAACCCTAATGTTTTGAAAAAGGTTTCAAAACTTGCCCTCAAGTTTTGGAATTTAAAAGTTGATTAAAGGTTTATTTAGAAATGTTAAATTCTAAAACCCTAGTAATGTTTTGAAAAGTTCAAATCACACCCTTATGGTTTTATTAATTAATTAAGGAGTATAATTAAAAGAGGTTTAATAAATCCATAAAAGTTTAGGTTAACCTTTTAATTGAATTAAAAGTGTAATAGTTAAAGTTAACCATATAGTATTTTAAAAGTATAAAATACACCCTATACTATATATAACATTAAAAGTCTAACATTATATATATGTATGAGTAAAAGTCAGTCTTACCGTTAGTAGGCCTCATTCACGAAGCTAGTCTATAAGGGGTGTTTAAGGAAATTGCCTATAAAATGGCGATTGAATGGGTATCCACTCTTACCCACCGCACTCTTGACTAGTGGAGGGTCGTTAGCCGAATGGGTAGGATAGGACGAAACCTTCCATTATAAGTATAATGAAATACAAAGTAACTAAATGTTTTTCAAATTCCCAATCTTAGTTACTTAGGCAAAAGTGAATTGATGCAATTCCATGAAATTACACTTTGTGCCCTTGCGAAGACGTTAGTGGAGCGTGTGTGGTTTACCGGCACACTAAATGGTTCTAAGCAAAGGTAGCAAAGGGTGACTCAATGTTTGTCATAGTTCGGTGGAGCGTGTGTGGTTTACCGGCACATCGAATAGGTGATTGTAACATGTGAGGGCACCATGTAGTTTGCATGGTTATTCACACCCGCTTTGTGATCCTCGGCATCCCAGTCACAAACAAGAGGGGCATATCGAGATTTAAACATGCCATTGAAATGTTCAATGAATCTCAAAGGATCTAGGAGTTTTCATAGATTTAAAACTTAAATTTCTTTTTCGTTTTTCATGGTGGAAATTAGTGAATCGTCATTCACTTACCTTCAAATGTTCTGCAATTTGGGTTACGGCATCCCTCTCCCGAGTTGTAGGATATTGTGTTGGGTCCTAGCCTTGGAATTTCATTTGGGTGATTTACCAAGGACTCAATCAATCAACTAACTTGAATTCGTTTTCTCCCGATGTCAAAGTTCGACAACTATGGTCTTCTCAAATCCCGTGGAACAAGCATTCCACATGAAGATGATATTCCACGATTCGATCGAGGAACAAGAAATCATGCTTCACTTCCTCCTCCTCCTCCAATTATTCTCCCTAACCCACAAGATTGTAAAATTGAAAGGTTCAATATCACTCAAGCCCTTTTGGCAAGTAAACATAAAGAGGGCAAGTCGGTGTGTGCACACGTCTTAGGGATGAAGTCACACATTGATAGATTAAGAATGATGGGATCCGTTGTCGGTGAAGCGATGGTTGTTGATTGGATTCTTCAGTCACTTCCTAACTCGTATAGTGAGTTCGTAAGAGAGTACTATATGATGAGCTACGACGTGACCCTTATAGATCTCACCTATATGCTTATTGCTGCTAAATCAGCAATGGTTTGGCGCAATAGAAAAGCAAAGTTGATTGGTGAATCTGCCTTCAAGACTTCTATGGATATAGACAATGGCAATGAAAGACATGCAATGATCGAAAAGTTTGATCATAAGAAAAAGGCGATGTTTGAAGTAGTTCCATGTGTTGTTCCAGAAGAGTCAATTTGCTTTTATTGCCAAGAGAAGGGGCATTGGAGACGAAGTTGCCCTATTTACCTAAGAGATCTAAGATATGGGAGAGTCAAAAGTATGACTACGCTTTAGGTAAGAATCCACTATCTAACTCCATTAAGCTCCTATTCATTGATTCTTAATACATGATGTGATAAGATTGCATTTGAATGTTTTGAAGGATCGGTGAAACGAAAGGAAGCTTGATAAGAGAGCAAGATGAATCTAATCATAAGAGATGGATCTTGATCGCATGGACTTGAAGATTGGATTTTGAGCTTAGATAGTTATGATAGAGTTGTTAGAAATTTTATTTTTACATAGTTTTCAATAGATTTTGCATTGTAAGGACAAATGTTTTTCCGCTGCTTTTATAAATAAAATAAATGTTGTTTGACTTATTTATTTATTTGTTTACTTCCTTGCAATGAAATCGTTATGTGAAAATTGATGTTTGCATATTTCTACAACGAATGGATATGATTCTTAGTTATGTTATTTATGGAAATGTCGAGAATTTACCAAATAGGGAGAGTTTCTCATCGCCCAAGTTTCAATTGGACAGAAACTTGGAATCATGCAACGTGGATGCACGATGAATGAGAAATTACGTATTTGGAAATTAGACTAACTCATTGACAAAGTGTCAAGTGAAGGACTAGGAGATCGAGTACACAAAGTTGTGTGTTGATCAAGTTCACCATAAGAGTAACAAAGATATTCGTCATGATTTACTAAAGGCTTAGTAAATATGATTACACTTACAAGATTAAGTGTAATTCTGAATTGATTAAAGAGTTTAGATCAATAGTAGAACGAATAAGAAGAATCAAGTAGGCAGAAAGATAAAAGTTTCTCCATTCTAAGAAAAAGTGAGAGTAGCTTTTATGCTTTATAATGTGTCTTAATGATTAAGAACCATATCTCAATTGATCCTCTAAGTGAATCTTAGTACAATTGTATGTCCAAGAGGAGGAATCAAAGATTGAAGAAATGGTCAAATCAAGAAGTCAATCATACTTCGTTCCAAAACAAGTCTTAAAGTCAAGATTGTGACATTGAGTGAATACTATTAAGAAGGTTTATAACATTCATCAATTGTGGAAAGTTGTGATGTCGTGGATAAGACAGAGACCAACTAAGACCAATTTATGAAGTGTTTTGATAAAAGCTACACTAACTCTTGAATATTTGGTTGTCAACAAATGTTTATTGACAAGAGAATCTTATATGTCAAGGAGTCAGTGGGAGTCTTAATGGTCTTGAAAGGTTTCAAGAACAAATCAAATAAACCTTATTGATCATCACTAGCACACGAGTTGAGGTTTACAACCTATCATGAAGACATTATTTTGTTTCTGTGCCAATCCAATCGAGTTAATTATGCATGTGAGTCCTATGAGTTCTCATTTGAATGCATAAAAGGCAAGGACCTTGATCAATGGAAAGTACATTGATAGGAAAAGGTGAGCTGCTTAACTACTTGGAAGACGTGGTGGGCAGCTGTGCTACCATAAGACAAGAAATCAAGATTAAGGAAGTTCGATCCATATGAGTTTGAATTTTTCGTAAACTTTGGTTTTAAAAAATTCACATGGATAGGAACACATACACCGTTTAAATCTAAGTGTCATAAGATTTCCTCCTTCATGAAAATGATTGTGAGAAAAATGCTTTCACTAAGAAAGATTTTAAAAGATAGTGATTGTAAGATTGCATTCTCGAATTCGATCATGGTTACGGCATCCCTTTCCATAATTTGAATTGTGAGGTTTGGCAATTAGTCTTAATTGTTAAGACACACATATGAACTATCTAAGGCAAAAGTGTATAAGTTCAAGAAGCCTTGATAAAAGATTATCAAAGCACTAAGTATTAGAAACATGAACTTAAGAAATTCAATAAGTATTGTTTTTCTTAAAGTTAAGATGTTTATAAATACATGTCGAAGCTAGTGGGAGCATAAGTGTTATGTTTTATAATAATCATCATGATAGTGGGAGCATAAATGTTATGATTGTATGATTATTAAGGCACGTATTGCATAGTTGGCAATATTAATTAGAGAAAACAAGAGTCATACTTTGCAAAGTTGTAAAGTTGTTTTGCTATAATTAAGGGAGAGAATATTATGCTTCATTTCAAATCTAAAGGATTAGGTTGTGGAATGTTAATAAATTTAGTCAAAGGTACATAGTGTGTTCTTAAAATTTCGATTATGATTACGGCATTCCTCTTCACAATTCGAATTTTGAGAACATAGAAAATAAAACATTGTGCATCGTGTCCCATACGCTTCGGGTATAGGATCGATTGCAAATGCTTTAATGTTTGACCATTCTAAAATTTTCCAAATGTCTAGCGCATTTAGAGGGAAAAGGGACTAGAATTGGTTCTGACTAAAATAATTAAACAACTATCAAAGGACGATTCGAAGTTTGACGAGAATTGGTCGCTTGTGAGTAGTTGGAAGTATAGTATTGGAAATTATGGAAATGTTTCCATATTGGATGGACAATATCGACATCATTACGAATAGATAAGATTCTATTAAGAATGAGTTGTCATATGGAAAATATGGAAGCGTGTCCATATTGGGAAGTAAATACTTAAAATCTATGACTAGATTAGAAACCTTTATGCAAAAGGATGTTCAAAGGAATGTACTTTGAGTGAGAGACATCGTATCTAAGGAATTGTCTTGTAACAATATCCGTTAGAGGACTTTGTAATATCATTGGCAATAGTCTTGGAGACTTTGGTGCAGTGACATTACAAAAGGATAGTTGCATAAAGTGTTAGAATCTAGTATATTCTATAAGTAACAAGAATTTGATATTCTTACACTTAAGAAAATGGATTTGGAGTTGTAAAATGAGAAGGATTGGAAACGTGTTCAATTTGTCTATTTCACAAAAGTAAGAACCATAGGTAAACATTGTGTGCATGCTAGGAGCATGGGACAAGTGTTGGAATTCAAGTAAAAAGTTGATTACCCGAAACGACAAATAATGAGTAATCGATATGGTGATAAATAAAACGTGTTTTGTTTATACTCAAAGGTTTAAGGCCATATGGGATTAGTATTATTCTTGTGTTTCACCTTGCATGTTTTGACTTCCAGAATAATTGAGTTTATTAAGAATAATCGAATTATTCAAACGGGCCACAGTCGTTCATATGTTGGAAGTAGATATGAATGAAGATTGTCATGAATTGGTGTGTGGATTGTCTAGAAGAGTATTAGACATAAGCAAATGTTTGCTGCAACGTTCATGAGTGCTTATGAATATGATTTGAGCATTGGATTAAACCCACACTCACTTGGATCACTCCATGAATTGTATTACGAGTGATTGGTGAGACGATAACATCTTATATTCTTGAAACCGAGATGTCTGAGTTGTATCTTGCTAATCGGTTGCACATTGATAATATGTAAACGCACTAGTAACTTGGTGTTATAAAACATATTGTTGTGTGTGATTTGGGTGGTGAGTGCAAGCAAGCATTGTATCAAAGTTTATCCATTCCTGTTATCCAAAGTAGGATAGAAGCGATATCTTTTGGGCCCCTCGATGGTTTAGTGATGACTAACGTAAATGCTCGGCCGGGCTAGGGCTAATTTGATTTGTTCAATTAGTCAGTCGTCATAAATCGGAAATCGAGATATAGTACAAAGAGAATGATTTGAAATCATATCTCATACGATATCTAGAATGGAGGAATATATGATCCCTTATCTAAGGACACGCGTATCTGATATGATCAGAGTTGACAGCGGCTTTGGAAAGCTACGATTGCAGATCAGGATCTGAAGTCATACGCAAAATAGTTGTTAGACTTATCCAAGTGGGAGACTGTTGGATTAGTGTCTAAGTCCATAACTATTTTGGTATGTACTTGACCCGATGGTGCATGGTCCTTTTGGGTTGCCTTCACCAAAGCAACTTGATAGGATGATTTATGGAGAATAAGGATTAAATATGATTTATTAATGTATTATGAGAATAATATATTAAAGGAGAAATCATATTGTTTAATTAATATTAGTCAATAATTAATTGATAATTAGTTTTGTGACTAAAAGAGATTAATTAAACTTAAGGGACTGGAATTGTAATTATAGGATAATTGCAATTTGGGCCATGGATTGCCTTGTATTAAGGGATGGACGAATTCTAATGGGAAACCCATAAGGAAATCGTCCATGGGCTTGACAAAAGGAGTCTATGGGTTGCTTAGGGCTTAAGCATCCAAATTAGGGTTTCCTTGTTAGATAACCCTAATAGCCCAACTATATAACGACCCCTTAAGGCTCAAAAACGTGGCTAAGCTTCTTGTAAGGGTTTACACATGTTTTTGGCAGTCTCCAACCTCTCTCTTCTTCATCCTCTTGCTTATGGTGTTTGTGAGCCATTAGAGGAGTGACACTTGTGACTCTAAGCCTTCCAAAGTCAAATCAAGGAGGAATTGGGATTGTTATTGCTACATAACAATCAAGGTATGATCTTAAACCTAATTACATATTAATATGATTACTTGTATGTTAGAATTAGGGTTTATAGTCTTGGATTCAAAGCATGTACAATAGAGAAACCTAGATCCAAGCATTAGGGTTTGTATGAGCACATAGGATGTCTTATGACCAAAACCCATCAATTTTCACCCCTAAATTTGGTTTACTTACATTTATGAATCAAACTTTGATCAAATGTAACCACAAAACTTCTCATTTTTTGTAAATTTGGGCCCAAAACCATAAGGCCCATATATTAAGCCCAATAGGCTAAAATTTAATCTTTTGACCCTTTGAAAAGTATGGTTATTATAAAAACCCATTTTTATACAAGTATGAACTGTTTGATCCTTATAAAAACCAAATATGTCACTTTTTACCCTTATCTTTTTTTTTCTTGACAAATATGACCCTTAACAGGATTTTTGCTCTAAATTTTCATATCTTAAACATGTAAATACTTCTAACTTGATAATATGATGTATAAGGTATCTTAGCTCATGGATTATCACTTATTGTTGTTTAAGATGTCGAGATGTGTTAAGATCTAACACTTTTTTTTCAAGAAAAAACCAAGAAATCACACATATTAAGCATATAACACATAGATCTACACATTTTACGGGACCAATACTGTAACAACCCGAAATCCAGGTATTCTTCTATTGGCCCTGCATGTTGGTTATGTTGTCAGATTAGGGCTTTCATGATAGGCGAGTACGCTGGGCGTTCAAGGTGTACGTTGCGCGTACTCGCGCGCCTCATTTGGACGCGTTCACCCTCAGGTACGTTGGGCGTACCCAAGGTTACGGTGGGCGTAACCGGTCCAGACCTAAAAACCCTAATTCCATTGGAGGGCTATAAAAGGAATGTGTGGCTGGACTTCTCAGCCACCATCCCTCAGAGAGAACCCTAAAGAGAGTGTGCATTCGTTCTTAAGCCATTTTGTGAGTATTCTAAGCTTGGTGGTGCCATTCCAAGGTTGCAAAGGAGAAGAAGAACTCATTGGGAAGGCTAGAAGTGGTGTTCAAGTGTAGATATGAGCTTTGCAAGGGTTGAAGCTTCATTATCAGGTAAAAAGTTTGGATCTTGTCACTTGGTTCATGTTATATGCTTCCAGTACCTTTTTCTAGGGTTTTAGTCCCAAAGGTGGAGACTTTTTGTGCAAATGGTCTCCATAAGCTTAGATCCATCATACTTCTGGCCTTTTGGAGTTGTAGACTCATAAAAATGATATCTTGGACGTGAATGTTGCACCATGCATGAGATATAGGACCTTGAGTTGGATTAGAATGATGTTAAGAAGTGTTGGAGCCTTTACAGCCATGCCAAGGCTTAAAGGTCTCGACTTTATGGGTTTAGACGCATAATCAGAGTCGGATCTAGAAGTTGGAGTAATAGCTTAACCGATTCAGACCAAAAATGAAGTATGATAGAATCTGATGGTTACGCCGGGCGTAACTCCCAGTACGCGCCACTTACTGGGTGGAGACCCCGATCCATGGGTTGGCGATGTACGCCCCACGTACATCAAGCAGTACGCCCCACGTACTCTCAGGGTTGACTTTAGTTGACTTTTAGGGTTTTGGTCAACATGAAGACTTTGGGTCAAGGAAGGGTAAAATGGTCTTTTACCCTCTGAGGAATGATGATAAGGGATAAAGTTTTAGTTGTGGAAGTCTTTGATTATTAAATGATATTTTTATGATTAGGTGAGGTAGAGTCGTCATTGGAATTTGGAGATAGCGAGCACGCGAGATCTTAGACTTTCCACGAGGTGAGTTTTCTCACTATACAGTACCCGGAAGGGGTTTTAATGTGTGACCGGAAGGTCGGATATGTTATGAGATATATGCATTGTATGTGATAAGTTAATCATTATATGTGCCATGTATGATATGCTTGATATGGGATGGAAGGCATTATGTTATGGGCTGGAAGGCGAATATGTTATGGGCCGGAAGGCGTTGTAAAGTGGACCGTCAGGTTGACGTAGGTAGGACCGGAAGGTTTACCTAGTCGGGACGGAAGTCCCCTGAGACACATGGACCGGAAGGTCAGGGCCTGGAAAGGCGTATGTGCGTAAGTTGTATTTTGGGGAACTCACTAAGCATTTATGCTTACCGTTGTTGTGTTATGTGTTTCACGTACTAGCGAGGACCGTGGGAAGGCGCCGGCGTGATCATACACATTATCGGGGAAATTATTTTATGATCTTTGAGATGTATTTAGTTATGATAATATTGTTCACATTTGAATTTGGAATATTAAACGATGGTTTTTGGTGTTTGCAAAAATGAAAATTTTGTTTTAAAATTTACGTTGTTACAAATACTACCTTCCAAACCGCATCTGTAATCACCCAAAGTCCTCCTCCTAGGATTCCAGATCGCAAGTACTCTATACCTTGCTGAACAAAGGCTACTCTCATAAGTTCATTTATGCTACATACTCGTACTCAAAGCAAATCACGGGTAACAGTAGCTCCTAGGCTAAGGCATCACAAATCAGACCACTCTATTCCTAAAATATAAAGTACCTAGCCTACTTTCTAGCATGCATAACATATCTCATAATATCTCATAACACTCAAAGTAAGGGTATTTTGGGAAAAACACCGTTCGGGTGCTGACTGATTGTAGACACGGCTCTTTCTCGTTTTTCTCTTAGAAACTCTTACTCATTGTAGAGAAATCATTTCTCTTGAAAATTTGAGTCCAGACATACCCGAAGGTGCTTCCGAATCCCTCAAATGAAGGCTCTGATACCAACTTGTAACGACGTAAATTTTCAAACCAAATTTTCATTTTTAAAATACATAAAACTCATATATTAGATTTGATAAAAAAAATCATAAGTGTCTCAATGTCAACATAAATCCACAACAAAAGTCAAATCCTAGAATCCTCAACAACATCTCGAACAGGTGTGTACAATCACGCCGGTGCCTTGCCACGATCCTCGGAAGTACCTAAAACACATAACACATAACACGGTAAGCATAAAGCTTAGTGAGTTCCCCAAAATACCACACACAAATAATTAGCCACTCGAGGCTATAGCTCCGGAAGACCTTCGGGTCACTGTGTCTCAGTGGGACCCTCCAGTCCCACAACTCATTGGACCCTTTGGTCCGGTCTAAGTGAGGACCCTCCGGCCTCATAGATCGTTGGACCCTCTGGTCTGGTCTATGTATCATATAATATAGCATAAATATCACACAACAAAATGCATAAGTCAAGTAAGAACATACGAACCTCTGGTCATAAATAAACACCACTCTAGGTAATGTATAATGAGAAGACTCACCTCGTAATCTAGTAAGCAAAAGTCTCGTGCTTGAAATCCTCGATCTATCATCTGCCTATCACAAGGATAATATCTCTAATTAATATTCTCCTCACACTCAATTGCACCGAATGATGATATCTTTTACACTCTAGCCTTAGAAATGGATAAAATACCATTTTACCCCTTCCTGACCTCTATCACTTATTTGACCAACCCTAAAGTCAACAACGGTTGATTCCAGTCAACAGCCCCAATTGACCAGACTCAGCGAGTGCACTCATGCGACTTGGCGAGTCCCATCGTTTCTCGGTAATCTCATGATGGTCCCATCGTCGAGTTAACCCTAACTCACCGATCCATCACATGATAAGGATCATCGGGACAAACCCTAACCGACTCGTCGAGTCGGCTCATCGACTCGGAGAGTCCATTCAGACTCAACTGTTATTCAGATGATTTCAAGACATAAAACTCTCTCACATTCTAGATCTAAGCTTTCTAGGCTCAAATATCACGTAAAGCCTCGAGCTTTATGTTCATGCATGGCACGAAAGGGCTAGAAGTGCCAAAACAAGCTTGAGAAGAAGTTTCTCATTCAAAGGGCTACCATGGCTGAATAAATCAGGGGACTTTCGACTCTAGGGACCTCACAACGTCCAGATCTGATGTCCAACTCTAAGAAGGTGTTCAAAACCCTCAAGTCCCCCCCCCCCCCCCCCATAAAAGATAAAAATGAAACCCTAACTCTAAGAACATGATATCTAAACCTACAAAAGAGAAAGTTAAGAACTTTATACCTCAAATAAAAGCTCCTGGACATATGAGCAGCATATCTAATAGTCTCTTCACAATCCTTTCTTGGAATCCTCCTTTCCTCTAACAAAATACACCCCAAAGCCTCAAGTAAAGCTCAAAACACTCTCAAAAGCTCAATGGGGAGATTAGGGTTTTTTCTCAGTGAGGTGTGTCTGCAAATGAGGCTATAAGTGCCTTTAAATGGGCCCCAAGCTCGGTGTAACGCCCACAGATACGGGCTAGTCAATTTATAGTCAATAAGTGTCGAAAACTAATTTTTGAAAAAAGATTATTTAGAGTAAATAATCTTAACCAAGTTGTAGAATATGTCTCAAGGGTTCTGTACATATAAAGAACGCCGAAATTTGAGTTATAACGAAGAAGTTATGACCCGTCGAAGTTTTACAGCAAAACCGACAGGACACCGGGAATCGTAAAAAGTGAATTTACGATTAAATACTTTCTAGTCTTAGCGATCTAAATGAAAGTTGTACTATATTTTAAACCTAGAGCGTGTATAAAAAGAACATCCAAATCTGACTTCGTATAAGGAAGTTACGATTTTTCTAAGATTTAACACAACAGTGCACAGCCCGAAAATTTGAATTTTAGATTGGTCGATTTTTAGCCTAAATAATCTAAATGAGATATGAATATATTGTTAATAGGAGTTAACTGATAAAAAGACAGTCGAAAACGGAGCTCGTATGAGAAAGATATGGACGAAGCTTAGTCTCTACTCTTCAAGTGCGGTGAATTCGATGCAGATTTTTAAATCTAAGATAGAATAAGAATTGGCCGACGGGGTATAAATGAAAGTTTTATTACTCGTAAATACCAATGCGTGGATATAAAGAACGTTGAGAATAGAGCTCGTACGAGAAAGATATGGACGAAACTTAGTCTCTACTCTTCAAGCGCGGCGAATTCGATACAGTTTTGTAAATCTGAGCTACAATGAGAATTAGCCGACGGGGTCTAAATGAAAGTTGTATTACTTGTAAATACCAACGCGTGGATATAAAGAACGTAGAAAATGGAGCTCGTATGTGGAAGATACGGACGAAGCTTAGAGACTACTCTACGATAAAAACCCTATAAATAAAGGGTGAATCCTTCATATTTCTCACACCTTTCACCCTCTCTTTCTCTCTCCACTTTCTCTCTCTAAGCCACCTTACCCCCTAAGCCTAGGTAAACCCCTAGAACCTGAAGGAAGCCACAAGGCTCCTGGACTCCCGAGAAAAAGGGTCTTTCGGTTCAGAAACGCTGCTCCAAGCGAAGCCCGGTTTCGAGAAAATCCACTGTAAGTAAGCTACGTCTACGCTATTTTTAATATAGATTTTAATTAATTATAGTAACGTTATTAGGACCTTATGGTAATTATTTGGGCTATTATTATGGGTTATATAAGTGTTGTTGTAAAATCTTTTTAACCACTCGCGGTACGGGGAATTTGGTTTGGAGGGCCACTTGGGTTGCTGGATTCAGAAATGCTATATGCCAAAATGATCCTGAACTTCGGTGTTTCATGTTTGGCCCCTATCTGTACATAGTGGGTGAACAGGATTGTTTAACGCTTATATAATAGTAATAATAGCTAGACTATTAATTAGTCTCGGTAAAACGTTAGACTAAACGAAGTGCTGTCTGAGAACCGCGTCACCACCTTATCAGGTGAGTGCATAGTTACTTTCATCTTCCACATATATACAAAGTATTTTATATAAAATTTTGCTATGTATGTATATTATCTGAATACTTGCTGTCTATGCTGGATGAACGATTTTATACATGCTTCAAATGAATTAAACTCTATATGTATTTTATAACTACAAATAAGTTGGGTAAAACATGGGTAGATGAAATATGAGTTGGATGATGAGATGAGAGGTGATATAGACCATGAGATAAGGGTGAGAGGTGAACAATGAGAGAAGACTTTTACCCAAATGATGGACCCGTCATCTAGCAGAATATGGATGACAACCACAGACTATTCTAGACAGTCTAGTGGACCACTAGCAGGCCCGCAACCTGTAGGTGTTGTGAATGATGTGTTCACCCGCTGTACTCTAAACCTTGGTAACTATGCAGACTTAGTGCCTAAACCTTGGTGACCATGCATACTTGATGCCTAAAACCTGGTGACTATGCAGACTTAGTACCTATACCCTGGCGACTATGCGGACTTAGTGCTTGTTGTATAAACCCTGGCGACTATGAAAACTTAGTGCCAAAACCCGGTGACGATGGACTTCGTGCCAATTCCTTAGGATAATCCTTAGGAATAAATGAACGAGGAATAGCTGACTTTTAGGGTAGATCGTTAAGAGTAAAGAAGATAATGGGGATGGGTAATTGGGTTGATTAATTGTTTGAAGATTAAACATAATAATTATATTATTGTGGGTTGAAAACCCTATGTACTCACTAGGCTTCCCAACCTAACTCACTCAGTTTATTTATATCACAAGTGTTGATATGAAGTCACATTACACTAAGAGATTAAGGAGATATAAATCACTAGTGATAATGAATGCAAGTTCTGTTTATGCTTATGTTTCAGCATTGATGATGATATCCCAAATGTTTTAAAATGAATAAAAATACTTTTCTTCCGAAATGCATTGATAACATATTTATCATGTTTTACTAGGATCATATTCTGCAACATTTTTTACTAAAAGAGCTACTCTGATTTTTATAAAGCATAAACAAAATCGGTCTTTCTGGCCGTGAAAATGGGGATGTCACAGTTGGTATAAAGCATTAGTTTAAGTGAACTAGGAATAAGGATTTATATCTCGACTTAAACTTAGAATGCTAAGCGAGTATCATGAGGAGTGTGTCTAATATATTTTAGGAAGTACACCTTAATAGACACGCGCACTAGCTCATTTAGGGAAGATGCCTAAATTGCTTTTATGTGCTTAATAATTTGTGATGCTTTATGCTATCGTTTGATCGGATATAAGGTCTGTTGCCGACCAGATCTGTAAATTTTATGTGTTTAGATTTCTAAACATTGAATTATGATATTAGAACTGTCATATAGCTTTTCGAGGTAATAAGGAGGAATACGCGTCTAAAACATCCTCTAACTTTTTTCTCGTCTCGATACACCAAACAACTGCTTTGGTGTGCAGAACATCACGGTGAACACTCGTAGTGAATTGAGTAAATGGAGGAAATGAGAAGGCTTATGATACTGAATGGTACCTATCGGAAGATATCGTAAGAGTGATATCTTGCCTTTAGAATGCGTCTAAAAAATAATACATCTAGTATGAGTGAAGTACACTTTCGATTAGCAGAAAGAAAGATTTTAGGTATAATCCATGAAGTTACCCCATTGTCTGACATTTCCATCACCAACCAAGTTAAAGCAGAATTGATGATCGAAGATATGCATGGAAGAAGTCCTAGTATAGTTTAGAGAAAATTATATGAGTGGGACCCTATGTAAAAGTAACACCAGGGGTTCACACAACCTCTAGCAAAGAGTCTCAAATGAGGTCTGTTGCTGGAGACCCCAAGTAAAAATAACGCCTTTATAGGTTAATCTGGTGAGGGGGATGACAATCTTGGAGAAATCTAGGACAAAGCTCCGATAGTAACCGGCCAATCCCAGAAAACTCTGGATCTTGGTGGGGGATATCGGCACCTCCCATCTCATGACCACCTTAATCTTGGCCGGATCAACCAAAATCTAGTTCTGATTAATGAGGTGTCCCAGGAACAGGACCTCTCGTAACTAGAAATCACACTTGGAGAATTCGGCATAAAGCCTCTCCGATCACAATACTCCAAGAATATCTCTCAAATAATACACCAAAATATCGTCGATGAACACGATCACCAATCGATCCAGCATAGGCCTGCACACTCGGTTCATGAGATCCATGAACGTTGCTTGTGCATTGGTGAGTCCAAAAGGCATCACCATGAAATCGTAATGCCCATAACAATTTCTAAAGGCCATCTTCTGGATATCCTCCTCACGAACTCTCATCTGATGATATTCAGACCTCAAATCGATCTTGGAAAACCAAGATGCACCCTGTAACTGATCAAACATATCGTCGATCCTCGAAAGCGGATAACGGTTCTTAACCGTCAGCTTGTTCAACTTCTGGAAATCGATGCACATCTTGTGTCAACCATCCTTTTTCTTGACAAAAAGGATTGGTTCTCCCCATGGTGAGCTACTCGGCCGGATAAAGCCCTTCCCCAACAACTCCTAGAGTTGTAAGGACAACTCCTGCATCTTAGGCGGCGAAAGGCGATAAGGTGCCTTGGTGATAAGCGCCGCTCCCGGAACCAAATCAATCCCGAACTCCACTTGCCTCTCGGGAGACACACCCGGTAACTCCTTAGGAAAGACAACCGGAAATTCACTCACTGTCGGAACCTCAGCGATAGAACTCGATCTCACAGCAGCAACTCGTGTGTCTATCGCATATGCTAGAAAACCCCTGCAACCCCACTATAGACTCTGCCTCGCTCTGACAGCCAAGTAGAATGTTGACCCAGATCAGGTACCCTCGCCATACACTGTAAGCACTCCCCCACTAGGGTCTCGTATGGTCATTAATTGACGCTCGCAGTCGATCATAGCTCCAAATCAACTCAACCAGTCCATGCTCACAAAGAAATAGACATCACCCATCGCGATCGGGACCAGATCTATCGGGAACTCAACACCAAAAATCTCGAGCACACATCCCCGAATCACATCAGTCGCAAACACTACATGCTCATCGGCTATGGAAACCCTCATAGGTCGGCTCAACGCCTCTCGCCGGATACTGATATGATGACTAAATGCTAATGATATGAAGGACCGACTCGCACCCGAGTCAAATAACACCAAAGTAAGTACATAACTCACAAGAAAAGTACCTAAGCATATCAAATTGTAAGCACAATATAACTCGAAATATAATAAGTAAAAGATCACATACCGACCAAAACATTAGGTAATGCGTGGACCTCCTCCGCTGTCAACTGAAAGGCTCTTCCGTGAGCTCTCGGTACCTCGGCCTTCACTGGGCGGCTCTCTGTAGCTCGTGTAGTAGCAGGGGAAGATCCCTGTTCTGATCCCTGTAGCAGCTGTGGGCACTCGGCCTTCCGATGGCCAATCTGGTTTCAGTGGAAACAAACTGCAAACCCTTGGAACAGGTAGAGTTCTGCATTGACTTGATGTCGGGTACCGCCCATATAGCAATGGCGCCATATCAGTTGGCACCGCAGGAAATGCAGGAATTATCTATGCAGCTTCAGGAGCTTCTAGACCGATGGTTCATACATCCGAGCAGTTCCCTGTGGGGAGCACCGATCTTTTTCGTGAAAAAGAAGGATGGATCTAATAGGATGTGCATCAATTATAGCGAGCTAAACAAAGTAACAGTGAAGAATCATTATCTGTTTCCAAGGATCTACAATTTGTTTGATCAACTGTAAGGTGTGTCTTATTTTTCCAAGAGTGAACTTCGGTCAGTGTATCATCAAAAGAGGATTTGGGATGAGGATATACCGAAGAAGGCTTTCAGGACTTGGTATGGGCACTATGAGTTTGTGGTGATGTCGTTTGCGCTCACCAATGCCCTAACAATGTTCATGGATCTCATGAATAGTGTGTTCTAAGACCAGCACTATGAGTTTGTGGTGACTGAAGAAGGCTTTCAGGACTCGGTATCGGTCGGTGATCGTATTTATTGATAATATCCTAGTCTATTATAAGACCAGGGAGCAGAAATTAGGAGAGTATTTTAGTTGATCCAGGCAAGGTTGAGGCTGTGATGCGATGGGAAGTACCGAGGAACGCATCAGAGATTTGTAGCTTTTTAGGTTTAGCAGCCTATTACCGGAGATTTATCCAGGATTTCTCCAAGATTGTTGTACCATTGACTCGTTTGACCAAGAAGAATGTGACCTTTCGGTGGGGTACGAATCAATAATTGGCTTTTGAGACCTTGAGACTAAGGTTATGCGAGGCTCCGATTCTAGTGCTACCTGAGGGGTGGGATGATTTAGTGGTGTAATGTGACGCATCGATTTCAGGGTTAGGTACGGTACTGATGCAGATGGGGCCTGTGATTGCTTACGCCTCGTGGCAGTTGAAGCCTCACGAGGCGAATTACCCTACGCATGCCTTGGAGCTAGGGGTAGTGGTGTTTGCCCTCATGATTTGGAGGCATTATTTGTATGGAGAGCGGTTCACCATTTATACTGATCATAAGAGTTTAAAGTATTTGATGGATCATCAGAACCTCAACATACAACATAGGAGGTGGTTGGATGTGCTAAAGGATTATGATTGTGAGATCCTATACCATCCAGGGAAGGCCAACTTGGTGGCCGATTCTTTGAGCCGTAAGACGACGGGGTGCCTAGTTGGGAATCTCTGTATGAGGATGACTATGATTTCTCCTTTGTTGGATATGATCAGGGAGTCCCAGGTCAAGGGGGTTAAGAAAGAAAACTGGAAGGTAGAGAAAATTCGGGGTCAGTATCCTTTATTTGTTAAAGATAGTTGTGGCCTTTTAACATAGTGTGGCTGAGTATGGGTAGCAGTAACAGGGGAGTGATGAAAAGGCTATTCGAGGAGGCACACAAGTCCAAGTTTACTATACACCCAGGGGATACGAAAATGTATAGAGACTTGAGGCTGACTTATTGGTGGCCATGCATGAAGCATGAGATCGCCTGGTTCATGGAGCGATGCTTGACCTGCACGAAGGTTAAGGTCGAGCATTAATAGCCTCATGGCAAGGTACAACCACTGCGCATTCCCATGTGGAAGTGGAAAGTGATCACTATGGACTTCACCACGAAGTTTCCTAGGAGTGCATGGGGAGTACACACCATATGGGTGATTGTGGACAGGCTGGCGAAGAGTGCCCACTTTATTCCGATTTTCAAGAGTATATTCGTGGAAAAGTTGGCGGATATATATGTACGAAAGGTGGTGTCTAGACATAGGGTGCCAGTGTCGGTAGTCTTTGACAGGGATGTCCGGTTTACTTCTAGGTTTTGGAAGAAGTTCCATGAGGAACTGGTCACTCAGTTACATTTCAGCATGACATACCACCCTCAAACTGACAGTCAGAGTGAGAGGACGATCCAGACACTGGAGGACATGCTTCGAGCATGCATGTTGGATTTTGGGGGAGTTAGGATACGTACCTTCCACTGGAAGAGATCTTATACAATAACAGTTATCATGCCAGTATCGACTGGGCACCATTCGATATGTTATATGGTCGGAGGTATAGGTCCCCGGTGTGTTAGGACGAGGTTGGGCATCGAGTCATGGGGAGCACTGAGGTTGTGCTCAAGACCACCGGACTGATTCAGCATGTGTGTGACTCACTGTGAGTCGTTTAGACACGTCAGAAAAGTTATGTCGAACGACGGCGATCAGATCTCAAGTTTCAGGTGGGGGATTTTGTATTGTTGAAGGTGCTGCCCTGGAAGGGGATTATCGGGTTCCATAAATGGGGTAAGTTGGGGCCTCTGTTCATAGGCCCATTCAGGATCATTGCCCGAGTGGGAAAGGTGGCATATAGCTTGGAGTAGCCAGAGTAGGTTAGTCAGATTCACAACACCTTCCACATGTCCCAACTTCGAAAGTGTGTTGTTGACGAGTCTGCGGTTATTTCATTGGATGATATTCAGGTTGATGAGGGCCTTAACTATGTTGATAGGCCGGTCAACATCTTAGATACAAAGACAAAGGGTCTTTGGAACAAGGAGGTAAAATTGGAAACGGTGCGATGGCAACATCAGAAGGGTTCCGAATGGACTTGGGAGCCGAAGGAGGAGATGCGGCAGCATTATCTTGATTTATTTATAGTTGCGGACTTCGAGGATGAATTCTAGTTCAAATAGAGGAGAGTTATAATACCCTAAACCAGGTATGACTTGAAACCCTTGAAGAATTTACTTTTTCGCATAATTGGTCCTTTGAGTACGTTGGGCATACTTATGTGTACGCTTAGCGTACTATGCACGGGTGATGGCGGAGGAGTTGGACGTACGCTGGGTGTACCAGGTGTACAATGGGCGTACATGCTGAGGGTGAAAACCCTAATTTGCGGACTTGTGGCCTATTTAAACACCCTTAACTCACTTGAGCCTCACCCTTACCAGCTCTCTTCACCTTCAAACATTCCTGGAATCCCTAATATCCTTTGTGAATGCATTTTGAGACTTGAGAGTGAAATTGTGGTCCTTTTTGTGTTCATCCAAGAAGAGAGAAGTGGTCAAGGAAGCTTGGAGTGTCATTTGGCTTCAATAATCTGCATATAGACGACCTTGAGGAGTTCCTGGATGTAAAAAGCTTGGATCTTTCCACTTAAATCTCTAGATCGAGCTAGGGTTTTCTAGCTTTGTTCCTTTTGTTGATTTTCGACCTCCATTTGTGAGTTTAGCAACTCTAGAAGATAGGAATGACAAATATGAGGTCCCTTGGTCCTTTAGTGTCATAAAAATGGAGTCTTTGTAGGAGTTTTGACCTCATGCATGGGTTAAGAAGCCTAGATCTGACTTTTGGACGTAAAGGAAACATGTATTAAGCACTTAATGGTGGTATTGGGTGCATATATGGCATGCAAATGCATAAAGTTTCCAACTTTATGCCTTAGGACATCTTAACAAGCCCAAATCTGACTTTTGGATGTAAAGGAATCGTGTATTAAGCACTTAACCTTGTTGTATGTTCAGTGTAACCCAGTGTATGTCGCGCGTAGTCCCAAGGCCCAATGCGTTGCGCGTACCAGGATTGTACACCGAGCGTACACATCATAAATGGACCCGAAAATGTTTTGGGCTTTTAAGCTATTGGGCCTTATTTGATTATTGGACTTGGTTACATTTTGTGAGTTATAGGCCATTTCATCTATATTGGGCCATGGATATATTGGTTGGGCTTTATTGGGCTAAGAGGCCCATTAATGGTTTTTGACATGGACGTTGGGCTCATTAGCAAAGAGAGGATGATTGGGCCTTAAGGAAGGATATCGGGTTTGGATTCCCTTTTATTCAGTAGAGTCCTAACATTGATTAATTTTATTATTTAGCACGGGAGGCTACAGATTGTTAGGAGAGCAGCTTTCACATTCAGCGGACAAAGGTGAGTTTCCTCACCATACCAATGGGTCTAAGGCACCAAGGCCTGCCCATTTCAGGATATGTAGTGTCCTAGCCATACTATTATTAATTGTTATGATAGTTGGTATGAGATAGGAAGTGTGATTGTATTTTATGTGTTATGTGGTATCAAATACCATGTGAGAGCCCATGGCACTTGGATGTAAGACCATGTGGAGAGCCCATGGCTTTCCTACCGAAGACCAAGGGAGAGCCCATGGCACTTGGATGTAAGACCATGTGGAGAGTGATGGCTTTCATATCAAAGGCCATGGGAGAGCCCATGACACTTAGGTGTAAGAGCATGTGGGGTGCCCATGGCATTCTAGAGTAAGACCCTGGGGACGAGCTCACGACATCCTTGTCTGTTGTATCCATTGCTTATGTGATTTGTATAGTTGTTTAGCTAGTACGTTATGTTATATGTGATTGTGTGTGGTTATGCTATAGGGAACTCACTAAGCTTTCAGGCTTATTGTTTATGGATTTGTTTCAGGTACATCTGAGCCCAAGGGCAAGGGCAAGGCGTGATGGCGCGACGTGCAGTCTTTTTCTCTTTCATTGATATGTTTTGGGGACACTCTGATGATTCAAATGAAGTTATAATGAATATTGATTTAAAAACAATTATGTTGGGATTTCATGATTATGCAATGTGTTTTATTAATTAAAAATGAAAATTTTCTTTGTAAAATTTGGGTCGTTACATACTATCCTTATGTTTCGCTATTTCTATATTACCATGTCCAATTGTGATTAGGTCTCCTTTTCTATTCACCATGGCTTGGTAGAACTCTAAGACGACCTTCCTACTTAAATAAAAGGGTGGAAAGAGGAGTTTTTTGTTGATGCTTCTGCTGTCTCGGGCCTCATGGCATATGGTGCTACTACCGATAGGGGTCCTGATGCTCTGCCCAACTTATCAACTGAAGAACGAGAAATTGTTGATCGTTTGGATCAAAACTATGTCAAGTGGGCGGACCTAAAAGAGGTAACTCTAGGGATATATGACATGAGTCCTCTTTTGAACAAAATTTATAAGAAATCGATTGAAACTGTGACTGATCGAGAAATAACACTTCTAGACCTTTGCATAAGAAATGGTTAATAGAGTCATCTGTGGTCATTGAGGAGTTCGTTGTACAAGATTTCCCTTCCCTTCAGAATCGAGCATGAGTTCCACCATAAATCCCCCTTCTTTAGAAACTTTGATACCACCCATCTCTTCTCTGATCAAGAAAAATGCCAAGGTAGAATAAGATAGTAGGAAACCTTTGTCTTTCTCTATTAGGGATGTCGTGAAGGGATTATCCTTAAAATGAAAAACTGGTTCGGAAAAGGTGGTTTCCCTTGGAGGGCGTAATGAACCATGCTGACACATCGATTGTCGCCTCCTTACTGAAACGAAGTAGTTCTGCTCGTGCTCCTAGACCAAATTCGAAAGAGTCCAGAGGATCTAGAACCCATGTCCCTCACACTTCTGTTGAATCTAATGATCCTGTAGAGACTCAGACATCTGCAGCTCTAGATGACTATCGTATGATCAGTAACCCTGCATTAAAAAATGCCAAGGAGAATATCCCCTCATCTGACTCCGAAGTTCCTTCTATTGGCGTTTTTCCTAGTTCCTCAGTCCAGGTGGAAGTCTCCCAGTCTCTGTTTCTTTCGAAGCTCTGGTTGTTACCAAGGTATCTCATCCTCTGTTAAGAGGTCCCATTACCTTTGCTTTATTTGATGTTGATATTTTTCGCCAGATGTAGTTTGGGATGAGGCTCAATCATTCACAAACCACTACAACAGAAGCTAATGTTGTGACTATGAGTCCCTTAAGCTTGGAGTCTAATATTCCTGGGTCTTCATCAATGTTTACAAATTTTTCCTCTACTAAACCTCCTTCCGACCCGAACCCCCCTATGTCTGCCGTAAATGGTAAGTGGCTTTGCCCATATATATATATATATATATATATATATATATATATATATATATATATATATATATATATATATATATATATATATATATGCTTGTGAGCTTACTTATCAGAGCCTCTTTCTTTCTCTTCCTTGTTTATTGATTGTAGTGATCCCTTCTTCTGGTAAGGAAGCTCTGATTCCTACCTTGGCCAGTCTTGCAGCTTTACTTCCTCAGTTTCAACACCCTTTTACTACCACTGATGTTCCTAGAACCTTGGATTGGCAAATGCTTCTGATGAAGAAACTCTTGACAACGCTCGGTCCCACCTCATGGAGAGTATGCACATCCTTAATAAATTATCTGCTCATACCAAGGTTTGAACTGAGGTTCTTACCCAACTTCGGGTTAAGTTTAAGAAGGGCATGCATAAGTTAAAAGCGTTGGGAAAGATTCATGAATGAATCCAACAGGATATACAGGAACTCCAAGAAAGGCTGAAAGGATTGTCCAAAAGAAATACTCTTCTTGTAAACGCCCTGAGTGAAAGTGTTCGCTGCCAAAATGAGTTGAAGAGTTTGAATGAAGATCTTCATATTAAAGCAAACAATGCCCTCAGTCATCGTTTGGACCTTACATAGAGTTGGAGGAAAAAACCCAACAGTTTGGGTCGCTAAATCTTCGATTTACTTAGAAGCTATCTATGCTTGAGATCTCCTGCTTTGACAAAAATGTGTGCCTCATAATGCTAAAGGAAGAACTTGCTGCCCAAAAAAAGAGTTTTTGCTGACAGGGATGCTCAAATTCTTTAATTGAATCAAGCCCAAACCTCCTTTCTTCAAAATGAATGTTGTTTTACTATCGCTGCCGAAACCAAAGCCTCTGAACTTCGATGGTTGGTGCAATAGGGAATCCCCTCCTTTGTTTGCACTTTACTTAACTCTATGGATTTTGGGGATGTTAATGATGTAGTGCAGATAGCCGCTATTCAGCTTGTCCTCCATCAGGCATGTGCGGATATGAAGGAAAAACATGTCAATGCTTTTGAAGGGAAGACTTTTCTTTACTCCTATCCTGGCACCGAACATCAGGGGTTAGATCATTTTTCAAGCATGGTATCCCAGAAGTACTCCTTGTTCAAGCATTTGGAGGGAGATTCCGTGGATATGAATATTTTGAAGGAGAAGTTGGGTGCTTTGGAGCCCTCTTTGAATCCTGGTGGTACTTCTAGTAATGTTTGACAGGTCGATGTTTATGTACCCTTTTTCTTTTGTTTTTTGTTCTCTATTTTTTTATGTCATGTGAATATATATATGCCCGTGTTGGCTGGGACTATGTAATTGTTGGATTAATGTCTAACTCCATAACTATAACTGGTAAGACTTGACCTGACCTGGCATGGTCCATTTGGGTTGCATGGCATCATGCACTTGGATAGACTAAATGAGAGAAATAAGACACTTATGGTTATTAATATATTATAAGTTCTAGTATATTAATAATAAGAATAATAATATTTAATTAGTATTGATTAAGAATTAGTTTAGAATTAATTATGTGATCAAAAGAAGACTAATTAAATATATGGGTTGATTGTGCAAATCATCCATAACTTATATAGTGGGCCAAAGCTCCATGGATAATCAAGTTGGGTTAAACCCATAGGATGCTCCATGGAGGTTACATAACCCATGGGTCATGGAAATGAAAGGTCATGACAATTAGCGCTTACATGGTGTAACCCTAATTGTAACACACTATATAAGCATCATATTATTCACCAAAATCGGCCACTAGTGTGTGTAAAAGGAGGGCGAGCCGATTTCATGAGTAGTAGAATTCTCTCAAGTTATCCCAAGTGTATTTGGTATTGTGTGAACCATTTGAGGTGTCACACTTGAGGCACTAGGCACTCAAGCTTCATGAAGACATTCTACATCAAAGAGGACCTAGGGTTAGGATCTCCGATGATGGCTGCTGGTGTGTATAAGACCCTTCAGCAGTCACCCTCGCCTCACCTCAGCAATCTTCCAGCCGATGTGAAGACAGAAACCGGTGAAGCCAAATCGCTAGACGTAGTGTGTAGAGGGGGAAGAACCACTGTGGCCAGTCGAATAAGCACCGTAGAGGTGTTGCTGTCTAGCTCGATGTCCTTCTCCGCTGCTACTTCACTGGAGATTGATGTCGTTGTAGCTCCGTTACCGGAACCAATACGTACAGTCGGGTTGGCCGCCAAGACCGACGACCGAGCTGTAAATGTTGTTGCGAGATTCGTGAGTGATCGGAATCGCTAGTTAGCCTACCTGTCACCTCTCCCTCTCCCCTCTTTTGATTTTCTCGATGAATCAATGTTATGTACGTCGGATGCTGTCGCCAGCAACCATATGGTTGCCGTTTTGGGTTGCCGCCGGCTGTCATAGCGAAATCACCACCACTTCCGCCTCTTTGTGATTCTGCCGCCGCCAATCGCCGCCAGGAGGGTGGTTGTGCTGTTGTTCCAAGTAGAGTGTGTGAGTGTTATATCTGTGATGTATGATTGGGTTTGTTTGGCCGGAGAATCAGGAAAAGCCAATGCCACCACTGTGAGGTGGTGGTTGCCGCCACGAGCCACCGCCGACCACCATGGTGTGGTTGTGTGTGTGATTAGTTTAGTGTGTGTGTATGTGGTTAATTGAGATTTTAGCCTTGTAAAATGTAATTTGAATTTGGAATAATGAAAATGAACCAAACCACCACCATGAGGTGGTGGCCACCGCTGTGAGCCGTCTTTGACCACCACTGCCCGAGGTGGTAGTGGGTGGTGCTCCGCTAGCAAACCCTCATGGACCTAGCCAAAACCCTAATGGGCGTATGGATTAGTTTTGGGCCTATTGGACCATGTTTGGGTGGAAAACCCTAATTGTGAGTATTTGGGCCTAAGACTTATTGGGCCTACTTGTGGGCAATTGGGATTGGATTGTGAATTAAGCCCAAATTGTTCCATGCCATTTATCTAGTGGAGTAAAGGAATTAATGGATCAAGTCCTTAATGGGCTAATTGAGAAAATCCTAATATTTGAGAATTTATCAAGACGTACAAGAGAATTATTTAATAATTGAAATATTAAATAAGAATCATTGGCGGAAATTAATCTAAGCAATAATGGACTTAATGGATTAAGTCCTTAGTGGATTAAGTCCTTAGTGGATTAAGTCCTTAGTGGGTTTGTAACATCCCAAAAATACAGGACAAAAATTTCATTTTTAAATACGTTATTAGAAAACGAACAGTGTAATAAAACATGTGTAATATCATGTTATATCAAAACCAAAGTAGAAATAATCAAAACATGTTATCATAAAACAATATTAGAGTGTAATCTTAAAGAATCTCATGTGCGGAAAACCATAATGTGATGCGCTGCGATCGAGCCAGCATCTTTCCTTAAAAAACGAGTACCTGAAACCAAAAATGTAAACCATAAGCATGAAGCATAGTGAGTTCCCCCAAAGTACCACATACCAAACAATCACATAACATACATATAATGTCAGGCATATCTGGGTGCCTGACCTGCCCCTTCGGTCCTCTCGATCGGATACTGACTAGCATATATGGGTGCTGGTCTCCCCTTCGGTCCTCTCGACCGGATACTGAATAGCATATTTGGGTGCTGGTATCCCTTTCGGTCCTCTCAACCGGATACTGGGGACTATTTCACCCCTACCACTATCACATAAAACCCTAGCATATAAACATGAATCACAAACTTGTAACATCCCAAAAATACGAGCCAAAAATTTCATTTTTGAAAACATATACTTAGCAAAACATTACTAGTAAAACATACACCAACCACATCATTTCATAAAAGTGTGTGTGTCTGGAAAACAGTGTATAAAAACATAACAACGTCAGAGTACAATCCCCAGGAAGGTCTCATGGTGCGGAATACAAGCGTGTGTGTGATGGGCCACTACCGCGCCAGCTCTTTCCCCTTCGAAGAAGAGGTACCTGAAACCAAAACTGAAAACTGTAAGCACGAAGCTTAGTGAGTTCCCCCATCATACCACATACCATATAATCGCATATCATACATATTGCCAGGCATTTCTGGGGTGCCCGACCAACCCGGTACAGCCATTCTGGGGTGTCGGCCTACCCGTGTCAAGCCATTCTGGGGTGCTGACTACCCATATCAAGCCATTCTGGGGTGCTGACTACCCTTCGGTCCTGACGACCGAACCT
This sequence comes from Lactuca saligna, assembly GCF_052625555.1. Classification (NCBI taxonomy): domain Eukaryota; kingdom Viridiplantae; phylum Streptophyta; class Magnoliopsida; order Asterales; family Asteraceae; genus Lactuca; species Lactuca saligna. The sequence continues at coordinate 188,556,393 of NC_136417.1, read as the reverse complement.
CGGGGACTATTTCACCCACTACTGCTACTGTCACATATATCATAACATAACATATTATCAGACATATATGAGGTGCCTAAGCTACCCTTCGGTCCTAACAACCGAACTCGGGGACTGGTCCCCTCCTACTACCTCTATCCAATATAACATAACTAGCCAGCATGCAAACCTATCATCACATACTATCAGACGTACCTGGGGTGTCTGACTACCCTTCAGTCCTAACAACCGAACTGTACTACTATCACATACAACATATCATGCTATCATATAACATATCAGGTAGTAGCAAACCTAGATGATATCACAAAGACAATCATCTATCATACATCTCCTACTGGTGGGCTGGCATTGTGGCCTTAGACCCACCGCTACTGGAAGGTAACTCACCTCGTAGTATGTAGCACCTGGTTCCTGGTATGTAAATCTTATTTGAGTATTTTCCATTTTTAGCCTTGGACTAGGCGAGTCATAGGTCCAACTCGCCGAGTAGAGCCGGGACCCGGGACACGTTTTAAGTTGGTGACTCGGCGAGTCACCGCTGTTGGATGAAACCCTAAGTTTCAGGGGTTTGCACCCTATTTAAACTCTCATTCCGCCCCAATCTTGCCCCCATTCACCCTCAGAGCTCTATACCTTGTTCAAGAGTTGTTTCTTTGTGAGTTTGAAGCATTTGGTGTGCTCTCTTGAAGTTTTGGAGTGGGAAAAAGAGTAGATCAAGAAGAAGAAGAGGAGGTCAAGCATCTTTGAGCTATCTCAGTGTGTTCCCTATGGTATGACTCGATTTTCCCCTTGTTTTCATGCTTATAGTCCCTTATAGCTCCATTAAAGTATTTCTTGAACTATTTCCAAGCTTGTGTATGTTTGGGGGTTCGTAATAAGCTAAGTAACCTCTAGATCTAGGCATGGTTGAGCTCCAGGAGCTCGGATCTACTGCCTTTATGGACCCATGTTGCATGAAGAACTTAGATCTACTCTTTTGGTGCATTTTGAACCCTAAAACCCTCATGGATGGATATTTACACGTAAAGTTGGAAACTTTACATGTTATTCATGCTCTAGGAACCCAGATCTATGAATGGCATGGACTGGATTCGAGCAAAATCACGTTTATGGCTCTTGCATGAAGCAGACTCGGCGAGTCGCTCATCTTACTCGGCGAGTCTAGTCGCGAGTCTCCGAGTTGTCCCCTTTTTCGTTGTGTTAAGTTGTGTAGTGAGTCCAGGGTGGACTCAGTGAGTTGGGAACCAAAACTCACCCATAAGGGAACTCGGAGAGTTGATGCCCAGACTCGGCAAGTTCAAGGCAATCTTCTTAGAATCAAGAACAGACTCGGCGAGTTGTTCATACAACTCGCCGAGTCATAGTATAAATTGTTCATCGGATGATGATGAACTCGGCGAGTTGTTCATACAACTCGGCGAGTAGGATGAAGGACTTGAACATCAGTTTGGAAGGAGAACTCGCCGAGTCAACGCCTAACTCGACGAGTAGAAACAGAATCTAGGTCAGTCGTTTGGATAGGGACTCATCGAGTTGGCGAGCCAACTCGGCGAGTCGGGTCAACTGAAAGTTGACTCTGACTTTGACTTAGGGCATGATCAGGGGTAAAATGGTCATTTTACCTGAAGGACAGTTAGCAGTATTTGACTAAGTGTTTGGTGGGAATTACAGCCGGAGGATTTCCGGAGCAGCAGCAGCAGCAGACACACTATTCCCACACAGATCAGCAGCTACTACGAGGTGAGTTACCTTCCAGTAGCGGTGGGTCTAAGGCCACAATGTCGGCCCACCGGTAGGAGATGTTGATGGGTTTTGGTCATAAGACATCCTATGTGCTCATACAAACCCTAATGCTTGGATCTAGGTTTCTCTATTGTACATGCTTTGAATCCAAGACTATAAACCCTAATTCTAGCATACAAGTAATCATATTAACATGAGAATAGTTTTATAATGTTACCTTGATTGTTATGTAGCAATAACAATCCCAAATCTCCTTGAATTCACTTTGGAAGGCTTAGAGTCACAAGTGTCACTCCTCTAATGGTTCACAAACACCATAAGCAAGAGGATGAAGAGGAGAGAGGATGGAGGCTACCAAAAACGTGTAGAAACCTTAGCAAGATCATTAGCCACGTTTTTTAGCCTTAAGGGGTCTTTATATAGTTGGGCTATTAGGGTTATCTAACAAGGAAACCCTAATTTGGATGCTTAAGCCCTAAGCAACCCATAGACTCCTTTAATTAAGCCCATGGACAATTTCCTTATGGGTTTCCCATTAGAATTCGTCCATCCCTTAATATAAGGCAATCCATGGCCCAAATCATAATTATCTTATAATTACAATTCCAGTCCCTTAAGTTTAATTAATCTCTTTCAGTCACAAAACTAATTACTAATTAATTATTGACTAATATTAATTAAACAATATGATTTCTCCTTTAATATATTATTCTATTAATAAATCATATTTAATCCTTACTCTCCATAATTCATCCTATCAAGTTGCTTTGGTGAAGGCAACCCAAAAGGACCATGCACCATCGGGTCAAGTACATACTAAAATAGTTATGGACTTAGACACTAATCTAACAGTCTCCCACTTGGATAAGTCTAACAACTATTCTACGTATGACTTCAGATCCCGATCTGCAATCGTAGCTTTCCAAAGCCGCTATCAACTCTGATCATATCAGATACGCGTGTCCTTAGATAAGGGATCATATATTCCTCCATTCTAGATATCATATGAGATATGATTTCAAATCATTCTCTTTGTACTATATCTCTATTTCCGATTTATGACGACAGACTAACTGAACAAATCAAATTAGCCCTAGCCCGGCCGAGCATTTACGTATGTCATCACTAAACCATCGAGAGGCCCAAAGATATCACTTTCATTCTTTGAATAAAAGGAACGGATAAACTTTGATACAATGCTTGCTTGCACTCACTAACCAAATGACACACAACAATATGTTTTATAACACCAAGTTACTAGTGCGTTTACATATTATCAATGTGCAATCGATTAGTAAGATACAACTCACACATCTCGGTTTCAAGAATATAAGATGTTATCGTCTCACTAATCACTCGAGATAGTGATCCAAGTGAGCGTGGGTTTAATCCAATGCTCAAATCATATTCATAAGCACTCATGAACGTTGCAGCAAACATTTGCTTATGTCTAATACTTTTCTAGACAATCCACACACCAATTCATGACAGTCTTCATTCATATCTACTTCCAACATATGAACGACTGTGGCCCGTTTGAATAATTTGATTATTCTTAATAAAATCAATTATTCTGGAAGTCAAAACATGCAAGGTGAAACACAAGAATAATACTAATCCCATATGGCCTCAAACCTTTGAGTATCAACAAAACACGTTTTATTTATCACCATATCGATTACTCATTATTTGTCGTTTCGGGTAATCAACTTCTTACTTGAATTATTACACTTGTCCCATGCTCCTAGCATGCACACAATGTTTACCTATGGTTCTTACTTTTGTGAAATAGACAAATTGAACACATTTCCAATCATTCTCATTTTACAACTCTAAATCCATTTTCTTAAGTGTAAGAATATCAAATTCTTGTTACATATAGAATATACTAGATTCTAACACTTTATGCAACGATCCTTTTGTAATGTCACTGCACCAAAGTCTCAAAGACTATTGCCAATGATATTACAAAGTCCTCTATCGGAGATTGTTACAAGACAATTCCTTAGATATGATGTCTCTCACTCAAAGTACATTCCTTTGAACATCCTTTTGCATAAAGGTTTCTAATCTAGTCATAGATTTTCAATATTTACTTCCCAATATGGACAAGCTTCCATATTTTCCATATGACAACTAATTTCTTAATAGAATCTTATCTATTCGTAATGATGTCAATATTGTCCATCCAATATGGAAACATTTCCATAATTTCCAATACTATACTTCCAACTACTCACAAGCGACCAATCCTCGTCGAACTTTGGATTGTCCTTTGATAGTTGTTTAATTATTTTTAGTCAAAACCGATTCTAGTCCCTTTTCCCTCTAAATGTGCTAGACATTTGGAAAATTTTAGAATGGTCAAACATTAAATCATTTTCAATCGATCCTATACTCGAAGCGTATGGGACACGATGCATAATGTTTTATTTGCTATGTTCTCAAAATTCGAATTGTGAAGAGGAATGCCGTAATCATAATCGAAACTTTAAGAACATACTATGTACCCTTGACTAAGTTTATTAACATTTCTCAACCTAATCCTTTAGATTTGAAATGAAGCATAATATTCTCTCCCTTAATTATAGCAAAACAACCTTTCAACTCTTACAACTTTGCAAAGTATGACTCTTGTTTTTCTATAATTAATATTGCCAACTATGCAATACGTGCCTTAATAATCATACAATCATAACATTTATGATCCCACTATCATGATGATTATTATAAAGCATAACACTTATGCTCCCACTAGCTTCGACATGTATTCATAAACATCTTAACTTTCAGAAAGACAATACCTATTGAATTTCTTAAGTCCATGTTTCTAATACTTAATACTTTGATAATCTTTTATCAAGGCTTCTTGAACTTATACACCTTTGCCTTAGATAGTTCATATGTGTGTCTTAACAATTAAGACTAATTGCCAAACCTCACAATTCAAATTATGGAAAGGGATGCCGTAACCATGATCGAATTCGAGAATGCAATTTTACAATCCCTATCTGTTAAAATCTTTCTTAGTGAAAGCATTTTCTCACAATCATTTTCATGAAGGAGGAAATCTTATGACACTTAGATTTAAACGGTGTATGTGTTCCTATCCATGTGAATTTGTTAAAAACCAAAGTTTACGACAAATTCAAACTCATATGGATCGAACTTTCTTAATCTTGATTTCTTGCCTTATGGTAGCACAGCTGCCCACCACGTCTTCCAAGTAGTTAAGCAGCTCACCTTTTCCTATCAATGTACTTTCCATTGATCAAGGTCCTTGCCTTTTATGCATTCAAATGAGAACTCATAGGACTCACATGCATAATTAACTCGATTGGATTGGCACAGAAACAAAATAATGTCTTCACGATAGGTTGTAAACCTCAACTCGTGTGCTAGTGATGATCGATAAGGTTTATTTGATTTGTTCTTGAAACTTTTCAAGACTATTAAGACTCCCACTGACTCCTTGACATATACGATTCTCTTATCAAAACATTTCTTGACAAACAAATATTCAAGAGTTAGTGTAGCTTTTATCAAAACACTTCACAAATTGGTCCTAGTTGGTCTTTTGTCTTATCCAAGAGATCACAACTTTCCACATTTGATGAATGCTATAAACCTTTAATACTTTTCACTCACATGTCACAATCTTAACTTTAAGACTTGTTATTGAAACGAAGTATGATTGACTTCTTGATTTGACCATTTCTTCAATCTTTGATTCCTCTTCTTAGACATACAATTGTACTAAGATTCACTTAGAGGATCAATTGAGATATGGTTCTTAATCATTAAGACACATTATAAAGCATAAAAGCTACTCTCCCTTCTTCTTAGAATGGAGAAACTTTTATCTTTCTGCCTACTTGATTCTTCTTATTCGTTCTACTATTGATCTAAACTCTTTAATCAATTCAGAATTACACTTAATCTTGTAAGTGTAATCATATTTACTAAGCCTTTAGTAAATCATGACGAATATCTTTGTTACTCTTATGGTGAACTTGATCAACACACAACTCTGTGTACTCGATCTCCTAGTCCTTCACTTAACACTTTGTCAATGAATTTGTCTAATTTTCAAATATGAAATTTCTCATTCATCATGCAACCAAGTTGCGTGATTCCAAATTTCAGTCCAACTGAAACTTTGGGCGATGAGAAACTCTCCCTATTTGGTAAGTTCTCGATATTTCCATAAATAACATAACTAAGAATCATATCCATTCGTTGTAGAAATATGCAAACATCAATTTTCATAACGATTTCATTGCAAGGAAGTAAACAAATAAATAAATTAAACAAAATTTGTTTTATTTATAAAAGCAGCGGAAAAACATTTGTCCTTACAATGCAAAATCTATTGAAAAGTATGTAAAAGGAAAATTTCTAACAACTCTATCATAACTATCTAAGCTCAAAATCCAATCTTCAAGTCCATGCGATCGAGATCCATCACTTGTGATTAGATTCATCTTGCTCTCTTATCAAGCTTCCTTTCTTTTCACCGATTCTTCAAAACATTCAAATGCAATCTTATCACATCATGTATTAAGAATCAATGAATAGGAACTTAATGGAGTTAGATAGTGGATTCTTACCTAAAGTAGAGCCATACGTTCTGACTCTCCCATCTCCTAGATCTCTTAGGTAATTAGGGCAACTTCGTCTCCAATGCCCCTTCTCTTGGCAATAAAAGCAAATTGACTCTTTTGGAACAACACATGGAACTACTTCAGACATCGTCTTTCTCTTATGATCAAACTTTTCGATCATTGCATGTCTTTCATTGCCATTGTCTATATCCATAGAGGTCTTGAAGGCAGATTCACCAATCAACTTTGCTTTTCTATTGCGCCAAATCATTGCTGATTCAGCAGCAAAAAGCATATAGGTGAGATCAATAAGGGTCACATCGTGGTTCATCATATAGTACTCTCTTACGAACTCACTATATGGGTTAGGAAGTGACTGAAGAACCCAATCGATAGCCATCGCTTCACCGACAACGGATCCCATCATTCTTAATCTATCAATGTGTGACTTCATCCCTAAGACGTGTGCACACACCGACTTGCCCTCTTTAGGTTTACTTGCCAAAAGGGCTTGAGTGATATTGAACCTTTCAGTTTTACAATCTTGTGGGTTAGGGAGAATAATTGGAGGAGGAGGAGGAAGTGAAGCATGATTTCTTGTTCCTCGATCGAATCGTGGAATATCATCTTCATGTGGAATGCTTGTTCCACGGGATTTGATAAGACCATAGTTGTCGAACTTTGACATCGGGAGAAAAACAAATTCAAGTTAGTTGATTGACTGAGTCCTTGGTAAATCACCCAAATGAAATTCCAAGGCTAGGACCCAACACAATATCCTACAACTCGGGAGAGGGATGCCGTAACCCAAATTGCAGAACATTTGAAGGTAAGTGAATGACGATTCACTAGTTTCCACCATGAAAAACGAAAAAGAAATTTAAGTTTTAAGTGAATGACGATTCACTAGTAACCCAAATTGCAGAACATTTGAAGGTAAGTGAATGAGATTCATTGAACATTTCAATGGCATGTTTAAATCTCAATATGCCCCTCAAGTTTGTGACTGGGATGCTGTCACACCCCCAAACCAGAACGGCGGAAACATTCGGGGGCGGAGGACGTCATATTCAGTATCATAACAGTTCATAGAAAGGAAAGTACACACCACCATATATATTAAAGTTTCCAAGATGTTTACAAAATTGTATTCATTACATGTTCAAAAGATAAATACATAAACATCATTCAAAAGAAGTAATTAACACCAGCGCGTTAATCCCAAAAGTTGATTCCCAAACCTGCTTAGCGGTTCCCTGAGAATACAAGTTATTTCAAAGAAAAAGTGTCAACAATTAAGTTGGTGAGTTCATAAGTAATTTAGAAAAATTGGATGCCATTCCAAAATGGGTGTATATTTTCCAGAAAACGCAGCATTTCAAATGTAAAGAGTTGTGATTTGTTTTGTTGAATGTGAATGTATTAAATCCAGAAAATCCCATATTTTCCCTAATGGTTGAGATACGAGTTGTTGTGTTTCCCAAGAAAAACCCTTATTTTCTTATAAAAGTATGAAATGCATATGAATGTTCGTGTTATAAGTTGTAAATAATTTCACCAAGAAAATCCCTTATTTTCCTAACATAAATGGCAGTCTCTAAGACCAAAACTTTGCAAGAAACCGACGTTCAAAAGTTGTGTCATAGTTTTATATAATAAAGCTATACGAAGATCGCATTTGTTAGATGAAGAATAGCTTTAATAGCTACTCGTTTATAAAAGCATAATACCATAATAATTACGTATTCGATGAGTTTTATAACCATACTAAACATAATATGCCTGTAACGACGTTCTTCAGGCGTCGCAGCGTTATGACAACTGTCACCCCAAAAGACGGACTGTAGCTAACAGTCAGGGCGCGGGATCATGACTTCCCATATAGATCTATACACATTTGACACGTTCTTCGAACGGGAGACTCTGGTTATAGACAGGACTTGCAGCATTACTTTCTAATAAAGAAAAGTAACGTTTGAAGATATACACGTCTCATGGATTCTCAACTAAGTCGGTATTAAAGTGATAGTTTTGTATGCAAAGTTTATCCTTTTTCACAATGTTTGACAAAGCAAAATCATAAGTTTTTAGAATGTATAAAAAGACTTAACAATGAAAGGTACTTTGAAATCATTATATACTTTGTATAATGTCTAATGCACACAAAGTATGACAAGAGTTTTCCATAATAGAAATAAGTTCCAAGTGATTTATTCGATAAAACAAGTGAAGTAAAACTTTATAAAATACACGATAATAACCGTATGTTTACTTGTATCCCCCCCCCCCTAAAAGAGTATAAAAGCATTTAAATGTATTTAAAGTGTGTTTGAAAGGGGTATGAACTCACTTGAAAGTTTGAAGATAGCAAGATGGAAAACCGGGCAGAGTTTCATCTCGGGAAATGGATTTTCCTCGGAAATCTCGGGATTCCTCGGGAGTAAAATCGACCTTCGGGACTTGCACAAAATGACCAGGGCTTCGGGGTAGTGCGAGCACAGAAAACGAGGTAAAACGCAAGCAAAAGGAGAGAGAATGGGCCATTTTCCCGGGAACCCTCGCATGCTATTTATAGGGGGACCTGAGAGGCCTCGTACGCGGGGCGTACGCTCGTACGCACCACGTACGCGTACGTCATGCGTGACCGAAGCCTTGACTGCCTCGGCCTCGGATGGGACGGCTCAGGCTGTCGGGTCGGATGGGACGGCGGGTCGGGTGCCTCGCATAGGGCGACGTGGACGGTTTGAGGCCAAGTTCCTCAGGTACGCGAGGCGTACAGGGGTACGCAGCGCGTACCTCGGATGAGGACGCTGACTCCCCTTCGGATAATACCGAAGTTTTAATAAAAATTATATATAAATTATTTATCAAACTTCGAAAATTCATATCTCCTTCATACGAACTCCATTTTTGACGTTCTTTATATCCTCGCGATGGTGAGACTACGGTCTACAACTTTTATTTAGATTCCGTTGGCAAATTCCGGAATTATTTTTATTATTTATTTATTAAAATGATGTGATTAAGGAATTTCTTTAAAAATTCATAACTTATTCATACGATGTCCGATTTGAGCGTTCTTTTTATGCATGTTTGTAGTTTAACGATATCTACGACTTTCATTTAGACACCTAAGGTCAGAAAGTTTTTTATTGAAACTTTGCGTTTTTACGCAACTTTGTATTGTCGGTTTTTTTCGGAAAACTTAGAATGATCATAACTTCTTCGTTATAACTCGGATTTTTGTGTTATTTATATGTTTGGAAACCTTAAGACGATAACTACCACATAGTGTACTCCAAATAGAGTTTTTGAATACTTCATTTTTCGATGATATTCTAATTCTTTTCTCAAAGAGGTTACAGGACTCGATTTTTACTGACTTGAAATAACGGGTTCTTACAGATGCCGAGGATCACAAAGCGGGTGTGAATAACCATGCAAACTACATGGTGCCCTCACATGTTACAATCACCTATTCGATGTGCCGGTAAACCACACACTCTCCACCGAACTATGACAAACATTGAGTCACCCTTTGCTACCTTTGGTTAGAACCATTTAGTGTGCCGGTAAACCACACACACTCCACTAACGTCTTCACAAGGGCACAAAGTGTAATTTCATGGAATTGCATCAATTCAGTTTTGCCTAAGTAACTAAGATTGGGAATTTGAAAAACATTTAGTTACTTTGTATTTCATTATACTTATAATGGAAGGTTTCGTCCTATCCTACCCGTTCGGCTAACGACCCTCCACTAGTCAAGAGTGCGGTGGGTAAGAGTGGATACCCATTCAATCGCCATTTTATAGGCAATTTCCTTAAACACCCCTTATAGACCAGCTTTGTGAATGAGGCCTACTAACGGTAAGACTGACTTTTACTCATACATATATATAACGTTAGACTTTTAATATTATATATAGTATAAGGTGTATTTTATACTTTTAAAATACTATATGGTTAACTTTAACAATTACACTTTTAATTCAATTAAATGGTTGACCTAAACCTTTATGGATTTATTAAATCTCTTTTAATTATACTCCTTAATTAATTAATAAAACCATAAGGGTGTGATTTGAACTTTTCAAAACTTTACTAGGGTTTTAGAATTTAACATTCTTAATTAAACTTTTAATCAACTTTTAAATTCCAAAACTTGATGGCAAATTTTGAAACATTTCAAAACATTAGGGTTTTAACTATTTAAATTTCAAAACTTCAAAACTTTTGGGTTCAAATTTAAACAATAAAACCTAAAGGGGAAAATATGAAACTTTTCATAACAAAAAGGATCAAATAACAAATAATCTAAACTAACATTTAGTTACATAATTATCCATATTTGATTTATTTAATGATTTCTTGCAAAACAATTTATCAATTTACTCAAAATAATTAATCAATTATCTTATAAGGAAACAATTATCTTATTAATTGATAATTATCTTTAATTAGATCAAGAATATAGTCATATATATCATAAAATCGGATTTATATTGATCTAAGATGATAAGGTAACTATCCATATGCAAAAACAGCAAGAAATCCCGAGATAAGCATTATCTAACGAGTTGACTCGTCGAGTCAGGCATGGACTCGTCGAGTCTGCATGGACTCGGCGAGTTCAGCCATGGACTCGGCGAGTCCAGCCACCAGAATCCAAAAAATCGAATTTTCCATTTATACAATGCATCAGTACAATTGAAACCAAGCTAGGCTCTGATACCATGATGGGTTTTGGTCATAAGACATCCTATGTGCTCATACAAACCCTAATGCTTGGATCTAGGTTTCTCTATTGTACATGCTTTGAATCCAAGACTATAAACCCTAATTCTAGCATACAAGTAATCATATTAACATGAGAATAGTTTTATAATGTTACCTTGATTGTTATGTAGCAATAACAATCCCAAATCTCCTTGAATTGACTTTGGAAGGCTTAGAGTCACAAGTGTCACTCCTCTAATGGTTCACAAACACCATAAGCAAGAGGATGAAGAGGAGAGAGGATGGAGGCTACCAAAAACGTGTAGAAACCTTAGCAAGATCATTAGCCACGTTTTTGAGCCTTAAGGGGTCTTTATATAGTTGGGCTATTAGGGTTATCTAACAAGGAAACCCTAATTTGAATGCTTCAGCCCTAAGCAACCCATAGACTCCTTTAATTAAGCCCATGGACAATTTCCTTATGGGTTTCCCATTAGAATTCGTCCATCCCTTAATATAAGGCAATCCATGGCCCAAATCATAATTATCTTATAATTACAATTCCAGTCCCTTAAGTTTAATTAATCTCTTTTAGTCACAAAACTAATTACCAATTAATTATTGACTAATATTAATTAAACAATATGATTTCTCCTTTAATATATTATTCTATTAATAAATCATATTTAATCCTTACTCTCCATAATTCATCCTATCAAGTTGCTTTGGTGAAGGCAACCCAAAAGGACCATGCACCATCGGGTCAAGTACATACCAAAATAGTTATGAACTTAGACACTAATCCAACAGATGTGTGATTAGATGATTGTCTTTGTGATATTCATCTAGGGTTGCTACTACCTATGTTAGGTTTATGTGTTAGTGACAGTAGGGGGAGATAGTCCCCCAGAACACCGGTCGATAGGGCCGAAGGGGCGGTCATGCCCAGCCATGCTAGATAGACTATGTGATATATATGTGTTATGTGGTAGTAGTAGGGGGTGAAATACTCCCCAATATCCGGTCGAGAGGACCGAAGGGGAGCTAGCACCCAGATATGCTAGGCAGTATCCGGTCGAGACGACCGAAGGGGAGGCCAACACCCAGATATGCTAGGCAGTATCCGGTCGAGAGGACCGAAGGGGTAAGTCGGGCACCCAGATATGCCTGACAATTTATGTATGTTATGTGATTATGGTATGTGGTATAATGGGGGAACTCACTAAGCTTTGTGCTTACTGTTTACAGTTTTGGTTTCAGGTACCTCTTCATCGAAGGGGAAGGAGCTGGTGCGGTAGCGGCACATCATGCACACACACTGGTTTCGGCATCTATTAGATTTCTCTAGGATTATTACTCTGATATATTGATTGGTTGTATGATTTGGCTTTTAGACTTGGTTTACGTTATGATGTGGTTTGATCAAACAATGTTTTTAATTATTAACGTTTTCTAAAGTAATGTTTTAAAAACGAAATTTTTGGACGTGAAAATTAGGTCGTTACATAGTAGCTGCTGATCTGTGTGGAAATGGTCTGTCTGTTGTTGCTGCTCCGGAAATCCTCCGGCTGGAATTCCCACCAAACACTTAGTCAAATACTACTAACCGACCTCAGGGTAAACTGACCATATACCCTTAACCAAACCATGAGATAAAGTCAAAGTCATCTTCCAGTTGATCCGTCTCGCCGAGTTGGCCTGTCAACTCGCTGAGTCCCTATCCCTTTGTCTGACCACTATCACGTCTCTACTCGTCGAGTTTGGCATTGACTCGACGAGTTTTCCTTCTAAGCTAAAGGCCAATAGTCATTCATCCTACTCGCCGAGTTGTATGAACAACTCGCCGAGTTCTTCTTCATCCGAAGAACACTCTATGCTGAGACTCGCCGAGCTGTATGAACAACTCGTCGAGTTTGTTCTTGAGGCAAGAAGATTGCCCTGAACTCGCCGAGTCATGGCATTGACTCGCCGAGTTACTACATGCGTGAGTCTGGCTTCCAACCCACTGAGTCACACCCTATGACTCACTACTCCAACCCACAAACACGAAAAGGGGGAACACTCGGGGACTCGCGACTCGACTCGCCGAGTCCGAGGGACGACTCACCGAGTCGGCCACATGCAATTACTATACATTCGCTTTTTCTTGAATCCAGCTCATGCTATTCACAGATCTGGGTTTCTAGGGCATGAATTACACGTAAAGTTTCCAACTTTACGTGTATATAATCACCAATGAAGGTTTTAGGGCTCAAAATGCACCAAAAGAGTAGATCTAGGGCTTTCATGCAATATGAATCCATAAAGGCAGTATATCCAAGCTCCAGGGACTCAATCATGCCTAGATCTAGAGGCTAACAACTTATTACAACCCACAATGCACAAACAAGCTTGGGGAATGGCTCAAGAAGGACTTTCATGTAGCTAATAGAGACTACAAGCATGAAAACAGAGGGGAAAAGAGTTATACCTCAAGGAAAACGCTGAGATGACACAAAGATGCCTGGCCTCCTTCTCCTCTTCTTGATCTACTCTTTTTTCTCCTCAAAAATCTTCAAGAACACACCAAAACACTGCAATCTCACAAGGATTAGGGGTATAAACGATGTTGGGCACTCTGAGGGTGAAGGGGGCGAGCTTAGGGGCGGATAAGAGGGTTTAAATAGGGTGCAAACCCTTAAAATTTAGGGTTTCATCAGACAGCGGGGACTCGCCAACTCCAGAATATGGACTCGCCGAGTTGCCAACTTAAACTTGTTCCGGATCACATCTCTACTCGGCGATTCGGACCTACAACTCGCCGAGTCCAAGACTAAAAATTAAAAAAAAAGAAACACTAAGATGAATTTTTACGTACCAGGAACCAGGTGCTACAAATCTCCCCCACTTATTCTAGACTTCGTCCTCGAAGTCTGTCGCTCGATCCTGAAATAGCTCGGGGTAATGCTCCATCATTTCTTCCACCGGCTCCCAAGTCCACTCTGAACCCTTGCGGTGCTTCCATTGCACCTTCACTAATTCCACCCTCTTGTTCCGTAGATCCTTCGACTTCCGGTCGAGGATTGCGACTGGGCGCTCAATGTAATTCAGGCTGTCATCAAGCTGTATATCCTCTAACGGAACCACCGCTGAATCATCCACAAGGCACTTCCGCAGCTGGGAGACATGGAAGGTGTTGTGGATCTGACTGAGCTCGGGTGGCAGATCCAGCCTATATGCCACCTTTCCCACCCGGGCTACAACCCTGACCGGACCAATGAATCTCGGGCCCAACTTGCCCCGCTTCCTGAATCGAATGACGCCTTTCCAAGGCGACACCTTCAGGAGAACCATATCCCCGACCTGGAACTACAGGTCTGATCGACACTTGTTGGCGTAACTTTTCTGTTGACTCTGCACAGTCTGAAGCCTGCTTTGAACCTGCTGGATCCTCTCGGTCGTCTTGAGCACCAACTCAGTGCTCCCCATGACCCTCGGGCCAACTTCACCCCAACATATCGGGGTCCTACACCTCCGTCCGTACAACATCTCGAATTTGGAAACGGTCAATACTCGCGTGGTAGCTTTTTTTGTACGAGAACTCAACCAAGGGAAGATAGGTATCCCAGCTACCACCGAAGTCTAACACGCATGCCCGCAACATATCCTCCAAAGTCTGGATGGTCCGCTCACTCTGACCATCCGTCTGCGGGTGAAAGGCGGTGCTAAAATGCAGACGAGTGCCCAACTCGTCATGAAACCTCTTCCAAAATCTGGAAGTGAACCGCACATCTCGATCTGATATCACTGACACTGGCACCCCGTGCTGCGCCACTATCTCCCTGATATAGATATCGGCCAAATTTTTGGCCAAGATACTCTCCTGAATTAGAATAAAATGGGCGCTCTTGGTCAACCGATCCACGATGACCCAAATCGAATCTACTCCTCGCACCGTTCGTGGAAGCTTTGTGATAAAATCCGTCATAATATCCTCCCATTTCCACAATGGGATATCCAACGGCTGCATCTTGCCGTGCGGTCTCTGATGCTCGGCCTTGACCTTCCTGCAGGTCAAACACTGCTTGACGTACCACGCCACATCCCGCTTCATGCAGGGCCACCGATAGTCTAGGCGAAGATCCCGATACATCTTCGTCGCCCCTGGATGAATAGAGAATCGGGATTTGTGCACCTCCTCCATCAAGATCTGGCGCACGCCTCCGTAATACAGCACCCACGCCCTATGGTGTAGAGTTAATAACCCTCGACTATCATAATCGAAGGAGGTGACTTGACCCACTATACGCTCACTCTTCCGATGTTCCTCCTTCACAGCCTCCTGCTGAGCTTCCAGAATCTGTTCTAACAGGGGAGTCACTACAGTCATCCTCATGCAAATATCCCTGATCGGCGCCGCCTTGCGGCTAAGCGCATCGGCCACCACATTGGCCTTCCCCGGGTGATAAAGGATCTCGCAATCATAATCCTTCACCACGTCCAGCCACCGGCGCTGCCTCATGTTCAGATTCGGCTGATCCATGAGGTACCTCAAACTCTTGTGGTCCATGAAAATGGTACATCGAACCCCGTAGAGGTAATGCCGCCATATCTTGAGGGCAAAGCCCACCACCCCCAACTCTAAATCATGCGTCGGGTAGTTCGCCTCGTGAGGCTTCAGTTGCCTCGAGGCATAAGCAATGACATGACCCTTCTGCATCAATACCGCGCCTAAACCTGAGAGGGACGCATCACAATATACCACAAAATCCTCTACGCCCTCGGGCAGGGCTAAGATTGGCGCCTCGCACAATCTCTATCTCAGAATCTCGAACGCTGCCTGCTGCTCAGGCCCCCATCGAAAGACCACGGCCTTCCTAGTCAACCGTCTCAGGGGTACGTCTATCTTAGAGAAATCCTGAATGAATCTCCGATAGTATCATGCTAATCCTAGGAAACTCCGAATCTCGGATGGAGACTTCGGAACCTCCCATCTCATCACGACCTCCACCTTGGCCGGGTCTACTGAAATCCCGTTCTGGTTGACAAGGTGCCCAAGAAACTGCACCTCGTGCAACCAAAACTCACATTTGGAGAACTTGGCGTACAAGCTCTCCCTCCTTAAGGTTTCCAAAACCTCTCTCAGATGCTCCTCGTGCTCCTCCTGTGTCCTAGAATAAACCAAGATGTCATCAATGAAAACTATCACAGACCGATCCAGCATCGGTCTACACACGCGGTTCATGAGGTCCATGAACGCGGCAGGAGCATTGGTGAGCCTAAACGGCATCACTACGAACTCATAATGGCCATAACGCATCCGAAACACGGTCTTCTATATATCCTCCTCCCTAACCCTCATCTGATGATAGCCTGAATGCAAATCGATCTTGGAGAACTAAGATGCTCCCTGCAACTGATCAAAGAGGTCATCAATCCTCGGGAGTGGGTAACAGTTCTTCACCATCACCTTATTCAGCTCCCGGTAATCTATGCACATCCGATGCGACCCATCCTTCTTCTTCAAAAACAGGATCGGGGCTCCCCAGGGTGAACTGATCGGTCGAATAAATCCCTTGTCTAGCAGCTCCTGCAACTGCGTAGACAACTCCTGCATCTCAGGAGGAGCCAACCGATACGGTGCCTTGGCTATCGGAGCCGCACCAGGAACTAGGTCGATCCTGAACTCTACCTGACGCTCGAGAGGTATCCCAGGAAGCTCCTCCAGGAACACATCAGTGTAGTCTCACACCACTGGAACCTCGCTCACCGTCGCCTTATCCGTCTCCTGGGTATCCAAAACATACGCGACATATCTCGCGTAACCCAGCCGAAGGTAGCGCCTAGCTCTCACTGCTGAACATAATGTAGGTCCACGTTGCGGCCCCTCACCGTGGATCACCAACTCTCCCCCACTTGGGGTTTTGATCAGCACTAACTATTGTGCGCAATCTATCACCGCCCCATTAGGGCTTAACCAATCCATGCCTATAATCACCTTGTTCCCCCGCAAAGGGATAGGAACCGAATCCACCAAATAGCGCTCCTCAAATAACCTTAGGAAACAATCCCTGAATAATGTGGACGCTCGCACCGATCGATCATCGACAATCTCTACCTCTAAAGGGCAATCCAACATGCTCGAAGACTCAGTAAACCTCTTGCTAAGCGCAAGGGAAACAAATGAACGGTAGCACCCGAGTCAAACAACACCTGAATAGGAATACCGTTCACATGGAACGATCCTAAACCATATACATGGAGCACATATCAATATTATAACATCACAAAAAAATAAAGTAGAGGGAAAGAATCATAACATCTGGTGCGGCGCGTGCCTCCTCGGTAGTCAGCTGAAATGCCCGGCTCCTCACCACTGGAGCCTCTGCCTTGCCCTATCGGCCATCAGTGATCTGTAGGGTCGCTGGAGCCGGCGCCTTCACTAGAGCGGGTGCTGGAAACTGAGGGCAATTGGCCTTCTTGTGGACCCTCTGGTTATAGTGGAAACACAACAACTCAGACGTCTGTATCACAGGTGCAAGGGCGGTACAATCCCTACTGAAATGCCCCGACTTGCCGCACTTATAGCAGCCCGACGATCCCAGTCTACATGCCCCCTCATGAGGCATGTCGCATTTCCTACAGTGACTCGGTCCTGACTGGCCTTTCGGCCTACCATCTGATCCCTTGGGTTCTTCCCTGAAGCCCCTCCTGTATGTCCCTCCTCTGTCTTCCTCTTCCGGACGTGCTCCAGATCTATCTCTCTCTCCCTCGCCCTGGCAATCATAGAGTCCAAGGTAGGGCAAGCTGAAAAACTGACATGCTCTCGAATATCAGCTCGGAGTATGTCATGGTAGCGGGTCCTCCTCATGTCCTCATCACCCGCATACTGCGGCACTAATAATGCCCTCTCCCGGAACTTGGAGGTGATCTCCGCCACAGTCTCTGTCGTCTGCCTCATATCCAAGAACTCCCTAGGCAGCTGCTGAAGCTCAACAGCCGGCGCAAACTCTGTCCTGAACCTGGTCACAAAGTCCGACCAGGTCATAGCCTCGACAGCCGAGGCTCCCAACGAGTCACTCACGGACTCCCACCAACCCCTAGCTCGATCTCGTAAACACCCTGCCGCAAACCTCACCTTCGACCCCTCAGGGCAGAATCGTCTGTGCAGACTCAATGTCTACAATCCACCGCCTGGCATCTATGGGGTCCTTCGCCCCGTGAAAATCCGGCGCACCACTGCCCCTGAAGTCCTTGAAGGACAGTGTGTGGGATCCTGACAGGCTAGATGCCATGTCGCTCCTGAATTCCCTGAGGCGATCCTCCATCATCTCCAATATCCCTTCCTTGATCGACCCGAAGATAATGGGGGTCGACTCAAGGATGCCTCTGGTGATCTCTGATACGATGAACTCGCGTAGCCCCTCATTTACTGGCTCGGAACCTGATCCCGAACCCGATCCCTCTCCTGTACAACCAACTGCTGGCCTCGGGCGTAGTACCACCATTCTGAAATACAAAAGAAATAACAACTGTTAGCGATACTGATACCTCTGGAGGGATCACACCTACTACAAGTTCCCTGGTCTTATCTTGGCCTTCCTTGGTTCGGGTACGGATCCTCTGCTTTCAGTAGTACGGGCCCATACTACCTTCCACATCTATCCGTACCTTCTCCAAAGACTGCCTTGACTCTACCAGGTCCCTTCCACTACCGCTGATCACTGCTACTCTTATCCTAGGCTTTCCCTAGAAAACCTCTAGCCCCACCCAACCCAATCCTCAGTTTTTGAAGGTCTCTTTGTGATGCCAATTAGCTATTACCTGAATACAATCACATGCGACGAGACTCGGATAATCCTTCGAGTAAGGGACTCATCCCTACAACGGTTAGGACTCAAACAAGAGCTACGCAATAGGGTCAAATCCAACACTCTGAGATAATTCAACCCTCATCACATGTGACTTTAACGTATTCACCTAACAGCTAACTCCCATCACTCAAAGCCCACATAGCACAAAGCAAACAACATTTGGACAAAAGAAAACAATCTTAAGAAACTTTATCCTCGTAGAGAAAAACTGAACTAGCATACAATGATAAACTCGTACTATCAGGCATAACCTAAACAGGCTACCCTACTGCTGTCTACTCAATTCTAGCATGTAACTTTTTCATATACTGAAGCACATAAAGCATGCACATAAGGCATCACTCCCATATCCTTAGTCCTATTCTAGCATGTTGTTCTACAGTAACTGATAAACATATATAAACTTGTATGGGTACATTGGGGAATACTTACTTGAGCTCGGCCGGTCGCGCACATCACACACTTCGTTCCTTCTTAAAACTCTTTACTTGGCTTTTCAGAAAATATTTTCTTCTTTAAAATCTTTTAATCCCTTGATTTGAGTTCAAACAACCCCGAAGGCATGTCTGAATCCCTCAAACCAAGGCTCTGATACCAACTTGTAACATCCAAAAAATACGAGCCAAAATTTTCATTTTCGAAAAAATATACTTAGCAAAACATTAGTAGTAAAACATACACTAACCACTGTTGGATTAATGTCTAAGTCCATAACTATAATTGGTAAGACTTGACCCGACCCCGGCATGGTCCATTTGGGTTGCATGGCATCATGCACTTGGATAGACTATAATGAGAGAAATAAGACACTTATGGTTATTAATATATTATAAGTTCTAGTATATTAATAATAAGAATAATAAGATTATTTAATTAGTATTGATCAAGAATTAATCTAGGATTAATTAAGTGATCAAAAGAAGACTAATTAAATATATGGGTTGATTATGTAAATCATCCATACTTGTATAGTGGGCTAATGCTCCATGGATTATCTAGTTGGGCCAAAACCCATATGATGCTCCTTGGATGCTCCATGGTGTATTTGAACCCATGGATCCAAGGAAATGGAAAGTCATGACAATTAGGGTTTGCCCTAATTGTAACACTATATAAAGATCTTATTCTTGACAAAATCGGACACTAGATTATTCTAGAGAGGGCTAGCCAATTTTATGTAGTGTAGAATTCTCTCAAGTTATTCCAAGTGTATTTGGTGTTGTGTGAACCATTTGAGGTGTCACACTTGGGGCACTAGGCACTCAAGCTTCATGAAGACATTCTACATCAAAGAGGTATGTATTCTATCTTGTTATATTGATAGTTTTGTATGCTAGATTAGGATAATACCTTGGATATTCATATTTGCATGTATAATAGAGAAAACATAGATCCAAGGTATTTAGGGTTGCATGTACACTTAGGAGTGTTAGAATGCTCATAACCCAACAGTGGTATCAGAGCATAGGCTTGTTTTCTTGTTATACCTGCAATAGAAGCTGAAAAATCGAAATTGGTGCTGTCAGCCCAGCAGACTCGCCGAGTCCATGAAGGGACTCGACGAGTCCAAGGCAAAATGCATCCAACTCGTCGAGTTTTGTTCATGCACTCGACGAGTTGGACCCCAGACAGCATATCCTCGAGGTTTTTGGCTAGAAATGGACTAGGAACATTACCCTAAGTTGTTTTTGAACTTATAAACTTGTTTTTTAATGTGGTAATGTTCATGCTAATCCATTTTTCAAAGATAATTGTCAATAGATTCATGTTTTGTATTAGTTTAAAGGTTAGACTAATTACATGAAAAAGTTTGATTTGAATTATCTTGTTCTTATGAGTTTCTTAGATTAATAGAAAAGTTGAATGAAATAGTTGGTTTCAATCCATTTTAATCTAAGAGTTGAGTATAAAATGTGTTTGTGTAACTTATCCTCAAGTTACATGAAGAGTCACATTAAAGACTCATAAAACTCATAAAGTTGGCAAAGGTTACAAAAAATGAAGAGTCTAGTTCTAATTAATTGGAGTTATGACTCCATAATTTGTCCTCAAGTTATGGAGGACCAAGAGTCTCTTCATTAAATAAATATATAAAAAAAAATAATGTAACCTTAATTAATTTCATAAGTTATAAAACAAAGAAAAAGTTAATTCTTTATTAGTTTAAAGTCTTCCATAATTTGTCCTCAAGTTATGGAACTTGAAGAGTTTTTGGATTAAAACTACTTTAAACACATAAGTTATGGAATTAATTAGTTTTGAATAGTTTCAAAACTTGCCCTCAAGTTTTGGAATTTGTAAAGTTTTCTCTTATGAATACTTTAATTCCAAGTTAGCCCTTAGAATTTTAAAAGTTAAGATTCAACCCTTATACTTTATAATATTATAAGTTAATAATATATATATGTATAAGAGTAAAGTCGGTCTTACCGCTAGTACGCCTCATTCACGAAGCCGGTCTATAAGGTGGGTATAAGGTTGTTGCCTATAAAATGGCAACTTAATGGGTGTCCACTCTCACCCACCGCTTGCTTGACTGGTGGAGGGTCGTTAGCCGAACGGGTTTGACATGACTATAATTCTCCCTTCATTAAAAGTATTAATGATAAATACTAAGTAACTAAACTCTTAATAATTCCCAATCTTAGTTACTTAGGAAAATGTGAATAAGGTGCTAATCCATGAAATTACACTTTGCACTTTGTTTAAGTCGGTTAGTGGAGCGTGTGTGGTTAACCGGCACACTAACTCGTATTTAACAAGGTAGGCAAAGGGTAACTTAATGTTTATCATAGTATCGATGGAGCGTGTGTGGTTAACCGGCACATCGATTGAGGGGTAAACACTTAAGGGTACCAAGTAATTTGCATGGTTACTTCACACCTTGTTTTGTGATCCTCGGCATCCCAGTCACAAAACCTGAAGGGCACACTCGAGATTGAAACATGCCATTGAACAGTTCAATGAATCTCAAAAGATCTAGGAATTTCAAATCCAATTAAAACCTAATAATACATTTCGTTTATCTTGGTGGAAATTGGTGAATCATCATTCACCTACCTTCAAATTGTTTTATAGCTTGGATTACGGCATACCTCTTCTAAGTTATAAAATAGTCTGTTGGGTCCTAGCCTTAATATTTCATATTGGGTGTCATATTAAGGACTTTAAATCAACTATCTTGAATATCTCCCAAAACATGTCTGGTTTAGACATTTATGATCTTCCCAAATCTCTTGAAACAAGCTTTCCTAAATGAAGATGATGTCCCATGGATATCATACTTCTCTCTCCTCCTCCAATTATTCTCCCTAACCCACAAGTTCTTGAAAAATTTAAGGTCACTCGAACCCTATTGGCAAGACAAGGTCTAGGTGTGATCACATCTTGGAGATGTAGTCACATATTGACAAGCCGGGAGAGTTGGGTGTCAATGTCTTGAGAAAGTTGGTGGTTCAATCACTTTCTAAGTCACATAGTGAGTTCCTTTGGGACACCTATGAAATAGACTATGACAAGACCCTTAATGATCTTATCTATTGTTAAGATCAACTTCCTGAAACTTTATGGACATTGACAATGATGACACTGGAAATACAGAAAAAGCATTCTCTTCCCAATGGAAAGGGATCGGCCATAGTCAACTCGGTTGAACAAATGGTAAAGAGAAAAGCTAAGTCTGTGATAGTCCCGTGTACCATTATCAAAGGGTCCATATGTTTATATTGCCAAAGAAAGGGTCATTATTTGCGAAGCTGCCAAATTTACCTAAGGGTGTTAAAGTCAATAAGGTTGACTCTACTTCAGGTAAAGTCCACTACTCTAACTCTGTTAAGTTTCTATTCTGAGATTCTTGTTGCATGATGTGACTGGGTCACATGGTAATGTTTTAAGAATCAAAGAAAAGTAAAGGAACTTAAAGAAAGAATATGTTGAATCTGATCGCATAGATGGATTTCTATCGCGTAGTTTGAAAATCGGATTCTTGAGCTACTTCTTAGGAGTTATGAGATATTGCTAAGGAATAGATAACAACAAGTTTTTATATGGATTGTAAGGATAAGTTTTTCCGCATAGTTTTTAAAATAAAAGAAAATTTTGATTTTATTTATTTTAAAAATATCCTTACAATGGCATTTGAGGAAAAAATTGTTGCTTATATGATTCCATTAATAGCAAGAGTGGAAATATGAAATTGATTCCTTCATTTGTGGTAATGTCTAAATTTACCAAATAAGGAAAGATTCTCATCATCCAAAGTCTCAATTGGATCGGGACGTGGAATCATGCAAGTTGTATAGCATGATGAGTGAGAACTTTTCAAGTATTGGAAAAATTAAGACTAATTACTTATTCACATGGATGTGTGAGTCAAGTAATGGACTAAGGGATCGAGTACATAGTCATGTGCACTGATTAAGTCCACCACAATAGATATAAGGCTATTCGTCATATTTTACTAGAGTTCAGTCAATATGATTATACTTACAAGCTTAAGTGTAACTCCGAGACATTGGAAAAGGTTCCAATGCATAGCAGAGCGGATAAGAAGAATCAAATTAGGCAGAAGGATAAAAGTTTCTCAAATCTGAAAAGATGGGAGAGTACTTTAGTATCAGTTTTGTGATCATCTTAATGATTAAGAAACCATATCAAAATTAGTTCTCTAAGGAAGTCTTAGTGCATTCTTATGACTAAGAAGAAGGGATCTTGAATTGTTGAAATGGTTAAATCAAGAAGATGAGTCATACTTCGTTCCAATACAAGTCTTAGAGTCGTACTCCAAGATTGTAATTTGAGTGACATGTCTTAAAGAAGGTTTAAAACACTTATCAAATGTAAGAGTAAAAGTTTTCTACTCTTGTACATTTGAAATTGGTAAGTTGTGATGTTTTGGATAAAACAAAGACCAACTAAGGCCAATTGTGTGAAGTGTTTGTCTTGATTAGAATCCGCACTATCTCTTGGATGTTTGACAAGGGATTCTTATAGGTCAAGAGGACAGTGGGAGTCTTAAAGGTCTTGAAATTCTCAAGAACTAATCAAGAATGAAACCTGAAGTTCTTCACTAGCACACGACTTGAGGTTTATAACCTATCGTGTTGACATATTATGTTCCCATTCTAGTTAAAGTTGGCTTTGCATATGAGTTCTTAGAGTTCTCAATGTGTTGCACAACAACTTGGAAGCAATGGTAGGCCCTTGAGCTGCCAGGTGGCAAGAAATTAAGATTGAGTTCAATCCATATGGTTTTGGATTTGTCATTATCCTTGTCTTGTGATTATGGTTTTGACAAATTCATATGGGTAGGAACTCATACACCAATAAATCTAAGTGTCATAAGGTTTCTCTCTGATTCATGAAAATGATGGTGAGGAAACACTTCCACTAAGTAGATTTTAGCTAGATAGCAATTGGGATATTTGCATTCTCAAAGTCGTTAGTGGAGCGTGTGTGGTTTACCGGCACACTAACTTGGACTTGTGAGAAGTGGCAAAAAGGTCTAACCATTATGATTACGGCATCCCTCTTCATAATTGTTTAGACACACAAATGTGCTATCTAAGGGAAGGTGTATGTTTTTTGATAAAGTCTTATCAAAACAATCTAGTATCAGAAATCTGAACTTTGGTCAGAAAGTCAATAAAGTATTGATTTCTAGAAGTCGAGCTTTCTGAGTACATGTCAAAGCTAGTGGGAGCATAAGTGTTATGCTAATAATCATCATGTTAGTGGGAGCATGATAATTACGATAAGTATTGCAAGCTAGCAATGTTAATTATAGAAAACAAAAGGTTTCAATTGGGAAAAAGTGGTTTTGCTATAATTAAGGGAGAGGAAATTATACTTCATCTCAAATCTATAAGCTTAGATCGTGAGGTTTTAATCATTTAGTCAAGGATATATATGAATTTCATGTTGGAATGGCTCAACATAAGGAAATTCTGTATATGGGTCCATTATTTGCGTTCTTAAATTCGATTATGATTACGGCATCCCTTTTCATAATCTGAATTATGAGAACTTGGCAAATTGAAATGGAAATGTTATAGCAAAAGACTGGTTTAGCCTTTATGTGAGACATCATGAATCGTGTCCCATATGCTTCGGATATAGGATCGATTACATGTGCTATATTCATCCTTTCTAAAAATTTCCAAATGCCTGGGGCATTAAGAAGGGAAAAGGTTTAGAACTGGATATGACTAAAAGGATTAAACAATTGTCGAGGACAATCTAAGGTTTACCAAAGATTGGTTGCTCAAGGACAGTTAGAAGTATAGTGATAATTCTGGAAGGACCATATTGACATAATCTGTAAGGAGGAAACTCTTGTTCAGAATTGATAGTCGAAATGGAATCTGGAAATGTTTCAAAGTTAGAATTTTCAATCTGTGTAAGATTAAGGAAACTTAATGCAAGAAGGATGGTTCCAAGGACTTGATCTCCTTTGGAATACTCTGTAATGATTGTTGTTAAGTCTTTCTGACTTTGTGCATAATCATTACAAGAGGATCGATGCATATAAGTTTAGAATCTAACAGATTTCAGTAAATGACATGAATTTGGAATTCTTGCATTTGCAGTAAGGATTTGGGAGTGTGAAAAGAGAATCATTGAAGTTATGTTCATTTGATCTAGTTCACAAAATAAAGATCATAGACAAACATATTATGCATACTTGGTGTATGGCATGACTAGTGTTTAGAAAACATAGTGTGCATGCTTGGAGCATGGGACAACTATTGTTTTAAATTCAAGAATAATGTTGATAGCTGAAACAGTATACAATGAATAATGTGTAATCATATGGTGATAAATAAAAGGTGTTTTATTTATATTCATAAGTTCTGAGACCATATTGGATTCAATTATTATTGTGTTGCACTTTGCATGTTTTGACTTCCCGAATAAACTAGGTTATTCTTCCGGAATGACTACGTTATTCAAACCATCCACAGTCGGTCATATGTTGGAAGTAGATATGAATTAAGACTGTCATGGGTTGGCTTGTAGAGGTCTAAGTTGTTGGACAAAGGGCTACAACACTCATGAGTGCTCATAAGTTCTGAGTATTGGATTCAACCCGCGCTCATTGGAATCACTTCATGAATTTTATCACGAGTGATCATGAGACGATAATATCTTATATTCTTCAAACCTAGAGATATGAGTTGTTACTATGAGTTGGTTGTACATTGATTGCACGAAACGCATTGGTAACTCGATGTTATAAAACGTGTCTTTGTGTATGATTCAACAAGTAGTAGAACAAGCCATATGAGTCGAAGTTTATCCATTCCTTTTACCTTCGGGATAAAAGCGATATCTGTGGGCCCCTCGATGATTTGATGATGACAAATGGAAGTGCTCGGCCGGGCCAGGACTGATTTGATTTGTTCAATTAGTCAGTCGTCATAAATCGGAAATCGGGAAACAACAAATGGACAGAGAGAATGATTATAATCCATGTCTCAGTCCATATGATATCTAGAATGGAGGAATATATGATCCCTTATCTAATGGACAAGTCATTGACAAGATCAGAGTTCATCTACAAGGTCAGAGTTCGACAGAAGCTTTTGAGAGCTACGATTACCAGTTGGTTCCTGAAGTCATACGCAAAAATAGTTTTAGACTTATCCAAGTGGGAGACTGTTGGATTAATGTCTAAGTCCATAACTATAATTGGTAAGACTTGACCCGACCCGGCATGGTCCATTTGGGTTGCATGGCATCATGCACTTGGATAGACTATAATGAGATAAATAAGACACTTATGGTTATTAATATATTATAAGTTCTAGTATATTAATAATAAGAATAATAAGATTATTTAATTAGTATTGATCAAGAATTAATCTAGGATTAATTAAGTGATCAAAAGAAGACTAATTAAATATATGGGTTGATTGTGTAAATCATCCATACTTGTATAGTGGGCTAATGCTCCATGGATTATCTAGTTGGGCCAAAACCCATATGATGCTCCTTGGATGCTCCATGGTGTATTTGAACCCATGGATCCAAGGAAATGGAAAGTCATGACAATTAGGGTTTGCCCTAATTGTAACACTATATAAAGATCTTATTCTTGAAAAAATCGGACACTAGATTATTCTAGAGAGGGCTAGCCGATTTTATGTAGTGTAGAATTCTCTCAAGTTATTCCAAGTGTATTTGGTGTTGTGTGAACCATTTGAGGTGTCACACTTGGGGCACTAGGCACTCAAACTTCATGAAGACATTCTACATCAAAGAGGTATGTATTCTATCTTGTTATATTGATAGTTTTGTATGCTAGATTAGGATAATACCTTGGATATTCATATTTGCATGTATAATAGAGAAAACATAGATCCAAGGTATTTAGGGTTGCATGTACACTTAGGAGTGTTAGAATGCTCATAACCCAATAACCACATGATTTCGTAAAAGTGTGCGTGTCTGGAAAACAGTTTATAAAAACATAACAACGTCAGAGTACAATCCCCAGGAAGATCTCATGGTGCGGAATACAAGCGTGTGTGTGATGGGTCGCTACAGTGCCAGCTCTTTCCCCTTCGAAGAAGAGGTACCTGAAAACAAAACTGAAAACTGTAAGCACGAAGCTTAGTGAGTTCCCCCATCATACCGCATACCATACAATCGCATATCATACATATTGCCAGGCATTTATGGGGTGCCCGACCTACCCGGTACGGCCATTCTGGGGTGCCGGTCTACCCGTGTCAAGCCATTATGGGGTGCTGACTACCCATGTCAAGCCATTCTGGGGTGCTGACTACCCTTCGGTCCTGACGACCGAACCTCAGGAACTATTTTACCCCCTACTGCTACTGTCACATATATCATAACATAACATATTATCAGACATATCTGGGGTGCCTAAGCTACCCTTCGGTCCTAACAACCGAACTCGGGGACTGGTCCCCTCCTACTACCTCTATCCCATATAACATAACTAGCCAGCATGCAAACCTATCATCACATACTGTCAGACGTACCTGGGGTGTCTGACTACCCTTCGGTCCTAACAACCGAACTCTACTACTATCACACACAACATATCATGCTAGCATATAACATAACAGGTAGTAGAAAACCTAGATGATATCACAAAGACAATCATCTATCATACATCTCCTACTGGTGGGCCGACATTGTGGCCTTAGACCCACCGCTACTAGAAGGTAACTCACCTCGTAGTAGCTGCTGATCTGTGTGGGAATGGATTGTCTGCTGCTGCTGCTCTGGAACTCCTCCGGTTGCAATTCCCACCAAACACTTAGTCAAATACTTCTAACCGACCTCAGGGTAAACTGGCCTTAACCCTTAACCAAACCATGAGATAAAGTCAAAGTCATCTTCCAGTTGACCCAGCTCGCCGAGTTGGCCTGTCAACTCGCCGTGTCCCTATCCCTTTGTCTGACCACTATCCCGTCTCTACTCGTCGAGTTTGGCATTGACTTGATGAGTTTTCCTTCTAAGCTAAAGGCCAATATTCCTTCATCCTACTCGCCGAGTTGTATGAACAACTCGCCGAGTTCTTTTTCATCTGAAGAACACTCTATGCTGAGACTCGCCGAGCTGTATGATCAACTCGTCGAGTCTATTCGTGAGGCAAGAAGATTGCCCTAAACTCGTCAAGTCATGGCATTGACTCGCCGAGTTACTACACGAGTGAGTCTGGCTTCCAACCCACTGAGTCACACCCTATGACTCACTACTCCAACCCGTAAACACAAAAAGGGGGAAAACTGGGGGACTCGCGACTCGACTCGCCGAGTCGGCCACATGCAATTACTATACACTCGATTTATCTTGGATCCAGCTCATGCTATTCACAGATCTGGGTTTCTAGGGCATGAATTACACGTAAAGTTTCCAACTTTACGTGTAAATAATCACGATTGAAGGTTTTAGGGCTCAAAATGCACCAAAAGAGTAGATCTAGGGCTTTCATGCAATATGACTCCATAAAGGCAGTATATCCAAGCTCCAGGGACTCAATCATGCCTAGATCTAGAGGCTAACAACTTATTACAACCCACAATGCACAAACAAGCTTGGGGAATGGCTCAAGAAGGACTTTCATGTAGCTAATAGAGACTACAAGCATGAAAACAGAGAGGAAACGAGTTATACCTCAAGGAAAACGCTGAGATGACACAAAGATGCTTGGCCTCCTTCTCTTCTTCTTGATATACTCTTCTTTCTCCTCAAAAATCTTCAAGAACACACCAAAACACTTCAATCTCACAAGGAATAGGGGTATAAACGATGTTGGGAGCTCTAAGGGTGAAGGGGGCGAGCTTAGGGGCGGATAAGAGGGCTTAAATAGGGTGCAAACCCTTAAAATTTAGGGTTTCATCAGACAGCGGGGACTCGCCAACTCCAGAATATGGACTCGCCGAGTTGCCAACTTAAACTTGTTCCGGATCACGTCTCTACTCGGCGATTCGGACCTACAACTCGCCGAGTCCAAGGCTAAAAATTAAAAAAAAAAAAAAAAAAAAAAAAAAAAAAAAAAAAAAAAAAAAAAAAAAAACACTAAGATGAATTTTTACGTACCAGGAACCAGGTGCTACAATACTGACTAGCATATCTGGGTGCTGGCCTACCCCTTCGGTCCTGTCGACCGATAACCGGGGACTATTTCACCTCTACTACCACTATCACATAACATCATAACACACTATCACATAAACATATCAAGTAGTAGCAAACCTAGATGAATATCACAAAGACAACCATCTAACATACAACTCTTACTGGTGGGACGGCATTGTGGTTGTAGACCCACCACTACTGGAAGGTAACTCACCTCATACTGCTGAAGTCCCTTAGACACAACCCCACACTGCTGAAGTCCCGCAGACTCAACCCCAGCTGCTGGATGACAGATAACCAAATTGTCAACACCAAAATAACACCCAATTAATAATTGGGTCCCAACACATAACCATAAATACATACTTGGATAATTACTACATTACCCCAAGATTGGCTTTATTCAAGCCCAAGGCCCAAACCACATGCCCAAAGTCAACTAGGAATCAAAGCCCAACATATGGCCCAAATTTCCAAATTGGGCCGAAACCTTTACAAGGTCTTACCATAAGGCCCAACCATTTATTCCAGTCCAACCTTTGACAGTCTTATGGTCCAATATCATATAATCATTAAGGCCCAACTATGGCCTAATTTTCCAAATTGAGCCTAACTCCTCATATGGACCTTACCTCAAATCCCATTAATAATCCAATCATCAAGGCCTAATTAAAGGCCCAACAATAAACCCAAGTGAAATTAGGGTTTTCACATAAAATGACGATTAGGGTTAAGTGTTTCTCACTTAACCCCTTAAGGGCTTAATCCATTAAGAACTTAATCCATTAAGTCCATCATTCTTATAAATATGCCATATGGTGTGATTGGGCTTAATCACACAATTCCATTCCAATGGCCCAAAAGTGGGTCCCAATAAGTCCAAGCCCATAAATCCAATATTAGGGTTTTCTAAACCCTAATTAGGGTTTCTAATCCCTATCTTAGCCCAATAGGCCCAATAGCTAGGTCCTTAATCCCATTAGGGTTTCCTAAGGTCAATTAGGGTTCATTAGACCCATTAGACACATGTTTGGGCTTTAATGTCAATTAGGGCTTCATTAGGCCCAACAGGGGTTCACTAAGCCCATTAAGGCTTCTTTGGGCCCATTAGGGTTTTAGTCCCTTGTCCAAACAACCAAACCAAATCACAACATCAACGAGGCACACCGCCACCCGACACGGCGACCGGTGGCGGCAGCCACCACCCTAAGGTGGTGGTTTTCAATTTGTTTTTATTATTTTTCTTCCTGTTACATTTTACAATGCTAAAACCCCAAATAATCACACACACACTAATACAACACAAGTACACAACAACCTAATGGTGTTTGGCGGTGGCGAATGGCGGCATCCACCATGGCTGGCGGCCATGGTGGTTTCTTGACAACTCCGACCAACAGAAAATGACCATACACCCGATCACACTCTCATGGCGATGACAACAGTGGACTTGGGATGGCAGCCACAGTTAATCGACATGTGGACAATAGTAGCCACCATGGTCGGCTGCCATGGTGGTTCTTCACAACCCTACTCAACCGACAGTCCACACACACGAACACAACAACATTTTGAGATGGAAAATGGTGACCAGATCAAAAAAACGTGCCAAACGGCGGCGACAACGATGCTCACGGCGGTATTTTGTGATGGCTAGAGCATCGACTCGAGCCACGATGGCAACAACAACAGCGATGAAGCCACAGGTGGTGTTTAGTGACGGCAGCGCAGCCCAACGGGGATCGAATCGGAAGAAAGAGAGGGAGAGAGAGAGAGAGAGAGAGAGAGAGCAACATTCGGGAAATAGCAACAGCAGCCACGGTCTGGTCCTTCATGCTTGTTGTCGGAGTTACTCGATCAGTGGTTAGCAATATCGAAGGAGGAAGGAACGGCCGCTGGAGATGAGGGAGGTATAAGGTGGTAGAGGGTTGGCGGCTGTAATGGGTTTCTAGGGTTCCAGAAGAGGGGATGGGTTATACACCTGATCCTTTAACTAATTTTCCATAATGACACTATTAGCCCCTCCCCTTCTCTTTTATTTCCAATTAAGTCCATATTTTACCTTTCCCACCCTAACTTTGGAATTCCTTTCAAGTCAAGTCCATAACTTTTACCAGTGGCCCCTCTATAACGAATTCTTCTCAAAATAAGTCTAATAGTTACTCTTTAACCCCTGATTCCATAAATTCTTACAAAATAAATCTGAAACTTACAGTTTTAACCCCCAACTTCTAAAATTGTGACCATTAGCTCTTTGAAGCCATCCTTTGATATGTTATTATTTATTTTAAGCTACCATTCGTTCATTAACTTATTTATTTAACTTAATAAATAAACGAGTGTTACAGGGTTAAGTCCTTAATGGGTTAAGTGAGAAACACTTAACCCTAATTGTCATTTTATAAGAAGCCCTAATTTCACTTAGGTATATTATTGGGCCATAGTTTGGGCCTAGAGGGTTGTATGATATTGGGCCCTTAGAATGGGACATGTTGGATTGGACTGGACAATTGGGCCTTAAGGGAAGCCCATGTAGAGGTTTGGGCCCAATTTGGAAAATTGGGCCATATGTTGGGCTTTGATCCTTAGTTGACTTTGCGCCTGTGGATTGGACCTTGGACTTGGGTAAGCCGAGCTTGGGGTAATGCAGTAATTATCCAAAGTATGTAATTATAATTATGTAGTGGAACCTAATTGTTAATTAGGTGTTATTTTGATGTTGACAGATCGAGAATCTGTCATCTAGCAGTTAGGGTCGAGTCTACGGGACTTCAGCAGTGTGGGATTGAGTCTGTGGGACTTCAGTAGTGTGAGGTGAGTTTTCCTTCCAGTAGGAACGGGTCTACGGCCACAATGTCGGCCCGTTTAGTTAGCAGTAGTTCCGGACTACAGTCTGATGCAGTAGTTCAGTATGCTTGGTGTCTCTGTGATACATACATGGTATGAGTTATGTGTTCCGGACTATGGTCCGATGCAATATGCAGTATAAGTTTTAATATTATATGATATGATTATGTTATGTTGTTCAGTTAGTTCCAAACCTCGGTCCAATGCAGTAGTTAGAGTGCTTGATGTCTTTATGATTCAAGCATGTTTTGTGTTATGTGTTCCGGACTCTAGTCTGATGTAGTATGCAATGTATGTGTTCATGCTAGTTGATATGTTTATGCAATGTCCAGTCAATTTTCGGACTTCGGTCCGATGCAGGGGACAGGATCCCAGTCAGTTCCGGACTTCGTTCCGATGCAATTAGTTCTGGACTTCGGTCCGATGTAGGGGACGGGGTCCCAGTCAGTTCCATACTTCATTCCAATGCAGTTTCCGGACTTCGTTCTGATGCAGTGGGCAAGGCCTAATATGTGTTTATATGTTATTGTATGGTATATGGTAGTTTGGGGGAGCTCACTAAACTTCGTGCTTACAGTTTCAATTTTGGTTTCAGGTACTCAGTTTTCAAAAGAGGAGCTCGGGAAGATTGCAGTGCACGCACCATTTGTTCAGCCTGGGATGTTTAAACTCTGATATACTTGACAGTTGTTATAATATTTTGAGATACATCGCTTATGATTTTTATATGAGGTTTATTGAATATGGTTTTTATTATTAAATTAAATGAATTTTTCAGACTGTGTTTTTGGGACGTTGCACATACCTACATTTGGCGGAGTTTTCCTACAACAACAACACCATTCGAGTATTGGTATGCCTCCTTTTGAGTTGTTGTATGGGAGGAGGTGTAGGACCCCTATTTGTTGGGGTGAGGTGGGGCAGCGAGTGATGGGTAGCACTGAGATAGTGCTTAAGACGACTTAGCAAATACAACAGGTCATACAGAGGTTACTGATATCCCAAAGCCGCCAGAAGAGTTATGCGGATACACGGCGATCCGAGCTTGAGTTTTAGGTTACTTCGTACTCCTGAATGTATCTTCTTGGAAGGGAGTGATCTGATTCAGGAAAAGGGGCAAGCTGGGGGCCCAATACATTGGACCTTTCAGAGTGATTGCCAGGGTGGGCAAGGTAGCGTACCATTTAGAGCTACTCGAGGAGTTGGATCAGATTCATGATACCTTCCACGTATCCTAGTTGAGGAAGTGTATAGTCGATGAGACGACAGTATTTCCACTAAAGGATATTCACGTGGATGCTAGCCTGAACTACATTTAAAGGCCGATCGCAATCTTGGATCGAAAGCTCATTGTTCTGAGGAACAAAGAGGTGCCCCTGGTTCAGGTCCAGTGGCAACTTCGGAGAGGGTCCGAGCTAAACTGGGAGACGGAGGCGGAGATGCGGGAGTAACATCCAGAGTTGTTTGAGTAAGACTTCGAGGGTGAAGTCTGATCCTAGTGGGGGAGAACTGTAACATCCAGATTTCAGGTATGGTCATATGATTATTTATTTTAAGATATGAGGAGTGACTCGACGAGTTGATGCCCTAACTCGTCGAGTAGGATCACGAATTAGGACTCAGATTAATGAGTGGACTCAACAAGTCGGTGAATGAACTCGACGAGTCCGTGCTATTGGCAGAAACCCTAAATCCTTGGGCTTGTGCCCTATTTAACGGTCCTTAAGCCTTTTGTTGTGAATTTTCTAAGGAGAAGAAGTGATCCAGCTAGAAGGACCAACGGAGGTTGTTGTTCTGAGAATTTCAAGCAAGGATAGTTCACTTTGAGGTAGCAATTCGACCCTTTTCTTCCTTATTGTGTAGGCTTAGTGAATCAAGGGTTTCTTTACCCTTTCTTGAGTTGGAATAAGAAGCCTAAGAAGTCCCACTGTGAAATAGACCTTAGATCTGGACCTTGAGAGGTCCAGAGAGTCCCAATCATCCAACTTTATGCAGTCCCTTTGGGGTTTTGGATCTTGGTTGTCATATTATGGGCTAATTCATCAAATAGAGCCATATGAGTGTTGCATGAGCATAAATATTGGACCTTTACAAGAATTATGAGTGTTTACAGGTCAGATCTATAAATAGATCTGACCTCAGAAGCTCATTTGGGAGTTGCCATGGAGGAAACTCACTGAGTCTATGAGAGGACTCGACGAGTCGAGTCGGGTTGCCCCGCAATTCGAAATCAGTGGTAACTCATCGAGTGAAAGGCTAATTCAAACGAATAGAGTGAGGTTTTAGAAGGATTCAAAAGATGCGCATGAACTCGCCGAGTCCCACGAGTACACTCGGCGAGTCTGGTCAAAGCTGGACCGTTGACTGAGTTGACTTTCTTTGACTTTTAGGGTTTGGTTAACAATTGGGCTTTTGGGTCTTGGAAGGGTAAAATGGTCTTTCACCCTTCTGAGGAATTATAAGGGGGATTAATCTAGCCTTTGAGAGCCATTGTTAATTAGATGAAAATTTGTAGATGATTAGGCGGAGGCTAGATCAGTATTCAAGATTCGAGATTATCCAAGTTACTCGAGGTAAGTCTTCTCACTATACAGTACCTAGAGTGGTATCTATGTTCAGGCCGGAGGGTCTTATGTGTATGTGTATGTTTGAGATTTATGTGAATTGTGTTATATGTATGCTATGTGTTATATAGACCGGACCGATGGGTCCAACGATTTAAACCGGACTGGGAGTCCAACGTTTTAGACCGGACCGGAGGGTCCAACGTGCTAGACTGGACCGGAGGGTCCAACGAGCTACGGGACTGGAGGGTCCCGCTGAGACACATCGACTGGAGGGTCATCCGAGTTATAGCATCGAGTGGCTTATGTGCTTTATGTGGTATTTTGGGGAACTCACTAAGCATTTATGCTTACCGTGTTATGTGATATGTGTTTCAGGTACAAGCGAGGATCGAGGGAAGGCGTCGGCATGATCTGTACACACTGATAGAGTATTATGTATTGCGTATTTGAGATTTTGGGATATGTTTTACTGAGATAACATTTGATACATTTGAGTTATGAGATTACTTTATGAGATATGTTATGTTTTAAAAATGAAAAATTGTTTTGAAAATTAATGTTGTTACATCACTAAGTCTTCGAGCTTACATTTATCGATTTTTGTTTCAGGTACTTCTGATGATCGCGGGAAAGAGAAGGCAGGATCGTACAACTCCTCATATTTCATGATTTTATGATTTGATTTTGGGAATACTCTGATGCTTAAACTATTTTGAAAACAATTTGTAATGACTTAATGGTTTTAAATGTTTTTAAAAAGTTTAAATTGGCTTGAATTTTTATGGATGCTACATCGACCCTTCAAATAGTTGGGTGCAAAGATCAGGGAACAACATGGGTTTACTTTTCAATAACTTTTTACAATTTTTATAAATATTAGTATTTTTTATAAAATATTACCTTCCCCTCTTCCTTCCATTGTTTATCGTTCAGATTAAAT
The DNA here is from genome assembly GCF_052625555.1 of Lactuca saligna. Taxonomy (NCBI): domain Eukaryota; kingdom Viridiplantae; phylum Streptophyta; class Magnoliopsida; order Asterales; family Asteraceae; genus Lactuca; species Lactuca saligna. The sequence goes on along the minus strand of NC_136417.1, from coordinate 188,520,503 downwards.
TTATTTTTTATAGGATCGTATATATTTTCGGTTTTGTTTTTTAGTTTCACCCAAGCAACATACTTTGATTTGTAGTAGTGAAAGTGGTTTCTCATTTTCTTCTGGTCAACCTCTTTATCGTGTTCGTTTATCAATTTTTCGTGTATTGTCTTCCATGAACTTGCCTTAAGCCCAGAACCCTCACGACCATTGGTGGTTAGTTCATGGATACATGCATCAAGAAACGTTTTGTCCTCACTCTCGTTCCAAACCAACATCCTAAAACATTAATATTTAAAGTAATTTATCATAACTTTTATCTAGACCAAGAATAATTTTAAACATAAAACAATTTTCTGCCAATGAAATCAACATCATCCTAAAGAATAATAGCACAATTAAGGTCAAAATTTTTTTTGATTTGATAGCTTATACACAAACAAGATTTCTGATTTCATAGCTTATAAACAAAAAAAAATTTGATGTCTGATTTCATAGCTTATACACAAACAAGATTTCTAATTTCATAGCATTGAAACAAATAATTTCAAATTTCATGAAACATCAATATTCAACCAATTTAAATCATGAAAAAGGTATAAACCAACATCCTAAAACATGAATATTAAACTAATTTAGCATAACTTTTATCAAGATAAAGATAAGCACCGAAATTGCTCTCATTTCACTAAAATAACAAGCTAAAATAAATATGTAATCATAAAACAATTTATACCAATGAAATCAACATCATCCTAAATAATAAGCACAATTAAGGTCAACAATATCAACATATACCCAAACAATTTGATAACATTTGGATTTTGATTTCATAACATTAAAGCAAACAAAATTTATGATTTCATAGCTTATAAATAAAAAAAAGAATTCTGATTCCATAACTTATACACAAAGGAATTCAAATTTGATAACATAAAATCAGAAACAGATTCTGATTTGATGGCGAGATGGCGGCGACCGGTGACCTGATGACTAGATAATGGCGAGATGGCGGCAACCGGCGACCACTGTTTGGCCTCGATGGGGAGTTGTCGATGGAGACAACGTTTTTTGGGTCTGCGGCTGTGTTTTTAGGTCACTACGGAAGAAAGGGTAACGAGGGAAGAAATAATATAGAGGGGTATGAGCGTCCTTATTTCCAGTTAGCATGGTTATCAATCTGACCGGGTAAGAAAATTGGGCCAGACAATCAGACCGAGAAAGCACATATCAAATAATTGTTGTCTAACTGAGTCATCCCAAATCGTTGACTCAGACCCAGTCATGGGTATCAAACACAACATTATTGAGAAAGACACCAGACAGATAAGTCGAAAGTCTACATTTCAATCATGTATAATTATGCTCCCTTGCTTTCAATTTTTTGATGAAGAGAACATCCTACATGACTTGCCATATCAACAAAAGTCACACTCAACGTCTACATGACGATCGGTTTTATACATAAAATGTCACAAATGAAGAAAGTCTAATAATTTCAAGCTTTAATGAACCAAAAAACTCGTTTTAAAGTTAAACTTGTTATGAAATATTAGTTTGTGAATGACCATTGGATTCTCCATTTCTCCCATAACTCTCCATCATTATTTAGCATTAGTAACAACCATTTCAATGTGTTTTATGAATGTAATAATACACCATCATAATGTGCATTCATATTATAGCTCATCTTTATTATTATTTGGATAGTATAAATAGTGAGCCATATGTATTAGAAACTTGATGATTTCATCACAAGTATTGGAATAAAAGTTCTCTCTACTCTTATTTATTTCTTTACTTTATAATTTATATTGCTATTTGATCATATTTTATAACACGTTATCAGCACGACTCTACCATAGAGCTCTAAATCCTTATTGTTCTTGTATTTTTCAGGTATGTATTTTTTATAATTTTACATGTACAATGCTTACAACTTATTTTATGGAATTTCTTAACTAATAATTCCTTAACATACAAGTCTTTATTTTGATTTCTATTTTCATTATGGAAAACCATGTTGGAGAAAACTTTCTCTAGTTTTCATAGTACTAACATGCTCCTGCAATAGCAATATCATGAGAAAGGTTTAAAATAAATATGAATTAATCTCATGTCTTCTTGTGGCTAAACAAAACAATGAGTTATTGATGAAAAATCACCAATTAATCCTGATCGGTTTTAGTGCATTCCCTGAAGTGAATGCAACATCATATAATCATAATAGTCATGGGTCTAACCGAGATCGTGGAGATTATCATAATTATTATAAAAATAACAATATTACAAGTAACCACCAGAAGTTGGAAAATAGCAAAAATCCACATCTTAATGATAAAGTGGTCAAGGCAAAAAAAAAAAAAAAAAAGGTTGAAAATGTTTGTCATTAATGTTGAATGACCGATCATTTGTCTTGTACATGTCGCTTGCCAAAGCATTTTGTTGATCTTTATCAAACTTATCTAAAATCTAAAGAAAAATAAAATATTAAAAAAAATTTTATTCAAAGTGATAATCATGAAGATCAACCAGAAATGACACATTTGGATATTGCCGATTTTCTTGTCTACCCAGAAGGGACAAGTGGTGATATGGATGGTGATTGGAGAATAATGTGTAGTTTTGTTTCATGACATTTATTATGTTTTTATGTCATATTCGTTTCATGAGAAATGATGTCGTCACAATCTTCCCAAATTAATAAAATATGACTTTATTCCTCTAAGTCGAATGTTTCTTGTGTTTTATTTATTTATTGAAGAGAAATATGGATATTCACAAAAGAAATGAGGAAGATATATGTCTTGCAAACAGTGCAACAACACATAGCATTTTTAATAATGAAAAATATTTTGCTTACTTATCAATTGGAGAAGCAAATGTTAATACAATAACGGGTAGTGCAAAAATGATTGAAGGCTCCGGAAGAGCGAATATCATATTACCACAAGGGACAATAATTACAATTGGAGATGCATTATTTTCATCAAAATCACCAAGAAATTTATTAAGTTTTAAGGATATTCGGTCCAACGGATATCATGTTGAAACAACCAATGATGGTGATAAAGAGTATCTCAATATTACAAAAATGATATCGGGTAAGAAAAGTCTTTTGGAAAAATTACCCATATTGTCCTCCGGATTGTATTATACAAATATTAGAATGATTGAATCTCATGCTATTGAAAATAAAAGGTATGATAAAATCTACAAAGTTTGGCATGACCGGTTGGGCCATCCCGGATCAGTTATGATGCGCAAAATAATTGAAACTTCAAGTGGTCATTCCTTGAAAAAGCAGAAGATTTTTCAAGCTAATGAATTGTCTTGTGTTGCATGTTCTCAAGGAAAATTAATTTCCTATCCATCATTGAATAAAGTTGGGTATGAAAGTCCTAGTTTTTTTAGAAAGAATTCAAGGGGATATATGTGGACCAATTTATCCACCATGTGGACCATTTAGATATTTTATGGTCTTAATTGACGCGTCAACTAGATGGTCACATGTGTGCTTGTTATCTAGCTGTAATCTCGCTTTCACAAGATTACTAGCACAAATAATCTGCCTAAGGGCACATTTTCCCGATTACCCGATTAAAAAAATTTGACTTGACAATGCTGGAGAATTTACATCACAAGCTTTTAATGACTATTGCATGTTGATTGGGATAACTATTGAATATCCTGTTGCATATGTTCATACAAAAAATGGCTTAGCTAGGTCGTTAATCAAACGCCTTCAATTAATTGCAAGACCATTACTAATGCATTATAAACTTCCTAATCAACATAAGGGCATGAAATTTTACATGCAACATCACTTATATGCATAATGCCAACTAGTTATCATGAGTTCTCCCTTGTTCAACTGGTTTGCGATTAGGAACCAAATATTTACCATCCAAGGATGTTTGGATGTACAATTTATGTATGCATTTCTCCACCTCACTTCACAAAAATGAGTCCTCAAGAAGAGTGAGAATTTATGTTAGATATGAATCTTCATCTATAGTAAAATATTTAAAATCATCAATCGGAGATTTATTTATAGCTATACTTGATGATTATTATTTTGATGAATCATATTTTCCAACATTTAGGGGAGAAATAAAGAAGCTGGAAAATAAAATCTCTTGAAAGGAATTGTCACTTTCAATTTTAGATCCTCATTCAAGTCAATGTGAACTTGAAATAAAAAATATAATTCCTTTACGAAATGTAGCAAATCAATTGCCAAAAGCATTTACTGACCCTAAGTGGGTAACAAAGTCTCATGTATCAGCTATACTTACTCAAGTTAGAATTGATATCCCAGAAGGAAGAAAAAAAACTGCAAATGAATCTTAGGCACGCCTGAAGCGTGGAAGATCAGCCGGTTCCAAAGATAAAAATCCTCGAAAATGAAATGAAGCAAACACAATTGATGGTCCAAAAGAGAAAACAAAATCTCTTGAAAAGATTAATGAAGCTCTAGAAGAGCCTAATGACATAACAAAAGAAAATAAGGTACCTGAAAAAAAATGAAAATGATGAGATCTCAATAAATTATGTCATGAAAAGAATAAGATGGAACCGAAATAAGATAGATGTCGATGATAATTTTTCATATCATGTTCCGCGCGCGATTATAAAGAAAATGAGGATCTTGAACCTAAATCTATTGAGTAATGTATGAATAGAAAATATTGGCCAAAATGGAAAGATGCAATCAACAAAGAGCTTAATTCTCTTACTCAACGAAAAGTTTTCGGACCTGTAGTCTGTACACCAAACGGAGTAAGATTAGTGGGACACAAATGGGTATTTGTGCGCAAAAGAAACGAGAAGAATGAAGTTGTGAGATATAAAGCAAGACTTGTGGCACAAGGTTTTACCCAAATGCCCGGAATTGATTATGAAGAAACATACTCTCATGTGATTGATGGAATTACATTCCATTATCTAATAAGTCTGGCAACACATGAAAAATTGGAGATGCGTATGATGGATGTAGTTACCGCCTATTTATATGGTTCACTTGAGAATGATATTTATATGAAAATCCCAGAAGGGTTTAAGGTGCCAGAAGCACAAACTCCTAATTCACGTGAAGTATATTTGGTAAAATTAAATAAATCTTTGTATGGATTGAAACAATATGCCCGTATGTGGTTCAATTGTTTAAGTACATTTCTTTTAAAAGAGGACTATAAAAATGATCCATTAAGCCCATGTGTATCTATAAAAAGATCCGGATCAGAATTTGTGATAATTGTTGTTTACGTAGATGATTTGAACATAATTAGAACTCCTGGAGAATTGGAAAATGCCACTTCTTGTTTGAAAGAAAATTTTGAAATGAAAGATCTTGGTAAAATGAAATTTTGTTTGTGTCTTCAAATTGAGCACACCAAAAATGAAGTTTTTGTACATCAATCTAGTTATCTAGAAAAAGTGCTTAAAAGATTTTATTTTATATGGATAACTCACATCCATTGAGTACCCCGATGGTAGTAAGGCATTTAGATGCCAAAAAGGACCAGTTTCGGCCTTGTGAAAAACATTAAAAACTTCTTGGTCCCGAAGTACCATATCTTAGTGCTATTGGTGCACTAATGTATCTTGCTAATAATACGAGACCTAATATATCTTTTGTTGTAAACTTATTAGCAAGATATAGTTCTTGCCCAATAAGAAGACATTGGAATGGAGTTAAACACATTCTTCGATATCTTCGAGGTACAATGGATATGGGCTTATATTATTCAAATTCATCAAATGCGGAGTTAATTAGTTATGCAGATGCTTGATATTTTTATGATCCACACAAAGCTCAATCCCAAACAGGTTATTTATTCACTTGTGGAGGTACCGTAATTTCTTGGCGTTCTATTAAACAAAATTTAGTTGCTTCTTCTTCTAACCATGCAGAGATTATAGCAATTCACGAGGCAAGTCGTGAATGTATTTGGTTAAGAAATTTAACTCATCACATTCGTGAGAGTTGTGGTCTAACTTCTAACAGGGACATTCCAACCATACTATATGAAGATAATGCGGCTTGTATAGCCCAATTCAAGGAAGGGTTTATCAAAGGAGACAGAACCAAACATATATCACCAAAGTTTTTTTTTACTCATGATCTTCAAAAAGAGTGTGGCATCAACATCTAGAAAATTCAATCAAGTAACAACTTGGCAGATTTGTTCACTAAAGTGCTCCCTACATCCAAATTTGAAAACATGGTACAAAATATTGGAATGCGACGCTTTAAGGAAATCAAGTGATGTGATGATCAGGGGGAGTTGGAAACACATTGTACTCTTTTCCTTAGCTATGTTTTTCCCACTGGGTTTTCTTAGCAAGCTTTTTAACGAGGTAATTGTTCCAAATATCTATTATTAATCATGTACTCTTTTTCCTTAACAAATGGTTTTCCCATGAGGTTTTACCTATTAAGGTTTTAACGAGGCATGATACAATCGTCATTCAAGGGGGAGTGTTATGAAATATTAGTTTGTGAATGACCATTGGATTCTCCATTTCTCCCATAACTCTCCATCATTATTTAGCATTAGTAACAACCATTTCAATGTGTTTTATGAATGTAATAATACACCATCATTATGTGCATTCATATTATAGCTCATCTTTATTCTTATTTTGATAGTATAAATAGTGAGCCATATGTATTAGAAACTTGATGATTTCATCACAAGTATTGGAATAAAAGTTCTCTCTACTCTTATTTATTTCTTTACTTTATAATTTATATTGCTATTTGATCATATTTTATAACAAAACTGAAATTTCTTGCCAAATTTAAAGAATTTTATGATATTATCTTTTATTTTTAAAAATCAAACGTCGAAAAGAAATATGATTTGGTGGGTAAATGTGTTAATGATTTATTAAAAGAAAACTAGTAAATTACACGAATGGTCCATACGATTTGGGATAATTTGCATGTTTGGTCTCTAATTTATTTTATTTTTTTAACTCAAAAGATTCATACTGTTTGTTTTTGTTGCGCGCTTGGTCCCTGTCCAATCTAAAAAAAAAATATTTTGCCTTTGATTTTTTAATTTACTTAAATAAGATGGGGTACGTAAGGTAATGTAATGTAAGGTGGATGTGGGGTTGGGGTGTGTTTATTTAAATAAATTAAAAAATGAATGGCCAAATAGTCTTTTTAGGTAAGACAGGGCCCAAGCACGCAACAAAACAAATAGAGACTTTTCGAGTTAAAAAAATAAGTTATGGACCAAACATACAAATTACCCCAAACCATAGGGACCAGTGTAATTTACACAAAAGAAAAAACAAGTAAATTACACAAATCGTCCATCTTGAAGGTGCCAAGAGGAACGTTTAGTCCCTATTTTCAAAAATTAACTTGGACCATCTGTCATTAGTTTAAAAGTTACACGTTTCATCCCTCCGGACATAAAAAGATCATTTTACTCTTATTTATTTATTTTTTGATTTATTTTCTATTTATTTTTTTATTTATTAATTTGTTTATTATCTAAAAATATTGTAATTGCCTTTTAAAAAAAGAAAGAGTAAATTAGTTCTTCACTACATCTCTTATCCACCATCACCACCCACACCAGCCGACACCAACTCCGGCGACATCTCCGGCCATTGCATCCTTAACATTCTTTCCCTCTCCCATGTAGAAGAGCAGCACCTCAGATTTAGGGTTTCCTATAGAGGAGATTGACCCTAGGCAGCACACAACCCACCAGATCTGTCAAAGTATAAAGAAACCAAACACCTACACACATAGATCTGGAACCCTCTTTCAGATTTAAATGACTACTGGTGATGGCGGTGCTTGTTTTCCCCATCATATCAAATCCAATGAATGGAAGTAATAGATACTGAAACCCTAGGCAGCGGCAGCGATGAGATTTGAGACGATGAAGGTTGTAACACCCTAAACCTGGTATGTCTTAAAACCCTCAAGAATCTAAGTTTTTGCATAATTGGTCCCTTGAGTATGCTCGGAATACCTGTGAGTAGGCTTAGCGTCCTCTGCATGAATGATCGCGGAGGAGCCTCATGTATGTTGGGCGTACATGAGGGTATGTCGGACGTACACATCAGAGGGTCGAAACCCTAAATCCCGAACTTGTCACCTATTTAAACGCCTCTTAGCCTCTTGGACCAAACCCTATCAGTCTCTTTAGCCCCCATTTCGTCTTCCTACAATTGAGTTAGTGTGTGGGTGAGAGTTGGAGCCTAAGAAGAAGGTTTTGGTGGCCATTTTGGAGTTCTTTCAAGAAGGAGAGTTGTTAAGCAAGCTTGGATCAGTTTGGTGCCTCAAGAATCTGCATTGGGTCATCTTGCAAGGCTTCTTGAGGTAAAAAGATTGCACCTTTCCATTTTAATCTTTAGATCTAGCTAGGGTTTTCTAGCTTTGTCTGTTTTGAAGGATTTTGGACCTCTTTTGGCGAGTTAAGCAACTTCCTGGGAGGAGAATGGTAGATCTAAGGTCCCTTGGTCGTTTTGAAGCATAAAAATGGAGTCTTGGTGGAAGTATTGGTCTTATGCATGGGTTAAAGACCTTGGAAAGGTCTTAATGAATGTTTTAGGTGTATATGAAGCATGCAAAGGCATAAAGTTGGCAACTTTATGCCTTTAGAAATATTAAACAACTAAGATCTGGCTTTTGGATGTAAAGGAATCGGGTATCAAGCATTTAATGGAGAAAGTGCTTGATATGGAAGAACACTGGGCGTACTCAATGTACGCTGCACGTAGTCCTTAAGACCCCAGTACGTTGCGCGTATGAGAATGGTTTGTTAAGCGTACGCGCTACAAATTGGGTCGGATCTGTTCTAGGCCTTTGAGCTTTTGGGCTTCATTTTGGTTATTGGACTGGTTACATTCTATGAATTATGGGCCATTTCATCTGTTATGGGACATGGATACTTTGGTTGGGCCTTATTGGGCCAAGAGGCCCATTAATAATTTTAGACTTGGATTTTGGGCACATTATTAAGGGAAGGATAATTGGGCCTCATGGATGGGTTTGGAGTTTTGGGTTTTTCCTTTGATTAATCTAAGGTCCTAACGCTGATTAATATTATTATTCAGGTTGGGCGGTTTCGGACGGTTAGGAGAGCAACTTTTGTATCTAGCAGACTGAGGTGAGTCTTCTCACAATACCCGTGCGTCTAAGGCACCAAGGCTGGCCCATTATGTGATTACGTGATTATGATATATGTGTTAGTCATTATGCAATTTGATATGATATGTGTTTGTGTGTTTGCATGGAAGACCCCGAGGGGAAGCCCGTTGCATTGGATGTAAGACCATGTGGGGTAGCCCATGACATTCCCAGGTAAAGACCATGTGGGGTAGCCCATGGCATTGGATGTAAGACCATGTGGGGTAGCCCGTGGCAGCCCTAGGTAAAGACCATGTGGGGTAGCCCATGGCACTATTAGTTTTATGTATGCATGGCTTATGTGATATGTGTGTAGCTTTAATTAGCTAAGAGGTTATGTGTATGTGTAGTGTGTTGTATGCTCTGGGGAACTCACTAAGCATTTCTCTTATATGTTGTTGATTTGTTTCAGGTACATCTGAGCCCAAGGGCAATGGCAAGGCGTGATGGCACGGCATGCACTCTATATCTCTCTCTTTCACTGTTAGGGTTTGAGAACACTCTGAGGATTTGATTAAGTTGTAATGAATCGTTGATTTAAAAACAATTACGTTGGGATTTCATGGTTTATGAAATTATGTTTTATTAATTAAAAGTGAAAATTTTTCATTAAAAATTTAGGTTGTTAAAAAGGTGAAGGTTTGAAACCAAATAATACGATGGTGATTTTCTGAGCTGGCGACAACATTAATGAGAGTTGGGTCGATACCAGATCTTGTAGATACCAAATAGTTACGTGGATTGATACAATCTTGAGAATTGACCAGTGAAATATAAAGATACCGAATCTTGATCAGCAACGACCATAACCTACCGAAAACCATCTTCCGACAATGGGTTTGTCATCGGTGGTAGAGGGTGGATCAAGAATGAAGGAGGTGGAAGAGATGTCATTTGATGGGATTATTGTTATGGTACTCTTGCAGCTACTAGTTCTGGGTAGAAGAAGACGACTTGATTCATCATCGGAGTTGAATTTAAAGGAGGAAGAGTAAGTCATGCATGAGTGCTTAGTCTATTTATGATTTCCATTTGTGTGTTTTGTGCTACATTTATGGACTGTAATCAAGAGGGTTTCTGGTGGTATTCCATTTTACGATGGTGGTGCAAATTTCTGGTTGTGGTGTTTAAGTGTTCTTAAGCTATATATATATATATATATATATATATATATATATATATATATATATATATATAGGGCTTAGGGAATATGTGGCTATTATGTACCTAATATTAGGTATAGATCCATTAAAAACTACATAGTTTTAACAAAATACAATGAAATCTATCTACCATCTGTAACACTCAGATTTTTCAAAACAATTTTTCATTTTAAAAAAACGTAATTTCATTCATGACAAAACCATAAAATTCAATGTATCAATATCGTCACAACAAATATATCAACTCCCAATATCAAAACATATCAAATCCCTCGGTGTGTGTGAACGAGTCAAGGCGGCACCTTCCCACGATCATCACTGGTACCTAAAACACAAACATAACAACTGTAAGCATAAATGCTTAGTGAGTTCCCTAATATACCACTTACACACATACACCCTTCCAAGCCACGACCTTCCGTTCCATGTGTCTCACGGGACTTCCGTCCCAACCCAGTAAACCTTCCGGTCCTACCCGTGTCGACCTTCTGGTCCATAACTCCTTGACCTTACGGTCTACATCATAATGCCTTCCGACCCATATCAAGCATAGCATACATAACGCATACAAAACAGGCAACTAATCACATGCAATGCATATATCTTATAGCACACCAGACCTTTCGATTACACATAGGTACCCTTCCAGGTACAGTATAATGAGAAGACTCACCTTGCATGAAGAATCAACCTCTAGTCACGCTGCTGCTAAACACTAATCTCTAACTCTATGTCAAATCCCACAATTAACCCAATTAGGAACTAAGTCCAACCTCTCGCTTACTAGGTCTAAAGATAGACCATCTACCAGCCCATTCTTGCCATAAATCCATTGGGCCCACCAAGGCCCAACAATAAATGGGCTTCCCCAAGGCCCAAACTTACCCTACAAGATAACCCCAACATGAGGCCCAAGACATCAATTAATTCTCTGCTCATATGCTCAACTACACAGGCCCAAGGATTCAAGCCCAATACTTAAAGCCCAAATATCAAGTCTAGTCTAAAAGCCCACAGAGGGGTTACGCGGGGCGTACCTCCTTGGTACGCTCAGCGTATACACAAATGCCCAAGGACTGATCGGGGACTTCAACCCAGTACGCGGGGCGTACTGGAATTACGCGGCGCGTAACCTCGGTTTTGCTAAATCCACTTTATGGGTCTTAACCCGTTAAGACCTTAGCTCTTCACTTGGATCTAGGCTTCCTAATAGTCCTTATTCCATAAAGTCATAAACTTTTAGCCTTTGCATGGCTGAAGTGATCGCAACACACACAATACTCCTTCTCTTTACTCATTAAGCTCTCCATTCATGCATGACTTGATCTTAACCTTCAAGATCTCCTTTTTTATGAAACTACTCCATAAAAAACACTCAAAAGGACGACTAAAGGGCTCTGGAGTTTAACAACTCACAAAGCTTCAAACTTTGGGACCAAAAAACCTAAAATGGACCCTAATATGCATAAAAAAAATAAAGGGAAAGCTTGGAACTTTATACCTTCAAATGGTGCTCTAGCCCCAGGAAAGCTCAGATCCAAAGCCTAGACTTCAAGGCCATAACAAGCTCAAGAACGGGTATATAAGGGTTTGAGAGGGTTTTTGACTGAAGAATGCGACTGGAAATGAGACCCTCTCATTATATATATAAGGCACCTCTCTTAATTAGGGTTTTTGAGTCTGGGATCACTACGCCCAGCGTAGTTTAAGGTACGCTCATCGTACCGTGTGGCTACCGTATCCAACTTAATCGTATGAGTACGCGCAATGTACTCCTTTGTACGCCCAGTGTACTCATCTGTGACAATTCTCATTTATGGGTCAAACTTGACAATTTAGCAGAAGAAGAAGGGCTAAAAAATATACTCCAAATTCCTGGGTGTTACAATTCTCCCCCACTTGAATTAGATTTCGCCCTCGAAATCACTCCTTAACCACATATATTACAATCTCTGGAAGGCACCTACCTAATAAATCTCATACCACACCGAAAACTTCTTCCATGGACAACTAAACCCACACAAAACTCCCAAAATCAAAACTAATCCAACCACTCTAACGCTGATATGCTCAATCCCAATATCTGGAAACTCTAGTGGCTTGGCCCGCCGCCGGACCGCCTACTCCAATGATCACCATGATACTCGATCCTCGAATGTCAAACCCTGATAACTCACTGATCCTCTGACTCTGACGAGACTGAAACCCAAAATCGGCTACCACTCCCTCATACCAACCCTACTAAATGATCTAACTCTCGACCCAAGCACAGAAAGGTCCACACCTGACTAGGGATCATACACCCACTAACTGCTATCTGCACCCATCCGAAAGGAACCCCTAACACTTTGCCCTCAGAACAAAATAATAACCATGCTCGATCAGAAGTTTCCTTAGACATCACTCTTATAAGCCTCAGCTTTAGTCCCCATATCCCTTTTGACACCACACGAGGTCTGACCTCAACCCACACATTGAACCTTCATGGTTACCCATCCCATGATCCGACGTCTCACGGAATTCCCTCTCATATCATCTCTCTTTGCCCAGTGACGCACAAGTCACAAAGTTCTCTTTACTCCAAACGGATACTATACTCCCAAATAGAATTGTCTCATGTACCCCATGGTATATCTCGTACCAACGAATGGACCCTGCTCAGGTCTAAGATATCGGGTGACAGCAATAACCCCCCTCTTAACACAAAATTCACCTCTACATCCAAAACTCACATCGTGTACCTGACGCATCACCACATCCCAACTCATATTGGGAGTTTGGGGCTGCCCTAAATTTGGAATTACTCATTCCAACAAAACACCCATCACATAACTCATAACTCGCATCCTGCGCACAAACCACCTCCCTAAATCCCTTTGGTTGCGACAACCACAACTTAATTTGAAATATCGCGATTTCTGACAAGTACGGAGACCCCAGTCTCGCCCCTGGTTCGACCGCCAGGCTCCTAAAACTCAACCATTAGGGCTACCCAAGCCTAAAATTCTCATGTGTCGTGCTATGATCAAAGAGTATTCCCTCATAACCACCTCTTGCTGACTAGAGAATACTACAACTCCCTGTAGTATTACAACAACCTCCCTCTGATTAGCGATTACTACGACTCCCCGCAGCATCACCACACTGCATCCATTACTCATGCTTTGCGATCTAACATAAATAGATTCCCACACTCATCCAAATCATGCATCAATATTTCTGGCAACAACCTCCAGAACCAAAACACTTTTCCCTATTGCAATCCTCATTTCTAAATAATCTCATTTGATGCCATTGGCCGAAGGGCTCTCACTAGATCCATAGATGCTAGACACATCACTTGCCGTCTCCACTCAAGACTCAAAATTATCCAAAACCCAAGGCAGTAAACTCGGATACCTCGATGCACCACATCTCATCCACGTATCACCCAAAGATACCGTCCCTCCAATTCAGGGATACACTATCGCAACCTGCGAATCGCTAGATACCACACTCACCCACTGAGCTCTGCTAAGACACTAATCCATCTCCTTTCGCCCCAAAATTGGTGATAACTCTGATATCTTGCAACCTGGAACTAATCCTGTTCCCCCCTCTGAATCAATCCTTTGCACAGGGGCAGAATACCGCATCCTTCAACTCACGCAAGCATCACTCACACCTCCCTATCATGGTTTCTAGGTCTTTGACCTCCGACCGTAATATCCTCCTACGATCCTCAGCACCGGTCCAGACTACCCCCGATTCTGTTAACCCGCTGTTTCACCTTCCTCTGTTCCGGTCTCCACTATGGAACCACTATCCTCCTCCTCTTTCGAGGGAACTGAAAACATGTCTGTGCATCACTCAACATTGCCACTACCTCCACGAGCGGCCAACTCGTAGGTGCTTCCATACATCTGGTACAAGCTCTGTACTTACTACCAATAACCGAAGCATGTCGGTCATCCATTTACTCCACTTCCTCCCCTTACGGAGGACCCTCGCTCCTTCCGAAGCTACATACCTTTCCTTTCCAGGAAATCCACTCAACAACTCTTACCGCACCTGCATGTGCCATTGAGCTAAACCTCACTCTACACTATCCATATAGAGCAACTGCTGTCCTCGAACTTCCATATACTCTGAATCTGCTCGCAAGGACTCTCGGGTCCATGCACTACCTTCCATAAACATGATCAATACTTGGGGCCAGATCATATCGGTTACCATTTCCTGGCGACATATTCCTTCATTCTCTTCATACCGATCCACTAACACATACAGAGTCTTCAGCATGACTGGACCGCCTTACCAGGCCTTCAACCTATCTGGACCACTCTCAGAACCTTCAGCATGTCTGGACCGCCCTCCTGGGCCTTCAGCCTGTCCGAACCGTTCCCCGAGCCTTCGGTCTGACTGGTATGCCTTTCGATCTTCAGTCTGTCCGGACCGCTCAAAACTCTCTTACGTCATCCTGAACCATCCTTCCCGGGAATCTCTCTCGTATATACTATTCTAGCCCTCTTGGGGTGTAACGTCCCAAAAATCACGACTAAAATTTTCTTTTAAAACATTACTAAAACCATATTCATAAAAAAACCGTATCATAAATCATAACATAATTTCGTAGCATTAATTCGAAATACAAACTTATTATCAGAGTAAAACATCCCAGGCTAGCTGACTATGGTGTGTGCACTACAATCTTCCCGAGCTCCTCCTTTGAAAACTGAGTACCTGAAACCAAAAACTGAAACTGTAATCACGAAGCTTAGTGAGCTCCCCCAAACTACCCCATACCATACAATAACATATAAAGCACATACTGGGCCTTGCCCACTGCATCGGACTGAGGTTCGGACTAACTGGGGCCTTGCCCCTTGCATTGGACCGAAGTCCGGAGACTGACTGGGATCTTGTCCCCTGCATCGGACCGAAGTCCGGACTAACTGGGGCCTTGCCCCCTGCATCGGACCGAAGTCCGGACTAACTGGGGCCTTGCCCCTGCATCGGACCGAAGTCCGGAGACTGACTGGGACCTTGTCCCCTGCATCGGACCGAATTCCGGACTAACTGGGGCCTTGCCCCCTACATCGGACCGAAGTCTGGAAACTGACTGAGCATAACATATCAACTAGCATAAACATATATACTGCATACTACATCGGGCCGTAGCCCGGAACACATAACACATAACACATAGCACATAAATCCTGTCTGAGCCACGAAGGCATCAAACATACTAACTACTACATCGGATCGAAGTCCGGAAACTACTGCTAACTGAACGGGGCGACATTGTGGCCTTAGACCCGTTCCTACTGGAAGGAAAACTCACCTGAACTGCTGAATTCTGTTGGTAACCCTCAGACTGCTAACCAACCACCTTCTGAAACGCTGCTCCTCTAACTCTCCGAGCTACCAATAACAAAGCGATACTTATCTTGACAGACCTCTAAAAGTCAACTAACTCAACTCTGATCAAAGTCAAAGTCCTGGCCCAAGTCAACCTTCCATGTTGACCCTACTCGCCGAGTCAGCGTACTGACTCGCCGAGTTCACTGATTTCCGAGTTTTGTCCTGTCCAACTCACTGAGTCCCCACTCAACTCACTAAACTGAGCCTTGACTCGAAGGGTTTGGGGTTTCGCGACTTGACTCGCCGAGTCCAAGAATAGACTCGCCGAGTCCAAGGCAATCTTCAACAGACTCGCCGAGTTGTTCATCCAACTCGTCGAGTTCATCTTCGTCTTCATACTACTCGCCGAGTCCACTCAAAGGACTCGCCGAGTCTATTCAATCCTTAATCCATGCAGTGGCTTTTTGAGCCAAACAGGGCTTCCAACTCATAGATTCATACTTCTAAGGCCTATCCCTCACGTAAAGTGGCAAACTTTACGTGTAGATCAAGAGATCTAAGCTTAAAACAATCCAAACTAGGGTTTAAGACAAAGAGACTTCACTATCCACCCAAAAACAGATGCTTTATGACTTTCCAGGCCAAGATACACTCAGATCTGAAGTAGCAACTTCAGATCTAGGCTTCTAACTCAAAATAGTTCTTAAGCATGGCATAAAAGCTCCAAATCTCATAGCCAAGGTTGATCTATTAAACCAAAAGAGGGAAGGTAACGATTTATTACCGTAAATGCTTAGAAATGCTCCATCAACTCTGGATCCAAGGCCCCTTTCTTGCTCCACAATGACTATCCTCTCTCTCAAGCTCCAAAAAGCTTCACCAAGGGTTAGATCTTGCTCCAAAACGATTATAGCGGCTAGGGTTTATTATTCTGAGTGAAAGAGGCACTAAAGGAGCCTTAGGGAAGAGAATGAGGCGTTTAAATAAGCTCCAAGTCCCGGATTTAGGGTTTTCCTTGCCCAGACCAGACTCGCCGAGTCTCCTTGGCCGACTCGCCGAGTCGGTCGCTTACTCCTCGACCGGGACCCCGCTCGGACTCACCGAGTCCCTCCTTGGACTCGCCGAGTCTCTCCTTAAGATTGGGGTTTTCTTTCTTTTCTTGGCTTTCCAACTTTGGGTGTTACATACATATGATTGGTGTCAATGAAAGTTATGAAGCCTACTAGAGGTTTAATATAAAAACAAATTTGAAATACATAGATGTTGAGGATAAATTATGAAAACACAAATAATACGAGCTTAAAAGCAATAGGAAGAAGCTAAAATTGAAAAAAATGTGCTTATTTAATCAAAATGAAGTTAGTTTTGATGGTTCTATACCTAATATTACATACATGACAACCACATATTCACTTTTCTCATATATATATATATATATATATATATATATATATATATATATATATATATATATATATATAGGATGATATCAAATCCGATTTTTTTTACGTCAAATTCACAATGTGAATTTTTGAAATTTCACAACGTAAATCCGAATTCACACGGTGAATCTGAAAAATAATTTTCACATTCACAATGTGAATATATGAATTTAAATATTTTTGGATTTTTTTTTCGATAAAGAATAAGCTCTAGAAATTAAAAAAAAAAAATTGGTTTTTTGAAGAACCAATAATTATGGTTATCTATTGAACTTTTATATATATATATATATATATATATATATATATATATATATATATATATATATTAGGTTTTATGTTTTAAATGGGTAGGTGGACCTACAAATTTAATTAAATGATTTTTTATTAATTAAAAGTAATCAGAAATATAGAAAATAAATCAAAAATAAATTGAAAAGAACATTATAGTCATTTCATGTTTCGCAAGGGATGAAACATGGAATACTAAACTAACGAGGAATGAAACGTGTAACTTTTAACTAAACAAAAGATAGTCCGGATTAATTTTTAAAATTAGGAACTAAACGTATCTTTTACGCTACACGAGGTACTATTGGTGTAATTTACTAAAAAAAAACATGGTGCAGGCCAGTGGGAAGGAGAAAAAATGCTAGTGATATGGGTTGGAAAGGACGGACTCTACCATCGTCAATATGGACTTCCCCTCTCTGTATATATATCTCTATCAATAAATACAAAGATTACGACGAGAGAACTGGTTCTCTCTCTCTCTCTCTCTCTCTCCATGTGAGTTTCGTTTTTCATTTTTGACCTAACGCCTACCCCTTTTCCCAACAATCCTCTCTTCCAGACATCCGATCGAACTATTGTTTCTTCTATTGATGATTTTCCTTTTTTCGTGATTTCGATCGCTCAATTCTACTGGATTTTACGAATTCGGTGAGTGAATTTCATGGTTATTGTTTTAAGATTCGTCTAGCTAGAATTTGGTTCTCCTTTTTGGTATGTTTTCCAGATTATACTTAAATAAATGCGAGAAATTTTGTTCACACATTCGTTAGACAACACGTATAGGTGAAGAATCTGGAATTAATTGGATGGAGAAGGTGAGTGCAGGCTGAATTAGTATTGAAATTCTAGTGATTGAACGTATAAGTTGGGAGATCGTGTGTGAATTTATGTACATTGGAGCTAATGGATTTGTTGACTCGAGAAGTTGACTCGGGTCAACCATCATATTTTTAGGTTTAAAGCTCCTTCTCTGCGATTGCGTTTTCTATCATTCTTTGGAATGTGCTCTTTTTGTTCTTCCTTAGTTTGTAGTTGACCATTTTTTCTTGACGCATTTCTTTCTGAAAGAATCGAGAAACCACACCTAGAGTGATAATTTTGCTGGGCTTTCTCTAGAGAAGTTCATGATCCAGCTGACATGGATCAGAAACTAACTCGAAGACAATATTACCTGAAGCTTACACAAATTCATTATTGTTCATTCATAAAAACACACACACATTGACTTTTGTATGCATGTCAAATGAGATCACGAATCATGGCTAAAGTATTATACATCACATTGTTAATGAAGTTTTCTATAAAATATCAAGTCATGGCTCTAACAGAGCTCAAAACCACAAGGTGTCTGTCCCTGTTCAGATTTAGCATGAAGGGTCAATATATTATATCTCTAGGCCCAAGATATATTTTCTTGTTTTCTTATTCCCATGGGGTCTCTTTGTCTGATGATGCATGCATACAAAATTGATAGGGTTTTTCATTCATATGTTGGGTTAACCAGTGCTAAAGGTCATGTTTTTTCTAAATAGATCTCTATTATTTATGTGTTTGCAGTGAAGATGGAGACACTGATTCAAAAGGAAAATCAAGCAAGTAGATTTTCTGGTAAAGAAATGAATACAGGACAAAAAGCCTCAACCAGTGTTCTTAGGCGTGGAACAAAGAGAAAGGATCCACAGTTTGCGAGTTATAAGAGAAGGGGTGATCGGAAATTATTTTTAAAGAAAATGGCAGAAAATCCTAACCAGAAAGAAATGTTCACTACAGAAACTAACTACTCTAGTTATGAGATGATCAGGGCAAAGCACAACAGCTGTGGCAACATACATTTTTCTACTGATCCTGAAGAGAAAGACCCAAATTTGCAAACCAAGAAGGTCTTAACACCAAAAAGGAATAATCCAGTCAAGACAATGGAAATTCCTGGAGTTGAAGGCTTGTATGAGATACCAAAACGCTCAATAAGCAAGAAAATGGAGGTGGATGTTGAAAATGATGTCAGTGACTCTGATGAGGATTATAATGAGGAAGAAGATGATGATGATGATGATGACTCCACTCTGATTTCATCACTAAGGAGATCAAACCCTTCAAAATGTAAAAGAAATTGCAGAGCTTCAAATGAGAAACAAACCTCCAAGAAAGTTAAAGATGATTCAAACAGTCTGATTTCATCACTAAGGAGATCAAACCCTTCAAAATGTAAAAGAAATCAGGCTAAAGATTGCAGAGCTTCAACTGAAAAACCAACCTCCAAGAAAGTCAAAGATGATTCAAACAAGAAAGAAAAGTCCAACGAAAAGCAGGAGGAAAAGGAAGAGGAAATCATGGACACCAAACAAAATGATGTTAACAACACCCCACATCATGAACGAGTAATGAGAAATCGTCGTGCTGCTTCTTCTAGAAACAAAATTTTTGAAAATGGTTTTTTCTTTGGGGTGTGGGAAGATGAAGAAGATGATATAGTAGTAAAAGAAGAAGAAGATGATGATGATTTTGGTGATGATGATGATGATGATTATGTTGTTGATGATGAGGGTAATGAAGATGAAAATGTAATGTTGACACCAACACATCATCATGAATTGAAAGATGTCAAGACAAAAGAAACTTTGAAAAAAGTGAAATTAGAAAACGATATTGATTTCATTGAAGACAAAAAACAGATGTCTTTTGTGAAATCTACTTCTAGTAAAAGCAGTAGTTCTAGTGATACAATAACAAAAAGAAGAATGAGGGACACTGGAGATTGTAGCTCTGCTTCATCAGATCGCATTACAACTACTGCTGACAACATCAAGGTATAAACTATAAATACTCTCTTTGATTCTTGCTATACAAACATTTGGTATGTTTTTTTTTTCCTTATATTCATCTATAATGTACCAAACAGGAGCAGAAAAAAGGAAAGGAACAGTTGAAGTGTCATCAATGCAAGAGAAACGATAGAAAGTATGTTGTTCCATGCACCAAATGTTGTGAAACATTATACTGTATTCAGTGCATCAAACAATGGTAACTCCCCTTTTTTAAGTGTTAATCATTATTTTTCTATGTTGAATAGAGTTTTTCAATGGGTTTGTTTTTCTTGACAGGTATCCTGATTTGTCAGAAGAAGAGGTTGCAGAATTATGCCCTTTTTGTCGTGGAAACTGCAACTGCAACTTGTGCTTACACTCAAATATTAAGGTTTGATCTGTCTTCTGCAAATGGAAAAATGTCATTAAAAGATCATCTGTTCTAACAATCTTTTTCATTACACTTCCCAAAAAAACAACAGATGCCAAACATGAATCTCACAGATGATGAGAAGATTGAGCATCTTCACTATCTAATCAACTCACTCCTCCCGTTTCTGAAACAAATTCGTGAAGAGCAAATGGAGGAGATAACCATGGAAGCTTTTGTTCAAGGTTTTTATTTGAAAGGAAACCAGGATAACCTATTCTTTTCCATTTCACTGAAAGCTTTTATATAATTAACTGAAGATGATTCTTTCAATTTGCAGGGGTATCAGAGTCTTCAATTTCAGTAGACCAGACAAGCTGTTTAAATGAAGAACGTGTCTATTGGTAATCATCTATTAAATATAATATATATACTTTATGCATTGTGTAATCATATAACTAAATAAACATTTATTTCACTGAAACAGCAACCACTGTTCAACATCAATCACTGATTTTCATCGAAGCTGTCCAAAATGCTTATACGAGCTATGTCTTAACTGCTGTCACGAGATACGAAACAACAATCTTGTTGGTCAAAGAAAAGTTGACTTTGGGTACACTGATAAGGGTTTTGATTACATTCACGGGGGTGAACCTCTACAGGTTTCTTTCCATGAAAATCTACCAACTACCGAATCTAATTCCATGATCAAATGGGTAGCAGAAAATAATGGGAATATAATTTGTCCTCCAAAAGAAATGGGTGGATGCAATGAGAGTATGTTACAGCTCAAACGGATCTTACCAAAGGACTGGATTTCAAATTTAGAAGCAAAAGCAAAGCTTATATTGAACAAATTCAGACACAACCAACAAAATATCGTATCAAATACAAATTCTCTTATATTTCGTGCTGATTTATACATGAAAGCAGCCAACAGAAAAGAATCAGAATCAGATGATAACTACTTATATTGTCCTGCTTTTCAACAAGGCCTTAAGGGTGAAGAGCTGATTCGATTTCGTTACCATTGGAGTAAAGGTGAACCGATAATTGTGAAGAAGGTTTTAGAACAGACACCTGGTTTAAGCTGGGAGCCATTGGTGATGTGGCGTGCATTATGTGAACATGTGGATCCAAATGTCAGTTCCAAGATGTCACAAGTGAAGGCTATAGATTGCTTAGCTGGTTGTGAGGTAATTATCAAGAGTTAATGTCCAATAATATAATATAATGTTTGAAGAAAATTGCAGAGGATGAGAGTGTCCTAAGCTGTTGTAATTTAAATTAACATAACAGGTTGAAATCAGTACTAGGAGATTTTTCAAGGGTTATACAGAAGGAAGGCAATATGTGAATTCATGGCCAGAGATGCTAAAGCTGAAGGATTGGCCCCCATCTGATAAGTTTGAAGACCTTTTGCCACGTCATTGTGATGAATTCATAAGCATGTTGCCTTTCCAACTATATACTGATCCAAGAGCAGGTTTTCTGAATCTTGCTGTGAAATTACCACCAGGGGTATTAAAACCTGATTTGGGTCCAAAGACATATATTGCGTATGGAATGCTTCAAGAACTTGGAAGAGGGGATTCTGTTACTAAGCTTCATTGTGACATGTCAGATGCTGTATGTCTTACTTTCTTTTTCATTTTTACATATAATATAAAAAACAGCATATGAAGATTTATTCTATTCCTAGATTGCATGGCAAGCAAAGTGTAATAAATGATTCCATTCTTACATTGTAGGTGAATATTTTAACACACACAGCTGAAGTATCAATAAGTGATGCTCAAAAGCTTGCAATTAAAGAGTTAAAGAAAAGACACTGGTACCAGAATATAAGAGAGAACACCATGACAGTTTCTGAACATTCTGCAAATGAGGAAGAAAACTCTAATGAAATTCTCATAAGCACAAACAGAATGATTCAACCTAGTGGAGTTCCACTGGATAAAACCTCTCCAAAAGAAGAAGAAGAAGAAGAAGAAACAGGTAGTGCTCTCTGGGACATCTTTCGAAGACAAGACGTCCCAAAGTTACATGAATATTTATTGAAGTACTCAAAAGAATTTCGACATACATATTGTTGTCCTGTTGACCAGGTAAATCTACTTTCAAATTTCTATTTGTTATTATTATTATTTTTTCTATAATTCTTCAATTGTTTGACAAAAAACATTTGTAGGTTTATCACCCGATTCATGATCAAACATTTTACTTGACAATGGAGCATAAAAAGAGGCTAAAGCAGGAATATGGTTGGTATTTTCCTATTTTGCTTCTCATATATATATATATATATACACACACACACACACATGCCCATAAACTGCAACTCATGAATGAAATGATTGTCAATCTTTTTAGGTATAGAACCATGGACCTTTGAACAAAAGTTGGGAGAGGCAGTTTTTATTCCTGCTGGGTGTCCACACCAAGTGCGAAATCTCAAGGTAAATCCACTCCCTTCCTCTCTCTCTCTCTCTCTCTCACACACACACACACACACATACATTAGAATCTTTTGTCATTGTTTGTGCCGAAAGTGAATGCTTTTTAGCATAAGGAATGTAGTGCCACTATGAAAGTATGTGTAAAACCTTAAGCCCATTAGTTATAGGCTAGCCCAATAACCTTTTGATCAACCTAAAACCACGGTGAAAGGTGTTTCTAGCCCACAACATAGGGCCTATTAAGGAGTTCATGATTCTTAAGGTTGGATGGATTGTTACAAACTTGAAACTAATGTGAAAGTTATTAGGAGCCCACGACTTGTTAAGGCTTATAAGGGCTTACAAGTCTTACGTATGGCTCATGTGATACCATTTTCTAATACGAGACCATTTTGTAAGGCTTTGCGCTTTGATACCATCTTCTAACACACACAACATGTAAAGTAGTAGATGGCCCAATAGCCTTTGGATCAACTTTAAACCATGGTGAAAGTTATAGATAGCGCACAACTTAAAGCTTATAAGAGACTTGTAGTTCTTACTTTCTACCCATGGGGGACAAGTTATTACAATTAATACATCATGATCCACAAAAACTATAGACATGTCAAAACAACAAATTCAATGCCAAAGAGTATATAGCTAAGTAGATGTAACGCTATTAAGTCCTTAGAATACAACATACAATTAGGCTTTTAGTTGGTTGTTTTTGCAAGTATCCAAAGACCTCCTTAGTGTACATTTAGTGTACAAGTTCATAAAAAACAAATTTCTACCCTCTTACAAAGTACTTGATTTTTCTCTTGCAAGTTTGAATCGATGGTAGAACAATTGCCATTAATGATAAAGTTTAGGTTTGACAATTGCCATTAATGATAAGGTTTAGGTTTGACATATATCTTGGATATGAAATTACAATGGGTGGAGCATCCACATGAAAGTATTATTTGGTTAATGGGAGGAACCATCTTTTCATGACTTTCTCTATTGAGTTATTCTTTCTATATTAAGATCGTTTTTGGCGCGAATAAGCTAACTTGTTTATTGAGCTTAATGCAATGAAATGTTTAATGAAACAACTAAAATAGCTTATAAGCTAGTTTTAGAAAAATAATATTTGAGATAGTTTATTGATAAACTTATGGGTGTTTCTCATAACTTTTCTACCCTTAATTAAATAAATCTAACATTTGTAACCTTGTGCTAGTTTTTAATATAAAAAAAAATCATAAACGAATTTGAACAATATTGTCGACTATTCAAATTCAATACCATTAAAAAACTGCAGAGATAAAAGACAAATTTGTCATTTTTATCATTTACTAAAAGCGTATATCGAACACAATATCGATATAAACTATGCTTAATGGCGTTTATTTTTTATTTATTTATTTATTTTTTACTTTTTACGACTATCTTTTTCAAAAAGTTAATTAAAAGCGCCAAACTTTATCATATTTTATGCACTTCAAGTTTTTTTTGAAAAACATTATGTGTTTGTGCAATATGCATTCATGTATGATGTTGATTTTTTTCCGGGCTTTATTTAAAAAAAAACAAAAAATGTCAAAGTGTATCATTATTTTATGCTCTAAAGTGTGGTATACATATTGATATATAAAAAAAAAGTAAACTTTTTCTTTGAAAATATTGTCTTTTTAGCTTTGTTTACTAATGAAATAGTGCTTTATTTTTTTCAACATTTCTCTCTCTCTCTCTCTCTCTCTATATATATATATATATATATATATATATATATATATATATATATATATATATATATATATATATATAAAATTTATTGTGTGCTAGAATGCAGGAATTTAGTAATTATTTAATTAAATAAAGATAGATATTAATTTTTTTTAAACGACAAATCTAACTTACTCTTAAACTAATCCTTAAATCCATCTATGTCCACAACGAGACTTGAACCCTCAACCTCAAGGAGGGAGATCAACACCGGATACCGCTGGGCTACAAGCCCTCTGGTAGATAGATATTAGATAATTTTTATAATTGTATATATATTAAATGACATCCATAATTATAATTCTTTTTTTATAGAAACTAATTAAATTCGTTATTAATATCAGTAATAATATGCTTTAAGAAAGCATTCACATTTAGGTTTTTCATGTATGGGTTCATATTTTGTTTATGGAATCACTTGCTTAAAATACAACAAGGTTGCATGAAATATAAAGAATATTCTACTAGAATACATTCTCATTCTATTAGAATATATTCTCATTCTAAAATAATATCTTATTTTACTAGAATAAACTCTCGTTTTCCATGTTCTAAGCAACTTTGTTGCATTTTAAGTAAGTGGGTCATGAAAGAAAATACAAACCTATAAATGAAAAACTAGATGTGAATTTATTCTGAAAGAATATTATTATTGACAAACATAAAAACCATTGTTTAAGCAACTTAAATCTACACATCAAAGTGATGTAGTTTTGCTTAATTTTTTTGCCCTCTTCTTGATATTGTTTCATAGAGTATAACATTAGTTTTTAATTGTATATTTAAATGTCTTTTTGTTGTTTTATATTTGCGATATATATCCATTAGTGTTTATCAAATATGTCTTGTAAAAATTAGTTTTTCAGCTAGTCTATCAACCATAACCAAAGTTAAAGAAAACATCTATATAACTTGTTTGATTAAGTCTTGTTCTCAATAAAAAAGAAACATTGCCTTGGACATCATGGATGTCATTCAGAGGAACAAAGGTGATAAAGAAAGCAAGAGTTTGAATGTTAAGACATCCATATAGACTATTTTATGGAATCTTTTGAAACTCCTCACTAGTTAATTTCTTGCTCCCACAAATCAAATGAAAATGTATGGAGATTAACGTATAAAATGGAAACATATGGAGAAGAATATACAAAGAAAAAGCCATGTTTGTTTATGATATTGATAACACATCCAAGTGTATCATGGTGACATAAAAGAAGCTCATGAGCTATCATGAGTCATGAGTTATCCAAGATAAGGTTCGACATAAGCTCATGAAGAGCGAGTGTATGATGAAAATGCCATTAATGGTGAACAAGATGGTGTACCGAATGAAGAGTGGTTATTATAATAAAGGATGAGGA
Source organism: Lactuca saligna (assembly GCF_052625555.1). Lineage (NCBI taxonomy): Eukaryota > Viridiplantae > Streptophyta > Magnoliopsida > Asterales > Asteraceae > Lactuca > Lactuca saligna. Next base: position 188,494,370 of record NC_136417.1, on the reverse strand, counting down.
TGAGGACATCGATGGGTTGACAATATGTTGTGGTTATAACATTTAACATCGAAGAAGAAGCAATATGATGTAGAACAAGTTAACAAGTTCATGGACCATGCACACTTTAAATGAGCCTAACTATCAACCCATTAGTTATAGATCCCCCGAATTTTTCATGGAAACGTGTTGATAGGATGAACATCATGTCATCATCATAGGCAACTATTTGCCTACATTTAGGGCTTCGTAGTTTAGCATTTTTGGTTTTTGTTGAGGTTTATGATTTTTATTTGTTTTTTTTACAGAACACATAATTTCTTCGATTATTGTCGATCACATGGTATTTTAAATAATAATTGTTTATGAATTTTCAAAATTTGCTTATTATCATGTAATAATGTGCGCACACAAAGTGTGCTTTGACTTCTATGTCATGTTCAAAATGATTACCTTGAGACATCATATTTAGATCGCCAAATAACAAGATTGTGGATGCGGTGGAGGAAGTTTGATGAATCTCTAACAACATTACCTCAATCCAATCCATGAAATGGGCTAATGGGAGGCAACGAAGCCCTTATCCCCTATCCGAGGGTATTACTTTTGTAAATGACCTCTGACATAAAAAACTAAAATAAATAAGCAAATGAAAAATAGTATTGTGAGCACCGAATGATCTCCGACAAATGAAATGTCAAATTGTGAAAGCAGATACTAGAAGTCAAATGGGAAGCAAAATCTAAAGGCATGTTGATTGTAAGAAGAGGTCGAGTAAAATTATAAAACTAAGCAATACACCCAACATAAGAAAGCTAATCCATAAACTTCCACCTTGATAAATTCCACTCATAAGGATCTTGTGATAGCAAGAATAGAAACAAGGAGTATGTATATCAGTGTATAGAGGTGCACAATAAGGAGATGGAAAAGAGACTTGTGTATAAGAAGTGAATATGGGACCGTACACCTTAATACACACCGACATTCATATGTTAACCACTCCATATTATTATGAGAGATGTAAATTGAAGAACATCAATGTTAAATGGATGTATGCTCGGAGGGGGATATGTGCTTACGAAGCCGATCCACTGTTTTTTTTTTTTCAATTGAGATGTTGAATTGGGCGGTTGACGAGCAAACAAAGCAAAAGAAGAAAGGGTTGTGGCAAACTAAGAATCAGAAGTCTTTTTTTAGAATTGTAAAATCTATTTATCACAATTAGACCCGGCACTTGATACACAATATGAACACGACACGTGTTTTTTGTGTATGACTTTTAGAAATTCCTGTTATTTGGTGATCTAAATATGAAAAATTGTTTTTTTTTTTCAAAAGAAAATTTATTTTTTCCACAATAAAAAGTTTCATAGACTTTTAATGTTTTTAGAAATTGTTCTCTTTCTTGATTTTGGTGTCGTGTAACATCATGTGAGTTGACTATAGCCTATATCGATTTTAGTAAAATTTATTTTTTCTATGTCGAATTAATAAAAATATAGTAAATTGCAAAATTAGTCCTTGTGGTTTACCAAAAAGTACAGTTTAAGATTATTTTTATACGCATAGTTAGTCAAAAATTGAAAATATCATGTAGTCTCTGAAATTTGAATGCCTTGAAATGACTATTTTGTCCTGATTTTCTTTTATTTATTTAAATATTTTTATAATTAAAAACTAAAAATAAAACTCTTAATAACCTACTCCACCCATCTATTTATCTTTTAAGATACTCTCTCTCTCTCTCTCTCTGAACCGCTGTTGGTCACCTGCTGATCACTGTCAACCATCGCTTGATCCACCTCTGTCTATATCTATTTTTGTCCACCTCCATTCACCTCCCTCAAGTTTCATCACAACCTACCTCTATATAGATCCATCAAAACCCATCGTTGTCTACCACCTACTTAAAACAAATCCACAAAATCGGTGAAAAAACTCTATTTAGTAAATGACGATGATAGGTTAGCCCTTCGAACTAAGATCTCGAATAGAGGTGGAGAGAGGTTCACATCATAATGTGTTTCTTCTCCGGTAAAGTCGTTGCCAAATAATGCTAGGGTTCCGACATTCGTCAAGTTATAGTGCCACTATCTACCTCGTGTTACAACGTCGGATTTCCATATCCATATCTGGCGACGAATCGGAGTTCTAGATCCGACAAAGAATCGCCAACGTTCTAGCAGTGGCGGTATTTGTAGATCTGCCGACATCCATCCTTGATGGTGCTGGTGAAGGTGGTTGGAGTAGGTGACGTCTTCGATAGTTTCCGTCGTTGAGAGTGGTTCCCGACGAGTATGGAGGTGGTTTCCGGCAAGACAGTGTTTGAACGATAACTAATGACGGTGATGCTCAAACATGTGAGAAAAGATAGAGAGAAAAGGAGTTGGTATCTTAAAGAGAATGGGTTGGTGGGGTTATCAAGAGATTTATTTTTATTTTTTTTAATTATAAAAATATTTAGAGTAAATAAAAGAAAATGAAAAAGGAAACTAGAAGGGCAAAATAATATTTTCAAGTAGTGCTGCAAAATTCGACCCAACCCAATAACTCAACCCAAAATTAACGGGTTTAGTTGAGATTTAAAACCTATTTAAGTTAAATGGGTCAACCCATTTAACTCATTTAATTAAATAGGATGAGATGTGTAAAAATTATCAACCTGTTTTCAATCCGCTAACCCATTTAGTTTTGATATATATTTAATTTAACAATTATTTGAATATTATTATGAATTATTAATTTATAAATTATAATATTATACTGTCATTTATCTTTAAAAAAATTCAATCATAATTATCATTCTTTTTCTTAGCACTGATAATATTAGTCACTCTTCAAAATCATTTCAAAATTAAATATTTTTAATGTTATTTGGCCAATTTATATTTATTTTTGAATTAGCATTGTGTTTTTGTTATACTTTGAAACCTTATTTACGTTTGGAACTAATTTAAATGATATAATTTTTAGCTATTTTTTTTATTTTAAATGCGTTAATCCAAGTTTAACCAATTTATGTAATAGGTTGGGTTGGGAACTACATAAACATGTCAATCCGGAATTTAATTTCAAATTTTTTTATTTCAAATTTTTTATCTAAATTTTTTTAATTTCAAATTTTTTTAATTTAAAATTTTTTTTATTTATGATTAACATGACAAAAATATTCGGAATTTAATTTCAAATTTTTTATCTAAATTTGTTGTGTATGACATAAAATAAAAATCCTTTATCATATAATTGAAATCCTGAGTTCAATTGTCGATCTACATCTACATCTACATCTAGTAGTTGTGTACACTTGCGGGTTGTGTACATTCTTGATTGACTTATTGATTTTTTTTTTTCGTAAATTGACTGTTTTTTTAATGGACTAATTGAAATCCAACCATCAAAGTTCAATAAATTGGTTTAAACCGTCTGGTTCGATTCGAATCAGTTTTTAACCGCTATCGTCCCCACTGGTTCAATCGGATGGTTCAAATCAATTTTTAAAACACCACTTCCATCATCGTCTCTCTATCTCTGGTTCAAATCAGTTTTTAAAACACTACTTCCATCCTCGTCTCTCTATCTCACTATCTCACGCCACCTGCTTTGCAAAATAATCAACCAACTTTGATTTGTTATAAATCATCCAAACAAACAAATATTTAAAAAAAAATAATAATAAAGATATCCAACGCAAAAATAGTGAGGTAGGTAAGGTAAGGTGAAAAGATAAAAACAAACAGTATGAACCTTTCGAGTTAAAAAATATCCAAACAAGTACTTGTGTTATATATTCAGTTGGGGATGTGTTTAAAAAATTATTTAAATAAATTAAAAAATAAAGGGAAAAAAATATTTTTTAGATAGGGTAAATTACACCAATCGTCCCTTGTGTATATGCCGAAAAACACGTTCAGTCCCTATTTTCAAAAATTAACTCGGACCGTTCCTCGTTTGGCTTAAACTTGCACGGTTAATCCCTTGTTAGTTTAAATTTGCACGATTCATCCTTTGCCTCACATAAAATGACTATATTGCCCTTGTTTTTATTTTGTATTAATAAGAGAAACAAAAAATAAACTTTAATCGTATATTTTTACATATATTAATAATTTCTAAACATTTACCTATCACCCCCACCCTATTTACCAAGAAATACCCAAACTTTCCGATCCCACTGTTCCCCATCCCTCGCCTCCCTTTGAAACTAAAATCCGGCCACCGGAGATACAACGACCACCGGAAACCCGCTTGATCGCCGCTATGGACTACCACCTCATTTTCCTTCCTATGTTCATGTCGGAAATAACATCACCACCGACGATTATTGATTTAACACATCCACCATCGACCTTCTTCCTCCTCCTTCTCATGATTTTTCCAATACCAAAATCTCCACCACATTCCGCCCAATCTTCTCCGGATACTTAGATTTATGCTCTTTCGTATACCCAATTCCACTGCTAGAAATCACCACTTTCTCCACCATCTTCTCCTCCATCTCCGCCATCCAGTACACCACAAACCTCTGTAACTAATTATATACACCAAAATTCCATTAACCCTTAATTTCTTCATTCTATTACACACAAACAAACACACACTTCACGTGAAACACCTCTGTAAGCTCTGTCCTTATCAAGTATGATTTGGTGAAAAACACCAGATCTGGTATAGTGAAATCGTGTGTCAATAGAGATACGTGCAATATGAATTACCACTTGAGTTACCTTCGTAGCCATGGATGAGAATGAGGTTTAGTTTGTTCCAGTGGTGGCGGGTTTCCGCTCATATGTGGTTGCCCTCTCCCTTTTCTTCTTCTCCGATAAGCTTCTTTTGTCCCCATTTTAGATCATCTTGCCTTTCTTCTCCGACGATATGGGTCCCAAATCGAAACAAAATATCAGTATATAAGTCGTTCCTCTCTAACCCCCGTGACCTAAACGGGTAAAACCTAGTAGAAAGTTGCAGATTAACCCTCGCATCTTCATCGTTTCTGGTTTCAAGTTGTAGATTTGTTAAGTTGCAGGACTTCTGGTTTCAAACAATTGATTTTTTTTTTTTTCTGGTTTCTTCTTCAAGTGATGACGATCGGTGTTGGTGGTGATGATAGACGGTGGAGATGAGATGGAATGAAGAAGAATATAGGGGAAGAGATGGGTTATGAAGGTGTTTAGGTTTAGGGTCTATTTTTTTTTTTTTAAAAGGCAATAAATAATTATTTTTATAATAAATAAATAATAAATAACAAATAAATAGAAAATAAATCAAAAAAATAAATAAATAAGGGTAAAATGGTTTTTTTATATGCGGATGGACTAACCGTGCAAGAAAAAACACACTCAGGGATGGTCCGAGTTAATTTTTAAAAATAGGGATTGAACGTGTTTTTTGGCATATGCACGAGGGACGATTGGAGTAATTTACCCTTTTAGATAAGACTGGATAAAAACAAAAAGTAGAAACCTTTCGAATTAAAAAAATAAGTTAGGAATCAAATATACAAATTATCCTAAATCATAGGGACCATTCGTGTAATTTACTTCGGATTTCAAATTTCAATTTAAATCATCTAAAGGATAACGTATAGAATCCCCAAAAATCCGTTAGGATTGACACCTACAATTACTGTACTAGTAGCTTCACACAAACGACAGGTTGTAAAGGCCAGGCACACAAAACTAGACACCAATTTAGTTTTTTTTTTTTTTTTTTTTTTTTTTTTTTTAATTTTTATAATCCTTCAATTATTGAATTGGACGTACGTACATATATCGTTTTTAAAATCATAATATAACATTTTTTGTTACAGTCATGTACGAAAGTCGCCGTGGATTTCGTTTCTCCGGAGAATATACAAGAGTGCATCCGACTAACACAGGAGTTCCGTAAGCTGCCCATTAATCACAAAGCTAGAGAAGACAAACTAGAGGTATACATTATTATTATTATTATTATTATTATTTATTTATTTATGTTATATAAAAAAATTTAATTCTTTTTTATGTGACATGAAATGAAGTCGTGAAACTTTGACAGCTTTCTTTTTAGTTTATAGCATTTTAAAGCATATATGTTTGTGTTGAAGGTAAAGAAAATGATCCTGCACGCTATGCGTCAAGCCATTGCTGATTTTGAGGAATTAACGACTAGCCAGAAGTCAGAAGTCTTAGGAGAATAATAAGTATTTTTAGTAGTAGAACAAATACAGCAAATGTTCTAACAACATACATACTTGGCTTCCTAGACTTTATGCTTCTGTTTGTGGTGGTGTTATCTCGAAATGACTAGATTTCGAGGTTAGGAATAGAAACTATAGTTAATAGTAATACAAGTAACAATAAAGGGTCGCTTTTGATATATTCAAAATTGCTTTCGTGTTTGTCATCAGACCAAAGAAAATGAAAACAACTCTCCAAACTCAAACCGAATCAAGTATAGAAAACACTCACATAACTACAATTTAATTATTTTCAAGTCCTAACTGTTAATAAACTCGACTTTCGCTTCTAGCAAATCAACTTTCACTTTGCGTTGGACCATTCAATACTTTAAGATCTTCCTTTGCTACTTTTTAATTTTATAATATAAATATAAATAAACATATAGTATTTATTATTTAAACGGGTTGGCTATGATATAAATAATAACTAATATATTTAATTACACGAATTGAAAATCTCAACGTAATCCCTACCCTATTGTACACTTGGCAAAACATGATATGACACGATATTAGCAGGTTAGGATCAGAAACTTCGACACGTTTATGTAAACGGGTTGACACGACACGACACGGTAATTAAACGGGAAGGATTAAGGTCTAGACTTTCGACTCGAATATGACCCGTTTAATTATATATTATTTATTATAATTTTCATATTTTCATAAATATATTATATGTTATAAACTTATAGTGAGCCAAACTCAAGAATTACAAGTAATACTCAAATTTTTAAAATTACTTAATTTTAATCATCTTCACCACCTATCTCTTTGCTTCCTAACTTTAACTCTTTTCATTTTTCTTTCTTAACTTACTATAAAATTTTTCACTCCATCTCACAACTCCAGTGTTTCAATTTTTCATTTTTACCTCCACAACTCTACTTTCCAATCTTTAAAATATTTCAACCCAACATGACACAACATATTTACAAGGTTTAAACCTTAACTCGAAACCAACATGAAACCGACACAAAAATAAACGGGTTGACATGACACGATAATTAAACGGATCGGGTTAAGATCAAGCCCTTTCAACCCGTTTAATGTCTTGACACAACATGAATCCGACACGACACGACACGTTTACCAGGTCTACTCTATTGCTTCCAAATAACAACAATTTATTTGATAATCTTGTCAAAAATTCTAAATACGTGCAAATACCAACTCTGGCGTATGGCTACAACTTTTTGTTATGATATTCATAATTTGTTTGAACCCGTTTGTATTAAGCATTGATCATAATTTTAGTTAATTAAATGATAAAGTGCATCAAATAAATGGTCCACACAAAATCAGGTCCACAGCCCATTACGTGGAAGCTTAAATAAAAAAGTACTATCAATATTTTTTACTACCTCGAAGAGAAAATACAAAAATGGTCCATGTGGTACAGAGAAAATACAAAAATGATCCATCTTAAATGATATCTTTGTCTACTACGAAACTTAAACCTTAATCACTCAAAAGAAATGACACCTTTGTAAACACTTGATATCTCTTAGGATCAAGTCATTTAGTTATATCTTCAAATAAATTAAATGTAGTTTAAGATTTAATATTATTTTTAACTATTGTTATATCTTCAAAATGTTAATAAACTTTAAAAGTTTACTAAACTTTTAAAGTTTATTAACATTTTGATTTGTATTTTAAATTTAGTATCATATTTAAATTACAAATTACGTATTGTATTAATAGTTAGTTTCAAATGAATATGACCGAAGTATATTGATGTCTATTATAGAAGACATAAATATTTAATTGATGTTCGAAGTTCACGATCTTTTATTTTTGTTGAAAAAATTAACAAAACAAATAAGTTTACAACTATTAAACATAAACGATAATCGCTTACTCATTGGAACCTAAAACCCAAAATAAAACCATAAAGAAAATCAAACATGTAAAACAACAAAAAAGCTTGGAACAAACGTTTTTAGTTTGTTTTTTGTTTAGTTTGATTTTTGTTTTAAACAAAAAACAAACCGATCAAACCTCATTCAAGCCATATCACCTAGGTGGTGTAGAATGAGTTGTGTGATTTAAATCAAGTAAATAAGGGTTTGCAAAATGGCCTAGTATCCTCATAGATTAATGGCCTAAGAGGTTAAATCATACCAGTAAAAACATGTGTTATGTGAGAATTTAGGATGCCAATCGATGGAGCGAACGACAAGACCACGAAATGAAATTGAGAAGAAACTGAATTTTGAATTCATGTTCATGTTTTTGTCTAGTGAAAAAAAAACAATGCGATGTCGTGTTTAAAATTCATCACGAAATTGACACAATATAGCATGTTTTTGTCGTATTTTTGGTATTATGTATCATTAAATATTAATAATATAAAATAATGGTTATTTTGTTGCGTTTTTCATGTTTAAATTGATGTTACTGAAAAAAATTGTCGTGTTCGTGATACATAAAACTTTGTCATGTGGTACCATATCAGACAAAAACAAGTCACGATTACCTGATTCGAGAGACCACACGTTGATGTAAATCAAGATATAATCCATCTTGAGAGAATGCTCAAAAAGCTTAACAAGCTAAAAAGATAAATCATACCTATTATGACAACTTACATCACACCGAGACCAAAGATTGTTCAAATATAGTTAATTCCGAAACACTAACAATTTAGTGATTATGCCAAAGTCACCTCCCCTTAAGTATTCTAGTTTCTACCCGACATATGATCTTAGACTTGTTAATAATAATAATAAATTATGCAACAACATGTGTTAAAACTATATAAAGTATATCTTTTTACACCATTTCTAACATGTAACATCATTTTTTCACAACGATGGAGCACTACTTTTTGCAAACTTAAATTATCTCAGGCCTATTATATCAAAATAATATTTCAAATATATATATATATATATATATATATATATATATATATATATAAACTTTAACAAAACTTGTGATATATCTTTTTATTACTATAATTCATAAATCATATCATAAGTTTGAAATATGTAAACACTATATCAAAATAAAAATAATAGAAATTAAAACATTAAATATATAAATGAATTATACTATAAATTTGTATCATTTGAATAGATAAATAAGGGTTCATTTTGAGTAATTAAGATGTAAAATTTTATAATGAATTCAATAATATTAGGGTTAGTTTTAAGTGGTTGAGATGTGAAATATCATAATGATTTAACTTGATTTTTTAGAGTTATTTATAATTCTATAATGAATTCAATAATGTTAAGTTAAAGGGTTGAAATATAAAATTTCATTGCTCCTTAACTTGATATTTTTAGATTATTTATAATTTTATAATGAATTCAATAATGTTAGGGTTAGTTTTTAAGTGGTTGATATTAGGAATTTCATAATCATTTAACTTGATTTTCTTAGGGTTATTTATTATGATATAATAAATAACCCAAAATAAGATAGAATGAATATTATTCATGATCTAACTTATTTAAGAATTACAAAGTTAAAGATCCAACTATTTCATAGATCTAGTTTTCAAAAGCAATAATACTAATCCAATAACTTTTAATATTAATCTTATAAATCAAAAATAACTTTTAATATTAATCTTATAAATCAATATTATCAAAAAGATAATAACTAAACCTCAATAGAAATCAAATTGATCATCAAAAATATAATAACTAACCTTTTTACAAACCCCAAAATAAGAATATTTGGTACTAATTCTTCCTCCTTTGTTTCAAACGTCAATCCTTAAAAATTCTTGATGACAAACTTCTAGATCTCACGCAGCTCTTCTTTTTCTTCGTTTCCTCTCTCATCTTTTTGGCTATTTTCAAACGTCGATGGTGGTGGGATTGGGATTATTTATAAAGGGAATAGGGGATGAATTTAGGGCTTCCATGACGGATGTTAAGTTTACGGAAATACCCTTTGTTGATTGTAGGCCACGTATCAATGTAGTTCCAGGAAAAGGTGATTCGGTGAAATCCTTTGATTTCGGATGGGATAAGACAAGATATTATATAAATTACTATAGTTACGTATTTTTTATTTTTAAAAGAATTTTCATCTTTTAATATATATATATATATATATATATATATATATATATATATATATATATATATATATATATATATATATATATTAGCCGTTACTCACGACAAACGATAAGTGCGATTTTTTTTCGTCAAAAATCAATTTCTTGAATCAATTATTTATTTTATGCAAATAATTTATTACATCTAAATAGTTATCACTAAAAGTCATGTTAGCAGAAACGAAATCAATTAAAAGTAAAAATTAAAAGTTTGGATTATTTACAAATATACATGAAAACATGTTTAATTGTATATTATTAATCGTGTAATACTTTTTTATATATCACATTTGATGTATAGACTTCAATGTCGTTATTAATCATGCAAAGCAGCGGGTGCCGAATACCTTGTTTTGTCAATTAGTTTTTTTTTCGGCAAAGTTTATTTAAAATCTGAATTTTGATGATCGAAATGTATATTTTATTTTTTAGAAAATATATTTTAATGTGAGATGGAGTTGGACGGCGAATACAGTGGCGATGATACTACACTTTCGAAAAATTGTTTCTTATTTTTTCGAGATTCTTAAAATTGTGAACCTGATTGTAGGATCCTATGATCTCACGTAAATTGATCCCGACTTACTTGGGTCGTTTTTCGTTTTAGTGATTAAATGATGTATTAAAAATGTATTTCTTATATTTTACAATATTTATTGTTCACTTGATGGATGAATACGTATTTTTTATGTTTTAAATTGCTTTTGGTAGAGTTCTACGATTCGATTCGATTTTACGATCACGATCTTGCAAAACGAAAAACGATTCCATATAAGATCCCTGTCTTAACAACCTTGATTTGTTGTTTTGGGTGAAAAATAAATTCATTACGCTTTAGGTTAAAAATAAAGTATGTTGTTATTTTTAGTTAAAAATAAAAATACATTATCATTTTGGATAAAAAAATAACATTACATTGCCAATATATGTTGAAAAATAGAAAGTACATATATATTTATGTAAAAAAGAAATCAAATACATATGAACATCACTATTATTAAGGCTTTTTTTGTCAAACTATAATTCTTAAAAAAATAGTTTTTAAAAGAGAGCCTTTTAGGTTTTTAATATCTCTTGCTCATAAAATTATTATTACTTTTATAATTTTTTGATTCCTCGTTTTATTTTATTATATAGATTATAATTTTGATTAAAAATTAACAAAAAAACATATATTTAGTTATTAAATGGATATCATAACATTATGATATTTTTTATAACATAAAATCTTAACATTTTCATATATTGACTTAATTGAAATTGCATGAAAACTACATATGCATTAACTAAAAAAAATGAAAAGTAAAGTTGTCATATGTTAGATAACTCTACTAAATGATGCACATCTATGATTAGTGGAGCCGTACGTAGTACTACTTGACAAACATTGAAATCTATGTCTTTTAGGTGATTTGGAAGTTGTATTTTAAGTTTGAAAGTCTTCTTAGGAGGGCAACATCACATGCATATTTCTATGCTTTCATAGGGTTAATGTCTTAATGATCGTCTTTTTTGTTTTTTGTTTATTCTGGCTGCATTTGTAGCCTAGTCCATAACCTAGAATTCATATTTGGAAAACAAATGAGTTGTTTACCTAATCATACTCAAATGAATATGAATTACAAAATCAATAGAGATTCAAATCGAACCATAAAAAAAATCAATTAATCAAATTTTGATGAAACCCAATTAGATTCAACCTCAAAACATTAAAAATTTACAGAATTTAAACATAACACCTTTAAAAGTTATAGAATTTAAACATAATATCATGGAGATATTAAACAACTCATACAATCAAAGCCAAACATACTTGTAGTTGGACTTGGACTCTTTGTATCCATATCCTCTAAAATTAAACAACTCATACAATCAAAACCAAGCACATAAAACTTGTGATATATGGATAGATGATATATTCGTTGAGCTAATAGTAAGTTGACATATTTATGATCACAGATTTAAGCAAGAAAAACCATAAAGATCTGAAATGTAAAACATTCCTACATCAATCAATTAAATGCTTCCCTGAAAGGCATTCATGACCCATGTACCTTGCTTTGCATCCTGCCAACAACAACCAGTATACACTTAAATACACAACCAGTATACACACAAATACACATATTTACATAAAAATACACACAAATAAACAAATTCAAAACCTAAACTTGCCACCTCTATTTTTTAGACCACTATAGGATGATTTCTCTATACCGTTGCTAAAAAAACACTCTGCAAAAAAGAAAAATAAAATAAAAAGGAATCATAAAAAGCATATAATATGTATGAAATTCAAACCCTCAAGCTCAATGTACAACAACAACAAATCATTTTATTGGAGCCAAAAAGTCCAAGGAAGAAAGTATAAAATATTATATGCCCGCTCATGAAAATCATAGAGCATAAAAATGAAAAGTACATGGAACTATACAGTTACTCCATTTGATCCTCCATAATCAACTGTCACATGAGGTATAACTCCAACAAATTTTTATCTACTTGGACTTTATTTGAATCCTCTACGAATCAAAGCAAGGACAAAAAGATAAAAACGATGACAAATATAATTTCAATTAATCATTAACCATTCATACCCTCAATGAATGAAATATATTATACTCATTACCTTCATTCCTTCAACTTCCTTAAATCAGCTATGTGTATATTCACTACATTATACCAAAACAAAATATTAATATTATTTCCTTTATTCAATAAAACATGTAATTATTTAAATAAACATGTATATATAAACCATAGTAGAAAAGGAAAGAATAGGGGCAAACAGCAAACCTACACAAGTTGAAACTCTATTTCAAGCCAGATGGAAATGTATCCTAGATTTTCGAAAAAAATATCAAAGAGAACATGACAATCATGTAAAAAATAATAGAAAATCCCATTTAAGTCAAGTGCTATATGTTTTCCATTTCTTATGTAGTTAATAGCAGCAAATCGAAAGTTTGTGTGGAATGGGAGAATGTGAGGGACGGAGAGATATAGAAGCAAATAACGTAACCTACTTAGGAGAACCTCTTTGTCGATCTCACCCCTGCTTTCTTTTTTTTCCAACAGAAAATCTTCAATACCCAAACATCTTCAAAACCCTACAACAATTTCACCAAAAAATATTATTATTTACTAATTACGAAGGAAAATCAAACTAAATACGAAGAACACAAACCTAGAGGTTTGGAGGTTTGTATTGGTGGAAACGATGTGTGACAATCCTATATTTTCCAAAAGCATTGTAACGCTCAAAAGTCAAATACAACTAAATTAACCTTGAAAATAAAGTATTCAAATATCTAAGTTGGGATGTATCAAATATTAGATAACGTGTCAAGGTTTCCGAAAACATAAAGAACGCTCAAAACCGGGTTATATTGAAGAAATTACAACCACTCGTATATTTACGACACGCCGTTAAAACATTATTTGACGTAAAAAGGAAAAATCTCAATAATATGCATTCTAGCCTTAAGTATCTAAACAAAAATCGTAGATCTCGTCGAAAGGTGAGCTTGCATAAAAAGATCGCCCAAATTGGACCTCGTATGAAGAAGTTACGAATTTTCAAAGTTTCGTAACAGTAGTAGAGGGCTAAAAACTCGAATTGAAGATCGAATGTAAATTAGCTAACGTGATCTAAATGAGAGTTGAAGATCTCCGCAATAGGAGCAAATTGATAAAAAGACAAACGGAAACCGACGCCGAATAAAGAACCTATAAATCTTTAACGAACTTTAGGAGGCCCGGCCTATTTAAACTTATGTCATTAAAAATAAATTCAAAACTAGCCGACGGAATCTAAAGGAAAGTTGTAGAGCATAATCTCACCTACGCGTGGATATAAAGAACACGAAAAACGGAGCTTGTACACGAAAGTTACGAAATTTAGAAGAGGACAGGCCAGATTACGCCCCGCGTACTCTGGGAGTACGCCCCGCGTACTAGACCCAGAGTCGAGTCCCATCGGCCCGCCCACTCTACGCTTAGCTAGCCAGGATTCGTAAGCCATGACGCATTGTTATGCCCCGCGTAACCGAGGTACGCCCCGCGTACTTCGGAGGTACGCGCCGCGTACGAGGGTTTCCAACCCTATAAATAGAAGGCATAAGCTCGAGTTTTTGCACACAAATCACAAGCCCTCAGTCATTCTCTCATACTTCTAAGCTCCAGAGACCCTCCCCTCACCTCGGTTTCCGCACTCGAGCCCCCGACGAAAGATTTATGCTGCAGAGATCCCCGAAGAGCCCGACGACGCAACTATCTGCGATCGAAGTTCTACTTAACTCTAGCCTCTCTCTTCAAACTTAACGAGTAAGTTCATACCCCTACTTTTCAATTCTTTTTCATGTTTTAGGGGGGGAATACAAGTACATTACACGTTAAAGTATCGTTTTATAAACATAAATGAAATTTCTATCTTCAAATATCGATACAAACATCTTATGTATGCAAGAGCTATTATGTCACTAAGTTATTCCTACTAAATGGAACATACTATCTGAAAAACTATAATGGGTATAGTTAACAAGTCAGTCCTACATTTTACATATACACCTTGAAAAACGAAACACTTTCAAAAGAAGTAAGGTCATTTCATTGTAAATCTACTTATACTAGGCATTGTGAGATATTCAAACTTCAACGTACATTTTTGTATGCATTTCAAATCCTGTATTATATACCATAATCTCTTGGAGGGAGAGCGTGATACTTGTGTATAGATCTATACGGGATTGACAATCCCGCACCTAAACTACTAGCTATAGTTAGACCGGCAGGTCTGGGGTGACAAATGTCATAACACTGCAACACCTGAAGAATGTTGTTACAGACCGTCAGTGTCAATAGTATGGTTATAAAACTCACATAAAAAGTATAAAACAAGATTGATTTACGAGATTCATATGTGCATTGCAGTTTTCTACATTATTTTTCATACAAAGTTGTTTTTATCATTCAAGTATAAAAGATACTAACACAATCCAACTTTGGAAACTTTTGAATCATCTTACAAGAAAATATTGGATTTTCTGAAAACCTCGTTTACCAATTTACCACAAAAAAGGATATACTTTTCAACTCGAAACACTCATGAACTCACCAACTTAATTGTTGACACTTTTCAAAACCACTTGTATTTCTCAGGGAATCAGTGATACATGTAACTACCAGCTTCTGGGAGAAGGAACACTAAGGATGTTTTTATTATTAAAACATTTAACATCATATTGTAATATTCTTTTGATAGCATGTATAATGTAACAATATACGTTTTCATTTTATATATATATGATGGTTGTGTTACTTTCTTTACAATATTCAATTGTTGTGATACTACGTGAAGTCATCCACCCCCGAATGTTTCCGCCATTCTGGTTTGGGAGTGTGACAGATTGGTATCAGAGCTTTGTTTATAGTGAACTAAGTATATCAAACCACATAAGATATACAAACTATAAATACAACGGGAACCAAAAACCCTCTGACAAAACATTTTCATAGAAATATATTTTCTTTAAATATATACGTTTTTACCTGCATGCATCAGTCTCGTATCATGACAAGTTTTTCTAAAAAAAGTAGTAAGGCAAGTTGCGATACCACGATTGGGCCTTGGGGTACGTAATCAAATCGAGAATAAATATAGTCTGATCAACTATATTTATCCTGAATTTGACCAATGTACGTCGAGGAACGGTCGTAGTAGACAACAAGCCAAAAACTTATAAAATCTAGATTCGCTAAATTGAAATACTATAAGTCTATTGTTAAAAAAAAAAATTGAACGATAAAATATTGCGCTCCGTAAAGATATAGATAGGCTTAGGAAGTCGTTAAATAAAAATTTCTCTTCTTATAAAAATCTCATACCTCTATCCCAGTACAGACAAATGGCCGGATTTCCTTTACCAGGAGACCCCTACTATCTAAACCAAGGTAACGGCGGCTAGATAGAAGAAGACCCGGAGGAAGACCCAGAGGAAATCGAAGAAGAGGTCGAAGAAGAATTCGAGGAGGGAGTCGAAGAAGAATTCGAAATCGAAGTCGGAGAAGAATACGAAGTCGACGAGGAGATCGTGGAAATTTCTAGCGAACATACTCCGAACCGGAAGTAATCGACCCTCCCATCCCCCATCCTCCCGTAATCAGACCATATCAACCGGGACCCATCCCCATCTGGGGAAGCCACCTCTACTACTGGAGCCGTCAGCAAGGTGTACGCCCTCCATTCAGCATGTGTCAGGATTTTTACAACGTTAGTGGGGGAGGCTCAGCTGATCGAGCACTTCCTGTTTTCGTGAACACTATAGCTAACCAGAACTACCAGGCAGACCAACAAGCAGCCAGAGTTCGCGAGATCAATGCCGCTACCCAAGGTAACGCCGCTGACATCCGCCGTTTGGAAGGACTACATGAGAATACCCAAATCTACACGGGGACACTTCAGAACCAAATGATAACAACTCTAGATGAAATAAGAGAGATGAAAGAACAACAAGCAGATTTCGAGAGGCGACTGATGGGAGTCAAACGGTCAGATGCCGAATCCAGCTCCAAACGCCACAAGTAGAGCTTGTTCAAGCTCCAACAATTTTGATATAGACTAGGACCTCGGATAAAGTTTTTTTTTCTCTTATTTTCTTTGGTATCTGTAAACGGAGACCTCTAGATAGGTCAAATTTTCCTAAAACTAGAAGCATAATGTAACACACCTTAGGTGTGACATATATATAAATATGAAGTACTTCTTTATATACCTCTCGAAACCTATGAAATTAACTAAATTGTTGTATCTAATTTGAAACCAAAAACTGAAGTCAAAACAAATTACAAGATACGACTAACCCTCAACTACACGATTGTCAAAACATTAGAAACTTATAGTATTCGTTCTTATTTTCTCTACCAGAACATGCCTCCTCGTAGATCAACACGCAAAAACTCAACTCCAGCACCACCTCCACCACCCCCTCCAACTATGGATGCAGCTATGTTCCAAACTGCTGTAACAGCCGCTGTAACCGCGGCGATGGCTCAAATGAGCAACAATGGGTCAGGAGGAGGAATAAACAGCTTTACAAATGGCCCAAGCCAAGGCCGTTCCGGAGTCTGCACTTACAAAGACTTCACCAATGGAAAACCTATTCCCTTTTATGGAACTGGGGGAGTATTGGCTCTGTCCCAATGGATAGAGAAAACGGAAGCCGTATTTGAAATTTGCGCATGCCCTGAAGAAAGCAAAGTAAAATTTGCTGCCTGTACATTCTCTGAACGCGCCTTGACATGGTGGAACGGCTACGTCAAGACACTAACCCTAGTGGTGGCGAACTCCATGGGTTGGGAAAACTTGAAGCGAATGCTCCTTCGGGAATACTGCCCAAGAGGCGAGATTTAGAAGCTTGAACAAGAATTGTGGAACCTTTCGATGGTAGGCTCGGACATCGCAGGCTACACCAACAGGTTCAGTGATTTGATAACACTTTGTCCAGGAATGTTGATTCTAGAAAGCCAAAAAGTGGAGAGGTACATCTGGGGATTATCACCCCAACTGCGAGGAAGTGTGTTAGCTTCCAAGCCCATGACCTTCGACAGCGCCAAGGAACTGGCGCAATCTCTCGTTGATCATGGCGTCTGCCAAGGAGTCACGACTATCGTAGCTGAACCAACCAAAGGGAACAACGACAACAATAACAATGCCAACAACAACAACAAGAAGAAATTCTGGAACAAGAGAAAGGGGCAAACCTCGCAAGAACCTTCAAAGAAACAAATGGTGGCGGTTCATGCTGCTACTGCTCCCGCCACAACTCCTACAACCCCGGCGCCAACAAAACAATATGCAGGGAACTTGCCCAAGTGCAGCAAATGCAACTATCATCACCACGGTAATTGCCGCGAGATGTACTGTAAGAACTGCGATAGGAAAGGGCACACTGCCAGTTTCTGTAAAGCGCCAGCGTGGCCAGTCACTCAAGTTCCTGGTACTGGGGTAAGCCAAGCATGTTATGGATGTGGAGAAACTGGGCATTTCAAGAGGGACTGCCCCAAGACAAGGAATGTTGGTGGTATTGGGAGAGTGCTGGCGATAGGTCAAAATGAAGCAATAACTGATCCAACAGTAGTTATGGGTACGTTTCTCCTCGACAACATTTATGCATGCATACTCTTTGACTGCGGTGCGGAGAGAAGTTTTGTGAGTCATAAATTCAAACACCTACTTAACCAAAGACCCCAACCACTTAATAAAATATTCACTGTAGAAATGGCTAATGGAAAAACAGAAAGCACAAGTGATATGTACGTAGGGTGCACATTAAATTTAAAAGAACACTTATTTCAAATCGACCTTATGCCCATTTCGATAAGAAGTTTTGATGTAATCATCGGTATGGACTGGTTGAGTCTTCACCATGCCGACATTCTTTGCCATGAAAAGGCCGTTCGTCTCAATCTGCCCAACGGTGAAAATCTTATCATATATGGAGACAAACCTAGTTCAAATTTGCAAATCATCTCCTGTATTAAAGCACAAAAATATCTTCGCAAGGAATACCATGCCTTTCTAGCCCACGTAGTAGACCAGAAGCAAGAACCAAAGAACATTAAAGACATTCCGGAAGTCTGCAACTTCCCAGACATTTTCCCAGAAGATCTCCCAGGAATCCCACCGGAACGTCAAGTCGAATTCAGAATCGACTTAATCCCCGAAGCTACCCCAGTAGCAAAGTCACCTTACCGTTTAGCTCCAACTGAGATGTAGGAACTGTCCAACCAATTGAACGAGCTGTTGAGCAAGGGATTCATCAGACCAAGCTTCTCACCATGGGGAGCACCAGTCCTATTCGTGAAAAAGAAGGACGGATCTTTTCGCATGTGCATCGATTATCGAGAGCTGAACAAACTAACAATCAAGAACCGATATCCCTTACCACGCATAGACGATCTGTTTGACCAACTACAGGGAGCAAGCTACTTCTCAAAGATCGACCTAAGATCTAGTTATCACCAACTGCGAGTACTGGAAGGAGACATCCCCAAAACGGCTTTCCGAACACGATATGGTCACTACGAGTTTGTAGTAATGCCCTTCGGATTGAAAAACGCTCCAGCGGTGTTCATGGATTTGATGAACCGAGTATGTCATCCCTTCCTGGATAAATTCGTGATCGTGTTCATAGATGATATACTCATCTATTCTAGAAGCCAGGAAGAACACAACCAACATCTCCGCCAGGTTCTGGAAACATTAAGGGCAGAGAAACTTTACGCAAAATTTTCCAAGTGCGAATTTTGGATTCGGAGGTGGATTTCCTAGGACACGTTGTAAGCAAGGAAGGAATACACGTGGATCCCTCGAAGATCAAGGCAATAGAAAGTTGGACGATTCCAAGAACCCCTACAGAGATCCGGCAATTTTTGGGACTCGCCGGGTATTACCGAAGGTTCATACAAAATTTCTACAAGATTGCCAAGCCACTCACCACACTAACTCAGAAGAATGTGACCTTCGACTGGGGAGAAAAACAAGACGCCGCGTTTCAAACGCTAAAACGAGCATTATGTAGTGCGCCCATCCTAACCCTGCCAGAAGGGACGGAGGACTTCGTGGTCAATTGTGATGCACCAAACCAAGGACTCGGGTGTGTCTTGATGCAACGAGGGATGGTCATCGCCTATGCCTCAAGACAACTAAAGATGCATGAAGTGAGCTACACAACACACGATCTTGAGCTAGGAGCAGTCGTCTTCGCTCTAAAGATATGGAGACACTACCTCTACGGCACGAAATGTACGATCTTCACTGACCATAAAAGCCTTCAACATATCCTCAACCAGAAAGAACTCAACATGAGACAAAGACGGTGGGTAGAACTACTAAGTGATTACGAATGCGAGATTCGATATCACCCCGGAAAGGCTAATTTAGTGGCTGATGCACTCAGTCGGAAGGAGTACTCAGGTCGCCGAGTGAAGTCCCTAACTATGACGATCCATTCACACCTGTCCACACAAATCAAGGAAGCCCAAATAGAAGCCTTGAAACCAGAAAATGTGGCAGGAGAAGCCCTAATAGGAATGGATAAGAACCTTGAAACCAAGAACGATGGAGTTCGTTATTTCATGGATCGAATATGGACACCGAAGTTTGGTGAATTCAGAGAAATCGTCATGGACAAAGCCCATAAAACACGATACTCCATACATCCCGGCTCCGACAAGATGTATCTCGACCTCAAGAAGTTGTACTGGTGGCCGAACATAAAAGCTGAAATTGCTACCTACGTGAGTAAATGTCTGACGTGCGCTAAGGTCAAAATAGAATACCAAAAGCCTTCGGGTTTATTACAACAACCAGAAATACCCGAATGGAAGTGGGAGCGGATAACCATGGATTTCATAACCATGTTACCCAAAACGACAAGCGGACTCGACACCATTTGGGTAATTTTTGACAGGTTAACTAAATCGGCACATTTCCTACCGATCAAAGAGACGGATAAATTGGAGAAGTTAACAAGGACATACCTCAGAGAAATTGTACGAATGCATGGTGTGCCCGTATCCAGTATCTCGGATCGAGATAGTAGATTCACCTCAAGGTTCTAGCAGTCGCTACAAAAAGCTTTAGGGACAAGACTAGACATGAGTACCGCTTATCACCCACAAACCGACGGCCAGAGCGAGAGAACCATACAAACCCTAGAAGAAATGTTGAGAGCTTGCGTAATCGATTTTGGCAAAGCATGGGACACACATCTACCCTTGGTCGAGTTCTCGTACAAAAATAGCTACCACACCAGTATCAAAGCTGCCCCGTTCGAAGCCCTCTATGGCTGCAAGTGTAGGTCACCTTTATGCTGGGCCGAAGTGGGGGACACACAACTAGCAAAAGGACAAGAAACTGACAACACACTCACTAGACCAGAAATCATAAGGGAAACTACGGAGAAGATTGTTCAAATTCAAGAACGTCTAAAGGCATCAAGGGATAGACAAAAGAGTTATACAGATAAGAGACGAAAACCCTTGGAATTCCAAGTTGGAGACCGTGTCCTACTAAAAGTCTCACCTTGGAAAGGATTCATATGCTTCGGAAAACGTGGGAAACTGAACCCCAGATACCTCGGACCATTCGAGATCCTTGCCAGGATCGGTCCAGTGGCGTACAAACTTAGACTACCTCAAGAACTCCACAACGTGCACCCTACCTTTCACGTATCAAACCTAAAGAAGTGCTTATCCGATGAGACCATTGTCGTACCTCTAGACGAAAATGCAATAAATGAAAACCTCCAATTTGTAGAGGAACCAGTAGAGATCATGGATCGGGAAGTCAAAAGGACTAAACAAAGCCGCATACCTATCGTAAAGGTCCGCTGGAACACCAAGCGAGGACCTGAATACACATGGGAACGAGAGGATCAAATGAAACAAAAGTACCCGCATCTTTTTCCTAATCTGTAACTCTATCTTAGATTAAATTTCGGGACGAAATTCCCTTAACAGGGGGATGATGTGACAACCCTATATTTTCCAAAAGCATTGTAACGCTCAAAAGTCAAATACAACTAAATTAACCTTGAAAATAAAGTATTCAAATATCTAAGTTGGGATGTATCAAATATTAGATAACGTGTCAAGGTTTCCAAAAACATAAAGAACGCTCAAAACCGGGTTATATTGAAGAAATTACAACCACTCGTATATTTACGACACGCCATTAAAACATTATTTGACGTAAAAAGAAAAATCTCAATAATATGCATTCTAGCCTTAAGTATCTAAACAAAAATCGTAGATCTCGTCGAAAGGTGAGCGTGCATAAAAAGATCGCCCAAATTGGACCTCGTATGAAGAAGTTACGAATTTTCAAAGTTTCGTAACAGTAGTAGAGGGCTAAAAACTCGAATTGAAGATCGAGTGTAAATTAGCTAACGCAATCTAAATGAGAGTTGAAGATCTCCGCAATAGGAGCAAATTGATAAAAAAGACAAACGGAAACCGACGCCGAATAAAGAACCTATAAATCTTTAACGAACTTTAGGAGGCCCGACCTATTTAAACTTATGTCATTAAAAATAAAGTCAAAACTAGCCGACGTAATCTAAAGGAAAGTTGTAGAGCATAATCTCACCTACGCGTGGATATAAAGAAAACGAAAAACGGAGCTCGTACGCGAAAGTTACGGAATTTAGAAGGGGACAGGCCAGATTACGCCCTGCGTACTAGACCCAGAGTCGTGTCCCATCGGCCCGCCCACCCTACGCTTAGCTAGCCAAAAGTCGTAAGCCATGACGCATTGTTACGCCCCGCGTACTGTCTACGCTCAGCGTACTTCGGAGGTACGCGCCGCGTACGAGGGTTTCCAACCCTATAAATAGAAGGCATAAGCTCGAGTTTTTGCACACAAATCACAAGCCCTCATTCATTCTCTCATACTTCTAAGCTCCAGAGACCCTCCCCTCACCTCGGTTTCCGTACTCGAGCACCCGACGAAAGATTTACGCTGCAGAGATCCCCGAAGAGCCCGACGACGCAACTATCCGCGATCGAAGTTCTACTTAACTCTAGCCTCTCTCTTCAAACTTAACGAGTGAGTTCATACCCCTACTTTTCAATTCTTTTTCATGTTTTAGGGGGGGAATACAAGTACATTACACGTTAAAGTATCGTTTTATAAACATAAATGAAATTTCTATCTTTGAATATCGATACAAACATCTTATGTATACAAGAGCTATTATGTCACTAAGTTATTCCTACTAAATGGAACATACTATCTGAAAAACTATAATGGGTATAGTTAACAAGTCAGTCCTACATTTTACATATACACCTTGAAAAACGAAACACTTTCAAAAGAAGTAAGGTCATTTCATTGTAAATCTACTTATACTAGGCAATGTGAGATATTCAAACTTCAACGTACATTTTTGTATGCATTTCAAGTCCTGTATTATATACCATAATCTCTTGGAGGGAGAGCGTGATACTTGTGTATAGATCTATATGGGATTGACAATCCCGCACCTAAACTACTAGCTATAGTTAGACCGGCAGGTCTGGGGTGACAAATGTCATAACACTGCAACACCTGAAGAATGTTGTTACAGACCGTCAGTGTCAATAGTATGGTTATAAAACTCACATAAAAAGTATAAAACAAGATTGATTTACGAGATTCATATGTGCATTGCAGTTTTCTACATTATTTTTCATACAAAGTTGTTTTTATCATTCAAGTATAAAAGATACTAACACAATCCAACTTTGGAAACTTTTGAATCATCTTACAAGAAAATATTGGATTTTCTGAAAACCTCGTTTACCAATTTACCACAAAAAAGGATATACTTTTCAACTCGAAACACTCATGAACTCACCAACTTAATTGTTGACACTTTTCAAAACCACTTGTATTTCTCAGGGAATCAGTGATACATGTAACTACCAGCTTTTGGGAGAAGGAACACTAAGGATGTTTTTATTATTAAAACATTTAACATCATATTGTAATATTCTTTTGATAACATGTATAACGTAACAATATACGTTTTCATTTTATATATATATGATGGTTGTGTTACTTTCTTTACAATATTCAATTGTTGTGATACTACGTGAAGTCATCCACCCCCAAATGTTTCCGCCATTCTGGTTTGGGGGTGTGACACGATGCTTTAGGATTTTTGAAAGGCGGCGTGCGATGATGGTGCAGTTGTTAGTGGTCATTGCCGAAAACCTAGGCTAGGGCATCATCGTTGTTGAAGCCGACCCGGTCTTAAATGAAGCAAAGCTGAAGCGATGGTGGTTACGGCGGTAAAGGTTGATAGTGGTAATGAAGGAGGCGTAGGGGAGCGGCGGAGAAACGGAGATAACGTGATCATGTGAAGCATTTGAGATTTGGGCATAGGTTGGATGAAGATAGGCACCGAGATTGAGAGTTGAGATGCCTTATAAAGTATTTCTTATTGATCGATTCAATTGACACTTAGAATAAGGGAATGTGGTTTT
This sequence comes from Lactuca saligna, assembly GCF_052625555.1. NCBI lineage: Eukaryota > Viridiplantae > Streptophyta > Magnoliopsida > Asterales > Asteraceae > Lactuca > Lactuca saligna. The sequence goes on along the minus strand of NC_136417.1, from coordinate 188,470,059 downwards.
TAGCTTTTGAAGTGGGTGCTAGGGTTTTAGACCGATTTGTGTCCATCTTTATCAAATAAGAACAACCCTGATGTGCTTAGCCTTGTTGTGCGGATTCGATGATGGAGATGTATGTGGAGGAGGGTAGAGGACAGCGGTGGTCATGATGCTGGAATTTGGTGGATCGAGGTGGTAACTGGAATTGGGTGAAGATGCTATATATGTTATATAAATTGTAACAGGTGTTGACCGATTCTGTTGGCATTCAGAATACTCGTTCAATATGGTGAGGGTCTGGCAATCGATTAGAATGAGTTTTCCGATTTTAACTATGCATTTGACTTTTTCATATTAGACGTGATAAGATAAGATCTGATTTTATTTTCTAATATGCATTAATTAATTGTATATATTGCATAAAGTCTTGTACCTCTTAAAATTCAGCAAAACATGGTAAATGTTTTTTAAGGTATAAAGATATACCCGCACAATGCGACGAGCAGCAATAACTTTGTTTCGGCAGTTAGTTTTATTTCGGTCAGTGGCGAGGCTATGTTACGGGAAGGTGGATCACTTTACCCACCTAAAATTAAATATTTATGACAAGTCATATACAAAAAACATTTAGGACATTCCTTAAATATTTTGAAGGACCTACCTTAACGTGTTTGGTAAAAAAAGGAATAAAAAATAAATATAATCTAAAGACAATAAAGACATATCATAACTGAGATTAACTAGTCTCACGTTAACTCTAAGAAAACAATGATTAAAGAGTTTTCTATTATAAATATATGCTTGTTCTTTCACATTTGTACAACATAAACTTGCTGATGTCTGTTTAGGCCAACTAACTCCAAATATATGTTGTTTTTAGTAAAAAAAAAATTAAGGAATAACTGATTCGGGCTTAGTCATTTCAACTACAATTTTTATACATACTAAAACATTTATTTTGCTTGGTGAACCAACTCGATTGAGCACATTTTTTTTTTAACCATACCGACTTTTAGTGAACCACATGGTTTTCCATTCTAAACTCGCCACTAATTTCGGTGTATAGTTTCTAAACAGAAGTTAAAATTTTTAATAAATAGATTTCTTGCGGCAATGTTTCATTGTGGAAACATGTAAAAATCCATGAATAATACAATGAAGTGGACGATGTTGCACATGGTTGGGTTAAAAATAAAAGTTTATTGTTTCCTTCTGTCAAAATTAAAGGTATGTTTTTTTTGTTTCAAAATATTTTGTATGTTCTTTTCGTTTAACATATAAGTTGTATTATTATTTTGGGTTAAAAATAAAATTATATTATTGTTTTGAGTAAAAAATATTTTGGTATTTTCTTGTTAAAAATCAAAATATGTCCATATTTTGGAGTTTAAAAAAAAATAGAATGAATTACACATCTAGGTCTTTTATAAGATTTTTGATATTATCTATATTTTTTTATTTTCTTTTTATACCGGTATACATATTAAGTTATAATATGGAGCATTTGTATTTAATAATTTATTAGGTATTAATCAATATATTAAAATAGTTGGTTTCCGGTCAATTTAAATTGATATGTTTGATTTTTATTGTTAAGAATTATTAATCATTTAATTTGTTTTTATTTAAGACTTTCTTTCTTGTTTTTTCTAATATTTTCAAATATAAAAATAATAAAAAATTTCATGTAAAATGCATAGTTTTGTTTTCTTCATATTGAAATTATTTTTGATAATTCTTATTTTCAGATTTAATATAAATGACGTGTGTATATATATATATATATATATATATATATATATATAGAGAGAGAGAGAGAGAGAGAGAGAGAGAGAGAGAGTTAGGTTCAAATGTTTTTACTATCTATTGTGTGTTTGTAGGATTGATTTTGGACCAATAATTTTAGTTATTTTAAGAAAATAATTAATGCATATTAAATGTTGAAGTTCTAATTAATGCTAAATATATCTTTAACATGTAATATGCATTAATTACTTTATTAAAATATCTAAAATGATTGGTTTATAATCAATCCTACATGCACACAATAGATAGTTAGAACAATATAACCCAACCCTATATATATATATATATATATATATATATATATATATATATATATATATATATATATATATATAGAGACAGACACACACACAAAATGTTTATTATTACCATTTTATTTAGAAAGTAAAAGTATTAAATTTCAAAAAAACAATGAATAACTTTATCTCGGTCATTTTCACTTTACATTAATAACCTATATTAATAACTAGGGTAAATTACATCATTGGTTCCTCGTGCACATGCAACAAGCGTGTTTTGTATCTATTTTCAAAAATTAACTCGAACTGTCCCTTGTTTGGTTAATAATTGCACGCTTTATCCCTCGTTAGTTTAAATTTGCGAGCTTCATCCCTTACGAGACCTAAAATGACTATTATGCACTTTTATATTTTTTTCCACTTAATTTAATGTTTTAATAATTATTACTTTTAATTTAAAAATAAAATAAAAAACAATATGGTCCCACTTCATACCCCCACCCCAACAAATCATCGGATGAACACCACCTGCATCTCTCAAACACCATACTTCCATCGCTACCTTCCCAATTCCACCCTTCTCCCTCAATCATATACCTTATACCACATTAAAACCCACCACCAGCTTCCTACCTCCTCCTTTGTCGGGTTACACCACCATCATAACACCCTTGTTGCACCCCTGTTCATCGTCACAAACCGCAACCAACACCCACTTTAAACCTTACCTTCAAAATCGAAAAACCCACCTCAGTCAGAACCACCTTCATACAACGTGCACCATTCGAACATCGTCAATTCATTGCCTCCAAACAACAACTACCACCTGCCTTATACCACCCTCGAAGCCAACCATCTCTATCCCCCCAATATCTAAACTTTATCTTTACCGAAACCGCATAGAACAACAACCAAATCAGCCCCTGAAAACCATCTTAAACACTGCCCTATTTTGTGATCACCATTCCCTCTCCGTTGTCGATGGAGAAGATTTGGGTTCGATTTGAACGTGCTTCTCTGATCGAAATCTCCATCATCTTTGATTTATAAGTTTAGGGTTTGGTTTGGTTTCATTTGCAGGTTCAGGGTACATTTTTTGAGGTTTGAGTAATGACTGGTGGTGATTGCAGGAGGTGTTGGTGGTCTGTGAGACAGAGTGAGAGAGATGATCAATTGAATTTAAAGAAGAAGAGGAAGAAGAAAAGAAATTGGGGAAAGGTAAATCGTAACTTACTTCTCTCTTTTCGATCTTCTGATTTGCTGCAAATCGAGAACAATAAAAACGAGAGGCGACTTAAGGTTGGGTGGAGATATGAGATGGTGGTGGTGATTCTGGTGTTGTTGATGATTCCACCGGCGATGGTGGTGCTGTTGATGATTCCATGTATAGTTCCTTCTTGATTATTAGGGTTTGATAAAGGCGATTAGAGGAGGATGAAGATCAATTGGTCCGATTTTGGTTTCTTGCATTGGGGTGAAGGTGAAGGTGGGGGTGATGGGCTTTGCCGGTGTCGGGAGTGGATGAGAAGGGGAGGGGGGAGGTGGGGAAAGGTAGAGGAATACGTAGGAGGGGAAAGCGGGGAGGGGTGGGTTCATGTACGTATATTTATTGTTTTTTTTTTCTTTTTTAATCTAAAACTAATAAAAAAATAAACAAAAAATTAAAAAAAGAAATAAATAAGGGTAAAATGGTCTTTTTATGTCCAGAGGGACGAAACGTGCAAGTTTTAAATGAACGAGGGACGGTCCAAGTTAATTTTTGAAAATATGGACTAAACACGTTTTTTGGCATGTGTACGAGGGACGAATGATGTAATTTACCCTAATAACTAACTTGTATTTTTGTGATTTTGTATAATAAAGATAAATATTTTCATCAATATTTATAGACATAATTTAATTTATTATCCAAGTATTAACCTCAATAATAAAAGCAGAGTTGTAACCTTCACTTTAAAATTTGAATCGTCGCCTAAGATTTCCAATTTTCCACAATATACGGGACATGTTTTTATTTGGTATTTTAGATAAGGATTTATTAATTTTATTTTACGGATAATATATTTTTACTTTGAATTTTTGCCTATCTTTTCCATCTAAATATGGTTATGTTAGAAATTTAATATTACTTTATTGGTTGTTACTTGTACTGTTAGCTAAATTGTTTAGACGTCTTAAAAAATAATATTATTATATTGAAGCAATTTTTAGAACTGGTGAGATTTCTTTTATGATGTATTGTATATATACGTATATTGTAACGCCCCGATTCTCAGGTATTGATCTATGGTTATAAATTTTCATGATTTCAAGGTCTACTCGACGAGTTGGTTACCCTGACTCGTCGAGTAGCAGTGGGTAGGTCCATGTGTTTAAGTGACCTACTTGCCGAGTCCAAGAAAGGACTCGACGAGTAGGAGCTGGAGGATGAAACCCTAATTTCTGGGGTTTTGCACCCTATTTAAGGGATCATTAGCCTCCTTTGGCCTCCTTACAGTCCCTTGAGAGCTCAACAAACCCTAATACATGTGTGGTGCTCCATTTGTGTGTTTTAAGCTTTGGAAGAGGATTCTTGTTGAGAAGAGCATGGAGATTAAGTGACTAGAAGCAAGGAAATTGTAGGGATCTGATATCTACCTCAGTTGGCATCTAGTAGAAGGTATCAAGTCGTTACCTTGACCTCATTTCATTCTAGATCTCATTTGGTTAGAGATTAGGGATTTTCTAGCATAATAAGAAGCTATTCTTGGGTATGAGCTAAGATCTGAAGTTGTAACTTCAGATCTGGACTCTCCTTGGTCTCTAAGCCCATAAAGCTTTCAACTTTAGCAAGTATGAGCCTCTCCTTTAGTGTAAAACTCCATTGCAAGCTTGGTTTTGTCATTATAAGACTTTAGAGCCTTACATGCACGTAAAGTTTGCAACTTTACGTGATAAACATGCATTGGGAAGCTGGATTTGCAATATGGAATCTTAAGATGGCTTAATAAGCATCTGTATGGATATGGACTGAAGGGACTCGGCGAGTTGCATGGTTAACTCGGCGAGTCCGATGAAGATTGTTGTGGGCTCGGCGAGTCGGTAGGGTGACTCGACGAGTCAGCGGGGGTTTTCCCGACTTTTGGCACGCATGAACTCGGCGGGTTAGAGAGAAACTAAACGAGTCAGTGGGGGTAGTCAGACACCCCATTTATGTCTAATAGTAGTAGAGTTTGGTTGTTAGGACCGAAGGGTAGTCAGACACCCCATTTATGTCTGATATTACTTTTGTGTTATGATATATATATATATATATATATATATGATGGTAGTAGTAGGGGGTGAAATAGTCCCCGAGGTTCGGTTGTTAGGACCGAAGGGTAGTCAGCACCCTAGAATAGCTCGACATGGGTAGGTCAGCACCCCAGAATGGCTTGACACGGGTAGTCGGCACCCCAGAATGGCCGTATCGGGTAGTCAGGCACCCCAGAATAGCCTGACAGTATGTATGATATGTATTGTATGGTATGTGGTACGATGGGGGAACTCACTAAGCTCTGTGCTTAAAGTTTACATTTTTGGTTTCACGTACCTCTTCATCGAAGGGGAAGGAGTTGGCTCGTTAGCGGCATATCATGCACACACATTGGTTTCCGCATTTACTAGATTTCCCTGGGATTTATACTCTGATGTTTCGATTGATTGTATGACTTGACTTTTGAACATGGTTTATGTTGTGATGTAGTTTGGTCAAACAATGTTTTTATTTATTAATATTTTCTAAAGTAATGTTTTAAAAACGAAATTTTTGGACGTGAAAATTGGGTTGTTACAAGTTGGTATCAGAGCCTTGGTTTGAGGGATTCAGACACACCATTGGGGGTGTTTGAACTCAAATCAAGGGATTAAAAGATTTTGGAAAGAGAAAATGTTTTCTAAAAGGGTTAAGTAAAGGGTTTTAAGAAAGAACAATGTGTGTGATGTGCGCAACCGGCCAAGCTCAAGTAACTATTCCCCAATGTACCCATACAAGTTTGTTTGTGTTTATCAGTTTCTGTAGAACAACATGCTAGAATAGGACTAAGGATCTAGGAGTGATGCCTTATGTGCCTGCTTTATGTGCTTCAGTATATGAAAGAGCTGCATGCTAGAGCTGAGTAGACAGCAGTAGGGTAGCCTGTTTAGGTTATTCCTGATAGTACGAGTTTAGCATTGTATGCTAGTTCAGTTCTCTCTTTGAGGATAAAGTTGCTTGAGATTGTTTTTCTCACGTCCAAATGCTGTTTGCTTTGTGCTATGTGGGCCTTGAAGTGATAGGAGTTAACTGTTAGGTGAATACGTTTAAGTCACATGTGATCAGGGTTGAATAATCTCAGAGTGTTGGATTTGACTCTATTGTGTAGCTCTTGTTTGAGTCTTAACCATTGTAGATATGAGTCCCTTACTCGAAGGATTATCCGAGCCTCAACACATGTGATTGTATTCATGTAATAGTTAATTGGCATCACCAAAAGGCCTTCAGCAGCTGAGGGCTGGGTTGGGTGGAGTTAGAGGTTTCCTAGGGTAAGCCTAGGATAATGAGTAGCGGTGATCAGCAGTAGGGGAAGGGACCTGGTCGAGTCGAGGCGGTCTTTGGGGAAGGTACGGATATATGTGAAAGGTAGTATGGGCCCGTACTACTGAAAGCAGAGGATCCGTACCCGAACCGAGGAAGGCTAAGATAAGACTAGGGAACTAGTAGTGGGTGGGATCCCTCCAGGGGTATCAGTATCGCTAACAGTTGTTATTTCTTTGTATTTCAGAATGGTGGTACTACGCCCGAGAACAGCAGTTGGCAGTTCAGGAGAGGGATCGGGTTCGGGATCAGGTTCCGAGCCAGTAAATGAGAGGCTACGTGAGTTCATCGCGTCAGAGATCACCAGAGGTATCCTTGAGTCGACCCCCATTATCTTCGGGTCGATCAAGGAAGGGATCATCGAGTTGATGGAGGATCGCCTCAGGGTGTTCAAGAGTGACATGGCATCTGGCCAGTCGGGATCTCGCACACTGTCCTTTAAGGACTTCAGGGGCAGCGGTGCGCCAGATTTCCACGGGGTGAAGGACCCCATTGTTGCCAGGCGGTGGATTGTAGACACGAGTCTGCGCAGTTGACTAGCTTCTACCCTGAGGGGTCGAAGGTGAGGTATGCAACAGGGTGTTTACGAGACCGAGCTCGAGATTGGTGGGAGTCAGTGGGTGATTCTTTGGGAGCCTCAACTATAGAGGCTATGACCTGGTCGGACTTTGTGACCAGGTTCAGGGCAGAGTTTACGCCGACTGTCGAGTTTCAGCAGCTGGCCAAGGAGTTTTGGATATGAGGCAGACGACTGAGACTGTGGCGGAGATCACCGCCAAGTTCCGGGAGAGGGCACTGTTGGTGCCCCAATATGCGGGTGATGAGGACATGAGGAGGACCCGCTATCATGACATGCTCCGGGCTGATATCCGGGAGCACGTTAGTTTTTTGGCTTGCCCCACCCTGGACTCCATGATTGTCAGGGCAAGGGAAAAGGAGATAGATTTGGAGCATATCTGGAAACGGAAGTCAGAAGAGGGACAGGCAGGAGGGGCTTCGGGGAAGAAGCCCAAGGGATCAGATGGTAGGCCGAAAGGCCAGTCAGGACCGAGCCGCTGCAGGAAATGCGACAGGCCGCACGAGGGGGCGTGCAGGATGGGATCATCAGGCTGCTACAAGTGCGGCAAGATTGGGCACTATAGTAGGGATTGCATTGCTCCGACAGCAATTATTCAAACATCGGAGTTGCTGTGTTTTCACTGCAACCATAGGGGCCACAAGAAGGCCATTTGTCCCCAGTTGACAGCTTCAGCGCCGGTGAAGGTGCCAGCTCCAGCGACCCTGTGGATCACAAATGGCCGGCAGGGCAAGGCAGAGGCTCTAGTGGTGAGGAGCCGAGCATTCCAGCTGACCACCGAAGAGGCACGCGCAACACCCGATGTGGTGACGGGTATGATTCTTTTCCCTCTCGTCTATTTATATGATGTTATGATATTGATATGTGCCCGGTATATGTATATGTGTTAGGTTCGTTCCATGTGAACGGTATCCCAGTTCAGGTGTTGTTCGACTCGGGTGCATCCCGATCGTTTGTGTCCTTTGCGCTTAGCAAGAAGTTTCCTGAGTCTTCGAGCATGCTGGATTGCCCTTTGGAAGTAGAGATTGCTGATGATCGATCGGTGCGAGCATCGATGGTATTTCGGGACTGTGTGTTGCGTTTGTTCGAGGAGTGCTACTTGGTGTATTTGGTTCCCATTCCATTGCGTGGGAACAAGGTGATCATAGGCATGGACTGGTTGAACCCTAATGGGGCGGTGATAGATTGTGCACAGCAACTAGTGCGAGTCAGGACCCCAGGTGGGGGAGAGTTAGTGATCCATGGCGAGAGGCCACAGCGCGGACCCGTTGTATGTTCAACAGCGAGGGCTAGACGTTACCTTCAGCATGGATGCGCAGGATATGTCGCATACGTGATGGATACCTGGGAGGCGGGTAATGCGACCGTGAGCGAGGTTTCAGTGGTGCGAGATTTCACAGATGTTTTCCCAGAGGTGCTTCCTGGGATACCTCCGGAGCGACAGGTGGAGTTCAGGATTGACCTCGTTCCTGGTGCGGCACCGATAGCCAAGGCAGCATATCGGCTGGCTCCTCTCGAGATGCAGGAGTTGTCTATGCAGCTGCAGGAGCTGCTAGACAAGGGATTCATTAGACCGAGCAGTTCACCCTGGGGATCCCCGATTATGTTTGTGAAGAAGAAGGACGGATCGCACCGGATGTGTATAGATTATCGGGAGTTGAATAAGTTAACGGTGAAGAACCGTTACCCACTCCCGAGGATTGATGATCTCTTTGATCAGCTTCAGGGAGCATCTTGGTTCTCCAAGATTGATTTGCGTTCGGGTTATCATCAGATGAGGGTCAGAGAGGAGGATACGCAGAAGACCGCGTTTCGGACGCACTATGGCCACTATGAATTCGTGGTGATGCCGTTTGGGCTCACCAATGCTCCTGCCACATTCATGGACCTCATGAACCGCGTATGCAGACCAATGTTGGATCGGTCTGTGATAGTCTTTATCGATGACATCTTGGTTTATTCCAAGACGCAGGAGGAGCATCTAAGAGAGGTTTTGGAGACCCTGATGAGGGAGAGCTTGTATGCCAAGTTCTCCAAGTGTGAGTTTTGGTTGCGCGAGGTGCAATTTCTCGGACACCTTGTCAACCAGAACGGGATTCTAGTCGATCCGGCCAAGGTGGAGGCCGTGATGAGATGGGATGTTCCGAAGTCTCCATCTGAGATTCGGAGTTTCCTAGGATTGGCAGGCTATTATCGGAGGTTCATTCAGGATTTCTCCAAGATAGCTGTACCCCTGACACGGTTAACAAAGAAAGTCGTGGTCTTTCGGTGGGGACCCGAGCAGCATGTAGCATTTGAGACACTGAGACAGAGATTGTGCGAGGCGCCGATCTTATCCCTGCCAGAGGGTGTAGAGGATTTTGTGGTTTATTGTAACGCATCTATTTCAGGGTTGGGTGCGGTATTGATGCAGAGGGGGCATGTCATTGCCTACGCTTCAAGGCATCTCAAGCCTCACGAGGCGAACTACCCGACACATGATTTGGAGTTGGGGGGGGGTGGTTTTCTCCCTCAAGATTTAGTAGCATTACCTCTACGGGGTTCGGTGTACCATTTACACAGACCACAAGAGTTTGAGGTACCTTATGGATCAGCTAAATATGAACATGAGGCAGCGTCGGTGGTTGGACGTGGTGAAGGATTATGATTGTGAGATCCTTTACCACCCAAGAAAGGCCAACGTGGTGGCCGATGCGCTTAGCCGCAAGGCGGCGCCAATCAGGGATATTTGCATGAGGATGACTGTGGTGACTCCCCTGTTGGAGCAGATTCGGGAGGCTCAACAGGAGGCTATCAAGGAGGAACACCGGAAGAGCGAGCGTGTGGTGGGTCAGGTTTCCTCTTTCGATTATGATAGTCGAGGACTATTGACACTACACCGCAGGGTGTGGGTGCCGTATCACGGAGGTGTGCGCCAGATCTTCATGGAGGAGGCACACAAGTCCCGATTCTCTATTCATCCCAGGGCGACGAAGATGTATAGGGATCTTCATCTAGATTATTGGTGGCCCTGCATGAAGCGGGATGTGGCATGGTACGTCGAGCGGTGCTTGACCTGCAGGAAGGTCAAGACCGAACATTAGAGACCGCATGGGAAGATGCAGCCATTGGACATTTTGTTTTGGAAATGGGAAGACATCATGATGGATTCTATCACAAAGCTTCCCAGGACTGTGCGCGGAGTAGATTCGATTTGGGTCATCGTGGATCGATTGACCAAGAGCGCCCATTTTATTCCAATCCCGGAGAGCATCTCGGCCGAAAAGTTGGCCGATATCTACATCAGGGAGATAGTAGCGCGGCACGGGGTGCCAGTGTCAGTGATATCAGACCGAGATGTGTGATTCACTTCCAGATTTTGGAAGAAGTTTCATGATGAGTTGGGCACTCGTTTGCATTTTAGCATCGCCTTTCACCCGCAGACGGATGGTCAGAGCGAGCGGACCATCCAGACCTTGGAGGATATGTTGCGGGCATGTGTGTTAGATTTCGGTGGTAGCTGGGATACCTATCTTCCCTTGGCTGAGTTCTCATACAACAACAGCTACCACGCGAGTATTGACCATCCCCCATTCAAGATGTTGTACGGACGGAGGTGCAGGACCCCGATATGTTGGGGCAAAGTTGGCCAGAGGGTCATGGGGAGCATTGAGGTGGTGCTGGAGACGACTGAGAGGATCCAGCAGGTTCGGAGCAGGCTTCAGACTGCTTAGAGTCGGCAGAAAAGTTACGCCGACAAGCGTCGATCCGACTTGGAGTTCCAAGTCGGGGATATGGTTCTTCTGAAGGTGTCGCCTTGGAAAGGCGTCATTCGATTAAGGAAGCGGGGCAAATTGGGCCCGAGATTTATCGGACCATTTAGGGTTGTAGCCTGGGTGGGCAAGGTGGCGTATAGATTGGATCTGCCAATTGAGCTCAGCCAGATCCACAACACTTTTCATGTCTCTCAGCTGCGGAAGTGCTTAGTGGATGATTCAGCAGTAGTGCCGTTGGAGGATATTCAGGTTGACGATAGCCTGAATTACATTGAGCGCCCAGTTGCAATCCTCGACATGAAGTCAAAGGATTTGAGAAACAAAAGGGTGGAGTTAGTGAAGGTGCAATGGCAGCACCCCAAGGGTTCAGAGTGGACTTGGGAGCCGGTGGATGAAATGATGGAGCATTACCCCGAGCTGTTCCAGGATCGAGCAGCAGACTTCGAGGACGAAGTCTAAAATAAGTGGGGGAGATTTGTAGCACCTGGTTCCTAGTATGTAAATCTTAATTGAGTATTTTCCTTTTTAAGCCTTGGACTCGGTGAGTCATAGGTCCGACTCGCCGAGTAAGGACGGGACCCGGGACACATTTAAGTTGGCGACTCGGCGATTCCATATCCTGGACTCGGCGAGTCACCGCTGTTCGATGAAACCCTAAGTTTCAGGGGTTTGCACCTTATTTAATCCCCCTTTCCACCCCCAAGCCAGCCCCCATTCACCCTAAGAGCCATATACCTCGTTCTAAGCCTTGTTTTGTGGATTTGAAGCCATTTGGTGTGTCCTCTTGAAGATTGGAGTGAGTAGGGAAGGAGATCAAGAAGAAGAAGAGGAGGTCAAGCACTTGTAAGCAATTTCAGAGTGATATCTAAGGTATGGCTCGTTTTCCCCCTTGTCTCCATGTTTATGGCCCCATTAAAGTCCTTCATGACTCATTTCCAAGCTTGTATGTGCATCATATTTCGAAATGAGTTGATTGGCCTCTAGATCTAAGCATGGTTGAGCTCTAGGAGCTCAGATCTACTACCTTTATGAGCCCATATTGCATATAAACCTTAGATCTTCTCTTTTGGTGCATTTTGAACCCTAATAACCCCATAGATGGATATTTACACATAAAGTTGGAAACTTTACGTGTTATTCATGCTCTAAGAGCCCAGATCTACGAATGGCATGGACTGGATTCGAGCAAAATCGTATTTGTGGCTCTTGCATGGAGCGAACTCGGCGAGTCTAGTCGCTAGTCTTCGAGTTTGTCCCCTTTTAGCTTTGTTGAGTTGTGTGGTGAGTCCAGGATGGACTCGGTGAGTTGGAAGCCAAAACTCACCCATAGTTGAACTCAGCGAGTCGATGCCCAGACTCGGCGAGTTCAAGGAAATCTCCTTAGATCAAGATCAGACTCGGCGAGTTGTTCATACAACTCGGCGAGTAGGATGAAGGACTTGAACATCAGTTTGGAAGGAGAACTCGTCGAGTCGACGCCTAACTCGACGAGTAGAAACAGAATTCAGGACAGTCGTTGGGTCATGGACTCGGCGAGTTGGCGAGCCAACTCGGCGAGTCGGGTCAACTGGAAATTGACTCTGACTTTGACTTAGGGCATGATCAGGGGTAAAATGGTCATTTTACCCAAAGGTCAGTTAGCAGTTTTTGACTAAGTGTTTGGTGGGAATTACAATCGGAGGATTTCCGGAACAGCAGCAGCAGCAGTCAGACTATTCCCACGAGGATCCGCAGCTACTTCGAGGTAAGTTGCCTTCCAGTAGCGGTGGGTCTAAGGCCACAATGCCGACCCACCAGTAGGAGTTTTATGTTAGATGATTGTCTTTGTGAGATCATCTAGGTTTGCTACTACCTGATATGTTATATCCTGGCATGATATGTTGTATGTGATAGTAGTAGAGTTCGGTTGCTAGGACCGAAGGGTAGTCAGACACCCTAGTTATGTCGGATATTACGTTTGTGTTATGATATATATATATATATATATGATGGTAGTAGTAGGGGGTGAAATAGTCCCCGAGGTTCGGTTGTTAGGACCGAAGGGTAGTCAGCACCCCAGAATAGCTCGACATGGGTATGTTGGATAAGGTGTCTAAGTCCATAACTTATTTGGTATATACTTGACCCGACCCGACATGGTCCATTTGGGTTGCATCTCATCCAAACTATTTATGGATAATTTTATGAGAGTTATACACATATGATTATTAATATATTATAAGTTATAATATATTAATATGAAGTCATGTTATTTAATTAGTCTTAGTCTTAAATTAATTATGAATTAATTTAGAGATTAAAAGGAAGACTAATTAATTGTGGGTTATTATATTTTATATAGTGTGGGATAATACTGATTTGTTAATGGGCTAAGCTAATATGGAAGTCCATGGATGATCCATGGAGCTTTTAACCCATGGATCCTTGGAAAAGGAAAGGTCATGGGTTATTAGGGTTTCACCCTAACCATGCACACTATATAAGCATGCTTATGGAGCATGAAATGGAGCCTAGTAAGCCTAAGTGTAATTAGTGAACTAGTGTGTGTGTGCTTGTGTGTGGCCGAAAATACAAGTGTGTATTCTCTCTCAAAGTTTTCCAAGAGTTTGTGGTGTTTTGTGATTCCATTTGAGGCATTCACACTATTGGTGCTTGGCCCTCAAACTCCTCAAGAACCAAACTCATCAAAAAGGTATGTAATCTCTTCTAACTCTTTATGTTGAAATGTTCCCCATGCCATGTTAGATAGGTTATAAACCTTGGAAAATTATTATTTTGCATGTATTTAGACAAACATAGATCCAAGGTTTATTAGGGTTGCATGCACACTTAGGAAGTGTTAGATTGCTCAAAACCCAACAGTGGTATCAAAGCCTAGGCTTGCTTGTTTGATACTTGATGCAAAATAGTGAAAAAAGTCGAAATCGTTGATGTCTGCATGATGGACTCGCCGAGTCCATGGGGGGGGGGGGGACTCGACGAGTCCAAGGCAAACTTCAAACTACTCGTCGAGTAGGTTCATGCACTCGACGAGTAGGATCGAGAGAGTGCATATTTTCGACTTTTGCTGCTGGAAATGGACTAGAAACATTACCCTAAACTGTTTTGGTGTTATAAAACTTATTTTAGTTGGTGTAATGGTTGTTCTAATCCATTTACAATAGCATATATCAAAATTCCATGATTTTATGTGTTCATATAATTCTTGAAATTTTGATGATCATGTTCATGTTCTTATGAATTTAGATAATGATAGGAATTATTTGCTTAATTGTTTAGAATTAATTCTTGATCATTTATGTGTTTTAATGGAGTCCATAATTTGTCCTCAAGTTATAGATTTCCAAAGGTCACTTTTATTTAACACACACTTAAAACACATAAGTTACATGAAAATGAAGAGTCTTCATTTTCATGAACCTTTAATTCATAAGTTATGAAATGAAGAGTTTTGTATAGTTACAAAACTTGCCCTCAAGTTTTGGAATATGTAAAGTTTCACACACTTTAATAAACTTTAATTCCAACCCTTAGAGTTTTAATAGTTAAAATACAACCCTTATACTATTTATAACATTAATGGTTAATTATTATACATATGTATAAGAATAAGTCGTTTTACCATTAGTAGGCCTCATTCACGAAGCCGGTCTATAAGGTGGGTATAAGGTTGTTGCGTATAAAATGGCGACTTAATGGGTGTCCATTCTCACCCACCGCTTGCTTGATCGGTGGAGGGTCGTTAGCCGAACGGGTGGGACAATGACTTTAAATTATCGTTAAAAGTATAATGATTATGATAAAGTAACTAAATATTTTTTTATTTAATTACCAATCTTAGTTACTTTCGGAAAAATGTGAATTTGGTGCTAGCCCATGGAATTCACACTTTGTACCTTACCAAGTCGTTGGTGGAGCGTGTGTGGGTAACCGACACACTAACTTGAACTAGTAAGGATCACGAAGGGTGACTTAATGTTTGTCATAGATCAATGGAGCGTGTGTGGTTAACCGGCACATTGATTAGGTGATAATATTAAGGGTACCAAGTGAATTGGTATGGTTATTCACACCTTGTTTTGTGATCCTCGGCATCCCAGTCACAAAATTTGAGAGGGCACACTCGAGATTGAAACATGCCATTGAAAAAGTTCAATGAATCTCAAAAGATCTAGGAATTTCGAATCCAATTAAAACCTAATAAATTATTTCGTTTTTCATGGTGGAAATTGGTGAATCGTCATTCGCCTACCTTCAAATATTCTATAGTTTGGATTACGACATCCCTCTTCCAAGTTATAAAATATTGTGTTGGGTCCTAGCCTTAATATTTCATATTGGGTGTTATATTAAGGATTTTGAATCAACTAACTTGATTTTCTCCCATTATAGATGTCTGGTTCAGACAACTATGATCTTCCCAAATCTCTTGAAGATGGTGTCACTCAACATCATGCTTCACTTCCTCCACCTCCTCCAATTATTCTCCCTCACCCACAAGTTCTTGAAAAGTTTAAATTCACTCAATCTCTATTGGCAAACATAGTCTATGTGTGCTCACATCTTGGAGATAAAGTCACATATTGACAATTCGGGAGAGTTGGGTGTCAAAGTCTTGTGAAAGTTGGATGTTCAATCACTTTCTTAGTAACATAGTGAGTCTCTTTGGGACTACTATGAGACAGACTATGACATGACCCTTAATGATCTTATCTATTTGCTTTGTGCTGCGGAATCAGCAATGATTTGGAACACCAGTAAAGCAGATTTGATTAAAAGAACAACATCCCAAGTCTTAAATGGACATTGACAATGGTAGCATTGGATATCTAGAAAAAGATTTCTCTTCCCAATGGAAAGGGATCGGCCATAGTTAACTCGATTGACCAAATGGTAAAGAGAAAGGCTAAGTCTAAGATAGTCTCATGTGCCTTTACCAAAGGGTCTATATGTTTTATTGCCAAAGGGAGGGACATTGATTGCAAAGCTGCCATATTTACCTGAAAGATCATAAGATTGATCAAGTCAAAAAGTTGGACTCTACTTCAGTTAAAGTCCACTGACCAACTCTATTAACTTTCTATTTGGAGATTCTTATTACATAATGTGAATGGGTCACATGTGGATGTTTTAAGAATCAAAAGAAAAGATAGGAAGCTTAAAGTAAGTATATGCTGATTCTGATTGCGAAGGCGGGTTTCGATCGCATGGTTCGGTAATCAGAATTTTGAGATGTTGCTTAAGAGTTATAATATATTGCTTAGGAATAGATAACAACAAGGTTTTCATGTGGATTGTAAGGATTAGTTTTTCCGCAAAGTTTAAAAAAAAAAGAAAAAAAGGGGTTTTAATTTTATTTATTTTAAAAATATCCCTACAATGGCATCTGTGAAAAATTGTTGCTTATATGTTTCCAGTAATAGCAATATTGGAAAGTGGATTTTATTCCTTCATTTGTGGTAGTGTCTGAATTTACCAAATGAAAAAAAAGTTTTTCATCACCCAAGTTTCAATTGGACAGAAACTTGGAATCATACAAGTTGTATTGTATGATGAATGAGAATTTTCATCTTTGAAAATTAAGACTAATTCTTTGATCACATGTATATGTGAGTCAATTGAAGGACTAAGGAATTAGGTACACTGGGTGTGCGCTGGTTAAGGTCCACCACAAAGATTGATTTGTCATGATTTACTAAAGATTAGTAAATATGATTATACATATAAGGTTAAGTATAATTCTGTAACATTGGAAAGGTTACAATGCATGACAAAACAAATGAGAAGAATCAAATTAGGCAGAAGGATAAAAGTTTCTCAAATATGAAAAGATGGGAGAGTACTTTAGTATCATATTTCATGATCATCTTAATGATTATGAAACCATATCACAAATTCATACTCTAAGGACATCTTAGTGCATTGTTATGTCTAAGAAGAGAGGTCATGAATTGTTGGATTGGTTAAAATCAAGAAGATGAGTCATACTTCGTTCCAAAACAATTCTTAGAGTCATACTCTAAGATTGTAACCTTGAGTGACATAAAGGAAGATTTATTAACACTAGTCAAATGTAAGAGTAAAATGTTTTCTACTCTTGTACATTTGAGATTGGTAAGTTGTGATGTCTTGGATGAGACAAAGACCAACTAATACCAATTGTGTGAAGTGTTAGTATTGATAAGAATCCGCACTATCCCTTGAATATTTGTTTTGTCAAGGAATGGTTCTTGACTGGGGAAACTTATATGTCAAGCGGACAGTGGGAGCCTTAAAGATCCTGAAAGAGTTTCAAGATTTAATCAAGAGTAAAACCTATAATTTATCACTAGCACACGACTTAAGGTTTGCAACCTATCGTGTTGACATAATTCTTATTTATGTACCTACTTCAAATAAGTTGAATTTGCATGTGAGTTATCAGAGTTCAACTTGGAAGCATTGGTGGGCCTTGTGCTACCAAGGTGACAAGAAACTAAGATTGAACATGTTTAATCCATGTAAGGCTGAATTTCTCACTAACCTTCTCTTCTGATTATGGTTTTGACAAATTCACATGGATAGGAACTCATACACCATAAAATCTAAGTGTCATAAGGTTTCTCTCCGATTCATGAAAATGATGGTGAGGAAATGCTTTCATTAAGTAGATTTTACGTAGATATCAATTGTGTTATTTGCATTTTCAAAAGTCGTTAGTGGAGCGCGTGTGGTTAACCGGCACACTAACATGGACTTGTGAGAAATGGAAAATGCCTAAGCAATTGAGACTATGATTACGACATCCCTTTTCATAGTTCTAAAAATTGTTTAGACACACATGTGAGCTATCTAAGAAAGGGTGTATAAATCTAAATTTCAGAAGTTTAGCAGATTTTTGGAAATATGTCAGAGCTAGTGGGAGCATAAGTGTTATGCTGATAATCATCATGTTAGTGGGAGCATGATTATTAAATTTAGTGTTGCAAGTTAGCAATGTTAATTATAGAAAACAAAAGTTTCAATTCGTGAAGTTTCAGGGGTTGAAAAGTTGTTTTGCTATAATTAAGGGAGAGGAAATTATACTTCATTTCAATTCTAGAAAATTATATTGAGATTTTAATCATCTTTAGTCAAGGATATATGTATGAATTTTATGTCTGAATGGTTCGACTTAAGGGAATTCTATATATATTGCATTCTCAAAATTCAATTATGACTACGACATCCCTCTTCATAGTTAAATTTTGAAAACATGGCAAATAAAAAAAATATTGTAGCAAAAGAATGGTCTAGTATCATGTCTTTATGTGACACATCATGAATCGTGTCCCATATGCTTCGGATATAGGATCGATTGCATGTGCTATAATATTCATCCTTTCTATATTTTCCAAATGCTCAGGGCATTTAGAAGGAAAGAGTCTAGAACTGGATATGACTAAAGTGATTAAGCAATTGTCGAGGACAATCTGAGGTTTGCTAAAGATTGGTTGCTCAGGGACATTTGGAAGTATAGTGTTAATTTTGGCAGGACCATAATGACATTTTCTGAAAAGAGGTAACTCTTGTTCGGAAGTGATAGTCAAAATGGGACTATGGAAATGTCTCCATAGGTGGAAGTTATTCAATCTATGTAAGCTTAGAAAACCTTAATGCAAGAAGGATGTTCAAAGCAATGTACTTTGAATATGAGACTTCCGTTCCATAGAAGTTGACCTTCTTTGGAATACTCTGTAATGACTGGTGACAAGGTTTCGGTGACTTTGTGAATAATCATTACAAGAGGAACATTGCATAAAAGTTTAAAATCTAACAGATTTTTGGGTAAATGATAGGAATCGGGGATTCTCACATTTACAATAAGGATTTGGGATTGTGAAATGAGTATCAATGGAATCATGTTCAATTGATCTACATCACAATGTAAGGATCATAGACAAACATAGTGTGCATACTTGGGGTATGACATAACTATTGTTTAGAAAACAAAGTGTACATGCTAGGAGCATGGGACGACTGTTATTTTTATTCAAGTCTTAAGTTGATTATTTGAAACATTGAATAATGTGTAATCAATATGGTGATAACTAAAATGTAACAACTCAAAGTTTTCCATCGTCGAAAACATGTTCTACCCGTGAGACTTCGCCGTCAATCAATTCGTTTCGTTCTCGCTTCGGGTTAATTAATTAAATTTTATATGTTATTATAACTTAATGAGTGTTCAAATCCCTTAGGAACTCATGAAATTAACCCAAAAAGTGTTCATTTCAAAAGTTAGAAACATTCCCGCCGGATGACGGTAACTTAATCGGGTGCGACCTAAAGCCCCGTTTAATGCCGGTATCGGGTAGAATTCCACCTCGTCCAAGTTTTGGGAACTATATAAACGTGTTAAACCTTTCATTTGAAGCTTTTTCCTTCTCTCTCTACTCTCTCTCTAACCTCTCTCCTAAAATCCAAGTTTAAGGGTCCAAAACTCAATTTTTAAGGCTTCAAATCCCTAAGGTACCTCCCTAACCTTAATCTAGAGCATGTTTGGCTTCCAAATTCGAGATTTAAACATGAAATGGGACACAATGTATGAGTTTATGGCCCAGGAAGGTGCCTAGGCCGTAAACACCAAAAATGATGGGTTTTGAGCCCTTAAACCCCTCCTTGACTAGTTTGGACTTTAGATATGGCAATGGGACTTCAAGATATGGACTTAGAACATTTGAAACTTTGATTTTGAGCCATTTAAAGGAGTTTACGGCCAAGGCATAAGCTTGGGCCGTAAACTCCCCAAAACAAGGCATAATTTCATTTCTAAGGTGTTAGAAAGCCATCCAACACCACCAAAAGCCTTGGAATAAATCAAAGGACCAACCAAAAATAGTTTAAGGGACTTAATCACATCATTTGTGGGATTTCTAAGAGTTTACGGCCAAGGCCTGTTCTTGGGCAATGCAAACTAAACACCCCTAAAGCCTTTAGATGAATTTTAGAAGCTCTTCTATGCAAGTTTTAGACCTTGAAACACTTTGTATGACCCTATATAAGAGTTTACGGCCATGAGGAGGGTCTCATGGGCCGTAAACTCCATAAACACCCCAAATGTTCCTTGCAAACTCATATTAGGCCTTGGAATAATTCTATTAATCACATGTGATTTGTTTTGGAACCATTTAACATCATTTCCTTGGAAAAATAGGGGTTTATGGCCATGGAGCCATGCTAGGCCGTAAACTCCCATAAGGGGGTCTATTTGATGTTTTGAATTCATTTTAAGTCCTTAAACCAAGTCTAGAAATTATCCCCTTATTGTTGGAAGTCCAAATTGCACCATAAACCACCCATCATGAGTTTACGACCGTAAACTCATGGGGAATGGGTGTTTTGGCCGTAAACTCCCTAAAGGGGATGTTCCTTTGATGTCCCAACTCATTTCCCAAGTCCCTTGCATCATTCATGTCCCTAAATGCCACCCGGGTCCCTCCAAACACTTGTATCGGAGTGTTATCGTGACTTGAAGCAATTGTCCCTATCCAACAATCAATCTAAGTCCTAATTAGATACAAATGTGTATCTTTACATTATACTTAGGAACCTCACGTGTTTACAAGTCCCGGACCAACACTTAGCATCCGAATTCGCCACATTTCTCGTTCGGTGAGTTCATACCCCTATCCTTTTTCAACTGTTTTCACTGTTTTCAGGGGGGAATACAAGCAAAAGTACAAGGAAAACTTGTACTCAAACTTATTGTTTTCAGTTTAATCGTTTTCATTCCGTATGTTCTAATATCAATAACTGTGTTTATCAAATAGTTCGAATTATGAATTTAGCTTTCAAACGAATCATAGATATCTCGATGAAATGCTCTAATTTAAACTATTTTCATAATCTACAAATAACTTACTAATTTCCAATGATAACTAATTACGAAAACGAAAACGAATACGAAGCTATAACTAGGAATAGAATGAATAAAGAATCGATAACTAGAAACAGAACGGATAACACAATTATAACTAGGAACAGAATGGATAACAAAACAATAATTAGGAAC
Organism: Lactuca saligna; assembly: GCF_052625555.1. Classification (NCBI taxonomy): domain Eukaryota; kingdom Viridiplantae; phylum Streptophyta; class Magnoliopsida; order Asterales; family Asteraceae; genus Lactuca; species Lactuca saligna. Next base: position 188,449,079 of record NC_136417.1, on the reverse strand, counting down.
AGAACGAATACGAATGCGAATACGACTACGAATACGAATACGAATACGACTGCGAATAGTATTAGGAGTAGGATTAGGGATAGGAATACGACTACAAATACGAATACGAATACGACTGCGAATACGAATACGAATACGAATACGAATGCGAATAGTATTAGGAGTAGAATTAGGAATAGGAATGCGACTGCGAATACGAATACGAATACGACTGCGAATACGAATACGAATACGAAAAGTAATAAGAGTAGAAATAGAGAAACGAATACAGTAACGAATACGAATACGAGGACGAATAAGTACACAAATATGTTTAAGAATAAGAATATTGAACATAACCGTAACCAGTAAGGACACACACACACACACAGTCAGGAAAACATGGGGTTTTCCTGGGGAAAAACAAAACATTACCTAATCACATGTTTATCTTTTACATCTTTAACATCTTTCACATTAGAAACCAACAAGCAGGAAAGCATGGGGCTTTCCCGGGTAACACTTATATAACTAGAAAGAGTAGCAATCTGAATAACATTACATTTCTCACAACTAGTAATGTACAATCAGGAAAGTATGGGACTTTCTTGGGTTCATAGTTAAATATAACTAGAATCGTGTAATCTAACAATCAATTAACCTTCTCTCTTAAGAAAATATGGGATTTTCTTGGATAACAACTTTTCGATAAACAAAAGGAAACTCGTACATTTTCACAAAACAAACATCTTATGAACTCACCAGCTTTATGCTGATTTTCAAACTGCTTGTATTCCCAGGTCCACATTAGACAAGTACCTAGCAAATCTTTTGGAGAAGACGGAGCGTACAGAAGACTCGTCTTTACTTTTGTTCATATATAATATGTATCTCTTTTATAACTTATGATTTTGAAACAAAAGTAAACTTTGATATGTAATGTAATGGTTGTTTACTTTTCTTACTATGTACATTGGATTTGATACTCAACTTGGAGTCAACCCCGGAGACGTTTCCGCCTTTGTTTTTCGGGGTGTGACAAATTGGTATCAGAGCCCTTGTTTATAGTGAATGGAGTATACCAAACCTTACATGGTATAAAACTATAAACACTAAAGGGCCTAAAAGCTCTGAACTAAAAGTATACCTCAAATATAGGTATTTTCAAAAAGTGTACAAGTATACCCGACAGTCGAAAATCCGTAACTACAAGTAGAACATAACATAAGTAAATGGATGTTGTACACTATGGTTAAACCTGGGCAGTTATGTAGTCATGTCTAGTATCAATATAGCCTGGCCAACTATATTCATGCAAGACACGGCCAACATGTGCTTGGGAGTGACTGTGGTACGCAGCATGCCTAAGACTTACCCAATACCCAAACAATGAGCCGTCGCTGCAGCGAATCATGAAATACTATGGGAGTATTTCTCGAGCCAAATCCGTTATAGAATTTCTCATCCTAGTATTACTCCTTAATCATTTCTTTAGCGATAATTTATCTGTTTGATAAATCCTTCCTACGTTATCGCTTAATAGAATTCTTGGTATGCCACAAAGAGATATCCTTTGTATCATATCTCTTGATTCCATTCAGAGGACTTATCATCCTCTCTTCCTGATCTTATTAGATCAAGATGCCTCCAAGAAAGAGACCCAGCTCGCAGAACAACAACAACCCTCCTCAAACACCACCTTCTCTTCAAATCGACCTGGCAACCCTTCAGTCAGTTTTAATTGCAGCATTTTCAGCAGCCATGTCGCAAACGAACCCCGGAAGTTCAGGAGGTGGTCCTCAACCTCAAAACCAGGAAAATAGCCAGGGACACCGAAAGGAGTGTTCCTATAAAGATTTTATGCATGCGAAACCTACATTCTTCGATGGCACAGGAGGTGTCATTGCTCTAACTCGATGGTTGGAAAGAATCGAATCTATCTTCGAGATCTGTGCTTGTTCAGAATCCGAAAAAGTGAAGTTTGCCGCTTGCACTCTCACCAACAAAGCCCTGACTTGGTGGAACAGCCGAGTCAAATCTCTAACTCTACCTGTAGCCAATGCTATGGGTTGGGAAGTCATGAAGGAACTTCTACACGCTGAGTATTGCCCTCGGGGTGAAATCCAGAAGCTGGAACATGAACTTTGGAATCTGAAGATGAAAGGTTCCGATATCGCCGCTTACACATCCAGATTCGATGACTTAGCACTTCTTTGTCCAGGGATGGTTACCCCTGAAAGTAAAAAGATTGAGAGGTTTATCTGGGGATTAACCCAGCCAACCAAAGGGAACGTCTTAGCTGCGAGGCCGGATACATACGATAGCGCCAAATGCCTAGCGCAAATCTTGATTGACCATAGTGAAGACGTAGAGGAAGCAGCCACCACTCCTAAGCCGACAGAAAGAAGTAGTGAGAAAAGAAAGTACTGGGAGGCAGGGGATAAATATCAGCCTTCCCAGGAGTACTCAAAGAGACAACAAATGATGACAGTCCACGCTGCCACTACCCCTGCTGTTGTACCCGTCATCGGTTCCTCAGCCCGAGCACCTATTACCGGATATGCCGGTGTTCTCCCGTGGTGTAACCATTACAGTTACCACCATTATATCCCCGGTCCCTGTCGTATAAAACTTTGCAAAAATTGTTGCCAAGAGGGTCACCTTGCGCGGAATTGTAGAACACCCTCAAATCAAGCTCCCGGAGCGGGCGTTAATTAGGTCTGTTATGGTTGCGGAAAGATCGGGCATTATAAGAAAAACTGCCCCAATGCAACAACAGCTGGAAACTATGGAAGAGTTCTAGCTATAGGACAAGGTGAGACATCCACCGATCCCACAGTTGCCCCAGGTATATTCCTTTTCGACGATCATTTCGCTTGCAGTTCTTTTTCAACTCTAACCTAGAAAGATAAACTGTTATCTATTTATTCAAATCTCTCCATAAACGTAGAACTTTTCGAAATCCTCATTAGGATTGATCCCGTAACATACAAACTTCGATTTATCTTGAAATTTAGAAACATTTCTATGGTACGTCACGTCTTGGTCTTTTAGAAATATCTACCCAACGAAACCTAGACGCTTCCCGATAGTGAGGGTTCACTGGAACATCTAGTAGAGACTCGATTCCACGTGGAAGCGAGAAGATCCGAAGCAGTAAACTCATCCTCGATTCCCTTTTCAACTTGCAATTTTAGTCCAAATCTTTGAATTTCGCGACGAAATTCCCTCTAACGGGGGGATAATGTAACAACTCGAAGTTTTCCATCGTCGAAAACTTGTTCTACCCGTGAGACTTCGCCGTCAATCAATTCGTTTCGTTCTCGCTTCGGGTTAATTAATTAAATTTTATATGTTATTATAATTTAATGAGTGTTCAAATCCCTTAGGAACTCATGAAATTAACCCAAAAAGTGTTCATTTCAAAAGTTAGAAACATTCCCGCCGGATGATGGTAACTTAATCGGGTGCGACCTAAAGCCCCGTTTAATGCCGGTATCGGGTAGAATTCCACTGCGTCCAAGTTTTGGGAACTATATAAACGTGTTAAACCTTTCATTTGAAGCTTTTTCCTTCTCTCTCTACTCTCTCTCTAACCTCTCTCCTAAAATCCAAGTTTAAGGGTCCAAAACTCAATTTTTAAGGCTTCAAATCCCTAAGGTACCTCCCTAACCTTAATCTAGAGCATGTTTGGCTTCCAAATTCGAGATTTAAACATGAAATGGGACACAATGTATGAGTTTACGGCCCAGGAAGGTGCCTAGGCCGTAAACACCAAAAATGATGGGTTTTGAGCACTTAAACCCCTCCTTGACTAGTTTGGACTTTAGATATGGCTATGGGACTTCAAGATATGGACTTAGAACATTTGAAACTTTGATTTTGAGCCATTTAAAGGAGTTTACGGCCAAGGCATAAGCTTGGGCCGTAAACTCCCCAAAACAAGGCATAATTTCATTTCTAAGGTGTTAGAAAGCCATCCAACACCACCAAAAGCCTTGGAATAAATCAAAGGACCAACCAAAAATAGTTTAAGGGACTTAATCACATCATTTGTGGGATTTCTAAGAGTTTACGGCCAAGGCTTGTTCTTGGGCCGTAAACTCCAAGATTTTTGGTGTTAGAATGCAAACTAAACACCCCTAAAGCCTTTAGATGGATTTTAGAAGCTCTTCTATGCAAGTTTTAGACCTTGAAACACTTTGTATGACCCTATATAAGAGTTTACGGCCATGAGGAGGGTCTCATGGGCCGTAAACTCCATAAACACCCCAAATGTTCCTTGCAAACTCATATTAGGCCTTGGAATAATTCTATTAATCACATGTGATTTGTTTTGGAACCATTTAACATCATTTCCTTGGAAAAATAGGGGTTTATGGCCATGGAGCCATGCTAGGCCGTAAACTCCCATAAGGGGGTCTATTTGATGTTTTGAATTCATTTCAAGTCCTTAAACCAAGTCTAGAAATTATCCCCTTATTGTTGGAAGTCCAAATTGCACCATAAACCACCCATCATGAGTTTACGGCCGTAAACTCATGGGGAATGGGTGTTTTGGCCGTAAACTCCCTAAAGGGGATGTTCCTTTGATGTCCCAACTCATTTCCCAAGTCCCTTGCATCATTCATGTCCCTAAATGCCACCCGGGTCCCTCCAAACACTTGTATCGGAGTGTTATCGTGACTTGAAGCAATTGTCCCTATCCAACAATCAATCTAAGTCCTAATTAGATACAAATGTGTATCTTTACATTATACTTAGGAACCTCACGTGTTTACAAGTCCCGGACCAACACTTAGCATCCGAATTCGCCACATTTCTCGTTCGGTGAGTTCATACCCCTATCCTTTTTCAACTGTTTTCACTGTTTTCAGGGGGGAATACAAGCAAAAGTACAAGGAAAACTTGTACTCAAACTTATTGTTTTCAGTTTAATCGTTTTCATTCCGTATGTTCTAATATCAATAACTGTGTTTATCAAATAGTTCGAATTATGAATTTAGCTTTCAAACGAATCATAGATATCTCGATGAAATGCTCTAATTTAAACTATTTTCATAATCTACAAATAACTTACTAATTTCCAATGATAACTAATTACGAAAACGAAAACGAATACGAAGCTATAACTAGGAATAGAATGAATAAAGAATCGATAACTAGAAACAGAACGGATAACACAATTATAACTAGGAACAGAATGGATAACAAAACAATAATTAGGAACAGAACGAATACGAATGCGAATACGAATACGAATACGACTGCGAATAGTATTAGGAGTAGGATTAGGGATAGGAATACGACTACAAATACGAATACGAATACGACTGCGAATACGAATACGAATACGAATACGAATGCGAATAGTATTAGGAGTAGAATTAGGAATAGGAATGCGACTGCGAATACGAATACGAATACGACTGCGAATACGAATACGAATACGAAAAGTAATAAGAGTAGAAATAGAGAAACGAATACAGTAACGAATACGAATACGAGGACGAATAAGTACACAAATATGTTTAAGAATAAGAATATTGAACATAACCGTAACCAGTAAGGACACACACACACACAGTCAGGAAAACATGGGGTTTTCCTGGGGAAAAACAAAACATTACCTAATCACATGTTTATCTTTTACATCTTTAACGTCTTTCACATTAGAAACCAACAAGCAGGAAAGCATGGGGCTTTCCCGGGTAACACTTATATAACTAGAAAGAGTAGCAATCTGAATAACATTACATTTCTCACAACTAGTAATGTACAATCAGGAAAGTATGGGACTTTCTTGGGTTCATAGTTAAATATAACCAGAATCGTGTAATCTAACAATCAATTAACCTTCTCTCTTAAGAAAATATGGGATTTTCTTGGATGACAACTTTTCGATAAACAAAAGGAAACTCGTACATTTTCACAAAACAAACATCTTATGAACTCACCAGCTTTATGCTGATTTTCAAACTGCTTGTATTCTCAGGTCCACATTAGACAGGTACCTAGCAAATCTTTTGGAGAAGACAGAGCGTACAGAAGACTCGTCTTTACTTTTGTTCATATATAATATGTATCTCTTGTATAACTTATTCTTTTGAAACAAATGTAAACTTTGATATGTAATGTAATGGTTGTTTACTTTGCTTACTATGTACATTGGATTTGATACTCAACTTGGAGTCAACCCCGGAGACGTTTCCGCCTTTGGTTTTCGGGGTGTAACATAAAAGGTGGTTTTATTTATATTCAAAAGGGTTCTGAGACCATATTAGATTCGATTATTATTGTGTTTCACTTTGCATGTTTTAACTTCCAAAATAGCTAGGTTATTCTTTCCGAATGACTAAGTTATTTAAACACTCCACAGTCGTTCATATGTTGGAAGTAGGTATGAATCAACACTATCATGAATCGGGTTTGTAGATGGCTAAATGGGTTTAGTCATAGCAATGGTTGCTACAACATTCATGAGTGCTCATAAGTTATGAGTATTGGAATAAACCCACGCTCACTTGTATCACTTCATGGAATTTATCTCGGGTGATCGTGAGACGGTAATATCATATAAATCTTCAAACCTAGAGATATGAGTTGTTACCTATGAGTTGGTTGTGCATTGATTTCACGTAAACGCATCAGTAACTTGATGTTATAAAACGTGCCTTTGTGTACAATTCAACAAGTAGTAGAACAAGCATATGAGTCGAAGTTTATCTGTTCCTTTTAGAAATAGAAGCGAAATCTGGGCCCCTCGATGATTTTTTTGTGACCTATGTACCAGCCGGTCAGAACTAAATTGATGTGTTCAATTAAGTTCTTTGTCAAACAAATCGGAAAATTAGGAAACAAACTGCTGGATAATAAGTACGACATTGTTCCATGTATTTGTCCGGCTGATATCATGAGGACAGAGGATTATATGATCACTTATCTAAAATGGCGCTTCATAGTTCAACAGAGTCTTCATAGTTCAACGGAGTTTTCGAGAGCTACGATTGCTGGTTGGTTCCTGAAGTAACATACGCAAATATAGTTATTAGACTTATCCAAGTGGGAGTCTGTTGGATAAGGTGTCTAAGTCCATAACTTATTTGGTATATACTTGACCCGACCCGGCATGGTCCATTTGGGTTGCATCTCATCCAAACTATTTATGGATAATTTTATGAGAGTTATACACATATGATTATTAATATATTATAAGTTATAATATATTAATATGAAGTCATGTTATTTAATTAGTCTTAGTCTTAAATTAATTATGAATTAATTTAGAGATTAAAAGGAAGACTAATTAATTGTGGGCTATTATATTTTATATAGTGTGGGCTAATACTCATTTGTTAATGGGCTAAGCTAATATGGAAGTCCATGGAGCTTTTAACCCATGGATCCTTGGAAAAGGAAAGGTCATGGGTTATTAGGGTTTCACCCTAACCATGCACACTATATAAGCATGCTTATGGAGCATGAAATGGAGCCTAGTAAGCCTAAGTGTAACTAGTGAACTAGTGTGTGTGTGTGCTTGTGTGTGGCCGAAAATACAAGTGTGTATTCTCTCTCAAAGTTTTCCAAGAGTTTGTGGTGTTTTGTGATTCCATTTGAGGAATTCACACTATTGGTGCTTGGCCCTCAAACTCCTCAAGAACCAAACTCATCAAAAAGGTATGTAATCTCTTCTAATTCTTTATGTTGAAATGTTCCCCATGCCATGTTAGATAGGTTATAAACCTTGGAAAGTTATTATTTTGCATGTATTTAGACAAACATAGATCCAAGGTTTATTAGGGTTGCATGCACACTTAGGAAGTGTTAGATTGCTCAAAACCCAACAGGGTAGGTCAGCACTCCATAATGGCTTGACACGGGTAGTCGGCACCCCAGAATGGCCGTACCGGGTAGTCAGGTACCCCAGAATAGCCTGGCAGTATGTATGATATGTATTGTATGGTATGTGGTGCGATGGGGGAAGTCACTAAGCTTTGTGCTTACAGTTTACAGTTTTGGTTTCAGGTACCTCTTCATTGAAGGGGAAGGAGTTGGCTCGGTAGCGGCACATCATGCACACACATTAGTTTCCGCATTTACTAGATTTCCCTGGGATATATACTCTGATGTTTTGATTGATTGTATGACTTGACTTTTGAACATGGTTTATGTTGTGATGTAGTTTGTTCAAACAATGTTTTTATTTATTAATATTTTGTAAAGTAATGTTTTAAAAACGAGATTTTTGGACGTGAAAATTGGGTCGTTACATCATCACCCTAAAGTGGTTCAATAGTAGGTGAGACAACTTCAAGGGGAGGCATCCCTGACACTGTCACCATTGGAGTTGTAGAGTTAACCACTTGATATGTAGTCATGTGTGTCGATTCTAGAGTATCTTATGTATCCCTTATCTCCGTTTCCATGTGAGCAACATTACTGAGATTATCAAGCAACGAGTTGATGTTGACATTTGCAAGAAAGTAATCATTGCTTTTAAAATTAGTTGGAATATCATCTTTATCGAAACCTGTAAGATCAAGGTCTTCATACTGATTAGGCTCAACAACATTCTTGGAAGATCCTTCATTGTAATCACCTTCAACTTGGACTGTTTGTAGGTCATGCTCCTCAGCTACTGATACTGCAAGAGCAACGGTCTCTTCCCCTTCTTGATCTAATACGGTGATCACATATCCTTCCGAGATCACCTTTTCTGATGAAGTGGGCTCTGATGATATCTTATCTGAAGATCCGTGGGACTCGGTTGCTTCATTCGGCTCAACAAATCGTCCGAATTTAACCAATGGATATAGTCCTTGAAAGATCACCTTCCCTTTGCGATTTTGTTTAATGAGCCCAATAGTGTGAGGGCCCAAGGACTTCATATCAAGCGTTTCTCCCTCCTTTACCATGTCAGGAAATTGTTTATTGATGAAGAACTGAACGAATCGAGGGTACATTAAGAAGGTATCCTGAGTGGTGGCATTGATGTTGACCACAAACTTGTCCAGAATAAACCTAGAAAAGTTGAAGCCAATCCCCGCAGCAAGAGAAACAATAGCGTCGGTGTTTCTCAGGGATATCGCATCTGCACCGGACCTTCTGCCGGAGACGCAACTCACAAACACGTGGGCTAGAAATCTCCAATAGAGCGGCATAAGCTTCTTCATTGTAGGAAGAGAATCACCTTCATACCCCATCTTCTTTAAAATTCCCTGAGCGTCTTCAATACCAATTTCAGTGGGTAAGCTCAGAAGGTCATTGATCATCAATGTCTCTCTCACAAACAACTCATTGATCACAATTTTGCATCCTTGCACGACTGCATATACTGTCACAATTCCATCATCGTCTCTTTTCATCTTGGTGTCTGCCATAAATCTCTGATAATGTTCTGATAAACGACAGTGTTCATGGTGATGGCGGAGGCCAGACAACATTCCCTTAGTCCGTGAATCATCAATTTAAATTATCCATGTGCCACCGGAGGATCTGCCAGTACTATCGCCAGATTGTGCATGTCTGCAAACTTTAGAGCTGCCATTTGATCTGCGCTAAAACATACCAAATGAGAAACGAAAGACATTTGAGCAATGAACAATATAATTTTTTATTATTAAATCGATTTCAATTTTAGCCCAAAATAATAAATTATTTTAATCAAGAACAATTTTACAGTCAACATAGGGTTTACTGTCAAACTTGAGTTTGCGGCCGTAAACCCATGGCCTTAAGCTAACGGCAGTAAACTGAGTTTACGGTCGTAAACTCCTGGCTGTGAACTTGGGCAGTAAACCGAGTTTACGGTCGCAAAATCCTGGCCGTAAGCTTGGGCCGTAAACTTTGACAGTTTGTTTTTCGTCAATTTTGGCCTCAAAATTCATCGATTTCAGAAAGCGAATGCATTTCCTTGGTCGGAATCCTCCTACCTATGGGATGAACGGAGCAATTTCACGAAATCTAACAATTTTTTTTTTTGAAGTTGAGAGAGAACAAGGGGTGTTTGTGGCCGGAATCAGAAAAGTGAGGAGTTTCCAGCTGTAAACTCCTATAAATACACTTGATGTAACATCATGAGTTCAGGAGTGCAAGATCAGGGTTCAAAGTGGAATATGAAAGGGCAACTCGACGAGTCCATGGGTGGACTCGGCGAGTAGGGTCACGACTCTGGTCGCGTGTTAAGTGGCCTACTCAGCGAGTCGGAGGCTGGACTCGGCGAGTAGGCACTGAGTGAGGAAAACCCTAATTACGGGGGATGAGCCCTATATAAAGGACATTATACCCTCTCCCCAGCCTCTTTACCCTCTCTTGAAGTCCAGAAAACCCTAAGGTGTGTTTGTGAGTTATTTGAGGGCATTTGAACCTTGGAGAAGAGATTTTGGATGAGATCTTGGAGAGATAGGAGGCTTAGAGCAAGGGGCTTTGTTAAGAATTGGATTTATCTCCTGTTGGGGCTTCCTTTTGAGGTATTACTTCGTTTTTTGGGCTGTTATTCATCTAGATTCATCATCTTGGAATGTGTGGAAAGTTTAGCTTGTGGTATTTTGAGTTTGAAGGTTAGATCTGAGGTTTCTACCTCAAATCTGGTATGGAGAAGGTCTAGAGTGCATTAAAGTCCTTGTTATTGAGTGTTTCGTGAAGCCATCTTGTCCCAAACCCTAGCCCTAGAGTGTAAAATGCCTAGATCTCTTTGGATTCACGTAAAGTTTGCCACTTAACGTGATGGATGGGTTATAGAAGGGTAGATCTATGTTTTGGATCGACTGATGGCCTGGAAGGATTCTATATGGGTTAAGAGCTAGTGGTACTCGGCGAGTCACAAGGGTGTACTCGGCGAGTTGCTTGAAGGTGGGCAGGAACTCGATGACTTGGAAGAACAACTCGACGAGTTGGTTGAAGATTGCCTTGGACTCGGCGAGTCTGTTCTTGGACTCGGCGAGTCTGGTCTTGAGGTCTTAGCCTTTCATAGTTAAGCTAAGAATCGGTGAGTCAAGGGATGACTCAGTGAGTTGAGATGGGTCTTTTCAGTGTTGGGGGACTCGGCGAGTCAGCGGGATGACTCGGCGAGTAGAGTCAGCCAGAAGGTTGACTTTGACTTTGACTTTGATCAAGAGTTGACCAGTTGACTTCTAAGGGCATTTTGGTATTTTGTGGTATTTATTGGGTTTAGTCTTTCAGCTTTATCAGGGGTGGAGTTCCTCTCGGAGGTTGGAGCAGCGTGATCTTATATTTTCAGTCAGCAGTTGCAAGGTGAGTTATCCTCACTATATCAACAGTGTCTAAGGCACCAAGGCCGGCCCTTTATCGGATTGTAATCCGGGTATTGTTGTTATGTTGCTGTTTTACTATGTTTGCATCCTGGTAGTTAGGATGGTATTTGTTAGAGACCTGGTTAAGGTTGGTATCCTGGTATATAGGGTGATGCTATGCTAGTGACCGGTTAGTTCGGTATCCTGCTTAGAGTATGTCGTGTTACGTGATCTGCTAGATCGGTTTGATTGAATGAGAATTGTTATATGATTGTATGTTTATGTGCACATGACTGTTTGACTGGGGTTGGGTTGAGGTGGGACCTGCTTTGTGCTGTAGGCCAACACACCCAGGGTGGACCGGTTTTCCGAAGGCCCAACGAGCGGTTCGGATAGGCTGTACGTTGTGACATCCTCAAAATCACGGCCAGAAAAGACCAATTTTGTTTATGCTTTATGAAAATCATAGTACTTCATTTTATAAAAAGGTTGCGGAATTTGTTCCCAGAAAAACACGATAATTACGTTATTAAAACATTTTCGAAGAAACGTATTTTTATTCATCTTAAAACGTTTGGGATGTCATCGTTAATACAGAAACATAAGCATAAACAGAACTTACATTTATTTACAATAGTGATCTACATCTCTTTAAATCTCTCAGTGTATAGTGACTTCGTATCAACACCTGTGATATAAATAAACTGAGTGGGTCAGGTTGGGAAACCTGGTGAGTACATAGGGTTTTCAACCCACAATAATATAATTATTATGTTTAAACAATCAAACAATCAACCCAATTACCCATCCCCATTATCTTCTTTAGTCTTAAGGATCTACCCTAAGAATCAACTATTCCTCGTTTATTTATTCCTAAGGATCATCCTAAGGAATCGACACGAAGTCCATCATTACCAAGGCTTATAGAATATATCTGGTGAACACGTAGTCCGAAACATCTGGTAAACACTTAGTTCAAAAGTAACTAGTGAACACACTTAGTTCAAAATACTTAGTGAACACACTCAGTTCAAAGATACGTAGTGAACACACTCAGTTCAAAGATACGTAGTGAACACACTCAGTTCAAATATACGTAGTGAACACACTCAGTTCAAAATACCTAATGAGCACCTAGTTCAAAAACACCTACAGGTTACGAGCTTACTAGCGTTCTATCGGACCATCTAGTATCGCCCATGGTCTTCATCTATACTCCACTAGATGACTGGATCACTGACAACATTGTGTTATCACAAAACAACTATTTCATCTACCCATGTTTTACCCAACACATTTTGTAGATATAAAATACATATATAGTTTAAATCCTTTAAAACATGTATAAAACGTTCATCCAGCATAGACAACAAGTATTCAGATAATATGCACACATAGCACGTAGTTTATATAAAATACTTCATATCTATGTGTAAGATGAAAGGGACCATGCACTCACTTGATTAGGTTGTGACTCAACACTCGGACAGCGCTTCGATACTCTCAAAATGATATTCCTTCGATAAAACCTAGTACCAGTACCACTAGGGTTTAGTCTAACGATAACCGTGACTAATTAATAGTCTGACTATTATTATTATTATATAAGTGTTAAATAACACTCAATATAACTCATAATAATAGCCTAAATACTCATTATAAGTTCCTAATAATGTTACTATATTAAAACATAAGTTATATTAAAGATAGCGTAGGCATAGCTCACTTACAGCAGGTTTTTCGCAAAACCGGGCTTCGCTGGAGCAGCGTTTCCGAGCCGAAAGACCCTTTTTCTCAGGACTCCGGGAGCCTCGGGGCTTCCTTCGGGTGCTAGGGGGTTTACCTAGGCTTTAGGGAGGGTTTCAGAGGCTAGAGAGAGAAAGAATGTTGGAGAGGTGTGAAGAGAAGTGAATGCCCGGCACCTCTATTTATAGGAGGCCTGACTGGTGGACTCGCCGAGTCTGAGTCATGACTCGTCGAGTTGGTCCATGTGGTGGCCTTCTGGTGGTGCCACGTGTCCAATTCTGGTGGTGCCACGTCACCCCCTATCGCGTATCAGCCCTCAAACTTAGAAAAATCATAAGTTTCGCATACGAGCTCCGTTTTCGACATTCTTTATATCCACGCGTAGGTAAACTCAAGATCTACAACTTTTGTTTAGACTCCGTCGGCTAATTCTCGACCGATCTCAAATTTAACAGTAGGAGGCGTTTAGACTGTTAAATGGCCGCGAAGAGTTCATAACTCCTTCATACGGACTCCGTTTTCGTCTGTCTTTTTACCGTCGAGTTCCTATGAATGAGATCTTCAACTCTCATTTAGGTCGCGTAAGCCAAAAACCGCTCGAACTAAAATTCGAGTTTCGGGTTGTACACTACTAAGCCGAATCTTAGAAAAATCATAACTTCTTCATACGAAGTCAGATTTGGGCGTTCTTTTTATCGACGCTCTTAGTTTAACATATTCTACGACTTTTGTTTAGATTGCTAAGGCTAAAAAGTCTTCTATCGTAAATTCACTATTTACGTCTCCCGGTGTCGTGCCGGTTTTGCCGTAAAACTTCGGCGGGCCATAACTTCTTCGTTATAACTCGGATTTTGGCGTTCTTTATATGTACGGAAAGCTTGAGACATATTCCACAACTTGGTTAAGATTATTTATTCTAAGTAATCTTTTGTCGAAAAGTCATTTTCGACCCCTATTGCCTCTAAATTGACTAGCCCGGATCTGCGGGCGTTACAATTATCTCCCCCTTAGGATGATTACATCCCGGAATCATCAACGAAACATGGCTCACATGATGACTCCATTTGTTATCTATTCATCCTAAGTCATAACTTCGAGGTTTCTTCGAACGTGTATCTAACTCTTAGACTCCTTGACTACAGGCGGTGCTCGATCTTGCGTACGCTCTCTATCTCACGTTAGACTCCAAATTATGACCTTCAAGTCACAATCTCGATCCTCTCTGGATACGAACTTAAGATAAGTTCTTTTATTAATACAATGGACCGATGTGTCATATTCTAATGACCTATCATCGTATGTTGCAATGCTCAGACTCAGGTCTCTTAGAGTCAAATTCCAGAACAGTCTATACCTTCCTTCATGTTCTAGTCGCATCTAAAAAGGTAGCATCTCTAGCAACCATATTCTTTTAACAACGAGCGCGATACTTCTATTGATCGCTTTGATTTCAATCATTTGGTTTAAGTCGGACGCTACATTAAACTTGGTTCTCTGAACCGCGTAACATACTCATCGTAGTCGGACTCAATTCGATATGACCACTAGGGTCGGGATATCAACAATCGTCCTAGTCATTACCGAAACAATGGTAACAACACACTTGAATAAATCGAAATCAATTACTAGCTTCTTGGTAACCTTGTGACTTTCCCTGATCCAAGCGTGAGTCCTGTGCTTCCGGTAGTATATGCATCTACTACCTTTCACACCTACTCATACTCGTCCCAAGTATTGTCTCGCAGTTTTCCCAAGTTATTATCACAAAACAATTTTTTTAACACATAAAAATGTGTCCAAACAATCACAAAATTTTCCCTAGACTCTACTAGGACTTCTTCTATGCGTATCTTCAATCATCAATTCTGCTTCAGCTCAGTGGAAATACCATACGATGGGTCAACTTCATGAATTACGCCAATTATTCCATCATCTTGCCAATCGAAGGTGTACTTCGGACGTACTGTACTCCTCTAAACGTACAACATGACATATTCTAAAGGCAAGATATCACTCTTATGATATCTTTCGATAGGTGTCATTCACTATCATAAGCCTTTTCATTTCCTCCACTTACTCAATTCTCTGTGAGTCGTCATCATGACATTCTATTCTCCAAAGCAAGCGTTTGGTGTATCGAAACGAGAATATAGATAGAGGAAGAATTAGACGCGTATTCCTCCTTATTACTCCAAAAAGTTACATGCCCGTTCTAATATCGTAATTAAACGTTTAGAAATCCTGAGCACATAAAATTTCCAGATCCGGTCGGCAACAGACCATAGATCCGATCATATAATGCATATCATAAATCATTTAGCACATAAAAGCATGTTAGGAATTTTCCCTAAATAAGCTAGTGCTTGTGTCTATTCAGGTGTATTACCTAAATTTTATTAAACACACTCCTCACAATCATTGCTTAGCATTCTAAGTTTAAGTCTAGAAATAAATCCATATTCCTAGTTCGCTTAAACTAATGCTCTGATACCAACTGTGACATCCCCAAAATCACGGCCAGAAAAGACCGATTTTGTTTATGCTTTATGAAAATCAGAGTACTTCATTTTATAAAAAGGTTGCGGAATTTGTTCCCAGAAAAACACGATAATTACGTTATTAAAACATTTTCGAAGAAACGTATTTTTATTCATCTTAAAACGTTTGGGATGTCATCGTTAATACAGAAACATAAGCATAAACAGAACTTACATTTATTTACACTAGTGATCTACATCTCTTTAAATCTCTCAGTGTAAAGTGACTTCGTATCAACACCTGTGATATAAATAAACTGAGTGGGTCAGGTTGGGAAATCTGGTGAGTACATAGGGTTTTCAACCCACAATAATATAATTATTATGTTTAAACAATCAAACAATCAACCCAATTACCCATCCCCATTATCTTCTTTAGTCTTAAGGATCTACCCTAAGAATCAACTATTCCTCGTTTATTTATTCCTAAGGATCATCCTAAGGAATCGACACGAAGTCCATCATTACCAAGGCTTATAGAATATATCTGGTGAACACGTAGTCCGAAACATCTGGTAAACACTTAGTTCAAAAGTAACTAGTGAACACACTTAGTTCAAAATACTTAGTGAACACACTCAGTTCAAAGATACGTAGTGAACACACTCAGTTCAAAGATACGTAGTGAACACACTCAGTTCAAATATACGTAGTGAACACACTCAGTTCAAAATACCTAATGAGCACCTAGTTCAAAAACACCTACAGGTTACGAGCTTACTAGCGTTCTATCGGACCATCTAGTATCGCCCATGGTCTTCATCTATACTCCACTAGATGACTGGATCACTGACAACATTATGTTATCACAAAACAACTATTTCATCTACCCATGTTTTACCCAACACATTTTGTAGATATAAAATACATATACAGTTTAAATCCTTTAAAACATGTATAAAACGTTCATCCAGCATAGACAACAAGTATTCAGATAATATGCACACATAGCACGTAGTTTATATAAAATACTTCATATCTATGTGTAAGATGAAAGGGACCATGCACTCACTTGATTAGGTGGTGACTCAACACTCGGACAGCGCTTCGATACTCTCAAAATGATATTCCTTCGATAAAACCTAGTACCAGTACCACTAGGGTTTAGTCTAACGATAACCGTGACTAATTAATAGTCTGACTATTATTATTATTATATAAGCGTTAAATAACACTCAATATAACTCATAATAATAGCCTAAATACTCATTATAAGTTCCTAATAATGTTACTATATTAAAACATAAGCTATATTAAAGATAGCGTAGGCATAGCTCACTTACAGCAGGTTTTTCGCAAAACCGGGCTTCGCTGGAGCAGCGTTTCCGAGCCGAAAGACCCTTTTTCTCAGGACTCCGGGAGCCTCGGGGCTTCCTTCGGGTGCTAGGGGGTTTACCTAGGCTTTAGGGAGGGTTTCGGAGGCTAGAGAGAGAAAGAATGTTGGAGAGGTGTGAAGAGAAGTGAATGCCCGGCACCTCTATTTATAGGAGGCCTGACTGGTGGACTCGCCGAGTCTGAGTCATGACTCGTCGAGTTGGTCCATGTGGTGGCCTTCTGGTGGTGCCACGTGTCCAATTCTGGTGGTGCCACGTCACCCCCTATCGCGTATCAGCCCTCAAACTTAGAAAAATCATAAGTTTCGCATACGAGCTCCGTTTTCGACATTCTTTATATCCACGCATAGGTAAACTCAAGATCTACAACTTTCGTTTAGACTCCATCGGCTAATTCTCGACCGATCTCAAATTTAATAGTAGGAGGCGTTTAGATTGTTAAATGGCCGCGAAGAGTTCATAACTCCTTCATACGGACTCCGTTTTCGTCTGTCTTTTTACCGTCGAGTTCCTATTAATGAGATCTTCAACTCTCATTTAGTTCGCGTAAGCCAAAAACCGCTCGAACTAAAATTCGAGTTTCGGGCTGTACACTACTAAGCCGAATCTTAGAAAAATCATAACTTCTTCATACGAAGTCAGATTTGGGCGTTCTTTTTATCGACGCTCTTATTTTAACATATTCTACGACTTTTGTTTAGATTGCTAAGGCTAAAAAGTCTTCTATCGTAAATTCACTATTTACGTCTCCCGGTGCCGTGCCGGTTTTGCCGTAAAACTTCGGCGGGCCATAACTTCTTCGTTATAACTCGGATTTTGGCGTTCTTTATATGTACGGAAAGCTTGAGACATATTCCACAACTTGGTTAAGATTATTTATTCTAAGTAATCTTTTGTCGAAAAGTCATTTTCGACCCCTATTGCCTCTAAATTGACTAGCCCGGATCTGCGGACGTTACATACGCCCCACGAGGGCGGACCAGATGTGCCGAGGCTCGGAGAGTGGACCAGGCCGACTGAAGGCCCGATGTGGGCGAACCAGTCATACTGTAGACTCAGAGAGTGGACCAGGTGGGTTGAAGGCCCGGTGCGGGCGGACCAACCACACTGCAGACTCGAGGGACATGACTAGACTCGGAGGGTGGACCTGGTGGACTGAAGGCCCGATACGGCGGACCGGTCACACAGTAGACCCGATATGCATGACTGTTCTGTGAATTGTTATGATATAGCATGTTACGTGTGTATGGTATATGTGGTTGGTATTTTGGGGGTATCTCACTAAGCTTTCGGGCTTACAGTTGTGGTTTAATGTTTTTCAGGCTCTTCAGGAGACCTTGGCAAGGCAAAGGCGTGATTGTACCACTCCTCGAGTTTATGTTTTATGATTATGGTTCTGTGAATACTCTGATAATAAATGTATTGAAAACCTTTTTGTAATAATTTAATGAAATTGGGTTGTTTTTGAAAAGTTTAAATTGGTTGGAATTTTATGGTCGTTACGCTTGACCTCTTTACCTGCTTTCCACACTGTGTAAGGTACAGTCCAATTTTAATTTTTTTTTAAAAAAATAATACTTTGAGGATTTTAAAAATTAAAATAAGACTAAAAATAAAAATAAAACAAAATAAAAAGTTAACAGAAATAAAAATTTAACAGAAATAAAAATTTAACAGAAATAAAAATAAAAAATAAAAAAATAAATAATAAATAAAATAAAATAGATAAAAAATGAAATAAAATAAAATTAAACTTAAAATAGAACAAAACAATTTCCAAAATTTTGAATTTTAAATTTTGACAATTCAAAAGAAAATAAAAATAAGAGTCAAGACAAAATGGACTAAACTTTATCTACACAAACACTGAATATTAATTTTGTGACTTTGAGATTAAAGTTGTTAGACAACCTTAGTCTACTTATCGGTACCTGCATCTTCATGTCTATGTTTGATCGATCGTCGGTATTGTGGTCCACTTAAACACGAAAAATTTGTAATTTTGGACAAACTAATAATGACAAGACATTTTGATCCTATATTCTTAGATATATTTCCTAGGGACCATTTAGCCAATGACGACCACGAATATTGTTGTCCACCTAAATTGAGCAGCGAGATCTACAGAAAATCTGTATGTTTAATTTTAATTGTATCAGAACATGTTTCCCGCTTCCTGATATGCTCTAGTATTCAAGAATTTCCAGAATACTCCTTACACCGGGTGAGCAGACAATTATTAAGAGAGAAGCTAGATTTAGAATGCATATGCTATACACCCAGGTCGGATCTCTTCCAATCACGCAGAGGATGAAACATATGACCAACTGAAGTTTCAGAGGGATTGAGAAAAAGAATGATGCATATACTGTGTACCAAGTCAGATTTTGAGTCACTCAGAGGAGATAGTATATGGCTAACAGATAGGAAGAATTGCATAGAAAGAAGATGAAGAGAGATAGAATTACATATGTTATAGTCTAGGTCGGATCTTTCGATCACGCAAAGGATGCAACATATGGCTAACAAACAGAGAGAAAGAAAATAACTTTCTACAGACCTAATTTATCGGAATTCCCCAGTTACCCCATCAATACCGGAATTAAGGACATAATCCACACATCGAGGAAAAGTGAATCCACAGTTCTAGATACGGGTTCTTTTAGTGTGACCGGTAGATTCCCATCTATATATCCCTGCTCAACCTATCCGAGTGTCGTATTGTCAGGTTAACTAGTTCAATTTTTGTCAAGTCCTTGAATTCCTTAAGTTCATATCTTCCTAGTCAAGTCCATTTAGAATCTTTCGTGCCTACCGACACATCGAGCACAGGGCGTAGACATTTCAATTCTGGTATGTTATGCAGATTCAGATTGCCCGTTATCACTTGATAATATCACTTCCCAACACATCACTTACAAGCAAGATTATCAGTAACATCTTTTTGATTTTTTATTGTTTTTGGATATTTGAATTTTTTGAAATTTTTTTGTTTGGTTTTTGTTTCTTTCCCCCCCTAAATTTGTGCATGGGTGAGAATGAAATCACTAAAATACGCAAATTTAAACTAAGCTAACCAAAAATAAAAATAAATAAAAAATTGAAGATAAGAATTGAAAAACAAAAATAAAAAAACTTAAATTAAGTAAAAAGGTAAAAATAAAATTAATCCTCAAAACGTATCGTTTTCAAAAATTCAACAAGCACATCGAATCGAGCTTTGTTAAAAGACTTGGTGAACAGATCCGCCACATTATTAGCAGTGAGAACCTGTTCCAGCCGGATGAGTGAACGTTCAAAACAGTCTCTGATAAAATGAATTTTAATATCAATGTGCTTGGTTTTTGAGTTTTGGGCAGGATTTTTAGCAAATTGAATCGCAGCCTCATTTTCACAATAGATTGGGGTTTCTAGATAATTCAAACTGTAATCCAACAGCTGATGTTGGATCCATATGACTTGAGAGCAACATGCAGATGCAACAACATATTCCGCTACAGCTGTTGAAGTTGAGACAATGTGTTGCTTCTTGCACTGCCATGACACCAGCCGATCTCCAAGATATTGACACCCTCTAGAAGTAGATTTTCTGTCAAGCTCACAACCTCCATAATTACCGTCAGCAAAAGCATATAAATCAAATTCAGAATTTTTCGGATACCAAAGACCCAATTTTGGATTGCCTTTAATATACCAAATTTTTTTTTTTTTTTTGACAACAATAACATGTGAAAGTATAGGATTAGTCTGATAACGTGCACATTGACAAACTACAAACATGATGTCAGGTCGGCTTGCAGTAAGATACATCAATGATCCGATCATCAATTTGTAGTGTGTCTGATCTACGGATTCGCCATCAGGATCTGGAGTCAGAAAAGGTCTTTCAGCCATCGGTGTCGATGCAGGCTTAGCGTCTTTAAACTCAAACTTCTCAAGAATATCCTCCACATACTTGGCTTGATGTAGTAGGATTCCGGTTGAATTTTGTTTGATCTGAAGCCCCAGAAACATGGTCATCTCTCCCAACAAACTCATCTCGAACTGCTTTTTCATAACTCCTTCAAACTCCTTGCATAGCTGCGGACTGGTAGACCCAAAGATAATGTCGTCAACGTAAATTTGAACCAAGATTTGATCATTATCGACATGCTTGATAAACAAAGATTGATCGACAGTGCCACGAGAGTATCCATGCTCGGGTAAGTGCTATGCAAGAGTCGCATACCACGCTCGAAGAGCTTGAGGTAACCCATACAATGCCTTATCCAACTTGTAGACTTGATTAGGAAACTTCGAGTTAACAAACCCAGGGGGCTGATCAACATAGATTTCTTCCTTCACCTTGCCATACAAGAAGGCAGTCTTGATGTCCATTTGATAAACCGTGAAGTTCATGTAGGCAGCATATGCAAGGAAGATACGAATAGCCTCCAAGTGAGCCACTGGAGCATAGACCTCATTATAATCAAGACCCTTGACTTGTCGAAACCCACGAACCACCAATCTAGATTTATTTCGCACTATAACCCCTGAATCATCCTGCTTGTTTCAATAGACCCAACGTGTGTCAAGAGACTTTTTGCCCTTTGGTAACTCAACCAATTTCCAAACCCCGAGTTTTTCAAACTGATTCAATTCTTCATGCATACTGTCTACCCAGCTGGGCTCATTTAGAGCCATTTCAACATTCTTGGGCTCTATTTGAGAGATAAAGCAAGAGTAGAGGCATGCATTGACATCTGCACTCTGACTTCTTGTTTTAACGCCATCTCCCAGCTGACCAATGATGTTCTCGATCGAATGATCACGTTGAATTCTTGAGGGTATCTCCTGGCTAATATCATTAAGCGAGACGGGAAGATTGTGAATTTTGACACCTCCTTTGTTTGCTGATTGTCCCACACTGGATGACTCTGCTACAAACTCATTAGAAATGTCTTCAAGAAAGAGTAGTTCCATAAAAGTTGAAGTGACAGCAGAAGCATCTCTAGACATGAACTCTCTTTCAACAGGAGTGAGTGGTGTAGCCTCAACATCAGGAGTATCATTCTGAACTGGAGATTTTGGACTATCAGGTGGTACAGATGACTCCCCTTCAGGCGAAGCAAAGGACTCCCCATCAGATGGCGAAGAGGATACCGTTGGGGGTCTATAGACAACTTCTTCGTCTTCATCTTCATAAGCATTCTTCGAACCAGAGACAGACCCAGATGAGCTATCCAAAGACACATTTATGGACTTGAAAAGCGATGTGTAATCAAACAGCCAATCCGGACCCACTCGAGCATCCGTTTCATTTTCCCCTAACCAGTGCACGTCATAGGATTCCACAATCTGCTCCGTCTTCTTATTATAGACCCTATATGCAGTGCGTGCAACATACCCTACGAAGTAACAATCATTAGCTTTGGCATTAAACTTCAGGTTGGGCTCTAGGTGAAGAAGGGTGCAAGAGCAGCCAAATACACGAAAATGACTGACTGATGGCTTGTGACCATAGAGAATCTCATACAGAGTCTTCATCTGATCTTTGTTGATCAACACACGATTCTGAACATAGCAAGCATTGTCGATTGCCTCGGCCCAAAAGAAGACTGGTAACTTGGAGTCCCACAACATCATCCTTGCAGCGTCTTTTAAGGTTCTATTTCTCCTTTCAACAACACCGTTTTGTTGAGGTGTGTGAGCGGAGCTGTATTGATGCATGATCCCTTTTTAGCGCAAAAATTATCAAGAATAGAATTCTTGAACTCTGTTCCGTTGTCGGTATGAAGCGCCTTCACCTGATTGTTGGTTTGGTTCTCAATTAGCACTATGAACTTCTTTATCAGTTCTGCAACCCCAACTTTGTTGGATAAGAAGAAGACCCACGTAAACCAAGAGAAATCATCAATCACAACCAGACAGTATGAAGTTCTATTGATGCTAAGGACGTTAACTGGACCCAACAAGTCCATATATAATAATTGGAGTAGCTGATTGATTGAGTTAACCTGTTTTGGCAGGTGTGGTTTTCTGTGATGTTTACCCTGGGTACATGACACACACTTTTCGAATGATATGAAGTCTCTGATAGGTAAACCACAAACCTTATCATTCTTAACAAGATGATTTAGGTTTTTGGCGTTAGCATGACCAAGTCTTCGGTGCCACAACATTACATTTTGTTATGAGATCTTTGAAAAGAGGCACGTAACTTTTTTTTGGAAGATTTCTATTCATATCAATGATGTAAGCATTCCCATCCCTTTTAGATTTGACAAGGATCCACTCTTCTGGGATGACAAATCCTGGCTTGAGAATCATACATTCCTTATCAGTGAAATGTGTAGAATAGCCTTTGTCGCATATTTAGGACACACTCAACAAACTATGGTTTAATTCAGGAGCAAAGTTGACATTCTCGAAACTTAACACTCCATTTGTGATGGTTCCTCTCTGAGTGATCTTGCAACTTTCTCCAGCCGCTGTCGATGAACCACGGTCTGATGACATTCCCCCGCAACTGTCCCTGCAAAATGTGCGGGCTCATTTAGATTTGGGAACCCAGGTCAACACATTCCTGGGTTGTCCCATTGCCTTTTCAGATTTATCATTATTTACTAATTTTTTCAGAGGATACAGATGATAGATTGGAACTTATTTTGGGTAGCCATTGACAATTAGGTTTTCTAACAGTTACTGATGGTTTTGAAACATGATTTTTATTAAGTATCTGGGTTTTCTATCAGAATTGGTTGAAGACCCAGAGCTACTCCTTGACGAAACCAATCTTGGCTGAGCCATGTTTGGTTTTGGCAAACTATTCGGGACTTTGTTGTGAAAAACCTTCTTATTAATTTTAAAAACTCCTCGTTTTCTGCTACGATCAACCTTCCAATCATCATTCCGAGAATGAGTTGTAGAGGATTTTCTAGTCAAAGACCCCCCCCCCCCCACCCTAAATTCGTTCTCTCCTCTTGGAGACATATAATGTACAAACATTTTATTAGGACAATTCCTAGATATATGACCACAAATACCACAATTGAAACAAATCTGTTTGTTATTCTTAAAACCTGTACTGCATTTTTCAGATTTGTTTTCCATGCCAACACCTTTGCTTTTCTCACATGAACATGAACAAGAATTAGGTTGTGAGACAAGTGAGGGTGTATCAGACGGAGAAACTTGTGAAACTGGTGGTTTTTCATTACTATCATAACAAACATTAGAATTTCCAACCACATCATCAAACTCTTTAAAACCATTCAAAACAGTATCAGAAGGTGTAGAAACTGTTGGAATAGTGTCTAAGGCTGCAACTATATTAGGCAAGTATTTGATCCGGTTGTGCATGGTCCTTTTGGGTTGCCTTCACCATAGCAACTTGAAGGATGATTTTTTAAGAGAGAGTAAATATTATAAGGAATAATATATGGTTATTTGATTGATATAAGTCATAGATTAATTGGAATTAATTTGGTGACTTAAAGAGATTAATTGAATAAGAGGGTATAAACTGTCAATTGTTTGATAGTTTCACTTTAGACTATAAATCCTTATCCATGATAGGATGGACGATTTCTAGGGCTTGGATAAGCCAAAATCGTCCATAGGGTTATCAAGGAAAGGATATGGATCAACTTAAAGTCTAAGTTATCCAATTAGGGTTAAAGTTGTAATCCTTAAGGAGTCTACAAGTATAAATAGACCCTAGGGGTGAGGGAATTCGACACACCATCTAAAGTAGAGATACTTTGGCTGAATTCCTCCCCTCTCCTCTCTCCTAAATCATCTTGCTTGCTATTGGTGTTTGTAAGCCATTAGAGGAGTGACATTTGTGACTCTAGAAGCTCCAAGACAACGAGATCAACAAGGAATCCAAAGGTATGATTCTAGATCTATTTCAATGTTGTTATTTAACCTAATTAGCCATTAGAAGTCTTGGATTCAAAGCATGTTTAATTAGAAAGCCTAGATCCGAGCATTAGGGTTTTGCATGTGCACATAGGAAAGTTCTTATGGCTAAAACCCATCAGTGGTATCAGAGCCTAGCTTGGTTTTCTTTAAATTGTTGCTTGATTAACTGAAACAAACCTGCAAAATTCAATTTTTTGGGTTTTTGAGTCATGGACTCGGCGAGTTCCAAAGTGGACTCAGCGAGTAGGCCTGACTTGGCGAGTCCCTTTGTGTACTCGGCGAGTCCGGGCGTCAGGATTAGGCAAAACCGGGATTTTTTCATGTTTATCTTATGGAAACTTACCTTAATCATATTAGATCATCCCTAATCTGATTTTTTGATATATATGACTATAATCTTGATCTAATTAAAGATATTTATCATCTAATAAAATATTTAATTCCCTTATATGATAAATGATTAATTATTTTGATAATTATCTTAAAAGAAATCTTGGATAAATCAAATAAAGATAATTAGGATATTAATTGTTAATTGGAATTATTTGTTATTTGATCCTCCATGTTTTAAAGTGTTTAAAACTTTCCCTCAAGTTTTGAAATTTATATTTGTGATTAAAAGGTTTTAATTTATACAACTTAAATTTCAAACCCTACGTTTTAAAAGGTTTAAAACACAACCTTATACTAATATGATACTACTAGAATAATATATATATATATATATATATATATATATATATATATATATATATATATATATATATATACGTATAACTAAATGCTAGTCTTACCGTTAGTAGGCCTCATTCACGAAACCGATCTATAAGGTGGGTATAAGGTTGCGGCCTATAAAATGGCGCTTAATGGGTGTACACTCACACCCACCGCTTGCTTGATTGGTGGAGGGTCGTTAGCCGAACGGGTAGGATAGGGCAACCTCATCCTCTCATTAAAAGTATAATAAGAAATACAAAGTAACTACGCGTTTTAAATTTTTTTTTCCCAATCTTAGTTACTTTAGGAAAAGTGAATTGATGCAATCCCATGAAATTACACTTTGCACCCTTGCTAAGAAGTTAGTGGAGCGTGTGTGGTTTACCGGCACACTAATTGGTTCTAAGCAAAGGTGGCAAAGGGTGATTCATTGTTTATCATAGTTCGATGGAGCGTGTGTGGTTTACCGGCACATCGAATAGGTGATCGTTACAATGAAGGCACCATGTGAATTTGCATGGTAATTCACACCCGCTTTGTGATCCTCGGCATCCCAGTCACAAACAAGAGGGGCATATCGAGATTTAAACATGCCATTGAATAGTTCAATGAATCTCATCCGAACCTAGGAATTCTCAATACACTTAGGACTAATAGTCTAGGTTTTGTAATGGAGAATTAGTGAATCGTCATTCACTTACCTTCAATTTATTTTCATGTTGGATTACGACATCCCTTTTCTAATATGTAAATGTTATTGTTGGATCCTAACCCTAATTTTTCTTATTGGGTGATAATTAGGGATTCTTATTCTAATCTATCTTTGTCCTTTCTATAGATGTCGAACACAAACAACGCTGCTGCGAGTTCTTTCACGTTGATGAGCCTTTGCCAAAAGGTCACCTTCGATGGAGCGAACTTTAGCGAATGGATAAGATACATTCGCACCATTGCTCGCTACGAGGATAAGGAGTATGTCCTCGATGAAAAGCTTGAGAAGATCAACCCCGAAATCACTACTCCGGCTGAAATCACCGCTTTTGAGACTCATGAGCGAGATGCAACGAAGGTAAATTGCATCATGATTGCCACCACGAACTCCGAATTCCAAAAGTCCTACGAGGACATGTATCCATACGAGATGCATCAAGACTTATTGGAGAGGTACCACCAAAACGTGAGACAAGAGCGTTATGAGATTTTCACTAACATGATCTCCGCTAAGATGGGTCATGGAGAATCTCTTACCGTGCACCTGCAAAAGATGCAAAGGTATGTCGATCGCCTTCACAAGTTAAATGTTGACTTTGGGGAAGACTTGGCGATCGACATGGTGCTTCACTCTTTGCCTCCGATGTATAACCAATTTAGGATGACCTACCACATGAACAAAGAGGAGGTCACCCTAAGCAAGCTCCAAGGTCTTTTGAGAGTCGCTGAGAGCAACTTCAAAGACAAGTCTGTTGCACCTACTCCCAATCCGTCTGCTGCTCCTGTCTTGGCAATTGGTCAAGGAAAGGGAAAGAAGAGGAAGGCTTCATCAAAGAACTATCGCAAGGTTAAAGCCCGAGATGGTGCCTCTTCTAGTGGGACCAAAGTTGATCCCTCTAAGCCCTATCCTAACCCGAAGGAGGCAGAGTGCCACCACTGCCACAAGATAGGACATTGGAAGAGAAGCTGCCCAGAATACCTGAAAGGAATCAAAGAAGGAAAGATCAAGCCATCTTTCGCAGGTATATACACAATTAAATCTAATGATTCTAACCATGCTATTTCTTGGGTTCTTGACACCGGTTGTGGTTATCACATTTGTTCAAATGTGCAGGGACTAAGAAGAAGTAGGGATGTGGAGCAAGGAAGGATCAATCTAATCATGGGGAACAGACGATCGTCGCCTGTTACCAAGAATGGAGTGTATTCTTTAGTGCTTAGGAATAATTTGTGTTTAGATTTGAACAATTGTTGCTATTCGCCAGAAATGGCTAGAAACATCATTTCATTTCATGGTTTATATAGACAAGGATTTAGATTTTCTTTTAATAATGAGAATGGTTCTATTTTGGTTTATCTAAATAGTGTCTTTTACTTTGAAGCTATACCATGTAATGGAATATATGAAACTGTTATGATTGTTGATAACTTAGGAAATGATGTTTTGAATATTGATTCTTCCACTAGTTTGGATAAAGCATCCTTGTGGCATTGCCGTCTTGGACATGTCAACAAGAAACGCATAGCCCAACTCCAAAAGGATGGAGTGTTGGAGTCATTCGACCTTAGGGAAGATGACACATGCGAGTCTTGTTTACTTGGAAAGATGACTAAGTCACCCTTCACGAATACTTGTGAAAGGGGTGAGGGGCTATTGGACCTAATACATACCGATATATGTGGACCCTTTAGATCAACCACGAAGGATGGGAACCGCTTCTATGTGACTTTTACTGATGATTATAGTAGATATGGGTATATCTATTTAATCAAGAAAAAGTCATAAACCTTTGAAAAGTTCAAGGAGTTCAAGAATGAAGTGGAGAATCAATTGGGTAGGAAAATCAAGATGCTTCGATCCGATCGAGGAGGAGAGTACCTAAGTCTTGAATTCCACGATTATCTCAAGGAGTGTGGAATAGTTTCGCAATTGAAGCCTCCTAGGACACCGCAGTTGAATGGTGTGGCAGAAAGGCGTAATCGAACCTTATTGGATATGGTTCGCTCTATGATGAGTCGTGCTTCACTACCTATCTTCTTTTGGGGGTATGCCTTAGAGACTGCCGCCCATATCCTTAACCGAGTCCCTACTAAGAAGGTTGCCAAAACACCTCACGAGATGTGGACAGGGAAAGCTCCCTCGTTGGCACATATCAAGGTTTGGGGTTGCGAGGCTTTTTTAAGACGAGATACTCACGACAAGCTTGAACCTCGAAGTGAGCAATGTATTTTCATCGGCTACCCGCAGACATCCTTTGGATATCTCTTCTATAGACCGAAAGACAATGTTGACTTTGTTGCGAGGAGAGGAGTTTTCCAAGAGTGAGAACTTATAAGCCAAGGAGACAGTGGGAGGCAAATCGAACTTGAAGAGATTCAAGAGTCGATAGATGAAGGAACCTCTACCACTGGCATTCAACCCGAGGAGGAAACTCCTGTTGAACCGATTGACGAATCCTTACCTCTTAGACGTTCTGATAGAGTTAGAGTTCATCCCCAGTTTTATGGTTTTCATATTACTACCGAAGGGGACACGTATATTAGTGATGGTACACTAGTAAATCTTGATGAACCTAATAGCTATAAGGAAGCCATGGCAGGCCCGGAATCTGCGAAATGGAAAGAGGCAATGGATAGCGAGATCCAATCCATGTACGATAACCAAGTTTGGAATTTGGTTGATTATGTGCCCGGACGTAAGACCGTTGGGTGCAAGTGGATCTTCAAGAAGAAGACCGACGTGGATGGAAATGTACACACGTATAAAGCGCGATTGGTTGCGAAGGGCTTTACTCAAACTCCAGGAGTTGACTATGATGAGACCTTCTCACCAGTTGTGAAGATTAAATCTATTAGAGTGATGCTAGAAATTGCCGCATTTCATGATTATGAGATTTGGCAAATGGATGTCAAGACCACCTTTCTTAACGGAAAGTTGGCTGAGGATGTTTACATGGCTCAGCCAGAGGGGTTTGTGAATCCGAAGCATCCAAATAGAGTGTGTAAGCTTGAGAAGTCCATTTATGGACTTAAGCAAGCGTCTCGCAGATGACATATTAAGCAAGCAAGCGTCTCGCAAAGACGAATCTTGTGTATATGTCAAAGCCAGTGGGAGTATAGTAAGCTTCCTCGTTCTATATGTCGATGACATATTACTCATAGGAAATGACATCCCGACTCTGCAGGAAGTCAAGTCCTGGCTTGGGAAGTGTTTCGCTATGAAGGACCTCAGAGAGGCTTCTTACATTTTGGGAATAAGGATAGTAAGAGAAAGAAGTAAGAGACTAATTGGACTTAGTCAGAATACTTACTTAAAGAAGGTACTAAACGTTTTAGTATGGAAAACTCAAAGAAGGGAGAACTACCGATACAAGGAAATGCCAGGTTGAGTAAGACTCAAAGTCCGAGTACCGAAGCTGAAATAACTAAAATGAGCCGAATACCATATGCTTCCGCAGTTGGCTCAATCATGTACGCTATGACTTGTACTCGCCCTGATGTAGCCTTTGCTTTGAGCATGGTTAGCAGATATCAAGGGAACCCTGGCAAAGCACATTGGATTGCGGTGAAGAACATCCTTAAGTACCTTCGGAGGACGAAAGAATGGTTCTTAGTCCTTGGAGGGAGTGATGACTTGAAGGTGCGAGGGTATAGTGATGCCAGTTTTCAGACCGATAGGGACAACTACCATTCGCAGTCGGGCTGAGTCTTTACCCTAAACGGAGGAGCAGTAACTTGGAAGAGTTCCAAGCAAGAAACCGTAGCTGATTCAACGTGCGAATCAGAGTACATCGCAGCGAGCGAAGCGTCGAAGGAGGTGATATGGCTAAAGAACTTCATTGGTGATCTTGGAGTTATGCCGGCCATAAAGGAGCCCATGGAGATTTTCTGTGATAACGAAGGTGCGGTTGCCTTGACCAAGGAACCGAGGGATCATGGTAGATCTCGACATATCGACAGAAAATATCACTTCATTAGACATCGTGTAGAAGAAGGACAACTCATAGTTAAGAGGATATCATCAGAAGATAACCCAGCAAATCCGCTTACGAAGGGACTGAGTAGGGTTAAGCACTTGCAGCATGCTAGGAGTATTGGGTTGAAGGATGATATTAGTATAGATTAGATAGTATTTAGAAACGTATAATAGATAAATGTAATTAACATTTGATGATTAAATAAAGGAGTTTTATTTATAAGTAAAGTTACTGTCATATGTTAATTGTTTAACTATTGTTTCACTTTGCATGTTTTGACTTCCAGAATAATTGAGTTTATTAAGAATAATCGAATTATTCAAATTGTCCACAATCGTTCATATGTTGGAAGTAGATATGAATGAAGATTGTCGTGAATTGGTGTGTAGATTGTCTAAATGGTGTT
The DNA here is from genome assembly GCF_052625555.1 of Lactuca saligna. Classification (NCBI taxonomy): domain Eukaryota; kingdom Viridiplantae; phylum Streptophyta; class Magnoliopsida; order Asterales; family Asteraceae; genus Lactuca; species Lactuca saligna. Next base: position 188,418,515 of record NC_136417.1, on the reverse strand, counting down.
AGACATAGCAAGGGTTGCTGCAACGTTCATGAGTGCCTATGAACTGGTTTTGAGCATTGGAACAAACCCGTGCTTGTTGGAATCACTTTATGGAATATGATATAAAAGGTGATCGCAAGACGATAATATCATATAGTCTTAAAACCTAGATATATGGTTTATTATTTGTTAATTGATTGTACATTGATAATGCGAAAACGCATCAGTAACTTGGTGTTATAAAACGCATTGTTGTGTATAGTTGGTTAATGAATAAGTAAATGCATATAAGTCGAAGTTTATCTGTAAATTTTATCCTAAGAGGGTAGAAGAGATATCTTGGCCACTCGATGATTTGATTTGACTTATGTGCCGGGCCCGGTCAGAACTGAATTGATGTGTTTGATTAAGTTCTATGTCGAATAAATCGGAGATCGAGAAATCAAATGCTAGACTAACCATTCCATAGGATTGTCAGCATGATATATAACAGAGGACTGTACGATCCCTTATCTAAAGGACAAGATTGATTAGATCAGAGTTTGATAGCGTCTTTGAGAGCTACGATTGCAAACCGAATTGTACTTGTATAGTTACTAGACTTATCCAAGTGGGAGACTGTTGGAATAGTGTCTAAGGCTGCAACTATATTAGGCAAGTATTTGATCCGGTTGTGCATGGTCCTTTTAGGTTACCTTCACCATAGCAACTTGAAGGATGATTTGTTAAGAGAGAGTAAATATTATAAGGAATAATATATGGTTATTTGATTAATATAAGTCATAGATTAATTGGAATTAATTTGGTGACTTAAAGAGATTAATTGAATAAGAGGGTATAAACTGTCAATTGTTTGATAGTTTCACTTTAGACTATAAATCCTTATCCATGATAGGATGGACGATTTCTAGGGCTTGGATAAGCCAAAAATCGTCCATAGGGTTATCAAGGAAAGGATATGGATCAACTTAAAGTCTAAGTTATCCAATTAGGGTTAAAGTTGTAATCCTTAAGGAGTCTACAAGTATAAATAGACCCTAGGGGTGAGGGAATTCGACACACCATCTAAAGTAGAGATACTCTGGCCGAATTCCTCCCCTCTCCTCTCTCCTAAATCATCTTGCTTGCTATTGGTGTTTGTAAGCCATTAGAGGAGTGACATTTGTGACTCTAGAAGCTCCAAGACAACGAGATCAACAAGGAATCCAAAGGTATGATTCTAGATCTATTTCAATGTTGTTATTTAACCTAATTAGCCATTAGAAGTCTTGGATTCAAAGCATGTTTAATTAGAAAGCCTAGATCCGAGCATTAGGGTTTTGCACGTGCACATAGGAAAGTTCTTATGGCTAAAACCCATCAAAAACTTCCATGAATTTTTCCACCATATCGTGGAATATAGCTGTCATACACCTTTGAAAAGTCGCGGGTGCATTGCATAGCCCAAAAGGCATGCGTCTATAGGCAAAAGTCCCACTTGGGCAAGTGAATGTGGTCTTTTCTTGGTCCATTGGGTCTATGGGTATTTGAAAATAACCCGAGAATCCATCTAGAAAGCAATAATAGCTATGACCCGATAGTCTTTCTAACATTTGATCAATAAAAGGTAAGGGAAAATGGTCTTTACGAGTGGCATCATTTAGCTTTCGATAATCGATGCACACTCTCCAACCGGTTACCGTTTGTGTCGGGATTAGCTTGTTCTTTTCGTTGGTTATGACCGTCATCCCTCCTTTCTTGGGCACCACTTGGACCGGACTCACCCATGGACTATCGGAAATGGAGTAAATGATTCTTGCATCTAAGAGTTTGACCACTTCCTTCTTGACTACTTCTTGCATGTTCGGGTTCAACCTTCTTTGGTGTTGTACAACCGGCCTTGCTCCTTCTTCCAGATTGATCTTGTGAGAGCAATAGGATGGGCTTATTCCCTTGATGTCGGTGATGCTCCATGCTATGGCCCGTTTCCACTTCTTCAACACTTGCACGAGCTCTTCCTTTTCAGACTTGGACAGATCAGAGGCTATGATTACTGGCTTTTGATTGCCTTCTTCCAGAAAAGCATACTCCAAATGGTCTAGTAAAGTTTTGAGCTCTGTTCCATGTTCTGAGTGATGGACTCGCTGAGTGCAGGTAAGGTACTCGGCGAGTTGGTGGCTGCATTCACGAATTCTGACTTTTCTTCAGAGGTACTCGGCGAGTAGATCGGTCCTACTCGGCGAGTAGGACTGTGAGATTGCTTCATTAACTCTTCATACTCTGCTTCTTCCAACAGTCTTTCAATTTCCATTAAATCTTTTTCTGGATCAAATGCTTCATCAAAGGTTGTAAACTTGTTGGAATCTTCAGTTATGTCTTCCTCCAATAATTCGTCAAGCATATCTATTGAGAATGTCGTGTCGAAACTGCTCCTAGAATACTTCATAGCTTGGTCCACCCCGAATGTAACTGAATCTTCTCCGACCCGCAAGGTGAGCTTTGAGTCTCTCATGTCTACTATAGCGCTGGCCGTGTTGAGGAAGGGCCTTCCAAGGATGATTGGAACTTGTGGATCCGCCTCCATGTCTAGAATGATGAAATCAGCAGGAAAGACAAATTTATCCACTTTCACTAGTAAGTCTTCGCATATACCTCTTGGGAAGGTGACTGTCTTGTTTGCTAAGTGTATTGCCATGCGAATTGGCCTTGGCTCTGGGAAGTCCAGCTTCTTAAAGAATGAGTATGGAATTAGGTTCACACTTGCTCCAGAATCAACTAAGGCATGAATAGCAGCCAAGTTGCCAAATTGGCAAGGTAAAGTCAAGTTCCCCGGATCACCCTTCTTCTTTGGTAGCTTATTTAGCATCGCAGCAGAGCACTATTCATTGAGTACTACCTTCTTCACTTCTTCCATCTTTCTTCTATTGGTGAGAAGTTCCTTAAGGAACTTTACATATTTGGGCATTTGCATGACGGCTTCAATGAAGGGTATGTTGATTTGAAGAGTCTTGATGTGGTCTAGAAACTTCTGATACTCTTCTTCCTGCTTCTCCTTCTTAGCTCGGGATGGGTATGGCATTGGAGGCTGGTAAGGCTTTTCAGGAACCTGCTCATTGGTTTTTGATGGTGTACTCGCCGAGTCCATATGAGGTACTCGGCGAGTAGGACTTTCAGATTGTAAATTTTGGTTTTCTGCTTGCTTTTCTGCCTCATCCTTCTGTAAATCCTTGGGTGCTTCAGTCCAAATAGGTGTCAGGGGGTGATTATCTTCCCACTTCTTGTTGTTACAATGTTTATGTGCGCGCCTCGTCGGTTATTTTCGGTTTTGCTAGGAAGTTCGCCCGGTGACCTTTGGTTAAGTTGTTGAGCAAGTTGCCAAAGTTGTGTTTCTATATTGTGGATAGATGCTTGCTGGTTCCTGAGCATGGTTCTTGTTTCTTGAATTGCAGCATCATGATCACTATGCCTTTTTTCTGAAGCAGCTACAAATTTAGTGAGCATATCTTCCAAGCTCGGCTTCCTTTCTTGCACCGGATCCTCCTTTTGGTAGAACCCTCTCCCTTTTTGTCTATACTTCTCCTCCTTGGCTTTCTTGTACTCATCATAAGGGAGCCACTCTTTCTTTTGTTTGCGTCAATCTTCATCATATCGGTCTCCACTTGAGTAACACGCTTGCGCCTTCTTGTTGCCATTCTCATCTAAATCGCAGTCTCTAGTGAGGTGAGGCCCATTGCAGTTTTCACAACCCACCCGAATAGCATGGATCGTTTGATCCATTTTATCCATTCTCCTATCCATGGTTTTTAGCATAGCCATGACCGCGGATAAGTCTTCAGTAGCAGCATAAGCAGCTCCCCTAGTGACATCATGTCTAGGGTTATGGTATTCTCTAGAGTGTTTAGAGAATTCTTCAATCAATTCTTTAATCACCGGGGGCGGCTTCTTTGTAAGTGGGTCTTGCGATTCTAGTAACTACCTGGTTGTGACATTGACTCCATCATAGAAGATGGAGACTTCTTGCTGGCTGTTTAGATCATGGTGTGGGCAATTTCTTAGTAAACTCTTGTACCTCTCCCATGCTTCATATAGTAACTCTCCATCTTGTTTTTCATAGTTTGCAATGGCTTTCTCCAACTTGGCTATCTTAGAAGGTGGGCAAAAGTGATTAATGAATTCTTCCTTCATCTTGGCCCAAGTAGTGACTGATCCGGGGGGAAGTGACTTGAGCCAGTCTTTGGCAGCACCCTTGAATGTCACCGGAAGCATACGAAGTAGTTGAGTCTCGCGGGTTACATTTGGAATATTGAAGTAATCAGCTACATCATTGACTTCATCCAAATGCTTGTAGGCATCCTCATGATCTTTTCCATAAAAAGGTATTTCTTTGAGTGAAGCTAGGATTTGACCCTTTAGCTCGAAGGTAGCAGTCGCGGGAATTGCGGGTTGCACAAGTCCCAGGCCGTTGTCGTCACGCATCCTCTTCTTCCATTCTCCCATGGGGATTTCATCAATGTTAGCCATTGTGAAAGCTAACTCTTCCTCGGACTCGGTTTCGTGCTCGTATGTAGGCTCCTCTTCTTCCTCGGTCTCATACTTGATATCTTCTTGAATTGGATCTTCGATTATAAAAGAGGCACTGGATGCTCCTGATTTACTGCTCTTCTTTTTCCCAAAAACAGTCTTCAAATTGGACAAAGGCGACTTCTTTGGTGTACTTGAACTCTCCACGTCCTTTTCTTTGTTCCTTTTCAATGCGGAATCGGGATCTTCAAACGGGGGTACCAATGGGGTGTTTGATCCTCTGGTCATGAAAGCCCTTAAATAAATAGAATAAAATCGTAAAAAGAACAAACAAATGTACTAAAAAAAATAAAAAATTAACTGCTAAATAAACTGGTACTCGCCGAGTAGGTGCGACTACACTCGGTGAGTATCAGTGAAATTTTGAAAAATTCTAAACTTAATATTAAAACTAAAACAGATGCTAAAACCTAATTACTAAATACTAAATTGCAATAAATGAACTCTATGCAAGTAAACTCACACAAAGGATAGAAAAAATTAGGAATTAGATTAATTATTTAGAACCGTTCCCCGGCAACGGCACCAAAAACTTGATGTGTGTAAAATGCACTTGTTTTATCCCTACTTTTTATTAATAAATTTAGCACACAAAGGCAGTGAACCTGTCTTTTAGTGGTTTAGATTAGTAAGTAAGGTGTCGAACTCATGGAACGGAAAATTAAACTAATAACTAATTTTAACTAAAACAATTAATAAAAGTAAAAGGGGTTTCTTCTAGTTTTGCAAGACTAGAAACTTAGACACACTAAATTAACTAAATAACTAAAGCAAACAACTAATTCACCAAATTTGATAAAGATGTTTCTATTTAGGTTCAACCAATTCACTCCTATGGTTATTTGTATTTATGATAGATTAATTGTTATTGGCTACCAATTATAGTGGTTAGGTTCATGTTCATTACTCCTAACCCTTAGACAATTAACTAATTTAAGCGGTGATCAAGTGTTTAAACTAATTAATTCCCTAGATTAATGATTTGGATTAAATAAGATTTGTAGTGGTCAATTAAGTTACTAACTCAATTAACCTCTTGTTTGATGGTTTCTCAAACAAGCTCACACATTAATCTTCCTATTGTCTTATTAATCTTAGTTCTATAATCATTACTCCTAAGCATATGGTTTAGTGTTCACATAGACATATGAGGTTAACAACTAAGAGATGTTCATGCAGCCTAATTGTCTTCCAATTAACAGAAAATAGTAGTGATTAATGCATAAGGTTCTTTAACAAACTTAATTTAATAGATCACTAATAAACAATCAAACAAAAACTAATAATTAAACCATAGGAGTTCTTTGGTATTCCCCAAACAGAAACAAAAACGTATTTAGTTCATAGTTGCAGTAGAAACAAACACAAAAACAAGTTTAACTAGATCAAACATATTCAATTCCTAAATCTAAGTGGTAGGATTAACCTAGTTGCTTGAATTCTTCAAAAGATTGAAGCTTAGGGTTCCTCAGCATCTTCTAGGGCTCTTAATCGCAGCTTGACCTTCAAAAATTGCCAGGAATGTTGCCCCATTGGATAAAGACTCGTTTTTTATAGATATCTCAAAACAGGATGTACTCGGCGAGTAGCAGGACCAACTCGCCGAGTAGGTGCATAGTTATCTGTCTTGAATCAGGAATCGTAGCTATCTTCTGGAATATCCTCATGTACTCGCCGAGTAGAGTCATGTACTCGCCGAGTAGATGGTCTTTTGCCCTTATTTTTATTCTTTGGTCTTCAAGTGCTTTCCCTTGCTCCCTTTTACTCCCAAGCATGTCTTCTGGACTGAAAACAAAATTCAAACCATTTTAAGTACCTTTTGTCCACATTATTCACATAATTAATTAAAAATGATTAAGAGTGTGTACTAAATAATTAACTAATTATGCACGTATCAGCTAGGTATTCTTATTAGGACTAGAGTGCCCTGATTTGTGATGCCTTAGCCTAGGGAGATGTGAGCTGCTATGAGATGCTTAAGAGCGAATAGGTAGTAGCGAGGAGCTTATGAGAGATCTGTTAGAGAGTGATAGAGTACCTGGAATTTGGGATCCAAAGAGGAGGATTTGGAGTGTGTACTGAGACAGTGTGTATTGGGCCCGTACTAATGAAAGCACCGGGGCGGTGCAAGGTCCAAGTAAGAATCTTCGGAATACCAAGAATCAAGGAGGGATGGGTTGTCGAGTGAGAGTATGCTCGAGCGGATTCTAATTTATCGTATGTTGTATTTCAAAGGTTGATCATGGTGAGGACACGTCATATGTCGGAGGGTGTCGGGGCTAGTGATGAGGAGATCCGACAGATCATTCATGAGGAGGTGGCTGCGGTCATCAGGGCAGAGATCCCAGAGATGTTTGGGTCTATTAAAACCGTGCAGATTGAGACCTTCGACGAGCGTTATGCCGCTCTTTCCGAGGCTACGGTGGCGGCGGCCACTGCAGCTGTTGCTGCTGCTAGGTCGCAGGGTGGTGACGTGTTGCTGTTTCGGGAGTTCAGCAACACGAAACCAATGGAGTTTGATGGGACTTAGGACCTGGTGGCGGCCATGAGATGGATTTCTAACATAGAGGGGTGTTTCTTCACTTGCTCATCTCCTAAGCATTTGAGAGTATTGTTCGCGCTGAACCAGCTTCGCTTGGGAGCGAAGGACTGGTGGAAGTTTGTCACAGCACACTTTTTGCCTACTGAGCTTGCGGTAGTGACCTGGGAGAGGTTCACTGCCATGTTCCGAGATGAGTACGTTCCCCAGGTGGAGAGGGAGCGTTTGGCCCAGGAGTTTCTGACCCTCAAGCAGGGCACTGAGTCTGTTACGGTGATCACCAGGATGTTTCACGAGAGGGCGATGTTCTGCCCTGAGCACGTGTCCACTGAGCAGGCACGTATGAGTCGATATTTAAGTATTTTGAGACGGGACATTCGGGAGTTCGTGGCGAACTCCTCATACCGGACATTTGCTGAGCTTCAGGAAAATGCCCGGAAGAGGGAGATCGAGTTGGAGACCCAGGCTATGGAGGAGGCTGAGTCTCATGGGAGGGATCGGCGACCGGCACAATTCCAGCCGGCAGCCAAGCGGGCAAAGCCCGCTGATCCCAAATCAGGGAGGTAGAAGGGTTGAACTTGTGGAAAGTGCATCAAGGGTCATGGTAGAGTGTGTAGAGCGGGATCTTGCTACAAATGTGGCAAGGAGGGGCATATGGCCAACGACTGCCCCAAGGAGTTTGCAGTATGTTTTCACTGTAACCAAACCGGACACCGGAAGGTGGAGTGTCCGCAGTTGCGGGGATCAGCTCAGGGAGCACCTCAGGGATCTGCCCCTGCCGCTATCAGAGCTACCGGGAGTGGGCCAGTGAAGGCTGAGGCGCCGAGGGCACGTGGGAGAGCATTTCAGTTGACCGCAGAGGAGGTCCGCACAGCACCCGATGTCGTGGCTGGTATGTATTCTTTCGTGTATTTATTGTAATGTTGAAATATTATGCTTATATTATGTGATGCGTAGGTACTTTTCTTATGAATTCTGTACCTGCCTTGGTATTATTTGACTCGGGTACGAGTCAGTCCTTTGTATCTTTGGCTTTTAGTTAGCACATCAATATTAGTCGCGAGGCGCTGAGTCGGCCTCTGAGAGTTTCTATAGCCGAAGAGAAGGCGATATATGCCACGGAGGTGATCTGTGGGTGCGTACTTGAGATTTTCGGTGTTGAGTTCCCGATTGATTTGGTTCCTATTGCCATGGGGGGTGTTTGTGTCATCGTGGGCATGGACTGGTTGAGCAAGTTCGGTGCGGTTATCGACTGCGAGCGGCAGCTAGTGACCATACGAGACCCTAGTGGGGGAGTTCTTACTGTGTACGGTGAGGGTACCCGTTCTGGATCAGCATTTTGTTCGGCCGCTAGGGTGAGGAAGTGTTTACAGCAGGGTTGTAAGGGTTTTGTGGCGTACGTGTCAAATACGCGGGTTGATTCCAGGAGGCCAAGGTCGGTGGAGGAGGTTCCTATAGTGCGTGAGTTCCCGGATGTCTTTCCAAAGGAGTTGCCAGGGGTGCCTCCCGTGAGGCAAGTAGAGTTCGGTATTGATTTGGTCCCCTGGGCCGCACCTATCGCTAAGGTGCCTTATCGTCTTGCACCTCCAGAGATGCAAGAGCTATCCTCGCAGCTTCAGGAGCTACTGGGGAAAAGGGTTTATTCGGCCGAGTAGCTCTCCGTGGGGAGCGCCCATTCTGTTTGTAAAGAAGAAGGATGGTTCACACCGGATGTGCATTGATTACCGGGAGTTGAATAAGCTGACGGTCAAGAACCGTTACCCATTACCGAGGATCGACAATTTGTTCGACCAGTTGCAGGGAGCATCTTGGTTCTCCAAGATCGATTTGAGGTCTGGATACCATCAGGTGAGGGTACGAGATGAGGACGTCCAGAAGACAGCGTTTAGGACGCGTTATGGGCATTATAAGTTTGTGGTGATGCCTTTCGGGCTCACCAATGCTCCGGCAATGTTCATGGATCTCATGAACCGGGTATGCAGGCCGATGTTGGATCGGTCGGTGATCGTATTTATTGATGACATTTTGGTATATTCGAGATCTAGGGAGCAGCATGAGGAGCATTTGAGGGAGATCCTCGGAGTTCTGAGATCGGAGAGGCTTGATGCCAAATTCTCCAAGTGTGATTTCTGGTTGCGAGAGGTCCAGTTCCTAGGACATCTTGTTAACCAAGATGGGATATTGGTCGATCCGGCCAAAGTGGAGGCAGTGATGAGTTGGGAGGTGTCGAGGTCACCCTCCGAGATCAGGAGTTTTCTAGGGTTGGCCGGTTATTATCGGAGATTTATCAGGGATTTCTCTAAGATCGCAGTGCCACTCACTAGGTTGACCCGGAAGGGTGTTGCTTTTTCATGGGGCCCCGAGCAACAGGCTTCCTTTGAGACGCTTCGCCAAAGGTTATGCGAGGGCCCGGTGTTAGCCCTCCCGGAGGGAATGGAGGACTTTGTTGTATACTGCGATGCATCGATTTTGGGGTTGGGAGCGGTACTGATGCAGAGAGGGCATGTGATAGCGTATGCATCGAGGCAGTTGAAGCCTCATGAGTCGAGGTATCCCACCCATGACCTAGAGTTGGGGGCAGTGGTGTTCACCCTCAAGATTTGGCGCCATTATTTGTATGGGGTTCGGTGTACGATATACACGGACCATAAGAGTCTGAAGTATTTGATGGATCAGCCCAACCTAAATATGCGGCAGAGGAGGTGGTTGGATGTGGTTAAGGATTATGATTGTGAGATCCTGTACCATCCGGGCAAGGCTAATGTGGTAGCCGACTCCCTGAGTCGTCGGGCAGAGAGTGCCCCGTTGCGAGGTGTATGTTTGCGTTTGACCGTGATGACTCCGGTGTTGGACACCATTCGAGGAGCACAAGTTGAGGCAGTGAGGTCGGAAAACCAGAAGAGAGACCGAGTTGTTGGATTGGTATCGGAGTTCATTACCGATGGTCGGGGGCTTATGACTTTTCAGGGGCGTATTTGGGTACCGTTCGTGGGAGGTACGCATGCCATTTTGATGGAAGAGGCTCATCGGTCGAAATTCTCGATCCATCCCAGGGCCACTAAGATGTATTTGGATTTGAGGAAGGAGTATTGGTGGCCCTGTATGAAGAGAGATGTTGCGTGGTTCATTGAGAGGTGCTTAACCTGCCGTAAGGTTAAGGCCAAACATCAGAGGCAGCATGATAAGTTGCAGCCATTGGAGGTTCCCGAATGGAAATGGGAACAGATCACCATGGATTTTATCACCAAATTGCCAAGGACTGCTCGGGGAGATGATGCAATTTGGGTGATTATGGACAGGTTGACGAAGAGCGCTCACTTCCTTGCCATCAGTGAGAGTTCTTCCGCAGAGAAGTTAGCAGAGATTTATGTGAGGGAAGTGGTATCTCGGCATGGGGTGCCGATCTCGATTGTCTCCGACTGGGACGTGCGTTTCACTTCCAGGTTCTGGAAAAAGTTCCATGAGGAGTTGGGTACTAGGTTGCATTTTAGTACCGCATATCACCCCCAGACAGACGGACAGAGTGAGCGGACGATTCAGACCCTCGAGGACATGCTCCGAGCATGTGTATTGGCTTTCGGGGGAAGTTGGGATACATATTTGCCGTTGGATGAGTTTTCTTACAACAACAGCCATCATTCGAGCATCGGTATGCCACCCTTTGAGCTGTTGTACGGGAGGAAGTGTCGGACCCCCATTTGTTGGGGAGAAGTCGGGCAGCGTGTTATGGGCAATACGGAGATAGTGCTTCAGACGATAGAGCAAATCCAGCAGGTCATACATAGGTTACTGACTGCTCAGAGTCGACAGAAGAGTTATGCAACAGATGCCGGTCCGAACTTGAGTTCCAGGTCGGTGATTTTGTGCTCTTGAAGGTCTCTCCTTGGAAGGGAGTGATCCGATTCAGGAAGAGGGGCAAGTTGGGGCCCCGATATATCGGACCATTTCGGGTAGTCGCGAGGGTAGGCAGGATAGCCTATCGCTTGGATTTGCCAGCAGAGTTGGGACAGATTCACGACACTTTCCATGTGTCGCAATTGCGGAAGTGTATAGCCGATGAGTCGGCAGTGGTTCCATTAGATGATATTCAGGTGGATGCGAGCCTGAATTATGCTGAGAGACCAGTATCCATCAGAGATCAGAAAATCAAAGTTCTGAGGAACAAGGAGGTACCTTTGGTCATGGTTCAGTGGCAGCATCGGAAGGGGTCCGAGATGACGTGGGAACCGAGGCGTGAGATGCGAGAGCAGCATTCGGAGTTATTTGCAGAGTGAGACTTCGAGGGCGAAGTCTAGTACTAGTGGGGGGGGGGGGGGAATTGTAACAGCCCGGAATTTCCAGGTATTTATTTTGGATTTATTTATGAAAATTGTGAGTGGACTCGGCGAGTTGGAGCTCAAACTCGCCGAGTAGGATCGCGGATTTGGGCACGGGTTCACGTCCAGACTCGACGAGTCCAAGGGTGGACTCGGCGAGTCCACGTTGTGTGGTGAAACCCTAATTTCCGGGGTTTGAGACCTATTTAAAAGGCCTTATGGTCGTCATTTGTGCTCACCCAACCCTTAGAGAGAAATCCTTGAGTGCTTGAACGTTTTGAGAGAGAAAGGAAGCATTTCTTGACCTTGTGTGTGACATTTAGCAAGAAGGAGGAGATTCTAGGCAAGAGGAAGCAAAGGAGGTTGCTATTATGTGGATTTGAAGCTTAGATCATCAATCTAGAGGTATGATTTCAGCTTACTTTCTGTTTTGTGAAGTATAATGGGATTTAGGGTTTCTTATGGACATTTTTGGGTTGATTTGATGCCAAATAGTTCCCTTCTTGTGTTGAGGCTCTGGATCTGGATCCATAGAGGTCCAGAGAGCCTCACTCATCAAGCTTTATGTATAGCAATGGAGTTTATGACCTTGAGTTGTAATATTTGAGACAAAAACATCATAAATGGTCATATAGAGATTGTATGTGCATCAAGATAGTGACTTTACGTGCTAAATAAGCTTGGAAGGATTGGATCTATGGGTTAATGGACTGGATCTGACCTTATGAGCAAGTTTGAGTCATTGCATGGTACGGACTCACCGAGTCCAAAGAACAGACTCGGCGAGTAGTATAAATATTGCCCGACCACACAACGAGTGGTCTTGCTGAGTTGGGGAGGGTTGACTCAGTGAGTCAGGGGGGAAGTCAGAGTGGATAGGTGGACTGAGTCAAGCTGGACTCGTCGAGTTGTTCTTGAGACTCGGTGAGTTAAGTCGTTGTGGCCCCACAACTCATGCCAGGTGGAACTCGTCAAGTTGGGAGAATACTCGACGTGTCAATGGAGGATTTCAGGGAAGTCAGTGTATACGCTCAGACTCGCCGAGTCGCTATAGTGCACTTGCCGAGTCTGATCAAAGTTGACCGTTGACCGTTGACCAGCGTTGACCTAAGTTGACTTGTTAAAGAGTAGTCAACCTTAGTTCGGAAAGTGTTAATTAGAGATGTATTGTGATTTAGGAGGACTATAGCTCGGGAGATCGAGCACTAGTGATTTTAGGATTCACGACTTACCGAGACACGCAAGGTGAGTCTTCTCACTATACTTTACCTTGGGTAGTAGGGCTGTCAAATCGGGCAGTCGTGTCGTGTTTTTTTCTGACACGACACGACACGACAAAGTTTTGTATAACACGAACACGACACGACACGATGTCGTGTTTTTTTTTCATTAACACGAAAACGAACCAATTAAAAAACGACAACACGACACGACACGACAAAGATAATATTACATAACTATTAGTGTATTTCATTTATACTCAAAGATATATAACACGAAAAAAACGACAAACACGAAAAACCCGACAACCACATGCTTAATCGTGTCAATTTCGTGTCGATTTATGAACATGAACACGACACGACACGACATCGTGTTTTTTAATCTTGAAACGAATTCGAATTTTGATTTCGTCCTAATTTCGTTTCGTTTCGTGTATTTTTGTCGTGTCGTGTCATAAATTGACACCCTTATTGAGTAGGTAACCAGAGTTATGTGATAGAGTATTTGTATGCTATGTATGTTATGTGTTGTACTGCATTATTTCTATGTGATTTATGTTGTGGATGTTTACAGAGTTTGAACCTGAGGGTTCACAGAGTTTGGGTGCACGAACCCACAGAGTTATAGCCTCGAGTGGCTAATATGTGTTATATGTGGTATTTTGGGGAATTCACTAAGCTTTGTGCTTACAGTGTTTGATGTTATTGTTTCAGGTACTAGTGACGACCGCGGGAAGGCGCCGGCTTGACCCATGCACACGCACGGAGTTTATACATTTGAGATCTTGGGATTTTGTATTTACTTGAATTGGATAACAAAATGTGGTTGTTTTCTAAATACTAAATGAATAATGTTTTATAAAAATTTTAAAATTTTGTTTTGAAATTTACGGTGTTACAGTTCAGCTCCTCCGATGCTTCGTTGTCGACGATGGTGAGGGCCTAGTGGACGTTCTTCAGGCCGCTGTTGTCGCTCGAAGTCTCAGCCTCAACCCCGATCGTTGGTGTTATGTTATAGTCCATGATTCTGTTGTCGTAGCTGTTCAGAAGGTCGTCCTTTCATCGTCCCTTTCTCCGACTGTCTGGTACTGCCACCCAAGTGACCAAGGTGGGTGTGTGACTTGCGACTGGGATTGGAATCATGTGCTTTCTACTCGCATGGGTTGAAGTTGTTTGATTGGGAACCAAAAAGGGAACACCGCCACCACCGTCAGGTCGTGGCTGCCATCGAGACTTAGTTGTTCCGCCGCCATGAGCCACCAGGTGGGTGGCTGAACCTCGTGAGCAGATTAGAATCATGTGTGTGTAATTTTAAATGGTATTTGAAGTCTAGAAAACATAAAAGATACCCACCATGGCCGCCATCCGTGGTGGCTGTCGCCATTCGCCACCACCGGCTGCCATTAGTTGCTATGTATATGTGTTTGTATTAGTGTGTGTGTGGGTGTGTGATTATTTGCGGTTTTAGCATTGTAAGATGTAACAAAAAAATGAAATAATGAAAGGAAAGAGAAAACCACCACCATAAGGTGGTGGCTACCGCCACCGGCCGCCGTGTTGGGTGGCGGTGTGCTTTGCTTGGTTGTGTTGACTAGTTTGTGGTGCTAGAAACCCTAATGGGCCCAAAGAAGACCTAATGGGCTCAATGAAGCCTAAAGGGCTTAATGAAAACCCTAATGGGTTTAATAGGCCTAATAAAGCCCTAATTGATCTAAAAGTCCAACAAGCTAATAAATGGGCTAGTATTTGGGTTAGAAACCCGAATTAGGATTTGGAAAACCCTAATGCCAATAAAACCCTAATTGAGAATAAATTGGGACACACACATACTCGGCAATTATTAATAACTTGAAACATGAATAATAATCATGTGCAAGGTTTAGCTAAGCGATATGGGACTTAATGAGTTGAGTCCTTAGAGGATTAAGTTCTTAATGGGTTAAGTATCATCATTTTATGTGAAACCCTAATTTCTATTGGGTTTATTGTTGGGCCTTTCTATTGGGCCTTGATGATTGGATTATTATTGGTCCATCCAAAGTGAATCAATTGGACTAGAATAATTAATCGGCTTTGAGGTAAGGCCCATATGAGGAGTGTGCCCAATTTGGAAAATTGGGCCATGTGTTGGGCTTTGATTCCTAATTGACTTTGGGCCTAAGCATTGGGCCTTGGGCTTGGATAAGCCAAGCTAGGGGTAAAGTAGTAATTACCCAAAGAATGTACTTATGGTTATGTAGTGGGGTCCAATTATTAATTGGGTGATGTTTTGATATCTGTCATCCAATAGCTAGGGTTGAGTCTGCAGGACTTCAGCAGTGTGGGATTGAGTCTGCGGGACTTCAGCAATGTCAGGTGAGTGTTCTCACTATACTTTACCAGGCATGGTAACTAGGTGTAACCGGAGGGTCTTATGTGTATGAATGAATTATGAGACTTTATGTGATATGTTACCGGAAGGTCTTATATATTTGTATGAGCTATGTGACTTATGTGATATGTGACCGGAAGGTCTTATATATATTTGTATGAGCTATGTGACTTATGTGATATGTATATGTTGTATGATTTGGGACCGGAAGGTCGATAGAGATATGGTCGGAAGGTAATCAGAGTTATGGTCGGAGGGCAATCAGAGCTGAGGTCGGAAGGCAAGCCATGGTAGTGTCGGAAGGTCTACCAGAGTTGTGGGACCGAAGGGTCCCGCTGAGACACATTGACCGAAAGGTCTTACAGAGCTATAGCCTCGAGTGGCTAATATATTTATGCGGTATTTTGGGAAACTCACTAACCATGTGTGCTTACCGTGTTATGTGTTATGTTTTTCAGGTACATTGTTTCAACAGAAAGGAGTCGGCTTGGTCGCAGCGCATCACACTATGTTTTTCGCACACTGGATCCTTGGGATTACACTCTGATATGGTTTTATGATACTTTGTTTGATTAATGACACTTTATTTTTTGATATGAGATATTATTATGAAAGTTTTTATGTTAATCGCTTTTATGCAATAATTTAATTAAAAATGAAACTTTTGGCCTAGAATTTTGGGATGTTACAAGTTGGTATCAGAGCCTTGGTTTGAGGGATTCGGTCACACTATTGGGTGTGTCTGAACTCAAACTAAGGACTTGGTATGAAAATTTTCAAAAGTAAGATTATTTTATAAACGAAGTCTAAAAAGAATTTGGATGGAGAAAAGAACTTCGAAAAGAACAAGGTGTGTGATGCGTGCAATCAGCCGAGCTCAATTAAGTTTTCCCAAGATACCAATACATGTTGTGATATGTTATGATATGATATGATTATGAGAACTGCATGTTAGATTAGGACTAAGGATCTAGGAAGGATGCCTTATATGCTTACTGTATGTGCTTGTAGACCTGCATGCTAGTACTGATCAATCAGTGATAGGATAGTCTGTTTAGGTTATGCCTAATTGTATGAGCCTTCGAATTGCATGTACAGATCCATAAGTAGAGGATAGAAAGGTTTGATTGGAATAGGATGGTTAGATTTAACATTGTCTGAATGCTGCTTTCTTGGTGCTTTGGGGGACTCTTAGTAATGTGAGATAGCTATATACATGAGGTAGATAGTTGACATTACTGGGGATCTTTCAGCAGCTGAGGACTGGGTGAGTTCGGGAACCTAGGGAAGCCTAGGATATGATTCAGTGGGTTAGTAGTGAGGCTCAGTTAGACTTGGGTGTACCAGTTGAGGAAGTGACTTGGAGGATTCGGGAGGATTGATGAGGAAAGTATGGATAGGTGTGGAAGGTAGTATTGGGCCCGTACTACTGAAAGCACAGGATCCATACTCGAATCAGTAAGAGTCTTGGAGAATCTAAGAAGCTTCAGGGAAGAGTTTGTGACCCAGTTTGGGGACAGAGGACGTTCCAGTTGTTGCAGCTTAGCCACTGGCAAGCGAGCTAGTGAGCGCGACAGGGTGTCAAACCCTGAAGGATATGATTTCCAAGAGTTGCAGATGCGGGATCGATTTGGGAGCACCCTGGGAAGAGAGGTGCATGTAAGGTGCGTATAGTAGAGGGTCCCGGGAAGAGACCCATGACTTCTGATCATCGGGTGAAAGGCTAGCGAGGCCGAAGTTAGTGTAGCACGCACGAGAAAGTGCACAAGGGAGTTTGACAATCCAAGGGTTTAGGCTGCTACAGGGTAACGGGATTGGTCATGTCAGCAGAACGTGATCAATATTCCTCCAGGTGTTGCGAGTATGTCATCTTCTATTGCTACTAGATGGATGTTGGGGATACGTATCACTTTGGGATTGTGAGTGAGTTGGGATAAGTCAGATCTCGGGTCGGTTTCGTGCTAGTGTTTGGGTTATCAAGGATCATATATGCCATCTTGCAAGCTGAAAAGTCATTGATGAACCCACAGAGGGATGCATCTTGCGGAGCGGGTTCCGCGTTTACCGTATCATTCCGGATCTTTGTCGAGATCTGTGCAGGAGTATTGTTTGTGAAGATCCTCGGTCAGGTTTAGATTAATAGTTCTACAGTGAAGTCAGTGTTCAGGGGTTTTATCATTGTTCAGGTATGGTCGGAATTTGACTATGGGTGAACTTTGGAGTTCAAGGCACTATCGTTGCTAGGACAAAGCTGGTGACATGTAAAGGGTAGTGTCAGTCGCGGGTGTTAGATGCATAAATGGTTGGTCATCGCATGTTCAGGAGAACTGTATTTTCGCATGGGTTGTGTTCGGTTAGAGTTCAGTGGTACTTCAAGATTGGAAATGAGAACGAGGATTCGTCAGCCAGTGTGAAGATTGAGACCTTCAATTGACAACATGTTAGATGGACCGAGGTGGCATACTGGATCAGATCTCAAGAGTACTCATCGAGATTTCTGAGGATGTGAGATCTCAAGGTTTAATCGGTGATTAAACTCTAGCATTGGCAGACACAGGTTGTCATCAGTGGGATAATAGAAAGCGAGAAGGATTGGGAATCCTTCAATTCTCATGCGCAGTGAAGACTTAGTCGAATCTAAATGGGGGAGAGAGTTTTTATAAAGTTCTCCAAATGTGAGTTCTGGTTGCGCGGGGTGCGATCACTTGGGCACCTTGTCAACCAGAAGGGTATTCTAGTTGATCCGGCCAAGATAGAGGTCGTAATGCAGTGGGAGATTCCGAGGTCTCCATCCGAGATTCGGAGTTTCCCAGGTCTAGCGGGCTATTACCGGAGATTTGTATGGGACTCCTCCGAGATTGCAGTTCCTTTGACCCTACTTACTAAGAAGTCGATGGCCTTTTGCTGGGGGCCTGAGCAACAGGCAGCCTTCAAGACTCTCAGACAGTGGTTGTTCAGTGCACCGATTCTCACCCTTTCAGAGGGTGTAGATGATTTCATGGGTTACTATGACGCTTTGATCACAAGCATGGGTACGGTACTGATACAGTGCGGTCATGTGATAGCAGGTTTTAGGAACCAGGTTAGAATTCCGGTTAGGACTCAAGTTCAATGGTATGTTAGGTCGAGTGCATGTCCGACCCAGTTTGGAAAGTGTTGTAAGACTACGGGGGTAGCCGTAGCATTCACTAGTGGTCAGATAGCATGGAAAGTGTTATAAGACTATGGGGGTAGTCGGAACATTCACTAGTGGTCAGATAGCATGGAAAGTGTTGTAAGACTACGGGGGTAGCCGTAGCATTCACTAGCGATCAGGTAGTGTGGGAAGTGTTGTAAGACTACGGGGGTAGCCGTAGCATTCACTAGCGATCAGGTAGTGTGGGAAGTGTTGTAAGACTACGGGGGGTAGCCGTAGCCTTCACTAGCGATCTGGTAAGTGGCATGAGCGTGTTGTTGGAATGCGGAAAGGAATGGTGGTACCAACCAGTTCAGGTGTAGCAGTAAGGATATGGAAATCCACATATTGGAATTCAGAATTTCCTAAAGGGATTAGATCTGGTTGAGTCAGTGATACGACTGTAGGAGTGCCACTACAGTTGTGGGATCAGGGAAGCAATGGACTGTATAAGATTGCTTGTGATATAAGGCTACCATCTGTTAGGTAGCAATCACTTTTAGCTTGTATTTGGTGATGTCAGGGTTT
Organism: Lactuca saligna; assembly: GCF_052625555.1. Classification (NCBI taxonomy): domain Eukaryota; kingdom Viridiplantae; phylum Streptophyta; class Magnoliopsida; order Asterales; family Asteraceae; genus Lactuca; species Lactuca saligna. Next base: position 188,399,824 of record NC_136417.1, on the reverse strand, counting down.
GACATATGGACCCGCTCGGTTGGATCAAGAGATTGTTAGAGTCACAATGGTGTGACAACTAGTGGTAACTAGTTCCAGAGAAGGATTTCATTCAGAAGTTGTGTAAGACGACTAGGTGGGAGTCCTACTGACTCCGCAGCCGGGTTGGAACCTAATGTTTCAAACGATTAATGGATGAATTGAGGCCAGGAAGGTCTCGGTAGATATTGGGAAGCAAGCATGTGACAACATACTGATTCAAGCGGATCAGTGTTCGAGCAGTTTCTGCGTTTAGGAAGTGTTAGCATTCGTGCTTCACGTTGCGAGTACGGACGGAACAGCTAGATGATTTGAGGAGTGAAAAATCACTCACAACAGGAGTATCTGAACCTTGGTCAGGTACGAGTGATTAGCATAGATCAACAGGAGTATCTGAACCTTGGTCAGGTACGAGTGATCAACAGGAGTATGTGACCCTACTGATAGTGGGAACCTCGAGCTATCAGGAGTTGAGTAGCCTATTGAGGGATGAACGGATTGGATTCAATGATAATGATTCAGTATGAGTGGTCTGTTGGGGAATCAGACCATCTCGAGATAGTAGATTCAGATGAAGTAGATGTGATCCTGTTGCGAGGAATTCATTCATATGAGGATATTAGGGTTTTGCGAAGATTGGTCACAGCTACCCTGGGAAGGATACGGTGTGCCCAAGACGGTGATCATGTTACTAGAAGTGGTTTGGCATATAAGAAATAGTAAGGAGTGATTTCGAGGACGAAGTCTAATTTAAGTGGGGGAGAGTTGTAACACCCGTTTATTTATTTGTTAAATGAATTAATTAATGAATTAATTAATGAACGAATGGTAGCCTAAAATAAATAATTATATATGCAGGGGCTCTGTGGTAATCACCGAGAATTATTTTTAAAAGAAATGAAGTGGAGGGGTTGAATATGTCATAGTTAAGCTATTGGGGGTTGTTCGGTAATTTACGAGGCTTAGTTTGTAAGGGATTTTAGAATACGGGGTTGAATTGGTAAATTAAGGATTAATTTTAAAGAAAATGAATAAGGATGGGACATATCCGTCATTATGGGTTGAAGTTGTATGAAACGGGTATAAAGACCCGCCACCTCCTAACCCTAACCCGAATGTTGGAAAACAGCCGTCACCACCTCTCGTGTGCATCTCATCTGCCATGTGTGAGCAATCCCAGCCGTCATCGCCACTTGTTTGCGTTTCTCCGACCGCTCATGTCTCCAAACAAGCACCGCTACCAGCCGATTCTCCAGCCGTCATGGTGGAACGCTGTTCAGCTCCTCCGATGCTTCACTGTCGACAATAGTGAGGGCCTAGTGGACGTTCTTCAGGCCGCTGTTGTCGCTCGAATTCTCAGCCTCATTGCCGATCATTGGTGCTATGTTTTAGTCCATGATTCCGTTGTTGTAGGTGTTTAGAAGTTCGTCCTTTCGTCGTCCCTTTCTCCGACTGTCTGGTACTGCCACCCAAGTGACCAAGGTGGGTGCATGACATGCGACTGGGATTGGAATCGTGTGCTTTCTACTCGCGTGGGTTGAAGTTGTTTGATTGGAAACCAAAAAAAGGAACACCACCACACCATGAGGTCGTGGCTACCATCGAGACTTAGTTGTTCCGCCGCTATGAGCCACCAGGTGGGTGGTCGGGCTTCTTGAGCAGATTAGAATCATGTGTGTGTAATTGTAAATGGTATTTGAAGGCCAGAAAACAGAGAAGATACCGACATGGTCGCCAGCCATGGTAGCTACCGCCATTCGCCACCACCGGTTGCCATTAGTTGCTATGTATATGTGTTTGCATTAGTGTGTGTGTGTGTGTGATTATTTGGGGTGTTAGCATTGTAAGATGTAACAAAAAAATGAAATAATGAAAGGAAAGAGAAAACCACCACCTTAAGGTGGTGGATGCCGCCACCGGCCGCCGTGTTGGGTGGCGGTGTGCTTTGCCTGGTTGTGTTGACTAGTTTGGGGTGCTAGAAACCCTAATAGGCCCAAAGAAGCCCTAATGGTCTCAATGAAGCCTAATGGGCTTAATGAGAACCCTAATGGGCTTAATAGGCCCAATAAATCCCTAATTCATCTAAAAGTCCAACAAGATAATAAATGGGATAATATTTGGGTTAGAAACCTTAATTAGGGTTTGGAAAACCCTAATGCCAATAAAACCCTAAATTGAGAATAAATTGGTACCCACACACACTCGGGAATTATTAATAACTTGAAACATGAATAATAATCATGGGCAAGGTTTAGCTAAGCGATATGGGACTTAATGAGTTAAGTCCTTAGAGAATTAAGTTCTCAATGGGTTAAGTAGGAAACTTAACCCTAATCGTCATTTTATATGAAACCCTAATTTCTCTTGGGTTTATTGTTGGGCCTTTCTATTGGGACTTGATGATTGGATTATTATTGGGCCATCCAAAGTGAAGCAATTGGACTAGAATAATTAATCGGCTTTGAGGTAAGGCCCATATGAGAAGTGGGTCCAATTTGGAAAATTAGGCCATGTGTTGCGCTTTGATTCCTAATTGACTTTAGGCCTAAGAATTGGTCCTTGGGCTTGGATAAGCCAAGCTAGGGGTAAAGTAGTAATTACCCAACGAATGTACTAATAGTTATGTAGTGGGATCCAATTATTAATTGGGTGATGTTTTGATATCGACAGATCGGGAATCTGTCATCCAACAGCTAGGGTTGAGTCTGCAGGACTTCAGCAGTGTGGGATTGAGTCTGCGGGACTTCAGCAATGTCAGGTGAGTGTTCTCACTATACTTTACCAGGCATGGTAACTAGGTGTGACCGGAGGGTCTTATGTGTATGAATGAATTATGTGACTTTATGTGATATGTGACCGGAAGGTCTTATATATTTGTATGAGCTATGTGACTTATGTGATATGTGACCGGAAGGTCTTATATATATTTGTATGAGCTATGTGACTTATGTGATATGTATATGTTGTATGATTTGGGACCGGAAGGTCGATAGAGATATGGTCGGAAGGTAATCAGAGTTATGGTCGGAGGGCAATCAGAGCTGAGGTCAGAAGGCAAGCTATGGTAGTGTCGGAAGGTCTACCAGAGTTGTGGGACCGATGCTAGTGATTTTGCAGTAGGAGCAGTCCTTGGACCGAAGGATACCGACTTTGTTATGTTATTGCTTTGCTATGTTAGAGACATGGTTAATGTCGGTATCCCGGTATATAGGATGATGCTATGTTAGAGACCTGGTTAAGGTCGGTATCCTGGTATATAGGATGATGCTATGTTAGAGACCTGGTTAAGGTCGGTATCCTGGTATATAGGATGATGCTATGTTAGTGACCGGTTAGGTCGGTATCCTGGTTAGGATGTTGTTATGTTATGTGATCTGCTAGATCGGTTGATTAGTTGTGAATTGCCATATGATTATAATTTTATGTGCACATGGTTGTTGGACTGGGGTTGGGTTGAGGCGGGTCCTGCTTTGTGCTGTAGGCCAACATACCCAAGGTGGACCGGTTAGACCGAAGGCCCGACGAGCGGTCCAAAAAGGCTGAAGGCCCTAAGAGGGAGGACCAGACATGTCGAGGCTTAGAGAGTGGACCAGGTGGATTGAAGGCCCAGTGCGGGCAGACCAGTCATACTGTAGACTCAGACAGAGAGTGGACCGGGTGGACTGAAGGCCTGGTGCAGGCGGACCATTCACACTGTAGTTTAGATATGCATGGTTGTTCTGTTTATGATATGATATTTTATGTGTATGATATTGTGGTCGGTATTTTGGGGATAACTCACTAAGCTTTCGGGTTTACAGTTTCAGTGTATTGTTTCAGGTACTTCAGGATACCGTGGCAAGTCGAAGGCGTGATCGTACTGCTCCTCATGTTTTAGGATTATATGATATGGTTCTAGAAAATGCTCTGATGTTTAAACTATTTTGAAAACAAATGTATGAACTTAATGGTTTTGAATGAATTAAAATGTTTTAATTTGGCTTGAATTTTATGGTCGTTACAGGATGTTGTTGCTTGTTTTACTATTATGAAATTATTATGATACTATACATGATGTCCTCTGCCCCCGAATGTTTCCACCATTCCGGTTTGGGGTGTGAGAAACATCTTGTTTAGCAAAAAGATACTTAAGAGCAAAATGGTTAGTAAAGACAAAAGTTTTGGATAAAAGTAAGTAAGGGCCAAATTTGTCAAAGGCATAAACAACAGAAAGAAGCTCCTTTTCTGTGGTAATGTAATTTTCTTGAGCTGGATTTAGTGACTTGCTAAAATAATATATAGGTTGAAAATGTTTATCAACCCTTTGTCCAAGGACCGCTCCTACTGCAAAATCACTAGCATCGCACATAAGCTCAAATGGGAGACTCCAATTTGGGGCGATCATGATCGGGGTATTGGTTAATTTCTCTTTCAATAATTAAAAGGCTTCAAGGCATTCGTTTTAGAAATCGAATGTGGCATCTTTCAAAAGATTTTGGGTTACCGATTTCACATTTGTTGGAGGTAGTAATTTGGCTATAGTATCAACCTTTACACGGTCCACCTCTATCCCCGATTTTGAGACTTTATGTCCCAAGACAATACCTTCTTTGACCATAAAATGGCACTTTTCCCAATTTAAGACCAATTTGGTCTTTTTGCATCTTCCAAGCATCAAATCTAGGTTGGACAAGCAATCGTCAAAAGAGGACCCAAAATCCAAAAAACTGTCGGTGAAGAGTTCCATGAACTTTCAACAATATCGTGGAAAATAGCCATCATGCATCTTTGGAACGTGGCTGGTGCATTGCATAACCCGAATGACATCTATCGACAAACAAAGGTCCAACTAGGGCAAGTGAACGTGGTCTTTTCTTGGTCTTGAGGATCAATAGGGATTTGAAAGTATCCTGAAAACCCATCTAAAGAGCATGAATAAAGATGACCGGATAATCTTTTGAGCATTTGGTCAATAAATAATAAAGGAATATGGTCCTTGCATGTGACATCGTTTAGCTTGCGATAATCGATGCACACACGCCAACCGGTTACCGTTCTTGTTGGAATGAGCTCGTTTTCTTTGTTTGTTACTACCATCATGCCTCCTTTTTTAGGTTCCATGTGTACAAGACTCACCCATTGGCTATCTGATATTGGGTAAATGATACCGACATCTAAGAGTTTGACTACCACTTTCTTCATCGTTTAGCTTGCGATAATCGATGCACACACGCCAACCGGTTACCGTTCTTGTTGGAATTAGCTCGTTTTCTTTGTTTGTTACTACCATCATGCCTCCTTTTTTAGGTACCACGTGTACAGGACTCACCCATTGGCTATCTGATATTGGGTAAATGATACCGACATCTAAGAGTTTGACTACCTCTTTCTTCACTACTTCTTGCATGTTTGGGTTTAATATTCTTTGGCGTTGAACCATTGTTTTAGCTCCCTCTTTTAAATTGATTTTATGTGATCAATTCGAGGTACTAATGCCTTTGATGTTGTTTATCTTCCATGTGATGGCATTCTTTCGTTTCTTGAGTACTTCTACTAGGCTTTCTTTCTCGTGTTGTGTGAGATCAGCTGCTATGATGACTGGATTTGTTCATTTTCTTCCAAGAATGCATAATCCAGATGTTCGGGCAAAGCTTTTTACTCGGTTTTTGGTTTTTGTTCAGTGAACACGATGTGGCATCTTGCCACGCCGTGGGACGTGGTGTTCCAGTTTTTTACGTCTGATCGAGTAAATTCAAATGGCCACGTCGTGGTGTCATTACCACGTAGTGGTGATTCTTTCCTTGCCTTTTCAATTCATTGTACTTACGCTCTACTACTAACGTCTCTATTTCTTGCAACACATGTTCAACATCAAAATCTCCTTCTTGTAGCACCATGTAACCCTTAGTTTCCTTTTCCTTCCAACCTCTAAGCTCATTCTCCAAAATTGCATCAAACACGTCTACCGAGAAAGCCATATCATCACTTATTTTATAATGTTTTATTGCTCGATTAACCCCAAAAGTTAATGCTTCTTCTCCAACTCGAAGAGTGAGTTTAGATTCTGTTATGTCAACTAAGGCTCAGGCGGTGCTCAAAAAGGGCCTTCCAAGAATAATTGGTACTTGTTTGTCTTCCTCCATGTCTAAAAGAAAGAAATATGTGGGAAAAACAAACTTGTCTATTTTAATTAATAAGTATTCACAAATTCCTCTTAGAAAGGTCATCGTTTTGTTTGCTAAGTGGATGGCCATTCGGATTGGTCTTGGTTTTGGGAGGTCAAGTTTCTTGAAGAATAAATAAGGCATTAGGTTGATACTTGCTCCCGAATCGGCTAGAGCATGGCTTGTGTCTAGATTCCCGAATTCGCACGAAAGTGTTAAACTAGCTGGACCACCCATCTTCTTTTGTAGCATGTTTAACATAGCACCGATCATGTTTCATTTAGTACCAATTTAGATACCTCCCCCATCTTCTTTCGGTTTGTTAGGAGGTTCTTAAGGAATTTTGCATACTTTGACATTTGAGCTAAGGCTTCAATGAAAGGGATATTGATTTGAAGGGATTTGATGTGATCTAAGAACTTCTAGTAGTCTTCTGCATTTTTATCTTGCCTTGATCTACTAGGAAAAGAAGCAGTGGGAGGTATGGCTTAACGGGTTTAACAACTTTGTTTTCAGGTGCTTGCCACATCGTGGTGTTTTCACTATGTCGTGGTGACTGTTCAAAATCTTTTCTTCACGTGCTTCTCGCTTTTCCTGCTCATCATCTGGGTTATTGATGTTAATAGGATTCAGATTGGTAACAATTTTCCCACTTCTAGTTGTAATGGCCTGGATGGGAGCTCCTTTCGGGTTTTGTTTGGTGTTTCCTAGAAGTGTGCCCAGTAGTCTTTCGTTGAATTTCTTTGATAGTTTCCCAATTTTTTGCTCAATGTTATTTATTTCAGCTTGCTGATTTCTAAGTACTGCTTTAGTATCTTCGTGTCTCTTCTGTGACGCATCAACAAAACGAGCAAGCATGGTCTTGAAATCGAGTTTATTTTCGGGAGCTGGTTCCTCTTTTTTGGTAAAAGCCTCTTCCATTTTGTTCATACTTCTCTCCCTTGGTTTTCTTGTACTCATCATAAGGTAACCACTTCTTTTTGGGTCTTCTCCCGTCTTCATCATAACGATCACCACTCAAATAGCAAGCTTGGGCCTTTCGGTTCCATTTTCATCAAGATTAGAGTCTCTAGTTAAATGCGGCCCATTACAGTTTTCACACCCACTCATATGGCATGGATTGTTTGATCTATTTTAGTCTTCCTCCTATCCATTCTATGCAACATTGCTAAGACCTCCGCCATGTCATCTGAAGCAGAATCCACGGTTCCCCTAGTTACATCTTGTTGAGGGTTATGATAATCTCTTGAATGTTTGGAAAATTCCTTGATTAGCTCCTTGATCACGGTTGGTTCTTTCTTTGTGAGTGGCCCTTGAGAATCAAGGAGTTGCCTAGTAGTGAAGTTTACCCCCATCATAGAAAATCGAGACTTCTTGTTGCACATTTTGATCATTTTAAGGACAATTTCTAAGCAACCCCTTATAATGCCCCCATGCCTCATACAATGACTCTCCCGCTTGTTGCTCAAAATTCTCAATAACCTTCTTCAAATTGGAAACTTTTTAAGTTGGGCAAAACTATTGTATGAACTCTTCACCTATTTGTACCCATGTTGTTATTGTTCCTAGTGGGAGTGCCTTCAGCCAATCTTTTGCTGCACCCCTAAGAGTAACGCGGAGCATTCTTAAAAAACATGTCTCGCATGGTTTGTTTGGTATGTTGAAGTAGTTGGCGATGTCATTAACCTCATCAATGTGCTTGTAGGCCTCCTCGTGGTCTTTCCCATATAAGGGTATGTCTTTCAGTTCAGCAACTATGTAGCCTTTCAGTTCCAAGCTGGTTGTGTTGGGAATTGTGGGTTTCACAAGTCCCGGTCTGGTGTCTTCATGCATTCGTCTCTTGTATGCCTCCATCATCATGTTGGCAATGTCTGTCATGTTGGCTTTTGTCTGGCTTTTGGGTTCACTTACTTTTTCTGATTCTTGTTCTCTTTCTGGCTCGTAACCTAACTCCTTTTTCTTAGGAGTCTTCTCAAAACTTTCGAATTCACATTCTATAGTTCTTTTGCTTGATTCTCCGAGTTTGGTTGTCTTATTCTTATGGAATTCTGACTCGGGACCGTCAAACGGTGGTATGATCGGTGTCTTTGATCCACGGGTCATAAATCACTGAAACAATAAAATTAAACGTGTAAAAAGAACATAAAACGAAAGAAAAAAAAACTAAAATTGTTACGACACCACAACATGGTGTTTATGACCACAACGTGGTAAGTCAAACAGAAGAAAAACTATATGAAAATTTAAAAGAAAATTAGATAGAAAAATTCCTAATAAAATAACAGATTCAAATTAACTAAAAAATGGACTGTTCCCCAATAGCGGCGCAAAAAACTTGATGTGTAAATAATTATGTACTAATTTAACCTACTAATATAACTAATTCTTACTTCCTAAGTCAGTGTACCTTGTTGAAAATAGAATAGCACAATAGTCGGGTATCGAACATAGAGAACGAAATGATTATGTAATTTTATCTACTAATTACCTAAATTACTATTTAATTAAGGAAAATGGGTTTTCTCTAGTTTTGAAAGACTATAAAAACATAATTAACCAAACTATACACTTTTTGTGTTAATTATACAATTGTTAATAACAAACAATCTAATTTATTTCATTTTTTCTTTTATTAAATTTAAATTATCATTTTTAATAAATCTTAATTTATAATTTTGGTGATAACCTCATATTTGTTAATGGAAAAAACTCGAAACCAAAACAAAAGAATCGAAAAATACCGAAACCGAACAAAAAAAACTCATAAATCGAATTGAAAAAGGTGCATGGAAAGACTGAGATACGAGACCAAAAAAGACTGATCTAAAAAAACCGGATCGGGACCGGTCCAAAAAAAACCGGACCATTCCGAGACCGACCTCCAAAAAAACGGACCGTTTCGTGGCCGACCCAAGACTGATCTGAGACCGCGAATGTGCAGCTCTAGTTTTAAGTGGATTAATGGGCTAATTTGTTGTACACCGGACTAGATTTGACTCATGAAAAGCTATTATTTGACCGATAAAACCAATAAATAAATGTATATAAAAAAATAATACTACAATGTTTTTAATAGACAAATGAAAAATATGCAATCATTTTTCATTCATTAACTAAAACTTTAGTGAAATTCCAAGTAAAAATAAGCGTAATAATGTAATATACATCTTTGTAAATAACTTTTATATATATATATATATATATATATATATATATATATATATATATATATATATATATATATATATATATATATATATATATATAGGGTTAGGTTCATTTAAGACCACTTATATTTTGTGAGACCGTGAGATGCATCTTTTTTTTTTTTTTAATTAATTCATGTTCCGAAAATAATATTTAAAAAAAGAATTTTTTGATTTTTCCATTTATTTTATATTTTAAAATTATTTTTAGAATATGTACAGTGTAATATTCTATTTAGAATATTTCACGTATTTTCAAAAAAAATAGATTTTTTTTAATTTTTTTTTATTTTTTTTAGTTAATTCAAGTTCCGAAAATAATATTTAAAAAAAGAATTTTTAGATTTTTCCATTTATTTTGCATTTTAAAATTATTTTTTAGAATATATCAGTGTAATATTCTATTTAGAATATTTCACGTATTTTTCAAAAAAAACGGAATTTTTTTTATTATTTTTTATTTTTTTATATTTTTTTTAGTTAATTCAAATTCCGAAAATAATATTTAAAAAAAGAATTTTTGGATTTTTCCATTTATTTTGCATTTTAAAATTATTTTTAGATTTGGTCTTACGGTCTCACAAAATTAGAATGGTCTCAAATGAACCTGAACCTATATATATATATATATATATGATGAGATTAAACAACCTTTAATCTATAAAGATCGATTAGATCTTGAACAAGTAAGTAAACAAGGACGATATAAACACAATAATAAGAACAAGACAAGATGGAATCAAACGTGTCGAATGATTAAACAAAATCCTCAGAAGAGCTCGATTAAGAACATCAACTGTAGAGGATTGGAAGGTTACAAGAACGATCAAAGAAACCTGTTGTCGTCTAGATGTATTGTTATTCTCAGATCTCTAAAACCTTGACCTAATATGCATGCAAGCGTAAACTTCTATACAATACATAAAAGGTTCACGGTTGGACAGACCCAAACTGGAATACAAAATAGCATAATCAGTCGAGCCCAAAAGACGTAATCTACAAAGCCCAACAATCTCCCCCTTTGCGTCAATTTGGAGCGAGACCTTCACTCTCTTTTCACAGCAGAGGGCTTCTTTACCGTTTCAAAAATCTTCGGTATTAAAGCCAGAATATGATGCCTGAAGGTAATATACCAACGAAGCATGTCAGTAAAGTTCTTCTTATCTGCTGTTGAGTTCTGTTTGCATCGGTGAATGATATTGATGATATGCTCCAGACACTCTATAGAAAACAGATGTTTGTCTACCAAAGCAAACAGAAACTTATGCTTGTCGCCCCTTGTGAACATAACCGTCAGATTGGAAGAATCAATTTGCCCTATCTTCATTTTATGAACATCTCCGGTCTTGGAAGTGGGTTTGACGGTCGGTTTCTTGTTCATCACTTTTGCTATTTCCTTATCCATAGTGGCGAGCTCATGGACGTAGGAAGCCAACATTCTCTTAAGATGTTTAAGAATTGGTTCATACTCTCTTTGATTGGAGAGAAGAATGTTGTATAGCAAAATCCAATCATGTGGATTCAGACTGGGAAGATATGCCAGAGAAATAAGATGTTCGGTGTTGGCCGTTCCTCTGTTGATTTTGAAGTTGACGTTCACAAATTTCCCAGCCTGTGTCGGTTTCAGTACCTTGACTTTAATAATTTTCTGAGCACTCCAAGTCAAGTACTGCGGTTGACCGTATTTCAGATAGAAATCGATGAGCTCTCTGTCAACCTTCAGGTTCGGATGAGGGACATTGGCAGTGACATCAAAGCAATGAAAAGTGAAAGCTTTGCGCGTGATAGGCATGTCAAACTGCGAGTCTTTTGAATTTTCACACTCAAAGGATGCAATCGGTTCCAACCAATAAATGGAAGGAAACTCAATCGCTTGAGTGATGAGTGTGTCTCTGTCCCAATCTGGGAACAGAGTCTTCTTGGCTTGAAGGGCTTCCTCATCCTCCCTGATCTTTCTTTCCCTGGCCTCGGCCTCACGAGCTATTCTTAACGTTTCATCAAGCTCTTTGTCCCTTTTCTTGCGTTGAAGAGCTTCAGTGATACTTTCGTCTGAATCTGATTCGCTCTCAACTAGGACTTGTTTACCAGAACCCGAAGCTACATTACCCTTCGGTTCTGTCTTGGCCACACCTTCCTCTCCCCCTTGTCTCGGAAGAACAAGCTTCTCCGAGACACCCTTCATTTCACTTAAGATATTAATTGCAGGAAGGAGTTTTGCCTGGAGATGCTGACGAATAGTGAGGGTCAGGAAGGGATCATGGGTGTCAAGAACACTTGTTAACATATTTGTAACGTCACCAGCGCAACTTTGAAGAACTGCCCGCTGAGTTTGTAGCAAAGTTATTTCCTGTTGTGCCTGGGCTAGTTGGATCTTTTGTAAGTCAATGGTTGCCTGGTGTTTTACAAGATCTTGATGGGTTTTAGCCATAAGAACTTTCCTATGTGCGCATGCAAAACCCTAATGCTTGGATCTAGGCTTTCTAATTAAACATGCTTTGAATCCAAGACTCCTAATGGCTAATTAGGTTAAATAACAATATTAAAACAGATCTAGAAACATACCTTTGAGTTCCTTGTTGATCTTGTTTGTCTTGGAGCTTCTAGAGTCACAAATGTCACTCCTCTAATGGCTTACAAACACCAATAGCAAGCAAGATGATTTAGGAGAGAGGAGAGGGGAGGAATTCAGCCAGAGGTTCCTTGCTTAAGGTTGTGTTTCGAATTCCCTCACCCCTAGGGTCTATTTATACTTGTAGACTCCTTAAGGGTTTCAACCTAAACCCTAATTGGATAATCTTCTCTTAAGGCTATCCAAATCCATTCCATAGATAACCCTATGGACGATTTTGGCTTATCCAAGCCCTAGAAATCGTCCATCCTATCTAGGATAAGGATTTATAGTCTAAAGTGTAACTATCAAACAATTGACAGTTTATACCCTCTTATTTAATTAATCTCTTTAAATCACCAAATTAATACCAATTAATTTATGACTTATATTAATCAAATAGCCATATATTATTCCTTATAATATTTACTCTCTCTTAACAAATCATCCTTCAAGTTGCTATGGTGAAGGCAACCCAAAAGGACCATGCACAACCGAATATAGTTACGGCCTTAGACACTATTCCAACAGTCTCCCACTTGGATAAGTCTAGTAACTATACAAGTACAATTCAGTTTGCAATCGTAGCTCTCAAAGACGCTGTCAACTCTGATCTAATCAATCTTGTCCTTTAGATAAGGGATCGTACAGTCCTCTGTTAGATATCATGCTGACAATCCTATGGAATGGTTAGTCTAGCATTTAGATTTCTCGATCTCTGATTTATTCGACATAGAACTTAATCGAACACATCAATTCAGTTCTGACCGGGCCCGGCACATAAGTCAAATCAAATCATCGAGTGGCCAAGATATCTCTTCTACCCTCTTAGGATAAAATTTACAGATAAACTTCGACTTATATGCATTTACTTATTCATTAACCAACTATACACAACAATGCGTTTTATAACATCAAGTTACTGATGCGTTTTCGCATTATCAATGCACAATCAATTAACAAATAATAAACCATATATCTAGGTTTTAAGACTATATGATATTATCGTCTCGCGATCACCTTTTATATCGTATTCCATAAAGTGATTCCAGCAAGCACGGGTTTATTCCAATGCTCAAAACCAGTTCATAAGCACTCATGAACATTGCAGCAACCCTTGCTATGTCTAACACCATTTAGACATTCTACACACCAATTCATGACAATCTTCATTCATATCTACTCCCAACATATGAACGATTGTGGACCATTTGAATAATTCGATTATTCCTAATAAACTCAATTATTCTGGAAGTCAAAACATGCAAAGTGAAACAATAGTTAAACAATTAACATGTGACAGTAACTTTACTCATAAATAAAACTCCTTTATTTAATCATCAAATGTTAATTACATTTATCTATTATACATTTCTAATACTATCTAATCTATGCTAATATCATCCTTCAGCCCAATACTCCTAGCATGCTGCAAGTGCTTAACCCTACTCAGTCCCTTCGTAAGCGGATCTGCTGGGTTATCTTCTGATGATATCCTCTTCACTACGAGTTGTCCTTCTTCTACACGATGTCTAATGAAGTGATATTTTCTGTCGATATGTCGAGATCTACCATGATCCCTCGGTTCCTTGGTCAAGGCAACCGCACCTTCGTTATCACAGAAAATCTCCATGGGCTCCTTTATGGCCGGCACAACTCCAAGATCACCGATGAAGTTCTTTAGCCATATTGCCTCCTTCGACGCTTCGCTCGCTGCGATGTACTCTGATTTGCACGTTGAATCAGCTACGGTTTCCTGCTTGGAACTTTTCCATGTCACTGCTCCTCCATTTAGGGTAAAGACCCAGCCCGACTGCGAACGATAGTTGTCCCTGTCGGTCTGAAAGCTGGCGTCACTATACCCTCGCACCTTCAAGTCATCACTCCCTCCAAGGACTAAGAACCATTCTTTCGTCCTCCGAAGGTACTTAAGGATGTTCTTCACCGCAATCCAATGTGCTTTGCCAGGATTCCCTTGATATCTGCTAACCATGCTCAAAGCGAAGGCTACATCAGGGCGAGTACAAGTCATAGCGTACATGATTGAGCCAACTACGGAAGCGTATGGTACTCGGCTCATTTCCGCTATCTCAGCTTCGGTACTCGGACTTTGAGTCTTACTCAACTTGGCATTTCCTTGTATCGGTAATTCTCCCTTTGAGTTTTCCATACTAAAACGTTTTAGTACCTTCTCTAAGTAAGTATTCTGACTAAGTCCAATTAGTCTCTTACTTCTTTCTCTTACTATCCTTATTCCCAAAATGTAAGAAGCCTCTCCGAGGTCCTTCATAGCAAAGCACTTCCCGAGCCAGGACTTAACCTTCTGCAGAGTCGGGATGTCGTTCCCTATGAGTAATATGTCATCGACATATAGAACGAGAAAGCTTACTATACTCCCACTGGCTTTGACATATACACAAGATTCGTCTTCGCTTCGTACAAATCCAAACTCTTTGACTTTCTCATCGAAGCAAAGATTCCATCTGTGAGACGCTTGCTTAAGTCCATAAATGGACTTCTCAAGCTTACACACTCTATTCGGATGCTTCGGATCCACAAACCCCTCTGGATGAGCCATGTAAACATCCTCAGCCAACTTTCCATTAAGGAAAGCGGTCTTGACATCCATTTGCCAAATCTCATAATCATGAAATGCGGCAATTGCTAGCATTACTCTAATAGATTTAATCTTCGCAACTGGTGAGAAGGTCTCATCATAGTCAACTCCGGGAGTTTGAGTAAAGCCCTTCACGACCAATCGTGCTTTATATGTGTGTACGTTTCCATCCACGTCGGTCTTCTTCTTGAACATCCACTTGCACCCTACGGTCTTACGTTCGGGCACATAATCAACCAAATTCCAAACTTGGTTATCGTACATGGATTGGATCTCGCTATCCATTGCCTCTTTCCATTTCGCAGACTCCAGGCCTGCCATGGCTTCCTTATAGCTATTAGGTTCATCAAGATTTACTAGTGTACCATCACTAATATACGTGTCCCCTTCGGTAGTAATATGAAAACCATAAAACTGGGGATGAACTCTAACTCTATCAGAACGTCTAAGAGGTAAGGATTCGTCAATCGGTTCAACCGGAGTTTCCTCCTCGGGTTGAATGCCAACGGTAGAGGTTCCTTCATCTATCGACTCTTGAATCTCTTCAAGTTCGATTTGCCTCCTACTGTCTCCTTGGCTTATGAGTTCTCGCTCTCGGAAAACTCCTCTCCTCGCAACAAAGACAACATTGTCTTTCGGTCTATAGAAGAGATATCCAAAGGATGTTTGCGGGTAGCCGATGAAAATACATCGCTCACTTCGAGGTTCAAGCTTGTCGTGAGTATCTCGTCTTACGAAAGCCTCGCAACCCCAAACCTTGATATGTGCCAACGAGGGAGCTTTCCCCATCCACATCTCGTGAGGTGTTTTGGCAACCTTCTTAGTAGGGACTCGGTTAAGGATATGGGTGGCACTCTCTAAGGCATACCCCCAAAAGAAGATAGGTAGTGAAGCACGACTCATCATAGAGCGAACCATATCCAATAAGTTTCGATTACACCTTTCTGCCACACCATTCAACTGCGGTGTCCTAGGAGGCGTCAATTGCGAAACTATTCCACACTCCTTGAGATAATCGTGGAATTCAAGACTTAGGTACTCTCCTCCTCGATCGGATCGAAGCATCTTGATTTTCCTGCCCAATTGATTCTCCACTTCTTTCTTGAACTCTTTGAACTTTTCAAAGGTGTCTGACTTTTGCTTGATTAAGTAGATATACCCATATCTACTATAGTCATCGGTAAAAGTCACATAGAAGCGGTTCCCATCCTTTGTGGTTGATCTAAAAGGTCCACATACATTGGTATGTATTAGGTCCAATAGTCCCTCACCCCTTTCACAAGTACTCGTGAAGGGTGACTTAGTCATCTTTCCAAGTAAACAAGACTCGCATGTGTCATCTTCCCTAAGGTCGAATGACTCCAACACTCCATCCTTTTGGAGTTGGGCTATGAGTTTCTTGTTGACATGTCCAAGACGACAATGCCACAAGGATGCTTTATCCATACTAGTGGAAGAATTCAAAACATCATTTCCTAAGTTATCAACAATCATAACAGTTTCATATATTCCATTACATGGTATAGCTTCAAACTAAAAGACACCATTTAGATAAGCCAAAATAGAACCATTCTCATTATTAAAAGAAAATCTAAATCCTTGTCTATATAAACCATGAAATGAAATGATGTTTCTAGCCATTTCTGGCGAATAGCAACAATTGTTCAAATCTAAAACTAAACTATTCCTAAGCACTAAAGAATACACTCCAATCTTGGTCACAGGCGACGATCTTCTGTTCCCCATGATTAGATTGATCCTTCCTTGCTCTACATCCCTACTTCTTCTTAGTCCCTGCACATTAGAACAAATGTGATGTGAGTGTAATTCAGAGTTTACTGCACATGTTTATTTTAGTATTTTACCCAGTCTTTGTTTTGAATAAGTCCAAAGCCATGTTGGCAAATGGATCCTATTTTCATGCAGATAGGTAGAAGTAGCTCCTAGTTTTTAGTCTTTTTCTAGTTTAAAAAGTGAGGCATGTACGTGATGTTCTGCATCCTCTTTCCCTACAAGTTTATGAATAAAAGCAGTGCAGCTTTCTGCCCCTGTGTATTGCCTGTTTTGTCTTACTTCACCTTTTATACACTTTGAAGACTAGTGTAAGTTGTTTTCCATTTTTACCCTTCCTGTCATTTACAAGTTTTGTCCCCTGTGAAGTTTATTTCCTTGTCCCTGTCATTGAATTTGGTGTAAAGTCCTTATACCCCCACAAAACTCCAACAAGTGGTATCAGAGCAAACCTGGTGCATGCCCAAATACCAATCTCGTGAAGAGATGACAGGAAACAATGGAAATGGCGAGAAGGATGGTATGGTCACTCTTCATTACCCGATGCTGTCAAGGAGTAACTACTCTGCATGGGCCATTAAAATGAGGGTCTTCATGCAAGCCCAGGGAGTGTGGGATGCTGTGGAACCCAGAACATCCAACACAGTTGTAGAAGTAAAGAAGGATAAGATGGCCTTAGCAGCCATCTATCAAGGCATACCTGAAGACCTATTGCTTTCATTGGCTGAGAAGAAAACAGCCAAAGAAGCATGGGAAGCTTTGAAGACCATGTTTTTGGGAGCAGATAGAGTGAAGACAGCAAGAATTCAGACTTTAAAAGCAGAATTTGAAGCTTTGAATATGAAGGAGTCAGAAAGTGTAGATGATTTCACTGTGAAAGTAACCAATATAGTAAGCACCATGCATGCTTTGGGTGACACTATAGAAGAAGAATATGTAGTGAAGAAGCTACTAAGAGCGGTTCCATCCAAGTTCCTCCAGATTGCTTCTACATTGGAACAATTTGGGGATTTGACTGTGATTACAGTTGAAGAATGTAACGCCCGCAGATCCGGGCTAGTCAATTTAGAGGCAATAGGGGTCGAAAATGACTTTTCGACAAAAGATTATTTAGAATAAATAATCTTAACCAAATTGTAGAATATGTCACAAGGTTTCTGTACATATAAAGAACGCCGAAATCCGAGTTATAACGAAGAAGTTATGGCCCGTCGAAGTTTTACGGCAAAACCGGCACGGCACCGGGAAGCGCAAATAGTGAATTTACGATAGAGTGAGATTTATCCTTAGCAATCTAAACAAAAGTCGTAGAATATGTTAAACTAAGAGCGTCGATAAAAAGAACACCCAAATCTGACTTCGTATGAGGAAGTTATGATTTTTCTAAGATTCGGCTTAGCAGTGCACGACCCGAAACTCGAATTTTAGTTCGAGCGGTTTTTGGCTTACGTGACCTAAATGAGAGTTCAAGATCTCATTAATAGGAACTCAACGGTAAAAAGACAGACGAAAACGGAGTCGGTATGAAGGAGTTACAAATTCTTCGCGGTCATTTAACAGTCTAAACGCCTCGTACTGTTAAATTTAAGATCGGTCGAGAATTAGCCGACGGAGTCAAAATGAAAGTTGTAGATATTATTTTTACCTATGCGTGGATATAAAGAACGTCAAAAACGGAGGTCATATGTGAAAGTTACGGATTTTAGAAGTCGGAAGTGTGCTGTGCGAAAATGGGTGATGTGGCACAATCTTGGCCATTGCTTTCTCCCCAAGTCTTGCCACTAGATGGTGACATGTGGCACCAAGTTTAGCCATTCTCACCCTATAAATACCACCTCTCCCACCCTCATTTTCTTCACACCTTTCCCATTCTTTCTTCTCTTTACTCTCTCTCTAGAACCTCTCTCTAGCCCCGAAATCCCCCGAAAAGCCTAGGGAACCTCCCTAGCACGAGGCGGAAGCCCCGGAGTGCTCGACGGCTCCGAGAAGAAGAGCTTTTCGGCTCGGAAACGCTGCTCCAAGCAAAGCCTGGTTTTCTATAAAACCCGCTGTAAGTGAGCTACGCCTACGCTATTTTTAATATAGTTTTTATTTAATTATATTAACGTTATTAAGAACATATAATAAATACTTGGGCTATTATTATGGGTTATATAAGTATTTTTTTTTAACGCTTATATAATAGTAATAATAGCTAGACTATTAATTAGTCTCGGCGAATAATAGACTAAAATCTATTGGTGATAATATTAGGTTTCGTCGAAAGAAATTATTTTAAAGTAAACGAAGCGCTGTCCAAGTACCGAGTCACCACCTTCTCAGGTGAGTGCATGGTCCCTTTCATCTTACACATAGATATGAAGTATTTATTATATAATTTACGTGTTGTGAGTGCATGGTCCCTTTCATCTTACACATAGATATGAAGTATTTATTATATAATTTACGTGTTGTGAGTGCAAATTTACTTTCAGCTTACACATAGATATGAAGTATTTAATATAAATTACGTGCTATTTGTGCATATTATCTGAATACTTGCTATCTATGCTGGATGAACGTTTTATACATGTTTTCAAAGATTTAAACTGTATATGTATTTTATATCTACAAAATGTGTTGGGTAAAACATGGGTAGATGTAATAGTTGCTGTGTGACAAAATAAAATAATGAGAGGCCTCGTTATAGATGTTATTGATGATCCAGTCATCTAGCGGAGTATAGATGATGACCACGGACTATTCTAGACAGTCCAGTGGAACACTAGCAGGCTCGCAACCTGTAGGTGTTTATTCGAATTGTGTGTTTAACCGAACTGTGTGTTTGTTCGAACTGTGTGTTTATTCGAACTGTGTGAACTGTGTGCTCACCAGATATACTCCATCCCAATGATAGTCCTTTGACTAGGTCCCTTGTGTTAGATGTTTTAGGGACGTAATGTGAGGATAACGGGAATGGGTAATTGGGTTGATTGTTTGATGTTTAAAAAATAATAATTATATTATTGTGGGTTGAAAACCCTATGTACTCACCAGGTTTCCCAACCTGACCCACTCAGTTTATTTATATCACAGGTGTTGATACGAAGTCACTTTACACTGAGAGATTTAAAGAGATGTAGATCACTAGTGTAAATAAATGTAAGTTCTGTTTATGCTTATGTTTCTGTATTAACGATGACATCCCAAACATTTTGAAATGAATAAAATACATTCCTTCGAAAATGTTTTAATAACGTATTTTTCGTGTTTTTCTGGGAAAAAATTCCGCAACCTTTTTATAAAATGAAGTACTCTGATATTTATAAAGCATAAACAAAATCGGTCTTTTCTGGCCGTGATTTTGGGGATGTCACAAAGAAGTAGTGGGGAGATTGAAGGCCCACGAAGAACGCATGAAGGGGCATGGTGAAAATGATGAGAAGAAACTGCTTTTGACCCACCAAGAATGGTCTGAAAGAAACAAAAAGAAGGCAGAAGATGACTCTAAGCACACTCACAAAGGAAACCGTGGTGGGTTTGGAGGCTCACGAGGACGGGGTAGAGGTCGTAGCAAGGGCGGTAATTATGGTGGTCGTGGTGGTCGTGGCAGAAGTGGGTCACACCACCAGAAAGAAGAGAAACGATGTCAATCCAGCAGCCAAGACAAAAGTGGAGTGCAGTGCTACAATTTTCAGGAGTTTGGTCACTATGCTGCCGAATGTAAGAATCCAAGACGCGAGAGAAACCAAGTGAATAACTTGATTCAAGATCATATTGACAACGAACCTGCACTACTTCTATCATCCTTTGATGGAAGTGAAGAGATTGGGGAAGTCTTCCTGAATGAAGAAAACATAAGCCCACCATTGAAGACAAGAGGAGATGTTGCAAGCCACTCAAAAGTCTGGTACCTTTATACAGGGGCCAGCAACCATATGACTGGGGACAAGGGTAAGTTCAGAGAGCTGGATAACAAAATTCAAGGGTATGTAAAGTTTGGGAATGAGTCTAAAGTCAGGATTGAAGGCAAGGGCAAAATTATCTTTCACTGTAAAAATGGTGAGTACCGCAAACTTGAAGAAGTTTATTATATCCCAGACTTATGCAACAACATAATAAGTCTGGGACAACTAGCAGAAGGAGGAGACGAGATCAGAATAAAAGATCCATTTTTATGGGTACATGATGGTGCAGGAAGGCTGTTGATGAAGGTCCAGAGGTCCCAAAATCGTCTGTACAAGATTGAGTTGGAAGAAGTAAGATCAACTTGCTTAATTGCTAAAATTAATGATTCAACATGGCTCTGGCATGCAAGAATGGGCCATGTTAATTTTGGAGCGCTCAAGATCATGTCAGATAAGAACCTAGTTGAAGGAATGCCAAAAATAGACATTCCCTCCCAAAGGTGTGAAGGATGTTTGGTTGGAAAGCATACTAGAAGTCCCTATCCAGCTCATACTAATTACAGGGCAAAAAGAAGACTTGAGCTCATCCATGGGGACTTATGTGGACCGGTATCACCCCCTACACCAGCAGGGAATCGATATTTCATGCTCTTGGTGGATGATTATAGTAGAGTTATGTGGGTGTATTTATTGAAAACAAAGGATGAGGCTTTCGAAATGTTCAAGAATTTCAGGGCAAAAGTTGAAGTTGAAACAGGTGAGAAGATGAAGGTTTTTAGAATGGATCGTGGTGGTGAGTTCTTGTCAAACGAGTTCACCAAATATTGCAATGAAACAGGTTTGGATCGTCAATACACTGCACCATACTCTCCACAACAAAACGGTGTTGTGGAGAGATGAAACCGAACAGTTATAGAGATGGCGAGAAGCAATTTAAAAGGAATGAAAGTTCCAGACGTGCTGTGGGGTGAAGCTGTAAGCCATGCTGTGTATGTTCTGAACCGGGTAAGCACCAAACCTCTCCAGGAGTCCACACCGTATGAATTATGGACGGGAAGAAAGCCACAAGTAGGACACATTCGGGTGTTCGGTTGTGTTGCTCACATGATGATACCCAAAAATCATCTAAAGAAATTGGATGATAGGAGCAAGAGGGTGGTACATCTTGGAGTTGAGAAAGGCACCAAGGCATATCGGTTAATAGATCCAATCACAGGTTCGATGTATGTGAGTAGAAACGTGGTATTTGAAGAAGATAAGGTATGGATATGGGAGAAGATGGCTAAGATTAAGCCGACACCAGGAATGAGTTTCACAGTTGAAGGGTTTGACTTCAACGAGCATGAGCATGAGGAAGTTGGGCCTATCCCTGGTACACCAAATGAAAACGTGATGTCACAACCTGAAGAAGATTGGATCGAAGATGCGTCTCAGCCCATTAGCTCACAATTGGACCCACAATTAAGCCCACATGATAATCCATTAAGCCCACCACCAACACCTAATACGCCTGTTACACCAAACTCACCTGTGTCGCAAGTCGGCTCTCCTAGTACCGCCTCAAGCTCCACAGGTGGTGGAGCACCAAAGCGCTATAGACTTCTGTCGGACCTGTACGACCACACAGAGCGTCTCATGCTAGTCTACGATGAGGAAGAACCGACCTCATATATAGAAGCGAAGAAAAGAACGGAGTGGGTCAATGCTATGAAGGCCGAATTGACCGCAATTGAAAGAAATAATACCTGGAGGTTAGTCGATCTTCCAAAGAATCGAAAGCCAATTGGTCTAAAGTGGGTTTTCAAGGTGACACGAGACCCAAATGGAAAGATTCTGAAACATAAAGCGAGAATTGTGGCGAAGGGGTATGTTCAGAAGCAGGGGATCGACTATGAGGAAGTCTTTGCACCAGTGGCAAGAATTGAAACGGTACGTGTAATACTAGCCCTTGCAGGTTGCAATGGATGGCGTGTGCATCATCTAGACGTGAAATCAGCATTTCTGAATGGTAAGTTGGAGGAGGAAGTCTATGTGTCTCAACCTGATGGGTTTGTAAAAAGAGGTGAAGAGAACAAGGTGTATAAACTCTCGAAGGCCCTGTATGGGTTAAAGCAGGCACCCCGGGCATGGAATGCATGCTTAGACAGATATTTGAAGAGTTTGGGATTTGCAAGATGCACACAAGAGTACTCGGTTTATACCAGAAAAAGAGAAGGAAAATTTCTAATAATTGGAGTATATGTCGATGACCTCCTGGTAACAGGAAATTGCCATGAAGAAGTGAAGTGCTTCAAACAGGAGATGAATGAAAAGTTTGAGATGAGTGATCTTGGGCTCTTGAGTTATTATCTGGGTATCGAGGTACATCAAGATGATGCAAGAATCACGCTTAAACAAGAAGCATATGCAAAGAGTATTTTAACCAAGACCCGGATGCAACATTGCAATCCCACAACAAGTCCATTGGAACACAAAGTGCAGTTAACCAAGGATGAAGGAGGGGAATTAGTGGATCCAACCGAGTACAGGAGCATCGTAGGTGGACTGAGATATTTAACTCATACTCATCCCGATATATCCTTTGCTGTTGGGGTGGTGAGCCGGTTCATGGAAAAGCCTACCACGAAACATCTTCAAGCTGTAAAGGGCATACTCAGATATGTGAAAGGCACTTTAGACTATGGCTTAGCTTATACTAAAGGAGAGGGCAAGGTTACAATCTCCGGGTACTCCGACAGTGACCTGGCAATGGATGTTAATGATAGAAGAAGCACCAGCGGAATGGCGTTCTATGTAAACGGGAACTTGGTCACTTGGTCCTCTCAAAAACAGCGATGTGTGGCATTGTCCTCGTGTGAGGCGGAGTTTATGGCAGCTACAATAGCAACGTGTCAGGGGATATGGCTGCGTCGTCTACTTATTGAGATAACTGGTGAGAAAGTAGCACCAGCAACCTTGTTTGTTGACAACAAGTCAGCCCTTGATCTTATGAAGAATCCGGTGTTTCACGGGCGAAGCAAGCACATTGACACGAGATTTCACTTTATTAGAGAGTGCGTGGAGAATGGTGAAATCAAAGTGACTCATGTATGCAGCAAGGGTCAAAAGGCAGATATACTCACAAAAGCAATGGCAAAATTGAAGCACAAGGAGATGCAAGCTTTGATTGGAGTTAAGAAGGTATCAAACTCTGAATTAAAGGGGAAAATGTGAGTGTAATTCAGAGTTTACTGCACATGTTTATTTTAGTATTTTACCCAGTCTTTGTTTTGAATAAGTCCAAAGCCATGTTGGCAAATGGATCCTATTTTCATGCAGATAGGTAGAAGTAGCTCCTAGTTTTTAGTCTTTTTCTAGTTTAAAAAGTGAGGCATGTACGTGATGTTCTGCATCCTCTTTCCCTACAAGTTTATGAATAAAAGCAGTGCAGCTTTCTGCCCCTGTGTATTGCCTGTTTTGTCTTACTTCACCTTTTATACACTTTGAAGACTAGTGTAAGTTGTTTTCCAGTTTTACCCTTCCTGTCATTTACAAGTTTTGTCCCCTGTGAAGTTTATTTCCTTGTCCCTGTCATTGAATTTGGTGTAAAGTCCTTATACCCCCACAAAACTCCAACATGTGATAACCACAACCGGTGTCAAGAACCCAAGAAATAGCATGATTAGAATCGTTAGATTTGATTGTGTATATACCTGCGAAAGATGGCTTGATCTTTCCTTCCTTGATGGCTTGAAGGTAATCCGGGCAGCTTCTCTTCCAATGTCCTATCTTGTGGCAGTGGTGGCACTCTGCCTCCTTCGGGTTAGAGCAGGGCTTAGAGGGATCAACTTTGGTCCCACTAGAAGAGGAACCATCTCGGGCTTTCACCTTGCGATAGTTATTTGATGAAGCTTTCCTCTTCTTTCCCTTCCCTTGACCAATAGCCAAGACAGGAGCAGCGGATGGATTGGGAGTTGGTGCAACAGACTTGTCCTTGAAGTTGCTCTCAGCAACCCTCAAGAGACCTTGGAGTTTGCTTAGGGTGACCTCCTCTTTGTTCATGTGGTAGGTCATCCTAAATTGATTGTACATCGGAGGCAAAGAGTGAAGCACCATGTCGATCGCCAAGTCTTCACCAAAGTCAACATTTAACTTGCGAAGGCGGTCGACATACCTTTGCATATTTTGCAGGTGCACGGTAAGAGATTCTCCATGACCCATCTTAGCGGAGATCATGTTAGTGAAAATCTCGTAACGCTCTTGTCTCGCATTTTGGTGGTACCTCTCCAACAAGTCTTGATGCATCTCGTATGGATACATGTCCTCGTAGGACTTTTGGAATTCGGAGTTCATGGTGGCGATCATGATGCAATGTACCTTCGTTGCATCTCGCTCATGAGTTTCAAAGGCGGTGATTTCGGCGGGAGTAGCAACTTCGGGGTTGATTTTCTCGAGCTTCTCATCGAGGACATACTCTTTATCCTCATAGCGAGCGATGGTGCGAATGTATCTTATCCATTCGCTAAAGTTCGTTCCATCGAAGGTGACCTTTTGGCAAAGGCTCATCAACGTGAAAGAACTAGCAGCAGCGTTGTTTGCGTTTGACATCTATAGAAAGGACAAAGATAGATTAGAACAAGAATCCCTAATTATCACCCAATAAGAAAAATTAGGGCTAGGATCCAACAATAACATTTACATACTAGAAAAGGGATGCTGTAATCTAACATGCAAATAAATTGAAGGTAAGTGAATGACGATTCACTAATTCTCCATCACAAAACTTAAACTATTAGTCCTAAGTGTTTTTGAGAATTCCTAGGTTCGGATGAGATTCATTGAACTATTCAATGGCATGTTTAAATCTCGATATGCCCCTCTTGTTTGTGACTGGGATGCCAAGGATCACAAAGCGGGTGTGAATTACCATGCAAATTCACATGGTGCCTTCATTGTAACGATCACCTATTCGATGTGCCGGTAAACCACACACGCTCCATCGAACTATGATAAACAATGAATCACCCTTTGCCACCTTCGCATAGAACCAATTAGTGTGCCGGTAAACCACACACGCTCCACTAACATCTTAGCAAGGTGCAAAGTGTAATTTCATGGGATTGCATCAATTCACTTTTCCTAAAGTAACTAAGATTGGGAAATTTTAAAACGTGTAGTTACTTTGTATTTCTTATTATACTTTTAATGAGAGGATGAGGCTGCCCTATCCTACCCGTTCGGCTAACGACTCTCCACCAATCAAGCAAGCGGTGGGTGTGAGTGTACACCCATTGAGCGCCATTTTATAGGCCGCAACCTTATACCCACCTTATAGATCGGCTTCGTGAATGAGGCCTACTAACGGTAAGACTAGCATTTAGTTATACATATATATATATATATATATATATATATATATATATATATATATTATACTAGTAATATCATATTAGTATAGGGGTGCATTTTAAACTTTTCAAAATCTAGGGTTTGAAATTTAAGTTGTCTAAATTAAAACTTTTAATCACAAATACAAATTTCAAAACTTTAGGGTAGGTTTTAAACATTTAAAACATGGAGGATCAAATAACAAATAATTCCAATTAACAATTAATATCCTAATTATCTTTATTTGATTTATCTAAGATTTCTTTCAAGATAATTACCAAAATAATTAATCATTATCATATAAGGAAATTAAATATTTTATTAGATGATAAATATCTATAATTAGATCAAGATAATAGTCATATTTATCAAAAAATCAGATTTAGATTGATCTAATATGATTAAGGTAAGTTTCCATAAGATAATTATGAAAAAATCCCGAATCTGGCCATTCCTGACGCCTGGACTCGCCGAGTGCACAAAGGGACTCGCCGAGTCAGGCCTACTCGCCGAGTCCACCTTGGAACTCGCCGAGTCAGTGACTCAAAACCCAAAAAATCGAATTTTGTAGGTTTGTTCCAGTTAAACAAGCAACAATTTAAAGAAAACCAAGCTAGGCTCTGATACCACTGATGGGTTTTAGCCATAAGAACTTTCCTATGTGCGCATGCAAAACCCTAATGCTTGGATCTAGGCTTTCTAATTAAACATGCTTTGAATCCAAGACTCCTAATGGCTAATTAGGTTAAATAACAATATTAAAACAGATCTAGAAACATACCTTTGAGTTCCTTGTTGATCTTGTTTGTCTTGGAGCTTCTAGAGTCACAAATGTCACTCCTCTAATGGCTTACAAACACCAATAGCAAGCAAGATGATTTAGGAGAGAGGAGAGGGGAGGAATTCGGCTAGAGGTTCCTTGCTTAAGGTTGTGTTTCGAATTCCCTCACCCCTAGGGTCTATTTATACTTGTAGACTCCTTAAGGGTTTCAACCTAAACCCTAATTGGATAATCTTCTCTTAAGGTTATCCAAATCCATTCCATAGATAACCCTATGGACGATTTTGGCTTATCCAAGCCCTAGAAATCGTCCATCCTATCTAGGATAAGGATTTATAGTCTAAAGTGTAACTATCAAACAATTGACAGTTTATACCCTCTTATTTAATTAATCTCTTTAAGTCACCAAATTAATACCAATTAATTTATGACTTATATTAATCAAATAGCCATATATTATTCCTTATAATATTTACTCTCTCTTAACAAATCATCCTTCAAGTTGCTATGGTGAAGGCAACCCAAAAGGACCATCCACAACCGAATATAGTTACGGCCTTAGACACTATTCCAACATATCTTCCTTCTGGGTGCTCTCGGCTGCCAGAGAGGCAAAACGTGAATCCAAAGATTTGAGGAATGAGGTGGATTCAGTTTTGAGGTCAGCACGCAGAGCCTCAAATTTAGTGGTTTCTCCCTGAAGGGTAGCTGAAAAAGAGTCTACTGACGCTTGAAATTTGGAAGCATTAGAGTCAGCATGAGCCTTGAGAGAATCAAGAAAGATCTGAGTTGTATGAACAACCTCAGAAACTTCCTGAGTGGCTTTTGAGCATGAGGCTGCTGAATTATCTACGGCGTCAGTGGAACGATCCAAGGCTTCGGTGTAAGTCTGGATCGCAGACTCTATGAAAGCTTTCAGCACAGCACCCCCATAAGCTTTACTGTCAGCTAGCAGACTGTCAAGTTTGGCGTGAATTTCCTGAAGCTGCTGACTTGACACAGGGGTATCTGCATCGGTGTCTGTAGGTATCCGGTAGGGGCTATAATAGATGGAATCGAAGTCTTCATCATCACCCCCTAAGGTAGCACTGGAGTTGGAGGATGGAGAAGGAGATGAGGGAAGGTTGATGACCGGGGTTTCAACCATAGTAGCAGCCCCCGTATCAGATACGTTGACCGTTACTGGTGGTTGGGAAGTGGTGATGGTAACAGATTCGGTGATAATGGGCGTGGAGATAGAGGATGAAGGTTGAGAAACAGAGAAGGGAATATTAGGTTCTGTTGTGGTTTGGGGGATAGATATTGGAACAGAAAGTGTGACCTTCTGTTTGGGTGATTGGGTTGGGGTTGGAAGTTTTGGGGAATTAGGAGGAGAAGGTGATTTGGTAATTTGGGGAGATTTAGGTGGGGTGGGTGATTTGGGAATATGAGGAGATACTGGTGAGGATGGTTGTTGTGGAGACGGAACGGGTGTAGTTTCGGTTTGAGGATCAGCAGCTTCTGTTTCTGATGGTGCATTCGGTTCTGATTCAGAAGAAGGAGGTCCTTTGGCTCTTTTAGCCATCTTCTTTACCTTTTTCGATTTGGACTGAGAAGGTGCCTCTGCCTCGGATTTGCGTTTGGAGGACCTTCTCTTTCTCTCCTTTTGTGGTGCGGTTTCTTTCTTCTCCGCCTTCTCCTTTTTGCTCACTCTCTTGCCTCGGTTAGCAGGCTGATCCAGGGCCTCAAGAGCGGCTCGTTGTTCCTCAGAAAGAACCCTAGGAGGCAAGGGGGTTCTGGTGCTGTAGTCCGCCATAATCATGTTGTGTGGCGTGACGCATCTATACATGGACTCAGGGATTAGGCCATAGTGCTGAAACTTACTTGGATCTGAGACTATGATCTTCTTGGTGTGATAAGTGGCAATTGAAGCCGTAAGAACATCCTTCATTACTGGGATGTCAAGAGAATCAATAGCCCTTCTGGTGATAAGGGTCCAAAACCTGTCGCAGGAAATCTCGGAGTGCCTGGCAGTAGTGTTGAGACTCTGAACAACTTGAGCCCAGATGATGGACCCATAATCAAGATTAATGCCATTGTAAAGACCGTACATGATTGTTAGAAACCCTTTGCTTGTGGTTTCGGAACCACCACATCTCTCCGCTAAACCCTTAATCAGAAGGGTAAGCAATCCGTTCCATTAAGATGGAAGACAGGATTCTTGACTTTGGCGATGGAGGTAAGAACATCTGTATACCCCATTCATACATCATCGTAAATAGTTGTGCTGTGGTGATGAAGTCCGGTGAGATGACAGAGGAGTCGACGGCAAGCCCTAGAAGAGAGCAAAACCGTGTTTTGGACACTGAAGTCTTCTTGTCGTGAAGGGTGAAGAAGATGCGGTCTTTGTGTTTGTCGTAGGTCGTCGTGGTGTAGACTTGGGAGAGCAGGGACATGGGAACGGCCTCCACTTGCGTAAGGAATGGGGTCATCTCTATGATCAAATTCTGATTTGGTTTGATTGTGAGCAAAGAAGAGGATGCAGATTGATCTTGAGCGGAAGAAGAAGTCGCCATTGTTGAGTTGTGGAAGAAGATGAACAGTGGTAACTTTTTCAGAGAGAGAATGCTTGAGAGGTAACTGCCAAAGAACACGATCACATCTTATTTATACCGTTCACAGGAGAGAGAAAATCGTGATGATGAAGAAACCAAAACGTCGCCTGAAAAAGCGCGATTGGAAGTTATGGTGTATCCCAGGAATACGTCAGCACACATGGGTGTGAAACAAATCATTTGCACGCGCCCAAATCTTTTTCGTACCGTTTGAAATTCCTTGTGCCCTTGTTTGGTTACAACTGAAACTTAAAACCATGTACCAAACAGCAATCAGAATGTTGGAAAATAATTTTCGTGCATAAGAGTGTGAAAGACAAAGAAATAAATCAAATGTGTTTGGAATGTGTGTGTTGTCTAGAAAGAAGACAGAAAGCGGAAGATTCCGGGCAAGAATCGCTTCCTTCAAAGCCAAGAGAGACCTGAAGTGCTTGTGTGGTTTCCCGAGAAATACGATCAGTTGTCTTTTAAAGAAACAATGAAAGGCATCTTTTGATAATGGCTAAAGGGTGGCTGAACTCAAACCAAGCATTAAGTCTTGACATAAAACTGAGTGTTGGTAGAGTTACCTGTGAGACCGATGTGATCTGTCGAACAGGTAGGTGGGAAGTATTTCGTGACATGAAGGATATATACAGAAATCTCAAAAAAAAAAAATTAAACTGGACCTCTTTGGGAAGAAATGTCTTAGGACGAGACAATTTCATAAAAGATCACGCACAAAGAAAAAGAGATTTCCAAGTAATAGCTTGAGTTAATTACTCACCGTCAATTCATTTTAGGTGTTGGATTTTGGGTTTCACTTAGAACGTGGTAAACGAATCTAAGATCATAAACACAGATGTTGTGCAACCATAAGTCTCAGTGGTAAAGACCGAGAACATCAAGGGTTACTTTGGGGAATTGAAGGCAAATGAAGAAGATGAAGAGAGGGTTAAGAGACCGAACGTACCTTCTGCTACAGAAATGGGACAACGCAGAGCAACTCATGTTTCAGATGAGTAAAAGAAGGTAGCTCTAGACCGAGTATGAGAGAATAGCCTGATTGGGAAGAAACGATAGGTATTGATCGAATCATTAAGGCATGCTCGAGGTCATAGAGGCTTGCGACAACATACAGCAGCATGCTTCTAGGGACGTCTAACTAGTCTGATAACGATAAAACATACCTGGGTGAACCTTATAGAAGGAGATGCTAGTATTCACCTGTGCAAAACGTACACCTACTAGAAAGATAAAATGTTTTTGTAATTTTGGAATTTTCTGAAAAATAAATAAAAACAAAAAGATAAAATATTTTTGTAATTTTGGAATTTTCTGAAAAATAAATAAAAACAGAAAGATAAAATATTTTTGTAATTTTGGAATTTTCTGAAAAATAAATAAAAACAGAAAGATAAAATATTTTTGTAATTTTGGAATTTTATGAAAAGTAAATAAAAATAGAAAGATAAAATATATACAAAAATAGAAGCAGAGATAGACCGATCGATCTGTGTATTTCGGTGATAGTACCAAAATCGAGAAGAACCGAGCGGTCTGTGTAAACCTTTTAGAACAGAGAGAGACCGAGCGTGTTGTTTGCTTGAGCGCCTTTAAATTACTGGGACAAAGAGGGACCGAGCGGTCTGGTTGTTTCGGTTCCTTTATTTTACCAGAGCAGAGAGTGACCGAGCGGTCTGGTTGCTTCAGTTCCTTTATTTTACCAAAGCAGAGAGTGACCGAGCGGTCTGGTTGCTTCGGTTCCGTTAAAGCGTCAAAGTAGAAAACAACAGAGCAGTCTGGTTGCTTCGGTTCTTGATTCTTAAATAGAGACTTGAGGATTTGGGACCGATTCTGCAACCATCATACCTAAGCCTTGCAATATTTTATTGAATGATGCTTCAGGAAGAGCTTTTGTAAAGACGTCAGCCAGTTGATCAGTGGTTCTTACGAAGTGAACTTCGACGTTTCCATCTTCCACGTGATCTTTGATGAAGTGATACCTCAGTGCTATGTGTTTGGTTTTGGAGTGTTGCACTGGGTTATGATAGATCCTAATTGCACTTTCAGAGTCACAATATAGTGGGATCTTCTTCATATTGAGTCCGTAGTCTCGAAGTTGACTTTGGATCCAAATCACTTGTGATGTGCAGGATGCAGCTGCAATATATTCCACTTCGGCAGTAGACAACGACACGCACGTTTGTTTCTTGGATTGCCAGCTGACTAACTTCCCGTCAAGAAATTGACAACCACCAGTTGTGCTTTTACGGTCGAGTCCACATCCTCCAAGGTCAGCATCAGAATAGGCTTGAACAAAGAAGCCTGAGTTGGATGGATACCATAGACCTAAGGAGGTGGTTCGCTTGAGATATCGTAAGATGTTCTTCACTGCAAGCATGTGAGGTTCACGTGGGTTTGCCTGAAATCGAGCACAATAACACACAGAAAACATGATATCAGGTCTGCTAGCAGTTAGATACATTAATGAGCCAATCATTTGGCGATAGAGTGTGATATCGACAGCCGGTTTGTCTAGGGATGGGGTAAGCTTGGTGCCGAATGCCATTGGGACTTTGACTTTTGAGTCTCCCATCATTCCAAACTTTGCTAGGAGATTCTTCGTGTAAGCTTCCTGATTAATAAAGATGCCTTCGGGTCCCTGTCTTATGTTTAAACCAAGGAAAAAATTAATAGGACCCATTGAGCTCATTTCAAACTTAGTCTCCATTAGCTTTCTGAATTCAGCTGTTAAGCTAGGATTCGTGGAGCCAAAGATGATGTCATCGACATAAATTTGAACTATCATAAAGTGGTTACCTTCCTTTTTGCGAAAGAAGGTTGGTTCAACCGAACCTTGTTTGAATTTAGACATCTTTAAAAATTTTGTAAGCGTTTCATACCATGCTCTCGGAGCTTGCTTAAGGCCGTACACAGCTTTATCCAGAATATAGCAATGATTTGGATGCTTTTCGTTCACGAACCCAGGAGGTTGCTCCACGTACACCGTTTCTTCGAGTTCTCCATTGAGAAATGCACACTTGACGTCCATTTGGAAAACCTCAAAGTTCTTGTGAGCAGCATAAGCCAGAAATATTCTAACAGATTCTAGCCGAGCTACTGGAGCAAAAGTCTCTTCATAGTCTATTCCTTCCTCCTGACAGTATCCCTTTACCACCAGACGAGCCTTGTTCCATATAACATTACCTTCCTTGTCCATTTTGTTCCTAAAAACCCATTTGAGACCAACAACTGAAGCATCTGGAGGAGTTGGGATGAGGCGCCAGACTTTGTTCCTTTCAAATTCGTTCAGCTCGTCTTGCATTGCTTGAACCCAATCAGAGTGATCGAGGGCAGTATTAACTGTCTTTGGTTCAACTTTTGATACGAATGAGTTAAACATGCAAAACTCAACCTTTGAAAATAAGGAAGTCTGTTTTGCCTTCAGTTGTGATCGGGTCAAAACCTTTTCAGAGACATCTCCAACTACTTGAGAGACAGGATGATCTCTGGTCCATTTGATAAGAGGAGGGTAATTTGGATCAAAAGTTGGGTCTAGTTCAGCATTAATTATTTCGTCTGGCTCAGATTGGCTATCGTTGATGAGCTTTGGGAGACATGAGGTTCAGGTGGTTCTTGTGGTTCTGAGCTACCTGGTGTTGAGGCCTCTTCAGTTGAAGTTGTAGAATTTGGCTCCCCCTGGAGTTGAGCGCTAGGCTCACCCTCGACTTGAGTGCTTGGCTCCCCCTCGACTTGAGCGTTTGGCTCCCCCTCGACTTGAGCGTTGTTGGAAGGAGAGTCGTTAGAGGTTGATGTTTCTTCATGCATTCTTCTTGCAGCATCTTCGACAATCTGCTTCATGTGATCAACTTTGTTGTCTGCTGCACCTGCTTCAGAGAGTGAAGTATTCTCCGGTTCATCGAAGAGGTCAATGAATGTCTCGAATAAGTTGGTGACCGAGACTGTAACCTGGCTATTTAGAGGAAAGATTTCCCCAGTGATATCTTCTTTAGCCTGTAGCTTCTTGACATAGTTGTCGTCAAAGGTCACATAGTACGTCTCTTCAATCTTTCTCGAACGCTTGTTTAGGACCCTGTATGCCTTAGATGTGAGCGAGTAACCCAGAAATATTCCCTCGTCGGCTTTGACATCAAACTTGTTGCGGTGTTCTTTAGAATTAAAGATGAAACACCTTGAGCCGAACACATAGAAAAATTTCACATTTGGCTTCCTGTTGTTCAGTATCTCATATGGAGTGAGCGCGAACCTTTTGTTGAGATAGGACCTGTTCTGTGTAAAACAAGCAGCCGAAATAGCGTCAGCCCAAAAATAAAGAGGTAAGGAAGCGAAACTTAGCATAGTTCGGGCAGCTTCACACAAAGATCGGTTTCGTCTTTCGACTATTCCGTTCTGTTGCGGTGTGTAGGG
The DNA here is from genome assembly GCF_052625555.1 of Lactuca saligna. Lineage (NCBI taxonomy): Eukaryota > Viridiplantae > Streptophyta > Magnoliopsida > Asterales > Asteraceae > Lactuca > Lactuca saligna. Next base: position 188,366,402 of record NC_136417.1, on the reverse strand, counting down.
AGCTGAGAAATTATGACTAATTCCCTTTTCTGCGAGAAATTCTTCAAGCTCCCTGTTCTTGAATTCGAGACCATTGTCGCTTCTGATGTTGCGAACAACCTTCTTGAGCTGTACTTCAATTTGCTTGATAAACATTTTCAGCTTTTGAGTCGCTTCAGATTTGAGCTTTAGAAAGAACACCCATGTAAATCGTGAAAAGTCATCAACGATAACAAGAATATACTTGCTACCACCGATGCTTTCAATAGATGAAGGACCACACAAATCGATATGAAGTAATTCGAGTGGTTCAACAACTTTTGTGTTGATTATAGATGGGTGACTTTGACGACTCTGCTTCCCCATTTCGCATGCAGCACACAAATGATCTCTGTCAAACTTGGGCAATGGAAGGCCCCTAACATGACCTCCAGTAACAAGACGGTTGATGTCTTTAAAATTAAGATGAGATAATCTTCGGTGCCACAACCAACTTTCGTCGGATTGAGCTTTTGACAACAAGCATATAACTGGGTTTCCTTTGATGGGTTTAAGGTTTAAGGGAAACATTTCACCCTTTCGCTCTGACTTGAGAATCACTTTCTTTGACTTTTTCTCTATGATTTCAGAACCTTCATCATCGAACGAGACTTTGAGACCTGTACCTCCAACAAGCTGAGATACACTAATGAGGTTGTGTTGGAGTCCTTCCACATAAGCCACCTTCCTTATAGAAAAGTCTCCATTTGTTATCATCCCGTATCCCTTTATGGTGCCGAATGAATTGTTTCCAAACTTGACGTTGCCACCATTTGCAAGAGATCTGTATTCCCTAAGCTCCTCTTTCCTCCCTGTCATGTGACGTGAGCAGCCACTATCGATGTACCATTCTTCGTCGAACTGCTCGTCACTTATAACCTGCAAAAATTAGACAGATTTAGGAACCCAAACTTTCTTGGGTCCACATGAGCTTTGCATGGGAACGGGAACAATAAGAGAGACATCAACAAGATAAGTTCGTTTTATAAGAGTTGTTTCATCTTTCCTTTCAATGGTAAAAACTTTTATTTTGTTAGTATTGGATGAGTTAGGTTTGGACTCTGGTTGGGATTCATTGACCTTTTTCTTCCACTTTTGCTCAGCTGACGAATGAGATTTTTGATAGCAAGAGAAATCAGCTTTAGAGTAAGACGGAGACAAATCGGTGGGAGTAGAAGAATTACGAGACCGAGAAGAGGAATTAGAAGAACGAGAAGAATTTGAACAAGAGGGTTTGGTTTGAGAGAAGTTCCGGGCTTGAGACTCTAGGTGACCCTTTTGCTTTTGATCATTGGAGGGAATGACCTTAGAGTTTTGTTCTCTTTTGACTTCATAACCGAACCTTTGCGTTCGTTTGGAACTATCTTTGGAACCGAACCTTTGGTTTCGGTTGAAGTCCTTTTCAGAGCCGAACCTTTGCCTTCGGTTGATTTCTTCTTGTGGACCGAACCTTGGCTTTCGGTTGATATCTTCTTGTGAACCGAACCTTGGCTTTCGGTTTTTGTGACTTTCAGGCTTTCCTACAGGATTGTTTTCATGCTTCAGATTCTTGTCTTGATGAGAGAAATATGCATTCTGGGAATGCCAGAATTGTTTCCTTTCAGAAAGGTTCTTCCTGTATCTATTGTTCCTTTCTATTTTCCTATTCCTCATCTGAGAAGGTTGATGATGAACATTTGCTTTCTTTTTCGGTGTCTCCTTGGCTGGTTCTTTTTGAACTGCATGAGTTTTATTTTGAGCTGAAGGAGCCGAGGGAATGTCTTCTTTTGCCGAGTGATCATCCTTCTGAGGGATATCTTTTGTACCACTGGTGCTCGGCTCATCGAAGTTGTTCGGCTTATTTAAGGGTTCAGGTATGTATCTTCCTTTGCTCTTCCAGGAAGTTCTTTCAGATAAGCCAATGGTTTCGTCTGCATTATCAAATGGAGCTTCCCAGAAGTACTCATCGCAGCCATCAGCATTGTCTTCGTTTACGATGGCTACAAGTTCAGCTGTTTGATGTTCGGTTACTCCTGTCACCTTGTAAACTTGATTCGGAGTGGTCCTGACTTTTTGATACACAACAGCTTTCTCAACTAATTTTGGGGACTTTTGATGGGACAACCGAGCGAACTCCACTGAGTTTTCAGAAATTAGATTCTTGTGGTTTTCAGGTTCGGTTTTAATAAATTCTGAGCAGTCAACCGTGTCCTCTACAGAAATTTCGCTCATGTTATCGGCTCGTTAAGCTCAGATGCATTTTCAACATCAATTTTGTTTTCTGAGCTTACGTTGGCGTTTAAAGAGTCAAATTTTTGCATGGTTTCGGTTCTCAGTTTAAGTCTGTCATTTTCATCCAAAAGATTTTTAAGCATGTCCTTGTGGTCTTTGGATTTAATGAAGGACTCAATTTTGTCCAGTCCATACATGTAGGTCGGATTGACATCATCAGATGATATCACACTCTCACAATTATAGGCTTCGGCATCGATTTCATCTTCCTTAAACTCTAGGAAGGGCAAAATCATGCGGTGAATCTTTTGGCCTATTTCACAATCCAAGTGAAGTTGAGTAATATTAGAATACAGACGTTTAGCAATTAAACAAAAAACATTTCGTTGTTTTAACAATTTTAAATTGTCTCTTTGCAAATAAATGTTTTCGTCTTTAACTTTGACTAATTCCGACTCCTTTAACTTTATCCACATTCTCCGCTCCTCACTCTTCGACGCCGCCCTGCTCAATTGATCAGTTAGGTTAGAATTTGTGACCTGAGTTCGAGTTAAGCTACTATCTAGATGAGAAATTCTTGTATTGACGTTTTTTAGTTCTTTCTCATAAGAGGATGATGGTACTTTGCATGAAATAAAAACAGATTGTACCTTCTTTATCAGTTCATCGAGCTCATTGAACTGCTGGCTGAGCGGTTTGGCCGTAAAGCACATGTCCTCCTTTGTCTTCGGTCCATCACTTCCTCCATCGGTGTTGTATCCCCTCATTTGAGATACGTCAGTAACTATAAAGCATCTTCCACCACTGCTTTTTTCCTTAGACACGTAGGCCTTTCCATGAGTAGGCTGCCTCACTTCCTCGTCTTCTGAGTCGATAGACCAAACTTCCGTACTACCGAACTCATCACCTTGAACAGAACCCTGCACAATAAGAGCATTAATAGGCGGGTTAGCAGTAGACTTCTTCTTTCTCAACTCGTCTAGTCTTTTCTGCAACACGGCTTCCTCGTCATTCCCATCATCTTTTTCAGCCATTTTCTTAAGGACACAGTCCTTAGCATAATGATTTTTCCCACCACAATAGAAACAGCTTACTCCGGAGTCACCATCCACCTTCGGTTCCTTCTTGTGCTCCTCAGCTTTCGGTTCATTAATCACCTCTTCAGAGCTGTAACTCCCCTGCCAGTTTCGGTTTTTGTTGCTGGGGAATCTCTTCTTTATGAACCTTTTGGGATTGGACACCATCATGGCATAATCCTCTGATGTGAGATCATATTCCTCCAGGTTGAGGTCTTCATCCTCCATCACATTTTTACTTTTAGACAGGAGGGCCAACGAACCGAGACTAGTAGCAACATTCTTTTCTTGCACCACAATCTTCTCTTGAGACTTGAGAATACCCACCAGTTTCACCAAAGAGTAGGATTTAAACTGCTCATGGGCTTTAACTGTGGAAACTACTGCTCTCCATTCAGACCTCAGACCATTCAGGAAAGTAACCTTCTGTTTAATAAGCTTCCTTTCAATATCGTGTTTGATCATCTTGCTAAGAAGATGATTGAAGCGATCGAACGTCTGGGTCACAGTTTCTTCAACCCCTTGCCTGAATTCTCCAAACTCGGATAGAAGCAAAGTTTGAATAGAATGTTCAAGATCCTCGTCTGTAGAATACAGTTCGCGAAGTCTATCCCAAACATCCTTTGCCGTCGTGCATGAACTAACCAATCTGAATGTATCGGACTGAAGGGCGAACCTGATCAATCTTAATGCCTTGATATTGCACTGGAACTTATCCTTTTCATCTTGTGCAATATCTTTCACGTCCTTTAGCAGATCATTGTATTCTTTTTGAGTCTTGATGATTCTGGACGTTGCAGAATGAGAAAACGGTCCATTGGTGATGGCTTCCCAAATGAGATACCCATTCTCCTCCGATCCAATAACGTAGTCTTCGAAGTGATGTGCCCATACTTCATAGTCATGGGTGTATAAGATCGGAATCTTTGTCGTCGAACCAATGTTGTTGGAAATATTAATAAGGTTTGATTGTGTCGCGTCCATTATGATCGTAAAAACCTGTTCAAAGATCAGACTTGTAATAAAGCAGATTAGGGCAAAATAATAAATATCAAGATACGTCAATAAAGAGATGACGGCTCAATAAATATTGATGATTGCGGAAAAACCCTAATGGAAATCTTTTTCACAGAAAAGATGTGTATCAATTACACAGCCTCCTGCTCTGATACCAATTGATGAGATTAAACAACCTTTAATCTATAAAGATCGATTAGATCTTGAACAAGTAAGTAAACAAAGACGATATAAACAAAATAATAAGAACAAGACAAGATGGAATCAAACGTGTCAAATGATTAAACAAAATCCTCAGAAGAGCTCGATTAAGAACATCAACTGTAGAGGATTGGAAGGTTACAAGAACGATCAAAGAAACCTGTTGTCGTCTAGAGGTATTGTTATTCTCAGATCTCTAAAACCTTGACCTAATATGCATGCAAGCGTAAATTTATATACAATACATAAAAGGTTCACGGTTGGACAGGCCCAAACCGGAATACAAAATAGCATAATCAGTCGAGCCCAAAAGACGCAATCTACAAAGCCCAACAATATATATATATATATATATATATATATATATATATATATATATATATATATATATATATATATATATATATATATATTAACTAAAATCTATATTATATTAACTAATATATATATATATATATATATATATATATATATATATATATATATATATATTAACTAAAATAAATGAAATCTATAAAATCTAACTAATATATATATATATATATATATATATATATATATATATATATATATAAAATCTATATTAACTAAAATAAATAATTAATTATTAATTTTATATTAATGAATTATATGTAAAGTAATAATAAGTTATCATTATAAAACTTGATTAAAAAACTTTTTTTTAATCATTATGTAATAATTACATTTGATTAATATTAAAAATGATTAGGTTGTTTTTTTAGTATAGAATGTTTTTTAGTAAGGGATAATGACATGAAAGGGTAACAAACTATAATCTTTCTATATATTTGGTCACTTAACTTTTTTTGATGCATATTTAACCCTTAAACTTGTTTTTTTTTGTTTAAAAAATATCACTATTACCTGCAATAGCATGTAAACTTATTTTGGGGTTCCAATTCCACCTCCGACGGCTTTTCTGGCGGAAGTAAGCTCCGACGACATTTCCGGTTTTCTTTACCTCCGGCTACATTTTTAATCTGAGTTTTATTGAAGGAATCGAACCCAAAAATTCAGGAAAAGAACTCACAAAAAACACCCAACTGTGTGTTCTTGCTGTTTGTGTGTGAAATTTCGAATCTTGAAGAGGAAGATAAAGAACCCAAGAACTTAAACCTAGATTCTCTCTATCTTCGCTCTTTATCATTTGAAACACATCCAACGTACACATCATCGTTATGCAAAAATTAGTAATCTCCAGATTCAAATGGTTTTGAAATTGTTTAGGGTTTCTTGATGTTCGAGTTTCGGTTTGTGAAAGATTTTCCAAATTCGAGTTAGGGTTTCGATTGCATGTTGATGATCCGCCTGTTTTTCAAGTTTTTTCCGCCATAGCAGATCTTGACTGTTGTACAATATTATCACTTCTGATTCAAACAAAAACTCAACACTTACTAACAGATTTACCATTTTTAAAGACGAAGATTCGGATTTTTAAACGAGTGTACCAATCTGAAGATCGAAATGGTCGTGTTAATCAAACCTAATTAGGGAAAACTCACTACAATCGATTAGTTATTGTTGTTGCTTTTTGAACTTATCAGGAACTTTACCTTTTTCTTTGTAGGGTTTTACAAACACACTAATGTAGCATACGAAATGTGAGTCTCCTTTCACAAGTACGAGTTTAACAGTTTCTACGTAAACAAATGTGATGAATCTGATATGGGATCTGAACAGGCCATACATGCTACGAAAGAGAAGAAACAAGATTTAAGAAACATTTTTTGAAATTATTTTTATGTGATTTAACAATGGAGAAGATTGAAACAAAAAAACGGAAATGTCGCCGGAGAAGATAACCGAAGATGTCGTTGGAGCTTCCATCCACCGGAAAAGCCGCCGGAGGTGGAACTAAACCCCCCAAAATAGGTTTTACCTGCTATTGTAGGTAATACTAAGTATGTTTAAAAAAAAAAAAAAAAAAAAAAAAAAAGTTCAATGGTTAATAATCAACCAAAAAAAGTTAAGTGACCAAATATATACAAAAGATATAGTTGATTTACCCTTTCAAGTCATTATCTATTTTAGTAAATAAGGGTGTTTATTTAGCTAACTCCTTGTTTATAACAAGTTATGGACATTGTAAGCTTTTTGATGTGATTAAGTGGCTAAGTATTTATTCCAAGAATGAGTCCAAGCATGCTTAACACTTGTCTCATGAAGTTTTGAAGCATAGGTGTTGTACACCAAGCTATCTATATGTTTAATACTAGCCACAAAAGGTGCAATTTCTCAGGCATCTGGTGAGTCATGACAACATGAAATGTGAAGCATTAACCCATCTAGAAACACATCAAAATATAGCAACCTATTGTGCTAGTTGGTCATTATCGAAAATCAAATTGTGAATTTAAGTTATTTGAATTACAAGATCAAGAAAAATGCACACATCACAGTACACTTTAAATGACCTTCAAACTTGCTTGACCCATTTTAAACCCATTTCATGTTTGTCTACAGTCCCAACTTTACCCATTTGATATCAATACAATGAAAACCCAATTGTTTCAAATAACACAACAATTTGTGGTTTCAAGTCCATATAAATAACTCTTTGAAGGTTGAATCAATGGTTTATTTAAACACGAAATGATTTCGCTCATTGCTTTTTAGGGTATTCCCTTGCTCCAAAAATGGTCGATCCGATTCTCACATTTGTACTTCCCATTTCAATCTACATAGATGACAAAATATTATATTATAAGCTGGTTTTTTAAAAAGTTAGGCATTTGACTAATTTCAACAGTGTCAAGATTATATACTCATTAGATTCCTGGAATTAGACATTTCACTTACAGCTAGCTCAAAGTCGCCTGACATGCCCATTGATAATTCACATTGTTCTTCAGGTATTCCAAGGGCATTGCATACCTCACTTCTGCAGTTTGTTAATGTCTGAAAAATCCTTTGATTATGAGGACATGTGAAGAACAAAAATATGTAAAAATATAAAGATATGTGTTTAGAATCGATTTCACCTTGAAGTTCTCTGGAGTTGAAGTGTAATCTGGCATTCCGATTGTCATTAACCCACAAAACTCAAGGTTTGTGCACTTTGAAGTAACATGTTTCACAAGATCCAAGCACCCATCTGGGTCAACTCCAAACTTTGCTGCAATGAGGGTATTTTGGTCTTTTAACAAATAATGAAATAAAAGATAGTGAAGTTCTTTCAGTCTTGGAAGGAAGGAAGAAAGTCATGTTCACTCACATGTTTCTCCACTTGTATTAACCTGGACTAACACCTTCAAAGGTTTCCTTCCAATGTTCCCAATAACTCGATCAAGATTATTTGCTATCTAGAAAAAAAAAAAAAAATTTGAAGAAAAAATGACATACACTGATTCAAAAAGCCTGGTTGATACAATTTCTTAAGTATAACAAGGAATATTGGTATTACCTTTTCATCATCTACAGTCTCCACCATGAACAGATTTGGTACTCCAGCTGCACATCAAATTATAGCAAGATCAATACGTTAAACATGCTTCCACTATAAATGAGCAAAAAAATAATTGAGAAATTGTAATTTTTTTATCTTACTCAGAGCATCATGAATTCATGTTTCCTAATTGCTACTGTGTTACAACCCTAAATAAGAGGCCTATAACACTTACTCAAGAGAGGTTTCACTTTGTTGCTCTGTAAATTCCCAATAAAGTGCCACTCAATGTCTTCAGGGAGCTGCAAATTTAATCAGATTTTTTGCTTTAGTATGTTCATCATTACCTAATAAAGGTAAATTACTAGTCCAGTAATCAAAACCCTAAATTTTTACAGTTTCGAAATTGCTGGGATTAAAATTAGATTGAAAGAAGATGATAACCTGAGGTGCTTTTTCCACAATTTCCTGGACGTAGTTTTCACCAAAATAACGGTGCCCGGCGTCATAGACTTCCTGGAGAAGTGAAACGGGTTTTGTTTTACTAACGGCGACAACTTTAATCCGATCAGGAACACGCGAGGATCTTTCAGCGGCTTGTTTGACGCGATGAAGAACTGACCTAAGAGCCGTAGCTGCAACGCCATCCATGGCGGAAGCTGCCATCGTCAGATACCCTCACACCCCTCCCGAGTTATAGCAAAAGAAAAGATTAGAAGAAAAAAAAAAAAAAAAAAAAAAGTAAGGAGAGAAAAGAAAAAGGAAAAAGAAATTGTGATTTGTTCCGTAAAGAAATAGAAGTAAATATAAACATTTTGTTTTTTTTTTTCAAATCCTCCCAAATCGGGAGGAAAGGCAGGAGGGAAAGTTTTCCTTCCATTTTCTTCCACTTCCTTCTTTTAATGAAACTCGAGAGCACTATTCTCTCTTGCTTTCCTCTCATTTCCTTTCTTTTCTCTCTTTAAGTTGAACTCGGGAGCAGGGTGTCAGTGTTGATGTTCTTCCCGTCTTCTTTTTCTCTTTCATTTTCATTTGAGTGAGATGAATTCAAAAGTGGGCCAAATAGACTATTTGAATATTGAAATCCCCTTATGCCCATTTGAGACTTCATGATGGCCCATCCAGATCCAGCCCATCATGGGTCCAATAATATACTACTATGTATAAGTTTTCTTTTGGCAAAAATAAGTTATCTTATTGAAATTTAACCTATAGTAAAATCGTAAAAATAGTTAATAGAAGTATATAAAGTAGCTTATAAGGTACCTTATCGATAAACTAATTTGATGTCATGGGGTCAAATTTGTAACCTATTCAGCATTCAATTAGCCTACAATCAAGAGTAAGTAGTCAAATGGGACTAGGAATGGGCATGAAGCACTTGCAAATAGATTAGGGTCAAGCATCCCGAGAGTCTAGTGACATGGTTATGGATGAGAGCTCAACATATTGATCGATGTCCGTGCGGCGTCTTAGGTCCTCCATGTATTATGTTTATCTCGGTGAATGGCCTTCCCTTATACGTATGTTAACCGGTTTTCGCATGGACTTAGGCTTGTCAGGGAGGCATCAATAACTCTAGACCATTTTTTGTCTAACCCACATGGTCCTCCTTCGAAATCGGGCCTTCGACGAACACCAAGGTTTCCCGACTCTCCTCGGATCTCATAATCACTTGACTTGCCGAGAGGCGGACTCGGCACATGAATTCAACGGGTAGACAAGAACAACGCACTTAGGGCATATGACCCCCCCCCCCACCCCATTCAAGCAAACCAGACAACACGTCTTCATTCCTCAGCCAACATGGTTTCGACACATTCAGGGCGTAATAAAATCAAAAACTAATTGTAACAACGTAAATTTTCAAACCAAAACTTTCAACTTAAAAACACATTTGTCTCAATAATAAAATCACAAAATATCACAATGTCAAATCATCAAATCTCATATCAAAAACTGTTCATATATCAAAACTTCAGGATCCTCTTGATCATAACTCAATCTCTGATGTGTGTACAATCAAGTCGGCGCCTTCCCGTGATCTTTAGAAATACCTAAAACACATACCACATAACACAGTAAGCACAAAGCTTAGTGAGTTTCCCCAAAATACCACACACATCACATTAGCCACTCGAGGCTAACTCAATACGAACCTCTAGTCAATGTGCTCCAGTGGAGACCCTCAGGTTCCACAACTCGGGTGGACCCTCCGGCCCTAACTCAATAAGTTCATAACAATAAGCATAAACCACAAGGACAAAATGCAGAGTATCACAATACATATATAAGCACATAAGACATCTCAGTCACACGAAGATACCACTCATGGTAAGTATAGTGAGAAGACTCACCTCGTAAGCTAGTAAGTAAAAGTCTCGTACTTAGAAATCTCGAACTAGCATCCGCCTATACATAGGATAATCATCTCTAATTAATACTCTATTTATACTCAAATACATCAAGGGTTGCTCTCTCTTTCTCTTGGAATGGGTAAAAGACCATTTTACCCTCCATGGTCACCATTACTCATGTTGACCAAACCTTAAAGTCAACAGAATTCAAAATCGAGTCAGTCATTCCAAGTTTGACCTGACTCGCCGAGTGCACTCATGTGACTTGTCAAGTCCACTCGTCCCTCAGAAGTCTTCGTGAAGGTCCAGCTCGTCGAGTTATCCCCTAACTCGCCGAGTTATAGCATAGCCAGCTCATCGGGACAAAACCCTAACTGACTCGTCGAGTCGGCTCATCGACTCAGTAAGTCCATTCAGACTCATGTCTTAAACAGATGATTTCAAGGCAGCAAACCCTCTCACACTCTAGATCTAAGCTCTTAAGGCTTGCTTATCACGTAAGGCCACAAGCTTTACATTCATGCATGGCACTTAGGGCTTGAAACGCCAAAAACATGCTCTATTAAGGGTTTTTCACTCAAGGTTACATTATGGCTGAATAAAGCAGGGATCTTTGGACTCTAGGGACCTCACAAGGTCTAGATCTGATGTCCAAATCTCTATATGTGCATAAAACAGTCAAAATCCCAATATTAGATAGAAAAGAAGCCCTAAACTCCAATAATATGAGATCTACCCAAACTAATGAGAAAGGTACAAATTTTATACCTTTTACAGAAGCTCTTGGATGAACAACAACAGATCTAATAGCCTCCTCTTGTTCCTTTCTTGAAATCCTTCTCTATACTTCCAAAGATGCACCAAAATACTCAATATTAACTCACACCCTCTCTCTATTAGCTCAAAGGGCAATTAGGGTTTCCCTCAGTGAAGGCAAGTAGCTGATGAGCTGCAATTGAGGCTGTACGTGCCCTTAAATAGGCCCCAAACCCGGGAATTTAGGGTTTCTCTCCACAGCGTCTACTCAGCGAGTCAGCTCTCTAACTCGTCGAGTAGATCATTAATCCTACATGGCACAAACCGACTCTACTGAACGAGTTGTAGCACCAACTCATCGAGTTGCTCCATAATCCACAAAATAAATAATTAAACAATATATCTGGGATTCCGGATGCTACACTAATTTATAGGGTAATTTGTCAAATAGGGTCATATTATAGTCATAATGAAGGATGGAAAGCAATTAAAAACAATTTGTCACATATGGAGTATGAACTTGTTTATCGTTTCTAAAAAACCATATGAACCGATTTTGATCATTATATACTATTGACGATTATAATATATAAATTCTATGTTTCAAATCTATATTTCACAAATAATCGATAAGAAAAACTAAATCATAGAATTAGATATTATTTAAAAATGTTATACACATGTCTAAACATATAGAATAAAAGTATACATATTAAAGTAATTAGTTTTGGTTCAAAAAGCTTTTAAACTAACTCCTAACTTTATCAAATAATTAAATATTCATTAAAATATTTATAGAAACATCATAATAAAAGACATGTATTAGTATAACAGTATTTTCCATTGAATAGGTTTATGGTGTGTGTCCATATATATATATATATATATATATATATATATATATATATATATATATATATATATATATATATATATATATATATCTTTACTATTATATAAAGCATATTCAACATTTCTTGAAAATTTTAAGAGGTACAAAACCTAATACATCATATACAATCATTTTATGCCTATTATTCATTACACTGATAACGCATAACGTATATATTTAATTAAATTAATAAAAAAAGCATAACGTAGTGGTGCAAAAACATCTACACAGAAACCCTAATCGGATGCTCCTCTTTTTCCCACACCATCATCGCAAGAGCAGTGAAGTAGCATACATTTTCTAACCTCACAACGCCCACCGTCTCCACCATCTCTCTGCCCTAACAGCAATTTTCCGGCGACCAAACCCCACCCCGATCCATCTCTGCCTCTCTTCTCTATCCTACCTAACTATCCAACCCTTCCAGCAATCATCGTCACAGACAACGCAATCACCGCTGCCCCCATCTCTGCCGCCATCCGGTGGCTAAGCGTCGACGACCAACGTGCTTGGACTCTGGCATCGTTGACCTCACTCATTCAATCGACCCTAAAAAGGCCATTTTCTTCTATGATAATCTCACTAAGGTAAATCTCATGAATATATGCTTTTTTTGTTTGATTATTCTTTATCAATGTGTATAACTGTTTCTTGCATTTTGTATTCCCGTCACATCCTTGCTCCACAGAGTCTTGATCCACCTTTGTTCTTCCCTCGCTACCACATCCACACTCCTCTTCTCTACACAAACATACACACCTTGCTAATAGACCTGACTCCATTTCTTCTAACTGATTACTCTTTGGTATTATATTCTATCTCTCTCTTTCTCTCTCTCTCTCTCTCTCCCCCTCTCCCTCTCCCTCTCCCTCTCCCTCTCCCTGTTATGTTTTATTGGTTTTATACCATAGATCAACATTTTGGGTTTTTGCTCTTAACTAGGTTTATGCAGGTCACATGAATCAAAAAGATTATTAAACAAACTAATTGGATGCGAAATTGGATATGTCTATATGTATGACAAATTGGGAATCTAAATTTGAGTTATTTTTACAATATTATGCTCTTAAATAGATTGTTCTACTTAAAATTTTAGTTTATCAGTTAATTATAGTAAAGGATGAAAATTACATGAGGTGATTTCCAAATCAGTTAATTATAGTAAATGATGAAAATTACATGAGGTGATTTCTAAATCAGGTAATTTCCAACACTATGCTCTTAAAATAGATTTATGTACATAACTTTCTAGGTTAAATGCAAAAAATAGTAACACTCTCAAAATTTTATTTCATATAAGATGTATCTACAGGCGATGGAATCAATTTGGAGTTCTAAAGAGGCGTTTCAAGCCCTGGAAAACTTGAATCGTAAGAGAAATAAAGTTAGTCTTCATTGTTTAGGTTGATTTATTTGTATTTACTTGGTAATATGATAATTAATTAACTTACAGATTGTATTTTTTTTTAAATTTTGACCGGTTTACTCAATTCCTTGCATATATCTTTATGCCTTATATCTTGCATTTGTTTTCTTAGTTATCTTCTTTATTAGTTGTCAAACATTTATGGTGCATCAATATAGGAAAACATTTTCTCAATTGGGTAACCAATTTTATATACATTTTCTAATTTAGGTTTATCAAAAAATCATCTTCTAACATGGTCAAAACTGTAATTTCACTTTTCTTTCTCAGAGACCGGTGGATATAGCGATGACATGATCCCTACAACGTGTTTTTCTTTTTCGTGCAAAGGTATCATACATCAATGAAGGTATGTGAATTTGATGGTCATGTAAGAAAATTGTGAATCTTGAGTTTGGGTATTAATGATATACATTTATTTTTATTTTTTCATGCACAGATCTGCTTGGACAAGCGTATCAGGCCCTGGGTGATCCTGAAAAGATTGAAGCTTAAGAGAAATGAAGTTATCCTTGACTGTTCACATGAAAATATTCAAATTATGCCACAAATGTTGAAGAGCTACAAAGGCTAGAGGTCGGAATCATATTTGAGTGAAAAGAGCATGGAAATACCACATTGAAGGACAAGGATTCAACCTAACCTGTTTAGGAACAACATACATTTTGGAGACTCATATGTACATGTATAATTAGCTTGTGATACAATATGTAAATTCATGCTAATCTGCCTACACACCTAAATCGATGTACACACCTACACACCTAAATATAAACTCACACACCTGGTTCTTTATGTAATATTTGTCATTTTTTCTGTTGTTCAGGAACTTAGATCACTGAGTTTACGAGTATGCAAATGGCTTATCTAGATCTAACACACCCACACACCCACCTGGTTCAATATACTAACCACTATTTCTACATTTGTGTGTGCTAAACTTTGGTTTTTGTAAACATTGGTATCTAAAGAGATTTCCATGTTCTACTTGCTGCTAATTATGTTTTGCGATTCAACAAGAGCTGATGACTATGACTTGGTGGTTCTTCAATGGTTAGTTCAACTTATATTTTCATAAATATTTCTTGAAAATAAGATTATAGAGATAAATTTTTATATTAATAGGAAAACTGAAAACTATTAATGTCAAATAGGAGAAAGTGGAAGCTAAGGTAGAACAACATTCTTGTTTGCTAACATTTCACAGTTACATGTAAAATGAAAAAGATAAATTTTCATATTCACATGTAAGTTTTTAGAGCTGAATGTCACATATTAATCTTTTCCTTTTTGTTGTTATTTCGACATGTTTTTTTCTAGGTCAACGGTAATCGGCATTTTGTTGGGTTTTGGTTAAAGGTTCACTTATTTCTGTGTGTACTAGATGATTACAGACATAGGTAAAAACTCAAGAGTGTATTTAACTTGATTCTTGTTTCAAAACACAGTAGGATGTTCTTCTATTTAGTCAAATGTGGGCATTATCTTTATTACTTTAATTTCTAATGTTTGCTACTCTTTTTAGGAAAAGAAAATGTTGATTGATTTCTTTATTCAGCTTAAAGCACTTATTATATTGTCTTATTTTGAGGTGTTTTTTTAATAACTTTTTACTTGAACCAAATGAACCTTTTTTGCGCACTGTTGTGTTCATCCCACCAACTAGAATGAAAATGATTGCGAACTTTTTAGTGTAGCCGAGGGTTTGTTTGAAACTTGACTTCCTTCCCTTGCTTTTGATTTATTTATTTTTTTTGGAAAAATACTTGATAAAGGATTTATTTTATATCTTCTTATCATTTATAGGGTTGGGATTTATCTTTTCAAGTAATGGACCTTCCCTTGCTTGGATTGTTCTTTGTGATCATGTATGCTGAGATAAGCAATTGAAAAGTACATGTTTAAGCTCTTAACAAGTGGGAACATACTCTCTTTTTTAGCTTATGTAAAAAAAGGTCTATTTCAGATTCTATCATAAGCGGTAGGCTGTGTAGAAAGCATTATTTGCTTAGTATTTTACATTTAGCCGGGTTTATTAATGTTTTAATTCGAGTATTATTACAATTACTTTACAAGCATAATGTTAAATCTAATTGGGTAATAGATGAACAGTTAATGGTATATAATACGGAATAGCATCTCAGTCATTACTTGGTAAACTATCTTTTAAGAGTTTTTATATACTTATTATGTTATTTATTATTAAATCTGTGTTGTATACAAGTTAGAAAGTAATTTATTTATTAAATTTGTGCTGATATTGGTTAAATAGACCGATTATTGATATCTGTTGCAATTTGCCAAAAAATAAAAAAAAATCATAGAATTTTACTGTTTCTTCTTTTACAGAGAACCAGAGTAGGTGCACGGAGAAGACAACAAAATGGTTGTACTAATTGATTACAAAGATAAAGCCCCTGGAATGGATGAGCAATGGGTGAAATAGCTCCTCTAATAGTTGCCTTAGCTGTTTGGAATTTGGATTTGTGTTGATGATATGGTGTTTTTTTTCTACAAATATCTATTTTTTTCAGCCTTAGCACGCCCCTTTTTCTTTTGTCAAAGTTTACATTTTTACACTTAAAACTTTTTTTTTGTTGATTTTTACTTTTTTAGCTCCATTAGTCGGTGCTAACAATGGCCGACAAGCTATAGCATCACTTGCATCAATACCAACAATGGTTGGTCGTTCTTTAATTGGTTAATAATGGGGATAATTTTGAATGTCATAGGTTGCAAGATTCAGATATTTTTGGTAACAATCAACTCTGAGAATAAAAAGTCATTATATGGTCCTTTAAAAGGGAGGTACAATGGAGATGAGAGAGACAGATTGTCCCACAAGTTTAATGACGGCATGCATTATCTCACTGCCACCCCATTTTTTATATACCTAATTTTGTGTTTGGATGAACTTGAGCTGACCATGCTTCTGTTTTGTTGTTCTTTTCTGTTTGGCTGTTAATAGCATTGCACTTTGACTTTAGTTTATATTTTTTTCAAAAACGGTTAAAAGAATGAATTTTTAGTGCCATTTAAAAAAATTTCTTGACCTACTTTTCTTTTGCTTGAAATGGCATATATGTGTGCTTACGGTTCATTTTCTTGGTTTGACATCAGGTCTGTTCACTCAGGTCAAATATGTTATCTTATTTTTAATTTTTTTTATATACACATAGGCAAAAAGTAGGTGTGTTTTGTAAATTTTTACAAATTAGTGGATGTATCTGCATGTTTGTTTTTACTTTTTATAAAACCAAAGAGAAATGAGATTTCTCTAGAAAAGATTGTAATTGTGTTATCATTTTCTTGATAGAATGGGTGTTTTAGTATAAAGTATTTTCAAATGAGTCTTATATTACAATGAATTCAAAGATTTTTTTGAATGGGTTGTGAAATGCTTTATTACACAAAGGTTGTGAGACGCCAAAAGAAATTTGATCACCACCTAAAAACTATATGTCGCCGTCGCATTGCGCGGGTACACAACTAGTATATATATATATATATATATATATATATATATATATATATATATATATATATAGAGAGAGAGAGAGAGAGAGAGAGAGATACAAGAAATCTTTTCTAATTATTCTAAATTATCTCTAATAACCCCCCCCCCCCCTTCAAGCTGAGAGGTGGTGGACCAACACGAAGCTTGGCACGAAATTGCTCAAACAAGGGACGTAAAAGACTATTCGTAAAGATGTCAATTGGTTGTAGATAAGTAGGGATATGCCAAGTGACCAATTTACCCAAAGTAATAAGCTCTCGAACAAAGTGATAATCGATGTCAATATGTTTGGCACGCTTGCGATAGATAGGATTTTGACTAAGAAACAAGGCAGTCTTGTTGTCACATAAAAGAGCGGGCTGTAACGTTTGTTCCAGGTATCATTTATATTTTCTAAGTTATAGGGTTTTGCACTGGGACTCGACGAGTTGGAGAGCCCAACTCGACAAGTAGAGATTGATATTGGACAAGGGACTTAGGATGTACTCGACGAGTTGGAAGGCCCCAACTCGACGAGTAGGCACTTTAAAGGAAAACCCTAATTTTCCAGGTTTAGTACCTTATTTAAAGGACTTAACCATTTGAATTGGCCTCCTTACTAGCCTCCTTACTCAGAGAAACCATAGAACCGCCTCCCCTTCTTGTTCGTTGTAGTTTTGTGTGTTGTGGTGTGATTTTTGAAGGAAGTCTTGAAGAGAGAAGTAGCAATCTTGGAGGGGTGACCTTGGATCCATAAACTCTACATCAAGGGCTGCATTTTGAAGGTATAAAGCCATAACCTTGACATGTAGTGTTTTAGATCTCATATTCTTGTAGTTAGGGCTTGTTTTGGAACTTTGGGTTGGATGTCCCAAGATAAGAGGCTTCCAGAGGTTAGGAGTGCATATTTTGCCTCTATAAGACATCTAGAGGATTAAAGTTGCAAACTTTAATAGCCTCCATGTCCTATTCATGCATTATGTCCACAATGAAGGCTAAAATGGATCTTGGAGAGTATTTCACGCATGTGTGGACATAAAGTTAGAAACTTACGTGATTTGTCCACCCTTTGACATCAGATCTATGCCTTGGATTGATGGGATGACAGTTTAAAGGCTTAATGAGTCAAGACCTTCCTCGAAGGAGCTAGGGTTTGAGTCTAAGGCATATTAGATGGTCTTTTGACTGAAAAGGACCGATATGTTAAGACAAGGGTAAACTAGACGAGTTGCCCTGGAAACTCGGTGAGTTAGATCGAGTTTTCCCGTTTTCGGTCTGCAGAGTAAACTCGGCGACTTGGAATGGATTTTTCCTGTTTTCGGTATGATGAGTAACTCGATGAGTTGATACAATTTGGCGAGTTAGTTAGGGTTTTCCCCGGTTTTCTGAACACTGAAGGGACTCGACAAGTGGCTAGATGCACTCGATGAGTTGGGTCAACATGGACTGTTGACCTTGACTGTTGACCATGGTTGATCAAGTTTGACTTTGAGGGTATTTTTGGTATTTCGGAATTTTGACAAAACTAGTCACATGATGGTTGTAGGCAGTTGAGTTAGAGTTGCGCGTTGGGACTTATCTGATCTTATCTTATCAATTCAACATTCTTGAGAGGTAATTCTCCTCACCATACCAATAGGATGAAGGCACCAAGGCTAACCCATTTAGTTAGTTGTAGTGTTTATGGTAGATTCACTACTGTTATTTCTAGTATGCATGTATATGAGAATGTACTGGTACTTATTGACTGGATATGTGAAGACCACTTGGGGAGCCCGTGGCAGTTGGATATAAGACCATGTGAGGGAGCCCATGGCATTCCTAGGTAAAGACCATGTGGGGGAGCCCATGACAAGTAGTTAAGACCATGTGAGGGAGCCAATGACATGTAGGAGTAAGGCCCTGGAGGGAGTCCACAACATCCCTATATGTTTATGTATGAGTTATGTAGTATGATACATATTTTGTGATATATGATATGCTAGTTGATAATTACGTTATTTGCATGGAAGACCCCGGGGGGCCCGTTGTAGTTGGATATAAGACCATGTGGGGGAGCCCATGGCATTCCTAGGTAAAGATCATGTGGAAAAGCCGATGGAAAGTAGGTATAAGACCCTGGGAGGAGCCCACGACATCCTTATATGGTTGTATGCATGGCTTATGTGGTTTATGTAGCTTTTATAGCTAATATGGATTATTTGATCATGTGGATTGTATAGGGAATGCTATGGGGAACTCACTAAGCATTAGCTTACAATTTGTTGATTTTTTTTAGGTACATCTGAGCCTAAGGGCAAGGGCAAGGCTTGATGGCACGACATGCACTCTTCGACATTTGATTTAATTAGACACTCTGATGTTTGAAATAAAATGTTGATGTTATGGATTTTGAAAACAATTGTCATTGTTACTTCATATCTTATGGGAATGTTTTGGTTAATTAAATATGAAAATTTTATTTGAAAATTTGGGTCATTACAAGTTGGTATCAGAGCCTTCGTTTGAGGGATTCGGGCACACTCTTGGGTGTGTCAGGACTCAAACTAAGGAAATGGTAAAAGTGTATTCAAAAATCAAAAGTTAAAAACTTCTTAAAATAGAAAAAGAGGAGAGTGCAATGCGCGTGATCGGCCGAGCTCAAGTAAGTAGTTCCCCAATATGTTAGCCATGCTATACTGATATTTGGATTATGATAATCGTATGAATCTTGCTACGTGTATGCTTTCAAATTTGTATACGGTTAGGGTCTTATAGCCTCAGAATGATTGATATGGCCTTATTTCCTGCTCCTTGTCTGGTTGTCGTCTTAGGGTAGAGTCAGTTATTCGAAAGTCTATTTGATCCTGTTCTATGTATAATTTGCATGCATAAGGCAACGTGTTATGATTGAATTCTGGTTTGATATGGATGAAGCAAATCTTAGGATAGCCTAGGATTTGAGCTATGCGGTAGCCTGTGAGATATGTTTTGTTCTGGGACGAATTAGGGTTATCAGGTAGAGCTTGGGGAAGGTACAGGTAGGTGTGGAAGGTAGTATTAGGCCCGCACTACAGAAAGCATAGGGCCTGTACCCGAACTAATGTTAGACCTGGAAACTCTAAGGAGAACAAGTGTAGGAAGATCCCCTTTTTGGACATTTTAATCATCATGTCTTATGATATTTCAGATCAAAATGGTGGTAACACGGTTTGGAGTAGGGGGATTAGGATTAGGATTAGGGTCTGGATCTGGTCGGGCAATGGTACATCTCCCATTGATGAGAGGTTGCGTGAGCTCATTGCAGTCGAGGTGACAAGGGGCATCCTTGATACTACCCTAATGATTTTTTGGACGGTCAAGGAAGGGTTGTTGGGGTAACACTCAAAGTTGGAAAGCCAAGAAAAGAAAGAAAACCCCAATTTTAAGGGGAGACTCGGCGAGTCCAAGGAGGGACCCGACGAGTCCGAGCGGGATCCGGGTCGAGGTGTAAGCGACCGACTCGGCGAGTCGAGCAAGGTGACTCGGCGAGTCTGGTCTGGGCAAGGAAAACCCTAAATCCGGGACTTGGAGCTTATTTAAACGCCTCATTCTCTTCCCTAAGGTTCCTTTAGTGCCTCTTTCACTCAGAACAATAACCCTAGCCGCTATAATCGTTTTGGAGCAAGATCTAACCCTTGGTGAAGCTTTTTGGAGCTTGAGAGAGAGAGGATAGTCATTGTAGAGCAAGAAGGGGGCCTTGGATCTAGAGTTGGTGGAGTATTTTTGAGCATTTAAATGTAATAAATCGTTACCTTCCCTCTTTTGTTTAATAGATCAACCTTGGCTATGAGATTTGGAGCTTTTATGCCATGCTTAAGAAACTATTTCGAGTTAGAAGCCAGATCTGAAGTTACTACTTCAGATCTGAGTGTATCTTGGCCTAGAAAGTCATAAAGCATCTGTTCTTGGGTTGATAGTGAAGCTTCTTTGTCTTAAACCCTAGTTTGGATTGTCTTAAGCCTAGATCTCTTGATCTACACATAAAGTTTGCCACTTTACGTGAGGGATAGGCCCTAAAAGTATGGATCTATGAGTTGGAAGCCTTGTTTGGCTCGAAAAGCCACTACATGGATTAAGGACTGAATAGACTCGGCAAGTCCTTTGAGGGACTCGGCGAGTAGTATGAAGATGGAGGCGAACTCGACGAGTTGGATGAACAACTCGGCGAGTCTGTTGAAGATTGCCTTGGACTCGGCGAGTCTGCTCTTGGACTCGGCGACTCAAGTCGCGAACCCCAAACCCTTCAAGTCAAGGCTCAGTTTAGCGAGTTGAGCGGGGACTCAGTGAGTTGGACAGGTCAGAACTCGGAAATCAGTGAACTCGGTGAGTCAGTAGACTGACTCGGCGAGTAGGGTCAACATGGAAGGTTGACTTTGGCCAGGACTTTGACTTTGATCGGAGTTGAGTTAGTTGACTTTTAGAGGTTTGACAGGCTAAGTGTTTCTTTGTTATTGGTAGCTCGGAGAGTTAGAGGAGCAGCGTTTCAGATGGTGGTTGGTTAGCAGTCCGAGGGTTACCAGCAGAATTCAGCAGTTCAGGTGAGTTTCCTTCCAGTAAGAACGGGTCTAAGGCCACAATGTCGGCCCATTCAGTTAGCAGTAGTTTCCGGACCTCGGTCCAATGCAGTAGTTAGTATGTTTGATGCCTTCGTGGCTCTGACAGGATTTATGTGTTATGTGTTATGTGTTATGTGATTCGGGCTACGGCCCGATGCAGTATGCAGTATATGTGTTCATGATAGTTGATATGCTATGCTATGCTATGTCCAGTCAGTTTCCGGACTTCGGTCCGATGTAGGGAGCAAGGCCCCACTTAGTTCGGACTTCGGTCCTATGCAGGGGACAAGGTCCCAGTCAGTTTCCGGACTTCGGTCCGATGCAGGGGGCAAGGCCCTAGTTAGTCCGGACATCGGTCCGATGCAGGGGACAAGGTCCCAATCAGTTTCCGGACTTCATTCCGATGCAGGGGCAAGGCCCCAGTTAGCCCAGACCTCGGTCCGATGCAGTGGGCAAGGCCCAGTATGTGCTTTATATGTTATTGTATAGTATGTGGTAGTTTGGGGGAGCTCACTAAGCTTCGTGCTTACAGTTTCAATTTTTGGTTTCAGGTACTCGGTTTTCAAAAGAGGAGCTCGGAAAGATTGCAGTGCACACACCATAGTCAGCTAGCCTGGGATGTTCTACTCTGATAATAAGTTGTATTTCGAATTAATGCTACGAAATTATGTTATGATTTATGTGACGGTTTTTATGAATATGGTTTTTAGTAATGTTTTAAAAAGAAAATTTTAGTTGTGATTTTTGGGATGTTTCAAGTTGGTATCAGAGCCTTGGTTTGAGGGATTCGGATACACTTCGAATGTTTCTGAACTCAAACTAAGGAAATGGTAAAAGGTTTTAAAAAGAAAGACATTTCGAAAGAAATTTTTAGGAAAGAAAGAGTTTTTGGAAAAAGCAAAAGAGAAATTTTAGAAAGAAAATAACTTTAAAGAGAGAAATTGGTGTGGTGCATGCAATCAGCCGAGCTTAAGTAAGTACTCCAAAATTACCCATGCAAGTTTATGTGATGACTATCAGTTTCAGTTCCAGTTTCAGTTTCAGTTTCAGTAGAACAACATGCTAGTATAGGACTAAGGATCTAGGAGGATGCCTTATGTGCATGCTTTATGTGTTTCAACTTTACAAGAATTGCATTCTAGTATTGAGTAGACAGTAGTAGGATAGCCTGTTTAGGTTATGCCTAATAGTATGAGCTTAACATTGTATGCTAGTACAGTATCTCGTTATGAGAATAGATTTGTTTGAGTAGTTTCCTGTATCCAAATGATGTTTGCTTTGTGCTTTGTGGGACTCTGAGTGATGGGAGTTAGCCATTAGGTGAATACGTCACATCACATGTGATCAGGGTTGAATAATCTCAGAGTGTTAGATTTGGCCCTATTGCGCATCTCTTGTTTGAGTCTAACCGTTGTAGGGACGAGTCTTTTACTCGAAGGATTATATGAGCCTCATTACATGTGATGGTATTCAGGTGATGACTAATTAGTATTACAAGGAGGCCTTCAGCAGCTGAGGACTGGTTTGAATGGAGTCAGAGGTTTCCCTAGGGCAAGCCTAGGATGAGAGTGGCAGATATCAGTAGTAGTAGAGTGACTCGGTGGAGTTGAGGTAACTCTTGAGGAAAGTACGGATAGATGTGGAAGGTAGTATGGGCCCGTACTACTGAAAGCAGAGGATCCGTACTTGATTTAAGAGGGGCCGAGACAAAACCAGGGAACTAGTAGAGTGTGTGAGAGATCCCTCAGCAGCGGTGTGTATATTGATCAGCAGCGTGTTATATTTTTCAGCATGGTGACTTTGCGCGAGATACCAGTTAGCAGTTCAGGTACCAGGGAGGGATCTGGCTCGGGCTCTGGAGACGGGCAACTTGACGATCAGATGAAGGAGTTCATTTCCGCAGAGATTATGCACATCATTATCGATCAGACTCCAGTGATTTTCGGTTCAGTTAAAGAGGCCATTATGGAACTTATGGATAGTCATCTTGAGGCCTTTAGGGCCGAGGTGGTTTCAGGGCAGATTGGGGCTCGTCTAGAGCCCGATTCTTATGAGGTTCAGGGAGATCCCATTTCAAGCTTTCTCCATCAAGGGACAAGAGTGAGTCAGGCACCCTGTCTCAAGAGAGACCTCTGCATGATTGGATAGTTGGGGAGGTTTCGCAAGCCATTCGCGAGGGGTTGCCCGGCATGGTCGCGAGGATTATTGATAGGTTGACTACGAAGCTCCATGATCAGACAGCAGTTGTTCAGATGATGGATGGAATTGATAGGGTAGCTCAGGAGCGAGAGTCGGGCAGGGAGTCGGAAGGGAAGAGGAAAACAGATTGGTCACAGGTAGCCACAAGTTCGGGAAAGAGGCCCAAAGGGTCGGATTGGAGATCGAGGTATTATCAGAGCCGCAGTCGATGTAGGAAGTGTGGTAGGTGGCACTTGGGTGCGTGCAGGAGTGGTAGTGATGGTGATTTGGGCTGCTTCAGATGCGGTCGAATGGGTCATTTCAGCAGGGATTGTACTACTACCATCGCCCAGGGGCTTGACCTGATATGTTTCCATTGCGGTCAGAGAGGTCACAAGAAGGCCCACTGTCCAGGTGTGTATGCAGCCGAGCAGGTGATAGCTTCTGCGTCTATGTCTTCAAGTACCACCAGCGGTTACCGGGGCCGGGCTAGGGCGCTCACGGCTCGAAGCAGATTGTACCGGTTGATTGCAGCTAGGGTCCGGGCAGCGCCGGGTGTTAGAGGTATGTATCTTTTGCCTTCTTGTCAATTATTATTCATGATATTATTGTTATGTTGCTGCAGCGATATTTATAAGCGTATGTTTTGGGGTATCATATTACCTGTTTGTGATCGAGTTCTATGCCATCTGCATACCTTGGATTTTTGGTTAGTAGTCAAGGGATGGGTTTTATCGAAAAAGGTTACTTAGGGTGCAGTAAGTGTAGCATGCCTTGGAGGGACTCGGTATGTCTCACTAGTTCGGAGCTGTATAAGTTTTAGAAATGGAGTGGTTAGATCCCTAGCTATGGTAAGCGTGGGATTCCTCAGCAGATTAATTATGGAATGGTAGCAAGGATTTGGATTTCTATTCATTGAGCAGCGAGGTGTGGGCGGGATTGAAGTGGGGGAGAACCCTCCGAGTATGCGAGGGCAAGAGCATGCTGACCCGGAATGAGTGCGCAATCCTTGAAAAGAGAGGATAGTAGCATAGCAATGGGTGGATCAAGGAGTTCAGAATTGGGAGTTTGGCAGAAGTTCGTTCATGTATTTGATATGGTTAGTAGCTATTTGGGAATCCAGGTTGGAGGACCGCCGATAGGACTCTATTGAGTCGGAAGAAGGATCTTAGAAAGGTTAGCAAGAGATGTTCCCGTGTTAGTAGTCAGTGGTGGAGACAACATGTAAGGTTGTGTGGATTCAGGAGTTGGAAGTTTGGAAACTTCCCAATGTTAGTTTCATGTTCTGGATTAGTAGGCGGTGGGTGTGGGGACCAGGTCGAAGAATTTCTCGACGGAACGTTAATTTCTTCAAGGATATAATATGTTGAGGTATATGAAGCATTCGATGATTGAGGGCTGATTTGAGAAGTCAGGATGAGGGATTGCTAGCAGAACTATGGATAGACAGGAAGTCCTCGGATTAGTGATGGGTAAGCAGCCAGATAGTAGTAGTAGTGTTGTAAGTCTGCGGGGGTAGCCGTAGCGTTCTCTAGCAGCCAGACAGTACTAGGGTGTTGTAAGTCTGCGGGTGTAGCCGTAGCATTCACCAGGTTAGTAGTCAGAATGAGCGCGTTGTTTTGGACGCAAAGGGGGGGGGGAGCAGTAGTACCCACCAGTTCGTGTGAAGCAGAGAGTATATAGAAATCCACGGGTTGGATTTCGAATTCTCCAGAGTTTAGTCATAGTTGTGCCAGCCATGCGACAGATGGATCGTCAACACAATCATGAGATCAGGGAAGCAGTGAACCTTTGGGATTCATGTATGTTAAGGGCTACCATTAGCCTGGGAGCCATCATTATAGTCTTGGATTTGTTGATGTTTGGACCCGATCGGTTGGATCGGGAGGTCGTTAGGACCACAATAACAGGATGACTAGTGGAAACTAGTTCCAAAGAAAGGTTTCGTTCAGGCAGTTCAGTGTTTCAGGCAGTTTAGTGTTGCAGGCAGTCCAGTGTTTCAGGCAGTTCAGTGTTTCAGGCATATCAGTGTTTCAAGCAGTTCAGTGTTGCAGGCAGTCCAGTGTTTCAGGCAGTTCAATGTTTCAGGTAGTTCAATGTTTCAGGCAGTTCCGTGTTTCAGGCAGTTCAGTGTTCCAGGTAGTTCAGTGTTTCAGATGTTTGCAGTATTTTTGGCCAGTATTAATTTTGTGTCGGACTGCAAGTTCAGCCTTATTAGTTGGAGGTGGGTGGTCTCGGTTCATCCGGAAGCCAGATTTGGAATAGCAGAACTTTCAGTCAGTAGCAGTGCGAGTATGCAGCGTATGGTAGGTTTCAGTCTGTTGTTCGTGGGGTGCGCGACACCAAATGGTAGTAGAAAGAATGCCCAGTGGATACTGGCGACGATGACCCATACTGGGAGTAGCGGGAGTAATAGATTTGGTGGAGACAGGGTCTTCACAGTGACGGAAGAGGTAGGTAGTTATGGAGCATCGCCTTGGGAAGGAAAGGAAATCGTGCAAGGAAAGAAGGGGTGACCCCTACGGGGTCAGTGCAGTATTTGGAAAGTATCAGGAAGATTGTCGGTTGAGTGCGTTGCATTTCCAGAATGTTCAGGGTCAGGATGGACCCGAGATTATTATCGGTAAGGATTGTCATTGGTCTGAATGACTAAGCGGAAGGCCAGCGAAGGTAGGCAGCTGGTGTTAGAATGAGCGGTGGGGTATTGGAGGCAGATCGCAGTCGGTGTATCGTAGCAAACTTCGAGGACGAAGTTTAGTTTAAGTGGGGGAGAGTTGTAACACCCAAAGTTGGAAAGCCAAGAAAAGAAAGAAAACCCCAATTTTAAGGGGAGACTCGGCGAGTCCGAGCAGGATCCGGGTCGAGGTGTAAGCGACCGACTCGGCGAGTCAAGCAAGGTGACTCAGCGAGTCTGGTCTGGGCAAGGAAAACCCTAAATCCGGTACTTGGAGCTTATTTAAACGCCTCATTCTCTTCCCTAAGGCTCCTTTAGTGCCTCTTTCACTCAGAACAATAAACCCTAGCCGCTATAATCGTTTTGGAGCAAGATCTAACCCTTGGTGAAGCTTTTTGGAGCTTGAGAGAGAGGATAGTCATTGTGGAGCAAGAAGGGGGCCTTGGATCCAGAGTTGGTGGAGTATTTTTGAGCATTTAAAGGTAATAAATCGTTAGCTTCCCTCTGTTGTTTAATAGATCAACCTTGGCTATGAGATTTGGAGCTTTTATGCCATGCTTAAGAAACTATTTCGAGTTAGAAGCCAGATCTAAAGTTACTACTTCAGATCTGAGTGTATCTTGGCCTAGAAAGTCATAAAGCATCTGTTCTTGGGTTGATAGTGAAGCTTCTTTGTCTTAAACCCTATTTTGGATTGTCTTAAGCCTAGATCTCTTGATCTACACATAAAGTTTGCCACTTTACGTGAGGGATAGGCCCTAGAAGTATGGATCTATGAGTTGGAAGCCTTGTTTGGCTCGAAAAGCCACTGCATGGATTAAGGACTGAATAGACTCGGTGAGTCCTTTGAGGGACTCGGCGAGTAGTATGAAGATGGAGGCGAACTCGACGAGTTAGATGAACAACTCGGCGAGTCTTTTGAAGATTGCCTTGGACTCGGCGAGTCAAGTCGCGAACCCCAAACCCTTCAAATCAAGGCTCAGTTTAGCGAGTTGAGTGGGGACTCAGTGAGTTGGACAGGTCAGAACTCGAAAATCAGTGAACTCGGCGAGTCAGTAGACTGACTCGGCGAGTAGGGTCAACATGGAAGGTTGACTTTGGCCAGGACTTTGACTTTGATCAGAGTTGAGTTAGTTGAATTTTAGAGGTCTGACAGGCTAAGTGTTTCTTTGTTATTGGTAGCTCGGAGAGTTAGAGGAGCAGCGTTTCAGACGGTGGTTGGTTAGCAGTCCGAGGGTTACCAGTAGAATTCAGCAGTTCAGGTGAGTTTCCTTCCAGTAGGAACGGGTCTAAGGCCACAATGCCGGCCCGTTCAGTTAGCAGTAGTTTCCGAACCTCGGTCCAATGCAGTAGTTAGTATGTTTGATGCCTTTGTGGCTCTGACAGGATTTATGTGTTATGTGTTATGAGTTATGTGTTATGTGTTATGTGATCCGGGCTACGACCCGATGCAGTATGCAGTATATGTGTTCATGATAGTTGATATGCTATTCTATGCTATGTCCAGTCAGTTTCCGGACTTCGGTCCGATGTAGGGGGCAAGGCCCCAGTTAGTCCGGACTTCGGTCCGATGCAGGGGACAAGGTCCCGGTCAGTTAGTCCGGACTTCGGTCCGATGCAGGGGGCAAGGCCCCAGTTAGTCCGGACTTCGGTCCGATGCAGGGGACAAGGTCCCAGTCAGTTTCCGGACTTCGGTCCGATGTAGGGGGCAAGGCCCCAGTTAGTCCAGACCTCGGTCCGATGCAGTGGGCAAGGCCCAGTATGTGCTTTATATGTTATTGTATAGTATGTGGTAGTTTGGGGGAGCTCACTAAGCTTCGTGCTTACAGTTTCATTTTTTGGTTTCAGGTACTTAGTTTTCAAAAGAGGAGCTCGGAAAGATTGCAGTGCACACACCATAGTCAGCTTGCCTGGGATGTTCTACTCTGATAATAAGTTGTATTTTGAATTAATGCTACGAAATTATGTTATGATTTATGTTATGGTTTTTATGAATATGGTTTTTAGTAATGTTTTAAAAAGAAAATTTTAGTTGTGGTTTTTGGGATGTTTCAGTTGGAGATTATGGATGAGAGGCTCAGAGCATTCAGAGCCGAGATTGTTGCAGGCCAGGTCGGAGCCTGAACTCCCTCATTCAAGGAGTTCAAGGTGTGTGGAGCGCCTGAGTTCTTCGAGGTTAGTGACCCCATAGCTATTCGATGTTAGGTGGCAGACATGGAGAATGCCCAGCACACAAGCTTTTGCCCCGATGCGGAAAAAGTTGAGTTTGCCTCGTGTATGCTGAGGGACCGAGCCAGGGATTGGTGGGAGGAGGTGACTAGCCAGGTGAGAGCTGCCGGTGTGGCTGAGATGACATGGGCTGATTTTGTCAAACGCTTTGATATGGAGTTTTCACCATCTATTGAGGTATAATGGTTAGTGAGGGAGTTTCAAGAGCTCCAGCAGGCCACCGAGACCATGGCGGAGATCACCGCCAAGCTTCGGGAATGAGCACTGTTAATCCCATAGTACGCTGCGGATGAGGATATGAGGAGGATGAGGTATCATTCCATGTTGAGGGATCATATCCGAGAGTTTATGTGCTTTAAAGGGTGCAAGACTCTGAATGAGATGGTGGAGAAGGCCCGAGAGCGGGAGATGGAGTTGGAGCTTTGCACTAAGAGAAAGTTTGAGAAGGTTTAGGCAGCTGTAGGTCAGGCTAAGAAGCCTAAGATCTCGGATTCTTCTGGTAGGGGTCAGCAGGGTCGCGGCCATGTGCCAAGTAGGGCCTGCTGCACAGTGGGGCCTGCCAAGCAGCGGGCTGGGGATGTTACGCATGTGGCCAGTCGGGCCACATGAGCACGGATTGCCCTAAAGAAGGGCTTGATTTATTTTCACTGCAACCAGACTGTCCATAAAAAGGCTGATTATCTGAGGTTGCGGGGAGGAGGAGGAGCGGTGTTGGTGCCTTCGCCCGCATGGATAAGGATCATTGACATTCGCCATGCTAAAGCGGATGCTCTTGAGCTGAAGAGTCATGCATTTCAGTTGACCACTGAGGAGGCTCGGGTAGCGCCAGATGTTATTGCTGGTACATATTTTATTCTTCCTGTTTGAAATTGATTTCTTTTTTATTATATGTATATACGTGCTCCTGTATAGGGACCTTTTTGGTCAATGGTATGTATGCTCACGTTTTATTTGATTTGGGAGCTACCCGATCGTTTGTATATCTTGCGCTTAGCAAGAAGTTCGGGATGCTGTGAGAACATTGGATTCCTTGCTCGAGGTTGAGATTGCGGATGATTGCACCGTTAGTGCTGCGAGGGTGTATCGGGATTGTGTCTTGAATGTCTTTGGGGAGAGGTTTCGTGTTGATCTAGTCCTGGTACCATTGTGAGAGCTGAAGGTGATCTTCGGGATGGAGTGGTTGGGGGCTAATGGGGTCGTGATAGATTGTGAGCACCAGCTGGTGAGGGTTCGGACCCCAAGTGAGGGAGAAATGGTTATTCATGGAGAGAGGGCCTCATAGGGGCCAACCCTCAGTTTAACTGGGAGGGATAGGAGACTTCTCCATCAGGGTTGTTCGGGATTTTTGGCGTACATCTAAGATACGAGGGTTGAGCCTACGACATATTTGGGTAGTATACCAGTTGTATGAGATTTCCGGGATGTCTTTCCCAAATAGTTGTTAGGGATGCCTCCGAAGAGTTAGGTAGAGTTTCGTATTGATTGGTAGCGGGTGCTGCTCTGATATCCAAAGCACCTGTAACATCCTCATTTCCACGTATCATATTTTAATTATTTATTTTAAGTTAAGGAAGAGGGACTTGGCAAGTTGATGCCTAGACTCGTCGAGTAGAATCGCGATTGATGAATCGGATTAATAAGTGGACTCAACAAGTCAATGAGTGGACACAACGAGTCCGTGTTGTGGACAAAAACCCTAAATCTTTGGGTCTATGCCCTATTTAAGGGTCCTTATGGCCTTCATTGGCGGCCACCTTCACCCTTGAGAGATCCCTACGAACCAGAGAGCATGGAGAGTGAGAGAAGAGCCATCTTGAGCTTTATTGGTGTGATTTTGCAAAGGAAAAGAAGGGTTTCAGCAAGAAGGACCAAAGGAGGTTGTCATTCTGAGATTTTTAAGCAAGGAGCTTCACTTTGAGGTAACAAATGGGGCCTCTCTTTCTGTATGGTGTAGATTGCATGAATCTAGGGTTTCTTGACCCTTGTCTTCAAAGGATTATGGATTACATGAAGTCCCAATGTAGAATAAGCATTAGTTCTGGACCTTAAGAGGTCCAGAGAGTCCCAATCTTCCAGCTTTATGCAATCTTTTTGGAGTTGTGGACCTTGGTTTCCATTTTAGGAGTTATTTCATCAAATAAGGACATATGAGTGTTGCATGAGCTTAAAGATTGAACCTTTACGTGATTATTGGGTGTTAGGAGGTCAGATTTATAAGTTAAAGAAGCAGATCTGACGTCAGAAGGTCATTTGAGTGTTGCCATGGAGGGAACTCGCCAAGTTCATAAAGGGACTCGACGAGTCGAGTCGGGTTGCCCCGCGATTTGTGACCAGTGGTAACCCGTCGAGTGAAAGGCTAACTCGACGAGTCGAGTGAGGCCTTAGGAGGATTCTGAGAACACGCATGGACTTGCCGAGTCACCCGAGTACACTCGACGAGTTTGGTCAAAGTTTGACTGTTGACTAGAGTTGACTTCAGTTGACCTTAGGGTTTTGGTCAAGCTAATTCAAGAGAGGTCAGGGAAGGGTAGAATGGTCTTCTACCCATTCTTTAGAGACGAGGACAAGTGAAAGTACTGATTAGAGGTGTTATCATTTTGATAGGAGGAGGCTAGGTTGGGTTATCGAGCACGAGAGGTTATCCGACATCATACGAGGTGAGTCTTCTCACGATACTTTACCGAGAGTGGTAATTATGAGTGACCAGAAGGTCTTATGTGCTATGATGAGTATGTGATGTATGTTGTTATATGATATGTATGTGCTATGTTATGTTATGGGTATTATGATATGGACCGGAAGATCAACAATGTATGGGCCAGAAGGTCAAGATGATACAAACCAGAAGGTCAAGAAGATACAGGCCGGAAGGTCAGAGAAGTGGGACCGGAAGGTCTACCAGGATTATGGGACGGAAGTCCCCTGAGACACATTGACTGGAAGGTCTTGTAGAGTGTTAGCCTTGAGTGGCGTACGTGTTGTATGTGGTATTTTGGGGAACTCACTAAGCATTTATGCTTACCGTATTGTGTGATATGTGTTTCAGGTACCAGCGAGGATCGCGGGAAGCCGCCGACATGATCCATACACATTGATAGAGATTTATGTGTTTGATATTCTGGGACATGTTTTCTGAGATAACATTCGATACAGTGAGTTTTGAAATTGTTTTATGAAATTTATTATGTTTGGAAATGAAAAATTGTTTTGAAAATTTATGTCGGTACAAGCTGGTATCAGAGCCTTGGTTTGAGGGATTCGGATGCACCTTCGGTGTAACTGAACTAAAACTGAGGATTTGAGGAAGTTTTTCCAAAAAGAAACATTTTTTCTAAAAGAGTAAAAGATTTTGAGAAAAACAGGAGGAACAGTGTGTACAATCAGTCAGCGCCCGAACGATGATTTCCCAAAATACCCTTAGTGTATGTGTTATGAGATATTAGGTGATATGCTATGTATGCTAGAGTAGGCTAGGTATTCATATTAGGACTCTAGTGACCGGATTTCTGATGCCTTAGCTTAGGAGATTGTTGCTGCTATGAGATGCTTCGAGAGTGAGTAAGTAGCAATGAGGAGCGTATGAGAGGTCTACCGAAGGGTAGCCTATTCTTAGCGAGATGTAGATTACTTATGATCTGGGATGTTAGGAAGAGGACTTGGTATGAATGTTGATGCGGTGTGGAAGGTAGTGTAGGGCCTATACTAATGGAACCAACAGATCGGTGAGCAGTCCAGGTAAAAATCCTTAGGGTACTAAGGAACAAGTAGGGTTGGGTTATCGAGTGTGAGTATACTCGAGCGAGTCTCTGATATTTTTTATGTTGTATTTTAGAGACATCATGGTTGTGACACGCCACAGACCAGAGACCATCAGCGTGAGCGACGAGGAGATTCGTCGGATGATCCACGAGGAGGTGGTTGCGGCTATCCGCGCAGAGATACCAAAGATGTTTGGGTCTATTAAGACTACTTTGATTGAGACATTCGATGAGAGATAAGCTACGATTACTGAGGCTGCAGCTATTGCAGCTACTGCAGTTGTTGCTGCTGCCAGACCTCAGGGGGGTGATTCGTTGCTATTCCGAGAGTTCAGCAACACGAAGCCACCAGAGTTTGATGGGATGCAGGACCCAATTGCTGCGATGAGATGAATTTTTGACATTAAGGGATGCTTCTACACCTGTTTGTTTCCGGAGCATCTGAGGGTACGGTTCGCACTAAACCAGCTCCGCTTGGGAGCAAAGGATTGGTGGAAGTTTGTGACGGAAGATCTCTCTCTTGCGGAGATTTCAATGGTGACCTGGGAGAGGTTCACCACCATGTTCAGGGATGAGTATGTTCCCCCAGTGGAGAGGGAACGGTTGGCGCAGGAGTTCTTGTCCCTCAAGCAGGGGACAGAGTCCATGACTGTGATTACACAAATGTTTCACGAGAGGGTGTTGTTTTGCCCTGAGCACATGTCTTCTGAACAGGAACGCATGAGTAGATACCTAAGCATACTGAGGAGGGACATTCGGGAGTTCGTGGCGAACTCTACATACCGGACATTTGCCGAGCTCCAGGCAAATGATCAGAAGAGGGAGATCGAGCTGGAGACTTAGGACAGGGTGGAGGCCGAGTCTCAGAGGAAGGACAGGCGGCTAGTACAGTGTCAGCCGGTAGCCAAGCGGGCTAAGCCCGCCGATACGAGATCTGGAGGCCAGAAAGGCCGCACTTGTGGGAAGTGTGACAAGGGACATGATGGAGTGTTTCGAGCAGGTGCTTGCTACAAGTGTGGCAAGGAGGGGCATATAGCCAAGGACTGCCCCAAGGGATTTATGGTTTACTTTCATTGCAACTAGACGGACCATCGGAAGGTCGAGTGCCCGCAGCTGTTACAGGGATCAGCCCAGGGATCTGCTCCTGCTGCTGCATGAGCTACTGAGGGTCGGCCAGTGAAGGCCGAGGCACCAAAGGCTCGCAGGAGATCCTTTCAATTGACAGCGGAGGAGGTCCGCACAACGCCCGATGTCGTGGCTAGTATGTATTCTTTCATTTATTTATGCTAAGTTTGAGATATTGTGCTTATATTATAGTATGCGTAGGTACTTTTCTTGTGAGTTTTGTACTTACTTCGGTGTTATTTGACTCGGGTGCAAGTCAATCTTTCGTGTATGTAGCGTTTAGTCAGCACATCAGTATCCGATGAGAGACGTTGAGTCAACCTCTACGAGTTTCCATAGCTGACGAGCGAGCGGTGTATGCTACTGATGTGATTCGAGGATGTGTACTCGAGATCTTCGGTGTTGAGTTCTCGATAGATCTGGTCTCGATTGCGATGGGGTACGTTTGCATCATTGCGAGCATGGATTGGTTGAGCCGATTTGGGGCTGTTATAGATTGCGAGCGTCAGAAGGTGACGATACGATACCCCAGTGAGGGAATGATGACAGTATATGGCGAGGGCACCCGATGTGGGTCAACATTTTGCTCTGTTGCTAGAGCGAGGCAGAGTCTACAGTAGGGCTGCAGCATGTTTGTAGACTATATGATGGATACACGAGTGTCCGTAGAGAGGTCGAGTTTGGTCGGTGAGGTGTTAATAGTGCTGGAGTTCCCAGATGTTTTCCCCGAGGATTTGTTGGGTGTGCCTCCCGAGAGGCAGGTGGAGTTTCGCATTGATTTGGTTTCGGGAGCGATGCCCATTGCCAAGACACCTTATTGCCTTGCGCCACCAGAGATGCAGGAGTTGTCCTTGCAGCTTCAGGAGCTGCTGAGGAAGGGTTTTATTCTACCGAGTAGCTCATCATGGGGAGCATCGATCCTTTTTGTAAAGAAAAGGATGGTTCACATCGGATGTGCGTTAATTACCTAAAGTTGAACAAGTTGATGGTCAAGAACCGTTATCCATTATCGAGGATCGACGATCTGTTCGATCAGCTGCAGGGAGCGTCTTGGTTCTCCAAGATAGACTTGAGGTTCGGATATCATCAGATGAGAGTGCGGGATGAGGATATCCAGAAGACAGCGTTTAGTACTCGTTATGGGCATTACGAGTTCGTGGTGATCCCTTTTGGGCTCACCAATGCACCAGCAGCGTTCATGGATCTCATAAACAAAGTATGCAGGCTGATGTTGGATCGATCGGTGATTGTGTTCATCGACAACATTCTGGTGTATCCGAGATCTAGAGAGCAACATGAGGAGCATATGAGGGAGATCCTCGGAGTATTGAGATCGGAGAGGCTTTACGCTAAGTTCTCCAGGTGCGATTTCTGGTTACGAGAGGTCCAGTTCTTGGGACACCTCGTTAACCAGAAGGGGATAATGGTCGATCCGACGAAGATTGAGGCTTTTATGAGTTGGGAGGTGCCGAGATCCCCCACCGAGATCAGGAGTTTTCTGGGGTTGGCTGGCTACTACCAGATATTTATCAAGGATTTCTCCAAGATTGTCGTTCCCCTCACTAGATTGACCCGGAAGGGCGTTGCTTTTACTTGGGGTCCAAAGCAGCAGACCTCGTTTGAGACTCTTCGCCAAAGATTATGCGAAGCTCCGATGTTAGCCCTTACAGAGGGAATGGAGGATTTTGTGGTGTATTGTGATGCGTCTATATCAGGATTGGGAGCATTGCTTATGCAGAGAGAGCATGTGATAGCATATGCATTGAGGCAGCTGAAGCCACAGGAGGCGAGGTATCCCACCCATGATTTGGAGTTGGGGGCAGTAGTTTTCTCCCTCAAGATCTAGCATCATTATTTGTATGGGGTTCGGTGTACTATATACACGGATCACAAGAGCCTGAAGTATCTGATGGATCAACCCAGCTTGAACATGCGCCAGAGGATATGGTTAGATGTGGTAAAGGATTATGATTATGAGATCCTATACCACCCGGGGAAGGCTAACGTGATAGCCGATGCTTTGAGTTGCAGGGCAGAGAGCACCCCGATTCAAGGTATATGCATGAGGATGACGGTGATAACTCTGGTATTGGACACCATCTGAGAGGCCCTAGCAGAGGCGGTGAGACCAGAGAACTGCAAGAGAGAGTGGGTGATTGGGCAGGAATCTGAGTTTGTTACCGATAGCCGAGGGCTTATGACCTTTCATGGTTGGATTTGGGTGCCGTTTATAGGCGGGGAATGTAGCATACTGATGGAGGAGGCGCACAGGTTGAGATTCTGGATCCATCCTGGGGCCACTAAGATGTATTTGGACCTAAAGATAGATTATTTGTGGCCCTGTATGAAAAGGGATGTTGCGTGGGTTGTAGAGAGGTGCTTGACCTGTTGTCGGGTTAAGGCTGAGCACCAGCATCCGCATGGAAAGTTTCAGCCATTGAAGGTTTCCCAGTGGAAGTGGGAACAAATTTCTATGTATTTCATCACCAAATTGCCAAGGACCGTGAGGGGTGTTGATGTAATTTGGGTGATTGTGGATCGGCTGACGAAGAGTGCTCACTTCCTTGCTATCAAAGAGAGCTCTTCTGCTGAGAGACTGACAAAGTTATATGTGAGGGAGGTGGTGTCGCGACATGGGGTGCCGATCTCGATTGTGTTGGACTGAGATGTAAGTTTCACTTCCAGGTTTTGGAAGAAGTTTCATGAGGAGTTGGGTACGAGATTGCACTTCAGTATTGCATACCACCCACATATGGATGGACAAAGTGAGCGGACGATTTAGATGCTCAAGGACATGCTTCGAGCATGTGTTTTGGACTTCAGTGGAAGTTGGGATATGTACCTACCTTTGGCTGAGTTGTCTTACAACAACACTCACCTTGCGATTATTGGTATGCCTACCTTTGAGCTTTTATGTGGGAGGAGGTGTCGGATACCCATCTGTTGGGAAGAGGTAGGATAGCGAGTGATGGATAGCATGAAGATAGTGGTTTAGACGACTGAGCAGATACAGCAGGTCAGACAGAGGTTGCTGACAGCCCAGAGTCGCTAGAAGAGTTATGCGGATAGGCGACGATCCGAGTTCAAGTTCCAAGTTGGAGACTTCGTACTCTTGAAGGTATCTCGGAAAGGAGTGATCTGATTCAGGAAGAGGGGCAAGCTGGGGCCCCGGTACATTGGTCCTTTTAGGGTGACTGCAAGGGTGGGCAAGGTAGCTTATCGTTTGGAGCTACCTGCAGAGTTGATCCAAATACATGATACCTTCGACGTATCTTAGTTGAGGAAGTGTTTAGCCGATGAGATGACAGTAGTACCGCTAGAGGATATTTAGGTGGATGCGATCCTGAATTATGTTGAGAGACCGATCGCAATCCTGGATCGAAGGATCAAGGTTCTGAGGAACAAGGAGGTGCCCTTGGTTCAGGTCCAGTGGCAACATCGGAGAGGGTCCGAGCTTACTTGGGAGCGGGAGTTGGAGATGCGGGAGCAGCATCCAGAGTTGTTTGCAGAGACAGACTTTGAGGGTGAAGTTTGATTCTAGTAGGGGGGATTGTAACATCCGGATGATGGGTTTGATGCATAAGAACAATCCAATGTGCTCATACAAACCCTAATGCTTGGATCTAGGTTTCTCTATTGAACATGCTTTGAATCCAAGACTTGTAATCCTAGATCTATCATATATAATTCAAAATTAACATTATGAAAAAACAGATTTAAGTGTTTTACCTCTTTCAAGTAGCTTGAAATCCTTGTAGTCTTCTTGATCTTGAGCTTAGAGTCACAATTGTAACTCCTCTAATGGTTCACAAACCCCACAAGCAGGAAAGCAATATGAGAGAGGGTGAGAGATGCTAAAAATCGGCCCTAGGGTTCTCTTGGTGGGAACTAAGTTAAGAATATGGGCGGCAGTCTCTAAGATATACCCCCAGAAATCTATTGGTAACGAAGTCCGACTCATCATATAATGAACCATGTCCAACAAGGTCCGATTACGTCTCTCATCCACACCATTCAATTGTGGCATTCTCGGAGGCGTCAATTGCGAAACAATTTCGCATTCTTTTAGATAGTCGTGAAACTCAAGACTTAGGTACTCTCCTCCTCGGTCTGGCCGAAGCATCTTGATTTTCCTACCCAGCTAATTCTTCACTTCATTCTTAAACTCTTTGAACTTTTCAAAGGTTTCTAACTTTTTCTTGATTAAGTAGATATATCCATATATGCTATAATCATCCGTAAAAGTCACGTAGAAGCGACAAGCATCCCTTGTGGTGGATCTAAAGGGTCCACACACATCGGTGTGTATGAGATCTAATAGACCCTCACCCTTTTCACAAGTGCCAGTAAAGGGTGACTTGGTCATCTTCCCAAGTAAACAAGATTCACATGTTTCATTGTCCCTAAGGTTGAATGACTCCAACACTCTATCCTTTGGAGTTGGGCTATGTGTTTCTTGTAGACATGGCCAAGGGGACAATGCCAGAAGCATGCTTTGTCTAGACTAGTAGACGAATCAATATTCAAAACATCATTTCCTAAACAACAACCATCCCAGATTCATAAATCCCATTACAAGGTAATGAATTGAAGTAAAAGACACCATTCAAATGAACATTAATAGAACCATTGCTATTATCAAAAGAATATCTGAATCCTTGTCTAAACAACCCATGAAATGAAATAATGTTTCTTGCTATATCTGGCGAATAACAGCAATTATTTAAATCTAGCCCTAATCCATTACTCAACACTAAAGAATAAACTTCGACTTTGGTCACAGGCGACGATCTTCTGTTTCCCATAATCGAGTTCATCTTTCCATGTTCCACTTCCCTACTTCTTTTTAGGCCCTGCAAATTAGAACAAATGTGGTAACCACACCCTGTATCAAGAACCCATGAAGTAGCAAATGATGAATTATTATATTTAGTAAAATACATACCTACGTAGGTGGGCTTAATCTTCCTATCCTTTATGTCTTGCAGATACTGAGGGCAGCTTCGTTTCTAGTGGCAGTAATAGCACTCTGCTTCTTTGGGGTCGAAAGAGGGTTTGACCGAACCAACTTTGGTTCCACTAGAAGAGGAACCATCTTGGATCTTACCCTTATGGTGGCTCTTACATGGAGCCTTCCTCTTCTTACCCTTTCATTGGCCAATTGCCAACACGGGAGCAGCCACAACAGGAGAAGATGTAACAGATTTATCTTTGAGGTTGCTCTCAGCAGTCCTTGACAGTCCTTGGAGCTTGCTCAAGGAGACCTCCTCCTTGTTCATGTGGTAGGTCATTATGAACTGGTTGTAACGGGAGGGCAAGGAGTAGAGGATTATGTCGATAGCCAAATCCTCATCAAACTTAACATTAAGTTTGAGAAGACGATCAACATACCTCTGCATTTTCTGTAAATGAGAGGTTAGGGATTCTCCACTCCCCATCTTAGCGGAGATCATGTTAGTAATGATCTCATAGCGCTCTTGCCGCACGCTCTGGTGATACCTGTCCAACAAAATCCTGATGCATTTCATACGGATACATGTCCTCATAGGACTTTTGGAGTTCGAGGTTCATGCTGGCCAGCATGATGCAGTGAACCTTCGTGGCATCATGCTCGTGGGCCTCAAAGGCGGCCAACTCTTCAGGAGTAGCAACATATGGGATGATCATTTCAAGCTTTTCATCGAGGACATATTCTTTGTCCTTGTAACGTGTGATCATGCGAATATACCTCATCCACTCGTTGAAATTTGACCCATCAAATGTCACCTTTTGACATAGGTTCATCAACGAGAATGACCTAGAAGCGTTATTGTTGTTGTTTACAGACATCTGAAAAAGAAAAGAACAAAGTTTGATTTGAAATGAGTCCCTAATTAAACACCCAAATGAGAAATTAGGGCTAGGACCCAACAACATTATTTACAACTTAGAAAGGGATGTCGTACTGTAAAAGTAAATAATTTGAAGGTAAGTGAATGACGATTCACTAATTCTCACCATGAAAAATGAAAAAGAGATTTAAGTTTTAAATGTATTGAAAACTCCTATATCTTTGAGATTCATTGAACTTTTCAACGGCATGTTTAAATCTCGATATGCACTTCAAATTTGCGACTGGGATACCTGTGACAACCCGAAATTTTCAATCGGTCAAACCCTAAATGTCAATCACTTCAATTTATAATTCAATTATTTTATTACATATTTTTAGCAAATTTATAGTTCGTTTGATTATTTTAATATTATTATTTAAACGAACGGGTGAAAGGAAGTGTCGTCTCGGGTCTTGAAATTGCTAAACCGCAAACACTTCATGTCTTAGAAGTTCACGAACAAACTTTTATGTTTGGGCTGAAAAATCTTCCAAAAACCGTGAACTCATGCTTTAAGCATGAGTTTACTCCTCAAACTAGTCATTTTATGTTTACTCCCCAATCACCAAAAAGAGTAAACTCAAAAATACTCTCAAGTATCATCCAAGATTTAATTCAAGATCTTCAAACTTGTAAGTGTTCTAGCCATTTCAAGTTGATATAACACTTAATCTAGTGAGTGTACACCTTTTCTTCCATCCATTTTTGTGTTTTGATTGGATTTCCAAAAACACCAAGAACACACACTAAGTGTTCTTGGACTTTTAGCTCAATTCAAGCTTCCTTATAGTAAGTACTTCCATCCTTGAGTCTTATTAAGCTTGTATTACATGTTAGCATCAAAGAAAGTCCCATGAACACCAAGATAAAGGTGTTCACGGTTTTGGGAGGTCCCAAAACCATAAACACCAAGATTAGGTGCAAAGTGGTGCCTTAGGGTGCCTAGATGCTTCACAATGCCTTAGGGACTTGTCTAGATTCATCCTTGATGAGTTTATCACACAAAAAGCACCAAAACCTTACATTTTTATGTGTTTATGGTTTGGGAATCTCCCAAAACCGTAAACACCCAAAAAGTGTATAAATGTCCCATAAAAGTCCCTTGGTTAAACACCCCAAAAAGTGTATAAATGTCCCATAAAAGTCCCTTGGTTATTCCTTATGTCTAAATCTAGCCTAGACTATTGCTATGATTGAGCTAAAGACTTGAAAAACCCAAATACCATAAACTTATGAGTTTAAGGTAGTAAACTCATGAGTTTAAGGTAGTAAACTCATGGAGAAATGATCCTTAGACCATAAACACCATTTAGAAGTGTTTTGATGCCACACAACACTTCCTAAGGCTTAATCATGAAGTAGGAATGCTTGGATTGGCTTAGAAGTCTTCAAAGCAACAAATAGTCAAAAGGTTAGGATTTTACTGCCGTAAACTCAAGAGTTTATGACCGTAAACTCAAGGGGTGTTGGTCTTTAGGGAGTAAACTCATTTTAGGAGTGTTCCTCGAACCCCAAACACACTAGCCCTTCCCTACAACACTTAGATGCAACCCTTGAGACTTATAACACTTGTATAAGGTGTTTAGCATGTCCTAGAGTGTCTTAACTTTGTTTATTATTTGTTTAAAGACTAATGGTATACATATATGTGATATTATATGTTAACTAGGATCATAGAGGGTGTTCAAGACTTCACTTGACACCTAGCCATCCTACCTCTTCAGTTAATCCGTACCACTCACAACAGGTGAGTTCATACCCCTAAATTAACCTTTTAAATGTTTTCAAATGTTTATAAATACTTTTATGGGGGGGATACAAGTAAATTTACGATAGTTATTATCTCAATCACATGTGATTAATAACTATCGACAAGTGAATCTCTTACTTTCAAACTGTTTTACTAAACTGTTTTACTTCAAATTGTCTTAAAAATTCTTTTACATATCAAATGCTTTTATGAAACTTCTTTTACACTTTTATATTATCAATTGCATGTCTATGTATGTATAGTTATATAAGTAATGTTTAGAAGTCTTAGGAAGGCCTATCCTGATGGGTTTTGAGCATTCTAACACTTCCTAAGTGTACATGCAACCCTAATAACCTTGGATCTATGTTTGTCTAATTATCATGCAAATTTGAATTCCAAGGTTATATTCCTATCTAGCATACATGGGAAACAATTTTAACTTAAAGTATAGATGGAATAACTTACCTTGTTGTTGTTTGTGTTCCTTGAAACCTTGTGAGCCTAGCACCCCAAGTGTGATGCCTCAAATGCTTCACACAACACCAAATGCTCT
This sequence comes from Lactuca saligna, assembly GCF_052625555.1. Taxonomy (NCBI): domain Eukaryota; kingdom Viridiplantae; phylum Streptophyta; class Magnoliopsida; order Asterales; family Asteraceae; genus Lactuca; species Lactuca saligna. The sequence goes on along the minus strand of NC_136417.1, from coordinate 188,324,826 downwards.
TGGAAGAACTTATGAGAGAACACACACTTCTCAAAAATCGGCCAAGCCCTCTTGTTTCTTAGTGTAGCCGATTTTAGGTGGAGAACATATTTCTTATATAGTGTTGACACATCTAGGGTTAAACCCTAATGTGTCATGACTCTTCATTTCCATGACCCATGGGTTTGTAACTCCCATGGAGCATCCTATGGGTGGAACCCAAATTGATAATCCATGGAGCCTCTTAGCCCACTATACAAGATATGGATGATTTACATAATCAACCCATATATTTAATTAGTTATCTTTTGATCACATAATTAATTCTAAATTAATTCTTGATCAAACTAATCAAATAATATTATTAATATATTAGAACTTATAATATATTAATAATCTCCAAGTGTTATTTCTCTCATTTAGTCTATCCAATTGCACGGTGCCATGCAATCCAAATGGACCATGCCGGGTCGGGTCAAGTACATACCAGAAATAGTTATGGACTTAGACACCTTATCCAACAGTCTCCCACTTGGATAAGTCTAATAACTATTACTACAAGTATGACTTCAGGAACCGATCGGCAATCGTAGCTCTTTACAAGGTTTCTCGGAACTGAGAAGATGATGGTATGCCATTTAAGATAAGTGATCACATAATCCTCTGTTCTAGATATCAGTCGGACAAATACACGGAACAACGTCTTACTTATTGTCCAACAGTTTGTTTCCCGATTTCCGATTTGTTTGACAAAGAACTTCATTGAACACATCAATTTAGTTCTGACCGGGCCCGACACATAGGTCAAAACAAAATCATCGAGGGGCCCAGATATCAGCTTCTAATCCAAGAAGGAACAGATAAACTTCGACTCATATGTTTGTTCTACCACTTATTGAATTACACACAAGAGCGCGATTTATAACATCGAGTTACCAATGCGTTTTTCGTACAATCAATGCATAACCAACTTGTAAGTAACAAATCATATCTCTAGGTTTGAAGACTTATACGATATTACCGTCTCACGATCACTCGAGATAGAATTCCATGAAGTGATTCCAGTGAGCGTGGGTTGAGTCCAATGCTCAGAACTTTTGAGCACTCATGATTGCTATAGCCTTGTCCAAGACCTCTACAACCAAACATGACAGTCTTGATTCATATCTACTTCCGACATATGACCGACTGTGGAGGTTTGAATAATATGTTATACCAAACAAAAATTATTCTGGAAGTCAAAACATGCAAAAGAAATATAGTAAATGATCGACAGGAGATAGCAACACTTTACTCATAAATAAAACACTTTTATTCATCATCAGATGTCAATTACACCTTACAAATTTCGAGGTTATCTAACTACTAAATCTAATATCATCCTTCAGCCCTATGCTCCGAGCATGCTGGAGATGCTTAACCCGAGTCAGTCCCTTCGTGAGGGGATCTGCCAGATTCTCATCTGATGATACCCTCTTTGCCACGAGGAGTCCTTCTTCGATCCGATGTCTGATGAAATGGTATTTTCTGTCGATGTGTCTGGATCTCCCGTGATCCCTTGGTTCCTTGGCTAAGGCAACAGCACTTTCACTATCACAGAAAATTTCCATTGGCTCTTTAATAGCTGGTACAACTCCAAGGTCTCCAATGAAGTTCCTCAGCCATAACGCCTCCTTTGCCGCCTCGCTAGCTGCAATATACTCTGATTCACAAGTAGAATCTGCCACTATCTCTTGCTTGGAACTCTTCCAAGAAATTGCTCCTCCATTTAGGGTAAAGACCCAGCCCGACTGAGAGCGGAAATTATCCCTATCAGTCTAGAAGCTAGCATCACTATACCCTACAACTCTCAAGTCATCACTCCCACCGAGGGTAAGGACCCAGTCCTTGGTCCTTCGTAGGTACTTGAGAATATTCTTTACCGCAGTCCAGCGTGCCTTGCCAGGGTTCCCCTGAAACCTGCTAACCATGCTCAGGGCAAAAGCTACATCAGGTCGGGTACACGTCATAGCACACATGATCGATCCTACAGCCGAAGCATAAGGTACTCGACTCATTTGTGCTATCTCAACCTCAGTGCTAGGGCTTTGTGTCTTACTCAGTTTGGCGTTACTCTGGATGGGCAACTCTCCTTTCTTGGAGTCTTGCATTGTGAATCTCTTCAGCACCTTATCCAAGTAGGTACTTTGACTAAGTCCAATTAGTCTTTTACTCCGATCTCTCAAGATCCGTATTCCTAAAATATAGGCAGCTTCACCAAGATCCTTCATAGCGAAACACTTTCCAAGCCAGGACTTTACTTCCTGCAGGGTTGGAATGTCGTTTCCTATGAGTAGTGTGTCATCCACATACAATACCAAGAAGCTAACTATACTCCCACTAGCCTTGACATACACACAAGATTCATCTTCACTCCTAGAAAAGCCAAATTCCTTGACCTTTTCATCAAAGCAAAGATTCCATCTGCGAGGTGCTTGCTTTAACCCATAAATGGATTTCTCAAGCTTACACACTCTATTGGGGTACTTGTTGCTGACAAAACCCTCTGGCTGACTCATGTAAACATCTTCAGCCAACTTTCCATTAAGGAAAGCGGTTTTGACATCCATTTGCCAAATTTCATAGTCATGAAATGCGGCTATGGCTAACAGAACCCGAATAGACTTAATCTTGGCTACCGGAGAAAAGGTCTCATCATAATCCACTCCAGGAATTTGAGAGAAGCCCTTTGCAACCAGTCTAGCCTTATAAGTGTGTACTTTACCATCCATGTCGGTCTTCTTCTTGAAGACCCATTGGCACCCTACAGTCTTTCGACCTGGTACATTCTCAACCAAGTTCCAAACTTGATTGTCATACATGGATTGTATCTCGCTATCCATAGCCTTTTTCCATTTAGCAGACTCGGGGCCTGCCATGGCTTCCTCGTAGCTGTTAGGGTCGTCTTGACTTACTAGTGTTCCATCACTAATAAGTGTCTCACCTTCTGCAGTAATATGGAATCCATAGTAATGCTCAGGTGCACTCCTAACTCTCGTGGAACGCCTCAGAGGTACAGATTCGTCAATTGGCTCAACAGGAGTTTCCTCCTCAAGTTGAGGGATAGAGTTTGAAGTTCCATCACCACTTGACTCTTGAATTTCTTCAAGATCAATTTGCCTCCCACTGTCTCCTTGGCTTATAAACTCTCTTTCTCGAAAGACTCCTCTTCTTGCTACAAAGACCACATTGTCACTAGGTCTGTAGAAGAGGTAACCAAAGGATTGTTGTGGGTAGCCGATGAAAATACACCTCTCGCTTCGGGGTTCGAGCTTATCATGAGTCTCGCATCTCACGAAAGCCTCGCAACCCCAAATCTTGATGTGGTCTAGTTTAGGTACCTTACCAGTCCACATCTCGTGAGGATTTTTGGCAACTTTCTTTGTAGGGACTAGATTAAGGATATGGGCGGCAGTCTCTAAGGCATACCCCCATAATGAGATTGGTAGCGAAGCTCGACTCATCATGGAACGAACCATGTCCAACAAGGTTCGATTACGCCTCTCAGCCACACCATTCAACTGTGGTGTCCTGGGAGGTGTCAATTGTGAGACAATCCCACATTCCCTTAGATAGTCGAGGAACTCTGAACTAAGATACTCACCACCCCGATCGGATCGAAGCATCTTAATGTTCCTGCCCAATTGATTCTCGACTTCTTGTTTAAATTCCTTAAACTTCTCGAAAGTCTCTGACTTATGCTTGATTAAGTAGACATATCCATATCTACTGTAATCATCAGTAAAAGTCAAATAATAACGATTAGCATCCCTTGTGGCATGTTTGAATGGTCCACACACATCCGTGTGTATAAGGTCCAATAAACCTTCACCCCTTTCACACGAGCCTGTGAAGGGTGACTTTGTCATTTTTCCAAGTAAGCATGATTCGCAACTATCATTTGACTTTAAGTCAAACGACTCCAAGACTCCATCCTTTTGGAGTTGGCCTATGCGTTTCTTTCTTATATGTCCAAGACGACAATGCCATAATGATGCTTTATCCAAGTTATTATTATTAGTAGAATCAATACACAAAACATTATTTCCTAAGTTATTTACAACAGACACAGCTTCATACACACCATCACAAGGTAATGCTTTAAAATAAAGAACATTATTAAAGAAAGCATCAATAGAACCAACTTCATTATCAAATGAAAAGGTGAAACCTTGTTTGTACAATGCATGAAAGGAAATAATATTTCTTGCCATTCCTGGCGAGTAACAACACTTATTCAAATATAAACTAAACCCACTACTTAGCGATAAAGTATAAACTCCAATCTTGGTGACAGGTGAAGCTTTCCTGTTCCCCATGATCAAGTTTATTCTTCCTTGCTCCACATCCTCACTTCTTCTTAGTCCCTGCAAGTCACAACAAATATGAATACCACAACCGGTATCAAGGACCCAAGATTTCGAATGGGATGAGTTATTAGAAATGATAGTGTAAATACCTGCATGGTTGGGTTTGACTTTCCCATCCTTCACATCCTGCTGGTACTTTGGGCAGTTTCGCTTCCAATGAGCTTTTTCATGGCAATAGAAGCATTCAGCCTCTTTTGGGTCAGAAGAAGGAGTAATGAAACCTTTCTTGGTTCCACTTGAAGAAGAGCCATCAAGGGTCCGAGCCTTGGTACCCTTCGAAGATCTCTTTCTCTTCCTCCCTCGACTTTTCCTGATTGCCAAAACCGGAGTTGAGTTTGGAGTAGGAGTGATAGCAACCAACTTCCCCTTAAGACTTGTTTCTGCAGTCTTGAGAAGTCCCTGAAGTTTGCTGAGAGTGACCTCTTCCTTATTCATGTGATATGTCATGCGGAATTGATCATAGCACGATGGTAAGGAGCGCAAAATTATATCTATTGCTAGCTCCTCAGGGAGGTTCACATTAAGTTTCAGCAATCGATCCACATACCTTTGCATTTTCTGCATGTGGCTCATGACGGAATCCCCATCCTTCATCATGGTTGTTATCATGGAGCAGATGATTTCGTACCTCTCTTGTCGTGCACTTTGATGGTATCTTTCCATCAAATCTTGGTGCATTTCATAAGGGAAGAAATCCTCATAGGACTTTTGGAGTTCTGCTGTCATTGTGGCCATCATGATGCATGCTACTTTCGTAGCATCCCTTTCATGTGCCTGAAAGTCAGCGATCTCCTGAGGAGTTGCAGTGGTCTCATCAATCTCCTTAAGCTCCTTGTCAAGGACATATTCTTTGTCCTCGTAGCGGGTAATCATCCTGATGTTTCTGATCCATTCATTGAAGTTGGATCCATCAAAGGTGACTTTCCCACACAAACTCATAAGAGTAAAGGAGCCATTAGGATTCGAGCCAGAAGCATTATTTGAAGACATCTGAAAGAGAAGAACAAGTTTAGTGTAGATATAAGAGAGTCCTTAATAAAACACCCAAATGTAATATTAAGGCTAGGATCCAATCACAATATAATATAACTTAGAAGAGGTATGCCGTAATCTAAGCTATACCATATTTGAAAGGTAGGTGAATGACGATTCACCAATTTCCACCACGAAAATCGAAATATTAGATATTAGGTTTTATTGGTTTTTAGAAATTCCTAGATTCTTTGAGATTCAATGAACTTTTTCAAAGGCATGTTTCAATCTCGAGAGTGCCCTCCAAGTTTTGTGACTGGGATACCGAGGATCACAAAACAAGGTGTGAAGTAACCATGCAAATCACTTGGTACCCTTAAAGTTTATCACTCAATCGATGTGCCGGTAAATCACACACACTCCACCGATACTATAATAAACCTTAAGTCACCCTTTACCTACCTTGTTAAGTCCAAGTTAGTGTGCCGGTTAACCACACACGCTCCACCAACGACTTAGACAAAGTGTAAAGTGTAATTTCATGGATTAGCACCTTATTCACATTTTCCTAAAGTAACTAAGATTGGGAATTTAATAAAACATTTAGTTACTTTACAATATACATCATACTTTGAATGAGAGTTTATAAGTCCTTGTCTTACCCGTTCGGCTAACGACCCTCCACCAGTCAAGCAAGCGGTGGGTGAGAGTAGACACCCATTAAGTCACCATTTTATAGGCAACAACCTTATACCCACCTTATAGACCGGCTTCGTGAATGAGGCGTACTAGCGGTAAGACGACTTAATTCTTATACATACATATATATATATATATATATATATATATATATATATATATATATATATATATATATATATATATATATATAATTATTAAATCATCATAATATAAGTATAAGGGTTGAATTTTAACTTTTAAAATTCTAGGGGTTGGAACTTAAAGTTTTAACTTAACTTTACTTGTTCCCAAACTTGAGGGCAAGTTTTGTAACTTTCAAAACTTTTCATTTCTTGTAACTTATGAGTTTAATAGAGTAATAAAATGAAGACTCTTCATTTTTCTAACTCTTGTGTTTGTTTTAATGGTTTTAATTCAAGTGTGACTCTTGGTTTTCCATAACTTGAGGACAAGTTATGAACTCCATTAAAACACATTATGATCAAGAATTAATCCACCACATAGGTTACAAATAATTCCTATGATCATCTAAAACATCATAAGAACAAGAACATGAATATGAACTTATTCATAAATCAAAAATTACACTTAAAACTTTGTAATTTTGATAACTAGTTGTTGTAAATGAATTATCAAAGACATTACACCATCTAAAACAAGTTTTTCAAGTACCAAAAAGTTTAGGGTAATGTTTCTAATTCATTTCCAGCAACTCAATCGAAATTCTGCAATCAGTCGACCCTACTCGCCGAGTGCATGAACTTACTCGCCGAGTTGGTTGAAGATACACATGAACTCGACGAGTCCCTCTTATGGACTCGACGAGTCCATTTGTAGACAGCAAGATTTTTGACTTTTTTCAACTTTTAAGCACGAATAAAAAACAAACAAGCCTAGGCTCTGATACCACTGATGGGTTTTGAGCATTCTAACACTTCCTAAGTGTACATGCAACCCTAATAACCTTGTATCTATGTTTGTATAATTATCATGCAAAGTTGAATTCCAAGGTTATATTCCTATCTAGCATACATGGGAAACAATTTTAACTTAAAGTATAGATGGAATAACTTACCTTGTTGTTGTTTGTGTTCCTTGAAACCTTGTGAGCCTAGCACCCCAAGTGTGATGCCTCAAATGCTTCACACAACACCAAATGCTCTTGGAAGAACTTATGAGAGAACACACACTTCTCAAAAATCGGCCAAGCCCTCTTGTTTCTTAGTGTAGCCGATTTTAGGTGGAGAACATGTTTCTTATATAGTGTTGACACATCTAGGGTTAAACCCTAATGTGTCATGACTCTTCATTTCCATGACCCATGGGAGAATCCTATGGGTGGAACCCAACTTGATAATCCATGGAGCCTCTTAGCCCACTATACAAGATATGGATGATTTACATAATCAACCCATATATTTAATTAGTTATCTTTTGATCACATAATTAATTCTAAATTAATTCTTGATCAAACTAATCAAATAATATTATTAATATATTAGAACTTATAATATATTAATAATCTCCAAGTGTTATTTCTCTCATTTAGTCTATCCAATTGCACGGTGCCATGCAACCCAAATGGACCATGCCGGGTCGGGTCAAGTACATACCAGAAATAGTTATGGACTTAGACACCTTATCCAACATATCCGCCCTATTTCCTTTTCGCGCTTGAGATGTGGTCTGGTGGGATATCGGGTACCCGTCCGAAGGCTGTTTAAATATTAGTTATATATCATGTGTACATATATAGTCATAAAGATTCTTTCAGTTCATTCAGTACCCTTGGGTAGCAAGGGTATACTCCCATGTTCATATGTACAAGTTATATTACTAGTAAACTACAATAGGCGTAGTTTAGGGTTTTACTAATACTAATACTAGAACAATGAATCATACAAAGAGTAAGTTGATACATGAGTCATAAATTGTAGTAATGAGAAACATACATAGAACAGAGTGATGAGAAACAAACATAATACACAGTGATGAGAAACAAACATAATACATAGTGATGAGAAACAAACATACATGCTAGACAGAGAAAGATATCATGGTTGGATTCCTTACCCTTTTTCTCGCATAGATATCATTGATGGATTCCATCGTCATGTCGACCCGTACTTTCCACCCAACGGAAATGCTGGATGTCTTGAAGCAGAGTCCGATGATGAGCATCAAATCCCTTTGGATGATCATCAAGCAGAAGGCTTCTCGGATGGATCTGACTCTGAGCCCGAGGTCAACAACCTGCCTCTAGTAGGTCAAGCCCCGAATAACAACCCCCGACCCGCATTTCAAGGACCCACACCTCTATGGGCAACGAACTTGAATACATGGAGTCAGGAACAGGGTCAACCCATTCCCTACAATGGAGACAGAAGTTTCTACAACCTCACTGAGGGAGGTTCTACAGACAGGGTACTACATGTCATGGTTTGTAGGATTTCTCAGAACATGATATTAGGTCAATCCACTATCAATCGAGTCTTGGAGATTGATGCCAACTCTGGCGTTAACACTGTCCGCATTCACCAACTAGAGTCTGCTCACGAAAGGGATCTGGTTCACAATGCAGCTCTTCAGAGGGAACTCGCTGAAACCCGAGCTGAAGTTAGAGAACTTCGAGCTCAACAAGCAAGAGCTGATATGCGCATGAGGGACATAGAACATCTCCTGTCGGGATCAAGAACTCACTCTGGTAGTTCTCGTCGCCAATAGATTCTCAACAACTTCTCTCTTTTGGATATAACCTAGTTATGTAAAACTTTGGTCTAATTCCCTATCTTGTAAATCATAGGCCCGTTAGGACTTGGTTAGGTTGTAATGCTGTCAAAATTTTCCATTTTGGTTGATGTAAGGCCTCTTACTATAGGCCGTTTTTCCCGAACTTGTTACATCTGTAATCCCAGTAATATTGACAGGTACCTAATCTTATAGAAAATTTTATCCAAATGTGATCATCTATTAGTTTAGATCTACATTCAATCGTATTGTTGGGCTATGAGGAGTTAGTCCATGAGTCTTTCTCATAAATTCTTCCATTGAAATCTTATCAACGCTTTCATCTTCATAAAATTATAGATCAAATATGCTGCCTCGCAGAAATCCACGGAGAAACCCTAATAACAAAACACCACCTCCTCCACCTTCCTCAACCACCTACTCCTTAGTTCGACACGACAACTCTAAATGTTGTCGTAGTTGCGGCTGTGGCTACAGCCATGGCTCAATATCTTTCATCTGGTTCCACTAGAGGAGGAACCCCTGTTCACATTGAAGCTCCTGCGCGCTCGAGAGAGTGCTCCTATAAGGACTTCACGAATTGCAAGCCATTGTCCTTCAAAGGGACTGGCAGATTCATTTCCCTCTCGTAATGGTTTGAGAAAACCGAATCGGTTTTCAAAATCTGCTCTTGTCCAGAGGAGAGCAAGGTGAAGTACGTTGCTTGCACCTTCAAAACTAGAGCCCTAACATGGTGGAATAGCCATGTTAGGTCACTATCTCTTATAGTGGCTAATGCTATGGGCTGGGATACCTTGAAGGACCTCATGATTGAGGAGTACTGCCCGAGGGGCGAGATCCAGAAGCTGGAGGAAGAATTATGGAGCCTAACCATGAAGGGATCCAACGTAAGCGCCTATATCGCCAGGTTCTGTGAACAGGTGGCCCTCTGTCCCAACATGGTTTATACCGAGGGAAAGAAGATCGAGAGGTACATATGGGGGCTGGTGTCGCCGCACCAGGAAAATGTCTTGGCCTCATACCCCACTACATTTGATAGTGCCAAGTGATTGACACAACGGATCATACACCATGGGGTTCGTACCCCGATTACAACAACAACAACCCTGGCCATCTCAGAACCCACAAGAACCGCTGATTCCAAGCGCAAGTTCTGGGATGAAAAGAAGAAAGTTAAGGCTGCCAAAAAGCAGCAGGTCGTGGCGGTGCATGCTGCGATAACACCTGCCACTACTGCTCTGGTAAAGCAGTATTCTGAAAGTTTGCCTAAGTGCAACAAATGCAACTTCCATGATGTCGGCGCATGCCGGGAAATGCAGTGTATGAACTGCAACAGGAAGGGGCACACTGCCCATTTTTGTAAAGCTTCGGCGAAGCCAATCAACCAAGTCCCTGGTGCAGGAGTGGGCCAAGCTTGCTACGGATGTGGCGAGGTAGGCCACTACAAAAGGAACTGCCCGAAGGCAGGGTTTGCTGGTGGAGCGGCAAGAATTTTGGCCATAGGCCATGAGGAAGCGGTTGCCAACCCCACAGTGGTCACTGCTACATTTCTCCTCGATAAGGCTTATGCATGCATACTATTTGATAGTGGAGCAGAGAGAAGTTTCGTGAACCAAAAATTTGCTCAATTACTTAAGAAAAAATCACGAACACTTAAAGAACCGTTCACTGTATAAATGGCTAATGGCAAGACAGAGAGCACTAACAGTATATTCATAGGGTGTACCCTAACATTAGATAACCATTCATTTTCAATCGATCTCATGCCGGTCTCAATTAAAAGTTTCGACGTCATAATCGGCATGGATTGGTTGAGTTCTCATCGTGCCGACATCATGTGTTACGAAAAGGTTGTTCGCCTTAATCTACCATCTGGCGAAACCCTAATAGTATACAGCGACAAACCTGGCACGAACCTTCGTATTATCTCGAGCATTCAAGCTCAGAAATTCTTGCGAAAGGAATGTCGAGCATTCCTTACTCATGTGGTCGATGTGAGCCAAGAAACGAAGGACATTCAGAACATTCCAGTAGTACGCGACTTTCCCGACATTTTTCCAGAAGAACTCCCAGGATTACCTCCACAACGTCAAGTCGAGTTCCGAATCGACTTAGTTCCAGGGGCTACCCTCGTAGCCAAATCGCCCTATCGTCTAGCACCTGCAGAGATGCAAGAACTGTCCGGTCAAGTTAACGAACTGCTCAGCAAGGGCTTTATAAGACCAAGCTTCTCACCCTGGGGAGCTCCAGTCTTGTTCGTCAAGAAGAAAGACGGATCGTTTCGTATGTGCATCGACTATAGGGAGCTCAACAAGCTTACGGTCAAAAATCGTTATCCTTTGCCTCGGATCGACGATTTATTTGACCAACTTCAAGGGGCGAACTTCTTTTCAAAAATCGACTTGAGATCCGGATATCACCAACTACGAGTGCTAGGGGAGGATGTTCCAAAGACAGCCTTCCGAACTCATTATGGACACTACGAATTCGTAGTGATGCCATTCGGATTGACAAATGCGCCCGCAGTATTCATAAATTTAATGAAACGGGTGTGTCATCCTTACTTGGATCAGTTCGTCATCGTCTTCATCGATGACATACTTATATACTCTCGTAGTAAGGAGGAGCATGGTCAACATCTGCAACAAGTCCTCGAAACATTACGTTCGGAGAAGCTCTACGCAAAGTTCTCGAAATGCGAATTTTGGATTCGACGAGTCGAATTTTTAGGGCACGTGCTTAGCGAGGAGGGAATACATGTGGACCCTTCCAAAATCAAAGCCATTGAGAACTGGTCAGCACCGAAGACGCCTACAAAAATTCGTCAATTTCTAGGCCTTGCTGGCTACTACCGCAGGTTCATTCAGAACTTCTCCCGCATAGCGAAACCTCTTACAACACTGACCCAGAAGGGTATGGCCTTTGACTAGGAAGAGAAGCAGGAGAGAGCGTTCCAGACGCTCAAACGAGCCTTGTGCACCGCACTAGTACTATCCCTCCCTGAAGGGATAGAAGACTTCGTAGTCTATTGTGATGCATCGAATCAAGGGCTCGGATGTGTTTTGATGCAGCGAGGTAAGGTCATCACCTATGCCTCGAGACAGCTGAAGACACATGAGGTAAATTACACGACCCACGATCTTGAACTTGGAGCAGTTGTGTTTGCTCTGAAGATCTGGAGACATTACTTGTACGGTACGAAGAGCATGATCTTTACAGATCATAAAAGCCTGCAACACATTTTCGACCAGAAGGAGCTTAACATGAGACAACGACGGTGGGTCGAGCTACTCAGTGACTACGAATGCGAAATTCGTTATCATCCAGGTAAAGCCAATGTAATAGCTGATGCCCTAAGTCAGAAAGAATATTCTGGTCATAGAGTCAAATCATTGACTATGACTATCCATTCACACTTGTCCACACAAATTAAGGATGCTCAGCTCGACACTTTGAGACCTGAAAACGTGGCGGGTGAATCCCTGAGAGGGATGGATAAGAACTTGGAGATTAAGGGTGGCAAAGCTTATTATTTCATGGACCGGATCTGGACCCCGCAACTAGGTGGTTTCAGAGACTTGGTCATGAACAAGGCGCACAACACTCGTTATTCTGTGCACCCGGGTTCAGATAAGATGTATCTGGATCTTAAAAAGTTATACTGGTGGCCATGAAAGCAAAAATAGCTACCTTCGTGAGTAAATGCCTTACTTGTGCCAAGGTCAAGGTCGAATACCAGAAACCCTCCGGTCTACTACAACAACTGGAAATATCGGAATGGAAGTAAGAGCAGATAACTATGGATTTCATAACCAAGTTGCCCAAGACAATGGGTGGACTTGATACCATATGGGTCATCGTCGACATATTGACCAAGTTCTCACACTTCCTGCCGATCAAAGAAACAGACAAGATGGAGAAGCTTACAAGAACTTACATTAGGGAGATAGTACGACTGCACGGTGTTCCCTTATCCATTATCTCGGATAGAGATAGTAGTTTCACTTCGAGGTTCTGACAGTCGTTACAAAGTTCCTTAGGAACTAGGCTGGACATGAGTACAACCTACCATCCTCAGACAGACGGGCAAAGTGAGAGAATGATACAAACCTTGGAAGATATGTTGCGAGCATGTGTGATCGACTTTGGAAAAGCATGGGATACTCATTTACCCCTTGTCAAATTTTCCTACAACAACAGTTATCACACGAGCATTAAGGTTACTCCATTCAAGGCCCTCTATGGCCGAAAGTGCAGATCCCCTCTATACTGGGCTGAGGTGGGTGATACCCAGTTAGCTAAAGGACGAGTTCCTAAAAGCACTCTCACAGGTCTGGAAATCATACGGGAAACAACGGAGAAGATCGTTCAGATCTGCGAACAACTGAAAGCCTCTAGAGACCGACAGAAAAGCTACGCTGATAAACATAGGAAACTGTTGGAATTCCAGGTGGGTGACCGTGTTCTATTGAAGGTCTCACCCTGGAAGGGCTTGATATGCTTCAGAAAGCATGGAAAGCTAAATCCAAGGTACATTGGGCCTTTCAAGATTCTCGCAAGAATCGGCCATGTAGCTTACAAACTTAACTTACCGCGCGAACTCAGTAACGTACATTCTACATTCCACGTCTCTAACTTGAAAAAGTGTCTGTCTGATGAGACTCTTGTAATCCTACTCGACGAGATCGAGATCAATGAGAGCCTCAACTTCGTGGAAGAACCAGTAGAGATCATGGACCGTGAGGTCAAGCAGACGAAGAAAAGTCGCATCCCGATTGTGAAGGTTCGCTGGAACGCCAAGCGAGGAACAGAATTCATGTGGGAGCACGAGGATCAAATGAAACTGAAATATCCTCATCTATTCGATTAGTTATCTATAAACACCTTATTTGCTTAGACTTTAATTTCGAGATGAAATTCCCTTTAACTGGGGGATGATGTGACAACCCAAAATTTTCAATCGGTTAAACCCTAAACGTCAATCACTTTAATTTATAAGTCAATTACTTGATTACTTATTTTTAGCAAATTTAAAGTTCGTTTGATTATTTTAATATTATTCTTTAAACGAACGGGTGAAAGGAAGTGTCGTCTCGGGTCTTGAAATTGCTAAACCGCAAACACCTCGTGTCTTAGATGTTCACGGCCAAACTTTTATGTTTGCGCCAAAAAATCTTCCAAAAACCGTGAACTCATGCTTTAATCATGATTTTACTCCTCAAACTAGTCATTTTATGTTTACTCCCCAATCACCAAAAAGAGTAAACTCAAAAACACTCTCAAGTATCATCCAAGATTTAATTCAATATCTTCAAACTTGTAAGTGTTCTAGCCATTTCAAGTTGATATAACACTTAATCTAGTGATTGTACACCTTTTCATCCATCCATTTTTGTGTTTTGATTAGATTTCCGAAAACACCAAGAACACACACTAAGTGTTCTTGGACTTTTAGCTCAATTCAAGCTTCCTTATAGTAAGTACTTCCATCCTTGAGTCTTATTAAGCTTGTATTACATGTTAGCATCAAAGAAAAGTCCCATGAACACCAAGATAAAGGTGTTCACGGTTTTGGGAGGTCCCAAAACTGTAAACACCAAGATTGGGTGCAAAGTGGTGCCTTAGGGTGCCTAGATGCTTCACAATGCCTTAGGGACTTGTCTAGATTCATCCTTGATGAGTTTATCACACAAAAACCACCAAAACCTTACATTTTTACGTGTTTATGGTTTAGGGATCTCCTAAAACCGTAAACACCCCAAAAAGTGTATAAATGTCCCATAAAAGTCCCATGGTTATTCTTTATGTCTAAATCTAGCCTAGACTATTGCTATGATTGAGCTAAGGACTTGAAAAACCCAAATACCATAAACTTATGAGTTTAAGGTAGTAAACTCATGAGTTTAAGGTAGTAAACTCATGGAGAAATGGTCCTTAGACCATAAACACCATTTAGAAGTGTTTTGATGCCACACAACACTTCCTAAGGCTTAATCATGAAGTAGGAATGCTTGGATTGGCTTAGAAGTCTTCAAAGCAACAAATGGTCAAAAGGTTAGGAGTTTATTGCCATAAACTCAAGAGTTTACGACTGTAAACTCAAGGGGTGTTGGTCTTTAGGGAGTAAACTCATTTTAGGAGTGTTCCTCGAACCCCAAACACACTAGCCCTTCCCTACAACACTTAGATGCAACCCTTGAGACTTATAACACTTGTATAAGGTGTTTAGCATGTCCTAGAGTGTCTTAACTTTGTTTATTATTTGTTTAAAGACTAATGGTATACATATATGTGATATTATATGTTAACTAGGATCATAGAGGGTGTTCAAGACTTCACTTGACACCTAGCCATCCTACCTCTTCAGTTAATCTGTACCACTCACAACAGGTGAGTTCATACCCCTAAATTAACCTTTTAAATGTTTTCAAATGTTTATAAATACTTTTATGGGGGGGGATACAAGTAAATTTACGATAGTTATTATCTCAATCACATGTGATTAATAACTATCGACAAGTGAATCTCTTACTTTCAAACTGTTTTACTAAACTGTTTTACTTCAAATTGTCTTAAAAACTCTGTTACATATCAAATGATTTTATGAAACTTCTTTTATACTTTTATATTATCAATTTCATTTCTATGTATGTATATTTATGTAAGCAATGTTTAAAAGGCTTAGGAAGGCCTATCCGCCCTATTTCCTTTTCGCGCTTGAGATGTGGTCTGGTGGGATATCGGGTACCCGTCCAAAGGCCGTTTAAATATCAGTTATATATCATGTGTACATATATAGTCATAAAGGTTCTTCCAGTTCATTCAGTACCCTTAGGTAGCAAGGGTATACTCCCATGTTCATACGTACAACTTATATTACTAGTAAACTAAAATAGGCGTAGTTTAGGGTTTTACTAATACTAATACTAGAACAATGAATCATACAAAGAGTCAGTTCATACATGAGTCATAACTTATTGTAATGAGAAACAAACATAGAACATAGTGATGAGAAACAAACATTATACATAGTGATGAGAAACAAACATAATACATAGTGATGAGAAACAAACATACAGGCTAAACAGAGAAAGAACACACAATACAGCTAGCACATACATTTCATATACATTACATTCAGTTATGTGAGCCATTAAACGGGTCATGACACTACCTGCCATGACCGTTTTTGTATCCAGAATATCCTTAATTGGGGAGTGTATGAGTTTGCGTATAGATCTATACTGGATTGACTATCCTACACCTTGTTGCTCGCTACAGTGGGACTTACTAGTCTACGGGTGCCAAATGTCATTTCTTACGGCGTCTTACATCGTCGTTTTACTATTGAGTCGGTAGTTGGGTACAGGCCGATCACATGGTACTTTAAATAACAATTGGTTTAAGGTAGTCAGTACAACAGTAGTTACTTAATACAACACTACAGTACTATAATATTTTTCCTATTACATTCACTTCGTGAACATTCACATGATGCACGGTAATGTAAAAACTATATTTTTGGTTGATGATAGTCGAATTTGGGAAAATACACACTCTTACAAGAAACACACACAGTTACTAGATGCCTTGGTAGAAGGCTACTTTTAGTAGGAAACATAAGGTTTTCTAGGATAGTTCAAACAAATACAAACTTTACAAAACTTAAACATTGCAGCTTACAAACATCTTACAAATGCTTTCATACAAACACAGACACTAATATACTTATGATCTCACCAGCATTAAGCTGATACTCGCTTTCAAAATATCTTGTATTCTCAGATCACCACTAGACAGGTACAGGTGCCTGGCTTTTGAGAAGATGGAGTTCGTTCAAGACTCATCTTTTATTTTGATATGTATATTTTTGGTGTCTATAAATTTGACAGAACACACATGTATGAAATTATATTATTAATGCAATGGATGATGTTGTTGCTTGTTTACTACTATTCATTGTTGTGATACTGTACATGACGTCCTCCACCCCCGAATAATTCCGCTGTTCAGGTTTTGGGGTGTGACAATACCGAGGATCGCAAACAAGTTGTGAGTAACCATGCGAATCAACATGGTGCACTCAATGTCTCTATCACCTAATCAATGTGCCGGTAAACCACACACATTCCATTGATCTATGACAAACTTCAAGTCACCCTTCGCTACCAATGTCATCCCCAAATTGATGTGTCGGTTAACCACACGCGCTCCACCAACGTTTGACAAGGGTACAAAGTGTAATTACATGGATTAGCATCATTTTCATATTTTATCGTAAAGTAACTAATATTGGGAATTTGTAAAAACATGTAGTTACTTTGTATATTACATTATACTTTTAATGAGAGGATTGCCCTATCCTACCCATTCGGCTAATGACCCTCCACCAGTCAAGCAAGCGGTGGGTGTGAGTGTACACCCATTAAGCGCCATTTTATAGGCAGCAACCTTATATCCACCTTATAGATCGGCTTCGTGAATGAGGTCTACTAACGGTAAGACTAGCATTTTAAGTTATATATATATATATATATATATATATATATATATATATATATATATATATATTAAGCTTGTAATAATATAATAGTATAGGGTTTAATTTTAAACTTGTAAAATTCTAAGGGTTTAAAATTTAAATTATTCAAAATTAAACTTTTAATCACAAAATTCAAATTTCAAAACTTAAGGGCTAGTTTTGAACTTTTCAAAACAAAAGGGATCAAATAACAAATAATTTAAATTAAACAATTAATTTCATAATTAACTATA
Organism: Lactuca saligna; assembly: GCF_052625555.1. Lineage (NCBI taxonomy): Eukaryota > Viridiplantae > Streptophyta > Magnoliopsida > Asterales > Asteraceae > Lactuca > Lactuca saligna. Next base: position 188,307,241 of record NC_136417.1, on the reverse strand, counting down.
TTTGATCTAATCCAATTTTAGAAATGAGATAGTTACCAAATAATTTAAATAATCCATATTTATCATATAAACAACTAATATTCAAAAGATTTGAAATTATCTATTGTTTTGGAAGGGATAAACATGCAAATAATATAAAATTTGGATTTTATCTTTCAAAAAGGATTTAGGCATTAATCCCATGACAAAACAGCAACAAAATCCCGAAAATCTTTCTGTCTGATGTCAAAACTCGTCGAGTCAACTTTGGAACTCGTCGAGTTCCTCATGGAACTCGTCGAGTTCATCAAACAGTTAGCCCAAAAATTCAATTTTTAGCAAGCAAACAATTACAGCATCATATACAATTGAAACCAATCATGGCTCTGATACCACTGATGGGTTTTAAGCATAAGAACAATCATATGTGTTCATACAAACCCTAATGCTTGGATCTAGGTTTCTCTATTGAACATGCTTTGAATCCAAGACTTGCAATCCTAGATCTATCATATATAATTCGAAATTAACATTATGAAAAACAGATCTAAGTGTTTTACCTCTTTCAAGTAGCTTGAAATCCTTGTAATCTTCTTGATCTTGAGCTTAGAGTCACAATTGTAACTCCTCTAATGGTTCATAAACACCACAAGCAAGAAGAAAATATGAGAGAGGGTGAGAGATGCTAAAAGTCAGCCCTAGGGTTCTCTTGGAATCAAGTGGAGCCGATTTCCATAGCCTAGGGGTCTTATTTATACTGCAGGCTGCTAGGGTTTCAGTCTAAACCCTAATGGACAGCTTAATCACCAAGTAGCCCAACGAACCTTCTAGATTAGGGTCTTTGGATGAAAATATGATGGATCCCCATCATAATTTCGTTCCCCCCTTAGTCCATTAGGTTTCCCAGCCCAAAACTCAACTATCATACATTTGATAGTTTATACCCCTTTATCCAATTAATCTCTTTTAGTCACAAATTAATTCCTAATTAAGTTATGACCAATACTAATTGAATAAATATGATTTCTCCTTTAATATATTATTCTTATAATATTTTAATAAACCATAATATTCTCTCTCACTCTCTCTCTCTCCTAAAATTACCTTGTCAAGTTGCTTTGGTGAAGGCAACCCAAAAGGACCATGCACAACCGGGTCAAGTACATACCAAATATAGTTACGGACTTAGACACTAATCCAACACCGGATTTCCAGGTATCATATTTTAATTATTTATTTTAAGTTAAGGAAGAGGGACGCGATGAGTTGATGCCTAGACTCGCTGAGTAGGATCGCGATTGATGACTCGGATTAATGAGTGGACTCGACGAGTCTGTGTTGTGGACAGAAACCCTATATCATTGGGCATGTGCCCTATTTAAGGGTCCTTATGGCCTTTATTGGTGGCCACCTTCACCCTTGAGAGATCCCTATGAACCAGAGAGCATAGAGAGTGAGAGAAGATCCATCTTGAGCTTTTATGGTGTGATTTTTCAAAGGAAAAGAAGGGTTTCAACAAGAAGGACCAAAGGAGGTTGTCATTCTGAGATTTTGGAGCAAGGAGCTTCACTTTGAGGTAACAAATCGACCCTCTCTTTCTGTATGGTGTAGATTGCATGAATCTAGGGTTTCTTGACCCTTGTCTTCAAAGGATTATGGAGTATATGAAGTCCCAATGTGGAATAAGCATTACATATGGACCTTAAAAGGTCCAGAGAGTCCCAATCTTCCAACTTTATGCAATCCCTTTGGAGTTGTGGACCTTGGTTTCCATTTTAGGAGCTATTTCATCAAATAAGGACATATGAGTGTTGCATGAGCTTAAAGATTGAACCTTTACTTGATTAATGGGTGTTAGGAGGTCAGAACTATAAGTTAGAGAAGCAGATCTGACCTCAGAAGGTCATTTGAGTGTTGTCATGGAGGGAACTCGCCGAGTTCATAAGGGGACTCGACGAGTTGAGTCAGGTTGCCCCGCGATTTGTGACTAGTGGTAACCCGTCGAGTGAAAGGCTAACTCGACGAGTCGAGTGAGGCCTTAGGAGGATTATGACAACACGCATGGACTCGCCGAGTCACCCGAGTGCACTCGATGAGTTTGGTCAAAGTTTGACCATTGACTAGAGTTGGCTTCAGTTGATCTTAGGGCTTTGGTCAAGCTGATTCAAGAGAGGTCATGGAAGGGTAAAAATGGTCTTCTACCCATTCTTTAGAGATGAGGACAAGTGAAAGTATTGATTAGAGGTGTTATCATTTTGATAGGAGGAGGCTAGGTCGGGTTATCGATCACGAGAGGTTATCCAACATCATACGAGGTGAGTCTTCTCACTATACTTTACCTAGAGTGGTAATTATGTGTGACCAGAAGGTCTTATGTGCTATGATAAGTATGTGATGTATGCTGTTATATGATATGTATGTGCTATGTTATGTTATGAGCATTATGATATGGACTGGAAGGTCAACAATGTATGGGCCGGAAGGTCAAAATGATACAGACCGGAAGGTCAGAGAAGTGGGACCGAAAGGTCTACCAGGATTATAGGAGGGAAGTCCCCTAAGACACATTGACCGGAAGTTCTTGTAGAGTGTTAACCTTGAGTGGCGTACGTGTTGTACGTGGTATTTTGGGGAACTCACTAAGCATTTATACTTACCGTATTGTGTGATATGTGTTTCAAGTACCAACGAGGATCGCGGGAAGGCGTCAACATGATCCGTACACATTGATAGAGATTTATGTGTTTAATATTCTAGGACATGTTTTCTGAGATAGCATTTGATACAATGAGTTTTGAAATTGTTTTATGAAATTTATTATGTTTGGAAATGAAAAATTGTTTTGAAAATTTAGGTCGTTACAGCACCATACCGGCTGGCTTCGCCCGAGATGTAGGAGTTGTCTACGCATCTTCATGAGCTGCTAGACCAAGGGTTTATCTGCCCAAGACATAGGTAGAACTGATCGTGTTCATGAAATAGAAGGACGAGTCACATAGGATGTGTATTGATTATTAGGCGTTGAACAAGTTAATGGTGAAAAACAGTTATCTGCTCCCGAGGATCGATGATTTTTTCGATCAGCTACAGGGTGCATCTTGGTTTTCCAAGATTGATCTTCTGTCGGGGTACCATCAGATGAGCATTCGGGATGAGGATATACCTAAGATAGCTTTTAAGACTCGGCACGGGCACTATGAGTTTGTGGTGATGCCATTCAGGCTCACCAATACCCCATCAGCGTTCATGGATCTCATGAATAGGGTGTGTAGACCGATGTTGGATTGGTCGATGATCGTTTTCATTAATGATATCCTGGTCTATTCTAAGACCAAGTAGCAGCACGAGCAGCATCTGAGAGAGGTATAGGAGAGATTGAGAACGGAAAGTGTATATGCCAAGTTCTTAAAGTGTGATTTCTGGTTACGAGAGGTGCAATTTTATGGGGCACATCATCAACTAGGGGGTATTTCAGTCGATCCAGCCAAGGTTGAGGCAGTGATGCATTGGGAAGTACCAAAGAATGCATCTGAGATCCATAGCTTCTTGGGTTTAGCGGGCTATTATCAGAGATTCATCCAGGATTTATCCAAGATCGTTGTGCTATTGATCCATTTGACCAAGAAGAATGTGAATTTCCAGTGGGGCCCAGACCAACAGTAGGCTTTTGAGACCTTGAGGCAGAGGTTATGTAAGGCCCTGATTCTAGTACTACCTGAGGGGCTAGATGATTTGGTAGTGTATTGTGATGCATCGATCTCAGGGTTAAGGGCAGTACTAATGCAGAGGGGGCATGTGATCGCGTACGCCTTGAGGCAGTTGAAGCCTCATGAGATAAATCACCCCACTCATAACCTAGAATTGGGAGTTATGGTGTTTGCTCTCAAAATCTAGAGGCATTACTTGTACCGAGTTTGGTGCACCATCTTTACTGACCACAAAAGTTTGAAGTATTTTATGGATTAGCAGAACCTCAACATGCGACAAAGGAGATGGTTGGATGTATTGAATGATTATGATTGTGAGATCTTATACCATCCAGGGAGGCCAACATGGTGGCCGATACTTTGAGCCGCAAGGAGGCAAGTTGTCCAATCGGGAACATTTGTTTGAGGATGACGGTGATCTCTCCATTGTTGGATATGATCAAGGAGGCTCAGGTGGAAATCCCACTTTAAACACCTCACTAAATCACAGCCTAGACATCATCCTTGTAGGTAGATCAATTAGTATAATGACTTGGAATCACTGATAAATCTTGTTTATAGGTTCATAATAACGATAATGAACTTTAACATAAGTTGTACTTAAAGTAGGGTAAGCATAACCAAACTTATTGGGGGTTTAGCGAGGAACCGGTCTCTGCAGGGTAGAACTTCCAAGCTGAAAAAATATTTTTCTCGGATCCTTCAGGTGCTCTAGGGCTTTCCTCTAGCACCTTGAGGTTACTAGGGCTTTAGGAGGGTTTTGGGAGGTTTAGAGAGAAGTTAGAGAGAGAAAGAATGGGTGTTTGGTATGAAGAATGAAACAACCATCATACCTCTATTAATTGCTGAATTTTGGCTCAAATCGACGAGTTTTAGGCCTCCAACTCATCGAGTAGGTGCCAAGTGTCACCATTCTGGTGGAGGACAAGTAGTGGCTTATATTGTGCCACATTACCCCTTTTGCAGCAGCACCCTGTCGACTTCTAAACCATGTAACTTTCGCATACAAGCTCTGTTTTGACATTCTTTATATCCACGCGTGGTATTGACAAGATCTACAACTCTTCTTTTGACTCCATCGGCTAATTCTCGACCGATTTTAAGTTTAGTAGTGTGAGAAGATTACACTATTAAACGACAGTGTATAATTCATAACTTCTACATACGGACTCCATTTTTGTCTGTTTTTTTATCATTGAAATCTTATTAATGAGATCTTCAATTCTCATTTAGGTTACGTCGGCCAAAAACCGATCGATCTAAAATTCAAATTTCGGGTTGTGCACTATTATGCTAAATCGTAGAAAAATCATAACTTCCTCATACGAAGCCAGATTTGGACGTTCTATTTATGCACGTTGTCGGTTTAACGTATACTACGACTTTTGTTTATATTGCTAAGGTTAAAAAGTAATTTATCAAAAATTCACTTTTTACGTTACGTGGTGACGTGCCGGTTTAGCTGTAAAACTTTGACGGATCATAACTTCTTCATTATAACTTGGATTTCGGCGTTCTTGATATATACGAAACCCTTGTGACATATACTATAACTTGGTTACGATTATTCATTCTAAATAATCTTCCATCAAAAAGTCATTTTGATGCTTATTCTCTTTAAATTTACTAGCCTGAATCTACGAGCGTTACAACTATCTGCCCCTTAGGATGATTACGTCCCAGAATCTTCAATGAAAAAGGGATTTTATAATGACTCCATAAATTATCTCTTCATCCTAGGTAATAACCGTAACTTCTATGTTCCTTCGAATGAGTATCTAACTCTTGGACTTCTTGACTGCAAGCGGTGCTCGATCTTGCACCTGCTCTCTATCTCGTGTTGGGCTTTCAATCATAACCTTCGAGTTACAAAATCAATATTTATTGGCGACCCCTTCTTCTTCTTAACATACTTAACTTAATAGAAGTTCTTTACTTCGATTATCATGACAAATCGATAGGTTATGGTCTAATGACCTCTTATCGTATGATGCAATGCTTAGACTCAGGTCTCTTTGAGTCAAATTCCAGAATGGAAGTTTCCTTCCTTCATGTTCTAATGTGATATAATCACATTCTAGCATGTAGCACTTCTAGCTACAAGCTCTTACTTTAAGAACGATCATGATACTTCTATTGATCGCTTCGATTATATTTCACTTCAATCTTCTGGCTTAACTCGGATGTTACATCGAACTTGGTTCTCTTAACCATGTAACATACTCATCATAGTTGGACTCGATTTGATATGACCACTAGATTCGGAATAACAATCATCTTCTTAGTCATTACCGAAATGATGGTAGCGACAGACATGAACAAAACATAATCAGTTAATAGCGCCTTGGTAACCTTGTGACTTTCCCTATTCCAAGTGCGAGTCTTGTGCTTCCAGTAGTATAGGCCTCTACTACCATTCACACCTACTCATACTTGTCCCAAGTATTGTCTCGTGGTTTTCCAAGTCACCATACAAGAATTTCACATAGTCATTTAATACATTGGTTAACTTAACCAAGCTTTATATTATTTCTTGAAACGATTACATAGGTATTCAAGTTCAACCTATACTATGCCTCTAATAGGCTACACCACATGATACTATCCACATGGCTATTTTATATCTTGATCCTCGGATATAAAGTCCCTTACTCCTGATCCCTTGTATTGTCACCTGCTTCGTCGAGGATCATCTGGAATGTTCTCGCCTTTGCCTTTGGCAGCACATTTAGCCTTGGAGCTTCATTCTTCTTTGGGCAGTTCTTCGAAATATGTCCACCATCTCCACATTCGTAACACTTCCTTTTGTCGAATGTGTAATCTTTGGAATACTGACCGGTCATCCCACACTTATAGCAAGTCACTTCTTCATCGCATCTTCCGAAGTGCTTCTTTTTGCACTTCTCACACCACTTGGTTCCACCACTACCTCCATACTTTTGGTCGTCTTGGTTGGACTTCATGAATCTTCCTTTCTTATCAGATCTTGAGGAGGCCTCCTTCTTCCTCTTTTATTATGCCTTATCTTTTTCTAGACCCTTTTTCTCTTATATGGGACTCAACATTCTTAGTTGCTCCCATGACTATTGATGCGACATGGATCTGAACCACCTCTGATACTCTTCTCTACTCTTGATGGTAGCTAAGGCGGAGACAGATCTGCAAGGACATAACAGAAAAGGCCGTTACAGCCGCCCTAGGGACTGTGCCCCGGGAGCGGGCTCCGACAGTCAAGTTAGATCATATGGTAGATCTGAGATGGTTCACTTTAGCTAGAGAGAACCATCTTGGTGTTGGTGATGGTGTATGGTAGCTGACGGCGGTGGGTGGCGGCTGAGCCACCCGGCCGGGGTATAGAGTGGCGGCTGAACCAAAGGGAAGATCCCCCTCCATGGAGGAGATATTGTTCATTATATAGGGGACAATTAGGTCAAGGGACACTAGGTCAGGCCTTGGACCTAACCTAATTCAGGCCCAACTAACAAGGAGTTGGGTGAGGCTGTCCGGAGGCACCAAACAAGACTAGCGGGCGTGCACCAGGCAAGGTTGGCGGGTGCGCACCAGGAAAGGCTAGCAGGGAAGTCCCCAGCAAGGCTGATAAGGGAGAGCCATGCCAAGGAGCACCAGGCTGAGCCAGCGAGAGAACCCCAGCAAGGCTGGCAATGGAGAGTCAGGCCAATGAGCGCCAGGCTGCACCGGCGAGAGAACTCTAGCAAGGCTGGAAAGGGAGAGCTAGCCAGGGCCTGGCGAGAGCACACCAGGCAAGGCTGGCATGCTAGAGCAGTCTAGGCCATGCTAATGGACCATATATCAACAAGTCCCCCAGTCTGATGTTATTGGTACGCGGCTAATGACATTGGACTGGACTTAGTCATATAAACCAGCAAGAGAGTCCCCAGCGAGGCTGGTAAGGGAGTGCCAGGCGGGGCTAGCAGGAGTGTACCAGGCAAGGCTAGAACGCTAAAGCGGTCTAGGACATGCTAATGGACCATATATCAACAAGTCCCACTAGTCTGATGTTATTGGTACGCGGCCAACAACATTGGACTAGACTTAGTCATATAAACCATGTGTGCTATTATGGGGTGCTGACCTACCCATGTCAAACTATTATGGGGTGATGACCTACCTTCCGGTCTATCTCAACCGAACGCGGGGACTATTTCACCCCTACTACTAACACATAATATCATATCATAATCATGTTGTCAAACAAATTTGGGTGTCCGACCTACCCATTGGTCCTAATGACCGAATCGGGGACTACTCCCCTTCTACTAATACTATCTCATATAACATGGCAACTAGCAAACTAGCATACTCACATATCTAGCAGTCTATCATACTCACATATCCAACAATAACAGACCAGACAATTATCACAAACATAACCATCCCAACTAACAATTACTAGTGGGTCGGCGTTGGTGCTTTAGACCCACTTCTACTAGAAGGTAACTCACCGCGATGTCTTGTAGTGTCTGACTTTCCTTGGCGTGAAGGTTGGCTCTCCTCGACTCCTCAATACCTACACGACAACCTTCAAGTCATCAAATAGAGCATACAACCCTAACCAGGGTTAATACCAAAACCAAGCAAAGTCAACATCCAGTTGACCTGACTCGCCGAGTTGGTCTACCAACTTGTCGAGCCCATACTCCATTAACCTGGTCCAACCCCGACTCCACTCGTCGAGTCTAGCAAGAACTCGATGGTTCCCCTTCATTCAAACCATCGGGACCATCTTCATCCTATTCATCGAGTTCTTCCTTGAACTCGGAGAGTTCATCTCCCTCATAATAATGTGTCCGGTCTACGACTCGCCGAGCTGTATGAACAACTCGTCGAGTCCATCTTCAAAGATGGGAGATTGCCTTGGACTCGTCGAGTCTGTTCATACACTCATTGAGTCCCATGATTCCCAAGTCCCTCTTTGTGTCTAAACATCTACGGGACTTTCCTCCCTAACAACTGGTCCATCCACAGAAAGGATTTGGTGGACATTACACCACGACTCGCAGAGTCCCAAGAATAACTCGTTGAGTCCATCCTTGACTGATGTGTGTAAAACCAACTAGTTTTAATCCTACTAACTTAAACACAAAGACAAACAAACGAAAGGCAGTGTACCTATCGATTAGGAGTTTAGTTCAGGTAAGTAGGGTATCGAACACAGGGAACGGTAAACAATTAAAATAAATGCTAATATTATCTAAATGAAACAAGCAATAGAAAGGGGGTTTTCTCTAGTTTTGCAAGACTAGAAACTTAAACAATTAAATAATACTCAAACTAAGCAACTAACAGCTAAGCAAACAAAAATAAACTAAACCCAATAATAGAAGAGACTTTTGTTTAGGTTTGAATCATTTATTCCTATGGTTGATTTTATGACGAATGCAATGGATTAATTGGCATTGTCTACCGATAAGTGTGATCATGTTCACGTTCGCTATTACTAATCCTTAGAAAACATATCAATTCAAGTAGTGATCAAGTGATTAAACTAATAGATTTCCTAATTTATTAATTCGGGTTAAGTAAGACTTGTAATAAGCTAATCAAATATGCTAATTCAATTAACTCCTTGTTGATGGTTCTTCACACAAGCTCACACATTAATTTACCCATTTTCTAGTTAACCCTAGTTTCACGTTCGTTATTCCTAGGCATATAACTATATGCTCACATAAATCATATGAGATTAGCAATTAAGAGATGTTCATACAACTTAATTACTAATTTATTAACAGAAAATAGTTATTGTTAACATATAAGGTTCTTTAACAAGGTTAACAAAACAATATTACCAAATAAAATTAATCCTAACCATAAAATCATACCATAATCATAAAGCCATCTATCCTAAACGGAAGATAATAGTTTTAGCTCATGATTACAATAAAACTAAGATCAAAAATGAAATCAAACAACTCAAACATAGTTCAACTTAAAGAATAAGTAAGAATGGACTTGAATTTGCCTTGATTCTTCTCAAAATTGGATCTAGGGTTGATTCTCTGGCTTCCAGCACCTTAGCAGGTCTTCTAATTGCAGCTTTACCCCCAATGGTTTCTCTCCATGCCATGGTATCGATCTGAAAGTCCCTTTATATAGATTTTCACAAAACAGAGGTGACTCGTCGAGTCCAGTGACTGACTCGGCGAGTGCGTCACTTAAAACGCGTGCACGACAAGTCAGCGCATCCAGAATCGCAAAAGTTCAATGTGACTCGTCGAGTTTATGGCCTACTCTTCGATTCCATTTGGAATCATCATTTTCTTAAAACAGGACAGTCGTCCAAAAGTGTGTCTATCTTTCAGAACATTTTAAATCTCATCAATCGGAGTTACAGTTCATGAGATATGGACAAAACACTGACGAGGGGTCAAGCTATCCAACAACATCCTTCTTTCTTCAAAATCCAAGATCCAAGCTTCCAATCGCTAGTTCGACTTCCTTTTCCACCCGATCATGTTGTTGTTGCTGAAAAATGAAATTCTAAACTAATTAAACACCTTTTGTTCATTAAATGAGACAAAAACAACATAAAGTATTAAGATAATGCATGAATTTTATAACTAAATATGCCCATATCATTGACCAACACTATACAGTCGATTTAAATGGGTCTCAACACCACAAAATCATAGATCTGGCCTCCTAATGTCCATTTCATACGTAAGGTTTCCAACTTGGTGCACATGCAAGGGGTCTTTGGCCCAAAAAACCATAAAAGATGGCCTCCAAGGTGTATGGGGTGTTCATGGCAGCAAAATGGGCACCTTTATGCCATAAAAACCCCCCAATAGACCTGGATCTAAAGCATACACTAACTTCCAACACTTGATATCGAATACAACCTCTCTATGGCTTAAAAATATGTAGGAAAAGGCCCAAAATCAATATCTATAGACAAACGTTCAACTTCATACCTCCAATAAGCTGAAAATGAGCTCCAAACTCTAGATCTTCTTGTTTCCCCTTGGTCTCACAAGTCTCCTTCTCTTTTCCCATCTTTAATCCCAAAAGGTAGCACCACAAGGCTCAAGAACACAATAAGAACGGCTAGGGTTTTGATATACAGCTCTCTGGGAGTGATAGGGACGATGGAGGCTGAGATAAGGCATTAAATAAGGTGCAAACCCTCAAATTTAGGGTTTTACTCAAACAACACCTACTCGTTGAGACAGTCTTCCAACTCGTCGAGTAAGTCACTTAAACTGTCCGTGGATCTCAACTCTACTCGATGAGTTTGGCCTCCAACTCATCGAATCCCAGAGAAAAACACAAGAAATGCTTTAATTAACTGCGTACCGGGAATAAGGGTTTACACCAAGTAACCAAACATCTTATTAAAGAGCAACCTTCAATTAGTATTCCTTCTTTGAGAGTCAAAATAGTCGATAAATGTGACATCTCCATTTTCACGGCCAGAAAATACCGATTTTGTTTATGCTTTATAAAAATCAGAGTACCTCTTTTAATAAAAAGGTTGCGGAATTTGTTCCCAGTAAAACATGATAAATACATTATCAAAGCATTTCTAAAGAAAAGTATTTTTATTCATTTTAAAACATTTGGGATGTCGTCGTCAATATAGAAACATAAGCATAAACAGAACTTACATTCATTATCACTAGTGATCTATATCTCTTTTAAATCTCTCAGTGTAATGTGACTTCACATCAACACCTGTGATATAAATAAACTGAGTGGGTCAGGTTGGAAAACCTAGTGAGTACATAGGGTTTTCAACCCATAATAATATAATTATTATGTTTAATCATCAAACAGTTAACCCAATTACCCATCCCCATTATCTTCTTTATTCTTAAAGATCTACCCTAAGAATCAGCTATTTCTTGTTCATTAATTCCTAAGGAGTATCCTAAGGAATAGGTACGAATTCCATCGTTGTAAATGACAAATCTGTCAAGCACAACTGCTAGTTCTGTCACTTAGGCGCAGCTGCCAAAATTGCGACATTCTCTATGGGGCGCATCTGCCAGAATAGTCCTTTAGGCGCATCTGTCGGGGTTTTATTGACAGTATCGTTTTCGAGAGTCCACTCGCAATACATATCAATGGGTTTTTTAGAGTACACCGGTGAACACATCGTTCACAACACCTACAGGTTGCGAGCCTGCCAGTGTTCCACTGGACTGTCTAGAATAGTCTGTGGTTGTCATCCATACTCTACTGAATGATGGGGCCATCATTTGGGAAAAAAGCTTCTCATAGCATCCACGTCTCACCCTCACCTCACGGTCTATTTCATCATCCAACTCATATTTCATCTATTACATCTACCCATGTCTTACCCCAACATTTTCGTAGATATAAAATACATATACATTTTAAATCATTTAAAACGTGTATAAAATCGCTCATCCAGCATAGACAGCAAGTACTCAGGTAATATGCACACATAGCACATAATTTATATAAAATACTTCATAGCTATGTGTAAGATGAAAGTAACTATACACTCACTTGATAAGGTGATGACTCGACACTCGGACAGCACTTCGTTACTCTTAAAACAATTTCCTTCGACAAAACCTAGTATCATTACCACTAGGGTTTAGTTTAATATTCACCGAGACTACTTAATAGTCTAGCTATTATTAGTATTATATAAGTGTTAAAAATATTTATATAACCCATAATAATAGCCCAAATAATTATTTTAAGGACCTAATATGTAACGCCTGTGTTTCTGGGCTTACCATTTTTAGCAATGTAATAGTCTAGGTTAACCTTTGTAACCCGTTTTGAAATAATATAAGTGTATTACTTGAGTATTATGTGTTTTGTGCTTAATTGCTTAATTATGTGGTTTGATTAATTAAGAATAAAAATAAGCATCAAAATTTAAGTGTAAAATAAACTTGATATCTTTAGATAATGTTGTAGTAGTTGAAACAAGGTTTCTAAGGATATAAAGAATACCAAAATCCCAGTTATAACGAAAAAGTTATGACCTGTCGAAGTTTCGCGTGCGACAGAACCAGCATGACACAGTGCGGCGTAAAAAGTGAATTTATGTTAGAGTGATATTTAGCCTTAGCAATCTAAATGAAAGTCATAGAATACATTAAACCATGAGCGTGCATAAAAAGAACGCCCAAATCTGACTTCGTATGAGGAAGTTATGATTTTTCGAAGTTTCGACTTAGTGGTATGCAGCCCGAATGCTCGATTTGAGACCGAGCGGTTTTTAGCCGAAACAATCTAAATGAGAATCGAAGGTCTCGTTAATAGGAGTAAAACGATAAAAAAAAAATAGGCGAAAACGGACGTCGGATAAAGAAGTTATGATTTTATAACGGAGTTTTCCTGTCCCGGCCTACTAAAAATAAATAATAAAAATAAATTCAAAACTAGCCGACGGAGTCTAAATGAAAGTTGTAGATTGTAGTCTTACCTACGCGTGGATATAAAGAACGTCAAAAACGGAGTTCGTATGAGAAAGATATGAATTTTTTAAGTTTATTAAATATTTTCGATATTTAATTTAAATATATATTGGCCGATATTATCCATGGGGGGAGTCAGCGACCTTATCGTCGTTACGCCCCGCGTAACCTAAAATTACGCCCCGCGTAAATTGCAGATCCAGCCCCTATAAAAGGAAGTCGAGTGCAGCCGATTCAGTTGCTCATTTCTTCTCGTTTTCTCGCGTTTTTGCATCGTTTTTCGTGCAAGAAATATCCCGAAGCCCCGGTATCATTCCTGAGCCCCGAAGCAAGTCCCGAGATCCCGAAGATCCCGAGAAGTGCGGTTTTCGAGCCGAAGCTCTGCCCGCGAGAAGTTCAACTTTTGTAGAGATCTTCCAGATCTGCTGAGGATTACTACTTCTGCAAGCCGTAGTGCTGTTCGATCATCTTCTGATCAAGTGAGTGTGTAGTTAATTTCTTCTAACGCATAATTATGAAGTATTTTATACGAAATACGTGTTATGTGTATAATTTTGTTGTTATGTGCGTGAATGTATATTCACTCTCTTTAATCTCATAGATCTGATTTGTTTTCTATGAAATACGTGTTATGTGGGTATGCCTCATCTGTTATGTGCAATATGTATTGGATGAAAAAGCTATACAGGTTTTAAAGTATGTATAAAAATATATATTTTTATCTACTAATATGTTGGGTAGAACATGGGTAGATAGTTGGTGTGTAATAAATAGATGAGAGGCCTCGATGTTGTTGTTGTTGACCTAGTTATTCAGCGGAGTATGGATAACGACCACAGACTCCTTCTAGACAGTCTCGTGGAACGCTAGCAGGTTCATAACCTGTAGGTATTGTGAACAATGTGTTCACCGGTGTACTCTATCCCCCTCATGGTTGCCTTTAGGATATCTATTGTTGAGGAAACCCCTTAGCAGTAATGTTCATCCCGATGAAAAACCTATATTAGGTCCCTTGAGATAGATGTTGTTTTAGGGACGTAAAGTGAGGATAACGGGAATGGGTAATCGGGATAGTGATTGGTTGGTGAAATTAAATATAATTTATTTATTGTGAGTTGAAAACCCTATATGCTCACCAGGCTCCCAAGCCTGAACCACTCAGTTTTATTTGTATTACAGGAAGTGGCGCAAGGGCGTAAGATGGATGAATCATCGAGTTGTTTTGTTTACAAGTCTGTATATGTATATATTTGTTGAATGACTTGTAATGTTATTGTTTATGCTTTATGGTCTGTATCGGAACATGACACCCCGAGTTTTAATTATATAATGAAAATGCATCTCTTGATGAAATGCTTTGATAAATATTATTTTATCATGTTTTGTTTTGGGAACAAATTCCGCAACACTTTTAAATCAAAAGGATTTACTCTGAAATTATTTTAAAAAGCATAAATGAAATCGGTCTTTTCTGGCCGTGATTTTGGGGATGTCACAGTTGGTATCAGAGCATTAGTTTAAGCGAACTAGGAATTTGTAGGATTTCTAGACTTAAACATAGGATGCTAAGTGGAGATTATGAGATGTGTGTCTGATAAATTTTAGACACGAGCACTAGTTTATTTTAGGAAAGTAAATGCTTTTATGTGTTAAATGTTATATGTTGCCATATATGATATTATTTGTTCGAATCTACGGTTTGTTGCCAACCGAATCTGAAGGTTTATGTGTTTAGGATTCTAAGCGTATATGTACGATATTAGAACTAGCATGTAATCGTTCGGAGTGATAAGGTGAAATTATTCAGTGTATAGATCAAAAATAGTGAGAACAAGAAGCGGTGTTGGAAACGCGGATGAAAACAGGAATCAACCGCCAGTGATTGAGCAAGCACCTGTTGTAGCAGCAGCACCAGAACAGATCACCATGGCTGGAGTGCAAGCCATGATTCGGGCTATGTTAGCCGAACAAAGGGAGGAGATGCGACAAATGTTGCATAATAATAGGGACGAACCTATCATACCTATTGAGGAACCTGAATTGATTCCCGAGCAATCGGAGGAAGGGAACAATCGTCGCATTATGAGTCAAGTTGGGACTCAAGAAGAACAAAGGAACAATCCGGAAAGGAGAAACATCAACGATGGGCGAATGTACAAGAATTTCTTGGGCGCCAAACCGCCAAGTCTTTATGGGAGCCCAAAGCCTGTTGAAATAATGGATTGGATCTCCGAAATGGAGATGGTATTTGAATGTTGCGACTGTAGCAACAAACAGAAGACTGTCTTTGCAGTCAGACAACTGAAGACTAGAGTATTAAGTTGGTGGAAGTTGTTGGTAGATACTATTCCACGAGGAGAAGCCCTGAAATGTCATGGGAGGAGTTCTTGGAACAGTTAAGGGTGCAATATTGTTCAGAGATAGATCTGATTGATCTGAACAATGAGTTCCAAAACTTGAAGAAGGGGAGGATGAGCGTAGACGACTATGCTACGGCATTCACTGATAAAATGAAATTATTTCCGTACCTAGTGCCAATGGAACTCTCCAAGATTGAGAGGTTTGCTAATGGACTGCCTGCCGACTTTGGTCCGACAGTCAAGATGGCAACTACTCTGAAAATGGTTGTTCGTGCAGCTAAGAATGTGGTGGCCTAGCAGAAGGAAAAGGGTCTGGAAAGGATAGAAGTTGGTGAAAAGATGAAGTTCGATGGAACTTCAGGTTCCAATAAGAAAAACAAGTTCTCGAAGTCTGGTTCGAGGGGAAGTGGAGGCGAAGCGAAATGGTGCGACAAATGTAAGAAGAAGCATCATGGAAAATGTGAGGTAGTGGCCACATGTTACAAGTGTGGAAAGCCAGGTCACTATGCCAATCAATGTACCCTCACTAAGAAAGTTTGTTATGGTTGTGGTGAGGAGGGACACATGTTAAGGGACTGCCCAAAGAAGAAGGAGGCAGCTAGACCCAACATTCCACCAAAGCCAAAGGCGAGAGCATTCCAGATGACACTGGAAGCTGCTAAAGATGAAGCTGATGTCGCTTCAGGTACCTTTCTCGTTAACAAATTGCCTGCCCAAATTTTATTTGATTCTGGAGCCAACTACTCCTTTATATCGCATGAATTTGGTAGAAAACTAGCTTTGCCTATTGTGAGACTAGATAATGCTTTATTAGTCGAAGTTGCTAGTGGCAAGTTTGTACCTGTTAGCCATCGTATGAAAAACATTTTAATTGATTTGAATGGGAATAAGTTCCACGAGGAATTATTACCTATCGAACTTAATGGTTTCGACATCGTTTTGGGAATGGATTGGCTTAGCGCCAATGATGCCGAAATTTTGTGCAAGAAGAAGATAGTTAAAGTGAACCCGCCAGGGAAGGAATCGTTTATGGTGTATTGGGACAAACGCCGAGTGAATTCTGGAATCATTTCCCTAATGAAAGCCAGAAAGTGTTTGACCAAGGGATGTACATCATATTTAACATTCGTGATTGAGGCTAAGAAGGAAAAGAAGGTGATGCAGTGTATTCCTGTGGTGTGTGATTATCCGGAAGTATTTCCCGAAGATCTTCCTGGATTACCACCTGATAGACAAGTGGATTTCAGAATTGACTTGTTACCAGGAACAACGCCAATTGCAAAAGCACCTTATCGATTAGCACCGACGGAGATGAAGGAGCTGATGATGCAACTTCAGGAGTTATTGGACAAAGGTTTCATTAGACCTAGTTCATCACCCTGGGGAGCTCTGGTGTTATTCGTGAAGAAGAAAGATGGAAGCATGAGGATGTGCATTGATTACCGACAGCTGAATAAGGCAACAATAAAGAATAGATATCCGTTGTCGAGGATTGATGGCCTATTCGATCAACTACAAGGTTCGAGCTATTTCTCGAAGATCGACCTAAGGTCAGGATATCATCAGCTGAAAGTAAGAGAGCAGGATATAGAGAAGACTGCATTCAGAACCCGATATGGACACTACGAGTTTTTGGTTATGTCGTTTGGACTAACCAATGCTCCAACAGCATTCATGGATTTAATGAATAGGGTTTGTAATCTGTTCCTTGATAAATCTGTGATAGTGTTCATAGATGACATTCTGATTTACTCGAAAAGCCAGGAGGAGCATGGCAGACACTTACGAGAAGTGTTAGAAGTCTTGAAGAAGGAGGAGCTATATGCTAAGTTCTCCAAATGTGATTTTTGGATTCGTGAAGTCCATTTCTTGGGTCACATGGTCAACCAAGAAGGGATAATGGTTGATCCAGCAAAGATTGAAGCTGTAATGAAGTGGGAACAACCGAAAAGTCCCACGGAGATCCGAAGCTTTTTGGGATTAGCCGGATATTACCGAAGGTTTATCCAAGGCTTTTCTTTGATCGCTACTCCGTTGGCAGCTTTAACCTACAAAGGAGCTACTTATGCTTGGAGTGAGAAGCATAAAGAAGCGTTCGAGAAGCTAAAGAAGAAATTATGCGAGGCACCGATACTTTCTCTACCCGATGGAGTTGAAGACTTCGTTGTTTATAGCGATGCATCTGGGGTTGGATTGGGTTGTGTTTTGACCCAAATAGAAAAGGTGATAGCATATGCGTCTCGACAGCTGAAAGAGCATGAAAAGAATTACCCGACTCATGATTTGGAGTTGGCAGTGGTAGTTTTTGCTCTGAAAATATGGAGGCATTACCTCCATGGCACGAAGTGCAAACTTTTCACTGATCATAAGAGTCTCCAATATCTCTTCAATCAGAAAGAGTTAAATATGAGGCAACGATGCTGGCTGGAATTACAAAAGGACTACGACTGTGAGATACTTTACCATCCGGGTAAAGCTAATGTTGTTGCTGATGCTCTCAGTTGGAAAGTCAATCTTGAAAGGAAAAGACCAAGAGCATTGGGAATTGAAGTTGTCTCGACCATTGTGGAAAGTATAAAGAAAGCTCAAGAGGAAGCTTCTGAAAAGAATGACCGAAGGGAGGAACGTTTGGGCAAAACGTTGGTGTTCGGTGTAAACAGTCATGGGCTGAAGGTGTTCCAGGATCGGATTTGGATACCTAAGATAGGAGGAATCAGAGATCTTCTGATGGAAGAAGCTCAAAAAACCATGTACTCGATTCATCCCGGTAGCACTAAAATGTATAGGGACCTGAAACCCTACTACTGGTGGCCGACGATGAAGCTTGATGTTGCAAAGTATGTGGCTGAGTGTGTGACTCGTGCGAGAGTCAAGACACAACATCAGAAACGCTACGGGAGTTTAGAACCATTGCCTATGCCTATGGGTAAGTGGGAAGACATTGCTATGGATTTTGTCACTAAACTGCCTAGAACAAAGAATGGTCACGACATGATTTGGGTGGTCGTTGATCGATTCACTAAGAGTGCGCATTTCATAGCAGCTAGGGAGAAATGGTCTATGGAAAAGCTTGCAAATTCTTACGTGAAGGAAATTGTGAGGCTTCACAGTGTTCCGTTAACGATTGTATCGAATCGTGATAGCCGTTTCACCTCGAGGTTTTGGAAAAGTCTACAAGAGGAAATGGGTACCAAGTTGTGTTTAAGTACAGCTTACTATCCGCAGACTGATGGCCAGAGCGAACGAACGATACAAAAGTTTGAAGATATGCTAAGAGCATGTACCTTGGAATTCCTAGGTAACTGGGATGAACATTTACCATTGGTAGAATTTTCTTATAACAATAGTTTTCACTCGAGCATTAAGATCGCACCTTACCAAGCTTTGTATGGACAAATGTGTCGTCCGCCGTCTTGTTGGCTTGAGGCTGGGGAAAAGCAATTTATGGGACCGGAGATGGTTCATCAAACTGCTGAAAAGTTGAAAATAATTAGGAAAAGAATGTTAGCAGCTCAGGATCGTCAAAAGAGCTATGCTGACAACAAGCGAAGATCGATGACTTTTGAAGTTGGAGATTCGGTTTTGCTTAAAGTCTCGCCATGGAAGGGACTTGTAAGATTTGGTAATAGGGGAAAATTGAGTCCAAGGTTTATTGGACCGTTTAAAGTTCTTCAGAGGATTGGGAACCAAGCTTACAAGCTCGAACTACCAGAAGAACTGAATGGAATTCATAACACTTTCCATGTGTGTTATTTGAGGAAGTTCATGGGAGAAGTTCCCAACATAATTCCACTTTCGGAGTTGAGAATCGATGAGAACAAAAGGTTGATTGAAGAACCAGAGGCAATTGTTGATCGAAAGACTAAGAAGTTGCGATGCAAGATGGTCGAGTTAGTGCTTGTCTGATTGAAACACATGAATGGGCCGAATCTCACCTGGGAGAGGGAGAGTGACATGATGGGTCGCTATCCGCATTTGTTTGTTGATGTGTGATTCCGGGGACGGAATCATTCTAAGGTGGAGAGAATTGTAACGCCTGTGTTTCTGGGCTTGCCATTTTTAGCAATGTAATAGTCTAGTTTAACCTTTGTAACCCGTTTTGAAATAATATAAGTGTATTATTTGTGTATTATGTGTTTTGTGCTTAATTGCTTAATTATGTGGTTTGATTAATTAAGAATAAAAATAAGCATCAAAATTTAAGTGTAAAATAAACTTGATATCTTTAGATAATGTTGTAGTAGTTGAAACAAGGTTTCCGAGGATATAAAGAATGCCGAAATCTGAGTTATAACGAAGAAGTTATGACCTGTCGATGTTTCGCGACAGAACCGGCACGACACAGCGCGACGTAAAAAGTGAATTTACGTTAGAGCGATATTTAGCCTTATCAATCTAAATGAAAGTCGTAGAATACGTTAAACCATGAGCTTGCATAAAAAGAACGCCCAAATCTGACTTTGTATGAGGAAGTTATGATTTTTCGAAGTTTCGACTTAGCATTATGCAGCCCGAATGCTCGATTTGAGACCGAACGGTTTTTAGCCAAAAAAATCTAAATGAGAATCGAAGGTCTCGTTAATAGGAGTAAAACGATAAAAAGATAGGCGAAAACTGACGTCGGATAAAGAAGTTATGATTTTATAACGGAGTTTCCTGTCCCGGCCTACTAAAAATAAATAATAAAAATAAATTCAAAATTAGCCAACGGAGTCTAAACGAAAGTTATAGATCGTAGTCTCACCTACGCGTGGATATAAAGAACGTCAAAAACGGAGTTCATATGAGGAAGATATGAATTTTTGAAGTTTATTAAATATTTTCGATATTTAATTTAAATATATATTGGCCGATATTATCCATGGGGGGAGTCAGCGACCTTATCGTCGTGACGCCCCGCGTAAATCGCAGATCCAGCCCCTATAAAAGGAAGTCAAGTGCAGCCGATTCAGTTGCTCATTTCTTCCCGTTTTCTCGTGTTTTTGCATTGTTTTTCGTGCAAGAAAGATCCCGAAGCCCTGGTATCATTCCCGAGCCCCGAAGCAAGTCCCGAGATCCCGAAGATCCCGAGAAGTGCAGTTTCCAAGTCGAAGCTCTGCCTGCGAGAAGTTCAACTTTTTTAGAGATCTTCCAGATCTGTTGAGGATTACTACTTCTGCAAGCCGTAGTGTTGTCCGATCATCTTCTGATCAAGTGAGTGTGTAGTTAATTTCTTCTAACGCACAATTATGAAGTATTTTATACGAAATACGTGTTATGTGTATAATTTTGTTGTTATGTGCGTGAATGTATATTCACTCTCTTTAATCTCATAGATCTGATTTGTTTTCTATGAAATACGTGTTATGTGGGTATGCCTCATCTGTTATGTGCAATATGTATTGGATGAAAAAGCTATACAGGTTTTAAAGTATGTATAAAAATATATATTTTTATCTACTAATATGTTGGGTAGAACATGGGTAGATAGTTGGTGTGTAATAAATAGATGAGAGGCCTCGATGTTGTTGTTGTTGACCTAGTTATTCAGCGGAGTATGGATAACGACCACAGACTCCTTCTAGACAGTCTCGTGGAACGCTAGCAGGTTCATAACCTGTAGGTATTGTGAACGATGTGTTCACCGGTGTACTCTATCCCCCTCATGGTTGCCTTTAGGATATCTATTGTTGAGGAAACCCCTTAGCAGTAATGTTCATCCCGATGAAAAACCTATATTAGGTCCCTTGAGATAGATGTTGTTTTAGGGACGTAAAGTGAGGATAACGGGAATGGGTAATCGGGATAGTGATTGGTTGGTGAAATTAAATATAATTTATTTATTGTGAGTTGAAAACCCTATATGCTCACCAGGCTCCCAAGCCTGAACCACTCAGTTTTATTTGTATTACAGGAAGTGGCGCAAGGGCGTAAGATGGATGAATCATCGAGTTGTTTTGTTTACAAGTCTGTATATGTATATATTTGTTGAATGACTTGTAATGTTATTGTTTATGCTTTATGGTCTGTATCGGAACATGACACCCCGAGTTTTAATTATATAATGAAAATGCATCTCTTGATGAAATGCTTTGATAAATATTATTTTATCATGTTTTGTTTTGGGAACAAATTCCGCAACACTTTTAAATCAAAAGGATTTACTCTGAAATTATTTTAAAAAGCATAAATGAAATCGGTCTTTTCTGGCCGTGATTTTGGGGATGTCACATAATAACATTACTATAGTTATTTGAAAGCTATATTAAAAATTGCGTAAGCGTAGCTCACATATAGCAGATTTTAAAGAAAATCGGGCTTTGCTGGAGCAGCGTTCCCGAGCTGAAAGGCTCTTTTCTCGGGGCTTCGGGAGCCTCGGGTCTTCCTTCGGGTGCTAGGGGGTTTACCTAGGCTTTTAGGGGGATTAAGGGGCTATAGAGAGAGTCTAGAGAGAGAAAGAATAGTTTGGGAAGGTGTGAAGAATAAGGGAACTCGACACCTCTATTTATAGGCTGAATTCTTGATGTACTCGCCGATTCGGTTCACTGACTCGTCGAGTTAGTGCCACGTGTCGTCACCTGATAGCTTTTCTTGGGGAGAAAGCCTTGGTTCATATTCAGCCACGTCACCCCTTTTGCAACAGCACCCTGCCGACTCGAAACCCCGTAACTTTCGCATACGAGCTCCGTTTTCGATGTTCTTTTTTTTCCACGCGTAGGTGAAGAGAATTGTTATCGAGAATTTAGAAAAGAAAAGATAGATTTGAACGATTAAAGATGAAGAACACAAAGAGTAAATATTAATCAGATCTCATATTGATTAAGACTGATTACAGAATAAGCAGAAGAGATATTTGTGATTCGCTTTCGTGTTTTTCTACTTCTAGCCTCAGCCCCTATTTATAGGGAACATACAAAAAATATACTAAGTCTATACATTTTCACTTCGCATACAAAATGACTTAGTAAAATAACATAAAATGCGAAACAACACAATACACTATTTTCGACTTTTTACAATTTACATCTACATTCTCCCCCTTTGTAAACAGTCGATGCAATTCAACTCAAAAGCTTTTGAATTGCAGAGTGAATTGTCCTTCGCACTTCTCCATACCAGGAGATCACCTTCTTCAGATCTTTCTTGTCTCCTTCGTTATTCTTCTTGCAGTTATTCATACGTACAATGAAGTGCGTATATTGCGAAGAATTATATCTTTCAATTTCTGAGACTTTGAACAAAAATTTCTTCGGTTTTCCTTTTGTATCCCTTCCCGAAAACACCATGCCAAATGGTTTCAGGCATATTTCACCAACAACATACTTCGACAAAGCAGATTGAGTCAAAGTATCCTCCCATGGAACTTTTACTTCTCTTCCCAGCACATTCGCTAATTCTTCATCTGTAAGAGCCAAACAGTCGAAATAGTTATCGATGAATGTCTTCACATGTGCGAAGCCAACCTTGAACACATCTGTCTCAGAGCCTTTAAGATTGTTTTCTTCCATATGCTTTAGGATCAGAGCTACTTGAATTAAATCATTGCAGTTCATCAATGGAAAATCAGCTACTGTGAAGTCATATTGTTTGTTGTCTGCTCTGATAACAAAATACCGAAAATTTTGAAGCATATCTTCAAACAAAACATCCTTCTTTATTGTCAGCACATTTTTTATCTTTATTAAAGACCAAACTTCATCTGGATTCTTCCCCAAGACTGCATGAAATCTGATTTTCATATGAGTATAATCATCAGGATTATCAAATTTCTCACTGATCTTGTATTGAGCAGTGATGAACAGCATTTCGTTTATCGGGAAATCCAATTGACAATGATCTGAGTTCGCAATATCATAACTTCTTTTCGGCTTCTTCTCAAACTCATACATCTCCCTACCCACAACTTTCGACTCTATTGTTTCATAAGAGTAAAGTTTCGCAGGATCTCCTTTGTTCATGGAGGGAGGATCACTTGCCCTTTGTCTCATGATGCTTTGAACTTGTCTCATCCTCTCCAACTCAGCCTCTACATCAGCTTTCAACTCTTCCTTTCACTTTTCGTATAATATTCCTTTTCCTCTTCCTACAACATCTTTCTGAGATTTTGAGCTTGAACCTCCTTCGTTTTCTCCAATAACAATACCTTTGGAAACTGTTTTTTGTGGTAATTGTAGTTGAAGAAATCGGTTTCATAGGAATAGGAAGAGTAGCTACAAGTTGAGTCGATATCTCTTTTCTAACTGTTTTTGTCTCCTCTTCTTTACTTCGACTTTTCTCTCCCCCTTGCACCCCTGTGTAAACAGGTGGAGCACTCTTCGGTAGTAAAGAAGTGAAATTCGTAAGTGGAGCAAGAGCTTTTTGAATAGCTTGTTCTAAAGTATTAATCTTTAGAGACAAGAATTCAGGAGTAAGGATTTGAGTTGATGAAGAATGCGACACTGCTGTTTTAAGCTCATTGACTAACTTTATCAACTGATCAAACTTCTCCGTTGTTGCGGCTTTATGAGCTTCAAGAACAGTAAGCTTTTGAAGTTGAGAAGAAATCTCCACAATTTGCTTTTGAACATCTACTTGTTTCGTATGAACATCCTGAAGATCCTTCGCAAGTTCAGATTTCAACTCCTGAATCTTGAAGTTGACATCTTCACGAACTTTCTTGACATCTTGTACAAAAAGAATATGACGTTCTTTTGTAGCAATTTTGAGATCTTGAACAGCAGAAGTAAAATTGCTCCCTTGTGATTTAAGTCTGAGCTCATTATTTTTATCTGATTGATCAATCTTCTCCATGATCTGTTTCTCAGCTCCTTTTATCATAACATCTACCTCCATGGCTGATATTGAAGACATTCTACCAGAATCAGCTTGCGTTTGGATAATGGTCTTTAACTTCTGATTCAGAATTTTAAACTGTTTTCCTGTCATCAGCATATGATCATGAATATCTTCTTCGTCTGAATCAAAAGGAATATCATCAAGTATCCCTCCAAAGGCACCTCCTTCGACTTCAGTATCAGACAATTGTTGCGAAGGTTGAGGATTTTCGGGTGATTGAGATGGAAAAAGTGTTGTGAATGGGTTTTGAAGGGCATGTTCAAATATGGATGAAGTGTTGGATAAAGTTGTAACAGGTAATGAAATGGGTAAAGATGTTTGGATTGTTGGTGCAACACTCAGGATAGGTGCCCCCGTATCAGATATGTTAACAACCGTATCGGAAATAGGTACCTCCTCAGAAACTGATTTGGTAAGAACTATTTCGAGTGGTTTGGTTTGCGAAGTGTGAACTATTGGTAAAGAAACATTTACCATAGATGTGACGGGTGGAGTTTCCGGAACAACTTCTTCATCAGATGATTCATTGCGAATCACCATTTTTCTTCTTTTGACCAGCGTACGTTGCATATTTTTAGCAACATCTTCAGCTCGCTGTCTTTTCTTTCCTAGAGACACCGGTGCAGGAATACTGCGAATAGTAACGCCTTTACTACTCACTTCAGCTTTGCGAATTTGCTTCAGTACCCCAGACTTAGAAGGTAAGAGTTCTTTCTTCGATTTTGATAAAGTTTCTTCGGTTGGAATAGCTTCATCTTGTACTGTTGGTGAGGATGAACCCTTCGCATTTTTCTTGCTAACCTTCTTTTTCTTTGATGGAGTAGCAACGTCTGGTAATACTCCAGTCTGATCAGTTGTATCAATATTTCGCAAATATCTCACCAAAACTTTGTGAGTTGGAGAAACTTTGCGAAGCATCGCATCTGGAATACGAGCCACACGAGAAAAAATTGTTTCATCATTTTCTACAGTTTTTGGAAATTGATAGAAGGAAAATTCAGCAACTTCAACATCTGTCATCACTGGAATTGCTTCTTTCTCATAGACTTTTTCCAGGATTAAGCTCCAGTATCTTGCACATGAAATCCCCTTCTCCGAATTTGTATTTTCCAGGCTTTTAACAAATTCCTTCCACAGCTGAGTTGCATAATCAACATTGATATCATAGTATATGCCCATTACCATAGCATATACTTCCACTCCTCCTCTATCCATTCCGACTGATCTTCCTGTAAGACACCTTAGAAAAATACCAAATAGGAAATTCCAGATACATGGCAATCCAGACTTTCGGAAGTCACTTATTTTCTCCAACTCCGGTTGATGCCCCATCTCATTGAACATATGAATGATCTGCGAGTTGATAGGTTTGACAAACGGAGGGTTGTTTGGAATCTGCAAGATTTCCACAAACAAGTTCTTGGACAGTTTAACCCATTTGTTGTTGGTTAAATTGAAAGTAATCACATCCGCCATGTGATTGTATGATGCCGTTGAAGCTGCACGAGATAGCCACACCATTGGAACCGAGAATGAACTGAACATGGCAGTTGATAAAGGTGATCGTTTCAGAGCAACGATAAGCATCTTCAATTCTTCTGGATAAGCAAAAACTTTGGATCAACTTGGTAATTGGTGCTTTGAATCTTCATCAGTGATTGAGAAAGAACCACATCAGTGTTGGAATTAGTGGCTACCATTGTTAGGGTTTTGAGAAAGAAAGTTGAAGTTTGGATCAAGGTTTAATCTTTGAAGTTTTGTGAGAGCTCTTGTTTGCGTAACCGTACATAGTGTAACGCCCGCAGATCCGGGCTAGTCAATTTAGAGGCAATAGGGGTCAAAAATGACTTTTCGACAAAAGATTATTTAGAATGAATAGTCTTAACCAAGTTTTAGAATATGTCACAAGGTTTCCGTACATATATAGACCGCCGAAATCCGAGTTATAACGAAGAAGTTATGGCCCACCGAAGTTTTACGGCAAAACCGGCACGGCACCGGAAGACGTAAATAGTGAATTTACGATAGAAGACTTTTTAGCCTTAGCAATCTAAACAAAAGTCGTAGAATATGTTAAACTAAGAGCGTCGATAAAAAGAACGCCCAAATCTGACTTCGTATGAGGAAGTTATGATTTTTCTAAGATTCGGCTTAGCAGTGTACAGCCCGAAACTCGAATTTTAGTTCGAGCGGTTTTTGGCTTACGTGAAATAAATGAGAGTTGAAGATCTCATTAATAGGAACTCAACGGTAAAAAGACAGACGAAAACGGAGTCTGTATGAAGGAGTTACGAATTCTTCACGGTCATTTAACAGTCTAAACGCCTCGTACTGTTAAATTTAAGATCGGTCGAGAATTAGCCGACGGAGTCAAAATGAAAGTTGTAGATATTATTTTTACCTACGCGTGGATATAAAGAACGTCAAACACGGAGGTCGTATGTGAAAGTTACGGATTTTAGAAGTCGGAAGTGTGTTGTGCGAAAATGGGTGATGTGGCACAATCTTGGCCATTGCTTTCTCCCCAAGTCTTGCCACTAGATGGTGACATGTGGCACCAAGTTCAGCCATTCTCACCCTATAAATACCACCTCTCCCACCCTCATTTTCTTCACACCTTTCCCATTCTTTCTTCTCTTTACTCTCTCTCTAGAACCTCTCTCTAGCCCCGAAATCCCGCGAAAAGCCTAGGGAACCTCCCTAGCACGAGGCGGAAGCCCCGGAGTGCTCGACGGCTCCGAGAAGAAGAGCTTTTCGGCTCGGAAACACTGCTCCAAGCAAAGCCTGGTTTTCTATAAAACCCGTTGTAAGTGAGCTACGCCTACGCTATTTTTAATATAGTTTTTATTTAATTATATTAACGTTATTAAGAACATATAATAAATACTTGGGCTATTATTATGGGTTATATAAGTATTTTTTTTTAACGCTTATATAATAGTAATAATAGCTAGACTATTAATTAGTCTCGGCGAATAATAGACTAAAATCTATTGGTGATAATACTAGGTTTCGTCGAAGGAAATTATTTTAAAGTAAACGAAGCGCTGTCCGAGTACCGAGTCACCACCTTCTCAGGTGAGTGCATAGTCCCTTTCATGAACATGATTTTAATATAAGTATTGATTGAAGTATTAATTATATGTTTATGTGCGAGTTAATTGATGTTGCTTGAAATTCGTGTTAAAGAACATACCTGATTATATTTGATAATTTAGGATAAAGAGTAGACCTAAATTAAAAAAGAGGAATATTGGGTAGTATATTCTTACGAGTACAAGTGAGTAAAACTCAGAGAATAGAAGTTAGTATATGTCACTTATCCGGGAGTATGGATTAGACATAGTCATTGTCCCTAGTCCGAGAATATGGATTAGGCATAATCATTCGTCGTTAATCCGAGAGTATGGATTAGCTATTGTCCCTAGTCCGAGAGTATGGATTAGGCATAATCATTCATCTTTAATCTGAGAGTATGGATTAGTCATTCGTCCCTAGTCTGAGAGTATGGATTTGGTAAATTCGTTCATTTCTGATCCGAGAGTATGGATTAGGTAAAACGACTAATCTTAGGTCCGAGAGTATGGATAGCCTCGTTGCGAGGATCGATGGGGTGGGATAAGAGTTGTTTATATATATGTATGGTGAAATTGTATATTTTGTGAATTTTAAACTATATATATGGTATAACATTGTGGGATTGAAATCCCTATGTGCTCACCAGGTTTCCCAACCTGACCCACTCAGTTTATGTATATCACAGGTGTTGATATGAAGTCACTTTACACTGAGAGATTTAAAGACATGTAGATCACTAGTGTAAACAAATGTAAGTTCTGTTTATGCTTATGTTTCTGTATTAACGATGACATCCCAAACGTTTTAAGATGAATAAAAATACGTTTCTTCGAAAATGTTTTAATAACGTATTTATCGTGTTTTTCTGGGAACAAATTCCGCAACCTTTTTATAAAATGAAGTACTCTGATTTTTATAAAGCATAAACAAAATCGGTCTTTTCTGGCCGTGATTTTGGGGATGTCACACATAGTGTTCTTGATCCCCCTTTTATAGATTACTCAAAATTGATTTGAAATTAAAGCGGGATACATTTAATGTTATCTGATTTGGCACCTTGAAACTCGGATCATGACTGCAAAAGATAACTATGTTCCAAAAAGTAACTGTCACATCTCCTCGAAAACCGGACAGAATACCAACCATTTTGAGTATACAGCTTGTCAAGTATCCGTTATAGAATCCGAACCGGTAAAACCCTTCGCATGGAAGCAAGGCTCGTTCACTTTTGGGATTTAAAGTGAAGTCATATGCCAGACTTGCGAAATCATCAGTCTGAGTTGGTTTTACTCAGAACCTCAAGGATTTCGTGTGTGCATTGTGCCAACGAAATGAGATAAGAAAAAAAAATGTAATGTTGTGATGTCAAAAATTCAATTTGACATGAATGCAGTAAAACCCCAGGCAAAGGTTGCTTCGTTAATCATCAAGAGAGATAATCAACAGCTTGTGTAGTTTCCCGTGAATTACAATCGAATACTAGTAGAGAAGTATCAAAGGGCTTCTTTTAAAAGTCATTTTGGATTGGTTTGAAATTTCATTACATATCAGCCTTAACATAAGGTGAGAAATTGTAAATGAAATTACTTGTTTGACCAGTGTAGTCAGTGACAAGTTGGCTTGTGAAAATATTTATCATGACAAGGATTTGCGAATAAAACTTACACTGAAATCATATTCAAAAGAAAATTTGTTCTGGATCTTGTTGGGTAACAAACATTCTTGGTTGTGAATATTTGATCAAGACCACACATGCTAATTGAATATGATTTGAAGTTTCGAAATTTTTGATACTGAAACAAAGGTTTCGTAAAAATCTTGAACAAAGTTCCCCGTCAATTCCTTAAGGTTTATGATTTTTGGGTTTCACTTACATCACGGACTCCTGATGTTAGATCATAAACACAGAGTTGTGATTTGTCTAGGTTTTGATTGGTTTGATCAAAGACCTCAAGGACAAATCTCTTCAAAAAAAAATTTGGAGTGTAAGAATTGTTTGGTTTAAAAAGATTGGATAAGAATCGAAGTGTACCTCTGTTATAATGAACAAAACAGAGAACTCTTAACTCATTTGAGAAGAGTAAGGTAGTTCGTTTTGACTTATGCGAATATAAGCCTTTTTGGGAAGAACAAAAATGTATGACCTCTTCGCATTTTAGCCTGCATTAAATTCTCAGCACACAAAGTTTAAAGAACAAAGAAAACAAAAATATTTTTGTGATTTTTTTTTTCAAAATTAAAGAACAAAAAAAAATCTTTTTGGATTTTTAATTTTTTAAAATTGAAAGAATAACAAAATAAAATCTTTTTGTATTTTTGATTTTTCAAAAGTAAAAACATAAAAAAAAAAAAAATCTTTTTGGATTTTTGATTTTTCAAAAGTAAAAAAAATAAAATCTTTTTGGATTTTTGATTTTTCAAAAGAAAAAAAAATTATTCGTAAATCTTACCTTAGTTGTTATGAGCTCAGATGCGAAAAGATGTGAATGTGAAACCATGCGAAGCCTCTGAATGAACAGTAACCTCTGAATAATATTGACTCATATCTGCTGAACAAAATTTTTAGTCTTGTGTTGATGAAATTGTTCGCATTAATCATCCCCAAACCTGCTAAAATTATAACAAATGATTTTTCATCAAGAGGTTTTGTAAAAATATCAGCAAGTTGTTCAGTTGTTTTGACAAAATGAATTTCAATATTCCCATCTTCCACATGATCTTTGATAAAATGATATCGAAGAGCAATGTGTTTTGTCTTTGAATGTTGCACTGGATTGTGACAAATGCGAATTGCACTTTGTGAATCACAACACAAAGGAATCTTTTTCATGTTTATTGCATAATCACGAAGTTGACTCTGAATCCAAATAATTTGTGAAGTGCAAGCAGCCGCAGATATGTATTCTGCCTCAGCGGTTGATATAGCCACACAAGTCTGTTTCTTTGATTGCCAGCTCACCAACTTTCCATCCAATAGTTGACATCCACCAGTCGTACTTTTTCTATCCAAAGTACATCCTCCTAGATCGGAATCTGAAAAAGCTTGAATGAAAAATTATGTTTTCGCAGGATACCAAAGTCCTAAAGAAACGGTTCCCTTTAGATATCGAAAAATATTTTTCACTGCAGTCAAATGAGGTTCTCTTGGATTAGCTTGATATCTAGCACAACAACAAACCGAAAACATAATATCAGGTCTACTTGCAGTTAAGTACAATAAAGACCCTATCATGCTACGATATAATGTTAGATCAACAGCAGGAGCATCTAACGAAGGAGTTAGTCTTGTTCCTACTGCCATAGGTACTCTGAGTTTTGTGCTATTAAGCATTCCAAACTTTTCAAGCAAGTTCTTCGTATATTTTTCTTGATTGATTAATATTCCTTCCCCGTTCTGTCTTATGTTTAAACCAATAAAATTATTAATTTTTCCCATCGTGCTCATTTCAAACTAACTTTTCATTAAATTTTCAAATTCAATTGACAATGCTGGATCAGTTGAACCAAAGATAATATCATCAACATAAATTTGAACAAGCATTAGATGACACCCAACTTTCTTGCGAAATAATATGGGGTCGACTGATCCTTGTTTAAATTTAGATTGTTTCAAGAAATTTGTAAGTGTTGCGTACCAGGCCCTTAGTGCTTGTTTTAACCCATATACAGCTTTATCTAAAATATAAACATGATCAAGATGCTCATTGTTTACAAATCCTGGTGGTTGTTCAACATACACTGTTTCTTCGAGTTTTCCATTTAAGAATGCACATTTAACATCCATTTGATAAACATCAAAGTCTTTGTGAGCTGCATAGGCTAAAAATATGCGAACTGCTTCAAGTCTTGCAACAGGTGCAAATGTTTCTTCATAGTCAATGCCTTCTTGTTGCGAATAACCTTTAACCACTAGTCTTGCTTTATTTCGAATAATATTGCCATCTTTGTCGGTTTTGTTTTTAAAAATCCATTTTAATCCAACAATTGAAACATCAGAAGGTTTAGAAACTAATCTCCAAACCTTGTTTCGTTCAAATTCAGTCAATTCATATTGCATAGCAACAACCCAATCTGAGTGTTCCATAGCATTCTTTACTGTTTTTGGCTCTATTTTCGAAATAAAGACATTAAACATACACAGTTCTTGGTTTGCATTCAGTACCTCATTTTTCGCACGAAGTTGAGCTCTAGTCAACACACCTTCTTGTGGATTACCAATTACCTGTTCTTTTGGATGATTTCTTGTCCATTTCTCAAGTGGTGGATATTTTGGATCAAATTCTAATGGTGCATCTTCATACATATCTTCATTTTCAGATCCTGCAACAGAAAAGCTATCATTAAATTCATGAAATTCTGCATTTTTATCAAGATTAAGTGTCTCTGTTTCATCATGCTCCCCCTCAACATGATCTGCATTTTGATACTCCCCCTTAAAATGATGTTCCTATTGATTTTGTGAATGCTCCCCCTCAACTTGATGTTCCTGATGATTTTGCGAATGCTCCCCCTCAACTTGATGATTCATAATTTCTTTCTCCCCCTCAAAAGTTGGCAGACAATCTTCATGAATACTTGTGTGTTCCTCCTCCATATGAACATCTGGTGTGCTTTCACAAGTTATCGATGTTATAGTTATCGTTGATTCATCAGTATGTTTTGAGGATTCTGATGTTTGATTATCAGGAGCGTTATTTTCTGCATCAATTGCCCTGTCGGGAATTCCGAAAATTAAGTCATAATCAAAATCATTAATTTCAGAATTATCAATTTGAGCATTTGAATCCACAAGTATTGGTTTATTATCGAATTTACTATCAATTTGTTTAAGATAGTAATCATCAAATGTAAAATTGAAAGTTTCTTCAATTTTTCTTGTTCGTTTATTAAGCACTCTGTATGCAACTGAATTCTGTGAATATCCTAAGAAGATGCCTTCATCAGCTTTAGCTTGAAACATGGACAAATTATCTTTGAGATTCATAATAAAGCACCTACAACCAAAAACATGAAAGAATTTTACATTAGGTTTCCGATTATTGATTATTTCATATGGAGTAACATTGAATCTTCGATGAATGTATGATCGATTCTGAGTAAAACATGTTGTGGACACAGCTTCTGCACAAAGATATTGAGGTAGATTCGCATATGTTAACATGGTTCTGGCAGCTTCACATAGAGATCGATTTCTTCTTTCAACTACACCATTTTGCTGTGGAGTATATGGTGATGAGAAATTATGCGAAATGCCTTTGCTTGAGAGAAAAATGTCAAGAGTTTGATTTTTAAACTCCGAACCATTATCACTTTTAATTTTTCGTACATTCTTCTTCAGACTAATTTCAATCTTTTTGATAAAATCAATCATCGTCTGAGCAACTTCAGATTTTAACCTGAGAAAAAACACCCACGTGAATCTAGAGAAATCATCTACAACAACTAAAATATACCGCTTTTTATTTATTGTTGCAACAGTTGATGATCCACATAGATCAATGTGAAAAAGTTCCAATGGATCTACTATTTTTTAATCTATCACAATCGGATGACCTTTTCGATGTTGTTTTCCTTGTTCGCAAGCTGCACACAAAGAATCATTGTCAAATTTTAGTACTGGTAACCCTCGAACTAAATCTTCAGTTACAAGTTTATTTATATTTCGAAAGTTCAAATGTGACAATCTTCTATGCCAAAGCTAGCTGAGATCATTAGATTCTTTTGATAGTAAACACACAGCTGGTTTTCCCACAATCGGTTTGATGTCCAGTGTAAACATATCACCATATCTTTTGGATTTGAGGAGTATTTCATTTGTCTTTGCATTTGAAATGATACTTCCTTCTTCATTAAATACAACTTGATTTCCAGTACCCACAACAAGTTGTGATACACTTATCAAATTATGTTGAAGTCCTTCAACATAGGCAACTCTGTTTACTGTGAAGTTTCCATTTGTGACTTTCCCATACCCTTTCACTTGACACTTGTGATTATTTCCAAATTTGACTACTCTAGCATTTTCCAAGCTTCTGTAATCTCGCAAATTTTCCTTTCTTCCAGTCATATGACGAGAGCAACCACTATCAATATACCATTTCATATCATATTGCTCGTCACATATTACCTGCATTTATTGAAAAAATTTAGGAACCCAAGACTTATTGGGTCCATCATTAGTAGAATTAAACAAATTTTTGGAATTTAAAAACCATGTTTTCAATTTGTTTGTAACAGAATCCATTATATCAACATCATCAGTTCTAGATATTGAGATATAGTCATTCAATAATTTTGGATTCCCATTGATTGTAATCTTATCCTTCACAACATTCGCATTTTTGATAACTGGTTTCCATTTTTGAACCGGAACTTGCGAATTATGAGATGATGCACTAGCAATTGAAGAATTATTTTTGAACTTATCAAATGCACTTTTGATTTGTTCTTCTGAAAACTTCCCACTTTGATATTTCTTTCCTTTCCCTTCAAACCAATGATTGATCGTACTTACATCAGATTTTCCTTTTGTGTATGAAACTTTGGTTGGTTTTGATATTGAAGGATTTGGAAAATTTGGTTGTTTTGGTGAAAATTTCACTTTGACTTGAGTTGAGTTCTTCAAACATGATGAAGTATTCGTGAATTTGCCAACATTTTGAAACTTTTGATTATTTGCAAATTTTTGCGAATTCTCAAATTTTCGATTGTTGTCATATTTGCGAATATATGGAACCTTATCAACAGAGTTTATTTGTTTATGAAAACTTGAATATGTTTGTGTGTTTTTGTTTTGAAATTTTGATGATGTTTTTGAAATTTGTTCTTTTTCATCTCTTGATTTTTCATTAGACACAACTTGCCAGAATATTGCTTTTCTTGCTTTTCTTTTTGAAACATTATTTTCTGTTGAATAATTTCCAACCATCAATTTGAATTCATGAGAATTTAGTTTCACTTCAACCATTGAGTTTTCAACTTTTTCAAAAATTTTGTTTGATTTTTCACCTTTAACCATCCATTTTTGTAATGATTTTTGTTTTTGAAACACATAAGGATTTTGGGTTAAATTGTTTTCTTCTGTGTTTTGATTTGCGAAAAAACCTTCAGTCGTGGACTTTTGATTATCTTTTTCAATCATTTTATTGAACTCAAGATGAATATTCTCAGCATTTCCAGTAGTGACAAAAACTTGATTTGGAAAAATAGTTTTATCAGTACATACAAAATTTGGATATACCACTGTGTTGGTTTCCAAATAATGTGCGCCTTTGTCATTTAAAATTTTGTCAAATTCTTTTGTATTTTCAAACACTTAATCAATCACAGTCCTTTTAGGTGTTTCAGTTGAAACTTTCTTTTCTTCTTTATTTTCATTAGTGTCATCAGATTTCCAGCTTTCAACTTCCACATTATCAAACTTACAATGTTGCGAAGTTGAAGGTTTATCAATTTCATCCTCTACTATTGAATCAACTATTATTTCTTTACCTTTGATCTTGGATGTGATATTAATGATTGACAATTGAGAACAATCAACCTCTTCTTCTTCTTCTATCTCACTGGTTTCACTCAGATTATCAGAATTTTCATCAATATTAGCATAATTGAATTGTGAGGCAAGAGTTGAATTTTCGGTTTTCTTTATGATTTTCACTTGTTCAATCTTTGTCAAACTTTCATTGACAATGTTAACCAACTCATCAGCATTCAGAAATTCATCAATTTTGACAATACCATATGAATATCTATCATCAGGTATTTTGTCAAATTGAGCAATTGTACTTTCGCAATCATAAGAAACAACATCAACTTTTTCACGTTCATACTCAAGAAAAGGTAAAAGTTTCCTATGTTGTTCTTTGCTAATATCAGAAGAATGATGTAAAGCTATTAATTTTGCATACAATCGTTTTGCAGAATTACAATATATGTTTCTTTGTGCTAGCAACAACCTAACATCATTAATAAGATTATTCCTATCATAATCTATATTTTTGACTTGCATTTCCAATTTTTCAACTTTGCTCTTCTTTATTTCCAAATCTCTTCGTGTCTCACTAAGTTGCACATTTAATTTCTTAGCTTCATTACTAGCAGACACAATAACATAATCAAAATAAGCCACAGTATCATCAAATGAAACAATTTCAGCATCATAAGCAGATAAAGGAATATTAAAAGATTCAAGAATTGCACGTACCTTGGTTGTCATGGGTGACTTGTCAGTGGATTTAGACACAAAACATCGCCCTGAAATGTTCTCTTCGCAATCCTCAAAACTTGCGAACATTGCTCCATGTGTGGGATGCCTCATTTCCTCGTCATCAGATCCTGAAGACCAGATCTGATAAGTTCCACTTTCTTCTTCAGAAGATTCTCCCTTAGCAACTAAAGACACTCCTTTGGTCTTAGCACGTAATTCTTCAATCTTTTCGGAGTAGTATGCTTCATCTTTAACTTTTTCTTTCTTCTCTTCTTTCTTTCGCAACATGCAATCAGCTGCGAAATGATCCGCACCATTGCAATAGTGATAGTAAATTCCTGAATCACCCTTCAACTTTTTCTCTTCATTCGCATTTTTTTGTTTTTCATCTATTTTCTCCATTTTCTTCCTCTCCTCCCCTCCAGTTCTTGTGATAGCATTTTTTCCATCACTATTCTTTCCTTTTGGATTAAAAGGCTTTTTGAAAAACTTCTTAACTCTGTTGTTTGAATAGAATGCTACAGCTTCATCATCGGAGTTCATCAAAAATCCTTCTTCATCTGAACCATCTTTTTCATCAGTTTCTGATACCTTTGAAACAAGAGCCAAAGGACCACCAATAGCTTGTTTTGATTCTATATACATTTCTGAGACCTCACATTCATGTGTTTTCAGTTGATTGTAAAGATCATTCAATGTAGTTGTATCAAAACTTTGTTGATTCTTAATCATCATGCTCACACTTCGCCATTCCTTGCGAAGACCCATAATGAAAGTTAAATTGAATTCCATGAGAGATCTAGTGATACCATACCTATTGCAGCGAAACATAAGCTCATTCAGACGATCATGGTAATTTTCGAGAGTTTCTATATCCTTTTGTCTGAATTCCTTCATTTCAACTAGACATTGCTTCACAGAGTTGATCTTCGTCTTTTCGCTACCTTGATACTTTTCTTTTAGAGTATTCCAGATATCTTTGGCTGTTTTACAACTACGAATGTAATTGTAAACCACAGGAGGTAGAGCACCTCTTAGTTCCCTCATGCACCTCTTTTCATTATTCTTCAGTCGTTTTCGTTGTTCTTCAACATCAGTAGATGCAGTAGATGATCCAATTGGTTGAACATTAGCAGGAGCTTGTACTGTTCCATCAATACAATTCCAAAGTTCTTCATCAATTCCATTTAAGTAATCTTCCATTCTATCAGCCCACTAATCATAGTATTCTGGAATTAACATCGGAATTTTGGTTGAGGAACCAAGCAAGTGAGAGAAAGAAGTCATTGTATTCATGTTGAAGTTCGCCATTGATGAACACAGAAAATATCCGAAAACTTGAAAACTTGATGAATTTCAGAATTTGATCAAATGAATTGATCACAAATCACTAATCGATTACTCGACTTAACAATTCAAATACAGAATCAATTCAAATCTGAAGATCAACAGTGATTTTCAAAACCAAAAATGCGCGGAAAATTTTGAGTAAATTTGTAACTCAAAAAGCAAATGACTCTTATACGAAAATCAGATCTAAGTCGTTTGAATCCTGCTCTGATACCAATTGAAGAGAATTGTTATCGAGAATTTAGAAAAGAAAAGATAGATTTGAACGATTAAAGATGAAGAACACAAAGAGTAAATATTAATCAGATCTCATATTGATTAAGACTGATTACAGAATAAGCAGAAGAGATATTTGTGATTCGCTTTCGTGTTTTTCTACTTCTAGCCTCAGTCCCTATTTATAGGGAACATACAAAAAATATACTAAGTCTATACATTTTCACTTCGTAGACAAAATGACTTAGTAAAATAACATAAAATGCGAAACAACACAATACACTATTTTCGACTTTTTACAATTTACATCTACAGTAGGTAAAATCAATATCTACAACTTTCATTTAGACTCCGTCGGCTAATTCTCGACCGATCTTAAATTTAACAGTAGGAGACGTTTAGACTGTTAAATGACCGCTAAGAATTCGTAACTCCTTCATACGGACTCCGTTTTCGTCTATCTTTTTAGCGTTGAGTTCCTATTAATTATATCTTCAACTCTCATTTAGGTCGTGTAAGCGAAAAACTGTTTGAACTAAAAATTGAGTTTCGGGTCGTGCACTGCTAAGCCAAATCTTAGAAAATTCATAACTTCCTCATATGAAGTCAGATTTGGGCGTTCTTTTTTTGTATGTTCTTGGTTTAACATATACTATAACTTACATTTAGCTTTCTAAGGCTAAAAGTCGCTCCATCGTAAATTTACTATTTACGCTTCCCGGTGTCGTGCCGGTTTTGCCGTAAAACTTCGACGGGCCATAACTTCCTCGTTATAACTCGGATTTCGGCGTTCTTTATATGTACGGAAACCTTGAGAAATATTCTAAAACTTGGTTAAGACTATTTATTATAAATAATATTTTGCCGAAAATTCGTTTTCGACACTTATTGCCTCTAAAATGACTAGCCCGGATCTACGGGCGTTATAATAAATTAGGTTATATTCCTTCATACAAAAAGGTTTGGACCGGAAAATAGAAGGCAGTTGAACAAGTGTTTGGCAATTGGGAAGAATCTTATTCTACTTTACCCAAATTTCTATGTGCAGTTCAAAAGTTCAATCTGGGGACTATAGTCGAGTGGTTAGTTTCGAGCTCAACCAATGAAGAACCCACGGAGCTTAGACGTGTTTTTTGGGCTTTTTCCCCTTCTATGAAGGGGTTTGTACATTTTTGGATGGTGATTAGCATTGATGGCACACATTTGTATGGTAAGTACAAAGGAACGATGAATTAATGGGGGTGGATGGTAATAATCAGATGTTGCCACTAGCATTTGCAATTGTAGAAAATGAATCATATGATAGTTTGAAATGGTTTCTTTCTTATATCAAGATTCATGTGGTAAAAGAACGTGAAGGTATTCTTTTAATTTCTGATCGTCATCTTGGAATCCTAAAGGCAGTTAATCAACATGGATCACCATGGTTAGAGTCACGTGGTTTTCATAGGTATTCTTTATAACATACATTATGCTTTTTTTAAACTTTATAACTCACATTATTGTTGTTTATTTTATAGGTATTGTTTATGTCATTTTATCAACAACTTTTATGAGAAGTTTCGTAATTCAGAATTGAAAGGTCTAGCTTATCGTGTCGGGAGTCAAAATCAAGTTCAAAATTTCAACTCAACCATGGAAGAAATTAGGAAGCTAAATCCACAAGCTAGACAATTGCTAGAGATCCATCCACTTGATAGATGGACACTTACACATGATGGTGGGAGGAGATATGGGTTGCTCACAACAAATTTGTTAGAGATTTTTAATAATGTCCTTAAAGGTGCCATTTTTTACCAATCACGGCTTGTGTCCAACTTACTTTTCATAGATTGGTGCGTTATTTGGAGGTGAGACGCCCTTTAGGAATTAGTTCACGAGCTAATGGAGATGCATATACCCCTCATGTTCTTATCAAACAAGTAGCTTTGATGTCAAAAGCAAGTGCGTATTCCTTGAGATCTTTTAATCGAGAGAAAGGTATATTTGAGTTGATAACTCAAAGAGGAAGAAATGTGCAAGTAGTGAATTTGGAGCAAAAACCTTGCACGTGTGATAAGTGGAAAGTGTTTAAATATCACTGTTCTCATATCTTGAGTGTATGTGCCACACTTTCTTTGAATAGTTGGCAATATGTTGATAAATGTTACTTAATTGTCAAATATTGTGATACTTGGGCTTGTGAATTTTCCCCACTTCCTCATGAAGCATATTTTTTAAAGAATTGCTTCCAAATTTAGAGCTCTTATGGAATAACAAAGATCGTCCCCGCTCAACAAGACTTCGAAATGGAATGGACATTAAAGAAGGAAGAAAAATGTTTGTGGAATTTGTAAGCAAAGTTGTCACATTCGAAGAAAATGTCCGTCTAAACCAAGGTAAATTAAGACATTCATTGTTTTTTTGGTTCATTCGTATAACTTTATATCTTATTATTATTATTATTATTATTATTATTATTATTATTATTATTATTATTATTATTATTATTGTTGTTGTTGTTGTTGTCGTTGCAGATAGTGGTTATCGAATCAAAGTTTTTTTTTTTTTTTTGTAACAAACGATTGTTAGGTTTGTATTTAAAATATTTTACTTATGAATTTTTTTTTACTTTAAGATGATGTTTGTTGGTTTAAATTTAAAAAGTTGTTGGTTGATCTAAATTTTAAAAGTTGTTTCTTGATTTTTATAAAAAAAAAAATTGTTAGTTATAATGATGTTTGTAAAAAAACAATTAGTAAACATTAAAAGCAAAAAATGATATATTAAATAAATAAATAAGTAGTTACAAGTGAAAGTTTAGAATACATATAAAATGGTTGTATTTTGTGCTCTAGGAAAAGGGAAAATGTCGTTGTAGTCCCATGAACTTTTCTATTTTGGTTTAAAAGGTCTCTATTGTCATTTTTTTGGCTTTGTAAGGGTATGAATTTGCTTTTTACCGGCTTTTAGGTCATTTTCTAGAAAGTGAAGGGGTCACCCATTTCCCAATCAGCTGGTTATCTTGTACATGTCATTAAAAAAAAGTCAACTCATTTGTCAAATCAGATGTCACCTAATGTATCGTTAAATGAGACGAACAAGAGAGCACAATTTTGGGAGAGAACAACCATGTGGAATCTATCACCATTATCATCACGTTCCCTCAAAATAGCATTCATCATCTCTTTCTCTCTCACTGCTTCTTCTTCGTCTTACTCTCCTCCAACCCCAACCTTTGTTATCATTCCATCTCAATTTCGAAAGTCTGCTCCAAGAAACCCTCAGCAACCACCACCACCGTTGGAGACATATTCGCACTCCGTGGTACACCTTAGCAGGCTGCATCCGTCGACCCCGAAGTTGCTGCTTAACTTCAATCCTGCTTCAAGTTCATCGTTCTTTTTAATCCTACCACCAACACTCCACTTGATTACTGTTTCAATTTAATAAATCGGTTGAGTCAATCCCTAAACGAATCGGGAATTCGACCACCGCCACCGCTGGAGACATACTCGCACTCCTTCCCTAATTCTTCATCAACCTTTCTTCTTATTCTTCCCCATTTTTTTTTCTCTAAAATAACTAGTGTGTGTATGTATGTGTGAGAGAAATTGACCACAAGATGAGGTTCCTCTTCCTCCTACTGCTATTACAGTGCATTCTCAACTTATTCGCTGCCAAATTAGGCCGATTGTTGAAATACCAAGCACTAATTTCCCTCAAATCCACCATCTCCGACGACCCTCAGTCCTTCCTTTCCACCGGGGACCTTTCTACCAGCCACTGTACTTTGTCCCGTGTCACTTGTGAAGTTCCTCCAGAAATCGAGAAGCTTCAAAACCTGGACACGTTGTGGTGATTAGAGGCCACCATTGTTAATGGAATTAAGCTTTTTCCATTTCTCAATTTTGAAAAAGATAGAAGAAAAAAGTTGAATTTCTATTTTTTAGATAAGAAAAAGTGTTAGAGTAGTGCTTAGATAAATCCCCAAAGTTGCTAACGAGGTAGAAGTCTACTAGACTCTAAGTGTTGCTGACGAGGTTCCATGTCATCATTTTCTAACCTATTTAGTAGATCTAACCGGTTATAATGGGTTGTTTACTCAAATTAGTAGGTAAAATACAAGTTGATGCCCTTAGAAAGCAAAAAAATAAAATGAAGGGCCTTTTAAACTGAAACACGTAAGTTTGTTGGGTTACAATGACACGTATCTTATATAAAAAAGTAAATGATCATTAAAAAAATAATAATAACATACTACACGGTGAATATTTATTGGGTAAATAAAACCACCTCTAAGGTAAAAACTTTCGATTAAACCGTACGGAACTATTTGTTTATTTTTTTTATTATATTTTAATCAACGCCGGTCTTGTCTCCTGGTCAACATGGTGGTTGTTGAAAAAGCAACTTCTCAGTTATTTTCGTTTCTATATCCTTCTATTTCCACAATTTCACATGGCGCCGGAAAATCCCAATTCTACCACCACCGTCTTCCTTGGCTGAATCTATCTTTGCTCTCAGTTTTCATCCATAATGGATACTTCAACCCTCGAATCTCAACTCAGATCCGACAACTTCGTCACATATGAATCCCCTTACACTCTCTACTCCATGGCCATCTCTTCCGCCGCCGCCTCCCACCGTAGAATTGCCCTCGGCAGCTTCGTCGAAGAATACGCCAATCGAGTCGACATCGTGACATTCGATGAAGAAACTCTTTCCATCAAGCCAATTCCTAACCTCTCATTCGACCACCCTTATCCTCCTACCAAACTTATGTTCCACCCTAACCCTAAGGTATCCGGTGATATCCTAGCCTCC
Organism: Lactuca saligna; assembly: GCF_052625555.1. NCBI lineage: Eukaryota > Viridiplantae > Streptophyta > Magnoliopsida > Asterales > Asteraceae > Lactuca > Lactuca saligna. Next base: position 188,265,303 of record NC_136417.1, on the reverse strand, counting down.
TCCGGTGACTTCCTCCGCCTCTATGGAGTCCGTGAAAACTCAGTCGAACAAGTCTCCGTTCTCAACAACAGTAAAAGCAGCGAATTCTGTGCGCCGTTGACCTCGTTCGACTGGAACGAGGTGGAACCAAGGAGAATCGGTACTTCCTCAATCGATACAACGTGTACTATTTGGGATGTTGAAAAAGGCGTTGTAGAAACACAATTGATTGCTCACGATAAGGAGGTTCATGATATTGCTTGGGGAGAGGCCGGTGTCTTTGCTTCTGTTTCCGCAGATGGATCTGTTAGGGTTTTTGATTTACGTGACAAGGAGCACTCAACGATAATATACGAAAGCCCTCAACCAGATACACCATTGTTACGATTAGCTTGGAACAAGCAGGATTTAAGGTACATGGCCACCATTTTAATGGACAGTAATAAGATTGTGATTCTTGATATTCGATCTCCCACCATGCCTGTGGCTGAATTAGAGAGACATAGAGGAAGTGTGAATGCAATTGCTTGGGCTCCGGCGAGTTGGCAGCATATTTGCTCAGCCGGAGATGATTCACAGGCTCTTATATGGGAGTTGCCCACGGTGGCTGGACCTAATGGGATTGATCCAATGTCAATGTATACAGCTGGGGCGGAGATTAACCAGCTCCAGTGGTCTGCCGCCATGCCTGATTGGATTGCCATTGCTTTCACCAACAAGATGCAACTTCTGAAAGTTTGAGGTAGAACATCTATTTGATGCATATATATAGCTTCTGTATTTATTCAATGCATTATATATATATACTTTATTGGAAGTTGGATTTGATCATATTAAGATTTTGAGAACATGTATGGAACAAAATAGATTACATCTGTTCAATGCATTTGTTTCTAGTAGAAAAAACTCGTAATTTTTATAGCATAATGAAGTGTAGCCATTGTAATTTGACTAGTATATGTGACATAATGAAGTGTAATTTGACTAGATTATTGTCTTTACTTTTGTTGAGTTCTTCTTGCAAGATGTTTCAACTGCAGATTGTAACTTAGTTAGATGGTTCTGGATAAATCATTTCCTCATGTAAATCCGAAGGTGAATTGGATCATATCATGTTATATAATGGTGTGGAATTGGATGGGTGAATATGTAATTTTACTTGGTGCACTAAAAATTTGTTGAGTTTAGCACTTGGTGAACTTGAGCCATTGAGCTTTGAAATTGAATCAGAGGACTGTATCCTGTTAATAATTTCAACTTCTTAATGGTTTAAAGAAAGTAGGGCTCCTTAACCATTCGGAGGCTTTGTGGTCCGTTCAGAGGCTACATCAAACATGTTTGAATTTTGATTAGATTTAGAGGTCAATAGGTGACCTTTAAATAGTTACATACATATTGTTTATTAACCGATCCCTAATACTATAATCAATCCCGGTTAGGTGTGTGCAAAAGAACGGAATTATCTTGTTTTTGGCTTTTAAGAAAACCATATTTGTAGGTTTGTTTTGGCTTTTTTTTATATAAAAAATGAAAAGAAACCCGAAGTGGAAAACCCAAAGTGTCATCGTTTTGTGTACAAGTTTAATTGATTAAGTATATAAATTTTAAATTAAACAATGTGTTTTTAAGGGTTCCATTGAAAAACAAAATTATGAATGGCTTCTACTTTGTTTTGTATCATATTCAATATGTTTTGGTCAATTACTTGTGTGTGTGTTGTTGTATCACATTCCATATGTTTTAGTCATTTATGAAATTGAGTTTTTGAAATCGATTTCTCCAATTTTGAAATTGAAATAAAAACCTGAAAATCATTTGAAATCGAGATTTGGAAGAGGTCTTCGGGAGTACAAACCCACTTTCGAAAGGTGGTGCGATCCGAAGTGAGGCTTCAATGGTGGCGACGCCTGCTATTCACGTTGATGATGTTGGATCTCAAGGGGATGCTAGGTGAAATTTTGTACTCGATTCTTCTACACTTTTTGTGTAATGAGATAGATCGTTTCTTCTTCGAACTCTCTCAAACTCAAGCTCTGTTAGGGTTTCGTTTTTTCATTGTTTTTTACTCAATTTTTCTGATTTTACAAGATTATGCTGTGAAATAATGCTAGCCATCCCTTTTTTTCATTCCATTTGTGATAAATGATTTTGTTGTAATGAGACAGATCGTTTATTCACTATACTGAATTCATAGCGGAAGTTACAAAGGATTGTTGCATTTGATTTGCTGAAGAGACATTCTGTGAGATTCCTCTTCCATATTTTTCAATAGATAGCGGAGAAACATGATATAGGCATATTTAGTTATAAAATTCATGCATTATCTTAATACTTTATGTTCATTTTATCTCATTTAATGAACAAAATGTGTTTAATTAGTTTATAATTTCATTTATCAGAAACAATGACATGCTCGGGTGGAAAATGAAGCGGAACTAGCGATTGGAGGCTTGGATCTTGGATTTTGAAGAAAGAAGGATGTTGCTGGACAGCTTGACCCATCATTAGTGTTTTGGCCATATCTCATGAACCGTAACTCCGATTGACGAGATTCAAAATGTTCTGAAAACTAGACACAATTTCGGACGACTTTCGTGTTTTGAGAAAATGTTGATTGCAAATGGACACGACGAGTTGGGCCTCAACTCGACGAGTCGCATCGAACTTTCGCGATTCTAGAGTCACTGACTTGCCGTATACGGGTTTTAAGTGACGAACTCGTCGAGTAGGTCACTGGACTCGATGAGTCACCTCTGTTTTGTGAAAATCTATATAAAGGGCATTCCTGCCCGATACCCTAGCATATAGATGAACCCTTGGAGGCCAATTATTGACTAAAGGTGCTGCTGGAGCGTGGGAAGCGAAGGAATCAACCCTACATTCAATTTTAAGGAGAATCAAGGCAAAATCAAGTTTACTCTTTACCTAATCTCTTGTTTGAACTATGTTTTTACCAATTGATTTCGCTTTTGGGCTTGTTTCTGTTGTAATCATAAGCTAAAACTCATAACTTCTGTTTAAGGTAGATGAGTTTGTAAACATGGATTGATTTTATGATTAGGATTAATTTTAATTGGTGATATTGTTTTGTTAAGCTTGTTAAAGAACCTCATATGTTAATAACAACTATTCTCTATTAATAAATCAGTAATTAAGTTGTATGAACATCTCTTAATTATGAATTTTATATGATTTATGTGACCACATAGTTATATGTCTAGGAATAACGAATGTAAAACTAGAATTAACCAGAAGATAGGTAAATTAATGTGTGAGCTTGTGTGATACACCATCAACAAGAGGTTAATTGAATCAACAATTTGATAAGTTAATTATACGTCTTACTTAACTCGAATCAATAAACTAGGAAACTCATTGGTTCAATCTTAACTCGAATCAATAAACTAGGAAACTCATTGGTTCAATCAACTGATCACTGCTTGAATTAATTTGTTTTCTAAGGATTAGTAATAGCGAACGTGAACTTAATCACACTAATCAATAGCCAATGCCAATTAATCCATTGCACTTATCGTAAAATCAACCATAGGAATAAATTATTCTAACCTAAACAGAAGTCTCCTTAATTATTGAATTTAGATGATTTTTATTTGCTTAGCTCTTAGTTTCTTAGTTTAAGTTTTAGTTAATTGTTTAAGTTTCTAGTCTTGCAAAACTAGAGAAAACTTCTTTTCTAACTTGTTTTATTTAGATAATATTACCATTTATTTTAATTGTTTACCGTTCCCTGTGTTCGATACCCTACTTACCTGAACTAAGCTGCTAATCGATAGGTACACTGCATTCCGTGTGTTTGTTTCTGTGTCTAATTTAGTAGGATTAAAACTAGTTTGTTTCACACACATCAAAAGGTCTTTAGGAAAAAAAAATGAAAGTTCTATGATGATGAAGCAAATGGAGGCAAAGAAAGAGTATGATCTCCTTCAAAACTGTAGTATCATTGTTGAAGCAAATGGCATTTCGGACGTGATTACCTTAACAAATGAGAGTAACAATGGAACATATTTATTAGTTTTGATGTTGTTTTGGTTAATATTGGTGTTATTTTTAATGAATTTTGATGATGTTTTAATGAGTTTTGATGCTATTTTGGTGAAATCGACGGTGTCCAATAAAATAGTTAGCATTGTACTTCCTATTTCTATCTAATTAGAATACTAGAATACTTATAGTTTCTAAAGTACGATGTCTTAAAAAGGAAAGGTTGGAAGTACAATGTTGTAATTGAAAGAAATGATAGATAATGGTAAAATGGACATTTTCATTATTCAGGACAACAATTCAGAGGTTCCAACCAAACAGCATGTTAAAATTCAGATCTTAAAAATTCAGATCCTCTTAGAAATTCATACCTCATAAAAATTCATATCTTAAAATTTTAGATCATGTCAAACAGCCCCTTAGAGGTCAGTAGGTGACCTTTAAGTAGTTGCATCCATATTGTTTATTAAACGATCCCTAATATTATAATCAATCCCGGTTAGGTGTGTGCAAAAGAACCAAACTATCTTGTTTTTGGCTTTTAAGAAAACCATATTTATAGGGTTGTTTTGGCTTTTTTATATAAAAAATGAAAAGAAACCCGAATCGAAAAACCCAAAGTGCCATCGTTTTGTGTCCAAGTTTAATTGATTAAGTATATAAATTTTAAATTAAACAATGTGTTTTTAAGGGTTCCATTGAAAAACAAACTTATGAATGGCTTCTACTTTGTTTTGTATCATATTCCATATGTTTTGGCCAGTTACTTGTGTGTGTGTGTTTTTGTATCATATTCCATATGTTTTAGTCAATTTCTGAAATCGATTTTCTGAAATTGAGTTTTTGAAATCGATTTCTCCAATTTTGAAATTAAAATAAAAACCTAAAAATCATTTGAAATCGAGATTTGGAAGAGGTCTTTGGGAGTACAAACCCACTTTCGAAAGGTGGTGTGATCCGGATTGAGGCTTCAATGGTGGCGACGCCTGCTAGTAATATTCACGTTGATGATGTTGGATCTCAAGGGGCTGTTGGGTGAAATTTTGTACTCGATTTGTAACGCTCTGTTTCGAATTGACTCCTAGTCTGATGCGGTGGCTCAAAGGTCGATCACTATAAGGATTATGACTCTTAGGAAGATAAGATCTAGCCCCTTTTGGGTGCAGGTGATGTATTAGTTATGATACGGGTGTTCAGTTCATGTTTTGGAGCCTAGGGTAGTTCGGTAAAGTAGCAGTTCAGGTTTTTGTAGAAAATGGATTTTTGTTCGTAAGGTATTAAGAAAGGTTTGATTTATTAGAAGTGTAGGGCTTCTCGTCACCTTTCCGTGGATATAAGGATCGTCGGAATCGGGCTTATAACGAAGAAGTTATGACCTTCGAAAGTTTCGTGGTTTTCATGCTTAGCCGAGTACATGGGGCGTACACAAAGTACGCGGGGCGTACTAGCAAAGAAGGTAGTAAGTTGGGCGTACCCTGGAGTACGTTGGGCGTACTGACCAGGAGGATCGCGAATGTTCCCCGGAGTACGTTGGGCGTACCATATGTACGTTGGGTGTACTCCAGTCAGATCAAAACCCTATTTTAGGGTCTTGGACCCTATTTAAACTCCTCTCATAACCTAACCCTAATATCTTCAACCTCCACCCCTCTAAACCCTAGAAATCATTTTATACCATTCATGGTGGCATTTTGAGTTGATGGAGTCCATTTTTGGAGTGTTTGGCCCATTTTCAAGAAGGTGGAGTTAGATGCAAAAATGGAGATCAAGAATAAGCTTATGGATCTGGCTTTTGTGACTCATTTGCAGCATAATGAAGGTATAAAGCTCTGAACTTGACCATTGAATGCTTAGATCTATTATGTTGAGTTTTTGGATCTTTTTGGTCCCAAGAATGGAGCTTTATGGTTCCAAATTCGTTTTTAGGCTTAGGGTTGCCACCCTTGGTGTTAACTAAGTCCCTAAGGAAAAAAGTTGCCATCTTGGAAGTCTTAATGGATTCATGCAAGAGTTATGGTCATTTTCATGTAAGTAGATTGTTGTACTTTGATTTTGGGTTCATGTGGGTCATATAAGTCACCAAGTCAGTGACTTTATGGATTAAGACGTTAGGTAGAGCCCAGATCTGTAATTTGGTCCCTTGGTTTGTAGCATTAAGCACTTAATGGATTTTGTGCATCAGCCGTTTGTACGTTGGGCGTATAATGTGGTACAGAAGAGGTACGACGGGCGTACTCTCTCAGGAGGTCTTGGGCCTTTGTGGACTTCAGACCTTTAGGCCCTAATGTTTTTTGGCCTAGATTTGCTGATAGTTGAGCCTGACTGCATCTTTGGGCCAATAATGGAATAGTTGGGCCTTATGGCCCAATATATAAATGAAATTCGCATTATGGGCCTCGGTTTGGGCCAATTCTTGGACTAGGTTGTTTTGGGCCTTCATGGGCCATTTGGGTCATGATTATTGACTAAGGAGAATATTGGGTTTAGTATAAGGTCCATTTGAAAGGTCTGGGCCCAATTTGGAAAATTGGGCCATTGATGGTTTTATGGACATTATAATGTTGGGCTTTTGTTTTGGGTTTGGGCTATAGTTGTGGATCATATTAGGCCAGGGGTAAAATGGTCATTTTACTCCATGCATGGATTAAGGATTATGGTATGGGGCCCAATGCTAATTTGGGTATATTGATTGGTAGTGGCAACTCGGGAAGCTGGCGGGGCAGCAGCTAAGGATTTCTTCAGGAAGCTTCTGCATTCGAGATAAGTCTTCTCACCATACCCATGGGACTAAGGCACCAAGGTCGGTCCATTATGTGATTATCATATTTGTGTTAGCCATTCTGTGATTTGATATGATATGTGATTGTGTGTTTTGCATGAAGAACCCGGGGGGAGCTCGTGGCATTGGATGTAAGACCATGTGGGGTAGCCCATGGCAATCTTAGGTAAAGACCATGTGGGTAGCCCATGGCATTGGATGTAAGATCATGTGAGGTAGCCCATAGCAGTTATAGGTAAAGACCAAGTGGGGTAGCTGTGACATCCCCAAAATCACGGCCAGAAAAGACCGGTTTTGTTTATACTTTATTTCAAAATCAGAGTTATCTTTTAATAAAAGGGTTGCGGAATTTGTCCCAAAACAATAATATGATAAAGATTTATCAAAAGCATTTCCATAGAAATGTATTTCATTAAAAGACTCGGGATGTCATGTTCGTACAGATCAAAAGTATAAACAGTACAATATAAGCCTTACTACATTATTTCATATCTACAGGCCTATATCCGTAATCCTTCGTCCAAAACATCACACCTATGCTCATGCGCCACTACCTGTAATGCATAAAACTGAGTGGGTCAGGCTTGGGAGCCTGGTGAGCACATAGGGTTTTCAACCCACAATAAGTTTATTAATTTCATCAATCAACAATAACCCGATTACCCGTTCCTGTTATCCTCACTTTACGTCCCTAAACACCTATCATAAGGGACCTAGCCTAAGGATCATCATCGGGACGGACACTACTGCTAAGGGGATTCCTCAGCAATAAATGTCCTAATAGGCAACCATGTGGGGGATGGAGTACACCGGTGAACACATCGTTCACAACACCTACAGGTTGCGAACCTGCTAGTGTTCCACTGGACTGTCTAGAAGAGTCCGTGGTCGTCATCTATACTCCGCTAGATGACTGGATCAACAACAACAACATCGAGGCCTCTCATCATTTTATCACACATCACCTATTACATCTACCCATGTTTTACCCCAACATTTTCGTAGATATAAAATACATATACAGTTTAAATCATTGAAAACATGTATAACAACGTTCATCTAGCATAGATAGCAAGTATTCAGATAATATGCACACATAGCACGTAATTTATATAAAATACTTCATATCTATGTGTAAGTTGAAGGTAACTATGCACTCACTGGAAAAGGTGGTGATTCCGAACTCAGACAGCGCTTCGCTTCTTAAAAAGAATTTTTCTTCGACGAAACCTAGTATTATTACCACTAGAGTTTAGTTTATTATTCGTCGAGACTAATTAATAGTCTAGCTATTATTATTATTATTATATAAGCGTCAAAAAAATACTTATATAACCCATAATAATAGCCCAAGTATTTATTATAAGTTCCTAATAACGTTACTATAATTAAATAAAAGTTATATTAAAAATAGCGTAGGCGTAGCTCACTTACAGCGGGTTTTATAGAAAACCGGGCTTTGCTTGGAGCAGCGTTCCTGAGCCAAAAAGCTCTTCTTCTCAGAGCCTTCGAGCACTCCGGGGCTTCCGCCTCGTGCTAGGGAGGTTCCCTAGGCTTTTCGGGGGATTTCGGGGCTAGAGAGAGGTTCTAGAGAGAGAGAGAGAGAGAGAGTAAAGAGAAGAAAGAATGGGAAAGGTGTGAAGAAAATGAGGGTGGGAGAGGTGGTATTTATAGGGTGAAATGTGGCTGAACTTGGTGCCACATGTCACCATCTGGTGGCAAGCCTTAGGGAGAAAGCAATGCCCAAGATTGTGCCACATCACCCATTTTCGCACAGCACACTTCCGACTTCTAAAATCCGTAACTTTCACATACGACCTCCGTTTTTGACGTTCTTTATATCCACGCGTAGGTAATAATAAGATCTACAACTTTCATTTTGACACCGTCAGCTAATTCTCGACCGATCTTAAATTTAACAGTACAAGGAGATTATACTGTTAAACGTCTGCGTAAAATTAATAACTTCTACATACGGACTCTGTTTTTGTCTGTCTTTTTACCGTTGATTTCCTATTAATGAGATCTTCAACTCTCATTTACGTTGCGTAAGCCAAAAACCGCTCGAACTAAAATTCGAGTTTCAGGTCGTGCACTGCTAAGCCGAATCTTAGAAAAATCATAACTTCTTCATACGAAGTCAGATTTGGGCGTTCTTTTTATCGATGTTCTTAGTTTAACATATTCTACGACTTTTGTTTAGATTGCTAAGGCTAAAAAGTCTTCTATCGTAAATTCACTATTTACGTCTCCCGGTATCGTGCCGGTTTTGTCGTAAAACTTCGGCGGGCCATAACTTCTTCGTTATAGCTCGGATTTCGGTATTATTTATATGTACGGAAACCTTGATACATATTCTACAACTTTATGTAGAGATATCGGGATTATCTCACACTTTAATTTTGACGCTCATTTTTATTCTTTATTAATTATACATTTATAATTAAATAATAAACACATAAACACACATAATTCACATAATACTCAAATATTTCATATTTATTACTTCAAAAAGAGTTACAATAGTTGACCTAGACTATTACATTGACAAAAATGCTTAGCCCTGAAAACCCGGGCGTTACAATTCTCACCCCCTTAGGATGATTCCGTCCCGGAATCATGCATCAGCAAACAGATGTGGATAGCGACTCATCATGTCATCCTCTGTTTCCCAAGTGAGATTCGGCCCATTCGAATGTTTCCATCGGACTAGCACCAAGTCGACGATCTTGCGTCGTAACTTCTTAGTCTTACGGTCAATAATTGCCTCAGGCTCTTCGATCAGCCTTTTATTCTCATCCATCCTTAATTCCGAGATTGGAATTATGTCGGGAACATCTCCCATGAATTTCCTCAAATAACACACATGGAAGGTGTTATGAATACCATTGAGTTCTTCGGGCAATTCCAGCTTGTAAGCTTGGTTCCCAATCCTCTGAAGAACTTTGAATGGTCCAATAAACCTTGGACTCAACTTTCCTCGTTTCCCAAATCGTATAAGTCCCTTCCACGGTGAGACTTTAAGTAAAACGGAATCCCCAACTTCGAAGGTTATCGGTCGTCTTTTCTTGTCGGCATAGCTCTTCTGACGATCCTGAGCTGCTAACATTCTTTCCCTAATCACCTTCAATTTCTCAGCAGTCTCATGGACTATCTCGGGGCCCATAAACTGCTTCTCTCCGGCTTCAAGCCAACAAGACGGCGTACGACACTTCTGCCCATACAAGGCTTGATAAGGAGCCATCTTGATGCTCGAGTGAAAACTATTGTTGTAGGAAAATTCTACCAGAGGTAAGTGCTCGTCCCAATTCCCTTGGAATTCGAGGGTACATGCTCTCAGCATATCTTCCAACGTCTGAATCGTTCTTTCACTCTGACCATCAGTTTGCGGATGGTAAGCAGTACTCAAACACAACTTTGTACCCAACTCCTCTTGTAGACTCCTCCAAAACCTCGATGTGAAACGACTATCACGATCTGACACAATAGTAAGAGGGACACCGTGAAGTCTTACAATTTCCTTCACGTAAGCATTTGCGAGCTTATCCATAGACCACTTCTCGTTGGCTGCTATGAAGTGTGCACTCTTGGTGAAACGATCCACGACTACCCAAATCATGTCGTGACCATTCTTCGTTCTGGGCAGTTTAGTCACAAAATCCATGGTGATGTCTTCCCATTTACCCATGGGTACAGGTAAGGGTTCTAAACTCCCATACGGTTTTTGATGTTGTGCCTTAACCCTCGCACATGTTACGCACTCAGCCACATACTTCGCAACATCGAGCTTCATCGTCGGCCACCAGTAGTAGGGTTTTAGGTCCCTATACATTTTAGTGCTACCGGGATGAATCGAGTACATGGTCTTGTGTGCTTCTTCCATTAGAAGATCTCTTATTCCTCCCGTCTTAGGTACCCAAATTCGATCTTGGAATACCTTCAGTCCTCGACTGTTCGTACCGAACACTAACGTTTTTCCCAAACGTTCTTCCTTTCGGTCATTCTTTTCTAAGGCTTCTTCTTGAGCTTTCCTGATACTTTCCACAATCGTCGAGACGACTTCAATTCTTAACGCTCTCGGCCTTCTTCTTTCAAGATTGACTTTCCGACTGAGAGCATCAGCAACAATATTTGCTTTACCTGGGTGGTAAAGTATCTCACAGTCGTAGTCCTTGAGAAGTTCTAGCCAGCGTCGTTGCCTCATGTTCAACTCCTTCTGATTAAAGAGATACTGGAGACTCTTATGATCAGTGAAGAGCTTGCACTTCGTGCCGTAGAGGTAATGCCTCCATATCTTTAAGGCGAATACTACCGCTGCCAACTCCAGATCATGAGTGGGGTAGTTCTTTTCGTGCTCTTTCAATTGTCGAGATGCGTATGCTATCACCTTTTCTCTTTGGGTCAGAACACAACCTAACCCGACTCCAGATGCATCACTATAAACTGCGAAATCTTCGACTCCATCGGGTAGAGAAAGTATCGGCGCTTCACATAACTTCTTCTTTAGCTTCTCGAACGCCTCATCGTGTTTCTCACTCCATGTATACGTAGCTCCTTTATGGGTCAAAGCTGTTAATGGAGCAGCTATCGAAGAAAAGCCTTGGATAAATCGTCGGTAATATCCGGCTAATCCTAGAAAGCTTCGAATCTCCGTGGGATTCTTCGGACGTTCCCACTTCATTACAGCCTCGATCTTGGCGGGATCAACCATTATTCCCTCTTGGTTAACAACATGACCCAAGAATTGGACTTCCCGTATCCAAAAGTCGCATTTTGAGAACTTTGCAAAAAGCTTCTCCTTCTTTAACACCTCCAACACTTCTCGTAGATGCTTGTCGTGCTCCTCCTGGCTTTTCGAGTATATGAGAATGTCGTCGATGAACACTATCACGGATTTATCGAGGAATGGTTTACAAACCCTGTTCATCAAATCCATGAATGCTGCGGGAGCATTGGTTAGTCCGAATGACATAACCAAGAACTCGTAGTGTCCATATCTTGTTCTGAATGCAGTCTTCTCAATATCCTGCTCTCTCACTTTCAGCTGATGATATCCTGACCTAAGATCGATCTTTGAGAAGTAGCTTGAACCTTGCAGCTGTTCGAATAGGTCATCAATCCTCGGCAATGGATACTTGTTCTTCACCTTTGCCTTATTCAGCTCTCGGTAGTCTATGCACATCCTCATGCTTCCGTCCTTCTTCTTCACGAATAACACCGGAGCTCCCCAGGGTGATGAACTAGGTCGAATTAAACCGCTGTCCAACAGCTCCTGAAGTTGCGTCATGAGCTCCTTCATCTCCGTCGGTGCTAATCGGTAAGGTGCCTTTGCTATCGGTGTTGTTCCTGGTAATAAGTCTATACGAAACTCTACTTGCCTATCAGGTGGTAATCCGGGAAGATCTTCGGGAAAGACTTTCGGATAATCGCACACAACCGGTATATTCTGCACCTCTTTCTTTTCCTTCTTAGCATCGATTACGAATGCCAAGTATGATGCACATCCTTTGGACAAACATTTTCTGGCTTTCATCAAGGAGATGATTCCAGAATTCACTCTGCGTTTGTCCCCGTACACCATAAATGATTCCTTTCCGGGTGGGTTTATCCTAACTATCTTCTTTCGGCATAATATCTCGGCATCGTTGGCGCTAAGCCAATCCATACCCAAAACGATGTCGAAACCGTTTAACTCTATGGGTAATAGTTCCTCATGGAATTCGTTTCCGTTTAGGTTAATGACGATGTTCCTAATACGATTACTAACAGGTACGAATTTGCCACTGGCAACTTCTACAATCAGGGCATTATCTAGTTTTTCTACAGGCAATGCTAATCTTCCACCAAATTTATGCGATACAAAGGAGTAATTGGCTCCGGAATCAAATAGTATATTTGCAGGTAAACCATTTACAAGAAAGGTACCTGAAGCGACGTCTGCTGCCTCCTTTGCAGCCTCGAGCGTCATCTGGAAGGCTCTCGCCTTCGGCTTTGGTGGTATGTTGGGTCTTCCTGCCTCCTTCTTCTTCGGGCAGTCCTTCAAAATGTGCCCTTCTTCATTACACCCATAACAGGCCTTCTGGTTAAGGGTGCATTCGTTGGCATAGTGCCCAGGCTTTCCGCATTTGTAACAAGTGACTCCTCCATCACACTTCCCAAAGTGCTTCTTCTTGCACTTGTCACACCACTTTGCTTCTGATCCTCCTCCTCTCGAACCAGACTTCGAGAATCTTCCTTTCTTACCGGACCTCGAGGATCCATCAAATTTCCGTTTCTATCCCACTTCCACTCTCTCCAGACCCTTTTCTCGTATCTGGGTCTCCACATTCTTAGCAGCCCAGATGGCAGCTTTCAGAGTGGTAGTTTGCTTGACCATTGGACCGAAGTCCGCTGGTAATCCGAGGGAAAATTTGTTAACCTTGGAGAGTTCAGTTGGGACGAGGTGAGGAACAAGCTTCATTTTCTCAGTAAAGCTTGCAGCGTATTCAGTAACGCTCATCCTCCTCTCCTTCAGACTCTGGAATTCGTTGTTGATCTCCAGAAGATCCTGCTCAGAGCAGTATTGCATCTTTAACTGTACCAGAAAATCCTCCCACGACATCTTGCTTGCTTCACCTTTGGGCATTGAATCAGCTAGTAGCTTCCACCAGCTTAGTACTCCAGATTTCAATAGAGGAACTGCAAGAGCAGTCTTCTGCCTATTGCTACACTCGCAACTCTCAAACATTGTCTCCATCTCAGAGATCCAGTTCATGACTTCCACCGGCGTCGGGCTTCCGGATAGACTCGGTGGCTTGGATGCCATGAAATCCTTGTATTTGCATCCACGTCCATCATTTCCTCCATCCTGGTGGTTTTGCCTAACTATCGGTGGGTTGGCTTGACCAATAGTCCCACTGTAGTTTCCTTCTTCAGTCTGCCCTTCGTTCAACTCGGGCTGTTCGAGCTGAATAGTCGCTTCCTCTCGATTTTGCTGGAGCAAATGCCTGGTTTCCTCCATTTGACGATCCAACATTGCCTGGATCATCGCTTGCACTCCGGCCATCGTTATTGGTCCGGCAGCGGCTTCCACAACTGGTATTTGCTCGATCACGGGGGGTTGGTGTCCGTTCCCATTTGCGTTTACGTTTCCGCTACGGGTCCTTACCATCTTGATCTATATACCGAATAAGGTGGATTTAGATCTTTATTTAGGAGAGACGTTTTAAATCGTCCTTATCACTCCGACATGTTTACATGCTAGTTCTAATATCGTAGTCGTACGTTTAGAATCCTAAACACATAAGGTTCCAGATCCGGTCGGCAACAGACCATAGATCCCGAACAAAATAACAGCATATCATGCATAAAACATTTAGCACATAAAAGCATTTTAGGCACAATTCCTAAAATAAGCTAGTGCTCACACCTCACAATCATCGCTTAGCATTCTAAGTTTAAGTCTAGAAATCCTACAAATTCCTAGTTCGCTTAAACTAATGCTCTGATACCAACTGTGACATCCCCAAAATCACGGCCAGAAAAGACCGGTTTTGTTTATACTTTATTTCAAAATCAGAGTTATCTTTTAATAAAAGGGTTGCGGAATTTGTCCCAAAACAATAATATGATAAAGATTTATCAAAAGCATTTCCATAGAAATGTATTTCATTAAAAGACTCGGGATGTCATGTTCGTACAGATCAAAAGTATAAACAGTACAATATAAGCCTTACTACATTATTTCATATCTACAGGCCTATATCCGTAATCCTTCGTCCAAAACATCACACCTATGCTCATGCGCCACTACCTGTAATGCATAAAACTGAGTGGGTCAGGCTTGGGAGCCTGGTGAGCACATAGGGTTTTCAACCCACAATAAGTTTATTAATTTCATCAATCAACAATAACCCGATTACCCGTTCCTGTTATCCTCACTTTACGTCCCTAAACACCTATCATAAGGGACCTAGCCTAAGGATCATCATCGGGACGGACACTACTGCTAAGGGGATTCCTCAGCAATAAATGTCCTAATAGGCAACCATGTGGGGGATGGAGTACACCGGTGAACACATCGTTCACAACACCTACAGGTTGCGAACCTGCTAGTGTTCCACTGGACTGTCTAGAAGAGTCCGTGGTCGTCATCTATACTCCGCTAGATGACTGGATCAACAACAACAACATCGAGGCCTCTCATCATTTTATCACACATCACCTATTACATCTACCCATGTTTTACCCCAACATTTTCGTAGATATAAAATACATATACAGTTTAAATCATTGAAAACATGTATAACAACGTTCATCTAGCATAGATAGCAAGTATTCAGATAATATGCACACATAGCACGTAATTTATATAAAATACTTCATATCTATGTGTAAGTTGAAGGTAACTATGCACTCACTGGAAAAGGTGGTGATTCCGAACTCAGACAGCGCTTCGCTTCTTAAAAAGAATTTTTCTTCGACGAAACCTAGTATTATTACCACTAGAGTTTAGTTTATTATTCGTCGAGACTAATTAATAGTCTAGCTATTATTATTATTATTATATAAGCGTCAAAAAAATACTTATATAACCCATAATAATAGCCCAAGTATTTATTATAAGTTCCTAATAACGTTACTATAATTAAATAAAAGTTATATTAAAAATAGCGTAGGCGTAGCTCACTTACAGCGGGTTTTATAGAAAACCGGGCTTTGCTTGGAGCAGCGTTCCTGAGCCAAAAAGCTCTTCTTCTCAGAGCCTTCGAGCACTCCGGGGCTTCCGCCTCGTGCTAGGGAGGTTCCCTAGGCTTTTCGGGGGATTTCGGGGCTAGAGAGAGGTTCTAGAGAGAGAGAGAGAGAGAGAGTAAAGAGAAGAAAGAATGGGAAAGGTGTGAAGAAAATGAGGGTGGGAGAGGTGGTATTTATAGGGTGAAATGTGGCTGAACTTGGTGCCACATGTCACCATCTGGTGGCAAGCCTTAGGGAGAAAGCAATGCCCAAGATTGTGCCACATCACCCATTTTCGCACAGCACACTTCCGACTTCTAAAATCCGTAACTTTCACATACGACCTCCGTTTTTGACGTTCTTTATATCCACGCGTAGGTAATAATAAGATCTACAACTTTCATTTTGACACCGTCAGCTAATTCTCGACCGATCTTAAATTTAACAGTACAAGGAGATTATACTGTTAAACGTCTGCGTAAAATTAATAACTTCTACATACGGACTCTGTTTTTGTCTGTCTTTTTACCGTTGATTTCCTATTAATGAGATCTTCAACTCTCATTTACGTTGCGTAAGCCAAAAACCGCTCGAACTAAAATTCGAGTTTCAGGTCGTGCACTGCTAAGCCGAATCTTAGAAAAATCATAACTTCTTCATACGAAGTCAGATTTGGGCGTTCTTTTTATCGATGTTCTTAGTTTAACATATTCTACGACTTTTGTTTAGATTGCTAAGGCTAAAAAGTCTTCTATCGTAAATTCACTATTTACGTCTCCCGGTATCGTGCCGGTTTTGTCGTAAAACTTCGGCGGGCCATAACTTCTTCGTTATAGCTCGGATTTCGGTATTCTTTATATGTACGGAAACCTTGATACATATTCTACAACTTTATGTAGATATATCGGGATTATCTCACACTTTAATTTTGACGTTCATTTTTATTCTTTATTAATTATACATTTATAATTAAATAATAAACACATAAACACACATAATTCACATAATACTCAAATATTTCATATTTATTACTTCAAAAAGAGTTACAATAGTTGACCTAGACTATTACATTGACAAAAATGCTTAGCCCTGAAAACCCGGGCGTTACAGTAGCCTATGGCACTATTACAAGTTTTATGTATGCATGGCTTATGTGTTATATGTAGCTTTTATAGCTAGCAGGAAATGTGATACAGGTAGCTTTTATAGCAACAGGATATGTGATATGTGTTTTGTGTGTATGGTATGCTCTAGGAAACTCACTAAGCTTCGTGCTCTCGGATTGATCGCAGTGTACACACCTATAATTTCCGCAATGAATGATTTTGGGATAAACTCTAACAAATGTTTTACTTAATGATGATTTGAATTGTTTAGAACAAATGGTATCAATGTTTTAGCTATATTAAAAATGAAATTTTTGTTGGATTAGTGTCTAAGTCCATAACTATTTTGGTATGTACTTGACCCGATGGTGCATGGTCCTTTTGGATTCCCTTCACCAAAGCAACTTGATTGGAGAAATAAATAGAGAGAGAGGTTATTATGATTTATTAATATGTTATAAGAATAATATATTAAAGGATAAATCATATTTGTTTAATTAATATTGGTCAATAATTAATTAGGAATTAATTTTGTGATCAAGTGTAATTAATTAAACTAGAGGGGTTGAATTGTAATTATGTGATAGTTACAAAATATGGTAATGGTTATCCTAGATATAGGTTGGACGAATTCAAGGGATAAGATATCCTTGAAATCGTCTAAAGGATAAAGGATAAGGGATTTCTAAGACTTATCTTATGGTTACTTGGTGGGCAAGCAACTAGATAAGGATAATGACTGAAACCCTATCTGTACACCTATATAAACCCCCTTGGCACATGATTTCGTGGAAGACCTTCCCTAAGGGTTCTAGGGACGAATTTGATACCTCCCCTATCTCCTTATATCTTCTCCATTTGCTCTTGGTGTTTGTAAGCCATTAGAGGAGTGACACTTGTGACTCTAAGCCTTCCAAAGTCAATACAAGGAGATTTGGGATTGTTATTGCTACATAACAATCAAGGTAACATTATAAACTCATTCTTATGTTAATATGATTACTTGCATGCTAGAATTAGGGTTTATAGTCTTGGATTCAAAGCATGTACAATAGAGAAACCTAGATCCAAGCTTTAGGGTTTGTATAAGCACATAGGATGTCTTATGAACAAAACCCATCAGTGGTATCAGAGCTATTGGTTTGGTTTCAATTGTATGAACTTGATATATTAGGGTTTATTGCCAATAAACCCTAAGAGGCTAGGGTTTTTCGAGATTAGGGTTTGCAAACCCTAATTTGCAAGAATTTGAATAAGATCTTCAAATCCTTTCCTTAAACCCTTAAATTTCGAAATCTAGGGTTTGTTATAATCCCTTGATTTTCGAAATTTGCCTCCTCCCCAAGATAAGGTCCTAATTTTTAGGGATTTGGATTATCCCATATCTTGTAATTATCCTCTAATTGCTATATATGGTAATTCAAGATCTTGCATTATCCATCCATATTTTCGAAATCTATATAGATATTTAAGGGATTAGGATAACTTAAATGTCTAAATGGTAATTATCCTCATTATTTAGATAATCCCTTATGATTTAATAATTAAATTAATAGTCTAATTCAAGATAATTATTAAATCAAGAGTTTTAATATTTAAAATTTTAATTTAAATGTCATAAATTCGAAATTTTAAGATAGATTAAAACTAAATTGTTTTGAAATGTTTCAAAACTTGCCCTCAAGTTTTGGAATTTAAAAGTTGATTAAAAGTTTAATTAGGAATGTTAAATTCTAAAACCCTAGAAATGTTTTGAAAAGTTCAAATACACCCTTATGGTTTTATTAATTAATTAAGGAGTATAATTAAAAGGGATTTAATAAATCCATAAAAGTTTAGGTTAACCATTTAATTGAATTAAAAGTGTAATTGTTAAAGTTAACCACATAGTATTTTAAAAGTATAAAATGCACCCTATACTATATATAACGTTAAAAGTCTAACATTATATATATGTATGAGTAAAAGTCAGTCTTACTGTTAGTAGGCCTCATTCACGAAGCTGGTCTATAAGGGGTGTTTAAGGAATTGCCTATAAAATGGCGATTGAATGGGTATCCACTCTTACCCACCGCACTCTTGACTAGTGGAGGGTCGTTAGCCGAATGGGTAGGATAGGACGAAACCTTCCATTATAAGTATAATGAAATACAAAGTAACTAAATGTTTTTCAAATTCCCAATCTTAGTTACTTAGGCAAAAGTGAATTGATGCAATTCCATGAAATTACACTTTGTGTCCTTGCGAAGATGTTAGTGGAGCGTGTGTGGTTTACCGGCACACTAAATGGTTCTAAGCAAAGGTAGCAAAGGGTGACTCAATGTTTGTCATAGTTCGGTGGAGCGTGTGTGGTTTACCGGCACATCGAATCGGTGACTGTAACATGTGAGGGCACCATGTAAGTTTGCATGGTTATTCACACCCGCTTTGTGATCCTCGGCATCCCAGTCACAAACAAGAGGGGCATATCGAGATTTAAACATGCCGTTGAAAGTTCAATGAATTTCAAAGGATCTAGGAGTTTTCATAGATTTAAAACTTAAATTTCTTTTTCGTTTTTCGTGGTGGAAATTAGTGAATCGTCATTCACTTACCTTCAAATATTCTGCAATTAGGGTTACGGCATCCCTCTCCCGAGTTGTAGAATATTGTGTTGGGTCCTAGCCTTAGTATTTCATTTGGGTGATTTACCAAGGACTCAATCTATCAACTAACTTGAATTTGTTTTCTCCCGTTTTGTAGATGTCAAAGTTCGACAACTATGGTCTTCTCAAATCCCGTGGAACAAGCATTCCACATGAAGATGATATTCCACGATTCGATCGAGGAACAAGAAACCATGCTTCATTTCCTCCTCCTCCTCTAATTATTCTCCCTAACCCACAAGATTGTAAAATTGAAAGGTTCAATATCACTCAAGCCCTTTTGGCAAGTAAACATAAAGAAGGAAAGTCGGTGTGTGCACACGTCTTAGGGATGAAGTCACACATTGATAAGTTAAGAATGATGGGATTCGTTCTCGGTGAAGAGATGGCTGTTGATTGGGTTCTTCAGTCACTTCCTAACTCGTATAGTGAGTTCGTAAGAGAGTACTATATGATGAACCACGACGTGACCCTTATTGATCTCACATATATGCTTATTGCTGCTGAATCAGCAATGGTTTGGCGCAATAGAAAAGCAAAGTTGATTGGTGAATCTGCCTTCAAGACCTCTATGGATATAGACAATGGCAATGAAAGACATGCAATGATTGAAAAGTTTGATCACAAGAGAAAGGCGATGTCTGAAGTAGTTCCATGTGTTGTTCCAAAAGAGTCAATTTGCTTTTATTGCCAAGAGAAGGGGCATTGGAGACGAAGTTATCCTATTTACCTAAGAGATCTAAGAGATGGGAGAGTCAAAAGTATGACTACGCCTCAGGTAAAATCCAATATCTAACTCCATTAAGTTCCTATTCATTGATTCTTAATACATGATGTGATAAGATTGCATTTGAATGTTTTGAAGGATCGGTGAAAAGAAAGGAAGCTTGATAAGAGAGCAAGATGAATCTAATCACAAGAGATGGATCTTGATCGCATGGACTTGAAGATTGGATTTTGAGCTTAGGTAGTTATGATAGAGTTGTTAGAAATTTTCCTTTTACATAGTTTTCAATAGATTTTGCATTGTAAGGACAAATGTTTTTCCGCTGCTTTTATAAATAAAATAAATTTTATTTGACTTATTTATTTGTTTACTTCCTTGCAATGAAATCGTTATGAAAATTGATGTTTGCATATTTCTACAACGAATGGATATGATTCTTAGTTATGTTATTTATGGAAATGTCGAGAATTTACCAAATAGGGAGAGTTTCTCATCGCCCAAGTTTCAATTGGACAGAAACTTGGAATCATGCAACTTGGTTGCACGATGAATGAGAAATTTCATATTTTGGAAATTAGACTAATTCATTGACAAAGTGTCAAGTGAAGGACTAGGAGATCAAATACACAAAGTTGTGTGTTGATCAAAGTCCACCATAAGAGTAACAAAGACATTCGTCATGATTTACTAAAGGTTTAGTAAATATGATTATGCTTATAAGATTAAGTGTAATTCTGAATTGATTGAAAATGTTTAAATCAATAGCAGAACGAATAAGAAGAATCAAGTAGGCAGAAAGATAAGAGTTTCTCCATTCTAAGAAGAAGGGAGAGTAGCTTTTATGCTTTATGATAAGTCTTAATGATTAAGAACCATATCTCAATTGATCCTCTAAGTGAGTCTTAGTACAATTGTATGTTTAAGAAGAGGAATCAATGATTGAAGAAATGGTTAGATCAAGAAGTCTATCATACTTCGTTCCAATAACAAGTCTTAAAGTTAAGATTGTGACAATGAGTGAAAAGTATTAAAGGTTTATAACATTCATCAAATGTGGAAAGTTGTGATGTCTTGGATAAGACAAAGACCAACTAGGACCAATTTATGAAGTGTTTTGATAAAAGCTACACTAACTCTTGAATATTTGGTTGTCAACAAATGTTTATTGACAAGAGAATCTTATATGTCAAGGAGTCAGTGGGAGTCTTAATGGTCTTGAAAGGTTTCAAGAACAAATCAAATAAACCTTATCGATCATCACTAGCACACGAGTTGAGGTTTACAACCTATCGTGTTGAGAATATTTTGATTATGTGTTGTTCCAATTGAGTTAATTATGCATGTGAGTCCTATGAGTACTCATTTTGAATGCATAAAAGGCAAAGCACCTTGATCAATGAAAGGTACATTGATATGAAAAAGGTGAGATGCTTAACTACTTGGAAGACGTGGTGGGCAGCTGTGTTACCATAAGGCAAGAAATCAAGATTAAAAAAAAGGCTCGGTCCATATGAGTTTGAATTTGTCGTAAACTTTGGTTTTAACAAATTCACATGGATAGAAACAAATACACCATTTAAATCTAAGTGTCATAATATTTCCTCCTTCATGAAAATGATTGTGAGGAAATGCTTTCACTAAGAAAGATTTTAAGAAGATAGTGATTGTAAAATTGCATTCTCGAATTCGATCATGGTTACGGTATCCCTTTCCATAATTTGAATTGTGAGGTTTGGCAATTAGTCTTAATTGTTGAGACACACATATGAACTATCTAAAGGCAAAGGTGTATAAGTTCAAGAAGCCTTGATAAAAGATTATCAAAGCGCTAAGTATTAGAAACATGGACTTAAGAAATTCAATAGGTATTGTCTTTCTGAAAGTTAAGATGTTCATGAATACATGTCGAAGCTAGTGGGAGCATAAGTGTTATGTTTTATAATAATCATCATGATAGTGGGAGCATAAATGTTATGATTGTATGATTATTAAGGAAAGTATTGCAAGTTGGCAATATTAATTATAGAAAACAAGAGTTATACCTTGCAAAGTCGTAAGGGTTGTAAAGTTGTTTTGCTATAATTAAGGGAGAGAATATTATGCTTCATTTCAAATCTAAAGGATCAGGTTGAGAAATGTTGATAAATTTAGTCAAAGGTACATAGTGTGTTCTTAAAATTTCGATTATGATTACGGCATTCCTTTTCACAATTCGAATTTTGAGAACATAGCTAATAAAACATTATGCATCGTGTCCCATACGCTTCGGGTATAGGATTGATTGCAAATGCTTTAATATTTGACCATTCTAAAATTTTCCAAATTTCTAGCGCATTTAGAGGGAAAAGGGACTAGAATTGGTTTTGACTAAAATAATTAAACAACTATCAAAGGACAATCCAAAGTTCGATGAGGATTGGTTGCTTGTGAGTAGTTGGAAGTATAGTATTGGAAATTATGGAAATGTTTCCATATTGGATGGACCATATCGACATCATTACAAATAGAAAAGATTCTATTAAGAATGAGTTGTCATGAGGAAAATATGGAAGCGTGTTCATATTAGGAAGTAAATATTGAAAATCTATGTCTAGATTAGAAACTTTTATGCAAAATGATGTTCAAAGGAATGTACTTTGAGAGAGAGACATCATATCTAAGGAATTTTCTTGTAACAATCTCCGATAGAGGACTTTGTAATATCATTGGCAATAGTCTTTGTGACTTTGGTGTAGTGACATTATGAAAGAATCATTGCATAGGATGTTAGAATCTAGCATATTCTATAAGTAGCAAGAATTTGATATTCTTTCACTTATGAAAAAGGATTTGGAGTTGTGAAATGAGAATGATTGGAAATGTGTCCAATGTGATCTATTTCACAAAGTAAGAACCATAGGTAAACATTGTGTGCATGCTAGGAGCATGGGACAAGTGTAATAATTCAAGTAAGAAGTTGATTACCCGAAACGACAAATAATGAGTAATCGATATGGTGATAAATAAAAGGAGTTTCATTTATACTCAAAGGTTTAAGGTCATATGGGATTAGTATTATTCTTGTGTTTCACCTTGCATGTTTTAACTTCCAAAATAATTGAGTTTATTAAGAATAATCGAATTATTCGAACGGGCCACAGTCGTTCATATGTTGGAAGTAGATATGAATGAAGACTGTCGTGAATTGGTGTGTGGATTGTCTAGAAGAGTATTTAACATAATCAAATGTTTGCTGCAACGTTCATGAGTGCTTACAAATATGATTTGAGCATTGGATTAAACCCACGCTCACTTGGATCACTCCATGAGTTGCATTACGAGTGATTGGTGAGACGATAACATCTTATATTCTTGAAACCGAGATGCGTGAGTTGTATCTTGCTAATCGGTTGCACATTGATAATATGTAAACGCACTAGTAACTTGGTGTTATAAAACATATTGTTGTGTGTGATTTGGTTAGTGAGTGCAAGCAAGCATTGTATCAAAGTTTATCCATTCTTTTTATCCAAGGTAGGATAAAAGCGATATCATTTGGGCCCTTCGATGGTTTAGTGATGACAAACATAAATGCTCGGCCGGGCTAGGGCTAATTTGATTTGTTCAATTAGTTAGCCGTCATAAATCGGAAATCGAGATATAGTACAAAGAGAATGATTAAAAATCATATCTCATACGATATCTATAATGGAGGAATATATGATCCCTTATCTAAGGACACGCGTATCTGATATGATCAGAGTTGACAGCGGCTTTGGAAAGCTACGATTGCATATCAGGATCTGAAGTCATACGCAGAATAGTTATTAGACTTATCCAAGTGGGAGACTGTTGGATTATTGTCTAAGTCCATAACTATTTTGGTATGTACTTGACCCGATGGTGCATGGTCCTTTTGGGTTGCCTTCACCAAAGCAACTTGATTGGAGAAATAAATAGAGAGAGAGGTTATTATGATTTATTAATATGTTATAAGAATAATATATTAAAGGAGAAATCATATTTGTTTAATTAATATTGATCAATAATTAATTAGGAATTAATTTTGTGATCAAGTGTAATTAATTAAACTAGAGGGGTTGAATTGTAATTATGTGATAGTTACAAAATATGGTAATGGTTATCCTAGATATAGGTTGGACAAATTCAAGGGATAAGATATCCTTGAAATCGTCCAAAGGATAAAGGATAAGGGATTTCTAAGACTTATCTTATGCTTACTTGGTGGGCAAGCAACTAGATAAGGATAATGACTGAAACCCTATCTGTACACCTATATAAACCCCCTTGGCACATGATTTCGTGGAAGACCTTACCTAAGGGTTCTAGGTACGAATTTGATACCTCCCCTCTCTCCTTATATCTTCTCCATTTGCTCTTGGTGTTTGTAAGCCATTAGAGGAGTGACACTTGTGACTCTAAGCCTTCCAAAGTCAATACAAGGAGATTTGGGATTGTTATTGCTACATAACAATCAAGGTAACATTATAAACTCATTCTTATGTTAATATGATTACTTGCATGCTAGAATTAGGTTTTATAGTCTTGGATTCAAAGCATGTACAATAGAGAAACCTAGATCCAAGCTTTAGGGTTTGTATGAGCACATAGGATGTCTTATGAACAAAACCCATCAATTTTTACCTTTGATTTTTGGGTCGTTACACGATTCTTCTACACTTTTGGTGTAAGGAGACAGATCGTTTCTTCTCTAAACTCTCTCTCAAACTCAAGCTCTGTTAGGGTTTCATTTTTTTCATTATTTTATACTCAATATTTCTGATTTTACAAGATTATGTTGTGCAATCTTGCTAGCCATCCCTTTTTTCATTCAATTTGTGATAAATGATTTTGATGTAATGAGACAGATCGTTTATTCACTATATTGAATTCATAGTGGAAGTTACAAAGGATTGTTGCATTTGATTTGGCTGAAGACACATTCGGTGAGATGCATCTTCCATATTTTTCAATAGATACCAGAGAAAGGTCTTTAGGGAAAAAAAAATGAAAGTTCTATGATGATGAAGCAAATGGAGGAAAAGAAAGACTATGATCTCCTTCAAAACTATAGTATCATTGTTGAAGCAAATGGTATTTCGAACCTGATTACCTTAACAAATGAGAGCAATAATGGAACATATTAATTAGTTTTGATGTTGTTTTGGTTAATATTGGTGTTGTTTTTAATGAATTTTGATGATGTTTTAATGAGTTTTGATGCTATTTTGGTGAAATCGACGGTGTCCAAAAAAATAGTTAATGCGTAAAATGGTCAATTTTTTATCATTATAGCATTGTACTTCCTATTTTTATTCAATTAGAATACTAGAATGCTTATAATTTTTAAAGTACGATGTCTTAAAAAGGAAAGATTGGAAGTACAATGTTGTAGTTGAAAGAAATGATAGAGAATGGTAAAATGGTCATTTTCATTATTCAGGACAACAATTCAGAGGTTCCAACCAAACAGCATGTTAAAATTCAAATCTTAGAAATTCAAACCTCTTAAAAATTTAGATCTTAAAAATTCAGATCGTGTCAAATAACCCCTTAAATATCAATAGGTGACCTTTAAATAATTGCATCCATATTGTTTATTATACGATTCCTGATATTATAATCAATCCCGATTAGGTGTGTGCAAAAGAACTGAACTATCTTGTTTTTGGCTTTTAAGAAAACCATATTTTTAGGGTTGTTTTCGCTTTTTATATAAAAAATGAAAAGAAACCCGAACCGGAAAACCCAAAGTGCCATCGTTTTGTGTACAAGTTTAACTGATTAAGTATATAAATTTTAAATTAAACAATGTGTTTTTAAGGGTTCCATTGAAAAACAAAATTATGAGTGGCTTCTACTTTGTTTTGTGTCATATTCCATATGTTTTGGTCAATTACTTGTGTGTGTATTTTTGTATAATATTCCATATGTTTTAGTTAATTACTTGTGTGCGTTTTTGTAAAAAACCAAACTGAAATAGGGTCATCATTCATTGGTTTATGTATCATCCTAATGGCATTGTAAATGTTATGGAAAATGTCTTGTTTAAAAAAATATATATATATATAATAACACCCCTAATTAACCCTATGAAAAGTATAGAAGACAAAAAAAATAAATAATAATAAAAAAATAAAATAAAATAAATAAAATAAAAAATAAAATAAAATAACACCTCTAACTAAACCTAAGAAAAAGTATAGAAGACAAGAACATAATCATAAAAAATCAAAGCCTAGACCTCTTGGTATTATAATCACAAATTGTTGGCAAAATATCACATCCAACGCCTACAAAAAAGTAAAAATAATCATGATTTTACCTTTTAAACTGGCATCCGAAAAGAGACCTTCGAAGTCCATAACACTAATAAAACCATTGATGAAATCATTGCAAATATCTAAACTTAACTAATGGCTTACTTTGTTAGATGGGACACTATTAACATGTTATAAAATTGATTTTTGTGTTTTTTTCACAAGAAACGGAGGACACAAACTTGAATTATCGTGTTTATTTCACAAGAAACGGGCAACTCAAAATCAATTTTGTGATATCGAAAGGACCACAATAGGTTTCTCTTTGTTGGTCTATCTTTATGTGGAGTACCTTTTTTTTTTTTTTTAACATTTTGTTCTTTAACGGAGTTAGTGATACAATATTAAGAATTACTTTACACATGACTACATGAGTTTTAAATTTTAATACGTCTAGTATACATCAAATATACCATCCAAGATCCAAATTGACATTATTAAGTGGATTCTTATCGACTTTTTTTCTTCTAATTCTACATACAGAATTCAATACGTATACATAACAATGTAAAATGTGCTATCAAAACCAAACATTTTTTCAACAAAAGAGACCCCCATCTTTCAAACTCCTTCACATTACATCCCTATAAATACACATCCCTAATCCTTACTCCAACAAAACTCACATTCCCATTTAGAAACACCACCATGAACACTCTAACAAGATTCTTGATTGCCCTTGCCATTTTCATGACCTTAGCCGCAACACTTTCTTCCACACCAACCGAAGAAAAATGGTTCGATATCAATGACAGTGAAGCAG
The DNA here is from genome assembly GCF_052625555.1 of Lactuca saligna. NCBI lineage: Eukaryota > Viridiplantae > Streptophyta > Magnoliopsida > Asterales > Asteraceae > Lactuca > Lactuca saligna. Next base: position 188,238,270 of record NC_136417.1, on the reverse strand, counting down.
ATAGTTTGGTATCGAGTACACCATTAGGGGTTGGTGGGGTCCTTGATGACACTAGGGGATTAAAATGCAACAAGAACCCTAGGCTTTGTCTTGCAAAGGGAAGCCCAGGACCAGATTGTTGCAACAAGAAATGTGTTGATGTGTTTACCGATAAACAAAATTGTGGGTTTTGTGGGAGGAAATGCAAATATATGGAGATTTGTTGCAAGGGATCGTGTGTGAATCCGATGGTGGACAAGCATCATTGTGGGGGTTGCAACAAAGTATGCAAAAGAGGGGATGATTGTGTACATGGGATGTGTAACTATGCATAAATAAAAGAACATTCTTGTCTATTTTAAACATGTAAATGACGTCCAATTGAAAATGATATCCGTAAGAAAATCGGGTACGATTGGGTTTGGATGTCTAATATTTTAAAGTTGTATTTACATTTATAGATAAATTAAAATAAATTGTTAATTAAATGGTTTATACTTTATAGTTGATTGAAATATTTATTATCGTGGTAATGTGATTGTTAAGATAAAAGGTAAGCCAATCCTTTTGTTTTACTCAGTCAAACATTTATCGATGTATAAAAAACTGTTTGGCAAATTATTGAAAATTTATATTTATAAATACATATACAGATGAATTTGATTTACTTTAATCATTGAAGTCAATTTATATCTAAGAATATGATAGACAATCTTTTCAAAAATAAAATATTATAACATCCGTACAAAAACAAAGATTCTACTTTGATGCATAATGAAAGCAAAAATACAGTGTTTATAAACATCATGAGAAAAAAAATGTAATGCCATTTGTAATTTTCAAGTTACAAGAAAATATTCTTATAAAGAACTTTTTTTTATCATTTGCAAGTAAAAAATCAATTTCATCACTAAGAAAACATAATTATTGTTGGTGTGTTTAGTAGGATCTGAATTTTTAAGATCAAAATCTATAAAAGATGTTAATTATAAGAGATTCTGAATTTTTAAGAAATTTTGAGAGGATAGTGGGAGTGAAAATGGATAAGGTCTTGTAAAATAGAAAAATAAGAGGAAAGAAGGTTTGATGAAAGATTAAGGTATTTTGGCACATGTTCTTTTTTTTTTTTAGATACAACTTCAATTAAAAAATAAAAGAATGTTAAAAGTTAAAACAATTGAGACAAAAACTAAAAGAATATCAAATACACTGAATCTGAAAAATCAAATGTCTGGACAGCCCCTAAAACATTATACTATTGAAACAAATCAGCGAAATCATTTATTTGATAATGAAAGTAAATAAAAACCAAAAATATTAATTCTAAGGTCAAGGGAGATTAAATGAAAGAATTTGGGCTGGGTTTTGGCCCATAATTTCCTTACGGGTTGAATAACTTTAATATAAATTGCAAAAATACAGTCCCATTGAAAACGATAAGCCAACACACGAATTTATTTGGTTTTGTAAGTTATAATGCTCGTATAAGTCACTTTTTCGACTTGGAATTAAAACATTTCATTAGATTAAACCGAAAAACTAAAAATAAAAAATAAAAACAATGGGAACCCGTTGGTCTATATGACTATATTCTACAATAGTTTAATTAAAATTCCAAAGGCCCAAAGTCAACCATCACCATCTTAAGCCCAACAATCCTCCAAAAGTCAAACTTCCATAAGCGTGCACTCACGTCTCCAAATCATAGCAAGTCAAAGTAGTGTGTACCACATTGTGATACTCTTATCTCTTAACTAGATATCTACATATAACTACCTCTTGCTTTTATATCAATTATAAAGGATCCAAACTTCATAATTTTTGCTAATTTAAGGCTTGCAATGTTATAAAAAAGTTTCAACTTGTTCAAAAAATTGACACAAAGATAAAACAAGGGTGTAAAGTGTAAGTATCCAATCTTATATATATCAACCATCTTTCATGGTTTCTTTTATCTCACTTCGCAAGAAACATGGGCATGGCTTCACTCTTCATCATCCTAACTCTCGTGTCCTACCATGTTTCAATCTCTCATGCAATTTACTATAATGCCCCTAAACCAATCTCCATCTACAATAAAGCACCACAGGCCGTGAACGCAATCGACGCATGCCGGCGTAAAACCACAAATTGGGCGTATAATCGCCGTGCGTTAGCCGATTGCACCGTTGGCTTTGGTAAAGGTGCCATTGGAGGAAAAAATGGTAAAACGTATGTGGTCACAAACCCTACAGACGATCCGATAAACCCTAAACCTGGAACCCTACGTTACGGGGTGATCCAAACACAACCTTTGTGGATCATATTCGCTAAAGATATGGTCATTAAGCTCAAGAACGAGCTTATGGTGAATAGTTACAAGACCATCGATGGGCGAGGGGTAAAAGTGGAAATTGCATATGGGCCTTGTATAACTATACAACATGTGAGCCATGTGATCATCCATGGGATTAGCATTCATGATTGTAAGCCCGGGAAATCGGGGCTTGTGAGAAACAGTCCAACACACTTGGGCCACCGTAGAGGCTCGGATGGTGATGCCATTGATATATTTGACTCATCCTACGTTTGGGTTGACCACTGCTTCCTTGCTCGAGCCACGGATGGACTCATAGATATCATCCATGCTTCAACTCTCATCACGATCTCAAATAACTTCTTTTCTCAGCACGATAAGGTAAACATCCAATAATTCCTTAACTTATATAGCATCTCAAGCATCCCTAAATGCAAAAATAGCATTGTAATTTCATTTATTTGTTTATTAAAACATCATACTTTCATTTCTTCCTATTACAACATTTTACTTTGAAAAATCTAGAAAATATAACAATATTATCTAAAATACAAATCAATTTTGAATGCTATAATATCCTAATCATCACATTTTCAAATTCTTGTACCTTTTTATTGACCACTAGTACAAAACCATGCAGGTTATGTTACTTGGCCACAACGACAATAATATGGAAGACAAAATTATGAAAGTTACCATAGTTTATAACCATTTCGGAGAGGGTCTAGTTCAAAGAATGCCGAGGTATGTGTAATCTATGTTCTAAAAAACTATTTCGGTAACTTTTACCAAAAAGTTTGTAACTTTACCTTACGTAAACGGATTAAATTTTTCAGGGTGAGGCTTGGATATGCACATGTTGCAAACAATAAGTATGATGAATGGCATATGTATGCAGTTGGTGGAAGTGCAAATCCAACTATACTTAGTGAAGGGAACTACTATACAGCTTCCAAAATTGAATCAATTAGAGAGGTAAGATCTTTATAGAGTTTGATTTGATTATAAAGCGTTCTTCTTTCAAATTTGTGCCTAAATATTTGATTATTCATCCATTTTCTTAGCGCATTATCTGAAATTTGAATCTTTTGTAGGTTACAAAAAGGGAGAATAATAAGAATGGTTGGAAGAACTGGAAATGGAGATCTTCAAAAGATGTGTTTCTAGGTGGAGCATATTTCATTCCATCAGGATATGGAAGTTGCGCACCTGGGTATTCAAGAGCACAGTCTTTCCCAGTAGCTCATGGCTCTCAAGTGCCTGCGCTTACTGCAAATGCAGGGCCACTTCGTTGCACGAAGTACAAAGCATGTTAATTTTGTTGATTCGATCCAATTCCAATTTGGGTTTTTGCTTGTTTGTGTTTGAATTCCGAAATCTAATTTGACATTTTTCTTTTGGGGGTTACAAGAGTTCATCAAGAAATATGAACCTAAGCCTCTGCTTTTATCTTCCCAAATCAAAAGGGGGAGAAATTGAGTTTTTGACTTAGATGTGTTATTATTAATAAAGATTTTTGTGAATGATTCAATAGCAATTCGAATATGAACACACATCAATCAAGCCCATAACTAGAAACAAAAAAATAAAATGAAACGTCAAGAAGACAGTACAACAGCATTTCAAAATCAAATACGTAACGTGAATGCACCGAATCCATTTGATGGTACAATTGAATCGAAAGTTTCCTTTGAAGAGATATTCAAACAGATGTAAATCAGACCCAAAAATGGATACCTAAAATAATAAATCATGAACTGCAGAGAGTTGACTAAACGTTCAGCAACAGGTTAAACGAACATTCGAAAAAACAAATGGTCTTGTGAAGAAAATTAGCATTTCATTAACATTCAATACCCCGTAAACCAAGTACACATTGGAATCGATTAATTCTATTGATATATCATTCAACAGGATAAACAAACTTAGCCTCCAAATCCATAAAGAGTTCGGCCTTGTCTCTTGAGAGCATATACGACATCCATGGCAGTAACCGTTTTCCGGCGAGCATGTTCCGTGTAAGTCACCGCATCACGAATCACATTCTCCAAAAAGATCTTGAGAACACCTCGAGTCTCTTCATAAATCAATCCGCTGATTCTCTTGACTCCGCCTCTTCTAGCCAACCTCCGAATCGCCGGCTTTGTTATTCCCTGAATGTTGTCACGGAGTACTTTCCGGTGACGTTTTGCTCCGCCCTTTCCCAGTCCTTTTCCACCCTTTCCACGGCCAGACATTTTCACAGGGAGAGAGATAAAATTGAATTGGGTTTGAACTTTGAATGTGATGAAGGATGTGAATTGTGGGCGTGGTTTTAAAGGTGAAATCTTTTGGAGGGGATTTGAATTTTAGGCGGTTGAATTTGTGATCCGTGTGAAATGTTGTAGATCATTATCAGCCGTTGAATATCAAAGAGTCTCGCATGGATCGATGACATGGCTTTTCCATGTATACATTTCAATAATCAATTGCCTATTTTTCTAAAATATAGGTTACTGGAGCAATAAAGTGGACGTTGAGGGTGAAAAGTAAAAACTTAAAGTTTGGAAATTTTTTACTCAATATTTTGATCAAATTGTGCGCGAATAATCTCAAGATTTTCTGGATTTTCGCTCCGAACATTATTAATTTCTAATACTATTGACGACCGCAAGTGAAAAACAGCTTGAGCATTACGATTTTCTCAAATTAAATCACAGACACATAAACTCTCTAATTTTTAGTTTTTGTGGCGGTTCTCTTTGCTTCCCGGATGACTCCCCAGTCCCCACGTCCCATGTTCCGCTTCTCTATAACTCGTCCTAAAATCTCCCGTTATTTCTCTCATGACTATATGATTACATGTGGAGATGTAACGCCGTAAATTTTCAAACAATTTTTTTCATTTTAAAAATCACATAATTCTCATAAACACATTTCACAAAACCCCAACGTGTCAAATTATGAAAAACACATATCCATAATTGTTTGAATAAAAATCAGTATCCTCAAAAACATAACTCCATCTCGTGTGTACAATCAAGCTGACACATTCCCGCGATCCTGGAGGTACCCGAAACACATATCACATAACACGGTAAGCATGAAGCTTAGTGAGTTCCCCAAAAATAACACACACATCTCATTAGCCTCTTATGGCTCTATGACTATATCTCGAATAAGACCCTCCGGTCAATAAAGCTCTGAATAATACATAGCATAAATCACAAATAGATATTGCATGATATCACAATACTCGATACCAATGGCCAAAATGTGGTCCCGATAAGTCCAAGCCCATAAATCCAATATTAGGGTTTTCTAAACACTAACTAGGGTTTCCAATCCCTAATATAAGCATACAATACCCTTCGGTCACACAAAGCTACCACTCATGGTAAGTATAATGAGAAGACTCACCTCGTAAGCAAGCAAATAAACCTCATACTCGAATTAGCGGTCTAGCATCCGCCTACCACATACCATAATTATCTCTAATTAATAAAGGACTCTCAAAAAAGCTAGGTTAAACTCACTACAAATTCTCAAAAGGATAAAAGACCATTTTACCCTTCCATGGCCTTTATAGTCCATAATTTTACCAAACCCTAAAAGCAAACAAAAGTCAACTATAGCGCGTACGCTGGGCGTACAGCCCCTTTACGTCGGGTGTACTGCCTCACCATGCATGCATCAGGGATCCTCTAAGCTACGTTGCGCGTACTGGGATTACGCTTGGTGTACGTCCCAGACTTACTTTTCCCACTCCATTAGTCTTAATTCGTTAAGAACACGGCTATTCTCTCCGACATGGACTCCCTAAAGGCTCCTACTATATAAAGTTTGTGACTTTAACCCTTTTCATGGCTGAGAGAGTCCAAAACCCCAAAACTCTCACCCTTTACTCCTAAAAATGGTCATATCTCATGCATGGGGTGGGTTTAATGTCCAAGACCTCAGTTTTATGAATCCACTCCATTAGAAACACTTAAAGGAACAAATATTAGGCTCTGGAGTTCAACAATTCACAAAGCTTCACGCTTTAGGACAAAAACCCTAAAATGAACCCTAATATGCACAATAAAAAAGGATGAGAAAGCTTTGAGCTTTATACCTTCAAATGATGCTCCAACCATAGAAAAGATCATATCCAAATCCTGGACTCCAACACCATTCTCTTTAATGCTCCTTCTTTACTCAAAGAATCCCACAAGAACACTTAGAAGCTCACAAATGGTCATTCAAGCTAAAGGGACGGAAATTAGGGTATTGAGAGGGTTGAGGGCTAGAAATGGTGGCCATAAATAAGGCCATCATCTTCCTTAAATAGGGACACACCCCGCAATTAGGGTTTTCACTATGAGCCTAGTACGCCCAGCGTACTAGGTGACCTCCCCTTCCAAATCATGCACATGAGTATGATGAGCGTACACACGCGTACGCCCTGCGTACTCTGCTACCACCTATTTCTCGATTAAAGGGCCAATCTTTACATTTATAATAAAAAGTTTTATGAATCATACTTGGTCCCGGGATGTTACAAGAGGTTTCTTTGATTAGAATATAAGAAAGACTCTCCACTCCCACGACTCCATTTATGAGTGCATCGTTTCCTTCTATGTAAATATAAATCACCACCTTCTCTCTCTCTCTCATTGTTTACCCTCTCTATGTCTCACATCCGACCTCGAAATTGTATCTCTTTGCCATGCATTACTGTTGTTTCCTTAAATTTTGAATTCCATTATTAGATTTCATTTATCTCTTAGACGAGGAACCGAGGAAGGCAGAAATATTTTAACTTTTTACTAACATTTTTAAGTCTTCAAGTGTCTTTGTGATCTTAAATGTTCACAGTTTAGGTGGTCAGCGATTTCATTTTGTGAATCGTTATTTTCTTTTTGAACTTTAATGATTTCTAAAATCGATTATGGGTTTTGGTGCTTTTAAGTATTTGATGATTTGTAATGAAAATCAGAACATGGAGAAAAGCAAAGCAGCAAGAGACTGTAAAAGGAATAAGGAAACAACAGGGCGGTGTTGTGGTGTTGCGATGATGTTGAGGCGGTGATACTTAATTAAAAGAGTAAATTACACGAATGGTACATATAGTTTGGGGTAATTTGCACGCTTGGTCCCTTACTTATTTTTTTAACTCAGAAGGTCCCTACTGTTTGTTTTTTTACGCGCTTGGTCCCTATCTTACCTAAAAAGACTATTATCTAAATAGGTAAAAATGTTGGGGTAAGTAAGGTAAGGTGATGGTGGAGGGTGGGGTTAGGGGGTGTGTTTATTTAAATAAATTAAAAAATTAAGGGAAATAATGTTTTTAGGTAAGACAGGGACCAAGCGCATAACAAAAACAAACAGTAGGGACCTTTCGAGTTAAAAAAACAAATTAGGGACTGAATACACAAATTAACTGTAACAGCCCGAAATCCAAGTACCCTTCTATTTAACCCTTCACCTTTGATTTGTTACCATTTAGGGTTTGCATGTTAGGCGAGTACGTTGGGCGTACAAGGAGTACGTTGCGCATACTCATGCGCTTCATTTGAACGCGTTCACCCTTGGGTACCCTGGTCGTACCCAAGGTTACGCTGGGCGTAACCGGTCCAGACCTAAAAACCCTAATTATTTCGGAGGGCTGTAAAAGGAATGTGTGGCTCGACTTCTCAGCCACCATCCCTCAGAAAGAAACCCTAAAGAGAGTGTGCATTCGTTCTTAGGCCATTTGTGAGTATTCTAAGCTTGGTGGTGCCATTTCAAGGTAGCAAAGGAGAAGAAGAGCTCATTGGGAAGGCTAGAAGTGGTGTTCAAGTGTGGATCTGAGCTTTGCAAAGGTTGAAGCTTCATTATAAGGTAAAAAGTTCGAATCTTGACATATAGTTCTTATAATATGCTTCAAGTACCATTTTCTAGGGTTTTAGTCCCAAAGGTGGAGACTTTTTGAGCAAATGGTCTCCATAAGCTTAGATCCATCATGTTTCTGGTCTATTTGAGTTGTAGACTCATAAAAATGTAATCTTGGACGTGAATGTTGCACCATGCATGAGATCTAGATCCATAAGTTGGAATAGAATGATGTTAAGGAGTGTAGGAGCCTTTCCAGCCATGTCAAGACTTAAAGGTTTCGAATTTATGGGTAAAGATGCATAAATAAAGCCGGATCTAGAAGTTGGAGTAATGGCTTAACCGATTAAGACTAGAAATGATGTATGCTAAAGTCTGATGGTTACGATGGGCGTAACTCCCAGTACGCGCATCGTACTGGGTGGAGACCCAGATCCATGGGTTGGCAATGTACGCCCCGCGTACTCAAAAGGTTGACTTTTAGGGTTTTGGTCAACATGAAGACTTTGGGTCAAGGAAGGGTAAAATGGTCTTTTACCTTCTGAGGAATGATAATAAGGGGTAAATTCTAGTTGTGGAAGTCTTTAATTATTAAAATGGTATTTTTATGATTACGCGAGGTAGAGTCGTCGTTGGGATTTGGAGATAGCGAGTACGCGAGATTCTAGACTTTCCACGAGGTGAGTTTTCTCACTATACTGTACCCGGAAGGATTTTTATTGTGTGACCGGAAGGTCGGATATGTTATGAGTTATATGCCTTGTATATGATAAGTTAATCGTTATATGTGTTATGTATGATATGCTTGATATGGGCCAGAAGGCATTATGTTATGGGCCGGAAGGCGTGTATGTTATGGGCCGGAAGGCGTTGTGATGTGGACCGTAAGGTTAATGCAGGTAGGACCGGAAGGTTTACCGAGTCGGGACGGAAGTCCCCTGAGACACATGGACCGGAAGGTCAGGGCCTGGAAAGGCGTATGTGCGTAAGTAGTATTTTGGGGAACTCGCTAAGCATTTATGCTTACAGTTGTTGTGTTATGTGTTTCAGGTACTAGCGAGGACCGTGGGAAGGCGCCGGCGTGATTGTACACACTGACAGAGGAACTGTTTTTATGATCATGGGATGTATTTTGTTATGATAATATTGTTACACACTTGGATTTCGGAATATTAAACGATGGTTTTGATGCTTGCAAAAATGAAAATTTTGTTTTAAAATTACGTTGTTACAAGTTGGTATCAGAGCCTTGGTTTGAGGGATTCGGATATACCTTCAGGCGTAACTGAACTCAAACCGGGGATTTGAGGAAAATTTTTAATTAATAAAAAATAAAAATTTGATAAAAGATTTCGTAACAACCAAAGGAGAAGCAGTGTGTACGGTCAGCCAGCGCCCGAACGGTAAAACCCCCAAAATACCTTACAATATGTGTTATGAGATATGTTATAATATGATATGCATGCTAATAGACTAAGTATTCATATTAGGACTAGAGTGACCTGATTTGTGATGCCTTAGTCTAGGGGATACTGCTGCTATGAGATGCTTTGAGAGCGAGTGGGTAGCCAATGCATAGCAAGAATAGAGTACTCATGATCCGGGGTTCGGGGAGGAGGACTTGGGGTGAATGTTGATGCAGTGTAGTCAGTAGTATTGGGCCCGTACTACTGAAGACACCGGGTCAGTGGGCAATCCAAGTAAGAATCCTTGGGTATCGGAGACCGAGTAGGGTTGCGTTATCGAGTGCGATTATGCTCGATGGAGTCTTTGATATTTTTATGTTGTATTTCAGAGGCATTATGGTTGGACCACGCCACAGACCTGGTACGAGCGGTGTGAGTGACGAGGAGCTTCATCATATGATTCATGAGGAGGTGGCTGCAGCGATTCGGACCGAGATTCCGAAGACGTTTGGGTCTATCAAGACCACACTGATGGAGACTTTTGATGAGCTATACGCCGCGGTGACTGAGGCCGCAGCCGCTGCAGCTACCGCAGCTGTGGCCGTTGCCAGACCACAGGGAGGTGACTCGTTGCTATTTCGGGAGTTCAGCAACACGAAGCCACCCGAGTTTGACGGGACGCAGGATCCGATCGCTGCGGTGAGATGGATTGCTGACATTGAGGGATGCTTCTACACTTATTCATGTCTGGGAGCATCTGAGCGTACGGTTCGCTTTGAACCAGCTCCGCCTGGGAGCAAAGGATTAGGGGAAGTTCGTGACGACGAACTTCACTCTTGCAGAGATTTCAGGCGTGACTTGGGAGAAATTTACTTCTATGTTCAGAGACGAGTATGTTCCCCCGGTGGAGAGGGAACGGTTTGTTCAGATGTTCTTGACCCTCAAGCAGGGTAATGATTCGGTTACTGTGATCACTCAGAAGTTTCATGAGAGGGCGATGTTTTGCCCTGAGCAGGTGTCCACTGAGCAGGCTCGGATGAGCCGATATTTGGGTGTACTGAGGAGGGATATTCGGGAGTTCATATCGAACTCGTCATACCAGACCTTTGCTGAGCTCCAGGAAAATGCCAGGAAGAGAGAGATCGAGTTGGAGACTCAGGCCAGGGAGGAGGCCGAGTCTCAGCGGGTGGATCGGCGGCCGACTCAGTCCCAACCGGCAGCCAAGCGGACCAAGTCCGCCGATTCGAGGACGGGAGGTCAGAAGGGCCGCACTTGCGGAAAGTGCAGCAAGGGTCATGAGGGGGCATGTCGATCAGGTGCTTGCTACAAGTGTGGCAAGGAGGGACACATTGCTAGGGATTGCCCCCAAGGGATTTATGGTTTGCTTTCATTGCAACCAGACCGGCCATCGGAAGGCCGAGTGCCCTCAGCTTCACCAGGGATCTGCGCCTACTGCTAGGGTTACCGAGACTCGGCCGGTGAAAGCCAAGGCTCCGAAGGCTTGTGCGAGAGCTTTTCAGTTTAGTGCGGAGGAGGTCCGCGCAGCACCCGATGTCGTAGCTGGTATGTATTCTTTCGTGTATTTACTTTTATGCTGAGATATTGTGCTTATATTATGATATGCGTAGGTACTTTTCTTGTGAATTCTGTACCTGCCTTGGTATTATTTGACTCGGGTGCGAGTCGGTCTTTTGTATCTTTGGCTTTTAGCCAACACATCAGTATTGATTGGGAGTTGATGATTCGACCCTTGCGGGTTTCTATAGCGGATGAAAAAGCGGTATACGCCACTGATGTGATTCGAGGATGTGTGCTCGAGATTTTTGGTGTCAAGTTCCCTATAGACTTGGTTCCTATAGCGATGGGGGATGTCTGCGTTATCGTGGGCATGGATTGGTTGAGTATGTTTGGGGTAGTCATTGACTGCGACTATACAAGACCCTAGTGGGGGAGTGCTTACTGTGTATGGCGAGGGGACCCGGTGTGGGTCAGCGTTTTGTTCGGCTGCCAGGGTGAGACAGAGCTTGCAGCAGGGCTGCAGTGGATTCATAGCCTATGTGATGGACACTCGAGTGGCCGCGGGGAGGCCAAATTCAGTTGACGAGGTTCTAGTAGTATGTGAGTTTTCGAATGTGTTCCCCGAAGAATTACTAGGTGTCCCTCCGGAAAGGCAAGTGGAGTTCCGTATCGATCTGGTTCCGGGAGCGGCGCCCATCGCCAAGGCGCCTTATCGCCTCGCTCCACCATAAATGCAGGAGTTATCCTCGCAACTTCAGGAGCTATTGGGAAAGGGGTTTATTCGACCGAGTAACTCACCTTGGGGAGGGTCGATTCTATTTGTCAAGAAAAAGGATGGTTCACACAGGATGTGTATCGATTACCGGGAGTTGAACAAGTTGACGGTTAAAAACCGGTATCCGCTACCTAGGATCAATGATATGTTCGATCAGTTGCAGGGGGCATCTTGGTTCTCTAAGATAGACTTGAGGTCGGGTTATCATCAGATGAGGGTTCGGGATGAAGATATTCAGAAGACTGCATTCAGAACTCGTTGTGGACATTACGAGTTTGTGGTGATGCCTTTTGGGCTCACCAATGCCCCGGATGCGTTCATGGATCTTATGAACAGGGTGTGCAGGCCGATGCTGGATCGGTCGGTGATCGTATTCATTGATGATATTTTGGTATATTCGAGGTCTAGGGAGCAGCATAAGGAGCATTTGAGGGAAATTCTTGGAGTATTGAGATCGGAGATGCTGTATGCCAAATTCTCCAAGTGTGATTTCTGGTTACGAGAGGTCCAGTTCCTTGGGCACCTTGTTAACCAGAAAGGGATATTGGTCGATCCGGCCAAGATCGAGGCGGTGATGAGATGGGAAGTGCCGAGATCGCCCACTGAGATCAGGAGCTTTCTGGGATTGGCCGGCTATTATCGAAGGTTTATCAAAGATTTCTCCAAGATCGTCGTGCCACTTACTAAGATGACCCGGAAGGGTGTTGCATTTTCATGGGGACCGGAGCAGCAGTCCTCATTCGAGACCCTTCGTCATAAATTGTGCGAGGCCCCGGTGCTTGCACTCCCGGAAGGGATGGAGGATTTTGTGGTATATTGTGATGCATCTATATCTGGGTTAGGGGCAGTGCTTATGCAGAGGGGACACGTTATAGCGTATGCTTCGAGGCAGCTGTATGAAGAGGGCTACTAAGATGTATTTGGACCTAAAGAAGGAGTATTGGTGGCCCTGTATGAAGAGGGATGTTCCATGGTTTGTCGAGAGGTGTCTGACTTGTCGTCAGGTTAAGGCTGAGCACCAGCGTCCGCACGGTAAATTGCAGCCGCTGGAGATTCCCAAATGGAAGTGGGAACAGATTACCATGGATTTTATCACCAAATTGCCGAGGACTGCGAGGGGGGTCGATGCAATTTGGGTGATTGTGGATAGATTGATGAAGAGCGCTCATTTTCTAGCCATCAGTGAGAGCTCTTATGCTGAGAGGTTAGCAGAGTTGTATGTGAGGGAGGTGGTATCGCGGCATGGGGTTCCGATTTCGATCGTTTCAGATCGGGATGTGCGCTTTACTTCCAGGTTTTGGAAGAAGTTTCATGAGGAGTTGGGTACAAGGCTGCATTTTAGTACCGCATACCACCCGCAAACAGAAGGACAGAGCGAGCGAGCGATTCAGACGCTTGAGGATATGCTCCGAGCATGTGTTTTGGATTTTGGAGGGAGTTGGGATACCTATTTACCCTTAGCAGAGTTTTCGTACAACAACAGCCATCATTCGAGCATTGGTATGCCACCCTTTGAGCTGTTGTATGGGAGGAGGTGTCGAACCCCCATCTGCTGGGGAGAGGTGGGGCAACGGGTGATGGGTAGCACGGAGATTGTACTCCAGATGACCGAGAAGATACAACAGGTCAGGTAGAGATTGTTGACCGCGTAGAGTCGCTAGAAGAGTTATGCGGACAGGCGTCGGTCCGAGCTCGAGTTTCAGGTTGGTGACCTTGTGCTCCTAAAGGTCTCTCCTTGGAAAGGAGTGATATGATTCAGGAAGAGGGGCAAGTTGGGACCCCGATATATTGGACCTTTCAGGGTAATCGCTAGGGTAGGCAGGGTAGCCTACCGGTTGGATCTACCTGCTGAGTTGGGACAGATCCACGAAACCTTTCATGTCTCGTAGTTGAGGAAATTTATTGTTGACGAGTCGGCAGTGGTGCCATTAGATGATATTCAGGTGGATGCAGGCCTGAACTATGTTGAGAGACCAGTGGCGATCAGGGATCGAAAGGTTAAGGTTCTGAGGAACAAGAAAGTACCCTTGGTACAAGTGCAGTGGCAACATCGGAAGGGGTCCGAGCTGACATGGGAGTCCGAGTCTGAGATGCGGGATCAGTATCCATAATTGTTTTCAGTGTGAGACTTCGGGGACGAAGTCTGGTTCTAGTGGGGGAGAATTGTAACAGCCCGAAATCCAGTTACCCTTCTATTTAACCCTTCATCTTTGATTTGTTGCCATTTAGGGTTTGCATGTTAGGCGAGTACGCTGGGCGTACAAGGAGTACGATGCGCGTACTCGTGCACTTCATTTGAACGCATTCACCCTCGGGTACGCTGGGCGTACCCAAGGTTACGCTGGGCGTAACTGGTCCAGACCTAAAAACCCTAATTATTTCGGAGGGCTATAAAAGGAATATGTGGCTCGACTTCTCAACCACCATCCCTTAGAAAGAAACCCTAAAGAGAGTGTGCATTCGTTCTTAGTCCATTTGTGAGTATTCTAAGCTTGGTGGTGCCATTTCAAGGTAGCAAAGGAGAAGAAGAGCTCATTGGGAAGGCTAGAAGTGGTGTTCAAGTGTGGATCTGAGCTTTGCAAAGGTTGAAGCTTCATTATAAGGTAAAAAGTTCGGATCTTGACATATAGTTCTTGTAATATGCTTCAAGTACCATTTTCTAGGGTTTTAGTCCCAAAGGTGGAGACTTTTTGAGCAAATGGTCTCCATAAGCTTAGATCCATCATGTTTCTGGTCTATTTGAGTTGTAGACTCATAAAAATGTAATCTTGGACGTGAATGTTGCACCATGCATGAGATCTAGATCCTTGAGTTGGAATAGAATGATGTTAAGGAGTGTAGGAGCCTTTATAGCCATGCCAAGGCTTAAAGGTTTCGACTTTATGGGTAAAGATGCATAAATAAAGCCGGATCTGGAAGTTGGAGTAATGGATTAACCGATTAAGACCATAAATGATGTATGCTAAAGTCTGATGGTTACGATGGGCGTAACTCCCAGTACGCGCAGCGTACTGGGTGGAGACCCGGATCCATGGGTTGGCGATGTACGCCCCGCGTACATCACGCAGTACGCCCCGCGTACTCAAAAGGTTGACTTTTGTTGACTTTTAGGGTTTTGGTCAACATGAAGACGTTGGGTCAAAGAAGGGTAAAATGGTCTCTTACCCTCTGAGGAATGATGATAAGGGGTAAAGTCTAGTTGTGGAAGTCTTTAATTATTAAAATGGTATTTTTATGATTACGCGAGGTAGAGTCGTCGTTGGGATTTGGAGATAGCGAGTACGCGAGATTCTAGACTTTCCACGAGGTGAGTTTTCTTACTATACTGTACCCGGAAGGGTTTTTGTTGTGTGACCGGAAGGTCAGATATGTTATGAGTTATATGCCTTGTATATGATAAGTTAATCGTTATATGTGTTATGTATGATATGCTTGATATGGGCCGGAAGGCATTATGTTATGGGCTGGAAGGTGTATATGTTATGGGCCGGAAGGCGTTGTGATGTGGACCGTAAGTTACGCAGGTAGGACCGGAAGGTTTACCGAGTCGGGACGGAAGTCCCCTGAGACACATGGACCGGAAGGTCAGGGCCTGGAAAGGCGTATGTGCGTAAGTAGTATTTTGGGGAACTCGCTAAGCATTTATGCTTACAGTTGTTGTGTTATGTGTTTCAGGTACTAGCGAGGACCGTGGGAAGGCGCCGGTGTGATTGTACACACTGGCAGAGGAACTGCTTTTATGATCATGGGATGTATTTTGTTATGATAATATTGTTACACGCTTGAATTTCAGAATATTAAACGATGGTTTTGATGCTTGCAAAAATAAAAAATTTTGTTTTAAAATTTACGTTGTTACATTAACCTAAACCATAGGGACCATTCGTGTAATTTACTCTAATAAAAAATTGAAATACAAGTTATACTTCCTTGTTACAGTTGCGCATTAGGTAAAATTAATTCACATAAAAAAATAGATGTCTTCTAATTTCTATGATTTTTTCGTTACATTTATTGGGTTTGGGATTCACCTTTGTTTTTGCCCTAGAAGAACACCCGCCCAATGTAATGATTTGTTTGTAGCATAGGCGGACGATAGTGGCAATGGATTGGCCTATTGTAACACCCCGTGTATTTATTTAATAAATAAATAAATTAATGAACGTATAGTAGCCCTAAAATCAATAATTATATAGCATGGTGTTGGTCTCGAGAAGTTAATTGCTACTATTTAGAAGTTGGGGGTTAAAAGTGTATGTCTTGGATTTATTTTGTAAGTATTTATGAAAGCAGGGACTAAATGGTAACTTTTGGGACTTCATCTGAATAGATTTTAGAGGATAAGGGGGGTGTTTGGTAAATTAAGGATCGAATTTGAAAGGAATTTTAGAAGCAAGGTTCAAATGGTAAATATCGTATTAAATTTGAAAATAGAAGTATGAGGAGGGGCTGAAGTTGAACATTTGGATCAAAGTTTAGAGGAGCACGAGTTATACCCGACAACCTCTTTATCCCACTGTTTCATTGCGAAAACCCTAGCTAGTCCTTGACCCTAAAAGCGTAACTCTCCAACCGCCACTATCATGGAATCACCCTCGTCCACCGCTGCTTCTCAATGACCACCACCACCACAGTCTCGTTGTCGGTGACGCTGTGAGCCACTGAGACGACCACCGGGATCCAACGTATGGACAGATTCACTGTTGTGTGGTCTTAATCGATTTGGAATCTTCGGGTAAGTTCATCGAGTCACCGCCTCCATTCTTGTTGACGTCGACAAGCCTAGTTGCTGCTGCTACCATCGTGATTTGAGGAAAGCAAACCCCACCTCCTGTGAGTATCCTGGTCGTTGTCACCATTGTTTGCCTTTTTCCGATTGGTCGAGCCACAACGGTGACAACCTCTATCTCCGTTCAAGTGCAGTCAATGGCGTGACTGTCGGGTGTGTGTGAGTCACCATTTTTCCGACCCCCCTTCACCATTTGCCCAAAAGGGCATTGTGGTTGCCGCCACTCCAACAACTGAGGTGCGACGTTGTTGTCGCTCCGACTACCTTGTGCCACCGCAAGGATGGTGGAGTTTAGATGTATTTCCGGTGACATTTAGGGTATGTTGACGTTTTTACAAGCAACGAACCAAAAGAAAGAATAGCCACCACCGTGGGATGGTGGCTGACACCGCAACCTGCCGCTGCCGCCAAGCGCCACCGGTGGGCACCACGGTGTGGATGTGCGTGTGTGTGTTATTTTGGATAAAAGCCTTGTAACTGTAATTAGCATTGAATAATGAAAAAAATAATAATTACCACCAGCATATGGTGGTGGCTGCCGCTGCGAACCGCCATTGACCACCACTACCCAAGGTAGTAGTGGGTGGTGCCCCCCTAGCAAAACCCTAAGGGACCAAGCCAAAACCCTAATGGGCTTAAAGATTAATTTTGGGCCTATTGGGCCATGTTTGGGTGGAAAACCCTAACTATGAGTATTTGAGCCTTGGACTTATTGGGACCCACCTTTGGGCTATTGGGATTGGACTGTGTATTAAGCCCAAATTATTCCATATCATTTTTCTAGTAGAGTAAAGGACAATGGATTAAGTGAGAAACACTTAACCTTAATTATCATTTTATGTGAAGCCCTAATTTCACTTGGATTTGAGTTGGGCCTTGGTGACTGGGATAATGATGGACCATCCAAGAGCAAGCAAACAAATTAGAATAATTTAATGGACTTAGGGTAAGGCCCATATGAGGTTTGGGCCCAATTTGGAAAATTAGGCCATAGTTTAGGCCTTGATGGTTATATGATATTGGCCCATTAAAATGCCAAATGTTGGATTAGACTAAATGGTTGGGCCTTTGATCAAGACCATGTAAATACTTGGGCCCAATCGTGAAAATCTGGCCATAGATGGGCCATAGTTGGGCCTTGGTTCATTATTACACTTTTGGGCTTTTATTGGGCCTTGAGCTTGAATGGGGTAAAACAATCTTTTACCCCAAGCATGGACTTATGGGTATATGTGTTGGGACCCAATTATTAATTAGGTGCTATTTTGATGATTGACAGATTCAGGAATCTATCATCCAGTAGCTAGGGTTTTGTCAACAGGACTTCAGCAGTGAGAGGTGAGTTTTCCTCCAGTTGGAACAGGTCTAAGGCTCCAAGGCCGGCCCGTTTAAGTAGTAGAGTATGCAGGGGTGAGTCCAATGTTGGGGTTAGCCTGATGCAATCTATATGTTTGCGGACTTCAGTCCGATGTCGGGGCAGTCCCGAGAAGTAGTTATGTATGCTTGATGTCTTTGTGATTCATGCATGTTTATGTGTTTTACTTTGTTGTTCCAGGCTTCGGTCTGATGTCGAGGCAAGCCCAATGCAGATTATGTGATTATGTTATGTGCTTAAGATATATGTTATGTTGAGTATGTGTTGGGGTAAGCCCGATGTCGGGGTGTTCCCGATGCCCGATGAGGTTGGATGCCAAGGTGAGCCCGATGCTGGGTAAGCCGATGCCGAACAGGAGTCTGATGCGGGGTAAGCCGATGTTGGGATTCGTCCCGATGCTGTTGGGAAGAGTCCTAGAGTTATATGATTTGTTATATGTTCTTTGTATGGTATGTGGTAGTTTGGGGGAGCTCACTAAGCTTCACGCTTATAATTTCAGTTTTGGTTTAAGGTACTTCTGGTTTCAAAAGAGGAGCTCGGGAAGGTTGTAGTGCAGACACCATTTGTTCAGCCCGGGATGTTTATACTCTGATATACACGACAGTTGTTATAGTATTCCGAGATATATTGTTTATGATTTTTCTACGATGTATGATGATTATGGTTTTTATTATTAAATTAAAACGAAATTTTTGGCTTGTATTTTTGGGATGTTTCAAGTTGGTATTAGAGCCTTGGTTTGAGGGATTCGGGCACACTTCCGGGTGTGTCTGAACTCAAACTAAGGAAGTGGTATAAAGTTTTCAAAAGAAAGGAGTTTTAGAAAAATTGAAAAGAATTTTAGAAAGAATAGAACTTTGAAAAGAGAAAAGGGTGTGGTGCATGCAATCCGCCGAGCTCAAGTAAGTACTCCCAAATTACCCATACAAGTTTTATGTTATGTTATGATTATCAGCTTTATTAGAACAACATGCTAGATTAGGACTATGGATCTAGGAAGGATGCCTTATGTGCCTGCTATGTGTTCCAACTTTATGAGAACTGCATGCTAGTACAGAGTAGTCAGGATGATAGCCTGAATAGTATATGCTTGATTATGTGTACTCAATGCCCGAATGTTGCTTGCTTTGTGCTTTTAGGAGTTCTAGCTGTCTTTCACTAACAAGTAAACGAATATGTTAAGTTACATATTACAAGGACTAAATAATTTTAGAAGGTTAGGTCTAGCTCTATTTCGCAACTCTTGTTTGAGTCCAACCGTTGTATGGTAGGATCTTTCATTCGAAGAATTATCTAGTCCAGGTAATATGTAATAGTATTCGCGAGCTAGTTTGGGGAAGAAGACAGGGACTTCATGTGCAGCTGATGGCGGAGAGTGAGTTGGTGATTACCCTAGGGCAAGCTTAGTATGAGAGTAGCAGAGAGCAGTAGTAGTAGAAGGGACTTAGTGGAGTCAAGGCAGATCTTGAGGAAAGTGCGGATATATGTGGAAGGTAGTATGGTCCCGTACTACTGAAAGAATAGGATCCGCACTCGAATCAAGGAAGGCTGAGATAAGACCAGGGAACTTGTAGTGTGTGAGATACCTCGAGTTTTGATGAGTGTTGTGATGTTAGTGATGGTATATTACCGAGTATAATGATGATATGTGGTAGACCAGATGGTAGTTTGGGTGTCGACGAGGGTTCAAGCTCGGACTTTGTAGTCAGGTAACTCGATGATCAGATGAGGGAATTCATTCCATCCGAGATTACGTGCAATATCACTGACCAGACTCCTGTGATCCCCAGTATGATCAAGGAGGGCATTATAAAGATTTGTGGTGAGAGGCCGAGTGCAATATGCACTGAGATATCAGTCATGATATGGACTCGTACGTTGATGTTTCGGGAAATTCAGAGTTTGTGAGGCTTCATATTGTCATGGGGGTTTGGGACCCCGTTGCTAGCAACAGATGGTTGGCAGATGTCGCCAACACTTTTCGTACCATATTTTGTATCAAAAGGAGACACGGTCCGACTTACTTCATGTCTCACGAGGGCCAAATCACCAGATTGATAGGAAAAGGGTGGTAGTGAGTTAAGTGATGAAGCAGTTAATGCCATGTCATTGGATGACTTTTAGACCGGATTATGGGCAGAGTGTGCCCAAGTGATTGAGGCGCAACAATTGGCGTGAGAGTTGTTAGATCTCCACTAGACAACTGATATTGTGGCAGTGAACACTGCAAAGTCTTGGGAAAGAGCTTATATGGTACTGCTATATGTAGCAGAAGAGGAAGTGTGTAAGGTAAGATATCATAACATATTGTAGAATGATAAGGGAGATCGTGAGTATCTTGGGGTGTAAGACCCTGAATCATATGACTTCTAGAGCTTGATAATGGAATATCGATTTGGATCACATTCGTAAGAGGGAACCAGATCAGTTGCTTATATTGAGGGGTCTTAGGAGGAGACCCTAGAATTAGGATTAGCTTTCGAGAGATCAGCAGGACCAAATTCGGTGCAACACTTGCGGTAAACTGCACAAGGGAGCCTTTCGTCCCAAGGGTTGAGTAAGTGTGACTCTGGGTTATCCTCTGTTTATGTTGAAATTATACTTCCAACAAATGGAATATGCCAATTGCAAACCAAAAATTATTAGCAGATAGCAAAGGATCATTTCCCAAGTCATAGGATTGGGAGAGTACTGTTGGGTTTTGAGCATTTTAACACTCCTAAGTTTACATGCAACCCTCAATACCTTGGATTTATGTTTTCTCTATTATACATGCAAATATGAACTTTCCAAGGTATTCATCCTAACTAGCATAATAACATTGATTCATATGAATAGCTCAAGTTAGAATTACATACCTCTTTGATGTAGAATGTCTTCATGAAGCTTGAGTGCCTAGTGCCCCATGTGTGACACCTTAAATGGTTCACGCAACACCAAATACACTTGGAATAACTTGAGAGAATATAAACACTTCATGAAAATCGGCTAGCCCTTCCTATCACACATAGTGGCCGATTTTTCCCAAGAATAAGATCTTTATATAGTGTGACAATTATGGTAAACCCTAATTGTCATGGCTTTCGATTTCCTTGGATCCATGGATTCAAATACACCATGGAGCATCCATGGAGCATCCTCTGGGTTTTAGCCCAACTTGACAATCTATGGAGTCTTAGCCCACTATAAAAGTATGGATGATTTGCACAATCAACCCATATATTTAATTAGTCTTCTTTTGATCACTTAATTAATTCTAGATTAATTATTGATCAGTACTAATTAAATAATCTTATTAATATATTAGAACTTATAATATGTTAACAAACCTTAAGTGTTATTTCTCTCATTATAGTCAATCCAAATGCATGATGCCATGCAACCCAAATGGACCATGTCGGGTTGGGTCAAGTCTTACCAATTATAGTTATGGACTTAGACATTAATCCAACAGTCTCCCACTTGGATAAGTGTAAAACTATTATTGCGTGTGACCTCGGGAACCGATCAGCAATTGTAGCTCTCAAAAGCTTCTATTGAACTCTAACCTTGTCGATGAACGCTGACCTTTGTCAATGACTTGTCCATTAGATAAGGGATCATATATTCCTCCATTCTAGATATGATATAGACTGAGACATGGATTATAAATCATTCTCTTTGTCCATTTGTTGTTTCCTGATTTCCGATTCATGATGACTAACTGATTGAACATATCAAATCAGTCATGGCTTGGCCAAACACTCACATGTATCATCATGAAATCAGTGAGGGCCCCACATATATCACTTTTTTCCCGAAGGTAAAAGGAATGGATAAACTTCGACTCATATGGCTTGTTCTACTACTTATTGAATCATACACAAAGTCACATTTTATAACATCGAGTTACCAATGCGTTTGCGTGCAATCAATGTATAACCAACTCATAGTAATAACTCATATCTCTAGGTTTGAAGAATATAAGATATTATCGTCTCATGATCACTCGTGATAAAATTCATGAAGTGATTCCAATGAGCGCGGGTTGAATCCAATACTCAGAACTTATGAGCACTCATGAGTGTTGTAGCGCCACTTTGTCCAATATATTAGACCTCTACAAGCCAACCCATGATATTCTTGATTCATATCTACTTCCAACATATGACCGATTGTGGATGGTTCGAATAACTTAGTCATTCAGGAAGAATAACCTGGTTTATTCTGGAAGTCAAAACATGCAAAATGAAACACAAGAATAATTGAATCCAATATGGTCTCAGAACTTATGAATATAAATAAAACACCTTTTATTTATCACCATATGATTACACATTATTCATTGTTTTAGTTTTATCAACTTTATACTTGAATTAAAAACACTAGTCATCCCATGCTCCAAGCATGTACACCATGTTTTTCTAAACACTAGTCATGCCATACACAAAGTATGCATACTAGTTTGAATATGATCGTTACTTTGTGAAATAAACCAATTGAACATAATTTCAATGATTCTAATTTCACACTCCCAAATCCTTATCGAAAATTTAAGAATTCCAAATTCCTACCATTTATGGAAATCTGTTAGATTTTAAACTTATATGCATTGATCCTCTTGTAATGATTATGCAAAGTCACAAAGAATTGTCAAAAGACATTACAGAGTATTCCAATTGAGATTAATTCCATGGGAAACATCCTTCTTGCATTAAGCTTTTTAATATTACATATATTTAATAACTTCCACCTATGAAACATTCCCATTTTGACTATCACTTCTGAACAAGAGTTGCCTCTTTTCATAATATGTCAATATGGTCCTTCCAAAAGTTAACACTATACTTCCAACTGTCCCTGAGCAACCAATCATCGGTAAACCTTAGATTATCCTCGACAATTGCTTAAACATTTTAGTCATATCCAATTCTAGACCTTTTTCCTCTTAATGCCATAGGCATTTGGAAAATTTAGAAAGGACAAATATTATAGCACATGTAATCGATCTTGTACCCAAAACAAATGGGACACGATTCATGATGTCTCACATAAAGACATGATTCTAGACCAGTCTTTTTCTACAATATTTTTTTATTTGCCATGTTCTCAAAATTTGACTATGAAGAGGGATGTCGTAATCATAATTGAATTTTGAGAACGTAATATATAGAATTTTCGTAAGTTGAACCAAACCAACATAAAATTCATATATATATATATATATATATATATATATATATATATATATATATATATATATGACTAAGATGTTAAAATCTCAATCTAAGCCTTTTAGAATTGAAATGAAGTATAATTTCCTCTCCCTTAATTATAGCAAAACAACTTTTTCAACCCCTGCAACCTCACGAATTGAAACTTTTTGTTTTCTATAATTAAAATTGCTAACCTGCAACCTTTATCATAATTATCATGCTCCCACTAACATGATGATTATTATCATAACACTTAAGCTCCCACTAGCTTTGACATGTACTCAGAATTCAGTTGGACTTCTAAAAGTCAATACTTTACTGATTTTCTTACCAAAGTTCATATTTCTAAGACGAGTTTGCCTTGATAATACTTTATCAAAATCACACACCTTATCTTAGATAGTTCACAGGTGTATCTAAACAGTTTTATAACTATGAAAAGGGATGCCGTATATATATATATATATATATATATATATATATATATATATATATATATATATATATATATATATATATATATTTGACTAAGATGATTAAAATCTCAATCTAAGCCTTTTAGAATTGAAATGAAGTATAATTTCCTCTCCGTTAATTATAGCAAAACAACTTTTTCAACCCCTGCAACCTCACGAATTGAAACTTTTTGTTTTCTATAATTAACATTGCTAACCTGCAACCTTTATCACAATTATCATGCTCCCACTAACATGATGATTATTATCATAACACTTAAGCTCCCACTAGCTTTGACATGTACTAAGAATTCAGTTGGACTTCTAAAGTCAATACTTTACTGATTTTCTTACCAAAGTTCATATTTCTAAGACGAGTTTGCCTTGATAATACTTTATCAAAATCATACACCTTATCTTAGATAGTTCACAGGTGTATCTAAAAAGTTTTATAACTATGAAAAGGGATGTCATAATCATAGTCTCAATTGTTTAGATCTTTTCTATCTGCTTCAAATCTACTTGGTGGAAGTGTTTCCTCTCTATCATTTTCATGAATCGGAGAGAAACCTTATGACCCTTAGATTTTATGGTGTATGTGTTCTTATCCATGTGAATTGTCAAAACCATAGTCACAAGATAAGGATAATAACAAATGCAAACTCATATGGACTGAACTCAATCTTAATTTCTTGCCACCTGGCAGCTCAAGGGCTTGCCATTGCTTCCAAGTTGTTATGCAACCAATTGAGAACTCTAAGAACTCATATGCAAAGCCAACTTTAACTGGAATGGGCACAAAAATAGAAATATGTCAGCACGATAGGTTATAAACCTCACGTCGTGTGCTAGTGTTAAACTACAAGTTTTTATTCTTGATTAGATCTTGAAATTCTTTTCAGGATCTTTAAGAATCCCACTGTCCTCTTGACATATAAGACTATCTTGCCAAACATTCAAGAGATAGTTTGGATTCTTTATCAAGACAAACACTTCACACAATAGGTCTTAGTTGGTCTTTGTTTTATCCAAAACATCACAGCTTACCAATTTCAAATGTACAAGAGTAGAAAAAATTTTACTCTTACATTTGACAAGTGTTAATAAACCTTCTTTAAGAAGTGTCACTCAAATTACATTCTTGGAGTATGACTCTAAGAATTGTTTTTGGAACGAAGCATGACTCATCTTCTTGATTTAACCATTTCAACAATTCAAAGCTCCTATTCTTAACTATCAGAATGCACTTAGAGGATGAATTGTGATAAGATCTCTTAATCATTAAGATGATCATATAACATGATACTAAAGTACTCTCCCATATTTTCAGATTTGAGAAACTTTTATCCTTCTGCCTAATTTGATTATTCTCATTCGTTCTGCCGTATATCGAAACTTTTCCAATGTATCATAATTATGATGGGTTTTAGCCATAAGAACTTTCCTATGTGCGCATGCAAAACCCTAATGCTCGGATCTAGGCTTTCTAATTAAACATGCTTTGAATCCAAGACTTCTAATGGCTAATTAGGTCAAATAACAATATTGAAACAGATCTAGAATCATACCTTTGAGTTCCTTGTTGATCTTGTTGTCTTGGAGCTTCTAGAGTCACAAATGTCACTCCTCTAATGGCTTACAAACACCAATAGCAAGCAAGATGATTTAGGAGAGAGGAGAGGGGAGGAATTCGGCTAGAGTTCTCTTACTTTTAGGTTGTGTGTCGAATTCCCTCACCCCTAGGGTCTATTTATACTTGTAGACTCCTTAATGGTTTCAACCTAAACCCTAATTGGATAATCTTCTCTTAAGGCTATCCAAATCCATTCCATAGATAACCCTATGGACGATTTTGGCTTATCCAAGCCCTAGAAATCGTCCATCCTATCTAGGATAAGGATTCATAGTCTAAACTGTAACTATCAAACAATTGACAGTTTATACCCTCTTATTTAATTAATCTCTTTAAGCCACCAAATTAATACCAATTAATTTATGACTTATATTAATCAAATACCTATATATTATTCCTTATAATATTTACTCTCTCTTAACAAATCATCCTTCAAGTTGCTATGGTGAAGGCAACCCAAAAGGACCATGCACAACCGGATATAGTTATAGCCTTAGACACTATTCCAACAGTCTCCCACTTGGATAAGTCTAGTAACTATACAAGTACAATCCGGTTTGCAATCGTAGCTCTCAAAGACATTGTCAACTCTGATCTAATCAATCTTGTCCTTTAGATAAGGGATCTTACAGTCCTCTGTTAGATATCATGCTGACAATCCTATGGAATGGTTATTCAAGCATTTAGATTTCTCAATCTCCGATTTATTCGACATAGAACTTAATCGAACACATCAATTTAGTTCTGACCGGGCCTGGCACATAAGTCAAATCAAATCATCGAGTGGCCAAGATATCTCTTCTACCCTCTCAGGATAAAATTTACAGATAAACTTCGACTTATATGCATTTACTTATTCATTAACCAACTATACACAACAATGCGTTTTATAACATCAAGTTACTGATGCGTTTTCGCATTATCAATGCACAATCAATTAATAAATAATAAACCATATATCTAGGTTTTAAGACTATATGATATTATCGTCTCGCGATCACCTTTTATATCATATTCCATAAGGTGATTCCAGCAAGCGCGGGTTTATTCCAATGCTCAAAACCAGTTCATAAGCACTCATGAACGTTGCAGCAACCCTTGCTATGTCTAACACCATTTAGACATTCTACACACCAATTCATGACAATCTTCATTCATATCTACTCCCAACATATGAACGATTGTGGACCATTTGAATAATTCGATTATTCCTAATAAACTCAATTATTCTGGAAGTCAAAACATGCAAAGTGAAACAATAGTTAAACAATTAACATGTGACAGTAACTTTACTTATAAATAAAACTCCTTTATTTAATCATCAAATGTTAATTACATTTATCTATTATACGTTTCTAATACTATCTAATCTATACTAATATCATCCTTCAGCCCAATACTCCTAGCATGTTGCAAGTGTTTAACCCTACTCAGTCCCTTCGTAAGCGGATCTGCTGGGTTATCTTCTGATGATATCCTCTTCACTACGAGTTGTCCTTCTTCTACACGATGTCTAATGAAGTGATATTTTCTGTCGATATGTCGAGATCTACCATGATCCCTCGGTTCCTTGGTCAAGGCAACCGCACCTTCGTTATCACAGAAAATCTCCATGGGCTCCTTTATGGCCGGTACAACTCCAAGATCACCAATGAAGTTCTTTAGCCATATTGCCTCCTTCGACGCTTCGCTCGCTGCGATGTACTCTGATTCGCATGTTGAATCAGCTACGGTTTCTTGCTTGGAACTCTTCCAAGTCATTGCTCCTCCATTTAGGGTAAAGACCCAGCCCGACTGCGAACGGTAGTTGTCCCTGTCGTTCTGAAAGCTAGCGTCACTATACCCTCGCACCTTCAAGTCATCACTCCCTCCAAGGACTAAGAACCATTCTTTCGTCCTCCGAAGGTACTTAAGGATGTTCTTCACCACAATCCAATGTGCTTTGCCAGGGTTTCCTTGATATCTGCTAACCATGATCAAAGCGAAGGCTACATCAGGGCGAGTACAAGTCATAGCGTACATGATTGAGCCAACTGCGGAAGCGTATGGTACTCGGCTCATTTCTGCTATCTCAGCTTCGGTACTCGGACTTTGAGTCTTACCCAACTTGGCATTTCCTTGTATCGGTAGTTCTCCCTTCTTTGAGTTTTCCATACCAAAACGTTTTAGTACCTTCTCTAAGTAAGTATTCTGACTAAGTCCAATTAGTCTCTTACTTCTTTCTCTTACTATCCTTATTCCCAAAATGTAAGAAGCCTCTCCGAGGTCCTTCATAGCGAAGCACTTCCCGAGCCAGGACTTAACCTCCTGTGGAGTCGGGATGTCGTTTCCTATGAGTAATATGTCATCGACATATAGAACGAGAAAGCTTACTATACTCCCACTGGCTTTGACATATACACAAGATTCGTCCTCGCTTCATACAAATCCAAACTCTTTGACTTTCTCATCGAAGCAAAGATTCCATCTGCGAGACGCTTGCTTAGGTCCATAAATGGACTTCTCAAGCTTACACACTCTATTCGGATGCTTCGGATCCACAAACCCTTCTGGCTGAGCCATGTAAACATCCTCAGCCAACTTTCCGTTAAGGAAAGCGGTCTTGACATCCATTTGCCAAATCTCATAATCATGAAATGCGGCAATTGCTAGCATCACTCTAATAGATTTAATCTTCGCAACTGGTGAGAAGGTCTCATCATAGTCAACTCCGGGAGTTTGAGTAAAGCCCTTCGCGACCAATCGCGCTTTATATGTGTGTACGTTCCCATCCACGTCGGTCTTCTTCTTGAAGATCCACTTGCACCCTACGGTCTTACGTTCGGGCACATAATCAACCAAATTCCAAACTTGGTTATCGTACATGGATTGGATCTCGCTATCCATCGCCTCTTTCCATTTCGCAGACTCTGGGCCTGCCATGGCTTCCTTATAGCTATTAGGTTCATCAAGATTTACTAGTGTACCATCATTAATATACGTGTCCCCTTCGGTAGTAATATGAAAACTATAAAACTGGGGTTGAACTCTAAATCTATCGGAACGTCTGAAAGGTAAGGATTCGTCAATCGGTTCAACCGGAGTTTCCTCCTCGGGTTGAATGCCAGCGGTAGAGGTTCCTTCATCTATCGACTCTTGAATCTCTTCAAGTTCGATTTGCCTCCCACTGTCTCCTTGGCTTATGAGTTCTCGCTCTCGGAAAACTCCTCTCCTAGCAACAAAGACAACATTGTCTTTCGGTCTATAGAAGAGATATCCAAAGGAAGTTTGTGGGTAGCCGATGAAAATACATTGCTCACTTCGAGGTTCAAGCTTGTCGTGAGTATCTCGTCTTACGAAAGCCTCGCAACCCCAAACCTTGATATGTGCCAACGAGGGAGCTTTCCCTGTCCACATCTCGTGAGGTGTTTTGGCAACCTTCTTAGTAGGGACTCGGTTAAGGATATGGGCGGCAGTCTCTAAGGCATACCCCCAAAATAAGATAGGTA
This sequence comes from Lactuca saligna, assembly GCF_052625555.1. Classification (NCBI taxonomy): domain Eukaryota; kingdom Viridiplantae; phylum Streptophyta; class Magnoliopsida; order Asterales; family Asteraceae; genus Lactuca; species Lactuca saligna. The sequence continues at coordinate 188,209,529 of NC_136417.1, read as the reverse complement.
GTGAAGCACGACTCATCATAGAGCGAACCATATCCAATAAGGTTCGATTACGCCTTTCTGCCACACCATTCAACTGCGGTGTCCTAGGAGGCGTCAATTGCGAAACTATTCCACACTCCTTGAGATAATCGTGGAATTCAAGACTTAGGTACTCTCCTCCTCGATCGGATCAAAGCATCTTGATTTTCCTGCCCAATTGATTCTCCACTTCATTCTTGAACTCTTTGAATTTTTCAAAGGTGTCTGACTTTTGCTTGATTAAGTAGATATACCCATATCTACTATAGTCATCGGTAAAAGTCACATAGAAGCGGTTCCCATCCTTCGTGGTTGATCTAAGGGGTCCACATACATCGGTATGTATTAGGTCCAATAGCCCCTCACCCCTTTCACAAGTACTCGTGAAGGGTGACTTAGTCATATTTCCAAGTAGACAAGACTCGCATGTGTCATCTTCCCTAAGGTCGAATGACTCCAACACTCCATCCTTTTGGAGTTGGGCTATGCGTTTCTTGTTGACATGTCTAAGACGACAATGCCACAAGGATGCTTTATCCATACTAGTGGAAGAATCAATATTCAAAACATCATTTCCTAAGTTATCAACAATCATAACAGTTTCATATATTCCATTACATGGTATAGCTTCAAAGTAAAAGACACCATTTAGATAAGCCAAAATAGAACCATTCTCATTATTAAAAGAAAATCTAAATCCTTGTCTATATAAACCATGAAATGAAATGATGTTTCTAGCCAATTCTGGCGAATAGCAACAATTGTTCAAATCTAAAACCAAACTATTCCTAAGCACTAAAGAATACACTCCAATCTTGGTCACAGGCGATGATCTTCTGTTCCCCATGATTAGATTGATCCTTCCTTGCTCCACATCCCTACTTCTTCTTAGTCCCTGCACATTAGAACAAATGTGATAACCACAACCGGTATCAAGGACCCAAGAAATAGCATGATTAGAATCGTTAGATTTGATTGTGTATATACCTGCGAAAGATGGCTTGATCTTTTCTTCCTTGATCGCTTGCAGGTATTCCGGGCAGCTTCTCTTCCAATGTCCTATCTTGTGGCAGTGGTGGCACTCTGCTTCCTTTGGGTTAGAGAAGGGTTTAGAGGGATCAACTTTGGTCCCACTAGAAGAGGCACCATCTCGGGCTTTCACCTTGCGATAGTTATTCGATGAAGCTTTCCTCTTCTTTCCCTTCCATTGACCAATAGCCAAGACAGGAGCAGCGGACGGATTGGGAGAGGGTGCAACAGACTTGTCCTTGAAGTTGCTCTCAGCGACCCTCAAGAGACCTTGGAGTTTGCTTAGGGTGACCTCCTCTTTGTTCATGTGGTAGGTCATCTTAAATTGATTGTACATTGGAGGCAAAGAGTGAAGCACCATGTCGATCGCCAAGTCTTCGCCGAAGTCAACATTTAACTTGCGAAGGCGGTCGACATACCTTTGCATCTTTTGCAGGTGCACGGTAAGAGATTCTCCATGACCCATCTTAGCGGAGATCATGTTAGTGAAAATCTCATAACGCTCTTGTCTCGCGTTTTGGTGATATCTCTCCAAGAAGTCTTGATGCATCTCGTATGGATACATGTCCTCGTAGGACTTTTGGAATTCGGAGTTCATGGTGGCGATCATGATGCAATGTACCTTCGTTGCATCTCGCTCATGAGTTTCAAAGGCGGTGATTTCGGCGGGAGTAGCAACTTCGGGGTTGATTTTCTCGAGCTTCTCATCGAGGACATACTCTTTATCCTCATAGCGAGCAATGGTGCGAATGTATCTTATCCATTCGCTAAAGTTCGTTCCATCGAAGGTGACCTTTTGGCAAAGGCTCATCAACGTGAAAGAACTAGCAGTAGCGTTGTTTGAGTTTGACATCTTCAATTAGAAAAAGGACAAAGATAGATTAGAATAAGAATCCCTAATTATCACCCAATACGAAAAATTAGGGCTAGGATCCAACAATAACATTTACATACTAGAAAAGGGATGCCGTAATCTAACATGCAAATAAATTGAAGGTAAGTGAATGACGATTCACTAATTCTCCATTGCAAAACTTAAACTATTAGTCCTAAGTGTTTTTGAGAATTCCTAGGTTCGGATGAGATTCATTGAACTATTCAATGGCATGTTTAAATCTCGATATGCCCCTCTTGTTTGTGATTGGGATGCCGAGGATCACAAAGCGGGTGTGAATTACCATGCAAATTCACATGGTGCCTTCATTGTAACGATCACCTATTCGATGTGCCGGTAAACCACACACGCTCCATCGAACTATGATAAACAATGAATCACCCTTTGCCACCTTCGCTTAGAACCAATTAGTGTGCCGGTAAACCACACACGCTCCACTAACTTCTTAGCAAGGTGCAAAGTGTAATTTCATGGGATTGCATCAATTCACTTTTCCTAAAGTAACTAAGATTGGGAAATTTTTAAAACGTGTAGTTACTTTGTATTTCTTATTATACTTTTAATGAGAGGATGAGGTTGCCCTATCCTACTCGTTCGGCTAACGACCCTCCACCAATCAAGCAAGCGGTGGGTGTGAGTGTACACCCATTAAGCGCCATTTTATTGGCCGCAACCTTATACCCACCTTATAGATCGGCTTCGTGAATGAGGCCTACTAGCGGTAAGACTAGCGTTTAGTTATACATATATATTATTCTAGTAATATCATATTAGTATAAGGTTGTGTTTTAAACCTTTTAAAACATAGGGTTTGAAATTTAAGTTGTCTAAATTAAAACTTTTAATCACAAATATAAATTTCAAAACTTGAGGGTAAGTTTTAAATATTTAAAACATGGAGGATCAAATAACAAATAATTCCAATTAACAATTAATATCCTAATTATCTTTATTTGATTTATCTAAGATTTCTTTCAAGATAATTATCAAAATAATTAATCAATTATCATATAAGGAAATTAAATATTTTATTAGATGATAATTATCTTTAATTAGATCAAGATAATAGTCATATATATCGAAAAATCGGATTTAGATTGATCTATTATGATTAAGGTAAGTTTCCATAAGATAAACATGAAAAAATCCCGAATCTGGCCATTCCTGACGCCTGGACTCGCCGAGTGCACAAGGGGACTCGCCGAGTCAGGCCTACTCGCCAAGTCCACCTTGGAACTCGCCGAGTCAGTGACTCATAATCCCAAAAATCGAATTTTGTAGGTTTGTTTCAGTTAATCAAGCAACAATTTAAAGAAAACCAAACCAGGCTCTGATACCACTGATGGGTTTTAGCCATAAGAACTTTCCTATGTGCGCATGCAAAACCCTAATGCTCGGATCTAGGCTTTCTAATTAAACATGCTTTGAATCCAAGACTTCTAATGGCTAATTAGGTCAAATAACAATATTGAAACAAATCTAGAATCATACCTTTGAGTTCCTTGTTGATCTTGTTGTCTTGGAGCTTCTAGAGTCACAAATGTCACTCCTCTAATGGCTTACAAACACCAATAGCAAGCAAGATGATTTAGGAGAGAGGAGAGGGGAGGAATTCGGCCAGAGTTCTCTTACTTTTAGGTTGTGTGTCGAATTCCCTCACCCCTAGGGTCTATTTATACTTGTAGACTCCTTAATGGTTTCAACCTAAACCCTAATTGGATAATCTTCTCTTAAGGCTATCCAAATCCATTCCATAGATAACCCTATGGACGATTTTGGCTTATCCAAGCCCTAGAAATCGTCCATCCTATCTAGGATAAGGATTCATAGTCTAAAGTGTAACTATCAAACAATTGACAGTTTATACCCTCTTATTTAATTAATCTCTTTAAGCCACCAAATTAATACCAATTAATTTATGACTTATATTAATCAAATACCCATATATTATTCCTTATAGTATTTACTCTCTCTTAACAAATCATCCTTCAAGTTGCTATGGTGAAGGCAACCCAAAAGGACCATGCACAACCGGATATAGTTATAGCCTTAGACACTATTCCAACAAATTACACTTCAACTTGTAAGTGTAACCATATTTACTAAAATTTAGTAAATCATGACGAATAGTCTTATAGATCCTTTTGTGATGGGCTTTGACTAGTGCACAAGAATGTGTGCTTGATCCCTTAGTCCTTTACTTGAATCACATATAAATGTGAACAAGGAACTAGTCTTAATTTTCCAAAGCTGAAAGTTCTCATTCATCATATGGTACAACTTGTATGATTACAAGTTTCTATCCAACTAAAACCTTGGGTGATGAGAATCTTTCCTTATTTGGTAAATTTAGACACTACCACAAATGAAAGAATTAAATTCACATTTCCATTATTGCTAGAAACATACAAACATCAAGTTTTTCATAAATGCCATTGCAAGGAGATATAAAATAAAGTAAAACAAACTTTTATTTATTTATAAAATACGGAAAAAAAACTTTTCCCTATAATGCAACTGTAAATGAAAACTATGATATTGCATGTTTCCTAGCAATCTATCATAACTCCTAAGAGTAGCTTAATAATCCGATCTTCAATCAATCGATAGAAATCCATCTTCGCGATCAGATTCATCATACTCTTTCTTTAAGTTTCCTTAACTTTTCCTTTGATTCTTAAAATATCAACATGCGACCCAGTCTCATCATGTAATAAGAATCTCAAAATAGAAACTTAATCGAGTTAGATAGTGGACTTTACCTGAAGTTGAGTCAAACTTGTTGACTTTACCAGCCTTATGATCTTTCAGGTAAATTTGGCAGCTTTGCAACCAATGCCCTTTCCTTTTAGAAATAGAACCATATGGACCCTTTGGGAATGGTACATGAGAAAATCTTAGACTTAGCCTTTCTCTTTACCATTTGGTCAACCGAGTTGACTATGGCTGATCCCTTTCCATTGGGAAGAGAATGTTTTTCTGGATTTCCAATGTTACCGTTACCAATGTCCATGGAAGTTTTAGGAAGTTGATTTTCTAATCAAATTTGCTTTACTAGTCCTCCAAATCATTGCTGATTTAGAAGCACCAAGAAAATAGATAAGATAATTTAGGGTCATGTCATAGTCTATTTCATAGTAGTCCCAAAGGTAACTCTCTATGTGACTTAGAAAAGTGATTGAACATCCAACTTTCTTAAGACTTTGACACCCAACTCTCCCGGCTTGTCAATATGTGACTTCATCTCCAAGATGTGAGCACACATATACCATGCTTTCCATTAGGGCTTGAGTAACCTTGAACTTGTGGTTAGGGAGAATAATTGGAGGAGGTGGAGGAAGTGAAGTTCCAAGAGATTTTGGAAGATCATAGATATCTGTATTAGACATCTTTTGGGAGATATTCTAGATAGTTGATATAAAGTCCTTAATATAACACCTAATATGAAATATTAAGGCTAGGACCCAAAACAATATTTTTATAACTTGGAAAAGGGATGCCGTAATCCAAGATATAGAATATTTGAAGGTAGGTGAATGACGATTCACCAATTTCCACCACGAAAACGAAATAATTTAATTAGGTTTTACTTGGATTTGAAACTCCTAGATCTTTTGAGATTCATTGAAGTGTTCAATGACATGTTTCAATCTTGAGTGTGCCCTTCAGTTTTTGTGATTGGGATGCCGAGGATCACAAAACAAGGTGTAAATAACCATGCAAATATACTTGGTACCCTTAGTATTTAACCCTCAATCGATGTGTCGGTTAACCACTTACGCTCCACTGATACCATGATAAACATTAAGTTACCCTTTTCCTACCTTGTTAAATCAAGCTAGTGTGCCGGTTTACCACACACGCTCCACTAACTGGCTTAAGCAAAGTGCAAAGTGTAATTTCATGGGTTAGCACCAAATTCACATTTTCCTAAGTAACTAAGATTGGGTATTACTAAGAGTTTAGTTACTTAGTATTTATCATTAATACTTTTAATGAAGGGAGAATTATAGTCCTTGTCCTACCCGTTCGGCTAACAACCCTCCACTAGTCAAGGAAGCGGTGGGTGAGAGTGAAAATCCATTAAACTGCAATTTTATAGGCAGTAACCTTATACCCTCCTTATAGACCGGCTTCGTGAATGACGCCTACTAATGGTAAGACAACTTGCTCTTATACATATAGATAAATATTATTAACTTATAATATTATAAAGTATAAGGGTTGAATTTTAACTTTTAAAATTCTAAGGGCTTAACTTGGAATTAGAGTATTCCTAGGAAAAATTTACAAATTCCAAAACTTGAGGGCAAGTTTTGAAACTATTCAAAACTATTTAATTCCATGACTTATGTGTTTAAAGTAGTTTTAATTAAGAAAACTCTTCAAGTTCCATAACTTGAGGACAAGTTATGGAAGACTTTAAACCATTAAAGAATGTAACTCTCCTTTTTTTGTAACTTATGGAACTAATTAAGGTTACACATTTTTATTATTTAATGAAGAGACTCTTGAACCTCCATAACTTGAGGACAAGTTGTGGAGTCATAAAACCATTTAATGAGGACAAGACTCTTCATTTTGTAACCTTTGCCAACTTTTATGAGTTTTTAAGAAACTTAAATGTGACCTTTCTTGTAACTTGAGGACAAGTTACACAAACACATTTTAGAATCATCTCTTAGATTAAAATAGATTGAAAACACATAATCAATTAACTTATCTATTAATCTAAGCGACTCATGTGAACAAAGATAATTTGTAACATCGTAAATTTTCAAAACAATTTTTCATTTAAATATAATGGTTTAATTCTTAAAAACACTTTTCTTAAAATCTCATTCATAATCAAATTACAAAACATAACTCCATTTTCACTTGCATAATAAACCAGGATCCTCAAAACATGACTCTTTCTCTGGTGTGTACAATCAAGTCGGTGTCGTCCCGTGATCCTGAGAGAAACCTGTAACACATAACACAAAACATTGTAAGCACGAAGCTTAGTGAGTTCCCCAAAATACCACATATAACACATATTAGCCACTCGAGGCTATAACTTTGTGGGTCCGTGCACCCAAAACTCTGTGAACCCTCAGGTTCTAACTCTGCAAGCATGCACAACATAAATCACATAGAAGAATGCAGTGCAACAAACAATATATATAAAACACTGTATCACATAACTCTATTTACCTACTCAAGGTAAAGTATAGTGAGAAGACTCACCTCGCGTATCTCGGTAACTCATAAATCCCTGAAATCACTAGTGCTCGATCTCCTGAGCTATAGTCCTCCTGTAACACAATACATCTCTAATTAACACTTTCCCAACTAAGGTTGACTAACCCTATCAAGTCAACACCGGTTAACTCTGGTCAATGGTCAACGGTCAACCCCAACTCACCGAGTCTGGCGTGGACTCGTCGAGTCTCTATGGGGACCCGATTCCTCTGAGTCCCTTCCGACTAACCGAGTCTGAAACGACCCAAAAATACGACCAAAAATTTTTGTTTTTAATATAATCAAAACTGTAATCAGAGTATCAAATAATAAAACCATGCGTGATGTATTCCAAAACATAATAAAATACTGAACGGAAAACTGTATCATGCTACATCAAATTAAACAACTAAATCAATCCCAGGTTAAAGCTGAGGCGGTGGTGTGTGCGATGCCGTCATCCCGAGCTCTTCCCTTTGCTTGCGGAAGTACCTGAAACCAAAACTGAAACTGTAAGCACAAATCTTAGTGAGCTCCCCCAAAATACCACATACCATACATATCAATATCATATAAACACATGTCGGGCCTTGCCCACTGCATCGGGACGAAGCCCGGGAATTGCATCGGACCGAAGTCCGGAACTGACTGGGACCTTGTCCCCTGCATCGGACCAAGGTCCGGAACTAACTGCATCGGACCGAAGTCCGGAACTGACTGCATCGGACCGAAGTCTGGAACTGACTGCATCGGACCGAAGTCCGAAACTGACTGCATCGGACCGAAGTCCGGAACTGATTGCATCGGACCGAAGTCCGGAACTGACTGCATCGGATAGCATATCATAACAACTAGCAGGAACACATATACTGCATACTACATCGGGCCGTAGCCCGGAACACATAATACATAACACATAAAACATAGCTCACAATTCCTGTCTGAGCCACGAAGGCATCAAACATACTAACTATTGCATCGGATCAAGTCCGGAAGCTACTGCTAACTGGACGGGTCGGCATTGTGGCCTTAGACCCGTCCCTACTGGAAGGAAACTCACCTCGTAAACTGGCGGCTGAGTGTGTGTCTCTGAAAGCTAACGGCTGCTGCTCCTGAATCTCCTCGGCTACAAGTCCATGAACACACTCAATCAAATACCAAACACTGCACCTGGGGTAAAATGACTCTTTTACCCTTGGTCAAAGTCAACTTACTTTTGGGGCTGACTCGCCGAGTTGGGCCACCCAACTCGCCGAGTCTCACTCTCACTTCCAACTCATACTCACTGCGACTCGTCGAGTGTGGCATCGACTCGACGAGTACCCTCTTAATCCAAGAACTCAGACAATCTTCATCCGACTCGCCGAGTCGTATGAACAGACTCGACGAGTTGTTCTTGATCCTAAGGAGATTGCCTTGGACTCGCCGAGTTGTATGAACAACTCGTCGAGTCCCTCCATCACTGAGTCTACCCTCAACTCGCTGAGTCCACTCTCTAACTCACTGGGTGCACTCGACACTGCTAAAAACGAAGGAGTCGGGGACTCGCGACCCGACTCGCCGAGTCGCTCATCCTGACTCGCCGAGTCGCTGCCATGCAGCTAGTTTTTACTCGATTTCTCTTGAATCCAACACATGCAAAGGATAGATCTGGGTCCAATAAGCTGTTTTACCACGTAAAGTTTCCAACTTTACGTGCACAACCTCATGAATAAGGGAAATAGGGCTAAAAGATGCACAAAATGAGTAGATCCATGGCTAATATGCAATGTAACTCCAAAAAGACAGTAGATCTGGGCTCTACAACACCCCAACATTCAGATCCAAAGGTATTTCGACTTATTAAGACATTCATGCAAACATAAGGCTTGGAACAAACATCAAATAGCTCTTAGAAGAGCTCTAATGGAAGTTTAAAGCATATAACAAGAAGGGAACTCCGAAAATACCTCAATAAACTCAGATTTGCCCTTGGATCTTAGCACTACAACTCGTTTCCTTGCTTCTTTCTTCTTCTCCTTCTTCACAGCTTCACAAAAATGGCACCAAATCACTTATAAGCTCTCAAGGGAGGATTAGGGTTCTCTCACTGTGTTCTCACGGTGAAAGTGGCGAGAATGAGGCTATAATGTGGTTTAAATAGTGGGCAAACCCGGGGATTTAGGGTTTCACCCAGACGGACGGACTCGCCGAGTCCGGGATATGGACTCGCCGAGTCCCCGGCTCCCGCGTGCACAAAATACGCGACCCAACTCGGTGAGTCAGGCTAGAACTCGCTGAGTCCCTCTTGAAAACTTAGACAATTAACAATTAATTAACATACCGGGAACGGGTCGTTACAGAGTCACTCACCCAACTCGGTTACTCAACCCCTGGTTTGAAATCCTTGAACAACCCGCACCAACTCATCGAGTCTGCCAATGGACTCGGCGAGTGCATTCCATGCACAACCCCAAACGACCTTCTGAGGTCAGATTTGTTCCACTAACTCATAGATCTAGTCCTTCCAAGCTTATTTATCAGGTAAAGTTTATGTCTTGGCACTCATATCACACCTAATGACTCATAAATGGTGTTTTGACCTCAAGCACAAAGATCCCAAACCAAAACCTCCATGGATTCATAAAAAGCTTGGACAAAGGGATACTCTGGACCTCCACGGGTCTAGATCCAGAACCTAACTCACTTAAGGGACCATGGGAGCACTATATCTAACCACAAAAGGGCTCAATAAACCCTAAATCAACATGAACATCACCTCAACAGAAAATGGTTCGAAATAGTACCTCAAATGTGATGTTCTGGACCTTAGATCTTCAGGAAGTTAACCTTCTTGCTTCCTCTTGGCTAATGCTTCCTTTCCCTTGCTAGACAACACCTCCAAGGTTGATAATGGCTCCTTCTCTCACTCCAAATGCTCAAGTGCACTAGGGTTTCGCTCTGGGGGCTGGTGAGAACAAATGACGGCCATAAGGCCCTTTAAATAGGCCCTAAACCCTAGAAATTAGGGTTTCATTAAATAGCGCGGACTCGCCGAGTCCACCAATGCGACTTGTCGAGTCTGGTCATTAATCCGAATGAGAAATCGCGTCTCTACTCGGTGAGTCTACGCACCAACTCGCCGAGTTCTTCCACAAAACTCAAAATAAAATGAATAAATATAATACCTGAAATTCTGGATGTTACAATTCTCCCCCACTTGAATCTGACTTCGCCCTCGAAGTCTCATCCCTGAATTAGCTCCGGATGTTGTTCCCGCATCTCACGTTCTGGCTCCCAGGTCAACTCGGATCCTTTCCGATGTTGCCACTAAACCTGTACACGAGGCAACTCCTTGTTCGCCAGAACCTTGATCTTCCGATCCACAATCGCAACTGGTCTCTCCGCGTAGTTCAGGCTCGCATCCATCTAAATGTCCTGTAACCGCACTACCGCCAACTCGTCGGCTATACACTTCCTCAACTGAGAGACATGGAAGTTATTATGAATCCGCTCCAATTCTGCAGGTAGCTCCAAGCGATGTGCTACCTTGCTCACCCTCGCGATCACTCTGAATGACCCAATATATCGGGGCCCTAGCTTTCCCCTCTTACTGAATCGAATCACTCCTTTCCAAGGAGATACCTTTAGGAGAACATAATCACTGACCTGGAACTCGAGCTCGGATCGTCGCTTGTCCGCATAACTCTTCTAGCGACTCTGAGCGGTCAACAACCTCTGTCTGAGCTGCTGTATCTGCTTTGACGTCTAAAGCATGATCTCTGTACTTCCCATCACACGTTGCCCTACCTCTCCCCAGCAAATGGGTTCCGATACCTCCTTCCCTACATCAGCTCAAAGGGTGGCATACTGATGCACTAATGATGGCTGTTGTTGTAGGAAAACTCTGCCAAGGGCAATTACGGGCCACAATTCCCCTTGAAATATAATACACATGCCTGAAGCATATCCTCGAGCGTCTGAATCGTTCGCTCGCTCTGAAGTGTCCACATACATCACCATGGCAAACTCTAGCTCATTTCTCATATTCATCTTCGATACTGAGCACCAGGTCAGCTTTTGGCCCCACAGCTGAACCCCCACATAATATGATCCAAAATATCTTACTAACTTCCTCCCCATGACCACTATCACGACCCAGTGACATGCAAGTCACGAAATTCCCTTTCCCTCATAAAAAATACAATACAATCGAAGATCAACTCAACTCTAACCTCTGGCATCTGCTGCGCATATTCTCCCGCGCGCCTTGCTGACTCTCCCGATAGAGACGGAGACCCCAGTCTCGCCCCGGTTTAATCACTAGGCTCCATAAACTCAACACTAGGGCTACTCAAGCCTAAAATTCTTCTACATCATGCACTTATCGGAGAACACTCCATCATCATACTCTCTTGCCGTCTAGTGGGTACTATGGCTTCCCGCAACATTACATGTTGACAAACGATAACAAACCTTTTTAAGAAAATATGGGTTTTCTTGGTGTGCGTAACATTTCAGAAACAGAAAGGAAACTTGAACATTTCACAAACAAAAACTACTTATGAACTCGCCAACATTATGCTGATTTTCAAACCGCTTGTGTTCTAAGGTCAGCGTTAGAACAGGTACCCGAAGATCCTTTTTGTCTGAAGACGTAGTACTCAGAAGACCCGTTTCATTTTGTCTATATATATACTATGTATCACAACTGTACAACTTTACTCTTGAAACAAGTGTAAAACTTTCTTTATGTAATGTAATGGTTGTTTTACTTTACTTACTATGTACATTGGATTTGATACTCAACGTGGAGTCAACCCCGGGAATGTTTCCGCCTTCGGTTTTCGGGGTGTGACATAGTAGCCCTAAAATCAATAATTATATAGCATGGTGTTGGTCTCGAGGAGTTAATTGCAACTATTTCAGAAGTTGGGGGTTAAAAGTGTATGTCTTGGATTTATTTTGTAAGTATTTTATGAAGGCATGGACTAAATGGTAACTTCTGGGACTTCATTTGAAGATATTTTACAGGGTAAGGGGCTGTTTGGTAAATTAGCGATCGAATTTGAAAGGAATTTTGGAAGCGGGGTTCAAATGTTAAATATCGTATTAAATTTGAAAACAGAAGTATGAGGAGGGGTTGAAGTTGAACATTTTGATCAAAGTTTATAGGAGCACGGGTTATACCCGACAACCTCTTTATCCCACTGTTTCATTGCAAAAACCCTAGCTCATCCTTAACCCTAAAAGTGTAACTCTCCAGCCGCCACTGTCATGGAACCACCCTCATCCGCTGCTGCTTCTCAATGACCACTACCACCATAGTCTCGTTGTCGGTGATGTTGTGAGCCACTGAGACGACCATCGGGAGCGGACGTATGGAGAAATTCACTACTGTGTGGTCTTGATCAATCTAGAATCCTCAGGTAAGTTCTTCCAGTCACCTCCTCCATTCCCATTAATGACGAAAAGCCCAGCTGTTGCTGCTATCATCATGGTTTGAGGAAACCAAACCCCACCTCCTGTGAGCATCCCATTCGCCATCACCATTGTTTGCATTATTCCGATCGGTCGAGCCACTGAACATGACAGCCACTATCTTCGTCCAAGTGCAGTTAATGGCGTGACTGTCAGGTGTGTGTGAGTCACCATTTTTCCGACCACCCTTCGCCATCTTCCCAACAGGCGTTGTAGTCGTCGCCACTCTAGCAACTGAGGTGCGACGTTATTGCCACTCTGACTACCTTGTGCCACCGCAGGGGTGGTGGTGTTTAGATGTATTTCCGATGACATCTAGCGTATGTTGACGTTTTTATAGACAACGAACCAAAAGAAAGAATCGCCACCACCGTGGGATGGTGGCTGACACCGCAACCTGCCACTGCCGGCAACCACGGTGTAACTGTGTGTGTGTGTTAGTTAGTGTGTATGTTAGTGAGTGTGTGTGTTATTTTGGATAAAAACCCTGTAACTGTAATTAGCAGTGAATAATGAAAAAAATAATAATAACCACCACCGTATGGTGGTGGCCGCTGCCGCGAACCGCCATTGACCACCACTACCCGAGGTAGTAGTGGGTGGTGCCCCCTAGAAAAACCCTAATGGACCTAATCAAAACCCTAATGGGCTTAAAGATTAATTTTGGGCCTATTGGGACATGTTTGGGTGGAAAACCCCAATTATGAGTATTTGTGTAACGCCCTGTTCCTGGTACGCATTTAAAACATTATTTTCTTCTTATTTTAGAAGCTACTCGACGAGTCAGTGGCCCTAACTCGTCGAATAGCAGCGGGTCTACACGTGAAGTTGGCGTGGTGACTCGACGAGTCCATATTCCGGAATCGGCGAGTCTGCCAATCTGGATGAAGCCCTAAATTTCAGGGTGTGTACCCTATTTAAACAACATTATAGCCCCAAACTAGCCTCCTTCACCTCTCACAGACTTATTCCCGAAACGCTAGCCTCCTTGAAGTGCGTGTCAGTGATCTTCGCCCTTGTGAAGGAATTTTTGGTGCATTTTTTAGCAAGATGAAGAAGGAGAAGGTAGAAAAACTCAAGGAAGAAGAAGTAGATCCAGATTATACTCCTCTTTGGCCATCCTTTCTGGTAATAAAGATTTTATCTTGATTACTGTACTAATAGACCTAGTTTGTACCCAAATTGATCGTTTTAAGCTCAAAACCCCCAAATCCCTAGTGATGAAGTTTTGTAACCGAGCCATATCTCAGATCTAGCCTCTCTTGAGCCCCAGGAGCTCAAGAAGGCCACCTTTTGGCAGCCATGGCTTTGTTCTAGTCAAGTAACTGTTGGATAAGGTGTCTAAGTCCATAACTATTTCTGGTATGTACTTGACCCGACCCGGCATGGTCCATTTGGGTTGCATGGCACCATGCAATTGGATAGACTAAATGAGAGAAATAACACTTGGAGATTATTAATATATTATAAGTTCTAATATATTAACAATATTATTTGATTAGTTTGATCAAGAATTAATTTAGAATTAATTAAGTGATCAAAAGATAACTAATTAAATATATGGGTTGATTAAGTAAATCATCCATATCTTGTATAGTGGGCTAAAAGGCTCCATGGATCATCAAGTTGGGTACCACCCATAGGATGCTCCATGGATGCTCCATGGGAGTTACAAACTCATGGATCATGGAAATGAAGAGTCATGACACTTTAGGGTTTAACCCTAAATGTGTCAACACTATATAAGTAATATGATCTCCTCCCAAATCGGTTACACATACACACTAAGAATATAGAGGGCTTGGCCGATTTTTGAAGAGTGTGTATTCTCTCATAAGTTCTTCCAAGAGCATTAGGTGTTGTGTGAAGCATTTGAGGCATCACACTTGGGGTGCTAGGCTCACAAGGTTTCAAGGAACACAAGCAACAACAAGGTAAGTTATTCTATCTATACTTTATGTTAAAATTGTTCCCCATGTATGCTAGATAGGAATATAACCTTGGAAATCAACTTTGTATGACAAATTAGACAAACATAGATCCAAGGTTATTAGGGTTGCATGTACACTTAGGAAGTGTTAGAATGCTCAAAACCCATCAGTGGTATCAGAGACTGGTTTTTTTGTTTTTATTTGTGCTTAAAAGTTGAAAACAGAATCGAAAATTTGCTGTCTGCGAACGGACTCATCGAGTCCATAGGGGGGACTCATCGAGTCCATGTGTATCTTCAACCAACTCGGCGAGTCATGTTCATGCACTCGGCGAGTAGGGTCGAATGAGTGCAAAATTTCGATTCAGTTGCTGGAAAATGAATTAGAAACATTACCCTAAACTGTTTTAGGAAATGTAAACTTGTTTTTGGTGGTGTAATGTCTTGCTAATTCATTTACAACAACTAGTTATCAAAAATTACAAAGTTTTATGTAATTTTTGATTATGTTCATATTCATGTTCTTGTTCTTATGATGTTTTAGATGATCATAGGAATTATTTGTAACCTATTTGGTAGTTTAATTCTTGATCATAATGTGTTTTAATGGAGTTCATAACTTATCCTTAAGTTATGGAAAACCAAGAGTCACACTTGAGTTAAAACCATTAAGAAAAACACAAGAGTTATAAAAAATGAAGAGTCTTCATTTTATGACTCTATTAAACTCATAAGTTACAAGAAATGAAAAGTTTTGAAAGTTACAAAACTTGCCCTCAAGTTTTGGAACAAGTAAACTTAAGTTAAAACTTTAGTTCCAACCCCTAGAATTTTAAAAGTTAAAATTCAACCCTTATACTTATATTATGATGATTTAATAATTATATATATATATATATATATATATATATATATATATATATATATATATATATATATATATATATGTATAAGAACAAGTCGTCTTACCGCTAGTACGCCTCATTCACGAAGCCGGTCTATAAGGTGGGTATAAGGTTGTTGCCTATAAAATGGTGACTTAATGGGTGTATATTCTCACCCACCGCTTGCTTGACTGGTGGAGGGTCGTTAGCCGAACGGGTAAGACAAGGACTTATAAATTCTCATTCAAAGTATGATGAATAAATAAAGTAACTAAATGTTTATTAAATTTCCAATCTTAGTTACTTTAGGAAAAATGTGAATAAGGTGCTAATCCATGAAATTACACTTTACACTTTGTCTGAGTCGTTGGTGGAGCGTGTGTGGTTAACCGGCACACTAACTTGGACTTAACAAGGTAGGTAAAGGGTGACTTAAGGTTTATTATAGTATCGGTGGAGCGTGTGTGGTTTACCGGCACATCGATTGAGTGATAAACTTTAAGGGTACCAAGTGATTTGCATGGTTACTTCACACCTCGTTTTGTGATCCTCGGCATCCCAGTCACAAAACCTGGAGGGCACTCCCGAGATCGAAACATGCCTTTGAAAAGTTCATTGGATCTCAAAGAATCTAGGAATTTCTAAAACCAATAAAAACTAAATATTTATTATTTCGGTTTTCGTGGTGGAAATTGGTGAATCGTCATTCACCTACCTTTCAAATATGATATAGCTTAGATTACGGCATACCTCTTCTAAGTTATATTATATTGTGATTGGATCCTAGCCTTAATATTACATTTGGGTGTTTTATTAAGGACTCTCTGAAATCTAAACTAAACTTGTTCTTCTTTTTCAGATGTCTTCAAATAATGCTTCTGGCTCGAATCCTAATGGCTCCTTTACTCTTATGAGTCTGTGTGGGAAAGTCACCTTTGATGGATCCAACTTCAATAAGTGGATCAGAAACATCAGGATGATTACCCGCTACGAGGACAAAGAATATGTCCTTGACAAGGAGCTTAAGGAAATTGACGAGTCCACTGCAACTCCCCAGGAGATCGCTGACTTTCATACTCATGAAAGAGATGCAACCAAGGTGGCTTGCATCATGTTAGCCACCATGACAGCTGAACTCCAAAAGTCTTATGAAGACTTCTACCCTTATGAAATGCACCAAGATTTGATGGAAAGATACCATCAAAGTGCACAACAAGAGAGGTACGAAGTCATCTGCTCCATGATAACGACCATGATGAAGGACGGAGAGTCCGTCACGAGCCACATGCAGAAAATGCAAAGGTATGTGGATCGGTTGCTGAAGCTCAATGTGAACTTCCCTGAGGAGCTTGCAATAGATATCATTTTGCACTCCTTACCATCGTGCTATGATCAATTCCGCATGACATATCACATGAACAAGGAAGAGGTCACCCTCAGCAAACTTCAGGGACTTCTCAAGACCGCAGAAACAGGTCTTAAGGGGAAGTCGGTTGCTATCACTCCTACTCCAGACTCAACTCCGGTCTTGGCAATCGGGCAAAGTCGAGGGAGGAAGAGAAAGAGATCTTCAAAGGGTACCAAGGCTCGGACCCTTGATGGCTCTTCTTCAAGTGGAACCAAGAAAGGTTTCATTACTCCTTCTTCTGACCCAAAAGAGGCTGAATGCTTCTATTGCCACGAAAAAGCTCATTGGAAGCGGAACTGCCCAAAGTACCAGCAAGATGTAAAGGATGGGAAAGTCAAACCCAACCATGCAGGTATTTACACTATCATTTCTAATAACTCACCCCATTCGAAATCTTGGGTCCTTGATACAGGTTGCGGAATTCATATTTGCTGTGACTTGCAGGGACTAGGAAGAAGTGAGAATGTGGAGCAAGGAAGAATAAACTTAATCATGGGGAATAGGAAAGTTACACCTGTCACCAAGATTGGAGTTTATACTTTATCGCTAAGTAGTGGGTTAAATTTAGATTTGAATAAATGTTGTTATTCGCCAGAAATGGCAAGAAATATTATTTCCTTTCATGCATTGTACAAACAAGGTTTCACCTTTTCGTTTGATAATGAAGTTGGTTCGATTAATGCTTTCTTTAATAATGTACTTTATTTTAAAGCATTACCTTGTGATGGTGTGTATGAAGCTGTATCTATTGTAGATAACTTAGGAAATAATGTTTTGTGTATTGATTCTACTACTAATAATAACTTGGATAAAGCATCATTTTGGCATTGTCGTCTTGGACATATAAGCAAGAAACGCATAGGCCAACTCCAAAAGGATGGAGTCTTGGAGTCGTTTAACCTAAAGTCAAATGATAGTTGCGAATCATGCTTACTTGGAAAAATGACAAAGTCACCCTTCACAGGCTCGTGTGAAAGGGGTGAAGGTTTGTTGGACCTTATACACACGGATGTGTGTGGACCATTCAAACATGTCACAAGGGATGCTAATCGTTATTATTTGACTTTTACTGATGATTACAGTAGATATGGATATGTCTACTTAATCAAGCATAAGTCAGAGACTTTCGAGAAGTTTAAGGAATTTAAACAGGAAGTCGAGAATCAATTGGGCAAGAACATTAAGATGCTTCGATCCGATCGAGGTGGTGAGTATCTTAGTTCAGAGTTCCTCGACTATCTAAAGGAATGTGGGATTGTCTCACAATTGACACCTCCCAGGACACCGCAGTTGAATGGTGTGGCTGAGAGGCGTAATCGAACCTTGTTGGACATGGTTCGTTCCATGATGAGTCGAGCTTCGCTACCAATCTCATTCTGGGGGTATGCCTTAGAGACTGCCGCCCATATCCTCAATCTAGTCCCTACAAAGAAAGTTGCCAAAACTCCTCACGAGATGTGGACTGGTAAAGTACCTAAACTAGACCACATCAAGATTTGGGGCTGCGAGGCTTTCGTGAGACGCGAGACTCATGATAAGCTCGAACCCCGAAGCGAGAGGTGTATTTTCATCGACTACCCACAGCAATCCTTTGGTTACCTTTTCTACAGACCTAGTGACAATGTGGTCTTTGTAGCAAGAAGAGGAGTCTTTCGAGAAAGAGAGTTTATAAGCCAAGGAGACAGTGGGAGGCAAGTTGATCTTGAAGAAATTCAAGAGTCAAGTGGTGAAGGAACTTCAAACTCTAGCCCTCAACCTGAGGAGGAAACTCCTGTTGAGCCAATTGACGAATCTGTACCTCTGAGGCGTTCCACGAGAGTTAGGAGTGCACCTGAGCATTACTATGGATTCCATATTACTGCAGAAGGTGAGACACTTATTAGTGATGAGACACTAGTAAGTCAAGATGACCCTAACAGCTACGAGGAAGCCATGGCAGGCCCCGAGTCTGCCAAATGGAAAGAGGCTATGGATAGCGAGATACAATCCATGTATGACAATCAAGTTTGGAACTTGGTTGAGAATGTACCAGGTCGAAAGACTGTAGGGTGCAAATGGGTCTTCAAGAAGAAGACCGACATGGATGGTAAAGTACACACTTATAAGGCTAGACTGGTTGCAAAGGGCTTCTCTTAAATTCCTGGAGTGGATTATGATGAGACCTTTTCTCCGGTAGCCAAGATTAAGTCTATTCGGGTTCTGTTAGCCATAGCCGCATTTCATGACTATGAAATTTGGCAAATGGATGTCAAAACCGCTTTCCTTAATGGAAAGTTGGCTGAAGATGTTTACATGAATCAGCCAGAGAGTTTTGTCAGTCACGAGTACCCCAATAGAGTGTGTAAGCTTGAGAAATCCATTTATGGATTAAAGCAAGCACCTCGCAGATGGAATCTTTGCTTTGATGAAAAGGTCAAGGAATTTGGCTTTTCTAGGAGTGAAGATGAATCTTGTGTATATGTCAAGGCTAGTGGGAGTATAGTTAGCTTTTTGGTATTGTATGTGGATGACATACTACTCATAGGAAACGACATTCCAACCCTGCAGGAAGTAAAGTCCTGGCTTGGAAAGTGTTTCGCTATGAAGGACCTTGGTGAAGCTGCCTATATTTTGGGGATAAGAATCTTGAGAGATCGGAGTAAAAGACTAATTGGACTTAGTCAAAGTACCTACTTGGAGAAGATTCTGAAGAGATTCAAAATGCAAGACTCCAAGAAAGGAGAGTTGCCCATCCAGAGTAGCGCCAAGCTGAGTAAGACACAAAGCCCTAGCACTGAGGCTGAGATAGCAGAAATGAGTCGAATACCTTATGCTTCGGCTGTAGGTTCGATCATGTATGCTATGACGTGTACTCGACCTGATGTAGCCTTTGCCTTGAGCATGGTTAGCAGGTTTCAGGGGAACCCTGGCAAGGCACACTGGATTGCGGTAAAGAATATTCTCAAGTACCTACGAAGGACTAAGGACTGGGTCCTTACCCTCGGTGGGAGTGATGACTTGAGAGTTGTAGGGTATAGTGATGCTAGCTTCCAGACTGATAGGGATAACTTCCGCTCTCAGTCGGGCTGGGTCTTTACCCTAAATGGAGGAGCAATTTCTTGGAAGAGTTCCAAGCAAGAGACAGTGGCAGATTCTACTTGTGAATCAGAGTATATTGCAGCTAGCGAAGCGGCAAAGGAGGCGTTATGGCTGAGGAACTTCATTGGAGACCTTGGAGTTGTACCAGCTATTAAAGAGCCGATGGAAATTTTCTGTGATAGTGAAAGTGCTGTTGCCTTAGCCAAGGAACCAAGGGATCACGGGAGATCCAGACACATCGACAGAAAATACCATTTCATCAGACATCGGATCGAAGAAGGACTCCTCGTGGAAAAGAGGGTATCATCAGATGAGAATCCGGCAGATCCCCTCACGAAGGGACTGACTCGGGTTAAGCATCTCCAGCATGCTCGGAGCATAGGGCTGAAGGATGATATTAGATTTAGTAGTTAGATAATCTCGAAATTTGTAAAGTGTAATTGACATTTGATGATGAATAAAAGTGTTTTATTTATGAGTAAAGTGTTGCTATCTCTTGTCGATCGTTTACTATATTTCTTTTGCATGTTTTGACTTCCAGAATAATTTTGTTTGGTATAACATATTATTCAAACCTCCACAGTCGGTCATATGTCGGAAGTAGGTATGAATCAAGACTGTCATGATTGATTGTAGAGGTCTGGGACAAGGCTACAACAATCATGAGTGCTCATAAGTTCTGAGCATTGGACTCAACCCACGCTCACTGGAATCACTTCATGGAATTCTATCTCGAGTGATCGTGAGACGATAATATCATATAAGTCTTTAAACCTAGAGATATGATTTGTTACTTACGAGTTGGTTATGCATTGATTGTACGAAAAACGCATTGGTAACTCGATGTTATAAAATCGTGCTCTTATGTGTAATTCAATGAGTAGTAGAACAAACATATGAGTCGAAGTTTATCTGTTCCTTCTTGGATTAGAAGCTGATATCTGGGCCCCTCGATGATTTTGTTTTGACCTATGTACCGGGCCCGGTCAGAACTAAATTGATGTGTTCAATAAAGTTCTTTGTCAAACAAATCGGAAATCGGGAAACAAATGTTGGACAATAAGTAAGACATTGTTCCATGTATTTGTCCGACTGATATCTAGAACAGAGGATTATATGATCACTTATCTTAAATGGCGTACCATCATCTTCTCAAGTTTCTAGAAACCTTGTAAAGAGCTACGATTGCCGATCGGTTCCTGAAGTCATACTTGCAGTAATAGTTACTAGACTTATCCAAGTGGGAGACTGTTGGATAAGGTGTCTAAGTCCATAACTATTTCTGGTATGTACTTGACCCGACCCGGCATGGTCCATTTGGGTTGCATGGCACCATGCAATTGGATAGACTAAATGAGAGAAATAACACTTGGAGATTATTAATATATTATAAGTTCTAATATATTAATAATATTATTTGATTAGTTTGATCAAGAATTAATTTAGAATTAATTAAGTGATCAAAAGATAACTAATTAAATATATGGGTTGATTAAGTAAATCATCCATATCTTGTATAGTGGGCTAAAAGGCTCCATGGATCATCAAGTTGGGTTCCACCCATAGGATGCTCCATGGATGCTCCATGGGAGTTACAAACTCATGGATCATGGAAATGAAGAGTCATGACACTTTAGGGTTTAACCCTAAATGTGTCAACACTATATAAGTAATATGATCTCCTCCCAAATCGGTTACACATACACACTAAGAATATAGAGGGCTTGGCCGGTTTTTTGAAGAGTGTGTATTCTCTCATAAGTTCTTCCAAGAGCATTAGGTGTTGTGTGAAGCATTTGAGGCATCACACTTGGGGTGCTAGGCTCACAAGGTTTCAAGGAACACAAGCAACAACAAGGTAAGTTATTCTATCTATACTTTATGTTAAAATTGTTCCCCATGTATGCTAGATAGGAATATAACCTTGGAAATCAACTTTGTATGACAAATTAGACAAACATAGATCCAAGGTTATTAGGGTTGCATGTACACTTAGGAAGTGTTAGAATGCTCAAAACCCATCAGTAACCTCCCATAATAGCCAAGTTTGAGTGTTATTGTTTCATTGCCTCTTAGATACACATAAAGTTAGCAACTTTACGTGTTCATATAGTCCTAGAAACCTAGATCTATGAATTGGATGCACTGAAGCTGAGTAGAGTCGACTGAATAAAAACTGCATGCAAAGGACTCGACGAGTCAGGTTGCGAGTCCTAGATTCTCGGTTCAGTAGTAGCAAGTCTGTTTAGAGAGTGGAGTAAGGACTCAGTGAGTTAAGTCATGGATCCGAGTATAGAGGGACTCGACGAGTCTACAACCTGACTTGGAGAGTCCAATACAATCTCCTTACTAGTAAGAACATACTCGACGATTTGTTCATAGAACTCGGCGAGTCATAGATTGGACGTGTTCTTATGTTGAAGGTGAACTCGACGAGTTGATCATACAACTCGGCGAGTCGGATGAAGGTTGGCACGAGATCAATAAGAAAGGGGAACTCGTCGAGTTGTGGCTAAACTCGGTGAGTAGAGTTGGGTAAGGAAATAGAAGGAAAGATAGGGACTCGACGAGTTGGCGGCCCAACTCGGCGAGTCAGGTCAACGGGTTGTTGAGTTTAACTAGGGGTAAAATAGTCATTTTACCCTAAGATTAGTTATCAGTGTTTGATTGAATGTATTTTGGGAATTGTAGCCGGGAAGTTACCGCAGCAGCAGTCAGACAGTTCCTCATCAACTTTTCAGCAGACAGCCTTACGAGGTGAGTTTTCCTTTCAGTAGGAACGGGTCTACGACCACAATACCGACCCATTTAGTTAGCAGTAGTTTCGGACTACAGTCTGATGCAGTAATTCAGTATGCTTGATGTCTTTGTGATACATGCATGTTATGTGTCATGTGTTCCAGACTATGGTCCGATGCAGTATGCAGTATATATGTTTATGTTATATGCTTTGATTATGTTATGATATGATCAGTCAGTTCCGTACTTAAGTCCGATGCAATGGGCAAGGCCCTAGTTAGTTCCGGACTTTGGTCCGATGTAGTTCCGGACTTCGGTCCGATGCAGTAGGCAAGGCCGTAGTTAGTTCCGGACTTCGGTCCGATGCAGTGGGCGAGGCCCTAGTCAGTCCCTGACTTTGGTCCGATGGAGTGGGCAAGGCCTAGTATGTGCTTATATGTTATTGTATGGTATGTGGTAGTTTGGGGGAGCTCACTAAGCTTCGTGCTTAAAGTTTCAATTTTTGGTTTCAGGTACTTCAGCTAGCAAAGGGAAGGGCTCGGGATGATGGCATGGCACACACCACAGTTTAGCCTCGGAGATAGACTCTGATATTATGATATGATCTTGAAACTAGTTTCGATTTGATAAATTTATTATGACATGTTGAGATACACGATTCATGGTTGTTATCTTTTGATATTTAATACTATGGTTTAGTAAAGTTTTCAAACAAAAATTTTGGGTGGTATTTTTTGGATGCTACAATTTGGGTCTTGGACTTATTGGGACCCACCTTTGGGCTATTGGGATTGGATTGTGTATTAAGCCCAAATTATTCCATATCATTTATATAGTAGAGTAAAGGACTTAATGGATTAAGTCCTTAATGAGTTAAGTGAGAAACATTTAACCTTAATTGTATTTTTATGTGAAACCCTAATTTCACTTGGAATTGAGTTGGGCCTTCCCTTTGGGCCTTGGTCATTGGGATAATAATGGACCATCCAAGAGCAAGAAAATGGATTAGAATAATTTAATGGACTTAGGGTAAGGCCCATATGAGGGTTTGGGCCCAATTTGGAAAATTAGGCCATAGTTTGGGTCATGATGGTTATTTGATATTAGGCCATTAGAATGCCAAATGTTGGATTGGACTAAATGGTTGGGCCTTTGATCAAGACCATGTAGAGACTTGGGCCCAATCGGGAAAATTGGGCCATAGATGGGCTATAGTTGGGCCATAGTTGGGCCTTGGTTCATTATTAGACTTTTGGGCCTTTTATTGGGCCTTGTGCTTGAATGGGGTAAAACAGTCTTTTACCCCAAGCATGGACTTATGGGTATATGTGTTGGGACCCAATTATTAATTGGGTGTTATTTTGATGATTGACAGATTCGGGAATCTATCATCCAACAGCTACGGTTTTGTCAGTAGGATTTCAGTAGTGAGAGGTGAGTTTTCCTCCAGTAGGAACGGGTCTAAGGCACTAAGGCCGGCCCGTTTAAGTAGTAGAGTATGCCGGGGTGAGCCCGATGCAGTCTATATGTTTCTGGACTTCGGTCCGATGTCGGGGCGGTCCCGAGAAGTAGTTATGTATGCTTGATGTCTTTGTGATTCATGCATGTTTATGTGTTTTATGTTGTTGTTTCGGGCTTCGGTCCGATGTCGGGGCAAACCCAATGCAGATTATGTGATTATGTTATGTGCTTATGATAAATGTTATGTTGAGTATGTGTCGGGTTAAGCCCGATGTCGGGGTGAGCCCGATGCCCGATGAGGTCGGATGCTAGGGTGAGCCCGATGCCGGGTAAGTCGATGCCGGAAAGGAGTTCGATGTTGGGATTCGTTTCGATGCTGTTGGGAAGAGTCCTAGAGTTATATGATTTGTTATATGTGCTTTGTATATTATGTGGTAATTTGGGGGAGCTCACTAAGCTTCATGCATACAGTTTCAGTTTTGGTTTCAGGTACTTCAGGTTTCAAAAGAGGAGCTCGGGAAGGTTGCAGTGCACACACCATTTGTTCAACCTGAGATGTTTTTACTCTGATATACATGACAGTTGTTATAGTATTTTGAGATACATTGTTTATGATTTTTCTATGACGTACGATGATTATGGTTTTTATTATTAAATTAAAACGAAAATTTTGGCTTGTATTTTAGGGATATTGCGCCTCTACTACAAGAAATTCAACCGTATCCAAGGATTTTTAAAATGGAATCCTTGACGTAACACCCCAAAAATTACTATGTGAAAATTTTGTTTTTAAAACGAATAAAAACATCATTCATTCATTTCAAAACCCCTCAATGTGTGATGATTTATAAAATAGTTCCTAGAGTACAAATCATGTCATAATATGCGGAATGGTGGTGGATGCAGTGCGATCATGACGGGCCCTTCCATTTCGAACTAAAAGTACCTAAAACCATAAACATAAAACTATAAGCATAAAGCTTAGTGAGTTCCCTCAAAATACCTCATACAATACATTCATAACACTTCAAAACTAGAGTGGATCTATTTCACCCCTTTCAGTCTCTTTCAACCGTATTGGCACTATTGCACCCCATTCAGTCTCTTTTAATCAGTACTGGGTCTATTATACCCCCTTCCGTCTCTTTCAACCGGTATCGGGTCTATTTTACCCCCTTCGGTCTCTTTCAACAAGTATTGGGTATCTTTCACTCCTACAACTAAGCATATAATCATATCAAGAGTCATAAAGACATTAAGCACATACAAGCATAATAATAAGTGTCACAAAGATCAGTATCATCCTACAAACATAATTCAATTGGTCAACATTGGTGCCTTCGACCCATGAGTATAGTGAAGAGACTCACCTCACAGTTTGAAAAAATAGCTACATTGATCACCGCTCCAAAAGTTATCTCTACCGGTTACCTATATAATTATCAGGGACCCAAATCTCAAACTACTATTCAAATTACCCAAAATGCCCTTAGGTCAAACTTGGTCAAAGTCAAATAGTCAAAAAGTTAAAGGAGGTCAACATAGACTGAGTATGCCCAGCGTACTCAATCACTACGCTCATCTTAGTAGGTCTCTTTCTGGTTATGGAGCTCCATCCTGGTACGCTCAACGTACTACCAAGTACACCAAACGTACCCGACCAATTCCATTTACCTTCATTAAGTGCTTATTTCATTAACATCTTACGTTTAAAGCTCAAATCTAGTCCCAAATAAAATTATAAGCTATAAAAGTTTATAACTTTATGACTTTCCATGGCTATAAGGAGTCCATACACCGAAATCCTAACTAAATACACAAACCAAAGCATCCTGACTCTTGCATAGAAGGAAGAAAGTGACCAATATCACATTTTTATGACTCCTAATAGCTCCATAATAGATAAAGTTTCCAAATTTATCTATTAGGATGGTCCAAAACAACCAAGATGGCAAGATCTAGTATTTAAGTCTTAAATGGACCAAAAATGCATCTTTCTCCACTTAATGCATAAAAAGGTCACAAACTTTCGAGATCCAAACTTTATGCACTAAAGCGACAAAAAAGTTCATAAACCCCAAAACTAGCTACATCTAAAAAATACATCATCAAGATTCAACCTCTATACCTTATGGAGTTGAGAAAAGCAATGCAAACTCTGGATCCACAAGATTGAGCTTCAAAATTCAACAAGCTTGAACTTCTCTTTCATCCATAATGCACTCAAAACACATAGAAAGGCTTAAGATTTGATATAGCGGGCTAGGGTTTCGAGTTAGAGGTTCAAGAAGGAGAAGGTTGATGTTAAAAAGGACCCCAAGGGGTTAGAGTCCTTAAATAGGGATCAAAACCACAAAAATAGGGCATTTACATTGCGGTGGTATGCTCAGTATCTAAAGTTAGGCCCAACGTAACGCCCTAAAAATGCATCCCTTCGGCCTAGTACACCCAGCATAACAGCTGGTGTATGCCCTGCATACTACCAAACTCTTTTTTCAAGATTAACTTCAAACAACCATAACCTCTTCGTTTCAAATCTGTTTTCGATGATCTTTATATCCACGGAAAATTATCGACAAGCTTTACAATCCTATCTTGATACTTATGACCGAAAACATCTCAAGCTAAATCCTTAATTTATGCAAGAGGCCTAAACCTTAACCTTTCCTATTTTACCCCTCAACTTCCATCAAACAATCCAAGGTTTAAATCACTTGTCCAACATCATATTCCTCCAATAGGGTCTAAACTTCATTCCATTAAAGACAAAGGCCTCCATTTTGATCCATTTACTATCCACAATCTTAAAATAGGAGCTTTTCAAAACAAGAGGTTACAACTCTTCCCCACTTAAACTAGATTTCATCCTCAAAATCATTCCTTACTACTGGTCAACACACTTAGGCCACCGTCAAGGCTCGGATGGTGATGCCACTGTTATATTTGATTCATCCTATGTTTGGGTTGACCACTACTTCCTTACTCGAGCCACATATGGACTCATAGATATTATCCATGCTTCAACTCTCATCACAATCTCAAATAACTTCTTTTCTCAGCATGATAAGGTAAACATCCAACAATTCCTCAATGTATATAGCATCTCACACATCCCTAAATGCAAAAATAACATTGTAGTTTCATTTATTTGTTTATTAAAACATCATACTTTCAGTTCTTCCTATTGCAACATCTTACTTTGAAAAATCTAGCAAATATAACAATATTATCTAAAATACAAATCAAATTTGAATGCTATAATATCCCAATCATCACAATTTCAAATTCATGTATCTTTTTATTGACCAGTAGTACAAAACAATGCAGGTTATGTTACTTGGCCACAACGACAATAATATGGAAGACAAAATCATGAAAGTTACCATACTTTATAACCATTTTGGAGAGGATCTAGTTCAAAGAATGTCGAGGTATGTGTAATCTATGTTCTAAAAACTTGTTCCGTAACTTTTACCAAAAAGTTTGTAACTTTACCTTACGTAAACAGATTAAAATTTTCAGGGTGAGGCTTGGATATGCACATGTTGCAAACAATAAGTATGATGAATGGCATATGTATGCAGTTGGTGGAAGTGCAAATCCAGCGATACTTAGATGTTGTTTGTTTTGGAAGTAATTAAATGTCTTTTGTCTTTTTCCAAGTTTGCGGAAGAAGACGTGCACTTGCAAAACGTTTATCCGCCAGAAGGGAAAAGTGCTCAAAAAGTACTTTTGTAGAAAAACAAACAAGGCCTTAGTGAAGGGAACTACTATACAGCTTCCCGAATTGCATCAATTAGAAAGGTAAAATATTTATAGATATTGATTTGATTATCAAGCATTCTTCTTTCAAATTTGTGTTTCTAGACGCAGTATTTGATATTCGAATCTTTTGTAGGTTACAAAAAGGGAGAATAATAAGACTGGTTGGAAGAATTGGAAATAGAGATCTTCAAAAAATGTGTTTCTAGGTGGATCGTATTTCATTCCATCAGGATATCGAAGTTGTGCACCTGGTTATTCAAGAGCAGTCTTTCCCAGTAGCTCATGGGTCTCAAGTGCCTGCGCTTACTGCAAATGCAGGGCCACTTCATTGCACGAAGTACAAAGCATGTTAATTTTGTTGATTCGATCAAATTCCTATTTGGGTTTTTCTTGTGTGTGTTTCAATTCCGAAATCTAATTTGACATCTTTCTTTTGGGGGTTACAAGAGTTCATCAAGAAATATGAACCTAAGCCTCTACTTTTGCCTTACATATTGATAAAATTGAGTTATTTGAATTCAATGTGTTAAATATTGTATAAAGATTTTTGTGAACAATTCAATAGCAATACGAATTTGAACACACATCAATCAAATCCCAGAAATGG
The DNA here is from genome assembly GCF_052625555.1 of Lactuca saligna. Lineage (NCBI taxonomy): Eukaryota > Viridiplantae > Streptophyta > Magnoliopsida > Asterales > Asteraceae > Lactuca > Lactuca saligna. The sequence continues at coordinate 188,181,032 of NC_136417.1, read as the reverse complement.
AAACCAAAAATATAACGAAACATCAGTTGCTGACAGTTAAGCATTCAAGAACACAGTAATTTAACATTTCAAGATAAATTCTGGAGCTATATACCTTCCCCTTCCAAGGAATCTACTCAACAATCCTTGCCACACTTGCAAGTGCCAATGTGCTAAACTACAATCTACACTATCTATCACACCCCAAAACCGAGAATGGCGGAAACGTTCTGGGGTGGAGGACGTCATGTAAAGTATCACAACACAGTATAATAGTAAATAAGCAAACAACATCATCCATTGCATTAAATATAAAATTTTAATACAAGCATGTTCTTTACAGTTATAGACACCAAAAATAATGTAAATCAAAATAATAAGATGAGTCTGATGTGCTCCATCTTCTCAAAAGCTGGTCTCGGTACCTGTCTACTGATGACCTGAGAATACAAGTTATTTTGAAAGAGTTTATCAGCATTAAGCTGGTGAGTTCATAAGTATTTTAGTGTCGGTGTTTGTTATCAAAACGTTTGAACATGTCTCAAGTGTAAGTTTGTAAAATGTATGTAAATGTTTGTAAGTGTTTGTAAAAGTTTGAATATCTCAGAAAAACCTATATTTTCTATTAAAGTAGCCTTCTACCAAGGCTTAACTATTTTGTATTATCGTTAGTTGTAAAAGTGTGTAATTTCCCCCAAGTGTAACTATCATTAACAAAATATAGTTTGTACATAAATGTTTAAGTGAAATAATCACTAAGTATATGTAATGGGTAAATTATTGTAGTACTGTAGTGTTGTATTATAGGAACTACTGCTGTACTAACTACCTTAAACTGGATTTATATTAAGGTATCATGTGATTAGTTGTACCATACTATCGACTGGATAAACAACGAAAAATGTAGGTCGTAAAATGATATGACATTTGGCACCCGCAGACCTGCAGGTCTGGCTGTAGCTAGCAGCAAGGTGTAGGATAGTCAATCCAGTATAGATCTATACGCAAACTAACACTCTCCCTCCAAGAGACTCTGGCAACAACTCGGGCCATGACATTTAAGGCATGCTTCGATACAGTGGATCACAATTCTGTCAATGTATATATATGTCTGTAATGTATTGTTACTCGTTCTAGTATCATTGTATAGGTTCTCATAGTATAGTTGTATATGTTTTCTTTCTAGTATAGTTGTATATGTTCTCATAGTATAGTTGTATATGTTCTCATAATATAGTTGTATATGTTCTCTTTCTAGTATAGTTGTATATGTTCTCATAGTAATAAGTATTGACTCATGAATGAACTGACTCATTGATCTAGAAATTGTAGTAGTAGGATCCTGTGTTACCCCGATGGTAACTTACTAATGATGTAACTAATACGCATGAATATGGAAGTACTTTTATGTCTATATATGTACACTTGATATATAATTAATATTGAAACGACCTTCAGACGGCTACTCGAAATCCCACCAGACCACATCTCAAGCGCGAAAAGGAAATAGGGTGGATGGCCTTCCTAAGCCCTTTAAACATTTCTTATATATCTATACATATATGGGCATGTAATTTATAAGAAGTATAACAAAGTTTAAATAAAAGTATTTGGTAAGAAAAGAGTTTGTAAAACATTTTGAAGTAAAGCAGTTTGATAAACAGTTTGAGCAGTGATAAAATCATTGGTTTTATAGTTATTAATCACATGTGATTGATGTAATAACTATAAGTATTTAACTTGTATTCCCCCCCCCCCCATAAAAGTATTTAAAATATTTAAAAGTATTGCAAAGGTTAATTAACAGGGGTATGAACTCACTTGTGGTGAGTGGATTGGATTGAAATGTCGGCTACTGTGCTAGGTGGCAAACGGAGACATGTTCACACGCACGAGCCTAGTTATCATATAATGAGCATATATATAACTAATTAGCCAAATAATAACTAATGAAACAAGTTGGGACACTCTAGAACATGTAAACACTTTGTATAAGTTTTATAAGTCCTAATGGTTGCATCTAAGTTGTTATGGGACAAGGCTAAATGGGTTTGAAGTTCCAAAGGACCTTGTATATGTGTTTACTCTTCAAATACTAACACACATGGAGTTTACGGTTGTAAACTCTAGAGTTTACGGCCGTAAACTCCCAATCATGGGGTTATTGTGTGTTTTGAAGTTCCAAATGATTCCTAGAATTATTCCAAATTGGTGGTTAAATTCTTGGAAGGGTTTAAGACCTAGAAACACTCCTTTGAGGAGTTTACGGCCTCAAGACCAATCCCCTTAGAGTTTACGGCCGTAAACTCTTGAGGGTGTTTGTTTTTGATGTTTACAAGTCTCATGCACAAGTGGGATAGCTTCTAGTCATTTGTTCCACGCATATGAAGACCCTTGACACACTTTGGTGCCCCTTTTATGAGTTACGGCCCATGAACCATGTCATGGCCGTAAACTCACTTTGAAATGTGATTCTTATGTGTTTAAGGCCTTTGATTTAATGGGAACTAGTTTAGGTAAAAGCCTAAGGCCTTAGGTGCCTTAAAAGCACCATTTTGAGCTTGAATTTGGAGTTTACGGCCTAAGACATTCTTGGGTCGTGAACTCCCAAACTTGGGTTGTTTTTTCTTGATTTCGTGTCCCTAACACACTCCTATACAAGTCCAAGGCAGTAGTATATCACGGGGGACACTCTAGGCTTCGTTTCGGGAGTTTACCGCCCAAGAACACCTTGGGGAGTAAACTCCTAAATCTAGTGATTTAGCCATCTAAATCATGTTATAACTATATAATAAGCATTATAAGACAACTAGAGAAGTGTACTCACGATTTGGGACGAAAACTCGAAGATCCGTGAGAGAGAAAATGGCTTTTCTCTAGTTGGAAATGTGAATAATGAATGAATTTGGTTCAGAAATCTATTTATAGTCCTAAGATATTTTCGACAGAAAATATTTTTATTCCTGAAATGATTTCTAATATAACAGGGTGTTGGAATAACAGTGTTGCACAAAACCATAGTGCATCCACTCTCCTGATATTTACTGAAGTGAAAACCCTAAATTACTCCAACTTATACGAAAAGTCTGAAAATTGACTATGATTGTTATAACTTCTATTGAAGTGATACTGTTTGAATAGAATGGAAATTTCGGGTTGTCACATCATCCCCCCGTTAGAAGAAATTTTGTCCCGAAATTAGAATTTAAGCAAATAAGAAGTTACAAATAACTAAGCGAAAAGATGAGGGTATTTCAGTTTCATCTGATCCTCGCGTTCCCAAGTGAATTCCGGTCCTCGCTTGACGTTCCAGCGAACCTTCACAATCGGGATACGGCTTTGCTTCGTCTGCTTGACCTCACGGTCCATGACCTCTACCGGTTCTTCCACGAAGTTGAGGCTCTCGTTGATCTCGATCTCGTCGAGTGGAATTACAAGAGTCTCGTCGGACAGACACTTTTTCAAGTTAGATACGTGGAATGTAGAATGTACGTTACGAAGTGTGTCAGGTAGGTCGAGTTTGTAAGCTACGGGGCCGACTCTTGTGAGAATCTCGAAAGGCCCTATGTACCTCGGATTAAGCTTCCCACGCTTACCGAAGCGTGTCAAGCCTTTCCAGGGTGAGACTTTGAGAAGGACTCGGTCTCCTACCTGAAATTCCAAAGGTTTTCTTCGCTTATCAGCGTAGCTCTTCTGTCAGTCTCTAGAGGCTTTCAATCATTCACGGATCTGAATGATTTTCTCCGTCGTTTCTCGAATGATCTCCGGACTGGTGAGAGTACTGTCAGAAGTTTGCCCCCTGGCTAATTGGGTATCACCCACCTCAGCCCAGCACAGAGGGGATCTGCACTTTCGGCTGTAGAGGGCTTCAAATGGAGTAGCCTTGATGCTCGTGTGATAACTGTTATTATAAGAAAACTCGACAAGGGGTAAATGATTATCCCATGCCTTTCCAAAGTCAATCACGCAGGCTCTCAACATATCTTCCAATGTTTGGATAGTCTTCTCACTTTGTCCGTCGGTCTGTGGATGGTATGCTGTGCTCATGTCCAGCCTTGTTCCCAGGGAATGTTGTAGTGATTGCCAGAATCTTGAGGTGAACCTACTATCTCTATCGGAGAGAATGGATATAGGCACACCATGTAGCCGTATGATTTCCCTAATGTATGTTCTCGTAAGTTTCTCCATCTTGTCGGTTTCTTTGATAGGCAGGAAGTGTGCAGACTTGGTCAATCTATCGATGATGACCCATATGGTATCAAGTCCACCCGTTGTCTTGGGTAGCTTGGTTATGAAATCCATAGTGATCCGCTCCCACTTCCATTCTAGAATCTCTGGTTGTTGCAGTAAACCAGAGGGCTTCTGGTACTCGACCTTAACCTTTGTGCAAGTAAGGCATTTACTTACGAAGGTAGCAATCTCTGCTTTCATATTAGGCCACCAGTATAGCTTTTTAAGATCCAGATACATCTTATCTGAACCTGGGTGGATGGAATACCGAGTGTTGTGCGCCTCGGTCATGACCAAGTCTCGGAAACCACCGTGTTTCGGTGTCCAGATCCGATTCATGAAATATAAGGCTCCGTCACCCTTGGCTTCTAAATTCTTGTCCATTCCTCTGAGGGATTCACTCGTCACATTTTTAGGTTTCATGGCTTCAAGTTGGGCCACCTGAATTTGTTTAGACAAGTGTGAATGGATGGTTATTGACAATGACTTGACCCTGCGACCAGAATATTCCTTCCAACTTAGGGCGTCTGCTACTACGTTGGCTTTACCCGGATGATAACGAATATCGCATTCGTAGTCATTGAGTAGCTCGACCCACCGTCGTTGTCTCATGTTGAGCTCCTTCTGATCGAATATGTGTTGTAAACTCTTGTGGTCGGTAAAGATAGTGCTTTTCGTCCCGTACAAGTAATGTCTCCAGATTTTCAGAGCAAACACCACTGCTCCTAGTTCAAGATCGTGGGTCGTGTAGTTAACTTTGTGTGTCTTCAACTGTTTGGAGGCGTAGGCGATGACCTTACCTCGCTGCATCAGAACACACCCGAGCCCTTGGTTCGATGCATCGCAATAGACTACGAAGTCTTCTATCCCTTTGGGGAGAGATAGTATTGGTGCAGTGCACAAGGCTCGCTTGAGCGTTTGGAACGCTCTTTCTTGTTTCTCTTCCCAGTCAAAGGCCACGCCTTTTTGGGTCAGGGTTGTAAGAGGTTTCGTTGTTCGGGAGAAGTTCTGTATGAATCTGCGGTAGTAGCCAGCGAGGCCTAGAAATTGACGAATTTCAGTAGGTGTCTTTGGTGCTGACCAGTTCTTAATCGCTTTAATTTTGGATGGGTCCACGTGGATTCCCTCTTCGCTTACCACGTGTCCTAAGAATTCGACTCTTTGGATCCAAAATTCACATTTCGAGAGCTTCACATAGAGTTTCTCCATTCGTAAAGTTCCTAGAACTTGTTGCAGGTGATCGCCATGCTCTTCCTTACTTCGGGAGTAGATCAAGATGTCGTCAATGAAAACGATGACAAACTGATCCAAGTAAGGTCGACATACTCTGTTCATCAGATCCATGAAAACTGCGGGCACATTGGTCAATCCGAATGGCATCACCACAAACTCGTAGTGTCCGTAACGAGTTCAGAAGGCTGTCTTTGGAACATCCTCCTCTAGCACTCATAACTGGTGATATCCAGATCTCAGATCAATTTTGGAGAAGTAACTCGCCCCTTGCAGTTGCTCAAATAGATTGTCTATGCGAGGCATAGGGTATCGATTCTTGACCGTTAGTTTGTTGAGTTCCCTGTAGTCGATACACATACGGAATGATCCGTCTTTCATCTTAACAAACAAGACTGGTGCTCCACAAGGTGAGAAGCTTGGTCTTATTAAGCCCTTGCTGAGAAGTTCGTTAAGTTGACCAGATAGTTCCTGCATCTCTGCTGGTGCTAATCGGTAGGGCGACTTAGCTATTGGGATAGTTCCTGGGACTAAGTCGATTCTGAACTCGACCTGTCGTTGCAGAGGTAATCCTGGTAGCTCTTCTGGGAAAATGTCGGGGAAGTCACTCACTTCTGGAATGTTCTTTAGTTCTTTCATTTCGAGGTTCGTGTCGATGATGTGAGCAAGGAATGCATGGTATTCTTTACGCAGATATTTCTGTGCTTGAATACTTGATATAATACGGAGACTCGCACCGGGTTTATCGCTGTAGACGATGAGAGTTTCATTAGATGGGAGGTTTGTTGGATATAGTGTCTAAGTCCATAACTTTATATGGTATTTACTTGATCCGACCTGACATGGTCCATTTGGGTTGCATGGCATTGCAATACTTGGATAGACTAAATGAGAGAATAAGACACTTATGATTATTAATATATTATAAGTTCTAATATATTAATAATAGTATTATTTAATTAGTATTTGATCAAGTATTAATCTAGTATTAATTTGGTGATCAACGTGAGACTAATTAAATATATAGGGTTGATTATGACAATCATCAATTCTTTTATGGTGGATTAATGATCCATGGTTTATGGGTTTGGTTATAACCATATGGAGCTCCATGGATAGTCCATGGGAGTTACAAACCCATGGGTCATGAGAAATGAAGAGTCATGACAATTAGGGTTTACATTTGTAACTCCTAATTATGACACACTATAAAAGAAACCCTATAGCATGCAAAATCGGCACTAGTGTTACTAGAGTATTCTTGTGAGGGCATAGCCGATTTTGAAGTGTAGAAGTATTCTATCTAGTTATTCCAAGGTTGTAGTGTTGTGTGAAGCATTTGAGGCACAACATTTGGGGTGCTAGGCTCACAAAGACTTGAAGGAATCTAAGCAACAACAAGGTATGTGTTTCTACTAGTTTTTATGTTTTATGTAATCCCCATGCCATGCTAGTTAGGAAATAACCTTGAAAAAGAAATTTTCATGTATATAGAGAAAACATAGATTCAAGGTTATTAGGGTTGCATGTACACTTAGGAAGTGTTAGAATGCTCAAAACCCAACAGTGGTATCAGAGCCTAGGAGTGTTTTCTGTATACTTGATGCAAAACTGCTTAAAAAATGAAAAATCTGCTCATTGACGAATGGACTCGCCGAGTTTATGGGGAGGACTCGCCGAGTCCATGAACAAATTCATCCTACTCGACGAGTAGAATCATGCACTCGACGAGTAGGAGCGTGTCGGACAATTTTTCGTGCTTTGTTGCTAAAAATGGATTAAAATCATTATCCCAATATGTTTTGGACTTGTAAAATCTGTTTTTCAAAATTGATAATGATTATGTTAACCCATTTTACATGATTTTTATCAATTTTCAAGTATTGTATATGTTTATATGATTTCTTGAAATTGCTTGACATGAGTTTGTGTTCTTATGAGTTTTTAGAAGATCATAGGAATTATGTGTAACTTCCATGTGTGTTTAATTCATGATCTTAATGGCAATAATGGTGTCCATAACTTGTCCTCAAGTTATGGATAACCAAAAGTTACTTCTTTAAAAGTTGTCATTAAAGAATAGTAGGTTTCATAAAATGAAGAGTCTTCAACATTATGAACCATTAAAACTCATAAGTTACAAATTTGAAGAGTCTTGAAATAGTTTCAATACTTGCCCTCAAGTTTTGGAATTTGTAAAGTCTTACACTTTAATTCCAATTTTTTTTTTTTAAAAGTTAAAAAAAATTCAAACTTTATGGACTTCATTAAATTAATTAAAGTGTTTAATTAAAAGAGTTAATAATTCCATAAAGACATGGTTTAAGTTTAATTAAATTAAGAGTATAGTTTAGTTAATAGATTAAACCACCAAGTATTTTAAATGTTTAAAATACACCCTTGTACTATTATTATCATTTTAATTATATAGATATGTATAAGAATATGTCAATCTTATCGTTAGTAGGCCTCATTCACGAAGCCGGTCTATAAGGGGGGTATAAGGTTGTTGCCTATAAAAAGGTGACTTAATGGGTGTCCATTCTCACCCACCGCTTCCTTGATCGGTGGAGGGTCGTTAGCCGAACGGGTAGGATGCGACTTTAAATACTCATTAAAAGTATAATGAATTATAAAGTAACTATACATTATAAATTCCCAATCTTAGTTACTTTAGGAAAATGTGAAATTGGTGCTAGCCCATAAAATTACACTTTGTACCTTACCAAGTCGTTAGTGGAGCGTGTGTGGTTAACCGACACACTAACATGGACTAGTAAGAGTGGCAAAGGGTAACTTGAATTTATTATAGATCGGTGGAGTGTGCGTGGTTAACCGGCACATCGATTAGGTAATATTGTTGAGGGTTGTAACAACGCAAATTTTCAAATAAATTTTTCGTTTTAAATAAAGTGAGTTCATTCAACCAATAATATTTATTTCATGTTTCAAAACAAATACATATGTAAAACCCCCAAGATCTCAAATAGCAGCAGTGTGTATGCATCAAGCGACGCCTTCCCACGGTCCTCGCTAGTACCTGAAACACATACATAACAACTTGTAAGCATAAATGCTTAGTGAGTTCCCCAGTATACCACTTACACATATACGCCTTTCCAGGCCCGGACCTTCCGGTCCACAGTACAATGCCTTCCGGCCCATATGATAATCGCCTTCCGGCCCATAAGATGATTGCCTTCCGGCCCATTAACATATAACACATAATACATTTACTCTAACACATATATCACATATATCATATATCATACCTGACCTTCCTGTCACATAATACATTGCCTTCCGGCCCATAGAAACATACATAGCATGCATAGCAACTATTCCTTTCAATTATAGCACATATAAAACACATAACATATCCGACCTTCCGGTCACACAGTCAAACCCTTCCGGGTATAGTATAGTGAGAAGACTCACCTCGTGGTAATGAATACTATCAACTCTTGAAATCACCCGCACTCGATCCGCCGGTCTGCAGACTCCCTATAATACCATATACCCTTGTTAATAATCTTGTCATTCAATACAACTGACCTTAAGGAACTACATGCAGGTCAACTCTGGTCAACGGTCAACTGGACCGGACTCGTCGAGTACCAAGGTGACTCGACGAGTCGAGACGTCCTCCCCAACTTTCCCTGATGTTCCCTTTTCTACTCGTCGAGTATTCCCCTTGGCTAGACGAGATCCACGTGGAAGAATCGTGGGGCCACCCCGACTCCACTCGCCGAGTCTGAAGAACGACTCGGCGAGTTCCAGTGAACCTTCAAGCTACTCGCCGAGTCTGAAGAGCAACTCGGCGAGTCTCAGTAAATCTTCAAGCTACTCGCCGAGTCTGTTCCTACGACTCGGCGAGTCCATGCCATGCAGTCGATCAAATGCTTCCTGAATTACGTATGATTCCGAACCACGCACACGTGGGACTTCCTGTACCTCTAGACATCCTATTACTGGAGTATAAACATTCGTATAATAGCATAACAATCCCTCAAATCACCAAATGGGTTTCCTAAACCCTAAATCCATGAACACATCAAAATAACAGAAACGAATCGAAATGATACCTGGAACGTGTTCTCTGTGTCCCCAAGCTTCAGAACTCGACCCACTTGATCTTCCTTTGGCCAAACTTTCCTTCTTCTTGTCTAGAAATTCCTTCAAAGCCCCAACAAACTTCCCTCCGATTCTAAATGTTCGCAGATGTTTAGGTGTTTCTCCAATCGACCAAAAGACGGTAATGACGGCCTAAGAGGCGTTATATACAATCGCAAACCAAACGGCTAGGGTTTCTGCTGAGCAGCGTCGACTCGCCGAGTCCATTCGCGAACCCGCGACCAAGTCTGTGACCCTACTCGGCGAGTCTGGATCCAACTCGCTGAGTCCCAACCAAAAATGCCCCCAAAGCAATTTTTAAAGCAATACCTGAAATTCCGGGCTGTTACTGATGGGTTTTGGTCATAAGACATCCTATGTGCTCATACAAACCCTAATGCTTGGATCTAGGTTTCTCTATTGTACATGCTTTGAATCCAAGACTATAAACCCTAATTCTAACATATGGTAATCGACATTAACATATAATTAGGTTTAGAACATACCTTGATTGTTATGTAGCAATAACAATCCTAATTCCTCCTTGTATTGACTTTGGAATGCTTAAAGTCACAAGTGTCACTCCTCTAATGGCTTACAAACACCATAAGCAAATGGAGAAGGTATAAAGAGAGAGGTGAGAGGTTAGAATTCGTATCTAGGACCTCTTGGGAAGGGATACACGAATTCATGACCCTAGGGGTGTTTATATAGGTGTAGAGATAGGGTTTCAGTCATTATCCTTATCTAGTTGATTATCCATTAAGCAACCAATAAGATAATCCTTGAATCCTTATCATACTCGAATTCTAAGGCTTTCCAACCTTAAATTCGTCCACCATATAAATAAGATAATCCTTACCTTATTTTGTAACTATCACATAATTACAAATCAGCCCCTCTAGTTTAATTAATTACATTTGATCACAAAACTAATTCTTAATTAATTATTGACCAATATTAATTAAACAAATATGATTTCTCCTTTAATATATTATTCTTATAACATATTAATAAATCATATTATCCTCTCTCTCTTTATTCATTTCTCCAATCAAGTTGCTTTGGTGAAGGCAACCCAAAAGGACCATGCACCATCGGGTCAAGTACATACCAAAATAGTTATGGACTTAGACACTAATCCAACAGTCTCCCACTTGGATAAGTCTAACAACTATTCTGCGTATGACTTCAGATCCTGATATGCAATCGTAGCTTTCCAAAGCCGCTGTCAACTTTGATCATATCAGATACGCGTGTCCTTAGATAAGGGATCATATATTCCTCCATTCTAGATATCGTATGAGATATGATTTCTAATCATTCTCTTTGTACTATATCTCGATTTCCGGTTTATGACGACAGACTAATTGAACAAATCAAATTAGCCCTAGCCCGGCCGAGCATTTACGTATGTCATCACTAAACCATCGAGGGGCCCAAAAGATATCACTTTTATCCTTTTTTGGATAAAAGGAACGGATAAACTTTGATACAATGCTCGCTTGCACTCACTCACCGAATTACACACAACAATATGTTTTATAACACCAAGTTACTGGTGCGTTTACATATTATCAATGTGCAACCGATCAGCAAGATACAACTCACACATCTCGGTTTCAAGAATATAAGATGTTATCGTCTCACTAATCACTCGAGATAGTGATCCAAGTGAGCGTGGGTTTAAATCCAATGCTCAAATCATATTCATAAGCACTCATGAACGTTGCAGCAAACATTTGCTTATGTCTAATACTCTTCTAGACAATCCACACACCAATTCACGACAGTCTTCATTCATATCTACTTCCAACATATGAACGACTGTGGCCCGTTCGAATAATTCGATTATTCTTAATAAACTCAATTATTCTGGAAGTCAAAACATGCAAGGTGAAACACAAAAATAATACTAATCCCATATGGCCTCAAACCTTTGAGTATAAACAAAACACGTTTTATTTATCACCATATCGATTACTCATTATTTGTCGTTTCGGGTAATCAACTTTTTACTTGAATTATTACACTTGTCCCATGCTCCTAGCATGCACACAATGTTTACCTATGGTTCTTTTGTGAAATAGACAAATTGAACACATTTCCAATCATTCTCATTTTACAACTCCAAATCCATTTTATTAAGTGTAAGAATATCAAATTCTTGTTACTTATAGAATATACTAGATTCTAACACTTTATGCAACGATCCTTTTGTAATGTCACTACACCAAAGTCTCAAAGTCTATTGCCAATGATATTACAAAGTCCTCTATCGGAGATTGTTACAAGACAATTCCTTAGATATGATGTCTCTCACTCAAAGTACATTCCTTTGAACATCCTTTTGCATAAAAGTTTCTAATCTAGACATAGATTTTCAATATTTACTTCCTAATATGGACACGCTTCCATATTTTCAATATGACAACTAATTTCTTAATAGAATCTTTTCTATTCATCATAATGTCAATATGGTCCATTAATACCATGCTTCCAACTACTCACAAGCAACCAATCCTCGTCGAACTTTGGATTGTTCTTTGACAGTTGTTTAATTATTTTAGTCAAAACCGATTCTAGTCCCTTTTCCCTCTAAATACGCTAGACATTTGGAAAATTTTAGAATGGTCAAACATTAAAGCATTTGCAATCGATCCTATACCCGAAGCGTATGGGACATGATGCACAATGTTTTATTTGCTATGTTCTCAAAATTCGAATTGTGAAGAGGAATGCCGTAATCATAATCGAAATTTTAAGAACACACTATGTACCTTTGACTAAATTTATTAACATTCCAAAACCTAATCCTTTAGATTTGAAATGAAGCATAATATTCTCTCCCTTAATTATAGCAAAACAACCTTTCAATTCTTACAACTTTGCAAAGTATGACTCTTGTTTTCTATAATTAATATTGCCAACTATGCAATACGTGCCTTAATAATCATACAATCATAACATTTATGCTCCCACTATCATGATGATTATTATAAAACATAACACTTATGCTCCCACTAGCTTCGAGATGTATTCATACACATCTTAACTTCCAGAAAGACAATACCTATTGAATTTCTTAAGTCCATGTTTTTAATACTTAGTGCTTTGATAATCTTTTATCAAGACTTCTTATACACTTTTGCCTTAGATAGTTCATATGTGTGTCTTAACAATTAAGACTAATTGCCAAACCTCACAATTCAAATTATGAAAAGGGATGTCGTAACCATGATCGAATTCGAGAATGCAATTTTACAATCACTATCTTTTAAAATCTTTCTTAGTGAAAGCATTTTCTCACAATCATTTTCATGAAGGAGGAAATCTTATGACACTTAGATTTAAACGGTGTATGTGTTTCTATCCATGTGAATTTGTTAAAACCAAAGTTTTACGATAAATTCAAACTCATATGGATCGAACTTTCTTAATCTTGATTTCTTGCCTTATGGTAGCACAGCTGCCCACCACGTCTTCCAAGTAGTTAAACAGCTCACCTTTTCCTATCAATGTACTTTCCATTGATCAAGGTCCTTGCCTTTTATGCATTCAAATGAGAACTCATAGGACTCACATGCATAATTAACTCGATTGGATTGGCACAGAAACAAAATAATGTCAACATGCTAGGTTGTAAACCTCAACTCGTGTGCTAGTGATAATCGATAAGGTTTATTTGATTTGTTCTTGAAACCTTTCAAGACCATTAAGACTCCCACTGACTCCTTGACATATAAGATTCTTTTGTCAATAAACATTTCTTGACAAACCAATATTCAAGAGTTAGTGTAGTTTTTATCAAAACACTTCACAATTGGTCCTAGTTGGTCTTTTTGTCTTATCCAAGACATCACAACTTTCCACATTTGATGAATGTTATAAACCTTTAATACTTTTCACTCAATGTCACAATATAGACTTTAAGACTTGTTTTGGAACGAAGTATGATTGTCTTCTTGATTTGACCATTTCATCAATCTTTGATTCCTCTTCTTGGACATACAATTGTACCAAGACTCACTCAGAGGATCAATTGAGATATGGTTCTTAATCATTAAGACCTATCATAAAGCATAAAAGCTACTCTCCCTTCTTCTTAGAATGGAGAAACTCTTATCTTTCTGCCTATTTGATTCTTCTTATTCGTTTTGCTATTGATCTAAACCCTTTAATCAATTCAAAATTACACTTAATCTTGTAAGTATAATCATATTTACTAAACCTTTAGTAAATCATGACGAATATCTTTGTTACTCTTATGGTGAACTCGATCAACACACAACTTTGTGTACTCGATCTCCTAGTCCTTCACTTGACACTTTGTCAATGAATTAGTCTAATTTCCAAATATGAAATTTCTCAGTCATCATGCAACCAAGTTTCTGTCCAATTGAAACTTGGGCGATGAGAAACTCTCCTTATTTGGTAAATTCTTGACATTTCCATAAATAACATAACTAAGAATCACATCCATTCGTTGTAGAAATATTCAAACATCAATTTTCATAACGATTTCATTGCAAGGAAATAAACAAATAAATAAGTCAAACAAAATTTGTTTTATTTATAAAAAGCAGCGGAAAAACATTTGTCCTTACAATGCAAAATCTATTGAAAACTATGTAAAAGAAAATTTCTAACAACTCTATCATAACTATCTAAGCTCAAAATCCAATCTTCAAGTCCATGCGATCGAGATCCATCTCTTGTGATTAGATTCATCTTGCTCTCTTATCAAGCTTCCTTTCTTTTCACCGATCCTTCAAAACATTCAAATGCAATCTTATTACATCATGTATTAAGAATTAATGAATAGGAACTCAATGGAGTTAGATAGTGGATTCTTACCTAAAGCGTAGTCATACTTTTGACTCTCCCATCTCTTAGATCTCTTAGGTAAATAGGGCAACTTCGTCTCCGATGCCCCTTCTCTTGGCAATAAAAGCAAATTGACTCTTTTGGAACAACACATGGAACTACTTCAGACATCGCATTTTTCTTATGATCAAACTTTTCGATCATTGCATGTCTTTCATTGCCATTGTCTATATCCATAGAGGTATTGAAGGCAGATTCACCAATCAACTTTTCTTTTCTATTGCGCCAAACCATTGCTGATTTAGCAGCAATAAGCATATAGGTGAGATCTATAAGGGTCACGTCGTAGCTCATCATATAGTACTCTCTTACGAACTCACTATACGAGTTAGGAAGTGACTGAAGAATCCAATCAACAGCCATCGCTTCACCGACAACAGATCCCATCATTCTTAATCTATTAATGTGTGACTTCATCCCTAAGACGTGTGCACACACCGACTTGCCCTCTTTATGTTTACTTGCCAAAAGGGCTTGAGTGATATTGAACTTTTCAATTTTACAATCTTGTGGGTTAGGGAGAATAATTGGAGGAGGAGGAGGAAGTGAAGCATGATTTCTTGTTCCTCGATCGAATCGTGGAATATCATCTTCATGTGGAATGCTTGTTCCACGGGATTTGAGAAGACCATAGTTGTCGAACTTTGACATCGGGAGAAAAACGAATTCAAGTTAGTTGATTGATTGAGTCCTTGGTAAATCACCCAAATGAAATTCCAAGGCTAGGACCCAACACAATATCCTACAACTCGGGAGAGGGATGCCGTAACCCAAATTGCAGAACATTTGAAGGTAAGTGAATGACGATTCACTAGTTTCCACCATGAAAAACGAAAAAGAAATTTAAGTTTTAAATCTATGAAAACTCCTAGATCCTTTGAGATTCATTGAACATTTCAATGGCATGTTTAAATCTCAATATGCCCCTCTTGTTTGTGACTGGGATGCCGAGGATCACAAAGCGGGTGTGAATAACCATGCAAACTACATGGTGCCCTCACATGTTACAATCACCTATTCGATGTGCCGGTAAACCACACACGCTCCACCGAACTATGACAAACATTGAGTCACCCTTTGCTACCTTTGCTTAGAACCATTTAGTGTGCCGGTAAACCACACACGCTCCACTAACGTTTTCGCAAGGGCACAAAGTGTAATTTCATGGAATTGCATCAATTCACTTTTGCCTAAGTAACTAAGATTGGGAATTTGAAAAACATTTAGTTACTTTGTATTTCATTATAATTATAATGGAAGGTTTCGTCCTATCCTACCCGTTCGGCTAACGACCTTCCACTAGTCAAGAGTGCGGTGGGTAAGAGTGGATACCCATTCAATCGCTATTTTATAGGCAATTTCCTTAAACACCCCTTATAGACCAGCTTCGTGAATGAGGCCTACTAACGGTAAGACTGACTTTTACTCATACATATATATAATGTTATACTTTTAATGTTATATATAGTATAGGGTGTATTTTATACTTTTAAAATACTATGTGGTTAACTTTAACAATTACACTTTTAATTCAATTAAAAGGTTAACCTAAACCTTTATGGATTTATTAAATCTCTTTTAATTATACTCCTTAATTAATTAATAAAACCATAAGGGTGTGATTTGAACTTTTCAAAAACATTACTAGGGTTTTAGAATTCAACATTTCTAATTAAACCTTTAATCAACTTTTAAATTCCAAAACTTGAGGGCAAGTTTTGAAACCTTTTTCAAAACATTAGGGTTTTAACTATTTAAAATTTAAAACTCCAAAACTTTTGGGTTCAAATTTAAACTATAAAACCTAAAGGGGAAAATATGAAACCTTTCATAACAACAAGGATCAAATAACAAATAATTTTAAATTAACATTTAATCACATAATTATCCATATTTGATTTATTTAATGATTTCTTGCAAAACAATTTATCAATTTACTCAAAATAATTAATCAATTATCTTATAAGGAAACAATTATCTTGTTAATTGATAATTATCTTTAATTAGATCAAGAATATAGTCATATATATCATAAAATCGGATTTATATTGATCTAACATGATAAGGTAACTATCCATATGCAAAAACAGCAAGAAATCCCGAGATAAGCATTATCTGACGAGTTGACTCGTCGAGTCAGGCATGGACTCGTCGAGTCTGCATGGACTCGGCGAGTTCAGCCATGGACTCGGCGAGTCCAGCCTCCACAATCCAAAAAATCGAATTTTTCAGTTATACAATGCATCAATACAATTGAAACCAAGCTAGGCTCTGATACCACTGATGGGATAAGCATTATCTGACGAGTTGACTCGTCGAGTCAGGCATGGACTCGTCGAGTCTGCATGGACTCGGCGAGTTCAGCCATGGACTCGGCGAGTCCAGCCTCCACAATCCAAAAAATCGAATTTTTCAGTTATACAATGCATCAATACAATTGAAACCAAGCTAGGCTCTGATACCACTGATGGGTTTTGGTCATAAGACATCCTATGTGCTCATACAAACCCTAATGCTTGGATCTAGGTTTCTCTATTGTACATGCTTTGAATCCAAGACTATAAACCCTAATTCTAACATATGGTAATCGACATTAACATATAATTAGGTTTAGAACATACCTTGATTGTTATGTAGCAATAACAATCCTAATTCCTCCTTGTATTGACTTTGGAATGCTTAAAGTCACAAGTGTCACTCCTCTAATGGCTTACAAACACCATAAGCAAATGGAGAAGGTATAAAGAGAGAGGTGAGAGGTTAGAATTCGTATCTAGGACCTCTTGGGAAGGGATACACGAATTCATGACCCTAGGGGTGTTTATATAGGTGTAGAGATAGGGTTTCAGTCATTATCCTTATCTAGTTGATTATCCATTAAGCAACCAATAAGATAATCCTTGAATCCTTATCATACTCGAATTCTAAGGCTTTCCAACCTTAAATTCGTCCACCATATAAATAAGATAATCCTTACCTTATTTTGTAACTATCACATAATTACAAATCAGCCCCTCTAGTTTAATTAATTACATTTGATCACAAAACTAATTCTTAATTAATTATTGACCAATATTAATTAAACAAATATGATTTCTCCTTTAATATATTATTCTTATAACATATTAATAAATCATATTATCCTCTCTCTCTTTATTCATTTCTCCAATCAAGTTGCTTTGGTGAAGGCAACCCAAAAGGACCATGCACCATCGGGTCAAGTACATACCAAAATAGTTATGGACTTAGACACTAATCCAATAGTTACAGGGTACCAAGTCAATTTGTATGGTTATTCACACCTTGTTTGTGATCCTCGGCATCCCATTCACAAACTTGATAGGGCACAATCGAGATTCAAACATGCCATTGAAAGTTCAATGTATCTCAAAGGATATAGGAGTTTCAAATCCAATTAAAACTTAATTATATTTTGTTTTTCATGGTGGAAATTGGTAAATCATCATTTACCTACCTTTAACTATTTTATAACTTGGATTACGGCATCCCTCTTCCAGTTATAAATAGGTTATTGGGTCCTAGCCTTATTATTTCATATTGGGTGTTATATTAAGGACTTTAAATCAACTAACTTGAATTTCTCCCATTATAGATGTCTAGTTTAGACAGCTATGGTCTTCCTAAATCTTTAGGGACAAGCTTCCTAATGAAGATGATATCCCGAATGACAATCAAGGTGAAAGATCAATCCCTTTGTTGTGCATTAGTGGGACTGAAAATCATACTTCACTTCCTTCACCTACTCCAATAAATCTCCCTATCCCACAAGTTTCAAGACATGATAAGTTCTTAGTCACTCAATCCCTATTGGCAAACAAAGTCTATATGTGCTTAGGTCTTGGAGATTAAGTCACATATTGACAAGCTGGGAGAGTTGGGTGTCAAAGTCTCAAGGTAGTTGGCTGTTGACTTGTTCACTCCCTGATGACAGATCACGACATGACCCGTAATGATCTTACCTATTTGCTTGATGATGCAAAATCAGCAATGATTTGGAGCATTGGTAAAGTAAAATTTGATTGGAAGATCAACTTCCCAAACTTCTATGGACATTGACAATGGTAACATTGGAAGTCCAGAAAAACTTTCTCTTCCCAATTGAAAGGGATTGGCCATAGTCAACTCGGTTAACCAAATGGTATAGAGAAAGGCTAAGTCTGTGATAGTCCCATGTACCGTTTCCAAAGAGTCCATATGTTTCTGTTGCCAAAGGAAGGGCATTGGTTGCGAAGCTGCCAAATTTACCTAAAAATCCATAAGGATAGTAAAGTCAAATGTTTGTGTAAAGTCCATTATCTAACTTTATTAAGTTTCTATTCTGAGATTCTTATTGCATGTTGTGACTGGGTCACATATTGATGTTTAAGAATCAAAGAAGAGTGAAGAAAGCTAAAGGAAGTATATGCTGATTCTGGTCGTGAAGATGGATTTCGATTGCATGGTTCGGTGATCAAAATTTTGAGTTGTTACTTAAGAGTTAGATACATTGCTTAGGAAAGGATGACAACAAGTTTTCCATATGGATTGTAAGAATAAGTTTTCCGCAAAGTTTTAAAATAAAAGAAAATGGTTATGATTTTATTTATTTTAAGTATCCTTACAATGGCATTTGTGAAAAAGGTTGTTGCTTATATGTTTCCATTGATAAGCAATATGGGTAAATGTATTTGATTCTTTCATTAGTGGTAGTATCATAATTTACCAAATAAGGAAAGATTCTCATCACCCAAGTTTCAGTTGGATAGAAACTTGGAATCATGCAAGTTGTATTGTGTGATGAATGAGAATTTTCATCTTTGGTAAATTAAGACTAATTCCTTGTTCACATGTACATGTGAGTCAAGTGAAGGACTAAAAGATTGGGTACACTTGGCTGTGTGCTGGTCAGGTCCACCACAAAGGTTGATAAGATTATTCATTATGATTTACTAAAGTTTAGTAAATATGGTTATACTTACAAGTTTAAGTATAATTATGGATCATTGAAAAGTTTCAATGATAGACAAAATGAGTAAGAAGAATCAAATAAGGCAGAAAGACAAAAGTTTCTCCAATCTGAAGAGATGGGAGAGTACTTGTGTATTTTGTTTTATGATTATCTTAGTGATTATGGAACCAGATCACAATTGATCCTCTAAGGACACCTTAGTTCGTTTGTTTGGCTAAGGAGAGGAATCACGAGTTGTTGAAATGGTTAAATCAAAAGATAAATCATACATCAAATCTTAGAGTCATACTCCAAGATTGAGCCATTGAGTGACATAATCTTTAGAAAGTTTATAACACTTATCAAATGTAGAGTAAGATATGTCATACTCTTGTACATTTGAGGTTGGTTAGTTGTGATTTTTTGGATAAAACAAAGATCAACTAAGTCTAATTATGGGAAGTGTTTAACTTGATAAGAATCCGCACTAGCTCTTGAATATTTGTATTGTCAAGGAATGGTTCTTGACAAAGATAAGTCTTATATTCAAGAGGATAGTGGGAGTCTAAAAGATTCTGAAATAGTTTCAAGAACTAATCAAGAGTTTTGTTAATCACTAGCCCACGACTTGAGGGTTGTAACCTATCGTGTTGACATATTCTGTGCTCATCCTAGTTAAGGTTGGCTTTGCATTGGAGTTATGAGAGTTCTCGACTGTTTGCATAACAACGTGGAAGCAATGGTAGGCCCTTAGCTGCCGGATGGCAAGAAATTAAGATTGCACAAGTTCAGTCCATATGAATTTGGAAGTGTCACTAACCTAGTCCTGTGATTATGGTTTTGACAAAATTCACATGGAAAAGAACACATACACCATAAAATCTAAGTGTCATAAGGTTTCTCTTCGATTCATGAAAATGATGGTAAGGAAACGCTGCCACTAAGAAGATTTTAAGTAGATAGCGGTTGTGATATTTGCATTCTCATATAGTTAGTGGAGCGCGTGTGGTTAACCGGCACACTAACTAGTGAGAATTTCAAAAGGTCTAGACAAACATTTGAGCTATCTAAGGAAAGGTGTATATTTTTGATAAAGTCTTATCAAAGCAATCTAGTATCAGAAATATGAACTTTGGTAAGAAAGTCAATAAAGTATTGATTTCTAGAAGTCCAGTTGATTTATGAGTACATGTCAAAGCTAGTGGGAGCATAAAGTGTTATGCTGGTAATCATTATGCTAGTGGGAGCATGGTGATTATGTTAAGTGTTGCAAGTTAGCAATATTAATTATAGAAAACAAAGTTTCAATTTGCTTTGAAAAGTTGTTTTGCTATAATTAAGGGAGAGGATTTTATACTTCACTCCAATTCTACAAGCTTAGATTGATATTTTAATCTACTTTAGTCAATAATATATATGAATGTTATGTCGGAATGGTTCAACATAAGGAAATTCTATATATGTTACGATCTCAAAATTCGATTATGATTACGGCATACCTCTTCATAGTTCGAATTATGAGAACATGGCAAATAAAATTTTATAGCATGAATCGTGTCCCATATGCTTCGGATATAGGATCGATTGAATATGCTATAATATTCATCCATTCTAAATTTTCCAAATGCCTAGGGCATTAAGATGGAAAAAGGAATAGAACTGGAAATGACTAAAATGATTAAGCAAAATTGTCGAGGACAATCTGAGGTTTACCAAAGATTGGTTGCTTGTGGACAATTAGAAGTATAGAGTACGGACCATATTGATGTATTTTGAAAAGCGGTAACTCTTGTTCAGAAGTGATGGTCAAAATGGTAATATGGAATTGTCTCCATAGGTGGAAGTTATTCTTTAAATCTGTGTAAGATTAAAGAACTTAATGCTAAGAAGGATGTTCAAAGGAATGTACTTTGAATTTGAGACTTCATTTCCATGGAATTGTTTTCCATTGGAATGCTCTGTAATGTCTGTTGCCAAGTCTTTGTGACCTCTGTGCATAGTCATTATAAGGGGATCATTGCATATAAGTTTAGAATCTAACAGATTACAGTAAATGGCAAGAGTTTGGTATTCTTGCATTTACAACAAGGATTGGAATTGTGAAATGAGCATCATTGGAATATTGACAATTGATCTATTTCACAAAAAGAGGACCATATGTAAACATAGTATGCATACTTGGAGTATGGCATAATTGTTGTTTGGAAAAACATAGTGTACGTGCTTGGAGCATGGGACAACTAATGTTTTAATTCAAGCATAAAGTTGATTAATCGAAACATAAATAATGAGTAATCAATATGGTGCTTAGATAAAAGTTGTTTTATTTACACCCAAGTGTTGGGGCTATATATGATTAAGTATTATTCTTGTGTTTCACTTTGCATGTTTTGACTTCCAGAATAAATATGTTATGGAATATATCATATTATTTAAACCATCCACAGACAGTCATATGTTGGAAGTAGATATGAATCAAGACTGTCATGAATTTGGATTGTATGATTTGTCTAAAGTGCTTTAGACAATGCAATGGTTGCTACAACATTCATGAGTACTCATAAGGGCAGAGTATTGGATTCAACCCACGCTCACTTGCATCACTTCATGTAATTTATCTCGAGTGATCGTGAGACGGTAATATCATATAAATCTTCAAACCTAGAGATATGAGTTGTTGACTATGAGTTGGTTATTCATTGATTGTATGAAAACGCATTGGTAACTCGATGTTATAAAACGTGCCTTTGTGAATAATTCAACAAGTAGTTAGTACAAGCATATCAGTCGAAGTTTATCTGTTCCTTCTAGAAATAGAAGTGATATCTGGGCCCCTCGATGATTTGGTTTTGACCTATGTACCGGGCCCGGTCAGAACTTAATTGATGTGTTCAATTTAGTTCTATGTCAAAACAAATCGGAGATCGAGAAACAAATGCTAGACAATAAGTAAGACCATGTTCCATGTGTTTGTCCGGATGATATCATGAGAACAGAGGATTATATGATCACTTATCTTAAATGGCGTATCATCATCATCTCAGTTCCGAGAGACTTTGAAAGAGCTACGATTGCTAGTCGGATTTTCAAGTCATATTTGCAAATATAGTTATTAGACTTATCCAAGTGGGAGACTGTTGGATATATTGTCTAAGTCCATAACTTTATTTGGTATGTACTTGATCCGACCCAGCATGGTCGATTTGGGTTGCATGGCATTGCAATACTTGGATAGACTAAATGAGAGAATAAGACACTTATGATTATTAATATATTATAAGTTCTAATATATTAATAATAGTATTATTTAATTAGTATTTGATCAAGTATTAATCTAGTATTAATTTGGTGATCAAAGTGAGACTAATTAAATATATAGGGTTGATTATGACAATCATCAATTCTTTTATGGTGGATTAATGATCCATGGTTTATGGGTTTGGTTATAACCATATGGAGCTCCATGGATAGTCCATGGGAGTTACAAACCCATGGGTCATGAGAAATGAAGAGTCATGACAATTAGGGTTTACATGAAACGACCAAAAATACGACCCAAAAATTTTTGTTTTTAATATAATCAAAACTATAATCAGAGTATCATATGAATAAACCATGCGTGATATGTCCCAAAATATAATAAGGTACTGTGTGGAAACTGTATCATACTACATCAAATCAACAACTAAATCAATCCCAGATTGAAGCTGAGGTGGTGGTGTGTGCGATGCCGTCACCCCGAGCTCTTCCCTTTGCTTACGGAAGTACCTGAAACCAAAACTGAAACTGTAAGCACGAAGCTTAGTGAGCTCCCCCCAAATTACCACATACCATACAAAACATATAAACACATATTGGGCCTTGCCCACTGCATCGGGCCGAGGCCCGGAAACTGCATCGGACCGAAGTCCGGAACTGACTGGGACCTTGTCCCCTGCATCGGACCAAAGTCCGGAACTAGCTGCATCGGACCAGAGTCCGGAACTAACTGCATCGGACCGGAGTCCGGAACTGACTGGGATCGTGTCCCCTGCATCGGACCAAAGTCCGGAACTAGCTGCATCGGACCAAATTCCGGAACTAACTGCATCGGACCGGAGTCCGGAACTGACTGGGATCGTGTCCCCTGCATCGGACCGAAGTCCGGAACTGACTGAGCATAGCTTAGCATATCATAACAAATATACTGCATACTGCATCGGGCCGTAGCTCGGAACATAAAACACATAACACATAGCGCATGAATTATGTCTGAACCACGAAGGCATCAAACATACTAACTACTACATCGAACCGAAGTCCGGAAACTACTACTAACTGGACGGGCCGGCATTGTGGTCTTAGACCCGTCCCTACTGGAAGGAAACTCACCTCGTAAGCTAGCGGATGAGTGTGTGGCTCGGAAAGCTAACGGCTGCTGCTCCTGAATCTCCTTGGCTACAAATCCATAAACACACTCAATCAATCACTAACACTACACTCGGGGTAAAATGACTCTTTTACCCTTGGTCAAAGTCAACTTACTCAGGGCTGACTCGCCGAGTCGGGATACCCAACTCGCCGAGTCCTAGACTCTCCTCTTAACTCTTACACGCTGATACTCGTCGAGTGTGGCATCGACTCGACGAGTGCCCTCTGGATCCAAGAACTCAGATGATCTTCATCCGACTCGCCGAGTCGGATGAACAGACTCGACGAGTTGTTCTTGATCCCCAAGAAGATTGCCTTGGACTCGCCGAGTTGTATGAACAAACTCACCGAGTCCCTCCATCACTGAGTCTACTCTCAACTCGCTGAGTCCACTCCCTAACTCACCTCGTCCACTCGACACTGATGAAACTGAAGAACTCGGGACTCGCGACCCGACTCGTCGAGTCGTTCTTCCGACTCGCCGAGTCGCCGCCATGCAACATATTTTTACTCGATTTCTCTTGAATCCAACACATGCAAATGATAGATCTGGGTCCAATAAGCTGTGTTACCACGTAAAGTTTCCAACTTTACGTGCACAACCTCATGAATAAGGGAAATAAGGCTAGAAGATGCACAACAAGAGTAGATCCATGGCTAATATGCAATGTAACATCAAAAAGATAGTAGACCTGGGCTCTACAACACCCCAACACTCAGATCCAAAGGTATTTCGACTTATTAAGACATTCATGCAAACATAAAGCTTGGAACAAACATCAAATAGCTCTTAAAAGAGCTCTAATGGAAGTTTAAGCATATAACCAGAAGGGAACTCCGAAAATACCTCATTAACTCAGATTTGACCTTGGATCTTTGCACTACAACTCGTTTCCTTGCTTCCTTCTTCTTCTCCTTCTTCACACCTTCACAAAAATGGCACTAAATCACTTATAAGCTCTCAAATGGGAGGATTAGGGTTTCTCACAGAGCTCTCAGGGTGAAAGTGGCGAGAATGAGGCTATAATGGGGTTTAAATAGTGGGCAAACCCGGGGATTTAGGGTTTCACCCAGACGGACGGACTCGCCGAGTCCGGGATATGGACTCGCCGAGTCCCCGGCTCCCGCGTGCACAAATACGCGACCCAACTCGGCGAGTCAGGCTAGAACTCGCCGAGTCCCTCTTGAAATTTAGACAATTGACAATTTATTAACATACCGAGAATGGGTCGTTACAATTCTCCCCCACTTGATTCAGACTTCATCCTCGAAGTCTGCAACGGCTGGATCTGCGAATAACTCCGGGTAGTGCGTTCTCATTTCTTCTTCAGTCTCCCATGTCCATTCAGACCCCTTCTGGTGCTGCCACTGCACCTTTACCAGCTGAATTACCTTGTTCCTCAAGGTCTTGGTCTTCCGTTCCAGAATTGCGATCGGCTTCTCGATATAATTCAGGCTGCTATCAACCTGGATGTCCTCCAAGGGAACGACTGCTGTCTCGTCCACTAAACACTTCCTCAACTGCGATACGTGGAAGGTGTTGTGTATCAAACTGAGCTCCTCAGGAAGATCTAACCGGTACGCAACCCGACCCACCCGGGCCAAAACCCTGAAAGGACCAATAAATCTGGGGCCCAATTTGCCCCTCTTCTGGAACCTGATGACACCTTTCCAAGGTGAGACTTTCAGAAGAACCATGTCTCCCACCTGGAACTCCAAGTCTAAACGCCTCCTGTCGGCGTAGCTCTTCTGCCGACTCTGCGCAGTCTGCAGTCTACTACGGACCTGCTGGATCAATTCCGTCGTCTTGAGCACCACTTCAGTGCTCCCCATGACTCGCTGACCGACCTTGCCCCAACAAATCGGGGTCCTGCACTTCCTGCCATATAACATCTCAAAAGGAGGTCGATCAATGCTCGCATGATAGTTGTTGTTATACGAGAATTCTGCTAAGGGAAGATACGTATCCCAACTGCCCCCAAAATATAAAACACATGCCCTAAGCATGTCCTCGAGAGTCTGAATCGTCCTCTCGCTCTGCCCGTCAGTCTGAGGATGAAAAGCGGTGCTGAAATGGAGACGAGTACCCATCTCGTCGTGGAATCGCTTCCAGAATCTGGACGTGAAGCGAACATCCCGGTCCGACACCATCGATACCGGCACTCCATGACGTGCCACAATCTCTCGCACATAGATATCGACTAACTTTTCCGCCGATATACTCTCCTGGATCGGGATAAAATGGGCACTCTTCGTCAACCGATCCACCACTACCCATATCGAATCCACTCCACGTGCGGTCCTGGGAAGTTTGGTGATAAAATCCATGGTGATATCCTCCCATTTCCATACGGGAATGACCAACGGCTGCATCTTGCCATGAGGTCTCTGGTGCTCCGCCTTGACCTTCCGGCAGGTCAAGCATCTCTCAACGTACCAAGCGACGTCCCGCTTCATGCAGGGCCACCAATAATCAGGTCGAAGATCTCGATACATCTTCGTCGCCCCTGGGTGGATAGAAAATCGAGACTTATGAGCCTCGTCCATCAATACCTGCCGTACTCCACCCCAGTACGGTACCCACACCCTACCATGAAGCGTCAACAAACCCCGACTATCGTAATCAAACGATGCTACTCGACCCACTATTCTCTCACATTTCTGCCTCTCCTCCTTGAGGCCCTCCACCTGAGCCTCCTTGATCCGCTCCAACAGCGGAGTGATCACTGTCATCCTCATGCACAGATCCCTGATAGGGGCCGCCGACACTTTGCGGCTTAGGGCGTCGGCCACCACGTTGGCCTTCCCTGGATGATAAAGGATCTCACAATTATAATCCTTTAATATGCCCAACCACCTCCTCTGCCTCATGTTCAGACTCGGCTGAACCATAAGATACCGCAAACTCTTGTGATCCGTGTATATAGTACAACGGACCCCATACAGGTAATGTCTCCAAATCTTGAGGGCAAACACAACTGCCCCCAGCTCCAAATCGTGGGTAGGATAATTAGCCTCGTGAGGCTTCAATTGTCTCGAGGCATAAGCTACCACATGGCCTCGCTGCATCAATACTACTCCCATACCTGTGATCGAAGCATCACAATAGACTACGAAATCCTCTACTCCCTCTGGCAAGGTAAGAATCGGGGCCTCGCACAATCTCTGCCTGAGAGTCTTGAACGCCGCCTGCTGCTCAGGCCCCCAACGAAAAACCACAGACTTCTTGGTTAGTCGGGTGAGTGGCACTGCTATCTTGGAGAAGTCCTGAATAAATCTCCGATAATACCCTGCCAATCCTAGGAAGCTCCGAATCTCAGATGGAGACCTCGGGACCTCCCACTGCATCACAGCCTCAATCTTGGCCGGGTCAACCAAAATACCTTTTTGGTTAACGAGATGCCCAAGAAACTGCACCTCGCGCAACCAGAACTCGCACTTGGAGAACTTTGCGAAAAGTCTCTCCCTCCTCAAAGTTTCCAACACCTCCCGCAGGTGCTCCTCGTGCTGCCCCTGAGTCTTGGAATATACCAAGATGTCATCTATGAATACTATCACCGACCGATCCAACATCGGTCTGCACACGCGGTTCATGAGATCCATGAACGCGGCTGGGGCATTGGTGAGCCCAAATGGCATCACCACGAACTCATAGTGACCATACTGGGTCCTGAACGCAGTCTTCTGTACATCCTCATCTCTAACCCTCATCTGATGATATCCAGAGCGTAGATCGATCTTGGAGAACCAAGATGCTCCCTGAAGCTGATCAAACAAATCATCTATCCTCGGAAGTGGGTAACGGTTCTTCACCGTTACTTTGTTCAACTCCCGATAGTCAATGCACATCCGATGCGACCCATCCTTCTTCCTCACAAATAAGATCGGCGCTCCCCAAGGCGAACTACTCGGCCGAATGAAACCCTTGTCTAACAGCTCCTGAAGCTGTGTAGACAACTCCTGCATCTCAGGGGGAGCTAGCCGATATGGTGCTTTGGCTATCGGAGCCGCACCAGGAACTAGATCGATCCTGAACTCAACCTGCCTCTCTGGAGGTATCCCCGGCAAATCCTCGGGAAACACATCCGGGTACTCTCGAACAATAGGAACATCATCAATCGTCGTCTTGCCCTTCTCCCGGGCATCCAAGACGTATGCGATAAAACCGGCGCAACCCTGCTGAACATAGCGCCTCGCCCTTGCGGCGGAACAAAAGATCGGACCACGCTGTGGCCTCTCGCCCTGAATCACTAACTCTCCCCTACTGGGAGTGCGAACCCTCACTAGCTGAAGCTCACAATCAATCACCGCCCCATTGGGGCTTAGCCAATCCATGCCCACGATAACTTTATTCCCTCGCAGGGGAATGGGAATCAGGTCCACTGAAAACTGCTCATCGAATATCTGAAGAGAACACCCTCTGTGCACTCTGCCGACCCTCACGGTCCTATCATCTGCTATCTCAACCTCTAACGGACAATCCAGCTCCCTTGGATCTCTGCTAAATTTCTTGCTAAGCGCAAGCGATACAAATGATCGAGTAGCTCCCGAATCGAACAATACCAAAGCAGAAATGCCGTTCACCAAGAACGACCCTAAATAAAGCATATCATCAAGAAATATACAAACGATAACAATAATAATCAAAAGGTGAAGGAAAGATACCTACCCGTCACCACATCAGGAGTCGCTCGCGCCTCCTCTGCTGTCATCTGAAACGCCCGGCTCTTTGCTGCTGGTGCATCAAATCGGCCCTGCCGGCCATCTGTAATCCTCAAGGTGGCAGGGGCAGGCGCAACCACCTTCCCTGCTGCAGCTAAACTGGGACACTGGGACTTTTTATGTCCCCTCTGATTGCACTGAAAGCAAATCAGGTCTGATGCTGGAACCGCAGTAGCAGGGGCCGTACAATCCCTACTCATATGCCCAATCCGACCGCACTTGTAGCAGCCGGAATTCCCTGCCTTGCACGCCCCCTCGTGCATCCTCCCACACTTGCCACACCGACCGTGGCTCTGCTGACTCCTGGGCCTGTGATCTGAAACCTTGGGCTTTTTGCCCGCACTACCTGAACCCGAAACCGCCTCCGGTTTCCTCTTCCTCTCCATCTCGAGATCAATCTCCCTCTCCCTGGATCTAGCAATCATGTCGTCCAGCGTTTTACAGCTGGACCGGCTCACAAACATGCGGATATCACTCCGCAACATCTCATGATAACGGGCCTTCTTCATCTCCTCATCGGCTGCATACTGAGGAACAAGAAGGGCCCTCTCCCTGAACTTGGCGGTGATCTCCGCCACTGACTCGGTAGTCTGAGTAAGATCCTGGAACTCCCTGGCTAGCTGCTGCACCTCAATGACCGGTGCAAACTCCGCCCTGAACCTGGTAGAGAAATCAGTCCAGGTCATAGCATCCAACGCCGCATCATCCCCGATGGCATGTCCTACCTCCTCCCACCAGTCTCGTGTCCTGTCCTTCAGGAGACAGGATGCCAATCTGACCTTGTCCCCCTCGGGACATCTGCTAGTGCGGAATGCGTTGGCCACATCCGCCAACCACCTGGTACTCGCTATGGGGTCCCGTGCCCCGTGATAGTCAGGAGCCCCGCATGCCCTGAACTCCCTGAAAGTAAGAGTGCGCGACCCCATCACGGCCGCCATCTCAGCCCGGAAAGTACTCAGTCTCTCATCCATCATCTCCAAAATACCCTTCTTGATCGAACCGAAGATCACAGGAGTCTGCTCCAATATGATGCGGGTAACCTCAGAAGAAAGGAACTCTCTGGTCTGCTCATCCATCTGCCCGACCTCCGGGCCTGATCCCGATCCTCATCCCCCTCCGGCATCTGAGCTGCCGCCTGCTGGTCTCGGGCGCAAAACTACCATTCTGAAACATATCATAACTGTTGGATAAGGTGTCTAAGTCCATAACTATTTCTGGTATGTACTTGACCCGACCCGGCATGGTCCATTTGGGTTGCATGGCACCATGCAATTGGATAAACTAAATGAGAGAAATAACGCTTGGAGATTATTAATATATTATAAGTTCTAATATATTAATAATATTATTTGATTAGTTTGATCAAGAATTAATTTAGAATTAATTAAGTGATCAAAAGATAACTAATTAAATATATGGGTTGATTAAGTAAATCATCCATATCTTGTATAGTGGGCTAAAAGGCTCCATGGATCATCAAGTTGGGTTCCACCCATAGGATGCTCCATGGATGCTCCATGGGAGTTACAAACCCATGGGTCATGGAAATGAAGAGTCATGACACATTAGGGTTTAACCCTAGATGTGTCAACACTATATAAGGAATATGATCTCCTCCCAAATCGGTTACAACAAAGAAATAGAGGGCTTGGCCGATTTTGAAGAGTGTGAATTCTCTCATAAGTTCTTCCAAGAGCATTTGGTGTTGTGTGAAGCATTTGAGGCATCACCACTTGAGGTGCTAGGCTCACAAGGTTTCAAGGAACACAAGCAACAACAAGGTAAGTTATTCTATCTATACTTTATGTTAAAATTGTTCCCCATGTATGCTAGATAGGATATAACCTTGGAATTCAACTTTGCATGACAAATTAGACAAACATAGATCCAAGGTTATTATGGTTGCATGTACACTTAGGAAGTGTTAGAATGCTCAAAACCCATCAGTGGTATCAGAGCCTAGGCTTGTTTGTTCTTATTTGTGCTTAAAAGTTGAAAACAGGATCGAAAATTTGCTGTCTGCGATCGGACTCGTCGAGTCTATTGGTGGGACTCGTCGAGTCCATGTGTATCTTCAACCAACTCGGCGAGTCATGTTCATGCACTCGGCGAGTAGGGTCGAATGAGTGCAGAATTTCGATTCAGTTGCTGGAAAATGAAATAGAAACATTACCCTAAACTGTTTTAGTAAATATAAACTTGTTTTTGGTGGTGTAATGTTTTACTAATTCATTTACAACAACTAGTTATCAAAATTACAAAGTTTTATGTAATTTTTGATTATGTTCATATTCATGTTCTTGTTCTTATGATGTTTTAGATGATCATAGGAATTATTTGTAACCTATTTGGTAGTTTAATTCTTGATCATAATGTGTTTTAATGGAGTCCATAACTTATCCTTAAGTTATGGAAAACCAAGAGTCACTTGAGTTAAAAACCATTAAGAAAACACAAGAGTTATAAAAATGAAGAGTCTTCATTTTATGACTCTATTAAACTCATAAGTTACAAGAAATGAAAAGTTTTGAAAGTTACAAAACTTGCCCTCAAGTTTTGGAACAAGTAAAGTTAAGTTAAAACTTTAGTTCCAACCCCTAGAATTTTAAAAGTTAAAATTCAACCCTTATACTTATATTATGATAATTTAATAATTATATATATATGTATAAGAACAAGTCGTCTTACCGCTAGTACGCCTCATTCACGAAGCCGGTCTATAAGGTGGGTATAAGGTTGTTGCCTATAAAATGGTGACTTAATGGGTGTATATTCTCACCCACCGCTTGCTTGACTGGTGGAGGGTCGTTAGCCGAACGGGTAAGACAAGGACTTATAAATTCTCATTCAAAGTATGATGAATATAATAAAGTAACTAAATGTTTATTAAATTCCCAATCTTAGTTACTTTAGGAAAAATGTGAATAAGGTGCTAATCCATGAAATTACACTTTACACTTTGTCAAAGTCGTTGGTGGAGCGTGTGTGGTTAACCGGCACACTAACTTGGACTTAACAAGGTAGGTAAAGGGTGACTTAAGGTTTATTATAGTATCGGTGGAGCGTGTGTGGTTTACCGGCACATCGATTGAGTGATAAACTTTAAAGGTACCAAGTGATTTGCATGGTTACTTCACACCTCGTTTTGTGATCCTCGGCATCCCAGTCACAAAACCTGGAGGGCACTCCCGAGATCGAAACATGCCTTTGAAAAGTTCATTGGATCTCAAAGAATCTAGGAATTTCTAAAACCAATAAAAACTAAATATTTAATATTTCGGTTTTCGTGGTGGAAATTGGTGAATCGTCATTCACCTACCTTTCAAATATGGTATAGCTTAGATTACGGCATACCTCTTCTAAGTTATATTATATTGTGATTGGATCCTAGCCTTAATATTACATTTGGGTGTTTTATTAAGGACTCTCTTAAATCTAAACTAAACTTGTTCTTCTTTTCAGATGTCTTCAAACAATGCTTCTGGCTCGAATCCTAATGGCTCCTTTACTCTTATGAGTCTATGTGGGAAAGTCACCTTTGATGGATCCAACTTCAATAAGTGGATCAGAAACATCAGGATGATTACCCGCTACGAGGACAAAGAATATGTCCTTGACAAGGAGCTTAAGGAAATTGACGAGTCCACTGCAACTCCCCAGGAGATCGCTGACTTTCATACTCATGAAAGAGATGCAACCAAGGTGGCTTGCATCATGTTAGCCACCATGACAGCTGAACTCCAAAAGTCTTATGAAGACTTCTACCCTTATGAAATGCACCAAGATTTGATGGAAAGATACCATCAAAGTGCACGACAAGAGAGGTACGAAGTCATCTGCTCCATGATAACAACCATGATGAAGGACGGAGAGTCTGTCACGAGCCACATGCAGAAAATGCAAAGGTATGTGGATCGGTTGCTGAAGCTCAATGTGAACTTCCCTGAGGAGCTTGCAATAGATATCATTTTGCACTCCTTACCATCGTGCTATGATCAATTCCGCATGACATATCACATGAACAAGGAAGAGGTCACCCTCAGCAAACTTCAGGGACTTCTCAAGACCGCAGAAACAGGTCTTAAGGGGAAGTCGGTTGCTATCACTCCTACTCCAGAAACAACTCCGGTCTTGGCAATCGGGCAGAGTCGAGGGAGGAAGAGAAAGAGATCTTCAAAGGGTACCAAGGCTCGGACCCTTGATGGCTCTTCTTCAAGTGGAACCAAGAAAGGTTTCATTACTCCTTCTTCTGACCCAAAAGAGGCTGAATGCTTCTATTGCCACGAAAAAGCTCATTGGAAGCGGAACTGCCCAAAGTACCAGCAAGATGTAAAGGATGGGAAAGTCAAACCCAACCATGCAGGTATTTACACTATCATTTCTAATAACTCACCCCATTCGAAATCTTGGGTCCTTGATACAGGTTGCGGAATTCATATTTGCTGTGACTTGCAGGGACTAGGAAGAAGTGAGAATGTGGAGCAAGGAAGAATAAACTTAATCATGGGGAATAGGAAAGTTACACCTGTCACCAAGATTGGAGTTTATACTTTATCGCTAAGTAGTGGGTTAAATTTAGATTTGAATAAATGTTGTTATTCGCCAGAAATGGCAAGAAATATTATTTCCTTTCATGCATTGTACAAACAAGGTTTCACCTTTTCGTTTGATAATGAAGTTGGTTCGATTAATGCTTTCTTTAATAATGTACTTTATTTTAAAGCATTACCTTGTGATGGTGTGTATGAAGCTGTATCTATTGTAGATAACTTAGGAAATAATGTTTTGTGTATTGATTCTACTACTAATAATAACTTGGATAAAGCATCATTTTGGCATTGTCGTCTTGGACATATAAGCAAGAAACGCATAGGCCAACTCCAAAAGGATGGAGCCTTGGAGTCGTTTGACCTAAAGTCAAATGATAGTTGCGAATCATGCTTACTTGGAAAAATGACAAAGTCACCCTTCACAGGCTCGTGTGAAAGGGGTGAAGGTTTGTTGGACCTTATACACACGGATGTGTGTGGACCATTCAAACATGCCACAAGAGATGCTAATCATTATTATTTGACTTTTACCGATGATTACAGTAGATATGGATATGTCTACTTAATCAAGCATAAGTCAGAGACTTTCGAGAAGTTTAAGGAATTTAAACAGGAAGTCGAGAATCAATTGGGCAGGAACATTAAGATGCTTCGATCCGATCGAGGTGGTGAGTATCTTAGTTCAGAGTTCCTCGACTATCTAAAGGAATGTGGGATTGTCTCACAATTGACACCTCCCAGGACACCGCAGTTGAATGGTGTGGCTGAGAGGCGTAATCGAACCTTGTTGGACATGGTTCGTTCCATGATGAGTCGAGCTTCGTTACCAATCTCATTCTAGGGGTATGCCTTAGAGACTGCAGCCCATATCCTCAATCTAGTCCCTACAAAGAAAGTTGCCAAAACTCCTCACGAGATGTGGACTGGTAAAGTACCTAAACTAGACCACATCAAGATTTGGGGCTGCGAGGCTTTCGTGAGACGCGAGACTCATGATAAGCTCGAACCCCGAAGCGAGAGGTGTATTTTCATCGGCTACCCACAGCATTCCTTTGGTTACCTCTTCTACAGACCTAGTGACAATGTGGTCTTTGTAGCAAGAAGAGGAGTCTTTCGAGAAAGAGAGTTTATAAGTCAAGGAGACAGTGGGAGGCAAGTTGATCTTGAAGAAATTCAAGAGTCAAGTGGTGAAGGAACTTTAAACTCTAGCCCTCAACTTGAGGAGGAAACTCCTGTTGAGCCAATTGACGAATCTGTACCTCTGAGACGTTCCACGAGAGTTAGGAGTGCACTTGAGCATTACTATGGATTCCATATTACTGCAGAAGGTGAGACACTTATTAGTGATGAGACACTAGTAAGTCATGATGACCCTAACAGCTACGAGGAAGCCATGGCGGGCCACGAGTCTGCTAAATGGAAAGAGGCTATGGATAGCGAGATACAATCCATGTATGACAATCAAGTTTGGAACTTGGTTGAGAATGTGCCAGGTCGAAAGACTGTAGGGTGCAAATGGGTCTTCAAAAAGAAGACCGACATGGATGGTAAAGTACACACTTATAAGGCTAGGCTGGTTGCAAAGGGCTTCTCTCAAATTCCTGGAGTGGACTATGATGAGACCTTTTCTCCGGTAGCCAAGATTAAGTCTATTCGGGTTCTGTTAGCCATAGCCGCATTTCATGACTATGAAATTTGGCAAATGGATGTCAAAACCGCTTTCCTTAATGGGAAGTTGGCTGAAGATGTTTACATGAGTCAGCCAGAGGGTTTTGTCAGTAACGAGTACCCTAATAGAGTGTGTAAGCTTGAGAAATCCATTTATGGATTAAAGCAAGCACCTCGCAGATGGAATCTTTGCTTTGATGAAAAGGTCAAGGAATTTGGCTTTTCTAGGAGTGAAGATGAATCTTGTGTATATGTCAAGGCTAGTGGGAGTATAGTTAGCTTTTTGGTATTGTATGTGGATGACATACTACTCATAGGAAACGACATTCCAACCCTGCAGGAAGTAAAGTCCTGGCTTGGAAAGTGTTTCGCTATGAAGGACCTTGGTGAAGCTGCCTATATTTTGGGGATAAGAATCTTGAGAGATCGGAGTAAAAGACTAATTGGACTTAGTCAAAGTACCTACTTGGAGAAGATTCTGAAGAGATTCAGAATGCAAGACTCCAAGAAAGGAGAGGTGCCCATCCAGAGTAGCGCCAAGCTGAGTAAGACACAAAGCCCTAGCACTGAGGCTGAGATAGCAGAAATGAGTCGAATACCTTATGCTTCGGCTGTAGGTTCGATCATGTACGCTATGACGTGTACTCGACCTGATATAGCCTTTGCCTTGAGCATGGTTAGCAGGTTTCAGGGGAACCCTGGCAAGGCACACTGGACTGCGGTAAAGATTATTCTCAAGTACCTACGAAGGACTAAGGACTGGGTCCTTACCCTCGGTGGGAGTGATGACTTGAGAGTTGTAGGGTATAGTGATGCTAGCTTCCAGACTGATAGGGATAACTTCCGCTCTCAGTCGGGCTGGGTCTTTACCCTAAATGGAGGAGCAATTTCTTGGAAGAGTTCCAAGCAAGAGACAGTGGCAGATTCTACTTGTGAATCAGAGTATATTGCAGCTAGCGAAGCAGCAAAGGAGGCGTTATGGCTGAGGAACTTCATTGGAGACCTTGGAGTTGTACCAGCTATTAAAGAGCCGATGGAAATTTTCTGTGATAGTGAAAGTGCTGTTGCCTTAGCCAAGGTACCAAGGGATCACGGGAGATCCAGACACATCGACAGAAAATACCATTTCATCAGACATCGGATCGAAGAAGGAATCCTCGTGGCAAAGAGGGTATCATCGGATGAGAACCCAGCAGATCCCCTCACGAAGGGACTGACTCGGGTTAAGCATCTCCAGCATGCTCGGAGCATAGGGCTGAAGGATGATATTAGATTTAGTAGTTAGATAATCTTGAAATTTGTAAAGTGAAATTGACATTTGATGATGAATAAAAGTGTTTTATTTATGAGTAAAGTGTTGCTATCTCTTGTCGATCGTTTACTATATTTCTTTTGCATGTTTTGACTTCCAGAATAATTTTGTTTGGTATAACATATTATTCAAACCTCCACAGTCGGTCATATGTCGGAAGTAGGTATGAATCAAGACTGTCATGATTGGTTGTAGAGGTCTGGGACAAGGCTACAACAATCATGAGTGCTCATAAGTTCTGAGCATTGGACTCAACCCACGCTCACTGGAATCACTTCATGGAATTCTATCTCGAGTGATCGTGAGACGGTAATATCATATAAATCTTTAAACCTAGAGATATGATTTGTTACTTACGAGTTGGTTATGCATTGATTGTACGAAAAACGCATTGGTAACTCGATGTTATAAAATCGTGCTCTTATGTGTAATTCAATAAGTAGTAGAACAAACATATGAGTCGAAGTTTATCTGTTCCTTCTTGGATTAGAAGCTGATATCTGGGCCCCTCGATGATTTTGTTTTGACCTATGTACCGGGCCCGGTCAGAACTAGATTGATGTGTTCAATAAAGTTCTTTGTCAAACAAATCGGAAATCGGGAAACAAATGTTGGACAATAAGTAAGACATTGTTCCATGTATTTGTCCGACTGATATCTAGAACAGAGGATTATATGATCACTTATCTTAAATGGCGTACCATCATCTTCTCAAAGTTTCGAGAAACCTTGTAAAGAGCTACGATTGCCGATCGGTTCCTGAAGTCATACTTGTAGTAATAGTTACTAGACTTATCCAAGTAGGAGACTGTTGGATAAGGTGTCTAAGTCCATAACTATTTCTGGTATGTACTTGACCCGACCCGGCATGGTCCATTTGGGTTGCATGGCACCATGCAATTGGATAAACTAAATGAGAGAAATAACGCTTGGAGATTATTAATATATTATAAGTTCTAATATATTAATAATATTATTTGATTAGTTTGATCAAGAATTAATTTAGAATTAATTAAGTGATCAAAAGATAACTAATTAAATATATGGGTTGATTAAGTAAATCATCCATATCTTGTATAGTGGGCTAAAAGGCTCCATGGATCATCAAGTTGGGTTCCACCCATAGGATGCTCCATGGATGCTCCATGGGAGTTACAAACCCATGGGTCATGGAAATGAAGAGTCATGACACATTAGGGTTTAACCCTAGATGTGTCAACACTATATAAGGAATATGATCTCCTCCCAAATCGGTTACAACAAAGAAATAGAGGGCTTGGCCGATTTTGAAGAGTGTGAATTCTCTCATAAGTTCTTCCAAGAGCATTTGGTGTTGTGTGAAGCATTTGAGGCATCACCACTTGAGGTGCTAGGCTCACAAGGTTTCAAGGAACACAAGCAACAACAAGGTAAGTTATTCTATCTATACTTTATGTTAAAATTGTTCCCCATGTATGCTAGATAGGATATAACCTTGGAATTCAACTTTGCATGACAAATTAGACAAACATAGATCCAAGGTTATTATGGTTGCATGTACACTTAGGAAGTGTTAGAATGCTCAAAACCCATCAGGCTCAACACAACTGGTCCTCAGCTGCTGAAGGTTTCCTCATAACGCCAATTAGCCATTACCTAAACACCATCACATGTGATGAGGATCAGATAATCCTTCGAGTAAAAGACCCGTCCCTATAACGGTTGGACTCAAACAAGAGCTGCGCAATAGGGCCAGTTCCAGCACTCTGAGATTATTCAATCCTAGTCACATGTGGTGTGACGTGTTCACCTAATGGCTAACTCCCATCACTCGGAACCCCACTAAGCACAAAGCAAACAGCATTCGGACACGGAAAACAGACTCAGGCAAAACTATTCTTATAACAAGAACTGCACTAGCATGGAATGCTAAGCTCGTACTATCAGGCATAACCTAAACAGGCTATCCTACTGCTGTCTATTCAATCCTAGCATGCAATACTCATAAAGTTGTAACACATAAACAGGCACATAAGGCATTCTCCTAGATCCTTAGCCCTATACTAGCATGCTGTTCTACTGAAACTGAAACTGAACAATTAATTTGTATGGGTAATTTGGGAGTACTTACTTGAGCTCGGCTGACCGCATGCACACACCTCTATCTTGTTAAAACAATTCTTTCTTTCTAAGTACTTTCAAAATTCCTTTTTATAAAACGTTTTTATTTTAATAAAATCTTTCATTTCCCTTAGTTTGAGTTCAGATACACCCGGAAGTGTATCCGAATCCCTCAAACCAGGGCTCTGATACCAACTTGAAACGACCAAAAATACGACCCAAAAATTTTTGTTTTTAATATAATCAAAACTATAATCAGAGTATCATATGAATAAACCATGCGTGATATGTCCCAAAATATAATAAGGTACTGTGTGGAAACTGTATCATACTACATCAAATCAACAACTAAATCAATCCTAGACTGAAGCTGAGGCGGTGGTGTGTGCGATGCCGTCACCCCGAGCTCTTCCCTTTGCTTGCGGAAGTACCTAAAACCAAAACTGAAACTGTAAGCACGAAGCTTAGTGAGCTCCCCCCAAATTACCACATACCATACAAAACATATAAACACATATTGGGCCTTGCCCACTGCATCGAGCCGAGGCCCGGAAACTGCATCGGACCGAAGTCCGGAACTGACTGGGACCTTGTCCCCTGCATCGGACCAAAGTCCGGAACTAGCTGCATCGGACCAGAGTCCGGAACTAACTGCATCGGACCGGAGTCCGGAACTGACTGGGATCGTGTCCCCTGCATCGGACCAAAGTTCGGAACTAGCTGCATCGGACCAAAGTCCGGAACTAACTGCATCGGACCGGAGTCCGGAACTGACTGGGATCGTGTCCCCTGCATCGGACCGAAGTCCGGAACTGACTGAGCATAGCTTAGCATATCATAACAAATA
This sequence comes from Lactuca saligna, assembly GCF_052625555.1. NCBI lineage: Eukaryota > Viridiplantae > Streptophyta > Magnoliopsida > Asterales > Asteraceae > Lactuca > Lactuca saligna. Next base: position 188,142,036 of record NC_136417.1, on the reverse strand, counting down.
TACTGCATATTGCATCGGGCCGTAGCTCGGAACATAAAACACATAACACATAGCGCATGAATTATGTCTGAACCACGAAGGCATCAAACATACTAACTACTACATCGAACCGAAGTCCGGAAACTACTACTAACTGGACGGGCCGGCATTGTGGCCTTAGACCCGTCCCTACTGGAAGGAAACTCACCTCATAAGCTAGCGGATGAGTGTGTGGCTCGGAAAGCTAACGACTGCTGCTCCTGAATCTCCTCGGCTACAAATCCATAAACACACTCAATCAATCACTAACACTACACTCGGGGTAAAATGACTCTTTTACCCTTGGTCAAAGTCAACTTACTCAGGGCTGACTCGCCGAGTCGGGATACCCAACTCGCCGAGTCCTAGACTCTCCTCTCAACTCTTACACGCTGATACTCATCGAGTGTAGCATCGACTCGACGAGTGCCCTCTGGATCCAAGAACTCAGATGATCTTCATCCGACTCGCCGAGTCGGATGAACAGACTCGACGAGTTGTTCTTGATCCCCAAGAAGATTGCCTTGGACTCGCCGAGTTGTATGAACAAACTCGCCGAGTCCCTCCATCACTGAGTCTACTCTCAACTCGCTGAGTCCACTCCCTAACTCACCTCGTCCACTCGACACTGATGAAACTGAAGAACTCGGGACTCGCGACCCGACTCGTCGAGTCGTTCTTCCGACTCGCCGAGTCGCCGCCATGCAACATATTTTTACTCGATTTCTCTTGAATCCAACACATGCAAATGATAGATCTGGGTCCAATAAGCTGTGTTACCACGTAAAGTTTCCAACTTTACGTGCACAACCTCATGAATAAGGGAAATAAGGCTAGAAGATGCACAACAAGAGTAGATCCATGGCTAATATGCAATGTAACATCAAAAAGACAGTAGATCTGGGCTCTACAACACCCCAACACTCAGATCCAAAGGTATTTCGACTTATTAAGACATTCATGCAAACATAAAGCTTGGAACAAACATCAAATAGCTCTTAAAAGAGCTCTAATGGAAGTTTAAGCATATAACCAGAAGGGAACTCCGAAAATACCTCAATAAACTCAGATTTGACCTTGGATCTTTGCACTACAACTCGTTTCCTTGCTTCCTTCTTCTTCTCCTTCTTCACACCTTCACAAAAATGGCACTAAATCACTTATAAGCTCTCAAATGGGAGGATTAGGGTTTCTCACAGAGCTCTCAGGGTGAAAGTGGCGAGAATGAGGCTATAATGGGGTTTAAATAGTGGGCAAACCCGGGGATTTAGGGTTTCACCCAGACGGACGGACTCGCCGAGTCCGGGATATGGACTCGCCGAGTCCCCGGCTCCCGCGTGCACAAATACGCGACCCAACTCGGCGAGTCAGGCTAGAACTCGCCGAGTCCCTCTTGAAATTTAGACAATTGACAATTTATTAACATACCGAGAGAATAAGACACTTATGATTATTAATATATTATAAGTTCTAATATATTAATAATAGTATTATTTAATTAGTATTTGATCAAGTATTAATCTAGTATTAATTTGGTGATCAACGTGAGACTAATTAAATATATAGGGTTGATTATGACAATCATCAATTCTTTTATGGTGGATTAATGATCCATGGTTTATGGGTTTGGTTATAACCATATGGAGCTCCATGGATAGTCCATGGGAGTTACAAACCCATGGGTCATGAGAAATGAAGAGTCATGACAATTAGGGTTTACATTTGTAACTCCTAATTATGACACACTATAAAAGAAACCCTATAGCATGCAAAATCGGCACTAGTGTTACTAGAGTATTCTTGTGAGGGCATAGCCGATTTTGAAGTGTAGAAGTATTATATCTAGTTATTCCAAGGTTGTAGTGTTGTGTGAAGCATTTGAGGCACAACATTTGGGGTGCTAGGCTCACAAAGTCTTGAAGGAATCCAAGCAACAACAAGGTATGTGTTTCTACTAGTTTTTATGTTTTATGTAATCCCCATGCCATGCTAGTTAGGAAAAAACCTTGAAAAAGAAATTTTCATGTATATAGAGAAAACATAGATTCAAGGTTATTAGGGTTGCATGTACACTTAGGAAGTGTTAGAATGCTCAAAACCCAACAAGGTTTAGATGGACTGCTTTCTCGAAGCACATGATGTTGGCGCGATGAAGGCTCAACCAATCCATGCCGATGATAACGTCGAAGCTTTTAATCGAGACCGGCATAAGGTCGATTGGGAATGAATGGTTATCTAGAGTTAGGGTACATCCTAAGTATATGCTATTGGTGTTTTCTATTTTTCCATTAGCCATTTCTACTGTGAATTGTTCTTTAAGTGCGTGTGGTTGTTGTTTAAGCATGCGAGCAAATTTATGGTTCACGAAGCTTCGCTCCGCTCCACTATCGAACAGAATGCATGCATAGGAGTTATCGAGGAGGAACGTACCAGTTACCACCATCGGGTCAGCAACTGCTTCCCCTTGGCCTATTGCCAGTACCCTCCCTGCTCCGCCAACATTCTTCGCTTTGGGGCAATCCCTCTTATAGTGGACTGCTTCACCACATCCATAGTAGGTCGGGCTCACGCCAGAGCCGGGGACTTGGGTGATCGGCCTCACCGGGGATTTACAGAAACGGACGGTGTGTGCTTTCCTATTGCAGTTAGAGCACTGCATTTCACGGAAGGGGCCGTTGTGGTGGAAGTTGCATTTGTTTCACTTAGACAAACTTCCAGCATACTGCCTCACCGGAGCAGTATCAGCAGCAGGGGTTATCGCGGCATGAACAACCACAACTTGCTGCTTTTTAGCAGCTCGCTATTTCTTCTTGTCTTCCCAAAACTTCCACTTAGTGTCAGCAGGTTTGGAGGGTTCCGGGATGGATAGGGTTGTTGTTGTTGTAGGGGTTTTGACTCCATGGTCAATGAGTCGCTGTGCCAGTCGCTTGGCACTATCGAAGGTAGCGGGGTTTGATGATAGGATATTCCCCTGATACGGAGGCACTAGCCCCCATATGTACCTTTCAATCTTTTTCCCTTCAGTGGGAACCATATTGGGGCAGAGGGCCACCAGTTCGCTGAATCTGGCGGTATAAGCAACAATGTTGGTGCCCTTCATGGTCAGGCTCCAAAGCTCCTGCTCCAATTTCTGGATTTCTCCCCTTGGGTAGTATTCCTCAATCATGAGGTCTTTCATCGTATCCCATCCTATGTCGTTGGCTACGACGAGGGTTAGAGCTTTAACGTGGCTGTTCCACCACGTTAGGGCCTTTCCTTCAAAGGTGCATGCGGCATATTTGACTTTGCTCGCAGCAGGGCATGAACAAATTTCGAAGACTGATTCAGTCTTCTCGAACCATTTCGAGAGGGCAATGACTCCGCCGGTGCCATCGAGCGCACAGGAGTTTCCACCGGAATAGAGTTAACAGGGGTTCCACCTCTGCTGGCATCGATAGAGTGATACTGTGCCATGGCAGTTGCCACTGCTGCGGCTACGGCAGCATTTAGGGCTGCTGTATCGATGACCGGAGGTGGAGGAGGGTGTGGAGGTGTAGGGTTATTCCGGGGAGATTTGCGAGGAGGCATCTTTCAGCTATAAGTTTATAAAGATAAGCAAAGTGGTAAGAATCAATTGTAAAAGAGGTAAGAGTGACACACGGACTAACTAACCATAGCCCAACAGTTGAATGAGTGTTTGAGATCATAACAAGGAAGATTAGTAGGAAAGCACAAGTGTAAAGATTTTTCCCACAGATTAGATAGATGTCAATAGTACTGGTATTATAGATGTAATAAGTTCAGGGAAAATCGACCTAACAGTAGGTCTTACATCATACCAGACGGAAAAGTTTGATAGTCCTTAGATTCCTAATTAGAGTACTGAAAGTTAGGAGTATTTTACAGACAAGTGCTACTTCGAGCACAGATGTCAAAGGCAAATCCTTAACCCAAAAGATAAAGATGTACTAGACATCATCTAACGGCGATGAGTATTCCTCGGGAGAACCCTGAGGTCTCTCATTTGACGGATCACCTCTTGAAGGTGTCATTCATGAGACCTTTGACGAGCTCGAAGTTCCATGACTTCGGCTTGAGAGGCAACCAGATGTTGCTGCAGGGTCTCATTGGTTCTCCTGGTCCTTTCCATTTCTTCTTCAAGATGGCGGATGCGAACTGTGTTGACACCAGAGTTGGCATCAATCTCCACGACCCGGTCGATGGCTGCTCGACCCTGCTCAACATTACGAGCTATTTTGCGGATAATGACGGGCAGAGATCGATCAGCAGAACCACCTTTGCTAACATTGTAAAAGCTTCGGTCCCCAAAGTAAGGTAAGGGTTGACAGCTCGGGTGCCAAACGTCATATCATTTTACGAACTACTGCTATACTAACTACCTTAAACCGGATTTATATTAAGCTATCATGTGATTAGTTGTACCATACTATTGACTGGATAAACAACGACAAATGTAGGTCATAAAATGATATGACGTTTGGCACCCGCAGACCTGCAGGTCCGACTGTAGCTAGCAGCAAGGTGTAGGATAGTCAATCCAGTATAGATCTATACGCAAACTAACGCTCTCCCTTGAAGAGACTCTGGCAACAACTCGGGCCATGACATTTAAGGCATGCTCCGATACAGTGGATCACAATTCTATCAATGTATATATGTGTCTTTAATGTATTGTTACTCGTTCTAGTATTGTTGTATATGTTCTCATAGTATAGTTGTATACGTTTTCTTTCTAGTATAGTTGTATATGTTCTCATAGTATAGTTGTATATGTTCTCATAATATAGTTGTATATATAACTAATTAGCCAAATAATAACTAATGAAATAAGTTGGGACAATCTAGAACATGTAAACACTTTGTATAAGTTTTATAAGTCCTAATGGTTGCATCTAAGTTGTTGTGGGACAAGGCTAAATGGGTTTGAAGTTCCAAAGGACCTTGTATATGTGTTTACTCTTCAAATACTAACACACATGGAGTTTACGGTTGTAAACTCTAGAGTTTACGGCCGTAAACTCCCAATCATGGGGTTATTGTGTGTTTTGAAGTTCCAAATGATTCCTAGAATTATTCCGAATTGGTGGTTAAATTCTTGGAAGGGTTTAAGACCTAGAAACACTCCTTTGAGGAGTTTACGGCCTCAAGAACAATTCCCTTAGAGTTTACGGCCGTAAACTCTTAAGGGTGTTTGTTTTTGATGTTTACAAGTCTCATGCACAAGTGGGATAGCTTCTAGTCATTTGTTCCACACATATGAAGACCCTTGACACACTTTGGTGCCCCTTTTATGAGTTTACGGCCCATGAACCATGTCATGGCCGTAAAATCACTTTGAAATGTGATTCTTATGTGTTTAAGGCCTTTGATTTAATGGGAACTAGTTTAGGTAAAAGTCTAAGGCCTTAGGTGCCTTAAAAGCACCATTTTGAGCTTGAATTTGGAGTTTACGGCCTAAGACATTCTTGGGTCGTGAACTCCCAAACTTGGGTTGTTTTTGCTTGATTTCGTGTCCCTAACACACTCCTATACAAGTCCAAGGCAATAGTATATCACGGGGGACACTCTAGGCTTCGTTTCGGGAGTTTACCGCCCAAGAACACCTTGGGGAGTAAACTCCTAAATCTAGTGATTTAGCCATCTAAATCATGTTATAACTATATAATAAGCATTATAAGACAACTAGAGAAGTGTACTCACGATTTGGGACGAAAAGCCGAAGATCCGTGAGAGAGAAAATGGCTTTTCTCTAGTTGGAAATGTGAATAATGAATGAATTTGGTTCAGAAATCTATTTATAGTCCTGAGATATTTTTGACAGAAAATATTTTTATTCCTGTAATGATTTCTAATATAACAGGGTGTTGGAATAACAGTGTTGCACAAAACCATAGTGCATCCACTCTCCTGATATTTACTGAAGTGAAAACCCTAAATTACTCCAACTTATACGAAAAGTCTGAAAATCGACTATGACTGTTATAACTTCTATTGAAGTGATACTGTTTGTATGGAAGGGAAATTTCGGGTTGTCACACTATCCATGTAGAGCAACTGCTATTCTCGAACTCCCATACACTCCGAATCCAATCACATACTAACTAGGCCCACGCACGGCCTCCAGCCAACTCCATCATCATGATCAATACTTGGGGCCAGACCATATCGATTACCATATCATGGCGACCTATTCACTTATACTCCTCATACCGATCCAATAACACATACAGAGTCTTCAGCATGACTGGATCGCCTTTCCAGGCCTTCAGCCTATCTGGATCACTCTCGGAACCTTCAACATGTGTAGACCGCCCTCCTGGGCCTTCAGCCTGTCTGGACCATTCCCCAAGCCTTCGGCGTGACTGGTACGCCTTCTGGCCTTCAGTATATCCGGACCGCTCAAAACTGTCGTACGTCACCCTGAACCATTCTTCCAAGGAATCTCTCCCATGCAGTCTGTTTTAGCCCTCTAGGGGTTCCGAACTCCGAATCCATCCCTTGAAGTTTTCCTCGGCCTAAACCCAGGCCTCTCATCGATCAACTACCTCATCTGAACCCATGGTCTGCTCCCTGCCCTATGCGTCTATAACATACGCTAAATAATCCGCATACTCGTGCTGCAATGCTGTCGAGCCCTGGCGTCTAACAAAACCTTCAATCTATCAATCCAAAACCCTCAGAGTTGAGCACACCCTCGAGCGAAAACTCGAACCTAACTCAATCATAACCAGGCTTCCAACCTGAATCCCCAAATTCTATTGTTAATTACCGAGAAGACATGATACACATAATGGGGAGTTTTACCGAACCCCCGATCCACACAACCCTGAACCAAGTAGCAACTAAGGCCTCCATTCTCCCTATCGGGTTACAAAACTTATCCCCATTTCAAAACCCTTCCCACTTCCGCATCGCGGGGTAACACTCCCCCACTTATATTCAACTAAGCCTTCATAATACATGAAAACAGGAGGATTCTCAATCCTTCTCACTTCCCGACGACCGATCCGAGGCCGACCAACTCTTTCCCACTAGTGTTCCGTTACTAGCCCATCCCGAATGATCACACACCTCCAAGAACCAGATGAGAACTTGTTGAACTCCAGAGAACCCGTCACTCACTAATTCTTGAGCGACCCCACACTCATGCCCTGAAGGCCAAGAGATAAGTGCTCTAACTAATACCTCGACAACGAACCCCTTTCCCTTGGCGCTTTCGTCCGTCAATCACGAACCAGATGAGAACTTGTTGAACTCCTAAGGCATAATACCCCTTTTTCCAAAGGTGTTCCAGTAAACTTCCCGCTCCCAGGCTCTAGAATCAGTCTCTTCAGGGTTTGCACCCTGACCAATTATTGGCTCGAACGTCCATAGCTGAACTGTAGCAGTTGAAACAACCTTTACCCTAAATCAGACTACAACTACTCCTAAGGCATAATCTACACTCCCAATGTGCAATATATTGCACAATCAATCCTTACCGTCCGATGAAAGAGATCCAAAGCAAACCGGACTCCATATTTACTTATGCCAAGTCGATCCACCTGCGCTTACCGGCGCTCGAATAATGTTGCAAACCTATGCAACCAACTGACCCCAAGCTGGGGAATAACCTGCCCCGGGTCACAAGTCTGCTCGCTCCTTTGAGCTCGATAAACTGAGAGGGCACATTCCTTTCCCTACCAAATGTCAATCCCATTTATCAATTAGCCATTTCACTTCCAACAACAAAACCCCAACTGAACATAATCATCAGTCCTTTCCCGTGCCCCTGAGCCCTTGGAGGCTCCGCTCCACCCTGATTTCTCCTGTAGTCCTCAAAGTGGCCGGTGCTGGAGCCTACACCGGTCTCGCAACAAGCTGTGGACAGTTGACTCTCAAGTGTCCAACCTGATGACAATGATAATAGATCCTCATATCCTGAGTCGGGACCGATTGATGGCAATCCCTCGCATAGTTCCCTTCTATACCACACTTACGATACGCACCACCGAACCTACAAACTCCGACATGACCCTTCCCGCACTTCTCACAGGTGCGGCTGCTCTGACCTCCAACCCTAGAGTCAACGTTGGACCGTTTTGGCGCCGGCTGCAACTGCACCGGGGCCTGCCTCTGCTCTTGTAATTGCAACTCCATCTCTAACTCCCACCGCCTGGCGGCCTCCTGCAGCTCTATCAAGGTATCACACCTCTGCGTGGACACAACTGCCTGATGTCCCTCTTGAGCATACTCAGATATCGGAACATCTAAGCCTGATTTGAAGCAAACTCCAGGAAAAACTTCACCCTCTCAGTGAACATCCTGGTGATCTCCGTCACCGACTCTGAATCCTGCTTCAGCTACAGGAACTCCTGCGCCAACCTCTCTCTCTCTCTCTCTCTCAACCCGTGGAACATAGCGAGTGCTGAACATCTCCCAGAACTGATCCCACATAACCACAGCCCACTGTGCATCAGAATATGATCCCGTAGTCAACCTCAAGCAATCCTTCGCCCTGAGCCTCAAAGGTTCAGAGCATACCTTACCCTCTGATCCAAAGGGCGTGACCACGTGAAGAAGCAACCCTCCACGTCTGACAGCCATCTCATAGCAACGAGTGGATCCTAAACTCCATCGAAAGTAGGGGGCTTCGTATTATCGAAGTCCCGATACTGAAACCTCGACCGGTTCCTCCCCCTGCCACCGTTACAGCTGCCAAAGCTGCCGCGGCAACCGTCTCAGCAATGTCTGATTGATGCTCGACAAGATACTCAACCATAGCGGTCTTAACCGACCCAAACATCTTCGACAACTTAGCCCGGAACATAGTAGCAACCTCATCATGCAGGATCTCATGAATCATGGCATTCAACTCATCCGTACTCATCTGATCAATGACCCAGGGTGGTACTGATCCATCCTGATCACCCTCTCCTGATCCCGATCCCGAACCGGATCCTGCCCTGAGACGTCTCGTAATTGCCATACAGAAAATACACCATAAGACATTAGGCATTCCTCATGATAACCTCGAGAACTAGCTCCCAACAAAACCCTAGGTGTTGTGACTTCCTTGCTACGCGTATGGGTCCTGTGCTTTCAATAGTACGAGCCCATACTACCTTCCACACTTACCCATATTTGTCTCAAGTATCACCACAACACCCTAACAATATCATTAATATAGAAATGCGCCCCAACCCTCACTTCTAGAGGAATATCAACTATCTCGCATCTAATTTCCCCCACTTCTCATAACCCATACACTTGTGAAACTTCCATCATCCCTGCAGCGCCATGCTAGTTGCACATAACGCTGGACCCAATAGACTTTCGAATATCCAATCCTACCCGAAGGCTGAATCGACATTCTCAGGCTATAAGGTCTTTATTATGCACAACTATGAAACATACACTAAACATCCATAGTTATGATGTCAATTCCACACACAAGAAACCCTAGGCTAATATGCATCATGCAATCAAGCAATTCTATCATGTGATTCCTGAAGATCCCTAGCCTAGCACTAGCATGCTGTTCTAACATATCAGAATATCAAATAACTACATGGTATTTTGGGGTTTACTTATAGGCTCCGGCTGATTGTAACCTCTGCATCCTCCATCCTTTATTTTGAAAACCATTTTAAAACTTATTTTCCGAAAATCCCCTTGATTTGAGACTGGATTCACACAAGTGTTCCTCCAATTCACTCAAACCAAGGCTCTGATACCAACTCGTAACAACCATAAAATTTACACAAAATTTAAACTTTTTCAATCATAAATAAAAACTAGATATCATTGTTTACAAAATGTTTTCAAATCATTTTCCATCAGAGTGTCCCAAAATTGTAACATAAGGATGAGGAGTGGTATGTTCATGCCTTCGCCTTTCCCTGATCTCCTAAAGTACCTGAAACAATAAACTGAAAACTGTAAGCCCGAGGGCTTAGTGAGCTACCCCCAAAATACCAATACCACACTGACAATACCATATCAGTAATAATCAATCAAACAACATGCATACTGGGCCATCAGCCTGACTGGATCGCCCTACCAGGCCTACAGTCTGTCTGAATCTATCCCAAGCCTTCGGCATGACTGGTCCGCCACGTGGGCCTACAGTCTCCCCAGACCACTCACAGGGTATGATGGCCTTCAGCACAAAGCAAGACTGCCTCAACCCAACCAACAAGCAAATAACCATGTGCGCGTAGCTATCATATACTGGCATATACAAACAACAAACATATCTATCTCACTGATCACAATCATAGAATTGTCCTGTAACTAGGGTACCGACCTAGTAGGTCACTAACACACCAATTCCTGCAGATCATAAAAGCATAACATACTATCTACCTCGATTCCGAACTAACAAATCATAACCACATGCAACATACCATAACAATAACAACTAAGGGGCCGACCTTGGTGCCGTAGACCCTATCAATATAGTGAGGATAACTCACCTGCAACTGCCGACTTGAAGAAATAAGGCCACGTTGCTCCGGCCACCAGCACGAACTCCACCACTGATCATTACCAAATAACCAAAACCAATACACACCAATAAATACCAAAATACCCTTGGAAGTCAACTGGTCAACCCTTGGTCAAAGTCAAAGTCAACCTTCCTGGTTGACCCTACTTGCCGAGTCAACCCGTTGACTCATCGAGTTCCTATGCTCAGAAACTCCCATGCCACGACTCAACTCCCCTAGTCGCCCCAAGACTCGTCGAGTCCAACAAGCTCTGAGTCCCTTCTTGCTTAACTCACCGAGTTGTCCCTTGACTCACTGATTCACAGCTTAACCAAAAAGGTTAGGACTTCTCGACCAGACTCGCCGAGTCCAAGAATAGACTCACCGAGTTGTTCTTCCAACTCATCGAGTCCATGCACATATTCATACAACTCGTCGAGTGCATTCATGTGACTCGTCGAGTCCAGATGTGACATCTTCATCCAGACGATCACAGGCCATTCCATTTCTTCCAATACATAGATCTGGAATCCTAGGGCCAGATTCACACATAAAGTTTCTAACTTTACGTGCATGCAAGGCTCAACAAGCTCTAATCAAGCTAAAATGAAGTTTAAGGCAAGGACACTCTCAATCAAGCCCCAAAGCTATCACTTCCCAGATTCATGAGTCAAGACCAGTCTAGATCTGCAGTAGCAACCACAGATCTGAGCCCAATACTCGAAAAGAGACTCATATATGACAATTTGGCCCTAAAACTTCATCCATGAACAATCTAAGCCCAACAAGGTCAAGGCAACAACTTTTTACCTTCAATCTGATGCCAACAACAAGGAAATCAAATCCACTTCGCTCCTCTATGATCCCACCAACTCTTGCTTCAAGTATATCCTTCTTCTCCAAGCTCCAAAACACACTTAGATCCTTCTCACTCTCAAATTAGGGTTTGAAATCGATGGGGAAAGCTTTTGGATGTCAAAGGGAGTGCTAAAGAGGCTAGGGTGGGTTGTAATGTGCTTTATATAGGGTACAACCCCTCGAATTAGGGTTTTCTCCCTTCAGCACCAACTCGCCGAGTCCAGCCGCCGACTTGCCGAGTTGATCACTTAACACGTGACCGGAACCGCGAATCGACTCGCCGAGTCTACCCATCGACTCACCGAGTCGACCATCCTTATTTACACTAAGAACCCTGAACTTGCACTTCTGAACTTGGGGTGTTATAGTATAATGTCCAAGACCTCATTTTTATAAATCCACTCCACTAGAAACACTTAAAGGAACAAATATTAGGCTATGGAGTTCAACAACTCACAAAGCTTCACACTTTAGGAAAAAAACACTAAATTGAACCCTAATATGCACAATAAAAAAGGCTGAGAAAGTTTTGAGCTTTATACCTTCAAATGATGCTCCAACCACAGAAAAGCTCATATCCAAATCCTGGACTCCAACACCATTCTCTTCAATGCTCTTTCTTCACTCAAAGAATCCCACAAGAACACTTAGAAGCTCACAAATGGTCACTCAAGCTAAAGGGACAGAAATTAGGGTATTGAGAGGGTTGAGGGATGGAAATGGTGGCTATAAATAAGGCCATCATGTTCCTTAAGTAGGGACACACCCCACAATTAGGGGTTTCACTCTGAGCCTAGTACGCCTAGCGTACTAGGTGCCCTCCCCGTCCAAATCACGCACATGAGTATGATGAGTGTACACACACATTCGTCCTGCATACTCAGTTACCACCTCTTTCTCGATTAAAAGGTAAATCTTTACATTTATAATAAAAAAGGTTTTATGAATCATACTTGGTCTCGGGATGTTACAGGGGGTTTCTTTGATTCGAATATAAGAAAGACTCTCCACTCCCACGACTTAATTTATGAGTGCATCGTTTCCTTCTATGTAAATATAAATCACCACCTTCTCGCGCTCTCTCTCATTGTTTACCCTCTCTATGTCTCACGTCCGACCTCGAAGTTGTATCTCTTTGCCATGCGCTACTGTTGTTTCCTTAATTTTTGAATTCCATTATTAGATTTCATTTGTCTCTCTAATGAGGAACTGAGGAAGGCAGGGGAAGGCAAAATGATTTTAACTTTTTACTAACATTTTTAAGTCTTCAAATGTCTTTGTGATCTTAAATGTTCACGCTTTAGGTGGTCAGCAATTTCATTTTGTGAATCGTTATTTTCTTTTTGAACTTTAATGATTTCTAAAATCGATTATGGGTTTTGGTGCTTTTAAATATTTGATTATTTGTAATGAAAATCAGAACAAGGAGAAAAGCAAAGCAACAAGAGATTGTAAAAGGAATAAGGAAACAACAGGGCGGTGTTGTGGTGTTGCGATGATGTTGAGGCGGTGATACTTAATTAAAAGAGTAAATTACACGAATGGTACATATGGTTTGGGGTAATTTGCATGCTTGGTCCCTAACTTATTTTTTTAACTTAGAAGGTCCCTACTGTTTGTTTTTGTTACGCGCTTGGTCCCTATCTTACCTAAAAAGACTATTATCTAAATAGGCAAAAATACTGGGGTAGATAAGGTAAGGTGAGGGGGTAGGGTGGGGTTAGGGGGTGTGTTTATTTTAATAAATTAAAAAATTAAGGGAAAATAGTGTTTTTAGGTAAGACAGGGACCAAGCGCATAACAAAAACAAACAATAGCGACCATTTGACTTAAAAAAATAAATTAGGGATTGAATACACAAATTAACCTAAACCATAGGGACCATTCGTGTAATTTACTCGAATAAAAAATCAAAATACAAGTTATACTTCCTTATTAATGTTGTGCATTAGGTAAAATTAATTCACATAAAAATATAGATGTCCTCTAATTTCTATGATTTTTTCGTTACATTTATTGGGTTTGGGATTCACCTTTGTTTTTGCCCTAGAAGAACACCCGCCCAATGTAATGATTTGTTTGTAGCAAAGGCGGACGATAGTGGCAATGGATTAGCCTATTTTAACACCCCATTTATGTAACACCGTAAATTTCAAGGCAAAATTTTCATTTAAATAATCAATTTATATTAAAACACTTGTTTAAAATCTCATTCATATTTGAATTACAAAACATAGTTCCATTTTCACTTAGTAGAAAACCAGGATCCTCCAAAATACAACTCTTTCTTTGGTGTGTACAATCGAGCCGGTGCCATCCCGCGTTACTGAAAGAACCTGAAACAACATAACATAAAACACTGTAAGCATGAAGCTTAGTGAGTTCCCCAATATACACCTTACGCACATATGCCTTTCCAGGCCCTGACCTTCCGGTCCACTGCACAATGCCTTCCGGCCCATGAGATAATCGCCTTCCGGCCCATAACGTATTCGCCTTCCGACCCATAACATATTGCCTTCCGGCCCATAACATATTGCCTTCCGGCCCATAAACATATACAGCACATAATACATTTACTCTAACACATATCGCACATATATCATATATCATACCTGACCTTTCTGTCACATATCACTTTGCCTTCCGGCCCATAGAAACATACATAGCACGCATAGCAACTAACTTTCCATTTATAGCATATATACATAACACATAACATATTCGACCTTCCGGTCACACAGTCAAACCCTTCCGGGTACAGTATAGTGAAAAGACTCACCTCGCGGATACTGAAAGTTTGGAAACTCCTGAAATCCCTCGTACTTGATCCACCGAGCTACAAACTCCCTATGACATCATATATCTCTTATTAACACTTTTATCTTCCAAGTTAACTGACTCTACGAAATCACACATAGGTCAACTCTAGTCAACAGTCCACGGTCAACTCGACTGGACTCAGCGAGTACTCTGGCGACTCGGCGAGTCTAGTCGTCCTCCAATCCTCTAAGGTTTCCTTCTACTCGTCGAGTATCCTCTTTGACCTGACGAGTTACTCCTGGAAGAATCGCGGGGCCACCCCGACTCCACTCGCCGAGTCTGAGGAACAACTCGACGAGTCCCAGTTATTCTTCAAGCTACTCGCCGAGTCTGCTCATCTGACTCGGCAAGTCCATGCCATGCAGCCGCTCAAACTGCTTCCTAAGGTCAGAACTGCTCCGACCATTCATAGGTCTGGCCTTCCTAGACTGGTCCATTATGTAAGGTCCTCATTTTGATGCTCATGCTACACCCCAAGACTCATAATTCCCATGTTAACCTAAGGCATAAGGATTTCAATCCAAAACCTTCACAAATCCCCGGAATGCACAGGCATGGGACATTCTGGACCTCTAAAGGTCCTAATACAGAGTTATAATCGTTTGGAGAACAAGGGTAACAATCATTCTAGCCACAAAAGGGTTCCATAAACCCTAATCCTCTAAATACACCACCATATCAAAGTATACTCGAATTCTTACCTGGATGATGTACCCTCTGTGTCCCCAATCCTCAGAACGTGAATCCATTGTTGTTCCTTTAGACAAGACCTTCTCTTCCTTGCACAAAAACTCCTTCAAAATCACCAATGGCCTTTAACCTTGCTCCAGATGCACACAATTGGTTTAGGGTTCCTCTCAGAAGGCTAAAACGAACAATGACGGCCAATGATCCCCTTTTATACGTCCCAACCCTGAACGGCTAGGGTTTTCGCTAAACAGCGCAGACTCGCCGAGTCCATATCTAGACTCGTCGAGTCCAGTCGCGAACCCGCGACCAGATCTGCGATTCTACTCGGCGAGTCAGGCTCCAACTCGCCGAGTCCCCCCTTTAAAACACCCCAAAATGTGATTTAACAATACTTTGAGATTTCGGGCTGTTACAGTTTATTTATTTAGTAAATAAATAAACTAATGAACATATAGTATGATGGGTTTGAGCAATAAGAACTTTCCTATATGCACATGCAAACCCTAATTGCTTGGATCTAGGTTTCTCTAATTGAACATGCATTGAATCCAAGAATTACAATGCTAGATCCAATGTAAACAATTGAATCTAATCATATAAAATTGGATCTAGAACAATACCTTGAATTACTTGCTTGATACTTCTTCTTCTCGGAGCTTAGAGTCACAATTGTCACTCCTCTAATAGCTTACTAGCACCAACTAGAAAGAGGATGATCTTGAGAGAGAGAGGGAAGAGGGTGAGAAATCGGCCCTAGGGTTACTTGCCTTGCATGAGTGCTGCTTTCCCTCACCCTAGGGATCTATTTATACTATGAACTCTTAGGGTTTCATCCTAAACCCTAATTGGATAACTTAGCCTTAAAGCAATCCAAAGATCCTTCTACATAAGGCCTTGGACGATTTCTAGGATATCCATATCCTTAAAATCGTCCCTTCTCATATCCATAAGGATTCATAGCCTAAAACACAACTATCACACATTTGACAGTTTATACCCCCTTTATTCAATTAATCTCTTTAAGTCACCAAATTAATTCCTAATTAATTTATGACTTATATCAATCAAATATTATTATTATTCCTTTAACATATTATTCTTATAATATTATAATAATAATATCTCTTCTCTCTATATAAATCATCCTATCAAGTTGCTATGGTGAAGGCAACCTAAAAGGACCATGCATAACCGGGTCAAGTACTTACCAAATATAGTTACAGCCTTAGACGCTAATCCAACATAGTAGCCCTAAAATTAATAATTATATAGCATGGTGTTGGTCTCGAGAAGTTAATTGCTACAATTTAGAAGTTGGGGGTTAAAAGTGTGTGTCTTGGATTTATTTTGTAAGTATTTATGAAAGTAGTGACTAAATGGTAACTTTTGGGACTTCATTTGTATAGATTTTAGAGGATAATGGGGTTGTTTGGTAAATTAGGGATCGAATTTGAAAGGAATTTTAGAAGCAGGGTTCAAATGGTAAATATCGAATTAAATTTGAAAATAAAAGTATGAGGAGGGGCTGAAGTTGAACATTTGGATCAAAGTTTAGAGGCGCACGAGTTATACCCGACAACCTCTTTATCCCATTGTTTCATTGCGAAAACCCTAGCTCGTCCTTAACCCTAAAAGCATAACTCTCTAAACCCCACTGTCATGGAACCACCCTCGTCCGCCGCTGCTTCTCAATAACCACCACCACCACAGTATCATTTCCAGTGACGCTGTGAGCCACTAAGACGACCACCGGGATCCGACGTATGGACAGATTCACCGTTGTGTGGTCTTGATCGATCTGGAATCTTCGGGTAAGTTCTTCGAGTCACCGCCTCCATTCCTGTTGACGACGACAAGCCCAGTTGATGCTGCTACCATCGTGGTTTGAGGAAAGCAAACCACACCTCCTGTGAGTATCCCAGTCGTTGTCACCATTGTTTGCGTTTTTCCGAATTGTCGAGCCACCGAACGTGACAGCCTATATCTCTGTCCAAGTGCAGTCAATGGCGTGATTGTCGGGTGTGTGTGAGTCACCATTTATCGACCACCCTTCGCCATTTGCCTAAAAGTGCATTGTGGTTTCCGCCACTCCAGCAAATGAGGTGCGACGTTGTTTCCGCTCCGACTACCTTGTGCCACCGCAAGGGTGGTGGTGTTTAGATGTATTTCCGATGACATCTTGGGTATGTTGACGTTTTTACAAGCAGCGAACCAACAAAAAGAATCGACACCACCGTGGAATGGTGGCTGACACCGCAACCTGCCGCTGCCACCAAGTGCCACCACCAACCACCACCGTGTGGCTGTGTGTGTGTGTTAGTTAGTGAGTGTGTGTTATTTTAGATAAAAGCCTTGTAACTGTTATTAACATTGAATAATGAAAAAAATAATAATTACCACCAGCGTATGGTGGTGGCCGCCGCTGCGAATCGCCATTGACCACCACTAACCAAGGTGGTAGTGGGTGGTGCCCCCTAGCAAAACCCTAATGGACCATGCCAAAACCCTAATGGGCTTAAAGATTAATTTTGGGCCTATTGGGCCATGTTTGGGTGGAAAACCCTAACTATGAGTATTTGGGCCTTTGACTTATTGGGACCCACCTTTGGGCTATTGGGATTGGACTGTGTATTAAGCGTAAATTATTGCATATCATTTATCTAGTAGAGTAAAGGACAATGGATTAAGTCCTTAATAATTTAAGTGAGAAACACTTAACCTTAATTGTCATTTTATGTGAAGCCCTAATTTCACTTGGACTTGAGTTGGGCCTTGGTGATTGGGATAATAATGGACCATCCAAGAGCAAGCAAATGGATTAGAATAATTTAATGGACTTAGGGTAAGGCACATATGAGGTGTGGGCCTAATTTGGAAAATTAGGCCATAGTTTGGGCCTTGATGGTTATATGATATTGGGCCATTAAAATTCCAAATGTTGGATTGGACTAAATGGTTGACCCTTTGATCAACACCATGTAAAGACTTGGGCCCAATCGGGAAAATTGGGCCATAGATGGGCCATAGTTGGGCCTTGGTTCATTATTATACTTTTGGGCTTTTATTGGGCTTTGAGCTTGAATGGGGTAAAACAATCTTTTACCCCAAGCATGGACTTATGGGTATATGTGTTGGGACCCAATTATTAATTGGGCGCTATTTTGATGATTGACTGATTCGGGAATCTGTCATCCAGTAGCTTGGGTTTTGTCAACAGGACTTCAGCAGTGGGAGGTGAGTTTTCCTCTAGTAGGAACGGGTCTAAGGCACCAAGGCCAGCCCGTTTAAGTAGCAGAGTATGCAGGGGTGAGCCCAATGTCGGGGTTAGCCTGATGCAATCTATATGTTTCCGGACTTCAGTTTGATGTCGGGGCAGTCCCGAGAAGTAGTTATGTATGCTTGATGTCTTTGTGATTCATGCATGTTTATGTGTTTTATGTTGTTGTTCCAGGCTTCGGTCTGATGCCAAGGGAAGCCCGATGTAGATTATGTGATTATGTTATGTGCTTATGATATATGTTATGTTGAGTATGCATCGGGGTGTGCCCGATGCCCGATGAGGTTGGATGCCAGGGTGAGCCCGATGTTGGGTAAGCCGATGCCAAACAGGAGTCCAATGTCGGGTAAGCCGATGCTGGGATTCGTCACAATGCTTTTGGGAAGAGTCCCAAAGTTATATGATTTGTTATATGTGCTTTGTATGGTATGTGGTAGTTTGGGGGAGCTCACTAAGCATCATGCTTATAGTTTCAGTTTTGGTTTAAGGTACTTCTGGTTTCAAAAGAGGAGCTCGGGAAGGTTGTAGTGTAGACACCATTTGTTCAGCCTGAGATGTTTATACTCTGATATACATGACAGTTGTTATACTATTCTGAGATATATTGCTTATGATTTTTCTACGACAGTTGTTATATATTGTTTAGAAAAATTGAATTTTTTTTGGAAAGAAAAGAACTTTGAAAAGAGAAAAGGGTGTGGTGCATGCAATCAGCCGAGCTCAAGTAAGTACTCCCAAATTACCCATACAAGTTTTATGTTATGTTATGATTATCAGCTTTATTTGAACAACATGCTAGATTAGGACTAAGGATCTAGGAAGGATGCCTTATGTGCCTGCTATGGGTTCCAGCTTTATGAGAACTGCATGCTAGTACAGAGTAGTCAGGATGATAGCCTGAATAGTATATGCTTGATTATGTGTACTCAATGCCCGAATGTTGCTTGCTTTGTGCTTTTAGGAGTTCTAGTTCTCTTTCACTAACTAGTAAACGAATATGTTAAGTTACATATTATAAGGACTAAATAATTTCAGAAGGTTAGGTCTAGCTCTATTTCACAACTCTTGTTTGAGTCCAACCATTGTAGGGTAGGATCTTTCATTCGAAGAATTATCTAGTCCGGGTAATATGTAATAGTATTCGCGAGCTAGTTAGGGGAAGAAGACAGGGACTTCATGTGCAGCCGATGGCGGAGAGTGAGTTGATGATTACCCTAGGGGAAGCCTATGATGAGAGTATCAGAGAGCAGTAGTAGTAGAAGGGACTTGGTGGAGTCAAGGCAGTTCTTGAGGAAAGTGCGAATAGATGTGGAAGGTAGTATGGGCCTGTACTATTGAAAGCAGAGGATCCGCAATCGAATCAAGGAAGGCTGAGATAAGACCAGGGAACTTGTAGTGTGTGAGATACCTTGAGTTTTGATGATTTTTGTGATGTTAGTGATGGTATATTACCAAGTATAGTGATGATATGTGGTAGACCAGATGGTAGTTTGGGTGTCAACGAGGGTTCAAGCTCGGACTCTGTAGTCGGGCAGCTCGATGATAAGATGAGGGAGTTCATTCCATCTGAGATTACATGCAGTATCACTGACCAGACTCCTGTGATCCCCAGTATGATCAAGGAGGGCATTATAAAGATTTGTGGTGAGAGGCCAAGTGCAATCTGTATTGAGATATTAGTCATGATATGGACCCGTACGTTGATGTTTTGGGAAATTCAGAGTCTGTGAGGCTTCATATTGTCATGGGGGTTTGGGACCCCATTGCTAGTAGCAGATGGTTGGCAGATATCGGCAACACTTTTCGTACTAGATTTTGTCTCAAAAGGAGACACGATCCGATTTACTTCATGTCTCCTGAGGGCCAAATCACGAGATTGATAGGAAAAGGTTGGTAGTGAGTTAAGTGATGAAGCAGTTAATGCTATGTCATTGGATGACTTTTAGACCAGATTATGGGCAGAGTGTGCCCAAGCGATTGAGGAGCAACAGTTGGCATGAGAGTTGTTAGATCTCCACCAAACGACTGATATTGTGGCAGTGAACACTGCAAAGTCTCGGGAAAGAGCTTATATGGTACCGCTATATGTAGCAGAAGAGGAAGTGAGTAAGGTAAGATATCAGAACATATTATAGAATGATAAGGGAGATCGTGAGTATCTTGGGGTGTAAGACCCTGAATCATATGACTTCTAGAGCTTGAGAACGAAATATGGATTTAGATCACATTGGTAAGAGGGAACCAGATCAGTTGCTTATATTGAGGGGTCTCAGGAGGAGACCCTAGAATTAGGATTAGCTTTCGAGAGATCAGCATGACCAAATTCGATGCAACACTTGCGGGAAACTGCACAAGGTAGCCTTTCATCCCAAGGGTTGAGTAAGTGTGACTCTGGGTTATCCTCTGTTTGTTTTGGAATTATACTTCCAACAAATGGCATATGCCAATTGCAAACCGATAATTACTAGCGGATAGCAAAGGATCATTTCCCAAATCGTAGGATTGGGAGAGTACTGTTGGGTTTTGAGAATTCTAACACTCCTAAGTTTACATGCAACCCTAAATACCTTGGATCTATGTTTTCTCTATTATACATGCAAATATGAACTTTCCAAGGTATTCATCCTAAGTAGCATAATAACATTGATTCATATGAATACGTCAAGTTAGAATTACATACCTCTTTGATGTAGAATGTCTTCATGAAGCTTGAGTGCCTAGTGCCCCAAGTGTGACACCTCAAATGGTTCACACAACACCAAATACACTTGGAATAACTTGAGATAATATACATACTTTATGAAAATCGTCTAGCCCTTCCTATCACACATAGTGGCCGATTTTTCCCAAGAATAAGATCTTTATATAGTGTGACAATTTTGGTAAATCCTAATTGTCATGGCTTTCCATTTCCTTGGATCCATGGATTCAAATACACCATGGAGCATCCATGGAGCATCCTCTTGGTTTTAGCCCAACTTGATAATCAATGGAGTCTTAGCTCACTATAAAAGTATGGATGATTTACACAATCAACCC
This sequence comes from Lactuca saligna, assembly GCF_052625555.1. Lineage (NCBI taxonomy): Eukaryota > Viridiplantae > Streptophyta > Magnoliopsida > Asterales > Asteraceae > Lactuca > Lactuca saligna. The sequence goes on along the minus strand of NC_136417.1, from coordinate 188,120,862 downwards.
ATATATTTAATTAGTCTTCTTTTGATCACTTAATTAATTCTAGATTAATTCTTGATTAGTACTAATTGAATAATCTTATTAATATATTAGAACTTATAATATATTAACAAACCTTAAATGTTATTTCTCTCATTATAGTCAATCCAAATGCATGATGTCATGCAACCCAAATGGACCAAGTCGGGTCGGGTCAAGTCTTACCAATTATAGTTATGGACTTAGACATTAATCCAACAGTCTCCCACTTGGATAAGTCTAAAACTATTAATGTGTATGACCTCAGGAACCGGTCAGCAATCGTAGCTCTCAAAAGCTTTTGTCAAACTCTGACCTTGTCAATGAACTCTGACCTTTGTCAATGGTTTGTCTATTAGATAAGGGATCATATATTCCTCCATTCTAGATATCATATGGACTGAGACATGGATTATAAATCATTCACTCTATCCATTTGTTGTTTCCCTATTTCCGATTCATGATGACTGACTGATTGAAAAGATCAAATCAGTTCTGGCCATGCCAAGCACTCACATGTATCATCATTAAATCAGCAAGGGGCCCACATATATCACTTTTATTCCGATGGTAAAAGGAATGGATAAACTTCAACTCATATGGCTTGTTATACTACATGTTGAATCATACACAAATGCACGTTTTATAACATCGAGTTACCAATGCGTTTGCGTGAAATCAATGTATAACCAACTCATAGTAATAACTCATATCTCTAGGTTTGAAGAATATAAGATATTATCGTCTCATGATCAATCGTGATAAAATCCATGAAGTGATTCCAATGAGCATGGGTTGAATCCAATACTCAGAACTTATGAGCACTCATGAGTGTTGTAGCACCACTTTGTTCAATATCTTAGACCTCTACAAGCCAACCCATGGCAGTCTTGATTCATATCTACTTCCAACATATGACCGATTGTGGATGGTTTTAATAACTTAGTCATTTAGGAAAAATAACCTGGTTTATTCTGGAAGTCAAAACATGAAAAATGAAACACAAGAATAATCAAATCAAATATGGTCTCAGAACTTATGAATATAAATAAAACACCTTTTATTTATCACCATATGATTACACATTATTCATTGTTTCGATTTTATCAACTTTATACTTGAATTAAAAACACTAGTTATCCCGTGCTCCAAGCATGTACACTATGTTTTTCTAAACACTAGTCATGCCATACACCAAGTATGCATAGTAAGTTTGTCTATGATCTTTACTTTGTGAAATAAACCAATTGAACATAATTTTTCATTGATTCTAATTTCACACTCCCAAATCCTTATCGAAAACGTAAGAATTCCAAATTCGTACAATTTATTGAAATCTGTTAGATTTTAAACTTATATGCATTGATCCTCTTGTAATGATTATGCACAAAGTCACAAAGAATTGTCAAAAGACATTACAGAGTATTCCAATGGAGATCAATTCCATGGGAAACATCCTTCTTGCATTAAGTTTACATAGATTTAATAACTTCCACTTATGAAACGTTCCCATTTTGACCATCACTTCTGAACAAGAGTTGCCTCTTTTCATAATATGTCAATATGGTCCTTCCAAAAATTAAGATTATACTTCCAACTGTCCCTGAGCAACCAATCATCGGTAAACCTTAGATTGTCCTTGACAATTGCTTAATCATTTTAGTCATATCCAATTCTAGACCTGTTCCCTCTTAATGCCCCAGACATTTGGAAAATTTAGAAAGGAAAAATATTATAGCACATGTAATCGATCTTGTACCAAAAACAAATGGGACATGATTCATGATGTCTCACATAAAGACATGATTATAGACCAGTCTTTTACTATAATATTTTTTTATTTGCCATGTTCTAAAAATTTGACTATGAAGAGGGATGTCGTAATCATAATCGAATTTTGAGAATGTAATATATAGAATTTTCTTAAGTTGAACCAAACCAACATAAAATTCATATATATATATATATATATATACACACATGACTAAGATGATTAAAATCTCAATCTAAGCCTTTTAGAATTTAAATGAAGTATAATTTCCTCTCCCTTAATTATAGCAAAACAACTTTTTCAACCCCTGCAACCTCACGAATTGAAACATTTTGTTTTCTATAATTAACATTGCTAACCTGCAACCTTTATCATAACTATCATGCTCCCACTAACATGATGATTATTATCATAACACTTAAGCTCCCACTAGATTTGACATGTACTTAGAAATCAGTTGGACTTCTAAAAGTCTACACTTTATTGACTTTCTTACCAAAGTTCAGATTTCTAAGACGAGATTGCCTTGATAATATTTTATCAAAATCATACACCTTATCTTAGATAGTTCACAGGTGTGTCTAAACAGTTTTATAACTATGAAAAGGGATGTCTTAATCATAGTCTCAATTGTTTAGATCTTTGCTATCTGATTCAAATCTACTTGGTGGAAGTGTTTCCTCACCATCATTATCATGAATCAGAGAGAAACCTTATGATCCTTAGATTTTATGGTGTATGTGTTCTTATCCATGTGAATTGTCAAAACCATAGTCACAAGACAAGGATAATAACAAATAAAAACTCATATGGACTGAACTCAATCTTAATTTCTTGCCACCTAGAAACTCAAGGGCCTGCCATTGCTTCCAAGTTGTTATGCAACCAATTGAGAACTCTAAGAACTCATATGCAAAGCCAACTTTAACTGGAATGGGCAAAAAAATAGAAATATGTCAACATGATAGGTTATAAACCTCACGTCGTGTGCTAGTGTTAAACTACAAGTTTTTATTCTTAATTAGATCTTGAAAATCTTTTCAGGATCTTTAAGACTCCCACTGTCCTCTTGACATATAAGACTATCCCAAACATTCAAGAGATAGTTTGGATTCTTTATCAAGACAAACACTTCACACAATAGGTCTTAGTTGGTCTTTGTTTTATCCAAAACATCACAACTTACCAATTTCAAATGTATAAGAGTAGAAAACATTTTACTCTTACATTTGACAAGTATTAATAAACCTTCTTTAAGAAGTATCACTCAAATTACATTCTTGGAGTATGACTCTAAGAATTGTTTTTGGAACGAAGCATGACTCATCTTCTTGATTTAACCATTTCAACAATTCAAAGCTCCTATTCTTAGCTATCATAATGCACTTAGAGGATGAATTGTGATAAGCTCTCTTAATCATTAAGATGATCATATAACATGATACTAAAGTACTCTCCCATCTTTTCAGATTTGAGAAACTTTTATCCTTCTTCCTAATTTGATTCTTCTCATTTGTTTTGCCATATATCGAAAATTTTCCAATGTATCAGAATTACACTTAAACTTGTAATTGTAACCATATTTAATAAAATTTAGTAAATCATGACGAATAGTCTTATAGATCCTTTTGTGGTGGACTTTGACTAGTGCACAAGAATGTTTAATTGATCCCTTAGTCCTTCACTTGACTCACATATAAATGTGAACAAGGAACTAGTCTTAATTTTCCAAAGCTGAAAGTTCTTATTCATCATACGGTACAACTTGTATGATTACAAGTTTCTATCCAACTGAAACCTTGGGGTGATGAGAATCTTTCCTTATTTGGTAAATTTAGACACTACCACAAATGAAAGAATCAAATTCATATTTCTATTATTGCTAGAAACATACAAACATCAAGTTTTTAATAAATGCCATTGCAAGGAGATATAAAATAAAGTAAAACAAACTTTTATTTATTTATAAAATATGGAAAAAAACTTTTCCTTACAATGCAACTTTAAATGAAAACTATGCTATTACATGTTTCCTAGCAATCTATCATAACTCGTAAGAGTAGCTCAAGAATCCGATCTTCAATCAATCGATAGAAATCCATCTTCGCAATCAGATTCATCATACTCTTTCTTTATGTTTCCTTCACTTTCCTTTGATTCTTATAACATCAACATGCGACCCAGTCACATCATGTAATAAGAATCTCATAATAGAAACTTTATCGAGTTAGATAGTGGACTTTACCTGAAGTTGAGTCAAACTTATTGACTTTACCAGCCTTATGATCTTTCAGGTAAATTTGGCAGCTTTGCAACCAATGCCCTTTCCTTTTAGAAATAGAACCATATGGACCCTTTGGGAATGGTACATGAGAAAATCTCAGACTTAGCCTTTCTCTTTACCAGTTGGTCAACCGAGTTGACTATGGCCGATCCCTTTCCATTGGGAAGAGAATGTTTTTTTGGATTTCCAATGTTACCATTGCCAATGTCCATGGAAGTTTTAGGAAGTTGATTTTCTAATAAAATTTGCTTTACTAGTCCTCCAAATCATTGCTGATTTAGAAGCACCAAGAAAATAGATAAGATAATTTAGGGTCATGTCATAGTCTATTTCATAGTAGTCCCAAAGGTAACTCTCTATGTGACTTAGAAAAGTGATTGAACATCCAACTTTCTTAAGAATTTGACACCCAAATCTCCTGGCTTGTCAATATGTGACTTCATCTCCAAGATGTGAGCACACATATACCTTGCTTGCCATTTGGGCTTGAGTGACCTTGAAGTTGTGGGTTAAGGAGAATAATTGGAGGAAGTGGAGGAAGTGAAGTTTCAAGAGATTTGGGAAGATCATAGATGTCTGAATTAGACATATTTTGGGAGATATTCAAGATAGTTGATCTAAAGTCCTTAATATAACACCCAATATGAAATATTAAGGCTAGGACCCAACACAATATTTTTATAACTTGGAAGAGGGATACCGCAATCCAAGCTATAGAATATTTGAAGGTAGGTGAATGACGATTCACCAATTTTCACCACGAAAACGAAATAATTTAATTACGTTTTACTTGGATTTAAACTCCTAGATCTTTTGAGATTCGTTGAAGTGTTCAGTGGCATGTTTCAATCTCGAGTGTTCCCTTCAGGTTTTGTGACTGGGATGCCGAGGATCACAGAACAAGGTGTAAATAACCATGCAAATATACTTAGTACCCTTAATATTTACCCCTCAATCGATGTGCCGGTTAACCACACACGCTCCACTGATACCATGATAAACATTAAGTTACCCTTTGCCTACCTTGTTAAATCAAGCTAGTGTGACGGTTAACCACACACGCTCCACTAACTAACTTAAGCAAAGTGCAAAGTGTAATTTCATGGGTTAGCACCAAATTCATATTTTCCTAAGTAACTAAGATTGGGTATTACTAAGAGTTTAGTTACTTAGTATTTATCATTAATACTTTTAATGAAGGGAGAATTATAGTCCTTGTCCTCCCTATTCGGCTAACAACCCTCCACCAGTCAAGGAAACGGTGGGTGAGAGTGGACAACCATTAAACTGTCATTTTATAGGCAGTAACCTTATACCCTCCTTATTGACCGGCTTCGTGAATGAGGCCTACTAATGGTAAGACGACTTGCTCTTATACATATATATATATAAATATTATTAACTTATAATTTTATAAAGTATAAGGGTTGAATTTTAACTTTTTAAATTCTATGGGCTTAACATGGAATTAAAGTATTCGTGGGAAAACTTTACAAATTCCAAAACTTGAGGGCAAGTTTTGAAACTATTCAAAACTATTTAATTCCATAACTTATGTGTTTAAAGTAGTTTTAATTAATAAAACTCTTCAAGTTCCATAACTTGAGGACAAGTTATGGAAGACTTTAAACCATTAAAGAATGTAACTCTCCTTTTTTGTAACTTATGGAACTAATTAAGGTTACACATTTTTATTATTTAATGAAGAGACTCTTAAACCTCCATAACTTGAGGACAAGTTATGGAGTCATAAAACCATTTAATGAGGACAAGACTCTTCATTTTGTAACATTTACAAACTTTTATGAGTTTTTAAGAAACTTAAATGTGACCTTTCATGTAACTTGAGGACAAGTTACACAAACACATTTTAGAATCATCTCTTAGATTAAAATGGATTGAGAACACATAATCACTTAACTTATTTATTAATCTAAGCGACTCATATGAACAAAGATAATTCACATCAAACTTTTTCATGTAATTAGCATAACACTTTAAACTAATAAAAAAACATGAATCTATTGATAATTATCTTTGAAATTGGATTAGCATCAACATTACCACATCAAAAACAAATTTATAAGGTCAAAAACAACTTAGGGTAATGTTCCTTGTCCAATTCAAGCCAAAACAATCGAATATATGCTGTCAGGGGGTCCAAATCATCGAGTGCACGAACCAATTCGGTGAGTTGGATGAATTTAGCCTTGGACTCATCAAGTCCCTTCATGGACTCGGCGATTCTGCTAAGTAGACAACAACAAAATTCGATTTTTCAGCCAATTTTGCAAGTATAACAAGAAAAGAAGCCTAGGCTCTGATACCACTGTTGGGTTTTGAGCATTCTAACACTCTTAAGTGTACATGCAACCCTAAATACCTTGGATCTATGTTTTCTTTATTATACATGAAAATATGAACTTTCCAAGGTATTCATCCTAACTAGCATAATAACATTGATTCATATGAATATGTAAAGTTAGAATTACATACCTCTTTGATGTCGAATGTCTTCATGAAGCTTGAGTGGCTAGTGCCCCAAATGTGACACCTCAAATGGTTCACACAACACCAAATACACTTGGAATAACTTGAGAGAATATACACACTTCATGAAAATCGTCTAGCCCTTCCTATCACACATAGTGGCCGATTTTTCCCAAGAATAAGATCTTTATATAGTGTGACAATTAGGGTAAACCCTAATTGTCATGGCTTTCCATTTCCTTGGATCCATGAATTCAAATACACCATGGAGCATCCTATGGGTTTTAGCCCAACTTGACAATCCATGGAGTCTTAGCCCACTATAAAAGTATGGATGATTTACACAATCAACCCATATATTTAATTAGTCTTTTTTTATCACTTAATTAATTCTAGGTTAATTCTTGATCAACACTAATTAAGTAATCTTATTAATATATTAGAACTTATAATATATTAACAAACCTTAAGTGTTATTTCTCTTATTATAGTTAATCCAAATGCATGATGCCATGCAACCCAAATGGACCTTGCCGAGTCAGGTCAAGTCTTACCAATTATAGTTATGGACTTAGACATTAATCCAACAAGTACAACATCATCTTGGTTTATTCCAAGACTGAGGAGCAGCACGAGAAGCACCTGAGGGAGGTGCTAGAAGCTTTGAGGAGGGAGAGAGTTTTTGCAAGGTACTCCAAATGTGAGTTCTGGTTGCGCAAGGTGAAATTTCTTGGGCACCTTGTCAATTAGAAGGGTATTCTAGTCGCTCCGACCAAGCCAGAGGTCGTGCTGCAGTGGGAGATTATGAGGCCTCCAATTGAGATTCGGAGCATCCTGGGTCTAGCGGGTTATTACCAAAGATTTATTCGGGTTCTTGGAGGTGGTGTGATCTTTTGGACTGGCTAGTATTGAAACACTTGCAATGGTAAACATGGTTTTCAACAAATTAGGCATAGAATAGTAAGGAGGATTGAGAATCCTTCCGGTATATTGTGTTGTAAGACGTTAGTTGAATCAAAGTGGGGGAGAATCATCCAAGGATTCAAAAGTAGGAGCAATTTTGAAACGGGGATAAGTTTTGTATCCTTGTCAGGAAGGAAGACAACCCAAACGGCTGTATGGTTTGAGGATAGTGTGAGATGGAAGTTCGGAAAAACTAGCCAATAAGGAGACAGTATTCCCGTAATGTTGCTAGCAAGCCTTAGGGAATCGGGTTGGGGATTCCAGTCAGTACATGAGTTAAGTTGAGTGCGGGTCAAGCGCGTGTCGATCCAGTATGGAGAGTGTTGTAAGTTTGCGGGTGTAGCCATAACATTCACTAGCAGCCAGATAGTGTTATAGTGTTGTAAGTTTGTGGGTGTAGCCGTAGTATTCAATTGCAGCCATATAGTGTTAGAGTGTTGTAAGTCTGTGGATGTAGCCGTAGCGTTCACTAGCAGCCAGATAGTGTTAGAGTGTTGTAAGTCTGCGGGTGTAGTCGTAGCATTCACTAGCAGCCAGATAGTGATAGAGTGTTGTTAGTCTGCGGGTGTAGCCATAGCATTCACTAGTAGTCAGATAGTGATATAGTGTTGTAAGTCTGCGGGTGTAGCCATAGCATTCACTAGGTTGGTAGATAGCGTGAGTGCGTTGTTAGGACACAAAAGGAACAATAGTACCCACCAGTTCAGGTGTAACAATGTGGATATGGAAATCCATGGATTGGATTTCAGAATTACCCAGACATATTAGACCTGGTTAAGCTAGTTCTAAGACTGGAGAAGCGCCACTACAACTATAAGAGCAAGGAAACAGTGGACTGCTTAAGGTCATTTATGACATAAGGCTACCAATGGTCATGTAGCAATCACTTTTAGCCTTGGGATGGGTGACGTCAGGATTTGACGCATGGACCAGGTCGGTTAGATCAAAAAGTTTTTAGAGTCGCAGTGGCATGATAACTAGTGGCAACTAGTTCCAGAGAAGGACTTCATTCAGAGGTCGTGTGAGTCGACTAAGTAGGGAGACTTTTGGCTCCGTAGCCGGGACGTAACCCACTATTTCAGGTGATTGATGAATGAGTTGATACCAAGGAGGTCTCGTTAGAATTTGCAAAGTAGCCATGTGACAACATACTGCTTCAGGCAGTTTAGTGTTCGGGCAGTTTCAGCATTTGGCAGTATTAGTATTTGTGTTTTAGGTTGCAAGTTCGGACGGACTAACAAATTGTTCAGCTTATGCTAAGGCACTCACAGCAGGATTATTTGAGCCTTGTCCAAGTATAGGTAACTTGTAGGGTTAATCTGCTATGATCATGTTTATGGTGGGAACCTCAAGTTATCAGAAGTTGAGTAGTCAGTTGAGGGATAGGTGGATTAGTGTCACACCCCAAAATCGGAACGGCGGAAACGTTCTGGGGTGGATGACGTCATGTCAAGTATCACAACACATGCATTATAGTAATCAAAGTACAACAAAACATTGCATTAATAGTAATAGTTTTACATGGTTACATCAATACATCAAAGAAATACAAATAATCGAATAGATGCAGCGCAGTACTAAGCTATCTTCACCAACAGCTCTGAGATGTACCTGTCTAATGCTAACCTGAGAATACAAGTTATTTGAAAAGTGAGTATCAGCATTTTTACAAATGCTGGTGAGTTCATAAGTAGTTAGTGACATTTCATTCAAATAACTTCATAAGGTAATAGTTTAAGTGTTTACAATGTATTAGAGTTCTTTCCATAAAATCCTATATTTTCTTTAATCAAAGCAGCCTTCTACCAAGACTGGTCAGTGTTTTGTGGTAAAAAGTGGTTTTCCCTTAATTGCTATCAGTATCAAGATATTGAATTTGATTATTAAAGAAAGCAAGAGACGACAGGGAAAATAACATATGCCTTAGCAGTGAGGACTGCTGACTTCGGCAAAGGAATCATAGACTCCAGAAAAGTATCGAATGAACGACACGCCTGGTTCAGTCTTAACAAATAGAGACACAGACCCCAGACAATATCAAATGAAAGATACGTCTTGTATGGTCAAAAACAGTGAAGACATACCCCAGATAGTATCAAATGAAATATACGTCTTGTAAGGTCAAAACTGTGAATACAGTGATAACAGTGGATACAGTGAATACAGTGGATACAGTGAATACAGTGGATACAGACCCTATACAGTATCAAATGAATGATGCGTCTCGTAAGGTCTAAAACAGAGGATACAGACCGCAGCCAGTATCAAATGAAAGATACATCTTGCAAGGTCTAAACAGTGTGACTCTAAAAAGTGAGATACCAGCATACAGTGTAAATTGCTGGTGAAATACCGTTACCTTAAGGCCATGAATTATAAGGTAACCCGAGATACTTGTAACCATACTAACCGACACTAGAGTACCAGACGCCCTACAAGCATCTATATAATGTGACATTTGTCACCCCTTGGCTTGGTGAGCCGTGGACTGTAGCTAGCAGTCAGGGTGCGGGGGTGTCAATCCCGTATAGATCTATACACATAATGTCCGCTCTCCCTACAGGAGACTCTGGTTACCAACTAGACGATGGAGAAAGCCGCGACCCGAAGATGCATCCCCAAATAAAGGATAGTATGTTTCTAGAGGGGAGTGGTTTTCTAATGTAAGTGTAGACTAGAGGTAGAGACTCTTAACTGAACTGACTAGAGAATTCCTGTATATCTATGCTTGTGTACATAATATATAACTAATGAATCGAACGACCTTCGGATGGACATCCGATCCCACCAGACCACATCTCAACGAAGAAAAGGAAATAGGGCGGACATGCCTTCCTAAGTCCTTCAATCATTATTTAAATGCATCTATACAAGCACAAAAAAAAACATCTGAAAACGCTTGAGTATGTATCAAGTGAAATCATATCGTGAAGTATAAGTGTACAGTGTGGAATAACCGACTCGTGAAGTATAAGCGTACAGTGGAATAACTGAGTCATGAAGTATAAACGTACAGTGTGGGATAATCGAATCGTGAAGTATAAGTGTATCACGAAGTGGAAATGACAATTGGTAAAGTAAAAGCGTCTATCAAGTATAAGTGGCTACAAGTATAAGCGATATAGAGACAATAACCGATATAAGTGTATCACGAAGGAAGTACGTTATCAAGTAGGGGTTTTAAATAAGTAAAGCGGAGCAGCAGTAACAAACAAGTAAAAGTATACGTCGTAAAAGGGAACTTCGATGAAAACCTTGGAAAAACCTTTATAAACCAGTTTAAAATGAATTTAGATAAAACAGTATAAGTAAGAGTTTTGAAACAAATGAAAACCTTTTTGAAAACCATCATAGTATCCTACTCGGTAAAACAGTGTACAGTGTGGTAAAATCCTGTGCATGCGGGTTATCAATCACATGTGATTAATATGATAACTGGCATGTTTAACTTGTATTCCCCCCCTATAAAACATGTAAAAACATTTAAAAGTTTCATTCAGGGGTATCAACTCACCTGGTGTAAGTAGGTCCGACGAAAGTGTCGTTTGGGCGTTCGGTGTCACGCAAGGACTTGAACACGCACAATGACCTATTTTAACATATGATAACATATGTTCACATACAATTAGCATATTTAATACTAATTAAACAAATATACGCGCTCAAAGGAGCGGAAAAACACTTTGGCTAAGTGTTTAGGTGTCCCGGGTAGTGTCTAAAGGTGTGAATGGCTAAGGAATGGAGCTTGCTATAAAGGTGTGAATGGCTAAGGAATGGAGCTTGCTATCCAAGAATACTCCCTTATTACCTAGTTTATGCCCCAGGGACATCTCACCATGAGTTTACGGCCGTAAACTCATGGTGATGAGTTCTAGGGTGTTTAAGGCTTCTACTTGCATCATGGAATTATTCTAAGCATTTTTCCTCAAAGGCATGAGGGGATTCAAGGCTCCTAAGGGCTCTATATGGGAGTTTACGGCCTAGGGACACTCCTAAGGGAGTTTACGGCCGTAAACTCTCACCCTTAGAGTTTTGGGAAGTTTCAAGCCCCTAATGCCTTTCTAGTGATTTCTAATGAAGTGTGATGCTATTTTGGAGGATTAAATCTATCATTTGAATGAGTTTTGGGGAGTTTAGGGCCTAGGTACTTGCTTGGGTCGTAAACTCCTTTTTACCCCTCCATTTCATGTGTTTAAGTCCTTAACTCCTTCCTAGTATTTTATAGAAATAGTCTAAGGTCATTTGGGGGACAAAAACCAACATTTTGGCTTGGTTTGGGGAGTTTACGGGCTTGACACATGTCTGGGCCGTAAACTCCTATTAATCCTCCAATTCCTAATGTTTAAGTGATCTAAACCCAAGAGAATAAGCCCCTAATTTATGTGTGAAGCCTAAGGGTGATTTGGGAGTGTTTTGGGGGCATTTTGACAAGTTTATGAGGGGTTTACGGTCTAAGCATGTGCTTGGGCCGTAAACTCTCATTTATGCCCTAAATCATTGTCTTTGATGTGTAAACACTCCTAGGCAATTCCCTTAATTTATTTCCAAGCTTAAGGGAAAGTTTAAAGGCATGTTTGGCACCTTTTTCAGAGTTTACGGCCCTAGAGTGTTCCTGGGCCGTAAACTCCTTATCCCATGCCTTCTTGGGTGGTTTTTGGGCTATAACTACAGCTAGTAATGTTTAGGACAAGCTAGGGTAAGCGGACTTACGATTTGGAAGCGTTTGGTTGCGGATTCGGGGCGAAAACGAGTCTAGAGAGAGAGTATAGAGAGAGAGGGTGGAAAAGTCTCCAAATGGAGTTTACTCCCCTTTATACAAGGATGGGAGTTGGAGCTCACTGGAATTCTACCCAATACTGCCATTAAACGGGGCTTTTGGTCGCACCCGATTTAGTGGTCGTAATAATAAAACTAACTTTTCCCAAATAAATGGAAATGTGTGTTATGTGTTTTTATTTCCTTTTATCACGACTTAACGGCATATTAAATGTAAACAAATGGAATGTTTATTAAATTGACGACCTTTAATTAACGGAACTTTTATAAACTGGAATATTCCGTTAACGGTAACGGGGAAATGTAACGGGACAATTTGGGTTGTCACAATTAGGGTCATCTATAATGATTCAGTATAAGTGGTCAATCAGGGATTCAGACCATCTTGAGACATCAGAATTAAGACGGAGTAGAGGTGATCATGTTGCGAGGAATTCGTTCACCTGAGGATTTTAGGGCCTTGCAAAGAGTGGTCACGGTTACCCTGGGAAGGATAGGGTGTGCCCAGGATGGTGACCATGTTTCTAGAATGGGTGGGTGTGAAAGGAATGGTAAGGAATGATTTTGAGGATGAAATCTAATTTAAGTGGGGGAGAGTTGTAACACCCTGTTTATTTATTTAGTAAATAAATTAATTAATGAACGTATAGTAGCCCTAACATCAATAATTATATAGCATGGTGTTGGTCTCGAGGAGTTAATTGCTACTATTTCAGAAGTTGGGGGTTAAAAGTGTATGTCTTGGATTTATTTTGTAAGTATTTATGAAGGCAAGGACTAAATGGTAACTTTTGGGACTTCATTTGAAGGGATTTTACAGGGTAAGGGGTTGTTTGGTAAATTAGGGATCGAATTTGAAAGGAATTTTGGAAGTTGGGTTCAAATGGTAAATATCGTATTAAATTTGAAAACAGAAGTATGAGGAGGGGTTGAAGTTGAACATTTTGATCAAAGTTTATAGGAGCACGGGTTATAACCGCTAACCTCTTTATCCCACTGTTTCATTGCAAAAACCCTAGCTCATCCTTAACCCTAAAAGCGTAACTCTCCAGCCGCCAGTGTCATGGAACCACCCTCGTCCGCCGCTGCTTCTCAATGACCACTACCACAGTTTCATTGTCGGTGACACTGTGAGCCACTAAGACGACCATCGGGAGCCGACGTATGGAAAAATTCACTGCTGTGTGGTCTTGATCGGTCTGGAATTTTCGGGTAAGTTCTTCCAGTCACTGCCTCCATTCTCGTTAATGACGACAAGCCCGACTGCCGCTACTATCGTCATGGTTTGAGGAAACCAAACCCCACCTCTTGTGAGCATCCCAGTCGCCGTCACCATTGTTTGCGTTTTTCCGATCGGTCGAGCCACCGAACGTGACAGCCACTATCTTTGTCCAAGTGCAGTTAATAGCGTGACTGTCGGGTGTGTGCGAGTCACCATTTTCCGACCACCCTTCGCCATCTGCCCAACAAGCATTATAGTCGTCACCACTCTATCAACTGAGGTGTGACGTTGTTGCCACACCGACTACCTTGTGCCACCGCAAGTGTGGTGGTGTTTATATGTATATCCGATGACATCTAGCGTATGTTGACGTTTTTACAGGCAGCAAACCAAAAGAAAGAATCTCCACCACCGTGGGATGGTGTCTGACACCGCAACCTGCCACTGCCGCCAACCGCCACCGCCGCCAACCACAGTGTGGCTGTGTGCGTGTGTTAGTTAGTGTATATGTTAGTGAGTGTGTGTGTGTGTGTGTTATTTTGGATAAAAACCCTGTAACTGTAATTAGCAGTGAATAATGAAAAAAATTATAATAACCACCACCGTATGGTGGTGGACGCCGTCGCGAACCACCATTAACCACCACTACCCGAGGTAGTAGTGGGTGGTGCCCCCTAGAAAAACCCTAATGGACCTAACCAAAACCCTAATGGGCTTAAAGATTAATTTTGGGCCTATTGGGCCATGTTTGTGTGGAAAACCCCAATTATGAGTATTTGTGTAACGCCCCGTTCCTGGTACGCATTTAAAACATTATTTTCTGCTTATTTTAGAAGCTACTCGACGAGCCAGTGGCCTTAACTCATCGAGTAGCAACGAGTCAGCACATGAAGTTGGTGTGGCGACTCGATGAGTCCATATTCCGGACTCGGCGAGTCCACCAGTCTGGATGAAGCCCTAATTTTCAGGGTGTGTACCCTATATAAACAACATTATAACCCCAAACCAGCCTACTTCACCTCTCAGAGACTTATTCCTAAAACCCTAGCCTCCTTGAAGTGTGTGTGAGTGATCTTTTCCCTTGTGAAGGAATTTTTGGTGCATTTTTGAGCAAGAAGAAGAAGGAGAAGGTAGAAGAACTCAAGGAAGAAGAAGTAGATCCAGATTATACTCCTCTTTGGCCATCCTTTCTGGTAATAAAGCTTTTATCTTGATTATTGTACTGCTAGATCTAGTTTGTCCCCAAATTGATGGTTTTAAGCTCAAAAACCCCAAATCCCTAGTGATGAAATTTTTTAACCGAGCGATATCTCGGATCTAGCCTCTTTTGATCCCCATGAGCTCAAGAAGGCCACCTTTTGGCAGCCATGGCTTTGTTCTAGTCAAGTAACCTCCCATAATAGCCAAGTTTAGTGTTATTGCTTCATTTCCTCTTAGATACACGTAAAGTTAGAAACTTTACGTGTTCAGATAGTCCCAGAAACCTAGATCTATGAATTGGATGCACTGAAGCTGAGTAGAGTCAACTGAATAGAAACTGCATGCAAAGGACTCGGTGAGTCAGGTCGCGAGTCCTAGATTCCCGGTTCAGTAGTAGCAAGCATGTTTAGAGAGTGGAGTAAGGACTCAGTGAGTTAATTCATGGATCTGAGTATAGAGGGACTCGACGAGTCTACGCCCTAACTCAGCGAGTCCAAGTCAATCTCCTTACCCGTAAGAACATACTCGACGAGTTGTTCATACAACTCGGCGAGTCACAGACTAGACGTGTTCTTATGTTGAAGGTGAACTTGTCGAGTTGATCATACAACTCGGCGAGTCGGATGAAGGTTGGCACGAGATAAATAAGGAAGGGGAACTTGTCGAGTTGTGGCTAAACTCGGTGAGTAGAGTCGGGTAAAGAAATAGAAGGAAAGATAGGGACTCGACGAGTTGGCGGCCCAACTCGGCGAGTCAGGTCAACAGGTTGTTGACTTTGACCAGGGGTAAAATAGTCATTTTACCGTAAGATTAGTTATCATTGTTTGATTAAGTGTATTTTGGGAATTGTAGCCGGGAAGTTACCGCAGCAGCAGTAAAACAGTTCCCAATCAGCTTTTCAGCAAACAACCTTACGAGGTGAGTTTTCCTTTCAGTAGGAACGGGTCTATGGCCACAATGCCAGGCCGTTTAATTAGCAGTAGTTCCAGACTACAGTTTGATGCAGTAGTTCAGTATGCTTGATGTATTTGTGATACAGGCATGTTATGTGTCATGTGTTCCGGACTATGGTCTGATGCAGTATGCAGTATATATGTTTATGTTATATGCTTTGATTATGTTATGATATGATCAGTCAGTTCTGGACTTCGGTCCGATGCAGTGGGCATGGCCCTAGTTAGTTCCGTACTTTGGTCTGATGCAGTTCCGGACTTCGCTCCGATGCAGTGGGAATGGCCCTAGTTAGTTCCGAACTTCGGTCCGTTGTAGTTCCGGACTTTGGTCCAATGCAGTGGGCGAGGCCCTAGTCAGTCCCGGACGTCGGTTCGATGGAGTGTGCAAGGCCCAGTATGTTCTTATATGTTATTGTATGGTATGTGGTAGTTTGGGGGAGCTCACTAAGCTTCGTGCTTAAAGTTTCGGTTTTTGGTTTCAGGTACTTCAGCTAGCAAAAAGAAGGGCTTGGGATGATGGCATGGCACACACCACAGTTTAGCCTGGGAGTTAGACTCTGATATTATGATATGATCTTGACACTAGTTTCGATTTGATAAATTTATTATGACATGTTGATATACACGATTCATGGTTGTTATCTTTTGATATTTAATATTATGGTTTAGTAAAGTTTTCAAACAAAAATTTATGGGTGGTATTTTTGGGATGTTGCAGTTGGTATCAGAGCCTAGGTTTGAGGGATTCGGGCACACCCTCCAGTGTGTCTGAACTCAAACTAAGGATATGGTATAAGGTTTTAAAAGGAAAAACATTTTCGAAAAGAATTTTGAAAAAGAAACTTAAAAAGAAGAAAAGAGCTTTGAAAAGAGAAAAAGGGTGTGTTGCATGCGATCAACCGAGCTCAAGTAAGTACTTCCAAATTACCCATACAAGTTTGTGTTATGATTGCCAGTTTCAGTAGAACAACATGCTAGAATAGGACTAAGGATCTAGGAGGATGCCTTATGTGCATGTTATATGTGTTTCAACTTTACGGGAATTGCATGCTAGTATCAAGTAGTAGGATAGCATGTTTAGGTTATGCCTGATAGTAGGAGCTTAGCATCATATGCTAGTACAGTTTCTGGTTATGTTGATAGAACCTGCTTGAGTTAGTTTCCTTGTCTGAATGTTGCTTGCTTTGTGCTTTGTAGGACTCAGAGTGATGGTAGTTAGTTATTAGGTGGATACATTAAGTCACATGCAATCAGGGTTGAATAATCTTAAAGTCAGGATTTGACCCTATTGCGTAGCTCTTGTTTGAGTCCTAACCATTGTAGGGATGATTCCCTTACTCGAAGGATTATCTGAGCCTCGTTGCATGTGATGGTACCCATACGGTGGCTAATTGGCATTACAAGGAGGCCTTCAGCAGCTGAGTACTGGGATGGGTGAAGTCAGAAATCTCTCTAGGGCAAGACTAGGATAAGAGTAACAGAGATTAGTAGCAGTAGAAGGGACTTGGTGGAGTCAAGGCAGATCTTGAGGAAAGTACGGATAGATGTGGAAGGTAGTATGGGCCCGTACTACTGAAAGCAGAGGATCCGTACTTGAACCAAGGAAGGCCGAGACGTGACCCGAAAACTTGTAGTAGTATCGATCCCTCAAACTATATCAATATTCCTAACGTTTGTCATTATGTGTTTTCAGAATGGTGGTCTTACGCCCTAGACCAGCAGTCGGCAGTTCAGGTGCTGGTGAGGGATCGGGATCAGGCTCAAGGGCCGAACATTTGGATGAGCAGACTAAGGAGTTTCTCTCCTCAGAGGTTACTCACATCATACTCCAACAGACTCTTGTGATCTTCGGTTTGATCAAGCAGGGTATATTGGAGCTGATGGACGAGAGGTTGAGCACATTCTGTGCTGAGGTGGCGGCCATGATTGGAACGCGTACCCTCACTTTGAAGGAGTTCAGAGCATGTGGAGCTCCTGACTACCATGGGGCGCAGGATCCCATTACGAGTACCACGTGGTTGGCGGAGGTCGTCAATGCCTTCCGCACCAGCAGATGTCCTGAGGGGGACAAGGTTAGACTAACATCCAGTCTCCTGAAGGACAGGGCACGAGATTGGTGGGAGGAGATCGGGCATGTCATGGGAGATGACGTAGCTCTCGATATGATGACTTGGACTAATTTCACTACCAGGTTCAGAGCCGATTTTGCATCGGTTATCGAGGTGCAGCAGTTAGTGAGGGAGTTTCAGGATCTTACTCAGACTACTGAGACTGTGGCAGAGATTACCGCCAAGTTCAGGGAGAGGGCTCTTCTCGTTCCTCAGTATGCGGCTGATGAGGTGATGAGGAAGGTCCATTATCATGAGATGTTGAGGAGTGATATCAGACAGTTTGTGAGCCGGTCCAGCTGTAAAACGTTGGATGACATGATTGCGAGGGCTCGTGAGAGAGTGATAGATTTGGAGATGGAGAAGAAGAGGAATCCAGAGGCGACATCTGGCACAGGGAGTTAAGGCAAAAAGCCCAAGGTATCGGATCATAGAGCTAGAGGACAACAGAGCCACAGTTTGTGTGGCAAGTGTGGGAGATTGCACGATGGGGCGTGCAAGGCAGGGATCTCCGACTGCTACAAGTGCGGTCAGACCAAGCATATGAGTAGGGATTGTGTAGCCACTACCACCAACATCACAACAGTTGATCTGATTTGCTTCCATTGCAATCAGATGGGACATAAAAAGTCCCAGTGCCCGAGTTTAGCAGCAACAGAGAAGGTGGCAGCACCTGCCCCTGCTACTTTGAGAATTACAGACGACCGTCAGGGTCAGGCTGAGGCGCCAGTGGCAAAGAGTAGAGCTTTCCAGATGACAGCAGAGGAGGCGCGGGCGACTCCTGATGTGGTGATGGGTATGTATTTTTCCTCTTATCTCTGTATTTAGTATTGATTATTTCTCATGGTTATGTGTTTGTATATAGGGTCGTTCTTAGTCAACGACATTTCAACTACAATATTGTTTGATTCGGGGGCTACTCGATCATTTGTCTCACTTGCGCTTAGTAAGCGGTTTAGCAGAGCTCCGGGGGAGCTAGACTGTCCACTTGAGGTTGAGATAGTTGATGACAGGACCGTCAGGTTCGCAAGGGTACATAGTGGGTGTTCGATGCGGTTATTTGATGAGAAATTTTCAGTAGACCTGGTTCCTATTCCCCTGTGAGGGAATAAGGTCATAGTGGGTATGGATTGGCTGACCCCCAATAGGATAGTGATTGCTTGTGAGCTGAAGTTAGTGAGGGTTCGCACCCTAGTGGGGGAGAGTTAGTGATTCAGGGCGAGAGGCCACAAGACGGACTTATTCTTTGTTCAGCAGCAAGAGCGAGGCGCTACTTTCATCAGGGTTGCACGGGGTACGTCACCTATGTTTTAGATGTCCGGGAGAAGGGCAAGGCGACAGTTGACGATGTACCGGTAATACGAGAGTACCTGGATGTATTTCCATAGGATTTGCCTGGGATACCTCCTGAGAGACATAAGGATTGACTTGGTTCCTGGTGCAGCTCCAATAGCCAACGCACCATATCGGTTGGCTCCTCCCGAGATGCAGGAGTTGTCTACGCAGCTACAGGAGCTGCTAGAAAAGGGTTTTATCAGACCGAGTAGTTCTCCATGGGGAGCCCCGATCCTGTTTATGAAGAAGAAAGACGAGTCACACCGTATGTGTATAGATTATCGGGAGTTGAACAAGGTGACGGTGAAGAACCGTTACCCACTTCCGAGGATAGATGACTTGTTTGATCAGCTTCAGGGAGCATCTTGGTTCTCCAAGATTGATTTGCGCTCCGGTTATCATCAGATGCAGGTAAGATGTGAGGATGTACAGAAGACCACTTTTAGGACCCACTATGGCCATTATGAGTTCGTGGTGATGCCATTTGGGCTCACCAACACACCAGGCGCGTTCATGGATCTCATGAACCGCGTATGCCGACCGATGTTAGATCGGTCTGTGATAGTGTTCATCGACGACATCTTGATCTATTCCAAGTCTCAGGAGCAGCACGAGGAGCACCTGAGAGAAGTGTTAGAGACGCTGAGAAAGGAGAAACTTTTCACGAAGTTCTCCAAGTGTGAGTTCTGGTTACGCGAGGTGCAGTTCCTTAGATACATCGTCAACCAGAAGGGTAAATTAGTAGATCTGACTAAGATAGATGTCGTGATGCGGTGGGAGGTCCCAAGATCTCCATCTGAGATTCAGAGCTTCCTAGGGTTGGCAAGGTACTATAGGAGATTCATCCAGGATTTCTCAGCAGTTATGCTCACTCGACTGACCAGGAAGTCGGTGGCATTTCGTTGGGGGCCTAAGCAGCAGGGATCATTTGAGACCCTCAAACAGAGATTGTGTGAGGCACCGATTCTTACCCATCCAGAGGGAATGGATGAATTTTTAGTCTACTGTGATGCTTCGATCACAAGTATGGGAGCAGTGTTGATGCAGCGAGGGCATGTGATAGCTTATGCCTCTAGACAGTTAAAGCCTCACGAGGCTAACTATCTGACGCACGATTTAGAGATGGGGGCAGCGGTGTTCGCCCTCAAGAGTTGGATACATTACCTCTATGGGTTCCGTTGTACCATTTACACGGATCACAAGAGTCTGAGGTACCTCATGGATCAGCTGAATCAAAACATGAGGCATCATCGGTGGTTAGATGTGGTTCAGGATTATGATTGTGAGATCCTTTATCATCCGGGCAAGGCCAACGTAGTGGCCGACGCCCTGATCCGCAAGGAGATGGCGGCTCCGATCAGGGATATATGTCTAAGGATGACAATGATTACGCCATTGTTGGAGCAGATTAGAGAGGCACAGGTTGAGGGCCTAAATGAGGAAAGATAGAAGTGCGAGAGGATTGGGTGTCGTACTGGGGAGGAGTACAGCAGGTGTTGATGGATGAGGCCCACAAGTCTCGATTCTCCATCCACCCAGGGGAAACGAAGATGTACAGAGATCTTCGACCCGATTATTGGTGGCCCTGCATGAAGCGGGATGTAACTTGGTACGTGGAGAGATACCTGACCTACAGGAAGGTCAAGGAGGAGCACCAGAGACTCCATGGCAAGATGAAGCCATTATACATTCCCGTGTGGAAATGGGAGGATATCACCATGGATTTCATCACTAAGCTTCCCAGGACTGCACGTGGAGTTGATTCGATTTAGGTCACAGTGGATCGGTTGACCAAGAGCGCACATTTCGTACTGATCCAGGAGAGCATATCGGCCGAGAAGTTAGCCGATATTTATGTTCGAGAGGTTGTGGCATGTCATGGAGTGCCTGTTTCAGTAGTATCAGATCGAGACGTCCATTTCACTTCCAGGTTTTGGAAGCGGTTCCATGATGAGATGGGGACTCGTCTCCTTTTCAGCACAGCTTTCCACCCTCAGATGAACTGGCAGAGCGAGAGGAAGATTCATACTCTCTAGGACATGCTTCGGGCATGTGTCCTAGATTCTAGTGGTGTTTGGGATACGTACCTCCCATTAGCAGAATTCTCGTATAACAACAGTTATCACTCCAGTATAGACTAGCCTCCCTTTGAGATGATCTACGGGAAGAAGTGTAGGACCCGAATCTATTAGGGAGAGGTCGGTCAGAGAGTCATGGGGAGCACAGAGGTGGTGCTTAAGACCATAGAGTTGATACAGTAGGTTTGTAGCAGGCTCCAGACTGCTCGGAGTCGGCAGAAGAGTTACGCCGATAGGAGGCGTTCTGATTTGGAGTTTCAGGTAGGCGATATGGTCCTACTAAAAGTGTCACCGTGGAGGGGTGTTATCAGGTTCCGGAAGAGGGGGAAGTTGGGCCCCATGTTTATTGGTCCCTTTAGCATTTTGGCCCGGGTGGGTCGGGTTGCTTATCAGTTAGATATTCCAGTAGAGCTTAGCCAGATCCACATCACTTTCCATGTGTCTCAGTTATGGAAGTGTTTGGTGGATGAGTCAGCAGTTGTACCGTTGGAGGATATTCAGGTTGATAGTAGCTTGAATTACATCGAGAGACCAGTTGCGATCTTGGATCAGAAGACAAAGACCTTGAGGAACAAGGTGGTTCAGCTAGAGAAGGTGCAGTGGCAACACTGGAAGGGTTCGGAGTGGACATGGGAGAACGAGGAGGAGATGAGGGAGAATTATCCAAAGTTATTTTCAGATTCAGTCACAGCAGACTTTGAGGAAGAAGTCTAAGATAAGTGGGGAGAGTTATAACGCACTGTTCCAAGTATGCATTTAAAACATTATTTTCTTCTTATTTTAGAAGCCACTCGACGAGTCATCGGCCCTAATAGCAGCGGGTCTGCATGTGAAGTTGGTGTGGTGACTCGATGAGTCCATATTCTGAACTCGGCGAGTCCGCCAGTCTGGATGAAGCCCTAATTTTCAGGGTGTGTACCCTATTTAAACAGCATTATAGCCCCAAACCAACCTCCTTCACCTCTCAGAGACTTATTCCTGAAACCCTAGCCTCCTTGAAGTGTGTGTGAGTGATCTTTGCCCTTGTGAACGAATTTTTGGTGCATTTTTTAGTAAGAAGAAGAAGGAGAAGGTAGAAGAACTCAAGGAAGAAGTAGATCCTGATGATACTCCTCTTTGGCCATCCTTTCTGGTAATAAATATTTTATCTTGATTATTGTATTGCTAGATCTAGTTTGTCCCCAAATTGATGGTTTTAAGCTCAAAAACCCCAAATCCCTAGTGATGAAGTTTTGTAACTGAGCCATATCTCAGATCTAGCCTCTCTTGAGCCCCAGGAGCTCAAGAAGGACACCTTTTGGCAGCCATGGCTTTGTTCTAGTCAAGTAACCTTCCATAATAGCCAAGTTTGAGTGTTATTGCTTCATTGCCTCTTAGATACATGTAAAGTTAGCAACTTTGTGTGTTCAGATAGTCCCAGAAACCTAGATCTATGAATTGGATGCACTGAAGCTGAGTAGAGTCAACTGAATAGAAACTGCATGCAAAGGACTCGACGAGTCGTTCTTATGACTCGGCGAGTCAGGTCGTGAGTCCTAGATTCCCGGTTCAGTAGTAGCAAGTCTGTTTAGAGAGTGGAGTAAGGACTCAGTGAGTTAAGTCATGGAGCTGAGTATAGAGGGACTCGGTGAGTCTACGCCCTGACTCGGCGAGCCCAAGGCAATCTCCTTACCCGTAAGAACATACTCGACGAGTTGTTCATACAACTCGGCGAGTCAAAGACTGGACGTGTTCTTATGTTGAAGGTGAACTCGACGAGTTGATCATACAACTCGGTGATTTGGATGAAGGTTGGCACGAGATCAATAAGGAAGGGGAACTCGTCGAGTTGTGGCTAAACTCGGCGAGTAGAGTCGGGTAAGGAAATAGAAGGAAAGATAGGGACTCGACGAGTTGGCGGCCCAACTCGGCGAGTCAGGTCAATGGGTTGTTGACTTTGACCAGGGGTAAAATAGTCATTTTACCCTGAGATTAGTTATCATTGTTTGATTAAGTGTATTTTGGGAATTGTAGCCGAGAAGTTACCGCAACAGTAGTCAGACAGTTCCCGATCAGCTTTTTAGCAGACAACCTTACGAGGTGAGTTTTCCTTTCAGTAGGAACGGGTCTACGGCCACAATGCTGACCCGTTTAGTTAGCAGTAGTTCCAGACTACAGTCTGATGCAGTAGTCCAGTATGCTTGATGTCTTTGTGATACAGGCATTTTATGTGTTATGTGTTTCGGACTATGGTCTGATGCACTATGCAGTATATATGTTTATGTTATATGATTTGATTATGTTATGATATGATCAGTCAGTTCGGGACTTATGTCCAATGTAGTGGGCATGGCCCTAGTTAGTTCTGAACTTTGGTCCGAAGCAGTTCCGGACTTCGGTCTGATGTGGTGGGAAAGGCCCTAGTGAGTTCCGGACTTCGGTCCGATGCAGTGGGCGAGGCCCTAGTCAGTCCTGGACTTTGGTGCAATGGAGTGGGCAAGGCCCAATGATATTTTCATAATTAGTCATATGTTTAGCATACATTTACATACATTTTTAGCTAATTATGTGCATAATGTGGACAAAAGGTACTTAATAATGTTTAAATTTTGTTTTCAATCCAAAAGGCATGCTTGGAAGTAAAAGGAACAAGGAGAATCAATTAGAGACCAAAGAATGAAGAATGAGGAACAAAAACATGTTAACTCGGTGAGTCTGCGAGGCTACTCGGCGAGTACCCAAGAATATTCCCGAAGATAAGTTAAGACTCCTGGAAAAAGACGGATTCCATGCATCTACTCGACGAGTTGGCCGATCTACTCGCCGAGTATCCCTTGTTTGGTGATAATTATAAATAATGAGCCTTTATCCGAATAGGGGGGACTTCTGGCATTTTGGGAGCTGGATCTACGATTGAAGAACCCTTTGGAGAGCTGAGAAACCCTAACATTCGATCCTTTGAAGAATCAAGGCAATTTAGGTTATACATTCCACTTAATCTTAGGAATTAAGCATGTCTAGCCTAGTTGAATTTGTTTTTGAGGTTGTTTTTACTGTGATTATGAACTAAATTCGTTTTGTTTATGTTTGGGGAAGACCAAGTTACTCCTATGGTTTAATTATTACTTTTTGATTGATTGTTTATTGGTGATCTTATTAAATTAAGTTTGTTAAAGAACCTTATGCATTAACCACAACTATTTTCTATTAATTGGAAGACAATTAAGTTGCATGAACATCTCTTAGTTGTTAACCTCATATGTTTATGTGAACACTTTATCATATGCCTAGGAATAATGAATATGAAACTAGGATTAATTAGAGAATGGGTAAATTAATGTGTGAGCTTGTTTGAGAAACCAACAAACAAGAGGTTAATTGAACCACCAACTTGATTAACCAATTACAAATCTTATTTAATCCAAATAATTGAACTAGGGAATTAATTAGTTTAAACAATTGGCCACTGCTTGAATTGATTAATTGTTTAAGGGTTAGTAGTAATGAACATGAACCTAACCACTATAGTTGGTAACCAATAACAATTGATCTATCATACAAATAAACATAGGAGTGAATTGGTTGGACCTAAACAGAAACCCTTTATTAAATTTGGTGAATTTGTTACTTGTCTTAGTTGTTTAGTTAATTAAGTGCTTACATGGTGTGTTTAAGTTTCTAGTCTTGTAAAACTAGAGAAAAACCCTTTTACTTTTATTACTTGCTTAGTTAAAATTAGTTATTAGTTTAATTTTCGTTCCCTGAGTTCGACACCCTACTTATCCAACTATACCACTAAAAGACAGGTTCATTGCCTTTGTGTGCTTAATTTATCAACTAAAAGTAGGAATAAACCCAGTGCATTTCACACACATCAAGTTTTTGGCGCCGTTACCGGGGAACGGTTATAAAATTAAGTCTAATTCCTAATTTTATCGATCCTTTGTGTGAGTTTTTCTTGCACAAAATTATTTTTTTTTCAGTAATACAGTAAGTAGGTTAGGTTTTAGAAATTATTAGTTCTTTTTAGAAGTCTTTTGATTAGGTTTAATTTTTTTAGTTGTAAACAGGATACTCGCCGAGTGCAATCCCACCTACTCGGCGAGTTTCCGGCTGTTTGCCAAAAAAAAATCATTTGCGTTCTGTTTCATTTTTTTGTTCTTTTTACGCGTTTTCTTGTTTGGTTGCAGTTGTTTCATGACCCGAGGATCTGATACACCTCTGGTTCCTCCTCTCGAAGACCCGGAATCCGCACTAAGGAGGAACAAAGGAAAAGCCGTTGGAGAATCCGTTTCCTCAAAGAATTCGCCACTAAAGAACCTCAAGTCAGTTGTTGTAACAGCCCGGGTTCCCAGGTATTAGTTATTTTGTATTTTGTTGTTGATTTGTGAGGAGACTCGGCGAGTTGGAGTCCAAACTCGCCGAGTATGATCGCGGTTATGGGCGCGGGTTCGCGTCCGGACTCGGCAAGTCCACGCTGTTTAATGAAACCCTAATTTCCAGGGTATGAAACTTATTTAATGGGGCTTATGGTCATCATTTGCAGCCACCAACCCCAGAGAGAGAACCCTAAAGAGTCTTTGAGCATTTTGTGAGAGAGAAGAGGAAGATCCTTGATTATTTGTGGGTGTTTTGCTTATGGAAGTGGACCAAGGCAAGAGGAGACCAAAGAAGGTGCTAATCCAGTGATTTCTAAGCTCAGAGACTTCATTTGAGGTAATCATTCATTCCTTTCTCAGTCCTTGGTGTAAATCTTAGAGATAGCATTTCTTTGTGGCCTTTTTGGAATGATCCATGGAGTAAATGGCCTCTTCTCGTGTTGATGCTTTAGATCTTGACCCAAAGAGGTCCAGAGACCCTTTTCCCTCAAGCTTTATGAGTGTTAATGGAGGCCATAAGCTTAGAGTAGCATTCTAGAGACCATATCTTCAAATAAAGCCTTTGAACCTTTGCATGAGCACCAAGATAGTAACTTTACGTGATGTATGAGCTTGGAAGGACTGTATCTATGAGTTATTGGAACGGATCTGACCTCAGGAGTGAGTTTGAGTTGATGCATGGCATAGACTCGCCGAGTCTGAAGAACAGACTCGGCGAGTAGCATGAAGATTGCCCATAACCACTCAGCGAGTGGTCTTGCCGAGCTAAGGGGTTGGCTCAATGAGTCAGGGAGAGTCAGAGAGGGTTGATGGGTGGGCTGAGTCAAGCCGGAACTCGCCGAGTTGTTCTTGAGACTCGGCGAGTTGAGTCATGGTGGCCCCGCGACTCATGCCAGGTGGAACCCATCGAGTTAGGAAAACACTTGACATGTCGAGAGAGGATCCCAAAGAGTTAGTGGACATGTGTGTACTCGTCGAGTCACCGGAGTGCACTTGGCGAGTTGGGTCAAAGTTTGACCGTTAACTTTTGTTGACTTTTAGGGTTGGTCAACAATGTGGCCTTTGGGCCAAGAAGGGGGTAAAATGGTCTTTTACCCTTCAGAGGATGCCAAGAGAGGATAGAGTCTAGTCTCGAGAGTTATGTTCATGAGAGCATTTGTCTTATGTGATAGATGGTGGTGAGTTCAAGATGCAAGCGTGAGGATATATGCTTCCTGCTTTCTAGGTGAGTCTTATCACTATACTTTACCTTGAGTAGGTAACCAGAGTTATGTGACAGAGTATTTGTATGCTATGTATGTTATGTGTTGTACTGCATTATTTCTATGTGATTTATGTTGTGCATGTTTACAGAGTTAGAACCGGAAGGTTCCCAGAGTTAGAACCTGAGGGTTCACAGAGTTTGGGTGCACGGACCCACAAAGTTATAGCCTCGAGTGGCTAATATATGTTATGTGTGGTATTTTGGGGAACTCGCTAAGCTTCATGCTTACAGCGTTTTGTGTTATGTGTTTCAGGTTTCTTTCAGGATCACGGAATGGCACCGGCTTGATTGTACACAACAGCGAAAGAGTCATATTTTGAGGATCCTGGTTTATTATGCAAGTGAAAACGGAGTTATGTTTTGTAATTTGATTCTGAATGAGATTTTAAGAAAAGTGTTTTTTTATAAATTAAACCATTATGTTTTAATGAAAAATTGTTTTGAAATTTATGGTGTTACAGTTTTCAGCAAGAAGAAGAGCAGCAAATTAGGAGCATCCAACGCCTCTTTAACAATTGAAGACCCGATTAAAGAAGACACCGAGTACGAGACCGAGGAAGAAGAAGAACCTACATACGAACACGAATCTGATTTTGAGGATGATTTAGCTATCACTATGGCTAATATCGATGAAGTCCCCATGGGGGAATGGAAGAAGAGGATGTGCGATGACACTGGCCTGGGACTTGTGCAGCCCGCAATTCCCGCTACTGCTACTTTTGAGCTCAAGGGTCATATCCTAGCTTTACTTAAAGAAATCCCTTTCACTGGCAAAGATCATGAAGACGCCTACAAACACTTGGATGAAGTTAATGATGTAGCTGATTATTTCAATGTTCCCAACGTGCCTCGCGAAAATCAGCTACTTCGCATGCTTCCGGTTACTTTGAAGCGTGCTACAATGGATTGGCTCAAGTCACTTCCCCTCGGATCCATTACTACATGGGCCTACCTGAAAGAAGAGTTCATTGATCAATTATTCCCACCATCCAAGATATCTAAGCTCAAGAAAGCCATAGCTAATTTTGAACAACAAGCTGGAGAGTCACTATATGAAGCTTGGGAGAGGTACAAGAGCTTGCTAAGGAATTCCCACATCACGACCTTCATAGTCAGCAAGAAGTCTCCATTTTTTATGATGGAGTAAATGTTACAACAAGGCAACTACTTGACTCGCAAGGTCCACTTACAAAGAAGGCACCTCCAGTAATAAAGCATCTAATTGAAGAATTCTCTAAGCATTCTAGAGAATACCATAATCCAAGAAATGATGTAACAAGGGGGTCCACCTATGCAGCTTCAGAAGACTTATCAACAGTGATGGCCATGTTAAAAAACATGGATAGGAGGATGGAAAACATTGACCAAACGATACATGATATACGGGTGGGGTGTGAAAACTGCAATGGGCCTCATCTTACTAGAGACTGCGACTTAGATGAAAATGGAAACAAGAAGGTGCAAGTATGTTACTCAAGTGGGGACCGATATGATGAAGATTGGCGAAAACCAAAGAAAGATCGGCTCCCTTATGAAGAGTACAAGAAGGCTAAGAGGAGAAGTATAGGCAGAAAGGAAGAGGTTTTTACCAAAAGGAGGAGCCGGCTCAAGAAAGAAAACCAAGTTTGGAAGAAATGCTTACCAAATTTGTAGTTGCTTCAGAAAAGAGACATAGTGATCATGATGCTGCAATTCAAGAGACAAGAACCATGCTTAGAAACCAACAAGCATTTATTCACAACATAGAAACGCAGCTAGGGCAACTTGCTCAATAAATCAACCAAAGATCACCGGGCGAATTCCTAGTAAACCGAAAATAACCCACAAGGCATGCACATAAATATAGTAACAACAAGAACTGGGAAGATAATCACTCCTCTGGACCCTATTCAGAAGGAAGCAACCAAAGAATTAAAGAAGGAGGATGCAGAAAGTCAAGACCAAAATCAAAATCTTCATGGAACAGAGCCTACTTGCCGAGTTCAGAATGTGGACTCGGGGAGTCCACTGCCAAACCCGAAAGTGCAGATCCCTGAAAATCCCTATCAGCCTCCATTGCCATATCCAACCCGAGCTAAGAAAGAGAAGCAGGAAGAGGAGTACCGGAAGTTTCTTGATCATATCAAAGCTCTTCAAATCAACATACCCTTCATCGAAGTTGTCGCACAAATGCCAAAATATGCAAAATTCCAAAAGGGACTTCTCACGAATAGAAGGAAGATGGAGGAAGTGAAAAAGTTAGTTCTTAATGAAAACTGCTCAGCTGCAATGCTAAATAAGCTACCAAAGAAGAAGGGTGACCCAGGGAGCTTAACTATGCTTTGCCAATTTGGTAACTTGGCTACCATTCATGCTTTGGCTGATTCGGGAGCAAGTGTAAACCTCATGCCATATTCATTCTTCAAGAAGCTGGATCTCCCGGAACCAAGGCCAATTCGTATGGCGATTCACTTAGCAAACAAGACAGTCGCTTTTCAAAGAGGCATATGTGAAGACTTACTGGTCAAGGTGGACAAGTTTGTATTTCCCGCAGATTTCATAATTCTAGATATGGAGGCGTATCCTCAAGTCCCGATCATCCTTGGAAGACCCTTCCTCAACACTGCAAGTGCTATAGTAGACATGAGGGACTCGAAGCTTACTTTACGGGTAGGAGATGATTCAGTCACTTTTGGGGTCGATCAAGCTATCAGTATGCAAGGAATAGTGATGACATGGCATTCTCAATCGACATGCTGGATGAATTAATGGAGGAATTCAAAAGTGAAGATCCCAACAAGTCCACAATTTTTGATGAAGAATTTGATGCTGAAAAAGACTTAATGGAGATCGAGAGGCTGCTGGAAAAAGCTGAGTTTGAAGAATTGATGAAACAATCTGACATATCAACTCACCGAGTAGGGCCGATCTACTCGCCAAGTCCAAGCGAAGGAAAAATGGAATTTGTGAATTCAGCTGCAAACTCGTCGAGTCCCTTACCTGCACTCAGCGAGTACAACCAACAAAACCCAAAAACTGAGCTCAAAATGTTACCAGAACATTTGGAGTATGCTTTCCTTGAAGATGGCCATCAAAAGCCAGTTATCATAGCCTCTAACCTTTCCAAATCTGAAAAGGAAGAACTAGTTCAAGTTTTGAAGAAGCGAAAGCAGGCCATAGCATGGAGCATTACCAACATCAAGGGAATCAGCCCCTCTTATTGTTCTCACAAGATTAATCTGGAAGAAGAAGCAAAGTCGGTTGTACAGCACCAAAGACGATTAAACTCAAATATGCAAGAAGTGGTTAAGAAGGAAGTGGTAAAGCTTTTAGATGCGGGGATTATATATTCCATTTCCGATAGTCCGTGGGTGATTCCGGTCCAAGTGGTGCCTAAGAAAGGAGGGATGACAGTCATAACCAACGGAAAGAATGAGCTTATTCCGACACGAACGGTAACCAGTTGGAGAGATTGCATCAATTATCGAAAGCTAAACGATGCCACTTGTAAAGACCATTTCCCCTTACCTTTATTGATCAAATGTTAGAAAGATTATCAGGCCATAGTTATTATTGCTTTCTAGACGGATTTTCAGGTTATTTCCAAATACCCATAGACCCAATGGACCAAGAAAAGACCACATTTACTTGCCCAAGTGTGACTTTTTCTTATCGACACATTCCCTTTGGGTTATGCAATGCACCCGCGACATTTCAAAGGTGCATGACAGCCATATTCCACGATATGGTGGAAAAATTCATGGAAGTCTTTATGGATGATTTTTCTGTTTTTGGATCTTCCTTCCATGATTGTCTCACAAACCTTGACTTAATGCTTGCTAGGTGTGAAAAAACCGACTTAGTCCTTAATTGGGAGAAATGTCACTTTATGGTCAAGGAGGGTATAGTGTTAGGCCACAAGGTTTCCAAATTGGGAATTGAAGTGGATCGGGCAAAGATTGACACCATTGCCAAACTACCTCCACCAACTAATGTGAAGGGCATTAGAAGTTTTCTAGGACACACGGGTTTTTACCGGCGTTTCATAAAAGATTTTTCTAAAATAACTAGACCTCTAACACAATTCTTTTTAAAGGATGCACCATTTAATTTTACTAAAAAGGGTTTAGAGGCATTTGAATTTTTAAAAGAAAATTTGACTAATGCCCCGATCATAATTGCTCCAAATTGGGATTTACCATTTGAAATAATGTGTGATGCTAGTGACTTTGCACTAGGAGCTGTCCTTGGTCAAAGGGTTGATAAGCACTTTCGACCCATTTATTATGCTAGTAAAACTTTAAATTCGGCCCAAGAGAATTACACCACCACGGAAAAGGAATTATTAGTTGTGGTGTACGCTTTTGATAAATTTCGCCCTTATTTAGTTTTATCTAAAACAACTGTTTTTACTGACCACTCTGCTATCAAGTATTTGTTTGCCAAACAGATTGCCAAGCCAAGATTGATACGATGGGTTCTACTTCTTCAAGAGTTTGACATAGAGATACGCGACAAAAAGGGAATGGAGAATGTAGCAGCCGACCACTTGTCAAGGCTTGAAAACCCGCAATTGGAAGAAGATGGAGTTGGAGATGACTTCCCGGATGAGTACATTATGGTGACCGTGGGAGAAGAGCCATGGTTCGCAGATATAGCTAATTACTTAGCTAGCAAATACATCCCAAAAAATCTTACCAGCCAACAAAAGAAGAAATTCTTTTCCGAAATAAAGTATTACTTTTGGGATGAGCCATACCTTTTCCGAAGCTGCGCGGATGGAATCATACGAAGATGTGTGTTCGGGAATGAAAGCCGGAAAATTTTGGAGCATTGTCATAACAGGCCCACGGGTGGACATCATGGAGAACATTACACTGCTAAGAAGATATTTGAAATTGGGTTTTACTGGCCCACGATTTTTAAAGATGCAGCCCAATTTGTCAAAGAATGTGATGCATGTCAAAGAGCGGGAAACATTTAATCCCAAAATGAGATGCCACAATATAGTATTCAAGTGTGCAAAGTATTTGATGTGTGGGGGGTCGATTTCGTGGGACCATTTCTCATGTTTAAAGGCAACAAATACATATTGGTGGCAGTGGACTATGTATCCAAGTGGGCGGAGGCACAAGCTTTGCCAACTAATGATGGTCGGGTGGTGGTGCGCTTTTTAAAGAAGCTATTTTCAATAATTGGAGTCCCGAAAGCCCTTATAAGTGACCGAGGCACTCATTTTGCCAATGATCAACTAGAGAATGTGCTAAGGAAATATGGGGTAACCCATAAATTTTCTACATCCTACCATCCACAAACTAGTGGACAAACCGAAGTGACAAATAGATCCTTAAAGAGAATCTTGGAGAGATCGGTGGGGAGCAATCGGAAAGAATGGTCGGATAAGCTAGATGATGCACTTTGGGCCTTCCATATAGCTTTCAAAACACCTATTGGTACTACACCATATAGGCTAGTTTATGGAAAGCAATGTCATTTACCGGTGGAGATCGAATATAAAGCTTTTTGGGCTTTAAAAATGTGCAACTTCAACATGGCGGAGCTCAAGAACAACCGGTTAATGCAAATGAATGTGCTTGAGGAACTTAGAAATGATGCTTACAATAGTTCTTTAATCTATAAAGAGAAAACCAAGAGTTGGCATGACAAGAGGATCAAGGGGAATAAAGAATTTCATGAAGGGCAAAAGGTGTTGCTCTTTAATTCAAGACTAAAACTCTTCTCGGGGAAACTCAAGTCAAGATGGGATGGTCCTTTTCTAGTGAAGAAGGTGTTTCCACATGGTGCTATAGAGTTATTACCAAAAGATGGTACCCCTTTCAAGGTCAATGAACATAGGGTCAAAAGATATGAAGAAGGAGTCCCAAGGAATGAAGGCATGGAAGAGTTGCTGTTGCAGGAAGGAATTGCAGCAACGTAGAATGGGAGGAGTCCAGCTAATGACTCCTTAAAAAAGAAGCGCTTCCGGGAGGCAACCCGAGTTTAGAGTTTGCATTTCTTTTTCCTTTATTTTCTTTTTAATTTCTTAGGATATGTGTGACAACTGTCAAATTTCGGTCAAGTCAAAGTCAACTAAAGTCAACAAGTCAAACTGTTTGACTCAATTTGCCCTTGGGTACTAGAATTTACATTATGAAATTTCTACACAACTCTCTATTCTAATGAGAGATCATAAATCAAAAAGTGCGAACATCTAGATCTCCTTAACCTAAAACTGTGGTACGTGGCTAGCCAAACCGATAAAACAATGTTGCATACTCATCGGGAGTGTGTAAGATCCTTAAACAAGGCTTAACAGGGTTTACGAACCTTGCATTGCGAAGCCGGACACTCACAAATGCCACACTCGAAACCTCTCTCAAACGTTTTCACTCTATCTCTCTCTATGACAAATCTCTCCCAAATCTCTCCAAGTATGTGAAATCTCTCTCAAATATCTCTTTGTATGAGAAAACTCTCCAAGAATGTCAAATCTCTCCCAAATCTCTCTAATATGTGAAATCTCTCTCAAATATCTCTTTGTATGAGAAATCTCTCCAAGAATGTCAAATCTCTCCCAAATCTCTCCAAGTATATGAAACATCTCTCAAATATCTCTTTGTATGAGAAATCTCTCCAAGAATGTCAAATCTCTCCCAAATTTCTCCAAGTATGTGAAATCTCTCCCAAATCTCTCTCAAAAGTTCCCGTAACTTTTTAGAATCATTCGGGTCATTCCGACCCTTAACCGGGTCAAAAACGGCTCAAAACGGAGTGAAAACGAGTAAAATAGGCTTTAGGAACCAAAACCCTTCTTAGGAACCGAAACCAAGAAGAGAGGCCTCTCGGGCCGAAACTCGCGAGGACAGAGCCTCTGTTCTCGGTCTCTGTCCCTTCTCGGTTCCCATGCCCTTCTCTCGGTATCTGTCGCCACCTCTCACCTCTCTGTCGCCTCCTCTCTGTCGCTTCTCGCTCTCTGTTGCTTCTCTGCTCTCTCTTCTCTTCTCTCGGTCTCTGTTCTCTTCCCTCCTCTCGGTCTCTGTTCTCTCTTCTCTCCTCTCTGTCTCTTCTCTTCTCTCGGTCTCTCTTCTCCCCTCTCGGTTCCTGCTCTCTCTCTTCTCCCCTCTCGGTTTCTACCCTCTCTCCTCTCGGTTTCAGCATCAGAAGACCGAAACTCGGCCAGATTTCGGAAATTTGTCACTTTTAGCCCCTTTTTCATATTTTTAACATTTTAAGCCCGTTTTTCGTGATTATAAAGCGGGATTTTCTCCAGAAATTATATTTTAACATAATAAACCCTAAATATTTATAATTTAAACATATTTTGATGAAAATCATTATCTAAATAATAAAGATCTAATGGGGGATTTATTTAAGGTGGAGTGTTGACCTTGCCTTAACTTATGTCACAAGCAACTACCCCACACCCACTCTATGACCAGCCATACCTCCCCACCTTACCTAGGTCACTTCAATTTCCCTTACACTCATTCCCACATTTTTAGAGTTGGAAAAAACATCCTCTCTCCTCATTTCTCTCATTTGCTCTCATTTCACTAAGTATCAAACACCACTTTTCTCTCAAACTTTTTCTACACCAATTTCGAGATTCAAGGCTGATTTTCAAGTGTTATTCCACTCTTAGTAAGTATAATTCATCCTCCTTATGATTATTTCACTTCATTCTACTCAAATCATTGATTGCTTACACAAACTCCATAACTATGATGTTAGATTCTCGAAAATCTTCAAGGCATCTCCAAGTGTTCTTGAGTTAAACACTTCCATTCTTCAACAATCATCTACTGAAATCACTTGATGTGAGTTCATACCCCTACATTTTCATGTTTTCTTAAGGGGGGAATACAAGTTTAAACACCAAGAACATAACTAAAATTTTCTAACAGCCTTCATCAAAAAAGTTCAACTCCATTCACGGACTGTTTTGGGCATCTTAACCATTTTTGTTTTCAAAACTGTACAAGGTGAAAATAGCTCAAGTTCTTAGCTTTAAAATGACTACTTGCACATCTCCAATATAAGATTTTTCTACGATTTATGGTAATTTTTACAAAACTGCCTATCATTTTAAACAACAATCCGTACCAGTCTGTGATTATGGACTTATTCACCCAAGTTGGAGGTCATTAAAAATCATGATAAAAATTATGAGTAAACTAGACACATTTTTTGAACTCTCAGAATTTACGGATCTAGTTTTTGACTTCGTATGATTTTTCTATGATTTTTCCAAAACAGTGCAGAATGGCTAAAGTTAGCCAACAGCATATAAATATCATAACACTTTGTATTATGTTGAGCAAGGTGTATAATCATAAGTTCTAATCATTGAATGTGTTTCTTTTTTAGTTTATCATCATGAACTGAAACTAAGTCATACATAATAAATATTATACATTCATTTTAGAACACGTATAATAAACTATAAAAAGTATAGTTTAATGGATTCATAACATTTATGCATTTCCATAAAAGAGTTCTTACATATTACAAATGTTTTAGATAAACTATAATAGGTATAGTTTATGATACATCACACAAAACACTCGTAAAAAAAGGGTACGTTCATACAGAAAATATTTATATTCACACACATTTCACGTAAACTTGTTAACCTATATTGTGAGACATTCTCTCCCCGTACGTCCGAGTGCGGGATATAATTCCTGGTATTTATAATCAGAATCTCCTGGAGGGAGAACGTGATACTTGTATATAGATCTATATTGGGTTTGACACCCCACGCCTTGCTGCTAGCTACAGTGGGACCTGCAGGTCTACGGGTGACAAATGTCATTTCAGTTTTCGCGACGCCGAAGAAGTGTCGTGGCAGGTTCACATAGTCATAGTATGATTATAGCGACTCACATAGGGATATAACAATCCATAAAGTTTATGGGATTTTATTTAAAAAAAAAACCTAAATGGGTTTTATGTCGATTTAAAATCACTTTTTATCTCAATGAGTACAGATATTACTGTACACTTTTGGTTTTGGTAGTTATGACTACACATCATTTGAAACCACATTTATACCTTTAAGTATGGTCAATACTTGTTATTTCTCGGTCCTCAGATTTAGGACTACATATACATAAAGTATTAACAAACATGAGAACATGCGGAAATTTCATTTAATTCAAACGCGTCCATGTCCATTTAAACACATAACATTTTCTATTAGTAAGAAAGGTTACTTATACATTTTGGTCTTCGGTCATAAGACTACATTACACAGATTTTAAAGAAAATATCGGATTTTCTGGATACATATTCTAACGCTTTTACAAGGAAAACGGTTTACTTTTCTAACGAAATCTCTTATGAACTCACCAACCTTTGTGTTGACACTTTTCAAAACTACTTGTATTCTCAGGAATTCAGTGAAAACAGGAAATCAACAACGTTTTGAGGATGGGACGATAAATCGTCAAACAGTTCATTTCGTATCATAATGTAATTGATGAGAATCATGTAAACATGTGCTTTGATGTAACGTTTTCAATTATATTTGTGATGGTTGTATTTACTTTGAGCACTATTATACTCATTGTTGTGATACTCTACATGAAGTCCTCCACCCCCGGACGTTTCCGCCATCCTTGGTTTGGGGGTGTGACAGATTGGTATCAGAGCATTGTTTATAGTGAACTCAGTATATCAAACCACATAAGATATACAAACTATAAATG
Organism: Lactuca saligna; assembly: GCF_052625555.1. Taxonomy (NCBI): domain Eukaryota; kingdom Viridiplantae; phylum Streptophyta; class Magnoliopsida; order Asterales; family Asteraceae; genus Lactuca; species Lactuca saligna. The sequence continues at coordinate 188,084,356 of NC_136417.1, read as the reverse complement.
CATTGGGACTAAGTCTCTGATTTAAAGTTTCAAAACAACTATACTTTTAGAAATAAATAGTTTCTTATTAAAAGTATACATGCATACATACATACTAAGGTCAGCACCATTCTAGAACAAAACAAAAGTAATGATTGTTGGATATCACAGGTAAGCTCGGGGATGTATGGTCAGTCTTGGGAGTGGCATACCCTGATCAACTATGCTGATCCGAGGAGTGATTAGCACATGCCCAAAGAATAGTTGTGATATGGCAACAAGTCTAAAAACTTACCAACACTACCACAACGAGAACATTAGAATAGAACATGAGTTTAAAATACTATAGGAGTATTTTGTAATATCATAACTTATATGAAAACTAAATAGATCCTTAATAATAGGTCTATAGTCCCTAAGTGGATACTTTAAGGTTATATATAACCTAGAAAGTATAGACTTAGAATTTGTGGTCATTACTTTACTTCCTTTTCCTTGTTTGGATGTGGACCTAGAGTGGGATCACTTATTCAAAGGTCTATCGTATCTTGTTATATGTAATTAGTATGCACTATGTCATTATAGAAGTAACTAATAAGGATCACCCCCTATAAGTAATTGATAATAGAGTTAGACGCATAGTACTTATCTCCTCCACTCCTATTCTCGCAAATACAGCATAGCAAAATCCTACTTGCCGGACGACCCTTACTTTCCTAATCCGAACTCAAGGAATGGTGAATGGTTATGAGAAGACTCAGAGGCGGAACCGGAGGTAATCGATCCTCCATGCATAGAAAGGGTTCCGTGAACCGTTTTGACTATAACGAACCTGTGACCCGTTGGGCAATCTTGATCGAGGGTTGAATGTCGACAACAATGACAACAACCACCATGTGGAGACCAACAAGGGTGCTATGACCTCAACCACGGGGGACTGACGGACAGAGCCCTCCCGGCAAAGACCCAGCGGATCGCGATCATCGGGGATTAAAACAGGAAAACTACAATCTCAATTCAGAAAACTGCGTGCTACTATAGACCCCACCATCTCATGTACCGGTGACTCAGAATTATACTACTATTCCCGAGACGAACTCTCTTTTTAGGACCTTATCGCCACTCGTGAAGAGGAAAGAGAGTAACAGGGTAGGACACACAGCATTCAAAGAAAGGATGATTGTAGCCAAGCGTTGATTAGCAAAGCTACAAAAATTGCATCGACCTTGCCTCAGGCATCACAAGGGATGGATCATCGTAAGTAGAGTTCATGCCGCTCACCAGACCTGGTAAATTAGCTTCATAAGTATGCGCTGGTGCTACTCTATTGTAAGTAAAATCACGACACTACAAATTAAGTGGTCATACTAATCGAGAAATCTATCTACTATCAAAACCCGCCCATGCACAAATGTCAAGTAGACCTGCATCGAGGTCAAAAAAAATTTCACTGAAACCATGATTACTAAAGTCATATTAACAAGATGGGCTTAGGATGTACCTAACAGACTCGAAGGACTATCTAGCCTTAATTATATAACTAAGCATACATCAATAGGTCGTGATAAGGACCTAGCTTGGGTCAAGTATAAGGTTTCACTTGGATACAGAACTACTAAAATACATGAGTTTATTATACAAAGAACCTCGTTATAAATTGTTTTCAGAACACCCTAAACAACCGAACTTTGATACAAATCGATATGAGATAAACTTAGTTAGAAAACTCGCGACATATAGCCATTCTAAAAACTCATTATCGTCTCACCTTTAAACATTTGTTGAGAAGTTTCTTCTTCATAGACCTATGGGGTGCGATCATACCAGCACTAATGCACCGGATCCCATCAAAATTCCTCAGCCAAGTGTGTTCGGACAAACATAATTCTAAGAGGAGTAAAGCTTAACGTCTGTATGAAACCTACTCCTACCTACTACCATAACTCCATCTCGGGAGCGTTAGCAGAAACACTAAGAATAGTACAGTAATGTGCAAAAATTTATATGCGTAAATATAAATTGTAAGGATGCACTTAAGACAATCATTTCCACTAACGAAGTCGTTTTTCATCATGAAACAGAGTTATGTCTTCACCAAGAGGCAACAAACCAACTATCAAGGCGCCAACACTGCAGATAGACGCTGCTACTTTTCAGGCTGCAGTCACGGCAGCCGTGGCAGCCGTCATGGCGCAATTCAATACTAACAACGTCAGTAGGGGTGGAAGCGGTACTAACAATACAAATTGTGGTAACAATCAGGGACACCAATGGGTACCTACCAACGAAAATACCTCAGGCCACGAACCTACGAACAAGAAGAGAAAGTTTTGGAACATGAAAGAGCACCACCAATCTCAAGGATACACTAAAAGACAACAACCTAGGGTCGCCCCTACCATTACAACAGCAGTCATGACACATGCCTCGGCACTAGCCACAGGGTCTGCCACCCAAATGCCTGCCAGACCATATGAGGGATCACTCCCAAAGTGCAACCAATGTGGCTTTCATCACTATGGGGCTTTCCGGTAGATGCACTGTAAAAACTGCAACAGGAAAGGGCATATCATCCGTTTCTGTAGGGCCCCGACCCATCACCTCCCTTCAATCACCTGCACCAAGGTAGGCCCAGTATGCTACCTATGCGGTGAAACGGGACACTTCAAGAGAGAATGTCCAACTGAGAAAAATGACGAAGGAACGGGAGGAGTGTGATGAACACACCAACAGGAGCAGCAAGGGAACCATGTTAGGACTTTTGTAATGTTCCCAACGACAAAACATTTAAGTACTATATGTTTGTAATGAATTTGGTACGCTTACTAAAGTAACCTTCCTTCTAAAAAGTAGCTAAAATATTCTCTCTCATACAAATCAAACCAAAGACATTCATATATGACCTTAAGATCATTACCTGTAAGTTGTGATGACCTTATCCATACATCGGGGTTAATTAAAATCAAAATACTAAAGTCTTGAAACAAATAATTCCATCCTGACTCCGATTCCATGTATAGTATTAGGGGTTGAGTGGGGTCACCCACTCGATGATTTCACGATATCAATTTACATACGAAGATCATATACCGCTCGATCGTAAGGAGACCTGTCAGGAATCATGATATCAAGTATCATTACTGGCCATCGAAAACACACCCACTACCAGTGCTAGATACTGTAGTATGAATCATCTACAATAATCATAACATCAAACAAAAAGGAACACACAGAAAAGAAATACAGGACACTCTATCACTCTAGTGATCTCTTCTTTCGAATACAACTTATCTCATGTTATCTAAAAAGATATTGTTGTCGTTATCCAATTTTGATTGATATAACCCTCATCTTCTCGATTAAACGACTATGAAAGGGCCCTTCGCCTAACCCCCCGAATATCGAAACTATCGTCTCTCATAAACATCCAGCACGTACCTTTGGGTCATCTCTCGCTGTGGAACTCCAAAACACACACCAGAGGAGTGTTATACTTCCCGAAGCCTTATCACATGTATTTACAGGAGACCTTCGGGAATGTCGCGCATGTAGCAGACAAGATTCAAGCACAGAAGCTTGGGATAGATATGGTACGAGTCCTGCCATGAGCTTCGGGCTAAGGTTGCCCAGAAGGACAAGTAAATGTCCTACCATTCAAAAAGGCCTAGTCGCATAAACCAAACCCACATGCTTCCTACTGAGCTGCAAGAGCTGTCAGGTCAAACCTGTCGAACTACTCAACAATGAAATTGAATAACCAAGCTTCTCACCCTGGACAACTCCGGTCTTATTCGTCATATAGAAAAGCAAATTACTCATAATTCCATCGATTTCAGAGGCCCCGACAACATCTCCAATAGAAACCTTTACTATCTGCCTCGCATAGACGAATAGGCCGACAAACTGCAAGGAACTAGGTGCCCTTCAGGAATTGAACCTGAGATCTGAATATCACCAGTCATGAGTATTGAAGAAGGATGTCCGAGAACAATCCTCCAATTTCGATGAGGACACTAAAAGTTCGTAGTGATACCCTCGGATAGGACCAAACCCACTCGTAGGATTCATGAACGTAATAAATAGGATATGCCATTCTTGCTAGGATCAGTTCATCATCGTCATTACAAATGACTTACTTATATACCCTCGTAGTAAGAAGGAAACCAAGGAGAGCAGCTACAACAAACCACAGAAGCAATACGATCAGAGAAGTATTACCCGAAGTTCTCTAGATAAGAGTTTTGGAATTGAGGAGTCCAATTCTCAAGACACATCATTATCAAGGTGGAAATTCATAAGGACCCTTTCAATTGATCAAAACCATTGAGAAACAGTCAGCACCGAAGGCGTTAGCAGGAATACGCCAAAATTCTGGGTCTCGCTGACCTACCGTCTTAGTTCCTTTGGAACTTCTCGTAAAATGCGGACCCCCTCCCAACTTTGACCCTAAAGGGAGCAACCCTTGACAAGAAGAGAAGCAAGAGGGAGAAACCATTAGAACTCCAGTATAACCAACCAAATTCCTCTGGAAACACTCACTATGGGAAAGCTTAGTACGCTTCGGAAAGCATGGAAAGCCAATACCCCAAATAATTGTGTCTTTCAAGATTCTTGTCAGAATCAGCCCTGTAACTCGCTACTTCAATCTACTCCCGCGAGCTTGGTAAAGTACACTCTACCAAACACGTCCCAAATTTACAAGAAGTATCTATCCGATGAGACTCTTGCAATTCCCCTCAACGAGATCGAGTTCCACAAGAGCCTCACCTTCGTGGAAAAACCATAGTGACCATGGACCAAGAGGTCAAGCGGACGAAACAACGCCACTTCCCATTAGTGAAAGTTCGCTGGAATACTAACCAAGGACCTAGAGTCGCTTGGGAGCGTGAGAGTCAGTCGATTAGGAAGTATCCTCACTTCTTGGCTCGATTGTTCATGCCTACTCTTTGCCTAAATTCAAATTTCGGGACGAAATTCCCTCTAACGGGGGGATGATGTGACAACTGTCAAATTCCGGTCAAGTCAAAGTCAACTAAAGTCAACAAGTCAAACCATTTGACTCAATTTGCCCTTGGGTACTAGAATTTACATTATGAAATTTCTACACAACTCTCTATGCTAATGAGAGATCATAAATCAAAAAGTGCGAACATCTAGATCTCCTTAACCTAAAACTGTGGTATGTGGCTAGCCAAACCGATAAAACAATGTTGCATACTCATCGGGAGTGTGTAAGATCCTTAAACAAGGCTTAACAGGCGTTTTCACTCTATCTCTCTCTATGACAAATCTCTCCCAAATCTCTCCAAGTATGTGAAATCTCTCTCAAATATCTCTTTGTATGAGAAATCTCTCCAAGAATGTCAAATCTCTCCCAAATTTCTCTAAGTATGTGAAATCTCTCTCAAATATCTCTTTGTATGAGAAATCTCTCCAAGAATGTCAAATCGATCCCAAATCTCTCCAAGTATGTGAAACATCTCTCAAATATCTCTTTGTATGAGAAACCTCTCCAAGAATGTCAAATCTCTCCCAAATCTCTCTCAAAAGTTTCCGTAACTTTTTAGAATCATTCGGGTCATTCCAACCCTTAACCGGGTCAAAAACGGCTCAAAACGGAGTGAAAACGAGTAAAATAGGCTTTAGGAACCGAAACCCTTCTTAGGAACCGAAACCAAGAAGAGAGGCCTCTCGAGCCGAAACTCGCGAGGACAGAGCCTCTGTTCTCGGTCTCTGTCCCTTCTCGGTTCCCATGCCCTTCTCTCGGTCTCTGCCGCCACCTCTCTCCTCTCTGTCGCTTCTCGCTCTCTGTCGCTTCTCTGCTCTCTCTTCTCTTCTCTCGGTCTCTGTTCTCTTCCCTCCTCTCGGTCTCTGTTCTCTCTTCTCTCCTCTCTGTCTCTTCTCTTCTCTTGGTCTCTCTTCTCCCCTCTCGGTTCCTGCTCTCTCTCTTCTCCCCTCTCGGTTCCTGCTCTCTCTCTTCTCCCCTCTCGGTTTCTGCCCTCTCTCCTCTCGGTTTCAGCATCAGAAGACCGAAACTCGGCCAGATTTCGGAAATTTGTCACTTTTAGCCCCTTTTTCATATTTTTAACATTTTAAGCCCGTTTTTCATGATTTTAAAGCGGGATTTTCTCCAGAAATTATATTTTAACATAATAAACCCTAAATATACATAATTTAAACATATTTTGATGAAAATCATTATCTAAATAATAAAGATCTAATGGGGGATTTATTTAAGGTGGAGTGTTGACCTTGCCTTAACTTATGTCACAAGCAACCACCCCACACCCACTCTATGACCAGCCATACCTCCCCACCTTACCTAGGTCACTTCAATGTCCCTTACACTCAATTTACACTCATTCCCACATTTTTAGAGCTGGAAAAAACATCCTTTCTCCTCATTTCTCTCATTTGCTCTCATTTCACTAAGTATCAAACACCACTTTTCTCTCAAACTTTTTCTACACCAATTTTGAGATTCAAGGCTGATTTTCAAGTGTTCTTCCACTCTTAGTAAGTATAATTCATCCTCCTTATGATTATTTCACTTCATTCTACTCAAATCATTGATTGCTTACACAAACTCCATAACTATGATGTTAGATTCTCGAAAATCTTCAAGGCATCTCCAAGTGTTCTTGAGTTAAACACTTCCATTCTTCAACAATCATCTACTGAAATCACTTAATGTGATTTCTGTTGGATAAGGTGTCTAATTCCATAACTATTTCTGGTATGTACTTGACCCGACTCGGCATGGTCCATTTGGGTTGCATGGCACCATGCAACTGGATAGACTAAATGAGAGAAATAACACTTGGAGATTATTAATATATTATAAGTTCTAATATATTAATAATATTATTTGATTAGTTTGATCAAGAATTAATTTAGAATTAATTATGTGATCAAAAGATAACTAATTAAATATATGGGTTGATTATGTAAATCATCCATATCTTGTATAGTGGGCTAAGAGGCTCCATGGATTATCAAGTTGGGTTCCACCCATTGGATACTCCATGGATGCTCCATGGGAGTTACAAACCCATGGGTCATGGAAATGAAGAGTCATGACACATTAGGGTTTCAACACTATATAAGAAACATATTCTCCACCCAAAATCGGCTACACTTAGCTACACACAAAAAAGAAACAAGAGGGCTTGGCCGATTTTGAGAAGTGTGTGTTCTCTCATAAGTTCTTCCAAGAGCATTTGGTGTTGTGTGAAGCATTTGAGGCATCACACTTGGGGTGCTAGGCTCACAAGGTTTCAAGGAACACAAACAACAACAAGGTAAGTTATTCTATCTATACTTTAAGTTAAAATTGTTCCCCATGTATGCTAGATAGGAATATAACCTTGGAATTCAACTTTGCATGATAATTAGACAAACATAGATCCAAGGTTATTAGGGTTGCATGTACACTTAGGAAGTGTTAGAATGCTCAAAACCCATCAGTGGTATCAGAGCCAGGTTTGTTTGTTTTTTTATTTGTGCTTAAAAGTTGAAAAAAAGTCGAAAATCTTGTTGTCTGCGAGTGGACTCGTCGAGTCTGTAGGGGGGACTCGCCGAGTTCATGTGTATCTTCAACCAACTCGGCGAGTGAGTTCATGCACTCGGCGAGTAGGGTCGACTGATTGCAGAATTTCGATTTAGTTGCTGGAAATGAATTAGAAACATTACCCTAAACTGTTTTGGTAATGTCTTTACTAATTCATTTACAACAACTAGTTATCAAAATTACAAAGTTTTAAGTGTAATTTTTTGATTTATGAATGTGTTCATATTCATGTTCTTGTTCTTATGAAGTTTTTAGATGATCATAGGAATTATTTGTAACCTATGTGGTAGATTAATTCTTGATCATAATGTGTTTTAATGGAGTCCATAACTTGTCCTCAAGTTATGGAAAACCAAGAGTCACACTTGAATTAAAACCATTAAAAGAACACAAGAGTTAGAAAAATGAAGAGTCTTCATTTTATTACTCTATTAAACTCATAAGTTACAAGAAATGAAAAGTTTTGAAAGTTACAAAACTTGCCCTCAAGTTTTGGAACAAGTAAAGTTAAGTTAAAACTTTAAGTTCCAACCCCTAGAATTTTAAAAGTTAAAATTCAACCCTTATACTTATATTATGATGATTTAATAATTATATATATATATATATATATATATATATATATATATATATATATGTATAAGAATAAAGTCGTCTTACCGCTAGTACGCCTCATTCACGAAGCCGGTCTATAAGGTGGGTATAAGGTTGTTGCCTATAGAATGGTGACTTAATGGGTGTCTACTCTCACCCACCGCTTGCTTGACTGGTGGAGGGTCGTTAGCCGAACGGGTAAGACAAGGACTTATAAACTCTCATTCAAAGTATGATGAATATTATAAAGTAACTAAATGTTTTATTAAATTCCCAATCTTAGTTACTTTAGGAAAATGTGAATAAGGTGCTAATCCATGAAATTACACTTTACACTTTGTCTAAGTCGTTGGTGGAGCGTGTGTGGTTAACCGGCACACTAACTTGGACTTAACAAGGTAGGTAAAGGGTGACTTAAGGTTTATTATAGTATCGGTGGAGCGTGTGTGGTTTACCGGCACATCGATTGAGTGATAAACTTTAAGGGTACCAAGTGATTTGCATGGTTACTTCACACCTCGTTTTGTGATCCTCGGTATCCCAGTCACAAAACTTGGAGGGCACTCTCGAGATTGAAACATGCCTTTGAAAAAGTTCATTGAATCTCAAAGAATCTAGGAATTTCTAAAAACCAATAAAACCTAATATCTAATATTTCGTTTTCATGGTGGAAATTGGTGAATCGTCATTCACCTACCTTTCAAATATGGTATAGCTTAGATTACGGCATACCTCTTCTAAGTTATATTATATTGTGATTGGATCCTAGCCTTAATATTACATTTCGGTGTTTTATTAAGGACTCTCTTATATCTATACTAAACTTGTTCTTCCCTTTCAGATGTCTTCAAATAATGCTTCTGGCTCAAATCCTAATGGCTCCTTTACTCTTATGAGTTTGTGTGGGAAAGTCACCTTCGATGGATCCAACTTCAATGAATGGATCAGAAACATCAGGATGATTACTCGCTACGAGGACAAAGAATATGTCCTTGACAAGGAGCTTAAGGAAATTGATGAGTCCATTGCAACTCCCCAGGAGATCGTTGACTTTCGTACTCATGAAAGAGATGCTACGAAAGTGGCTTGCATCATGATGACCACGATGACAGCGGAACTCCAAAAGTCTTATGAGGATTTCTACCCTTATGAAATGCACCAAGATTTGATGGAAAGATACCATCAAAGTGCAAGACAAGAGAGGTATGAAATCATCTGCTCCATGATAACAACCATGATGAAGGACGGGGAATCCGTCATGAGCCACATGCAGAAAATGCAAAGGTATGTGGATCGTTTGCTGAAGCTTAATGTGAACTTCCCTGAGGATCTTGCAATAGATATCATTTTGCACTCCTTACCATCGTGCTATGATCAATTCCGCATGACATATCACATGAATAAGGAAGAGGTCACACTCAGCAAACTTCAGGGACTTCTCAAGACCGCAGAATCAGGTCTTAAGGGGAAGTCAGTTGCTATCACTCCTACTCCAAACTCAACTCCAGTTTTGGCAATTGGGAAAAATCGATGGAGGAAGAGAAAGAGATCCTCGAAGGGTACCAAGGCTCGGACCCTTGATGGCTCTTCTTCAAGTGGAACCAAGAAAGGTTTCGTCACTCCTTCTTTTGACCCAAAAGAGGCTGAATGCTTCTATTGTCATGAAAAATCTCATTGGAAGCGGAACTGCCCAAAGTACCAGCAGGATGTGAAGGATGGGAAAGTCAAACCCAACCATGCAGGTACTTACACTATCATTTCTAATAACTCACCCCATTCGAAATGTTGGGTCCTTGATACCGGTTGTGGTATTCACATTTGTTGTGACTTGCAGGGACTAGGAAGAAGTGAGAATGTGGAGCAAGGAAGAATAAACTTAATCATGGGGAATAGGAAAGTTACACCTGTCACCAAGATTGGAGTTTATACTTTATCGCTAAGTAGTGGGTTAAATTTAGATTTGAATAAGTGTTGTTATTCTCTAGAAATGGCAAGAAATATTATTTCCTTTCATGCATTGTACAAACAAGGTTTCACCTTTTCATTTGATAATGAAGTTGGTTCGATTAATGCTTTCTTTAATAATGTTCTTTATTTTAAAGCATTACCTTGTGATGGTGTGTATGAAGCTGTATCTGTTGTAGATAACTCAGGAAATAATGTTTTGTGTATTGATTCTCCTAATAATAATAACTTGGATAAAGCATCATTATGGCATTGTCGTCTTGGACATATAAGCAAGAAACGCATAGGCCAACTCCAAAAGGATGGAGTCTTGGAGTCGTTTAACCTAAAGTCAGATGATAGTTGTGAATCATGCTTACTTGGAAAAATGACAAAGTCACCCTTCACAGGCTCGTGTGAAAGAGGTGAAGGTTTGTTGGACCTTATACACACGGATGTGTGTGGGCCATTCAAACATGCCACAAGGGATGCTAATCGTTATTATTTGACTTTTACTGATGATTACAGTAGATATGGATATGTCTACTTAATCAAGCATAAGTCAGAGACTTTCGAGAAGTTTAAGGAATTTAAACAGGAGGTCGAGAATCAATTGGGCAGGAACATTAAGATGCTTCGATCCGATCGAGGTGGTGAGTATCTTAGTTCAGAGTTTCTTGACTATCTAAGGGAATTTGGGATTGTCTCACAATTGACACCTCGCAGGACACCACAGTTGAATGGTGTGGCTGAGAGGCGTAATCGAACCTTGTTAGAAGACATGGTTCATTCCAAGATGAGTCGAGCTTCGTTACCAATCTCATTTTGGGGGTATGCCTTAGAGACTGTCGCCTATATTCTTAATTTAGTCCCTACAAAGAAAGTTGCCAAAACTCCTCACGAGATGTGGACTAGTAAAGTACCTAAACTAGACCACATCAAGATTTGGGGTTGCGAGGCTTTTGTAAGACGCGAGACTCATGACAAGCTAGAACCCCGAAGCGAGAGGTGTATTTTCATCGACTACCCACAAAGATCCTTTGGTTACCTCTTCTACAAACCTAGTGATAATGTGGTCTTTGTAGCAAGAAGAGGAGTCTTGAGAGAGAGAGAGAGAGAGAGTTTATAAGCCAAGGAGACAGTGGGAGGCAACTTGATCTTGAAGAAATTCAAGAGTCAAGTGGTGAAGGAACTTCAAACTCTAGCCCTCAACTTGAGGAGGAAACTCCTGTTGAGCTAATTGACGAATCTGTACCTCTGAGGCGTTCCACGAGAGTTAGGAGTGCACCTGAGCACTACTATGGTTTTCATATTACTGCAGAAGGTGAGATACTTATTAGTGATGGGACACTAGTAGGTCTGGATGACCCTAACAGCTACGAGGAAGCCATGGCAGGCCCCGAGTCTACTAAATGGAAAGAGGCTATGGATAGCGAGATACAATCCATGTATGACAATCAAGTTTGGAACTTGGTTGAGAATTTACCAGGTCGTAAGACTGTAGGGTGCAAATGGGTCTTCAAGAAGAAGACCGACATGGACGGTAAAGTACACACTTATAAGGCTAGACTGGTTGCAAAGGGCTTCTCTCAAATTCCTGGAGTGGATTATGATGAGACCTTTTCTCCGGTAGCCAAGATTAAGTCTATTCGGGTTCTGTTAGCCATAGCCGCATTTCATGACTATGAAATTTGGCAAATGGATGTCAAAACCGCCTTCCTTAATGGAAAGTTGGCTGAAGATGTTTACATGAGTCAGCCAGAGGGTTTTGTCAGCAACGAGTACCCTAATAGAGTGTGTAAGCTTGAGAAATCCATTTATGGATTAAAGCAAGCACCTCGCAGATGGAATCTTTGCTTTGATGAAAAGGTCAAGGAATTTGGCTTTTCTAGGAGTGAAGATGAATCTTGTGTGTATGTCAAGGCTAGTGGGAGTATAGTTAGCTTCTTGGTATTGTATGTGGATGACATACTACTCATAGGAAACGACATTCCAACCCTGCAGGAAGTTAAGTCCTGGCTTGGAAAGTGTTTCGCTATGAAGGACCTTAGTGAAGCTGCCTATATTTTAGGGATAAGGATCTTGATAGATCGGAGTAAAAGACTAATTGGACTTAGTCAAAGTACTTACATGGATAAGGTGCTGAAGAGATTCAGCATGCAGGACTCCAAGAAAGAAGAGTTACCCATCCAGAGTAACGCCAAGTTGAGTAAGACACAAAGCCCTAGCACTGAGGCTGAGATAGCAGAAATGAGTCGAGTACCTTATGCTTCGGCTGTAGGTTCGATCATGTATGCTATAACGTGTACTCGACCTGATGTAGCCTTTGCCTTGAGCATGGTTAGCAGGTTTCAGGGGAACCCTGGCAAGGCACACTGGATTGCGGTAAAGAATATTCTCAAGTACCTACGAAGGACTAAGGACTGGGTCCTTACCCTCGATGGGAGTGATGACTTGAGAGTTGTAGGGTATAGTGATGCTAGCTTCCAGACTGATAGGGATAATTTCCGCTCTCAGTCAGGCTGGGTCTTTACCCTAAATGGAGGAGCAATTTCTTGGAAAAGTTCCAAGCAAGAGACAGTGGCAGATTCCACTTGTGAATCAGAGTATATTGCAGCGAGAGAGGCAGCAAAGGAGGCTATATGGCTAAAGAACTTCATCGGAGACCTTGGAGTTGTACCAGCTATTAAAGAGCCAATGGAAATTTTCTGTGATAGTGAAAGCGCTATTGCCTTAGCCAAGGAACCAAGGGATCACGGGAGATCCAGACACATCGACAGAAAATACCATTTCATCAGACAACGGATCGAAGAAGGACTCCTCTTGGCAAAGAGGGTATCATCGGATGAGAACCCAGCAGATCCCCTCACGAAGGGACTGACTCGGGTTAAGCATCTCCAGCATGCTCAGAGCATAGGGCTGAAGGATGATATTAGATTTAGTAGTTAGATAACCTCGAAATTTGTAAAGTGTAATTGACATTAGATGATGAATAAAAGGTGTTTTATTTATGAGTAAAGTGTTACTATCTCTTGTCAATCGTTTACTATATTTCTTTTGCATGTTTTGACTTCCAGAATAATTTTTGTTTGGTATAACATATTATTCAAACCTCCACAGTCGGTCATATGTCGGAAGTAGGTATGAATCAAGACTGTCATGTTTGGTTGTAGAGGTCTTGGACAAGGCTACAACAATCATGAGTGCTTATAAGTTCTGAGCATTGGACTCAACCCACGCTCACTGGAATCACTTCATGGAATTCTATCTCGAGTGATCGTGAGACGGTAATATCATATAAGTCTTCAAACCTAGAGATATGATTTGTTACTTACAAGTTGGTTATGCATTGATTGTACGAAAACGCATTGGTAACTCGATGTTATAAAACGTACTCTTGTGTGTAATTCAATGAGTGGTAGAACAAACATATGAGTCGAAGTTTATCTGTTCCTTCTTGGATTAGAAGCTGATATCTGGGCCCCTCGATGTTTTTGTTTTGACCCATGTACCGGGCCCGGTCAGAACTAAGTTGATGTGTTCAATTAAGTTCTTTGTCAAACAAATCGGAAATCGGGAAACAAACTGTTGGACAATAAGTAAGACATTGTTCCATGTATTTGTCCGACTGATATCTAGAATAGAGGATTATATGATCACTTATCTTAAATGGCGTACCATCTTCTTCTCAGTTCCGAGAAACCTTGTAAAGAGCTACGATTGCCGATCGGTTCCTAAAGTCATACTTGCAGTAATAGTTATTAGACTTATCCAAGTGGGAGACTGTTGGATAAGGTGTCTAAGTCCATAACTATTTCTGGTATGTACTTGACCCGACTCGGCATGGTCCATTTGGGTTGCATGGCACCATGCAACTGGATAGACTAAATGAGAGAAATAACACTTGGAGATTATTAATATATTATAAGTTCTAATATATTAATAATATTATTTGATTAGTTTGATCAAGAATTAATTTAGAATTAATTATGTGATCAAAAGATAACTAATTAAATATATGGGTTGATTATGTAAATCATCCATATCTTGTATAGTGGGCTAAGAGGCTCCATGGATTATCAAGTTGGGTTCCACCCATTGGATACTCCATGGATGCTCCATGGGAGTTACAAACCCATGGGTCATGGAAATGAAGAGTCATGACACATTAGGGTTTCAACACTATATAAGAAACATATTCTCCACCCAAAATCAGATACACTTAGCTACACACAAAAAAAGAAACAAGAGGGCTTGGCCGATTTTGAGAAGTGTGTGTTCTCTCATAAGTTCTTCCAAGAGCATTTGGTGTTGTGTGAAGCATTTGAGGCATCACACTTGGGGTGATAGGCTCACAAGGTTTCAAGGAACACAAACAACAACAAGGTAAGTTATTCTATCTATACTTTAAGTTAAAATTGTTCCCCATGTATGCTAGATAGGAATATAACCTTGGAATTCAACTTTGCATGATAATTAGACAAACATAGATCCAAGGTTATTAGGGTTGCATGTACACTTAGGAAGTGTTAGAATGCTCAAAACCCATCAATTTCATACCCCTACATTTTCATGTTTTCTTAAGGGGGGAATACAAGTTAAAACACCAAGAACATAACTAAAATTTTCTAACAGCCTTCATCAGAAAAGTTCAACTCCATTCACGGACTGTTTTGGGCATCCTAAACATTTTTGTTTTCAAAACTGTACAAGGTGAAAATATCTCAAGTTCTTAGCTTTAAAATGACTACTTTCACATCTCCATAAGATTTTTCTACGATTTATGGTGATTTTTACAAAACTGCCTATCATTTTAAACAACAATCCGGACCAGTCTGTGATTATGGACTTATTCACCCAAGTTGGAGGTCATTAAAAATCGTGATAAAAATTATGAGTAAACTAGACACATTTTTTGATCTCTAAGAATTTACGGATCTAGTTTTCGACTTCGTATGATTTTTCTATGATTTTTCCAAAACAGTGCAGAATGGCTAAAGTTAGCCAACAGCATATAAATATCATAACACTTTGTATTATGTTGAGCAAGGTGTATAATCATAAGTTCTAATCATTGAATGTGTTTCTTTTTTAGTTTATCATCATGAACTGAAACTAAATCATTCATAATAAATATTATACATTCATTTTAGAACACGTATAATAAACTATAAAAAGTATAGTTTAATGGATTCATAACATTTATGCATTTCCATAAAAGAGTTCTTACATATTACAAATGTTTTAGATAAACTATAATAGGTATAGTTTATGATACATCACACAAAACACTCGTAAAAAAAGGGTACGTTCATACAGAAAATATTTATATTCACACACATTTCACGTAAACTTGTTAACCTATATTGTGAGACATTCTCTCCCCGTACGTCCGAGTGCGGGATATAATTCCTGGTATTTATAATCAGAATCTCCTGGAGGGAGAACGTGATACTTGTATATAGATCTATATTGGGTTTGACACCCCACGCCTTGCTGCTAGCTACAGTGGGACCTGCAGGTCTACGGGTGACAAATGTCATTTCAGTTTTCGCGACGCCGAAGAAGTGTTGTGGCAGGTTCACATAGTCATAGTATGATTGTAGCGACTCACATAGGGATATAACAATCCATAAAGTTTATGGGATTTTATTTAAAAAAAAAACCTAAATGGGTTTTATGTCGATTTAAAATCACTTTTTATCTCAATGAGTACAGATATTACTGTACACTTTTGGTTTTGGTAGTTATGACTACACATCATTTGAAACCACATTTATACCTTTAAGTATGGTCAATACTTGTTATTTCTCGGTCCTCGGATTTAGGACTACATATACATAAAGTATTAACAAACATGAGAACATGCGGAAATTTCATTTAATTCAAACGCGTCCATGTCCATTTAAACACATAACATTTTCTATTAGTAAGAAAGGTTACTTATACATTTTGGTCTTCGGTCATAAGACTACATTACACAGATTTTAAAGAAAATATCGGATTTTCTGGATACATATTCTAACGCTTTTACAAGGAAAACGGTTTACTTTTCTAACGAAATCTCTTATGAACTCACCAACCTTTGTGTTGACACTTTTCAAAACTACTTGTATTCTCAGGAATTCAGTGAAAACAGGAAATCAACAACGTTTTGAGGATGGGACGATAAATCGTCAAACAGTTCATTTCGTATCATAATGTAATTGATGAGAATCATGTAAACATGTGCTTTGATGTAACGTTTTCAATTATATTTGTGATGGTTGTATTTACTTTGAGCACTATTATACTCATTGTTGTGACACTCTACATGAAGTCCTCCACCCCCGGACGTTTCTGCCATCCTTGGTTTGGGGGATGTGACAATATGTTTCATTCTTCTTCTAAAAATATGTTCTAAATGATTGCTTGAGGGCAAGCAATGCTTAGAGTGTGGGGTGATGGTTTAAAAATAAGAAAAAAATCAATTTTTGTCAAACTGCAAGCTTTACTCGCCGAGTCCAGTCGATCTACTCGGCGAGTACTTGTTCGAATCCCAAGAAAATGGCGAATATGCGGATCTACTCGGTGAGTAGCATTTTTCTACTCGGAGAGTAGACAACTTACATAGACAGGTTTATAATCTGTAAAATAGGGTTTTCATTCACTTTTACCCACACACTCGCTGTGCACAACCACTCTCAAGTCATTTCTTCAATTTTTGCTGAATCTTCAGCTTTCAAGAGTAAACGTACAATTTCTACACTCAATACTTATCAAAGGTTAAAGCTTTATCATCTCTTAGCCCTTATTTTGTCTAAAATTCGGATTTGGGGGTTTCTTCAATTTCTATGGTTTTAATTTAACTATGAATTAGAAGGTTTTAGGCAAAAATTTCTTTTGGATTAGTGCTTATTGGACTTAGTACAGCAAACCCCTATGCAAAATTGGGTGTTTTGGATGACCCATATATATGCGGCATGAATCTGCTCCCGATGTTCATCCTACTCGCCGAGTAGTTCATGAACTCGGCGAGTAGGGTGCTATACAGATCTGTTTTGTTTGATTTTAATTGTTGGGTGTTGTTTGTTTGTGCTTTTTTAATGTTATTTTGCAGGTACCATGTCCAGAAGAGGTCAAACTTCAAGAGAGGGAAGCCAAGGAGACATCTCGTGGCTCTCTTTTCGCCACATCACCTCTAAATCATCTCAAGCCCGCGCTAAAAACAAGTCATTTCTTCAATTTTTTCTGAATCTTCAGCTTTCAAGAGTAAACGTACAATTTCTACACTCAATACTTATCAAAGGTTAAAGCTTTATCATCTCTTAGCCCTTATTTTGTCTAAAATTCGGATTTGGGGGTTTCTTCAATTTCTATGGTTTTAATTTAACTATGAATTAGAAGGTTTTAGGCAAAAATTTCTTTTGGATTAGTGCTTATTGGACTTAGTACAGCAAACCCCTATGCAAAATTGGGTGTTTTGGATGACCCATATATATGCGGCATGAATCTGCTCCCGATGTTCATCCTACTCGCCGAGTAGTTCATGAACTCGGCGAGTAGGGTGCTATACAGATCTGTTTTGTTTGATTTTAATTGTTGGGTGTTGTTTGTTTGTGCTTTTTTAATGTTATTTTGCAGGTACCATGTCCAGAAGAGGTCAAACTTCAAGAGAGGGAAGCCAAGGAGACATCTCGTGGCTCTCTTTTCGCCACATCACCTCTAAATCATCTCAAGCCCGCACTAAAAACAAGTTAGAAGCTTTGAAGAAAAAAGAGATCCACTTACCTAATGCAGTGGACTGGGATTGGCTGGGAAAGGTTGGGCTGGAAGAGGAATTGATGCCATATTTGGTGAAGGAATGCAATGTGCGGGATACTACCATCATATGTGATGGTTGGTTACAATTGTTCAAGATCCAAGAACAGGTGTTCGCTGAATTATGCTGGGAATTTTTTGCTACCATCTCATTCCAGGGTAGTAGTGAATATTATAATCCCAATGTGATTTCCTTTTATCTTGTTGGGGAGCTGCGATAATGCAGCATGGCTGAGTTTTCGTGGAGGATTGGCATTTATGAGCAAAGTACCATGTTAAATGAAGACTTTGAAGCTTTCTTGGAGAATTGCCACAAAGATCTCCCCGAAGCAGTGGTTGCTTCTACCTGGTGGAGTATTATTGCCAACCGGGTATACATCCCATCGTCCGCACAGGAGGGTCACATTCGTTCACCGGTCCACCGTCCCATTCATCGTTTCGTCTCCATCACTATTAATATGTGGAAGGACGATGACAAGGTCCCAACCCTTGACATCTTCTATCTTTGGAGTATTATTACTCCCAATATTTTCTGCAATCTCCCCTACTGCATAGCCAAATATCTTGCGGATGGGGCTGTTAAAGAGAAGGTAACCTCCAAAATCAATGGAGGGATGTTTGTGACAAGGCTTGCAAGATCATTTGGGGTATTGGATTTGCAAGAGGCAAGGGCGCTGACGGTCATTTCTCCCCCTCCGTTCAACACTACACTATATAGGAGGGCAAGTATTGTGGAGAATTTTGGAGATTCTTTTTCTATTCCACATGCGGATGAGCCGGTTATCCCAAAGGAACTGGGATGGCGGGTGAGGCAACGGAGTGAGCGGGTACAAGAAGACCCACCGGTTATTCCAGTGGAGGAAGAGAAAGAAAGGTGGAACCAAATTGAGTATCGGTGATACTTGGATGATATTGAAAGAGGGGTCAATTATAATAATCAATCATTTGAATATCTCTTCCAACAAATGAATATCGCCCTGAGACCCGGACCCGGTTATCCCTACATTATGAGTTGGGAGGAAAGGATGAGGAGAGGCAATGAAGGAGGAGGAAGTGGAGCTGGAGGAGCTTACATGGAGGAAGAAGATTGAAGATTTTATGTTTTATGTTTTTATTATTTATGGTGTTTGATTTGAACAAATGTTAAACTTGGATGATTTTGTTTCTTTTAAGACTTTTATTGCTTTCACTTTTGGTTGCATATTTTTCAGGATTGGAAGGTTAGGATGCATATAGAAGTTTTAAGGGTCAAGGTTCAAGTGAGGAAGTGAGGAATGTTGAAATAAGAGTGCAAACTTTTGTCATTAAGGTTGAGTCCATTAGAGTTAGGAGTGATAGAGAGTGTTGCTGTTGAAGTAATTAGAGGAAGAGTCACTGAATTATCCCAATTCAGAACCTTAATTGAGAAAAAACGAGCTGAACAATTTTTTTCACCACAGCGCCTACTCGCCGAGTGCACATATTCTACTCGGTGAGTACATGGGTGATTATACGATATAACTGCAAGTTGGCAACAAACTCGCCGAGTACACGATTTTACTCGCCGATTAGATCAACATTTTTCGAGTTCTAGAGCTATTTTGGGCACTTTTATTGCAGTATTGGTCCGTTTTTCGTGAAGAGTCGTTACTAGAGGTTTCTAGGAGCTTTGTCCTACATTTTTTAGTCATTTGCATGTCTACCACACGAGATTTTGACACCCAAGACATGGATGAGATGTTCCCATGTCTAAAGTTAATTGAAGATGGAGTGAAGAGAAGAGATATCAACCTAGCAACTGCTATCCCATGGGAGTTTGTTCCAATTCTCTCTATATTTCATATTTTTATTTTTGCATGATATGCAATGAGGGAATTGCACAAAATAAGGTGGGGTAAGGGGTTGGTTAATTTCTAGTAAATTGAGAATCCTAATATCCTAATTTAGGTCTGTTTTAAAAATTTTAAAGATTTTGCATACCAAGAATGTGACTTAGGAATTAATTTAGAAAATATTGGTAAGAAGAAATTAGGATTCCATGTTAGAATTGTATTGATAATTGCATGAAAACCCAAATGTTTAGTTGAGCCTATATACGTTATAGTGCATTTGTGGCCTCCTTATTCTAGTGAAATCATGGGACAAAAACACGACCTCGCTCAGCCCAAAGGATGCAATATGTTTAGCATCGTGTACCAGAAATGTATCCAGGAAAATTATTATCGTTAGCCAATAAAGGTTGAAGTTGAGCGCCCCTGCTTAAGCATGTAGGGTTTTGAGTGGAAAAAGCTACGTACATGTAAAAAAAGAGAGAATTACAAGGAAAAGTTTGAAGAATTAGGGAGCAACTAAAGTGAAGAAATTTTAAAGTAATTCAAAAGTTGAAGATACCAAAAATCAAACAACAAGGTGGTGAATTCAAAGAAATAAAAGGTCAAATTATCAAGAAAGTGAAGAATTCCAAAGAGCTCCAATGTGGTATCAAAAATTGTACTTCTAGATTATGTATGCTTGGGTTGCTCAACCAAAAATACCTTGAGGATAAGAGGTTTTCTGCGGATGGATTCGGAGGGATGCATAAAATGAGCATAGTTTGGGGTGAGTGGGCGAATGTTTATGAGGATTGTGAGTATTTAGAGTATGGGGGTATTTAGGGAAATTTTAGACACAAATGCATGTGTTGTGGTCTTGGCATAATGGCTGGGTTAGATTGGAGTTGTCATATGTGGTTATGATGTGTTAAAATTCAGTTTTGCTTGGGAGCAAGCAAAAGTCAAGTGTGGGGTATTTTGATATTTGCATAATTAATCATATGTTTAGCATACATTTTTAGCTAATTATGTGCATAATGTGGACAAAAGGTACTTAATAATGTTTAAATTTTGTTTTCAGTCCAAAAGGCATGCATGGGAGTAAAAGGAACAAGGAGAAGCAATTAGAGACCAAAGAATGAAGAATAACAAAAACACATTAACTCGGCGAGTCTGCGAGGCTACTCGGCGAGTACCCAGGAATATTCCCAAAGATAAGTCAAGACTCCTGGAAAAAGACAGATTCCATGCATCTACTCGGCGAGTTGGCCGATCTACTCGTCGAGTATCCCCTGTTTGGTGATAATTATAAATAACGAGCCTTTATCCGAATGGGAGGGACTTCTGGCGTTTTGGGAGTTGCACCAGCGATTGAAGAACCCTTTGGAGAGCTGAGAAACCCTAACATTCGATCCTTTGAAGAATCAAGGCAATTTAGGTTATACATTCCACTTAATCTTAGGAATTAAGCATGTCTAGCCTAGTTGAATTTGTTTTTGAGGTTGTTTTTTGTGACATCCCCAATTTCACGGCCAGAAAAGACCGATTTGTTTATGCTTTGTTTTATAAAATCAGAGTAATCTTTTGATTAAAAGAGTTGCGGAATTGTTCCCAAAATAAAATATGATAAATTTTATCAAAACATTTCTCAAAGAGAATGTATTTTCATTAAATAATAAAACCTTGGGATGTCATGTTCGATACAGACCAAAAGCATAAACAATATAAAATAAATCTTACAATAGTTATTTATGACTATTGATCTATAATCCAAAATCTCTCGTCAAGTCCACCAACTTATACTCTCGTGCCATCACCTGTAATGTAAAGAAAACTGAGTGGGTCAGGCTTGGGAGCCTGGTGAGCATATAGGGTTTTCAACCCACAATAATATAATTATTATATGTAATCAGCAAACAATCAACCCAATTACCCATCCCCATTATCTCCTTAAGGTTTTACCCTAAGAACCAACTATCCTTCATTCATTTTGTTGGATAAGGTGTCTAAGTCCATAACTATTTCTGGTATGTACTTGACCCGACCCGGCATGGTCCATTTGGGTTGCATGGCACCATGCAATTGGATAGACTAAATGAGAGAAATAACACTTGGAGATTATTAATATATTATAAGTTCTAATATATTAATAATATTATTTGATTAGTTTGATCAAGAATTAATTTAGAATTAATTAAGTGATCAAAAGATAACTAATTAAATATATAGGTTGATTATGTAAATCATCCATATCTTGTATAGTGGGCTAAGAGGCTCCATGGATTATCAAGTTGGGTTCCACCCATAGGATGCTCCATGGATGCTCCATGGGAGTTACAAACCCATGGGTCATGGAAATGAAGAGTAATGACACATTAGGGTTTACATGGTGTAACCCTAGATGTGTCAACACTATATAAGGATCTCATTCTCCACCAAAATCGGCTACACTAAGGAAACAAGAGGGCTAGGCCGATTTCAAGAAGTGTGTATTCTCTCAAAAGTCTTTCCAAGAGCATTTGGTGTTGTGTGAAGCATTTGAGGCATCACACTTGGGGTGCTAGGCTCATAAGGTTTCAAGGAAACATAAGCAACAACAAGGTAAGTTATTCTATCTATCATTCAAGTTAAAATTGCTCCCCATGTATGCTAGATAGGAATATATCCTTGGAATTCAACTTTGCATGATAATTAGACAAACATAGATCCAAGGTTATTAGGGTTGCATTTACACTTAGGAAGTGTTAGAATGCTCAAAACCCAACACATTTATACGTAAGGAATTTGGCACGAATTCCATTGCTGCCAAAGCTTATTTATCAAGTACTAAATCCATAGTTATCTGGCGCTAACTCCATAGTCACCAAGGTTCACTTAACAAGCTCTAACTCCATAGTCGCCAAGGCTTACTCAACAAGCGCTAACTCCATAGTCGCCAAGGTTTACTCAACGTGCGCTAACTCCATAGTCGCCAAGGTTTACTCAATAGGCGCTAACTCCATAGTCACCAACTATTCCATCTACCTATGTTCTACCCAACAATTTTGTAGATACAAATACTTACACAGTTTAAATCATTTAACACCTGTATAAAACTCCAATTTCCATGCCCATCTCAAATAGATAAATAACATATAAACACATAGCATGTATTTCATAGCAAATACATCATATTTATGTGTTAGAAGAAAGTAACTACACACTCACACATATAAACAACAATAAACTTAATACACTCAAACCATACTTGTATTATTATCATGTTTATGAAAGGTAGTATACACTCACTTGATCAGAAGATGATCGGACAGCACTATGACTTGCAGAAGTAGTATTCTTCGGTAGATCTGGAAGATCTCCACAAAAATCGAACTTCTTGCGGGCAGAGCTTCGGCTCGAGAACCGCACTTCTCGGGATCTTCGGGATCTCGGGACTTGCTTCGGGGCTCGAGAATAATACCGGGGCTTCGGGGTATTTCTGGCATGCAAATCGAGGTAAAACGGGAGAGAGAATGGAGAAAAATAGCAAAGAAGCCGGCTGCCCTCGCATCCTATTTATAGGAGGCTGGAGCCTCGGAGTACGTGGGGCGTACTGGTCTGAAAGCGTCATTGCGGTCGTCATCCAAAGTCCTCGAGTGCAAGTGTCGACATCTTCGCTGTACGCGGGGCGTACTTCGGATCGGACCGCTGACTCCTCTTCGGATAATGTCGGGGTTTAATAATTAATTTTAATTATTAATTATTTAATAAACTTCGGAAATTCATATCTCCTTCATACGAACTCCGTTTTCGACGTTCTTTATATCCACGCGAAGGTGAGACTACGCTCTACAACTTTCGTTTAGATTTTGTCGGCTAATTTTGACTTTATTTTTAATAGGTCGGGACAGAAAATTTTGTTATAAATTCATAACTTATTTGTTTGACGTCCGTTCTCACCTAACTTTTTATCGCTTTGATACTAACAACGAGATCTTCGATTCTCATTTAGATCGCTAAGGCTAAATATCACTCTAACGTAAATTTACTTTTTACGTCATTCAGCGTTGTGTCGTTTCTGTCGCGAAACTTTAACAAGTCGTAACTTCTTCGTTATAACTCGGATTTTGGCGTTCTTTATATGCACGGAAACCTTGTAACATATACTACAACTTAGTTAGGATTATTCATCCTAAATAATCTTCTATCAAAAAGTCATTTTTGACTCTTATTGTCTCTAAATTGACTAGCCCTGATCTACGGGCGTTACATTTTTACTGTGACTATGAACTAAATTCGTTTTGTTTCTGTTTGGGGAAGACCAAGTTACTCCTATGATTTAATTATTACTTTTTGATTGATTGTTTATTGGTGATCTTATTAAATTAAGTTTGTTAAAGAACCTTATGCATTAACCACAACTATTTTCTGTTAATTGGAAGACAATTAAGCTGCATGAACATCTCTTAGTTGTTAACCTCATATGTTTATGTGAACACTTTATCATATGCCTAGGAATAATGAATATGAAACTAGGATTAATTAGAGAATGGGTAAATTAATGTGTGAGCTTGTTTGAGAAAACAACAAACAAGAGGTTAATTGAACCACCAACTTGATTAACCAATTACAAATTTTATTTAATCCAAATAATTGAACTAGGGAATTAATTAGTTTAAACAATTGGCCACTGCTTGAATAAATTAATTGTCTAAGGGTTAGTAGTAATGAACATGAACCTAACCACTATAGTTGGTAACCAATAACAATTGATCTATCATACAAATAACCATAGGAGTGAATTGGTTGGACCTAAACAGAAACCCTTTATTAAATTTGGTGAATTTGTTACTTGAATTAGTTGTTTAGTTAATTAAGTGCTTACATGGTGTGTTTAAGTTTCTAGTCTTGTAAAACTAGAGAAAAACCCTTTTACTTTTATTACTTGCTTAGTTAAAATTAGTTATTAGTTTAATTTCCGTTCCCTGAGTTTGACACCCTACTTATCCAACTATACCACTAAAAGACAGGTTCATTGCCTTTGTGTGCTTAATTTATCAACTAAAAGTAGGAATAAAACTAGTGCATTTCACACACATCACCCAGTATGTGCTTATATGTTATTGATGGTATGTGGTAGTTTCGGGGAGCTCACTAAGCTTCGTGCTTAAAGTTTCAGTTTTTGGTTTCAGGTACTTCAGCTAGCAAAGGGAAGGGCTCGGGATGATGGCATGGCACACACCACAGTTTAGCTTGGGAGTTAGACTCTGATATTATGATATGATCTTGACACTAGTTTTGATTTGATAAATTTATTATGACATGTTGAGATACACGATTCATGGTTGTTATCTTTTGATATTCAATATTATGGTTTAGTAAAGTTTTCAAACAAAAATTTTGGGTGGTATTTTTTGGATGTTACAATTTGGTTCTTGGACTTATTGGGACCCACCTTTGGGCTATTGGGATTGGATTGTGTATTAAGCCCAAATTATTCCATATCATTTATATAGTAGAGTAAAGGACTTAATGGATTAAGTCCGTAATGAGTTAAGTGAGAAACACTTAACCTTAATTGTATTTTTATGTGAAACCCTAATTTCACTTTGACTTGAGTTGGTCCTTGGTGATTGGGATAATAATGGACCATCCAAGAGCAAGAAAAAGAATTAGAATAATTTAATGGACTTAGGGTAAGGCCCGTATGAGGGTTTGGGCCCAATTTGGAAAATTAGGCCATAGTTTGGGTCTTGATGGTTATTTGATATTGGGACATTAGAATGCCATGTAAGTCCCTAAAATTGCTTGAGTATCAATCAGATCCAATTGATGGTGCGGAATCCCAATCAATTGGATGATGTCATATCAAATAGAAGAGAATGAGAAGAAGAATTAAGATGAATCTATGATGTATTGAAGAAATTGAGTGATGCTCCTTACAATAGATTCTCTCTCACACACACTTCTTCTCTCTAACTTTCTCTCTCTTCTCTAGCCTTCTTCTTGTCGTACACTCCCACATGCACTCCTTTATTTATATGGACCTCCAGCCATACACATGTGTATAGCCGCACACCCTGTGTACGGTCGCACACAGGGTGTGTGGTTTTACACATGTGTATGGCTGGAGGTCCATATAAATAGATGTAATGGGTAGAGGAGTGTACGGTTAGAAGAGAGCATCTTGTAGAGAGAGAAAGTTAGAGAGAAGAAGTGTGTGTGAGAGAGAATCTATTGTAAGGAGCATCATTCATATTGAATACATCATTATATTCATCTTCTTCTTCTTATCCTTCTCTTCTATATTGATCTGATATCATCCAATTGATTAAGATTCCACACCATCAATTGGATCTGATTGATACACAAGCAATTTTGGGGACTTACAATTGGTATCAGAGTTTGGTTGTATCAATCAATTTTGTCAAATATGGAGCTTATTTGATCTGATTTTGAAAAGAGAATAGCGTTTTTGGATAGATCTCGCAAAAATAAGGGGGGTTACTTCTTTGCATTTTTCATAAAAACGAGTTTTTGATCGAGTTTTGGAGCAAAAAATGGTGAAAAACGTCGTTTTTTTCGCAAATTTGTTAAAGGTATGCGGCCACTTGAAGGTGTGCGGCTCAGCAGCCTCGGTGTGCGGCCTCGAAGTGTGCGGCTCGGACGTGTGCGGTCTCGTGTACGGTCCAGCACCATCGCTTCCGTCTCGCATCTACATCCTCGCTTCGCAGATCTAGACCTCGCTTCGCAGCCGTCCTCGCACAACAGCCTTCGTATAAAAAAAGGGAAACGAAGTTAGACGGTAGCGGGAATCGAACCAGGGAACTCTGGTTCTTCGACATTGTGCTCTACCAGCTCAACCAGCGAAGTCTTTGTATCATCCCTTCAAAGTTTGAGTCATAACCAGTTCTTCTCGGATTCAACTTTCGAAATTTCACACTTTTAACCCAAAAAATCAATTTCTTTTATTTTTAAATTCCATTTTCAACCCAAAAATTTTAGTTTTTAAATTTTAACTTTTATTTTTAACCTTTTACTTAAAATTTTGACTTTGACTTTTAAAAGGTGTCCTTTGACTTTAAATTTTGACTTTCTCGTTTGACTTTTAATTTTTCAATTTGGCTTTTCGGTTTGACTTTTGAGTTTGACTTTTTTAAATTTGACTTTTAAGGTTGACTTTCCCGGTTTTTAAGTCAAAGGGCAATTAAAAATATATAATAAAAATTAAAAAAAATTAAAAATAAATAAATAATGAGTCCCACATCAATTCCGATAAATGAAGTTTCATGTACTCCATATTGTAAAGCTACGATTAAATTTTTTCGCGAACAAATTGATTTGCTAAAAGGGGAAAATGAGGACCTTAAATATGAAGGTTATACTCTAAGGAAAGGTCAGAAAGCGTTAAAAGCACAACTAGAAGCAAAAACCAAAGACTTTAGGAAGCTTCAGGAAGATTACAGCAACAAGTGTGAAAATTACGATCACATTAAACGCAAACTTGCTGCTTTAACTGAAGAACTTGACGCTTTGAAAATAAAGTGTGGAAAAACAGATGTTAGTTTCAAAAATTACATTGCGTCAAGTAAGGCAGTCGAGTCCTTATTTGAAAATCAATTGAAATTCAAAGATAATCAAAACAAGGGTCTAGGGTATGATAGTGTTCCTCCCCCTTTCAATCATAACTATATATCCATACCTTTGACTCAGGAAGAGATTGACCGAGAACCATTTATGGTATACGGTAAACCAGTTGTTGAACAGGAAACTAAGGATGTTGAGATGAACGATACTAATGATTCTACTTCCTGTGCAGGCAAAGTAGCAGAGGATGAGAACAAGGAGAACACCATTGAACAAACCAACATCTCCTTGAACTCTGAATCTGTTGCTTCGAACTCAACTGCTTCTGATTAACCTGCTGTTGGTAAATACAGGCCACCATTTCAAGCTAAACAGAGTTCTTGTTGCAATTGTGTGTGTGGGAAAAGCAAGAGACAAGGCAAAGACACGCCACCAGGGGCAGGAAAAAACAACTCCAAGGTGAAGAAAAAGACATGTTTTCACTGTGGAACACCTGGACACATTGCCATAAATTGTCCTAATCGAGCATACGTTCCCTACTACGCACAAGGGTGGCAGAACACGCCAAGAGGGAGATACTTCAAAAGTAACCCCTCAAGGTCACAGTCGCGAAATGGCGACTGGAATGCCAACAAGAGCAAGAGTTCAAATCCCAAGGCCAAGAAATCAAATCCCAAGGTCAAGAAGGGAATGTCGGCCAAGAAGCCAAATCCAAGAGATGCTCCCGTGAAGCCAAAATCAAATTCATCTTAACGGCTAGCTTCGAGTTCAAAAGCAAGTACTGAGCCACCCATCAGATCGAAAAATAAATGGGTTAAACCCAACTACAAATGGGTTCCAAAGGCTCACTCTCCCAAATCTTCTAACAATTCTAATATTTCTACATCTTCTGTTTGTGATAAGTAGGATATGTCATGGGAGAGAGTATCGTGCAAGGATGACAAAGGTCAACCCAGTTTCAAAATGGATTGGGTTCCAAAGACCAACTGATCCCGCTCTGTGTTGGAGAAGCTATGGAGGCATATCATCGAACTTCGGTTTGTTGGTAGTGGTTGTTCCTAGCATTTGATAGGGACATTTCTCAATTGTACAACATTCAAACATTTGTTTGAGAGTATGTGTCCTTGAGGGAAGGGAAGAAAGGAAGTGATCACTCACGGGGTTTGTTCTTAATGACATGAAGAATTTTCGGATTTGTTCTGAGATTACGCGTGTTGTTCTCAGACCTTCTGGATGCAAATTCAATCGGTGACTTACGGTTTGAGTTTTTTTCTCTATACTCTAAGTTTTTCTTAAGCTGATTCGCTTTAAAGACAAATTTTTATTTTAGGATAGTTTAAATTTGCGCATTTTTTAATTTTTTTATGCACAAATTTAGGAGGAGAAAATTAGAAAATCCAAAAACATAAAAAATTAGAAAATCCAAAAACATAGAAAATTAGAAAATCCAAAAACATAAAAATTAGAAAATCCAAAAACATAGAAAATTAGAAAATCCAAAAACATAAAAATTAGAAAATCCAAAAAACATTAGAAAATCAGAAAAACAAAAATTATTATGTTGGTTATAGAATGTACTTGAAGGAGATGTTTTGGGAAGTGATATTATCAAGTGATAACAGGCAATCTAAGTATGTGTAACGTACCCAAAGTTGAAGGGTCTATGCTCTGGGATTGATGCGTCGGTAGGCACGAAAGATTCTAAATGGACATGACTAGGTGCAGATGAACTTAATGAATCTATAGACTTGACAAATCTTGACCTAGTTAGATACGTTCAGCCTGACAATACGACGCTCGGATAGGTTGAGCAGAGAGATATATATGGGAATCTACTCGTCACATTAATTGAACCCGTATCTGGAACCGTGGTTTAACTTTTCCTCCATGTGCGGATTTTGTCCTTAATTCCGGTATTGATGGGGCAACTGGTAAATTCCGATAAATTAGGTCTATAGAAAATCATTTTCTTTCTTTATGTATGTTAGTCATATGTTACCTCCTTTGCGTGATTAAAAGAGATCCGACCTGGACTGTCACATATGCAACTCTATTTCTCTGCATATTATACATACATATATATATACATACATACATATATATATATATATATATATATATATATATATATATATATATATAATTCCTCTTATCTGTTAGCCATATGTTGTCTCCTTTGCGTGACTAACAATCCGACCTGGTACACAGCATATGCACTATAAGTGATAATACTCTGAATCTATCTTCTCCCTTAATGATGGTCTGCCCATCCAATGTAAGGAGTACTCTGGAAGTCCTTGATTACCGGGGCATATCTGGAAGCGGGAAACATGTTCCAGTACAATTAAAATTGAAAACTCAAAGATTGTCTATAGATCTCGCTGCTCAATTTAGGTGGACAACAACAATATCCCTGGTCGTCGTCAGCTGAATGGTCCTTAAGATATAGTATCTAGAAACTTAGGATCAGATATAATATCTAGGAACTTAGGATCACATTGTCTTGTCACTTATAGTATGTCCTAATTTTGTCACAATTTTTCGTGTTTAAGTGGACAACAATACCGACGATCAACCAGATAAAGATGTGAATATGAAAGGTAACGACAAGTGGATTAAGGTTGTCTAAAAACTTTGATCCCAAATCATTCTCAAGCTGAAAGCGCTATCTTTCAAGAATCAGTACATCAAGCCTCCTCACCCAATGTGCGTTCAATGTCAAATTTTGAAGAAATACTCAACCGCTCAAGATGAATTCATTTATTGAAGATTCATATGTTCATCTTGATGTTGTGAAGAAATTTGAAGATTAAGCTGAAGCCAAATCTCTCATTGAATATTGACAAGAAAAGCCAGCTATTTTTTAGGGGGAGCTTGTTGGGTCATTTAGAAAAGAAAGCTATAAACAAGGGGGAGATTGTTGGGTCAAAAATATGGTTTATACTTTGCTTTTCTAGGAAAATATATTTTTATGTAATTTTGTATGTGTTTGCGGTTTGTATGTACGTGTACGGCCGCACACCCTGTGTGCGGCTGTACACATGTGTATGGCTGGAGGTCCATATAAATAGATGTAATGGGTAGAGGAGTGTACAGTTAGAAGAGAGCATCTTGTAGAGAGAGAAAGTTAGAGAGAAGAAGTGTGTGAGATAAAGAATCTATTGTAAGGAGCATCATTCATATTGAATACATCATTAGATTTATCTTCTTCTTCTTCTCCTTCTCTTCTATATTGATCTGACATCATCCAATTGATTGGGATTCCGCACCATCAATTGGATCTGATTGATGCACAAGCAATTTTGGGGACTTACATGCTAAATGTTGGATTGGACTAAATGGTTGGGCCTTTGATCAAGACCATGTAGAGACTTGGGCCATAGATGGGCCATAGTTGGGCCTTGGTTCATTATTAGACTTTTGGGCCTTTTATTGGGCCTTGTGCTTGAATGGGGCAAAACAATCTTTTACCCCAAGCATGGACTTATGGGTATATGTGTTGGGACCCGATTATTAATTGGGTGTTATTTTGATGATTGACAGATTCGGGAATCTATCATCCAACAGCTACGGTTTTGTCAGTAGGACTTCAGTAGTGAGAGGTGAGTTTTCCTCCAATAGGAACGGGTCTAAGGCACCAAGGCCGGCCCGTTTAAGTAGTAGATTATACCGGGGTGAGCCCGATGTTGGGGTTAGCCTGATGCAGTCTATATGTTTCTGGACTTCGGTCCGATGTCGGGGCGGTCCCGAGAAGTAGTTATGTATGCTTGATGTCTTTGTGATTCATGCATGTTTATGTGTTTTATGTTGTTGTTTCGGGCTTCGGTCCGATGTCGGGGAAAATCCAATGCAGATTATGTGATTATGTTATGTGCTTATGATATATGTTATGTTGAGTATGTGTCGGGGTAAGCCCGATGTCGGGGTGAGCCCGATGCCCGATGAGGTCGGATGCCAGGGTGAGCCCAATGCCAGGTAAGCCGATGTCGGACAGGAGTCCGATGTCGGGATTCGTTCCGATGTTGTTGGGAAGAGACCTAGAGTTATATGATTTGTTATATGTGCTTTGTATGTTATGTGGTAATTTGGGGGAGCTCACTAAGCTTCATGCTTACAGTTTCAGTTTTGGTTTCAGGTACTTCAGGTTTCAAAAAAGGAGCTCGGGAAGGTTGCAGTGCACACACCATTTCTTCAACCTGAGATGTTTTTACTCTGATATACATGACAATTGTTATAGTATTTTGATATACATTGTTTATGATTTCTCTATGACGTACGATGATTATGGTTTTTATTATTAAATTAAAACGAAATTTTTGGCTTGTATTTTAGGGATGTTTCACCTCTACTGCAAGAAATTCAACCGTATCCAAGGATTTTTAAAATGGAATCCTTGATGTAACGCCCCAAAAATTACTATGTAAAAATTTTGTTTTTAAAACCAATAGAAACATCATTCATTCATTTCGAAACCCCTCAATGTGTGATGATTTATAAAATAGTTCCTAGAGTACTAATCATGTCATAATATGCGGAATGGTGGTGGATGCAGTGCGATCATGACGGGCCCTTCCATTTCGAACTAAAACTACCTGAACCATAAACATAAAACTATAAGCATAAAGCTTAGTGAGTTCCCTCAAAATACCCCATACAATACCTACATAACAATTCAAAACTAGAGTGGATCTATTTCACCCCTTTCAGTCTCTTTCAACCGTATTGGCACTATTTCACCCCCATTCAGTCTCTTTCAATCGATATTGGGTCTATTTTACCCCCTTCGGTCTCTTTTAACCGGTATTGGGTCTATTTTACCCCCTTCGGTCTCTTTCAACCGGTATTGGGTATCTTTCACTCCTACAACTAAACATACAACCATATCAAGAGTCATAAAGACATTAAGCACATACAGGCATAACATTAAGTGTCACAAAGACCACTGTCATCCTACAAACATAATTCAATTGGTCAACATTGGTGCCTTCGACCCACGAGTATAATGAAGAGACTCACCTCACAGTCTGAAAAAATAGCTACATTGATCACCGCTCCAAAAGTTATCTCTACCGGTTACCTATATAATTAACAGGGACCCAAATCTCAAACTACTATTCAAATTACCCAAAATGCCCTTAGGTCAAACTTGGTCAAAGTCAAATAGTCAAAAAGTTAAAGGAGGTCAACACAGACTGACTATGCCCAGCGTACTCAATCACTACACTCATCATAGTAGGTCCCTTTGTAGTTATGGAGCTCCATCCTAGTACGCTCAACGTACTACCAAGTACGCCAAACGTACCCGATGAATTCCATTTACCTTCATTAAGTGCTTATTTCATTAAGATCTTACGTTTAAAGCTCAAATCTAATCCCATATAACATTATAAGTTATAAAAGTTTATAACTTTATGACTTTCCATGGCTATAAGGAGTCCATACACCAAAATCCTAACTTAATACACAAACCAAAGCATCATGACTCTTGCATGGAGGGAAGAAAGAGACCAATATCATATTTTTATGACTCCTAATAGCTCCATAATAGATAAAGTTTCCAACTTTATCTATTAGGATGGTCCAAAACAACCAAGATGGCAAGATCTAGTATTTAAGTCTCAAATGGACCAAAAATGCATCTTTCTCCACTTAATCCGTTAAGTCCAAGTCTCCAGTCTTAAGATGAATCAATATGATGTTTAGATGGATAAAATTTTCAACTTTATCCATAACAAGGTCACAAACTTTCGAGATCCAAACTTTATGCACTAAAGCGACAAAAAAGTTCATAAACCCCAAAACTAGCTACATCTAACAAATACATCATCAAGATTCAACCTCTATACCTTATGGAGTTGAGAAAAGCAATGCAGACTCTGGATCCACAAGATTGAGCTTCAAAATTCAACAAGCTTGAACTTCTCTTTCATCCATAATGCACTCAAAACACATAGAAAGGCTTAAGATTTGATATATAGGGCTAGGGTTTCGAGTTAGAGGGTCAAGAAGGTGAAGGTTGATGTTAAAAAGGACCCCAAGGGGTTAGAGTCCTTAAATAGGGATGAAAACCACAAAAATAGGGCATTTGCATTACGGTGGTATGCTCAGTACCTAAAGTTTGGCCCAACGTAACGCCCTAAAAATGCATCCCTTCGGCCTAGTACACCCAGCATACCAGCTGGTGTATGCCTTGCGTACTGCCAAACTCTTTTTTCAAGCTTAACTTCAAACAGCCATAACTTCTTCATTTCAAATCCGTTTTCGATGATCTTTATATCCACGGAAAATTATCGACAAGCTTTACAATCCTATCTTGATACTTATGACCGAAAACATATCGAGCTAAATCCTTAATTTATGCAAGAGGCCCAAAACTTAACCTTTCCTATTTTACCCCTCAGCTTCCATCAAACAATCCAAGGTTTAAATCACTTGTCCAACATCATACACCTCCAATAGGGTCTAAACTCCATTCCATTAAAGACAAAGGTCTCCATTTTGATCCATTTACTGTCCACAATCTTAAAATAGGAACTTTTCAAAACAAGAGGTTACAACTCTCTCCCACTTAAACTAGATTTCGTCCTCGAAATCATTCCTTACTACTAGTCAACACACTTGGGCCACCGTCAAGGCTCGGATGGTGATGCCATTGTTATATTTGATTCATCCTACGTTTGGGTTGACCATTACTTCCTTACTCAAGCCACAGATGGACTCATAGATATTATCCATGCTTCAACTCTCATCACAATCTCAAATAACTTCTTTTCTCAGCACGATAAAGTAAACATCCAACAATTCCTCAACTTATATAGCATCTCACACATCCCTAAATGCAAAAATAACATTGTAGTTTCATTTATTTGTTTATTAAAACATCATACTTTCAGTTCTTCCTATTGCAACATCTTACTTTGAAAAATCTAGCAAATACAACAATATTATCTAGAATACAAATCACATTTGAATGCTATAATATCCCAATCATCACAATTTCAAATTTGTGTACCTTTTTATTGACCAGTAGTACAAAACCATGCAGATTATGTTACTTGGCCACAACGACAATAATATGGAAGACAAAATCATGAAAGTTACCATAGTTTATAACCATTTTGGAGAGGATCTAGTTCAAAGAATGTCGAGGTATGTGTAATCTATGCTCTAAAAACTTGTTCGGTAACTTTTACTAAAAAGTTTGTAACTTTACCTTACGTAAACGGATTAAAATTTTCAGGGTGAGGCTTGGATATGCACATGTTGCAAACAATAAGTATGATGAATGGCATATGTATGCACTTGGTGGAAGTGCAAATACTTAGATGTTTGTTTTGGAAGTGATTAAATGTCTTTTATCTTTTTCCAGGTTTACGGAAGAAGACATGCACTTGCAAAACGTCTACCTGCTAGAAGGGAAAAGTGCTCAAAAAGTATTTTTGTAGAAAAACAAACGAGATCTTAGTGAAGGGAACTACTATACAGCTTCCAGGATTGCATCAATTAGAGAGGTAAAATCTTTATAGAGATTGATTTGATTATCAAGCATTCTTCTTTCAAATTTGTGTTTCTAGACGCAGTATTTGAAATTCGAATCTTTTGTAGGTTACAAAAAGGAGAATAATAAGAATGGTTGGAAGAACTGGAAATGGAGATCTTCAAAAGATGTGTTTCTAGGTGGAGCATATTTCATTCCATCAGGATATGGAAGTTGTGCACCTGGTTATTCAAAAGCACAGTATTTCCCAGTAACTCATGGCTCTCAAGTGCCTGCGCTTCCTGCAAATGCAGGACCACTTCGTTGCACGAAGTACAAAGCATGTTAATTTTGTTGATTCGATCAAATTCCAATTTGGGTTTTTCTTGTTTGTGTTTCAATTCCGAAATCTAATTTGACAACTTTCTTTTGGGGGTTACAAGAGTTCATCAAGAAATATGAACCTAAGCCCCTCTGCTTTTGCTTCACAGATTAACAAACTTGAGTTATTTGAATTCAATGTGTTAAGGTAATATAAAGATTTCTGTGAACGATTCAACAGCAATTCGAATTCAAACATACACCAACCAGGCCCAGAAATAAAAAACCAAAAATAAAACAAAACTTCAGTGTAGCAGAGAGATAAACATCCAAGAACACAGTAAATCGGTATTTTAAGGTCAGGTCTGACGAGATTCGGATGCATCGAATCCATTTGATGATCAAACTGAATTAAAAGTTTTTAAACGAGATTCAAACAAATACAGATCAGATCTAGAAAATTCATGGACTGGAGAGAGTACCAAGCATTCAGAAATAGGGAAAACAACACTCCAAAAAACAGTCTTGTGAAGAATATTAGCATTTCATTAAGATCAATACCTCATTCACCAAGTAAACATTTAAATCCATCGATTCAATTACATATATCAACTGGAAAGGAGAAACAAACTTAGCCCCCAAATCCATAAAGAGTTCGGCCTTGTCTCTTGAGAGCGTATACAACATCCATGGCAGTCACCGTTTTCCGGCGAGCATGCTCCGTGTAAGTCACCGCATCACGAATCACATTCTCCAAAAAGATCTTGAGAACACCTCGAGTCTCTTCATAAATCAATCCGCTGATTCTCTTGACTCCGCCTCTTCTAGCCAACCTCCGAATCGCCGGCTTTGTGATTCCCTGAATGTTATCACGGAGTACTTTCCGGTGACGTTTTGCTCCGCCCTTTCCGAGTCCTTTTCCACCCTTTCCACGACCAGACATTTTCACAAGGAGAGAGGCTAAAAGAGAAGAGATTTGGTTTAGAATGTGATGCAGGCAGTGAATTGTCGGCGTGGTTTTAAAGGTGAAATCTTTTGGAGGGATTTTGAATTTGGGCGGAAGACTGTTGGCGGTTGAATTTGTGATCCGTGTGAAATGGTGTAGATCATTATAAGCGGTTGGATTATAACGTGGATTGATGAGATGGATTTTTATGTATGTATTTCTATAGGTGTTTTTCTAAACTAAATATGGTATGTATAAATGTTTTCTAATTTGATTTGTTTCACACTTTTTTTTTATTGGTAAGTAATCTTATACCTTTGATTATTAATAAATTCATATAATCAACCAAATAATTAGAAGTTATAACCCTTTCAGATACATATAAAGTCTTGTTGTTCAAATATGTATCCATTTTCTAACATTTTTATAGATAAAAATGAATGTCAGTGTCATAAAAATATCATTATTTTGGGCAAATTAACAAAAATGTCTCAAAGCTTTCTTCAAGACCGGTAGGAGTGCGGTCGCTAAAACCCTCACTAGCCTCGCTAGCATTCGGGCATCAAATAATACATAGAACTCACTCTTGGTGGTAACTCCACTTGCTCTGCTCATTCTCAAAGATACCACCGAACTCTACAACTCTATCCCTTACGGGTTCTAACTATTCTCTGGGTAGGCATCACAATACTCATCTAGCCATCTCTCCTATATTACTTTTCTACTCAACTCCCTCTCAACAAGAACTTTTGATGAACACTCACCCTCAGCACCTACTCGAAAAGTGCAACACAGATAACAACAACTCCTAGGCTAAGGCATCATAAATCTGGCAACTCTAGCCCTATAATATGAAATACCTAGCCTATCTCTAACATGCATAATATCTCATAAGCATAAAGTAAGGGTATTTTGGGAAATCACCAGTCGGGCTCTAGCTGATTGTACACACTGCTCTTTCCATTTTCCCTTTGAACTCTTATTCGCTTTAGAAAATCATTTCCTTGAAAACTTTTCTCAATTCCTCAGTTTGAGTCCAGATTTACCCGAAGGTGCATCCGAATCCCTCAAACCAAGGCTCTGATACTAACTTGTAAAACCGTAAATTTCAAAACAATTTTTCATTAAAAATAATCGTTTAATTCTTAAAACACTTTTCGTAGAAATCTCATTTCTGTTTAATTTACAAAACATAACTCCATATTCAATTTCATAATAAACCAGGATCCTCAAAACATAACTCTTCCTTTGGTGTGTACAATCGAGTTGGTACCGTCACGTGATCCTGAGAAAGCCTGAAACACATAACACGGTAAGCATGAAGCTTAGTGAGTTCCCCAAAATACCACACATAACACACACTAGCCACTTGAGGCTATAACTCTATGGGCCCTTGGGCCCTAACTCTGTGGACATTCTGGTCCTAACTCTGTGAACCTTCCGGTTCTAACTCTGATATACTCTGATATACACACGGCATAAATCACATAGAAATAATGCAATGCAACACATCACATAAATAGCATACAATAACTCTGTCACATAACTCTAATTACCACTCAAGGTAAAGTATAGTGAGAAGACTCACCTGGCAAGCAGAACGTAGTACCCTCACACCTGAATCTCGAACTCGCCACCGCCTAACACATAAGGCAGTATCTCCAATTAACTCTTGAAATCTCAACTCTAATTAACTCCACAATTACTCTTTCCCTCTCTATCGGGAAGTGGGTAAAAGACTATTATGCCCCTCCCTGGTCTCCATTACTTATGTTGACCAACACCCCGTAGTTAACAGAAGTCAACTCAAGTCAATAGTTAACTTTGACCAAACTCGGCGAGTACACAGGGGTGACTCAGCGAGTCCATGTGTGTCTTCTGACTCCTCCAAGGCCTCACTCAACTCGTCGAGTGAACCTTCCACTTGACGGGTTTCCACTGGATTCGAATCGCGGGGCAACCCGACTCGACTCGTCGGGTCCAATTATGGACTCGGCGAGTTACTTTCATGATCATACTCAAACGACCTTCTGAGGTCAGATCTGTTCCTCTAATCCATAGATTCGACCTTCCCAAGCTCAATAAACACGTAAAGGTTCAAACTTTACGTTCATGCAACCCACGTATAGCCATAAAATGGAGAAATAACCCTTAAAATGATAACTTTAGCTCCAAACTCATAAAGGACTGCATAAAGCTGGGGAATAGGGACTCTCTGGACCTCTCAAGGTCCGGATATGAAGATATAGACACAAGGGGGCATCACATACTCTAGATCTCTTGCCAGAAAAGAGAGAAGAAACCCTAGATTCATGAAATCTATCACCCAAACGAAGATGGACATGAATCCTTACCTCTCACAGCAGCTCTGAATGAAATGATGGAAGATGTGAGTCCCACAATACATCCTAGATCGAAATCCATCCTTCTATTTGCTAAGACACACCAAAAGATGATGAATTAGCCCTCCTCTTGCACCACATGCGTTCTCTCTGCTCTCTAGGGTTTCTCAGGGTGTAATGGCCGCAAATGAAGGCCATAAGGACCTTTAAATAGGTCCCAAACCCGATAAATTAGGGTTTCTCTGCCCAACACCTACTCGGCGAGTCCCTCCTCTAACTCGTCGAGTTCACTCATTAAATTTGCGTGAGAAGCTCGGCTCGACTCGACGAGTTGGATCCTCAACTTGTCGAGTCTCTCCTTTAATCACAATATTAACCTACACCATAATAACCCTAAAAACCCGGATGTTACAATTCTCCCCCACTTGAATTAGATTTTTCCCTCGAAATCATTCCTTAACCATACATGGATTGAAATCATTAACCCGAAAGGCACCACTGATAGGATCTCATAGTACACTGATATCTTTCTCCATGGACACATGAAACTACATAGAAATTCCCAATACCAGAATTTAAACCAACTCTTTCACCGCTAAAATACTCCTTCCCAACAACCGGAAACTCTAGTGGCCTGACCCGCCGCCAGACCGCCTACTCTAGCGATCACCATGATATTCGGTCCTCGAATATCAACCCTAATTACTCATTGGCTCCCTTATTCTCATAAGACCAACCCACAACCGACTATCGCTCACCCAAACCGGACATGCAAGTTATCCGAATCATGCCCCAAGAACGAAAGGGTTCACATCCCACCGAGGCACATACACTAAATTTCTATCAGAACCTGCCCGAACAAAGAATCCTCAACACTCTTCCCTCGGACACAAAAGAAATAACCACGTTCGCTCGGGAGTGTCCTCAGACATCACCATAATAAGCTCTAGCTCGTTTCTCATATCCCTCTTCAATACTGAGCATCATGTCAACTTTTGACTCCACAGTTTAACCTCAAGGTCACCCATAACATGATCCAAAATGTCTCACTAACTTCCTTCTCGTGTTAACTATCTCGGCCCAGTGACAGCCAAGTCACAAAATTCTCTTTACCTCATACGAAAACTACAATCCAACCGAAGATCGACTCGACCCCGACCTCTGATGTCTGTTGTGCATATCTCCTGTGTATCCTGCGGTATCTCCCATACCCGAGTACTAACCTATACAGGTTTTAGACATTCGACAACAACAATTCCCCTCATCCAAGAATTCAAGTCAGAATTATAATCTCATCTCGTTTACCCACACACCATCAATGCCAAACTCAACTCGAGAGTTTGGTCCGACCCTAAAGTTGGAACCTCGTGTCCCGATGAAACATTCCTCTCATGACTCAGCCTACGCCCCATGCGAAATACCACTTTTCCAATCCCCTCATGTTGCGATAATCACAACTCAAATCAAAATATAATGATTTCCGACAAGGATGGAGACCCCAGTCTTGCCCCTGGTTCAACCACCAGGCCCCAAAACTCATTACTAGAGCTACTCAAGCCCAAAACTCTTCTATATCATACCCTGATCGGATAGTACTTCATCATCACACTCTCTTGCCGTCTAGCGAGTACTATGGCTCCCTGCAGCATCCTGATGACCTCTCGATGACTGGTGAGTACTACGGCTCCTCGTAGCATCACAACAGTCTCTAACTAGTGTGTATTATGGCTCCCCGTAGCATCATAACACCCTCTGACTAGTGAATACTACGGCTCCCTGTAGTATCATGACACCCTCTTACTAATGAATACTACGACTCCCCATAGTATCACGACACTCTCTGACTAATGAATACTACGGCTCCCCGTAGTATCACGACTCCCTCTCTCCTCACCCCAGAATCTCATTCTCACTATAACACCACACTACGTCCACTAACTCATGCTCCACAGACTATCATAGATAGCTACACACACTTGTCCCGAATATGCATCACAGATTATGCCGGAAACCGCCATAGCAAAATACCTTTTCTTGCTGAAATCAACATTCTTAAATAATCCTTTCTGACGACAATACTCGAAGGATCCCGCTGGAACCATAGGTACTTGATACACCACTAGTCGTCTCAACTAAAGATTCTGAAATAACTCAAAAATCTGGACATATACCCGAATACCTCGGATCACCATTACAGAACATCACTATGTCCTGCCTCAACCACCGATCTCTCAATCATGGCATCATACACAATATCTCAATGCATTTCCTCGGAAATTCATATCTATCCTTTATTTCACACAACGTGCAACTTCAGAGTATCCCAACACCCATTTGGAACATGGGGAAATCGCTCGCGCTTCAAAGCATGCTGATGACCATTCAAAACTCTTTCCTCTACTTCTCAAAACCCATGCAAGAATACACATACTGACTCAGGATTTGGATGCTCGATCATCTTCTATCTACCCCAAAGGGCATATACAATCCCTAATTCGACTCAGAAGTTCTCAACTGCCAATACTATCCTTACGAGCCTTCCACTTGGAACGGCCTTGACCACCACCAGGTTCCTGACCATCGACCACCTGCCGTGGAGACACTCATCCTTTCTTAGACACATACCACATGCATCATCTCGCTCTGCACCTCTCCTCGATCACCAATAACTCTGGTATCGTGAATTCATATGGCAGGTCTCTAAATCCCCCTACTAACCGCTCTTGAATAAATTTCTGCTTCCTTCAATACGATACCTGTGACATCCCCAAAATCTTGGTCAGAAAAGACCGATTTTCATTTACGCTTTTAAAATAATTTCAGAGTAAATCCTTTTGATTTGAAAGAGTTGCGGAATTTTTTCCCAAAAACAAAATGTGATAAAATAATATTTACCAAAGCATTTCATAAAAGAAATGTATTTTCATTATATATTCAAAACTCGGGATGTCATGTTCCAATACAGACCATAAAGCATAAACGATAACATTACAAGTCATTCAACAAATATATACATATACAGACTTGTAAACAAAACAACTTGATGATTCATCCATCTTATGCCCTTGCGCCACTTCCTGTAATACAAATAAAATTGAGTGGGTCAGGCTTGGGAGCCTGGTGAGCATATAGGGTTTTCAACCCACAATAAATAATTAAATTAATTTTCATCAACCAACAATAACCCAATTACCCATTCCCGTTATTCTCACTTTATGTCCTTAAAATAACTAACACAAGGGACCTAGTCTAAGAATATTTCATCGGGGCAACAACACATGCTTCAGGTATTCCTCAGCAATATAAGTCAAATAAGGCGACCATGAGGGGGATGGAGTACAACGAATGAACACCCAAGTTCATTAACACCTACAAGTCATAACTTCTTCGTTATAACTCGGATTTTGGCGTTCTTTATATATTCGGAAACCTCGTTTCAACCACTACAACATTATCCATAGATATCGGCTTTATCTAACATTTCATTTTGACACTTATTTTTATTCTTAATTAATTTAAGTCACACAATTAAGCACATAACACATAATACTTAAATATTTCATCATTAATGCTTCAAAAAGAGTTACAAGGGTTAACCTAGACTATTACATCAATGATAATGCCTAGCCTGGAAACGCGGGCATTACAATACCCGGTTCTCCCCTACTTAGGGTTCGAACCATCACCAATTGGCGCACAAACCATTCCACAGATTGTTTCCACTAGCAACATCGCACCTGGCCAGGGAAGGTGCTACGCAATGCCCAATAATCTCATTTAAAGAGATCAAGCAACCTCAAATACTCTGAATCTCAGATGAAATCCTCAGGAACTTCTCATCACGACTGCCTCTAGTCATTCAAAGTTTCATACCATCCCAATACCGAACATCTCAACTGTCTAGAATTATCTCTAACTCTTAGATTGAAGCAATAAATCATCATACTCCTCAACCTCGACTTCTCCACCAATGTTCCAACACATGAACCATCACAAGAACAGGGACCCACTACCATACTCAATACCCATCATAAACAGAAGAGCCACCGCCCTGATATACTCGCCTGGATTACCCGATGACACCGCTACCATACGCCCCACTATACTTAATTAGGGTGTAACGTGGTCCTTGACCATTTCAGTCCCAACTAACTACCTGCTCATGGTAACTCATTTCCTCGCGGTAGACATGCTTCATGCTACTCTGGTGGAAAATCATTCTCAATATCCTCCCACAGGGTTTACTCCTAAACCCAAAACTTGAAATCTCACGCCTCTCATGTTTCCCACAAGAAACATAAATAGCGCCACTCAGGTCACAGAAGGTGACATTTCCTTTATCGGCTGATTGCTCAACTCAGGCCGCAATCCCCCATAAACTCCATCTCTACTTATCCTTGAGTACCGTGACTACATCTGACATCTTACACATAATACTTTGGAATGCTCTCGACCTCCCTCTCAAGGGATACCTCTTCAAACTCACTCATGGCCCTCAGGCCTAAAACTCCATCACGTCCAATTTCCACCTGAACAATCATGACCAGAGAACCACAAACGTCACTCGCTACGAACCACGGTACTCAGCCCATGACGTCTCTTCTCAATCTGCTAAAGTACATGGTACCCAAACCATGACATCACTCCTCAATCTGCCCCGATGTATGGCACTCAAACCATAACATCACTCCTCAATCTGCTCTGATGTATGGTACTTGAACCATGACATCACTCCTTAATCTGCTCCGATGTATGGTACTCGAACCATAACATCACTTCTCAATCTGCCCCGATGTATGGTACTCGAACCATAACATCACTCCTCAATCTGCTCCGATGTATGGTACTCGAACCATGACATCACTCATCAATCTGCTCCGATGTATAGTACTCGAACCATGACATCACTCCTCAATCTGCTCCGATGTATGGTACTCGAACCATGACATCACTCCTTAATCTTCTCCGATGTATGGTACTCGAACCATGACATCACTCCTCAATCTGCTCCGATGTATGGCACTCGAACCATGACATCACTCCTCAATTTGTTCCGATGTATGGTACTTGAACCATGACATCACTCCTCAATCTGCTCCGATGTATGGTACTCGAACCATGACATCACTCCTCAATCTGCTCCGATATATGGTACTCGAACCATGACGTCACTCCTCAATCTGCTCCTATGTATGGTACTCGAACCATGACATCACTCCTCAATCTTCTCCGATGTATGGTACTCGAACCATGACATTACTCCTCAATCTACTCTGATGTATGGTACTCGAACCATGACATCACTCCTCAATCTGCTCCGATGTATGGTACTCGAACCATGACATCACTCCTCAATCTGCTCCGATGTATGGTACTTGAACCATGACATCACTCCTTAATTTGATCCGATGTATGGTACTCGAACCATGACATCACTCCTCAATCTGCTCCGATGTATGGTACTCAAACCATCACATCACTCCTCAATCTGCTCTGATGTATGGTACTCGAACCATAACATCACTCCTCAATCTGCTACTTAGAACCTTCCGAATACCCCCTATATCGAGTATGGGTCCTTTGCTTTCGGTAGTACGGGCCCATACTACCTACCATATCTAGCATACTTTCCACATGGACCATCCTAGAGCTCCTAAGTAGCTACTCAACCTTCTCGTTCACTAATTCCTTCACACATGCTCGCTCCTCAGCGAAATACTCTACCCTGCCTGCGTAATCATCTGAATAAGATTTCTCTTTAGGCTCTTCCTAGATTCCCACACTTCACCGCCATCAGTTGCTGAAGAACTCCTAATGATGCTAGCCATCTACCTCCTGAATATCGTCATATTCACTCAGTAGTTGGCTCCCATCATCGAGGGTCCCACAAAGCACAAAGCAAGCA
The DNA here is from genome assembly GCF_052625555.1 of Lactuca saligna. Classification (NCBI taxonomy): domain Eukaryota; kingdom Viridiplantae; phylum Streptophyta; class Magnoliopsida; order Asterales; family Asteraceae; genus Lactuca; species Lactuca saligna. Next base: position 188,040,122 of record NC_136417.1, on the reverse strand, counting down.
GCATTCGGGTATCAAATAATACATAGAACTCACTCTGGGTGGTAACTTCACTTGCTCTGTTCATTCTCAAAGATACCACCGAACTCTACAACTCTATCCCTCACGGGTTCTAACTATTCTCTCGGTAGGCATCACAGTACTCATCTAGGCATCTCTCCTAGATTACTTTTCTACTCAAATCCCTCTCAACAAGAACTTTTGATGAACACTCACCCTCAACACCTACTTGAAAAGTGCAACACATATAACAACTCCTAGGCTAAGGCATCATAAATCTGGCCACTCTAGCCCTAGAATATGAAATACCTAGCCTATATCTAACATGCATAATATCTCATAACATATCTCATAAGCATAAAGTAAGGGTATTTATGGAAATCACCAGTCGGGCTCTGACTGATTGTACACACTGCTCTTTCTCATTTTCCCTTTGAACTCCTATTCGCTTTAGAAAATCATTTCTTTGAAAACTTTTCTTAATTCCTCAGTTTGAGTCCAGATTTACCCGAAGGTGCATCCGAATCCCTCAAAACAAGGCTCTGATACCAACTTGTAACACCGTAAATTTCAAAACAAATTTTCATTAAAAATAATCATTTAATTCTTAAAACACTTTTCGTAGAAATCTCATTTCTGTTTAATTTACAAAACACAACTCCATATTCAATTGCATAATAAACTAGGATCCTCAAAACATAACTCTTCCTCTGGTGTGTACAATCGAGCCGGTGTCGTCCCGTGATCCTGAGAAAACCTAAAACACATAACACATAACACGGTAAGCACGAAGCTTAGTGAGTTCCCCAAAATACCACACATAACACACACTAGCCACTCGAGGCTATTACTCTGTGGGCCCTAACTCTATGGACCTTCTAGTCCTAACTCTGTGAACCTTCCGGTTCTAACTCTGATATACTCTCACATACACACAGTATAAATCACATAGAAATAATGCAGTGCAACACATCACATAAATAGCATACAATAGCTCTGTCACATTACTCTAATTACCACTCAAGGTAAAGTATAGTGAGAAGACTCACCTGGCAAGCAGAACGTAGTACCCTCACACCTGAATCTCGAACTCGCCACCGCCTAACACATAAGGGAATATCTCCAATTAACTCTTGAAATCTCAACTCTAATTAACTCCACAATTACTCTTTCCCTCTCTATCGGGAAGTGGGTAAAAGACTATTATGCCCCTCCATGGTCTCCATTACTTATGTTGACCAACACCCCGCAGTTAACAGAAGTCAACTCAAGTCAGTAGTTAACTTTGACCAAACTCGGCGAGTACACAGGGGTGACTCAGCGAGTCCATGTGTGTCTTCTGAATCCTCCAAGGCCTTACTCAACTTGTCGAGTGAACCTTCCACTTGACGGGTTTCCACTGGATTCGAATCGCGGGGCAACCCGACTCGACTTGTCGGGTCCAATTATGGACTCGGCGAGTTACTTTCATGATCATACTCAAACGACTTTCTGAGGTCAGATCTGTTCCTCTAATCCATAGATCCGACCTTCCCAAGCTCAATAAACACGTAAAGGTTCAAACTTTATGTTCATGCAACCCACGTATAGCCATAAAATGGAGAAATAACCCTTAAAATGATAAATTTAGCTCCAAACTCATAAAGGACTACATAAAAATGGGAATAGGGACTCTTTGGACCTCTCAAGGTCCATATATGAAGATATAGACACAAGGGGGCATCACATATTTTAGATCTCTTGCCAAAAAGGAGAGAAGAAACCCTAAATTCATGAAATCTATCACCAAAACGAAGATGGACATGAATCCTTACCTCTCACAGCAGCTCTGAATGAAATGATGGAAGTCCCACAATACATCCTAGCTCGAAATCCATCCTTCCATTTGCTAAGACACACCAAAAGATGATGAATTAGCCCTCCTCTTGCACCACATGCTTTCTCTCTGCTCTCTAGGGTTTCTCAGGGTGTAATGGCCGCAAATGAAGGCCATAAGGACCTTTAAATAGGTCCCAAACCCGAGAAATTAGGGTTTCTCTGCCCAACACCTACTCGGCGAGTCCGTCCTCTGACTCGGCGAGTTCACTCATTAAATCCGCGTGGGAAGCCTGGCTCGACTCGGCTAGTTGGATCCTCAACTCGTCGAGTCTCTCCTTTAATCACAAGATTAACCTACACCATAATAACCCTAAAAATCCGGATGTTACAGTCATGATTAATATTCCTATTTATTGACTTATTATTCGTTATACTGACAGGGTGATTTTCAGTTCGAATCGGATCGACATTGCGAGGTGATTTTCTCCTCACTATACTGACAGGGTATACGACATTAGGTCGGTCCCTCATGATTGTTATCCTGGTTATCTATGATTATGTGCAGTTATGATTTGTTAGATTGGTATCCTGGTAGTTAGGGTGTTGTTTTGCGGTTATGATATGCTAGATCGATATCCTGGTAGATAGGATAGCAATATGTTATAGTGTAACTCTTTTGCGTGTGAAACGGTTATTGAGTGAATGCGTTCAATCACATATTTCATGGGTTAAATGGTCTTAGGCTGGAGGATTTGGTTCTGCTGCGCAGTTCTCGTGTGAGTCTAACTATTGTGGAAATGAAATGATATGTGTATTATTGTGTGTATGTGAAAGTCCTTTTCTCCTTTCTTTCTAAAACTACCTCTTCTTTTTGAAACACCCAAACTTTCATACTTCACAATATTGTTACTAAAAAACATGCTACATGCATATTTATAAAACAATATTTTACATTGATTGTTTATTTACATAAACTGGATACAAACCGAGTATTAAGATTTTTACAAAGTTTTACACATATTACATACTTTCCCAGGAATACAATACAAAAGTTATAATATTATCTATTCTACATCTTCTACCAGTATAAAACTATACTGGATGCTTATCACCTGCAATAGTTTAAAACATTTAGAGGGATAAGCAGGTGTCACACCCCCAGACCAAGGATGGCGGAAACGTCCGGGGGTGGAGGACTTCATGTATAGTATCACAACAACGAGTATAATAGTGCTCAAAGTAAATACAACCATCATAAATATAATTGAAAAAGTTACACCAAAGTATATGTTTACATCATTCAAATCAATTACATTATGATGACAAAATGAACTGTTTAACGATTTATCGTCCCATCCTCAAAACGCAGTTGATTTCCTGTTTCACTGAATTCCTGAGAATACAAGTTGTTTGAAAAAGTGTCAACACAAAGGTTGGTGAGTTCATAAGCTTTTTAGATAAAGAGTTTGGAAACCGTTCTTTGTAATGTGCGGTGTGTTACCAAAAAAAAAAATTCAATATTTTCCTTATAAAAGTTATGTGATCCTAAATGCCGGGACCGAGAATGAACAAGTATTTGTCATACTTAAAGGTATAAAAGTGGTTTTAAATTGGCGTAAAACCCTTTCTGATTTGAGAAAAATCCCGTAATGAATGGTATGTAGTCTTAAATACCAAGGCTGAAAGTATACAATGATATCTGTAATTATTGATATAAAAAGTGATTTTAAATCGACATAAAACCCCTTTTGATTTATGAAAATCCCCATAAACTTTATGTGTTGTTAACTCCCTATGTGAGCCGCTATAACCATACTATGACTGAATGAACCTGCCACGATGTTTCTCAGGCGTCGCGAAGCTGAAATGACACTTGTCACCACAGACCTGCCGGTCTAGCTGTTGCATGCAGCTCAGGTGTGGGGTGTCTAACCCAATATAGATCTATACACAACTATCACATTCTCCCTCTAGGAGACTCTGATTATAACTACCAGGAATTTAGATCCCGTACTCGGACGTACGAGGAGAGAATGTCTCACAATTTAGGTTAACAAGTTTAAGTGTGGTGTGCGTGAGTGTAAAGCCTTTTTCTGTGGGAATAAAACCTTACGAAATGTGTTTGTTGTGTTAATGGAAACATAAACCATACCTATTATAGTTTATCAAAACAAGGGTAAAAGTGGTAATGTACATGAACTATACTTTAACATAGTTTATTAAAATGTTTGTATGTAATAGATGTGCTATGATTATAACAAATCGTTATTTCTATGCTTTATCTAGCAAACTTCATTTGTTAACTGATGTATGACTATATACTAAGTCAAAATATCATTTATTTGCAAAAACATATATTGACATAAAGATATACACCTTGCTCAACATGTTACAAGGTGAAATGAAATTGATAGCATTTTTCTGTTACTAATATTTTCATTTACCGTTCTTAGAAAATTTATAGAAAAATCATCAAAGGTCCAAATCAGAATCCGTAAATTCTGAGAGTTTGGGAACCGAGTCTAGTTTGTTCATAATTTTTATTATGAATTTTAATGACCTCTAACTTGTGTGAACAAGTCCATAATCACAGATTGGTCCGGATTGTTGTTTGAAATGATAGGCAGTTTTGTAAAAATCACCATAAATTTTAGAAAAATCGTATGGAGATGTGCAAGTATTCATTTTAAAGATAAGAACTGGAAATAATTTCACCTAAAACAGTTTTTAAAACTAAAATGTTTAAGTTGTCCAAAACAGTCCGTGAATGGAGTCCAAATTTTCTGATGAAAGCTGTTAGAAAAGTTTAGTAATGTTCTTGGTGTTTTAACTTGTATTCCCCCCCCCCTAAAAACTTGAGAAAACATGAAAATGTAGGGGTATGAACTCAACTTGAGTGGTTTCAGTAGATGAGTATTGAAGAAGAGAAGTGTTCAACTCAAGAACACTTGAAGGATCACTTGAAGATTCGAAGATCTAACAAGAATGTGATGATGTTTGTGTAAGGAATCAATGATTTGAGTAAAAGGGAAGTGTGATAATCACAAGGAGAGTGATGATACTTACCTAAATGAAGGAGAAAAGTTGGAAAATGCCTTTGAAATCTCGAATTTGTGTGAGAGAATTTGAGAGAAAAGTGGTGTTTGATTTGTGGTGGAAATGAGTGAAGTGAGTGAAATAAAGAGAGAGAGGGAGAGAGAGAGAGAGAGAGAGAGAGAGAGGATTTCCTAGCTCTTTTGAACGTGGGTTGCTGGGAAAGGAGTGGGGTGGGGCCTTGAAGTGACTAGGGGTAGTGGGGAGTACTAGGACTGGTCAAAAGAATGGGCATAGGGTGGTGGTTTGTGTTAAATATTATGGCAAGATTCACACTCCACCTCAAGATCTCACTTAAAAGATTTTAATCTTAAATAAATATTTCCATGAAAATAAGTCTAAATTATGAATATTTAGGGTCTTATATGTTAAAATATGATTTCTAAAAAAATCTCGCGTTAAAATAATTAAAAACGGACTTAAAATGGAGAACTAGTTGAAAACCGGGTGAAAAACGAAAAATCTGAAGTCTAGCACCGGAGGCACTAAGGCTCGGTCATCAGCAGCCCAAATCCGAAGGGAGGTCTTGGTCGTGGAGGCAGATCTGAAGGAAAAAAGGGGGCTGCGATCAGAGATCAGGCTCGCTGCGGGGGACTTGGTTCTGGGTTCGGTGGCTCTGGCTTCGTGGCTGCGGTCTTGACGGTTGCGGCTTTGGGCTTCAGCTCGGTGGCTGCGGCTGGATGGTTGCGGCTACTCAAGGGGCCTCAGACTCAGTTCAAGTGGCCTCGGATCCAAGGGGCCATTTTCCAAACTATCTCCCCTATTTGAGTGGTTTCTCATCAAACCAAGTATCGGGATGCCCTCAAATGATCAAAATAAATCGAAAGAGGTTTTGAGCGAGATTTTGGGAGAGATTTCACATTCTTGGAGAGATTTCTCATACAGAGAGAGATTTGGGAGAGATTTGACATACTTGGAGAGATTTCTCATACGGAGAGAGATTTGGGAGAGATTTGACATACTTGGAGAGATTTCTCATACAAAGAGAGATTTGGGAGAGATTTCACATTCTTGGAGAGATTTGGGAGAGATTTCACATTCTTGGAGAGATTTCTCATACAAGGAGAGATTTCGTGTGTGACATTTGTGAGTGTTTGGCTTCGCAACGCAAGGTCCGTAAGCTCCGTTAAGTCATGTTTAAGGATCTTACACACTCCCAATGAGTATGCAACATTGTTTTATCGGTTCGGTTCGTTATTTACCACAGTTTTAGGTTAAGGAAGTCTAGATGTATGAACTTTTCAATTTATGATCTCTCATTAGAATAGCGAGCTGTTTAGTAATTACATAACGTAAGCCCTAGTACCCATGAGCTAATTGAGTCGACCGATTTGACTTGTTGACTTTGACTTGACCGGAAATTGACGGTTGTCACAGCGGGTGACGCTTAGTGAGTTCAATAATAGTTACAATATAACATTATGCCATATACATATCAATATGACAGAAGCATAGAGGGGCAAGGAACAAGATAGGTGTAACACCTGGTTCCTGGTATGTATTTTAATCTGTGTATTTTGGCATTTTAGCTGGGACTCGGCAAGTTGTAGGCCCGACTCGCCGAGAAGAGACGAGATTTTGAGCACGTTTAAGTTGGCAACTCGATGAGTCCATACCCTGGACTCGGTGAGTCTGCCAGTCTGGAAGAAACCCTAGATCCACGGGTTTTGCACCCTATTTAAACCATGTTATGAGCCCTAAACTCGCCTCCTTCACCCTCAGAGCATCATTTAGCAAACCCTAACCATTCCTTGAGCATTTGAGCATTTCTTGTGTGAATCTTGAAGTTTTGAAGAGAAGAAGGAGGCTAGATCCAAAGGAATAGAAGATCCAAGATCTTGCACCCACTACAGAGTTTATTGAGACGGGGTGAAACCGGAGCAGAAGCAGACAGATTCCAGAGCAGTTCATTCAGCAGCTAGACTACGAGGTGAGTCTTCCTTCCAGTAGGAACGGGTCTACGGCCACAATGCTAACACGTTTAGTTAGCAGTAGTTCCGGACCTCGGTCTGATGCAGTAGTTAGATTGCTTGATGTCTTTGTGATTCAAGCGTGTTTTGTATTATATGTTCTGGACTTTGGCACCTATGCAGTATGCAGTATATGTGTTTATGCTAGTTGATATGTTACGATATGTTATGCTCAGTTAGTTTCCGGACTTCGGTCCGATACAGGGGACAAGGTCCCAGTCAGTTCCGAACTTCGGTCTGATGCAGTTTCCAGACTTCGGTCTGATGCAGGGGACAAGGTCCCAGTTAGTTCCGGACTTCGGTCCAATGCAGTTTCTGGGATTCTGTCCGATGCAGCGGGCAAGGCCCTAGTTAGTTCCAGACTTCGGTCCGATGTAGTGGGCAAGGCCCAGTATGTGTTTATATGTTATTGTATGGTATGTGGTAGTTTGGGGGAGCTCACTAAGCTTCGTGCTTACAGTTTCAGTTTTGGTTTCAGGTACTTCCGCAAGTAAAAGGAAGAGCTCGGGATGATGGCATCACACACACCACGGCTTCAGTTTTTGTCCTGGGAGTTTTTTTAGCTTTTCATTGACATGATTCGATACAGTCTTGATACAATTTTCTTGTGACAATTTATGGGTTTTATTTTATGGTATTGATATAATGATTTTAGTAATGATTAAACAAAATTTTTAGGTCGTATTTTGGGATGTTAAAAGTTGGTATCAGAGCCTTGGTTTGAGGGATTCGGATACACTTTCGGGTGTGTCTGAACTCAAACTAAGGAAACGGTAAAAGATTTTCAAAGGAAAAACATATTTGAAAAAGAACTTAGAAAGGAAAAGAGTATTGGTAAAGAGAAAAAGGTGTGGTGCGTGCGATCAGCCGAGCTCAAGTAAGTACTCCCAAATTACCCATACAAGTTTATATTATCGGTTCCAGTTTTAGTAGAACAACATTCTAGTATAGGACTAGGGATCTAGGAGGATGCCTTATGTGCCTGCTTTATGTGTTTCAGCTTGATGAGAATTGCATGCTAGTAGTGAGTAGGCAGTAGTAGGATAGCCTGTGTAGGTTATGCATGATAGCATGAACTTAGTATTGTATGCTAGTACAATTTCTTGATTATGAGAATAGTTTGCACGAGTATGTTTCCTTATTCCGAATGCTGCTTGCTTTGTGTTTGGTGGGACCCTGAGTGATGGGAGTTAGCCATTAGGTGAATACATCACGTCACATGTGGTCAGGGTTGGATAATCTCAGAGTGCCGGATTTGACCCTATTGTGCAGCTCTCGTTTGAGTCTAACCGTCGTAGGGATGAGTCTTTCACTCAAAGGATTATCCGAGCCTCATTGCATGTGATGGTATTCAGGTGGTGGCTAATTGGCATTACAAGGAGGCCTTCAACAACTGAGGACTGATTTGGGTGGAGTCAAAGGTTTCCCTAGGGAAAGCCTAGGATGTGAGTAGCAGAAGTCAGTAGCAGTAGAGTGACTTTGTGGAGTCGAGGCGGTTCTTGAGGAAGGTACGGATAGATGTGGAAGGTAGTATGGGCCCGTACTACTGAAAGCAGAGGATCCGTACTCGAATCAAGGAAGGCTGAGATGAGACCGGGAAGCTTGTAGTAGCAACGATCCCTTGAGATATTAGTGTATTGACGTTTGCCATGATATGTTTTCAGAATGGTGGTTTTGCAACCTAGGCCAGCAGATGGCAGTTCAGGTGCCGGAGAGGGATCAGGATCAGGCTCAGGACCGAGCATCTAGATGAGCAGATTAGAGAGTTCTTCACTTCAGAGGTGACCGATATCATTCTTTAGGAGACTCCAATGATCTTTGGTTCGATCAAGGAGGGTATACTAGAGTTGATGGAGGAGAGAGTAGGCACATTTTGTGCTGAGGTGGCGGCCATAATGGGGTCACGCACGCTTATGTTCAGGGAGTTCCGGGCATGTGGAGCTCTAGATTATCATGGGGGCACGGGACCCCATAGCGAGTACTATATGGTTGGAGGATGTGGTCAATGCTTTCCGCACGAGCAGATGTCCCGAGGGGGACAAGGTCAGATTGGCATCATGTCTTCTGAAGGACAGGGCACTGGATTGGTGGGAGGAGGTAGGACATGTCATTGGAAATGACGTAGCTTTGGATGCTATGACCTGGGCTGAGTTTACTGCCCGGTTCAAAGCTAAGTTCGCACGGGTTATTGAGGTGCAACAGTTAGCCAGGGAGTTTTAGGATCTTACCCAGACTATAGAGACAGTGGCGGAGATTACCGCTAAGTTCAGGGAAAGGGCTGGATGATATGATTGCTAGGGCTCGAGAGAGAGAGAGAGAGAGAAAGAGAGAGAGAGAGAGAGAGAGAGAGAGAGAGAGATTGACCTTGGGATGGAGAGAAAAAAGAAAGTTGGAGGCGGCTTCAGGTTCAGGGGTTCAGGCAAAAAGCCCAAGGTTTCAGATCATAGATCCAGGAGTCAGCAGAGCCACGGTCGGTGTGGCAAGTGTGGAAGATTGCACGACGGGGCGTGCAAGGCAGGGAGTTCCGGCTGCTACAAGTGCAGTCGTACTGGGCATATGAGCAGAGATTGTACAACCACTACTACTGCCATTGCGGCAACAGATCTGATTTGCTTCCAGTGCAATTAGAGGGGACATAAAAAGTCCCAGTGTCCGAGTTTAGCTGCTGCAGGAAAGGTGTCAGCACCTACTCCTGCTACTTTGAGGATTACAGATGGCCGTCAGGGCCGAGTTAAAGTAGGGCTTTTCAGCTGACAGCAGAGGAGGCGCGAGCGACTCCTGACGTGGTGACGGGTATGTATTTTTCCCTTAACTCTGCTTTTATTATTGATTGTTTCTTATGGTTATATGTTTTGTATAGGGTCGTTCTCAGTGAACGGCATTTCAGCCACAATATTGTTTGATTCGGGGGCTACCCGATTATTCGTCTCTCTTGCACTTAGCAAGAGGTTTAGCAGAGCTCCAGGGGAGCTAGATTGTCCACTGGAGGTTAAGATAGCAACTGACAGAACCATTAGGTTGGCGAGAGTACACAGAGGATGTTCTCTATAGTTATTCGATGAGCAGTTTCCGGTGGACTTGGTCCCTATTCCCCTGCGAGGGAATAAGATCATAGTAGGCATGGATTGGCTGAGCCCCAATGGGGTGGTGATAGACTGTGAGCTGCAGTTAGTGAGGGTTCGCACTCCCAGTGGGGGAGAGTTAGTGATTCAGGGCGAGAGGCCATAGCGCGGACCAGTTCTGTGTTCAGCAGCGAGAGCGAGGTGCTATTTCCAGCAGGGTTGCGCCGGCTATATTACCTATGTTTTAGATGCCCGGGAGAAGGGCAAGACGACGGTAGACGATGTTCCGGTAGTGCGAGACTACCCGGATGTATTTCCAGAGGATTTACCTGGAATACCTCCTGAGAGACAGGTCGAGTTCAGGATCAACCTGATCCCTGGTGCGGCCCTGATAGCCAAGGCACCGTATCGATTCGCTCCCCCAGAGATGCAGGAGTTGTCTACGTAGCTGCGTGAGCTGCTAGACAAGGGGTTTATTAGGCCGAGCAGTCCGCCCTGAGGAGCACCAATTTTGTTCATGAAGAAGAAGAACGGGTTGCACCGTATGTGTATAGATTATCGGGAGTTGAATAAGGTAACGGTGAAGAACCGTTACCCACTCCCGAGGATAGATGATTTGTTTGATCAGCTGCAGGGAGTGTCTTGGTTTTCCAAGATCGATTTACGCTCCGGGTATCATCAGATGCGAGTCAGGGATGAGGATTTACAGAAGACTGCTTTCAGGACCTGGTATAGTCATTATGAGTTCTTGGTGATGCCATTTGGGCTCACCAACGCTCCAGCCACGTTCATAAATCTCATGAACCGCGTTTGTTGGCCATTGCTGGATTGGTCAGTGATCGTATTCATTAATGACATTTTGGTTTATTCCAAGACTCAGGAGCAGAATGAGGAGCACCTGAGGGAGGTGCTAGAGATTCTGAGGAGGGAGAGACTTTTCGCAAAGTTCTCCAAGTGTGAGTTCTGGTTGCGGGAGGTGCAGTTCCTTGGGCACCTCGTCAATCAGAAGGGTATTTTGGTAGATCCGGCCAAAATAGAGGCCGTGATGCAGTGGGAGGTCCCAAGATCTCCATCTGAGATTCGGAGCTTCCTAGGGTTGGCAGGGTACTACAGGAGATTCATCTAGGATTTCTCCAAGATAGCTGTACCGCTCACCTGACTAACTAAGAAGTCGATGGTGTTTTGTTGGGGGCCCAAGCAGCAGGCGACATTTGAGACCCTCAGGCAGAGATTGTGTGAGGCACCGATCCTTACCTTGCTAGAGGGAGTAGAGGATTTTGTAGTCTACTGTGATGCTTCGATCACAGGTGTGGGAGCAGTGGTTATGCAGCGAGGCCGTGTGATTGCTTACGCCTCGAGACAGTTGAAGCCTCACGAGGCTAACTATCCTACGCATGATTTAGACCTGGGGGCAATGGTGTTTGCTCTCAATATTTGGAGGCATTACCTTTATGGGGTCCGTTGTACCATCTACACGGATCATAAGAGTCTGAGGTACCTCATGGATCAGCTGAATCTTAACATGAGGCAGCGGCGGTGGTTAGATGTAGTAAAGGATTATGATTGTGAGATCCTTTATCACCCAGGGAAGGCCAACGTAGTGGCCGACGCCCTAAGCCGCAAGGCGGAGACAGCAAACCCGATAAGGGGTATATGTTTGAGGATGACAGTAATTACTCCATTGTTAGAACATATCAGAGAGGCTCAGGTCGAGGGCCTCAAGGAGGAGAGGCAGAAGTGTGAGAGGATTGTGGGCCGAATAGCTTCCTTCGACTATGACAGTCGAGGATTGTTGACCCTTCATGGGAGAGTTTGGGTCCCGTACTGGGGCGGAGTACGGCAAGTATTGATGGACCAGGCTCATAAGTCTCGGTTTTCCATCCACCCTGGGTCAACGAAGATGTATAGGGATCTTCGACCCGACTATTGGTCACCCTGCATGAAGCGGGATGTCGCCTGGTATGTGGAGAGTTGCCTGACCTGCAGGAAGGTTAAGGCAGAACACCAGAGGCCTCACGACAAGATGCAGCCGCTAGACATTCCAGTGTGGAAATGGGAAGACATCATCATGGATTTCATCACTAAGCTCCCCAGTATCGCACGTGTAGTTGATTCGATTTGGGTTATAGTGGATCGGTTGACGAAGAGTGCTCATTTTATACTGATCCAGGAGAGCATATCGGCTGAGAAGCTAGCCGATATTTATGTGCGAGAGGTTGTGGCACGACATGGAGTGCATGTTTCAGTGGTGTCAGATCGAGATGTCTGTTTTACTTCCAGATTCTGGAAGCGGTTTCATGACGAGATGGGTACTTGTCTCCATTTCAGCACCGCTTTCCACCCTCAGATGGACGGGCAGAGCAAGACGACGATACAGACTCTTAAGGACATGCTCTGGGCATGTGTCCTAGATTTCGGTGGCAGTTGGGATACATATCTTTCGTTAGCGGAGTTTTCGTATAACAACAGTTATCATGCGAGTATTGACCGCCCTCCCTTCGAGATGCTCTACGGGAGGAAGTGCAGGACCCCGATATGTTGGGGCGAGGTCGGTCAGCGTGTCATTGGGAGCACCGAAGTGGTGCTCAAGACGACAGAGTTGATCTAGCAGGTTCGTAGTAGATTGCAGACTGTGCAAAGTCAATAGAAGAGTTATGCCGATAGGAGGCGTTCAGACTTGGAGTTTCAGGTGGGCGACATGGTCCTCCTAAAGGTATCTCCCTGGAAGGGTGTCATCAGGTTCCGGAAGAGGGGCAAGCTGGGCCCCAGGTTCATCGGTCCTTTAAGAGTTTTGGCCCGGGTGGGTCGGGTTGCGTATCGGTTGGATCTTCAGGCAGAGCTTAGCCAGATCCACAACACTTTCCATGTTTCCCAGTTGAGGAAGTGTTTAGTGGACGAGTCAGCAGTGGTACCCTTGGAGGATATTCAGTTGATAGCAGCCTTGTTGAAGATTATTGTGTTGCGTCTTGGGCCCTTATGTTTTATAGCCGGATTGGGCTTGTCAATCCGTGTTTATCTAGATTAGCCTTCTTTTTCTTAGATAAACCGTTAGGGTTTTATTATAAATATATGCATGCATGTATGCATATAAACATGGTCGTCACTCTCATTGATTGTTTGTAAACCCTAAAATCCTCTACAGTTGATGTTCTTTATCGAGCTCTTCTGAGGATTGTTTATTAAATCATTCGACACCTTTTGATCCATTAGCTTGTTCTTAATTGTTTATCTGATTGTTTCTCTACCTGTTTCATAGATCTAATCGATCTTCAAGTTTGTTTTTAAACTCATCAATTGGTATCAGAGCAGGAGGCTGTGTAATCGATACACTTCTTTTCTGTGAAAAAGCTTCGATTAGGGTTATTCCGCATTCATTGATATTTATTGAGCCGTCATCTCATAATTGACGTATCTCAATATTTATTGTTTTTGCCCTAATTTGATATATTACAAGTCTGATCTTTGAACAGGTTATTCGATCAATTATGGACGAGTCACAATCCAATCCCATCAATATTTCAAACAGCATTGGATCAACAACGAAGATTCTCATCCTGTACACCCATGATTATGAAGTCTGGGCGAATCACTTTGAAGATTATGTCATAGGATCTGAGGATAATGGATACCTCATCTGGGAAGCAATTATCTCTGGACCGTTTTCTCATTCAACAACTTCAAGGATTATTAAAACTCAAAAGGAGTATAATGATCTTCTGAAAGATGTTAAAGATGTAGTGCAAGACGAAAAAGTTAAATTTCAGTGCAATATCAAAGCGCTAAATTGATTAGATTTTCTCTTCAATCCGATACTTTTAGGCTGGTAAGTTCATGCACGACTGCAAAAGAAATATGGGACAGGCTACGTGAATTGTACTCTACAGATGAAGATCTTGAACACTCCATTCAAACCTTACTCTTGTCTGAGTTTGGTGAGTTCAAGCAAGGAGCAGAAGAAACGGTGACTCAAACGTTCGATCGCTTCAATCATCTTCTTAGCAAGATGATCAAACATGACATAGAAAGGAAGCTTATTGAACAGAAGGTTACGTTTTTGAACGAACTCAGGTCTGAGTGGAGAGCAATCGTGTCCACAGTTAAAGCACACGAGCAATTCAAATCCTATTCTTTGGCGAAACTGGTGGGCATCCTAAAATCTCAAGAAAAGATCGTACTGCAGGAGAAAACCGTGGTTTCAAGTCTAGGTTCGTTGGCCCTCCTGTCAAAAAGCAAAGCTGTGATAGAAGACGAAGATCTCAACTTGGATGATTATGATCTCACGTCTGAAGACTACGCTATGATGGTGTCAAACCCTAAGAGATTCATCAAGAAGAGATTCCCCACCAACAGGAACCGAAACCGGCAAGGAAGCTATAGCGCTGAAAAGGTCAAAGATGAACCGAAAGCTGAAGAATCAAAGAAGGAACCGAAGGCTGAAGGAGATTCTGGAGTAAGCTGCTATTATTGTGGAGGAAAGAACCACTATGCAAAAGATTGCGTCCTCAAAAAGATGGCAGAAAAGGACGAGGAAAATGATGAAGAAGCCACGTTGTTGAAAAAGCTTGATGAGTTAAGGAAAAAGAAATCTGCTGCTAACCCTTCTATGAATGCTTTAATTGTGCAGGGTTTGGTAGCTGATGATGAGTTCGGTGGCGTGGAGGTATGGTCAACCGACTCCGAAGATGATGAAGTGAGGAAGCCTTCACATGGAAAGGCTTATGTAGCGAAGGAAGAAAGCAGTGGAGGAAGATGCTTGATGGTGTCCGATGTTTCCCAGATGAGGGGATACAACACTGATGGTGGGAATGATGACAAGGAACAACAGAATCTGTGCTTTACTGCCAAACCACTTAGCGTGCAGTTCAGCGAACTTGATGAACTGATCAAGAAGGTACAATCAGTTTTTGTCTCATTTAAAGTCCCACTATGCTCATATGAAAAGGAACTAAAAAGTGTTAATTCGAGAATCTCTCATCTAGATAGTAGTTTAACTCAAACTCGGGTCACCAATTCTGACCTAACTGATCAATTAAGCAGGGTGTCTTCGAAGAGTGAGGAACGACGGATGTGGATCGAATTGAAGGAGTCGGAGTTAATCAAAATAAAAGATGAAAACATTTATTTGCAAAGAGACAATTTAAAGCTTTTGAAACAGCGAAATGTTTTTTGTCTGATTGCCAAACGTCTTTATACTAATATTACTCAGCTTCATTTGAATTGTGAAATAGGGCAAAAGATTCATCGCATGATTTTACCCTTTCTTGAGTTTAAGGAAGATGAAATTGATGCTGATGCATATAATTGTGAGAGTATTATTTCGTCTGAGGATGTTAATCTAACATATTTGTTTGGACTGGACAAAATAGAATCTTTCATAAAATCCAAGGACCACAAAAACATGCTCAAAAATCTTTTGGATGAAAATGATAAACTGAAGCTAAGAACCGAAACCATACAAAAATTTGACTCACTGAATGTGAATCTAAGCTCAGAAAATAAGATTGATGTTGAAAATGCATCTGAGCTTAATGAAGACGATAATATGAGTGAAATTTCTGTAGAGGACACAGTTGATTGTTCAGAATTTATCAAGAATGAACCCGAGAACCACAAAAATCTTATTTCAGAAAATTCTGTGGAGTTCGCTCGGTTGTCCCAACAAAAGTCCCCGACTCTTGTAGAGAAGGCAGTCGTATACCAAAAAGTTAGAACCACTCCGAATCAGGTGTACAAAGTCACAGGTGTAACCGAACATCAGACTGCTGAACTAACAGTTATTGTGAACGAAGACAATGTTGATGGCTGTGACGAGTTCTTCTGGTCAGCTCCCATTGACAATGCTGATGAAACGGTAGGTCTGTCTGAAAGGACTTCATGGAAAAGCAAAGGCAGATACATACCAGAACCTTTAAATAAACCTGATGGCTTCAACGTGGCAAGTACCAGTGGAACTAAAGATGTCACTCAAGAGAAAGAAATTCCTGCAAAAGAAGTCACATCTCCAAGTGAAACTACATCAGTTCAGAGTGAATCAGCCAATGAAAATCAAAAACATAAAGCTAACATCCATCATCAACCAAAGCAGATGAGAAATCAAAAACGAGAAAGGAATCAGAGATACAGGAAGAATCTTTTAGAAAGAAAACAATTTTGGCAATCGCAAAATGCCTATTTCTCATATCAAGACAGGAATTTGAAACCAGCGAAAAATCCTGTTGGATCGACGGAGGGTAATAACAACCGAAAGCAGAAGTTCGGTTCAGAACACAATAACAACCGAAAGCAGAGTCTCGGTTCTGAGCGAAACAATAACCGAAAGCAGAGCCCCGGTTCTGAGCAAAACAACAACCAAAAGCAGAGTCTCGGTTCTGAGCGAAACAATAACCGAAAGCAGAGTCTCGGTTCTGAGCAAAACAACAACCGAAAGTAGAGTCTCGGTTTTGAGCAAAACAACAACCGAAAGCAGAGTCTCGGTTCTGAGCGAAACAACAACCGAAAGCAGAGTCTCGGTTCTGAGCAAAACAACAACCGAACGCATAGATTCGGTTCAGAAAATGATTTCAACCAAAAGCACAGGTTCGGTTCGGAGAGCAAAAGAGACCAAAAGTCTAGGTTTGGTTCCACTGATAATCAAAACCGAAAGAGTCACCTAGAATATCAAATCAAGAAATCATCTGAGTCTAAATTCTCTCATTCTAATTCTCATTCTTCTTCTCAATCTCATTCTAATTCTTCCAATCATTCCTCTTCTCAATCTCATTCTAATTCTCCAACTGACCTGAAAGGAAAATCTGAGGTTTCGTCAGTTAAATCAGAGACTAAACCAAAATCTCTAGATCCCACAAAGATTAAGGTTTACACCATCAAAAAGAAAAATGAAACAACTTTGATAAAAAGAACATTTTTTGTTGACATCTCTTTTTCTGCACCTGTTTCTGTGAAAGGCTCATGTGGACCCAAGAAAATTTGGGTTCCTAAATCTGTTTAATTTGTGTAGGTTATCAGTGACGAGCAGTTTGATGAAGAATGGTACATTGATAGTGGCTGCTCGCGTCACATGACAGGAAGGAAGGAAGAGCTAAGGGAATTCAGATCTCTTTCAAATGGTGGAAATGTCAAATTTGGGAACAACTCCTTCGGCACCATCAAAGGCTATGGGATGATTACAAACGGTGATTTCTCAATCAGGAAAGTTGCATATGTAGAGGGACTACAACACAACCTCATCAGTGTATCTCAGCTTGTTGGAGGTACTGGTCTCAAGGTCTCATTCGATGATGAAGGTTTAGAAATTATTGAGAAGAAGACAAACAAAGTTATTCTCAAATCAAAGCGCAAAGGTGAAATGTTTCCCCTAAATCTCAAACCAATCAAAGGAAATCCAGCCATCTGCCTGTTATCCAAAGCACAATCTGACGAAAGCTGGCTATGGCACCGAAGACTCTCTCATCTCAACTTCAAAGATATCAACAAACTTGTCACTGGAGGTCACGTTAGAGGTCTTCCATTGCTCAAGTATGATAGAGATCATCTATGTGCCGCATGTGAAATGGGGAAGCAGAGACGTCAAAGTCATCCATCTATAATTAACACTAAAGTTGTTGAACCACTAGAATTACTTCATATTGATTTATGTGGTCCATATTCTATAGAAAGCATTGGTGGTAGCAAGTATATTCTTGTTATTGTTGATGACTTTTCACGTTTTACATGGGTGTTCTTTCTGAAGCTTAAATCTGAAGCGACTCACAAGCTAAAAGTGTTCATCAAGTAGATTGAAGTACAGCTGAAGAAGGTCGTTCGTAATATCAGAAGCGACAATGGGTTGGAGGTCAAAAATAAAGAATTTGAAGAATTCCTGGAAGAAAAGGGAATCAGTCATAACTTCTCAGCTCCCTACACACCTCAACAGAACGGGATTGTCGAAAGACGAAATCGATCCTTATGTGAAGTTGCCCAAACAATGCTAAGTTTTGCTTCCTTACCTTTATACTTTTGGGCTGATGCTATTTCTGCTGCTTGTTTTACATGGAACAGATCTTATCTTAACAAGCGCTTCACTCTCACTCCTTATGAGATCATCAACAACAGGAAGCCAAATGTGAAGTTTTTCCATGTGTTTGGTTCCAGGTGTTTCATTTTCAATTCCAAAGAACACCGCAACAAGTTTGATGTCAAAGCTGACGAAGGGATATTTTTGGGTTATTCTCTTACTTCCAAAGCATACAGGGTGTTGAACAAGCGTTCAAGGAAAATAGAAGAAACCTACTACGTGACTTTTGATGATAGTTATGTTAAAAAGCTAAAGGCTAACGAAGACACAGCTGGAGAAATCTTTCCTCAAACTGGCCAAGTCACAGCCTCGATCGCTAATCTATTCGAGAAAATCATGGAGCTTTTTGATGAACCAGAGAAGGCCACTCTTTCTGAAGCCAGTGCAGCAGACAATAGGGTAGATCACTTGAAGCAACTTATTGATGATGCTGCAAGAAGGATGAATGAAGAAGAATCAGGTTCACAAGACCCTCCCCAACACAATGCGTCAGTCGAGGGGGAGTGGTCACCATCAGTCGAGGGGGAGGATCCACCTTCATCCCAACCAAGTTCAGAAGTTGAGGGGGAGCCAAGGTCTCAAACCGAAAGCACATCACCAACCGAAAGTGCATCACCATCTGAAAGTGCCTCACCAACCGAAGGTACATCAACGCCCGAATGCTCAACACCTCAAGAAACTGTTGGGTTTTTGCCATAAGAACTTTCCTATGTGCGCATGCAAAACCCTATTGCTTGGATCTAGGCTTTCTAATAAACATGCTTTTGAATCCAAGACTTCTAATGGCTAATTAGGTTAAATAACAACATTAATACAGATCTAGAATCATACCTTTGAGTTCCTTGTTGATCTTGTTGTCTTGGAGCTTCTAGAGTCACAAATGTCACTCCTCTAATGGCTTACAAACACCAATAGCAAGCAAGATGATTTAGGAGAGAGGAGAGGGGATGGAATTCGACCAGAGGTTCCTTGCTTTAGGTTCTGAAAGATTGTCCACGAATTCCACACCCCAAGGGCCTATTTATACTTGTAGACTCCTTAAGGGTTTCACTCTAAACCCTAATTGGATAATCTTCTCTTAAGGCTATCCAAATCCATTCCATAGATAACCATATGGACGATTTGAGCTATCCTAAAGCTCTTAGAATCCGTCCAAAGTCAACCCTAATGGATTTACAGTCTAAAGCTTAACTATCAAACAATTGACAGTTTATACCCTCTTATTTAATTAATCTCTTTAAGTCACCAAATTAATACCAATTAATTTATGACTTATATTAATCAAATAGCTAAATATTATTTCTTATAATATTTACTCTCTCTTAACAAATCATCCTTCAAGTTGCTATGGTGAAGGCAACCCAAAAGGACCATGCACCACCGAATATAGTTATAGCCTTAGACACTATTCCAACAGTCTCCCACTTGGATAAGTCTAGTAACTATACAAGTATAATACGGTTTGCAATCGTAGCTCTCAAAGACGCTGTCAACTCTGATCTAATCAATTTTGTCCTTTAGATAAGGGATCGTACAGTCCTCTGTTAGATATCATGCTGACAATCCTATGGAACGGTTAGTCTAGCATTTAGATTTCTCGATCTTCGATTTATTTGACATAGAACTTAATCGAACACATCAATTCAGTTCTGACCGGGCCCGGCACATAAGTTAAATCAAATCATCGAGTGGCCAAGATATCTCTTCTACCCTCTTAGGATAAAATTTACAGATAAACTTCGACTTATATGCATTTACTTATTCATTAACCAACTATACACAACAATGCGTTTTATAACATCAAGTTACTGATGCGTTTTCGCATTATCAATGCACAATCAATTAACAAATAATAAACCATATATCTAGGTTTTAAGACCATATGATATTATCGTCTCGCGATCACCTTTTATATCGTATTCCATAAGGTGATTCCAGCAAGCGCGGGTTTATTCCAATGCTCAAAACTAGTTCGTAAGCACTCATGAACGTTGCAGCAACTCTTGCTATGTCTAACACCATTTAGACACTCTACACACCAATTCACGACAATCTTCATTCATATCTACTCCCAACATATGAACGATTGTGGACCATTTGAATAATTCGATTATTCCTAATAAACTCAATTATTCTGGAAGTCAAAACATGCAAAGTGAAACAATAGTTAAACAACTAACATGTGATAGTAACTTTACTCATAAATAAAACTTCTTTATTTATTCATCAAATGTCAATTACATTTATCTATTATACGTTTCTAATACTATCTAATCTATGCTAATATCATCCTTCAGCCCAATACTCCTAGCATGCTGCAAGTGCTTAACCCTACTCAGTCCCTTCGTAAGCGGATCTGCTGGGTTATCTTCTGATGATATCCTCTTCACTACGAGTTGTCCTTCTTCTACACGATGTCTAATGAAGTGATATTTTCTGTCGATATGTCGAGATCTACCATGATCCCTCGGTTCCTTGGTCAAGGCAACCGCACCTTCGTTATCACAGAAAATCTCCATGGGCTCCTTTATGGCCGGCACAACTCCAAGATCACCGATGAAGTTCTTCAGCCATATTGCCTCCTTCGACGCTTCGCTCGCTGCGATGTACTCTGATTCGCACGTTGAATCAGCTACGGTTTCCTGCTTGGAACTTTTCCATGTCACTGCTCCTCCATTTAGGGTAAAAACCCAGCCCGACTGCGAACGATAGTTGTCCCTGTCGGTCTGAAGGCTGGCGTCACTATACCCTCGCACCTTCAAGTCATCACTCCCTCCAAGGACTAAGAACCATTCTTTCGTCCTCCGAAGGTACTTAAGGATGTTCTTCACCGCAATCCAATGTGCTTTGCTAGGGTTCCCTTGATATCTGCTAACCATGCTCAAAGCGAAGGCTACATCAGGGCGAGTACAAGTCATAGCGTACATGATTGAGCCAACTGCGGAAGCGTATGGTACTCGGCTCATTTCTGCTATTTCGGCTTCGGTACTCGGACTTTGAGTCTTACTCAACTTGGCATTTCCTTGTATCGGTAGTTCTCCCTTCTTTGAGTTTTCCATACTAAAACGTTTTAGTACCTTCTCTAAGTAAGTATTCTGACTAAGTCCAATTAGTCTCTTACTTCTTTCTCTTACTATCCTTATTCCCAAAATGTAAGAAGCCTCTCCGAGGTCCTTCATAGCGAAGCACTTCCCGAGCCAGGACTTAACCTCCTGCAGAGTCGAGATGTCGTTTCCTATGAGTAATATGTCATCGACATATAGAACGAGGAAGCTTACTACACTCCCACTGGCTTTGACATATACACAAGATTCGTCTTCGCTTCGTACAAATCCAAACTCTTTGACTTTCTCATCGAAGCAAAGATTCCATCTGCGAGACGCTTGCTTAAGTCCATAAATGGACTTCTCAAGCTTACACACTCTATTCGGATGCTTCGGATCCACAAACCCCTCTGGCTGAGCCATGTAAACATCCTCAGCCAACTTTCCGTTAAGGAAAGCGGTCTTGACATCCATTTGCCAAATCTCATAATCATGAAATGCGGCAATTGCTAGCATCACTCTAATAGATTTAATCTTCGCAACTGGCGAGAAGGTCTCATCATAGTCAACTCCGGGAGTTTGAGTAAAGCCCTTCGCAACCAATCGCGCTTTGTATGTGTGTACGTTCCCATCCACGTCGGTCTTCTTCTTGAAGATCCACTTGCACCCTACGGTCTTACGTTCGGGCACGTAATCAACCAAATTCCAAACTTGGTTATCGTACATGGATTGGATCTCGCTATCCATCGCCTCTTTCCATTTCGCAGACTCCGGGACTGCCATGGCTTCCTTATAGCTATTAGGTTCATCAAGATTTACTAGTGTACCATCACTAATATACGTGTCCCCTTCGGTAGTAATATGAAAAACCATAAAACTGGGGTTGAACTCTAAATCTATCGGAACGTCTAAGAGGTAAGGATTCGTCAATCGGTTCAACCGAAGTTTCCTCCTCGGGTTGAACGCCAGCGGTAGAGGTTCCTTCATCTATCGATTCTTGAATCTCTTCAAGTTCGATTTGCCTCCCACTATCTCCTTGGCTTATGAGTTCTCGCTCTCGGAAAACTCCTCTCCTCGCAACAAAGATAACATTATCTTTCGGTCTATAGAAGAGATATCCAAAGGAAGTTTGCGGGTAGCCGATGAAAATACATCGCTCACTTCGAGGTTCAAGCTCGTCGTGAGTATCTCGTCTTACGAAAACCTCGCAACCCCAAACCTTGATATGTGCCAACGAGGGAGCTTTCCCCGTCCACATCTCGTGAGGTGTTTTGGCAACCTTCTTAGTAGGGACTCGGTTAAGGATATGGGCGGCAGTCTCTAAGGCATACCCCCAAAAGAAGATAGGTAGTGAAGCACGACTCATCATAGAGCGAACCATATCCAATAAGGTTCGATTACGCCTTTCTGCCACACCATTCAATTGTGGTGTCCTAGGAGGCGTCAATTGCGAAACTATTCCACACTCCTTGAGATACTCGTGGAATTCAAGACTTAGGTACTCTCCTCCTCGATCGGATCGAAGCATCTTGATATTCCTGCCCAATTGATTCTCCACTTCATTCTTGAACTCTTTGAACTTTTCAAAGGTTTCTGACTTTTGCTTGATTAAATAGATATACCCATATCTACTATAATCATCGGTAAAGGTCACATAGAAGCGGTTCCCATCCTTCGTGGTTGATCTAAAAGGTCCACATACATCGGTATGTATTAGGTCTAATAGTCCCTCACCCCTTTCACAAGTACTCGTGAAGGGTGACTTAGTCATCTTTCCAAGCAAACAAGACTCGCATGTGTCATCTTCCCTAAGGTCGAATGACTCCAACACTCCATCCTTTTGGAGTTGGGCTATGCGTTTCTTGTTGACATGTCCAAGACGACAATGCCACAAGGATGCTTTATCCATACTAGTGGAAGAATCAATATTCAAAACATCATTTCCTAAGTTATCAACAATCATAACAGTTTCATATATTCCATTACATGGTATAGCTTCAAAGTAAAAGACACCATTTAGATAAGCCAATATAGAACCATTCTCATTATTAAAAGAAAATCTAAAACCTTGTCTATACAAACCATGAAATGAAATGATGTTCCTAGCCATTTCTGGCGAATAGCAACAATTGTTCAAATCTAAAACTAAACTATTCTTAAGCACTAAAGAATACACTCCAATCTTGGTCACAGGCGACGATCTTCTGTTCCCCATGATTAGATTGATTCTTCCTTGCTCCACATCCCTACTTCTTCTTAGTCCCTGCACATTAGAACAAATGTGATAACCACAACCGGTGTCAAGAACCCAAGAAATAGCATGATTAGAATTGTTAGATTTGATTGCATATATACCTGCGAAAGATGGCTTGATCTTTCCTTCCTTGATGGCTTGCAGGTAGTCCGGGCAGCTTCGCTTCCAATGTCCTATCTTGTGGCAGTGGTGGCACTCTGCCTCCTTCGGGTTAGAGCAGGGCTTAGAGGGATCAACTTTTGTCCCACTAGAAGAGGAACCATCTCGGGCTTTCACCTTTCGATAGTTATTTGAAGAAGCTTTCCTCTTCTTTCCCTTCCCTTGACCAATAGCCAAGACAGGAGCAGCGGATAGATTGGGAGTTGGTGCAACAGACTTGTCCTTGAAATTGCTCTCAGCAACCCTCAAGAGACCTTGGAGCTTACTTAGAGTGACCTCCTCTTTGTTCATGTGGTAGGTAATCCTAAATTGATTATACATCGGAGGCAAAGAGTGAAGCACCATGTCGATCGCCAGGTCTTCGCCGAAGTCAACATTTAACTTGCGAAGGCGGTCGACATACCTTTGCATCTTTTGCAAGTGCACGGTAAGAGATTCTCCATGACCCATCTTAGCGGAAATCATGTTAGTGAAGATCTCGTAACGCTCTTGTCTCGCGTTTTGGTGGTACCTCTCCAACAAGTCTTGATGCATCTCGTATGGATACATGTCCTCGTAGGACTTTTGGAATTCGGAGTTCATGGTGGCGATCATGATGCAATGTACTTTCGTCGCATCTTGCTCATGAGTTTCAAAGGCGGTGATTTCGGCGGGAGTAGCAATTTCGGGGTTGATTTTCTCGAGCTTCTCGTCGAGGACATACTCTTTATCCTCATAGCGAGCAATGGTGCGAATGTATCTTATCCATTCGCCAAAGTTCGTTCCATCGAAGGTGACCTTTTGGCAAAGGCTCATCAACGTGAAAGAACTAGCAGCAGCGTTGTTTGCGTTTGACATCTATAGAAAGGACAAAGATAGATTAGAACAAGAATCCCTAATTATCACCCAATAAGAAAAATTAGGGCTAGGATCCAACAATAACATTTACATACTAGAAAAGGGATGCCGTAATCTAACATGCAAATAAATTGAAGGTAAGTGAATGACGATTCACTAATTCTCCATCACAAAACTTAAACTTTTAGTCCTAAGTGTTTTTTGAGAATTCCTAGGTTCGGATGAGATTCATTGAACTATTCAATGGCATGTTTAAATCTCGATATGCCCCTCTTGTTTGTGACTGGGATGCCGAGGATCACAAAGCGGGTGTGAATTACCATGCAAATTTACATGGTGCCTTCATTGTTACGATCACCTATTCGATGTGCCGGTAAACCACACACGCTCCATCGAACTGTGATAAACAATGAATCACCCTTTGCCACCTTCGCTTAGAACCAATTAGTGTGCCGGTAAACCACACACGCTCCACTAACATCTTAGCAAGGTGCAAAGTGTAATTTCATGGGATTGCATCAATTCACTTTTCCTAAAGTAACTAAGATTGGGAAATTTAAGAAAGTTTAGTTACTTTGTATTTCTTATTATACTTTTAATGAGAGGATGAGGTTGCCCTATCCTACCCGTTCGGCTAACGACCCTCCACCAATCAAGCAAGCGGTGGGCGTGATGGTACACCCATTAAGCGCCATTTTATAGGCCGCAACCTTATACCCACCTTATAGATCGGCTTCGTGAATGAGGCCTACTAGCGGTAAGACTAGCATTTAGTTATACATATATATTATTCTAATCATATAAGTATAGGGTTGTATTTTAAACTTTTCAAAATCTAGGGTTTGAAATTTAAGTTGTCTAAATTAATGCTTTTAATCACAAATATAAATTTCAAAACTATAGGGTAGGTTTTAAACATTTAAAACATGGAGGATCAAATAACAAATAATTTCAATTAACAATTAATATCTTAATTATCTTTATTTGATTTATCTTTGATTTCTTTGAGGATAATTACCAAAAATAATCTAAATAATTAATTAATTATCATATAAGGAAACTAAATATTTAATTAGTTGATAATTACCTTTAACTAGATCAAGATAACACTTATATTTATCAAGAAATCGGATTCATATTGATCTAATTAGTTTATGGAAAGTTTGGATAAGATAAACACAAAGAAATCCCGAATTTGGCCCTTCCTGACGCTTGGACTCGCCGAGTGCACAAGGTGACTCGACGAGTCAGGCCTACTCGACGAGTCCACCATGGAACTCGACGAGTCAGTGACTCAAAACCCAAAAATTCGAATTTTGCAGGTTTGTTTCAGTTATTCAAGCAACAATTTAAAGAAAACCAATCTAGGCTCTGATACCACTGTTGGGTTTTTGCCATAAGAACTTTCCTATGTGCGCATGCAAAACCCTATTGCTTGGATCTAGGCTTTCTAATAAACATGCTTTTGAATCCAAGACTTCTAATGGCTAATTAGGTTAAATAACAACATTAATACAGATCTAGAATCATACCTTTGAGTTCCTTGTTGATCTTGTTGTCTTGGAGCTTCTAGAGTCACAAATGTCACTCCTCTAATGGCTTACAAACACCAATAGCAAGCAAGATGATTTAGGAGAGAGGAGAGGGGATGGAATTCGACCAGAGGTTCCTTGCTTTAGGTTCTGAAAGATTGTCCACGAATTCCACACCCCAAGGGCCTATTTATACTTGTAGACTCCTTAAGGGTTTCACTCTAAACCCTAATTGGATAATCTTCTCTTAAGGCTATCCAAATCCATTCCATAGATAACCATATGGACGATTTGAGCTATCCTAAAGCTCTTAGAATCCGTCCAAAGTCAACCCTAATGGATTTACAGTCTAAAGCTTAACTATCAAACAATTGACAGTTTATACCCTCTTATTTAATTAATCTCTTTAAGTCACCAAATTAATACCAATTAATTTATGACTTATATTAATCAAATAGCTAAATATTATTTCTTATAATATTTACTCTCTCTTAACAAATCATCCTTCTAGTTGCTATGGTGAAGGCAACCCAAAAGGACCATGCACCACCGAATATAGTTATAGCCTTAGACACTATTCCAACAGAAACCACTATAGCTCAAGATTCACAAGACATTCCTATAAAATCATATGCCGAGGAGGAGCATGCTGATATGTCATACGACTTTGACAGTCTGTCCGAACCAGAAGAAATGATAAATGCTGAATTAGATCCATCTGTTGATCCAAACTTCCCTCCTCTCACCAAATGGACCAGAGATCATCCTGTCACTCAAGTTGTTGGTAATATCTCAGAAACAGTTCTGACTCGATCGCAACTCAAGGCAAAACAAGCATCCTTGTTCTCAAAAGTCGAATTCTGCATGTTTAACTCATTCGTATCAAAAGTTGAACCAAAGACAGTTAACACTGCTCTTGATCACTCCGATTGGGTTCAAGCTATGCAAGACGAACTGAATGAATTTGAAAGGAACAAAGTCTGGCGTCTTATTCCAACTCCTCCAGATGCCTCGGTTGTTGGTCTCAAATGGGTCTTTAGGAACAAACTTGACAAGGAAGAGAACGTTATAAGAAACAAAGCACGTCTGGTCGTAAAAGGATACTGTCAGGAGGAAGACATTGACTATGAAGAGACTTTCGCTCCTGTAGCTAGGCTGGAGTCAATGAGAATATTTCTTGCCTATGCTGCTCACAAAAACTTTGAGGTCTTTCAAATGGACGTCAAGTGTGCATTTCTCAATGGCAATCTCGAAGAAACTGTGTATGTGGAGCAACCTCCTGGATTCATGAATGAAAAGTATCCCAATCATTGTTACATTTTGGATAAAGCCGTGTATGGTCTGAAACAAGCACCGAGAGCCTGGTATGAAACGCTGACTAAATTTTTAAAGATGTCCAAATTCAAACAAGGTTCGGTTGACCCAACCTTCTTTCGCAAAAAGGAAGGTAACCACCTTATGATCGTTCAAATTTATGTCGATGATATCATCTTTGGCTCCACGAATCCTAGCCTAACAGCTGAATTCAGGAAGCTGATGGAGACTAAATTTGAAATGAGCTCGATGGGTCCCATTAACTTTTTCCTTGGTTTAAATATTAGACAGGGACCTGAAGGCATCTTTATCAACCAGGAAGCTTACACAAAGACTCTCTTAGCAAAATTTGGCATGATGGGAGATTCAAAAGTCAAAGTCCCAATGGTGTTCGGCACTAAGCTCACCCCATCCCTGGATAAACCGGCTGTTGATATTACACTATATCGTCAAATGATAGGCTCTCTAATGTATCTTACTGCTAGCAGGCCTGACATAATGTTTTCTGTTTGTTACTGTGCTCGGTTTCAGGCAAATCCACGGGAGCCTCACATGATTGCAGTGAAGAACATATTACGTTATCTCAAAAGAACTACCTCTTTAGGTTTGTGGTATCCTTCTAACTCAGGCTTCTTCGTTCAAGCCTACTCAGATGCAGACCTTGGTGGTTGTGGTCTCGACAGGAAAAGCACCACTGGCGGCTGCCAATTCCTCGATGGGAAGTTGGTTAGCTGGCAGTCAAAGAAACAAACGTGCGTGTCTCTGTCTACTGCTGAAGCAGAATACATCGCCGCTGCTTCCTGTACCTCTCAAGTGATTTGGATCCAGAGTCAACTCCGAGACTATGGACTCAATATGAAAAAGATCCCAATATATTGTGACTCTGAAAGTGCAATTAGGATTTGTCATAACCTAGTGCAACACTCCAAGACCAAGCACATCGCACTGAGGTATCACTTCATCAAAGATCACGTGGAAGATGGAAACGTTGAAGTACACTTTGTTCGAACCACTGATCAGTTGGCCGATGTCTTTACCAAAGCTCTTCCTGAAGCGACTTTCAACAAAATTCTACAAGGCTTAGGTATGATGGTAGGAGAGTCGGTCCCAAATCCTCAAATCTCTAACTAAGAATCAGGAACCAAAATAGCCAGACCGCTCGGTCTCTCTCTGCTCTGAAGATTTAATGGAACCAAAGTAGACAGACCGCTCGGTCTCTCTCTGCTATGGTGATCTAATGGAACCGAAATAGACAGACCGCTTGGTTCCTCTCTGTTCTGAAATTCTCATGTCACCGAAATACACAAATCGCTCGGTCTATCTCTGCTTCATCATTTTTTTTTATGTTGTACATTTTATCTTTCTGTTTTTATTTCTTTTTCAAAAAAATTTCAAAATCACAAAAACATTTTATCTTTCTGTTTTTATTTCTTTTTCAGAAAAATTTCAAAATCACAAAAATATTTTATCTTTCTGTTTTTATTTCTTTTTCAGAAAAATTTCAAAATCACAAAAATATTTTATCTTTCTGTTTTTATTTCTTTTTCAGAAAAATTTCAAAATCACAAAAACATTTTATCTTTCTGTTTTTATTTCTTTTTCAGCAAAATTTCAAAATCACAAAAAAAAACATTTTATCTTTCTGTTTTATTCCGTTTTCTTCCTTATTTCCACTAATCGCAAGTCCTGGTTGATGTAAGCTTTGCACAGGTAAATACAAGTATCACCTTCGATAGTGTTCACCCAGGTATGTTTTATCTTTCACTCAGACTAGTTAGACGTCCCTAGAAGCATGCTGTTGTATGTTGTCACAAGCCTCTATGACCTTGAGTAAGCCTTAATGATTCTATCAATACCTATCGTTTCTTCCCAATCAGGCAATTTTTTTAACACTCGGTCTAGAGCTACCTTACTTTTCTCATTTGAAACATGAGTTGCTCTGCTTTGTCCCACTTTTGTAGCAGAAGGTACATTCGGTCTCTTAACCACCTCCTCAAATTCTACATTTACCTTCGATTCCCTAAAGTAACCCTTGATGCTTTCGGTCTTAACCACTGAAGCTTATGGTTAGACAACATCTGTGTTTATGATCTTGGATTCGATTACCACATTCCTAGTGAAACCCAACATCCAATACCTAAAATGAATTGACGGTGTGTGTTATACTCAAAATGTTACTTGAAAATCTCATTCTCTGTTTGCGTGATCTTTTATGAAATCGTCTCTACCTAAGACATTTCTTCCCAAAGAGGTCCAGTTTAATTTTTTTTGAGATTTCTGTTTATCCCATGCTTGTCACTAGATAATTCCCACCTACCTGTTCAACAGATCACATCGGTCTCACAGTTACCTCTGCCAACACTCAGTTTTATGTTGAGACTTGATGTTCGGTTAGAGGACAGCCACCCCACAGTCTATGCTCAAAAGATGCCTTTCATTGTTTATTAACAGACAATTGATCGTATTTCTAGGGAAACCACATAAGCACTTCAAGTCTCTCTTGGCTTTGAAGGAAGTGATTCTTGCCCGGAATCTTCCGCCTTCTGTCTTCTTAATAGACAACACTCAAACTCCTTTGCTTTATTTCTTTATCTTTCACACTCTTATGCACGAAAATTAATTTTTTCCAACATTCTGATTGCTGTTTGGTATGTGGTTTTAAGTTACAGTTGTAACCAAACAAGGGCACAAGGGATTTCAAACGGTACAAAAATATGATTTGGGCGCGTGCAATTGATTCGTTTCACACCCACATGTGCTGACGTATTTCTGGGATAAACCATAACATCCAATCGCGCTTTTTCAGGCGACGTTTTGGTTCCCTCATCATCACAATTTTCTCTCTCCAGTGAACGGTATAAATAAGGGGTGATCGTGTTCTTTGGCATTTACCACTCACGTAATCTCTCTCTCTGAAAAAGTTCCACTGTTCATCTTCTTCCTCGATTCAACAATGGCAACTTCTTCTTCTGCACACGATCAAACTACCTCTTCATCTTTGCTTTCCATCAAGCCTAATCAGAATATGATTATCGAGATGACCCCTTTCTTATATGATGCGTACATGCTCCATGTGGTGGAATGTCTAAAATATTCCCCATTGCTGTTGGCACTCACGCAGGTGGAAGCCGTTCCAATGTCCCTGCTTTCTCAAGTCTACACAACAGCAAGTTATGACAAACACAAAGATCGCATCTACTTCACCATCCATGACAAGAAAACCTCCGTATCAAAAACCAAGTTTTTCTCTCTTCTAGGGCTTGCAGTTGATTCTTCCGTCATCTCACCGGATTTTGTCACTACTACCCAACTGTTCTCGATGATGTACGAGATGGGCTATACCGATGTTCTTACAACAATCGCGAAGGTCAAGAAATCCTGTCTTCCTTCTCAGTGGAATGGCTTGCTTACCCTTTTAATCAAGGGTTTAGCGGAACGTTGTGGTGGTTCTGATACCACGAGTAAAGGATTTCTCACCATTCTCTATGGTCTTTACAACGGCATCAACCTCGATTATGGCTCCATAATCTGGTCTCAAGTCGTTCAGAGTCTAAACACCACTACCCGGTACTCCGAGATCTCTTGCGGATGTTTCTGGACGCTCATCACGAAGAAGGCCATGGATTCCCTAGAAATCCCTATGATGAAGGATGCTCTTCTGGCTTCAATTGCCTCTTACCACACTAAGAAGATTATAGTTTCTGATCCAAGTAAGGTTCTACATTATGGATTAATCCCTGAATCCATGTACAGGTGTGTCATGCCTCACAGCAAGATCATGGCTAACTACAGCACCAGAACTCCCTTGCCTCCAAGGGTTCTGTCTGACGAACAGAAAGCCGCCTTGGAAGCCCTTGATCAACCTGCCAACCGTGGCAAGAGGGCTAGTAAAAAGGAGAAACAAGAGAAGAAAGAATCTGAATCGAAAAAGGAGAGAAAGCCAAGATCCTCCAAGCGAAAACATGATGCAGATGAACCTTCTTGGTCCAAATCCAAGAAAGTTAAGAAGATGGCTAAGAGGGCCAAAGGATCCCCTTCTCTTGGCTCTGCTCCACATGACCAATCCGACACAGAGGCTGCTGCTCCTCATGCTTCTCCAACAGAGCCAACTACTGCTCCGTCTCCTCAACAAACATCCTCTCCTGCAGCCACTCATCTTCCCTCTTCACAAGCATCTCCCAAAATTACAAAATCACCCACTCCTCCACCTTCTCCTAAAATTCCTACCCCACCCCCATCACCGAAACAGACGGTCCCACTTTCTGTTCCTATAATCATCCCTCCCACTACAACAGAACCAACCATTCCTTTCTCTGTTACTATACCTACCTCTTCTATCCCCACTCCAATCATCACCGAATCGGTTACTACCACCTCTTCCCAGCCACCAGTAATAGTCAATGTATCTGATATAGGGGCTACTACTGTGGTTGAAACCCCCGTCATCAACATCCCACAATCACCTTCTCCATCCTCAAACTCCGGTGCTACTTTGGGCGGTGATGATGAAGAGTACGATTCTCTTTATTATAGCCCATACCGGATTCCCACAGATACTGATGCCGATACCCCTATTACCAGTCAGCAGCTTCAAGAAATTCATGACAAACTCGACAGTTTGCTGGCTGATAAAAAAGCCTATGGGGGTGTGGTGCTGAAAGCCTTCATCGAGTCTGCGATCAAGACGTATAATGATGCTCTGGATCGTTCCACTGATGCCATTGACAACTCAGCAGCTTCATGCTCCAAAGCTACAAAGGAAGTCTCTGAGGTTGTTCACACAACTCAGATCTTTCTTGACTCTCTCAAAGCACATGCTGATGCTAATGCGGCCAAGTTTCAGACGTCTGTAGACTCCTTTTCAGCTACCCTTCAAAGTGAAACCTGTTGGAATAGTGTCTAAGGCTATAACTATATTCGGTGGTGCATGGTCCTCTTGGGTTGCCTTCACCATAGCAACTTGAAGGATGATTTGTTAAGAGAGAGTGAATATTATAAGGAATAATATTTAGCTATTTGATTAATATAAGTCATAAATTAATTGGTATTAATTTGGTGACTTAAAGAGATTAATTAAATAAGAGGGTATAAACTGTCAATTGTTTGATAGTTAGACTTTAGACTATAAATCCATTAGGATACACCTTGGACGGATTCTAAGAGCTTTAGGATAGCTCAAAATCGTCCATAGGGATATCTATGGAATGGATTTGGATAGCCTTAAGAGAAGATTATCCAATTAGGGTTTAGGGTGAAACCCTTAAGGAGTCTAAAGGTATAAATAGGCCCTTGGGATGGGGAATTCGTGTACAACCTCAGATAACCTAAAGCAAGGAACCTCTGGTCGAATTCCTCCCCTCTCCACTCTCCTAAATCATCTTGCTTGCTATTGGTGTTTGTAAGCCATTAGAGGAGTGACAATTGTGACTCTAGAAGCTCCAAGACAAACAAGATCAACAAGGGATTCAAAGGTATGATTCTAGATCTGTTTTAATATTGTTGTTTAACCTAATTAGCCATTAGAAGTCTTGGATTCAAAAGCATGTTTATTAGAAAGCCTAGATCCAAGCAATAGGGTTTTACATGCGCACATAGGAAAGTTCTTATGGCTAAAACCCAACAGTGGTATCAGAGCATAGATTGGTTTTCTTTAAATTGTTGCTTGAATAACTGAAACAAACCTGCAAAATTCGATTTTTTGGGTTTTGAGTCACTGACTCGGCGAGTTCCAAGGTGGACTCGTCGAGTAGGCCTGACTTGGCGAGTCCCCTTGTGCACTCGGCGAGTCCAGGCGTCAGGAATGGCCAGATTCGGGATTTCTTTGTGTTTATCTTATCCAAACTTTCCATAAACTAATTAGATCAATATAAATCCGATTTTTTGATAAATATAAGTGTTATCTTGATCTAGTTAAAGGTAATTATCAACTAATTAAATATTTAATTTCCTTATATGATAATTAATTAATTATTTTGATTATTTTGGTAATTATCTTCAAAGAAATCAAAGATAAATCAAATAAAGTAATTAAGATATTAATTGTTAATTGGAATTATTTGTTATTTGATCCTCCATGTTTTAAATGTCTAAAACCTACCCTAAGGTTTTGAAATTTATATTTGTGATTAAAAGTTTTAATTTAGACAACTTAAATTTCAATCCCTAGATTTTAAAAGGTTTAAAATACAACCCTATACTAATATGATATTAATAGTATAATATATATATATATATATGTATAACTAAATGCTAGTCTTACCGCTAGTAGGCCTCATTCATGAAGCCGATCTACAAGGTGGGTATAAGGTTGCGGCCTATAAAATGGCGCTTAATGGGTGTACACTCACACCCACCGCTTGCTTGATTGGTGGAGGGTCGTTAGCCGAACGGGTAGGATAGGGCAACCTCATCCTCTCATTAAAAGTATGATAAGAAATACGAAGTAACTAAATTTCTTTTTTTTTTTTAAAATTCCCAATCTTAGTAACTTTAGGAAAAGTGAATCGATGCAATCCCATGAAATTACACTTTGCACCTTGCTAAGATGTTAGTGGAGCGTGTGTGGTTTACCATCACACTAATTGGTTCTAAGCGAAGGTGGCAAAGGGTGATTCATTGTTTATCATAGTTCGATGGAGCGTGTGTGGTTTACCAGCACATCGAATAGGTGATCGTTACAATGAAGGCACCATGTGAATTTGCATGGTAATTCACACCCGCTTTGTGATCCTCGGCATCCCAGTCACAAACAAGAGGGGCATATCGAGATTTAAACATGCCATTGAATAGTTCAATGAATCTCATCCGAACCTAGGAATTCTCAAAAAACACTTAGGACCAAAAGTTTAAGTTTTGTGATGGAGAATTAGTGAATCGTCATTCACTTACCTTCAATTTATTTGCATGTTAGATTACGGCATCCCTTTTCTAGTATGTAAATGTTATTGTTGGATCCTAGCCCTAATTTTCTTATTGGGTGATAATTAGGGATTCTTGTTCTAATCTATCTTTGTCCTTTCTATAGATGTCAAACGCAAACAACGCTGCTGCTAGTTCTTTCACGTTGATGAGCCTTTGCCAAAAGGTCACCTTCGATGGAACGAACTTTGGCGAATGGATAAGATACATTCGCACCATTGCTCGCTATGAGGATAAAGAGTATGTCCTCGACGAGAAGCTCGAGAAAATCAACCCCGAAGTTGCTACTCCCGCCGAAATCACCGCCTTTGAAACTCATGAGCGAGATGCAACGAAGGTACATTGCATCATGATCGCCACCATGAACTCCGAATTCCAAAAGTCCTACGAGGACATGTATCCATACGAAATGCATCAAGACTTGTTGGAGAGGTACCACCAAAACGCGAGACAAGAGCATTACGAGATCTTCACTAACATGATTTCCACCAAGATGGGTCATGGAGAATCTCTTACCGTGCACTTGCAAAAGATGCAAAGGTATGTCGACCGCCTTAGCAAGTTAAATGTTGACTTCGGCGAAGACTTGGCGATCGACATGGTGCTTCACTCTTTGCCTCTGATGTATAATCAATTTAGGATGACCTACCACATGAACAAAGAGGAGGTCACTCTAAGTAAACTCCAAGGTCTCTTGAGGGTTGCTGAGAGCAATTTCAAGGACAAGTCTGTTGCACCAACTCCCAATCCATCCGCTGCTCCTGTCTTGGCTATTGGTCAAGGGAAGGGAAAGAAGAGGAAAGCTTCTTCAAATAACTATCGAAAGGTGAAAGCCCGAGATGGTTCCTCTTCTAGTGGGACCAAAGTTGATCCCTCTAAGCCCTGCTCTAACCCGAAGGAGGCAGAGTGCCACCACTGCCACAAGATAGGACATTGGAAGAGAAGTTGCCCGGATTACCTGCAAGCCATCAAGGAAGGAAAGATCAAGCCATCTTTCGCAGGTATATATGCAATCAAATCTAACGATTCTAATCATGCTATTTCTTGGGTTCTTGACACCGGTTGTGGTTATCACATTTGTTCTAATGTGCAGGGACTAAGAAGAAGTAGGGATGTGGAGCAAGGAAGGATCAATCTAATCATGGGGAACAGAAGATCGTCGCCTGTGACCAAGATTGGAGTGTATTCTTTAGTGCTTAAGAATAGTTTAGTTTTAGATTTGAACAATTGTTGCTATTCGCCAGAAATGGCTAGAAACATCATTTCATTTCATGGTTTATATAGACAAGGATTTAGATTTTCTTTTAATAATGAGAATGGTTCTATTTTGGCTTATCTAAATGGTGTCTTTTACTTTGAAGCTATACCATGTAATGGAATATATGAAACTGTTATGATTGTTGATAACTTAGGAAATGATGTTTTGAATATTGATTCTTCCACTAGTATGGATAAAGCATCCTTGTGGCATTGTCGTCTTGGACATGTCAACAAGAAACGCATAGCCCAACTCCAAAAGGATGGAGTGTTGGAGTCATTCGACCTTAGGGAAGATGACACATGCGAGTCTTGTTTACTTGGAAAGATGACTAAGTCACCCTTCACGAGTACTTGTGAAAGGGGTGAGGGACTATTAGACCTAATACATACCGATGTATGTGGACCTTTTAGATCAACCACGAAGGATGGGAACCGCTTCTATGTGACTTTTACCGATGATTATAGTAGATATGGGTATATCTATTTAATCAAGCAAAAGTCAGAAACCTTTGAAAAGTTCAAAGAGTTCAAGAATGAAGTGGAGAATCAATTGGGCAGGAAAATCAGGATGCTTCGATCCGATCGAGAAGGAGAGTACCTAAGTCTTGAATTCCATGATTATCTCAAGGAGTGTGGAATAGTTTCGCAATTGACGCCTCCTAGGACACCGCAGTTGAATGGTGTGGCAGAAAGGCGTAATCGAACCTTATTGGATATGGTTCGCTCTATGATGAGTCGTGCTTCACTACCTATCTTCTTTTGGGGGTATGCCTTAGAGACTGCCGCCCATATCCTTAACCGAGTCCCTACTAAGAAGGTTGCCAAAACACCTCACGAGATGTGGATGGGGAAAGCTCCCTCGTTGGCACATATCAAGGTTTGGGGTTGCGAGGCTTTCGTAAGACGAGATACTCACGACAAGCTTGAACCTTGAAGTGAGCGATGTATTTTCATCGGCTACCCGCAAACTTCCTTTGGATATCTCTTCTATAGACCGAAAGATAATGTTATCTTTGTTGCGAGGAGAGGAGTTTTTCGAGAGCGAGAACTCATAAGCCAAGGAGACAGTGGGAGGCAAATCGAACTTGAAGAGATTCAAGAATCGATAGATGAAGGAACCTCTACCGCTGGCATTCAACCCGAGGAGGAAACTCCGGTTGAACCGATTGACGAATCCTTACCTCTTAGACGTTCCGATAGAGTTAGAGTTCATCCCCAATTTTATGGTTTTCATATTACTACCAAAGGGGACACGTATATTAGTGATGGTACACTAGTAAATCTTGATGAACCTAATAGCTATAAGGAAGCCATGGCAGGCCCGGAGTCTGCGAAATGGAAAGAGGCGATGGATAGCGAGATCCAATCCATGTACGATAACCAAGTTTGGAATTTGGTTGATTACGTGCCCGAACGTAAGACCGTAGGGTGCAAGTGGATCTTCAAGAAGAAGACCGACGTGGATGGGAACGTACACACATATAAGGCGCGATTGGTTGCGAAGGGCTTTACTCAAACTCCCGGAGTTGACTATGATGAGCCCTTCTCACCAGTTGCGAAGATTAAATCTATTAGAGTGATGCTAGCAATTGCCGCATTTCATGATTATGAGATTTGGCAAATGGATGTCAAGACCGCTTTCCTTAACGGAAAGTTGGCTGAGGATGTTTACATGGCTCAGCCAGAGGGGTTTGTGGATCCAAAGCATCTGAATAGAGTGTGTAAGCTTGAGAAGTCCATTTATGGACTTAAGCAAGCGTCTCGCAGATGGAATCTTTGCTTCGATGAGAAAGTCAAAGAGTTTGGATTTGTACGAAGCGAAGACGAATCTTGTGTATATGTCAAAGCCAGTGGGAGTATAGTAAGCTTGCTCGTTCTATATGCCGATGACATATTACTCATAGGAAACGACATCCCGACTCTGCAGGAGGTTAAGTCCTGGCTCGGGAAGTGCTTCGCTATGAAGGACCTCGGAGAGGCTTCTTACATTTTGGGAATAAGGATAGTAAGAGAAAGAAGTAAGAGACTAATTGGACTTAGTCAGAATACTTACTTGGAAAAGGTACTAAAACGTTTTAGTATGGAAAACTCAAAGAAGGGAGAACTACCGATACAAGGAAATGCCAAGTTGAGTAAGACTCAAAGTCCGAGTACCGAAGCTGAGATAGCAGAAATGAGCCGAGTACCATACGCTTCCGCAGTTGGCTCAATCATGTACGCTATGACTTGTACTCGCCCTGATGTAGCCTTCGCTTTGAGCATGGTTAGCAGATATCAAGGGAACCCTGGCAAAGCACATTGGATTGCGGTGAAGAACATCCTTAAGTACCTTCGGAGGACGAAAGAATGGTTCTTAGTCCTTGGAGGGAGTGATGACTTGAAGGTGCGAGGGTATAGTGACGCCAGCCTTCAGACCGACAGGGACAACTATCGTTCGCAGTCGGGCTGGGTTTTTACCCTAAATGGAGGAGCAGTGACATGGAAAAGTTCCAAGCAGGAAACCGTAGCTGATTCAACGTGCGAATCAGAGTACATCGCAGCGAGCGAAGCGTCGAAGGAGGCAATATGGCTGAAGAACTTCATCGGTGATCTTGGAGTTGTGCCGGCCGTAAAGGAGCCCATGGCGATTTTATGTGATAACGAAGGTGCGGTTGCCTTGACCAAGGAACCGAGGGATCATGGTAGATCTCAACATATCGACAGAAAATATCACTTCATTAGACATCGTGTAGAAGAAGGACAACTCGTAGTGAAGAGGATATCATCAGAAGATAACCCAGCAGATCCGCTTACGAAGGGACTGAGTAGGGTTAAGCACTTGCAGCATGCTAGGAGTATTGGGC
The DNA here is from genome assembly GCF_052625555.1 of Lactuca saligna. Taxonomy (NCBI): domain Eukaryota; kingdom Viridiplantae; phylum Streptophyta; class Magnoliopsida; order Asterales; family Asteraceae; genus Lactuca; species Lactuca saligna. The sequence continues at coordinate 188,001,968 of NC_136417.1, read as the reverse complement.
TGAAGGATGATATTAGTATAGATTAGATAGTATTAGAAACGTATAATAGATAAATGTAATTAACATTTGATGATTAAATAAAGGAGTTTTATTTATGAGTAAAGTTACTGTCACATGTTAGTTGTTTAACTATTGTTTCACTTTGCATGTTTTGATTTCCAGAATAATTGAGTTTATTAGGAATAATCGAATTATTCAAATGGTCCACAATCGTTCATATGTTGGGAGTAGATATGAATGAAGATTGTCATGAATTGGTGTGTAGAATGTCTAAATGGTGTTAGACATGGCAAGGGTTGCTGCAACGTTCATGAGTGCCTATGAACTGGTTTTGAGCATTGGAATAAACCCGCGCTTGCTGGAATCACCTTATGGAATACGATATAAAAGGTGATCGCAAGACGATAATATCATATGGTCTTAAAACCTAGATATATGGTTTATTATTTGTTAATTGATTGTGCATTGATAATGCGAAAACGCATCAGTAACTTGATGTTATAAAACGCATTGTTGTGTATAGTTGGTTAATGAATAAGTAAATGCATATAAGTCGAAGTTTATCTGTAAATTTTATCCTAAGAGGATAGAAGAGATATCTTGGCCACTCGATGATTTGATTTGACTTATGTGCTGGGCCCGGTCAGAACTGAATTGATGTGTTCGATTAAGTTCTATGTCAAATAAATCGAAGATCGAGAAATCTAAATGCTAGACTAACCATTCCATAGGATTGTCAGCATGATATCTAACAGAGGACTGTACGATCCCTTATCTAAAGGACAAGATTGATTAGATCAGAGTTGACAGCGTCTTTGAGAGCTATGATTGCAAACCGTATTGTACTTGTATAGTTACTAGACTTATCCAAGTGGGAGACTGTTGGAATAGTGTCTAAGGCTATAACTATATTCGGTGGTGCATGGTCCTTTTGGGTTGCCTTCACCATAGCAACTTGAAGGATGATTTGTTAAGAGAGAGTGAATATTATAAGGAATAATATTTAGCTATTTGATTAATATAAGTCATAAATTAATTGGTATTAATTTGGTGACTTAAAGAGATTAATTAAATAAGAGGGTATAAACTGTCAATTGTTTGATAGTTAGACTTTAGACTATAAATCCATTAGGATACACCTTGGACGGATTCTAAGAGCTTTAGGATAGCTCAAAATAGTCCATAGGGATATCTATGGAATGGATTTGGATAGCCTTAAGAGAAGATTATCCAATTAGGGTTTAGGGTGAAACCCTTAAGGAGTCTAAAGGTATAAATAGGCCCTTGGGATGGGGAATTCGTGTACAACCTCAGATAACCTAAAGCAAGGAGCCTCTGGTCGAATTCCTCCCCTCTCCACTCTCCTAAATCATCTTGCTTGCTATTGGTGTTTGTAAGCCATTAGAGGAGTGACAATTGTGACTCTAGAAGCTCCAAGACAAACAAGATCAACAAGGGATTCAAAGGTATGATTCTAGATCTATTTTAATATTGTTGTTTAACCTAATTAGCCATTAGAAGTCTTGGATTCAAAAGCATGTTTATTAGAAAGCCTAGATCCAAGCAATAGGGTTTTGCATGCGCACATAGGAAAGTTCTTATGGCTAAAACCCAACAAAACCTCCAAGTTTGAGGCTCTGCGTGCTGACCTCAAAACTGAATCCACCTATTTTCTCCAATCTTTGGATTCACGTTTTGCTTCTCTAGCAGCAGAGAGCGCCTTAAAAGAAGATCTTGTCAAGCATCAGGCAACTATTGACCTTCAGAAGATCCAACTGGCCCAGGCACAACAAGAAATCTCTTTGCTGAAAACTCAGCGGGCTGTTCTTCACGGTTGCGCTGGTGATGTCAAGAATATGTTGACAACTGTCCTTGACACTCATGACCCTTTTCTTACCCTTACCATCAGACAACATCTCCAGGCTAAACTCCTTCCTGCAATTACCATCTTGAGCGAAATGAAGGGTGTCTCGGAGAAGCTTGTTCTTCCGAGACAAGGGGGAGAGGAGGGTATTCCAAAGCCAGAACCGAAGGTTAATTTAGCTTCGGGTTCTGGAAAACAGTTATTTGTTGAGAGCGAGTCAGATACTGATGAAACTATCGCTGAAGCTCTTCAACGAAAGAAAAGAGACAAAGAGCTGGATGAAACAATGAAAATAGCTCGAGAGGCAGAGGCCAAAGAAAGAAGAATCAAGAAGGATGAGGATGCTCTACAAGCCAAGAAGACTTTGTTCCCAGAATGGGACAGAGACACACTCATCAATCAAGCAATTGAGTTTCCCTCCATATATTGGTTGGAACCGATTGCATCTTTTGAGTGTGAGAATACCAAAGACTCGTAGTTTGACATGCCAATCACACGAAAAGCTTTTACATTTCATTGCTTCGATGTCACTGCCGATGTCCCTCATCCAAACTTGAAGGTTGACAGAGAGTTAATAGATTTCTATTTGAAGTATGGTCAACCACAGTACTTGACATGGAGTGGACAGAAGATAATTAAAGTCAAGGTACTGAAACCAATACAGGCTGGGAAATTTGTGAATGTTAACTTCAAAATCAACAGAGGAACGGCCAACACATAACATTTTATTTCTCTGACAGATCTTTCCAGTCTGAATCCTCATGATTGGATTCTGCTATACAACATTCTTCTCTCCAATCAAAGAGAGTATGAACCGATTCTGAAACATCTCAAAAGAATGTTGGCTTCCTATATCCATGAACTCGCCACTATGGATCAGGAAATAGCAAAAATAATGAACAAGAAACCGACCGTCAAGCCTACTTCCAAGACAGGAGACGTACACAAAATGAAGTTAGGGCAAATTGACTCTTCAAATCTGACGGTCATGTTCACAAGAGGCGACAAGCACAAGTTTCTGTTTGCTCTGGTAGACAAGCATCTGTTTTCAACAGAATGTCTAGAGCATATCATAAACATCATTCACCGATGCAAGCAGAAGTCCACAGCAGACAAGAAGAACTTCACTGATATGCTTCGATGGTATATTACCTTCAGGAATCACATTCTGGCTATTATAACGAGGATTTTTGAGACGGTGAAGAAGCCTTCTGCTGTTAAAAGGGAATGAAGACTCTGTGCCAAAGACGCAAAGGGGGAGATTGTTGAAGATTATTGTGTTGCGTCTTGGGCCCTTATGTTTTACAGCCGGATTGGGCTTGTTAATCCGTGTTTATCTAGATTAGCCTTCTTTTTCTTAGATAAACCGTTAGGGTTTTATTATAAATATATGCATGCATGTATGCGTATAAACGTGGTTGTCACTCTCATTGATTGTTTGTAAACCCTAAAATCCTCTACAGTTGATGTTCTTTATCGAGCTCTTCTGAGGATTGTTTATTAAATCATTCGACACCTTTTGATCCGTTAGCTTGTTCTTAATTGTTTATCTGATTGTTTCTCTACCTGTTTCATAGATCTAATCGATCTTCAAGTTTGTTTTTAAACTCATCAAGCCTGAATTATATTGAGAGACCGGTTGCGATTTTGGATCGAAATACGAAGACCTTGAGGAACAAGGTGGTTCAGTTGGTAAAGGTGCAGTGGCAGAACCAGAAGGGGTCTGAGTGGACGTGGGAGGCCGAGGAGGAGATGAGGGAGCACTACCCAGAGTTGTTTCCAGATGCTGCAGCGACAGACTTCGAGGACGAAGTCTAAAATAAGTGGGGGAGAGTTGTAACACCTGGTTCTTGGTATGTATTTTAATCTGTGTATTTTGGCATTTTAGCTGGGACTCGGCGAGTTGTAGGCCCGACTCGCCGAGTAAAGACAAGATTTTGAGCATGTTTAAGTTGGCAACTCGGCGAGTCCGTACCCTGGACTCGGCGAGTCCGCCAGTCTGGAAGAAACCCTAGATCCACGGGTTTTGCACCCTATTTAAACCATGTTATGAGCCCCAAACTCGCCTCCTTCACCCTCAGAGCATCATTTAGCAAACCCTAACCATTCCTTGAGCATTTGAGCATTTATTGTGTGAATCTTGAAGTTTTGAAGAAAAGAAGGAGGCTAGATCCAAAGGAATAGAAGAAGATCCAAGATCTTGCACCCACTACAGAGTTTATTGAGTCGGGGTGAAACCGGAGCAACAACAGACATATTCTAGAGCAGTTCATTCAGTAGCTAGACTACGAGGTGAGTCTTCCTTCCAGTAGGAATGGGTCTACGGCCACAATTCCGACCCGTTTAGTTAGCAGTAGTTCCGGACCTCGGTCTGATGCAGTAGTTAGATTGCTTGATGTCTTTGTGATTCAAGCGTGTTTTGTATTATGTTCGCCACCGATGCAGTATGCAGTATATGTGTTTATGCTAGTTGATATGTTATTTTATGTTATGCTCAGTCAGTTTCCGGACTTCGGTCCGATGCAGGGGACAAGGTCCTAGTCAATTCCGAACTTCAGTCCGATGCAGTTTCCGGACTTCGGTCCGATGCAGGGGACAAGGTCCCAGTTAGTTCCGAACTTTGGTCCGATGCAGTTTCTGGGCTTCGGTCCGATGCAGTGGACAAGGCCCTAGTTAGTTCCGGACTTCGATCCGATACAGTTTCCGGACTTCGGTCCGATGTAGTGGGCAAGGCCTAGTATGTGTTTATATGTTATTGTATGGTATGTGGTAGTTTGGGGGAGCTCACTAAGCTTCGTGCTTACAGTTTCAGTTTTGGTTTCAGGTACTTCCGCAAGTAAAAGGAAGAGCTCGGGATGATGGCATCGCACACACCACGGCTTCAGTTTTTGTCCTGGGAGTTGATTTAGCTTTTCATTGACATGATTCGATACAATCTTGATACAATTTTCTTGTGATACTTTGTTATGGTTTTGATACATTGATGTATGGGTTTTATTTTATGGTATTGATCTAATGATTTTAGTAATGATTAAACAAAATTTTTGGGTTGTATTTTGGGATGTTACAATAGGCAAATGAGTATCATATGATAGGCTTTCCATATCAATGAATAAACATATTCAAATATTTGGATTCAATGAGACGTAACAATTTCAATACTTGATATACATCAATAAGACTTTAGCCCAAATGGCGTAGAAAATATGATTTCAGGATATCATTTCACTAGAATACACAGGCTTTCAGCACTGTCTTTGTATTCTGTTAATGTGAAAGTGATGCTTATGTCATACACTTTATGGTCAAACGCTACATACCAGTACCCAAGTGATGCTTATGTCATACATTTCTTAGCCTAAGGTATATCTCATTATCATGATAACATGGGAAAGCACATTGAACATATAACACATAACATATAATTGTCCCTATATTCAAACTCACCGTGAAATTACTGGGGATTAAATGATAATTTGGGCAGTACTTCGACTCTAAATATGACTTTCTGTGATGAAAACCGGGTATTTTAGTTGAAAACCGGCCTTACTCAGGCATAGTTTCGGCTTGAAAATATAAATTTATCGAGAACTTCGGAGCGTCGGGGCTTGCTTTAGGTGTCGGGGTTGATACTGGGGCTTCTAGGGGTTAAAAGTGGGCTAAAAGGGGTTTTAGAGTGAAAGGAAATAATAAAATGTAACATAATTCCGGAGACCGTCGGTCTCTATTTATAGGATACCGAAGTTGCTGACTACGCTGAGCGTAAGTCCTCTGTACGCTGGGCATACTGCGAGGTGGCCATCTACGCAGGGCGTACATGCTATGAGTTATCTGATCGGAACTCGGGCTCGGACGTGGCACTTGATGCAAAGAGAGAGGGACGTGGCTGAGTTATGACCCCGCATGCGAACACTGGGCGTATGAAGTACGTTGGGCGTACCTCCTCGGATAAGGCTTCGAATTTTCATTTATTTCTATTTAAAAACTTCGAAAATTCATATATTTTGCATACGAGTTCCTTATTTGATATTTTTAATATCCACGCGTAGGTGAGATTATACTTTACAACTTTTGTTTAGACTCGGTTGGTTAATTTTAACTTCATTATTAATATTAAATTTTTAACAGGTCGGGCAATGAAAAGTCCATTAAAAATTCATAACTTCTTCACCCGACGTCTGTTTTCTTATGTATTTTTACCGTTGAACTACAGTCGACGAGATCTTCGATTCTCATTTAGGTTTTATAAGCTAAAACTCACCCGATCATTATTTCGAGTTTTTAGCTGTCTACTGCTATTCTGAAAATTAGAAAAATCATAACTTCCTCATATGAAGTCAGATTTGGATGTTATTATTATGAAAGTTCTCAATTTAATAAACACTACAACTTTCATTTAGATCATATAGGCTAAAAAGTAGTTTATCAAAAATTCACTTTTTACGTCATTCGGCTTCGTGTCGGTTCTATCGCGGAATTTCAAATAGTCATAACTTCTTCGTTATAACTCGGATTTCAATAAGGTTTTTGCCTAAATGTTTCTAACAAGATTTTATACAACCTTCAATAATAAAATTTTACTTATTTCAAATTTTATATTTTCATTAAATTTCAATATTAGATTGGAATCTCATAAAACTTCCAATATTTTCCGAGTGATTCTAAACACAGTTTTACTTTATTTCTAGTAAAAACTATATGTTAGAACTTAACGCTCAAAATCATATAATATTTCATAATATTATTAATTACAAAAACACGATTTCAAAATGTGTATGTTACAAATACCTCCACCTTTTGAGGATTTCGTTCCCGAAATTACATCGATTAAAATAAATGGGGATATTTCTCTTTTATCTCATTCTTATTTTCCCAATAATTTGGGCCTCGATGGTGTTTCCATTTGACAAGCACCAACCCACTTCTTTATTACGTAGCTCAGTCGTTCTTTCATTTACGATTTCTTCAGGTTCTTCTACATAAGTTAACTTATTATCCAGTTTCACCTCGAATAATGGAACCTCTTCATCATATATTCTTAAAAACTTATGCAGATAACTCACATGAAACACATCATGAATACCTGCCAAATCTTTCGGTAATTCCAAGCGGTATGCTTGTTTACCAATCCTCTGGGTGATTTTGAAAGGTCCAACAAATATAGGACTCAACTTTCCTTTCTTCCCAAATCGCATAAGGCCTTTCCATGGGAATACCTTTAGCATTACAAAATCACCCACCTGGAATTCTAATGGTCGTCTCCTCTTTTCTGCATACGACTTCTATCGATGCTAGGCTGCTTTCATTCTTTCTCATACGATTTGAATTTTATTAGTGGTGTCTTGAATCATTTCAAGGCCTCCAAGGATTTGTTGTCCTATATCATGCCAACATAATGGCGTACGACATTTACGACCATATAATGCTTCATATGGTGGCATCTTGATTGAAGCGTGGTAACTATTATTATATGAAAATTCGACAAGAGGTAAGTACTTGTCCCAGTTACCACCTAACTTCAAGACGCATGCATGAAGCATATCTTCTACTATTTGGATTGTTCTCTCCGTATGACCATTTGATTAGGGATGATAAGTTGTGCTGAGAGCAACTCGAGATCCCAATTCATGTTGCATACTCGCCCAAAAGTGAGAAGTGAAACGAGTATCACGATCAAAAATGATCTTTAGTGGCATACCATGTCTCGAAACAATTTCATCCAAGTATACTTGTGCATATTTCTCCATTGGAGTCATTTTACGCATTGCGAGAAAATGTGCACTCTTAGTCACGTGGTCGACGATTACCCAAATGTTATCATTTTGTTTAGTAGTCTTTGACAATTTGGTAATAAAATCCATGTAAAATTCTTCCCATTTCCATACAAAACACTAAGACTCTGGGGTTCCATAAGGCTTTTGGTGCTCTACCTTGACTTGTAAGCATACTAAGCATTCCTGCACATATCTTTAAATGTCTCTCTTTAATCTAGGCCACCAATAATCAACTCTTACATCATAGTACATTTTACTTGTACTAGGATGCATTCACAGTTTAGACTTATGGGCTTCATCTAAAATCTTCTGTCTTAATCCGCCAATCTTTGGAATTCATAGCCGATTCTTAAATACCTTCAATCCTCATGGATCATCGAGTAAAGCATCAGTATAATGTATTATCCCTTCTTTCTTCACATTTCCTGACTTTAAGGCCTCTTATTTCCATTTCTCTAGTTCATCAACAATAGTGAACTTCACTGTAGTGTGAGTAATAGTATAACACATACTATTACGATAAACTTTCCTGCTAAGTGCATCGGCAACTACATTGGCTTTTCCAGGATGATACAGGATTTCGCATTCATAATCTTTGATTAGCTCCATGGCTCGTTGTTGTCTCATATTCAAAGTTTGCTGACTGAATATGTACTTGAGACTTTTATGGTCGGTAAACAATTGCCATTTTGTACCAAAAAGATAATGTCTCAAAAGTTTTAGGGCAAATACCACTGCAGCGAGTTCGAGATCATGGGTGGGATAATTCTTCTCATACTCTTTCAGTTGTCTTGAGGCATAAGCTATCACTTTACCACGCTGCATCAACACACAATCGAGTCCTAACCTAGAAGCATCGCTATACACGGAGAAATCATTATCACCTTCTGGAAGTGATAAGATTGGAGCATGAGTCAAAAGATATTTTTGAGTTGAGAAAGCTTTTTCTTGAACTTCACCCCATTTTAACTTTGCATCCTTATGTGTAAGACTAGTAAGAGGTACAACTATACGAGAAAAGTCTTTTATGAACCTCCGGTAATAACCCACGAGACCCAAGAAACTGCGAATTTCAGAAGCATTACGAGGCACTTCCCAATTATGAATGGCTTTGATTTTAGTAGGATATACGGATACACCGTCATCAGAAATCCCATGGCTGAGAAATTGAACTTGACGAAGCCAAAATTCACATTTCGAGAATTTAGCATATAGTTTCTCCTTTAGAAAAAGTTCGAACACCACATGAATATGAGCGACATGATTAGCTTCAGACTTAGAATAGATTAGATATCATCAATGAATATGATGACAGATTTATCAAGCATTGGGCGGCATACCCGATTCATCATATCCATGAATACGACAAGGGAATTTGTCAAACCGAACGACATTACAAGAAATTCATAATGCCGATATCGAGTACGAAAGGCACTCTGCGGTACATCCTACTCGTGTACTTTCAACTGATGATAGCCAGATCTCAAATCAATCTTCAAGATATAACTAACACCTAGAAGTTGATCAAACAAATCGTCGATGCAAGGTAGTGGATACTTGTTCTTGATAGTCAGCTTATTTATCTCACAGTAATCAATGCACATTTGCATCGATCCGTCCTTCTTCTTGAGAAACAATATTGGAGCACCCCAAGGAGAGGTACTTGGTCGAATGAAGCCTTTATCAAGTAATTCCTGCAGTTGGATCATCATATCTTTCATTTCAGTTGGCGCAAGACGATAAGGAGTCTTCGCAATTGGAGCAGCACTAGGCAGAAGGTCAATTCAGAATTTTATTTGCCTATCTAGAGGAACTCCAGGAAAATATTCGGAGAACATCAGGATATTCATTAACAACGAGAACATCATCTACCATTTTCTTTTCCTCTTTTTCGATATCAACGGTGTAAGCTAGATAGATAGAACACCCCTTCACTATGAATTTACGAGCTTTTAGGAAAGAGATTATTTTTAAGTTTCTTTGTTCACCGTAGACATAAATAGGATTCTCCCCTTCAATAGGAATACATACTATCTTTTCATAGCATAAGAGTTCTGCAAGGTTCTTCGACAACCAATCCATGCCGAGAATAATATCAAAGTTGGGCAAAGAGATAGGAATTAGGTTAGCAAGAAAATTATAGCTTTCAATTTCTACGACACAATCCTTATAGATTTTATCAAGAAGTAATGATATACTTCCCGTAGTATCTATGTGAAATGGTTGTGCGAGTGCATAGCAAGCAGTTTGAAAAGAATGCGCAAATTCATGAGACACAAAAGAATCTGAGGCACCAGAATCAAATAAGACGTGAGCAGGTCTAGAGTTGATAAGAAATGTACCCGTCACAATATTCGGGTCCTCGTGTGCCTCCTCCGTGGTCATCTGGAATTCACAACCCTTAGCTTTTGGCATCTCCTCCTTTTTAGTTGGAGTACTATTTGATTGTTGAATAGGAGCTCGACTTCTCGTTGGTTGTTGAATAGAAGCTTGACTCCCCGTCACCTGACTAGTAAGAGTAGGACATAAGCGCTTTCTGTGGCCAGTAATACCACAAGAAAAATATGTAACATCCTTCATTGGACAAATGGGCTTCTTGTGGCTTATTTCTCCACATCCAAAATAGACCACTGATTCTTTTTCTAGTCAGCATTCGCCCGGATGATTCTTTCCACAATTTCGACACAATGGTGATTGAAGAGAAAAAGATTGTGATCTACCACGACCACGTAAAGCACTCTGAGATTGCACTTGCTTGTTAGGTTCAGATCGAACAGATTGAGCGGGTGGAATAGGGGGAACAAAAATAGTTCTTTCAGTACGTGGATGCTTTGGAACAGGAAAAGTGGCACCACGTATCTCCAAATCATTATCGCGTCTTCGGGCATACTCAACAGCTTTATCAAATGATAAAACATCCTAATTACCCACGAAATCTTGGATTGCATATCGTAATCCTTTCATGAATTGCTGAATTTTATCATATTCTGTTGCAATATACTTTGTAGCCAACTGTGCTTTTTGATTGAGTTGCGTTTCATATTTATTCATGGTCATTCCTCCTTGTTTAAGTTCAAGGAACTCCTTTTCCAATCTTCTTATATATATATATATATATATATATATATATATATATATATATATATATATATATATATATATATATATATAGGACAATACTTTTCTAGTAAGCGATTTTTGAACATTCTGTTGGATAAGGTGTCTAAGTCCATAACTATTTCTGGTATGTACTTGACCCGACCTGGCATGGTCCATTTGGGTTGCATGGCACCATGCAATTGGATAAACTAAATGAGAGAAATAACGCTTGGAGATTATTAATATATTATAAGTTCTAATATATTAATAATATTATTTGATTAGTTTGATCAAGAATTAATTTAGAATTAATTAAGTGATCAAAAGATAACTAATTAAATATATGGGTTGATTAAGTAAATCATCCATATCTTGTATAGTGGGCTAAAAGGCTCCATGGATCATCAAGTTGGGTTCCACCCATAGGATGCTCCATGGATGCTCCATGGGAGTTACAAACCCATGGGTCATGGAAATGAAGAGTCATGACACATTAGGGTTTAACCCTAGATGTGTCAACACTATATAAGTAATATGATCTCCTCCCAAATCGGTTACACACTTGCAACAAAGAAATAGAGGGCTTAGCCGATTTGAAGAAGTGAGTATACTCTCATAAGTTCTTCCAAGAGCATTTGGTGTTGTGTGAAGCATTTGAGGCATCACCACTTGGGGTGCTAGGCTCACAAGGTTTCAAGGAACACAAGCAACAACAAGGTAAGTTATTCTATCTAGACTTTATGTTTAAATTGTTCCCCATGTATGCTAGATAGGAATATAACCTTGGAAATCAACTTTGCATGACAAATTAGACAAACATAGATCCAAGGTTATTAGGGTTGCATGTACACTTAGGAAGTGTTAGAATGCTCAAAACCCATCAGTGGTATCAGAGCCTAGGCTTGTTTGTTCTTATTTGTTCTTAAAAGTTGAAAAACAGAATCGAAAATTTGCTGTCTGCGATCGGACTCGTCGAGTCCATAGGGGGGACTCGTCGAGTCCATGAGTATCTTCAACCAACTCGGCGAGTCATGTTCATGCACTCGGCGAGTAGGGTCGAATGAGTGCAGAATTTCGATTCAGTTGCTGGAAAAATGAATTAGAAACATTACCCTAAACTGTTTTAGTAAATATAAACTTGTTTTTTGGTAGTGTAATGTTTTGCTAATTCATTTACAACAACTAGTTATCAAAATTACAAAGTTTTATGTAATTTTTGGTTATGTTCATATTCATGTTCTTGTTCTTATGAAGTTTTAGATGATCATAGGAATTATTTGTAACCTATTTGGTAGTTTAATTCTTGATCATAATGTGTTTTAATGGAGTCCATAACTTATCCTTAAGTTATGGAAAACCAAGAGTCACTTGAGTTAAAAACCATTAAGAAAACACAAGAGTTATAAAAATGAAGAGTCTTCATTTTATGACTCTATTAAACTCATAAGTTACAAGAAATGAAAAGTTTTGAAAGTTACAAAACTTGCCCTCAAGTTTTGGAACAAGTAAAGTTAAGTTAAAACTTTAGTTCCAATCCCTAGAATTTTAAAAGTTAAAATTCAACCCTTATACTTATATTATGATGATTTAATAATTATATATATATGTATAAGAACAAGTCGTCTTACCGCTAGTACGCCTCATTCACGAAGCCGGTCTATAAGGTGGGTATAAGGTTGTTGCCTATAAAATGGTGACTTAATGGGTGTATATTCTCACCCACCGCTTGCTTGACTGGTGGAGGGTCGTTAGTCGAACGGGTAAGACAAGGACTTATAAATTCTCATTCAAAATATGATGAATATATAAAGTAACTAAATGTTTATTAAATTCCCAATCTTAGTTACTTTAGGAAAAATGTGAATAAGGTGCTAATCCATGAAATTACACTTTACACTTTGTCTGAGTCGTTGGTGGAGCGTGTGTGGTTAACCGGCACACTAACTTGGACTTAACAAGGTAGGTAAAGGGTGACTTAAGGTTTATTATAGTATCGGTGGAGCGTGTGTGGTTTACCGGCACATCGATTGAGTGATAAAATTTAAGGGTACCAAGTGATTTGCATGGTTACTTCACACCTCGTTTTGTGATCCTCGGCATCCCAGTCACAAAAACCTGGAGGGCACTCCCGAGATTGAAACATGCCTTTGAAAAGTTCATTGGATCTCAAAGAATCTAGGAATTTCTAAAACCAATAAAAACTAAATATTTAATATTTCGGTTTTCGTGGTGGAAATTGGTGAATCGTCATTCACCTACCTTTCAAATATGGTATAGCTTAGATTACGGCATACCTCTTCTAAGTTATATTATATTGTGATTGGATCCTAGCCTTAATATTACATTTGGGTGTTTTATTAAGGACTCTCTTAAATCTAAACTAAACTTATTCTTCTTTTCAGATGTCTTCAACTAATGCTTCTGGCTCGAATCCTAATGGCTCCTTTACTCTTATGAGTCTATGTGGGAAAGTCACCTTTGATGGATCCAACTTCAATAAGTGGATCAGAAACATCAGGATGATTACCCGCTACGAGGACAAAGAATATGTCCTTGACAAGGAGCTTAAGGAAATTGACGAGTCCACTGCGACTTCCCAGGAGATCGCTGACTTTCATACTCATGAAAGAGATGCAACCAAGGTGGCTTGCATCATGTTAGCCACCATGACAGCTGAACTCCAAAAGTCTTACGAAGACTTCTACCCTTATGAAATGCACCAAGATTTGATGGAAAGATACCATCAAAGTGCACAACAAGAGAGGTACGAAGTCATCTGCTCCATGATAACGACCATGATGAAGGACGGAGAGTCCGTCACGAGCCACATGCAGAAAATGCAAAGGTATGTGGATCGGTTGCTGAAGATCAATGTGAACTTCCCTGAGGAGCTTGCAATAGATATCATTTTGCACTCCTTACCATCGTGCTATGATCAATTCCGCATGACATATCACATGAACAAGGAAGAGGTCACCCTCAGCAAACTTCAGGGACTTCTCAAGACCGCAGAAACAGGTCTTAAGGGGAAGTCGGTTGCTATCACTCCTACTCCAGAAACAACTCCGGTCTTGGCAATCGGGCAGAGTCGAGGGAGGAAGAGAAAGAGATCTTCAAAGGGTACCAAGGCTCGGACCCTTGATGGCTCTTCTTCAAGTGGAACCAAGAAAGGTTTCATTACTCCTTCTTCTGACCCAAAAGAGGCTGAATGCTTCTATTGCCACGAAAAAGCTCATTGGAAGCGAAACTGCCCAAAGTACCAGCAAGATGTGAAGGATGGGAAAGTCAAACCCAACCATGCAGGTATTTACACTATCATTTCTAATAACTCACCCCATTCGAAATCTTGGGTCCTTGATACAGGTTGCGGTATTCATATTTGTTGTGACTTGCAGGGACTAGGAAGAAGTGAGAATGTGGAGCAAGGAAGAATAAACTTAATCATGGGGAATAGGAAAGTTACACCTGTCACCAAGATTGGAGTTTATACTTTATCGCTAAGTAGTGGGTTAAATTTAGATTTGAATAAATGTTGTTATTCGCCAGAAATGGCAAGAAATATTATTTCCTTTCATGCATTGTACAAACAAGGTTTCACCTTTTCGTTTGATAATGAAGTTGGTTCGATTAATGCTTTCTTTAATAATGTTCTTTATTTTAAAGCATTACCTTGTGATGGTGTGTATGAAGATGTATCTATTGTAGATAACTTAGGAAATAATGTTTTGTGTATTGATTCTACTAATAATAATAACTTGGATAAAGCATCATTATGGCATTGTCGTCTTGGACATATAAGCAAGAAACGCATAGGCCAACTCCAAAAGGATGGAGTCTTGGAGTCGTTTGACCTAAAGTCAAATGATAGTTGCGAATCATGCTTACTTGGAAAAATGACAAAGTCACCCTTCACAGGCTCATGTGAAAGGGGTGAAGGTTTGTTGGACCTTATACGCACGGATGTGTGTGGACCATTCAAACATGCCACAAGGGATGCTAATCGTTATTATTTGACTTTTACCGATGATTACAGTAGATATGGATATGTCTACCTAATCAAGCATAAGTCAGAGACTTTCGAGAAGTTTAAGGAATTTAAACAGGAAGTCGAGAATCAATTGGGCAGGAACATTAAGATGCTTCGATCCGATCGAGGTGGTGAGTATCTTAGTTCAGAATTCCTCGACTATCTAAAGGAATGTGGGATTATCTCACAATTGACACCTCCCAGGACACCGCAGTTGAATGGTGTGGCTGAGAGGCGTAATCGAACCTTGTCGGACATGGTTCGTTCCATGATGAGTCGAGCTTCGCTACCAATCTCATTCTGGGGGTATGCCTTAGAGACTGCCGCCCATATCCTTAATCTAGTCCCTACAAAGAAAGTTTCCAAAACTCCTCACGAGATGTGGACTGGTAAAGTAGCCAAACTAGACCACATCAAGATTTGGGGCTGCGAGGCTTTTGTGAGACGCGAGACTCATGATAAGCTCGAACCCCGAAGCGAGAGGTGTATTTTCATTGGCTACCCACAACAATCCTTTGGTTACCTCTTCTACAGACCTAGTGACAATGTGGTTTTTGTAGCAAGAAGAGGAGTCTTTCGAGAAAGAGAGTTTATAAGCCAAGGAGACAGTGGGAGGCAAGTTGATCTTGAAGAAATTCAAGAATCAAGTGGTGAAGGAACTTCAAACTCTAGCCCTCAACTTGAGGAGGAAACTCCTGTTGAGCCAATTGACGAATCTGTACCTCTGAGGCGTTCCATGAGAGTTAGGAGTGCACCTGAGCATTACTATGGATTCCATATTACTGCAGAAGGTGAAACACTTATTAGTGATGAGACACTAGTAAGTCAAGATGACCCTAACAGCTACGAGGAAGCCATGGCGGGCCCCGAGTCTGCCAAATGGAAAGAGGCTATGGATAGCGAGATACAATCCATGTATGACAATCAAGTTTGGAACTTGGTTGAGAATGTACCAGGTCGAAAGACTGTAGGGTGCAAATGGGTCTTCAAGAAGAAGACCGACATGGATGGTAAAGTACACACTTATAAGGCTAGACTGGTTGCAAAGGGCTTCTCTCAAATTCCTGGAGTGGACTATGATGAGACCTTTTCTCCGGTAGCCAAGATTAAGTCTATTCGGGTTCTGTTAGCCATAGCCGCATTTCATGACTATGAAATTTGGCAAATGGATGTCAAAACCGCTTTCCTTAATGGAAAGTTGGCTGAAGATGTTTACATGAGTCAGCCAGAGGGTTTTGTCAGTAACAAGTACCCTAATAGAGTGTGTAAGCTTGAGAAATCCATTTATGGATTAAAGCAAGCACCTCGCAGATGGAATCTTTGCTTTGATGAAAAGGTCAAGGAATTTGGCTTTTCTAGGAGTGAAGATGAATCTTGTGTATATGTCAAGGCTAGTGGGAGTATAGTTAGCTTTTTGGTATTGTATGTGGATGACATACTACTCATAGGAAACGACATTCCATCCTTGCAGGAAGTAAAGTCCTGGCTTGGAAAGTGTTTCGCTATGAAGGACCTTGGTGAAGCTGCCTATATTTTGGGGATAAGGATCTTGAGAGATCGGAGTAAAAGATTAATTGGACTTAGTCAAAGTACATACTTGGAGAAGATTCTGAAGAGATTCAGAATGCAAGACTCCAAGAAAGGAGAGTTGCCCATCCAGAGTAGCGCCAAGCTGAGTAAGACACAAAGCCCTAGCACTAAGGCTGAGATAGCAGAAATGAGTCGAGTACCTTATGCTTCGGCTGTAGGTTCGATCATGTATGCTATGACGTGTACTCGACCTGATGTAGCCTTTTCTTTGAGCATGGTTAGCAGGTTTCAGGGGAACCCTGGCAAGGCACACTGGATTGCGGTAAAGAATATTCTCAAGTACCTACGAAGGACTAAGGACTGGGTCCTTACCCTCGGTGGGAGTGATGACTTGAGAGTTGTAGGGTATAGTGATGCTAGCTTCCAGACTGATAGGGATAACTTCCGCTCTCAGTCGGGCTGGGTCTTTACCCTAAATGGAGGAGCAATTTCTTGGAAGAGTTCCAAGCAAGAGACAGTGGCAGATTCTACTTGTGAATCAGAGTATATTGCAGCTAGCGAAGCGGCAAAGGAGGCGTTATGGCTGAGGAACTTCATTGGAGACCTTGGAGTTGTACCAGTTATTAAAGAGCCGATGGAAATTTTCTGTGATAGTGAAAGTGCTGTTGCCTTAGCCAAGGAACCAAGGGATCACGGGAGATCCAGACACATCGACAGAAAATACCATTTCATCAGACATCGGATCGAAGAAGGACTCCTCGTGGCAAAGAGGGTATCATCGGATGAGAACCCAGCAGATCCCCTCACGAAGGGACTGACTCGGGTTAAGCATCTCCAGCATGCTCGGAGCATAGGGCTGAAGGATGATATTAAATTTAGTAGTTAGATAATCTCGAAATTTGTAAAGTGTAATTGATATTTGATGATGAATAAAAGTGTTTTATTTATAAGTAAAGTGTTGCTATCTCTTGTCGATCGTTTACTATATTTCTTTTGCATGTTTTGACTTCCAGAATAATTTTGTTTGGTTTAACATATTATTCAAACCTCCACAGTCGGTCATATGTCGGAAGTAGGTATGAATCAAGACTGTCATGATTGGTTGTAGAGGTCTGGGACAAGGCTACAACAATCATGAGTGCTCATAAGTTCTGAGCATTGGACTCAACCCACGCTCACTGGAATCACTTCATGGAATTCTATCTCGAGTGATCGTGAGACGGTAATATCATATAAGTCTTTAAACCTAGAGATATGATTTGTTACTTACGAGTTGGTTATGCATTGATTGTACGAAAAACGCATTGGTAACTCGATGTTATAAAATCGTGCTCTTATGTGTAATTCAATGAGTGGTAGAACAAACATATGAGTCGAAGTTTATCTGTTCCTTCTTGGATTAGAAGCTGATATCTGGGCCCCTCGATGATTTTGTTTTGACCTGTGTACCGGGCCCGGTCAGAACTAAGTTGATGTGTTCAATGAAGTTCTTTGTCAAACAAATCGGAAATCGGGAAACAAACTGTTGGACAATAATTAAGACATCGTTCCATGTATTTGTCCGACTGATATCTAGAACAGAGGATTATATGATCACTTATCTTAAATGGCGTACCATCATCTTCTCAGTTCCGAGAAACCTTGTAAAGAGCTACGATTGCCGATCGGTTCCTGAAGTCATACTTGCAGTAATAGTTATTAGACTTATCCAAGTGGGAGACTGTTGGATAAGGTGTCTAAGTCCATAACTATTTCTGGTATGTACTTGACCCGACCCGGCATGGTCCATTTGGGTTGCATGGCACCATGCAATTGGATAAACTAAATGAGAGAAATAACGCTTGGAGATTATTAATATATTATAAGTTCTAATATATTAATAATATTATTTGATTAGTTTGATCAAGAATTAATTTAGAATTAATTAAGTGATCAAAAGATAACTAATTAAATATATGGGTTGATTAAGTAAATCGTCCATATCTTGTATAGTGGGCTAAAAGGCTCCATGGATCATCAAGTTGGGTTCCACCCATAGGATGCTCCATGGATGCTCCATGGGAGTTACAAACCCATGGGTCATGGAAATGAAGAGTCATGACACATTAGGGTTTAACCCTAGATGTGTCAACACTATATAAGTAATATGATCTCCTCCCAAATCGGTTACACACTTGCAACAAAGAAATAGAGGGCTTAGCCGATTTGAAGAAGTGAGTATACTCTCATAAGTTCTTCCAAGAGCATTTGGTGTTGTGTGAAGCATTTGAGGCATCACCACTTGGGGTGCTAGGCTCACAAGGTTTCAAGGAACACAAGCAACAACAAGGTAAGTTATTCTATCTAGACTTTATGTTTAAATTGTTCCCCATGTATGCTAGATAGGAATATAACCTTGGAAATCAACTTTGCATGACAAATTAGACAAACATAGATCCAAGGTTATTAGGGTTGCATGTACACTTAGGAAGTGTTAGAATGCTCAAAACCCATCACATTCCCCAATACAGATTCTCCTAATCATACTCTTTAAGAGCTTCAAATGTTGCTTCCCACCAGACCATGGCTTCTCCAGTTAACATTGCGGAGGCATAATTGACTTTGTCTTCATTTATCACATGAGAGATATAGAATACTTTTTCTGTATTCTGGATCCAGGTAAGAACAATAATAGGATTAATGGCACCTGAAAACTCCATAGCACTACTACTCTTGAAATCTTTGAACGAGGGACGCTTCACATCTCTTTTTGAAGATTCTCTAGTGGCTTTCTCTTTGACTTTATCATTATCCTTCTTATGTTCTTCAAGAGTCTGTTGAATGATACCAGTAAGTTTACCCAAGAGTCGCTCCTCTCGAGGGGATACTGGAGTATTTACTTCACCAAGTTTAGGATCTCCACCCACTTCTGGTGTATGGCTATCTTCCCGATCAACCATTCTTCTGAAAATTTGGAGCAATGTAATATTTAGAATATTACGATTTATTATTACCTAATACTTTACTTAAATCTTTCCTGTGGTTTGTATCCATATATTCCTAATGAATCCGTTCATATATTGAACTTCCAACCGTTTAAGTCTAAATACCAATCTGTGATATCTAGTTCACTTAAACTATTTCTCTGATACCATGATTGAAAGACCTTTTCTCCATTCTTTCTAAAACTACATCTTATTTCTGAAAGACCCAAACTTTCATACTTCACAATATTTTTACTCCAAAACATGCTACATGCATATTTATAAAACAATATTTTACATTGATAGTTTATTTACATAGACTGGATACAAACCGACTATTAAGATTTTTACAAAGTTTTACACATATTACATACTTTCCCAGGAATACAATACAAAAGTTATAATATTATCTATTCTAAATTTTCTACCAGTACATAACTATACCGGATGCTTATCACATGCAATAGTTTTAAACATTGAGAGGGATAAGCAGGTGATGCTTAGTGAGTTTAATAACAGTTACAATATAAAATTATGTCATATACATATCAATATGACAGAAGCATAGAGGAACAAGGAACAAGATAGGCAAATGAGTATCATATGATAGACTTTCCATATCAACGAATAATCAGATTCAAAGATTTGAATTCAGTGAGACATAACAATTTCAATACTAAATATACATCAATAAGACTTCAACCCAAATGGCATAAAAAATATAATTTCAGGATATCATTTCACTAGAATACACAGGCTTTCAACACTGTCTTTGTATTCTGTTAATGCCAAAGTGATGCTTATGTCATATACTTTATGGCCAAAGGGTACATACTAGTACCCAAGTAATGTGTATGCCATACACTCCGTGGCCTAAGGTATAACTCATTATCAGAATAACATGGGAAAGCACATTGAATATATAACACATAACATATAATTGTCCCTATATTGAAACTCACCGTGAAATAACCAGGGATTAAATGATAATTTGGGCAACACTTCGACTCTAAATATGACTTTCTATGATGAAAACCGGGGATTTTAGTTGAAAACCGGCCTTAATCAGGCATAGTTTTGGCTTGAAAATATAATTTTCTCGAGAACTTTGGAGCGTCGGGGCTTGCTTTGGGCGTCGGGGTTGATACTGGGGCTTCTAGGGGTTAAAAATAGGCTAAAAGGGGTTTTAGAGTGAAAGGAAATAAGAAAATGTAACATAATTCTGGAGACCCTCGGTCTCTATTTATAGGGGACCGAAGCTACTGACTACACTGAGCGTAAGTCCTCTGTATGCTGGTCGTATTGCGAGGTGGCTATCTACGCGGCGGGTAGCTCTCGTATGCGGGGCGTACATGCGATGAGTTATATGATTGGAACCCAGGCTCAGACGTGGCACTTCGTGCAAAGAGAGAGGGACGTGGCTGACTTATGACACCGCATGCGAACGATGGGCGTATGAAGTATGCTGGGCATACCTCCTCGGATAAGGCTTCAAATTTTCATTTTTTTATTTAAAAACTTTGAAAATTCATATCTTTTGGATTCGACCTCTGTTTTTGACGTTCTTTATATCCACATGTAGGTGAGATTATGCTTTACATCTTTCGTTTAGACTCCGTTGGCTAATTTTGACTTCATTTTTAATATTAAATTTTTAACGGGTCGGGACATGAAAATTCCATTAAAATTTCATAACTTCTTCATCTAAAGTCTGTTTTTTCTTTCTTTTTACCGTTCAACTACCATCGACGAGATATTCGATTCTCGTTTAGGTTGTATCGGCTAAAACTCACTCGATCATTATTTCGAGTTTTTAGTTGTCTACTACTATTCTGAAAATTAGAAAAATCATAACTTCCTCATACGAAGTCAGATTTGGACGTTACTTTTATGAAAGTTCTAGGTTTAATAAATGCTACAACTTTAATTTAGATCATATAGGGTAAAAAGTAGTTTATTCAAAAACTCACTTTTTACGTCATTCGGCTTCGTGTCGGTTCTGTCGCGGAACTTCAAATAGTCATAACTTCTTCGTTATAACTCGGATTCCGATGAGGTTTTTGCCTAAATGTTTCTAACGAGAATTTCTACAACATTTAATAATAAAATTTTACTTATTTCAAATTTTATATTTTCGTTAAATTTAAATATTAGATTGGAATCTCATAAGACTTCCAATATTTCCCGAGTGATTCTAAACATAGTTTTACTTTATTTCTATTAAAAACTATTTGTTAGAACTCAACGCTCAAAATCATATAATATTTCATAATATTATTTATTAGAAAAACACGATTTCAAAATGTGTATGTTACAGTATGGGTATTTTGAGGGGTAACTCACTAAGCCTTCGAGCTTACATTTATCGATGATTGTTTCAGGTACAATGGATGACCGCGGGAAGACAAAGGCGTGATGTACACTTCCTCACATTTTGATTTGGATTTCTGGGATACTCTGATATGAATCTATTTTGAAAACATATTTGTAATAACTATTGGTTTTTGAATGATTTAAAAAGTTTTAAATTGGCTTGCATTTTTAAGGATGTTACAAGTTGGTATCAGAGCCTTGAGTTGAGTGAATTGGAGGAACACTCATGTGAAACCAAATCTTAAACTACGGAAAAAGGTTTTCAAAATGATTTTCAAATGGTTTTCAAAATACAAAAGAATATACGAAGTGTACGATCAGCCGGAGCTAGTAAGTAGACCCCAAAATACCATACAATTATATGATATTGTGATATGTTAGAACAACATGCTAGAGATAGGCTAGGGATCTTTAGGATTTGCATGATAGAATTTCCTGATTATATGATGCCTTAGTTCCTATAGTGTTTCCTTGTTTGACTGTTATGTAACTCTTTCTTGTGTGAATTAGCTATTGGGTGAATGCGCTAAGTCACATGCTACATGGGTTAAATGATATTAGAATGAGAGACTTGGTACCATTACACAGCTCTCGTATGAGTCTAACTGTGGTAGGATTGAATCTCTTAGTCTAAGATTGTTTAGATCGTGTGGCATGTGATTGTATTCATGCAATAACTATCTGGAACCAATGGAGGGTAGTGTAGCAAGTGTGGTATGGATGAGTTGTGTGGGGTCAGTCGGCCAGTTATGAGATATTTAGTATTCCTCTAGGAGTGAGGATTGAGCGCTCGCCATGAGTATGTACATTGTTAGGGTGCTAGGATGATCCTGGAGACAAATATGGGTAGGTGTGGAGGGTATTATGGACCCGTACTACTGAAAGAACAGGACCCATACACGTAGCCAGGAGGTCACAAACTCCTAGGGTTTTGTTGGTAGTTGGTTCTTCGTTGTTATGCATGCGAATATCTAATATCTCTCCGGTATTTTCAACATGGTGACTATGAGGCGATTTGAGACCGGATCCGGGTCGGGATCAGGAGCTGGCAGTCAGGATGGGCCAGCAGCACTGCAGGGACTACTGGTCAGTTGAGACTAGAGGATTTGGATGCTAGGATTCGGGAGATCTTGCATGAGGAGGTGGCTGTGCTATTCAGGACACAGTTGCCGGAGATGTTTGGGTCTATCAAGACCGCGATGATGGGGTACTTTTGTAACACCCATAAAAATCATGCCAAATTTGAACTTTTAGAAACAATTCAAAACCATTAATTATTACAAAACTTGTTTTCAAAATTTATAATATCAGAGTATCCCAGAAACATAAACATAAATATGAGGAACTGTACGATCATGCATTCGTCTTCCTGCGGTCATCCGCTATACCTGAAATAATAATCAATAAATGTAAGCTTGAAGGCTTAGTGAGTTACCCCCAAAAATGCCCGTACACAAAAATACACATATAATAACAAACAACATACTATGGGTCCAATCATCCATCGGGATGGAATACTCCAGGCCCTCAACTATCGGGTTGGAATGCTAACATACTATGGGTCCAATCAACCATTGGGTTGGAATACCCCAGGCCCACAACCATCGGGTTGAATGCCCACCTACTACGAGTCCAATCATCCTCGGGATGGAATACTCTCGGCCCACAACCATCGGGTTGGAATGCCCACACACAATACATATATAACAGATACTATGGGTCCAATCATCCATCGGGATGGAATACCCCAGGCCCTCAACTATCGGGATGGAATTCCAACATACTAAACAAACATGTGCATCTATATCAGATAATCACATAAAAGTCTATAGAGACAACATACTAGGGTCCTATCATCCCCAGGATGGAATACCCTCCACTACCAATCAATCATGTGCACATATAACTGATGGGTTTTGAGCAATAGAACATCCTATGTGCACATGCAAAACCCTAAAGCTTTGGATCTAGGTTTCTCTATTGTACATGCAAATTTATCCAAAGCTTGAAACCCTAATCTAGCATACTATTAAAATGAAATCTTGAATAAAACAAGTTTAGATGATACCTTTCAATAGTTGCAAGAATCTTTGACCTTCAAGAAGCTTAGTGTCACAAGTGTAACATCTCTAATGGATTACAAATACCACAAGCAAGAAAATGATCTAGGAGAGAGGAGATGAGAGGCATGGGTATAGTAACCTTAAGGTTTCTTGGTGTAGCCAAAACTGAAGCCCTGGGGTCCTATATATAGCTGAGCTGCTAGGGTTTCAGTCAAAACCGTAATTGGATGACTTAGGCCCTAAGCAGCTTGAGAACCTTTTGGAATAAGGCCTCCTTGGACAAAATTGGAGTGGTCTTCCACTCCAAATTTCGTCCCCCTTAATCCCATAAGGATTCACAACCCAAAACCAACTATCACACAATTGACAGTTCCAGTCCCCTTTATTTAATTAATCACTTTTAGTCACAAAATTAATTCTTAATTAATTATTGAATATTATTAATTAAACTATATGATTTCTCCTTTAATATATTATTCATATAATATATTAATAAATCATAATAACCTCTCTTTCTCCATAATTCATCTTGTCTAGTTGCTTTGGTGAAGGCAACCCAAAAGGACCATGCACAACCAGGTTAAGTACGTACCAAATATAGTTACGGGGTTAGACACTAATCCAATAGTCTCCCACTTGGATAAGTCTAGTAACTATAAATGCAAGTACGACTTCAGGATCCGATTAGTAATCATAGCTCTCAAAGTCGTTGTCGAACTCTGATCTTATCAGTAACCTGTCCTTTAGATAAGGGATCGTATAGTCCTCCATTCTAGATATCGTGCGGATAATTACATGGAAGATAGTCATACTTATTGTCCAACAGTTTGTTTCTCGATCTCAAATTTTTCTGACATAGAACTTAATTGAACACATCAATTTATTCCTGACCGGGCCCGATACATAAGTCAAACCAAATCATCAAGGGGCCTAGATATCGCTTTTACTCTTTTAGGATAAAAGGAACAGATAAAGTTCGACTTATATGCATTTACCATTCACTCATCAAATCATGCACAATAATTCGTTTTATAACATCAAGTTACTGATGCGTTTACGCATTATCAATGCACAACCAACTTGAAAACAATAAACCATATATCTAGGTTTCAAGACCATATGATATTATTGTCTTGAGATCACTCATGATAACTTCCATGAAGTGATGCCAGCAAGCGTGGGTCTATTTCAATGCTCAAATCTTATTCATAAGAACTCATGGACTTTGCAGCAAACCATTGCTATGTATTAATACACTTTAGACAGTCTACAAACCAATTCATGACAATCTTCTTTCATACCTACTTCCAAAGTATGAGCGACCGTGGACTGTTTGAATAATCTTATTATTCAATAAGTCAAAACATGCAAAAATGAAACAATAGGTAAATAATTAACATAAGACAGTGACTTTAATCATCAATAATACTCATTTATTTAATCATCAAATGTCAATTACAATTTATCTATTACACGTTTTGAAACTATCTAGCCTAAATTAATATCGTCCTTTAGCCCAATGCTCCTAGCGTGCTGCAAGTGCTTAACCCTACTCAATCGCTTCATGAGGGGATCTGTTGGGTTATCCTCTGATGATACCCTCTTCACTACGAGGAGTCACTCTTCCACCCGATGTCGAATAAAATGATATTTCCTATCTATATGTCAAGATCTACCATGATCCCTTTGTTCCTTGGTCAAGGAAACCGCTCCTTCATTATCACGGAAAATCTCCATAGGCTCCTTTATGGTTGGCACAACTCCAAGGTCTCCGATGAAGTTCTTCAACCATATCGCCTCCTTTGATGCTTCGCTCTCTGCTATGTACTCTGATTCGCATGTGGAATCAACTACAATCTCCTGCTTTGAACTTTTCCAAGTCACTGGTCCTTCATTCAGGGTAAAGACCCAGCCCGACCGAGAATGGTAGTTGTCTCGGTCGGTCTAAAAACTGGCGTCACTATACCCTCGCACCTTTAAGTCCTCACTCCCACCAAGGACTAGAAACCATTCCTTGGTCCTCCGAAGGTACTTAAGAATATTCTTGATTGCGGTGCAATGTGCTTTGATAGGGTTCTCTTGATATCTGCTGACTATGCTCAAAGCGAAGGCCACATTAAAGTGATTGCAATTCGTAGCATTCACGATCGAGCCAACCGCGGAAGCGTAAGGTACTCAGCTCATATCTACTATCTCGACTTCGGTACTCGGGCTTTGAGTCTCACTCAACCTGACATTGCTTTGGATCAGTAACTCCCCTTTCGTGGAATTCTCCATACTAAAATGTTTTAGTACCTTTTTCAAGTAAGTATTCTGACTAAGTCCTATTAGTATTTTACTCATGTTTCTCACTATCCTTATCCCCAAAATATAGGCAGCCTCTCCGAGGTCCTTCATAGCGAAACACTTCCTAAGTCAGGATTTGACTTCCTGCAGGGTCGGGATGTCGTTTCCTATGAGTAGTATGACATCGACATACAAAATGAGGAAGCTAACTATAATCCCACTGGCTTTGACATATACACATGACTCATCCTCGCTTTGCAGGAAGCCAAACTCTTTGACTTTCTCGTCGAAACAAAGATTCCATCTGCGAGATGCTTGTTTCAACCCATAAATGGACTTCTCAAGCTTACACACATTATTAGGATGATTCGCATCAACAAAACTCTCTGGATGATTCATGTAAACATCCTCAACCAACTACTCATTAAGGAAAGCAGTTTTGATGCCCATCTGCCATATTTCATAATCATGAAACACAACTATGGCTAGCATCACCCTAATAGACTTTATCTTCGCAACTAGCGAGAAGGTCTCATCATAGTCAACTTCGAGAGGTTAATTAAAGCCCTTCACAACCAATCACTCTTTGTAAGGGTGTACTTTCCCATCCATGTCAGTCTTATTCTTGAAGATCCACTTGCATCCGACCGTCTTACGACCCGACACGTTGTCAACCAAATTACAGACTTTGGTGTCATACATGGACTGAGTCTCGCTGTCCATAGTCTCTTTCCATTTTGCAGACTCCGGTCCTGCCATGGCTTCCTTGTAGCTGTTAGGTTCATCCAAATTTATCACTGTACTATCATTAATAAATGTATCACCTTCACTTGTTATATGAAAACCATACAACATAGGTGGAACACTAACTCTACTGGAACGTCTAAGATGTAACATCTGGATTTTCAGGTATATCATTGTAAGAGTAATTTCTGAGATTTATGGAGCGACTCGACGAGTTGTGAGTCTAACTCGTGGAGTAGAGTCGAGTTATTCGCATGGGTTTAATGAGCGACTCAAGGAGTCAGTGTGCCGGCTCGCCGAGTAGGTGCGGTGTAGTGAAACCCTAAATCCCCAGGTTTGGGTCCTATTTAAGGGGACTTACAACCTCAAATGCGCCTCACCAGCTGCTCATCTCTCTTGTGTGAAACCCTTAGCGGCCATTAAAGATAAGAGAGAGTGCTTGAGCTAATATAAAGTGTTTTTTGTGAATCTTTTGGAAGGAAAGGAGTGAGCAACAAGCAAGGAACGGGAAGAGGCTATGGGATCTAGCATTTCTTCACATGGAGCTTTTATAGAAGGTATAAATCCTACACATGTCTCATCTTATTAGTTGGATCTCATGAGTTTGGAAGTTACGGCTTTTTCTAACTTTTGTGGGGAAAAAAGTGAATGGAGTCTATAGAGGGCCTAGACTTTAGATCTGGACTTATGAGGTCCAGAGAGTCCAAGGATTATAGATTTATTCAGCCATATAAGAGTTATTGTGGTTAAACATCTTTGTTAGAGTTATATTGGCATTTAGAGCAACATATGCCATGCATGGACGTAAAGCTCACGACTTTATGTGATAATCGAGCCCCGAGAACGTAGATCTACAGTTTGGGAAGGTTTTCTACCTTGAAATAATCTGAATGAGATATTATTCTGAATGGACTCGCCAAGTCGAGGAGCCGACTCGACGAGTGGGTTAGGGTTTGTCCCGATGAGTTGGATCATGCGATAACTCGGCGATTTGGGGGTCAACTCGATGAGCTAAGTTGGACCTTCACGAGAATTTTGATGAAATGAGTGGACTCGACGAGTCACACAAGTGCACTCGGCGAGTCGAGTCAAACATGGACTGTTGACTCGAGTTGACTTCTGCTGACTTTAGGATTTGGTCAAATATGAGTAATGGAGACCATGGAGGGGTAAAATGGTCTTTTATCCACTTCAAGAGTTAGAAAGAGGAAGAATAACCTTTGGTTTACTTAGAGTCGGGAATCAAGTATTTATTGAGATAATTACCCTATGTGTTAGGCGGTGGCTAGTTCGAGATTCGAGTGTGAGGATGATTGCTTGCTGTCGAGGTGAGTCTTCTCACTATACTTTACCTAGAGTTGTATTTATGTGTGACTAGAGGGACTTATGTGCTTACTTGAGTTACGCATTTGTCTATGTGATATATATATGCTATATTATATGTTACTGAGACTGGACCGGAGGGTCCAACGAGCTGTGAGACCGGAGGGTCCTCACTGAGACCGGACCAGAGGGTCCAACGAGCCGTGGGACTGGAAGGTCCCACTGAGACACATAGACCGGAGGGTCTTATTGAGCTATAGCTTCACAATAGTGCTTACCGTGTTATGTGTTTCAGGTTTTTCTCAGATTCACGGGAAGGCATCGGCTTGATTGTACACACCATTGAAAGAGTTATGTTTTTGAGGATCCTGGATTTTAATCAAACAATTATGGAGTTGCGAGTTGTAAATTAAATAAATGAAATTTTTGTGAAATGTGTTATGAGAATTATGTGATTTTAAATGAAAATTTTGTTTGAAAATTTACGGTGTTACAAGTTGGTATCAGAGCCTTGGTTTGAGGGATTCGGATGCACCTCCAGGTGTATTTGAACTCAAACTGAGGATTTGAGAAAAAATTTCAAAAGAAATGGTTTTTTTAAAATGAGAAAGAGTTTTAAGAGAAAATGAGTTGGAGCAGTGTGTACAATCAGCCAGAGCCTGAACGGTGATTTCCCAAAATACCCTTACTTTTGTGTTATAAGATACTTATGATATATTATTTATGCATGCTAGAGGATAGGCTAGGTATTTCATATTTTTAGGGCTAGATTTTCCTGATTTGTGATGCCTTAGCTTGGGATTTGTTGCTATCTTTTATGTGCCTTGAGTATGTGATGAGTAAGAGTATCTAGCAGGAATCACTTAGAGAGGGTTTTTTGAGTTAAGAGATAATCTAGGAGAGATACCTAGATGAGCATTTGAGGAATCTACTAAGAGAGTAGTGAGATACCCATGAAAGACAAGGTTTCCTTAGTTCGGTGATCCCTTTTAGAGTTGCTCATCGAGCGAGTGAAGTTGTGTGCCAAGTGGTTTTATATGTTGGTGGAGGTGATTCAATGCCCGAATGCTGCTTGCTTTGTGCTTTGTGGAACTTTTTATGATGGGAGATAGCTACTAAGTGAATATGACAATATTCAGGAGGTAGATGGTTGGAATCATAAGGAGTTCTTTAGCAGCTGATGGCAGAGAAGTGTGAGAACCTAGGAAGAGCCCAGGGAGTGAACTTAGTCAGATGAATATGCTGATAGAGAAGAGTATTTCGCTAGGGAGCGAACACGCGTGACGGGATTGGTGATTGAGGAGGTTGAGCAACTACTTAGAAAATATGGGATGATCCGTGTGGAAAGTATGCGTAGATGTGACAAATAGTATGGGCCCATACTACTGAAATCAGAGGATCCATACTCGAAACAGGGAGAAATACAGAGGTTCTAAGTTGCAGATTGAGAAGAAATAACATGGTTCGAGCACCATTATTTGTGGCAGATTGAGAGGAGATAGCATGGGTTGAGTACCATGATTCGTAGTAGATAGTGCTTATGCCTTTTTCCCATTGTCTCATTGTGATTGTTCGGACTGAGGAACGATATGAGGACATGTGGGGCTAGAGTGCTAGGTCGGACGAGCTTCCATGAAGTGTAACTTGAGACGAAAATTGAGTTAGGTCCCGAGGGATATTACTAGTGCGATGCCAGTTGGAGTTGAAATACTCAGGGATGAGTAGAGATGAGGTTTTAGGGAGGATTGCGATTTGAGATGTGCAGTCGGTCGATAGTTGAAATTTCACTTTCCGTTTTGAGAATTGCACTACTTTTGTTTCTTGTGTGGAGAAAAAGGGATATCGAGCTTTGGGTTTCAGAATTTAGAGGTTAACCCCATGGGGTAGCATATAGTTGCAATACTTCTTCAGAGTGTTTTGTAGTAAGTCTGCTACAAGGTATTTCATATACAGAGATGGGGTTATCAGTGGGGACTGAGATGGATAAGGCAGGGATATGCCTAAGTTGAGTATAGTGAGGTATATGTTAGCAACAGTTTCGAGTAATCAAGAGAAGTATCTGGGGGCAGTGTCCCTTGTTATTCCTTTGGGCAATAGAGAGATCCGGTAGTGTGTTGGTATGAAATTTTGGATGACTAGAGGCAGTCATGTTGGAAAATTTTCAAGGATTTCATCTAGGATTTGGGATATTTTGAGTTGCTTGGTCTTTATCGGGAAGATCATTGGGTGTTATGTGGTACTTTTCAAGAGTAAGTGTGATGTACCTGGAAACAGTCGAGGGAGTAGATTGTTGGTGTGCCAAATGGTGATGGTTCGAACCCTGAGTGGGGGAGTGTAACATCCCAAAAATACAGGCCAAAAATTTCATTTTTAAATATGTTATTATAAAGCCAACCGTATTATAAAACATCCATAATATCATGTCATGCCAAAAACAAAGTATAAATAATCAAAACATGTTATCATAAAACAATATCATAGTGTAATCCCAGATATCTCATGTGTGGAAAACCATAGTGTGATGCGCAGCGATCGAGTCGACTCCTTTCCTTTGAAAATGAAGCACCTAAAACCAAAAATGAAAAACATAAGCACGAAGCTTAGTGAGTTCCCTCATCATACCACATACCATACAATCACATAGCATACATACTGCCGGACAATTCTGGGGTGCCCGACCTACCTATGTCAAGCCATTCTGGGGTGCTGACCTACCCTTGTCAATCCATTTTGGGGTGCTGACCTACCCGTGTCAGGTCATTCTAGGGTGCCTGCCTACCCATCGGTCTGTCTCACCCGATCACGGGGCCTATTTCACCACTACCATTATCACATAATAACATATAATAATCATGTTGTCAGACATATCTGGGGTGTCCGACCTACCCTTTTGTCCTAACGACTGAATCAGGGGACTATTCCCCTCCTACTACCACTATCACATATACAATATCATATTGGCATATAGAACACAACAGGTAGTAGCAAACCAGACAATTATCACAAAGACAATCATCTCAAATATGATCAACTACTAGTGGGTCGGCCTTGGTGCCTTAGACCCACTTTTACTGGAAGGTAACTCACCTCACATTACTGAAGTCCCGCAGACCCAACCCTAGCTGCTGGATGACAGGTTCCCGAACTGTCAACATCAAAATAATCCCCTAATTAATAATTGGGTTCCAATACATAATCATAAGTACATACTTGGGGGTAAATACTACTTTACCCCTAACTTAGTTTTATTCAACCCAAGGCCCAATCCAAAGGCCTAAAAGTCAACTATGAGTCAAATCCCAACATATGGCTCAAATTTCCAAATTAGGCCCAAACCATTACAAGGTCTTACCATAAGGCCCAACCATTTAGTCCAGTCCAACACTCAACATTCTAATGACCCAATATCACATAATCATAAAGGCCCAAACTATGGCCCAATTTTCTAAATTGGGCCCAAACCCTCATATGGGCCTTACCCTATCCATATGATTATTCTAGGATGGCCCATTAATAATCCAATCATCAAGGCCCAATAGAAAGGCCCAACAATAAACCCAAGTGAAATTAGAGTTTTCAAATGAAATGATGATTATGGTTAAGTGTCCCTATTTAACCCATTAAGTCCCACCTGGCCTTAGGTTAAATGTAATTGGTTATTAATTAATATTTTAAGTTCATTAACTAATTCTGATGCGGTCCCGATTGATGGGTTTTAGGCATAAGAACAATCCTATGTGCTCATACAAACCCTAATGCTTGGATCTAGGTTTCTCTATTGTACATGCTTTGAATCCAAGACTAACAAACTTAGATCTAACATATTATAAACTGAATTACGGTTTAGAGAATTACCATTGATTGTTATATAGCAATAACAATCAATTCCTTGCTTGGATTGGCTTTAAAAGCTTAGTGCCTCAAATGCTGCACCTCTAATGGAGTCACGAACACCACTAAGCAACTTGGATGAAGAGGAGAAAAAAAGAGGCTTCCCAAAAATGACTAGAAACCCTAGAGAATCAGTTTTTCACGTTTTAGGAGCCTAAGGGGTCCTTTATATACTTGTGTGGGCTGCTAGGGTTTCAGTCAAAACCCTAATGGACAGCTTAAACTCTAAGTAGCCCATGGAACCTTCTGGATAAGGCCATGGACGAAAATATGATGGGCTTCCATCATAATTTCGTTCACCCCTTACTCCTTTAGCATTCCTTAGCCCAATAACTCAATTATCCAATAATTGCAGTCTAGTCCCCTGAATTTAATTAATCTCTTTTAGCCACAAAATTAATTATCAATTAATTCTTGACTAATATTAATTAAACCATATGATTTCTCCTTTAATATATTATTCTCATAATATATTAATAAATCATATTTAAACCTCTCTCTCCTTAATTCATCCTACATATTGCTATGGTGAAGGCAACCCAAAAGGACCATGCTCATAATCGGGTCAAGTACATACCAAAATAGTTATGGACTTAGACACTAATCCAACAGTCTCCCACTTGGATAAGTCTAATAACTATTTTCCGTATGACTTCAGAACCTGATCAGCAATCGTAGCTTTCAAAAGCCGCTGTCAACTCTGATCCTATCAAATAGCGTGTCCTCTAGATAAGGGATCATATATTCCTCCATTCTTAAGATATCGAATAGACATAAGACATGAATTTTGATCATTCTCTCTATATTGTTTCCCGACTTCTGATTTATGACGACTGATAACATACTACAATTGAACACATCAACTTAGTCCCGGCTTGGCCAAGCGCTTAGGTGTCATCACTAAATCATCGAGAGGCCCACAGATATCGCTTTTATCCCACTTTGGGTAAAAGGAATGGATAAACTTCGACTCAAATTCTCGCTTGCATTTATTGATAGAATCATACACAACAATAAGTTTTATAACACCAAGTTACTGGTGCGTTTACTTATTATCAATATGTAACCGACCAACAAATAACAACTCACACGTCTCGGTTTCAAGAATATACAATATTATCATCTCACTAATCACTCGTGATAAATCCATGAAGTGATCCAAGTGAGCGTGGGTTTAATCCAATACTCTAATCTTATCAAAGCACTCATGAATTCTGCAGCAAACTTGTGCCATGTCTAAACACTTTAGACAATCTACAGACAGATTCATGACAGTCTTTCTTCATACCTACTCCCAACGTATAACCGACTGTGGATGTTTGAATAACCTAGTTATTCTGGAAGTCAAAACATGCAAACTGAAACATAACAATAATACTTAATCCTATATGGCCCCAAACTTGTGAGAGTAAATAAAACACTTCTATTTATCCACCATATTGATTACTCATTATTTATCATTTAATGTTTCGGATAATCAACTTATTACTTGAATTACACCAACAATTGTCCCATGCTCTAAACATGCACACTTTGTTTCCTATGGTCCATGCTTTGTGAAATAGATCACCTGAAAACTTTTCCAATGATGCTCATTTCACAATTCCTTAATCCTAATTATTAGTGTAAGAACACAAGGTTCTTGCCACTACTAGAATGTGCTAGATTCTAACATTTTATGCAACGATCCCTTTGCAAAATCATAGCACAAAAGTCACCAGGACTTAGCTAATGAAATTACAAAGTACTTTCTTAGAAATTGTTACAAGACAATTCCATAGATGTGAAGTCTCACATTCAAAGTACATTCCTTTGAACATCCTTCTTGCATAAAAATTTCTAATCTAAACATAGATTCTCAATATCCAACTCCCAATATGGAAACATTTCCACATTTGCCATATGACAACTCATTCTTAATAGAATCTTATCTATTCATAATAATGTCGATATGGTCCATCCATTACCATACTCCCAACTACTCATAAGCAACCAATCCTCAGCGAACTGTGGATCGTCCTTTGATAGCTGTTTAATTATTTTAGTCAAAACCAATTCTAGTCCTTTTTCCCTCTTAATGCGCTAGACATTTGGAAAATTTTAGAATGGTAAAATACTATAGCATTTGCAATTGATCCTATACCCGAAGCGTATGGGACACGATGCATAATGTCTTACATAAAGATATGATACTTTACCAATCTTTTGCCATAATATTTTATGTGTTCTCACAATTCGAACTATGAAGAGGGATGCCGTAATCATAATCAAAATTTGAGAACACACAATGTATCCTTTGACTGAAAATTTTAAAATTTCTCAACCTAAGCTTTAGATTTTGAAACGAAGTATAATATTCTCTCCCTTAATTATAGCAAAACAACTTTTCAACCCATGCAACTCTGCAAATGGAACCTTTGTTTTTCTATAATTAATATTGCTAACTTGCAATACTTGCCATAATAATCGTGCAAGCATAACACTTATGCTCCCACTATTATGATGATTATCATATAAGCATAACATTTATGCTCCCACTAGCTTTGACATGTATTTAGAAAACAAATGAACTTCCAGAAAACAATGCTTATTGACTTTCTGAAATTCATATTTCTAATACCAGATGCTTCGATAAGCCTTTATCTAAGCTTCTTAAACTTATACACCTTTGCCTTAAATAGCTCATATGTGTGTTTAAACAATCTAGAACTTATGTTACTAAGTTCCAAATGTTCAACCTAATTGCCAAATCTCACAATTCGAACTATGGAAAGGGATGCCATAACCATAATCGAATTTGAGAATACAATTTTCACAATTGCTATCTTCTTAAGATATCTCTTAGTGAAAACATTTCCTCACAATCATTTTTATGGAGGGAATCTTATGACACTTAGACTTTATGGTGTATGAGTTCCTATCCATGTGAATTTGCCAAAAAAACCAAGGTTTGCGACAAATCCAAACTCATATGGACTGAACTTTCTTAATCTTGATTTCTTTCCTTATGGTAACACGAGTGCCCACCATGTCTTCCAAGTAATTTAGTAACTTGTCCTTAAATATCAATGTACTTTCCATCGACTAAGGCTCTATTATGCATTCAAATGAGAACTCATAGAACTCACATACACAATTAACTCAATTGGAATGGCACAGAAACAAAATAATGTCAGCACAATAGGTTGTAAACCTCAAGTCGTGTGCTAGTGATGATCGATAAGGTTTATTCTTGATTTGTTCTTTCTCTTCGGATGTGGGACTACACGTAGTCAGGGCGGTTGGATAACGTGATTAGTACGGACGATGCCTACGGGATCGTTAGTATAGCTATAAATTGCTCGTTTGTGTAATGCGTGTTTGTAGCAATTAATCATGCTCAAAAATAATCCAACATCGCCTGGGACTGACACTACATGCTATGCAATGGTTTCAATGTAAATTCATGGAATTCAAAGAGTTAGGAAAACATCGGGTTTTCCTAGGGTTTTTCAATACATACGGATTCGAAATGTATACAAGTTTAATGAACAATTTTTTTTTACAAGTATAGAAACAAACAAGCATACCTATGGATCTTCACAAACGTTTTCAAAAGCTTTCCTTTTCAGAAAATATCAGATTTTCTGGTGGTTTTCAAACGACACGAAACATTGTTTATCAAATACCGCTTATGAACTCACCAACATTTCACATGTTGACGTTTTTCAAAATACTTGTATTCTCAGGTAACCAGTGAATCAAAGGAAAATGTACTCAGTGATGGCTTGCAGTTTACTTGTTAACGAACTGAACAATTTATTTTTGGGAATGTAGTGTTCCGAGACAATGTACTTCATGTAAACTTTATTGGTTGTATTATATTAATGCATGGTGATGAATGTTGTTACGTTTCATATATATTCAATGTTATGGTATTCAATTGAGTCACAACAGCCCCCGGACGTTTCCGCCGTCTGGTTCGGGGGTGTGACAGGTTGGTATCAGAGCTTTGTTTATAGTGAACTAGCATGTCGAGCCACACATTGATATGCAACTATAAACCAAAAAGAGGGACTAACATAACTCTGAACAAAACAAGTAAATAAAACACGCTTGCTTGCATTAGGAATAAGAACATAACGCCGAATCAAACACAATAATGCTGGTATCTCGGTTAAATTGGGACTGTTCTTAGTGATGCCAAGGAGTGAATGTAGCCTGATCAACTACATTCTCTCCAAAGTAAAACTAATGCACGTCTTGATGAGATCGGGATAACTAGGGAACCTAAAACTATACCCTTCTAAGACTAAAAAGAGAATGCCTACTTGATCTATGTGATGATTGTAGCACCCTAGGAATAACGTTAGCATAATTACACACTCTCGCAGACCGCATGGCTGGTTTTCATCACCCCGGAGATCCTTATTTCCCTAACCAGAGGAGCAACGGATGGCTAGAGGAGGAGCCCGAGGAAGAGCCTGAGGAGGAGCCTGAGGAAGACCCCGAAGAGGAATCTGACGGGGAACTGGAGGCCGAAGTTGAGGGCGAGCCCGCTGAATCAGAGGAAGATGAAGGAAGCCTCGAGGAGGATACTGATGATAGCGAAGGGGGTGATTCGGAAGCGGAGTCCGAAGTCATCAACCCCCTTACCCGATCAGGGTGCCAGCCTATCGTGTAGGCCCCACTGGCCCTACACCTCCCTGGGGTATTGATCTTTGGAGATGGAGCAGACAGCAAGGACAGTGACCCCCGTACGGCATGTCACGCGAGTTCTTTGACCTGAGAGACGGAGGACCGGCTGATCGAGCCCTTCCAATCATGGTGAAATGGTTACGGAATACGGGGACAAATATAGCATGAACCTTCGCCTCGTTTCGTGCATCAAGGCACAGAAAGATCTACGAAGGAACAATCTAGCGTTCCTGGCTCACGTGGTGGATAAAACCAAAGAAGAAACTAACATTCAAGATATTCCGGTAGCGTGTGAATTTCCCGACGTGTTTCCTGAAGATCTTCCAGGAGTACCCCTAGAGAGACAGGTTGAATTCCGAATCGACCTCGTTCCAGGAGCAACTTCTCTCGCTAAATCACCCTATCGGTTGGTTCCTGCTAAAATGCAGGAATTGTCCAGCCAACTCAGTGAGCTTCTGGATAAGGGATTTATCCGACCCAGCTACTCGCCATGGGGAGCTCCGGTGCTCTTTGTCAAAAAGAAGGACGGATCTTTTAGAATGTGCATCCATTACAGAGAATTAAATAAACTCATAATCAAGAACCGCTACCCACTCCCACGAATCGATGATCTATTCGACCAGCTCCAAGGAGCTAGTTATTTTTCTAAAATAGATCTACGGTCCGGATATCACCAACTCAAAGTCCGGGAAGAGGATATTCCAAAAACCGCTTTCCGAACCCGTTACGGACATTATGAATTTGTCGTAATGCCCTTCGGTCTAACGAATGCCCCTGCCGCATTTA
This sequence comes from Lactuca saligna, assembly GCF_052625555.1. Lineage (NCBI taxonomy): Eukaryota > Viridiplantae > Streptophyta > Magnoliopsida > Asterales > Asteraceae > Lactuca > Lactuca saligna. The sequence continues at coordinate 187,964,568 of NC_136417.1, read as the reverse complement.
TGGACCTAATGAATCGAATCTGTCGACCGTTCCTCGACAACTTTGTCATTGTTTTTATCGATGACATCCTCGTTTATTCTCGAAGCAAGGAAGAGCATGGCCAACATCTTCGACAAGTCCTAGAAACTTTGCGATCAGAAAAGCTTTATGCCAAACTCTCCAAGTGTGAGTTCTGGCTGCGGAGTGTGAACTTCCTAGGTCATGTAGTCAGCCAAGATGGAATCCATGTGGATCCCTCTAAGGTCAAAGCTGTAGAAGGATGGGATATCCCGACAACGGCCACAGAAATTCGTCAATTCTTGGGTCTAGCAGGCTACTATAGGAGATTCATTCAAAACTTCTCTAAGATCGCCAAGCCACTTACCTCGCTTACGCAAAAGGGTGTACCATTTAAATGGACAGACAAACAAGAGATTGCGTTTCGAACCTTGAAGCAAGCTCTCTGTAGCGCTCCTGTACTATCTCTACCTGAAGGAACTGAAGATTTTGTGGTCTACTGTGACGCGTCAAATCAGGGCTTAGGTTTCATTCTCATGCAACGTGGAAGAGTGATAGCATATGCGTCCCGCCAACTAAATACGCATGAAGTAAACTACACCACCCACGACCTAGAACTGGGAGCCGTGGTCTTCGCTCTGAAAATTTGGAGGCACTACCTGTACGGTACAAAGTGCACCATCTTCACGGACCACAAGAGCCTCCAGCACATCTTGAATCAAAAGGAGCTGAACATGAGACAACGAAGATAGGTGGAATTGCTAAACGACTACGAATGTGAGATCAAGTACCACCCAGGCAAGGCCAACGTGGTAGCTGATGCATTAAGTCGGAAGGAGTACTCTAATCGCCATACGAAAACTCTCTCGATAACCATTCAATCTCATCTGGCCACTCAAATTGCATCAGTCCAGTCGGAGGCTATGAAAACGGAAAATAGAGCTAGCGAGGCATTGCGCGGGATGGAAAAGAACCTAGAAACAAGGGAGAATGGGGTATACTACTTCATGAACCGTATTTGGGTCCCAAAAATCGGGGGATTTAGGGAGGTCATTATGAAGGAAGCCCACAAGACGCGATACTCCATTCATCCCGGTTCAGACAAGATGTACTTGGACATTAAACAACACTTTTGGTGGCCTAACATGAAGGCGGAAATTGCGACCTACGTTAGTAAGTGCCTTACGTGCGCCAAAGTAAAGGTGGAATACCAGAAACCTTCAGGATTGTTGCAGCAACCGGCAATCCCTGAGTGGAAATGGGAGGGGATTTCTATGGATTTCGTGACCAAGCTACCCAAGACGTCGGACGGACTGGACACCATATGGGTAATAATCGACCGACTGACGAAATCTACCCATTTCCTGCCAATTAAGGAATCTTACAAGATGGAGAGATTGACGCGTTTATACATTCGAGAGATCGTTAGACTCCACGGAATACCAATATCTATCATCTCGGATAGGGACAGTAGGTTCAGATCACGATTTTGGCAATCACTCCATAAGGCGATGGGAACAAACCTCGACATGAGCACCGCTTATCATCCACAAACGGATGGTCAAAGCGAGCGAACCATCCAAACGCTCGAAGACATGCTCCGTGCATGCGTGATAGACTTTGGAAAGTCTTGGGATACTCACCTACCCTTAATCGAGTTCTCATACAACAATAGTTATCATTCGAGCATCAAGGTGGCTCATTTCGAAGCACTATACGGGCGTAAGTGTAGATCACCGTTATGTTGGGCCGAGGTAGGTGACACCCAGCTAGCAAAAACACACATGTCGGAAAAAGCACTAACGGGACCGGAGATCATCCGTGAAACCACGGAAAAGATCGTTCAAATCAGATCTCGATTACAAGCATCACGTGACCGACAAAAGAGCTACGCCGACAAACGGCGAAAGCCCTTAGAATTTCAGGTCGGTGATCGAGTACTGTTAAAAGTCTCATCCTGGAAAGGGGTTATACGTTTTGAAAAACGGGGAACGCTGAACCCACGATACATTGGACCATTCAAAATCGTCGCCCGAATAGGTCCGGTAGCATACAGATTGCAACTACCCGCAGAGCTAAACGGTGTACACCCCGTGTTTCATGTCTCTAACCTGAAGAAGTGCCTATCAGATGAAACCCTTGTTATTCCTCTTGACAAAATCAAAATCAATGAGAATCTCCTGTTTTTTGAAGAACCAATCGAAATCATGGACAGGGAGGTGAAGCGTACTAAGCAGAGTCGCATCCCGATCGTGAAAGTACGGTGGAACGCAAAGCGTGGGCCAGAATTCACGTGGGAACGCGAAGATCAAATGAAGCAAAAGTACCCTCACCTATTCTAGCATTCTCAAATCTAGCTTTCAAACAGAATTTCGGGACGAAATTCCCTCCAACGGGGGGATGATGTCACAACTAGAAATTTTGTGTCTTGTAATCACTAAACTCAAGTAAAATGTTGAATCAAAAACTTAAGAGCATGTGTGAAACCCACCATTATGACATCAAAAACTTCAATCAAATACATCATACAAGTACTACATATAGTCATCAAACAATCGGAAACCCTAGAAGCTCTTGCTTAGATCCATTTTGGACTAGAACTTCCTTATTGGATCCAAATGGACCAATAAGCTTCCAATTAGACTATCATGGGCTTAGAACCCTAATTGGGCTCTAATTGGACCCACACTAATTTATTTCAACATTTTGGGCCATATTGGGCCTAGAATGAAATAAATTAAAAGTTTTGAATCATGATTAACTTAAACTAGCCCAACCAAGTGTGAAGATCATATTATATTTCTTTTAGATCAAAATCATCCAAACTAACTATAACATGGGCTTAGGGGCATTAAAGCCCAATGATCTCCTTTCCCTTCCAAATTCTCGGCCCAAAAGCCCAAATCCAAGAAGAAAGGAGTTGACTTAAGCCTTGCCACCTCACTTATACCTCACATATCTCCATGCATGGACCAACATGCATCTAGGATTGTCAACTCAACTCTCTCTCTTCTCTTCTTCTTGATCTCGGCCGAAAGCACCCACACACACACACACTTTCATCACTTTTCACATATCAAACACTCTCAAAAACACCTTCACCTCTCTTCACTAAATTTTCGAAGATTCAAGGGCATTTCAAGGAGATTTTTCACAAAAATCATCATCTTAGGTAATTTTTTACTTATATCCATGATCTAGCTATTTCATTCCATCAAAAATCTCTTCTAAATCTATTCCAACTTGTGATTATGCACCTTAGAAGTCACCAAACTCGAGATCTACTAAGGAAAGGTGCTAGGGCCGAAAATCACTTCACTTTTCTTCCATCTTTTCTTCAAAAACCGAAAGCTTCAAACAAGGTGAGCTTCATACCCCCTATTTTACGTTTTTATGAGTTTTATGGGGGGGGGGGGGAATACAAGTGAAAGTGTAGATCTATATATGTTTTGTATGCCTTGTATGATTTCCATGCTTATATGTGTGTTTTTGTGTGTTATAATGTTGGATCTAGCCATAAAACTCCTCAAAACCGAGACATATCTTATGTTAAATGATACTAGCATCAAGTATATTCCTACATACAAAGTGTTTCAAGAAAAATAGCTAAATGTCTTAGTAACATTTTCTTTGGGCTAAAAACTAAATTTTTTGGACATAAAATGCTAAAAATATAAAGTTAAAGGGCCCAAATTGAAATATTTCGAAATCTGATGGGGGAGATGAGCCAAAACAGTTTCCATAATGTATTTTCTGAAAATATGCTTGTTGGAGGATTAAAAACATAAATTTCAAGCTTAATGGGCTAAAAATGACATTTTAGGCCCAATAAGGCCCATTATGCGAAATTTTCTGTTTTGGAGGGCCAAAACTGTGTTTTTCTGTAAAACAGGGGACTATTAGTGTTCCAAGTCTTTTTCAAAGGTTTAAAATGCTCTTTAGATTTAAGAAGGACCAAAGTTGCAAAAATCTTCCAATTTGGGCCAAAATTGTGAAAGTTGCGAAAAAGAAGGGATATTACCGAGAAAACTGCAATTTTAGGGACTAAAACTGTTTTCATTGAAAAATATGCTGAAAAATATCAATTTCAATAATTTTTGGTGTTAAAATGTCAAGAAAAATGATTTAAGGATCAAACCGGAAAGTTATTTAATTAAAGGGTTGAAAAAGTAAATTTAACAAACAATGAGGGGCTGAAAACAGAAAACTTCCAAGGCTAATTCAATACACGCAATTTGATCAAATGATGGCACCGCGACTATCGACGAAATACAATTCACAACAATACCAAAAGTCGTTGTTAAACGAATTGGTTCGGTCTCGAACCAATAAAAATCCGAAACTACTAACACGACGACACTACGATTCATACAAGTAACGTTTGGGAATTCAATATACATGCGAGTGTGCACAGACGTCTACGCACCATCTTTGGGCCCCAAAGTGTAAAATCTTGCTTGTTGGGCCTAGCTAGCCCAATGACCTGATCTTAAGGCCCGAAGACTTCTCTCTTACGAAGTGTTGGGTTTTACCGATCTAACACAACGTAAAAGGACTTTCAATGGCTCGTATACCTGATGGGTTTTGAGCATTCTAACACTTCCTAAGTGTACATGCAACCCTAATAACCTTGGATCTATGTTTGTCTAATTATCATGCAAAGTTGAATTCCAAGGTTATATTCCTATCTAGCATACATGGGGAACAATTTTAACTTGAATAATAGATAGAATAACTTACCTTGTTGTTGTTTGTGTTCCTTGAAACCTTGTGAGCCTAGCACCCCAAGTGTGATGCCTCAAATGCTTCACACAACACCAAATGCTCTTGGAAAAAACTTATGAGAGAACACACACTTCATAAAATCGGCCAAGCCCTCTAGTTTCTTAGTGTGTAGCTAAGTGTAGCAGATTTTGGGTGGAGAATAAGTTTCTTATATAGTGTTGAAACCCTAATATGTCATGACTCTTCATTTCCATGACCCATGGGTTTGTAACTCCCATGGAGCATCCATGGAGTATCCAATGGGTGGAACCCAACTTGATAATCCATGGAGCCTCTTAGCCCACTATACAAGATATGGATGATTTACATAATCAAGCCATATATTTAATTAGTTAGCTTTTGATCACATAATTAATTCTAAATTAATTCTTGATCAAACTAATCAAATAATATTATTAATATATTAGAACTTATAATATATTAATAATCTCCAAGTGTTATTTCTCTCATTTAGTCTATCCAGTTGCATGGTGCCATGCAACCCAAATGGACCATGCCGGGTCGGGTCAAGTACATACCAGAAATAGTTATGGACTTAGACACCTTATCCAACAATACCATCGTCCCCAAGGGTCCTTTGGTATTGCTAGTAAAGTCCACATTTCATGCGAGGCGGGTCTGGGACCCCTCGTACATTTTTTTGATCCCCAACCGGTTAATGGAGTCATCGAGGTCTTAGTGCCCTCTTTCTCTTCGGATGTGGGACTACACGTAGTTAGGGCGGTTGGATAACGTGATTAGTATGGACGACGCCTACGGGATCGTTAGTATAGCTATAAACTGGTCGTTTGTGTAATGCGTGTTTGTAGCAATTAATCATGCTCAAAAATAATCCAACGTCGCCTGGGACTGACACTACACGCTATGCAATGGTTTCAATGTAAATTCATGGAATTCAAAGAGTTAGGAAAACATCGGGTTTTCCTAGGGTATTTCAATACATACGGATTCGAAATGTATACAAGTTTAATGAACAATTTTTTTTACAAGTATAGAAACAAACAAGCATACCTATGGATCTTCACAAACGTTTTCAAAAGCTTTCCTTTTCAGAAAATATCGGATTTTCTGGTGGTTTTCAAACGACACGAAACATTGTTTATCAAATACCGCTTATGAACTCACCAACATTTCACATGTTGACGTTTTTCAAAATACTTGTATTCTCAGGTAACCAGTGAATCAAAGGAAAATGTACTCAGTGATGGCTTGCAGTTTACTTGTTAACGAACTGAACAATTTATTTTTGGGAATGTAGTGTTCCGAGACAATGTACTTCATGTAAACTTTATTGGTTGTATTATATTAATGCATGGTGACGAATGTTGTTACTTTTCTTATATATTCAATGTTATGGTATTCAATTGAGTCACAACAGCCCCCGGATGTTTCCACCGTCTGGTTCGGGGGTGTGACAAAACACTTCACATATTGGTCCTAGTTGGTCTTTGTCTTATCCAAGACAGCACAACTTACCAATTTCAAATGTCCAAGAATAAGAAAAATTTTCCAAATTTCACATTTGATGAGTGTTACAAACCTACTTAAAACTTGTCACAATCTTGACACTAAGACTTGATATTGGAATGAAGTATGATTGACTTCTTGATTTTAACCATTTCTACAATTCTCGATTCCTCTTCTTAGACAAGCAATTGTACTAAGACTCACTTAGAGGATCAATTGAGACATGGTTCTTAATCTTTAAGACTTATCATAAAACACAATAAAAGGTACTCTCCCTTCTTCTTAGAAAAGAGAAACTTTTATCTTTCTGCCTACTTGATTCTTGTTTATTCGTTCTACTATTCATTGAAACTCTTTCAATCAACTCAGAATTACACTTAATCTTATAAGTATAATTATATTTACTAAACTTTAGTAAATCATGACGAGTATCTTTATCACTCTTGTGGTGGACTTGATCAACGCACAACCTTGTGTACCTGATCTCCTTGTCCTTCAATTGACACTTTGCCAAAGAATTAGTCTAAGTTTCCCAAATGTGAAAGTTTTTTCATTCATCATACAATACACATTGCATGATTCCAAGTTTTTGTCCAATTGAAACATGGGCGATGAGAAACTCTCCCTATTTGGTAAACTTTTGACATATCCACAAATAACATAATTAAGAATCAAATCCATTTTGCTAATAATAGAAGTACATAAACATCAATTTTTCATATATTTCATTGCAAGGATAAACAAATAAGATAAAACCAAAATTTATTTTATTCATAAAAACAACGGAAAACATGTCCTTACAATGAAAAATTCAAATGAAAAACTATGTAATCATATACTCCTAACAAATCTATCATAACTTCCTAAGCTCAAAATCTGATCTTCGAATTGATGCGATCGAAATCCATTTCTTTGTGATCAGACTCATCTTGCTCTTCCATCAAACTTCCTCTCTTTTCTCTAATCCTGCAAAAACATGCAAATGTAATCTTATCACATTATTAATAAAGAATAGGAATTCAAATGGAGTTAGATAGTGGATTTTATACCTGAAGTGGAGCCATACTTATCGACTCTCCCATCTCTTAGATTCTTCAGGTCCTTCGGGAAGCTTCGTATCCATTGCCCCTTTCCTTGGCAGCAGGAACAGGTGGTGTCCATGGAAGCATGGTTGGTTGAATTATCAGACAAATATTCTCCATTACTTCGCCAAATCATTTCCGATTCAACAACAATAAGCATGTAAGTCAAGTCAATGAGGGTTGCGTCAAGTTTCATCATATAATACTCTCTTATGAACTCATCATATGATTCAGGGAGTGATTGAAGAACCCAGTCCACAACCAACTTATTAGAGATAGACACACCCAACATAATCAACCTATCAATGTGTGATTTCATCCCTAGGATGTGAGCACACACGGGTTTACCATCTTGATGTTCCATTGCCAATAGGGATTCGGTGATCTTAAACTTTTCAAATCTTCGATCATTAGGGTTAGGGAGAACAACGGGAGGAAGAGGAGGAAGTTAAATCAAGCTAGTCCACATTGATCTCTCGCTTTGAATCAAGCTTCCACTTTCATTAGGAACACCTTTTCCTTGGGATTCGGGAATACCACGGTTAGAGTCAGACATCTACAAAACGGGAGAAAATTCAAGTTAAGTTGATTGAGTCCTTAATAAAACACCCAAATGAGTTATTAAGTCTAGGATCCAACACAATATTCTAAAACCTAGAAAAGGGATGCCGTAATCTAGTTGCAAAATATTTGAAGGTAGGTAAATGACGATTTACCAATTTCCACCATGAAAAACGAAAAGGAAGATTAAGTTTTAAATGAATTGAAACTCCTAGTTCTTTTGAGATTCATTGAACTTTTCAATGGCATGTTTAATCTCAATTATGCCCTACTATTTGTGACTGGGATGCCGAGGATCACAAACAAGGTGTGAATAACCATACGAATCACGTGGTGCGCCTAATGCTACTATCACCTAATCAATGTGCCGGTTAGCCACACACGCTCCATTGATCTATGATAAGCATCGAGCCACCATTCGCCACCAATGTCATCCCCAAATTAGTGTGTTGGTTAACCACACACGCTCCACTAACGTTTGACAAGGGTACGAATTTTAATTCCATGGGTTAGCATACAATTTCACATTTTTCCTAAAGTAACTATGATTTGGGAATTTGAAAAAGCATTTAGGTACTTTGTACTTCATTATACTTATAATGGAAGGTTTCTATCCTATCCTACCCGTTCGGCTAACGACCCTCCACTAGTCAAGAGTGCGGTGGGTAAGAGTGGATACCCATTCAATCGCCATTTTATAGGCAATTTCCTTAAACACCCCTTATAGATCAGCTTCGTGAATGAGGCCTACTAACGGTAAGACTGACTGTTTACTCATACATATATATAATATTATACTTTTAATGTTATATATAGTATAGGGTGTATTTTACACTTTTAAAATACTAGGTGGTTTAATTTAGTAAAATTATACTTTTAATTTAATTAAATGTAAACCAAAACTTTATGGGTTTATTAAATCACTTTTAATTATACACTTTAATTAATTAATAAAACCATAAGGGTGTGATTTGAACTTTTCAAAATACTAGGGTTTTAGAATTTAACATTTCAAAATTAAACTTTTAATTAACTTTTAAATTCCAAAAAGTTGAGGGCAAGTTTTGAAACATTTCAAAACATTAGGGTTTAGAATTTAAATATTTCAAAATTAAACTTTATAATCAAAAATTTAAAATCCAAAACTTGAGGGCAAGTTTTGAAACTTTTCAAAGCATAAGGGATCAAATAACAAATAACATAAATTAAACAATTAATTTGGTGATTATCTATATTTGACCTAATCTCATTATATTCATAAGATAACTACCAAAAAATTTAAATAATCCATATTTATCATATAAAGAAACTATTATTTAAAAGATTTGAAATTATCTTTTGTTTTATGAAGGATAATCACCCAAATATAATAAAAATTGGATTTTATCATCAAAATACGTTTTTGGTATTAATCCTTCAGCAAAACAACAAGAAATCCCGATATTCCCTCTGTTTGACCCCTGGACTCGCCGAGTCAGACAGACTTGCCGAGTTCATCCACTGACTCGCCGAGTCAGGTCGAGCAGAGGTCAAAAAATCGTTTTTCAGCAAACAAAACAGTTAAGCATCACATACAACTGAAACCAATCAGGGCTCTGATACCACTGATGGGTTTTAGGCATAAGAACAATCCTATGTGATCATACAAACCCTAATGCTTGGATCTAGGTATCTCTATTGTACATGCTTTGAATCCAAGACTAACAAACTGAGATCTAACATATTATAAACTGAATTAGGGTTTAGAGAATTACCTTTGATTGTTATATAGCAATAACAATCAATTCCTTGCTTGGATTGGCTTCAAAAGCTTAGTGCCTAAAATGCTGCACCTCTAATGGAGTCACAAACACCACTAAGCAACTTGGATGAAGAGGAGAAAAAAAGAGGCTGCCCAAAAAACGACTAGAAACCCTAGAGAATCAGTTGTTGACGTTTTTGGAGCCTAAGGGGTCCTTTATATACTTGTGTGGGCTGCTAGGGTTTCAGTCAAAACCCTAATGGACAGCTTAAACTCTAAGCAGCCCATGGAACCTTCTGGATAAGGCCATGGACGAAAATATGATGGGCTTCCATCATAACTCAATTATCCAATAATTGCAGTCCAGTCCCCTGAATTTAATTAATCTCTTTTAGCCACAAAATTAATTATCAATTAATTCTTGACTAATATTAATTAAACAATATGATTTCTCCTTTAATATATTATTCTCATAATATATTAATAAATCATATTTAAACCTCTCTCTTCTTAATTCATCCTACATATTGCTATGGTGAAGGCAACCCAAAAGGACCATGCTCATAATCGGGTTAAGTACATACCAAAATAGTTATGGACTTAGACACTAATCCAACACCGATAACTCCCAAATTAGGGTTTAATGACATTAGGGTTTTCCAAACCCTAATTAGGGTTTTCCAAACCCTAATTAGGGTTTCCAACCCATATTAGCCCAATAGGCCCAATAACTAGGTCCTTTGACTAATTAGGATTCATTAGGCCCATTATGATTCCACTAGGCCCATTAAGGTTTCACTAAGACCATTAGGGCTTCATTGGTCCCATTAGAGTATCAAGCATCCCAACCGAATCAACACAACAAGGCAAAGCACACCGCCACCCGACACGACGGCCGATGGCGGCAGCCACCACCCTACGGTGGTGGTTTTTGAGTTTTCTTCCACTATTCCTTTACCGATTACATCATACAATTCTACATCTTAAATAACACACACACATACAGACACTAAGCTAAGAAAATCTAAGCTAACCCACACACAACACCTTGTGGTGGCTGGTGGTGGTAAATGGTGGCAACCACCACCTCACGATGGTGGCGGTGGCTATTATTGATTTTCCAGCCACACAAAAATCACACAAATACACTTCATACTACACTCCATCGAAAAGTAAACACGCACACACCAACATCTACCCATAACCACTTACACACAGTGGTCCAAGGTGGCAGAAGAACAAATGGCGGTAGCGACATCCATGGGGCTAAAGACGGTAAAAGCACACTAGCGGCAACAACGACTTAGGTGAGAAAATCAACAACAATAAGAATGACATCCGTACCACAAACGAGCCTTCTCACCGATCACCCACTGCCATGACGGCTGATGGTGGTGATAAAGCGGTGGCTACCGGCGATTCACAGCAGTAATAGGAGCCTAACACCTGGCGGCAACTTTGTCTTCAACGGAACCGGGCAGCGACAGCTGGAGGGTCATGAACGGCAGCGACGACTAAGGCTCCATGATGGCGGTCGGGGAAAGAGTAGAAGAAGAATGGTGGCGACGGAGCATGATAAGGAATGAACCATCGGCTCCCATTGTTCTCCGCCCATGTATCCGCGTTCAAGGCTCCGAATTCGGCAGTTCTCTCTCGGTTGCTCACGACGTCCAATGGTGGTGTTTCGATGACTGGTGGCGCCGGAGGTGGAAGTAAATGGGTGGTGCGGCAGCTGGAAGAGGGAGGCATAAGGGTGGTGGTTGTAAGAGTGTTTAGGGTCAGGGTTGGTACCGGGGGTGACGGGTTTAAATACCCCGATCCCCTTAACTAGTTTCCATAATGCCAAAAGTAGTCCCTCCTTTCCCCGTTTCTTTCAAAATAAATCCAATATTTTCCATATAAACCCTCAACATTAAATCCTTGACATTTTAGGTACAAAATTTACCAATTACACCCCCACTGCCGTAATTCCTCTCAAATTAAATCCCTAATTTACCAAACATCCCCTTATCCTCCAAACTTTCTTCAAATGAAGTACAAAAATTACTATTTAGTCCCTGCCTTCAATAATACTTACTAATTAAGTTCGGGTTTTACACTTCAATCCCCGCCTTCTAAAAATTATGACAGTTAACTCCTCGAGACCAACACCTTGCTATAAAATTATAAATTGTAGGGTCACTATTCATTCATTAGTTTGTTTATTTATTTATTAAGTAAACAGTGCGTTACAACTCTCCCCCACTTAAATTGGATTTCGTCCTTAAAATCATTCCTTACAATTCCTTACACACCCAACCACTTCTTGTAACATGATCACCATCCTGGGCACACCCTAGCCCTCTTAAGGTAGCCGTGACCAATCTTCGCAAAAGCCCTAAAATCCACAGGTGAACAAATTCCTCACAACGAGAGCACATCTACTCCTTATGAAATCTGCTGCCTCGAGATGGCCTAATTCCTTGACAGTACAATCCTACTGAATCCTTATCTTGGAATCCAGTCCGTTTATACCTCAACGAACTACTTAACTTCTAATAGCTTGAGGTTCCCACCATAAAACATGATCATAGACCTAATTATCTATGCAGGTCACTTATACTCGACTAAGGCTCAGATAATCCCGCTGTGATTGACTTAGCATAACCCAAGCAATCCATTATTCCGTCCATACTTGTAACCCAAAACACAAATACTAATACTGCCCAAAATGTTGAAACTACTCGAACACTAAACTGCCTGAAGCAATATGTTGCTACATAGCTGCTTGCCAAAATCTATCGAGACCTCCCTGGTCTCAATTCGTTCACCAATCATCTGAAATATCAGGTTCCGGCCCAAATATGGAGCCAAAGGACCCCCAATTAGTCACCTCACATGACTTCTAATCGGAAACCTCCTATGGAACTAGTTACCATTAGTTATAATGCCACTGTGTCTCTAACAACCTCCCGGCCCAACCGATCGGCTCCATGCGTCGAATCCTAACGTCACCAAATCCAAGGCTAAAAGTGATTGCTACCCGACCAATAGTAGCCTTATCTCACACGTCCTTAAGCATTCCATTGCTTCCCTGATCTCATAACTATAGTGACGTTCCTACAGTCTTATCACTAGCTTAACCAGATCTAATCCATTTGGGCAAATCCGAAATCCAACCCGTGGATTTCCATATCCTTACTGCTGCACCCGAATTGGTGGGTACTACTGTTCCTTCTACGTCCTAACAACGCGCCCATGCTATCTACCAACCTAGTGAATGCTACGGCTACACTCACAGACTTACAACACATTATCACTATCTGCTAACCCTTGTGAATGCTACGGCTACACCCACAGACTTACAACACTTTCCATACTATCTGATCACTAGTGAATGCTACGGCTACCCCCATAGTCTTATAACACTTTCCATACTATTTGATCACTAATGAATGCTACGGCTACCCCCGTAGTCTTACAACACTTTCCATTCTATCTGATCTCTAGTGAATGCTACGAATACCCCTGTAGTCTTACAACACTTTCCATACTATCTGATCACTAGTGAATGCTACGACTACCCCTGCAGTCTTTCAACAGTTTCCATATCGGTCGAACACGCACTCAACTTAACACATAACTAAACTTGAGTCCAAACTGGAGCTCTAAACCGGTTCCTGTAACCTGCTATCTGAGAGTCTCAAAGACTGCCTACTACTCATGCCCCCAACAAAAGAACACCGACTTCTTGGTCAGTTGGGTCAAAGGAACTGCAATCTCGGAGAAGTACCATATAAATCTCCGACAATAACTTGCTAGACCTAGGAAACTCTGAACCTCAGTTGGAGACCTCGGAATCTCCCACTGTATCACAAACTCTATCTTGGCCGAATCGACCAGAATACCCTTCTGGTTGACAAGGTGCCCAAGAGATTGCGGCTCGCGCAACCAGAACTCACATTTGGAGAACTTTATAAAAAGTCTCTCCTCTACTTAGGTAGTGTTTGTTTTTTGTCTGCAGATTTGCATGGCCTCTTATGTCTGCACCGCACAGACCATGTGCATATATTAGCCTTCGCAAACTGTTTGGTTTTTTGAAGACTGCAGACCTAAAAATGTCTGCGCACCCTCTTCTTGGCGCAAATGTGGATCAGAGTATTCTAACATCTTTAGACATCTTCTAGCCTAAAAGAACATATATATCTTTATTTTTTCAAGTTTTTTTTAATTTATATTTTTCCAACTTTCTTAATGATAAACAATTTGAAAAAAATTACAAAACTTAAAAAAAACGTTCGACGATACAAACATTATATTTTTGAAAAATTTATAAATAAAGATATATTACAATAATAGTCATTGAAGTTGTTTATATAAATATGAAAAAAAATATAATATATTCTTATTTTTTTTGTCAAATTTTGTAATTCATTATTTAATACAATATCGTAAATTTCTTTAGAAAATATTTATGGTACGTTTTTAATGGATTTAATTGAAAAAATCGAAGTTTATTTTCATGCATTCATGTATCAAATTCTTTGATAATAATTATAATAATTAGTTATAACTTTGCAACCAAAGTTGTTGGTTTTTATCAAACATATACATTAATTCATACCATTTTTATTTTTGTTTTTATACAATAATACATAAAAGTTGATATAGATTCGTTAATTATTTATAACAAGGTCATAAAAATATTAAAAAATTACTTTGAAGTTTAAAAAGACCAGTTTATTTAGATTTCAGCTTATTTTAGTAGCCCGCAGATGTTAAAAAAACAAACAGTCTTCTTTTTTCAGACTGCGGACGTTTGGTTCACCTCTTCTACTGCAGAGGTCTACAAATGTGGTCCGCAGACTGCAACCTGTGCTTACCAACTTTAACGATAAATTACCAGTCAAACCTTAAGATCGCCCATCCTCTGAAATCTTGAAGAGTACTCTTGAAATCTGGTACAGTCTGAGACTTCGGTCCATCTCCCATTCTGTCAACTGAAGGCCTTAATCTTCACTTTGGCTGACGAATCCTTATTCCCACTTTCATTCTTGCAACAAATGATAGAATCACTGAACTCTAACTTCACTAGAGAACCATTTCACTAATTCCTGACCATGGAACTCCTAAATAATACTCCTGCACAAATCTCGACAATGATCCAGAATGATAACGGTACACGCGAAACCCACTATGCAAGATGCATCCCTCAGTGGGTTCATCAAGGACTTTTCGGCATGCAGGATGGAATATATGATCCTTGATAAACCAACCACTAGCAGAAAACTGACCTGAGATCTGACCTATCCAAATTCACTCACAATTCCACAGTGATACATATTCCCATTATCCATATATTAGTAGTAGAAGATGACATACCCGCAACATCTGGAGGAATACTGATCACTTTCTCCAGAGTTACTTAGACCATCCTGAGAATACGATACAAAACTCTCCCCGGACTCGATGACAGGAACTAACAATAGGTTCCTCTTTCCTGAAGGATTCTAAGAATCCACAGACCTTGGGTTTTAGATGAACCCCTAACTGTACTGTGACGAATCTGGCCTGAAAGACCCCGAGACGATGGCCAAAAGCTCCCAGATCCCTTCTTTGGCTGAACAAAAGACCACCAAGGTCCATTCCCAAACTCAACAAGTAATCTCCGAGGAGATGAACTTCCACGATCGCGCATCGACTGTTTCAAGCTATGCTCCTGAGCCGGAACCAGAATCTGAGTTTCATTCTTGGGTGCTTAACACCATACCGAGTGGACATTCCAAAGATTCAAATATACCCAAGAATCCTTATCACCTTTTGCTGACATGACCAACCCTACTACCATGTAGCAGCCTAAACCCTTAAAGCGACAAACTCCCTTATGCAGTTTCCTGTACGTGCTGCACTGACTCCGGCCTCATTAGCCTTTCACCCGATTATCAGAAATCATGGGTCTCTTCCTGGGACCCTCTACTATATGCACATGGCACGACCCTCTCTTCCTTGGGCGCTCCAAGCAATCTCGCATCTACAACTCTTGGATGTCATATCCTTCCTGTTGGAAAAGGTGTCTAAGTCCATAACTATTTCTGGTATGCACTTGACCCGACTCGGCATGGTCCATTTGGGTTGCATGGCACCATGCAATTGGATAGACTAAATGAGAGAAATAACACTTGGAGATTATTAATATATTATAAGTTCTAATATATTAATAATATTATTTGATTAGTTTGATCAAGAATTAATTTAGAATTAATAAAGTGATCAAAAAGAGAACTAATTAAATATATAGGTTGATTATGTAAATCATCCATATCTTGTATAGTGGGCTAAGAGGCACCATGGATTATCAAGTTGGGTTCCACCCATAGGATGCTCCATGGGAGTTACAAACCCATGGGTCATGGAAATGAAGAGTCATGACACATTAGGGTTTACATGGTGTAACGCTAGATGTGTCAACACTATATAAAAATCATATTCTCCACCAAAAATCGGCTACACTAAGGAAACAAGAGGGCTTGGCCGATTTCAAGAAGTGTGCATTCTCTCAAAAGTCTTTCCAAGAGCATTTGGTGTTGTGTGAAGCATTTGAGGCATCACACTTGGGGTGCTAGGCTCATAAGGTTTCAAGGAACATAAGCAACAACAAGGTAAGTTATTCTATCTATCATTCAAGTTAAAATTGTTCTCCATGTATGCTAGATAGGAATATAGCCTTGGAATTCAACTTTGCATGATAATTAGACAAACATAGATCCAAGGTTATTAGGGTTGCATGTACACTTAGGAAGTGTTAGAATGCTCAAAACCCAACAGTGGTATCAAAGCCTAGGCTTGTTTGTTTGTTATTTGTGTTAAAAAGTTGAAGAAAGTCGAAAAACTTGCTGTCTGACTGCTGGACTCGTCGAGTCCATGGGGGGACTCGTCGAGTTCACTTGTATCTTCAACCTACTCGTTGAGTAGGTTAATGCACTCGGCGAGTTGGGTCGACAGAGTGCAGATTTTCGACTTTAGTTGCTGGAAATGGATTAGAAACATTACCCTAAACTGTTTTGGTACTTGAAAACTTGTTTTAGATGGTGTAATGTCTTTGCTAATTCATTTACAACAACTAGTTATCAAAATTACAAAGTTTTAAGTGTAATTTTTATTTATCAATGTGTTCATATTCATGTTGTTGTTCTTATGATGTTTTAGATGATCATAGGAATTATTTGTAACCTATGTGGTAGATTAATTCTTGATCATAATGTGTTTTAATGGAGTCCATAACTTGTCCTCAAGTTATGGAAAACCAAGAGTCACACTTGAATTAAAACCATTAAAAGAACACATGAGTTAGGAAAATGAAGAGTCTTCATTTTATTACTCTATTAAACTCATAAGTTACAAGAAATGAAAAGTTTTGAAAGTTACAAAACTTGCCCTCAAGTGTTGGAACAAGTAAAATCTTATTAAAACATTAGTTCCAACCCTTAGAATTTTAAAAGTTAAATTTCAACCCTTATACTTATATTATTATAATTTAATAATTATATATATGTATAAGAACAAAGTCGTCTTACCGCTAGTACGCCTCATTCACGAAGCCGGTCTATAAGGTGGGTACAAGGTTGTTGCCTATAAAATGGCAAGTTAATGGGTGTCCATTCTCACCCACCGCTTGCTTGACTGGTGGAGGGTCGTTAGCCGAACGGGTAGGACAAGGACTTATAAATTCTCATTAAAAGTATGATGAATATTGTAAACTAACTAAATGTTTTATTAAATTCCCAATCTTAGTTACTTTAGGAAAATGTGAATAAGGTGCTAATCCATGAAATTACACTTTACACTTTGTCTAAGTCGTTGGTGGAGCGTGTGTGGTTAACCGGCACACTAACTTGGACTTAACAAGGTAGGTAAAGGGTGACTTAAGGTTTATTATAGTATCGGTGGAGCGTGTGTGGTTTACCGGCACATCGATTGAGTGATAAACTTTAAGGGTACCAAGTGATTTGCATGGTTACTTCACACCTCGTTTTGTGATCCTCGGTATCCCAGTCACAAAAGTTGGAGGGCACACTCGAGATTGAAACATGCCTTTGAAAAGTTCATTAAATCTCAAAGAATCTAGGAATTTCTAAGAACCAATCATAAAACCTAATATCTAATATTTCGGTTTTCGTGGTGGAAATTGGTGAATCGTCATTCACCTACCTTTCAAATATGTTATAGCTTGGATTATGGCATACCTCTTCTAAGTTATAATATATTGTGATTGGATCCTAGCCTTAATATTACATTTGGGTGTTTTATTAAAGACTCTATTAATATCTAAACTAATCTTGTCCTCTTCATTCAGATGACTTCAAACAATGTTGCTTCTGGCTCTAATCATAATGGCTCCTTTACCCTTATGAACTTGTGTGGGAAAGTCACTTTTGATGGATCCAACTTCAATGAGTGGATCAGAAACATCAGGATGATTACCCGCTACGAGGACAAAGAATATGTCCTTGACAAGGAGCTTAAGGAGATTGATGAGACCACTGCAACTCCTCAGGAGATCGCTGACTTTCAGGCACATGAAAGGGATGCTACGAAAGTAGGATGCATCATGATGGCCACGATGACAGCGGAACTCCAAAAGTCCTATGAGGATTTCTACCCTTATGAAATGCACCAAGATTTGATTAAAAGATACCATCAAAGTGCACGACAAGAGAGGTACGAAATTATCTGCTCCATGATAACAACCATGATGAAGGACGGAGATTCCGTCACGAGCCACATGCAGAAAATGCAAAGGTATGTGGATCGATTGCTGAAGCTTAATGTGAACTTCTTTGAGGAGCTTGCAATAGATATAATTTTGCGCTCCTTACCATCGTGCTATGATCAATTCTGCATGACATATCACATGAATAAGGAAGAGGTCACACTCAACAAACTTCAGGGACTTCTCAAGACCACAGAATCAGGTCTTAAGGGGAAGTCGGTTGTTAACAATCCTACTCCAAACTCCACTTCGGTTTTGGCAATCGGGAAAACTCGAGGGAAGAAGAGAAAGAGTTCATCGAAGGGTACCAAGGTTAGGACCCTTGATGGCTCTTCTTCAAGTGGAACCAAGAAAGGTTTCGTCACTCCTTCTTCTGACCCAAAAGAGGCTGAATGCTTCTATTGCCATGAAAAATCACATTGGAAGCGGAACTGCTCAAAATACCAGCAAGATGTGAAGGATGGGAAAGTTAAACCCAACCATGTAGGTATTTACACTATCATTTCTAATAACTCACCCCATTCGAAATCTTGGGTCCTTGATACCGGTTGTGGTATTCACATTTGTTGTGACTTGCAGGGACTAAGAAGAAGTGAGAATGTGGAGCAAGGAAGAATAAACTTAATCATGGGGAATAGGAAAGTTACACCTGTCACCAAGATTGGAGTTTATACTTTATCGCTAAGTAGTGGGTTAAATTTAGATTTGAATAAATGTTGTTATTCGCCAGAGATGGCAAGCAATATTATTTCCTTTCATGCATTGTATAAACAAGGTTTTACCTTTTCATTTGATAATGAAGTTGGTGTTGGGTTATGAGCATTCTAACACTCCTAAGTGTACATGCAACCCTAAATACCTTGGATCTATGTTTTCTCTATTATACATGCAAATATGAATATCCAAGGTATTATCCTAAATTAGCATACAAAAACTATCAATATAACAAGATAGAATACACACCTCTTTAATGGTGTTTGTCTTCATGAAGCTTGAGTGCCTAGTGCCCCAAGTGTGACACCTCAAATGGTTCACAATCATCAAAACACTTAGAATAACTTGAGAGAGTTCTACACTTCATGAAAATCGGCTAGCCCTTTCTTATTCTCTTACTAGTGGCCGATTTTCCTCAAGAATAATATGCTTATATAGTTATACAATTAGGGTAAATCCTAATTGTCATGACTTTCCATTTCCTTGGATCCATGGGTTCAAATACACCATGGAGCATCATATGGGTTTTGGCCCAACTAGATAATCCATGGAGCATTAGCCCACTATACAAGTATGGATGATTTACACAATCAACCCATATATTTAATTAGTCTTCTTTTGATCACATAATTAATCCTAGATTAATTCTTGATCAATACTAATTAAATAATCTCATTATTCTTATTATTAATATACTAGAACTTATAATATATTAATAACCATAAGTGTCTTATTTCTCTCATTTAGTCTATCCAAGTGCATGATGGTATGCAACCCAAATGGACCATGCCGGGTCGGGTCAAGTCTTACCAATTATAGTTATGGACTTAGACATTAATCCAACAGTCTCCCACTTGGATAAGTCTAAAACTATTATTGCGTATGACTTCAAGAACCAACTGGCAATCGTAGCTCTCAAAAGCTTCTGTCGAACTCTGACCTTTGTAGATGAACTCTGATCTTGTGAATGACTTGTCCATTAGATAAGGGATCATATATTCCTCCATTCTAGATATCATATGGACTGAGACATGGATTATAATCATTCTCTCTGTCCATTAGTTGTTTCCCGATTTCCGATTTATGACGACTGACTAATTGAACAAATCAAATCAGTCTTGGCCCGGCCGAGCACTTCCATTTGTCATCATCAAATCATCGAGGGGCCCACAGATATCGCTTTTATCCCGAAGGTAAAAGGAATGGATAAACTTCGACTCATATGGCTTGTTCTACTACTTGTTGAATCATACACAAAGGCACATTTTATAACATCGAGTTACCAATGCGTTTTGTGCAATCAATGTACTATCAACTCATAGTAACAACTCATATCTCTAGGTTTGAAGAATATAAGATATTATCGTCTCATGATCACTCGTGATAAAATCCATGATGTGATTCCAATGAGCGCGGGTTGAATCCAATACTCAGAACTTATGAGCACTCATGAGTGTTGTAGCCATTTGTCCAATACCTTAGACCTCTACAAGCCAACCCATGACAGTCTTAATTCATATATACTTCCAACATATGACCGACTGTGGATGGTTTGAATAACTTAGTCATTCCGGAAGAATAACCTAGTTTATTCGGGAAGTCAAAACATGCAAAGTGAAACACAATAATAATTGAATCCAATATGGTATCAAAACCTATGAACATAAATAAAACACCTTTTATTTATCACCATATGATTACACATTATTCATTGTATACTGTTTCAGCTATCAACTTTATTCTTGAATTTAAAACAATAGTTGTCCCATGTTCCAAGCATGTACACTATGTTTTTCTAAACACTAGTCATGTCATACACCAAGTATGCATACTATGTTTTTCTATGATCTTTACTTTGTGAACTAGATCAATTGAACATAACTTCAATGATTCTCTTTTCACACTCCCAAATCCTTACTGCAAATACAAGAATTCCAAATTCATGTCATTTACTAAAATTTGTTAGATTCTAAACTTATATGCATTGATCCTCTTGTAATGATTATGCACAAAGTCAGAAAGACTTGACAACAATCATTACAGAGCATTCCAAAGGAGATCAACTCCTTGGAACCATCCTTCTTGCATTAAGTTTCCTTAATCTTACACAGATTGAAAATTCTAACTTTGAAACATTTCCAGATTCCATTTCGACTATCACTTCTGAACAAGAGTTGCCTCCTTACAGATTATGTCAATATGGTCCTTCCAGAATTATCACTATACTTCCAACTGTCCTTGAGCAACCAATCTTTGGTAAACCTTAGATTGTCCTCGACAATTTTAATCCTTTTAGTCATATCCAGTTCTAAACCTTTTCCCTTCTTAATGCCCCAGGCATTTGGAAAATTTTAGAAAGAATGAATATAGCACATGTAATCGATCCTATATCCAAAGCATATGGGACACGATTCATGATGTCTCACATAAAGACTAAACCAGTCTTTTTCTATAACATTTCCATTTCTAGTTGCCATGTTCTCATAATTCAGATTATGAAAAGGGATGCCGTAATCATAATCGAATTTTAGAACGCAAATATACTGAATTTCCTTATGTTGAGCCATTCCAACATGAAATTCATATATATCCTTGACTAAATGATTAAAACCTCACGATCTAAGCTTAGAGATTTGAGATGAAGTATAATTTCCTCTCCCTTAATTATAGCAAAACAACTTTTTCCCAATTGAAACCTTTTGTTTTCTATAATTAACATTGCTAGCTTGCAATACTTATCATAATTATCATGCTCCCACTAACATGATGATTATTAGCATAAGACTTATGCTCCCACTAGCTTTGACATGTACTCAGAAATCAGTTGGACTTCTAGAAATCAATACTTTATTGACTTTCTTACCAAGGTTCAGATATCTGATATTGGATTGTTTTGATAGAACTTTATCAAAATCATACACCTTCCCTTAGATAGCACACTTGTGTGTCTAAACAATTATGAAGAGGGATGCCGTAATCATAATGCTTAGACCTTTTTGCCACTTCTCACAAGTCCAGGTTAGTGTGCCGGTAAACCACACATGCTCCACTAACGACTTTGAGAATGCAAATATCACAAATGCTATCTAACTAAAATCTACTTAGTGAAAGTGTTTCCTCACCATCATTTTCATGAATCGGAGAGAAACCTTATGACACTTAGATTTATATGGTGTATGAGTTCCTACCCATATGAATTTGTCAAAACCATAATCACAAGACAAGGATAATGACAAATCCAAACTCATATGAACTGAACTCAATCTTAATTTCTTGCCACCTGGCAGCTCAAGGGCCTACCATTGCTTCCAAGTTGTTGTGCAACCAATTGAGAACTCTAAGAACTCAACTTTAACTGGAATGGGCACAGACTATGTCAACACGATAGGTTATAAACCTCAAGTCGTGTGCTAGTGAAGAACTTTAGGTTCTATTCTTGATTAGTTCTTGAGACTTTCAAGACCTTTAAGACTCCCACTGTCCTCTTGACCTATAAGACTCCCTTGTCAAACATCCAAGAGATAGTGCGGATTCTAATCAAGACAAACACTTCACACAATTGGCCTTAGTTGGTCTTTGTTTTATCCAAAACATCACAACTTACCAATTTCAAATGTACAAGAGTAGAAAACTTTTACTCTTACATTTGATAAGTGTTGTTAAACCTTCTTAAAGACATGTCACTCAAATAATCTTGGAGTATGACTCTAAGACTTGTATTGGAACGAAGTATGACTCATCTTCTTGATTTAACCATTTCAACAATACAAGATCCCTTCTTCTTAGTCATAAGAATGCACTAAGACTTCCTTAGAGAACAAATTTTGATATGGTTTCTTAATCATTAAGATGATCACAAAACTGATACTAAAGTACTCTCCCATCTTTTCAGATTTGAGAAACTTTTATCCTTCTGCCTAATTTGATTCTTCTTATCCGCTCTGCTATGCATTGAAACCTTTTCCAATGTCTCAGAGTTACACTTAAGCTTGTAAGTATAATCATATTTACTGAGCTTTAGTAAACTATGACGAATAGCCTTATATCTTTGTGGTGGACTTAATCAGTGCACATGACTATGTACTCGATCCCTTAGTCCATTACTTAACTCACACATCCATGTGAACAAGTATTTAGTCTTAATTTTCCAATACTTGAAAGTTCTCATTCATCATGCTATAGAACTTGCATGATTCCAAGTCCTGGTCCAATTGAGACTTTGGATGATGAGAATCTTTCCTTATTTGGTAAATTTAGACATTACCACAAATGAAGGAATCAATTTCATATTTCCACTCTTGCTATTAATGGAATCATATAAGCAACAATTTTTCCTCAAATGCCATTGTAAGGATATTTTAAAATAACTAAAATCAAAATTTTTCTTTATTTTAAAACTTTGCGGAAAACTTATCCTTACAATCCATATGAAATCTTGTTGTTATCTATTCCTAAGCAATATCTCATAACTCCTAAGAAGTAGCTCAAGAATCCGATTTTCAAACTGCGCGATAGAAATCCATCTATGCAATCAGATTCAGCATATTCTTTCTTTAAGTTCCTTTACTTTTCTTTGATTCTTAAAACATTACCATGTGACCCAGTCACATCATGTATCAGGAATCTCAGAATAGAAACTTAACAGAGTTAGATTAGTGGACTTTACCTGAAGTAGAGTCAACCTTATTGACTTTAACATCCTTAGGTAAATTTGGCAGCTTCGCAACTAATGACCCTTCCTTTGGCAATATAAACATATGGACCCTTTGATAATGGTACACGGGACTATCATAGACTTAGCTTTTCTCTTTACCATTTGTTCAACCGAGTTGACTATGGCCGATCCCTTTCCATTGGGAAGAGAATGCTTTTCTGGATTTCCTGTGTCACTATTGTCAATGTCCATCAAGTTTTAAGGAAGTTGATCTTAATAAATAGATAAGATCATTAAGGGTCTTGTCATAGTCTGTTTCATAGGTGTTCCAAAAGAACTCACTATGTGACTTAGAAAGTAGTCGAACCACCAACTTTCTCAAGACTTTGACACCCAACTCTCCCGGCTTGTCAATATGTGACTACATCTCCAAGATGTGATCGCACCTAGACCTTGCCTTGCCAATAGGGCTTGAGTGACCTTAAACTTTTTCAAGAACTTGTGGGTTAAGGAGAATAATTGGAGGAGGAGAAAGAAGTATGATATCCATAGGACATCATCTTCATTAGGAAAGCTTGTTTCAAGAGATTTGGGAAGATCATAAATGTCTAAACCAGACATGTTTTGGGAGATATTCAAGATAGTTGATCTTAAAGTCCTTAATATGACACCCAATATGAAATATTAAGGCTAGGACCCAACAAACTATTTTATAACTTAGAAGAGGTATGCCGTAATCCAAGCTATAAAACAATTTGAAGGTAGGTGAATGACGATTCACCAATTTCCACCAAGATAAACGAAATGTATTATTAGGTTTTAATTGGATTTGAAACTCCTAGATCTTTTGAGATTCATTGAACTGTTCAATGGCATGTTTCAAACTCGAGTGTGCCCTTCAGGTTTTGTGACTGGGATGCCGAGGATCACAAAACAAGGTGTGAAGTAACCATGCAAATTACTTGGTACCCTTAAGTGTTTACCCCTCAATCGATGTGCCGGTTAACCACACACGCTCCATCGATACTATGATAAACATTAAGTTACCCTTTGCCTACCTTGTTAAATACGAGTTAGTGTGCCGGTTAACCACACACGCTCCACTAACCGACTTAAACAAAGTGCGAAGTGTAATTTCATGGATTAGCACCTTATTCACATTTTCCTAAGTAACTAAGATTGGGTATTATAAAGAGTTTAGTTACTTAGTATTTATCATTAATACTTTTAATGAAGGGAGAATTATAGTCCTGTCAAACCCGTTCGGCTAACGACTCTCCACCAGTCAAGCAAGCGGTGGGTGAGAGTGGACACCCATTAAGTTGCCATTTTATAGGCAACAACCTTATACCCACCTTATAGACCGGCTTCGTGAATGAGGCGTACTAGCGGTAAGACCAACTTTACTCTTATACATATATATATATATATATATATATATATATATATATATATATATATATTATTAACTTATAATATTATAAAGTATCAGGGTTGAATTTTAACTTTTAAAATTCTAAGGGCTAACTTGGAATTAAAGTATTCATATGAGAAAACTTTACAAATTCCAAAACTTGAGGGCAAGTTTTGAAACTATTCAAAACTAATTAATTCCATAACTTATGTATTTAAAGTAGTTTTAATCCAAAAACTCTTCAAGTTCCATAACTTGAGGACAAATTATGGAAGACTTTAAACTAATAAAGAATTAACTTTTCTTTATTTTATAACTTATGGAATTAATTAAGGTTACATTATTTTTTTTTTATTTTTGTTTATTTATTTAATGAAGAGACTCTTGGTCCTCCATAACTTGAGGACAAATTATGGAGTCATAACTCCAATTAATTAAAACTAGACTCTTCATTTTTTGTAACCTTTGCCAATTTTATGAGTTTTATGAAACTTAAATGTGACTTTTCATATAACTTGAGGACAAGTTACAAAAACACATTTTAGAATCAACTCTTAGATTAATTTGGATTGAAAGAAACTATTTCAATTAACTTTTCTATTAATCTAAGCAACTCATAAGAACAAGATAATTCAAATCAAACTTTTTCATGTAATTAGTCTAACCTTTAAACTAATACAAAACATGAATCTATTGACAATTATCTTTGAAAATGGATTAGCATGAACATTACCACATTAAAAAACAAGTTTATAAGTTCAAAAACCTCTTAGGGTAATGTTCCTAGTCCATTTCTAGCCAAAAACCTCGAAGATATGTTGTTTGGGGTCCAACTCGTCGAGTGCATGAACACAACTCGGCGAGTTGGATGCATTTTGCCTTGGACTCGTCGAGTCCCTTCATGGACTCGACGAGTCTGCTGGGTAAACAGCAACAAAACTCGATTTTTCAGCTTCTATTGCAAGTATAACAAGAAAACAAGCCTACGCTCTGATACCACTATTGGGTTATGAGCATTCTAACACTCCTAAGTGTACATGCAACCCTAAATACCTTGGATCTATGTTTTCTCTATTATACATGCAAATATGAATATCCAAGGTATTATCCTAAACTAGCATACAAAACGTTAAATAACACAAATTAGAATACATACCTCTTTAATGGTGTTTGTCTTCATGAAGCTTGAGTGCCTAGTGCCCCAAGTGTGACACCTCAAATGGTTCACAATCATCAAAACACTTAGAATAACTTGAGAGAGTTCTACACTTCATGAAAATCGGCTAACCCTTTCTTATTCTCTTACTAGTGGCCGATTTTCCTCAAGAATAATATGCTTATATAGTTATACAATTAGGGTAAATCCTAATTGTCATGACTTTCCATTTCCTTGGATCCATGGGTTCAAATACACCATGGAGCATCCATGGAGCATCATATGGGTTTTGGCCCAACTAGATAATCCATGGAGCATTAGCCCACTATACAAGTATGGATGATTTACACAATCAACCCATATATTTAATTAGTCTTCTTTTGATCACATAATTAATCCTAGATTAATTCTTGATCAATACTAATTAAATAATCTCATTATTCTTATTATTAATATACTAGAACTTATAATATATTAATAACCATAAGTGTCTTATTTCTCTCATTTAGTCTATCCAAGTGCATGATGGTATGCAACCCAAATGGACCATGCCGGGTCGGGTCAAGTCTTACCAATTATAGTTATGGACTTAGACATTAATCCAACAGTTGGTTCGATTAATTCTTTCTTTAATAATGTTCTTTATTTTAAAGCATTACCTTGTGATGGTGTGTATGAAGCTGTATCTATTGTAGATAACTTAGGAAATAATGTTTTGTGTATTGATTCTCCTAATAATAATAACTTGGATAAAGCATCATCATGGCATTGTCGTCTTGGACATATAAGCAAGAAACGCATAGGCCAACTCCAAAAGGATGGAGTCTTGGAGTCGTTTGACCTAAAGTCAAATGATAGTTGCGAATCATGCTTACTTGGAAAGAGTGACGAAGTCATCCTTCACAGGCTCGTGTGAGAGGGGTGAAGGTTTGTTGGACCTTGTACACATGGATGTGTGTGGACCATTCAAACATGCCACAAGGGATGCTAATCGTTATTATTTGACTTTTACTGATGATTACAGTGTTGGATAAGGTGTCTAATCCATAACTATTTCTGATATGTACTTGACCCGACCCGGCATGGTCCATTTGGGTTGCATGGCACCATGCAATTGGATAGACGAAATGAGAGAAATAACACTTGGAGATTATTAATATATTATAAGTTCTAATATATTAATAATATTATTTGATTAGTTTGATCAAGAATTAATTTAGAATTAATTATGTGATCAAAAGATAACTAATTAAATATATGGGTTGATTATGTAAATCATCCGTATCTTGTATAGTGGGCTAAGAGGCTCCATGGATTATCAAGTTGGGTTCCACCCATAGGATGCTCCATGGATGCTCCATGGGAGTTACAAACCCATGGGTCATGGAAATGAAGAGTCATGACACATTAGGGTTTAACCCTAGATGTGTCAACACTATATAAGAAACATGTTCTCCACCTAAAATCGGCTACACTAAGAAAACAAGAGGGCTTGGCCGATTTTTAAGAAGTGTGTGTTCTCTCATAAGTTCTTCCAAGAGCATTTGGTGTTGTGTGAAGCATTTGAGGCATCACACTTGGGGTGCTAGGCTCACAAGGTTTCAAGGAACACAAACAACAACAAGGTAAGTTATTCTATCTATTATTCAAGTTAAAATTGTTCCCCATGTATGCTAGATAGGAATATAACCTTGGAATTCAACTTTGCATGATAATTAGACAAACATAGATCCAAGGTTATTAGGGTTGCATGTACACTTAGGAAGTGTTAGAATGCTCAAAACCCATAAGTGGTATCAGAGCCTAGGCTTGTTTGCTTTTTATTTGTGCTTAAAAGTTGAATAAAAGTCGAAAATCTTGCTGTCTGCGAGTGGACTCGTCGAGTCTATAGGGGGGACTCGTCGAGTTCATGTGTATCTTCAACCAACTCGGCGAGTGAGTTCATGCACTCGGCGAGTAGGGTTGATTGATTGCAGAATTTCGATTTAGTTGCTGGAAATGAATTAGAAACATTACCCTAAACTGTTTTGGTACTTGAAAACTTGTTTTTGGTGGTGTAATGTCTTTGCTAATTCATTTACAACAACTAGTTATCAAAATTACAAAGTTTTAAGTGTAATTTTTGAATGTGTTCATATTCATGTTCTTGTTCTTATGATGTTTTAGATGATCATAGGAATTATTTTTAACCTATGTGGTAGATTAATTCTTGATTATAATGTGTTTTAATGGAGTCCATAACTTGTCCTCAAGTTATGGAAAACCAAGAGTAACACTTGAATTAAAACCATTAAAAGAACACAAGAGTTAGAAAAATGAAGAGTCTTCATTTTATTACTCTATTAAACTCATAAGTTACAAGAAATGAAAAGTTTTGAAAGTTACAAAACTTGCCCTCAAGTTTTGGAACAAGTAAAGTTAAGTTCCAACCCCTAGAATTTTAAAAGTTAAAATTCAACCCTTATACTTATATTATGATGATTTAATAATTATATATATATATATATATATATATATATATATATATATATATATATATATATATATATATATATATATATATATATATATATATATATATATATGAATAAGAATAAAGTCGTCTTACCGCTAGTACGCCTCATTCACGAAGCCGGTCTATAAGGTGGGTATAAGGTTGTTGCCTATAAAATGGTGACTTAATGGTTGTCTATTCTCACCCACCGCTTGCTTGACTGGTGGAGGGTCGTTAGCCGAACGGGTAAGACAAGGACTTATAAACTCTCATTCAAAGTATGATGAATATTATAAAGTAACTAAATGTTTTATTAAATTCCCAATCTTAGTTACTTTAGGAAAATGTGAATAAGGTGCTAATCCATGAAATTACACTTTACACTTTGTCTAAGTCGTTGGTGGAGCGTGTGTGGTTAACCGGCACACTAACTTGGACTTAACAAGGTAGGTAAAGGGTGACTTAAGGTTTATTATAGTATCGGTGGAGCGTGTGAGGTTTACCGGCACATCGATTGAGTGATAAACTTTAAGGGTACCAAGTGATTTGCATGGTTACTTCACACCTCGTTTTGTGATCCTCGGTATCCCAGTCACAAAACTTGGAGGGCACTCTCGAGATTGAAACATGCCTTTGAAAAGTTCATTGAATCGCAAAGAATCTAGGAATTTCTAAGAACCAATAAAAACCTAATATCTAATATTTCGTTTTCATGGTGGAAATTGGTGAATCATCATTCACCTGCCTTTCAAATATGGTATAGCTTAGATTACGGCATACCTCTTCTAAGTTATATTATATTGTGATTGGATCCTAGCCTTAATATTACATTTGGGTGTTTTATTAAGGAATCTCTTATATCTATACTAAACTTGTTCTTCTCTTTCAGATGTCTTTAAATAATACTTCTGGCTCGAATCCTAATGGCTCTTTTACTCTTATGAGTTTGTGTGGGAAAGTCACCTTTGATGGATCCAACTTCAATGAATGGATCAGAAACATCAGGATGATTACCCGCTATGAGGACAAAGAATATGTCCTTGACAAGGAGCTTAAGGAAATTGATGAGTCCACTGCAACTCCACAGGAGATCGCTGACTTTCATACTCATGAAAGAGATGCTACCAAAGTGGCCTTCATCATGATGGCCACAATGACAGCTGAACTCCAAATGTCTTATGAGGATTTCTACCCTTATGAAATGCACCAAGATTTGATGGAAAGATACCATCAAAGTGCACGACAAGAAAGGTATGAAATCATTTGCTCTATGATAACAACCATGATGAAGGACGGGGAATCCGTCACGAGCCACATGCATAGAATGCAAAGGTATGTGGATCGATTGCTGAAGCTTAATGTGAAATTCCCTGAGGAGCTTGCAATAGATATCATTTTGCACTCCTTACCAGTGTGCTATTATCAATTCCGCATGACATATCACATGAATAAGGAAGAGGTCACTCTCAGCAAACTTCAGGGACTTCTCAAGACTGCAGAATCAGGTCTTAAGGGGAAGTTAGTTGCTATCACTCCTACTCCAAACTCAACTCCGGTTTTAGCAATCAGGAAAAGTCGAGGGAGGAAGAGAAAGAGATCTTCGAAGGGTACCAAGGCTCGGACCATTGATGGCTCTTCTTCAAGTGGAACCAAGAAAGGTTTCATTACTCCTTCTTCTGACCCAAAAGAGGCTGAATGCTTCTATTGCCATGAAAAGGCTCATTGGAAGCGGAACTGCCCAAAGTACCAGCAAGATGTGAAGGATGGGAAAGTCAAACCCAACCATGCAGGTATTTACACTATCATTTCTAATAACTCACCCCATTCGAAATCTTGGGTCCTTGATACCAGTTGTGGTATTCATATTTGTTGTGACTTGCAGGGACTAAGAAGAAGTGAGGATGTGGAGCAAGGAAGAATAAACTTGATCATGGGGAACAGGAAAGCTTCACCTGTCACCAAGATTGGAGTTTATACTTTATCGCTAAGTAGTGGGTTTAGTTTATATTTGAATAAGTGTTGTTACTCGCCAGGAATGGCAAGAAATATTATTTCCTTTCATGCTTTGTGCAAACAAGGGTTTACCTTTTCGTTTAATAATGAAGTTGGTTCTATTGATGCTTTCTTTAATAATGTTCTTTATTTTAAAGCATTACCTTGTGATGGTGTGTATGAAGTTGTGTCTGTTGTAGATAACTTAGGAAATAATGTTTTGTGTATTGATTCTACTAATAATTATAACTTGGATAAAGCATCATTATGGCATTGTCGTCTTGGACATATAAGCAAGAAACGCATAGGCCAACTCCACAAGGATGGAGTCTTGGAGTCGTTTGACCTAAAGTCAGATGATAGTTGTGAATCATGCTTACTTGGAAAAATGACAAAGTCACCCTTCATAGGCTCGTGTGAAAGAGGTGAAGGTTTGTTGGACCTTATACACACGGATGTGTGTGGACCATTTAAACATGCCACAAGGGATGCTAATCGTTATTATTTGACTTTTACTGATGATCACAGTAGATATGGATATGTCTACTTAATCAAGCATAAGTTAGAGACTTTCGAGAAGTTTAAGGAATTTAAACAGGAAGTCGAGAATCAATTGGGTAGGAACATTAAGATGCTTCGATCCGATCGAGGTGGTGAGTATCTTAGTTCAGAGTTCCTCGACTATCTAAGGGAATGTGGGATTGTCTCACAATTGACACCTCCCAGGACACCGCAGTTGAATGGTGTGGCTGAGAGGCGTAATCGAACCTTGTTAGACATGGTTCGTTCCATGATGAGTCGAGCTTTGCTACCAATCTCATTCTGGGGGTATGCCTTAGAGACTGCCGCCCATATCCTTAATCTAGTCCCTATAAATAAAGTTGCCAAAACTCCTCACGAGATGTGGACTGGTAAAGTACCTAAACTAGACCACATCAAGATTTGGGGTTGCGAGGCTTTCGTGAGACGCGAGACTCATGATAATCTCGAACTGCGAAGCGAGAGGTGTATTTTCATCGGCTACCCACAACAATCCTTTGGTTACCTCTTCTACAGACCTAGTGACAATGTGGTCTTTGTAGCAAGAAGAGGAGTCTTTCGAGAAAGAGAGTTTATAAGCCAAGGAGACAGTGGGAGGAAAATTGATCTTGAAGAAATTCAAGAGTCAAGTGGTGAAGGAACTTCAAACTCTAGCCCTCAACTTGAGGAGGAAACTCCTGTTGAGCCAATTGACGAATCTGTACCTTTGAGGCGTTCCACGAGAGTTAGGATTGCACCTGAGCATTACTATGGATTCCATATTACTGCAGAAGGTGAGACACTTATTAGTGATGGGACACTAGTAAGTCAAGATGACCCTAACAGCTACGAGGAAGCCATGGCAGGCCCCGAGTCTGCTAAATGGAAAGAGGCTATGGATAGCGAGATACAATCCATGTATGACAATCAAGTTTGGAACTTGGTTGAGAATGTACCAGGTCGTAAGACTGTAGGGTGCAAATGGGTCTTCAAGAAGAAGACCGACATGGATGGTAAAGTACACACTTATAAGGCTAGACTGGTTGCAAAGGGCTTCTCTCAAATTCCTGGAGTGGATTATGATGAGACCTTTTCTCCGGTAGCCAAGATTAAGTCTATTCGGGTTCTGTTAGCCATAGCCGCATTTCATGACTATGAAATTTGGCAAATGGATGTCAAAACCGCTTTCCTTAATGGAAAGTTGGCTAAAGATGTTTACATGAGTCAGCCAGAGGGTTTTGTCAGCAACGAGTACCCCAATAGAGTGTGTAAGCTTGAGAAATCCATTTATGGATTAAAGCAAGCACCTCGCAGATGGAATCTTTGCTTTGATGAAAAGGTCAAGGAATTTGGCTTTTCTAGGAGTGAAGATGAATCTTGTGTGTATGTCAAGGCTAGTGGGAGTATAGTTAGCTTCTTGGTATTGTATGTGGATGACATACTACTCATAGGAAACGACATTCCAACCCTGCAGGAAGTAAAGTCCTGGCTTGGAAAGTGTTTCGCTATGAAGGACCTTGGTGAAGCTGCCTATATTTTAGGGATAAGGATCTTGAGAGATCGGAGTAAAAGACTAATTGGACTTAGTCAGAGTACCTACTTGGATAAGGTGCTGAAGAGATTCAGCATGCAGGACTCCAAGAAAGGAGAATTGCCCATCCAGAGTAACGCCAAACCGACTAAGACACAAAGCCCTAGTTCTGAGGCTGAGATAGCACAAATGAGTCGAATACCTTATGCTTCGGCTGTAGGATCGATCATGTATGCTATGACGTGTACTCGACCTGATGTAGGTTTTGCCCTGAGCATGGTTAGCAGGTTTCAGGGGAACCCTGGCAAGGCACACTGGACTGCGGTAAAGAATATTCTCAAGTACCTACGAAGGACTAAGGACTGGGTCCTTACACTCGGTGGGAGTGATGACTTGAGAGTTGTAGGGTATAGTGATGCTAGCTTCCAGACTGATAGGGATAATTTCCGCTCTCAGTCGGGCTGGGTCTTTACCCTAAATGGAGGAGCAATTTCTTGGAAGAGTTCCAAGCAAGAGACAGTGGCTGATTCAACCTCCGAATCAGAGTATATTGCAGCGAGCGAGGCGGCAAAGGAGGCTATATGGCTAAAGAACTTCATCGGAGACCTTGGAGTTGTACTAGATATTAAAGAGCCAATGGAAATTTTCTGTGATAGTGAAAGTGATGTTGCCTTAGCTAAGGAACCAAGGGATCACGGGAGATCCAGACACATCGATAGAAAATACCATTTCATCAGACATCGGATCGAAGAAGGACTCCTCGTGGCAAAGAGGGTATCATCAGATGAGAATCCGGCAGATCCCCTCACGAAGGGACTAACTCGGGTTAAGCATCTCCAACATGCTCGGAGCATAGGGTTGAAGGATGATATTAGATTTAGTAGTTAGATAACCTCGAAATTTGTAAAGTGTAATTGACATCTGATGATGAATAAAAGTGTTTTTTATTTATGATTAAAGTGTTGCTATCTCATGTCGATCATTTACTATATTTCTTTTGCATGTTTTGACTTCCAGAATAATTTTGTTTGGTATAACATATTATTCAAACCTCCACAGTCGGTCATATGTCGGAAGTAGGTATGAATCAAGACTGTCATGTTTGGTTGTAGAGGTCTTGGACAAGGCTACAGCAATCATGAGTGCTCATAAGTTCTGAGCATTGGACTCAACCCACGCTCACTGGAATCACTTCATGGAATTCTATCTCGAGTGATCGTGAGATGGTAATATCGTATAAGTCTTCAAACCTAGACATTGTTGGACAATAAGACATTGTTCCATGTATTTGTCCGACTGATATCTAGAACAGAGGATTATATGATCACTTATCTTAAATGGCGTACCATCATCTTCTCAGTCCCGAGAAACCTTGAAAAGAGCTACGATTGCCGATCGGTTCCTGAAGTCATACTTGCAGTAATAGTTATTAGACTTATCCAAGTGGGAGACTGTTGGATAAGGCGTCTAAGTCCATAACTATTTCTGGTATGTACTTGACCCGACCCGACATGGTCCATTTGGGTTGCATGGCACCATGCCATTGGATAGAATAAATGAGATAAATAACACTTGGAGATTATTAATATATTATAAGTTCTAATATATTAATAATATTATTTGATTAGTTTGATCAAGAATTAATTTAGAATTAATTATGTGATCAAAAGATAACTAATTAAATATATGGGTTGATTATGTAAATCATCCATATCTTGTATAGTGGGCTAAGAGGCTCCATGGATTATCAAGTTGGGTTCCACCCATAGGATGCTCCATGGATGCTCCATGGGAGTTACAAACCCATGGGTCATGGAAATGAAGAGTCATGACACATTAGGGTTTAACCCTAGATGTGTCAACACTATATAAGAAACATGTTCTCCACCTAAAATCGGCTACACTAAGAAAACAAGAGGGCTTGGCCGATTTTTAAGAAGTGTGTGTTCTCTCATAAGTTCGTCCAAGAGCATTTGGTGTTGTGTGAAGCATTTGAGGCATCACACTTGGGGTGCTCGGCTCACAAGGTTTCAAGGAACACAAACAACAACAAGGTAAGTTATTCTATCTATTATTCAAGTTAAAATTGTTCCCCATGTATGCTAGATAGGAATATAACCTTGGAATTCAACTTTGCATGATAATTAGACAAACATAGATCCAAGGTTATTAGGGTTGCATGTACACTTAGGAAGTGTTAGAATGCTCAAAACCCATCATACAATAGATATGGATATGTCTACTTCATCAAGCATAAGTCAGAGACTTTCGAAAGGTTTAAGGAATTTAAACAGGAAGTCGAGAATCAATTGGGCAGGAACATTAAGATGCTTCGATCCGATCGAGGTGGTGAGTATCTTAGTTAAGAGTTCCTCGACTATCTAAGGGAATGTGGGATTGTCTCACGTTGACACCTCCCAGGACACCGCAGTTTAATGGTGTGGCTGAGAGGTGTAATCGAACCTTGTTAGACATGGTTCGTTCCATGATGAGTCGAGCTTCGCTACCAATCTCATTCTGGGGGTATGCCTTAGAGACTGCCTCCCATATCCTTAATCTAGTCCCTACAAAGAAAGTTGCCAAAACTCCTCATGATATGTGGACTGGTAAAGTACCCAAACTAGACCACATCAAGATTTGGGGTTGCGAGGCTTTCGTGAGATGCAAGACTCATGATAAGCTTGAACCTCGAAGCGAGAGGTGTATTTTCATCGGCTACCCACAACAATCCTTTGGTTACCTCTTCTACAGACCTAGTGATAATGTGGTCTTTGTAGCAAGAAGAGGAGTTTTTCGAGAAAGAGAGTTTATAAGCCAAGGAGATAGTGGGAGGCAAACTGACCTTGAAGAAATTCAAGAGTCAAGTGGTGAAGGAACTTCAAACTCTAGCCCTCAACTTGAGGAGGAAACTCCTGTTGAGCCAATTGACGATTCTGTACCTCTGAGACGTTCCACGAGAGTTAGGAGTGCACCTGAGCATTACTATGGATTCCATGTTACTGCAGAAGGTAAGACACTTATTAGTGATGGGACACTAGTAAGTCAAGATGACCCTAACAGCTACGAGGAAGCCATGGCAGGCCCCGAGTCTGCTAAATGTAAAGATGCTATGGATAGCGAGATACAATCCATGTATGACAATCAAGTTTGGAACTTGGTTGAGAATGTACCAGGTCGTAAGACAGTAGGGTGCAAATGGATCTTCAAGAAGAAGACCGACATGGATGGTAATGTACACACTTATAAGGCTCGACTGGTCGCAAAGGGCTTCTCTCAAATTCCTGGAGTGGATTATGATGAGACCTTCTCTCCAGTAGCCAAGATTAAATCTGTTAGGGTTATGTTAGCCATAGCCGCATTTCATGACTATGAAATTTGGCAAATGGATGTCAAAACTGCTTTCCTTAATGGAAGGTTGGCTGAAGATGTTTACATGATTCAGCCAGAAGGTTTTGTCAGCAGCGAGTACCCTAATAGAGTGTGTAAGCTTGAGAAATCCATCTATGGATTAAAGCAAGCACCTCGCAGATGGAATCTTTGCTTTGATGAAAAGGTCAAGGAATTTGGCTTTTCTAGGAGTGAAGATGAATCCTGTGTGTATGTCAAGGCTAGTGGGAGTATAGTTAGCTTTTTGGTATTGTATGTGGATGACATACTACTCATTGGAAACAACATTCCAACCCTGCAGGAAGTAAAGTCCTGGCTTGGGAAGTGTTTCGCTATGAAGGACCTTGGTGAAGCTGCCTATATTTTAGGGATAAGGATCTTGAGAGATCGGAGTAAAAGACTAATTGGAATTAGTCAGAGTACCTACTTGGATAAGGTGCTGGAAAAATTCAGCATGCAGGACTCCAAGAAAGGAGAGTTACCCATCCATAGTAACGCCAAATTGAGTAAGACACAAAGCCCTAGCACTGAGGCTGAGATAGCAGAAATGAGTCGAATACCTTATGCTTCGGTTGTAGGATCGATCATGTATGCAATGACATGTACTCGACCTGATGTAGCCTTTTCCCTGAGCATGGTTAGTAGGTTTCAGGGGAACCCTGGCAAGGCACACTGGACTGCGGTAAAGAATATTCTCAAGTACCTACGAAGGACTAAGGACTGGGTCCTTACCCTCGGTGGGAGTGATGACTTGAGAGTTGTAGGGTATAGTGATGCTAGCTTCCAGAATGATAGGGATAATTTCCGCTCTCAGTCGGGCTGGGTCTTTACTCTAAACGGAGGAGCAATTTCTTGGAAGAGTTCCAAGCAAGAGACAGTGGCTGATTCAACCTCCGAATCAGAGTATATTGCAGCGAGCGAGGCGGCAAAGGAGGCTATATGGCTAAAGAACTTCATCGGAGACCTTGGAGTTGTACTAGCTATTAAAGAGCCAATGGAAATTTTCTGTGATAGTGAAAGCGCTGTTGCCTTAGCCAAGGAACCAAGGGATCACAGGAGATCTAGACACATCGACAGAAAATACCATTTTATTACACATCGAATAGAAGAAGTACTCCTCGTGGCAAAGAGGGTATCATCGGATGAGAACCCAGCAAATCCCCTCACGAAGGGATTGACTCGGGTTAAGCATCTACAGCATGCTCGGAGCATAGGGCTGAAGGATGATATTAGATTTAGTAGTTAGATAACCTCGAAATTTGTAAAGTGCAATTGACATTAGATGATGAATAAAAGGTGTTTTATTTATGAGTAAAGTGTTGCTATCTGTTGTCAATCGTTTACTATATTTCTTTTGCATGTTTTGACTTCCAGAAGAATTTTGTTTGGTATAACATATTATTCAAACCTCCACAGTCGGTCATATGTTGCAAGTAGGTATGAATCAAGACTGTCATGATTGGTTGCAGAGGTCTAAGGTGTTAGACAAGGCTACAACAATCATGAGTGCTCATAAGTTCTGAGCATTGGACTCAACCCACGCTCACTGGAATCACTTCATGGAATTCTATCTCGAGGGATCGTGAGACGGTAATATCATATAAGTCTTCAAACCTAGAGATATGATTTGTTACTTACAAGTTGGTTATGCATTGATTGTACGAAAACGCATTGGTAACTCGATGTTATAAATCGTGCTCTTGTGTGTAATTCAATGAGTGGTAGAACAAACATATGAGTCGAAGTTTATCTATTCCTTCTTGGATTAGAAGCTGATATCTGGGCCCCCTCGATGATTTTGTTCTGTCCTATGTACCGGGCCCGGTCAAAACTAAGTTGATGTGTTCAATTAATTTCTTTGTCAAACAAATCAGAAATCGGGAAACAAACTGTTGGACAATAAGTAAGACATTGTTCCATGTATTTGTCCAACTGATATCTAGAACAGAGGATTATATGATCACTTATCTTAAATGGCGTACCATCATCTTCTCAGTCCCGAGAAACCTTGAAAAGAGCTACGATTGCCGATCGGTTCCTGAAGTCATACTTGTGGTAACAGTTATTAGACTTATCCAAGTGGGAGACTGTTGGATAAGGTGTCTAAGTCCATAACTATTTCTGTTATGCACTTGACCCGACTCGGCATGGTCCATTTGGGTTGCATGGCACCATGCAATTGGATAGACTAAATGAGAGAAATAACACTTGGAGATTATTAATATATTATAAGTTCTAATATATTAATAATATTATTTGATTAGTTTGATCAAGAATTAATTTAGAATTAATAAAGTGATCAAAAAGAGAACTAATTAAATATATGGGTTGATTATGTAAATCATCCATATCTTGTATAGTGGGCTAAGAGGCTCCATGGATTATCAAGTTGGGTTCCACCCATAGGATGCTCCATGGGAGTTACAAACCCATGGGTCATGGAAATGAAGAGTCATGACACATTAGGGATTACATGGTGTAACCCTAGATGTGTCAACACTATATAAGAAACATGTTCTCCACCTAAAATCGGCTACACTAAGAAAACAAGAGGGCTTGGCCGATTTTTAAGAAGTGTGTGTTCTCTCATAAGTTCTTCCAAGAGCATTTGGTGTTGTGTGAAGCATTTGAGGCATCACACTTGGGGTGCTAGGCTCACAAGGTTTCAAGGAACACAAACAACAACAAGGTAAGTTATTCTATCTATTATTCAAGTTAAAATTGTTCCCCATGTATGCTAGATAGGAATATAACCTTGGAATTCAACTTTGCATGATAATTAGACAAACATAGATCCAAGGTTATTAGGGTTGCATGACACTTAGGAAGTGTTAGAATGCTCAAAACCCAACACTTTCGTGTCTGACACCCTGTCACGCTCACTAGCTTACTTGCCCATGGCTAAGCTGCAACAACTGGAACATCCTCTATCCCCAAACCGGGTCACAAAATCCTCCTCGAAGCTTCTCAGATTCTCCAAAACTCTCACCGATTCGAGTATGGATCCTGTGCTTTCAGTAGTACGAGCCCAATAATACTTTCCACACCTATCCTTACTTTCCTTAGGAATCCGCCTGAATCCTCCAAGTCACTTCCTCAAAATGGTACACCCAAGTCTCACTGAGCCTCACTACTAACCCACTGAAACATATCCTAGGTTTTCCTAGGTTCTCGTACTCACCCAGTCCCCAGCTGCTGAAAGATTCCCAATAATGTCAACTAGCTACCTCATGAATATAGCTAGCTCACATTACTAAGAGTCCCACAAAGCATAAAGCAAGAAACATTCAAACAATGGAAAATCTAACCATCATATTCTAATCAAAACATTCTATCCTCAACTCATGGATCTGTACATGCAATTCAAAGGCTCATACAATCCGGCATAACCTAAACAGGCTATCCTATTACTGATTGATCAGTACTAACATTCAAGTCTACAAGCACATACAATAGGCGTATAAGGCATTCTTCCTAGATCCTCAGCCCTAATCTAGGATGCAGTTCTCATAATCATATCAGATCATAACATAACATGTATGGGTATCTTGGGGAAAACTTACTTGAGCTCAGATGATTGCACGCATCACACACCTTGTTCTTTTCAAAGTTTCTTTCTCATTTCAGACTTTTTTTTTATAAACTGATTTTACTTTTTAAATTTTTTCCTACCAAGTCCTTAGTTTGAATCCAGACAAACCCAAAAGTATGTCTGAATCCCTCAAACCAAGGATTTGATACCAACTTGTAACATCCCAAAAATACAGGCCAAAAAATTCATTTTTAAATATATTATTATAAAACCAACTGTATTATCAAACATCCATAATATCATGTCATGTCAAAAACAAAGTAGAAATAATCAAAACATGTTATCATAAAACAATATCAGAGTGTAATCCTGTAACATCCTGAATTTCCAGGTATATTAATTAATTAATTTATTTTGGAATTTGTGGAGGAACTTAGAGAGGTGGAGCCAAGACTCGCCGAGTAGAGTCGCGGATGTTCATCCGGGTTCGTGTCCGGACTTGGCGAGTCCATGCTGTTTAATGAAACCCTAATTATCCAGGTTTGGAGCCTATTTAAGGGCCCTTATAGCCTCCCATTGCGGCTACTAGTCCCTTGAGAGAACCCTAAGAGAGGTAAATCATTGTGATAGAGAAGAAATCACTTTTTGATCCTTGTATCCCTGGTTTAGCAAGAAGAGGGTGACAAGAGCAAGGAGGAGGTGCGATTCAAGCAAATCCAGAGTTCAAAGACTTCATCTTGAGGTAATAGTTCGAACCTCCTTCAGTTTTAGTGTTGATCTTTAGAGTTAGGGTTTTCTAACCCCTTTGGAGAGTGATTATGTGGAGCAAATGGTCCCTCTTCGAGTTTGTGCCTTGGATCTGGACTCAAAGAGGTCCAGAGACCTCAACCATTTGAGCTTTATGGGTTAGTTTGGGGTTATTAGACTTAGGTTGTCATTCTTGGGACCAAATCTTCTTTTGGTGCCTTGTTGTGGTTACACAAGCATCAAGTTCTGAACTTTACGTGACATTCATGCTTGAGGAGGCTAGATCTATGGTTTGGGGAAACAGATCTGACCTCAGGAGGTCAATAGAGTTTGTGCATGGCATGAACTCGCCGAGTTGTTCTTGAGACTTGGCGAGTAGGGTTAGGGTTTCATGTAAATTGTTCAGCGAGTAGACTCGCTGGGTTGGCGGATGAATCAGTGAGTCAGGAGGGAGTTAGAGGACTGGAGTTCAAGACGGTACTCGCCGAGTTGTTCTTGAGACTCGGCGAGTTGAGTCGGGGTGGCCCCGCGATTCATGGCTGGTATGGATCGTCGGGTATAGGGAGGGACTCGGCGTGTCAAGCGGGACAAAGGGTTAAAGGACATATGAGAACTCGTTGAGTCACCAGGGTGCACTCGGATAGTAGGGTCAAAGTGGGACCATTGACTTTATTGACTTTTAGGGTTTGGTTGTCAATAGAGTCCTTGTGACAAGAGGGGAGGGTAAAATAGTCTTTTACCTTTCTGAGAGTGCCAATGGCAGGTTGAGTCTAGTCTCGAGAGTTATATTTATAAGAGTATTTATTTTGTGAATAGGCAGAGGCTAGGCAATATTTTCCATCGAGTCAGAGATTTACCGAGACACCTGAGGTGAGTCTTCTCATTGTACTTTACCTGGTGTGGTAACAGAGTTATGTGACAGAGTACTATAGAGATATATGCCAGTGTATTTGCATGTTGTTTGTGTGTTGTGATTTATTGTGATATGTGTTATGCATGATTCAGAGTTACAAAGTTGGGACTTTCGGGTCCCTAGAGTTAGGGCCAGAGGGCCCACAGAGAGTTAGGGCTAGAGGGCCCCACAGAGACACATTGACCAAAGGGTCAACAGAGTACAGCCTCGAGTGGCTATTATGTGTTAGAGTGGTATTTTGGGGAACTCACTAAGCTTATGCTTACAATGTTTAGTGTTATGTGTTTCAGGTACCACTGATGACCACAGGAAGGCGCTGACTTGATTCATACACACACATGGGATTTATGTATTTTGATCTTGGGGGATATTTTATGAAACAAAGACATGATGTTATGGCATTTTATGAATAAAGGAGTTTGTAAAAATGTGTTTGAAAATGCGAAAAATTTGTTTTAATTTTTACGGTGTTACAATTTGGTATCAGAGCCTTGGTTTGAGGGATTCGGGTGCACCTTCGGGCGTATCTGAACTCAAACCGAGGATTTGAGGAATTTTTTTTATGATAAAACAAGTTTTCAAAAGAAGAAATTACGAGACAAACAGAGCAGAATCGTGTGTACGAACAGCCAGCGCCCAAACGGTGATTTCCCAAATTACCATTACTATAAGTGTTATAAGATATGATGTGATATATTATATGATGAGCTATGTTATGCATGCTAGAGTAGACTAGGTATTCTTATTACGACTAGAGTGGCCTGATATATGATGCCTGAGTCTAGGAGTCTTGCTGCTAGGAATATTTCAGAGTGTTCAGGTAGCAACAAGGAGGTTGTGAGAGATCTGCTTGCGAGTATCATATGATTAGAAAGAGTAGAGTGCTTGGGACTTGGGACTCTGGGAGGAGGACTTGGGG
The DNA here is from genome assembly GCF_052625555.1 of Lactuca saligna. Lineage (NCBI taxonomy): Eukaryota > Viridiplantae > Streptophyta > Magnoliopsida > Asterales > Asteraceae > Lactuca > Lactuca saligna. Next base: position 187,922,214 of record NC_136417.1, on the reverse strand, counting down.
TGAATGCTGATGCGATGTGGATGGTAGTATTGGGCCCATACTACTGAAGACACTGGGTCAGTGCACAACCCAAGTAAGAATCCTTGGAGTACCAAGGGACAAGTAGGATGGAGTATTCGAGTGTAAGTATACTCAAGCGAGTCCCTGATATTATTCTTATGTTGTATTTTCAGAGAGAGAGATCATGGTTGGGACTCGGCACACACCAGGGACCAGCGATACGAGGGATGAGGAGATCCGTAGGATCATCCAGGAGGAGGTGGCTGCGGCCATCAGGGCAGAGATACCAGAGATGTTCGGGTCTACCAAGACCACACTAATAGAGAAATTTGATGAGAAGTACGCCGCTCTTTCTGAGGCTGCTGTTGCTGCGGCCACTGCAGCTATAGCTACGGCGACACCGCAGGGTGGTGATGCGTTGCTATTCCGAGAGTTCTGCACACAAAACCACAGGAGTTTGACGGGACCCAGGACCCGATTGCGGCGATGAGACAGATTTCAGACATAGAGGGGTGTTTCTTTACTTGCTCATATCCTGAGCATTTGAGAGTCCGGTTTGCGCTGAACCAGCTTCGCTTGGGAGCGAATGATTGGTGGAAGTTTGTGACGATGCACTATACGCCTGCTAAGCTTGCGGCAGTGACCTGGGAGAGGTTCACTGCCATGTTCTGAGATAAGTACATTCCCCAGGTGGAGAGGGAGCGTTTGGCACAGGAGTTTTTGACCCTCAAATAGGGTACTGAGTCTGTTACGGTGATTACGAGGATGTTTCATGAGCGGGCGATGTTCTACCAAAAGCACGTGTCCTCCAAGCAGGCACGTATACGCCGATATTTGAGCATTCTGAGGAGGGATATACGTGAGTTCGTGGCGAACTCAACGTACCGGACATTTTCCGAGCTTCAGGAGAATACCCGGAAGAGGGAGATAGAGCTGGAGACTCAGGCTAGGGAGGAGGATGAGTCTCAAGGGAGGGATCGGCGATTGGTGCAGTCTCAGCCGGTAGCCAAGCGGGCCAAGCCCACCGATTCTAGATCAGGGAGCCAGAGGGACCGCACTTGTGGCAAGTGCGGCAAGAGCCACGACGGGGTGTGCAGAGCAGGGTTGTCACACCCCGAAAATCAAAGGCGGAAACATTTCCGGGGTGGACTACCACGTTGTGTATCAAATCCAATGTACATAGTAATCACAGTAAACAAACATTACATTACGTATATATATGAAAGTTTACATTTGTTTCAAAAGTAAAGTTATACAAGATGTACATATGCATCATATTAACAAAAGTTGAGACGAATCTTCCACGCACTCCGTCTTCACCAAAAGAGATCACCGGGTACCTGTCTAACATGGACCTGAGAATACAAGTAGTTTGAAAATCAGCATAAAGCTGGTGAGTTCATAAGCGGTTTTGTTTTATGAAAATGTATCAGTTTCCTTTATTTTCCGAAAAGGTTTGTTATTCAAGAAAATCCCGTATTTTCTTATGTGAAGTTAGTTTAGTTATCATTTGTTACCAATTCAATTACGTGTTGTATTTTACCCCAGGAAAATCCCATATTTTCCTAATTGTAAGACCAGTTGTATATCACAAAGTATAGTTTAATACACAAAACTATATGTTGAAAATCTTGGGATCACTATCCCAAAAGAGATATAAGATAGTTTGACACATATGAAAGTACAGATTTAAGATCATGGGACTACCATCCCGGACTAGACACGAGATAATTTGATATATATGGAAATATAGATTGAAAACCATGGGATCACTATCCCGGACAAGATATAGATTTAGACCATGGGATTACCATCCCGTACTTAATATAGATTGAATTCATGGGATTATTATCCCGTAATAGATATAGATTAAAGACCATGGGATCACTATCCCGTATAAGATATAGATACAAAACCATGGGATCACTATCCCATATAAGATATAGTTAAAGACCATGGGGAAAAACATCCCATACAAGTTATAGATATAAAACCATGGGATCACTATCCCGGACTAGATACAAAATAGTTTGATAATATCATGGGATCACTATCCCGAAAGAGATATAGATTCTAAAACCCGAACTATGAATAAACTAATATTAATACACATTGTGAGTCGGGTAACCATGCTAATACGACAACGAGACCTCCTTGACGTTTGTCAGACGTTGAAACGATATCCAAAAATTTGTCACCCCAGGCGTGCCCGCCTAACTGTAGCTAGCAGTTAAGGTGTGGGATTGTCAGTCCCGAATAGATCTATTCACAAATTCCGTGCTCTCCCTCCAGGAGACTCTGGTTACACTTCCGGGGAGGATTTACTGATCATCCATAAAGGGTAGTGACTATCTCACAAACTAGTACTAAACTATTCACAGGGTTCTCATACGATATCGACATACAGAAGATTACGAAATGTAATACAACGAATATAGATAATACAATGAAATTATCTGACAATACATTCAAATGATACGGAGATAAACTGAATCAGACATAGTTTATCTAATAACTTTATATGGATATCAGTACATGATAAAACGAACAGTAAAGAACCCCAAATTATTCCCATAATAATTTGATTAGTTTTGTTATTTCCTTAACTAAAATCCATTTAGTTGTAATTGATAAATCATTCCTTATGCACAGCATAATACATAAGGAGTAAAAGAGTTTATAAGATTGTCAGATATAAATTGAAACATATAAATGTTATGATTTGAAAACAATTATAGTTTGCTTGTATTCCCCCCTGAAAACATGGAAAACAGTGAAAAGGGCGTAGGGGTATGAACTCACCGGACGAGAAATGTGACGATTTAGATGCTAAGAGTTGATCCGGGGCTTGTAAACACACAAGGTTCCTAATTATGATGTAAAGATACAAATTTGTATCTAATTAGGACATTAGATTGATTGTTGGATAGGGACAATTGTTTCTAGTCGCGAAAACACTCCGATACAAGTGTTTGGAGGGACCCGGGTGGCATTTAGGGATATGTAATGATGTGAAGGACTTAGGAAATGAGTTTACTCCGCAAGAGTACACTTCTAAGTGGTGTTTACGGCTAGAACACCCATTCCCCATGAGTTTACGCGTAAACTCATGGTGGGTGGTTTATGGTGCAATTTGGACTTCAAATACTTAGGGGACAAATTTTAGATTTGGTTGAAGGGTTTGGAATAAGTTTTAATCACCAAAATGACACATTTTAGGGAGTTTATGGCCTAGCATGGTCTCATGGCCGTAAACTCCTATAAACCCATGAAAAGTTGTGTTTTTGGATTCCAAATTAATCACATGTGATTGCTAAAATTATCCCAAGGCCTTATATGCATTTGTATGGAATTTTGAAGGGGTTTTTGGAGTTTACGGCCAATGAGACCCCTCTCATGGCCGTAAACTCTCTTAGAGAGTAAATCCATGTGTTTTAATGCCAAAAACTTGTTTGTATGGACTTCTAAAATTCATTCCAAGGCTTTAGGGGTGGTTTAAGGACATTTTGACATGTGTTTATGAGTTTACGGCCAAAGGCTATGTGCTTAGGCCGTAAACTCCAATATGTAGTGTGTTTGATGTGTTTAAGGTCTCCAAACCATTTTTAGATGATTCTAGGATTTACCACAAGGTCATTGGTTGAGTTTCAAGGCATTTGGACATGTTTTAAGGCATAAAATCCCCCATTTAGAGGAGTTTACGGCCCAAGCACATGTCTTAGCCTTAAACTCTTGTTTGTCCCCCAAAAATGATGTTTCAAGTGTCCAAATGATAATACCAATTTTCTACAAGTCATATCTAAGCCTTGTTTGTGATTTGGAGGGGTTTAAGGGCATAAAACCCCCATATATATGAGTTTACGGCCCAAGAATGAGCCTTGGCCATAAACTCCTTTAAATGCCTCAAAACTCATGTTTTAAATGTTATATGTCCATTCCATTAAGCCATTAAGCCATATCTAAAGTCCAATAGTGCTTAGGAGGGGTTTTAGGGCTTAAAAACCCACTTATTATGTGTTTACGGCCCATGAATGCTCCATGGCCGTAAACTCATGAATGTGGTCACAAATCATGTTTTGAAATCGAATTTGAAGGCTAAGAAGGTTACATAACAAGCTAGGGAAAGTACCTTAGAGATTTGAGGCCTTAAATTTGAGTTTTGGACCCTTAATCTTGGATTTAGGAGAGAGGTTAGAGAGAGAGTAGAGAGAGAAGAAAAAAGCTTCAAATGGATGCTAAAACACGTTTATATAGGTCCTAAAACTTGGACACGGAGGAATTCTACCCGATACCGACGTTAAACGCGGCTTTTGGTCGCACCCGATTAAGTTTCCGTCACCCGGCGGGGACATTTCTAAAACTTATGAAAATAATTATTTTGGGTTAATTACGCGAGTTCCTGAGTGGTTTAGACACTCATTAAATTATCATATAAGTTTAAATAATTTGACCCAAAGTGAAAACGGAACGAATTTGATAACGGCGACTTTTTCTGGTAGAACGGGTTTTGGCGACGAACAACTTCGGGTTGTTACATTATCCCCCCGTTAGAGGGAATTTCGTCCCGAAATTCAAAGAATAAGATATAGATCATGAATTTGAAATGAGACACGAATGGATTGTTACTTCGGATCTTCACTTTCTCAAGTGGAATCGGGTCTCTACTGGGTGTTCTAGTGAGTTCTCACTATCGGGACGTGTCCTTGTTTCGTACCTTGACTCTCTCTCAATCTATGATATCAATCGGTTTTCTCATGGAAGTTCCAACCCTGGATGACTTCGGTTTCCTCAAGGAATCACTAGGGTTTTGTTGGGTAAAAGCTTCTAAGGATTCGAGACATGATGTACTGGATAGCTATTAACAAGTTCTACGAGCATCCGAACCCTGAAGATTGTAGAATCAATCTCTACGAAGACCTCGAAAAGTATGAGGTGGGACTAAACTTTAGACGTTCGAATGAAATTCCCGGAAACTCTTCGGGACAAACTTTTAGTAGAAAAGGGCTACTAACTTCCCGTTTCTCAATGATCACAGAAACGAGGGATGTGTGGTAATTCGTATCAGGAAAACTTTTGAGTTTTAAAGCATAAAACAATACAAAGATTTGATGCTGAAGATCATGAGAGTTAGGTCGAGGAAAAGATATAGACATGCGACCCTCTCGAATTTAAGATAGCAACATGAATGAGGCTCAGTCATTCCATGTTAAACGTAGCATCAAAGCATTCTCGTGAAAAGTTTTCCATTTAACCGAATGGAACATAATAGTCCTCTGGACCGAGGATTCAATCTATAGGTACGAAGTTAGTGTTCTCTATCTCACTGGTTAGTCGTCTCGATGATACACATTTCGATCACATACGAAGGATTGGGTTTAGAGAACGTTCGAATAGATAGATAACAGGTTTCCCTCTAAATACTGGAATCGAAAAGAGTTGAAGGTATAAGAGTTATCAAAGAGAAGTATACCTGCGGCAACAGAGGGATCAGTGGTGGTAGTTACTTTGGGGCAATTCCTTTTGAAGTGCCCTGCTTCACCACAATTGTAGCAGGCCGGACTGATTCCTGCTCCCGATGATTGGTTCGTTGATTTGGCTGGTTTTCTGCAGGTTCGAGCAAGATGGCCCTTCTTGCCATAGTTGTCGCAGATCCTTTCGCGACATGGGCCAGGAATGCGGTGATGGTAGTTGCACTTACCACACCAAGGAAGGGTACCGATGTATCCACTGGTAGGAGTTTGGGCTGTAGAGCCGACAGCTGAAATAACAACAGGGGCAGTAGCAGCATGGACTGCTACCATTTGCTGTTTCTTAGAAGATCCTTTCGTACTTGGGGCCTTCCGCTTGTTCCGAGATTTCCTTTTACTTTCACCTCCACTTGTGTCTGATTCAGGAGTGGTAGCTTCCTCGTCAGAGTTGTCTTCATGATCGATCAAGATTTCGCAAGACATTTAGCGCTGTCGTAGGTGTCTGGCTTCGCAGCCAAGACATTCCCTTTTGTTGGTTGGGTCAATCCCCAGATGAATCTCTCGATCTTTTTACTCTCCGGGGTAACCATTACCGGACAGAGTAATGCTAGGTCATCGAACCTTGAGGTATAAGCAGCTATGTTGGAACCCTTCATCTTAAGGTTCCAGAGTTCGTGTTCTAGTTTCTGAATTTCTCCCCGAGGGCAATACTTTGCAAGCGGAAGCTCCTTCATAGCTTCCCAACCCATGGCATTGATGGGTTTTGAGCATTCTAACACTTCCTAAGTGTACATGCAACCCTAATAACCTTGGATCTATGTTTGTCTAATTTGTCATGCAAAGTTGATTTCCAAGGTTATATTCCTATCTAGCATACATGGGGAACAATTTAAACATAAAGTATAGATAGAATAACTTACCTTGTTGTTGCTTGTGTTCCTTGAAACCTTGTGAGCCTAGCACCCCAAGTGGTGATGCCTCAAATGCTTCACACAACACCAAATGCTCTTGGAAGAACTTATGAGAGAATACACACTCTTCAAAAATCGGCCAAGCCCTCTATTACTTAGTGTATATGTGTAACCGATTTGGGAGGAGATCATATTACTTATATAGTGTTGACACATCTAGGGTTAAACCCTAATGTGTCATGACTCTTCATTTCCATGACCCATGGGTTTGTAACTCCCATGGAGCATCCTATGGGTGGAACCCAACTTGATGATCCATGGAGCCTTTTAGCCCACTATACAAGATATGGATGATTTACTTAATCAACCCATATATTTAATTAGTTATCTTTTGATCACTTAATTAATTCTAAATTAATTCTTGATCAAACTAATCAAATAATATTATTAATATATTAGAACTTATAATATATTAATAATCTCCAAGCGTTATTTCTCTCATTTAGTTTATCCAATTGCATGGTGCCATGCAACCCAAATGGACCATGCCGGGTCGGGTCAAGTACATACCAGAAATAGTTATGGACTTAGACACCTATCTTGTTCCTTGTTCCTCTATGCTTCTATCATATTGATATGTATATGACATAATTTTATATTGTAACTGTTATTAAACTCACTAAGCATCACCTGCTTATCCCTCTCAATGTTTAAAACTATTGCATGTGATAAGCATCCGGTATAGTTATGTACTGGTAGAAAATTTAGAATAGATAATATTATAACTTTTGTATTGTATTCCTGGGAAAGTATGTAATATGTGTAAAACTTTGTAAAAATCTTAATAGTCGGTTTGTATCCAGTCTATGTAAATAAACTATCAATGTAAAATATTGTTTTATAAATATGCATGTAGCATGTTTTGGAGTAAAAATATTGTGAAGTATGAAAGTTTGGGTCTTTCAGAAATAAGATGTAGTTTTAGAAAGAATGGAGAAAAGGTCTTTCAATCATGGTATCAGAGAAATAGTTTAAGTGAACTAGATATCACAGATTGGTATTTAGACTTAAACGGTTGGAAGTTCAATATATGAACGGATTCATTAGGAATATATGGATACAAACCATAGGAAAGATTTAAGTAAAGTATTAGGTAATAATAAATCGTAATATTCTAAATATTACATTGCTCCAAATTTTCAGAAGAATGGTTGATCGGGAAGATAGCCATACACCAGAAGTGGGTGGAGATCCTAAACTTGGTGAAGTAAATACTCCAGTATCCCCTCGAGAGGAGCGACTCTTGGGTAAACTTACTGGTATCATTCAACAGACTCTTGAAGAACATAAGAAGGATAATGATAAAGTCAAATAGAAAGCCACTAGAGAATCTTCAAAAAGAGATGTGAAGCGTCCCTCGTTCAAAGATTTCAAGAGTAGTACTGCTATGGAGTTTTCAGGTGCCATTAATCCTATTATTGTTCTTACCTGGATCCAGAATACAGAAAAAGTATTCTATATCTCTCATGTGATAAATGAAGACAAAGTCAATTATGCCTCCGCAATGTTAACTGGAGAAGCCATGGTCTGGTGGGAAGCAACATTTGAAGCTCTTAAAGAGTATGATTAGGAGAATCTGTATTGGGGAATGTGATGGGTTTTGAGCATTCTAACACTTCCTAAGTGTACATGCAACCCTAATAACCTTGGATCTATGTTTGTCTAATTTGTCATGCAAAGTTGATTTCCAAGGTTATATTCCTATCTAGCATACATGGGGAACAATTTAAACATAAAGTCTAGATAGAATAACTTACCTTGTTGTTGCTTGTGTTCCTTGAAACCTTGTGAGCCTATCACCCCAAGTGGTGATGCCTCAAATGCTTCACACAACACCAAATGCTCTTGGAAGAACTTATGAGAGTATACTCACTTCTTCAAATCGGCTAAGCCCTCTATTTCTTTGTTGCAAGTGTGTAACCGATTTCGGAGGAGATCATATTACTTATATAGTGTTGACACATCTAGGGTTAAACCCTAATGTGTCATGACTCTTCATTTCCATGACCCATGGGTTTGTAACTCCCATGGAGCATCCATGGAGCATCCTATGGGTGGAACCCAACTTGATGATCCATGGAGCCTTTTAGCCCACTATACAAGATATGGATGATTTACTTAATCAACCCATATATTTAATTAGTTATCTTTTGATCACTTAATTAATTCTAAATTAATTCTTAATCAAACTAATCAAATAATATTATTAATATATTAGAACTTATAATATACTAATAATCTCCAAGCGTTATTTCTCTCATTTAGTTTATCCAATTGCATGGTGCCATGCAACCCAAATGGACCATGCCGGGTCGGGTCAAGTACATACCAGAAATAGTTATGGACTTAGACACCTTATCCAACAGTCTCCCACTTGGATAAGTCTAATAACTATTACTGCAAGTATGACTTCAGGAACCGATCGGCAATCGTAGCTCTTTTCAAGGTTTCTCGAAACTGAGAAGATGATGGTACGCCATTTAAGATAAGTGATCATATAATCCTCTGTTCTAGATATCAGTCGGACAAATACATGGAACAATGTCTTACTTATTGTCCAACATTTGTTTCCCGATTTCCGATTTGTTTGACAAAGAACTTCATTGAACACATCAATTTAGTTCTGACCGGGCCCGGTACACAGGTCAAAACAAAATCATCGAGGGGCCCAGATATCAGCTTCTAATCCAAGAAGGAACAGATAAACTTCGACTCATATGTTTGTTCTACTACTCATTGAATTACACATAAGAGCACGATTTTATAACATCGAGTTACCAATGCGTTTTTCGTACAATCAATGCATAACCAACTCGTAAGTAACAAATCATATCTCTAGGTTTAAAGACTTATATGATATTACCGTCTCACGATCACTCGAGATAGAATTCCATGAAGTGATTCCAGTGAGCGTGGGTTGAGTCCAATGCTCAGAACTTATGAGCACTCATGATTGTTGTAGCCTTGTCCCAGACCTCTACAACCAATCATGACAGTCTTGATTCATACCTACTTCCGACATATGACCGACTGTGGAGGTTTGAATAATATGTTAAACCAAACAAAATTATTCTGGAAGTCAAAACATGCAAAAGAAATATAGTAAACGATCGACAAGAGATAGCAACACTTTACTTATAAATAAAACACTTTTATTCATCATCAAATGTCAATTACACTTTACAAATTTCGAGATTATCTAACTACTAAATTTAATATCATCCTTCAGCCCTATGCTCCGAGCATGCTGGAGATGCTTAACCCGAGTCAGTCCCTTCGTGAGGGGATCTGCTGGGTTCTCATCCGATGATACCCTCTTTGCCACGAGGAGTCCTTCTTCGATCCGATGTCTGATGAAATGGTATTTTCTGTCGATGTGTCTGGATCTCCCGTGATCCCTTGGTTCCTTGGCTAAGGCAACAGCACTTTCACTATCACAGAAAATTTCCATCGGCTCTTTAATAGCTGGTACAACTCCAAGGTCTCCAATGAAGTTCCTCAGCCATAACGCCTCCTTTGCCGCTTCGCTAGCTGCAATATACTCTGATTCACAAGTAGAATCTGCCACTGTCTCTTGCTTGGAACTCTTCCAAGAAATTGCTCCTCCATTTAGGGTAAAGACCCAGCCCGACTGAGAGCGGAAGTTATCCCTATCAGTCTGGAAGCTAGCATCACTATACCCTACAACTCTCAAGTCATCACTCCCACCGAGGGTAAGGACCCAGTCCTTAGTCCTTCGTAGGTACTTGAGAATATTCTTTACCGCAATCCAGTGTGCCTTTCCAGGGTTCCCCTGAAACCTGCTAACCATGCTCAAGGCAAAAGCTACATCAGGTCGAGTACACGTCATAGCATACATGATCGAACCTACAGCCGAAGCATAAGGTATTCGACTCATTTCTGCTATCTCAGCCTCAGTGCTAGGGCTTTGTGTCTTACTCAGCTTGGCGCTACTCTGGATGGGCAACTCTCCTTTCTTGGAGTCTTGCATTCTGAATCTCTTCAGAACCTTCTCCAAGTAGGTACTTTGACTAAGTCCAATTAGTCTTTTACTCCGATCTCTCAAGATCCTTATCCCCAAAATATAGGCAGCTTCACCAAGGTCCTTCATAGCGAAACACTTTCCAAGCCAGGACTTTACTTCCTGCAGGGTTGGAATGTCGTTTCCTATGAGTAGTATGTCATCCACATACAATACCAAAAAGCTAACTATACTCCCACTAGCCTTGACATATACACAAGATTCATCTTCACTCCTAGAAAAGCCAAATTCCTTGACCTTTTCATCAAAGCAAAGATTCCATCTGCGAGGTGCTTGCTTTAATCCATAAATGGATTTCTCAAGCTTACACACTCTATTAGGGTACTTGTTGCTGACAAAACCCTCTGGCTGACTCATGTAAACATCTTCAGCCAACTTCCCATTAAGGAAAGCGGTTTTGACATCCATTTGCCAAATTTCATAGTCATGAAATGCGGCTATGGCTAACAGAACCCGAATAGACTTAATCTTGGCTACCGGAGAAAAGGTCTCATCATAATCCACTCCAGGAATTTGAGAGAAGCCCTTTGCAACCAGTCTAGCCTTATAAGTGTGTACTTTACCATCCATGTCGGTCTTCTTCTTGAAGACCCATTTGCACCCTACAGTCTTTCGACCTGGTACATTCTCAACCAAGTTCCAAACTCGATTGTCATACATGGATTGTATCTCGCTATCCATAGCCTCTTTCCATTTGGCAGACTCGGGGCCCGCCATGGCTTCCTCGTAGCTGTTAGGGTCATCTTGACTTACTAGTGTCTCATCACTAATAAGTGTCTCACCTTCTGCAGTAATATGGAATCCATAGTAATGCTCAGGTGCACTCCTAACTCTCGTGGAACGCCTTAGAGGTACAGATTCGTCAATTGGCTCAACAGGAGTTTCCTCCTCAAGTTGAGGGCTAGAGTTTGAAGTTCCTTCACCACTTGACTCTTGAATTTCTTCAAGATCAACTTGCCTCCCACTGTCTCCTTGGCTTATAAACTCTCTCTCTCGAAAGACTCCTCTTCTTGCTACAAAGACCACATTGTCACTAGGTCTGTAGAAGAGGTAACCAAAGGATTGCTGTGGGTAGCCGATGAAAATACACCTCTCGCTTCGGGGTTCGAGCTTATCATGAGTCTCGCGTCTCACGAAAGCCTCGCAGCCCCAAATTTTGATGTGGTCTAGTTTAGGTACTTTACCAGTCCACATCTCGTGAGGAGTTTTGGAAACTTTCTTTGTAGGGACTAGATTAAGGATATGGGCGGCAGTCTCTAAGGCATACCCCCAGAATGAGATTGGTAGCGAAGCTCGAGTCATCATGGAACGAACCATGTCCAACAAGGTTCGATTACGCCTCTCAGCCACACCATTCAACTGCGGTGTCCTGGGAGGTGTCAATTGTGAGATAATCCCACATTCCTTTAGATAGTCGAGGAACTCTGAACTAAGATACTCACCACTTCGATCGGATCGAAGCATCTTAATGTTCCTGCCCAATTGATTCTCGACTTCCTGTTTAAATTCCTTAAACTTCTCGAAAGTCTCTGACTTATGCTTGATTAAGTAGACATATCCATATCTACTGTAATCATCGGTAAAAGTCAAATAATAACGATTAGCATCCCTTGTGGCATGTTTGAATGGTCCACACACATCCGTGTGTATAAGGTCCAACAAACCTTCACCCCTTTCACATGAGCCTGTGAAGGGTGACTTTGTCATTTTTCCAAGTAAGCATGATTCGCAACTATCATTTGACTTTAGGTCAAACGACTCCAAGACTCCATCCTTTTGGAGTTGGCCTATGCGTTTCTTGCTTATATGTCCAAGATGACAATGCCATAATGATGCTTTATCCAAGTTATTATTATTAGTAGAATCAATACACAAAACATCACAAGGTAATGCTTTAAAATAAAGTACATTATTAAAGAAAGCATTAATCGAACCAACTTCATTATCAAACGAAAAGGTGAAACCTTGTTTGTACAATGCATGAAAGGAAATAATATTTCTTGCCATTTCTGGCGAATAACAACACTTATTCAAATCTAAATTTAACCCACTACTTAGCGATAAAGTATAAACTCCAATCTTGGTGACAGGTGTAACTTTCCTATTCCCCATGATTAAGTTTATTCTTCCTTGCTCCACATTCTCACTTCTTCCTAGTCCCTGCAAGTCACAACAAATATGAATACCGCAACCTGTATCAAGGACCCAAGATTTCGAATGGGGTGAGTTATTAGAAATGATAGTGTAAATACCTGCATGGTTGGGTTTGACTTTCCCATCCTTTACATCTTGCTGGTACTTTGGGCAGTTCCGCTTCCAATGATCTTTTTCGTGGCAATAGAAGCATTCAGCCTCTTTTGGGTCAGAAGAAGGAGTAATGAAACCTTTCTTGGTTCCACTTGAAGAAGAGCCATCAAGGGTCCGAGCCTTGGTACCCTTTGAAGATCTCTTTCTCTTCCTCCCTCGACTCTGCCCGATTGCCAAGACCGGAGTTGTTTCTGGAGTAGGAGTGATAGCAACCGACTTCCCCTTAAGACCTGTTTCTGCGGTCTTGAGAAGTCCCTGAAGTTTGCTGAGGGTGACCTCTTCCTTGTTCATGTGATATGTCATGCGGAATTGATCATAGCACGATGGTAAGGAGTGAAAAATGATATCTATTGCAAGCTCCTCAGGGAAGTTCACATTGAGCTTCAGCAACCGATCCACATACCTTTGCATTTTCTGCATGTGGCTCGTGACGGACTCTCCGTCCTTCATCATGGTCGTTATCATGGAGCAGATGACTTCGTACCTCTCTTGTCGTGCACTTTGATGGTATCTTTCCATCAAATCTTGGTGCATTTCATAAGGGTAGAAGTCTTCATAAGACTTTTGGAGTTCAGCTGTCATGGTGGCTAACATGATGCAAGCCACCTTGGTTGCATCTCTTTCATGAGTATGAAAGTCAGCGATCTCCTGGGGAGTTGCAGTGGACTCGTCAATTTCCTTAAGCTCCTTGTCAAGGACATATTCTTTGTCCTCGTAGCGGGTAATCATCCTGATGTTTCTGATCCACTTATTGAAGTTGGATCCATCAAAGGTGACTTTCCCACACAGACTCATAAGAGTAAAGGAGCCATTAGGATTCGAGCCAGAAGCATTATTTGAAGACATCTGAAAAGAAGAACAAGTTTAGTTTAGATTTAAGAGAGTCCTTAATAAAACACCCAAATGTAATATTAAGGCTAGGATCCAATCACAATATAATATAACTTAGAAGAGGTATGCCGTAATCTAAGCTATACCATATTTGAAAGGTAGGTGAATGACGATTCACCAATTTCCACCACGAAAACCGAAATATTAAATATTTAGTTTTTTATTGGTTTTAGAAATTCCTAGATTCTTTGAGATCCGATGAACTTTTTCAAAGGCATGTTTCAATCTCGGGAGTGCCCTCCAGGTTTTGTGACTGGGATGCCGAGGATCACAAAACGAGGTGTGAAGTAACCATGCAAATCACTTGGTACCCTTAAATTTTATCACTCAATCGATGTGCCGGTAAACCACACACACTCCACCGATACTATAATAAACCTTAAGTCACCCTTTACCTACCTTGTTAAGTCCAAGTTAGTGTGCCGGTTAACCACACACGCTCCACCAACGACTCAGACAAAGTGTAAAGTGTAATTTCATGGATTAGCACCTTATTCACATTTTTCCTAAAGTAACTAAGATTGGGAATTTAATAAACATTTAGTTACTTTATATATTCATCATATTTTGAATGAGAATTAATAAGTCCTTGTCTTACTCGTTCGGCTAACGACCTTCCACCAGTCAAGCAAGCGGTGGGTGAGAATATACACCCATTAAGTCACCATTTTATAGGCAACAACCTTATACCCACCTTATAGACCGGCTTCGTGAATGAGGCGTACTAGTGGTAAGACGACTTGTTCTTATACATATATATATATAATTATTAAATCATCATAATATAAGTATAAGGGTTGAATTTTAACTTTTAAAATTCTAGGGGTTGGAACTAAAGTTTTAACTTAACTTTACTTGTTCCAAAACTTGAGGGCAAGTTTTGTAACTTTCAAAACTTTTCATTTCTTGTAACTTATGAGTTTAATAGAGTCATAAAATGAAGACTCTTCATTTTTATAACTCTTGTGTTTTCTTAATGGTTTTAACTCAAGTGTGACTCTTGGTTTTCCATAACTTAAGGATAAGTTATGAACTCCATTAAAACACATTATGATCAAGAATTAAACTACCAAATAGGTTACAAATAATTCCTATGATCATCTAAAACATCATAAGAACAAGAACATGAATATGAACACAATCAAAAATTACATAAAACTTTGTAATTTTGATAACTAGTTGTTGTAAATGAATTAGCAAGACATTACACCACCAAAAACAAGTTTACATTTACTAAAACAGCTTAGGGTAACGTTTCTAATTCATTTTCCAGCAACTGAATCGAAATTCTGCACTCATTCGACCCTACTCGCCGAGTGCATGAACATGACTCGCCGAGTTGGTTGAAGATACACATGGACTCGACGAGTCCCCCCAATAGACTCGACGAGTCCGTTCGCAGACAGCAAATTTTCGATTCTATTTTCAACTTTTAAGCACAAATAAGAACAAACAAGCCTAGGCTCTGATACCACTGATGGGTTTTGAGCATTCTAACACTTCCTAAGTGTACATGCAACCCTAATAACCTTGGATCTATGTTTGTCTAATTTGTCATGCAAAGTTGATTTCCAAGGTTATATTCCTATCTAGCATACATGGGGAACAATTTAAACATAAAGTATAGATAGAATAACTTACCTTGTTGTTGCTTGTGTTCCTTGAAACCTTGTGAGCCTAGCACCCCAAGTGGTGATGCCTCAAATGCTTCACACAACACCAAATGCTCTTGGAAGAACTTATGAGAGAATACACACTCTTATGAAATCGGCCAAGCCCCCTTATTACTTAGTGTGCATGTGTGTAACCGATTTGGGAGGAGATCATATTACTTATATAGTGTTGACACATCTAGGGTTAAACCCTAATGTGTCATGACTCTTCATTTCCATGACCCATGGGTTTGTAACTCCCATGGAGCATCCATGGAGCATCCTATGGGTGGAACCCAACTTGATGATCCATGGAGCCTTTTAGCCCACTATACAAGATATGGATGATTTACTTAATCAACCCATATATTTAATTAGTTATCTTTTGATCACTTAATTAATTCTAAATTAATTCTTGATCAAACTAATCAAATAATATTATTAATATATTAGAACTTATAATATATTAATAATCTCCAAGCGTTATTTCTCTCATTTAGTTTATCCAATTGCATGGTGCCATGCAACCCAAATGGACCATGCCGGGTCGGGTCAAGTACATACCAGAAATAGTTATGGACTTAGACACCTTATCCAACAGGCATTTGCTACAGGTAAGGTTAAGGATTTGACTCGGCCGTTCCACCAGGTCAGGGCTTTGTCAAGGAAAGTGCAGGCGGTGAACTTTACTTTGTCAGACTCCGAACAGGCACATATTTCGAAGATTGATTCGATTTTCTCGAACCATCGAGTTAGGGAAATGACACCTCCAGTGCCATCAAAGGTTGTGGGTTTTGCGTTCATGAAGTCTTTATAGGAACCCCCTCTTCGGTGTTCCTGGCTGTCTTCTGGATTTTGGGGCTGGGGACCACCTACGGAGCCACCAGGATTCATTTGTGACATGGCTGCCACCATTGCAGCAGTCAAAACTGTTTGAAGTGATGCGAGATCAAATTGAGGAGAAGGTGGTGGCGGAGGAGGATTGTCGTTGTTCTTGGAGCTGGGTCTCTTTCTTGGAGGCATCTTGATCTAAAAAGATCAGGAAAGAGAGGATTATAAGTCCTCTGAATTGGATCAAGAGATATGGAACAAGGGATATCTCATCAAGACAGATATAGCATCATACTAAGCGATAAAGCAGGAAAGAGTTATTAAGACAGAACATTTTATCGCTAGAGGGATGTTCAAGTAACATCGCGTATACAAGGATTTTCTATGAAGGATTGACTCGAGAAATACTCCCATAGTATTTCATGGTTCCCTGCAGCAGCGATTCGTTGTTTGGGATATTAGGTAAGTTTTAGGCATGCTGCGTACCACAGTCACTCCCAAGCACATGTTGGCCGTGTCTCGAATGAATATAGTTGGCCAGGCTATATTCACCCTAGACAGGACTACATAATTGCCCAGGTTTAACCGCAGTGTACAACACCCATTTACTTATGTTTTGTTCTACTTGAAGTTACGGATTTCGACGGTTCGGTATACTTGTATACTTTTGAAAATACTTATAGTTTTGAAGATACTATTACTTCAGAGCACTGAGGCCCTTTAGTGTTTATAGTTTTATACCATGTAAGGTTTGGTATACTCCGTTCACTATAAACAAGGGCTCTGATACCAATCTGTCACACCACGAAAATCAAAGGCGGAAACATTTCCGGGGTGGACTACCACGTTGTGTATCAAATCCAATGTACGTAGTAATCACAGTAAACAAACATTACATTACGTATATATATAGGAAAGTTTACATTTATTTCAAAAGTAAAGTTATACAAGATGTACATATGCATCATATTAACAAAAGTTGAGACGAGTCTTCCACACACTCCGTCTTCACCAAAAGAGATCATCGGGTACCTGTCTAACTCGGACCTGAGAATACAAGCGGTTTGAAAATCAGCATAAAGCTGGTGAGTTTATAAGCGGTTTTGTTTTATGAAAATGTATCGGTTTCCTTTATTTTCCGAAAAGGTTTGTTATCCAAGAAAATCCCATATTTTCTTATGTGAAGTTAGTTTAGTTATCATTTGTTACCAATTCGATTACGTGTTGTATTTTACCCCAGGAAAATCCCATATTTTCCTAATTGTAAGACCAGTTGTATATCACAAAGTATAGTTTAATACACAAAACTATATGTTGAAAATCTTGGGATCACTATCCCGAAAGAGATATAAGATAGTTTGACACATATGAAAGTACAAATTTAAGATCATGGGACTACCATCCCGGACTAGACACGAGATAATTTGATATATATGGAAATATAGATTGAAAACCATGGGATCACTATCCCAGACAAGATATAGATTTAGACCATGGGATTATCATCCCGTACTTAATATAGATTGAATTCATGGGATTATTATCCCGTAATAGATATAGATTAAAGACCATGGGATCACTATCCCGTATAAGATATAGATACAAAACCATGGGATCACTATCCCGTATAAGATATAGTTAAAGACCATGGGGAAAAACATCCCGTACAAGTTATAGATATAAAACCATGGGATCACTATCCCGTACTAGATACAAAATAGTTTGATAATATCATGGGATCACTATCCCGAAAGAGATATAGATTCTAAAACCCGAACTGTGAATAAACTAATATTAATACACGTTGTGAGTCGGGTAACCATGCTAATACGACAACGAGACCTCCTTGACGTTTTTCAGACGTTGAAACGATATCCAAAAATTTGTCACCCAAGGCGTGCCCGCCTAACTGTAGCTAGCAGTTAAGGTGTGAGATTATCAGTCCCGAATAGATCTATTCACAAATTCCGCGCTCTCCCTCCAGGAGACTCTGGTTACACTTCCGGGGAGGATTTACTGATCATCCATAAAGGGTAGTGACTATCTCACAAACTAGTACTAAACTATTCACAGGGTTCTCATACGATATCGACATACAGAAGATTACGAAATGTAATACAGCGAATATAGATAATACAATGAAATTATCTGACAATACATTCAAATGATACGGAGATAAACTGAATCGGACATAGTTTATCTAATAACTTTATATAGATATCAGTACATGATCAAACGAACAGTAAAGAACCCCAAATTATTCCCATAATAATTTGATTAGTTTTGTTATTTCCTTAACTAAAATCCATTTAGTTGTAATTGATAAATCATTCCTTATGCACAGCATCATACATAAGGAGTAAACGAGTTTATAAGATTGTCAGATATAAATTGAAACATATAAATGTTATGATTTGAGAACAGTTATAGTTTGCTTGTATTCCCCCCTGAAAACATGGAAAACAGTGAAAAGGGCGTAGGGGTATGAACTCACCGGACGAGAAATGTGACGCTTTGGATGCTAAGAGTTGATCCGGGGCTTGTAAACACACAAGGTTCCTAATTATGATTTAAGGATACACATTTGTATCTAATTAGGACATTAGATTGATTGTTGGATAGGGACAATTGCTTCTAGTCGCGAAAACACTCCGATACGAGTGTTTGGAGGGACCCGGGTGGCGTTTAGGGATATGTAATGATGTGAAGGACTTAGGAAATGAGTTTACTCCCCAAGAGTACACTTCTAAGTGGTGTTTACGGCTAGAACACCCATTCCCCATGAGTTTACGGCCGTAAACTCATGGTGGGTGGTTTATGGTGCAATTTGGACTTCAAATACTTAGGGGACAAATTCTAGATTTGGTTGAAGGGTTTGGAATAAGTTTTAATCACCAAAATGACACATTTTAGGGAGTTTATGGCCTAGCATGGTCTCATGGCCGTAAATTCCTATAAACCCATGAAAAGTTGTGTTTTTGGATTCCAAATTAATCACATGTGATTGCTAAAATTATCCCAAGGCCTTATATGCATTTGTATGGAATTTTGAAGGGGTTTTTGGAGTTTACGGCCAATGAGACCCCTCGCATGGCCGTAAACTCTCTTAGAGAGTAAATCCATGTGTTTTAATGCCAAAAACTTGTTTGTATGGACTTCTAAAATTCATTCCAAGGCTTTAGGGGTGGTTTAAGGACATTTTGACATGTGTTTATGAGTTTACGGCCAAAGGCTATGTGCTTAGGCCGTAAACTCCAATATGTAGTGTGTTTGATGTGTTTAAGGTCTCCAAACCATTTTTAGATGATTCTAGGATTTACCACAAGGTCATTGGTTGAGTTTCAAGGCATTTGGACATGTTTTAAGGCATAAAATCCCCCATTTAGAGGAGTTTACGGCCCAAGCACATGTCTTAGCCTTAAACTCTTGTTTGTCCCTCAAAAATGATGTTTCAAGTGTCCAAATGATAATACCAATATTCTACAAGTCATATCTAAGCCTTGTTTGTGATTTGGAGGGGTTTAAGGGCATGAAAACCCCATATATATGAGTTTACAGCCCAAGAATGAGCCTTGGCCATAAACTCCTTTAAATGCCTCAAAACTCATGTTTTAAATGTTATATGTCCATTCCATTAAGCCATTAAGCCATATCTAAAGTCCAATAGTGCTTAGGAGGGGTTTTAGGGCTTAAAAACCCACTTATTATGTGTTTACGGCCCATGAATGCTCCATGGCCATAAACTCATGAATGTGGTCACAAATCATGTTTTGAAATCGAATTTGAAGGCTAAGAAGGTTACATAACAAGCTAGGGAAAGTACCTTAGAGATTTGAGGCCTTAAATTTGAGTTTTGGACCCTTAATCTTGGATTTAGGAGAGAGGTTAGAGAGAGAGTAGAGAGAGAAGAAAAAAGCTTCAAATGGATGCTAAAACACGTTTATATAGGTCCTAAAACTTGGATACGAAGGAATTCTACCCGATACCGACGTTAAACGCGGCTTTTGGTCGCACCCGATTAAGTTTCCGTCACCCGGCGGGGACATTTCTAAAACTTATGAAAATAATTATTTTGGGTTAATTACGTGAGTTCCTGAGTGGTTTAGACACTCATTAAATTATCATATAAGTTTAAATAATTTGACCCAAAGTGAAAACGGAACGAATTTGATAACGACGACTTTTTCGGGTAGAACGGGTTTTGGAGACGAACAACTTTGGGTTGTTACATTATCCCCCCGTTAGAGGGAATTTCATCCCGAAATTCAAAGAATAAGATATAGATCATGAATTTGAAATGAGACACGAATGGATTGTTACTTCGGATCTTCACTTTCTCAAGTGGAATCGGGTCTGTACTAGGTGTTCTAGTGAGTTCTCACTATCGGGACGTGTCCTTGTTTCGTACCTTGACTCTCTCTCAATCTATGATATTAATCGATTTTCTCATGGAAGTTCCAACCCTGGATGACTTCGGTTTCCTCAAGGAATCACTAGGGTTTTGTTGGGTAAAAGCTTCTAAGGATTCGAGACATGATGTACTGGATAGCTATTAACAAGTTCTACGAGCATCCGAACCCTGAAGATTGTAGAATCAATCTCTACGAAGACCTCGAAAAGTATGAGGTGGGACTAAACTTTAGTCGTTCAAATGAAATTCCCGAAAACTCTTCGGGACAAACTTTTAGTAGAAAAGGGCTACTAACTTCCCGTTTCTCAATGATCACAGAAACGACGAATGTGTGGTAATTCGTATCAGGAAAACTTTTGAGTTTTAAAGCATAAAACAATACAAAGATTTGATGCTGAAGATCATGAGAGTTAGGTCAAGGAAAAGATATAGACATGCGACCCTCTCGAATTTAAGATAGCAACATGAATGAGGCTCAGTCATTCCATGTTAAACGTAGCATCAAAGCATTCTCGTGAAAAGTTTTCCATTTAACCGAATGGAACATAATAGTCCTCTGGACCGAGGATTCAATCTATAGGTACGAAGTTAGTGTTCTCTATCTCACTGGTTAGTCGTCTCGATGATACACATTTCGATCACATACGAAGGATTGAGTTTAGAGAACGTTCGAATAGATAGATAACAGGTTTCCCTCTAAATACTGGAATCGAAAAGAGTTGACGGTATAAGAGTTATCAAAGAGAAGTATACCTGCAGCGACAGAGGGATCAGTGGTGGTAGTTGCTTTGGGGCAATTCCTTTTGAAGTGACCTGCTTCACACCGGATGTGCATTGATTACCGGGAGTTGAACAAGCTGACGGTCAAGAACCGTTAACCGTTGCCGAGGATCGATGATTTGTTCGATCAGTTGCAGGGAGCATCTTGGTTCTCCAAGATAGATTTGAGGTCTGGATACCATCAGGTAAGGGTGCGAGATGAGGACATCCAGAAGACATCGTTTAGGACGTGTTATGGGCATTACGAGTTTGTGGTGATGCTTTTCGGGCTCACCAATGCCCCAGCAGTGTTCATGGATCTCATGAACAGAGTGTTTAGGCCGATGTTGGATCGGTCGGTGATTGTATTCATCGACAACATTTTGGTGTATTTGAGATCTAGAGAGCAGCATGAGGAGCATTTGAGGGAGATCTTCGGAGTTCTGAGATCGGAGAGGCTTTATGCCAAATTCTCCAAGTGTGATTTCTGGTTGCGAGAGGTCCAGTTCCTAGGGCACCTCATTAACCAGAAAGGGATATTGGTCAACCCGGCCAAAGTTGAGGCGGTGATGAGTTGGGAGGTGCCGAGGTCACCCTCCGAGATAAGGAGTTTCTTAGGATTGGCAGGCTATTATCGGAGATTTATTAGGGATTTCTGCAAGATGGCAGTGCCACTCACTAGGTTGACCCGGAAGGGTGTCGCTTTTTCATGGGGCCCTGAGCAGCAGGCCTCCTTTGAGACACTTCGCCAAAAGTTATGCGAAGCCCCGGTGTTAGCCCTCCCGGAAGGAATGGAGGACTTTGTGGTGTATTGTGATGCGTCGATCTTGGGGTTGGGTGCGATGCTGATGCAGAGAGGGCATGTGATAGCATACGCATTGAGGCAGCTGAAGCCTCATGAGACGAGGTATCCCACCCACGATCTAGAGTTGGGGGCAGTGGTGTTCGCCCTCAAGATTTGGCGTCACTATCTATATGGGGTTCGGTGTACGATATACATGGACCATAAGAGCCTGAAATATTTGATGGATCAGCCTAAACTAAATATGCGTCAGAGGAGGTGGTTGGACGTGGTTAAGGATTATGATTGTGAGATCCTGTACCACCCGGGCAAGGCTAATGTTGTAGCTGATGCACTGAGCTGCAGGGCGGAGAGCGCCCCATTGCGAGATGTATGTTTGCGATTGACGGTGATGGCTCGGTGTTGGACACTATTCGTGGGGCACAGGCCGAGGCTATGAGATCAGAGAACCAGAAGAGAGAGAGAGAGAGAGTTTTCGGGATGGTATCGGAGTTCGTTACCGACAGCCGGGGGCTTATGACATTTTAGGGTCGTATTTGGGTACCGTTTGTGGCCGGGATGCATATCATTTTGATGGAAGAGGCCCATCGATCGAAGTTTTCGATCCATCCTGGGGCCACTAAGATGTATTTAGATCTGAAGAGAGAGTATTGGTGGCCCTGTATGAAGAGAGATGTCGCGTGGTTTGTTGAGAGGTGCTTGACCTATCGTAGGGTTAAGGCCGAGCACCAGAGATCGCATGGTAAGTTGCAGCCGTTGGAGGTTCCCGAATGGAAGTGGGAACAGATTACCATGGATTTTATCACCAAATTGCCAAGGACTGCTAGGGGAGTCAATGCAATTTGGGTGATTATGGACAGGTTGACAAAGAGCGCCCACTTCCTTGCTATCAGCGAGAGCTTTTCCGCAGAGAAGTTGTTCGAGATGTACATGAGGGAGGTGGTATCACGGCATGGGGGTGCCGATCTCGATTGTCTCAAACCGAGATGTGCGTTTCACTTCCAGATTCTGGAAGAAATTTCATGAGGAATTGGGTACTAGGCTGCATTTTAGTACCACATACCACCCCCAGACTGACGGACAGAGCGAACGGATGATTCAGACGCTCGAGGATATGCTCCGGGCATGTGTGTTGGATTTCGGTGGGAGTTGGGACACGTATTTGCCCTTGGCAGAGTTTTCTTACAACAACAGCCATCATTCGAGCATTGGTATGCCACCCTTTAAGGTGTTGTATGGGAGATGGTGTCGGACCCCCATTTGTTGGGGAGAGGTCGGGCAGCGTGTTATGGGTAGTACCGAGATCGTGCTTCAGATGACTGAGCAGATACAACAGGTCAGGCAGAGGTTATTGACCGCTCAGAGTCGTCAGAAGAGTTATGCGGACAGGCGCCGGTCCGAGCTCGAGTTCCAGGTCGGCGACTTTATACTCCTGAAGGTCTTTCCTTGGAAAGGAGTGATCCGATTCAGGAAGAGGGGCAAGTTGGGGCCCTGATATATTGGTCCTCTTCGGGTAATCGCAAGGGTAGGCAGGGTAGCCTACCGGTTGGAGCTACCTGCAGAGTTGGGACAGATCCATGACACTTTCCACGTGTCGCAGTTGCGAAAGTGTATAGCCGATGAGTCGGCAGTGGTACCATTGGAGGATATTCAGGTGGATGCGAGCCTGAATTATGCTGAGAGACCGGTAGCAATCTGAGATCGGAAGATCAAGGTTCTGAGGAACAAAGAGGTGCCTCTGGTGCAGGTCCAGTGGCAACACCGAAAAGGGTCAGAGCTTACTAAGTTTGCGAAGTTATACAAAAGTCTGAGTCCTCAAATTGCTAAACTTTCTACAACAGAGAACAAGAATTTCATGGAGGTGTTCACGTTGTTAAAAGAGCTTAAAACTTTATCTTCAACACCTGCTTCATCTTCTCTGCTCTCCTTTAAGGATCTTATCAAGAAATTTTCCCAATTCAAAGCCTTACTTCTTCAACAGCTGGCTCCTCTTTCAAGAATATCTAGCCTTCTTCCCACAATGGATGCCCCACCTGCTAGTATAGGGGTGCAAGGCGGTGAAAAGAAAATTGAAGGTTTGAAGGCTTGAAGAGAAGATGCGAAGTTAGTAGGAAATGTGTTTCCTTCTAAAATCCCAACATCAAAACCAGTGATAGAACTGTTGGGTTATGAGCATTCTAACACTCCTAAGTGTACATGCAACCCTAAATACCTTGGATCTATGTTTTCTCTATTATACATGCAAATATGAACATCCAAGGTATTATCCTAATCTAGCAGACAAAACTATCAATATAACAAGATAGAATACATACCTCTTTGATGTAGAATGTCTTCATGAAGCTTGAGTGCCTAGTGCCCCAAGTGTGACACCTCAAATGGTTCATACAACACCAAATACACTTGGAATAACTTGAGAGAGTTATACACTTCATGAAATCGGCTAGCCCTCTCTAGAATGATACTAGTGGCCGATTTTGTCAAGAATAATATCTTTATATAGTGTTACAATTAGGGCAAACCCTAATTGTAATGACTTTCCATTTCCTTGGATCCATGGGTTCAAATACACCATGGAGCATCCATGGAGCATCATATGGGTTTTGGCCCAACTAGATAATCCATGGAGCATTAGCCCACTATACAAGTATGGATGATTTACACAATCAACCCATATATTTAATTAGTCTTCTTTTGATCACTTAATTAATCCTAGATTAGTTCTTGATCAATACTAACTAAATAATCTTATTATTCTTATTATTAATATACTAGAAATTATAATATATTAATAACCATAAGTGTCTTATTTCTCTCATTACATGCAACCCAAATGGACCATGCCGGGTCGGGTCAAGTCTTACCAATTATAGTTATGGACTTAGAAATTAATCCAACAGTCTCCCACTTGGATAAGTCTAAAACTATTATTGCGTATGACTTCAGGAACCAACTGGAAATCGTATCTCTCAAAAGCTTCTGTCGAACTTTCACCTTGTAGATGAACTCTGACCTTTGTCAATGACTTGTCCATTAGATAAAGGATCATATATTCCTCCATTCTAGATATCATATGGACTGAGACATGGATTATAATCATTCTCTCTGTCCATTTGTTGTTTCCCGATTTCCGATTTATGACGACTGACTAATGGAACAAATCAAATCAGTCCTGGCCCGGCCGAGCACTTCCATTTGTCATCATCAAATCATCGAGGGGCCCACAGATATCGCTTTTATCCCGAAGGTAAAAGGAATGGATAAACTTCGACTCATATAGCTTGTTCTACTACTTGTTGAATCATACACAAAGACACGTTTTATAGCACCGAGTTACCAAATGCGGTTTCGTGTAATCAATGTACTATCAACACATAGTAACAACTTATATCTCTAGGTTTGAAGAATATAAGATATTATCGTCTCATGATCACTCGTGATAAAATCCATGAAGTGATTCCAATGAGCGCGGGTTGAATCCAATACTCAGAACTTATTAGCACTCATGAGTGTTGTAGCCCTTTGTCCAACACCTTAGACCTCTACAGGCCAACCCATGACAGTCTTAATTCATATCTACTTCCAACATATGACCAACTGTGGATGGTTTGAATAACTTAGTCATTCCGGAAGAATAACCTAGTTTATTCGGGAAGTCAAAACATGCAAAGTGAAACACAATAATAATTGAATCCAATATGGTATCAAAACCTATGAACATAAATAAAACACCTTTTATTTATCACCATATGATTACACATTATTCATTGTATACTGTTTCAGCTATCAACTTTATTCTTGAATTTAAAACAATAGTTGTCCCATGCTCCAAGCATGTACACTATGTTTTCTAAACACTAGTCATGCCACACACCAAGTATGCATACTATGTTTGTCTATGATCTTTACTTTGTGAACTAGATCAATTGAACATAACTTCAATGATTCTCTTTTCACACTCCCAAATCCTTACTGCAAATGCAAGAATTCCAAATTCATTCCATTTACTGAAATCTGTTAGATTCTAAACTTATATGCATTGATCCACTTGTAACGATTCTGCACAAATTCACAAAGACTTGGAAACAATCATTACAGAGTATTCCAAAGGAGATCAACTCCTTGGAAACATCCTTCTTGCATTAAGTTTCCTTAATCTTACACAGATTGAAATTTCTGACTTTGAAACATTTCCAGATTCATTTTGACTATCACTTCTGAACAAGAGTTGCCTCCTTACAGATTATGTCAATATGGTCCTTCCAGAATTATCACTATACTTGCAACTATCCTTGAGCAACCAATCTTTGGTAAGCCTTAGATTGTTCACGACAATTGTTTAATCCTTTTAGTCATATCCACTTCTAAACCTTTTCCCTTCTTAATGCCCCAGGCATTTGGAAAATTTTAGAAAGGATGAATATAGCACACGTAATCGATCCTATATTCGAAGCATATGGGACACGATTCACGATGTCTCACATAAAGACTAAACCAGTCTTTTGCTATAACAATTCCATTTCTATTTGCCAAGTTCAAATTATGAAAAGGGACGCCGTATTCATAATCGGATTTAAGAACGCAAATAATGGACCCATATACAGAATTTCCTTATGTTGAACCATTCCAACATGAAATTCATATATATCTCCTTGACTAAATGATTAAAGTCTCACGATCTAAGCTTATATATTTGAGATGAAGTATAATTTCCTCTCCCTTAATTATAGCAAAACAACTTTTCCCAATTGAAACATTTTGTTTTCTATAATTAACATTGCTAGCTTGCAATACTTATCATAATTATCATGCTCCCACTAACATGATGATTATTAGCATAACACTTATGCCCCCACTAGCTTTGACATGTACTCAGAAAGCTCGACTTCTAGAAATCAATACTTTATTGACTTTCTAACCAAAGTTCAGATTTCTGATACTAGATTGTTTTGATAAGACTTTATCAAAAAACATACACCTTCCCTTAGATAGCACACTTGTGTGTCTAAACAATTATGAAGAGGGATGTCGTAATCATAATTCTTAGACCTTTTTGCCACTTCTCACAAGTCCAGGTTAGTGTGCTGGTAAACCACACACGCTCCACTAACGACTTTGAGAATGCAAACATCACAACTGCTATCTAGCTAAAATCTACTTAGTGAAAGTGTTTCCTCACCATCATTTTCATGAATCGGAGAGAAAACTTATGACACTTAGATTTATATGGTGTATGTGTTGTTATCCATGTGAATTGTCAAAACCATAGTCACAAGACAAGGATAATGACAAATCCGAACTCATATGGACTGAACTCAATCTTAATTTCTTGCCACCTGGCAGCTCAAGGGCCGTCCATTACTTCCAAGTTGTTGTGCAATCAATTGAGAACTCTAAGAACTCAACTTTAACTGGAATGGGCATAGACTATGTCAACACGATAGGTTATAAACCTCAAGTCGTGTGCTAGTGAAGAACTTTAGGTTTTATTCTTGATTAGTTCTTGAGACTTTCAAGACCTTTAAGACTCCCACTATCCTCTTGACCTATAAGACTCCCTTGTCAAACATCCAAGAGATAGTGCGGATTCTAATCAAGACAAACACTTCACACAATTGGCCTTAGTTGATCTTTGTTTTATCCAAAATATCACAACTTACCAATTTCAAATGTACAAGAGTAGAAAACTTTTACTCTTACATTTGATACGTGTTTTAAACCTTCTTAAAGACATGTCACTCAAATTACAATCTTGGAGTATGACTCTAAGACTTGTATTGGAACGAAGTATGACTCATCTTCTTGATTTAACCATTTCAACAATTCAAGATCCCTTCTTCTTAGTCATAAGAATGCACTAACACTTCCTTAGAGAACTAATTTTGATATGGTTTCTTAATCATTAATATGATCACAAAACTGATACTAAAGTACTCTCCCATCTTTTCAGATTTGAGAAACTTTTATCCTTCTGCCTAATTTGATTCTTCTTATCCGCTCTGCCATGCATTGGAACCTTTTCCAATGTCTCAAAGTTACACTTAAGCTTGTAAGTATAATCATATTTACTGAGCTTTAGTAAACTATGACGAATAATCCTATTGATCTTTTGTGGTGGACTTGACCAGTGCACATGAATGTGTACTCGATCCCTTAGTCCTTTACTTGACTCACACATCCATGTGAACAAGTAATTAGTCTTAATTTTCCAATACTTGAAAGTTCTCATTCATCATGCTATACAACTTGCATGATTCCAAGTTCCGGTCCAATTGAGACTTGGGTGATGAGAATCTTTCCTTATTTGGTAAATTTAGACATTACCACAAATGAAGGAATCAATTTCATATTTCCACTCTTGCTATTAATGGAATCATATAAGCAACAATTTTTCCTCAAATGCCATTGTAAGGATATTTTAAAATAAATAAAATCAAAATTTTCTTTTATTTTAAAACTATGCGGAAAAACTTATCCTTACAATCCCTATGAAAACTTGTTGTTATCTATTCCTAAGCAATATCTCATAACTCCTAAGAAGTAGCTCAAGAATCCGATTTTTCAAACTACGCGATAGAAATCCATCTATGCGATCAGAGTCAGCATATTCTTTCTTTAAGTTCCTTTACTTTTCTTTGATTCTTAAAACATCACCATGTGACCCAGTCACATCATGTATCAGGAATCTCATAATAGAAACTTAACAGAGTTAGATTAGTGGACTTTACCTGAAGTAGAGTCAACCTTATTGACTTAACATCCTTAGGTAAATTTGGCAGCTTCGCAACTAATGACCCTTCCTTTGGCAATATAAACATATGGACCCTTTGATAATGGTACACGGGACTATCACAGACTTAGCTTTTCTCTTTACCATTTGTTCAACCGAGTTGACTATGGCCGATCCCTTTCCATTGGGAAGAGAATGCTTTTCTGGATTTCTTGTGTCACTATTGTCAATGTCCATCAAGTTTTGAGGAAGTTGATCTTAACAAATAGATAAGATCATTAAGGGTCTTGTCATAGTCTATTTCATAGGTGTTCCAAAAGAACTCACTATGTGACTTAGAAAGTGATTGAACCACCAACTTTCTCAAGACTTTGACACCCAACACTCCCGGCTTGTCAATATGTGACTACATCTCCAAGATGTGACCACACCAAGACCTTTACTTGCCAATAGGGCTCGAGTGACCTTAAAC
This sequence comes from Lactuca saligna, assembly GCF_052625555.1. Classification (NCBI taxonomy): domain Eukaryota; kingdom Viridiplantae; phylum Streptophyta; class Magnoliopsida; order Asterales; family Asteraceae; genus Lactuca; species Lactuca saligna. The sequence continues at coordinate 187,892,878 of NC_136417.1, read as the reverse complement.
TTTTCAAGAACTTGTGGGGTTGGGAGAATAATTTGAGGAGGTGAAAGAAGTATGATTTCCATGGGACATCATCTTCATTTAGGAAAGCTTGTTTCAAGAGATTTGGGAAGATCATAAATGTCTAAACCAGACATGTTTTGGGAGATATTCAAGATAGTTGATTTAAAGTCCTTAATATGACACCCAATATGAAATATTAAGGCTAGGACCCAACAAAGTATTTTATAACTTAGAAGAGGTATGCCGTAATCCAAGCTATAAAATATTTGAAGGTAGGACCAATTTCCACCAAGATAAACGAAATGTATTATTAGGTTTTAATTGGATTTGAAACTCCTTGATCTTTGAGATTCATTGAACTGTTCAATGGCATGTTTCAATCTCGAGTGTGCCCTTCAGGTTTTGTGACTGGGATGCCGAGGATCACAAAACAAGGTGTGAAGTAACCATGCAAATTACTTGGTACCCTTAAGTGTTTACCCCTTAATCGATGTGCCGGTTAACCACACACGCTCCATCGATACTATGATAAACATTAAGTTACCCTTTGCCTACCTTGTTAAATACGAGTTAGTATGCCGGTTAACCACACACGCTCCACTAACCGACTTAAACAAAGTGCAAAGTGTAATTTCATGGATTAGCACCTTATTCACATTTTCCTAAGTAACTAAGATTGGGTATTTTTAAGAGTTTAGTTACTTAGTATTTATCATTAATACTTTTAATGAAGGGAGATTTATAGTCCTGTCAAACCCGTTCGGCTAACGACCCTCCACCAGTCAAGCAACCGGTGGGTGAGAGTGGACACCTATTAAGTTGCCATTTTATAGGCAACAACCTTATACCCACCTTATAGACCGGCTTCGTGAATGAGGTGTACTAGCGGTAAGACCGACTTTACTCTTATACATATATATATATTATTAACTTATAATATTATAAAGTATAAGAGTTGAATTTTAACTTTTAAAAATTCTAAGGGCTAACTTGGAATTAAAGTATTCATATGAGAAAACTTTACAAATTCCAAAACTTGAGGGCAAGTTTTTGAAACTATTCAAAACTAATTAATTCCATAACTTATGTATTTAAATTAGTTTTAATCCAAAAATTCTTCAAGTTCCATAACTTATGGAAGACTTTAAACTAATAAAAGAATTAACTTTTCTTTATTTTTTTATAACTTATGGAATTAATTAAGGTTACACTTTTACTCTTTAATGAAGTGACTCTTGAACTTCCATAACTTGAGGACAAGTTATGGAGTCATAAAAAAAATATTCAATGACACAAGATTCTTCATTTTGTAACCATTACCAACTTTTATGAGTTTTATGAGTCTTTAATGTGACTCTTCATGTAACTTGAGGACAAGTTACACAATCACATTTTATACTCAACTCTTAGATTAAAATGGATTGAAAGCAACTATTTCAATTAACTTTTCTATTAATCTAAGCAACTCATAAGAACAAGATAATTCAAATCAAACTTTTTCATGTAATTAGTCTAAACCTTAAACTAATACAAAACATGAATCTATTGACAATTATCTTTGAAAATGGATTAGCATGAACATTACCACATCAAAAACATGTTTATAAGTTCAAAAACAACATAGGGTAATGTTCCTAGTCCATTTCTAGCCAAAAACCTTGAAAATATGATGTCTGGGGGTCCAACTCGTCGAGTGCATGAACCAACTCGGCGAGTTGGATCGAATTAATCACATTTTAGGAATGGACTCGCCGAGTCTCCTGATGGACTCGTCGAGTCTGATGATCAGACATCAACAAATTCGTTTTTTCATCTTCTATTGCAGGTATAACAAGAAAACAAGCCTAAGCTCTGATACCACTGTTGGGTTATGAGCATTCTAACACTCCTAAGTGTACACGCAACCCTAAATACCTTGGATCTATGTTTTCTCTATTATACATGCAAATATGAACATCCAAGGTATTATCCTAATCTAGCATACAAAACTATCAATATAACAAGATAGAATACATACGTCTTTGATGTAGAGTGTCTTCATGAAGCTTGAGTGCCTAGTGCCCCAAGTGTGACACCTCAAATGGTTTACACAACACCAAATACACTTGGAATAACTTGAGAGAATTCTACACTTCATGAAATCGGCTAGCCCTCTCTAGAATGATACTAGTGGCCGATTTTGTCAAGAATAATATCTTTATATAGTGTTACAATTAGGGCAAACCTTAATTATCATGACTTTCTATTTCCTTGGATCCATGGGTTCAAATACACCATGGAGCATCATATGGGTTTTGGCCCAACTAGATAATCCATGGAGCATTAGCCCACTATACAAGTATGGATGATTTACACAATCAACCCACATATTTAATTAGTCTTCTTTTGATCACTTAATTAATCCTAGATTAGTTCTTGATCAATACTAACTAAATAATCTTATTATTCTTATTATTAATATACTAGAACTTATAATATATTAATAACCATAAGTGTCTTATTTCTCTCATTATAGTCTATCCAAGTGCATGATGCCATGCAACCCAAATGGACCATGCCGGGTCAGGTCAAGTCTTACCAATTATAGTTATGGACTTAGACATTAATCCAACAAGAACCTGTTGGTCCTATCTCTTCAACAATAGTTACAACTGTGCCAATCACAAGACCAATTTCGAAAGGAATCATGATTGGTAAATCTATTGACACTGGTAGGAGTGATACGGAAGAAAAAGAAGTGATAGAGGAATCTGTTTTGAAGGCAAGGGGAAAGTCAATACTAATTGAAAAATCTAAAGAAGAGAAGAAGGCAGAGGCTGAGGCAGAAGTGGAAAAGATGAGGGTGATTCAAAGCATAATGACTAAAAGTGCCAGTGATCCTCCTGGCATGAACAAGGGTGATCCATCAAAGAACTACAATTATGAAACAAGTGAAGCCAAAGTTGCATTCAATCATATGTATTTGTTTGAGAAGAAGCCTAAACAGAGTTATATTATCACGAATACGGATGCAAGCCAACTGGACTTTCAAATTAACAAAATGATGTTCATCATGCCTCATTTTAAAGCAGAAAGTAAATTCAAGGAGAAGGATGAAGGTACTCAAATGAAGATAAGATTTCATGCGGTTCTTGCCAAGCCTGCAGAAGAAGTATGGTCCTTGATCAAGATTAAAAAGGTCATAAGTATAAAGAAGGATGTGGTTTTCGAGAACACAGTCTAGAACATAAAGTATATTGTGACCAGGGCAAATGGCAATGTGTGCGAGTTTACAATTGCAGACTTTCCTTTGATGAACTTGTATGATCTTATACAAGTTGCATTACTGCTGAAGGAAAGATCATTTTCATATCTTCAAAACACAGAGCCTAATGAGTACAAGCTGGGAGTTACTCACATCAAGATTTTTATCGAAAATTATTATGAATGTTTAGCAATGACTGACGTGGAGTTGGCTACAGCTAAAGGTTTAGAAATTATAGCACCTATGGCTCTTTCAAAGACCCAAGCAGACTTGAAGAAATATGCAGATGGTGAAATATGCTTGAAGCCTTTTGGCTTAGTCTTCTCTAGGAAGGACAAATCAGGAAAATCAAAAAGATTTTTGTTCCAGACGCATGTAGTTGAAAGATATTCTACTTCGCAATATACGAACTTGATTGTTTCTATGAATCATTTCAAGAAGAATAATGAAGGAGACAAGAAGGAACTGAAGAAGATTATATCTTGGTATAGTGAGATACGAAGAGTTATGTTGTACTCCATTCAACTGCTTACAAATTGAAGTCTTCAACTCTATTTACAAATGGGGAGAATGTAAGGGTAGTTTGGTTGTAAAGAGTCGAAGTCTTATATGTACTCTTCGTATGTTCTGTTATCTATTTTACTAAGGCATATTATACGAAGCTTAAGTGTCTAGTCCTTAGTATATTTTTTGTACGCTTTTATTTTCCTATAAATAGGAGTCTTTACTAGAGTTAGATAAGGTTTTTACAGTCTTGTCTACTTTTGCACTCTGTAAACCTAATGCATTATATTGAGCTTAATTAAGATCTTATTTACATCAGTGTTCAATCTTACATTCATTTCTGATTTCATACCCTGATTAATATTCAAACTTGATTATTAGATTTTACACTTAGATCTTCACTAAAGACGATTAGGGTTTAATGTGAGGTGTTCTGAGAGCATAGGGGACGAGGGAGGCTGAATAAGATGTTTAAATAGGGTGCAAACCATTGGATTAGGGTTTTGTCTAGACAAGGTCTACTCGTCGAGTCTTGCTGCCGACTTGATGAGTCCGCCACTTATCCCCCGGGTCCAAGTTGCTTCTACTCGACGAGTTAGGCCTTCAACTCACCGAGTCCATTCCAAAATGTGAGAAGTACTTGAATGAGATATATATACCAGGAACCGGGTGCTACAATACTTGATGCAAATTGCTGGAAAAAGTCAAAATTCTTCTCACTGTTCAGTGAACTCGCCGAGTCCATGGGGGGACTCGACAAGTCCAAGTGAAAGTTCATCCTACTCATCGAGTAGGTTCATACACTCGACGAGTAGGAGGCCCAGAGTGCAGAATTTCAAGTTTTAATGCTGAAATTGGACTAGAATCATTACCCTAAACTGTTTTGGACTTATAAAATCTATTTTTGATGTGGTAATGATTATGCTAATCCATTTTCACAGGTTACTATCAACATTTCAAGTTTTATATATGTTGATATGATTCTTTAAAATTTTTGATATGAATTTTCATGCTTATGAGTTTTGGTAGATCATAAGAATTATTTGCAAATTGTTTGTTAGTGTAATTCTTGATCTAAATGCCAATTAATGGACTCCATAACTTGTCCTCAAGTTATGGAATTCCAAAATCCTTTTCTGTAAAACCATTAAAGCTCATAAGTTATAGAAATGAAAAGTTTTGAATAGTTTCAAAACTTGTCCTCAAGTTTCGGAATTTGTAAAGTCTCACACACATTCATACTTTAATTCCAAACCCTAGAGTTTTAAAAGTTTTAAATTCAACTCTTATACTTTATAGTATTATAAGTTAATAATATATATCTGTATAAGATCAAGTTAGTCTTACCGTTATCAGGCCTCATTCACGAAGCCGGTCTATAAGGGGGTATAAGGTTGTTGCCTATAAAATGGCAGCTTAATGGGTGTCCACTCTCACCCACTGCTTTCTTGACTGGTGGAGGGTTGTTAGCCGAACGGGTAGGATAAGACTATAATTCTCATTAAGTATAATGATAATGATAATGTAACTAAATCTTTTATAAATTCCCAATCTTAGTTACTTTAGGAAAATGTGAATTTGGTGCTAACCCATGAAATTACAATTTGTACCTTACCACGTCGTATGTGGAGAGTGTCTGGTTAACCGACACACTAACATGGACTAGTAAGAGTGGAAAATGGTAACTTAATGTTTATGATAGATTGGTGGAGCGCGTGTGGTTAACCGGCACATCAATTAGGTGATAAAGTTAAGGGTACCAAGTTAATTTTCATGCTTATTCACACCTTGTTTGTGATCCTCGAAATCCCGGTTACAAACTTGAGAGGGCACAATCAAGATTTAAAGAAGCCATTGAAAGTTTTCAATTAATCTCAAAGGATCTAGGAATTTCAATTTACTTAAAATCTAAAATTCTTTTTTGTTTTTCGTGGTGGAAATTGGTAAATCGTCATTTACCTACCTTCAAATATTTTGCAGTTTAGATTACGACATCCCTCTTCCAAATTGTAAAATATTATGTTGGGTCCTAGCCTTAATATTTCATTTGGGTGTTATATTAAGGAATTAAATCATCTAACTTGAATTTCTCCCACTTCTAGATATCTAGTTCAGGCAACTATGGTCTTTCCAAATCTCTTGGAACAAGTTTTCATCTTGAAGATGGGGTTACGCGGTTGGATCGTGGAAGTGATACTTCACTTCCTCCACCTCCTTCAATAATTCTCCCTAACCCACAAGTTCAAAGACTTGAAAAATTCAAGGTTACTTAAGCCCTACTCGCAATGAAACACCAAGATGGAAGCTCTGTGTGTACTCACGTCTTGGAGATGAAGTCACATATTGACAGGTTGAGAGTATTGGGTGTCATTGTCTCGAGGAAGTTGGTGGTTGACTGGGTTCTTCAGTCACTTCCTGAGTCATATAGTGAGTTTATTAAGGAATACTATGTGACAGACCACGACATGACCCTAATTGATCTTACCTATTTGCTTGTTGCTGCTGAATCAACATTGATTTGGCGTACTGGAAAAGAAAATTTGGTTCGAAGATCTACTCCCCAAACTTCCATGGAAATTGATAATGGAAACATTGGAAGTCCAGAAAAGATTGCTCTATCCATGGGAAAAAGAAAGGCTAAGTCTGAGATTGTCCCGTGTACCATTCCCAAAGAGTCTATATCTTTCTATTGCCAAGAGAAGGGGTATTAGTTGCGAAGCTGCCTTGACTATCTGAAAGATCTAAGAAAAGGTAGAATCAAAAATTATTACTCTGCTTCAGGTAAGTCTACTTTCTAACTTTATTAAGTTCCTAATAGATGATTCTTAATACATGATGTGACTAGGTTGCATTTTGACGTTTTGTAGGATCATGCAAAGGGAAGGAAGCTTAAATGAAGAGTATGTTGAATCTGATCGTGAAGATGGATTTTAATTGCATGGCTCGAAGATCGGATTTTTAAGATGCTGCTTAGGAGTTATGATAGATTGCTAGGAAATATGTAATAACATAGTTTTCATATGTATTCACATTGTAAGGATAACTTTTTCCACATTTTATAAATAAATAAAATTTTGTTTTCTTTTATTATATCTCCTTGTAATGGCATTAGTGAACATTGATGTTTGTATGTTTTTATGTTAGAAATATGGATTTGATTCTCTCTCGTTTGTGGTAATGTCTAAATTTACCAAATAAGGAAATATTCTCATCACCCAATTTTCAGTTGGATAGAAACTTGGAATCCTACAACTTGTATTGTGTGATGAATGAGAATTTTCATCTTTGGAAAATTAAGACTAATCCCTTGATCACATGTATATGTGAGTCAAGTGAAGGACTAAGGGATTGAGTACATATTCTTGTGCACCAGTCAAGTCCACCATAAAGATCGATAAGACTATTTGTTATGATTTACTAAAGTTTCGAAAAACATGGTTATGCTTACACGTTTAAGTATAATTATGAAACATTGGAAAAGTTTCAATGTATGGCAGAATGAATGAGAAGAATCAAATTGGATAGAAAGATTAAAGTTTCTCCAATCTGAAAAGATTGGAGAGTACTTTAGTATCTAGTTTTCTGGTCATCTTAATGATTATGGAAACCTGATCACAATTGATCCTCTAAGGACATCATAGTGCATTCTATGGCTAAGAAGAGGAATCATAAATTTTTTAAAATGTTAAATCAAGAGGATGAGTCATACTTCGTTCCTAAAACAAGTCTTAGAGTCATCCAAGATTGTAACCTTGAGTGACATAATCTTAAGAAAGGTTTAAAACACTTATTAAATGTAGAGTAAAAGTTTTCTACTCTTGTACATTTGAAATTGGTGAGTTGTGATGTTTTGGATAAAACAAACACTAACTAAGACCAATTGTGTGAAGTGTTTGTCTTGATAAGAATCCGCACTAACTCTTGAATATTCAATTTGTCAAGGAATGGTTCTTGACAAGAGAGTCTTATATGTCAAGAGGATAGTGGGAGTCTTAAAGGTCTTGAAAATTTCAAGAACTAATCAAGGATAAAACCTATTGTTTATCACTAGCACACGACTTGAGGTATGTAACCTATGATGTTGACATATTCTTGTTTACATGCCTATTCTTGTTAAGGTTGACTGTGCACGTGAGTTCTTTGAGTTCTCAGTTGTTTGCATAACTACTTGAAAGCAATGGTAGGCCCTTTGGCTTCCAGGTGGCAAGAAATTAAGATTGAACAAGTTTAGTCTATATGAGTTTGGATTTGTCACTAACCTTGTCTTGTGATTATGGTTATGACAAATTTGCATGGACAGGAACACATACACCATACAATCTAAGAGTCATAAGGTTTCTCTTTGATTCATGAAAATGATGGTGAGGAAACGCTTTCACTAAGTATATTTTAAGGAGATAGAATTTGTGATATTTGCATTATCAAATTTTGATTATGATTATGGCATCCCTTTTCATAATTCAAATTGTGAGAAAAGGAAAAAGGTCTAAACATTTGAGACTTATTGCTTTAAGTTCTTAAATTGTTAAGACACACATGTGAACTATCTAAGGAAAGGTGTATGATTTTGAGAAGTCTAGATAAAGTTTTTGTTGGGTTATGAGCATTCTAACACTCCTAAGTGTACATGCAACCCTAAATACCTTGGGTCTATGTTTTCTCTAATATACATTCAAATATGAACATCCAAGGTATTATCCTAATCTAGCATAGAAAACAATGAATGTAACAAGATAGAATACATACCTCTTTGATGTAGAAAGTCTTCATGAAGCTTGAGTGCGTAGTGCCCCAAGTGTGACACCTCAAATGGTTCACACAACACCAAATACTCTTGGAATAACTTGAGAGAATTCTACACTTCATGAAATCGGCTAGCCCTTTCTTACTTTCTCTAGTGGCCGATTTTGGTCAAGAATAAGATGCTTATATAGTTATACAATTAGGGTAACCCTAATTGTCGTGATTTTCCATTTCCTTGGATCCATGGGTTCAAATACACCATGGAGCATCCATGGAGCATCATATGGGTTTTATCCCAACTAGATAACCCATGGAGCATTAGCCTACTATATAAGTATGGATGATTTGTACAATCAACCCATATATTTAATTAGTCTTCTTTTGATCACTTAATTAATCCTAGATTAATTCTTGATCAATACTAATTAAATAATCTTATTATTCTTATTATTAATATACTAGAACTTATAATATATTAATAACCATAAGTGTCTTATTTCTCTCATTATAGTCTATCCAAATGCATGATGCCATGCAACCCAAATGGACCATGTCGGGTCTGGTCAAGTCTTACCAATTATAGTTATGGACTTAGACATTAATCCAACAGTCTCCCACTTGGATAAGTCTAAAACTAATATTGCGTATGACTTCAGGAACCGACTGGCAATCGTAGCTCTCAAAAGCTTTTGTTGAACTTTGACCTTGTAGATGAATTATGACCTTTGTTAATGACTTGTCCATTAGATAAGGGATCATATATTCCCCCATTCTAGATATCGTATGGACTGAGACATGGATTATGATCATTCTCTCTGTCCATTTGTTGTTTCCCGATTTCCGATTTATGACGACTGACTAATCGAACAAATCAAATCAGACCTGGCCCGGCCGAGCACTTCCATTTGTCATCATCAAATCATCGAGGGGCCCACAGATATCGCTTTTATCCCGAAGGTAAAAGGAATGGATAAACTTCGACTCATATGGCTTGTTCTACTACTTGTTGAATCATACACAAAGACACGTTTTATAGCACCGAGTTACCAAATGCGGTTTCGTGTAATCAATGTACTATCAACTCATAGTAACAACTCATATCTCTAGGTTTGAAGAATATAAGATATTATCGTCTCATGATCACTCGTGATAACATCCATGAAGTGATTCCAATGAGCGCGGGTTGAATGGAATACTCAGAACTTATGAGCACTCATGAGTGTTGTAGCCCTTTGTCCAACACCTTAGACCTCTACAAGCCAACCCATGACAGTCTTAATTCATATATACTTCCAACATATGACCGACTGTGGATGGTTTGAATAACTAAGTCATTCCGGAAGAATAACCTAGTTTATTCGAGAAGTCAAAATATGGTATCAAAACCTATGAACATAAATAAAACACCTTTTATTTACCACCATATGATTACACATTATTCATTGTATACTGTTTCAGCTATCAACTTTATTCTTGAATTTAAAACAATAGTTGTCCCATGCTCCAAGCATGTACACTATGTTTTCTAAACACTAGTCATGTCATACACCAAGTATGCATACTATGTTTGTCTATGATCTTTACTTTGTGAACTAGATCCATTGAACATAACTTCAATGATTCTCTTTTCACACTCCCAAATCCTTACTGCAAATGCAAGAATTCCAAATTCATGCGATTTACTGAAATCTGTTAGATTCTAAACTTATATGCATTGAACCTCTTGTAACGATTATGCACAAATTCTCAAAGACTTGGCAACAATCATTACAGAGTATTCCAATGGAGATAACCTCCTTGGAAACATACTTCTTGCATTAAGTTTCCTTACTCTTACACATATTGAAATCTCTGACTTTGAAACATTTCTAGATTCATTTTGACTATCACTTCTGAACAAGAGTTGCCTCCTTACAGATTATGTCAATATGGTCCTTCCAGAATTATCACTATACTTCCAACTTTCCTTGAGCAACCAATCTTTGGTAAACCTTAGATTGTCCTCGACAATTGTTTAACCCTTTGTCATATCCAATTCTAAACCTTTTCCCTTCTTAATGCCCCAGGCATTTAGAAAAGTTTAGAAAGGATGAATATAGCACATGTAATCGATCCTATATCCGAAGCATATGGGACATGATTCATGATGTCTCACATAAAGACTAAACCAGTCTTTTGCTATAACATTTCCATTTCTATTTTCCAAGTTCTCATAATTCAGATTATGAAAAGGGATGCCGTAATCATAATCGAATTTATGAACGGAAATAATGGACCCATATACAAAATTTCCTTATGTTGAGCCATTCCAACATGAAATTCATATATATATATATATATATATATATATATATATATATATATATATATATATATATATATATTTCCTTGACTAAATGATTAAAACCTCACGATCTAAGCTTATAGATTTGAGATGAAGTATAATTCCCTCTCCCTTAATTATAGCAAAACAACTTTTCCCAATTGAAACCTTTTGTTTTCTATAATTAATATTGCTAACTTGCAATACTTATCATAATTATCATGCTCCCACTAACATGATGATTATTAGCATAACACTTATGCTCCCACTAGCTTTGACATATACTCAGAAATCAGCTGACTTTCTTACCAAAGTTCAGATTTCTAATACTAGATTGTTTTGATAAAAGTTTATCAAAAACATACACCTTCCCTTAGATAGCACACTTGTATGTCTAAACAATTATGAAGAGGGATGCCGTAATCATAATGGTTAGACCTTTTTGCCACTTCTCACAAGTCCAGGTTAGTGTGCCGGTAAACCACACACGCTCCACTAACGACTTTGAGAATGCAAATATCACAATTGCTATCTAGCTAAAATCTACTTAGTGAAAGTGTTTCCTCACCATCATTTTCATGAATCAGAGAGAAACCTTATGACACTTAGATTTAATGGTGTATGTGTTCTTATCCATGTGAATTATCAAAACCATAGTCACAAGACAAGGATAATGACAAATCCAAACTCATATGGACTGAACTCAATCTTAACTTCTTGTCACCTGGCAGCTCAAGGGCCTGCCATTGCTTCCAAGTTGTTGTGCAACCAATTGAGAACTCTAAGAACTCATATGCAAAGCCAACTTTAATTGGAATGGGCACAAAATATGTCAATACGATAGGCTATAAACCTTAAGTCGTGTGCTAGAGAAGAACTCCAGGTTCTATTCTTGATTAGTTCTTGAGACTTTCAAGAGCTTTAAGACTCCCAATGTCCTCTTGACCTATAAGACTCCCTTGTAAAACATCCAAGAGATAGTGCGGATTATAATCAAGACAAACACTTCACACAATTCTCCTTAGTTGGTCATTGTTTTATCGAAAACATCACAACTTACCAATGTAGGTTTCGAATAATGTAGGTTTCGCATAAAGTCTCCTGTGCCATCGAATAATGTAGGTTTCGCATGCATAAAGTCTTTATAGGAACACTCCTTTCGGTGTCCCTGGCTATTCTCCTGGTTTTGAGGTTGGGGACCACCTTGCGACATGGCTGCTGAAAAAGATGCAATTAAAACTGACTGAAGGGTTGCCAGGTCGATTTGAAGAGAAGGTGGTGTTTGAGGAGGGTTGTTGTTGTTCTGCAAGCTGGGTCTCTTTCTTGGAGGCATCTTGATCTAATAAGATCAGGAAGAGAGGATGATAAGCCCTCTGAATTGAATCAAGAGATATGATACAAAGGATATCTCTTTATGACATACATAGAATTCTATTAAGCGATAAAGTAGGAGGGAGTTATCAAACAGATAAATTATCGCTAAAGAAATGATTAAGGAGCAACGCGGGGATGAGGAATTCTATAACGGATTTGGCTCGAAAAATACTCCCATAGTATTTCCTGATTCGCTGCAGCGATGATTCGTTGTTTGAGATATTGGGTAAGTTTTAGGCATGCTGCGTACCACAGTCACTCCCAAGCACATGTTGGCCGTGTCTCGAATGAATATAGTTGGTCAGGCTATATTGATATTAGACACGACTACATAACTGCCCAGGTTTAACCGCAGTGTACAACACCCATTTACTTATGTTTTGTTCTACTTGTAGTTACGGATTTTCGACTGTCGGGTATACTTGTATACTTTTGAAAATACTTATATTTGAGGTATACTTTTAGTCCAGAGCATTTAGGCCCTTTAGTGTTTATAGTTTTATACCATGTAAGGTTTGGTATACTCCATTCACTATAAACAAGGGCTCTGATACCAATCTGTCACACCCCGAAAACCAAAGGCGGAAACGTTCCCGGGGTTGACTCCAAGTTGAGTATCAATTCAAATGTACATAGTAAGCAAAGTAAACAACCATTACATTACATATCAAAGTTTACATTTGTTCAAAAGTAAAGTTGTACATTCGTAATACATAGTATATATGAACAAAAGTAAAGACGAGTCTTCTGTACGCTCTGTCTTCTCCAAAAGATTCGCTAGTTACCTGTCTAATGTTGACCTGAGAATACAAGCAGTTTCAAAATCAGCATAAAGCTGGTGAGCTCATAAGATGTTTGCTTTGTGAAAATGTACGAGTTTCCTTTAGTTTACCGAAAAGTTGTTATCCAAGAAAATCCCATATTTTCTTAAAAGAGAAGGTTGGTTGATTGTTAGGTTATACGGTTCTGATTGTTTAACTATGATCCAAGGAAAGTCCCATACTTTCCTGATTGTATATTACTAGTTGTAAAAGATGTAATGTTATTTAGTTTGTTACTATTTCAAGTTATATAAGTGTTACCCAGGAGAGCCCCATGCTTTCCTGCATGTTGGTTTCTAATGTGAACGATGTTAAAGATGTAAAAGATGTAGACGTGATTAGGTAATGTTTTGTTTTTCCCCAGGAAAGTCCCGTACTTTCCTAAAAGTAATTGTTAGTTATTTGATTTCGATATACTGATTTATTTCCATTCGTATCTATTGTATTAACTAGGTATGTTGATATCCTAATGATAATATCTCGGAATATACTTAGATTCACATCTTCATATTCGTGTTCTTATTCTTAATTAGTTACAATTGTACTTATTCGTGTTCGTATTCGTATTCGTTACTGTATTTGTTTCCTTATTCCTACTCCTATTACTATTCGTATTCGTATTCGTATTCGCAGTCGTATTTGTATTCGTATTCGTAGTCGTATTCCTATCCCTAATCCTACTCCTAATTCTATTCGCAGTCGTATTCGTATTCGCATTCGTATTCGTATTCGCAGTCGTATTCGTATTCGTTCTGTTCTTAATTATAGTTTCGTTATCCATTCTGTTCCTAGTTATAGATGTATTATTCGTTCTTTTTCCTAGTTGTAGTTTCGTTATTCGTTCTGATCCTGATTAAAGTTTCGTATTCGTTCTATTCCTAATTATAGCTTCGCATTCGTTTTCGTATTCGTAATTAGTTATAATTGAAAATTTGTAGAAGTTATTTGTAGTCTATGAAACATAGTTTAAATTAGAACATTTTATCGAGAAATCTTTGATTAGTTTGAAAGCTAAATTCGTAATTCGAAGTATTTGATAAACAAAGTTACTGATATTAGAACATACAGAATGAAAACGATTAAATTGAAAACAATAAGTTTGAGTACAAGATTTCCTTGTACTTTTGCTTGTATTCCCCCTTGAAAACAGTTGAAAAAGGGTAGGGGTATGAACTCACCGGACGAGAAATGTGGCGATTTCGGATGCTAAGTGTTGGTCCGGGGCTTGCAAACACATGAGGTTCCTAAGTATGATATAAAGATACACATTTGTATCTAATTAGGACTTAGGTTGGTTATTTGATAAGGACGATTGTTTCTAGTCGCGATAACACCCCGATACAAGTGTTTGGAGGGACCCGGGTGGCGTTTAAGGACGGGAATTGAAGCGAGGGACTTGGGACTTGAGTTTACTCCCCATGAATAAACTTATACAAGAGTTTTTGGTCCAAAACACCCATTCCCCATGAGTTTACGGCCGTAAACTCATGGTGGGGTGGTTTATGGTGCAAATTTGGGTCACAAATGGATATGGACACTTGGAAATGCTTGGAATAATTTTTCTTAAGGCTTGGATTGAATTAAAAACACCATTTGCAACACTTTAGGGAGTTTATGGCCTAGGCATGGGATCTTTGGCCGTAAACTCTCAAATCCCCTTGATTAAGTGTTTTTAAGGTCTTAAAATTAATCACATGTGATTCTAAAAATTCCCACAAGCCTAGAAATGAGTTTGGGGCACCAATTGACACCCTTTTATGAGTTTACGGCCATGAGACATGTTCTATGGCCGTAAACTCAAAAATGTGGGGTTTTGATGTGTTTAAATCCCTAAAACTATTTTTGGTTGGTCCTTTGATTTATTCCAAGGCTTTTGGTGGTGTTGGATGGCTTTCTAACACCTTGGAATTGAATTTATACCCATTTATAAGGAGTTTACGGCCCAATCATATGAGTTGTCCGTAAACTCACACAAATCCCCCAAAAGTTATGTTTAAGGTGTCCAAATGCTAAAACCAATATTCTATTATTCAAATCTAAGCCTTGTTTGTGATTTGGAAGGGTTTAAGGGCATGAAAACCCCATTTATATGAGTTTACGGCCCAAGCACATGCCTTGGCCGTAAACTCCTTCAAACCTCACAAAATCCATGTTTTAAATGTTTAGAGTCCATTTCTTGAAGTCATTTAGCCATATCTAGGTCCCAAAATTGTCAAGGAGGGGTTTAAGGGCTCAAAACCCTTCATTTTTGGTGTTTACGGCCTAGGCACCTTCCTGGGCCGTAAACTCATATGTCATGTCCCATTTCATGATTTAATCTCGAATTTGGAAGTCAAATAAGCTATACAATGAGGTTAGGAAGTTACCTTAAGGATTTGAGACCTTAAAATTGAGTTTTGGACCCTAAATCTTGGATTTTTGGAGAGAGGTTAGAGAGAGAGTAGAGAGAGAAGGAAAAAGCTTCAAATGGATGCTAAAACACGTTTATATAGGTCCTAAAACTTGGACGCGGTGGAATTCTGCCCGATACCGACATTAAACGGGGCTTTTGGTCGCACCCGATTAAGTTACCGTCACTCGGCGGGAATGTATCTAACTTTTTGAAATGAATATTTTTGGGTTAAGTTCATGAGTTCCAAGAGGTTTGGACACTCATTCAATTATAATAAACATATAAAATTTTAATTTGTTTAACCCAAAATGAGAACGAAACAAATTGGCTAACGGCGAAATTTCATGGGTAGGACGAGTTTTCGACGATAGAAAACTTCGAGTTGTTACATTATCCCCCCATTAGAGGGAATTTCGTCCCGAAATTCAAAGATTTGAACTCAAATTGGAAGTTGAAAAGAGAACTGAGGATGAGTCTACTACTTCGGGTTTTTACGCTCCCAAGTGGAATCGGGTCTCCGCTTGATGTTCCAGCGAACCCTCACTTTCAGGACGCGTCTTGGTTTCGTTGGGTGGATATTTCTAAAAGACCGAGACGTGAAGTACCATAGGAACGTTTCTAAGTTTCGAGGTTAATTGAAGTTTGTAGGTTACGGCATCAATCCTAATGAGGATTTCGAAAAGTTTTACGTTTATGGAGAGATTCGAATAAATAGATAACAGTTTATCTTTCTAGATTAGAGTTGAAAAAAAAATTGCAAGTAAAATGGTTGTCGAAAAGGAATATACCTTGGGCAACTGTGGGATCGGTGGATGTCTCACCTTGTCCTATAGCTAGGACTCTTCCAGAGTTGCCAGCTGTTGTTGCATTGGGGCAGTTTTTCTTATAATGCCCGACCTTTCCGCAACCATAACAGACCTGACTGATGCCCGCTCCGAGAGCTTGATTTGTTGGTGTTCTACAATTCCGCGCAAGGTGACCCTCTTGGCCACAATTTTTGCAAATTTTTATACGACAGGGACCGGGGATATAGTGGTGGTAACAGCACTGGTTACACCACGGGAGAACACTGGCATATCCGGTAATAGGTGCCTGAGCTGAGGAACTGATGACGGGTATAACAGCAGGGGTAGTGGCAGCGTGGACTGTCACCATTTGTTGTCTCTTCGAGAACTCCTGGGAAGGCTGATATTTATCCCCCGCCTCCCAATACTTTCTTTTCTCACCACTTCTTTCTGTCGGCTCATGAGTGGTGGCTGCTTCCTCTATGTCCTCACTATGGTCAATTAAGATTTGCGCTAGGCATTTAGCGCTATCGTATGTATCTGGCCTCGTAGCTAAGACGTTCCATTTGGTTGGCTGGGTTAATCCCCAGATAAACCTCTCAATCTTTTTACTTTCAGGGGTAACCATCCCTTGACAAAGAAGCGCTAGGTCGTCAAACCTAGATGTGTAGGTGGCGATATCGGAACCTTTCATCTTCAGATTCCAAAGTTCATGTTCCAGCTTCTGGATATCACCCCGAGGGCAATACTCAGCGTGCAGAAGTTCCTTCATAACTTCCCAACCCATAGCATTGGCTACAGGTAGAGTTAGAGATTTGACTCGGCTGTTCCACCAAGTCAGGGCTTTGTTGGTGAGAGTGCAAGCGGCAAACTTCACTTTGTCGGATTCTGAACAAGCACAGATCTCAAAGATAGATTCGATCCTTTCTAACCATCGAGTTAGGGAAATGACACCTCCTGTGCCATCGAATAATGTAGGTTTCGCATGCATAAAGTCTTTATAGGAACACTCCTTTCGATGTCCCTGGCTATTCTCCTGGTTTTGAGGTTGGGGACCACCTTGCGACATGGCTGCTGAAAAAGATGCAGTTAAAACTGACTGAAGGGTTGCCAGGTTGATTTGAAGAGAAGGTGGTGTTTGAGGAGGGTTGTTGTTGTTCTGCGAGCTGGGTCTCTTTCTTGGAGGCATCTTGATCTAATAAGATCAGGAAGAGAGGATGATAAGCCCTCTGAATTGAATCAAGAGATATGATACAAAGGATATCTCTTTATGACATACATAAAATTCTATTAAGCGATAAAGTAGGAGGGAGTTATCAAACAGATAAATTATCGCTAAAGAAATGATTAAGGAGCAACGCGGGGATGAGGAATTCTATAACGAATTTGGCTCGAAAAATACTCCCATAGTATTTCCTGATTCGCTGCAGCGACGATTCGTTGTTTGAGATATTGGGTAAGTTTTAGGCATGCTGCGTACCACAGTCACTCCCAAGCACATGTTGGCCGTGTCTCGAATGAATATAGTTGGTCAGGCTATATTGATACTAGACACGACTACATAACTGCCCAGGTTTAACCGCAGTGTACAACACCCATTTACTTATGTTTTGTTTTACTTGTAGTTACGGATTTTCGACTGTCAGGTATACTTGTATACTTTTGAAAATACTTATATTTGAGGTATACTGTTAGTCCAGAGCATTTAGGCCCTTTAGTGTTTATAGTTTTATACCATGTATGGTTTGGTATACTCCATTCACTATAAACAAGGGCTATGATACCAATCTGTCACACCCCGAAAACCAAAGGCGGAAACGTTCCCGTGGTTGACTCCAAGTTGAGTATCAATTCCAATGTACATAGTAAGCAAAGTAAACAACCATTACATTACATATCAAAGTTTACATTTGTTCAAAAGTAAAGTTGTACATTCGTAATACATAGTATATATGAACAAAAGTAAAGACGAGTCTTCTGTACGCTCCGTCTTCTCCAAAAGATTCGCTAGGTACCTGTCTAGTGTTGACCTGAGAATACAAGCAGTTTGAAAATCAGCATAAAGCTGGTGAGTTCATAAGATGTTTGCTTTGTGAAAATGTACGAGTTTCCTTTAGTTTACCGAAAAGTTGTTATCCAAGAAAATCCCATATTTTCTTAAAAGAGAAGGTTGGTTGATTGTTAGGTTATACGGTTCTGATTGTTTAACTATGATCCAAGGAAAGTCCCATACTTTCCTGATTGTATATTACTAGTTGTAAAAGATGTAATGTTATTTAGTTTGTTACTATTTCAAGTTATATAAGTGTTACCCAGGAGAGCCCCATGCTTTCCTGCATGTTGGTTTCTAATGTGAACGATGTTAAAGATGTAAAAGATGTAGACGTGATTAGGTAATGTTTTGTTTTTCCCCAGGAAAGTCCCGTACTTTCCTAAAATAATTGTTAGTTATTTGATTTCGATATACTGATTTATTTCCATTCGTATCTATTGTATTAACTAGGTATGTTGATATCCTAATGATAATATCTCGGAATATACTTAGATTCACATCTTCATATTCGTGTTCTTATTCTTAATTAGTTACAATTGTACTTATTCGTGTTCGTATTCGTATTCGTTACTGTATTTGTTTCCTTATTCCTACTCCTATTACTATTCGTATTCGTATTCGTATTCGCAGTCGTATTTGTATTCGTATTCGTAGTCGTATTCCTATCCCTAATCCTACTCCTAATTCTATTCGCAGTCGTATTCGTATTCGCATTCGTATTCGTATTCGCAGTCGTATTCGTATTCGTTCTATTCTTAATTATAGTTTCGTTATCCATTCTGTTCCTAGTTATAGATGTATTATTCGTTCTTTTTCCTAGTTGTAGTTTCGTTATTCGTTCTGATCCTGATTAAAGTTTCGTATTCGTTCTATTCCTAATTATAGCTTCGTATTTGTTTTCGTATTTGTAATTAGTTATAATTGAAAATTTGTAGAAGTTATTCGTAGTCTATGAAACATAGTTTAGATTAAAACATTTTATCGAGAAATCTTTGATTAGTTTGAAAGCTAAATTCGTAATTCGAACTATTTGATAAACAAAGTTACTGATATTAGAACATACAGAATGAAAAGGATTAAATTGAAAACAATAAGTTTGAGTACAAGTTTTCCTTGTACTTTTGCTTGTATTCCCCCCTGAAAACAGTTGAAAAAGGGTAGGGGTATGAATTCACCGGACGAGAAATGTGGCGATTTCGGATGCTAAGTGTTGGTCCGGGGCTTGCAAACACACGAGGTTCCTAAGTATGATATAAAGATACACATTTGTATCTAATTAGGACTTAGGTTGGTTATTTGATAAGGACGATTGTTTCTAGTCGCGATAACACCCCGATACAAGTGTTTGGAGGGACCCGGGTGGCGTTTAAGGATGGGAATTGAAGCGAGGGACATGGGACTTGAGTTTACTCCCCATGAATAAACTTATACAAGAGTTTTTGGTCCAAAACACCCATTCCCCATGAGTTTACGGCCGTAAACTCATGGTGGGGTGGTTTCTGGTGCAAATTTGGGTCACAAATGGATATGGACACTTGGAAATGCTTGGAATAATTTTTCTTAAGGCTTGGATTGAATTAAAAACACCATTTGCAACACTTTAGGGAGTTTACGGCCTAGGCATGGGATCTTTGGCCGTAAACTCTCAAATCCCCTTGATTAAGTGTTTTTAAGGTCTCAAAATTAATCACATGTGATTCTAAAAATTCCCACAAGCCTAGAAATGAGTTTGGGGCACCAATTGACACCCTTTTATGAGTTTACGGCCATGAGACATGTTCTATGGCCGTAAACTAAAAGATGTGGGGTTTTGATGTGTTTAAATCCCTAAAACTATTTTTGGTTGGTCCTTTGATTTATTCTAAGGCTTTTAGTGGTGTTGGATGGCTTTCTAACACCTTGGAATTGAATTTATACCCATTTATAAGGAGTTTACGGCCCAAGCATATGCCTTGGCCGTAAAATCACACAAATCCCCCGAAAATTATGTTTAAGGTGTCCAAATGCTAAAACCAATATTCTATAATTCAAATCTAAGCCTTATTTGTGATTTGGAAGGGTTTAAGGGCATGAAAACCCCATTTATATGAGTTTACGGCCCAAGCACATGCCTTGGCCGTAAACTCCTTCAAACCTCACAAAATCCATGTTTTAAATGTTTAGAGTCCATTTCTTGAAGTCATTTAGCCATATCTAGGTCCCAAAATTATCAAGGAGGGGTTTAAGGGCTCAAAACCCTTCATTTTTGGTGTTTACGGCCTAGGCACCTTCCTGGGCCGTAAACTCTTATGTCATGTCCCATTTCATGATTTAATCTCGAATTTGGAAGTGAAATAAGCTATACAATGAGGTTAGGAAGTTACCTTAAGGATTTGAGACCTTAAAATTGAGTTTTGGACCCTAAATCTTGGATTTTTGGAGAGAGGTTAGAGAGAGAGTAGAGAGAGAAGGAAAAAGCTTCAAATGGATGCTAAAACACATTTATATAGGTCCTAAAACTTGGACGCGGTGGAATTCTGCCCGATACCGACATTAAACGGGGCTTTTGGTCGCACCCGATTAAGTTACCGTCACTCGGCGGGAATGTTTCTAACTTTTTGAAATGAATATTTTTGGGTTAAGTTCATCAGTTCCAAGAGGTTTGGACACTCATTCAATTATAATAAACATATTAATTTTTAATTTGTTTAACCCAAAACGAGAACGAAACGAATTGGCTAACGGCGAAATTTCATGGGTAGGACGAGTTTTTGACGATAGAAAACTTCGGGTTGTTACACCCAGTCACATCATGTAATAAGAATCTTAGAATAGAAACTTAGCAAAGTTAGTTAGTGTACTTTACCTGAAGTAGAGTCAAACTTATTGACTTTAACATCCTTAGGTAAATTTGGCACCTTCGCAACTAATGCCCCTTCCTTTGGAAATATAAACATATGGACCCTTTGGTAATGAAACATGGGACTATCACAGACTTAGCCTTTTCTCTTTACCATTTTGTCAACCTAGTTGACTATGGTCAATCCCTTTCCTTGGGAAGAGAATGCTTTTCTGGATTTCCTGTGTCACTATTGTCAATGTCCATCAGGTTTTGAGGAAGTTGATCTTAACAAATAAATAAGATCATTAAGGGTCTTGTCATAGTCTGTTTCATAGGTGTTCCAAAAGAACTCACTATGTGACTTAGAAAGTGATTGAACCACCAACTTTCTCAAGACTTTGACACCCTTCTCTCCCGGCTTGTCAATACGTGACTACATCTCCAAGATGTGATCACACCTAGACCTTGCCTTGCCAATAGGGCTTGAGTGACATTGAACTTGTGGGTTGGGAGAATAATTTGAGGAGGTGAGAGAAGTATGATTTCAAAGGGACATCATCTTCATTTAGGAAAGCTTGTTTCAAGAGATTTGGGAAGATCATAAATGTCTAAATCAGACATGTTTTGGGAGATATTCAAGATAGTTGATCTAAAGTCCTTAATATGACATCCAATCTGAAATATTAAGGCTAGGACCCAACAAACTATTTTATAACTTAGAAGAGGGATGCCGTAATCCAATCTATAAAATATTTGAAGGTAGGTGAATGACGATTCACCAATTTCCACCATGAAAAACGAAATAGATTATTAGGTTTTAATTGGATTTGAAACTCCCAGATCTTTGAGATTCATTGAACTGTTCAATGGCATGTTTCAATCTCGAGTGTGTCCTTCAGGTTTTGTGACTGGGATGCCGAGGATCACAAAACAAGGTGTGAAGTAACTATGCAAATTACTTGGTACCCTTAAGTGTTTATCCCTCAATCGATGTGCCGGTTAACCACACACGCTCCATCGATACTATGATAAACATTAAGTTACCCTTTGCCTACCTTGTTAAATACGAGTTAGTGTGCCGGTTAACCACACACGCTCCACTAACCGACTTAAACAAAGTGCAAAGTGTAATTTCATGGATTAACACCTTCTTCACATTTTCCTAAGTAACTAAGATTGGGTATTTATAAGAGTTTAGTTACTTAGTATTTATCATTAATACTTTTAATGAAGGGAGAATTATAGTCCTGTCAAACACGTTCGGCTAACAACCCTCCACCAGTCAAGCAAGCGGTGGGTGAGAGTGGACACCCATTAAGTTGCCATTTTATAGGCAACAACCTTATACCCACCTTATAGACCGGCTTCGTGAATGAGGCGTACTAGGGGTAAGACTGACTTTACTCTTATACATATATATATATATATATATATATATATATATATATATATATATATATATTATTATTATTATTATTATTATTATTATTATTATTATTATTAACTTATAATATTATAAAGTATAAGGGTTGAATTTGAACTTTTAAAATTCTAAGGGCTGACTTGGAATTAAAGTATTCATAAGTGAACACTTTTCAAATTCCAAAACTTGAGGGCAAGTTTTGAAACTATTCAAAACTAATTAATTCCATTACTTATGTGTTTAAAGTAGTTTTAATCCAAAAACTCTTCAAGTTCCATAACTTGAGGACAAGTTATGGAAGACTTTAAACTAATAAAAGAATTAACTTTTCTTTCTTTTATAACTTATGGAATTAATTAAGGTTACACTTTTTTTATTTATTATCTAATGAAGAGACTCTTGGTCCTCCATAACTTGAGGACAAATTATGGAGTCATAACTCCAATTAATTAGAACTAGACTCTTCATTTTGTAACCTTTGCCAACTTTTATGAGTTTTATGAAACTTAAATGTGACTTTTCATATAACTTGAGGACAAGTTAGAAAAACACATTTTAGAATCAACTCTTAGATTAATTTGGATCGAAAACAACTATTTCACTCAACTTTTCTATTAATCTAAGCAACTCATAAGAACAAGATAATTCAAATCAAACTTTTTTCATGTAATTAGTCTAAACCTTGAACTAATACAAAACATGAATCTATTGACAATTATCTTTGAAATTGGATTATCATGAACATTACCACATTAAAAACAAGTTTATAAGTTCAAAAACATCTTAGGGTAATGTTCCTAGTCCAATTCCAGCAAAAAAAAGTCGAATTTATGCTGTCTGGGGTTCCAACTCGTCGAGTGCACGAACCTACTCGGCGAGTTGGATGCTTTTTGCCTTGGACTCGGGGAGTCCATTCATGGACTCGGCGAGTCTGCTGAGCAGACAGCATCCAAACTCGATTTTTCAGCTCCATTTGCAAGTATAACATGAAAACAAGCCTAGGCTCTGATACCACTGTTGGGTTATAAGCATTCTAACGCTCCTAAGTGTACATGCAACCCTAAATACCTTGGATCTATGTTTTCTCTATTATACATGCAAATATGAACATCCAAGGTATTATCCTAATCTAGCATACAAAACAACGAATGTAACAAGATAGAATACATACCTCTTTGATGTAGAAAGTCTTCATGAAGCTTGAGTGCGTAGTGCCCTAAGTGTGACACCTCAAATGGTTCACACAACACCAAATACACTTGGAATAACTTGAGAGAATTCTACACTTCATGAAATCGGCTAGCCCTTTCTTACTCTCTCTAGTGGCCGATTTTGGTCAAGAATAAGATGCTTATATAGTTATACAATTAGGGTAAACCCTAATTGTCATGACTTTCCATTTCCTTGGATCCATGGGTTCAAATACACCATGGAGCATCATATGGGTTTTATCCCAACTAGATAATCCATGGAGCATTAGCCTACTATATAAGTATGGATGATTTGTACAATCAACCCATATATTTAATTAGTCTTCTTTTGATCACTTAATTAATCCTAGATTAATTCTTGATCAATACTAATTAAATAATCTTATTATTCTTATTATTAATATACTAGAACTTATAATATATTAATAACCATAAGTGTCTTATTTCTCTCATTATAGTCTATCCAAATGCATGATGCCATGTAACCCAAATGGACCATGCCTGGTCTGGTCAAGTCTTACCAATTATAGTTATAGACTTAGACATTAATCCAACAGTTTTATCGAAGCATCTCGTATCAGAAATCTGAACTTTGGTCAGAAAGTCAGTGAAGTATTGATTTCTATAAGTCCAGCTAATTTCTGAGTACATGTCAAAGCTAATTTCTGAGTGTCCAGCTAATTTCTGAGTACATGTCAAAGCTAGTGGGAGCATAAGTGTTATGCTAATAAGGATGTAATTATTATGCTAGTGGGAGCATAAGCAATTATGGTAAATGTTGCAAGTTAGCAATGTTAGTTATAGAAAACCAAAGTTTTCAATTTGCAAGTTGCAGAGTTTGAAAAGTTGTTTTGCTATAATAAAGGGAGAGGAAATTATACTTCATTTCAATTGTAAAAGCTTAGATTGGGATTTTAATCACATTTAATCATATATATATATATATATATATATATATATATATATATATATATATATATATATATATATATATATATATATGAGTGTTATGTTGGAATGGTTCAACATAAGAAAATTATATATGTGGAAATGTTAATGGCATTCTCAAAATTTGATTATGATTACCGCATCCCTCTTCATAATCAAAATTATGAGAACATGGAAAACAGAAATGTTATA
The DNA here is from genome assembly GCF_052625555.1 of Lactuca saligna. Taxonomy (NCBI): domain Eukaryota; kingdom Viridiplantae; phylum Streptophyta; class Magnoliopsida; order Asterales; family Asteraceae; genus Lactuca; species Lactuca saligna. The sequence continues at coordinate 187,868,044 of NC_136417.1, read as the reverse complement.
GCAAAAGACTAATCAAGTATCATGTCTTTATGTTAGACATTATGAATCGTGTCCCATATGTTTCGGGTATAGGATCGATTGCATATGATATAATATATTGTTGTGTTCTAAATGTTTCCAAATGCCTAGGGCATGAAGAGGGAAAAAGGACTAGAACCAGTTATAACTAAAGTGGTTGAACAACTATTAAGGACAATCTAAGGTTCGGCAAGGATTGGTCGCTTAAGGACAGTTGGAAGTATAGTAATGGATGGACCATATTGACATTATTATGAATAGACGGGAGTCTATTAATAATGAATTGTGATATGGAAAATATGGAATGTTTCCATATTGGGAGCTGAAGAATAGATGAAAAAGTTAGAAACTTTTATGCAAGAAGGATGTTCAAAGGAATGTACTTTGAATTTGAGACTTCGTTTCCATGGAATTGTCCTATAACAATCTCCAAAGGAATACTTTATAATATCATTGGTCAAGTCTCTATGACTTTTAGTACCTAAACATTACAAAAGAATCATTGCATGATAGTCTAGAATCTAACACTTTATAGCAGTGACAAGAATTTGGAATTCTTACACTTGCAATAAGGATTTGTAATTGTGAAGTGAGCATTATTGAAATGTTTTTTCAATTGATCTATTTCAAAAAATAAGGACCATAGACAAACATGGTGTGCATGCTTGGAGCATGACATAACTATTGTTTAGACAAATATAGTGTGCATGCTTGTAGCATGGCATAGCTATTGTTTTAATTCAAGTATTAAGTTGATAAATCGAAACATTATATAATGAATAAAGTGTAATAAATATTGTGATTACATAAAAGGTGTTTTATTTATATTCATAAGTTATGAGACCATATTGGATTCGATTATTCTTGTGTTTCACTTTGCATGTTTTGACTTCCAGAATAATTACTTTATTCAAACTCTCCACAGTCAATCATACTTTGGAAGTGGGTATGAATCAAGATTAAGTGGGCTTGTAGATGTCTACGGTGTTTTAGACATAGCAAAAGTTGCTGCAACATTCATGCATGCTCATAAGTTCTGAGTATTGGATTAAACCCATGCTCACTTGTATCACTTCATGGAATTTATCTCGAGTGATCTTGAGACAGTAATATCATATAAGTCTTCAAACCTAGAGATATGAGTTGTTGACTATGAGTTAGTTGTACATTGATTGTACGAAAACTCATCAGTAACTTGATGTTATAAAATGTGCCTTTGTGTATGATTCAGCAAGTAGTTAATACAAGTATATGAGTCGAAGTTTATCTGTTCCTTTTAGTCCTTGGAGGATTAGAAGCGATATCTGGGGCCCTTGATGATTTTTTTGACCTATGTGCCAGGCCCGTTCAAAACCAAATTGATGTGTTCAGTTTAGTTCTATGTCAAACAAATCGAAAATCGGGAAAAAAACTATTGGACAATAAGTATGACGTTGTTCCATGTATTTGTCCGGTTGATATCTTGAGAACAGAGGATTATATGATCACTTATCTAAAATGGCACTTCATAGTTCAACAGAGTTTTAAGAGCTATGATTTTTGGTCGATTCCTGAAGTCATACTTGCAACTATAGTTATCAGACTTATCCAAGTGGGAGACTGTTGGATAAGGTGTCTAAGTCCATAACTATATTTGGTATGTACTTGAATCGACCCGACTTGGTCCATTTGGGTTGCACTTCACCGAAACAATTTGTATGGATAGTCTTTTGAGAATAGTATATCTATGATTTATTGATTTATTGATTTATTGATATATTATAAGTAATAATATATTAATATGAAATCGTATTATTTAACTAGTATTGATCAAGAATTAATTTGGAATTAATATAGTGATCAAAATGAAACTAATTAAATATGGACTCTTTTATATATATATATATATATATATATATATATATATATATATATATAGATAGAGAGATAGAGAGAGAGAGAGAGAATGGGCCAATGTTCATTTAGGATGGGCTAAGCTTGCATGGTAGTCCATGGAGCTTTTAACCCATGGATCTTATGGGAATGAAAGGTCATGGGTATTAGGGTTTACATGGATGTAACCCTAATCCACCATATTAAATAAAGAGGTCCTTGGCACTTGAAATGGCACTAGTGTGTGAGATAACAAGGGTGAGCCGATTTCTAGAGTGCTTCATAGTCTCTCAAAGTCTTCCAAGTTGTTTTGGGTGATTTGTGATTCGACTTGAGGCATTCACATTATTGGTGTTAGGCTCTTAAAGCTCCAAGCAATTAACCACAAGAAAATGTATGTCATTCTACTAGTTTTATATTACAAGTACCCCATGATATGCTAGTTAGGACGAGAACCTTGGAAGAATCAAACTTTGCATGTATAATAGAGAAAACATAGATCCATGGTTTATAGGGTTGCATGCACACCACAAGAGTGTTAGAATGCTCAAAACCCATCAGAAAGTCCTTATAAAAAGCCCATTATTGGCCCATATTACCAAATTGGGCCCAACTCCCTAATTGGGCCTAATTCCAAGATCCATTATGAAAACTTGGCCGAAAACATCATATTTATAAAGTCCAACAAAGGCCTAAATCCAACTAGTCCATAAACAGCCCAAATCCCGAAGCCCATTTGTCAAAATCCTAACAAAGGGAGTACGCGGGGAGTACTCTCCTAATGTTGACCACCATCGGGGTGGTTGTCCCAGTACACTGGGCATATTGGATTTATGTTGGGTGTATGCCGGGTTTTGACAAAACTCTATTAAGTGCTTAATGGTTGAAGCACTTAAGCCCAAACTTTAGACCCAGTGACCAAATGTGCCTAGGATCCATAAAGTCTCGAACTTTGTCACTTTGGACATCCAGAAAGCTCTTAATCCATTAAGACCTTTCTACTACATGCATGGGACATCTTAAGCCATTAGGACCTCATTTTTAACACTTAAGACCTATTCAAGGGTCTGAAAGGACAACTTATCTTGTCCAAAATGCATCATGCACCATATTGGGGTTTTTGAGACAAGAAATGGTTTCATAAGGCTAGAATCGATAGATCTATGTCCTACAAGCATAAAGTTTGAAGCTTTTTACCTTTTGGAGCTTCTAAGGCACAACACAACTTCAGATCTACAAGCTAGCCTTCCTTCTCCGACTTTTGATGCAATGTCTTCACCTTTAAGAGATCAAAATACACACCAACTCACACTCACACACAACAACTAGGGTTTGGGACGTTTCTAGGGTATGGAGGTTGAAAGTGGTGGGGGGAAATGAGCCATAAGGATGTTTATATAGCCTCCAACCCTAAATATTAGGGGTTTCTTTTGGACATGAGTACACCCAACGTACACAAGTGTACGAACAACGTACTAGGGTGTGCCCTAGTAAGCTCAACGTACCCTTATGTACGCGCAACATACTCCTGATGGTCCTAAATTACAACTTATCCATTAGGCTTTTCATGGATTTACACTTCCATCCCCATGGACTATAAATGACCAATCTTGGGATGTTACAACTTTGATGACATATATGTAGCCATTGCTGAGACTACTGCTGCTGCAGCCTATGCAGCCGTACCAGCAGTAGGCAGAGGGGCTGGAAGGGTGTTCTAGTATCGGGACTTCGATAACACGAAGCCCCTAACATTCGAGGGAGTTCAGGACCCAATTCTAGCCATGAGGTGGCTATCTGACATGGAGTGATGTTTCTTCACATACTCCTTCCCTACTGTGACAACCCAAAAATTTCCATTCTGTAAAACCATCCACAACAATCGAAGTCAAATCCGTTATGATAACTTTCAAACTTTTGGGATAAGTTTGAGTATTTCAGGATTTACACTTAAAGAGATATCAGGAGAGAGGATGCACTAGGGTATTGTGCAACTCTGTTTTTCCAAAACTCGTTGATATTAGAGTTTAATGCCTGAATAAAATATTTTCTGCCAAAAACCCTAGGGGTATATATATGGTTCTTATCCATTTTATTCATTTGTTACATTTCCAACTAGAGAAAAGCCGATTTCTCTCTCAAGGATCTTCATCCGTTCACCCCCCAATTGTAAGTACTTCGACCCTAGAGTGTATTAAAGGGTACCACATGACTAGATAACATGGAAATCATCCAAAAAACCCAAGGAAAGGGTGTTCACGGCCCAAGATCCTCTTGGACCGTGAACACTAAATTTGAGGCCAAAAGTGTGCGTTATGCCCCTATAGACCTTGGAACCAAACAGAGAACAACACTTGACATGACTAGGCCATAAAATCATTAAGAAACAAGGGCTACAAGTGAGTTCACAGCCAAGGATGTTCTTGGGCCGTGAACTCCATTTTATGGTGCCAAAATGCCCTAAATGCCTTTCTGAAGCCAAGAGACTAGCCTAGCACTTTACCTTGATGTGTTTAGGACTCAAAACAATCAAAATACCATCACCCATAGGTGATTACGGCTGCAAGCTCAAGCCAAAATACCATCACCCATAGGCCAAAAACTCAAGTTAGGGGTGTTTTGATGCCACAAACACTTCCTAAGGCTTAGACTTGATATTTGGATGCTTCATTATGACCTTTAGGACCCAAAACAACCCTCATAAACATAAATGGCCATGCGTTTACGGTTGTAAACTCATTAGGGCTGTAAACACCTCAAAAACTCCAAAGAATGTGGTTTTCCTCATCCTAGAGTAGAGCTAAGGTCCCTAAATCATTCCCTAGCCTTCAAACTTGCCTTCATACATGAGTAACCATGAGTTTACGACCATAAACTCCTTTGGGCCGTAAACCCATTGTAGCGAACCCATGTGAGTGCCATTTTACCTTCCTTTGTTGAATCACATGTGATTCCAAAACTTGGTCAAGGTCTTTCCTAGTCCTGGAAGGTGTTTCCTTTCATATAGTTGTTTATAAACACTATACTCATGCTAATATGTGTCATTATGTATCATTTAGGACTTGTTGTGTCTCGGGACTTCATTCGTGGAACTTCTCATCCTTACATGCATACCCGTTTGAATCACCCACATCAGGTGAGTTCATACCCCGTAATGAATCTTTTAACTATTTTAACTGTTTTAAGGGGGGAATATAGGTTGAACACAATGTTAATTGTGTAAACGTTTATTGTTAAAATTTTTCAAAATGTTACTTATGTTATTTATAAGTTTTCAAAACTCGTTTAAAGTTATGTTACTTTATAGTTATACGAAACTCCATTTTTAAAAGTAAAAGCATAACTTAGTAGAGAAATGAGTCTTTTCAGTGACAGTCCAAGTAGAGCATTAGTAAACTGTTATAGGTATAGTTTAGGAGAATGCTATTCATTACTTCTAGTACAATGAAGCACACAAAGAATCAAACAATACCAGAATAGAATGAACAGTGAAGAGAATCAAACAATACTAGAACAGAACATAACAAGTTAAGTTGCTATAGCATGAGAACACACATATAGGATCTAGTTATACCAATGAATCACTAACACATTAGTGATAGTTATATTGGGTATACATGATCATATAACTTTAATGTGAATTACAAGGCTTGCAAGGATTTGCTAGGGTCGCGTTTGGTTCCCTAAATCTCTTTCCATTGAGAGCGTTTAGTAGGGGTTCTAGCTTTCACATTATGACCGTAGTAAGACAAATATGTTTTTAGGTTATTAGTACATCCGCATGTCATTATAAACGACATCTGTGTACTTACTTTTCCCATTATTTTCTTAAAGTTTCGGTACCACTTGAAAGTTGATCTATTTTATAGTCAACATAGTTATAAACTAGGGAGAATATAATTCTACATTTGACAAAGGAACATTAGGGTTTAACTCAGAACAGAAGATGCCTTGGTAGAAGGCTACGATTATAGGTTAGGATCATGATGCTAACTTTATGATTCCTTAATGTATACACTATAGGATACATATAAGCTACCAGATTCCGACAGCTAATAGGATGTGTGCTCTTCGCTGCAATTCCTGTTCCCGTTGGATGTGGGCTTGCACTGAGGTCACCCAATCTATTATCTACCCGAATCTATATCTATATATATATATATATATATATATATATATATATATATATATATATATATATATATATATGCTTAGTATACATTAAGTCATCATAAGGGTACCAGGTATGGATCAGTTTAGGGGGCACAGAGTCAACGCACAGTTATTCTAGTACAAAACTTACTTACACAAGTCAGTATTTTTGGTAGACAAAACTAGAGATTTCCCAGAAAAGGGCTTAATCCATTTTATTAAGCCAGTACAGTTTTAGAGACTTTAGGTGAGTTAACTCTATAACACCTTAGTTTACACACCATGTTTATATATAAACTAATATCCAATAGATAGCTAAATGTGTGTTTTCCCCCTGACGTCTTGTTCCCGTTGGATTGTGGGCTTAGGGCAGATTCACCCAATTAACTTTCTACCCGATATCAGATTATATATAGCAGTATAAACAAAACTATTATAGAAGTAATCACCGTAGTCATTATTTTACTATAAGAAATATAGGTTTTCTTAAAAGAACTCTCCATTAGATATAAAGGAACCATTACAAATAACTCCATGAGTAACAAGTGAATACACCAAGGTTATATATGACACTGATCTAACCACCAATGGAATGTGTGCTATCCGCCTTACTTGTTGTTCCTTGTTGGGTTGTGAGTTTATGGCAGATGCGCACAATCGATTGTTTATTTACTCTAAGTATATATAACTTGTGCCCACTTAGTACGCATAGAAAGGCTTGTAGTGTCATTTTACTTAACTTCCATTAAAGTAGGAAATATAGGATTTTCTAGAGGAACATGCGAACATTTCAAAACAGAACTTACAGCTTACATCACTTGTGCATATACATTTTCAACCACATTTTACAGCTTACTCACATCACTAAAATCTTATGAACTCACCAGCTTAATTGCTGATCAATTCTTTCAAATAACTTGTATTCTCAGGAGACTATTAGACAGTTGCTCGTACTGGGACTTCAGAAGATGGAGCATTACAGCTTCACGTCTTGTTTTGTTATTTGTTTATGACTTCTATGTTTTGTGAATTCACACATTGTAAACACTTTCTTTATAAATGAAATGGTTGTTCATTACTTGCTTACCATATACATATCTTGTGATACTTGACATGACCTCCTCCACCCCCGAACGTTTCTGCCGTTTCGGTTTTGGGGTGTGACAGCTACTGACCAGAAGGTCAGGTGAGCTCTAAACCCGCTGAGCTCCAGAGTGAAGGATTGGTGGAGGTTGATTACTGGTTTGTATTCCGATGAGCAGAGAGATGTGGTTACATGGGAGCAGTTCAGGGAGTTCTTCTGCACTTGATACATTCCCAGGGTTGACCGTGAGTGGTTGGCTCAGGAGTTTTTGGAGCTGAGATAGGATTCGGAGTCGGTGATCGAGATCATCAAGATGTTTATTGAGAAGGCAATGTTTTTCCTTGAGTTTGCTTCGGAGTAGGCCTAGATGACCCGATATATGAGCATGATCAAGACGGACATACAACAGTTCGTGTCCATGTAGAGGTGCGATACCTTACTATAGCTACAGGAGGCCACCAGGTGGCACAAGTTGGAGACCGAGCTCTAGTTGAGGGAGCAAAGGCATGCCCAATGCATTCTCAGCCTGCATCGAAACGGTTTAAGGCCACTGATTTCCATCAGGGAAGTTAGAGGTGTCGCACTTGCGGGATGTGCGGAAATGTGCATGATGGTGGTTGTCGATCTTCTTCAGGATGCCATAAGTGTGGCAAGGAGGGTGATATATCGAAGGTCTGTAGACATCATAATCCAGCTTCTGGAGTCAGACTTTGTTATAACTGTAAGCAGGTGGGCCATATGAAGGCCCAATGTCCCCTACTAGCTGCCAGGCCGACGCAGACTGTAGCGCTAACTACCTTGAGGATCATGGACGGGAGACAGGTTAGGATAGAGCCATCAAGGGATTAGGGACGTGCTTTCCATCTTACTGTTGAAGAGGCTAGTATAGTACCTGATGCGGCTAGTGCTATGTCTTTTTCTCCCATCTTATGGATGATGATTGTATCGTGAGCTTTCATTTGCCTTCTGCATGAATAGCTAGGATGTAGGAGATGTCAAGGAGAGTTCATTATCAGGGAATTATAGGTGGTTAGGACCTAGAGCTGCTTCCGAGGGTGAGGAGTAGGATAGAGAATTTTCAGTCTAGGGTAAGTCGTTATGATTCGTAGATTCTGAGGTCTTCTGCTAGGAGTTCGGATTTTCTTGAAGTTCGATTACTTTGTGTCGGGAGGATTGTTTCGCGAAGACTACTCATTCCATGACTAAGTATGGTAATACCTGGTTAGGGCGGTTAGGTCAGGAATAGGTTTCGCTACCAGTGGGTAGTAGTTATCGCCCTAAGTGGGGGAGAATTGGGAGTTCTCGAATGAAATGTCAGTCATTGAATACTTTGTCTATTGTTATTCGGATTGCGATGACCAGAGCGGTGGGCCGTATCAGACAGGCTGATGGTCGGTGAGTCACTTCAGTCAGATTGAAGACTCTGTATGTATTCTATTAAGATCTACATAAGGGTATTCTGATTATTGACTATGGGCATAGAGATCGTGATGGTTAATTTCTTCTATTGGGGCACGTTCAGAATGGATGTATTGTTGAGGTTCGGATGAGTGTTAACCGGTTGTGACAAATCAAAGGATTTTGGACAAGATGCAAGGATAGTGTTGGATATAGTGTCTAAGTCCACAACTATATTTGGTATGTACTTGACCCGACCCGGCATGGTCCATTTGGGTTGCACTTCACCCGAATAGATTATGGATAATATTTGAGAATAGTACAAGTCATGATTTATTAATATATTATAAGTTCTAATATATTAATATAAGATCATATTATTTAATTAGTAGTGATCTATAATTAATCTAGGATTAATTTAGAGATCAAAGATATTACTAATTAAATATGGGCTTTTATATTTATATAGTGTGGGCTTATGCTTATTTGGAATGGGCTAGGCTTGGATGGAGAAGTCCATGGATACTCCATGGAGCTTTAACCCATGGATCTCATGGAAATGAAGAGACATGGGTATTAGGTTTTACATGGATGTAACCCTAATCCACCACACTATATAAAGGAGGCTTTGGCTCTTGAAATTAAGTTAGTGAACACTAGTTGACAAATGTTGAGGTGAGGGCCGATTTCAAGAGAAGTGTGACTATTCTCTCAAAGTTCCAAGTTTGTGGTGATTTGTGACTTTCATTTGAGGCATCCACATTATTGGTGCTAGGCTCTAAATCTCCAAGGTATCAACTACAACTACAAGGTAAGTGTTTCTACTAGCTTTATTTGATTCAAGTTCCCCATGCCATGCTAGTTAGGATATAAGCCTTGGAAAAACAATTATTTGCATGTATCTTAGACAAACATAGATCCAAGGTTTATTAGGGTTGCATGTACACTTAGGAAGTGTTAGAATGCTCAAAACCCATCAGTGGTATCAGAGCCTAGGCTTGTTTGTTTGATACTTGATGCAATAAGTTGGAAAAAGTCGAAAATCTTGCTGTCTGACGAATGGACTCGTCGAGTCCATGGGGGGACTCATCGAGTTCACTTGTATCTTCAACCTACTCGGCGAGTAGGTTCATGCACTTGGCGAGTAGGGTCGACAGAGTGCAGAATTTCGACTTTAGTTGCTGGAAATGGATTAGAAACATTACCTTAGACTGTTTTGGTACTTGAAAACTTGTTTTAGATGGAGTAATGTCTTTTCTAATTCATTTACCACAACTAGTTATCAAAATTACAAAGATTAAGTGTGATTTTGATGTATGAAAGTGTTCATGTTCATGCTCTTGTTCTTATGATGTTTAGATGATCATAGGAATTATTTGTAACCTATGTGGTAGTTTAATTCTTGATCATAATGTGTTTTAATGGAGTCCATAACTTGTCCTCAAGTTATGGAAAACCAAAAGTCTCTTGGATTAAAAAACCATTAAAAGAACACAAGAGTTAGAAAAATGAAAAGTCCTCATTTTATTACTCTATTAAACTCATAAGTTACAAGATATGAAAAGTTTTGAAAGTTTACAAAACTTGCCCTCAAGTTTTGGAACAAGTAAAGTCAAGTTAAAACTTTAGTTCCAACCCTTAGAATTTTAAAAGTTAAAATTCAACCCTTTTACTTATATTATTATGATTTAATAATTATATATATATATATATATATATATATATATATATATATATATATATATATATGTATAAGAACAAAGTCGTCTTACCGCTAGTACACCTCATTCACGAAGCCGGTCTATAAGGTGGGTATAAGGTTGTTGCCTATAAAATGGTGACTTAATGGGTGTCCACTCTCACCCACCGCTTGCTTGACTGGTGGAGGGTCGTTAGCCGAACGGGTAAGACAAGGACTTATAAATTCTCATTCAAAGTATGATGAATATTATAAAGTAACTAAATGTTTTATTAAATTCCCAATCTTAGTTACTTTAGGAAAAATGTGAATAAGGTGCTAATCCATGAAATTACACTTTACACTTTGCTTAAGTCGTTGGTGGAGCGTGTGTGGTTAATCGGCACACTAACTTGGACTTAACAAGGCAGGTAAAGGGTGACTTAAAGGTTTATTATAGTATCGATGGAGCGTGTGTGGTTTACCGACACATCGATTGAGTGATAAACTTTAAAGGGTACCAAGTGATTTGCATGGTTACTTCACACCTCGTTTTGTGATCCTCGGCATCCCAGTCACAAAACCTGGAGGGCACACTCGAGATTGAAACATTCCTTTGAAAAGTTCATTGAATCTCAAAGAATCTAGGAATTTCTAAGAACCAATCAAAGCCTAATACTTAAATATTTCGGTTTTCGTGGTGGAAATTGGTGAATCTTCATTCACCTACCTTTCAAATATGGTATACCTTAGATTACGGCATACCTCTTCTAAGTTATATTATATTGTGATTGGATCCTAGCCTTAATATTACATTTGGGTGTTTTATTAAGGACTCTCTTATATCTAAACTAATCTTGTTCTCTTCTTTTTAGATGTCTTCAAACAATGCTGCTTCTGGCTCTAATCCTAATGGCTCCTTTACCCTTATGAACTTGTGTGGGAAAGTTACCTTTGATGGATCCAGCTTCAATGAGTGGATCAGAAACATCAGGATGATTACCCGCTACGAGGACAAAGAATATGTCCTTGACAAGGAGCTTAAGGAGATTGATGAGACCACTGCAACTCCTCAGGAGATCGCTGAATTTCGGGCACATGAAAGGGATGCTACGAAAGTGGCTTGCATCATGATGGCCACGATGACAGCGGAACTCCAAAAGTCTTATGAGGATTTCTACCCTTATGAAATGCACCAAGATTTGATGGAAAGATACTATCAAAGTGCAAGACAAGAGAGGTATGAAATCATCTGCTCCATGATAACAACCATGATGAAGGATGGGGAATCCGTCACGAGCCACATGCAGAAAATGCAAAGGTATGTGGATCGTCTGCTGAAGCTTAATGTGAACTTCCCTGAGGATCTTGCAATAGATATCATTTTGCACTCCTTACCATCGTGCTATGATCAATTCCGCATGACATATCACATGAATAAGGAAGAGGTCACACTCAGCAAACTTCAGGGACTTCTCAAGACCGCAGAATCAGGTCTTAAGGGGAAGTCGGTTGTTAACACTCCTACTCCAAGGCTCGGACCCTTGATGGCTCTTCTTCAAGTGGAACCAAGAAAGGTTTCATCACTCCTTCTTCTGACCCAAAAGAGGATGAATGCTTCTATTGCCATGAAAAGGCTCATTGGAAGCGGAACTGCCCAAAATACCAGCAAGATGTGAAGGATGGCAAAGTTAAACCCAACAATGCAGGTATTTACACTATCATTTCTAATAACTCACCCCATTCGAAATCTTGGGTCCTTGATACCGGTTGTGGTATTCACATTTGTTGTGACTTGCAGGGACTAGGAAGAAGTGAGAATGTGGAGCAAGGAAGAATATACTTAATCATGGGGAATAGGAAAGTTACACCTGTCACCAAGATTGGAGTTTATACTGTATCGCTAAGTAGTGGGTTAAATTTAGATTTGAATAAGTGTTGTTATTCGCCAGAAATGGCAAGAAATATTATTTCCTTTCATGCATTGTACAAAAAAGGTTTCACCTTTTCATTTGATAATGAAGTTGGTTCGATTAATGCTTTCTTTAATAATGTTCTTTATTTTAAAGCATTAGCTTGTGATGGTGTGTATGAAGCTGTATCTGTTGTAGATAACTCAGGAAATAATGTTTTGTGTACTGATTCTCCTAATAATAATAACTTGGATAAAGCATCATTATGGCATTGTCGTCTTGGACATATAAGCAAGAAATGCATAGGCCAACTCCAAAAGGATGGAGTCTTGGAGTCGTTTGACCTAAAGTCAGATGATAGTTGCGAATCATGCTTACTTGGAAAAATGACAAAGTCACCCTTCACAGGCTCGTGTGAAAGAGGTGAAGGTTTGTTGGACCTTATACACACGGATGTGTGTGGACCATTCAAACATGCCACAAGGGATGCTAATCGTTATTATTTGACTTTTACTGATGATTACAGTAGATATGGATATGTCTACTTAATCAAGCATAAGTCAGAGACTTTCGAGAAGTTTAAGGAATTTAAACAGGAGGTCGAGAATCAATTGGGCAGGAACATTAAGATGCTTCGATCCGATCGAGGTGGTAAGTATCTTAGTTCAGAGTTCCTCGACTATCTAATGGAATGTGGGATTGTCTCACAATTGACACCTCCCAGGACACCGCAGTTGAATGGTGTGGCTGAGAGGCGTAATCGAACCTTGTTGGACATGGTTCGTTCCATGATGAGTCGAGCTTCGCTACCAATCTCATTCTGGGGGTATGCCTTAGAGACTGCCGTCCATATCCTTAATCTAGTCCCTACAAAGAAAGTTGCCAAAACTCCTCACGAGATGTGGACTGGTAAAGTACCTAAACTAGACCACATCAAGATTTGGGGTTGCGAGGCTTTCGTGAGACACGAGACTCATGATAAGCTCGAACCTCGAAGCAAGAGGTGTATTTTCATCGGCTACCCACAGCAATCCTTTGGTTACCTCTTCTACAGACCTAGTGACAATATGGTCTTTGTGGCAAGAAGAAGAGTCTTTCAAGAAAGAGAGTTTATAAGCCAAGGAGACAGTGGGAGGCAAATTGATCTTGAAGAAATTCAAGAGTCAAGTGGTGATGGAACTTCAAACTCTAGCCCTAAACTTGAGGAGGAAACTCCTGTTGAGCCAATTGACGAATCTGTACCACTGAGACGTTCCACGAGAGTTAGGAGTGCACCTGAGCATTACTATGGATTCCATATTACTGCAGAAGGTGAGACACTTATTAGTGATGGGACACTAGTAAGTCAAGATGACCCTAACAGCTACGAGGAAGCCATGGCAGGCCCCGAGTCTGCTAAATGGAAAGAGGCTATGGATAGCGAGATACAATCCATGTATGACAATCAAGTTTGGAACTTGGTTGAGAATGTACCAGGTCGTAAGACTGTAGGGTGCAAATGGGTCTTCAAGAAGAAGACCGACATGGATGGTAAAGTACACACTTATAAGGCTAGACTGGTTTCAAAGGGCTTCTCTCAAATTCCTGGAGTGGATTATGATGAGACCTTTTCTCCGGTAGCCAAGATTAAGTCTATTCGGGTTCTGTTAGCCATAGCCGCATTTCATGACTATGAAATTTGGCAAATGGATGTCAAAACCGCCTTCCTTAATGGAAAGCTGGCCGAAGATGTTTACATGAGTCAGCCAGAGGGTTTTGTCAGCAACGAGTACCCTAATAGAGTGTGTAAGCTTGAGAAATCCATTTATGGATTAAAGCAAGCACCTCGCAGATGGAATCTTTGCTTTGATGAAAAGGTCAAGGAATTTGGCTTTTCTAGGAGTGAAGATGAATCATATGTGTATGTCAAGGCTAGTGGGAGTATAGTTAGCTTCTTGGTATTGTATGTGGATGACATACTACTCATAGGAAACGACATTCCAACCCTGCAGGAAGTAAAGTCCTGGCTTGGGAAGTGTTTCACTATGAAGGACCTTGGTGAAGCTGCCTATATTTTAGGGATAAGGATCTTGAGAGATCGGAGTAAAAGACTAATTGGACTTAGTCAAAGCACCTACTTGGATAAAGTGTTGAAAAGATTCAACATGCATAACCCCAAGAAAGGTGAGTTACCCATTCAGAGTAATGCCAGATTAAGTAAGACACAAAGCCCTAGTACTGAGGCCGAGATAGCAGAAATGAGTCGACTACCTTATGCTTCAGCTGTAGGATCGATCATGTATGCTATGACGTGTACTCGACCTGATGTAGCCTTTGCTTTGAGCATGGTTAGCAGGTATCAGGGGAACCCTGGCAAGGAACACTGGACTGCGGTAAAGAATATCCTCAAGTACCTGCGAAGGACTAAGGATTGGGTCCTTACCTTCGGTGGGAGTGATGACTTGAGAGTTGTAGGGTATAGTGATGCTAGCTTCCAGACTGATAGGGATAATTTCCGCTCTCAGTCAGGCTGGGTCTTTACCCTAAACGGAGGAGCAATTTCTTGGAAGAGTTCCAAGCAGGAGATAGTGGCTGATTCCACTTGTGAATCAGAATATATAGCAGCAAGCGAGGCAGCAAAGGAGGCGATATGGCTAAAGAACTTCATCGGAGACCTTGGAGTTGTTCCAACTATAAAAGAGCCAATGGAGATTTTCTGTGACAGCAATAGTGCGGTTGCCTTAGCCAAGGAACCAAGGGATCACGGGAGATCCAGACACATCGGCAGAAAATACCATTTTATCAGACATCGAATTGAAGAAGGAATCCTCATGGCAAAGAGGGTATCATCGGATGAGAACCCAGCAGATCCCCTCACGAAGGGACTGAGTAGGGTTTAGCATCTCCAGCATGCTCAAAGCATAGGGCTGAAGGATGATATAAGTTTTAGTAGTTAGATAAATTATGAAATTTGTAAAGTGTAATTGACATTTGATGATGAATAAAAGGTGTTTTATTTATGAGTAAAGTGTTGCTATCTCTTGTCGATCGTTTACTATATTTCTTTTGCATGTTTTGACTTCCAGAATAATTTTGTTTGGTATAACATATTATTCAAACCTCCACAGTCGGTCATATGTCGGAAGTAGGTATGAATCAAGACTGTCATGATTGGTTGCAGAGGTCTAAGGTGTTGGACATGGCTACAACAATCATGAGTGCTCATAAGTTTTGAGCATTGGACCCAACCCACGCTCACTGGAATCACTTCATGGAATTTTATCTTGAGTGATCGTGAGACGGTAATATCATATAAGTCTTCAAACCTAGAGATATGATTTGTTACTTACAAGTTGGTTATGCATTGATTGTACGAAAACGCATTGGTAACTCGATGTTATAAAACGTGCTTTTGTGTGTAATCCAATGAGTGGTAGAACAAACATATGAGTCGAAGTTTATCTGTTCCTTCTTGGATTAGAAGCTGATATCTGGGCCCCTCGATGATTTTGTTTTGACCTATGTACCGGGCCCGGTCAGAACTAAGTTGATGTGTTCAATTGAGTTCTACGTCAAACAAATCGGAAATCAGGAAACAAATGCTGGACAATAAGCAAGACAATGTTCCATGTGTTTGTCCGGCTGATATCTAGAACAGAGGATTATATGATCACTTATCTTAAATGGCGCGTTCTAGTTAAACAGTGTTTAAAGAGCTACGATTGCTGATCGGTTTCTGAAGTCATACTTGCAACTATAGTTATTAGACTTATCCAAGTGGGAGACTGTTGGATATAGTGTCTAAGTCCACAACTATATTTGGTATGTACTTGACCCGACCCGGCATGGTCCATTTGGGTTGCACTTCACCCGAACAGATTATGGATAATATTTGAGAATAGTACAAGTCATGATTTATTAATATATTATAAGTTCTAATATATTAATATAAGATCATATTATTTAATTAGTAGTGATCTATAATTAATCTAGGATTAATTTAGAGATCAAAGATATTACTAATTAAATATGGGCTTCTATATTTATATAGTGTGGGCTTATGCTTATTTGGAATGGGCTAGGCTTGGATGGAGAAGTCCATGGATACTCCATGGAGCTTTAACCCATGGATCTCATGGAAATGAAGAGACATGGGTATTAGGTTTTACATGGATGTAACCCTAATCCACCACACTATATAAAGGAGGCTTTGGCTCTTGAAATTAAGTTAGTGAACACTAGTTGACACATGTTGAGGTGAGGGCCGATTTCAAGAGAAGTGTGACTATTCTCTCAAAGTTCCAAGTTTGTGGTGATTTGTGACTTTCATTTGAGGCATCCACATTATTGGTGCTAGGCTCTAAAGCTCCAAGGTATCAACTACAACTACAAGGTAAGTGTTTCTACTAGCTTTATTTGATTCAAGTTCCCCATGCCATGCTAGTTAGGATATAAGCCTTGGAAAAACAATTATTTGCATGTATCTTAGACAAACATAGATCCAAGGTTTATTAGGGTTGCATGTACACTTAGGAAGTGTTAGAATGCTCAAAACCCATCAGATAGGTCCTTTGATTTCAAGTTATGGATTAGGCCCGAGTTATGTATATGTAGTGGCATTCTAATCTAGGGTATTCCATCCTAGGGATGATCCGACCCTATGATTGAATGGACCTAACATGTTTGGTATTCCAACCCGAGGGTTGATTGGGCCAATCATGTGTGTGATATGAGGGTATTCCATCCTAGGGATGATCAAATCCATCGTAGGCATGCCTGGTATTCTAGCCTAATGCTGATTAGGCCAGGTATGAGTGTTCATGCTTGTTAGTAGGTTGTTTATGTGTGTAGTTTCGGTAGCTAAAGGACGCATTATTCTGTTAGCACAAAAGCATCCGCTTCAGGAAGAGGGAAAGTAGGGTCCCTAATACTTCGAGTCATCAGAGTTATTGTCGGGATTGGCAAGATGGCAGATATATTAGGCATTTTGGAGGAGCTTAGTTGGATTTTAGCAACCTCCATCGTCCACAAGTTACGAAGTTGCGTGTAGGACGGCGGTGTTGTGGTATCATTGGGTGATACTCAGGTTGATGTGTGCCGAAATTGAGATGAGAGGCAAGTGGTCATCATGGAAGGAGAAGTAAGGGTCCTACACAGAAAGGAGTCATCTGATAGAGTACGGCAGCAGCATCTGCAGGGATCTGAGCTGATGGGGAGGCTGGAGGTTGCAACGCAAGAGCATTATCCAAATTTATGCACTGCAACAGGCTTCGAGGATGAAGCCTAGTTTAAGTGGGGGAGAGTTTTAACATCCCAAGATTTGTCATTTAAGTCCATGGGTTTGGATGAGTTGAGCCATGAGAAGTATAAGGGTCATTTAAGTCATTTAAGTTCTTCATCCTCCTTGGGATCCTCTTCGATCCATCCCCCGTTGCCTTGGTTGGGATAGTAGGGGTTGCCGGGGTGATGAAATCCAGCCATTTGACTGTACGAGAACAGGGTTATAAGAATAGAGCAAAATTTGAAACATGTAAAATTAAACATGTAGGTTAAACTATTTTATGTTCCAAATACTTCTATAGTATTTAAATTCGTGTGTTTGATACTTGTGATGTTTTGGTAAGTTTTGACTTGTTGCTCAGTACGAGCATTCCTCGATATACATTGGTCCGATTTCAGATAAATATAGTTGATCATGCTATATTGATCCCAAATTGGATTACATACCTCGAGGCTTAATCGTAGTGTCCAACTTGCCGAAATACTTCTTGTATAGTTATAATTATGAAAATAAGTTGTGGTATGCATGTACTTGTACTTAAATGAACTAACAATTTAAGTTAAACGAAACACGGTTGAGGCGTAAAACAAAAAAATGTTTTGTCAGAGAGTATTATTCCCTTAAGCATTTATAGTTTGTATATCTTATGTGGTTCGATATACTTAGTTCACTATAAACATTGCTCTGATACCAATCTGTCACACCCCCAAACCAGAACGGCGGAAACGTTCGGGGGCGGATGAGTTCATGTGGTAACGTAACAAATGAATACATAGTAAAGAAAGCAATACAACCATCATATATATAATTGAAAGTTTACATTGTTAAAAGGTACATGTTCAAAACCAATTACAATATGATGCAAAAAATATGAATTTAAACTGGCACTGTAGCGTCCCTTCTTCAAAAGCTGTTTGTTACCTGCAATTACTGAGTCCTTGGGACATACAAGTAGTTTTGAAAGAGTAGATCAGCATTTAAGCTGGTGAGTTTCATAAGTATTAAATGATAATGTTTATCTGAACTAAAATCAAATGGTTTGTTTTTGTTTGTTGGTTCCTAGAATATCCCATATTTTCTATTGGTATAAATGTAGCCTTCTATCAAGACCAATGTTTGTTTCTAGAAAATTTATGTTTTCCTGTATGTGGGTAGTAGTTTAGAAGTTCCAAAATCGTATCACAAATAGGTTTTTCATGCCTAAAGTAGTTAATTTATGTACGTATAAAATTTCCAATACGTCTGAAAAACCCCGTAAATCAATGTGTTTTTAATACTCCATGTGAGTTTTATAACCATGCTATTGACTAGAAATGCCTATACACAACGTTCTTCAAGCGTTGGAATGTTCTGATGTTTGTCACCCAAATGGTGTATTGTAGCTAATAGTCAGGGCGCGGGGTTGTCAATCCCGTATAGATCTATACACAAACACCATGCCCCCCCTCCAAGGGATTCTGGTATATAATACAGGACTTGAAATGTGTACTCGAACGTACGTGAAGTTAATGTCTCACAAAACTTAGTATAAAACAGATTTACGTATGAAAATGTTCGTTTGTTCTTGTATGCGAAAGCAACTCCTTGAAATAGTGTTTCTAGTATGTAAAAGTTTGTAATGTTCTCGTAAACTATACCTATTATAGTTTTCTAAAAGTGTGTCTCGTTTGTATAGTAATCCCTAGTGAAATGCTCATTTGTTATGAAAAGTATAATTTTTGTAGTGCGTAAGATGGACACATATACATACAGTATAAGTAGGGTGTTTGATTTATACATATATAACAACTTTCATTTCAAAAGATATGATGCTATCATGATATATTTTGCATACGAAAGTTTCCCTATAATAGTTACAAATCACATATGATTCCATAAATAAAAAGTGTATAGTGAAACTTTATATAATACCCGATAATAATCGTGTGGTTTACTTGTATCCCCCCTTAAAATCATATAAAAGTATTTATAAAACATTTAAAAGTGTGGATTATAGGGGTATGAACTCACTTGAAAGATCGGAGAAGGCGAGATGAAAACTGAGTAGAATTTCGACTCGAG
Organism: Lactuca saligna; assembly: GCF_052625555.1. Lineage (NCBI taxonomy): Eukaryota > Viridiplantae > Streptophyta > Magnoliopsida > Asterales > Asteraceae > Lactuca > Lactuca saligna. The sequence continues at coordinate 187,848,608 of NC_136417.1, read as the reverse complement.
AAAGTGGATTTTCTCGAGATTCTCAGGAATCTCGGGAGCACAACCGACCTTCGGGACTTGAGCAAGGAAACTGGGGCTTTGGGATCGTACGTGCACGGAAAACGAGGAAAAAATGCAAGAAAGTTGAGAGAAATTGAGCCATTTCTTCGGAACCCTCGCATCCCTTTTATAGGGGGTGGGAACCGCCTTGGTAGGTTGGGCGTACGCGTGCGTCATGCGTGACCGCCTCCTCGACTGCCTCGGAACTTCGGATGGGACAGGTATAGCCTCGCATAGGGGCGACGTGGACGATCCGAGGCCTAGTCCTCGAGTACGTTGGGCGTACGAGAGTACGCTGGGCGTAACTCAGATCGACCTGGTGACTCCTCCTTCGGATAATACCGAGATTAAATAATAAAATTTATATTTTATTTATTTAATAAAGTTCAAAAATTCATATCTTCTTCATACGAACTCCGTTTTCGACATTCTTTATATCCACACATAGGTGAGACTACGCTCTACAACTTTCGTATAGATTCCGCCGGCAAATTTTGAAATTATTTTTATTATTTATTTTTAAAAGGTCGCGGTAAGAAAATTTCTTTAGAAATTCATAAATTCATTATCTGACGTCTGTTTTTGCTAGACTTTTTACCGTTGTAAAACCATTGTCGAGACCTTCGATGCTTATTTAGGTCATTCCGGCCAAAAGTCGCTCGATCTACGTTTTGAGTTTTTAGTTGTCTGTCGCTAAGCCGAACTTGGAAAAATCATAACTTCTTTATACGAAGTCAGATTTGGGTGTTCTTTTTACGTACGATCACGGTTTAATGACATCTAACATAGTAGGTAATTAATTTGAGATTTTTGGACATTTTATTTTCGAAGTTACTTTCATTATATCAAAAGTGGTTACAATACTTGACTTTTTAGGTCATTACATAGAGTTTAAATATCGGGTTGTCACCACTTACTCAATATGGCATTACTCTGGATCGGTAACTCTCCTTTCTTGGAATTCTGCATGTTAAACCTATTCAGCACCTTATCCAAGTAGGTACTCTGACTAAGTCCAATTAGTCTCTTACTCATGTCTCTCAAAATCCTTATCCCTAGGATATAGGCAACTTCTCCAAGGTCCTTCATAGCGAAACACTTACCAAGCCAGGACTTTACTTCTTGCAAAGTTGGGATGTCATTTACTATGAGTGGCATGTCATCCACATACAATACCAAAAAGCTAGCTATACTCCCACTATCCTTGACATATACACAAGATTCATCTTCGCTCCTCGAAAAGCCAAACTCTTTGACTTTCTCATCAAAACAAAGATTCCATCTGCGAGGTGCTTGTTTCAATCCATAGAAGGATTTCGCAAGCTTACACACTTTATTAGGGTACTCTGTACTGACAAAACCCTCTGGTTGAATCATGTTAACATCCTCATCCAACCTTCCATTAAGGAGAGCGGTTTTGACATCCATTTGCCATATTTCATAATCATGAAATGCAGCAATGGCTAACATAACCCTAATAGACTTAATCTTTGATACTGGTGAAAAGGTCTCATCATAATCAACTCCCAGATTTTGAGAAAACCCCTTTGCAACCAGTTGCGCTTTATAAGTGTGTACATTACCATCCATGTCGGTCTATTTCTTGAAGATCCATTTGCACCCGACTGTCTTACAACTTGGTACATTGTCAACCAATTTCCAAACTTGATTGTCATACATGGACTGTATCTCACTGTCCATAGCCTCTTTCCATTTAGCTGCCTTAGGGCCTGCCATGGCTTCGGTGTAGCTGTTAGGTTCATCCAGACTTACCAGTGTACCATCACTGATACGTGTATCACCTTCCGCAGTAATATGGAAACCATAGTAATGCTCAGGTGCATTCCTAACTCTCGTGGAATGCCTCAGAGGTACAGACTCATCAGTTGGATCAGTAGGAGTTTCCTCCTCAGGTTGATTGCTAGTATTTAAGGTTCCTTCACCACTTGACTCTTGAATTTCTTCAAGGTCAATTTGCCTCCCACTATTTCCTTGGTTTATGAACTCTCTCTCTCTCTCTCTCTCTCTCTCTCTCTCTCTCTTAACTCCCCTCCTTTCTATAAAGACCACATTATCACAGGGTCTGTAGAAGAGGTAACCGAAGGATTTCGGTGGATAGCCGATGAAAATACACCTCTCATTTCAGGGTTCGAACTTATTGAGAGTCTCGTGCCTCACAAAATCCTTGCCACCCTAAATCTTGATGTGGTCTAGATTAGGAACTTTTCTGGTCCACATCGCATGAGGTGTTTTGGCAACCTTTTTGGTAGGGACTAGATTAAGAATATGGGCGATAGTCTCTAAGGCATACCCCCAAAATGAGATTGGTAGCGAAGCTCGACTCATCACGGAACAAACCATGTACAACAAGGTTCGATTATGCCTCTCAGCCACACTATTAAGATGTGGTGTCCTGGGAGGTGTCAATTGTGAGACAATCCCACATTTCTTAAGATAGTCAAGGAACTTTGTACTAAGATACTCACCACCTCGATCGGATAGAAGCATCTTAATGTTCGTGCCCAAATGATTCTCCACTTCCTGTTTAAACTCTTTGAAATTTTCAAAGGTTTCTGACTTATGCTAGATTAAGTAGACATATCCATATCTACTATAATCATCAGTAAAACTCACATAGAAGCAGTTAACATCCTTGCGGTGGTTCTGAAGGGTCAACACACATCAGTATGTATGAGGTACAACAAACCCTCACCCCTAGCACAAGTACCAGTGTAACACCCATAAAATTCCAGCCAATTTAAAACTTTTAAAATCATTTGAAACCATTCCATTATTACAATTTGTTTTCAAAATAGTTTATACATCAGAATTCCCAGAAATCATAATCGTCAATCGAGAAAGTGTACGGTCACGCCTTCGCCTACTCGCGGCCATCCATTGAACCTGAAACAATAAACTGAAACTATAATCCCGAAATCTTAGTGAGTTACCCCCAAAATACCAACCTCATTTAACCATAATCATATCATATCAAAAAATATAGAACGACCATGCATCTCAAGTCTACATTGTGACTGGTCCGCCCACACCGGGCCTTCAGTCCACCTGGCCCACTCTTCGAGTCTACAATATGACTGGATCGCCCGCACCGGGCCTTCAGTATATCTGGCCCACTCTCCGAGCCTTCGGCATGTCTAGACCGCCCTCTGGGGGCCTTCAGCCTATCCGGACCGCTCTTCGGGGCTTCGACCTGACTAGGTGCCCTTTTACGCCCGCAGTCTATCGGGTTCACCCTGGGTATCTTGACCTACAACACGAAGCAGGACCCGCCTCAACCCAACCCCCAAACAAACAACCATGTGCACATATAACAAATAATCACATAATAGTCCATTGACGAACAAAACGATCTAGCAGATTATATAGCATAGCAACATCCTAACCAGGATACCAACCTAACCGGTCACTAACATAGCATCATCATATATACCAGGATACCGACCTAAACCAGGTCACTAACATAATACCGTCCTAATTTACCAGGATGCCGATCTAACAAAATCAATAAGCATATTAAACAAATACAAGTATACAATCCGAGAAAGGGTCGGCCTTGGTGCCTTAGGCCCTGTTGATGTAATGAGGATAACTCACCTTGCAAATGCCAGATTGAACCACGAAATCACGCTCCCGAAACACTGCCCCAAACTCAACCACCTATAACCATCACAGATCCAATTCATAAATACTCGCTTAACAATTATCCTTAAAAGTCAAACGGTCAACCCTTGGTCAAAGTCAAAGTCAACTATGAAGGTAAACAGTCCATGTTGACCTCAACTCGTCGAGTACCCTCAGCTACTCGCCGAGATCCTTCCATAACTTGCCAACTCATTGAGTCACCATTCCACTCGCCGAGCCCAAGGCCATCTTCATCGGACTCGCCAAGTTGTTCATTCAACCCGTCAAGTTCATGACCATCTTCATATGACTCGTTGAGTCCCTTCAGTCCTTCATCCATACAAATGCTTTTTAAGCCATGCTAAGGCTCCATACTACAGATCCAACTTCCCAAGGAATGCTTATCATGTAAAGTTGCAAACTTTACGTGCATGTAAGGATCTAATGACTCAAAATGCCAAAACCAAGATTGAAATGGGGTTTAACACTTAAGGAGGGGTTTATACTTGCCAAAACTGATAGCTTTATGGATTTAGAGACTAAGGAGAGTTCAGATCTGAAGTTACAACTTCAGATCTGAGCTCATACCCAAAAATAGCTTCATAATATTCTAGAAAACCCAAAACTTTAACCAAATGAGATCTAGAATGAAACGAGGTCAATGTAACGACTTGATACCTTCCAAAAGATGCCATATGAGGTAGATATCAGATCCCCACATGTCCTTTGCTCCTAGTCACTTGCTCTTCAAGTTCTTCTTACAAAGATACACCTTCCAAAGCTTTAAAACACACAAATGGAGCACACTCACACAAATTAGGGTTTCTGGACTCTTAAGAGGCTGCAAAGGAACCAAGGGAGGCTAATGATCCATTAAATAGGGTGCCAAACCCCGGAAATTAGGGTTTCACCCTCCAGCTCCAACTCGTCGAGTCACTCTTCCGACTCGGCGAGTTGGTCACTTAAACACGTGGCCCAAACCCGCTTCTACTCGACGAGTCAGGCAACCAACTCATCATGTAGATCTTGAATTCATGAGAATTTATAACCATAAATTGGTATTCGAGAATCGGGGCATTACAATTCTCCCCCACTTGAACTAGACTTCGTCCTCGAAGTCTGCTGCAGCGAACATCCTTGGATAGTGTTCCCGAAACTCTACCTCCGGCTCCCACGCTCACTCGGACCCTCTTTGGTGCCCCACTGTACCCTTACCAAAGGCACCACCTTGTCCTGTAGAACCTTCACCCCTCTCTCTCTCTCTCTCTCTCTCTAGAATGGCATCATCCCTAGGAGGGAATACCCTCATATCCCTCACATGTTTGGCCCAATCAACCCCCGGGTTGGAATACCAACATATCAAATCCAGTTCATCATAGGGTCCGGTCATCCTCATGATGGAATCCCATAGATTGGAAAACCTCCATGAACATAACTTGGGTCTACTCATAACCGGAGATCTAAGGATCTATCCTTGTGTCTCATCCACCATCCTCAGATTCGTCACAACCGAGTGCAACTCCCCTGAATCTTCAACAATACATCCAACCCGAACACACTCCTACAACATACATAACCAAAACTATCTCTATGCCCACAGCCTATGACTGGAATACCCTTACGTGGTCCTCATTATAGGTCTGGATTGCCTCTAAGCCCACAACATGAGTCTGGTATGGCCTCCCTGACCCCCAACTCATAACTTGAATGCTCCCAATGACCGATTGACACTACTGTCGTCACTTTAGTTTCCCAACACTCCGACCCTACAGATATCCACTTTCCTCCACCATTCGAAGGGCCTTAACGACACTCCTCTCATCAATGAACTACATAACAATACAAAAACTACTACCACACATGAATCTCGAGTCATAAATCCACTTCAACTCTTCCTGCTACCATATGACGTTTCCTAAGTGAAGTCGAAACTTCCTTCATCCCAACATATCTACCCACAACCCAAACATCGGACACCTCACTGATTACTGAACCAAAACACACACACAAACAACAGTCCCACGCCCTGCCACCAACTCCTGCCAACATAATGAACGTTACATGACCCACGTCAGCCTCACATCCTACCTGGTCTTTAGTAAGCCATCTTCTCTTCAATTCAGACACGTTATGGCTCTATCACAGATGAAACCAACCCAAGACACATCACAATAACTCAAACCATCGTCAACATACCTATCACTACCGGCCAACCAGTACAACACTCATATCTAACCCACATCACCCCCTTTGGGTTAGAATACCAACATGTCTAATCAATTCAACTACCGAGTTGAAATTATCAAGGTTTGTTGGCCTACCGCTCCCTTCGAGCCTTCATGCCTATAACTTACAGTCGGCCCGCACCGGGTATCTTGGCCTACTGCGTAGAGCAAGACCGCCTCAACCCTATCCAAGTGCCATAGACGATCATGAGAAAGATCTAACCCGGTTCCCAGAACCTGTATGATAGGATATTCTAATCACAAACCTTCCCAAAACTATCAAATACCCATACGGATCCACTCTTAGTCTCCACTAGATATTACCTGATCCTAGAAGATGAAACCTCGGAGACACTCCGAACTAAGGAGATCACTAAGACCCTTTTGAGCTCCGTTCGACCACTAATAACAACTTCTAATCAACTAAAAATACTTCGGAGTCTTCAACCTACTCCAACAACATGTTCAATACTCGGGGACAGACCTTCTGATTGTTATAGCATAGCAGCCTACTCAATACCTGAATATAGATCTACAAACATATACAGAGTCTTCAACATGACTGCACCATCCTACTAGGCCTTTAGTCTATCTGGACCGCTCTCAAAAGCTTCAGCATGTCTGGATCGCCTCTCTAGGTCTTCAGCCTGTCTGCACCGTTCTCTGAGCCTTTGGTTTGATTGGTACGTACCCATTGGCCTTCAGTCTATCCAAACTGCTCTAAACCGTTGAACATCTCCTTGGACCCCCTCCTAATGCTCTCTCCCATGCATCTTGTTCTCACACCCTTAGGGATTTGAACTCTGGATCAACTCTGTGGATTATATCCCCAACCTAACCCTAGGCATCATGTTGATCGCCCACTCTCTCGGAAATCCGTTGTCTGTTCCCTGACCCGCGTGTCTACCAGATACGTTAAATAACCCGCACTCCCATGCTGAATATACTAATGCACCTTGGTAGCTAACAAAACCCTCAATCTATCAATCCAAAAACCCTCAAAGTCGAGCACGCCCTTGACCGAATACTCGAAATGAACTTAATTCTTGACTAGAACTCCCACCTGGTTCCCTAACTTCTGCTATCAAGCACCCATAAGACGTGTTTCTTATGTTACGGAGTTTTACTGAACCCCCAATCAACACAACCCTCAAACCAAGCAGCCACTAGGGCATCAATTCTCCCTGTCGGGTTATGAAACTTATCCCTATTCCAAATCCTCTCTCGCTTCTGCATCCCGGGGTAGCACTCCCCTACTTAGATTCGACTAAGCTTTCATAATGCATGAAAATGGGAGGATTCTAAGTCCTCCTCACTTCCCAACGACTGATTAGATGGAAACTAACTCTTTCTAGCTAGTGCTCCATTACTAGCCCATCCCGATTGATCACACACTTCCGAGAACCAGATGAAAACTTTAGGAACCCCAGAGAAACCGTCAGCCACTAATGATTGAGAGACTCCGCACTCATGTCCTGAAGACCAAAAGATAAATGCTCTAACTAATACCTCGGCAACGAAACCCTTTCCTTTGGCACTTTAGTCCGTCAATCACTAATGGTTGCTAACCACTGAATCCTGACAATTCCAAATAACCCTTCTGTGGGACCCTATCTGCATGCCTCCCACATAATACACCTTTTCCAAAGGTGTTCCAAACAAGATTCTCACTCTCGGGATCAAGAATCATTCTCCTCAGGGTTCGCTCCCTGATTTACTTACCATCTCAAACGTCCAGAGTTGAACTTCAGCAGCTGAAACAACCTCTGCCCTAAACTAGGCTACAAAATACTCCTAAGACATAATTTACAATTCCAAAAGTGCAGTAGGTCGCACAATCAATCCTTACCTCCGATACAAGACATCCAAGGTAAACCAGACTCCACACTTACTTATGCCACGTCGACCCACCTTGCTCACTGGTGCTGAAATAATGTTGGTAACCTCTGTAACCAATTGAACCCAAGCTGGAAGAGAACCTACACCTGGGTCACAAGCCTGCTCACTCCTTTGAGCTCGAAAACTGAGAGGGCACCATCCTTGCCCTACCAAATGACTATCCAGTCCATTAATTAACCATTCCACTTCCAATTGCAAAACCCCAGCTGCACATAATCATCACTCCTTTCTGGTGTCCCTGCGACGCACATTCAAGCCTCAAGAAAACCCCCAAGCATCAAGTCTAGAAACCCACATGCTAGCCTCTCCCGCTCAACCCACAGAAATATAATGAGTACAGATCATCTTCCTGATCCTAGATAACTACAACCCTCTACTCATCAGAATATGCACCAATAACAAGTCCCAGTATTGGAAAGCTCGATCAGCTCCTCTCCCTGTCTTTGTTACAACTGTTAAAACTGCCGCGACAACCATCTCGGCAATGGTTGCATAGCGCTCGTCGAAATACTCAACCATGGTGGTCTTAATAGACCCGACATCTCTGGAAACTGCCCCCGGACAATCTTAATCACTTACTCCTGGATGATCTCACTAACATGATCCCCTGAAGATGCTGACCTATCTTGGCTGCCCGCTCCCGATCCTAACCTGGATCCCGTCTCAAGACGTCTCGAATAATCCATACCATAACAGGGAGCCGACTCCCAACCAAAACCCTAAAGGTTGTGGCTTCCTTGATACGCGTATGGGTCCTGTGCTTTCAATAGTACGGGCCCATACTACCTTCCACACATACCCATATTTGTCTGAAGTATCACCACAACACCCTACAATACACATATACATATTGAGTGATAAATCCTCACTCCAAGAGAAATGCTAAATATCTCATAACTGGCCTCCCGACCTCTCACTACCCACCCATCCATGAAACATCCACCAACCCCTGTCCATACATAACAGTGGACTCTATAGACTTTCGAATATCTAATCCTACCATATGCCCTAATCAGTAAGAACAGAACATAAGGCCAAATCAAACATTCTCAGGCTATAAGATCTTAATTATATACAGTTGTGATGCGTACACAAGTAACTATAGTAATGATTTAAATATCATATAACAAAAACCCTAGGCTAACAGGCATCATGTACTCAGGAAATTCTATCAAGCAATTCCTGAAGATCCCTAGCCTAGTACTAGCATGCTATTCTAACATATCACAATATCAAAAAACTGTATGGTATTTTGGGGTCTACTTACTAGCTCCGGCTCGTCGGGCCTTCAGCCTGTCTAGGTGCCCTCTTAGGCCTGCAGTCTATCCGATCCGCCCTGGATATGTTGGCCTACAGCATGAAGAAGGACCCGCCTCAACATAACCCCCAAACAAGCAACCATGTGCACATATAACAAATAATCACATGACAGTCCATAGACGAACAAACCAATCTAGCAGATTATATAGCATAGCAACATCCTAACCAGGATACCAACCTAACCGGTCACTAACATAGCATCATCCTATATATCAGGATACCGACCTAAACCAGGTCACTAACATAATACCGTCCTAATTTACCAAGACGCCGATCTAACAGATCAATAAGCATATCAAACAAACACAAGTATACAATCCGAGAAAGGGTCGGCCTTGGTGCCTTAGACCCTATTGATGTAATGAGGATAACTCACCTTGCAAATGTCAGATTGAACCACGAAATCACGCTCCCGAAACACTGGCCCAAACTCCAACACCTATAACCATCACATATCCAATTCATAAATACTCGCTTAACAATTATCCTCAAAAGTGAAACGGTCAACCCTTAGTCAAAGTCAAAGTCAACTATCAAGGTAAACAGTCCATGTTGACCTCAACTCGTCGAGTACCCGCAGCTACTCGCTGAGTTCCTTCCATAACTTGCCAACTCGCCGAGTCACCATTCCACTCACCGAGCCCAAGGCCATCTTCATCGGACTCGCCAAGTTGTTCATTCAACCCGTCAAGTTCATGACCATCTTCATATGACTCATCAATTCTACCATGCGACTCGCCGAGTCCCTTCAGTCCTTTATCCATACAGATGCTTTTTAAGCCATGCTACGGCTCCATACTACAGATCCAACTTCCCAAGGAATGCTTATCACGTAAAGTTGCAAACTTTACGTGCATGCAAGGCTCTAATGACTCAAAATGGCAAAACCAAGATTGAAATGGGGTTTTACACTTAAGGAGGGGTTTATAGTTGCCAAAGCTGATAGCTTTATGGATTTAGGGACCATAGAGAGTTCAGATCTGAAGTTACAACTTCATATCTGAGCTCATACCCAAAAATAGCTTCACAATATTCTAGAAAAGCCCAAAACTTTAACCAAATGAGATATAGAATGAAATGAGGTCAAGGTAACGACTTGATACCTTCCAAAAGATGCTATATGAGGTAGACATCAGTTCCCCACATGTCCTTTGATCCTATTCACTTGCTCTTCAAGTTCTTCTTACAAAGATACACCTTCCAAAGCTTTACAATACTCAAATGGAGCACACTCTCACAAATTAGGGTCTTTGGACTCTCAAGAGGCTACAAAGGAATTAAGGGAGGCTAATGATCCCTTAAATAGGGTGCCAAACCCCAGAAATTAGGGTTACACACTCCAGCTCCAACTCGTCGAGTCACTCTTCCATCTCGGCGAGTTGGTCACTTAAACACGTGGCCCAAACTCGCTGCTACTTGACGAGTTAGGAAACAAACTCATCAAGTAGATCTTGAATTCACGAGAATTTATAACCATAAATTGGTATTCGAGAATCGGGGCGTTACAACCAGTGAAGGGTGATTTTGTCATTTTCCCAAGCAAACAAGATTCACAACTATCATCTGACTTTAGGTCAAAGGACTCCAAGACTCCATGGTTTTGGAGTTGGCCTATGCGTTTCTTGGTTACATGTCCAAGATTACGATGCCACAATGATGCTTTATCGAAGCTATTGGAAGAATCAATACACAACATATTATTTCCTAGGTTATCAACAACCGACACAATTTCATATACACCATCACAAGGTAATCCTTTAAAATAAAGAAGATTATTAAGAAAACATTAATACCACCACATTCATTATCAAAAGAAAAGGTAAACTCTTGTTTGTACAAACCATGAGAGGAAATAATATTTCTTGCCATTTCAGACTAGAAACAATATTTATTCAAATCTAACACTAACCCACTTCTTAGCAACAAATAGTAAACTCCAATCTTGGTGACAGGTGAAGCTTTCCTATTCCCCATGATCAAGTTTATCTTCCCATGCTCCACATTCTCACTTCTTCTTAGTCCCTGCAAATCAGAACATGTATGAATACCACAACCTATATCAAGGACTGAAGAATTAGAATGGGGTGACTTATTAGACAATATAGTGTAGATACCTGCATGGTTGGGTTTCACTTTCCCATCCTTAACATCTTGCAAGTACTTTGGGCAGTTTCACTTCCAGTGCGACTTTAATAGAAGCATTCAGCCTCTTTAGAGTTGGCAGAAGGAGTGACAGAACCTCTCTTGGTTCCACTTAAAGAGGATCCATCAAGGGAATTTCCCTTGGTACCCTTCGATGGGCTCTTCCTCTTCTTTCCTTTGCCTTGTGTCACACCCCAAAACCGGAACGATGGAAACGTTCGGGGGTGGAGGACGTCATGTCAAGTATCACGAGATATGTATATGGTAAGCAAATAATGAACAACCATTTCATTTAGAAAGAAAGTGTTTACAATGTATGTGTTCACAAAACATAGAAGTCATAAACAAATAACAAAATAAGACTTGAAGCTATAATGCTCCATCTTCTGAAGTTCCAGCACGAGCACATGTCTAATAGTCTCCTAAGAATACAAGTTATTTGAAAGAGTTGATCAGCAATTAAGCTAGTGAGTTCATAAGATTTTAGTGATATGAGTAAGCTGTAAAATGTGGAAAAAGTATATGTAAAAGTAATGTAAGTTGTAAGTTCTGTTTTGAAATGATCGTTTGTTCCTCTAGAAAATTCTATATTTCCTACTTTAATGGAAGTTAAGTAAAATGACAGTACAAGCCTTTCTATGCGTACTAAGTGGGTACAAGTTATATATACTTGGAGTAAACAAACAATCGATTGTGCGCATCTGCCCTCAACTTACAAACCAACGGGGTACAATGAGTAAGGCGGATAGCACACATTCCATTGGTTGTTAGATCGTTGTCATATGTAACCATGGTGTATTCACTTGTTACTCATGGAGTTATTTGTAATGGTTCCTTTAAATCTAATGGAGAGTTCCTTTTTAAGAAATCCTGTATTTCTTATAATAAAATATTGACTATGGTGATTACTTTTATAATAGCTTTGTTTATACTGCTATATATAATTTGATATCGGGTAGATAGTAGATTGGGTGACCTCGGTGTAAGCCCACATCCAACGGGAACAGGACATACAGCGAAGAGCACACATCCTACTAGCTGTCTGATACTAGTCTTATATATAAACATGGTGTATAAACTAAGGTATAATAGAGTTAACTCACTTAAAGTCTTTAAAAATGTATTGGCTCAATAAAATGGGTTAAGCTCTTAACTGGGAAATCGCTAGTTTTGTATATCAAAAGTACTGACTTTGAAACGAAAGTTTTGTACTAGAAAAACTGTGAATTGACTCTGTGCCCTATGACCTGATCCATACCTGGTACCCTTATGATGACCTAATGTATACTAAGCATATATATATATATATATATATATATATATATATATATATATATATATATATATATATATATATAGATTCGGGTAGATAATAGATTGGGTGACCTCGGTGTAAGCCTACATCCAACGGGAACACGACGTACAGCGAAGAACACACATCCTATTAGCTGTCGGCATCTACTTAACATATATGTATCCTATAGTGTATACATTACGGAATCATAAGGTTAGCATCATGGTCCTAACTTTTAAAAGTAGCCTTCTACCAAGGCTCGATTGTTTTGAAAGCAGTCTTCTACCAAGACTCTACTGTTTTGAAAGCAGTCTTCTACCAAGACTCTACTGTTCCTTTGTCAACTATAAAGTACATTCTCCCTAGTTTATAACCTACCTAGATTAGAGAATAGATCAACCTTCGAGTGTTACCGACACTTTATGAAAGTAATGGGAGAAAGTGAGTACCCTGATGTCGTTGATAATGACATACGGAGGTACTATCAACCTAAAAACATAAGTGTGTTTTATTACGGTCATAATGTGAAATCTAGAACCCCTACTAACCCGCTCTCATATATGGAGATTGAGGGAACCAAACGCGACCTGAGCAAATCCATGCAAGCCGTGTAATTCACGTTAAAGTTAGATCCTGTCTGCGTGTTATCATGCTATAGCAAATTTACTTGTTTGTTATGTTCTGTTCTGGTATTGTTTGATTCTCTTCACTGTTTGTTCTGTTATGTTCTGTGTGTGCTTCATTGTACTTGAAGTAATGAATAGCATTCTCCTAAACTATACCTATAATAGTTTAGTAATGCTCTAACTGGACTGTTACTGAAAAGACTCATTTATCTACAAAGTTATGCTTATACTTTAAAATGGAGTTTTGTATAACTATAAAGTGACATAACCTTTAGAAGAGTTTTGAAATGTTTTAAAAACTTATAAATAACATAAGTAACATTTTGAAAGAATTATTAACAACAAATAATTACACAATTATCATTGTGTTCAACTTGTATTCCCCCCCTTAAAACAATTAAAATAGTTAAAAGATTCATTACGGGGTATGAACTCACCTGATGTGGATGATTCAAACGGGTATGCGCGTACGGATGAGAAGTTCCATGAATGAAGTTCGGAGACACAATAAGTCCTAAATGATATTTAAGGACACATAATGACATGAATATAGTGTTTATAAACAACTATATGAAAGGAAACACCTTCCGGGACTAGGAAACACCTTAACCAAGTGTTGGAATCACATGTGATTCAACCTAGGAGGGTATAAAGGAACTTAAATGAGTTTACTACCATGAGTTCATAGCCCAAGGGAGTTTACGGCCTTAAACTCATGGTTACTCATGGGTTAGTGCAAGCTTGAAGTCTAGGGGTGATTTAGGGACATTAGCTTTAACCTAGGATGAGAAATATCACCTTCTTTGGAGTTTTTGAGGTGTTCATGGCCCAAATGAGTTTACAACCGTAACCTCATGGCCAAATATTCTTATGAGGGTCCTAAAGGTCATAAAGAAGCATTCTAAATTCATGCTTAAGCCCTTGGAAGTGTTTGTGGCATCAAAACACCTCTATTTTGAGTTTACAGCCCAAAGACCATTTTGGCTGGAGCTTGTCACAGTAAACACTTATGGGAGATGATATTTTGGTTGTTTTGGGTCCTAAACACATCTAGGTAAAGTTCTATGCTTGTCTCTTGGGCTATGGAAGGCATTTAGGGCATTTTGGCACCTTAAAATGGAGTTCACGGCCCAAGAACTTCCTTGGCCGTGAACTCACTTTTGGTCCTTGATTTTAATTGATTTTGATGCCTAAACATGTCAAGGTTTGTCCCATGTTTGGTTTCCAAGGTCTAGGGGTCATTGGGCACACTTTGGCCCTTGAAATGGAGTTTACTCCCCAAGGTGTTCTTGGGCGGTAAACTCACAGATCTTGGTGTTTTCCTATGGTTTCTAGTGTATTAAGCATATATAAAGCCTTAAAACAACACTAGATAGAAGTAATCACGTTCCGAAACAAAAGTCCGAAGATCCTTGAGAGAGAATTTGGCTTTTCTCTAGTTGGAATTCTAACTAATGAATAATTTGGTTCAAAATTCTATATATAGTCCTGGGATTTTTGGCAGAAAATATTTTATTCCCGGAAAGAACTCTAATATCATAGAGTTTTGGAATAACAGAGTTGCACAAGACCCATGTGCAACCTCTCTCCTGATATCTCCTTAAGTGTAAATCCTGAGTTGCTCAAACTTGTCCCAAAAGTTTGAAAGTTAGCTGAAATAGACTTGGTTTCTATTGAAGTGAAAATTTTTGGGTTGTCACATCATCCCCCCGTTAGAATGAATTTCGTCCTGAAATTAACTCTCTTAGCATTACTACTGGGGTTGCGCTCCTCTGATTTGCAGAATACTCAGTCATAGTCCTGGCAACTTGCGCTAGTGTTCTTGATAGGATTCATACTTGGTCCATCTATCATTACCTCGTGTATACAAGCCGTATATAATTAGGATTAGTAGGACTGTCGGATGTGCGACTCCGTTCTAGGTCCACAACTCAACGAAGAACAGGAGATAAGGCGGAAACACACATACTAGATCTGCGTAATCATACTCATATACCACCCTCGCGTATAGACTAAATAATTATAGGGGGGCTGTATTCGTCCTTATCCTCTGTGCTAGAAGTTGGTCTGCTGGACGAGTGGTATGTCGTGACGGTCTGCGGACGTCTGTTGATAAGGCTTCGGATGCAAAGCACTCTTCGCACGAGTACTTCGGGGTTTGCAATGCGAAAGATAAAGTTTAGGTTTAGGTCGGACCTTTTATACGAATGACGAAAGTTTCGAGAACTTGCCGATCAAGGTGATAGAAACATTTGAACTCAGTATGGTGAGGACCACGCCAACTCATGACGAAAGGAAAACAACGGACTCTATACTGAACAAAGTTTTGGTCAAATGAAAGAAACGTCTGATAAACGACGATGTATCCCTGGTATGATTTGTATTATACTTCTAGTATGTTCAACTATGTACTCCTTGTAACTGATCTCGAGTTTCCTGTTTTCTATTTTGAAATCAACACTCCTATGTATCATACCGCTATGTGCGCATACATACAAATAAAAGTGCTTTAATAACTTACGGGATGCTTTTATACCATGATCCCTCATGGTACCACTACCATCGCCCGTCGTATACAAGTTGCGAATACTTAAGATGAGCCAGGCAGTCGACTGAGCATCTCTGCCTCAAATCCTCAACCAATTAAGGAAGGAGACCTAAGCGGAGTCACTCACTCTAAGTCTGCAACCTCTCAGTTGCGCACAACCCTGATGTATATGGTGAGCCATAATAGCTTCTCTAAGGGATCCTTTAGTTCTCCTAAATATTACGACCTATTTCAACATGTGGGTTGTTATTGTTACTTTTAAGTGTTATCCACAACTTTTAATCTTATATGAATATAAATTAATTTTTAAAAGTAAATAATATTTTGAAAACGTACCACTACTCGTCGACGACTCCGGGGTAGATTCTCCTGTGGTGATCATCAGAATACGTCCATCCACGCCTGAGTTCCTGATTATCGGGCAGTCCTTCTGACGGTGTCCAGTCTCACCACATCCATAACATGCTTGGTTTTCTTCAGTTCCAAGGACTTGGGAGATCGGTTGAGCTGGTGCCCTGCAATAACGGACTGTGTGTCCCTTTTGTGGCAGTTCAGACACTGCATTTCTCGGCACACTCCAGTGTGGTGAAAGCTGCACTTTCCATACTTTGGAAGGTTTCCAGCATAACGACTGGCAGATGCTGAAGCAGTAGGTGTCGTAGCGGCGTACATAGTACTCGCTTGTTGCTCTTGTGGGATGTCTTGTGTTGTTCTCTTCTTCTTTCTCTTGTTCTCCGAATCTTGATTATAGTCCTCTTCCCTTGATGACCCAGGAATAGGGACTTTTACGCTGTGGCGGACTCCATGATCGATGAGTCGCTGAGCCAAGCGTTTAGCACTATTGAACGTGGCTAGGTTAGAAGATAACACATTTCCTTGGGTCGGAGCAGTCAGTCCCCAAATGTATCTCTTTATCTTCTTCTTTTCCGAGGTAATCATCTCGGGACATAGAGCTGCTAGTTCGCTGAACCGGTCTGTGTAGGTCACTATGTCTAAGCCGACCATAGTGAGATCCCACAGCTCTTGTTCCATCTTTTGAATCTCGCCTAACTGGCAATATTCTTCCTGCATTAACTCCTTTAGGTTTTCCCAACCTATGGAGTTTGCCACTGATAGGGTCAGTGACTTAACATGGCTGTTCCACCATGTTAGGGACTTGCCATCAAAGGTGCAGGCAGCAAACTTCACTTTGCTTCCTTTGGGGCATAAACAGATTTCGAAGACCGACTCTCGTTTCTCGAACCATTGTAGGAGGGAAATGACTCCTTCAGTCCCTTTAAAGCACAGTGGTTGACATCCAGTGAAGTCCTTGTAGGAGAACTCTCCCTGGCGCACAGGGACCTCACCTTGAGTAGAATCGGTAGGCGCTTCGCCTCCACCTGTATTGGTGGAGTGATATTGTGTCATGGCTGTTGCCACAGCCGCGGCCACTGCAGCGTTCAGAGTTGCTGCATCAATTTGTGGAGAAGGTATGGGAGTTATCGGAGTAGCGTGTATGGGTGATCTGCGAGGAGGCATCTTCGCTAAAAGAAAACAAAGATGAGACGGAATAAGTCTATAGCAACTGACACAAGACGAAAGCTGAAAAGACAAGGTTATCCTAGTCTGGATGTATCGGGTCCTGACTGATGGGTTTTGAGCATTCTAACACTTCCTAAGTGTACATGCAACCCTAATAACCTTGGATCTATGTTTGTCTAATTATCATGCAATGTTGAATTCCAAGGTTATATTCCTATCTAGCATACATGGGGAACAATTTAACTTAAATAATAGATAGAATAACTTACCTTGTTGCTGTTTGTGTTCCTTGAAACCTTGTGAGCCTAGCACCCCAAGTGTGATGCCTAAAATGCTTCACACAACACCAAATGCTCTTGGAAGAACTTATGAGAGAACACACACTTCTTAAAAATCGGTCAAGCCCTCTTGTTTCTTTTTTTGTGTATATATGTGTAGCCGATTTTTGGTGGAGAACATGTTTCTTATATAGTGTTGACACATCTAGGGTTAAACCCTAATGTGTCATGACTCCCCATTTCCATGACCCATGGGTTTGTAACTCCCATGGAGCATCCTATGGGTGGAACCCAACTTGATAATCCATGGAGCCTCTTAGCCCACTATACAAGATATGGATGATTTACATAATCAACCCATATATTTAATTAGTTATCTTTTGATCACATAATTAATTCTAAATTAATTCTTGATCAAACTAATCAAATAATATTATTAATATATTAGAACTTATAATATATTAATAATCTCCAAGTGTTATTTCTCTCATTTAGTCTATCCAATTGCATGGTGCCATGCAACCCAAATGGACCATGCCGGTCGGGTCAAGTACATACCAGAAATAGTTATGGACTTAGACACCTTATCCAACAGTCTCCCACTTGGATAAGTCTAATAACTATTACTGCAAGTATGACTTCAGGAACCGATCGGCAATCATAGCTCTTTACAAGTTTTCTCGGAACTGAGAAGATGATGGTACGCCATTTAAGATAAGTGATCATATAATCCTCTGTTCTTTGATATCAGTCGGACAAATACACGGAACAATATCTTACTTATTGTCCAACAGTTTGTTTCCCGATTTCTGATTTGTTTGACAAAGAACTTAATTGAACACATCAACTTAGTTCTGACCGGGCCCGGTACATGGGTCAAAACAAAATCATCGAGGGGCCCAGATATCAGCTTCTAATCCAAGAAGGAACAGATAAACTTCGACTCATATGTTTGTTCTACCACTCATTGAATTACACACAAGAGCACATTTTATAACATCGAGTTACCAATGCGTTTTCGTACAATCAATGCATAGCCAACTTGTAAGTAACAAATCATATCTCTAGGTTTGAAGACTTATATGATATTACCGTCTCACGATCACTCGAGATAGAATTCCATGAAGTGATTCCAGTGAGTGTGGGTTGAGTCCAATGCTCAGAACTTATGAGCACTCATGATTGCTGTAGCCTTGTCCAAGACCTCTACAACCAAACATGACAGTCTTGATTCATACCTACTTCCGACATATGACCGACTGTGGAGGTTTGAATAATATGTTATACCAAACAAAATTATTCTGGAAGTCAAAACATGCAAAAGAAATATAGTAAACGATCGACAAGAGATAGCAACACTTTACTCATAAATAAAACACTTTTATTCATCATCAGATGCCAATTACACTTTACAAATTTCGAGGTTATCTAACTGCTAAATCTAATATCATCCTTCATCCCTATGCTCCGAGCATGCTGGAGATGCTTAACCCGAGTCAGTCCCTTCGTGAGGGGATCTGCCGGATTCTCATCTGATGATACCCTCTTTGCCACGAGGAGTCCTTCTTCGATCCGATGTCTGATGAAATGGTATTTTCTGTCGATGTGTCTAGATCTCCTGTGATCCCTTGGTTCCTTGGCTAAGGCAACAGAACTTTCACTATCACAGAAAATTTCCATTGGCTCTTTAATAGATGGTACAACTCCAAGGTCTCCAATGAAGTTCCTCAGCCATAACGCCTCCTTTACCGCCTCGCTAGCTGCAATATACTCTGATTCACAAGTAGAATCTGCCACTGTCTCTTGCTTGGAACTCTTCAAAGAAATTGCTCCTCCATTTAGCGTAAAGACCCAGCCCGACTGAGAGCGGAAATTATCCCTATCAGTTTGGAAGCTAGCATCACTATACCCTACAACTCTCAAGTCATCACTCCCACCGAGGGTAAGGACCCAGTCCTTAGTCCTTCGTAGGTACTTGAGAATATTCTTTACCGTAGTCCAGTGTGCCTTGCCAGGATTCCCCTGAAACCTGCTAACCATGCTCAAGGCAAAGGCTACATCAGGTCGAGTACACGTCATAGCATACATGATCGAACCTACAGCCGGAGCATAAGGTACTCGACTCATTTGTGCTGTCTCAGCCTCAGTGCTAGGGCTTTGTGTCTTACTCAGTTTGGCGTTACACTGGATGGGCAACTCTCCTTTCTTGGAGTCCTGCATGCTGAACCTCTTCAGCACCTTATCCAAGTAGGTACTTTGACTAAGTCCAATTAGTCTTTTACTCCGATCTCTGAAGATCCTTATCCCTAAAATATAGGCAGCTTCACCAAGGTCCTTCATAGCGAAACACTTTCCAAGCCAGGACTTTACTTCCTGCAGGGTTGGAATGTCGTTTCCTATGAGTAGTATGTCATCCACATACAATACCAAGAAGCTAACTATACTCCCACTAGCCTTGAGATACACACAAGATTCATCTTCACTCCTAGAAAAGCCAAATTCCTTGACCTTTTCATCAAAGCAAAGATTCCATCTGCGAGGTGCTTGCTTTAATCCATAAATGGATTTCTCAAGCTTACACACTCTATTGGGGTACTCGTTGCTGACAAAACCCTCTGGCTGACTCATGTAAACATCTTCAGTCAACTTTCCATTAAGGAAAGCGGTTTTGACATCCATTTGCCAAATTTCATAGTCATGAAATGCGGCTATGGCTAACAGAACCCGAATAGACTTAATCTTGGCTACCGGAGAAAAGGTCTCATCATAATCCACTCCAGGAATTTGAGAGAAGCCCTTTGCAACCAGTCTAGCCTTATAAGTGTGTACTTTACCATCCATGTCGGTCTTCTTCTTGAAGACCCATTTGCACCCTACAGTCTTACGACCTGGTTCATTCTCAACCAAGTTCCAAACTTGATTGTCATACATGGATTGTATCTCGCTATCCATAGCCTCTTTCCATTTAGCTGACTCGGGGCCTGCCATGGCTTCCTCGTAGCTGTTAGGGTCATCTTGACTTACTAGTGTCCCATCACTAATAAGTGTCTCACCTTCTGCAGTAATATGGAATCCATAGTAATGCTCAGGTGCACTCCTAACTCTCGTAGAACGCCTCAGAGGTAGAGATTCATCAATTGGCTCAACAGGAGTTTCCTCCTCAAGTTGAGGGCTAGAGTTTGAAGTTCCTTCACCACTTGACTCTTGAATTTCGTCAAGATCAATTTGCCTCCCACTGTCTCCTTGGCTTATAAACTCTCTTTCTCGAAAGACTCCTCTTCTTGCTACAAAGACCACATTGTCACTAGGTCTGTAGAAGAGGTAACCAAAGGATTTTTGTGGGTAGCCGATGAAAATACACCTCTCGCTTCGCAGTTCGAGCTTATCATGAGTCTCGCGTCTCACGAAAGCCTCGCAACCCCAAATCTTGATGTGGTCTAGTTTAGGTACTTTACCAGTCCACATCTCGTGAGGAGTTTTGGCAACTTTCTTTGTAGGGACTAGATTAAGGATATGGGCGGCAGTCTCTAAGGCATACCCCCAGAATGAGATTGGTAGCGAAGCTCGACTCATCATGGAACGAACCATGCCCAACAAGGTTCGATTACGCCTCTCAGCCACACCATTCAACTGCGGTGTCCTGGGAGGTGTCAATTGTGAGACAATCCCACATTCCCTTAGATAGTCGAGGAACTCTGAACTAAGATACTCACCACCTCGATCGGATCGAAGCATCTTAATGTTCCTGCCCAATTGATTCTCGACTTCCTGTTTAAATTCCTTAAACTTCTCAAAAGTCTCTGACTTATGCTTGATTAAGTAGACATATCCATATCTACTGTAATCATCAGTAAAAGTCAAATAATAACGATTAGCATCCCTTGTGGCATGTTTGAATGGTCCACACACATCCGTGTGTATAAGGTCCAACAAACCTTCACCTCTTTCACACGAGCCTGTGAAGGGTGACTTTGTCATTTTTCCAAGTAAGTATGATTCGCAACTATCATCTGACTTTAGGTCAAATGACTCCAAGACTCCATCCTTTTCGAGTTGGCCTATGCGTTTCTTGCTTATATGTCCAAGATGACAATGCCATAATGATGCTTTATCCAAGTTATTATTATTAGTAGAATCAATACACAAAACATTATTTCCTAAGTTATCTACAACAGACACAGCTTCATACACACCATCACAAGGTAATGCTTTAAAATAAAGAACATTATTAAAGAAAGCATCAATAGAACCAACTTCATTATTAAATGAAAAGGTAAACCCTTGTTTGTACAAAGCATGAAAGGAAATAATATTTCTTGCCATTCCTGGCGAGTAACAACACTTATTCAAATCTAAACTAAACCCACTACTTAGCGATAAAGTATAAACTCCAATCTTGGTGACAGGTGAAGCTTTCCTGTTCCCCATGATCAAGTTTATTCTTCCTTGCTCCACATTCTGACTTCTTCCTAGTCCGTGCAACTCACAACAAATGTGAATACCACAACCGATATCAAGGACCCAAGATTTCGAATGGGGTGAGTTATTAGAAATGATAGTGTAAATACCTGCATGGTTGGGTTTGACTTTCCCATCCTTCACATCCTGCTGGTACTTTGGGCAGTTCCGCTTCCAATGAGATTTTTCATGGCAATAGAAGCATTCAGCATCTTTTGGGTTAGAAGAAGGAGTAATGAAACCTTTCTTGGTTC
Source organism: Lactuca saligna (assembly GCF_052625555.1). Taxonomy (NCBI): domain Eukaryota; kingdom Viridiplantae; phylum Streptophyta; class Magnoliopsida; order Asterales; family Asteraceae; genus Lactuca; species Lactuca saligna. The sequence goes on along the minus strand of NC_136417.1, from coordinate 187,826,362 downwards.
CACTTGAAGAAGAGCCATCAAGGGTCCGAGCCTTGGTACCCTTAGAAGATCTCTTTCTCTTCCTCCCTCGACTTTTCCCGATTGCCAAAACCGGAGTTGAGTTTGGAGTAGGAGTGATAGCAACCGACTTTCCCTTAAGACCTGTTTCTGCAGTCTTGAGAAGTCCCTGAAGTTTGCTGAGAGTGACCTCTTCCTTATTCATGTGATATGTCATGCGGAATTGATCATAGCACGATGGTAAGGAGCGCAAAATTATATCTATTGCAAGCTCCTCAGGGAAGTTCACGTTAAGCTTCAGCAATCGATCCACATTCCTTTGCATTTTCTGCATGTGGCTCGTGACGGAATCCCCGTCCTTCATCATGGTTGTTATCATGGAGCAGATGATTTCGTACCTCTCTTGTCGTGCACTTTGATGGTATCTTTCCACCAAATCTTGGTGCATTTCATAAGGGTAGAAATCTTCATAAGACTTTTGGAGTTCAGCTGTCATTGTGGCCATCATGATGCAAGCCACTTTGGTAGCATCTCTTTCATGAGTACGAAAGTCAGCGATCTCCTAGGGAGTTGCAGTGGACTCATCAATTTCCTTAAGCTCCTTGTCAAGGACATATTCTTTGTCCTTGTAGCGAGTAATCATCCTGATGTTTCTGATCCATTCATTGAAGTTGGATCCATCGAAGGTGACTTTCCCACACAAACTCATAAGAGTAAAGTAGCCATTAGGATTTGAGCCAGAAGCATTATTTGAAGACATCTGAAAGGGAAGAACAAGTTTAGTATAGATATAAGAGAGTCCTTAATAAAACACCCAAATGTAATATTAAGGCTAGGATCCAATCACAATATAATACAACTTAGAAGAGGTATGCCGTAATCTAAGCTATACCATATTTGAAAGGTAGGTGAATGACGATTCACCAATTTCCACCACGAAAACCGAAATATTAGATATTAGGTTTTATGATTGGTTCTTAGAAATTCCTAGATTCTTTGAGATTCAATGAACTTTTCAAAGGCATGTTTCAATCTCGAGAGTGCCCTCCAAGTTTTGTGACTGGGATACCGAGGATCACAAAACGAGGTGTGAAGTAACCATGCAAATCACTTGGTACCCTTAAAGTTTATCACTCAATCGATGTGCCGGTAAACCACACACGCTCCACCGATACTATAATAAACCATAAGTCACCCTTTACCTACCTTGTTAAGTCCAAGTTAGTGTGCCGGTTAACCACACACGCTCCACCAACGACTTAGACAAAGTGTAAAGTGTAATTTCATGGATTAGCACCTTATTCACATTTTCCTAAAGTAACTAAGATTGGGAATTTAATAAAACATTTAGTTACTTTATAATATTCATCATACTTTGAATGAGAATTTATAAGTCCTTGTCTTACCCGTTCGGCTAATGACCCTCCACCAGTCAAGCAAGCGGTGGGAGAGAGTAAACACCCATTAAGTCACCATTTTATAGGCAACAACCTTATACCCACCTTATAGACCGGCTTCATGAATGAGGCGTACTAGCAGTAAGACGACTTTATTCTTATACATATATATATATATATATATATATATATATATATATATATATATATATATATAATTATTAAATCATCAAAATATAAGTATAAGGGTTGAATTTTAACTTTTAAAATTCTAGGGGTTGGAACTAAAGTTTTAACTTAACTTTACTTGTTCCAAAACTTGAGGGCAAGTTTTGTAACTTTCAAAACTTTTCATTTCTTGTAACTTATGAGTTTAATAGAGTAATAAAATGAAGACTCTTCATTTTTCTAAATCTTGTGTTCTTTTAATGGTTTTAATTCAAGTGTGGCTCTTGGTTTTTCCATAACTTGAGGACAAGTTATGGACTCCATTAAAACACATTATGATCAAGAATTAATCTACCACATAGGTTACAAATAATTCCTATGATCATCTAAAACATCATAAGAACAAGAACATGAATATGAACACATTCATAAATCAAAAATTACACTTAAAACTTTGTAATTTTGATAACTAGTTGTTGTAAATGAATTAGAAAGAACATTACACCATCAAAACAAGTTTTCAAGTACCAAAACAGTTTAGGGTAATGTTTCTAGTCCATTTCCAGCAACTAAAATCGAAATTCTGCAATCCGTCGACCCTACTCCCCGAGTTGGTTGAAGATACACGTGAACTCGACGAGTCCCCCCTATAGAATCGACGAGTCCACTCGTAGACAACAAGATTTTTGGACTTTTTTCAACTTTTAAGCACAAATAAAAAGCAAACAAGCCTAGGCTCTGATACCACTGATGGGTTTTGAGCATTCTAACACTTCCTAAGTGTACATGCAACCCTAATAACCTTGGATATATGTTTGTCTAATTATCATGCAATGTTGAATTCCAAGGTTATATTCCTATCTAGCATACATGGGGAACAATTTAACTTAAATAATAGATAGAATAACTTACCTTGTTGCTGTTTGTGTTCCTTGAAACCTTGTGAGCCTAGCACCCCAAGTGTGATGCCTAAAATGCTTCACACAACACCAAATGCTCTTGGAAGAACTTATGAGAGAACACACACTTCTTAAAAATCGGTCAAGCCCTCTTGTTTCTTTTTTTGTGTATATATGTGTAGCCGATTTTTGGTGGAGAACATGTTTCTTATATAGTGTTGACACATCTAGGGTTAAACCCTAATGTGTCATGACTCCCCATTTCCATGACCCATGGTTTTGTAACTCCCATGGAGCATCCTATGGGTGGAACCCAACTTGATAATCCATGGAGCCTCTTAGCCCACTATACAAGATATGGATGATTTACATAATCAACCCATATATTTAATTAGTTATCTTTTGATCACATAATTAATTCTAAATTAATTCTTGATCAAACTAATCAAATAATATTATTAATATATTAGAACTTATAATATATTAATAATCTCCAAGTGTTATTTCTCTCATTTAGTCTATCCAATTGCATGGTGCCATGCAACCCAAATGGACCATGCCGGTCGGGTCAAGTACATACCAGAAATAGTTATGGACTTAGACACCTTATCCAACACTGACTTCCACAGGGTTCTAGAAACAATTCATAAATGAGTCTATACCAAATAAACTCTATGAATTTGAAATAACTATCCTCGAATGAATATATGTTTCCTGAATAACTGTTACCAATTGCAGGTAGGAAAATAATTCTAACACATGTAATGTGAGCAGTGTTTCCACTCGCTTACTAAATTAACCTAGTTAATATTTATTAGTGTGACGCGTAAGACGTTTTTGGTTACTTCGACTGGTCTTTCCTTGAAATCTTCTCATTGGTTTGTCTTTGTTCCTCCTGAACTCTTCTGTTGTCTACTATGAGGAAGTGGTTACGTTTATCCGGGCTTGTCGTGCGAGAATGAAAGTGACTAAAGAACCTATGAGCTTTAAGGTAACTTTATGGGGTGATCCTTACGGAATCTTCCTATAATTATACTAGGTATACCAATTGGTATTGTATATAATAGAAGATCAAATAGACCTTCGAACAATTGATCCCACCTCAACACTACTTCCTTAAAAGGAATGGATAGCGAAGCGTCGGTCATAGATTCTATGTCTATAAGATCTTGATTATATATAAAACTTTATGAATAAACCCTGTAAGATTATAGACCTATTCGCAAGGGTCTTTTAAGTTATCACATAAGTTATGTATCTAGACTAAAATACTCTTATAGTATCCTAACGTAATGTACTTGGTATGATCTAAAATCGTTATCGCGTTATAGTATCATAGAATACTCCCATAGTACTCTAAATCTAACTGTACTTGTTTTGTCGTTCTCTTGGCTGGTGTTTTGGTAAGTTTTAACTCTGTTGCAACGCCACATCATTCTCAAACACATGTTGGTCACATCTTGAATAAATATAGTTGATCAGGCTATATTGATCCTAGCTATGATTACATAACTATTCGGGTTGACGATAGTGCCCAACCTTTAATACTTTTGGTTCATTTCTCCTCGTGATCCTAGCTCTATTATGTACATGTATGAGCAAGTAGGTATATTTTTATAACTTGAAGTTATAATCTAAAATATATGAGTATCCAGAGCACTTAAGCCCCAATGTATTTATAGACGTATATCTTTTATCGATTGATATACTTAGTTCACTATAAACAATGCTCTGATACCAATCTGTCACACCCCAAAACCGGAACGACAGAAACGTTCGGGGGTGGAGGACGTCATGTCAAATATCACGAGATATGTATATGGTAAGCAAGTAATGAACAACCATTTCATTTAGAAAGAAAGTGTTTACAATGTATGTGTCCACAAAACATAGAAGTCATAAACAAATAACAAAACCAGACTTCAGGCTATAATTCTCCATCTTCTGAAGTCCCAGCACGAGCACTTGTCTAATAGTCTCCTGAGAATACAAGTTATTTGAAAGAGTTGATCAGCAATTAAGCTGGTGAGTTCATAAGATTTTAGTGATATGAGTAAGCTGTAAAATGTGGAAAAAGTATATGTAAAAGTAATGTAAGTTGTAAGTTCTGTTTTGAAATGATCGCCTGTTCCTCTAGAAAATCCTATATTTCCTACTTTAATGGAAGTAAAGTAAAATGACACTACAAGCCTGTCTATGCGTACTAAGTGGGTACAAGTTATATATACTTGGAGTAAACAAACAATCAATTGTGCGCATCTGCCCTCAACTTACAACCCAACGGGGTACAGTGAGTAAGGCGGATAGCACACATTCCATTGGTTGTTAGATCGTTGTCATATGTAACCATGGTGTATTCACTTGTTACTCATGGAGTTATTTGTAATGGTTCCTTTCAATCTAATGGAGAGTTCCTTTTAAGAAATCCTATATTTCTTATAATAAAATATTGACTATGGTGATGACTTTTATAATAGCTTTGTTTATACTGTTATATATAATTTGATATCGGGTAGATAGTAGATTGGGTGACCTCGGTGTAAACCCACATCCAACGGGAACAGGACATACAGCGAAGAGCACACATCCTACTAGCTGCCGCATACTAGTCTTATATATAAACATGGTGTATAAACTAAGGTATTATAGAGTTAACTCACTTAAAGTCTTTAAAATTGTACTGGCCTAATAAAATGGGTTAAGCCCTTAACTGGGAAATCGCTAGTTTTGTATATCAAAAGTACTGACTTTGAAACGAAAGTTTTGTACTAGAAAAACTGTGAATTGACTCTGTGCCCTATGACCTGATCCATACCTGGTACCCTTATGATGACTTAATGTATACTAAGCATACATATATAGATTCGGGTAGATAATAGATTGGGTGACCTCGGTGTAAGCCTACATCCAACGGGAACAAGATGTACAGCGAAGAACACACATCCTATTAGCTATCGGCATCTACTTAACATATATGTATCCTATAGTGTATACATTACGGAATCATAAGGTTAGCATCATGGTCCTAACTTTTAAAAGTAGCCTTCTACCAAGACTCGATTGTTTTGAAAGCAGTCTTCTACCAAGACTCTACTGTTTTGAAAGCAGTCTTCTACCAAGACTCTACTGTTCCTTTGTCAACTGTAAAGTACATTCTCCCTAGTTTATAACCTACCTCGATTAGAGAATAGATCAACCTTCAAGTGTTACCGACACTTTATGAAAGTAATGAGAGCAAGTGAGTACCCTGATGTCGTTTATAATGACATACGGAGGTACTATCAACCTAAAAACATAAGTGTGTTTTATTACGGTCATAATGTGAAAGCCAGAACCCCTACTAACCCGCTCTCATGTATGGAGATTGAGGGAACCAAACGCGACCCGAGCAAATCCATTCAAGCCGTGTAATTCACATTAAAGTTAGATCATGTCTGTGTGTTATCATGCTATAGCAAATTTACTTATTTGTTATGTTCTGTTCTGGTATTGTTTGATTCTCTTCACTGTTTGTTCTGTTCTGTTCTGTTCTGTTCTGTTCTGTTATGTTATGTTCTGTATGTGCTTCATTGTACTTGAAGTAATGAACAGCATTCTCCTAAACTATACCTATAATAGTTTACAAACGCTCTAACTGGACTGTTACTGAAAAGACTCATTTATCTACAAAGTTATGCTTATACTTTAAAATGGAGTTTTGTATAACTATAAAGTGACATAACCTTTAGAAGAGTTTTGAAATGTTTTAACAACTTATAAATAACATAAATAACATTTTGAAAGTATGATTTAACAACAAATAATTACACAATTATTATTGTGTTCAACTTGTATTCCCCCCCCCCCCTTAAAACAATTTAAATAGTTAAAAGATTCATTACGGGGTATGAACTCACCTGATGTGGGTGATTCAAACGGGTATGCGCGTACGGATGAGAAGTTCCACGAATGAAGTTACGAGACACAATAAGTCCTAAATGATATTTAAAGACACATAATGACATGAATATAGTGTTTATAAACAACTATATGAAAGGAAACACCTTCCGGGACTAGGAAACACCTTAACCAAGTGTTGGAATCACATGTGATTCAACCTAGGAGGGTATAAAGGAACTTAAATGAGTTTACTACCATGAGTTCATAGCCCAAGGGAGTTTACGGCCGTAAACTCATGGTTACTCATGGGTTAGTGCAAGCTTGAAGTCTAGGGGTGATTTAGGGACATTAGCTTTAACCTAGGATGAGAAATACCACCTTCTTTGGAGTTTTTGAGGTGTTCACGGCCAAAATGAGTTTACAACCGTAAAATCATGGCCAAATATTCTTATGAGGGTCCTAAAGGTCATAAAGAAGCATTCTAAATTCATACCTAAGCCCTTGGAAGTGTTTGTGGCATCAAAACACCTCTATTTTGAGTTTACAGCCCAAAGACCATTTTGGCTGGAGCTTGTGGCCGTAAACACTTATGGGAGATGATATTTTGGTTGTTTTGGGTCCTAAACACATCTAGGTAAAGTTCTATGCTTATATCTTGGGCTACGGAAGGCATTTAGGGCATTTTGGCACCTTAAAATGGAGTTCACGGCCCAAGAACTTCCTTGGCCGTGAACTCACTTTTGTTCCTTGATTTTAATTGATTTATATGCCTAAACATGTCAAGGTTTGTCCCATGTTTGGTTTCGAAGGTCTAGGGGTCATTGGGCACACTTTGGCCCTTGAAATGGAGTTTACTGCCCAAGGTGTTCTTGGGCGGTAAACTCACAGATCTTGGTGTTTTCCTATGATATCTAGTGTAGTAAGCATATATAAAGCCTTAAAACAACACTAGATAGAAGTACTCACGTTCTGGAACAAAAGTCCGAAGATCCTTGAGAGAGAATTTGGCTTTTCTCTATTTGGAATTGTAACTAATGAATAATTTGGTTCAGAATTCTATATATAGTCCTGAGATTTTTGGCAGAAAATATTTTATTCCCGGAAAGAACTCTAATATCATAGAGTTTTGGAATAACAGAGTTGCACAAGACCCAGGTGCAACCTCTCTCCTGATATCTCCTTAAGTGTAAATCCTGAGTTGCTCGAACTTGTCCCAAAAGTTTGAAAGTTAGTAGAAACAGACTTGGCTTCTATTGAAGTGGAAATTTTTGGGTTGTCACACCTTGCCCGATTGCTAAGGCAGGGGCTATGGTAGGAGTAGGAGTGGTAACAACCAATTTACCCTTCAGACCACTTTCAGCAGTCTTCAAGAGTCCTTGAAGTTTGCTGAGTGTAACTTCCTCCTTGTTCATGTGGTATGTCATTCGGAATTGATCATAACAAGAAGGTAGGGAGTGCAAAATGATGTCAATTGCTAACTCCTCAGGGAAGTTCACATTTAGCTTCAGCAACCGGTCCACATACATTTGCAGTTTTTTGCAAGTGGTCCGTGATGGGTTCACCATCCTTCATCTGGGTTATTATCATGGAGGAGATGATATCATACCTCTCTTGGCGATCACTTTGATGGTAGTGATCCATCAAGTCTTGGTGCATCTCAACAGGGTAATAGTCCTCATAGTACTTTTGGAGCTCAACTGTCATTGTGGCCAACATGATACATGCCACTTTAGTGGTATCTCTTTTATGAGTCTAGAATTCAATGATCTCCTCAGGAGTAGCAGACGACTCATCAAGTTCCTTAAGCTCCTTGTCAAGGACATATTCCTTGTCCTTATAACGAGTGACCATTCTGATGCAATCCATAAAGTTGGAACCATCGAAGATGACTCTCCCACAAAGGTTCATGAGAGAGAAGGAGTCGGTAGGGTTTGAGCCAGAAGCATCATTGTTGGAAGACATCTGAAAAAGAAAGACAAGTTTAGATTAGATATAAAGATAGTCCTTAATAAGACACCCAAATGTAATATTAAGGATAGAACCCAACACAATATTTTCTAACTTAGAAGAAGGATGTCGTAATCGAAGCTATAAAATATTTGAAGATGGGTGAATGAAGATTCACCAATTTCTACCATGAAAAATGAAATAAATTATTAAGTTTTAATATGTTTTTGAAACTCCTAGATTCTTTTGAGTTTCATTGAACTTTTCAATGGCATGTTTCAATCTCGAGTGTGCCCTTCAAGTTTTGTGACTGGGATGCCGAGGATCACAAAACAATGTGTGAAGTAACCATACAAATTACTTGGTACTATTAATGCTTATCACCTAAGCCACCCTTTGCCAACCTTGTTAACCTTGTTAAGTCTAGGTTAGTGTGCCGATTAATCACACACGCTCCACTAACGACTTAAGCAAGGTGCAAAGTGTAATTTCATGGGTTAGCACCTTATTCACATTTTCCTAAAGTAAGTAAGATTAGGAATTTATAAAAACATTTAGTTACTTTACAATCATCATACTTTTAATGAGGATTAAAGTCATTGTCCTACCCATTCGGTTAATGAACCATCACCAGTCAAGGAAGTGGTGGGTGAGAGTGGACACCCATTAAGCTACCATTTTATAGGCAACAACCTTAAACCCCCCCTTATAGACCGGCTTCGTGAATGAGGCCTACTACCGGTAAAACGAATTGTTCTTATATATATATATATATATATATATATATATATATATATATATATATATATATATATATATATAACTTCTAATATTATAAAGTATAAAGGTTGAGTTTTCACTTTTGAAATTCTAAGGGTTGGAACATAAAGTTTTCTAAAGTGACTTTACATGTTCCAAAAATTGAGGAAGAGTTTTGTAACTTTCAAAACTTTTCAACTTCATAACTTATGAGCTAATGGTTATTTAAAATTAGAGAATTTTCATTTTATGCAACCTATATGTTTATTAATGTACTTTAAAAGTAAGACTTTTGGTAATCCATAACTTGAATCATAAATAACACATACAAAACTAGAATTTTTTTATAATATCAATTGTAAATGGATGAGCATAACCATTAGACCATCTAAAATAACTTTTATAAGACCAAAACAGTTTATGGTAATGTTTCTAGTCCATTTCCAGCAACAAAACTCAAAAATCTTCATTCAGGGCCTCCTACTCGTCAAGTGCAAGTGCCTACTTGACGAGTAGGATAAATTAACACATGGACTCATTGAGTCCCCCCATGGACTTGGCGAGTTCACTCAGCAGATAGTAGTTTTTTGAGTTTTTTCAACAAATTTGCATCAAGTATCAAGAAAACAATCCTAGGCTTTGATACCACTGAAGGATTTTGAGCATTCTAGCACTCCTAAGGTGTACATGCAACCCTAGCAACCTTGGATCTATGTTTTACTAAGATACATGCAAATTTGATTTTCCAAGGTTCTTAATCTAACTAACATGGCATGGGGAACTATGAAACATAATAACTAGTAGAAGATCATACCTTTTTGTTGCTTGGATTCCTTGAGAACCTTGTGAGCCTAGCACCTCAAATGTGATGCCTCAAATGTCTCACACAACACCACAATCCTTGGAATAACTTTGAGAGAAGTTCACTAATACTCAAAATCGTCTAGGCCTCTAGTTCTTTTCTTAGTGACCGATTTTGCTAGCCATGGAGTTTCTTATATAGTGTGCCACATGTAGGGTTACACCATGTAAACCCTAATGTGCATGGCTTTTCATATTACATGATCCATGGGTTTATAACCACCATGGACTATCGATGGATCACCTTATAGGTTTTAGCCCAATTCAATAAACCATGGATCATTAGCCCACTATACAAGAATGGATGATTTACACAATCAACCCCATATATTTAATTAGTCTCCTATTGATCACTTAATTAATTCCAAATTAATTCTTGATCAATACTAATTAAATATTATTATTAATATATTAGAACTTATAACATATTAATAAACCTTAAGTGTCCTTTCTCTAATTTGGTCTATCCAAGTGTTGCAATGCCATGCAACCCAAATGGACCGTGCCAACTGGGTCAAGTACATTCCAGAAATAGTTATGAATTAGACACCTAATCCAACAGATTGGACTCATAGTATATGTGCATTCCAACCCAATTGTTGTGGGCCAGGAGTATTCCATCCTATTGGAATGAAATTCCTTAAAGATCGATAGATTCAAGCAGAATAATGAACGACAAAGCAAATAAAGAAGACAGTAATGGTTTAACCGGTGTTGAATGATTAAACTTTAACACCTCAAAAGAGCTCGATTAAGAAATTCAACTGTAGAGGTGTTTAGGGTTACAAAGTAATAAAGAGAATAATAATGATCGTTATATCTAAGGCATACATGCATGCACTATAAATAACGTAACCCTAATCTAAAATCACGGATGGATAGACCCAATCCGGATATACAAAAACGAGCTCAGGACGCAACACAAAATACCCAACAATCTCCCCCTTTGCGTCAATGGACCTGAGAGCTCAGTTCTGTTGAGCAACCGAAGATTTCTAGACAGTCTTGAACACGTTCGGTATAATGGACAAAAGAGTTTGTCTAAAAGTAATATACCACTGAATCATGTCTGTGAAATTCTTCTTGTCTGACTCTCTATTTTGCTTACACCTGTGAATGATATCGAGTACATGCTCCAAGTAGGGTGTTGAGAACAAATGCTTATCCACAAGAGCAAATAAGAAAATTTTTGCCTTCGGCTCTTGTAAACATAACTGTAAGATTTGTAGAGTCGATTTGACCAAGCTTCATTTTGTTTACATCACCAGGTTTTCCAGTCGTCTTCACAGTTGGCCTTTTCCTTAAAACGAGAGCCACTTCTTGATCCATTTTGGCAACTTTAAGGATATAAGAGGCCAACATCCTCTTCAGATGATTGAGAATTGGCTCACACTCCTTCACACTTGTAAGCAAAATATTAAACAATAAAATCCAATCATGAGGATTTAGATTAGGAAGATCTGCTAAGAAAATTATATGGACTGAGTTGGCTGAACCCCGGGTTATTCGAAACTAAACATTTACAAACTTTCCCACAGGTGAGGGTTTCAACACCTTGACTGTTGTTATATTTTGTGCACTCCACGTCAAGTATTGAGGTTAACCAAACTTGAGATAGTATTCAATTAGATCACGATCAACTTGAGGATGAGGAGAGGGGACTTCGACTGTAGAATCAAAATAGTGAAAATCAAATGCCTTTCGGGTTATAGGTATGTCAAATTGTCAGTCCCTTGTGTTGCCACAATCAAAAGAGACAACAGGTTCCAACCAATACATGCTTGGAAACTCAATTTCTTCTTTGATCAGACCCTCCCTAGTCCATGGAGGAAACATAGCCTTTTTGAAGGAAAGAGCATCAAACTCTTCCTTCTTCTATTGTTCCCTTTCCTCCTCTTCCCTTGCAACACGAAGATTGTGATCTATCTCCATGTCATTTTTCTTACAATTCAGGACTTCAACAATCATTTCTTTATCTTCATCACTATCAATATTTTCAACAAATATTACCTTTGTTCTTCTCTTGACTACTAGAACCTGAAGCTACATTATCCTTCAATTCAGTTTTAACAATCGCCGGTTTCACAGTAGGATGAACAATACCTTCTCCCATTGTTATGGAGGAACAGTCTTCCTCGAAACACCCTTCATTTCTCGTAAAAGTTCAATCGCCGAAAGGAGCATGGAGGTGAGGTGATTTTTGATTGTAAGAGTGAGAGTTGGATCATGAGCATGACCCACATTGTTCAGCATAGTAAGAACATTACCAACACAACTTCTGAAAACCACACGCTCAGTCTTTAACAGAGCAATCTCATGTTCTACTTTTGCAAGTTCAGCCTTTTGGACTTCAATTGTAGTTGATTGTTGAGTAAGATCTACTCGGAGTTTGTGTTCCAAAGTCAAATCAGCTTGAAGTTTTTCTAACCGAGAATCAACTGATGACAAAAAAGTCTTATTGTCGGTTAGAATATTAGAACAAACCATCCGAAGCTTGACTTGCTCTCCTTTAAGGGACTAAGAAAGAGAATCAATGGAGGCATGCACCTTGGCAGCAGTTGTATCAGAATGACCTTTGAGAGAGTCTAAGAAAACTTTGGAGTCCTGAATGAGTTCTTTGATATCAGATGTCGCTCTTTTGCATAGAGAAGTAGAGTCATCCACAACAACCATGGATTTATCAATAGATTCATGATATTATTCCAGAGCTGTATCCATGAAGGCTTTCAAAACAACATCATTATACTTCTTTGTGGAGTCAATCAGCGTATCGAGCTTTTCATGAACGCTATTCAGCTGTTGCTTGGTTACCGGAGCAGCATCATCTTCATCACTTGGAATTTGATATGGACTGTAGTAGGTTGAATCAAATTTGAAGTCAGTGCCTCCAAGAACTGGACCAGATTCACCAGAAGGAGTTGGGGAAATTGACTCGGGTGAAACTTTAGGAATATCTTCAGTCTTTGCCCCCACATCAGATGTGTTGACTTGGACTGGAGATTCGGTTATGATAGGGATGATCGGTGTAGAGCTGATAGTGGCTTGGCAAAAAATGGGAGTTGGTAATAGGGTTGTAGATATGGGTACGGAGCTAACAGGTGGAGGTGGTGGAATAGTAGAAGTAGTTTGGGTTGTAGGAGTTAGAGGAATTAGGGCAACCGAAACTGGAACAGTAGTCTTAGGTGGTGAAGGTGGAGGAGTGGGAACTGAACCATCAAGATTACCTTCTGGAGTGGGAGACCTAGGCGGTGTATTACCCCTATGAGAACCTTCATGTTGATCCTTCCACTTCCTCATCAACATGCTACTCAACATCATTGTCAGAGTTGGGAGGTGAAGGAGTCTTTGGTCTTCTGGCCATCTTTTTAATTTTCTTAGGAACCGGGGAAGCGGCTTTTTTAACTTTTCGCTTCTTGGATTTAGATGGCTTTGAAGAAGGTTCTTCAGTTTCCACTTTCTTGGAATCAGCTTTCTTTCCTTGCTTGGCTGGTTTCTCAACGTCATCCAGAGCAGCTTGCATCTTAGGAGTCAGTTGTCGAGGATTCTTTGGAGGAAGCAATCTGTACTCAGCCATCACTTTACTTTCGGCAGAAACACAGTGATACATGGTTTCAGGAATTGAACCATTGTGAGGAAATTTAGTTGGATCAGCAACAATTATCTTCTTGGTGTGAAAGTTTGCGATTGAATAAAGCACAACATCCTTCATGATAGGGATTTGGAGAGAGTTGATAGCCTGGCGGGTGACCATATCAAGGAGCCACCATACATAATGCTCATAAAACACTTATTGCATCCATCAGATCCCCCAACCCGTTCAGATAGGCCCTTGTGTAGAAGAGTGAGTAACCCATTCAATTGGGGAGGTAGACAGGATTTCTTAAAGCTGGTGATAGTAGTAAGGACCTTAGTGTAACCCATTTCATAAAACATCATAAACAACTGAGTCGTTGTAATGAAGTCCGGAGAGATAACGGAAGCATCTACAGCAATCCCTAACAGAGAGTGGAATCTGTCTTTTGAAATTGATACCTTGTGATTAAAAATTTGAAAGTATATCTTCTCCTTGTTCCTATCATATTTTGTAGTAGAATATACTTGGGAAAGCAGGGACATAGGAACGAATTCCACCTGCGTAAGTGTGATTACCAATGGGGGGTATTTGAGGCATGTAACATGTAGGAATCATATAGGAATAGATTTAGTTGAATGATCATGTTCTAATTAGGTTTGATGGCAAGCATGGACATTGAAGCAATCTGATCTTGAAAAGATGAAGATTCTGCCATTATTGACGTTAACAAGAAGATGAACAGTTATAATCTCCAGTTGTATCAAGAAGGCAGTGATGTACTAGTGGTGTGAGAATCCTCTTTTATACCATTTCCAGGAGAGAGAAAAAATCGTTTGTAATGAGTATAAGATCACTGAAAATTCTCCTAAAAAATCTTGATTTGACATCTGGGATTCCCTAGATAGACGTCATCACGCGTGGGTATAAGAACCGTTTCGAATTCACGCGTCCAAATTCAATCCTTATATGTTGACTCGATGCCGATTCTTATCCATATAGCATTGCTCCAAAACAATCTTCAATTTTCAGCCTAAGGAAAACATAACTAATTCATTCATTTTAAAGTGACCACTTTCGCTTCAAGTGACATCAAAACAAGCCAGGAGTAACAGAAACTAGAATTTTGGAAAATTAAAAAGAATTTTCGTGCGAGAGTGTGCCAAAGATAAAGAAATAAAATAAATGTGTATCATTTGTGAGTCATGTCAACTAAGACATGAAGCAGATGATTCCGGGCACGAATCTCTTTCTTCAAAGTCAAGAAAGACTTGAAATGCTTATATGGTTCCCCTAAAAAATACGATCGAGTGTTTGTTAAGAAACATTGAAAGGCTTCTTTTTATATAACAGCTTTAAGGTAGGTTTCTCTTCAACCGAACTTCGATACTTAACATAAGACCGAAAGTTGAGTGAAGCACTTGTGAGACCGATGTAGTCTTTTGAACAATTGGGTTAGCTATCATTTGTTGTGATTGAGTATGGAATGAAAATCTCAAAAAAAAAACTAATTTGGATCTGTTGGGAAGAAATGCCTTAGTGTTAGACAATTTCATAAAGATCACGCAAAAATAAAAAGAGATTTCATTAGGTAACAAGTGGGATCTTGAATATTAAAATTCACCGTCAATTCTTTATAGGTGTTGGATTTTGGGTCTCACTTAACACGTGGTGTACGCATCAAAGATCATAGACATAGATTTTATGTAACCATAAACCTCAGTGGTAATAGCTGAGAGTCTCAAGGGTTACAATGGTGAAACGAAATTTGATGGAGAATGTAAAGGAGGAGGTTAAGAACCGAAAGTACCCCTGCTATATGAAAGTGACTAAGCAGAAAACTCATAACTCATTTGAGAAGAGTAAGGTAGCTCATGACTTGAGTGAATGTAGCAGCCTGATTGGGAAGAAACGATAGGTATAGATCGAATCATTAAGGCCTCACTCATAGTTGTAGAGGCTCAGGTCTACATGCAACAACATGCTTCTAGGGACGCTTAACTAGTTCAAATTAGAATTGTCATACCTGCCTTAGTTACAAATCATGTTGCAATAATAACCTTGAATTTTCATGCTCCCCTTATCCTTGGAACATATAAATGAAGACAAACAAACCACAAACAAACAAAACAGAGATAATAAATACAAACAAAAGATAAAATCTTTTTGGTATTTTTAATGTTCTAAAAAATAATAAAAACAGAAAAGTAAATGAAAGAAGTTTTAGAAATAAATCAAATAAAAGCTTACAAGAATATTTACTAAGTTAACAGCTGAAACCAACCCTTCAAATAAATGAAGTGAAATAAGCCGAGCGTTCGGTTCATTTCGGTTCCCGAAAAATCAGGAGCCGAAATAAGCCGAGCGTTCGGTTCATTTCGGTTCCTGAAAAATCAGGAGCCGAAATAAGCCAAGTGTTTTCTCTATTTCACTTGTCTAATTTTTTAGTGAGAGGTTAGAGGTTTCGGTACCGATTCTGCTTCCATCATCTCTAAACCTTATAAAATTTTATTGAATGTTGTTTCTGGTAAGGCTTTTGTGAAGATGTCAACGAGTTGATCAGAGGACCAAACGAAGTGAACATCCACGTTTCCATGTTCAACATGGTCCTTGATGAAATGGTATCTTAGTGCAATATGCTTTGTTTTTTAGTGTTGCACCGAATTGTGACAGATTCTTATTGCGCTTTTAGAGTCACAGTATAGAGGTATTTTCTTCATTCTTAGTCCGTAGTCCCTGAAGTGGCTTTGTGTCCAGATTACTTGTGAGGTACAGGATGTTGCGGCTATGTACTCAGCTTCAGCTGTTGAAAGAGACACGCAGGTTTGCTTCTTAGATTGCCAGCTAACGAGTTTACCATCAAGAAATTGGCATCCACCAGTTGTGCTCTTTCGGTCTAGACTGCATCCTCCATGATCAGCGCCAGAGAAGGCTTGAACAAATAATCCAGATCTAGCAGGGTACCAAAGACTGAGAGACGAGGTTCGCTTCAGATAGCGAAAAATATTTTTCACTACTACCATGTGAGGTTCTCTTGGATTTGCTTGAAACCTGGCACAATAACAAACATAGAACATAATATCTGGTCTACTAGCCATTAGATACATAAGAGACCCTATCCTTTTCCGATAGAGTGTTATGTCAACAGCAGGTTTCTCCATGGATGAAGTTAACTTCGTGCCAAAAGCCATGGCAACCTTCACCTTTGAATCTCCCGTCATACCGAACTTCAGCACCAAATTCTTTGTGTAAGCTTTCTGGTTGATAAAAATGCCTTCTGGTCCCTGTCTTATATTCAAACCAACGAAAAAATTAATTGGACCCATTGTGCTCATTTCAAATTTAGTCTCCATTAGCTTCCTGAACTCAACTGTTAAGCTAGGATCTGTGGAGCCGAAGATGATATCATTGACATAAATCTGAACACTCATTAAATGTTCGCCATCTTTCTTTCGAAAGAAGGTTGGGTCAACCGAACCTTTCTTGAATTTCGAAATTTTAAGGAAGCGAGTTAATGTTTCATACCAGGCCCTCGGTGCTTGCTTTAGACCATATACAGCTTTATCCAACACATAGAAGTGATTAGGAAATTTCTCATTCACGAACCCAGGAGATTGTTCAACGTACATGGTTTCTTCTAGGTCTCCATTTAAGAAAGCACACTTTACGTCCATCTACAAAACTTCAAAGTTTTTATGTGCAACATATGCCAAAAATATTCTAACCGATTCCAACCTTGCTACCGGAGCGAAGGTTTCCTCATAATCTATTCCTTTTTCCTGACAGTATCCCTTGACCACTAGCCGAGCCTTATTGCGAATGACGTTGCCCTCTTTGTCCAGCTTATTCCTGAAGACCCATTTTAAGTCGACCACAGAAGCATCCTTTGGAATGGGAATCAACCTCCAAACTCGATTACGTTCAAACTCATTGTGTTCATCTTGCATAGCTTGTACCCAATCAGCGTGATCAAGTGTAGCATTAATCGTCATTGGTTCGATTTTGGAGACAAACGAATTAAACATGCAGAATTCAACATGAGAGAATAGAGCAGTTTGTTTCGATTTCAATTGAGAGCGTGTTAGAACTTGCTCAGATGATTCACCAATAATCTGTGTTTTGGGATGATCCTTTGTCCACTTTGTTAAAGGAGGGTAATTCGGGTAATAGACAGGATCCAGCTCTGCATTTACCTCTTCTTCAAATTCTGATCGATCATCTTCGTCATTTGATTTTTCATTCTCCCCCTCAAATGGCGAAGCATATCCCTTGTCAGGTTCAGGATCCTCACATTCAGTTGGAATTGGATTCTCCCCCTCGGTTGAAGTTGGAGTCTCCCCCTTGGTTGATAATCCAGTTGTATTAGATACAGATGAACCCTCCCTCTTGAATACTGAGCTGTCATTTGGAGGGTTAAGTGAGGATTGATCATCAGTTGGTTTAGAAGAATTCTTTTCCATGACTTTCATAGCGTCATTGATGATCTTTTTCAGATGGTCGATTTTGTTGTCTGCTGCATTCACCTCCAAGTGTATAGCCTTTTCAGGTTCATCAAATAGCCTTATGTATTCTTCAAATAAGTTTGAAATAGGAACCGATACTTGTCCTGATTCTGGAAATATTTCTCCTATGGTAGTTTCACTCGGTTGAACCTTCTTCATATAGCTGTCATCGAAGGTTACGTACTAGGTTTCTTCAATACGTTTGGAGTGTTTATTCGAAAACCTATAAGCCTTTGATGTAAGTGAATAACCAAGGAAGATTCCCTCATCGGCTTTAACATCGAACTTGTTTCGGTTCTCTTTGGAATTGAAAATGAAGCACATGGAACCGAACACATGGAAAAACTTAAAATTAGGCTTTCGATTGTTCAGAATCTCATACAAAGTGATGGAGAATCACTTGTTAAGTAAGTATTGGTTCTGAGTATAGCATGCAGTTGCAACAGCATCAACCCAGAAGTATAGTGGAAGAGAAGCGAAGTTTAGCATGGTTCTGGCCGCCTCACATAAGGAGCGGTTTCGTCTTTCAACAATGCCATTATGTTGTGGAGTATAAGGAGCAGAGAAATTGTGAGATACTCCCTTTTTGCTCAGAAATTCATCAAACTCTTTATTCTTGAACTCAAGCCCATTATCGCTTCTAATGTTCCTCACCACCTTTCCCAGCTTCACTTCCACTTGCTTGATAAACATCTTTAGCTTGGGAGTTGCTTCTGATTTCTGTTTAAGAAAATAAACCCAGGTGAAGCGTGAAAAATCATCTACAATGACAAGTATGAACTTACTACCACCAATGCTTTCAATAGCTGAAGGTCCACACAAGTCAATGTGCAGAAGTTCAAGAGCTTCGATGATCTTGGTATTGATTCGTGTGAGATGGCTCTTTTGGATTTGTTTGCCCATCTCACACACTGCACACAGGTGTTCCTTATCAAACTTGAGAAGATGGAGGCCTCGAACATGATCACCAAGCACCAACTTATTAATATCTTTGAAGTTCAGGTGTGATAGTCGTCTGTGCCATAACCAACTTTCATCAGAGTTCGCCTTTGATAAAAGGCATATTGCTGGTTGTCACACCCCAAAACCACGAACGGCGGAAACGTTCAGGGGTGTAGGATGTCATGTGCAGTATCACAACAGTGTAATATAATAAACAAGCAACAACATCATCCATTGCATTATAAGTAAAGTTTTAATACATGTGTGTTTCTTTCATTGTAGTAAGACACCAAAAATATACAATCAAAATAAAAGATGAGACTTGTCTGCTCCGTCTTCTCAAAACCTGGCCTCCGTACCTGTCTATTGATGACCTGAGAATACAAGTTATTTTGAAAGGGAGTATCAGCTTTAAAGCTGGTGAATTCATAAGTATATAAGTGTTATTGCCTTGTTTGTGAAAATTTGTTATAAAGGCCTTGTAAATCATTAAATGAAAATGTTGAGGTAAGTATGAAATCCCTAGAAAAACCCTTATTTTCTATAAGTATGAAATGTAGTCTTCTACCAAGACCCGAATGTTCTGTACGTATGAAGTGTAGTCTTCTACCAAGACTCGAATGTTCTGTTTGTAAAATGATAGTTTTTCCTTTGTGTTGACTAGTACTAAAAGTTCTTAGTCTAACTCATCGTTTATGTGAATGTATCACAAAATAAAGTAAACAAGAAAAATGTAATACTGTAAGTGTTGTCACTAGGTACTAGGACCAACACAACATCACATTAAGCGAAATGTATAACCTAATGAACATCCGAAGATTGTCCAATTGTCCTCTGTAGCAGCAGCAGGTGGGTGGAAGGGTTAGTCCCAAATCGATCCTCCTAATATAAGTAATAAGCGTAGGCATCCGTAGATGTTCATTACTCACTGTTGCTAACAGATGAGTTCCAGAATGGTTAGTCCCGTACGTATATCCCGAGGTACTGTGGGATAGAGGCCCATCTAGGTATCCCGAGGTACTAGGGATAGGGTCCTGTCTAGATATCCCGAGGTACAGGGGGATATGCAGGAAGATTTAAACAGAAAGTACTAATAAATCATCCTCACAATTCGAGATACAAGTATTCATGTTAATGTACATAATTAAGTGTATCTACGTAAAGGTACTCATATAATGCGTTCATGTACGCGTGTTCATGTATCATGTATGTATATGTAAACGTACTCATGTATCATGTAATCAGATGTAAAGGTACTCATGTATCAAGTAATGTACTGGTATAGACTCATGAATGAACTGACTCTTGTGTGATTCCTTGTAATAGGAATTATGTTTGATATCTCCAAATTATCCCTATGATAACTTACTGCAAGGTAATTGGTCGTTCAAGTAGGTTTATACACTCTTACTACTCATGGGTGTGAGAAAACAAATGAAAAACTGTAAACTATAACATCAATACATATATAAGAATATAAGTGTACATGCATAGTTTAGTTCAATAATGTAAAATGGTTTCATAAGACATCTTATGGGTTTTGAACAATGATTAACAATGACTTGATGTCATCTTAATATACATTTCAAAGGTAAAACAATAGATAACAATGCGTTTTTAAGATTTAAAACCATTTCATGCATCACATTTTGTAGTATGTGAAATCTGTTAAATGACAAACACAGTTATAAAATACATAACAATGATTTAATAACATGTTTGTTTCTACTTGTATCCCCCCTATAAAGCATTTAAAATCATTTAAAACATTGATTAGGGGTATGAACTCACCTGTAGTTGGTGATTGGAATGAACTGAACGGTATAGGATGGCTAGGTGTCAAGCGATGACTTGTGCACACACTACGATCGTTTTGGTATAAAAACCCGAAGATCCGTCAGAGAGAAAATGGCTTTTCTCTAGTCGGAGATGTGAATAATGAATGAATTTGATTCAGAAATCTATTTATAGTCCTGAGATATTTTGGCAGAAAATATTTTTATTCCTAAAATGATCCCTAATAAAATAGAGTGTTGGAATAACAGTGTTGCACAAAACCCTAGTGCACCCACTCTCCTGATATTTCCTGAAGTATAAACCCTGAATTACTCAAACTTATGCAAAATTATGAAAAGTAACTGTGACTGCTATAACTTCTATTGAAGTGATATAGTTTGTACAGAATGGAAATTTCGGGTTGTCACACTGGTTGTCCACAAATTGTGTTGAGATTTAAAGGATACATCTCTCCCTTGCATTCAGACTTCAACAGTACTCTTTTGGATTACTTTTTAATTATTTCTGATCCCTCATCATCGAATGAGACTTTCAGTCCAGTTCCCACAACCAATTGAGATACACTAATGAGGTTGTGCTAAAATCCTTCCACATACGCTACTTTTCGAATTGTGAATTCTCTGTTGGTTATCATGCCATATCCTTTGATAGTGCCATAAGAGTTGTTGCCAAACTTCACACATCCACCGTCCTTAAGCGACCGAAACTCCCTCAGCTCTCTTCCTTCCTTCCTGTGATGTGACAAGAGCAACCACTGTCTATGTACCATTCATCATCAAACTGATCATCACTTATAACCTGCAAATTCAAGCAGATTTAGGAACCCAAAGTTTCTTGGGTCCTGGTAAGTCTTTTATAGAAAAAGGAATAATAATAGAAAGATCAACCAAATAAGTTCTTTTTATTAGAGTGGTTTCATCTTTCCTTTTGATGCTATAAATTTTTATTTTGTTTTTGTCTTGTTTAAGCTTTAATGTATCAGATGGTGTTTTGTTGGTTGGTTTCGGGATATTCGTTTGATACTTAGAGTTAGCTAAATTTTTCTTATTATTGTTGTTAGAGTTTGAATCAAGCTTTCCTATTCCTTTAATATCCTGCGTCGAATAAGGCTTTTGTTGATTGTGAGAATGACCAAAACTGGACATTCGGTTTTCAGCCTTGGTGTTAGGACCGAAACTTGAGGTTCGGTTCTGAGATCTGGGGTTGGAACCGAGACTAGACGGTCGGTTCTCAGATCTGGGCTTGGAACCAAGACTTGATGTTCGATTCTCAGATCTGGGGTTGAGACTGGGCAGTTTGGACTGAAACTTGACTGTCGGTTGTTCTTTAAGTTGTCATTTCCTTTGACATCTATTTCTTTCTCGGAGGGAATATGGTTAGGGTTTTGAGACTGCCAAAATCGTTTCCTCTCATGCAGATTTTTCATGTATCTCTGATTTCTTTAATGCTTCTATTCAGCCAGCTGCTTTTGAGATTTATGAATATTGAAGCTCGACTTTAGCTTCTCCTTGTGAGCTTTGGTTGTCTTGGAGGATACAGTGGATGCTTTCTTTGATTCTTCTGGTATCTCTTTTGTTCCACTTGAACTTGGTTTATCAAAACTTGAGGGTTTGGTGATGGGTTCAGCAACATACCTTCCCCTTACCCTCCATGATGTTCGCTCGGATTAACCGACGGTTTTGTCTGCATTGCTGATAGGGGCGAACCAGAAGTAATCGTCGCACCCTTCAGCATTGTCTTTGTTAACTAAAATTTTCAATTCTGCTGTTTGTTTTTCGGTGACACATTTAACAACATACACTTCATTTGGCACCGTTTGAACCTTTTGATAGACCACTGCTTTCTCTTTATGTTTCTTTGATTCTTTAGACAAGCGAGCATATTTAACCGAGTTTTCAGATATGAGAGGTTTTTCAATTGCGGTTTCGCTCTTTAAAAACTAAGAACAATCAACCACATCATCCACTGAGATCGCTCATCTCACTTTCCTCATCAAATTCAGACGTGTTTTCTACATTTATTTTATGTTCTGAACATAATTTGGCATTTGACGATTCAAATGTTTGTATGGTCTCGGACTTAATTTTCAACCTATCATTTTCATCCAAAAGATTTTTAAGCATACATTTGTGCTCTTTGGAGTCAATGAATGTCTCAATGTTGTCTAGTCCATATTTTTAGGTGATCGAAATTTCATTTGATGATATTATTGATTCACATTCAGCAATGACTTCATCCTCCTTAAATTCAAGGAAGGGTAAAATCATTTTATGAATCTTTTTCCCAATTTCACAATCTAGGTGCAGCTGAGTTATATTGGTAATTTGGTATATAAATGTTTTGCAATCAAAGAAAAAACATTTCGTTGTTTCAAAAACTTTAAGTTGTCTCTTTGCAAATAAATAATCTCATCCTTAGTTCTAACTAACTCCTGCTCCTTCAGCTGTATCCATGCCCTCCTTTCCTCACTCTTGGAAGATTCCCTGCTCAGTTGGTCAGTTAGATTAGAATTCGCTAGGCGAGTTTGCATAAGAGTACCATTTAAGTTGGAAAATTTAAATTTTAGTTCGTTTAGTTCTTCTTCATAATTAGTAACAGGAACTTTAAGTGATTAAAGGATCGTTTGTACCTTTTTGATCAACCGGTCGTAGTCGTTGATCCTTTCACTCGTGGGCTTGGCTGCAAAACACTTATCCTCAGTCAGGTTCGGCTCCTTACACTCATCTTCGGATGATCTTCCAGTAGTAACCATTAGACATTTCCCAGCCGAACTGTTAGTTTCCTCTCTTCCACGTATGCTCTTCCATGTGAGGGTTTTCTGACTTCTTCATCCTCAGAATCGGTGGACCAGACTTCAACGCCACCGAACTCATCTTCATCCACATTTTCCTACACAATCAGGGCATTCATTGAAACATTAGTTTCCTTCTTTTTCTTTATTTCATCCAGCTTTCGCATGTAATAAGCTTCATTATCTTCACCATCCCATTTCTCAGCCATCTTTCTCAACATACAGTCCTTGGCAAAGTGGTCCTTGCCATGAAAATAGTTACAATCATACCCTAAATCTCCCATAAGCTTGGTTTCTTTCTTTTCATCTTCCTTCTGAGAATTGCTCTTTGTGTCTTCCTTCACCTGTTCAGAACTATAGCTTCCTTGCCAGTTTTAGTTCTGATTGGCTGGAAACTTCTTTCGAGCAAAATTCTTTGGGTTTGACACCATCAATGCGTAATCCTCATTGGTTAGATCACATTCTGACATGTCAGGTTCTTCTTCTTCTTCAACAACATTTTTGTTCTTTGAGAGCAGAGCCAGAGAACCTATACCTGACACAACCTTCGCTTCTTTAGTAACTGTTCTTTCATGTGATTTTAGGATACCCATCAGTTTTGCCAGAGAGTATGATTTGAATTGTTCATGAGCCTTTATTGTTGAGACCACTGCCATCCACTCAGGTCTCAAACCATTCAAGAGTGTCACTTTCTGTTTGATCTCCTTCCTTTTAATACCATGTTTCATCATTTTGCGTAGCATATGCTTGTAACGATCAAACGTTTGAAGCAGTGTCTCTTCAGGTTTTTGTGCAAATGCTCCAAATTCATAGAGCAGTAGGGTTTGGATTGAATGTTCTAGATCCTCGTTAATTGAATAATTTTCTTTCATCCTGTCCCATATCTCTTTAGCAGTAGTGCATGAACTGACCTAACAGAAAGTATTGGCTTGTAAGGCAAAACTGATCACCCTCAAGGCTTTGAGATTACACAACAACTTATCTTTTTCGTATTGTGGTATCTTATCTACATCCACCAAAAGTTGATTATACTCCTTTTGAGTCTTCACTGTCCGGTTTGTTCCTGCATGAACAAACGGATCGACCGTGATAGCTTCCCAGATGAGATAACCATTATCTTCAGATCCAATTACGTAATCTTCAAAGTGATGCGCCCATACTTCGTAGTCTTGGGTGTAGAAAATAGGAACCCTTGTAGTGGATCCAATGCTGTTTGAGATGTTAATGGGATTGGTTTGAGAATCATCGTGTGACATGATGAACTTATGCCTTGTATCTGTTGGAATCAGCCTTGTAAACTTGAGATTAGGGTTTTATCAAACACTTAGAAATACCGTCGACTAGAAGAAGATGACCTTAATATATTTGACAAAAGCAGAAACCCTAAAGAATTCTTCAAACAGAAGGAATGTGTATGAGTAACACAGTCTCCTGCTCTGATACCAATTGTTGGAATGAAATTCCTAAAAGATCGATAGATTCAAGAAGAATAATGAATGACAAAGCAAATAAAGAAGCCAGGAATGGTTTAACCGGTGTTCAATGATTAAACTTTAACACCTCAGAAGAGCTCGATTAAGAACTTCGGTTGTAGAGGTGTTTAGCGTTACAAAGTAATAAAGAGAATAATAATAACTGTCATATCTAAGGCATACATGCATGCACTATAAATAACGTAACCCTAATCTAAAATTACGGATGGACAAGCCCAATCCAGTTATACAAAAACGAGCCCATGACGCAACACAAAATACCCAACACATCCCGAGGATGATTAGACTCATAGTATGTGGGAATTTCAAGCCGATGGTTGTAGGCTAGGGGTATTCCATCCTGAGGATGATTGGACCTATAGTATGTTGGCATGATGGTTGAGGGCTTGGGATATTCAAACCTGATGGTTGATTGGACCTATAGTATGCTGTTTTGTTTGATATGATATGTTTATTATTGTGTATATGGGTATTTTGAGGATAACTCACTAAGCCTCCGAGTTTACATTTATCGATTATTGTTTCAGGTACAGCGGATGACCGCGGGAAGGCGAAGGCGTGACGTACACTTCCTCACATTTTGATTTGGATTTCTGGGATACTCTGACATGAAACTATATTGAAAATGGATTTGTAATAACTATTGGTTTTTGAATGATTTAAAAAGTTTTGAATTGGCTTGCAATTTTAAGGATGTTACAAAAAATTGGTTATTATATTTAAATATAATATATTATTCATCGTATCTTTTAATATATATATATATATATATATATATACACTTCCATTTCATTTTGAAGAAATTGTTCAAATGCATAGAATGGTGCAATTCGTCTTCCCCAAACGATTTTTCCAATAACTTCTAAAATATATCAAAATTACTATAAATTAATTTGTCGTATGCAATTCATAAAAACAATATATATATATATATATATATATATATATATATATATATATATATATATATATATATATACCGATCATCATTCTTCGATTGCTAAAATCTCTTGAGAGGCTTGTGATAGAAGAACATAATAGATAATGTGGAAATGATTTGGCAACATCATTTCCCAATCGAGTAAATATCATCTTAATTTTTATTAGTATTTCCCAATCACCAAAGAAAATTCTGTAACTTTGATAGGTGGGGTAATTTTCGTAAAACTGCTCAACTTGGAAATGATTTAAGGACAATACAATTCCAACCAAATTCATGTTCAAAACTGTTCGCCTCAAACATTGTGGGACGATGGCGATCATTTTTTCTCTCTGGATATGTAATATATTAACAATTAGTTAAATAATAAATAGAGTATTAGACAAAAAATGACATATTTATTTTATTGTCCTAATACTTACGTTAGGATTAATCAACCAAACCAGAACTCAGTTATTTTCAATGTAGTCCCACACATATAAAACTCGAACAACTAATATGTTCCACCATATGTAAACACATCGCAATTTCGAAAAATTTCTAACAGTAATATGACCATCCATCACTGAAATATTTTTCAATTAAAGTTATATTTTATATATCAATTTCTTATATTTTGTTTAAAAAAATAAATCACCCAATTTTATTGAAAATAATAAAAATTTAAATGTTTACATTTTTTATCCTATATATATTAGCACGAAATAGTCTTAACATAATGAATTATAACAAAAATTATGGATTTATTGACAATAAAATAAATAGTATAAAAAAAAGCTTCTTGAAAAAAATAAATGGGTTATGGTAAAGTTGAATCGTTATTTTGTAACATCCGGATTCCCAGGTACATTATTATTCATTTATTTTGGAGATTTTGGAGGGACTCGGCGAGTTGACGCTTAGACTCGCCGAGTAGGATTGCGAATTCTATACGGGTTAATGACCGGACTCGGCGAGTCGATTAGTGGACTCGGCGAGTCCGTGCTGTTTAATGAAGTCCTAATTTCTGGGTTTTGGGACTTATTTAAAGGGGCTTATAGCCACCATTTGCAGCTACCAGACCCCTGAGTGAAACCCTAAGAGATCTAGAGCGTTTGTGAGGTAGAAGAGGCCATTTTTGATCTTTGTGTGGGTGTTTTTGCAAGAAGAAGGTGACCAAGGCAAGATGGAACTAAAGAGGGTGCTATTATGTGGATTTGAGAGCCTAGGGACTTCATATTGAGGTACATATTCAATCCTTCTTTAGTTTTGGTGTTAATCTTTTAGAGTTAGAGTTTCTAGCCCCTTTAGAGTATGAATTGTGGAGCAATTGGTCCCTTCTGGTGTGGAGACTTTGGATCTGGATCCAAAGAGGTCCAAAGACCTTAACTCCTTGATCTTTATGGCTATTATTAGGAGTTATGAGCTTAGGGTGGCATATTGTGTCCATTTCTTCAAATAGAGCCATTAGGTCGTTGCATGGGCATCAAGATCCAGACATTACGTGTTTATATTGCTTAAGGAGGCCAGATCTATGGGTTAGAGGAACGGATCTGACCTCAGGAGGTCATTTGAGTTTGAGCATGGCATGAACTCGCCGAGTCCAAGAACAGACTCGGCGAGTAGGATAGTTTTTTTTCCCATGAATCGCACAGTTGGTGACTCGTTGAGTTGGGGAAGCGACTCGGTGAGTCATTGGGGATTTTGAGGGCTTGAGTTCATGAATGAACTCGCCGAGTCACAATTGTGCACTCGGCGAGTCTGGTCAAAGGGTTGACGGTTGACTTTTGTTGACTTTTAGGGTTTGGTCAACAATTGGACTTGTACACTGTTTGAAGGGTAAAATGACCTTTTAGCTTTCTTAGAGGACGTGTAAGGATTTAGTCTAGCCTGAAGAGCCGTTATTAATTGAGATGATCGTTATGTGTTTAGGCAGAGGCTAGATAAGTGTTATGCGAGCCACATATTACCGAGACATCCGAGGTGAGTCTTCTCACTGTATTTTACCTTGAGTGGTAATTAGAGTTATGTGACAGAGTTATTGTATGCTATTTATGTGATGTGTTGCACTGCATTATTTCTATGTGATTTATGTCGTGTGTATATCAGGTAATGTCAGAGTTAGAACCGGAAGGTTCACAGAGTTAGGATCAGAAGGTCCATAGAGTTAGGGCCCAAGAGCGCACATAGTTATAGCCTCGAGTGGTTAGTATGTGCTATGTGTGGTATTTTGGGGAACTCACTAAGATTTGTGCTTACAGTGTTCTGTGTTATGTGTTACAGGTACTAGTGAGGATCGCAGGAAGGCGCCGGCATGATCAGTACACACATGCGCGGAGTTTTATTTATATGATATGATCTTGGGATTTTTGACTTATGATTGAATATATGAAACAATGTGTCTTATAATATTTTGAATTAAAGGGTTTTGAAAATGTGAAAATTTGGTAAAATTTTACGGTGTTTGAACTCAAACTGAGGATTTGAGAGATATTTTTCAAAAAGTGAAACAATGCTTTCTGAAAGAGTAAAAGAAATTGAAAAGAGCAGAGCAGAGCCGTGTGTACGATCAGTCAGCGCCCGAACGGTGATTTCCCAAAATACCCTTATGTTATATGTTTATGAGGCAATATGATATGTTTTGCATGCTAGAGTAGGCTAGGTATTCTATTAGGACTAGGGTGGCCTAATTTGTGATGCCTTAGCCTAGGGGTTGCTGCTAGGAGATGCTTGAGAGGAGGTAGATAGCAGGGATAGGCATATGAGAGATCTGCTGGAGAGTAGACTATGCTTAGTGAGATTAGAGTACTTGGTAATTGGGATCCTAGGAGGAGGACTTGGGGTGTATACTGATGCGGTGTGGATAGTAGTATTGGGCCCATATGTGACAACCCGAAATTTCCATTCTGTACAAACTATATCACTTCAATAGAAGTTATAGCAGTCAAAGTTGATTTTCGGACTTTTCGCGTAAGTTTGAGTAAATCAGGGTTTTCACTTCAGGAAATATCAGGAGAGTGGGTGCACTAGGGTTTTGTGCAACACTGTTATTCCATTACTCTAGGACATTAGAGTTCATTCCAGGAATAAAAATATTTTCTGCCAAAATATTTCAGGACTATAAATAGTTTTCTGAACCAAATTTATTCATTATTCACATTTCCAACTAGAGAAAAGCCATTTTCTCTCTGACGGATCTTCGGGTTTTTATACCAAAACGTGAGTAACTCTTTATAGTAATGTTAGAAAGCTTTATATGTGTTTATAACATGATTTAGAAGGCTAAATCATGAGATCTAGGAGTTTACACCCCAAGGTGTTCTTGGGCGGTAAACTCCCGAAACGAAGCCAAAACCGACCCTTGCGTTATGATAAAGCCTTAGACGCATATGTATACATGCTAGGGACAAGAAAACAACCAAAATCCACCAAAGTTTGGGAGCTTACGGCCCTAGATTATCATAGGACGTAAACTAAAAATTCAAACCCTAAATGGTACTTTTAAGGCTCCTAAAGGCTTAGACAATTACCTAGACTTGTTCCCATTAAATCTAACGCATTAAACACATCAAAGAACACAAACAAAGGAGAGTTTACGGCCCAAGTGTATCTTAGGCCGTAAACTCCATTGAAATGGACAAAAAGGGTGTTTTCATGACACCTAAAGCCCTAGACCTTTACAAGAAATTGTACCTACTTAATGGAAGGACCAAACCACATCAAAATCACTTAACAAAGTGAGTTTACGGCCAAGACATGGTTCTTGGGCCGTAAACTCCGAAAAAGGGCACCAAGGTGTGCCTAATGCCTTCATATGCTTGTAATAAAAGTCTAGAACCCATACCACAAGTGCAAAGGGCTTGAAAACAACAAAAACACCATATACTTAGAGTTTACGGACGTAAACTCTAAGGGAAATGGCCTTAGGGCCCTAAACTCCTATTTGGAGTACTTCTAGACCTTAAACCCTTCCAAGGACTTAGCCACTAAGTTAGAATAATTCTAGAAAGCATTTGGGACTTCAAAACACACCAAACACACATGTTTGGGTGTTTACGGCCGTAAAATCAAGAGTTTACAACCGTAAACTCCATGTGTGATGGTTTATGGAGAGTAAACTCTCATATAGGGTCCTTTGGAAACCCTAAACCCAAGTGCCTTGTCCCACATTAGCTTAGATGCAATCCTTAGGGCCTATAATACTTATATAAAGTGTTTATTATGCCTAGGATGTCTTAACTTTATCAATTAGTGATTTAAGACTAATTGAATGCATATATGTGTGATTATATGTTCATTAGGATCATAGTGTGTGTACAAGTCCTCGCTTGACACCTAGCCATCCTATACCGTCACTTCATCCCAATTACCAACTTCAGGTGAGTTCATACCCCTAATCAATGTTTTAAATGATTTTAAATGCTTTAAAGGGGGGGAATACAAGTAGAAACAAACATTTTAGTAAATCATTGTTATGTATTTTATAACTGTGTTTGTCAGTTAACAGATTTCACATACTACAAAATGTGATGCATGAAATGGTTTTAAATCTTAAAAACGCATTGTTATCTATTGTTTTACCTTTGAAATGTATATTAAATTGACATCAAGTCATTGTTAATTATTGTTCCAAAACCCATAAGATGTCTTATGAAACCATTTTACATTATTGAACTAATCTATGCATGTACACTTATATTCTTATATATGTCTTGATGTTATAGTTTACAGTTTTCATTTAGTTTCTCACACCCTTAAGTAGTAAGAGTGTATAAACCTACTTGAACAACCAATTACCTTCCAGCAAACTATCATAGGGATAATTTGGAGATATCAAACATAATTCCTATTACAAGGAATCACACAAGAGTCAGTTCATTCATGAGTCTATACCAGTACATTACCTGATACATGAGTACCTTTACATTTGATTACATGATACATGCGTACATTTACATATACTTACATGATACATGAATACCATACATGAGTACTGTTACTTAGATACATTATCCTGTACTCACTTACGTGGATACTTGTACCTAGAGTTATTAGGAAGATTTATTCGTACCTTCTGTGTAAATTTTCCTGCCTATCCCAGTTCAATGGGATGTCTATACGAGACTAACCATTACGGAACCCAGCTGTTAGTAACACTGGGTGATGAACATCTACGGATGTCTAAGGCTGTTTCTGATATTAGGAGTCAGTTACGGAACTAACCATTCCTCCATCTCCTGTTGCAACAGAGGATGAGATGAAACTCTTCGGATGATCATTAGGTTAAAGTTGTTATGGGATTAACCCCCCCCCCCCCTCTCTCCACCCTGCTGCCACTACAGAGGGTGAGTGGACAATCTTCGGATGTTCAACAGGTATACCTTTCGCTTCGGCGATGTCGTGATAATCCTGGTCACTCAGGGATAACACTTAGATGATTACATTTTTCCTATTTACTTTATTTTGTGATACTTTCACATAAACGAGGAGTTAGACTAAGTACTCTAGTACTAGTCAATAGAAAGGAAAAGCTATCATATTACTTACAAAACATTCGGGTCTTGGTAGAAGACTACCTAGTCATTACAAAACATTTGGGTCTTGGTAGAAGGCTACATAGTAATAACAGAACATTAGGGTCTTGGTAAAAGACTATCATATCATTTCCATGTTTACTTTATTTTGTGATACATTCACATAAACGAGGAGTTAGACTAAGTACTCTAGTACTAGTCAATAGATTGGAAAAGATATCATATTACTTACAAAACATTCGGGTCTTGGTAGAAGACTACCTAGTCATTACAAAATATTCGGGTCTTGGTAGAAGACTACATCTCAAACTGATAGAAAATAAGGGATTTTCTAGGGTTTTTCATACTTACATCAACATTTTTCATTTAACAATTTACATGGCCTTCATAACAGCTTTTCACAAACAAGACAATGACACTTAAATACTTATGAATTCACCAGCTTTAAAGCTGATACTCGCTTTCAAAATAACTTGTATTCTCAGGTCATCAGTAGACAGGTACGGAGGCCAGGTTTTGAGAAGACGGAGCAGTCAAGTCTCGTATTTTATTTTGATTGTATATTTTGGTGTCTTACTACAATGAAAGAACACACGTGTATTAAAACTTTACTTATAATGCAATGGATGATGTTGTTGCTTGTTTATTATATTACACTGTTGTGATACTGTACATGACATCCTCCACCCCTGAACGTTTCCGCCATTCGAGGTTTTGGGGTGTGACAGATTGGTATCAGAGCATTGTTTATAGTGAATTAAGTATATCAACCCATAAAAGATATACTAACTATAAATACATGGGATTAAAACACTCTGTCTAAGAGTTATACTTATAAATAATAAAATATTTAAGTAAGTATACGTGATGCATTCATACTAAAATCAGTGTCACTAGGACAGTACAAAAGAATTATGATTGTTGGACAACACAAGTGGGCTTAGAGACATATGGTCAAAACTGGGAAGATATACCCTGATCACCTATATTATCCGATGGTTGACTAGCATGTGCCTAAGTTTAAGTGTGTGGTTGCGACAATGATAAAATCTTACCAACCCTACCACAATGAGAACAATAGAACATAACATTAAAAATTAAAATACTATATGAGTATTTGGTGTTACTATAAGTACTTTATACTTGAGAACTAAAACGGGATCTTCATTTCTAAGTTGATAGTTTCTAAGTGGATACACTAAGGCTATATGTAATTAGGATGTTATAGACTTAGAATCTGTGATAATTTTGCCTTACCCCTATTCTGTGTGAATTTGGAAATAAGGTCACTTATTCGAAGGTCTATCATGTTTAGATTACACATAGCTGGTATGCACTTCACAAATAGCGATGTAACTAATGAAGGTTTTCTAAATAATTATCTAGATAGTTCATCTAATAATTATCCTCTTACCCTAAATTCTCGCATAGAAGCCATAACTGGACTCCATCCCCACGACAAACCAGTATCTCCCTAATGAAGTCATAGCTGATAGGTTTGGAGAAGAACCAGAGAATGATCTGTTGGATAAGGTGTCTAAGTCCATAACTATTTCTGGTATGTACTTGACCCGACCCAGCATGGTCCATTTGGGTTGCATGGCACCATGCAATTGGATAGACTAAATGAGAGAAATAACACTTGGAGATTATTAATATATTATAAATTCTAATATATTAATAATATTATTTGATTAGTTTGATCAAGAATTAATTTAGAATTAATTATGTGATCAAAAGATAACTAATTAAATATATGGGTTGATTATGTAAATCATCCATATCTTGTATAGTGGGCTAAGAGGCTCCATGGATTATCAAGTTGGGTTCCACCCATTAGATACTCCATGGATGCTCCATGGGAGTTACAAACCCATGGGTCATGGAAATGAAGAGTCATGACACATTAGGGTTTCAACACTATATAAGAAACATATTCTCCACCCAAAATTGGCTACACACTTAGTTACACTAAGAAACAAGAGGGCTTGGCCGATTTTAAGATGTGTCTGTTCTCTCATAAGTTCTTCCAAGAGCATTTGGTGTTGTGTGAAGCATTTGAGGCATCACACTTGGGGTGCTAGGCTCACAAGGTTTCAAGGAACACAAACGACAACAAGGTAAGTTATTCTATCTATACTTTAAGTTAAAATTGTTCCCCATGTATGCTAGATAGGAATATAACCTTGGAATTCAAATTTGCATGATAATTAGACAAACATAGATCCAAGGTTATTAGGGTTGCATGTACACTTAGGAAGAGTTAGAATGCTCAAAACCCATCAGTGGTATCAGAGCCTAGGCTTGTTTGCTTTTTTATTTGTGCTTAAAAGTTGAAAAAAGTCGAAAAATCTTGCTGTCTACGAGTGGACTCGCCGAGTCTATAGGGGGGACTCGCCGAGTTCACGTGTATCTTCAACCAACTCGGCGAGTAAGTTCATGCACTCGGCGAGTAGGGTCGACTGATTGCAGAATTTCGATTTAGTTGCTGGAAATTAATTAGAAACATTATCCTAAACTGTTTTGGTAATTGAAAACTTGTTTTAGATGGTGTAATGTCTTTGCTAATTCATTTACAACAACTGGTTATCAAAATTACAAAGTTTTAAGTGTAATTTTTGATTTATGAATGTGTTCATATTCATGTTCTTGTTCTTATGGTGTTTTAGATGATCATAGGAATTATTTGTAACCTATGTGGTAGATTAATTCTTGATCATAATGTGTTTTAATGGAGTCCATAACTTGTCCTCAAGTTATGGAAAACCAAGAGTCACACTTGAATTAAAACCATTAAAAGAACACAAGAGTTATAAAATGAAGAGTCTTCATTTTATTACTCTATTAAACTCATAAGTTACAAGAAATGAAAAGTTTTGAAAGTTACAAAACTTGCCCTCAAGTTTTGGAACAAGTAAAGTTAAGTTAAAACTTTAAGTTCCAACCCCTAGAATTTTAAAAGTTAAAATTCAACCCTTATACTTATATTATGATGATTTAATAATTATATATATATATATATATATATATATATATATATATATATATATATATATATATATATATATATATGTATAAGAACAAAGTCGTCTTACCGCTAGTACGCCTCATTCATGAAGCCGGTCTATAAGGTGGGTATAAGGTTGTTGCCTATAAAATGGTGACTTAATGGGTGTCCACTCTCACCCACCGCTTGCTTGACTGGTGGAGGGTCGTTAGCCGAACGGGTAAGACAAGGACTTATAAATTCTCATTCAAAGTATGATGAATATTATAAAGTAACTAAATGTTTTATTAAATTCCCAATCTTAGTTACTTTAGGAAAATGTGAATAAGGTGCTAATCCATGAAATTACACTTTACACTTTGCTTAAGTCGTTGGTGGAGCGTGTGTGGTTAACCGGCACACTAACTTGGACTTAACAAGGTAGGTAAAGGGTGACTTAAAGGTTTATTATAGTATCGATGGAGCGTGTGTGGTTTACCGGCACATCGATTGAGTGATAAACTTTAAAGGGTACCAAGTGATTTGCATGGTTACTTCACAGCTCGTTTTGTGATCCTCGGCATCCCAGTCACAAAACCTAGAGGGCACACTCGAGATTGAAACATGCCTTTGAAAAGTTCATTGAATCTCAAAGAATCTAGGAATTTCTAAGAACCAATCAAAGCCTAATACTTAAATATTTCGGTTTTCGTGGTGGAAATTGGTGAATCGTCATTCACCTACCTTTCAAATATGGTATAGCTTAGATTACAGCATACCTCTTCTAAGTTATATTATATTGTGATTGGATCCTAGCCTTAATACTACATTTGGGTGTTTTATTAAGGACTTTCTTATATCTATACTAAACTTGTTCTTCCCTTTCAGATGTCTTCAAATAATGCTTCTGGCTCAAATCCTAATGGCTCCTTTACTCTTATGAGTTTGTGTGGGAAAGTCACCTTCGATGGATCCAACTTCAATGAATGGATCAGAAACATCAGGATGATTACTCGCTACGAGGACAAAGAATATGTCCTTGACAAGGAGCTTAAGGAAATTGATGAGTCCACTGCAACTCCCTAGGAGATCGCTGACTTTCGTACTCATGAAAGAGATGCTACGAAAGTGGCTTGCATCATGATGGCCACGATGACAGCCGAACTCCAAAAAATCTTATGAGGATTTCTACCCTTATGAAATGCACCAAGATTTGATGGAAAGATACCATCAAAGTGCAAGACAAGAGAGGTATGAAATCATCTGCTCCATGATAACAACCATGATGAAGGACGGGGAATCCGTCACGAGCCACATGCAGAAAATGCAAAGGTATGTGGATCGTTTGCTGAAGCTTAATGTGAACTTCCCTGAGGATCTTGCAATAGATATCATTTTGCACTCCTTACCATCATGCTATGATCAATTCCGCATGACATATCACATGAATAAGGAAGAGGTCACACTCAGCAAACTTCAGGGACTTCTCAAGACCGCAGAATCAGGTCTTAAGGGGAAGTCGGTTGCTATCACTTCTACTCCAAACTCAACTCCAGTTTTGGCAATTGGGAAAAATCAATGGAGGAAGAGAAAGAGATCCTCGAAGGGTACCAAGGCTCGGACCCTTGATGGCTCTTCTTCAAGTGGAACCAAGAAAGGTTTCGTCACTCCTTCTTTTGACCCAAAAGAGGCTGAATGCTTCTATTGTCATGAAAAATCTCATTGGAAGTGGAACTGCCCAAAGTACCAGCAGGATGTGAAGGATGGGAAAGTCAAACCCAACCATGCAGGTACTTACACTATCATTTCTAATAACTCACCCCATTTGAAATCTTGGGTCCTTGATACCGGTTGTGGTATTCACATTTGTTGTGACTTGCAGGGACTAGGAAGAAGTGAGAATGTGGAGCAAGGAAGAATAAACTTAATCATGGGGAATAGGAAAGTTACACCTGTCACCAAGATTGGAGTTTATACTTTATCGCTAAGTAGTGGGTTAAATTTAGATTTGAATAAATGTTGTTATTCGCCAGAAATGGCAAGAAATATTATTTCCTTTCATGCATTGTACAAACAAGGTTTCACCTTTTCATTTGATAATGAAGTTGTTTCGATTAATGCTTTCTGTAATAATGTTCTTTATTTTAAAGCATTACCTTGTGATGGTGTGTATGAAGCTGTATCTGTTGTAGATAACTCAGGAAATAATGTTTTGTGTATTGATTCTCCTGATAATAATAACTTGGATAAAGCATCAATATGGCATTGTCGTCTTGGACATATAAGCAACAAACGCATAGGCCAACTCCAAAAGGATGGAGTCTTGGAGTCGTTTGACCTAAAGTCAGATGATAGTTGCGAATCATGCTTACTTGGAAAAATGACAAAGTCACCCTTCACAAGCTCTTGTGAAAGAGGTGAAGGTTTGTTGGACCTTATACACACGGATGTGTGTGGACCATTCAAACATGCCACAAGGGATGCTAATCGTTATTATTTGACTTTTACTGATGATTACAGTAGATATGCATATGTCTACTTAATCAAGCATAAGTCAGAGACTTTCGAGAAGTTTAAGGAATTTAAACAGGAGGTCGAGAATCAATTGGGCAGGAACATTAAGATGCTTCGATCCGATCGAGGTGGTGAGTATCTTAGTTCAGAGTTCCTCGACTATCTAAGGGAATGTGGGATTATCTCACAATTGACACCTCCCAGAACACCGCAGTTGAATGGTGTGGCTGAGAGGCGTAATCGAACCTTGCTGGACATGGTTCGTTCCATGATGAGTCGAGCTTCGCTACCAATCTCATTCTGGGGGTATGCCTTAGAGACTGCCGCCCATATCCTTAATCTAGTCCCTACAAAGAAAGTTGCCAAAACTCCTCACGAGATGTGGACTGGTAAAGTACCTAAACTAGACCACATCAAGATTTGGGGTTGCGAGGCTTTCGTGAGACGCGAGACTCATGATAAGCTCGAACCCCGAAGCGAGAGGTGTATTTTCATCGGCTACCCACAGCAATCCTTTGGTTACCTCTTCTACAGACCTAGTGACAATGTGGTCTTTGTAGCAAGAAGAGGAATCTTTCGAGAAAGAGAGTTTATAAGCCAAGGAGACAGTGGGAGGCAAATTGATCTTGAAGAAATTCAACAGTCAAGTGGTGAAGGAACTTCAAACTCTAGCCCTCAACTTGAGGAGGAAACTCCTGTTGAGCCAATTGACGAATCTGTACCTCTGAGACGTTCCACGAGAGTTAGGAGTGCACCTGAGCATTACTATGGATTCCATATTACTGCAGAAGGTGAGACACTTATTAGTGATGGAACACTAGTAAGTCAAGATGACCCTAACAGCTACGAGGAAGCCATGGCAGGCCCCGAGTCTGCTAAATGGAAAGAGGCTATGGATAGCGAGATACAATCCATGTATGACAATCAAGTTTGGAACTTGGTTGAAAATGTGCCAGGTCGTAAGACGGTGGGGTGCAAATGGGTCTTCAAGAAGAAGACCGACATGGATGGTAAAGTACACACTTATAAGGCTAGACTGGTTGCAAAGGGCTTCTCTCAAATTCCTGGAGTGGATTATGATGAGACCTTTTCTCCGGTAGCCAAGATTAAGTCTATTCGGGTTCTGTTAGCCATAGCCGCATTTCATGACTATGAAATTTGGCAAATGGATGTCAAAACCGCCTTCCTTAATGGAAAGTTGGCTGAAGATGTTTACATGAGTCAGCCAGAGGGTTTTGTCAGCAACGAGTACCCCAATAGAGTGTGTAAGCTTGAGAAATCCATTTATGGATTAAAGCAAGCACCTCGCAGATGGAATCTTTGCTTTGATGAAAAGGTCAAGGAATTTGGATTTTCTAGGAGTGAAGATGAATCATGTGTGTATGTCAAGGCTAGTGGGAGTATAGTTAGCTTCTTGGTATTGTATGTGGATGACATACTACTCATAGGAAACGATATTCCAACCCTGCAGGAAGTAAAGTCCTGGCTTGGAAAGTGTTTCGCTATGAAGAACCTTGGTGAAGCTGCCTATATTTTAGGGATAAGGATCTTGAGAGATCGGAGTAAAAGACTAATTGGACTTAGTCAAAGTACCTACTTGGATAAGGTGCTGAAGAGATTCAGCATGCAGGACTCCAAGAAAGGAGAGTTGCCCATCCAGAGTAACGCCAAACTGAGTAAGACACAAAGCCCTAGCACTGAGGCTGAGATAGCAGAAATGAGTCGAGTACCTTATGCTTCGGCTGTAGGTTCGATCATGTATGCTATGACGTGTACTCGACCTGATATAGCCTTTGCCTTGAGCATGGTTAGCAGGTTTCAGGGGAACCCTGGCAAGGCACACTGGATTGCGGTAAAGAATATTCTCAAGTACCTACGAAGGACTAAGGACTGGGTCCTTACCCTCGGTGGGAGTGATGACTTGAGAGTTGTAGGGTATAGTGATGCTAGCTTCCAGACTGATAGGGATAATTTCCGCTCTCAGTCAGGCTGGGTCTTTACTCTAATGGAGGAGCAATTTCTTGGAAGAGTTCCAAGCAAGAGACAGTGGCCGATTCCACTTGTGAATCAGAGTATATTGCAACGAGCGAGGCAGCAAAGGAGGCTATTTGGCTAAAGAACTTCATCGGAGACCTTGGAGTTGTACCAGCTATTAAAGAGCCAATGGAAATTTTCTGTGATAGTGAAAGCGTTGTTGCCTTAGCCAAGGAACCAAGGGATCACGGGAGATCCAGACACATTGACAGAAAATACCATTTTATCAGACATCGAATTGAAGAAGGACTCCTCATGGCGAAGAGGGTATCATCGGATGAGAACCCGACAGATCCCCTCATGAAGGGACTGAGTAGGGTTAAGCATCTCCAGCATGCTCGGAGCATAGGGCTGAAGGATGATATAAGTTTTAGTAGTTAGATAACCCAGAAATTTGTAAAGTG
The DNA here is from genome assembly GCF_052625555.1 of Lactuca saligna. Lineage (NCBI taxonomy): Eukaryota > Viridiplantae > Streptophyta > Magnoliopsida > Asterales > Asteraceae > Lactuca > Lactuca saligna. Next base: position 187,786,968 of record NC_136417.1, on the reverse strand, counting down.
TAATTGACATTTGATGATGAATAAAAGGTGTTTTATTTATGAGTAAAGTGTTGCTATCTCTTGTCGATCGTTTACTATATTTCTTTTGCATGTTTTGACTTCCAGAATAATTTTGTTTGGTATAACATATTATTCAAACCTCCACAGTCGGTCATATGTCGGAAGTAGGTATGAATCAAGACTGTCATGATTGGTTGCAGAGGTCTAAGGTGTTGGACATGGCTACAACAATCATGAGTGCTCATAAGTTCTGAGCATTGGACTCAACCCACGCTCACTGGAATCACTTCATGGAATTCTATCTCGAGTGATCGTGAGACGGTAGTATCATATAAGTCTTCAAACCTAGAGATATGATTTGTTACTTACAAGTTGGCTATGCATTGATTGTACGAAAACGCATTGGTAACTCGATGTTATAAAACGTACTCTTGTGTGTAATTCAATGAGTGGTAGAACAAACATATGAGTCGAAGTTTATCTGTTCCTTCTTGGATTAGAAGCTGATATCTGGGCCCCTCGATGATTTTGTTTTGACCTATGTACCGGGCCCGGTCATAACTAAGTTGATGTGTTCAATGAAGTTCTTTGTCAAACAAATCGGAAATCGGGAAACAAACTGTTGGAAAATAAGTAAGACATTGTTCCATGTATTTGTCCGACTGATATCTAGAATAGAGGATTATATGATCACTTATCTTAAATGGCGTACCATCATCTTCTCAGTTCCGAGAAACCTTGTAAAGAGCTACGATTGCCGACCGGTTCCTGAAGTCATACTTGCAGTAATAGTTATTAGACTTATCCATGTGGGAGACTGTTGGATAAGGTGTCTAAGTCCATAACTATTTCTGGTATGTACTTGACCCGACCCGGCATGGTCCATTTGGGTTGCATGGCACCATGCAATTGGATAGACTAAATGAGAGAAATAACACTTGGAGATTATTAATATATTATAAGTTCTAATATATTAATAATATTATTTGATTAGTTTGATCAAGAATTAATTTAGAATTAATTATGTGATCAAAAGATAACTAATTAAATATATGGGTTGATTATGTAAATCATCCATATCTTGTATAGTGGGCTAAGAGGCTCCATGGATTATCAAGTTGGGTTCCACCCATTAGATACTCCATGGGAGTTACAAACCCATGGGTCATGGAAATGAAGAGTCATGACACATTAGGGTTTCAACACTATATAAGAAACATATTCTCCACCCAAAATTAGCTACACACTTAGTTACACTAAGAAACAAGAGGGCTTGGCCGATTTTAAGATGTGTCTGTTCTCTCATAAGTTCTTCCAAGAGCATTTGGTGTTGTGTGAAGCATTTCAGGCATCACACTTGGGGTGCTAGGCTCACAAGGTTTCAAGGAACACAAACAACAACAAGGTAAGTTATTCTATCTATACTTTAAGTTAAAATTGTTCCCCATGTATGCTAGATAGGAATATAACCTTGGAATTCAACTTTGCATGATAATTAGACAAACATAGATCCAAGGTTATTAGGGTTGCATGTACACTTAGGAAGAGTTAGAATGCTCAAAACCCATCAGTGGTATCAGAGCCTAGGCTTGTTTGCTTTTTTATTTGTGCTTAAAAGTTGAAAAAAGTCAAAAAATCTTGCTGTCTACGAGTGGACTCGTCGAGTCTATAGGGGGGACTCGCCGAGTTCACGTGTATCTTCAACCAACTCGTCGAGTAAGTTCATGCACTCGGCGAGTAGGGTCGACTGATTGCAGAATTTCGATTTAGTTGCTGGAAATGAATTAGAAACATTATCCTAAACTGTTTTGGTAATTGAAAACTTGTTTTAGATGGTGTAATGTCTTTGCTAATTCATTTACAACAACTGGTTATCAAAATTACAAAGTTTTAAGTGTAATTTTTGATTTATGAATGTGTTCATATTCATGTTCTTGTTCTTATGATGTTTTAGATGATCATAGGAATTATTTGTAACCTATGTGGTAGATTAATTCTTGATCATAATGTGTTTTAATGGAGTCCATAACTTGTCCTCAAGTTATGGAAAACCAAGAGTCACACTTGAATTAAAACCATTAAAAGAACACAAGAGTTATAAAATGAAGAGTCTTCATTTTATTACTCTATTAAACTCATAAGTTACAAGAAATGAAAAGTTTTGAAAGTTACAAAACTTGCCCTCAAGTTTTGGAACAAGTAAAGTTAAGTTAAAACTTTAAGTTCCAACCCCTAGAATTTTAAAAGTTAAAATTCAACCCTTATACTTATATTATGATGATTTAATAATTATATATATATATATATATATATATATATATATATATATATATATATATATATATATATATATGTATGTATAAGAACAAAGTCGTCTTACCGCTAGTACGCCTCATTCACGAAGCCGGTCTATAAGGTGGGTATAAGGTTGTTGCCTATAAAATGGTGACTTAATGGGTGTCCACTCTCACCCACCGCTTGCTTGACTGGTGGAGGGTCGTTAGCCGAACGGGTAAGACAAGGACTTATAAATTCTCATTCAAAGTATGATGAATATTATAAAGTAACTAAATGTTTTATTAAATTCCCAATCTTAGTTACTTTAGGAAAAATGTGAATAAGGTGCTAATCCATGAAATTACACTTTACACTTTGTTTAAGTCGTTGGTGCAGCGTGTGTGGTTAACCGGCACACTAACTTGGACTTAACAAGGTAGGTAAAGGGTGACTTAAAGGTTTATTATAGTATCGATGGAGCGTGTGTGGTTTACCGGCACATCGATTGAGTGATAAACTTTAAAGGGTACCAAGTGATTTGCATGGTTACTTCACACCTCGTTTTGTGATCCTCGGCATCCCAGTCACAAAACCTAGAGGGCACACTTGAGATTGAAACATGCCTTTGAAAAGTTCATTGAATCTCAAAGAATCTAGGAATTTCTAAGAACCAATCAAAGCCTAATACTTAAATATTTTGGTTTTCGTGGTGGAAATTGGTGAATCGTCATTCACCTACCTTTCAAATATGGTATAGCTTAGATTACGGCATACCTCTTCTAAGTTATATTATATTGTGATTGGATCCTAGCCTTAATATTACATTTGGGTGTTTTATTAAGGACTCTCTTATATCTATACTAAACTTGTTCTTCCCTTTCAGATGTCTTCAAATAATGCTTCTGGCTCAAATCCTAATGGCTCGTTTACTCTTATGAGTTTGTGTGGGAAAGTCACCTTCGATGGATCCAACTTCAATGAATGGATCAGAAACATCAGGATGATTACTCGCTACGAGGACAAAGAATATGTCCTTGACAAGGAGCTTAAGGAAATTGATGAGTCCACTGCAACTCCCCAAGAGATCGCTGACTTTCGTACTCGTGAAAGAGATGCTACGAAAGTGGCTTGCATCATGATGGCCACGATGACAGCGGAACTCCAAAAAATCTTATGAGGATTTCTACCCTTATGAAATGCACCAAGATTTGATGGAAAGATACCATCAAGGTGCAAGACAAGAGAAGTATGAAATGATCTGCTCCATGATAACAACCATGATGAAGGACGGGGAATCCGTCACGAGCCACATGCAGAAAATGCAAAGGTATGTGGATCGTTTGCTGAAGCTTAATGTGAACTTCCCTGAGGATCTTGCAATAGATATCATTTTGCACTCCTTACCATCGTGCTATGATCAATTCCGCACGACATATCACATGAATAAGGAAGAGGTCACACTCAGCAAACTTCAGGGACTTCTCAAGACCGCAGAATCAGGTCTTAAGGGGAAGTCGGTTGCTATCACTTCTACTCCAAACTCAACTCCAGTTTTGGCAATTGGGAAAAATCGATGGAGGAAGAGAAAGAGATCCTCGAAGGGTACCAAGGCTCGGACCCTTGATGGCTCTTCTTCAAGTGGAACCAAGAAAGGTTTCGTCACTCCTTCTTTTGACCCAAAAGAGGCTGAATGCTTCTATTGTCATGAAAAATCTCATTGGAAGCGGAACTGCCCAAAGTACCAGCAGGATGTGAAGGATGGGAAAGTCAAACCCAACCATGCAGGTACTTAAACTATCATTTCTAATAACTCACCCCATTCGAAATCTTGGGTCCTTGATACCGGTTGTGGTATTCACATTTGTTGTGACTTGCAGGGACTAGGAAGAAGTGAGAATGTGGAGCAAGGAAGAATAAACTTAATCATGGGGAATAGGAAAGTTACACCTGTCACCAAGATTGGAGTTTATACTTTATCGCTAAGTAGTGGGTTAAATTTAGATTTGAATAAGTGTTGTTATTCGCCAGAAATGGCAAGAAATATTATTTCCTTTCATGCATTGTACAAACAAGGTTTCACCTTTTCATTTGATAATGAATTTGGTTCAATTAATGCTTTCTTTAATAATGTTCTTTATTTTAAAGCATTACCTTGTGATGGTGTGTATGAAGCTGTATCTGTTGTAGATAACTCAGGAAATAACTTTTTGTGTATTGATTCTCCTGATAATAATAACTTGGATAAAGCATCATTATGGCATTGTCGTCTTGGACATATAAGCAAGAAACGCATAGGCCAACTCCAAAAGGATGGAGTCTTGGAGTCGTTTGACCTAAAGTCAGATGATAGTTGCGAATCATGCTTACTTGGAAAAATGACAAAGTCACCCTTCACAGGCTCTTGTGAAATAGGTGAAGGTTTGTTGGACCTTATACACACGAATGTGTGTGGACCATTCAAACATGCCACAAGGGATGCTAATCGTTATTATTTGACTTTTACTGATGATTACAGTAGATATGGATATGTCTACTTAATCAAGCATAAGTCAGAGACTTTCGAGAAGTTTAAGGAATTTAAACAGGAGGTCGAGAATCAATTGGGCAGGAACATTAAGATGCTTCGATCCGATCGAGGTGGTGAGTATCTTAGTTCAGAGTTCCTCGACTATCTAAGGGAATGTGGGATTATCTCACAATTGACACCTCCCAGAACACCGCAGTTGAATGGTGTGGCTGAGAGGCGTAATCGAACCTTGCTGGACATGGTTCGTTCCATGATGAGTCGAGCTTCGCTACCAATCTCATTCTGGGGGTATGCCTTAGAGACTGCCGCCCATATCCTTAATCTAGTCCCTACAAAGAAAGTTGCCAAAACTCCTCACGAGATGTGGACTGGTAAAGTACCTAAACTAGACCACATCAAGATTTGGGGTTGCGAGGCTTTCGTGAGACGCGAGACTCATGATAAGCTCGAACCCCGAAGCGAGAGGTGTATTTTCATCGGCTACCCACAGCAATCCTTTGGTTACCTCTTCTACAGACCTAGTGACAATGTGGTCTTTGTAGCAAGAAGAGGAATCTTTCGAGAAAGAGAGTTTATAAGCCAAGGAGACAGTGGGAGGCAAATTGATCTTGAAGAAATTCAAGAGTCAAGTGGTGAAGGAACTTCAAACTCTAGCCCTCAACTTGAGGAGGAAACTCCTGTTGAGGCAATTGACGAATCTGTACCTCTGAGACGTTCCACGAGAGTTAGGAGTGCACCTGAGCATTACTATGGATTCCATATTACTGCAGAAGGTGAGACACTTATTAGTGATGGAACACTAGTAAGTCAAGATGACCCTAACAGCTACGAGGAAGCCATGGCAGGCCCCGAGTTTGCTAAATGGAAAGAGGCTATGGATAGCGAGATACAATCCATGTATGACAATCAAGTTTGGAACTTGGTTGAAAATGTGCCAGGTCGTAAGACGGTGGGGTGCAAATGGGTCTTCAAGAAGAAGACCGACATGGATGGTAAAGTACACACTTATAAGGCTAGACTGGTTGCAAAGGGCTTCTCTCAAATTCCTGGAGTGGATTATGATGAGACCTTTTCTCCGGTAGCCAAGATTAAGTCTATTCGGGTTCTGTTAGCCATAGCCGCATTTCATGACTATGAAATTTGGCAAATGGATGTCAAAACTGCCTTCCTTAATGGAAAGTTGGCTGAAAATTTTTACATGAGTCAGCCAGAGGGTTTTGTCAGCAACGAGTACCCCAATAGAGTGTGTAAGCTTGAGAAATCCATTTATGGATTAAAGCAAGCACCTCGCAGATGGAATCTTTGCTTTGATGAAAAGGTCAAGGAATTTGGCTTTTCTAGGAGTGAAGATGAATCATGTGTGTATGTCAAGGCTAGTGGGAGTATAGTTAGCTTCTTGGTATTGTATGTGGATGACATACTACTCATAGGAAACGATATTCCAACCCTGCAGGAAGTAAAGTCCTGGCTTGGAAAGTGTTTCGCTATGAAGAACCTTGGTGAAGCTGCCTATATTTTAGGGATAAGGATCTTGAGAGATCGGAGTAAAAGACTAATTGGACTTAGTCAAAGTACTTACTTGGATAAGGTGCTGAAGAGATTCAGCATGCAAGACTCCAAGAAAGGAGAGTTGCCCATCCAGAGTAACGCCAAACTGAGTAAGACACAAAGCCCTAGCACTGAGGCTGAGATAGCAGAAATGAGTCGAGTACCTTATGCTTCGGCTGTAGGTTCGATCATGTATGCTATGATGTGTACTCGACCTGATATAGCCTTTGCCTTGAGCATGGTTAGCAGGTTTCAGGGGAACCCTGGCAAGGCACACTGGATTGCGGTAAAGAATATTCTCAAGTACCTACGAAGGACTAAGGACTGGGTCCTTACCCTCGGTGGGAGTGATGACTTGAGAGTTGTAGGGTATAGTGATGCTAGCTTCCAGACTGATAGGGATAATTTCCGCTCTCAGTCAGGCTGGGTCTTTACTCTAAATGGAGGAGCAATTTCTTGGAAGAGTTCCAAGCAAGAGACAGTGGCCGATTCCACTTGTGAATCAGAGTATATTGCAACGAGCGAGGCAGCAAAGGAGGCTATATGGCTAAAGAACTTCATCGGAGACCTTGGAGTTGTACCAGCTATTAAAGAGCCAATGGAAATTTTCTGTGATAGTGAAAGCGTTGTTGCCTTAGCCAAGGAACCAAGGGATCACGGGAGATCCAGACACATTGACAGAAAATACCATTTTATCAGACATCGAATTGAAAAAGGACTCCTCATGGCGAAGAGGGTATCATCGGATGAGAACCCGACAGATCCCCTCACGAAGGGACTGAGTAGGGTTAAGCATCTCCAGTATGCACGGAGCATAGGGCTGAAGGATGATATAAGTTTTAGTAGTTAGATAACCCAGAAATTTGTAAAGTGTAATTGACATTTGATGATGAATAAAAGGTGTTTTATTTATGAGTAAAGTGCTGCTATCTCTTGTCGATCGTTTACTATATTTCTTTTGCATGTTTTGACTTCCAGAATAATTTTGTTTGGTATAACATATTATTCAAACCTCCACAGTCGGTCATATGTTGGAAGTAGGTATGAATCAAGACTGTCATGATTGGTTGCAGAGGTCTAAGGTGTTGGACATGGCTACAACAATCATGAGTGCTCATAAGTTCTGAGCATTGGACTCAACCCACGCTCACTGGAATCACTTCATGGAATTCTATCTCGAGTGATCGTGATACGGTAATATCATATAAGTCTTCAAACCTAGAGATATGATTTGTTACTTACAAGTTGGCTATGCATTGATTGTACGAAAACGCATTGGTAACTCGATGTTATAAAACATACTCTTGTGTGTAATTCAATGAGTGGTAGAACAAACATATGAGTCGAAGTTTATCTGTTCCTTCTTGGATTACAAGCTGATATCTGGGCCCCTCGATGATTTTGTTTTGACCTATGTACCGGGCCCGGTCAGAACTAAGTTGATGTGTTCAATGAAGTTCTTTGTCAAACAAATCGGAAATCGGGAAACAAACTGTTGGACAATAATTAAGACATCGTTCCATGTATTTGTCCGACTGATATCTAGAACAGAGGATTATATGATCACTTATCTTAAATGGCGTACCATCATCTTCTCAGTTCCGAGAAACCTTGTAAAGAGCTACGATTGCCGATCGGTTCCTGAAGTCATACTTGCAGTAATAGTTATTAGACTTATCCAAGTGGGAGACTGTTGGATAAGGTGTCTAAGTCCATAACTATTTCTGGTATGTACTTGACCCGACCCGGCATGGTCCATTTGGGTTGCATGGCACCATGCAATTGGATAGACTAAATGAGAGAAATAACACTTAGAGATTATTAATATATTATAAGTTCTAATATATTAATAATATTATTTGATTAGTTTGATCAAGAAGTAATTTAGAATTAATTATGTGATCAAAAGATAACTAATTAAATATATGGGTTGATTATGTAAATCATCCATATCTTGTATAGTGGGCTAAGAGGCTCCATGGATTATCAAGTTGGGTTCCACCCATTGGATACTCCATGGATGCTCGATGGGAGTTACAAACCCATGGGTCATGGAAATGAAGAGTCATGACACATTAGGGTTTCAACACTATATAAGAAACATATTCTCCACCCAAAATTGGCTACACACTTAGTTACACTAAGAAACAAGAGGGCTTGGCCGATTTTAAGAAGTGTGTGTTCTCTCATAAGTTCTTCCAAGAGCATTTGGTGTTGTGTGAAGCATTTGAGGCATCACACTTGAGGTGCTAGGCTCACAAGGTTTCAAGGAACACAAACAACAAGGTAAGTTATTCTATCTATACTTTAAGTTAAAATTGTTCCCCATGTATGCTAGATAGGAATATAACCTTGGAATTCAACTTTGCATGATAATTAGACAAGCATAGATCCAAGGTTATTAGGGTTGCATGTACACTTAGGAAGTGTTAGAATGCTCAAAACCCATCATGATCATCCTATCTCCTTGGATGATCACCATGATGAAGACTTTTCGTACGATGCTAACTCCGAACCAGAGGTGGAAAACCTACCCCGAGCAGCTCCCTTTCCAATTCCTAACCGTCGTCCGACTTTTCGTGGCCCGACCCTGAGTAAGTGGAATGCATGGAAATGAGGAGCCAAGGACAAGATCAATCTATGCCATTCAATGGCGATCGAAGCTTTTTGTGACTTGAGCAATGGGGGCTCAGCAGATAGAGTCTTGCCAATCTTGGTCCGGAGAGTGGCCCAAAATGAGATTCAAGGCAGGACAGCCCTACATCAGATTACCGAAGTTGTCACCAATGCGAGAATGCATACCCTCCACACCTTTCATCTAGGAGATGCACACGAGAGATCAGAGAGAAACCATGAAACCCTGCTGCAAGCACTGGCTGAATCACGAACCGAAGTCATAGAGCTCCGAGTACGCCAGATGGTGTGCGAAAAACACCTACTTGACATGGAACGTCAATTGGTTGAACTAAGCGTTCACCAGAGGGATGACCGTCGCCAGTGGTAGACGCTTTACTTTATTTCCCTTATAAAAAGGAATCGTGTTTTTCTGTCTATGCCTGATGTGGCATTTTCTATGAAATTATCTTGTTCCGTAAGTACGTTAGCTAGGTCTTTATGCTGCCAGGAACTATCTTCTCCGGATATGATGTGAGACCTTTACAAAGTCATTTTCCAGAATCTTTACATCATGAATATCAAAGATATTGACAGTCGACTAACTTCTATGTCATTCTTCATTTAAGTACTCTTATCAATCTTTCATTAGAGTATATCTGAATCATGCTTTAGTCAAGTCATTGGACTATAGTGATTTATCTCCGGAGACATTTCCAAGTCTCTTTCAGTGGTTGGATCTTGTTATTCACCAACCCACGATACCTCAACTCAAACAACAAACGTATTGAGACCATTCTACGAACTTATTTCCGCCCGTTACTAGGACTGCATCATAGGGATGTAGGTCAAACCTTCGTAAACACACTTCTACTTAGTACTAGGACTACATCGTAGAGATGTAGGTCAAACCTTCGCGATCATACTTCCATTTCCATGTTAGGACTGCATCATAGGGATGTACGTCAAACTTTCGAGAACATATTCGTACTCTTTTCATGAACAATCTAAGTACATTAGGGTCAACCAAAATCGCTCACAAGTTCATTTTCTTTCCGTGAGACAGAATCATGTCGCCAAATAAAGACGATCAGCCCATCAACCAACCACCAACTCTTCAGATTGATGCAGCTACCTTTCAAGCTGCAGTCACAGCTGCCGTGTCATCCATTCTGTCCCACCTGAACGCTAACAACGCAAGTGTTAGCGGGATTGTTAACAATCATCCCAATCCAAGTAACAAACGTAAGTCTTGGAATAAACCTAAGGACAAGTCGCGTCGAAGGGTGAACAGGAAACAACCACCAGTGACAACCTTCACAGCCACGACATCAGCACCTCCAACTACCATCCCTTCGTACATCCCAATTGTCCCTAAACCAGCCAAGCTTTATGCTGGAAATCTCCCAAAATGCATCCAATGCAATTTTCACCACCATGGACCTTGTGGGGAGATGCAGTGCTCACTGCAACAGAAAGGGTCACACCCAACGTTACTGCAAGAGCCTAACAAGGATGAGCAACCAAGTACCCAGTGCCAAAGTAAACCAAACTTGCTACGGTTGTGGCAAAGTAGGTCACTACAAGAGGAACTGCCCAGAGGCAGCAATTGTTAGCACAGATGAAAGTCTACTACCAACCACCACCGCAGGAGAGTCTACTCCGGACCCACGTTAATGTGATTTAGGCATTTCGTTGTAACAGACTTATGAACTATCCCAAAACTAGTGCAACCAGAGTCTTATCCTTTGCGGGATTCCGTCCATTTAAGGATGCTCGTGCTGCGTATACTTGTCTTTTGTAGTATACCTTGTTTCGCAGCAATAGTCTTGTAATAAATCCTAAGTACAGTAACTTGTTAATGGTTGCGCTGTTGTGTTTTGTCTGTAACACCTTATGTTCAAATCTAATGTCTTTAGTTCCCATATGTTTCCGACATTATCATATGACTCGATTCAATTTGATCCTCGCAATACCACCTTCATAAGTACGTCTCCTTAGCAGTAAACGTCATTTTAGCGAAACCGTCACATCAGAACACCGAAGTACTCATGCCAGGAGTACCTCTTAGTTACTTTCGTTCCGAAGAAATCCTTGAAGTACCACCTGTACAGTACGTCAAGTTTAATACAAGGATTCATGCGATTGATCTATCACTAAGGAGGGTATACATAAGAGTGATATATAATCAAGCTTCTACAGGTTTAGAATTGATGATTCCACTTTAAATTCTTTTTCCCCGATGGGATATGAGCTTATAGAAGAATCAATTATTCGACTACCTTTTCAACCTTAATTATATAAGACTCGTATACACGAAATGGTGAGTGTGAACCAAGTATGAATTCTAATATGAACTTCAGGACGGAGAACTGCTTAAGCCTACGAGTAATTGCATCGTCATGCGAACAAACTTAGAACCCAGTACGACTCCCGTAAACAGATCACCCTATAGTTTAAACACCCACGGAGATACAGGAACAGTCCGGACAACTTAGTGAACTACACATAAATAGAATTAGAAGACTAGGTTTCTCACCCTAGAGAACCTCGGTCATATTCTTCTAGAGATCGACGGATCGCATTGTATGTACCTTGGTTATCGAGGACTCCGTCGAGATTTTTCATTTGAAATCGTTATCTCTGCCGTGCGTAGACAAAATGGTTGAGCAAACGCAAAGAAAGAAACTTCTTCCAAGAATGAATATGGGATCCGAATATCACCAGTTTGAGTGTTAGGGAAGGAAGTCCTAAAGACTACCCTCCGAACTCGATACGGACACTTCGAGTCCGTAGTGATACCCCTCAGATAGGACCAATACGCCCATAGTATTCATGAGCTAAATGAGTGGAGTACGCCTTTCTTACTGGGATCAGTTCGTCATTTCTCCATATAATGACTACTTATCTACCCTCGTAGTAAGAAAGAACCCATAGAAACATTACCCTCGGAGACACTCTTCACAAAGTTCTCTGAACAAGAGTTTTGGAATTTAGAGACAAATTTCCTGAGACACACTATTGGTGTTGTGGAAATTCTTGAGTACTCTGTCAAATTATCCAAAACCGTTGGAAATTGTCGGCACCGTACACACCGATGGGAAATTCGCCAGATTCTAGGTCTTACAGACCTACTATCATAGTCCATTCGGAACTCCCCACAAACTTCAGGAACCCTTTCGACTTTGACCCACCAAGGGATGGCCCTTGACTGGGAAGTAAGCGAGAGAAAGAACCTTTGGAATTCCAAGTGAGAGACTAAATTCTTTAGGAAAACTCACTCTGGGAACAGCTTAAATACGCTTCGTAAAGCGTGGAAAGCTAAATCCAATATAGTTAGGACCTCCGAGATTCTTACCAGAATCAGTCCTGCATCTCACAAACTAGACCTACTCCGCGAACTCAGTAACATACATTTTCCCCTTCGCGTCTCGAACTTGAAACAGTATCTTTCCGTTAGGACTTTCGTAAGCCCTCTCGACGAGATCGGGATTTGTGAGATCCTTGCCTTCGTATTTGAACTGTAGTGACCCTCGACCGAGTGGTCATGCGGACGAAGCAACTCCGTCGCCCATTAGTGAAGGTTCGTTGGAATACCAACCGAGAACCCGATTTCACTTAGGAGCACGAGAACCAATCGATTAAAAAGTACACATAACAACTCAAACATTCGTACCTATTTCCTTGCCTAAATTCTAATTTCGGGATGAAATTCCTTCTAACGGGGGGATGATGTGACAACCCGAAATTTCCATTATGTACAAACTATATCACTTCAATAGAAGTTATAGCAGTCAAAGTTGATTTTCGGACTTTTCGCGTAAGTTTGAGTAAATCAGGGTTTTCACTTCAGGAAATATCAGGAGAGTGGGTGCACTAGGGTTTTGTGCAACACTTTATTCCATTACTCTAGAACATTAGAGTTCATTCCAGGAATAAAAATATTTTCTGCCAAAATATTTCAGGACTATAAATAGTTTTCTGCACCAAATTTATTCATTATTCACATTTCCAACTAGAGAAAAGCCATTTTCTCTCTGACGGATCTTCGGGTTTTTATACCAAAACGTGAGTAACTCTTTATAGTAATGTTAGAAAGCTTTATATGTGTTTATAACATGATTTTGAAGGCTAAATCATGAGATCTAGGAGTTTACACCCCAAGGTGTTCTTGGGCGGTAAACTCCCGAAACGAAGCCAAAACCGACCCTTGCGTTATGATAAAGCCTTAGACTCATATGTATACATATTAGGGACAAGAAAACAACCAAAATCCACCCAAGTTTGGGAGTTTACGGCCCTAGATTATCATAGGACGTAAACTCCAAATTCAAACCCTAAATGGTACTTTTAAGGCTCCTAAAGGCTTAGACAATTACCTAGACTTGTTCCCATTAAATCTAAGGCATTAAACACATCAAATAACACAAACAAAGGAGAGTTTACGTCCCAAGTGTATCTTAGGCCGTAAACTCCATTGAAATGGACAAAAAGGGTGTTTTCATGACACCTAAAGCCCTAGACCTTTACAAGGAATTGTACCTACTTAATGGAAGGACCAAACCACATCAAAATCACTTAACAAAGTGAGTTTACAGCCAAGACATGGTTCTTGGGCCGTAAACTCCTAAAAGGGCACCAAGGTGTGCCTAATGCCTTCATATGCTTGGAATAAAAGTCTAGAACCCATACCACAAGTGCAAAGGGCTTGAAAACAACAAAAACACCATATACTTAGAGTTTACGGCCGTAAACTCTAAGGGAAATGGCCTTAGGGCCGTAAACTCCTATTTGGAGTACTTCTAGACCTTAAACCCTTCCAAGGACTTAGCCACTAAGTTAGAATAATTCTAGAAAGCATTTGGGACTTCAAAACACACCAAACACACATGTTTGGGAGTTTACGGCCGTAAAATCAAGAGTTTACAACCGTAAACTCCATGTGTGATGGTTTATGTAGAGTAAACTCTCATATAGGGTCCTTTCGAAACCCTAAACCCAAGTGCCTTGTCCTACATTAGCTTAGATGCAATCCTTAGGGCCTATAATACTTATATAAAGTGTTTATTATGCCTAGGATGTCTTAAATTTATCAATTAGTGATTTAAGACTAATTGAATGCATATATGTGTGATTATATGTTCATTAGGATCATAGTGTGTGTACAAGTCCTTGCTTGACACCTAGCCATCCTATACCGTCACTTCATCCTAATTACCAACTTCAGGTGAGTTCATACCCCTAATCAATATTTTAAATGATTTTAAATGCTTTAAAGGGGGAATACAAGTAGAAACAAACATGTTATTAAATCATTGTTATGTATTTTATAACTGTGATTGTCAGTTAACAGATTTCACATACTACAAATGTGATGCATGAAATGATTTTAAATCTTAAAAACGCATTGTTATCTATTGTTTTACCTTTGAAATGTATATTAAATTGACATCAAGTCATTGTTAATTATTGTTCCAAAACCCATAAGATGTCTAATGAAACCATTTTACATTATTTAACTAATATATGCATGTACACTTATATTCTTATATATGTATTGATGTTATAGTTTACAGTTTTCATTTAGTTTCTCACACCCTTGAGTAGTAAGAGTGTGTAAACCTACTTGAACAACCAATTACCTTCCAGCAAACTATCATAGGGATAATTTGGAGATATCAAACATAATTCCTATTACAAGGAATCACGCAAGAGTCAGTTCATTCATGAGTCTATACCAGTACATTACCTCATACATGAGTACCTTTACATTTGATTACATGATACATGCGTACATTTACATATACTTACATGATACATGAATACCATACATGAGTACTGTTACTTAGATACATTATCTTGTACTCACTTACGTGGATACTTGTACCTAGAGTTATTAGGAAGATTTATTCGTACCTTCTGTGTAAATTTTCCTGCCTATCCCAGTTCAATGGGATGTCTATACGGGACTAACCATTACGGAACCCAGCTATTAGCAACACTGGGTGATGAACATCTACGGATGTCTAAGGCTGTTTCTGATATTAGGAGTCAGTTACGGAACTAACCATTCCTCCATCTCCTGTTGCAACAGAGGATGAGATGAAACTCTTCGGATGATCATTAGGTTAACGTTGTTATGGGATTAACCCCCCCCCCTCTCCACCCTGCTGCCACTACAGAGGGTGAGTGGACAATCTTCGGATGTTCATCGGGTATACCTTTCGCTTCGGCGATGTCGTGATAATCCTGGTCACCCAAGGATAACACTTACATGATTACATTTTTCCTATTTACTTTATTTTGTGATACTTTCACATAAACGAGGAGTTAGACTAAGTACTCTAGTACTAGTCAATAGAAAGGAAAAGCTATCATATTACTTACAAAACATTCGGGTCTTGGTAGAAGACTACCTAGTCATTACAAAACATTCGGGTCTTGGTAGAAGGCTACATAGTAATAACAGAACATTAGGGTCTTGGTAAAAGACTATCATATCATTTCCATGTTTACTTTATTTTGTGATACTTTCACATAAACGAGGAGTTAGACTAAGTACTCTAGTACTAGTCAATAGAAAGGAAAAGCTATCATATTACTTACAAAACATTCGGGTCTTGGTAGAAGAATACCTAGTCATTACAAAACATTCGGGTCTTGGTAGAAGACTACATCTCAAACTGATAGAAAATAAGGGATTTTCTAGGGTTTTTCATACTTACATCAACATTTTTCATTTAACAATTTACATGGCCTTCATAACAGCTTTTCACAAACAAGACAATGACACTTAAATACTTATGAATTCACCAGCTTTAAAGCTGATACTCGCTTTCAAAATAATTTGTATTCTCAGGTCATCAGTAGACAGGTACGGAGGCCAGGTTTTGAGAAGACGGAACAGTCAAGTCTCGTCTTTTATTTTGATTTTATATTTTGGTGTCTTACTACAATGAAAGAACACACATGTATTAAAACTTTACTTATATTGCAATGGATGATGGTGTTGCTTGTTTATTATATTACACTGTTGTGATACTGTACATGACATCCTCCACCCCTGAACGTTTCCGCCGTTCGAGGTTTTGGGGTGTGACACCGTACTACTAAAGACACTGGAGTGGTGCACAGTCCAATTAAGAATCCTTGGAGCATCAAAGATCAAGTAGGGAAGAGTTATCGAGTGTGAGTATACTCGAGCGAGTCCCTCATATTTTCTTATGTTGAATTTCAGAGACATCATGGTCAGGACACGCCTTACACCAGAGAGCAGTGGTGCTAGTGATGAGAAGATTCGTAGGATCATTCACGAGGAGGTGGCTGCGGCCATCAGGGCAGAGATACCAGATGTTTGGGTCTATCAAGACCATGCTTATAGAGACTTTTGATGAGAGATATGTTGCTCTTTCTAATGTTGTTGTTGCTGCGGTCACTGCAGCTGTAGCTGCGACTAGACCGCAGGGTGGTGATGTGTTGTTGTTCCGGGAATTCAGCAACACAAAACCACCAGAGTTTGATGGGACACATGATCCGCTTGCGGCGATGAGGTGGATTTTGGACATTGAGGGGGGTTTCTTCACATGCTCATGTCCAGAGCATTTGAAGGTTCGGTTCACACTGAACCAGCTTCGCTTGGGAGCGAAGGACTGGTGGAAGTTTGTGACAGCGTACTATTCATCTACTGAGCTTGCTATAGTGACCTGGGATAGGTTCACCGCTATGTTACTAGAGGAGTATGTTCCCCAGGTGGAGAGGGAGTGTTTGGCCCAGGAGTTTTTAACCCTCAAGCAAGGTACTGACTCTGTTACAGTGATTACCAGGATGTTCCAGGAGAGGGCGATGTTCTGCCCAGAGCACGTGTCTTCCGAATAGGCACACATGAGCTGATATCTAAGCATTTTGAGGAGGGATATACGAGAGTTCGCAGTGAACTCGTCATACCGGATATTTCCCAAGCTTCAAGCAAATGCTCGGGAGAGGGAGATAGAGCTGGAGACTCAGGCTAAGGAGGAGGCAGAGTCTCAGGGGAGGGACATGCAATCGGTACAGTCTCAGACGACAGCCAAGCGGGCCAAGCCCGCCGATTTGAGGACAGGGAACCAGAAGGGTCGCACTTATGGAAAGTGCGGCAAGAGTCATGACGAGGTGTGCAGAGCAGGGTCTTGCTACAAATGTGGCAAGGAGGGGCATATGGCCAAGGATTTCCCTAAGGGGTTTGCAGTATGTTTCCACTGCAACCAGACCAGACACCAGAAGGCAGAGTGTCCGTAGTTTCGAGGGACGGCACAGGGAGCATCTCATGGATCTACCCCTGCTACTATCAGAGCTACAGAGAGCCAGCCGGTGAAGGCCGAGGCACCGAAGTCACGAGGGGGAGCCTTCCAGTTAACCATGGAGGAGGTTCGCGTAGCACCCAACGTTGTGGCTGGTATGTATACTTTCGTGTATCCTTTTTTTATGCTGAGATATTGTGCTTATATTATGATACGCGTAGGTACTTTTCTTGTGAATTCTGTACCTGCCTTGGTGTTATTTGACTCGGGTGCAAGTTGGACTTTTGTATCTTTAGCCTTTAGTCAGCACATCAGTATTAGTTGAGAGGCGTTGAGTCGACCTCTAAGAGTTTCCATAGCGGACGAGAGAGCAGTGTATGCCACTGAGGTGATTCGATGATGTGTACTCGAGATCTTCGGCATTGCGTTCCCTATTAATTTGGTCCCGATTGCGATAGGGGGCGTCTGTGTTATCGTTGGCATGGATTGGTTGAGCAGATTCAGAGCGGTTATTGATTGCGAGCGACAGTTGGTGACCATACCAGACCCTAGTGGGGGAGTTCTTACGGTGTACGGCGAGGGTACCCGTACCGGTTTAGCATTTTGTTCGGCTGCTAGGGCGAGGCAGAGTTCACAGCAAGGTTGTAGTGGGTTTGTGGCTTACGTGATGGATATGAGAGTTGATTCAGAGAGGCCGAGGTCAGTCGATGAAGTACCGATAGTGCGCGAGTTCCTGGATGTTTTCCCTGAGGAGTTGTCAGGTGCACCTCCCGAGAGTCAGGTAGAGTTCTGTATCGATTTGGCTCCGGGGGCTGCGCCTATCGCCAAGGCGCCCTATCACCTTGCGCCTCCAGAGATGCAGGAGTTATCCTTGTAGCTTCAGGAGCTGGTGGGGAAGGGGTTTATTCGGCCGAGCAGCTCGTCGTGGGGAGCGCCTATCCTTTTTGTCAAGAAAAAGGATGGTTCACATCGGATGTGCATTGATTACCGGGAGTTGAACAAGTTGACGGTCAAGAACCGTTACCCGTTGCCGAGGATCGATGATTTGTTTGATCAGTTATAGGGAGCATCTTGGTTCTCCAAGATCGATTTGAGGTATGGATATCATCAGGTGAGGGTGCGAGATGAGGATATCCAGAAGACAACGTTCAAGACTCGTTACGGGCATTACGAGTTCGTGGTGATGCCTTTCGGGCTCACCAATGCTCCGGCGGTGTTCATGGATCTCATGAACAGGGTGTGCAGGCTGATGTTGGATTATTCGGTGATCGTGTTCATCAAAGACATATTGGTGTATTCAAAATCTAGGGAGCAGCATGAGGAGAATTTGAGAGAGATTCTTGGAGTTTTGATATCAGAGAGGCTTTACGCCAAATTATCCAAGTGTGATTTTTGGTTACGAGAGGTCCAGTTCCTAGGACACCTCGTTAACCAGAAAGGGATATTGGTCGATCTGGCCAAGATTGATGTAGTGATGAGTTGGGAGGTGCCGAGGTCACCTACCGAGATCAGGATTTTCCTAGGGTTGGCTGGTTATTATCGAAGATTTATCAGGGATATCTCCAAGATCGTCGTGCCACTCACCAAGTTAACCCGGAAGGTTGTTGCTTTTTCATGGGGCCTAGAGCAACAGGCCTCCTTCGAGACACTTTGCCAAAGTTTATGCAAAGCCCCGATGTTAGCCCTTCCGGAGGGCATGGAGGACTTCGTAGTGTATTGTGACACGTCGATAGCAAGGTTAGGAGTAGTGCTAATGCAGAGGAGGCATGTGATAGCATATGCATCGAGGCAGCTGAAACCTCATGAGTCAAGGTATCCCACCCACGATCTAGAGTTGGGGGCGGTGGTGTTCGCCCTCAAGATCTTGCGTCACTATCTGTATGGAGTTCGGTGTACCATATACACGGACCACAAGAGCTTGAGGTACCTGATGGATCAGCCCAACCTGAATATGCGCCAGAGGAGATGGCTGGATGTGGTAAAGGATTACAACTGCGAGATCCTGTACCACCCGGGCAAAGCTAATGTTGTAGCCGATGCCCTGAGCCGTAGGGCGGAGGGCGCCCCGATACGATACGTTTTCCTGAGATTGACAGTGATGACACCGGTATTGGACACCATTCGTGGGGCCCAGGCTGAGGCCGTGAGACCAGAAAACCGTAAGAGAGAGCGGGTTATCGGGTAAGTATCGGAGTTCGTTACCGATAGCCGAGGGTTTATGACATTTCAGGGTCGGATTTGGGTACCGTTTGTGGGAGGAACGCGTACCATTTTGATGGAAGAGGCGCATCGATCGAGGTTCTCGATCCATCCCGGGGCCACTAAGATGTATTTGGACTTGAAGAAGGAGTATTGGTGGCCATGTATGAAGAGAGATGTCACATGGTTCGTAAAGAGGTGCTTGACCTATTGCAAGGTTAAGGCCGAGCACCAGTGTCCACATGGTAAGTTGCAGCCGTTAGAGATTCCCGAGTTGAAGTGGGAACATATTACCATGGATTTTATCACCAAATTGCCGAGGACTGCTAGAGGTGTTGATAGAATTTGGGTGATTGTGGACAGATTGTCGAAGAGTGCTCATTTCCTTGCCATCAGTGAGAGATCTTCTGCGGAGAGGCTAGCAGAGTTGTACGTGAGGGAGGTGGTATCGCGGCACAGATTACCGATCTCGATTGTCTCAGATCGAGATGTACATTTCAGTTCCAGATTATGGAAGAAATTCCATGAGGAGTTGGGCACGAAGTTGCATTTTAGTACCGCCTACCACCCACAGACTGACGGACAGAGCGAGCGGACGATTCAGATGCTCGAGGACATGCTTCGGGCATGTGTATTGGACTTCGGAGGGACTTGGGACACATACTTACCATTGGCTGATTTTTCCTATAACAACAGTCGTCATTCGAGCATTGGTATGCCACCCTTTGAGCTGTTGTATGGGAGGAGATGTCGAACTCCCATTTGCTGGGGAGAGGTAGGGCAACGTGTGATGGGTAGTACAGAGATTTTGCTTCAGATGACCAAGCAGATTCAGCAGGTCAGGCAGAGGTTACTGGCGGCCCAGAGTCGTCAGAAGAGTTATGCGGATAGACGACGGTCAGAGCTTGAGTTCCAGGTCGGTGACTTCGTACTCCTGAAGGTATCTCCTTGGAAAGGAGTGATCCGGTTCAGGAAGAGGAGCAAGCTGGGACCCCGATATATTGGTCCAATTCGAGTGATTGTGAGGGTAGGCAGGGTAGCCTAACGGTTGAAGCTACCTGTAGAATTGGGCAAGATTCATGACACCTTTCACGTATAGCAGCTGAGGAAGTGTATATCCGACGAGTCGGCAGTGGTACAATTAGAGGATATTCAGGTGGATGCGAGCCTGAACTATGTTGAGAGACCGGTTGCGATTATGGATCGTAAGGTCAATTTTCTGAGGAACAAGGAAGTGTCCCTGGTGCAGGTCCAGTGGCAACATCGGAAGGGGTCCGAGCTGACTTGGGAGCCGGAGCGAGAGATGCGTGAGCAGTATCCAGAGTTGTTTGCGGAGTAAGATTTTGAGGATGAAGTTTGATTCTAGTGGGGGAGAATTGTAACATTTGGATTCCCAGGTACATTATTATTCATTTATTTTGTAGATTTTGGAGGGACTCGGCGAGTTGACACTTAGACTCGTCGAGTAGGATTGCGAATTCTATACGGGTTAATGATCGGACTCGGTGAGTCGATTAGTGGACACGACGAGTCCGTGCTGTTTAATGAAGCCCTAATTCCCGGGTTTTGGGACCTATTTAAAAGGGCTTATGGCCACCATTTGCGGCTACCAGACCCTTGAGTGAAACCCTAAGAGACCTAGAGCGTTTGTGAGGTAGAAGAGGCCATTTTTTATCTTTGTGTGGGTGTTTTTGCAAGAAGAAGGTGACCAAGGCAAGATGGAACTAAATAGGGTGCTATTCTGTGGATTTGAGAGCCTAGGGACTTCATATTGAGGTACATATTCAATCCTTCTTTACTTTTGGTGTTAATCTTTGAGAGTTAGAGTTTCTAGCCCCTTTAGAGTATGAATTGTGGAGCAATTGGTCCCTTCTGGTGTGGAGACTTTGGATCTGGATCCAAAGAGGTCCAGAGACCTTAACTCCTTGATCTTTATGGGTTTTATTAGGAGTTATGAGCTTAGGGTGGCATATTGTGTCCATTTCTTCAAATAGAGCCATTAGGTCGTTGCATGGGCATCAAGATCCAGACTTTACGTGTTTATATTGCTTAAGGAGGCCAGATCTATGGGTTAGAGGAACGGATCTGGCCTCAGGATGTCATTTGAGTTTGAGCATGGCATGAACTCGCCGAGTCCAAGAACAGACTCGGCGAGTAGGATAGTTTTTTTTCCCATGAATCGCACAGTTGGTGACTCGCTGAGTTGGGGAAGTGGCTCGGTGAGTCATTGGGAATTTTGAGGGCTTGAGTTCATGAATGAACTCGCCTAGTCACAATTGTGCACTCGGCGAGTCTGGTCAAAGGGTTGACCGTTGACTTTGTTTGACTTTTAGGGTTTGGTCAACAATTGGATTTGTACACTGTTTGAAGGGTAAAATGACCTTTTAGCTTTCTTAGAGGACGTGTGAGGATTTAGTCTAGCCTGGAGAGCCATTATTAATTGATATGATCGTTATGTGTTTAGGCAGAGGCTAGATAAGTGTTATGCGAGCGAGATATTACCGAGACATCCGAGGTGAGTCTTCTCACTGTATTTTACCTTGAGTGGTAATTAGAGTTATGTGACAGATTTAGTGTATGCTATTTATGTGATGTGTTGCACTGCATTATTTCTATGTGATTTATGTCGTATGTATATCAGGGTATGTCAGAGTTAGAACCGGAAGGTTCACAGAGTTAGGACTAGAAGGTCCACAGAGTTAGGGCCCAAGGGCCTACAGAGTTATAGCCTTGAGTGGCTAGTATGTGCTCTATATGGTATTTTGGGGAACTCACTTAGCTTCGTGCTTACAGTGTTGTGTGTTATGTGTTTCAGGTACTAGTGAGGATCGCGGGAAGGCGCCGGCATGATCAGTACACACACGCGCGGAGTTTTATTTATATGATATGATCTTGGGATTTTTGACTTATGATTGAATATATGAAACAATGTGTCTTATAATATTGTGAATTAAATGGTTTTGAAAATGTGAAAATTTGTTTGAAATTTTACGGTGTTACATATTTCAAAAACAAATTAAATTAATTGAGCATATATTTTAAACATTTTTTTTGCTTAAATACATTCATACATTTAATTTAATATGATTAATATATTTTTATTTTTAGGAAGATGCAATTGTGAATTAATTTTTCTAACCCTAATGAAGTCGACACCCATCTTCCTTTTTCTAACCCTAAAGAATCTGACACTCATCTACCACTCTTTTTCTCCCAAGCGCATCCATCCTTTTCATCGACCTCATCGATGCAATTGTTTTTTGGAGAAACCCAATGGAGTTGCAATGAGGATATGCCGATTCTTATTGGTTGCTTCTTCTCTTGTTGCTGAGACGCGTCTGCTTATGAATTTACAGGTTCCGACACTTTCTTCTGGTCTAACTCCCATCCTCTATATCTATCTCTCAACCATATACCTAACAGAAAAGCCATAAACTAAGCATTTATTGTATAATTTTCAGAAATTTGAAGGAGAGATCACCATGAAGTGCTTGTTTATTCATAATTTCATCTTCTTCAAGAGAAAGGTATGCATCATTAGCTATGTTTGTGTTAGAAAGTGAACTGTGATTTTAATGTGCCTAAGTGTGATCTTGATCAGTGTCTTGTAAGTTATTTCTATCATAAAAGGTCGAACACTTTACCATTTGATTTTGATTTCATTGACAATCTACTATGACTTTGTAGGTCTAATCTTAGGTATCCACCTTTACCAAAATGTCCTTACAGTTGAAAAGTATATGGAGTTGAACTACCGTGGAGGATCAGAATATATATATTTAGAAACATTACGATATTTAGTTATAATGAAGACATAAATTACAAACATACAACCATGGTTATATACAAAAAAAAAAAAGCGTTTGCAAACTTATAATTAAAGACTATGTTTTTCTTATTATTTAAATTATTTTAATTTGTCACCCGTGTAGTACACGGGTTGTAACCTAGTATTGTGAAAGATTTTGGTTGGAAGTTTGTTGCTTTATGCTTATGCATGAAAGTTTTGTAGATGGTACAAAAGGCATAAAGGTGACAAAGGTCATCTGGTCAGGTAATGTTTACCTTCAGCACAACTGTATGAATTTTAAACAAAAACTCTAAGCTATAAATGTTAAACAAATGCTAACCCATATCTGTGAATATGATGTAAAACTTTTGGTTTGAAAGTGACTGCCTTTATATAGCCATCAGTAGGTTACCTTCGTATTGACTATTTTCTATTCAATTTCATTTTCACTTAATCATTTATTTGACTAATTGTTATGTAAATGGGTTGAATGTCTTATTAGCTTATGCAATCTTAGTTGCAACTGTATTAAATTGAAATCTATCTATCCTATTATTAATTGATTGTGTAGATATTTTAAATTGATATATTTTTTTAACAAAGTAATGAGAATAAAAATTTTAGATTTAAGTTGTTTGTTATCAAAAGGTAACTTGGATATTCATTTTCAAAGTGATTATAAATATTTTCAAGCATTAGAGTAAGATAATTAAATAAATATCTAATTACATTAAAGTTAAAATTATCGATTCTTATGCATATTTGAGTTGTTTGCTACAAAATGCTACTCAATCAGTTGTTTTTATTTTTTTAATACCTAGATTCAATTTCAAAATTCTATGTATGATACAGGGGAAAACTCAAAGAATGTAAATGACATTGGCAATCCAAAGTACACAAAGGTCTCATATGTACCTACAACTTAGTACAACAATAGTGAGTTTTTACAGTCATCCTGTTTAAAAAGCTTCATCCTATCTAATTGAGAAACATGTATCCTTTAAGATGGTTTTACTTATTGAAATGTTGTTAGTTATTTGAATATTAATTTTTTATTTAGTTGTGGTGACGAAATCATATTTTAAACTATAAAACAGATAACACAAGTCTATAAAAATTATAACTTATAAGGTTTGATTATGTGTTTGTGTTGTCTCAATTAACATCAATTAATGTGTTTTAGATTATCCTTGTTCTGATGATATAGAATGAGAAATAAAGGCCAAAATCACTTTCATAAACTAAGCAATTGATGTATTTTTTTTAGGAGAATCTTAAGAGAGGCCATCAAAAAGTGTTTTTTTAACTCAAAATCGGTTCATCCTCACTCATAGGTTTTATTTTCTGTTGATGGCTCCTTACACAGTTCTGATTTTGGTATATTATCTGATACTATTACAGATTTTGTGCACCTGAAACCAGTGGATTGTGATTATCACACAAAACAAGAGAAGTAATGTTACGGTTTTACTGGCACACTGGAAACCTAATATACAAAGATACTAAATTTGTGATGTGAGATAAGGTATATATGTGTACTTATTTTTAATGAACATGATTTTTGTGTGTGTGTGTGTGTGTGTCTATATATATATATATATATATATATATATATATATATATATATATATATATATATATATATATATATATATATATATATTGACATATTGATATTTTTTTTAACAATTTTTGGTGTTTATATGATATATCAAGATTGCATGGGTTGCCGACAGATCTTGATTGTCTGATATTTCATTTCTTAGATGAAGATAGGTACATGGTGATGCGACACATGTAACTAAATTTATGAAGTTATTTAAATGAAAAAAATATTATTTTTACCTTTTTGGATTTTCTGGTGATTTTGTTTTTATGAATCAATGATGGAATTGGAGTATGAATTCTTCTAATATAAGTATCCCAATATATATTACTATGATAACAGATACTGTTAAGGAAAATACACATACTTGTTTTATTTTGATGATGCCGATAAAATAGATGGTTGCTATGAAGCCTATAGAACAAACGTCTTCTATGCCTGTAGAAAGAAAAACATAGTTATTGAATATGATGTATACATGAGGAAGAAAAAAATGTAGTTTAAAAAGTATGGAAAACATACGTATGAGCAAATTCTGGAACTGGTGAAAGTTTTCTCTCTTAATCTGAATTACAGATTCTATGTGTCAATGACGTACTGGGATGCATCTATGATATATATATATATATATATATATATATATATATATATATATATATATATATATATATATATATATATATAGATTCTATGTGTCAATGACGTAATGGGATGCATCTATGATATATATATATATATATATATATATATATATATATATATATATATATATATATATATATATATATATAATAAATCTGTTTAAAGTTTGTTATGAATGGATAAGATAAATTCGTATATATGTGCATGTATATTTAAAAATTGTTTTGAAAATTCGTAATCTATTTGGATATACATTATCTTTTTATCTGATAAATAATCAATATTTTGGTATTAATTTAATAAAAAAAATTATTTTTTGGTTTTGAGATGTTTAACATTGAAGTTCATGGTGCTTTTTGAAACATAGAAAATCTATACGAGTCATTTTTTCTAAAAAAAACTTCTAGGGCCTAAATGGTCAATGGGAAGTCAACCAGCAATAAAAATAAAATGAGGCAACATTGGGCGCAATAGCAATATAGATTTATTCATATAAGAGCATTTAATTTTTTTAAAACCCATTCAATCTTAGCAATATCCACTGATGTAGGACTTTTAGATTGTAGAAAAAGTGAAATTATGATATTGTATTTGGATTGAAGGAATACTTTATTGAGTTAATTGTTTATCATATTGTTTGTCTCAAGTACTATTTTGCAGTGGTGGTTTGCTATAGTAAATGTGATGGAATAGAGTTTCAAAAATCATCAAATATGATGGCTTTAAGGTTTATCGCGGACTCTATGGAGTTTAAACATCCTCTATGTAACATCGACAACTAAGGTATTGTTATTTATCTAGGGTGAAAAATCAAGAAATAGAAATGATAATCATAAAAAAAACTCAAAATACCAACATTAGAAAATGTCAAACTTTATTTAAACAATCTAGGGAAGGAAAAACCTAAAATCTGCGCCTAAGAAAACTATTCTAATAAA
This sequence comes from Lactuca saligna, assembly GCF_052625555.1. Taxonomy (NCBI): domain Eukaryota; kingdom Viridiplantae; phylum Streptophyta; class Magnoliopsida; order Asterales; family Asteraceae; genus Lactuca; species Lactuca saligna. The sequence goes on along the minus strand of NC_136417.1, from coordinate 187,760,552 downwards.
AAAAAACTTAGGTGTCCACAACTTCATCTTCTTTCTCGTCACGAAGCTGATAACCCTTGCTTCGTGTACGAATCATGACTCGGGGTTGCTTGATTGGTCGTGTAACTTTTGTTGAATCGGTTGTATCAGTTGTTCCCTTTGCTTCATCATTCACCCGTTCATCTTCAGAACTCGAAATATCAATAACTTCGTCCCATTTCCAGTTTGCCAATGCCAACTCTCTTTTCTTTTGTTTCTCAACACTACATTCATGCAACATGATTTTGAACACTTTCAACTTGTTCATTAACCTCTTCATCGGTCAAAATCCTCATTTTGTCTCTTAGGTGTATTACTATTGGTATTAAAAATTGAGTTTTACTGAAGCGTACTTGAGACAATTTATAGCTTATTTTCCTGCTAAAACACAATGCCATCCCTAAAATTTAGGAACGAAAAATATTTAAACTTTTGAGTACCTTATCATGAATGAGTCAATATATTATGTTAACAAATTTTTGTGGGAATGATGGGATTTTTTTCTTATCTTATTTTAAAGTCATTGGACACCATATGTTTTTTTAAGGAAGGGATACATCAGAGGAGAAGTACGGTTTAGGAGTTTTCTAACACATGTTACCAAAAAACAATGAGTCATATGTGATTTAAAGTAGTTAGGGTCATCTTTTTTTTCCTACCGGTCTCTGACAGACATGCTATTATTTTTTCATAATATGATTTTATAAAGTTTGATTGTATAAAATATCATTTTTCTTAAAAATCACAGTTTCACAGTTCCTTTATATATATATATATATATATATATATATATATATATATATATATATATATATATATATATATATATATATATATATGTTACCGACTTTATAGAAGAAAAACCAAGTGAAGTTCCTAGAGATACATTTTCTGTTGACTTTTCAAACTAAAATGTTTTACAAAATATGTAATGTTTTAGTATTTTATGTTTTACCAAATATGACCCTAAGTTATTGAAATGAATTTTATGTTTGACTTTTTGAAGAGTTGAAAAGCTCTTAGATCGATTAGATCTTTCACAAGTACGATAAAAGTAATCAAACAGTTTAAGATCAATATGAGAAAGAACACAAAACATAATCAAACTTATGCTTACGATTCAAAACTGAGACACGCCTCAGCAGAGCTCAATGAAGAACTTCCGCTGTAGAGGCGAGCTAGGGTTTACAGAAGATATGAAATAAAAACTATGAAAAGCGATAATCTCTAAGGTTGCATGCATGCAGCTTATATACTAAACCCTAATACAAAATTATGCACGGCTGGACAGGCCCAATACCTGCATTCAAACTAGGCTATGGATCGAGCCCATGACGCAACCCAATAGACCCAACAATCTCCCTTTGCGTCAAATGAGGCGAGAGATTATTTCTTCTGAGCAGGCCTCACTGTCTTTATAACTTTAAACAGTTTAGGAATAATGGAAAGAAGAGTCTGTCGGAACAGAATGTACCACCACAGCATGTCAACGAACAGTTTCTTATCAGCAGCACTGTTCTGGTTGCACCTCTGTATGATCTCCAAGATATACTCAAGACAAGACATCGAGAAGAGGTGTTTATCAACAAGAGCGAACATACATTTTTGACCTTCGCCCCTAAGAAACATGACCGTGTGATACTTTGAATCTATCTTCCCCTTGATCATGGTATTGACATTGCCAGCTGTCCCCATGGGTTTGATCGTTGTTCGCTTGTGTATGGCAGAGGCAATCTCCTGGTCCATCTTCGCTACCTCATGTATGTAGCAAACAAGCATAGACTTGACATGATCGATTATTGGCTGATAGTCCTGAGGATACGACAGAAGAATGTTGTTGAGGAGTATCCAGTCATGTGGTTGAGGTTTGGTAGATCATCAAGGCTAAAATGGTAGACTGAGCCTTCGGTTCCTCGAGTCACCCTGAATTTGACATTGATAAATTTCCCTGCTGAATAGGGCTTCATCACCTTGACTGTAGTTATCTTCTTTGAGCTCTAGGTCAGGTATTGGGGTTGAGCAAACTCCAAGTAAAACTCCAGAAGATCCTTATCTACCTTCGGGTCAGGAGATGGAATGGCAACAGTCAAGTTGAAGCAGTGGAAGATGAATGCCTTTTGAGTGATTGGCATGTCGAACTGTGCATCCTTGGAGTTGTCAAGGCCAAAGGACATTATTGGCTCGAGCCAAAGAACAATTGGCTCGTTGATTACACACCTCTGAAGTGAATCTTTTGTCCATACAGGAAACATAGACTTTTTCTTCTCTAGGAGCTTCGCCTCCTTTCGCTTCTGTTCTAGCTCAGCTCGCTGCTTCATGGTGATTTCTTCAGTTAGTTTTTCAGAAGTGTTATCCTTCGGAACATGCTTCTTGGGAATCTCGACATAGACATCATCTTCATTGTCTTTACAGTGTAATTTTTGAAGATATTCATAATAAAGAAATTGAAATTTCTCAACATAAAGAAATACTTTTCAATAATAAAAAAGATTTAGTGCATATAAATTTCAGAATTCTACAAGCACAAAATAAACATACTCACGAATATATACCAAACTTGGTTAGTATACGTAAGTATCTCCTACATAAGCAAAAAGTTCATCAAGAACATCTTGATAGAAATAAAAAATTAGTTTCAGAACTCAGAAAATTTATTTTAACTTATTAAAATTTTCTTAAAATGAATAAAGAAATTTTCAACAACACTGAAGAAAATAATTCAGAAGAAAAACAAATCTTAACTTATGTTGAAGATGAAGATGGCTTTCATGCAAATCTTTTAATAAAACAAGACCTTCTCTCTCGAGTTAAGAAAATAGATTTAAAAATAAAGAAAGAAAACATTTTCAAAAATGTTCCTTCTAAACTTAGTATTTTAAATCCTCTTAAAAGGAAAAATGAAATCTTCTACTTTGTTAGTACTAAAGAAATGTCAGTAGACATAAAAGATACAATAGGAGCTGTCTTTCTACCCCTTTTAACTAAGGAACAAATAAACAATAACTTAAAAAGTATTCCATTTGAGATTAGATCAAAAATTAGAATGGTCCATATCGGAGCTGTAAAAATTTTGCTAAAATCCCAATTCCAAGCAGGAATAAATTCTCCCATAAAAATGGCCTTAATTGACAACAGAATTACTGACAGACAGGACTGCATTTTAGGTGCTGCAAAGGGAAACCTTGCTTACCAAAAGTTTATGTTTTCAGTCTATCCAAAGTTTGCTCTGGATTTAAAATCTGCAAATATAGATAAAACCTTATCTTTTATACATCACTTTGAAAGAAGTGACCTTATGAGTCCAGGTGATAAACCATTCACCATAACATATCTTATAGGATATGCCCTGACCAACAGTCACCATAGCATAGACTATAAGAAAGACGAGTACATCGAACTTGATGATGTCTTTTCAGAAATAGGCCATGTCAAAGATAAACAATTCTGCGACATAAATCCTCAAGAAAACTCTTGGGTTTTAAATATAGCTAGAAATAAAAAAAAGCTCTAGGAGAAACTCTTAGACCAAGAATTTCTATGGATTCACTCCACATAGGAGAAAGCTCGGAAAGAAAAGATAATAATTTAATAAGAAACATGTCTTTAAAAATTGATAGTCTACGCCAGAATATCAAACAAATCACTGACATTATAAATGAATAATAAAATTGATTTTCCTCATTTCTATAAAAAAGGTAAAACAGACAAAATTAAAACTCTTGACGATAATACTGAAAAGAAAGAATACGTTTTCTCTACTTCAGGAAAAGCCGGTATTCAAATAATTGTAAATCATTGCAATAATCTCAACCAGATCATTGCAAGATGCCTCTTAAAAACTTCAAAAATAAGCCATTATCTTGGTATTTCAAAAGATATTTCTGAAGATATTTCAAAAAATAAAATACCTTTTAACCAATTTAAAAACGATTTAGCCTTTATGGTTAAAAACAATCTTGATAAAAAAGATTTGGAAAAATTCCTGGAAGTTATTGAAAGACAAAATAAATTAACTATCAAGTTAACCCAGTCTATTGACAAACATTCTATTCTTTTAGAAAACTCTTTAAAAAACAACCAATTTGTTGAAGAAGTCGCCAAAAAGGCAAATATTGAGGGCACTCTTAAGGAAATCAACCTTAAGATCACTAATATACATGATCAGTTAAAACAACTAATAGGATGACCTCGATACCCGAGCTGAATAGATCAACCACCTCGATACCCGAGCTCAATAGATCAATCAACCTCCTTAATGAAAAAATAGATGGTCTGATTATAAACTTGGACTTAATAGTCAATAAATACGTAACCATTGCCCAGTTGGAAGTAGCATCTGCAAAAATTATTGCAGACATTATTAAGGAGTTATCTGAAAAGATTGACTCTTGCCCTTGTAATAAAGACATTCTTGAGCACATCAAAAATATCTCCATCTTAGAACAAAAATCCAAGCCAGGAAAATATTCAGGTCTTAAGAAATACTCACCTCCCAATCCTAGTGTTGGAAACCCTGACTTAGGAAGCTCAAAAAATTCCCAGAAAATTGACATTTTCAGGAAAGAGTAAAAATGAAAGAAACAATCTCTGAGAAACTCGAGAAATATTTCTTTAACCTTCAATTTGAAGATTATGATAAAGCTGACCAAAAACTTATTCAACTTTTATCATTAGAAACTGAAGAATGTGAAAAATTGTATCAAAAAGAACCCAAACTTTTTGATCAATATTTTAGAATGACTAAAATAAATGAACCTGACACTGAATCAGAAGAAGAAGATAACTTTAAAACAAATACAAAGACTGTTAAGTTCGAATATTCGGATATGGAAGATGATGAAGCAGAATCTTCTTATACAGCTACAAGAAGAGGCAATAAAAAGAAATATGAGTTCAAAATGCCTGTCCACAATGGTATTCCAAATAGTGGTCAAGGATCCAATACGATCAATGTACTCAATATTGATTGTATCCAAGATCTAAAACTCAGAGAAAGAGTTGTAGAAAAATGGGTTACTGAGATTTCACTAATCTTACAGACAAACCCAGATGAATTTGAAAAAGCAAAAAATGTTCTACTACTTTTAGAACACAAAACTGATGGAATTGTACAAAAATTCCTAAGAAATAATAATTGGAATGAAGAAATGCATGGTTCAGATCTTTTTGATAATATCATAAATGTCATATACACTACTTTCTTAGGTCTTGATTATATTTCTAATAAATACTACACCATTAATAAGAAAGTTGACATAGCAAGAGTTTCAATGACAAAACTCCAATTACATGATATTAGTCTTCTCGACAAATACACTTGTATGTATGAATCATATCTATATGATATTCCACAAAGAAGTGAATATGCACTATGGATATCTGCTTACCTCATGAAGATTCCAATTATTGGAGAAACCTGTACAGACAGATGGAAAAAAGAAGTTACTGGAGAAATCCAGCAAACCAGTCTTTCTTATGCAACAAAAATTGCAAAAGAAGAAATTGATAGAATCTGTCAAGACAGATATAAACAACAAAAACTTAAAACAATAAGCAAAGATTGTTGTAGCATTCTCTCTGATTTCAAAAACTTTGATATTGGAAAGAAAAATTATAATAAGAAAAAGTATAAAAACAAAAAGAAATTCAAATCTTTTTGGAAAAAGAAAAGAAGAAAATTTTCTCCAGGAAAATACTTCAAAAAACCTTCAAAAGAAACACCTAAGAAGACTACTTCCTGTCCGCAAGGAAAGAAAAAATGTAGGTGTTGGATCTGCAATGAAGAAGGACACTACGCCAATGAATGTCCAAATAGAAAGAAATACCCTGACAAAGTCAAGGTTTTACAAACCGCTAACAATGGGGGCTATGAAGCTCTTGAAGAAGAGTATGATGGTACACAACATGTTTTTATATATCATGTTGAGACAGAATCTTCATCAGACACTGATGAATACGAATCAACAACGGATGACTCAGACTAGTCCCATACAGACCCCACTTTTCAGGGAGGAGGAGATTAACCATTTTTGCGCAAACCTCCAGAAGATTGATGATTCCATTATCATGAATCTTACTAATCCAAACTCTATCTATGTTTCTGCCTTCCTTAACTTTAAAGGATATAAAAAATTTAGGGTACATTGTTTTGTAGACACAGGTGCATCTTTATGTCTTGCAAGCAAATTCATCATTCCGGATGAACTCTGGGAAAACGCTCCCAAAGAAATTAGTGCCACTATTGCAAATGGTGAAACCATAAAAATTAATAAAGTTTGTAGAAACATTAATCTCGAACTTTCAGGAGAACATTTCAACGTTCCCACTATTTACCAACAAAATTCAGGAATTGATATCATAATTGGGAACAACTTCTGTCAAGTTTATGGACCATTCATACAATGGATAGATAGAATCGCCTTTCATCTTAATAATGATATGGTAATTATAAAAAAAGGTTACAGAGGCCTATAGCAAAGGAAAACCAGGTTTTCTTGAAACTCAAGAAAAAGGTTCTAAAGAAAAACAAATTTCAGGTACTAATATAACCCATGAAGGGATTAATAAAGAAAAGATTATTTCTATTCAAACTACCAGGTTCAAACAGATTGAGGATCTTCTTGAAAAAGTTTGTTCTGAAAATCCTATTGATCCAAATAAAACCAAAGGATGGATGAAAGCTTCAATTAAGCTTATTAATCCCAAGACGGTTATTAGAGAAAAACCTATGGTTTACTCTTTACAAGATAGAGAAGAATTTTCCAAACAAATTAAGGAATTACTTGATATGAGACTAATTATAGAATCAAAATCCCCTCATATGTCTCCTGCCTTTCTTGTCAATAAAGAAGCAGAGAAAAGAAGAGGAAAGAAGCGCATGGTTGTCAACTACAAAGCAATCAATGATGCAACTATTGGAGACTCGCATAATCTTCCCAATATGCACGAACTCTTGACTCTTCTAAGAGGAAAAAACATTTATTCAAGTTTCGACTGCAAGTCAGGTTTCTGGCAAGTTCTACTTGATGAAGAATCGCAGCTTCTCACTGCCTTCACATGTCCTGATGGACTCTTTCAATGGAAAGTACTACCCTTTGGGCTTAAACAAGCTCCTAGTATTTTTCAAAGACACATGCAGAACGCTCTTCGAGGCCTTGAAGGTTTCTGCACTGTATACGTTGATGACATCATGATCTTCAGCAAAAATGAACAAGAACACTATGTTCATGTCACACAGGTTCTCAGAACTATTTTAAAATATGGAATAATACTTTCAAAAAAGAAAGCTCATCTTTTCAAAACAAAAATCAATTTTTTGGGTTTAGAAATAAATGAGGGTACTCATTGTCCTCAAAAGCATATTCTTGAACATTTACATGACTTTCCAAATGTTTTAGAAGACAAAAAGCAACTACAAAGATTTCTTGGTGTTTTGACTTATGCTGAAACATATATTGAAAAACTTGCAGCCATGAGAAAACCTTTACAGGCAAAATTAAAAAAAGATGTCATTTGGAATTGGTCAAGTGCTGATACAGACTACATCAAAAAGATAAAGAAAGTTTTAATCAATTTTCCAAAACTTTATCTTCCAAACATTGAAGACAGTTTAATTATTGAAACTGATGCTTCTGATGAATTTTGGGGAGGTGTTTTAAAAGCTAAAAACCCCAAAAACGAAGAACAAATTTGCAGGTACACCTCTGGCAGTTTCAAAGCAGCTGAGAAAAACTACCATAGCAATGAAAAAGAATTACTCGCTGTAAAAAGAGTTATTACAAAATTCTCTGTATATTTAACACCAGTAAATTTCCTGGTTCGTACAGATAATAAAAATTTTACTTATTTCCTCCGAACGAAGATTGCAGGAGATAACAAATTAGGCCGGCTAATACGATGGCAAGAGTGGTTCTCACGATATACATTCACTGTTGAACATCTCGCAGGAAACAAAAACGTACTGGCAGACTGCCTCACTCGTGACTTCAGGTATGCCTTACATCATCCATGATCTCACTCGCTCCTCTCGAGCCCTATAAAAGGATATGATCCTCATGACATATTTCCTCACAAAAACTTCACCTACAAAAAAGAGAGGGGGAGATTAGAGAGAAAAGTAAACAAAAATTGAGTTTACAAAAATGGAAGACCTCAACATTTTGAGGATGAAGAAACAAATGCTCCTCATAGAGCTATCTGCAATTGAGCAGAAAATCAACTTGTATGAACAAGTAACAACGGTCACCAATGTACCGGAAAGCGAAAGCTCAAAAACAAAGGCTATTCCAGTGCAAACGGCACATGGTAAAGAATCAACAAATCCGTTGAAAGCTGATGCTTTGCTAAAAAGCATAATAAAGGAGACAGCTACTCCTCTTCCTAATGGAAAAACTAGCTTATTGGTTGATCCCAATCCTTGTACTGAAGGAATCAGTAAAATGACAACTTTGTCACCCACTAACAAATCTGTGCAGGAGTTTACACCAGATTACAAAAAAGCTCTTAACAAAGAAGCTGAAAGATTTTATGTAATCTATAAAGGACCCCATGCCGGTGTTCATACTGACTGGGGAATTACAGAAACCTTCTGTAAAGTTGATAAAGTTACTTGCAAAAATTTCAGAAATGAAACATCTGCAAGATTAAGCCTTGCCACTTATCAAGACGATACAAGCAAGACTAACCAACCACTTCTTCGACCAAAAATTCAAAAAGTCAAAGAAGCCCACAGAGACCAAAGGTTTGACGTTCCAATTGACGTTCAACAAATGGTTAACTATCCTGAAATCTCTTTTGAAGATTTCAGAACAATCTGGAAGAAAGCAAGAGCTGCATGCCCAGAAGACCTTGTTCATGAAAAATTTTTCACTACGGACAAGAAAACAAAAAGTCTGTTCAACTTTCTCGAAGGAGCAGATGCAAAATTAGTCTACCAAGCCTTTCAAGCTGTACTAATCGAAAATATCTACCCAAGTTGCAACCTTCAAGAACTCAAATTCTTCCCAAGCAGCATGGTAGAATCCATTAAGAACTTTCGAAAGAAAGTACTTAAAGCAAAAGATAATCCGATCTACATCAGATGCATCTCTTCACTCCCAGAATGGATTCAAGAATCAACTCTTTCTCCATACCACTTTCTGGAAATTGGTCTTTCTAAAGCCAACAGAGAGATTGAACAATCTCAACCAATGGAAGATAAAGATTTACCTTTCACAGAAATTCTTCATCCCAATCGCATCAATGGTTTAAGAAGAATATCAGAAAAAATCATTGAAATTATCTCTGGTTCAAAAAAGAAGATTAATTATACCGATTCACATTGTATAATTACAAGCTGGAGTTACAACAACACCAGCCAAGAAGATCTTCGTCAAGCCTCCAAGTTTGGAGAAAAATTCATGAAAAATAACATGGAAGTATCCAATGCTACACGCCAGCACTTCTGCCGACATGCAGAACAACTTTTCGAAGAACATCTTTGTCACTTTTGCGAAAGCAAAGATTCGGAGACAAAGGAGGGACCCCCCTCTGAAGATGACAAATCCTCATCATCTTAAAGAAAGATGCTTCACGTGTCAAATGGCCCCGCCACTCAAAATAATAATGCCTTTTCTCCATTATTAGAAGCTTTCCAGTTGTCCACAATAATGTAATATTTAGTGGATAAAAACGTCATGCCTGACATAATAGGCAAATATCAGACCCTATCAATGTATCTATAAATTGAGAGTTATGTTTTGTTTTAGGGAGATCGGAATAACGAGTGCAACAAAAAACACTCTCTATCTATTAAATTTTCAGTTCAATGTCTAGTGAGTAATTCCTCCCTTAGAAGGGATAAAATGTAAAATATTGTAAGAGTTTTCCCTTTTTGGGAACTCTTTTATCAATAAATCTTTGTTTTGTTATTTTTGAGTGTTCATACAAATTAGAGTCATGAAACTTGTAAGTGACAGAGTGTCAGGTCGATGATGATTAACAGTACCACAGGCACGATGCCAAAAGGGAAAGCAACCACACAGACCAAAGAACGACACAGGCTGGCTTGAATAGTTTCTATCTATGTAAGTTTATCACTCACTATATTACAATCACACATTTATTGATATAAGAGTCTTCTTTCACAATTTTTATATTTATTCCCTTCTTTGTTAAACAACAAATTCCTTACACATCACACACCCAAACTGGTATCAGAGCCTTGATAAAAATGGCATTACATTATAATAAAACACTTTACAGTGTAATTTTTGAAGATATTCATAATAAAGAAATTGAAATTTCTCAACATAAAGAAATACTTTTCAATAATAAAAAAGATTTAGTGCATATAAATTTCAGAATTCTACAAGCACAAAATAAACATACTCACGAATATATACCAAACTTGGTTAGTATACGTAAGTATCTCCTACATAAGCAAAAAGTTCATCAAGAACATCTTGATAGAAATAAAAAATTAGTTTCAGAACTCAGAAAATTTATTTTAACTTATTAAAATTTTCTTAAAATGAATAAAGAAATTTTCAACAACACTGAAGAAAATAATTCAGAAGAAAAACAAATCTTAACTTATGTTGAAGATGAAGATGGCTTTCATGCAAATCTTTTAATAAAACAAGACCTTCTCTCTCGAGTTAAGAAAATAGATTTAAAAATAAAGAAAGAAAACATTTTCAAAAATGTTCCTTCTAAACTTAGTATTTTAAATCCTCTTAAAAGGAAAAATGAAATCTTCTACTTTGTTAGTACTAAAGAAATGTTAGTAGACATAAAAGATACAATAGGAGCTGTCTTTCTACCCCTTTTAACTAAGGAACAAATAAACAATAACTTAAAAAGTATTCCAGTTGAGATTAGATCAAAAATTAGAATGGTCCATATCGGAGCTGTAAAAATTTTGCTAAAATCCCAATTCCAAGCAGGAATAAATTCTCCCATAAAAATGGCCTTAATTGACAACAGAATTACTGACAGACAGGACTGCATTTTAGGTGCTGCAAAGGGAAACCTTGCTTACCAAAAGTTTATGTTTTCAGTCTATCCAAAGTTTGCTCTGGATTTAAAATCTGCAAATATAGATAAAACCTTATCTTTTATACATCACTTTGAAAGAAGTGACCTTATGAGTCCAGGTGATAAACCATTCACCATAACATATCTTATAGGATATGCCCTGACCAACAGTCACCATAGCATAGACTATAAGAAAGACGAGTACATCGAACTTGATGATGTCTTTTCAGAAATAGGCCATGTCAAAGATAAACAATTCTGCGACATAAATCCTCAAGAAAACTCTTGGGTTTTAAATATAGCTAGAAATAAAAAAGCTCTAGGAGAAACTCTTAGACCAAGAATTTCTATGGATTCACTCCACATAGGAGAAAGCTCGGAAAGAAAAGATAATAATTTAATAAGAAACATGTCTTTAAAAATTGATAGTCTACGCCAGAATATCAAACAAATCACTGACATTATAAATGAATAATAAAATTGATTTTCCTCATTTCTATAAAAAAGGTAAAACAGTCAAAATTAAAACTCTTGACGATAATACTGAAAAGAAAGAATACGTTTTCTCTACTTCAGGAAAAGCCGGTATTCAAACAATTGTAAATCATTGCAATAATCTCAACCAGATCATTGCAAGATGCCTCTTAAAAACTTCAAAAATAAGCCATTATCTTGGTATTTCAAAAGATATTTCTGAAGATATTTCAAAAAATAAAATACCTTTTAACCAATTTAAAAACGATTTAGCCTTTATGGTTAAAAACAATCTTGATAAAAAAGATTTGGAAAAATTCCTGGAAGTTATTGAAAGACAAAATAAATTAACTATCAAGTTAACCCAGTCTATTGACAAACATTCTATTCTTTTAGAAAACTCTTTAAAAAACAACCAATTTGTTGAAGAAGTCGCCAAAAAGGCACATATTGAGGGCACTCTTAAGGAAATCAACCTTAAGATCACTAATATACATGATCAGTTAAAACAACTAATAGGATGACCTCGATACCCGAGCTGAATAGATCAACCACCTCGATACCCGAGCTCAATAGATCAATCAACCTCCTTAATGAAAAAATAGATGGTCTGATTATAAACTTGGACTTAATAGTCAATAAATACGTAACCATTGCCCAGTTGGAAGTAGCATCTGCAAAAATTATTGCAGACATTATTAAGGAGTTATCTGAAAAGATTGACTCTTGCCCTTGTAATAAAGACATTCTTGAGCACATCAAAAATATCTCCATCTTAGAACAAAAATCCAAGCCAGGAAAATATTCAGGTCTTAAGAAATACTCACCTCCCAATCCTAGTGTTGGAAACCCTGACTTAGGAAGCTCAAAAAATTCCCAGAAAATTGACATTTTCAGGAAAGAGTAAAAATGAAAGAAACAATCTCTGAGAAACTCGAGAAATATTTCTTTAACCTTCAATTTGAAGATTATGATAAAGCTGACCAAAAACTTATTCAACTTTTATCATTAGAAACTGAAGAATGTGAAAAATTGTATCAAAAAGAACCCAAACTTTTTGATCAATATTTTAGAATGACTAAAATAAATGAACCTGACACTGAATCAGAAGAAGAAGATAACTTTAAAACAAATACAAAGACTGTTAAGTTCGAATATTCGGATATGGAAGATGATGAAGCAGAATCTTCTTATACAGCTACAAGAAGAGGCAATAAAAAGAAATATGAGTTCAAAATGCCTGTCCACAATGGTATTCCAAATAGTGGTCAAGGATCCAATACGATCAATGTACTCAATATTGATTGTATCCAAGATCTAAAACTCAGAGAAAGAGTTGTAGAAAAATGGGTTACTGAGATTTCACTAATCTTACAGACAAACCCAGATGAATTTGAAAAAGCAAAAAATGTTCTACTACTTTTAGAACACAAAACTAATGGAATTGTACAAAAATTCCTAAGAAATAATAATTGGAATGAAGAAATGCATGGTTCAGATCTTTTTGATAATATCATAAATGTCATATACACTACTTTCTTAGGTCTTGATTATATTTCTAATAAAGACTACACCATTAATAAGAAAGTTGACATAGCAAGAGTTTCAATGACAAAACTCCAATTACATGATATTAGTCTTCTCGACAAATACACTTGTATGTATGAATCATATCTATATGATATTCCACAAAGAAGTGAATATGCACAATGGATATCTGCTTACCTCATGAAGATTCCAATTATTGGAGAAACCTGTACAGACAGATGGAAAAAAGAAGTTACTGGAGAAATCCAGCAAACCAGTCTTTCTTATGCAACAAAAATTGCAAAAGAAGAAATTGATAGAATCTGTCAAGACAGATATAAACAACAAAAACTTAAAACAATAAGCAAAGATTGTTGTAGCATTTTCTCTGATTTCAAAAACTTTGATATTGGAAAGAAAAATTATAATAAGAAAAAGTATAAAAACAAAAAGAAATTCAAATCTTTTTGGAAAAAGAAAAGAAGAAAATTTTCTCCAGGAAAATACTTCAAAAAACCTTCAAAAGAAACACCTAAGAAGACTACTTCCTGTCCGCAAGGAAAGAAAAAATGTAGGTGTTGGATCTGCAATGAAGAAGGACACTACGCCAATGAATGTCCAAATAGAAAGAAATACCCTGACAAAGTCAAGGTTTTACAAACCGCTAACAATGGGGGCTATGAAGCTCTTGAAGAAGAGTATGATGGTACACAACATGTTTTTATATATCATGTTGAGACAGAATCTTCATCAGACCCTGATGAATACGAATCAACAACGGATGACTCAGACTAGTCCCATACAGACCCCACTTTTCAGGGAGGAGGAGATTAACCATTTTTGCGCAAACCTCCAGAAGATTGATGATTCCATTATCATGAATCTTACTAATCCAAACTCTATCTATGTTTCTGCCTTCCTTAACTTTAAAGGATATAAAAAATTTAGGGTACATTGTTTTGTAGACACAGGTGCATCTTTATGTCTTCCAAGCAAATTCATCATTCCGGATGAACTCTGGGAAAACGCTCCCAAAGAAATTAGTGCCACTATTGCAAATGGTGAAACCATAAAAATTAATAAAGTTTGTAGAAACATTAATCTCGAACTTTCAGGAGAACATTTCAACGTTCCCACTATTTACCAACAAAATTCAGGAATTGATATCATAATTGGGAACAACTTCTGTCAAGTTTATGGACCATTCATACAATGGATAGATAGAATCGCCTTTCATCTTAATAATGATATGGTAATTATAAAAAAAGGTTACAGAGGCCTATAGCAAAGGAAAACCAGGTTTTCTTGAAACTCAAGAAAAAGGTTCTAAAGAAAAACAAATTTCAGGTACTAATATAACCCATGAAGGGATTAATAAAGAAAAGATTATTTCTATTCAAACTACCAGGTTCAAACAGATTGAGGATCTTCTTGAAAAAGTTTGTTCTGAAAATCCTATTGATCCAAATAAAACCAAAGGATGGATGAAAGCTTCAATTAAGCTTATTAATCCCAAGACGGTTATTAGAGAAAAACCTATGGTTTACTCTTTACAAGATAGAGAAGAATTTTCCAAACAAATTAAGGAATTACTTGATATGAGACTAATTATAGAATCAAAATCCCCTCATATGTCTCCTGCCTTTCTTGTCAATAAAGAAGCAGAGAAAAGAAGAGGAAAGAAGCGCATGGTTGTCAACTACAAAGCAATCAATGATGCAACTATTGGAGACTCGCATAATCTTCCCAATATGCACGAACTCTTGACTCTTCTAAGAGGAAAAAACATTTATTCAAGTTTCGACTGCAAGTCAGGTTTCTGGCAAGTTCTACTTGATGAAGAATCGCAGCTTCTCACTGCCTTCACATGTCCTGATGGACTCTTTCAATGGAAAGTACTACCCTTTGGGCTTAAACAAGCTCCTAGTATTTTTCAAAGACACATGCAGAACGCTCTTCGAGGCCTTGAAGGTTTCTGCACTGTATACGTTGATGACATCATGATCTTCAGCAAAAATGAACAAGAACACTATGTTCATGTCACACAGGTTCTCAGAACTATTTTAAAATATGGAATAATACTTTCAAAAAAGAAAGCTCATCTTTTCAAAACAAAAATCAATTTTTTGGGTTTAGAAATAAATGAGGGTACTCATTGTCCTCAAAAGCATATTCTTGAACATTTACATGACTTTCCAAATGTTTTAGAAGACAAAAAGCAACTACAAAGATTTCTTGGTGTTTTGACTTATGCTGAAACATATATTGAAAAACTTGCAGCCATGAGAAAACCTTTACAGGCAAAATTAAAAAAAGTGTCATTTGGAATTGGTCAAGTGCTGATACAGACTACATCAAAAAGATAAAGAAAGTTTTAATCAATTTTCCAAAACTTTATCTTCCAAACATTGAAGACAGTTTAATTATTGAAACTGATGCTTCTGATGAATTTTGGGGAGGTGTTTTAAAAGCTAAAAACCCCAAAAACGAAGAACAAATTTGCAGGTACACCTCTGGCAGTTTCAAAGCAGCTGAGAAAAACTACCATAGCAATGAAAAAGAATTACTCGCTGTAAAAAGAGTTATTACAAAATTCTCTGTATATTTAACACCAGTAAATTTCCTGGTTCGTACAGATAATAAAAATTTTACTTATTTCCTCCGAACGAAGATTGCAGGAGATAACAAATTAGGCCGGCTAATACGATGGCAAGAGTGGTTCTCACGATATACATTCACTGTTGAACATCTCGCAGGAAACAAAAACGTACTGGCAGACTGCCTCACTCGTGACTTCAGGTATGCCTTACATCATCCATGATCTCACTCGCTCCTCTCGAGCCCTATAAAAGGATATGATCCTCATGACATATTTCCTCACAAAAACTTCACCTACAAAAAAGAGAGGGGGAGATTAGAGAGAAAAGTAAACAAAAATTGAGTTTACAAAAATGGAAGACCTCAACATTTTGAGGATGAAGAAACAAATGCTCCTCATAGAGCTATCTGCAATTGAGCAGAAAATCAACTTGTATGAACAAGTAACAACGGTCACCAATGTACCGGAAAGCGAAAGCTCAAAAACAAAGGCTATTCCAGTGCAAACGGCACATGGTAAAGAATCAACAAATCCGTTGAAAGCTGATGCTTTGCTAAAAAGCATAATAAAGGAGACAGCTACTCCTCTTCCTAATGGAAAAACTAGCTTATTGGTTGATCCCAATCCTTGTACTGAAGGAATCAGTAAAATGACAACTTTGTCACCCACTAACAAATCTGTGCAGGAGTTTACACCAGATTACAAAAAAGCTCTTAACAAAGAAGCTGAAAGATTTTATGTAATCTATAAAGGACCCCATGCCGGTGTTCATACTGACTGGGGAATTACAGAAACCTTCTGTAAAGTTGATAAAGTTACTTGCAAAAATTTCAGAAATGAAACATCTGCAAGATTAAGCCTTGCCACTTATCAAGACGATACAAGCAAGACTAACCAACCACTTCTTCGACCAAAAATTCAAAAAGTCAAAGAAGCCCACAGAGACCAAAGGTTTGACGTTCCAATTGACGTTCAACAAATGGTTAACTATCCTGAAATCTCTTTTGAAGATTTCAGAACAATCTGGAAGAAAGCAAGAGCTGCATGCCCAGAAGACCTTGTTCATGAAAAGTTTTTCACTACGGACAAGAAAACAAAAAGTCTGTTCAACTTTCTCGAAGGAGCAGATGCAAAATTAGTCTACCAAGCCTTTCAAGCTGGACTAATCGACAATATCTACCCAAGTTGCAACCTTCAAGAACTCAAATTCTTCCCAAGCAGCATGGTAGAATCCATTAAGAACTTTCGAAAGAAAGTACTTAAAGCAAAAGATAATCCGATCTACATCAGATGCATCTCTTCACTCCCAGAATGGATTCAAGAATCAACTCTTTCTCCATACCACTTTCTGGAAATTGGTCTTTCTAAAGCCAACAGAGAGATTGAACAATCTCAACCAATGGAAGATAAAGATTTACCTTTCACAGAAATTCTTCATCCCAATCGCATCAATGGTTTAAGAAGAATATCAGAAAAAATCATTGAAATTATCTCTGGTTCAAAAAAGAAGATTAATTATACCGATTCACATTGTATAATTACAAGCTGGAGTTACAACAACACCAGCCAAGAAGATCTTCGTCAAGCCTCCAAGTTTGGAGAAAAATTCATGAAAAATAACATGGAAGTATCCAATGCTACACGCCAGCACTTCTGCCGACATGCAGAACAACTTTTCGAAGAACATCTTTGTCACTTTTGCGAAAGCAAAGATTCGGAGACAAAGGAGGGACCCCCCTCTGAAGATGACAAATCCTCATCATCTTAAAGAAAGATGCTTCACGTGTCAAATGGCCCCGCCACTCAAAATAATAATGCCTTTTCTCCATTATTAGAAGCTTTCCAGTTGTCCACAATAATGTAATATTTAGTGGATAAAAACGTCATCCTGACATAATAGGCAAATATCAGACCCTCTCAATGTATCTATAAATTGAGAGTTATGTTTTGTTTTAGGGAGATCGGAATAACGAGTGCAACAAAAAACACTCTCTATCTATTAAATTTTCAGTTCAATGTCTAGTGAGTAATTCCTCCCTTAGAAGGGATAAAATGTAAAATATTGTAAGAGTTTTCCCTTTTTGGGAACTCTTTTATCAATAAATCTTTGTTTTGTTATTTTTGAGTGTTCATACAAATTAGAGTCATGAAACTTGTAAGTGACAGAGTGTCAGGTCGATGATGATTAACAGTACCACAGGCACGATGCCAAAAGGGAAAGCAACCACACAGACCAAAGAACGACACAGGCTGGCTTGAATAGTTTCTATCTATGTAAGTTTATCACTCACTATATTACAATCACACATTTATTGATATAAGAGTCTTCTTTCACAATTTTTATATTTATTCCCTTCTTTGTTAAACAACAAATTCCTTACACATCACACACCCAAACTGAGAGATATGAGGGATAGAAGCTGGAATGTTAACAGGTGGAGGTGAACCGGAATTTCTGGAGTAGGGGAACGAGGTGGAGTATCCCCTCGGCCCGAAGCCTCTTCATCAGAGCTTTCGCTCTCATACTCTGAAGGAAGTACGTTCTTCTACGTAGGAGGAACATATTCTGAATCCGAATCACTAGAGAATTGAAGAATAAGTCTCCTAGCGAGCTTCTTCTGCTTTTTTGGTTGAGGTTGAGAAGGAGCAGCTTTATCAGTTTTTCGCTTCTTGGGGATCTGCCCCTTGGTTGGTTTTGTGACCGGTCCCTCCTTCTGAGTTTCAGGTTTCTTACCCCTCTTGGCTGGTTTATCAGCCTTTTCAATGGAACGAAGCATTGTCGGTGTAAGCTCTCTTGGAGCAACAGAAGGACGCTTTCTGTACTGTTGAAGAACATTGCTCGACGCTGAAATGCGACCTAGCATAGTTTTAGGAATGGGTCTGATGTAGGAAAACTTTGTTGGATCAGTGACGATGATTTTCATCGTGTGAAAAGTGGCAATAGAGGAGAGCAAGGAATCTGCCATTATTGGGACACGATGACGATCCATTGCCTATTTGGTGATGAGAGACCAAAAACGCCCACATGAAATCTCAGAATGCCTGGATGAAGAAACCAGACTTTGAACCAACTGCTGCCAAATGATTGACCCATAGTCGAGGTTAAGCCCATTGTACAACCCATACAGCGCCGTCATGAATGACTTGCTTGAACCATCAGAACCAGCGCTCCTCTCAGACAATCCCTTGAACAATAGCGTGAAAAGGCCATTCCATTGACGAGAAAGGCAAGAATTTTTGAACTTCGTGACAGTTGTTAGGGTTTCGGTATAGCCCATTTGATAGAATATGGTGAACAATTGACCAGTGGTAATGGAATCAGGGTGTACCGGAGATGGATCTTGAGAAAGACCAATTAGGGCACTGAATCGACTCTTGGAGATAGATAGCTTCTCATCGTGAACTTCAAAGTGAATTCTTTCATTAGCCTTGTCGTAGAATGCAGTAGAGTAGACATGAGACAGGAACGACATAGGAACAACTTCAACTTTTTTCAGTGCGTCGACGAGTGGTGAGTATTTGAGACACTCGATCACATACAGCATATAGGGCTCATATACGAATGGAGTGAGATCAATGATCAGGTTCTGTTGGGCTTTGATGGTGAGGAGGGGTTGACGAACGGAGGTATCATGAACGGATAAGGAATCTTCCATTGTAGTAGCTTGGAGAAGATGATGAACAGTCGCAGAAAATCACCGGGTTACTTTAAGAGAATGTTGGAAGTGGTAAAGGATGAGAGTGTACCGTTCCAATTCCTTTTATATGTACAATGAGGAGAGAGAAAAATCCGGATGAAATCATGGATTATCTCAGATATAACGCCTGAGTTGATAGGTTGACAGTTGGAATGCCGAGGATGACGCAAGAGAGAGAACAAACATTTCCCTTTTACACGCCTTTTCGTAAAATTCACTTTTTCAAATCGCCAAGTCATTTGGATGGCTGCTGAGTCAACGTCCACTTTATCCTAATCATTTCTCCTTATGAAGCTTGAATTTTTTGCCTTTAGCGCTTTAATGATCAATCTAAATTAGAACTAGAATTTGTAAAATTAAAAATTTTCGTGCATAGGGTGTAAAAGATAAGGAAATAAAACGAGATTTTAGGGATCATATGTGATGTCGTAATTGGACATAAAACAATTGATTCTGGGGAAAAATCACTTCCTTCAATGTCAAGAGAGACATTAAGGTGCTTGCTTGGTTTCCTATGGAATAACGATCAATAACTTTTTGAATTTTTGTGCCTTTAGTGCTAAGTCACATGTGGCACAGGCTGGATAATCTCATAGTGATAGATTTGACCCTATTACACAACTCTCATTTGAGTCTAACTGCTTTAGGGATGAGTCTTTTACTTGAAGGATTATCTGATCTTTGTTCCATGTGGCTATATTCATGAGGTAGCTAGTTGACGTTACTGGGAATCTTTCAGCTACTGAGGACTGGGTGCGGGTTAGAGGTTACCCTAGGGAAAGCCTAGGATGATAGGGAGTTTTGAGCCTAATACACTTAAGTAATAAGTGTTAGAAAGTACCCGATAGAACCACAGTGTAGCAAAATGAACCCTAACCTTATCTAATTGAGTTCACGGCCACAAGACCATGAGTTTACGACTGTAAACTCATGTGGCCATAAACTCAAGAGCATATATAAGGCAAATGGCCATTTTAAGTCATTTCTCTCATTCCCTGGCCAATTCTCCTTGGTTCTCTCTCAACTATCATAACAACAATCACCCTAGATCTTAAAAACTAGTAAGCATTCATCCTTTATTAGTTGATACACCTCTTAATCTAGCTTCTTACATTGATTTCATCCATGAAAATCTTGTTTGTTTAGATATTCAAGTTACACCAAGAACACACACTAGTGTTCTTGGCCAATATCAACCATTTCAAGCCTCTAGATCGTAAGTGCTCTTCCTTATACTACATATTCAATTAGGATTCATGTTTAGACACTTAAAAACATTAAGAATCAAAGGTTGGAAGAGATTCTACGGCCAAGGATGTTCTTGGGCCGTAAACTCCCTTTTATGGTGCAAAGATGCCCCAAATTCATTCCTTAAGACTTGAAACTAGCCTACCACTTTACCTTGATGTGTTTAGTACTCAAAACAATCAAAATAACATCACCCATAAGTGATTACAGCCGCAAACACATGTCAAAGTGGTCCATGGGCCGAAAACTCAATTTAAAGGTGTATTGATGCCACAAACACTTCCTAAGGCTTTTTCTTTAAGTTAGGATGCTTCATTATGACTTTTAGAACCCTAAACAACTCTTATAAAGATAAATGGTCATGAGTTTATGGTTGTAAACTCATTAGGGTCGTGAACACCCCCAAAAGCTTCAAAGAAAGTGGTCTTCCTCATCCTAGGGTAGAGCTAAGGTCCCTAAAACATCTATAGCCTTCAAACTTTCACTTATACACGAATAACCATGAGTTTACGGCCGTAAACTCCCTTGGGCCATAAACCCATGGTAGTAAACTCATGTGAGTGCCATTCTACCTTCCTTGGTTGAGTCACATGTGATTCCAACACTTGGTCAAGGTCTTTCCTAGTCCCGAAAGGTGTTTCCTTTCATATAGTTGTTATAAACACTATATTCATGCCAATATGTGTCATTATATATCATTTAGGACTTATTGTGTCTCGGGACTTCATTCGTGGAACTTCTCATCCGTACGCGCATACCCGTTTGAATCACCCACATCAGGTGAGTTCATACCCCATAATGAATCTTTTAACTGTTTTAAACTGTTTAAGGGGGGAATACAAGTTGAACATAATGATAATTGTGTAAATGTTTGTTGTTAAACATCTTTCAAAATGTTACTTATGTTAATTATAAGTTGTCAATACAATTCAAAACTCTTTAAAGTTATGTTACTTTATAGTTACACAAAACTCCATTTTTAAAGTACAAGCATAACTTAGTAGATAAATGAGTCTTTTCAATAAGAGTGCAGGTAGAACGTTAGTAAACTATAATAGGCATAGTTTAGGAGAATGCTATTCATTACTTCTAGTACAATGAAGCACACAAAGAGTCAGTTCATGCAAGAATCAAACAAACAGTGAAGAGAATCAAACAATATCATACAGAACATGTAGTAAAGGGTTACATAACAAAACAGAACATAACAAAAAGGTTAGGTTGCTATAGCATGAGAACACACAAATAGGATCTAATTATACCAATGAATCACTAACTCGTTGTTTTAAACAAAAGGTGATAGTTATATTGGGTATACATGATCATATAACTTTAATGTGAATTACACGGCTTGCAAGAATTTGCGGGGGTCGCGTTTGGATCCCTTAATCTCTTGATAGGGAGAGCGTTTAGTAGGGGTTCTAGCCTTCACATTATTACCGTAATAAAACAAATATGTTTTTAGGTTATTTAGTACATCCGTATGTCATTATAAACGACATCTGTGTACTTACTTTCCCATTACTTTCATAAAGTGACAGTACCACTTGAAAGTTGAACTATTTTCAGGTCAAGATAGTTATAAACTAGGGAAATATACGTTTTAAAAATCGACAAAGGAACAGCCAGGTCTAGCACAGAACAGAAGATGCCTTGGTAGAAGGCTACGATTAAAGGATATGACCATAATGCTAGACTTATGCTTCCTTAATGTATACATCACAGGAGACATATATCAATTGGTTCCAACAGCTAATAGGATGTGTGCTCTTCTCTTCATTTCCTGTCCTCGTTGGGTTGTGGGTTTGGAACAAGTTCACCCAATCTATTATCTACCTGATTCTATATTAATTTATGCTTAATATACATTAAGTCATCATAAGGGTACCAGGTATGGATCAGGTTATAGGACACAGAGTCGAAGCACAGTTTTTCTAGTACAAAACTTACTTTTCAAAGTCAGTTTTTGGTATACAAACTAGAGATTTCCCAAATAAGGGATTAATCCATTTTATTAAGTCAGTACAATTCTGAAAGTCTTTAGGTGAGTAACTCTATAATACCTTAGTTTATACACCATGATGATATATAAAAACTAATACCCAATAGGCAGTTAAATGTGTGTTTTCCGCCTTACCTCCTATTCCTCGTTGGGTTGTGGACTTAGGGCAGATTCACTCAATTAACTTTCTACCCGATATCAGATTATATATAGCAGTATAAACAAAGCTATTATAAAAGTAGTCACTGTAGTCGATATTTTACTATAAGAAATATAGGTTTTCTTAAAAGGACTTTTAATTAGATATAAAGGAACCATTACAATTAACTCCATGAGTAACAAGTGATTGCACCAGGGTTATTTATGACAATTATCTGACAACCAATGGAATGTGTGTTATCCGCCTTACTTTCTGTTCCCCGTTGGGTTGTGAGCTTAGGGCAGATGCGCACAATCAATTGTTTGTTTACTCTGAGTTATAGATAACTTGTAACCACTTAGTACCCATAGAAAGGATTGTAGTGGTATTTTACTTAACTTTCATTCAAGTAGGAAATATATGATTTTCTAGAGGAACATGCGAACTTTTCAAAATAGAACATACAGCTTACATCACTTTTACATATACATTTTCCACAACGCTTTATAGCTTACTCACATCACTAAAATCTTATGAACTCACCAGCTTTATTGCTGATCAACTCTTTCAAATAACTTGTATTCTCAGGAGACTATTAGACAGGTGCTCGTGTTGGGGATTCAGAAGATGGAGCATTATAGCTTCAAGTCGTGTTTTGTTATTTGTGTATGAATTCTATGTTTTGTGAACACACACATTGTAAACACTTTCTTTCAAAATGAAATGGTTGTTCATTACTTGCATACCATATACATAACTCGTGATACTAAACATGATGTCCTCCACCCCTGAACGTTTCCGCCATTCCAGTTTTGGGGTGTGACAACTGCCCACAGGAGGCAAGCCCATTTTGTTTTCACTGCAATTAGGTGGGTCACAAGAAATTCGACTGCCCGGCGGTGAGGGGAGGAGCAGGGAGTGCGTCTTCCATGACAACTTCGAGGATTACGGATTGGTGAGAGGGTATGGCCTTGTAGCGATGGATGAGGGAGATCTGCATTACATCAGGGAATGTTGCAGGTATGTATCTATGGCTATTTTTGATTCTATGTGTATTACGGTTGTTCTTACCCCCGAAGTCTAGTGATAGTATGTATGAGTTGTCTCTCTGCTTGTATTCGGATTGTACTTTCATAATTGTCATATGTTAATTGCATACCAGGAACTATTAGTACCTAGTGTAGGGTCATCCCTCACTTCGGGTTCGAAGTGTCCAGTATTATCTCGATTATGACCAAAAGCGGTTCAGGAGCGTTGCGTGGAGGTTGGTGGATAGGGTCCATGGAGTAGCCCTCCACCATCATTAGGATTTGGTGGTTCTAGACTTGGTGCTTGGGATAGCTTTTGGAAGCATCAGGAGAAGTGGTCTATCGCTGATGAGGTTGCTCTGAGCATTAGTTATTCGGACCTTGAGGGAATTAGTTGGAGATCAGGGGATTATCAGTATTGGGGATGCAGGAGGTGTTCATCTAGTATTCGGTAATTGTATGGTATTTGGAGCGGACTAGTGATGGATCGCTAGCGACATCAAGGAGATGGTAGTTATCATGCCTTTTGTGCGAGGGAGGAAGGAATGGAAATCCTTGGGTTTTCGCGTGCAGTAACGACTTTGCCGAAGATAAGTGGGGGAGAAACAATCATGTTATAGGAGTAGCAGCGGTTTTGTAACTGGGATAAGTTTTGCTCTCCTATCGGGAAGAAAGACGGCCCAGGTGGCTGTGTGAATTGAGGAAAATGTGAATTGGAAGTTCGGAAAACTTGCCAATTGTGAGATCGCATTCTCGGGCTGTCCGATAGCATATTGTAGAAGAATTGGTTGGGAGTTTCAGATAGGACATGAGTACAGCTTAGGGGTACTAGATTATGCTTGTATGCTTGACTATGGGTTAGTCGTAGCATCCACTAGCAGCCAGTCGGTGTGGAATGGTGTTGTCAGACTACCAGATGGTCGTAGCATTCACCAGTGGTCAGATAGTAAGAGGAGTGTGGTGCGACTGTGGTGTGGCCCATAGCAATCGTATGTGAGGATAGTTAGACTGCGATGTGGCCCATAGCATTAGTTTAGTAAGACTGCGGTATGGCCCGTAGCATTAGTTTAGTAAGACTATGGTATGGCCCGTAGCATTAGTTTAGTAAGACTACGGTACGGCCTGTAGCATTAGTTTAGTAAGACTGCGGTGTGGCCCGTAGCAACCATATGTGAGTATAGTTAGGTTGCGGTGTGGCTTGTAGCACTGGTTTGGCAAGACTGTGGGGTGGCCCGTAGCTTTAGTTGGCTGGCAGCGCAGAAGTGTTGTAAGACTATATGGGTGGCCCGTAGCATTCACTAGTTGGCAGAGCGAGTATAGTAAGACTATGGGGTGGCACATAGTATTCGTCAGTCCCTATTCGCTAGTGAGAATGTATCAGGTGTGTGATCCATTGGCAGGGTTTTACAGATAGTTAAGTTCAGGACGGGGCATCCGCCCGGATGTGAGTGGGCCACATTATGATTGGGTCCAGACGTCGGTAGGTCATTGGAGACCAGGAGTGGAGTAAGACTGCTGGTAAACCATGGCATTCATTAGTAGCTTAGTTCATGGAGTGTGGTCGGGGGGCCCATATCTCCGAGTTAGCAAGGGGGAAACCGGTATTTCGAGTAATGGTAGTTCAGTTGGGACCAGGGCGGCCTCGATGCATCTGGTAGGCGGATAGGAGTCAACAGGACTTCAGGCTGGAATGATGGTATGGGATTCGGTGCGAAAAGTCATGAACTGATCGGATGATGCTAAGCTGCTCATCGGGGGATCAAGTGATCTCATAGTAAAGGATTTGGCTCAGTGACGCGTTTCTCGTCTGAGACTTAAACGTAGCAGAGAGGGATCTGCTACCCGAAGGATTGTCTGAATTCTCATGATTAGGTGGAGCTTTCAGTATTGGAGCATTGTATGGGGGTTATTCCGTGACTATTGGTATGATGGACAACACTGGGAGTGGCCGGGATTGCGGTTTCAGCAGAAGATTAGCCCTCGAAGGAAATTAGGAAGGTTGTTGCTTGTGGAAAGTACTTTATAAAGGCCAGTGATAGTGTAGGGTAAAAAGGTAAACCCCTTACGAATCAAGGGTAAGTGTAACAGGAGTATCGGTATGATTACCGGTTGCATAAAAGTGTTGTACTCGAAGGTACTAAGGAGCAGGTTATTCTGAAGATGACATCTTCAAGGTTTGGATCGGATGGGTGGAGTGTGTACCTAGTGGTAAAGCGGAAACCAGATGGTAAGGTAGTTTGTTGTGGCAGACTTCAAGGACGAAGTCTGGTTTAACTGGGGGGGTGTTGTAACACCCACAATCAGAAAGACCAAGAAAAGAAAGGAAAGGCTCTAAGTCAAGAGTCAACTCGTCCAGTCCAGGGAGGAACTCGACGAGTCGGAGAGGGATCCGGGGCATAGAGTAAGTGACCAACTTGGCGAGTCGGCTAGTGGACATGGTGAGTCTGGTCTGGATGAGAAAAACCCTAATCACGAGGATTATTCCCTATCTATAGAACATTACATCCCTTCCCCAGCCTCTTTGCTTCCCTTTTGAGATCCAGAAACCCTAAATCATGAGTGAGAGTCCTTGGAAGCAATTTGGAGCTTAGATAAGTAGTTTTTGTGAAGAAATCTTAAAGATCAAGAAGCTTGGATTAAGGGAGTTTACAGAGATTTGGATTATTCTTCAGTAGGAGGTCATCTTGGAGGTAATAAGTTGTTACCTTCACCCTTTTTGCATCTAGATCTATTCTTGAATGAGATTTTGGGGCTATTTTGGCAAGATTGAGGTTTATTTCGGGTTTGGGGCTTAAATTTGAGATTGCTACTTCAGATCTATGGTTATGATGGTCCAGAATGTCTTATAGCAACCGTCAATGAGTGATTGGTGAAGTGCCTTTGTCTTAAACCCTAGCCTCTAGAGTGTTTTGGGCCTATATCTCCTTGGTTTCACGTAAAGTTTGCAACTTTATGTGAGGGTTAGACTTTAGAAGATTGGATCTATGGATTGGAGCCCCTACATGGCTCAAAAAGCCACTGTATGGATTGAGAACTGGAGAGACTCGGCGAGTCACATGAGTATACTCGACGAGTTGTATGAACATGTGCATGGACTCGGTGATTTGAAAGAACAACTCGGCGAGTCTGTTGAAGATTGCCAAGGACTCAACGAGTCTGTTCTTGGACTCGACAGGTCAGGTCGCAGAACCCCCAACCTCTTCTGGTTAAGACGCAGATCAGTAAGTTGATAGTCACTCAGTGAGTTGGACAGGATGGGACTCAGAGATCGTTGAACTCGACGAGTCCTGGGGTGACTCGGTGAGTTGGGTCATATTTTGAGAGTTTATGAGTTTAAGAACTCGGCGAGTCTATGGGTTGACTCGGCGAGTCGAGTCAACTGGAAGGTTGACTTTGACCCGAGTTGACTTAGTTTGACTTCTAGAGTTCAGTTTGGAACTAAGTGTTATGTTGATATTAGTAGCTCGGGGAGCTAATGGAGCAGCGGTTCAGAGAGTTGTCGGACAGCAGCCAGAGGATTATCAGCAAAATTTAGCAGTACGAGGTGAGTCTCCTCACCGTTTGTATGGGTCTACGACCACAATGCCGACCCATTTAGTCTATGTATGACAGGAAGACCCGGGGGTTAGCCCTAGGCATTACGCATGAAAGACCAGGAGGCGGATCTTGGCACACCATATGTTATTATGTATGACAGGAAGACCTGGGGGTTAGCCCTAGGCAATATGTATGAAAGACCAGGAGGTGGCTCCTGGTGAACTGTATGTTATTGTGTATGAAAGACCAGGAGGTGGCTCCTGGAACACTATATGCGGAGTAGCCTATTAGAGTAGTATGTATAGTTGTCTTTGTGATACTTGCATGAAATACCATGGGGTGGCCCTTGGCACTTGTCTGTAAGACCCAGGGAGTGGCCCCAGACTTGACCAGGAATACCATGTGCGGCCTATGCCATAACCGTAAGACTAGGTTTGGCACATAGCACCTTACTTGATTATGGATATGTTGGTTATGTATGGCTCTTGGCTATGTAGGGCGTGTATGGATCAGTTGGTTTGCATGGTATGTGGTATCTGGGGAACTCACTAAGCTTTGTGCTTACGGTTTTCAGTTTTGGTTTCAAGTACTTTGTTTTCAAGGAAAGGAGTCGGCTCGATCGCAGCGCATCACACTATGTTTTTCGCACATGAGATCTTTGGGATTACACTCTGATATGGTTTTATGATAATATGTTTTGATTACTGACACTTTGGTTTGACACGGGATATTATTATGAATGTTTTTATACTGATGGTTTATGTAATAACTTATTTAAAAATGAAATTTTTTTCCTTGAATTTTGGGATGTTACACTTCCAAAAGAGCTCAATCAGATCCACAACATTTTTCATGTCTCTCACTTGCGGAAGTTTTTAGTAGATGATTCTGCAGTTGTGCCTTTAGAGGATATTTAGGTTGATGACAGCATGAATTACATCGACAGACCAGTAGCCATTCTCAACAGGAAGACGGATGAGCTGAGGAACAAGATGGTAGAGCTAGTAAAGGTGATGTGGCAGCACCGCAATGGCTTATAATGGACTTGGGAGCCAGAGGAGGAGATGAGGGAGGCAGGGAGCATTACCCAGAGTTATTCAAGGCAGCAGACTTCGAGGACGAAGTCTGATACAAGTGAGGGAGAATTACAACACTTAGTTCCTGGTATCATTTAATTCAAAATTTTGTTCATTTTTATATGTACACTCAACGAGTTTTGAGGCCCAAACTCGTCGAGTAGGGAATGGATTTTGGATGTGGGTAATAGAGTCTACTCGACGAGTTGGGAGCCCCATCTCGATGAGCAAGGATGCCTTAATGAAACCCTAATTTCGGGGTTTTGCACCCTATTTAAGCATCTTAATCCCCACCTATGAGCCTCATTTCCAGCCTCCAAGTCCCAAACCCTAATCCACGAAACCCTAGTGCTTTGTATGAGCTTGTGAGTTGTTTTGAGTGAATATTGTATATTTTGAAGCTTGTTGAAGAAGGAGGAGCTTGGGGATTCAAGAAGGGGCTAGTATATCCAAAAACATATTGCATTTCTCATCATCTTCTGGTAAACAAGTCTCAACCTTTCTCAATACACACTTAGATCTCCTTATTACCTTTTCTTGTGGGTTTTTGGTTGAAGAAGATTGACCCTTGGGAAATGGACGTCCCAAGTGTGTATAGTTCAAGATATAGAGCCATGAAGGGCTTTCATGGCATAAAGGTGCAAACTTTATGGCCATAGAAGCCCCATGTAAGCTATATGATCTTATTTTGGCCTTTTAAGCTCCAAAAGGCCATGCATGGAAAGAAAGTTAGGAGCTTTGTGTGTTTATGAAATATCTAGGGTCTAGATCTTAGTGTATATGCCTTAGTTTGGAGTATTGTTGGCTTGTGGAC
Organism: Lactuca saligna; assembly: GCF_052625555.1. Classification (NCBI taxonomy): domain Eukaryota; kingdom Viridiplantae; phylum Streptophyta; class Magnoliopsida; order Asterales; family Asteraceae; genus Lactuca; species Lactuca saligna. Next base: position 187,731,376 of record NC_136417.1, on the reverse strand, counting down.
CAAAATCTAGGTCCTAAAGAGTTAGGGTTTGAGCTAAACCCACTATATGAGGGTATTAACACGTAAAGTTGGAAACTTTACCCTCAAAAGAACATTTCCAGTGTAAATGTGAAGTATGGAGCTTAGATCTAAAGAATAGATGCTTAATCCATTAAGATGTAGCATCACATATAAGAACTCAACGAGTTCACGGAGGAACTCGACGAGTTGGTTCAATTTGTCTTGATTCTATTAAGGACAGAACTTGGCGAGTCTGTAAGAGGACTCGATGAGTTGACTCGTTTTATCACGACCGCGAGTAGCATGGAAACTCGGAGAGTCAAGGAGTCACTCGATGAGTTAAGTCAACAAAGGATTGGATTTGAGTAGACGTTGACTTTGACCTTGAATTTCACTTTGACCAAGGTTGAACCGTGAAGGTTTTAAGTATGGAATGGTATCTAGGAGATTGTTATGTATAGGGTTTGGATAGATACGGTTGCGAAGCGGAGACACTTCAGCTATTCACGCGATATCAAGGTGAGTTTCCTCTAGCAGGATGGTTCTACGGCACCAAGGTCGGCCCATATTTGTATAATTAGTAGCCGAGTGTGGGCGGGGCCCGTATCTCATAGTAGATGAGTGTGGGCGGGGCCCATATCTCATAGTATTGTTTGAGTATAGATATATGACTGATTGATAAATTTATTTATACTTGTTTTCTGTGTGATACTTGTATGTATATTGGTAGTTGAGTGTGGGCGGGGCCCGTATCTCATAGTAGATGAGTGTAGGTTGGGCCCGTATCTCATAGTAGTTGAGTGTGGGCGGGTCTTGTATCTCATAGTAGTTGAGTGTGGGCGGGGCTCGTATCTCATAATAGCGGAGTGTGGGCAGGGCCCATATCTCCTAGTTAGCCGAGTATGGGTGGGGCACGTATCTCCTTGAGTGTGGGTGGGACTCGTATCTCCTAGTTGCATGATATGTGTATGGTATGTGGTAGTTTGAGGAGCTCACTAAGCATTGTGCTTATGGTTTTCAGTTTTGGTTTCAGGTACCTCTGGTAGCAAGGGGAAGAGCTCGGGATGACTGTATGGCACACACCATTTATGTTAGCCTAGGATATTTCACTATGATATTTTGATGTATATTAACATGATGTTTGAGATATTATGACATGTGTTTCAGATAACTATGGTTTTACTAATATTTAAAAACAAAATTTTTGGGTTGTTTCACGTTTTCTCCGGATAGGAGTCGTACTCCTACCCGATTGGCCCACAACAAGACTATCGAAAGAGGCAGAAGCCGAATGATGGGCTGGGAAAGTAGTCCAACACCCGGTTGTGGAGATGAGGCAGGTCCGCTAGAATCAGCAATTCCCCCTTCTGTCGGGGGTAATCCAGCAAGCTCCTGCATACGTGTCTCGGAAATAGGAGGGGGAACAGTTTCCACAAGGTCAACCTCTTAGTGACAAAGCTTACCCCAGTAATGGCCATGCAGGTCCATCTCCAAAGAAATCTCGGCTTCAGCACCTACAAACGCAAAACCACACATGAGAACCGACAGACCATTAAAATACCCTTTTATTATCTTTTTAAAGCAAAAAGGGGGGAAGGAGAGATGACCAAATACCACTCCTCACAATAAACACTTGCGCCATCTTCCCCCACGCCCTCCAAGCAACACTCATGTCGGATGCAACGAGGATGAAATCTTTCTAGTTCTCCCCGACGACAAAAATGTTTTCCATATGTTTTCCAAGAACTAGGTTGTTCCCGAATAGCTTAGGAAGACAGTCGAGAAAGTCTCAGATCTTTCAAAACTCGTGCCCCATAAGGTTTCGGTTGACCTAGATCCATTGTTTCTGCCAATTTTTCTTTGGATTATCCTGCTCAGAGATCAACTGACGGATGTCGAGCCTTTTCGTCAGCGTGCGGACACCAGAGTTTGTAGATGCACAAAAGAAGTAACTAAAGACCCAAAAAGTGGGTATAACCTAGGGACCGACAGGTCAGTTCAAAGCCCATGATCTTATTGATGGCATTTGCGGTTAGTTTGTCAACAAAAAAGTCGTAATGATGCACAATCATGTCAAAGAAGTCTGACATTGGCAGGCGCAACCCCGCTTAGAACAGAGGAACAAGAACCCCCACTTTCCCTTATGGGTAATCATTGATCGAAGATCCCTTCGTCAGAATCATCACGCCATGCTCTGATAAGAAACCAAATTGTTCTTACAGTAGTTGAAATTCCTCTACGGTAGGGACTGTGTCGTAACGATCCATCGATAAGAGCAGATGAGTGATATAAAAAAAATCGCAAAATGCTTGAGTCACTACATTGAAAACAAAAAAAAGAAGGCATAGGTGAAAGGTCTAGAGTAAAGGGGTTTTTTAAGGATAAAACTGGTGTCAATGACCATCTCATGATGGATCGAACACATATCACAGCGCAGTCTAAGTTTGTCGAACGCCAAAAATAATCTCAGACATACACGTGTTGCAATGTAGGCTCGAACGGTAATGCTACCAAGATAACGCATACTCCTACAAGCCTAAGGGACTTTTTAAGGTATCCCTCAGGAAAAACGTTAAAGAAGAAAAGTCAAACTAGTTCCAAGCTTGGCTTAGTTTATGTCTGGTCGTGCCCAGTCTGAGGCCAAGGCCGGGCCTCCACCTGCATGGACTCACTGATACAGAGGATAAGGGGTAGAACTGCACCTTACCCTCCTCTCCTCGGGAGAAATACTCCAGCAAACGTGGAGCCAATCAGAGAGCTCCACTTGCCTATCTGATGACAGTTACAATCATCATTATATCGAAGATTCCTCTCAAGCTAATGAGAGAACGAGATAGAAAGACGTGATAAAGAATCCTTCAATACGAATTCGCCACATCTCCCCTCATGGGGGAATGCTCAATAGTAGGGATGTTATTCGGGTCGGAACCGAACCGAACTGACCTGAACCCGAATAAACCGAAAACCAAATAAAGGTACTTGTATGAACCGAAAATCAAACCAAATAAGTAATACAGGTTCGGTTCGGTTCGGTTCAAGTATTATTTGGTTTGGTTCGGTTCCAGCCCGAATAACCTAAATAACATGTACAAGATGATTAATGAGTCGAATAACCCAAATAACATTTACTATGTGATTATAAACATTGTATTTTGTATGACTTTCGTAGCTTATGGTAAACATGAATAACACGGATTAAACTATTCTTGATATATAAAATGTAGAATCTAACCACCACAATCTTAAGATACAGTTATTAAGCAACATATTAAACACTAAACATTAAACATCCAACTCAAAAATCTATCTATAAGTATATAAGTTAAACATTAAACATTATGTGGATATTTTGGATAACGATTGATAGAACACAAGACCGAATAAGCAATCGTGCAAGGGGAAAAATGTGACTTTTCATATTCGGTTTGGTCCATTTGGATCGAATAAGCCCTTATTCGGGTAACCCAGACCGAATAACCCGAAAACCGAATAAGCCTTATATAGATGCCCGAAAACCGAATCAAATTGCTTATTCGGGTCTAATTCGGTTCGGTTCGGGTTTTCGAGCCAAATTATCATCCCTACTCAACAGAATTAGTTGGGAAGCACATGATCCTCACTCAGGTATAAAGGGACCCTTCTTCCCCAAGGAGAAGGGGATTGGATCTTTTCTCTCTCAGTGATTACCCTATCTTCTCATAATCAAAACTAACTTGATCGTCGGAGCTTCATCCTGGGATCCTTCCTAGATGTTGTCTAACGATCATCTCTTTTCTTTGTAATGTGATATCAGGAGAAGGAACATGTTTGACACCCACCCTTGATCTCGATCCTACTAACTTCAGCATATCACAATAGTAATAAAGGTTGAAGTTAAGCTCCCTTTCTTAAGCATGTAGAAATTGAGCAGAAAAGTGAGTTATATAAAAAAAGAGAAATTACCAAAAAGTTGTAAGAATTTTGGAGCAGTCAAAGTATGAAATTCAAAGATCAAAATTCTAAAGAATCAAAAAGTTGAAGATACCAAAAATCAAACAATAAAGGTGATGAATTCAAAGAAATCAAAGATCAATTATAACAAAGAAGTGAAGAATTCCAAGAGCTCTAATGTGGTATCAAAAGTTGTAATTTTTTAGATTATGTTGTTGGGTTTTGAGCATTCTAACACTCCTAAGTGTACATGCAACCCTAAATACCTTGGATCTATTTTTTCTCTATTATACATACAAATATGAACTTTCCAAGGTATTCATCCTAACTAGCATAATAACATGATTCATATGAATATATCAAGTTAGAATTACATACCTCTTTGATGTAGAAAGTCTTCATGAAGCTAGAGTGCCTAGTGCCCCAAGTGTGATACCTCAAATGGTTCACACAACACCAAATACACTTGGAATAACTTGAGAGAAACTTGAACACTCCTTGAAATCGTTTAGCCCTCACACTCACACATAGTGCATGATTTCTTGAGCCATGGGATTCTTTTATATGGTGGCTATTAGGGTTACACCATGTAACTCATGACTTTACCCATTCCTTTTGCTCCCTGGATTTTAACCTCAAGTGGGAGACTGTTGGATAAGGTGTCTAAGTCCATAACTATTTCTGGTATGTACTTGACCCGACCCGGCATGGTCCATTTGGGTTGCATGGCACCATGCAATTGGATAGACTAAATGAGAGAAATAACGCTTGGAGATTATTAATATATTATAAGTTCTAATATATTAATAATATTATTTGATTAGTTTGATCAAGAATTAATTTAGAATTAATTAAGTGATCAAAAGATAACTAATTAAATATATGGGTTGATTAAGTAAATCATCCATATCTTGTATAGTGGGCTAAAAGGCTCCATGGATCATCAAGTTGGGTTCCACCCATAGGATGCTCCATGGATGCTCCATGGGAGTTACAAACCCATGGGTCATGGAAATGAAGAGTCATGACACATTAGGGTTTAACCCTAGATGTGTCAACACTATATAAGTAATATGATCTCCTCCCAAATCGGTTACACATATACACTAAGTAATAGAGGGCTTGGCCGATTTTTGAAGAGTGTGTATTCTCTCATAAGTTCTTCCAAGAGCATTAGGTGTTGTGTGAAGCATTTGAGGCATCACACTTGGGGTGCTAGGCTCACAAGGTTTCAAGGAACACAAGCAACAACAAGGTAAGTTATTCTATCTATACTTTATGTTAAAATTGTTCCCCATGTATGCTAGATAGGAATATAACCTTGGAAATCAACTTTGCATGACAAATTAGACAAACATAGATCCAAGGTTATTAGGGTTGCATGTACACTTAGGAAGTGTTAGAATGCTCAAAACCCATCGGTGGTATCAGAGCCAGGTTTGTTTGTTCTTATTTGTGCTTAAAAGTTGAAAACAGAATCGAAAAATTTGTTGTCTGCGAATGGACTCATCGAGTCTATTGGGGGGACTCGTCGAGTCCATGTGTATCTTCAACCAACTCGGCGAGTCATGTTCATGCACTCGGCGAGTAGGGTCGAATGAGTGCAGAATTTCGATTCAGTTGCTGGAAAATGAATTAGAAACATTACCCTAAACTGTTTTAGTAAATGTAAACTTGTTTTTGGTGGTGTAATGTCTTGCTAATTCATTTACAACAACTAGTTATCAAAAATTACAAAGTTTTATGTAATTTTTGATTGTGTTCATATTCATGTTCTTGTTCTTATGATGTTTTAGATGATCATAGGAATTATTTGTAACCTATTTGGTAGTTTAATTCTTGATCATAATGTGTTTTAATGGAGTTCATAACTTATCCTTAAGTTATGGAAAACCAAGAGTCACACTTGAGTTAAAACCATTAAGAAAAACACAAGAGTTATAAAAAATGAAGAGTCTTCATTTTATGACTCTATTAAACTCATAAGTTACAAGAAATGAAAAGTTTTGAAAGTTACAAAACTTGCCCTCAAGTTTTGGAACAAGTAAAGTTAAGTTAAAACTTTAGTTCCAACCCCTAGAATTTTAAAAGTTAAAATTCAACACTTATACTTATATTATGATGATTTAATAATTATATATATATATATATATATGTATAAGAACAAGTCGTCTTACCGCTAGTACGCCTCATTCACGAAGCCGGTCTATAAGGTGGGTATAAGGTTGTTGCCTATAAAATGGTGACTTAATGGGTGTATATTCTCACCCACCGCTTGCTTGACTGGTGGAGGGTCGTTAGCCGAACGGGTAAGACAAGGACTTATAAATTCTCATTCAAAGTATGATGAATAAATAAAGTAACTAAATGTTTATTAAATTCCCAATCTTAGTTACTTTAGGAAAAATGTGAATAAGGTGCTAATCCATGAAATTACACTTTACACTTTGTCTGAGTCGTTGGTGGAGCGTGTGTGGTTAACCGGCACACTAACTTGGACTTAACAAGGTAGGTAAAGGGTGACTTAAGGTTTATTATAGTATCGGTGGAGCGTGTGTGGTTTACCGGCACATCGATTGAGTGATAAACTTTAAGGCTACCAAGTGATTTGCATGGTTACTTCACACCTCGTTTTGTGATCCTCGGCATCCCAGTCACAGAACCTGGAGGGCACTCCCGAGATTGAAACATGCCTTTGAAAAGTTCATTGGATCTCAAAGAATCTAGGAGTTTCTAAAAACCAATAAAAACTAAATATTTATTATTTCGGTTTTCGTGGTGGAAATTGGTGAATCGTCATTCACCTACCTTTCAAATATGGTATAGCTTAGATTACGGCATACCTCTTCTAAGTTATATTATATTGTGATTGGATCCTAGCCTTAATATTACATTTGGGTGTTTTATTAAGGACTCTCTAAATTCTAAACTAAACTTGTTCTTCTTTTTCAGATGTCTTCAAATAATGCTTCTGGCTCGAATCCTAATGGCTCCTTTACTCTTATGAGTCTGTGTGGGAAAGTCACCTTTGATGGATCCAACTTCAATAAGTGGATCAGAAACATCAGGATGATTACCCGCTACGAGGACAAAGAATATGTCCTTGACAAGGAGCTTAAGGAAATTGACGAGTCCACTGCAACTCCCCAGGAGATCGCTGACTTTCATACTCATGAAAGAGATGCAACCAAGGTGGCTTGCATCATGTTAGCCACCATGACAGCTGAACTCCAAAAGTCTTTTGAAGACTTCTACCCTTATGAAATGCACCAAGATTTGATGGAAAGATACCATCAAAGTGCACGACAAGAGAGGTACGAAGTCATCTGCTCCATGATAACGACCATGATGAAGGACGGAGAGTCCGTCACGAGCCACATGCAGAAAATGCAAAGGTATGTGGATCGGTTGTTGAAGCTCAATGTGAACTTCCCTGAGGAGCTTGCAATAGATATCATTTTGCACTCCTTACCATCGTGCTATGATCAATTCCGCATGACATATCACATGAACAAGGAAGAGGTCACCCTCAGCAAACTTCAGGGACTTCTCAAGACCGCAGAAACAGGTCTTAAGGGGAAGTCGGTTGCTATCACTCCTACTCCAGACTCAACTCCGGTCTTGGCAATCGGGCAAAGTCGAGGGAGGAAGAGAAAGAGATCTTCAAAGGGTACCAAGGCTCGGACCCTTGATGGCTCTTCTTCAAGTGGAACCAAGAAAGGTTTCATTACTCCTTCTTCTGACCCAAAAGAGGCTGAATGCTTCTATTGCCACGAAAAAGCTCATTGGAAGCGGAACTGCCCAAAGTACCAGCAAGATGTGAAGGATGGGAAAGTCAAACCCAACCATGCAGGTATTTACACTATCATTTCTAATAACTCACCCCATTCGAAATCTTGGGTCCTTGATACAGGTTGCGGTATTCATATTTGTTGTGACTTGCAGGGACTAGGAAGAAGTGAGAATGTGGAGCAAGGAAGAATAAACTTAATCATGGGGAATAGGAAAGTTACACCTGTCACCAAGATTGGAGTTTATACTTTATCGCTAAGTAGTGGGTTAAATTTAGATTTGAATAAATGTTGTTATTCGCCAGAAATGGCAAGAAATATTATTTCCTTTCATGCATTGTACAAACAAGGTTTCACCTTTTCGTTTGATAATGAAGTTGGTTCGATTAATGCTTTCTTTAATAATGTACTTTATTTTAAAGCATTACCTTGTGATGGTGTGTATGAAGCTGTATCTATTGTAGATAACTTAGGAAATAATGTTTTGTGTATTGATTCTACTAATAATAATAACTTGGATAAAGCATCATTATGGCATTGTCGTCTTGGACATATAAGCAAGAAACGCATAGGCCAACTCCAAAAGGATGGAGTCTTGGAGTCGTTTGACCTAAAGTCAAATGATAGTTGCGAATCATGCTTACTTGGAAAAATGACAAAGTCACCCTTCACAGGCTCATGTGAAAGGGGTGAAGGTTTGTTGGACCTTGTACACATGGATGTGTGTGGACCATTCAAACATGCCACAAGGGATGCTAATCGTTATTATTTGACTTTTACCGATGATTACAGTAGATATGGATATGTCTACCTAATCAAGCATAAGTCAGAGACTTTCGAGAAGTTTAAGGAATTTAAACAGGAAGTCGAGAATCAATTGGGCAAGAACATTAAGATGCTTCGATCCGATCGAGGTGGTGAGTATCTTAGTTCAGAGTTCCTCGACTATCTAAAGGAATGTGGGATTGTCTCACAATTGACACCTCCCAGGACACCGCAGTTGAATGGTGTGGCTGAGAGGCGTAATCGAACCTTGTTGGACATGGTTCGTTCCATGATGAGTCGAGCTTCGCTACCAATCTCATTCTGGGGGTATGCCTTAGAGACTGCCGCCCATATCCTTAATCTAGTCCCTACAAAGAAAGTTGCCAAAACTCCTCACGAGATGTGGACTAGTAAAGTACCTAAACTAGACCACATCAAGATTTGGGGATGCGAGGCTTTCGTGAGACGCGAGACTCGTGATAAGCTCGAACCCCGAAGCGAGAGGTGTATTTTCATCGGCTACCCACAGCAATCCTTTGGTTACCTCTTCTACAGACCTAGTGACAATGTGGTCTTTGTAGCAAGAAGAGCAGTCTTTCGAGAAAGAGAGTTTATAAGCCAAGGAGACAGTGGGAGGCAAGTTGATCTTGAAGAAATTCAAGAATCAAGTGGTGAAGGAACTTCAAACTCTAGCCCTCAACTTGAGGAGGAAACTCCTGTTGAGCCAATTGACGAATATGTACCTCTGAGGCGTTCCACGAGAGTTAGGAGTGCACCTGAGCATTACTATGGATTCCATATTACTGCAGAAGGTGAGACACTTATTAGTGATGAGACACTAGTAAGTCAAGATGACCCTAACAGCTACGAGGAAGCCATGGCGGGCCCCGAGTCTGCCAAATTGAAAGAGGCTATGGATAGCGAGATACAATCCATGTATGACAATCAAGTTTGGAACTTGGTTGAGAATGTACCAGGTCGAAAGACTGTAGGGTGCAAATGGGTCTTCAAGAAGAAGACCGATATGGATGGTAAAGTACACACTTATAAGGCTAGACTGGTTGCAAAGGGTTTCTCTCAAATTCCTGGAGTGGACTATGATGAGACCTTTTCTCCGGTAGCCAAGATTAAGTCTATTCGGGTTCTGTTAGCCATAGCCGCATTTCATGACTATGAAATTTGGCAAATGGATGTCAAAACCGCTTTCCTTAATGGAAAGTTGGCTGAAGATGTTTACATGAGTCAGCCAGAGGGTTTTGTCAGTAACGAGTACCCTAATAGAGTGTGTAAGCTTGAGAAATCCATTTATGGATTAAAGCAAGCACCTCGCAGATGGAATCTTTGCTTTGATGAAAAGGTCAAGGAATTTGGCTTTTCTAGGAGTGAAGATGAATCTTGTGTATATGTCAAGGCTAGTGGGAGTATAGTTAGCTTTTTGGTATTGTATGTGGATGACATACTACTCATAGGAAACGACATTCCAACCTTGCAGGAAGTAAAGTCCTGGCTTGGAAAATGTTTCGCTATGAAGGACCTTGGTGAAGCTGCCTATATTTTGGGGATAAGGATTTTGAGAGATCGGAATAAAAGACTAATTGGACTTAGTCACAGTACCTACTTGGAGAAGATTCTGAAGAGATTCAAAATGCAAGACTCCAAGAAAGGAGAGTTGCCCATCCAGAGTAGCGCCAAGCTGAGTAAGACACAAAGCCCTAGCACTGAGGCTGAGATAGCAGAAATGAGTCGAATACCTTATGCTTCGGCTGTAGGTTCGATCATGTATGCTATGACGTGTACTCGACCTGATGTAGCCTTTGCCTTGAGCATGGTTAGCAGGTTTCAGGGGAACCCTGGCAAGGCACACTGGATTGCGGTAAAGAATATTCTCAAGTACCTACGAAGGACTAAGGACTGGGTCCTTACCCTCGGTGGGAGTGATGACTTGAGAGTTGTAGGGTATAGTGATGCTAGCTTCCAGACTGATAGGGATAACTTCCGCTCTCAGTCAGGCTGGGTCTTTACCCTAAATGGAGGAGCAATTTATTGGAAGAGTTCCAAGCAAGAGACAGTGGCAGATTCTACTTGTGAATCAGAGTATATTGCAGCTAGTGAAGCAGCAAAGGAGGCGTTATGGCTGAGGAACTTCATTGGAGACCTTGGAGTTGTACCAGCTATTAAAGAGCCGATGGAAATTTTCTGTGATAGTGAAAGTGCTGTTGCCTTAGCCAAGGAACCAAGGGATCACGGGAGATCCAGACACATCGACAGAAAATACCATTTCATCAGACATCGGATCGAAGAAGGAATCCTCGTGGCAAAGAGGGTATCATCGGATGAGAACCCAGCAGATCCCCTCACGAAGGGACTGACTCGGGTTAAGCATCTCCAGCATGCTCGGAGCATAGGGCTGAAGGATGATATTAGATTTAGTAGTTAGATAATCTCGAAATTTGTAAAGTGTAATTGACATTTGATGATGAATAAAAGTGTTTTATTTATGAGTAAAGTGTTGCTATCTCTTGTCGATCGTTTACTATATTTCTTTTGCATGTTTTGACTTCCAGAATAATTTTGTTTGGTATAACATATTATTCAAACCTCCACAGTCGGTCATATGTCGGAAGTAGGTATGAATCAAGACTGTCATGATTGGTCGTAGAGGTCTGGGACAAGGCTACAACAATCATGAGTGCTCATAAGTTCTGAGCATTGGACTCAACCCACGCTCACTGGAATCACTTCATGGAATTCTATCTCGAGTGATCGTGAGACGGTAATATCATATAAGTCTTTAAACCTAGAGATATGATTTGTTACTTAAGAGTTGGTTATGCATTGATTGTACGAAAAACGCATTGGTAACTCGATGTTATAAAATTGTGCTCTTATGTGTAATTCAATGAGTAGTAGAACAAACATATGAGTCGAAGTTTATCTATTCCTTCTTGGATTAGAAGCTGATATCTGGGCCCCTCGATGATTTTCTTTTGACCTATGTACCGGGCCCGGTCAGAACTAAATTGATGTGTTCAATAAAGTTCTTTGTCAAACAAATCGGAAATCGGGAAACAAATGTTGGACAATAAGTAAGACATTGTTCCATGTATTTGTCTGACTGATATCTAGAACAGAGGATTATATGATCACTTATCTTAAATGGCGTACCATCATCTTCTCAAGTTTCGAGAAACCTTGTAAAGAGCTACGATTGCCGATCGGTTCCTGAAGTCATACTTGCAGTAATAGTTACTAGACTTATCCAAGTGGGAGACTGTTGGATAAGGTGTCTAAGTCCATAACTATTTCTGGTATGTACTTGACCCGACCCGGCATGGTCCATTTGGGTTGCATGGCACCATGCAATTGGATAGACTAAATGAGAGAAATAACGCTTGGAGATTATTAATATATTATAAGTTCTAATATATTAATAATATTATTTGATTAGTTTGATCAAGAATTAATTTAGAATTAATTAAGTGATCAAAAGATAACTAATTAAATATATGGGTTGATTAAGTAAATCATCCATATCTTGTATAGTGGGCTAAAAGGCTCCATGGATCATCAAGTTGGGTTCCACCCATAGGATGCTCCATGGATGCTCCATGGGAGTTACAAACCCATGGGTCATGGAAATGAAGAGTCATGACACATTAGGGTTTAACCCTAGATGTGTCAACACTATATAAGTAATATGATCTCCTCCCAAATCGGTTACACATATACACTAAGTAATAGAGGGCTTGGCCGATTTTTGAAGAGTGTGTATTCTCTCATAAGTTCTTCCAAGAGCATTAGGTGTTGTGTGAAGCATTTGAGGCATCACACTTGGGGTGCTAGGCTCACAAGGTTTCAAGGAACACAAGCAACAACAAGGTAAGTTATTCTATCTATACTTTATGTTAAAATTGTTCCCCATGTATGCTAGATAGGAATATAACCTTGGAAATCAACTTTGCATGACAAATTAGACAAACATAGATCCAAGGTTATTAGGGTTGCATGTACACTTAGGAAGTGTTAGAATGCTCAAAACCCATCAGGATTATCCATGGGTCATCCCATGGACTTAGTCCAGCATAAGGAATCTTGGATCACAAGCCCACATATATAAGAATGAATCATTTACACAATCAACCCATATATTTAATTAGTCTTCTTTTGATCACTTAATTAATTCCAAATTAATTCTTTATCGATACTAATTAAATAACCTTATTAATATATTAGAACTTATAATATATTAACAAACCTTAAGTGTTATTTCTCTCATTTTAGTCTATCCAGATGCGTGATGCCATGCAACCCAAATGGACCATGTCGGGTCAGATCAACTCTTACCAATTATAGTTATGGACTTAGACATTAATCCAACAGTCACCCACTTGGATAAGTCTAAAACTATTATTGCGTATGACTTCAAGAACTGACTGGCAATCGTAGCTCTCAAAAGCTTCTGTCGAACTCTGACCTTGTAGATTAACTCTGACCTTGTCAATGACTTGTCCATTAGATAAGGGATCATATATTCGTCCATTCTAGATATCATATGGACTGAGACATGGATTATAATCATTCTCTCTATCCATTTGTTGTTTCCCGATTTCCGATTTATGACGACTGACTAATTGACCAAATCAAATCAGTCCTGGCCCGGCCGAGCACTTCCATTTTTCATCATCAAATCATCAAAGGGCCCACAGATATCGCTTTTATCCTGAAGGTAAAAGGAATGGATAAACTTCGACTCATATGGATTGTTCTACTACTTGTTGAATCATACACAAAGGCACGTTTTATAACACCAAGTTACCGAATGCCTTTTCGTGCAATCAATGTACAACCAACTCATAGTAACAACTCATATCTCTAGGTTTGAAGAATATAAGATATTATCGTCTCATGATCACTCGTGATAAAATCCATGAAGTGATTCCAATGAGCGCGGGTTGAATCCAATACTCAGAACTTATGAGCACTCATGAGTGTTGTAGCCCTTTGTCCAACATCTTAGACCTCTACAAGCCAACCCATGACAGTCTTGATTCATATCTACTTCCAACGTATGACCGACTGTGGATGGTTTGAATAACTTAGTCAATCAGAACAATGACCTAGTTATTATGGAAGTCAAAACATGCAAAGTGAAACACAATAATAATCGAATCCAATATGGTCTCAAAACTTATGAATATAAATAAAACACCTTTTATTTATCACCATATGATTACGCATTATTCATTGTATACTATTTCAGCTATCAACTTTTCTCTTGAATTAAAACAATAGTTGTCCCATGCTCCAAGCAGGCACACTATGTTTTTCTAATCACTAGTCATGCCACACACCAAGTATGCATACTATGTTTGTCTATGATCTTTACTAGTGAAATAGATCAATTGAACATAACTCCAATGATTCTCATTTCATAGTCCCAAATCTTACTGCAAATGAAAGAATCCAAATTCATGCCATTTACTGAAATATGTTAGATTCTAAACTTATATGCATTGATCCTCTTGTAATGATTATGCACAAATTCACAAATACTTGGCAACAATCATTACAGAGTATTCCAAAGGAGATCAACTCCTTGGAAACATCCTTCTTGCATTAAGTTTCCTAATCATACAGATTGAATACTTTCTAACTTTGAAGCATTTCCATATTCCATTTTGACTATCACTTCTGAACAAGAGTTGCCTCCTTACAGATTATGTCAATATGGTCCTTCCAGAATTAATATTATACTTCCAACTGTCCTTGAGCAACCAGTCTTTGGTAAACCTTAGATTGTCCTCAACAATTGCTTAATCATTTTAGTCATATCAATTTCTAGACCTTTTTCCCTTCTTCATGCCCCAGGCATTTGGAAAAACTTAGAAAGAGTAAATATAGCACATGTAATCGATCCTATATCCAAAGAATATGGGATACGATTCATGATGTCTCACATAAAGACTAAACCAGTCTTTTGCTATAATATTTCCAATTCTATTTGCCAAGTTCTCATAATTCAGATTATGAAAAGGGATGACGTAATCATAATCGAATTTTAGAACGCAAATAATGAACCCATGTATAGAATTTCCTTATGTTGAGCTATCCCAACATGAAATTCATATATATTCTTGACTAAATACGATTAAGACCTCAATCTAAGCTTTTAGATTTGAGATGAAGTATAATTTCTTCTCCCTTAATTATAGCAAAACAATGTTTTCAACCCCTGCAACCTCACGAATTGAAGCTTTTGTTTTCTATAATTAACGGCTAACTTGCAATACTTATCATAATTATCATTCTTCCACTAACATGATGATTATTAGCATAACACTTATGCTCCCACTAGCTTTGACATGTACCCAGAAATCAACTGAACTTCTAGAAATCAATACTTTATTGACTTTCTTACCAAAGTTCAGATTTTTGATACTAGATTACCTTAATAAGACTTTATCAATATCATACACCTCTCTTAGATAGCTCACATTTGTGTCTAAACAATTATGAAGAGGGATGTCGTAATCATAATGTTTAGACCTTTAGTCATTCCCACAATTGCTATCTACTCAAAATCTACTTAGTGAAAGAGTTTCCTTACCATCATTTTCATGAATCGGAGAGAAACCTTATGACACTTACATTTAATGGTGTATGTGTTCTTATCCATGTGAATTGTCAAAACCATAGTCACAAGACAAGGATAATGACAAATCCAAACTCGTATGGATTGAACTTGTGCAATCTTAACTTCTTGCCACCAGGCAGCTCAAGGGCCTGCCATTGCTTCCAAGTAGCTATGCAAACAATTGAGAACATGTAGAACTCAAATGTATAGCCAACTTAACTGGAATAGGCACATAAATGTCAGCACAATAAGTTATAAACCTCTACTTGTGTGCTAGTGATAAAATACAGGTTTTATTCTTGATTAGTTCTTGAGACTTTCAAGACCTTAAAGACTCCCACTATCCTCTTGACATATAAGACTCTCTTTTCAAATATTTAAGAGATAGTGTGGATTCTAATCAAGACAAACACTTCACACAATTAGCCTTAGTTGGTCTTTGTTTTATCCAAAACATCACAACTTACCAATTTCAAATGTACAAGAGCAGAAAACTTTTACTCTTACATTTGAATAGTGTTAACAAACCCTCTTTAAGATATGTCACTCAAGTTACAATCTTGGAGTATGACTCTAAGAATTGTTTTGGAACGAAGTATGACTCATCTTTTTGATTTAACCATTCCAACAATTCAAGATTCCTCTTCTTAGTCATAAGAATGCACTAAGATGACTTTAGAGGACCAATTATGATATGGTATCTTAATCATTAAGATGATCATAAACATGATACTAAAGTACTCTCCCATCTTTTCAGATTTGAGAAACTTTTATCCTTTTGCCTAATTTGATTCTTCTTATTCGCTCTGCCATACATTGGAATCCTTTCCGATGTCTCAGAATTACACTTAAGCTTGTAAGTATAACCATATTTACTGAGCTTTAGTAAATTATGACGAATAATCTTCTTGATCTTTTGTGGTGGACTTGACTAGTGCACAAGAATGTGTACTCGATCCCTTAGTCCTTTCCTTATTCAAATAAGGAATTAGTCTTAATTTTCCAAGCTGAAAGTTCTCATTCATCATACTATACAACTTGCATGATTCCAAGTTTCGATCCAATTGAACCTTGGGTGATGAGAATCTTTCCTTATTTGGTAATATTAGACACTACCACAACCGAAAGAATCAAATCCATTTTTCAAATATTGTTATCAGTGGAATATTATAAGCAACAAATTTTCACTAATGTCATTGTAAGGATACTTAAAATAAATAAAATCAAAACCTTTTTCATTTATTTTAAAACTTTGCGGAAAAACTTATCCTTACAATCCATATGAAAACCTTGTTGTTATCTATTCCTAAGCAATATAAATATCATAACTCTTAAGTAATAGCCCAAAATTCTGATCACTAAACCATGCGATTGAAATCCATCTTTGCGAGCATGTACTTAACAGAGTTAGACAATGGACTTTACCTGAAGTAGAGCCAAACTTATTGACTTTAACATCCTTAGGTAAATTTGGCAGCTTCGCAACCAATGCCCCTTCCTTTGGCAATAGTTACCTATGGACCCTTGATAATGGGACTATCTCAGACTTAGCCTCTCTCTTTACCATTTGGTCAACCGAGTTGACTATGGCCGATCCCTTTCCATTACGAAGAGAGCTTTACTGGATATCCAATGTCATTATTGTCAATGTCCACAAGTTTTAGGAAGTTGATCTTAGCAAACAGATAAGATCATTAAGGGTCTTGTCATAGTCTGTTTCGTAGGAGTCCCAAAGGAACTCACTATGTGACTTTAAAAGTGATTGAACCACCAACTTTCACAAGACTTTGACACCCGACTTGTCAATATGTGACTACATCTCCAAGATGTGATCATACATAGACCTTTGCTTGCCAATAGGGCTTGAGTGACCTTAAACTTTTCAAGAACTTGTGGGTTAGGTAGAATAATTGGAGGAGGTGAAAGAAGTATGATTTCCATGGGACATCATCTTCATTTAGGAAAGCTTGTTTCAAGAGATTTGGAAAGATCATAAATGTATAAACCAAACATCTTTTTGGGAGATATTCAAGATAGTTGATTTAAAGTCCTTAATATGACACCCAATATGAAATATTAAGGCTAGAACCCAACACAATACTTTTATAACTTGGAAGAGGGATGCCGTAATCCAAGCTATAAAATATTTGAAGGTAGGTGAATGACGATTCACCAATTTCCACCAATATAAACTAAATGTATTATTAGGTTTTAATTGGTTTTGAAACTCCTAGATCTTTGAGATTCATTGAACTTTTCAATGGCATGTTTCAATCTCGAGTGTGCCCTTCAGGTTTTGTGACTGGGATGTCGAGGATCACAAAACAAGGTGTGAAGTAACCATGCAAATATACTAGGTACCCTTAATATTTACCCCTTAATCGATGTGCCGGTTAACCACACACGCTCCACTGATACTATGATAAATATTAAGTTACCCTTTGCCTACCTTGTTAAGTCCAGGTTAGTGTGCCGGTTAACCACACACGCTCCACTAACCGACTTAAACAAAGTGCAAAGTGTAATTTCATGGATTAGCACCTTATTCACATTTTCCTAAGTAACTAAGATTGGGTATTTATAAAAGGTTTAGTTACTTAGTATTTATCATTAATACTTTTAAAGAAGGGAGAATTATAGTCCTTGTCCTACCCGTTCGGCTAACGACCCTCCACCAGTCAAGGAAGCGGTGGGTGAGAGTGGACACCCATTAAACTGCCATTTTATAGGCAGTAACCTTATACCGCCCTTATAGACCGGCTTCGTGAGTGAGGCCTACTAACGGTAAGACTGACTTTACTCTTATACATATATATATATATATATATATATATATATATATATATATATATATATATATATATATATATTATTAACTTATAATATTATAAAGTATAAGGGTTGAATTTTAACTTTTAAAATTCTAAAGGGCTAACTTGGAATTAAAGTATTCATAAGAGAAAACTTTTCAAATTCCAAAACTTGAGGGCATGTTTGAAAATATTCAAAACTAATTAATTCCATAACTTATGTGTTTAAAGTAGTTTTAATCCAAAAACTCTTCAAGTTCCATAACTTCAGGACAAGTTATGGAAGACTTTAAACTAATAAAAGAATGTAACTTTTTCTTTATTTGTAACATATGGAATTAATTAAGGTTACACATTTTAATGATTTAATGAAGTGACTCTTGAACCTCCATAACTTGAGGACAAGTTATGGAGTCATCAAAGCATTCAATGAAAACAAGACTCTTCATTTTTGTAACCTATGTTAACTTTTATGAGTTTTAAGATTCATAAATGTGACTTTTAAGTTACATAAACACATTTTATGAACTTCTTTTGGATTAATTTGGTTAAATGCAAAGATATAAGATACTTATTAGATTAAATTGTATTTTGCAACCAAAAGGAACACTCTTGAAGATAAAGGACCAAAATTGCCTTGAATTGGAACTTTGAAGAATTAGTGCTTAAAAGAAGGAAATTCTAGCTAAAAAGTCAATCTTACGATGTAAGGGGTTAAATCTCATGACGTGAGACCCAATTTCTAGAAGATTAACATACAGGAAGTCAGAATCTGTGTTCAATACGAATAGATAACAAACTCATGATGTGAGCCATCAATGATCACAACGAGAGCAACATATTTACCAAAACTATTAATATTCCTTCATTCTTACGGGTTTGAGAGGCTTGGAAGGTTTTCAGAGAGATTTTTGGAGGAGAATTATTCATAAAAACCAAATTCAAAGCATTCTAAGAAGCAGATTAGCTTGAAGATCAAAAGATCGAAGAATACATTCTTACATTGGTGTGATACACTTAGATCATGTCAATTTTAATTGGATTTGTGTTGTATTTTTAGCCATGAGTAGCTGAATTTAGCTGCTTGCGTTTAGCTAGATGAAGCTTTAACTCTATGGTTTAGTTTATCAAATTATTGATTTTAATAGTTGGTTTTGAGCTTGTGTTTGATTATCTTTACCTAGCATGTTAATATTTGATGCTTGGATTGCTTGAATTCAGGTTTTGTGTAGATTAGTGATCATTAAATTACATGAACTTGTTACTTAATACTTTAGTGACTGTTAAATTGCTAGAGCTAGGATCGACCCAATCTTAGATAAGTGATAAAAGTAACTAATTTAGTTGTGTCGGAGAACATAAATTATGACCATAATTATATTTATTTAAATCAATCTTACATAGCTTATCTATATCTGATAGTTGATTTTGTGTTTGCTTGTGTATTACCATGCATTAGTGAAAACATTAGTGAATTTGGACTTGAAATACTAATAACATAATATTTTATAACCAACATCAATAATCCATAATTAGTAGCTACCCACCGAAGAAAAGTGGATTCGAACTAAACAGGAGTGTTTTTATTAATTGATTGAAATCGTTGGTTAACATTTTAAGTTTGTCTGAACTTGCAAAATCAGATAAAAAACCAATGTCACTTTTGCTTGTTTTTAGGTTAATTTTTGTTAATTAAATTTGTTCCTTGTGTTCAACCCCATCTTAATTTACTATACTATACACTGGCTAGGTGCACTGCCTAAAGGTGCAATAGAAGATAAGTAGTTAGGATATGAATTTAAGATTAGATAGGTGATATCTTTTGCACACATCATTAGCTCACACCAATATGAGCTCCACAAAGCACAAAGCAAACAACATTCAGGTAGTAACACCTTAAAACACAGAGGCATCATCCAACTCATTTGCTACTATGATACTAGGAACTTCCACTAAAACTATCGGTTGCCTTATGCATGCAAATTATACACAAAAAGGGATCACATAGACGGTCGAATGGATGATTATGCCCTAAGCCCATAACCAGACAAGGAACGGGAAATAATGCCAAATCAATCCTTCTAGGGTTATATGATCCTTATTGTATACAATTTTTAAAGCATACACTTAGAAATCAATTCCACCAACATATATTCCAAGTCTGACATAACATCAAATTCCTCATAGGCTACAAGGCATCATAAATCAGGCAATTATATACAACATCTAGAATCCTTACTAGCATGCAGTTCCAAAAGCTAAATCAATAGGAATATCTCCTATCATTCTATCATGCAATCCTGAGTAGATTCTTAGCCTTAATCTAGCATGCAATTCTCATATACCCATACCAAAATAATAAGCATAACACATGTATGGGTATTTTGGGAAATACTTACTTGAGCTCGGCTTATTGCATGCATCGCACCCCTTTTTCTTAAAAACCATTTTGGAAAATCATTTTTCTTTTTAAAAGATTTTAGAAATCCCTAGTTTGAGTTTAGAAACACCCTAGAATGTGCCTGAATTCCTTAAAGAAAGGCTCTGATAACAACTTGTAACGTCCCAAAAATATCAAGTAAAATTATCATTTTAAATAAGTTGAAACCATTCATATATTATCCCAAAAGACGATCAGAGTAAAAGTATTCTCAAAACATCAGAGTAAAATCATAATCAACCATCACGAAATAAATCTTCAGGAGATGTAGTGCGATCAAGTAGGGCTCTTCTTTTTAAAACTGGAAGTACCTAAAAATGTTTAAACCACAAAACCGTAAGCATAAAGCTTAGTGAGTTCTCCCCGAAATACTACATACACCATATATATATATATATATATATATATATATATATATATATATATATATAACAGCACGTAGCAATGGCGGGTCCGTATCAATCCAGAGTTCAAAATGACTCCATATAACAGCATGTAGCTGTGTCGAGTCCATAACAACCCCGGGTCTGAATCAACCCAGACTCCACAATGACCCCATATAACAGCATGTAGTTGTGTCGGGTCCGTAATAATGTAACACCCAAAGTTTCGAAGGCCAAGAAAGAAAGAAAAGCCCTAATTTAAGGGTAGACTCGGCGAGTCCAAGGAGGGACTCGGCGAGTCCGAGCGGGATCCGGGTTGAGGAGTAAGCGACCGACTCAGCGAGTCGGCCAAGGTAACTCGGCGAGTCTGGTCTGAACAAGGAAAACCCTAATCCCGGGAGTTGTATCCTATTTAAAGGGTGTTATGTCCCTCCCTCAGTCGCCATATCACCCTAGAGAGCCAGTGCACCCTTGATTTCGGGAGAGCTTCCATCATTTTGAGATTTAAAGCTTGGAGGAAGGAACTTTGGGGAAAGGAACTTGAAGGGCAAGTAGGTTGCTTCAAGGAGGAGGTGTAGATCCGAGATCTACTTCAGTGGTGTTCATCTTGGAGGTAACAAGCTGCTACCTCCCCTCATTTGCACCTAGATCTTTGTGTGTGTTTTAGGCATTCTTGGCTTAAGAGTAACCTTTGAGCTAGAGGTTCAGATCTGAGGTTGCTACCTCAGATCCATGCTTATTTTGGTCTAGAATTCCGTAAAGTATCAGCCCTTGAGTGGATCATGGAGCCTTTTGCCTTAAGCCCTAGTTTATAGCATATTTTGCCTAGATCTCCTTCTCTACACGTAAAGTTTGCAACTTTACGTGGGGAAAAGGCTTGGGAATGGTGGATCTACAGTTTGGAGTTCATGCATGACTCAAATGTCCTCTGCATGTAAGGATATCTGAAGGGACTCGGTGAGTCCTTTGAGTGGACTCGGCGAGTAGCATGAAGTTGTGGAGAAACTCAACGAGTGGGATGAACAACTCGTCGAGTCGTATGAAGATTGCCTTGTACTCGGCGAGTCTATTCTTGGACTCGGCGAGTCAGGTCGTGAAACCCCAAACCCTTCGAGTTGAGACTCGAATCAGTGAGTCGGGTGGAGACTCAGTGAGTTGGACAGGTATGGACTCAGAAATCGGTAGACTCGGCGAGTCATGGACTGACTCGGCGAGTCGAGTCGCGAATGGAAGGAATCTGAACATTATGAACTCCGCGAGTCACTAGGGTGACTCGGCGAGTAAGGTTGACCTGGAAGGTTGACTTTGACCAGTACTTTGACTTTGGACCAGGGTGGACTTGGTTGTCTTTCGGGGGTCAGTTAGACTCAGTGTTGCATTGATATTGGTAGTTTGGGGAGCAAGGGGAGCAGGAGTTCCGTGAGTTGTCGGGCAGCAACTAGTGAGATCATCAGCAAGTTCAGCCAGTGCAAGTGAGTTTCCCTTTGTGTAAATGGGTCTAAGGCCACAATGTCGGCCCATGTAGTTATGAGTAGAAGACCCGGGGTTTAGCCCTAGGCACAGTATGCTAGTATTATTTTCAGGACGAGGTCCGGTAATAGCGGGCGGGTGCCCAAGGAATTGTTTATATGATAGTTTATACTTGTTGTCTGTGTGATACATGTATGTGCCTGGTAGGGAGGTGAGTGTGGGTGAGGTCCCGTATCTCACCAATAGCAGAGTGTGGATGGGGTTCCATATTTCATTAGTAGCAGAATAGGGGCGAGGCCCAAACTAGAACAGGAGTGAGAGTGGGCTAGGCCCGTACCTCATTACCATTAGGAGCGTGGACGGGGTCCCATGACTCATCAGTAGCAGGACATGGGCGAGGCCCAGGATAGGTGAGGCCTTAGGACAGAACCAGTTGTATGTGTTAGTTATGTGTTGTGAAATGTTTATGTGTTATTATTTGTTAGCGGGTGAGGCCCTGTGACAGGCGAGGCCTAAGTAAAACATATATGTATCCGAGCGGGGCTCGAAGCCAGGCGGGGCCGTTGTAGCGGGTGAGGCCCGAGGTAGGGGGCGAGACCCAAGATAGTGGGCATGACCCAATATGTGCAATATGTGGTTATGCATGATATGTGGTAGGGTGGGGAACTCACTAAGCTTCGTACTTACGGTTTTCAATTTTGGTTTCAGGTACTTCCGGTAGCGGAGGGAAGAGCTCGGGGTGATCGCATGGCACACACCATAGATTAGATAGTTTGAGAATGTTTACTCTGATAATGAACATGTGTTTTGAAAATTTATACTCATATTATGTTTTGGAATGATGACTTTACTTTAAGTAATGATTTATTAAAAGAAATTTTTTGTCTTAAATTTTGGGTCATTACAAATAACCCCCAAGTCTATTTCACCCCATATACATAAGCATATATGAGTATCATTAAGACTCACAAATACAACAAAAACATATAGACATATCAGCAAGTGTCACAAATACAACTATCTTCCTACCCTACATAATCCAGTACGTCGGCATTGGTTCCTTCGACCCACGAGTACAGTGATGAGACTTGCCTAAACTACTCAACAGAAGCCCAATAGTTACTTCAGCATCAGAACAGCCAACCCAAACTCCCTAAACCCAAATTGAGACCAATCCTTAGTCAAATACTCAATTCTACCCAAGTTTGACCAAAAGTCAGATTAATCAAAAAGTCAACGATGTCTCAGTCAAAGTTAACGTCAACTTGTGACCATTCCTTGGTCACGCTGTGAGAGTGCAACGACAAAACATTCATGATTATGGATGTCGTCACGACGTGACACATCATATTTCATGTCGTGACTTCTGGTCAGAAGGCCAAAATCTTCATTAAGTGCTTAATCTCTTCAGAGCAAGGCCCATAACCTCAGATCTAGATCCTAAATAGCTTCATAATGGATACAATTTCCAACTGTATCCATTAGAATGGTCCAAACAACCAAGATCTAGTCTTTAAGTCTGAAAGGGATCAAGAATGCATCTTTCTCAGCTAAATCCATGAAGTCCAAGACTCCAACCTACATATATGAATCAACATGATGTTTAGTTTGATAAACTTTCCAATTTTATCCATAATAATGTCTCAAGCTTTCAAGATCTAAACTTTAATACCCCAAAATGGCCTAATGACCAAAATAACTTGCATGGCTGAAAGTGAAGGCAATAGATCAAAACTTTCCTAGTCCATGAGGTCCAAGAAAACATTCTAAACTTATCAAAAAGCTGTTGGATTCCATATATGAAACATACAATGTTCTTGGGACCTTAGAGAGTAATAAAGTTGAAAACTTTATTCCCAACTCTCACTCAAAAATCATTAAAATGAACCAAAACACCGAATACACTTAGATCCCAAGATGGAATGCAATAATTTTGGAACTTTGTAACTTATAATGGTCTAGAAGGTAAATGAAAGTTGAGATCTTCAATTGCCAATCTTCAAGGATCAATCTTGAATGAAATCGTTGCTCCAAAACTACCAAAAAACTCCAAAAATCGATGAGAGATGAGAGGAGAGTCTCAAATCTTGAAAATGGAGGCTAGGGTTTCTCCCAAGATGTTCTACATATGATGAAGGCTAAGAAAATACCCTAAAACGTTAATCCTTACCTTTAAATATCTTGAAAACCCTAAAAAAGTTGTGGGCTTTAGGTTGCACACTTCTCACATCGTGGGAATTACTTCTCAACCCGTGAGAACAGGTTTTCACCCCCATTAAACTTCAACTTCAAACATTAATAACTTCTTTATTTCCGGCATTCTTTATATGCACAAAAAGGTATTAATGAGCCCCATAACCTTATCCAATTACTTTTGACTCAAAACACACCAAAGTAAAATCATTAATTCATGAAAGAAGTCTGAAACCTCACTTTTCTCATTTTACCCTTTGACTCAAAGATACAAACCAAAGCTTTAATCACTTATCCAATATTATAATCATCCAATAATGTCTAAACTTCATTCCCTTGAAATCCAAGACTTTTACTTGATCCATTTATTATTCATAATCTTATAATAAAAAACTTCTCCAAACAGAATGTTACAATACCAAACAAGTATTAAATTTTAAAATAAAATGAAAGAAAAATATAAAATAAATACACCGAGAGTATTTTGGTAATTTCAATTTTCAAATGGATCAAATATACAATGAAACTAACTCAAAAGAACTGTTAATATCAAAAAGTCAGAGTTTAAACTAAAATCAAGAAAAAAATATATACCACAAAAACCATTTTTACAGTTTTTTCTAAAAAAAACTAAAATGACTGTAAAGAATAAAAACGTAACAAATTGAAAAACAATAAGTTAAAAACAACTTAATCGGCATTCTATTTAGATTTAACTGACTTGTGTTTAATTACTTTGTATGACAATTTGTATTTGAATTTTTAAATAATAGTATAAAACATCATAGTAATAATGATTTTTTATCATTCAAGACATCCAATTGGATATACAAGAACCCTAAGCGTCTAGTTATAAGTTGCCAATGCAACTTGCAAAACCTATTTTGACAGTTCCATTTTGTTGCTCTTTCACCAAAGCTCTTTAATTCTACTGATTCAGTCAAATTCGAATATGGCTGTCATCTGTATATTAATTTTGAAAGCCGTTGACATTTTTTTATGGTTGCAGTTTGCAATCGTTCATCAAAAATTCAAAATAGGTTACCCTACTTTCGCGTCACGTTGAATAATTTTAATGATTCTGTGAAAGATATCAGCAATTCAAAAACAATCGGTGACATACATACATGGAACCAAAAACAACAACAAATCATAAGAAGCATTCAATAACTCAGTAAATCAATAGCTCATGATCAAATCTGATGATATTAATTAAATACCACAAATCCTTATAGAGTTTTAAACAAATATAGTTCAAACCCAAAAATGGAAGCCAAAAAATTATGAATCATTCAACCCCACAGCAAATCAAAATTCCAAAAAGACAAAACGACATTTTGTTAAGATTCAATAGTTCGTAAACAAAATAAACACTGGTACTGGAATGAAGAAACAAATTTAGCCTCCAAATCCATACAAAGTTCGGCCTTGTCTCTTGAGAGCGTATACAACATCCATGGCAGTCACCGTTTTCCGGCGAGCATGCTCCGTGTAAGTCACCGCATCACGAATCACATTCTCCAAAAAGATCTTGAGGACACCTCGAGTCTCTTCATAAATCAATCCGCTGATTCTCTTAACTCCGCCTCTTCTAGCCAACCTCCGAATCGCCGGCTTTGTTATTCCCTGAATGTTGTCACGGAGTACTTTCCGGTGACGTTTTGCTCCGCCCTTTCCAAGTCCTTTTCCACCCTTTCCACGACCAGACATTTTCTCAAGGAGAATGATAAAGAATATAATGAATTGGGTTTGAATGTGATGCAGGAAATGGATTGTCGGCGTGTTTTTAAAGGTGAAACTGTTGGAGGGATTTTGAATTTTGGGCGGAAGAAGGTTTGGTGGTCGAATTCGGATCCGTGTGAAATTGTGTGGTTCATTCTGAGCCGTTGAATATTTTTCAGAGATTGATGAGATGGATTTTCCATGTGTATTTGCTCTTGTCTATTTTTCTAAAATGAATATGGTATTTTTGGAATTTTGATATGCTTGTATTTAATTTTTTTTACTTGTGATCTTTGATAAAAATAAAGTATTATAATCTATAGTATATTATTATTATATTATTATGTAAATCTTATATTTTTAAAAATAAACTAATATAGTATTACTATAATTTTTAAACTTAAATGTCAATAAAATAATATTAAACTTGAAATAAGTCTACGTCTTATGTCCTATATCTCGGTCTCCCCTTGTTATCCGGTATCTTCTATTGTTATAACAAAATTGAATTGGTTAAAGTTAAATCAAAATTCCTTCACTTTTAACATATCTGATTCAATTTTATCTCCTATATAAAAGACAGCATCCCTTCATTTATACTATAAGTTTAAGAAATCCAGAGGTTTCATTGAATTACTTGACCTGTTATTGAGTATGATCTACGATGTTGGTTCTATCTCCAACCTCTTATATTTTGCTCTCTATTTCCATCTCTTGCATCTATTTTGCTATGGTTGATTTGAAGCACATAGTGCTTATGTTTTTTGGTATTTTAATTAGATTGTTTTCGTTCAATAACATAGGGTTTTAGAAGCGATAACATACAGGGAATGTTGAGAACGATTAACACCTGTTTCGGTAGAAATTTTTTCTAAACGTCTCAAGCCTTAAATTTTAACTGCAACACTATAGCTAGGGTAGTTCATTATTCGGATAAAACCGAATTGTTCAATTGGATAATTTGAATTAGATTATTTGGTTTTGCTAATTAGAATTTTAGATTTTCGGTATGTTTTTGATGCGTAATAAAAAAATCGAATAGTCCTAAAAAACCGAATAAAATTTTAATATTCTTTTATGTTTAATATAAATCATTAAATTTATTATTTGTAAGTTATGTCTTTACTACGATATAATAAATAGAGTATCAAAACCATATAAATCCATAAAACAACAAAATATGAAATGTAATAATCTCAAACCTTAAGGGCATATTCCCGATTCAGCAATTCAAATTCAAATCCTTTGATGAATGATAATTTCATTTTTCTAAATCCAAATAGCCGATTTGCTAAATTATATATATATATATATATATATATATATATATATATATATATATATATATATATATATATATATATATATATATATATATATATATATATATATATATATATATATATATATATAGTTAGGTTTATGTGAAACGGCTTAATTTTGTGAGACCGTGATACGTATTTTTTTATTTTTTTAATTTTTTTTATTTTTTATTTTTATTTTTTTTAGTTAATTCAAGTTCCAAAAATAATATTTAAAAAAAGAAATTTTTGATTTTTCTATTTATTTTGCATTTTAAAATTATTTTTAGAATATGTACAGTGTAATATTCTATTTAGAATATTTCACGTATTTTTCAAAAAAAAATGGAATTTTTTTTATTTTTTTTTTTAGTTAATTCAAGTTCCGAAAATAATATTTAAAAAAATAATTTTTTGATTTTTCCATTTATTTTGCATTTTAAAATTATTTTTTAGAATATGTCAGTGTAATATTCTATTTAGAATATTTCACGTATTTTTCAAAAAAAAAAACGGGATTTTTTTTTAGTTAATTCAAGTTTCGAAAATAATATTTATAAAAAGAATTTTTGGATTTTTCCATTTATTTTGCATTTTAAAATTATTTTTAGATCTGGTCTCACGGTCTCACAAAATTAGAATTGTCTCAAATGAACCTGAACCTATATATATATATATATATATATATATATATATATATATATATATATATATATATATATATATATATATATATATATATATATATATATATATATATATATTAAAAATCTCCTATCTTAGCTACAGTACCTGACCACGGTACTGTAGCTTGGGTAACTTACTTTCACCGTGGTTAGTATTCGACTCTTCTATGTTAAAGATATCCCGATCCATCCATCGTCTTCCTTTCATCTCCCGCCGCTTCTTCATCTCCATCCTTCCACAAGGTTTCTCTTAGCAGATCCTTTATTCGCACACCGATGATGAGCACGAACGCAACAGATCAGGGAGGTGGGGAGGATGGTTCGATGGTGGCAAATTTGTTGAGTAGGGGAGTAGTTGACCTCTGGTCGCCCCTTTGTGGTCTAATCTTCGTCTGGTAGAGAGAGGGAAAACAGAAACACGAATGGAAATACATAAGCTCACTCCGTTTCTTCTACATTGAACTCATACTCCTTATTGCTTGCTTCTCTGTTGCATGTTCCGCCGCTTCCCACCACCCCTATAGTCTTCTTTATTTATACCATATCCAAGCCCTAAATCGATTGTCACTTGCAACTGTAGAAAGAAAAAAAGAGAACGAATGGAGACGGTGTTGACCACCGAAGAGGGCAGTAGTGGCGTGCGGTCGGAGATGTCGAGGAATCGACATACAAGAATAATCAGGTAGGTAAACATAGCTTCAAAAATCCTCGATGAAAAACCCTATCGACTCCTACATCTGGGTTCTTGAAAAATTCCATTTATCAGAGACTCGGGATTCGCGTCAGACTTTCCAGAGTAGCGTAAGACTCCTTATCCGATATCATCAGTGCTGATGCGTCCAGATTAGGTAGATTAAGGCACCCAAGACCGATAAAGTGTTCCATGGCACTTAAACCCTAATCTATATGGTATGTAGTCTTTGTCAACGAGATATTTGTCTTAATTAGAGACGGCGTCGAATTTCAGGTGGACAAGATCCCCCAGGTAAAGCATATGAATGGTGGTTGAAGCCTTTCAGCTAAACTAATTAAAGAAGCAACAAATGTTTTCTCTACAGCTATGCTTTTCTCAGCTTATGGTTGGTTTATATTTACTTTCATTTTTTTATGAAGTGTATGTATGAGGAGGGCATTTACGTCTTTTTCTTTTGAAGGGATGATTGAGTGTTATTCATCTCTACATGTTGAGTTGAAGATTAGCACAAAGGATTCAGACCATGTTGGACAAATTCTAACAACGGGGCCCCATTTAATGATCGGATACTGGGGGACCCGGACCACCATATTCCAATGAAATCAAGGTGGCATGAAACTGGTGATATAGGGAGAATAAATTATGCATTTTCAATTTCCCCTTTTTTGATTCTGTTTGTTTATATTTGCAAGTAATTTTTTCATTTATCTATGCAGATGGATATCAATCTTACCATTGGTAAATCTTCATATGGTTCTTATATCGCTCTAATTTGCATCATTTTAACTGATAAAAAGTGAAGTGAAGTGATGTTGAATACTAATTATGGAGTTGTTGGATTACCTACAGGCAATTAAAATGAAACGACCCAAAAATACGACCCGAAAATTTCGTTTTTCGATATAATCAAACCATAATCAGAGTGTCATATAATAAAACCACACGTGATGTATTCCAACATAATAGAAAACATTGTGCGGAAAACTGTATCATACTACGTCAAATCAAAACAAACTAAATCAATCCCAGGCTAAAAGCTAAAGCTGTGGTGTGTGCGATGCCGTCACCCCGAGCTCTTCCCTTCGCTTGCGGAAGTACCTGAAACCAAAACTGAAACTGTAAGCATGAAGCTTAGTGAGCTCCCCCAAACAACCACATACCATACAATAACATATAAACACATATTGGGCCTAGCCCACTGCATCGGACCAAAGTCCGGAACTAACTGCATCGGAACGAAGTCCGGAACTGACTGGGACCTTGTCCCCTGCATCGGACCGAAGTTCGGAACTGACTGACTGAACATGGCATAGCATAACACATCATCTAGCATGAACACATATACTGCATACTACATCGGGCCGTAGCCCGATACACATAACACTTAACACATAAAACATAGCACACAAATCCTGTCCGAGCCACGAAGGCATCATCATCCTAGCTACTGCATCGGACCTAAGTCCGGAAACTACTGCTAACTGAACGGGCTGGCATTGTGGCCTTAGACCCGTTCCTACTGGAAGGAAACTCACCTCGTAAACTTGCTGCTGAGTGTGTGGCTCTGGAAGCTAACGGCTGCTGCTCCTGAATCTCCTCGGCTACAAGTCCATAAACACACTCAATCAAATACTAAACACTGCACTTGGGGTAAAATGACTCTTTTACCCTTTGTCAAAGTCAACTCTCTTTTGGGCTGACTCACCGAGTTGGACCGCCCAACTCGCCGAGTCCTATTCTTACTTTTCAGTTCTACTCGCTGCTACTCGTCGAGTGTGGCATCGACTCGACGAGTACCCTCTTGATCCAAGAACTCAGACAATCTTCATCCGACTCGCCGAGCCGTATGAACAAACTCGACGAGTTGTTCGTGGTCTTAAGAAGATTGCCTTGGACTCGCCGAGTTGTATGAACAACTCGTCGAGTCCCTCCATTACTGAGTCTACCCTCAACTCGCTGCGATCACTCACTAACTCACTGGATTCACTCGACACTGCTAAAAAGGAAGGAATCGGGGACTCGCGACCCAACTCGCCGAGTCGTTCTTCCCGACTCGTCGAGTTGCCGCCATGCAACTGGTTTTCACTCGATTTTGCTTGAATCCAACACATACAATTGATAGATCTGAGTCCAATAAGCTGATTTACCACGTAAAGTTTCCAACTTTACGTGTACAACCACATGAATAAGGGAAATAAGGCTAAAAGATGCATAAAAGGGATAGATCTAGGGTTGATATGCAAAGTAACTCCAAAAAGGCAGTAGATCTGGACTCTACAACACCCAATCATTAAGATCTATAGATATCTCGACCTGTTAGGGCATTCATGCGAACATAAAGCTTGGAACAAGCATCAACTAGATTTTAGGAGAGTTCTAATGGAGGTTTAAAACATATAACAAGAGGGGAAATCGGAAAATACCTCAAATAACTCAGATTTGCCCTTGGATCTTTGCACTACACCTCTTCTCCTTGCTCCTTTCTTCTTCTCCTTCTTCAAACCTTCACAAAATGGCACAAAAACACTTAGCTCACACAAGGGAGGATTAGGGTTCTTTCTCACAGTGTTCTCAGGGTGAGGGAGGTGAGAATGGGGCTATAAGGTGACTTAAATAGTGGGCAACCCGGGGATTTAGGGTTTCACCCAGATGGATGGACTCACCGAGTCCGGAATATGGACTCGCCGAGTCCCCAGCTCACGCGTGCTCGAAGTCGCGACCCTACTCGGCGAGTCAGGCTATGAACTCGCCGAGTCCCTCTTGCAAAACTTACACAATTACCAATGAATTAACATACCGGGAACGGGTCGTTACAATTCTCCCCCACTTGTCTCAGACTTCGTCCTCGAAGTCTGCTACGGCTGGATCTGCAAATATCTCCGGGTAGTGCGCTCTCATCTCCTCCTCAGCCTCCCACATCCATTCATATCCCTTCCGGTGCTGCCACTGCACCTTCACTAGCTGAATTACCTTGTTCCTCAAGGTCTTGATCTTCCGATCCATAATCGCGACCGGCCTCTCAATATAATTCAGGCTGCTATCAACCTGAATATCCTCTAGGGGAACGACTGCTGACTCATCCACCAAACACTTCCTCAACTGCGACACGTGGAAGTTGTTGTGGATCTGACTAAGCTCCTCAGGAAGATCCAATCGATAAGCAACCTGACCCACCCGGGCCAAAACCCTGAAAGGACCAATAAATCTGGGGCCCAGCTTGCCCCTCTTCCGAAACCTGATGACACCCTTCCAAGGTGAGACTTTCAGAAGAACCATATCTCCCACCTGGAACTCCAAGTCCGAACGCCTCCTGTCAGCGTAGCTCTTCTGCCGACTCTGCGCAGTCTGCAGCCTACTACGGACCTGCTGGATCAACTCAGTCGTCTTGAGCACCACTTCTGTGCTCCCGATAACTTGCTGACCGACCTCGCCCCAACAAATCGGGGTCCTGCACTTCCTGCCATATAACATCTCAAAAGGAGGTCGATCAATGCTCGCATGATAACTGTTGTTGTACGAGAATTCCGCTAACGGAAGATACGTATCCCAACTGCCCCCAAAATCTAGAACACATGCCCTAAGCATGTCCTCAAGAGTCTGAATCGTCCTCTCGCTCTGCCCGTCAGTCTGGGGGTGGAAAGCGGTGCTGAAATGAAGACGAGTACCCATCTCGTCGTGGAACCGCTTCCAGAATCTGGATGTGAAACGGACATCTCGGTCTGACACCACCGATACCGGCACTCCATGACGTGCCACAATCTCTCGCACATAGATATCGGCTAACTTTTCCGCCGATATACTCTCCTGGATCGGAATAAAATGGGCACTCTTCGTCAACCGATCCACTACTACCCATATCGAATCCACTCCACGTGCGGTCCTGGGGAGTTTGGTGACAAAATCCATGGTGATATCCTTCCATTTCCACACGGGAATGTCTAACGGCTGCATCTTGCCGTGAGGTCTCTGGTGCTCCGCCTTGACCTTCCGGCAGGTCAAGCATCTCTCAACATACCAAGCGACATCCCGCTTCATGCAGGGCCACCAATAATCAGGTCGAAGATCTCGATACATTTTCGTCGCCCCTGGGTGGATAGAAAATCGAGACTTATGAGCCTCGTCCATCAATACCTGTCGTACTCCACCCCAGTACGGTACCCACACTCTCCCGTGAAGCGTCAACAAACCACGACTGTCATAATCAAACGAAGCTACTCGACCCACTATCCTCTCACACTTCTGCCTCTCCTCCTTGAGGCCCTCCATCTGAGCCTCCTTGATCTGCTCCAACAGCGGAGTGATCACTGTCATCCTCATACACAGATCTCTGATAGGGGCCGCCGACACTTTGCGGCTTAGGGCGTCGGCCACCACGTTGGCCTTCCCTGGATGATAAAGGATCTCACAATCATAATCCTTCAGCACGTCCAACCACCTCCTCTGCCTCATGTTCAGACTCGGCTGATCCATAAGATATCGCAAACTCTTGTGATCCGTGTATATAGTACAACGGACCCCATAAAGGTAATGTCTCCAAATCTTGAGGGCAAACACAACTGCCCCCAGCTCCAAATCGTGGGTAGGATAATTAGCCTCGTGAGGCTTCAACTGTCTTGAGGCATAAGCTACCACATGGCCTCGCTGCATCAATCTGCTCCCATACCTGTGATCGAAGCATCACAATAGACTACGAAGTCCTCTACTCCCTCTGGCAAGGTAAGGATCGGAGCCTCGCACAATCTCTGTCTAAGAGTCTCGAACGCCGCCTGCTGCTCAGGCCCCCAACAAAAAACCACCGACTTCTTGGTTAGTCGGGTGAGCGGCACTGCTATCTTGGAGAAGTCCTGAATAAATCTCCGATAATACCCTGCCAACCCTAGGAAGCTCCGAATCTCAGATGGAGACCTCGGGACCTCCCACTGCATCACGACCTCAATCTTGGCCGAATCTACCAAAATACCCTTTTGGTTGACGAGATGACCAAGAAACTGCACCTCGCGCAACCAGAACTCACACTTGGAGAACTTTGCGAAAAGTCTCTCCCTCCTCAAAGTCTCCAACACCTCCCGCAGGTGCTCCTCGTGCTGCCCATGTGTCTTGGAATATACCAAGATATCGTCTATGAATACTATCACTGACCGATCCAGCATCGGCCTGCACACACGGTTCATGAGGTCTATGAACGTAGCTGGGGCATTGGTGAGCCCAAATGGCATCACCACGAACTCATAATGACCATACCGGGTCCTGAAAGCAGTCTTCTGTACATCCTCCTCTCTAACCCTCATCTGATGATAATCGGAGCGTAGATCGATCTTGGAGAACCAAGACGCTCCCTGAAGCTGATCAAACAAGTCATCTATCCTCGGAAGTGGGTAACGGTTCTTCACCGTTACCTTGTTCAACTCCCGGTAATCAATGCACATACGATGCGACCCATCCTTCTTCCTCACAAACAGGATCGACGCTCCCCAAGGTGAACTGCTCGGCCGAATGAAACCCTTGTCTAACAGCTCTTGAAGCTGTGTAGACAACTCCTGCATCTCAGGGGGAGCTAGTCGATATGGTGCTTTGGCTATCGGAGCCGCACCAGGAACTAGGTCGATCCTAAACTCAACCTGCCTCTCTGGAGGTATCCCCGACAAATCCTCGGGAAACACATCCGGGTAGTCTCGAACAATAGGAACATCATCAATCGTCGTCTTGCCCTTCTCCCGGGCATCCAAGACGTAAGCTACAAAACCGGCGCAACCGTGCTGAACATAGTGCCTCGCCCTAGCGGCTGAACAAAAGATTGGTCCACGCTGTGGCCTCTCGCCCTGAATCACTAACTCTCCCCCACTGGGAGTGCGAACCCTCACTAGCTGAAGCTCACAATCAATCACCGCCCCATTGGGGCTTAGCTAATCCATGCCCACAATAACTTTATTCCCTCGCAGGGGAATAGGAACCAGGTCCACTGAAAACTGCTCATCAAATATCTGAAGGGAACACCCTCTATGTACTCTGCCGACCCTCACGGTCCTATCATCTGCTATCTCAACCTCTAACGGACAATCCAGCTCCCCTGGAGCTCTGCTAAATCTCTTGCTAAGCGAAAGCGATACAAATGATCGGGTAGCCCCCGAATCGAACAATACCAAAGCAGAAATGCCGTTCACCGAGAACGACCCTAAATAAAGCATATCATCAAGTAATATTCAAACGATAATAATAATCAAAAGATGAAGGAAAGATACATACCGTCACCACATCAGGAGTCGCTCGCGCCTCCTCTGCTGTCATCTGAAACGCCCTACTCCTCGCCACTGGCGCATCAGATCGGCCCTGCCGGCCATCTGTAATCCTCAAGGTGGCAGGGGTAGGTGCAACCACCTTCCCTGCTGCAGCTAAACTGGGACACTGGGACTTTTTATGTCCCCTCTGATTGCACTGAAAGCAAATCAGATCTGATGCTGTAACCGTAGTAGCAGGGCCGTACAATCCCTGCTCAAATGCCCAATCGACCGCACTTGTAGCAGCCGGAACTCCCTGCCTTGCACGCCCCCTCATGCATTCTCCCACACTTGCCACACCGACCGTGGCTCTGCTGACTCCTGGACCTGTGATCTGAAACCTTTGGCTTTTTGCCCGCACTGCGTGAACCCGAAACCACCTCCGGTTTCCTCTTCTTCTCCATCTCGAGATCAATCTCCCTCTCCCTGGCTCTAGCAATCATGTCGTCCAGTGTTTTACAACTGGACCGGCTCACAAACATGCGGATATCACTCCGTAACATCTCATGATAACGGGCCTTCTTCATCTCCTCATCGGCTGCATACTGAGGAACAAGAAGAGCCCTCTCTCTGAACTTGGCGGTGATCTCCGCCACTGTCTCTGTAGTCTGGGTAAGGTCCTGGAACTCCCTAGCTAACTGTTGCACCTCAATGACCGGTGCAAACTCCGCCCTGAACCTGGTAGAGAAATCAGCCCAGGTCATGGCATCCAATGCCGCATCATCCCCGATGGCATGTCCGACCTCCTCCCACAATCCCGGGCCCTGTCCTTTAGAAGACAGGACGCCAATCTGACCTTGTCCCCCTCGGGACACCTGCTAGTGCGGAAAGCGTTGGCCACATCCACCAACCATCTGGTACTCGCTATGGGGTCCCGCACCCCATGATAGTCTGGAGCTCCGTATGCCCTGAACTCCCTAAACGTAAGTGTGCGCGACCCCATCACGGCCGCCATCTCAGCACGGAAAGTACTAAATCTCTCATCCATCAACTCTAAAATACCCTCCTTGATCGAACCGAAGATCACAGGAGTCTGCTCCAGTATGATGCGGGTAACCTCAGAAGAAAGGAACTCTCTGGTCTGCTCATCCATCTGCCCGACCTCCGGGCCTGATCCCGATCCTGATCCCCCTCCGGCATCTGAGCTGCCGACTGCTGGTCTCGGACGCAAAACTACCATTCTGAAACATATCATAACAACATCAGAACACTGAAATATCTCAAGGGATCATGACACTGCTACTAGCTTCCTGGTCTTGTCTTGGCCTTCCTTGATTCGAGTACGGATCCTCTACTTTCAGTAGTACGGGCCCATACTACCTTCCACATCTATCCGTACTTTCCTCAAGAACTGCCTTGACTCCACAAAGTCACTTCTACTACTGCTATTCTCTGCTACTCTCATCCTAGGCTTGCCCTAGGGAAACCTCAGACTTAACACAACTGGTCCTCAGCTGCTGAAGGTCTCCTCATAATGCCAATTAGCCACCACCTAAACACCATCACATGTGATGCGGATCAGATAATCCTTCAAGTAAAAGACCTGCCCCTATAACGGTTGGACTCAAACAAGAGCTGCGCAATAGGGCCAGTTCTAGTACTCTGGGATTATTCAAACCTGATCACATGTGGTGTGACGTGTTCACCTAATGGCTAACTCCCATTACTCAGAACCCCACCAAGCACGAAGCAAGCAGCATTCGGATAAGAGAAACAGACTCAGGCAAAACTATTCTCATAACAAGAAACTGCACTAGCAAAGGATGCTAAGCTCATACTATCAGGCATAACCTAAACATGCTATCCTACTGCTGTCTACTCAATACTAGCATGCAATACTCATAAAGCTGTAACACATAAGCAGACACATAAGGCATTCTCCTAGATCCTTAGTCCTATACTAGCATGCTGTTCTACTGAAACTGAAATTGAACAAATAACTTGTATGGGTAATTTGGGAGTACTTACTTGAGCTCAGCTGACCGCATGTACACACCTCTATCTTGTTAAAAACTATTCTTTCTTTCTAAGTGCTTTCAAAAATTCTCTTTGTAATACGTTTTTATTTTTAAAATAAAATCTTTTATTTCCCTTAGTTTGAGTTCAGATACACCCGGAAGTGTATCCGAATCCCTCAAACCAGGGCTCTGATACCAACTTGAAACGACCCAAAAATACGACCCGAAAATTTCGTTTTTCGATATAATCAAACCATAATCAGAGTGTCATATAATAAAACCATACGTGATGTATTCCAACATAATAGAAAACACTGTGCGGAAAACTGTATCATACTACGTCAAATCAAAACAAACTAAATCAATCCCAGGCTAAAAGCTAAAGCTGTGGTGTGTGCGATGTCGTCACCCCGAGCTCTTCCCTTTGCTTGCGGAAGTACCTGAAACCAAAACTGAAACTGTAAGCACGAAGCTTAGTGAGCTCACCCAAACTACCACATACCATACAATAACATATAAACACATATTGGGCCTAGCCCACTGCATCGGGCCGAAGCCCGGAAACTGCATCGGACCGAAGTCCGGAACTGACTAGGACCTTGTCCCCCGCATCAGACCGAAGTCTGGAACTAACTGCATCGGACTGAAGTCCGGAACTAACTGCATTGGACCGAAGTCCGGAACTAACTGCATCGGACCAAAGTCCGGAACTAACTGCATCGGACCGAAGTCCGGAACTGACTGGGACCTTGTCCCCTGCATCGGACCGAAGTCCGGAACTGACTGACTGAACATGGCATAGCATAACACATCATCTAGCATGAACACATATACTGCATACTACATCGGGCCGTAGCCCGATACACATAACACTTAACACATAAAACATAGCACACAAATCCTGTCCGAGCCACAAAGGCATCATCATCCTAGCTACTGCATCGGACCTAAGTCCGGAAACTACTGCTAACTGAATGGGCCGACATTGTGGCCTTAGACCCGTTCCTACTGGAAGGAAACTCACCTCGTAAACTGGCTGCTGAGTGTGTGGCTCTGGAAACTAACGGCTGCTGCTCCTGAATCTCCTCGGCTACAAGTCCATAAACACACTCAATCAAATACTAAACACTGCACTTGGGGTAAAATGACTCTTTTACCCTTGCTCAAAGTCAACTCTCTTTTGGGCTGACTTGCCGAGTTGGACCGCCCAACTCGCCGAGTCCTATTCTTACTTTTCAGTTCTACTCGCTGCTACTCGTCGAGTGTGGCATCGACTCGACGAGTACCCTCTTGATCCAAGAACTCAGACAATCTTCATCTGACTCGCCGAGCCGTATGAACAAACTCGACGAGTTGTTCTTGGTCTTAAGAAGATTGCCTTGGACTCGCCGAGTTGTATGAACAACTCGTCGAGTCCCTCCATCACTGAGTCTACCCTCAACTCGTTGCGATCACTCACTAACTCACTGGATCCACTCGACACTGCTAAAAAGGAAGGAATCGGGGACTCGCGACCCAACTCGCCGAGTCGTTCTTCCCGACTCGCCGAGTTGCCTCCATGCAACTGGTTTTCACTCGATTTTGCTTGAATCCAACACATACAATTGATAGATCTGAGTCCAATAAGCTGATTTACCACGTAAAGTTTCCAACTTTACGTGTACAACCACATGAATAAGGGAAATAAGGCTAAAAGATGCATAAAAGGGATAGATCTAGGGTTGATATGCAAAGTAACTCCAAAAAGGCAGTAGATCTGGACTCTACAACACCTAATCATTCAGATCTATAGATATCTCGACCTGTTTGGGCATTCATGCAAACATAAAGCTTGGAACAAGCATCAACTAGATTTTAGGAGAGTTCTAATGGAGGTTTAAAACATATAACAAGAGAGGAAATCGGAAAATACCTCAAATAACTCAGATTTGCCCTTGGATCTTTGCACTACACCTCTTCTCCTTGCTCCTTTCTTCTTCTCCTTCTTCAAACATTCACAAAATGGCACAAAAACACTTAGCTCACACAAGGGAGGATTAGGGTTCTTTCTCACAGTGTTCTCAGGGTGAGGGAGGCGAGAATGGGGCTATAAGGTGACTTAAATAGTGGGCAACCCGGGGATTTAGGGTTTCACCCAGATGGATGGACTCGCCGAGTCCGTAATATGGACTCGCCGAGTCCCCGGCTCACGCGTGCTCGAAGTCGCGACCCTACTCGGCGAGTCAGGCTATGAACTCGCCGAGTCCCTCTTGCAAAACTTACACAATTACCAATGAATTAACATACCGGGAACGGGTCGTTACAATTCTCCCCCACTTGTCTCAGACTTCGTCCTCGAAGTCTGCTACGGCTGGATCTGCAAATATCTCCGGGTAGTGCGCTCTCATCTCCTCCTCAGCCTCCCACGTCCATTCATATCCCTTCCGGTGCTGCCACTGCACCTTCACTAGCTGAATTACCTTGTTCCTCAAGGTCTTGATCTTCCGATCCAGAATCGCGACCGGCCTCTCAATATAATTCAGGCTGCTATCAACCTGAATATCCTCTAGGGGAACGACTGCTGACTCATCCACCAAACACTTCCTCAACTGCGACACGTGGAAGGTGTTGTGGATCTGACTAAGCTCCTCAGGAAGATCCAATTGATAAGCAACCTGACCCACCTGGGCCAAAACCCTGAAAGGACCAATAAATCTGGGGCCCAGCTTGCCCCTCTTCCGGAACCTGATGACACCCTTCCAAGGTGAGACTTTCAGAAGAACCATATCTCCCACCTGGAACTCCATGTCCGAACGCCTCCTGTCAGCGTAGCTCTTCTGCCGACTCTGCGCAGTCTGCAGCCTACTACGGACCTGCTGGATCAACTCAGTCGTCTTGAGCACCACTTCTGTGCTCCCGATAACTCGCTGACCGACCTCGCCCCAACAAATCGGGGTCCTGCACTTCCTGCCATATAACATCTCAAAAGGAGGTCGATCAATGCTCGCATGATAACTGTTGTTGTACGAGAATTCCGCTAACGGAAGATACGTATCCCAACTGCCCCCAAAATCTAGAACACATGCCCTAAGCATGTCCTCAAGAGTCTGAATCGTCCTCTCGCTCTGCCCGTCAGTCTGGGGGTGGAAAGCGGTGCTGAAATGAAGACGAGTACCCATCTCATCGTGGAACCGCTTCCAGAATCTGGATGTGAAACGGACATCTCGGTCTGACACCACCGATACCGGCACTCCATGACGTGCCACAATCTCTCGCACATAGATATCGGCTAACTTTTCCGCCGATATACTCTCCTGGATCGGAATAAAATGGGCACTCTTCGTCAACCGATCCACTACTACCCATATCGAATCCACTCCACGTGCGGTCCTGGGGAGTTTGGTGACAAAATCCATGGTGATATCCTTCCATTTCCACACGGGAATGTCTAACGGCTGCATCTTGCCGTGAGGTCTCTGGTGCTCCGCCTTGACCTTCCGGCAGGTCAAGCATCTCTCAACATACCAAGCGACGTCCCGCTTCATGCAGGGCCACCAATAATCAGGTCGAAGATCTCGATACATTTTCGTCGCCCCTGGGTGGATAGAAAATCGAGTCTTATGAGCCTCGTCCATCAATACCTGCCGTACTCCACCCCAGTACGGTACCCACACTCTCCCGTGAAGCGTCAACAAACCACGACTGTCATAATCAAACGAAGCTACTCGGCCCACTATCCTCTCACACTTCTGCCTCTCCTCCTTGAGGCCCTCCATCTGAGCCTCCTTGATCTGCTCCAACAGCGGAGTGATCACTGTCATCCTCATACACAGATCTCTGATAGGGGCCGCCGACACTTTGCGGCTTAGGGCGTCGGCCACCACGTTGGCCTTCCCTGGATGATAAAGGATCTCACAATCATAATCCTTCAGCACGTCCAACCACCTCCTCTGCCTCATGTTCAGACTCGGCTGATCCATAAGATATCGCAAACTCTTGTGATCCGTGTATATAGTACAACGGACCCCATAAAGGTAATGTCTCCAAATCTTGAGGGCAAACACAACTGCCCCCAGCTCCAAATCGTGGGTAGGATAATTAGCCTCGTGAGGCTTCAACTGTCTCGAGGCATAAGCTACCACATGGCCTCGCTGCATCAATCTGCTCCCATACCTGTGATCGAAGCATCACAATAGACTACGAAGTCCTCTACTCCCTCTGGCAAGGTAAGGATCGGAGCCTCGCACAATCTCTGTCTAAGAGTCTCGAACGCCGCCTGCTGCTCAGGCCCCCAACAAAAAACCACCGACTTCTTGGTTAGTCGGGTGAGCGGCACTGCTATCTTGGAGAAGTCCTGAATAAATCTCCGATAATACCCTGCCAACCCTAGGAAGCTCCGAATCTCAGATGGAGACCTCGGGACCTCCCACTGCATCACGACCTCAATCTTGGCCGAATCTACCAAAATACCCTTTTGGTTGACGAGATGACCAAGAAACCGCACCTCGCGCAACCAGAACTCACACTTGGAGAACTTTGCGAAAAGTCTCTCCCTCCTCAAAGTCTCCAACACCTCCCGCAGGTGCTCCTCGTGCTGCCCCTGTGTCTTGGAATATACCAAGATATCGTCTATGAATACTATCACTGACCGATCCAGCATCGGCCTGCACACACGGTTCATGAGGTCTATGAACGCAGCTGGGGCATTGGTGAGCCCAAATGGCATCACCACGAACTCATAATGACCATACCGGGTCCTGAAAGCAGTCTTCTGTACATCCTCCTCTCTAACCCTCATCTGATGATAATCGGAGCGTAGATCGATCTTGGAGAACCAAGACGCTCCCTGAAGCTGATCAAACAAGTCATCTATCCTCGGAAGTGGGTAACGGTTCTTCACCGTTACCTTGTTCAACTCCCGGTAATCAATGCACATACGATGCGACCCATCCTTCTTCCTCACAAACAGGATCGGCGCTCCCCAAGGTGAACTGCTCGGCCGAATGAAACCCTTGTCTAACAGCTCTTGAAGCTGTGTAGACAACTCCTGCATCTCAGGGGGAGCTAGTCGATATGGTGCTTTGGCTATCGGAGCCGCACCAGGAACTAGGTCGATCCTGAACTCAACCTGCCTCTCTGGAGGTATCCCCGACAAATTCTCGGGAAACACATCCGGGTAGTCTCGAACAATAGGAACATCATCAATCGTCGTCTTTCCCTTCTCCCGGGCATCCAAGATGTAAGCTACAAAACTGGCGCAACCGTGCTGAACATAGTGCCTCGCCCTAGCGGCAGAACAAAAGATTGGTCCACGCTGTGGCCTCTCGCCCTGAATCACTAACTCTCCCCCACTGGGAGTGCGAACCCTCACTAGCTGAAGCTCACAATCAATCACCGCCCCATTGGGGCTTAGCCAATCCATGCCCACAATAACTTTATTCCCTCGCAGGGGAATAGGAACCAGGTCCACTGAAAACTGCTCATCAAATATCTGAAGGGAACACCCTCTATGTACTCTGCCGACCCTCACGGTCCTATCATCTGCTATCTCAACCTCTAACGGACAATCCAGCTCCCTGGAGCTCTGCTAAATCTCTTGCTAAGCGCAAGCGATACAAATGATTGGGTAGCCCCCGAATCGAACAATACCAAAGCAGAAATGTCGTTCACCGAGAATGACCCTAAATAAAGCATATCATCAAGTAATATTCAAACGATAATAATAATCAAAAGATGAAGGAAAGATACATACCCGTCACCACATCAGGAGTCGCTCGCGCCTCCTCTGCTGTCATCTGAAACGCCCTACTCCTCGCCACTGGCGCATCAGATCGGCCCTGCCGGCCATCTGTAATCCTCAAGGTGGCAGGGGTAGGTGCAACCACCTTCCCTGCTGCAGCTAAACTGGGACACTGGGACTTTTTATGTCCCCTCTGATTGCACTGAAAGCAAATTAGATCTGATGTTGTAACCGTAGTAGCAGGGCCGTACAATCCCTGCTCAAATGTCCAATCTGACCGCACTTGTAGCAACCGGAACTCCCTGCCTTGCACGCCCCCTCGTGCATTCTCCCACACTTGCCACACCGACCGTGGCTCTGCTGACTCCTGGACCTGTGATCTGAAACCTTGGGCTTTTTGCCCGCACTGCCTGAACCCGAAACCGCCTCCAGTTTCCTCTTCTTCTCCATCTCAAGATCAATCTCCCTCTCCCTGGCTCTAGCAATCATGTCGTCCAGTGTTTTACAACTGGACCGGCTCACAAACATGCGGATATCACTCCGTAACATCTCATGATAACGGGCCTTCTTCATCTCCTCATCGGCTGCATACTGAGGAACAAGAAGAGCCCTCTCCCTGAACTTGGCGGTGATCTCCGCCACTGTCTCTGTAGTCTGGGTAAGGTCCTGGAACTCCCTAGCTAACTGTTGCACCTCAATGACCGGTGCAAACTCCGCCCTGAACCTGGTAGAGAAATCAGCCCAGGTCATGGCATCCAATGCCGCATCATCCCCGATGGCATGTCCGACCTCCTCCCACAATCTCGGGCCCTATCCTTTAGAAGACAGGACGCCAATCTGACCTTGTCCCCCTCGGGACACGTGCTAGTGCGGAAAGCGTTGGCCACATCCGCCAACCATCTGGTACTCGCTATGGGGTCGTATGCCCTGAACTCCCTAAACGTAAGTGTGCGCGACCCCATCACGGCCGCCATCTCAGCACGGAAAGTACTAAATCTCTCATCCATCAACTCTAAAATACCCTCCTTGATCGAACCGAAGATCACAGGATTCTGCTCCAGTATGATGCGGGTAACCTCAGAAGAAAGGAACTCTCTGGTCTGCTCATCCATCTGCCCGACCTCCGGGCCTGATCCCGATCCTGATCCCCCTCCGGCATCTGAGCCACCGACTGCTGGTCTCGGACGCAAAACTACCATTCTGAAACATATCATAACAACATCAGAACACTGAAATATCTCAAGGGATCATGACACTGCTACTAGCTTCCTGGTCTTGTCTTGGCCTTCCTTGATTCGAGTACGGATCCTCTACTTTCAGTAGTACGGGCCCATACTACCTTCCACATCTATCCGTACTTTCCTCAAGAACTGCCTTGACT
Organism: Lactuca saligna; assembly: GCF_052625555.1. Classification (NCBI taxonomy): domain Eukaryota; kingdom Viridiplantae; phylum Streptophyta; class Magnoliopsida; order Asterales; family Asteraceae; genus Lactuca; species Lactuca saligna. The sequence goes on along the minus strand of NC_136417.1, from coordinate 187,687,224 downwards.
CCACCAAGTCACTTCTACCACTGCTATTCTCTGCTACTCTCATCCTAGGCTTGCCCTAGGGAAACCTCAGACTTAACACAACTGGTCCTTAGCTGCTGAAGGTCTCCTCATAATGTCAATTAGCCACCACCTAAACACCATCACATGTGATGAGGATCAGATAATCCTTCAAGTAAAAGACCCGCCCCTATAACGGTTGGACTCAAACAAGAGCTGCGCAATAGGGCCAGTTCTAGTACTCTGGGATTATTCAAACCTGATCACATGTGGTGTGACGTGTTCACCTAATGGCTAACTCCCATTACTCAGAACCCCACCAAGCACGAAGCAAGCAGCATTCGGATAAGGGAAACAGACTCAGGCAAAACTATTCTCATAACAAGAAACTGCACTAGCAAAGGATGCTAAGCTCATACTATCAGGCATAACCTAAACAGGCTATCCTACTGCTGTCTACTCAATACTAGCATGCAATACTCATAAAGCTGTAACACATAAGCAGACACATAAGGCATTCTCCTAGATCCTTAGTCCTATACTAGCATGCTGTTCTACTGAAACTGAAATTGAACAAATAACTTGTATGGGTAATTTGGGAGTACTTACTTGAGCTCAGCTGACCGCATGTACACACCTCTATCTTGTTAAAAACTATTCTTTCTTTCTAAGTGCTTTCAAAAATTCTCTTTGTAATACGTTTTTATTTTTAAAATAAAATCTTTTATTTCCCTTAGTTTGAGTTCAGATACACCCAGAAGTGTATCCGAATCCCTCAAACCAGGGCTCTGATACCAACTTGAAACGACCCAAAAATACGACCCGAAAATTTCGTTTTTCGATATAATCAAACCATAATCAGAGTGTCATATAATAAAACCATACGTGATGTATTCCAACATAATAGAAAACACTGTGCGGAAAACTGTATCATACTACGTCAAATCAAAACAAACTAAATCAATCCCAGGCTAAAAGCTAAAGCTGTGGTGTGTGCGATGCCATCACCCCGAGCTCTTCCCTTTGCTTGCGGAAGTACCTGAAACCAAAACTGAAACTGTAAGCACGAAGCTTAGTGAGCTCACCCAAACTACCACATACCATACAATAACATATAAACACATATTGGGCCTAGCCCACTGCATCGGGCCGAAGCCCGGAAACTGCATCCGACCGAAGTCCGGAACTGACTAGGACCTTGTCCCCTGCATCAGACCGAAGTCTGGAACTAACTGCATCGGACCGAAGTCTGGAACTAACTGCATCGGACCGAAGTCCGGAACTAACTGCATCGGACCAAAGTCCGGAACTAACTGCATCGGACCGAAGTCCGGAACTGACTGGGACCTTGTCCCCTGCATCGGACCGAAGTCCGGAACTGACTGACTGAACATGGCATAGCATAACACATCATCTAGCATGAACACATATACTGCATACTACATCGGGCCGTAGCCCGATACATATAACACTTAACACATAAAACATAGCACACAAATCCTATCCGAGCCACAAAGGCATCATCATCCTAGCTACTGCATCGGACCTAAGTCCGGAAACTACTGCTAACTGAACGGGCCGACATTGTGGCCTTAGACCCGTTCCTACTGAAAGGAAACTCACCTCGTAAACTGGCTGCTGAGTGTGTGGCTCTGGAAGCTAACGGCTGCTGCTCCTGAATCTCCTCGGCTACAAGTCCATAAACACACTCAATCAAATACTAAACACTGCACTTGGGGTAAAATGACTCTTTTACCCTTGGTCAAAGTCAACTCTCTTTTGGGCTGACTTGCCGAGTTGGACCGCCCAACTCGCCGAGTCCTATTCTTACTTTTCAGTTCTACTCGCTGCTACTCGTCGAGTGTGGAATCGACTCGACGAGTACCCTCTTGATCCAAGAACTCAGACAATCTTCATCCGACTCGCTGAGTCGTATGAACAAACTCGACGAGTTGTTCTTGGTCTTAAGAAGATTGCCTTGGACTCGCCGAGTTGTATGAACAACTCGTCGAGTCCCTCCATCACTGAGTCTACCCTCAACTCGCTGCGATCACTCACTAACTCACTGGATCCACTCGACACTGCTAAAAAGGAAGGAATCGGGGACTCGCGACCCAACTCGTCGAGTCGTTCTTCCCGACTCGCCGAGTTGCCGCCATGCAACTGGTTTTCACTCGATTTTGCTTGAATCCAACACATACAATTGATAGATCTGAGTCCAATAAGCTGATTTACCACGTAAAGTTTCCAACTTTACGTGTACAACCACATGAATAAGGGAAATAAGGCTAAAAGATGCATAAAAGGGATAGATCTAGGGTTGATATGCAAAGTAACTCCAAAAAGGCAGTAGATCTGGACTCTACAACACCCAATCATTCAGATCTATAGATATCTCGACCTGTTAGGGCATTCATGCAAACATAAAGCTTGGAACAAGCATCAACTAGATTTTAGGAGAGTTCTAATGGAGGTTTAAAACATATAACAAGAGGGGAAATCGGAAAATACCTCAAATAACTCAGATTTGCCCTTGGATCTTTGCACTACACCTCTTCTCCTTGCTCCTTTCTTCTTCTCCTTCTTCAAACCTTCACAAAATGGCACAAAAACACTTAGCTCACACAAAGGAGGATTAGGGTTCTTTCTCACAGTGTTCTCAGGGTAAGGGAGGTGAGAATGGGGCTATAAGGTGACTTAAATAGTGGGCAACCCGGGGATTTAGGGTTTCACCCAGACGGATGGACTCGCCGAGTCCGGAATATGGACTCGCCGAGTCCCCGGCTCACGCGTGCTCGAAGTCGCGACCCTACTCGGCGAGTCAGGCTATGAACTCGCCGAGTCCCTCTTGCAAAACTTACACAATTACCAATGAATTAACATACCGGGAATGGGTCGTTACATAAAATATGAAACAAGGTCAACCCATAAGAAATGATGGATCCGTTCGCTCCCAATTTCTAATCAAATCACCAAAGGTTATGATTTTACCTTTATTATCCAATTATTCACAACCATTAATAAACATGCATCATTTAATAATCTTTTGATTACATTATCACTTTCATGTTTAAATCAAATAGTTATATAAATTCACTAAATAGCTATGTACTTTATATTTTGTTTTGATTCCTTTACCAAAAAAAAACAAAGTACATTGACATTTTCTGCTTTTCCGTCTTTAGGTGGTTAATGCAATAAATAGCAACGAACTTTGAATTTACATGTTTCTTTTCTGTTTTTTTGTATTTTCTTTTGATTTTTTTTTGCTAAAAGCAAACTACATCGCTATTAAGTGTATTTTCCATTTTTTCCGTCTTTAGGTGGTTAATGCAATAAATAACAACGAACTTTGAATTTACACGTTTCTTTTCTGTTTTTTTGTATTTTCTTTTGATTTTTTTTGCTAAAAGCAAACTACATCGCTATTAAGTGCATTTTCCATTTTTTCGAGTGAAATGCCCTAAATAGCACCGTCCTTTGCCTTTTTATGTATTTTTTAATATTTTTTTGCAATTTCTTTTAATTCCTTTACCAAAAATGAACATAGATCGCCATATTGTACATCTTCCAATTTTTGGTTATAAATGTAATAAATAGCACTATACTTTGAATTTATAATTTTTTTTCTTTTTCTTTTTCTAATTTGTTTCGATTTTTTTACTAAAAAATAAACACTAAATAGCAACGTACTTTGAGTTTACGCCTTTTGGTTTTTGTTTTCAACAATTTATTTGATTTCTTTTCCAAAAACCAAATCACATTGCTATTTGTTGCATTTTTTCATATTACGGAATTCTAACATTTTATGCCCTTATACTTACAACAATCTATCCAATTTTAGTAGTTAAAAGTCTTTGTATGTGGATGAGATTGCTATAATATAATTGGGTAGAAATTTCAAAGTACAATGTTGTAATGGGAAGAAATGTAAGTAAACAAACCAATAAAAGTACAGTAGTATTTGTTTCATTTAGCCTTATAAATTGCATTACAAAAATAGGAAAACAAATGTGCAGATATTGAATCTAATGAAAAAACGAACAACAAACACATATATCAATGGATTTCAGCCACTTCAAAAAGTATCTCACTCAGCTATCAATAGGATTTAATGATTATCTCTAATATTTCACTTTTACTCCCTTCATTGAAAATACAACAATACATCCAAATGTGTTTTTGTTTTGACAAACACATGTAGATGGCAGTCAATGGTTGGACATATACCACGGTGAGTATTTTGTCTATGGCTTTCATCAAGGGTAGTTTTGTCATTTACAACATCTACTATGTTAAGAGACTTCCTTTTTCTTTTACATTTCAATCTTTCAAAGATTTAGGAGTGAAATGCCTAAAATACCCTGCATGATTTTATATGTAAGGAAGCCAAAACAATAGCTACTGACTACAGGGTGGAGTATTTGGTGCAAAAAGGTTTAAAGTTGGTGATGTGGTTTTAGGTATAAGGTATGATTCTTTCTCCCATCTTCATGGAAGTCTGCTTTCTTAGCAAGGTTCAAATTCAAACCTTTTTATAACCTTAAAGCTTGTAGTTTACACAAATACATTGCACAGTAAATCCACAGTGGACAGATTCATTCAGGCAATCCCATGATATACACAATTTTAAACTGCAGTGAAGTACACGTTGAAGATTACGAATGTACATTACTATTTTATGGGTGGAAAAATTTGCGTTCTTTGGTTGTTTATAAAAAGTACGTCGCTATTTCTTCTTTCTAATAAAAAGATTTACTATTTCTTTGAACATTCAGTGGGTTTTAATGTATTTTTGTAAACTTATCAATAAAAGTACAGTGCTATTTCATGCATTTAACCTATTTTTATTGCTTTGTTGAAATGACTAATTGTTGCACTTAAATAATTAACCTTGATTTTATTGTGTGGTCATGTTTTCTTTCTATGTATTATATTAAAAACTATTATGTTACAGTCTCTATATTCACTCTAGATTATTATGTAATCCCTTCTATTAATAACAAACATGAAGTTGTCAAAATGATCAAAGGTGTCCAAATCCATACCCCGCGAAGCGGGGTTCCTCCTCTAATTATTATTATTATTATTATTATTTTTATTTATTATTATTATTATTATTATTATTATTATTATTATTGTCGAGGTATTTATTTCCATTTGACGAATTCTAATATCAATTTGTTTTTAACCATTTGTTGTTGAACTATAGACAATCAATTTTCTTAATTCATCTTTTTATGTCCAAATTTTTATTATTTTTAATGTCTAAGCTTAATTTGATGTCTTTGTGTGTGTGTATATATATATATATATATATACACACACACACACACACACACACAGAGAAATAGGTTAATGCGAAAACATAAATATCTTGCGAAAACGCGAAAACATATTTTATCTTATAAAAATTAAACACATGTACTATAAAAATTAAATTTATTAACAAGAAATTAAATATAATAAGTTAACATTGGATTGTGTTATGATAATATATATTTAAAAACGTTTTTAATAATTACTTTTTTTTCACGTCCTTAACCATTTTTAAATTTATGTTTTCATAATAAAAATGCCAAAAATCCTACTTTGCTAATATAACACAATTTTTCATCTATTATTGATTATCATAATGTATTTCAAAGTTTGGATGAATTATTGTCCAAAAAGATAAACTCAATCCAAGCTTTTTAGAATTGAAATGAAGTATAATTTCCGCTCCCTTAATTATAGCAAAACAACTTTTTCAACCCCTGCAACCTCATGAATTGAAACTTTTGTTTTCTATAATTAACATTGCTAACTTACAATACTTATCATGCTCCCACTAACATGATGATTATTAGCATAACACTTATGCTCTCACTAGCTTTGACATGTATCAAGAAAACAGTTCGAGCTCTAGAAGTCAATACTTTATTGACATTCTTACCAAAGTTTAGATTACTGATACTATATTGCTTTGATAAGACTTTATCAAAATCATAAACCTTATCTTAGATAGCTCACAGGTGTGTCTGAATAATTTCAGAACTATGAAAAGGGATGTCATAATCATAGTCTCAATTGTTTAGACTTTTTCCCATTTCTCATAAGTCAATGTTAGTGTGTCGGTTAACCACACACGCGCCACTAACGACTTTGAGAACTGCAAATATCACAATTGCTATCTACTTAAAATCTACTTAGTGAAAGAATTTCCTCACCATCATTTTCATGAATCAGAGAGAGACCTTATGACACTTAGATGTTATGGTATATGTGTTCTTATCCACGTGAATTTGTCAAAACCATAATCACAAGACTAGGTTAGTGACAAATCCTAACTTATATGGATTCAACTTGTGCAATCTTAACCTCTTGCCACCTGGAAGCACAAGGTTCTGTCATTGCCTCCAAGTAACTATGCAAAAAATTGAGAACATGTAGAACTCAAATGTATAGCCAACTTAACTAGAATGGGCACAGAAATGTCAACACGATATGTTATAAACTTCTAGTTGTGTGTTAGTGATGAAATACAATTTTTTATTCTTAATTAGTTCTTGAACTTATATCAGGATCTTTTAGACTACTATTGTCTTCTTGACCTATAAGACTTTCTTGCCAAATACTCAAGAAGTAGTGTGGATTCTTAATCAATACAAACACTTCACACAATTGCCCTTAGTTGGTCTTTGTTTTATCCAAAACATCACAACTTACCAATTTCAAATGTAAGAGTATTACATTTGACAAGTGTTTTAAATCTTATTTAAGACATCTCACTCAAGTTACAATCTTAAAGTATAACTTTAAAATTATTTTTTGGAACAAAGTATGAATCATCTTCTTGATTTAACCACTTCAACAATTCATAACTCCTCTTCTTAACTATCAGAATGCACTTAGAGGATGAATTGTGATAAGGTCTCAAAATCATTAAGATGATATTAAAACATGATACTAAAGTACTCTCCCATCTTTTCAGATTTGAGAAACTTTTATCCTTCTGCCTAATTTGATTCTTCTTATTCGCGATGCCATACATTTGGAACTTTTCCAATGTCTCAGAGTTAAACTTAAGCTTGTAAGTATAATCATATTTACTAAACCTTAGTAAATCATGACGAATAGTCTTATCCATCTTTTGTGGTGGACTTTGACAAGTGCACAAGAAAGTGTACTTGATACCTTAGTCCTTCACTTAAGTCACATATACATGTGAATAAGGAACTAGTCTTAATTCCCCAAAAATGAAACTTCTCATTCATCATACTATGTAACTTGCATGATTCCAAGTTTCGGTCAAATTGAAACTTGGGTGATGAGAATATTTCCTTATTTGGTAAATTTGGACACGACCACAAATGAAAGAATCAAATTCATATTTCCAATATTGCTATCAACATTCAAACATCAAATTTTCATGCATGCCATTGTAAGGAGATAAAAAAAAAAGTAAAACAAACTTTTATTTATTTTGAAAATGCGAAAAAACTTTTCCCTTACAATGTAACTTGAAATGAAAACTATGTTATTACATGTTTCCTAGAAATCTATCATAACTCCTAAGAAGTAGCTCAGGAGTTCAATCTTCAATCAAGCGAAGGAAATCCATCTTCGCGATCAAATTCAACATACTCTGTCTTCAAGTTTCCTTCCCTTTGCTTGATCCTGCTATATATCAAAATGCAACCCAGTCACATTTTGTATTAAGAATCATCAATTGGGAACTTAACAGAGTTAGATAGTGGACTTACCTGAAGCAGAGTCAAACCTTTTGATTCTTCTTTCTTTCAGGTAACTTGGGAAGCTATGTGTAACAATCTTATTTCAAGTCAATGTAATGTCTAAAAGTTGAGTCTTGTAACCTCTTTGTGAAGTAATAAGAATATCATCGAAAATGAAATGTTCAAAAAACTCCGTTTGAGTACACTATATGGTAGATATCATGATAAGGATTCCAAAAATATAAAGAACACTAAAATCCAAGTTATAACGAAGGAGATATGACCAATCAAAGATTTGTAACACTGTCGGTAAAGCGTTGTTAAGCATAAAATGAGAAAATTCAATAAAATACTACTTAGCCTTAGGTATCTAAATGAAAGTCATAGATATCATTAAACCGCGAACATACATAAAAAGAACGTCCAAATCTGACTTCGCATGAGGAAGTTATGATTTTATGAAGTTTCTCACCTAGCAGTAGACAACTAAAAACTCAAATTAGAGATCGAGCGATCTTTGGCTAATAGAACCTAAACGAAAGTTGAAGACCCTGACCATAGGAATACAACGGTAAAAAGACAGATAAAATCGGATGCCGGATGAAGAAGTTATGGATTTTTAACGGACTTTTCTAGTCTTGGCCTGCTAAAAAGGTATTATCAAATATAAAATCAAAACTAGCCGATGGAGTCTAAATGAGAGTTGTAGACTACAGTCTCACCTACGCGTGGATATAAAGAATGCCAGAAACGGAGCTCGTACACGAGAGTTACGGAATTTAGAAGTTCTGTAAATCGAGTTATGCCCAACATACCAGGTGATAAGGGCATAGTCCCTTCGGCATCAGACATCCCATCGTCCTTCAGGAGGCTTACGTAAGCACTGATGTATGCTACGCCTTGCGTAAGAGCGTACGCCCAACGTACGGAGGTGGTTTAGCCTCCTATAAAAGGGAGGCTAGGGTTCCGAGTTTCTTGTTTAATTCTTATCTTTTCCCGCGCTTTTGCTCTGCGTTTTTCCCTCGAACCCATCCCGACACCCCGGTTTTCATACTATAGATCAGAAGGAAGTTCTACACTCCCGAGATTCCTGAGAATTCAACTCTCACTAGTCGAAGTTCTGCTCGATTCTTCTCTCGACTACTTCAAAACAACCACTTCAATCAAGTGAGTTCATACCCCCTTTTATACACCTTCAAATACTTTATAATGTACTTTTCATACATTTCGGGGGAGAATACAAGTAAACACACGATTGATCCCGAGTGAAAACGTGAAAACTCTTGTTATACTTTGCATGCATTAGATTTATACAAAATGCATAGTATCCAGGGTATCCATCCTTGTTAAACCATTTTATGCATTCGAAGAACATATGATTTATGCTTTGTCAAACATTGTGAAAGAGGATAAAATTGCATACAAAACTATTATTTTAATACAGACTTAGTTGAGAATCCGTGAGACGTTTACATCTTCAATGCTACCTTTTCGTTAAAAGGTACTACCTAAAGTCCTGTCTATTATAACCAGAGTCTCCCGTTTGGAGAGCGTGTGAAATGTGTATAGATCTATACGGAAAGTCATGATCCCTCACCCTGACTGTTAGCTACAGTCCTTTGGGTGACAATTTGTCATAACGTTTCGACGCATGAAGACCGTCGCCACAGGCATATTATGTTTAGCATGGTTATAAAACTCACCGGATAGACAATTATTATGGTATTCTGATTTTATGAATGAGTAGTTATTAAAACTATTCTTCATCTAACAAGTGCGATTTTCTTATAGCTTTATTATATAAAACTATGCCTCAACCTTTTAAGCATTTCAGTTGCTTGCGATTTTCGGTCTTGGACATTAGAGACTGTCTGTTACTTTAGGAAAATAAGGGATTTTCCTGTATCCAAAACAATCAACTAATAGGAAAATAAGGGATTTTCGTGGTACGACTATTTATAATTCACAACACGAATGGAAATTTCAGGTTGTCACACAAAAGGTCTAGTCCCTGATAGCACTCTCACTGGTCCGGAGATCATTAGGGAAAAAACTGAAAAGATCGTTCAAATTCAAGAGCGTCTGAAAACCTCTAGGGATAGGCAAAAGCGCTATGCCGACAAAAGACGAAAACCCTTGGAATTTCAGGTTGGTGACCGCGTTCTACTGAAGGTCTCACCTTGGAAGGGCATGATACACTTTGGGAAGCATGAAAAACTAAATCCAAGGTACATTGGACCCTTCGAAATTACTTCAAGGATTGGTCCAGTGGCTTACAGACTTCAACTTCCAATCGAGCTTAACAAAGTACATCCAGTGTTCCACGAATCGAACCTGAAAAAGAGTTTGTCCAACGAAACTCTTGTGATTCCACTCGACGAGATCGAACTTAACGAAAATCTTAACTTTGTGGAAGAACCCGTCGAGATCATGGATAGGGAAATCAAACGAACTAAATAGAGTCACATACCAATAGTGATGTTTCGTTGGAACGCTAAGCGAGGACCTGAATTCACTTGGGAGCGAGAAGATTAGATGCGACAAAAGTACCAGCATCTCTTCCCTAGTCCATTGGCACTTATTTTGTAATAAATTTCAGGACGAAATTCCCTCTAATAGGGGGGATGATGTAACAACCCGGTATTTCAAGTCAATGTAATGTCTAAAAGTTGAGTCTTGTAACCTCTTTGTGAAGTAATAAGAATATCATCGAAAATGAAATGTTCAAAAAGCTCCGTTTGAGTACACTATGTGGTAGATATCGTGATAAGGTTTCCAAAAATATAAAGAAAACTAAAATCTGAGTTATAACGAAGGAGTTATGACCAATTAAAGATTCGTAACACTACCGATAAAGCGTTGTTAAGCATAAAACAAGAAATTTCAATAAAATACTTTTTAGCCTTAGGTATCTAAATGAAAGTCATAGATATCATTAAACCGCAAACATACATAAGAAGAACGCCCAAATATTCTGACTTCGTATGAGGAAGTTATGATTTTACGAAGTTTCTGACCTAGCAGTAGACAACTAAAAACTCGAATTAGAGATCGAGCGATCTTTAGCTAACACAACCTAAACGAAAGTTGAAGACCCTGACCATAGGAATACAATGGTAAAAAGATAGATAAAATCAAACGCCATATGAAGAAGTTATGGATTTTTAACGAACTTTTCCAGTCTCGGCCTACTACAAAGGTATTATTAAATATAAAGTCAAAACTAGCCGATGGAGTCTAAATGAGAGTTGTAGAATACAGTCTCACCTACGCGTGGATATAAAGAATGACAGAAACGGAGCTCGTACGCCCCGCGTAAAGGGGTACGCCCAGAATACTAGGTGATAAGGACGTAGTCTCTTCGGCATCAGACATCCCATCGTCCGTCAGGAGGCTGACGTAAGTGCTGACGTATGCTACGCCTTGCGTAAGAGCGTACGCCCAACGTACGAAGGTGGTTCAGCCTCCTATTAAGGGATGCTAGGGTTCCGAGTTTCTTGTTCAATTCTTATCTTTTCCCTCGCTTTTGCTCTGCGTTTTTCCCTCGAAGCCATCCCAACACCCGAGTTTTCATACTAAAGATCAGAAGGAAGTTCTACACTCCCGAGATTCCTGAGAATTCAACTCTCACTAGTCGAAGTTCTGCTCGATTCTTCTCTCGACTACTTCAAAACAACCACTTCAATCAAGTGAGTTCATACCCCCTTTTATACACCTTCAAATACTTTATAATGTACTTTTCATACATTTCGGGGGAGAATACAAGTAAACACACGATTGATCCCGAGTGAAAACGTGAAAACTCTTGTTATACTTTGCATGCATTAGATTTATACAAAATGCATAGTATCCAGGGTATCCATCCTTGTTAAACCATTTTATGCATTCAAAGAAATTATGATTTATGCTTTGTCAAACATTGTGAAAGAGGATAAACATTGCATACAAAACTATTATTTTAATACAGACTTAGTTGAGAATCCGTGAGACGTTTACATCTTCAATGCTACCTTTTCGTTAAAAGGTACTACCTAAAGTCCTGTCTATTATAACCAGAGTCTCCTGTTTGGAGAGCGTGTCAAATGTGTATAGATCTATACGGGAAGTCATGATCCCTCACCCTGACTGTTAGCTACAGTCCTTTGGGTGACAGTTTGTCATAACGTTTCGACGCCTGAAGACCGTCGCCACAGGTATATTATGTTTAGTATGGTTATAAAACTCACCGGATAGACAATTATTATGGTATTCTGATTTTATGAATGAGTAGTTATTAAAACTATTCTTCATCTAACAAGTGCGATCTTCTTATAACTTTATTATATAAAACTATGCCTCAACCTTTTAAGCATTTCAGTTGCTTGCGATTTTCGGTCTTGGACATTAGAGACTGTCTGTTACTTTAGGAAAATAAGGGATTTTCCTGTATCCAAAACAATCAACTAATAGGAAAATAAGGGATTTCATGGTACAACTATTTATAATTCACAACACGAACATTCATATGCATTTCATACTTTTATAAGGAAATAAGGGATTTTCTTGGAAAACGCACGAACTTTGGAATGGTATACATTTTCTCAAAACCGCTTATGAACTCACCAATTTAATTGTTGACACTTTTTCTTTGAAATAGCTTGTATTCTCAGGGAACCGCTAAGCAGGTTTGGAAACCAAATTTTGGGGATTAACGCTCTGGCGTTAATTACTTCTTTTGAAAGATGTTTATGTATTTATCTTTTGAACATGTAACAAATACAATTATGTAAACATTTTGAAACCTTTATATATATGGTGGTGTGTACTTTCTTTACTATGAACTGTTATGATATTGAATATGACGTCCTCCGCCTCGAACGTTTCCGCTGTTCTGGTTTGGGGGTGTGACAGATTGGTATCCGAGCATTGTCTATAGTGAATTAAATGTATCAAAACCATTTTTGGTATACAACTATAAACACAATTGGCAAAAACACTCTGAGTAAGACTCATACTTTTAAAATTTAATTTATTTAATTTTTGTAAAGTAGGCATGCATTCATTTCATATTAATAATATCTCATAAATAGATCAATATAGTAGTATTATAAATAAATTGTGCAGTGTAGGTGTGCCTTGGGACATGTAATCGGAACTGGGATGAATATAGCTTGATCAACTATATTTGTCAGAGAGCCGACTAATGTATGCCAGGGAGTGTCTGCAGTGGACAACAAATTTAAAACTTACCAAGAGCATATCATTAAGAATACTACGGGAGTATTTGAGTATCTTCAACCGTCAAACTTAAGGGTAAATTTTACGTGCTTTAGCTTATAGTTAATTCTTAACCCTATTCTCATATAGACTCAATGGTTGGATTCCATCACCTTGGTGACCCCTACTACCCCAACCGAGGTAATGGGGGATGCATTGAAGATGACCCCGAGGAGGAAACCATGGAAGACGAGGAGGAGGAAGGTTCAGATGCTCAGTCTTAGAGCCTGAGGTAATCAATCCGCCAACCGTCCGACCTCCATCCGTCCAATCTCTTTTCAGGATGAGATTTCAAGGACCAACTCCCGTCTGGGGAAGCCACATCCACCATTGGAGCTAGCAGAAAGGACTGTGTCCTCCTTACGGTATGTATCAGGACTTCTACGATGTCAGTGGAGGAAGTTCAGCTAATCGAGCACTCCCAGTTGTGGTAGGCAAACTTGCCAATCAGCATTATCAATCCGGAGTCCAAGCAAACCAGATTCGCGAGGTTGACATAAGGATGGAACGTAATGCAGCTGATATCCGTCGCCTAGACATGCTACAAGGGAATGCTTAACTCTACACCAACTCCCTCCAGGATCAAATTGATGGGTTTTGAGCATTCTAACACTTCCTAAGTGTACATGCAACCCTAATAACCTTGGATCTATGTTTGTCTAATTTGTCATGCAAAGTTGATTTCCAAGGTTATATTCCTATCTAGCATACATGGGGAACAATTTAAACATAAAGTATAGATAGAATAACTTACCTTGTTGTTGCTTGTGTTCCTTGAAACCTTGTGAACCTAGCACCCCAAGTGGTGATGCCTCAAATGCTTCACACAACACCAAATGCTCTTGGAAGAACTTATGAGAGAATACACACTCTTCAAAAATCGGCCAAGCCCTCTATTACTTAGTGTGTATGTGTGTAACCGATTTGGGAGGAGATCATATTACTTATATAGTGTTGACACATCTAGGGTTAAACCCTAATGTGTCATGACTCTTCATTTCCATGACCCATGGGTTTGTAACTCCCATGGAGCATCCATGGAGCATCCTATGGGTGGAACCCAACTTGATGATCCATGGAGCCTTTTAGCCCACTATACAAGATATGGATGATTTACTTAATCAACCCATATATTTAATTAGTTATCTTTTGATCACTTAATTAATTCTAAATTAATTCTTGATCAAACTAATCAAATAATATTATTAATATATTAGAACTTATAATATATTAATAATCTCCAAGCGTTATTTCTCTCATTTAGTTTATCCAATTGCATGGTGCCATGCAACCCAAATGGACCATGCCGGGTCGGGTCAAGTACATACCAGAAATAGTTATGGACTTAGACACCTTATCCAACACAAATGACTGCAGCTCTCTCCGAAATGAGGGATTTGAGGGAGCAACAAGCGTCTAATGGGAGCCAAGAAATTGGATGCGGAGTCAAGCTCCAAGCGCAATCCGCGCAGCACGTAGTGCTCGCCTAACTCCTAAATTTTGATATAGAATAGGATCATCGGCTAAAACTCTTACTTTCTTTAACTTTCTGTAATCGAAGACCTTTATAAAGGTCAATTTTTTCTAACTTCGGATGTAACGCAACCATATGTTTAATATATATATATAGGGAATATCTCTTTCGTGTGTTAATTCTGTGCATTTCATTCGAGTTCATGAGTTTATCTATTGCTATTCAAACTCCATATGTGAATCAAAATCAAATCCTTGTGTAGGTCAAACTAAATTCTTGAACTATTAAAAATAGTTAACTCATTATCATTCAACTCTCAACCACCAAAACTTATAATCTTTAATTTTCATTTCTTGGCAGTGCGATGCCTCCTTGTCCAAACGTAATACCCAGACCGGGCACGATACCAACACCACCTCCACCACCAGCTTATGATCCGGCCATGGTCTAGAATACTATCACAGCAGCAATAACCATCACCCTCTCACAAATAAACTCTAACGGAACTGGAGGGGCAGGAAGCAGCACAAATCATTCCAACCATGGCATTGGTCATTGTCACGTAAGGGAATGTACTTACAAGGAGTTCTCCAACGCAAAGCCAAAAACTTTTAATGGCACTGGGGAGTCATTGCACTGATGCAATGGTTCAAAAAGACCGAAACGGTCTTTGAGATTTGCTCTTGCCAAGAAGCGAGCAAAGTCAAGTTTGCCGCTTGCACCCTCACGAAACGATCCCTCACCTGGTGGAAAATCCATGTGAAGTCCGTGACTTTCACTGTTGCCAATGCCATAAGTTGGGAGGACTTGAAGGTCCTAATACTGGAGGAATACTTCCCAAGGGGCGAGATACAAAAGCTAGAGCAGGAGTTCTGGAATCTGAAGATGACTGGGTCTGACCTAGTGGCCTACACGGCCAGGTTCAGCGACCTTGCTGCCTTGTGCCCTACCATGGTCAACCCAGAACCGAAAAAGGTTGAGAGGTACATTTAGGGGTTATCACCCAAGATTCAAGGTCATGTCTTGGCCTCCAAACCTATCACTTTCAACAACGCTAAGCGCCTGGCTCAGCGAATCATCGACCACGGGGTCAAACAGGGTACTGTTGCAGCTACTGCCGATTCATCAAAGGAGGTACAGGGCCAGGGAAGGCCTTGGAACAAGAGAAGGGGACAAACCCTATAGGGGAACCCTAAGAAACAACAAGTGGTAGCGGCTCACGCTATTACTGTTCCTACCACCACTGCACCCACAAGTTCAGACTTCTGAAGTGCAACCAATGCAACTTCTACCACCACGGTCCTTACCATGACTTCTAATGCACCAGGTGCAATAAGAAGGGGAATACGGTCCGATTCTGCAAGGATCTAGCCCAACAAGCCTCCCCTACTGCTAATGTCGGAGTAAGTCGCACCTTCTTTGAGTGCGGAGCTACGGGGCACTACCGTAGGGGCTGCCCGGAGGAAAACAACAGGAATACCGACGGAAGAGGCCGAGTGTTCACGATGGGACAGGATGAAGCCGTTGCAGACCCCACTGTTGTTACGGGTATGTTTTTTCTCGATAACTCGTATGCATGCATTTTGTTTGATAGTGGAGCGGATAGGAGTTTTGTGAGTTATAATTTTAAAGGCCTGCTGAAACAAACACCCCAATAATTAAGTGAACCATTTATAGTAGAAATGGTCAACAGTAAAACAGAAGGCACTAAGGAGATATACTTAAATTGTACCGTAACTCTAAATGATAATCCCTTTCCAATAAACCTCATGCCAGTCTCGATTAAGAGTTTCGATGTCATCATAGGCATGGACTGGCTGAGTTCTCATCATGCGGTCATTTTATGTTACGATAAGACCGTTCGCCTTAATCTACCAACCAACGAAACCCTCATTATCTATGGTGACATACCCAGTACCACTCTTCATATTATCTCGTGTATCCAAGCTCAGAAGTACCTACGCAAGAAATGCCACACATTTTTAGCACATGTCGTGGATGTGAAACGCGAAGTCCAGGACATCAAGAACGTGCCTAACGTATGCGAGTTTCCCGATGTTTTTCCTGAAGATCTTCCAGGAATACCACCCACGATACAAGTTGAATTCAGAATCGATCTGATTCCCGAAGCTACCCCGGTAGCCAAAGCGCCCTATCGATTAGCCCCATCGGAGATGCAGGACCTATCCAACCAGCTGAATGAGCTACTCATGAAAGGATTCATCAGGCCGAGCTTCTTGCCTTGGGGAGCACCAGTGTTATTTGTGAAAAAGAAGGATGGATCATTTAGGATGTGCATCTACTACCGAGAGCTCAACAAACTTACCATCAAGAACCGATATCCCCTACCACGAATCAACGACTTATTCGACCAACTCCAAGGAGCCAACTACTTCTCCAAGATCGATATGAGATCGGGATATCACCATCTGCGAGTCCTGGAGAGTGATATTCCCAAGACGACCTTCCGAACAAGATACGAGCATTACGAGTTTGTAGTGATGCTGTTCGGACTAACCAATGCCCCTGTCATGTTCATGGACTTAATGAATCGGGTATGTCATCCATTCGTGGATAAATTTGTGATAGTATTCATAGATGACATGCTCATTTATTCAAAGAGTAAAGAAGAGCATGGTCAACATATGAGACAAGTCTTAGAGACATTACGAGCTGAGAAACTTTATGCGAAGTTCTCAAAATTCGAGTTTTGGATTAGGAAGGTGGACTTCCTAGGTGACGTGGTCAGAGAATAAGGAATCCACATGAACCCATCTAAAATCAAGGCTATCGAAAATTGGTTTGCAACAACTACACCAACGGAGATTCACCAATTTCTAGGCCTTGCTGGTTATTATCGAAGGTTCATTCAGAACTTCTCCAGCATCGCAAAGCCTCTTACCTCCCTAACTCAGAAAGGTCTGACCTACAACTGGGGAGAAAAGCAAGATGCTGTATTTCAGACTCTGAAACAGGCCCTATGCAGTGCAACCATTCTTTCTCTTCCATAGGGATCGAAGATTTTATGGTGTATTGTGATGCTTCGAATCAAGGGTTGGGTTGTGTGCTAATGCAGTGAGGAAAGGTTATTGTGTATGCCTCACGACAACTGAAAACACATGAAGTCAACTACACCACTAATGACTTACAACTTGGAGCCGTGGTCTTCGCTCTGAAAATTTGGAGGTACTACCTATACGGTACCAAGTGCACCATCTTCACAGACCACATGAGCCTTCAACACATATTCGACCAGAAGGAGTTAAACATGAGATAACGACATTGGGTAAAATTGCTCAACGACTATGAATGTGAGATTCATTACCATCCGGGAAAGGCGAATATGGTGGCTGATGCCCTTAGTCGTAAGGAGTACTATGGTCGAAGAGTGAAGTCATTAACCATGTCAATCCATTCACATCTGTTAACACAAATCAAGGAAGCTCAAATAGAAGCCTTGAAACCCGAAAACCTGACAGGTGAAACCCTTAGAGGGATGGACAAGAATCTAGAGATCAAGAGTGATGGAGTACATTAACTCATGAACCGAATTTGGACACCAAAGTTTGGTGGGTTCAGAGGCATAGTTATGAACGAAGCATACAAGACCCCATACTCCGCACACCCAGGTTCAGATAAGATGTATCTGGATCTCAAACAACTCTACTGGTGGCCAAACATGAAAGCAGAAATTTCTACCTATGTGAGCAAGTTCTTGACTTGTGCCAAGATAAAAGTAGAACACCACAAGCCCTCAGGTCTACTCCATCAACCCGAAATACCTGAGTGGAAATGGGAACATATTTCCATGGACTTCATAACAAAACTACCCAAGACTCAAGGTGGTCACGATAGCATTTGGGTGATTATCGACAGACTAAACAAGTCTGCTCATTTCTTACCGATCAAGGAAACTGATAAGATGGAAAAGCTAATGAGAACCTACATCCGAGAGATCGTGCGACTTCATGGAGTGTCGATGTCTGTCATCTCGGATAGAGGCAGTAGATTCACTTCCAGATTCTGGTAATCATTGCAACAATACATGGGAACAAGGTTGGATATGAGTACATCCTATCACCCACAAACTGACGGACAGAGTGAGAGAACGATCCAAACTCTAGAAGACATGTTGCAAGCATGTGTAATCGACTTTGGTAAAGCGTGGGATGTTCACTTACCATTAGTTGAGTTCTCTTACAACAATAGTTATCATACTAGTATCAAGACTGCTCCATTTGAAGCTCATTACGACCATAAGTGCAGATCACCTCTGTGCTGAGCGGAAGTGGGCGACACACAATTGGCAAAATGTCACACCCCAAAACCAAGAACGGCGGAAACGTTCTGGGGCGGTGGACGTCATGTACAATATCACAATAATGAAAAGTAGTAAACAAGTAACAACATCATCCATTGCATTAATAATATAATCATTATACAAGTGTCCTGTCAAATTTTGATAAACACAAAATCATAAATCAAAATGAAAGATGAGTCTTGAACAAGCTCCATCTTCCTTTCTCCTTGCATCGGTACCTATCTATGATGACCTGAGGATACAAGTAATTTTGAAAGCGAGTATCAACTTTAAAGCTGGTGAGATCATAAGTATTTAGTGTCTTAATTTGTACGTAAGTATTTGTATGTAAGAATTTGTATATGAACTGTAAGTATGAAGGGGTTTGTAAAACAACTGTAAACGTTTGAAAAACCCTAGAAATCCCTATGATTCCTATTAGTAATAAAAGGAGTCTTCTACCAAGACTTAACTATTCTCAATGTAGTCTTCTATCAAGACCTAACTATTCTGAATGTAGTCTTCTACCAAGACCTAACTGTTCTGAATGTAGTCTTCTACCAAGACCTAACTGTTCTGAATGTAGTCTTCTACCAAGACCTAACTGCATTAGTATTACCCTTTGGAACAAGGGCAACTAACAATGTTAACTGAAGACATCCGTAGATGTACATTTACCTCTGTTGCTAACAGCTGGGTATAGGAATACTCAGTCCCCAAAAGTATACCTGTAATGGTATCAACTGTTGACATCCGTGGATGTGCTTTTACCTCTGTAGGTAACAGAGATTCTAGGAATGGTCAGTCCCGCAACATATCCTTGGGTACTAGGATATTAAATCCAATCTATCTCGTCGATTATATGATTGAATCACAAGGTAAAGATAAGAATGAGGATTATATAACAGAATCTATACATATAAAATGTACTAGTAATTCCTGTAAGTGTACTCATGTACATGTGATCATGTGACCATATCTATGTAATAGTATGGTAAGGTATTGTAATGTTCTAGCTGTAGTGTACGTGCTCTCTATCTAGCAAGTATAGTAATGTACTGTAATGTTATAGTTGTAGTGTACGTGCTCTCTATCTAGCAAGTATAGTAATGTACTATAATGTTCTAGATGTAGTGTACATGCTCTCTATCTAGAAAGTATAGTAATGTACTGTAATGTTATAGCTGTAGTGTACGTGCTCTTTATCTAGCAAGTTTTGTAATGTACTGTAATGTTCTAGCTTTAGTGTACGTGCTCTCTATCTAGCAAGTATAGTAATGTACTGTAATGTTCTAGAAAGAATGAATCATGAATGAACTGACTCATTGTATAGTATTGCGTTCTAGTAATAGTTCTAGTATCTTCCTAAACTACCCATATGGTAGCTTACTAGTAATATAACTGGTACGTATGAACATGGATGTATACCCTTGCTACCCAAGGGCATTGGATGAACTGGAAGGGCCTTTATGACTATATATGTACATATGATATATAACTAATATTTAAACGACCTTCGGACGGATACCCGATATCCCACCAGACCACATCTCAAGCGCGAAAAAGGAAATAGGGTGGATAGCCTTCCTAAGTCTTTTAAACATTTCTCATATAACTATACATATATACGCATGCAATATATAATATAAAAGCATAAAGTAAGTTTTGTAAAACCTTTGAACATAGTTATTATCTTAAGAAAAGACTTGATATCAATCTATAAAACAATTTGAAGTAAAAACAGTTTGAAGTAAGACAGTTTGAAATAAAAGCAGTTTGAAGTAAAACGTTTTGATAACAGCTTGGAGTAAAACAGATCGGAGTAAAATGGTTTGAAAAAGGATCATACAGTGTGTAATGAACCATTTAATAAGGATTTTTAAACATATAAAACATTTAAGAAAATCATTTGAGGAACCTGTTTGGTAAGAATGGTTAAAGTGAAGTGAATCATTTGAATGCTGCATATTAATCACATGTGATTGATATAATAACTAGCATAATTCTACTTATTAATCACATGTGATTGATACAATAATTAGCATGATTGTACTTGTATCCCCCCATAAAACATTTAAAACATTAGTTAAGGGGTATGAACTCACCTGTAGTAAGTGGATCGGAAGGAAGTGTCGGATAAGTGCTTGGTGTCAAGTGAAGACTTAGACACACACAAAGATCCTAATAACATATAAGGATATATGTATATACATAATTAGTCTTTAAACAACTAATAAACAAAGTTAAGACACTCTAGGACATGTTAAACACTTTATACAAGTGTTATAAGTCTGAAGGGTTGCATCTAAGTGTTGTAGAGAAAGGCTAGTGTGTTCGGGGTTCAAGGGTAAACTCCCTTGGAGTTTACGGTTTTGATGGTCATGAAACAAGGAGTTTATGGTAGTAAAATCTAGAGTTTACGGCCGTAAACTCTAATCCTAATGACTAGGTGTTGTTTGGTGGTTTAGCAAGCCTCTTGGAGCAATCTTGCTAAGTGGTTTAGCCTTTGGAATGGACTAGGGCCACAAAACACCCCAATTGAGGATTTTACGGCCTCATGGCTTTTTCCTTTGGGTTCAAAAACCATAAACCCATATGGAAGAGTGTATGGCCAAGATTTCAAGTTCCTAACACAATTAGGTAAGTACATGTGCTAGTTTATAAGCCTAAGGAAGGAAAATAACCCATATGGACATACTTTTGAGTGTTTACGATTTTTGGGAGATCCCCAAACCGTAAACACATATATTTGTGGGTATTTGGTGATTTTCAAGGCTTAGACACATCAAAGGAAGGTTTAATCATTTCTTGGAAGGCTTAAACATCAAACTAAGGCTTTGAGAAGGACTTATGCAAACTTTGGTGCATTTTAGGGTGTTTACGGCCCAAGAACATTCTTGGACCGTGAACACCTCCAACCTTGTGTTCTTGACATATTTCCTTGGTATAAACATGCATAGCTAGCTTTAAATGACTCTAGGATAGAAGTACTTACATAAGGAAGCTTGACTTGAGCTAAAAGGCCAAGAACACTTAGTGTGCGTTCTTGGTGTTTTGGAAAATCTAAACAAAAACCGGAAATGAATGGATGAATAGATGCACAAACACTAGATTAAGTGTTTTACTAACTTGAAAGGGTTAAAACACTTACAATATTGAAGATTTGGAATTAAATCTTGGATGATACTTGAGAGAAAACTTGGAGTTTACTCTTTTGGCTTTTTAGGGAGTAAACACAAATGACTAGTTACTTGGGGAGTAAACTCATGTATAAGCATGAGTTTACGGATTTTTGGATGATTTTTCAACCCAAACATAAAAGTTTGGTTGGGTGTTTCTAATACGCGAAGTGTTTGCGGTTTTCAAAAATCAAAACCCGAGACGACACTTTCTTACACCCGTTCGCTTAAAAATAATATTAAAATAATCAAATGAACTTTATTTTTCTTAAAAATAAGAAATAATGACATTGACTTATGCTACGAAGTGGTTGACTTTTAGGGTTTGACCGAATGGAAATTTCAGGTTGTCACAATAAAGGTCTAGTCCCTGATAGCACTCTCACTGGTCCGGAGATCATTAGGGAAACAACTGAAAAGATTGTTCAAATTCGAGAGCGTCTGAAAACCTCTAGGGATAGGCAAAAGCGCTATGCCGACAAAAGACGAAAACCCTTGGAATTTTAGGTTGGTGACCGCGTTCTACTGAAGGTCTCACCTTGGAAGGGCATGATACACTTTGGGAAGCATGAAAAACTAAATCCAAGGTACATTGGACCCTTCGAAATTACTTCAAGGATTGGTCCAGTGGCTTACAGACTTCAACTTCCAATCGAGCTTAACAAAGTACATCCAGTGTTCCACGTATCGAACCTGAAAAAGAGTTTGTCCAACGAAACTCTTGTGATTCCACTCGACGAGATCGAACTTAACGAAAATCTTAACTTTGTGGAAGAACCCGTCGAGATCATGGATAGGGAAATCAAACGAACTAAATAGAGTCACATACCAATAGTGATGTTTCGTTGGAACGCTAAGCGAGGACCTGAATTCACTTGGGAGCGAGAAGATTAGATGCGACAAAAGTACCAGCATCTCTTCCCTAGTCCATTGGCACTTATTTTGTAATAAATTTCAGGACGAAATTCCCTCTAATAGGGGGGATGATGTAACAACCCGGTATTTCAAGTCAATGTAATGTCTAAAAGTTGAGTCTTGTAACCTCTTTGTGAAGTAATAAGAATATCATCGAAAATGAAATGTTCAAAAAGCTCCGTTTGAGTACACTATGTGGTAGATATCGTGATAAGGTTTCCAAAAATATAAAGAAAACTAAAATCTGAGTTATAACGAAGGAGTTATGACCAATTAAAGATTCGTAACACTACCGATAAAGCGTTGTTAAGCATAAAACAAGAAATTTCAATAAAATACTTTTTAGCCTTAGGTATCTAAATGAAAGTCATAGATATCATTAAACCGCAAACATACATAAGAAGAACGCCCAAATATTCTGACTTCGTATGAGGAAGTTATGATTTTACGAAGTTTCTGACCTAGCAGTAGACAACTAAAAACTCGAATTAGAGATCGAGCGATCTTTAGCTAACACAACCTAAACGAAAGTTGAAGACCCTGACCATAGGAATACAATGGTAAAAAGATAGATAAAATCAAACGCCATATGAAGAAGTTATGGATTTTTAACGAACTTTTCCAGTCTCGGCCTACTACAAAGGTATTATTAAATATAAAGTCAAAACTAGCCGATGGAGTCTAAATGAGAGTTGTAGAATACAGTCTCACCTACGCGTGGATATAAAGAATGACAGAAACGGAGCTCGTACGCCCCGCGTAAAGGGGTACGCCCAGAATACTAGGTGATAAGGACGTAGTCTCTTCGGCATCAGACATCCCATCGTCCGTCAGGAGGCTGACGTAAGCGCTGACGTATGCTACGCCTTGCGTAAGAGCGTACGCCCAATGTACGGAGGTGGTTCAGCCTCCTATTAAGGGATGCTAGGGTTCCGAGTTTCTTGTTCAATTCTTATCTTTTCCCTCGCTTTTGCTCTGCGTTTTTCCCTCGAAGCCATCCCGACACCCGAGTTTTCATACTAAAGATCAGAAGGAAGTTCTACACTCCCGAGATTCCTGAGAATTCAACTCTCACTAGTCGAAGTTCTGCTCGATTCTTCTCTCGACTACTTCAAAACAACCACTTCAATCAAGTGAGTTCATACCCCCTTTTATACACCTTCAAATACTTTATAATGTACTTTTCATACATTTCGGGGGAGAATACAAGTAAACACACGATTGATCCCGAGTGAAAACGTGAAAACTCTTGTTATACTTTGCATGCATTAGATTTATACAAAATGCATAGTATCCAGGGTATCCATCCTTGTTAAACCATTTTATGCATTCAAAGAAATTATGATTTATGCTTTGTCAAACATTGTGAAAAAGGATAAACATTGCATACAAAACTATTATTTTAATACAGACTTAGTTGAGAATCCGTGAGACGTTTACATCTTCAATGCTACCTTTTCGTTAAAAGGTACTACCTAAAGTCCTGTCTATTATAACCAGAGTCTCCTGTTTGGAGAGTGTGTCAAATGTGTATAGATCTATATGGGAAGTCATGATCCCTCACCCTGACTGTTAGCTACAGTCCTTTGGGTGACAGTTTGTCATAACGTTTCGATGCCTGAAGACCGTCACCACATGTATATTATGTTTAGTATGGTTATAAAACTCACCGGATAGACAATTATTATGGTATTCTGATTTTATGAATGAGTAGTTATTAAAACTATTCTTCATCTAACAAGTGCGATCTTCTTATAGCTTTATTATATAAAACTATGCCTCAACCTTTTAAGCATTTCAGTTGCTTGCGATTTTCGGTCTTGGACATTAGAGACTGTCTGTTACTTTAGGAAAATAAGGGATTTTCCTGTATCCAAAACAATCAACTAATAGGAAAATAAGGGATTTCGTGGTACAACTATTTATAATTCACAACACGAACATTCATATGCATTTCATACTTTTATAAGGAAATAAGGGATTTTCTTGGAAAACGCACGAACTTTGGAATGGTATACATTTTCTCAAAACCGCTTATGAACTCACCAATTTAATTGTTGACACTTTTTCTTTGAAAGAACTTGTATTCTCAGGGAACCGCTAAGCAGGTTTGGAAACCAACTTTTGGGGATTAACGCTCTGGCGTTAATTACTTCTTTTGAAAGATGTTTATGTATTTATCTTTTGAACATGTAAAAAATACAATTATGTAAACATTTTGAAACCTTTATATATATGGTGGTGTGTACTTTCTTTACTATGAACTGTTATGATACTGACTATGACGTCCTCCGCCCTCGAACGTTTCCGCCGTTCTGGTTTGGGGGTGTGACACTTCGCTTCTAATGCCCCTTTTCTTTACACTGAGAACATATAGACTCCTTGGGAATGGTACACAGGCTATTCCAGACTTAGACTTTTTCCGCAACCAGGTTGACCAAGGCCGATGCCTTTCCATTGGGAAGAGAAAGTTTTTCTGAACTTTCAATGTCACCATTGTCCATCTCCATGGAAGGTTTGAGGGGTAGACCTTCCATATATATTTGCTTGACTATTGCACCAAATCATTTCTGATTCAGCAGCAATAAGCAAATAAGAAAGATTCATTAGGGTCATGTCGTGATCTGTCACATAGTAGTCTTTCTATATGACTCAAGAAGTGACTGAAAGACCTAGTCAATAGCCAACTTCCTTGGGACAACGACACCCAACATTCTCAACTTGTCGCCATGTGACTTCAGTCCTAAGACATGAGTGCACACAGGACTTCAAATTTTATGTTTTATTGTGAGTAGGGCTTGAGTGATCTTGAACTTTTCAATTCCTTAAACTTGTGGGTCAGGGAGAATAATTGGAGGAGGTGGAGGAAGACAAGTATGACTTCCATGAGCCAAACTTAGGAAGTCATATTCATTAGGAAAGCTTGATCTGGGAAGATCATTGTTGTCTAAACCAGACATCAACAATGGGAGAAATTCAAGTAAAGTTGATTTAAGTCCTTATTATAACACCCAATATGAAATATTAAGGCTAGGACCCAAAAAACTATTTTATAACTTGGAAGAGGGATGTTGTAATCCAAGCTATAAAATATTTGAAGGTAGGTGAATGATGATTCACCAATTTCCACCAAGATAAATAAAATGTATTATTAGGTTTTAATTGGTTTTGAAACTCCTAGATTCTTTTGAGATTCATTGAACTTTTCAATGGCATGTTTCAATCTTGAGTGTGTCCTTCAGGTTTTGTGACTGGGATGTCGAGGATCACAAAACAAGGTGTGAAGTAACCATGCAAATATACTTGGTACCCTTAATATTTACCCCTCAATCGATGTGCCGGTTAACCACACACGCTCCACCGATACTATGATAAATATTAAGTTACCCTTTGCCTACCTTACTAAATCCAGTTTAGTGTGCTGGTTAACCATACACGCTCCACTAACGGCTTAAATAAATTGCAAAGTGTAATTTCATGGATTAGCACCTTATTCACATTTTCTTAAGTAACTAAGATTGGGAATTTATAAATGTTTAGTTACTTAGTATTTATCATTAATATTTTTAATAAAGAGAGAATTATAGTCCTTGTGCCTACCCGTTCGGCTAACGACCCTCCACCGGTCAAAGAAGCGGTGGGTGAGAGTGGACACCCATTAAACTGCCATCGTATAGGCAGTAACCTTATATCCCCCTTATAGACCGGCTTCGTGAATGAGGCCTACTAATGGTATGACGACTTTTTGTTCTTATACATATATAAATATTATTAAACTTATAATATTATAAAGTATAAGGGTTGAATTTTAACTTTTTTTAAAATTCTAGGGATTGGAACTAAAGTTTTAATTGTGACTTTACATGTTCCAAAACTTGATGGCAAGTTTTGTAAACTTCCAAAACTTTTCATTTCTCATAACTTACGAGTTAATGGCTTATTAAAATGAGTGACTTTTCATATTATGTAACCATTGTGTTCACTTAATTAATTTAATGACTTGTGACTTTTGGTTATTCATAACTTGAGGACAAGTTATGGACTCCATTAAAACACATAATGATCAAGAATTAAACTACCAAGAAGGTCACAAATAATTCCTATAATCATCTAAGCTCATAAGTTCAAAACATGCATATCAACAATCATAAAATTAACCATATAAAACTCTAAATTTTGATAACAACTCTGAAATTGGTTTACCATAATCATTACCACATCAAAAAATAGTTTTTATAAGTCCAAAACAATTTAAGATAATGATTCTATACCAATTCCAGCACCAAAACTCGAAGATATGCTGTCAGGGGGTCCAACTCGCCGAGTGCATGAACCAAGTCGACGAGTTGGTTGCATTTTGCCTTGGACTCGTCGAGTCCATGAGTGAACTCGGCGAGTCCACTGTCCATACAACAAGATAACTTCGATTTTCAACAATTGCATCAAGTATATAAGAAAACAAGCATAGGCTCTGATACCACTGTTGGGTTTTGAGCATTCTAACACTCCTATGGTGTACATGCAACCCTATAAACCTTGGATCTATGTTTTCTCTATTATACATGCAAATATTAAATATTCCATGGTTTCATCCCAAGTAGCATATTATGAAGCACCTATACTACAAAGTTCTAGTTAGATGCCATACCTTTTGATGTAGCTTGATGTCTTCAAGCTTTAAGAGCTTATCCCTAATGGTGTGGAAGCCTCAAGTGGAATCACAAATCACCAAAATACCTTGGAAGAACTTGAGAGAATATGTATGCACACTAAAATCGATCCACTCTTATGTCCTCACACACTAATGCCATTTCTTGTGCCAAAGGCCTCTTTATATAGTATGGAGGATTAGGGTTACATTCATGTAAATCCTAATACCCATGATCTTTCATTTCATAGGATCCATGGGTTAAAACTCCATGGACTATCCATGATAGATTAGCCTAACCTAAATGAACTTGGCCCATTCCATATATATATATATATATATATATATATATATATATATATATATATATATATATATATATATATATATAAGAGTCGATATTTAATTAGTTCCTTTTGATCACTTAATTAATTCTAAATTAATTCTTGATCAATACTAATTAAATAATATGATTCCATATTAATATATTAGAACTTATAATATATTAATATAAATCATAAATATACTATTCTCAAAAGACTAACCATATAAATTGTGTCGGTGAAGTGCAACCCAAATGGACCATGCCGGGCCGGGTCAAGTACATACCAATTATAGTTATGAACTTATACATTAATCCAACAGTTTGGCATCACAACCATTGTACAATAGCAATCATAGTAACACAACCATTACAATGAATATATATATATATATATATATATATATATATATATATATATATATATATATATATATATATATGAAAAGTGTTTACATCAGTATGGAACTAGTTTTTAAATACACCAAAAGTATGTAGAATATAAAGACATGACTCTTATTGCTCCGACTCCTCTAAATCCAAGAAGTACATGTCTACTGATTTCCTGAGAATACAAGTAGTTTGAAAGAATATCGGCATAAAGCTGGTGAGTTTATAAGCATTTAGTTTTTGGAGGAAAATGTTTCTTTGATCCTTTTGAAAAGTGTTCATCAAGAAAATCCTATATTTTCTTATGAAAAGTGTGTTTGAAAACCCATTCCTTCCATGACTTCCAGATTCATACAAGATATGTACAATTTAAGGTGTCATGGAATGAATATGAACATCCATTAGTTACTTGTTAAACAATCCGTTTATGAAAGGTCGAGTTATCCCGGGAAAATCCTATATTTTCCCTAAAAGTAGGTTGTTGGTTATCCGTTCTAAAATGAAGTGTACAAGTATCTACCATACTTATATCGTTAAACATAGTTTCCTTGAAAAACCATGGTTACTCCCAGTGAAGTATATTAGCCTTATTATATAATTAAAACTAATAAATATGTGGTGAACTAAATCTTGAAGGTATTATTAATACCCTCTAGTAATCAAATCGGTTATTACTTTGAGATCCCATTTAAGCCATCTTTATCCATTTTCTTTTAGATGATGATTTCCATGATGATTTTCTTTTAGAAACCCCATTTAAGCCATCTTTATCCATTTTCTAGCTTGATTGTAATAAAGAGATCATATTGAGTGCAATGGCCTTTGAATCTAGCTAGGTTTGAGCTTTAAGAGCCCAAATCTACTGCCTTTATGGAGCCGTATTGCATGAAAGCCCTAGATATACTCTTTTAGTGTGTATGGAGCCTTAAATTCGTCATTGGTGTTTATCTACACGTAAAGTTGGAAACTTTACGTGTTAATCGAGCCCTAAGAACCCAGATCTATGGATGGAATGCACTGGGTTCAAGCATAATCGAGTATATAGTGATTGCATGCATGCGACTCGACGAGTCGTTCTTCGGACTCGGCGAGTCAAGTTGCGAGTCCCCGATTTTTCCCTTTTGAGTTGTGTCGAGTGGGATCAGTGAGCTATAAGTGGACTCAGTGAGTCGGAAGCCAGAATCAGTAATGGAAGGACTCGGTGAGTCAATGTCCTGAATCGGCAAGTCCAAGGCAATCTTCTTGCCTCAAGAACAGACTCGACGAGTTGTTCATACAACTCGGCGAGTCACAGACCAGAGTGTTCATTGGATGAAGATGAACTCGACAAGTTGTTCATACAATTCGGCGATTCGAATGAAGGACTATTGGATATCTGTATGGAAGGAGAACTCGTCGAGTTAATGACTAACTCGACGAGTAGGGACGAGAGTGAGGACAATCGAATGGACATGGACTCCATGAGTTAGCGAGCCAACTCGGCGAGTCGGGTCAACTGGAAGTTGACCTTGACTTTGACTTTTGACTTGGTTAGCGGTAAAATGGTCATTTTACCCTAAGGATAGTTAGCAGTGTTTGATTGAGTGTTTCGTGGGAATTGTAGCCAGAGGATTTCCGGAGCAGCAGCAACAGACAAACAGTTCCCGCACAGATCAGCATCTACTTCGAGGTGAGTTACCTTCCAGTAGCGGTGGGTCTACGGCCACAATGCCGGCCCACTAGTAGGAGTTGTGTGTTAGATGGTTGTCTTTGTGATATCATCTAGTTTTTCTACTACCTGATATGTTATATGCTAGCTTGATGTATTATAGTAGTAGAGTTCGGTTGTTCGGACCGAAGGGTAGTTAGACACCCCAGATACGTCTGATAGTACGTGATGTCATAATTATATGCTAGCATGTTCTGAGATATATGTTAGGGGTAGTAGGAGGGGAACAATACCCGAGTTTGGTTGTTAGGACCGAAGGGTGGTCGGCACCCTAGAATGGCTGCATGGGTAGGTTGGCACCCTAGAATGGTCGTACCGGGTAGGTCGGGCACCCCAGAAATGCCTGAAAAGTATGGTATGTTATATGATTGTACTGTATGTTACATGATTGCATGGTATGTGGTATGTTAGGGGAACTCACTAAGCTTTGTGCTTACAATTTTCAATTTGGTTTCAGGTACCTCTTCTTCAAAGGGGAAGGAGTTGGCGCGGTAGCGACACATCATACACATATACTATTTTCCGCCTTACGAGCTTGTTCTGGGATTTGTACTCTAATATTTAGTTGATTTCGTATTTTGGTTTCAAACATGATTTATGATTGTGGAAGGATTTTGTGACAATCGTCAATCTTGAGTCAAGCCAAGTCATCAAGTCAAGCCGGTCAACTCTATTAAACCTTGTGTATTAGGGTTTGTGCTATGTTCATACTGTATAACTTGCTATATTAATGGGAAAACATCACTTGAGAAAAGTCTTGTGTTAAAAATTTCCTAAGCCCTAATGCTAATCAATGAACTAAACTGATAAAAACAATGATGCATACTCATCGGGAGTGTGTAAGATCCTTAAACAAGGCCTAATAGGGTTTACAAACCTTGCATTGCGAAGCCGGACACTCACACATGCCACACTCGAAACCTCTCTCAATCGTTTTCACTCTACCTCTCTCTATTTGAAATCTCTCCCAAATCTCTCCAAGTATGTGAAATCTCTCTCAAATATCTCTTTGTATGAGAAATCTCTCCAAGAATGTCAAATCTCTCCAAGTATGTGAAATCTCTCTCAAATATCTCTTTGTATGAGAAATCTCTCCAAGAATGTCAAATCTCTCCCAAATCTCTCCAAGTATGTGAAATCTCTCTCAAATATCTCTTTGTATGAGAAATCTCTCCAAGAATGTCAAATCTCTCCCAAATCTCTCTAAGTATGTGAAATCTCTCTCAAATATCTCTTTGTATGAGAAATCTCTCCAAGAATGTCAAATCTCTCCCAAATCTCTCCAAGTATGTGAAATCTCTCCCAAATCTCCCTCAAATAATTCCCGTAACCTTTAGAATCATTCGGGTCATTCCGGCCCTTAACCGGGTCAAAAACGGCTTAAAACGGGGCGAAAACGAGAAAAATAGGCTTTAGGAACCGAAACCGGAATGAGAGGCTTCTTAGGACCAGAGACCGAGCCTCTGGTGGCTAAGAGACCAGAGACCGAGCCTCTGGTGGCTAAGAGACCCGAGACCAACCGAGCGATCGGTCCTTCTCGGTGCCTCTCGGTCCGCCTCCACTCTCGGTGCCTCTCGGTCCGCCTCCACTCTCGGTGCCTCTCGGTCCGCCTCCGCGCTCGGTTCCCTGTCTCTCCTCTCGGTTCTCTTCGCGCGCTCGGTTCCTTCTCTCCCTCTTCTCCCCTCTCGGTTCCTTCCCTTCTCTCTTCTTCTTCTCTCGGTTCAGCATAAGAGGGCCGAGCCTCGGCCAGATTTCGCATATTTGTCACTTTTAGCCCATTTTTGATATTTTTAACATTTTAAGCCCGTTTTTCATGATTTTAAAGCGGGATTTTCTCCAGAAATTATATTTTAACATAATAAACCCTAAATATTCATAATTTAAACATATTTTTATGAAAATCATTATCTAAATAATAAAGATCTAATGGGGGATTTATTTAAGGTGGAGTGTTGACTTTGCCTTAACTTATGACACAAACAACCACCCCACACCCACTCTATGACCAGCCATACCTCCCCACCCTACCTATGTCACTTCAATGTTCCCTTACACTCAAATTCCACTCCCTCCCACGTTTTGTTTTGAGCTGGAACAAACAATCACACTCCTCATTTCCTCTCATTTACTCTCATTCCACTAAGTAACAAACACCACTTTTCTCTCAAACTCTTCCACGCAAAATTTCGAGATTCAAGGCTGATCTTCAAGTGTTCTTCCACTCTTAGTAAGTATAATTCATCCTCCTTATGATTATTTCACTTCATTCTACTCAAATCTTGAATATCTTACACAAACTCTATCATATTAACATTAGATCTTCGAATCTTCAAGTGATTCTTCAAGTGTTCTTGGGTTGAACACTTCTCTTCTTCAACACTCATCTACTGAAATCACTCAAGGTGAGTTCATACCCCTACATTTTCATGTTTTCTCAAGTTTTAAAGGGGGGGAATACAAGTTAAAACACTAAGAACATAACTAAATTTCTCTAACAGCCTTCATCAGAAAAGTTCAACTCCATTCACGGACTGTTTTGGGTATCTTAAACATTTTTGTTTTCAAAACTGTACAAGGTGCAAATAGTTCAAGTTCTTAGCTTTAAAATGGCTACTTGCACATCTCCATACGATTTTTCTACAATTTATGGTGATTTTTACAAAACTGCCTATCATTTCAAACAACGATCCGGACCAGTCTGTGATTTTGGACTTATTCACCCAAGTTGGAGGTCATTAAAAATCGTGATAAAAATTATGAGTAAACTAGACACATTTTGTGAACTCTCAGAATTTACGGATCTAGTTTTCGACTTCGTATGATTTTACTATGATTTTTCCAAAAACAGGGCAGAATGGCTAAAGTTAGCCAACAGCTTGTAAATATCATAACACTTTGTATTAGGTTGAGCAAAGTGTATAATCATAAGTTCTAATATTTGAATGTGTTTCCTTGTTAGTTTATCATTATGAACTGAAACTAAGTCATTCATATTAAATATTATTCATTCATTTAGAACGCGTATCATTTAACTATAAAAAGTATAGTTTGATAAATTCATAACACTAATACATTTCCATAAAAGAATTCATACATATTACATACATTCTAGATAAACTATAATAGGTATAGTTTATGGCACACCACTCAACGCACTCGTACAAAAAGGGTACATTCATACAAGAAAGATTTATATTCACACACATTTCACGTAAACTTGTTAACCTATGTTGTGAGACTCTCTCTCTCTCCCCGTACGTCCGAGTGCGGGATATAATTCCTGGTAGTTATAATCAGAATCTCCTTGAGGGAGAACGTGATACTTGTATATAGATCTATATTGGGTTTGACACCCCACACCTTGCTGCTAGCTACAGTGGGACCTGCAGGTCTACGGGTGACAAATGTCATTTTTCATTTTCGCGACGCCTGAGAAACGTCGTGGCAGGTTCACTTAGTCACAGTATGATTATAGCGACTCACTTAGGGAGATAACAATTCATAAAATTTACGGGATTTCTTAAAAACCGAAGTAGGTTTTAGGTTGATTTAAAATTTGCCTTCCATATCATTTCAAACTCACGACATTTCTACTAAGTAAGGATGATTTCTTATATATTTTGGTCTTTGGTTATAAGGTTACATTTTTCGGATTTCAAGGAAAATATCGGATTTTTCTGAAACAAACGCGTCATTTACATGTGAAAAACTTCTACTAAGTTTTATAATAAAAGCTTATGAACTCACCAACCTTTGTGTTGACACTTTTCAAACAACTTGTATTCTCAGGAAAACACTAATCAGATTATCAAGTGCTTTTGAGGATGGGACGTTAAGGCGTCAAACATTTCATATTTTGTCAACATATTGTAATTGATTTTGAAACATGTAATTCATACAAGTGATGTAACTTTTTCAATTATATATATGTTGGTTGTGTTGCTTAAATTACTATTGAAATTGTGGTTATGATACTATACATGAAGTCCTCCACCCCCGGACGTTTCCGCCATCCTTGGTTTCGGGGTGTGATAGATTGGTATCAGAGCACGGTTTATAGTGAATTAAGTATGTCAACCACATAATATATACAAACTATAAACACATTTGGGACTAAAAGTCTCTGATTCTTAAAGTGATTTAAAGAGTTGTACTTTTAGAAAACAAATAATTTCTTGTTTTAAAGTATACTTGCATGCATTCTATACTAGCATGGTGTCATAACTTAGGAGAACATAAATTGAAAGAGGAGGAGTCGAACATTATTAATACGCCTTAGCATGCGTAATCAGTTTTGGGAAGGATATAGCCTGATCAACTATATCCGTCCAAGAAGTAACTTACACACACTAAGGAATAGTCGTAATGAGCGACAAATCTGAAAACCTAATAACACTCCATGAAGA
The DNA here is from genome assembly GCF_052625555.1 of Lactuca saligna. NCBI lineage: Eukaryota > Viridiplantae > Streptophyta > Magnoliopsida > Asterales > Asteraceae > Lactuca > Lactuca saligna. Next base: position 187,652,914 of record NC_136417.1, on the reverse strand, counting down.
ACACGCTAAGAACCAAATATAAACATTTAAAAATACTATAGGAGTATTTGTACGTTTCTATAGCGCCAAATTATTATTTTCCGATACGTACTTCTTAACCCCGTTTCTCGTGCAGACGACATGGTAGGATTTCACATACCCGGGGACCCCTACTTTCCCAATCAGGGAAATGCGGGATGGATCGAAGACGAGCCCGAGGAGAATCCCGAAGAGGAACCCGAGGAGGATCCCGAGGAGGATCCCGAAGCGGATCCCGAAGAGGATCCCGGGGAGGATCCCGAAGAGGATCCCGAGGAGGAGCCCGAGGAGGAAGACGAACAAGAAGAAGAAGAGGAAGACGACCAAGAAGAAGAGGAAGACGACCAAGAAGAAGAGGAAGAAGAGGAAGTAGAGGAAGGTGATGAGGTAGTCATGGTTGGGAACGAAGCGGAGGAACCACCAGAAGTATTCAACCCTCCCTACATCGCGAGGGTACCCGCGCACCGTTTTGGTTACAACGGACCTGAACCTCCTTGGGTAACAACGATCGAAAGATGGAGCCGACAACAAGGCCAATGGTCACCATATGGCTACCAACGAGGTTACTATGATCTCACTCATGGTGGACCGGCTGACAGGGCTCTCCCCGTCACGATACAACGAATGGCAAGAATGGATGATCGTGGTAGGACAACGACAGATCAGGTCCGGGAGTTAAGTGCCATTGTACAGTCTACTACGGATCGCACCAGAAACCTGGAACGAGACTCCCACCATCGAGACCAACTCATTTGAGACCTTCTCGCGGCTCAATCAGAAACAAGAGAGTATCGGGAAAGATACATGGCACTCGAAGAGAGAATGGTTATAGCCGAACGCAAATTGGCGGAACTACAGGGCGCATCGACATCATCGCAGCCTCCATCAAAGAAAGGTCGCAGTGATTAGAACTCGTTGCTATTCTCCCGTCTTAGTAGTAGAATTTTATGAGTACGCGTTGGTGCTACTCCTTGTATGTAGGTCGACCCTGCGACTATGTGATTACACTATTCAAAGGGCTTTTGTAATGCCAAAAACTACCTTTTGTAACGATGTAATGTAGACCCTTATGAGGTCAAACTTTTCCCTCTAAACATTATGTACTAAAAGTTATCAATGAAATTTGGCATGTGTTTTATTTATTGAATGCTTGGCACTATACATCATGACCTGATCACACAAACAGTTTACGAATAATAAAGTTATGATAAAATACAAGAGGGATGAAACCAGTATCACTCGACTCGTTATCACTATTGAAGTCTTACCGACTAGTCATTTTTTTTATGACATAACCATGCCACCAAGGAAAAGACCAAGGCCTTCCAACAACCCAGTGCCGCCTCCACCACCACCTCCGCAGTTTGATCCTGCAATGTTCCAGGCTGCAGTAACGGCAGCCGTGGCGGCAGCAATGTCGCAAATGGGAACCCATGGTTCCGGCGGTTCTGGATCCGGAGCTACCAATTCCATTCATGGGGACAGCACGGGGCGTACGAGGGAGTGCTCTTACAAAGACTTCACGAATGGCAAACCCGATCCTTTCAATGGAAGCGGGGGCGTCATCACACTGGTGCAATGGTTCGAAAGGACCGAGGCAGTTTTTGAAATCTGCGCTTGCCCCGAAGCGAGCAAGGTCAAGTATGCGGCATTAACTTTCACTGGAAAAGCCCTTACTTGGTGGAATGGCCGAGTTAAGTCACTTACTCCTGCAGTAGCTAACGCAATCAGCTGGGAGGATTTGAAAGCCTTAATGTTAAAGGAATACTGCCCAAGGGGCGAAATACAAAAACTTGAAGAAGAGCTTTGGAACCTCAGAATGTCAGGCACTGATCTTGAAACTTATACTGCCCGTTTCAATGACCTAGCACTCCTCTGCCCAACAATGGTCACTCCAGAAGAGAAGAAGGTGGAACGATATCTCTGGGGGCTGTCATCCCAGATTCAAGATAGTGTATTGGCCTCGAAACCCACTACCTTTGAAAGTGCCAAGGAATTGGCACAACAACTCATAGATCACAGGGCTAGCCGTGGTACCGTGATAACCACCACCGACCGAACAAAAGGAGGGAACAACAAGAGGAAGTTCTGGAGCAATAAAAGGAAACAACCAATTCAAGACCCCGCCAAAAAGCAACCGATTGTTGCTGTACGTGCCGCCACTACTGCTGTCGCTCCAGCGCCACCGAAACAGTATACAGGAACTCTTCCCAAGTGCAACAAGTGTAACTACCACCATAACGGTGCTTGTCGAGAGTTACACTGCAATAACTGTAACAAAAAGGGGCACACTGCACGATTCTGTAGAGCGACTACCCAACCCGCCACACAAGTCGCTACGACCGCCAACACTGGAGCAAGCCAAGCCTGCTATGGATGTGGTGAAACGGGACACTTCAGGAGGAACTGCCCCAAGGCACGAGCCCCTAATGCTGGGGGTGTAGGGAGAGTCCTAACTTTAGGGCAGGGAGAAGCAGTCAAGGATCCCTCTGTGGTTACTGGTACGTTCCTCCTCAATAACTCTTATGCATGCGTACTTTTCGATAGTGGGGCAGAAAGAAGTTTCATAAGTCACCAATTCAAACATATACTTAAGCAAAATTCTCAACCACTAGAAGATTCTTACATCGTAGAAATGGCAAATGGAAAGGTTGAGCGCGCTAATGATATTTACATAGGGTGTACTCTCACTCTAGACAACCATTTGTTCAAAATCGACCTTATGCCGGTCACCATAAAAAGCTTCGATATAATCATTGGTATGGATTGGCTAAGCCTTCATCGTGCCGACATTCTATGTTACGAAAGGGCCGTCCGCCTCAATCTTCCGAATGGCAACGTTCTCACCGTTTATGGCAATAAACCTAGTGCGAACCTACAAATCATCTCTTGTGTTAAAACCCAAAAGTACCTCCGAAAGCAATACCATGTTTTCTTAGCCCACATCGTAGACAAGAAATAGGAGGTGAAGGACATCAAAGAAATTCCAGAAGTATGCAACTTCCCTGATGTTTTCCCAGACGATCTGCCTGGTGTACCACTCGCACGACAAGTCGAATTTCGGATCGACTTAATCCCAGGAGCTACCCCCGTCGCCACGGCTCCCTATCACTTAGCACCGGCAGAAATGCAAGAACTATCCAGCCAGTTGAATGAACTATTGAGCAAAGGGTTCATCAGGCCAAGCTTCTCGCCCTGGGGAGCACCAGTCTTATTTGTAAAGAAGAAGGATGGGTCTTTTCGCATGTGCATAGACTATCGAGAACTAAACAAACTCACTATCAAGAACCGTTATCCCCTACCCCGAATCGACGACCTCTTCGACCAGCTCCAAGGAGCCAGCTACTTTTCAAAAATCGACCTGAGGTCGGGCTATCATCAACTACGAGTTCAGGAAGACGATATCCCCAAGACAACATTCAGAACTAGTTATGGGCACTATGAGTTTGTAGTGATGCCATTCGGGTTAACAAATGCGCCTGCGGTGTTCATGGATTTGATGAATCGAGTGTGTCGACCCTTCTTGGATAAATTCGTCATCATATTCATCGACGATATCCTGGTCTATTCGAGGAGCGAAGAAGAGCACAGACATCACCTACGACTAGTTCTAGAGGTTTTAAGGACCGAGAAGCTTTACGCTAAATTCTCAAAGTGTGAATTTTGGCTCCGAGAAGTAGGATTCCTTGGCCACGTAGTAAGCAAGGAAGGAATACATGTGGACCCCTCGAAGATCAAAGCAATCGAAGATTGGTCAACACCTACAACGCCAACAGAAATCCGACAGTTTTTGGGACTCGCAGGCTACTATCGAAGATTCATACAAAACTTCTCCAAAATCGCTAAGCCTCTCACCACCTTGACTCAGAAAGGGGTGGTGTTCGAATGGGAAGATAAACAAGAAGCCGCCTTCCAGACACTAAAGCAAGCCCTATGCAGCGCACCAGTCTTGTCTCTTCCAGAAGGAACTGATGATTTTGTGGTGTATTGCGATGCTTCAAATCAAGGCCTCGGCTGTGTGCTCATGCAAAGGGGAAAGGTCATCGCTTATGCATCAAGGCAACTGAAGACACATGAAGTTAATTACACAACCCACGACCTTGAATTGGGAGCTGTGGTGTTCGCCCTGAAGATCTGGAGGCACTACCTCTACGGCACCAAGTGCACCATCTTCACTGATCACAAAAGTCTTCAGCACATTCTCAACCAAAAAGAACTTAACATGCGCCAAAGGAGATGGGTGGAATTACTGAATGACTACGAATGTGAAATTCGCTACCACCCGGGCAAGGCTAATGTAGTAGCCGATGCCTTAAGCAGGAAGGAATACTCGGGTCGCCGAGTAAAATCCCTAACCATGACCATCCACTCCCAACTGGCCACCCAGATCAAGGACGCCCAATTGGAGGCCTTGAAACCAGAAAACGTGGCAAGCGAAGCACTAAGGGGGATGGACAAGAACTTGGAAGTCAAAGGGGATGGAACTCGTTATCTTATGAATCGAATCTGGACACTGAAGTTCGGTGGGTACCGAGACGTTGTAATGAACGAGGCCCACAAGACTCGATACTCTATTCACCCGGGGTCAGATAAGATGTATCTAGACCTCAAAAGGTTATACTGGTGGCCAAACATGAAGGCTGAAATTGCTACTTATGTGAGCAAGTGCCTCACTTGCGCCAAGGTCAAGGTGGAATATCAGAAGCCATCAGGACTACTTCAACAACCGGATATACCCGAGTGGAAGTGGGAGCGAATAACCATGGACTTCATAACCAAACTGCCTAAGGCATCAGGTGGGATGGATACCATATGGGTGGTTGTGGACAGGCTGACAAAGTCCGCGCACTTCTTGCCAATAAAGGAAACAAACAAGATGGAGAAGTTAACCAGGACGTACATTAAAGAGATCGTGCGACTACATGGTGTACCAACATCCATTATCTCTGATCGAGATAGTAGATTCACCTCACGTTTCTGGCAGTCCCTACAGAAGTCTCTGGGAACCAGGCTAGACATGAGTACGGCCTACCATCCACAAACGGACGGACAAAGCGAGAGAACCATCCAGACGTTGGAAGACATGCTGAGAGCCTGCGTGATAGATTTCGGTAAGGCATGGGATACCCATCTACCGCTTATCGAATTCTCTTATAATAACAGTTATCACACTAGCATTGGAGTCGCTCCATTCGAAGCTCTCTACGGTCGCAAGTGTAGATCACCACTGTGTTGGGCCGAAGTTGGAGATACTCAGCTAGCCAGAGGGCAAATCCCTGATAGCACCCTTACTGGGCCTGAAATCATAAGGGAAACCACATAAAAGATCATTCAAATTCGAGAAAGACTAAAAGCGTCTCGTGATCAACAAAAGAGTTACGCGGATAAGCGACGCAAACCGTTAGAATTCCAGGTCGGAGACAGGGTACTACTAAAAGTTTCCCCCTGGAAAGGGATGATACGTTTCGGTAAACGAGGGAAAATAAACCCAAGATACATCGGTCCGTTCGAAATCCTTGCTAGGATTGGTCCTGTGGCGTACAAACTCCGACTACCACAAGAACTTAGTAATGTACACCCTACCTTCCACGTGTCCAACTTAAAGAAGTGTCTGTCTGACGAGACACTCGTAATACCACTCGAAGAAATCGAAGTTAATGAAAATCTCCACTTTGTGGAGGAACCCGTCGAGATCATGGATCGAGAGATCAAGAGAACAAAACAAAGTCGCATTCCCATAGTGAAGGTTCGTTGGAACGCGAAACGAGGGCCTGAGTTTACCTGGGAACGTGAAGATCAAATGAAGCAAAAGTATCCACATCTTTTCCCAAACCCTTGAAGTCCCTGCCGAATTTAAATTTCGGGACGAAATTCCCTCTAACGGGGGGATGATGTGACAATCGTCAATCTTGAGTCAAGCCAAGTCATCAAGTCAAGCCGGTCAACTCTATTAAACCTTGTGTATTAGGGTTTGTGCTATGTTCATACTGTATAACTTGCTATATTAATGGGAAAACATCACTTGAGAAAAGTCTTGTGTTAAAAATTTCCTAAGCCCTAATGCTAATCAATGAACTAAACTGATAAAAACAATGATGCATACTCATCGGGAGTGTGTAAGATCCTTAAACAAGGCCTAATAGGGTTTACAAACCTTGCATTGCGAAGCCGGACACTCACACATGCCACACTCGAAACCTCTCTCAATCGTTTTCACTCTACCTCTCTCTATTTGAAATCTCTCCCAAATCTCTCCAAGTATGTGAAATCTCTCTCAAATATCTCTTTGTATGAGAAATCTCTCCAAGAATGTCAAATCTCTCCCAAATCTCTCCAAGTATGTGAAATCTCTCTCAAATATCTCTTTGTATGAGAAATCTCTCCAAGAATGTCAAATCTCTCCCAAATCTCTCCAAGTATGTGAAATCTCTCTCAAATATCTCTTTGTATGAGAAATCTCTCCAAGAATGTCAAATCTCTCCCAAATCTCTCTAAGTATGTGAAATCTCTCTCAAATATCTCTTTGTATGAGAAATCTCTCCAAGAATGTCAAATCTCTCCCAAATCTCTCCAAGTATGTGAAATCTCTCCCAAATCTCCCTCAAATAATTCCCGTAACTTTTTAGAATCATTCGGGTCATTCCGGCCCTTAACCGGGTCAAAAACGGCTTAAAACGGGGCGAAAACGAGAAAAATAGGCTTTAGGAACCGAAACCGGAATGAGAGGCTTCTTAGGACCAGAGACCGAGCCTCTGGTGGCTAAGAGACCAGAGACCGAGCCTCTGGTGGCTAAGAGACCCGAGACCAACCGAGCGATCGGTCCCTCTCGGTGCCTCTCGGTCCGCCTCCACTCTCGGTGCCTCTCGGTCCGCCTCCGCGCTCGGTTCCCTTTCTCTCCTCTCGGTTCTCTTCGCGCGCTCGGTTCCTTCTCTCCCTCTTCTCCCCTCTCGGTTCCTTCCCTTCTCTCTTCTTCTTCTCTCGGTTTCTGCCTCCCTCTCTCTCGGTTCAGCATAAGAGGGCCGAGCCTCGGCCAGATTTCGCATATTTGTCACTTTTAGCCCATTTTTGATATTTTTAACATTTTAAGCCCGTTTTGCATGATTTTAAAGCGGGATTTTCTCCAGAAATTATATTTTAACATAATAAACCCTAAATATTCATAATTTAAACATATTTTTATGAAAATCATTATCTAAATAATAAAGATCTAATGGGGGATTTATTTAAGGTGGAGTGTTGACTTTGCCTTAACTTATGACACAAGCAACCACCCCACACCCACTCTATGACCAGCCATACCTCCCCACCCTACCTATGTCACTTCAATGTTCCCTTACACTCAAATTCCACTCCCTCCCACGTTTTTTTTTGAGCTGGAACAAACAATCACACTCCTCATTTCCTATCATTTACTCTCATTCCACTAAGTAACAAACACCACTTTTCTCTCAAACTCTTCCACGCAAAATTTCGAGATTCAAGGCTGATCTTCAAGTGTTCTTCCACTCTTAGTAAGTATAATTCATCCTCCTTATGATTATTTCACTTCATTCTACTCAAATCTTGAATATCTTACACAAACTCTATCATATTAACATTAGATCTTCGAATCTTCAAGTGATTCTTCAAGTGTTCTTGGGTTGAACACTTCTCTTCTTCAACACTCATCTACTGAAATCACTCAAGGTGAGTTCATACCCCTACATTTTCATGTTTTCTCAAGTTTTAAAGGGGGGGGAATACAAGTTAAAACACTAAGAACATAACTAAATTTCTCTAACAGCCTTCATCAGAAAAGTTCAACTCCATTCACGGACTGTTTTGGGTATCTTAAACATTTTTGTTTTCAAAACTGTACAAGGTGCAAATAGTTCAAGTTCTTAGCTTTAAAATGGCTACTTGCACATCTCCATACGATTTTTCTACAATTTATGGTGATTTTTACAAAACTGCCTATCATTTCAAACAACGATCCGGACCAGTCTGTGATTTTGGACTTATTCACCCAAGTTGGAGGTCATTAAAAATCGTGATAAAAATTATGAGTAAACTAGACACATTTTGTGAACTCTCAGAATTTACGGATCTAGTTTTCGACTTCGTATGATTTTACTATGATTTTTCCAAAAACAGGGCAGAATGGCTAAAGTTAGCCAACAGCTTGTAAATATCATAACACTTTGTATTAGGTTGAGCAAAGTGTATAATCATAAGTTCTAATATTTGAATGTGTTTCCTTGTTAGTTTATCATTATGAACTGAAACTAAGTCATTCATATTAAATATTATTCATTCATTTAGAACGCGTATCATTTAACTATAAAAAGTATAGTTTGATAAATTCATAACACTAATACATTTCCATAAAAGAATTCATACATATTACATACATTCTAGATAAACTATAATAGGTATAGTTTATGGCACACCACTCAACGCACTCGTACAAAAAGGGTACATTCATACAAGAAAGATTTATATTCACACACATTTCACGTAAACTTGTTAACCTATGTTGTGAGACTCTCTCTCTCTCCCCGTACGTCCGAGTGCGGGATATAATTCCTGGTAGTTATAATCAGAATCTCCTTGAGGGAGAACGTGATACTTGTATATAGATCTATATTGGGTTTGACACCCCACACCTTGCTGCTAGCTACAGTGGGACCTGCAGGTCTACGGGTGACAAATGTCATTTTTCATTTTCGCGACGCCTGAGAAACGTCGTGGCAGGTTCACTTAGTCACAGTATGATTATAGCGACTCACTTAGGGAGATAACAATTCATAAAGTTTACGGGATTTCTTAAAAACCGAAGTAGGTTTTAGGTTGATTTAAAATTTGCCTTCCATATCATTTCAAACTCACGACATTTCTACTAAGTAAGGATGATTTCTTATATATTTTGGTCTTTGGTTATAAGGTTACATTTTTCGGATTTCAAGGAAAATATCGGATTTTTCTGAAACAAACGCGTCATTTACATGTGAAAAACTTCTACTAAGTTTTATAATAAAAGCTTATGAACTCACCAACCTTTGTGTTGACACTTTTCAAACAACTTGTATTCTCAGGAAAACACTAATCAGATTATCAAGTGCTTTTGAGGATGGGACGTTAAGGCGTCAAACATTTCATATTTTGTCAACATATTGTAATTGATTTTGAAACATGTAATTCATACAAGTGATGTAACTTTTTCAATTATATATATGTTGGTTGTGTTGCTTAAATTACTATTGAAATTGTGGTTATGATACTATACATGAAGTCCTCCACCCCCGGACGTTTCCGCCATCCTTGGTTTCGGGGTGTGATAGATTTGATCAGACAATGTTTTATTTTCAAATGCTTTCCAAAGTATTGATTTAAAAATAAAATTTTTGGACGTGAAAATTGGGTTGTTATAGTGTCACAACTCTTTATTACCTTTCTTCCTAATGAGTCGCTGAAACGAGACCAGCCACCATCGCTCATCGCTCAGGCTCTCCATTTGTTGTTCCACTGACGCCAACGTCGATGCCATTAGATTCCTCCTCCGTGTCGTCGTCTTGCTCAAGTGAGTTCTATTTTTGAACAACAAGATGATGGCTATTGAGTGGATCAATTTCACAAAATCAAAATCAATTTCAACTGGTGAAACTGTTGTTGTGTGTTCTAATTATATTGTTGTTGACTTGTTGTGATTTTTGTTGTTCATGCGTTATGATTTTGATTTTTATATATCTTGCACCTGATTTTGATTTTCCTTGTTGTTGTTGTGCTTAGATTTTGATTTTTGTTTATCTTCCACCTGATTTCGATGTGTTACCTGATTTCGATTTCAAAGAACATCAAGAAAGAGTTTTGCAAGGATTTTGGATTAACAAACACCTTTTGTTGTTTTTTAGATTGAAGCCTCAAAGTCCAGTTTTTTCAAGGTCAAGAGCTCGTGGGTTTTTTTTTCCAATTTTCCATGTTTATAACCATGTCCATGTTTACAACCATATAACATAATAAATGTGTATAAAACAAGTATATTCATTGTTTGGTATTAATAGATTTTGCTGGTAGTTGGTAGTTGCTTCACATCATTTTGCCTCACAATTTACTAGTTTACAATGTTCAAGTTGTGTGCTTTCTTTTAAAGTACATTGCTATAAGAGAAATAAATAAAAGTATGTAGTGTTCTTTAAGTGTTAATGTAAAGGAATTATTGTAAAAGATATTGTATGAGGGTAATACAATCATTTTGTACTACCAGGCATATGCAAAATCAAATAGTAAATTTCAGTCAGAATTTTTCTCAGTCAGAACTTCTAACTCACTCAACTTCTAACCCGATTAGTAACTATCAAGCGACTCCTAAGTCTTAAGATTCATATATATTTAACATGTATGAATGGTAAAAAAAGGCATTAAAATCCTTTTAAAGCATCAAAACAAAAATAGTATCGTGTTTATATGACATTGTCTAGAGGGATATCACGTGAAAATATAAAAATATTAGTGAAGTCTGACGAAAAAAACCAACTTTGATGAAGTTCATACATCAAGTGTGTTTTATAAAAAATGTTCCATGATTAATAATGTACATAAAACTCATGTGTTAAAACACATTTGATATTCAATCAAACTCTTCATCTTTAATTCTTAATTGTTTCATATTTGCTAACATGATTCTTATTAATAATTGTTTCTAAATTCAAGGGGTGTTCGGATAGGAAAAAACGATGGTGCTTATTGCTTATTCCCACCACAATAAGCTAAGTTTACGTGTTTGGATAAAATCCTTAAAATCAACTTATTGTGCTAGGAATAAGCTAAATAAGCTAATATTAATAAGCACCCCCTATTGCTTATTGCTTACTGATTATTCCCACCACAAATAAGCTAATTAGCAATAAGCTAATAAGCTAATAAGGTAAAACAAACTTATATCTGAAGCTTTAATGGCGTCGAGCAAGCTCTGAATCTCGTTTCCAGGTGGCAGCTACTTCACAGTTTCTCTCCCACGACCTAGCAGCCCAGAGACTTCTCCCTCCTTACGATCTCAAAGCGTCGATACCCTCTCGATTTGCTTTTTTTGCTTGCGATGAACAAAGAACCAAGAGTTGGACCACTGTCTTGGTGCTTTCCTCCGTGACTACCTTCGGTTGTTCCTCAACTCTCGATAGGATGCTACGGCTTTATCGGGTGGGAGATTGAATCTACTGAGGAGGAAGACACAATTACTGATTTATTGATTAAGTTAAAAGTCAATGCTAGCAACATTATAGGGAGTATTTATGGAATTCATTTATTGAATTACTAAATAACCCTTATTCATTTATTTAATTATTTAATTTTTTATTTACTTTTGATTGACTCACAATCATTCTAATATTCATACAATATTTAGTTAGAATATCTGAACTTTTATATATATATATATATATATAACCTATAACTATTGTGTGAATGTATATTCAAATATGATCCAATCATTTAAAAATGGCATTATAAATTTTTTATTAATTAAATTAATTACTGTGAAATTTAAATCACTATAAATTTGGAAACATAATTAATTTATTTGATTTAAAATCCACCATTTTAAGGATTAATCCTTATTTATCTCTTTTTCACTAAGGGCATCCACATTGTATTGAACTCTATAGAGTTCAATCGAGTGTCACATCATCATTTACTATTCCATAAAACTCTATTCATTTTATCCCATAATGCATTAAACTCTACAAGTTCAATGAAACATATTAAAAAATATTTATTTAAAAATTTAAATACTTTCCTTTTTCCTATTGAAGAGTTCAATGACCATTGAACTCCAAATCCATTGAATGTCAAGGTGACATTTCACAATGATGAAATTGTATCCATTGAATGAAAAGTAGGCATAATACCTCATTCAAGTATTTCATTAAAATCCATTGGATGCTCTAACATGATATTACGATCATCAACCTTCTTTTATCTCTATCGATCAGCTCGTCAATCCGTCCATACGATTTCGTCTTTCAATGTAATGTCATTAACGTTTTCTAAAGAAGTTTTAGCAACACCATCTAAATCAACAAATCTAAGTGGGGGGAAATCAAATTGCACAATGTCTATGTACACCTCTGATTGCTTTCTCTTTAATTCAAGGTTTGTTCATCACCGTCCACATACTTTAATTGATGTGATAATTATAAACATACTTTAATTGATGTGATAATTATAAAAAATACATAAATTATTATTCATCGATTTCCTGTTATGAGAATGTAGCTTTCAATTTCAAGTAATCAGAGTTGCATGGTTATTAATTTATATGGGATATATAATACTTAGTGCATTAAACGAAGATTTGAGTTTCTAATTTATGGTCGTAATTTTATTATGAATTATCATCAAATTATTTTTCAAATTTTTAATATTATGTGGTTGAATTAAAAATATAATGTTATATTATAATTGGTATTTTTAGTTTATATTAAATTTATTTTTTGGCAACAGATTCTTGATTTCATTTCTCGGCTATGGAAATTTATATATGGGATAATTACAAGCAAGAGTAAAAAATTATAGTTTTTATTATTTTATGCAATGCCATTTAAATTGTCAAATCTATTTTGCATTTGTTTGAAGTTGAATTTCATGGTTCTAATCTCACTCTTTACGACACGACAACAATGAACAATAGTAGCTGATGGTGGTGGCTTGCGATGATGAATAATTCGTTAAGAATTATTATAGTTGTATAAAAAGATTTAGACAATAGTTGTTTGTGGTGATAAAACAAAAAATTAGGCATTGTAATTTTCAAGAATGTTTGAATTCTTAAAAATTATTTAGTTGTATAAAACTTGTGGTATTACAAAGCTACAAATAAAATTTTTATCATTCCTTTTTTGCACTTCAAATTAATGTTTATTCTTCAAGAATGTTTATGCTCTTGCAAAAACATGTTCTATTTATAAAAAATGTCTTACAACAATGTCATTTTTAATATTCTTATCGTCAATAATAAAGTTTAACTAAAAAAAGCTTATTATTAACCATTTTCATAATATATTAGCAAGTTTAATTTAAAAAATAAAATTCATTCTTAACTTTGTATCACGTTTCATGAGTATTACATATTCGTCGAAAATAAACTAGATTATATTCTCATATTCTTAAATAATTTAATACGTAAATATTATGTACTAGTTTATAACCCGTGAAACCACATCTATAAAATTAATTAAACTTTTATAGTTAGAACACAAAATTATTAATCAATTATAATCGTTAATTTAAATAAATATGTGAAATTATATCACCTTATAATTTGTATTAATTTTATTTTAATTTTTATTCCATTGTTATTAATTTATATAATTAAAATGAAATTTTTAAAATTTGAAATAGAGAATTAATAGGTTGACAAGTGGCACGCATTAATTAATATGTTTAATAGGGTGACACATGGCAAAAAAAGAATAAAATGTGTATTAATTAGGAGGTGTAATAAGATGACACATGTCAAAAGGAGATTAAAACTATTCTTTTATTAGAATAGGGATTCGTCAAGAATAGATTAGATCATATCATTGTATTCTTAAAGAGTTCATTACCTAAATAGTCTTCAATTTTTAGTATGCAAAACTTATTATATCATATTCTTGAAGAATATCCTGATAATAATCAATTTTCTATTTATATAAAATATTCAGGTTTTAGTGATCATATCAAAGGATAATGTCACTAATTTAAAATGTAATATATATATATATATATATATATATATATATATATATATATATATATATATATATATATATATATATATATTAAAAATCAAAATCAAAATACATTCCTTAAGATTCTCACTTGCCATAAATTATTGTTAATCAATGCGACAAATTTACTCTTAATTTTTTTTTTAAGTGTAATTATAATGTAAATGACATCCTATTTCATTATTTTCATCCAATTGACAAAATTTGATCATATATTCACAATAACTATGATTCACATTTGATCTCTCACACACACACACATATATATATATATATATATATATATATATATATATATATATATATATATATATATATATATATATATATATATATATATATAACATCTTTAAATTACTTGATATAAATAATCACATAAAAAAGCATAATTGGTGCACACAAAAAAAAACCATTTCTCTATGTATTGCAAGGTATAATTATCCGTTGCTGCAAAACTGATTGATAACTTATGTTTTGTGTTTCTTGAAATATAACATGTTTCCAAATGCATATATATATATATATATATATATATATATATATATATATATATATATATATATATATATATATATATATCACATCTTAAATTACTTGATATAAATAGTCACATAAAAAAGCATAATCGGTGCACAAAAAAAAATCAATTCTCTATGTATTGCAAGGTATAATGATTCGTTGCTGCAAAACTTATTGATAACTTATGTCTTGTGTTTCTTGAAATATAACATGTTTCCAAATGCAATTAATTGTTGAAAGAAACTATTCATTGTCACCGCTTTGCGCAGGTATACTACTAGTATAAAAGTCAAGTGTTTTTTTTTTTGAAAGAGATAAAAGTCAAGTGTTTTATTTTTTTTCAACATGAATAAAAATGTTGTAACATCCTAATTCATAGGAATGAGATTTCAGGGTTTAATGCATATTATAAGACCTACTCGACGAGTTGGGAGGCCTTAACTCGTCGTGTAGGAATCAATGAGACCGCGTGAACGTTAGAACCAACTCGACAAGTTGGAGGGCTCAACTCGACGAGTTGGAGCTGAGTATGAAATCCCTAATTTTTAGGGTTTGCACCCTATTTAAAGGAACTTAAGTCTTCCACCCAGCCTCCATTATCACCTTATCACCAAAGACAAACCCCAATCGAGCTACCTTCCATTTTGAGAGAGTGTAAGGCTAAGAGTGTATGCTTTGGTGCATTCCTTGAAGATACTTGAAGAGCAAAGTGCTTGTAACAAGAAAGAGTCTATAGATCCGGCATCTATTCAGTTGTAGCAATCATTTAAAGGTAAAAAGCCATTACCTTGATCACTTGTTTGTTAGATCTCCCCATTAGAGAGTTTATGGCCATTTCTAGCTTTTTCTTGAGTAATTATTGATCTTGAGTATGCTTTGAATCTAAGACTTCATATCTGGACACTACTACGTCCCTGGAGCCTAAAGACTTAAGCTTTATCAAGCTTTGGCCAACTTCCATGCCTTAAACCCCTTATTGAGCATTGTTTTGGCAAGTTAGCCCCTAAATTCCATGCATGGATGTAAAGCTTGCAACTTTACATGATATCTCAGTCCTAGAAGACTAGATCTATAGTTTAGAGCCTTGGTTTCTATTAAAAGCGTCTGAATGAGAAAAGGGGCTGAAGGAATTCGACGAGTTGGTTAGCTAACTTGACGAGTAGGTTA
This sequence comes from Lactuca saligna, assembly GCF_052625555.1. NCBI lineage: Eukaryota > Viridiplantae > Streptophyta > Magnoliopsida > Asterales > Asteraceae > Lactuca > Lactuca saligna. Next base: position 187,637,465 of record NC_136417.1, on the reverse strand, counting down.
GGGTTTTCCTTGATATTCTGGACACTTTACAAGCTCGGCGAGTTGTTGAGACAACTCGGCGAGTTGACTCGAATTTTCTCGGTTTTTTGAGAACAGAAGGAACTCGATGAGTCGCATAAATGCACTCGATGAATTGAGTCAACATGGACTATTGACTTGAGTCTTGACTCACATTGAATTTTAGGTTTTGGTCAAGTTGTGGACTTTAGAGACCATAGAGGGGTAAAATGGTCTTTCACCCTTCCTGGGATTTAGTAGAAGAGTTAGCCTAACATCTTTGGGGTGGTTAATATAGATTATTAATTAGAGATGATTGTGATATATGTTAGGCGGAGTCTAGACCGACAGTTCGAGTGCGAGACTTACTTGCTTTACTTACGAGGTGCATCTTCTCACTATACTTAACTGAGTGATAATTACTGTACGACTGAAGGGTCTTACCTATGTTATTGATTGGAGGGTCTTATGTGCTTATACTGAGGTGTGTGATATTATGCATTCTGTCTTTGTGATTTATGCTGTATATTATTCTGCGTATTTATTGAGATAGGATCGGAGGGTCCAACCCGAGCCGTGATACCAGAGGGTCTTCAATGAGATACAAAATCGGAGGGTTCTTCTCGAGATATAGCCGTGAGAGGATAATTAATTGCGTGTGATATTTTGGGGAACTTACTAAACTTTGTGCTTACCGTGTTGAGTTAAATATGTTTCAGGTACGTCTGTAGATTCCAGGAAGGTGGAGGCATGATTGTACACATCCGTTGGCTTATGGAGATTTGAGGATTTTAGGATATTATGATATTGTTTTGATAATAACTTATAATTTTGTTGATGACTTGAATTTATGAGTAATATTTTGAGAATTAAAAATGAAAATTTTATCTTGAAATTTGAGGTGTTATAAATTGGTATCAAAGCGTTGGTTTGAGGGATTCGGGTACACCCTCGGGTTTGTCTGAACTCAAACTTAGGAGTTGATAACTTTTCAAAAGAGAATGATTTTTCATCACATGATTTTTCAAAGATATTAAAGAGTTTTGAAAGTAGATCCGAAGCGGGGTGTACAGTTAGCCAGAGCCCAAGCAGTGATTTCCCAAAATACCGTTACTTGATTATATGTTGTTATTATGAACTGATGGAACTGCATGCTAGTTTAGGGCTAGAGATCCGCTCATAATTGCATGCTAGTGTGCCTGCTTAGGAGAGATTCCTTATTACCTATTATGTGAGTTGGTAGTGTTGTATGTGTATGGTTAGAGATATCTGAGGAGTTGATAGATATGATTGCCTGAGTTAGGTGATGCCTTTTGTGCTATGGATAGAGCAATTAGATTTTTATGCTAGAGTGGTTTTAGGTGTTGGTAGAGGTCGCTCGATGCTCTAATGCTGCTTGCTTTGTGCTTTGTGGAAATCATGAGTGATGCGAGTTAGCTATTGAGTGAATATGTCAAATCACATGTGAAAAAGGTTGGATAATCTCAGAGTGACAGATTTGACCCTGCTGTGCAACTCTTATATGAGTCCAACCATTGTAGGGATGAGTCTGTTACTCGAAGGATTATCTGAGATTTGTTGCATGTGATTATATTCATGAAATAGCTAATTGACAATGTGAGGGTTCTTCAACACCTGATAGCGAAGAAGTGTGGGAATCTAGGAGAGCCGAGGAAGTTTTTCAGTCTGATAGCTACGCTGTTTAGCAGTGAGTATTCGTTGGGGAGCGAGAATGTGGAATGGATTGGTCGATGGGGAAGGTTGAGCAGCTACTTAGGAAATTTGGGACAATCCGTGTGGAAAGTATGGGTAGACGTGAAAGGTAGTATTATGCCCATACTACTGGAAGCAGAGGACTAATACTCGAAACAAGGAGAATTTCAGATGTTCTAAGTAGCAGGCTGAGGGTAGATAACATGATTTAGGTACCATGATTCAGGGCAGAGTGTGTTTCTGTCTTTATCAGTTATCCAGCTGTGGTTGTTCGTACTGAAAGTGAGTATGGTAAATTTTGAGGCCAGAGGGCCATGTTGGTCGAGCTTAAATGGAGTATACATTGCAAAGAAAAAATTGAGTTTAGGTCTCGAGGGATTTGACTGGTGGAGTGCTAGTTGGAGTTGCAAGACTCAAAAAGGAAATGGAGATGATGTGATGTTGAGGATTGCAGCCCGAGTTAAGTAATCGGCCGATGGATTGTGATGGAAACATCTACAACAAGGATTATATTGTTCCCATTTTCCGTTTTTGAAGAAAGGGTGAGTGAGCTTCTGATTTCAGAGATTAGAGGAAGACCCTGTCAGGAACCAGATGGTTGCGGTATTAGCACCAGGGGATATTTGTAGTATGAGTGCTTTGAGTTATTTCTTAGGCTGTAAGAGGGTCATCATTTGGGACTATGATCGACAAGGACAAGGATGTTCTTTGATCAAGTTTGGTAGTCATATTCGAGCAACTGTTTCAGATAATCAGGAGGAGTATATCGGAACGATGACCCACGTTGTCTAAGCTGCATATCGATCGTGAGGGTGAAGTCACCTATTTCTATATTGATTCTTGAGATGAGATGTTGATTGAGGATTCAGAGAATGAAGCGGGTGATAGTCCATTATATCCAGTTAAAGAGTCACTACTACTTTAGTTTAGTCGGAATATCTGGTTGCGCAGTTGTATGTGATTCTTAGTGGTTGGAGGCACACACATTAGGAAGTTTTCGAGGTCTACATCTGAGATTCGGAATACTTGGAGTTGATTGATATATATCTGGAAGATCATCGAGTGCTGCGTGGTATGTCCCAAGATGCAAGTATGGTATATTCGGGGAGCTAGTTCATAGTATGATATGTTTGGTATGCCAATTGGCGATGGGTCGAACCCTAAGTGGGGGAGAACTAAGTATTTATATTGGAAGGATTATCAGTCCATATAAGTTGCGGTTCAGAAGACTGGGTTACAGGGATTTGCGGTCCATGTATATGAGACTTGGGTCTAGAGGTAGTCAAGGCAAGGTGCAGAGTAAGATGATGCATGTTGTATTTGCTTAGGATTGAATGAGTGTCTTCATGACAGGCAACCATTGATCGGGGATCTTAGTGTGATCATTGTTTCTTTTGGGTTCGCCGATATTCAAGTTTCGAGGTGATTGGGTTGTTGAGGCCGAGTTCTGATTGTTGAGATATTTTCTAGTTCGATGTATAGATTGATATCTATACACTAGGAGGGGCAACAATTGATTTTTCCAATCAACTTCAGAGTTGGTATGTGTAGTTTCCCATGGGTTTTGATTAGTAGAGGATGGGGTTTTGGATTGTTGTCACTATGTGTCCAGTCATTGACAACTCCTTCGTACTTCAATTATGGGAAGGAGTACTTGGAAGGTTTCGAGTTGTGTAAGTTAAAGATTAGTTATCGAGAGATTCTATGATGGTGTATCGTGGTATCTGTCACACCCCGGCCATCGGCGGAAACACCGGGTGGTGTAACGTCATTCTTTGTATCATAGTTATATAACATACAATGAACAATATTAAAGAAAATACATACCTTTATTGATAATTGAAAGTTACATAACTATTTTTTTCTAGAACCTATTACATAATATCCGACTATGGCATATTTCTTAATGAACAGAAAGATAATAGTAAAACTTCTCCTATCCGGATACATACCAGCTTTTCAAGATCTCGAAAACACATACATTTTAAAATACGTCAACATAAAGTTGGTGAGTCCATAGGTTTTGACTCTATATAAAAATAACACATTTTCCAAGTTCAAAAGTATAGTTTTGAAAGTATCATTTTGACTCTTCAACATTTAGTATATATATATATATATATATATATATATATATATATATATATATATATATATATATATATATATATATATATATATATATCAGGTATAATATTCTAATTATCAAATAAGTGCTATACCTAAACTTTCTTTGAAACTAGAGTATAAGTAGGGGGAAACTTATATATAACATTAATACTTGTATACGACAAAGTATAATGTTTCTAACAAATTGCTACCATGAGCCTGTAACCGCTGCTACGACACAATACCTCTGATAAAACACACTCATGATTTCCATGAGAAACAATACACTCATAATTTCTATGAGAAACAACACCGTACGCTTCATCGACACCGGAACAATAACAAGTAAAAGGATAGTTCGTCACTTGTTTATGGTTGACTGAAATTAACAATCACAAGTGGGATTGTCAACCCATATACTAATTATACATGACTTCCTCGCTCACACAGGATTAACAATTACAGTTTAGAGGATTTCTGCTAAGATCCCCAATCTTAGTTGATGAATACAATTACTCATGTAGACTTTGATGAATTCCTATAGCCCTAACAACAAAAGCATTTTTGTGTTTAAAACCCTAAGTTACTAGACTTTGCTTTTAAACATTACTCCTAACTTCATAACATTTAGTCAGTATAACAACTCTAACTTGAAGTAAAACCAGGTTTTATCTTGACATAAAACCAATAACAACAACAACATATAACATAACAAGTTTTATATTGACATAAAACCAACAATAACAACATACATACTTTTTAACATATAAAACTTCCGAATATAACTTCGAAAATATATCGTACACAACATGTATAGAATCTTAAGTATAACTTAAGATCTACATTAATATATTTCTATAACAATAGCATGCTAACAGGTTGACAATAGTTGTATATATTCAAAATATTATATTTAGAACAGCTGTATCTCGATTAATATAACTATCTATATTGATACAAATAAACCATCATATAGACCTAATAGTAACGTATATACAATATATAGCTTCCCCCGAAAATATTAGAAAGTGAGGCTGTGAAACTCACCCTAGTAGGATGATTTTATGTATCTAAGTAGAAACAGTCAGCAATACAAGGTCGTCGGGGCTCGGGATGCAAGATGGCTTCAGCAAGGGAGAGAGGAGAAAGGGAAATGGTGTAAGGAATAGCTGAGGTCGGACCTGCTATTTATAGTAACGATTTTGGACTCTCACGTTGTGAGTTTTATAAAACTCATGTCGTGAGTCTTGCATGCTCATCCCGTAGACTTGCCATTTGCGTCCCTAGCTTCGGAGGGTGGCCATGTGACTCCTCACGTCGTGAGTTATCCTTGCTCACGTTGTGAGTTTGGATCTTATCCATTTGTATCCTCGTCACACACCTTCTAGATTCTGAGATGTGGCAAAATTACACCTCACGTCGTGAGTTTAGTCAGATTAGGGTTTCTGATAGCCGAATCTTCGGAAGGTCGTAACTTTCGCATACGAACTCCGTTTTTGACGTTCTTTATATCCACGCGTAGGTATTTACGAGTACTACAACTCTTTTTTAGACTCTAATGGCTAATGCTAAGTCTATTTTAAATTGCTCTTATTATAGAAATACATAGTGTTCGCTTTATCACAACTTCCTTATGCGAAGTCAGATTCAGACGTTCTCTATATCTTTGGAATCGTATGGACGTATACTTTGAGTTGTATTACAAAGAAAGTTCGTATTTGTGTTAGAATTTATCATGAACTACATAGTACGTTTATCACATTACTAGTTTACAAAATTATATGATTGGTATAATCACATGTGATTGTCTATTGACCTATTTTGACCGGTGTTACATTCTCCCCCGTTAGAATAATTTCGTCCCGAAATTTCTCTTGTGGATGGGATTTTGTCAAATAGTTGGGGGTAATTTTCTTTCATCCTATCTTCACGTTCCCAAGTAAATTCAGGTCCTCTCTAGTTAGCTTCTCCATCTTGTCGTTCTCCTTAATTGGTAAGAAATGGGCGGACTTAGTCAATCTATCGACTATTACCCAAATAGTGTCGAAACCACTAGGAGTTTTAGGTAACTTAGTTATGAAGTCCATTGAAATCTACTCCCATTTCCATTCCGGTATTTCCGGTTGTTGAGGTAAACATGAAGGCTTTTGATGTTCTGCCTTTACTCTAGAACAAATCAAACATTTGCTCACATAAGTAGCAATTTCTGCCTTCATGTTTGGCCACCAATATTGTACTTTTAAATCCAAGTACATTTTGTCAGAGCCTAGATGAACAGAATATCTGGACTTGTGGGCTTCTTCTAAGACCAAGTCCCTAACTCCACCAAACTTAGGCGTCCAAATTCGGTTCATAAAGTGTCACGTTCTGTCATGTTTTGTATAAGTTGCTTTTCCATTCCTCGCAAAGCTTCGTTCTTGATGTTTTCTTCTTTTGGAGCCTCAAGTTGAGCTTCTTTAATTTGTGCGGTAAAGTTAGAATGGATAGTTATAGTTAATGCTCGTACCCATCGGGTTTAATATATTCTTTCCGGCTCAAGGCATCTGCTACCATGTTTGCTTTTCCGGGATGATAACGAATCTCACATTCGTAATCATTCAACAATTCAACCCATTTTTGTTGTCTCATATTAAGATCTTTTTGGTCGAATATGTGTTGGAGACTCTTGTGGTCGGTAAAAATAGTACACTTAGTACTGTATAAATAATGTCTCCAAATTTTTAATGCAAAAACTATAGCTCCCAATTCAAGATCATGGGAAGTGTAATTATTCTCATGCACCTTAAGTTGTCGTGATGCATAGGTGATAACTTTTCCTCTTTGCATCAACACATATCCCAATCCTTGATTTGAGGCATCGCAGTACACGACGAAATCTTCTGTCCCATCTGGAAGGGATAGGATTGGTGCACTACACAACATTTGCTTCATTTTCTGAAAAGCAGCTTCTTGTTTGTCTTCCCAGTTGAACTTCGTATCCTTCTGGGATAGTGTTGTAAACGGCTTGGCTATTCTAGAGAAATTATCTATGAATCTGCGGTAATAGCCAGCAAGTCCTAGGAATTAACGCACTTTTGTTGGTGTCTTTGGTGTGTTCCAATTCCTAATTGCCTCGACTTTGGATGGGTCAACATGAATTCCTTCATTGCTAACTACATGACCTAAAAATTGTACTTCTCTAATCCAAAACTCGCATTTGGAGAATTTAGCGTACAACTTTTCTTTTCTTAGTAGCTCCAAGATTATTTGCAGGTGTTGACCATGTTCTTCCTTGGTTCGTGACTATATCAATATATCGTCGATAAATACGATCACAAATTCATCCAAGTATGGTTTGCAAACGTGATTCATGAGATCCATAAACATTGCTGGGGCATTGGTTAATCCAAAAGACATAACTAAGAACTCATAATGACCATAACGAGTTCTAAATGCTGTTTTTGGAATGTCGTCTTCTTGTACCCTGAGTTGATGGTATCCTGATCTAAGATCTATCTTTGAGTAGTAGCTAGGTCCTTGCAGTTGATCGAATAGATCATCAATTCTTGGAAGCGGATAACAATTCTTGATTGTCAGCTTGTTCAGCTCCTGATAATCAATACACATTCGAAAGGATCCATCCTTTTTCTTGACAAACAAGATTGGTGCTCCCCAAGGTGAGAAACTTGGTCGGATAAAGCCTTTTTCAAGAAGTTTTTGTAGTTGGATAGACAATTGTTGCATTTTAGATGGAGCCAATCGATAAGGAGATTTCGCTACTGGTACTACTCCTGGAATTAAGTCGATTCGAAACTCAACTTGTCGAACGGGAGGTATTCCAGGTAGATCTTCAGGAAACATGTCAGGGAAATCGCAAACTTGAGGTATGTCCTTGATTTCTTTTGTCTTTCTCTTCCTATCTACAATGTGGGCTAAGAATGCACTACATGTCTTATGTAGATATTTCTGGGTCTTAGTACAAGAGATGACTTTGAGGTTCTTCCCAGATTTATCACCATAGATAATCAGGGCTTTGCCGTTTGGTAAGGGTACTCGTATGGCTTTCTCATGACATAAAATTTCGGCGCGGAGTGAAGATAACCAATCCATGCCAATTATGACATCAAAACTACCGATAGGCATTGGCATGAGGTTGACGTGAAAAAGGTAGTTATTAAGAGTTAACAAACAGTTTTCTAGGATTTCATGTGTTTTCTCAGATTGTTCTTTAGCGATTTCTACTTCATAGATTTCTTTTAATTTGCTAGACTTATGACTTAACAATTTTCTAAATGTTGGAGTTATAAAACTTCGATTTGCTCCAGAGTCGAAGAGTATGGTAGCATAAAAAATTTCTATGATAAATGTATCAGATACGACCAAAGGGTCTTGAATAGCCTCTTTGCTTCCGATCACAAATGCCCTGCCACGTCCTATGCCTCCTTGACTCCTTAACTTTGGACATTCTTTCTTGATATGTCCAACCTCCCCACACTCGTAGCATTTTCTTCCTTCACCACGGCCTGTCCCATTATTGGTTTGTTGATTGACTGTTGCAGGTGTTGTGCTCCTGCAGTAACTAGTAGTATGCCCCTTTTTCTTGCACTTCATGCAGACAAAACAGTCACCTGGATGATGACGGTTGCACTGATTGCACCATGTAGATTTTGGTTGCGTAGGTACTACTGTTGTGGCTGCATAATTGGTTGCCACTTCTTGTCTTTTCTCAGATGATTGTTTGGGATTCTTCCTATTAAACTTGCGCTTGTTTGTTCTAGATTTGGGAGACTTAGCCTTTGAGATTACTTCTGTTCCTTGGATCTCTGTGAGGGTTAGCTGATGAGTTATCCTCTTGGTACTATCATAAGTCATAGGCTTTGATGCGATCAACATGCCTTTGATTTATGATGCTAAACCCCAAATATATCGCTTAATCTTCTTATATTCAAGGGTTACAAGTGCTGGACACATTACTGCAAAATCATTAAATCTAGCAGTATAAGCTTTTATCTCTGAACCCTTCATGGTTAGGATCCATAATTCTTGTTACAGCTTATGTATTTCTTCCCTAGGACAATACTCCTCTACTAGCATTATTTTTAGTTCTTCCCATTTCATGGAATTTTCAGTATCAATCCCCATTGTATTCACATTGCTATTCCACCATGTAAGTGCTGCATTAGCGAAAGTACATGCTGCAAATCGCACTTTACAATCGTCTGGACAAAGCTTATTTGAAAAACGGACTCCGTCTTTTCTATCCACCTCGTCAAATTAACTACCCCTTCATTTCCATGAAAGCTTTTTGGCCTGCCATTCATAAAATCTTTGTAGGTACATGTTCTAGTGGTCCTTACATGGCCTTCATTTCTAACTCCATATCTTGTGACATTAGATAGAGCTGCAAAAATTCTTTGAGATATGATTTCTTCAAGTTGTACTATACTTATTGAGGGGTTTATTTATGGTGGTGGTTGCGGATGTTGTTGTTGTGGTGTTGATGGTCGGTTAGGGTTTAGCCGATTACTCCTTCTAGGCATTTTGTTTTAGTTCCTATTATAAATAATAAGAATTTTATGAGTTTTGTTAGTAAGTTAATACATGAATACTTAAATAATTCAATTATTCTTCAAAGTGTAAAACATAACGGATAACACAATGATTATTGTAATATATGCTTCATGTTATTATTGGTGGTTACATCAGTTTATTTAGGCTTATATGAGAAAAGTTTCTATAAACATTACAAAATTTGCAAGGTTTTCTACATCCTTGCTATAAACTTTTACTCGTCTTGCCTTAACTAGTCTGATTTTCTATATTTACACAACCACTAGTTTTAGCTTATCTACCAGAAACCCAAGTGATGACCTAGCACATCAGTTACATTAACCACTTGCTCCTCAAGTGCTTGAGTTCTCCGCTCAAGACCTCTGGTGCGCTCCTCGTTTCTCGAGGTTTGATTGTATATCTCTAACTATGCAATCCTTGCATCATGAGTAATCATATTGTTATAAGCAAAATTTATACGAAGATGGACATCCATCACTGATTCCTGATCTCGCGTTCTTTGTCCTTCTTGCCTTCGTACTCTTCCAGAGAGATGAGTAGCCCTTCATTCAACAATTTCCATATTATCTTCAATTTTCAAACTTTTCTCAAACAATTGAGATAAGACATTCACTTCAGAAGAATATGGGGGATGTGGTCGAGATGATTGACCAGTCTCATACATCTTAGCAGCTCTTTCTTCTGCCACCCACCTATCGACGTTTTGGGCTATCCGTGCAGGTTCATCTTGAACTCTATGACTTCCTGAAGATATCGGCTTCTGATTCTTCTTAATCTTTTTTCATAATGGTTTGGGTTTACGTGCTGTGCGTTTCATCTTTGCTCCTCCTGGAACTTGACGATAAAGAGTGTTCATTGGTGGTAAAGATGATGCTACTGATTCTGTCTCCTCCATTGGTTCGCTCTCTTCCATTGGTTCACTATTTTCCCATTCATTGGAAGGTAAAGGTACTCCATCGTCAGAATGTATTGGATGAAAGGTGGTTCGATTTATAGGGTAGTAAGGATCGCCTACCATCCTGGGGAATGAAACTTCCTCTTCTTCATCAGTATCATCGATGATTATCCATTCTTGTGGATGTGCCATGTTGAATTCCTATACATTTTGGATTATCAAGAGTTTAGTCTATCAAATATTTCTCCCAAATTAAATATTCCATATGATCTGATCATAATAAAATGTAGTTGCTCACCTACACCTAGTTGTGATAGGATCTATGCACATATAAACTTTAGTTGGAATATTTGATCTAAATCCTTGAGATAAAAAACATTCCGGGTATTAAGGTGTATTCTCTTCGCGGGTCTGAGTCTTTATATATGACTCTATATTCTTAGTTATTGTATTCATGCTTTAATTATTGTTTGTTGCTTCAGTATAATAATTAATAATACTTTCTATCGTAGGCTAAGGGATATACCTAAACCTAATAGAGTACGCCTTAAACTATAGAAGTGCTTTCCTAAGAAAGTACTAGTTCACTATAGTTAATCGCTCTGATACCAAATCTGTCACACCCCGGCCGTCGGCGGAAACACCAGGTGGTGTAACGTCATTCTTCATATCACAGTTATATAACATACATTGAACAATATTAAAGAAAATACATACCTTTATTGATAATTGAAAGTTACGTAACTATTTGTTTCTAGAACCTATTACATAATATTTGACTATGACATATTTCTTAATGAACAGAAAGATAATAGTAAAATTTCTCCCGTTCGGATACATACCAACTTTTCAAGATCCTGAAAACACATACATTTTAAAATACGTCAACATAAAGTTGGTGAGTCCACAGGTTTTGACTCTATATAAAAATAACACATTTTCCAAGTTCAAAAGTATAGTTTTGAAAGTATCATTTTGACTTTTCAACATTTAGTGTATATATATATATATATATATATATATATATATATATATATATATATATATATATATATATCAGGTATAATATTCTAATTATCAAATAAGTGCTATACCTAAACTTTCTTTGAAACTAGAGTATAAGTAGGGGGAAACTTATACATAACATTAATACTTGTATACGACAAAGTATAATGTTTCTAACAAATTGCTACCATGAGCCTGTAACCGCTGCTACGACACAATACCTCTGATAAAACACACTCATGATTTCCATGAGAAACAATACACTCATAATTTCTATGAGAAACAACACCGTACGCTTCATCGACACCGGAACAATAACAAGTAAAAGGATAGTTCGTCACTTGTTTATGGTTGAATGAAATTAACAATCACAAGTGGGATTGTCAACCCGTATACTAATTATACATGACTTCCTCGCCCACACAGGATTAACAATTACAGTTTAGAGGATTTCTGCTAAGATCCCCAATCTTAGTTGATGAATACAATTACTCATGTAGACTTTGATGAATTCCTATAGCCCTAACAACAAAAGCATTTTCGTGTCTAAAACCCTAAGTTACTAGACTTTGCTTTTAAACATTACTCCTAACTTCATAGCATTTAGGTAGTATAACAACTATAACTTGAAGTAAAACCAGGTTTTATCTTGACATAAAACCAATAACAACAACAATATATAACATAACAAGTTTTATATTGACATAAAACCAACAATAACAACGTACATACTTTTTAACATATATAACTTCGGAACTATATCACACACAACATATATAGAATCTTAAGTATAACTCAAGATCTACATTAATATATTTCTATAACAATAGCATGCTAACAATTTGACAATAGTTGTATGTATTCAAAATATTATATTTGGAACAACTATATCTCGATTAATATAACTATCTATATTGATACAAATATACCATCATATAGACCTAATAGTAACGTATATACAATATATAGTTTCCCCCCAAAAATATTAGAAAGTGAGGCCGTGAAACTCACCCTAGTAGCATGATTTTATGTATCTAAGCAGAAACAGTCAGCGATACGAGGTCGTCGGGGCTTGGGATGCAAGATGGCTTCAGCAAGGGAGAGAGGAGAAAGGGGAAATGGTGTAAGCAATATCTGAGGTCGGACCTGCTATTTATAGTAACGATTTTGGACTCTCACGTTGTGAGTTTTATAAAACTCATGTCGTGAGTCTTGCATGCTCATCCCATAGACTTGCCATTTGCGTCCCTAGCTTCGGAGGGTGGCCATGTGACTCCTCACGTCGTGAGTTATCCTTGCTCACATCGTGAGTCTGGATCTTATCCATTTGTAACCTCGTCACACACCTTCTAGATTCTAAGATGTGGCAAAATGACACCTCAAGTCGTGAATAAACCCTTGTTCACGTTGTGAGTTTAGTCAGATTAGGGTTTCTGATAGCCGAATCTTCGGAAGGTCGTAACTTTCGCATACGAACTCCGTTTTTGACGTTCTTTATATCCACGCGTAGGTATTTACGAGTACTACAAATCTCTTTTAGACTCTAATGGCTAATGCTAAGTCTATTTTAAATTGTTCTTATTATAGAAAAACATAGTGTTCGGTTTATCACAACTTCCTTATGCGAAGTCAGATTCATACGTTCTCTATTTTTTTTTATGAATTGTATGGACGTATACTATGAGTTGTATTATAAAGAAAGTTCATATTTGTATTAGAATTTATCATGAACTACATAGTACATTTATCACATTACTAGTTTACAAAATTATATGATTGGTATAATAACATGTGATTGTCTATTGACCTATTTTGACTGGTGTTACAGTATCCGAGTATGATGCCCTATATGGTTGGATTATTATAAGACTTGGGTGGTTTGGCGTCAAGTGGAGCATTGAGCAGCTATTACCGATTTCAGTTGTGGACCCATCAGTTATTCATCGCTAGAAGGGGTGGTCCAAGGGTGTAGAATTGTATAAAAGGAAGGTGCTTTGTATGCCACAATCTTCGCCAAGAGTTGTAGAGCATAATCTGGGTGGGTGTGCACCTATCTATGCTGGATCGCAAGACGCGAGTCTAGTAAACCTAGCATGGTGATGATGTGGCAATGAGATTATGGGAATGCTCAGTAACGAGCGGATTGAGGTTGCAAGAGAGTGGATGGTCCAGGTGGGGAGTAACCACCTAGGACTACCGGAAGGGACTTTAGGGTGAGCCCATGGTGAACAAGGGAGTGTCGTAAGACTGTGGGGAGCCGTAGCATTCACTAGTCAGTAAGAAAGTGTTGTAAGACTGCGGGGAGTCGTAGCATTCACTAGTCAGTGAGATAGAGTTGTAAGACTGCGGGGAGCCGTAGCATTCGCTAGTTAGTCAGAGAGTTTTGTAGGACTGAGGGGATCCGTAGCATTCACTAGTCAGCATATGACACGGAGGTGTTCTTAGACTTGGGTAGCCTTTTCATTTGAGTCTTTAGGAACCCGGTGGCTGGACTAGATGCGAGATTAGTGGTCTCAACGATGGTTGAGAATCCTTGTATCTCAATTTAGGGAAGGGGTTGCCACAAATCGAAGTATTGGGGGTATGAGGCACCCATAGATTTGCAGATCTCGAGGCATGACTTGAGTATCAGGTTGGATATGAACGATTTCAATTTTGCTGTAAAACCAGACTCTTGTGTTTGAGTTTGGCTCTGTCTGTGAGAAAGATAGGCAGGTTGGGATTTCGGATTTTTAGATGGATTTCATTTGAGTGGTTATGGTTTCCATCTGATGTTTTAGACCTGGGTGGGTCGGCTTGTTTGGCATAGGGAGGACCACAATGCACATGGATATTAGTAAGGGGTAGACAACAAAGATCGGAGGTGATGAGTGACTACATATCGGTTATAACATTTGCTTAGGGTAAAGCGTGTTTGGTTTTAAGTACTATAACATTTCTATGGTGCACATACAACCCTAATATCTTTGGATCTAAGCTTTCTCTAGTTATACATGCAACAAAATTATCCAAATCATAAAGCCTACAACTAGCATACAATTTGACATAATCAACATAAAAAAACTAGTTAGAAGATTACCTCTTTGTTGTAGCTTGTAGAACGTAGCCTTTCAAGAGCTTAACACCCCAAGTGTTGTGCCTCAAACAAGTCACAAACACCATGAACAAGTGGAGGATAATGAGAGAGAGGTTAGGAGCTTAAAAACGGCTAGGTTTTCACCTTGGAGTACTAGTGGCCAATTTTGCAAGCTTAGGGGCTTATTTTATAGTTTGGAATTCCTAGAGTTTAAACTTGTAAACCCTAATTTACTTGGGCTTTTAATCCATTAAATCATTAGCCGTATGGAGTAACCCTTCATGGGCTCACACATAGATTTAGTCCATACCTAATCAACATAGATCACTAGCCCAAACAATAAATATCACTGATTTACATAATCAGTACCTACAAATTTAATTAGTCTCTTTTGATCACTAAATTAATTCCAAATTACTTCGTGATAAATGCTAATTAAATAATATGGTTTCGTACATAATATATTATACTTATAATATATTAATAAATCATAAATAACCTCTTTCTCAAATATCCATCCTATCAAATTGTCCTGGTGAAGGCAACCCGAAATGGACCATGCTACTCTCGGGTCAAGTACATACCAATTATAGTTATGGGCTTAGACACCTAATCCAACAGTCTCCCACTTGGATAAGTCTTGAAGAGATGTTCTCTTTGATCGATTAGATCTTACGCAGGTTTATCAGAATCAAGCAAACAAAATATCACACAAAAGAATGAACCAACAATGAGCTGAATGATTCAATATATTCACGCCTCAGCAGAGCTCGATGAAGAACTTCCGCTGTAGAGGATTTTTTTAGGGTTACAATCGATAAAACAAAAACGTTATTAATAATCAACTTAACAGCTACGTACCAAGATGCATGCAAGCATCTATAAATACTAAAACCCTAAATATTAAATCGCGGATTGACAAACCCAATCCGGATACAAAACTGGACTAAGAAACGAGCCCAAGATGCAACACATTTTAAACCCAACAATCTCCCCCTTTGTGTCAATTGGGACGAGAGCTCACTTCGGCTTACTTGCACCTGCGACACCAGCTTTCTTCACGGTCTTGAACACACATGGAATAATGGCCAGAAGTGTTTGTCGGAAGTGAATATACCAGTTGATCATGTCGTTGAAGTATTTCTTATCACTTTCTGAATTCTTCTTGCACCGATTGATGATACCTAGAACATGATCCAAGCAGGAAGTGGTGTAAAGATGTTTGTCAGCCAAAGCGAATAAGCATTTCTGACCTTCTGCCCTGGTGAACATGATTGAGTTTCGCTTTGGGTCAATCTTCCCGATCTGCATTCTATTTAAATCGCTTGCAAAACCAACTGGAGTGATAGTAGGCTTCTTTCTGAGGACACTTGCAACTTCTTGATCCAACTTGGCAACCTACAAAATATAGCACACCAACATCCTTTTGAAATGATCTATGATTGGCCCATATTCCATTTCATTGATGAGGAGAATGTTGTGCAGGATTATCCAGTCATGAGGATTTAAATTGGGAAGATCAGCTAGAGAGATGGCATGTTCGGTTTTTTCGGACCCCCTCAAGATCTTGAATCTGACATTTGTGAAGTTACCCTCCCGAATAGGTTTGAGGACCCGAACATTGATAATCTTCTGTGCACTCCACGTCTGATACTGAGGTTGAGCAGTCCTCAGATAGAAGTCTATAAGTTCCCTATCGACCTTCGGGTGAGGATGAGGGACTTCAGCTGTGTGGGCCAATGCATGAAAGATAAAGGCATTTCTGGTCAAGGGCATGTCAAATTGAGAATCAACCGAATTGACCCGGTCCAAGGAGATCACAGGTTCAAGCCAAAGGGTGTTGGGGGACTCGATAGCTTCTTTAACAAGCTTTTCAAGAGTCTAAGGAGGAAATAGAGTTTTTCTGCTTTCAAGGAGACCATGAGCCTCCTTTATCTTGCTCTCATTAGCTTTAGCCTCTTTAGCAATCCGAGCATTTGCATCAAGCTCCTTCTCTCTGGCCTGTTTCTTTAGAATATCATAAATAGTTTCTTTGTCCTCACTTTCATCACAGTCATTGAGAACCTGTTTTCCTTCCTCTTGAACACTCAAACCTGATGCAGGAACAATTGTTGGTTTGGTTGCTCTAGGAGGAACTAATGAAGAGACTGGAAGTGGTTGAGATTGAGCTTTGGGAATAGGAGGAGGTTGAGATTGAGCTGTGGCCTTTGAAGTCTTTTCTTCCCCTTGTTTCGGATGGGCCACCTGCTCAGGAAGCCCCTCAATTCGGCTAAGCAAGGCAAGGGAAGGAGAAAGCTTCTCAGCAAGAGTTCGCCTCATTGAGTAGTTGAGAATCGGGTCATGGGCTTCAATAATATTGGATAGAGCGCCATGGACATCCGAAACACAACTTTGAATCACATCTTTCTCAGACCGAAGAGAATCGACCTCCTTCTCTGCTTGGGAGAGTTGATGACTTGCAAATGTTTTGCGAACAAGTTCATCCTTTGAAGAAGATTCTGTGGCAAGGGTTTGCTGGAAGTTGAGCAGACAATCGGTAACAAAAGACTGGAAAGATTGATTGTCTTCTTTGAGGGTTTGACGAAGGCTGGCAAAGTACTATTTTTCTGTTTCTAGGGAAGTGGCCAGCTTCTCCACAACCGAGCGAACCTTTTTGGCATTAGTTTTGACTGCCCCTACAAAGACTCCAGAAAGATGTTGGCTTCTTGAAATAGTTTTTCGACTTTTTCGGTCGCAGCAACACAAGCCTTTGTAGATTTGTCAATAGCAGCAGTAGCGGAGTTGATTGGGGCTTCATGTGCTTTGGTGAAAGTGTCCACCATCCCCTTAATGGTGGCTTCCGAGATATGAGACTTTGAGGTAGAGGTGGAAGCAACAAGATTATCAATCTTCTCGTGGAGTTCCTTGATGTGCTTTTTGGTGACAGGCGCATCATCATCATCATCACTTTGAACCTGGTAGGGGCTGTAGTAAATGGAATCGAAGGTCATATCTTCCCCTCCTAGAAATGTCTCTGTTTTAGCTGAGTGAGTGGGAGATAAGGGTATAGTGGATGGTCCAGTAGTGGGAGTAGGTTCGGGTGTTGAAGTTGGTTCGGGTGTAGGTGTATGTTCAGGTGCTGAAGTACGATCCCCTGTATCAGATACGTTGGTTCAAACTCTAGTGGTTGTTGTAGTGGCTTCAAAGAAAATGGGTGGTGGTACAGGAATAGAAGTGGGTTGAATGTAAGTAGAGGTAGTTATGGGGGGGAATAGAAATAGAGGAGGTTATGGTGGGAATGGAAATAGATATTGTAATAGGTGGAGAAGATATAGGTTCGGTGACAATAGGTACCTCATGAATAGGAGAACAGGGAGGAGAGTCGCCTCGAATCGACTCTTCAGAGTCTGAACTTTCATCATCTGAATCACTCGAGGAAGAAGCAATAACTATTTTGCGCTTCAGTTGTGTTTTCTTCTTCTTCGGTGTAGGAGATTAGGCTGCTTTTGTCAACTTTCGCTTCTTAGGAGTAGGGCCTTTCGCTCCTTTTGCAGCTTTCTTGATTTTCCCCTTCTCTGGTTTCTTTCTCCTGGTTGCAGGTTTGTCTGCTTCATTAATAGACTGAAGCATCTCAGGTGTCAACTCTTTTGGACCCAAAGGAGGAAACTCCTTGTAGGTTTTGAAGATCATGCTCTCCTTGGATACACCAACGTACATGGACTCTGGAATTGAGCCAACAAAAATAAATTTGGAGGGATCAGTCACAATAATCTTGGTGGTATGAAACACACCAATCGAGGAGAGAGGAGAGTTGGCCACTGTGGGGACATGATATTTGTCCATTGCCCATTTGGTGATGATCGTCCAAAAGCTGGCATAAGATATTTTAGTGTGCCGAGAGGTAGAGACAAGGCTTTGAATCAACTGTTGCCATAGGACGAAACCATAATCAACGTTGATCCCATTGTACAGACTATAAAGGATGGTCATGAATAATCGGCTGGCCCCATCAGAACCTGCACTTCGCTCAGATAAACCCTTGAAGAGGATCGTGAAAAAGTCGTTCCATTAAGGAGGAAGGCATGACTTCTTGAATTTTGTCAATGTCGTAAGGATTTCTGTGTATCCCATGATATAAAACATGGAGAAGAGTTGACCCACGGTGATTGAATTAGGGTTAACCCTTGATTCGTCAGGTTCAAACCCTAGAAGCCAAAAAAATCGCTGCTTGGAGATAGAGGATTTGTTGTCAAGAATGTCGAAGTAGATACGATCAACAAACTTCTCATAGTGGGCGGTGGAGAAAACTTGTGAGAGACATTCCATCGGTACGATTTCAACCTTAGAGAGTGCGAGAATTAATGGAGAGTATTTGAGACACTCCACTATCGGATACATAAATGCATCATAGGATATTGGGTTGAGATCGATGACAAGGCTTTGCTGTGGTCGGATTGGAAGAATGGTAGATTGGGAAGAGGTTTCATGGACTGAAGAGGAATCTGCCATTGTTGAACGCTTTAAATAAGAAGAGGAATAGTAGGAGAAAAACCTTTGTGTGCTTTGTGGTTGCGATGAAGAGGAGAAATATCAAGGGTTGAACCCTTTATATTGGTTATGGAGGAGAGAGAAAAATTCGCCCCCAAGTCTTCTCGGAACTCGGAACGGCGCTTGATGTGATTGAAAATTGACAGTTAGCATCCCCGATGATTACACATGAGAGAGAAGACCGTTTCCTTTTTGCACGCGTGCCCATCCAATCACTGTTGAAGCCGTTACTCTTCCAGCTGAGTCAGCACCTTATCCTTTAAATAGTTGTCATCAATTAAGAGAAGTAAGGACTAATAAAAATCACAGCGTGTCCTTGATGAGTACAGTATTAATAACCAAAGCTTCATAAGGGAAAGTAGCTGGTGGAGAACCGAACCAGACTTTTGGAAAATCAAAGATTTTCATGCATAGAGTGTCACAGATAAAGAAATAAAACTATATCTATGTGGGAATTTGTGATGCCAATATAGACATAAACAACAGATCCCGAGCACGAATCTCTTCCTTCAAAGTTAAGAGAAACTTCAAAGTGTCTGTGTGGTTTCCCGTTGAATTACGATCAAGCACCTATTAAGAAGTGTTGAAATGCATCTTTTAATGAGGCTTTAGAAGGTTGGCTTTCGCTTCAATTCAGAATTTTGGATCTTGACATAAGACCGAAACTGAAAGAAGTACTTGTGAGACCGATGTGATCTGTTGAACAAGTAGGTTTCGAATATATTTAGTGACTTGTTGGAAAGTTATTTGGTATGAAATCCCAAAAAAAAATTAAAACTGGATTCTAGAGGAAGAAATGTTATGGTATCTAACAATTTCATAAGAATCACACAAAAAGAAAAGTTGAGAATTTCATGGTACGACCACTTGGATGGATTCATTAATTCATGGGTGAAAGCTAGAGCAATTTTAGTTGTTCACCGTCAATGCATTGTGGGTATTGAATTGTGGGTTTCACATAGCACGTAGTGACATGAAGCTAAGATCATAAACGCAGAGATTGTGTAACCATAAACCTCAGTGGTAAAGACCGAGAGTCTTGAGGGTTACGTTGGTGAACCGAAAGTAGATGTAGAATATAAGGAGATGGCTTGAGGATTGAATGTACCTTTCGCTAGATAATCCTGACAGAGCAAAGAAACTCTTAACTCATATGAGAAGAGTAAGGTAGCTCTAGACCGAGTAGTATAAATTAGCCTGATTTGGAAGAAACGATAGATATAGATCGAATCATTAAGGCCTACTCAAGATCGTAGAGGCTTAAGATAACATGCAACAGCATGCTTCTAGGGACCCTTAACTAGTTCATTATGAAATTGAATCATACCTGTCTTAGATCCACAATTGGTTATACTTGTATTCGTATAACCTAAGAAGAATAAAGAGATACACCATACAAACCAAACACACATTCGAAACAGAGAAAACTTAGAGAGAGTT
The DNA here is from genome assembly GCF_052625555.1 of Lactuca saligna. Taxonomy (NCBI): domain Eukaryota; kingdom Viridiplantae; phylum Streptophyta; class Magnoliopsida; order Asterales; family Asteraceae; genus Lactuca; species Lactuca saligna. The sequence continues at coordinate 187,617,153 of NC_136417.1, read as the reverse complement.
TTGAATTTTTCTGGAAGAAAAAAAATACTAAAAACAGAAATATAAAATGTTTTTGGATTTTTGAAATTTTCTGAAAAAGAGAGAAACAAAACAAAAAAGTACAACCTTTAAACAACACCTTTTTGAGATAAGTGAAAACAAGTATAGTGGGATCGAACCTGAAATAGACCGAGCGTTCGGTTCATTTCGGTTCCTGTGTGAACCACGCCCGAAATAGACCGAACGTTCGGTTCATTTCACTTTCAACTTTTAGTTTTGAAAATGTGCTTTTGGTACTGACTCTGATTCTATCATACCTAGGCCTTGCAGGATCTTATTAAAACTTGCTTCAGGAAGGGCTTTGGTGAACATGTCGGCCAGTTGATCAGTGGTTCGGACAAAGTGAATTTCGACGTTTCCATCTTCCACATGATCCTTAGTAAAGTGATACCTTAGTGCTATATGCTTGGTCTTGGAGTGTTGCACTGGGTTATGACAGATCCTAATTGCACTTTCTGAGTCACAGTATAGTGGGATCTTTTTCATATTGAGTCCATAGTCCCGGAGTTGACTTTGGATCCAAATCACTTGTGATGTGCAGGAGGCGGCTGCAATATACCCTGCTTCGGCTATAGATAGAGAAACACAAGTTTGTTTCTTCGATTGCCAGCTAACTAACTTTCCGTCTAGAAATTGACAGCCTCATGTGGTACTTTTTCAGTCGAGACCGCATCCACCTAAATCGGCATCTGAGTAGGCTTGGACAAAGAAGCCTGAGTTTGACGGATACCAGAGACCAAGAGAGGTGGTTCGCTTCAAATATCGGAAAATATTCTTCACTACCAGCATGTGTGGTTCGCTAGGACTTGCTTGAAACCTGGCACAATAGCATACTGAAAACATTATATCGGGCCTGCTAGCTGTGAGATACATTAGGGAACCAATCATTTGGCGATATAGTGTGATGTCGACTGCTAGCTGTGAGTTTGGGGCCGAACGCCATAGGGACTTTGACCTTTGAATCTCCCATCATGCCGAATTTGGCAAGGAGAGTCTTTGTGTATGCTTCCTAGTTGATAAAGATGCCTTTGGGTCCCTGTCTAATATTTAAGCCAAGGAAAAAGTTAATTGGACCCATTGAGCTCATTTCAAATTTAGTCTCCATCAACTTCCTGAATTCAGCTGTTATGCTGGGATTCGTAGAGCCGAAGATGATATCATCGACATAGATTTGAACAATCATGAGGTGGTTACCTTCCTTTTTACGAAAGAAGGTTGGGTCAACCGAACCCTGTTTAAATTTAGAAATCTTTAAAAACTTAGTTAAAGTTTCATACCATGCCCTAGGAGCTTGTTTCAGACCATAAACGGCTTTATCCAAGATGTAGCAGTGATTTGGATGCTTTTCATTTATAAAGCCAGGAGGTTGCTCCACGTACACGGTTTCTTCAAGTTCACCATTCAGAAAGGCACACTATCCATTTGGAAGACCTCAAAGTTTTTGTGTGCGACATAGGCAAGAAAAATTTGAACTGATTCCAGTCTTGAAACTGGAGCGAATGTCTCTTCGTAATAGATTCCTTCTTCCTGGAAATATCCTTTCACCACTAGCCGAGCTTTATTCCGGATCACATTGCCCTCCTTATCCAGTTTGTTTCTGAATACCCATTTGAGACCAAAAACTGAGGCGTCTTTCGGAGTTGGAATAAGTCGCCAAACCTTATTTCTTTCGAACTCATTGAGTTCGTCTTGCATTGCCTGAACCCAATCAGAATGATCGAGAGCAGTATTGACGGTCTTCGGCTCTATTTTGGATATGAATGAGTTAAACATGCAGAATTCTACTTTGGAGAACAGAGCTGTTTGCTTCGCTTTTAGTTGTGAGCGCGTTAGAACCTTTTCTGATGCATCACCTACTATTTGAGAAACTGGGTGATCTCTCGTCCATTTGATGAGAGGAGGATAATTTGGATCATAAGAGTGATCCAGCTCAGCATTTACTTCTTCTTCCAACTCTGATTGTAAATCATCATCATAAAGCTTATCGGAATGCTCCCCCTCGACAGATGATGAGACCTGTGGTTGTGAACTAAAAAATCCATCTTCTTGTTGGCTAGCGGGCTGTACCAGACCTTCGGGTGTTGTAGGACTTTCTGTTTCTTCTGGACTTTCGGTTGCGATAGGACTTTCGGGTGTACCCGAACTTTCGGGTGTAACCGGGCTATCGGGTCGTGCCGGACTTTCGGGTATATCAAAAAATGGATTCTTTCCCTTGATTTGTGAGTCATCTTGATCTGAAGGGACTTGATTTTCCCCTTCGACTGAAGTGTTGCTTTCAGGAGGTTCGTTTCTAACCGGTTCTTCTTCTGACATTTGTTTGGCTGCATCTTCAACAATCTTCTTAAGGTGATCTACTTTTTTGTCTGCAACCCCAACTTCAAAATGAATTGCCTTCTCAGGTTCATCAAATAAATCCATGAACTGGTCAAAAAGGTTGGCGATTGGTGCTGTGACCTGACCGGTTTGAGAGAAAATCTCTCCAAATGTCCCTTCGGTAGACTTCAACTTCTTGACATAATTGTCATCAAACGTCACGTAATAGGTTTCTTCAATGCGTTTAGAGCGCTTATTCAGAACCCTGTATGCGTTTTAAGTAAGAGAGTATCCCAGAAAGATGCCTTCATCAGCTTTGACATCGAATTTGTTGCGATGCTCTTTGGAATTGAAGATGAAGCACCTTGATCCGAAAACATGGAAGAACTTGACATTCGGTTTCCTGCTATTAAGAATCTCATAGGGAGTAAGAGAAAAACGCTTATTGAGATAAGACCTGTTTTGAGTGTAGCAAGCTGCAGCAATGGCGTCTGCCCAGAAATATAGAGGAAGAGAGGCAAAACTTAGCATGGTTCGGGCTGCCTCACACAGGGACTGATTTCGCCTTTCGACAATTCCGTTCTGTTGAGGAGTATAGGGGGATGAGAAATTGTGATTCATGCGTTTGTCTGCTAATTAATCTTCTAATTCTTTGTTCTTGAATTCTAGTCCATTGTCGCTCCTGATGTTTCGAACAACTTTTCTCAGTTGCACTTCAACCTGCTTGATAAAGATCTTCAGCTTGGGAGTTGCCTCGGATTTGATATTTAGAAAGAACACCCAAGTAAACCTTGAGAAGTGATCAACAATAACAAGGATGTACTTGTTACCGCCAATGCTCTCAATTGATGATGGACCACATAAGTCGATGTGAAGCAGCTCAAGTGGTTCAACAACTTTTGTATTTATGATTGTTGGGTGACTTTGGCGACTTTGTTTCCCCATTTCACAAGCAGCACATAAATGTTCTCGATCGAACTTAAGCAGTGGAAGACCCTGAACATGATCACCGATGACAAGCTTGTTGATGTCTTTGAAGTTGAGGTACGAGAGCCTTCGGTGCCACAACCAGCTTTCGTCTGAGTGAGGTTTAGACAAAAGACATATGGTTGTTTTCCCTTTGATTGGATTGAGATTCAGAGGGAACATTTCACCTTTTTCTTCTGACTTTAGAATCACTTTGTTGGTTCTCTTCTCTATTATTTATGAACCTTCGTCATCGAACGCAACTTTGAGACCGGTACCTCCCACCAGTTGAGACACACTGATGAGCTTATGCTGCAATCCCTCTACATAAGCCACCTTCTTGATTGTAATATACCCATTTGTTATCATCCCATAACCCTTGATCGTTCCATAGGAGTTGTTACCAAACTTGACATTGCCACCGTTTTGAAGGGATCAAAACTCCCTTAGTTCTTCTTTTCTTCCTGTCATGTGACATGAGCAGCCACTATGTATGTACCATTCTTCATCAAACTGCTCGTCACTTATAACCTGCAAGAATTAAGCAGATTTAGGAACCCAAAGTTTCTTGGGTCCTTGTGAGCCTTTCACAGAAATATGAATAGCAAGAGAAGCATCAATAAGGTAAGTTCGTTTTATTAAGGTTGTTTTATCTTTCTTCTTAATAGTAAACACTTTGATTTTATTGGGGTTAGTTTCAAGGGTTTTGGATTGAGGTTCAGGAGATTGCACTTTCGCTTGCTTTTTATCTTCATTTGCTGAGGAAATCTTGCTTTTTCCTTTTGAATCCTTCATCGATTGAGAGCTTTGTGTAGGACACGATTGGGGCTTAGAAGAGGAGTGAGAGAGAGAAGAATTAGAGGAATAGAATTTAGAATGAGAATCTTTCCTGACTTCTGGTTTGAAATGATCCTTTTGGATTTGATCATTTGAGGGACCTTCGGTTGCTATTTGCTGATGGACCGAAACTACCTGTTCGGCTGTTGTGAGGCTTTGGACCGAAACTGGATTTTCGGTTGCTGTTGCTATAAGGACTGAACCTATTCATTCGGTCTTGTCCTTTCTGTTGCCCAAAAGTCTTCTTTTGGTTCTTTTGATCAAACGGACCAAAGCTCCTTTTATCTTTATTTTCTTCTCCTTTTGGCTTGGAGTTTCTATTAAAGTGAGTGTAATTAGGATTTTGGGAGCGCCAAAATTGCTTTCGCTCCGAGAGATTTTTCTTGTATCTCAGATTCCTCTGGTGCTTCTGATTTTTCACCTGTTTAGGTTGTTTGTGAATATTTGCCTTCTGTTTCAGCTTCTGAACAACAAGTTCACTTTTCATAACAGAGGTTTCGCTTGCTGAGGAGACGTATTCTACTGGAACCTCTTTTGTTTCGTTGGTACTGGGTATGTCACAGTTAGTAGGTTTATTTAGTGGTTCTACCATGTATCTACCTTTTGCTTTCCATGATGTTCGCTCTGACAAACCAACTGTTTCATCTGCATTGTCTATTAGTGCTGACCAGAAATATTCCTCACAACCATCTGCATTATCTTCATTCACCAGTGCAGTGAGTTCGGCTGTTTGATGTTCGGTTAATCCTGTGACCTTATAAACTTGATTGGGAGTTGTTCTGACCTTTTGGTAAACAACGACTTTTTCTTTAAGAACTGGGGACTTGCTTTTGGATAAGCGAGCGAATTCCACAGAATTTTCAGAAATCAAAATTTTGTGGTTTTCAGGTTCGCTCTTAGTAAATTCTGAACAGTCAACCTCATCCTCTATAGAGATTTCACTCATGTCATCGTCCTCATTAAGTTCAGATGCATTTTCAACATCAATTTTATTTTCTGAACTTAATTTGGTACTCAATGAGTCAAAATTCAGTATGGTTTTGGTTCTGAGTTTCAACCTATCATTTTCATCCAAAAGGTCTTTGAGCATGTTCTTATGGTCTTTGGACTTAATAAATGATTCAATTTTATCCAAACCAAACATATAAGTGGGACTTACATCATCTGAAGATACAATACTTTAACAGTTGTATGCTTTGGCATCAATTTCATCCCCCTTTAACTCAAGAAAGGGCAAAATCATGCGATGTATTTTCTGGCCTATTTCACAATTCAAATGCAGTTGAGTAATGTTAGTATAAAGTCTTTTTGCAATCAAACAAAAAACATTTCTTTGTTTTAACAATTTAAGATTGTCTCTTTGCAAATAGATATTTTCATCCCTAGACCTAACCAGCTCCAACTCCTTCTGCTCAATCCATATTCTTCGCTCCTCACTCTTGGATGACAGCCTGCTCATTTGGTCAGTTAGATTAGAATTCGTGACACGCGTTTGAGTTAAACAACTATCTAGATTTGAAATTCTTGAATTCAAGTTATTTAATTCTTTTTCATATGATGCTTGTGGAATTTTAAATGAAACAAAAATGGATCGTACCTTCTTGATCAGATCATCAAGTTCATTAATTTGCATACTGAGAGGCTTCGCTGTAAAGAACACGTCCTCTTGCTCCTTAGCTGCTTCATTTCCACCATCAGTATTATATCCCCTCATCTGGGATACATCTGTCACCATCAAGCATCTTTCACTAGCGTCATCACTCTTTGCCACGTAAGCCTTTCCATGAGTAGGCTTTCTCACTTCATCATCTTCTGAGTCGGTCGACCATACCTGTACGCCACCGAACTCATAATCATCTACCGAACCCTGCACACTTAAAGCATTCATAGTGGGATTAGTGTTGGATTAGTGTCTAAGTCCATAACTATTTTGGTATGTACTTGACCCGATTATGAGCATGGTCCTTTTGGGTTGCCTTCACCATAGCAATATGTAGGATGAATTGAGGAGAGAAAGGTTTGAATATGATTTATTAATATATTATGAGAATAATATATTAAAGGAGAAATCATATTGTTTAATTAATATTAGTCAAGAATTAATTAAGTATTAATTTTGTGGCTAAAAGAGATTAATTAAATTTAGGGGACTGGACTGTAATTATTGGATAATTGAGTTATTGGGCTAAGGAATGCTAAAGGAATAAGGGGTGAATGAAATTATGATGGAAGCCCATCATATTTTCGTCCATGGCCTTATCCAGAAGGTTCCATGGGCTGCTTAGGGTTTAAGCTGTCCATTAGGGTTTTGACTGAAACCCTAGCAGCCCACACAAGTATATAAAGGACCCCTTAGGCCCCAAAAACGTGGACAACTGATTCTCTAGGGTTCTAGTCGTTTTTGGGCGGCCTCTTCTCTTCTCCTCTTCATCCAAGTTGCATAAGGTGTTTGTGACTCCATTAGAGGTGCAACACTTGAGGCACTAAGCTTTTGAAGCCAATCCAAGCAAGGAATTGATTGTTATTGCTATATAGCAATCAAAAGTAATTCTCTAAACCCTAATTCAGTTTATAGTATGTTAGATCGAAGTTTATTAGTCTTGGATTCATTGCATGTACAATAGAGAAACCTAGATCCAAGCATTAGGGTTTGTATGAGCACATAGGATTGTTCTTATGCCTAAAACCTATCAGTGGTATTAGAGCCTTGATTGGTTTCTGTTGTATGTGATGCAATGTTGAATTATTTACTGAAAAACAAGTTTCTTGCCTCTGCCAGACTCAACTCGGCGAGTCAGTATCTGGACTCGACGAGTTGGCCCTACTTGGCGAGTCCAGGTCTGACTCGGCGAGTCAGTGCGTCAGGCAGAGGGTATTTCGGGATTTAGCTACTGTTTTGACTTGGATTTGATGCTTAAATTGTTTTATGAAGTTAAAATCTGAATTTTATCTTAATTATATGTTTATCCTTGCCAAAAAAAAATAGATAATTTCAAATCTTTTAAATATTGGTTGTTTATGTGATAAATATGGATTATTTAAACTTATTTGGTAATTATCTAGTGATTGAAATAAGATTAGGTCAAATATAGATAATCACTAAATTAATTATTATTTGTTATTTGATCCTTTGTGATGTGAAAAAGTTTCAATTGCATCCTTTAGGTTTTATAGTTTAAATTTGAACTTAAAAGTTTTGTTTATGAAATTTAAATAAGTTAAACCCAAATATTTTGAAATGTTTCAAAACTTGCCCTCAAATTTTGGAATTTAAAAGTTGATTAAAACTTTAATTTTGAATTGTTAAATTCTAAAACTCTAATAATTTGAAAAGTTCAAATCACACCCTTATGGTTTTATTAATTAATTAAAGTGTGTAATTAAAAGTGATTTAATAAACCCATAAAGTTTTGGTTTACATTTAATTAAATTAAAGGTATAATTTACTAAGATAAACCACCTAGTATTTTAAAATTGTAAAATACACCCTATACTATATATAACATTAAAAGTCTAATATTATATATATGTATGAGTAAACAGTCAGTCTTACCATTAGTAGGCCTCATTCACGAAGCTGGTCTATAAGGGGTGTTTAAGGAAGTTGAATATAAAATGGCGATTGAATGGGTATCCACTCTTACCTACCGCACTCTTGACTAGTGGAGGGTCGTTAGCCGAACGGGTAGGATAGGACAGAAACCTTCCATTATAAGTATAATGAAGTACAAAGTAACTAAATGCTTATACAAATTCCCAAATCATAGTTACTTTAGGAAAAATGTGAAATTGTATGCTAACCCATGGAATTACACTTCGTACCCTTGTCAAACATTAGTGGAGCGTGTGTGGTTAACCGACACACTAATTAGGGGATGACATTGGTGGCGAAGGGTGGCTTGATTCTTATCATAGATCAATGGAGCGTGTGTGGCTAACCGGCACATTGATTAGGTGATCGTAGCATTGAGTGCACCACGTGATTTGTATGGTTATTCACACCTTGTTTGCGATCCTCGGTATCCCAGTCACAAATAGTAGGACATAATCGAGATTAAACATGCCATTGAAAAGTTTAATGAATCTCAAAAGATCTAGGAGTTTCAATTCATTTAAAACTTAATCTTCCTTTTCGTTTTTCATGGTCGAAATTGGTAAATCGTCATTTACCTACCTTAAAATATTCTGCAACTAGATTACGACATCCCTCTTCTAGGTTGTAGAGTATTGTGTTGGATCCCAGCTTGATGTTTCATTTGGGCGTTGCATCAAGAATTCTAATCAACTTAACTTGAATTTTCTCCCGTTTTTTAGATGTCTACATCTTACAATGGTCTTCCCAAATCTTTTGGAACAAGCATTCCAAATGAAGATGGCGTTCCGAGATACGATCAAGGAAATGAGAGTCATGCTTCACTTCCTCCACCTCCTCCAATTGTTCTCACTGACCCACAAGTTCAAAGGCTTGAAAAGTTCAAGCTCACTTGAGCCCTTTTGGCAAGTAAACACGAAGATGGGAAACCTGTGTGTGCACACGTCTTAGGGATGAAGTCACACATTGATAGGTTAAGCATGTTGGGTGTCAAGATTTCAAGCGAGTTGGCTGCTGACTGGGTTCTTCAGTCACTTCCTGAATCATATAGTGAGTTAATTAGAGAGTACTATATGATGGATCACGACGTGACCCTCATTAATCTCACCTATTTGCTTATAGCTGCTGATTCAGCAATGATTTGGCGTGCTGGTCAAGCAAATTTGTATGGTGGATCAAACTCCCAAACTTCAATGGACACTGGCAACATTGGAAGTCCAGGAAGAACTAATTCTGTGATTGTCCGATGTGCTGTGCCAAGGAAGTCCATTTGCTTTTATTTCCAAGAGAAGGGGCATTGGAGACGAAGCTGCCCTAACTACCTGAGAGATCTAAGAGATGGGAGAGTCAAGACGTATGGCTCTACTTCAGGTAAAATCCATTATCTAACTCTATTAAGTTCCTATTCTAGATTCTTAATACATGCTGTGATAAGATTACATTTTGATGTTTTGTAGGATCGAAGAAAAGAGTGGAAGCTTGAAGGAAGAAGTGAGCTGAATCTAATCATGAAGAAATGGATTTCGATCGCATTACTTGAAGAATGGATTCTTGAGCTACTACTTGGAGTTAGAATAGATTACTAAGAAATATGTAATAACATAGTTTTTCAATTGAATTGCATTGTAAGGACAATTTTTTTCCGCAATAAAATGAATTTTGTTTATCCTTGCGATGGCATGTATGAAAAAATTGAAGTTTGAATGTTTCTATTATTAGCAGCAATAGATTTGATTCTTAATTATGTTATTTGTGGAAATGTCAAAAGTTTACCAAATAGGGAGAGTTTCTCATCACCCAAGTTTCAATTGGACAGAAACTTGGAATCATGCAGTGTGTATTGTATGATGAATGAAAAAACTTTAACATTTGGGAAACTTAGACTAATTCTTTGACAAAGTGTCAATTGAAGGACTAGGAGATCAAGTACACTAGATTGTGCGTTGATCAAGTCCACCACAAGAGTGAAAAAGATATTCGTCATGATTTACTAAAGTTTAGTAAATATGATTATACTTATAAGATTAAGTGTAATTTTGAGTTGATTGAAAGAGTTTCAATGAATAGTAGAACGAATAAAGAAGAATCAAGTAGGCAGAAAGATAAAAGTTTCTCTATTCTAAGAAGAAGGGAGAGTACCTTTTATTGTGTTTTATGATGTCTTAATGATTAATAACCATGTCTCAATTGATCCTATAAGTGAGTCTTAGTGCAATTGTGTTGGGCTTAGAAGATTGCGTCTTTTGGGCTCGTTTGTTAATAATTCTTTGTATTACGGTTTGGGCCTGTCCAACCGTATGTCATTTATGCTTTGTATATAAGCTTATGCTTGCATGCATATTAGGTTAAGGTTTTAAGAGATCTGAGAATACGATATTTTCCAGACGACTAAAGGTTTCTTTGATCATACTTGTAACCTTCCAATCCTCTACAGTTGATGTTCTTAATCGAGCTCTTCTGAGGATTTTGTTTTAATCATTCGACACGTTTGATTCATTCTTGTTCTATAATTTTACTGTGTTTATATCGTCATTGTTTTCATAACTTGTTCAAGATCTTTTCGATCTTCATAGATTAAAAAGAAACTTTAAGATTATCAATTGGTATCAGAGCGGGAGGCTGTGTAATTGATACACATCTTTTCTGTGAAAAAGATTATCATTAGGGTTTTTCCGCAATCATTAATATTTATTGAGCCGTCATCTTTATTGACGTATCTTGATATTTATTATTTTGCCCTAATCTGCTTTATTACAAGTCTGATCTTTGAACAGGTTTTTACGATCATAATGGACGCGACACAATCAAACGTTATCAATATTTCAAACAACATTGGTTCGACGACAAGGATTCCGATCTTATACACCAACGATTATGAAGTATGGGCACATCATTTCGAAGACTACGTTATTGGGTCGGAGGAAAATGGGTATTTGATTTGGGAAGCCATCACCAACGGACCGTTTTCTCATTCTGCAACGTCCAGAGTCATTAAAACTCAAAAAGAATACAATGATCTGCTTAAGGACGTGAAAGAGATTGCACAAGATGAAAAAGACAAGTTCCAATGCAATATCAAAGCACTAAGATTGATCCGGTTTGCCCTTCAGTCCGATACATTCAGATTGGTTAGCTCTTGCACGACGGCGAAGGATGTATGGGACAGACTTCGTGAATTGTATTCTACAGACGAAGATCTCGAACATTCTATTCAAACTCTGCTTCTATCTGAGTTTGGTGAATTTAGACAAGGGGCTGAAGAATCTGTAACCCAGACATTCGATCGCTTCAATCATCTTCTCAGCAAGATGATCAAACATGATATCGAAAGGAAGCTCATCGAACAGAAAGTTACATTCCTGAATGGTCTAAGGTCTGAGTGGAGAGCAGTAGTTTCCACAGTTAAAGCCCATGAGCAATTTAAATCATACTCTTTGGCAAAACTGGTGGGAATTCTCAAGTCTCAAGAGAAAAATGTGGTGCAAGAAAAGAATGTCGTTTCCGGTCTCGGTTCGTTGGCTCTCTTGTCAAAAAGTAAAGCCATTATGGAGGATGAAGACCTCAGCCTGGAAGAATATGATCTCACATCAGAAGATTATGCCTTGATGGTATCCAATCCCAAAAGGTTCATAAAGAAGAAATTTCCCAGCAACAAAAACCGAAACTGGCAGGGAAGTTACAGCTCAGAAAAGGTGGTTAATGAACCGAAAGTTGAGGAGCACAAGAAGGAACCGAAGGTTGACGGCGACTCTGGAGTGAGCTGTTTCTACTGTGGTGGGAAAAACCATTATGCTAAGGACTGTGTCCTCAAGAAAATGGCTGAGAAAGATGATGGAAACAATGAGGAAGCTGTGTTGCAGAAAAGGCTAGAAGAGTTGAGAAAGAAGAAGTCTGCTGCTAACCCGCCTTGTAATGCCCTTATTGTGCAGGGTTCTGTTCCAGGTGATGAATTCGGTAGCACGGAAGTTTGGTCTACTGACTCAGAAGACGAGGAAGTGAGGCAGCCTACTCATGGAAAGGCGTTCGTGTCTAAGGAAGAAGGCAGTGGTGGTAAATGCCTTATGGTTTCTGACGTATCTCAATTGAGGGGATACAACACCGATGGAGGTCATGATGGACAGAATGCAAAGGAGGACATGTGCTTCACAGCCAAACCACTCAGCCAGCAGTTCAATGAGCTGGATGAACTGATAAAGAAGGTACAATCTGTTTTTATTTCATGCAAAGTACCATCATCCTCTTATGAGAAAGAACTAAAAAGTGTCAATTCAAGAATATCTCATCTAGATAGTAGCTTAACTCAAACTCGGGTCACAAATTCTAACCTAACCGATCAATTGAGCAGGGCTGCGTCGAAGAGTGAGGAGCGGAGAATGTGGATAGAGTTAAAGGAATCGGAATTAGTCAGAGTTAAAGATGAAAACATTTATTTGCAAAGAGACAATTTGAAATTGTTAAAACAACGAAATGTTTTTTGTTTAATTGCTAAACGTCTGTATTCTAATATTACTCAGCTCCACTTGGATTGTGAAATAGGCCAAAGAATTCACCGCATGATTTTGCCCTTCCTGGAATTTAAGGAAGATGAAATCGATGCCGAAGCTTATAACTGTGAAAGTGTGATATCGTCTGATGACATAAATCCCACCTACATGTACGGACTGGACAAAATTGAGTCCTTCATTAAATCTAAAGACCACAAGCTCATGCTTAAAAATCTTTTGGATGAAAATGACAGACTTAAACTAAGGACCGAAACCATGCAAAAATTTGACTCTTTAAACACCAAAGTAAGCTCAGAAAACAAAATTGATGTTGAAAATGCATCTGAGCTTGATGAGGATGACAATATGAGTGAAATTTCTGTAGAGGACACGGTTGACTGCTCATAATTTATTAAAACCGAGCCAGAAAATCACAAGAATCTTATTTCTGAAAATTCGGTAGAGTTCGCTCGGTTGTCCCATCAAAAGTCCCCAAAATTAGTTGAGAAAGCTGTTGTGTATCAAAAGGTCAAGACTACTCCAAATCAAGTATACAAGGTAACAGGAGTAACTGAACATCAAACAGCCGAACTTGCAGCCATTGTAGATAAAGACAATGCTGATGGCTGTGATGAATACTTCTGGGAAGCTCCTATTGATAATGCAGACGAAACCATTGGTTTATCTGAACGAACTTCATGGAAGAGCAAAGGAAGATATATACCCGAACCTTTGAATAAGCCAAACAACTTCAGTGAGCCGAGCACTAGTGGTACAAAAGATACTCCTCAGAAGGATGTTCACTCACCAACAGAAACCATTCCTTCGGCTTCTTCAGCTCAAAATAATTCCACTGCAGTTCAAATGGAACCAATCAAGGGGTCAGCAAAAACAAAAGCAAATGTTCATCATCAACCATCTCAGATGCGGAACAGGAAGATAGAAAGGAACATCAGATACCGGAAGAACCTTTCGGAAAGGAAACAATTTTGGCGTTCCCAGAATGCATACTTCACTCATCAAGACAAGAATCTAAAGTATGAAGACATTCCTGAAGAAAAGCTTGAAAGTCACAAAAACCGAAAGCCGAGGTTCGGTTCACAAAAGGACAACAACCGAAAGCAGAAGTTCGGTTCTGAAAAGGATATCAACCAGAATCAAAGGTTCTGTTCCAAAAGTGGCTCGAACCAAACACAAAGGTTCGGTTCTGAAGACAAAAGAGTTCAAAACTCTAAGGTCGGTCCCTCCAATGATCAAAAACAAAAGCGTCACCTAAAGTCTCCTTCTAAGTCTGATTCTTTTCATTCTTCCAATTCTTCTTCATCCTCAGTTTCATATCAATCTCGTTCTAAATCTCATTCATCAACTGAGCAAAAGTGGAAGCAGAAAGTCGATAAATCCACTCCAAAGACCGAATCTAACACTACTAATCTTAACAAAATAAAAGTGTACACCATTAAAAGGAAAGATAAAACAACTCTCGTAAAAAGAACTTTTCTAGTTGATATCTCTCTCATTGCTCCTGTTTCCATGCAAAGCTCACGTGGACCCAAGAAACTTTGGGTTCCTAAATCTCTCTAAATTTTGCAGGTTATAAGTGACGAGCAGTTTGATGAAGAATGGTACATTGATAGTGGCTGCTCACGTCACATGACAGGAAGGAAAGAAGAGCTTAGGGAGTACAGATCGCTTGAAAATGGTGGCAACGTCAAGTTCGGAAACAATTCTTTCGGCACCATAAAAGGATACGGAATGATAACCAATGGAGATTTCTCGATAAGGAAGGTGGCATATGTGGAAGGACTCCAACACAACCTCATTAGTGTATCTCAACTGGTTGGAGGCACAGGTCTCAAAGTCTCATTCGATGATGAAGGTTCAGAGATTATAGAGAAAAAGTCAAATAAACTAATTCTCAAGTCAGAGCGAAAGGGTGAAATGTTTCCCTTAAACATGAAACCTATCAAAGGAAAACCAGCTGTATGCTTATTGTCAAAAGCGCAATCCGATGAAAGCTGGTTGTGGCACCGAAGATTATCTCATCTTAACTTCAAAGATATCAATCGTCTTGTTACAGGAGGTCATGTAAGGGGCCTTCCATTACTCAAGTTCGACAGGGATCATCTATGTGCTGCATGCGAAATGGGAAAGCAGAGTCGTCAAAGTCATCCATCTATTATCAACACAAAAGTTGTTGAACCACTCGAATTAATTCATATTGATTTGTGTGGTCCTTCATCTATCGAAAGCATCGGTGGTAGCAAGTATATTCTTGTTATCGTTGATGACTTTTCTCGATTTACATGGGTGTTCTTTCTAAAGCTCAAATCTGAAGCGACTCAAAAACTGAAAACGTTTATTACGCAAATTGAAGTACAGCTCAAAAAGGTTGTTCGCAACATCCGAAGCGACAATGGTCTCGAATTCAAGAACAGGGAGTTTGAAGAGTTTCTTGCAGAGAAGGGAATTAGTCATAATTTCTCAGCTCCCTACACACCACAACAGAACGGAATAGTCGAAAGACGAAACCGATCCTTGTGTGAAGCTGCCCGAACTATGCTAAGTTTCGCTTCTTTACCTCTTTATTTTTGGGCTGATGCTATTTGTGCTGCTTGTTTTACACAGAACAGGTCATATCTCAACAAAAGGTTCGCACTCACCCCATATGAGATATTGAACAACAGGAAGCCAAATGTGAAATTTTTTCATGTGTTCGGCTCAAGGTGTTTCATCTTCAACTCCAAAGAACACCGCAACAAGTTTGATGTCAAAGCCGACGAAGGAATTTTCCTAGGTTACTCTCTCACATCCAAGGCATACAGGGTCCTAAACAAGCGTTCAAGAAAAATTGAAGAGACGTATTATGTGACCTTTGACGACAACTATGTCAAGAAGCTGCAGGCTAAAGAAAATATCACTGGGGAAATCTTTCCTCCAAATGGCATGGGTACAGTCTCGGTTGCTAATCTATTCGAGACATTTCTGGAGCTCTTTGACGAACCAGAGAATGCTTCACTTTCTGAAGCTGGTGCAGCAGATAACAAAGTTGATCACATGGAGCAGATTGTTGAAGATGCTGCAAGGAGAATGTATGAAGAAGAATCAATCTGTAACGACTCTCCTTCCAACGAAGCTCAAATCGAGGGGGAGCCAAGTGCTCAAGTCGAGGGGGAGCCATGCACACAAGTCGAGGGGGAGCCATGCACACAAGACGAAGGGGAGCCATGCACACAAGTCGAGGGGGAGCCAAACGCTCAAGTCCAGGGGGAGTCAAATTCCACAACTTCAACCAAAGAGGTCTCAACACCAGCAAGCTCAGGTCCACTAGAATCACACGAACCTCATATCTTCCAAAGTACACCAACTGAGGTAGAACATGACGATGTGACACTCGGTTATGATAGCCAATCTGAACTAGAAGAAATAATCAATGCCGACTTAGACCCAACCGTTGATCCAAATTACCCTCCTCTTATCAAATGGACCAGAGATCATCCTGTCTCTCAGGTAGTTGGGGATGTATCTGAAAAGGTTCTGACCCGATCACAACTGAAGGCAAAAAAGACTTCCTTATTTTCAAAGGTAGAGTTTTGCATGTTCAATTCATTCGTATCAAAAGTTGAACCAAAGACAGTTAACACTGCTCTCGACCACTCTGATTGGGTTCAAGCAATGCAAGACGAGTTGAACGAATTTGAAAGAAACAAAGTCTGGCGCCTAATTCCAACTCCTCCAGATGCTTCGGTTGTTGGTCTCAAATGGGTCTTTAGGAACAAAATGGACAAGGAAGGTAATGTTATACGGAACAAGGCTCGTCTGGTGGTCAAGGGATATTGTCAAGAGGAAGGGATAGACTACGAAGAGACTTTCGCTCCAGTAGCTCGGCTAGAATCTGTTAGAATATTCCTAGCTTATGCTGCTCACAAGAACTTTGAAGTTTTCCAAATGGACGTCAAGTGTGCATTTCTCAATGGAGAACTTGAAGAGACGGTGTACGTGGAGCAACCTCCTGGATTCGTGAACGAAAAGCATCCAAATCATTGCTATATTCTGGATAAAGCTGTGTACGGCCTTAAACAAGCTCCGAGAGCCTGGTATGAAACGCTTACAAAATTTTTAAAGATGTCTAAATTCAAACAAGGTTCGGTTGACCCAACCTTCTTTCGCAAAAAGGAAGGTAACCACCTTATGATAGTTCAAATTTATGTCGATGATATCATCTTTGGCTCCACAAATCCAAGCTTAACGGCTGAATTCAGAAAGCTGATGGAGACTAAGTTTGAAATGAGCTCAATGGGTCCTATTAACTTTTTCCTTGGTTTAAACATAAGACAGGGACCCGAAGGCATCTTTATTAATCAGGAAGCTTACACAAAGACTCTCCTAGCAAAGTTCGGTATGATGGGAGACTCAAAAGTCAAAGTCCCAATGGCATTCGGCACTAAGCTTACCCTATCTCTAGACAAACCAGCTGTTGATATCACGCTCTATCGTCAAATGATTGGATCGTTAAGGTATCTTACTGCTAGCAGACCTGATATCATGTTTTCTGTGTGTTATTGTGCTCGATTTCAGGCAAACCCCCGTGAACCTCACATGCTTGCAGTGAAGAACATCCTCCGATATCTCAAGCGAACCACCTCCTTAGGTCTCTGGTATCCATCCAACTCAGGCTTCTTCGTTCAAGCCTATTCTGATGCTGACCTTGGAGGATGTGGACTCGACCGAAAAAGCACGACCGGTGGATGTCAATTTCTTGACGGGAAGTTAGTTAGCTGGCAATCCAAGAAACAGACATGCGTGTCGCTATCTACAGCCGAAGCAGAATACATTGCAGCCGCATCATGCACATCACAAGTGATTTGGATCCAAAGTCAACTTCGAGACTATGGACTCAATATGAAGAAGATCCCACTATATTGTGACTCCGAAAGTGCAATTAGGATTTGTCATAACCCAGTGCAACACTCCAAAACCAAACACATAGCACTACGGTATCACTTCATCAAAGATCATGTGGAAGATGGAAATGTCGAAGTTCACTTCGTAAGAACCACTGATCAGCTGGCTGACATCTTTACAAAAGCTCTTCCTGAAGCATCATTCAATCAGATATTGCAAGGCTTAGGCATGATGGTTGCAGAATCGGTCCCAAATCCTCATGTCTCTATTTAAAAAAAAAAAAAAAAAAAAAAAATTCAAGAACCGAACCTAACAGACCGCTCGGTCACTCTCTGTTCTGGTAAAATTCAAGAACCGAACCTAACAGACCGCTCGGTTGCTCTCTGTTCTGGTCACATTCAAGAACCGAACCTAACAGACCGCTCGGTCACTCTCTGTTCTGGCAAAATTCAAGAACCGAACCTAACAGACCGCTCTGTTACTCTCTGCTCTGGTACAATCAAGGAACCGAATCAACCAGACCGCTCGGTTACTCTCTGCTCTGGCAAAATCAAGGAACCGAACCTAGCAGAACGCTCTGTTGCTCTCTGCTCTAGTACAATCAAGGAACCGAATCCACCAGACCGCTCGGTTACTCTCTGCTCTGGCAAAATCAAAGAACCGAACCTAGCAGAATGCTCTGTTGCTCTCTGCTCTAGTAACATAACGGAACCAAATCAACCAAATCGCTCGGTCTCTCTCTGCCTCTACAATATAGGCGCTCATTCAATCAAACCGCTCGGTTCTTCCAAATCTCTGCTTCTTTTCTTTTTTATTTCTTTTTCAGAAAATTCAAATTTAACAAAAATATTTTATCTTTCTGTTTTTATTTCTTTTTCAGAAAATTCAAATTTAACAAAAATATTTTATCTTTCTGTTTTTATTTCTTTTTCAGAAAATTAAAAATCAAAAATATTTTGTCTTTCAGTATTCATTTATCTCTAAGCAAATTTCAAAATTTCAAAAATATTTCATATTTCTAGTATATGTACTTCTTGCTCAAGTGAATACAAGTATCTTCTTATGGAACGTTCATCCAGGTATGTTTTTCTCTTATAAGACTAGTTAGACGTCCCTAGAAGCATGCTGCTGTATGTTGTCTCAAGCCTCTATGACCTTGAGCATGCCTTAATGATTCGATCAATACCTATCGTTTCTTCCCAATCAAGCTATTCTCTCATATTCGGTCTAGAGCTACCTTCTTTTACTCATCTGAAACATGAGTTGCTCTGCTTTGTCCCATTTATGTAGCAGAAGGTCCGTTCGGTCTCTTAACCATCTCTTCAACTTCTTCACTTACATTCGCTCCCCAAAGTAACCCTTGATGCTCTCAGTCTTTACCACTGAGGCTTATGGTTGCACAACATCTGAGTTCATGATCTTAGATTCGATTACCACGTTCTGAGTGAAACCCAAAATCCAACACCTAAATAGAATTGACGGTGAGTTATTAACTCAAGCTTTTACTTGGAAATCTTCTTTATGAGTGATCTTTTATGAAACTGTCTCGTCCTAAGACATTTCTTCCCAAAGAGATCCAGTTTAATTTATTTTGAGATTTCTGTCTATATCATTCCCATCACAGAATACTTCCCACCTACCTGTTCAACAGATCACATCGGTCTCACAGGCAACTCTACCAACACTTAGTTTTATGTCAAGACTTAATGTTTGGTTTGAGTTCAGCCACCTCTTAGCCATCATCAGAAGACGCCTTTCATTGTTTCTCTAAAAACAACTGATCGTATTTCTCGGGATACCACACAAACACTTCAGGTCTCTCTTGACTCTGAAGGAAGCGATTCTTGCCCGGAATCTTCTGCCTTCTGTCTTTTATTTAGACAACACGCACTACCAAACACATTAGATTTATTTCCTTGTCTTTCACACTCTTATGCACGGAATTGTTTTCCCACATTCTCATTACTGTTTGGCACATGGTTCTAAGTTTCAGTTGTAACCAAACAAGGGCACAAGGGATTTCAAACGGTACGAAAAAGATTTGGGCGCGTGCAAAGGATTCGTTTCAACCCCACGTGTGCTGACGTCTTCATTGAATACACCATAACTTCTAATCGCGCTTTTTCAGGCGACGTTTTGGGTTCCTCATCATCACGATTTTCTCTCTCCTGGGAACGGTATAAATAAGACGTGATCGTGTTCTTTGGCAGTTACCTCTCAAAGCATTATCTTTCTGAAAAAGTTGCCCCTGTTCATCTTCTTCCAAAAACTCAACAATGGCGACTTCTTCTTCCACTCACGATCAGTCTGCTTCTTCTTCTTTTCTTGCAATCAAACCAAATCAGAACATGATCATAGAGTTGTCTCCATACGTCTATGACTCATATATGCTCTACGTGGTGGAATGCCTCACATATTCCCCATTGGTATTGGCATTAACGCAGGTGGAGGCAGTTCCTATGTCCCTGCTATCTCAAGTCTACTCCACAGCAAGCTATGACAAACACAAAGACCGTATCTATTTCTCTATTCACGACAAGAAGACTTCCGTTTCCAAAGCACGGTTTTGCTCTCTTCTAGGGCTTGCCGTAGATGCGTCTGTTATTTCACCAGACTTCATCACAACCGCCCAGATTTTTAAGATGATGTACGAGATGGGATATACAGATGTTCTAACATCTGTTGGCAAAGTCAAGAAATCATGTCTTCCATCTCAGTGGAATGGATTGCTTACCCTTTTAATTAAGGGTTTAGCGGAGCGATGTGGTGGTTCCGACACCACTAGCAAAGGATTTCTCACAATGCTGTATGGGCTTTACAACGGGATCAATCTGGACTATGGGTCGATTCTCTGGTCTCAAGTGGTTCAGAGTCTCAACTCTACCGCAAGGCACTCAGAAATTTCATGCGCCAGGTTTTGGACCCTCATCACCAGGAGAGCCATCGATTCTCTTGACATCCCTGTCATGAAGGATGTTCTTATGGCTTCAATTGCCACATACCACACCAAGAAAATCATTCTCTCAGATCCAAGTAAGTTCCTCCACTATGGACTAATCCCTGAGTCCATGTACAGATGTGTCACGCCCCACAGCAAGATTATGGCGGACTACAGCTCCAGAACCCCCCTGCCTCCTAGGGTTCTTTCTGAGGAACAACGTGCAGCTCTTGAGGCTCTGGATCGGCCTGCTAACCGGGGCAAAAGAGCGAGCAAAAAGAAGAAGGCTGAGATGAAGGAACCCACACCCCAAACGGAGAAAAAGAGAAGGTCCTCCAAACGCAAATCCGAGGCAGAGGAACCTTCTCAGCCCAGAACGAAAAAGGTTAAGAAGATGGCTAAAAGAGCCAAAGGATCTCCTTCTGAATCAAAACAGAATGCACCATCCGAAACAGAAGATGTTGATCCTCAACCCGAAACTGCACCCGTTTCGTCTCCACAAAACTCACCTACCCCACCAGACGTTAATCCTCAACCCGAAACTGCACCCGTTCGTCTCCACAAAACTCACCTACCTCACCTAAATCTCCCCAAATTACCAAATCTCCTTCTCCTCCTACTTCCCCAAAATTTCCAACCCCAAACCAATCACCCAAACAGAACATCTCAAGTTCTGTTCCAACATCAATTCCCCAAACCACAACCGAAACCACTATTCCTTTCACCATTTCTCAACCTTTATCTTCTATCTCCCAACCTATTATCACAGAATCTATCACCATAACCACAACCCAACCACCAGTAACGGTCAACGTATCTGATACGGGGGCTGCTTCTATGGTTGAAACCCCGGTCATCAACCCTCAATCCTCCCCTTCTCCATCTTCCAACTCCGGTGCTACCCTAGGGGGTGATGATGATGAATTTGATTCCATCTATTACAGCCCTTACCGGATCCCTACCGACACCGATACAGATACCCCTGTGTCAAGTCAGCAACTTCAAGAGATTCACGCAAAACTCGACAGTCTGCTGGCTGACAGTAAAGCATATGGGGGTGCTGTGCTGAAGGCTTTCATCGAGTCAGCAATCCAGACTTACACCGAAGCCTTGGATCGCTCCACTGACGCTGTAGACAATTCAGCAGCCTCATGCTCCAAAGCCACTAAGGAAGTTTCTGAGGTTGTTCATACAACTCAGATCTTTCTTGATTCTCTCAAGGCTCATGCTGATTCAAATGCTTCCAAATTTCAAGCGTCAGTAGACTCGTTCGCAGCCACCCTTCAGGGAGAAACCAGGAAATTTGAGGCTCTGCGTGCTGACCTCAAAACTGAATCCACTACAATTCTCAAATCTTTGGATTCACGTTTTGCCTCTTTAGCAGCCGAGAGCACCCTGAAGGAAGAAGTTATCAAGCACCAGGCAACTATTGACTTACAGAAAGTTCAACTGGCCCAGGCACAACAAGAAATCACTTTACTTCAAACTCAACGGGCAGTTCTTCAGAGTTGCGCTGGTGACGTTAAAAATATGTTAACCGGTGTTCTTGACTCCCATGATCCCTTCCTAACCCTCACTGTTCGTCAGCATCTCCAGGCGAAACTCCTTCCGGCGATCACTATCCTAAGTGAAATGAAGGGTGTCTCGGAGAAGCATGTTCTTCCGAGACAAGGGGGAGAGGAAGGTATGTCCAAACAAGAACCGAAGGGTAATGTAGCTTCGGGTTCTGGTAAACATGTCCTAGTTGAGAGCGAATCAGAATCAGATGAAACCATTACTGAAGCTCTTCAACGCAAGAAACGGGACAGAGAACTTGATGAAACATTGAAGATAGCTCGTGAGGCAGAAGCCAGAGAAAGGAAAATCCGGGAGGATGAGGAGGCAATTCAAGCTAAAAAGACTCTGTTCCCAGATTGGGACAGAGACACACTCATCACTCAAGCAATTGAGTTTCCTTCTATTTATTGGTTGGAACCGATTGCATCTTTTGAGTGTGAAAACTCCAAAGACTCGCAGTTCGACATGCCCATTACGCGTAAAGCCTTCACTTTTCACTGCTTTGATGTCACTGCAAATGTCCCTCATCCGAACCCGAAGGTTGACAGGGAGCTTATCGATTTCTATCTGAAATTCGGTCAACCTCAGTACTTGACTTGGAGTGCCCAGAAAATTATAAGAGTCAAGGTACTGAAACCAACCCAGGCTGGGAAATTTGTAAACGTCAATTTCAAAATCAACAGAGGAACTGCCAACACCGAACATCTTATTTCTCTGGCAGATCTTCCCAGTCTGAACCCCCACGATTGGATCTTGCTATACAATATTCTTCTCTCCAACCAGAGAGAATATGAACCAATTCTTTCTCATCTTAAAAGAATGTTGGCTTCCTATGTCCATGAGCTAGCCACTATGGATCAGGAAATAGCAAAGGTAATGAATAAGAAACCGACTGTCAAGCCCACTTCCAAAACCGGAGATGTCCATAAAATGAAGTTGGGGCAGATTGATTCTTCCAATTTGACAGTTATGTTCACAAGGGGGGATAAGCACAAGTTTCTGTTTGCGTTGGTAGACAAGCATCTGTTCTCTACAGAGTGTCTGGAGCACATCATCAATATCATTCACCGATGCAAACAGAATACAACAGCAGATAAGAAGAACTTTACAGATATGCTTCGTTGGTATATTACCTTCAGGCATCATATTCTAGCTTTGATACCGAAAATTTTTCAAACGGTAAAGAAGCCATCTGCTTTGAAGACAGAGTGAAGATCTCACCCCAAATTGACGCAAAGGGGGAGATTGTTGGGCTTAGAAGATTGCGTCTTTTGGGCTCGTTTGTTAATAATTCTTTGTATTACGGTTTGGGCCTGTCCAACCGTATGTCATTTATGCTTTGTATATAAGCTTATGCTTGCATGCATATTAGGTTAAGGTTTTAAGAGATCTGAGAATACGATATTTTCCAGACGACTAAAGGTTTCTTTGATCATACTTGTAACCTTCCAATCCTCTACAGTTGATGTTCTTAATCGAGCTCTTCTGAGGATTTTGTTTTAATCATTCGACACGTTTGATTCATTCTTGTTCTATAATTTTACTGTGTTTATATCGTCATTGTTTTCATAACTTGTTCAAGATCTTTTCGATCTTCATAGATTAAAAAGAAACTTTAAGATTATCAAATTGCATGTATAAGAAGAGGAATCGAGAATTGTAGAAATGGTTAAATCAAGAAGTCAATCATACTTCGTTCCAATATCAAGTCTTAGAGTCAAGATTGTGACATTGAGTGAAAAAGTCTTTAGTAGCTTTATAACACTTAACAAATGTGGAATTTGGAAAAGTTTTCTTATTCTTGCACATTAGAAACTGGTAAGTTGTGATGTCTTGGATAAGACAATGACCAACTAGGACCAATTATGTGAAGTGTTTTGTCTTGATAAGAACTACACTAACTCTTGAATATTTGCTTTGTCAAGAAATGTTTCTTGAACAGAGAATCTTATATATCAAGGAGTCAGTGGGAGTCCTAATGGTCTTGAAAGGTTTCAAGAACAAATCAAGAATAAACCTTATCGATCATCACTAGCACACGACTTGAGGTTTACAACCTATCGTGTTGACATTATTTTGTTTTTGTGCCATTCCAATTGAGTTAATTATGCATGTGAGGTCTATGAGTTCTCATTTGAATGTATAAAGACAAAGCATCTTATTCAATGGAAAGTACATTGATTTGTAAGGATAAGTTGCTAAACTACTTGGAAGACATGGTGGGCACTCGTGTTACCATAAGGCAAGAAATCAAGATTAAGAAAGTTCAGTCCATTTGAGTTTGGATTTGTCACAAACTTTGGTTTTGGAAAATTCACATGGATAGAAACTCATACACCATAAAATCTAAGTGTCATAAGATTCCCTCCTTCATGAAAATGACTGTGAGGAAATGCTTTCACTAAGAGAGATTTTAAGAAGATAGCGATTGTGAAAATTGTATTCTCAAATTCGATTATGGTTACGGCATCCCTTTCCATAGTTCGAATTGTGAGATTTGGCAATTAGTTTCAACATTTGGAACTTAGTAACATAAGTTCTGAATTGTTTAAACACACACATGAGCTATCTAAGGCAAAGGTGTATAAGTTTAAGAAGCTTAGATAAAGGCTTATCGACGCATCTGGTATTAGAAATATGAATTTCATAAATTCAATAGGCATTGTTTTCTGGAAGTTCATTTGTTTTCTGAATACATGTCAAAGCTAGTGGGAGCATAAGTGTTATGCTTATATGATAATAATCATCATGAAAGTGGGAGAATAAGTGCTATGATTGTATGATTATTATGACGAGTATTGCAAGTTAGCAATATTAATTATAGAAAAACAAAGATTCAATTTGCAAAGTTGCATGGGTTGATAAATTGTTTTTTTTCTATATCTAAGGGAGAGAATATTATACTTCGTTTCAAAATCTAAAGCTTAGGTTGAGAAATTTTAATATTTCCAGTCAAAGGATACATTGTGTGTTCTTAAAATTCGATTATGATTACGACATCCCTCTTCATAGTTCGAATTGTGAGAACATGACACATAAAATATTATGGCAAAAGATTGGTAAAGTATCATATCTTTATGTAAGACATTATGCATCGTGTCCCATACGCTTCGAGTATAGGATCGATTGCAAATGCTATAATATTTACCATTCTAAATTTTTTTCAAATGTCTAGCGCATTAAGAGGAAAAAAGGACTAGAATTGGTTTTGACTAAAATAATTAAACAACTATCAAAGGACGATCCAAAGTTCACTGAGGATTGGTTGCTTGTGAGTAGTTGGGAGTATGGTATTGGATGGACCATATCGACATTATTACGAATAGATAAGATTCTATTAAGAATGAGTTGTCATATGGCAAATGTGGAAATGTTTCCATATTGGGAGTTGGATATTGAGATTCTGTGTCTAGATTAGAAAAACTTTATGCAAGGAGGATGTTCAAAGGAATGTACTTTGAATGTGAGACTTCACGTCTATGGAATTGTCTTGTAACAATTTCCGATAGAGTATTTCATAATTTCATTAGCCAAGTCTTGGTGACTTTTGTGCTATGGCTTTACCGAAGGATCGTTGCGTAAGATGTTAGAATCTAGCATATTCTAATAGTAGCAAAGAACCTTGCGTTCTTACACTAATGATAAGGATTCAGAATTGAGAAATGAGCATCATTGGAAAACTTCTCAATTGATCTATTTCACAAAGCATGGACCATAGGAAACAAAGTGTGCATGCTTGGAGCATGGGACACTCGTTGTTGTAATTCAAGTAATGAGTTGATTATTCGAAACATTAAATGATAAATAATGAGTAATCAATATGGTGGATAAATAGAAGTGTTTTATTTACTATCACAAGTTTGGGGCCATATAGGATTAAGTATTATTATGTTTCAGTTTGCATGTTTTGACTTCCAGAATAACTAGGTTATTCAAACATCCACAGTCGGTCATACATTGGGAGTAGGCATGAAGGAAGACTGTCATGAATCTGTCTGTAGATTATCTGAAGTGTTTAGACATAGCACAAGTTTGCTGCAGAGTTCATGAGTGCTTTGATAAGATTAGAGTATTGGATTAAACCCACGCTCACTTGGATCATTTCATGGTTTTATCACAAGTGATTAGTGAGACGATAATATTGTATATTCTTGAAACCGAGACATGTGAGTTGTAATTTGTTGGTCGGTTGCCCATTGATAATAAGTAAACGCACCAGTAACTTGGTGTTATAAAACTTATTGTTGTGTGTGATTCGATCAATAAATGCAAGCGAGCATTTGAGTCGAAGTTTATCCACTCCTTTTACCCAAGGTGGGATAAAAGCGATATCTGTGGGCCTCTCGATGATTTAGTGATGATACCTAAGCGCTTGGCCGAGCCGGGACTAAGTTGATGTGTTCAATTGTAGTCTGTTATTAGTCGTCATAAATCGGAAGTCGGGAAACAGTCTAGAGAGAATGATTAAAATTCATGTCTTATGTCTATACGATATCTTGAGAATGGAGGAATATATAATCCCTTATCTAAAGGACACACTATCTGATAAGATCAGAGTTGACAGCGGCTTTTGAGAGCTACGATTCCTGATCAGGTTCTGAAGTCATACGGAAAATAGTTATTAGACTTATCCAAGTGGGAGACTGTTGGATTAGTGTCTAATTCCATAACTATTTTGGTATGTACTTGACCCGATTATGAGCATGTTCCTTTTGGGTTGCCTTCACCATAGCAATATGTAGGATGAATTGAGGAGAGAAAGGTTTAAATATGATTTATTAATATATTATGAGAATAATATATTAAAGGAGAAATCATATTGTTTAATTAATATTAGTCAAGAATTAATTAAGTATTAATTTTGTGGCTAAAAGAGATTAATTAAATTTAGGGGACTGGACTGCAATTATTGGATAATTGAGTTATTGGGCTAAGGAATGCTAAAGGAATAAGGGGTGAACGAAATTATGATGGAAGCCCATCATATTTTCGTCCATGGCCTTATCTAGAAGGTTCCATGGGCTGCTTAGGGTTTAAGATGTCCATTAGGGTTTTGACTGAAACCCTAGCAGTCCACACAAGTATATAAAGGACCCCTTAGGCCCCAAAAACGTGGAAAACTGATTCTCTAGGGTTTCTAGTCGTTTTTGGGAAGCCTCTTCCCGTCTCCTCTTCATCCAAGTTGCATAAGGTGTTTGTGACTCCATTAGAGGTGCAACACTTGAGGCACTAAGCTTTTGAAGCCAATCCAAGCAAGGAATTGATTGTTATTGCTATATAGCAATCAAAAGTAATTCTCTAAACCCTAATTCAGTTTATAATATGTTAGATCTAAGTTTATTAGTCTTGGATTCATTGCATGTACAATAGAGAAACCTAGATCTAAGCATTAGGGTTTGTATGAGCACATATGATTGTTCTTATGCCTAAAACCCATCAATTAGTAGCAGCTTTCTTCCTTTTAATCTCCTCCAGTCTTTTTAGGAGACTTGTTTCTTCATCCTTCTCATCATCCTTTTCCGCCATTTTCTTTAACACGCAATCTTTTGCGTAGTGATTTTTCCCTCCGCAATAAAAACAACTGACACCAGAATCAGCTTCACCCTTCGCCTCTTTCTTTGGTTCTTCAACATTCGGCTCCTCTTTTGCTTTCTCAGAGCTGTAGCTTCCTTGCCAATTTCAGTTTTTGTTGGTAGGAAAATTCTTCTTGATGAACCTCCTGGGATTTGACACCATCATGGCATAGTCTTCAGATGTCAGATCGTAGTATCCCAAATTCAGATCATCTTCTTCTTCTGCTGCACTCTTACCCTTTGACAGAAGGGCCAAGGACCCAAAGTTTGAGACCACGCTTTTCTCTAGCAACACAGTCTTTTCCTAGGATTTCAGAATCCCTACCAGTTTCGCCAAAGTATACAACTTAAACTGGTCATGTGCTTTAACTGTCGACACAACCGCCCTCCATTCGTGTCTTAAGCCATTTAAGAAAGTAACCTTCTGTTCTATGAGCTTTCTTTCAATATCATGTTTAATCATCTTACTAAGAAGATGATTGAACCGATCGAACGTTTGTGTAATGACTTCCTCCGGCTTCCGCTTGAACTCTCCAAATTCTGAGAGAAGTAGGGTCTGAATTGAGTGCTCCAGATCTTCATTTGTGGAATACAATTCACGCAGCCGATCCCAGATTTCCTTTCTTGTACTGCATGAACATACCAATCTAAACGTGTCAGATTGAAGGGTGAATCGAATCAGTCTCAATGCTTTAATGTTACATTGAAAGTTTTCCTTTTCGTCCTGAGGGACATCCTTCACATCTTTTAGGATATCATTGTACTCCTTCTGAGTTTTAATGATTCTTGAAGTGCTTGAATGAGCGAATGGGCCAACTGTGTTTGCTTCCCATGTAAGATATCCATTATCTTCCGATCCAATAACATAATCTTCAAAGTGGTGTGTCCACACTTCGTAGTCTTGAACGTAGAGTATTGGGATCTTGGTTTTTGATCCGATACTGTTAGAGATGTTGATGGGATTGGATTGAGAATCATCCATGCTTGATCGTTTAACATATTATAAGATCAGACTTTGTAATACGTAATATTAGGGCAAGATTAATAATTAATGAGATAGTCAATTAAGGAGTGACGGCTCAATAAATATCAATGAATGCGGAATGAACCCTAATCACTTCTTTGACAGAAGAGATGTGTATGAATTACACAGCCTCCTACTCTGATACCAATTAAAGAGATGAAAATTCTCTTTGATCGATTAAATCTTATGCAGTTTTATCAGAATTAATCAAACAAAATAACACACAAAAGAATAAACCAACAATGAGCTCAATGATTCAATATATTCACGCCTCAGCAGAGCTCGATGAAGAACTTCCGCTGTAGAGGCTTTTTTTAGGGTTACAATCGATAAAACAAAAACATTATTAATAATCAACTTAACAACTACGTACCAAGATGCATGCAAGCATCTATAAATACTAAAACCCTAAATATTAAATCGCGGATTGACAAGCCCAATCCGGATACAAAACTGGACTAAGAAACGAGCCCAAGACGCAACGCATTTTAAACCCAACAAGTCTAATAACTATAACTGAAGTATAACTTCACTAACCGAATAGCAATCGTAGTTCTCAAAAAGCCGTTGTCGAACTCTGAACAAATCAAATAATGCGTCCATTCTACAAGATATCGTATAGACTGAGACATGGATTTTAATCATTCTCTCTGTCCGTGTGTTGTTCCCCGATTTCCGATTTATGACGACTTACTAATTGAACAAATCAAATCAGTCCAGGCTTAGCCAAGCGCTTAGGGTTGTCATCACTAAATCATCGAGGGGCCCACATATATTGCTTTTATCCCTTTTAGGGTAAAAGGAATGGATAAACTTCGACTCATGTGCTTGCTCTATTTACTTATAAAATTACACACAACAATATGTTTTATAACACCAAGTTACTGGTGCGTTTTCATATTATCAATGTGTAACCAACTTGTAAACTGAAACTCGTATCTGTCCGTTTCAAGATTATAAGATATTATCGTCTCATGATCACTCGTGATAAAATCCATGAAGTGATTCAAATGAGCGTGGGTTGAATCCAATACTCAAATCTTATTATAGGATATACCTTTAGACAATCTACAGACCCATTCAGAACAGTCTTGCTTCAATACCTACTTCCAAAGTATGATCAACTGTGGAAAGTTTGAATAATCTTGTTATTCGGGAAGTCAAAACATGAAAAGTGAAACACAAGAATAAGCGAATCTAATATGGTCTTAAAACTTTTGAATATAAATAAAACACCTTTTTATTAAATCATCATATTGATTACACATTATTCATTGTATAATGTTTCGATTTATCAACTTAATACTTGAATTAAAACAATAGTTATCCCATGCTCTAAGCATGCACAATATGTTTACCTATGGTTATTTATTTGTGAAATAGATCAATTAAAACATTTTCAATGATGTTTATTTCACAATTCCAAATCCTTATTACTTAGTGTAAGAATAACTACTTCTTGCCACTATAAGAATGTGTGAGATTTTAAACTATTATGCAGTGATTCCTTTCATAACATCAAGGTACAGAAGTCACAAAAACTTTGCCAATGATATTACAAAGTATTCCTTTGGAGATTATCACAAGACAATTCCATAGATGTCATATTCAAAGTCCATAGACTGCATTCTAACTTTCACATAGATTCTTAATATACAACTCCCATTATGGAAATATTTCCATATATGCCATATGACAACTTATTACTAATGGAATCCTGTCTATTCATAATAATGTCAATATGGTCCATTCATTACTATACTTCCAACTTCACGCCATCAATCCTTACTAAACCTTCGACCGTCCTTGACGGTTGTTTAACTACTTGGTTCTAGTCCTTTTTCACTCTTAGTGCCCTAGGAATTTTGGAAATTAGAACATGTGAATATTATAACACATGCAATCGATCCTATACTCGAAGCATATGGGATACGAATCATAATGTCTTACATAAACACGTGATACTTGACCAACCCCTTGCTATATTTCCATATAGAATATCCAATGTTGAAATACTTCAACATGGTATTCATATATTTCCATGACTAAGTCTAATTTCAATCTAAGCTCTTAGATTGGAAATAATGTAAAAGTATCCTCTCCCCTACAATAGTGAAACATTTTTTTTTTCAAATTATACAACTTTGCAAAATTCTTAACCTTTGTTTCCTATAACCAGTATTGCTAGCTTGCAACACTTCACATAATAATCATGCTCCCACTAGCATAATAATTACTAGCATAACACTTATGCTCCCACTAGCTTTGACATGTACCCAGAAATCAGTTGGACTTATAAAAATCAATACTTATTGAATTTCTTTTCAAAGTTCAAAATTTTGATACAAGATGCTTCGATAAGCCTTTATCTAAGCTCATACAACTTTTATAAGAAAACTCATATGAGTGTCTAAACTATTTAGAACTTATAGTAATAAGTTCCAAATGTTCAAACTATTTTCCATTTCTCACAATTCGAACTGTGAAGAGGGTTGCCGTAATCATCATCGATTTTGAGAATGCAATCATCACAATTGCTATCTCCTCAAAATCTTCTTAGTGAAAGTGTTTTCTCACACTCATTTTCATGAATTGGAGAGAAACCTTTGTTACTTATATTTTATGGTGTATGTGTTCCTATCCATGTTATCTATCATTATCATAAGACAAGGTCTAAGACAAATTCAAATTCATATGGACTGAACTTGTTCAATCTTAATTTCTTGCCACTTAGTAGCACAAAGGCGTACCATGTCTTCCAAGTTGCTGAGAGGCTCACCCATACTGATGAATGAACTGTCACTGATCAAGGTGATTTTCCTTATGCAATCAATTATGAACTCATAGAACTCACATTCATAGTCATCTTTAACTGGAATGGGAACAGAAACAAGAACATCTCAACACGATATATTAGAAACCTCAAGTCATGTTCTAGTGATAAACAATACGTTTTATTCTTGATTAGTTCTTGAAACTATTTAAGATCTTTAAGACTCCCATTTTCCTATTGAAATATAAGATTCTATTGTTAGGAAACATTCCTCAACAAACAAATATTCAAGAGTTAGTGCGGATTATTATTAAAAAAATAACACTTCACACAATTGGTCTTAGTTGGTCTTTGTTTTATCCAAAACATCACAACTACCAATTTGAATGTGTTATAACCTACTTAAGAGATGTCACTCAAGTTACAGTCTCAGAGTATGAATCTAAGACTCAATTTTGGAACGAAGTATGACTCACCTTAATTGATTTGACCATTTCAACAATTCCTGATTCCTCTTCTTAGTCATACACATGCACTAAGGTGTCCTTAGATGATCAATTGTGATATGGTTTTCATAATCATTAAAATGATCATAAAACATGATACTAAAGTATTCTCCTTTCCTTTCAGGTTGGAGAAACTTTTATATTTCTGCCTAATTTGTTCTTCTTATTCGTTCTGCTATACATTGAAACTTTTTCAATGATTCAGAATCGCACTTAATCTTGTAAGCATAACCATATTTACCAAACTTTTTGTAAATCATAACGAATAGTCTTATTTTTCTTTGTGGTAGACCTGACCAGTGCACAATGATGTGTACTAGATCCCTTAGTCCTTTACTTGACTCACATACACATGTGAACAAGGAATCAGTCTTAATTTCCTAAAGACGAAAATTCTCATTCATCATACAATACAAGCTGCATGATTCCAAGTTTTTGTCCAATTGAAACTTGGTTGATGAGAATCTTTCCTTATTTGGTAAATTTAGACACTACCACAAACGAAAGAATCAAATCCATTTGCTTAAAAATAGAAACATACAACCATCAATTTTCACAAATGCCATTGCAAGGAAATATAATTACAAATGAAAACTATGTTACTAAATATTCATAAGTAATCTATCGTAACTCCTAAGCAGCAGCTCATAAATCTGATCATCAAGCCATGTGATCAAATTCCATTTCCTCGCGATCAGACTCAACATACTCTTCCTTTAAGCTTCCATTCTTTTCTTCGATCCTACAAAACATCAAAATGCGATCTTATCACATCATGTATTAAGAATCTCCAAATAGGAACTTAATAGAGTTAGATAGGTGATTTACTTGAAGCAGAGTCAAACATTTTGACTTTACCATCCTTGTGGTCCCTCAGGTAGATACGGCAGCTTCGCAACCAATGCCCCTTCTCTTGGCAGTACAAACAAACAGATTCTTTTGGAATGGCACACGTGACAATCTCAGACTTAGCATTTACCTTTCCCTTGGAAAGAGAAATCTTTTCAGAACTTCTAATGTTTCCATTGTCAATGTCCATGGAAGTTTGGGAAGTAGATCTTCCTATCAAATTTGCTTTACCAGTGCGCCAGATCATTTCTGATTCAGCAACAATATGCAAGATCAATAAGGGTCACGTCACGGTCTGTCATATAGTAATCTTTGATGAACTCACTATATGGCTTAGGAAGTGATTAAAGAACCAAGTCAACAGCTAGCTTCCTCGAGACATCGACTCCTAACATTCCTAGCCTATCAATGTGTGACTTTATCTCCAAGACATGTGCACACACAAACCTTCCATCTTGGTGTTTGCTTGCCAATAGGGTTTGAGTAACCTTGAACTTTTCAAGTCGAAAAACATGTGGGTTAGGAAGAATTATTGGAGGAGGTGGAGGAAGTGACTTATGATATTGTGGAATATCATCTTCAAGTGAAAAGTTTTTTCTAAAGGATTTGGGAAGACCATAGTTGTCAGAACTAGACATCTACAAGGTAGAAATTCAAGTTTAGTTGATTTAAGTCCTTAGTATAACACCCAAAACGAAATATTAAGGCTACGACCCAACACAATATTCTACAATTTAAAAGAGGGATGCCGTAATCCAATTGTAAAATATTTGAAGGTAGATAAATGACAATTTACCAATTTCCACCATGAAAAACGAAAATGAACATTAGGTTTAAAATGAATTGAAATTCCTAGATTCTTTGAGATTCATTGAACTTTTCAATGGCATGTTTAATCTTGATTATGCCCTTCAAGTTAGTGACTGGGATACCGAGGATCATAAACAAGGTGTGAATAACCATGCAAATTGATGGGATTTGTACATAAGAACTTTCCTATGTGCGCATACAAACCCTAATGCTTGGATCTAGGTTTCTCTAATTAAACATGCATTGAATCCAAGACTCCTAATGGCTAAATAGGTATAAGAACAACACAAAACCAGAGTTAGAATCATACCTTGAAACACTTGTTTGATCTTCTTGTTCTTGGAGCTTTCGAGTCACAATTGTCACTCCTCTAATGGCTTACAAACACCAACTAGCAAAGAGAATGATTTGAGAGAGAGGAGAGAGGAGGAAATCGGACAGGGTATCCTTGCTGTAGAGGAGGTTCCGATTTCCTATCCCAAGGGGTCTATTTATACTTGTAAGGCTCCTAGGGTTTCACCCTTAAACCCTAATTGGATAACTTAGACTCTAAGCAATCCCAATCCTTTCCGTAGATAAGCCATGGACGATTTTATGGCTATCCTTAGCCCTAGAAATCGTCCACCCTCTATCATAAAAGGATTTACAGCCTAAAGTGTAACTATCAAACAATTGACAGTTTATACCCTCTTATTTAATTAATCTCTTTAAGTCACCAAATTAATACCAATTAATCTATGACTTATATTAATCAAATAACAATATTATTATTCATTATATTATTCTCATAATATATTAATAATATCTATTCTCTCATAATAAATCATCCTACCAATTTGCTATGGTGAAGGCAACCCAAAAGGACCATGCACAATCGGGTCAAATACTTGCCTAATATAGTTGCAGCCTTAGACCCTATTCCAACAGTCTCCCACTTGGATAAGTCTAGTAACTATATGCATAAGTACAATTCGATTTGCAATTGTAGCTCTCAAAGATGTCGTCAAATTCTGATCAATCTTGTCCTTCCGATAAGGGATCGTACAGTCCTCTGTTAGATATCATGCTGACAGTTCTATGGAATGATTAGTTTAGCATTTGGTTTCTCGATCTCCGATTTATTTGACATAGAACTTAATCGAACACATCAATTCAGTTCTGATCGGGCCCGGCACATAAGTCAAATCAAATCATCCAGCGGCCTAGATATCACTTTTTCCTTCTTAGGATAAAAGTTACAGATAAACTTCGACTTATATGCATTTACTTATTCATTAATCAATTATACACAACAATACATTTTATAACATCGAGTTACCAATGCGTTTTCGCATTATCAATGTACAATCAATTAGCAAATAACAAACCATATATCTAGGTTTTAAGACTATATGATGTTATCGTCTTGCGATCACCCTTTTTATCACATTCCATAAGGTGATTCCAACAAGCGCGGGTTTGTTCCAATGCTCAAAACTAGTTCATAAGCACTCATGAACGTTGCAACAATCTTTTGCTATGTCTAAAACCATTTAGACACTCTACACACCTATTCATGACAATCTTCATTCATATCTACTTCCGACATATAAATAATTGTTGACTATTTGAACAATTCGATTATTCTTAATAAACTCAATTATTCTGGAAGTCAAAACATGCAAATTGAAACAATAGTTGAACAATTAACATAAGACAGTAACATTACTTATAAATAAAACTCCTTTATTTAATCATCAAATGTTAATTACATTTATCTATTATACGTTTCTAATACTATCTAATCTCTACTAATATCATCCTTCAGCCCAATACTCCTAGCATGCTGTAATGCTTAACCCTACTCAGTCCCTTCGTAAGCGGATATGCTGGGTTTTATTTTGATGATATCCTCTTCACTACGAGTTGTCCTTCTTCTACACGATGTCTAATAAAGTGATATTTTCTATCGATATGTCGTGATCTACCATGATCTCTTGGTTCCTTGGTCAAGGCAACCGCTCCTTCATTATCACAGAAAATCTCCATGGGCTCCTTTATGGCAGGTACAACTCCAAGATCACCAATGAAGTTCTTCAGCCATATTGCCTCCTTCGACGCTTCGCTCGCTGCAATGTACTCTGATCCGCACGTTGAATCAGCTACGGTTTCCTGCTTGGAACTTTTCCAAGTTACTGCTCCTCCATTCAGGGTAAAGACACAGCCCGACTACAAATGA
Source organism: Lactuca saligna (assembly GCF_052625555.1). NCBI lineage: Eukaryota > Viridiplantae > Streptophyta > Magnoliopsida > Asterales > Asteraceae > Lactuca > Lactuca saligna. The sequence goes on along the minus strand of NC_136417.1, from coordinate 187,581,772 downwards.
TAGTTGTCCCTGTCGGTCTGAAAGTTGGCGTCACTATACCCTCGCACCTTCAAGTCATCACTCCCTCCAAGGACTAAGAACCATTCCTTCATCCTCCGAAGGTACTTAAGGATATTCTTCACCGCAATCCAATGGGCTCTGCCAGGGTTCCCTTGATATCTACTGACCATGCTCAAAGCAAAGGCTACATCAGGGTGAGTACAAGTCATAGCGTACATGATTGAGCCAACTGCGTAAGCGTATGGAACTTGGCTTATTTCCGCTATCTCGGCTTTGGTACTCGGACTTTGAGTCTTACTCAACTTGACATTGCTTTGTATCGGTAATTCTCCATTCTTCGAGTTTTCCATACTAAAACGTTTTAGTACCTTCTCTAAGTAAGTGTTCTGAGTATGTCCTATTAGTCTCTTACTTCTCTCTCTTACTATCCTTATTCCCAAAATATAGGAAGCCTCTCCGAGGTCCTTCATAGCGAAGGACTTCCCGAGCCAGGACTTAACCTCCTGCAGAGTCGGGACGTTGTTTCCTATGAGTAATATGTCATGGACATATAGAACGACGAAGCTTACTACACTCCCATTGGCTTTGACATATACACACGATTCATCTTCACTTCGTACAAATCCAAACTCTTTGACTTTCTCATCGAAGCAAAGATTCCATCTGCGAGATGCTTGCTTTAGTCCATAAATGGACTTCTCAAGCTTACACACTCTATTCGGATGCTTCAGATCTACAAACCCCTCTGGCTGATCCATGTAAACATCCTTAGCCAACTTCCCGTTAAGGAAAGCGGTCTTGACATCCATTTGCCAAATCTCATAATCATGAAATGCGGCAACAGCTAGCATCACTCTAATAGATTTTATCTTCACAACTAGTGAGAAGATCTCTTCATAGTCAACTCCAGGAGTTTGAGTAAAACCCTTCACAACCAATCGCGCTTTAATCGTGTGTACCTTTCCATCCACATCGGTCTTCTTCTTGAAGATCCATTTGCACCCAACGGTCTTACGTCCAGGCACATTATCAACCAAATTCCAAACTTGGTTATCATACATGGATTGGATCTCGCTATCCATTGCCTCTTGCCATTTCGCAGACTCCGGGCCTGCCATGGCTTCCTTATAGCTATTAGGTTCATCAAGGTTTATTAGTGTACTATCACTAATATACGTGTCCCCTTCGATAGTAATATGAAAACCATACAACTGGGGTTGAACTCTAACTCTATCGGAACATCTAAGAGGTAATGATACGTCAATTGGTTCAACCGGAGTTTCCTCCTCGGGTTGAGCGCCAGCGGTAGAGGTTCCTTCATCTATCGACTCTTTAATCTCTTCAAAATCGATTTTCCTCCCACTGTCTCCTTGGCTTATGAGTTCTCATTCTCGGAAAACTCCTCTCCTCGCAACAAAGACGACATTGTCCTTCGGTCTATAGAAGAGATATCCAAAGGATTTCTGCGGGTAGCTGATGAAAATACATCGCTCACTACGAGGTTTGAGCTTTTCGTGAGTATCTCTTCTTGCGAAAGCCTCGCAACCCCAAACCTTGATATGTGCTAACGAAGGAGCTTTCCCCGTCCACATCTCGTGAGGTTTTTTGGCAACCTTCTTAGTAGGGACTCGGTTAAGGATATGGGCGGCAGTCTCTAAGGCATACCCCCCCCCCCCCCCGAAAGATATAGATAGTGAAGCACGACTCATCATAGAGCGAACCATTTCCAACAAGGTTCAATTACGCCTTTCTGCCACACCATTCAATTGTGGTGTCCTAGGTGGCATCAATTGTGAAACTATTCCACACTCCTTGAGATAATCGTGGAATTCAAGACTTAGGTACTATCCTCCTCGATCGGATCGAACCATCTTGATATTCCTGCCCAATTGATTCTCCACTTCATTTTTGAACTCTTTGAACTTTTCAAAAGTTTCTAACTTTTGCTTGATTAAGTAGATATACACATATCTACTATAGTCATCGTTAAACGTCATGTAGAAGCGGTTTCCATCCTTCGTGGTAGATCTAAACGGTCCACACACATCGGTATGTATAAGGTCCAATAGACCCTCACCCCTTTCGCACATAGCAGCGAAGGGTGACTTAGTCATCTTCCAAGTAAACAAGACTCGCATGTGTCATCTTCCCTAAGGTCGAATGACTCCAACACTCCATCCTTTTGGAGCTGGGCTATGCGTTTCTTGTTGACGTGTCCAAGACGACTATGCCATAAGGATGCCTTATCCATACTATTGGAAGAATCCATGCATAAAACATCATTTCCTAAGTTATCAACAATCATAACAGTTTCATAAATTCCATTACATGGTATAGCTTCAAAGTAAAAGACACCATTCAAATAAGCTAAAATAGAACCATTCTCATTATTAAAAGAAAATCTAAAACCTTGTCTAAACAAACCATGAAATGAAATGTTGTTTCTAGCCATTTCTGGCGAATAGCAACAATTTTTCAAATCTAAAGATAAACTATTCCTAAGCGCTAAATAATACACTCCAATCTTGGTCACAGGCGACGATCTTCTGTTCCCCATGATTAGATTTATTCTTCCATGATCCACGTCTCTACTTCTTCTTAGTCCCTACACATTAGAACAAATGTGGTAACCACAACCGGTATCAAGAACCCAAGAAGTATCATGAGATGAATCATTAGATTTATTTGTGTATATACCTGTGAAAGATGGCTTGATCTTTCCTTCCTTGATGGCTTGTAGGTACTCCGGGCAGCTTCTCTTCCAATGTCCTATCTTGTGGTAGTGGTGACACTCTGCCTCCTTCGGGTTAAGGCATGGCTTAGCGGGATCAACTTTGGTCCCACTAGAAGAGGCACCATCTCGGGCTTTCACCTTGCGATAGCTCTTTGAAAAAGCCTTCCTCTTCTTTCCCTTTCCTTGTCCAATTGCCAAGACAGGAGCGGCGGGCGGATTGGGAGTTGGTGCAACAGACTTCTCCTTGAAGTTGCTCTCAGCGACCCTCAAGAGACCTTGGAGTTTGCTTAGGGTGACCTCTTCTTTGTTCATGTGATAGGTCATCCTAAATTGATTGTAACTTGGAGGCAAAGAGTGAAGCACCATGTCGATAGCCAAGTCTTCCCCAAAGTCAACGTTTAACTTGCGAAGGCGGTCGACATACCTTTGCATCTTTTGCAGGTGCACGGTAAGAGACTCTCCAGGACCCATCTTAGAGGAAATCATGTTAGTGAAAATCTCATAACGCTCTTGTCTCGTGTTTTGATGGTATCTCTCCAATAAGTCTTGGTGCATTTCGTACAGATACATGTCCTCGTAGGACTTTTGGAATTCGGGGTTCATAGTCGCGATCATGATGCAATGTACTTTCGTCGCATCACGCTCGTGAGTTTCGAAAGCGGTGATTTCGGCGGGAGTGGCGATTTCGGGGTTGATTTTCTCGAGCTTCTCATCAAGGACATACTCCTTATCCTCATAGCGAGCAATCGTGCGAATGTATCTTATCCATTCGCTAAAGTTCATTCCATCAAAGGTGACCTTTTGAAAAAGGCTCATCAAAGTGAATGAACTTGCAGTAGCATTGTTAGCGTTCGACATCTACAATAGAAAGGACAAAGATTGATTAGAATGTGAATCCCTAATTATCACCCAATAAGAAAAATTAGGGCTAGGATCCAACAACAATATTTACATATTAGAAAAGGGATGCCGTAATCTAACATGCAAACAATTTGAAGGTAAGTGAATGACGATTCACTAATTCTCCACCATGAAAAACATAACTTTATGTCCTAAATGTATTGAGAATTCCTAGGTTCAGATGAGATTCATTGAAAATTTTCAATGGCATGTTTAAATCTCGATATGTCCCTCTTGTTTGTGACTGGGATACCGAGGATCACAAAGCAGGTGTGAATTACCATGCAAATTCACATGGTGTCGTCATTGTAACGATCACCTATTCGATGTGCCGGTAAACCACACACGCTCCATCGAACTATGATAAAACAATGAATCACCCTTTGCCACCTTCGCTTAGAACCAATTAGTGTGCCGGTAAACCACACACGCTCCACCAACTTCTTAGCAAGGTGCAAAGTGTAATTTCATGGGATTGCATCAATTCACTTTTCCTAAAGTAACTAAGATTGGGAAATTTTAAGAAAACATGTAGTTACATTGTATTTCTTATTATACTTTTAATGAGAGGATGAGGTTTCCCTATCCTACCCGTTCGGCTAACGACCCTCCACCGATCAAGCAAGCGGTGGGTGTGAGTGTACACCCATTAAGCACCATTTTATAGGCCGCAACCTTATACCCACCTTATAGACAGGCTTCGTGAATGAGGCCTACTAACTGTAAGATGAGCATTTAAGTTATACATATATAGATATTAATCTTGTAATATTATATTAGTATAGGGTTGTATTTTAAACTTGTAAAATTCTAGGGTTTGAAATTTAAATTGTCTAAATTAAACTTTTAATCACAAAACATAAATTTCTAAATTTGAGGGCAAGTTTTAAACATTTAAAACATAAAGGATCAAATAACAAATAATTCAAATTAACAATTAATCACATAATTATCCATATTTGATTTCTTGAAAAACAATTTACCAATATAATCAAAATAATTAATAATTATCATATAAGGAAATTAAATATTTTATTAATTGATAAATCTCTCCAATTAGATCAAAAATATAGTCACATATATCATAAAATTGGATTAGGTTGATCTAAAATGATTAAGGTAAGTTTCCATAAGATAAATATGAAAAAAATCCCGTTTTTGTCTCTTCCTGACGCTCGGACTCGCCGAGTACCCAAACTGGACTCGCCGAGTCCATGACTCAGAAACACAAAATTCGAATTTTGTAGTTAGCATTCAAAAAATTAAGCATCAATTTAATAGAAACCAATCCAGGCTCTGATACCACTGATGGGATTTGTACATAAGAACTTTCCTATGTGCACATACAAACCCTAATGCTTGGATCTAGGTTTCTCTAATTAAACATGCATTGAATCCAAGACTCCTAATGGCTAAATAGGTATAAGAACAACACAAAACCAGAGTTAGAATCATACCTTGAAACACTTGTTTGATCTTCTTGTTCTTGGAGCTTTCGAGTCACAATTGTCACTCCTCTAATGGCTTACAAACACCAACTAGCAAAGAGAATGATTTGAGAGAGAGGAGAGAGGAGGAAATCGAACAGGGTATCCTTGCTGTAGAGGAGGTGCCGATTTCCTATCCCAAGGGGTCTATTTATACTTGTAAGGCTCCTAGGGTTTCACCCTTAAACCCTAATTGGATAACTTAGACTCTAAGCAATCCCAATCCTTTCCATAGATAAGCCATGGACGATTTTATGGCTATCCTTAGCCCTAGAAATCGTCCACCCTTTATCATAAAAGGATTTACAGCCTAAAGTGTAACTATCAAACAATTGGCAGTTTATACCCTCTTATTTAATTAATCTCTTTAAGTCACCAAATTAATACCAATTAATCTATGACTTATATTAATCAAATAACAATATTATTATTCATTATATTATTCTCATAATATATTAATAATATCTATTCTCTCATAATAAATCATCCTACCAAGTTGCTATGGTGAAGGCAACCCAAAAGGACCATGCACAATCAGGTCAAATACTTGCCTAATATAGTTGCAGCCTTAGACACTATTCCAACACATTGCACGGGTACGCTACTAGTATATATATATATATATATATATATATATATATATATATATATATAATGTAACGCCCGGATTCTCAGCTATGGAATTAAATGAAATCTTATTTGGTTGAAAGATATACTCGACGAGTTGGTTGCCCTACTCATCGAGTAGCAGCGAGGTAGATTCGTGCATTTAGTGGTCTACTCACTGTGTCCATAAAGGGACTCGATGAGTAGGAACTGGCAGATAAAACCCTAAATTTCGTAGTATTCCACCATATTTAAAGGATCATTGGCCTTCCCCAGCCTCTCCTTCACTGCTACTTGTCCCTCTAAATCCATAATCATTTTGTGCATTCTTAAGCTTGGAGGAGGATTTTCTTGGAGAAAAGAGCTTGGAGATCAAACATTCAGAAGCAAGGAGTTTGAAGGACCCGAGATCTATTGTATTTAGCATGTTCTAGAAGGTATAAATCGTTACCCTAACCTCATTCATTCTAAATCCCCTCTTTGGTCAAATTATAGGGTTTTCATAGTATGATTGGAAGCTATTCTTCTTTGCAATCTAAGATCTGAAGTTGTAACTTCAGAATTGAGCTCCTTTGGGCTTCTTAGTACATAAAGTTTCCAACTTGTGCAAGAATGAGACTCTCCTAAGGTATAAAGATCCATTGGAAGCATGGATTGGTCATTTAGGGCCTTTAGAACCTTGCATGTGCGTAAAGTTTGCAACTTTACGTGATAAACATGCCTTAGAAGCTTGGATATGTAATCTGGAACCTTGCCATGGCTTAAAAAGTGTTAGCTTGGATGGAGGTCTGCATGGACTCAACGAGTTGGATGAACAACTCGACGAGCCCGATGAAGATGGCCCTGAACTCGACGAGTTGGATGAACAACTTGACGAGTCCGTTGAAGTTTTCCTTGAACTCGGTGAGTCGTTAGAAGACTCGGCGAGTCGACTAGGGTTCTCCCAATTCTTGGAAACATATGAACTCGGCGAGTTAAAGGAGAACTCGACGAGCCAATCAAGGATTTCACGACTTCTCAAGTTCAGGAAGGACTCGATGAGTAGGTGAACTGCACTCGATGAGTCGAGTCAACATGGACTTTTGACTTTGATTGTGGACTTTGATTTTGACCATGAGTTGACCAGTTGACTTCTGAGGGTATTCTGGTAATTTGGAGATTTATGAAAGAGGATTTTATGGTAGCTATAGGTAGTGATGTTCGTGTTGGTGATCCGGGAGTTGAAGCTTTCTAGTTTCAGACGTCAGTTGCGAGGTGAGTTCTCCTCACTATATCAACATGGTCTAAGGCACCAATGTCGGCCCTTATTGGATTGGTATCCGGGTTTATTGCATGTTATGCTTATTGATTTACATCCTGGTAGTTAGGATGGTGATATGCTTAGTGACCTGGTTAGGTCGATATCCTGGAATATAGGATGATGCTATGTTAGTGACTGGTTAGGTCGGTATCCTGATTATAGGATGTTGCTATACTATTTGATCTATTAGATCAGTTGACTGTTATATATGCTAGCGTATGATATGTATGTGCATATGTTTGTTGATTGGGGGTTGAGTTGAGGAGGTCATGCTTTGTGCTAAAGGCCAACATACCCAGGGCGGTCCGGATAGACTACAGACCCCGAAGGGTATGTTAGTTAGACCGAAGGCCCGACGAGCGGTCCGGATAGGCTGAAGGCCCGACGAGGCGGTCCAGATGTGCCGAAGGATCGGAGAGCAGTTCAGATAGATAGACTAAAGGCCTGTGAGGTGGTCCAGTCAGGCTAAAGGCTCATCATGCATGCTGTTTTGTATTTGTTGTTATGTTATGAGTATGGTTTTAAGAGGTTGGTATTTTGGGGGAATTCACTAAGCTCTCGGGCTTACAATTTCTGTTTAGTGTTTCAGGTACATCAGGGGATTGCTGCAAGGCGATGGCGTGATGGTACAACTCCTCATGTTTTATCTATGTCTTTCGGAAAAGCTCTGATATTATACATCTGAAAACAAAGTAGTAATGATTTTTAATGGATTGAAATGTTTTAAAATTTTTAAATTGGTTTGAAAATTTTGGGTGTGACAAGTTGGTATCAGAGCCTTGGTTTGAGTGAATTAGAGGAACACTCGTGTGAATCCAGTCTAAAATCAGGGAAAGATTTTAAAATGATTTCTAAAATGGTTTTCAAATGATAAAGGAGGACGTAGTGTACGATGAGCTCTCGGATAGACCCCAAAATACCATCCAGTATTTGATATTGTGATATGTTAGAACAGCATGCTAGTACTACGCTAGGGATCTTCGGGAATTGGATGATAGAATTGCCTGACTTCATGATGCCTGCTAGTCTAGGGTTTTCCTTACATGAAATTGACATCATTACTGTAGTTACTTGTGTGTGCATCACGATCATACGTAATTAAGATCTTATATCTTGAGAATGTTTGATTTGGCATTATGTTATGTTCTTGTCTAATTAGGAGCTTAGGGTAGGATTGGATATTCGAAAGTCTATAGGGTCCAAAATTATGTATGGCTAGCACACGCTAATGCTGCAGGGTTGGTGGAAGTTTCATGGGTGGATAGGTTGTTTGGGATGAGTCTGCCGACTTCGAGGCATTTAGCCTTCCTTTAGGAGTGAAGCTTGAGTGCTCGCTATGATTATGTGTATTGTTAGGGCCTTGTGATGATATTTGGGACAAATATGGTGTCACACCCCGAAACCGATGGCGGAAACGTTCCGGGGCGGAGGACGTCATGTAGTATCGCAACCAATGTACACAGTAAGCGTAGTAAATACAACCATTACATTACATAGAAATATTTACATTGTCTGAAAACAAAGTGTTTACAAAAGTTATATATATATCATATGAACAAAACTTAAGACGAGTCTTCTATACGCTCCGTCTTCTCCAAAAGATCGTCGTGTACCTGTCTAATGTGGACCGGAGAATACAAGCAGTTTGAAAATCAGCATAAAGCTGGTGAGTTCATAAGCGGTTCATTTTTGTAAAAGAACAAGTTTCCTTTGGTTTTTTTGAAAAAGTCGTTATCCAAGAAAATCCCATATTTTCTTATAAGTAAAGTTTAGTTTCTCATTCGTTACATAGTCAAGTTAAGTTTGGTTATCCGTTTATTACATAATGAAATTAGGAACAATTCGTAATCCAAGAAAGTCCTATATTTTCTTATTTGTAAGTTTAGTTATTCGTTTATTCTACAGTTTGGTTAGGAACAATTCGTTATCCCAGGAAAAACCCTTATTTTCCTAAAAGTCGTGGTTAGTTCTTGGTTCAGAATGCTATGTACTAGTATCTATCATACTTGTCGCATTAGCTAGGTATTCTGATATCCCGATTATCCTACACTCGAATGTCGATTATCTACTTTACTTAGTTGTATTTTCGAATGTTTGGAGACACTTAGAGACGTACATTATTTGTATATTTGATGTTCTGATGACTTCCAAAGGCGTACTTTAGTCGTATTTCCAAAGCTGTGTAGACATCCAAAGGCGTATGTTTTCGGAACTCTGTCGATATCCAAAGGCATACTTTCAAATTATTTCCGAAACTCTGGTGACACTTAAGGCGTACACTAGTTGTATTTCCGAAGTCTTGCTGTCATCCAAAGGCGTACCTTGTATTCGTTCTGTTACTTTCCAGAGGCGTATCTTATTAGTATTAATTCTAATTTATGATTAGTATGAATCTTTCGTAAGATTATAAAATGAAACATAGATTATAACATTTTATAAAGAAATCTACAATTAGTATGAAAGCTAACTCTGCAAATGGTTTTCGATATTAAAAGCATACAAAATATGAACAATTAAACTGAAATAAAAGGTTTAAGTACAAGATTTTATTGTACTTTTTGCTTGTATTCCCCCTGAAAACATTTGAAAAACATGGAAAAGAGTAGGGGTATGAACTCACCAGTCGCGGAATGTGTCGGTTTGGATGCTAAACGTCAGTTTGCGGCTTGAAAGCGTGCGAGGTTCCTATGTAATATGAAAAGATACACATTTGTATCTAATTAGGCTTTGTACTACTAATTAGTTAAGGATATACACTTCTAGTCGCGAAAACACTTCATTTCAAGTGTTTGGAGTGACCCGGGTGGCATCTATGGATATGTATGGCTTGGATATGGAGTTTACTCTTCAAGAGTAAACTCCTAAGGGATTTTACGGCCCTAATGACCAACTCCCCATGAGTTTATGGCCGTAAACTCATGATGGGGTGTTCTAGGGTGCTAAATTGTCTTGCAACTCTTGTGGGTTAATGATAGGCTTGGTTTTAAAGCATTGGAATGTAATGTGAACATCATAGGGACCATTTGAGGAGTTTACGGTAATAAACTAGGAGTTTATGGCCGTAAACTCTTGTGTACCCATTCATAGTGTGCTTTGGTGGTCCTAGCTCAATCACAAGAGTTTCTAGTCCAATATACAAGTCATAGGATGAAGTTAAAGCACCTTTTGACCCATTTATAGGATTTTACGGCCCAGGAACCCATCCTTGGGGGGTTTATGGTCGTGAACTCCTTAGGGGGTGGTTTCTATCAAGTTTAAGGTCCCTAACTCATTTGTGATTGGTTCTAGAATTTATTCCAAGGCTTAGGAGGTGTTTAAGGGGCATCTTAACACCTTAGAAGGTGTTTACAACCTAAGAATTGGTGTTTATGGCCCACGCATGTTCTTGGGCAGTAAACTCATGTTTACCCCTCAAATATTAAGGTTTTGGTGTTCTAAGTCCAGTATGGTAAGCCCCTAAGTCGTATCTAAGCTCCAAATGTGGTTTGGGAGGGTTTTAAGGCTCAAAAACCCTAATTGTATGAGTTTGCGGCCCAAGGGTGTTCCAGGGCCGTAAACTCATGTTTATGGTCCTAATTCATAGTTTAAACACGAATTTGAAGGCTAAAGATGTTATACTATGAGCTAGGATAGTTATCTTACCAATTTGGAGCTTGATTTGGATGATTTTTGGATCGAAGATTGAGTTTTTAGAGAGAGAGAGAGTAGAGAGAGAGAGTGGAAAAGCTTCAAATGAAGCCCACTCAACTTTAAATAGGGTTCGAGTTTGGGGCTCGATGGAATTTGTAATGCCCGTAGATACAGGCTAGTTAATTTAGAGGCAATAGGGGTCGAAAATGACTTTTCGACAAAAGATTATTAAGAATAAATAATCTCAACCAAATTTTAGTATATGTTACAAGGTTTCCGTACATATAAAGAGCGTCAAAATCCGAGTTATAACGAAGAAGTTATGACCCGTCAAAGTTTCGTAACGAAACCGACACGATACCGAGAGGCGTAAATAGTGAATTTACGATAAAGCGAGATTTAGCCTTAACGATCTAAACAAAAGTGATAGTATATGTTAAACCGATAGTGTTAATAAAAAGAACATCCAAATCTGACTTCGTATGAGGAAGTTATGATTTTTCTAAGATTTAGCATAGAAGTGCACAACCCGAAATCTGATTTTTAGATCGGTCGATTTTTAGCCAAAATAATCTAAACGATAAGTGAAGATATCGTTAATAGGAGTTAAACGATAAAAAGACAGTCGAAAATGGAGCTCGTATGCGAACGATATGGACGAAGCTTACTCCCTACTCTTCGAGCGTTGCGAATTCGATACAGTTTTGTAAATTTGAGATAGAGTGAGAACTAGCCGACGGGGTCAAAATGAAAGATGTAGTACTCGTAAATACCAACACATGGATATAAATAACGTCGATAATAGAGCTCGTATGCGAAGTTATGGATGAAGCTTAGTCTCTACTTTTCGAGCGCGGAGAATTCGATACAGTTTTGTAAATCCGAGATAGAATGAGAATTAGCCAACGAGGTCTAAATGAAAGTTGAAGATCTCATTAATAGGAACTCAACGGTATAAAGACAGACAAAACTGAAGCTCGTATGCAAAAGTTACGGACGAAGCTTGGAGACTACTTTACTATACAATTCCTACAAATAAGAGATGAACTCTTCATAATTTCTTCACACCTTCAAACTTTTCTTTCTCCCTCTAACTTCTCTCTAACCTCCCTAAACCCCTCCCAAGTCTAGGGAACCTCCCTATCACGAGAAGAAAGCCCCGGAGCGCCTGAAGGCTCCGAGAAGAAAAGCTTTCGGCTCGGAAACGCTGCTCCAGTGAAGCCCGGTTTTTAATAAAAACCCGTTGTAAGTGAGTTACGCCTATACTATATTTAATATAGCTTTTATTTAATTATAGTAACATTATTAGGACCTTAAAATAATTATTTGGGCTATTATTATGAGTTATATTGAGTGTTATTTAACGCTTATATAATAGTAATAATAGCTAGACTATTAATTAGTCGCGATTAACGTTAAAACTAAACTCTAGTGGTATTAATACTAGGTTTTGGTCAAGGAAAAATTGTTTTAAGAAGTAACGAAGTGCTGTCCGAGTGCCGAGTCACCACCTTACCAGGTGAGTGTATAGTTACTTTCAACTTACACATAGATATGAAGTATTTTATATAAATTACGTGCTATGTGTGCATATTATCTGAATACTTGCTATCTATGCTGAATGAACGTTACTAGACTTATCCAAGTGGGAGACTGTTGGAATAGTGTCTAAGGCTGTAACTATATTCGGTTGTGCATGGTCCTTTTGGGTTGCCTTCACCATAGCAACTTGAAGGATGATTTGTTAAGAGAGAGTAAATATTATAAGAAATAATATTTAGCTATTTGATTAATATAAGTCATAAATTAATTGGTATTAATTTGGTGACTTAAAGAGATTAATTAAATAAGAGGATATAAACTGTCAATTGTTTGATAGTTAGACTTTAGACTATAAATCCATTAGGATTGACTTTGGACGGATTTTAAGAGCTTTAGGATAGCTCAAAATCGTCCATAAGGATATCTATGGAATGGATTTGGATAGCCTTAAGAGAAGATTATCCAATTAGGGTTTAGGGTGAAACCCTTAAGGAGTCTACAAGTATAAATAGGCCCTTGGGATGGGGAATTCGTGTACAACCTCACACAACCTTAAGCAAGGATACTCTGGCCGAATTCCTCCCCTCTCCTCTCTCCTAAATCATCTTGCTTGCTATTGGTGTTTGTAAGCCATTAGAGGAGTGACATTTGTGACTCTAGAAGCTCCAAGACAAACAAGATCAACAAGGGATTCAAAGGTATGATTCTAGATTTGTTTCATCATTGTTATTTAGCCTAATTAGCTATTAGAAGTCTTGGATTCAAAAGCATGTTTATTAGAAAGCCTAGAACCAAGCAATAGGGTTTTGCATGCGCACATAGGAAAGTTCTTATGGCTAAAACCCAACAGTGGTATCAGAGCCTAGATTGGTTTTCTACAAATTGTTGCTTGAATAACTGAAACAAACCTGCAAAATTCGAATTTTTGGGTTTTGAGTCACTGACTCGTCGAGTTCCAAGGTGGACTCGTCGAGTAGGCCTGACTCGGCGAGTCCCTTTGTGCACTCGGCGAGTCCAAGCGTCAGGAAGGGCCAAATTCGGGATTTCTTTGTGTTTATCTTATCCAAACTTTCCATAAACTAATTAGATCAATATGAATCCGATTTCTTGATAAATATAAGTGTTATCTTGATCTAGTTAAAGGTAATTATCAACTAATTAAATATTTAGTTTCCTTATATGATAATTAATTAATTATTTTGATTAGTTTTGGTAATTATCTTCAAAGAAATCAAAGATAAATCAAATAAAGATAATTAAGATATTAATTGTTAATTGAAATTATTTGTTATTTGATCCTCCATGTTTTAAATGTTTAAAACCTACCCTATAGTTTTGAAATTTATATTTGTGATTAAAAGTTCTAATTTAGACAACTTAAATTTCAAACCCTAGATTTTGAAAAGTTTAAAATGCAACCCTATACTTATATAATATTACTAGGATAATATATATATGTATAACTAAATGCTAGTCTTACCGCTAGTAGGCCTCATTCACGAAGCCGATCTATAAGGTGGGTATAAGGTTGCGGCCTATAAAATGGCGCTTAATGGGTGTACACTCACACCCACCGCTTGCTTGATTGGTGGAGGGTCGTTAGCCGAACGGGTAGGATAGGGCAACCTCATCCTCTCATTAAAAGTATAATAAATACGAAGTAACTAAACTTTCTTTTTAAATTTCCCAATCTTAGTTACTTTAGGAAAAGTGAATTGTTGCAATCCCATGAAATTACACTTTGCACCTTGCTAAGATGTTAGTGGAGCGTGTGTGGTTTACCGGCACACTAATTGGTTCTAAGCGAAGGTGGCAAAGGGTGATTCATTGTTTATCATAGTTCGATGGAGCGTGTGTGGTTTACCGGCACATCGAATAGGTGATCGTAACAATGAAGGCACCATGTAAATTTGCATGGTAATTCACACCCGCTTTGTGATCCTCGGCATCCCAATCACAAACAAGAGGGGCATATCGAGATTTAAACATGCCATTGAATAGTTCAATGAATCTCATCCGAACCTAGGAATTCTCAAAACACTTAGGACCAAAAGTTTAAGTCTTGTGATGGAGAATTAGTGAATCGTCATTCACTTACCTTCAATTTATTTGCATGTTGGACTACGGCATCCCTTTTCTAGTATGTAAATGTTATTGTTGGATCCTAGCCCTAATTTTCTTATTGGGTGATAATTAGGGATTCTTGTTCTAATCTATCTTTGTCCTTTCTATAGATGTCAAACGCAAACAACGCTGCTGCTAGTTCTTTCACGTTGATGAGCCTTTGCCAAAAGGTCACCTTCGATGGAACGAACTTTGGCGAATGGATAAGATACATTCGCACCATTGCTCGCTATGAGGATAAAGAGTATGTCCTCGACGAGAAGCTCGAGAAAATCAACCCCGAAATTGCTACTCCCGCCGAAATCACCGCCTTTGAAACCCATGAGCGAGATGCAACGAAAGTACATTGCATCATGATCGCCACCATGAACTCCGAATTCCAAAAGTCCTACGAGGACATGTATCCATACGAGATGCATCAAGACTTGTTGGAGAGGTACCACTAAAACGCGAGACAAGAGCGTTACGAGATCTTCACTAACATGATTTCCGCTAAGATGGGTCATGGAGAATCTCTTACCGTGCACTTGCAAAAGATGCAAAGGTATGTCGACCGCCTTCGCAAGTTAAATGTTGACTTCGGCGAAGACTTGGCGATCGACATGGTGCTTCACTCTTTGCCTCCAATGTACAATCAATTTAGGATGACCTACCACATGAACAAAGAGGAGGTCACTCTAAGTAAACTCCAAGGTCTCTTGAGGGTTGCTGAGAGCAATTTCAAGGACAAGTCTGTTGCATCAACTCCCAATCCGTCTGCTGCTCCTGTCTTGGCTATTGGTCAAGGGAAGGGAAAGAAGAGGAAAGCTTCTTCAAATAACTATCGAAAGGTGAAAGCCCGAGATGGTTCCTCTTCTAGTGGGACCAAAGTTGATCCCTCTAAGCCCTGCTCTAACCCGAAGGAGGCAGAGTGCCACCACTGCCACAAGATAGGACATTGGAAGCGAAGCTGCCCGGACTACCTGCAAGCCATCAAGGAAGGAAAGATCAAGCCATCTTTCGTAGGTATATATGCAATCATATCTAACGATTCTAATCATGCTATTTCTTGGGTTCTTGACACCGGTTGTGGTTATCACATTTGTTCTAATGTGCAGGGACTAAGAAGAAGTAGGGATGTGGAGCAAGGAAGGATCAATCTAATCATGGGGAACAGAAGATCGTCGCCTGTGACCAAGATTGGAGTGTATTCTTTAGTGCTTAAGAATAGTTTAGTTTTAGATTTGAACAATTGTTGCTATTCGCCAGAAATGGCTAGAAACATCATTTCATTTCATGGTTTATATAGACAAGGTTTTAGATTTTCTTTTAATAATGAGAATGGTTCTATTTTGGCTTATCTAAATGGTGTCTTTTACTTTGAAGCTATACCATGTAATGGAATATATGAAACTGTTATGATTGTTGATAACTTAGGAAATGATGTTTTGAATATTGATTCTTCCACTAGTATGGATAAAGCATCCTTGTGGCATTGTCGTCTTGGACATGTCAACAAGAAACGCATAGCCCAACTCCAAAAGGATGGAGTGTTGGAGTCATTCGACCTTAGGGAAGATGACACATGCGAGTCTTGTTTGCTTGGAAAGATGACTAAGTCACCCTTCACAAGTACTTGTGAAAGGGGTGAGGGTCTATTGGACCTAATACATACCGATGTATGTGGACCCTTTAGATCCACCACGAAGGATGGGAACCGCTTCTATGTGAATTTTACCGATGACTATAGTAGATATGGGTATATCTACTTAATCAAGCAAAAGTCAGAAACCTTTGAAAAGTTCAAAGAGTTCAAGAATGAAGTGGAGAATCAATTGGGCAGGAAAATCAAGATGCTTCGATCCGATCGAGGAGGAGAGTACCTAAGTCTTGAATTCCACGAGTATCTCAAGGAGTGTGGAATAGTTTCGCAATTGACGCCTCCTAGGACACCACAATTGAATGGTGTGGCAGAAAGGCGTAATCGAACCTTATTGGATATGGTTCGCTCTATGATGAGTCGTGCTTCACTACCTATCTTCTTTTGGGGGTATGCCTTAGAGACTGCCGCCCATATCCTTAACCGAGTCCCTACCAAGAAGGTTGCCAAAACACCTCACGAGATATGGACGGGGAAAGCTCCCTCGTTGGCACATATCAAGGTTTGGGGTTGCGAGGCTTTCGTAAGACGAGATACTCACGACAAGCTTGAACCTCGAAGTGAGCGATGTATTTTCATCGGCTACCCGCAAACTTCCTTTGGATATCTCTTCTATAGACCGAAAGATAATGTTATCTTTGTTGCGAGGAGAGGAGTTTTCCGAGAGCGAGAACTCATAAGCCAAGGAGACAGTGGGAGGCAAATCGAACTTGAAGAGATTCAAGAGTCGATAGATGAAGGAACCTCTACCGCTGGCATTCAACCCGAGGAGGAAACTCCGGTTGAACCGATTGACGAATCCTTACCTCTTAGACGTTCCGATAGAGTTAGAGTTCATCCCCAGTTTTATGGTTTTCATATTACTACCGAAGGGGACACGTATATTAGTGATGGTACACTAGTAAATCTTGATGAACCTAATAGCTATAAGGAAGCCATGGCAGGCCCGGAGTCTGCAAAATGGAAAGAGGCGATGGATAGCGAGATCCAATCCATGTACGATAACCAAGTTTGGAATTTGGTTGATTACGTGCCCGAACGTAAGACCGTAGGGTGCAAGTGGATCTTCAAGAAGAAGACCGACGTGGATGGGAACGTACACACATATAAGGCGCGATTGGTTGCGAAGGGCTTTACTCAAACTCCCGGAGTTGACTATGATGAGACCTTCTCACCAGTTGCGAAGATTAAATCTATTAGAGTGATGCTAGCAATTGCCGCATTTCATGATTATGAGATTTGGCAAATGGATGTCAAGACCGCTTTCCTTAACGGAAAGTTGGCTGAGGATGTTTACATGGCTCAGCCAGAGGGGTTTGTGGATCCGAAGCATCCGAATAGAGTGTGTAAGCTTGAGAAGTCAATTTATGGACTTAAGCAAGCGTCTCGCAGATGGAATCTTTGCTTCGATGAGAAAGTCAAAGAGTTTGGATTTGTACGAAGCGAAGACGAATCTTGTGTATATGTCAAAGCCAGTGGGAGTGTAGTAAGCTTCCTCGTTCTATATGTCGATGACATATTACTCATAGGAAACGACATCCCGACTCTGCAGGAGGTTAAGTCCTGGCTCGGGAAGTGCTTCGCTATGAAGGACCTCGGAGAGGCTTCTTACATTTTGGGAATAAGGATAGTAAGAGAAAGAAGTAAGAGACTAATTGGACTTAGTCAGAATACTTACTTGGAGAAGGTACTAAAACGTTTTAGTATGGAAAACTCAAAGAAGGGAGAATTACCGATACAAGGAAATGCCAAGTTGAGTAAGACTCAAAGTCCGAGTACCGAAGCCGAGATAGCAGAAATGAGCCGAGTACCATACGCTTCCGCAGTTGGCTCAATCATGTACGCTATGACTTGTACTCGCCCTGATGTAGCCTTCGCTTTGAGCATGGTTAGCAGATATCAAGGGAACCCTGGCAAAGCACATTGGATTGCGGTGAAGAACATCCTTAAGTACCTTTGGAGGACGAAAGAATGGTTCTTAGTCCTTGGAGGGAGTGATGACTTGAAGGTGCGAGGGTATAGTGACGCCAGCTTTCAAACCGACAGGGACAACTATCGTTCGCAATCGGGCTGGGTTTTTACCCTAAATGGAGGAGCAGTGACATGGAAAAGTTCCAAGCAGGAAACCGTAGCTGATTCAACGTGCGAATCAGAGTACATCGCAGCAAGCGAAGCGTCGAAGGAGGCAATATGGCTGAAGAACTTCATCGGTGATCTTGGAGTTGTACCGGCCATAAAGGAGCCCATGGAGATTTTCTGTGATAACGAAGGTGCGGTTGCCTTGACCAAGGAACCAAGGGATCATGGTAGATCTCGACATATCGACAGAAAATATCACTTCATTAGACATCGTGTAGAAGAAGGACAACTCATAGTGAAGAGGATATCATCAGAAGATAACCCAGCAGATCCGCTTACGAAGGGACTGAGTAGGGTTAAGCACTTACAGCATGCTAGGAGTATTGGGCTGAAGGATGATATTAGCATAGATTAGATAGTATTAGAAACGTATAATAGATAAATGTAATTGACATTTGATGAATAAATAAAGAAGTTTTATTTATGAGTAAAGTTACTATCACATGTTAGTTGTTTAACTATTGTTTCACTTTGCATGTTTTGACTTCCAAAATAATTGAGTTTATTAGGAATAATCGAATTATTCAAATGGTCCACAATCGTTCATATGTTGGGAGTAGATATGAATGAAGATTGTCGTGAATTGGTGTGTAGAGTGTCTAAATGGTGTTAGACATAGCAAGAGTTGCTGCAACGTTCATGAGTGCTTATGAACTGGTTTTGAGCATTGGAATAAACCCGCGCTTGCTGGAATCACCTTATGGAATACGATATAAAAGGTGATCGCGAGACGATAATATCATATGGTCTTAAAACCTAGATATATGGTTTATTATTTGTTAATTGATTGTGCATTGATAATGCGAAAACGCATCAGTAACTTGATGTTATAAAACGCATTGTTGTGTATAGTTGGTTAATGAATAAGTAAATGCATATAAGTCGAAGTTTATCTGTAAATTTTATCCTAAGAGGATAGAAGAGATATCTTGGCCACTCGATGATTTGATTTGACTTATGTGTCGGGCCCGGTCAGAACTGAATTGATGTGTTCGATTAAGTTCTATGTCAAATAAATCGAAGATCGAGAAATCTAAATGCTAGACTAACCGTTCCATAGGATTGTCAGCATGATATCTAACAGAGGACTGTACGATCCCTTATCTAAAGGACAAGATTGATTAGATCAGAGTTGACAGCGTCTTTGAGAGCTACGATTGCAAACCGTATTGTACTTGTATAGTTACTAGACTTATCCAAGTGGGAGACTGTTGGAATAGTGTCTAAGGCTGTAACTATATTCGGTTGTGCATGGTCCTTTTGGGTTGCCTTCACCATAGCAACTTGAAGGATGATTTGTTAAGAGAGAGTAAATATTATAAGAAATAATATTTAGCTATTTGATTAATATAAGTCATAAATTAATTGGTATTAATTTGGTGACTTAAAGAGATTAATTAAATAAGAGGATATAAACTGTCAATTGTTTGATAGTTAGACTTTAGACTATAAATCCATTAGGATTGACTTTGGACGGATTTTAAGAGCTTTAGGATAGCTCAAAATCGTCCATAAGGATATCTATGGAATGGATTTGGATAGCCTTAAGAGAAGATTATCCAATTAGGGTTTAGGGTGAAACCCTTAAGGAGTCTACAAGTATAAATAGGCCCTTGGGATGGGGAATTCGTGTACAACCTCACACAACCTTAAGCAAGGATACTCTGGCCGAATTCCTCCCCTCTCCTCTCTCCTAAATCATCTTGCTTGCTATTGGTGTTTGTAAGCCATTAGAGGAGTGACATTTGTGACTCTAGAAGCTCCAAGACAAACAAGATCAACAAGGGATTCAAAGGTATGATTCTAGATCTGTTTCATCATTGTTATTTAGCCTAATTAGCTATTAGAAGTCTTGGATTCAAAAGCATGTTTATTAGAAAGCCTAGAACCAAGCAATAGGGTTTTGCATGCGCACATAGGAAAGTTCTTATGGCTAAAACCCAACAGTGGTATCAGAGCCTAGATTGGTTTTCTACAAATTGTTGCTTGAATAACTGAAACAAACCTGCAAAATTCGAATTTTTGGGTTTTGAGTCACTGACTCGTCGAGTTCCAAGGTGGACTCGTCGAGTAGGCCTGACTCGGCGAGTCCCTTTGTGCACTCGGCGAGTCCAAGCGTCAGGAAGGGCCAAATTCGGGATTTCTTTGTGTTTATCTTATCCAAACTTTCCATAAACTAATTAGATCAATATGAATCCGATTTCTTGATAAATATAAGTGTTATCTTGATCTAGTTAAAGGTAATTATCAACTAATTAAATATTTAGTTTCCTTATATGATAATTAATTAATTATTTTGATTAGTTTTGGTAATTATCTTCAAAGAAATCAAAGATAAATCAAATAAAGATAATTAAGATATTAATTGTTAATTGAAATTATTTGTTATTTGATCCTCCATGTTTTAAATGTTTAAAACCTACCCTATAGTTTTGAAATTTATATTTGTGATTAAAAGTTCTAATTTAGACAACTTAAATTTCAAACCCTAGATTTTGAAAAGTTTAAAATGCAACCCTATACTTATATAATATTACTAGGATAATATATATATGTATAACTAAATGCTAGTCTTACCGCTAGTAGGCCTCATTCACGAAGCCGATCTATAAGGTGGGTATAAGGTTGCGGCCTATAAAATGGCGCTTAATGGGTGTACACTCACACCCACCGCTTGCTTGATTGGTGGAGGGTCGTTAGCCGAACGGGTAGGATAGGGCAACCTCATCCTCTCATTAAAAGTATAATAAATACGAAGTAACTAAACTTTCTTTTTAAATTTCCCAATCTTAGTTACTTTAGGAAAAGTGAATTGTTGCAATCCCATGAAATTACACTTTGCACCTTGCTAAGATGTTAGTGGAGCGTGTGTGGTTTACCGGCACACTAATTGGTTCTAAGCGAAGGTGGCAAAGGGTGATTCATTGTTTATCATAGTTCGATGGAGCGTGTGTGGTTTACCGGCACATCGAATAGGTGATCGTAACAATGAAGGCACCATGTAAATTTGCATGGTAATTCACACCCGCTTTGTGATCCTCGGCATCCCAATCACAAACAAGAGGGGCATATCGAGATTTAAACATGCCATTGAATAGTTCAATGAATCTCATCCGAACCTAGGAATTCTCAAAACACTTAGGACCAAAAGTTTAAGTCTTGTGATGGAGAATTAGTGAATCGTCATTCACTTACCTTCAATTTATTTGCATGTTGGACTACGGCATCCCTTTTCTAGTATGTAAATGTTATTGTTGGATCCTAGCCCTAATTTTCTTATTGGGTGATAATTAGGGATTCTTGTTCTAATCTATCTTTGTCCTTTCTATAGATGTCAAACGCAAACAACGCTGCTGCTAGTTCTTTCACGTTGATGAGCCTTTGCCAAAAGGTCACCTTCGATGGAACGAACTTTGGCGAATGGATAAGATACATTCGCACCATTGCTCGCTATGAGGATAAAGAGTATGTCCTCGACGAGAAGCTCGAGAAAATCAACCCCGAAATTGCTACTCCCGCCGAAATCACCGCCTTTGAAACCCATGAGCGAGATGCAACGAAAGTACATTGCATCATGATCGCCACCATGAACTCCGAATTCCAAAAGTCCTACGAGGACATGTATCCATACGAGATGCATCAAGACTTGTTGGAGAGGTACCACTAAAACGCGAGACAAGAGCGTTACGAGATCTTCACTAACATGATTTCCGCTAAGATGGGTCATGGAGAATCTCTTACCGTGCACTTGCAAAAGATGCAAAGGTATGTCGACCGCCTTCGCAAGTTAAATGTTGACTTCGGCGAAGACTTGGCGATCGACATGGTGCTTCACTCTTTGCCTCCAATGTACAATCAATTTAGGATGACCTACCACATGAACAAAGAGGAGGTCACTCTAAGTAAACTCCAAGGTCTCTTGAGGGTTGCTGAGAGCAATTTCAAGGACAAGTCTGTTGCATCAACTCCCAATCCGTCTGCTGCTCCTGTCTTGGCTATTGGTCAAGGGAAGGGAAAGAAGAGGAAAGCTTCTTCAAATAACTATCGAAAGGTGAAAGCCCGAGATGGTTCCTCTTCTAGTGGGACCAAAGTTGATCCCTCTAAGCCCTGCTCTAACCCGAACGAGGCAGAGTGCCACCACTGCCACAAGATAGGACATTGGAAGCGAAGCTGCCCGGACTACCTGCAAGCCATCAAGGAAGGAAAGATCAAGCCATCTTTCGTAGGTATATATGCAATCATATCTAACGATTCTAATCATGCTATTTCTTGGGTTCTTGACACCGGTTGTGGTTATCACATTTGTTCTAATGTGCAGGGACTAAGAAGAAGTAGGGATGTGGAGCAAGGAAGGATCAATCTAATCATGGGGAACAGAAGATCGTCGCCTGTGACCAAGATTGGAGTGTATTCTTTAGTGCTTAAGAATAGTTTAGTTTTAGATTTGAACAATTGTTGCTATTCGCCAGAAATGGCTAGAAACATCATTTCATTTCATGGTTTATATAGACAAGGTTTTAGATTTTCTTTTAATAATGAGAATGGTTCTATTTTGGCTTATCTAAATGGTGTCTTTTACTTTGAAGCTATACCATGTAATGGAATATATGAAACTGTTATGATTGTTGATAACTTAGGAAATGATGTTTTGAATATTGATTCTTCCACTAGTATGGATAAAGCATCCTTGTGGCATTGTCGTCTTGGACATGTCAACAAGAAACGCATAGCCCAACTCCAAAAGGATGGAGTGTTGGAGTCATTCGACCTTAGGGAAGATGACACATGCGAGTCTTGTTTGCTTGGAAAGATGACTAAGTCACCCTTCACAAGTACTTGTGAAAGGGGTGAGGGTCTATTGGACCTAATACATACCGATGTATGTGGACCCTTTAGATCCACCACGAAGGATGGGAACCGCTTCTATGTGACTTTTACCGATGACTATAGTAGATATGGGTATATCTACTTAATCAAGCAAAAGTCAGAAACCTTTGAAAAGTTCAAAGAGTTCAAGAATGAAGTGGAGAATCAATTGGGCAGGAAAATCAAGATGCTTCGATCCGATCGAGGAGGAGAGTACCTAAGTCTTGAATTCCACGAGTATCTCAAGGAGTGTGGAATAGTTTCGCAATTGACGCCTCCTAGGACACCACAATTGAATGGTGTGGCAGAAAGGCGTAATCGAACCTTATTGGATATGGTTCGCTCTATGATGAGTCGTGCTTCACTACCTATCTTCTTTTGGGGGTATTCCTTAGAGACTGCCGCCCATATCCTTAACCGAGTCCCTACCAAGAAGGTTGCCAAAACACCTCACGAGATGTGGACGGGGAAAGCTCCCTCGTTGGCACATATCAAGGTTTGGGGTTGCGAGGCTTTCGTAAGACGAGATACTCACGACAAGCTTGAACCTCGAAGTGAGCGATGTATTTTCATCGGCTACCCGCAAACTTCCTTTGGATATCTCTTCTATAGATCGAAAGATAATGTTATCTTTGTTGCGAGGAGAGGAGTTTTCCGAGAGCGAGAACTCATAAGCCAAGGAGACAGTGGGAGGCAAATCGAACTTGAAGAGATTCAAGAGTCGATAGATGAAGGAACCTCTACCGCTGGCATTCAACCCGAGGAGGAAACTCCGGTTGAACCGATTGACGAATCCTTACCTCTTAGACGTTCCGATAGAGTTAGAGTTCATCCCCAGTTTTATGGTTTTCATATTACTACCGAAGGGGACACGTATATTAGTGATGGTATACTAGTAAATCTTGATGAACCTAATAGCTATAAGGAAGCCATGGCAGGCCCGGAGTCTG
The DNA here is from genome assembly GCF_052625555.1 of Lactuca saligna. Taxonomy (NCBI): domain Eukaryota; kingdom Viridiplantae; phylum Streptophyta; class Magnoliopsida; order Asterales; family Asteraceae; genus Lactuca; species Lactuca saligna. The sequence goes on along the minus strand of NC_136417.1, from coordinate 187,557,855 downwards.
CAAAATGGAAAGAGGCGATGGATAGCGAGATCCAATCCATGTACGATAACCAAGTTTGGAATTTGGTTGATTACGTGCCCGAACGTAAGACCGTAGGGTGCAAGTGGATCTTCAAGAAGAAGACCGACGTGGATGGGAACGTACACACATATAAGGCGCGATTGGTTGCGAAGGGCTTTACTCAAACTCCCGGAGTTGACTATGATGAGACCTTCTCACCAGTTGCGAAGATTAAATCTATTAGAGTGATGCTAGCAATTGCCGCATTTCATGATTATGAGATTTGGCAAATGGATGTCAAGACCGCTTTCCTTAACGGAAAGTTGGCTGAGGATGTTTACATGGCTCAGCCAGAGGGGTTTGTGGATCCGAAGCATCCGAATAGAGTGTGTAAGCTTGAGAAGTCAATTTATGGACTTAAGCAAGCGTCTCGCAGATGGAATCTTTGCTTCGATGAGAAAGTCAAAGAGTTTGGATTTGTACGAAGCGAAGACGAATCTTGTGTATATGTCAAAGCCAGTGGGAGTGTAGTAAGCTTCCTCGTTCTATATGTCGATGACATATTACTCATAGGAAACGACATCCCGACTCTGCAGGAGGTTAAGTCCTGGCTCGGGAAGTGCTTCGCTATGAAGGACCTCGGAGAGGCTTCTTACATTTTGGGAATAAGGATAGTAAGAGAAAGAAGTAAGAGACTAATTGGACTTAGTCAGAATACTTACTTGGAGAAGGTACTAAAACGTTTTAGTATGGAAAACTCAAAGAAGGGAGAATTACCGATACAAGGAAATGCCAAGTTGAGTAAGACTCAAAGTCCGAGTACCGAAGCCGAGATAGCAGAAATGAGCCGAGTACCATACGCTTCCGCAGTTGGCTCAATCATGTACGCTATGACTTGTACTCGCCCTGATGTAGCCTTCGCTTTGAGCATGGTTAGCAGATATCAAGGGAACCCTGGCAAAGCACATTAGATTGCGGTGAAGAACATCCTTAAGTACCTTTGGAGGACGAAAGAATGGTTCTTAGTCCTTGGAGGGAGTGATGACTTGAAGGTGCGAGGGTATAGTGACGCCAGCTTTCAAACCGACAGGGACAACTATCGTTCGCAATCGGGCTGGGTTTTTACCCTAAATGGAGGAGCAGTGACATGGAAAAGTTCCAAGCAGGAAACCGTAGCTGATTCAACGTGCGAATCAGAGTACATCGCAGCAAGCGAAGCGTCGAAGGAGGCAATATGGCTGAAGAACTTCATCGGTGATCTTGGAGTTGTACCGGCCATAAAGGAGCCCATGGAGATTTTCTGTGATAACGAAGGTGCGGTTGCCTTGACCAAGGAACCAAGGGATCATGGTAGATCTCGACATATCGACAGAAAATATCACTTCATTAGACATCGTGTAGAAGAAGGACAACTCGTAGTGAAGAGGATATCATCAGAAGATAACCCAGCAGATCCGCTTACGAAGGGACTGAGTAGGGTTAAGCACTTACAGCATGCTAGGAGTATTGGGCTGAAGGATGATATTAGCATAGATTAGATAGTATTAGAAACGTATAATAGATAAATGTAATTGACATTTGATGAATAAATAAAGAAGTTTTATTTATGAGTAAAGTTACTATCACATGTTAGTTGTTTAACTATTGTTTCACTTTGCATGTTTTGACTTCCAAAATAATTGAGTTTATTAGGAATAATCGAATTATTCAAATGGTCCACAATCGTTCATATGTTGGGAGTAGATATGAATGAAGATTGTCGTGAATTGGTGTGTAGAGTGTCTAAATGGTGTTAGACATAGCAAGAGTTGCTGCAACGTTCATGAGTGCTTATGAACTGGTTTTGAGCATTGGAATAAACCCGCGCTTGCTGGAATCACCTTATGGAATACGATATAAAAGGTGATCGCGAGACGATAATATCATATGGTCTTAAAACCTAGATATATGGTTTATTATTTGTTAATTGATTGTGCATTGATAATGCGAAAATGCATCAGTAACTTGATGTTATAAAACGCATTGTTGTGTATAGTTGGTTAATGAATAAGTAAATGCATATAAGTCGAAGTTTATCTGTAAATTTTATCCTAAGAGGATAGAAGAGATATCTTGGCCACTCGATGATTTGATTTGACTTATGTGTCGGGCCCGGTCAGAACTGAATTGATGTGTTCGATTAAGTTCTATGTCAAATAAATCGAAGATCGAGAAATCTAAATGCTAGACTAACCGTTCCATAGGATTGTCAGCATGATATCTAACAGAGGACTGTACGATCCCTTATCTAAAGGACAAGATTGATTAGATCAGAGTTGACAGCGTCTTTGAGAGCTACGATTGCAAACCGTATTGTACTTGTATAGTTACTAGACTTATCCAAGTGGGAGACTGTTGGAATAGTGTCTAAGGCTGTAACTATATTCGGTTGTGCATGGTCCTTTTGGGTTGCCTTCACCATAGCAACTTGAAGGATGATTTGTTAAGAGAGAGTAAATATTATAAGAAATAATATTTAGCTATTTGATTAATATAAGTCATAAATTAATTGGTATTAATTTGGTGACTTAAAGAGATTAATTAAATAAGAGGATATAAACTGTCAATTGTTTGATAGTTAGACTTTAGACTATAAATCCATTAGGATTGACTTTGGACGGATTTTAAGAGCTTTAGGATAGCTCAAAATCGTCCATAAGGATATCTATGGAATGGATTTGGATAGCCTTAAGAGAAGATTATCCAATTAGGGTTTAGGGTGAAACCCTTAAGGAGTCTACAAGTATAAATAGGCCCTTGGGATGGGGAATTCGTGTACAACCTCACACAACCTTAAGCAAGGATACTCTGGCCGAATTCCTCCCCTCTCCTCTCTCCTAAATCATCTTGCTTGCTATTGGTGTTTGTAAGCCATTAGAGGAGTGACATTTGTGACTCTAGAAGCTCCAAGACAAACAAGATCAACAAGGGATTCAAAGGTATGATTCTAGATCTGTTTCATCATTGTTATTTAGCCTAATTAGCTATTAGAAGTCTTGGATTCAAAAGCATGTTTATTAGAAAGCCTAGAACCAAGCAATAGGGTTTTGCATGCGCACATAGGAAAGTTCTTATGGCTAAAACCCAACAGTGGTATCAGAGCCTAGATTGGTTTTCTACAAATTGTTGCTTGAATAACTGAAACAAACCTGCAAAATTCGAATTTTTGGGTTTTGAGTCACTGACTCGTCGAGTTCCAAGGTGGACTCGTCGAGTAGGCCTGACTCGGCGAGTCCCTTTGTGCACTCGGCGAGTCCAAGCGTCAGGAAGGGCCAAATTCGGGATTTCTTTGTGTTTATCTTATCCAAACTTTCCATAAACTAATTAGATCAATATGAATCCGATTTCTTGATAAATATAAGTGTTATCTTGATCTAGTTAAAGGTAATTATCAACTAATTAAATATTTAGTTTCCTTATATGATAATTAATTAATTATTTTGATTAGTTTTGGTAATTATCTTCAAAGAGGATTTTATGGTAGCTATAAGTAGTGAAGTTCGTGTTGGTGATCCGGGAGTTGAAGCTTTCTAGTTTCAGACGTCAGTTACGAGGTGAGTTCTCCTCACTATATCAACATGGTCTAAGGCACCAATGTCGGCCCTTATTGGATTGGTATCCGGGTTTATTGCATGTTATGCTTATTAATTTACATCCTGGTAGTTAGGATGGTGATATGCTTAGTGACCTGGTTCGGTCGATATCCTGGAATATAGGATGATGCTATGTTAGTGACCGGTTAGGTCGATATCCTGGTTATAGGATGTTGCTATACTATTTGATCTGTTAGATCGGTTGACTGTTATATATGCTAGCATATGATATGTATGTGCACATGTTTGTTGATTGGGGGTTGGGTTGAGGAGGTCATGCTTTCTGCTAAAGGCCAACATACCCAGGGCGGTCCGGATAGACTACAGACCCCGAAGGGTATGTTAGTTAGACCGAAGGCCCGACAAGCGGTCCGGATAGGCTGAAGGCCCGGAGAGGCGGTCCAAACGTGCCGAAGGCTCAGAGAGCGGTCCAGATAGATAGACTGAAGACCTTTGAGGCGGTCCAGTCAGGCTGAAGGCTCATCATGCATGTTGTTTTGTATTTGCTGTTATGTTATGAGTATGGTTTTATGATGTTGGTATTTTGGTGGAATTCACTAAGCTCTCGGGCTTACAGTTTCAGTTTATTGTTTCAGGTACATCAGGGGATCGCGGCAAGACAATTGCGTGATCGTACAACTGTTCATGTTTTATCTATGTCTATGGGAAAAACTCAGATATTATACATTTGAAAACAAAGTTGTAATGATTTTTAATGGTTTGAAATGATTTAAAAATTTTAAATTGGTTTGAAATTTTGGTTGTCACACATACACACACACATATATATCTATACCATCTTATAAAGGGTTTATAAATGTGGACCCTTTACAAATAAAGACAATTGTCTTAAAACTCATGGAAATAAGTTATGAACCTTTGGATCCAAAATAAACGATGAGGATTTAATATATTGTAATCCTTGTCTAAATAAAACAAAGAATTAGAAAGAGGTACAGCCTGAATGTGTGAATGTTGAACGGGTGAAATCTACAAAGAAATAAACCACACGGATAGCCAACTGGGTCGTTGATCTGCTACAACCATCCGACGATGTAAAATGAGAGCACATGGATCGCCCCATTGTTGTTCGTCTACATCTATGCGTATAACCCCTCCTCAAACAAATCTCCATTTCCAGTACTCTCGAAACAAAACCTAACGACCGACATCAACACCCCTTACGCTATCCACCCATAATATTTGCTCTTTTCATTTCTCCATCGTCTCTCCCCATTCAAAATCTGCAACATCAGCTGACATCCATACCAGTCGTCTCCGTGTCGGCTCCTCTTCAAACTACCATTAAGAACCACCATGATCTCTTCCACTCCCTTTATCACATCGGAGAGCTTCTCTCTCTCTTCTTCGTTACATATCTTGTCAAAACCCTAGATCTAAAAAAAATCCATCCTAAGATTAGTGGGTTCGATTTTAGTTTCTACCAGTTCTGTTAGGTTTAGATTTCTATTTAATTTCACATTTTATTTTTTTTATACTCATTTGTGTTCTTACATGTATGATTCCTAAAAGTTGTATTTAAGTTCTTGCAGATTCAATTTTTACTCATTTGTCTTCATTTGTGCTCTTACATGTACCACAGTTGCTGCGTTGCTCCAACACAGTTGCAGTTGCTCATATCTACGCACCAACACACATAAATCAAGTTTCCTATATCGTGACACAAAAGCAAGTTTATTAGATCCAGTTAATGTTTGTCTTACCTGGTTAGAAGCTCCTTATTTTATTGAGTTTTTATGTATGTTTTTTGTTTGTTCTCTTATGGATTTCTACTCTAACGTAACCCTCTTGCCCATGTCTCTGTATTCTACTGAAGAATGCAAGGAATATATGGAAGAAAGTAGATGCAGATTAGGAAATGACTTTTAAAACTTTGAATTCCTTACAAATATGTTTGTTTCTTCTTCGATTATGTTATTTTTCAAACATTTAAACCATGTTTGCATTATTTCTGTCTCCATCTTTGTACATGGGTTTAATACATGTATCTAACAGGGCTCATGTTTTTGTTTTTCAGATTTAGCTGGCTTCATCACCCTCTGTTCCTGGATATGTTCTTGGAATTGATTTTTTTTTTGGTATATTTTGTTTTCATGTATTAATAAAAAGCTATATATACATGAATAAAAATGGAATCTTCAACGTCTGGCCATTGTTTGTTTTGGTGTATGGGGTTTATGGATTTTTTGTTTTTTTACATCTCGGTATAAAAGTAATGTATATCTAAGATTGAAAAAAATTTGAGCACGAAGTTTTTAGCTTCTTGTGGAGAGATCATCTATACTTTTCCAATGAGAGTCTATTGCATCTCCTTGAGCATTACTGAGTGTTTTAATTAAAATGTTTATGAAGTGTTTTGGATTGTCTTAGTTTAGTTAGGAAACAGTAGACAAAATAAATAATTTTAAAGTCATTAATTTTATTTTCTTTCAATCTCTCAGAAATGAAAGTAATGATTTAATTCTTTTATAATTTACAAAAACCGAAAGTAATGTTATAAAATATGATCAAATAACAAGATAAATTATAAAGTAAAGAAAGAGAAGAGAGTAGAGAGAAATTTTATTCCAATACTTGTGATGAAATCATCAAACTTTACAATACATAATATTCACTATTTATACTAGACAAAGAAGATAAAAGGTGATGTATGATATGAATGCTCATTATAGTGGTGCATAACTACACTCATAAAACTCATAATAATGTTTGCTATAATGTTCACTAATTATGGAGAGTAATGGGGGAATATGGAGAATCAAATAGTCATTCACTAAATAATAATTCATAACACTCCCCCCTTGAATGACGATTGTATCATGCCTCGTTAAAACCTTAATCGGTAAAACCTCATGGGAAAACCCTTTATTAAGGAAAAGGAGTACATGATTAATAATAGATATTGGAAACAATTGCCTCGTTAAAAACCTTGCTAAGAAAACCCAGTGGGAAAAACATAGCTAAGGAAAAGAGTACAATATGCTTCCACCTCCCCCTGATTAGCACATCACTTGATTTTCTTGAAGCACCGCATAACAATGTTTCGTACCATCTTTTCAATTTTCGATGTAGGAAGTGCTTTAGTAAACCAATTAGGAAAGTTGTTACTGGATTGAGTTTTCTAGATGTTGATGTCACACTCTTTTTGAAGATCATGAGTGAAAAAAAAAACTTTGGTGATATATGCTTGGTTCTGTCTCCTTTGATAAATCATTCCTTGAAAGGAGCTATACAAGCTGTATTATCTTCATATAGTATGGTCGGAACATCCCTGTTGGAAGTTAGACCACAAATCTTGCAAATGTATTGAGTTAAATTTCTTAACCAAATACATTCATGACTTGCCTTATAAATTGCTATAATCCCTGCATGGTTAGAATACGTAGCAACGAAAGTTTGTTTAACAGAAGGACAAGAAATTACGTTACCCCCACAAGTGAATAAATAACCTGTTTGGGATCGAGCTTTGTGTGGATCAGATAAATATCCATCATCTGCATAACTAATTAACTTCGCATTTTATGAATTTGATTAGTATAAATTCATATCCAATGTACCTCGAAGATATCAAAGAATGTGTTTGACTGTATTCTAGTATCTTCTTGTTGGACAAGAACTATATCTTTCTAATAAGTTTACGACAAAAGATTTATCAGGTCTTGTATTAATAGTGATATATATTAGTGCACAAATAACACTAAGATATAGTTCTTCGGGAACAAGAAGATTTTCATGTTTTTTTATGATGCTGAAATTGGTCCTTTTTGGCATCTAAGTGCGTTACTACCACCGGGGTACTCAATGGATGTGAGTTATCCATATAAAACTTTTTAAGCACCTTTTCTAGATAACTAGATTGATGTATAAAAACTTCAGTTTTGGTGTGCTCAATTTGAAGACCCAAACAAAATTTCGTTTTACGAAGATCTTTCATTTCAAAATTTTCTTTCAAACAAGAAGTGGCATTTTCCAATTCTCCAGGAGTTCCAATTATGTTCAATCATCTACGTAAACAGCAATTATCACAAATTCCGATCCAAATCTTTTTATGAATACACATGGACTTAATGGATCATTTTTATAGCACTCTTTCAACAAAAATGTACTAAAACAATTGAAACATATACGGCCAGATTGTTTCAATCTATACAAAGATTTATTTAATTTTACCAAATATACTTCACGATAATTAGAAGTTTGTGCTTCTGGCACCTTAAACCCTTCTGGGATTTTCATATACATATCATTTTCAAGTGAACCATATAAATAAGCGGTAAATACATCCATTAGACATATCTCCAGTTTTGCATATGTTGTTAAACTTATAAAATAACTAAATGTAATTGCATCAACTACTGGAGAATACGTTTCTTCATAATCAATTTCGGGCCTTTGGGTAAAACCTTGTGCAACAAATATTGCTTTATATCTCACAACTTCATTTTTCTCGTTTCTTTTGCGCACAAATACCCATTCGTGTCCCACTGTTCTTACTCTGTTTGGTGTACGGACTACAGGTCCAAAAACTTTTCGTTGAGTAATAGAATTAAGCTCTTTATTTATTTCATCTTTCCATTTTGGCCAATATTTCCTATTCATACATTACTTAATAGATTTAGGTTCAAGATCCTCATTTTCTTTATAATCGCACGTCGAACATGATATGAAAAATTATCGTCGACGTCTATCTTATTTAGGTTCCATCTTATTCCTATCATGACATAATTTATTGAGATCTCATCATTTTCATTTTTCAGGTACCTTATTTTCTTGTGTTATGTCATTGGGCTCTACTAGAGCCTCATTAATCTTTTCAAGATATTTCGTTTTCTCTTTTGGACCATCAATTGTATTTGCTTCATTTCATTTCGATGATTTTTATCTTTGGAACCTGCTAGTCTTCCACGCTTCAGGCGTGCCTAAGATTCATTTGCAGTTGTATTTTTTTCCTTCTGGGATATCAATTCTAACTTGAGTAAGTATAGTTGGTACATGAGACTTTGTTACCCACTTAGGGTCAGTAAATGCTTTTGGCAATTGATTTGCTACATTTTGTAAATGAATTATCTTTTTTATTTCAAGTTCACATTGACTTGAATGAGGATCTAAAACTGAAAGTGATAATTTCTTTCAAGAGATTTTATTTTTCAGCTTCTTTATTTCTCCCCCTAATGTTGGAAAATATGATTCATCAAAATAATAATCATCAAATATAGCTGTAAATAAATCTCCAATTGATGATTTTAAATATTTTACTATAGATGGAGATTCATATCCAACATAAATTCTCATTCTTCTTGAGGACCCATTTTTATGAAGTGAGGTGGAGAAATGGGTACATAAATTATACATCCAAACATCCTTGGATGGTAAATAATTGGTTACTGACCGCAAACCAGTTGAATAGGGAAGAACTCATGATAACTAGTTGTCATTATGCATATAAGTGATGTTGCATGTAAAATTGCATGCCCCATATCAATATAGGAAGTTTAGAATGCATTAGTAATGGTCTTGCAATTAATTAAAAGTGTTTGATTAACGACTCAACTAAACCATTTTGTGTATGAACATATGCAACATTATGTTTAATAGTTGTCCTAATCGACATGGAATAATCATTAAAAGCTTATGATGTAAATTCTCCAACATTGTCAAGTCAAATTTTCATAATTGGGTAATCGGGAAAATGGGCTCTTAGGCAAATTATTTATGCAAGTAATCTTGCAAAAACCAAATTATGACTAGACAACAAGCACACATGTGACCATCTAGTTAACACGTCAATTAACACCATAAAATATCTAAATGGTCCACATGGTGTTGGATGAATTAGTTCATATATGTTCTCTTGAATTCTTTGTAAGAAACTAAGACTTTCATACCCAACTTTGTTCAATGATGGACTGAATATTAATTTTCCTTGAGAGCATGCAACACAATTCATTATCTTGAAAAATCTTCTAGTTTTTCAAGGAATGACCACTGAAAGTTTCATTTATTCTACTTACCATAATTGATCCGCGATGGCCCAACCGGTCATGCCAAACTATGAAGGTAATATCATACCTTTTTTATTTTCAATAGCATGAATCATTGTAATATTTTCAATAGCATGAATCATTGTAATATTTGTATAGTACAATCCGGAGGACAATACAAGTAATTTTTACAAAAAAAACTTTTCTTAACCGATATCATTTTTGTAATGTTGAGATAATTTTTATTATCATCATTAGTTGTTTCAATAGGATATCCGTTAGACCGAATATCCTTAAAACTTAATAAATTTCTTGGTGATTTTAATAAAATAATGCATCACCAATTATAATTATTGCCACTTGTGGTAATACTATATTTGCTCTTCCGGAGGCTTCAATCTTGGTGATTTGGACGAAAATAATGCATCACTAATTTGTAATTAGTGTCCCTTGTTGTAATATTATATTCGCTTTTCCGGAGCCTTCAATCATTTTTGCATTACCTGTTATTATATTAACATTTGTTTCTCTAATTGATAAGTAAGCAAAATACTTTTCATTATTAAAAACGCTATGTGTTATTGCATTGTCTGCAAGAAATATATCTTCATTAATTCTTTTGCGAATATCCATATTTCTTTTCAATAAATAAATAAAACATAAGAAACATTCGGCTTAGAGAAATAAATTCATATTTTATTAATTCGGGAAGATTGTGACGACCAAGGTTGTCAAGATCGGGATCCTACCTAGGATCGTTTTTGGGTTTGCAAAATCGAAATCGTAAGATCGGGATCGAGATCCTAAGATCCCACAAAATAGAATATAATTCTAATTTATAATATTAATCATAAAAAATATTTCAAACATTTAATTTTTCGTTCAAAAGTTATAAAAACTTTAAAATATTAGTCATAAGTCACAATAAAAATGATAAATGGTAGATTGGTAAAGGGTAAAAGAAAATGGTAAAAAAAATTCATTTGAATTTTTTTTTTAAAGGAAGGTAGGATCGGATCGGATCTCGATCCTACGATCCTACCTACGATTTTACGATCCTACCTGCGATCCTACCCAAAATACGATCCGTTTACGATCCAGATCGTTTTTCATACATAGGATCGTAGGATCGTACGATCCTACGATCAGGATCGCGATTTTGACAACCATGGTGACGACATCATTTCTCATGAAACGAATATGACATAAAAATTGTGACGACATCATTTCTCATGAAACGAATATGACATAAAAACATAATAAATGTCATGAAACAAAACTACACATTTATTCTGATCAATCACCATCCATATCACTACTTGTCCCTTCGGGGTAGACAAGAAAATCGACAACATCCAAATGTGTCATTTCTGGTTGATCTTCATGGATATCACTTTGAATAAAATTTGTTTCGATATTTTTCTTTATATTTTATAGAATCTTGATAAAGATCAACAAAATGCTTTGGTAAGCTGCATGTACAAGACTAATGATCGGTCATTCCACATTAGTGATAAACATTTTCATTTTTTTCCTTGACCACTTTTCTCATTAGGATGTGGATTTTTGTTGTTTTCCAACTTCTGGTGGTTACTTGTAATTTTGTTATTTTTATGATAATTATGATAACCTCCACGACCTCGGCTAGACTCATGACTATTATGATTATATGAGTTACATTCACTTCAGGGAATGTACTAGAACTGGTCGGGATTGATTGATAATGTTTCATCAATAACTCATTGTTTTGTTTAGCCACAAGAAGACATGAGATTAATTCATATTTATTTTAAACATTTCTCATGATATTGCTACTGCAGAACTATGTTAGTAGTATGAAAACTAGAGAAAGTTTTCTCTAGCATTGTTTTTCATAATGAAAATAGAAATCAAAATAAAGACTTATAATGTAAGGAATTGTTAGTTAAGAAATTCCATAAAATAAGTTGTAAGCATTGTACATGTAAAATTATAAAAAATACATACCTGAAAATGACAAGACCAATAAGGAGTTAGAGTTATATGGTAGAGTCGTGCTGATAACGTATTATAAAATATGATCAAATAACAAGATAAATTATAAAGTAAAGAAAGAGAAGAGAGTAGAGAAAACTTTTATTCCAATACTTGTGATGAAATCATCAAACTTTACAATACATAATATTCACTATTTATACTAGACAAAGAAGATGAAAGGTGATGTATGATATGAATGCTCATTATAATGGTGCATAACTACACTCATAAAACTCATAATAATATTTGCTATAATGTTCACTAATTATGGAGAGTAATTGAGGAATATAGAGAATCAAATAGTCATTCACTAAATAATAATTCATAACAAGTCTTTTATAATTTACAAAAAAAAGTTTCGTTGTAATTTTAATTTTTATGCTTCGAGCCGTTTTTGGTTGTTTGTGTGCGATTTTATAGTGAATTAGTTTCATATTTTTTGTAAAACAAAATCTTACCCAAACAAACCAAAGCTTGAAAGGGAATAGGTAGTACTGATAGATACATTGAAAAACTATATATCTCCTGTAAGAAACAAAAAAGCATTAAAGAAACAAAAGTAATAAATAAGCTTTGATTATGACCATTCAAATGGTAAAAGCTGCTAATTTAGTAGTTGAATTAAAAACTTGGATTCAACTTTCCACTAAAATAGAGAAAGTATTTTAAATTTATATTATAGTATTAATCATTTTTATTGGAATTAACATCTACATCTAAATATAAAACATTAGATTTGTGTTTTTAATATATGAGAAATATATTTTGAAATTATCATATAAGTCTTGGGACTTAAAATAATATGTCATGGACAAATAAAAAGTACTATAAATTATATACGAAATCGTATATATGATATATTTGTATATGTATTTTGTTATTGATTTGATAGTCGGCTTTAATAATTTTTTTAGAATTATAAATAAGATTGATTTCACTATATTATATAAAGGACAATACAGAAAAGACTTCCGTATAGTTATCATAACTGTGACTTTCTATAGGATGTAAAATGGTTTTTTATTTAATTTTAGTTTTATTTGAAACTAGAATCTATAGTATGCTCTATTTCAAAATGGTTACTATTTTATTAAATATATTTTAAATTTAAGACTTAAATAATAACTAAAAATAATGGTATATATTAAACACATCTTGTTGTCATCACCGGTTCACAACAACATTTAAAGTTCTATTCATTGTTTTAGTAACTTTCGCTTTAACTTATTTTCTATTTTATCAAATTATCAAAATATAATTTATTGTTCAAATTTTGGTTTCATATGTTTTCTTATATATATTACCTTAATTCATATTCTCAAAATTTTATTATCTTTAATATATTATATTTAATAACAAATCTTTTTAAAATGTTTAAACTATATCGGATGTCACTGCCTGCTTTACCAAATCACCGTTCGAAATGGTTTGAGACGGATGATGTTCTTAAAAATTAAATTGTAATCTTTTTTTATATTTATTCTTTTTGATGTAATTTAAAATTTTAATATATTTAATTTTCAATAATGAAAAAACGAAATTTGATTTTATCTATTATTAGAAAAGTTTTCTTTTAAAAATCAAATTATTAGTATAGTTATAAATATGAATTATTAATAATCTTTTATTGAGTTTAATTGTTTCAGTGCAATATGAATTATTATAAATATATTATTTATACAAACACTTTTATTTAAATATTTATATAAATCATTATAATAATAAGTCTTATTAATGCAAATATAAAAGAAATGAATTTTATAATACAGGAAACAAAACCCAAAAGAATGACAAAAAGAAGAAAAATGATATATAATATAATACTTAACTTTTTACATGTTCATGTATTGTGTAGTTTGCAAAAAAGTTATCATTTTTATTTTAAACTTAGTTCACTATTTTTGTAATTAATATAACAAATTTTTACCTTTTCAATTCAAAATGAAAATTTATCATCATCTAAACAAATGAAACTAATCGTTGTTAGTTGTAAGATAAAGAGTAATAGAGAGAAATTACTATTTGTTGCCCGTCTAGAAACAATTGATCGCCGAAAGGAACAAATCGCCAGAATAAAACAAATCGAAACGAAAGAATTTGGCGACCACCGAAATGACACTAACTTTCATTTGGAAACTAATCTCTCGAATATAAGAAATCGACGTCGCCGCATCGCGCGGGTACGCTACTAGTATATATATATATATATATATATATATATATATATATATATATATATATATATATATATTAATGATTAAATCATTTATGTTTTCATCATCTCGATCCAACAACTATTTTATATTTAGTTTTGGCTATCATGGTAGTGGTTTGATGTTTAATTTGATGTTGATATTCTTTTTTTGACCGAACGATTTTGACCCCATTTTGAGTGTTGTTTGTGGTGTAACTTTTATAATAAAGGTATATATTCTTTTACGATTATAACTATAGATGTAGGAAAACAAATGTAACTTGTATTCATTTATGATTATAACTCAAAATGTCTATTCGTTTATGATTAGAGGTATATTATGTTCAAATTAGTGTTATTGAGTTTTTTTTCTTTTTTTTTTTTTTTTTTTTTTTAAATTTTTTTACTTACTTAATGTTATCGATATTTATTTTGTATTTGGCAATATACAGATAAAACCAAGATCCTTACGGACGCAATTTCGAGGTGTACAAGTTCATGTCAAAGCTGTAGGAGAAAATAGGATTTATGTTGGAGATCTGGATACCAGTTGAATCATGTGAACACTTTTCGAACTAATGTTTCTAATCTATGCGTGGGTTACAAGAAATTTAGCATAGGATAACCCAAGAGGACACTTATGATTCTAGGCATAGAAATCATAAGCCAAATTACTAGAATGATTCAGTAAGTATTTGAAGAAAAAAAGAGCTAATAATATATGTGTCTCTCTTCTCAAAGAGAAGAGTCGTGTATGTATATAAATGAGATTAGAGTTTCTCTTAGTGTTGACCGTCATGGGTTGCTTTCGAAACAAGTTAGGGTAATCCAAATTTTAATGAGGATTTAGGTTTTCCAAAACTAACGACTTTCAACCCTCAAGAATTTGAATATTCCTATATGTAAAATTCGAAGAGTTTTGGGGCACTACCCCAAACCCTGCGGGGGCTTTACCCCTCGACCCCGCCCGCTGACCTGGCTGCGGGACCCCATCTAGGGGCTCTTCCCCTCTACCATGTAAGGGGTGCTGCCCCTAGACCCCACCAAAGGGGCTCTTCCCCTCGACCCCGCCTGCTGACTTGTTGTCAAACCAGGTTGTAATTTGATCTTATAGATGCATGCACTTCGCACAAACACATACATATAATAGAGTACAAATTATGAAGTCTCTTAGCTCACATGTTAGCTCCAATTACATAAAATGACATAGTGACACTAAAATCATCAACAAAAGCATACAATTTTAAGTTTATGTCAAAGCAACCATTTCAAGTGAATTGATTCAATCTATAAAAAACAAGAAACCTACATTACATTGTGTTTTAATCATTTATGATTAAAGTGCATTATAGTTTTTTGATTGTGTTATATATTCATTTGCGATTACAATTGTAGTTGATTTTAATTATATGTATGTTGTCGTTTATTCATTAAAGATTACACATCTATTTTTATTTATCTCTATATTGTGGTTTATTCAAGGTTGTCAAGATCGGAATCCTACGTAGAACCGTTTTTGGATTTGAAAAATCGGGATCGGGATCATAAGATCCCACAAAATAAAACATAATTTTAATTTATAATTTTTAAACATGAAAAATATTTCAAACATTTAAATTATTCGTTCAAAACTTATAAAAACTTCAAAATATTAGTCATAAGTCACAACACAAAATGATAAACAGTAAATTTGTAAATGGTAAAAGCTATTAGGTGGTAAAAATAATTTTTATTTGCAAAAAAAGGGAATGTATGATCGGATCGGATCTTGATCCTACGATATTACGATCATACCTGCGATCCGACCCCAAATACGATCCGTTTACTATCCGGATTGTTTTTCATACCTATGTAGAATCCTACGATCAGGATCACGATTTTAATAACCATGATTTTATATTCATGAATATAAATGTATTGTATTATTTATTATTAGATTGTGTTATATTCATTTTATGTTCTCAGTAATAAAGTATATTATTCCAGTTGTATTTGTATTTTGGTCTTTAGAAAAATATAGTTAAAAAACTAATTCAATAAAATTATAAAATTGATTACGTTTTATATTCACTTAAGAATGAAATTTTATGAATCAAATGGTATGAAAAATAAATGTTTATTTATTTATTTATTATTTTGACAGTAAAAAATATTATAAAAAGTATTTTTCTGTTTATTAAAAAAATACAAAATAATATTTTTATTGAATTTGTTAATTAAAAATAGATTTGATTTACTCCTAATATACGATGAAAAAATTAATTAATGAGATTACACTACATACTTGTAGGAATTCATTAATTATACATAACTTATCCAAATTTAATTATAATGTTAAATTCTATTTATGATTTTATGGAATTATTGACTCATAATTATTCTTGTGTTTTTAACCTTTTAATTATTCTAAATTGATCATTTTCTCTCTCTCTCTCTCTCTCTCTCTCTCTCTCTATATATATATATATATATATATATATATATATATATATATATATATATATATATATATATATAACAGTTTCATTATCAGATCAAATGATTACATATTGATAATAGTTAACATGTTTAGACATGATAATAAACAAGTAGTTCACATTTCTGGTTGACATATAAACAAACTATGGTTCAGTTACAATCCAATTGTTGTCACGAGGTTCTCGTGTCTGTTCTCTACTCACGTTATCCTTAACCTTTTAATTTTTTATTTAATTTTTAATCTCACTTAACATTAGCTAATCCCATTGCTCAATATCAATCCAACAACTCAAATTTATTCGTGCTAATCCATACATTTTTTGTGCGTATACCACTTGTAAACATTCTTTTTGCATTTACCCCTCAAAGTTTAGATAATATGTTCGCATTATGTAAAGTGATAAGATTTGAGGATTAAAACTGCATAACTCAAATCCTACCATTTTATATAATGTGAACATTGCCAGTTTAAATAGAGTTTTCATGTCATTTTACAGAGTTATCATATCATAGAGAATGGTAATATCTAAGTAATGATTTAATGGGTCTAACTAGGGAAATCAATATGTTTTTAAAGCTTCAAATAGAGAATTTAATGAATGAGTTTATAAGAAGATACGACAAATAAGTTAAAGTGCTCAAATTAGCCGTTTTGTCTCGTTATCTCTATTCGTGTAGATACGTATCAACATGCCAAAATATTAGGGGCTGAAGATGTATATTATCAAACTAGAAGGTACGTATTTACATAACCATAGAGAACCAAAATCCTTAACCATAAAGCTTTAACTAAAAACCAATTAAATATTATATACACTAATACGTATATACGATTCTCTGCTGTTAATTTTTTTCTCTCAATCTCTCCCTCAAATTGATATCTGGAGTCTCATCAATTCATTTGTAAGTTTTTCTTCCTATATC
Organism: Lactuca saligna; assembly: GCF_052625555.1. Classification (NCBI taxonomy): domain Eukaryota; kingdom Viridiplantae; phylum Streptophyta; class Magnoliopsida; order Asterales; family Asteraceae; genus Lactuca; species Lactuca saligna. The sequence continues at coordinate 187,540,609 of NC_136417.1, read as the reverse complement.
CTTACCTTTACTAGTTTAGATGGAATAGATTATAATTTATAACCTAGTTTATCATCTAGTTTACTAAACGTTAATTAGCTTATTAGCTAAGAGCTACTTTTTTTTAACTATTATTTATCTTTTCAGGTTGTTCGCAAAATATAGCCTTCTATATCTCAAATTGTCAAAAGCTTCTGAATACAATCTATTCAATAGTTATTTAAATTATGTATTATAATAAAAGATTTGTCTTATATGAATTTTCTAAGATTTATGTAACGACATACATACAGACGGAGGAAATGATTTTCTACAATCATTTACGATGTTTTTAACAACCAATAGCTCTTATAATATTTAATATTAATGCATCAAATAATAATTATATTAAAATATAGGCTTTAAATTCTAATTTCATGAAACATATACCATAATTTGTGCCATTAAAGTTGAGATACATTAAATTTTGGTTTATTTCCTTCCTATGGATTATATTTGTTTTTATTTATGAATCATATTTTGGATTTTGAAAATGTTGATATTTGGTGTGGCTTGTTTTTTAATCTTATATGCATCATATAAAATGTTTGACGTAATCAATAAAGTATATTTTTATGCATAAAAATGTATTTATTCCTACTAAAAACATTTAGTGTTTAAAAGAATAAATATAATTTAACACATTGCAATGATGAAAAGTAATGTTTTATAAGTTTTTGGTTGAGCATTAATGTACTTCCCTTCCTATGGAGTAAATATGTTTCTATTTATGAAATCATAATATGAATTTTGCAAATGTTGATATTTGTTGTGGCTTATTTTTAAAGCAGCAACTTATAGCATGTAAAATGTTTTGACGTTGTTAAGAAGAGTATATCTTATGGATTTTTTCTTCATATTTTTATTCATAAAAATGCATTTATTCCGATTTCCAACTAAAAGTTGTTATGTATTTTTAATTATCAAAATCTATTTTAACATTTAAAAAAGTTATTTGATGTTTACAAAGATAATTACACATCAAAAGTTACAATTTTCGTATGAATACAAAACACACACACGCAATATCAAACGCATATTATTCTACAATTTATCTTTGTTAGTGAAACCGGTTGGTGGAGAAATAAAATTTGATATTCATTCTTTTATTAATATATATATTTTTTTTTAACAATTGAATTTTATTTTGACAAAGAGCTTAAAAATAAAATCCAACAACAAAGAATTAATAGCTAACATTGGATTATGTAAAACTACATGCACAAGATAAAGAAAAGACGAAGACAAAACTATTATATCAAACAAAATATCATGTTATTAATTAATTAATATACTACCTTTTACTTATACTATGTTGATGTATATACTTGTAGGTCAGCATATATATGGGACACTATCAGAAAGCCTTTGTGATTTTCCTCATTTGTTCATATTTTGTGTATCCTCCTCTCATCCTTTCATCATCGACTGATGGATACACGAGAATTAGATTGAAAAGAATGAAATTAAACAAAGACAATCGTGTTGTTTCACAAACTGAGTTGACTCATTCTTTGAGGGCTCGTTATGGGAATAATCTCATCGGGTCCAATGGATTAGACATCGTGTTGTTAACTAATTACATCAACACTCAATATTACGGTGAGATTGGTATTGGCACTCCTCCTCAAATGTTCAATGTCATCTTTGATACCGGTAGCTCTAATCTATGGGTGCCATCATCAAAGTGTTATCTCTCGGTAAATTCTGGGTGTTGTTTCCTTTAATTTGATATAAAATGTATACATGTTCCATTTTAACTTATATAGAAAGAGAGACTTGAGATAAAAACTTGGAAAAAAAAGTAATACCCCATTAAAATTCCAATTTATAAAAAAACATTCCTCACTTAAGTTGTGTTTGGCACGCCACAGTTAGCTGATAAACTAGTTTATTTTTCGAACTTTTTTATGTTGTCGTGTTTGGTAAGCCAAAAAGTAGCTTATAAGTTACGTTTTTGAAAAGCTACTTAGACTAGTTTTTTAGGAGCTTTTTAAAAAATTTCAAAATACACCCTTTAATTAATTATAGAAACGCATACTCTTACATGTCATTTTATGTAATTTTATATATTTCAACTAGCTTTTCAGCTAGTTTTACCAAATGTTATTTTTTATCAGCTAGTTTTTCAGCTATCAGCTAGTTTTTTATTTGACAACTAGCTTTTTAGCTAGTACGCTAAATATAGCCTTAATATTCTTTTAGTTCCGCTTATTTCTCCAACTGTGCTATAATTAATTTTCTCAAGTATTTTACTCTTACATTCATCTAGATTGTAACGAAATGCTTGTTGCTTGGGATTTTTGTGTAGATGTCATGCTATGTTCATTCAAAATACCGGTCAGGAATGTCAATTACATACAAGAGTAGTGGTTAGTAATTAGTCATGACGGATCTTGGTTCATATGTGTCATAGTGGCATTATATGACTCATGTTTTAACTTCTAATCTATATATAGGGCAATCTGGTGCAATTGAATATGGTAGTGGAACAATATCAGGATTCTTTAGCAAAGACAACGTTAAAATTGGTCATCTCATTATTAAGGATCAGGTGAATATTATATTTTTCTGATTGTTTTTTTGTTCATTTGATTTTTTATATTGGTGTTACATTTTGATATATGACTAGGAGTTTATCGAGGCAACAAAGGAGCCTGATATGACGTTTATGACCGGAAAGTTTGATGGTGTACTTGGGCTTGGATTCAGGGAGATTTCCGTTGGAAATGTTGCCACAATATGGTAATCAAAATATATACTTATATAAATAAAAAATAATTATTAAACCCATATTTATATTATCGTAATCATAATATTTATATTATTTTCACGCGTAATTATATCTAACTAGGAAAAAGATCACCAATCATTAGTTGTGGAAAATGGCTTCTTTTTGCTGTAAAAAAAACAAACCCAATGGAAAAGTTTAAGGAAATAATAAGATAGTTTACTCTAGCTATGTACTTTATTTTTACTCATTTAATCAATATTTTTATATATATTTTTTTATCCATAGTTATAACATAGTTACATTAATTACAATATATAACTTCAAATTTGTAAAATATTTACAAGATGACGTCATGGGATAGCTAGAATCCCATTGGTTATGTTGCATACTTAAATAAAGAATTTTAAACTGGTAGTTTATTTATTATACAGGGAGAATATGTTGAATCAAAATGTAGTTAAGTATCCATTGTTCTCGATTTGGTTGGACCGGAGTGAAAATGAAGAAAATGGGGGTGGGGGCGAGATCATCTTTGGTGGCGTTGATCCCAACCATTACAAGGGTAATCATGCTTTTGTTCCGATCACAAAAAAGGGTTATTGGCAGGTTCGTTATTCATCATCAATCATAATGATGATGCTTAATTATTCTGCAAAACTATACTCATATCATATGATTCATATCTCCAATGTTTTTGATTTTTTTTTTTTTTTACTCCATGTTAGTTCAATTTGGGCGATGTTCTTATCAATGGCGAATCAACCGGTATGTTTATGAAGGGATTTCTCATTTAAAGCTGTTGAATTTGATACGATGATCGTTTCTTCGAACAGGATACTGTCAAAATGGATGTCCCGCCATTGCAGACTCAGGAACTTCTTTGCTAACCGGGCCAACGGTATACATAACTGAACATCCGAACTTCTGGTTTCTTGATATTGTGTTGTACTAATCCCAATGAGTGATCTTAATTATGTGATTGTTGCATTTAGTCTGCGATTAACGAGATAAATGCTGCCATTGGAATAAAGAGCTTTGTGAGTCAAGAATTTAAGTCTGTGGTCAAACAAAACGGGGAAAACATATTGGATCTTCTTCAGAATGAGGTGAAAACCAAGTGTTTAATAAAATGCCAAGCTTCTCATATGGGTTTTTGGGAACTAACGAGTCTATATAATATAACTCACAGCTCTCCGAGCAATTTGACACAATCCGAGACTCGGATATTGATTGTGGAAAGGCTGCATCGATGCCTAATATTTCGTTTACACTTGGTGGTAAAGATTTTGTTCTTACACCACAGGAGGTACTCTTCTTACTAAATTTTGTTACAATGAAAAATAAATACATAAACAAAAACAAATGTAATATCAATATTCTATGTACACTTAACAATTTTTTAATGATTATAATATTTTTTTATCATTAAAAATCATTTTTCCATGTTACCCACTTTTGATACGAGGGCAAAATACAAAAACCTAATTCAACTTACTTTCATCATTTTACATATTTAGCCACTATATATTTAAATATTTTTAATGATTTAACAATGGAACTATTTTTATAATAAGCATAAAAAGTTAATCCTGGGTGCATACATGATATTTTGTACATATTATTAGGGTAATTAATTGTTGCCTTTGTATTCAATTGGTCACTTTTTTTTTGTATCTAATTTATCATTGAACTTGTTGTAGGTGTTTACAAATTGAAACCGGCTATTGAAGGTTTCCAACAATTTCTTATCTCCGGCGACTCTCTGGTTGTCTTCTCCGGCGACTCTCTGGTTGTCTTCTCCGGCGAACCTCCGGTTAAAAGAGATTTTCGACGGATCCTTGGGTCTCGGCTTGATGACTTATAGCAGCAACAAGCAACAAGAGGTGGTAATGGTGGTTTACCGACGGCAAAAGGGAGGTCGCAGGTGGGTTCTGGTGATGGCAGGAGGAGGTGGCAGGTGGCTTGCTGCCTGCGTCCCTTTGACCTTTTTTCTGGCATCAAATCGACAGGAGGGAGAAAGGGGAGGGTGGAGAAAGCTAAGCAGCAATACCAACGGTGGATGCCACTTGGATGGCAGTCGAGAAAAGTCTGCCGGAAAAACTCATTTTTGCCGGTGGCTCGCCGGAGAAGACGACCAGAGAGTCGCCGGAGATAAGAATTTGTCGGAAACCTTGAATAGCCGGTTTCAATGGTTTCTGTGAACACATACAACAAGTTCAATGGTAAATGAGATACAAAAAAAAGGAAAGTAACCAATTGAGTACAAGGGCAATAGTTAATTACCCTAATAAGTCATTTCCCCTATTTTGTAGTACCTTATTAAAGATGGTGAGGGTGATGGTACACGTTGTGTGAGTGGTTTCATGCCGTTGGACATTCCTACTTCTGATGGCCTTCTATGGTACGTGAAGTGTGTTTATGTCTACTAATTATGTTTTATAAATACCCTATTATACGGATTAATTTAAAAAAAAAATTAAACATTGAAATGTAACCAGTAAATATTTTTTAATGTAAAACTTTAAAATAAAAAAAGGAAGAAACGTATTCATTACAATTTAATTATATATATATATATATATATATATATATATATATATATATATATATATATATATATATATATATATCCTTCTTAATAAATGAAGGTTTTTTTTTACCACATGTCAATCTCTCATAAGTTTTGATACTTGTCATTTTGTGGTATTTTTGAAATAAATATTATCCACTTGTCAATTTTTAGTTTGTTTCAATTTTTATAATTAAAGTTATATACTTATATATGTAAAATATTAAGGGGTGTTTGACTTATCTTTTTGGAAGCCAAAAGTCCTTTTGGCAAAAGTTACAAAAAAACAGTATTTCCTGACTTTTCCAAAAAATCATTTTTCCTTATATAAAAAAAAATCAAAAAGTAGTTTTTAAAATGATGTTACCAAACATCTTTTGCATTCTATTTTTTCCAAAAAGAACTTTTGATCCCTCAAAAAATAAGTCAAACACCCTCTAAATATCATATATATGATATTAAATTGCAATAAATATGTTTGTTCCTTATTTTAAAATTGTACATTAAAAAATATTCTCTATTTACACCTTAATGTTTAATTTTTTTTTTAAATCAATCCGTGTAATACACGGGTTTCACACCTAGTATATATATATATATATATATATATATATATATATATATATATATGTATATATATATATATATATATATATATATATATATATATATATATATATATATATATATATATATATATGTAATACTTTACATTATAAATATATGATTTTAATTTAAAAATTGAAACACCCACAAGTGGATAATATTCATTTTAAAAATACTACAAAGTGACAAGTGTCAAAACTTATAAATGATTGATACGTGACAAAAAAAAACATTTTATTAAGCATTATATTTCCGAAAATCTTCGAATGAGGGGCAAAATTTCAAGAATTTGATTGAATGGGGTGAATTGTTAATGTTTTATGATTTTATATTAAAGATATATTTTTCTTAACTTAATAATTTTAGTGGGAAAAAATACTCATTTTAGTAGGTTGACCGTTTCTTTAAAAAAATTTACGAAAATGATTTTATTTCGTTAATTTCTAGTTTTTCAACACAAAGCCCTCGTTAACTTTTTCTATTCCTATGTCAATTTCTATTTTTTTTAAATATCATTTATTAGAAAAACATCATTTATATACAGTGTAAAGTAACATATAGAAACACGTTTTAGGATCTTGGGAGATGTTTTCATGGGTAGTTACCATACTATATTCGATTACGGGAACTTGAGAGTTGGATTCGCAAAGGCGGTATAACATAGACGATACATGGTCATGAACGTGTCTTCCTTGTTCAATATCTTGTTAAAGAAGCGTTTAAAATTAATATATCACTTATTGTGGTTCTAATCTTCTACAAAAGATTTGGGCATGAGAGAACTCATCATTGGATTATATGTTTCGATCACTTTATATGCTTGATTTATTAAAGTGAAACCATAACTATTTTGTTACAATATTTGATTGTTGGTTGATCAAATTTTTAATTAAGACTGTTGGTTGATCAATTTATATGCTTGATTTATTAAAGAAAATCCAATGATTGAAGAAAATGAAGGACTTGATGAAAAGCATAAAAATGTATTGATGTTTCTTTTATTTGATCAACTTTCATGAAAATCAATGCCTTCTATTTGTGTATACCCTTTTGCGACTAATCTTGTTTTGTAACGTTCAATTTCTCCAATAGGTTTGTATTTAATCTTGTCGACCCACTTTGAGTCAACAACTTTCTTGTTAGGTGGTAAGTGAGCCAAGGTCCATGTGTTGTTTGCTTCAAGTGCACTTATCTGCTTTTTCATGGCAGTTATCCAATTTGGATTTTTGATCGCCTGATGATAGTGTTTAGGCTCATTTTGAGTGGAAATGGCCATCAGAAAAGATTTGTGATTGCTAGTGAAATTTTTATAAGACATAAAGTTAGATAAATGATGTATCGTCGAGGTTGATGCTTGGCATCCGGAGAAGAATGGTCAATTGAGGGTGTTAATTCCACTTTGTATTCTTCAAATCTTTGTAGCTTTGTTCTAGTTCTTTCGGGTCTCTTGGCTTGTTTGATGTCAATGTTGGTTTCATGAGAGATGTTTTATTGATTTGTGAGCCATAATTACTAGAGAATGGCATTCATGGGCTGCCAAGAGGAGTTTCATGTTGTGGGCTGTTATATGTAGGCCCACATTGGGTAACAATGGGTTGTTGGGTTTCCACATCGATAAGTTGTTAGGTCTCCAGATTAATGGACTGCCCATTTTTTTTCTTCTTCAATTATTGCGGTGGGAATTTCAAATTGCTTATTGTTGTAAAAAGAGGAAATAGGAGAGGAAAGGGTACAAAAAATATACTAAGGACTAAAAATTAAACTTCGAATACAATGCCCTAGTAAAATAGATTACAAAAATGTTCGAAGACCCAAAAAAAACAAAAAAGCAAACTTCGACTCATTACAACACTTCGACCCTGACAATCTCCCACTTTGTAATCGAAGTCGATGCCTTCAGTTTGTAAGAAGGGTAATGGAGTACAAAAAAACTCTTCGAACCTCTGTATACCATGAAATAATTTTCTTAAACTCCTTCTTGTCACCTTCATTGTTCTTCTTGCAGTGGTTCATACGAACAATCAAGTTCGTATATTGTGATGTAGAGTATCTCTCCACTTCGCTTGCTTGGAACAAAAATCGCTTCGCTTTTCCAGCTTTGTCTTTTCCGGCGAAGACTAGTCCAAAAGGCTTTAAACAAATTTCTCCATCAACATATTTCTTCAATTTAGCCTGAGTCTTTGAAGGGGCCATTGCGGCTTTGATCTCCATTCCGTTGTCAGTACCCAAATCCACATCAGTTAGTGCTAGGCACTCATAGTAATTTTCTATAAAGATCTTGATGTGAGCACTCCAAGCTTAAATTCCTCTGGTTCTGTGTTTTGAAGATAAGAGAATGATTTGTCTTTCAAAAGCAATGCAACTTGTAAAAGGTCATACAAGTTCATCAATGGAAAATCTGCAATTGTGAATTCGCAAATATTTCCATTTGCCCTGGCCAACACATACTTAATGTTTTGGACTGTGTTTTCAAAAACCACATCCTTTTTCATACTGATCACCTTCCTGACTTTGATCAGTGACCATACCTCCTCAGGTGCTTTTCCAAGTACAGCATGAAAACAAATTTTCATGTGTGTGCCTTCATCTTTTTCCTTGAAATTCCCTTCAGCTTTGAACTATGGCATGATAAACATCATTTCGTTTATTGGGAAATCCAACTGGCATAAATCAGTATTCGTGATCACATAACTATGCTTTGGCTTTTTTTCGAATGAGTACATGTGATTGAAAACAACCTTGGCTTCGATTGTCTCGTAGTTATAGTGTTTTGCTGGATTACCTTTATCCTTCCCCTTCGAATCACTAGCCCTCTGAGTCATAATGCTTTGAATGAGCCTCATTTTTTCCAGTTCAGCCTCTGTTTCCGCCTTCTTTTAATCTTTTGATTTTTCAACAAGAATTGATTTCCCTTTGTCTTTTGAAGCAAGTTTTTTAGTTACTTCTTTTGGCTTCGAATCACTCCCACCAGTTTCCAATGGTTTACCAATCATAATTCCTTTCGAAATTGGTCTTGCCGTTGGCATTGTTGTTACGATAGTTGAGGTCACTGGTTCAACAGAAACTATCACCGGTTTTGCTGAAGGGATGTTCAAAGAATAAACTTTTCCTACTACTTTCGCATCTTCTTCACTTGACTTCCTTTCTCCCCCTTGCACCCCTGTGAAAACAGGAGGGGCAGTTGTTGTGGGAAGAAGACTAGATATGCGAAAAAGCGGTGCAAGCTGCTTGTTGAGTATGGCTTCGAATTGAACAAACTTCTGAGATAGAAATTCCGGAGTAATCAATGGAGATGAAACCGGTCTTTCTGAAATTTCCTTTAACTCCTTGAGCAGTTTTATCACTTCCTCAAAACTTGCAGTTTCGGATGTTGAGATTTGAGTTATCTGAGGCCTCAAACCTTCATACAACTTAATGAAGCGAGTGACTGCATCGCAAATGATGTCGACCTTTTGATTCACAGATGCATAATCATGGTGAACAGCGGCAACTTCTTTTTTGCATTTCTTCGCGGAGTTCACGAATTTGCATGTTGACATCTTCCCTCACCTTCTTGACATCCTGAATGAAAAGAACATGTCTTTCTTTTGCCACATGCCAGAGACTTTGTTGATTATCCGTGATTCCATTTTCTTTATCATAGTATCAATTTCCAAACTTAATACTGATGAACCTCCTCCAAGATCGTCTTGAGATTGAATTATGGAATTCAATTTTTGATTAAGAATCTTATACTGCTTCATGGTCATTAGCATGTGATCGGGAAATTCCTCTTCATCTTCATGAAATTCCAATTCTTCAAATGTACCTCCAAACCTCTCATTATCAGTTTCAGTCTCCATTTCAATGGGTTCTTGAATAAGTGAAGGTGGTTTGGGTGTGTCAGTTGATTGAGAAGAAAAAATGGAAGTAATAGGTTGATTGATAATTTGTTCGAAGGTAGGTGAGTCTGTGGTTGACGTAATGGGAATAGTGGATGGTGTTACAGAAACACTTGTTTTGAATGGAGTAGAGATAACATGACCTTGATCTTCATGTTTCGAACCTCCTTTACCCATATCGACATTTGCATCCGTATTAGATATGTGTGCAGGGATGCCTGAAGTTCGAACCTCCTTAAAAATTGATTTAGCAATTGAAACTTCGGGTGGTATGACATCTGTCTTCTCAGGAGTGGAATTTTGAACAAGATGAGTGAACTCTGGTGTCTCGGGTATTCTTTCATCTTCGTCTGTGGACTTAGTAGATATAAAAAGCTTTCGAGTCTTCTTCTTCTTCTTCGTTTGTGACAAATGTTTTGCCACATCCTCAGCCCGTCGTTTCTTAGACACAGGAGAAACAGGTGTTGACACTTCTCTAATTAACACTCCTTGGTGAGAAATCTGAGGTTTTCGAACCATTTTCTGTTTAGGTTACTTGCGTTTGTGAGTAGATTTCATCTTGATTCTTCGAAACATCCCAGTTTTCGAAGAAATGATAACATTCTCTTGAGTTTCTTCGATGATTGGCTCAATCACCTAGGTCTCATCAACCGATACTTCAACAGTTGTAGATGCTTCAACATTTGCATTCTTCTTCTTTGGAGACTTTGAGGATTTTGAATCCTTTGTTTTCTTTTCAGAGGAAGCAGGATCATCCTTCTTCGACTTTTTGGACTTCTTCTCTTCCCTAGCCAACAAGATCCCAGTTGGAATAGAAGAATCGATTGTCTTCAGATATGCTACCAAAACCAAATTTGTAGGTTCCACCCTTTTAAGCATTGCGTCTGGAATCCGAGCAACAGTAGGAAATTCATCAGCAGCATCTACAACTTTCTTCAGATAATGATAAGATTGAAAAGTAACCTTCTCTTCGTCATTTGGTACAATAATGCCTTCCTTATTATAAAAATATTGTAAAATAAGGCTCCAATATCGTGCACACCAAATCCCATGTACAACATTTGTATGTTCTACACCCTTTTGGAATTCCTTCCATAATTGTGTAGAAAAATCTTCTTGAAGATCATAGTATAAACCTGCAATCATATCATAAACCTCCATTCTGCCTTTGTCTAAGCCAACAGTTCTTCCGGCCAAACAACGGAGAAAAATCCCAAACAAGAAATTCCATAATCGTGGAAGTCCAGACTTCTTAAAGTCACTTATCTTTGACAATGAGGGCTGATATCTCATCTCATTAAACATATGGACTATTTGTGAGAATGTGAAATCAACATAAGGAGGCGAATTCGGAATTGCAAGAATCTGGAAAAATAGTTTCTTGGATAGCCTAACCTTTTTGTCGTTCACTAGATGGAAAGTGATCATATCAGAGGCTTTGTTGTATGTTGTTGTGGATCCTTCTTGAGAAAGCCAGGATAATGGAACAGAAAACGAATTGAACATCGCGGTGGCTAACACAGAATGGTTTAGAGCAACAATGAGCATCTTTAATTCCTCCAGGTATTGTGAAACTTCACCATCCACATAGTAGTTTATGGATTGAATCTTCATAACTGGTGCAGATGAAATATCATCAGTGGAAGGATCAACATGAGCAGAAGTCTCCATTGTTAGGGTTTGAAGATGATGATGATGAACAGAGAATATTGTGAATTTTTCGTTTTGATTGTGTAAACGACTAACGAACTCCTGAATCCCCTTTCATATGTAACACTGAATTTTCAATTTGAAGTGGGATGTGTAATTAATGACATATAATGTGGCACCTTGAAAATCAGACCATTACTGTGTAAAGGTAGCCATGCGTCAAAAAGTAGCTGTCACATCACCTTGAAAACCGAACAGAATACCATATGTCATTCATACACAGCCTGTCATTATCCCCCCAAGAGAATTGTAACAGTCAGAACCCTTCAAATGGAAGCAAGGCTCTTTAACTTTTGGGATAAAAAGCAAACTCATATGCCAGATGTTCGAAATCATCAACCTGAGTTGGTAATACTCAGAACCTCAAGGATTTCGTGTGTGCAGTGTTCCAAAGAAAGTTAGATAAGAAACAATGAAAAAAAATTGGGATTTTGTGATGTCAAAAATTTGACATAAAGGCAGTCAAACCCCGGGCAAAGGTTGCTTTGTTAATCATCAAGAAAGAGGATCAACAGCTTGTGTATGTTCCCGTGAATTACAATCGAATACTTTTTGATAAGTATCAAAGGGCTTCTTTTGAGAATGCTTCTTGGGTAGGTTCAAAATTTTGTTACATGTCAACCTAAACATAAGGTGATAAAGTGTAATAGAAATGACTTGTGTGACCAGTGTAGTTAGTGACAAGTTGCTTTGATAGATTTTAATCATGACTAGGACATACAAATAAAACTCACACGAAAATCATATTCAAGGAAAAAATTTATGTAATGGATCTTGTTGGGTAACAAACATTGTGGGTTTTGAATGTTTGATCAAGACCACGCATTCGAAATGAATATAATTTGGAGTTTCGAACTTTGGTACAGAAACAAAAGTTTCATGAAAATCTGGAATTGAGTTCCTCGTCAATTCCTTAATTTGTAAGAAATTTGGGTTTCACTTTTATCACGGACTCATGATGTCAGATCATAAACACAGAGTTTTGATATATCTAAGTCTCGATGGGTTTGATCAAAGATCTCTCGAACATATGTCTTTGTGTGTGATCGTGTAAGAATGTTATGGATGAAAAAGATTGGTAAAAGACACGAAAGGTACCTCTATTATGTTTTTGGACCAAACAGGAAACTCTTAACTCATTTTGAGAAGAGTAAGGTAGCTCAGAGACTAATGTGAATATAAGCCTGATTGGGAAGAAATTTTCATATGAAACTTTTCATTAAGGATTTCGTACACACACATTGAGTCATGGAGGCTTTGGACAACATGCAGTAGCATGCTTCTAGGGACAACCTAACTAGTTCGAATGATGAAAAACTTATCGATTCATATGAAAAAAAATTGTACTTGACCCTAATACTGCCTGCATTGTCCCATCTGAATCGTCATCATAATCTGTAGCAAAATACTAAAAAGAAGTAAAAAAAAAATTGTTGTTTTGAATTCTTTGAAAATACCGACAGAGAAAACGAAAATCTTTTTGGATTTTTGATTTTTCAAAAATTTAAGGACAAAACAAAAGAAAATCTTTTTGAATTTTTGATATTTCGAAAATTTAAGAACAAAACAAAAGAAATTTTTTTTGGATTTTTGATTTTTCGAAAATTTAAGGACAAAATAAAAGAAAATCTTTTTGCATTTTTGAATTTTCGAAAATATGAAAAGGATATTGTATTTGTTGCAAACAGACGAATTTTTATGATTCCTTTATGAGTGACAAATATACGAATTCGAAGCGGTCGAAGCGTTGGCCAAGAATTTACAACACCAAAAAAAAACTTCGACTCATTACAACACTTCGACCCTAACAAAAATGACTGCAATGATGACTGATGGACAAGTTACAAAGGTTGATTCTATAAAAGTGCAGAGTGAGAATGATCTTTTTGGGTACGATAGTTACACGTACTTAACTTGGGATGATTTTGAAGTTGTTCTTACAATGGATGAGTTGACTGGTGCTGTCATTGTGTCTTATAAGATGTAAGTGCAAGAAATTTAATTTAAAAAAAATTGTTTCTTAAAAGAAATTTTGTTTAATGAATTTAGTGTTTGTATGATGTCACACCCCCAAACTGGAACGGCGGAAACGTTCGGGGGCGGATGACTTCATGTGGTAACGTAACAAATGAATACATAGTAAAGAAAGCAATACAACCATCATATATATAATTGAAAGTTTACATTGTTTAAAAGTATACATGTTCAAAATCAATTACATTATGATGTCAAAATATGAAATTAAACTGGCGCCGCAGCTACCCTTCTCCAAAATCTGTTTGTTACCTGTAATTACTGAATCCCTGGGACATACAAGTAGTTTTGAAAGAGTAGATCAGCATTTAAGCTGGTGAGTTTCATAAGTATTTAATGACAATTTTTGTATGAAATGAAATGTTTTTGTTCTTTGTTTGCATGTTCCTAGAAAATCCTATATTTTCTACTAGTATAATTGTAACCTTCTTTCAGGACAAATGCTTGTTTCTAGTAAATGTATGTAAGTGTAAAGATTTCAATTTGTCTGAAAAACCCCGTAAATCATTGTGTTTTCAATACCCCATGTTAGTTTTATAACCATGCTATTGACAAGGAATGCTTATACACAACGTTCTTCAGGCGTTGGAATGTTCTGACGTTTGTCACCCCAAAAGGTGGACTGTAGCTAACAGTTAGGGCGCAGGTTGTCAAGCCCGTATAGATCTATTCACAAACACCATGCTCCCCCTCCAAGGGATTCTGGTATATAATACAGGACTTGAAATGTGTACTTGAACGTACGTGAAGTTAATGTCTCACAAAACTTAGTATAAAACAGATTTACGTGTGAAAACGTTCGTTCGTTATTGTATATGAAAGTAGCTTATCGAAATAGTATTTCCATGTATGTAAAAGTTCGTAGTATTCTCGTAAAACTATACCTATTATAGTTTCCTAAAAGTTTGTTTCATTTGTTAAATAAACCCTTAGTGAAAATGTTCACTTGTTATGAAAAGTGTAGTTTTTGTAGTGCCAAAACCGTCACACATAATGTAATATAAGCAACGTATATGATTTATATAAATACCTAAATCATTTCTCATTTCAAAAGATAAAATGTTGTCGTGTTATACTTTGCATATGAAAGATTCCTTTTTATAGTTTCAAATCACATATGATTCCTTTGATAAAACGCGTAAAGTGAAAGTTTATATAACCCCCGATAATAACAGAGTATTTTGCTTGTATTCCCCCCTTAAAATCATATAAAAGTACTTATAATACATTTAAAAATGTGAATTATAGGGGTATGAACTTGCTTGTAAGATCGGAGGTTGCGGGATGAGAAACCGGACAAAATTTCGGCTTGCGAAAGTGTATTTCCTCGGGATTCTCGGGAATCTCGGGGGCACGAACGACCTTCGGGACTCGAGCAAAGTGATCGGGGCTTCGCGGTAGTGTGGGCACGGAAATCGAGGCAATATCGTGAGAGAAATGAGAGAGATGGGGTGTTTTTCCCAGAACTCTCGCATCTCTATTTATAGGGGTCTGAGAAGCCTCGGTACGCGGGGCGTACTCGTGCGTCATGCGTGACCGAGTCCTCGACTGCCTCGCTTCGGATGGGATGGGACGGGCAGGCTCGCATAGGGGCGACGTGGACGAACCGAGACCAAGGCCTCGCGTACGCGGGGCGTACGGGGTTACACGGCGCGTAACTCGGATGAACACGCTGACTCCCCCTTCGGATAATACCGGATTTTTGATTTAAATTTATATATAATTTATTTAATAAACTTGAAAAATTCATATCTTCTTCATACGAACTCCGTTTTCGACGTTCTTTATATCCCCGTGAAGGTGAGACCATACTCTACAACTTTCGTTTAGATTCCGTCGGCAAATTCCGAAATTATTTTTATTATTTATTTTTAAAAGGTCGCGGTAAGAAAATTTCTTTAGAAATTCATAACTCCTTTATCTGACGTCGGTTTTTGCCAGACTTTTTACTGCTGAAATACCATTGATGAGACCTTCGATTCTCGTTTAGGTCATTCCGGCCAAAAGTCGCTCGATCTCTGATTCGAGTTTTTAGTCGTCTGCCGTTAAGTCGAACTTGAAAAATTCCTAACTTTCTTATACGAAGTCGGATTTGAGCGTTCTTTTTATGTACGATCATGGTTTAATGACATCTATCATAAAAGGTAATTTAATTAGTGATTTTTGGATATTTTATTTTCGAAGAAAATTTTATTACAATTAACGTGGTTACAATACTTGACTTTTTAGGTCATTTACATGTAGTTGAAATATCGGGTTGTCACATCATCCCCCCGTTAGAGGGAATTTCGTCCCGAAATTTAAAGCAAGAAAGATACAGGTGAATCAGAGAAAAAGATGTGGGTACTTTTGTTTCATCTGATCCTCGTGTTCTCATGTGAATTCAGGTCCTCGCTTGGCATTCCAGCGGACTTTCACGATGGGTATGCGACTTTGTTTTGTTTGTTTGACCTCTCGATCCATGATTTCTACCGGTTCTTCCACGAAGTTGAGGCTCTCGTTGATCTTGATCTCGTCAAGTGGGATAACAAGAGTCTCATCGGACATACACTTTTTCAAATTCGATACGTGGAAGGTTGGGTGTATGTTACTAAGTTCACGTGGTAGATTAAGTTTGTAAGCTACAGGGCGATTCTGGCGAGAATCTCGAAAGGCCCTATGTACCTTGGTTTTAGCTTTCCACACTTTCCAAAGCATATCAAGCCTTTCCATGGCGAGACTTTTAATAGTACACGGTCTCCTACTTGGAATTCCTAAGGTTTTCTCCGTTGATCAGCGTAGCTTTTCTGTCGGTCTCTAGATGCTTTCAACCGTTCACGAATCTGAACGATCTTCTCTGTCGTTTCTCGTATGATTTCCGGACCGGTGAGAGTGCTTTCAGTATCTCGTCCTTTAGCTAATTGTTTGTCGCCAACTTCGGTCCAGCACAGAGGGGATCTGCACTTGCAGCCATAGAGGGCTTCGAATGGAGCAGCCTTTATGCTCGTATGATAACTATTGTTGTATGAGAATTCAACAAGAGGTAAGTAGATATCCCATGCCTTTCCAAAGTCAATCACATAGGCTCTCAGCATATCCTCCAAAGTTTGTATCATTCTCTCACTTTTCCCGTCTGTTTGCGGATGGTAGGCTGTACTCATGTCCAATCTAGTCCCTAGGGAACTTTGTAGTGACTTCCAGAACCTTGATGTAAATCTACTACCTCTATCGGAGATAATGGACATCAGAACCCCATGCAATCGTACTATTTCCCTTATGTAAGTTCTTGTAAGCCTTTCCATCTTGTCAGTCTCCTTGATTGGCAGAAAATGCGCGGATTTGGTTAATCTGTCGACGATGACCCATATGGTATCAAGTCCACCCGTTGTCTTGGGCAACTTGGTTATGAAATCCATAGGTGATCCGTTCCCATTTCCATTTCGGTATCTCTGGTTGTTGTAGTAATCCTGAAGGTTTCTGGTATTCGACCTTAACCTTAGCGCAAGTAAGACATTTACTTACAAAGGTATCAATCTCTGCTTTCATGTTAGGCCGCCAGAGTTTCTTAAGATCCAAATACATTTTATCTGAACCTGGGTGAACAGAATACCTCGTGCTGTGCGCTTCAGTCATGACCACGTCCCTGAAACCACCATGTCTTGGGGTCCAAATACGGTCGATGAGATAATAGGCTCCGCCACCCTTAACTTCTAAATTCTTTTCCATTCCTCTCAGGGATTCACCCGTCACATGCTCGGGTTGTAAAGCTTCCAGTTGAGCCTCTTTAATTTGTGTGGATAAGTGGGAATGGATGGTCATATTCAGAGATTCGACTCTCCGAACAGTGTATTCTTTTCGACTGAGGGCGTCAGCTACTACATTGGCCTTGCCAGGATGATAACGAATCTCGCATTCGTAATCATTGAGTAACTCGACCCATCGTCGTTGTCGCATGTTGAGCTCCTTCTGATCGAAAATGTATTGAAGGTTCTTGTAGTCGGTGTAAATAGTACTCTTTGTTCCGTACAGGTAGTGTCTCCAGATCTTCAAAGCAAATACCACTGCTCCCAACTCTAGATCGTGTGTCGTATAGTTTACTTCGTGTGTTTTAAGTTAACGGGAGGCATAAGCAATAACCTTACCTCGTTGCATAAGAACACAACCAAGCCCTTGATTCGATGCATCGCAATACACTACAAAATCCTCTATCCCTTCGGGGAGGGATAGTATTGGTGCGGTGCATAAGGCTTGTTTCAGAGTTTGGAACGCCTTTTCTTGTTTTGTTTCCCAGCCAAAGACCACGCCTTTATGGGTTAACGTAGTAAGAGGTTTTGTGATGCTAGAGAAGTTCTTTATGAATCGGCGATAGTAACCAGCTAGACCTAGAAATTGACGAATCTCAGTGGGTGTCTTTGGTGCCGACCAGTTCTCAATGGCCTTAATTTTGGAGGGGTCCACGTGTATCCCTTTTTCGCTAACAACGTGGCCCAAGAATTCGACTCGTCTAATCCAAAATTCACATTTAGAGAACTTAGCATAGAGCTTCTCTGATCGTAGTGTTTCTAAGACCTTCCGTAGGTGTTAACTATGTTCTTCCTTACTTCGGGAGTAGATAAGTGTATCATCGATGAATACAATGACGAATTGATCCAAGTAAGGATGGCACACTCTATTCATTAGATCCATGAATACTGCTGGTGCGTTGGTTAATCCGAACGACATCACTACAAATTCATAGTGTCCATAACGGGTTCGGAGGGCTGTCTTGGGAACGTCTTCTTCTAGCACTGGTAATTGGTGATACCCGGATCATAGATCTATCTTTGAGAAGTAGCTCGCTCCTTGAAGTTGATCAAATAGGTCGTCAATGCGGGGTAGAGGGTAACGATTCTTGACAGTGAGTTTGTTCAACTCTCGGTAGTCGATGCACATCTGGAACGATCCGTCTTTCTTCTTTACAAACAAGACTGGTGCTCCCCAAGGTGAGAAACTTGGTCTGATGAATCGTTTTTGGTGAAGTTCATTAAGCTGACTGGAAAGTTCTTGCATCTCTGCTGGTGCCATACGATAAGGCGATTTTGCTACAGGGGTAGCCCCTGGAATTAAGTCGATTCTAAACTCGACTTGGCATTATGGTGGTAATCCTGGTAGTTCTTCTGGGAAGATATCGGGGAAATACCGTACCTCCGGGATGCTATTTACATCTTTTACCTCCCGACTCGTATCGATGATGTGTGCAAGAAATGCCTGATAATCCTTCCGCAAACACTTTCGAGCTTGGATGCAAGAAGAGATGCGAAGGTTTGTACTTGATTGGTTGTCGTAGATCACTATTGTTTCATGGTTAGGAAGATTTAGACGAATGGCTTTTTCAAAGCACATGATGTCGGCGCGAAGAGGACTTAACCAATCCATGCCAACTATAACGTCGAAACTTTTTCTGTGGACTGGCATAAGGTTAATTGGCAAAAAGTGACCGTCTAAAGGTAATGTACAACCCATGTATATGCAATTACTGTTTTCCGTTTTCCCATTTTCCATTTCTACAGTAAATGATTCTTCTAACATGCTAGGTTTACGTTTAAGTAAGTGAATAAAGTTTTGGCTCACAAAGCTTCTCTCTGCTCCTCTATCGAATAGGATGCATGCATATGAATTATCGAGAAGAAACATACCAGCAACTACTGTAGGACCAGCTACGGCTTCCTCGTGACCAATAGCTAATACCCGTCCCACTCCGCCGGATTTGCTGCCTTTGGGCAGTTTCTTTTGTAGTGGCCCACCTCGCCACAACCGTAGCAGGCTTGGCCTAAACCAGCACCAGGAACTTGAGTAATCGGTTTTGCAGGGGCCTTACAGAAACGGGCAGTGTGCCCCTTTCTGTTGCATTTGGAGCACTGCATTTCCCGACATGGTCCGTGGTGGTGGTAATTGCACTTGGTGCACTTTGGGAGGTTGCCTACATAAGGCTTTGTTGGGTAGAGACTTGTAGGAACGGTAGTAGGTACCGTCGCAGCGTTCACGGCAACCAGTTGTTGTTTCTTCGAGGATTCTTGGGAAGATCCACCCTTCCCCTTATTCCACCCTCTCTTCTTCTTCTTGTTGTTATTGTTGTTTCCCTTGTGTGGTTCTGGTGTAGAAGTTGCTGAGTGTTGATGATTTCCGTAATCAACGAGCGATTGTGCCAGCTCCTTGGCACTTTCAAAGTGTTAGGTTTGGAAGCTAACACACTTGACTGAATTTGGGGCGACAGTCCCCAAATGTATCGCTCTATTTTCTTGCTCTCGGGAGGAATCATATCCGGGCAAAGGATTTCCAGCTCGCAGAATCTATTGGTATAAGTTGCTATGTCGGTACCAATCATTCCCAGAGTCCAGAGTTCGTGCTCAAGCTTTTGAATCTCTCCTCGTGGACAGTACTCCCTCATCAACATGATTTTCAAGCTCTCCCAGCTTATCGAGTTTTCCACTATCAGGGTAAGTACCTTAACATGGCCATTCTACCAAGTTAAAGCCCTATCAGTAAACGTGTAAGTTGCAAACTTGACCTTGTTGTGCTCGGGGCAGGAGCAGATTTCAAACACTGATTCCGTTCTTTCAATCCACTGCCTGAAAACCATCACACCACCCGTTCCATTAAACATCTGGGGCTTAGCATTCGTGAAGTCTTTATAAGTGCACTCCCGGGGTTTTCCATGACTATCACCATGGTTGGAAGGATGTATGCCAATTCCTGAACCCGTAGTAACAGGAGTATTGATTTGTGACATGTTAGCTGCCACAGCTGCAGTGACTGCTGCCTGGAACATGACAACATCAAAATGAGGAGGTGAAGGTGGTGGTGGTATTGGTGTTTCGTTGTTAGGGTTACATCTGGGATTCCTGCGTGGCGGCATCTTTAACTATATGTTTAAAAGATGATGATATGGATAAGAATAAATGAATAATGAATGTGTCTCATGAACTAAATTGCTATAGTTCAACAACAGATGATAGTATGAGTTTTACAGATAGAAGAGCGAAGGTTATTCGTAAATCCGAATATATGAACAAGCGTATGGTTTTTCCGTAATATTTTAAAGACTGAATGCGATACTCAACGTAGTTGTAATAGCATGCGAATTATATTAATATAATAGATAATACAATGATCACGAAAATTTGACCCTTAAAAGGGTCTCCGATTGCAAGAATTTAAAGGAAGCAAAAACTTTTAGCCGAAGTCCTATCTGATAACAAAATTTGAGGTTTTTGCAAGTACTACTTGCGACGTGTGTTGCGCTTGGAGCTCGATTCCGCATCCGATTGCTTCGACTCCATAAGAAGCCTATCGAAGGCGGCTTGTTGCTCCCTCAATTATGCGAGGGCTACATTCGTTTGTGCTTGGAATGCTTCGGCGCGGAGGTGGATGTCGTTCTGCAACATATCCAGGCGGCGGATATCGGTCGTGTGGACTTGTACTTCCACGTTGGCCTCTCGGATTCAGTTTGCTTGAACCCCCGATTGGTAGGACTGGTTGGCCAGTTTACCTACCATTGCCGGAAGTGCTCGGTCGGCTGAACCTCCGTCCCTGATGTCGTAGAAGTCTCGACACATTCCGTAGGGAGAGCTTATCCCTTGTTGTTGGCTCCAGTGGATGAGGTGACTTCCCCAAACGGGAGTCGGTCCTAGGAAGTTCCTCCTAATGGGTGGAGGGTTGATTATCTCCGGTTCCGAGTCTGTCCCAGATTCATCCCCTCCATCCAACTCAATAGGCTCTTCGTCCTCCTCCGGATCCTCTTCAATCCATCCTCCGTTGCCTTGTTGTGGGTAGTAGGGGTCTCCATGCGGGTGAAATCCAGCCATTTGACTATACGAGAATAGGGTTATAAGATTTGAACAAAACTTGAGACATGTAATACTAATTAATCTAGTGTATGCACCAAATACTCCTATAGTATTTTAAATTGTATGTTAGATACTAGTGTCTATTTTGTTAAGTTTTGACTTGTTGCTCACTACGATCATTCCTTGACATAAGTTAGTCAAATTTCGGATAAACATAGTTGATCAGGCTATATTTGTCCCAAATTTGATTACACATCTCGAGAACTAATCGTAGTGTCCAACTTATCTTAATACTTTTTGTATAATTCTTATCATAAAAATGTGCCGTTGTATGCATGTATTTAGGATTTTTATAACCTAAAATAATCAATTTATGTGAAATAAGGATTTTAGGTACAAAAACTTTTGTCAGAGACTTTGAGTCCCTAAGAATTTATAGTTTGTATATCTTATGAGGTTCGATATACTTAGTTCACTATAAACATTGCTCTGATACCAATCTGTCACACCCCCAAACCAGAACGGCGGAAACGTTCGGGAGCGGATGACTTCATGTGGTAACGTAACAAATGAATACATAGTAAAGAAAGCAATACAACCATCATATATATAATTGAAAGTTTACATTGTTTAAAAGTATACATGTTCAAAATCAATTACATTATGATGTCAAAATATGAAATTAAACTGGCGCCGCAGCGTCCCTTCTCCAAAATCCGTTTGTTACCTGTAATTACTGAATCTTTGGGACATACAAGTAGTTTTGAAAGAGTAGATCAACATTTAAGCTGGTGAGTTTCATAAGTATTTAATGACAATGTTTGTATGAAATGAAATGTTTTTGTTCTTTGTTTGCATGTTCCTAGAAAATCCTATATTTTCTACTAGTATAATTGTAACCTTCTTTCAGGACAAATGCTTGTTTCTAATAAATGTATGTAAGTGTAAAAATTTCAATTTGTCTGAAAAACCCCGTAAATCATTGTGTTTTCAATACCCCATGTTAGTTTTATAACGATGCTATTGACAAGGAATGCCTATACACAACGTTCTTCAGGCGTTGGAATGTTCTGACGTTTGTCACCCCAAAAGGTGGACTGTAGCTAACAGTTAGGGCGCAGGTTGTCAATCCCGTATAGATCTATACACAAACACCATGCTCCCCCTCCAAGGGATTATGGTATATAATACAGGACTTGAAATGTGTACTCAAACGTACGTGAAGTTAATGTCTCACAAAACTTAGTATAAAACAGATTTACGTGTGAAAATGTTCGTTCGTTATTGTATATGAAAGTAGCTTATCGAAATAGTATTTCCATGTATGTAAAAGTTCGTAGTGTTCTCGTAAAACTATACCTATTATAGTTTCCTAAAAGTGTGTTTCATTTGTTAGTGAAAATGTTCACTTGTTATGAAAAGTGTAGTTTTTGTAGTGCCAAAACCGACACACATAATGTAATATAAGCAAAGTATATGATTTATATAAATACCTAAATCGTTTCTCATTTCAAAAGATAAAATGTTGTCGTGTTATACTTTGTATATGAAAGATTCCCTTTGATAGTTTCAAATCACATATGATTCCTTCGATAAAACGCGTAAAGTGAAAGTTTATATAACACACGATAATAACCGAGTGTTTTACTTGTATTCCCCCCTTAAAAGCATGTAAAAGTACTTATAAAACATTTAAAAATGTGAATTATAGGGGTATGAACTCACTTGTAAGATCGGAGGTTGCGGGATGAAAAACCGGACAAAATTTCGGCTTGCGAAAGTGTATTTCCTCGGGATTCTCGGGAATCTCGGTGGCACGAACGACCTTCGGGACTCGAGCAAAGTGATCGGGGCTTCGGGGTAGTGCATGCACGGAAATCGAGGCAAGATCGTGAGAGAAATGAGAGAGATGGGGTGTTTTTCCCGGAACCCTCGCATCTCTATTTATAGGGGTCTGAGAAGCCTCAGTACGCGGGGCGTACTTGTGCATCATGCGTGACCGAGTCCTCGACTGCCTCGCTTCGGATAGGACGAGACGGGCAGGCTCGCATATGGGCGATGTTGACGAACCGAGTCCAAGGCCTCGCATACGCGGGGTGTACGGGGTTACGCGGCGCGTAACTCGGATGAACACGCTGACTCCCCCTTCGGATAATACCGGATTTTTTATTTAAATTTATATATAATTTATTTAATAAACTTCAAAAATTTCATATCTTCTTCATACGAACTCCGTTTTCGACGTTCTTTATATCCCCGCGAAGGTGAGACCATACTCTACAACTTTCGTTTAGATTCCGGTGGCAAATTCCGAAATTATTTTTATTATTTATTTTTAAAAGGTCGCGGTAAGAAAATTTCTTTAGAAATTCATAACTCCTTTATCTGACGTCGGTTTTTGCCAGACTTTTTACTGCTGAAATACCATTGATGAGACCTTCGATTCTCGTTTAGGTCATTCCGGCCAAAAGTCGCTCGATCTCTGATTGGAGTTTTTAGTCGTCTGCCGTTAAGTCGAACTTGAAAAATTCCTAACTTTCTTATACGAAGTCGGATTTGAGCGTTCTTTTTACGTACGATCATGGTTTAATGACATCTATCATAAAAGGTAATTTAATTAGTGATTTTTGGATATTTTATTTTCGAAGAAAATTTTATTACAACTAACGTGGTTACTTTTTAGGTCGTCTACATGTAGTTGAAATATCAGGTTGTCACATATGATAACAATGTATTGTTTAACAAAATAAAGTATGGCCCCACATAAAGATATCACGGAATTTTCTTTGTGAACCCGTCATTAATCTCGCCAAGTACGCGTAAAGGGAAATCTAAGAATATTGATGTTGCAAGCGGAGGTTTAGCAGATTGGTTGTCTAGTAGAAAGGGCAATGAGATCATCTTTATGCCCTACAATCCCGGGTTTGATTTTGACATTTTATTTTGAAAATGACTGCAATTATGTTATTTGACTTAATTTTGTTTGTGGTTTTTGTAGAAGACAGTGGGTATTCGGTGTACTAGACATGAAATTAGATACTTGCTATTATCTTGATTCCTTGAGTTTTGGCAATTTCAATATGCAGTTGAGACAAATTGTTGATTCGTAAGTAATATAAATTATCAAAAATTTTTATGTGAATACAATAAACATCTATTTGTTAATGTTTTTTATATGGTAATGGTTCTGTACGCTACACAAAGTGGATCCAAAGAAAGGGTTAAACTAAATTGGGTTAATGTTACGGTCAACACTTAATTCCTTATTGCAATTGCAGTTTTAACTTTATTTTTTGGATCAATTGCAATGATCATTTTATATGTAATTGTGTAGTGTCCAGTTCATCCCGGATCTACCGAATGTGGCTACTACATGCTAAGGTTCATGAAGGAGACAGTGGAAGAAGGAATTGAAGTGTTGGTCAAAGACAATGTAAGGATATAGCATCCTACTCTCACAATTATAATTGAAATATTAGGTTACATGAAAAAAAACAATGTGCTTTCATTCATTTGAAAGTACAATGCTCTATTAAGAAAGAATAATTTACATTTTATGCTTATTTGTTAAATATAGCAACTTACTGTTATAGAATATGTTAATATGCTATTTTTTATTAATAAAAACAATATGCAATTTTTTTCACAGCTCGGGGATGGCAAAGTTGAGTACACAAATGATGATATCGACGAGATACGTGAAGAATGGTTAAAGTTTGTTACAGGCTTCATTTATTGATGATATGTATGGTCTTTTGACAATGTATCCAGAAAACAATGTTATGGTTAACAGTGAAATGCTAGGTATGGTCTTTTGACATGTGGTGTAATGCTAGGAAGTCTTATGACACACATGTACACGTTATTGTTAACTTTTAGTAATGTTACATAGGTAACTTGACATTTAGTGTAACTTAGGTAATCCGACATATATGTAATGTTGTTAGGTAACTTGTTTAACATTTAGATGAAAATTAATGTTTTGGTATATATATTTGTTTTTTATTATGTGTATTCACGTTGTAAATGTGTGTCGTAAATGCACGTCGTAAAGATGTATAGTCACTGGCAGGGACTTCCTTGATACGCATTGTGTGTCATAACTGGGCATCGTAAATGTGTGTCGTAAATGGGCGTCGTAATTAGAAAGCACGCAGAAGCGTGTCGTCTCTCGTTCGCATCGTTTGAGCGTTTAACAACACGTAATGCGCGTCGTAAAAGGTTGTATTTCTGGTAGTGATGGATACCCAATGGCGGTCATTTTATAGGCTTCTTCCTTAAACTCCCCTTATAGTATGGCTTCATGAATGAGGCGTAGTAGCGGTTCGACTAACTTAGCCTTATACATATATTAATAATTAAACATTTAGTTTTACATATAGTATAAGGCGTATTTGAAAACTTTTTCAAAATACTAGGTTTATGATAAATTTCAAAAATTTATGTAACTTAAATTTAATATAAACTAAATAATATTTGACATTAATCATTAGGATTAATTAATATCTAAATCAATTATTTACACACTTAAAAAATTAATCATATTAATCAATAAAATAATTAATCAAGTCAAAGATTTATCTCCTAACTTATAGGATTTTATTTTATCATCAAATATTCAACAAATTTGGATTCAGGAGATATCTAAAGCATATAATTACCAAATAAAACAGATTAGAAAGATAAACTCGAAAATTTTGGATCTATTCTGATCTCATGTCGTGAGATACAACAGATTCGAAAAATTTAGTTTTGATCAATTCACCAATGTGTAATCACATAGCCATAGGATCTGATACTACTGATGGAAAAATGTAGGTTACAAAAACATTACTCTAAGCGAAAAAACCTTTAACAATTAAATGATTAGGGAACATGCAACCAAAGAAAGATCTATGTCTTTCATATAAAGGCAACATACTATGAACTATCAAACTACAAAATTTTCCTATGAAAAATTTGAATTCATTAGTATGAATACATACTATGTTGATTGTTGAAGTAAACAACCAAGAATCCAATTGTTGATCTTTTGGAAGCAAGCACCACAAGCGTCATGCCTTTAGTGGTTCACACCCAACAAAAGCAAGAAGGAGATTATGGAGAGAGGAGGGAATAGGGAAGAAATGCAACCTAAATCTATAATGGTATGAGTGGCCGAAAGTGCTAGGGTTAGCATCCTTATATAGTGCAACCTGTAAACCCTAGATAAGCTTAAAACCAATATAATAATATTATCTTGAATTGCTAATTATCCAGCTTCCTGATTAACCTCCACGGATAATTCTAGAACCCCTAAATCCCTCCTAAAACTGGACAATGCTCTAGGTAGATTCTAGAATGCCTCGTTTTCAACTATTGAACAAATACACTTTAGTCCCTGCACTTTTAATTAATTCTATTTATCACAAAATTAATTCCAATTAATTTCTGATTAATTAAATATTACTATTTCTAATGAATATATTATTCTCATAATACATTAATAAATTATTTATTTAAATTTATTAATCTAATAATAAATCAACCTTTCTCTCCAAAAAATCATCATGTCCAATTGCTAGGTTTGAGGGCAACCCAAAAAGGATTGTGCTACTATCAATTCAAATGTATACTACTTATAGTTATGGGCTTAGACACCTAATCCAACAGCTATGTCACCGGGACTAAAGCTAAACCTTCAGTGCCTCAAGTTGAAATTTTCGATTTGTTGGTGTATATGACAACCCAAAGAGAGAGGAGGGAATAGGGAAGAAATTCAACCTAAATCTATAATGGTATGAGTGGCCGAAAGTGCTAGGGTTAGCATCCTTATATAGTGCAACTTGTAAACCCTAGATAAGCTTAAAACCAATATAATAATATTATCTTGAATTGCTAATTATCCAGCTTCCTGATTAACCTCCACGGATAATTCTAGAACCCCTAAATCCCTCCTAAAGCCGGACAATGCTCTAGGTAGATTCTAGAATGCCTCGTTTTCAACTATTGAACAAATACACTTTAGTCCCTGCACTTTTAATTAATTCTATTTATCACAAAATTAATTCCAATTAATTTCTGATTAATTAAATATTACTTTATCTAATGAATATATTATTCTCATAATACATTAATAAATTATTTATTTAAATTTATTAATCTAATAATAAATCAACCTTTCTCTCTAAAAAATCATCATGTCCAATTGCTAGGTTTGAGGGCAACCCAAAAAGGACTGTGATACTATCAATTCAAATGTATACTACTTATAGTTATGGGCTTAGACACCTAATCCAACAGCTATGTCACCGGGACTAAAGCTAAACCTTCAGTGCCTCAAGTTGAAAATTTCGATTTGTTGGTGTATGTGACAACCCGAAGTTTTTCCATCACCGTAACCCGTCACGCCCGTAAAACCCGCCTTTAGCAATTTGTTCTGATTTCGTTTTCGGGCTAAGTTATTTAAATTTATATGTTTATTATAATCTCATAAGTGTCCAAAATCCCTAGAAACTCATTTAAACGGCCCAAATTATTAAATTGAAAATTTTTAGAATTGGTCATGCCGGGTTACGCCAACTTAATCGGGTGCGACCAAAAGCCCTGTTTAACGTCGGTATCGGGTAGAATTCTACCGTGTCCCAAACCCGAACCATATATAAAGCAGTTTAAGCCTCATTTGAAGCCTTTTCTACCGTGTCCCAAACTTCTTGATCCAAAATCACTCATTTCAAGCTTCAAATCACCAAGGTAACTATCCTAGCTCCTAGTATAACATTTTTAGAATTCATTTTCGAGTTCAAATCATGATTTAGGACCGTAAACATGTGTTTACGGCCCTGGAATACTCTTGGGCCGTGAACACATATAAAATGGGTTTTGGAGCCCAAAAACCCTTCCAAACCACATTAAGAGCTTAGATATGACTTAGGGGCTTACCAAACGGGACTTAGAACACCTTGAACTCATCATTTAAGGAGTAAACATGAGTTTACTGCCCAAGAACATGCTTGGGCCGTAAACACCCATTCATAGGTAGTAAACTCCTTCTAAGGTGTTAAATTCCCATTTAAACACACCAATAGCCATGGATTAAAGTCTAGAAATAACAACAAACGAGTTAGAGGCCTTAAACTTAATGAAAACCCCTCCCATAGGAGCTTACGGCCGTAAACCCCCCAAGGATGGGTTCCTGGGCCGTAAACTCTTAAAACATGGTCAATTGATGCCCTAAATTCCATCCAAGGCTTGTAAAATGAGTTTAGATCACATGTAATTTTCCTAACACCACCAAAAGACATAAGGAATGGGTATGAGGGAGTTTACAGCCGTAAAATCCTAGTCTACTGCTGTAAACTCCATTAAATGGTCCATGTGTGAGTTTAATCCACTCATATGCCCTTGATTTGATCCTAGCTAATTTCCCCAAGTGATATTTGACCATTTAGAACCATAAAACCCATCATCCATGAGTTCACGGTCGTGAACTCATGTGAAGTTGGTCTTAGGGCCGAAAACTCCATAAGGAGTTTACTCTTGAAGAGTAAACACATTATCCAAGCCATATACGTCCTTAGATGTCACCCGGGTCACTCCAAACACTTGATTTGAAGTGTTTTTGCGTCTTGGAGTGTATAAATATATCTAATTAGTGATTTAAAGTCTAATTAGATACAATTGTATATCATTTCACATTACATAGGAACCTCGCGTGTTATCAAGCCCCGAACCGACACTTAGCATCCAATCCAACACGCTTCTTGACCGGTGAGTTCATACCCCTACCCTTTTTCAAATGTTTTTCAAAAGTTTTCAGTGGGGGGGGGGGGGGGGGGGAATACAAGCAAAAGTACAAGGAAATATTTTACTTAAAATTATTATTTCAGTTCAAATATTTATATTCTGTATGTTTTTAATATCGAAAAACTGTGCTAACCAAATAGTTCGAATTACGGAGTTAGCTTTCAGACTAATCATAGATTTCTTGATAAAGTGTTACAATCTATATTATATTTCATAATCTACGAATAATTCATACTAATCATAAATTAGAACTAATACGAATACGAATACGAAAATACAACTTGGAACAGAACCAATACGAAAGTATAACTAGGAAGAGAAGGAATACGAAAGTATAACTAGGAACAGAACGAATACGAAAGTATAACTAGGAAAAAAACGAATACGAAAACACAAATAGGAACAGAACAAATATGAAAATACAAGTAGGAACTGAACGAATACGAAAGTACAACTAGGAACAGAACGAATACGAATGTACAACTAGGAACAAAACAAATACTAAAGTAATAATGCGAATACGAATACGAATACGAATACGAATACGAATACGAATACGAATACGAATAGGATTAAGAATAGGAATAGTAATATGAATACGAATGCGAATGCGAATATGAATGAAAATACGAATACGAATACGAATAGGATTAGGAATAGGAATAGGAATACGAATATGAATACGAATGCGAATATGAATGCGAATACGAATGCGAATACAAATACAAATACGAATAGGAATAGGAATAGGAGTAGGAATAGGAATACAAATACGAATGCGAATGCGAATGCGAATACAAATGCGAATACGAATGCGAATGCGAATACGAATACTAATACGAATACGAATACGAATACGAATACGAATACGAATAGGAGTAGGAATAGGAATACGAATCGGAGTAGGAATAGGAATAGGAATACGAATGTGAATGCAAATACGAATACGAATATGAATACGAATACGAATACGAATACGAATATGAATACGAATACGAATACGAATACGAATACGAATACGAATACGAATAGGAGTAGGAATAGGAATACGAATGCGAATGCGAATGCGAATGCGAATGCGAATACGAATACGAATAGGAATACAAATATAAATATGAATACGAATACAAATATAAAGTGTGAATAATTAATATGATTAAGAATAGGAATACGAATACGAAGGCACGCATCTAGATACATTCAAGTGTAACATAACTAAGATATCAGAATACCTAGCTAATATAAAAAGTATGATAGATAATCAATCATTACATTGGGATTCAATAACTAAACTTTACTTTTAGGAAAATAAGGGTTTTTCCTGGGATAACAATTGTACATAACCAGAATCGTGTAACAAAACAGTTAACTAAACTTTACATATAAGAAAATAGGGGATTTTCTTGGATAACAAGCATTTTCAGAAAACAAACCTCTTATGAACTCACCAGCTTTATGCTAATTTTCAAACTGCTTGTATTCTCAGGTCCATATTAGACAGGTACCCATGATCTTTTAGAGAAGATGGAGCGCACAGAAGACTCGTCTTAACTTTTGTTCATCTGATATATGTATAACACTTGTAACACTTTGCTTTCAAACAAATGTAATTATTCATATGTAATGTAATGTTTTGTGTTTACTATGATTACTATGTACATTGGTTGCGATCTTCATGACGTCCTCCACCCCGGAACGTTTCCGCCTTCGGTTTCGGGGTGTGACAGATTGGTATCAGAGCCCTTGTATATAGTGAACTAGTATACCAAACCTTACATGGTATAAGACTATAAACACTAAGGGGATAAGTGCTCTGAACTAAAAGTATACCTCAAATATAAGTATTTTCAAAAGTATACAAAGTATACCCAACCGTCAAAATCCGTTATAGAAATCCTCATTCCTGCGTTGTTCCTCAATCATTCCTTGGCGATAGTTTATCTGTTTTGATAATTCATTCCTGCTTTATCGCTTAATAGAATTCTATGTCTGTCATAAAGAAATATCCCTTGTTTCATATCTCTTGATTCAATTCAGAGGACTTACCATCCTCTCTTTCCTGATCTTTTTAAATCAAGATATCTCCAAAGAAAGGACCTATCCCAAGGAACAACAACTCTCCGCCGCCATAATCTCCTTCGTTCAACAAAATTCAGAGAGCCAACTACTTCTCATAGATAGAGCTTTGAAGCATTCATTGGAATGGATTGATTGAATCTCAATCGTGCGGGTATCCTTTGTTCCGAAAAATCTATCCATCTCAACCTTTCCCCTGGTCAAACTCTTATAATCTATGACAATAAACTTAGTTTCAGCCGTTGCCATAGGTATATTCCTCTTCGACAACCCTTATGCTTGCAATCCTTTTCAATTCTAGTACTGAAAGATAAACTGTTAGCTATTCATTCGAACATCTTCATAAACGTAGTCCTCAACTAGTAACCGAAATGTTTACCATCGAGATGGTTAACGATAAGAAAGAAGGAATGTTACAATCTAAAACGCGTATCCCGAGGTACATAGAAATTTTCAAAATCCTCATTAGGATTGATTCTGTAGCCTACAAACTCCGACTACCCTCAGGACTTAGCAGCATCCAGCCAGTATCCCACGTCTCCGTCCTTAAGAAGTGCCTACCCGATGAAACCCTAGTAATTCCTTCGATGAGACCGAAACCAACGAAAGTTTGAACCCCATAATAGAACCAATCGAAATCATAGATCGAGAGACTAATGTACAAAACAAAGTCATATCTCAACAGTAAATCTTCGCTGGAAAGCCACACTAGGACTCGAATTCACTTGAGAGTGCAAGAATCCAACAAAGTAGAAGTATCTGTATTTCTTTCTGAATCCATACATTGTATCTAAAGTTTGAATTTCGGAACGAAATACCCTCTAACGGGGGGATAATGTGACATCCCGAAGTTCTTCCATCGCCGTAACCCGTCTCGCCCGTAAAACCCGCCTTTAGCAATTCATTTCGATTTCGTTTTTGGGCTAAGTTATTTAAATTTATATGTTTATTATAATCTCATAAGTGTCCAAACTCCTTAGAAACTCATGTAAACGGCCCAAATTATTAAATTGAAAATTTTTAGAATTGGTCCCGCCGGGTTACGACAACTTAATCGGGTGCGACCAAAAGCCCCGTTTAACGGCGGTATCGGGTAGAATTCCACCGTGTCCCAAACCCGAACCATATATAAAGCTGTTTAAGCCTCATTTGAAGCCTTTTCACTCTCTCTCTAACCTCTCTCCTCAAATCCAACTTCTTGATCCAAAATCACTCATTTCAAGCTTCAAATCACCAAAGTAACTATCCTAGCTCCTAGTATAACATCTTTAGTCTTCATTTTCGAGTTCAAATCATGATTTAGGACCATAAACATGTGTTTACGGCCTTGGAACACTCTTGGGCCGTGAACACATATAAAATGGGTTTTGGAGCCCAAAAACCCTTCCAAACCACATTAGGAGCTTAGATATGACTTAGGGGCTTACCAAACAGGACTTACAACACCTTGAACTCATCATTTAAGGAGTAAACATGAGTTTACTACCCAAGAACATGCTTGGGCTGTAAACACCCATTCATGGGTAGTAAACTCCTTCTAAGGTGTTAAATTGCCATTTAAACTCACCTATAGCCTTGGATTAAAGTCTAAAAACAACCACAAACGAGTTAGAGGCCTTAAACTTAATGAAAACCACTCCTATAGGAGCTTACAGCCGTAAACCCCCCAAGGATGGGTTACTGGGCCGTAAACTCTTAGAACATTGTCAAATGATGCCCTAAATTCCACCCAAGGCTTGTAAAATGAGTTTAAATCACATGTAATTGTCCTAACACCACCAAAACACATAAGGAATGGGTTTGAGGGAGTTTACGGCCGTAAAGTACTAGATTACTACTGTAAACTCCATTAAATGGTCCATGTGTGAGTTTAATCCACTCCTATGCCCTAGATTTGATCCTAGCTAATTTCCCCAAGTGATATTTAACCATTTAGCACCATAAAACCCATCATCCATGAGTTCACGGCCGTGAACTCATGTGGAGTTGGTCTTAGGGCCAAAAACTCCATAAGGAGTTTACTCTAGAAGAGTAAACACATTATCCAAGCCATATACGTCCTTAGATGTCACCCGGGTCACTCCAAACACTTGATTTGAAGTGTTTTCGCGTCTTGGAGTGTATAAATATATCTAATTAGTGATTTAAAGTCTAATTAGATACAATTGTGTATCATTTCACATTACATAGGAACCTTGCGCGTTATCAAGCCCCGAACTGACACTTAGCATCCAATATGACACGCTTCTTGACCGGTGAGTTCATACCCTTACCCTTTTTCAAATGTTTTCAGGGGGGGGGGGGAATACAAGCAAAAGTAAAAGGAAATCTTGTACTCAAAATTATTATTTCAGTTCAAATATTTATATTATGTACGTTTTTAATATCAAAAAATTGTGCTAACCAAATAGTTCGAATTACAGAGTTAGCTTTCAGAGTAATCATAGATTTCTTGATAAAGTGTTACAATCTATATTATATTTCATAATCTACGAATAATTCATACTAATCATGAATTAGAACTAATACGAATACAAATACAAAAATACAACTTGGAACAGAACGAATACGAAAGTATAACTAGGAACAGAACGAATACGAAAGTATAACTAGGAACAGAACGAATACGAAAATACAACTAGGAACAGAACAAATACAAAAATACAACTAGGAATAGAACGAATACAAAAGTACAACTAGGAATAGAACGAATACGAAAGTACAGCTAGGAACAGAACAAATACTAAAGTAATAATGCAAATACGAATATGAATAGGATTAGGAATAGGAATAGGAATACGAGTATGAATGCGAATGCAAATGAGAATACGAATGCGAATACGAATACGAATACAAATAGGATTAGGAATACAAATACGAATACGAATACGAATGTGAATGCGAATGGGAATAGGAATATAAGTAGGAATAGGAATAGGAATACGAATGCGAATGCGAATGCGAATGCGAATACGAATGCGAATACGAATACGAATACAAATACGAATAGGGGTAGGAATACGAATACGAATGTGAATGCGAATGCGAATATGAATGCGAATACGAATACGAATACGAATACGAATACGAATAAGAGTAGGAATAGGAATAGGAATACGAATGCGAATGCGAATACGAATACGAATACGAATACGAATACGAATACGAATACGAATACGAATACGAATACGAATACGAATACGAATACGAATAGGAATTGGAGTAGGAATAGGAATAGGAATACGAATATGAATGCGAATGTGAATACGAATACAAATATGAAGTGCGAATAATGAATATGATTAAGAATAGGAATACGAATACAAAGGCACGCATCTAGGTACATTCAAGTGTAACATAACTAAGATATCAGAATACCTAGCTAATATAACAAGTATGATAGATGATTAAACATTACATTGGGATTCAATAACTAAACTTTACTTTTAGGAAAATAAGGGTTTTTCCTGGGATAACAATTGTACATAACCAGAATTGTGTAACAAAACAGTTAACTAAACTTTACATATAAGAAAATATGGGATTTTATTGGATAACAAACTTTTTCGGAAAACCAAAGGAAACCTGTACATTTTCAGAAAACAAACCTCTTATGAACTCACCAGCTTTATGTTGATTTTCAAACTGCTTGTATTCTCAGGTCCGTATTAGACAGGTACCCACGATCTTTTGGAGAAGAAGGAGTGCACAGAAGACTCATCTTAACTTTTGTTCATATGATATATGTATAACACTTGTAACACTTTGCTTTCAAACAAATGTAATTATTCATATGTAATGTAATGTTTTGTGTTTACTATGATTACAATGTACATTGGTTGCGATATTCATGACGTCATCCACCCCAAAACGTTTCCGCCTTCAGTTTCAGGTTGTGAAAGTGTATACTCTGGACACTGATAACTCCAAGGTCATTACTTAGATTAACAATTCTATTGGTCAGTCTATTGGTATGCAATTGGCTAAATATGATACAACAAAGGAAGTGTGGAACCATTTAGAGAGACTGTATACTCATTCCAATTTTGCTTAACAATATTAGTTAGAATATTACATTCGTTCCCTTCATAAAAATGATATGTGTATTCAAGATTTCTATGCTACTACGTCAGATTTGTGTGTTCAGTTGGCTCTTACCGAATCTAAAGAATTAAATGATTTTAAGCCTTATATTTCTAGGAGGGAAGAACAACGTTTAGTTCAGTTTTTGATGGCGTTGCATTCTGATTTTGAAGGCCTACATGGAATGATTCTTCATCGTTCCCCTTTTCCATAGTGGATTCTATTGTTCATGAGCTGATTGCTGAAGGGACTCGAATATAGTCTCATGCGGATAAAGGGTCTAAAGAAATCTCCATTCCTACTTCCAATCCTGTCACGCTTGCTATTTCCACTAATCAGTCTTGTCAAAATCCAAGGGTTGCTTATGATGAATTTACCTTCTACAAACAGAAAAATCATTGGAAAGGTCAGTGTCCATTGTTAGTTAACAAGGATAAATTTGGTCAGACTCAGTCGGGACAACAACATAGGTCTGGTCAGCAAAAGTTCCAGCCACATTCTTCAAGTGCTTCTCCATGGATACGTCGCCCTCCACAATATGTTGTTGCTGCTGCTCCATCAGTTGACACTGTGTCAGTTGGAAACATGCCACCTTCTACATTGGATCCAAAGGTTTTTGAGAGTTTCAGACAGTATTGGCCTCAAATCCTATTTCCATGTCTACATTTATGTCTCATTATGGTCCTACTTCATCCGGTACCTCATGTATACCATTATCTTATGGATTTTAGATCCTAGTGCAACCCATCACATGTATCCTTATTTTTCATCGTTTACTTCTCTATCATGCATGTAAGATATCTCTGTTATGTCTTCTAGTGATATATCTATGACAGTCGAGGATGTTGGGTATGTTTCTATTCCTCATATATCTCTCCCTAATGTCTATTACATTCCCAAACTTACTTTGAATCTTGTTTCGGTTAGCTAGTTGTATAGGTCTGGTGATTGGGTGTTTTTTTCTGACTTCGTATGTGTTATATAGGACCAACACACTCAGAAGGTGACTGGGATCGGTAGTAGGGTGGGAGAACTTTATGTCTTGGAAGTTCTCAAAGTCTGTTGTTGTTGCCTCCAACATTGATTTGTCTTCTTTTTTGTTTAAGTCCTTTGTCTTCTTAGTTTTATCTTTGGCATTTTCTTTTGGGACATGTATATCTATCATGTTTGAGTTTTCAAGCTTCTAGTGGTGTTTTGGGTGATTTGAACACTTGTGATATTTCTGATTGTAGTGCTTGTAAACCGACAAAATTCTCTACTTTAGCTTTCAGTAAAAGTATGTCTTACTCAATTGATCTTTTTGATATTATTCATCCTGATGTGTGGGGCCTTGTACTAGTATCCATAAAGGGTGGGTCGGCATATTATGTATCTTTTATAGATGATGAGACTCGCTATACATGGGCTTATCTTATGAAATGCATATCTGATTTCTTTGGCATTTACAAGAATTTTATAGATCTTGTTAAAACTCAACATTCAGTTGTGATAAAGTGCTTCAGGTGTGACTTAGGGGGGTAAATATACCTTGAATGAGTTTAATCAGTTACTTGCTTCTGATGGTACTATACACCAGTCATCGTGTATTCATTCTCCTCAACAAAACAATATGGTTGAACGGAAACACCGTCATATTGTTGAGATAGCCTGCTTATTACTCTTGTATGTATAGGTTCCTAATGCCTTTTGTGGAGAAGCAATCTTAACTGTTGTTTATGTGATTAATCATAATCCTACTGCAATGAATTTAGTAATGTCTCCTTTTGAGAAGCTATATGGCCCCTTGCCAGACTCCTGTTCTCTTAGAGTTTTTGGATGTACGTGTTTTGTTCTTCTTCCTCATGTTGAGAGGAACAAGTTGGGCCAACATCTATTATTTGTGTATTCTTAGGGTATGGTGTTGGACAGAAAGGATATCATTACAATAATCTTGTGAGTCAGAAGTTATATATTTCCCGACATGTCACCTTTTTGGAACATATTCCTTTCTACTTGATTCCTGCTACAACCCATAATGTAACGAAGTCAGATCTTCTGTATATTGATCCTTTTGATGAGGATACAGAGGCTCGAGATTCATTTGTACCACCTGATCCTCCATCTCAGGACACAACCCCATCTTCAGAGAGCTCCTTGACTTCTCCTGAGTCCGCACCTTCGACTATTGAGATTGAAGACCCACCACCACCACCCCTCAAGAGGTCTACTCACCCTATTAAGTGATACGTTTTGAGCATTCTAACACATCCTAAGTGTACATGCAACCCTAATAACCTTGGATCTATGTTTGTCTAATTATCATGCAAAGTTGAATTCCAGGGTTATATTCCTATCTAGCATACATGGGGAACATTTTTAACTTGAATGAAAGATAGAATAACATACCTTGTTTTTGCTTATGATCCTTGAAAGCTTGTGAGCCTAGCACCCCAAGTGTGATGCCTCAAATGCTTCACACAACACCAAATTCAAAGGAGTAAACTTTGAGAGAATCTTACACTTGCAAAATCGACTCTAGCCCTCTTGTTTCTTAGTGTAGCCGATTTTGGTGGAGGAGATGGTCTTTATATAGTGTTGACACATCTAGGGTTACACCATGTAAACCCTAATGTGTCATGACTCTTCATTTCCATGACCCATGGGTTTATAACTCCCATGGAGCATCCTATGGGTGGAACCCAACTTGATGATCCATGGAGCCTCTTAGCCCACTATATAAGTGTTATTTCTCTCATTTTAGTTTATCCAATTGCATGGTGCCATGCAACCCAAATGGACCATGTCGGGTCGAGTCAAGTACATACCAAAAATAGTTATGGACTTAGACACTTTATCCAACAGTCTCCCACTTGTATAAGTCTAATAACTATAACTGCAATACTTCAGGAACCGATCGACAATCATAGCTCATTCAAGGTCTCTCGGAACTGAGAAGATGTTGATACGCCATTTAAGATAAGTGATCATATAATCCTCTATTCTAGATATCAGCCGAACAAATACATGGAACAATGTCTTACTTATTGTCCAGCAGTTTGTTTCCCGATTTCCGATTTGTTTGACAAAGAACTTAATTGAACACATCAACTTAGTTCTGACTGGGCCCGGTACATAGGTCAAAACAAAATCATTGAGGGGCCCAAATATCAGCTTCTAATCAGTGAAGGAACAGATAACATTCAACTCATATGTTTGTTCTACTACTCATTGAATTATACACAAGATCACGTTTTATAACATTGAGTTACCAATGCGTTTTCGTACAATCAATGCATAACCAACTCATAAATAACAAATCATATCTCTAGGTTTAAAGACTTATATGATATTACCGTCTCACGATCACTCGAGATAAATTCCATGAAGTGATTCCAGTGAGCATTGGTTGAGTCCAATGCTGAGAACTTATGAGCACTCATGAGTGTTGTAGCCATGTCCAACAACTTACACCTCTGCAACCAATCATGATAGTCTTGATTCATACCTACTTCCGACATATGACCGACTGTGGAGGTTCGAATAATATGATATACCAAACATAAATATTTTGGAAGTCAAAACATGCAAAAGAAATATAGTAAATGATCGAAAAGAGATAGCAACAGTTTACTCATAAATAAAACACCTTTTATTCATCATTTAATGTCAATTACACTTTAAAATTTTCAAGGTTATCTAACTACTAAATCTAATATCATCCTTCAACCCTATGCTTCGAGCATGCTGGAGATGCTTAACCCGAGTCAGTTCCTTCGTGAGGGGATCTTCTGGATTCTCATCCGATGATACCCTCTTTGCCACGAGGAGTCCTTCTATTCGATATCTGATGAAATGACATTTTCTATAGATGTGTCTGGATCTCTGTGACAACCCGATATTTTTCCAAAAGCAGTGTAACGCTCAAAAGTCAAATACAACGAAAACTATTTGGAATCAATTAAATTAACCTCAAAAATAAAGTGTTCAAATATCTAAGTTAGGATACATCAAATGTTAGATATCGTGCCAAGGTTTCCAAAAACATAAAGAGCGTTCAAAACCGGGTTATATTGAAGAAATTATAACCACTAGTATATTTACGACACACCGTTAAAACGCTATTTAACGTAAAAAGTGAAATTTCAATAAAATGCATTTTAGCCTTAAGTATCTAAACAAAAGATGTAGAGTTCGTTAGACTGTAAACATACATAAAAAGATCGCCCAAATTGGACCTCGTATGAAGAAGTTACGAATTTCCTAAGTTTCGTAACAGTAGTAGAGGGCTAAAAACTCGAATTGAAGATTTGAGTGTTATTTAGCTATCGCCACCTAAACGGAAGTTGAGGATTTCCACAATAGTAATAAAATGATAAAAAGAAAAACGAAAACCAACGTCGAATAAAGAAACTATGAATTTTTAACGGACTTTAGTAGTCCCGGCCTATAACAATATATCATTAAAAATAAAGTCAAAACTAGCCGACAGAGTCTAAATGAAAGTTGCAGAGCATAATCTCAACTACGCGTGGATATAAAGAAAGTGAAAAACGGAGCCCGTACGCAAAAGTTACGGAATTTAGAAGATGGAAGTCTAGATTACGCCCTGCGTAATCCAAGAGTACGCCCCGCGTACTAGGCCCAGTGTCAAGTCCCATCGGCTCGAGTGCTCTACGCTAGCTAGACCGGAGTCATAAGCCGTGACGCATTTTTATGCCCCGCGTAACCGAAGTACGCCCAACGTACTCCGGTAGTACGCCCCGCGTACGTGGATCCTCCAGCCTATAAATAGAGAGGTTGAGCTACGGGTTTTTGCACACTTTCTCAAACTCCCAATCACCTTCTCATACTTTCAAGCTCCAGAGACCATCCCGACGCCCTCGGTTTCCGTACCCGAGTCCCCGACAAAAGATCTACGCTTCGGAGATCCCTGAAGAGCCTGAAGACGAAGCTTTCTGTGGTCGAAGTTCTGCTCAACTCTAGCCTCTCTCTCTTCGAACCAAACGAGTGAGTTCATACCCCTACCTTTCAATTCTTTTCATGTTTTAGGGGGGAAATACAAGTACATTACACGTTAAAATATCATTTTATAAACATAAATGTAATATCTATCTTATAGAATATCGATGCAAACATCTTTATGTATAAAGGGCTAGTACATCACCAAATTATTTTCACCAGATAGAACATACTTTCTGAAAAACTATAATGGGTATAGTTAGTAGGTCAATCGTACATTTTTACATATACATCTTGATTAAAGAAATACTTTCAAACGAAGTAAAGTCAGTCTTATTGTAAATCTATTTATACTAAGCAATGTGAGATATTCAAACTTCAATGTACTCTTATGTATGCATTTCAAGCCCTGTATTATATACTATAATCTCTTGGAGGGAGAGCGTGATACTTGTGTATAGATCTATACGGGATTGACAACCCCGCACCTAAACTGTTAGCTACAGTTAGACCGGCAGGTCTGGGGTGACAAATGTCATAACACTACAACACCTGAAGAATGTTGTTATAGGCATTCAGTGTCAATAGCATGGTTATAAAACTCACATGAAAGTATAAAAACAAGCTTGATTTATGAGATTCATATATGCATTCAATTTTCTACATTATTTTGAGCACAAAGATTACCTTTATCATTCAAGAATGAAAAATACTAACACACTCCAACTTTGAGAACTTATCAAACTATTTATAGAAAATATTGGATTTTCTGAAAACTGCGTCCATTGATTTGCTACCAAAAGGACATACTTTTTCCATACAAAATACTCATGAACTCACC
The DNA here is from genome assembly GCF_052625555.1 of Lactuca saligna. NCBI lineage: Eukaryota > Viridiplantae > Streptophyta > Magnoliopsida > Asterales > Asteraceae > Lactuca > Lactuca saligna. The sequence goes on along the minus strand of NC_136417.1, from coordinate 187,499,529 downwards.
AACTTAATTGTTGACACTTTTTCGAAACCACTTGTATTTGATGGGTTTTGGTCATAAGACATCCTATGTGCTCATACAAACCCTAATGCTTGGATCTAGGTTTCTCTATTGTACATGCTTTGAATCCAAGACTATAAACCCTAATTCTAGCATTCAAGTAATCATATTAATATGTAATTAGGTTTAAGATCATACCTTGATTGTTATGTAGCAATAACAATTCCAATTCCTCCTTGTATTGACTTTGGAATGCTTAGAGTCACAAGTGTGACTCCTCTAGTGGCTTACAAACACCAAGAGCAAATGGAGAAGGTATAAGGAGAGAGGAGAGAGGTTAGAATTCGTCTCTAGGACCTCTTGGGAAGGGAATACACGAATTCATGACCCTAGGGGTGTTTATATAGGTGTAGAGATAGGGTTTCAGTCATTATCCTTATCTAGTTGATTATCCATTAAGCAACCAATAAGATAATCCTTGAATCCTTATCATACTCGAATTCTAAGGCTTTCCAACCTTAAATTCGTCCACCATATAAATAAGATAATCCTTACCTTATTTTGTAACTATCACATAATTACAAATCAGCCCCTCTAGTTTAATTAATTACATTTGATCACAAAACTAATTCTTAATTAATTATTGACCAATATTAATTAAACAAATATGATTTCTCCTTTAATATATTATTCTTATAACATATTAATAAATCATATTATCCTCTCTCTCTTTATTCATTTCTCCAATCAAGTTGCTTTGGTGAAGGCAACCCAAAAGGACCATGCACCATCGGGTCAAGTACATACCAAAATAGTTATGGACTTAGACACTAATCCAACAGTCTCCCACTTGGATAAGTCTAACAACTATTCTGCGTATGACTTCAGATCCCGATCTGCAATCGTAGCTTTCCAAAGCCGCTGTCAACTCTGATCATATCAGATACGCGTGTCCTTAGATAAGGGATCATATATTCCTCCATTCTAGATATCATATGAGACATGATTTCAAATCATTCTCTTTGTACTACTTCTCGATTTCTGATTTATGACGACAGACTAACTGAACAAATCAAATTAGCCCTAGCCCGGCCGAGCATTTACGTATGTCATCACTAAACCATCGAGGGGCCCAAAGATATCGCTTTTATCCTACTTTGGATAAAAGGAACGGATAAACTTTGATACAATGTTTGCTTGCACTCACTAACCAAATCACACACAACAATATGTTTTATAACACCAAGTTACTAGTGCGTTTTCATATTATCAATGTGCAACCGATTCGCAAGATACAACTCACACATCTCGGTTTCAAGAATATAAGATGTTATCGTCTCACAAATCACTCGTGATACAATTCATGGAGCGATCCAAGTGAGCGTGGGTTTAATCCAATGCTCAAATCATATTCGTAAGCACTCATGAACGTTGCAACAAACATTTGCTTATGTCTAATACTTTTCTAGACAATCCACACACCAATTCATGACAGTCTTCATTCATATCTACTTCCAACATATGAACGACTGTGGCCCGTTCGAATAATTCGATTATTCTTAATAAACTCAATTATTCTGGAAGTCAAAACATGCAAAGTGAAACACAAGAATAATACTAATCCCATATGGCCTCAAACTTTTGAGTATAAATAAAACTCCTTTTATTTATCACCATACCGATTACTCATTATTTGTCGTTTCGGGTAATCAACTTCTTACTTGAATTATTACACTTGTCCCATGCTCCTAGCATGCACACAATGTTTACCTATGGTTCTTACTTTTGTGAAATAGACAAATTGAGCACATTTCCAATCATTCTCATTTCACAACTCCAAATCCTTTTCATAAGTGAAAGAATATCAAATTCTTACTACTTATAGAATATGCTAGATTCTAACATTCTATGCAACTTATACTTTCGTAATGTCACTGCACAAAAGTCACAAAGACTATTGCCAATGATATTACAAAGTCTTTTATCGGAAATTGTTACAAGACAATTCCTTAGATAAGATGTCTCTCACTCAAAGTACATTCCTTTGAACATCCTTTTGCATAAAAGTTTCTAATCTAGTAATAGATTATCAATATTCAATTCCCAATGTGGATACATTTCCATATTTTCCATATGACAACTTATTCTTAATAGAATCTTATCTATTCCTAATAATGTCGATATGGTCCATCCAATATGAAAACATTTCCATATCTTCCAATACTATACTTCCAACTACTCACAAGCAACCAATCCTCGTCGAACTTGGATTGTCCTTTGATAGTTGTTTAATTATTTTAGTCTAAACCGATTCTAGTCCTTTTTCCCTCTAAATGCGCTAGACATTTGGAAAATTTTAGAATGATCAAACATTAAAGCATTTGCAATCGATCCTATACTCGAAGCGTATGGGACACGACGCATAATGTTTTATTTGCTATATTCTCAAAATTCGAATTGTGAAGAGGAATGCTGTAATGATAATCGAAAATTTAATAACACACTATTTACCTTTGACTAAATTTATTAACATTTCTCAACCTAATCCTTTAGATTTGAAATGAAGCATAATAATCTCTCCCTTAATTATAGCAAAACAACATTACAACCCTTACGACTTTGCAAGGTATAACTCTTGTTTTCTATAATTAATATTGCCAACTTGCAATAGGTGCCTTAATAATCATATAATCATAACTTTTATGCTCCCACTATCATGATGATTATTATAAACATAACACTTATGCTCCCACTATCTTCGACATGTATTCAGAAACAACTTAACTTTCAGAAAAACAATGCTTATTGAATTTATTAAGTTCATGTTTCTCATACTTAGTGCTTTGATAATATTTTATCAAGGCTTCTTGAACTTATACGCCTTTGCCTTCGATAGTTCATATGTGTGTCTAAACACTTAAGACTAATTGCCAAACCTCACAATTCAAATTATGGAAAGGGATACCATAACCATAATCGAATTCGAGAATGCAATTTTACAATCACTATCTTCTTAAATCTTTCTTAGTGAAAGCATTTCCTCACAATCATTTTCATGAAGGACGAAATCTTATGACACTTCGATTTAAACGGTGTATTTGTTCGTATCCATGTGAATTTGTTAAAAAACAAAGTTTACGACAAATTCAAACTCATATGAATCGAACTTTCTTAATCTCGATTTCTTTCCTTATGGTAGCACAACTGCCCACCATGTGTTCCAAGTCGTTAATCAGCTCACCTTTTCTTATCAATGTACTTTCCATTGATCAAGGTCCTTGCCTTTTATGCATTCAAATGAGAACTCATAGGATCCACATGCATAATTAACTCGATTGGGTTGGCACAGAAACAAACTAATGTCAACACGATAGGTTGTAAACCTCAACTCGTGTGTTAGTGATGATCGATAAGGTTTATTTGATTTGTTCTTGAAACCTTTCAAGACCATTAAGACTCCCACTGACTCCTTGACATATAAGATTCTTTTGTCAATAAACATTTCTTGACAAACAAATATTCAAGAGTTAGTGTAGTTTTTATCAAAACACTTCACAAATTGGTCCTAGTTGGTCTTTTGTCTTATCCAAGACATCACAACTTTCCACATTTGATGAATGTTATAAACCTTTAATACTTTTCACTCACATGTCACAATCTTAACTTTAAGACTTGTTATTGAAACGAAGTATGATTGACTTCTTGATTTGACCATTTCTTCAATCTTTGATTCCTCTTCTTAGACATACAATTGTACTAAGATTCACTTAGAGGATCAATTGAGATATGGTTCTTAATCATTAAGACCTATCATAAAGCATAAAAGCTACTCTCCCTTCTTCTTATAATGGAGAAACTCTTATCTTTCTGCCTACTTGATTCTTCTTATTCGTTTTGCTATTGATCTAAACCTTTTAATCAATTCAAAATTACACTTAATCTTGTAAGTGTAATCATATTTACTAAGCCTTTAGTAAATCATGACGAATATCTTTGTTACTCTTATGGTGAACTTGATCAACACACAACTTTGTGTACTCGATCTCCTAGTCCTTCACTTGACACTTTGTCAATGAATTAGTCCAATTTCTAAATACGAAATTTCTCATTCATCATGCAACCAAGTTGCATGATTCCAAGTTTCTGTCCAATTGAAACTTGGGCGATGAGAAACTCTCCCTATTTGGTAAATTCTCGACATTTCCATAAATAACATAACTAAGAATCATATCCATTCGTTGTAGAAATATGCAAACATCAATTTTCACATAACGATTTCATTGCAAGGAAGTAAACAAATAAATAAAGAAGTCAAACAAAATTTATTTTATTTATAAAAGCAGCGGAAAAACATTTGTCCTTACAATGCAAAATCTATTGAAAACTATGTAAAAAGAAAATTTCTAACAACTCTATCATAACTATCTAAGCTCAAAATCCAATCTTCAAGTCCATGCGATCAAGATCCATCTCTTGTGATTAGATTCATCTTGCTCTCTTATCAAGCTTCCTTTCTTTTCACCGATCCTTCAAAACATTCAAATGCAGTCTTATCACATCATGTATTAAGAATCAATGAATAGGAACTTAATGGAGTTAGATAGTGGATTCTTACCTAAAGCGTAGTCATACTTTTGACTCTCCCATCTCTTAGATCTCTTAGGTAAATAGGGCAACTTCGTCTCCAATGTCCTTTCTCTTGGCAATAAAAGCAAATTGACTCCTTTGGAACAACACATGGAACTACTTCAGACATCGCCTTTCTCTTATGATCAAACTTTTTCGATCATTGCATGTCTTTCATTGCCATTGTCTATATCCATAGAGGTCTTGAAGGCAGATTCACCAATCAACTTTGCTTTTTCTATTGCGCCAAACCATTGTTGATTCAGCAGCAATAAGCATGTAGGTGAGATCTATAAGTGTCACGTCGTGGTTCATCATATAGTACTCTCTTACGAACTCACTATACGAGTTAGGAAGTGACCGAAGAACCCAATCAACAGCCATCGCTTCACCGACAACGGATCCCATCATTCTTAATCTATCAATGTGTGACTTCATCCCTAAGACGTGTGCACACACCGACTTGCCCTCTTTATGTTTACTTGCCAAAAGGGCTTGAGTGATATTGAACCTTTTAATTTTACAATCTTGTGGGTTAGGGAGAATAATTGGAGGAGGAGGAGGCAATGAAGCATGATTTCTTGTTCCTTGATCGAATCGTGGAATATCATCTTCATGTGGAATGCTTGTTCCACGGGATTTGAGAAGACCATAGTTGTCGAACTTTGACATCGGGAGAAAAAACGAATTCAAGTTAGTTGATTGATTGAGTCCTTGGTAAATCACCCAAATGAAATTCCAAGGTTAGGACCCAACACAATATCATACAACTCGGGAGAGGGATGCCGTAACCCAAATTGCAGAACATTTGAAGGTAAGTGAATGACGATTCACTAGTTTCCACCATGAAAAACGAAAAAAGAAATTTAAGTTTTAAATCTATGAAAACTCCTAGATCCTTTGAGATTCATTAAACATTTCAATGGCATGTTTAAATCTCGATATGCCCTCTAGTTTGTGACTGGGATGCCGAGGATCACAAAGCGGGTGTGAATAACCATGCAAACTACATGGTGCCCTCACATGTTACAATCACCTATTCGATGTGCCGGTAAACCACACACGCTCCACCGAACTATGACAAACATTGAGTCACCCTTTGCTACCTTTGCTTAGAACCATTTAGTGTGCCGGTAAACCACACACACTCCACTAACGTCTTCGCGAGGGCACAAAGTGTAATTTCATGGAATTGCATCAATTCACTTTTGCCTAAGTAACTAAGATTGGGAATTTGAAAAACATTTAGTTACTTTGTATTTCATTATACTTATAATGGAAGGTTTCGTCCTATCTTACCCGTTCGGCTAACGACCCTCCACTAGTCAAGAGTGCGGTGGGTAAGAGTGGATACCCATTCAATCGCCATTTTATAGGTAATTTCCTTAAACACCCCTTATAGACCAGCTTCGTGAATGAGGCCTACTAACGGTAAGACTGACTTTTACTCATACATATATATAATGTTAGACTTTTAATGTTATATATATATTATAGGATGTATTTTACACTTTTAAAATACTATGTGGTTAACTTTAACAATTACACTTTTAATTCAATTAAATGGTTAACCTAAACTTTTATGGATTTATTAAACCTCTTTTAATTATACTCCTTAATTAATTAATAAAACCATAAGGGTGTGATTTGAACTTTTCAAAACATTACTAGGGTTTTAGAATTTAACATTTCTAATTAAACTTTTAATCAACTTTTAAATTCCAAAACTTGAGGGCAAATTTTGAAACATTTTTCAAAACATTAGGGTTTTAACTATTTAAATTTCAAAACTCCAAAACTTTTGGGTTCAAATTTAAACTATAAAACCTAAAGGGGAAAATATGAAACCTTTCATAACAACAAGGATCAAATAACAAATAATTTTAAATAAACATTTAATCACATAATTATCCATATTTGATTTATTCAATGATTTCTTGCAAAACAATTTATCAATTTACTCAAAATAATTAATCAGTTATCTTATAAGGAAACAATTATCTTGTTAATTGATAATTATCTTTAATTAGATCAAGAATATAGTCATATATATCATAAAATCGGATTTATATTGATCTAACATGATAAGGTAACTATCCAAATGCAAAAACAGCAAGAAATCCCGAGATAAGCATTATCTGACGCTCGAACTCGCCGAGTACCGCACTGTACTCGCCGAGTTGAGGTCTACTTGCCGAGTACACTGTGGTACTCGCCGATTTCCTCAGCTATAAAGCCCAAAAAACGATTTTCTAGTTATACAATGCATCAATACAATTGAAACCAAGCTAGGCTCTGATACCACTGATGGGTTTTGGTCATAAGACATCCTATGTGCTCATACAAACCCTAATGCTTGGATCTAGGTTTCTCTATTGTACATGCTTTGAATCCAAGACTATAAACCCTAATTCTAGCATTCAAGTAATCATATTAATATGTAATTAGGTTTAAGATCATACCTTGATTGTTATGTAGCAATAACAATTCCAATTCCTCCTTGTATTGACTTTGGAATGCTTAGAGTCACAAGTGTGACTCCTCTAGTGGCTTACAAACACCAAGAGCAAATGGAGAAGGTATAAGGAGAGAGGAGAGAGGTTAGAATTCGTCTCTAGGACCTCTTGGGAAGGGAATACACGAATTCATGACCCTAGGGGTGTTTATATAGGTGTAGAGATAGGGTTTCAGTCATTATCCTTATCTAGTTGATTATCCATTAAGCAACCAATAAGATAATCCTTGAATCCTTATCATACTCGAATTCTAAGGCTTTCCAACCTTAAATTCGTCCACCATATAAATAAGATAATCCTTACCTTATTTTGTAACTATCACATAATTACAAATCAGCCCCTCTAGTTTAATTAATTACATTTGATCACAAAACTAATTCTTAATTAATTATTGACCAATATTAAATAAACAAATATGATTTCTCCTTTAATATATTATTCTTATAACATATTAATAAATCATATTATCCTCTCTCTCTCTTTATTCATTTCTCCAATCAAGTTGCTTTGGTGAAGGCAACCCAAAAGGACCATGCACCATCGGGTCAAGTACATACCAAAATAGTTATGGACTTAGACACTAATCCAACAGTATTTCTCAGGGAATCAATAATACAGGTAACCACCAACTTTTGAAGAAGGAATGCTAAGGATGTTTATTATTAAACATTTACATCATCATATTGTAATATTCTTTTGGAAATATATATAACACAACAATATATGTTTTTATTATATATATGATGGTTGTGAACTTTCTTTACGATATTCAATTGTTATGGTACTACGTGAAGTCATCCACCCCCGAATGTTTCCGCCATTCTGGTTTGGGGGTGTGACAATCTCCCGTGATCCCTTGGTTCCTTGGGTAAGGCAATTGCACTTTCACTATCACAGAAAATTTCCATTGGCTCTTTAATAGCTGGTACAACTCCAAGGTCCCCAATAAAGTTCTTCAGCCATATCGCCTCCGTTGCTACCTCGCTAGCTGCTATATACTCTGATTCGTAAGTTGAATCAACCACTATCTCTTGCTTGGAACTCTTCCAAGAAATTGCTCCTTCGTTTAAGGTAATGACCCAGCCAAACTAAGAGCGGAAATTATCCCTATCAATCTAAAAGTTAGCATCACTATACCCTACAACTCTCAATTCATCACTCCCACCGAGGATAAGAACCCAGTCCTTAGTACTCCATAGGTACTTGAGGATATTCTTTACCGCAGTCCAGTGTGCCTTGTCAGGGTTCCCATGATACCTGCTAACCATGCTCAAGGCAAAGGCTACATAAGGTCTAGTACACATCATAGCATACAAGATCGATCCTACAGCCGAAGCATAAGGTATTCGACTCATTTATGCTATCTCAGCCTCAGTACTAGGGCTTTGTGTCTTACTCAATATAGTGTTACTCTGGATGGGTAACTCTCCTTTCTTGGAGTCTTCCATGCTGAATCTCTTCAGCACCTTATCCAAGTAGGTACTCTGACTAAGTCCAATTAGTCTTTTACTCTGGTCTCTCAAGATCCTTATCCCTAGAATATAGGCAGCTTCTCCCAGGTCCTTCATAGAGAAACACTTCCCAAGCCAGGACTTAACTTCGTGCAGAGTTGGTATGTCATTTCCTATGAGTAGTATGTCATCCACATACAATACCAAAAAGTTAACTATACTCCCACTAGCCTTGACATATACACAAGATTCATCTTCACTCCTTGAAAAGCCAAATTCTTTGACTTTCTCATCAAAGCAAAGATTCCATCTGCGAGGTGCTTGCTTTAACCCATAAATGGATTTCTCAAGCTTACACACTCTATTAGGGTACTCTGTATCGACAAAACCCTCTGGCTGACTCATGTAAACATCCTCAGCCAACTTTCCATTAAGGAAAGCGATTTTGACATCCATTTGCTATATTTCATAGTCATGAAATGCAGCTATGGCTAACAGAATCCTAATAGACTTAATCTTGGCCACTACAGAAAAGGTCTCATCATAATCAACTCCCGGAGTTTGTGAGAAACCCTTTGCAACCAGTCGAGCCTTATAAGTGTGTACATTACCATCCATGTCGGTCTTCTTCTTGAAGATCCATTTGCACCCTACAGTCTTACGACCTAGTACATTCTTAACCAAGTTCCAAACTTGATTGTCATACATGGACTGTATCGCGCTGTCCATTGCCTCTTTCCACTTGGCTGACTTAGGGCCTGCCATGGCTTCTGCGTAACTGTTAGGTTCATCCAGACCTATCAATGTCTCATCACTGATAAGTGTATCACCTTTCGCAGTAATATGGAATCCATAGTAATGTTCAGATGCATTCTGAACCCTTGTGGAACGCCTCAGAGGTACAGACTTGTCAACTGGCTCAACAGGAGTTTCCTCCTCAAGTTGAGTGCTAGGTTTGAAGTTCCTTCACCACTTGACTCTTGAATTTCTTCAAGGTCAATTTTCCTCCCACTGTTTCCTTGGCTTATAAACTCTCTTTCTCTCTCTCTCTCTCTCTCTCTCTCTCTCAAAAGACAGCCCTCCTAGCTACAAAGACCATATTTTCACTAGTTCTGTAGAAGAGGTAACCAAATGATTGATGTGGGTAGCTAATGAAAATACACCTCTCGCTTTGGGGTTCTAGCTTATCATGAGTCTCGTGTCTCACAGCCTCGCAACCCCAAATCTTAATGTGGTCTAGTTTGGGTACTTTACCAGTCCACATCTCATGAGGAGTTTTGGCAACTTTCTTTGTAGGGACTAGATTAAGGATATGGGCGGCAGTCTCTAAGGCATACCCCCAAAATGAGATTGGTAGAAAAGCTCGACTCATAATGGAACGAACCATATCCAACAAGGTTTGATTACGCCTCTCAGCTACACCATTCAACTGAGGTGTCCTAAGAGGCGTCAATTGTGAGACAATCCCACATTCCCGAAGATAGTCAAGGAACTCTGAACTAAGATACTCAACACCTCGATCGGATCGAAGCATCTTAATGTTCATGCCCAATTGATTCTCGACTTCCTGTTTAAATTCTTTAAACCTTTCAAAAGTCTCTGACTTATGCTTGATTAAGTAGACATATCCATATCTACTGTAATAAATAGTAAAAGTCAAATAATAACGATTAGCATCCCTTGTGGCATGTTTGAAGGGTCCACACACATCCGTGTGTACAAGATACAACAAACCTTCACCCCTCTCACATGAACCTGTGAAAGGTGACTTTGTTATTTTTCCAAGTAAGCATGATTCGCAACTATCATCTGACTTTAGGTCAAATGACTCCAAGACTCCATCCTTTTGGAGTTAGCCTATGCATTTCTTGCTTATATGTCCAAGACGACAATACCATAATGATGCTTTATCCAAGTTATTATCATTAATAGAATCAATACACAATACATTATTTCCTAAGTTATCAACCACAGATACAGTTTCATACACACCATCACAAGGTAATGCTTTAAAATAAAAAACATTATTAAAGAAAGCATTAATCGAACCAACTTCATTATCAAATGAAAAGGTGAAACCTTGTTTATACAATACATGAAAGGAAATAATATTTCTTGCCATTTCTGGCGAATAACAACATTTATTCAAATCTAAACTAAACCCACTACTTAGCGATAAAGTATAAACTCCAATCTTGGTGACAGGTAAAGCTTTCCTATTCCCCATGATTAAGATAATTCTTCCATGCTCCACATTCTCACTTCTTCTTAGTCTTTGAAAATCAGAACATATATGAATACCACAACCGGTATCATGGACCCAAGAGTTATAATGGGGTTAGTTATTAGATAAGATAGTGTAAATACCTGTATGGTTGGGTTTAACTTTCCCATCCTTCACATCTTGCTAGTACTTTGGGCAGTTCCGCTTCCAATGTGATTTTTCATGGCAATAGAAGCATTCTGTCTCTTTTGGGTCAGAAGAAGGAGTGGCGAAACCTTTCTTAGTTCCACTTGAAGAAGAGCCATCAAGGGTCCTAGCCTTGGTACCCTTCGAATAGCTCTTCATCTTCTTCCCTCGACCTTTCCCGATTGCCAAAACCGGGGCGGAGTTTGGAGTAGGAGTGTTAACAACCGACTTACCCTTAAGACCTATTTCTATGGTCTTGAGAAGTCCCTAAAGTTTGTTGAGCGTGACCTCTTCCTTATTCATGTGATATGTCATGTGGAATTGATCATAGCATGATGGTAAGGAGTGCAAAATGATATCTATTGCAAGCTCCTCAGGGAAGTCCACATTAAGCTTCAGCAACCAATCCACATACCTTTGCATTTTTTGCACGTGGCTCGTGACGGATTCCCCGTCCTTCATCATGGTTGTTATGATGGAGCAGATGATTTCATACCTCTCTTTTCGTGCACTTTGATGGTATCTTTCCATCAGATCTTGGTGCATTTCAAAAGGGTAGAAGTCCTTATAGGACTTTTGGAGTTCTGCTGTCATGGTGGCCAACATGATGCATGCCACTTTTGTAGCATCCCTTTCATGTGCCCGGAAGTCAGCGATCTCCTGGGGAGTTGCAGTGGTCTCATCAATCTCCTTAAGCTCCTTGTCAAGGACATATTCTTTGTCCTCGTAGTGAGTAATCATCGTGATGTTTCTGATCCATTCATTGAAGTTGGATCCATCAAAAGTGACTTTCCCACACAAGTTCATAAGGGTAAAGGAGCCATTAGGATTAGAGCCAGAAGAAGCATTGTTTGAAGACATCTGAAAGAAGAGAACAAGATTAGTTTAGATATTAAGAGAGTCCTTAATAAAACACACAAATGTAATATTAAGGCTAGGATCCAATCATAATATATTATAACTTAGAAGAGGTATACCGTAATCCAAGCTATAACATATTTGAAAGGTAGGTGAATGACGATTCACAAATTTCAACCATGAAAAACGAAATATAGATATTAGGTTTTTAATTGGTTCTTAGAAATTCCTAGATTCTTTTGAGATTCAATGAACTTTTCAAAGGCATGTTTCAATCTTGAGTGTGCCCTCCAAGTTTTGTGACTTGGATACCGAGGATCACAAAATGAGGTGTGAAGTAACCATGTAAATCACTTGGTACCCTTAAAGTTTATCACTTAATCAATGTGCCGGTAAACCACACACACTCCACCAATACTATGATAAACCTTAAGTCACCCTTTACCTACCTTGTTAAGTCCAAGTTAGTGTGCCGGTTAACCACACACGCTCCACCAACGACTTAAACAAAGTGTAAAGTGTAGTTTCATGGATTAGAACCTTATTCACATTTTCCTAAAGTAACTAAGATTGGGAATTTAGTAAAAGCATTTAGTTACTTTATAATATTCATCATACTTTTAATGAAAATTTATAAGTCCTTGTCCTACCCGTTCGGCTAACGACCCTCCACCGATCAAGGAAGCGGTGGGTGAGAGTGGACACCCATTAAGTTGCCATTTTATAGGCAACAACCTTATACGCCCCTTATAGACGACTTCGTGAATGAGGCGTACTAGCGGTAAGATGACTTGATCTTATACATACATACATACATACATATATATATATATATATATATATATATATATATATATATATATATATATATATATATATAACGTATAATATTATAAAGTATAAGGGTTGAATTTTAACTTTAAAATTCTAAGGGCTGGAACTAAAGTTTTAATCAAGACTTTACTTGTTCCAAAACTTGAGGGCAAGTTTTGTAAACTTTCAAAACTTTTCATTTCTTATAACTTATGAATTAATTGAGTAATAACTCTTGTGTTCTTTTAATGGCTTTAATAAAAGTGTGACTTTTGGTTTTCCATAACTTAAGGACAAGTTATGGACTCCATTAAAACACATTATGATCATGAATTAAACTACCATGAAGGTTACAAGCAATTCCTATCATCATCTAATCTTCATAAGTTCAAGAACATGAATATGAACACTTTTAAGAATAAAAAATTACACTTAAAAACTTGTAATTTTGATAATTGCCATTGTAAATGGATTAGCATAAACATTACACCATCTAAAACAAGTTTTAAAACACCAAAACAGTTTAGAGTAATGTTTCTAGTCCATTTCCAGCAACAAATGTCGAAATTCTGAAAACGGAAGCCTCTACTCGTCGAGTGCAAGAACATACTCGATGAGTAGCTTGCATTTGTTCATGGATCCGTCGAGTCCCCCAATGGACTTGGCGAGTTCATACGAGCAGAAAACAGAAAAACAAATTTTTCAAGCAGTTTGCACAAAAAATCAACAAACAAGCTTGAGCTCTGAAAACAACTGATGGGTTTTGAGCATTCTAACACTTCCTAAGTGTACATGCAACCCTAATAACCTTGGATCTATGTTTTTCTAGTTATCATGAAATGTTGAATTCCAAGGTTATATTCCTATCTACAATACATGGGGAATATTTTTAACTTGAATGAAAGATAGAATAACATACCTTGCTGTTTCTTATGATACTTGAAACCTTGTGAGCCTAGCACCCCAAGTGTGATGCCTCAAATGATTCACACAACACCAAATGCGAAGGAGTAAACTTTGAGAGAATCTTACACTTGCAAAATCGGCTCTAGACCTCTTGTTTCTTAGTGTACCCGTTTTTGGTGGAGGAGATAGTCTTTATATAGTGTTGACACATCTAGGGTTACACCATGTAAACCCTAATGTGTCATGACTCTTCATTTCCATGACCCATGGGTTTGTAACTCCCATGGAGTATCCATGGAGCATCCTATGGGTGGAACCCAACTTGATAATCCATGGAGCCTCTTAGCCCACTGTATAAGATATGGAAGATTTACATAATCTATCCATATATTTAATTAGTTATTTTTTGATCACTTAATTAATTCTTGATCAAACTAATTAAATAATATTATTAATATTTTAGAACTTATAATATATTAATAAACCGTAAGTATTATTTCTCTCATTTTAGTTTATCCAGTTGCATGGTGCCATGCAACCCAAATGGACCATACCGGGTCGGGTCAAGTACATTCCATAAATAGTTATGGACTTAGACACTTTATCCAACATTAAGTCCACCAAGCTTCCATATTTTTCCTACTCTACATACTCATGATCATTTTCTTCATTTACAGCGAGCATCTACCATCTGTATGAACCTGAATCATATAAAGAAGTTGTATTGTATCCTCTTTGGCAGAATGCTATGACTAAGGAACTCACTGCTCTTCATCAGATCCGTATATGGGCTTTGGTTTCCCTTCCTCTTGGGAAACATACGATTCATATTCGTTGGGTGTACAAGATAAAAAGAAAATAGGATGCGTCTATTGAGCAGCACAAGGCCAAACTTATAGCAAAAGGGTATTCTCAACAATACGGTTTTGACTATGAGGATACTTTTGCCCCAGTGGCAAATATGACAACCATAAATACCATGATTGCAGTTGCATCTGTTCGACAGTGGACGATCTTTCAAATAGATGTCAAAAATGCCTTTTTGAATTGTGATCTCCATAAAGAGGTTTATATGCCTCCTCTCCCATGAATTCAACATCAGTCGGGTGAGGTTTTTCGGCTTTGAAAATCTTTGTATGGTCTCAAGCAAGAACCTCGTGCTTGGTTTGAGAAATTCTCCATAGTGATTACCTCTCTTGGATTTGTTCATCATGATTTGGATTTTTTATTAGATGCTCAAGTACAGGACTATTTCTTTTGTCCTTATATATGGATGAGATGATTATTACTAGTGATGACCATGGTGGTATTGAGTTTGTGAATCATGATCTAGCACGTTGATTTGCTACGAAGGACTTAGGCTTGTTGCGTTATTTCTTGGGTATTGAGGTAGCTTGGTATAAGAAAAGTTATCTTCTTTCTCAGACTAAATATATATCTAACTTCTTTACACGGGCATGCCTTTCTAACTATCGAATTGTAGATACTCCTCTTGAAACCGATGCACGATACTCTCCTACTGATGATGTTCCTTTATCCAATCTGAATCTTTATCGGACTATCGTGGGAAGTTTGGTTTATCTCACAGTTACTCGTCCGGATATTGCTCATGTTGTTCATGTTGTCAGTCAGTTTATTACTACTACTACTTACGTTCATTGGGGTGCCGTACTCTGTATTTTGAGATACGTCAGACCCTCTTGTTTCCCTCGATGACATCTCTTAAGATATGTGCCTATAGTGATGTTGATTGGGATGGTGACTATCATGATCGAAAATCCACCGCTGGATTTTGCGTGTTTCTTGGAGAGTCTGTCATTTCTTGGAAGAGCAAGAAACAAGATGTTGTTTCTAGATCTTCCACGGAGGCTGAGTATCGTGCTATGGCTATGAACTACATGTGTGATTATCTGGTTACGGTTGCTTCTTCTATACATGGGGGTCCACATTTATTCATCTACTTCCCTGCATTGTGATAACAAAAGTGCGATACAGATTGCGAAGAATTTTGTTTCCATGAGTGGACGAAGTACATTGAGATTGATTTTCACTTCACCCGTCGTCACTTAAAGCTCATGACCCTATATTTTCCATTTGTTTAGTATACATTGTAGCTTGTTGATATTTTTTCGAAGGCTTTGTCAGCGTCTCGATTTCGGTTTTTTTGTGACAAGTTTTCAATGCTTATTATTGTGGTATTGTGAGTTTAAGGGGGGATGTTAGCATATATATGTTTATTATAAGCCCACTTCTTTTGGGCTCCTTTTCGTCTCTAGCCCATTAGGGTTAGGGTTACCATAGCTTGCCTTTATATTCCCTATCTTGTTGTTCTTTGCTTTTATGATTTTCAAGAACCTTGTAATCTTTCTCTTTCATTAATCAATATGATTAATGAAAGAGAAAGATTACAAGGTTTTTGAAAAGCATAAAAGCAAAGAACAACAAGATGGGGAATATAAATGCAAGCTAAGCTAACCCTAACCCTAATGAGCTAAAGACAAAAAGAAGCGCAAAACAAATGGTTTTATAGTAAACATATATATGCTAACAAAGTGTATGGTTAGGCATAAAATATTGTCATTCATAATGATTGCTACATGTTATATGTATTGGTGAGCACATGCTATCATTTTATTAAATACGAGAAATCAAGGATGATCCTAGATCTTTTTAAGAGTTGCTTGATGATATACATGTGATTAACTTTATTAATACTTTAATTTCATCTCATATATATATATATATATATATATATATATATATATATATATATATATATATATATATATATAACAAAAAGAGTATAAAAATGCTCATGTTCAAACTTTGCAACGTGTTCAGATCCTACACAGTCTCCATAAAACCATAATCTCACCTACCACCCTCATCCTAACCTATATATCTGTACACATTCATTTATACATTCAGGCCATCCGTTATACTAACCATTAACCATGTAGTGGTGGATGTCGTATCATCACAACACTCCTTACCACTAATCTATGTGATATTTATCACTAAACACATCACTCCACCTTATTTTTTAATTACATTTAATTCAAAAATATAATGAAAATACAATAAACGACATATTTTAATACTAGTTTTTATTCAATAAAAATCATTACAACAGTTTAAAAAACAACTTAAAATAAAAGAGAAAAAATCCATAAAAATACAAACACAAACAAATTAAATTAGTTTTTTAAACCCTACTTTTAAGCAATCCATTTTGGAGAATCCTTAATTTTTTTAGCCAAGTTTTGAGGTTTGTAACGGTATGTGGTTTATGTCTTCATATTGATGCATGACCACCACAACTGGATCAATATCGCCTTCGTGTCCGTTGTTTATAACAAAATTATAAATTCTGACGAACTCGCGATATTTTACCCTCATATCGCGATACTTGAAACATATTTCGTCAAGATTATGACTTGGAGCACCCATTAAATCATGGAAAACGTTTCAAACTCTTTCCCAAAAATCTCTAGATACACTATTACTTACGTCTTCCGAAACCGACACCCATGTTGCTGCTAACTTCTCTTCTTCCTCTTCCGACCAAGTCCGCATTTTGAGAGCCATGTTTTTTGAAAGATCAAGAAACATAAATGTGTGATTGTGAGAGAAGAATTGTGCGAGATAGAAGAAGATGTATTTTGGTACTTATATAGTAAGTTTATAATGATTTTTTTTATTTAGGTAAAAAAAAAACCTAAACTAGCCATTAGAAGCATTAAATTTCTATTCAATTTCATTGGTCGTTGCTCTCCGTTGTATACACCACGAACGGCCATGAAGACGGAGGACCACAGAACCTCAGGGTGGTGTGCACGGTGGTTTTCCATGGCCACGTATACCACATACTCATTTGTGCTTTGTATACCATTTAGTCTCATATTCCATCCTTAGACAATCAAAAATATCCCCTTCATAATACATCATCAATAGAAATCCACTAAACCTTATATACCTATAAAATTACCATCAAAATAAACTTTTCCACTTTTGATTTGTAAAATTAGAACTTACGTTGTAATTTTTATTTTTTACTTTACAAATTAAATCGAAATGATCAAATAATGTTTATTTCATTGTTCTTCATATATTTCTTATGCTTTTAAAGTTCATATTGGAGATAATTCAACTTTATTCTATATTTTTTCATTTTAATCCTTGAAATTTATGGAGAACGTGTTTTGAGAATGAAATGATCAAATAATGTTTATTTCAATGTTCTTCATATATCAGCAACTTATTTTCTAACATCTTAGAAAAGTTAATAACATCTGTTGAAATTTTATAAATGAAAATAGGAACAAAATTTTATAAATGAAAATAGGTACAATACATATGATGCCTAAAATGAAACATAATTTGCTCATGATTAAGATCATATAAAACTTCTTGAACAATGAACACACATATATAAACCTAAAGGAACTTAGACAATACACAATACTACAATACTACAATTGAGTAAAGGAAATCGAAAATAACTGTTTTAATACCTTTGAAACGATAAAGGCATAGTGAAATGGTTGACATGTCCATAGAGGCATAAGACTAACTGCAAGTGAAATACGTACAAACAGGGTGCTAAAGACTTGCAATTAGAGATTTTACTGACTCTTCTGCGATTATGTAATACATTTTTTCTGTAAAATGAACAGCATCCCAGTAAATGTATTTTGAACGATTCGTACATGTACTCAATCCCTTTAAGCTTGCCCCAAATTGTGTCAACCCATCTCCACAACAACCCTTTTTAGATTCTGTAAAACCTGCCAATTTCATTTTAACCAAAAAACATTTTTCAAAAATTTCTCATGGTTTTATGTGTTAAACTCAAAAATACTTTTTTTTCAATAATTTTTAGGATGAAACTACATGTTAACTTTTACATGTTATTTGTGCTAAAATTTATAGAATAATAATTGATAGTTATTTACTTAGAAATTTATGAGTTTGTTATTACTTAATTTACGTAGAAAATCTTCACATTAGTAGTTTCTTAGCTAGTCGGTATGTAAATAGATGTTATATTCGAATCCAACAACTTTATGAATAAGTCCAACCAAAGTGTTTCATCAATTTTCTAGACAAAAATGAAAATTTTCATTCATGATTCGGAATATATATATATATATATATATATATATATATATATATATATATATATATATATATATATATATATATATATATATATATATATATATATATATATATATATATATATCAAAAGATCAATATTTGCAGAAGATGAAGATACTTACCATATTTTGTTGGGTTTTGTAAGGTGTTTTGAATGACACCATAAATGTCAACAAAAATAGTACTCATGTGCAATGTTTTTTCGAGGGTAAACAACTTTGCCTTCAACAAAATGTTAAAAGAGAGAGCCACTTGGTTCATTTCCTTGTTGCAATCAACATTATTCGTTAATGTCTTTATCATAGGCATACATCCGAATGGCTCCATCCCGACAACCATCAATCTGGTTACTCCTAGTGAATGCATTTCCTATAATTTCCAAAAACAAATAATATATGGATACGGTTTTTGTATTTTTAAAGCATGTTTTTCTGAACAACAATCGTATAGCGGGATTGTGAAAAATACAAAATGTATCCTAAGATCCTGGTTTTTGTCACGGATTACGATCGAAAAAACATACCTTATGTACACTTAAAATTTATTAAGGTTTTTTAATTCTCTAGTTATTTATAATTACAAGAAAAAAATTTCACATAATGATATAAGGAAAAATATTGATAACATGTGAGCAAATCTTGACTACATGATTTTCAACATCCACAAGACCAGAAAATCATTGTTTCTTTTTTGGTTTATTTAAGTTTTAACCTTTTATTTTATTAGAAAAAAGGGACACAAAACTGTAGATATCAAATTTAATGAATTCTTACCCTTATGTAACTTTCCATACAATTGATCAAGAAACCTTGGTATTGGGCGATGGTAAACATCTGGGATCGAGTAGGATCAATGTAGTAATTTTGTAAAAAGTCGTTTGTGCCCATGCTCAAAATGAACACAGCATTCTCTACAATCCTATGCGAAGATTCTTCTCCCACAAGCTTCCCTAAACGAGTCTTATACTCCTTAAAGTAGTCCAATTGTTTTCGAAGAGACATAACATTCTGCATTTAAAAAGAAAACAATAATTAGTTTATGAATCAATTTGTTATTAAGTAGTAATTTATTGTTTTAAATGACACATGTTAATGTTAATTTATTTAAGATTAACAATCATGGACATAATAATTTTAACCTCTAAAGCCAATAACAAAGATTAATTGGAACAATAATCTTGTAAAATGATGATCAAACTTGTGTTTGTTTGCACCCACGATTCGTAGTTGCTTTTATAAAATATATTATATACCACTAGTAGTTTGTTTGCACCCAAGATTCTAGTTGCCTTTATGAAATATTTTTCATACTACACGTAATATCTAGCAATAATTAATTGCATCATTCCACATAATTAAGACGTCAGAGATCAAGATTTTAATATATGGTTTAATGAGATTTGAATGAGGTGACATCCTTAACTGACATTCAACAGATTAAGCTCTACAATTTATTTTATGATGTCATGTTGGCTTTCAATGGGTATGAAGTGCGACGATCATTGAACTCTTCAGAGGTAAAAAGGAATTTTTTTAATTCTTAAATATATGTTCATTGAACTTTATAGACTTTAATTCATTACCTAAATTTTTTTATAGAATTGTATGGATAATAGAATCATGATATCTCAGATCATTGCACTTTAAAGAGTCCAATTTATTATGGATGGACTCAGATATTTTTATTTAATCATTTAATTTACACTTATCTATAAATCGAAGTTTTATAACATTTCATCAAATATTCTACTTAATGGTTGATCAAATACTAAAAACACTCTAATTGTGGATGCCTTTATATTTTTTATTTAATTGTATGATTTACATTTATCTATCAAATTGAAGGTTTATAACGTTTAATCAAATATTCTACTTAACCGTGGATCAAACACTATAGGGTGATCAATTACCAACTGTCGAGTATATTAACATATTGACCGACCATGATGAGGTCTCCTATTTAAGACACACTGCAAGCATGTCCTCTATAACATCAAACTTGGTTAGAATTTAAAAGTTTCAGCTTTAATAAAGCAATCAAGAAAATTTATGTAATAATTAAATTAAAAGACTCCGAGTAATTTTAATTTAGTATGGTGACAATTTGACTATTTTTTCTGTTTAACTAGGTTTGTTTCTTCTACCAATTGAACTTGTTCTAATACCAAATTTAACCGAAATCAACACATATATCCATCAATAAATGAAATCTCTACATTTAGGTTTATATGTCACTTACAGTGATATTATCCGCTGTGAAATCATCATAACCAGAACCACCTGATGCAAAACTAACACCATGCAACAAGTCCTCATCCATCAGATTTTGATCCAAATAAGCTTTGATTGTGTTTGTATAACCTAAAGCCTCAGCTGCACATACACAAACAAACAACTAATCATGAGCAACAAAGTCAATTACTTACAATACAACACTTATAAAAGTATGAGCTAGCTAGGCACCTTCCACAAGTATCGATCCTACAAGTATTCATGCATGAAAACTATAATAAAAGTTACCAATCATATCTGTGGAGAGTCTGCCATTAGTGAACCTTCCAGTTGGCTTGGAATGACCAAAATCTTTCCCATAAGGCAGAAAGTTTCCTTTGTGCCATGTATTTGGAAGATTGTTGTTGTTACCAGGATCAACACTCGAATCACCAAATACCAGAATGCACGTAACATTGTACTTGGCTGCAAGAACCCTAAGCTTATGAGCACTGTGCACGACACGTGCATTGCATGTGACCAGAACCTCGAACAATAGTATCACTATTACTAGGTAAACTGCCACCCATGCTAAATGTTTCATTTTCAACCGATAAAGAATGTTTTGTGGGACAAAATGAACAATATTCTGACTGGCCTCTCAATGGTACGTTTTTATAGACATGCCATTTAATATTGGTAGGTTTGGGCATGACATATGAAGCCAAATCCATTTATTGTAACTTTGAAAACATGTACATAAGCAACATCAATATCGTCACTAGCATCAATATAGTCATATATCTTAATTTTTGTAGTTGGATTCGGATTTGCATTAGCAGTTGGGAAACAGCTATATATATATATATATATATATATATATATATATATATATATATATATATATATATATATATATATATATATATATATATATATATATATATATATATTCGATAAATTGGCAACGGATCTTATGCAAAAACAATATTGTAAGAGATTAGCAAGTAGCTAATCTGTCACATAAATTTAGATGATTAAACATGGTGGAAATTAGTATCTAAAATCTATTGCTACGATTAATAAAAAAAAAGTATAATTATTTTTGAAATTAATGGTATGCAGTTATTCACTATAAATTAAAGGGAATAAGACTTATTAAGGTAATTTACTTTTCGTTATATTTACATCTGCATAACTATTTTTTTTTTTGTGTACACATGATCTAGGTAATAAATTTGTTGGAATTTTTCACATATGACCATTATGATCTGCTATAACAGGTTAAATCCTAAATGTGAACGCTTTCAATAAGTTCGTTACCTACATGTGTACAAAAAAAAAAAATTACTCAAATATAAACAAAACGAAAAGTAAAAATTAAATTATATGAATGGTCCCTATGGTTTGGGGAAATTTTTGTTTTTAGTCCCTAACTTATTTTTTTAACTTGGATGGTCCCTACTGTTTATTTTTGTTACGCGTTTGGTCTCTGTTTTACCTAAAAGACTATTGTACCCTTAATTTATTTTTTAATTACTTTTTCTTATTTATGTATTTATTTTTTACATATTTAAAAAAATAATAAACCACACTAATATGTGTGGTCTATTATTATTTTTTTTTTAAATATGTAAAAAATAAATACATAAATAAGAAATTTAATTAAAAAATAAATTAATAAGGGCACAATAGTCTTTTTAGGTAACACAGGACCAAACGCGCAATAAAAATAAACAGTAGGGATCATCCTAGTTAAAAAAAAAATAAGTTAGAGACCGAAAAAAAAAAAAGAATTCCCCCAAACCACGGGGACCATTCGTGTAATTTAATTTTTACTTGTTGTTTTTTTCATATTTGGGTAACTATTTTTTTTGTACACATCTAGGTAACGAACTTGTTGAAAACGTTCACATCTAGGATTTAAACTGCTATAGCATGTCATAATGATCATATGTGAACACTTCCAACAAGTTTGTTACCTAGACTTTCCATCTTGATGTTTACATGCCTATAGGGCTTGAGTAGTTCATACTTTTCAACTTGAAGAAAACATAACTTAGGGAGAGTTACTGGAGGAGGTGGAGGAAGAGTTGGATAAGCATGAGTTCTAGTTCCATCATTGCTTGAAGAAGGGAACATTCTTTCACCTTGATCAACATGTGGAAGATCATCTTCAGATAGAGAAGGAAAAACATTTCCAGAAGCACGAGGAAGACCATTGATGTCTGAACTTGACATCTATAAAGGGAAAAAAGAGAATTCAAGTTAGTTGATTTTAATCCATAATTATTAATCCAAAATTTTAAATTATGGTTCGGATCCATATTTTCGATTCGAATTCTAAAGAAGGACGTCGTAATCAAATTTGAATATACTTTATGTAGGTAAATAATTTACCAATTTCAATCTTATGAAACTCCTAGATCTTTTGAGATTCATTGAACTATTCAATGACATGTTTAATCTCGGTTATGCTCTCACTTTGTTACTAGGATGTCGAGGATCACAAACAAGATGTGAATAACCATACAAATTAGTCTGGTACTCTCGATGTCATTTATCATCTGAAATTAATGTGTCGGTTAACCACACACGCTCCATTAATTCAATGATAATTTACGAGACACCCATTGCCACCAATATTAGTCTCATATTAGTGTGTCTATTAACCACACACGCTCCATTAATGACAAATAAGGTACTATGTGCAATTTCATGGGTTAGCATCAAATTCATATTTTTCCTAAAGTAACTAAGAATGAGAGTTTCGAAAATGGTTTAGTTACTTTATATCACATTATACATATTAATGGTATTTAATTGTCCTATCGAACATGTTCGACTAACGACCCTGCACCATACAAGAGAGCGGTTGGTAAGATTGGATACCCAATGATTGTCATTTTAAAAGCCGCTTCCTTAAACTTCCATTATAATATGGCTTCGTGAATAAGGTGTACAAGCGATTCGACTGACATTTCTTATATGTATAATATATATTAAAATATTAATTATATATATAGTATAAGGTGAATTTTAAACATTTTAAAAATTCCAAGGGTTTAATCTTTTAATAAATTAAATTTTTAATTTAATTAAATATAAACCATATATGGATTTATTAGTTATCCTTTAATTAACCATTTAAGTACATTATTAACAAAATCCATAAGAATGTAATTTAGGATTTACATTTTAAATTTCAATAACAAAATTTTTTAATTTAACTTTCCAACAACCCTAAAATTAACTTTAATTAATAATTAAATTAATATATTTAATAACTGATTATGGATATATTAATTGTCCTTCAATTAAATAATTAATTAAATTATTAACCATATCCATAAGGATAATTATAATTAAATAAAATCAACATTATCCAATTCATAAATATCTCATAACATTTAGGCCATATTTAATTATCTAACATTACCAAAATTTAGATTATGGCAGATTTAATAAAAGATAATTAACAAATATTAACCAAATAAATCAGGTTAGGCAAGAAAATCTGAAATCAAGATCTGACACACAAACTTGCCGAGTTGGAGGACCAACTCGCCGAGTTGCAGTCGAACACGTTGAGTCTGAAGAAACAACTCGACGAGTTCGAAGAACAGGATGACGATTCTGTTTTCTCCTCCTTGTTCAAGTTCATATTAGTATCAATTCAATAGAAAACTAAACCTAGGCTTTGATACCACTAAAGGGTTTTGAGCAAAACATACAATCTGATGTGTGTATGCAACTCTAATTGAAGATCTATGTTTTCTCTAATTTGACATACAATAATGAAAAACAAAGCATAAACCCTATATCTATGGATAATAGCTAGAAATACACATAATAGGATTGTAATACATACCTTTAAGATTGTTATTGTAAACAATCTTAAATCATTGCTTGAAAGACCTTTGGTAGTAAGCGCCACAAGTGTCACACCTATAATGGTTCACAAACAAACTTAAGCAAGCAAGGAATACTATAGAGAGAGTAATTGAAGAGAAATTTCGGACCTTAGGCTCTTGTAAGAGTCATGGCCAAAATTTAACCCTTAGGAGGGTTTATATAGGTGTTAGGAAGATATTGGATACGATAGGTATATCCAAGAAAACCCTAATCCCTTAACTTCCTCCCTAAGGCATCTAAGGCACCCTTAGAGCCCAAGGAAACCCTAAGAGCATCAAGATTTCGTACCCCCCCCCCCCCCTCTTAAGGGAGGTTCTAGAATAGTCTAATGCTCAACTATTGAACATTGTCACCTTTAGTCCCTACAGTTTGAATTAATTCCTTTAATCCCAAAATTAATTCTAAATTAATTTCTGATTAAATATTAATTAAACAATAATATTTCTAATTAATGTATTATTTCATAATACATTAATAAATCATTTATTTTGATTTCTAGTTAATTTATAACCAATTAATAAATTAATAAATCATTCTTCTCTGTCTAACATTCATCTTATCTAATTGCCAGGTTTGAAGGCAACCCAAAAGGGTTGTGCTACTCTCAACTCAAGTTTATACCAATTATAGTTATGGGATTAGACACCTAATCCAACACCATAAATAGCCATCACCTCAGGACAGAACGTGCCCAAGCGCTCATCTAAAATCTCCAGAATCCCCTCCTTAACCCAACCAAAGATCACAAGAGTCTTCTCCAAAATACCGTGAGTAATCTCTAATGAGATGAACTCCCACATCTGCTCGCTAATAGGCTCAGTACCTGCACTTTAGTCGGGACCAGAACCAAAACATCCTTCCTGAGTGCTCATCACTAAATTGAAATACAACATGCAAGTAATCAGAACATACCCAAGAATCCTCATTCCACAAGCTTCCTATATTCTCCGAGACTCTCCCTGATTCGAGTATGGATCTTGTGCTTTTAGTAGTATGTGCCCAATACTACCTTCCACACCTATCCATACTTTCCTTAAGAATCATCATGAATCCTCCAAGTCACCTTCTCAAAATGATGCACCCTTGGTCGCTAAACAACACAAGTAACCCACTGAAGCACTTCCTAGGCTCTACTAGGTTCCCGACCTCACCTTGTGATCAACTGCTGAAAGATTCTCACTGATGTCAACAACCTGCTTCATGAATATAGTCATATGCAACAGAGGTCAGATAATCCTTCGAGTAAAAGACTCAACCCTAAAATAACTAAACTTAGATAAGAGTTGCACAATAGGTTTAAATCTATCACTCTAAGATTATTTAACTTGTATAACATATGACTAAACATATTCACTTAGTAGTTGATCCACATCACTAAGAGTCCCAAAAAGCACAAAGCAAGCAACATTCGGGAAACATAAAATCTAACTAGCATATCCCTACTCAATCCATTCTATCCACTGATCTGAAAATCATACTAGCATGCAATTCTAAAAGCTCATACAATCAGGCATATAAAGTCATCTCTCCTATCATAGAATCCTAAACAGATCCTTAGCCCTAATCTAGCATGCAATTCTCATAAACATATCATAATAAACATGTATTGCTATTCTAGGAACCACTTACTTGAGCTCGGTCAATCGCATGCATCACACTAAATCATTTATTTTATGAAACTTTTCACCAAACCATCAGTTCGAGTCTAGGCATACCCGAGAGTAGGCCCGAACCCCTCAAACCAAGGCTCTAATACCAACTTATAAAACTCCAAAGTATGAAAGTAAAAATTTCATTTTTAAAACAACCAAAACACCCATTTATCATTTACTAAAACACATAAAGTTATTTCATATTAAAAACAGTTATCAGGGTATAATCCCAAACTCTCAAGGTTGCGGAAAATATGAGTGTATGCGATGCGATCAAGTCGGACCTTCCCTTTCGAACCAGAAGTACCTGAAACCATAAAAAACAATTGTAATCACAAAGATTAGTGAGTTCCACAAATACCACATACCATTCATAACATACAAGTCATACATATCATACATATCCTGATGGGTTTTGAGCACTATAACACTCCTATGGTGCACATGCAACCCTAGATGCTTTCGATCTAAGTTTTCTCTAGGTATATATGCAAACAAATTTTTCCAAAGCATGAACCCTAATCTAGCATACAACATGACATATGAATCATAAAACTAGTTATAGAATTACCTCTTGTCGTAGCTTGTTGTGCTTGGCCTTTAAGAACTTAGCACCCCAAGTGTGATGCCTCAAATGATTGACAAAACACCACCAACAATTTGGAGATCTTGACAGAGATTACTATGCACTCAAAATCGGATGTATGAACTCTATGAACACAAGGGTAACCGATTCTAAGAACACAAGTGTAGGAATCCAAGGTTCATGGCTAAACCCTAATCCATACACTTGGGTTTGTAATGGACTAACACATTATGGATTCTTACATAAGCTTAGCCCATAACTAATCCACGATGGATTATTAGCCTAACATATATATATATATATATATATATATATATATATATATATATATATATATATATATATATATATATATATATATATATATATCATTGATTTACATAATCAGTCCCTGTATATTTAATTAGTCTCATTTGATCACTAAACTAATTCCAAATTAATTATCGACCAATACTAATTAAATATATATGATTCCTCTATTAATATATTATACTTATAATATATTAATGAATCATAGATAACCTCCTTCTCAAATATTCATCCTATCAGATTGTTTTGGTGAATGTAACCCAAAATTGACGATGTTACTCTCGGGTCAAGTACATACGAATTATAGTTATGGACTTGGAAACCTTATCCGAAAGTCTCCCACTTGGATAAGTCTAATAACTATAGTTACAAGTACGGATTCAGGAATGGCCTAGCAATCATAGCTCTTAAAAGTCGTTGTCAAACTCTGACGCGCCATTTTAGATAAGGGATCATATAATCCTCTGTTCTTCAAGATATCGTGCAGACAAATACATGGAACATATTCATACTTATTGTCTAATAGTTTGTTTCCCGATTTCTGATTTCTTTGACATAGAACTTAATCGAACACATCAATTGAGTTCTGACCGGGCCGGTCATATAAGTAAAAAAAAATCATCGATGGGCCCAAGATATCGCTTTTAATCCTCCAAGGATTAAAAGGAACAAATAAAATTCGACTCATATGCTTGTACTAACTACTCGTTAAATCATACACAATAGCACATTTTATAGCATCAAGTTACTGATGCGGTTTCGCACTATCAATGTACAACCAACTCATAGTCAAAAACTCATATCTCTTGGTTTGAAGACTATATGATATTATCGTCTCACAATCACTCATGATAAATTCCATAGGTGATTCAAGTGTGTGTGGGTTTAATCCAATACTCAGGCCTTATGCGCACTCATGAATGTTGTAGAAAACATTGTTATGCCTAAACACTTTAGACAATCTACAAGACGAATTCATGACAGTCTTTCCTCAATACCTACTTCCAAAGTATGATCGACTGTAGATAGTTTGAATAAGTTAATTATTCTAGAAGTCAAAACATGAAAAATGAAACAATACTAAATAGTTGACACAAGATAGTAACTTTACTTATAAATAAAGCACTTTTTATTTAATCATCAAATGACAATTACATTTTATCTATTACAAGTTTCTAAACAGCTATCTAATCATTGATATTAATATTGTCCTTCAGCCCAACACTCCTCGCATGCTGCAAGTGCTTAACCCTACTCAGTCTCTTTGTAAGGGGATCTGATGGGTTCTCCTCTGACGATACCCTCTTTGCTACAAGGAGTCCTTCTTCTATCCGATGTCTTATGGAGTGATATTTTTGTCGATGTGCCTGGATCTGCCATGATCCCTTGGTTCCTTGGCTAAGGCGACCGCACTCTCGCTATCATAGAAAATCTCCATAGGCTTCTTTATAGCTAGTACAAGTCCAAGGTCTCTGATGAATTTCTTCAGCCATATCGCCTCCTTCGCCGCTTCACTTGTTGCTATGTACTCTGATTCACACGTTGAATCAGCTACAGTCTCCTGTTTGGAAGTTTTCCAAGTTATTGCTCCTCCATTCAAGGTAAATACTCAGCCCGACTGAGAGCGGAAATTATCTCTACCAGTCTGAAAGTTGGCGTCACTATACCTTATCACTCTCAAGTCATAACTCCCACCAAGGGTAAGGACCTAGTCCTTTATCCTCCATAGGTACTTAAGAATGTTATTTTCCGCAATCCAGTGAGGTTGACCAGTATTCCCTTGATATCTACCAACCATGCTCAAAGCAAAGGCCACATCAGGGCGAGTACAAGTCATAGCATACATGGTCGAGCCAACTGCATAAGCATATTGTAACGACCCAAATTTTCAAAAGAAAATTTTCATTTTGAATTAATCAAATAGATTTCCATAAACCATGAAATCTCAAAACAATTTTTTTCAAATCCACATTCATTACAAATTTATTTAAAAACATCAGAGGGTCCTGTAAAATATTGATGAGAGAGTGCACATTGCGCCATCAAGCCTTGCTCTTGTCGTTGGGCTCAGATGTACCTGAAACAAATCCACAAACTGTAAGCTAATTCCTAGTGAGTTCTCCAAAGCATACCATACTTACAATCCACATATCACATAACATATTAACCATAAAGCTACACATACCACATAAGCCATGAATACCAACATATATGGAAGCCCTGGAAACCCTCCAGGGTCTTACTCCAGGTGCCATGGGAACCCCCTCAGGGTCTTAGCCCAATACCTTAGGAACCTCCCGATGTCTTGACCTAGGATGCCAAGGAAACCCTCCAAGTTCTTACACCTAAGTGCCTCAGGAACCCCCCGAGCTCTTTGCCTAGGATGTCGTAGAAACCCTCCACGGTCTTATACCTAAGTGCCCTGGGAACCCCCAAGGTCTTCCATACAAGATTCACATATACAACTAGTACATTGCATGTTACATAACTCAATATCACATACATAACAAATAATGGTTCGGCCTTGGTGCCTTCGACCCCTAGGCATGGTGGGGAGACTCACCTCTCACAAATGTTGAATTGAGAAACTAAAATCAGATACATCCCACATGTTGCTCTAACTCAACTGCCTAAAAGCATCATAAGATAGACTTGACATCAACCCAAAAATTACCCCCAAATTCAATCATGGTCAACCTTGGTCAAATCCAAGGTCATCTGTTAAAGTCAATGTTCCATGTTGACTTCAATTCATCGAGTGCATCTAGCGACTCATCGAGTTCCTTCCAAGTCCAGAAGACCTGATCAAACCCTAGCCAACTCGCCGAGTTGTTTCATCAACTCGCGGAGTTCACTTGATATCCAAAAAACGAGTAAAATCAACCCGACTCATCAAGTTGCTAGGGGAACTCGCCGAGTCCCCCTTCCTATTTGCTTGTTGTGATGATACACCAAATAAAGAAACTCCAGGGATTAGATCTAGAGCCCTAAGGTATCTAGAAGAATAAAGTTTCCAACTTTACTTTCTAGAACCGTTCCAAGTGCTCTAAGGCCCTTATCAAAGGTTGGAAAGCTCCAAAGCTTTGCTATATGTTCCAAAACTCTAGGGATCTGAAATCCTTACTTTCTAGAAGAGTTTCTTGTCCTCAAATCGTTCCAATGATGGAGGCTTTATGGATATGCATGTCCCTAGGTCAAAATGGTCAAAAAGAGGGAAATATGCCCTAAAACCCTTGCATGGTGTCATTATTCGACCAAAGGCCAGATCTAGCCCACCTTGGGACCATTTTGCCTTGGAGATTCATAAAGTTGCAAACTTTATGAACCCCATTTATGCAATCAGCAAGAAGGGTAGGAATTGAAGATTAAAATCAATATCTAACCATGTTATATGATAAAAATCGAGTGTTGAAGATTTACAGTAGTCCACATGATGGTCAAGCTCAAGGATGGGTGCTTGGTTTGCTGGATCTTCACACTATCTGCTTCTTCTTAAGCTTCAAAACCACACTAGCTCAAAAAATGGAAGAGAATGGGGATTAGGGTTACCAAAGACATTCTTAGGCTTTAGAGGCTGATGAGAGGTCAACCACAAGGATTTTAAGGAGATTATATAAGGTGAAAGCCCTAAATCAAGGTTTTATCATTATAGTGCCTACTCGTTGTGTCGGCCTTCCGACTAGTCGAGTAGAGTGTAGATCTCGTGTCCTTGAAATGCCCTTTAATGGATGAGTTGGACTCCCAACACGCTGAGTCCACACACCAAAACCCTGGATTTTAAATAAATTAAGTAATAACTGGAACAGGTGTTACAAGTCTCCCCCACTTGAACTAGACTTCATCCTCGAAGTTTACTGATCCAAACAAGTCCAAGTAGTGATCTCGCATCTCGTCCTCCGGCTCCCAGGTCCACTCGGAGCCCCTGCGGTGCTGCCATTGCACCTTAACCAACTTCACTTCCTTGTTCCGAAGAACCTTAGTCTTCCTATCCAAGATGAAAACATGCCTCTCAATGTAGTCCAAGCTGTCATCCACTTGGATGTCATCCAACAAAATGACTGCAGACTTGTCAGTGACACACTTCCGAAGTTGTGACACATGGAAGGTGTTGTGAATATAGCTAAGCTCATCCAGCATGTTGAACCTTTGGATAGGTAAGTCACCTTTCTTGGAATCCTCCATTTTGAACCTCTTCAACACCTTGTCCAAGTAGATACTCTGATCAAGTCTAATTAGTCTTTTACTACTGTTTCTCAATATCCTTATCCCTAGGATGTAAACAGCTTCTTCAAGGTCCTTCATAGCGAAACACTTCCCAAGCCAGGACATAACCTCCTGCAAGGTTGGGATACCATTTCCTATGATAAGTATGTCATCCACATACAACACTATAAAGCTAACTATACTCCCAGTAGATTTGACATATACACATGAATCGTCCTCGCTTCTCGAAAATCAAAACTCTTTGACTTTCTCATCGAAACAAAGATTCCATCTGTGAGATGTTTGTTTCGATCTATAAATGGATTTCTCAAGCTTACACACTCTATTAGGGTACTTGGAATTGAAAAACCCCTCTGGCTAACTCATGTAAACATCTTCAGCCAACTTTCCATTAAGGAAAGCAGTTTTGACATCCATTTGCCATATTTTATAGTCATGAAATGCAACTATGGCTAACATTGTTGGATTAGTGTCTAAGCCCGTAACTATATTTGGTAAGTACTTGACCCGGTTATGCATGGTCCTTTTGGGTTGCCTTCACCATAGCAACTTGACAGGGTAACTTATATATATATATATATATATATATATATATATATATATATATATATATATATATATATATATATATATATATATATATAGAGAGAGAGAGAGAGAGAAGATATTATGGTTTATTAATATATTATAAGAATAATATATTAAAGGAGAAATCATGTTATTTGATTAATGCTAGTCATAGATTAATTAGGAATTAATTTGGTGACTAAAAGAGATTAATTGAATAAAGGGGACTTAAACTGTCAAATGTGTGATAGTTGTATTTTGGGATGGGAAACCTAATGGATAAGGGGATGAACAAAATTATGATGGGAACCCATCATATTTTCATCCATGGCCTTATTCCAGAAGATTCCATGGGTTTCTTAATGTTTAAGCTATCCATGAGGGTTTTGATTGAAACTCTACTTGCTCACAGGATAAATAGAACCCCTAGGTTACAGAAATTGGCCACTACTTCTCCTAGAACCCTAGAGCCAATTTTTTGTGCCTCCTCCCTCTCTCAAATACTACCCTCTTGCTAGATGGTGTTTGTAAGTCATTTGAGGAGTTACACTTTTGACTCTAAGCATCAAAGATAAGAAGATTCAAGCAAGCAACAAGAGGTAATCTTCTAGATCTGATTTGGTCATAATAATTTCGAATTATTATCACTAGATCTAGGGTTAGAAAGTCTTGGATGAATGCATGTACAATTAGAGAAACCTAGATCCAAGCATTAGGGTTTTCATGAGTACATAAGATGTTTTTATGGCTCAAACCCATCAGTGGTATCAGAGATATGTTTGGTTTCTATTGTATTGATGCCTTGTTTATATATTCAAGCTTTAAAATCGTTTTTTATGCTAACTGCCTGATGAACTCGACGAGTTCTATGTGGAACTCGACGAGTAGGTTGAACTCGACGAGTTCCAATGTGGACTCGACGAATTTAACTATCAGACACAAAGATTTTCTAGATTTCTTGTTGATTTGCTTAAGGATACTTATCTAAATTGTTTTGGTTTAATCAAATAAGAATATTATTACCTGTTTTTCAATATACTTAACAAAACAAAAGATATTTACCAATTATTTAAATAATAAGTTCCTTATTCGATAATATTTGATTATTTGAATTTGTTTGGTGAATTATCTTATAAATAATCTTGATTAGGTCAAATTTAGATAATCATTAAATTAATTGTTTAATTTAAAATTATTTGCTATTTGATCCTTTGCGTTTTGAAAAGTTCAAAACTTGTCCTCAAGTTTTGAAATTTAAATTTTGTGATTAAAATGTTTAATTTGAACTATTTAAATTTCAAACCCTTGAATTCTACAAGTTTAAAATTTAACCTTATACTTTATAATATTATAAGATTAATATATATATATATATATATATATATACACACACACACACACACACACACACACATATATATATATATATATATATATATATATATATATATATATATATATATATATATATATATATATATAACCTAAAATGCTAGTCTTACCGTTAGTAGGATTCATTCACGAAGCCAATCTCTAAGGGGGGTATAAGGTTATGGCCTATAAAATGGTCATTTAATGGGTGTCCACTCTCACCCAACGCTTCCTTGATTGGTGGAGGGTCCTTAGCCGAACGGGTAGGATAGGGCAACCCTTTCTGATTAATAGTTATAATGAATTATTTAAGTAACTAAATGTTTTTAAAAATTCCCACTCTTAGTTTCTTTAGGCAAAGTGAATTGATGCAATCCCATGAAATTACACTTTGTACCCTTGCTAAGATGTTAGTGGACCGTGTGTGGTTAACCGGTATACTAATTGGGTCTAAGAAAAGGTGGCAAAGGGTGAATCATTGTTTGTCATAGTTCGATGGAGCGTGTGTGGTTAACTGGCACATCGAATAGGTGACTGTAACAATGAGGGCACCATGTACATTTGCATGGTTATTCACACCCGCTTTGTGATCCTTGGCATCCCAGTCACAAACTTGAGGGGCATATCGAGATTTAAACATGCCATTGAAAGTTTCAATGAATCTCAAAAGAATCTAGGAGTTTTCAATACATTTAAAACTTAATCTTCTTTTCGTTTTTTATGGTGGAGAATTAGTGAATCGTCATTCACTTACCTTCAAGTTATTTGCATGTTAGATTAAGGCATCCCTTTTCTAATATGTAAGTAATGTTTTTGGTTCGTAGCCCTAATTTCTCATTTTGGGTCTTTAATTAGGGATTCATTTCTAATTATACTTTATTCTTTTTCCTTTTCAGATGTCGAACATGAGCAACAACAACGCTTCCGGATCGAGTTCCTCCGGCTCATCCTCAGTCGTGAACTTGTGTGGGAGGGTAATATTTGACAGAAAAAATTTCAACTATTGGATCCGTAACATTAGAATGGTCACCCGTTATGAGGATAAAGAGTATGTCCTAGATAAGGAGCGGAAGGAGATCAACATGAACACTGCTTCTCCCGAAGAGATCGCTGCCTTTGAGGCCCACGAGCGTGATGCCACGAAAGTCCATTGCATCATGCTGGAGACAATGATTTCTGAAATCCAAAAGTCCTATGAGGACATGTATCCCTATGATATGTATCAAGACTTGTTGGACCGGTACCACCAAAGTGCAAGGAAAGAGAGGTATGAGATCATCACTTCGATGATCACTACCCGAATGGGTAATGGAGATTCCCTTACCGCCCATCTGCAAAAGATGCAGAGATATTTTGATTGTCTGTTGATGTTAAATGTTAACTTCGATGAAGAGCTGGCATTCGACCTCATCATTCACTCCTTGCCTCCTTGCTAGAACTAGTTCCGAATAACCTACAATATGAATAAGGAAGAGGTCACCTTGAGCATGCTCCAAGGCTTGCTAAGGACTGCTGAGAGAAATCTCAAGGAGTTTGAGTAAAGCCCTTCACAACTGGTGAGAAGGTCTCATCGTAGTCAACTCCTGAGTTTGAGTAAAGCCCTTCACAACTAGTCGCACCTTATATGGGTGTACTTTCCCATCCATGTCGCTCTTCTTCTTGAAGATCCATTTGCATCCAATTGTCTTACGACCCAGTACATTGTCAACCAAGTTCCAAACTTGATTGTCATACATGGACTGAATCTCATTGTCGATATCCTCTTTCCACTTTGCATACCCAAGGCCTGCCATTGATTGTTTGTAGTTGTTATTTTCATCCAAATTTACCAGTGTGTTTTCACTGATAAATGTATCACCCTCAGATGTTATATGGAAACCATATAACACTGATGGAACACTAGCTGTACTGGAATGCCTCAGAGGTACAGACTCTTCAATTGATTAATTCATGAGTTTCCTCCTTAGGTTGATTGCTAATGCTTGAGGTTCCTTCATCACTTAACTCTTGAAGCTCTTCAAGGTGAATTTTCCTCCTACTGTCCTCTTGGCATATGAGTTCTCTCTCGCGAAAGACTCCTTTCCTCAGAATGAAGACAACATTGTCACTCGGTCTATAGAAGAGATATCCAAAAGACTTTTTTGGGTAGCCGATGAAAATACAACGCTCACTGTGAGGTTCGAGCTTGTCGTGAGTCTCATGCCTCATGAAAGTCTTGCAACCCCAAACCTTGATGTGTGCTAACGAGGGAACCTTCCCTTTCCATATCTCGTGAGGTGTTTTGGCAACCTTCTTAGTTGGGACTAGATTAAGGATATGGGCGATTGTCTCTAAGGCATACCCCCATAATGAGATGGGTAATGAAGCTCGACTAATCATGGAACGAACCATGCCCAACAAGGTTTGATTGTGCCTCTCAGCCACACCATTAAGTTGTGGTGTTCTAAGTGGCGTCAATTGTGATACAATACCACATTACTTAAGATAGTCTAGGAACTCGATACTAAGATACTCACTAACCCGATCAGATCGGAGGATCTTTATCTTCCTGTCCAGCTGATTCTCCACTTCTTGTTTGAACTCTTTGAACTGTTCAAAAGTTACTGACTTATGCTTGATTAATTAGACATAGCCATATCTGTTGTAATCATCAGTAAAAGTCATATAGAAGCGGTTTGAATCCCTTGTGGTAGTTCTGAAGGGTCCATACACATCAGTGTGTATAAGATCCAACAAACCTTCACCCCTTTCACAAGTACCAGTGAAGGGTGATTTGGTCATCTTTGCAAGTAAACAAGATTCACAAGTGTCATCCGACCTTAAGTTGAATGACTCCATGACTCCAGCCTTTTGGAGTTGGCCTATGCGTTTCTTGTTGACATGTCCAAGACGACAATGCCACGAGGATGCTTTATCCAAACTATTGGAGGAATCAATGTGCAACACATTATTTCCTAAGTTGTCTAAAACGATCACAGTTTCATATACACCATTACAAGGCATTGCTTTAAAATAAAATACACCATTATAAAAAGCATTAATAGAATTAATTTCACTATCAAATGAAAATCCAAAAGCTTGTTTGTACAAACCATGAAAGAAAATAA
Organism: Lactuca saligna; assembly: GCF_052625555.1. Taxonomy (NCBI): domain Eukaryota; kingdom Viridiplantae; phylum Streptophyta; class Magnoliopsida; order Asterales; family Asteraceae; genus Lactuca; species Lactuca saligna. The sequence continues at coordinate 187,462,851 of NC_136417.1, read as the reverse complement.
TATTTCTCTCCATATCGGACAAGTAGCAACAATTATTCAAATCTAATTTTAACCACTACTAAGAAATAAATAATAAACTCAAATTTTGGTGACATGCGACATTTTCCTATTCCCCATGATCAAGTTCATCTTCCCGAGCTCCACATCCTTTCTTCCTTTTAGTCCCTGCAAATCAGAACAAATGTGGAAACCACAACCTGTATCAAGGACCCAAGAACACGAATGTGTTGAGTTATTTATTATAATATTATAAATACCTGCATGGGTCGGCTTAACCTTCCCATCCTGGACATCGTGCAAGTATTTGGGGCAGCTTCACTTCTAGTTCCCTTTATGATGACAATAGAAACACTCTGCTTCTTTCGGATTGGTAGAAGGATTAGCAGAAGCAGCTTTGGTACCACTAGATGAGGATCCATCATGAGACTTTCCCTTGCGGCTCTTAGAAGGAGCCTTCCTCTATTTCCCTTTCCCATGTCCAATTGCTAGGACTGGGGCAGTAGCAGTAGGAGTAGGAGTTGATACAATAGATTTTTCTTTTAGATTAGTTTCAACAGTTCTCAAAGGGCCTTAAAGCTTGCTAAGAGTGACCACCTCCTTGTTCAAATGATAGGTCATACGGAACTGATCATAACGGGGAGGTAAAGAGTGTAGAATGATATCTATGGCAAATTCTTCATCGAAATTCACATTCAACTTCAACAAGCGGTCCACAAACCATTGCATTTTCTTCAAGTGGGTCATGATCGAATCTCCATCCTTCATCTTTGTTGTAAGCATGGAGGCAATGATTTCATACCTTTCCGGACGATCACTTTGATGGTATCTTTCCATCAAAGTTTTTTGCATCTCGAAAGGGTAGTAGTCCTCATAGGAATTTTGAAGTTAAATTGTCATAGTGGCAAGCATGATACAATACACCTTTATGGCATCCTTCTCACATTCCCTATACTCAACAACTTCTTTAGAAGTAGCAATGTTTTCATCAATCTCCTTAAGCTCTTTGTTGAGGACATGTTCCTTGTCCTCGTAGGCAGCGACCATCCTAATGTTCCGAATCCAGTCAAGATGACCCTCCCATACAAGTTCATGAGAGAGAAAGAGGCAGAAGGGTTTGAGCTAGAAGAGGTGTTCGAAGACATCTAAAAAGAAAGAAAGACAATTTAGATTAGATAATAATCCTTAATATAACACCAAAATGAAATATTAAGGCTAGGAACCAACACAATACTTTACAATTCGAAAGAGGGATGTCGTAATCCAATTGCAAAATATTTGAAGGTAGGTAAATGATGATTTAGCAATTTCCACCATGAAAAACGAAATTGATTATTAGGTTTTAAATGAATTGAAATTCCTAGATTCCTTTGAGATTCATTGAACTTTTCAATGGCATGTTTAAATCTCGATTATGCCCTTCTAGTTTGTGACTGTGATACCGAGGATCACAAAAAGGTGTGAATAACCATGCAAATATGCTTGGTACACTCGATGTCATTTATCACCTAATCTATGTGCCGGTTAACCACACATGCTCCATTGATCTATGAAAAACATCAAACTACCATTTACCACCCTTACTAGTCCAAGTTAGTGTGCCCATTAACCACACACGCTCCACTAACGACTTTAGCAAGGTCCAAAGTGCAATTTTATGGGATAGCATAATTTTCAAATTTTTCTAAAGTAACTAAGATTAAGAATTTAATAAAACATTTAGTTACTTTATAATTATCATTCTACATTTAACGATAATTAATGTCTTATCATACCCATTCGGCTAAAGACCCTCCACCAGTCAAGGAAGCGGTGGGTGAGAGTGGACACCCATTAAACCACCATTTTATAGGAAGTAACCTTATACCCCCTTATAGATCGGCTTCGTGAATGAGGCCTACTAACGGTAAGACTGACTTGTCTTATACCACTACTAGAAAATAGCCCTTTAATGACACGCAAACAATAACACACGTTGATAGAGGACGCGCATTTGTGCGTGCCCTAGAAAATAATGTCAGTTTTGCAAAATTTGAAGGATAGTGGACATGCATTTGTGCGTGCCCTAAAAATAGTGTCCAACAATAAAAATTAAAAACACGGAGGGCACCAATCATAAAAAAGCGTATCGTCTAAAACTGTTGCTTTATAATTTTCTTTATGAACGCACGTTCTCCAAATTTTTAATAGCCAAGGGGGGAATGAAATCCAAAAAATTAAAAACCCGCCTTGTTACTCTCGTCCTTCTTCTTCTTTGTATCTTTAAAATCCTCTTCAATCAAAAGAAACCCTAAAAGCATTGTGTGTAAAAGATCGATAATTTCATACTTGAAGTTCCTAAAATCTTCATCGATCAAAAGAAACCCTAAAACCCCGCCTCATACTTGATGAAGTTCCTGTAAGTGCTTTTGTTATCTTGTTATGTTCTGCAACAATCTAATTTCTCAACGACGTTGAGGAGGGGTTATTTCCCTCGGTCGGTACTCTATCCCAACTTAAACCCTGATCAACGTTTCTATGGGTTTCCTTCATCAAAAACGTCTCAAGTTCTTCAACATGATCAAGGGGTACACTCACATAATAGAACGGAATGGAAAGAGAGACACAAAAGAGGAATTACGTGGGGTTTACACGGAGATCACTTCTAGAGGTAAAATGCTGAAATTCGAAAAAATCAGTGATAGCATTTTGCTGCTATCACTCTTTCTCCCTTTTTGTATTTTTGGAGCTCTGCAACAATATGGAGGTCAATGACTGAGACTATCCTCTTTTCTCGACCATTTTTTTCCACTGAGTTGTTAAAGACGCACCCTCGTAAAAATACATTATATACTTAGTTGATGTCTTGTGCGTATTCTTGTTGATGCCATTCTTGAGGTATAAAAATACATCATATACTTAGTTTACAATATTATTGTTGATTTCGTTATCTTATACTTCTACCTGGGAACCATAGCCCTCGTATCTAAGAATAGGTTCCAAATTTAACCCTAATTACATATTTAAGAGAACTCATTTGCATCTAGCTTTTTTCCCAATTTATCCAAATTTAACCCTAATTTAGCCATTTGAAACAAAGGATTCAGCATGTATGTAACATCCCGAAATAGCAAGGGTTGAGTGGAAGGGCTAAAAGTGTAATTTGGGAAAGAGTGACTCGGCGAGTCCATGGATGGACTCGGCGAGTAGAGTCGCGACTTGGTCGCGTGTTAAATAGCCGACTCGGCGAGTCAATGAGATGGACTCGGCGAGTAGGCGCTGAGTGGAGAAAACCCTAATTCTCGGGGTTGAGCCCTATATAAAGAGCATTACGTTTCCTCCCCAGCCTCTTTATCACCCTTTGAGTCCCTGAAACCCTAAAATCGTGGAGAAGCACCATTGTTGAGTGGATTGGGGCTTGGAGAAGTATTTGTTGAAGAAAGTTTGGAAGTTTGAAGGTGTGGAGCAAGGGGCTTTGCTTGGATTCGAGTTCCTTGCAGATTGGGGCATTCTTTTGAGGTAATATCTCGTTCTTAGGCTGTTGTTATCTTGTTTATTCATTTTGGGGTTTGAGGGAAGCTTATCTTGGGTGATATTGGAATCTAGAGGTTAGATCTGAGGTTGCTACCTCAGATCTAGAATGGAGGAGAGTTGGAATGCAGGAAAGTCCCTGTGTTGAGTGTTGGATGAAGTTATCTTGTCCCAAACCTTAGCCCTAATGTGCAAAATGCATAGATCTCTTTGGATTCACGTAAAGATTGCCACTTTACGTGATGGATGAGTTGTAGGAGGCTAGATCTATGTTTTGGATCAATTGCATGGTCTGGAACACTTCTGTTTGGATGCAGACCGGTGGTACTCGGCGAGTCACATGGGTGGACTCGACGAGTTGCTTGAAGATGAGCTGGAACTCGACGAGGTGGATGAACAACTCGACGAGTAGGTTGAAGATAGCCTTAGACTCGGTGAGTCTGTTCTTGGACTCAGCGAGTCTTGTCGAAGAGTCCAAATATTTTCTAGTTGAGTCGAGAACCGGCGAGTCAAGGGATGACTCGGTGAGTTGTGTGCGAGTGGACTCAGAGTTGTTAGACTCGGCGAGTCTCGGGGCGACTCGGCGAGTTAGATCGCGGATTGAGTGAAGTTTTGAGTATGGGAACTCGGCGAGTCATAGGGTTGACTCGGCGAGTAGGGTCAGTCAGGGGTTGACTTTGACCTAGTAATTGACCAAGGGTTAACCAGTGGTTTCCAGGGGTATTTTGGTAATTGTTGATTATGGTTTTGAGTTCAGTGCATTGGTGGCTGTCCAGTGGTGGAGATCGTATCAGGGATCGGAGCAGCTTGGGTTATCTGTTCAGTCGGCAGTTTCGAGGTGAGTTATCCTCACTATATCTGTAGGGTTTAAGGCACCAAGGCCGACCCTTTTATCAGATGGAAATCCGGGTAATTGTCTGTTGTATGATATTGCGGGATATGGGCCGGAAGGTGTTACGTTATGGGCCGGAAGGCATTACATGTTGTGGGCCGGAAGGCAATGCGATGTGGACCGGAAGGTCATGGCCTGGAAAGGCGTATGTGCATAGTTATTATGTTGGCTGAGTCGTAGGGTGATGTTATGCTAGTGATCGGCTAGGCTGGTATCTTGGTTAGGGTAATGATATGTTATGTGATCTGTTGATCGAATTGCTAACTGTGAACTGTTATATGATTACATGTTATGTGTATAGTTGTCTGGTCTGGAGTGTAACCCGGTATGCATGGTTGTTCTATGTTCTGTCATGATATATGTGTATATATATATATATATATATATATATATATATATATATATGCTTTTAAGTTGCGGGCCGGAAGGCGATATGTTATGGGCCGGAAGGCAATATGTTATGTTCCGAAAGGCAATGTGTTATGGGCCGGAAGGCATTACGCTATGGGCCGGAAGGCGATATGTTTTGGACCGGAAGGTTGTGGCCTGGAAGGGCGTATATGTGGTTGGTATTTTGGGGGTATCTCACTAAGCTTTCGGGCTTACAGTTGTGGTTTTTATGTTTTCAGGTTCTCAGGAGTCTGTGGCAAGGCAAGGGTGTGATCGTACCGTTCCTCGCGTTGGTGTTTTATGAAATGGACCTGGGAAAATACTCTGTTAAATAATGTATTGAAAACTTTTTTGTAACAACGTTATTAAAATGGGTTGTTTTGAAAAGTTTTAATTGTTTCGAAATTTTGGTCGTTACAAGTTGGTATCAGAGCCTTGGTTTGAGTGAATTGGAGGAACACTTGTGTGACTCCAGTCTCAAATCGAGGAAGGTTTTAAAAGAGAAATTAAAATGGTTTTAAAATTAAGTAAAAGGAGGACGCGGAGGTACGATCAGCCGGAGCCAGTAAGTAACCCCGAATTACCATTCATGACATTTGTTTTATTGAGCTTTGATAGAACAGAATGCTAGAGTTAGGCTAGGGATCTTCAGGAATTCATGTTAATGTTGCCTGATTGTGATGCCTGTAGCCTAGGTTTCCTTATGGGAGATTCTCAGTGTTCCTCTAGTGGTGAGGGTTGAGCGTTGTTATGCATGTTTCTCTAGAGTGTTGTGGTAGTACTTCATACAAATATGGGTAGGTGTGGAAGGTAGTATGGGCCCGTACTACTAAAAGAACAGGACCCATACGCGTATCAGGGAAACCATGACCTCTAGGGTTGGGTTGAGAGTTGGTTCCCGGGATAGTGGGAAGAGTCTGAGGTTTTCTAGTATATTTTCAGTGTGGAGATTTTGAGGCATGCTGGAAGCGGATCCGGGCCAGGATCGGGTGCAGGATGAGGAGTTGCGGACGGGTCAGTACCTCCCGAGGTTATCGGTCAGATGAGTACGCACGAGTTGGATGCGAGGATTCACGAGATCCTGCATGATGAGGTTGCTGCATTGTTCCGGGCTAAGTTGTCGGAGTTGTTTGGGTCGATCAAGACCGCCATGGTTGAGTATTTTGATGAGCGCTATGCGGCTCTCGCGGAGACGGCTGCCGCGGTGGCTACAGTGGCTGTAGCAGCGGTAAGGGGAGGAGCTGATAAGGATTTTCAGTATCGGGACTTCGATAATACGGAGCCTCCCACCTTCGATGGGTTTCAGAACCCGATTGTTGCTATGAGATGGTTATCGGAAGTGGAGGGGTGTTTCTTCATGTGTTCATGCCCTGCTGATCTGAGGGTGAGGTGTGCTCTGAACTTGTTGAGGCTCGGGGCAAAGGATTGGTGGAGATTGATCATGAGGGCATACTCGGATGCGCAGAGGGTTGCAGTTTCATGGGATCAGTTCAGAGAGATGTTCAATAGTCGTTATGTTCCGCAGGTAGAGAGGGAGAGGTTGGCTCAAGAGTTCCTTGAGCTGAAGTAGGATTCGAAGTCGGTGACTGAGATCACCAGGATGTTCACTGAGAGGGCGATGTTTTGCCCTGAGTTCACTTCGGAGCAGCCTCAGATGTCCCGATATCTGAGTATGCTAAAGAGAGACATCAGACAGTTTGTGTCTGCACAGAGGTGCGGGACATTGTTGGAGTTGTAGGAGGCCGCCAGGCGGCGTGAGTTAGAGATTGAGTTGCAGTTGCGTGAGCTGAGGCAAGCTCCGGTTTAGTTGGAGCCGACAACGAAACGGTCTAAGACTGTTGATTCCAGGATGGGGGATCTGAGCAGCCACACTTGTGGGAAGTGTGGGAGGAGTCACACCGGAGTTTGCAGGTCCGGTGGTGTATGCCGCAAGTATGGAAAGGAGGGGTACTATGTGAGGGATTGTCGGCGGTCAGCACCGGTACGGGATTTGAGGATTTGCTATCACTGTCATCAGGTTGGACATATGAGGGTCAACTGTCCACAGTTTTCCGCGGAACCGGTGCAGGCTCCAGCACCGGCCACTTTGAGGATTTCAGGAGAAGGTCAGGGTGGAGCGGAGCCCCCAAGGGCTCAGGGTCGTGCTTATTAGCTTGCGGCAGAGGAAGTCAGAGCAGTGCCGGATGCAGCTGCGGGTATGTTTCTTTCATGATGTCATGTTACCTTGCGATTATTGTGGTGTATTGTTTGTGTTGGTATCTTTGTGTGGTTTTTGATGCGGTATTTGTCGTTTTGCGGGTTGAGGTTTTGGTTATGGATTTGTGTTTCGGGTTTTCGTCTTGGTATCCATTGTTCCTTGAGGGTTTGGCATGGTTATGGATTTGTGTTTCGGGTTTTCGTCTTGGTATCCGTTGATCCTAGAGGGTTTGGCATGGTTATGGATTTGTGTTTCGGGTTTTTCGTCTTGGTAACCGTTTTTCCCTGTGGGTTTGGTATGGTTATAGTTTGGTGTTTTGTGCTTTCGTTGGTTATCATTCGTGAGGGTTATTAGTGGAGATGCGACATTGGGTTGAAGGTCGGGTAGCATCGGCTTTCCGAGGAGTGGTTAGATACAATTTGAGTTTCTTTCGAGTGGGCTAATCAGTGTTGATGTGAAATCTCGTTAAGGTTGTTTATGCTTGTGGGAAGCAGTCCGCGTGTAAGTGTTTTCTTTGTGCAGGGTTGTTCTGGAAGGTCGCTGATGGTGACCGGTGGTTGTTAATAAGTGCTATAAGTGGGGGAGAATTGGAGAACTCTCTGGGAGATCGATGAGTATTTTAGAGTGCTTAGCTGTTGGGATTCAACAGTATTCTGTCAGCCCAGAGTATAGGCTGATAGGAGCGAGTGTCGGGCATGCGGGGCGGGATACAGACCTAGGGCATTTGATTGTGGAAGCCGGGGAGCAGGCCGGGATCGAGTATGTATGATGGAATTAGAGTTCGGAACCCCCCTAGAGGGCTAGAACGGTATGCATGGGAGGATTTCCGGGGGTGATAGCCCGGAATGATGAATGCTAGTTGAGCGGTCCAGAATGGGCTAAAAGGCCTGGTAAGACGGTCCAGTCATGTTGAAGACTCTGCAGGTGCTGGATCTGTTTAAGGATATGGATTGTGTAGGTTGCAGTGTGATTACATTGGGAGGTCTGACCCCGGGTAGTGATCTTGTTTAGTTGAGGTAGTGCATGGGCTTAAGAGTCCCTGCGAGGAGAGTCAGAGTGAGTGTGTTGGATGGATAGCGGACATGCTAAAGGGTGGTGTAGCGTGGGCGAGCACCGTGGCACTTTTCAGAGTGACAATGTGGTCGAGTGGTTTCCTTGGTAAAGGAAGAGAGAGTGAGGTGTAACTCCGAGAGGGAGTGCAAGTTCACGGAAGTGAAAGCGGCAGAGCAGAGTTGTGATTAGAGTGATTCGAGTATGGTTTTTGAGCCGCATGTTTGCGGCAGTGGAATAGGAGCTCATCCGGTTTGGGATGCCTGCTGAGGTTACGAAGGGAATTCCGCAGGTGTAGAGCCATGAGGCTCGGAAAGGATGCAGGGAGAGAGTCTTGAACTCTCAGTGTGATTTTGATCAGGGTATGGGGTATGTATTAGTGGCTTATCCTGGGGAGTGTTTGAGGACATTACCAGTGTATCAGGTTTTCCCAACCTGAGGGTGTTAGAGCTAGTCCAACATGTGTATGCGATTGCAAGGGGAGAACTCGTGAGAGTTGCTCTGAGATTGAGAATGGGTCTCTCAGTCGTCCCGGAATGGATAGAGTGGGATTCGGATCGGGGATCCGATGGTCCATGGTTTTCTAACCCTTATGGGTCGAGTGATTATTGAGATTTGGGGCAGTAATGCATCCTGGGTAATTCTCGGTTATTGAGTGTGATTATTTGAGGGTACAGCCGGTGCCCGGTTAGAGACGGTGGTCAGGACACTGTAAGGGAATGGAAAGTGTGTTCGAGTTTCGACGGGTATGCCTTGTGGGACCTTGTCCGGTTAAGGCCAGATAGCGCGTTGTGGGAACATCTTTGGAGTTGTATTGTTGTAGGCTTCGGGGGCGAAGCCTAATTTAAGTGGGGGAGAATTGTAACATCCCGAAATAGCAAGGGTTGAGTGGAAGGGCTAAAAGTGTAATTTGGGAAAGAGTGACTCGGCGAGTCCATGGATGGACTCGGCGAGTAGAGTCGCGACTTGGTCGCGTGTTAAATAGCCAACTCGGCGAGTCAATGAGATGGACTCGACGAGTAGGCGCTGAGTGGAGAAAACCCTAATTCTCGGGGTTGAGCCCTATATAAAGAGCATTACGTTTCCTCCCCAGCCTCTTTATCACCCTTTGAGTCCCTGAAACCCTAAAATCGTGGAGAAGCACCATTGTTGAGTGGATTGGGGCTTGGAGAAGTATTTGTTGAAGAAAGTTTGGAAGTTTGAAGGTGTGGAGCAAGGGGCTTTGCTTGGATTCGAGTTCCTTGCAGATTGGGGCATTCTTTTGAGGTAATATCTCGTTCTTAGGCTATTGTTATCTTGTTTATTCATTTTGGGGTTTGAGGGAAGCTTATCTTGGGTGATATTGGAATCTAGAGGTTAGATCTGAGGTTGCTACCTCAGATCTGGAATGGAGGAGAGTTGGAATGCAGGAAAGTCCCTGTGTTGAGTGTTGGATGAAGCTATCTTGTCCCAAACCTTATCCCTAATGTGCAAAATGCATAGATCTCTTTGGATTCACGTAAAGATTGCCACTTTATGTGATGGATGAGTTGTAGGAGGCTAGATCTATGTTTTGGATCAATTGCATGGTCTGGAACACTTCTGTTTGGATGCAGACCGATGGTACTCAGCGAGTCACATGGGTGGACTCGATGAGTTGCTTGAAGATGAGCTGGAACTCGACGAGTTGGATGAACAACTCGGCGAGTAGGTTGAAGATAGCCTTAGACTCGGCGAGTCTGTTCTTGGACTCAGCGAGTCTTGTCGAAGAGTCCAAATATTTTCTAGTTGAGTCGAGAACCGGCGAGTCAAGGGATGACTCGGTGAGTTGTGTGCGAGTGGACTCAGAGTTGTTGGACTCGGCGAGTCTCGGGGCGACTCGGCGAGTTAGGTCGCGGATTGAGTGAAGTTTTGAGTATGGGAACTCGGCGAGTCATAGGGTTGACTCGGTGAGTAGGGTCAGTCAGGGGTTGACTTTGACCTAGTAATTGACCAAGGGTTAACCAGTGGTTTCCAGGGGTATTTTGGTAATTGTTGATTATGGTTTTGAGTTCAGTGCATTGGTGGCTGTCCAGTGGTGGAGATCGTATCAGGGATCGGAGCAGCTTGGGTTATCTGTTCAGTCGGCAGTTTCGAGGTGAGTTATCCTCACTATATCTATAGGGTTTAAGGCACCAAGGCCGACCCTTTTATCAGATGGAAATCCGGGTAATTGTCTGTTGTATGATATTGTGGGATATGGGCTGGAAGGTGTTACGTTATGGGCCGGAAGGCATTACATGTTGTGGGCCGGAAGGCAATGAGATGTGGACCGGAAGGTCATGGCCTGGAAAGGCGTATGTGCATAGTTATTATGTTGGCTGAGTCGTAGGGTGATGTTATGCTAGTGATCGGCTAGGCTGGTATCTTGGTTAGGGTAATGATATGTTATGTGATCTGTTGATCGAATTGCTAACTGTGAACTGTTATATGATTACATGTTATGTGTATAGTTGTCTGGTCTGGAGTGTAACCCGGTATGCATGGTTGTTCTATGTTCTGTCATGATATATGTATATATATATGTATATATATATATATATATATATATATATATATATATATATATATATATATATATATATATATATATATATATATATATATATGCTTTTAAGTTGCGGGCCGGAAGGCGATATGTTATGGGCCGGAAGGCAATATGTTATGTTCCGGAAGGCAATGTGTTATGGGCCGGAAGGCATTACGCTATGGGCCGGAAGGCGATATGTTTTGGACCGGAAGGTTGTGGCCTGGAAGGGCGTATATGTGGTTGGTATTTTGGGGGTATCTCACTAAGCTTTCGGGCTTACAGTTGTGGTTTTTATGTTTTCAGGTTCTCAGGAGTCTGTGGCAAGGCAAGGGTGTGATCGTACCGTTCCTCGCGTTGGTGTTTTATGAAATGGACCTGGGAAAATACTCTGTTAAATAATGTATTGAAAACCTTTTTGTAACAACGTTATTAAAATGGGTTGTTTTGAAAAGTTTTAATTGTTTCGAAATTTTGGTCGTTACAATGTATAAGATGGTTCATGGGAACTGTATCTCCTATTGATGTTGTTGACCCTTTTCACTAGCCTAATTCTCTATTGTGACTTCTACAGGTAACAAACACACACACACACACACACATATATATATATATATATATATATATATATATATATATATATATATATATATATATATATATTCTCTAGTTCTATTATATGTACTTTACTATATTCTAACATTTTTACCCTTGAAAGGGATGAATCCGATCTCTTGAAAAATGTGAAGCATGTAAGTCCATGGTTAGTTAAACTTGTTTCAGGTATGCCAGATATCCATATTTTCCCGTTTTCACCACAAAGAAAAGATATCCAATTACGCCAACGTCCAGATTTACCCTTTTCACCACTATACTCTGTGACATCCCCTAATTTCTCGGTCAGAAAAGACCGATTTACTTTATGCTTTTTAAAATAAAATCATAGAAATCTTTTTAAAAGATGTTGTGGAATTGGTCCCCAAACAAAATATGATAAAAGTTTATCAAAACCCTTCATTAAGAAGGTATATGTTTTCCATATATATATATATATATATATATATATATATATATATATATATATATATATATATATATATATATATATATATATATATATATATATATATATATATATATATATATATCAAAACCTCAGGATGTCATGTTCCGATACAGATCAAAAGCATAAACAAGACATTATAAGTCTTTCAATAGTTATTTACAACTACTGGCCTATAATCCAAAAATCTCTCTTCATCCTCCGACTATGCTCGGGGTCCACTACCTGTAACATAAAAAGCTGAGTGGGTCAGGCTTGGCAGCCTGGTGAGCATATAGGGTTTTCAACCCACAATAATAATAAACTTACTAAGTTCATTAATCAACAATAACCCTGATTACCCGTTCCCGTTATCCTCACTTTACGTCCCTAAACACTTATCACAAGGGACCTAGCCTAAAGAATATCATCGGGATGGACACTACTGCTAAGGGGTTTCCTCAGCCATACATGTCCTAAAGGCAACCATGAGGGGGACGGAGTACAGCGAATGAACACTCTCAGTTCATTAACACCTACAGGTTACGAACCTGCTAATGTTTCCCACTGGATTGTCTAGAAAGTCTGTGGTCGTCATCCAAACTCCGATAGATGACTGGATTTCAAAACACATCGAGGCCTCTCATCAATTTTATTTTATCACACATCACTATCTACCCATGTTCTACCCAACATATTTTTAGATAAAAATACTTATACAGTTTAAAACTTGTATAAAACATCAACATAACTGTTACCTCAAATAAACAATTAATATATCTACACATAGCACGTATTATAAGGTAAATAATTCATATCTATGTGTAAAATGAAAGTGACCATACACTCACATGATTTGATGATAATCGGGCAGCAATTCGTTTCCTAAAACGATCGTTTCTAATAAAACCGGGAGTTTTATTGAGAAACCGGGCTCTGCAAAAGTCGGGCTTCGAAACCGAAAAGATAAATTTTTTGGGCTTCTCGGGCACTTCGTAGAGTATTTCGGGCTTTACAATCGATACTAGGGCTTTGTGGGATGTTAAGATGAAGAAAATATGGGTTTAGGGGTTAAAATTGACAAATTTTCAAAGTTACCCGGGAGGTCTCGCACCCTTCTATTTATAGGGGCGAGGCTTCTGATCCAAGGGCTGAGAAGAGGCCACGCGTCGCAGATCCAAGGGTTCGCAGGGAAGGCTCGCACGAGGGTAGCATGTGCGAAGGGCTCGGTGTCGATCTCTAATTGGACCGCGGTCTACTGGTCCACATTCGAGGTTCGGAGGCTAGGCGGTGCAAGGTTCGGTCCGGATGCGAGCTTCGGATTGGGCCTCCCTTTGGTCGAATCAGAAGAGGATACGAGGTAGGCATTGTGAGGCTCGGACACTGGGAGTAGAACACGCATCGGACCTCTACTAGACCGGACTTCGGGTGCGAGGGCAGGCAACACGTCTCGGCTGGTGGCTTCGTGACTCAGCAGCTCAGATACGTGGCGCATGCGTAGCGAGGACACGTGGCAAGCATGCTGCGAGGGTGACGTGGCCGAAGCCACATATGCGAATTTTCTCGGTTTTTGTGCAAAAACTTCTAAAATCCATAACTTTTGCATACGAGCTCTGTTTTTTACGTTCTTTATATGCACGCGTAGCTAAAATTACGCTCTACAACTTCCGTTTAGACTTCGTCGGCTGATTTTGAGTTTGAATTTTATATTATTATTTTTAACAGACGGGGACAGGGAATCCCTTAAAAATTCATAACTTCTTCATCCGACGTCTGTTTTCGTCAAACTTTTTACCGTTGTGCTCCTAATGATGAGACCTTCAATTCTCGTTTAGGTTGTGTTGGCTAAAAATCGCTCGATCTAAAATTTGAGTTTTTAGATGTCTACTGCTAAGCTGAAACTTCGATAAATCATAACTTCGTCATACGAAGTCATATTTGGGCGTTCTTTTTATCGAACTTCTAGGTTTGAAGAATACTACGAGTTTATTTTAGATTAATAAGGCTAAAAAGTAGTTTATCAAAAAGTCACTTTTTACGACATTCAGCACCGTGCCGGTTTTGTCGCGAAACTTCGACAGGTCATAACTTCTTCGTTACAACTCGGATTTTGGTATTCTTTATATCCCCGAAATCCTTGTTTCAAGCACTACAAGTTTATGTAAAGATATCAAGCTTATCTCAAACTTTAATTTTGACGCTTATTTTTATTCTTAATTAAATAAACCCTAATAATTAAGCATAAAACACATAATTCAAATAATATTCACATAATTCCTTTTCATTTCTTCAAAATGAGTTACAAATGTTAACCCAGACTATCAACTCAATAGAAATGCCTAGGCTAGAAACATGAGTGTTACATATTCTGACATTTTTACCCTTGGAAAATTTGTTTTGAATTGGAACTTTTGATAATTCTTATGATCATTTGATGTATAAAGATTCAAAATGTGAGGTGCAACGAATTGGTGATGAACCTTGATATTCTTTTGTCCTTTCTCTAACTGCTGCAAATTTAAGGTAAACTGAGTTCTTTATAAAACACACACATTTGAAAAGGCTCAGCCTTTTGGGCTGTTCTAGTCTTGATGCTCTCAAATTGGTGATATTTCCAATAAATTGGTCAGAAAAGGAAGGAGAGGAGCTATGTACTCCAAGTGTTTGACGAAATGCTTGAAAGAGCAATATCATATAAATCATACCTTATAACATCACCTGATGTATACAAGACTAAGTGAACGTACAAGAGATCATTATTTGTTTACTGACATAGTTTCAGGTAAAACCAATAGGAGCAGGATCAAGTATTAGAGTTATAGTTTCCTATGGTGTTGATGATTCGTTAACCAAAGATAGAGAAATTATGTCAGAGGTGCTTGCCTTTTTTTACACAATGGTTTCTCTTTCATTGCTCTTTAATTTAAAACTTATTCCCTTAAGTTTATTGATATGATTTTATTTCTTAAACTTGTAAGGGGATTGATGATAAGGTTATAGTTGAAAATTTTCTTGGAGGAGGAAGAGAGTTTACATCAATTGTTCTTGATGTTGGCTCTGATTCTGATCAGCAACCAATCGTTTTTCTGCCAAATGAGGTAAGTAACATCTAAACACATGATATTTTAGAAGTTATTCTTTGATTTATAATATGACACTTTAGATGTTATTCTTTGATTTATAATATGATATCTAAGTACTTTAGATGTTATTAGTCAGGTGGAACTTCAAACTAGCAATAGTGGTGACATAAGTGAGAAGGATGTAATATTTAATTATAGGGGGAAGTATCTTCCTACTTAGCAGGTACGTACTGTTAATACTAATTTCTTTTAAAGGTTCAAGTATGTGTGTGTGTGTATTTGGTATATCATCTTTCCCATATAAACTCTTTTGGTTCCAATTTAAAGATGCCCGATATCAATTGAATTTTTTTTACATAACCCAATTACAGATTTTGTTACATGGTTTCAATTTGTTGCGGTTTTGGTCTGTGGGTCGTTAATTCTAACTGTTTATGTGTTAACATCATAAAATAATCTATTTACCCTCTTGTTTTTTATTTGTAATATTATTTTTATCATAATCATAAAATATAACTCCATTGGAATCATTACGAATGGTGTGTATAAAAAACAAAGGGACAAAAGGGGGGTAAATCTGTCATTTACTATCCTACATGTACCATTTTTTACTTTTTGTAATTTACTCGAGAGTTTATAATCCTCTAATTTAGTGGGATGAATGGAGTATGTGCTTTACTTTGTTTCATGGTTCAATGTTCATGTCCTTTTTTTCGGGGATTTTTTTTGCAGAGACATGGTGATAAGTTGTGTTATAGCTGGCCAAATATTCTTGAAATGCTAAGGTAACAACTGGTCACATCTTTGTTTGGTGTTTGTATGTTGTGATGTTGGTTAGACCTCTCATTCCTTTCTACTTTAGATCAGTTGTTGTATCATCTGAAAAAGATCTTGTCACACTTGGATTCCAGTAAAAAGTTCATATTACTATTACATTCATAAAAATTATATTTCCTTTATTTAAGACTTAGTGACCTAGTGATATACTGGCCAAATATGGTTTTTTTTTTTATTGTTTTTTAATTAAATTATGCAGTGGCTAGAACCCATATTATCTTATACGCACATTTAAATATAACATAGAAAATTAATAAAACCTTCATACTTGATAGTATCTCACAATTTTTTAATTAATTAGATTTTATTTACATGAAAGACAACTTATTCTTCGCTTAAGAACTTAATTTAGTTCATGTGTATATTAAATTATTAATGCATTTCAAACAATATAGTTAAATGACCATTCCATGCCAAAAAAGATAATGGAATGTAATAACTCATTCCATTAGCTTGTCCATAATATTACTTTATTATTCCATCCAACAGATAGACCAATTGATTAGTTAATCATTAGAATTGATCATAACTCTTGTAGATTCATATTATAACAAATCACAAAAATGATGCTAGAAGACTATTTTCATATAGACTGTTGAGATCAAACACATGTTGCTTAATTTGCATATAATATTGTAATTTTTCTTACTACTATTTTTAAAAAAAAAAGGTTGTTTCCTCTCAATACTAGCTAGAAGTTACAAAATATGTAGGGCTAGTTAGTGCTCAACCTCACAGGCAAGAACTTATCTAGGACTTGTATAAAACCTGGCAAGATCCTCAATGTGGAAAAGTCAATGGAGGCATGATCAGGTGCATATTACATATTGTGTTTGATATGAGGGGTGTTTATGTCTTTTGCACAGACGAGAGGTCTGAAGCATGTCCCTATCCTACCTTGTTTCACTTTTTTGGGGGTGGGTAAAAGAAAATATGTGTTTTTATGGATGTTCATAGGTTGGGTGATGTAGTAACTCAGATATTTGAAAATACAGGGAAAAAAACAATGAGGATCATATTTTATAGGTACACACACACACACACACACACATATATATATATATATATATAATTTCAACTGGTGCAATTTAAAAAATATATATATATCCAATCCTCACTTTGTTTTTTATTTACAGAGATGATGTATGTGATGGATAGTTCTATCAGGTCCTACTCTATGAGCTAGATGCAATTCGTAAGGTTGGTTTATAAATAATTCTGAGATACCTATTACTTGTATTTGCTTTAAATGATTAATCAGAAATTTCTATTATTTAAAATCATATTTTCAACATTCTGTAGGCTTGTGCTTCTCTTAAACCTAATTACCAACCTCCAGTCACATTCATTGTTGTCCAAAAAAGCCATCACATGTGCCTCTTTCCAAACAACCAAAACGACCGAAAATGCACCGAAAAAAGTAGAAACATATATCCTGTATCTTTTTCATTTTCAAAAAATATTTCATATTTATCATCATCTTAAATCCCAAAAAATATATATAAAGGTAGGTCGCTATACGTGGTGATTTGTAGGTACGGTTGTGGACACAAAGATTTGTCATCCAGTTGAGTTCGACTTCTACCATTGCAGTCATGCAGGACTCCAAGTATGATAATTAAACAATCATTTAATAAGAGTTGGACGCCATAATAAATAAATTAATAAAACTACATTCTTATTTCTCTACAAGGAACTAGCAGACCTTCTCATTATCATGTTCTATGGGATGTGAACAATTTCACTGCTGAATGCTGATGAAATTCAATCTTTAACAAATAATATTTGTTACACGTAAGAAACTTCATACCATGGGATACAATGACACCACAGTTATTGAGCTTGATTCCAATTTAGCAGGGAATTTAATGAAAGTTTATGAAAAAATGGGTGACACTTTACCACTTCAATACGGTGGTTCAGCAACCCACAATAAGGTAATTAATCCTCTGTTTTTTACTTATACTTGTTACATATTTATAAATTTTGGAATTTAATATTGTTTTTAAACTTTACGATCCAGATTTGATGTGTCTTTTTTAAGTCAGAAAGAAAAAGAGAAATGAAGTGACTCACAACTTTATTGTTGTGGAAGCCAACTTGACCTACAGTTTTGCGAAGGAGTACTCCTGCCCCGGGATCTACGCATGGTTACTTTTTACTTTTTATTACACTTCTTATTTATTGTTAAATGCAAGAAACAAAAACATACTTTCTTTTACACGTGTATTATAACATCCTATTTCATCTCTTTCTATTAAATCCATGTACTTTGTTGTGTTTAGCCCTATAATTAGTTATTTATAATATGGGAAAATGGTGAGATATTCATTTACTTTGTTTCATTTTTCAGTCCCTCGAAGTCCAAGTCCGGTGAGGGGCGTTTTAGATAATTCAGTCTTAGTCTCCACCATCCCTTCCTCACCTATAAACAAGGAAGAAGAAGTCGTAGGATTCCCTGTTAGTAAATCATCTCCTGCCCTTAGTGAATCCGGATTAAGGAATCTTGGGAGGGGCAGTTTGACCAGTTTGACAAGTCAATCTTCAGTTACTATCCTTATCAACCCTACGAATAGTAACATTATTTCTACTAATAATGCCCTTGGTGTAGGTCAAGCTTCTGAAATGGCTAAGAGGCCTATGTTAGGGACAGATGAGAGAATGGTTCAGTAGCATCCTCCTGTTTCATCTTTGAGTAGTAGAATGATGTTGCCACAAAGTGGTGTCAAAAGTACTGATAAGGATAATGGAAATGGTGGTGGCATGGGCACAAGAGTCTTTTCACCTTCTGGTGTTCCTGGCATTCAGTGGAGACCTGGTGGTTCCTTCCAAAGTCAACATGAAGGGGTATGCTATATATATTTCTATACTATACATTGTATCTACATTAACTAAAATACTTTTTTTAATAAGGACCATTCCATGGAAGAACTGAAATAGCACCAGATTCCAACAAGTACAAGAAGGAAGAAGCACCCTTACTGGTATGCATCCTATTTTTGGAGGAACAAGTCAATGATGTTAAGGACTTCATTGATGACTATGTGGAACGATATCAGGTCATCATATACCTTTTTCCCTTTCACATTTTCTCAATAGTTTCTTTGAGGTTCTCTCCTCTATGCCACCTTGTCAAATTCATGATAAAAGATTCTTGTTGTTTTCACTTTTCACAAAGCATCTAAAACCACCACAAACCATTTCATCTGCAGGAGGATTTTGATGACTTTGAGGATGTTGATATGTTATACAACACCTTATCACTAGACAAAGTAGAAGCACTTGAAGATCTTGTTATCATTGGTCCACCTGACCTCGTTAAGGTAACAACATATATGTTGTTCAAACTTCAAAACCCTACTTGAATTTATATTCCATTCATCATCTAGAAACTAGTTTCAATTAGAAACCATTTCAACTTAGTCAAGTTAGTTGGCTTAAATGCCCTATGTAGAAGGAATTCATATGAACAAAAAATTTCATGAAAATGCTTTGTCTTCACCTCCAGTTCAGTCACCGGTATGTCAAATGACAAATCTACCCCCATAAGACGCCTCCCCATGTTCCCATATGCCTAGAAAAACATAATATATTCAACAAGGAGCTTCAATACATGAACAAAGTGAGGAGACATTATCCCTATCAACCCTACAAATAGTAACATTATTTCTACCAATAACGCCCTTGGTGTTGGTCAAGCTCATAGATAATAGCCTTCTGGACGTGTATGTCATCATATTACATCCTTCAAATACTACCTTAACATATATTAGTTTTTTTGCAACTTTCAATCTGATCTAGAAGCTAATTTGTTTAAGGTATATATATCTATCCCTGTTATCTCCATTATAGCCATGTCTGAGTTTTTACAGTATACCCTCCACATCCTTATCATTATAAATACTAGGTGTGAGACCCATGTATTACATGGGTTTAATTAAAAAAAATAAATATGAAATTTTAATAATTTAAATAGTTTGAATTTATAAGAAAAATAAGAAAATTTTTGAATTATTAAAATTAATGAGACTTTAATGTATTGAATACATTACATATATAAACCATTTCTAATAAATACTTTACATATATATTACCTTACATATTAAATGTGAAATTTTAATTTTATAAAACGAAAAATACAACAAAATGACAAGTGGAAAATACAAAATTTAAAAATTCTAGAAAATGTCATGTGTCCAAATGCATGAGAAGATGACATGTAAAAAAACCTTAACTTATTATAGTAGACTATGTTTTTTTTTTTCAAAATGAACTTGCCTCTACAATTGATGTTGCTCTTGGGATTTTTATTATTGAGTAAAGACTTGGAGTTGAATTTGATTTAAATCTTGCAACATTATCAACAAGATGCAGTAAAGACTTGGAGTTGAATTTGGCTAAGTCATTATTAAGTGAGATGGGCCAATGTACAATTGCTTATCTATATAATCAGCTGTTTGGAGCATTAGTCTTAAAGAATTATGAAAGGCAAGATGCAACTTTAGTTAGTTGGAATTTGATGTACATAGTAGATTAGATGCAAATTTATATATTGTAAGAAATAGAATTATATGACATTAAATTTATGCAATGGATTCTATTTTTTGTATATGATATTTTATTTTCTATTATGAAACATTAAATACAAATTTAATTTGAAAATAAGTAAATCTATAAATTATATTTTTTTTAAACATTTAAAATTATGATACGCAAAAATGTGTGTCATCTTCATTTGTGACATGACCTTTCTTGACAGGGGCTTTCTTGATACGCACTACGTGTCATTAACACGCGCGTCGTAAGGTTACGACATGCGAATGCGTGTCGTCTTCCTTTATGACAGGGCCTTCCTTGATACGCATTGTGTGTCGTAAACGTGTGTTGTAACTGCACATCGTAAATGCGCGTCGTCTCTCTTTATGACAGGGCCTTCCTTAGCGCGCATTTGCGCGTCGTCTAAGCCTTTTACGACGTGCAATGAGCGTCATAAAAGACTGTTTTTCTAGTAGTGTACATATATATAATTATTAAACTCATAATATTATAATAGTATAAGGGTTGAATTTTAAACTTTTAAAATTCTAGGGTTTGGAATTAAATGTTTCATTAGTGAGACTTTACAAATTCCAAAACTTGATGACAAGTTTTGAAACTCTTCAAAACTCTTCATTTCCATAACGAGTTTAATGTCATTTTAATGGATGAGACTTTTCATGTTCCATAACTAGAGAACAAGTTATGGAACTCATTAACACCATTTAGATCAATTTTAACAAATAAAATTATCATATAATCTAGGATTGATCTAACCAAACTCATAATTCAAGATGATATCAAATCAACAATTTACAAGTAATTTTGTTTATCATATAAACCAACAATTATCTTAAAATTTTTACAATCATATTTTGAATGGATGAGTACAATCACTGCCAAATCAAAAGATTTTATGATACAAAATAGTCTGTGGTAGTGATCCTAGTCCAATATAGACCAAAAAAACCCGAAATTTGCCATCTACCAGTGCAAATCGTCGAGTCAGACTTTAGACTCGCCGAGTTCATCAATGGACTCGGCGAGATCATCTTGGCAGAAGGCCTTTTTCAATTTGCTTCAACTTTGAACAATCAAAAAAGCAACAATATAACAGAAAACTACCCTAAGCTCCAATACCATTGATGGGTTTGAGCACTATAACACTCCTATGGTGCACATGTAACCATAGATGCTTTGGATCTAAGTTTTCTCTAGTTATATATGCAAACAACTTTTTCCAAAGCATGAACCCTAATCTAGCATAAAATATGACATATGAATCATAAAACTAGTTATAGAATTACCTCTTGTTGTAGCTTGTTGTGTTTGACCTTTAAGAACTTAGCACCCCAAGTGTGATGCCTTAAATAGGCTTTATGAACTCTAAGAACACAAGGGTAACTTATTTTAGGCCATAGGGGTCATATATATATATATATATATATATATATATATATATATATATATATATATATATATGGTGTAAGGATCGAAAGGTCATCGGTAAACCCTAATCCATACACTTGGGCTTGTAATGGACTAACACCTTATGGATTTTTACATAAGCAAAAGCTCATAACTAATCCACCACGGATTATTAGCCCAATATATATATATATATATATATATATATATATATATATATATATATATATATATATATATCATTGATTTACATAATCAACCCTTGTATACTTAATTAATCTCTTTTGATCACTAAACTAATTCAAAATTAATTCTTGACCAATACTAATGAAATAATATGATTCCTCTACTAATATATTATACTTATAATATATTAATGAATCATAAATAACCTCTTTCTCAAATGTTCATCCTATCAGATTGTTTTGGTGAATGCAACCCAAAATGAACCATGCTACTCTTAGGTCAAGTACATACCAATTATAGTTATGGACTTAGACACCTTATCTAACATATCCAACATTTAATAGGAGGTGCTATGTGCCAACCATAGTCTTGCCATTATGCCATGAACCATATCATGGTCTTCCTTGCCAAAACGAGGACCAAAACCGTAGGTCTTACAGACAAGTGCCAGGAGCCACCTCCTGGTATTCCATTGCAAGCATCACACGGACAACTAGCATACAACCTATAACTACTTATCTACTTAACTACCAGAGTCGAAACTCTAATCTTGCATACAGATTTGCTAGGAGCCAACTCCTGGTCTTTCATACAAACACCAAAGGCTGCCCCTGGTCTGCTGATAATACATAAACCAATAGGTTCGACATTGGTGCCTTCAACCCATATTATAGTAAGGAGACTCACCTCACACTACTGAATCACACTGATAATCCCTGGTTGCTGGTTTGACAATTCCTCGAGCTATCAATATCAAGTAACACCTAATTAACAATTTGAGTCGAATCTATATCCTTCAGTTCATAATTTAGGTAAAAAGACCATTTTACCCCTTCCTATATTGGCCCAAGACTAAGGCCCAATCTTTCAATCCAAAAGATCCAAAACCAATTAACCATCCAAGGCCCACATATGGCCCAACTTGTAACAATCCGTTATTTTTAAAGTAAAATCCGATGAATCCGTGTAGGTTAGAAAATAATTTAAATTATATAAATAATGTTTATATAAGTTTTTGGAATCAAAAACACTCAAAAAATCAACATCTTTCCCATCGGAACCGAAAACCCTCACACCAAAACCCTTTTCGACAGAAAACTGATTTCGGCCGAAATCTCTTTTCCGGCCGGAAATCCAACTATATATAAGTTTTTCCTTCGAAAACTTAATCATTTCTCACCATTTACACTCAAAAAAACTCTCATTTTGCTCCCAAGGATCATCGAAGAACATTCATACCTTCAAGTGAAAACCTTCAAATCATCATATTTTCACCAAGAACACTAAGAACATCCTTCAAATCTTCCTGAAAACACCCAGGACCGAGAACCTATGTTCGGTCAAGAACCCGTTTTAGGAGAGAGAACCCCTTTGGAACCGAAAACCCTCTTCAACACTTAAACAATTCTTGGTAATTATTCCTAACACAAAACAAGTGTTTCTAACACTTTAATTAATGGTTTCGCTAATTTAAATATGATTATGTGTTTAACTCTTATTATGATACCGTTAGACCGCGCATCTCAATCTGAGGATCATCCCTACAGTACTGCTATCATTACACGACACATACTAGAGGTGAGTTCATACCCCTACCTTTTCAACGTCTTTAATGTTTTTAGGGGGAGAATACAAGTAAAACACAAGGACTTTGTGTTTATACAAACCTTTTTAACAGTTTTAAAACCTTTGCAATCGATTCAAACCGAGTATTCGCTACATTTCATAAAAATATTCGTATATTTTAACCTTTTTATAACATGTCGAGCTTAAGTGTAACATCCCCATTTTTCACAACCAAAAAAGATCGATTTTATTTATGATTTATAAAAATCAGAGTACTTCTTTTAATAAAAATGTTGCGGAATTTGTTCCCAGTAAATCATGATAAATACGTTATCAAAGCATTTCCGAAGAAATGTATTTTTATTCATTTTAAAACATTTGGGATGTCATTGTCAATACAGAAACATAAGCATAAACAGAACTTACATTCATTTACACTAGTGATCTACACATCTTTAATCTCTCAGTGTAATGTAACTTCGTATCAACACCTATAATATAAATAAGCTCGAGTGGGTTAGGTTGGGAAACCTGATGAGTACATAGGGTTGTCAAATCGGGCAGTCGTGTCGTGTTTTTGTCTGATACAACATGACACGAAACTTTTTTGTACAACATGAACATGACACGACACGCTGTCGTGTTTTTTTTTCATTAACACGAAAACGAACCAGTTAAAACACGACACGACAAATATAATATTACATAACTATTAGTGTATTTCATTCATACTTAAAGATATATAACACGATAAAAACGACAAACACGGAAAACCCGACAACCACATGCTTAATCGTGTCAATTTCGTGCCGATTTATGAACACGAACACAACACGACACGACATCGTGTTTTTTAAACTTGACACGAACACGACACTAACACGAATTAGAATTTTGATTTCGTCCCGATTTCGTTTCGTTTCGTGTATTTTTGTCGTGTCTTGTAATAAATTGACACCCCAATGAGTACATAGGGTTTTCAACCCACAATAATATAATTATTATTTTTAATCATAAAACAATTAACAAAATTACCCATCCCCAATATCTTCTTTATTCTTAAGGGTCTACTGTAAGAATTATTTATCCTACATTCCTTCAATCCGATGTCCATTGCTTTAAGGGTTTATACGACAGACACTAAGTCCATAGTTACCAATGCTCGTTCGTAAAACACTAATTCCATAGCTACTAAAGTTCATTCATCGGGTACTAAATCCATAGCTACCAGTGTTTATCTAATAGGTACTAAGTTTACAGCTACCAACGTTTATCTAACAGGTACTAAGTCCATAGCTACCAATGTTTATCTAACAGGTACTAAGTCCATAGCTACCAGCGTTTATCCAACAGGCACTAAGTCCATAGTTGCCGATGTTATTTATTAGACACT
This sequence comes from Lactuca saligna, assembly GCF_052625555.1. Classification (NCBI taxonomy): domain Eukaryota; kingdom Viridiplantae; phylum Streptophyta; class Magnoliopsida; order Asterales; family Asteraceae; genus Lactuca; species Lactuca saligna. The sequence continues at coordinate 187,438,199 of NC_136417.1, read as the reverse complement.
AAGTCTATAGCTGCCAATGTTTACTCATACCATCTTTCATCTCTCATCGTTCATCTACCCATGTTTTATCCAACATACTGATAGATATAAATACATATACAGTTTAAATCATTGAAAACATGTATAAAATCATTCATCCAGCATAGAAAGCAAGTATTTAAATAACATGCACACATAGCACGTAATTTATATAAAATACTTCATATCTATGTGTAAGATGAAAGTAACTATGTACTCACTTGTTAAAGTGATGATTCCAAACTCGGGCAGTGCTTCGCTTCTAACGATTCTATTTTCCTTCGATGAAACCTAGCATTTTTATTGCTAAACTTCAGTCTAATCTTTATTGCGACTAATTATCACTCTAGCTTCATCATTAACTCAAAGTCTACTTCATGATCTATCAAGTAAGGAACAACCAGGAGGATCATATCAGAGGTAGGGTTCGTTTGGTATACAAAGTATACTGTTTGGAAATCCCACTTTAAACATATCACTAAATCAAAGCCTAAACATCATCCCCGTACGTAGATTAATAAGTATAATGACTTGGAATCAGTGATAAATCATGTTTATAAGTTCATAATAACGATAATGAATTTAAACATAAGTTATACTTAAAGTAGGGTAAGCATAACTCACTTATAGCGGGTTTTTATTAAAAATCAGGCTTCACTGGACCAGCGTTTCCGAGCTGAAAAGCTCTTTGCTCAGAGTCTTCGAGAGCCTTGGGGATTCCTTCGGGTGCTAGGGGGTTTTCCTAGGCTTCATGGGGCTTAAGGAGAGCTAGAGAGAGGTTCTAGAGAGAGAAAGAAGGCTTGAGAGGTGTGAAGAAATAGCAATGCCCGACATCTCTATTTATAAGCTTCCAGGCTGATGGACACGTTGAGTTAGATCACTGATTCGCCGAGTCAGTGCGATGTGTCATCATCTGATCCTTGCCTTGGAGAGAAAGCAACGACTATGATCGCGCCACGTCACCTAAACTCACACATCAGCCTCCCGACTTGGAAAAATCATAAATCTCGCATACGAGCTCCATTTTTGACGTTCTTTATATCCACACGTAGGTAAAAACAATATCTACAGCTTTCATTCAGATTCTGTTGGCTAGTTCTCGACCGATCTTAAATTTAACAGTAGGAGGAGATTAGACTGTTAAATGACCGCGAAGAATCCGTAACTCCTTCATACGGACTCCGTTTTTGTCTGTCTTTTTATCGTTGAGTTCCTATTAATGAGTTCTTCAACTCACATTTAGGCCGCTTAGGCCAAAAACTGCTCGAACTAAAATTCAAGTTTCGGGCCATGCACTGCTATGCCAAATCTTAGAAAATTCATAACTTCCTCATACGAAGTCAGATTTGGGTGTTCTTTTTATGGACGCTCTCGGTTTAACATATTCTAGGACTTTTGTGTAGATTACTAAGGCTAAAAACTCATGTATCATAAATTCACTATTTACGTCTCCCGGTGTCGTGCCGGTTTTGCCGTAAAACTTCGACGGGCCATAACTTCTTCGTTATAACTCAGATTTCGGCATTCTTTATATGTACAAAACTGTCACACCCCAAAACCGGAACGGCGGAAACATTCTGGAGTGGATGACATCATGTTAAGTATCACAACACATGCATTATAGTAATCAAAGTACAACAAAACATTGCATTAATAGTAATAGTTTTACAAGGTTACATTACAACAATTTAAAGTAATACAAGTAATAGAATAATTACAGCGTGGTACTAAGCTATCTTCATCAACAGCTCCGGGGATGTACCTGTCTAATGCTAACCTGAGAATACAAGTTATTTGAAAAGCGAGTATCAGCATTTTTACTAATGTTGGTGAGTTCATAAGCATTTAGTGACATTTCATTCAAATAACTTAATAAAGTAATAGTTTAAGAGATTTCAGTGTATTAGAGTCCTTTCCAGAAAATCCTATATTTTCTTTAATATAACCAGCCTTCTACCAAGACTGGTCATTGATGTGGGGTAAAAAGTAGTCTTCCCTAAATTGCTATCATTATCAAAATACTAAATTTGAATATATTTAGGAAAGCAACGACATCAGGGAATATCATATGCCTCAGCAGTGAGGACTGCTGACTAAGGCAAAGAACCATAGACTCCAGGAAAGTATCAAACAAACGACACGCCTGGTTCAGTCTAACAAGTGGAGACATAGACCCCAGAAGGTACCAAATGAAGGGTACAACTAGTAGGGTCTAAACAGTGAATACAGACCGCAGACAATATCAAATGAAAGATACGTCTAGCAAGGTCTAGAACGGTGAACACAGTGAATACCGTGAATGTAGTGAATTCTGTGAATACAGTGGATACAGACCCCAGATATCATCAAATGAAGGATACGTCTTGTAAGGTCAAAACAGAGATAACAGACCTCAAACAGTATCAAATGAAGGATGCGTCTTGTAAGGTCAAAACAGTGTGACTCTGAAAATGAATTACCAGCATACAATGTAGATTGCCGGTGAAATATCGTTACCTTAAGGCCAAAGAATTTTAAAGTAACCCAGGATACTCGTAACCATACTAACTGACAGTAGACGTATCGTGGACTGTAGCTAGCAGTCAGGGGTGCGGGGGTGTCAATCCCGTATAGATCTATACACACAATGTCCGCTCTCCCTACAGGAGACTCTGGTTACCAACTAGATGACAGAGAAGGCCGTGTCCTGAAGATGCATCCCAAATAGTGGGTAGAGACTTCCAAATAGTAGGTAGTGTGCAAGTGTTGAACTAGAGGTAGAGACTTCCCAATAGTGGGTGTCTAATGTAAGTGTAGACTAGAAGTAGAGACTCTTAACTGAACTAACTAGAGAATTTCCTATATGTCCATTCTCATATACATAATATATAACTAATGAGTCAAACGACCTTCGGACGGCCATCCGATCCCACCAGACCACATCTCAACGAAGAAAAGGAAATAGGGTAGACGAGTCTTCCTAAGTCTTTTAAATTATTACTTATATGTACCTATATAAGCACGGACATACATCTAACTAAGACTGAGTGTGTATCTTGTAGAAGTGATCCTTGTGAAGTAGAAGTGTCTAACAAGTGAAGTAGAAGCGGTCGCAAGTGAAGTAGAAGTGTCGAACAAGTATAAGCGTATCACGATGTAGAGGCGACAATAAGTGAAGCAAAAGCGTATCAAGTATAAGTGAAGTAGAGTCGTTATCAAGTATAAGTGAAGAAGAATCGTATCACTAAGTAAGAGCGTGAATAAGTATAAGCGTCATTAGGTATACGCGACTACAAGTATAAGTGAAAGCGTTACCGAGTAGGAGTATAAAATAAGTATAAGCGAAGCAGCAGTATTTAGCAAGTAAAAGTATACGTCTAAAAGGGAAAATTTTAATGAAAAGATTTTATGTACAGAGAAAATCCCAAATTATATTCTTTTGTAAAATATGTTTAAGAACCTTAGAGGATCTTTCATAAACCAATTTAGAATGAATTTGGATAAATCAGTATAAGTAAAAGTTATGAAATAAGTAAAAGTCATTATAGTGTCCCACTCAGTAAAAAGTGTAAAGTGGTAAAATCTTGTGCATACGGGTTATCAATCACATGTGATTGAAATGATAACTGGCATGTTTAACTTGTATTACCCCCCCTATAAAACATTTAAAAACATTAAAAGGTTCATTCAGGGGTATGAACTCACCTAGTGTAAGTAGGTCCGACGAGAGTGTTGTTTGGGCGTTCGGTGCCACGTAAGGATTCGAACACACTCAATGACCTATTTAACATATGATATCATATGTTCTCATACAATTAGTATATTTAATACTAATTAAACAAATATACACGCTCAAAGGAGCGGAAAACACTTTGGCTAAGTGTTTGGGTGTCCCGGGTAGCGTTTAAGGGTGCTAAGGGTCTCCTATCAGTTGTGGAACTTTTCTAAACTCAAATATCAAGTGTGTGAATGGGTTTAAAGCGTTAACATGGACCAATTTGGAGTTTACAGCCCAACTCAAGGGAGTTTACGGCCGTAAACTCCCAAGGGTATATTCTTGGGTGTTTTATGCTTTTAGCTTGTTCATGGGATTTTTCTAAGGACTTTTCATAAAAGGCATGAGTGGGTTTGAGGCCTCTAAGGGCATGTTCTATGAGTTTACGGCCAAGGGACCACTCCTAGAGGAGTTTACGTCCGTAAACTCTAATCCTTAGAGTTTTGGGAAGTTTCAAGCCCCTAATGCCTTTCTAGTGATTTCTAATGAAGTGTGATGCTATTTTGGAGGATTAAATCTATCATTTGAATGAGTTTTGGGGAGTTTACGACCTAGACACTTGCTTGGGCCGTAAACTCCTTTTTACCCCTCCATTTCATGTGTTTAAGCCCTTAAATCCTTCCTAGCATTTTATAGAAATAGTCTAAGGTCATTTGGGGGACAAAAACCAACATTTTGGATTGGTTTGGGGAGTTTACGGCCTTGGTATAGACTTGGGCCATAAACTCCTTTTTATCATTCATTTTGATGTGTTTAATTGATCCAAACCCCAAATGCTAAGTCCCTAAATTATGTATGAAGTCTAAGGGTGGTTTGGGAGTGTTTTTGGGGCATTTTGACATGGTTTAGAGGGGTTTACGGCCTAAGCATGTGCTTGGGCCGTAAACTCTCTTTTATGCCCTCAATCTTTGTGTTTTGATGTTTAAACACTCCTAGGCTAGATCCCTAATTAGTTTCCAAGCTTAAGGACAAGTTTAGAGGCATGTTTGGCACCATTTTAGGGGTTTACGGCCCTAGAGTGTTCCTGGGCTGTAAACTCCTTATCCCATGCCTTCTTGGATGGTTTTTGGGCTATAACTACAACTAGTAATGTTTAGAACAAGCTAGGGTAAGCGGACTTACATTTTGGAAGCGTTTGGTTGCGGATTCGGGGCGAAAACGGGTCTAGAGAGAGAGTATAGAGAGAGTGTGTAAAAAGTCTCCAATAGACTCCACTCACCCTTATATAGGGTTTTGAGTCAGGGCTCAGTGGGGTTTTACCCGATACTACCGTTAAACGGGGCTTTTGGTCGCACCCGATTTAGTGGTCGTAATAATAAAACTTGACATTTTCCAAATAAATGGAAATGTGTGTCCTGTGTTTTTATTTCCTTTCATCACAACTTAACGGCATGCTTATTCAACCAAATGGAATGTTTACTAAATTGACGCCCTCTAAGTAACGGAACTTTTATACAGTGGAATATTCCGTTAATGGTAACGGAGAAATGTAACGGGGCAACTTGGGTTGTCACAAAAACCCTAGTAACATATAATACAAATTGGTTAAGATTAATCCTACTAAATAATCTTCCATAAAAAACTCATTTTCGATGCTCATTGCCTCTAAATTGACTAGCCCGAATCTGCGGGCGTTACATTAAGGGTGTTATACTTTCATACAATTAAATTGAAAACGTTTTCAATACACTACATAACATTACAGTTAAACTATAATTGGTATATTTTGGGAATCACTACACTATTTTTCTAAATACAATACATAGAACAAGAACATTTATTTAAATTATAGTAGGTATAGTTTTGGAAGCACTACTCTAATACATTGATACACGTATACACTACTAAAATATTATTTAAGTATAATTATTTTACATTAAAAAGTACATTATTACAAGGCAATACATAAATTTTCTTGTACAAGAGAACACTAGAACACCACACGTAAACTAGTTAATAGGCACTACTTTAATTGTACCACTCGGGGTATGGAACTAAATCCTATACTGTATAACCAGAGTCTCCTAAAGGGAGAGCGTGATATCTGTGTATAGATCTATACGGGACTGACAATCCTACACATGAATTGCTACCTACAGTTACGCCGACAGTCTTGGGGTGACAATTGTCATAACTCTCAGATGCCTGAAGAACGTAGTAGAGGCCACTAGGTCATATCAAGCATGGTTATATGAAACTCACAACAGTATTACTAAAACATATGTTTACGGGATTAACATTACTTCAATGGTTTTATTGTATTTAATAAAACTACAGTACATTACTTTACACCACAGTTGGTTGTACCCAGGCATACATACAAAGGTTTTCATACGAACACTACTATGATATATTACTTTACACTATAGCTGGTGGCATCCACGCATATATACCAAGGTTTTCATACAAATACAAATAAAGTACACTATTTTCTAGTACTGAGTACTCTAATACATCATACACTTATAAGGAACATACATGAAACTATTTATCTATTTACAAGACTACATTACATTCACTATAGAAAATATTGGATTTTCTGGAAAAACATGTTAGCATTTTTAAAGTTCAAAGACTAGTTTCCTATCGCTAAAACATACTTATGAACTCATCAACTTAAATTTTGATACACTTTCAAAATAACTTGTATTCTTAGTAAACCAGTAGACAGGTGTACCTGTAGGATTTTGAGAAGACGGGGCTTTATAGAGTCTCGTCTTTTATACTTTTGATATATACTTTTGATATCATACAAATTATGTTATGAACAGATGTAAATACAATATTTTATTAATGTAATGGTTGTGCTTTCTTGATTACTATTATATAATTGTTGTGATACTTTACATGACGTCTGCAACCCTATAACATTTATGTCATTCTGGTTTTCGAGGTGTGACAGAATTCTCTAAATTGGGCCCAAATCCCTTCATGGGCCTTACCCTAAGTCCCACCAATTTTTTCTAGTCAAAACACCTGAATTCAGATGCCCAACAATTCCCCCATGCAATTAAGCCCAAAAGATAGCCCAAACCCGAAGCCCAAATATGTGTGGCCCAATAGACTGAATATGTGGGGCGTACTTAGCACATACGTGCAACGTACTCACTTGAAGGCTTGTACGCTATGCATACCTGCTTGTACGCCCAATGTACTCATCACCTTTAGCCCAAAACTTGATTTCACACTTAATCCATTAAGATGAAGCTCCAAAACACATATATGACTTCCTTGAGTTGGATTATCACATAAAGTTTCTAAAAGAAGCTCTTGAGCTTAAAAAGGACTTAATAAGTGACTTAATGCATGCATGTTGTAATGCCTGGTTCCTGGTATGTATTTTAATAATAATTATTCATTTTTACAAAGGGACTCGACGAGTTGGAGGCCCCAAATTCATTGAGCAGGAATGGGATTTTTGGACACGGACCCAAAGTCTACTAGATGAGTTGAGAAGCCTCAACTTGACGAGTAGAGCTGCGAGAGTGAAACCCTAATTTTCAGGGTTTGCACCCTGTTTAAGGAACTTAGCACCTCATTGTGGCCTCCCTCATCGCCTCCCTCAATCCAAAAAACCCAAATTCGTGATCTAGAGCCTTTTGAGTGTGTGTGAGTGAAAAGAGAGTGATTCCTTGAAGGAGTGGAAGCTAGAAGTGCTTGGTTGAAGGAGGAAGCTTTGGATCCAGATATTTCATTGTCCAAGTAACCTTATTGAGGTATAAAGTCCACACCTTGACTATTCATTTACTAGATCTCTTCATAGGGTAGTTTAGGGCTTTAAAGAGCATATTTTGGAACCATTCATGGATGCAAGTATGTTTTGGAGTCATGACTTCAGATCTGAAGCCTTTGAGGGACTCCATGGAATAAAGGTGCCAACTTTATGGTCATGGGAGTCCCATGCAACTTGTGAACCACTTTTTAGGACTTTTTGAGATAAATAACCCATCATGGACGTAAAGTTAGAAACTTTATGTGATATATCGACCCTAGGGATCAGATCTATGGTTTGGAAGCTTAGAACCTGACTGGAAACGACTGAATGGATTTAGACGATGGGGGACTCGACGAGTTGTTCATACAACTTGGCGAGTTGGGTCATGGTCCCCTAACATTTTCTGTTAATGAGCGAACTCGTTGAGTCTAGAAGATGACTCAACGAGTTGGCCATGGTTTGGATTATGAAGATTAAGGAACTCGACGAGTTCAAGGAGGGACTCGGCGAGTTGTGATTAAAAGGTCCTGACTATGCTATGAGGATGAACTCGACGAGTTCTTGAAAGAACTCGACAAGTAGGATCGGGATTTCCAGAGTTTTATGAATCATGGAACTCGGCGAGTAGTATCGAGATTTCGAGGTTTTATAGATTATGGAACTCAACGAGCTGACGGACCAACTCGGCGAGTTGAGTAAACCAGAATGTTGACTTTGACTAGGATGTTGACTTTGACTTTGACCATTGACTAGAATTGATCCGTAAAGGGGTTATGAGTATGAAAGGGTGATTAAAGGAGATTGTTATGTGTAGAAGTTAAGAGGATTTGATCCCAGATCCAAGGACAATTCAGCTACTTCACGATATTGAGGTGAGTTACCTTCCAGTAGAAGTGGGTCGAAGGCACCAACGTTGGCCCACTAGTAATTGACTATAGTAGAGATGATTGTCTTTGTGATAATTGTCTGGTATGCCATTATCTACTATGTTATTTGTGCTAGTATGCTATGATATTATGTGATAGTGGTAGGAAGAGGACTAGTCCCCGGTCCCGATTGAGATATACCGGTAGGGTAGGTTGGGCACCCAGATATGCATGACAATATGTTATGCTATGTTTCTATACGGTAGTGGTAAGGGTGAAATAGTCCCTGTAGTTGGTTTAAATAAATTGGAGGATAGGTTAGGCACCCAGATATGCCCGGTAGGGAAGGTCGAGCGCCCATATATGCTTGACAAGGGGTAGGTCGGGCACCCCAGTATGCCTGAAAAGGGTAGGTTGAGCACCTCAATATGCTCAGCAGGGTAGGTCGGGCACCCAGATATGCATGGTAGTATGTTATTGTATGGTATGTGGTATGATGGGGGAGCTCACTAAGCTTTGTTCTTACGATTTTTAGTTTTTGTTTTAGGTCCTTCTTCCTCGAAAGGAAAGGAGCCAGCACGGTAGCAACGCGTCACACACACACACACGATTTTCCATATATGAGATTCTTGGGATTGTACTTTGACATTGTTACTATCCTATGACATGCTTTCGAGACATATGATCCATGGTTTTTAAGAAATGAAATAACTTGATGATGTTTTCTATAAATTGTTTTGAGAATCATTAAATCAAAAATGAAATTTTTGGTCCATGAACCCGAAAAGGACCAAAAGCATAACAAAATAATCTACAAGGAGATCTAAACATCTAAAAGCCAAGGTTTAAACCTGATACCTCAGAATGCTTGCACAAAAGATGATGATTCTATATCCAAAGCCTTCTCACCAAGAAAGGCAACTTCAAGCTTCTCTACTTCCTTCACATAGGCAAAAATAGGCACCAAACTCTTCTTAATAGCTCAAGAACACCACATAGAGGCTAAAGGGTAAATTGAAGGTTTTAGGGGGTTTGGGGACTGGTAAAGCGTGTGACAACCCGAAAATTTTTTATTTTTATAAACTTAGTCAGTCAACTCAACTGAGTGTCAAAATCATTAGTACAGAGTTCTAGCCTTGTTACAGCTCATTCTAAGGAGTTTTGAGCCTAATACACTTAAGGAACAAGTGTTAGAAAGTACCCGCTAGAACCACAGTGTAGCAAAACGAACCTTAACCCCATCTAAGTGAGTTCATGGCCACAAGACCATGAGTTTACGGCCGTAAACTCATGGGGGCCGTAAACTCAAGAGCATATATAAGGCAAATGGTCATTTTAAGTCGTTTCTCTCATTTCCTGGCTAATCCTCCTTGGTTCTCTCTCAACTATCATAAGAACAATCACCAAGATCTTCAAAAGAGTGAGTATTATATCCCTTGATTAGTTAATACATCTTATTAACTATCTTCTTACATTGATTTCAACCATGAAAATCATGTTTATTTAGATACTCAAGAAAAACCAAGAACACCAAGAACACACACACTAGTGTTCTTGGCCAAATCGACTAGTTCAAGATCCTATATCGTAAGAACTCTTCTTGTAACTTGTTGTACACAAGATTACACATGTTTAGACCTAAGAAACTTCAAGAAACAAAGGTTAGAAGAGAGTTCATGGCCAAGGATGTTCTTGGGCCGTGAATTCCCTTTCATGGTGCCAAAATGCCCCAAATGCCTTCCGTAAGCCAAGAGACTAGCCTAGCAATTTATATTGATGTGTTTAGGACTCAAAACAATCAAAATACCATCACCCATAGGTGATTACGGCCGCAAACACAAGTCAAAATGGTCCAAGGGCCGAAAACTCAAGTTAGGGGTGTTTTGATCCCACAAACACTTCCTAAGGCTTAGACTTGAATTTAGGATGCTTCATTATGACCTTTAAGACCCTAAACAACCGTCATAAACATAAATTGCCATGAGTTTATGGTTGTAAACTCATTAGGGCCGTAACCACCTCAAAAACTCCAATGAAAGTGGTCTTCCTCATCCTAGGGTAGAGTTAAGGTCCCTAAATCATCACCTAGCCTTCAAACTTGCACTTACACAAGAGTAACCATGAGTTTACGGTCGTAAACTCCCTTGGGTCGTAAACCCATGGTAGTAAACTCATGTGAGTGCCATTTTACCTTCCTTTGTTGAATCACATGTGATTCCAACACTTGGTCAAGGTCTTTCTTAGTCCCGGAAGGTGTTTCCTTTCATATAGTTGATATAAACACTATATTCATGCCAATATGTGTCATTATATATCATTTAGGACTTACTGTACCTCGGGACTTCATTCATGGAACTTCTTATCCGTACGCGCATACTTGTTTGAATCACCCACATCAGGTGAGTGCATACCCCGTAATGAATCTTTTAACTTTTTTACTGTTTTAAGGGGGAATACATGTTGAACACAATGATAATTGTGTAAATGTTTGTTGTAAAACATATTTAAAAATGTTACTTATGTTATTTATAAGTTGTCAACACATTTCAAAACTCTTTCAAAAGTTATGTTACTTTATAGTTATACAAAACTCTATTTTCAAAGTACAAGCATAACTTAGTAGATAAATGAGTCTTTTCAGTAACAGTCCAGGTAGAACATTAGTAGACTATTATAGGTATAGTTTATGAGAATGCCATTCATTACTTCTAGTAAAATGAAGCATACAAAGAAACAGTACCATAACAGAACAAACAGTGAAGAGAATCAAACAATTCCAAAAAAAACAAACAGTGAAGAGAATCCAAAAATACCATAACAGAACAAACAGTGAAGAGAATCAAACAGTACCAGAATAGAACATAACAAACAGGTTAAGTGGCTATAGCATGAGAACACACAAATAGGATCTAATTATATAAATGAATCACTAACGCATTAGTGATAGTTATATTGGGTATACATGATCATATAACTTTAATGTGAACTACACGGCTTGCAAGGAATTGTTGGGGTCACGTTTGGTTCCCTAAATCTCTTTACATTGAGAGCGTTTAGTAGGGATTCTAGCTTTCACATTATGACCATAATAAAACGAATATATTTTTAGGTTATTAGTATATCTGCATGTCATTATAAATGACATTTGTGTACTTACATTTCCCATTACTTTCATAAAGTTTCATTACCACTTGAAAGTTGATCTATTTTCTAGTCAAGATAGTTATAAACTAGGGAGAATATACTTTTACATTTGACAAAGGAACAGTCGTGTTTAACATAGATCAGAAGATGCCTTGGTAGAAGGCTATGATTAAAGGTTAGGATCATAATGCTAGCTTTATGATTCATTTATCTATACACTATAGGATACATATATACTAGTAGATTCCGACAGCTAATAGGATGTGTGCTCTTCGCTTCATTTCCTATTCCCGTTGGATGTGGGCTTGGAATGAGGTCACTCAATCTATTATCTACCCGAATCTATATATATATATATATATATATATATATATATATATATATATATGCTTAGTATCCATTAAGTCATCATAAGGGTACCAGGTATGGATCAGGTTATAGGACACAGAGTCAACGCACAGCTTTTCTAGTACAAAACTTACTTTTAAAAGTCAATACTTTTGGTATACAAAACTAGAGATTTCCCAGATAAGGGCTTAATCCATTTTATTAAGCCAGTAAGTTTTAGAGACTTTAGGTGAGTAACTCTATAACACCTTAGTTTATATACCATGTTTATACCCGTTGGATTGAGGGCGTAAGGCAGATTCACTCAATTATCTTTCTACCCAGTATCAAATTATATATAGCAGTATAAACAAAGCTATTATAAAAGTAGTCACTGTAATCATTATTTTACTATAAGAAATATAGGTTTTCTTAAAGAAATTTTTATTATATGTAAAGGAACCATGACAAATAACTCCAGGAGTAACAAGTGAATACACCAGGGTTATATATAACAATAATCTAACAACCAATGGAATGTGTGCTATCCGCCTTACTTGCTGTTCCCCGTTGGTTTGTGAGCTTGGGGTAGATGCGTACAATCGATTGTTTTTTTACTCTGAGTATATATAATTTGTACCCACTTAGTACCCATAGAAAGGCTTGTAGTGTCATTTTACTTAACTTTCATTCAAGTAGGAAATATATGATTTTCTAGAGGAACAGGCAAACCTTTCAAAACAGAACTTACACCTTACATCACTTTTACATATAAATTTTCCACAACGCTTTACAGCTTACTCACATCACTAAAAGCTTATGAACTCACCAGCTTAAGTGCTGATCAACTCTTTAAAATAACTTGTATTCTCACGAGACTATTAGACAGGTGCTCGTGCTGGGGATTCAGAAGATGGAACATTACAGCTTCAAGTCTTGTTTGTTATTTGTTTATGACTTCTATGTTTTGTGAACACACACATTGTAAACACTTTCTTTCTAAATGAAATGGTTGTTCATTACTTGCTTACCATATACATATCTCGTGATACTAAACATGACGTCCTCCACCCCTGAACGTTTCCGCCGTTCCGGTTTTGGGGTGTGACAGATTGGTATTAGAGCATTGTTTATCGTGAACTAAGTATATCAAGTGATAAAACATATAGATCTATAAATACAATGGAGCTTAAGTGCTCTGGATAATGAAATATTTTAGAGTATAACTACAAGTTATAAAAATATACCTACTTGCTCATACATGTACATAATAGAACTAGTTTCACGAGGAGAACAGAACTAAAAAGTATTTAATGGTTGAGCAATGTCGTCAACCCGAACTGTTATGTAATCATAGCTAGGATCAATATAGCCTGATCAATTATATTCATTCGAGATGTGACCGACATGTGTTTGGGAATGATGTGGTGTTGCAACAGAATTAAAACTTACCTAAACACCAGTCAAGAGAACACAGAACGAATAGATTCAGAGTTAGAATACTATAGGAGTATTTTAGTCTAGATAAATAACTTATGTGAGAACCTAAACGAATCATACAGCTAAGCCTATAATCTTACAAGGTATATTCCTAAAGTGTTATATAACCAAGATCTTATAGACATAGAATTTATGGCCGACGCTTCGTTATACAATCCTATTAAGGGTGTAGTGTTGAGGTGGGATCAATTATTTGAAGGTCTATTTGATCTTCAATTATATACAAACTTGTGTACCTTGTACACTTATATGAGGATTCCGTAAGGATCACCCCATAAAGTTACCTTAAAGCTCATAGATTCTTTAGTCACTTCCATTCTCGCACGACAAGCCCAGATAAACGTAACCACTTCCTCATAATATGCAACAAAAGAGTCCAGGAGGAACAAGGACAAGTTCATGAGAAGATTTCAAGGAAAGATCAGCCGAAGTAACCAAAACATCTTACGCGTCACACTAATAAATATTAATTACGTTAATTTATCGAGCGAGTGGAAACACTGCTCACATTACATGTGTTAGGATAAATTTCTTACATGCAGTTGGTAACAGTTATTCAGGAAATAGATATTCATTCGAGGATAGTTATTTCAAATTCATAGATTTTATTAGGTATACACTCATTTATGAATTGTTCCAAGAACCGTGTGGAAATTAGGACCCGATACATCCAAAACTAGGATAACCTTGTCTTTTCAGCTTTCGTCTTGTGTCCTTTGTTATAGACTTATTCCGTCTCATCTTTGTTTTCTTATAGCAAAGATGCCTCCTCGCAGATCACCCAGGCACACTACCCTGATAACTCCCATATCTTGTCCACAAATCGATGCAGCAACTCTGAACGCTGCAGTGGTCGCGGTTGTGGCAACAACCATGGCACAATATCACCCCATCAGTACAGGTGGAGGCGAAACACCTACTGATCCTACTCAAGGTGAGGTCCATGTGCGCCAGGGAGAGTTCTCCTACAAGGACTTCACAGATGCCAACCATTATCCTTTAATGGGACTGAAGGGGTCATTGCACTCATGTAATGGTTCGAGAAAACAGAGTCAGTCTTCGAAATCTGTTTATGCCCAGAAGAAAGCAAAGTGAAGTTTGCTACCTGCACCTTCTCTGGAAAGGCCCTAACATGGTGGAACAGCCATGTTAAGTCACTGACTATATCAGTGGAAAACTCAATAGGTTGGGAAAACCTAAAAGAGTTAATGCGGGAGGAATACTGCCCGTTAGGCGAGGTTCAAAAACTGGAACAAGAGCTGTGGGATCTCACTATGGTCAGCTCAGACATAGTGACCTACACTGACCGGTTCAGCGAACTGGCAGCTCTATGCCCCTAGATGATTACCTCGGAGAGCAAGAAGATAGAAAGATACATTTGGGGTCTGACTTCTCCGACCCAAGCAAATGTTCTGTCTTCTAACCCAGCCACGTTCGATAGTGCTAAACGCCTAGCTCAGCGACTCATCGACCATGGAGTCCGCCATGGTGTAAAGGTCCCTATTCCCGAGACATCCAGGGAAGAGGACTATAATCAGAAGTCAGAGAACAAGAGAAAGAAGAAGAGAACAACACAAGACACCCCACAAGAGCAACCATCGAGTACTATGTACAACGCTATGACGCTTACTGCTTCAGCACCTGCCAGTCGATATGCTAGAAACCTTCCGAAATGTGGAAAGTACAATTTCCACCACACCGGAGTATGTCGAGGAATGCAGTATCTCAACTGCCACAGAAAAGGACACATCGTCTGTTACTGCAGGGCACCGGTTCAACCGATCTCCCAAGACCTCGAAACTGAAGAAAAACAAGCCTGCTATGGTTGTGGTGAGACTGGACACCGTCAGAGGGACTGCCCAACAATAAGGAACTCAGGCGCGGATGGACGCATTCTGATGATCACCGCAGGAGAATCTACCCCGTGGTCGTCGACGAGTAGTGGTACGTTTTCAAAAATAGTAATTACTTTTAAAATTAATTTATATTCATATAAGATTAAATTTTGGGGATAACACTTAAAAGTAACTATAACCACTCACATGTTAAAATAGGTCGACTTATTCAAGAGCACTAAAAGATCCTTTAGAGAAGCTATTATGGCTCACCATATACATTAGGGTTGTGCGCAACTAATATGTTTCATACTTAGAGTGAGTGACTCCGCTTAGGTCCCCTTTCCTTAATTGGTTGAGGATTTGAGGCAGAGATGCTCAGTCGACTGCCTAGCTCATCTTAAGTATTCACAACTTGTATATGACGGACGATAGCAGTGGTACCATGGGGGATCATGGTATAAAAGTATCCCTTTAGTTAGTAAAGCACTTTTATTTGCATGTATGCGCACATAGCGGTACGAAATAGAAAACAGGAAACACGAGAATAGTTACAGGCAGTACATTGTTGGACATACTAGGAGTATAGTATCAAGCATATCAGGGATACATCATCGTTTACGAGATGTTTCTTTCATTTGACCAAAACTTTGTTCAGTTTAGAGTCTGTTGTTTTCTTTCGTCATGAGTTGGCGTGGTCCTCACCATACCAAGTTCATATTTTTCTGTCGCCTAGATCGGTAAGTTCTCGAAACTTTCATCTTTAGTATCGAAAGTCCGAACTGAATCAAAAATTTTATCATTTGCATTCTAAAACCCCGAAGTACTCGTGCGAAGAGTACTTTGTCCTCCGAAGCCTTATCATCAGATGTCCGTAAACCGTCACGAAATACCACTAATCCAGCAGACCAAGTTCGAGCACAGAGGATATGGACGAATACAGCCCACCTATTATTATTTAGTATATACGCGAGGGTGGTATATGAGTATGATTACGCAGATCTAGTATGTGTGTTTCCGCCCTATCTCCTGTTCCCCGTTGGATTGTGGACCTGGGGCAGAGTTGCACATTCGACAGTCCTAATAATCCTAATTAAATACGGCTTGTATACACGAGATAATGATAGATGGACCAAGTATGAATCCTATCAAGAACACCAAGGCAAAGTTTTCTAGTCCACGAGAGAGTATTCTGCAAATTAGAAGAGCTCAACCATAGTAGTAATACTAAGATAGCTAATTTGGGGATGAAATTCCCTCTAACAGGGGGATGATGTGACAACCCGAAAAAAATTTATTTTTATAAACTCAGTCAGTCAACTCAACTGAGTGTCAAAATCATTAGTATAGAGTTCTAGCCTTGTTACAGGTCATTCTAAGGAGTTTTGAGCCTAATAAACTTAAGGAATAAGTGTTAGAAAGTACCCGCTAGAACCACAGTGTAGCAAAACGAACCCTAACCCCATCTAAGTGAGTTCACGGCAACAATACCATGAGTTTACGGCCGTAAATTCATGGGGGCCGTAAACTCAAGAGCATACATAAGGCAAATGGTCATTTTAAGTCATTTCTCTCATTTCTTCGCCAATCCTCCTTGGTTCTCTCTCAACTATCATAACAATAATCACCCTATATCTTCAAAAGAGTGAGTATTCTATCCCTTGATTAGTTAATACATCTTATTAACTAGCTTCTTACATTGATTTCATCCATGAAAATCATGTTTATTTAGATACTCAAGAAAAACCAAGAACACACACTAGTGTTCTTGGCCAAATCAACTAGTTCAAGCTCCTATATCATAAACACTCTTCTTCTAACTTGTTGTACACTAGATTACACATGTTTAGACCTTAGAAACTTCATGAAACAAAGGTTAGAAGAGAGTTCACGTCCAATGATGTTCTTGGGCCGTGAACTCCCTTTCATGGTGCCAAAATGCCCCAAATGCCTTCCGTAAGCCAAGAGACTAGCCTATCACTTTACCTTGATGTGTTTAGGACTCAAAACAATCAAAATACCATCACCCATAGGTGATTACGGCCGCAAACACAAGCCAAAATGGTCTAAGGGCCGAAAACTCAAGTTAGGGGTGTTTTGATGCCACAAACAATTCCTAAGGCTTAGACTTGAATTTAGGATGCTTCATTATGACCTTTAAGACCCTAAAAAACCCTCATAAACATAAATGGCCATGATTTTATGGTTGTAAACTCATTAGGGCCGTAAACACCTCAAAAACTCCAATGAAAGTGGTCTTCCTCATCCTAGGGTAGAGTTAAGGTCCCTAAATCATCCCCTAGCCTTCAAACTTGCACTTACACATGAGTAACCATGAGTTTACGGCCGTAAACTCCCTTGGGCCGTAAACCCATGTTAGTAAACTCATGTGAGTGCCATTTTACCTTCCTTTGTTGAATCACATGTGATTCCAACACTTGGTCAAGGTCTTTCCTAGTCCCGGAAGGTGTTTCCTTTCATATAGTTGATATAAACACTATATTCATGCCAATATGTGTCATTATATATCATTTAGGACTTATTGTGCCTCGTAACTTCATTCGTGAAACTCCTCATCTGTACGTGCATACCCGTTTGAATCACCCACATCAGGTGAGTTCATACCCCGTAATGAATCTTTTAACTATTTTAACTGTTTTAAGGGGGGGGGGGGGGGAATACAGGTTGAACACAATGATAATTATGTAAATGTTTGATGTTAAACATCTTTCAAAATGTTACTTATGTTATTTATAAGTTGTCAACACATTTCAAAACTCTTTTAAAATTTATGTTACTTTATGGTTATACAAAACTCTGTTTTTAAAGTACAAGCATAACTTAGTAGATAAATGAGTCTTTTCAGTAACAGTCCAGGTAGAACATTAGTAAACTATTATAGGTATAGTTTAGGAGAATGTTATTCATTACTTCTAGTGCAATGAAGCACACAAAGAAACAGTACCATAACAGAACAAACAGTGAAGAGAATCAAACAATTCCATAACAGAACAAACAGTGAAGAGAATCAAAAAATACCATAACAGAACAAAGAGTGAAGAGAATCAAACATAACTAGAACATAACATAACAAACAGGTTAAGTTTCTATAGCATGAGAACACACAAACACGATCTAATTATATCAATGAATCACTAACTCATTAGTGATAATTATATTGGGTATACATGATCATGTAACTTTAATGTGAATTACACGGCTTGCAAGGAATTGTTGGGGTCGCGTTTGGTTCCCTAAATCTCTTTACATTGAGAGCGTTTAGTAGGGGTTCTAGCTTTCACATTATGACCATAATAAAACAAATATGTTTTTAGGTTATTAGTACATCCGCTTGTCATTATAAACGACATTTGTGTACTTACTTTTCCCATTACTTTCATAAAGTGTCAGTACCACTTGAAAGTTGATCTATTTTCTAGTCAAGATAGTTATAAACTAGGGAGAATATACTTTTACATTTGACAAAGGAATAGTCGGGTTTAACACAGATCAGAAGATGCCTTGGTAGAAGGCTACAATTAAAGGTTAGGATCATAATGCTAGCTTTATGATTCATTAATGTATACACTATAGGATACATATATACTAGTAGATTCCGACAGCTAATAGGATGTGTGCTCTTCGCTTCATTTCCTGTTCCTGTTGGATGTAGGCTTGGAATGAGGTCACTCAATCTATTATCTACCCAAATCTATATATATATATATATATATATATATATATATATATATATATATATATATATATATATATATGCTTAGTATCCATTAAGTCATCATAAGGGTACCAGGTATGGATCAAGTTAAAGGACACAGAGTCAACGCACAGCTTTTCTAGTACAAAACTTACTTTTAAAAGTCAATATTTTTGGTATACAAAACTAGAGATTTCCTAGACAAGGGCTTAATCCATTTTATTAAGCCAGTACAGTTTTATAGACTTTAGGTGAGTAACTCTACAACACCTTAGTTTATACACCATGTTTATATATAAAACTAATACCCAATAGATATTTAACGGTGTGTTTTCTGCCTTACTTCCTGTTCCCGTTGGATTGTGGGCATAGGGAAGATTCACTCAATTAACTTTCTACCCGGTATCAGATTATATATAGCAGCATAAACGAAGCTATTATAAAAGTAGTCACCGTAGTCATTATATATGACAACGATCTAACAACCAATGGAATGTGTGCTATCTGCCTTGCTTGCTGTTCCCCGTTGGGTTGTGAGCTTGGAGCAGATGTGCACAATCGATTGTTTGTTAACTCTGAGTATATATAACTTGTACCCACTTAGTACCCATAGAATGTCTTGTAGTGTCATTTTACTTAACTTTCATTCAAGTAGGAAATATATGATTTTCTATAGGAACAGGCGAACCTTTCAAAATAGAACTTACAGCTTACATCACTTTTACATATACATTTTCCACAATGCTTTACAGCTTACTCACATCACTAAAATCTTATGAACTCACCAACTTAATTGCTGATCAACTCTTTCAAATAACTTGTATTCTCAGGAGACTATTAGACAGGTGCTCGTGCTGGGGATTCAGAAGATGGAGCATTACAGCTTCAAGTCTTGTTTTGTTATTTGTTTATGACTTCTATATTTTGTGAACACACACATTGTAAACACTTTCTTTCTAAATGAAATGGTTGTTCATTACTAGCTTACCATATATATATATATATATATATATATATCGTGATACTAAACATGACGTCCTCCACCCATGAACGTTTCCGCCGTTCTGGTTTTGGGGTGTGACAAAGCATCCATCCCTAAAGACTTAAGATGATTAAATAGGGTACACATACTAAAAAATTAGGGTTTCTAGAACCCCTTGTAAGCCCAACATACTACTCGCACCTCCAACGCATGAGGCCAAGCCTTTGCGATCCTTCCTCCTTTGTATGCTAAGCGTACACTAGTGTACCCCCCGCATACTACACTTCACACTAATACACCCTGTGTACTAGGGTTTCCTCTTAAACCCTAAGATAATCCTGTCGCACCACCAAACCAAGGATGGCGGAAACGTTCGGGGGTGGAGGATTTCATGTATAGTATCATAACCACAACTATAATAGTAATTTAAGCAAACAAAACCAACATATATATAATTGAAAGAGTTACATGATTGTATGAGTTACATGTTTCCAAATCAATTACAATATGTTAACAAAACATGAAATGTTGACGCCTTAACGTCCCATCCTCAAAATGCACTTTGATACCTGTTTAGTGATTTCCTGAGAATACAAGTTGTTTGAAAAAGTGTCAACACAATGGTTGGTGAGTTCATATGCTTTTGTTTTCAAACTCGATAAAAGTCTTTCGCTTGTAAATGTCATGTTTGTTTTAGAAAAATCCGATATTTTCCTTAAAATTTGTGTAACGTAGTCTTATAACCGAAGGCCAAAATGTATAAGTAACCTCTCTTACTAATAGAAAATGGTATGTCTTTAAATCGACGTAAACGCGTTTGAATTAAAAGAAATTACTATAAATTCTTATGTTTGTTAATACTTTTCGTTAGTTCATTATAACCATGCTATGACCTAGTTGGCCTGAAACGACGTTCTTCAGGCATCGGAATTGTTTATAACATTTGTCACCCCAGACCTGCCGGTCTAACTATTGCATGCAGTTAAGGTGTGGGTTTGTCAAACCCAATATAGATCTATATACAACTATCACACTCTCCCTCCAGGAGACTCTGGTTACAATACAGGACTTAATGGTAAGTGTGAAGCGAATGTCTCACAAAGTTTTTAACAAATTTACGTGTAATGTAATGAAAATCCCTTATTGTATAAATGTACAATTTTTGTATGAGTGTGTTATGTAATGTATCATAAACCATACCTATTATAGTCTATCAAAACAAGGGTAGTAATGGTAATGTACGTAAACTATATTCAACGTAGTGCGTTCAATTGTTTGAGTAAAATGGATGTACTTTGATTATAACAATCGTGTTATTCTTTATATTTTGTATGTATATCTATATTAAAATCCATTTATTAACTGATGCATGTTCATATACCAAGATAAAATATCATTCATTTGTAATAACATACATTCACATAAGGATATACACCTTGCTCAACATGTTACAAGGTGATAATGATATGTTAGCATTTTTCTGTTAGTAATAGCTTCGATCACTGTTATTAGAAAATTTATAAAAACTTCATAAAAGATCCAAATCAGAATCCATAAAATCTGGGAGTTTGGTTAATGAGTCTAGTTTGTTCATAAATTTTTCCATGATTTTTAGTGACCTCCAACTTACGTGAAAATTTCCCTAAATACATACTGGTCCGGGTTGGTTCTTGAAATGATAGGCAGTTTTGAAAAAATCACCATAAATTGTAGAAAAATCATATGGAGATGTTCAAGTAGCCATTTTAAAGCTACGAACTTGGTCTACTTGCACCTTGTACAGTTTTTAAAACACAAATGTTTTAGTTGACCAAAACAGTCCGTGAATGGAGTTCAACTTTTTTAATGTAAGCTGTTAGAAACATTTAGTTGTGTTCTTGATGATTTAACTTGTATTCTCCCCCTTAAAACATAGGAAAATATGAAAATGTAGGGATATGAACTCACCTTATGTGATTTTAGTAGATGATTGTTGAAGAATGGAAGTGATCAACTCAAGAACACTTGAAGATGCCTTGAAGACTTTCGAGAATCTAACATCAAAGTGATGGAGTTTGTGTAAGCAATCAATGATTTGAGTAGAATGAAGTGCAATAATCACAAGGAGGATGAATTATACTTACCAAGAGAAGAATAAAGCTTGAAGACCAGCCTTGGAGTCTTGAAATAGAGAGAAAAAGTTTGAGAGAAAGTTGTGTTGGATTTTTGGTGAACTGAGAGCAAGTGAAAGAAAATGAGGAGAGAGGATGAATGTACAGCTCTAAAAATGTGGGAATGACTTCTGAGAGAGGTAAAAAGGACAAGGAAGTGACAAGGTATGGTGGGGAGGAGTGTGGGTTAGTCATGGAGTGGGTATGGTGGTTGTTTGTGTCATAATACAAAGAAAAGTCAACACTCAACCTTTGTACTTCACTCACTCTTCTTGGATAAGGTTTTATCCCCAAAAACGTGATTAATCATAAATTAGGGAGTATTATATGTTAAAATAAAGTTTTGGGTGAAAATCCCGCGTTAAAACGATGAAAAACGAAGCTAAAATGAAGTCGTAGTCGAAAACCGGAAAGAAAAGGACTTCTAGCGAGACCTCTCGGTCCTGGCCGGAGGTTCGGTCCTCCTGAGGCTAGGCATGAGGCGAAATGAAGCGAAACAGCAAGAAGCAAAGACTAGGTTCGGTCCGAAAGCAGCAGGAGCGAAATGGACCGAAATGGACCGAAAGGCGAAATGGAGCGAAATGGACCGAGACTTCGGGTTCGGGTCTGCGCGGTTCAGTCCTGAGAGGGGGGTTTCGGTTCTGAGAGGACTTTCAGTTCAGCATCTTGGTTCGGTCCTCTTGGTTTCGGTCCCTAAGAGGACTTTCGGCCCTAAGAGGCTTCGGCCCTATATAGAGGGTTTCGGGTCTTTTAGGGTATTTTACCCGCTCTAACTCCGTTTTAAGCGATTTTTGACCCGGTTAAGGGTCGGAATGACCCGAATGACTTCAAAAAGTTACGGGAACCATTGAGAGAGATTTGGGAGAGATTTCAAATAGAAAGAGATAGAGTGAAAATGATTGAGAGAGGTTTCGTTTGTGACATTTTTGAGTGTCCGGCTTCGCAATGCAAGGTCCGTAAACCCCATTAAGCCATGTTTTAGTGTCTTACACACTCCCGATGAGTGTGCATTAGTGTTTTATTGCTTTGGTTTATTGTTTACCGCATTTAAGGCTTAGGAAAAATTCAATCACACGGATTTTTCAAATGATGTTTTCTCATTAAAATAGTGGATTGTTTAGTAAATACACAATGTAAACCCTAATACACAAGGGCTAATTGAGTCGTCCGGTTTGACTTATTGACTTTGTTTGACTTTGACTTGACCCGAATTTGACTATTATCACAAATCCGAAGGCCATAACTTCTTCATTATGAATCCGATTTCGATGATCCTTATATCCATGAAAGGTAACGAGAAGCTCTATGCTTTTATCAATTCATACTTCTCATAAAATTTCCTGAACAAACATTAATTTTCCATAAAAGCCCGTGCTGCCATTTTACCAAAATACCCATTGGCTCCAAAACCCCATCCGAACACCCGAATCATCTACATTACGCCACCCACACCCAGATGGGTAACGATTCGGGACAGGGCATTACATTACCTTTTCCCTACAACTATATTACTCAGTAGGGGCTGCCACTCGTTTCTTGTACTATGTGCCTTTGCCTCGGTACATATAGCTTAGGAGCTTGGATTGATGAGTTTGGGGACAATTATCTTTAGGTAGTATGGTTTTATTTAGAAGATACCACTTGGATATATTTTGGTTGTTACCGTTTGTTCAATAATGGTTTTCATAAACTTAAACAATTTAATTAGGTAGTTTTTGAAAGATGGTAATGTGTGGTTTGTTTAAAGCATGAATTATAAATAATCAAGTCTTCTGCTAACGTATTCTGTTAAAAATTGTTTAAAATTTTAGAAAAATAATTAGGGTAAAAATCACAATGTTACACTATGCATCAAAGTATAAAAGGAAGGACCAAACCTTGCCTACGGAAGCCATCAAATTATATAATAGATCTCAAGGTAGACTTTAATCTATATAGTGCAAGGCTGACTTGATAATTCCTTTGTGTGTTGTAAGTATATGATCCATTCGATATGATGTAACATAGTTGTTGCCATGCAACAAGGTTACTATGATGATAGTTCAACAAGGTTGTTGTATGATAATGCAACAAAGCTACCGTGATGATTATGTAGCAAGGTTGCTATCGATATAATATGTAGTAGAACTGCTGTCAAGATAATATGCAGCAAGTTTGTTGTTAATATAATAAAAAAACAATTTTGTTGTCAAGATAATGCTATTGTTAAAGAATAACCTTGTTATAGGAGATGTAATGTGAGAAGCGGTTGTTGATCATACGGGAAGAGAAAAAACCATATTGGTTGTCCTTATTGATCTTTATAGAAGAAGAAACCTCAAATATGTGGTGCTAAGCATGGCTTATACCTGTGATGCAGAATGCTAAGCATGGCTTAGGCTTTTGATGCCTAACTTATGATTCATGGCATATAACGTGTGGCTTATAGTGTGCGGTTAAGGTTTGGGCTTAGTAGCCTGTAATGGATGCAGACTTAGGCAGCTAAACAATTCAAGGTGAGGGTTATAAACTTGTGGAGCCTTAGTTAAATTAGGCTTAGAATCCTGCCATGGATGTGTATTTGGGCTAAGAAGACATCCAATTCAAGGCGAAGGTTATGAACCTATCAAGCCTTAGTGAAATTGAGGTAAAAAGCATGTTATGGATGTGGAGTTGTGCTAAGAAGTTAGGCAACTCAATGAGAAGTTTATGAACCTGTCAAACCTTAGCGAAAACAAGCTAAGAAGCCTGCCATGAATGTGGAGTTGGGTTAAGAATCCATGAAAATCGAGGTGAAGGTTATGAACCTATCGATACTTATTGATATCAGGCTAAAAAGCTTGCCATTGATGTGGAGTTCGGCCAAGAAGCCAGACAACTCAAGGCGAATGTTATGAACTTATCGGGCCTTAGATTAAATCGTGTTTATACCATCCATCAATTTATGTGTTTGCTCTGGGTGATTAGTCTAGGAGAAATTATAAGCTCAATTGGTGCCTTAGTAGTAGTTAGTGCGTGATTTCCTTAACTATAAGTCAAGAGATAATCAGGATTGTAGTGAGGTTAATGTGTTGTCACAAAATGATTTAGTTGATGTTGCATGTGTCTGCCATGTAGTATGGCTGTTATCAAGAGTTGTGCAATGAGGATGGTGGTAGAATGCACCATGAACGTTTTTGAATTAGAAAAAGAGATGTAATACGTTTGTGAGATTTAAAATAGTGATTAAATGCATAAGATTCATAATTGTGTGGCTTGCAATATTTTAAACCACATTAGCATGTTTTAACAAGTCTTCATGTTAGTAATTTTGCTTTTCCTTATTTATGCCAAAATGACACATTAAAAACGTTTCATGTCCACCTTGTTGAACTTATATGGCTATGCCATATCTGAAGTTGTGGTTGTTCTTATCAAAAAATTAACGAAAATGCTCAAAGTTTTTGTTAAAAAGAAACTATTTATTTATCGGGAGTTTATTATTCTATAATTTGTTTAGTGTTAACCAACTCTTTCTAATGTATTTAGAATTAAGGGTTAATGACCTAGAAAGCTAACGAACTTTTGTCTTTATCCACATTTAGGTAACTATGCTTTTTTCGTTTACATTTGACCATTGAAATTGTTTGATTTGTTCAAAATAGGATAATATGACCAGTAATTAGCGGTAACATTACCCTATTAAGAACAGGTCAAACAAATTTACTGATCAAATGTGTACAAAAAAAACATAGTAACCTAAATATGGACAAAAATCAAAGTTCTTTAGCTATTTTGAACATATCAAACATGTTTGTATATGAAATGATAAACAAAATGTTTTCGAAATGATAAAACCGATGAAAACTAGATTTATAAAACATTTTATGATAAATCTGATGTTATTACTTTATTATTACTTCTTTGGCAGTGCATTAAACCCAACAATAAATGTTGGGTAGCTTGGAACTTTACATTCGAAAATACCTTATGATTTTATTTTATGCGAAGATGACATTATTTTGAAACAACAAAAACGATTCAACTTTGTTTGAATTTTTGTATAATAAAATATGGTTCAACAAATACATGACATAGTGAGATATACATACATGGGCATCTGGACACCTGATCTATGGTAGCCACACTTATAACAGAATAATTTGATTATATACTAATTTAAACAATGATGCCACTAAATGGATTCAACCTATCACTCTTAGCTGCGGGCTCTGAAGGTATATTGAATTTGTTTTTTCAGTACATATAAGTATCGATGAATTTAAAACTTTGGATATTTTGGTTTGGTGGAGAAAATGAATCCTAACTTATGATTCTAATCCTAATGTATTTAAAACCAAAGAGTTTGCATAGCTTTGAAATCCGTTTTTTCTATTAGTTTCAAGGTAATATCTTCAAGAAGAACAAAATTCACCTTCACTGGAAGTGTGGATTTTCTTGAAAGACTACTTCGACAACATGGAACACGTACAAAATAATTTATCCCTTATCGTTGAAATTACGAAGGTCGAAAAACAAATACACGAAAATGAAATAGCAATTGGAAAGTCGGTCCCATATGTTGTGCATTAACTGCTTACAAAGAAGAACTACACATCACTGTTGGCGACGCTTAAACCCCAAACAAAGAGAGATCGATAAACCGCCAAAATAACAACTACAATGCCTATTTTGGTTTAGAAATACTTTATTTTTGCTTTTTAACTTAAACATTTATTGCATTTTTTTGTTAAATAAAATTTCGGCTTGTTTCATATGATAATAAGATCCAATCCTAAACGATTCCAATAGGTTTAGAATATTTTCATTCAAATCTGCTTTGAATTCTATATATGTTAGGGTGAATTCGAATTTGACTTTGTTAACCATATCCGACCAGATTGAAACCGATATGAATACGGAAAAAAACTCGATTTGTGCAAGTATAACCATTACAATACACTGAAAAAATATCATGTCGTCCAACGTTCTCATTATTTAGAAAATCTTATTGTTACAGAGAAAAGCTTTAATTTTTTTTCATTGGAAGTGTTTAACCTTTCTTTAATAAAAAATGATTATCAAATTTTTTTAATATATAAACTTTTTTCTAATACAAATATTAATTAACTTATGATCATTATTCATCTAAAATAAATTTTAAACCGTTTCATCTATAACATTTGTGTGTGTATTGAAAAATGAGGAGTTTGTTGGCAATTGATGTATTCAAGCGTTTTAGGTTGTTGCGACGTCAACACTCTTTAAAAATGAAATTTGGTATTTGTTGGTTGTTGGTTGTTTGTTTCTGCTATTTATTTTATAGAACCTTGGTGCACGAAACCCCATCTTGATTTGGAAGAGAAATGTGTTGTTGACAGCGTCAAAGTAAGTGATGGTTGTGTTTTGATCATCGAGCACCAGTGGATGACTTCTCTTTCTTTCGAATCTCTTTACAAGATGTATTTAAATCATTTTTTTCTTGGGTTAAATGGGTTTCAAGATTTGGGTTTGTAAACCAACTTGAAAAAGAATAAGAAGAAGTAGTAGTAGGATTTCTATGGTTTTGATTCTAGTTTTTGTTCACAATGGGCCATTTGGAGAAGATGAGTTGTATTTGTGTGAGTATGAGAGACAGAGAGAAGAGAAAGAGAGGGCGGGGTTACTTTTTATTTCTAATTAATTAAAACATTTTTTAGTATTTATTACAAAGAAAGAAAAGCAAAAAAGAAATAAAAAGCGTAAAACAGTCTTTTCATGTTTACTAGGGACCTTATCCACAAAAAAGATTTGATTTTGGACTGATAGTACAAGTTGAAATCTTTTTATACTGTATCCACATTTTTTAGATAACCATGGGGACCAAATTTACAGTTTAGTCAAAAAAAAAACATTCTACTATTTTGTTTAAATTACCATTTTAGCTATGTCGGTAGTAAAAATAGGAATACACTTCCATGTAAAGAATTAGATCTACAATCCTTTTAACAGACCCTATATACAAACTTATTTTGCACCATATATTGATTTGAAATTATATGCACCTTCATCTGGATCCCCAACTTTCTTGACCCTATATATTTGATGAAGCAAACCAAGAATTTAAATTTAGTAAAAAAATTATTTTCATAATAAAATACAAAATTAAGTACTTGATACTACAAATGATATTGTTTTTCTTGAATAAAGAAAGTAACCACATAAAGATGATTCTTGAGATAAAAATGCTAAGGCCTTCAATATTCATAAATTCAAAAACTTATTTTGTCGTCATTCCTACACCATCAAGTTTGAAAGCAAATTAAGTTTCAATATATAATTAAATCAAATATGAAATGATACTCTTTATAGAATTTTTGCATTATTAATGAGGCACTCTTTACAAAATTTTGCATTATTCATTCAACATTGTTTGATTAATCATGCAATTTGATGATCTTACCTCTATAAATCAGAGCCCAACCAACCGTCTAACCCAAAGAAAAGAGCATCAATACATTTGATTAAATTAAGCAGAATGTTACTATAAAGTTGATGTTCACCCCACCTAACACCTTGAGGAGATATTCAAACAGATAAACTTATCAAAGGGATAATTACAATCAATAAAAAAAAAAAAAAAAAGAATGCTTACTTGTTACTTTTCAAGTCCCTCAACCACTATTGAGAGATAATTGCTTTCCATGTTGTCACTAACTGATTTTTGCTCCTCTCTTGTAACAACTATTGACTTACCTTTCTGTTTAAAAGAAAATATCTTCTTTGTTTCTTCTTCCAACCACATATCTCTTGAAAATCATTACAACTTAAAACAAAAGAGATTCACAACTAGAAAATCGAAAAAAATGAAAGATTAATTGATTTGTGCTAGAAATTTGGAATTATGATTAGTAGATCAACTTCAACAAAATGAAAAATAGAGAACCATTAACGCACAAAAATAAAAAAAATAAAAGTTTCTTGTATAAAAGGTAAAAGAATGTCCTCTTTAACATCATCAGAAACATTTTAAACTCATAACATTCATCCAAACACATCTAGGGGGTGTTTGGCTAAGCTTTTGAAAGGCAAAAGTTCTTTTAGGAAAAGTTGCAAAAAGTCAGGATTCTGTAACTTTTCCAAAAAGTTCATTTTTCCTTATATAAAAAAGTAATTTTTACAACATTACCAAACATCTTTTACCTTTTTATCTTTTCCTAAAAGCTAAAAGTTGTTTTAAAAGATAAAACAAACACCCCCTAGCCTTCACCATCACATATGTTTAGTAAAATCTAGGAAGCCCCTTGCTTCCCTCATCAAAATATATATATATATATATATATATATATATATATATATATATATATATATATATATATATATATATATATATATATATATATATATATATATACACACAACTATTTATTAAGTAGCATAATATGGGTTAGTGCTTGAACTATTCATACTTGATGCAACCGTATTATGCCAGGTTAACATCTATAAGTGAAAACAATCCTTGAAATTGCTAATTGCTAAGCATTAGTGTAACACAATCAAAGATGTACCAAAAAAACAGTTAAATTAGAAAAAAAAATATTGAAAAATCAAAGTTATATCCCTAAACTTATCTTGTTGCTAGAGTTTGCGGTGGATCAAGAGAAACTGAGCGAATAAGAAACAATAGTAGTCATAAAGCTGGGTGAGGTTAGTAATTTTTAGAGCGGAGGTATATAATTAGTAAGAGGGATCTTGAACTAAGAAATAGACCCTAGAAACTAAAAAAGGGAACCTTGCTTCTGCTTGCCGTTGGCGCACCTCTCCTAACTATTGCCCATTGATTCTGGAATAATCTTTCTAGTTCACAGTGCACATTCTATCGATACTGGGAAAGAAAAAAAAAGAATGTTTACAGATGCGAGAGGGAGAATCAATATGGGAGAAGCGGGGATTGAGAGCTTTCAAGAACCAGCACAGGCCACGAAGTGAAGTTGGAAGGTTCAATGAACTACGCGATGGGGAAATCTTGGCCGCTATTGTTGTCTATATTACAACAATAAATATAGGTATTAGGGGCGACGCTATTAGAGACGACATGGAGTATTAGGGACGACATGCGACCAGGCGCCTTCATGTCGTCGCTAAAAGATAGGAGTCACCGCTAAAGGGTCGCTTCTAATAGTCCACGTCGGCGATCCGTGTGACTTCCCCAGAGTGAATCGTGGTCGTTCGTTTTTTATCTGATCCAACGGATAGGGTTTCTCCGTACCAAGGTAATAGCGACGACGTTAATAGAGGCGACGCCGTCGTCGCTACTAGTCACCAAAAAAAAAGCGGGATATCTTCCCTCCAACTTGTCGCCCCAATTGTCGTCTTGTCGCCACAAATAGCGTCGCCACTAAAGGCTCCATCGTATTTAGCTTCCCATCGTGTTTCAGAACAGGCGACAACAACACTAAAGCTCCATCGTGTTTACCTTCCGACGATTTTCCAATGAAATACTCTGATCCTCTCGATTTCTTAGGCGACCACCACCACAAAGCTTCTCCTTTCTCCTTTCCTCTTCACTCCTCCTCCTCCCCCCCCCCCCCACACACACACACACACATTTGGCCCAGGCTGCAGTGATACATTTTCCGGCGACAACACTCCGATTTTCCGGCATTTATAGCAGCAGTAGGTGCTCCCTTCCCTCCTTTCTCTTTCAATTTCTTTTCTAGAACGAATTTGAGTGTTAATTTTGGATTTTGGTGTGATTTTGGTGGTTTCACAGCAACATCTCGGGTGACACCACCTCTTCTACGGTGATACCACATCTACTCCGACGATCTTGACCACCGCACCACCACCTAATCCATTTTCAATTTCCAGGTATGTTTTTTTCTGTTTTTAAATGTAGGTATAAGAAATGTTGTGCTTTATATGTGAAATGTATATGTATATGTGTATTTGTATATGAAATGTACGACTATGTATGAAAAAATGTGTGTATATGAGTATTTGCATGTGAAATATACATACACATATATATATATATATATATATATATGTATATGCGTATTCGTATTTGTATTCATATTCGTATTCGTATTCATATATCTATTCTATTCGTATTCGTATTTGTATTCATATTCATATATCTATTCCATTCCTATTCGTATTCGTATTCGTATTTGTTCCTAGGTGTACTTTCGTATTATTATCTGATTCTAACTGTCTTTTCATATCTACGGGAAGTTATATAAAGAACACTTTAATACTTTAAGATTCATGCTTTTAACAATAATGATATGGAAATTCATTTGTGAATTATAACATTTTAAAACGAGTTTCACAAATAACATGAAGGTTTACTCTGCATATTGAACGATTGGTTAATATAGTTTTCCGTGTTAAAAGCATAGGAAATATGAAATGGATCAAGTAAAATCATAAGTTTGAGTACAAGATTTCCTTGAACTTTTGCTTGTATTCCTCCCCTGAAAACATTGAAAAACATTGAAAAATGGTAGGGGTATGAACTCATCGGTCGAGAAACGTGTCGGATTGGATGCTAAGTATCAATTCGAGACTTGATAACGTGTGAGGTTCCTATGTAATATGAAATGATATACAAATGTATCTAATTAGAGTTTAAATCAGTAATTATATATGATTATACACTCCAAGACACGAAAACACTTCAAATCAAGTGTTTGGAGTGACCTGAGTGACATCTAGGGACGTATAGGGCTTGGATATGGAGTTTACTCCTCAAGAGTGAACTCATAAGTGTTGGGTTTAATACAAACAATCCTATGTGTGCATGCAACCCTAGTATTGGATCTATGTTTTCACTATTAGTTATACAGCTTTATGAACACAAAAAGAAACCTGGCATGCTACTATAATTTTCGAAATTCATATATAAAGCTAGAATACATACCTTTTGTTGTTATATAGCAATAACAACTAGTTCCTTGAATTTCCTTAGCTCTTGAAAGCAAGTACCACAAGTGTAGTACCTCTAATGGAGTCACAAACACCATATGCAACTTGGATGAAGAGGAGAAGAAAAGGAGGCACCAAAAACGGCTGGAAACCCTAATGGAAGTGTTGTCCACGTTTTTGGGGCCTAAGGGGTCCTTTATATACTAGTGTGGGTTTCTAGGGTTTCAGTCAAAACCCTAATGGACAGCTTAAACTCTAAGCAGCCCATGGAAACTTCTGGACAAGGCTATGGACGAAAATATGATGGGCTTCCATCATAATTTCGTTCACCCCTTATTCCTATAGCATTCCTTAGCCCAATAACTCAATTATCCAATAATTGCAGTCCAGTCCCCTATATTTAATTAATCTCTTTTAGCCACAAAATTAATTCTTAATTAATTCTTGACTAATATTAATTAAACAATATGATTTCTCCTTTAATATATTATTCTCATAATATATTAATAAATCATATTTAAACCTTTATCTCCTTAAATCATCCTACATATTGCTATGGTGAAGGCAACCCAAAAGGACCATGCTCATAATCGGGTCAAGTACATACCAAAATAGTTATGGACTTAGACACTAATCCAACAGTCTCCCACTTGGATAAGTCTAATAACTATTTTCCGTATGACTTCAGAACCTGATCAGCAATCGTAGCTTTCAAAAGCCGCTGTCAACTCTGATCTTATCAGATAACGTGTCCTTTAGATAAGGGATTATATAGTCCTCCATTCTCAAGATATCGTATAGACATAAGACATGAATTTCAATCATTCTCTCTATACTGTTTCCCGACTTCCGATTCATGACGACTGATAACAGACTACAATTGAACACATCAACTTAGTCCTAGCTTGGCCAAGCGCTTCGGTGTCATCGCTAAATCATCGAGAGGCCCATAGATATCGCTTTTATCCCACTTTGGGTAAAAGGAATGGATAAACTTCGACTCAAATGCTCGCTTGTATTTACTGATCGAATCACACACAACAATAAGTTTTATAACACCAAGTTACTGGTGCATTTACTTATTATCAATGTGTAACCGATTAACAAATAACAACTACACGTCTCGGTTTCAAGAATACACAATATTATCGTCTCACTAATCACTCGTGATAAATCCATGAAGTGATCCAAGTGAGCGTGGGTTTAATCCAATACTTTAATCTTATCAAAGCACTCACGAACTCTGCAGCAAACTTGTGCCATGTCTAAACACTTCAGACAATCTACAGACAGATTCATGACAGTCTTTATTCATACCTACTCCCAACGTATGACCAACTGTGGATGTTTGAATAACCTAGTTATTCTGGAAGTCAAAACATGCAAATTGAAACATGACAACAATACTTAATCCTATATGGCCTCAAACTTGTGAGAGTAAATAAAACCCTTCTATTTATCCACCATATTGATTACTCATTATTTATCATTTAATGTTTCGGATAATCAACTCATTACTTGAATTATACCAACAATTGTCCCATGCTCTAAACATGCACACTTTGTTTCCTATGGTCCATGCTTTGCGATATAGATCACCTGAAAATTTTTCCAATGATGCTCATTTCACAATTCCTTAATCCTAATTATTAGTGTAAGAACACAAGGTTCTTGCCACTACTAGAATATGCTAGATTCTAACATTTTATGCAACGATCCCTTTGCAAAATCATAGCACAAAAGTCACCAAGACGTAGCTAATGAAATTACAAAGTACTTTCTTAGAAATTGTTACAAGACAATTCCATAGATGTGAAGTCTCACATTCAAAGTACATTCCTTTGAACATCCTTCTTGCATAAAAGTTTCTAATCTAGGCATAGACTCTCAATATCCAACTCCCAATATGGAAACATTTCCACATTTGCCATATGACAACTCATTCTTAATAGAATCTTATCTATTCATAATAATGTCGATATGGTCCATCCAATACCATACTTCCAACTACTTACAAGCGATCAACCCTCAGCGAACTTTGGATCGTCCTTTGATAGTTGTTAAATTCTTTCAGTCAAAACCAATTCTATTCCTTTTTCCCTCTTAATGCGCTAGACATTTGGAAAATTTTAGAATGGTAAAATACTATAGCATTTACAATCGATCCTATACCCGAAGCGTATGGGACACGATGCATAATGTCTTACATAAAGATATGATACTTTACCAATCTTTTGCCATAATATTTTATGTGTCATGTTCTCACAATTCGAACTATGAAGAGGGATGCCGTAATCATACTCGAATTTTAAGAACACACAATGTATCCTTTGACTGAAAATATTAAAATTTCTTAATCTAAGCTTTAGATATTGAAACGGAGTATAATATTCTCTCCCTTAATTATAGCAAAACAACTTTTCAACCCATGCAACTTTGCAAATGGAATCTTTGTTTTTCTATAATTAATATTGCTAACTTGCAATACTCGCCATAACAATCATACAAGCATAACACTTATGCTCCCACTATCATGATGATTATCATATAAGCATAACATTTATGCTCCCACTAGCTTTGACATGAACTTCCAGAAAACAATGCCTATTGAATCTCTGAAATTCATATTTCTAATACCAGATGCTTCGATAAGCCTTTATCTAAGCTTCTTAACCTTATACACCTTTGCCTTAGATAGCTCATATGTGTGTTTAAACAATTCATAACTTATGTTACTAAGTTCCAAATGTTGAAACTAATTGCCAAATCTCACAATTCGAACTATGGAAAGGGATGCCGTAACCATAATCGAATTTGAGAATACAATTTTCACAATTGCTATCTTATTAAAATCTCTCTTAGTGGAAGCATTTCCTCACAGTCATTTTCATGAAGGAGGGAATCTTATGACACTTAGATTTTATGGTGTATGAGTTCCTATCCATGTGAATTTGCCAAAAACAAGGTTTGCGACAAATCCAAACTCATATGGACTGAACTTTCTTAATCTTGATTTCTTGCCCTATGGTAACACGAGTGCCCACCATGCCTTCCAAGTAGTTTAGTAACTTGTCCTTACATATCAATTTACTTTCCATCGACTAAGGCTTTAGTGTGTATTCAAATGAGAACTCATAGAACTCATATACACAATTAACTCAATTGGAATGGCAAAGAAACAAAACAATATCAGCACGATAGGTTGTAAACCTCAAGTCGTGTGCTAGTGATGATCGATAAGGTTTATTCTTGATTTGTTCTTGAAACTTTTCAAGACCATTAAGACTCCCACTGACTTCTTGACATATAAGATTCTCTTGTCAAGAAACATTTCTTGACAAACAAATATTCAAGAGTTAGTGAAGCATTTATCAAGACAAAACACTTCACACAATTGGTCCTAGTTGGTCTTTGTCTTATCCAAGACAGCACAACTTACCAATTTCAAATGTGCAAGAATAAGAAAACTTTTCCAAATTCCACATTTGATGAGTGTTATAAACCTACTTAAGACTTTTCACTCAATGTCACAATCTTGACTTTAAGACTTGATATTGGAACGAAGTATGATTGACTTCTTGATTTAACCATTTCTACAATACTTGATTCCTCTTCTTAGACATGCAATTGCACTAAGACTCACTTAGAGGATCTATTGAGACATGGTTCTTAATCTTTAAGACTTATCATAAAACACAATAAAAGGTACTCTCCCTTCTTCCTAGAAAAGAGAAACTTTTATCTTTCTGCCTACTCGATTCTTCTTTATTCGTTCTACTATTCATTGAAACTCTTTCAATCAATCTCAGAATTACACTTAATCTTATAAGTATAATCACATTTACTAAACTTTAGTAAATCATGACGAATATCTTTGTCACTCTTGTGGTGGACTTGATCAACACACAACCTTGTGTACTTGACCTCCCTGTCCTTTAATTGACACTTTGCCAAAGAATTAGTCTAAGTTTCCCAAATGTGAAAGTTTTCCATTCATCATACAATACACATTGCATGATTCCAAGTTTCTGTACAATTGAAGCTTGGGCGATGAGAAGCTCTCCTTACTTGGTAAACTCTTGACACTTCCACAAATAATACAATTAAGAATCAAATCCATTATTTCTAATAATTCAAACATCAATTTTTCATACATGCCATCGCAAGGATAAACAAATAAGATAAAATCAAAATTTATTTTATTGCGGAAAAATTTTTCCTTACAATGTAATTCAATTGAAAAACTATGTTATTACATATTTCTTAACAATCTATTCTAATTCCAAGTGGTAGCTCAAGAATCCATTCTTCAAGTAATGCGATCGAAATCCATTTCTTCATTATTAGATTCAGCTTCACTTCTTTTCTCAAGCTTCCTCTCTTTTCCTCGATCCTACAAAACATCAAAATGTAATCTTATCACATCATGTATTAAGAATCTAGAATAGGAACTTAAAAGAGTTAGTTAATGGATTTTACCTGAAGCAGAGCCATACGTCTTGACTCTCCCATCTCTTAGATCTCTCAGGTAATTATGGCAGCTTCGTCTTCAATGCCCCTTCTCTTGGCAATAAAAGCAAATAGACTCCTTTGGCACAACACATCGGACAATCACAGACTTAGTTCTTTCTGGACTTCCAATGTTGCCAGTGTCCATTAAAGTTTGGGAGTTTGATTCACTAGACAAATTTGCTTGACCAGCACGCCAAATCATTGCTGATTCAGCAGCTATAAGCAAATAGGTGAGATCAATTAGGGTCACGTCGTGGTCCATCATATAGTACTCTCTAACGAACTCACTATATGATTCAGGAAGTGACTGAAGAACCCAGTCAACAGCCAACTCACTTGAAATCTCGACACCCAACATGTTTAACCTATCAATGTATGACTTCATCTCTAAGACGTACGCACACATAGGTTTCCCATCTTCGTGTTCACTTGCCAAAAGGGCTTGAGTGAGCTTGAATTTTTCAAGCCTTTGAACTTGTGGGTCAGGGAGAATAATTGGAGGAGGTGGAGGAAGTGAAGCATGACTCTCATTTCCCTGATCGTATCTCGGAACGTCATCTTCATTTGGAAAGCTTGTTCCAAAGGATTTGGGAAGACTATTGTAAGATTCAGACATCTACAAAACGGGAGAAAATTCAAGTTAAGTTGATTAGAATTCTTGATGCAACACCCAAATGAAACATCAAGCTAGGATCCAACACAATACTCTACAACCTAGAAGAGGGATGCCGTAATCTAGTTGCAGAATATCTGAAGGTAGGTAAATGACGATTTACCAATTTCCACCATGAAAAACGAAAAAGAAGTTTAAGTTTTAAATGAATTGAAACTCCTAGATCTTTTGAGATTCACTGAACTTTTCAATGGCATGTTTAATCTCGATTATGCCCTACTATTTGTGACTGGGATGCCGAGGATCACAAACAAGGTGTAAATAACCATACGAATTACATGGTGCACCCAATGTTACTATCACCTAATCAATGTGCCGGTTAGCCACACACGCTCCATTGATCTATGACAAACATCGAGTCACCTTTCGCTACCAATGTCATCCCCAAATTAGTGTGCCGGTTAACCACACACGCTCCACTAACGTTTGACAAGGGTACGAAGTGTAATTCCATGGGTTAGCATACAATTTCACATTTTGCCTAAAGTAACTATGATTTGGGAATTTGAAAAAGCATTTAGTTACTTTGTACTTCATTATACTTATAATGGAAGGTTTCTGTCCTATCCTACCCGTTCGGCTAACGACCCTCCACTAGTCAAGAGTGCGGTGGGTAAGAGTGGATACCCATTCAATCGCCATTTTATAGGCAATTTCCTTAAACACCCCTTATAGACTAGTTTCGTGAATGAGGCCTACTAACGGTAAGACTGACTTTTTAGTTATACATATATAATATTAAACTTTTAATGTTATATATAGTATAAGGGTGTATTTTACACTTTTAAAATACTAGGTCGTTTAAATTATACTTTTAACTAACCAAAATCATTATGGATTTATTAAATCTCTTTTAATTATACACTTAATTAATTTAATAAAACCATAAGGGTTTAATTTGAACTTTTTCAAAATCAGGGTTTTGGAATTTAAACTTTCAAAATTAACTTTTAATCAACAATTTAAATTCCAAAACTTGAGGGCAAGTTTTGAAACTCTTCAAAACAATTAGGTTTTAATCTCACTTAAAATTTTCGAATTTAAGACATTTAAATCAAAATTTTAAATATTAAAACTCTTGATTTAATAATTACCATAAATTAAACAATTAATTTAAATTATTAAATCACAAGGGATTATCTAGATCATGAGGATAATTACCAATTATACATCTAAGATATCCTAATCCCTTGAATCCCTCTCTAAATCTCGAAAATAAGGGATGGGATAATTCAAGATCTTTAATTACCATATTTAACAATTAAAAGATAATTACAAGATATGGGATTATCCAAATCCCTAAAATTTAGGATCTAACCTTAGGGAAGGAGGTAATTTCGAAATCCAAGGGTTGGATAACCCTAGATTTCAAAATCTTCGAGGCTAAGGAAAGGATTTGGGAAACCCTAGCAAAAATCGCCATCTAGGGTTTTGCAACCCTAATTGCGAAAATTACCTAGCCTTTAGGGTTCATTAGCCATAAACCCTAATATGTCAAGTTCATAAATTTGAATAAAAGCTAATTGAAAACAAAAACCAATGGCTCTGATACCACTGTTGGGTTTAATACAAACACTCCTATGTGTCCATGCAACCCTAGTATTGGATCTATGTTTTCACTATTAGTTATACAGCTTTATGAACACAAAAAGAAACCTGGCATGCTACTATAATTTTCGAAATTCATATATAAAGCTAGAATACATACCTTTTGTTGTTATATAGCAATAACAACTAGTTCCTTGAATTTCCTTAGCTCTTGAAAGCAAGTACCACAAGTGTAGTACCTCTAATGGAGTCACAAACACCATATGCAACTTGGATGAAGAGGAGAAGAAAAGGAGGCACCAAAAACGGCTGGAAACCCTAATGGAAGTGTTGTCCACGTTTTTGGGGCCTAAGGGGTCCTTTATATACTAGTGTGGGTTTCTAGGGTTTCAGTCAAAACCCTAATGGACAGCTTAAACTCTAAGCAGCCCATGGAACCTTCTGGACAAGGCTATGGACGAAAATATGATGGGCTTCCATCATAATTTCGTTCACCCCTTATTCCTATAGCATTCCTTAGCCCAATAACTCAATTATCCAATAATTGCAGTCCAGTCCCCTATATTTAATTAATCTCTTTTAGCCACAAAATTAATTCTTAATTAATTCTTGACTAATATTAATTAAACAATATGATTTCTCCTTTAATATATTATTCTCATAATATATTAATAAATCATATTTAAACCTTTATCTCCTTAAATCATCCTACATATTGCTATGGTGAAGGCAACCCAAAAGGACCATGCTCATAATCGGGTCAAGTACATACCAAAATAGTTATGGACTTAGACACTAATCCAACAATAAGATGGTTTACGGTTCTAATGACCCATTCCCCATGCGTTTATGGCGGTAAACTCGTGGTGGGGTGTTTTATGGTGCTAAATGGCCTTATTGACTTGGGAAAATTGACTAGGATGAGATCTAGGGCTTAGGAATGGATTAAACCCACATATGGACCATGTAATGGAGTTTACAGCCTAAGAAGACATTCTTGGGAGGTTTACGGCTGTAAACATCCTTGGGAGTAGTTTTAGCATGATTTAAGGTCCTTAACTTGATTGTGGTTGCTTCTAGACTCATTCCTAAGGCTCATGGTGTGTTTAAGTGATATCTTAACACATAAAAGTGAGTTCAAGGTCTAAAGAGATGAGTTTAAAGTCTAAAAATGTTATTGGACCGTAAACTCTAGTTTGTCCCACTTATGAATGTTTTGGTGCATTTCTTGAAGGGTTATAAGGTTCTATGCACTCATGGAGGTTCGTTGGAGGTGTTAAGGGGCAAACTAACACCCTAAAAGGTGTTTAAGGTCTATGAATGAGGGTTTACGGTCCAAGCATGTTCTTGGACCATAAACTCATGTTTAGTCCCTTCTCGTATGATTTGGTGCTTCAAATGATGGAGTAGAGGGTCCTAGACATGTTTGGAAGCTTGTGGTGGTGTTTAAGGGCATTTTTAACACCTTAAAATAAGTTTATGGTTCATGCATGGGGGTTTACGGTCCAAGAATGTTCTTGGGCCGTAAACTCATGTTCATACATCAAATATCAAGATTTTGGGGTCCTTGGTTCATGCATGAAAGTTTCTAAGTCGAATCTAAGCCCTAAATGAGGTTTGGAAGGGTTTTATGCCACAAAAACCCTCATAAGAGGTGTTCACAGTTTTGGGAGGGTCCCCAAACCGTAAACACATGTTCATATGTGTTTTGGGTGATTTCAACAAGGATTTGCATGCCATTCAAGTTAAACAACAAGTTTAGGATGGATTGCTTACCAAATGATGCTTGAAATGAGGATTTTTGGACCAATTTCGAGTTCTAGAGAGAGAGAGAGTAGTGAGAGAAAGTAGAGAGATAGTGGAAAGGCTTCAAATGAGGCTCTCTCAACTTTATATATGCTGAAAGTTTGG
Source organism: Lactuca saligna (assembly GCF_052625555.1). Taxonomy (NCBI): domain Eukaryota; kingdom Viridiplantae; phylum Streptophyta; class Magnoliopsida; order Asterales; family Asteraceae; genus Lactuca; species Lactuca saligna. Next base: position 187,397,682 of record NC_136417.1, on the reverse strand, counting down.
GACACGGTGAAATTCTACCCAATACTGTCGTCAAGCGAGGCTTTTGGTCGTACCCAATTTAATTATTTTTATAACTTAACGGAATAAAATAATTATTTTTCCAAATAATAATTTGGGGCATTTCCATGGATTTATAACGTATTTGGACAATTATTAAATCATTTCAACAAACCCAAATAAATGACTTAATTTTTTAAACGAACGGAAACCATTCAAGGCGAAGAATTTTTAACGACGGAACGGGTTACGACAACGGAACGAACTTCGGGTTGTCACATTATCCCCCCGTTAGAGGGAATTTCGTCCCGAAATTCAAAGATTAAGATACAATTCATGAATTGAAAAGAGATATGGATGAATCTACTACTTCGGGTCTTCACGCTCCCAAGTGAAATCGGGTCTCCGCTTGACATTCCAACGAACCCTCACTCTCGGGATACAACTTTGTTTCGTACATTTGATCTTTGTATCCATGATCTCAATTTGTTCTTCCATGGGGGTTCAGTCTTTCGTTGATTTCAGTCTCATCAAAGGAATTACTAAAGTTTCGTTGGGCAAACGCTTCTAAAGATTCGAGACGAGGAAGACAGGATGGATACTACTAAGTCTTTGAGATAGTCGAAGTTTGTAGTTCACGGTTCCTATTCTGGTTGGGATTTCGAAAATTCCGATGTACCACGGTTATGACTGCTTTGTTTACTACATGACCAGGAAAAATGGTTTGACCGTAGGGCACCACTACTAACTCGTAGTGACCTTACCAAGCCCTGATCGTTGTCTCGAACACATCATCCACACGGAGGTTTGGCTACGAGGCAGTTTCAGGAATTAGGTTGATGCGAGACTTGACTAGATGTGCGGAAGGAATTCTCGGGAAAGACATTAAGGAAAAAGTTGCAGACTTCCCGTTTTCCCGATGACCACACGTACGAGGAATGCATGGGAAACTTTTTAAGCCTTGATGCACGAAAGGATGCGAAGGTTGGATTCAGGTTTGATGCCAAAGATCATGAGAGTCGGATCAGAGGGAAGATTCAGACGGATGACCCAAGAATAACAGCATGAATGAGACTCAGTCATTCCATGCCAATGATCGCATCAAAGCCTTTTATGAAAAGTTTGCCATTTGATCAAATGAAAAAGAATAATCATCCAGATTAAGGATACAACCTATAGGTATGACGTTAGCGTTCTCTTTCTCACTGGTTAGCCATCCTGACGGTACACGTTTCTATTACTAACGAAGGATTAAGTTTAGAATGTGTTTGAATGGATAGATAACAAATTTTCTTTCAGTACTAGAATCGAAAAAGATCACAGGCATAAGATTCATCGAGGAGGAATATACCTGTGGCAACGGTGGGGTCGATGGCTGTCCTTTCTTGTCCTATAGTTAAGACTCTCCCAGTATTGCCATATGTTACTGCCTTAGGGCAGTTTCGTTTGTAATGTCCAACTTCTCGACAACTGTAACGGGTCTGACCGATACCAGAAGCTTGACTAGTTGATTGAGTTGGTGCTCTGCAGCTTCGCGCGAGGTGACCTTCCTGGCCACAACTTTTACAAAACTTTGCACGACAAGGGCCACGGATACGATGGTGGTAACTGCATCGGTTACACCATGGAAGGATACCGGCATATCTGGTGATAGGTGCTTGGGCTCAGGAATCAACAACAGAAACAGCAACAGGGGTAGTGGCAGCGTGGACTGCCACTATCTGCTGTTTCTTCGAGGGCTCCGGGGAAGACTGACTCTTCTTCTTCTTCTTCCAAAACTTTCTTTTCTCGCCACTCTTCTCTGTTGGCTCAAGAGTGGTGGCTGCTTCTTCTTGTTCATCATTGTGGTTGATCAGGGTTTGAGCTAGGCATTTGGCACTGTCATAGGTATCCGGCTTCGCAGCTAAACCGTTCCCTTTGGTTGGTTGGGTTAATCCCCAGATGAACCTCTCAATCTTTTTACTCTCCGGGGTATCCAATCCCGAACAAAGAAGTGCTAAGTCGTCAAACCTTGAAGTGTAAGTGGCGATATCAGAACCTTTCATCTTCAGGTTCCAGACTTCATGCTCTAGCTTCTGAATTTCACCCCGAGGGCAATACTCTGCGTGCAGAAGTTCCTTCATAACTTCCCAACCCATAGCATTGGCTAAAGATAGAGTTAGGGATTTGACTCGGTCGTTCCACCAAGTTAGAGCTTTATTGGTGAGAGTGCAAGCGGCAAATTTCACCTTGTCGGATTCTGAACAAGCACAGATCTCGAAGATAGATTCGATCTTCTCTAGCCACCGAGTTAGATCAATGACACCTCCTGTGCCATCGAAGAATGTGGGTTTTGTGTTCATAAAGTCTATATAGGAACACTCCTTTCGGTGTCCCTGGCTACCTTCCTGGTTTTGAGGCTGGGGACCACCTCCTGAACTATCGGGGTTCGTTTGCGACATGGTTGATGTCAATGCGGCAGTAAAAACTGCTTGAAGTGTTACCAGATCGATTTGAGGAAAAGGTGGTGGTGGAGGAGGATTGTTGTTGGTCTTTGAGCTGGGTCTCTTTCTTGGAGGCATCTTGATCTATAAAGATCAGGAAAGAGAGGATGCTAAGTCCTCCGAATTGAATCAAGAGATATGAAACAAGGGATATCTCTTTATGACAGACATAGAATTCTATTAAGCAAAAAAACAGGAAAGAATTATCAAAACAGATAAACTATCACTAAAGGAATGATTGAGGAGCAATGCTGGGATGAGGATTTCTATAATGGATTTGGCTCGAGAAATATTTCCATAGTATTTCATGTCTCGCTGCAATGACGGTTCATTGTTTTGGTATTAGGTAAGCTTTAGGCATGCCGCACACCACAGTCACTCCCCAAGCACATGTTGGCCGTGTCTCGAATGAATATAGTTGGCCAGGCTATATTGATCCTAGACACGACTACATAACTGCCCAGGTTTAACTGCAGCGTACAACACCCATTTACTTATGTTTTGTTCTACTTGTAGTTACAGATTTCGATATTTGGGTATACTTGTATACTCTTGAAAATACTTATATTTTGAGGTATACTTTTAGTTCAGAGTACATAGGCCCCTTAGTGTTTATAGTCTTATACCATGTAAGATTTGGTATACTAGTTCACTATAAACAACGGCTCTGATACCAATCTGTCACACCCCGAAAACAGAAGGCGGAAACATTTCCGGGGCGGACTCCATGTTGAGTATCAAATCCAATGTACATAGTAACACAGTAAACACAAAACATTACATTACATAGAATTGCTTACATCTGTTTGAAAGAAAATTTATACAAGTGTTATATACATATATCATATGAACAAAAACAAAGACGAGTCTTCTAACGCTCCATCTTCTCCAAAAGGTGGCGGTGTACCTGTCTAATGTTGACATGAGAATACAAGCATTTTGAAAATCAGCATAAAGCTGGTGAGTTCATAAGTGGTTTAGTTTTGAAAAGAATGAGTTCCCTTTTTGTTTTTCTGAAAAAAGTTGTTATCCAAGAAAATCCCATATTTTCTTATGTAAAAATAGTTTAGTTATCATTTGTTACTAATTCAATTATGAGTTGTATGTTACCCCAGGAAAATACCATATCTTCCTAATAGTTTAATTAGCCTTTCGTTACTTAATTCATAGTTTAGATTTCGATGTACTAGAAACTACCACACTTAGAGTATTAGTTAAGTATTCTGATATCTTAGTTATCCTACGTCCGAATGTTGATTATCTGTTATACTTAAAAGTACACTAGTTGTATATTCGAAGTCTTGGCGTCATCCAAAGGCGTGCTTTCGTATTCGTATTCGTATACCTATTCCTATTCCTATTCCTATTCGTATTACTATATCTATTCTATTCCTATTTGTATTCGTATTTGTATCCGTACTCGTATTCGTATTCATATTCATATTCGTATTCGGATTCATATATCTATTATATTCGTATTCGTATTCGTATTCGTATTCGTATTCATATTTGTATTCATATTTGTATTCGTATTCGTATTCGTATTCGTATTCGTATTCGTATTCGTATTCGTATTCGTATTCGTATTCATATTCGTATTCATATTCACATATCTATTCTATTCCTATTCGTATTCGTATTCATATTTGTTCCTAGGTGTACTTTCGTATTATTATCTTTTTCTAACTGTCTTTTCGTATCTACAGGAAGTTATATCAAGAACACTTTAATACTTTAAGATTCATGCTTTTAACAATAATGATATGGAAATTCATTTGTGAATTATAACATTTTAAAACGAGTTTCACAAATAACATGAAGGCTTACTCTGCATATTGAACGATTGGTTAATACAGTTTTCCGTGTTAAAAGCATACGAAATATGAAATAGATCAAGTAAAATCATAAGTTTGAGTACAAGATTTCCTTGTACTTTTGCTTGTATTCCCCACATGAAAACATTGAAAAACATTGAAAAATGGTAGGGGTATGAACTCATCGGTCGAGAAACGTGTCGGATTGGATGCTAAGTATCAATTTGGGACTTGATAATGCGTGAGGTTCCTATGTAATATGAAATGATATACAAATGTATCTAATTAGACTTTAAATCAGTAATTATATATGATTATACACTACAAGACGCGAAAACACTTCAAATCAAGTGTTTGGAGTGACCCGAGTGACATCTAGGGACGTATAGGGCTTGGATATGGAGTTTACTCCTCAATAGTGAACTCATAAGATGGTTTACGGTTCTAATGACCCATTCCCCATGAGTTTACGGCGGTAAACTCATGGTGGGGTGTTTTATGGTGCTAAATGGCCTTATATGACGTGGGAAAATTGACTAGGATGAGATCTAGGGCTTAGGAATGGATTAAACCCACATATGGACCATGTAATGGATTTTACAGCCTAAGAAGATGCTCTTGGGAGGTTTACTGCCGTAAACATCCTTGGGAGTAGTTTTGGCATGACTTAAGGTCCTTAACTTGATTGTGGTTGCTTCTAGACTCATTCCTAAGGCTCATGGTGTGTTTAAGTGGCATCTTAACACATAAAAGTGAGTTCAAGGTCTAAAGAGATGATTTTACAGTCTAAGAATGTTCTTGGACTGTAAACTCTAGTTTGTACCACTTATGAATGTTTTGGTGCATTTCTTGAAGGGTTATAAGGTTCTATGCACTCATGGAGGTTCATTGGACGTGTTAAGGGGCAAACTAACACCCTAAAAGATGTTTATGGTCTATGAATGAGGGTTTACAGTCTAAGCATGTTCTTGGACCGTAAACACATGTTTGGTCCCTTCTCGTATGATTTTGTGCTTCAAATGATGGAGTAGAGCGTCCAAGACATGATTAGAAGCTTATGGTGGTGTTTAAGGGCATTTTTAACACCTTAAAAGAAGTTTACGGTTCATGCATGGGGGTTTACGGTCCAAGAATGTTCTTGGGTCGTAAACTCATGTTCATACATCAAATGTCAAGATTTTGGGGTCCTTGGTTCATGCATTCAAGTTTCTAAGTCGAATCTAAGCCCTAAATGAGGTTTGGAAGGGTTTTATGGCACAAAAACCCTCATAAGAGGTGTTCACGGTTTTGGGAGGGTCCCCAAACCCTAAACACATGTTCATATGTGTTTTGGGTGATTTCAACAAGGATTTGCATGCTATTCAAGTTAAACAACAAGTTTAGGATGGATTGCTTACCAAATGATGCTTGAAATGAGGATTTTTGGACCAATTTCGAGTTTGTAACGACCAAAAATTTCAACAAAATTTAAACTTTTCAAAAACAACCCATTTTAATAATGTTATTACAAAAAGATTTTCAATACATTTATTATCAGAGTATTCCCAGAACCATATCATAAAACACAAACTCGAGGAGTGGTACGATCACGCCTTTGCCTTGCCACGGTCTCCTGAAGAACCTGAAAAACATTAAACCACAACTGTAAGCCTGAAAGCTTAGTGAGATACCCCGAAAATACCAACCACATATACTATACACATAACATGCTAAATCATATCAAATCACAGAACAGCCATGCATATCGGGTCTACTGTGTGACTGCTCCGCCGTGTCGGGCCTTCAGTCCACCTGGTCCACCCTCCAAGTCCGGTCATGTCCCTCGAGTCTGCTGTGTGGTTGGTCCGGCCGCACCGGGACTACAACCCACCTGGTCCACTCTCTGAGTCTACAGTATGACTGGTCCGCCCGCATCGGGCCTTCAGTCGGCCTGGTCCACTCTTCGAGCCTCGGCACGTCTGGTCCGCCCTTGTGGGGCCTACAGCCTATCCGGACCGCTTGCTGGGCCTTCAGAATAACCGGTCCGCCCTAGGTATGTTGGCCTATAGCACAAAGCAGGTCTCGCCTCAACCCAACCCCAATCAAACAACCATGTGAACATAAACATACAATCATATAACAATTCACATTAAATCAAACCGATATAGCAGATCACGTAACACAACATACTCTAAGCAGGATACCGACCTAACCGGTCACTAGCATAGCATCTCCCTATATACCAGGATATCGACCTTAAACAGGTCTCTAACGAATACCATCCTAACTACCAGGATAGAAACATAGTAAAACAACAACATAATAACAATACCCGGATTACAATCCGATAAAGGGCCGGCCTTGGTGCCTTAGACCCTGTTGATATAGTGAGGATAACTCACCTCGCAACTACTGACTGGAAAAGATAAGACCGAGATCCTCCGACCACTGACACGATCTCCACCACTGGCTAACACCAACACTGAACTCAAAACAAAAGCCAACAATTACCAAAATGCCCCTGGAAGTCAACTGGTCAACCCTTGGTCAAAGTCAAAGTCAAACTCATCCTCCTGACTGACTTTACTCGTCGAGTCAACCTAATGACTCGTCGAGTCCCCATGCTCAGAACTTCCCCAATTTGCGACTCAACTCGCCGAGTCACCCCGAGACTCGCTGAGTCTCACAACTCTGAGTCCCTTCGCACTCACTCGCCGAGTCCTCCCTTGACTCACTGATTCATGGCTTCACCAGAAGAAGTTTGGACCTCATAACCAGACTCGCCGAGTCCAAGAACAGACTCGCCGATTCCAAGGCCATCTTCAACCTACTCGTCGAGTTGTTCTTCCAACTCGTCGAGTTCCAGTCTATCTTCAAGCAACTCGCCGAGTACACCTTTGTGACTCGCCGAGTGCCTCTAGATCTTAACCCATGCAGAAGCTTTCCAGGCCATGCAGGTGATCCAAAACATATATCTACCCTTATACAACCCATCCATCTCGTAAAGTGGCAAACTTTACGTGAATCCAAAGAGATCTAGGCATTTTACACTCTAGGGCTAGGGTTTGGGACAAGATAGCTTCACCAATCACTTAACAACAGGGACTTTATGCAATTTTGGATCATCCCTACTCCAGATCTGAGGTAGCATCCTCAGATCCATCTTCTAATCCCGAAATGACTCATGAAATCCTCCAAAAACCCCAAAACAACCACCATGGATGACAATAAGGGAAAAGGGGGTTCAAGACAGAGGATTCTTACCCCAAAGATGAGCCTAAACTGATGAATACTTCAGATCCACAAGCCCTCTTGATGCTATCCTCGAATTCCTCCAACTTCTCTTCACAAATCCCTTCTTCCAAGCTTCAATCCTCTCAATAATGGAATTTCTCACGATAAGGGTTTTCTCTGGAACTCTCAGGGTACATAGAGGCTGAAGAGAAGGCATAACATCCTATAAATAGGGGGAAAACCCCGAAGATTACGGTTTTCTTCACCCAGCACCAACTCGCCGAGTTGGTCACTTAACACGCGACCGGAGTCGCGACTCTACTCACCGAGTCCACCCATGGACTCGCCGAGTTTCCCTTATACATTTTCACTTTTAGCCCTTCAATTCTACTCTTGATATTCCAGGATGTTACAACTCTCCCCCACTTAAATTAGGCTTCGTCCTCGAAGCCTGTGGCAACTCAACTCTAGAAATTCTCTCGCATTACAACCCCTGGCATTAACCCAACCAGGTTCCTCAAAGCACAACCATAGAAACCAGAAACTCACTTTCTCCTTTCTCGCGGTGTCCTGACCACCGTCACAAGCCGGCCACCGACTTTACCCTCTGGTAACCACACCTAACAACTGAGTACCACTCCCTGATACTTCGCTCGATCCAAGTCACAACACTCACTTGACTCATACGAGCTAGAGATAATCCCTGAACCACCAAAATCCCGTTCTGAATTCAACTTTACCCACTCTATGCTGACAGGATGATACATCCCTTAATCTCATAGAAACTCTCATGAGTCCCTCTCCGCAATCTCATACCCATGTTGAACTGACTCTATCATCCTCGGGTTGGAAAACCCGATACACTAACAACACCTCCAAACATCCCCCAGGATGAATTACTACTCCATACACAATTTCTTAACCAAAAATCGAGCTGGGAATCCAAGACTCCATCTCTGCATCCCTTATGAGCCTCTTGACTTTACACCCTCGGAATTTCGTTCCGTGACCTTGGCAGACAGCCCAACCGGATGTGATTCCATATCAAAGCCGCACACACTGCGCAATAACCGTAATTGAAGCACTCCAATCATAACTATGCACAACTGTTTTTACTAACTTACACTCCCCCTTGGAGCTACATTCCTTTCCTTATTCCTTACCAAGGAGATCCACTTGGCTGCCTTGACACTATCACAAGTGCCATGGTGCTCACCCAATACTACACCATTTCCTTATGGCATAACCGCCATCCCATGCACCATACATACTCTGAATCCACTCGCGAAGATTCTCAAGTCCATGCACTACCTCCACTAATCGTGATCAATATCTGAGGCCAGACCTTTTAATGCTAACATATCGCGACATACTCATCCATTTCCTCGTACCGATCTAACAACACATGCAGAGTCTTCAGCATGACTGGACCGCCTTAAACGGCCTTCAGCCAACTGGACCACTCTCATAACCTTCAGCAGACCTGGACCGCCCTCCAGGGTCTTCAGTCTAGCTGGACCGTTCTCCGATCCTTCGGCCTGACTGGTACGCCTACTGGCCTTCAGTCTATCCAGACCGCTCAACTAGCAATCAACATTCCGAGTTACTCCTTCGGGAAACTCCTCCCATGCATACTTTTCTAGCCCTCTAGGGTTCCGAACTCTACCTCCATCCCATATACTCAGTCCCGGCCCAATCCTAGGCGTTCCACAATCAATCGTTAATGGTCTGTATCCCGCCCCGCACGCCTGCCATTTACTCATACCAGCCTATGCCCTTGGCTGACCGAGACACTACTGAATCTCATGTAGCTAAACAACCTTTCATACTCGTCGATCCTCCGGAGAATTCTCCAATTCTCCCCCACTTAGAGCACTAACTATCAACCACCGGTCGCCATCACCGACCTCCCTCAACAACCCTTCATGACACATACTCTTTCACGCGAACTGTTTCCCACTCACACGAACAACCTTCACCAATCGCATAACAATACTGATGATCCTGGCACGAAAGAACTCGATCCTCAGCTAACCACTCCTCAGACTGCAAATGTTGCTCAATATCCAGACCAACACCCGATTCCCACGAACAACCCTCATGAATGATAATCAACGAAATTTCTAACACTAAGCCCATAAACATGCCATAACCCTCAAAATCAAAGAATACAACACCGAAAATCACACAACGAGTCTAGCAGATAAACAATACTCCACAATAATCATAAAATAACAAGACATCAAGAAAGAAACATACCCGCCGCTGCATTCGGCACTGCCCTAACCTCCTCTGTGACAAGCTGTAAAGCACGAGCCTGAGCCCTTGGGGGCTCCGCTCCACCCTGACCTCCACCCGTGATCCTCAAAGGGGGCCAGTGCTGGAGCCTGCACCGGTCCTGCAGCAAGCTATGGACAGTTGACTCTCAAGTGCCCAACCTGATGACAATGATAACAGATCCTCAAATCCCGACTCGAGACTACCTGCCGACATCCCTAGCATAGTGCCCCACCTTTCTGCACTTGCGGCACGCACCACTGGACCAACAAACTCCGGAGTGACCCTTCCCACACTTCCCACAAGTGTGGCTGCTCTGATCTTCCAATCTAGAATCGACGGTCTTAGACCGTTTCGGCGCCGGCTGCGACTGCACCGGTGCCTGCCTCTGCTCTCGCAACTGCAACTCAATCTCCAACTCACGCCGCCTGGTGGCCTCCTGAAACTCTAACAAGGTCTCGCACCTCTGCATAGACACGAACTGTCTGATATCCCTCTTGAGCATACTCAGATATCGGGACATCTGAGCCTGCTCCGAAGCAAACTCAGGGCAAAACATCTCCCTCTCAGTGAACATCCTGGTGATCTCCGTCACCGACTCCGAATCCTGCTTCAGCTCAAGGAACTCCTCAGCCAAGCTCTCCCTCTCAAACCGCAAAACATAATGAGTGCTAAACATCTCTCGGAACTGATCCCATGAAACCGCGGCCCTCTGAGCATCCGAATATGACCCCGTGGTCAATCTCCACCAATCCTTCGCCCCATGCCTCAACAGGTTCAGAGCACACCTCACCCTCTGATCAGCAGGGCATGAACATATGAAGAAACACCCCTCCACGTCTGACAACCATCTCATAGCAACAATCAGGTCCTGAACTCCATCAAAGGTAGGGGCTTCGTATTATCGAAGTCCCGATACTGGAAACCTCTACCAGCTCCTCCCCTGCCGCTGCTACAGCCGATGTAGCCGCCGCGGCATCCGTCTATGCGAGAGCTGCATAACGCTCATCAAAATACTCCACCATGGCGGTCTTGATCGACCCAAACAGTTCCGGCAGCTCGGCCCGGAACAACGCAGCAACCTCATCGTGCAAGATCTCACGTATCCTAGCATCCAACTCGCCTGTGCTCAACTGACCTACAACCTCGGGCGGTACATACCCGCCCTGACCTCCCTCTCCTGCTCCCGATCCCGACCCGGATCCACTCCCAGCATGCCTCGTGACCACCATACTGAAAAACACCACAATATCTCAGATACTTCCCACTAACCCGGGAACCAACTCTCAACCCAACCCTAGAGGTCATGGTTTCCCTGATACGCGTATAGGTTCTTTGCTTTCAGTAGTACGGGCCCATACTACCTTCCACACCTACCCATATTTGTATGAAGTACTACCACAACACCCTAGTGACAATATACATAGCAAGCGCTCAATCCTCACTCCTAGAGGAACACTGAAAATCTCATATAGAAGGAAACCCTAGGCTAGCAGGCAGCATAAAACAGACAACATTATCATGAAATCTTGAAGATCCCTAGCCTAGTACTAGCATGTTGTTCTATCAAAGCTCGAAAACAATTATCATGCATCGTATTTTTGGGTTACTTATTGGCTCCGGCTGATCGTACCTCCGCGTTCTCCTTTTACTTAATTTGAAAACCATTTTAAATTCTCTTTTAAAAACTCTCTTTGATTTGAGACTGGATTCACACGAATGTTCCTCCAATTCACTCAAACCAAGGCTCTGATACCAACTTGTAACGACCAAAAAATTTCAACAAAATTTAAACTTTTCAAAAACAACCCATTTTAATAATGTTATTACAAAAAGGTTTTCAATAAATTTATTATCAGAGTATTCCCAAACCGTATCATAAAACACAAACTCGAGGAGCGATACGATCACGCCTTTGCCTTGCCACGGTCTCTCCTGAAGAACCTGAAAAACATTAAACCACAACTGTAAGCCCGAAAGCTTAGTGAGATACCCCCAAAATACCAACCACATATACCATACACATAACATGCTAAATCATATCGAATCACAGAACAGCCATGCATATCGGGTCTACTGTGTGACTGGTCTGCCGTATCGGGCCTTCAGTCCACGTGGTCCACCCTCCGAGTCCAGTCATGTCCCTCGAGTCTGCAGTGTGGTTGGTCAGCCCGCACTGGGCCTTCAACCTACCTGGTCCACTCTCTGAGTCTACAGTATGACTGGTCCGCCCGCATCGGGACTTCAGTTGGCCTAGTCCACTCTCCGAGCCTCGGCACGTCTGGTCCGCCCTCGTGGGGCCTACAGCCTATCCGGACCGCTCGCTGGGCCTTCGGAATAACCAGTCCGTCGTGGGTATGTTGGCCTACAGCACAAAGAAGGTCCCGCCTCAACCCAACCCCACTCAAACAACCATGTGCACATAAACATACAATCATATAACAATTCACATTAAATCAAACCGATCTACCAGATCACGTAACACAACATACTCTAAGCAGGATACCGACCTAACCGGTCACTAGCATAGCATCTCCCTATATACCAGGATACCGACCTTAACCAGGTCTCTAATGAATACCATCCTAACTACCAGGATGCAAACATAGTAAAATAGCAACATAACAACAATACCCGGATTACAATCCGATAAAGGGCCGGCCTTGGTGCCTTAGACCCTATTGATATAGTGAGGATAACTCACCTCGCAACTACTGACTGGAAAGATAACACCGAGATGATCCGACCACTGACACGATCTCCACCACTGGCTAACACCAACACTGAACTCAAAACAAAAGCCAACAATTACCAAAATGCCCCTCGAAGTCAACTGGTCAACCCTTGGTCAAAGTCAAAGTCAAACTCATCCTCCTGACTGACTCTACTCGCCGAGTCAACCTAATGACTCGTTGAGTCCCCATGCTCAGAACTTCCCCAATCCGCGACTCAACTCGCCGAGTCACCCCGAGACTTGCCGAGTCTCACAACTCTGAGTCCCCTCGCACTCACTCACCGAGTCCTCCCTTGACTCACTGATTCATGGCTTCACCAGAAGAAGTTTGGACCTCATGACCAGACTCGCCGAGTCCAAGAACAGACTCACCGAGTCCAAGGCCATCTTCAACCTACTAGCTGAGTTGTTCTTCCAACTCGTCGAGTTCCAGTCCATCTTCAAGCAACTCGCTGAGTACACCTTTGTGACTCGCCGAGTGCCTCTAGATCTTAACCCATGTAGAAGCTTTCCAGGCCATGCAGATGATCCAAAACATATATCTACCGTTATACAACCCATCCATCTCGTAAAGTGGCAAACTTTACGTGAATCCAAAGAGATCTAGGCATTTTACACTCTAGGGCTAGGGTTTGGGACAAGATAGCTTCACCAATCACTTAACAACAGGGACTTTATGCAATTTTGGATCATCACTACTCCAGATCTGAGGTAGCATCCTCAGATGCATCTTCTAATCCCGAAATGACTCATGAAATCCTCCAAAAACCCCAAAACAACCACCATGGATGACAATAAGGGAAAAAGGGGGTTCAAGACAGAGGATTCTTACCCCAAAGATGAGCCTAAACTGATGAATACTTCAGATCCACAAGCCCTCTTGATGCTATCCTCTAATTCCTCCAACTTCTCTTCACAAATCCCTTCTTCCAAGCTTCAATCCTCTCAATAATGGAATTTCTCACGATAAGGGTTTTCTCTAGAACTCTCAGGGTACATATAGGCTGAAGAGAAGGCATAACATCCTATAAATAGGGGGCAAACCCCGAAGATTAGGGTTTTCTTCACCCAGCACCAACTCGCCGAGTCCAGACGCCGACTCGCCGAGTTGGTCACTTAACACGCGGCCGGAGTCGCGACTCTACTCGCCGAGTCTACCCATGGACTCGCCGAGTTTCCCTTATACATTTTCACTTTTAGCCCTTCAACTCTACTCTTGATATTCCAGGATGTTACAGAGTTCTAGAGAGAGAGAGAGTGGTGAGAGAAAGTAGAGAGAGTGGAAAGGCTTCAAATGAGGCTCTCTCAACTTTACATATGCTGAAAGTTTGGGACATGGTGGAATTCTACCCGATACTGTCGTCAAGCGAGGCTTTTGGTCGTACCCGATTTAATTATTTTTATAACTTGACGGAATAAAATAATTATTTTTCCAAATAATAAATTGGGGCATTTCCATGGTTTTCTAACGTATTTGGACAATTATTAAATCATTTCAACAAACCCAAATAAATGACTTCATTTTTGAAACGAACGAAAACAATTCAAGACGAAGAATTTTTAACGACGGAACGGGTTACGACAACGGAACGAACTTCGGGTTGTCACACCACAAATATCACTTTTATCCATTTAAGGGTAAAAGGAATGGATAAACTTCGACTCATATGCTTGTTCTACTACTTGTTGAATCATACACAAAGGTACGTTTTATAATGTGACATCCCCATTTTCACGGCCAGAAAAGACCGATTTTGTTTATGCTTTATAAAAATCAGAGTTCTTCTTTTAATAAAAATGTTGCGGAATTTGTTCCCAGAAAAACATGACAAATACGTTATTAAAAAATTTTCAAAGAAACATATTTTATTCATTTCAAAACGCTTGGGATGTCATCGTTAATACATAAACATAAGCATAAACAGAACTTACATTTATTTACACTAGTGATCTACATCTCTTTAAATCTCTCAGTGTAATGTGACTTCATATCAACACCTGTGATATAGATAAACTAAGTGGGTCAGGTTGGGAAACCTGGTGAGTACATAGGGTTTTCAACCCACAATAATATAATTATTATGTTTAAACAATCAAACAATCAACCCAATTACCCATCCCCATTATCTTCTTTATTCTTAAGGATCTATCCTAAGAATCAGCTATTTCTCATTCATTCATTCCTGAGGATCATCCTAAGGAAATAACATGAAGTCCATTGTTGCCAATGACACATTGGTCAAGCGCAACTGCTAATCTTGTCACTTAGGCGCAGCTGCCAGAATTGGGACATTTTCTATGAGGCACTTCTGCTGGTATTGAACTTTAAATTCTATTATCATGGTCATAAGGCTCCCTATTAGGCGCAGCTGCCGATACTATCCTTAGAGCGCAGCTGCTAGGACGTTTACCGTAGATATGAAATATCTACGGGTCGTGGCGCAGCTGCAAGTGCTCATCTATAGGGTACTAGGTCCACTGCTGCCAATGTATACCTATAGGGCACTAGGTCCATGCTACTAATGTTCCTCTATTTCAGCTTTTATCCCTCATCATTCATCTACCCATGTTTTACCCAACATATTTTGTAGACATAAAATACTTTATACAGTTTACATCATTTAAAACATATATAAAAATCTTTCACCAGCATAGACAGCAAGTATTCAGACAATATGCACACATAGCACGTAAGTTATAATAAAATACTTCATATCTATGTGTAAGATGAAAGGGACCATGCACTCACCTGAAAGGTGGTGACTCGGCACTCGGACAGCGCTTCGATACTCTCAAAACGATTTTCCTTTGATAAAACCTAGTACCAATACCACTAGGGTTTAGTCTAACGATAACCGCGACAAATTAATAGTATGACTATTATTATTATTAAATAAGCGTTAAATAACACTCAATATAACTCATAATAATAGCCCAAATAATTATTTTAAGGACCTAATAACATCCCTATAATTATTTGAAAGTTATATTAAAAGTTGCGTAAGCGTAGCACACTTACAGCGAATTTTATTGAAAACCGGAACTTTATTTGGAGCAGCGTTTCAAAACCAAAAGACTCTTTTTCTCGGGACTCCGGGAGCCTTGGGGCTTCCCTCCGGGAGCTAAGGAGTTTTCCTAGGGTTTAGGGAGCTAGAGAGAGAAAGAAATTAGAGAGAGAAGTGATTTTTGGTGTGAAAATGGAGGAAGCCTCGGCCTCCTTTTATAGATGCTAGGGCCTCGCTACGATGGGCGTTCAGAGCTCTACGCGGGGCGTAGCTCCGGATATGGTTGCCAGCTTTGCACAGCTGGCTCGCACTCAGAAGAAGACCCGGATAAGACCGGAGGTACGCGGGGCGTACCGAACCTCGTACGCGGGGCATAATGCGAAGGGCGACACGTCACAATCCGGAGCGAAGCCATGGTCAACAAGCGACGGCCCAAATGCGGCCACGTCATCCATCTCGCATCAGATTTCGCAATTTGCACACTTAACTTTAAAAATTTGTAACTTTCGCATACGAGCTCCGGTTTTTACGTTCTTTATATCCACGCGAAGGAGGGAACGTACTCTACAACTTTCGTTTAGAATCCGTCGACTAATTTGACTCGATTTTAAATTTTATATTATTAACAAACCGGGACAGGATTAGTCCGTTAAATTCTCATAACTTCTTCATCCGATGTCTATTTTCGCCCATATTTTTCTCGCTACGCTACTATTATCGAGATCTTCGATTCTCATTTAGGTCGTGTCGGCTAAAAACCGCTCGATCTAACATTCGAATTTCGGGTTGTACACTGCTAATCCGAAACTTCGAAAAATCATAACTTCTTCATACGAAGTCAAATTTGGGCGTTCTTTTTATCGATGTTCTTAGTTTAACACATTCTACAACTTTTGTTTAGATTGCTAAGGCTAAATCTCTCTTTATCATAAATTCACTATTTACGTTTCCCGGTATCGTGTCGGTTCCGTCGCGAAACTTCAACGGGTCATAACCTCTTCGTTATAACTTGGATTTCGGCGTTCATTATATGTACGGAAACCTTGTAACATATTCTACAACTTGGTTAAGATTATTTATTCTAAATAACCTTTTGTCGAAAAGTCATTTTCGACACTTATTGCCTTAAAATTGACTAGCCCGGATCTACGGGCGTTACATATAACATCGAGTTACCAATGCGTTTTCGTACAATCAATGCATAACCAACTTATAGGCAACAAGTCATATCTCTAGGTTTGAAGAATATAAGATATTACCATCTCATGATAACCCGTGATAAAATCAATGAAGTGAGTCAAATGAGCGTGGGTTAAATCCAATACTCATGACTTATGAGCACTCATGAATGTTGTAGCAACTCTTGCTATGTCCCATACCTTGGACATCTACAATCCAGCTTCATGACAGTCTTGATTCATATCTACTTCAAACATATGACCGACTGTGGATGGTTTGAATAACTTAGTTATTCAGGAAGAACGACCTAGTTATTCTGGAAGTCAAAACATGCAAAGTGAAACACAAGAATAATCGAATCTAATATGATCTCAGAACTTATGAATATAAATAAAATACATTTTATTTATCACCATATTGATTACCCATCATTCATTACATACTGTTTCAAAGTATCAACTTTATACTTGAATTAAAACAATAGTTGTCCCATGCTCCAAGCATATACACTACATTTTCTAAACACTAGTCATGCCATACACCAAGTATGTACACTATGTTTTTTCAAACATCAGTTATTCCATACACCAAGTATGCACACTAAGTTTGTCTATGATCTTTACTTTGTGAAATAGATCGATTGAACATAATTCCAATGATTCTTATTTCACAATCCCAAATCGTTACCGCAAATGCAGGAATTCCAAAATCCTACCATTTACCTAAATCTGTTAGATTCTAAACTTATATGCATTAATTCTTTGTAATGATTATGCACAAAGTCATAAAGACTTGTCACCAAACATTACAGAGTATTCCAATGGAAATCAACTCCATGGAACAAAGTCTCAAATTCAAAGTATATTGCTTTGAACATCCTTCTTGCATTAAGTTTCCTAATCTTACATAGATTTGCTGAATAACTTCCACCTATGGGATTATTTCCATATTCTCATTTTGACTATTACTTTTGACCAAGAATTGCCTTTTTTTTTCAGAGTATGTAATTATGGTCCTTCCAAAATTAACATTATACTTCCAACTGTCCCTGAGCAACCAATCTTTGGTAAACCGTAGATTATCCCTGTAAATTGCTTAATCATTTAAGTCATATCCAATTCTAAACTTTTTTCCCCTCTTA
This sequence comes from Lactuca saligna, assembly GCF_052625555.1. Taxonomy (NCBI): domain Eukaryota; kingdom Viridiplantae; phylum Streptophyta; class Magnoliopsida; order Asterales; family Asteraceae; genus Lactuca; species Lactuca saligna. The sequence goes on along the minus strand of NC_136417.1, from coordinate 187,379,839 downwards.
ATGTCACCAGGCATTTGGAAAAATTTAGAAAGGATAAATATTATAGCACATGCAATCGATCATACACCCGAAGCATATGGACACGATTCATGATGTCTCACATAAAGACATGATTCTAGACCAGTCTTTTGCTACAATATTTTTATTTGCCATGTTTTCATAATTATACTATGAAGAGGGATGTCATAATCATAATCAAATTTTGAGAACACAATATATATTAAATTTCCTTAAGTTGATCCATTCCAACATAAAATTCATATATATATATATATATATATATATATATATATATATATATATATATATATATATATATATATATATATATATATATATATATATATATCCTTGACTAGAGATGATTAAAATCTCAATCTAAGCTTTTAGAATTGAAATGAAGTATATATCCCTCTCCCTTAATTATAGCAAAACAACTTTTTCCCAATTGAAACTTTTTGTTTTCTATAATTAACATTGCTAACTAGCACCACTTATCATAATTATCATGCTCCCACTAACATGATGATTATTAGCATAAGACTTATGCTCCCACTAGCTTTGACATGTACACTGAAATCAGTTGGACTTCTAGAAATCAATACTTTATTGACTTTCTTACCAAAGTTCGAATTTCTGATACGAGATGCTTTGATAAAACTTTATCAATATCATACACCTTTCCTCATATAGCACACATGTTTGTCTAAACAATTTCAGAAATATGAAAAGGGATGTCGTAATCATAGTCTCAATTGTTTAGACCTTTTCCATTCCTCACAAGTCCTTGTTAGTGTGCCGGTTAACCACACGCACTCCACTAACAATCTGGAGAATGCAAATATCACAATTGCTATCTACTTAAAATCTACTTAGTGAATGCGTTTCCTCACCATCATTTTCATGAATCGGAGAGAAACCTTATGACACTTAGATTTTATGGTGTATGTGTTCCTATCCATGTGAATTTGTCAAAACCATAATCACGAGATATGGTTAATTACAAATCCAAACTCATATGGACTGAACTTGTGCAGTCTTAACTTCTTTGTAACAGCCCGGAATTTCAGGTATTTCTTTAAATTATTTTTAGGGCACATTTAGGAGGGGACTCGGCGAGTTGGTGCATGACTCGCCGAGTAGGGCCATGGTCTTGGTCGCAGATACGCGACTGGACTCGACGAGTCCAATAGGGACTCGGTGAGTCGACGCTGTGCGGCTGAAACCCTAGCCGTTTTGATTCTGAATCGTATATAATGCCTTTAGGGCCGTCATGTCGCGTCTTTTGGCCGATTGAAGATACCTTAGGAGTCTGTGGGCATCTGGAGCAAAGGGTGAGGGCTAGTGGAAGCTTGAAGAGGTTGTAGACAAGGAAGGGCAAGGTGGTGATCAAAGGAGGTCCAAGGGGTCGAGTTCTGAAGGTTGGGGACACAGGGAACACGTTTCCAGGTAATATTCGGATCATATTTGTAGCTTTTACGTTGTATGCGAATTTAGGGTTTAGGAAACCCATTTAAGGAATTGATAGATTATAGTGTTGTTACTAGTGTTTAAACCTCTGTAATAGTATATGTGAAAGTCCAGGAAGTCCCATATCTATATACTACAGAATCATGCAAGATACAGGAGGCAGCGAATTGACTGCATGGCTAGGACTCGCCGAGTTGTTCTTCAGACTCGGCGAGTAGCTTGAAGATTCACTAGGACTCGCCGAGTTGTTCTTCAGACTCGGCGAGTAGCTTGAAGACCTACTGGAACTCGTCGAGTTGCTCTTTAGACTCGGCGAGTGGAGTCGGGGTGCCTGTACTCATCGAGTTGCCCTTTGCACTCGACGAGTCCGGTCAAGATTGACCGTTGACCTGTATGCAACTTAGTAGGGTCAGTTGTCTTGTTTGATAAGATCATTAATTAAGGTATGTGGTATTATAGGGAGCCTGCGGATTAGCGGATCGAGTGCGAGTAGCTCGAAGGGTTTATAGCCTGCACACTACAAGGTGAGTTTTCTCACTATACTTCGCCCGGAATGGTTTGACTGTGAGACCGGAAGGTCGTACGTGTTATATTCATGCTACGTTTAGAGAGGTGGATGCTTTATATGTGATGTATGCTTATATGTGATGTATGCTTATACGGGCCAGAAGGCGAGACTTTATGTGATAGAAAGAACGGTATGATGTATGACTTATGTGCTATGTGCGTTATGTTACATGTGTTATGTTTTATACTATTATGGGCCGGAAGGCAAAATACTATGGGCCGGAAGGCAAAATACTATGGGCCGGAAGGCAATTTAATACGGGCCGGAAGGCGATATGTTATGGGCCGGAAGGCAATGTTATGTGGACCGAAAGGTCCGGGCCGGAAGGCGTATGTGGGTAAGTCGTATACTGGGGAACTCACTAAGCATTTATGCTTACCAGTTGTGTTTATGTTTTTCAGGTACTAGTGATGACCGTGGGAAGGCGCCGGCGTGACACGTACACACTGCCATTGTTGAAGATCTTGGAGATTTAATATTTATACTATTGCAATAAACTTGGAATAAACTCTCTTGTAGAATAATGATGTTTTGTTTTAAATGAAAATTTTATTTGAAAATTTGAGCTGTTACAATTGGTATCAGAGCCTTGGTTTGAGGGATTCGGGTGTACTTTTGTGTACAACTGAACTCAGACCGGGGATTTGAGGAAAAACCTTTTTAAATAATAAGGACAACATTTTATAAATGGTAATGCGGTAAAACAAGGATGGAGCAGTGTGTACGAGCAGCCAGCGCCCGAACGGTAAAGATCCCTAGAATACCTCACAATGTTATGTTATGCACTGAATTATGAATTGTTATGCATGCTAGAAGACTAGGTATACATGATAGGACTAGAATTGCCTGTTTTGTGATGCCTTAGTCTAGGGAGATGTTTTTATGAGATATTCGGTAGCGTGCAAGTAGATAGTGCATACTAGAGGTAGAGTACTCGTTATTCGGGATTTGGGGAGGAAGATTTGGGGACTAATGCCGATGCGGTGTGGTCGGTAGTATTGGGCCCGTACTACCGAAGACACTGGATCGGTGGAAGACCCAAGTAAGAATCCCTGGAAATCGGAGACCGAGTAGGGCGCGTATCGAGTACAATTGTACTTGGTGGAGTCTCTGATGATTTTATGTTATATTTCAGAGACATCATGGTTATCACACGCAATGGGGCGAGTTCGAACGGTGCGAGTGACGAGGAGATTCGTCAGATTATTCAGGAAGAGGTAGCTGCGGCGGTCCGGGCTGAGATCCCGGAGATGTTTGGGTCTATTAAGACCACGTTGATGGAGGAGTTTGAGGAGCGGTACGCCGCACTTACTGAAGCTGCAGTTGCAGCCGCTACCGCAGCGGTGGCTGCTGCTAGGCCGCAAGGGGGTGATTCATTACTGTTCAGGGAGTTCAGCAACACGAAACCCCCTGAATTTGATGGGACGCATGATCCGATTGCAGCTATGAGGTGGATCGCCGACATCGAGGGGTGCTTCTATACTTGCTCATGCCCGGAGCACTTGAGGGTACGGTTCTCCTTGAACCAGCTCCGTCTGGGAGCGAAGGATTGGTGGAAGTTCGTGACGGCGAACTTCACTCAGGCAGAGATTACGGCGATGACATGGGAGAGGTTTACGGAGATGTTCAGGGATGAGTACGTTCCCCCGGTGGAGAGGGAGCGATTGATTCAGGAGTTCTTGACCCTTAAGCAGGGTACTGATTCCGTGGCAGTGGTCACACGGAAGTTTCATGAGAGGGCAATGTTCTGCCCCGAGCTGGTATCTACGGAGCAGTCGCGGATGAGCCGCTATTTGGGTGTTTTGAAGAGGGAGATCCGGGAGTTTGTGTCAAACTCCACCTATCGTACTTTCACTGAGCTTCAGGCAAACGCCAGGAAGCGCGAGATCGAGTTGGAGACTCAAGCGAGGGAGGAGGCTGAGTCTCGGCAGGTGGATCGACGGCCGGCTCAGTCTCAGCCGGCAGCCAAGCGGACTAAGTTCGCTGATTCGAGGATGGGAGGTTCGAAGGGTCGCACTTGCGCGAGGTGCGGCAAGAGTCACGAGGGGGCGTGTCGAGCTGGTGCTTGCTACAAGTGTGGCAAGGAGGGACATATTGCCAGGGATTGCCCTAAGGGGTTTATGGTTTGCTTTCACTGCAACCAGACAGGCCATCGGAAGGCCGAGTGTCCGCAACTTCGTCAGGGAGCTACACCTACTACCCGGACTACTGAGACCCGACCGGCGAAGGTCGAGGCCCTGAGGGCTCGCGGGAGAGCCTTTCAGCTGACTGCGGAGGAGGTCCGCGCTGCGCCCGATGTTGTGGCAGGTATGTTATCATTCACGTATTTACTTAAAGGTCGAAATGCTATGCTTATGTAAATGTATGTGTAGGTACTTTTCTTGTGAACTCTATGCCTGCTCTAGTGCTATTTGATTCGGGTGCGAGTAGATCGTTTGTATCATTAACTTTTAGTCAGCACATCGGCATTAGTCGTGAGCCGTTAAGTCGGCCTTTGAGCGTTTCTATTGCGGCTGAGAGGGTGATTTGTGCTACGGAGGTTCTTCGGGGATGTGTACTAGAGATCTTCGGGGTCGCGTTTCCGATTGACCTAATTCCTATTGCGATGGGGGATGTCTGTGTCATCGTAGGCATGGACTGGTTGAGCCGATTCAGCGCTGTCATCGACTGCGAGCGTCAGCTGGTGACTATACGAGACCCTAGTGGGGGAGTTCTTACGGTATATGGCGAGGGTACCCGTTCGAGATCAGCTTTTTGTTCGGCCGCTAGGGCGAGGCAATGCCTACAGCGGGGATGTAACGGTTTTGTGGCGTATGTGATGGATACGCGGGAGAGTTCCGAGAGACCGAAGACATTGAAGGAGGTTCCAGTGGTGCGCGAGTTTCCAGATGTTTTTCCCGAGGAGTTGCCAGGAATACCTCCTGCGAGGCAAGTGGAGTTTGGTATCGATCTAGTTCCAGGGGCTGCGCCTATTGCGAAGGTGCCTTATCGTCTTGCACCTCCAGAGATGCAAGAACTGTCCTCGCAACTTCAAGAGTTGTTGGGGAAGGAATTTATTCGGCCGAGTAGCTCGCCGTGGGGAGCACCGATTCTGTTCGTCAAGAAGAAGGATGGTTCACACCGGATGTGTATCGATTACCGGGAGCTGAACAAGGTGACAGTCAAGAACCGCTATCCGTTACCGAGGATCGATGATCTATTCGATCAGTTGCAAGGGGCATCTTGGTTTTCCAAGATTGATTTGAGATCAGGGTACCATCAGGTAAGAGTGCGGGATGAGGACGTCCAGAAGACAGCCTTTAGGACGCGGTATGGGCATTACGAGTTCGTGGTGATGCCTTTTGGGCTCACTAATGCCCCAGCAGTGTTTATGGATCTCATGAACAGGGTATGCAGGCCGATGCTGGATCGGTCTGTGATTGTGTTCATAGACGACATTCTGGTGTATTCGCGGTCTAGGGAGCAGCATGAGGGACATTTGAGGGAGGTCCTTGAGGTACTGAGGTCGGAGAAGCTATATGCAAAATTCTCCAAATGTGACTTCTAGTTACGGGAGGTTCAATTTCCGGGGCACGTTGTAAATCAGGCAGGGATATTGGTCGATCCGGCCAAGGTGGAAGCAGTGATGAGTTGGGAGGCACCGAAGTCACCTTCGGAGATCAGGAGTTTTCTTGGGTTGGCGGGGTACTATCGAAGGTTCATTAAGGACTTCTCCAAGATCTCGGTACCGCTTACCAAATTGACCCGAAAGGGTGTTACATTTTCATGGGGACCCGAGCAGCAGACTTCCTTCGAGACACTTCGTCAGAGACTGTGCGAAGCACCAGTATTAGCTCTTCCGGAAGGGATGGAAGACTTTGTCGTATATTGCGACGCATCGATCTCAGGACTGGGTGCAGTGTTGATGCAGAGGGGCCATGTGATAGCCTATGCATCGAGGCAGCTGAAGCCTCACGAAGCGAAATATCCCACGCATGACTTAGAGTTGGGGGCAGTAGTGTTCGCCCTCAAAATTTGGCGTCACTACCTGTACGGGGTTCGTTGTACCATATACACGGACCATAAGAGTTTGAAGTATTTGATGGATCAACCCAACCTAAACATGCGTCAGAGGAGATGGTTAGATGTGGTTAAGGATTATGACTGTGAGATCCTATACCACCCAGGCAAGGCTAATGTGGTAGCTGATGCATTGAGTCGTAGGGCGGAGAGTACTCCATTGCGGGACGTATGTTTGAGATTGACGGTGATGACTCCTGTATTAGATGCTATTCGTGGGGCACAGGCCGAGGTCGTGAAGTCTGGGATGCAGAAGCAGGAGCGGGTCGTCGGGTTGATTTCAGAGTTCGTTACGGATGGGCGGGGACTTCTGACATTTCAGGGTCGGATCTGGGTACCAGTCGTGGGCGGTACGCGTGTTACTTTGATGGAGGAGGCACACAGATCGAAATTCTCAATCCATCCCGGTGCTACGAAAATGTATTTGGATTTGAGAAAGGAGTACCGGTGGCCTTGCATGAAGAGAGACGTCGCCTGGTTTGTTAAGAGGTGCTTGACCTGCCGTAGGGTTAAGGCCGAGCATCAGAGACCGCACGGTAAATTGCAACCCTTGGAGATTCCTGAGTGGAAGTGGGAGCAGATCACGATGGATTTCATCACTAAATTGCCGAGAACTGCCAGGGGAGTCGATGCGATTTGGGTGATTGTGGATAGGTTAACAAAGAGTGCACACTTCCTTGCCATTAGCGAAAGTTCATCAGCAGAGAAATTGGCAGAGTTATATGTGAGAGAGATAGTGTCTCGGCATGGAGTACCGATTTCGATTGTTTCGGACCGCGATGTACGTTTCACTTCCAGGTTCTGGAAGAAATTCCATGAGGAGTTGGGTACTAAACTGCATTTTAGTACCGCATACCATCCCCAGACCGACGGTCAGAGCGAGCAGACGATTCAGACATTGGAAGACATGCTTAGAGCGTGTGTGTTAGACTTCGGGGGTAGCTGGGATGCGCATCTGCCGTTGGCTGAGTTTTCCTACAACAACAGCCATCATTCGAGCATTGGTATGCCACCTTTTGAGTTGTTGTATGGTAGGAGGTGTCGGACTCCCATTTGCTGGGGAGAAGTGGGACAGAGAGTGATGGGCAGTACAGAGATCGTACTTCAAACGACCGAACAGATTCAACGAGTGAGGCAGAGGTTATTGACCGCCCAGAGCCGACAGAAGAGTTATGCGGACAGACGCCGGTCCGAGCTCGAATTTCAGGTCGGCGACTTCGTTCTCCTAAAGGTTTCTCCTTGGAAATGGGTGATTCGGTTCAGAAAGAGGGGCAAATTGGGGCCCCGGTTCATAGGTCCATTCCGGGTAATTGCAAGGGTAGGTCGGGTAGCTTATCGGTTGGAGTTGCCAGGGGAGCTGAGTCAGATTCACAATACCTTCCACGTATCACAGTTGAGGAAGTGTATAGCCGATGAGGCAGCAGTGGTTCCGTTAGAAGATATTCAGGTGGATGCGAGCCTGAATTACGCCGAAAGACCAGTAGCTATCAGGGATCGGAAGATCAAGGTTCTACGGAACAAGGAGATACCTCTGGTGTTGGTTCAGTGGCAACATCGGAAGGGATCGGAGATGACTTGGGAGCCGGAAAGAGAAATGCGGGAGCAACATCCGGAGTTATTCGCAGAATGAGACTTCGAGGGAGAAGTCTAGTTCTAGTGGGGGAGAGTTGTAACAGCCCGGAATTTCAGGTATTTCTTTAAATTATTTTTGGGGCACATTTAGGAGGGGACTCGGCGAGTTAGTGCATGACTCGCCGAGTAGGGCCATGGTCTTGGTCGCAGATACGCGACTGGACTCGACGAGTCCAATAGGGACTCGGCGAGTCGACGCTGTGCGGCTGAAACCCTAGCCGTTTTGATTCTGAATCGTATATAATGCCTTTAGGGCCGTCATGTCGCGTCTTTTGGCCGATTGAAGATACCTTAGGAGTCTGTGGGCATCTGGAGCAAAGGGTGAGGGCTAGTGGAAGCTTGAAGAGGTTGTAGACAAGGAAGGGCAAGGTGGTGATCAAAGGAGGTCCAAGGGGTCGAGTTCTGAAGGTTGGGGACACAGGGAACACGTTTCCAGGTAATATTCGGATCATATTTGTAGCTTTTACGTTGTATGCGAATTTAGGGTTTAGGAAACCCATTTAAGGAATTGATAGATTATAGTGTTGTTACTAGTGTTTAAACCTCTGTAATAGTATATGTGAAAGTCCAGGAAGTCCCATATCTATATACTACAGAATCATGCAAGATACAGGAGGCAGCGAATTGACTGCATGGCTAGGACTCGCCGAGTTGTTCTTCAGACTCGGCGAGTAGCTTGAAGATTCACTAGGACTCGCCGAGTTGTTCTTCAGACTCGGCGAGTAGCTTGAAGACCTACTGGAACTCGTCGAGTTTCTCTTTAGACTCGGCGAGTGGAGTCGGGGTGCCTGTACTCGTCGATTTGCCCTTTGCACTCGATGAGTCCGGTCAAGATTAACCGTTGACCTGTATGCAACTTAGTAGGGTCAGTTGTCTTGTTTGATAAGATCATTAATTAAGGTATGTGGTATTATAGGGAGCCTGCGGATTAGCGGATCGAGTGCGAGTAGCTCGAAGGGTTTATAGCCTGCACACTACAAGGTGAGTTTTCTCACTATACTTCGCCCGGAAGGGTTTGACTGTGAGACCGGAAGGTCGTACGTGTTATATTCATGCTACGTTTAGAGAGGTAGATGCTTTATATGTGATGTATGCTTATATGTGATGTATGCTTATACGGGCCAGAAGGCGAGACTTTATGTGATAGAAAGAACGGTATGATGTATGACTTATGTGCTATGTGCGTTATGTTACATGTGTTATGTTTTATACTATTATGGGCCGGAAGGCAAAATACTATGGGCCGGAAGGCAAAATACTATGGGCCAGAAGGCAATTTAATACGGGCCGGAAGGCGATATGTTATGGGCCGGAAGGCGATTATGTTACGGGCCGGAAGGCAATGTTATGTGGACCGAAAGGTCCGGGCCGGAAGGCGTATGTGGGTAAGTCGTATACTGGGGAACTCACTAAGCATTTATGCTTACCAGTTGTGTTTATGTTTTTCAGGTACTAGTGATGACCGTGGGAAGGCGCCGGCGTGACACGTACACACTGCCATTGTTGAAGATCTTGGAGATTTAATATTTATACTATTGCAATAAACTTGGAATAAACTCTCTTGTAGAATAATGATGTTTTGTTTTAAATGAAAATTTTATTTGAAAATTTGAGCTGTTACATTCTTGCCACCTGGAAACACAAGGACCTGCCATTGCTTCCAAGTTGTTATGCAACCAATTGAGAACTCTTCGAACTCATATGCAAAGCCAAATTTAATTGGAATGGACACAGAAATAGGAATATGTTAACACGATAGGTTATATATATATATATATATATATATATATATATATATATATATATATATATATATATATATATATCCTTGACTAGAGATGATTAAAATCTCAATCTAAGCTTTTAGAATTGAAATGAAGTATATATCCCTCTCCCTTAATTATAGCAAAACAACTTTTTCCCAATTGAAACTTTTTGTTTTCTATAATTAACATTGCTAACTAGCACCACTTATCATAATTATCATGCTCCCACTAACATGATGATTATTAGCATAAGACTTATGCTCCCACTAGCTTTGACATGTACACTGAAATCAGTTGGACTTCTAGAAATCAATACTTTATTGACTTTCTTACCAAAGTTCGAATTTCTGATACGAGATGCTTTGATAAAACTTTATCAATATCATACACCTTTCCTCATATAGCACACATGTTTGTCTAAACAATTTCAGAAATATGAAAAGGGATGTCATAATCATAGTCTCAATTGTTTAGACCTTTTCCATTCCTCACAAGTCCTTGTTAGTGTGCCGGTTAACCACACGCACTCCACTAACGATCTGGAGAATGCAAATATCACAATTGCTATCTACTTAAAATCTACTTAGTGAATGCGTTTCCTCACCATCATTTTCATGAATCGGAGAGAAACCTTATGACACTTAGATTTTATGGTGTATGTGTTCCTATCCATGTGAATTTGTCAAAACCATAATCACGAGATATGGTTAATTACAAATCCAAACTCATATGGACTGAACTTGTGCAGTCTTAACTTCTTGCCACCTGGAAACACAAGGACCTACCATTGCTTCCAAGTTGTTATGCAACCAATTGAGAACTCTTCGAACTCATATGCAAAGCCAAATTTAATTGGAATGGACACAGAAATAGGAATATGTTAACACGATAGGTTATAAACCTCAAGTCGTGAGCTAGTGAGAAACTACAGGTTTTATTCTTGATTAGATTTTGAAATTCTTTCAGGATCTTTTAGACTCCCACTGTCCTCTTGACATATAAGACTCTCTTGCCAAGACCCATTCTTTGACAAACAAATATTCAAGAGATAGTGTAGATTCTTATCAAGACAAACACTTCACATAATTGGCCTAAGTTGGTCTCTGTTTTATCCAAAACATCACAACTTACCAATTTCAAATATGCAAGAGTAGGACACATTTTACTCTTACATTTGACTAGTGTTAATAAACCTTCTTCAAGATTTATCACTCAAATTACAATCTTGGAGTATGACTCTAAGACTTGTTTTGAAACGAAGTATGACTCATCTTTTTGATTTAACCATTTCAACAATTCATGATTCCTCTTATTAGTCATAAGAATGCACTAAGATGTCCTTAGAGGACTAATTGTGATATGGTGTCTAAATCATTAAAATGATCACAAAACATGATACTAAAGTACTCTCCCATCTTTTCATATTTGAGAAACTCTTATCTTTCTGCCTAATTTGATTCTTCTCATTCGTTCTGCCATATATTGAAACCTTTTCAATGCTTCAGAATTATACTTAAACTTTTAAGTATAACCATATTTACTAAACTTTAGTAAATCATGACGAATAGTATTATCGATATTTTGTGGTGGACTTGACCAGTGCACACGAATGTTTACTCGATCCCTTTGCCCTTCACTTGACTCAAATATACATGTGAACAAGGAATTAGTCTTAATTTTCCAAATATGAAAATTCTCATTCATCATAGTATATAACTTACATGATTCCAAGTTTCGGTCCAATTGAAAACTTGGGTGATGAGAATCTTTCCTTATTTGGTAAATTTAGACATTACCACAAATTAAAGAATCAAATTCATATTTCTAATATTGCTAGAAACATACAAACATCAATTTTACATAAATGCCATTGTAAGGAGACATAGAATAAAGTAAAACAAAATTTTATTTATTTATAAAATGCGAAAAACTTTTCCTTACAATGCAACTTTAAATGAAAACTATGTTATTACATATTTTCTAGCAATCTATTATAACTCCTAAGTAGTAGCTCAAGAATCCGATCTTCGAACCATGCGATTGAAATCCATCTTCGCGATCAGATTCAACATACTCTTTATCTAAGTTCCTTTCCCTTTGCTTGATCTTGCCATACTATGACTCGTCGAGTTCCCAGGCTACCCATCATCATGACTGGACGAACTAACTCGTCGAGTCGTCCTCAGACTCGTCGAGTCCTAGTATAGTCATAAAAGGGACAAGATGATCCATCTCATCGAGTTCCTTGACAAGTCATTGAGTTCATGAGCATCATCGAGGATCCTTGATCGGACTCGCTGAGTTCCCATATGAGCTCGTCGAGTCCCTTGCAGATCTAACCTAAATAGCTGATTTCACACTTCTAAGGCTCCAAAATACAGATCCAGATTGTTTCCATGGTCCATTTCTATAAATTTGGAAAGTTTATGGCTTTGCACACCTCAAATGGGCCCAAACTCAAGTTATAGCAATCTACTTCCATGAACATTACATTGCTTTGACAAAAACGGGTTCAAGACCTCTTTCATGGTTCGAGAGGCTAAATATCACAGGAAAAAGGGATTTCTTGGCATACAACCCATTGAGAGTAACTTATCCTTCTCAAAGGGATCAAAAAGACCCATAAATCAACACTAAAAGAGATCTAAGCTATAGGTTATCAAGTTAAGAGCTTTTTACCTTAGAAGGTTGCCAAAGATGGATGAAATCCTAGATCTTGATCTTCTCCACAAGCATGATGGCTCAAATCTCTTCCAAATCTCTTCTATATCACAAAAACACACTTAAAACCTCAATAATCTCTCAAGGATGAAGCTCACAATGAATTATGGCTTTGAAATAGCGAGGCTGGTAAAGGAGGCCCAAAAGGGGTTAAGTGGCTTAAATAGGGTGCAAAACCCGAAGATAGGGTTTCCTCCTGACAGACCTACTCGTTGAGTCAAGGCTTCGACTCGCCGAGTAGACCATTCAAATCCCTACGTCCAATCTGGCATCTACTCGACGAGTTAGGGCTACTAACTCGTCAAGTAGCCTTCACAAAATTAATATTAAATGAACTGATACGTACCAGGAACAGGGCGTTACAAAGTAGTTGACATGTACCCACAATAGGAAAAACATCATGTACTCGCCTTAGTAGTTAATGTCAGTTAACTATAATACTTTTTTTGATCCTTGCTTTGTTTCTGTTTCTTTCCTACTTCAATTCCTAAAAATTGTTCTGTTAACTTTTCCATAAGCCATCAATACTTTTAGGTATAAACAACATTCTTTTCATAATCAACTTGGTCACTTGGTTCTTCTAACCAATTTGACAATTCTATGGTAATGATAATATCTCACAATTTCTACAAATTTCCAATGTTTATGGGTGTTGTGACTAATTTGCATGAATACTCTTATTAATGAGTTGTAGGTACATAAAACAATGCATTCATTTAAGCTCTTATACTTCCAAACTCGATTCATGAATATTCAACCAAGTAATCTTGTTTAACCAAGTAACATTGTTTAATACATGTTATTTCTCGTGAATAACATGTTTATTGAACTTGTATCATGATTATCTATCCTTGATTTAACAATATAATCAAATCCTAAAATTAGGGGTTATGAGCTCATTCCATAATCTTCAAGTTTAATCCATATAAAAGAAAGAACTTACCTTCTTACATTGTTTTCTTGAGTTGAATAGCAAAATCCCTTTGGTTTGCTCTTTGTTCTTGCTTGCAATCAATGACATGATCTATCTCACCGTACACACTTAAGCTTTGAATAGTTAGAGGTGGAAATGCCTAAAACTAAATCGAAATGAGTTGTTTTGGTGGTCAAATGATCTCAGAATATCGTTGCCATATTTCCAACTATAGAGGTAAGAGTAAGTTACATGCTGTAAAAAATTTGGAGCCAAACGGATCCCACATGTGCTCCCACGTGCTACTATAGTGATCATTGGGCAGCCACACTCTAGTTATTCGAATGGGCCAAAGACTTAGCTTGGTCAAGTAGAAAGCTGTAAATCAGCTATCTGTTGTCTAGTTTTTATTTTTTTCGACTACTAGTCGTTCTAACTTCATCATACAAACTCTGTTGAACCTTAATATGTTTGGGTTAAAAATTTTGTAGCAAGGGTTTTTTATGGACATATTACAATCAAAGTTTAAACATTGGAAAGTCATATCTTTTAAGCTCCAAAATAGGCTATTTAAGTTTTTATTTTTTTTATTTTTAATTTTATGATTTTTTTTTTTGAACTTTTCTAAAATCACCATTTTTTCACATTAGCTTCCAAGAAACCGTTACATTGATTTTGGATTATACCCATAAATCCAATATAATATTCATAAGGTGCAATCATACATACTTATAAAGATAGCATTTTTTCTTGAATCTCATGCATTTGAAACCCTCATTCTTTTTTCCTTTCACTACATTCATTTGAAACTCCCATGACTTTTCAATTTCTTTATAATAATAATTATAATTTGGTAATTAGGTTAAATAAATATCAAATCTAAAGTGTAATCATATATAAACTAAATTTCAATATTAAAATAATATCTTTACATCTACTTATATAATTATGTTTTTTTAACTTTTAACATATTATACTTAATTTATTAGGTTTAATATATTGTTGGATGTAAACTATTATCATTTTAAATGTATAATTTTTGAACAATTTGTATAAAATACTTAAATTATTAATTAAAATATAACACTATAGCCTCAAATTAAATATAAATTTTATTTAACTTAAACAACCCAAAAATTATTTTACAAATAGTTAAAAGTGATAAATTGTAGTGTCTTTCTAATAATGATTGTAAGTTGGTTGATAAGGTTAAATAAATATCAAACCTAAAGTATAATCATCAATAGACTAAATTTCAATTTTAAAATAATATATTTACTTCTATTTATAAAGTTATGTCTTTAAATTTTAACATACTATACTTAATTTATTAGATTTAAAATGTTGTTGCATTTAATCATTATTAGTTTAAAGCTACAACTTTTGAACAATTTGGACAAAATACTTAAATTGTTAATTTAAATATAACATTACAGTGTCAACTTAAATATAAATTTCAGTTCCACTAATAAAACCAAATAATATTTTATAAATAGTTAAAAGTGATAAATTATAGTGATAAATGCAAAAACTAAACTGTAATATCAGTTTAACTAAAATATTTTCTAAATATATTTTTATAATCGTTAAAAATTTTCAAATAAGTAGTTTAAAATAACTTATAATAACAATAGTTAAAAATAACTCTATATAAATGATTACTTTGTTACCTTTAAAATCAAAAAATAATGTTTGATGTTTTAAATAATTATAATGATAAAAATTAAAACATTAAGTAGCAAATAAATTTTAAAATATTTGTTAACAATAACAACAACTATAAATAATATTAAACCATATATAATATTTAATTTTATTGATGTGTCACTCGCGAGTAGAAGTCATTCAAACGATTAAGATTATGACGTTATAATAGATGTATATATTATCATATAATTCAAAATAATCAATATATTATATCAAATTAATATATAAATTATTATATCAAATTTAACAACAACGTTAGTGTTATACTTAAAAAAATATAAATTTGTAAAGACTTCAACTATATAGGTGTTTCAGTGCATTATAATATCAACTCAAATATAAATTTCAGTTCAATTTAAAAAACTAAAGAATATTTTGTAAATAGTTAAAAGTGATAAATTGTAGTGATAAAAACAAAAACTAAATTGTAATCTCAATTTAACTAAAATATTTGTTAAATATGTTTTTATAATCGTTAAAAGTTTACAAATAAGTAGCTTAAAATAACTTACAATAACAACAGTTAAAAACAACTTTATATAAATGATTATATTGTTACCTTTAAAATAAAAAACAATATTTGATGTTTTAAATAATTATAATGATAGAAATTAAAACATTAAGCAAATAAATTTTTAAAAAATTAATTAACAATGAAAACAACTATAAATAAGATAAAATCATATATTATATTTAATTTTATTTATGTGTAACTCGCAAGTAGAAATCATTTATACGATTAAGATTATGAAGTTACAATAAATGTATATATTATCATATAATTCAAATATAATCAATATGTTATATCAATTTAGTATATACAAATTATTGTATCAAATTTAACAACAACGTTATTGTTATATTTAAAAAAATATATATTTATAAAGACATCAACTATATAAGTGTTTCTGCACAACGCGCGGGCATTTATCTAGTTTATCATAAGTTAACACATATAAAACACACGTATGATGATGAGACATAGAACGATCTCTTTCCCCTTTATATTTCAATCTCCCCATATAAATACTATGATATATCATATTTGTAAAAATCGATCCATCGTATTATCATTGAGACACTATTAATTACGAGAATTGAAAAAAATCAAAGTATATCATCATCTTCAGCATAAATCCAATATAATATACCTACAACTCGGATAACATCTTAATTAGAAATTATGTATGGCATTCGATTCAGAGAACATCGACTGTTATCTGTTGAAAAAGAAAAGCTTACAAATTGATTGTTGAAAAAGAAAAGCTTACAAATTGATTACAATTTAACTGAAATATTTAACCTAACTAATTAAGACTAAATATAGAATCTACCGTAATTAATATAAAGTAACCACAAAGTAGATGCTAGTACCCAAACATTAGCTAACAATATCCAGAATAATATGTAAAAATTGATTTGTTATAATTAACTAACATCTATGGTTTTCTTTATCAAATTTCAATTCTAGTTTTGCATGGATACACATCCCAACATCCAGGTAACATGATTAAGACACGATTCTCATTAACAAGTTTGATTCATGGGAAACATCTTCCAATTCTATAATCACAATCTGAAACTGAATTCCATAAGAGTTTTTAAACTTCTAATCACGTTGTGCTTTGAGCACATTCTTGAGACACATGTCTGCATGCATGGAAGCCACCAGATGATGATCTTAATGAGAAATCATCTCCCCTCATTAAATGCACATCGCATCCTCATACAACATATAACAATGGTAGATCAGAGGAAACTAGAATCTATAATCGACTGCCACACCACCGTAAGCCACCATCAACAGCCAGTCATAATGGAGAATAACAAAGAACAGCCCTCAACGGAAGGTTCAAACGGATCGCATTCATCCATAATAACCAAGATCAATGCTGGCTACTTCAGGATATGCATATCTGCTGGTGCCCAAGCTTTACTTTGGAAAAGTATAAACCAACACCACCGGACCTCAAACCTCCACACCATTATCGCCAACACCTCCACCGTCTTCTGGTGCCTAACGCTATTCACCCTCGTATCTCTCTCTCTTCTCTACATAATGAGATGCATTTTCCACATTAACCTCGTGAAAGCTGAATGTCGTCACCATGTAGGCATGAATTATTTGTTTGCACCTTCGATTTCATGGCTTCTGTTACTCGAGTCCACCCCTTTGTTCATTTTCCCAGATAAGCACGCATATGGATACATATGGTGGTTGCTAATCGTTCCATTGTTGGCTCTTGATGTTAAGGTCTATGGGCAGTGGTTCACAGCTGAGAAGCGATTTCTCTCTATCATGGCTAACCCTACGATCCAAATATCTGTAATAGGGAACTTGGTAGCATCGTTATCATCCCATGTAGCAGATGAGACAAGATGGAAGGAAATTCGGATTTGTCTGTTTACATTTGGGATGACACATTATGTAGTGGTGTTCATCACGCTTTACCAGAGGTTATCTGGGAGTAATCATATTCCGTCTAATCTCAGACCTGTTTTCTTCCTCTTTGTAGCCACCCCGAGCATGGCTACTTTAGCTTGGGAATCCATTAGTGGAAGCTTTGATATCATTTGCAAGATGCTCTTTTTTCTATCACTCTTTCTTTTTGTATCTTTGGTATGCTCATTTCCTTCTTAATTATATAGGCCCAATTTATTATAGACATGACAAAACATGACATGCATTATATTATATTTGGTGTGCATTGGATTTGTCATCAATCTCTTGTTTGTGCAAAAGACATAAATATCAATCTCATCTAATCATTGAAATTAGCCCTACAAAACGCTTGTTTCACTTCCTTTCCCTCCCATTTTGTGTTACAACTTAGACCCATTTATCTAAATATGTTGATTTGAGTTATACTTTGGCTAAATGCAAGACATAACATGCTTTCATTTGGCTAAATGCAAGACATAACATGTTTTCATTTGTTTATGCTTTATAATATCCTACGTTCATTTTTTCAATTACAATATTCTACTTTTGATTTTTTATTTTTTTTTTCTTATTAAAACATTGCATTTTGAAAAATCTATCCAGTTACAGCATTATAGTTTTAATATTTTTATTAACCAACTATAACAGCAAAAATTGTTTTGTATACATATGACATTGGCATAATATTGGTATTTTTTGAAATGCAATGCAATAATTAGAAGAAATAAAAAGTTTGTTGTTATACTTAATGAAAGTAATTACTATTTCTCTCATTTTATCCTCTATTTTACCTCTAACCACTCAAATTGATCAAAAACTGCCTTAAGAAGATTCAAATGGTTACCTTCCTAAATCGTTTTATTAAAAAAAATGTTGGAATATTTTGACTTGTTAATTAACCAACTTGTAAATTCTATCACATCTAACTATGAATGGATAATTTGAGACTAATTAAATTTGGTGTTTTGCAGACAAGTCGACCATTGCTTTTTAAGAAATCGGTGAGAAGGTTCAGTGTGGCATGGTGGGCATTCTCATTCCCACTCACTTTCCTTGCTCTTACCTCCATATCATATGCTCAACAGGTAAAGGGTAAGGCAGCAGTCGGATTGGCGATCCTTTTATCGGGTATTTCGGTTCTTGTGTTCATTTCTTTGTTTGTTTGTTCCATTTTCAAGATTCATTTGCTTGTTCACAAACCAACCCTTATTTTCTCCACTGGTTTAGGGCCTACAAATGTCTAATGTTGTATAATCCTTGTAATATATCTTATCTGTGTGCTAACTAAATCTTGAATAATGTGGTATGTATTTAATTTCTTTTAATCACCACAATCATATAAAACAATTGGTTCAAAAGTTGTATCCTTATAAAATTGAATTGCCAAGAGGTGGAATCTCAGCAGTCAGCAGTGTGGGGCAACGTAAAGTGGCCTCATCGTGGGCACCACGCTCATATGTTAACCATCAAGCTATATGTTAGACTAAAATTTCCAAAGAATAAAGAAAATTGATTGAATTCATCAACTTTTTAGAAAACATGTGATGAGAGTCTGAATGTTAAAAAGTTCGGATTGATAATAGAAGAAATCAAAATATCAAAATAAAATAATTTTGAAAAATAGGAAACAAAGTTGTAAATGGATTAAAAAAACAGAGCATTTTTGAGAAAATGTAAATAACATGTGAGAAAAGTTACAATTGAATCTTTTTAGATAAAAAAATAAAATAAAATAAAATAAAAAAGATAAAAGAATACGGTTAACGAAAATGATAAAGAATAAAGAAAAATGGTTGTAAAGAAGTAAAAGTGAAAGTTTAGTAGAAAAAGATAAAAAAAAATAAAAATAAAGTGACAAAATTATAAAGAAATAAAATAAAGTGGTAAAATTATAAAGGGGGAGAAAGTTTCATCTTAAAACTTCACATGTCCTTTAAGATATATATATATATATATATATATATATATATATATATATATATATATATATATATATATATATATATATATATATATATATATAGAAAAGTGAATATGTGTCTGTTATGTATCTATGCTTAGGTATAGAACTTTTTAAACAACGTAGTTTTAAACAAAACAAATCCATTTTCATTTTCTAGTACTTTTGTTTTAATATAATATCAGTGAATTAAGTTCAATTATGGAATGAAAAAGATCAATTATCTATATTTTTATTGCAAATAATTATTGAAATTTATAGAGAAAATAAAAAAACTAATATTTTTTTAATATAACCAAAGCGTTTTGTCTTTCAATTGAAAAACTATATCCAATGATTTTGTGAAAACCTTCATTGAATTATGACATGATCTTTTATCTTTTATTTTATTAGTTTTCATTTAGAATTTAATAGGGTTGATTAAATAGTCATGACTTTTAATGTTTTAAGTTCTTAGAAACAATTAAGAAAAAGAACATAAATTTGATGAATTTAGTAAGTCATATGAGTAAGGAACAATAGTAAAAGATATATCATGATTAGTTTGGATATAAATGGATCAAAACTACATTGTTTGGATGGTTCTATATACAAGTTTAGGTACATGACAGCCACATATTCCCTAAGCCTATATATATATATATATATATATATATATATATATATATATATATATATATATATATATATATATATAGAGAGAGAGAGAGAGAGAGAGGAAAGATCATTTGAGAACCTATAGTTTCCCGAGAACTAAAAGAGGAGCGTTAGATAAAAAATGATTGTCAAGATGTATTATGGCATTTTTGTAAATAAATAAAATGGTAAAAGGGTGGGGTATATTAATAAAATGTCACTGAGGCTATTTTACGGATAATAGAAAATGACTCAGGAATAAACCAATCAGATCCTTCTTCCATGAACCAAGAGAGCGGACGATGTGACCTTCACCTCTGCCAGATGCATCGTCGTCGCCTCCGCCTCCATGATATCGTTCTGTCAAATGTCGTCGTTGCCACCTTCGATTCCGTCAAATCGAATTCTCTCGTATTCTTCACTGACTCTCCCTATCGTCCGCCTCCCTCCTCCCTCTAATAGTCGGCCCTCCCTGTGATTGAATCAAATTTCATCGTGGTTGCTCTATCGATCTGATAGATATGGAAACGACCTTTCGATCACATTTTAGGTTCACCTCAATTTATCTCGACTGAACCGATTCACCCTCTGATGTAAAAGAATCACTTGGAAAATACTCCAATGATTGGATCCATATGACTACCGATCAACTACACGACTTGTTGATGAGTTTCAGGGCAGCGATGGTGCATCAATTTCAAATATTGAGTGTATACTGGAACACGTTCTTCACAAAAGGTATTCGATTACTAAAACAATTCACTAACTCCGATCTACAGTGAAATTGAAAGAGGATTATGTTTTGTTATCGTGATGTGATTAATCCTCAAAATCACGCTTAAAAGATATCTTACAATTATGGTCGGATTAACATATGTGGAGAATAATTTAAGAAATAGTTGTTTTAATTTGAATGTTTGTTATGAAGATTATGAAAACTGATTATTCAGATACGTAACCTCATCTAAATTAACTGATTATCGAACTATCTGATGTTGGTTCTTCAATTTGCAATGCTCAACTTGAAAATTCACATCCAAATCATAGTAGATCTAGGTTTTTTGCATGTTGATTGACTCTTTACATTCGATTAATGTTTCAAATAGTATCATCTTTTGAATCAAGTTTCAACTTGTTTAGAAATTCATGTTACCGGTGGAATGTAATACCATGATCAGTTGAATCCAGTTACAATCACCACCATTCTGTTGATTTAGTAGAATGATTGAGTTCAATAACATAAGATACTATATTATTTTCATAAATTTAAGTATCTTTGAATTGTTTTACACACATATTTCTATCACAATTTGTTAGTTTTAGAGTTTTTTATATTGTAATTGAATTTTTTTCTACTTTTTATATAGTTGGAAGAGTTGTCTTTCCCAAAATCATCGAAAGATGTTAAAGTATGTTAAAAGAAAAATGCAGATATAAGGTTAGTTTGTTGGCTGCCATAAAACTTTTTATCTGGGATTTGAATTCTCATCTTCATTGCATCAACTGTCATGTTCTGATTGTAATTTAATATCAAACCATTTTTCATTTGAACAACATTATGGAGCTAGAAAATCAAACAGAAGAATCCTCCTTGTATGAAGAATCAAACATAAAGGATACTTCAGATAATGATATTGATCCATTCAGTGACCAGATATCAAAATGTGCAGGTATATAGGTACCAACTTGGTATCTATACATGTACATATTTTTTTCACATGGTTGTTTACTAACTTGGTATATATACATGTACATATTTTTTCACATACTAACTTAGTAATTCACTTGTGATTCACATATGAATTACATGTGAATCACATGTGATTCACATGTAAATCACATATAAATTACATGTGAATCACATGTGATTCACATACAATTAAATCACATATGAATCACATGTAAATCACATATGAATTACATGTGATTCACATGTAATTCACATATGAATTACATGCGATTCACATGTAAATCACATATGAATTATATGTGATTCACATATGAATTACATGTGATTCATATGTAAATCACATGTAATTCACATATGAATTACATATGATTCACATGTAAATCACATATGAATTTACATGCGATTCACATGTAAATCACATATGTATTTTTGTGAGTGTTTTTGCATCAATCAGATTCTTTTTAATTTTCTTGTAGATTTGGAAGAAATTGTGGTGAATATTGAAGAGGTGAAAACTGATAAACTGAAGAAAATATGGAAATATTGATACGAAGACGTGAAAATGCTTTGAAATTTTGTAGCATTTTTTTGTTTTTTATATTTTATATTATATCGAATAAAATACTTATTGTATTGTGTTTATAGATTAATAAATAAAATAAGTTTTCTTATTATTTTCTTACAAATATTATAGTATATGAAATATGCATATATGCATTTGTAAAAATATGCATAAAAGTATCAAAAATGTTGATTTTTTTGGTTAAAAAATTATAGTATTTTTTAAATATTCTAGTTTTTATTGATTTTTAAATGTTTTTAAAATAATGCAGTTTTTTTTAAAAAAATCAATTTTTTTTTTCGAAAGTTCATGTTTGCTATAAAAAAAAACTAAAAAATCTACAATTTTTTTTTAAAAAACTGAAAAATACTATTTTTTTTAAAATCTGCAAAAACAGAAAAAAAAAAATTTCAAATATTCATGTTTTCTTTAAAAAAATTAAAAATTTTGCACTTTAAAAAAAACTGAAAAAAATATTATTTTTAAAAGAATCCGAAATTTTGATTTATTATGTAATTTTTAGACATTTCTATTAATATGTAGATTAACACAAAAAAATTAAACATTAAATGAAATCGATAAGTTTATGATCACGCTCTAATGAATTAGTTTTGATCTAACGGTCCACTTTTAGTTCTTGCGTTCTCGGGAAATATAAGTTCTCAACCGATTATATATATATATATATATATATATATATATATATATATATATATATATATATATATATATATATATATATATATATATATGTTCAGGTTCATTTGAGACCATTCTAATTTTGTGAGACCGTGAGACCAAATCTAAAAATAATTTTAAAATGCCAAATAAATGGAAAAATCCAAAAATTCTTTTTTTAAATATTATTTTCGGAACTTGAATTAACTAAAAAAAATAAAAATAAAAAAATCCTTTTTTTTTTTTTTGAAAAATACGTGAAATATTCTAAATAGAATATTACACTGACATATTCTAAAAAATAATTTTAAAATGCAAAATAAATGGAAAAATCTAAAAATTCTTTTTTTAAATATTATTTTCGGAACTTGAATTAACTAAAAAAATATAAAAAAAAAATTTTAAAAATCCTTTTTTTTTGAAAAAATACGTGAAATATTATAAATAGAATATTACACTGTACATATTCTAAAAATAATTTTAAAATGCAAAATAAATGGAAAAATCAAAAAATTGTTTTTTTTAAATATTATTTTCGGAACTTGAATTAACTAAAAAAAATTTAAAAAAAATAAAAAAATAAAAAAATGGTCTCATAAAATTAGGCCGTCTCACATGAACATATATATATATATATATATATATATATATATATATATATATATATATATATATATATATATATATATATATATATATATATATATATATATATATATATATATATATATATAAAATGTTCTATGAACAATAGATGGATCGATTTGTTTTTTTTTTTTTTTTTTTTTGATCGCAAAAAAGATGGGTTTGAGTATGTATATACATTTATTTTTTAATGGACTTCCTTGTACGATATACGTACCTGAAACTAATTAACAACCAACTCTCATCCGTAAGAAACATTTATTCTATCATTGACTTCCTTGTACAATATATTATTATTGTGCTAGGAAAGGTTTTATAATAATAATAATAATAATAATAACAACGTGTCCCGCTTATAATATATGTAACGACTCATTTTGACGTAGATATGTCTTGATCTAGTTATTAGTTAGCCATAAGGACCAAGGCTGTGTTTGGCTCATATAACCTAGATTATTTTTGAGCTTATTAAATTTAATATTTGGTAAAACCACAAAACTAACTTATAAACTATTTTTTTATAAAAACTATTTTTGATAATTTATTGATAAGCTAGCTGAAAAGCTAGGGCGCAAACACAACATCAGCTACTTGAGATAAAGTTGTTTTTTTATCGGATTAAGTATTATCTACATTAAGTCATAAATAAAGAGCACCTAACAAGATTAACAGCTTATCCAACACATAACATGTAACCATATCATTGATTCTAAATTTCTAATTAGTCGCTGTCGTAATAATACATAGACAATTACAACCCAACCTTTAAAAACAAGATAAAAGGCAACGGAACATAAACCCATCTTGCTGTTTTTGCATATCTGAATAAAAACATCCAAAACACTAAAAACATACCTTTAATAATATTTTAAACTAAATAAGAGCCAATTCTTGCAGCAGCATTTGAGAAGTTCCTTACAAATTGCCTAATCTTTTTTAATTGTCAATACTGATCTTGCTCTTAGATTCAAGAATATACCCCTACAAAATCGGAAGAGAAAAACCAAATTCTTAACAACAAATTCAGATAAAAAGGTTAGAAAATAGCAATTTATATTCATTCACTTGTTCATCACAACATCCTACTTTGAAAAATCTACCCAAATTTTAGCCATGTCATCCATGTAAATTGGGCCGATTTTTCAAAGTATAATGTCCTAATAAGAAAAAAAAATCGAAAGTACAACCACATTAATAAATGAAAATAATTGAGTAGAACTTTATTTAGTAAACATGAGAATTTCAGATACTTTTAAAATAATTTGAATTATAAAGACTTATTCTTGATACTTTTTGTAAAATGAATAAACTTACCATAACATTGCAACAAAGCTTTGGACAATGACACGGAATTGCAGCGGCACGTGGCGGTGGTTTATCCACCCGATTACTGGCCAGAACTGCACACATTGGTTAATAAATATTATTCACTTGTTACAAAACATTCAAAAGAAATAATAATAATAATAATAATGCAATAGATAGCAACGTACTTTTTATTTTTTCAATTACATTATTATACTATTTAAAAAATCTACCCAATTATATACAAAGCAATTTTCACTGCTGTAATTGGGTAGAGTTTTCAAAGCACAATGTCGTAATAAGAAGTTATAATGTTGTTATAGAAAGAAATGAAAATAGGATGTTATAAAACAAATTGCTATTTCTTTAAAAGATTTGTACAATAGAAATTTATAAAAACATGAGTAAAAACTGAAATTATGGATTTACCGTCCATGCTGCGTATTGTACTGTGGGGTATTCCTTCTTGATTTTAGATTTCACTTGAATCCATGATCTTCCTGAATATATATATACATGACCATAAATTATTATGACTTCAAATTTGAAAAATGATACGAACTTTAAAAAGGTTAAATGCAAGAAAAACTTATTTACTGATTATATAGAAAAACCTATTTCTATCATTAATCATGATTTTGATTTTTCAAAAAAAAAAATAATAACTTTCAAATTTACTAAAATAATTCTAGTCAACATATTTATTTAAACAAGGAGCCAAAAAGAACTTACCCTCGATAACAAGCCCATAGTAGAGCATAAAAATCAAGTTGTTCCATGGAGAGGATGTCACTTGTTCAAGCAACACCTACAAATATATAGATCAAATCACCAATTAGGTGTCATATAATTGGGTTGTAAGATTGTAAATTTCCATTATTATCCTTATCATCAAAGGTTCTTAGGATACCTTCTTGGCAACTGTTGTCGTGTCTTTTTTGCCCTTGAACAACTTATCCAACAATAAGTGGTAGAAATGCCCAAATGGTCCAAGATATGCACACCCAAAAAGCTGCAAACTCTCCCACATTAATATTATATACTCATTCTTATATAAATATATATATATATATATATATATATATATATATATATATATATATATATATATATTTGACTGGTGCCTTTTCATTTATTGCAGAAAGAATAAGTTATGTGAAGTCCTGACTTTTTACAAATTTTTACAAATATGACATCGTTTTACCTTTTCCTTCCATTTCACAATAATTTTCACAAATCTTTCGTAAACATCGTTATAATTATGGCCTCGTGCATCGATATCAAAGTATCTATGTTAAAAATGGACTCGATGTGGGTAAAGGATAAGATTTGTGTAATTCATTTTGATATCCCAAGAATTCTGACAAATAAACAACTAAAAACTTGAATGTTTTAAAGTCAACGGAATGATTTCAAGAACTCGATTTAAAAAAAAACACCAGAAAATTTTTGAATTGATTACACCAAATATAAAGTCAATTCAACTTAAGATGAAAACTAATCAGATCATACCACTTTGAGAAGAAGTCGACGGATTTGCAATTTCTGGATGCCTGTGAGCTTTTGAGACACGATATCGCTGATCGCCGACAAGACTCCAGCTGTCAAAGCCTTCAAGATGACAAATTTTCAGTAACAAAAAAATACCTAATTCATCGCTAATCAAGAAACACATAACCCGGTTCGGAAACTAATCTCAATTCCGAAAGAACAAAACCCAGTTATTGATTTTACTAAAAACCACATAATCAAACTAAAAGCAGTTCAAAGATAAATTCATGGAAGAAACCCCAGTTCATGATTCAACAATAGAACAAAACCCAATTCGTGAATTCGAAAAACTATAATAGGAAATCGAGAAGAAACAGTACCTTTGTTCTTAAAGGATGCTGTTGCAGCTGAAGCAAGTACTGTTGAAGCCCTTTCTTCGCAATCGACATTTTTGGGGATTTATCGTTAAGATTCTTCTCAGTCGCTGTGTTCTTTGATTTTAAAGTCGTCTGGTGTGTGTATTGGACCTATAAATCATCGAATTTTCGTAGTTGCTTCACTAATTTCTGAATAAATTAATATGGTGTTAGATCGTAACTACCACGGATATTCTTTTCCCATTTTGTCCCTTTTACCGAACCTTTACAGGCACTCACACAAGAGTGCAGGGGCTAGGGGAAGGGGGCTGCCGTAGCTACCTTTCTTGAATCGGTCAAGAATCTTTAGTCTTGTTTCTACAACAGCGTCAATCCATGTAAAGAATTTCGTAACAACCGTTTTTCAAAAGCAAAATGATTTAGAAAGGTAATTCATTTCGTTTATATTTAATAATTAGCTAAAATTTCTTTATTGTCATTAATAATATATTATTATCGTAACCGGTAAACAAATTTAACAAGTTAAATCGTTAAATATATAAAAAAATTATCTAAATATAAACAAAACAAAAAGTTAATTAACATAAATATTTTTTCTCACGGTTTTACTTTTTCATATTTGATATTGTATTATTTTTTTCAAACGTTATTTTTAAAATATCCATAACATCATATATATATATATATATATATATATATATATATATATATATATATATATATATATATATATATATATTAATTAAATATTAATTAATTTTAAATTTTCTTCTTTAATTAATAGATATGTTTTTTGTTTTGTGAAATATTTTATATAGCATCTTGTGATTTTTTTTTTCTTTTGTTTTTAAGCATATAAAATATTTTAAAAATACATAGTATCTAACAATAAAAATAAATTAATTAAATATCTCCATATATTTTAATAATAAATAGGTTTATCCTACTATTGACAAATGTTATAATATTAAAACTCTCCATTAATATTATATGTCACCTATCATGCTACTTGTTAACCTATTAATTATCCATTTAAAATTTAAAATTTCTCATTCTAATTTTATTAAATTAATAATTGATTCTCCATTTTAAATTTCAAATTTTAAAAATTTTCACTTTAAATTATATTAAATTAATAAAATTACATAAAAATAAAATAAAATAAAACTAATACAGATGATAAAGTGATATAACTTTACGTATTTATTTAAATCAATGATTATAACTTTATATAATTAAAAAAATATATCTTAAAAAATAATTTATTTAAAATAATTGATTAATAATTTTGATTTTTTAATATGAAAGTTTAATTAATTTTATAACTGCGGTTCTCACAGGTTATAAACTAGTTGTAACGCTTGGTTCAGGTATTATTCATTTCTCAACATTTTTAAAGGATTTGGGCTGCAACTCGATGAGTTGGGGAGCTCCAACTCGTTGTGTAGAAATCTATTTGGTCGCGGAGTTTAAGGATCCAACTCGACGAGTTAGGGAGCCCCAACTCGACAAGTTGACGGCCAATGATGAAACCCCAATTTTAGGGTGCCGCATCCTATATAAAGGACTTAAACCCTCTTGGTTGACCTCCTTACCAGCCTCCCTGTCCAGAGAAACCCTAGAATTGTACTCCATCTTGCATCTTTAGTTTGGTGAGCTTAAAAGAGTGGTTTTTGGTGATTCTTGAAAGGAGCTTGAAGGTGGGAAGCATCTAACTTGAAGGAGGGGCTTTAAATCCATAAACTCTTCTTCAAAGGCATCATTTTTGAGGTATAAAATTGTCATTGTAACATTCGGAATTTCAGGTATGCTATTTTGATTATTTAATCATTTAATTTTTTGGAGTTATTGGAGGGACTCGACGAGTTGGTGCCTCAACTCGTCGAGTAGGATCGTGACTTTTGATGTGTTTTAGCGACTGGACTCGCCGAGTCGGGTATCTGACTCGACGAGTCGGTGCTGACAAGGAAAACCCTAATTTCTCGGGTTTAGGACCTATTTAAAGGTCCTTATGGCCTTTATTTGCGGCCACTTACTCCTCTGAGAAACCCTAGAGAGTGACGATAGCTTAGAGAGCAAGGAAAAGGCTAATTCTTCATCCTTTTGGTGTGTTCTTGCAAGAAGGAGTGGGAAAGTCCAAGCTAGATCGATTGTGGAGCTTGGATTTGTGTTATTCATACTGAGATTCGCTTTTGGAGGTACAAATCCTTTCCCATTTCGTGTATTTGATAGATTGCTTGAGTCTAGGATTTCTTTGCATTATTTTGAGTTGGATTATGAAGCATGTGATGTCCCTAGGTGGTGTAGATGTTAGATCTGGACCATGAGAGGTCCAAAAAGTCCCAACCTTCCAGCTTTATGCTGTTTCATGAGATTTTTTAGAGTAGGTTACCATTTTGAAGGTTATTTCTCCATTTATGGCTTTGTGTGTGTTGCATGAACGTAAAGTTTGAACCTTTACGTCACTTTTGAGTGCTAGAAGGTTAGATCTACTATTTAGAGAAGCAGATCTGACCTCAGAAGGTTGTTTGAGTGTTGCTATGGAAGGAACTCATCGAGTCCATAAGGGAACTCGACGAGTCGAGTCGGGTTGCCCCGCGACTCGTGACCGGTTGTAGCCCGTCAAGTGGAGGGTTCACTCAACGAGTCGAGTGAGGTTTAGAAAGATCCAGAGTACTCGCTTGGACTTGCCGAGTCACTTATGTACACTCGACGAGTCTAGTCAAAGTTTGACCGTTGACTTTTAAGGTTGGGTTAGGTTACCATTTTGAAGGTTATTTCTCCATTTATGGCTTTATGTATGTTGCATGAACGTAAAGTTTAAACCTTTACGTGACTTTTGAGTGCTAGAACGTTAGATCTACTAGTTAGAGAAGAAGATCTGACCTCAGAAGGTCGTTTGAGTGTTGCAATGGAAGGAACTCGTTGAGTCCATAAGGGAACTCGACTAGTCGAGTCGGGTTGCCCTGCGACTCGTGACCTGTAACACCCAAAAATTCAAGCCAAATTTACACTTTCAAAACATGTTGAATTCATCAAAACATTACAACTTTGTTTTCAAAATACACTTATATCAGAGTTTTCCCAGAAACATAACATAACAGGAGGAGCTGTACGATCATGCCTTCGGCTTGCCATGATCCCCTGATATACCTGAAACAATAAACTGAAACTGTAAGCCCGAGAGCTTAGTGAGTTACCCCAAAATACCGATACACATGTTAGATAAGGTGTCTAAGTCCATAACTTATTTGGTATATACTTGACCCGACCCGACATGGTCCATTTGGGTTGCATTTCATCCAAACTATTTATGGATAATTTTATGAGAGTTATACACATATTATTATTAATATAATAAGTTATAATATATTAATATGAAGTCATGTTATTTAATTAGTCTTAGTCTTAAATTAATTATGAATTAATTTAGAGATTAAAAGGAAGACTAATTAGATTGTGGGCTATTGATTTTATATGGTGCGGGCTAACACCCATTTGTTAATGGGCTAGGCTTGTATGGAAGTCCATGGATGATCCATGGAGCTTTTAACCCATGGATCCTTGGAAAAGGAAAGGTCATGGGTTATTAGGGTTTCACCCTAATCATGTACACTATATAAGCATGCTTATGTTGCATGAAATAGCCACTAGTGTGTGTGCTTGTGTGTGGCCGAAAATTGTAGTATGTATACACTCTCTCAAAGTTTTCCAAGAGTTTGTGGTGATTTGTGATTCCATTTGAGGCATTCACACTATTGTGCTTGGCCCTCAAACTCCTTAAGAATCAAACTCATCAAAAAGGTATGTAATCTCTTCTAACTCTTTTATGTTTAAAAGTTCCCCATGCCATGTTAGATAGGTTATGAACCTTGGAAAATTATTATTTTGCATGTATTTAGACAAACATAGATCCAAGGTTTATTAGGGTTGCATGCAGACTTAGGAAGTGTTAGATTGCTCAAAACCCAACAGTGGTATCAGAGCCTAGGCTTGCTTGTTTGATACTTGATGCAAAATAGTGAAAAAGTCGAAATCTTTGCTGTCTGCATGATGGACTCGCCGAGTCCATGGGGGGACTCGACGAGTCCAAGGCAAAGTTCAACCTACTCGCCGAGTAGGTTCGTGCACTCGGCGAGTAGAAGGTTCAGAATGCAGATTTTCGACTTTTGCTGCTGGAAATGGACTAGAAACTTTACCCCAAATTGTTTTGATGTTTTAAAACTTATTTTAGTGGGTGTAATGGTTGTTCTAATCCATTTACAATAGCATATATCAAAATTTCATGCTTTGTATGTGTTCATATAATTTTGAAACTTTGATAATCATGTTCATGTTCTTATGAATTTAGAAGATGATATGAATTATTTGCTGAATTGTTTAGGATTAATTCTTGATCATTTATGTGTTTTAATGGAGTCCATAATTTGTCCTCAAGTTATGGATATCCAAATGTCACATTTCTTTAACACACATGAAAAACACATAAGTTACATAAAATGAAGAGTCTTCATTTTTATGAACCTTTAATTCATAAGTTATGAAATGAAAAGTTTTGAAGAGTTACAAAACTTGTCCTCAAGTTTTGGAATTTGGAAAAGTTTCACACACTTTAATAAACTTTAATTCCAACACTTAGAATTTTAAAAGTTAAAATTCAACACTTATACTATTTATAACATTAATGGTTAATTATATATATATATATATATATATATATATATATGTATAAGAACAAGTCGTTTTACCGTTAGTAGGCCTCATTCATGAAGTTGGTCTATAAGGTGGGTATAAGGTTGTTGCATATAAAATGGCGACTTAATGGGTGTATACTCTCACCTACCGCTTGCTTGACTGGTGGAGGGTCGTTAGCCGAACGGGTAAGATAAAGACTTATAAATTCTCATTAAGTATGATGAATATTATAAAGTAACTAAACCTTTTATTTAATTCCCAATCTTAGTTACTTTAGGAAAAATGTGAACATGGTGCTAATCCATGGAATTCACACTTTGTACCTTACCAAGTTGTTGGTGGAGCGTGTGTGGTTAACCGGCACACTAACTTGGACTAGTAAGGATCACGAAGGCTGACTTAATGTTTGTTATAGATCAATGGAGTGTGTGTGGTTAACCGGCACATTGATTAGGTGATAATATTAAGGGTACCAAGTGAATTGTCATGGTTATTCACACCTTGTTTTGTGATCCTCAGCATCCCAGTCACAAAACTTGAAGGGCACAATCGAGATTGAAACATGCCATTGAAAAGTTCAATGAATCTCAAAAGAATCTAGGAATTTCAAATCCAATTAAAACCTAATAAATCATTTCGTTTTCGTGGTGGAAATTGGTGAATCGTCATTCACCTACCTTTCAAATATATTATTACTTAGATTATGGCATCCCTCTTCTAAGTATAATATATTGTGATTGGATCCTAGCTTTAATATTACATTTGGGTGTCTTATTAAGGATTCTATATATCTAATCTAAACTTACTTTCTTCTTTCAGATGTCTTCCAACACTAATGCTTCGGGCTCTAACCCAACTGGTTCTTTCTCTCTCATGAATCTTTGTGGGAGAGTCATCTTTGATGGTTCCAACTTCATGGACTAGATAAGGAACATCAGGATGGTGACTCGTTATAAGGACAAGGAATATGTCCTCGATAAGGAGTTTAAAGAACTTGATGAGTCTACTGCTACTCCTGAGGAGATCGCTGAATTCAAGACACATGAGAGAGATGCTACTAAGGTGGCATGTATCATGATGGTCACGATGACAGCCGAGCTCCAAAAGTCCTATGAGGACTTCTACCCTTTTGAGATGCACCAAGACCTGATGGAAAGGTACCATCAGAGTGCTCGTCAAGAGCGGTATGAAATAATCTCCTCCATGATAACAACCCGCATGAAGGACGGTGAATCCGTCACGGGCCACATGCAAAAGATGCAAAGGTATATGGACCGTTTGCTGAAGCTGAATGTAAACTTCCCTGAGGAGTTGGCAATTGACATCATTTTGCACTCCTTACCTTCTTGTTATGACCATTTTCGTATGACATATCATATGAACAAGGAGGAAGTTACCCTTAGCAAGCTTCAAGGACTCTTGAAGACCGCTGAAACCGGTCTTAAGGGCAAGTCGGTTGTTACCTCTACTACTCCTACTCCAACATCTACCCCTGTTTTGGCTACCGGGAAAGGCAAAGGGAAAAAGAGGAAGCACCCTTCGAAGGGTACCAAGGGAAAGTCTCTTGAAGGCTCCTCATCAAGGACCAAGAGCGGTTCTGCCACTCCTTCTGCCATTCCCAAGGATGCTGATTGCTACTATTGCCAGGACAAGGGGCACTGGAAGCGAAACTGCTCAAAATACTTGCAGGATCTGAAGGATGGAAAAGTGAAACCCACCCACGCAGGTATTTACACAATATTGTCTAATAACTCACCATATTCTAACTCTTGGGTGCTTGATACAAGATGTGGTATTCACATATGTTCTGATTTGCAGTGCCTAAGAAGAAGTGAGGATGTGGAGCACGGGAAGATAAACTTGATCATGGGGAATAGGAAGGCTTCACTTGTTTCCAAGATTGGAGTTTATACTTTGTTGCTGAATAATGGGTTAAAATTAGATTTGAATAAATGTGTGTACTCATCTGAAATGGCGAGGAATATTATTTCCTTTCATGCTTTGTACAAACAAGGTTTTACCTTTTCGTTTGATAATGAATGTGGTGGTATTAATGCTTTCTTTAAAAATGTGTTTTATTTTAAAGCATTACCTTGTGATGGTGTGTATGAAACTGTGTCGATTGTAGACAACTTAGAAAATAATGTGTTGTATATTGATTCTTCTACTAGCCTAGATAAATCATCATTGTGGCATTGTCGTCTTGGACATGTAAACAAGAAACGCATAAGCCAACTCCAAAAGAGTGGAGTCTTGGAATCATTCGACCTTAAATCGGATGATAGTTGTGAATCTTGTCTACTTGGAAAGATGACAAAATCACCCTTCACTGGAACTTGTGAAAGGGGTGAGGGTTTGTTGGACCTAATACATACTGATGTATGTGGACCATTCAAAACCGCCACAAGGGATACTAATCGGTATTATGTGACTTTTATTGATGATTTTAGTAGATATGGATATATCTACTTAATCAAACATAAGTTAGAAACCTTTGAAAGGTTTAAGGAATTCAAACAGGAAGTAAAAAATCAATTGGGCAGGAACATTAAGATGCTTCAATCTGATCGAGGTGGTGAGTATCTTAGTACCGAGTTCCTTGACTATCTTAAGGAGTGTGGGATTGTCTCACAATTGACTCCTCCCAGGACACCACAGCTAAATGGTGTAGCTGAGAGGCGTAATCGAACCTTGTTAGACATGGTTCGCTCCATGATGAGTCGAGTTTCGCTACCAATCTCTTTTTGGGGGTATGCCTTAGAGACTGTCGCCCATATCCTTAATCTAGTCCCTACAAAGAAGGTTACCAAAACACCTCATGAGATGTGGACTGGGAAGGTTCCCAATTTGGATCACATCAAAATTTGGGGTTGCGAAGCTTTTGTGAGGCGTGAAACTCATGATAAGCTTGAACCCCAAAGTGAAAGGTGTATTTTCATCGGCTACCCACAGAAATCCTTCGGTTACCTCTTCTACAGACCCAGTGAGAATGTGGTCTTTGTAGCACGAAGAGGGGTCTTTCGTGAGAGAGAATTTATAAGCTAAGGAGACAGTGGGAGGAAAATTGATCTTGAAGAAATTCAAGAATCAATTGGTGAAGGAACCTCAGACACTAGCAATCAACCTGAGGAGGAAACTCCTGTTGATCCAGCTGACGAGTCTGTACCTCCGAGGCGTTCCACACGGGTTAGGAACACACCTGCGTTTTATTATGGTTTTCATATTACTACGGAAGGTGATACATTTATCAGTGATAGTACACTGGTAAATTTGGATGAACCTAGCAGTGTTAAGGAAGCCATGGCAGGCCCGGAGTCTGCTAAATGGAAGGAGGCTATGGACAGCGAGATATAGTCCATGTATGACAATCAAGTTTGGAACTTGGTTGACCATGTATCAGGCCGTAAAACAGTTGGGTGCAAATGGATCTTCAAGAAGAAGACCGACATGGAAGGAAAAGTGCATACTTATAAGGCTCGACTGGTTGCGAAGGGTTTTACTCAGACTCAGGGCATTGATTATGATGAAACCTTCTCGCCGGTAGCAAAGATTAAGTCTATTAGGGCTATGCTAGCCATTGCTGCATTTCATGATTATGAAATATGGCAAATAGATATCAAAACCGCTTTTCTTAATGGAAAGTTGGCTGAGGATGTGTACATGAATCAGCCAGAGGGTTTTGTCAGTGCAAAATACCCTAATAGAGTATGCAAGCTTGAGAAATCCATTTATGGATTAAAACAAGCATCTCGTAGCTGGAATCCTTGTTTCGATGAGAAGGTCAAAGAATTTGGCTTCTCGAGAAGTGAAGATGAGTCTTGCGTGTATGTCAGAGCTAGTGGGAGTATAGTTAGCTTCTTGGTACTGTATGTGGATGACATACTACTTATAGGAAATGACATCCCAACCTTGCAGGAGGTTAAGTCCTGGCTTGGGAAGTGCTTTGCTATGAAGGACCTAGGGGAAGCTGCCTATATCCTAGGGATAAGGATATTAAGAGAAAGGAGTAAAAGACTAATTGGACTTAGTCAGAGTACCTACTTGGATAAAGTGTTGAAAAGGTTCAACATGCAGAATTCCAAGAAAGGAGATTTACCGATCCAAAGCAACACCAAGCTGAGTAAGACTCAGAGTCCGAGTATAGAGGCATAGATAGGTGAGATGAGCCAATTACCATATGCTTTCGTTGTTGGCTCGATCATGTATGCTATGACTTGTACCCGCCCTGATGTGGCTTTTGCTTTGAGCATGGTCAGCAGGTATCAGGGGAACCCTGGTAAAGCTCATTGGACTGCGGTAAAGAACATTCTCAAGTACCTGCGGAGGACTAAGGATTGGATCCTTACCCTTGGTGGGAGTGATGACTTGAGAGTATTAGGGTATAGTGATGCTAGTTTTCAGACTGATAGGGATAATTTTCGCTCTCAGTCAGGCTGGGTCTTTACCTTAAATAGAGGGGCAATCTCTTGGAGGAGCTCCAAATAGGAGACGGTGGCTGATTCGACTTGTGAATCAGAGTATATAGCAGCGAGTGAAGCAGCGAAGGAGGAGATATGGTTGAAGAACTTCATCGGAGACCTTGGAGTTGTGCCAGCTATTAAGGAGCCTATGGAAATTTTCTGTGACAACAATAGTGCGGTTGCTTTAGCTAAAGAACCGAGAGATCATGGGAGATCCCAACACATTGACAGAAAATATCACTTCATAAGACACAAGATAGAAGAAGGACTCCTCGTGGCAAAGAGGATATCGTCAGATGAGAACCCTGCGGATCCCCTTACAAAGGGACTGACGAGGGCTAAGTATTTTCAGCATGCGAGGCGCATCGGGCTGAGGGACGATATTAATTTTACAGATTAGATAGATTCTCTAAAACTTGTAAAATGTAATCGACATTTGATGATGAATAAAATTGTGATTTATTTATGAGTAAGGAGTTGCTATCATTGTCAATTATTTACAATTGTTTCAGCTTTGCATGTTTTGACTTCCAGAATAATTAATTTATTCAAACCTCCACAATCGGTCATACGTCGGAAGTAGGTATGAATCAAGATTGTCATGAATTGGGTTTGTAGATGGCTAAAGGTGTTTAGACATAGCAATGTTTGCTACAACGTTCATGAGTACTCATAAGTTATGAGTATTGGAATAAACCCACGCTCACTTGTATCACTTGATGGAATTTATCTCGAGTGATCGTGAGACGGTAATATCATATAAATCTTTAAACCTAGAGATATGAGTTGTTACCTATGAGTTGGTTGTGTATTGATTGCACGTAAACGCATCAGTAACTTGATGTTATAAAACGTGCCTTTGTGTACAATTCAACAAGTAGTAGAACAAGTATATGAGTCGAAGTTTATCTGTTCCTTCTAGAAATAGAAGCGATATCTGGGCCCCTCGATGATTTTGTGTTGACCCATGTACCGGGCCCGGTCAGAACTAAATTGATGTGTTCAGTTGAGTTCTTTGTCAAACAAATCGGAAATCGAGAAACAACTGCCAGACAATAAGCAAGACATAGTTCCATGTGTTTGTCCGGCTGATATCATGAGAATAGAGGATTGTATGATCACTTATCTTAAAATGGCGCTTCATAGTTCAACATAGTTTTCGAGAGCTACGATTGTCGATTGGTTCCTGAAGTAATAGGCAAATACAGTTATTAGACTTATCCAAGTGGGAGTCTGTTGGATAAGGTATCTAAGTCCATAACTTATTTGGTATATACTTGACCCGACCCGGCATGGTCCATTTGGGTTGTATTTCATCCAAACTATTTATGGATAATTTTATGAGAGTTATACACATATTATTATTAATATATTATAAGTTATAATATATTAATATGAAGTCATGTTATTTAATTAGTCTTAGTCTTAAATTAATTATGAATTAATTTAGAGATTAAAAGGAAGACTAATTAGATTGTGGGCTATTGATTTTATATGGTGCGGGCTAACACCTATTTGTTAATGGGCTAGGCTTGTATGGAAGTCCATGGATGATCCATGGAGCTTTTAACCCATGGATCCTTGGAAAAGGAAAGATCATGGGTTATTAGGGTTTCACCCTAATCATGTACACTATATAAGCATGCTTATGTTGCATGAAATAGCCACTAGTGTGTGTGCTTGTGTGTGGCCGAAAATTGTAGTGTGTATACACTCTCTCAAAGTTTTCCAAGAGTTTGTGGTGATTTGTGATTCCATTTGAGGCATTCACACTATTGGTGCTTGGCCCTCAAACTCCTTAAGAATCAAACTCATCAGAAAGGTATGTAATCTCTTCTAACTCTTTTATGTTTAAAAGTTCCCCATGCCATGTTAGATAGGTTATAAACCTTGGAAAATTATTATTTTGCATGTATTTAGACAAACATATATCCAAGGTTTATTAAGGGTGCATGCACACTTAGGAAGTGTTAGATTGCTCAAAACCCAACAACACATACATTCCATATAACCATGTCACACCATATCACATCATAACAAACTGAGCAGAACAGCACATAGCGGGTCCACAACTTTACAGACTAGAATACCCATGGGCCCACAGTGTGAGTCTGGAATGCCTACCGGGCCCTCAGCTCACATATGGATTGCCACCGAGCCCTCAGTATGAGTCTGGAATGCCTATCGGGCCCTCAACTCGTATCTGGAATGCTCCCGAGTCCTCAGTATGAGTCTGGAATGCCTACCAGGCCCCCAGCTCATATCTGGAATACTCTAGGGTTTGTTGGCTACCGCATGAAGCAGTACAACCTCAACCCATCCCACGTAACATATCAACATGTAACAGATAATGCACATACATGCAATTAATCAGTATCACAGGTAGTCTTACAGGCCTACCCTCTAGCATGCATAACTAACTCATACTCAGCATAATACAACTACTAGGATATCATATCCAATGGGTCGGCCTTGGTGCCTTAGACTCCTTAGTATAGTGAGGATAACTCACCTCGCAATTGTCGTTGGAAATAAGAAAGCTTAACTCCCGGGTCCAACACGAACTCCACCACCTATATGTACCATACAACCTTTTTCATAAATCTCCCAATTACCAAAAACCAACAGAATTCAAATGGTCAACCCTTGGTCCAAGTCAAAGTCCACAGTCAGAGTCAACAGTCTATGTTGACTCGACTCGTCAAGTGTAGATCACCGACTCGCCGAGTCCTTCCTGAATTCGAGAAGTCGTGAAATCCTTGATTGGCTCGTCGAGTTTCCCTTTTTAACTCGTCGAGTTCATACGTGGCCAAGATTTGGAAGAAACCCTAGCCAACTCGCCGAGTCTTCTAACAACTCGCCGAGTTCAAGGCAATCTTCAACGAACTCGTCGAGTTGTTCATCCAACTCGCCGAGTTCATAGCCATCTTCAACGGACTCACCGAGTTTCTCATTCAACTCGCCGAGTCATTGCAGTTCTTAATCCATGCAGATGCTTTTTAAGCCATGGCAAGGTCCTAGATTGCATATCCAAGCTCCTAAGGCATGTTTATCACGTAAAGTTGCAAACTTTACGCACATGCAAGGCTCTAAAGGCTCTAAATGATCAACCTAAGCTCTTAATGGAGTTTTACACCTTGGGAGAGTCTCATCCTTGAACAAGTTGGGAATTTTATGAATCTAGAGGTCAAGGGAAGTCGAGATCTGAAGTTACAACTTCAGATCTTAGCTTAAACATGGAGAGCCCTTCATAACACCCATCCAAGAGAGGTTAAAAGAGAAAATAGCTTAAGGAACAGCCTAATACCTTCCAGAGAGTGATAACTGAGGAAATACCTTAGCTTCCCATGAGTTCCTGGCCTTGCTTTTCCTTGCTACCTCAAGTGCTTCATTCTCCAAGGTTACTCCTCCAAGCTTGAACACACCAAAGAACACACACACACACACACGATTTAGGGTTTGAGAGGGACAAGAAGCAGTAAGGAGAGGCTGATGGAGGCCAATGATCCTTTAAATAGGGTGCAAAACCCCCAGAATTTAGGGTTTCATCTGCCACCTCCTACTCGTCAAGTCCCTTAGTGGACTCACCGAGTAGGTCACTAAACACGCGTTCTATTCCAGCTGCCACTCGACGAGTAGGGCAACCAACTCGCCGAGTAGGACATAAGGCCAATTATTCTTTATTTAAATCCATACCTGGAATCGGGGCGCTACATGACTGGTTGTAGCCCGTCGAGTGGAAGGCTCACTCGATGAGTCGAGTGAGGTTTAGAAAGATCCATAGTATACGCTTGGACTC
Source organism: Lactuca saligna (assembly GCF_052625555.1). Classification (NCBI taxonomy): domain Eukaryota; kingdom Viridiplantae; phylum Streptophyta; class Magnoliopsida; order Asterales; family Asteraceae; genus Lactuca; species Lactuca saligna. The sequence goes on along the minus strand of NC_136417.1, from coordinate 187,340,262 downwards.
GCCGAGTCACTTATGTGCACTCAACGAGTCTGGTCAAAGTTTGACCGTTGACTTTCGTTGACTTTTAGGGTTGGGTCAACACTTGGACTTTTGGACCATTAGAAGGGTAAAATGGTCTTTTAGCCTTCTGAGATAACATTGGAACAAACTAGTCTAGCCTGGAGAGCTGTTATTGATTTGAGATGATTGCTTATATATTTAGGCGGGGCTAGGTCATTGTTATGAGGTTCAGGGATATCGAGCATGTGAGTTACTAGACAACATACGAGGTGAGTCTTCTCACTATACTTTACCTAAAGTGGTAACTATGTGTGACCAAAAGGTCTTATATGTTATGCGGAGTATGTGATATATTCCAGCCACCATAGCATACACTTCCAAACGACCTTTGTCTAACCCAACTGTTTTTCCGGTTAAACAACGAAGATATATTCCAAACATAAAGTTCCAAATACATGGTAAACCATATTTCTTGAAATCACTAATCTTGGTCATAGCATGCTGATGACCCATCTAATTAAACATGTGAACAATTTGGGCATTGTTAACCTTGTAAAAAGGTTCAACATTGGGGATATTTAGAATTTGAGCAAAAAGTTTCTATCTTTCCTCTGTGGACACTGGAACGAATTCTGAATGAAGCAGTCAACAATCCGGACATTTACTAGCTAGAGCTTGTTGGATCATTCGAATTGTAGAACTCCTCGGATTTACAGCTTGATCTACCTATTACATTGAAGGCTTTTCTGCTTCGCAGTTTTAACAAGATTCCGAACGTTTCTCCTACTGACAAAGGTGCTGATCAATTGCTCTTTTCATTTTATCTAAAGCACATGAAGCCACAATATGAAACGTAGAGCTCAAAGAAGATCACAGTTGTTAAGGTGTTCGGACCAATTGAATCTGAGAGCTTAATTAATGCTCGTTTCAAGGTTGCTCGTGGGGCTGTGAGTTCAACACACAAATTTACTCTCACAGATCTGCCCTACCTCAACCCATTCAGTTGGATTTCTTTGTTACTTCTACTATTGAAGGATCAACATAAGTTCGAGCCTATTATTGTAAATCTGAAACAAATGTTGGTATGTTACATCCAAGAGGTTGGAAAGATGGACGTAGAGATTGCCTCTATTCCGAATAAGAAACATACAGTTCTCCCCATGGAGCCTCAGAAGGATCTTGATACGATGAAGTTGGGGAGGATACGAAAGAAGGATAGGAGTGTCGCTTTTCAGATAAGAGAAAAACTAGATGCGAACTTTCACAGAGTCTGCTTCTATTTACCAGAAAAACATCTATACTCCTCCTGTCTATAATATATTGTGGATTTTGTGTGTCAGAATAAAGCGAACAATGTTGTGGATAAGAAGTGTTTTTCTGAAATGATCAATTGGTATGTCCTGGTTCGCAAGACTTTGCTAGGGATTATGCCGAAGCTGTTTAAAGTTCAAAAGCGACAACAACAATGAAGAATATGCCTTCCTTATTGACACAAAGGGGTAGATTGTTGGGTTATTTTGTGTTGTGTCAATAATTGTATTGTATCGTTTTAATTAATCTTTGGGATAATGTCACTGTAGCACACGGAAGTTTCTTCAATTGGATAATTTGGTACTTAAAGTTTTTTTTGGTACATTAGGCCAGTAAACTCGTAAGTGACCTATTAATTAAACCATTTTATTAAGTTTTAGAAGGTTTCCCGGTTACAATGCTTATGTGGCACAATGATGTATCCAATAAGCTTACGTGGGTAGCACTCGGTTCCTGGTATGTAATTTATTTTGTTGTATTTTCATTTTTGGCCTGGGACTCGGCGAGTTGAAGGCCCAACTCGTCGAGTAGGAGTGGGTTTGGACATGGGACTTAAGTGATGGACTCGTCGAGTCCGCGGCCAGACTCGACGAGTAGGCTCTGACTGTACAAAACCCTTATTTGAGGGTTTACACCCTATTTAATCATCTCTTTCAGCCACCACTCATCCCTAATGCTCCCAAAGACACTCCATAGCAAGCCCTAAGTGTTTTGGTGCAAGATCTAAAGCTTTTGAGTGATTTTTGTGGGTTTTGACCTCAAGGAAGAAGGAAGTGCATAGAAGGATCAAGAAGAGGCTGAAGGATTCGAGTTTGGTTCATCATTTGCAGTCTTTGAAAGGTATAAAGTCTATACCTTGCTTGTTTATTTGTTAGATCCCTTTTTGGGGAAGATTTAGGGCTTTTAATCCATATGAGGTGACCAACCATGATTTGCAAACATGGTTGGGGGTCAATACTTCGGATCTAGCACTTGGGAAGAGTCACAAGATAGATTTGGGTTGCTTTTGCACCCAAGAAAGGCCCCATGCAACAAAAGTGCCATTTTAGAGCCTTTTTAGCTCAAAAGTCCCATGCATGCACGTAAAGTTCGTAACTTTACATGCTAGATCGAGCTTAGGGGCTTGGATTTATCATTTTGACACGTTTTGTACATCAGAAATCGAGGATTTAGAGTGTGGACGTTATCGACTCGGAGATTCCGTTCTTGGGACTCGACGAGTCCAAGGCTTTGAGTCCCATATCTGTTGATGGTCAAAAGAACTCAGTTGGGTGTTAGAAGGGTTGTAGCAGGACAGAAGGAGTGACCCAACGCATTAGACTTAGTTTTGGACCTGGAGTTCATGGGACTCGACGAGTGCTAGAACAAACTCGGCAAGTCCAAGGAAATCTTCTTATATATGAAGATAAACTCGACGAGTTGTTCATACAACTCAGCGAGTCAAGGTCAGGACTTGTTTATCATATGAAGATGAACTCGACGAGTTGTTCATACAATTCGGCGAGTCGGATGAAGGTTCATTGATGTTCGTAAAGAAGGGGAACTCATCGATTAGTTGCCAAACTCGACGAGTCGAGTCATGGATAAGAACGAGTAAAGGGTAGGGACTCGACGAGTTGACGACCCAACTCAGTGAGTCGGGTCAACTAGAAGTTGACTTTGACTTGGACTTGGTTGGGGGTAAAATAGGTATTTTACCCTAAGAGTAGATATCAGTTTCTGACTGAGTGTTTTGTGGGGATTATAGCCGGAGGATTTCCGGAGTAGCATCAAACAGAGGTTTCCCACGCAGATTATTAGTAGCTACTCGTACGAGGTGAGTTACCTTCCAGTAGGGGTGGGTCTAAGGCCACAATGTCGGCCCACCAAAGAGGAATAATTAGGAGATGATTGTATTTGTGATAATTATCTTGGTCTGGTTATGTGCCTTGGCTATGATATTTATCTGTATGATATGTTATGTGTATAGTAGGGATTAGTCTCCCTGACAATGGTCCTTAGGACTGAAGGGTAGGTCAGTACCCGGATATGCCTGACTGTATGTTTATATCTTAATGTTGCATGATAGTGGTAAGGGGTGGAATAGTCCCCAGATACCGGTTGAAAGATACCGATGACAGTTATTGGTTGGAAGATACCAATGATGATTACAGGTTGAAATATACCGATGATGATTACCGGTTGAAAGATACCGATGACGATTATCGGTTGACAGATACCGATGGAAGTTACCGATTGAAAGATACCGATGATATTGTATGGTATGTGGTATGATGGGGGAACTCACTAAGCTTTGTGCTTACGGTTTCTGTTTTGGTTTCAGGTACCTCTTCGTCTAAGGGGAAGGAGCCGACGGCGTAGCATCGCATCACACACACACACATGATTCCGTATCGGATTTTCTGGGATTGCACTTTGATTTTCATTATTTTGATGTCGTGGTTTGGAACACAATATTATGATTTTGTAATGTGTTGATTTATTGACAATGTTATGGTAAAATGTTTTAAAAATTAATTTTTGAAAAATGAAATTTTCGGGCTTGAATTTTGGGATGTTACAATGTGTCGAAGAAGTCCAGTTGTCGATATATGCTTATTAATTTAAACCCTAATTTGGACCTCCTTTAAATATTTACTTACCCTTCTCTGAAAATTCAAAGACTTCCCCCTCCCCGACTATTTCCGTCGTGAAGAAGAATGTCTTCGAGATCATCGACGTCAAGGAATCAGCTACAAGTCACTCATGTTCAGTTGCAAGTAGGGGTAAAGCTTTGTGATTATGTCGTTCCAGCCAACGAACGAACGTGTTGGAAGATAACAAACCTTGGGAGGCGATTCTGGAATTGTCAAAACAGTATGGTAGGTCCCGATTCTCCTGATTTTGATAAGTTAGTATTTTATGGTTTTATGTGTTGTTTCTTTCTGTAAAGACGATAATAGTGTATTTGTATTTTGTTTCATATGTTAAAAACCCTAATTGTATTTGCTTCTTGACGATCACTGTGAATAAAACCCATTTCGTTGGTACATTAAAGGTAGTTGGTTTGTGATTGTGAATCAAACCCTAATTTATTGGCTTTTTATAGACTAGGTTGAGGAAATGTAGCTTCTTTGAATGGAAAGATGAAGAACATGCAGACGGGTACTACAAAAACTTGCTATATTCTCTGAAGCAGAAACTGGATGCCAAAGAGGAACTGTCTGAGATGAACAATTTGAGGAGAAGGATTGTTGAAGTGGAGTTTCTGCTGTCAAAGGAGCAGTATAAGGTGGTAAAGAGTGAGAAAGAAGTTCATGATGCAAGGAACGCAATAGGCAGGTACAGGATGATAGTTGCCCTGTTGTTTGCTTGCTTGGCCATATGTGTTTTGAAGTTAAGGGATGATTGTAGTTAGTTAGGTTGGTTAGTGTAAGCTTTTGTTTTTTGGGATCCCTTGAACTTTTTGTAAAGGCAGACTAGAAAGTCAGTAATGATGGGCATTTTATATGTATTGAAGCTGCTTTAAGTTATAAGTTGGGGTTATCAACCTTGATGTGTTGATGTTGTAAGGTGGTAAGTCCCTAATGAAAGGGCATATGATAAGTAATGTAAAGAAAATATTCAAAGTCCCAATTGTATGACATTTTGTATAATCAGATGTTGATGTTAATCAAACATATGCATGGTCTGTATTCCCAACAAATATATTTAATTAGATTAGTTGTTGTGCATGTTTTAAATTTGGGAACAAATGAGGAAGTGGTCCATGTGAAAGTACACTATGTGTATAGGGACCATTTGTATTTAGTAGTCAGTGGGTGTTTTAATAATGAAAAAATGGGACCTGTGAAGCCATTATAAAACCATATCTGGGACCATATAAAACATTCTCATGCATGCACATTATTCCAATTTTTTCCATGCATAAATATTCAAAGCTAAATGTCATGATTTTACTTAAAAGGCAACATACTTTCATACTTCATTTCATACATAAATAAATGACCAACGTACCCTTTTCTGTCATATATAAATAAATGACCAACATACCCTTTTCTGTCATACATAAATAAATGACCAAATACCCTTTTCTGTCATACATAAATAAATGACCAAATTACCCTTTTATCTGATACATACTTAAATAACCAACATACCCTTTTTTGTCATACATAAATAACTGACCAACATACCCTTTTCTATCATACATAAATAAATGACCAAAATACCCTTTTCTGTCATACATATTTAAATGACCAAAATACCCTTTTCTTTCATACATACTTAAATGACCAAAATATCCATTACTGACCATAATTCAAATTACCTTCATCCTATTACATAAACTTTAAATATAAATTACCATCATCCTATTACATAAACTTTAAATCCAAATTACCATCATCCTATTACATAAACTTTAAATCCGAATTACAATAAACACTAATCAATTACAAGAGCTTTTCCCTTCGAATTTCCTGGATCATCAACACCACCAATTGTTTTGCCTAATTTCAGCTTCAATATTCTCTCTGGCTTTCTTCTCCTTATCCTCTTCAAAATCTCTAAAATTGGCCTAACCCTTACCTGCTGAACCTGGATAATAGGAGCAACCTCCTGAACATTAACATTATCAAATTAGGCATTAGGATTAACCTTATCAACCTCTTGAACATTAACATTATCAACTTGGATAACAAGATCAAACTCCTTAGCCTCCTCATCTTGAACAGCTCCCTCAACCACATCAGCTTCCTCACCCACAACACCCTCATCACCTTCATAACTTCTAGGTGTAGTAAATTGCATAGAATGACTAAAACGCCCTACACTACTGGATTAAACATCAGTAAGAGTAACTTGCATATCATTTTGAGTAGTATCCATCTCAATTGGAGTCATTTCAACCTCTTCATGTTGTTGTCATTCACTTGTACTACCCTATATGACATGATATAATTATGTTAGTAACAAATCATATGTAAATAAATTTAAATTTTAAATGGTTTTACCTGTCCTACATTTTGCTTCACACAAACTTTTTGTTTCTTCTGTTTCTTCACATTTAACTTTTAGGACCTTCTTTGTGGACAAGTGGCCTTGTTATGACCTATCTCCTTGCAAATACTACATCTGGTTTTCTTTCCAGCATTAGAAACCCTGTGTGTTCCTGTATTCTCTGTAGTGGATTTCTTCCTCTTAGTAGCTGGCCTACCAGGCATCCTTCTACTCATAGGAGGCAATGGTGGAGTATAGTTTGTCTCTGGCCACATGTCACTACTATTCATGGGAGCAATTCTGTAATTGTATGCCTTCCTAAATGTGGTTGTGCTAAACATGTTGTCTACATAGGCTTCTACATCCCTATTAAGAAAGGATATGCTAGCTACAAAATGAGCACATCCATATCCATTCAATTGCCACAACCTACATGAACATGTTTTCCTTTCTAAGTCCACCTCATATGCATCTATTGCTCCCCTTACCTCAAACTGGTTTAATCCACTTGGTAGTACCTGATAATACCTTTGAGCTTTTTTAAGCAAATTCACCTTATCCCTTATATCTGGACAAATATGATTTCCCCATTGTTGTCCATTTAATTTCATGTTGTAGATTATGTCCATCATGTATAATCTTAAGTCCCCTAGCATGGTTATTATGGGCTTCTTCCTAGCATCTACTATTAGAGCATTAAAACTTTCTGAGAACCTATTTTCAACTACATCACAACACCTTCCAGTTTGAAAGAAAGCTCTTGACCATGTTTTAGGATCTTTCTCCATTAGATATTGATGGGCATCTGGGTTCAATGTCTCAATTTCTTTCATCACAACTTTAAAATCATGCTCAGTTGTGGCTTTAGATGCTCTCCAAAACAAGGTATGATATATGACACCAGTGAATCTCTTCTGCAAATTCTGGCAAATATGTCTAGCACACCGTCTGTGCTCTACATACGGTAGCAACTCTTTAACAGCCTCTATCAAACCCTGTAGTAGTACAAAGGTTTAATTCATATATTATAAAATAAATATAAATGCATTACTATGTAAAATACTAACCTTATGTTGGCCTGACATTGAACTGAAACCATTGCCTAAATTCAAGTTTAGATCATCAATGAGAAGCTCTAAAAAACACTTCCAATTCTGCTTGTTCTCCACATTAACCAATGCCCAAGCAATAGGATATATCTTGTCATTTGCATCCCTCCCACTAGCACAAACCAATTCCCCCTTACAAACACCCTTAAGAAAACATCCATCAAGACTAATTATCCTTCTACACCCTTCAATCCAACCTTGTTTAACTCCTTGAAAACAACAATAGAACTTGCTAAAATATTTCTTTCCATCTGGACCATCCTCCATATCTAGTTTTACAGTTGACCCAGAATTTATCCTTAAAATCTCATGACCATATGACCATAGCTTACCATAATGTTCAACAGGGCTACCTTCAACAAGTTTCAGTGCATACTTATTTTCTCTTCTACATTGCCCCATACTAACTTGGATACCAAACTTCGCCATTACCTTCAACCTAAGCTTCCTTACACTTATTTTCTAACTTTGTATAATCTCTTTGGTATAGTGACTTCCAATCCATGCATATGTCAGCAATGATCCAAATTTGAAGTTCCTAGCACAGTTATGATCAACTTTTAGTGGCTTGATTTGGAAACTCTCTTCATCACCCATCAAAGAAGCCCATAATCTAAATGTGCAAGCACCCTTGCTACACTTCACCAAAATTCTTGTCCTATCATTTTTTTTGAAAACCCAATTAATATCCATTAGCTACAACATAGTTACACAACATTGATATCACTTGCCCTGGACCCTTAAATCTCATCCCTAGAAATTGGTTTTTGTTTTTTCCAGTATAATATCTCATTAAATATGAAATGAGTTTGAATGTTAAGTTCAACTTCTCTCCCATTGTCATCATCTACAATGTAGTTATCCTCCTCATCATCAACACATAACTTACTTAAGAAAGGATCATTTGATGTCCTATTCATATACACTACATCCTCATTAATTTCAAAGGCAACCTTCCTAAGTTCATCTATGTTATCTTCATTTTCACCATCAATACAATGCTCATGTTCATCATCATCATTATCTTCATCATCAAGCCACCCATCAACACCAACCCCAATATGATCCACATAAACCGAAATTACACCATCTGTTCCATAAGCATCAAAAATAAAAGCAACATATTCCACATCATTTGAAATGGGATTAATCCCTTCCATCAGGGAATTTCCTGGTTCACAGTAGTAAAACTTTTTACACTCTTCATGCATGAAACGTTCGCAGAAGGTCACAAACTCATAATAAGTCATAGAAGAAAAGTCAACATCAGTGAACATGGTTTTCACACCACCAGTGTAAGAGAAAAGATTTCGATTAAACAACCCTTCTAAAACTTGATAAAATGGTGTAATTAAAAGGTCACTTACAAGTTTACTGGCCTAATGTACCAAAAAAAAAAAAACCTTTAAGGACCCAATTAGCCAATTGAAGAAAGTTCCATGTGCTACAGTGACAGTATCCCTTAATCTTTTGTAATGGGTTGGGCCTGTCCACCTGATATTAATGTGCTAGGGTTAAATTATTTATAATGCATGCATGCACCGTGCTTTGAATTAATGATCTTGTAACCCTACACTGCCTTTACAATAGAAGTTCTTCATCGAGCTCTTTTAAGGCAGTGTTTTTTAATCATTCAACACAACTTTGCTCTCCATTCTTTGTGTTTGATTCTTTTACCTGTTTTGAATCTATCGATCTTATCATATTAATCTTATCACTAACTCGTCGAGTTGGATCCTTAAACTCCGCAGCCAAAAAGATTTCTACACGACGAGCTGGAGCTCCCTAACTCATCAAGTTCCAACCCAAATCTTTAAAATATTGAGAAATGAATAATACTTGGACCAAACGTTACAAAAAGAAAGAATGAACAAAATTTTGCAAATTGCTTCCGAAAGAGAGCCTTGGAAACAAATGGATAGTAACATGAAAATACTAATGATAGACTTATCGAACATACCCAAAGAGGAGCTTAAAGTTGTTATGATGATGAAAGCCGATGTAAAAAAACATTATGTTAAATAGGTTTAAGATTGTAGGTTTTAATTGTTTGTTTGTTTTTGTTTTTTTTTTTTTTTTTTTGTTTTGTTTTGTTTTTGTTTTGTTTTGTTTTTTTTTTTGTTTTTTTTGTTTTTTGTTTTTTTTTTGTTTTTTTTTTGTTTTGTTTTTTTTTTTTTTTAAAGTTTGTAGTTTTAAAGTTTCTAGGTTTTTTGAAGTGTTTAAGATTTTTTTTAATATCATTTTATGTTTTTTTTTTTAATTTAATGCAACGTAATGTTATTTTTTTTATTTTGAAGTAATGAAATTTTATGCTTTTTTTTTTATTAAAAATAGAGTTCAATTATTAAAAAAAAGTGTGATATTGTGGCAATGTAATGTGTGGCAATGTGGTAAAAATAGAGGAACAAGAATGAAGTTTGGTAAAGAGGTAAAAATCTCTGAACCATTTATTACCCTCTGTCCGAATCAGCGATTTGAACAACTCTGAACAGGCTATTTTTTCTTCTAATTCTCACTTCTTCGACACCCAAGCAGATCAGCACCCACATTCGTCGCCTTCAACCATCGCAATCGATTGCAAGCAAATCTTCACCCACCTTCCTTCTGCGACACCAAGCTAATCGGTACGCTATTTTTCTTTGCGTTTCTCCTCGCTAATCCTTTTTCTTTCTCGGTATTCCTTCTTCGACTACAAGCAAATCGGTATGTTTTTTTTTTCTTTGCTGTTCAGGTTAGACGAACGTTCTTGATTTCTCTTTTTCTGTAGTCCTAATTTCTCTATTCTCGGTAGTTCACTGTGAATCGGATATCGAATCTAGGTCTTGATACATATTGTCCTAAAGATCATTCTAGGGTAACTATATTTTCTCAAAAAAAAAAAAAATCCTCATTTCGTATTTGTTGTTTCTACAGCTCCGTAGCTCTTTTTGATTGCATAAATCATACTGAAAGTTCATTTGATCATTAATCGTAACTAATACCCGATTAGGATAATCTAGACTGCTGATGTTTCAAACCCCAAATCGGTACAGTCAAAATACAAAATTGATCTGATATAATTGCTTCGTACCGTTTAAAAACTGTTTTCGGAATGACTTGTTATAAGATTTAATTTGGTTTTCATCTTTTGTAACAAAAAGCTTGGAATCACCTAAGTTTTAAAGTCCAAAAACAAATCATTGATTGTTCCAAGTTGAATTCCTGTTTTTCTAGGCGTTCATAACACTTCTATTTGGTTTTGATTCTCTTTTCTTCTGTTTGGGAGGGGAGTTAATTTTGAGAACTTATACCCACATAACATTTTGGCTTTATATTGATGCTGCATGCTTCATATTATGTAGGGAAGATTATAAGGATGATGTGTGGAACTATCAGGCGGAAGGCTTTGTCTCTGTGCTCATCTGCAGTGGCAAATAATGTATGTATAGTTACATAATATATTGTTTTTTAGCTTACATATGCTTTATACCCTTTTTAGTCTTTGATTTGGTTAAAGGGAGACATGATTATTAAAACTAATGATGAAGAACTATATATTTAAATCTAAGGGACTATGTCACTAAATTTCACAAGAATGGAACAAAAGAGCATTGCTATTTCTTGTATTCATCCATCTTGTTAGAGCTAAATTTAGTTTTGGTTTTAGAGTTTCTATGTCATTCAAATCTTTCCTATGAGATTACTTGTTGCTATATATATATTTTGCAATTGTGGTAGGCATTTGGAAGAGGATCAAAACTAGTACCTGAAATTCATCAAGGTATGCATGCGTTCTCCTACATAAGAGTGTCTTTGTTTTCCTACTGAAAAACTCACAAATTTTTTTAACTTATCACTAAATGATGTATGTCTTACACTATTACAGGTGCTCCTGTTTATTCAAAAGCCTTAAGGTAAAATAAACACTCTTTTTTCTCTAGGCTGCTAAATGCAAGAAATAGCAATTGCACTTTTTGAATTTTTTTTTTACATCATTGACTAAAAGCAAGAAATGTTAATGCCTTTTTCATTACGTTAAATATGCAAGTTCATTGCTATTTCTTGCATTTAGGTCTTCATTGTTCATTAGTCTTGTTGAATTAACACTAAAACTTATCATTTCCTTACAACAATTTATGTGGCACAGGGACGTATCATCGTTTAAAACCGAATTTTTAACCCCAAAATGGGTTAGATCTTTTTCTTCACACAGTGGTATGCTTCTTTGTTTGTGTCAACAATACTGATTATAATGATCCATGCAATTCTTTATATATTTTCATTCATATTGCAAACAGGGCCCACAGTTTGTGGTGATATCAGCGAACCAATTGGCCAAATTCAAACAGATAAGGTATCTAACATTGCTACATGAAAAAGAATAGCAAATGTACTTCCATTTGATGTGTTTATTTTAGCATGATACTTTCATTACTTCATATAATAGGCTAATAGTATTGTAGTTAGAAAATATACCTTGTTATAGCAATATTATTCTCTAAATACTAAAGCTTTTTTCACTGCTACAATTGAGTAGATTTTTTGTTAAGTATAAGGCTATAATGGGTTGATGTTTCAAAGCACAATGCTTTAATTAGGAAAAAAATGCTATAATAGGAAGAATTAGAAGTAGGATGCATAACCACACACCTAAATGAAATCAAACTGATCAATAAAGATAAAAATGTTATTTTCTGAAGAGTAAATTACACGAATGGTCCCTATGGTTTAGGGTAATTTGTGCGTTTGGTCCCTAACTTATTTTTTTAACTCAGAAGGTCCCTATTTTTTGTTTTTGTTACGCGTTTGGTCCCTATCTTACCTAAAAAGACTATTTTGCCCGTGATTTTTTAATTTATTTTAATAAGCACACATCCCAACCCTACCCCCTTACCTTACCTTACCTAATCTACCATTTTTCCCTATTTAAATAATAGTTTTTTTTAGGTAAGATAGGGATCAAGCGCGTAACAAAAACAAACAGTAGGGACCAAACGCGTAACAAAAACAAACAGTAGCGACCTTCCGAGTGAAAAGAATAAGTTAGGGACCAAATGTGCAAATTACCGCAAACCATAGGGACTATTTGTGTGATTTACTCTTTTCTCAAAATAAACTTTAATCAATGCAAGATATACCACTAAATAAGTTATATATATATACTTTTTTCTTGGAATATATTGTATATATTCAAGAATTAGTAAAGAAATTATATTTTACTTGAAAAAATTGCTTACGAAAACAAAAAATAAAATTGATCAAGGTACTATGAAATTTAAAAATAGAAATCATAAATAAAAAAAAAATATATTTTTAGTTACATTTTCAACTAATAATAACACAATTAGTTTAATTAAAGTTGGAAATTAAAAGAAAAAAAAAAAAAAGAACTTTATTGTTATTTAACACTATAAATAAAAAGTAAATTTATAATTGTAAATCCTACACAGGTAATGGCACACAAGGGCCCTGGTTATTTTACTGCATCTGGTGCTGTGGTTGGAAGTGCTTCCATTGTAAATGCTCCACAGGTAAACTTAACCACTTAAATCCTTTTGTTACCATTTAAAATATCATTTCATCAAATTACTGTAGTGGTTGATGTCAAGCCTAAAGTAAAATGACTATTTTGCCCCCGTTTCTTCATCATTCATTTTATTTTAGAGTTTGGATTTTGTTTTTTGTTTTTGCAGGCGGCTAAACTAGGGTTGGGTTCAACAGCGACTTCAACTTTCCTACCAAATCTTGCTCTGTTTTGGCATATAAACAATGGAATTGAAGAGATTTTGGCAGATTATGTTCACCATGAGATGACTCGCAGCTTGGTCTTGGTCTTAATGAGGCTCTTCCTTATTGTTGCAGCCAAAGATGTTTTCGTCGCCACAAATTGATACATTTCATATGGCTGTCACTTTGTTTTTGGAAAAAAAAAACCCGAATAAAGATTGGTCCTAGAAGTTAGGGAATCTTGGGCTACGATTGTCTATTTAGTTCATGGAATGTTTTTGATTGCTTTTGTTGTTCATTTCAAGCTTTGCTTTTAGTTTTTCTAATGCTTTCTTTCTCTTTGGTTGTGTTTGTGTTTGTTACATGAATAAGGATTAGGAGAGAGTATTTATGTCTTTTGCACAAACGGGTGAGAGATTGTGAGTATGTTTTTTTTTGTCTCTTCTTTTTGGCTAGACAAAAGAAAAAGTTGCAATTTTGAACACGACACAGATTCTAGTTTCAGTTTCCTACACTTTTTGCATTGTGTCAGTGTTGTGTTGTGCCGTGTCATTGATTCAGACCCCGAATACATTTGCTTTTGTTGTTTATAGGGCCTTAGGCGTTTTTAAGTAAAATACAAGAATTTTATTTTCAATCTTAAGCTAATCAAAGCCCCCAACTTCTCGAATTGAGTCAACATTTTTTATTTATTTGATGGGCATAATAGAGATTTGATATAATCACATAAGCTATATAGTATATACACATGAATTAGACTTAATATAGAGAAAACCAAGTCATGGAATTCAAATTGTTCTCATTAGCTCCAACACATATACGAAATTGTGTTCATTTATTATTCACTTTTAAATTGTACGTTCATTTCCTTGGATATTAATATCGAATCTATAAGTGTAAAAATATTAAATCCTTGAAATCTGAGGATCAAAATGGATGTAGTGTTCCTTGTTTTTTTTTTTTTTTTTTTTTTTTTTTTTTTTGTGTAGATGTTTTACTCTGTTTGACATGCATTAAACTAAGATTAACACTGCGATCAATAAGATAAAAATTGCAATTCCTTGTTGCATTCAAGAATGTCGGTTCCATGGGGAAAAAACTTAATCTTGTTCTCTTCTGTGCACAAAAGACGTAAATACCCTCCTCATCTATGTGCATCCAATACCATCCTTAACCGCAAAAAAATAATAATAATAAAAAAAAAAATCAAAGATTTGGAACCAAATTTATTGTTTTTCAAAGAATCCAAAGTCACAAAACTTTGCATGAGATCTTTATCACAACCACTATCCAACAATTCCCTCCACAGAATACACGAAACAAAACAAAATAAAAGAAAAAGGTGGTTTCCAAATTTACTTTGCTGTGCAATGACCAACTAAAATGCATACAACACGAGAAAAGAAAAAAAAAACGAATAAAAGAAAGGTTTTGTGTGAATGTCTTCTCTTCAAATATAGTTGATAACGTACAGCTGTCAAACTGATGTAGTACAAGGCGTACAAAAAGGTTTAGGGTTTAAGTCATCATCTATAGAGCTGTATCCATCGGGTAGCACCCAAGAACACGAATAAACCTTGCAAATTCCTGCAATATTCATCATTCAAAAATATGTAAAACAAAATTCAAAGTCTTAAATGCAAAAATTAGCAAACATACTTTCATTTCTTTGTGTATTATAAGATCTTACTTCCAATTGTTTCTATTACAACATTGTATTTTAGAAATCTAACAAATTATAGCAATGAAAATTGTTTTGCATTGGAGGACATAGATAAACTTGATTACAATCTTTCCGGAAAAGGAAAGTTTCAATTTTTAATGATAATCTAAAATAGAAAATATATATTATGAAATACAAGATTGTACCTGTAGATGTCCAAGAGCATATTGGGCACGAGGCTCAGCCATCGAAGCTTCAAAGTCAATATAAAATAGATAATCAAAGTACCTATAAAAATCAAATGTCACATTTAATATCATATATATATATATATATATATATATATATATATATATATATATATATCATATGGAACAATTTTGTATATTCTAATCTCTTGGGCTACTGATATTGCCATATTCGTGTGTCACACAATTTGCTTAGAATTAATGTTTCTGCATAAATGATGTTCATAAAATATTCAATAAAACTACGACCTACTTGTGGAAATGAGAGGACGTAAATAAACAAGGGCATATTTGTAAAATATTATATAACTATTTCATATAACCACTCATTTTTTTATTCAACATCATTTACAGAAAAAAAAAGGTGATATGGTCAATTCTTCCCCAAGTCATATGTGAACTCTGATGAATTTGCAAAATTTAGGATGTTCATTTTCAATCCTAGTAAATATAAATATATCAAGCATAATATTAAATATAAATATAAATATAATTGCACTCACGTTGCACTCCCTTTGTTGCTATCGTCAACAATCCTAAGTGGACGCTTCCTTTGAGGCCTGCTTTCAATCTTGAAACAAATTTGGAGGCAAAAAAAAAAAAAAAAAAAACATTATCAAATATCCTTTTTATAATCAACAAAAATATTGAATAAAAGGATGAAAAAAATAAATAACTTACTTTTGATAAGTTGATCTCCCTTAGAGCAAACACAGCTAAAGCCTTAAACAAGACCCCTGGGCCTTCTTCTAATGTAAACACAATGCTTGTCTGCAAAATTGAATATTGTTTTGGGTAGTTTATATATGATTTGATAATTTGATTTAAAATATAATAAAATAAATTATCTTTTTTTTTTTTTATTACCTTATGGGGCTTGTCGGTTCCTGGGATTATAGGTTCTCTTGCTAGTATTAGAAAACGAGTTATGTTATCTAAATCATCCTGGACATTCAATATAACAATTATAAGACAAAAGGAGAAACATATATTTGAAAACTTTTATGGGGGTATAATGACCAAAATGCCCTTGTATTTATCTACATCTTTACAAATATAACATTAATAACTAGGTGACACCTGGATTGTTTGTGCTAGAATGTCAAGCCCATAAATTTCTGCAGCTCGAGAACTTGCAACTGCTCCAGTGTCTCGTATGCCTTCCGAGGCTACAATCTAAAAAAAAAAAAAACTCTTAACATAAATTTTAAACAAAGAAGAAAAAACACAATATTAAAAGTTTAAACACAAGAAATAGCAACATAGTTTCATTTATTTGTTTATTATAGCATCCTACTTCATTCCTTTCTATTACAATATTGTATACTTACAATTCTTTTTTGAGTAAACCACACGAAGGTACCTATGGTTTAGGGTAATTTGCGCGTTTGGTCCCTAAATTATTTTTTTAACTTAGAAGGTCCCTACTGTTTGTTTTTGTTACGCGCTTGGTCCTGTCTTACTTAAAAAAAATACTATTTTACCCTTGATTATTTAAATAAACACTCCCCCAACCCCAACCCCACCCCACCCCTCACCTTACCTTACCTACCTCACAAATTTTTCTTATTTAAATAATAGTCTTTTTAGGTAAGAAAGGGACTACGCGCGTAACAAAAATAAACAATAGGGACCAAACGTGTAACAAAAACAAACAGTAGGGACCTTCCAAGTTAAAAAAATAATTTAGGGACCAAACGCGCAAATTACCACGAACCATAGGGACCATTCGTGTAATTTACTCTTCTTTTTTTGTTACAAAGACATTGTAGTTTAAAAAATCCACTTAATTATTTTTTTTCCTTGTTAGGACATTACACTTACAAAAATGTATCAAATAATAGCAGTGAAAGTTTCTTTATATTTAGATGATATTGCTATAAAATGAAGATGCTATAAAAAAACGAATGAATGAAAGTACATTTGGTATTTCTTGCATATGATCATGTTTTATGTAACATAGAAATTAAAAGGTTACCTGAGCTGCAAGAGCAGTATCTTCTGCATTAACCCTCACAACGCCTAACTTGTTAAGTGCAATCTCACATTGATCAAGTGCCTGTATCATCATTCATCAACATACATAATAAATGCCAACATTTTTTGTGGGTGTAGGAGGGTATTTTAGACCTTTGACTCATAGTTGACGAAAGAAAATCTTTATTAGTTCTACCACAATGTATTAAGTAAAACATGTACTCTTCTCCTACACAAAGACTGTTTCTTCTTCGGACCGCATAAACTGTCCAAACATGGCTAAATGACCAATTTACCCTTACACTACAACAAACAAATTTGACAAAGAGAAAAAGCACCAAAGATTTCAAAAACAAAAAAATAAAAAAAGAACCTGTGGGTGGCTTAAAACGCGCTTTAATTCCTCCTTTCTTACTCCAGGCATACCCAAGAGGCAGTGATTAACAATCAACTGCACTTCACCAACAATATGAAGCCGATGACGAAGGAGTAAATCGTAATTTCGATGAATACTTCCCCCTACAGAATTCTCAATTGGGAGCACTGCTTTATCCACCAACCATAACTCAACTGCCTGAATTTTTTTTTTAAAAAAAAATATACATTAAAACTTTTGTTAACAGAGGTTACATGTGTATTTATCCAACAAAGTTTCATCTTTTCCCAATTTAGCAACAAAGTGTTTTTATTTTTTAATACAAAGTATGTAATCGCATTTCATTTTTTGATGAAACATTATTGTGTAAATATGATAAAAAAAAGTAAAATCCCGATCACAATGTTGCATATTATTTTGGTCCACCTAGAAAAAAATATCAAAGTACAATGTCTTAATAAAAAAAATAAGCTATATAATAAACAAATTAATGAAAATATGTAGCTGTTCAAAATATATATATTGGCATTTATTATTAAATTTCAGAGAAAAGGAAAAGAAAAAAGGTGAAACCTTGAATACGGATTCAAATTGGTCACATGGGACTGTTTCACATTTTGGGTAGGCTTTAAGAGCAGCAGCCTCACTATATGCACCCGGCAAACCCTATTGTAACACAAAAGCCAAAAATATTACAACAAAAACACCATTTATTTAATATTAAATAATAATAATAATATATTATTATTATTATTCTTATTACCTGATAAGCAACTCGTACTTTTGACCCATCGTTACCAGAAGAGACAAGATCTGTGGCCGATAAAGGTTCTGCAATTTGTACATTCGTGACATAATTGGGTAGATGTTTCAGAATATAATGTCCGAATAAGAAAAAAATTTTGGAATATAAGGCTATAATCAAAGTAGATTTAAAAAAAAGAAAGAACAATTACATTTAGTTTAAAAAAATTAAACACCATGTCTCGCTTTTTTATGCAAAAGAATAATAAGTTGTAATTGCTACATCACAACAGTCGATTAATACACTTCTATGCAACTTCACATCAAAAAGATACTGTAGCCAACTTCACATCAATATTATTTCATTAAAAGTGAATTAGCTTTCTGAACAAGCGTAATACGACCACTACTTTTGTTGAAAAGTTCAGATTCCATATCAATTTTATAAGATTAAATGTAACATTAAAGTAAAGATGGTAGCTTTTTATCGATTTGATGAACGGATTATAAAATTAATAAGAAAAACCCAGCACAAATTACCGATAGTCTTTAGATAAATTTCTATATAAACCGAATTTGATTGAGCTAAATTGGGGATAACCAACTAAAAATCCAAAATTTCCTGAGCAAAAAACCTAAAGTTACAAACACAAAAAGTAATCTTTGAAATGCAAGTTAACTTACTTGGCAAAGAATTCAAATCTTTGTGAAATCCTGAGGATTCCGTGATCTGGGTCTCTTCAATTCCCCCATCTGTTGAATTCGAACCTAAATCAGATGGACTCAAAGTCTTCTCACCTTCAACATGTGTTTGTGCCCTATCGGGTTCGGCCAGTTTCAAACCCAAACACTCCCATTTCCTCAATTTTGCAACATTAACCCTATAAGAACTAAAAAGGGGAATTCTTTTCTTGTTTTGAACGAAATCACAGAGACCCAATTCAGAAAACGAAACACAGATTGGTACAGCCTTTAAAGCCATTTCTTTTTGTACCAATCTTTAAGATTTTCGACAATGTTGTAAATTTGAAGTCTCATTTTCACAGAGGTTGCTTTGTGAAACCTGAGGCCTGTTTCAACGACATTATCAATAAGGGAAATCGTTTTCTGTTTTTGTGATGGTTTTGTCTGCAATACCCTCTTGCGCTGGAGCCTACAACTGGGGTTCTACCAAAAATTACAGTATATATATGTGAAAGAGATAAAGGGGTGTCAGATAAACTTAAAACTTGGACCCCCGGGTGGGGTGGGGGAGTAGGTGAGCAGGAGGAGACTGGAAAGAGAGAGGGAGAGAGAAATTGCGTGTAAGCACGTATTATTGTATTTAGAGTAAATTATATAAATAAATGGTCTCTTGTTTTTCATAGATTTGCACTCTGAGTTCATCTTTCAAAATTTTGGCATTGATACTTAAGTTTCAATTTCTTACTAACATCGTGAGATAAAATCTGTTAAATGGTGTCAAATGACCAATTTACTCATGTTTTGTCTTTTAGGATTTATTCATTTTATAATATATTCCACTTTAAATATTGAAGTCACACTTCAAACCCTAACACCACTCTCTTCTCATACATTATACCATGACCATCCTTCCCCCCTTACCATTTGCCACCAAGGAAAGAAACCTAAAAACCTCAAAACAAAATTGCAAATACTCTCCATTGAAGACTTTTGATTACACTATGTATTTTTACCATTGGTGGTCCTTTTTATTGTTCCATATTTCCTACCAAATGGAATTATATTCCTTAAGAATAAAAATATTCAAAGAGAGTAAGAGTGCGTTTGGTTGGCAGGAAATGATTGAAATTCGAGGGAAAAGGATTCCAATTCCCTCAAATTCATGTGTTTGGTTCAATTTAAGGAAGGAAAGGGAATCCTAAATGAGGAAAACATTCCTTCATCCTTCATCCGTTGGAAACTACATTCCTTCAACAAACTGATGGAAATAATTCCATAACATCTAGGAAAGTGAAATATTACCATTATACCCCCTTTATTTTAACAAAACTCTTCTAAAAACAAAACCCTATCCGAACATATTCCTCAAAATCGGACTCAGCCAACATCACAGCCGACAGATACTTCAGCGCTCGTCTTCTCCATTTTTCATCAAAATCGAATTGCAGGCTTCTTGTTCTCCATCTCTTCGTCAGGTGTGTGTACAACTCGTATTCTTGATTTCTCTCACTGTCTCTCTCGAATTGCAGGCTTCTCCTTCTCCATTAAAATCGATTACCTAGATTTATTAAGTGAAAATCGATTTCCTGAAAGATGTATCTAAATTGTTTCCTGTTTTCTGTTGATTCACACTTGTCTTCTTGATTTCCTGAAAATCGATTTTAGTGATAATCAAATTTGTTCCTTTCTAGTTTTATCAGTAACATTGATTTTCTAGTTGTTTCTGTGAAGATCTATGCTTATTCAAAAGTGTTGTTTCTATGAAAACCATGTTGTTTATCTTCCTGAAAATCAAAGTGTTATTAATTAATCAATTAGAACATCTTGTAACAGCAACAAATGTGAAAATAAAATTGTTCATCTGTTTTTCTTTTAACATCAGCAACTGTTAAAATTAAATGGTGTTGTTTACACTCTGAACATGATCTGAATTTGTATGCACAGAAAAATGTCCCGACCTAGTTTAACAACGTATAATCGTAAACGAAGACAAAATTCATTGATTTTGAAATGGTGGAATGTGGTTTTGCACATTGTTGTACTCCTCCTGTTAATGATGTTCAAAAACCATATAGATAAACGACGTATTAATCAGATTTCGTAAAATATAGATCGATACCCAATATGTAACGCCCGCAGATCCGGGCTAGTCAATTTAGAGGCAATAGGGGTCAAAAATGACTTTTCGACAAAAGATTATTTAGAATGAATAGTCTTAACCAAGTTTTAGAATATGTCACAAGGTTTCCGTACATATAAAGAACGCCGAAATCCGAGTTATAACGAAGAAGTTATGGCCCGCTGAAGTTTTACGGCAAAACCGGCATAGCACCGGAAGACGTAAATAGTGAATTTACGATAGAAGACTTTTTAGGCTTAGCAATCTAAACAAAAGTCGTAGAATATGTTAAACTAAGAGCGTAGATAAAAAGAACGCCCAAATCTGACTTCGTATGAGGAAGTTATGATTTTTCTAAGATTCAGCTTAGCAGTGTACAGCCCGAAACTCGAATTTTAGTTCGAGCGGTTTTTGGCTTACGTGAAATAAATTAGAGTTGAAGATCTCATTAATAAGAACTCAACGGTAAAAAGACAGACGAAAACGGAGTCCGTATGAAGGAGTTACGAATTCTTCGCGGTCATTTAACAGTCTAAACGCCTCGTACTGTTAAATTTAAGATCGGTCGAGAATTAGCTGACGGAGTCAAAATGAAAGTTGTAGATATTATTTTTACCTACGTGTGGATATAAAGAACATCAAAAACGGAGGTCGTATGTGAAAGTTACGGATTTTAGAAGTCGGAAGTGTGTTGTGCGAAAATGGGTGATGTGGCACAATCTTGGCCATTGCTTTCTCCCCAAGTCTTGCCACTAGATGGTGACATGTGGCACCAAGTTCAGCCATTTTCACCCTATAAATACCACCTCTCCCACCCTTATTTTCTTCACACCTTTCCCATTCTTTCTTCTCTTTACTCTCTCTCTAGAACCTCTCTCTAGTCCCGAAATCCCCCGAAAAGCCTAGGGAACCTCCCTAGCACGAGGCGGAAGCCCCGGAGTGCTCGACGGCTCCGAGAAGAAGAGCTTTTCGGCTCGGAAACGCTGCTCTAAGCAAAACCTGGTTTTCTATAAAACCCGCTGTAAGTGAGCTACGTCTACGCTATTTTTAATATAGTTTTTATTTAATTATATTAACGTTATTAAGAACATATAATAAATACTTGGGCTATTATTATGGGTTATATAAGTATATATTTTTTAACGCTTATATAATAGTAATAATAGCTAGACTATTAATTAGTCTCGGCGAATAATAGACTAAAATCTATTGGTGATAATACTAGGTTTCGTCGAAGGAAATTATTTTAAAGTAAACGAAGCGCTGTCCGAGTACCGAGTCACCACCTTCTCAGGTGAGTGCATAGTCCCTTTCATAAACATGATTTTAATATAAGTATTGATTGAAGTATTAATTATATGTTTATGTGCGAGTTAATTGATGTTGCTTGAAATTCGTGTTAAAGAACATACCTGATTATATTTGATAATTTAGGATAAAGAGTAGACCTAAATTAAATATGAGGAATATTGGGTAGTATATTCTTACGAGTACAAGTGAGTTAAACTCAGAGAATAGAAGTTAGTATATGTCACTTATCCGGGAGTATGGATTAGACATAGTCATTGTCCCTAGTCCGAGAATATGGATTAGGCATAATCATTCGTCGTTAATCCGAGAGTATGGATTAGCTATTGTCCCTAGTCCGAGAGTATGGATTAGGCATAATCATTCATCTTTAATCTGAGAGTATGGATTAGTCATTCGTCCCTAGTCCGAGAGTATGGATTTGGTAAATTCGTTCATTTCTGATCCGAGAGTATGGAGTAGGTAAAACGACTAATCTTAGGTCCGAGAGTATGGATAGCCTCGTTGCGAGGATCGACGGGGTGGGATAAGAGTTGTTTATATATATGTATGGTGAAATTGTATATTTTGTGAATTTTAAACTATGTATATGGTATAACATTGTGGGATTGAAATCCCTATGTGCTCACCAGGTTTCCCAAACTGACCCACCCAGTTTATTTATACCACAGGTGTTGATATGAAGTGACATTACACTGAGAGATTTAAAGAGATGTAGACCACTAGTGTGAATAATTGTAAGTTCTGTTTATGCTTATGTTCCTGTATTAACGATGACATCCCAAATGTTTTAAAATGAAATAAATACGTTTCTTCGAAAATGTTTTAATAACGTATTTACCATGTTTTTCTGGGAACAAATTCCGCAACCTTTTTATAAAATGAAGTACTCTGATTTTTATAAAGCATAAACAAAATCGGTCTTTTCTGGCCGTGATTTTGGGGATGTCACACAATACTACATGAAATAGTTTATGAGAGTGACACCATGTCTATATCACAACTTAGGATGTCTCAAAGGTGCTTTAAAAAGTTATGTCACATGCTTGAAACATTCGGAGGACTAAAACGAAGTAGGAATATCGATATTGATGAACAAGTTGCCATGTTTCTACATATTCTTGCTCATAATGTTAAGAATCGGGTCATCATAAGTCGCTTTCATTGTTAGGGAGAAACGATTCGTAGGCACTTTAGTCGAGTTTGTAATGCTGTCATACGATGCATACTCGTTTGCTTAAGAGACCCGAACCTGTTCCTAATAACTCCATCGATCAAAGATGGAAATGGTTTAAGAATTGTTTAGGAGCTTTAGATGGAACATATACAAAGTGCCTAGTTCCAGCCAAAGAAAGGCCTAGATATAGAACAAGAAAGAATGACATTGTAACAAACGTTCTAGGGGTTTGTTCCCAAGATATGCAGTTTATCTACGTGTTACCGGGATGGGAGGGGTCAGCTGCGGATGGTAGAGTTCTTCAGGATGCTCTTCTTAGACCACATGGATTGAAAGTTTCAAGACCGGGTATGTAAATCTTTTCTATATATATATTTTTAACTATAAATCTTATTTATAAAACATTATTAACTATAAATCTTATTTGCAGGTTATTATTTAGTTGATGTTAAAGCTTACACAAGGAATGATGTAACATAGATAGATGTGATTAGGGAAGCAGATAATGAGGATCCAGGTTATTTTTTCCAAAGATTTGAAGCATCGACAATGATGTATATTTTGGGTTAGTGTCTAGCTTCGGGTCAAGGGTGGTGTGAGGGCATCTCTTTTGATTCTTGTCTGATAAAGGCTTTGGGTTCGAAGGACGACCTAAACACATGATTAGGTCTAGTATACTAGGGGCTTTGTCTTGTGTCAGATTTGCTTGTTGTCTTAGTAGTTTTATCAGAAAGACCATGGTTGGATCATGGAAGAAAGGCTATGGCTAAGCTATAGTCTTGAATTGATTGTAAGATTATGTTTGCATAATAGCATTCACATATGGAAGACCATGGTTGGATGATGGAAGGAAAGGTTGCAGCTTGGTTGTAGCAATGGAAGTGATTGTAAGACTATAGTTGAATCATAACATTCACATATGTAAGACCATGGTTAGATAATGGTAGGAAACACTACAGCTAGGCTGTAGTAACTGAAGTGATTGTAATACTATGGTTGGATCATAGCATTCACATATGGAAGACCATGGTTGGTGTAACATCCAGAATCCCAGGTATATTATTTAAATATTTATTTTTGGACTATGTGAAGGAATTCGGCGAGTTGATGCGTAGACTCGCCGAGTAGGGTCGTGGTTGATCATCCGAGTTCGCATTGGACTCGGCGAGTCCATGAGTTGACTCAACGAGTCTATGCTGTTTAATGAAACCCTAATCCTCCAGGGTTGGAACCTATTTAAGGGCACTCTTAGCCTTCCATTGCGGCTACCAGTCCCTTGAGAGCACCCTTAGTGATCTATATCATTTGAGAGGAAGGAGAAGCCATAATTGATCTTTCTATCCTTGGTTTGGCAAAAAGAAGGTGATCAAGAGCAAGAGGAGGCTAAAGGAGGTGTGATTCAATTGGTTTCAGAGTCCAGAGACTTCAACTTGAGGTATTCATTCGGACCTTCTTCAGTTTTGGTATTGAACTTAGAGATTAGGGTTTTCTAACCTCTTGTGAGGATGTTTATATGGAGCAATTGGTCCCTTATCGAGTCTATGCTTTGCATCTGGACTCAAAGAGGTCCAGAGACTTTAATCCATTAAGCTTTATGAGTCCATGTGAGGTGATTGGACTTAGGTTGCCATTTTTAGGACTAAATCACCATTTGATGCCATTATGTATATATATAAGCATCAAGTTTCGAGCTTTACGTGATTATATTGCTTGGGAAGGTTAGATCTATGGATTTGAGGAACAGATCTGACCTTAGGAGGTCAATAGATCTTGTGCATGGCATGTACTCGCCGATTTATTCTTGGGACTCGGCGAGTAGAGTCAGGGTAGCCCCACGATTCTTGCCTGGGGACTCGTCGAGTAAAGGGAGGGACTTGATGTGTTAACTGGGACTAATGAGTTAAGTGGACACAGGTGGACTCGCCGAGTTGCCCAAGTGCACTCGCCGAGTTGGGTCAAAGTTTGACCGTTGACTTTGGTTGACTTTTAGGGTTTGGTTAGTAGTGAGGCCTTTAAACCAGAAGAGGGGTAAAATGGTCTGTTAACCTTCTAAGGATGTTAAGAAAGGGTGGAGTATAATTATATTTATGGGAGTATTTGCTTTATGTGTTTAGGCGGAGGCTAGATCATATTTCTACCAAGTCAGTGATTACCCGAGATATCAGAGGTGAGTCTTCTCATTATACTGTACCTGGAAGGGTACCTATGTGTGACCGGAAGGTCGGATATGCTATAATATGTATGTGATTAGTTAACCATTTTGTATGTGCTGTGTATGCTATGTTTGTTATGGCCGGAAGGCATCATGTTATGGGCCGGAAGACATTATGTTATGGGCCGGAAGGCATTGTGATGTGGACTAGAAGGTCGACACGGGTAGGACCAGAAGGTTTACCGGGTTGGGACGGAAGTACCCTGAGATGCATGGACCGGAAGGTCATGGCCTGGAAGGGCGTACGTGTGTAAGTGGTATTTTGGGGAACTCACTAAGCATTTATGCTTACAGTTGTTATGTTATGTGTTTCAGGTACGAGCGAGGACCGTGGGAAGGCGCCGACATGATCTGTACACACTGACGGAAGATTTGTTTTATGATCTTGGGATGTATTTTTATTATAATGATATTTGTTAAATATGAGAATTGAGAATATTCTATGATGGTTTATATTGTTTGAAAAATGACAAATTGTTTTGAAAATTCACGTTGTTACAAGTTGGTATCAGAGCCTTGGTTTGAGGGATTCGGGTGCACCTTCGGGCGTAACTGAACTCAAACCGAGGATTTGAGAAAAATTTTCCTATAATAAAAGCATTAAATTTTACAAGAGGTTTTGAGATAACCAAAGAAGGAGCAGTGTGTACGGTCAGCCAGCACCCGAACGGTAAAATTCCCAAGATACCCTTAGAATATGTGTTATGAGATATGCTATGATATGTTATGCATGCTTGAGTAGACTAGGTATTCATATTAGGACTAGAGTGGCCTGATTTGTGATGCCTTAGTCTAGGAGAATCCTACTGCTACGAGATGCCTTGAGAGCGAGTAGGTAGCCAATGCATAGCGAGAATAGAGTACTTGCGTTCCGGGATCCAAGGAGGAGGACTTGGGGTGAATGCTGATGCAGTGTAATCAGTAGTATAGGGCCCGTACTACTGAAGACACCGGATCAACGGGCAGCCCAAGTAAGAATCATTTGGGTATTGGAGGCCGAGTAGGGTTGCGTTATCGAGTGCGAGTATGCTCGATCGAGTCTCTGATATTTTTACGTTGTATTTTAGAGGCATCATGGTTGGGACACGCCACAGACTTGGGACGAGCGGTGTGAGTGACGAGGAGCTTCGTCAAATGATCCACGATGAGGTGGCTGCGGCAACCAGGACCGAGATTCCGGAGATGTTTGCGTCTATCAAGACCACACTGTTGGAGACTTTTGATGAGCGGTACGCCGCGGTGACTGAGGCCGCAGCCGCTGCAGCTACAGCAGCTGTGGCTGCTGCCAGACCTCAGGGAGGTGACTTGTTGTTGTTCTGGAAGTTCAGCAACACAAAGCCACCCGAGTTTGATGGGACGCAGGATTCGATCGCTGCGATGAGATGGATTGCTGACATTGAGGGATGCTTCTATACGTGTTCATGTCCGGAGCATATGAGGGTGCGGTTCGCTTTGAACCAGCTTCGCCTGGGAGCGAAGGATTGGTGGAAGTTTGTGACAGCGAACTTCACTCTTGCAGAGATTTCAGCAGTGACCTGGGAGAGGTTCACCACCATGTTCAAAGATGAGTACGTTCCCCCGGTAGAGAGGGAACGGCTGATTCAGGAGTTCTTGATGTTGGGATTAATACAAACAATCCTATGTGTGCATGCAACCCTAGTATTGGATCTATGTTTTCACTATTAGTTATACAACTTTATGAACACAAAAAGAAACCTGGCATGCTACTATAATTTTCGAAATTCATTTATAAAACTAGAATACATACCTTTTGTTGTTATATAGCAATAACAACTAGTTCCTTGAATTTCCTTAGCTCTTGAAAGCAAGTACCACAAGTGTAGTACCTCTAATGGAGTCACAAACACCATATGCAACTTGGATGAAGAGGAGAAGTAAAGGAGGCACCAAAAACGGCTGGAAACCCTAATTGAAGTGTTCTCCACGTTTTTGGGGCTTAAGGGTCCCTTTTATACATGTAGGCTATTAGGGTTTACAACTAGGAAACCCTAATCTGACTGCTTAGGCCCTAAGCAGCCCATGGACTCCTTAAACATATCCCTTGGACGATTTCTAATGGGCTTCCCATAGAATTCGTTCAACCTATATATTATTAGGTGATCCATAGCCCAATTATAATTATCTTATAATTACAACTTCAGTCCCCTAAGTTTAATTAATCTCTTTTAGCCACAAAATTAATTCTTAATTAATTCTCGACCAATATTAATTAAACAATATGATTTCTCCTTTAATATATTATTCTCATAATATATTAATAAATCATATTTAAACCTTTCTCTCCTTAAATCATCCTACATATTGCTATAGTGAAGGCAACCCAAAAGGACCATGCTCATAATCGGGTCAAGTACATACCAAAACAGTTATGGACTTAGACACTAATCCAACAGTCTCCCACTTGGATAAGTCTAATAACTATTTTCCGTATGACTTCAGAACCTGATCAGCAATCGTAGCTTTCAAAAGCCGCTGTCAACTCTGATCTTATCAGATAGCGTGTCCTCTAGATAAGGGATTATATATTCCTCCATTCTCAAGATATCGTATAGACAAAAGACATGAATTTCAATCATTCTCTCTATACTGTTTCCCGACTTCCGATTCATGACGACTGATAACAGACTACAATTGAACACATCAACTTAGTCCCGGCTTGGCCAAGCGCTTAGGTGTCATCACTAAATCATCGAGAGGCCCACATATATCGCTTTTATCCCACTTTGGGTAAAAGGAATGGATAAACTTCGACTCAAATGCTCGCTTGCATTTACTGATCGAATCACACACAACAATAAGTTTTATAACACCAAGTTACTGGTGCGTTTACTTATTATCAATGTGCAACCGACCAACAAATAACAACTCACATGTCTCGGTTTCAAGAATATACAATATTATCGTCTCACTAATCACTCATGATAAAACCGTGAAGTGATCCAAGTGAGCGTGGGTTTAATCCAATACTTTAATCTTATCAAAGCACTCACGAACTCTGCAGCAAACTTGTGCCATGTCTAAACACTTCAGACAATCTACAGACAGATTCATGACAGTCTTTATTCATACCTACTCCCAACGTATGACCAACTGTGGATGTTTGAATAACCTAGTTATTCTGGAAGTCAAAACATGCAAATTGAAACATGACAACAATACTTAATCCTATATGGCCTCAAACTTGTGAGAGTAAATAAAACCCTTCTATTTATCCACCATATTGATTACTCATTATTTATCATTTACTGTTTCGGATAATCAACTCATTACTTGAATTATACTAACAATTGTCCCATGCTCTAAACATGCACACTTTGTTTCCTATGGTTCATGCTTTGCGAAATAGATCACCTGAAAACTTTTCCAATGATGCTCATTTCACAATTCCTTAATCCTAATTATTAGTGTAAGAACACAAGGTTCTTGCCACTACTAGAATATGCTAGATTCTAACATTTTATGCAACGATCCCTTTGCAAAATCATAGCACAAAAGTCACCAAGACGTAGCTAATGAAATTACAAAGTACTTTCTTAGAAATTGTTACAAGACAATTCCATAGATGTGAAGTCTCACATTCAAAGTACATTCCTTTGAACATCCTTCTTGCATAAAAGTTTCTAATCTAGGCACAGACTCTCAATATCCAACTCCCAATATGAAAACATTTCCACATTTGCCATATGACAACTCATTCTTAATAGAATCTTATCTATTCATAATAATGTCGATATGGTCCATCCAATACCATACTTCCAACTACTTACAAGCGATCAATCCTCAGCGAACTTTGGATCGTCCTTTGATAGTTGTTAAATTCTTTCAGTCAAAACCAATTCTATTCCTTTTTCCCTCTTAATGCGCTAGACATTTGGAAAATTTTAGAATGGTAAAATACTATAGCATTTACAATCGATCCTATACTCGAAGCGTATGGGACACGATGCATAATGTCTTACATAAAGATATGATACTTTACCAATCTTTTGCCATAATATTTTATGTGTCATGTTCTCACAATTCGAACTATGAAGAGGGATGCCGTAATCATAATTGAATTTTAAGAACACACAATGTATCCTTTGACTGAAAATATTAAAATTTCTTAATCTAAGCTTTAGATTTTGAAACGGAGTATAATATTCTCTCCCTTAATTATAGCAAAACAACTTTTCAAGCCATGCAACTTTACAAATGAAATCTTTGTTTTTCTATAATTAATATTGCTAACTTGCAATACTCGCCATAACAATCATACAAGCATAACACTTATGCTCCCACTATCATGATGATTATCATATAAGCATAACATTTATGCTCCCACTAGCTTTGACATGTATTCAGAAAACAAATGAACTTCCAGAAAACAATGCCTATTGAATTTCTGAAATTCATATTTCTAATACCAGATGCTTCGATAAGCCTTTATCTAAGCTTCTTAACCTAATACACCTTTGCCTTAGATAGCTCATATGTGTGTTTAAACAATTCATAACTTATGTTACTAAGCTCCAAATGTTGAAACTAATTGCCAAATCTCACAATTCGAACTATGGAAAGGGATGCCGTAACCATAATCGAATTTGAGAATACAATTTTCACAATTGCTATCTTCTGAAAATCTCTCTTAGTGAAAGCATTTCCTCACAGTCATTTTCATGAAGGAGGGAATCTTATGACACTTAGATTTTATGGTGTATGAGTTCCTATCCATGTGAATTTGCCAAAACCAAGGTTTGCGACAAATCCAAACTCATATGGACTGAACTTTCTTAATCTTGATTTCTTGCCCTATGGTAACACGAGTGCCCACCATGCCTTCCAAGTAGTTTAGTAACTTGTCCTTACATATCAATTTACTTTCCATCGACTAAGGCTTTAGTGTGTATTCAAATGAGAACTCATAGAACTCATATACACAATTAACTCAATTGGAATGGCACAGAAACAAAACAATGTCAGCACGATAGGTTGTAAACCTCAAGTCGTGTGCTAGTGATGATCGATAAGGTTTATTCTTGATTTGTTCTTGAAACTTTTCAAGACCATTAAGACTCCCACTGACTTCTTGACATATAAGATTCTCTTGTCAAGAAACATTTCTTGATAAACAAATATTCAAGAGTTAGCGAAGCATTTATCAAGACAAAACACTTCACACAATTGGTCCTAGTTGGTCTTTGTCTTATCCAAGACATCAAAACTTACTAATCTCAAATGTGCAAGAATGAGAAAACTTTTCCAAGTTCCATATTTGATGAGTGTTATAAACCTACTTAAAACTTTTCACTCAATGTCACAATCTTGACTCTAAGACTTGATATTGGAACGAAGTATGATTGACTTATTGATATATCCATTTCTACAATACTTGATTCCTCTTCTTAGACATGCAAATGCACTAAGACTCACTTAGAGGATCAATTGAGATATGGTTCTTAATCATTAAGACTTATCATAAAACACAATAAAAGGTACTCTCCCTTCTTCTTAGAATAGAGAAACTTTTATCTTTCTGCCTACTTGATTCTTCTTTATTCGTTCTACTATTCATTGAAACCTTTTCAATCAACTCAGAATTATACTTAATCTTATAAGTATAATCATATTTACTAAGCTTTAGTAAATCATGACGAATATCTTTGTCACTCTTGTGGTGGACTTGATCAACACACAACCTTGTGTACTTGATCTCCTTGTCCTTTAATTGACACTTTGCCAAAGAATTAGTCTAAGTTTCCCAAATGTGAAAGTTTTCCATTCATCATACAATACACATTGCATGATTCCAAGTTTCTGTCCAATTAAAACTTGGGCGATGAGAAAGTCTCCCTATTTGGTACACTTTTGACATTTCCATAATTAAGAATCAAATCCATTTTGCTAATAATAGAAGTACATGAACATCAATTTTTCATATATTTCATTGTAAGGATAAATAAATAAGACAAAATCAAAATTTATTTTATTGCAGAAAAAACTTGTCCTTACAATGCAATTCAACTAAATTCAACTGAAAAACTATGTTAACAATCTATTCTAACTCCAAGTTGTAGCTCAAGAATCCATTCTTCAAGTAATGCAATCGAGATCCATTTCTTCATGATCAGATTCAGCTCACTTCTTTTCTCAAGCTTCCTCTTTTTTCTTCAATCCTACAAAACATCAAAATGTAATCTTATCACATCATGTATTAAGAATCTAGAATAGGAACTTAAAAGAGTTAGTTAATGGATTTTACCTGAAGCAGAGCCATACGTCTTGACTCTCCCATATCTTAGATCTCTCAGGTAATTAGGGCAGCTTCGTTTCCAATGCCCCTTCTCTTGGCAATAAAAGCAAATAGACTCCTTTGGCACAACACATCGGACAATCACAGACTTAGTTCTTTCTGGACTTCCAATGTCTATTGAAGTTTGGGAGTTTGATTCACTAGACAAATTTGCTTGACCAGCACGCCAAATCATTACTGATTCAGCAGTTATAAGCAAATAGGTGAGATCAATTAGGGTCACGTCGTGGTCCATCATATAATACTCTCTAACGAACTCACTATATGATTCAGGAAGTGACTGAAGAACCCAGTCAACAGCCAACTCACTTGAAATCTCGACACCCAACATGTTTAACCTATCAATGTATGACTTCATCTCTAAGACGTGCGCACACACAGGTTTCCCATCTTCGTGTTTACTTGCCAAAAGGGCTTGAGTGAGCTTGAACTTTTCAAGCCTTTGAACTTGTGGGTCAGGGAGAATAATTGGAGGAGGTGGAGGAAGTGAAGCATGACTCTCATTTCCTTGATCGTATCTCGGAACGTCATCTTCATTTGGAAAGCTTGTTCCAAAGGATTTGGGAAGACCATTGTAAGATTCAGACATCTACAAAACGGGAGAAAATTCAAGTTAAGTTGATTAGAATTCTTGATGCAACACCCAAATGAAACATCAAGCTAGGATCCAACACAATACTCTACAACCTAGAAGAGGGATGCCGTAATCTAGTTGCAGAATATCTGAAGGTAGGTAAATGACGATTTACCAATTTCCACCATGAAAAACGAAAGGAAGTTTAAGTTTTAAATGAATTGAAACTCCTAGATCTTTTGAGATTCATTGAACTTTTCAATGGCATGTTTAATCTCGATTATGCCCTACTATTTGTGACTGGGATGCCGAGGATCACAAAGAAGGTGTAAATAACCATACGAATCACGTGGTGCACCCAATGTTACTATCACCTAATCAATGTGCCGGTTAGCCACACACGCTCCATTGATCTATGACAAACATCGAGTTACCCTTCGCAACCAATGTCATCCCCAAATTAGTGTGCCGGTTAACCACACACGCTCCACTAACGTTTGACAAGGGTACGAAGTGTAATTCCATGGGTTAGCATACAATTCACATTTTGCCTAAAGTAACTATGATTTGGGAATTTGAAAAAGCATTCAGTTACTTTGTACTTCATTATACTTATAATGGAAGGTTTCTGTCCTATCCTACCCGTTCGGCTAACGACCCTCCACTAGTCAAGAGTGCGGTGGGTAAGAGTGGATACCCATTCAATCGCCATTTTATAGGCAATTTCCTTAAACACCCCTTATAGACTAGCTTCGTGAATGAGGCCTACTAACGGTAAGACTGACTTTTTAGTTATACATATATAATATTAAACTTTTAATGTTATATATAGTATAAGGGTGTATTTTACACTTTTAAAATACCAGGTGGTTTAAATTATACTTTTAATTAACCAAAATCATTATGGATTTATTAAATCTCTTTTAATTATACACTTAATTAATTTAATAAAACCATAAGGGTTTAATTTGAACTTTTCAAAATCAGGGTTTTGGATTTTAGACTTTCAAAATTAACTTTTAATCAACAATTTAAATTTCAAAACTTGAGGGCAAGTTTTGAAACTCTTCAAAACAATTAGGTTTTAATCTCACTTAATTTTTTTTTTTGAATTTAAGACATTTAAATTAAAATTTTTAAATATTAAAACTCTTGATTTAATAATTACCATAAATTAAACAATTAATTTAAATTATTAAATCACAAGGGATTATCTAGATCATGAGGATAATTACCAATTATACATCTAAGATATCCTAATCCCTTGAATCCCTCTCTAAATCTCGAAAATAAGGGATGGGATAATTCAAGATCTTTAATTACCATATTTAACAATTAAAAGATAATTACAAGATATGGGATTATCCAAATCCATAAAATTTAGGATCTAACCTTGGGGAAGGAGGTAATTTCGAAATCCAAGGGTTGGATAACCCTAGATTTCAAAATCTTGGAGGCTAAGGAAAGGATTTGGGAAACCCTAGCAAAAATCGCCATCTTGGGTTTTGCAACCCTAATTGCGAAAATTGCCTAGCCTTTAGGGTTCATTAGCCATAAACCCTAATATGTCAAGTTCATAAAATTGAATAAAAGCTAATTGAAAACAAAAACCAATGGCTCTGATACCACTGTTGGGATTAATACAAACAATCCTATGTGTGCATGCAACCCTAGTATTGGATCTATGTTTTCACTATTAGTTATACAACTTTATGAACACAAAAAGAAACCTGGCATGCTACTATAATTTTCGAAATTCATTTATAAAACTAGAATACATACCTTTTGTTGTTATATAGCAATAACAACTAGTTCCTTGAATTTCCTTAGCTCTTGAAAGCAAGTACCACAAGTGTAGTACCTCTAATGGAGTCACAAACACCATATGCAACTTGGATGAAGAGGAGAAGTAAAGGAGGCACCAAAAACGGCTGGAAACCCTAATTGAAGTGTTCTCCACGTTTTTGGGGCTTAAGGGTCCCTTTTATACATGTAGGCTATTAGGGTTTACAACTAGGAAACCCTAATCTGACTGCTTAGGCCCTAAGCAGCCCATGGACTCCTTAAACATATCCCTTGGACGATTTCTAATGGGCTTCCCATAGAATTCGTTCAACCTATATATTATTAGGTGATCCATAGCCCAATTATAATTATCTTATAATTACAACTTCAGTCCCCTAAGTTTAATTAATCTCTTTTAGCCACAAAATTAATTCTTAATTAATTCTCGACCAATATTAATTAAACAATATGATTTCTCCTTTAATATATTATTCTCATAATATATTAATAAATCATATTTAAACCTTTCTCTCCTTAAATCATCCTACATATTGCTATAGTGAAGGCAACCCAAAAGGACCATGCTCATAATCGGGTCAAGTACATACCAAAACAGTTATGGACTTAGACACTAATCCAACACTTGACCCTCAAGCAGGGTAATGATTCGGTTACTATGGTCACCCGGAAGTTTCATGAGAGGGCAATGTTCTGCCCTGAGTAGGTGTCTACTGAGCAGGCACGGATGAGTCGGTATTTGGGTATTCTGAGGAGGGACATTTGGAAGTTCGTGTCGAACTCGACGTACTGGACATTTGCTGAGCTCCAGGAAAATTCCCGGAAGAGGGAGATTGAGTTGGAGACTCAAGCCAGGGAGGAGGCCAAGTCTCAGAGGATGGATTGGCGGCCGAATTAGTCTCAGCCGGCAGCCGAGCAGACCAAGTTCGCTAATTCGAGGATGGGAGGCCAGAAGGGCCGCACTTGCGGGAAGTGCGGCAAGGGTCATGAGGGGGCCTGTCGATCGGGTGCTTGCTACAAATGTGGCAAGGAGGGGCATATCGTCAGGGATTGCCCCAAGGGATTTATGGTTTGCTTCGATTGCAACCAGACCGGCCATCGGAAGGTCGAGTTTCCTCAGCTACACCAGGGATCTGCACAGAGATCTGCGCCTGATGCTAGGGTTACCGAGATTCGACCGGCGAAGGCCGAGGCTCCGAAGGCTCGAGGGAGAGCTTTTCAGTTGACTGTGGAGGAGGTCCGCACGGCGCCCGATGTTGTGGCTGGTATGTACTCTTTCGTGTATTTACTTTCATGTTGAGATATTGTGCTTATATTATGATATGTGTAGGTACTTTTCTTGTGAATTCTGTACCTGCCTTGGTATTATTTGACTCGGGTGCGAGTCAGTCTTTTGTATCTTTGGCTTTCAGTCAGCACATCAATATTAGTCGGGAGGTGATGAGTCAACCTCTGAGGGTTTCCATAGCTGATGAGAAAGTGGTGTATGCCACCGAGGTGATTCGAGAATGTGTGCTTGAGATTTTTGGCGTCAAGTTCCCAATTGATCTAGTTCCTATCGCGATGGGAGATGTCTGTGTCATCGTGGGAATGTACTGGTTGAGTAAGTTTGAAGCGGTTATTGACTGCGAGAGGTAGCTGGTGACCATACGAGACCCTAGTGGGGGAGTGCTTACTATGTATGGCGAAGGGACCCGGTGTGGGTCAGCGTTTTGCTCGGCTGCCAGGGCGAGACAGAGTTTACAGCAAGGCTGCAGTGGATTCATAGCATATGTGATGGACACACGAGTGGCCGCGGGGAGGCCAAGTTCGATTGACGAGGTCCCGATAGTGTGCGAGTTTCCGGATGTTTTCCCCGAAGAACTATCGGGCATGCCTCCGGAAAGACAAGTGGAGTTTCGTATCGATTACGTTCCGGGAGTAGCACCTATCGCCAAGGCGCCTTATTGCCTCACGCCGCCAGAGATGCAGGAGTTATCCTCACAGATTCAGGAGCTGTTAGGGAAGGGGTTTATTCGACCGAGTAGCTCACCTTTGGGAGCACCAATCCTTTTTGTCAAGAATAAGGATGGTTCACACCGGATGTGTATTGATTACCGGGAGTTGAACAAGTTGACGGTCAAGAACCGGTATCCGATACTAAGGATCAATGATCTGTTCGATCAGTTGCAGGGGGCATCTTGGTTCTCCAAGATAGACTTGAGGTCGGGTTATCATCGGATGAGGTTTCGGGATGAAGATATCCAGAAGACTGCATTCAGAACTCGATATGGACATTATGAGTTTGTGGTGATGCCTTTTGGGCTCACCAATGCCCCAACTGCGTTCATGGATCTCATGAACAGGGTGTGTAGGCCGATGCTGGATCGGTCGATGATCGTATTCATTGATGATATTTTGGTATATTCGGAGTCTAGAGAGTAGCATGAGGAGCATTTGAGGGAGATCCTTGGAGTTCTGAGATCGGAGAGGCTATACGCCAAATTCTCCAAGTGTGATTTCTGGTTATGAGAGGTCCAGTTCCTAGGGCATCTTGTTAACCAGAAAGGGATATTGGTCGATCCGGCCAAGATCGAGGCGGTGATGAGATGGGAGGTGCCGAGATCACCCACTGAGATTAGGAGCTTTCTGGGATTGGCCGACTATTATCGGAGGTTTATTAGGGATTTCTCCAAGAACGCCGTGCCACGTACCAAGATGACCCGGAAGGGTGTTGTATTTTCATGGTGTCCGGAGCAGCAGTCCTCATTTGAGACACTTCGCCAGAAGTTGTGCGAAGCCCCGGTGCTTGCACTCTCGGAAGGGATGGAGGATTTTGTGGTATACTGTGATGCACCAATATCTGGGTTAGAGGTAGTGCTTATGCAAAGGGGACACATGATAGCATATGCATCGAGACAGCTGAAGCCTCATGAGTCGAGATATCCCACCCACGATCTGGAGCTGGGGGCTGTGGTGTTTGCCCTCAAGATCTGGTGTCACTATCTGTATGGGGTTTGGTGTACCATATACACGGACCACAAGAGTCTGAAGTACTTGATGGATCAGCCCAACCTGAATATGCGCCAGAGGAGATGGTTGGATGTGGTGAAGGATTATGATTGTGAGATCCTGTACCACCCGGGTAAGGCTAATGTCGTAGCCGATGCTTTGAGCCGTAAGACGGAGAGCGCCTTGATTCGAGACGTTTGTATGAGGTTGACAATGATGACTCCGGTGTTGGACACCATCTGGGGGGACCAGGCTGAGGCCGTGAGACCAGAAAATCGAAAGAGGGAGCGAGTTGTCGGGCAGGTATCGGAGTTCGTTACCGATAGCCGAGGACTTATGACATTTCAGGGTCGGATTTGGGTACCGTTTGCCGGCGGGACGCGTACCATTTTGGATGGAAGAGGCACATCGATCGAAGTTCTCGATCCATCCTGGGGACACTAAGATGTATCTGGACCTAAGGAAGGAGTATTGGTGGCCCTGTATGAAATGGGATGTTGCATTGTTCGTTGAGAGGTGCCTAACTTGTCGCCAGGTTAAGGCTGAGCACCAGTGTCCGCATGGTAAGCTGCAGCCGCTGGAGATCCCCGAGTGGAAGTGGGAACATATTACCATGGATTTTATCACCAAATTGCCAAGGACTGCAAGGGGAGTCGATGCAATTTGGGTGATTGTGGATAGGTTGACGAAGAGCGCTCATTTTCTTGCTATCAGTGAGAGCTCTTCTGCTGAGAGGCTAGCAAAGTTGTATGTGAGGGAGGTGGTATCGTGGCATGGGGTTCCGATATCGATTGTTTCAGATCGAGACGTGCGATTTACTTCCAGATTTTGGAAGAAGTTTCACGAGGAGTTGGGTACGAGGCTGCATTTCAGTACCGCATACCACCCACAGACAGACGGGCAGAGTGAACGGACGATTCAGATACTTGAGGATATGCTTCGGGCATGTGTTTTGGATTTTGGCGGGAGTTGGGACACATATCTACCCTTGGCAGAGTTTTCGTACAACAACAGCCATCATTCGAGCATTGGTATGCCACCCTTTGAGGTGTTGTATGGGAGGAGGTGTCGGACCCCTATTTGCTGGGGAGAAGCGGGGCAACGTGTACTGGGTAGTACTGAGATCGTGCTTCAGACGACTAAGCAGATATAATAGGTCAGGCAGAGGTTGTTGATCGCTCAGAGTCGTCAGAAGAGTTATGCGGACAAGCGTCGGTCCGAACTCGAATTTCAGGTTAGTGATTTCGTACTCTTAAAGGTCTCTCCTTGGAAAGGAGTGATCCGATTCAGGAAGAGGGTGAAATAGCCCGGGTTCCCAGGTATTAGTTATTTTGTATTTTGTTGGTGATTTGTGAGGAGACTCGGCAAGTTGGAGTCCAAACTCGCTGAGTATGATCGCGGTTATGGGCGCGGGTTCGCGTTCGGACTCGACGAGTCCAAAAATGGACTCGGCGAGTCCACGCTGTTTAATGAAACCCTAATTTCCAGGGTATGAGACTTATTTAAAGGGGCTTATGGCCGTCATTTGCGGCCACCAACCCCAGAGAGAGAACCCTAAAGAGTCTTTGAGCGTTTTGTGAGAGAGAAGAGGAAGATCCTTGATTATTTGTGGGTGTTTTGCTTATAGAAGAGGACCAAGGCAAGAGGAGACCAAAGAAGGTGCTAATCCAGTGATTTCTGAGCTCAGAGACTTCATTTGAGGTAATCATTCATTCCTTTCTCAGTCCTTGGTGTAAATCTTAGAGATAGGGTTTCTTTGTGGCCTTTTTGGAATGATCCATGGAGTAAATGGCCTCTTCTCGTGTTGATACCTTAGATCTAGACCCAAAGAGGTCCAGAGACCCTTTTCCCTCAAGCTTTATGAGTGTTAATGGAGGCCATAAGCTTAGAGTAGCATTCTAGAGACCATATCTTCAAATAAGGCCTTTGAACCTTTGCATGAGCACCAAGATAGTAACTTTACGTGATGTATGAGCTTTGAAGGACTGGATCTATGAGTTATTGGAACAAATCTGACCTCAGGAGTAAGTTTGAGTTGATGCATGGCATAGACTCGCCGAGTCTGAAGAACATACTCGGCGAGTAGCATGAAGATTGTCCATAACCACTTAGCGAGTGGTCTTGCCGAGCTAAGGGGTTGACTCAGTGAGTCAGGGAGAGTCAGAGAGGGTTGACAGGTGGGTTGAGTCAAGCTGGAACTCGCCGAGTTGTTCTTGAGACTCGGCGAGTTGAGTTGTGGTGGCTCGGCGACTGATGCCAGGTGGAACCCGTCGAGTTAGGAAAACACTCGACGTATCGAGAGAGGATCCCAAAGAGTTAGTGGACATGTGTGTACTCACCGAGTCACCGGAGTGCACTCAGAGAGTTGGGTCAAAGTTTGACCTTTGACTTTTGTTGACTTTTAGGGTTGGTCAACAATGTGGCCTTTGGGCCAAGAAGGGGGTAAAATGGTCTTTTACCCTTGAGAGGATGCCAAGAGAGGATAGAGTTTAGTCTCGAGAGTTATGTTCATGAAAGCATTTGCCTTATGTGATAGATGGTGGCGAGTTCAAGATGCAAGCGTGAGGATATCTGCTTCCTGGTTGCCAGGTGAGTCTTCTCACTATACTTTACCTTGAGTAGGTAACCAGAGTTATGTGACAGAGTATTTGTATGCTATGTATGTTATGTGTTGTACTGCATTATTTTTATGTGATTTATGTTGTGCATGTTTACAGAGTTAGA
Organism: Lactuca saligna; assembly: GCF_052625555.1. NCBI lineage: Eukaryota > Viridiplantae > Streptophyta > Magnoliopsida > Asterales > Asteraceae > Lactuca > Lactuca saligna. Next base: position 187,300,243 of record NC_136417.1, on the reverse strand, counting down.
ACCGGAAGGTTCCCAGAGTTAGAACCTGACGGTTCACAGAGTTTGGGTGCACGGACCCACAGAGTTATAGCCTCGAGTGGCTAATATGTGTTATGTGTGGTATTTTGGGGAACTCACTAAGCTTTGTGCTTACAGTGTTTTGTGTTATGTGTTTTAGGTTTCTTTCAGGATCACGGAACGACACTGGCTTGATTGTACACAACATCGAAAGAGTCATATTTTGAGGATCCTGGTTTATTATGCAAGTGAAAATGGAGTTATGTTTTGTAATTCGATTATGAATGAGATTTTAAGAAAAGTGTTTTTAAACAATTAAACCATTATGTTTAAATGAAAATGTAACAGCTCAAATTTTCAAATAAAATTTTCATTTAAAATAAAACATCATTATTCGGCAAAAGAGTTTATTCCAAGTTTATTGCAAAAGTATAAATAATAAATCCTCAAGATCTTCAACAATGGCAGTGTGTACGTGTCACGCCGGCGCCTTCCCACGGTCATCGCTAGTACCTGAAAAACATAAACACAACTAGTAAGCATAAATGCTTAGTGAGTTCCCCAGTATACGACTTACCCACATACGCCTTCCGGCCCGGACCTTTCGGTCCACATAACATTGCCTTCCGGCCCGTAACATAATCGCCTTCCGGCCCATAACATATCGCCTTCCGGCCCGTATTACATTGCCTTCCGGCCCATAGTATTTTGCCTTCCGGCCCATAATAGTATAACACATAACACATATAACATATCACACATAACACATAAGTCATACATCATACCGTTCTTTCTGTCACATAAAGTCACGCCTTCCGGCCCGTATAAGCATACATCACATATAAGCATACATCACATATAAAGCATCTACCTCTCTAGACATAGCATAAATATAACACATACAACCTTCCGGTCACGCAGTCAAACCCTTACGGGTGAAGTATAGTGAGAAGACTCACCTCGTAGTATGCAAGCTATAAACCCTTCGAGCTACTCGCACTCGATCCGCTAATCTGCAGGCTCCCTATAATACCACATACCTTTATTAATGATCGTATCAAACAAGACAACTGACCCTACTAAATTACATACAGGTCAACGGTCAACTTGACCGGACTCGTCGAGTGCAAAGGCAACTCGGCGAGTCTAGACACCCCGACTCCACTCGCCGAGTCTAAAGAACGACTCGACGAGTTCCCGCAGGTCTTCAAGCTACTCGCCGAGTCTGAAGAACAACTCGGCGAGTCCTAGTGAATCTTCAAGCTACTCGCCGAGTCTGATCATTGGACTCGGCGAGTCCTCGCCATGCAATCAATCAACTGCCTCCTGTACTTCGCATGATTCCATAATATATAGATATGGGGCTTCCTGGACCTTCACATATACTATTTCAGGGGTTTAAACACTTGTAACAACACTATAATCTATCAAATCCTTAAATGGGTTTCCTAAACCCTAGATTCGCATACAACGTAAAAGCTACAGATATGATCCGAAGATTACCTGGAAACGTGTTCCCTGTGTCCCCAACCTTCAGAACTCGACCCCTTGAACTTCCTTTGATCACCACCTTGCCTCTCCTTGTCTAACAACCTCTTCAAGCTTCCACTAGCCCTCACCCTTGCTCCAGATGCCCACAGACTCCTAAGTTATCTTCAATCGGCCAAAAGACGAGACATGACGGCCCTAAAGACATTATATACGATTCAGAATCGAAACGGCTAGGGTTTCAGCTGAACAGCGTTGACTCGCCGAGTCCCTAATGGACTCGTCGAGTCCAGACGCGAATCTGTGACCAAGATCGTGGTCCTACTCGGCGAGTCAGGCACCAACTCACCGAGTCCCCTCCTAAATATGCCCCAAAAATAATTTAAAGAAATACCTGAAATTCCGGGCTGTTACAGAAAAATTGTTTTGAAATTTACGGTGTTACAATTTGGTATCAGAGCGTTGGTTTGAGGGATTCGGATGCACCTTCGGGTAAATCTGGACTCAAACTGAGGAAGTAAGAAAAGTTTTCAAAGAAATAATTTTCTAAAGTGAACAAGAGTTCAAAGAGAAAGCGAGAAAGCGAAGTGTGTACAATCAGCCAGAGCCTGAACGGTGATTTCCCAAAATACCATTACTTTTGTGTTATGAGATATTTATGATACACTTTATGAGATATTATTGCATGCTAGAGACAGGCTAGGTATTTCATATGTTAGGACTAGAGTGGCCTGATTTGTGATGCCTTAGCCTAGGAATTGCGGTTATATGCGATGTGATTTTGAGTATGTGATGAGTGAGAATATTTAGTTGGAATCCTTTATGGGATTTAGTAGAGGAGTAATCTAGGGGAGATACCTAGATGAGTACCGTGGTACTTAGCGAAAGAATAGTTAGAACCCGCGAGGGAAAGAGTTGCAGAGTTCGGTGGTACTTTCGAGGATGAGCAGAGCAAGTGGAGTTATCAACCAGAGTGAGTCCTATGTATTCTTTGATGCTTGAATGCTGCTTGCTTCATGATTTGTGGAACTCTCGATGATGGGAGTCAGCTACCAAGCGAATATGACGATATTCAGGAGGTAGATAGCTGGCATCGTTAGGAGCTCTTCAACAGCTGATGGCAGAGAAGTGTGGGAATCTAGGAAGAGCCTAGGGAGTAACCTTAGCCAGATGAATGCGCTGGCAGAATAGAGAATTTCGTTGGGGAGCGAGCACGCGCGACGGAATTGGTGAACGAGAAGGTCGAGCAGCTACTTAGGAGCTCCGGGATAGTCTGTGTGGAAAGTATGGGTAGATGTGGCAGGTAGTATGGGGCCGTACTACTGAAAGTAGAGGACCCATACTTGATACAGGGAGTATTCTGAAGGTTCTAATGAGCGGAATGAGGAGTGATGTTATGGTTCGAGTACCATACATCAGAGCAGATGGAGGAGTGATGTTATGGTTCGAGTACCATACATTAGAGCAGATGGAGGAGTGATGTTATGGTTTGAGTACCATACATCGGAGCAAATGGAGGAGTGATGTTATGGTTCGAGTACCATACATCGGGGCATATAAAGGAGTGATGTTATGGTTCGAGTACCATACATCAGAGCAGATGCAGGAGTGATGCTATGGTTCGAGTACCATACATCAGAGCAGATGGAGGAGTGATGTTATGGTTCGAGTACCATACATCAGGGCAGATGGAGGAGTGATGTTATGGTTTGAGTACCATACATCAGAGTAGATGGAGGAGTGATGCTATGGTTCAGGTACCATGCATCGGAGCGGATCGAGGAGTGATGTTATGGTTCGAGTACCATACATCGTATCGGATTGAGGAGTGATGTTATGGTTTGAGTACCATACATTGGAGCGGATTGAGGAGTGAAGTTATGGTTCGTGTATCATACATCAGAGCATATTGAGAGGAAATGTCATGGGATGAGTACCATGGTTCGTATTGAATGATGCTCGTGGTTCTTCGGTTATCCGATCATGATTGATGAGGTAGAGATTGGATGCTATGGGCCTTAGGCCAGTGGACCATGATTGAGTTCAAAGAGACGTCCCTTGAAGAGGGAGGTCGAGAGCCTTTCAGAGTATTTTGGTAAGGAGCCAGAGGGAGGGAAAATTTCGGTTTGAGTTGAGCAATCAGTCGATAGAGGAGATGTGACCTTCTATGACATGGGTGGTGCTATTTATGCTCGTGTATGAGACATGAGAGGCAAGATGTTTAAGTTTTGGGTTTGGGGGTAAACCGTGCAGGTTGTCATTGAGGATGATTTTCCATCAGAGTATCAGGTAGCATGTGTGCCACGAGGTAGTGATTTACTATGAGTAGATAGTCATTTGGGACTGAGATAGTCGAGGACCACGTTACACCTATTGAGTATAGTAGGGCGTATTGTAGAGGTATCAGTGGGGAGTCCAGTCGAATTTATCAGTGTAGTGGTTTTTCTATCTATATTGGGTATTGAATATGGGAGTGGGTCCCTGTTCTTGGGAAGATCCATGTGATGGAACGTCGGTTGATGAGTCGAGGTGGGGGAGTATGATGATTTCATGGTCCAGTCTATGGGTCAGTGATATTATTGGACATTTGAGTTGTTTGGTTTTGGATTGGTACAAGACTTGGAACGACTAGAGGCAGTCGTGACGAGAAGTTCTTGAGGATTTCATCTGAGGTTCAGAGTATATGAGATCGATTGATTTCCTTAAAAGGGATTATCGAGCATTGTGTAGCACTTTCCAGGGGCAGGTGCGTTATTGCTAGTGAAAATAGTTCGTGAGATTGTTGATGTGTCAGATAGTGATGGTTCAAACCCTAAGTGGGGGAGAACCGGGTGGTTTATTGAGAGAACCAGAGATTTGTGCAAGAGCGGTTAGGGGTTGGATACAGAATCCTGTGACTTGAATTCATGAGATCAGGGTCATTGGTGATCAAGGAAAGGTGCAGGACGGGATAATGCATGTGGTATATGTATGAGAAAAGGATGGGTGTCTCCACGGTAGGAGGTCAATGGTCAGGAATCAGGTGGTGGCCAGAGTCGTTTCAAGTGGAAGACTCATAATGATGGTATGGGCAGTTGAGAACTTCTAGGTTGAAATATGGGTGGAGGATTGTTGAGTAGCCAACTCCCAGGCTGGGATGTGTATTCTTGCTTGGATTTTGAGCAGTAGTGGAAAGGGTTTTGGAGGATCATTAGTGTGTTCTGAAGGGTTAGCGCCTTCCTTGTATTCCAATTGAGTGCTTGGATGCACTGACTTGCGCATTGAGTAAAATAGGAAATTATTGTGGGATTCAGAGGAAATGTATTGATGTATGTGTATGGTACTGGGAGTGTGGGAATTAGTGGTAGGGGCAGGACATTGTGGTGCTCTGTTATGGTGTTCCGTGATTTCTGCGTTTAGCGTCCCGATTTCGGAGTTATTTAGAGTCTTGGGTTTAAGTCGATGAGTGATGTATCATGTATCTACGTTTCCAGTGGGAGCCCTTCGTGTATTGTCATCAAGAGGGACTATTTAAGAAAGTGGATCTCCGCAGAGGTAGGTTCTGTGTTATGACAGTTGCCGCCAGAGTCTGTAATGCATATCAGGGCAAGTGTGTGTGTAACTACCTATGATAGTCTTCGGTGCAGGAGTAGTGAGCTTAATGTGGCATTGTAATGAGAATGAGAGTATAGAGTGAAGCTACGGGGAGCCGTAGTATTCACCAGTCAGAGGGAGTTGTGATGCTATGGGGAGCCGTAGTACTCACACGTAAGAGAGAGAGAGAGAGAGAGAGAGAGAGAGAGAGAGAGAGAGAGAGAGAGAGAGAGAGAGAGAGTAGTGATGCTACGAGGAGCCGTAGTATTCACCAGTCAGAGCGTGTTGTGATGCTACGGGGAGCCATAGTACTCACAAGTCAGAGGGAGGGAGTCGTGGTACTACGGGGAGCCGTAGTACTCACTAGTTAATTGGCGTTGTGATCTACGGGGAGCCATATTATCACTAGTCAGAGACTGTCATAATGTTGCGGGAAGCCATAGAGCCCACTAGTTGTCTAGAGATTATGATGATGGAGTGTTCTCCGATGAGTGCATGATGCATAAAAGTTTTAGGCTTGAGTAGCCCTAGTGTTGAGTTTATGGAGCCAGTGGTTAAACTGGGGCGAGACTGGAGTCTCCGTCTCTATCGGGAAGGGTCAGCAAGGCGCGCGGGAGAATATGCGCAGCAGACGCCAGAGGTTAGAGCTGAGTCGATCTTCGGTTGGATTATACTTTATGGAAAAAGGGAATTTCGTGACTTGCGTGTTGCTGGGCCGTGATGGTAGTCACGGGGAGGAAGTTAGTGAGATATTTTGGATCATGTTATGTGTGACCCTTGGGGGTTCAGTTGTGGGGCCAATAGCTGACCTGGTGATCAGTATCGAAGAAGAATATGAGAAATGAGCTAGAGTTTGCCATAGGTGATGTCTGTGGACACTTCGGAATGAGCGAATGATTCAGACACTCGAGGATATGCTTCAGGCATGTGTATTAGATTTCAGGGGGGGGGGGGGGAAATTGTGGCTTGTATTTGCTCTTGGCAGAGTTTTCCTACAACAGCAGCCATCATTAGTGCATCGGTATGCCACCCTTTGTGCTGTTGTAGGGAAGGAGGTATTGGACCCCATTTGCTAGGGAGAGGTAGGGCAACGTGTGATTGGAAGTACAGAGATCGTGCTTCACACGTCAAAGCAGGTATAACAGGTCAGGTAGAGGTTGTTGACCTCTCAGAGTCGCTAGAAGAGTTATGCGAATAGGCATCGATCCTAGCTTGAGTTCCAAGTCGGCGACTTTGTGCTCCTGAAGGTCTCTCCTTGGAAAGGAGTGATTCGATTCAGGAAGAGGGGCAAGTTGGGGCCCCCGATATATTGGTCCATTCCGGGTGGTCGCGAGGGTAGGCAGGGTAGCCTATCGTTTGGAATTGCCAGCAGAGTTGGGGCAGATTCACGACACTTTCCACGTGTCGCAATTAGGGAAGTGTATAGCTGACGAGTCGACGGTAGTGCCATTAGAGGACATTTAGGTGGATGCGAGCCTTAAATACGCAGAGAGACCAGTCGCAATTGTGGACCGGAAGGTCAAGGTTTGGAGGAGAAAGGAGGTACCCTTGGTTTTGGTTCAGTGGCAACATCGGAAGGGGTCCGAGATGACTTGGGAACCGGAGCGTGAGATGTGTGAGTAGCATCCAGAGTTATTTGCAGAGCGAGACTTCGAGGGCGAAGTCTAGTTCTAGTGGGGGAGAATTGTAACAGGGCGGGTTCCCATGTATTAATTATTTTATATTTTGTTGGTGATTTGTGAGGAGACTCGACGAGTTGGAGTCCAAACTCACCGAGTATGATCGCGGTTATGGGCGCGGGTTCGCGTCCGGACTCGGCGAGTCCAAAAGTGGACTCGGTGAGTCCACGCTGTTTAATGAAACCCTAATTTCCAGGGCATGAGACTTATTTAAAGGGGCTTATGGCCGTCATTTGCGGCCACCAACCCCCAGGAGAGAACCCTAAAGAGTCTTTGAGCGTTTTGTGAGAGAGAAGAGGAAGATCCTTGATTATTTGTGGGTGTTTTGCTTATAGAAGAGGACCAAGGTAAGAGGAGACCAAAGAAGGTGCTAATCCAGTGATTTCTGAGCTCAGAGACTTCATTTGAGGTAATCATTCGTTCCTTTCTCAGTCCTTGGTGTAAATCTTAGAGATAGGGTTTCTTTGTGGCCTTTTTGGAATGATCCATTGAGTAAATGGCCTCTTCTCGTGTTGATGCTTTAGATCTAGACCCAAAGAGGTCCAGAGACCCTTTTCCCTCAAGCTTTATGAGTGTTAATGGAGGCCATAAGCTTAGAGTAGCATTCTAGAGACCATATCTTCAAATAAGGCCTTTGAACCTTTGCATGAGCACCAAGATAGTAACTTTACGTGATGTATGAGCTTTGAAGGACTGGATCTATGAGTTATTGGAACAAATCTGACCTCAGGAGTAAGTTTGAGTTGATGCATGGCATAGACTCGCCGAGTCTGAAGAACATACTCGGCGAGTAGCATGAAGATTGTCCATAACCACTTAGCGAGTGGTCTTGCCGAGCTAAGGGGTTGACTCAGTGAGTCAGGGAGAGTCAGAGAGGGTTGACAGGTGGGTTGAGTCAAGCTGGAACTCGCCGAGTTGTTCTTGAGACTCGGCGAGTTGAGTTGTGGTGGCTCGGCGACTGATGCCAGGTGGAACCCGTCGAGTTAGGAAAACACTCGACGTATCGAGAGAGGATCCCAAAGAGTTAGTGGACATGTGTGTACTCACCGAGTCACCGGAGTGCACTCAGAGAGTTGGGTCAAAGTTTGACCGTTGACTTTTGTTGACTTTTAGGGTTGGTCAACAATGTGGCCTTTGGGCCAAGAAGGGGGTAAAATGGTCTTTTACCCTTGAGAGGATGCCAAGAGAGGATAGAGTTTAGTCTCGAGAGTTATGTTCATGAAAGCATTTGCCTTATGTGATAGATGGTGGCGAGTTCAAGATGCAAGCGTGAGGATATCTGCTTCCTGGTTGCCAGGTGAGTCTTCTCACTATACTTTACCTTGAGTAGGTAACCAGAGTTATGTGACAGAGTATTTGTATGCTATGTATGTTATGTGTTGTACTGCATTATTTTTATGTGATTTATGTTGTGCATGTTTACAGAGTTAGAACCGGAAGGTTCCCAGAGTTAGAACCTGACGGTTCACAGAGTTTGGGTGCACGGACCCACAGAGTTATAGCCTCGAGTGGCTAATATGTGTTATGTGTGGTATTTTGGGGAACTCACTAAGCTTTGTGCTTACAGTGTTTTGTGTTATGTGTTTTAGGTTTCTTTCAGGATCACGGAACGACACTGGCTTGATTGTACACAACATCGAAAGAGTCATATTTTGAGGATCCTGGTTTATTATGCAAGTGAAAATGGAGTTATGTTTTGTAATTCGATTATGAATGAGATTTTAAGAAAAGTGTTTTTAAAAATTAAACCATTATGTTTACATGAAAATTTATTTTGAAATTTACGGTGTTACAATTAGGGCCTCGATATATTAGACCATTCAGTGTAATCGCGAGGGTAGGCAAGGTAGCCTACCGTTTGGATCTACCTGCGGAGTTGGGTCAGATTCACGACACTTTTCATGTGTCGCAGTTGAGGAAGTGTATAGCCGACGAGTCGGCAGTGGTACTATTAGAGGATATTCAGGTGGATGCAGGCCTGAACTATGTGGAGAGATCGGTGGCAATTAGGGATTGGAAGGTCAAGGTTGAGGAACAAGGAAGTGCCTTTGGTGCACGTGCAGTGGCAACACAGGAAGGGGTCAGAGCTGACTTGGGAGTCGGAGCGCGAGTTACGTGAGCAGCATCCTGAGTTGTTTGTAGAATGAGACTTCGAGGACGAAGTCTAATTCTAGTGGGGGAGAATTGTAACATCAGGAATCCCAGGTATATTATTTAAATATTTATTTTTGGATTATGTGAAGGAACTCAGCGAGTTGATGCGTAGACTCGCCGAGTAGGGTCGTGGTTGATCATCTGGGTTCGCATTGGACTCGGCGAGTCCATTAGTGGACTCGGCGAGTCCACGCTGTTTACTGAAACCCTAATCCTCCGGGTTAGAGCCTATTTAAGGGCACTCTTAGCCTTCCATTGTGGCTACCAGTCCCTTAAGATCACCCTTAGTGATCTATATCGCTTGAGAGCAAGGAACAACCACAATTGATCTTTCTATCCTTGGTTTGGCAAAAAGAAGGTGATCAAGAGCAAGAGGAGGCTGAAAGAGGTGTGATTCAAGTGGTTTCAGAGTCTAGAGACTTCAACTTGAGGTATTCATTCGGACCTTCTTCAGTTTGGTATTGAACTTAGAGATTAAGGTATTCTAACCTCTTGTGAGGATGTTTATGTGGAGCAATTGGTCCCTTATCGAGTCTATGCTTTGGATCTGGACTTAAAGAAGTCCAGAGACTTCAATCCATTAAGCTTTATGAGTCCATGTGAGGTGATTGGACTTAGGTTGCCATTTTTAGGACTAAATCACCATTTGATGCCATTATGTATATATATAAGCATCAAGTTTCAAGCTTTACGTGATTATATTGCTTGGGAAGGTTAGATCTATGGATTTGAGGAACAGATCTGACCTCAGGAGGTCAATAGTTCTTGTGGATGGCATGTACTCATCGAGTTGTTCTTAGGACTCGGCGAGTAGAGTCAGGGTAGCCCCATGATTCTTGCCTGGGGACACATCGAGTAAAGGGAGGGACTCGACGTGTTAACTGGGACTAACGAGTTAAATGGACGCAGGTGGACTCGCCGAGTTGCCCAAGTGCACTCGCCGAGTCGGGTCAAAGTTTGACCGTTGACTTTGGTTGATTTTTAGGGTTTGGTTAGCAGTGTGGCCTTTAAGCCAGAAGAGGGGTAAAATGGTCTTTTACCCTTATAAGGATGTTAAGAAAGGGTGGAGTATAATTATATTTATGGGAGTATTTGCTTTTGTGTGTTTAGGCGGAGGCTAGATCGTATTTCTACCGAGTCAGTGATTTACCGAGATATCAGAGGTGAGTCTTCTCACTATATTGTACCTGGAAGGGTACCTATGTGTGACCGGAAGGTCGGATATGCTATAAGATGTATGCATTGTATGTGATTAGTTAACCTTTTTGTATGTGCTATGTATGCTATGTTTGTTATGGGCCGGAAGGCATTGTGATGTGGACCGGGAGGTCGACACAAGTAGGACCGGAAGGTTTACTGGGTTGGGACGGAAGTCCCCTGAGATGCATGGACCGGAAGGTCATGGCCTGGAAGGGCGTACGTGTGTAAGTGGTATTTTGGGGAACTCACTAAGCATTTATGCTTACAGTTGTTGTGTTATGTGTTTCAGGTACGAACGAGGACCGTGGGAAGGCGCCAGCATGATCTGTACACATTGACGGAAGATTTATTTTATGATATTGGGATGTATTTTTATTATAATGATATTTGTTAAATATGAGATTTGAGAATATTATATGATGGTTTATATTGCTTGAAAAATGAAAAATTGTTTTGAAAATTCACGTTGTTACAGTTGGATCATGGAAGGAGAGACTACAACTGGTGTATAGCAGCTAAGAGTGACTGTAAGACTATGGTTGGATCATAGAACTCACATGGTTGAATCAAACATGTCATCATATGTTTAGTCATTCATCTCTTTAGAATTAAAAGGTTGTGAGGCTTGTGTTGATATATAGGCTAGGTTAGCCTTTGCCCATTGGGATTTTGTTTAGAGTTCGCTGCACACTAGTGTGTGCGGGCATCCATTTTAGTAGTTATTTGTGGAATTAACTCTTCAGTCCATCCGTTTGATGGAGGAAGATTGGTACGGATCTCGGTCGGATCAGACCTATGACATCGCCGGTTGGCAAGGTTGATGTATATGATTGCTTTGTTCTCTAGGTTGGCGGGCGCAACCCTAGAGCCTTCAGGTTATGGGTAAGATTTATCTTCTATCAAGGTTGGATAGAAGCAATTTTAGGTTATTATATCAATTCCGAACTAGGTCTGTGAACTTTGGTCAACATGGTTGAGGTTCGGGTGGCTCTATCTATCAGGAAGTCATACATGGTTTTGGAGTCCATGGATTATGGTAAGAAAGTTAGTCCTTCTCGATGTGATTTACTTGTGAGGCGTTAGTGTCATATATTCGGTGAGTCACGTATTTCCTGCTAATGGTTAAATTGGTTTTTATGGTTAAAGGTAAGTGTCTGATTTAAGCATTGTCCTAGTGCTGCTGCTATCATGAATTCAATCTTCTAGAAGTTTTAGCTCGGGTTTGGTTATACACTTGGTTTTAGGAATCCTTTTGTTTGTGATTGAAGCTTCTTTCACTCGAAGTGTATTTGGATTATGGAAGGAATTAGGCTTGGAAGAATCCACATGGGGTTCATAGGGTGTACATACATATTTATAAGGACTAATTTCGAGGACAACATCTAATTTAAGTGATAAGGACTGATTTCTATGATGAAATCTAAGTTAAGTGGGGGATAGTTGTAACACCTGTTACCCAAATTGGATCAGTGGATTGTATAAAGGAGTCAAAGGCATGGTTTTTGTAACGCCCGCATTTCCGGGATAAGCATTATCATTGATGTAATAGTTTAGGTTAACCCTTGTAACTCTTTTTGAAGTGTTAATGATGAAATATTTAAGTATTATATGTTATGTGCTTAATTGTGTGACTTAACTTAATCAAGACTAAAAATAAGCATCAAAATGAAATGTTATATAAAGCCGATATCTATGGATAATGTTGTAGTGGTTGAAACTAGGTTTCCGAATATATAAAGAATGCCGAAATCCGAGTTATAACGAAGAAGTTATGACCTGTCGAAGTTTCACGACAGAACCGACAACGCTGAATGACGTAAAAAGTGAAATTTACGTTAGTGCGATATTTAGCCTTAGTGATCTAAGCGAATGTTGTAGAGTTCTTTAAACCGAGAGTGTGCATAAAAAGAACGGCTAAATCTGACTTCGTACGAGGAAGTTATGATTTTTCGAAGTTTCGACTTAGCGATATGCAGCCCGAATACTCGAAATAGAGATCGAGTGATATTTAGCCAAAAATTTATAAATGAGAATTTAAGATCTCATTGATAGTACTCCAACGATAAAAAGACAGACGAAAACGGAGTTCAGATGAAGGAGTTATGAATTTCGAACAGAGTTTTCGTGTCCCGGCCTACTAAAAATACTATATAAGTAATATACTTATAATATATTAAAAATAAATTCAAAATTAGTCAATGGAGTCTAATCGAGAGTTGTAGAGCATAATCTCACCTTCGCGTCGATATAAAGAACGTTGAAAATGGAGTGCATATGCGAAAGTTATGAATTTCTGAAGTTCGGGGCGCGAACCCCAAAGCTGTGTCAGAGACCACGACGTGGCAAGTAGTGCCACGACGTGACAAGTCTTCTGAAACCTCCGGCAGTCCCCCAGATGCAACTTGCGATGACGTATGTAGTGACGACTAAGCCCACGACGTGGAAAAAGGGTGCCACGACGTGGTAAGGGCCAAATTTGCCCTATAAATAGATTTGAAGGGCCAGCCATTTAGGGTTGCTATTTTCTCTACTGTCTCTCCCGTTTTACCTCGATTTATGTGCAATAAATATCCCGAAGCAAGTCCCGAAGCCCCGAAGATCCTGAGAAGTGCGATTCTCGAGCCGAAGCTCTGCTCGCGAGAAGTTCGATTTTTGTGAAGATCTTCCAGATCTGCTGAGGATTACTACTACTGTAAGTCGTAGTGCTGTCCGATCATCTTCTGATCAAGTGAGTGTGTGGTTACTTTCTTCCAATACAATATTATGAAGTATTTTATATAAAATACATGCTATGTGTATATATTTTGTTGTTATATGTGTGAATGTATATTCACTCTCTTCTATCTCATAGATCTGATTTATTCTCTATGATATACGTGTTATGTGTGTGTGCCTCATCTGTTATGTGGAATATGTATTGATTAAAGCATGCTATACAGGTTTTTAAACTATGTATAAAAATGTATATTTTTATCTACTAATATGTTGGGTAGAACATGGGTAGATAGTTGGTGTGTAATAAATAGATGAGAGGCCTTGTTGTTCTTTTGATTCAGTCATCTAGCGGAGTTTAGATGACGACCACAGACTTTTCTAGATAGTCTTGTGGAATGCTAGCAGGCTCGCCACCTGTAGGTGTTAATGAACTTGGGTGTTCATTCGCTGTACTCCATCCCCCTCATGGTTGCCTTATTTGACTTATATTGCTGAGGAACCCCCGAAGCATGTGTTGTCGCCCCGATGAAATATTCTTAGACTAGGTCCCTTATGTTAGTTGTCTTAGGGATGTAAAGTGAGAATAACGGGAATGGGTAATTAGGTTATTGTTGGTTGGTGGAATTAAATATAATTATTTATTGTGGGTTGAAAACCCTATATGCTCACCAGGCTCCCAAGCCTGACCCACTCAGTTTCTTTGTATTACAGGTAGTGGCGCCAGAGCATAAGTTGGATGACTTGTCAAATTATTTTTGGATTATAGACCCGTTGTTGTAAATAACTGTTGTAAGGTCTATATTTAAATGTTTATGTTTTTGGTCTGTTTATTGGAACATGACATCCCGAGTATTGTAATATAATGAAAAATACATTGCTTTAAGAAATGCTTTGGTAAATCTTATTTTATCATACTTTGTTTTTGGGAACAAATTCCGCAACTCTTTCAAATCAAAAGGATTTACTCTGAAATTATTTTAAAAGCATAAATGAAAATCGGTCTTTTCTGGCCGTGATTTTAGCGATGTCACAGTTTTTAAGGAAAACTGTATGCCACGATGTGACATGATTGGATGATTGAATTGATATTATAACAATGGAAACCAGTCAATGGAGGTTAGAAAACCAATCCATAATCAATATTTCTCATCAAATTTGACATCGAGGATTTAACCAATTCACAAAATCGATTTCTAGGTTGAAAGGGAGAGAAATCATACCTTATAAGCTCCTGTTTTATTCCGTTCATTGCTTGGTTGCTTCATTCTCCACTTGAATCAAACCTCAGATGCATTAATGGAAGAAAATCACCATCGTAAAGTTCCTATCTTGCTAAACATGTTTGAGAGATAGATAGATAGATAGATAGATAGATAGAGAGAGAGAGAGAGAGAGAGAGAGAGAGAGAGAGAGAGTTTGCATCTTATTTTCCCATGTTTTCACATTTGGCCCTTCTAGTTCACATCTTTTGGCAAAAACTTACAAAACCTCAATATCTATGGTTTTAACATACGTTTTGACATAATAAGTCCTTCTCCATCCATAATATAACTCTTGTGACCCCTTTCATTTATTGATTTAACCCTTTGGTCAACTTACTTTGCTAACTTGATACTTTTTCCCCTTTAACTTTAAAATGTCACCATTTTCGCTTCTAACTTTCTAAACATCATATCAACTAATGATATGATTATCCGTTGATGATTTAATTATATAAATCATATTTCATTTATTTACGTTATTAATTTAAGGATCTAGCCTTAAATTTTTAGGATGTTACAATTATCTACCCGTTGTCGTCTTGGGAAATACATTGTTGGCCACTCATTTGAATTGTATCCCATCACTTCTCCATTTACTCAATGACCACAACTGATGGGTTTTGAGCATTACATCAATCCTATGGTGTACCTGTAGACCCTAAAGCTTTGGATCTAGTTCGTCTAATTGTACATGCAATAATCATCCAAAGCTAATGAACCCTAGATCTAACATACTATAATCGAAGTCACCTATGGATATAGGGTTTAGATCTTATCTTGATTGTTATGTAGCAATAACAATCACAATCCTTCTTGATCTTGACTTCTGAAAGCCTAGTGCCCCAAGTGTTTCACCTCTAATGAAGTCACGAAACACCACTAGAAATAAGGATGAATTTTGAGAGGGGGGAAGAGGCATAAAATTCATCCAAGGGATCTCTTAGAAGGTTAGGAACGATTTTAGGGAGCCTTGGGGTTCTTTTTATAGTTAAGGCTCCTAGGGTTTACACCTTGGAAACCCTAATTCCATTGCTTAGGCCCTAAGTAACTCATGTATCCCCATATATAATGCCTTGGACGAAATTATATGGGCTCCCCATAGATATTCGTCCATCATATGCTAATAGGATCCATTAGCCCAAACTACAACTATTACTGATTTACATAATCAGTCCCCACTAATTTAATTAGTCTCTTTTGATCACCAAATTAATTCCAAATTAATTTTTGATCAATACTAATTAAATAATATTATTTCTCTTTTAATGTACCATTCTTATAAAATATTAATAAATCATAATTAATCCTCTTTCTCCTTAATTTATCCTATCAGTTGCTATTGTGAAGGAAATCGAAAAGGACCATGCTCATAATCGGGTCAAGTACATACCAAAATATTTATAGGCTTAGACACCTAATCCAACAGTCTACCACTTGGATAAGTCTAATAACTATTTTGCAAGTATGACTTCAGAACCTGATTAGCAATCGTAGCTTTCAAAAGCCGTTTGTCAAACTCTGATCTTATCAGTAACGCATCCTTTAGATAGGGGATCATATATTCCTCTATTCTAGATATCGTATAAATTGAGACATGGATTTAAATCATACTCTCTATTCATGTGTTGTTTCCCGATTTCCGATTTATGACAAATGACAACAAACTACAATTGAACACATCAACTTAGTCCAGGCTTGGCCAAGCACTTAGGGTGTCATCACTATATCATTGAGGTGCCTCAAAATATCGCTTTTATCCTACATTGGGTAAAAGGAATGGACAAACTTTGACTCAAATGCTTGCTTGTATTTACTCATCAAATTACACACAACAATATGTTTTATAATACCAAGTTACCGGTACGTTTTCATATATTAATGTGCAACCGACTCACAACTACAACTCACATGTCTTCGTTTGAAGAATATAATATATTATCATCTCACTAATCACTCGTGATAAAATCCATGAAGCGATTAGTCATGAACACTGCAACAGACTTTTGGTATGTCTAAAGCGCTTCAGACAATCTACATTAGAATTCTTGACAATCTTGCCTCAATACCTACTTCTAAAGTATGATCGACTATGGATGGTTTGAATAATCTTATTTTCGGGGAGTCAAAACTTGCGAAATGAAACACAAGAATGATCGAATCCAATATGGCCTCAAACTTATGAGTATAAATAAAACACCTTTTATCTGGTCACCATATTAATTTCACATCATTCATTGTATAATGTTTCAGATAACCAACTTATTACTTGAATTATAACAACAATTGTCACATGCTACAGGTATGCACACTATGTTTACCTATGGTCCATACTTTGTGAAATAGATCAATTGAACACATTTCCAACGATACCCATTTCACAATTTCTAAATCCCTATCACGAGTGTAAGAATACCAAATTCTAGCCACTATCATTATGTGTTAGATTCTAACATTCTATGCAATGATCATTCTGTAGTGTCATAGCACCAAAGTCACAAAAACTTTGTCAATGAAATTACAAAGTGCTCTATTGTAAATTGCTACAAGACAACTCCATAAACATTAAGTCTCACATTCAAAGTACATTCCTTTGAACATCTTACTTTCATAAAAGTTTCTAATCTACACATAGATCCTTAATATCCAACTCCGATTATGGAAACATTTCCATATTTTCCATATGACAACTCATTCTTAATAGAATCCTATCTATAACAATGTCGATATGATCCATTCATTACTATATTTCCAACTGCCCACAAGTGACCAATCTTTAGCGAACCTTAGATTGTCCTTCACAGTTGTTTAATTATTTTAGTCATATTTGGTTCTAGTCCTTTTTCCCTCTTAATGCCCTAGTCATTTGGAATAGACATAACGATTGAATATTACAGCATATGCAATCGATCCTATACCAGAAGCGTATGGGACATGAGTCATGAAAAACATGATACTTTACCAGTTTCTTGCTATAATATTTCCATATATAGAATTCTTTTAAGTTGAACCTTTTCAACATAACATCCATATATGTCCTTTGACTAAATTTGATTAAAATTTCTTGATCTAAGGTTTTAGATTTGAAATGAAGTATAATATTCTTTCCTTTAATTATAGTAAAACAACCTTTCAACCAATGCAACTTTGCAAAGTGAAACTTTTGTTTTCTATAATCAATGTTGCTAACTTGCAACACTTAACATAATAATCATACTCCCAGTAGCATGATAATTGTAGCTTTACCAGCATAACACTTATGCTCCCACTAGCTTTGATATGTATTCATAAATTAGCTGGACTTCTGGAAATCAATACTTATTGACTTCCTTAACCAAATTACATATTTTTGATACGAGATGCTTCGATAAGACTTTATCTAAGCTTCTCAAACTCATACACCTTTCCTTCGACAACTCATATGTGTGTCTGAACGAATTTAGAACTTAAAATAATAAGTCCCAAATGTTCAGACTAATAGCCAAATCTCACAAGTTGAACTATGAAGAGGGATGTCGTAATCATAATTGAATTTGAGAATGCAATTTACATAATTCTATCTCCTTAAAGTCTTCTTAGTGAAAGCGTTTCCTCACAATCATTTTCATGAAGCGGAGAGAAACCTTATGACACTTAGATTTTATCGTGTATGTGTTCCTATCAATGTGAATTTGTCATAACCATAATCGCAAGACAATTTTTGTGACAAATCCAAACTCATATGGACTGAACTTGTTCAATCTTTATTTCTTTCCACCTGGCAGCACAAGGACCTACTGTAACGACCCAAAATACGACCCAAAAATTTTCTTTAAACAACACTAAAAGCTAACAATCATCCATAATATATAATGTAACCGTATGTAACAAATCCAAAAAGTTATAATAGATGTGTCATGACAAGAGAACTATATCAACATATCATAGTATTTGGAACAAACTCCCAGGATAAAAGAAACTGAAGTTGTGGTGTGTGCGATGCCATCAACCCGAGCTCTTCCCTTTGCTTGCGGAAGTACCTGAAACCAAAACTGAAACTGTAAGCAAGAAGCTTAGTGAGCTCCCCCAAACTACCACATATCATACAATAACATATAAAGCACATACTGGGCCTTGCCCACTGCATCAGACCGAAATTCAGAAACTGCATCGGAACGAAGTCCGAAAACTGCATCGGACCAAAGTCCGTAAACTAACCAGGGCCTTGCCCTCTGCATCGGATCGAAGTTCGGAAACTGCATCGGACCAAAGTCCAGAACTAACTGGGACCTTGTCCCCTGCATCGGGCTGAAGTCCGGAACTAACTGCATCAGACTGAAATTCAGACCTGACTGGGACCTTATCCCTTGCATCGGACCAAAGTCCGGAAACTGACTGAGCATAACATAGCATAGTATAAACATATCAACGAGCATAAACACATATATTGCATACTGCATCAGACCGAAGTCCAGAACACATAACACAAAGACATCAAACACACTAAACTACTGCATCAGACCAAAGTCCGGAACTGCTGCTAACTAGATGGGCCGACATTGTGGCTGTAGACCCGTTCCTACTGGAAAGAAAACTCACCTCGTAAGGTTGGCTGCTGAGATGCTAACTCTAACTCTGGCTGGCTACTGCTCCGGGACTGTCCGACTACAAATCCCACAAACACTAGGTCAGGTACTGATAAACGCCCTTAGAGTAAAATGACTGTTTTACCCCTGGTCAACGTCAACTTCCAGTTGACTGGACTTCAGATTCAGGGCGCAGACTCGCCGAGTCCCTCCATTACTAACTCTAACTTTAACTCACCGAGTCCCCTTCCCCATTCACCAATTCACCCTGAACTCACTAACGAAGAAAGACAGAGGACTCACAACTCGACTCCTCGAGTCCGAAGAACAACTCGCCGAGTTCTAGCGTGCATATTTCATACAATCGATCCCAATCCATTCCAGAGCATCTAACTCGTAGATCTAAGCTCCTGGGACCATCTGAACACGTAAAGTTGCTAACTTTACGTGTCACTACGAAGGAATGAAGTTATTTCACTCAAACTCTACTTTAATCAGGAAAACTCATCTAACTCGCTGAGTTGTATGAACAACTCATCGAGTCTAAGGCAATCTTCATTAGACTCGCCGAATTGCTCATCCAACTCGTCGATTCCACGGCTATCTTCATATGACTCGCTGAGTCAACCTTGCGACTCGCCGATTCCATTCAATCCTTTTTCCATACAGACTTGTTTTGAGCCATGCAGTGGCTCCAAATCACAGATGCAAGCTTCTAGGGCATGCTTATCACATAAAGTTGCAAACTTTACGTGCATGCATGGCTTTAAAGGCTTCAAATGCCAAAGCTAGGCTCTTAATGGGGTTCTAAGCTCAAGAGGGACCTCAATCATGACCACAACTAAAAGTTTACACTTCAAGAATACAATGAGGGTCCAGATTTGAATGATAACCTGATCATAACGCTTTATCACAAAGGATTTGGTTTTAGGCTTAAAAGCAACAATTTGGGGACAAACAAGATCTACTAGATCAATAAGCAAGATGGAGACTTTATTACCAGAATAGATGACCACAAATGAGTGTGTTCTAGATCTACTTCCTCTTCCTTGAACTCTTCAACCTTCTCTTTATTCTACTTGCTCCAAAGTTCCTTCACACAGTAACAATCACTCACACACTCTTTAAGGGGGCTAGGGTTCGGTAGAGGATGCTCTAAGGGTGATGGAGGCGATGTTGGGGCGCATTAATGCGTTTAAATAGGGTGCAAACCCTTAAAATTAGGGCTTCATCCAGACAGGCGGACTCGTCGAGTCCCAACGTATGGACTCGTCGAGTAGCCAACTCAATTTGCGTGATCATCCTGTCTCTACTCGACGAGTCGGGCTACAGACTAATCGAGCACCCCTTAATAAATGAAAATACTTTATTTAAATCACATACTAGAAATGAGGTGTTACAACTCTCCCCCACTTATCTTTGACTTCATCCTCGAAGTCTGCTGCTGCTGTATCTGAAAATAACTCTGGATAATGCTCCCTCATCTCCCCCTCGGACTCCCACGTCCACTCTGAACCCTTTCGGTGCTGCCACTGCACCTTCACTAACTAAACCACCTTGTTCCTCAAGGTCTTCGTCTTTCGATCTAAGTTCGTCACTGGTCTCTTGATATAATTCAGGCTGCTATCAACCTGAATATCTTCCAAGGGTACAACTGCTGACTCGTCCACCAAACACTATCTCAACTGAGAAACATGGAAAGTGTTGTGGATCTGGCTAATCTATGCCGGAAGATCCAACCGATAAGCAACCCGACCCACCCGGTCTGAAACCCTAAAAGGACCAATGAACATGGGGCCCAACTTGCCCCTCTTCCGAGACCTGATAACACCCTTCCAGGGTGATACCTTCAGGAGGACCATATCGCCCACCTGAAACTCCAAGTCCGAACACCTCTTATCAGCGTAACTCTGTGGTCTTGAGCACCACCTCGGTGCTCTTGATGACTCGCTAACCGACCTCGCCCCAACAAATCGGGGTCCTGCACTTCCTTCCGTAGAGCATCTCAAAAGGACGACGGTCAATGCTAGCGTGTTAACTTTTGTTATACGAAAATTCCGCTAGGGGAAGATATGTATCCCAACTACCAATGAAGTCTAGAACACATTCCCGAAGCATGTCCTCAAGAGTCTGAATCGTCCTCTCGCTCCGCCCGTCCGTATGGGGGTGGAAAGAGGTGCTAAAATGAAGATGAGTCCCCATCTCATCATGGAACCGCTTCCAAAATCTGGAAGTAAAACGAACGTCTCGATCTGACACTACCGAAACAGGCACTACGTGTCGTGCCACTACCTCGCTCACATAGATTTCGGCTAGCTTCTCAGCCGATATGCTCTCCTGGATTGGTATAAAATGTGCGCTCTTGGTCAACCAATCCACTATGACCCAAATTGAATCCACTCCCCGTGTGGTCCTGGGAAGCTTAGTGATAAAATCCATGGTAATGTCCTCCCATGTTCATACGGGAATGTCTAATGGCTGCATCTTGCCATGGGGTCTCTGGTGCTCTATCTTGACCTTCCTGCAGGTCATGCATCTCTCCATATACCATGCGACATCTCGCTTCATGCAGGGCCACCAATAGTCAGGTCGAAGATCTCTATACATCTTCGTTGCCCCTGGGTGAATGGAAAATCGAGACTTATGGGCCTCGTCCATCAACACCTGCCATACTTCGCCCCAGTACGGTACCAAAACCCTCCCATGAAGGGTCAACAATCCCCGACTAACATAATCAAAGGAAGCTACCTGGCCCACGATCCTCTCACACTTCTGCCTCCTCCTTGAGGCCCTCGACTCGTGCCTCCCTGATCTGCTCCAATAATGGAGTAATCACCGTCATCCTCAAGCATATATCCCTGATCGGTGCCGCTGCCACCTTGCAGCTTAGGGCATTGGCCACTACATTGGCCTTCCTCGGGTGATAAAGGATCTCACAGTCATAATCCTTCACCACATCTAACCACCAACGCTGACTCATGTTAAGATTCAGCTGGTCCATGAGGTATCTCAGACTCTTGTGATCTGTGTAGATGGTACAACAGACCCCATAAAGGTAGTGTCTCCAAATCTTGAGGGCGAACATCACTGCCCCCAACTCCAAACCATGCATCGGATAGTTAGCGTCGTGGGACTTCAACTATCTGGAGGCGTAAGCTATCATATGCCCCCGCTGCATCAACACTGCTCCCATACCCGTGATCGAGGCATCATAGTAGACTAAAAAATCATCCACTCCCTCTGGCGGGGTCAGAATCGGTGCCTCGCACAATCACTGTCTAAGAGCCTCAAATGCCGCCTGTTGCTCAAGCCCCCAACGAAACACCACCGACTTCTTGGTTACCCGGGTGAGTAGAACTTCTATCTTGGAGAAATCCTATATGAATCTCCTGTAGTACCCTGCCAATCCTTGGAAGATCTGAATCTCAGATGGAGACCTCGGGACCTCCCACTGCATCACGACCTCGATCTTGGTCGGATCTACTAGAATATCCTTCTGGTTGACGAGGTGACCAAGGAACTGCACCTCGCGCAACTAGAACTCGCACTTGGAGAACTTTGCAAAAAGTCTATCCCTCCTCAGTGTCTCTAGCACCTCTCTCAGGCGCTCCACGTGTTGCTCCTGGGTCTTAGAGTAAACCAAGATGTCATCGATGAATACTATCATAGACCGATCCAACATCGGCCTGCATACGCGGTTCATGAGATCCATGAATACGGTTGGAGCATTGGTGAGTTCAAACGGCATCACCACAAACTCATAATGACCGTAACAGGTCCTAAAAGTTGTCTTCTAAACATCCTCACTCTTGGCCCACATATGATGATAACAAGAGCAGATCGATCTTGGAAAACCAAGATGCTCCCTAAAGCTGATCGAACAAGTCATATATCCTTGGGAGTGGGTAACAATTCTTCACCATTACCTTGTTCAACTCCTGGTACTCTATGCACATACGGTGCGACCCATCTTTCTTTTTCACAAACAGGATCGGGGCTCCCCATGGTGAACTACTCGGTCTGATGAAACCTTTGTCTAGTAGCTCCTACGGCTGCGTAGACAACTCCTGCCTCTCTGGAGGAGCCAACCGATACGGTGACTTGGCTATCGGAGCCGCACCAGGAACCAGATCGATCCTGAACTCAACCTATCTCTCCGGAGGTATCCAAGGCAATTCCACTGGGAATATATCCGGGTACTCTCGCACCACTGCTACATCATCTACTATCGTCTTACCCTTATCCTGGGTGTCCATCACATATGCGACATAACCTGCGTAACACTGCTGGAAGTAGCACCTCACTCTCGCTGTTGAACAAAGAATCTGTCCGCTCTGTGGACACTTTCCCTGAATCACTAACTCTCCCCCACTGGGAGTGCGAACCCTCACTAGCTGCAACTCGCAATCAATCACCGCCCCATTGGGGCTTAGCCAATCCATGCCTACTATGAGCTTGTTCCCTCGCAAAGGAATAGGGACCAGGTCTACCGAAAACTACTTGTCGAATAACTACATTGAGCATTCCTTATGAACTCTCGTGACCCTGGCGGCCATATCATCAGCTATCTCCACCTCGAGTGGACAATCCAACCTCGTTGGAGGTCTGCTAAACCTCTTGCTAAGCGCAAGAGAGACAAACGATCGGGTAGCCCCTGAATCAAATAACACTGTAGCTAAAATGCCGTTCACTAATAACGACCCTATACGCAAACCTATAACATTAGAACCAATCAATAATAAATGCAGAGATAAAAGGAAAATACGTACCAGTCACGACACCAGGAGTCGCTCGCGCGTCCTCTACTGTCATCTGAAAAGCTCTACTCTTCGCCACTAGCGCCTCGGCGCGGGCCTGCCAATCGTCCGTAATCCTCAATGTAACAGGGGCAGGTGCTGACACCTTCCCCTCTGCGGCTAAGCTCGGGCACTGGGACCTTTTATGTCCTCTCTGATTGTAATGGAAGCAAATCAGATCTGATGTTGCGGTGGCAATGGTAGGAGCTGTACAGTCTCTGCTCATATGCCCCATCCGACCGCACTTGTAGCAGCCGGAACTCCCTTCCTTGCACGCCCCATCGTGCAATCTCCCACATTTTCCACACCGACTGTGGCTCTACTGACCTCTGGACCTATGATCCGCAACCTTGGGCTTCTTGCTCGAACTCTCTGTACCTGAAGCCACCTCCGGCTTCCTCTTATTCTCTATCTAAAGATCAATCTCTCTCTCTCTCTCTCTCTCTCTCTCTCTCTCTCTCTCTCTCTTTCTCGCCCTCGCAATCATATCATACAACATCTTACAACTAGATCGGCTCACAAACTAGCAGATATCACTCCGCAACATCTCATGATAACGGGCCTCCGGCACTGACTTTGTAGTCTGAGTAAGGTCCTGAAACTCTCTGGCTAACTATTGCACCTCACTAAGTGGTGTAAACTTGGCTATGAACATGGTGGTAAAATCAGCCCAAGTCATAGCATCGAGTGCAGTGTCATCCCCGATAACATGCCCAACCTCCTCCTACTAATCTCGTGCCCTGTCCTTTAGAAGACAGGATGTTAATCTAACCTTGTCCCCCTCGGGACATCTGCTAGTGTGGAACACATTCTCAACATCTGCCAACCACCTAGTACTCGCAATGGGGTCCCGCTTCCCATGGTAGTCTGGAGCTCCACAAGCCCGGAACTCCCTGAAGGTGAGTGTGCTTGACCCCATAATGGCTGCCATCTCAGCACGAAATGTGCTCAACTTCTCATCCATCAACTCCAGAATACCCTCCTTGATCGAACCGAAGATCACAGGAGTCTTCTCAAGTATGATACGGGTAAACTCTGAAGTGAAA
Source organism: Lactuca saligna (assembly GCF_052625555.1). NCBI lineage: Eukaryota > Viridiplantae > Streptophyta > Magnoliopsida > Asterales > Asteraceae > Lactuca > Lactuca saligna. The sequence continues at coordinate 187,275,771 of NC_136417.1, read as the reverse complement.
AACTCCCTAGTCTACTCATCCAACTGCTCAGCCCCTGAGCCTGATCCTGATCCCTCCCCGACACCTAAACTATCGCCTACTGGTCTAGGGCGTAAAACCACCATTCTGAAAACACATCATGATAAATGTCAGAGACACTGATATATCTCGAGGGATCGCTACTACTACGGGTTTTCTGGTCTCGCCTCGGCCTTCCTTGATTCGAGTATAGATCCTCTGCTCCAGTAGTATGGGCCCTTACTACCTTTCACATCTATCCGTACTTTCCACAAGAACTGCCTCTACTACACCAAGTCACTGCTACTACTACTGATCTCTGCTACTCTCATCCTAGGCTTGCCCTAGGGAAATCTCTAACTCAACCAAAAACCAGTCCTCAGCTGCTGAAGGCTTCCTTGTAATGCTAATTAGTCATCACCTGAGTACCACCACATGTGATGAGGCTCAGATAATCCTTCGAGTAAAAGACTCATTCCTACAACGGTTGGACTCAAACAAGAGCTGCATAGTAGGGCCAAATCCAGCACTCTGAGATTATTCAACCTTGATCACATGTGATGTGATGTATTCACCTAATGGCTAGCTCCCATCACTCGGAGTCCCACAAAGCACAAAGCAAGCAGCATTCGGACACAGGAACTAATCAAGCAGCTCTATTCTTATAACAAGAAACTATACTAGCATACAATGCTAAGCTCACAATATCAGGCATAACCTAAACATGCTATCCTACTGCTGTCTACTCAATACTAGCATGCAATTCTCATAAAGCTGGAACACATATAGCAGGAACATAAGGCATCCTCCTAGATCCTTAGTCCTATTCTAGCATGCTGTTCTACTGAAACTGAAACATATAATCATAATATAAACTTGTATGGGTAATTTGGGAGTACTTACTTGAGCTCGGCTGGTCGCATGCACCACACCCTTTTCTTTTAAGAAACTCTTTTTCTTTCTAAGTTCTTTTTCAAAATTCTTTTCGAATATGTTTCTCTTTTGAAAATATTCTACTATTTCCTTATTTTGAGTTAAGTCACACCCGTAAGTGTGCCTGAATCCCTCAAACCAAGGCTCTGATACCAACTTGTAACGACCCAAGATACGACCCAAAAATTTTGTTTAAACAATACTAATAGCTAACAATCATCCATAATATATAATGAAACCGTACATCACAAATCCCAAAAAGATATAATAGATGTTTCATGACAAGAGAATTGTATCAACATATCATAGTATCTGGAACAAACTCTCAGGATAAAAGAAACTGAAGTTGTGGTGTGTGCGATGCCATCAACCCGAGCTCTTCCCTTTGCTTGTGGAAGTACCTGAAATCAAAACTGAAAATGTAAGCACAAAGCTTAGTGAGCTCCACGAAACTACCACATACCATACAATAACATATAAAGCACATACTGGGCCTTGCCCATTGCGTCAGATCGAAATCCAGAAACTGCATCGGACCGAAGTCTGAAAACTGCATCGGACAGAAGTCCGGAAACTAACCAGGGCCTTGCCCTCTGCATCGGACTGAAGTCCGGAAACTGCATCAGACCAAAGTCTGGAACTAACTGGGACCTTGTCACCTGCATTAGACCGAAGTCCGGAACTAACTACATCAGACCAAAATCCAGAACTGACTGGGACCTTGTCCCTGCATTGAACCGAAGTCCGGAAACTGACTGAGCAGAACATAGCATATTATAAACATATCAACTAGCATAAACACATATATTGCATACTGCATCGAACCAAAGTCCGGAACAAATAACACAAAGACATGCTTGAATCTCAAAGACATGAAGCACACTGAACTACTGCATCCGACCAAAGTACGAAACTGCTGCTAACTAAATGGGCCGACATTGTGGCTGTAGTCCCATTCCTGGTTGAAGGAAAACTCACCTCGTAATGCTCACTGCTGAGATGCTAACTCTAATGTCGGCTGCCTGCTGCTCCGGGACTGTCCGGCTACAAATCCAACAAACACTAGATCAGGTACTGATAAATGCCCTTAGGGTAAAATGACTGTTTACCCCTAGTCAAAGTCAACTTCCAATTGACCGGACTTGCTGAGTCAGGATGCAGACTCGCCGAGTCCCTCCATTACTAACTATGACTTTAACTCACCGAGTCCCCTTCGCCACTCACTGATTCACCCTGAACTCACTAACGAAGATAGATGGGGGACTCACAACCCGACTTGTCAAGTCCAAAGAACAACTCACCGAGTCCTACCATGTAGATTTCATACAATCGATCCCAATCCATTCCAGAGCATCTAACTCGTAGATCTAAGCTCCTGGGCCCATATGAACACGTAAAGTTGCTAACTTTACATGTAACTAAGAACAAATGAAGCTATTTCACTCAAACTCTACTTTAATCAGGAAAACTCATCTGACTCACCGAGTTGTATGAACAACTCGTCGAGTCTAAGGCAATCTTCATCGGACTCGTCGAGTTGCTCATCCAACTTGTCGAGTCCATGACTATCTTCATATGACTCAACGAGTCAACCTTGCGACTCGCTGAGTCCATTCAGTCCTTTTTCCATACAGTCTTGTTTGGAGCAATGGAGCGGCTCCATATCACATATCCAAGCTTCTAGGGCAGGCTTATCACGTAAAGTTGCAAACTTTACGTGCATGCATGGCTTTAAAGGCTTCAAATGCCAAATCTAGGCTCTTAATGGGGTTCTAAGTTCAAGAAGGACCTTAATCACGACCACAACTGAAACTTTACACTTCAAGAATACAATGAGGGTCCAGATCTGAAGTATAACCCGATCATAACGCTTTATCAGAAAGGATTTGGGGTTTTTGGGCTTAAAAGCAACACTTTGGGGAAAAACAAGATCTAGTAGATCAATAAGCAAGATGGAGACTTTATTACCAGAATAGATGACCACAAATGAGTGTGTTTTTGATCTACTTCATCTTCCTTGAGCTCTTCAACCTTCTCATTCTTCTATTTGCTCCAAAGTTCCTTCACAAAGTAACAATCACTCACACACTCTTTAAGGGGGCTAGGGTTCGGTAGAGGATGCTCTAAGGGTGATAGAGGCGAGGTTGGGGTGCATTAATGCATTTAAATAGGGTGCAAACCCTTAAAATTAGGGCTTCATCCAGACATGCGGACTCGCCGAGTCTAAACGTATGGACTCGTCGAGTAGCCAACTCAATTTGCGTTATCATCCTGTCTCTATTCGACGAGTCGGGCTACAGACTCATCGAGCACCCCTTAAGAAATGAAAATGCTTTATTTAAATCACATACTAGAAATGAGGTGTTACACCTACCATGTCTTTCAAGTAGTCAAGTAACTTACCCATACAGATCAATGAACTTTCACCAATCAAGGTGCTTTGCTTTCAGCAATCAATTAAGAACTCTTAGAACTCACATGCATAGTCAACTTTACTGGAATGGCACAGAAACAAGAATGTGTCAACACGATAGGTTACAAACCTTAAGTCATGTGCTAGTGATGAACAACTAGGTTTATTCTTGATTTGTTCTTGAAACTTTTCAAGATGATTAAGACTCCCACTGATCTCTTGACATATAATATTCTCTTGTCAAGAAGCATTCATTGACAAACAAATATTCAAGAGTTAGGGCGGGTTCCTATCAAGACAAAACCACAACACACGATTGGTCTTGGTTGGTCTTTGTCTTATCGAAGACATCATAGCTTACCAATTACAAATGTGTAGGAGTAAGAAACATTTCTGCTCCACATTTGATGATTTGTTATAAACCTTCTTAATACATGTAACTCAATGTCTCAATCTTGTCATGCGACTCTAGGACTCGGTATTGGAACGAAGTATGACTGACCTTTTGATTCAACCATTTCAACAATTTCCAATTCCTCTTCTTATCCATACAAGTGCACTAAGGTTTCCTCAGAGGATTAATTGTGATATGGTTTCATAATCATTAGGACGATCATAAAACATGATACAAAATTACTTTCCCTTATTCTCAGAATGGAGAAACCTTTTATCTTTCTGCCTTATTGATTCTTCTAATTCGTTCTGCCATACATTGAAACTTTTCAGTGATTTAGAATTACACTTAATCTTGTAAGTATAACCATATTTACTAAACTTTTAGCAAATCATGACGAATAGTCTTATCGTTCCTTGTGGTGGACTTGATCTATTGCAAAACAATGTATACTAGACCCTTTAGTCATTCACTTGAGTCACATACTTGTGTGAATGAGGAATCAGTATCAATTTCCCAAAGATGAAGGTTCTCATTCATCACACAATACAAGTCGTGGGTTTCCAAGTTCCTATCCAATTGAAACTTAGGCAATGAGAATCTTTCTTTATTTGGTAAAATTTTGACACTACCACAAATAACATAACTAAGAATCACATCCATTTCGATATTGCTATTAATAGAAACAAACAAACATCAATTTTCACAAATAACATTGCAAGGATAAATAAATAAGACAAAACTCAAAATTTCATTTATTACTAAAACGTGGAAAAAAAACTTGTCGTTACAACGCAGTTCAAATGAAAACTATGCTATTACATATTCCTTAGCAATCTATCATAACTCTCTAAGTAGCAGCTCAAAAATCCGATCATCGAACCATGCGATCGAAATCCATTTCTTCGCGATCACACTCAAATCACTTTTCCTTTTAAGCTTCCTTTCTTTTCTTCGATCCTACAAAACATTAAAATGTAATCGTATCACATCATGTATTAAGAATCTACAAATAGGAACTTAATAGAGTTAGATAATGGATTTTTACCTAAAGTAGAGTCATACATCTTAACTCTCCCATCTTCACGATCTTTAAGGTAGATACGACAGCTTCGCATCCAATGCCCCTTCTTTTGGTAGTAGAAACAAATGGACTCTTTTGGAATGGTAATGGGACTATGTTAGACTTAGCCTTTATCTTGCGTAGTGAAAACTTATTCGAACTTCCCAGACAAATTTGGGAAACTGATTTACCAGACAAATTTGCTTGACCAGTCTGCAAAATCATTGCTGATTCAGCAACAATATGAAAATAGGTAACATTAATGAGGGTCACATCGTGGTCCATCATATAGTACTCTCAAATAAACTCACTATATGAGTCAGGAAGTGATTGAAGAACCCAGTCAACAACCAACTTCCTTGAGATATTGACACCAAACATCCTCAACCTGTCAATGTGTGACTTCATCTCTAAGATGTGTGCACACACAGACGTTCCATCTTCGTGATTACTTGACAATAGGGATTGAGTGACCTTGAACTTTTCAAGTCTTCAAACATGTGGGTCAGGGAGAATTATTGGAGGAGCTGGAGGAAGTGAAGCATGATTTCCGTTTCCACGATTCAATCGCGGAACATCATCTTCATGTGGAAATCTTTTTCCAAAGGATTCGGAAAGACCATAGTTGTTAGATTTTGATATGTACAAAACGGGAGAAAATTCAAGTTAGTTGATAAGAATCCTTGATATAACACCCAAATGAAATATCAAGGCTAGGAATAATCTAAAATTAGGAAGAGGGATGCCATAATCCAATTGCAAAATATTTGAAGGTAGGTAAATGACGATTTACCAATTTCCACTATAAAAACAAAAAGAAAGATTAGGTTTTAAATGTTTTGAAACTCCTAGATCTTTTGAGATTCGTTGAAATTTTCAATGGAATGTTTAATCTCGATTCTGCCCTTCAAGTTTGTGAATGGGATGTCGAGGATCAGAAACAAGGTGTGGATAACCATGCAAATTAGCTTGGTACTCTCGATGTCGATCACCACCCAATCAATAAACACGCTCCATTGATCAATGATAATCTTACGAGAAACCCAAATCCATCCTTCATTGATCCCATATTAGTGTGCCGGTTAACCACACATGCTCCACTAACGACCATTAAGGTGCAATGTGCAATTTCATGGATTAGCACTAGTTGCACATTTTTCCTAAAGTAACTAAGATTTGGGAATTTGTAAAAGTGTTTAGTTACTTCGTATTTCATTATACTTATAATGGAAGGTTGTTTCCTATCCTACCAGTTTGGCTAACGACCCTCCACTAGTCAAGAGTGCGGTCGGTAACCTTGGATACCCAATGGCGGTCATTTTGCAAGCCGCTTCCTTAAACACCAATTATAGACCAGCTTCGTGAATGAGACCTACTAACGGTAAGATTGACTCTTTACTCATACATATATAATATCCAACTTTTAATTTATATAATATAAGGGTGTATTTTACACTTTTAAAATACTAGGTGGTCTAATTTAAGAAATTATACTTTTAATTTAATTAACCTTAAACCATATCATTATGGATATATTAACTCTCTTTTGATTATACACTTAAATAATTTAATAAAGCCACAATGGTGTAATTTGAACTTTTCAAAATACTAGGGTTTTAGAATATAATATTTCAAAAAATTAAACTTTTAATTAAATATTCAAATTCGAAAACTTGAGGGCAAGTTATTGAAACTTTTCAAAACCTTTCTAGATCAAATTACAAATAATATAATTAATCAAATACTTAGTGATTATCTAAATTTGACCTAATTCAATTTCCTTACATGATGATTCAAATTAAAACTACAAATAATTAATCTTTAACTTATAAAACAAGTAATTATGTTAATTTTAACAATTATCTACTCTTTGGATTATGATAATCAATACCATAATGAAAAACAATCATATTTTATCTGTTAAAAACATTTTTGGTAATTATCCCAAGACAAAATAGGTTAAAATAATGAAAAATCTAGCATCTGACCCACTGACTCGTCGAGTTGCTAGTGAACTCAGTCAGTTCACATTTGGACTCAGCGAGTCAAGCCTCTAGATTCAGATTTTTGCATTTTCAGGTTTGAATGATCAAACACATCATCAAATACAATAGATAAAAAGCGTAGGCTCTAATACCACCGACGGGTTTTTGGGCATTACATCAATCCTATGGTGCACATGCAATCCCTAAAGCTTTAGATCTAGTTTTTCTAATTGTAATGCAATAATCATCCAAAGATCATAAACTCTGGATCTAACATACTATATTGAAGTCACATATGAAAATAGGATTTAGATTTTACCTTAATTGTTATGTAGCAATAAGAATCACAATCCTTCTTGATCTTGACTTCTGAAAGCCTAGTTCCCCAAGTATTGCACATCTAATGGAGTCACAAACACCACTAGCAATAAGGATAACTTAGGAGAGGGAGGAGGAGGCAAAAAAAACTAGTCCAAGGGTTCTATTAGAAGGTTAGGAACGATTTTGTAGAGCCTTAGGGGATCCTTTTATAGTTAAGGCTCCTAGGGTTCACAACTTGGAAACCCTAATTCCATTGCATAGGCCCTAAGCAACTTATGGATCCCATATAGCATGCGTTTGACAAAATTATATGGGATCGCCATAGATTTTCGTCCAACCTATGCTAATACGATCTAATAACCCAAACTACAACTATTATTGATTTACATAATCAGTCCCAACTAATTTAATTAGTCTCTTTTGATCATCAAATTAATTTCTGATCAATACTAATTAAATAATATGATTTCTCTTTTAATATGTCATTCTTATAATATATTAATAAATCATAATTAATCCTCTTTCTCCTTAATTCATCCTATTAGTTGCTATGGTGAAGGCAACCCATAAGGACCATGCTCATAATCAGGTCAAGTACATACCAAAATAGTTATGGGCTTAGACGCCTAATCTAACAACAACATGTTGGTTACGTTTTCAGAATTTCAATCCATCCTAGTAATTAATAACATAACATTAGTGGTTATTAACCCTCTTGGACACTTCTAGCACTGTGTCCCTTTTTAAACTTTTAACAAAATACTTTAACAATGATATCCAATATAGTATAGCATATAGGCTCGTCATGCTCCAACCAAGTTTAAAGCATGTAAGAAGCCTTGTAAGATAGTTTAAACCCTTAAGCCAATGTTTGTCTATTTCATATCATATGTTCTCATTTTTCCTATACAGGTCACTTTATGATCAAGTATGTCACCAAAATTCCATTCCTTACTAATTCCATTAGTAAGTCATTACCAAGACATAGCTTCCGATAAATCTTTCCATCTTGCACTTTGAGACATCCCCCAATTTCTCGACTAGAAAATACCGATTTAGTTTATGCTTTTAAAATAAAATCAGAGTAATCTCTCCGATTAAAATATGGGAATTTGTCCCAAAACAAAATATGATAATAATTTAAAAAAGCATTTCTTAAAGAAATGTATTTTTCATTTCATTACAAAACTCGACATGTCCACATCGATACAAACCAAAAACATAAACAATATATTATTGACCTTACAACATATATTTACATCTAATAGCCTATAATCCAAAAATCCCTCTTCATCATCCAACTATGCTCTTTATCCATTACCTGTAATATAAAAAGCTGAGTGGGTGTCAAAACTAGAAATTCTCCAATCCGAAAACCATGTCAAAATGGGTCTTGTATATGTGATAGTCATAACTATATTACTATTATTATGTTATAGTAATGTAATTTTCGAGAATTATGCTACCCTAAACTCTCATGAGCCAAGAAATACAAAGTGATATTAGATTTACATCAAAATAAATTACACAAACAATAAAGCCAACATATTTGAGTTCCTACACTTTAGGACCATGAACACATTTCTAGGTGGTGTTTTGGGCTAAGACGCCTTAGGGAATCCAAAAACTTGACCATGAACACTTCCCTAGAAACCAATCAAGCTGTGAACAACTCCCAAGGGGCCACTTTGGCCGTGAACCACCTTAAACCATCAAAGATTGGCCGTGAACACCATTTAAGTAACAAGAATGGCCGAAAACTCCATGGTGGACCTCTTTTAAATCATAAACAACCTTTGGTGGACCTCCATTAGACCGTAAACCTTAGTTTAAGTCCATTTAGACCGTGAACACCTTCCTAATTCAAGGGTGTTTACGGATTGGGAGCCGTTATTGACTATTTCTAATACAAATCTCAGTAACCTATGCATTACCCATCAATAATCGAAGCAAATATCAAATCAATTTCCTTATTCCCATATGAAGGGGTGTAAACCCCATTTCTCATTCCACAATCTTATTTCAAATTCTGTGAAATCTCCGTAAACTCTCTCAACCATTCAACCAAGTTCCAGAAACCATTTTCTTCATAATTCTTCCTAGTATTTGGTAAGTAATTCATTCCTAGTAAATGATTCATACATTTAGTTATTGTAAATCTTCTACTCACACATAAATTTATGTGTTCATAACCTTATGCTAGCAAAAATCCTCAAGAAGTTCATCCAACACTTCAAGTTTTTTAGGCTCCAATTTCTCACCTCATCTCTTCAACTACACTATCCAAGGTGAGCTTCATACCCCTATTTTTAAAGTTTACATTACTTTGGGGGAGGATACAAGTGAAAACGTCTTATGAAATCTTTGTATAATTACTCGTCTATACATGTATGTTATGTTGTATGTGTGTGAGGTTATAAAACTCCATATGAGTAGTCCAAAAACTCAAGATTTTCTTTAAGTCTCAAGAGTTTGAACTACATTTTGTATATTGTGCTGTTAGAAACAAAAACTATCATTTATATGAAATATGATTCATAAAATCTCATGTCAAGAACCACAAGAATTTGCTTCAAGAAATTGTTTAAACAAAGTTGTTGGAGATAATTTTTTAAGATGTTTAATTATGAAAATATTATTATTTTTGGACCATTTTCGACCATATATATATATATATATATATATATATATATATATATATATATATATATATATATATATATATATATATATATATATATATATATATATATATATATATATATATATATATATATAAAGGTCATTTTGAAATATAGAATAAATTTGAGTTATTAATGATTATTTCAATTAAAATGGGCCAAAAATGGAATTATTTGATAAATAAGGGTCATTTTAAACATTCTCTGAAATACGAGTCTAAAATGAGCATTTTAGAAGAAATAGGCCATTTTCAACAATTCTCGTATTTTTGGATCACTCATGATACCTTTTGACAAATGTGAGTCTTATTTGATAATTTATACAAGAAGGGCCACTTTTTCCAACATCGATAATATTGATTCATTTTTGATAAATCTGATTCAACGTGGATTATTTTCAGTAAACGCAATGAAATGAAACACCTAGTCGACGAGCACAACTAATGTTACGAAACAAAAACGAAATACCTAGTCAACGAGTACAACTATTGTCATTTATTAAATAAATAACGGATTTCAACTATTTGCGTAAATATTTGTTAGTATTCTAGTCAGACGCCTCTTCACTGTACCTGTGTAATAGCGTACATTTAAAGTCCTGTAAGAGTTATAACCAGAATCTCCTAGAGGGAGAGCGGGAATTTGTGTATAGATCTATACGGGGTTGACACCCCACACCTTCGTTGTTCACTACAGCTAGACAGACCATTCTAGGATGACAAATGTCTACAACGAAATCAACACATGAAGAACGTTAAGATAAGCACTCTGTCATATTAGTATGGTTATAACGACTCAATAAAATATAACAGTATCATTTAGAGATTTACGTGGGAACATGTTATAAACGGTTAGCACATTGTGTTGATCATCCCCATGCATGGCATCGATTGTCCACATTCGTTGTGTTGATCGTCCACATGCATTGTGTGGATTGTCCACAAACACCCGTTGCTTACTCACACCACCCCGGTCATAGGGTTTTAAGACAACAAACGATTATACAATTTACTCGGATCACATCTTTTGTTCATCATCAATTATGATTTTGAATATTTCGAATGAAACTTTATCACACAAGCCTAGGGTTTTAAGACTGCTATTTTTGTATATCAGAAAATATAGGATTTTCTTGGGGATAAACGAACTTTATACAATTTCGAAAGATGATAAACTAAAGCTCACATGCAACTATATTTTATGGGAAACAAGACTTACAACTATTTTGACAAGGAAATATAGGATTTTCTGGAGAAAACGATTTTATACAATTTCAAAAGATGATAAACTAAAGCACACACGCAACTATACTTGATTGGAAAAAAGACTTACAACTATTTTGATAAGGAAATATAGGATTTTCTAGAGAAAATGATTTTATATAATTTTGAAAGATGATAAACTAAAGCACACACACAACTATACCTGATTGGAAATAAGACTTACAACTATTTTGACAAGAAAATATTGGATTTTTCTGGGTTTCTAAACTATCACAATTATTTATTCGAAAATGCTTATGAACTCACCAATATATTATATGTTGACGCTTTTCGAACGACTTGTATTCTCAGAAAAACAGTAAGCAAGTTTTTGGATCACGGATTCGCGATTATTTTGTTGTAGTTTCGAATTTACTTACTAATGTCTCTTTTGTGTAGTTTGAGAACAAATACATGATGTAAAAACTATGTAAGTTTGTTATATTAATGTATGATGTTTGGATTTGCTATTTCTCGTTTATATTCCATTTTTATGATATTGCACAATGATGTCATCTGCCTCTGGACATTTCTGTCATCTTGGTCCGGGGTTGTGACTGTGGGTCAGGCTTGGGAGTCTGGTGAGAAAATAGGGTTTTCAACCCACAATAAATAAATTTATTAATTTCATCATCCAACAAAAAATTTATTAATTTCATCAACCAACAATATCCCTGATTACCCATTCCCGTTATCCTCACTTTACGCCCCTTAACACCTAACACAAGGGACCTAGTCTAAGGATCATCATCGGGGAAACAACACTACTTAGGGTATTCCTTAGCAATACATGTCAAATAAGGTAACCATGGGGGATGGAGTACACCTAGTCAACACTAAATTCAAAAACACCTACAGGTTGCGAGCCTGCTAGCGTTCCATTGGACTATATAGAATAGTCTGTGGTTGTCATCTATACTCCGCTAGATGACTAAAATGACAACAACAAAGAGGCGTCTCATAATTTTAACACACATCAACTATTTTATCTACCCATGTTATACCCAACATATTTGTAGATAAAAATACATATGCACTTTAAATCATTCTAAATATGTATAAAAACTTCATTCAACATCCATCTCAAATATACAAACAATATTTATACACATAGCATGTATTTTATAGAAAATACTTCATATCTATGTGTAAGATGAAAGTGACTACACATTCACTTTCTTTAACGATAATCGTGCACCACTTCGTCTCTTTGAAACAATCGTTTCTAATAAAACCGGGATGTTTCCTCAAAAACCGGTTTTCATGCGGGCAGAGTTTCATCTCGAAAAACTCTTTTCTCGGGATCTTCGGGATCTCTGGGACTTGCTTACGATGCTAGGATAATATTATAGGCTAGGGGGTAGTGTAGCTTGGAAGAGAGTAGAAGGTTGAAAGAAGTAATTTTTGTAACCATTTTCGTGGCAGCCTCAGATCCTATTTATAGGAGACTAAAGATCCTTATTATGTTCGGCGTAAGCCGTCGGTACACGGGGCATACTACCTCACAAATCTCTTTGCTGGGCGTAACTTTGTACGTTGGGCGTACAAAGTGGATAAGCTTTAACGCGTCATGGCTATGACACGTGTCTTGAGAATCTTTATCTTTGTCATCACTGTTATGAATTAGAGAAAGTTGTATAAGGCTTGAAGCAGGCACCAACTGTAGCACCTGAGTCACCAGGCATGAAGTTATTGAATTAATCAATTTTAATTTAAGAGAAGGTGATGGAGGGTTTGTGAGTAAGTTCGGCGTATATTAGATATGCTTGATGTACTCATTGGATGCACACCATCAGGGGATTCCCAGTGTATGTTGGGCGTACCCATGTGTATGTTTGGCCTAATCAAGCTAGAGGCAAACCCTAATTTTTAGGGTTTGTGCCTAATTTAAATTCCTTAAGTCCCTCTAGATCTTTCCCCTTTCATCCTCCATTGTCCTTTTAGTGCAAATCTCGAACCTTGGCTTTCTTGAGTTCATCTTTGAGCTTACCTTGGGTATTTTGGTGATCTTTGTTGGTTTTGAAGAAGGAAGTTTGGGATGAATCAAAGGAGAAGAAGGAGCTTGAAGATCTACAAGTTTTGCACCATTTCTATCCTATTGAAGGTATAAATTTTGAATCTTGATCATTGCAAGCTTAGTTCTAGGATTAAGTAGAATATGCATCTTTTGGTCCTATAATTTTGGTTTCTTGGAGTATGAGCAACTCCAGTCCATTTGAGTTGTCCTTTTGGACTCTTGGAAGTATCTTAAATCATAAAAAAATTGGATCTTGCTATTTAAGTTCATGCAAGTATAGTAACCATCCACGTGAGTTTATGGACTTAATTCATGGTTTGAGTCCCATCCATGCATGAGAAAGCATAAAGTTTGCACCTTTATGGCTTAGGATGTTAATATGAACTTGGATCTAAATTTTGGACGTTAGGGATTAATAGATTAAGTCATGGAAGTGTTTTTGTGTCACACCCCCAAACTGAATTGGCAGAAATATTCGAGGGCGGATGACGTCATGTGCAATATCATAACAATACACAATAGTAAAACAAGCAACAACATCATCCATTTTATTAATAATATAGTTTATACTTGCGTGTTCTATGTATAGTTTTAAGACACCAGAAATAATATATCAAAATAAAAGACGAGTCTTAAACATGCTCTGTCTTCTCAAAGACCAGGTCCAGTGTACCTGCCTACTAGTGACCTGAGAATACAAGTTATTTTGAAGGAGTAGATCAACATTTAAGCTGGTGAGTTTCATAAGTATTTTTGTGTCAAACGTTCGCATCTGTTTCATGAAATGTTTGTAAGTGTTTTGATGTAAATGTTTTCTATTAAAATGAAAAGTAGTCTTCTACCAAGACTCAACTATTTTTTATGTTTGTTTCTCTTTGAAAAATGATGTAAGATGTATGTTTGTACTTGTAATAGTATAAATGTGGGTTTTCCATACTTGTAAAACTATCTTTACACGAAAAATAGTATCCATATATAATGTGAGAATATCATTGTATGAATGTAATGGAAAATGAAGATGTATAGTGGTGTTTGTATAAAAATACTTTACTGAAGCACTAACTACCTTAAAACTAAATTGTTAATTTAGGTAAAAATGTGATTAAGTTTTAACTGTTGGATTAATGTCGAAGCCATAACTATAATTGGTAAGACTTGACCCGACCCGGCATGGTCCATTTGGGTTTCATGGCATCATGCATTTGGATAGACTATAATGAGAGAAATAACACTTAAGGTTTGTTAATATATTATAAGTTATAATATATTAATAAGATTATTTAATTAGTATTGATCAAGAATTAATCTAGAATTAATTAAGTGATCAAAAGAAGACTAATTAAATATATGGGTTGATTGTGTAAATCATCCATATTGGTATAGTGGGTTAATGCTCCATGGATTATCAAGTTGGGCTAAAACCCATATGATGCCCCATGGATGCTCCATGGTGTATTTGAACCCATGGATCCAAGGAAATGGAAGGCCATGACAATTAGGGTTTACCCTAATTGTAACAACTATATAAGATCATATTCTTTGACACAGATCGGCCACTAAGTTAGGAAGAAAAAGGGCTAGCCGATTTTAAAAGTGTGGCGTTTCTCTCTAAGTCTTCCAAGTGCATATGATGTTGTGTGAACCATTTGAGGTGTCACACTTGGGGCACTAGGCACTCAAGCTTCATGAAGACATTCTACATCAAAGAGGTATGCATTCTATCTTGTTATATTCATTGTTTTGTATGCTAGATTAGTATAATACCTTGGATGTTCATAATTGCATGTATAATAGAGAAAACATAGATCCAAGGTATTTAGGGTTGCATGTACACTTAGGAGTGTTAGAATGCTCAAAACCCAACAGTGGTATTAGAGCCTAGGCTTGTTTTCTTGTTATACTTGCAAAAGTAGCTGGAAAAAATCGAGTTTTGATGTTGTCTGCACAGCAGACTCGCCGAGTCCATGAATGGACTCGCAGAGTCCAAGGAAAAATGCATCCAACTCGCCGAGTTGGTTCGTGCAGTCGACGAGTTGGACCCCCTCACAGCATATATTCGATTGTTTTGGTTGGAATTAGACTAGGAACATTACCCTAAGATGTTTTTGGACTTATAAACTTGTTTTTGATGTGGTAATGTTCATGCTAATCCAATTTCTAAGATAATTGTCATAATTTCAAGATTTGTATTAGTTTGTATGTTCATGCTAATTTCTTGAAGATTGATGATTTGAATTATCTTGTTCTTAGATTAATAGAAAAGTTGTGTGAAATAGTTGATTTCAATCCATTTTAATCTAAGAGTTGATTCCAAAGTGTGTTTTTGTAACTTGTCCTCAAGTTATATGAAAAGTCACATTTAAGAATCATAAAACACATAAAAGTTGGCAAAAGTTACAAAATGAAGAGTCTAGTTCTAATTAAATGGTTTTATGACTCCATAACTTGTCCTCAAGTTATGGAGGTTCAAGAGTCTCTTCATTAAATAATAAATAATAAAAAAATGTAACCTTAATTAGTTCCATAAGTTACAATAAAAAAAGTTTTTTTTATTAATTAATTTAAAGTCTTCCATAACTTGTCCTCAAGTTATGGAACTTGAAGAGTCTTTTAATTAAAACTACTTTAAACACATAAGTTATGAAATTAATTAATTTTGAATAGTTTCAAAACTTGCCCTCAAGTTTTGAAATTTGAAATTTTTTCTCTTATGAATACTTTAATTCCAAGTTAAGCCCTTAGGATTTTAAAAGTTAAAATTCAATCCTTATACTTTATAATATTATAAGTCAATAATATATATATATATATATATATATATATATATATATATATATATATATATATATATATATATATATATATATATATATATATATATATATAAGAGTAAAAGTCAGTCTTACCGTTAGCAGGCCTCATTCATGAAGCCGGTCTATAAGAGGGGGGGGGGGTATAAGGTTACTGCCTATAAAATGGCAGTTTAATGGGTGTCCACTATCACCCACCGTTTCCTTGACTGGTGGAGGCTCGTTAGCCGAACGGGTAGGACAAAGGCTATAAGTTCTCCCTTCATTAAAGGTATTAATGATAAATACTAAGTAACTAAACACTTATAATTCCCAATCTTAGTTACTTAGGAAAGTGTGAATAAGATGGTAACCCATGAAATTGCACTTGGCACTTTGCTTAAGTCGGTTGGTGGAGCGTGTGTGGTTTATCGGCACACTAGCTTGATTTAACAAGGTAGGCAAAGGGTTTCTTAAAGTTTAATCATAGGCCGGTGGAGTGTGTGTGGTTTACCGACACATCGGTTGGGTGATAAACATTTAAGAGTACCAAGTAATTTGCATGGTTACTTCACACCTTGTTTTGTGATCCTCGGCATCCCAGTCACAAAACCTGAAGGGCACACTCGATATTGAAACATGCCATTGAAAAGTTCAATGAAGCTCAAAATATCTAGGAGTTTCAAATCAAATTAAAACTTAATAAATTATTTCGTTTTTCCATGGTGGAAATTGGTGAATCGTCATTAACCTACCTTCAAATATTGTATAGCTTGGATTACAGCATCCCTCTTCCGAGTTATAAAATAGGTTGTTGGGTCCTAGCCTTAATATTTTCATATTAGGTGTTATATTAAGGACTTAAATCAACTAAACTTGAATATCTACCAAAAGATATCTAGTTCAAACATCTATGTTCTTCCCAAATCTCTTGGAACTTCACTTCCTCCACCTCCTCCAATTATTCTCCCTAATCCACAAGTTCAAGGTCACTCAAGCTTTATTGGCAAGGCAAGGTCTAGGTGTGATCACATCTTGGAGATGAAGTCACATATTGACAAGCCAAGAGAGTTGGGTGTCAAAGTCTTGAGAAAGTTGGTGGTTCAATCACTTTCTAAGTCACATAGTGAGTTCCTTTGGGACTCCTATGAAACAGACTATGACATGACCCTTAATAATTTTATCTATTTGCTTGGTACTGCTGAATCAGCAATGATTTGGAAGGCTAGTAAAGCAAATTTGATTAGAAGATCAACTTCCCAAAACTTTATGGAAAGGAACAATAGTGACACTGGAAATCCAGAGAAAGCATTCTCTTCCCAATGGAAAAGGATTGGCCATAGTCAACTTGGTTGAAAAAATGGTAAAGAGAAAGGCTAAGTCTGAGATAGTCCCATATACGTCCATATGTTTCTATTGCCAAAGGAAGGGGCTTTGGTTATGAAGCTTCCAAACTTACCTAAGAATGTTAAAGTCAATAAGTTTGACTCTACTTTGGGTAAAGTCCATTGTCTAACTCTGTTAAGCTCCAATTTGGAGATTCTTATTACATAATGTGACTGAGTCACATGGTGATGTTATAAGAATCAAAGAAAAAGAGAGAAAGCTTAAGGAAGTATATGTTGCTTCTGATCGCGAAGATGGACTTCGATCGCATCAGAATTTTGAAGTTGTTACTTAGGTGTTATGACACATTGCTTAGGAATATATAACAACAAGGTTTTCATATGAATTTTAAGGATAAGTTTTTCCACAAAGTTTTAAAATAAAAGAAAAGTTTATAATTTTATTTATTTTAAGTATCCTTACAACGGCATTTATGAAAGAAATTGTTGTGATTCCATTGATGGCAATAATGGAAAATGGTTTTGATTCTTTCATTTGTGGTAGTGTCTAAATTTACAAAATAAAGGAAATTTCTCATCACCCAAGTTTCAATTGGACCGAAACTTGGAATCATGGAAGTTGTACAGTATGATGAATGAGAACTTTCAAGCATTTGAAAATTAAGACTAATTACTTGTTCACATGGATGTGTGGGTCAAGTGAAGGGCTAAGGGATCGAGTACACAGTCATGTGCACTCATCAAGCCCACCACAAATAATCGATAAGACTATTCATCATGATTTACTAAAGTTTAGTAAATATGGTTATACTTACAGGCTTAAGTGTAATTCTGATACATTGGAAAAATTTCGATGTATGGTAGAACGAATGAGAAGAATCAAATTAGGTAAAATGATAAAAGTTTCTCAAATCTGAAAAGATGGGAGAGTACTTTAGTATCATGTTATATGATCATCTTAATGATTAAGAGACCTTATCACAGTTCATCCTCTAAGTGCATTCTGATAGCTAAGAAGAGGAGTTATTTGAAGTGGTCAAATCAAGAAGATGATTCATACTACGTTCCAAAACCCTTCTTAGAGTCATACTCCAAGATTGTAACGTGAGTGACATATCTTAAAGAAGGTTTATTAACACTAGTCAAATGTAAGAGTAAAAGGTTATCTTCTCTTGTACATTTGAAATTGGTAAGTTGTGATGTTTTGGGTAAAACAGAGATCAACTTAGACCAATTGTGTGAAGTGTTTGTCTTGATCCGCACTATCCCTTGAATATCTGACAAGAGAGTCTTATATGTCAAGAGGACAGTGGGAGTCTTAAAAGGTCTTGAAAGTCTCCAGAACTATTCAAGAATAAAACCTGAGGTTCTTCACTAGCACATGACTTGAGGTTTATAACCTGTCGTGTTGACATTTCTATGCCCATTCCAGTTAAAGTTGACTTTGCATATGAGTTCTTAGAGTCCTCAATTGGTTGCACAACTACTTGGAAGCTATGGCAGGCCCTTATGCTGCCAAATGGCAAGAACTTAAGATTGCACAAGTTCAATCCATATGAGTTTAGATTTGTCACTAACCTTGTCTTGTGATTGTGGTGTTGACAAATTCATATGGGTAGGAACTCATACACCATAAAAAAATCTAAGTGTCATAAGGTTTCTCTTCGATTCATGAAAATGATGGTGAGGAAACACTTCCACTAAGTAGATTTGTAAGTAGATAGTAATCTTTGCATTCTCAAAGTTGTTAGTAGGCACACTAACATGGACTTATGAGAAATAGGAAAGGTCTAAACAATTAAGACTATGATTACGAAATCCCTTTTCATAGTTCTGAAATTGTTTAGACACACCTATGAGCTATCTAAGATAAGGTGTATGATTTTGATAAAGTCTTATCAAAGCAATCTAGTATCAGAAATCTGAACTTTGGTAAAAAAGTCAATAGTTGATTTCTGAGTACATGTCAAAGCTAGTGGGAGCATAAGTGTTATGCTAATAATCATCATGTTAGTTGGATCATGATAATTATGATAAGTATTGCAAGTTAGCAATGTTAATTATAGAAATCAAAAGTTTCAATTCGTGAGGTTGCAGGGGTTGAAAAATTTGTTTTGCTATAATTAAAGGAGAGGAAATTATACTTCATTTAAATTATGAAAAGCTTAAATTGAGTTTATAATCATTCTAAAGAGCTTATATTGAGATTTTAATCACCTTTGGTCAAGAATATATATATGAATTTCATGCTGGATTGGTTCAACTTAAGAAAATTCTATATATTGCGTTCTCAAAATTCGATTATGATTACGACATCCCTTTTCATAGTAAAATTTTGAGAATATGGCAAACAAAAAATTATTATGGCAAAAGACTGGGCTAGAACCATGTCTTTATGTGAAACATCATGAATCGTGTTCCATTTACTTTGGGTACAAGGTCGATTACTTGTGCTATAATATTTATTCTTTCTGAATTTTCCAAATGCGTTGGGGCATTAAGGAGGAAAATGTATAGAATTGGATATGACTAAAGTGATTAAGCAATTGTCAAGGACAATCTAAGGTTTATTAAAGATTGGTTGCTCAAGGACAGTTGGAAGTATAGTGTGAATTCTGGAAGGGCCATATTGACATAGTCTGAAAAAAGGCAACTCTTGTTCAAAAGTAGTAGTCAAAATGGGAATATAGAGTTGTCTCTATAGATAGAAGCAATATGTGTAAGATTAGAAAGAACTTAGTGCAAGAAGCATGTTCAAAGCAATGCATACTTTGAATATAAAGGATTTGTGTCCATGGAGTAGGTCTTCATTGGAATACCCTGTAATGGTTGTTGACAAGTCTTTGTGACTTTGTACACATTCATTGCAAGAGGGTAGTGCATTTAAGTTTAAAGCCTAACAAAGAATCATTGAAAGTTTGGTCAATTGGTTTATTTCACAAAGTGAGGATCATAGATAAACATAGAGTGCATACTTGGTGTATGGAAAATCTATTGCTTAGAAAAACATAGTGTACATGCTTGGAGCATGGGACAACTAGTGTTTTTAATTCAAGTATAAAGTTGATAAAACCGAAACAATGATAAGGAGTAATCATATGGTGATAAATACAGGGTGTTTTATTTATATTTATAGGTTTGATACCATATTAGATTCAATTATTCTTGTGTTTCATTTTGCATGTTTTGACTTCCAGAATAACTAGGTCGTTCTTCTTGATTGATTAAGTTATTCAAACCATCCACAGTCGGTTATATGTTGGAAGTAGATATGAATCAAGATTGTCATGGGTTGTCTTGTAGAGGTCCAAGTTGGTGGACAAAGTTGTGCTACAACACTCATGAGTGCTCATAAGTTCTGAGTATTGGATTCAACCCGCGCTCATTTGAATCACTTCATGGATTTTATCATGAGTGATCATGAGACGATAATATATTATATTCTTCAAACCTAGAGATATGAGTTGTTACTATGAGTTGGTTATACATTGATTGCACGAAACCGCATTGGTAACTCGATGTTATAAAACGTGTCTTTGTGTATGATTCAACAAGTAGTAGAACAAGCCATATGAGTTGAAGTTTATCCACTCCTTTTACCTTCGGGATAAAAGCAATATCTATGGGCCCCTTGATGATTTAACGATGACACATGTGAGTGCTTGGCCAAGCCAGGACTGATTTGATTTGTTCAGTTAGTCAGTCATCATGAATCGGAAATCGGGAAACAACAGATGGACAAAGAGAATGATTTACAATCCATGTCTCAGTCCATACAATATCCAGAATGGAGGATATAAGATCACTTATCTAATGGACAAGTCATTGACAAAGGTCAAAGATCATCGGCAAGGTCAGAGTTCGACGACAGCTTTTGAGAGCTACGATTGCCAGTCGGTTCTTGAAGGCATACGCAATAATAGTTTTAGACTTATCCAAGTGGAAGACTGTTGGATTAATGTCTAAGTTCATAACTATAAGTGGTAAGACTTGACCCGATCCGACATGCTCCATTTGGGTTGCATGGCATCATGCATTTGGATAGACTATAATAAGAGAAATAACACTTAAGGTTTGTTAATATATTATAAGTTATAATATATTAATAAGATTATTTAATTAGTATTGATCAAGAATTAATCTAGAATTAATTAAGTGATCAAAAGAAGACTAATTAAATATATGGGTTGATTGTGTAAATCATCCATACTTGTATAGTGGGATAATGCTCCATGGATTATCAAGTTGGGCTAAAACCCATATGATGCCCCATGGATGCTCCATGGTGTATTTGAACCCATGGATCCAAGGAAATGGAAATCCATGACAATTATGGTCTACCCTAATTGTAACAACTATATAAGATCATATTCTTTTACAAAAACCGGCCACTAAGTTAGGAAGAAAAAGGGCTATCCGATTTTAGAAGTGTGGCATTTCTCTCTAAGTCTTCCAAGTGCATATGATGTTGTGCGAACCATTTGAGGTGTCATACTTGGGGCACTAGGCACTCAAGCTTCATGAAGACATTCTACATCAAAGAGGTATGTATTCTATCTTGTTATATTCATTGTTTTGTATGCTAGATTAGTATAATACCTTGGATGTTCATATTTGCATGTATAATAGAGAAAACACAAATCCAAGGTATTTAGGGTTGCATGTACACTTAGGAGTGTTAGAATGCTCAAAACCCAACAATAACCATGCTTGATTGGCTAGTATAAAACACGACGTTCTATAGACGTCAAAAATGGTATGACACTTGTCACCCGCAGACATGCAGGTCCCACAGTAGCTAGCAACAAGGTGTAAGATGGTCAATATCATATAGATCTATACACAAACTCACGCTTTCCCTCTAGGAGATTCTGGTTACAAAACGTGACACAACAAGTATATTGCTATTCCATGAAATAGTGGCTCACATTTTAGTTATTATGTTCTTGTTATAGTTTGTATGTTCCTCTCTGTTCTTGTTATAGTATGTATTGTAATGTATAGTAATGATATGAATGTACTGACTTTTGTATGTTTCTTTGTTTTAGAAGTAGTATGTAATGGAACTCTAAACTATACCTATTATAGTTTACTAGTATGTTTTTTGAACTATTTCTGATTTGTAGAAAAGACTCCATTACTCATCATAATCAACTAAGTTAAGTATGATCCTTAAAAATGGGTTTAATATTCATATATGTATTTGATGAGTATAACTATGATTTAACCGAAAGTCGAACTAGTGATCCTACCCTAAGCCCACAACCAAACAAGGAACAGGAGTCAAGGTATTTAGCAATAGTCCTAAGTCTGTTAAAGCATATTTATATGCAAATAGATAGTTGAATATGATTTGATATAAAGAAGTTTAAAATAGTTTAAAAGAGTTTTAAACAAGTTTTTGAGAATAAGAAATCTTTTTGGGTGTTGTTTTCACATATAATTGGGTTAACACAATTGCCTTGTGTTCTACTTGCATTCTCCCCCTAAAAGCATTTAACAAGCATTTAAAAGTGTATTTGTAGGGGTATGAACTCACCTGTTGTGAGTGATTCGAATGAAAGATCGATACAGGATGCTTGGTGTGCCAAGTGAAGTCCCGAGCACAAATGGATCCTAGTTAGCATATATTAACACATATATGTATGAAAATTAGGGCCTATAACCACTAATATGTAAAGGAAACAACCTTAGGAAATAGGAAACACTGTCAATGAAGTGTTAGAATAAAAAATGGGAGGCTGAAACTTGATCACAACCAAACAAGGAGGGTTCACGGCCTAAGAGTGGTTCACGGTCTAAGAACACTTGAAGTGTTCATGGCCCTAGCTCGAATCTATGATGGGTTCATGACCAATGATGAAGGTTCACGACCCTATGAAGGGTTTACGACCAAGAACACTTGAAGATCCTTGAATAAAAGATGATGAATCAATTATGGAAAGCAAGGAACTTCTCAATAACAATAAGAAAGGGATGAGATACTTACAATTTTGAGATGAAAGGAGACCTTTTTTTGGATGGTACTTGAGAGACAAAGGAGGAGTTAATGGTTGAAAGATGAGAAGTGAAGAGAAAATGAGCCAAAACTCATATATATGTCATGAGGGTAGTTCATGGCCAAGGGTGAGTTCATGACCGTGAACCTAGTTTTTGGTTGTGAACCACTTTTGAGGGTGTTTCTGACTCGAATGCAGTCCACTGATCTCTTGCTAACACTTCTTAACATACAAACCTTTAAGTGTACTAGGCCTAGAACTCATAATATGACCCTTAACTTAGTAAAAATATAACAGAAACAAGTCTGAACTTTAGATTGATTTGATTGGCTTACAATAAGATATTATGGGTTGTCACATTTTGTGTTGGAAGAACAGTACACCATGCATAGTCAAGTGTACGCTGCACATACTGGTCCAACATCTCGACTTCGGATCAACACCAACATATGCTAGGTGTGTAAGCCAAGTATGTTGCGTGTACGCGGTCTACACGCTTAAATGACTTTTAGAATCGATTGGTGTTGGGTTTTGGACTTTTTTAAGTTGGGCCTCAGTCCCCATTGATTGTAGTAGGTCATTTTTGGGCCTTAGGCCCTATTGGGGGTTCTTGGGCTATATTGGGCCTTAGAGGCCTTATAGTTGGGCTTGGATGCCTTTTTGGACTTTTTACAGATTTGGGCCTTGGAAGGAGGAGGCCCAATTGGGCAAAGGTAAAGAAGACCTTTTTGCCTTAAGTCAAGAATTAGAGTTTTAGACTTTCGGGTTAGAATGTAGCCTAATTTCTAGTTAGGGTTTTATGCCTGTATTTACTTAATGATTATATTATTCTTGTTATGAAATTATAAGATAGTAGTAGGGGTGAAAAGTACCAGGTTGAAATAGACTGAAGGGGATTGCAAGCACCCAGATATGCTTGACAGTATCCGATTGAAATAGATCGAAAGGGTAGTTAAGCACCCATATATGCTTGATAGTATCAAGTTCAAATAGACCAAAGGGGCAGGAAGCACCCAAGTATGCTTGCCAATATGTTGTTTATTATGCGGTATTTTGGGGAACTCACTATGCTTTGTGCTTATAGTTTTCAATTTATGTTTCAGGTAATTCTAATTCAAAGGGGAAGGGCCTGACCTGATTGCACCACATCACCCTATGATTTTCGCACTTAGTGATTTTGGGAATTTGTACTATGCTAACATGTTACTATGATACTATTTTAAATGTTTTGATATTAGTGTCGTGTGACTTGAACGAAATTAAAAACAAAATTTTATCTGTATTTTTGGGATTTTATACGAAGATCTTGGTATGAAACTATATATATGTTTCTTCTCGAGTTTTGATACAGGCGTGGGGTCAATAATCCTACTCTTTTTCGACGTTCAAGTGAAAAGCATCTAATACATTTACAAATCTACATGGATGACATCATTTTCAGTTCAAATGATCAAATTATGGTAGACAACTTCACCAAGCTCCCTGATGAGTAAGTTTCAAATAATAATGAACAAAGATATTAACTTCTTTCTTGGTATTTAAATGATGCAAGTCCAACAAGAAATCTTCATTCATCAAGGAAAGTATATTGTAGAATTATTAAAGAAATACTCCATGGATAACTGCTCCTCGACAAATGTTCCTTTGGCCTTTGGATACAAGATCACCGCAAATCCCACCGGATCGTCAGTTAATGTAAAGGTATATTGAGGATTGATTGGTTATCTAATATACCTAACCATAAGTAGACCGAATATCATTTTCGTAACGGGTTTTTGCGTCAGATATCAAGCCGATCCCAACATTTCACATATGAATGCAGTCAAATAGATTTTTAGATACCTCAAAGGGACTAAAGCTTTATATATTTGGTACTGAGTAAGAAACAAATTCAGTTTGCAATCCTTATAGACTTAGATCGTGCAAGTTGTCAATTAGACCGTGAGAGCACTTTTGGACGATGCTAATTCCTTGGTGGAGATTGGTGAGTTGGTCTTCAAGAAAACAAAACCGTGTCTCACTCTCCACTGCAGAGGCAGAATACATTACCACTGCTATCTGTTGTTCTCAAGTCCTCTGGATGAAAAAGAAACTCATGGATTATAGCTACAGAATGTTGCGAATACCGATTTACTATGACTCAAAGAGTGCAATTGCCATTTCTCATAATCCTATCCATCACTTAAAGATGAAGAACATTGAAATTCAATATCACTTTCTCAAAGATCATATCTTGAAAGGTAACATCGGGCTTATTTTTGTTCCATCCCATAAAGAACTAGCAGATGTTTTTACAAAAGCATTTGATTCTACCAAAATTAATGGATTCCTAGAAATGTTAGAAATGATGAATCCTGATCCTTAGTTTCTCTTGAAAGGATAGATTTGATGATTTTGAGCATTCTAACACTCCTATGGTGTACATGCAACCCTAGAAACCTTCGATCTATGTTTTCTCTATTTATTATACATGCAAACTTTCATTTTACAAGCTTTTCATCCTAAATAGCATATCATGGGGTATATGTATTACAAAAAACTAGTAGAATGACATACCTTTCTTGTCGCTTGGATTCATTAAGACTTTGTGAGCCTAGCACCCCAAATGCGATGACTCAAATGCTTTACACAACACCGCCAACAATTGGAATAACTTGAGAGAAAATTATATGCACCAAAATCGGCTAGCCCTCACTAGAATAACTTAAGTCTGATTTGCTAACATGAGGCTTATTTATATAGTGTGCATATTAGGGTTACACCATGTAACTCATGCCTTTCCACATTCCTCATGATCCATGGGTTTTAACCTCCATAGAGCATCCATGGGTATCCACATGGGTTTAGCCCATCATGAAGAACTATGGATCATAAGCCCACTATATAGGAATGAATGATTTACCAAATGAATCCCCATTTATTTAATTAGTCTGTTTTGATCTCAAAATTAACTCTAAACTAATTCTTGATCCATACTTATTAGAACTTTTTATATATTAATAAACCATAAATATCCTCTTCTCACAAAAGTCTATCCAAATTGTTCCTATGCCATGCAACCCAAATGGACCATGCCAAATCGGGTCAAGTACATACTAAATATAGTTATGGACTTAGACACCTTATCCAATAGTCTCCGACTTGGATAAGTCTAATAACTATAGCTACAAGTATGACTTCAGGATCTGACCCACAATTGTAGCTCTTTCAAAGTTTCGTGGAACTAAGTTGTGCCATTTTAGTTAAATGATCATCTAATCCTCTGTTCAAGATCTCAGTCGGAAAAATACATGGAACATCGTTATACTTATTGTCCAACAGTTTGTTTCCCTATTTCCGATTTTTTTGACATAGAACTTAATCGAACACATCAATTGATTTCTGATCGGGACCAGTACATAGGTCAAAACAAAATCATCGAGGGGCCCAAGATATCGCTGTTAATACTCAAACGACTAAAAGGAACACATAAACTTTGACTTATATGCTTGTACTAACTAATCATCAAATTATACACAACATCACGGTTTATAACATCAAGTTACTGATGTGTTTTCGTACTATCAATGTACAGCCAATTCATAGTCAACAACTAATATCTCTTGGTTTGAAGACTTATATGATATTACCGTCTCATGATCACTCAAGATAAATTCCATGAAGTAATACAAGTGAGCGTGGGTTGATTCCAATACTCAGAACTTATGAGCACTCATGAATGTTGCAGCAAGAATTTCTATGTCTAATACAATTCAGACAAATCTACAAACCCAATTCATGATAGTCTTATTTCAATACCTACTTCCAATGTATAATCTACTGTGGATAGTTTTGAATAATATGATATACCATAACATAATTATTCTAGAAGTAAAAACATGCAAAACGAAAACGATAGTAAATGAGTGACACAAGGCAGTAGCATACTAGTAAATAAAAACACATTTTATTTAAACATCAAATGTCAATTATAATTCAACTATTATAAGTTTCTAAAGCTATCTAATTACTAAAACTAATATCATCCTTCAGCCCAATGCGCCTCACATGCGGTAAATGCTTAACCCTGCATACTCCCTTGATGAGGGGATCTGTTGGGTTTTCATATTATGATACCCTCTTTGCCACGAGGAGTCCTTCTTCGATTCGATGTCTAATGAAGTTGTATTTTCTGTCGATGTAAATGGATCTGCCGTTATCCATTTGTTCCTTATCTAAGCAAACTGCAATCTCGTTATCACAGAAAATCTCCATAGGCTCCTTTACAGCTGGTACAACTCCAAGGTCTCCAATGAAGTTCTTCAGCCATATTGCCTCCTTCGCCGCCTCACTTGCTACTATATACTCTGATTCGCAAGTTGAATCAACTACTGTCTCCTGTTCAGAACTTTTCCAAGTAATTGCTCCTCCATTTATAGTAATGACCCAACCCGATTGAGAGCGGAAATTATCCCTATCATTCGGAAAGATAGCGTCACTATACCCTACTACTCTCAAGTCATCACTCCCACCAAGGGTAAGGACCTAGTCCTTAGTCCTCCGCAGGTACGTGAGAATGTTCTTTACTGCAATCCAGTTAGCCATGCTAGGATTCCTTTGATATCTGCTGACCATTCTCAAAGCAAAGGCCACATCAGGGTGAGTACAAGTCATAGCATACATGATCGAACCTACAGCGGAAGCATACGGTACTCGAATCATCTCAACTATCTCAACCTGTGTACTCGGGCTCCGAGTCTTACTCAGTTTAGCATTACTCTGGATCGGTAAGTCACCTTTCCTGGAATCCTACATGCTGAACCTATTTAGAACCTTATCCAAGTAGGTACTTTGACAAATTCCAATTAGTCTCTTACTCCCGTCTCTCAATATCCTTATCCTTAGGATATATGCAGGTTCTCCAAGGTCCTTCATAGCGAAACAATTCCTAAGCTAGGATTTAACCTCCTGCAAGGTTGGGATGTCATTTCCTATGAGTAGTATGTTATCTACATATAATACCAAAAAGCTAACTATACTCCCACTAGCCTTAACATATACACAGGACTTATCCTCGCTCCTCGAAAAGCCAAACTCTTTGACTTTCACATTGAAACAAAGATTCAATCTGCGAGATGCTTGTTTTAATCCATAGATGGATTCTTCAAGCTTGCACACTCTATTAGGGTACTTTGGATCGACAAAACCCTCTGGCTAACTCATGTAAACATCCTCAGCCAACTTACCTTTAATGAAAGTGGTTTTGACATCCATTTGCCGTATTTCATAATCATGAAATGCACCACTGGCTAGCATAACCCTAATAGACTTAATATTCGCTACTGGTGAGAAGGTCTCATCATAGTCAACTCCCGGAGTTTGAGTAAAGCCTTCGCAACCCATCGCGCTTTATAAGTGTGTACATTCCCATATATGTCGGTCTTCTTCTTGAAGATCTATTTGCACCCGAATGTCTTACGACCCAATACATTGTCAACCAAGTTCCAAACTTGATTGTCATACATGGACTAAATCTCATTGTCCATATTCTCTTTCCATTTGTGTAGTGACATAAGAACATGGTTTGGCATGTGGAATTAAAGCTTGCACAATTGAACATGGTGATTTGGGTGTTTAAGAGATATATTGAATGTATATGGTGTTACAAAAAAGATCTAGATCTAGACTACATAATTAACACACACTTACACACTCACTTCTACATCTCTCAAGCACACCTCTACAATTGGTATGAACCCACTATTTATAGAGGTGTTTACATGTCTCTCTCTCACTCTAACTAACAAATGGGTCTAAAGGCTAAAGCACCACATGCAAGTGGGTTTTACAAAAGTCAAACATTTACAAAGTCATGAATGAATAACTTTGCACCCTAACATTCTCCCCCTCAAAGTTAGGAATGAATGACCCACTTCAAATCTTCCAAAATCAATCACTACGTGGTTCGAGCCTCAAAGGTGACACATGTCGAAACAAACTTCAATCTTCAATTCTTCCATAACTCTTCAATTTGGGCTCTAGGATGTGAGACCATACAATCCGAGCAGAAACGAATGATCAAGAGTATTCCAAACTCCAAATAATCACCCAAAGTTGCTCATAAAAACACACCCCAAAAATCTTCAATAATTCCAAACCCATTTCGAATACATCACTTCCGAACTTCCAATTGCATCATCTCGTAGACTTCAAAACTTCAAGATCACTTCGTTCTTCAAATCCGTGTAATATGAAAAATTCAAGTTCGAATTTCCATATAAAAATTCTCCCCCTTTTTATAATCGAAATTTGATTATAAAACTCCAAAGGAAAAAGAACGTGCTCTATTCGGAATTTTTCATGTCAAAACTCCCCCTTAACATGTGGCATAAACTTTGTGCTTCAATCCGGAAAACCCAAAAAATATTCAATTTTATTGCCGTTCACGGATCGCCTTTGACAAAATTTCTCAAAAATGGGTAGAAATTATCAATTTCAAAATTCTGCAGCGACCCGTTGCGCCTAAAACAACCAAATATGCGAAACACACTCCCATTTGCGAAACTGGGTAAAATGTGAAAATTCGCACAAACTGCAGGGATCAGATTTGAAAAATCTGCAATTTCATCATTTTATGACCCCATTTGCGAAGTTGGACCATTTGTGTTATTTCATGAAAAGATCAGGGACCAAATGAGAAACTGTTAGCCTTCTTCCCCAATTCGCATTTTTTTGTAAAATTCTTTGTGTTCTTCCCCAAATCACAGACTTCTCATCTTAATGTTTCGCATGTTTAACTCACCAAATGCGAATCATAAATGAGATGAATTCGCATTTTGACCCCAAAACAAAACTCCAAATGCGAAATCAATGGTAGCTCTTTAACCAAATGCGAATGAAACACTTTTCTATCAACCTCAAATGCGAACCCGATTTTGGTCTCAAATGCGAAATCATTTTGGAAACGCAGATGCGAACTCATGTTTTGATTCATCCATATGCGAACCAAAAAAAAAATTTCAGTACCCATCGAACACAAGCATAGATGCGAACCAAAATTTCCATTCCTGTAGATGCGAATGAACTCAATGCAAAATCAAAAATCGACATTACTTCTTATTTGCGAAATTTATACCACCGATACCAAAAATAATTCTATTAACGAAATCCAAGTCATCGATTATTGAATCCAAACTCTCTTCGCATACAGAAACTATCGAACTATCGACCTCCAGTTTGAAACATTCTTGACTTTGCATCCATCGATTCTAATAACCAAGACTTCGTTAGATCAAGATCCAGTTCATCAACATTACTTATTTCAATTCTTCATTCGGATTTCAATTGCTTCCAAAATCATTTCGTCATTAAGAAATGAAATAGAACCAATTTCATTTTCCAGTTCCAAAATTGACGGTCGACAAACACCAAAATCTGTTTTCTCAAATCGATTTATAGATCAAAAACTGAATACGAAACAATTTTCATCTGTTCTTCAAACATTCTTCAATTGTTCTTGAGCAAGTTCATCCAAATCAAAAACTCAATTTTTGATTTTTCAATTTTGACTTGATCATAATCGATTATTGTGATTGAACACAACTAACCTAATCGATTTACAAGTTGAGATGACTCAATTTAACATTCAAATCAAATCGATTATTCAGATTCATCAAACTGAGATTAGAACTTAAGAATCAACAATAAAGAAGACACAGAAGCTGAAAGTACAAGTAAGATAAGCGTATGTACATATTATCTTACGAACAACTATTGATGATTCAGACGGTTGAAAAATCAGATTTAAATGAATATAGATTGGGCTTGAAATAAGATGAACAGTAACGGAATATGATCATTTGGGCTCAATTATTTGAATCAGATTCTATGGCATTTTGGGCTCCATTGATGAACAGTAACAACAAATAATGGATTGGATCTTTGAATAAACGAAATTGATTTACTTTTGAATTTGTCTTTGGGCTTGAAATTCAATCTGATGAACAGTAAACATGATTTTGTTTTTGGTTGGCTTTGATCTTAAAAAAAAATTATTGGATCATCAATGGGGTTTTTTAAAAAAAATTTAGATCCAACGAATCAAACGATCAAAAATCAAGAACGCAAAGCACGAATCAAAAATTATGAGAGATCATAGAGAGAGACTCACCAAAATTGATCAAATTGTGACAAAAATTGCCAAACCGAGAATCGTTCTTCAAAAGTCACGTTGATCGTGAAAACCAAGCTCTGATACCAATTGTAGTGACATAAGAACATGGTTTGGCATGTGGAATTAAAGCTTGCACAATTGAACATGGTGATTTGGGTGTTTAAGAGATATATTGAATGTATATGGTGTTACAAAAAGGATCTAGATCTAGACTACATAATTAACACACACTTACACACTCACTTCTACATCTCTCAAGCACACCTCTACAAGTGGTATGAACCCACTATTTATAGAGGTGTTTACATGTCTCTCTCTCACTCTAACTAACAAATGGGTATAAAGGCTAAAGCACCACATGCAAGTGGGTTTTACAAAAGTCAAACATTTACAAAGTCATGAATGAATAACTTTGCACCCCAACAATTTGGTAGATTCAGGGCCTTCCATGGCTTCCTTGAAGTTGTTAGGTTCATCCAAATTTATCAGTGTACTATCACTGATAAATGCATCACCTTCTGTAGTAATATGGAAACCATAACAATATTTAGATTTGTTCCTAACTCTTGTGGAAATCCTCATAGGTACGGAATCATCAATTGGCTCAACATGAGTTTCCTTCTTAGGTTGATTGCTAGTGTTTGAGGTTCCTTCACCACTCGATTATTCAATTTCTTCAAAATCAATTTGCCTTCCACTATTTCCTTGGCTTATGAACTCTCTCTCACGAAAGACTCCTATCCTTTCCATGAAGACAACATTGTTACTGGGTTTGTAGAAGACATAGCCAAAGGATTTCTGTGGGTAGCCGATGAAAAAACACCGCTTAGTTCGAGGTTCGAGTTTTCCGTGAGTCTCGCGCCTCACGAAAGCCTCGCAACCCCAAATCTTGATGTGGTCTAAAGTGGGAACATTCCTAGTCTACATCTCGTGAAGTTTTTTGACAACCTTTTTGGTTGGGAATAGATTAAGGATATGGGCGGCAGTCTCTAAGGCATACCCCAGAATGATATTGGTAAGAAAGCTCGACTCATCATGGAACGAAGCATGTCTAACAAGGTTCGATTCCGCCTCTCAGCCATACCATTCAGTTGTGGAGTCCTAGGAGGTGTCAATTGAGAAACAATTCCACATCCCTTAAAATAGTCAAGGAACTCAATACTTAGATACTCACCACCCCAACCAGATCAGAGTATCTTTATCGTCCTGCCCAACTGATTCTCCACTTCTTGTTTAAACTCTTTGAATTTCTGAAAGGTTTCTAACATATGCTTGATTAAGTAGACATAACCATATCTAATGTAATCATCAACAAAAAGTCACATAGAAGCGGTTAGCATCCCTTGTGGCGGTTCTGAAAGGTCCACACACATCTGTGTGTATGAGGTCCAACAAACATTCACCCCAAGCAAAAGTACCAGTGGAGGGTGACTTAGTCATTTTTCCAAGTTAACAAGATTCGCAACTATCATCTGACGTTATTTCAAATGACTCCAAGACTCCAGCCTTTTGGAGTTGGCCTACGCGCTTCTTGTTGACATGACCAAGACGACAATGCCACAAGGATGCCTTATCCAAACTAGTGGAATAATCAACATACAATACATTATTTCCTAAGTTGTCTACAACCGACACAGTTTCATATACACCATTACAAGGTAATGCTTTAAAATAAAAAACATCATTATATAAAGCATTAATACCACCACATTCATTATCAAATGAAAATGTAAATCCTTGTTTGTACAAACCATGAAAGGAAATAATATTTCTCGCCATTTCAGACGAGTAACAACATTGATTCAAATCTATTATTAACCCACTACTAAGCAATAATGATTAAACTCAAATTTTGGTAACAGGTGAAGCTTTCCTATTCCTCATGATCAAGTTTATCTTCCCATGCTCCACATCCTTAATTCTTTTTAGGCCCTGTAAAGCAGAACAAATGTGAATTCCACACCCTATATCAAGGACCCAAGAGTTAGTATGTGGTGAGTTATTAGACAATATAGTGTAAATACCTGCATGGGTGGGTTTAACTTTCCCATCCTTAACATCCTACAAGTACCTTCATGGGTGGGTTTAACTTTCCCTTGGTACCCTTCGTAGGGGTCTTCCTCTTTTTCCCTTTATCTTGCCTGATTGCCAGAACAAGGGTGGTAGTAGGAGTAGGAACAACATTCTTACCTTTGAGACTACTTTCAGCAGTCCTTAAAAGTTCTTGAAGTTTGCTAAGTGTGACCTCCTCCTTGTTCATAAGATAGGTCATGCAGAACTGATCATAATAGGAGGGTAAGGAATGTAGAATGATATCTATTGCTAACTCCTCATCAAAGTTCAGATTTAACTTTAGCAAACAGTCCATGAATCTTTGCATTTTTTTAGGTGGCCCGTGATGGACTCTCCATCCGTCATTTTTGTTGTTATCATGGAGGTGATGATTTCATACATTTCTTGACGAGCACTCTGATGGCATCTTTCCATCACGTCCTGGTGCATCTCATTAGGGTAGAAATCTTCATAGGATTTCTCGAGTTCTGCTGTCATGGTAGCCAACATGATACAAGACACCTTACAATTTCTAGATTTCTAGTGTACTCAACAATCTCCTCGGGAGTAGCAAACAACTCATTGATGACCTTAAGCTCCTTGACAAGGACATATTCATTGTCCTCATAACGAGTGACCATCCTTATGTTCCTAATCCAATCATTGAAATTAGTTCCATCAAATATTACACTCCCACAAAGGTTCATGAGAGAGAAGGAGCTGGTAGGGTTTGAGCTAGAAGCGGCATTGTTGGAAGACATCTAAAAAGGAAGAAAGACAAGTTTAGATTAGATATAGAATCTTTAATTAGACACCCAAATGAAATATTAAGGCTAGGACCCAACACAATATTTTACATCTTGGAAGAGGGATGCTGTAATCCAAGTTACAAAATATTTGAAGGTAGGTAAATGACGATTTACTAATTTGAACCATGAAAAACGAAATAGATTATTAGGTTTTAATTGGATTGAAACTCCTATATATTTTGAGATTCATTGAGAAATTCAATGGCATGTTTAAATCTTGATTATTCCCTTCAAATTTGTGACTGGGATACCGAGGATCACAAACAAGGTGTGAATAACCATGCAAATTAACTTGGTACTCTTAATTTTCACTTAATCGATGTGCCGGTTAACCACACACGCTCCACCGATCTATGATAAACCTCAATCCGCCTTTTTTCACCCTTGTTAACTCCATGTTTGTGTGCCTGTTAACCACACATGCTCCACTAAGAACTTTAGCAAGGTGCAAAGTGTAATTTCATGGGTTAACATCAATTGTCATGTTTTCCCAAAGTAACTATGATTGGAAATTTATAAAATGTTTAGTTACTTTATATTTACCATTATACTTTTATTGAGAATTATAGTCTATGTCCTACCCGTTCGTCTAATGACCCTCCACCAGTCAAGGAAGAGGTGGGTGAGAGTGGACACCCATTAAGCTGTCATTTTATAGGCAACAACCTTATACCCCCCTTATAGACCGACTTTGTGAATGAGGCCTACTAACGGTAAGACTGACTTGATCTTATATATATATATATATATATATATATATATATATATACACACACACACACACACACACACACACACACACACACATATATATATATATATATATAAACTTATAATATTATAAAGTATAAGGGTTGAATTTTAAACTTTTAAAATTCTAGGGTTTGGAATTAAAATTTTCTAAAGAGATTTTACAAATTCAAAAACTTGAGACCAAGTTTTGAAACTATTCAAAACCTTTCATTTTTGTAACTTATAAGTTTTAATGATTTTAATGGAAAATACTTTTGGAATTCTATAACTTGAGGACAAGTTATGGAGTCCATTAAAAAGCATTTAGATCAAAAATTGCACTAACAAGCATGTCAAATAATTTCTATGATATAACAAAACTCATAAGCATGCATAATTCAAATCAACAGTTTTCAAGTATCATATGAACTTAATATAAACTTGAAACTTTGAAAATTATCTTTGAAATTGGATAAGCACAATCATTACCACATCAAAAACAAGTTTAACAATTTAAAAATGGTTTAGGGTAATGGTCCTAGTCCAATTCCAACAATACAACTCGAAATTCTGCACTTAAGGCCTCTAACTCGTCGAGTTCATGAACCAACACGACGATTTTGAGGAGTTTTCACATGGACTCGTTGAGTCCCCCAATGGACTCGGCGAGTTCACTGAACAATGGGTAGAAAATTTGATTTTTTTTAGCACTTTGCATCAAGTATAATTGAAAACAAACCTTGGCTCTGATACAACTGATGGATTTTGAGCATTCTAACGCTCCTCTGGTGTACATGCAACCCTAGAAACCTTCGATCTATGTTATCTCTATTATACATGAAAACTTTCATTTTCCAAGCTTTTCATCCTAACTAGCATATCATGGGGTATATATATTACAAAAAACTAATAGAATGACATACCTTTCTTGTAGCTTGGATTCCTTAAGACTTTGTGATCCTAGCAATCCAAATGTGATGCCTCAAATACTTCACACAACACCACCAACAATTGGAATAACTTGAGAGAAAATTATATGCACCAAAATTAGCTAGCCCTCACTAGAATCACTTAAGTTCGATTTTCTAACATGGTGCTTCTTTATATAGTGTGCATATTAGGGTTACACCATGTAACTCATGCCTTTCCACATTCCTCATGATCCATAGGTTTTAACCTCCATGGAGCAATGGGTAACCATATGGGTTTAGCCCATCATGAAGAACTATGGATCATAAGCCCACTATATAAGAATGAATGATTTGCCAAATCAATCCCCATTTATTTAATTAGTCTATTTTGATCACAAAATTAATTTCAAACTAATTCTTGATCAATATTGATTAAATAATTCATATTAATATATTAGAACTTATAATATATTAATAAATCATAAATATCCTCTTCTCACAAAAGTCTATCCAAATTGTTCTGTTGTCATGCAACCCAAATGGACCATGCCAAATCGGGTCAAGTACATACCAAATATAGTTATGGGCTTAGACACCTTATCCAAGAAAAATATCAAGACTTTAAGTGTTTGCATTTAACAATAAATATGTTTTACTCATCTTGACATCTGATCTTTGAAGCATATATATTTGTCCATGGTGTAAATTTGATCTCCTTTTAAGTTTAACTATTGAGCACATAATTTATAAATGCATCACTGGTATCCTCTAGTTACTGAAGACTATTTATAATCTATGTACTCTCCGAGCCAGTTTATTATTTTTGTATCTAACCTCATGATCAAGTCACTGTAGTGCTCTGGATTCCACAGTCTCTATTGTTCAACATACCGAAGTTCTTCCTTCAAGAACTTAAAGTCATGTTTTCTTGTTTGGAAATAAATAAATTTTTTCAAAGGTGTGTTATTTAATTAATCTGAAAAGCTTTCAAATGTTATTCATTTTCATTAAATTTGTTTCATCCTTTAAAGGCTACGTTTTAAACGATAGTACCTTTTCCTTTTTAATGATAAAATGAAGATTTGTCTGTTCAATAAAAAGTATTTACCAAACATTTTGTGCAACGACTTATCTAAAACTCAACCGTTAGACGAAAAGTAATATCTTAACCCATGATTTCTAATAGTTATTTCAACCATCACCCCACGTTTACTCACTTCATCATCACTTTCATTTTATGCGCCCCTTAGCTGCATTTAATGCACGTTATTTCTAGAAAATACTCTTCGATTAAAATACTCGAAGTGGTAGAAAGCTTTGGTTTTTATAGCTGTTAAAAATTTTCTCATTTGGATTCCGTTTTCAAATATGGAGGTATAAAAACCCTCATTTCTTCCCAAGAAGGCTTTATTTTTTCTGAACGCTAAATCGGCGATCTTCTTCTTCCTCATCTTGCTAAAATAGTTTTCTGCAAGTTCTTCAAACCTTTTTTTTAATCAACAATGGGAAATCTAGCTTCTTAAAGAAACAATCCAAACTAACTAGTTCAACCTCAACTACTAAGAACACAAGTCCCACAATTGCATGAAGCAACGATTGTGCTATCTTCAACGACCATCACCTTTATGATGCTTCAATCAAGCTGATGATTCAATTCTTTCCCAAACACCCATTGTTTGGACCTTTCAATGGCTTTACTAAAGTTCTTTTTTGAATCAGTGTCGTTCACTTGTGTTTTTTCTGCATTCAAACCATTAGAGAAACTCGATGAGGTTCATCTAAATCTCGCAAATGAATCAATAACGATCCTCACAAAACCAAAATTTCTTGAAGATGTGAATCTTAGAATTCCTATTTCAATCACCTTCAAAAACCCTAGCAATTCGGACATCTTCAAAGCTCTTTATAAGATGGGGTATCAAGCAAAGCTCAAAGGGATTGGTAAATTCAAAAAGGGGAAACTTCTAGTCGTGTGGTAGTACACATTCAAACCATTGGAGAAACTCGATGAAGTTCATCTCAAACTCGCAAATGAATCAATGGCGATCCTAACAAAACCAAAATTTCTTGAAGCTGTAAAAAACCCTAGCAGTTCTGACATCTTCAAAGCTCTTTACAAGATGGGGTATCAAGCAAAACTCAAAGTGATTGGCGAATTCAAAAAGGGGAAACTTCTAGCCATGTGGTAGTACGTTTGTCATTACATGATTCGATGTTTATCTGGAATAACCGATGGAATAGACAACATGCCAAAACAATTGTTGGATATTGTTGGGATCATCTTCATCGGAGAGGCTGTTGACTATGGAACCATCCTTTGGGATGATTTCATTCAATGTGTTGGAAAGGGATCACCCAAAGAGGGACACACTTAGCTCACTTCTGCAAGGTTTTGGTCACTCTGCTTAATGGATCTTCACAAGGAAGCTGACATTAGTCTAGGAGATGAACTCAACTGCTTTTCATGCCAAGATCGTGTTCTTCATATTTTTGTTATCGTTAAATCTCAAGATCTTTTTAGTCTGCACAAGTCGATTGTTAAAATGGGTTCCTACAAGTTTGAACCAAAGGGTAGTATGGTTATTTTCATGATTCAGCACAGTCAGTCAGATATATAATCCAACAACCAAGTTTCAATTAGAAATAGAGTCAGTCAGAGCTTATGACTCAGTTGGAGCTTCTGACATAGTCAACCTCAACTATTAAATAACTCATAAATGATTTTTTTTACAACTCGATAAAAACTTGATTATTTTATATTATTTCTTCATTCCTAATAAACATTTTTGTGCCTAGACCTTATTGTTAGCATCTTATTGTTATATGCTAGGAGTTAAAAACCCAGAGATAAACAATTAAAATTTTTGCTCATCGTTTGTTAATTCAACTATAATTATTATTTTTTTTACAAAAAATGTATGCACTTTTATATGTATCCAAGGTACATATTACTCATATTGTATTCAAATTATCATTGTCATTATCATGTCAAAGCACCTTCACTTTTCAATCGATGAATCTTTTAGTTTGTTGTCATGTTGTTTTCTCAACAACTCCATGATTTTTTTTATTAAAGTTCGAATGATTACACTAATAAATTATATATTATGCTATAAAGATCGTACATCATGCAATAAATACGTATTTCACTTAGAACTTCTAACTTACAAAAAGAAGCTATTGTTTGAACATGCAATAAAGTTCAATCAAATACTTTATGCTAAATTTAGGTGTTCTTTCAAATACTTTATGGTAAATTATTGTTTGGTGTGGTCTTAATGAATAACACTCAATCACCATACGTGTAGTAATCCAAAACAACCAACTGACCAACTTTTGCCCCTTGATTTCTCTCCATCAATTCTTTGTTTTCAATGATATAAGATAGAGTTTTGTCTCATGTGTGTTTACATTTATTTGTTAATTTTTAACCAATATTATAAATACATTAGTATTCTCTATTATTAAATATTATCTTAAATTCCTTTTAAAATATATTTTTATAAAACTTTATGGTGTTTATACTTTTGTAAGTAAACTATGTGGTTCCCTGCTATAATGATCCTTCAAACTTCTTTAGTATAAAACCCCCTCTAATATATTCATAGAAATAGATACATAATACATAATAATACATAATAAACATCCCAAAGTCTCAAAAACCTATAAGTAATTAACATAGTATTAATTTGCAACCTCGGTGGAAGTATCCACCGACGATTCCATTTTCGATCTTATATAATTTTTAAAATACAGTGTAAAATGATATATGCTTTTTTTATTTCTATAACTTTTAAAATATTATTTTTACCTTTTACTGTTTTCAACTTTAGACATTTTTCATCCTTTTATATATATATATTGTTAAATACGATGTAAAATAATATTTTTCATCCATATATTTTTTAAAATTCATATACTTTTTAAAATGTCATTTTGAACTCTATATTTTCCCGGATTTTTATAAATGACATTTTCCATCTTTATATTTTTTAAAGAGTTTATACAATAACATTTTAATCCCTATACTTATTAAAAGATCATTTTGATCTCATCCATTTTAAACTTTATAAAATGTTATTTTTGCCTTCCTATTTTTTAAACTTTCATGTTTATTTCAACTATTATATATGTATCGTTATAAATTCAAAATGGTTAACGTTTCGATGTAAATTTACAACTTTTTTGTTAATATTAATAAAAAGGGTTTCTTTCTTTTTTTTTTTTGTTTGTTTATTTTATTTTATTTTATTTTATTTATTTATTTTTATTTATGTACGTATCATTATAAATTAGAAATCGTCTACGTTTCAATGTAATTTTCTTTTACGTTTTTATTCTTATTT
Source organism: Lactuca saligna (assembly GCF_052625555.1). Classification (NCBI taxonomy): domain Eukaryota; kingdom Viridiplantae; phylum Streptophyta; class Magnoliopsida; order Asterales; family Asteraceae; genus Lactuca; species Lactuca saligna. The sequence goes on along the minus strand of NC_136417.1, from coordinate 187,235,569 downwards.
TTATGTATGTTTCCTATGTATGGATCAGGAAACATATATTACAATATTTTATTATTTGAACTACCCTTTGTTATCTCAAAAAAAATATTCTCTTATATTTACGTACGTTTTGGTACAAATTTGAGTTTATTTACATTTTGACCTAAATTTTGTTTACGTTTTCATGATTCTTTTAATCTACGTTTCCTGAGTATGAATTTTGTCACATATAATATGTTTTCATTCGACGGTATAAATTGAAGTTAATCAATAGTGTCAACCTTGTATTTATATCTAGCAACAAATGCAATGGTACCTATTTTTTTATTAATAAATTTGTTAAAATTCAACTTATAAAACAGGTTTCCCTTGCTAGAACATAGAAATTTACTACTTACAATTAAAAAGCCAAGTAGTGTGGCTACAACTTCAGGACACATTAGACTAAAATATAGTTTTGGTTCATGTGGTTTGGTCAATTTCACACTTTTGATCATAAACCAGTTTTTTTTTTATGTCATGGGTGGTCCCTGTGGAGGGTTTTGGTGACATCAGTGATCCCTGAGATCGTTACCTCTGTTATGCTCCTTTAATAGAACTTTAAAAAAGTAAAAATGCCCTCAATGTATATTTGATTTTGTTGGTTTTTATTTAAAAATACTCCAATTTTAGTGATAAAATTAACATAACTAACAAGGGAAACATTTGATAATATGAATAAACTAAAACCATTTTAACCCAACAAGGATCATTTTGCAAGATTTAGAAAGATTAAAACAAACATAGAAAGTTAAGTGCTACAACCTTTGAAGACTTTGATTCTCATGGGAGATTGAAAATTATTGAGTATGATATGATGTTGGAATAGTGTCTAAGGCTATAACTATATCCGGTTGTGCATGGTCCTTTTGGGTTGCCTTCACCATAGCAACTTGAAGGATGATTTGTTAAGAGAGAGTAAATATTATAAGGAATAACATATGGCTATTTGATTAATATAAGTCATAAATTAATTGGTATTAATTTGGTGACTTAAAGAGATTAATTAAATAAGAGGGTATAAACTGTCAATTGTTTGATAGTTACACTTTAGACTGTAAATCCTTATCCTAGATAGGATGGACGATTTCTAGGGCTTGGATAAGCCAAAATCGTCCATAGGGTTATCTATGGAATGGATTTGGATAGCCTTAAGAGAAGATTATCCAATTAGGGTTTAGGTTGTAACCCTTAAGGAGTCTACAAGTATAAATAGACCCTAGGGGTGAGGGAATTCGATACACAACCTAAAGCAAGGAACCTCTGGCCGAATTCCTCCCCTCTCCTCTCTCCTAAATCATCTTGCTTGCTATTGGTGTTTGTAAGCCATTAGAGGAGTGACATTTGTGACTCTAGAAGCTCCAAGACAACAAGATCAACAAGGAACTCAAAGGTATGATTCTAGATCTGTTTCATCATTGTTATTTAACCTAATTAGCTATTAGAAGTCTTGGATTCAAAGCATGTTTAATTAGAAAGCCTAGATCCGAGCAATAGGGTTTTGCATGCGCACATAGGAAAGTTCTTATGGCTAAAACCCATCAGTGGTATCAGAGCCTAGCTTGGTTTTCTTTAAATTGTTGCTTGATTAACTGAAACAAACCTGCAAAATTCGATTTTTGGTTTATGAGTCACTGACTCGGCGAGTTCCAAGGTGGACTCGGCGAGTAGGCCTGACTCGGCGAGTCCCCTTGTGACTCGGCGAGTCCAGGCGTCAGGAATGGCCAGATTCGGGATTTTTTCATAATTATCTTATGGAAACTTACCTTAATCATATTAGATCAATCTAAATCCGATTTTTTGATAAATATGACTATTATCTTGATCTAATTAAAGATATTTATCATCTAATAAAATATTTAATTTCCTTATATGATAATGATTAATTATTTTGATAATTATCTTGAAAGAAATCTTAGATAAATCAAATAAAGATAATTAGGATATTAATTGTTAATTGGAACTATTTGTTATTTGATCCTCCATGTTTTAAATGTTTAAAACCTACCCTAAAGTTTTGAAATTTATATTTGTGATTAAAAGTTTTAATTTAGACAACTTAAATTTCAAAACCCTAGATTTTAAAAGGTTTTAAAATACAACCCTATACTTATATGATATTACTAGAATAATGTATATATGTATAACTAAATGCTAGTCTTACCGCTAGTAGGCCTCATTCACGAAGCCGATCTATAAGGTGGGTATAAGGTTGCGGCCTATAAAATGGCGCTTAATGGGTGTACACTCACACCCACCGCTTGCTTGATTGGTGGAGGGTCGTTAGCCGAACGGGTAGGATAGGGCAACCTCATCCTCTCATTAAAAGTATAATAAGAAACACAAAGTAACTACACGTTTTAAAAATTTCCCAATCTTAGTTGCTTTAGGAAAAGTGAATTGATGCAATCCCATGAAATTACACTTTGCACCTTGCTAAGAAGTTAGTGGAGCGTGTGTGGTTTACCGGCACACTAATTGGTTCTAAGCGAAGGTGGCAAAGGGTGATTCATTGTTTATCATAGTTCGATGGAGCGTGTGTGGTTTACCGGCACATCGAATAGGCGATCGTTACAATGAAGGCACCATGTGAATTTGCATGGTAATTCACACCCGCTTTGTGATCCTCGGCATCCCAGTCACAAACAAGAGGGGCATATCGAGATTTAAACATGCCATTGAATAGTTCAATGAATCTCATCCGAACCTAGGAATTCTCGAAAACACTTAGGACTAATAGTTTAAGTTTTGTAATGGAGAATTAGTGAATCGTCATTCACTTACCTTCAATTTATTTGCATATTAGATTACGACATCCCTTTTCTAGTATGTAAATGTTATTGTTGGATCCTAGCCCTAATTTTTCTTATTGGGTGATAATTAGGGATTCTTGTTCTAATCTATCTTTGTCCTTTCTATAGATGTCAAACGCAAACAACGCTGCTGCTAGTTCTTTCACGTTGATGAGCCTTTGCCAGAAGGTCACCTTCGATGGAACGAACTTTAGCGAATGGATAAGATACATTCGCACCATTGCTCGCTATGAGGATAAAGAGTATGTCCTCGATGAGAAGCTCGAGAAAATCAACCCCGAAGTTGCTACTCCCGCCGAAATCACCGCCTTTGAAACTCATGAGCGAGATGCAACGAAAGTACATTGCATCATGATCGCCACCATGAACTCCGAATTCCAAAAGTCCTATGAGGACATGTATCCATACGAGATGCATCAAGACTTGTTGGAGAGATATCACCAAAACGCGAGACAAGAGCGTTACGAGATTTTCACTAACATGATCTCCGCTAAGATGGGTCATGGAGAATCTCTTACCGTGCACCTGCAAAAGATGCAAAGGTATGTCGATCGCCTTCGCAAGTTAAATGTTGACTTCGGCGAAGACTTGGCAATCGACATGGTGCTTCACTCTTTGCCTCCAATGTACAACCAATTTAGGATGAACTACCACATGAACAAAGAGGAGGTCACCCTAAGCAAACTCCAAGGTCTCTTGAGGGTTGCTGAGAGCAATTTCAAGGACAAGTCTGTTGCACCAACTCCCAATCCATCCGCTGCTCCTGTCTTGGCTATTGGTCAAGGGAAAGGAAAGAAGAGGAAAGCTTCATCGAATAACTATCGAAAGGTGAAAGCCCGAGATGGTTCCTCTTCTAGTGGGACCAAAGTTGATCCCCCTAAGCCCTGTTCCAACCCAAGGGAGGCAGAGTGCCACCACTGCCACAAGATAGGACATTGGAAGAGAAGCTGCCCGGATTACCTGCAAGCCATCAAGGAAGGAAAGATCAAGCCATCTTTTGCAGGTATATACACAATCAAATCTAACGATTCTAATCATGATATTTCTTGGGTTCTTGATACCGGTTGCGGTTATCACATTTGTTCTAATGTGCAGGGACTAAAAAGAAGTAGGGATGTGGAGCAAGAAAGGATCAATCTAATCATGGGGAACAGAAGATCGTCGCCTGTGACCAAGATTGGAGTGTATTCTTTAGTGCTTAGGAATAGTTTAGTTTTAGATTTGAACAATTGTTGCTATTCGCCAGAAATGGCTAGAAACATCATTTCATTTCATGGTTTATATAGACAAGGATTTAGATTTTCTTTTAATAATGAGAATGGTTCTATTTTGGCTTATCTAAATGGTGTCTTTTACTTTGAAGCTATACCATGTAATGGAATATATGAAACTGTTATGATTGTTGATAACTTAGGAAATGATGTTTTGAATATTGATTCTTCCACTAGTATGGATAAAGCATCCTTGTGGCATTGTCGTCTTGGACATGTCAACAAGAAATGCATAGCCCAACTCCAAAAGGATGGAGTGTTGGAGTCATTCGACCTTAGGGAAGATGACACATGCGAGTCTTGTTTACTTGGAAAGATGACTAAGTCACCCTTCACGAGTACTTGTGAAAGGGGTGAGGGGCTATTGGACCTAATACATACTGATGTATGTGGACCCTTTAGATCAACCACGAAGGATGGGAACCGCTTCTATGTGACTTTTACCGATGACTATAGTAGATATGGGTATATCTACTTAATCAAGCAAAAGTCAGAAACTTTTGAAAAGTTCAAAGAGTTCAAGAATGAAGTGGAGAATCAATTGGGCAGGAAAATCAAGATGCTTCGATCCGATCGAGGAGGAGAGTACCTAAGTCTTGAATTCCACGATTATCTCAAGGAGTGTGGAATAGTTTCGCAATTGACGCCTCCTAGGACACCGCAGTTGAATGGTGTGGCAGAAAGGCGTAATCGAACCTTATTGGATATGGTTCGCTCTATGATGAGTCGTGCTTCACTACCTATCTTCTTTTGGGGGTATGCCTTAGAGACTGCCGCCCATATCCTTAACCGAGTCCCAACTAAGAAGGTTGCCAAAACACCTCACGAGATGTGGACAGGGAAAGCTCCCTCGTTGGCACGTATCAAGGTTTGGGGTTGCGAGGCTTTCGTAAGACGAGATACTCACGACAAGCTTGAACCTCGAAGTGAGCGATGTATTTTCATCGGCTACCCGCGAACTTCCTTTGGATATCTCTTCTATAGACCGAAAGACAATGTTGTTTTTGTTGCGAGGAGAGGAGTTTTCCGAGAGCGAGAACTCATAAGCCAAGGAGACAGTGGAAGGCAAATCGAACTTGAAGAGATTCAAGAGTCGATAGATGAAGGAACCTCTACCGCTGGCTTTCAACCCGAGGAGGAAACTCCGGTTGAACCGAATGACGAATCCTTACCTCTTAGACGTTCCGATAGAGTTAGAGTTCATCCCCAGTTTTATGGTTTTCATATTACTACCGAAGGGGACACGTATATTAGTGATGGTTCACTAGTAAATCTTGATGAACCTAATAGCTATAAGGAAGCCATGGCAGGCCCGGAGTCTGCGAAATGGAAAGAGGCGATGGATAGCGAGATCCAATCCATGTACGATAACAAAGTTTGGAATTTGGTTGATTATGTGCCCGAACGTAAGACCGTAGGGTGCAAGTGGATCTTCAAGAAGAAGACCGAAGTGGATGGGAACGTACACACATATAAAGCGCGATTGGTCGCGAAGGGCTTTACTCAAACTCCCGGAGTTGACTATGATGAGACCTTCTCACCAGTTGCGAAGATTAAATCTATTAGAGTGATGCTAGCAATTGCCACATTTCATGATTATGAGATTTGGCAAATGGATGTCAAGACCGCTTTCCTTAATGGAAAGTTGGCTGAGGATGTTTACATGGCTCAGCCAGAGGGGTTTGTGGATCCGAAGCATCCGAATAGAGTGTGTAAGCTTGAGAAGTCCATTTATGGACTTAAGCAAGCATCTCGAAGATGGAATCTTTGCTTCGATGAGAAAGTCAAAGAGTTTGGATTTGTACGAAGTGAAGATGAATCGTGTGTATATGTCAAAGCCAATGGGAGTGTAGTAAGCTTCGTCGTTCTATATGTCCATGACATATTACTCATAGGAAACAACGTCCCGACTCTGCAGGAGGTTAAGTCCTGGCTCGGGAAGTCCTTCGCTATGAAGGACCTCGGAGAGGCTTCTTACATTTTGGGAATAAGGATAGTAAGAGAAAGAAGTAAGAGACTAATTGGACTTAGTCAGAATACTTACTTAGAGAAGGTACTAAAACGTTTTAGTATGGAAAACTCAAAGAAGGGAGAACTACCGATACAAGGAAATGCCAAGTTGAGTAAGACTCAAAGTCCGAGTACCGAAGCTGAGATAGCAGAAATGAGCCGAGTACCATACGCTTCCGCAGTTGGCTCAATCATGTACGCTATGACTTGTACTCGCCCTGATGTAGCCTTCGCTTTGAGCATGGTTAGCAGATATCAAGGGGACCCTGGCAAAGCACATTGGATTGCGGTGAAGAACATCCTTAAGTACCTTCGGAGGATGAAAGAATGGTTCTTAGTCCTTGGAGGGAGTGATGACTTGAAGGTGTGAGGGTATAGTGACGCCAGCTTTCAGACCGACAGGGACAACTACCGTTCGCAGTCGGGCTGGGTCTTTACCCTAAATGGAGGAGCAGTGACTTGGAAGAGTTCCAAGCAAGAAACCGTAGCTGATTCAACGTGCGAATTAGAGTACATCGCAGCGAGCGAAGCGTCGAAGGAGGCAATATGGCTAAAGAACTTCATTGGTGATCTTGGAGTTGTACCGGCCATAAAGGAGCCCATGGAGATTTTCTGTGATAACGAAGGTGCAGTTGCCTTGACCAAGGAACCGAGGGATCATGGTAGATCTCGACATATCGACAGAAAATATCACTTCATTAGACATCGTGTAGAAGAAGGACAACTCGTAGTGAAGAGGATATCATCAGAAGATAACCCAGCAGATCCGCTTACGAAGGGACTGAGTAGGGTTAAGCACTTGCAGCATGCTAGGAGTATTGGGCTGAAGGATGATATTAGTATAGATTAGATAGTATTAGAAACGTATAATAGATAAATGTAATTAACATTTGATGATTAAATAAAGGAGTTTTATTTATGAGTAAAGTTACTGTCACATGTTAGTTGTTTAACTATTGTTTCACTTTGCATGTTTTGACTTCCAGACTAATTGAGTTTATTAGGAATAATCGAATTATTCAAATGGTCGACAATCGTTCATATGTTGGGAGTAGATATGAATGAAGATTGTCATGAATTGGTGTGTAGAATGTCTAAATGGTGTTAGACATAGCAAGGGTTGCTGCAACGTTCATGAGTGCTTATGAACTGGTTTTGAGCATTGGAATAAACCCGCGCTTGCTGGAATCACCTTATGGAATACGATATAAAAGGTGATCGCAAGACGATAATATCATATAGTCTTAAAACCTAGATATATGGTTTATTATTTGTTAATTGATTGTGCATTGATAATGCGAAAACGCATCAGTAACTTGATGTTATAAAACACATTGTTGTGTATTGTTGGTTAATGAATAAGTAAATGCATATAAGTCGAAGTTTATCTGTAAATTTTATCCTAAGAGGGTAGAAGAGATATCTTGGCCACTCGATGATTTGATTTGACTTATGTGCTGGGCCCGGTCAGAACTGAATTGATGTGTTTGATTAAGTTCTATGTCAAATAAATCGGAGATCGAGAAATTTAAATGCATGACTAACCATTCCATAGGATTGTCAGCATGATATCTAACAGAGGACTGTACGATCCCTTATCTAAAGGACAAGATTGATTAGATCAGAGTTGACAGCGTCTTTGAGAGCTACGATTGCAAGCCGAATTGTACTTGTATAGTTACTAGACTTATCCAAGTGGGAGACTGTTGGAATAGTGTCTAAGGCTATAACTATATCCGATTGTGCATGGTCCTTTTGGGTTGCCTTCACCATAGCAACTTGACGGATGATTTGTTAAGAGAGAGTAAATATTATAAGGAATAATATATGGCTATTTGATTAATATAAGTCATAAATTAATTGGTATTAATTTGGTGACTTAAAGAGATTAATTAAATAAGAGGGTATAAACTGTCAATTGTTTGATAGTTACACTTTAGACTGTAAATCCTTATCCTAGATAGGATGGACGATTTCTAGGGCTTGGATAAGCCAAAATCGTCCATAGGGTTATCTATGGAATGGATTTGGATAGCCTTAAGAGAAGATTATCCAATTAGGGTTTAGGTTGTAACCCTTAAGGAGTCTACAAGTATAAATAGACCCTAGGGGTGAGGGAATTCGATACACAACCTAAAGCAAGGAACCTCTGGCCGAATTCCTCCCCTCTCCTCTCTCCTAAATCATCTTGCTTGCTATTGGTGTTTGTAAGCCATTAGAGGAGTGACATTTGTGACTCCAGAAGCTCCAAGACAACAAGATCAACAAGGAACTCAAAGGTATGATTCTAGATCTGTTTCATCATTGTTATTTAACCTAATTAGCTATTAGAAGTCTTGGATTCAAAGCATGTTTAATTAGAAAGCCTAGATCCGAGCAATAGGGTTTTGCATGCGCACATAGGAAAGTTCTTATGGCTAAAACCCATCACATGAAACTCTAAAATAGAAGTTATCTAAAGATATCCACCAAAGCAAGAGTAAACCACTAACATATGCTAGTATACACTTGATAATAAGTTACTTTTTTGTTATTAAGACATATCTAAATAAGTGTTAATAGAAAACAATGTATTAGTCTTTATTGAATGCACTATTTATAATAAAGGAAGAAGGGAGAGTACGCATGAACTTTGAAATTTTCGCATCCTTTGAGAGGGTTTTTGCTCTTGGTTATAAACCTCAAAAGAAGAAGAAAAAAAAACTGAAAGAACTATCCTTTCTTTATGTCTATTTTATTTATTATAAGCTAGTACATATAGACCTAACTTTAAGCGAATCCATATAAGAAGGTATGGGGCATTTTGAAAGTAAAACACTCCAAAATCCTATCCCATTTATGTACCTATGGCTATTAAAATAAAAAGAAAAGAACAAGATGTCTCTTACACTCAAGTCATTAACTAGTAGTTGGATATGAACTAAGTTAGTTACACTAAGTGTCAAATATTTTGAGCATAACATAAATATTTATACCATATGATATATTTACTAGTGTACTCTCTTTATTATTATTTCCTGGAAATAATAAATCCCAATATGTTGGTAAATATTATTTTTATAAAATTATGTGTTTCCAATTAAATACAAGTGTAGATGTTTATTAATAATCAAAATTATACTAATAAGTAATAAATTAGTGGTAACTTGCTATAATGTGTGACCTATATGCTTATATGTTATTATAAATATCATTTTATAATGATTATTGGAAATACAAGATCTTTCAGATTCAACCTAAGGTGGAAGAAGGTGGCAATCATTTTCTTCTTTCTAACCTCATACATTCATGTCTCTCGACACCACTATCGAATTAGATCACTGTCTTCCTTGCCACTAACGACATTGAACACTACATTCGTAATTGCTAACAATCTATGTCACTGTTACCAACCTCCTCTCCTTTAAGCTTCGTTGTTGACATTAACACCGACCACTGCTAAGCCCTATCTATGACATTAATTTCATAGGAAGGTATAAAATACAGAAAAGATATTTCAGTAAACTATCTATTTGATATGTTAATTCCCTTTACTAGTTTATTAAAAGAATTGTGATATAATTTTCTTATCAGTTGATTTGTCTATTTTAGGTTTAATTTTGACCATTCTACATGCGTACAATCTCACCCTTGCGACATATGAGCACTTAAAATAAGAATAGTGTATCATTTTTTGCTACTCTATGAATCATACAGTGATAGTTAGTTTCCAAGTTATACTTTGATTTTGGTGTACATGTATTCTTCATTTTTTTCCAGTTTTGTATTCAATTCCTTGTACGCACCAGTCACTCCTTTAAGAGACTTCAAAATCAAATCCCTTGATATCTGGATATGTGTTTATAGTTAATGAAAATATTTTTTTAGTGTTTAAATTTTGATTTTTAAACTTGTAATACTAAGTATAGCTTAGTTTTCAATAATCTCTTAATTGATACCAACTTTTATGCTTGTTACATTTAAATTGAAGCAACATTTTTATTAAGCTATTTATCCCAAGTTGCTAGTTTCTGATGAATTTGAAGGTAGATGATGGATATAGATATCAAATTCCTATATTAAAAGAGTAGATTCATCTTGTTAGTCGACAATGAGCTAATCACCTTCATTTATAACCAAGATTGAATCAAATACATATGTTGATCCAGAAACCGTGAAAAAATGGATTGTTTCATTTGGCATAATTAGATTTGATCTTGAACATGGTCAACTTATTGAAAAATGTGTCTACCTTGTTATCTTACAATAACATCTGTAACAGCCCGGAATTTCAAGTATTGTTAAAATTATATTTTAGGGGGTGTTTTAAGGGGGGACTCGGCGAGTTGGAGCCAGACTTGCCGAGTAGGATCGCAGACCTGGTCGCGGGTTCGCGACTGGACTCGACGAGTCAGATAGGGACTCGGCGAGTCTGCGTTGTTTAGCGAAAACCCTAGCCGTTTAGGCTTGGGACGTATAAAGGGGACTTATAGGCCGTCATTGTTCATTTTACCCTTCTGAGAAGAACTCTAAATCGATTGTGTGCATCTAGATCAAGATTAAAGGCCATTGGTGATTTTGAAGGAGTTGTTGTGCAAAGAAGAGAAGGGCTTGGCTAAAGGAACAACAAGGGGGTCACATTCTGAGGATTGGGGACACAGAGAACACATTATCCAGGTAAGAATTCGTGTATACTCTGCTATGGTGATGTATTTAGAGGATTAGGGTTTATGGAACCCTTTTGTGGATAGATTGAATGTTACCCTTGTTCCCCAAACGATTGTAACCCTGTATTAGGACCCTTGGAGGTCCAGAATACCCCCATGTCTGTGCATCTCGGGAATTGGTGAAGGTTTTGGATTGAAATCCTTATGCCTTAGGTCAACATGTGAATTATAAGTCTTGGGGTGTAGCATGAGCACCGAAATGAGGACCATACATAATGGATCAGTCTAGGAAGGCCAGACCTATGAATGGTCGGAGCAGTTCCGACCTTAGGGAGCAGTTTGAGCGGCTGCATGGCATGGACTCGCCGAGTCAGATGAGCAGACTCGGCGAGTAGCTTGAAGAATAACTGGGACTCGTCGAGTTGTTCCTCAGACTCGGCGAGTGGAGTCGGGGTGGCCCCGCGATTCTTCCAGGAGTAACTCGTCGGGTCAAGGAGGATACTCGACGAGTAGAAGGGAAACCTTAGAGGATTGGAGGACGACTAGACTCGCCGAGCCGCCAGAGTACTCGCCGAGTCCGGTCGAGTTGATCGTGGACCGTTGACCAGAGTTGACCCATGTGTAATTTCTTAGGGTCAATTAACGTGGAAGATAAAAGTATTAATAAGAGATATATGATGTTATAGGGAACTTGTAGCTCGGCGGATCAAGTACGAGGGATTTCAGGAGTTGCTAACTTTCAGTATCCGCGAGGTGAGTCTTCTCACTATACTATAGCCGGAAGGGTTTGACTGTGTGACCGGAAGGTCGGGTATGATATGTGTTATAAGTGCTATAAATGGAAAGGTAATTGCTATGCGTGTTGTGTATGTTTATATGGGTCGGAAGGCAATATGTTATGTGACCGAAAGGTCGGATATGATATATGATATATGTGCTATATGTGTTAGGATAAATGTATTATGTGCTGTGTATGTTTATGGGCCGGAAGGCAATATGTTATGGGCCGGAAGGCAATATGTTATGGGCTGGAAGGAGAATATGTTACGGGCCGGAAGGCGATTATGTTAAGGGCCGGAAGGCGGGTTGTGTAGTGGACCGGAAGGTCAGGGCCTGGAAAGGCGTATATGCGTAAGTTGTATATTGGGGAACTCACTAAGCTTCGTGCTTACAGTGTTTTGTGTTATGTTGTTTTCAGGTTCTTTCAGTAACACAGGATGGCACCGGCTCGATTGTACACACCAGAGAAAGAGTCAAATTTTGGAGGATCCTGGTTTTCTATTCAAGTGAAAATGAAACTATGCTTTGTAATTCAATTATGAACGAGATTTTAACAAGTGTTTTAATATTAAAATGATTATTTTAAATGAAAATTTTGCCTTGAAATTTACGGTGTTACAAATTGGTATTAGAGCCTTGGTTTGAGGGATTCGGATGCGCCTTCGGGTAAATCTGGACTCAAACTGAGGAAGTAAGAAAAAGTTTTCAAATAAATAGTTTTCTAAAAGCGAATAAGAGTTCAAAGAGAAAGCAAGAAAGAGCAGTGTGTACAATCAGCCAGAGCCAAACGGTGATTTCCCAAAATACCCTTACTTTTGTGTTATGAAATATCTATGATGCACTTTATGAGATATTATTGCATGCTAGAGACAGGCTAGGTATTTCATATCTTAGGACTAGAGTGGCCTGATTTGTGATGCCTTAGCCTAGGGTTTGATGTTATATGTGCGTTATGCTTTTGAGTATGTGATGAGTGAGGGTATCCAGTTAGAACGCATGAGGGGTAGAGTTACAGAGTTCAGGGGTATTTCCGAGGATGAGCCGAGAAGGTGGAGTTATCACAGATAAGGAGTCCTATGTATTCTTCGATGCTCGAATGCTGCTTGCTTTGTGCTTTGTGGAACTCTCGATGATGGGAGTCAGCTACTAAGTGAGTATGACGATATTCAGGAGGTAGATGGCTGACATCATTAGGAGCTCTTCAGCAGCTGATAGCAAAGAAGTGGGAGGACGACGGAAGAGACTAGGGAGTAAACCTAGCCAGATGAGTGCGCTGGTAAAGTAGAGGATTTCGCTGGAGAGCAGGCACGTGCGATGGGATTGGTGAAAGAGCTGGTCGAGCAGCTACTTAGGAGCTCCGGGATGGTCCGTGTGGAAAGTATGGGTAGATGTGGCAGGTAGTATGGGCCCGTACTACTGAAAGCAGAGGACCCATACTTGTTACAGGGAGCATTCTGAAGGTCCTAAGGAACAGATTGAGGAGTGATGTTATGGTTCGAGTACCATACATCGGAGCAGATTGAGAAGTGATGCTATGGTTTGAGTACCATACATCGGAGCAGATTGAGGAGTGATGTTATGGTTCGAGTACCATACATCGAAATAGATTGAGGAGTGATGTTATGGTTCGAGTACCATACATCGGAACGGATTGAGGAGTGATGTTATGGTTCGAGTACCATAGATCGGAGCAGATTGAGAAGTGATGCTATGGTTCGAGTACCATACATCGGAGCAGATTGAGGAGTGATGTTATGGTTCGAGTACCATACATCAGAACAGATTGAGGAGTGATGTTATGGTTCGAGTACCATACATCGGAGCAGATTGAGAATGATGGGTTTTGAGCATTCTAACACTTCCTAAGTGTACATGCAACCCTAATAACCTTGGATCTATGTTTGTCTAATTGTCATGCAAAATTGAATTCCAAGGTTATATTCCTATCTAGCATACATGGGGAACAATTTTAACATAAAGTATAGATAGAATAACTTACCTTGTTGTTGTTTGTGTTCCTTGAAACCTTGTGAGCCTAGCACCCCAAGTGTGATGCCTCAAATGCTTCACACAACACCAAATGCTCTTGGAAGAACTTATGAGAGAACACACACTCTTCAAAATCGGCCAAGCCCTCTTGTTTCTTAGTGTAGCCAATTTTAGGTGGAGAACATGTTACTTATATAGTGTTGACACATTTAGGGTTAAACCCTAATGTGTCATGACTCTTCATTTCCATGACCCATGGGTTTGTAACTCCCATGGAGCATCCATGGAGCATCCTATGGGTGGAACCCAACTTGATAGTCCATGGAGCCTTTTAGCCCACTATACAAGATATGGATGATTTACATAATCAACCCATATATTTAATTAGTTATCTTTTGATCACTTAATTAATTCTAAATTAATTCTTGATCAAACTAATCAAATAATATTATTAATATATTAGAACTTATAATATATTAATAATCTCCAAGTGTTATTTCTCTCATTTAGTCTATCCAATTGCATGGTGCCATGCAACCCAAATGGACCATGCCGGGTCGGGTCAAGTACATACCAGAAATAGTTATGGACTTAGACACCTTATCCAACAGTCTCCCACTTGGATAAGTCTAATAACTATTACTGCAAGTATGACTTCAGGAACCGATCGGCAATCGTAGCTCTTTTCAAGGTTTCTCGAAACTGAGAAGATGATGGTACGCCATTTAAGATAAGTGATCATATAATCCTCTGTTCTAGATATCAGTCGGACAAATACATGGAACAATGTCTTACTTATTGTCCAACAATTTGTTTCCCGATTTCCGATTTGTTTGACAAAGAACTTCATTGAACACATCAATTTAGTTCTGACCGGGCCCGGTACATAGGTCACAACAAAATCATCGAGGGGCCCAGATATCAGCTTCTAATCCAAGAAGGAACAGATAAACTTCGACTCATATGTTTGTTCTACTACTCATTGAATTACACACAAGAGTGCGATTTTATAACATTGAGTTACCAATGCGTTTTTCGTACAATTAATGCATAACCAACTTGTAAGTAACAAATCATATCTCTAGGTTTAAAGACTTATATGATACTACCGTCTCACGATCACTCGAGATAGAATTCCATGAAGTGATTCCAGTGAGTGTGGGTTGAGTCCAATGCTCAGAACTTATGAGCACTCATGATTGCGGTAGCCTTGTCCCAGACCTCTACAACCAAACATGACAGTCTTGATTCATACCTACTTCCGACATATGACCGACTGTGGAGGTTTGAATAATATGTTATACCAAACAAAATTATTCTGGAAGTTAAAACATGCAAAAGAAATATAGTAAACGATCGACAAGAGATAGTAACACTTTACTCATAAATAAAACACTTTTATTCATCATCAAATGTCAATTACACTTTACAAATTTCGAGGTTATCTAACTACTAAATCTAATATCATCCTTCAGCCCTATGCTCCGAGCATGCTGGAGATGCTTAATCCGAGTCAGTCCCTTCGTGAGGGGATCTGCCGGATTCTCATCTGATGATACCCTATTTGCCACGAGGAGTCCTTCTTCGATCCGATGTCTGATGAAATGGTATTTTCTGTCGATGTGTCTGGATCTCCCGTGATCCCTTGGTTCCTTGGCTAAGGCAACAACACTTTCACTATCACAGAAAATTTCCATCGGCTCTTTTATAGCTGGTACAACTCCAAGGTCTCCAATGAAGTTCCTCAGCCATAACGCCTCCTTTGCCGCTTCTCTAGCTGCAATATACTCTGATTCACAAGTAAAATCTGCCACTGTCTCTTGCTTGGAACTCTTCCAAGAAATTGCTCCTCCATTTAGGGTAAAGACCCAGCCCGACTGAGAGCGGAAGTTATCCCTATCAGTCTGGAAGCTAGCATCACTATACGCTACAACTCTCAAGTCATCACTCCCACCGAGGGTAAGGACCCAGTCCTTAGTCCTTCGTAGGTACTTGAGAATATTCTTTACCGCAGTCCAGTGTGCCTTGCCAGGGTTCCCCTGAAACCTGCTAACCATGCTCAAGGCAAAGGATACATCAGGTCGAGTACACATCATAGCATACATGATCGAACCTACAGCCGAAGCATAAGGTACTCGACTCATTTCTGCTATCTCAGCCTCAGTGCTAGGGCTTTGTGTCTTACTCAGTTTGGCGTTACTCTGGATGGGTAACTCTCCTTTCTTGGAGTCTTGCATTCTGAATCTCTTCAGAACCTTCTCCAAGTAGGTACTTTGACTAAGTCCAATTAGTCTTTTACTCCGATCTCTCAAGATCCTTATCCCCAAAATATAGGCAGCTTCACCAAGGTCCTTCATAGCGAAACACTTTCCAAGCCAGGACTTTACTTCCTGCAGGGTTCGAATGTCATTTCCTATGAGTAGTATGTCATCCACATACAATACCAAAAATCTAACTATACTCCCACTAGCCTTGACATATACACAAGATTCATCTTCACTCCTAGAAAAGCCAAATTCCTTGACCTTTTCATCAAAGCAAAGATTCCATCTGCGAGGTGCTTGCTTTAATCCATAAATGGATTTCTCAAGCTTACACACTCTATTAGGGTACTTGTTGCTGACAAAACCCTCTGGCTGACTCATGTAAACATCTTCAGCCAACTTCCCATTAAGGAAAGCGGTTTTGACATCCATTTGCCAAATTTCATAGTCATGAAATGCGGCTACGGCTAACAGAACCCGAATAGACTTAATCTTGGCTACCGGAGAAAAGGTCTCATCATAATCCACTCCAGGAATTTGAGAGAAGCCCTTTGCAACCAGTCTAGCCTTATAAGTGTGTACTTTACCATCCATGTCGGTCTTCTTCTTGAAAACCCATTTGCACCCTACAGTCTTTTGACCTGGTACATTCTCAACCAAGTTCCAAACTTGATTGTCATACATGGATTGTATCTCGCTATCCATAACCTCTTTCCATTTAGCAGACTCGGGGCCTGCCATGGCTTCCTCGTAGCTGTTAGGGTCATCTTGACTTACTAGTGTCTCATCACTAATAAGTGTCTCACCTTCTGCAGTAATATGGAATCCATAGTAATGCTCAGGTGCACTCCTAACTCTCGTGGAACGCCTCAGAGGTACAGATTCGTCAATTGGCTCAACAGGAGTTTCCTCCTCAAGTTGAGGGCTAGAGTTTGAAGTTCCTTCACCACTTGACTCTTGAATTTCTTCAAGATCAACTTGCCTCCCACTGTATCCTTGGCTTATAAACTCTCTTTCTCAAAAGACTCCTCTTCTTGCTACAAAGATCACATTGTCACTAGGTCTGTAAAAGAGGTAACCAAAGGATTGTTGTGGGTAGCCGATGAAAATACACCTCTCGCTTCGGGGTTCGAGCTTATCATGAGTCTCGCGTCTCACGAAAGCCTCGCAACCCCAAATCTTGATGTGGTCTAGTTTAGGTAATTTACCAGTCCACATCTTGTGAGGAGTTTTGGCAACTTTCTTTGTAGGGACTAGATTAAGGATATGGGCGGCAGTCTCTAAGGCATACCCCCAGAATGAGATTGGTAGCGAAGCTCGACTCATCATGGAACGAACCATGTCCAACAAGGTTCGATTACGCCTCTCAGCCACACCATTCAACTGCGGTGTCCTGGGAGGTGTCAATTGTGAGACAATCCCACATTCCTTTAGATAGTCGAGGAACTCTGAACTAAGATACTCACCACCTCGATCGGATCGAAGCATCTTAATGTTCCTGCCCAATTGATTCTCGACTTCCTGTTTAAATTCCTTAAACTTCTCGAAAGTCTCTGACTTATGCTTGATTAAGTAGACATATCCATATCTACTGTAATCATCCGTAAAAGTCAAATAATAACGATTAGCATCTCTTGTGGCATGTTTGAATGGTCCACACACATCCGTGTGTATAAGGTCCAACAAACCTTCACCCCTTTCACACGAGCCTGTGAAGGGTGACTTTGTCATTTTTCCATGTAAGCATGATTCGCAACTATCATTTGACTTTAGGTCAAACGACTCCAAGACTCCATCTTTTTGGAGTTGGCCTATGCGTTTCTTGCTTATATGTCCAAGACGACAATGCCATAATGATGCTTTATCCAAGTTATTATTATTAGTAGAATCAATACAAAAAACATTATTTCCTAAGTTATCTACAATAGATACAGCTTCATACACACCATCACAAGGTAATGCTTTAAAATAAAGTACATTATTAAAGAAAGCATTAATCGAACCAACTTCATTATCAAACGAAAAGGTGAAACCTTGTTTGTACAATGCATGAAAGGAAATAATATTTCTTGCCATTTCTGGCGAATAACAACATTTATTCAAATCTAAATTTAACCCACTACTTAGCGATAAAGTATAAACTCCAATCTTGGTGACAGGTGTAACTTTCCTATTCCCCATGATTAAGTTTATTCTTCCTTGCTCCACATTCTCACTTCTTCCTAGTCCCTGCAAGTCACAACAAATATGAATACCGCAACCGGTATCAAGGACCCAAGATTTCGAATGGGGTGAGTTATTAGAAATGATAGTGTAAATACCTGCATGGTTGGGTTTGACTTTCCCATCCTTCACATCCTGCTGGTACTTTGGGCAGTTCCGCTTCCAATGAGCTTTTTCATGGCAATAGAAGCATTCAACCTCTTTTGGGTCAGAAGAAGGAGTAATGAAACCTTTCTTGGTTCCACTTGAAGAAGAGCCATCAAGGGTCCGAGCCTTGGTACCCTTCGAAGATCTCTTTCTCTTCCTCCCTCGACTTTGCCCGATTGCCAAGACCGGAGTTGAGTCTGGAGTAGGAGTGATAGCAACCGACTTCCCCTTAAGACCTGTTTCTGCAGTCTTGAGAAGTCCCTGAAGTTTGCTGAGGGTGACCTCTTCCTTGTTCATGTGATATGTCATGCAGAATTGATCATAGCACGATGGTAAGGAGTGCAAAATGATATCTATTGCAAGCTCCTCGGGGAAGTTCACATTGAGCTTCAGCAAACGATCCACATACCTTTGCATTTTCTGCATGTGGCTCGTGACGGACTCTCCGTCCTTCATCATGGTTGTTATCATGGAGTAGATGACTTCGTACCTCTCTTGTCGTGCACTTTGATGGTATCTTTCCATCAAATCTTGGTGCATTTCATAAGGGTAGAAATCCTCATAAGACTTTTGGAGTTCAGCTGTCATGGTGGCCAACATGATGCAAGCCACCTTGGTTGCATCTCTTTCATGAGTATGAAAGTCAGCGATCTCCTGTGGAGTTGCAGTGGACTCATCAATTTCCTTAAGCTCCTTGTCAAGGACATATTCTTTGTCCTCGTAGCGGGTAATCATCCTGATGTTTCTGATCCATTTATTGAAGTTGGATCCATCAAAGGTGACTTTCCCACACAAACTCATAAGAGTAAAGGAGCCATTAGGATTCGAGCCAGAAGCATTATTTGAAGACATCTGAAAGAGAAGAACAAGTTTAGTTTAGATTTAAGAGAGTCCTTAATAAAACACCCAAATGTAATATTAAGGCTAGGATCCAATCACAATATGATATAACTTAGAAGAGGTATGCCGTAATCTAAGCTATACCATATTTGAAAGGTAGGTGAATAACGATTCACCAATTTCCACCACGAAAACCGAAATATTAGATATTTAGTTTTTATTGGTTTTAGAAATTCCTAGATTCTTTGAGATCCAATGAACTTTTCAAAGGCATGTTTCAATCTCGAGAGTGCCCTCCAAGTTTTGTGACTGGGATGCCGAGGATCACAAAACGAGGTGTGAAGTAACCATGCAAATCACTTGGTACCCTTAAAGTTTATCACTCAATCGATGTGCCGGTAAACCACACACGCTCCACCGATACTATAATAAATCTTAAGTCACCCTTTACCTACCTTGTTAAGTCCAAGTTAGTGTGCCGGTTAACCACACACGCTCCACCAACGACTTAGACAAAGTGTAAAGTGTAATTTCATGGATTAGTACCTTATTCACATTTTTCCTAAAGTAACTAAGATTGGGAATTTAATAAACATTTAGTTACTTTATTATATTCATCATACTTTGAATGAGAATTTATAAGTCCTTGTCTTACCCGTTCGGCTAACGACCCTCCACCAGTCAAGCAAGCGGTGGGTGAGAATATACACCCATTAAGTCACCATTTTATAGGCAACAACCTTATACCCACCTTATAGACCGGCTTCGTGAATGAGGCGTACTAGCGGTAAGACGACTTTATTCTTATACATATATATATATATATATAATTATTAAATCATCATAATATAAGTATAAGGGTTGAATTTTAACTTTTAAAATTCTAGGGGTTGGAACTTAAAGTTTTAACTTAACTTTACTTGTTCCAAAACTTGAGGGCAAGTTTTGTAACTTTCAAAACTTTTCATTTCTTGTAACTTATGAGTTTAATAGAGTAATAAAATGAAGACTCTTCATTTTTCTAACTCTTGTGTTTTCTTAATGGTTTTAACTCAAGTGTGACTCTTGGTTTTCCATAACTTAAGGATAAGTTATGGACTCCATTAAAACACATTATGATCAAGAATTAATCTACCACATAGGTTACAAATAATTCCTATGATCATCTAAAACATCATAAGAACAAGAACATGAATATGAACACAATCAAAAATTACATTTAAAACTTTGTAATTTTGATAACTAGTTGTTGTAAATGAATTAGCAAAGACATTACACCACCAAAAAACAAGTTTTCAATTACCAAAATAGTTTAGGGTAATGTTTCTAATTCATTTCCAGCAACTGAATCGAAATTCTGCACTCAGTCGACCCTACTCGCCGAGTGCATGAACTGACTCGCCGAGTTGGTTGAAGATACTCATGGACTCGATGAGTCCCCCCTATAGACTCGACGAGTCCATTCTCAGACAGCAAGATTTCCGATTCTGTTTTCAACTTTTAAGCACAAATAAGAACAAACAAGCCTAGGCTCTGATACCACTGATGGGTTTTGAGCATTCTAACACTTCCTAAGTGTACATGCAACCCTAATAACCTTGGATCTATGTTTGTCTAATTGTCATGCAAAATTGAATTCCAAGGTTATATTCCTATCTAGCATACATGGGGAACAATTTTAACATAAAGTATAGATAGAATAACTTACCTTGTTGTTGTTTGTGTTCCTTGAAACCTTGTGAGCCTAGCACCCCAAGTGTGATGCCTCAAATGCTTCACACAACACCAAATGCTCTTGGAAGAACTTATGAGAGAACACACACTCTTCAAAATCGGCCAAGCCCTCTTGTTTCTTAGTGTAGCCAATTTTGGGTGGAGAACATGTTACTTATATAGTGTTGACACATCTAGGGTTAAACCCTAATGTGTCATGACTCTTCATTTCCATGACCCATGGGTTTGTAACTCCCATGGAGCATCCATGGAGCATCCTATGGGTGGAACCCAACTTGATAGTCCATGGAGCCTTTTAGCCCACTATACAAGATATGGATGATTTACATAATCAACCCATATATTTAATTAGTTATCTTTTGATCACTTAATTAATTCTAAATTAATTCTTGATCAAACTAATCAAATAATATTATTAATATATTAGAACTTATAATATATTAATAATCTCCAAGTGTTATTTCTCTCATTTAGTCTATCCAATTGCATGGTGCCATGCAACCCAAATAGACCATGCCGGGTTGGGTCAAGTACATACCAGAAATAGTTATGGACTTAGACACCTTATCCAACAGAGAAGTGATGCTATGGTTCGAGTACCATACATCGGAGCAGATTGAGGAGTGATACTATGGTTCGGGTACCATACACCGGAGCAGATTGAGAAGGGATGTCATGGGATGAGTACCATGGTTCGTAGTGAATGATGCTGGTGATTATTTTATTATCCGGTCATGATCGATGAGGTAGAGATCGGACGCTATGGGTTTTAGGCCTGCAGACCATGATTGAGTATGAAGAGGCGTCCCTCGAGAGGAAAGGCGAGTGCCTATCAGAGTATTTTGGTAAGGAGTTAAAGGAAGGAGAAAATTTCGGTATGAGTTGAGCAATCAGTCGATAGAGGAGAGGTCATCTTCTAGGTGGGTGGTGCTATTTTTGTTCGTTTGCAAGACGCGGGAGGCCTGATGTTTCAGTTTTGGGTTTGGGGGTACACCCTACAGGTCGTATCGGTGATGATTTTCCCCAGAGTAGCAGGTGGCAGGTGTGCCGCGAGGCAGTGACTTATCGGGAGCAGACAATCAGTTGGGACTGAGGTAGTCGAGGACCACACCACACCTAATTGAGAATAGTAGGTTGTGTTATAGTGGTAGTAGTGGGGAGTTCAGTTGAGTTTTGCAGTGCAGGGAGTTTTCATCTATGTTGGGAGTGGGTCCCTGTCCTTGGGAAAATTCCGGTGTTGGAACATTGGTTGATGAGTTAAGGTGAGAGGAACGATGATTTTGCGGTGCAGTCTATGAGACAGGGATGTTATTGAGCAGTTGAGATGCTTAGTGTTGGATTGGTATGAGATTTGGAACGATTAGAGGCAGTCGTGATGAGAGGTTCTTGAGGAGTTAATCAGAGGTTCAGAGTATAGGGGGATTGATTGAGTTCCTTAAAAGGGAATTATCGGGCGTGGTGTAGCACTTTCCGGGGACAGGTGCGATTTCGCTGGTGGAAAAATAGTCGTGGGTTGGTTGTGTGCTAATTGGTAATGGTTCGAACCCTAAGTGGGGGAGAACCGGGTGCAGTATGTAAAGCAAAGATTTGTCAAGAGTAGTTATAAGTGGAGTATAGAGATATGCTGTAAGAAATCATGAGACCAGAGATGTCGGTGATCGAGGAAAGGGGTCAGAGTGAGTTAATGCGGGAAGTACTTGAGGAGGAGGACGAATGTATCCATGACAGGTGATTGGTGTTGTTGCAAGTAGATAGAGAATGACTGGGCGGCCAACTCCCGGGGTCGGTATGCGTATCCTTGTTTGGATCTTGAGCGTCGGGAAAAAGAGTTTCGGAGAATTATCAGCATATTTCATAGCGTCAGCGTTTTCTCGTATTCCAATTGAGAAATTATATGCACCAAAGTTGTAATGAGGGAAAAATGTAGATCTAATTATGGGGTTCAGAGGAGATGTATTATTGTGTCTATATGATGCTTGGGGCAGGAGATCAGTGGTTGTGGCAGGATCTTGTGATGTTTTGTTGGGGTATTCTGAGATATCCGGGTATGATATCTTTATTTCGGAGTTACTTGTGAATCCTGAATTGAATCGACGTGTGGCATATCAAGTATCTGTGAATTTAGTGGGAGCCCTTCGAGTATGGGCATCCAGGGAGATTATTTAAGAGAGTGGATTTTCGCAAAGATGGGCATTTGTTATGTTGATTGCCTCCAGAGTCTGTGATGGATATTCGAGCCATAGTACTCCCTACTCAGAGGGTGTTGTGATGCTGCGTGGAGTTGCAGTACTCACTAGATGGCAAGAGAATTTCGATGTTGGAATGTTTTTGAGCAGTGCATGATGTGGAAGAGTTGGGTTTGAGTAGCCCTGGTATTGAGTCCTTGGAGCTTAGATGTTGAGTCGGGGGCGAGACGGGGGTCTCCGTCTCTGTCAGGAGATGCGGGAGATACGCAGGGAATATGCGGAGCAGAAACCAGAGATTTGAGTTGAGACGATCCTCGGTTGGATTGTATTTTTCTCGCATGAGGAAAAGAGGATTTCGTGACTTGCGTGTCACTGGGCCGGGATAGTGGTCACGGGGAGGAAGTTAGTGGGACACTTGGATCATGATACGGGTGACGTTGGGGGCTCAGCTGTGGATCCAAAAGCTGATCTGGTACTCAGTCTTGAAGAGGAATATGAGAAAGGAGATTATCCTGATGACATCTAAGGACACTTTAGAGAGAGTGAGCGATTCAGACGCTCGAAGACATGCTTCGGGCATGTGTATTAGATTTTGGAGGAAGTCGCGGTACGTATTTATCCTTGGTTGAGTTGTCCCATATCAACAGCCATCATTAGTGCATTGGTATGCCGCCCTTTGAGCTGTTGCATAGGAGGTGATATCGGACCATCAATTGCTGAGGAGAGGTAACGCATGGACCCGAGAGTCCTTGCGAGCATATCCAGAGCATGTGCGATACATGGAGTAGTGGCAAGGTCGTCAAGTGGATTTCCCTAGGAAAGGGAAGAGAAAGGTATGTTGGGGCTAGTGCAGTATGTGTATGCGAATACAAGAAGGGAACTCGTGAGAGTTGCTCTGAGAGTGCGAATGGGTCTCTCAGTCGTTCCGAAATGGATAAAGTGGGTTTTGGATCGGGGATCCGGTGATTCATGGTTTCCTAACCCTTATGGGTCGAGTGATCGTTGAGATTTGGAGCAGAATTGCATCGTGGGTGATTCTCGGTTACAGGGAGTAGTGGGCAGTACAGAGATCGTGCTTCAGTCGACAGAGCAGATTCAGCAGGTTAAACAGAGGTTATTGATCGCCTAGAGCTGACAGAAAAGTTATGCAGACAGACGCCGGTACGAGCTTGAGTTTCAGGTCGGTGACTTCGTACTCCTGAAGGTCTCTCCTGAAAAAGGGGTGATTCGATCCAGGAAGAGGGGCAAGTTGGGGACCCGGTATGTTGGGCCTTTTCGTGAAATTGTGAGGGTAGGACGGGTGGCCTACCGTTTGGAGTTGCCAGCGGAATTGAGATAGGTCCACGACACTTTTCATGTGTCGCAGTTAAAGAAGTGTATAGTCGATGAGTCAGCAGTGGTTCCACTAGAGAACATTTAGGTGGATGCGAGCCTGAGTTATGCTGAGAGACCAGTGGCCATCAGGGATCGGAAGATCAAGGTTCTGAGGAACAAGGAGGTACCTCTGGTGTTGGTTCAGTGGAAACCCCGGAAGGGATCGGAAATGACTTGGGAGTCGGAACGTGAGATGCGGGAGCAACATCCGGAACTATTTTCAGAGTGAGACTTCGAGGGCGAAGTCTGATTCTAGTGGGGGAGAATTGTAACAGCCCGAAATTTCAAGTATTGTTAAAATTATATTTTAGGGGGTGTTTTAAGGGGGGACTCGGCGAGTTGGAGCCAGACTCGCCGAGTAGGATCGCAGACCTGGTCGCGGGTTCGCGACTGGACTCGACGAGTCAGATAGGGACTCGGCGAGTCTGCGCTGTTTAGCGAAAACCCTAGCCGTTTAGGCTTGGGACGTATAAAGGGGACTTATAGGCCGTCATTGTTCGTTTTAGCCTTCTGAGAAGAACTCTAAATCGATTGTGTGCATCTAGATCAAGATTAAAGGCCATTGGTGATTTTGAAGGAGTTGTTGTGCAAAGAAGAGAAGGGCTTGGCTAAAGGAACAGCAAGGGGGTCACATTCTGAGGATTGGGGACACAGAGAACACATTATCCATGTAAGAATTCGTGTATACTCTGCTATGGTGATGTATTTAGAGGATTAGGGTTTATGGAACCCTTTTGTGGATAGATTGAATGTTACCCTTGTTCCCCAAACGATTGTAACCCTGTATTAGGACCCTTGGAGGTCCAGAATACCCCCATGTCTGTGCATCTCGGGAATTGGTGAAGGTTTTGGATTGAAATCCTTATGCCTTAGGTCAACATGTGAATTATAAGTCTTGGGGTGTAGCATGAGCACCGAAATGAGGACCATACATAATGGATCAGTCTAGGAAGGCCAGACCTATGAATGGTCGGAGCAGTTCCGACCTTAGGGAGCAGTTTGAGCGGCTGCATGGCATGGACTCGCCGAGTCAGATGAGCAGACTCGGCGAGTAGCTTGAAGAATAACTGGGACTCATCGAGTTGTTCCTCAGACTCGATGAGTGGAGTCGGGGTGGCCCCGCGATTCTTCCAGGAGTAACTCGTCGGGTCAAGGAGGATACTTGACGAGTAGAAGGGAAACCTTAGAGGATTGGAGGACGACTAGACTCGCCGAGTCGCCAGAGTACTCGCCGAGTCCGGTCGAGTTGACCGTGGACCGTTGACCAGAGTTGACCCATGTGTAATTTCTTAGGGTCAGTTAACGTGGAAGATAAAAGTATTAATAAGAGATATATGATGTTATAGGGAACTTGTAGCTCGGCGGATCAAGTACGAGGGATTTCAGGAGTTGCTAACTTTCAGTATCCGCGAAGTGAGTCTTCTCACTATACTATAGCCGGAAGGGTTTGACTGTGTGACCGGAAGGTCGGGTATGATATGTGTTATAAGTTCTATAAATGGAAAGGTAATTGCTATGCGTGCTATGTATGTTTATATGGGCCGGAAGGCAATATGTTATGTGACCGAAAGGTCGGATATGATATATGATATATGTGCTATATGTGTTAGGATAAATGTATTATGTGCTGTGTATGTTTATAGACCGGAAGGCAATATGTTATGGGCCGGAAGGCAATATGTTATGGGCCGGAAGGCGAATATGTTACGGGCCGGAAGGCGATTATGTTAAGGGCCGGAAGGCGGGTTGTGTTGTGGACCGGAAGGTCAGGGCCTGGAAAGGCGTATATGCGTAAGTTGTATATTTGGAAACTCACTAAGCTTCGTGCTTACAGTGTTTTGTGTTATGTTGTTTTCAGGTTCTTTCAGTAACACGGGATGGCACCGGCTCGATTGTACACACCAGAGAAAGAGGCAAATTTTGGAGGATCCTGGTTTTCTATTCAAGTGAAAATGAAACTATGCTTTGTAATTCAATTATGAACGAGATTTTAACAAGTGTTTTAATATTAAAATGATTATTTTAAATGAAAATTTTGCCTTGAAATTTACGGTGTTACAACATCCCAACTCTATTATATATATATATATATATATATATATATATATATATATATATATATATATATATATATATATAATGAGTTATTCGACGTGTTATGTGCCCAACTCGTCGAGTAGAGTTGGATTGGTCATGTAGGTTTAATGACCAACTCGATGAGTCAGAGAGTCGACTCGCCGAGTTGGCACTGTGTGAGGAAACCCTAAATCCTGGGTTTGGGTCCTATTTAAAGGGCTTTAAGCCCTCATTTCCGACTCCCTCATCACCCTTGAGCCTTGTGAAGAACCCTAATCGATTTTTAGCTTGTGTGAGAAGGCGAGGCTATCTTGAGCATTTTGGTGCACTTTAAGGGAATGAGAGGAAAGCATCATGGCTTGGATCAAGGAGGAACGTTTGGATCTAGATGCTCTCAATAGATACCTTCTGTTTGAGGTAAAAAAAATACCATCTTAATCATTTTTCTTGTGAGATCTTAGTTTGGGAGTTCTAGGGCTTTTCCCCATCATTCTTATGTTATTGAGTCCCTTGAGTAAATCTTGAGGTTAAAACCTCAGATCTAATCATCAAATGTCAAGTGATAGCATACTGGTAAATCTGGATGAACCTAATAACTATAAGGAAGCCATGGTAGGCCCCAACTCTGCAAAATGGTAAGAGGCTATGGACAACGAGATTCATTCCATGTATGAAAATCAAGTTTGGAACTTGGTTGACAATGTACTGGGTTGTAAGACATTCGGGTGCAAATGGATCTTCAAGAAGAATACCGACATGGATGGGAAAGTGCACACTTATAAGACGCGACTGGTTGCGAAGGGCTTTACTCAAACTTCGGGAGATGAAAATAATGAGACCTTTTCACCAGTAGCAAAGATTAAATATATTAGGGTTATGCTAGCTATATCTGCATTTCATGACTATCAAATATGGCAAATGGATGTCAAAATTTCTTTCTTTAATGGAAAGTTGGCTGAGGATGTTTACATGAGTCAGCCAGAGGGTTTTGTCAATGCAAAGTACCCTAATAGATTGTGTAAGCTTGAGAAATCCATATATACATAGAAACAAGCATCTCACAGATGGAATCTTTGTTTAGATGAGAAAGTCAAAGAGTTTGGTTTTTCGAGAAGGGAGATGAGTCCTGTATATATGTCAGAGCTAGTGGGAGTATAGTTATCTTTTTGGTACTGTATGTGGATGACATACTGCTCATAGGAAATGCCATCCAAACCTTGTAGGACATGAAATCGTGTCTTAGGAAGTGTTTCACTATGAAGGACCTTGGAGAAGCTGCCAATATATCCAATTGATAAGGATACTGAGAGACATAAGTAAGAGACTAATTGGACTTAGTCAAAGTAACTACTTAGACAAGCTGTTGAAGAGGTTTGACATGCACAATTCTAAGAAGGGTGACTTACCAATCCAAAGAAATACCAAACCGAGTAAGACCCAGAGTCCGAGTACAGAGGCTGTGTTCGAGTATAGAGGCTGAGATAGCTGAGATGATTCAATTGGCATATGCTTCCACAGTTGGCTCGATCATGTATGCAATGACTTGTACTCTCCCTGATGTGGCCTTTGCTTTGAGCATGGTCGGCAGATATCAGAGGAACCCTGGTAAGGCTCACTGGACTAAGGTAAAGAATATTCTTATGTACTTGTGAAGGACTAAGGATTGGGTTCTTATCCTCGGTGGGAGTGATGAGGTATAGTGACGCTACTTTTCAGACTGACAGAGATAATTTCCACTCTCAGTCGGTCTGGGTATCTACTCTGAATGCAGGAGCAGTTACATTGAAAAGTTCCAAGCAGGAGTTGTAGCTGATTCAACGTGTGAATCAGAGTACATAGTTGCAAGCGAAGTGGTGAAGGAGGCAATAGGGATGCAGAACTTCATCAGAGACCTTGAAGTTGTGCCAGCCATAAAGGAACCTATGGAGATTTTCTATGACAGCGATAGTGCAGTTACCTTAGCCTAGGAACCAAGGGATCATGGCATATCCAGGCACATTGAGAGGAAATATCACTTCATAAGACACAAGATAGAAGAAGGACTCCTTGTAGCAAAGAGCGTATCGTCAGAAGAAAACCCAACAAATCCCCTGATGAAGGGATTGAGTAGGGTTAAGCATTTGCAACATGTGAGGCGCTTCGGGCTGAAGGACAATACTAGTTTTAATGATTAGATAGTTGTTTCTGAAAATTGTAATAGATAAAATGTAATTGACATTTGATGATTAAATAAAAGTTGTTTATTTATGAGTAAAGTTACTATCGTGTGTTAATTGTTTAGTATTGTTTCAATTTTGCATGTTTTAACTTCCAGGATAATAAGATTATTCAAACTATCCATAGTCGATCATAATTTGGAAGTAGGTATTGAAGCAAGATTGTTATGAATTGGTCTTGTAGATGTCTGAGGTGTTTAGACATAGCAAAAGTTGCTACAACATTCATGAGTGCTCATAAGTTCTGAGTATTGGATTAAACCCATGCTCACTTGTACCACTTCATGGAATTTATCTCGAGTGATCGTGAGATGATAATATCATATAAGTCTTCAAACCAAGAGATGTGAGTTATTAACTATGAGCTGGTTGTGCATTGATCATACGAAAGTACATCAGTAAATTGATGTTATAAAACGTGCTATGGTGTATGATTTGGCGAATAGTTAGTACAAGCATATGAGTCAAGGTTTATCTATTCCTTTTAGTCCTTGGAGGATTAAAAGTGATATCTTGGGACCCTCGATGATTTTGATTTGACTTATGTATTGGGACTCGTCAGAACTAAATTGATATGTTCAATAAAGTTCTATGTCAAACAAATTGGAAATCGGGAAACAAACTGTTGGACATTAAGTATGACGTTGTTCCATATATTTGTCTGACTGATATTTTGAGAACAGAGGATTATATGCTCACTTGTCTAAAATGGCGCATCTTAGTTCGATAAAGTTTTAAGAGCTACAATTGATGGTTGGTTCCTGAGGTCGTACTTGCAACTATAGTTATTAGACTTATCCAAGTAGGAGGCTGTTGGATAAGGTGTCTAAGTCTATAACTATATTTGGTATGTACTTGACCCGATTTAGCATGGTCCACTTGGGTTGCATTTCACCGAGACAATTTGTAAGGATGGACTTTTGAGATGAGGATATTTATTATTTATTAATATATTATAAGTTCTAATATATTAATATGAAATCATATTATTTAATTAGTATTTATCAAAAGTTAATTTCAAATTTATTTTGTGATCGAAGGTAACTAATTAAATATGTAAGGATTGATTGTGTAAATCATTCATTCTTATAAAGTAGGCTTATGATCCAAGGTTCTTTATGTTGGGCTAAACCCATGTGGTGATCCATGGATACTCCATGGAGGTTAAAACCCATGGAGCCTAAGGAATGTAGAAAGTCATGCACATTAGGGTTTACATGGTGTAACCCTAATTATGCGACACTATATAAGAACTACTATAGCTACTAATATCGGCACTAGTGTGTGTGTGTGTGTGTGTGCAAGAGCATAGCCGATTTTGTGGTAAAGATACTCTCTCTCAAGTCTTCTAATTGTTAGTGGTGATTTGTGGTTCCATTTGAGGCATTCACATTATTAGTGCTAGGCTCTTAAAGCTCCATATAACAAGCTACACGAAAGGTATGTTATCTAACTAGTTTTATTATACAAGTATCAAAGTTTTGTATGCTAGTTAGGGTAATGCTTTGGAAAAATCAAATTGCATGTATAATTAGAGAAAACATAGATCCAAAGCATTTATGGTTGTATGTGCACCTTAAGGTTGTTAGAGTGCTTAAAACCCATCAGCTTCGTTCTTACCGTGATATGTGTTATGTGTTTCAAGTACTTCTCAGGATCACAGGAAGGCACCGGTTCGATTGTAAACACCGATAAAAGACTGTGGATGATTCTGGGATAGTGAAATTGTTATGTGGATTTGTTTTGACACTTGAAACAATTATGTTTTTGAGAATTATATTATGAGTTTTTATTTGTTTTAAAAATTAAAAAAAAATTGGTTTGAAAATTTACGGTGTTACACTTACGCTTAAAGAATGTTATCCACCTGGATGTCTTACGATTAATGGATGGTGGTGGATCCTCGCCTTATATACTAAATTGAAATTGGTAAAAGTATTACCTACCTAAAATAGATCTAGGAGTTTCATAACATTGAAATTGGTAAAAGTCTTACCGACCTAAAATTGATTTGCAATTTTACTACGCATCCCTCTTCAAAGTTCGAATTGAAAATATGGATCCTAGCCTTACGTATAAAATTGGGTTAAAATATTAAGGAATGAATCAACTATCTAAAACATTCTTTCAAACAACGAAAAATTGAGATTGGTGATCTTCCTCCTCCTTTTCTCAACCCTACAAGTTCAAACTTTTCTCCCTTGTAGATTTGTCTAAGCAAAAGCTCATTGGTCCAATTGAGATGGATTACATGTACAACTTGAAGATAACTCTTCAATATGATAACAAAGAGTATGTTCTCCACACTCCTAT
The DNA here is from genome assembly GCF_052625555.1 of Lactuca saligna. NCBI lineage: Eukaryota > Viridiplantae > Streptophyta > Magnoliopsida > Asterales > Asteraceae > Lactuca > Lactuca saligna. The sequence continues at coordinate 187,204,669 of NC_136417.1, read as the reverse complement.
TCCTTTAATCAGCTAGAATACCGCTACTCTAGAAGAAATAGTTGCCAACAACAAACACGTTAACGATGCTAAAAAATTTGCTTGCATAATGATCGCTACTATGGACCTATATTTTCAAAATTACTATAAGGAATATTGGCCATATGAAATGAAAATATCTCTCGGTGAAATGTTTCAACAAAAATCTAGGCAAGAACGATATGAGATCGTCAAAGCCTGAATGGCATGGAAGCTCAAGGAAGGAGAATTGGTGTGTTCTCATGTGTAGAGAATGTATAGACACGTGGAAATCATTATTCTAGTGATATGAATAGAAACATAATTTCATTTCATGCTTTATTTAGACATGGATATCATTACTCTTTTGTTATGAGAATGGTTCTATCAAGGTTTACAAGAATGGTGTTTCCATTTTCAAAGCTTATCCTTCTAATGGTGTGTATGAAACTATTTTGTGTGTTGAGAATGATGGAAATGATATGTATAACATTGAATTTTCTAATGGTCTAGATAAAACATACATATAAAATTGTCGTCTTGGCCATATAAACAAGAAGAGCATCACCCAAATCCAAAAGGATGGAGTGTTGGAATCATTTAAAATTAGGACATATGATGAATGTGAATTTGTTTGTGTTGGATTAGGTGTCTAAGCCCATAACTATTATTAGTATGTACTTGGCCCGAGAGTAGCATGGTCCATCTGGGTTGGATATGTAACAAGGTGAATTTCCAAAACAATTTTTTTTTCATTTTTAAAACACAACATATCTCATGAAGTAATCTCAAAACATCAAATGTATCAAAAGTAATCTCAATAGAAACATATCCTAGAATCTCAAATACAATTGCATAATACTCTATCAGTGTGTACAAATCATGCTGGCGCCTTCCCGTGATCCTCATTGGTACCTGAAACACATATCACATAACACGGTAAGCATAACTGCTTAGTGAGTTCCCCAGAATACCACATACAACACATAAGCTACTCGAGGCTATAACCTGGTAAGACCCTCCGGTAAAAGTGTCTCAGCGGGACCCTCCAGTACCCTAGCTCTTTGGACCCTCTGGTCTAGTCTAAATCATTGGACCCTTCAGTCCAGTCTGGTTAAGGACCCTCTGGCCTTGTAAGTCGTTGGACCCTTCGGTCCGGTCTAATATCACATAGCATACATAAATCATAAAGAACATAATCTTGAGCAAGCACATAACACGTAAGACCCTCCAGTCTGCACATAGATACCATTCTAGGTAATGTATCGTGAGAAGACTCACCTCGTAAGATGTCTAGAAAACTCTCGTGCTCGAATCCCCGATCTAGCCTCCTCCTATAAAAATGATAACATCTCTAATCAATATACTCCTTACATCCTCCTCTCTAAGAATGGGTAGAAGACTATTCTACCCCTCCATGACCTCTCTTAAATCAGTTTGACCAACCTTAAGGTTAACTGAATTCAACTCAGTCAACGGTCCAACTTTGACCAGACTCATCGAGTGCACTCGGGTGACTCGGCGAGTCCATGCATGTCCTCTGAATCCCCCTAAGGCCTTACTTGACTCGTCGAGTTAACCTTTCACTCGACAGGTTACCACTGATCATGAATCGTGGGGTAACTTGATCCGACTCGTCGAGTCCTCTTATGGACTTGACGAGTTTCCTCCATGGTAACACTTATTTGAACTTCTAAGTTAAGATCTGATTCTCTAACATATAGATCTGGCCTTCTAACACCGAAAAGTCACATAGAGGTTGAATCTTTATGTCCATGCACAACACATCAAGCTCCATTCGATGAAATGACTCTTAAAATGACAACCTAGTTTCAAAACTCCAATGGGACTGCATAAAGTTGGATGATTAGGCCTCTATGGACCTAGAGGGGTCCAGATCTATAACACAAACTTGCAAGAGGGATTTGAGGCATCCAAACCCCAAAAATGAAATGATTCAAGCCCTAACCCCAAACATGGAATCTACACAATAGAGAAGACAAGGGTTCAATTTGGTACCTTAGAATGAAGCTCTTTGCTTGATCAACCTAGAACCACAACCTCCTCTGGTCCTTCTTGCAGGAGCTCTTCTCCTTTCTTTCAAAATCACACCAAAAAGCTCAAGATGACTCTTCCTCTCACTCTACACTCGAAATTGCTAGGGTTCTCTCTTCTGGGAAGGTATCTGTAAATGAAGGCCATAAGTGCCTTCAAATAGGGCTCATACCCAAAAATTTGGCTTTCTGTCAACAACGTGAATTCGTCGAGTTGACTCACCGACTCGTCAAGTCCATTCATTAATCCGAGTCATTAGTCGCGACCTTACTCGACGAATTTAGGCATCAACTCGTAGAGTCCCTCTTCTTAATTCAAAAGTAAATACTTTAATTATGATACTTAGAAATCCGGATGTTATAATTCTCCCCCACTAGAATCAGATTTCCCCCTCGAAGTCTTACTCTACAAACAACTTTGGATGCTGTCCCGCATCTCCTTCTCCGACTCCCAAGTTAGCTAGGACCCTCTTCGATGTTACCAATAGACCTGAACCAGGGGCACCTCTTTGTTCCTCAGAACCTTGATCTTCCGATCCAATATCACGATTGGCCTCTCAATGTAATTCAGACTCACATCCACCTGAATATCCTCTAGTGACACTACCACCGTCTCATCGGCAATACACTTCCTTAACTGGGATACGTGGAAGGTATCATGGATCTGATCAAACACCTCGGGTAGCTCTAAACGGTATGCTACCTTGCCTACTCTGGCAATCACTCTGAAAGGACCAATGTATCGGGGCCCCATTTTGCCCCTCTTCCCTGAATCGGGTCACTCCTTTCCAAGGAGATACCTTCAGGAGAACAAAGTCTCTAACTTGGAACTTGAGATCGGATCGTCGTCTATCCGCATAACTCTTCTGGCGACTTTGGGCTGTCAGTAACCTCTATCTAACCTGTTGTATCTGCTCAGTCATTTTAAGCACTATCTCAGTGCTACCCATCACTCGCTGCCCTACCACTCCCCAACTGATGGGAGTCCGACACCTCTTCCCATATAAAAGCTCAAAGGGAGGCGTACCAATACTCGAATGGTGGCTATTGTTGTAAGCAAACTCAGCGAAAAGTAGGTATGCATCTTAACTTCCCCCGAAGTCCATAACACATGCTTGAAGCATGTCCTCGAACATCTGTATCGTTCGTTCACTCTGGCCATCCGTATGTGGGTGGTAAGTAGTACTGAAGTGCAATCTCATACCCAACTCCTCATGGAACTTCTTCCAGAACCTGGAAGTGAAACGTACATCTTGATCTGACACAATCGAAATCGGCACTCCATGCTGCGACACCACCTCTATTACATATATCTCTGCCAACCTCTCCGCAGGAGAACTCTCACTGAAAGCAAGGACGTGAGCGCTCTTCGTCAGTCGATCCACAATCACCCAAATTGCACCAGCACCCCTCTTGGTCCTCGACAATTTGGTGATGTAGTCCATAGAAATATGTTCCCACTACCACTGGGGAACCTCTAGTGGCTGCAACATGCCATGCAGATGCTGGATCTCAGCCTTAACCTGGCGACAGGTCAAGCACCTCTCTACTACCCACGCAACATCCCTCTTCATATATGGCCACCAATAATCTCTCTTCAGGTCCAAATACATCTTAGTGGACCTGGATGGATCGAGAATCTTGATCTGTGCGCCTCCTCCATCAGTATGCAACGTGCTGCACCCATGAAAAGTCATTATCCCTCAAGAATCGGTAACAAACTCGGATACCTGCACAATCACTCGCTCTCTTTTGTGGTTCTTCGGTCTCATAGCCTCTGCCTGGGCCTCTCGAATAGTATCCAACATCGAAGTCATTACCGTCATCCTCATACATATATATCGAATATGGGCACTCTCCTCCCTGCGGATCAAAGCATCGACTACCACATTAGGTTTGCCCGGGTGATATAAGATCTCATAGTCGTAATCCTTTACCACATCCAACAATCTCCTCTGGCGCATATTCCGGTTGGGCTGATCCATCAGATACTTTAAACTCTTGTGGTCCGTGTATATGGTACACCGAACCCCATACAAATAATGGCGCCATATCTTGAGGGAAAACACCACCGCCCCCAACTCCAAATTGTGGGTAGGAAACCTAGTCTCATGACGCTTCAGCTACATCGATGCGTATGCTATCACGTGCCCTCTCTGCATAAGTACCACACCCAACCCCGATATAGACGCATCACAATACACCACGAAATCTTCCATTCCCTCAGGAAGGTCTAACACCGGTGCTTCACATAATCTTTGGTGAAGAGTCTCAAATGAGGTCTGCTGCTTGGGACCCCAAGAAAAAGCAATGCCCTTCTGAGTCAATCTGGTGAGCGGAGAGCGGAACGACAATCTTGGAGAAATCTCTGATAATTCTCCAATAGTAGCCGGCCAACCCCAGGAAACTCCTGATCTCGTTGGGGGATCTCGACACCTCCCAACTCATAATAGCCTCAATGTTGGCCGGATCAACCAATATTCCATTCTAATTAACGAGGTTCCCCAAGAACTGGACCTCTCGTAACTAGAAATCACACTTGGAGAATTTGGCATAAAGCCTCTCCGATCTCAACACTCTAAGGATGTCTCTCAGATGCTCCTCATGTTGTTCTCTGGATCTCAAATACACTAGAATGTCGTCGATGAACACAATCACCAAACGATCCAAAATCGATCTGCACAATCGTTTCATGAGATCCATGAACATTGTTGGTGCATTGGTGAGCCCAAAAGGCATCACCATGAACTCATAATGACCATAACGAGTCGTAAAGTCCATCTTCGGGATATCCTCATCACGCATCCTCATTTGATGATATCCAAACCTCAAGTTTATCTTGGAGAGCCAAGATGCACCCTGCAACTGATCGAACAAATCGTCGATGCTCGACAGTGGGTAACGGTTCTTGACCGTCAACTTGCTCAACTCCCGGTAATCAATGCACATCCGGTGTGAACCATCCTTTTTCTTGACAAAAAGGATCAGTGCTCCCCACGACAAGCTACTTGGTCGGATGAATCCCTTCCCCAGCAGCTCCTGAAGCTGCGAGGATAACTCATGTATGTCTAGTGGCGCACAGCGATAGGGCGCCGCTCCTGGAACCAAATCAATATGGAACTCCATCTGCCTCTCTGGGGGCACACCCATCAACTCATCAGGAAAAACATCTAGGAACTCACGCACTATTGGAACCTCATCGACAGAACTCGGCCTCTTTGTGACAACTCGCGTATCCATTACATAGGCTACAAAACCTCTACAACTATGATGTAGACTCTGCCTTGCTCGGGCAGCTGTGCAGAATGTTGACCCAGATCGGGTATCCTCACCATACACCGTAATTACTCTCCCACTAGGGTCTTGTATGGTTACCAACTGACGCTCGCAGTCGATAACAACTCCAAATCGGCTCAACCTATCCACGCCCACGATGACACAAACATGCCCCATCGCAATTGGTACCAAATCTATCAGGAACTCTATGCTGAAAATCTAAAAGTACACATCCTTGAATCATATCAGTAGCAAAAACCACTCGCTCGTTAGCTATAGAAACTCATAGAGGGCGACTCAACGCCTCCCGATGGATACTGATGTGATGGCTAAATGCTAATTACACGAAATATCGACTCGAACCTAAGTCAAATAACACCAAAGCAGGTACATAATGCACAAGAAAAGTGCCTATGCATATCACCATATAAGCATAATATCTTAAATTCAGTAATAGTAAACAAAAGAATACATACCAGCCACGACATCGGGCACTGTGCGGACCTCCTCCGTTGTCAAATGAAAGGCTCTCCCACGAGCCTTCGGTGCCTCGGTCTTCGCTGGCTGGACCTCGGTAGCTCTAGCAGTAGGTGCAGATCCCTGGGCTAATCCGTAGAGTAGCTGTGGGCACTCGAACTTCCGATGGCTAATCTGGTTGCAGTGAAAACCAACTGCAAACCCCTTGGGGCAATCCCTCACGAAATGCCCTTCCTTGCCACACTTGTAGCACACCCTTGCTCTGCATACTCCCCCATGGCTCTTGTCGCACTTCCCATAAGTGCGACCCTTTTGTCCCCCAGATCTCGAATCAGCGGGCTTTACCCACATGGCTGCCGGCTGTGACTGCACCTGTCGCCTTTCCCTCCTTTGATACTCGGCCTCCTCCCTGGCCTGAGTCTCTAGCTCAATCTCCCTCTTCTAAGCATTTTCCTGGAGCTCAGAAAATGTCTGGTATATCGATTTCGCCACGAACTTATGAATGTCTCTCCTTAGTATGCTCAGATATCGGATCATACGTGCCGGCTCGGTAGACACGTGCTCAAGGAAAAACAATGCCCTCTCATGAAACATCTGTGTAATCATAGTCACGGACTCCGTCCCATGCTTGAGGGATAAGAACTCATGAGCCAATCGGTCCCTATCCATCGGGGGAACATACTCATCTTGGAACATGGTGGTGAACCTATCCCAGGTCACCACTGTAATCTCTGTAGAAGTGAAATCAGCCGTCATAAATTTCCACCAGTCCTTCGCTTCCAAGAAAAGCTGGTTCAAAGCGAACCGTATCCACATATGCTTCGGACAAGAGCATGTGTAGAAGCATCCCTCAATGTCAGAGATCCACCTCATCACAACTATCGGATCCTGAGTCCTGTCAAAGTCAGGTGGCTTCGTGTTGCTGAACTCTCTGTACAACAACGAGTTAGATTGAAGTTAGTATCTTTAATTGCATTATTTTCTTTCATCTTACAACAAAATCATCATCTTCGCCAAAATTTGTGCTTTCCATCATTTCATATCACCATACGTTGTTGGGATCACGCTTGTTAAGACTTGATGGATCATTTGATCTTATCCTCATTATGTTGTTCAACTGCCTTAATCTTTCCAACTCAAGCTCTTGAAGCTTCTTGAGTATCTTTCGATAAACCAACCCCCTTTCTCCCCTTTGTGACACATTTGCAGAAAAACATGGAGTATTGGTTGCTAAAACAATAACAAGGTCTAAGATTAGATCAAGTTTTGATTTCAAACAAGATTCAACCGAGGAAACCATTGAAGAAATTTGATACTCATAGATCGAAGTTATTAATAACTCAAACTTCAACAAAGATTCTTGAAAACCAGTAAGAGAAGTTTTGATACTAGCAAACATCTTCACATTAGCTTCTTTCTTAAGCTTCAACTTGCCAGGATAGACCTTGTTGCAAGCATGAAGATCTTCAATCAAGGCTCTAGTTGCACCAAGAAGAACATCCACATTATCCTTTACCTCCACACAAAACTTATTAGGCTTCCATACTTATTTATTAAACAAATCAACAAAGCCTTTTATATTCGCTTCAATGGTGTCTTGCAAAGAATGCACAAGCTTCTCAAAAGTCTCATGCCGCTCACGAGCAAGATTTTGTAATCCCTTGATAGCATGTATATAAGAACTTGATTGAGCAATAAAACATTCTTCTAAACTTGTAACATTATCTATCAAAGTCCTAGTTCTTGACTCTTGAGACTTTAATAAAAACTCAACCTCTTACCTATTCCTAGAGGGTTTCCCAGCATTGTCATTGAGAAATTGAAGAATGGTGTTGAGTTTGGAATTTAGAATCTTGTATTGCTTTCCTGACATAATCCCATTTTCATGTACATCTTGTTCTTTAGGATTAAACTCTAACTCAGTAAATCCAAAGATTTCATCATTTTCTTCATCTTTCTTATTCAGCGTCTCATGATCAGTGGATTAAGAAGAGAATAAGGAAGTTATAGGCTCATTGAGGACACCTTGAAATGTAGGAGAAACAACAAGAACTATTGTTGGTTTTATAATTAAAGTTGGTGGTGGTGACAAAAGTGGTGGTGGTGTAACAATTGAAGTGTCGATTGCAGATGTCGAATTCCATTCACCTATAGTAACATTTGAGCCCTTATTAGATAAGTTCTTGATAATATTTGAATTCTTACCCTCATCCAAATTGTACTTTTAAATAGGAACTTCAGGTGGTGTGATAATAATTTTCTCAGGGATCAAAGTATAAATTGGTTCACCAGAAGCGACGTTTGTATCCACATCAGATGCACTTATAGTGACATCAGGAATACTTGTCTCCTCGGTATTTTATTCGACAGTGGCATCATTTCTAGGTGAAACATGAAATTTCTGATCATCATTACCAAAATTTGCATCTTTAGTTTCATCATTATCACGTCTCAAAAGTTCTTGAGGTTTGGTAGCTTTGGTAGAAAGTTATTCGTCTGTTAGAGACCTAAGATTCTTATGCGATTTCAACACACCAACAGCTTTATGATTGTTGTGCATCTTCCTCATATGCATCTTTGATCACAACTCCTGAAGGCTTCGACTTAGCATTCAATTTCTTTGACTTTCTAACCACAATCTCAAGAATAGAAGCCTCGGTAACAATTTCTTTAACGACCTTCGCATGAAAAAAATATGACTTCCATATCAAAACCATCTTTAGTTGTCTTTTCAGTAACAACGTTCGTAAGATTTTTATAACTACCCTTCCTAGACTTCTCAAAGACAGTCTTTGTTGTAACATCTTTATCAATCGCAACCTTTGGTTTCAATTTCAACACCAGAAGAAGTAGCAATCATTGAAGCTTTGTATTGTATCAATAACAAATTCTATTGACACACCAAATTGAACATGACATCGGGAATATATCCAACAACATGAAAAATAAATGGATCATAAAGTGCAAACTTGGGAATATGAAGATGTGAGAATTGAGCAACCTCGGCTTCTTTTGGTACTTGAATATCTGCTTGATTATAGACTTCATGTAAAACAAGACTCCAAATTTGAGCACTAGTTATCTTAGTCATTTTCTTTGAGTATTAAGAAATGAAGCAAAGTGTGGCCACAATAATTAATCATATTTAACCTTCATCAGATAGTAAAGACCAGCTATATGTGAATAGAATTGAATTATTGCCTTGTCGAGACCAAAACCCCTTCCAGTCAAATAACAAAGTGTAATTCCAAAGAAAAAAAATTCCATACTCTTGGATGAATGGGATTCTTGAAACTACATACAAGAGAAAATGGAGGTTGATAACCCATATCATTGAACATATGAAGTACATGTTCGTTCGTTGTAAACTCAAATAGTCCATCTGACGTTAGTTGAAGAATTTGGGAAAATTGCTTCTTGCTCTTTTAAGATTCCATCTGCAGTATGATGATGTTCTTTTTATTTTTGTACGTGGTCGTAGAACTAGAAAGTAAAAACCAATTCAATGGAATAGAAAAAGAAGCAGTCAAAGCATATGCAAGACATGAATCATTCATACACTGAACTAGCATTTTCAACTCTTAGGGTATTCTGCGATTAACGGAGTAAACATCGATAATTTAGGTTGAGCCTCATTCACTTATGAAAATAATAAATGAAATAATAAGCCAGACTTTTCAAAATCTTGGTATGGATTGTTAATACCCAAAACCTCGACGATTTCAGTGTCATTATGATCCAAAAGAAAAGATAGAATCAAAATAAGAAAATTTTAAATATTGTGATATCAAACAAACTTTGATAAAAAAGCCAGTAAGATCTTGGGAAAAGATACTCTTTCTTCGATATCAAGAGAAAATCGAAATGCTTGTGTGGCTTCACGTGAATTACAATCGAATACTAGAGAAGTATCGAAGGGCCTTTTTCAAAAAGCTTCATAGGTGGCTTTAATTGCAAACAAGTACACAACCTAACATAAGGGTGAAAACTTGTAAGAAGATCCTCATATGATCAGTGTAATCAACTACAAGTAAGATTTAGAAAACTTTAAGTGACTAAAGATCGAAGTAAATGTTATTTCATAAAGAAAATTAAAGTACTACATCGATTGGGAAGAAATGTCTTGGTATTAGTACGTTTCACTAAGATCACTCATAAGAAATGAAAGTGAGATTCTAAACATTTAAAAAAGGTACATTGAAACATAAGGTTTCATAAAAATATTCAACAATAAAGTTGTTCACCGTTAATTCCTTAGGTATAAGGTTTGTAGGGTCTCACCGTCATCTTGAAAAAATGATAGAAGATGATAAACATAGAGTTTTGGCATTCATACATCCTAGTTACTTTTAACTAGAGATGTCTTGGGATATGCGTATTTGTGTGTACAAGTGTAAGAATTTTAGGATGAAAAAGATTGTTTAAGAAAATGCATTGTACCTCTGCGAGAAATTCTGACCATCCAGACATCTCTTAACTCAAAATGATAAGAGAAAGGTAGCTCGAGACCTATTGTTAATTCAACTTATTGGGAAGAAACTGTTAGAAGAAAATTTTCATTAAGGCTTCGTAAATAATGAGTTAATGAGGATTTGGAAAACATGTTGCAGCCAGATTCGAGGGACACTTAACTATTCATAAGTAACGAATATTACTTGATCCTTATTGAACTTCCCAATCATGATAACGAAAACAAAAATAATGAAAATATTTTTATATTTTTTAAATAAATGACAAAAAAAACTAAAAAAAATTCTTTTTGAGTTTTAGATTTTGTGAAATAAACAACAAGAATAATGAAAATCTTTTTGGGTTTTTAATTTGTAGAAACCAAAGACAAAAATAAAGAAAATCTTTTTTTTATTTTTGACTTTTAACAATAAAAGACAAAAATATAGAAAATATTTTGGTGTTTTTGACTTTTTCTAAAACAACAAAGAAAAATATAACCTTCGTTAGTCCTTCGGTATTGATAGCGAATAGGGTTGCAATTCGGCCTTCCCTATTCAGTGAAAAAACATAATTAAAACTTCACTAATCCTTCATTATTGATAATGAATACTTCTCGGGGAAACATTCACTACCCATTCCCTATTTCATCACTCAAGCCTTCTCTTCCCATTCTTTATTACCCCCATCATACTTCTCTACACCTTTGCTTGTTGGAAAGAGTTGTTCAACAAGTCAGAGCTAATGTCGAAAATGAAACGTATCGAAGCTTTGAATATGAACAATAACCTATGAATGAATTTATATCAATATCGAATTTTAGTCTAAACCTTCGTAATTCATAGACAATAAAAATTAGTTAGAGGATGGAACATAAGAAGTTTCCATCATTCCCAAACCATTTAATATTCTCATAAAATAGTTTTCATCAAGTGATTTGTAAAAATATATGTAAATTTATTTGTGGTTTGAACAAAATGAACTTCGATATTGCCATCCTCAACATGATCTTTGACGAAATGGTATCGATGTGCAACATGTTTTGTTTCAGAATGTTGAAATGGATTATGACAAATACGAATTACGCGTTGAGAATCACAAACAAATGAACTTTCTTCATGTTAATCGCATAGTCATATAATTGAATTTAGATCCAGATTACTTGGGAAATACAGGTCATAACAAAAATATATTCAGCCTTAGCTGTGGATATTGAAACACATGTGTGCTTTTTTGACTGCCAACTCACAAGTTTCCTGTCTAGAAATTGACATCCTCTAGTAGTACTCTTTCGATCCAATTAACAACCACCCAATTCTGCATTCGAAAAAGCTTGAATGAATAATCTTGTGTTTTGCTGGATACCACAACCCCAAAGATTGAGTATGATGTAAATATCAAAAGATATTTTTGATAGTTATGAGATGTGGATCTCTAGGATTTACTTAGTACCTGGCACAATTACAAACCAAAAAAATAATATTAGTTATACTTTCAGTTAAATACTATTATGAACCAATCATGCTTCGATATGTTTTCAAATCAACAACAGGATTATCCAAAGAAGGACTTAAGTGAGTGTCGACTACCATGGGAACCTTTGTGTCTGAGTAATTCATCATTCCAAAGCGTTCAAGAAAATTCTCTTTATAAGTTTCTTGATTAATGAAAATGACTTCTTTACTTTGAAAAATATTTAAACCCATAAAATTATTAACTTTTCCCATCATACTTATCTTAAACTAACTTCTCATAAAATCTTCAAATTTCGTCGAAAAACAAGGATCGGTAGAACCAAAGATTATATCATCGACATTAATTAAAACAAGCATGAGATGACCCTAAATTCCTTTCGAAATAATGTGGGATTAACAGATCCTTGCTTAAATTTAGCGATATTCAAAAAAAAAGTTGCATACCAAGCTCTTGGAGCTTGTTTTAACCCGTAAACAACTTTGTCAATGATAAAACAGTGATTAGGAAACTTATTATTGACGAATCCAAGTGTTTGCTCAACATAGATTGTTTCTTCGAGTACAAAATTGAGGAATGCACACTTCACATCCATTTGGTATACGTCAAAATTCTGGTGAGTTGCATAAGCAAGAAAAATTTATACTAGTTCAAGTCTTGTGAAAGGAGCAAAGGTTTCATCATAATCAATGCCTTCTTGTTGACTATAACATTTTAAGACTAATCTTGCTTTGTTGCAAACAACATTTCCATCTTTATACATTACGTTCTTGAAAACCCATTTTAAACCAACTATTGAAACACTTTCTGATTTTAGGAATTAACCACCAAATGTTGTTTCATTCAATTTCAACAAACTCAAATTGCATTGGAATAACCGGATCTGGATTTTCTAATGCAGTCTTGACTATTTTCGAAATAAAACCATTGAACATGCAAAATTCTTGATGACATTAAGAACTTTGTTCCAAGCTCTAATTTGTGCACGAGTTAACACATGAGAATTAGGATTACCAAGAATTTGTTCATTGGGATGATCACATTTCCATTTTGTTGAGAGAAAAGCATTTGAGAAACACTTAAATAAACATTAGTACAAGATAATAGTTGCAAAATAAGTTAATCTCAAAGGATCATGTAAGCTCAACAATAATAAGTTAAATTGTTAGATAGTTAGTTGTGGAAATATAAAGTGCGGAAATGTAAAAGAAATATAAATAACAAGAAGTTATATAAAGTTTACGCTAAACTGATTCGTAACAAGGTTTGCAGTCAAACACAAGTTAGTAAATGTGATCAGTTTAAGGTGAAGAGGAACTCAAAAGTTTTAGATGAGATATAGAGATATGAGAGAATGATATTTGTATTTCGGTGAATAGTTCAAAAGATCTTGAAGAAGTGGTATGTTACAAAGATATAGGGAGTCTCTATTTATAAAGTCCCGGAAAGATACATGAGAATTAAATTAGTAATATTCTACTGAATTCAGTGACCATGCAAGGTTCAATAGATAACAATATGCTAACACGCTAAGTTAGTAGTGCTGATCATTTTTCTCTTCGGTAGTGGATAGAGTTTTGGTTCACTTCAGTTCACAAGAAAACATCTTTAATTTTGGTAGACAAAACATGGTTGCAGTAACACTTCTCACTACGGTATTAACAACATATCTGGTTGTGGTTCCTTTACCTAAAGATGGTCACTTTTTGTATCAACAATTTCCCCCAAATTATCCTTATAGCTATCTTTTCTTCATTTGTTAAGCTTAAGGAACCGAATGAGATTCTACCAAAATTTCCTAACTTCGAATAGCCACTCAATTCTTCTTCAGATCTCAAATCTGACTTCAACCGTAGTGTGCTTTGAGCGTTGTACTGAAGCCAAAGTGGTTTCGAGTTGCTTTTTGGTTAGTCGGTGAATTGCGGATACTGGAATGATATATTTTGGACCGTCTTGAGCCCTTTTGTAGACGACTTCTAACATTGGAAAGTTACTTGCACCAAGTGAAATTCCTTGAAAACCATTGGTGAAAGCTGGTAACAAATCCAACTCAGGAAAATTGAATTTCTTGGAGAGGATTGGGTGGATTTTTGCATCAATTCTTCCAAACTCACATACTAAGGCCTTGAGAAAATTCACACGCCCTTTCACAACCAATTTTCATCTTCTGATGCTTTTCTTATTTAAGTTGAAGGACATAGACAATGAAGAATATATCCTCAAGGTTCGTGCTTACGAAGTTTGCCTAAGTCAGAATATATTGATCACCTCTCCGGATCAAGGTGTATTAAAGGAAATAAGCTTTCATTAACTTCATTGAATTGTAGTTTTTGACTCCTTCTGGTCTATCATTAGACCAGATTTGATTGAAATCAGACCCGTTCTTGGCTTGAAAGAGGCTCAAGTGCTCAAATTCTGATGGAAGTCTCTATTAATTTGGAAGTCTCAAATCAAAGGATTCAAAGACCGGAAAGAATTTGGAGTTTGGGGATATCGGAATGTCCCGCTATCCATCCGCAGGAGGTAAACATACATCCAAACAGGCTTGTAATCATCATCGAGTAACCTTCGGGTAGGATTTACCCAAGAATTTACCAATGATTCATCCGTTGTTGTATCAAATCCATGAGCTTTCCAAATATACTCAACAAATTTTGTTGCTCTCCAATCTATTTTACGTTGACTCGTAACTGGAGAATCATCCGAGTCATCAAAAGACATTTCTAGTTCAAGATTCTTGAAGTGTGGTGTAGTTTCTTGATGTGGAGGAGATTGGTGTTGATCTTCTTGCAGGGAGTCTAGTTGTGGTGGAGTTTTCCTTATAGATGGTTGCAGTGATGGTTGTGGAGTTGGCGGCTTGTTATGGTCAGCAGTAGGAGAAGGTTGAGTTCTTAGAGGAGTTTGATGTTCGTGAGCTGAAGGAGTTTTTGAATGAGAAGGATCTTGTTCTTGATTGAATCTGAAAGGGGTATCACTTCCCCTTTTTGAGGAATCCACCACCAGTTTTTTCCTCAAACCAATACTTGAGTCCATCGATTTTGGAGAAGGTTTCATTGAACTGAGACTTGATTAAATCAGAAACTTGGAGATTGTTGGGAATATTAGTTTTGAAGAAGAGTTGATAGATTTCCTTGGTTAGACAAAGGATTTCATCAACACATGAGGTGGCATTGAGGGAACACCTTAAACTATTGATGGTGGATTGAAATATCGTAACACTTTCTTCATAAGCATTGTGTGTTTCTTTTATCTACTACTTGGAGTGGGTTGCTTGGTTTTCCAATGTGGACTTCATCTCATCTTTTAGTGTGGTAACTTCCTTGACAAGTTTTTAAATAAAAGGGATAAACTCTTAATGTTCTGTGCTTTGGCGATTATCCAGCTCTCTTATTCCCATTTCAATCCTATGGGTGGCCCTTTGAGCTTGCAACCTTTCCCTTGTTTCAAGATTTTCAACATAATCTATCAGAGACTGCCGTGTAGGAACTGTTGGGTTTTGAGCATTCTAACACTCATATGGTGTACATGCAACCCTAGAAACCTTGGATATTTGTTTTCTCTAAAATACATGCAAATTTGATTTCCAAGT
Source organism: Lactuca saligna (assembly GCF_052625555.1). Taxonomy (NCBI): domain Eukaryota; kingdom Viridiplantae; phylum Streptophyta; class Magnoliopsida; order Asterales; family Asteraceae; genus Lactuca; species Lactuca saligna. The sequence continues at coordinate 187,189,354 of NC_136417.1, read as the reverse complement.
TTACAACCTAACTAGCATGTTATGGGGTACTTGTAATATAAAACTTTCAGTAGAATAACATACCTTTCTTTTGTGGTTGATTGCTTGGAGTTTTAGAGCCTAGCACCAATAGTGTGGAGATCAAAATTCTGATCATCAGACCATGCGATCGAAATCCATCTTCACGATCAGAATCAACATAATAATTTTTAAGCTTCCTTTGATTCTCTAAAACATCAAAATGCAATTACATTGCATTATGTATTAAGAATCTCCAAATAGGATCTTAATAGAATTACATAATGGACTTTACCTAAGGTAGAGTCAAACATTTGACTTTACTATCCTTATGGACTTTTAGGTAAATTTGGCAGCTTCGCAACCAATGCCCATTCTTTTGGAAAAAGAAACATATGGACTCTTTGGAAATGGTACACAGGACTATCATAGACTTAGACTTTCTCCTTACCATTATATATATTGCATAGGAGCAGACAACAAAATGTTTTTTCATATGTATTTGCATTGTAAGGATATGTTTTCCGTAAGTTTTTAAAATAAAAGAAATTTTTATTTATTTATTTTAAGTATCCTTACAATGGCGTTTGTGAAAAGTTGTTGCTTATATGTTTCCATTGATAGTAATATTGTAAAATGGATTTGATTCTTTCATTTGTGGTAGTGTCATAATTTACCAAATAAGGAAAGATTCTCATCACCCAAGTTTCAGTTGGATAGAAACTTGGAATCATGCAAATTGTATTGTGTGATGAATGAGGTTTTTCATCTTTGGGAAATTAAGACTAAGTCCTTGTTCACATGTATGTGTGATTCAAGTGAAGGACTAAAGGATTGCGTACACTTGGTTGTTTATTGGTAAGGCCCACTACAAAGGTTGATAAGATTATTCGTTATGATTTACTAAAGTTTAGTAAATATGGTTGTACATACAAGTTTAAGTGTAATTCTGAAACATTGGAAAAGTTTCAATGTGTGGCAGAACGGATGAGAAGAATCAAATAAGGCAAAAAGATTAAAGTTTCTCCAATATGAAGAGATAGGAGAGTATTTGAGTATCTTGTTTTATGATTATCTTAGTGATTATGAACCATATCACAATTGATCGTCTAAGGACACATTAGATCATTTGTTTGGCTAAGGAGAGGAATCATGAATTGTTGAAATGGCCGTGTACACCGGAGAATCGCCAAGAGTGAGAAAGAAAGTGGTGTTCATCATAGTGCAAGCCATTAACCGAAAAGGAACACTCGGTTTGGACCATCGCCTCCCACCCACATCTTCTTCTTCGCTCTTTTTGTGGCCTGACGTCGTGTACGTCAACGGGAACCGGTGGTGGGTTTTGGTCGCTAAATCTGGGTTCCGGTCGTCATTAGCCACCCATAGTGGCTGATTTGGGAAATTTCAAGTCTCCAGATTGTGTTTAAGTGTGTGTGCATGTGGATGCTAGGCTGGGAATCAAGAGAACTGTCTCCACCACCTCACGGTGGTGGCAATCATCGCAAAATACCGCCATTAGCTGCTGTCACTGCCATCTCCCATCGCCACTAGGAGGGTGGATGGATCCGGTTGCAAGAATATAGAATGGGTGTGTGCATTTCCATTGAGTTTGAGTTGTGTGTTTTGCTTGGTTAGAAAATGAGAACATCTACCACCACTACCGGCCACCACATGGTGTTTGTGTGTGTGTGTGTGTGTTTATTTTGTTTAGTTTGTGTTTATTTTGAGAGTAAAACTTTGTAAAATGTAATTAAAAAGTGGATTAATGAAAAGAAAACTAAAACCACCACCGTAGGGTGGTGGCTGCCGCCTTGGGTGGTGGTGTACCTAATTTGTATGGTGACTCGTTTGGCATGTTTGGATAAGGGACTAAAACCCTAATGGTCCCAATGAAGCTTAATGGACCTAAAAGCCCAAACATGTGATTAATGGGCCTAGTGGAACCCTAATGGGCCTAATGAACCTTAATTGGTCAAAAGACCTAGCTATTGGGCCTATTGGGCTAAGATGGGGTTGGAAACCCTAATTAGGGTTTAGCAAACCCTAATAATGGATTTATGGGCTTGGACTTATCGAGACCCATATTTGGGCCATGGGAATGGAATTGTGTATTAAGACCAATCATACCATATGATTTATCTAGTAGAGTGATGGACTTAATGGATTAAGTCCTTAATGGGTTAAGTGAGAACCATTTAACCCTAATTGTCATTTTATGTGAAAACCCTAATTTCACTTGGGTTTATTGTTGTGCCTTTCTATTGGGCATTGATGATTGGGTTCTTAATAGGTCATCCAAGATCAAGCAAATGGACTATAATAATTAATGGGCTTTGAGGTAAGGCCATACGAGGAGTTGGGCGTAATTTGGAAAATCAGGCCATAGATGGGCCATAGTTTGGGCCTTTATGCTTATGTGATATTGGGCCATTAGAATGTTGAATGTTGGACTAGAATAAATGGTTGGGCCTTATGGTAATCAAAATCAAGATCGTGAGGGCAGCAGATCCCATAAGAACTCTGCAGTTAAGTGTGCTCGGGCGTGAGCAATCTAGGGATGGGTGACCCCCTGTGAAATTTCCGCACCGGGATCCCAAAGCGGACAATATTGTGATACGTACCAGAGGGGAATGTTACAAATGGTATTAGAGCTAGGGCACGGTTCAATGTGTTCGACACGGACATCAAACCCTATAATGTGGGGTGATGGTGGGTTATACATGATCCTACACCAGCTTGGAAGGAAAACAAAATATTTCCTTATAATGGGTGTGTAACATCCCATAAATATAGTCCAAACATTTTGTTTTAAAGCGTTAAAGAAAACCCATAATTCATAAATAACATAATAAAAGTCCCAAATCGTGTATCTCAAACATAATATCAAAATACTATATCAAAATATCAGAGTCTAAAATATCCCATGCTGAAAACTGTGGTGTGTGCCATGTGGTCATCCCGAGCTCTTCCCCTTGCTACCAAAAGTACCTGAAACCAAAACTAAAAAATGTACACACGAAGTTTAGTGAGTCACCCCATACTACCACATACCATACAAATAAACACATAATAGCAAATCATGGGCCTTGCCCACTGCATCAGGTCGAGTCCGACATCGAACCTAAGTGTGGTATACATATAACATAGCAACAACATATAACATATAAACATATAAACTTTCTACGGGATTTCCCCAGCATTGGACCGAAGTTTGGAACACATAATACATAACATATAAGCTAAACATTCATCAGGCTTGCCCCACCATAGAACCGAAGTCTAGAACACATATACAAACACATGCAAGAATCACAAAGACATCAAAAATACAAACATTCATCGGGCTTTCCCCGACATCGGACCAAAGTCCGAAACATATAAGCTACATCGGGCTATCCCTAGCATTGGACCTAAGTCCGACATATGCTAATATACATAAACGGGTCGGCATTGGTGCCTTCGACCTATTCCTACTAGAGGAAAACACACCTCTCAAGCTGACTGCTGAAAACTAGTGCGAGGGAATCTATGATGGCTGCTCCAACGTCTCCCCGAATATCACTATCACAATAAGCATTTAGTCAAAACTAAGAATCCTTCTAAGGGTAAAATGACCATTTTATCCCCCCCCCCCCCCGGATCTAATTTGGACCATGACCTAGGTGCAATTCCTTCGAATCTTCCCAAACTCATTAATGGCACAATTTTCTAAATTAGGTCAAACTCCTAAAATAGACGCTAAGCCCAAAGATTGGCACATATTGAGGCCCAATTGTTGCAAAGCCCAAAATCTGAGCATACTCCTTTATATGTTATGCGTACAGCTTGCATGGCTTGTACGTTGCACGTACTGGCGTGTACACCCAACATACTACTCTGTTAAGCCATTTACTTCAAAACTGCTTAATCGCTTAAGACACTAAGTCCAAATTATAGATTTGAGTCCAAAATCCCGTCCTTTCCCATAAAGATGATTACTTAATGGCTTGTAACCACCAAGTATTACCAAACTTGGAATATAGCAACTAACTTCCATGGAATGACTCCAAAATCATGCATGGACATAAAAGGACCTTAAAGGCGAGACTTTACTGCTTATGGGACAAGAATATCACTGAGAGTGGCACCTCTTGGCGTAGAAACAAACTTGAGTCATAAAGGCCCATTCTTGGAACTAAAAAGACTCCAAAACAACACTACACTAGATCTAAGTATTCAATGAGAATGTTGAAAGCTCTATACCTCCAATAAGTCCCAAAAGTTGATGTTATCCTAGATTTATGAGCTCAACATACTCAAGTTCCTCTTCACTATCTTCTCCTTCCTTGTTTCAAGCTTCAAATCTACAAACAAGCTTCACAAGGCCAAAACACACACAAGAATAAGAATTGGAGGCTAGCTAGTGTTTCTGAGGATGAGGGGTTGGTAAGGAGGCTAGGATTTCTATCATAATGGGGTATTTATATGGCTTAAACCCTAGAAAATTAGTGTTTGGAATCTGCTCATGTACGCTGCAGGTACTCCTTGGTATGCTGCTTGTACGTGTTGGATAAGGTGTCTAAGTCCATAACTATTTTTGGTATGTACTTGACCCGACCATTTGGGTTGCATGGCACCATGCAATTGGATAGACTAAATGAGAGAAATAACACTTGTGGTTTATTAATATATTATAATTTATAATATATTAATAGTATTATTTAAATATTTTGATCAAGAATTAATTTAGAATTAATTAAGTGGTTAAAAGATAACTAATTCAATATATGGGTTGATTATGTAAATCATCCATAACTTGTATAGTGGGCTAAGAGGCTCCATGATTTATTAAGTTGGGTTAAACGCATAGGATGCTCCATGGGAGTTACAAACCCATGGGTCATGGAAATGAAGAGCCATGACACATTATGGTTTACATGGTGTAACCCTAGATGTGTCACACTATATAAAGACCATCTCCTCCACCAAAATCGGCTACACAAAGAAACAAGAGGGCTAGAGCCAATTTTGTAAGTGTAAGATTCTCTCAAAGTTTACTCCTTTGCATTTTGGTGTTGTGAGAAGCATTTGAGGCATCACACTTAGGGTGCTAGGCTAACAAGGTTTCAAGGATCGTAATCAACAACAAGGTAAGTTATTCTATCTTTCATTCAAGTTAAAAATGTTCCCCATGTATGCTAGATAGTAATATAACCTTGGAATTCAACTTTGCATGATAATTAGACAAACAGTGGTATAAGAGCCTAGGCTTGTTTGTTTGTTATTTGTGCAAAATTATGTTAAAAAATCGAAATAGATTTCTGTCTGATCAGTGAACTCGCCGAGTCCATGGGGGACTCGATGAGTCCAACTGAATATTCATCCTACTCGTCGAGTAGGTTCATGCACTCAGCGAGTAGGAGGCCCTGACAACATATTTTCGACTTTTGTTGCTGGAAATGGACTAGAAACGTTACCCTAAATTGTTTTGGTACTTGAAAACCTATTTTAGATGGTGTAATGTTTAAGCTAATCCATTTACAATGGAAATTATCAAAATTACAAGTTTTTAAGTGTAATTTTTGATTCTTGAAAGTGTTCATATTCATGTTCTTGAACTTATGAAGATTAGATGATCATAGGAATTGCTTGTAACCTTCATGGTAGTTTAATTCATGATCATAATGTGTTTTAATGGAGTCCATAACTTGTCCTCAATTTATGGAAAACCAAAATTCACACTTTTATTAAAGCCATTAAAAAAACACATAAGTTATAAAATGAAGAGTCTTCATTTTAATGACTCATAAGTTATGAATGTGAAAAGTTTTGTAAAGTTACAAAACTTGCCTTCAAGTTTTGGAACATGTAAAGTCACTTAATAAACTTTAGTTCCAACCCTTATAATTTTAAAAAGTTAAAATTCAACCCTTATATTTTAAGTTATAACTTAATTATATATATATATATATATATATATATATATACGTATGTATAAGATTAAGTCGTCTTACTGCTAGTACGCCTCATTCACGAAACCGGTCTATAAGAGGGTATAAGGTTGTTGCCTATAAAATGGAAACTTAATGGGTGTCCACTCTCACCCACCGCTTCCTTGATCGGTGGAGGGTCGTTAACCGAACGGGTAGGACAAGGACTTATAAATTCTCATTAAAAGTATGATGAATATTATAAAGTAACTAAATGCTTTTATTAAATTCCAAATCTTAGTTACTTTAGGAAAAATATGAATAAGGTGCTAATCCATGAAATTACACTCTACACTTTGTTTAAGTCATTGGTGGAGCGTGTGTGGTTAACCGGCACACTAACTTGGACTTAACAAGGTAGGTAAAGGGTGACTTAACGTTTATCATAGTATCGGTGGAGCGTGTGTGGTTTACCGGTACACCAATTAAATGATAAACTTTAAGGGTACCAAGTGATTTGCATGGTTACTTCACACCTTGTTTTGTGATCCTCGGTATCCCAGTCACAAAACTTGGAGGGCACACTCGAGATTGAAACATGCCTTTGAAAAGTTCATTGAATCTCAAAAGAATCTAGAATTTCTAAGAACCAATTATAAATCTAATATTTATATTTTGTTTTTCATGGTGTAAATTGGTGAATCGTTATTCACCTACCTTTCAAATATTTTATAGCTTGGATTATGGCATACCTCTCCTAAGTTCAAATATATTGTGATTGGATCCTAGCCTTAATATTACATTTTGGTGTTTTATTAAGCACTCTCTTAATATCTAAACTAATCTTGTTCTCTTCTTTTAGATGTCTTATAACAATGCTGCTTCTGGCTCTAATCCTAATGGCTCCTTTACCCTTATGAACTTGTGTGGGAAAGTCACTTTTGATGGATCCAACTTCAATGAATGGATCAGAAACATCAGGATGATTACCCTCTACGAGGACAAAGAATATGTCCTCGATAAGGAGCTTAAGGAGATTTATGAGACCACTACAACTCCCCATGAGATCGCTGACTTTCAGGCACATGAAAGGGATGCTACGAAAGTAGCATACATCATGTTGGCCACCATGACAGCAGAACTCCAAAAGTCCTATGAGGACTTCTACCCTTTAGAAATGCACACAAATCTGATGGAAAGATACCATCAAAGTGCACGAAAAGAGAGGTATGAAAGCATTTGGTCCATGATAAAAACCATGATGAAGAACGGGAAATCCATCAAGAACCACATGCAGAAAATGCAAAGGTATGTGGATCGGTTGTTGAAGCTTAATGTGAACTTCCCTGAAGATCTTGCAATAGATATCATTTTGCACTCCTTACCATCGTGCTATGATCAATTCCGCATGACATATCACATGAATAAGGAAGAGGTCACACTCAGCAAACTTCAGGGACTCCTCAAGACCGCAGAAATAGGTCTTGAATGTAAGTCGGTTGTTAACACTCCTACTCCAAACTCCGCCCCTGTCTTGGCAATCAAGAAAGGTAGAGGGAAAAAGAGAAAGAGCTCTTCAAAGGGTACCATGGATAGGACCCTTGATGGATCTTCTTCAAGTGGAACCAAGAAAGGTTTCGTCACTCCTTCTTCTGACCCAAAAGAAGCTGAATGCATCCATTGTCATGAAAAGTCTCATCGGAAGCGGAACTGCCCAAAATACCAGCAAGATGTGAAGGATGGGAAATTTAAACCCAACCATGTAGCTATTTACACTAGCTTATCTAATAACTCACCCCATTCTAACTCTTGGGTCCTTGATACCAGTTGTGGTATTCATATTTGTTCTAATTTGCAGTGACTAATAAAAACTGAGAATGTGGAGCATGGAAGAATAAACTTAATCATGGGGAATTGGAAAGCTTTACCTATCACCAAGAATGGAGTTTATACTTTATCGCTAAGTAGTGGGTTTAATTTAGATTTGAATAAATGTTGTTTTTAGCCTGAAATGGCAAGAAATATTATTTCCTTTCATGCATTGTATAAACAGTGTTTTACCTTTTCATTTGATAATGAAGTTGGTTCAATTAATGCTTTCTTTAATAATGTTTTTTATTTCAAAGCATTACCTTGTGATGGTGTGTATGAAACTGTATTTGTGGTTGATAACTTAGGAAATAATGTATTGTGTACTGATTATGTTAATGATAATAACTTGGATAAAGCGTCATTATGGAATTGTCGTATTGGACATATAAGCAAGAAACACATAGGCCAACTCCAAAAGGATGGAGTCTTGGAGTCATTTGACCTAAGGTCAGATGATAGTTGCGAATCATGCTTACTTGGAAAAATGACAAAGTCATCCTTCAGAGGTTCTTGCTAGAGGGGTAAAGGTTTGTTGGATCTCGTACACACGGATGTGTGTGGACCCTTCAAACATGCCACAAGGGATGCTAATCGTTATTATTTGACTTTTACTTTTGATTACAGTAGATATGGATATGTCTAATTAATCAAGCATAAGTCAAAGACATTTGAAAGGTTTAAAGAGTTTAAACAGGAAGTCGAGAATCAATTGGACATGAACATTAAGATGCTTCGATCTGATCAAGGTGGTGAGTATCTTAGTTCGGAGTTCCTCGACTATCTTAGGGAATGTAGGATTGTCTCACAATTGAAACCTCCCAGGACAACGCAATTGAATGGTGTGGCTGATAGGCGTAATCGAGCCTTGTTGGATATGGTTCTTTCCATGATGAGTCGAGCTTCACTACTAATCTGATTTTAGGGGTATGCCTTAGAGACTGCCGCCTATATCCTTAATCTGGTCCCTACAAAGAAAGTTGCCAAAACTCCTCTTGAGATGTGTACTGGTAAAGTACCCAAACTAGACCACATCAAGATTTGGGGTTGTAAGGATTTCGTGAGACGGGAGACTCATGATAAGATTGAAACTCGAAGTGAGAGGTGTATTTTCATCGGCTACCCATAACAATCCTTTGGTTACCTCTTCTATAGACCTAGTGAAAATGTGCTCTTTGTAGCTAGGAGGGCTGTCTTGAGAGAGAGAGAGAGAGTTCATAAGCCAAGGAAATTGTTGGAGGCAAGTTGACCTTGAAGAAATTCAAGAGTCAAGTGGTGAAGGAACTTCAAACCCTAGCACTCAACTTGAGGAGGAAACTCCTGTTGAGCCAATTGACAAGTCTGTACCTCTGAGGCATTCCGCAAGGGTTAGGAATACACCTGAGCATTACTATGGATTCCATATTACTACGGAAGGTGATACACTTATCAGTGATGAGACACTGATAGGTCTGGATGAACCTAACAATTACGCGGAAGCCATGGCAGGCCCTGAGTCAGCCAAATGGAAAGAGGAAATGGACAACGAGATACATTCCATGTATGACAATCATGTTTGGAACTTGGTTGAGAATGTACCAGGTCGTAAGACTATAGGGTGCAAATGGATCTTCAAGAAGAAGACCAACATGGATGGTAATGTACACACTTATAAGGAACGACTGGTTGCAAAGGGTTTCTTTCAATCTACGGGAGTTGATTATGATGATACTTTTTCTCCAATAGCCAAGATTAAGTCTATTAGGGTTCTGTTAGCCATAGCTGCATTTCATGACTATGAAATATGGCAAATGGATGTCAAAACCGTTTTCCATAATGGAAAGTTGGCTGAGGATGTTTACATGAGTCAGCCAGAGTGTTTTGTCAATACAAAGTACCCTAATAGAGTATGTAAGCTTGAGAAATCCATTTATGGATTAAAGCAAGAACCTCGCAGATGGAATATTTTCTTTGATGAGAAAGTCAAAGAGTTTGTCTTTTCTAGGAGTGAAGATGAATCTTGTGTGTATGTCAAAGCTAGTGGGAGTATAGTTAGCTTTTTGGTATTGTATGTGGATGACATACTAGTCATAGGAAATGACATCCCAACTCTGTAGGAAGTTAAGTCCTGGCTTGAGAAGTGTTTCTCTATGAAGGACCTAGGAGAAGCTGCATATATTCTACGGATAAGGATCTTGAGGGATCGGAGTAAAAGACTAATTGGAGTTATTCAGAGTACCTACATGGATAAAGTGCTGAAGAGATTCGGCATGTAGGACTCCAAGAAAGGAGAGTTGCCCATCCAGAGTAACGCCCGATTGAGTAAGACACAAAGCCCTAATACTGAGGTTGAGATAGCATAAATGAGTCAAATACCTTATGCGTCGGCTGTAGGATCGATCATGTATGCTATGACGTGTACTCGACCTGATGTAGCCTTTGCCTTGAGCATGGTTAGAAGGTATTAGGGGAACCCTAGCAAGGCACACTGGACTGCGGTAAAGAATATCCTCAAGTACCTACGGAGGACTAAGGACTGGGTCCTTACCCTTGGTGGGAGTGTTGACTTGAGAGTTGTAGGGTATAGTGATGCTTGCTTTCAGACTGATAGGGATAATTTCCTCTCTCAGTCAGGCTGGGTCTTTACCTTAAACAGAGGAGCAATTTCTTGGAAGAGTTTCTAGCAAGAGACGTGGCTGATTCAACTTGCGAATAAGAGTATATAGCAGCTAGCGAGGCAGCAAAGAAGGCGATATGGCTGAAGAACTTCATTGGAGACCTTGGAATTGTACCAACTATTAAGGAGCCAATGGAAATTTTCTGTGATAGTGAAAGTTTTGTTGCTTTAGCCAATGAACCAAGGGATCATGGGAGATCCAGACACAGCGACAGAAAATACCATTTCATCAGACATCGAATAGAAGAAGGACTCCTCGTGGCAAAGAGGGTATCATATGATGAGAATCCAGCAGATCCCCTCACAAAGGGACTAACTCGGGTTAAGCATCTCCAGCATGCTCGGAGCATAGGACTGAAGGATGATATTAGATTTACTAGTTAGATAACCTCAAAATTTGTAAAGTGTAATTGACATTAGATGATGAATAAAAAGTGTTTTATTTATGATTAAAGTGTTGCTATCTCTTGTCGATCGTTTACTATATTTCTTTTGCATGTTTTGACTTCCAGAATAATTATGGTTCGTATATCATATTATTCGAACCTCCACAGTCGGTCATATGTCGGAAGTAGGTATGAATCAAGACTCTCATGATTGGTTGCAGAGGTCTAAGTTGTTGGACATGGCTACAACAATCATGAGTGCTCATAAGTTCTGAGCATTGGACTCAACCCACACTCACTGGAATCACTTCATGGAATTTATCTCGAGTGATCATGAGACGGTAATATCATATAAGTCTTCAAACCTAAAGATATGAGTCGAAGTTTATATGTTCAATGAGTTGGTTATGCATTGATTGAACGAAAACGCATTGGTAACTGGATGTTATAAAACGTGCTCTTGTGTATCATTCAATGAGTAGTAGAACAAACATATGAGTCGAAGTTTATATGTTCCTTCTTGGATTACAAGATGATATCTGGGCCCCTCAATGATTTTTTTTGACCTATGTATCGGGCCCAGTCAGAACTAAGTTGATGTGTTCAATTAAGTTGTTTGTCAAACAAATCATCAGGAAACAAACTGTTGGACAATAAGTAAGACATTGTTCCATGTATTTGTCCGGCTGATATCTAGAATAGTGGATTATATGATCACTTATCTTAAATGGTGTATCATCATCTTCTCAGTTCCGAGAGACCTTGAAAGAGCTATGATTGCTGATTGGTTCCTGATGTAATACTTGCAGTTATAGTTATTAGACTTATCCAAGTGGGAGACTGTTGGATAAGGTGTCTAAGTCCATAACTATTTCTGGTAAGTACTTGACCCGACACGGCATGGTCCATTTGGGTTGCATGGAACCATTCAATTGGATAGACTAAATGATAGAAATAACACTTGTGGTTTATTAATATATTATAAGTTCTAATATATTAATAGTATTATTTAATTAGTTTGATCAAGAATTAATTTAGAATTAATTAAGTGATCAAAAGATAACTAATTTAATATATGGGTTGATTATGTAAATCATCCATAACTTGTATAGTGGGCTAAGAGGCTCCATGGATTATCAAGTTGGGTTAAACCCATAGGATGCTCCATGGGAGTTACAAACCCATGGGTCATGGAAATGAAGAGCCATGAAACATTAGGGTCTACATGGTGTAACCCTAGATGTGTCACACTATATAAAGACCATCTCCTCCACCAAAATTGGCAACACTAAGAAACAAGAGGGCCATAGCCGATTTTGCAAGTGTAAGATTCTCTCAAAGTTTACTCCTTTTCATTTTGGTGTTGTGCGAAGCATTTGAGGCATCACACATGGGGTGCTAGGCTCACAAGGTTTCAAGGATCATAATCAACAACAAGGTAAGTTATTATATCTTTCATTCAAGTTAAAAATGTTCCCCATGTATGCTAGACAGGAATATAACCATGGAATTCAACTTTGCATGATAATTAGACAAACATAGATCCAAGGTTATTAGGGTTGCATGTACACTTAGGAAGTGTTAGAATGCTCAAAACCCAACAGTACATGTATGCATCCCCCACATCCAATGCTTCTCTACGCCCCACGTAAACAAAGGCTATGCCCAATGTATGTCTTATGGGCAGCCCAAATCCTCGGCCCACTCGCTAAAATTCCACTCAACTAGTCCTTCTATAAACACTTAGCCCATCAATTAATTAGGAAATATTTAATAATCATTACCTCAAGTGACAGTCGTTACAATTCACCCCCACTTGAATCAGAATACATCCTCGAAGTCTGGTGCATCTGGGAACAACTTCGGGTAGTGCTCACTCATTTCCTCATCGGGCTCCCAAGTCCACTATGAGCCCTTGCGGTGTTTCCACTGCACTTTCACCAACTCAACCCTCTTGTTCCTCAGCTCCTTCATGTTCCTGTCAAGTATAGCCACTGGTCTCTCGATGTAGTCTAGGCTGTCATCAACCTAAATATCCTCTAAAGTCACAACCATTGAATCATCCACTAAGCACTTTTATAACTGAGAAACAAGGAAAGTGATGTGGATCTGGCTAAGCTCTGCTAGAAGATCCAATCGGTACGCCACCTTGCCCACCCGGGCTATAACCATGAAAGAGTCGATATACCTGGGGCCCAACTTTCCCTGATTCCGGAACTGGATGACACCTTTCCAAGGTGACACCTTCAGGAGGACCATATTGCCCACCTGAAACGTCAAGTATGATTGTCGCTTGTTTGCATATCTCTTATACCGATTCCGAGCACTTTGGAGCCTCCTCCGGACCTACTGGATACACTCTGTGGTCTTGAGTACTAACTTAGTATTCCCCATGACCCCCTAACTGAGCTCACCCCAATAGATTGGGGTCCTACACTTCCTCTCGCAGAGCATATCAAAGGGTGATCGGTCTATGCTGGCGTGGTAGCTGTTGTTATACGAAAACTCCACTAATGAAAGATACGTATCCCAACTGCCACCAAAATCCAAAACACGTGTGTGAAGCATGTCCTTAGGCATATGAATCGTCCTCTTGCTCTGCCCGTCTGTCTGGGGCTGGAAAGCGGTGCTGAAGTCAAGACGAGTACCTATCTCATTGGGAAACCGCTTCCAAAATCTGGAAGTGAAACGGACATCTTGGTCTGACACTACCAAGACAGACACTCTGTTGAGTGTTGCGGTTGCATTATTGGGCTTCTTATTTTTTGTATATCCGGATTGGGCTTGTCCATCCATAATCTTTGATTAGATTTAAGATATATATAATTCATGCATGTATAGTCTTAATAAATTACCTCTTTGTGAATTGCAGTATTGTAACCCTAAACACCTCTACAGTCGAAGTTCTTAATCGAGCTCTTCTAAGGTGTTAAAGTTTAATCATTCGACGTCCTTTGAGACATTCTTGTGTTCTTTACATCATTGTTCTTATTTTATATTTAGAATCTATCAATCATATTAGAACTTAGTCTTACGAATTGGTATCAGAGCAGGAGACTATGTAACTCATACGCATTCATGAAGAACTTTTTAGGGTTTCCACTTTTATCGAACATATAGTAGCCGTCTTCTTTCTATCGACGGTATTTCTAGTGCTCGATAAAACCCTAATCTCAAGTTTACAAGTCTGATTCTGGAAGATTTAAAGAAAGGCTCAACATGTCTCACGACGACTCTCAAACCAATCCCATCAACATCTCCAACAACATTGGATCTACCACTAGGATGCCCATTCTTTACACTCAAGACTATGAATTTTGGGTGCATCACTTTGAAGACTATGTCATGGGATATGAAGATAATGGATATCTTATCTAGGAAGCGATTGCATTGGGTCCATTTATTCACTCTAGAATGTATAGGACTGTGAAGACTCGGAAGGAGTATAATCAGCTCTTGGTGGACATCGAGAAGATCCCACAAGATGAAAAAGACAAGATACTATGTAAAATGAAGGCCATGAGAACGATTAGATTTGCCCTGCAATCTGAAACTTTTTGTTTAGTTGGTTCATGCACCACTACTAAAGAAATTTGGGACAGGTTGAAAGAACTCTATTCTATGGATGAGGATCCGTAACACTCGATCCAAACCCTATTGCTCTCTGAGTTCAGTGCATTTGAACAAAAACATGAAGAGAAACTCCTTCAGACTTTTGATCGTTTCAACCACCAACTTAGTAAGATGATCAAGCATGGTATCGAAAGAAAGGTGATCGAGCAGAAGGTTACATTCATGAATGGTCTAAGACCCGAATGGATGGCAGTGGTTTCGGTAGTGAAGGCTCATGAACAATTTAAAAACTATTCACTGTCGAAACTGGTGGGTATACTCAAATCTCATGAAAGCGTAGTGACGAAGGAAGCGAAGGTAGTTTCGGGTGTGGGATCACTTGCTCTTGTTTCTAAAAGAAAGAATTTAGAAGACAACAAGGAGGATTTAGACATGTTAGAATGCGATCTAAACAGTGCAGAATATGCCATGATGGTCACAAACCCAAAGAAGTGTGCTCGGAAGAAATTTCCTGTCAATAAGAACCGTAACTGGAAAGTAAGTTACAGCTCAGAGATAGTGAATGAAGAAACAAAGAATACTTCTCAAAAGGACGATGAAAAGAAAGAAGGAAAACTTATTGGAGACTTTGGGTACGATTGCAACTATTGTTATGGCAAAAACCACTTTGCCATGGATTGCATGCTGAGGAAGATGGCAGAGAAAAGGGATGGTGAAGATGATGAAGCTTATTACATGCGAAAGCTTGAGGAATAAAGAAATAAAAGGCAACCACTAGTTCGATGAACACCTTAATTGTGCAGGAAAATATAGAGGAAGATGAGTTCGGGGGTGTAAAAGTCTGGTTTATAGACTTTGAGGATGAAGAGGTTAGAAAACCCACGCATTGAAGAGCTTATGTGGTGAAAGAAGATGTTGCTGAGTCAGCTGGGAAATGCTTGATGGTGACTGTTGGAGTGTCAACCGAAGGTAAGCATGAGGAATTGAACCTACATGAAGACAAATGTTTTGCAACAAAGCCTGTCAGTGAAAGGATTAACGATTGTGACCGGCTAATCAAAAAGGTTGAATTCATCCTTGAGTCACTTAAAATACTGGTAAAAGATTACGAAAAAGAATTAAATGAATTAAAATTTAAATTCTATAACTTAAGTTGTAGTCTCATGCAAACCCGCCTAGCGAATTCTAACCTAACTGACCAACTCAGGAGGGAGTCTCCTAAGAGTGAGGAGAGGAGGATGTGGATACACCTGAAGGAACAAGAGTTAGTTAGAGCTAGGGACAAACTTATTTATTTACAACGAGACAATTTAAAGTTTGTAAAGCAACGAAATGTTTTTTGTCCAATTGCAAAACGTTTATATACGAATATTGGTCAGTTTCACATAGATTGTGACATAGGCAAAAAATTCATAAGATGATTTTTCCCTTCCTTGAATTTAAGGAGGATGAAGTCATTGCTGAATGTGAATCCATAATGTCCTCAAATGAGATCTCTATCAGCTATAAATATGGACTGGACAAGATTGAGACCTTTATTGACTCTAAGGAACACAAATGCATGCTTAAAAATCTCTTGGATGAAAATGATAGGTTGAAAGTTAAGTCCGAGACCGTACAAAAATTTGACTCTTCTAACGCCAAATTAAGTTCAGAACATAAAATGAATGTAGATAACTCCTCTGAATTTGATGAGGAAAGTGAGATGAGTGAAATCTCAGTAGATGATGTAGTTGATTGTTCATAATATCTTAAAAGCGAAATTAAGCATGCAAAACAACTTATATCTTAAAAACTCAGTTGAATATGCTCGCATATCAAAGGACAAATCAAAGAAACTCAGATAAAAGGTTGTTGTTTATCAGAAGGTTCAAACGGTACTAAACCAAGTGTATGCTATTGAAGGTGTTCCATGAAACAAACGGCTAAGTTGAACTTCTTGGTTGACAAAGATAACGTTGAAGGGTGCGATGACTACTTCTGGTCCGCTCCTATTGACAATTTTGATGAAACGGTTGGCCTGTCAGAATGAACATCATGGAGAGTTAGGGGAATATATGTCGCTGACCCCATCAACAAACCCTCAAGATTTGACAAACCAAGCTCAAGTGGCACAAAAGATATACCAGAAGTACCAAAGAAAGCATCTAGTGTATCTTCCAAAACAATCGAAGTTCAAAAGAAGGAACCAATACAAAAACTCAATATCTACAAATCTCAAGAGTAGCTGGCTGAACAAAAATGCCAAAGGAACAAAAGATACATGAAGAATCTGAATGAGAGAAAACGGTTTTGGCAGTCCCAAAATCCTAACTTTATCCCAACTAAGAAAGAAATCAATGTTAAACCATGTGAAAAAACAGGGTCTTGCAGTCAAATGAACCGAAAGGGAAGTTTCAGTCCCAACTCTTTCTACACTACGAACCAAAAGCCTATTTTCGGTCCTAATACCAAAGCTCAGAACCGAAAGCCCAGTTTCGATCCCAATACCAAAGCTCATAACCGAAGGCCCAGTTTTGGTCCCAACACCACAACTCAATATCGAAAGCCCAGTTTCGATCCCAACAACAGACCTCAAAACCGAATGTCAGGTTTAGGTCATAAATTCCATTCTCCTCAATCCCAACCAGAGCCTAACTCAGAGAAGGTTTTCAAAGGCAAGGGAAAACTGGTCTCAGATTCTAAAGTCAATACTAAGAAAAGGTTAGCTAACCCTAGGACTCAAAGGAAAACTTCACCTGAAAAACCAACTGACAGGAAACCATCTGATACACCACAATTAAAAAAAGATAAAAGTAAAATAAAAGTGTACACCATCGAAAGAAAAGATGAAACCACTTTAATTAAATGAACATATATGGTTGATCTTTCTATTGCTATTCCCTTTTCTATAAAAGACTCACCAGGGCCCAAGATACTTTGGGTTCCTAAATCTGCATAAATTTGCAGGTGATTAGTGACGACTAGTTCAACAATGAATGGTATATAGACAGTGGTTGCTCTCGTCACATGACAGGAAGAAAGAGGAACTAAGGGAGTTTTGGTCCCTTAAGGATGGTGGATGTGTCAAGTATGGAAATAACTCTTATGTTACTATCAAAGTGTATGGCATGATAACTAATGGAGAATTTTAGATACGAAAAGTGGCTTTCATGGAAGGACTGCAACACAACCTCATCAGTGTTTCTCAACAAGTTGTGGGAACCGGTTTGAAAGTTTCATTCGATGATGAAGGCTCAGAGATTATTCAGAAGCAAACTAAAAAGGTTTTGTTAAATTCTGAATGCAAGGGAGAGATGTATCCTCTAAATCTCAACCCAATTCGAGGAAAACCAACCATATGTCTGCTGACCAAAGCCAAATCTGATGATAGTTGGTTGTGGTACCAAAGGCTAGCGCACCTGAACTTCAAAGAAATCATTAAGCTGGTGCTTGGTGACCATGTTCGAGGTCTTCCTCTTCTCAAGTTTGGTAAAGAACACTTATGTGCAGCGTGCAAAATGGGCAAGCAAAGCAGAAAAATCCATCCTACTTGTATCAATACAAAGATCATCGAACCACTTAAACTTCTACACATCGACTTGTGTGGGCCTTCGGCTATTGAGAGCATCGGTGGTAATAAGTTCATTCTTGTAATAGTAGATGATTTTTCATGCTTCACTTGGGTTTACTTTCTTAAATAGAAATCAGAGGCAACCCCCAAATTGAAAGAATTCATTAAGAAAGTGGAAGTAGAACTTCGAAAGGTGGTGAGGAACGTAAGAAGCGACAATGGGCTTGAGTTCAAAAATAAAGATTTTGATGACTTTCTGGATAAAAAGGGGGTAACTCACAATTTCTCTGCTTCGTAAACACCACAATAGAACATGATTGTCGAAAGGAGAAATAGTTCTCTATGTGAAACAGTCGGAACCATGCTGAGTTCCGCTTATCTTCCACTATACTTCTGGGCTGATGCGATTGCAGCTACATGCTACACTCAGAACCAGTCTTTCCTCAACAAGTGATTATCCATTACTTCGTACGAGATTCTGAACAACTGTAAACCCAACGTAAAGTTTTTCCACGTTTTTGGTTCAAGATGCTTCATTTTCAACTCCAAAGGAAAATGGAACAAGTTCGACGTCAAAGCAGACGAGGGGATCTTTCTTGGTTATTCGCTTACATCAAAGGCATATAGAGTTTTGAATAAACGCTCCAGGAAGATTGAAGAAACCTACTATGTGACTTTTGATGACAATTATATGAAGAAGATTAAAACAAGCAAAATTACTGGACAAGACATCTTTCCAGACTCAGGCCAAGTCTCGGTTCCAATCTCAAACCCGTCTGAAGAGTACATGTTGCCCTTTGATGAACCCGAGAAGGCAATACATTTAGAAGTGAAAGCAGTAGATAACAAAATCGACAACCTAAAAAAGATCATCGATGATGCTGCAAAAGACATGGAAAGTGATCCTCCCACACCAACCGAGAATCAACCCACAACTGACCCTCCAAGTGATAGCTCAACATTCGAGGGGGAGGGTTCATTAGTATCAAAATCAGCCAGATTACCTTTTAAAGGTGAGAATTCAACTCCTACCACAACCAATGATCGTCCAACCGAGGGGGAGAGTCCTGAACCCGATACAGATTACGCTTCGCCATTTGAGGGGGAGAATGAAACTAGAAATGATGAAGGCGAACAATCAGAACTTGAAGAAGAAATAAATGCTGAGTTGGATCTTGTTTATGACCCAAACTACCCTCCTCTTACGAAATGACTGAAGGATCATCCTAAAACACAAATAATTGGTGAATCTTCTGAGCGAGTTCTCACACACTCCCAACTTAAAGCGAAACAAACTGGTTTATTCTCTCAAGCTGAATATTGCATGCTTAATTCGTTTGTCTCCAAAATTGAGTCAAAGATAGTCAATGATGGCCTTGATCACTTTGATTGGGTACAAGAAATGCAAGACGAACTTCATGAGTTTTAACGTAATCATGTTTGGAGACTGATTCCCACACCAAAGGATGCATCTGTGGTTGGCTTAAAATGGGTCTTCAAAAATAAATTAGACAAGGAAGGTAATGTAATTTGCAACAAAGCAAGGCTGGTGGTGAAAGGATATTGTCAAGAAGAAGGGGTAGATTATGAGGAGACCTTCTCTCCTATTTCAAGGTTGGAATCAGTAAGAATCTTTCTGGCATACGATGCACATAAAAACTTCGAAGTTTTCCAAATTGATGTAAAGTGTGCTTTCTTAAATGGAGAACTAGAAGAAACGGTGTACGTTGAGCAACCACCTGGATTTGTGAACAATAAGTATCTTTATCATTGCTATGTTCTGGAAAAAGTTGTTTATGGTCTGAAGCAAGTACCGAGAGCCTGGTATGAAACTCTAACTCGCTTTCTTAAAATGTACAAATTCAAGCAATGTTCGGTTGACCCAACCTTCTTTCGTAAGAATGAAGGCGAACACTTAATGATAGCTCAAATTTACGTCGATGATATCATCTTCGGCTCCACGAATCCTAGCCTAACAGCGGAATTCAGGTAGTTGATGGAGACTAAGTTTTGAAATGAGCACAATGGGTCCAATTAAAGTTTTCCTTGGACTGAATATTAGACAGAGACCAGAAGGCATATTTATTAACCAGGAAGCTTATACCAAGACCTTGTTGGTGACGTTTGCCATGATGGGAGATTCTAAAGTGAAGGTTTCGATGGCGTTTGGAACGAAGCTCACACCGTCTCTGGATAAACCGGTTGTTGATGTGACTCTCTATCATCAAATGCTAGGGTCTCTTATGTATCTAACAGCTAGTAGACCATCTATTATGTTCTCTGTGTGTGTTATTGTGCCAGGTTTCAAGCAAATCCAACAGAACCTCATATGGTTGCTATGAAAAATATTTTACGGTATCTGAAGCGAACCTCGTCTCTTGGTCTCTGGTATCGAGCTCAATCTAGATTCTTTGTTCAAGCCTTTTCTGACGTAAATCTTGGTGGATGTGGTCTGTACTGAATGAGCACAACTAGGGGATGCCAAATTTTTGATGGTAAACTCGTCAGTTGGCAGTCCGAGAAGCAAACATGTGTGTCTCTTTCAACAGCCAAAGCTGAGTACATCGCAGCAGCATCTTGTATGTCACAAGTCATCAGGATACAAAGCCAGCTTAGAGATTACGGACTTAGCATAAAGAAAATTCCTCTCTACTGTGACTCAGAAAGTTCAATAAGGATTTGTCACAATCCATGGCAACACTCCAAGACTAAAGAAATTGCACTAAGATACCATTTCATCAAATACCACGTTGAAGATGGGAATGTGGAAGTTCATTTCGTTCGGTCCTCTGATCAACTAGCAGACATCTTCACTAAGGCCTTACTAGAAGCAAGCTTTAATAAAATATTACAAGGCTTGGAATGATGGAAGTTGAATCAGTTCCGAAACCCCTTCCTTCTCTCTAAGACTTATACAATCAAAATAGAGCGAATGCTCGGTCTGTTTCAGCTCTGGAATTTTTGGGAGCCGAAATGACCCGAACACTCAGTCTATTTCGCTTCATCTTTTCTAAGGATAGGTCTCGACTGTGTATCTTGTAAATTTGGTTTTGTCCTTTTTCTCACCTCTCTAATATATTTTATTTTATTTTTTGTTTTTATTATTTTTTAGAAATTCCAAAAAATACAAAAATATTTTTATTTTCTGTTTTTATTATTTTTCAGAAAATCAAAAATTACAAAAATATTTTATTCTCTATTTTTATTATTTTTCAAAAACTCCAAAAATTACAAAAATATTTTATTTTATGTTTTTATTATTTTTTAGAAATTCCAAAAACACAAAAACATTTTACTTTCTGTTTCAAACATTACCAAAACCTAAAAATATTCTCCTTTTGTATTTTGTGTGGTTTCTTTTCTCTCTTAGATCTCAAGAACAACGAAGAGTCATGCAGTGCAGCGAGGGAAGGTATAATTATCTTATCCATGATGTAGTTAAGTGTCCCTAGAAGCATGTTGTTGTAAGTAGACCGAAGTCTCCAAGACTCTGAGTGAAGCCTTAATTATTCGATCTATACCGATCGTTTCTTCCCAATTAGGCTGCTATATTCACTCAAGTTATGAGCTACTTTAATCTTCTCATATGAGTTAAGAGTTTTCTGCTTTGTCATTCTTATATAGCAGAGGTTCTTTCAGTTCTTCAACCACCTCCTCTATTTTCTCCATCAAGTTTCGTTCCACCAAAGTAACCCTTGAGACTCTCATCTATGACCACTGAGGTTTATGTTTACATAAAGTCTGTGTTAATGATTTAGATATGTTCACCACGTACTAAGTGAAACCCAAAATCCAATACCTTAAATGAATTGACGGTGAATTTTACTACTCAAGCTATTACTTGTTACCTTTTGAAGTCTCACTTTATTTTTGATCTTTATGAAACTGTCTAACACCAAGGCATTTCTACCCACTAAGATCTAGTTTCGTATTTTTGTTTATGAGATTTCAAATAAACATCCTGTCACTTCATACTATAACTTATCTATTTGTTCAACAGACCACATCGGTCTCATAAGTACTTCACCCAACTTTCAGTCTTATCTTAAGTATCGAAGTTCGGTTGAAGATAAGCCACCCTTTTAAAGCCTATCTATGAAAATAAGCTTTTCGATGTTTATCAACAAACATCCGATCATATTTTTCAGGGAACCACACAAGCACTTCAAGTCTCTCTTGACTTTGAAGGAAGAGATTCGTGCTCGGGATCATCTATTTCGTGTCTTTTTTAACATCACTCACATCCCATACACATCTAGCTTTACTTCTTTATCTTTGGCACACTCTTGCACGAAAATCTTAATGATTTTCCTCAACTCTTGTTTGTGGTATTAACGACTCATTTCAGAATTGTGCTTGGAACGAAGGTTACTAAATGTAAAGCGAAAGAATGAGTCTATGTTGAAACGGTTCCTAAACCCACGCTTGATGACGTCTATGTAGGGAAACCAAGCTGTCAAATCGCACTTTTTCAGGCGACGTTTCAGAGATCGTATCATCATCACAGACGATTGTTTCTCTCTCCTGGAAATGGTATATAAAGGGTTTCTCACACCTCTTGTACCTTATTATCTTCTTCGCCTTCTCTCTCGAATACAACATGTGTTTTTCTACTATTCATCTTCTTCTTTACTGCATCAATGGTGGAATCCTCTTCTCAGCAAGATCAGACTGCATCATCTCACTTGCTTCCTATCAAATCGAATCAGAATCTAATTATCCAACTGAATCCTTTTTTGTATGATGTCTACATGCTACAAGTGGTCAGGTGTCTCAAATACTCTCCATTAGTGATTGATCTTACCCAAGTTGAATCTGTGCCAATGTCCCTGTTATCACAAGTCCATACCACTGCTTCTTATGACAAGAATAAGGAATGCATATTCTTTGAGATCTTTAATCACATTACCTCCGTTTCCAAAGCCCACTTTAATTCATTGCTAGGGTTTCTTGCTGATGCGTTTTTCATCTCTCCTGACTTCACACTACGACTCAATTTTTCTCCATGTTCTACGAGATGGGTTATACCGATGTTCTAACAACAGTGACAAAATTCAATAAGTTATGTTTGCCACCTCAATGGAATGGATTACTTACTCTTATCAACAAGGGATTGGCAGAACGGGTAGCTGGGTCGGATGGAACTAGGAAAGGTTTTATGACCATTCTCTATGGTGTCTATAATGGCATCAATCTAGATTATGACTCCCTCATATGGTCTTAACTGGTGCAAAGTCTTAACTCCTCCACTAAACATTCTGATATTTCTTGTGGTCGTTTCTGAACTATAGTTACTTGCAGAGCCATCGAGTATTTTCAGTTTCCGGTTATGAAAGATGATATGATGTCCTATGTGGCCATTTTTCACACCTCGAAGATTATCATCATTGATTCATCCAAGCATTCCTTCAATGGATCTATTCCTGAAACAATGTACCGGTGTGTTTCCAGCGAAAGTAATGTGATGGATGATGTAACACCGTAATTTTTCAAACAATTTTTCACATTTTTAAAAACATATGTTCGTTCATAAATATTATAAAAATCTCATTGTGCCACATATCAATCCATAGAAACACAAGCCAGCAACATAATGATAAAAAAATAAATAAACTCCTCATGTGTGTACTGATCATGTCGACGCCTTCCCGCGATCCTCACTGGCACCTGAAACACATAACACAACACTGTAAGCATAAATTCTTAGTGAGTTCCCCAAAATAACACATATAACACATAATAGCCACTCAAGGCTATAACTCTATGGGCCCTCAGGCCCTAACTCTGTTGACCCTTTGGTCCTAACTCTGTAAACTCTGAAACATACACACAACATAATTCACATAGAAATAATGTGCTGAAACACATCACATAAATAGCATACTGTAACAGCCCGGATCCCCAGGTACCTTTACTTACATATTTTTGATATTCTATGAGGGGACTCGGCGAGTTGGAGGTCGAACTCGCCGAGTCGGGTCGCGGTTTTGGGCGGAGGTTCGCGTCCGGACTCGGCGAGTCCACGCTGTTTAATGAAACCCTAATTTCCCGGTCCTAAGCCCTATTTAAAGGACCTTAAGGCCTTCATTTGCGGCCACCTTGAACCCTAAGAGCACTCATACGACTGTGAGCCCTTGTGAGTGTGTTAGGAGGCCATTTGTTCATCATTTTGTGTATTATTGCAAGAAAAGAGGGAGAAGATCAAGCTTGAAGAGTTGAGGAGCTTGGATCTGCTTCTATTTCATCAAGGGAACCTTCTTGAGGTAACTTTCAGAGCTAAACTTCGTATTTTGGGTTGATGTGTCAAATCTAGGGTTTCTTCTTACCTTATTTGGCTTAAATTGGAAGTATGAAAGGTCCCATGGAGATATGGAACCTAGATCTGGGCCTTAGTAGGTCCAGGAGGCCCCATATGACAAGCTTTATGTCCATTCTTTTGAGTTAGAAGCTAGGGTTGCCATATTAGAGGTTATTTCTCCCAAATGAGCCTTGTATGCATTGCATGGCGACCAAGACTGAGACTTTACGTGATAAATAAGCTTGGGAAGGCCAGATCTATGTGTGTATGGAATGGATCTGACCGCAAAAGCCAGTTTTAGCTGGTGCATGGCATGGACTCGCCGAGTCTGAAGAACAGACTCGACGAGTCACTTGAAGATTGTCCTTGAGACCACCCAGTGTGTAGTCCTGACCGAGTTGTGGGTGACTCAGTGAGTTGCAGAGAGTTAGAAAGGTTTTGACAGGTGGACCGAGTCAAGTTGGGACTCGCCGAGTTGTCCTTGCGACTCGGCGAGTTGAGTCACGGTGGCCCCGTGATTCAGGCCCAGGTGGAACTCTTCGAGTAGGGGGAGTACTCGATGAGTAAAAGGGAAAATCTTTGCGAGTTGGTTAAAACGCGTACTCGGCGAGTCCGGTCCAATTAACCAAAGACTGTTGACCAAGTCAACCTGTGTTGACTTGATATGGATGGTCAACCTTAGTGGTACAAGTAATAATTATAGATTCATGATATCATAGGAGGATTACAGCTCGAGGGTTCGAGCACGAGTGATTCCAGGGTTCACGATTAGCGAGGCATGCGAGGTGAGTCTTCTCACTATACTGTACCCGGAAGGGCTTAACTGTGTGACCGAAAGGTCGAATATGATATGAGATATATGCCTTATGTGTGTTAAGTTATTCGTTATATGTGCCATGTATGATATGCTTGATTTGGGCCGGAAGGCAACATGTTATGGGCCGGAAGGCGTGGTCATATGGACTGTAAGGTTGACGTGGGTAGGACCGGAAGGTTTACCCAGTCGGGACGGAAGTCCCCTGAGAAACATGGACCGGAAGGTCAAGGCTTGGAAAGGAGTACGTGCGTAGATGGTATTTTGGGGAACTCACTAAGCATTTATGTTTACAGTTGTCATGTTATGTGTTTCAGGTACTAGCGAGGACCGTGGGAAGGCGCCGGCGTGATCGTACACACACTCGGGGAAACCATTTTGTGATCTTTTGTTATATAATCGGTCGTGACTAAATTGTTACATTGGAACCTAAACTTATTACTCAATGTTTTGATGATTGTAAAAATGAAAATTTTTGGTTTTGGAATTTATGACGTTACAAGTTGGTATCAGAGCCTTGGTTTGAGGGATTCGGGTACACCTTCGGGCGTAACTGAACTCAAACCGGGGATTTTAGAAAATTTTAATTAATAAATCAATAAAAAAATTTGATAAGAAATTTTGAGACAACCAAAGAAGAAAGAGTGTGTACGGTCAGCCAGCGCCCGAACGGTAAAATCCCCAAAATACTCTTACAATATGTGTTATAAGATATGATATAATATGATACGCATGCTCGTAGACTAGGTATACATATTAGGACTAGAGTGGCCTGATTTTGTGATGCCTTAGTCTAGGGAAACCTGCTTCTATGAGGTGCTTGGGAGCGAGTGGGTAACTAGTGTATGACAAGAATAGAGTACTTAGGATTCGGGGTTTGGGGTGGAGGACTTGGGGTGAATACCGACGTGGGGTAATTGGTAGTATTGGGCCCGTACTACCAAGGACATCGGGTCAGTGGGCAGCCCAAGTAAGAATCTCTGGGTATCGGAGACTGAGTAGGATTGCGTTATCGAGTGCGATTATGCCCGATAGAGTCTCTGATATTTTTATGTTGTATTTCAGAGACATCATGGTTGGACCACGACACAGACCTGGTACGAGTGGTGTGACTGACGAGGAGCTTCGTCAGATGATTCATGAGGAGGTAGCTGCAGCGATCCGGGCTGAGATTCCGGTGATGTTTGGGTCTATTAAGACCATGCTGAAGGAGACATTTGATGAGCGGTACACCGCGTTGACTGAGGCTACTGCCGCTGCAGCTACCGCAGCTGTGGCCGCTGCCAGACCACAGGGGGGTGACTCGTTGCTGTTCCAGGAGTTCAGCAACACGAAGCCACCAGAGTCTGACGGGACACAGGATCTGATTGCTGCAATGAGATGGATTGCTGATATCGAGGGATGCTTCTATACTTGTTCATGTCCGGAGCATCTGAGGGTTCGGTTCGCCCTGAACCAGCTCCGCCTAGGAGCAAAGGATTGGTGGAAGTTCGTGACGGTGAACTTCACTCTGGCAGAGGTCTCAGCTGTGACTTGGGAGAGGTTTACTGATATGTTCAGAGACGAGTATGTTCCCCCGGTGGAGAGGGAACGGTTGGTTCAGGAGTTCTTGACCCTCAAGCAGGGTAATGATTATGTTACGGTGATCACGCGGAAGTTCCATGAGAGGGTGATGTTCTGCCCCGAGCAGGTGTCCACGGAGCAGGCTCGGATGAGTCGGTATTTGGGAGTGCTGAGGAGGGATATCCGGGAGTTCGTATCGAACTCGTCATATCAGACTTTTGCTGAGCTTCAGGCGAATGCCAGGAAGCGTGAGATCGAGTTGGAGACCCAAGCCAGGGAGGAGGTCGAGTCTCAACGGGTGGATCGGCGGCTGACTCAGTCTCAGCCGGCAGCCAAGCGGATCAAGTCCGCTGATTCGAGATCCGGAGGTCAGAAGAGCCGCACTTGCGGAAAGTGCGGCAAGGGTCATGAGGGGGCATGTCGATCGGGTGCTTTCTACAAGTGTGGCAAGGAGGGGCACATTGCTAGAGATTGCCCCAAGGGATTCATGGTTTGCTTTCATTGCAACCAGACTGGCCATCGGAAGGCCGAGTGCCCCCAGCTTCGCCAGGGATCTACGCCTGTTGCTAGGGTTCCCGAGGTTCGGCCAGTGAAGGCTGAGGCTCCGAAGGCTCGTGGGAGAGCTTTCCAGTTGACTGCGGAAGAGGTCCGCGCAGCGCCTGATGTCGTGGCAGGTATGTATTCTTTCATGTATTTACATTTATACTGAGATATTGTGCTTATATTATTATATGCGTAGGTACTTTTCTTGTGAATCATGTGCCTGCTTTGGTATTGTTCGACTCGGGTGCGAGTCGGTCTTTTGTTTCGTTGGCTTTTAGCCAGCACATCGATATCGATCGGGAGGTGATGAGTCGACCCATGCGAGTTGCTATAGCAAATGAGAAAGCGGTATACACCATCGAGGTGATTCGAGGATGCATGCTCGAGATTTTTGGGGTCGAGTTTCCTATAGACTTGATCCCTATAGCTATGGGGGATGTCTGCGTTATCGTGGGCATGGATTGGTTGAGTAAGTTTGGAGCAGTCATTGACTGCGGGAGACAGCTGGTGATGATTCGAGACCCTAGTGGGGGAGTGCTCACGGTTTATGGCGAGGGGACCCGGTGTGGGTCGGCGTTTTGTTTGGCTGCCAGGGCAAGGCAGAGTTTGCAGCAGGGCTGTGATGGATTCATAGCCTATGTGATGGATACTCGTGTGACCCCGGAGAGGCCCAATTCGATTGATGACGTTCTGGTTGTATGCGAGTTTTCGGATGTGTTCCCCGAAGAGTTACCGGGTGTGCCTCCGGAGAGGCAAGTGGAGTTTCGTATCGATTTGGTTCCGGGAGCGGCGCCCATCGCCAGGGCGCCTTATCGTCTCGCTCTGCCACCCTCGCAACTCCAAGAGCTGTTGGGAAAGGGATTCATTCGACCGAGTAGCTCGCCTTGGGGAGCGCCGATTTTGTTCGTCAAGAAAAAGGATGGTTCACACCGGATGTGTATCGATTATTGGGAGTTGAACAAGTTGACGGTTAAGAACCGATATTCGTTACCTAGGATCGACGATCTGTTCAATCAGTTGCAGGGAGCATCTTGGTTTTCCAAGATTGACTTGAGGTCGGGATATCATCAGATGAGGGTTCGCGAGGAAGATATCCAAAAGACTGCTTTCAGGACTCGTTACGGACATTATGAGTTTGTGGTGATGCCTTTTGGGCTCACCAATGCCCCGGCCGCATTCATGGATCTCATGAACCGGGTGTGCCGACTGATGCTGGATCGGTCGGTGATTGTATTCATCGATGATATTTTGGTGTATTCGAGGACTAGGGATTAGCATGAGGAACATTTGAGGGAGATTCTTAGGGTTTTGAGATCGGAGAGATTGTATGCCAAGTTCTCCAAGTGTGATTTCTGGTTACGAGAGGTCCAGTTACTCGGGCATCTTGTTAACCAGAAAGGGATACTGGTCGACCCGGCCAAGATTGAGGCGATGTTGAGGTGGGAGGTGCCGAGATCGCCCACCGAGATCAGGAGTTTTCTGGGTTTGGCTGGATATTATCGCAGGTTTATCAAGGATTTCTCCAAGATCGATGTGCCACTTACTAGGATGACCCGGAAGGGTGTTACGTTTTCATGGGGACCGGAGCAGCAGTCCTCATTCGAGACGCTTCATTAGAAATTGTGCGAGGCTCCAGTGCTTGCACTCCCGGAAGGGATGGAGGATTTTGTGGTATACTGTGATGCCTCTATATCGGGTTTGGGTGCGGTGCTTATATAGAGGGGTCATGTGATAGCGTACGCTTCGAGGAAGTTAAAGCCTCATGAGTCGAGATATCCCACGCACGACCTGGAATTGGCGGCGGTGGTGTTTACCCTCAAAATCTGGCGACACTATTTGTATGGGGTTCGGTGTACGATATACACAGACCATAAGAGCTTGAAGTACTTGATGGATCAGCCAAATCTGAATATGCGACAGAGAAGGTGGTTGGATGTGGTGAAGGATTACGATTATGAGATCCTGTACCACCCGGGCAAGGCTAATGTGGTAGCTGATGCGTTGAGCCGAAGGGCGGATAGCGCCCCGATCCGAGATATTTGTATGAGATTGACAGTATTGACCCCGATTCTGGATATTATTCGAGGAGCTAAGGTGGAGGCTGCAAAGCCAGAACATCAGAAGAAGGAGCGGGTTGTAGGTCAGGTATCAGGATTTGTCACGGATGGTCGAGGGCTTATGACTTTTCAGGGTCGGATTTGGGTGCCGTTTGTGGGCGGTGCGCGCACTATTTTGATGGAGGAAGCACATCGATCGAAATTCTCGATTCATCCTGGTGCTACGAAAATGTATTTGGATCTCAAGAAGGAGTACTGGTGGCCCTGTATGAAAAGGGATGTCGCTTGGTTTGTCGAGAGGTGCTTAACTTGTCGGCAGGTCAAGGCCGAGCACCAGCGACCGCACGGTAAGCTGCAACCGCTAGAGATTCCCGAATGGAAGTGGGAACAAATCTCTATGGATTTCAACACCAAGTTACCGCGAACAGCGAGGGGAGTCGATGCGATTTGGGTGATCGTGGATCGGCTGACGAAGAGCGCTCATTTTCTAGCCATTAGCGAGAGCTCTTCTGCGGAGAAGTTGGCCGAGTTATATGTGAGGGAAGTAGTATCTCGGCATGGGGTGCCGATCTCGATTATTTCGTGCGTTTCACTTCCAGGTTCTAGAAGAAGTTCCATGAGGAGTTGGGTACTAGGTTACATTTCAGTACTACATATCATCCCCAGACAGACGGTAAGAGTGAGCGGACGATTCAGACACTCGAGGACATGCTTCGGGCATGTGTGTTGGACTTCGGAGGGAGCTGGGACACCTATCTACCTTTAGCAAAGTTCTCATATAACAACAACCATCATTCGAGAATTGGCATGCCTCCCTTTGAGCTGTTGTATGGGCAGAGGTGTCGCACCCCCATCTGTTGGGGTGAGGTGGGACAGCAGGTTATGGGTAGCACGGAGATCATGCTTCAGACGACCGAGCAAATTCAGCTGGTCAGGCAGAGGTTGTTGACCGCTCAGAGCCGACAGAAGAGTTATGCAGACAGACGACGGTCCAAGCTTGAGTTTCAAGTTGGTGATCTTGTACTCCTGAAGGTCTCTCCTTGGAAACGAGTGATTCGGTTCAGGAAGAGGGGCAAGTTGGGGCCCCGATATATTGGTCCTTTCCGTGTGATCGCAAGGGTGGGCCGGGTAGCCTACCGTTTAGACTTGCCAGCAGAGTTGGGACAGATTCACGATACTTTCCATGTGTCGCAGTTGAGGAAGTGTATAGCTGACGAATCGGCGGTGGTTCCATTAGGGGATATTCAGGTGGATGCAAACCTGAATTATGCTGAAAGACCAGTAGCCATCAGAGATCGGAAGATCAAGTTTTTGAGGAACAAGGAGGTACCCCTGGTATTGGTCCAGTGGCAGCATCGGAAGGGATCAAAGATGACCTGGGAGCCGGAACGTGAGATGCGGGAGCAGCATCCGAAGCTATTTGCCTAGCGGGACTTCGAGGGCGAAGTCTTATTCTAGTGGGGAGAATTGTAACAGCCCGGATCCCCAGGTACCTTTACTTTAATATTTTTGATATTCTGTGAGGGGACTCGGCGAGTTGGAGGTCGAACTCACCGAGTCGGGTCACGGTTTTGGGCGGAGGTTCGCGTCCAGACTCGGTGAGTCCAAGGGATGGACTCGGCGAGTCCGCGCTGTTTAATGAAACCCTAATTTCCCGATCCTAAGCCCTATTTAAAGGACCTTATGGCCTTCATTTGCGGCCACCTTGAACCCTA
The DNA here is from genome assembly GCF_052625555.1 of Lactuca saligna. Classification (NCBI taxonomy): domain Eukaryota; kingdom Viridiplantae; phylum Streptophyta; class Magnoliopsida; order Asterales; family Asteraceae; genus Lactuca; species Lactuca saligna. Next base: position 187,158,421 of record NC_136417.1, on the reverse strand, counting down.
AGAGCACCCATACGACTGTGAGCCCTTGTGAGTGTGTTACGAGGCCATTTGTTCATCATTTTTGTGTATTATTGCAAGAAAAGAGGGAGAAGATCAAGCTTAAAGAGTTGGGGAGCTTGGATCTGCTTCTATTTCATCAAGGGAACCTTCTTGAGGTAACTTTCAGAGCTAAACTTCGTATTTTGGGTTGATGTGTCAAATCTAGGGTTTCTTCTTGCCTTATTTGGCTTAAATTGGAAGTATGAAAGGTCCCATGGAGATATGGAACCTAGATCTAGGCCTTAGCAGGTCCAGGAAGCCCCATATGACAAGCTTTATGTCCATTCTTTTGAGTTAGAAGATAGGGTTGCCATATTAGAGGTTATTTCTCCCAAATGAGCGTTGTATGCGTTGCATGGCGACCAAGACTGAGACTTTATGTGATAAATAAGCTTGGGAAGGCCAGATCTATGTGTGTATGGAACGGATATGACCGCAAAAGCCAGTTTTAGCTGGTGCATGGCATGGACTCACCGAGTCTGAAGAACAGACTCGATGAGTCGCTTGAAGATTGTCCTTGAGACCACCCAGTGTGTAGTCCTGACCGAGTTGTGGGTGACTCAGTGAGTCGCAGAGAGTTAGAAAGGTTTTGACAGGTGGATCGAGTCAAGTTGGGACTCGCCGAGTTGTCCTTACGACTCGGCGAGTTGAGTCGCTATGGCCCCTTGATTCAGGCCCAGGTGGAACTCGTCGAGTTGGGGGAGTATTCGACGAGTCAAAGGGAAAATCCTTGCGAGTTGGTTAAAACGCGTAGACTCGCCGAGTCACTATAGTGCACTCGGCGAGTCCGGTCCAATTAACCAAAGACTGTTGACCAAGTCAACCTGTGTTGACTTGATATGGATGGTCAACCTTAGTGATACAAGTAATAATTATAGATTCATGATATCATAGGAGGATTACAGCTCGAGGGTTCGAGCACGAGTGATTCCAGGGTTCACGATTAGCGAGGCATACGAGGTGAGTCTTCTCACTATACTATACCCGGAAGGGCTTGACTGTGTGACCGGAAGGTCGAATATGATATGAGATATATGCCTTATGTGTGTTAAGTTATTCGTTATATGTGTCATGTATGATATGCTTGATTTGGGCCGGAAGGCAACATGTTATGGGCCGGAAGGCGTGGTCATATGGACTGTAAGGTTGACGTGGGTAGGACCGGAAGGTTTACCCAGTCGGGACGGAAGTCCCCTGAGACACATGGACCGGAAGGTCAAGGCCTGGAAAGGCGTACGTGCGTAGATGGTATTTTGGGGAACTCACTAAGCATTTATGCTTACGGTTGTCGTGTTATTTTTTTCAATTACTAGCGAGGACCGTGGGAAGGCGCCGGCGTGATCGTACACACACTCAGGGAAACCATTTTGTGATCTTTTGTTATGTAATCGGTCGTGACTAAATTGTTACATTGGAACCTAAACTTATTACTCAATGTTTTGATGATTGTAAAAATGAAAATTTTTGGTTTTGGAATTTATGACGTTACACATACAACATACTCTATCACATAACTCTAATCACCACTCAAGGTAAAGTAGAATGAGAAGACTCACCTCAGGAAATCTCGAAGAATCTCGAATTCGGAAATACTGAACTAGTCTCCGCCTAATCACATAAAGAATTACACTAATCGATATGACATTCAAATGCTAGACTAATTCCCCTCTAAGTTCACTAAGAAGGGTAAAAGACCATACTACCCCTATAATGGCTCAAGAGTCCAAGCATTGACAAATCCCTAAAAGTCAACGAAGTCAACGGTCAAACTTTGACCACACTCATCGAGTGCACTCGTGCGACTCGGCGAGTCCACACTGGTCCTCTGAGTCCTTCTAAGCCTCCCTTGGGACGACGAGTTCCGTCTCCACTCATCGGACTACTCAGCAATGAATCGTGGGGAAACCCCGACTCGACTCGTCGAGTCCACTTATGAACTCAACGAGTTACTCCCATGAGAACACTCATCTAGCCTCCTGAGGTCAGATCTGCTTCTCTAATCCATAGATCTAACTTCCCCATGACCAATAACCACACAAAGGTCGAATCTTGCTACACATGCATTACACACAAGGCTTATTTTGGTGAAATCCCTTCTAACATGGAAACCTATGTCCATTTCCTCCATCGAACCACAAAAAGCAGAATGGTTTAGGCTCTCTGGACCTCCAAAGGTTCAAATCTAGAGTTTAGCACCCAATTGGACACTATACTCAACTAAACAAGCCATAAAAGGGTATAGAAAACCCTAGTTTCATTGCCATTAAGCGAAACAGAAGAATAGGATCGAATAACTACCTCAAAACTGAAGATCCATGCTGAAAATACACTGAAATGCAATCCTCTTGACCTCCCCTTGTTGGAAACACTTTCTCCTTTGCAAAATCACACCAAAAATGATCAAAGAGGCTCAAACTCTCTCACAACTCGCTCAAGATCAATAGGGTATCTCTCTCTGGACTGGTATCCGCAAATGAGGGCTGTAAGGTCCTTTAAATAGGGCACAGGCCTGGGGATTTAGGGATTCAGTCGTCAGCATGGACTCATCGAGTCCACCCTTACCGATTCGTCGAGCCCCTTCATTTATCCAGTCAGCGAATCGCGATCCTACTCGACGAGTCTAGGCGTCAACTCGTCGAGTCCCTCTCTTAACTCAAAAAACAAAATGATAACATATAATACCTTGAAATCCGGATGTTACAATTTTCCCCAACAGAATCATACTTCTCCCTCGAAGTCTAACTCTGCAAACAACCTTGGATGCTGCTCACGCATCTCCAACTTCGGCTCCCAAGTCAGCTCGGACCCTCTCCGATGTTGCCACTGGACCTGCACCAGGGGTACCTCCTTGTTCCTTAGAACTTTGATCTTCCGATCCACAATTGCAACTGGCCTCTCAACATAATTCGGGCTGGCATCCACCTGAATATCCTCCAACGGTATCACTGCCGACTTGTCGGCTATACACTTTCTCAACTGAGACAAGTAGAAGGTATCATGCATTTGGATGAACTCTGCAGGTAGCTCCATACGATATGCTACCCTGTCTACCCTCGCAGTCACCCTGAATGGGCCGATGTATTGGGGCCCGAGCTTGCCCCTCTTCCTTAATCGGATCACTCCTTTACAAGGAGATACCTTCAGGAGTACGAAATCCGCTACTTGAAACTCAAGCTCGGATCATCGCCTATCCACATAACTCTTCTGGCGACTCTAAGTTGTCAACAACCTCTGTCTAACCTTTTGTATCTGCTCAGTTGTCTGAAGCACTAACTCAGTGCTGCTCATCACTCGCTGCCCAACCTCTCCCCAGCATATGGGAGTCCGACACCTCCTCCCGAACAACAAATCAAAGGGAGGCATGCCGATAATCGAATGGTGGATATTGTAATAAGAAAACTCATCCATCGGCAAATATGTGTCCCAACTTCCTCCAAGTCCAACACACATGCTGGCAGCATGTCTTCGAGCGTTTACACCATCCGCTCACTCTAACCGTTAGTCTGTGGGTGGTATGCAGTGCTAAAATGCAGCCTCGTACCCAATTCCTCTTGGAATTTCTTCCAGAATCTGGAAGTGAAATGCACCTATCGATCTGACACAATCGATATCGGTACTCCATGTCGCGATACAACCTCTTTAATATATAACTCCGCCAGCCTCTCAGCAAAAGAGCTCTCACTAATAGCAAGATAGTGAGCGCTCTTCATCAGTCGGTCAACAATCACCCAAATTGCATCGATACCCCTCGCAGTCCTCAGCAATTTGGTGATAAAATCCATGGAAATATGTTCCCACTTCCACTTGGGAACCTCAAGTAGCTGCAACTTGCCATGCGGATGCTGGTGCAAGTCAAGCACCTCTCCACGAACCACACAACATCCTTCTTCATACAGGGCCACCAATACTCCCTCTTCAGGTCAAAATACATCTTAGTGGCCTCTGGATGGATCGAGAACCTTGATCTATGCGCCTCCTCCATTAGGATGCTATGTGCCCCGCCTTCAAACAGCGCCCAAATCCGACCCTGAAAGGTCATAAGCCCACAGCTATCGGCAGCGAACTCAGATATTTGCCCGAGCACCCGCTCTCTTTTTCGGTTCTCCAGTCTCATGGCCTCTACCTGGGCCTCCCGAATGGTGTCCAACACCGGAGTCATCACTATCAATCTTAAACAAACATCTTGTATCGGGGCACACTCTCCGCCCTACCACTCAGGATCTCACACTTATAATCCTTGCCCGTGTGTTACAGGATCTCACACTTATAATCCTTTACCACATCCAACCATCTCCTCTGGCGCATATTCAAGTTGGGATGATCCATTAGATACTTCAAGCTCTTTTGATCCGTGTATATGGTACACCAGACCCCGTACAAATAGTGACGCCAGATCTTGAGGGTGAACACCATAGCCCCCAACTCCAAATCGTGAGTAGGATATCTCGTCTCATGAGGCTTTAACTACCTCGATGCGTATGCTATCACATGACCTCTATGCATCAGCACCGCACCCAATTCTGATATTGACACATCACAATACACCACAAAATCCTCCATCCCCTCTGGAAGGGATAATACTGGGGCTTCGCATATTCTCTGGTGAAGTGTCACGAATGAGGCATGCAGCTCTGGGCCCCAACTGAATCCTACGCCCTTTCGGGTCAACCTGGGGAGAGGAACAGCAATCTTGGAGAAATCTTTGATAAATCACCGATAATAGCCGGCCAACCCCAGAAAACTTCTGATCTCTAAGGGGGGTCTCGGCACTTCCCAACTCATCACCGCCTCAATTTGGCCGGATTGACCAATATCCCATTCTGGTTAATGAGATGCCCCAGGAACTGGACCTCTCGTAACCAAAAATCACACTTGGAGAATTTGGCGTAAAGCCTCTCCGATCTCAAAACTCCGAGGATCTCCCTCAAATTCTCCTCATGCTTCTCTCTAGATCTTGAATACACCAATATATCATCGATGAACATGATCACTGAACGATCCAGTATCGGCCTGAACACTCTGTTTATGAGATGCATGAACGCTGTCAGTGCATTGATGAGCCCGAAAGGCATCACCACGAACTCGTAATGCCCATGACGAGTCCTGAATGTTGTCTTCTGGATATCCTCATCGCGCACTCTCATCTGATGATATCCAGATCTCAGATCAATCTTAGAGATCTAAGATGATCCCTATAACTGATCAAACAAATCGTCGATCCTCGGTAAGGGGTAATGGTTCTTGACCGTCAACTTGTTCAACTCCCGGTAATCAATGCACATCCGGTGCGAACCATCCTTTTTCTTGACAAAAAGGATCGGCGCTCCCGACGGCGAGCTACTCGGCCGAATAAACCCTTTCCCCAGCAGATCCTAAAGATACAAGAATAACTCATGCATCTCTGGAGGTGCAAGGCGATAGGGCACCTTGGCGATAGGTGTTGCCCCCGGAACCAAGTCGATACGGAACTCTACCTGCCTCTCGGGAGGCACACCCAGCAACTCCTCGGGGAAAATATTTGGGAACTCACGCACTATCGGAACCTCATCAACTGATCTTGGTCTCTCCGCATCAATCCTTGTATCCATCACATAAGCCACAAACCCACTACAGCCCTGTTGTAGACTCTGTCTTGCTTTGGTAGCCAAACAGAACGCTAACCCGGAACGGGTGCCCTCTCCGTACACCGTAAGAACTCTCCCACTAGGGTCTCGTATGGTCACTAGCTGCAGCTCACAGTCGATAACCGCTCCAAATCTACTCAATCAGTCCATTCCCACGATAACACAGACATCCCTCATCATAATCAGGACCAAATCAATTGGAAACTCAACTTTGAAGATCTCAAGCACACATCCCTGAATCACATCGGTGGCATACACCACTCGCTCGTCAGCTATGGAAACTCACAGAGTTCGACTCAATGCCTCTCGATGAATACTGATGTGCTGACTAAAGGCTAATGACACAAAAGTTCGACTCGTACCCAAGTCAAATAATACCAAGGCAGGCACAGAACTCACAAGGAAATTACCTACACATATCATAATATAAGCACAATATCTCAAACATCATAAAAAATACATGAAAGAATAACTACTAGCCACAACATCGGGTGTTGTGCGGACCTCCTCCATGGTCAACTGGAAGGCTCTCCCTTGTGCCTTCGATGCCTCAGCCTTCATCGTCTGACTCTCGGTAGCTCGAAAAGCAGCAGGGGCAGATCCCTATGATGCTCCCTGTGCTGATCCCTACAGCTGCGGACACTCGACCTTCCGGTGTCCGATCTAGTTGTAGTGAAAACAGACTGCAAACCCCTTAGGAAAATCCTTGGCCATATGTTCCTCCTTGCCACACTTGTAGCAAGACCCTGCTCTACACACTCCCTCATGACCCTTGCCGCACTTGCCACAAATGCGGACTTTCTAGTTCCCTAATCTCGAATTGGCGTGCTTGGCCCGCTTGGCGGTCGGCTGGGACTGAGCCGGACGCCGATCTCTCAACTGAGACTCCACCTCCTCCCTAGTCATAGTCTCCAACTTTATCTCCCTCTTCCGAGCAATTTCCTGGAGCTCGGAAAATTTCCAGTACGATGAGTTCGTCACGGACTCTCGTATGTCTCTCCTCAAAATACTCAAGTACCGACTCATACATGCCTGCTCGGTAGACACGTACTCAGGGCAGAACATCGCGCTCTCATGGAACATCCTGCTGATCACAGTAACAGACTCAGTACTCTGCTTGAGGGTCAGAAACTCCTGGGCCAAACATTCCCTCTCCACCGGGGGATCGTACTCATCACGGAACATAGCAGTGAACTTCTCCCAAGTCACCACGGCAATCTCTGTAGACAAAACGTTCATCATAACAAACTTCCACTAGTCCTTCCCTCCCAAGCGAAGCTGGTTCAGCGTGAACCGGACCCTCAAATGCTCTGGACACGAACACGTATAGAAGCACCCCTCAATATCAGAAACCCATCTCATCGCAGCAATCGGATCCTGCGTCCCATCAAACTCTGGTGGCTTCGTGTTGCTAAACTCCCGGAACACCAACGAATCACCACCCTAAGGTCTGGCAGTAGCAACAGTTGCAGTAGCTGCAGCGGCTGCAGCCTCAGTAACGGTTGCGTATCTCTCATCAAAAGTCTCAATCAGTGTGGTCTTAATAGACCCGAACATCTCTGGAATCTCAGCGCGGATAGCGGCAGCCACCTCCTCATGGATCATCTGGCAGAGCTCCTCATCACTCACCCTGCCGATCTCTGGTCTATGACATGTCCCAACCATGATATCTCTGAAATACAACATAAACGTATCAGAGACTCGCTCGAGCGTACTCGCACTCGATAACTCAACCCTACTCATTCCCTGGTACCCCAAGGATTCTTACTTGGGTTGCGCACGGCTCCGGTGTCTTAAGTAGTACGGGCCCAATACTACCCTCCACACCACATCAATATTCACCCCAAGTCCTCCTCCTAGGATCCCAAATCCCAAGTACTTTACTCTCACTATGCATAGTTTAGTCTCTAGAAGATCTCTCATAAGCTCCTCGCTGCTATCTACTCACTCTCAAGCATCTCCTAGTAGCAAAACCCCTAAGCTAAGGCATCATAAATCAGGCCACTCTAGTCCTAATAAGAATACCTAGCCTACTCTAGAATGCATAACATATTATCTCCTATCTCATAACACATAATATAAGGGTATTTTGGGAAATCGCCGTTCAGGCGCTGGCTGATCGTACACACTGCTCTACTCTGCTCTTTTCAAAACCTTTTTACTCTTTTAGAAAAATTTTGTTTTATTTTGAAAAATTCCTCAAGTCCTCAGTTTGAGTTCAAATGCGCTCGAAGGTGCATCCGAATCCCTCAAACCAAGGCTCTAATACCAACTTGTAACACCGTAATTTTTCAAACAATTTTTCACATTTTTAAAAACATACTTTCATTCATAAATATTATAAAATCTCATTGTATCACATATCAATCCATAGAAACACAACCCAAGATCGTAATGAAAAAAAACTCCTCATGTATGTACTGATCATGTCGGTGCCTTCCCGCGATGCATCCACATCTTCATGTAAAAAGGCTACAAACGTGGCAGAACTCATTTGTACTTTAGAGATTTTTCTAGAATCCCTTAAGAGTCAAGTTGATATGAATGCAGCTAAAGTGATTGCCTCGGTGGATTCCCTATCAAAGACTCTTCAAGAGGTGCAAGCTAAATTTAATGTCGTTCGGTCCGACATTCAAGCTGAGAACTCCTCTCTTCTCAGCTCAATCAATACTTGCTTAGAAAAGCTTCATGCTGATTTAGAGATGGAAAACCAGATTATCGACGATCTTGATAGCAAAAATACCATGACTGAAGTCCAAAAAGTTCAACTTCTTTAGGCGAATAAGGAGAATGATTCATTGAAAACGGAGCGTGCAGTTCTTAAAAGTTGTGCGGTTGATGCTATTAATGTTCTTAGTAATAATGTTAATGCTCACGATCCCATTCTTACTCTCACCATCCGGAATCACTTAACTTTTTCCACCTAAGGTCAAATTCTTAGCCAAATGAAGGGTGTTATGAATCCAATTGTCCCTCCGCAACAAGGGGAGAAGGTATTGTGATGACTTCACTTGTTCCACCTAAGGTCATCTTCAAAACTAAACCGAAGGGTAATGAAGCTTCGGGTTCTAATGTTAAAAAGAAGGGTATTTATGATGAAAGCGATGAAGATGATGAAACAATTATTGAATCCTTGAAACAAAAGCAAAGGGATAGAGAGTTAGATGATAATCTTTGAGTTGTTAAGGAAGAAGAAGAGACACAACGAAAGAAGAATGAAGAGCATGATGCCCTGGTTTGCAAACAAGTATTTTTTCCTCCCTGGACTAGGTATGGATTGATCAAAGAAGCAATTGAGTTCCCGAGCACGTACTGGCTAGAACCCGTTGTCTCATTTGATTGTGACAACTCTAGGGACTCTTAGTTTTATATGCCTATAACCAGAAAGGTGTTTATTTTTCACTGTTTTGATTCAACAGTTGATCTTCCTAATCTTAATCCTCATGATTGGATTTTTCTCTACAACATTCTGCTTGCCAGCTCTAAGGAGTATGAACCGATACTCACTCATCTTAAGAGAATGTTGGCATCTTACATCTATGGGATCGCGAAGATGGACCAGGAAGTTGCTCATGTGTTAAGGAAGAGACCGACAGTGAAGCCTACGGCAAAGCCAGGAGATGTAAACAAAATGAAGTTAGGCCAAATTGATTCAACACATCTCACTGTTATGTTCACCAAAAGCGAAGATAACAAGTTTTTGTTCGCTCTTGTTGACAAGCACCTATTCTTCACAGACTTCTTGGAACACATTCTCAATATCATTCATCGATGCAAGCAGAACATTGAGTCGGATAAGAAGAAGTTTACTGAGATGGTTCGGTGGTATATTACTCTTCGTCAAACTCTTTTGGCCATTATAGCAAGTGTGTTTAAGAATCTCAAGAAGTCTGTCCCTGCTCAACCTAACTGATCTTTTGCTCCAATGGACGCAAAGGGGGAGATTGTTAAGTGTTGGGGTTGTGTCATTGGGCTTCTTATTTTTTGTATATCCAGATTGGGCCGGTCCATTCGTGATCTTTTATTAGGGTTAAGCTATATATAGTGCATACATGTATAGTCTTAAAAAGGTATGTCTTTGTGAATTGCATTATTGTAACCCTAAACACCTCTACAGTCAAAGTTCTTAATCGAGCTCTTCTGAGGTGTTCAAGTTTAATCATTCGACATTGTTTGAGACATTCTTGTGTTCTTTACATTATTGTTCTTGTTTTCTGTTTAGAATCTATTGATCATATTAGAACTAAGTCTTATCACATTCCATTCCGTGCCACTACCTCTCAGATATAAATATCAACCATCTTCTCGGTCGATATGTTTTCCTGGATCGAGATAAAACGAGCCCTCTTGGTCAACCGATCCACGATGACCCATATCGAATCAACTCCACATGCGGTCCTAGGAAGCTTAGTAATGAAATCCATAGTAATATCCTCCCACTTCAACACAGGAATATCTAACGGTTGTGTCTTGCCATGATGCCTCTGGTGCTCTGCCTTGACCTTCCTACAGGTCAGGCATCTCTCAACATACCAAGCTACATCCCACTTCATTTAGGGACACCAGTAATCAGGACGAAGATCTCTATACGTCTTCATCACCCCTGGATGGATGGAGAACCTAGACTTGTGGGCCTCATCCATCAGAATCTGTTGTACTTTCCCCCAGTATGATACCTAGACCCTCCCATGCAGGGTCAATAGCCGACAGCTGTCGTAATCAAAGGAGGCCACCTGACCTATGATCCGTTCGCACTTCCGGTGCTCCACCTTATGGCCTTCAACTTGTGCCTCTCTGATCTACTCCAGCAAAGGGGTAACACTATCATCCTCAGATAGATATCTCGAATCAGAGCTGCTACCGCCTTGCTGCTCAGAGCGTTAGCCACCACATTGGCCTTGCCAGGGTGGTAAAGGATATCACAATCGTAATCCTTCACCACATCTAACCACCGATGCTGCCTCATGTTCAGATTTGGCTAATCCATGAGGTACCTCGAACTCTTGTGGTCTGTATAAATGGTACAACGAACCCCATAGAGGTAATGCTGTCAAATCTTGAGGGTAAAAACCATAGCCCCCAGCTATAAATCATGCGTCGGATACTTAGGCTCATGAGGCTTTAACTGCCTCAAAGCGTAAGCTACCACGTAACCACGGTGAATCAATACCGCACCCATTCCTATGATAGAGGCGTCATAGTAAACCACGAAGTCATCAACACCCTCCAGAAAAGTCAGAATTGGTGCCTCACATAACCATTGTTTGAGAGTCTCGAAGGCTGCCTGTTGCTCAGGCCCCTAGTGGAAGGTCACCGACTTCTTGGTCAGTCGGGTCAAAGGAACTACCATCTTGGAGAAGTCTAAAATGAATCTCTGGTAATAACCCGCTAGACCCAAGAAACTATGAATCTCAGTTGGATACGTTGGAATCTCCCACTGCATCAAAGCCTCTATCTTGGCTGGATCGACCTTATCACCCCGAAATGTCTATATGATAGTTCTAATATCGTAGTTAAACGCTTAGAATCCTAAACACATAAGGTTTCCGGCTCCATTCGGCAATAGACCATAGATCCAAATAAATAACAGCATATCAAGCACAAGCATTTAGCACATAAAAGCATTTTAGGCACAATCCCTAAAATAATCTAGTGCTCACACCTCACAATCATCGCTTAGCATTCTAAGTTTAAGTCTAGAAATAAATCCATATTCCGAGTTCACTTAAACTAATGCACTGATACCAACTGTGACATCCCCATTTTCACGGCCAGAAAAGACCGATTTTGTTTATGCTTTATAAAAATCAGAGTACCTCTTTTAATAAAAATGTTGCGGAATTTGTTCCCAGTAAAACATGATAAATACGTTATCAAAGCACTCTCGAAGAAAAGTATATTTTTTATTCATTTTAAAACATTTGGGATGTCATCATCAATACAGAAACATAAGCATAAACAGAACTTACATTCATTATCACTAGTGATTTATATCTCCTTAATCTCTCAGTGTAATGTGACTTCATATCAACACCTGTGATATAAATAAACTGAGTGGGTCAGGTTGGGAAACCTGGTGAGTACATAGGGATTTTAATCCCACAATGTTATACCATATATATAGTTTAAAACTCACAAAATATACAACTTCACCATATATATATAAACAACTCTTGTCCCACCCCGTCGATCCTCACAACGAGACTATCCATAATCTCGGACCTAAGATTAGTTGTTTTACCTAATCCATACTCTCAGATCAGAAATGAACGACTTTACCTAATCCATACTCTCAGACTAGGGACGAATGAATAATCCATACTCTCGGATTAATGATGAATGATTATGCCTAATCCATACTCTCGGACTAGGGACAATGACTATGTCTAATCCATGCTCCCGGATCAATGACATATACTAAGGTTTTATTCTCTGAGTATAGTTCACTCGTTCTAGTAAGAAAACACTACCCAATATTCCTCATAATTAATTTAGGTTTACTCTTTATCCTAAATCAGCATATATAATCAGGTATGTTCTTTAACAAGTATCTCAGGCAACATCAAATAATTCGCACATAAACATATATTTAATACTTCAATCAATACTTGTATTAAAATTATGTTCAAGAAAGGGTCTATGCACTCACTTGAAAGGTGGTGACTCAACACTCGGACAGCGCTTCGATACTCTCAAAACGATTTTCCTTCGATAAAACCTAGTACCAATACCACTAGGGTTTAGTCTAACGATAATCGCGACAATTTAATTAGTCTGACTATTATTATTATTATATAAGCGTTAATAACACTCAATATAACTCATAATAATAGCCCAAATAATTATTTTAAGGACCTAATAACATTCCTATAATTATTTGAAAGCTATATTAAAAATTGCATAAGCGTAGCACACTTACAACGAATTTTATCGAAAATCGGAACTTAATTGGAGCAGCGTTTCGAAACCGAAAGGCTCTTTTTCTCAGGACTCCGGGAGCCTCGGGGCTTCCTTAGGGTGCTAGGGTCCTTATCTAGGGTTTAGGAGGGTTTATAGCACTTAGAGAGAGAAAGTAGTGAGAGAAATAAGGTGGAAAGGTGCAAGAAATGAAGCTTCCCTTGGTCCCCCTTTATAGGTTGTGAGGCCTCGGTACGCTGGGCGTACCTCGCGCCTACGATGGCCGTAGTGGCTCGGATAAGATGCGAGGTGGCAGACTCCGGATGGTGCGACGTGGCTCAAGCTGGACCCAACATGGCTATGCGAACGCGACGCGTACGAGACCGGACGTTGGGCGTAGCGAGGGGGCTACGTGTCACGATCCGAGGCGATTTCAGCGATTATCATCGGACGGCTGGGAAAGTGCCACGTCAGCGACTTCATATCAGATCTAGCAAAATCGAATACAATCTTTAAAATTTCATAAATTTCGCGTACGAGATCCGTTTTCGACGTTACTTATATCCATGCGAAGGTGGGAACGTACTCTACAACTTTCGTTTAGACTCTGTCGACTAATTTTTACTCGATTTTAAATTTTATATTATTAACAGGCCGAGACAGGATTGGTCCGTTAAATCCTCATAACTTCTTCATCCTACGTCCGTTTTCGCCCATCTTTTTCTCGTTACGCTACTTTTAACGAGATCTTCGATTCTCGTTCAGGTCGTGTCGGCTAAAAACCACTCGTTCTAATATTCAAATTTCGGGTTGTACATTGCTAATCCGAAACTTCGAAAAATCATAACTTCTTCATACGAAGTCAGATTTGGGCGTTCTTTTTATCGATGTTCTTAGTTTAACATATTCTACGACTTTCGGTTAGATCGCTAAGGCTAATTCTCGCTTTATCGTAAATTCACTATTTACGCTTCAAGGTATCGTGTCGGTTCTGTTGTGAAACTTCGACGAGTCATAACTTCTTCGTTATAACTCGGCTTTCGGCGTTCTTTATATGTACGAAAACCTTTTAACATATACTAAAACTTGGTTTAGGTTATTTGTTCTAATTAATATTTTGCCGAAAAGTCATTTTCGACCCCTATTGTCTCTAATTTGACTAGCCCGGATTTGCGGGCGTTACATGATGTGTGCGACCGGCCGGGCTCAAGTAAGTTTTCCCCAAGATACCCATACTTGTTATGTTATGTTATATGGTTTTGATTCAGAGAACTGCATGCTAGAATAGGACTAAGGATCTGAGAGGATGCCTTGTGTGCCTGATATATGATTCTAAGAATTGCATGCTAGTTAGGGCTAAGGATCTAGGAAGGATGCCTTATGTGCCAGTTGTATGAGTTGTATGCTAGGACTATTTAGTCAGAAGTAGGATGGCATGTGTAGGTTATGCCTGGTTTGGTTACTCAAACCACGAATGCTTCTTGCTTTGTGCTATGGGGGTTCTGACCAACTTCAACTAACTAAGGAGCTGATATGTAACAGTATCCGCAAACTAGTTAGGGGAGGTGGTGGGGACTCCTAGTGAAGTTGATGGCAGAGAGTAGGTCAGAGAGTGCCCTAGGGAAGCCTAGGATGAGGTCAGTGGAAAGGGTATCGGTAAAAGGGACTTAGTGAAGTTGAAGCAATTCTTGAGGAAAGTACGGATAGATGTGGAAGGTAGTATGGGCCCGTACTACTAAAAGCAGAGGATCCGTACTTGAATCAAGGAGGGCCTAGATGGAATCGGGAAACTTGGAAAGTGTTTGAGATCTCCATAAAGTATATGTGACCCTGACATTCGTATGTTATTGTTTCAAAATGGTGGTCACGCGACATGGAGCAGGAGGTTCAGGATTCGGGTCAGGATCGGGCTCAGGGGCAGGATATGAGCATGTGGATAATGGGTTACGTGAGTTCATTGCATTCAAGATCACGAGGGGTATCCTTGATGCGACGCCGGTTATCTTCGAGTCGATCAAGGAGGGGATCATTGAGCTGATGGTGGACCGCCTCAGGGCGTTCCGGAGTGACATGGTGACCAGCCATTCAGGACCACGCACACTGTCCTTTAAGGACTTCAGATGGAGTGGTGCGCCAGATTTCCACGGGGTGAAGGACCCCATTTCTGCCAGACGATGGATTGCGGACATTGAGTCTTCACAGCTGACCAGCTTCTACCTCGAGGGGTCGAAGGTATGATTTACAGCAGGTTGTTTGAGGGACCAGGCTACGGATTGGTGGGAGTCGGTTGGTGACTCCCTGGGAGCCTCGGCTATTAAGGCTATAACATGGTCGGATTTCGTGACACGATTCAGAGCAGAGATTCCGCCAGCTGTAGAGCTTCAGCAGTTGGCCAAGGAGTTCTTGGCTATGAGATAGACTACGGAGATTGTGGCAGAGATCACCGCCAAGTTCCGGGGGAGGGCTTTGTTGGTGCCCCGGTATGCGGGTGATGAGGACAAGAAGAGGACCTGCTACCATGACATGCTACGAGCTGATATTCGGGAGCATGTTAGTTATCCAGCTTGCCCTACCCTGGATTCCATGATTGCCAGGGCTAGGGAGAGGGAGATTGATCTGGAGCACATCCGAAAGAGGAAGGTAGAGGAGGGGTAGATGGTGGGGGCTTCAGGGAAGAATCCTAAGGGATCCGATGGTAGGCCGAAAGGCCAGTCAGGGCGGGACTACTGTGGAAAATGCGGTCGGTCACACGAGGGAGCTTGTCGCACTGGGTCGGGTTCAGGCTGTTATGAGTGTGGCAAGGTTGGGCATTTTGGCAGGGATTGTAGTGCCCCTACTCCGACGATACAGATGTCAGACCTGATTTGCTTTCATTGCAATCAGAAGGGCCATAAAAAGGCCAATTGTCCTAGATTGGCGGCTGCAGCGGCGCCAGCAGTGGCGCCGACTCCCACGACAGGTCGGTTTGTGGATGGCCGGAAGGTCAAGATGGAGGCTCTAGTAGTTCGGATCCGAGCATTTCAGCTAACAGGCAAGGAGGCACGCGCTGCACCCGATGTGGTGACGGGTATGATTTCTTATCCTTATGATTTTATAGTATGTCTTTGTGATTTTGATATATCATGTGCTATGTTTAGGATCGTTCCATGTGAATGGAATCCCAATTCAGGTGTTGTTTGATTCGGGTGCCACCCGATCTTTTGTCTCTCTTGCGCTTAGCAAGAAGTTTCCGGAGTCTTTAGGCATGTTGGATTGCCCTCTAGAGGTCGAGATTGCGGACGATCGGTCGGTACGAGCATTGAAGGTCTATCGGGACTGTGTTTTGAGGCTGTTCGAGGAGCGTTATTACTTCCTAAAAGGTGGTGCAATGGTGCCACTATTACTTCCAAAGGTGGTGCAATGGTGCCACTATTACTTCCTAAGGCTTGGACTTGATCATAGGATACTTAACCTTGACTTATAATACCTTAAAACACAAAATAGTACTAATTACCATGAGTTTACGGCCGTAAACTTATGGAGGAAATGACCATAGGCCATAAACTCCTTAAGGAGTGGTCCTTGGGCCATAAACTCAAATGCAATGCCATACAACCTTTAGATGCAACCCTTTGGTACCTATAGCACTTGAATTAAAGTGTTATCCATGTCCTAGGGTGTCTTAGCTTGGTTAATTAGTTGTTAAATGACTAATTGGATACATATATATATATATATATATATATATATATATATATATATATATATATATATGTGTGTGTGTGTGTGTGTCTTTATATGCTAAATAGGATCATTGTGTGTGCTCAAATCTTCACTTGACACCTAGCACCTTGTTCAACACTTCCGTACAATCCACTCACTACAGGTGAGTTCATACCCCTTAATCAACCTTTTAAATGATTTTAAATGCTTTTATTGGGGGAATACAAGTTGAATATCATATTTTTTATATCAATCACATGTGATTAATAACTATCAAACATATGGATTTACTATACTTTCAAACTGTTTTACTAAACAAATGACTTCAAACTACTTATCAAACTCTTTTACATGCTAAACTCTTTACTAAACTCACTTTTATGTATCAAACCTTTTCTATTACAGCTTTCAAACTTATATATTGTTAAAACCACATCTATTACATATATAGTCATATAAATAAGGATTGAAGGACTCAGGACTGCCAACTCACTTTATTTCTTGTTCCTTGTTTAGTTGTGGAATTAGAGTACCCTGTTGTTTGTCCAAGTGTCGTTGGATCCTTAGTTATATATTATGTATATATGTATAGATATAAATACTTTTATCTCAGTTCAATACATTCATTCATACAAACGATTCTTCTAGTAACTATAATAGGTATAGTTAGGGATATACTACTCATTACTACTAGTTCAATGAAGTATACAAAGAGTCAGTTCATTCAAGAGTCAATACTTACTATTATGAGAAACTATACAACTATAGTATGCTGAGAAACTATACAACGATACTATTATGAGAAACTATACAACGATACTATGATGAGAAACAATAAATTCACTACACTAGTACATACATTACATATACAAGTATACTATAACATAAATGTGATCCACTGTTTCGGAGCATGTCTTCACTGCCATGGCCCGATTTGTAACCAGAATCTCCTGGAGGGAGAGCATGAGTTTGCGTATAGATCTATACTGGATTGACTATCTTACACCTTGTTGCTAGCTACAATGGGACCTGCAGGTCTTCAGGTGCCAAGTGTCATTACTTTCGACGTCTTACATCGTCGTTTTCATAGTCGATAGCATGGTACAATTAATCACATAATACCTTAATATAAATTCAGTTTAAGGTAGTTAGTACAACAGTAGTTATTATAATACAACACTACAGTACTACATTAATTTACCCTTTACATTTATTTTGTGATCACTTCACTTAAACAATAATGTACAAACTATATTTTGATAATGATAGTTACACTTGGGAAAATTATACACTTTTACAAGAAACAAACATACATAACAGTCGTGCCTTGGTAGAAGGCTACTTTTAGTAGAAAATATAGGATTTTATAGGAGTTACAAATCTTTACAAACATTCACATACTTTTACTACAAATGTTTACAAACTCGTACTTCAAACACTATTTCAAACATTTTGATACAAAAAATGACACTAAAATACTTATGAACTCACCAGCTTTAATGCTGACAAACTCTTTCAAAATAATTTGTATTCTCAGGTCATTAGTAGACAGGTACTGATGCCAACTTTTGAGAAGATGGAGCGCATTCAAGACTCGTCTTATGTTTTAAATTACATTTTTGGTGTCTTATAAACTATACAGAACACACTTGTATTAAATTATATTATTAATGCAATGGATGATGTTGTTTGCTTGTTTACTATTATGTTGTGTTGTGGTACTGTACATGATGTCCTCCACCCTCGAACGTTTCCGCCGTTCCGGTTTTGGGGTGCGACAATTTCATCCAAAGGGCTAGGTTCTGGAAGATTCTTGTGGGCTGCTTAGAGCCTAAGAAACTGGATGAGGTCTTTGACTGAAATCCTAATTCTTTAGCTATAGAAAGACCCCTTTGGCATCACAAAACCAGCCACTTGAACCCTAGACATCATAGAGCTGATTTTGAGCTTCCTTCCCCTTTCTCCAAGACCATCCAATTGGTTTAGTGTTTTTGATTCATTAGAGGCATCGCATTTGAGGTGCTAGGATCTCAAAAGCTTAAGATCTTAAAGCTTCAATTGAAAGGTAAAATTCTTATTCTTGTTTATGTTAATTTTGATTTTGTTTTATGCTATATTAGGGTTTAAGAGATTTGGATGATTGTTACATGTACAACTAGAAAAACCTAGATCCAAAGCTTTAGGGTTTGCATGTGCACCATAGGATTGATGTATTGCTCACAACCCAACACTTTCAATCTTTAAATCTCCAAACAAGCTTCACAAGGCCAAAACACACAAAAGAATGAGAAAGGGAGGCTAAATAGGGTTTCTGGGGATGAGTGGCTAGTAAGGAGGTTGGGGTTTCTATCATAATGGGGTATTTATATGTCTTAAACCCTAAAAAATAAGGGTTTGGAATTTTCTCACATACCTTGCGTGTACTCCTTAGTACGTTGCTCATACGTTGAAACATCCCAAAATACGACCCAAAAATTTTTGTTTAACAATTACTAAAAACACTAAGATAATATCATAAAATAGAATTCATACGTCAATATCTCAAAACAGTAGCAAAGTGTTATGTAGAACTGTATCAAATCACATTTATGAAAAACTAAAAACATCTCCCATGAAAACTGAAACTGTGGTGTATGCGATGCCATCAACCCGAGCTCTTCCCTTTGCTTGCGGAAGTACCTGAAACCAAAATTGAAACTGTAAGCACAAAGCTTAGTGAGCTCCCCCAAACTACCACATACCATACAATACATATAAACACATACTGGGCCTTGCCCACTCCATCGGACCAAAGTCCGGAAACTGCATCGGACTGAAGTCCGAACTAACCAAGGCCTTGCCCTCTGCATCGGACCGAAGTTCGGAACTACTGAGGCCTTGCCTCCTGTATCAGACCGAAATCCAGAACTAACTGCATCGGACCGAAGTCCGGAACTAACTGCATCGGACCGAAGTTCGGAACTGACTGCATCGAACAGAAGTCCGAAACTACTGAACATAACATAGCATAAACATATCAACTAGCATGAACACATAAACTGCATACTGCATCGGGCTGTAACCCAGAACACATAACACATAAATCCTATCTGAGCCACGAAGGCATCAAACATACTAAAATCTGCATCGGACCGAAGTCCAGACACTACTACTAGCTAAACGGGCCGACATTGTGGCCTTAGACCCGTTCCTACTGGAAGGAAACTCACTTCATGATCTGGCTGTTGAGTGTATGGCTCTGGAAGCTATCTGCTGCTGCTCCGGTATCTCCCCAGCTACAATTTCACAAATACACTCAATCAAATACTAATAACTGCATTGGGGTAAAATGACTCTTTTACCCCTGGCTAAAGTCAACTCTCCTGGTCAAAGTCAACTCTTCTAGTCAAAGTCAACTTACAGTTGACCTGACTCGCCGAGTTAGGCCGCCAACTCGCCGAGTCCCTACTTTCATTTCTCAACCCTGCTCGCTGCTACTCGTCGAGTATGCCATAAACTCAACAAGTTCCCATTCGATTCTAAAACTCAGGCTATCTGCATCCGACTCGCCAAGTTGTATGAACAAGTCAACGAGTTGTTCTTGAATCTAATAAGATTGTCTCAGACTCGCCGAGTTGTATGAACAACTCATCGAGTCCCTCCATTACTGAGTCTAACCTCCGACTCACTGAGTCCATGCTACTGCTCACTGGTCCCCACTCGGAATCACTCAAAGGGGTAAGATCGGGGACTCGCGAGTCGACTCGCCGAGTCCGAAGAACGACTTGCCGAGTCACATCCATGCAGTTACTAAAAACTCGATTCTGCTCAAAACCACTGCATACAGTTTATAGATCTGAGTTTCTAAGGCTGGTTTACCACGTAAAGTTTCCAACTTTACGTGTACATATGCATGAAAAAGGATATAAAGGATAAAAAGGCACTTAGAAGAGTAGATCTAGGGCTATCATGCAAAATGGCTCCATAAAGGTGATAGATCTACGTTTTTGGAACTGAAACATGGCTAGATCCGAAGGCTAATCGATCTAATGTGATCTCTCTACTATGAACAAGCCAAGGAATGGATAAAATGGGCTAAATATTCTTCTCCTTTGGATCTAGCCTCCTTCTTCTCTTCAAAACTTCAAGATTCACACAAGAAATGCTCAAAAACTCAAGGGAATGGTTAGGGTTTGCTAAATGATGCTCTGAGGGTGAAGGAAACGAGTTAGGGGCTCATATGATAGTTTAAATAGGCTGCAAACCCGGGATATAGGGTTTCTACCTGGCAGGCGGACTCGCCGAGTCCCGAATATGGACTCGCCGAGTCGCCGATCTACACACTGCTCAAGATCCCGTCTCTACTCGACGAGTCGGGCAATAGACTAGCCAAGTCCCTCTGCAAACTTCTAAATAAATAATATAAAAACAACATACCATCGAGGGGTCATTACAGTTCTCCCCCACTTGACTCATACTTCGTCCTCGAAGTCTGCTTCGGCTGAATCTGCAAATAACTCGGGGTAGTGCTCTCTCATCTCATCCTCAGCCTCCCACATCCACTCAGACCCCTTCCGGTGCTCCTATTGCACCTTCACTAGCTGAATTACCTTGTTTCCTCAAGGTCTTTGTCTTCCGCTCCAGAATCGCGACCGGCCTCTCAATATAATTCAAGCTGCTATCAACCTGAATATCTTCTAAGGGAACAACTGCTGACTCATCCACCAAACACTTCCTCAACTGAGACACATGGAAAGTGTTGTGGATCTGGCTAAGCTCTGCCGGAAGATCCAACCGATAAGCAACCCGACCCACCCGGGCCAAAACCCTGAAAGGACCAATGAACCTGGGGCCCAGCTTGCCCCTCTTCCGAAACCTGATGACACTCTTCCAAGGTGAGACCTTCAGAAGGACCATATCGCCTACCTGGAACTCCAAGTCTGAACGTCTCCTGTCGGCGTAGCTCTTCTGCCGACTCTGCGCAGTCTGCAGTCTACTACGAACCGGCTGAATCAACTCAGTCGTCTTGAGCACCACCTCCGTGCTCCCAATGACTCGCTGACCAACCTCGCCCCAACAAATTGGGGTCCTGCACTTCCTCCCATAAAGCATCTCAAAGGGAGGTCGATCAATGCTCGCATGATAACTGTTGTTATACGAAAATTCCGATAACGGAAGATACGTATCCCAACTACCACCGAAGTCTAGCACACATTCCCGGAGCATGTCCTCAAGAGTCTGAATCGTCCTCTCACTCTGCACGTCTGTCTGAGGATGGAAAGCGGTGCTGAAATGGAGACGAGTACCCATCTCGTCATGAAACCACTTCCAGAATCTGGATGTAAAACGGACGTCTCGATCTGACACCACCGATACCGGCACTCCATGACATGCAACTATCTCCTGCACATAGATATCGACTAACTTTTCAACCGATATGCTCTCCTAGATCGGTATGAAATGAGCACTCTTAGTCAACCGATCCACTACCACCCAAATCAAATCTACCCCACGTGTGGCCCTGGGAAGCTTGGTGATAAAATCCATGGTGATGTCCTCCCATTTCCACACGGGAATGTCTAACGGCTACATCTTGCCGTGAGGCCTCTGGTGTTCTACCTTGACCTTCCTGCAGGTCAGGCACCTCTCTACATACCAAGCAACATCCCGCTTTATGCAGGGCCACCAATAATCGGGTCGAAGATCTCTATACATCTTCGTCGCCCCTGGGTGGATAGAAAATCGAGACTTATGAGCCTCGTCCATCAACACCTGCTGTACTCCGCCTCCGTACGGTACCCATACTCTCCCATGAAGGGTCAACAACCCCCGACTATCATAATCAAACGAAGCTACTCGGCCCACTATCCTCTCACACTTCTGCCTCTCCTCCTTGAGGCCCTCAACATGAGCCTTCCTGATCCATTCCAACAACGGAGTAATCACTGTCATCCTCAAACATCGGTCTCTGATAGGGGCTGCTTTCACCTTTTGGCTCAAAGCGTCGGCCACTACGTTGGCCTTCCCTGGATGGTAAAGGATTTCACAATCATAATCCTTCAGCACATCCAACCACCTCCTCTGCCTCATGTTTAGACTCGGCTGATCCATAAGGTATCTCAAACTCTTGTGATCCGTGTAGATGGTACAACGAACCCCATAAAGGTAATGTCTCCAAATCTTGAGGGCAAACACCACTGCCCCTAGCTCTAAATCGTGGGTAGGATAGTTAGCCTCGTGAGGCTTCAACTGTCTCGAGGCGTAAGCTATCACATGCCCCCACTACATCAATATTGCTCCCATACCTGTGATTGAGGCATCACAGTAGACTACAAAATCCTCTATTCCCTTTGGCAGGGTAAGGATCAGAGCCTCGCACAACCTCTGCCTGAGGGTCTTAAATGCCGCCTACTGCTCAGGCCCCCAACGAAACACCACCGACTTCCTAGTCAGTCGGGTGAGCGGTACTGCTATCTTGGAGAAATCCTGAATGAATCTTCTGTAATACCTTGCCAATCCTAGGAAGCTCCGAATCTCGGATGGAGACTTCGGGACCACCCACTGCATCACGGCCTCTATCTTGGCCGGATCTACCAAGATACCATTCTGGTTGATGAGATGACCTAGGAACTGCACCTCACGCAACTAGAACTCTCACTTGGAGAACTTTGCGAAAAGTATCTCCCTTCTCAAAACTTCTAGCACCTCCCTCAGGTGCTCCTCATGCTACTCCTGAGTCTTGGAATATACCAAGATATCATCTATGAATACTATCACAGACCGATCCAGCATCGGTCTGCATACGCGATTCATGAGATCCATGAATGCGGCTGGAGCATTAGTGAGCCCAAAAGGCATCACCATGAACTCATAATGACCATAACGGGTCCTGAAAGCGGTCTTTTGCACATCTTCACCTCTAACTCGCATCTGGTGATATCCGGGGCGTAAATCGATCTTGGAGAACCAAGACGCCCCCTGAAGCTGATCAAACAAATCATCTATCCTCGGGAGGGGGTAACAGTTCTTCACTGTTACCTTATTCAACTCCTTCTTCTTCACAAATAGGATCGGCGCTCCTCAAGGTGAACTACTCGGCCGAATAAAACCCTTGTCTAGCAACTCCTGCAGCTGCGTAGACAACTCCTGCATCTCATGGGGAGCTAGCCGGTACGGTGCCTTAGCTATCGGAGCCGCACCAGGAATTAGGTCGATCCCAAACTTGACCTGCCTCTCAGGAGGTATACCCGGTAAATCCTCTAGGAATACATCCGGAAAGTCTCGCACTACCGGAACATCATCAACTGTCATCTTTCCCTTCTCCCGGGCATCCAAGACATAAGCTACATAACCGGCGCAACCCTGCTGAAAATAGCGCCTCGCCCTCGTGGTTGAACAAAAAGCTGGTCCACACTGTCCCTGAATCACTAACTCTCCCCCACTGGGAGTGCGAACCCTCACTAGCTGCAACTCGCAATCAATCACTGCCCCGTTGGGACTCAACCAATCCATGCCCACTATAACCTTATTCCCTCGCAGGGGAATAGGGACCAAATCCACCGAAAACTACTCGTCGAACAACTGAAGTGAACATCCTCTATGCACCCTGGCGACCCTCATGGTCCTATCATCTGCTATCTCGACCTCTAGTGGACAATCCAGCTCCCCTGGAGCTCTACTAAATCTCTTGCTAAGCGCTAGCGATACAAACGATCGGGTAGCCCCTGAATCAAATAATACTGTAGCAGAAATGCCGTTCACAGAGAACGACCCTATACAAAACATATAACCATAAGCAATAATTAATAATAATATAGAGATGAAGGGAAGATACATACCCGTCACCACATCAGGAGTCGCCTGCACCTCCTCTGCTGTCATCTGAAAAGCTCTACTCTTTGACACTGGTGCCTCTGCTCGGCCTTGTCGGCCATCTGTAATCCTCAAAGTAGCAGGGGCAGGTGCAACCACCTTCCCTGCTGCAGCTAAACTCGGACACTGGGACTTTTTATGTCCCCTCTGATTGCACTGAAAGCAAATCAAATCTGATGTTGCAATAGCGGTAGCAGGAGCCGTACAATCCCTGCTCAAATGCCCAGTCCGACCGCACTTGTAGCAGCCGGAACTCCCTGCCTTGCACACCCCATCGTGCAATCTCCCACACTTTCCACATCGACTGTGGCTCTACTGACTCTTGGATCTGTGATCTGAAACCTTGGGCTTTTTACCCGAACTGCCTGTACCCGAAACCACCTCCGGTTTCCTCTTCTTCTCCATCTCAAGGTCAATCTCCCTCTCTCGGGCCCTAGAAATCATGTCATCCAGCGTTTTACAACTGGACCGGCTCACAAACTGGCGGATATCGCTCTGCAACATCTCATGATAACGGGCCTTCTTCATTTCCTCATCGGCTGCATACTGAGGAACGAGAAGAGCCCTCTCTCTGAATTTGGCGGTGATCTCCGCCACGGTCTCTGTAGTCTGGGTGAGGTCCTAAAACTCCCTGGCTAACTGTTGCACCTCGATAACCGGTGCAAACTCCGCCCTGAACCTGGTGGAGAAATCAGCCCAGGTCATGGCATCTAACGTTGCATCATCTCCAATGGTATGTCCGACCTCCTCCCACCAATCCCATGCCCTGTCCTTCAGAAGACAGGAAGCCAATCTAACCTTGTCCCCCTCGGGACACCTGCTCGTGCGGAAAGCGTTGGCCACATCCGCCAACCATCTAGTACTCGCTATGGGGTCCCGTGCCCCGTGGTAATCTAGAGCTCCACATTCCCTAAACTCCCTGAACGTAAGTGTGCGCGACCCCATCATGGCCGCCACCTCGGCATGGAAGGTGCCCAATCTTTCATCCATCAGCTCTAGAATACCCTCCTTGATCAAACCGAAGATCACAGGAGTTTGCTCCAGTATGATACGAGTAATCTCAGAAGAAAGAAACTCTCTGGTCTTCTCATCCAACTGTCGGGCCTCCGAGCCTGATCCTGATCCCCCTCCAGCACCTGAACTGCCGACGGCTAGCCTCGAACGCAAAACTACCATTCTGAAACAAATCATAGAAATCATCAGAAAACTGAAATATCTCAAGGGATCATTGATACCAATACTAGTTTCCTGGTCTTATCTCAGCCTTCCTTGATTCGAGTACGGATCCTCTGCTTTCAGTAGTACGGGCCCATACTACCTTCCAGATCTATCCGTACTTTCCTCAAGAACTGCCTTGACTCCACCAAGTCACTTCTACTACTACTGATCTCTGCTACTCTCATCCTAGGCTTGCCGTAGGGAAATCTCTGACTCCATTCAAAACAGTCCTCAGCTGCTGAAGGCCTCCTTGTAATAATAATTAGTCATCACCTGAATACCATCACATGTGATGAGACTCAGATAATCCTTCGAGTAAAAGACTCGTCCCTACAACGGTTAGACTCAAACAAGAGCTGCGCAATAGGGCTAAATCCAACACTCTGAGATTATTCAACCCTGATCACATGTGATGTGATGTATTCACCTAATGGCTAACTCCCATCACTCAGAGTCCCACAAAGCACAAAGCACACAGCATTTGGATACACGAAACTACTCAAGCAAATCTATTCTCATAACGAGATATTGTACTAGCATACAATGCTAAGCTCATACTATCAGGCATAACCTAAACAGGCTATCCTACTATTGTCTACTCAATACTAGCATGCAAATTTCGTAAAGCTGAAACACATATAGCAGGCACATAAGGCATCCTCCTAGATCCTTAGTCCTATTCTAGCATGTTGTTCTACTAAAATTAAAATTGGCAGTCATAACATAACTTGTATGGGTAATTTGGGAGTACTTACTTGAGCTTGGTTGATCGCATACGCCACACCATTTTCCTTTTATAAAAACTCTTCTTCTTTCTAAGTTCTTTTTCAAAAATCATTTTCAAAAACATTTTTCTTTTGAAAATCTTTACCGTTTCCTTAGTTTGAGTTCAGACACACCCGAAAGTGTATCCAAATCCCTCAAACCAAGGCTCTGATAACAACTTGAAACATCCCAAAATACGACCCAAAATTTTTTGTTTAACAATTACTAAAAACACTAAGATAATATCATAAAATAGAATTCATACGTCAATATCTCAAAACAGTAGCAAAGTGTTATGTAGAACTGTATCAAAACTGTATCAAATCACAATTATGAAAAACTAAAAACATCTCCCAGGACAACTGAAACTGTGGTGT
The DNA here is from genome assembly GCF_052625555.1 of Lactuca saligna. Lineage (NCBI taxonomy): Eukaryota > Viridiplantae > Streptophyta > Magnoliopsida > Asterales > Asteraceae > Lactuca > Lactuca saligna. The sequence continues at coordinate 187,131,948 of NC_136417.1, read as the reverse complement.
ATGCGATGCCATCAACCCGAGCTCTTCCCTTTGCTTGCGGAAGTACCTGAAACCAAAACTGAAATTGTAAGCACAAAGCTTAGTGAGCTCCCCCAAACTACCACATACCATACAATACATATAAACACATACTGGGCCTTGCCCACTGCATCGGACCGAAGTCCGGAAACTGCATCGGACCGAATTCCGGAACTAACTAGGGCCTTGCCCTCTGCATCGGACCGAAGTACGGAACTACTGAGGCCTTGCCTCCTGCATCGGACCGCAATCCAGAACTAACTGCATCGAACCGAAGTCCAGAACTGACTGCATCGGACAGAAGTCTCGAACAACTGAACATAACATATCATAAACATATCAACTAGCATGAACACATAAACTACATTAGGCTGTAACCCGGAACACATAACACATAAATCCTGTCTGAGCCACGAAGGTATCAAACATACTAAAATATGCATCGGACCGAAGTCCGGAAACTACTACTAGCTAAACGGGCCGACATTGTGGCCTTAGACCCGTTCCTACTGGAAGGAAACTCACCTCGTGATCTGGCTGCTGAGTGTATGGCTCTGGAAGCTATCTACTGCTGCTCCGGTATCTCCCCGGCTACAATTCCACAAATACACTCAATCAAATACTAATAACTGCATTGGGGTAAAATGACTCTTTTACCCCTGGCTAAAGTCAACTCTCCTGGTCAAAGTCAACTCTTCTGGTCAAAATTAACTTACAATTGACCTAACTCGCCGAGTTGGGCCGCCAACTCGCCGAGTCCCTACTTTCATTTCTCAACCCTGCTCGCTGCTACTTGTCGAGTATGGCATAAACTCGACGAGTTCCCATTTGATTCTAAAACTCAGGCTATCTGCATCCGACTCGCCGAGTTGTATCAACAACTCGACGAGTTGTTCTTGAATCTAAGAAGATTGTCTCAGACTAGTCGAGTTGTATGAACAACTCATCGAGTCCCTCCATTACTGAGTCTAACCTTTGACTCACTGAGTCCATGCTACTGCTTACTGGTCCCCACTCGGAATCACTCAAAGGGGAAAGATCGGGGACTCGCGACTCGACTCGCTGAGTCCGAAGAACGACTCGCCGAGTCACATGCATGCAGTTACTAAAAACTCGATTCTGCTTAAAACCACTGCATACAATTTATAGATTTGAGTTTCTAAGGCTGGTTTACCATGTAAAGTTTCCAACTTTACATGTACATATGCATGAAAAAGGATATAAAGGCTAAAAAGGCACTTAGAAGAGTAGATCTAGGGCTATCATGCAAAATGGCTCCATAAAGGTGATAGATCTATTTTTTTGGAACTGAAACATGGCTAGATCCGAAGGCTAATCAATCTAATGTGATCTCTCTACTATGAACAAGCCAAGGAATGGATAAAATGGGCTAAATATGCTTATAAAGGAGAATCAATCATAGAAATAGAAGGAATCCGATTATTACCTCAATAAACTCTGAAATGGGTGCAAGACCTTGGATCTTCTTCTTCTCCTTTGGATCTAGCCTCCTTCTTCTCTTCAAAACTTCAAGATTCACACAAGAAATGCTCAAAAACTCAAGGGAATGGTTAGGGTTTGCTAAATGATGCTTTGAGGGTGAAGGAGACGAGTTTGGGGCTCATATGATGGTTTAAATAGGGTGCAAACCCGGGGATTTAGGGTTTCTACCTGGCAGGCGGACTCGCCAAGTCCCGAATATGGACTCGCTGAGTCGCCGATCTACACGTTGCTCAAGATCCCGTCTCTACTCGACGAGTCGGGCAATAGACTCGCCGAGTCCCTCTGCAAACTTCTAAATAAATAATATAAAAACAACATACCATAGACGAGTCGTTACATACGTGCATCCGTCCCCCGCATCTAATGCTTCTCTACGCCCTACGTATACCAAAGCTATGCCCAGCGTACGTCTTATGGGCACCCCAATTCCTCTGCCCATTTGCTAAAAGTTCACTCAACTAGTCCTTCTATGAACAGTTAGCCCATCAATTAATTAAGAAATATTTAATAACCATTACCTAAAGTGATGGTCCTTACAAGGTGTGGATACCTTCCTTGTCACAATGCATTTTAAATTCGTGAGGGCAGCAGATCCCATAAGAACTATGCAGTTAAGCGTGCCAGGGCAAGTGCAATCCAGGGATGTTTGACCCCTATGAAGTTTTCGTTTCGGGAGCCCAAAGCAGACAATATTGTGATACATGCCAGAGGGGGATGATACAAATGGTATCAAAGTTGGAAGTGTGCATTGGTCGGTCATTCGAGGAAGATTAAGCCTGGTAAAGCTCGGCATGGATGGTCTATCATGGAGTCAGACCACCTCGAGAATGCAGATTTCAGACGGAACAGATGTGATCATGTTGCAAGGAATTCGTTCATTTCTGAGTTTTAGAACCATACGAAGGATGATTTAGATTGCCTGGGAAAGGTTGCGGTTATACTCGGGATTGTGGCCATGTCGTTCAGGTTATCGGGCGTGTAAGGGATGGTAAGGAATGATTTCAACAATGAAATCTAATTTAAATGGGGAAGAGTTGTAACATCCCTTTATTAAATAAATAAATGGATAAAATTAATAGACGAATAGTCGCCCTAAATTCGTAAAAAGTTATCAGTGTTTGTCAAAAGTAGCTAAATGGCGTAAATTCTGGAAATTGGAATATTTATTGAAATAATGGGGTTTGAATTGTAATAAATTATGGGAAGCAAGGACTAAAGAGTAAAATGGGGATTTAGATGGTAAGGATTAGAGAAGGAAGGATTGAATATGTCAAAATTGAGATCGTAAGGGCAGCATATCCCATAAGAACTCTGCAGTTAAGAGTGCCCAGGGGAAAGCAATCCAGGGATGGGTGACCCCCTGGGAAGTTGTCGTGTTGGGAGCCCAAAGTGGACAATATTATGATACGTTCTAGAGGGGGATGTTACATCAAAGACTCAATCTTTTCCATTCTAAGTTGGTAGATCTTGGATTTTGGTCCCTTTTCTTCATACTTTATGGATTTTGGAAGGTAGGATCTCATAAAGTTTGCAACTTTGTGAATCCCCATGCCATTTGGAGTATTTGGCCCTTGAAGTAGAATTGAGTTTTGACGCGATGCATAGAATCGTGACCCTTTTTACCCTTGTTTTGACCTAATAAGAGTTCAAGGCATGCATTGGACATGCATGCCTGAAAAGCATGAATTTTTATGATGGAAATTATGCTAGAAACGCTTCTAGATTTGTTGGTCAATAGATTTTCTAGTTTAAGTGCTCATTGATTAAGCCATGTCATATTTTTTTTCCCTATTTAGACCTTGGAATGGGATCTCTATCTCTTAGAGGGTCTATAGGGATAAACTTGGAAACTTTATCCACTTAGACCTTAGAAAGGACTAGATCTGAGTTTTAGATCACTTGAAGTTGGAAAGGAAGTGACTTAATGGTTTAAGTTGCCCATGACTAGTCCCCATGGCGTAGCTCAGGTCACCATGGCATGGCGACTGGGTCGAGGCTCGTTTGTTTTGTCGTTTAGTAGCCACAGTGTGGCCAAGGATGGCCATGACGTGGCAACCAGTTGTAATTGACTTTGACTCTTAACCGTTGATGTTGACCAAGTTTGACCTAAGGGTATTTCGGGTATTTTGAGGTGTATTTTATATTGGTCACTGTTGGATGAATACGTGATGGCTAGAGCTGAGATCCAGAGCAGTTACCTATTTAGCTATCTGTTTGGTCTAAGAAGTCAGTTTTCCATATTTTAGTCATGGGTCGAAGTCTCCAATGCTGGCCCACTAGGTTATGTATCCTAGTATAGAGGATACTGCTTTGTTGTAATGATATGTTAGATCTTTGTTATGGTATATAGGATGTTGATATGTGGTAGTGATATGTAGATCTGCTTGTTTGTATAACTAGTTATATGATTATATGTTTGTTAGATACATGTTGTATGTTATGTATATGTCAACATGGTATGGTTGGTTTGAGGCAATCCTGCTCTTTACGAAAGAAAACAAACTTGGGAGAAAGTCGGACATAAGTTGTGGGTCAATAAGGCAAACCAGACTTAAGTTGTGGGCTCGAGAGCAAGCCAAACATAAGTTGTGGGCTAGTAAGGCAAACCGGACTTATGTTGTGGGCTTAGGAGCAAGCTACACATGAGTTGTGGACCGGAAAGCAAGCCAGACTCATGTTGTGAGCTCGGGGTTAATCCAGTCTGTTAGTTGTGGACCTAGTATGTATGTTTTTATATGTTTGTGTGGTAGTATTTTGGGGGAACTCACTAAGCTTCATGCTTACAGTTTTAGTTTATTGTTTCATGCACTTCAAATGATTGTGGAAAGGCGAAAGCGTGATTGTGCACCTCTTATGTTATTGGATGTTGGCATATTCTAATTTATTAATTATACTTTTGAAACAATGTTTTGGTACATAGTTATTGTCTTGGTGTATTTTTGGAAAAAAAGATTTACTCTAATTTTTGGTATGTAACACCTTCAATTCTTTGTTTGATATCACACTTCCTTCTTCATTAAAAAGAATTTGATTCCCAGTTCCAAAGACAAGTTGAGATATGCTTATAAAGTTGTGCTTCAAACCTTCGACATAAGCAACCTTGTTCACAGTAAACTTCCCATTCTCCATCTTTCCATATCCTTTCACTTTGCAGTTTTGATTGTTCCCAAACTTCACAACTCCAGCATTCTCTAATTTCCTATGATCCCTACGATTCTCTTTCTTTCCAGTCATGTGGCACGAACACCCACTATCAATGTACCATTTTTCTTCATATTGCTCTTCACATAGAACCTACAATCATTTAGAGAGATTTAGGTTCCCAAGGCTTTTTGGGTCGTTAGACATTAGTGTGAAAAGTTTCATGCAATGTCGAATTGAGAATCCAACCACAAACGTTTATTTTTATTTTGTTAATTAAATCAACTTCATTTGATTTAGGCACATAAATATAATCGTTCAATATCAAAGTTTCAACTTTGTTTTCCTTTTTCAACCCTTTTCTCAGAAAAATCAACTTTCTTGTTTATTTTAACTTCTTGTCATTTGGATTGCTTTGTTAGTGATTCATGCGACAAATTACTTGCACTCGTTGATTCATTTTAGTAATTCTCATAAGCATTTTGGATTTGTTCTTGAGAATAATCTTTTGATTGAAATTTATTTCCTTTTCCTTCAAACCAATGATTAATTTCTTCATCTCATTTTTTCCTTTGACGAATGAAGCTTTTGATTTGTGCAATGAAGATCGATTTGGAAATCATGGACCATCAGGTTTATATGAGACATTTTTTTTCATGACATGTGTTGATTTTGAAGAACTCGTTTGTGAAAAAGATTTTTGTGATCTTTGTTGAAAACAATTTTGTTATCGATTTTAATATACAAAATGAGACTCCTTTTGAAAATCATAACCTTTTTGCGAAAAATCTTTTTGAACATTTCTCTAAAAATGATTTTGTTGTTTCATTTTTACATTTTGAACAACTTTCGACTTTTTGTTCTCACATTTTTATTGACTTCTTTGTGAAAAACTTTTGAAGTTTCTTTTGAAAAATGAGTTTATGATGGTTGAGCAAAGTTCTTTGCTTGTGATTGTGGTTATTTTCGTTTTAATTTATTTTCCTTTTGAAAATCTCTTTTTTCCTTCCAATAAGCTTTGTTTTAAGCTTTCTTTTTGAAAAGTTCTTCTTTCAAATTAGATTTTTCAAGATTTTGTGTCTTTGCCTTTTGATTCTTCAACACAAAAAAGTTGAGATATGCTTATAAAGTTGTGCTTCAAACAGGTTGACATATGCTTATAAAGTTCTTTTTGAAAATCTCTTTTTTCCCAGTTCCAAAGACAAGTTGAGATATGCTTATAAAGTTGTGCTTCAAACCTTCGACATAAGCAACCTTGTTCACAGTAAACTTCCCATTCTCCATCTTTCCATATCCTTTCACTTTGCACTTTTGATTGTTCCCAAACTTCACAACTCCAGCATTCTCTAATTTCCTAAAATCCCTATGATTCTCTTTCTTTCCAGTCATGAGGCACGAACACCCACTATCAATGTACCAGTTTTCATCATATTGCTCTTCACATAGAACCTACAATCATTTAGAAAGATTTAGGTTCCCAAGGCTTTTTGGGTCGTTAGACATTAGTGTAAAAAGTTTTATGCTATGTCGAATGGAGAATCCAACCATAAACTTTTATTTTTATTTTGTTAATTAAATCAACTTCATTTGATTTAGGCACATAAATATAATCGTTCAATATCAAAGTTTCAACTTTGTTTTCCTTTTTCAACCCTTTTCTCAGAAAAATCAACTTTCTCTTTTATTTTAACTTCTTGTCATTTGGATGGCTTTGTTAGTGATTCATGCGACAAATTACTTACACTCATTGATTCATTTTAGTAATTCTCATAAGCATTTTGGATTTGTTCTTGAGAATAATCTTTTGATTGAAATTTATTTCCTTTTCCTTCAAACCAATGATTAAAATTCTTCATCTCATTTTTTTCCTTTGACGAATGAAGCTTTTGATTTGTGCAATGAAGATCGATTTGGAAATCATGGACCATCAGGTTTATATGAGACATTTTGTTTCATGACATGTGTTGATTTTGAAGAACTCGTTTGTGAAAAGGATTTTTGTGATCTTTGTTGAAAACAATTTTGTTATCGATTTTGATATCCAAAATGAGACTCCTTTTGAAAATCATTACCTTTTTGCGAAAACTCTTTTTGAACATTTCTCTAAAAATGTTTTTGTTGTTTCATTTTTACATTTTGAACAACTTTCGACTTTTTGTTCTTACATTTTTATTGACTTCTTTGTGAAAAACTTTTGAAGTTTCTTTTGAAAAATGAGTTTATGATGGTTGAGAAAAGTTCTTTGCTTGTGCTTGTGGTTATTTTTGTTTTAATTTATTTTCCTTTTGAAAATCTCTTTTTTCCTTCCAATAAGCTTTGTTTTAAGCTTTCTTTTTGAAAATTTCTTATTTCAAATTAGATTTTTCAAGATTTTGTGTCTTTGCCTTTTGATTCCTCAACACAAAAAAGTTGAGATATGCTTATAAAGTTGTGCTTCAAACAAGTTGACATATGCTTATAAAGTTCTTTTTGAAAATCTCTTTTTTCCCAGTTCCAAAGACAAGTTGAGATATGCTTATAAAGTTGTGCTTCAAACCTTCGACATAAGCAACCTTGTTCACAGTAAACTTCCCATTCTCCATCTTTCCATATCCTTTCACTTTGCACTTTTGATTGTTCCTAAACTTCACAACTCCAGCATTCTCTAATTTCCTAAAATCCCTATGATTCTCTTTCTTCCCAATCATGTGGCACGAACACCCACTATCAATGTACCAGTTTTCTTCATATTGCTCTTCACATAGAACCTACAATCATTTAGAGAGATTTAGGTTCCCAAGGTTTTTTGGGTCGTTAGACATTAGTGTAAAAAGTTTTATGCTATGTCGAATTGAGAATCCAACCACAAACTTTTATTTTTATTTTTTTAATTAAATCAACTTCATTTGATTTAGGCACATAAATATAATCGTTCAATATCAAATTTTCAACTTTGTTTTCTTTTTTCAACCCTTTTCTCAGAAAAATCAACTTTCTTGTTTATTTTAACTTCTTGTCATTTGGATGGCTTTGTTAGTGATTCATGCGACAAATTACTTGCACTCGTTGATTCATTTTAGTAATTCTCATAAGCATTTTGGATTTGTTCTTGAGAATAATCTTTTGATTGAAATTTATTTCCTTTTCCTTCAAACCAATGATTAATTTCTTCATCTCATTTTTTCCTTTGACGAATGAAGCTTTTGATTTGTGCAATGAAGATCGATTTGGAAATCGTGGACCATCAGGTTTAAATGAGACATTTTGTTTCATGACATGTGTTGATTTTGAAGAACTCGTTTGTGAAAAGGATTTTTGTGATCTTTGTTGAAAACAATTTTGTTATCGATTTTGATATCCAAAATGAGACTCCTTTTGAAAATCATTACCTTTTTGCGAAAAATCTTTTTGAACATTTCTTTAAAAATGATTTTGTTGTTTCATTTTTACATTTTGAACAACTTTCGACTTTTTGTTCTCACATTTTTATTGACTTCTTTGTGAAAAACTTTTGAAGTTTCTTTTGAAAAATGAGTTTATGATGGTTGAGAAAAGTTCTTTGCTTGTGCTTGTGGTTATTTTTGTTTTAATTTATTTTCCTTTTGAAAATCTCTTTTTTCCTTCCAATAAGCTTTGTTTTAAGCTTTCTTTTTGAAAATTTCTTATTTCAAATTAGATTTTTCAAGATTTTGTGTCTTTGCCTTTTGATTCCTCAACATAAAAAAGTTGAGATATGCTTATAAAGTTGTGCTTCAAACAAGTTGACATATGCTTATAAAGTTCTTTTTGAAAATCTCTTTTTTCCCAGTTCCAAAGACAAGTTGAGATATGCTTATAAAGTTGTGCTTCAAACCTTCGACATAAGCAACCTTGTTCACAGTAAACTTCCCATTCTCCATCTTTCCATATCCTTTCACTTTGCACTTTTGATTGTTCCTAAACTTCACAACTCCAGCATTCTCTAATTTCCTAAAATCCCTATGATTCTCTTTCTTTCCAGTCATGTGGCACGAACACCCACTATCAATGTACCAGTTTTCTTCATATTGCTCTTCACATAGAACCTATAATCATTTAGAGAGATTTAGGTTCCCAAGGCTGTTTGGGTCGTTAGACATTAGTGTAAAAAGTTTTATGTTATGTCGAATTGAGAATCCAACCACAAACTTTTATTATTATTTTGTTAATTAAATCAACTTCATTTGATTTAGGCACATAAATATAATCGTTCAGTATCAAATTTTCAACTTTGTTTTCTTTTTTCAACCCTTTTCTCAGAAAAATCAACTTTCTTGTTTATTTAAACTTCTTGTCATTTGGATGGCTTTGTTAGTGATTCATGCGACAAATTACTTGCACTCGTTGATTCATTTTAGTAATTCTCATAAGCATTTTGGATTTGTTCTTGAGAATACGCTTTTGATTGAAATTTATTTCCATTTCCTTCAAACCAATGATTAAAATTCTTCATCTCATTTTTTCCATTGACGAATGAAGTTTTTGATTTGTGCAATGAAGATCGATTTGGAAATCATGGACCATCAGGTTTAAATGAGACATTTTGTTTCATGACATGTGTTGATTTTGAAGAACTCGTTTGTTAAAAGGATTTTTGTGATCTTTGTTGAAAACAATTTTGTTATCGATTTTGATATCCAAAATGAGAATCCTTTTGAAAATCATTACCTTTTTGCGAAAAATCTTTTTGAACATTTCTTTAAAAATGATTTTGTTGTTTCATTTTTACATTTTGAACAACTTTCGACTTTTTGTTCTCACATTTTTATTGACTTCTTTGTGAAAAACTTTTGAAGTTTCTTTTGAAAAATGAGTTTATGATGGTTGAGAAAACTTCTTTTCTTGTGATTGAGGTATTTTTGTTTTAATTTATTTTCCTTTTGAAAATCTCTTTTTTCCTTCCATTAAGCTTTGTTTTAAGCTTTCTTTTTGAAAGTTCTTCTTTCAAATTAGATTTTTCAAGATTTTGTGTCTTTGCCTTTTGATTCATCAACACAAACAAGTTGAGATATGCTTTGTGCTTCAAACAAGTTGACATATGCTTATAAAGTTCTTTTTGAAAATCTCTTTTTTCCCAGTTCCAAAGACAAGTTGAGATATGCTTATAAAGTTGTGCTTCAAACCTTCGACATAAGCAACCTTGTTCACAGTAAACTTCCCATTCTCTATCTTTCCATATCCTTTCACTTTGCACTTTTGATTGTTCCCAAACTTCACAACTCCAGCATTCTCTAATTTCCTAAAATCCCTATGATTCTCTTTCTTTCCAGTCATGTGGCACGAACACCCACTATCAATGTACCAGTTTTCTTCATATTGCTCTTCACATAGAACCTACAATCATTTAGAGAGATTTAGGTTCCCAAGGCTTTTTGGGTCGTTAGACATTATTGTAAAAAGTTTTATGCTATGTCGAATGGAGAATCCAACCATAAACTTTTATTTTTATTTTGTTAATTAAATCAACTTCATTTGATTTAGGCACATAAATATAATCGTTCAATATCAAAGTTTCAACTTTGTTTTCCTTTTTCAACCCTTTTCTCAGAAAAATCAACTTTCTCTTTTATTTTAACTTCTTGTCATTTGGATGGCTTTGTTAGTGATTCATGCGACGAATTACTTACACTCATTGATTCATTTTAGTAATTCTCATAAGCATTTTGGATTTGTTCTTGAGAATACGCTTTTGATTGAAATTTATTTCCTTTTCCTTCAAACCAATGATTAAAATTCTTCATCTCATTTTTTCCATTGACGAATGAAGTTTTTGATTTGTGCAATGAAGATCGATTTGGAAATCATGGACCATCAGGTTTAAATGAGACATTTTGTTTCATGACATGTGTTGATTTTGAAGAACTCGTTTGTGAAAAGGATTTTTGTGATCTTTGTTGAAAACAATTTTGTTATCGATTTTGATATCCAAAATGAGAATCATTTTGAAAATCATTACCTTTTTGCGAAAAATCTTTTTGAACATTTCTTTAAAAATGATTTTGTTGTTTCATTTTTACATTTTGAACAACTTTCGACTTTTTGTTCTCACATTTTTATTGACTTCTTTGTGAAAAACTTTTGAAGTTTCTTTTGAAAAATGAGTTTATGATGGTTGAGAAAAGTTCTTTTCTTGTGATTGAGGTATTTTTGTTTTAATTTATTTTCCTTTTGAAAATCTCTTTTTTCCTTCCATTAAGCTTTGTTTTAAGCTTTCTTTTTGAAAGTTCTTCTTTCAAATTAGATTTTTCAAGATTTTGTGTCTTTGCCTTTTGATTCATCAACACAAACAAGTTGAGATATGCTTATAAAGTTGTGCTTCAAACAAGCTAACATATGCTTATAAAGTTCTTTTTGAAAATCTCTTTTTTCCCAGTTCCAAAGACAAGTTGAGATATGCTTATAAAGTTGTGCTTCAAACCTTCGACATAAGCAACCTTGTTCACAGTAAACTTCCCATTCTCCATCTTTCCATATCCTTTCACTTTGCACTTTTGATTGTTCCCAAACTTCACAACTCCAGCATTCTCTAATTTCCTAAAATCCCTATGATTCTCTTTCTTTCCAGTCATGTGGCACGAACACCCACTATCAATGTACCAGTTTTCTTCATATTGCTCTTCACATAGAACCTACAATCATTTAGGGAAATTTAGGTTTCCAAGGCTTTTTGGGTCATTAGACATTAGTGTGAAAAGTATTATGCAATGTCGAATTGAGAATCCAACCACAAACTTTTATTTTTATTTTGTTAATTAAATCAACTTCATTTGATTTAGGCACATAAATATAATCGTTCAATATCAAAGTTTCAACTTTGTTTTCTTTTTTCAACCCTTTTCTCAGAAAAATCAACTTTCTTGTTTATTTTAACTTCTTGTCATTTGGATTGCTTTGTTAGTGATTCATGCGACAAATTACTTGCACTCGTTGATTCATTTTAGTAATTCTCATAAGCATTTTGGATTTGTTCTTGAGAATAATCTTTTGATTGAAATTTATTTCCTTTTCCTTCAAACCAATGATTAATTTCTTCATCTCATTTTTTCCTTTGACGAATGAAGCTTTTGATTTGTGCAATGAAGATCGATTTGGAAATCATGGACCATCAGGTTTATATGAGACATTTTGTTTCATGACATGTGTTGATTTTGAAGAACTCGTTTGTGAAAAGGATTTTTGTGATCTTTGTTGAAAACAATTTTGTTATCGATTTTGATATCCAAAATGAGACTCCTTTTGAAAATCATTACCTTTTTGCGAAAAATCTTTTTGAACATTTCTCTAAAAATGATTTTGTTGTTTCATTTTTACATTTTGAACAACTTTCGACTTTTTGTTCTCACATTTTTATTGACTTCTTTGTGAAAAACTTTTTAAGTTTCTTTATAAAATATGTTTATGATGGTTGAGAAAAGTTCTTTGCTTGTGCTTGTGGTTATTTTTGTTTTAATTTATTTTCCTTTTGAAAATCTCTTTTTTCCTTCCAATAAGCTTTGTTTTAAGCTTTCTTTTTAAAAATTTCTTCTTTCAAATTAGATTTTTCAAGATTTTGTGTCTTTGCCTTTTCATTCTTCAACACAAAAAAGTTGAGATGTGCTTATAAAGTTGTGCTTCAAACAAGTTAAGATATGCTTATAAAGTACTTTTTGAAAATCTCTTTTTTCCCAGTTCCAAAGACAAGTTGAGATATGCTTATAAAGTTGTGCTTCAAACCTTCGACATAAGCAACCTTGTTCACAGTAAACTTCCCATTCTCCATCTTTCCATATCCTTTCACTTTGCACTTTTGATTGTTCCCAAACTTCACAACTCCAGCATTCTCTAATTTCCTAAAATCCCTATGATTCTCTTTCTTTCCAGTCATGTGGCACGAACACCCACTATCAATGTACCAGTTTTCTTCATATTGCTCTTCACATAGAACCTACAATCATTTAGGGAAATTTAGGTTTCCATGGCTTTTTGGGTCATTAGACATTAGTGTGAAAAGTATTATGCAATGTCGAATTGAGAATCCAACCACAAGCTTTTATTTTTATTTTGTTAATTAAATCAACTTCATTTGATTTAGGCACATAAATATAATCGTTCAATATCAAATTTTCAACTTTGTTTTCTTTTTTCAACCCTTTTCTCAGAAAAATCAACTTTCTTGTTTATTTTAACTTCTTGTCATTTGGATGGCTTTGTTAGTGATTCATGCAACAAATTACTTGCACTCGTTGATTCATTTTAGTAATTCTCATAAGCATTTTGGATTTGTTCTTGAGAATAATCTTTTGATTGAAATTTATTTCCTTTTCCTTCAAACCAATGATTAAAATTCTTCATCTCATTTTTTCCTTTGACGAATGAAGCTTTTGATTTCTGCAATGAAGATCGATTTGGAAATCATGGACCATCAGGTTTATATGAGACATTTTGTTTCATGACATGTGTTGATTTTGAAGAACTCGTTTGTGAAAAGGATTTTTGTGATCTTTGTTGAAAACAATTTTGTTATCGATTTTGATATCCAAAATGAGACTCCTTTTGAAAATCATTACCTTTTTGCGAAAAATCTTTTTGAACATTTCTCTAAAAATGATTTTGTTGTTTCATTTTTACATTTTGAACAACTTTCGACTTTTTGTTCTCACATTTTTATTGACTTCTTTGTGAAAAACTTTTTAAGTTTCTTTATAAAATATGTTTATGATGGTTGAGAAAAGTTCTTTGCTTGTGCTTGTGGTTATTTTTGTTTTAATTTATTTTCCTTTTGAAAATCTCTTTTTTCCTTCCAATAAGCTTTGTTTTAAGCTTTCTTTTTAAAAATTTCTTCTTTCAAATTAGATTTTTCAAGATTTTGTGTCTTTGCCTTTTCATTCTTCAACACAAAAAAGTTGAGATGTGCTTATAAAGTTGTGCTTCAAACAAGTTAAGATATGCTTATAAAGTACTTTTTGAAAATCTCTTTTTTCCCAGTTCCAAAGACAAGTTGAGATATGCTTATAAAGTTGTGCTTCAAACCTTCGACATAAGCAACCTTGTTCACAGTAAACTTCCCATTCTCCATCTTTCCATATCCTTTCACTTTGCACTTTTGATTGTTCCCAAACTTCACAACTCCAGCATTCTCTAATTTCCTAAAATCCCTATGATTCTCTTTCTTTCCAGTCATGTGGCACGAACACCCACTATCAATGTACCAGTTTTCTTCATATTGCTCTTCACATAGAACCTACAATCATTTAGGGAAATTTAGGTTTCCAAGGCTTTTTGGGTCATTAGACATTAGTGTGAAAAGTATTATGCAATGTCGAATTGAGAATCCAACCACAAGCTTTTATTTTTATTTTGTTAATTAAATCAACTTCATTTGATTTAGGCACATAAATATAATCGTTCAATATCAAATTTTCAACTTTGTTTTCTTTTTTCAACCCTTTTCTCAGAAAAATCAACTTTCTTGTTTATTTTAACTTCTTGTCATTTGGATGGCTTTGTTAGTGATTCATGCAACAAATTACTTGCACTCGTTGATTCATTTTAGTAATTCTCATAAGCATTTTGGATTTGTTCTTGAGAATAATCTTTTGATTGAAATTTATTTCCTTTTCCTTCAAACCAATGATTAAAATTCTTCATCTCATTTTTTCATTTGACGAATGAAGCTTTTGATTTCTGCAATGAAGATCGATTTGGAAATCATGGACCATCAGGTTTATATGAGACATTTTGTTTCATGACATGTGTTGATTTTGAAGAACTCGTTTGTGAAAAGGATTTTTGTGATCTTTGTTGAAAACAATTTTGTTATCGATTTTGATATCCAAAATGAGACTCCTTTTGAAAATCATTACCTTTTTGCGAAAAATCTTTTTGAACATTTCTCTAAAAATGATTTTGTTGTTTCATTTTTACATTTTGAACAACTTTTGACTTTTTGTTCTCACATTTTTATTGACTTCTTTGTGAAAAACTTTTGAAGTTTCTTTTGAAAAATGAGTTTATGATGGTTGAGAAAAGTTCTTTGCTTGTGCTTGTGGTTATTTTTGTTTTAATTTATTTTCCTTTTGAAAATCTCTTTTTTCCTTCCAATAAGCTTTGTTTTAAGCTTTCTTTCTGAAAATTTCTTCTTTCAAATTAGATTTTTCAAGATTTTGTGTGTTTGCCTTTTGATTCTTCAACACAAAAAAGTTGAGATATGCTTATAAAGTTGTGCTTCAAACAAGTTGACATATGCTTATAAAGTTCTTTTTGAAAATCTCTTTTTTCCCAGTTCCAAAGACAAGTTGAGATATGCTTATAAAGTTGTGCTTCAAACTTTCGACATAAGCAACCTTTTTCACAGTAAACTTCCCATTCTCCATCTTTCCATATCATTTCACTTTGTACTTTTGATTGTTCCTAAACTTCACAACTCCAACATTCTCTAATTTCCTAAAATTCCTATGATTCTCTTTCTTTCCAGTCATGTGGCACGAACACCCACTATCAATGTACCAGTTTTCTTCATATTGCTCTTCACATAGAACCTACAATCATTTAGAGAGGTTTAGGTTCCCAAGGGATTTTGGGTCGTTAGACATTAGTGTAAAAAGTTTTATGCTATGTCGAATTGAGAATCCAACCACAAACTTTTATTTTTATTTTGTTAATTAAATCAACTTCATTTGATTTAGGCACATAAATATAATCGTTCAATATCAAATTTTCAACTTTGTTTTCTTTTTTCAACCCTTTTCTCAGAAAAATCAACTTTCTTGTTTATTTTAACTTCTTGTCATTTGGATGGCTTTGTTAGTGATTCATGCGACAAATTACTTGCACTCGTTGATTCATTTTAGTAATTCTCATAAGAATTTTGGATTTGTTCTTGAGAATACGCTTTTGATTGAAATTTATTTCCTTTTCCTTCAAACCAATGATTAAAATTCTTCATCTCATTTTTTCCTTTGACGAAACAAGTTTTTGATTTGGCAATGAAGATCGATTTGGAAATCATGGACCATCAGGTTTAAATGAGACATTTTGTTTCATGACATGTGTTGATTTTGAAGAACTCGTTTGTGAAAAGGATTTTTGTGATCTTTGTTGAAAACAATTTTGTTATCGATTTTGATATCCAAAATGAGACTCCTTTTGAAAATCATTACCTTTTTGCGAAAAATCTTTTTGAACATTTCTCTAAAAATGATTTTGTTGTTTCATTTTTACATTTTGAACAACTTTCGACTTTTTGTTCTCACATTTTTATTGACTTCTTTGTGAAAAACTTTTGAAGTTTCTTTTGAAAAATGAGTTTATGATGGTTGAGAAAAGTTCTTTTCTTGTGCTTGTGGTTATTTTTGTTTTAATTTATTTTCCTTTTGAAAATCTCTTTTTTCTTTCCAATAAGCTTTGTTTTAAGCTTTGTTTTTGAAAATTTCTTCTTTCAAATTAGATTTTTCAAGATTTTGTGTCTTTGCCTTTTGATTCTTCAACACAAACAAGTTGAGATGTGCTTATAAAGTTGTGCTTCAAACAAGTTGAGATATGCTTATAAAGTTCTTTTTGAAAATCTCTTTTTTCCCAGTTCCAAAGACAAGTTGAGATATGCTTATAAAGTTGTGCTTCAAACCTTCGACATAAGCAACCTTGTTCACAGTAAACTTCCCATTCTCCATCTTTCCATATCCTTTCACTTTGCACTTTTGATTGTTCCCAAACTTCACAACTCCAGCATTCTCTAATTTCCTAAAATCCCTATGATTCTCTTTCTTTCCAGTCATGTGGCACGAACACCCACTATCAATGTACCAGTTTTCTTCATATTGCTCTTCACATAGAACCTACAATCATTTAGGGAAATTTAGGTTTCCAAGGCTTTTTGGGTCATTAGACATTAGTGTGAAAAGTATTATGCAATGTCGAATTGAGAATCCAACCACAAACTTTTATTTTTATTTTGTTAATTAAATCAACTTCATTTGATTTAGGCACATAAATATAATCGTTCAATATCAAATTTTCAACTTTGTTTTCTTTTTTCAACCCTTTTCTCAGAAAAATCAACTTTCTTGTTTATTTTAACTTCTTGTCATTTGGATGGCTTTGTTAGTGATTCATGCGACAAATTACTTGCACTCGTTGACTCATTTTAGTAATTCTCATAAGCATTTTGGATTTGTTCTTGAGAATACGCTTTTGATTGAAATTTATTTCCTTTTCCTTCAAACCAATGATTAAAATTCTTCATCTCATTTTTTCCTTTGTCGAATGAAGTTTTTGATTTGTGCAATGAAGATCGATTTGGAAATCATGGACCATCAGGTTTAAATGAGACATTTTGTTTCATGACATTTGTTGATTTCGAAGAACTCGTTTGTGAAAAGGATTTTTGTGATCTTTGTTGAAAACAATTTTGTTATCGATTTTGATATCCAAAATGAGACTCCTTTTGAAAATCATTACCTTTTTGCGAAAAATCTTTTTGAACATTTCTCTAAAAATGATTTTGGTGTTTCATTTTTACATTTTGAACAACTTTCGACTTTTTGTTCTCACATTTTTATTGACTTCTTTGTGAAAAACTTTTGAAGTTTCTTTTGAAAAATGAGTTTTTGATGGTTGAGAAAAGTTCTTTGCTTGTGCTTGTCGTTATTTTTGTTTTAATTTAATTTCCTTTTGAAAATCTCTTTTTTCCTTCCAATAAGCTTTGTTTCAAGCTTTCTTTTTGAAAATTTCTTCTTTCAAATTAGATTTTTCAAGATTTTGTGTCTTTGCCATTTGATGCATCAACACAAAAAAGTTGAGATATGCTTATAAAGTTGTGCTTCAAACAAGTTGACATATGCTTATAGAGTTCTTTTTGAAAATCTCTTTTTTCCTAGTTCCAAAGACAAGTTGAGATATGCTTATAAAGTTGTGCTTCAAACCTTCGACATAAGCAACCTTGTTCACAGTAAACTTCCCATTCTCCATCTTTCCATATCCTTTCACTTTGCACTTTTGATTGTTCCTAAACTTCACAACTCCAGCATTCTCTAATTTCCTAAAATCCCTATGATTCTCGTTCTTTCCAGTCATGTGGCACGAACACCCACTATCAATGTACCAGTTTTCTTCATATTGCTCTTCACATAGAACCTACAATCATTTAGAGCGATTTAGGTTCCCAAGGCTTTTTTGGTCGTTAGACATTAGTGTAAAAAGTTTTATGCTATGTCAAATTGAGAATCCAACCACAAACTTTTATTTTTATTTTGTTAATTAAATCAACTTCATTTGATTTAGGCACATAAATATAATCGTTCAATATCAAATTTTCAACTTTGTTTTCTTTTTTCAACCCTTTTCTCAGAAAAATCAACTTTCTTGTTTATTTTAACTTCTTGTCATTTGGATGGCTTTGTTAGTGATTCATGCGACAAATTACTTGCACTCGTTGATTCATTTTAGTAATTCTCATAAGCATTTCGGATTTGTTCTTGAGAATAATCTTTTGATTGAAATTTATTTCCTTTTCCTTCAAACCAATGATTAATTTCTTCATCTCATTTTTTCCTTTGACGAATGAAGCTTTTGATTTGTGCAATGAAGATCGATTTGGAAATCATGGACCATCAGGTTTATATGAGACATTTTTTTTCATGACATGTGTTGATTTTGAAGAACTCGTTTGTGAAAAAGATTTTTGTGATCTTTGTTGAAAACAATTTTGTTATCGATTTTAATATACAAAATGAGACTCCTTTTGAAAATCATAACCTTTTTGCGAAAAATCTTTTTGAACATTTCTCTAAAAATGATTTTGTTGTTTCATTTTTACATTTTGAACAACTTTCGACTTTTTGTTCTCACATTTTTATTGACTTCTTTGTGAAAAACTTTTGAAGTTTCTTTTGAAAAATGAGTTTATGATGGTTGAGCAAAGTTCTTTGCTTGTGATTGTGGTTATTTTCGTTTTAATTTATTTTCCTTTTGAAAATCTCTTTTTTCCTTCCAATAAGCTTTGTTTTAAGCTTTCTTTTTGAAAAGTTCTTCTTTCAAATTAGATTTTTCAAGATTTTGTGTCTTTGCCTTTTGATTCTTCAACACAAAAAAGTTGAGATATGCTTATAAAGTTGTGCTTCAAACAGGTTGACATATGCTTATAAAGTTCTTTTTGAAAATCTCTTTTTTCCCAGTTCCAAAGACAAGTTGAGATATGCTTATAAAGTTGTGCTTCAAACCTTCGACATAAGCAACCTTGCTCACAGTAAACTTCCCATTCTCCATCTTTCCATATCCTTTCACTTTGCAGTTTTGATTGTTCCCAAACTTCACAACTCCAGCATTCTCTAATTTCCTATGATCCCTACGATTCTCTTTCTTTCCAGTCATGTGGCACGAACACCCACTATCAATGTACCATTTTTCTTCATATTCCTCTTCACATAGAACCTACAATCATTTAGAGAGATTTAGGTTCCCAAGGCTTTTTGGGTCGTTAGACATTAGTGTGAAAAGTTTCATGCAATGTCGAATTGAGAATCCAACCACAAACGTTTATTTTTATTTTGTTAATTAAATCAACTTCATTTGATTTAGGCACATAAATATAATCGTTCAATATCAAAGTTTCAACTTTGTTTTCTTTTTTCAACCCTTTTCTCAGAAAAATCAACTTTCTTGTTTATTTTAACTTCTTGTCATTTGGATGGCTTTGTTAGTGATTCATGCGACAAATTACTTGCACTCATTGATTCATTTTAGTAATTCTCATAAGCATTTTGGATTTGTTCTTGAGAATAATCTTTTGATTGAAATTTATTTCCTTTTCCTTCAAACCAATGATTAAAATTCTTCATCTCATTTTTTCCTTTGACGAATGAAGTTTTTGATTTGTGCAATGAAGATCGATTTGGAAATCATGGACCATCAGGTTTATATGAGACATTTTGTTTCATGACATGTGTTGATTTTGAAGAACTCGTTTGTGAAAAGGATTTTTGTGATCTTTGTTGAAAACAATTTTGTTATCGATTTTGATATCCAAAATGAGACTCCTTTTGAAAATCATTACCTTTTTGCGAAAAATCTTTTTGAACATTTCTCTAAAAATGATTTTGTTGTTTCATTTTTACATTTTGAACAACTTTCGACTTTTTGTT
Organism: Lactuca saligna; assembly: GCF_052625555.1. Lineage (NCBI taxonomy): Eukaryota > Viridiplantae > Streptophyta > Magnoliopsida > Asterales > Asteraceae > Lactuca > Lactuca saligna. The sequence goes on along the minus strand of NC_136417.1, from coordinate 187,112,173 downwards.
CTCACATTTTTATTGACTTCTTTGTGAAAAACTTTTGAAGTTTCTTTTGAAAAATGAGTTTATGATGGTTGAGAAAAGTTCTTTTCTTGTGATTGTGGTTATTTTTGTTTTAATTTATTTTCCTTTTGAAAATCTCTTTTTTCCTTCCAATAAGCTTTGTTTTAAGCTTTCTTTTTAAAAATTTCTTCTTTCAAATTAGATTTTTCAAGATTTTGTGTCTTTGCCTTTTGATTCTTCAACACAAAAAAGTTGAGATATGCTTATAAAGTTGTGCTGCAAACAAGTTGACATATGCTTATAAAGTTCTTTTTGAAAATCTCTTTTTTCCCAGTTCCAAAGACAAGTTGAGATATGCTTATAAAGTTGTGCTTTAAACCTTCGACATAAGCAACCTTGTTCACAGTAAACTTCCCATTCTCCATCTTTCCATATCCTTTCACTTTGCACTTTTGATTGTTCCCAAACTTCACAACTCCAGCATTCTCTAATTTCCTAAAATCCCTATGATTCTCTTTCTTTCCAGTCATGTGGCACGAACACCCACTATTAACGTACCAGTTTTCTTCATATTGCTCTTCACATAGAACCTACAATCATTTAGAGAGATTTAGGTTCCCAAGGCTTTTTGGGTCATTAGACATTAGTGTAAAAAGTTTTATGCTATGTCGAATTGAGAATCCAACCACAAACTTTTATTTTTATTTTGTTAATTAAATCAACTTCATTTGATTTAGGCACATAAATATAATCGTTCAATATCAAAGTTTCAACTTTGTTTTCTTTTTTCAACCCTTTTCTCAGAAAAATCAACTTTCTTGTTTATTTTAACTTCTTGTCATTTGGATGGCTTTGTTAGTGATCCATGCGACAAATTACTTGCACTCGTTGATTTATTTTAGTAATTCTCATAAGCATTTTGGATTTGTTCTTGAGAATAATCTTTTGATTGAAATTTATTTCCTTTTCCTTCAAACCAATGATTAAAATTCTTCATCTCATTTTTTACTTTGACGAATGAAGTTTTTAATTTGTGCAATGAAGATCGATTTGGAAATCATGGACCATCAGGTTTATATGAGACATTTTTTTTCATGACATGTGTTGATTTAGAAGAACTCGTTTGTGAAAAGGATTTTTGTGATCTTTGTTGAAAACAATTTTGTTATCGATTTTGATATACAAAATGAGACTCCTTTTGAAAATCATTACCTTTTTGCGAAAAATCTTTTTGACAGTTGCAGCGCCAGTAAAGGCGCCAGAGGGGCCACAAGAAGGCTAATTGCCCCCAGTTGACAGTTGCAGCGCCAGTAAAGGCGCTAGCTCCAGCGACCCTGCGGATCACGGATGGTCGGCAGTGCAAGGCAGAGGCTCCAGTGGTGAGGAGTCGGGCATTTCAGTTGACTGCCGAGGAGGCACGCGCCGCACCCGATGTGGTGACGGGTATGATTCTTCCCCTTTATATTTTTATGATGATGTTATGTTATTGATATGTGCTCTATATGTATATGTATGCCTTAGGATCGTTCCATGTGAACGGCCTCCCAGTTCAACTGTTATTTGATTCAGGAGCATCCCGATCATTCGTTTCCCTTGCACTTAGCAAGAAGTTTCATGAGCCATCGGGCGAGTTAGATTGCCCTTTGGAAGTGGAGATCGCTGACGATCGATCGGTGCGTGCATCGATGATATTCCGAGATTGTGTGCTGCGTTTGTTCGAGGAGCGCTATTTGGTAGATTTGGTTCCCATTCCGTTGCGTGGGAACAAGGTGATTATAGGCATGGATTGGCTGAGCCCCAATGGGGCGGTGATAGATTGCACGCACCAGCTAGTACGGGTCAGGACCCCAAGCGGGGGAGAGATAGTGATTCAGGGAGAGAGGCCCCAGCGAGGACCGACCTTTTGTTCCGCCGCAAGGGCGAGGCGCTATGTTCAGCAGGGTTGCGCCGGTTTTGTAGCTTACGTCTTGGATGCCCGGGTGAAGGGCAAGACGACGATTGATGATGTTCCTAATGTTCGTGACTACCCGGATGTGTTTCCCAAGGATTTGTCGGGGATACCTCCAGAGAGGCAGGTTGGGTTCAGGATCGACCTAGTTCCTGGTGCGGCTCCGATAGCCAAAGCACCGTATCGACTTGCTCCCCCTGAGATGCAGGAGTTGTCTACACAGCTTCAGGAGCTGTTAGACAAGGGTTTCATTCGGCCGAGCAGTTCGCCTTGGGGAGCGCCGATCTTATTTGTGAGGAAGAAGGATGGGTCGCATCGTATGTGCATTGATTACCGGGAGTTGAACAAAGTAACGGTGAAGAACCGTTACCCACTTCCGAGGATGGATGACTTGTTTGATCAGCTTCAAGGAGCGTCTTGGTTCTCCAAGATCGATCTACGCTCCGGTTATCATCAGATGAGGGTTAGAGATGAGGATGTACAGAAGACTGCTTTCAGGACCCGGTATGGTCATTATGAGTTCGTGGTGATGCCATTTGGGCTCACCAATGCCCCAGCCGCGTTCATGGATCTCATGAACCGCGTGTGCAGACCGATGCTGGATCGGTCGGTGATAGTATTCATAGATGACATCTTGGTATATTCCAAGACACAGGGGCAGCACGAGGAGCACCTGCGGGAGGTGTTGGAGACTTTGAGGAGGGAGAGACTTTTCGCAAAGTTCTCCAAGTGTGAGTTCTGGTTGCGCGAGGTGCGGTTTCTTGGTCATCTCGTCAACCAGAAGGGTATTTTGGTAGATCCGGCCAAGATTGAGGCCGTGATGCAGTGGGAGGTCCCGAGGTCTCCATCTGAGATTCGGAGCTTCCTAGGGCTGGCAGGGTATTATCGGAGATTTATTCAGGACTTCTCCAAGATAGCAGTGCCGCTCACCCGACTAACCAAGAAGTCGGTGGTTTTCCGTTGGGGGCCTGAGCAGCAGGCGGCATTCGAGACTCTCAGACAGAGATTGTGCGAGGCTCCGATCCTTACCTTGCCAGAGGGAGTAGAGGACTTTGTAGTCTATTGTGATGCTTCGATCACAGGTATGGGAGCAGTATTGATGTAGCGAGGCCATGTGGTAGCTTATGCCTCGAGACAGTTGAAGCCTCACGAGGCTAATTATCCTACCCACGACTTGGAGCTGGGGGCAGTTGTTTTTGCCCTCAAGATTTGGAGACATTACCTTTATGGGGTCCGCTGTACTATATACACGGATCACAAGAGTTTGCGATATCTTATGGATCAGCCGAGTTTGAACATGAGGCAGAGGAGATGGTTGGACGTGCTGAAGGACTATGACTGTGAGATCCTTTATCATCCAGGGAAGGCCAATGTGGTGGCCGACGCCCTGAGCCGCAAGGTGTCGACGGCCCCTAACAGAGATCTGTGTATGAGGATGACAGTGATCACTCCGTTGTTGGAGCGGATCAAGGAGGCTCAGATGGAGGGCCTCAAGGAGGAGAGGCAGAAGTGTGAGAGGATAGTGGGCCGAGTAGCTTCATTTGATTACGACAGTCGGGGTTTGTTGACGCTTCATGGTAGGGTGTGGGTACCGTACTGGGGTGGGGTACGGCAAGTATTGATGGACGAGGCTCATAAGTCTCGATTTTCTATCCACCCAGGAGCGACGAAGATGTATCGAGATCTTCGACCTGATTATTGGTGGCCCTGCATGAAGCGAGACGTCGCTTGGTATGTTGAGAGATGTTTGACCTGCCGGAAGGTCAAGGCAGAGCACCAGAGACCTCACAGCAAGATGCAGCCGTTAGACATTCCCGTGTGGAAATGGGAGGATATCACCATGGATTTTGTCACCAAACTCCCCAGGACCGCACGTGGAGTGGACTCGATATGGGTAGTAGTGGATCGGTTGACGAAGAGTGCTCATTTTATTCCGATTCAGGAGAGTATATCGGCGGAAAAGTTAGCCGATATCTATGTGCGGGAGATTGTGGCACGTCATGGAGTGCCGGTATCGGTGGTGTCGGACCGAGATGTTCGTTTCACGTCCAGATTCTGGAAGCGGTTCCACGACGAGATGGGTACTCGTCTCCATTTCAGCACCGCTTTCCACCCTCAGACTGACGAGCAGAGCGAGAGGACGATTCAGACTCTTGAGGACATGCTTAGGGCATGTGTTCTAGATTTTGGGGGCAGTTGGGATACGTATCTTCCGTTAGCGGAATTCTCGTATAACAACAGTTATCATGCGAGCATTGATCGACCTCCTTTTGAGATGTTATATGGAAGGAAGTGCAGGACCCCGATTTGTTGGGGCGAGGTCGGTCAGCGAGTCATAGGGAGCACCGAAGTGGTGCTCAAGACGACTGAGTTGATCCAGCAGGTCCGTAGTAGGCTGCAGACTGCGCAGAGTCGGCAGAAGAGCTACGCCGACAGGAGGCGTTCGGACTTGGAGTTCCAGGTGGGAGATATGGTTCTTCTGAAAGTCTCACCTTGGAAAGGTGTCATTCGATTCAGGAAGCGGGGCAAGTTGGGCCCAAGATTCATCGGGCCGTTCAGGGTTGTAGCCCGGGTGGGCAAGGTGGCGTATAGGCTGGATCTGCCAGCCGAGCTCAGTCAGATCCACAGCACTTTCCATGTTTCGCAGCTGCGGAAGTGCCTGGTGGACGATTCAGCGGTAGTACCGTTGGAGGATATTCAGGTTGATGACAGCTTGAATTACATTGAGCGCCCAGTCGCAATACTTGACAGGAAGTCAAAGGCTTTGAGAAACAAGAGGGTAGAACTAGTAAAGGTGCAATGGCAGCACCGCAAGGGTTCGGAATGGACTTGGGAACCGATGGATGAGATGATGGAGCATTACCCCGAGCTGTTTCAGAATCGAGCAGCAGACTTCGAGGACGAAGTCTAAAATAAGTGGGGGAGATTTGTAGCACTTGGTTTCCGATATGTGAATTTTATTTGAGCATTTCCCTATTTTAGCCTTGGACTCGGCGAGTCATAAGGTCCAACTCGCCGAGTAGGGACGAGACTCAGGACACGTTTAAGTTGGCGACTCGGCGAGTCCATATCCCGGACTCGGCGAGTCACCGCTGCTGGATGAAACCCTAAAATTCAAGGGTTTGTACCCTATTTAAACCCTCATTCCGCCCCAACCTCATCCCCATTCACCCCCAGAACTCCCAACCTCGCTTTTCCCTTATTTCCTTGAGAGATTGAAGTGTTTTTGGAGTGTTCTTGAAGATTTTGAGGAGAAAGAAGAGTAGATAAAGAAGAGGAGAAGGAGACCAGGCATCTTTGTGTCATCCCAACGTTTTCCTTGAGGTATAGCTCGTTTCCCCCCTGTTTTCAAGCTTGTAATCTCTTTTAGCTTCATAGGAGTCCTTCTTGGGCTCTTCCCCAAGCTTGTTTGTGCTTTGTGGGTTGTAATAAGCTGTTAGCCTTTAGATCTAGGCATGATTTAGTCCCTGGAACTTGGATCTAATGCCTTTATGGGGTCATATTGCATGAAAGCCCTAGATCTACCTCTTTTGGTGCACTTTGAGCCTTAAATTCCATATTGGTGAATATCTACACGTAAAGTTGGAAACTTTACGTGTGATTTGTGTCCTAGAAGCCCAGATCTGTGAATGGCATGGACTGGAATTGAGCAAATCGGCGTATTTGATGGATGCATGGCTGCGACTCAGCGAGTCGTATATGTGACTCGACGAGTCTGGTCGCGAGTCACTGGACTGGTCCCTTCATGATGTGTCGAGTTGAGCCGTGAGCCACAGGGGGTGACTCGGTGAGTTGGGAGCTGAACTCACCCATGTTAGGACTCGGCGAGTCAATGCCTTGACTCGGCGAGTCCAAGGCAATCTTCATAGATCAAGAACAGACTCGGCGAGTTGTTCATACAACTCGGCGAGTCTTAGCATATGTGTTCTTCGGATGAAGATGAACTCGACGAGTTGTTCATACAACTCGGCGAGTAGGATGAAGGAGTTGAATGACAGATTAGAAGGTGAACTCGTCGAGTCATAGCCCAACTCGACGAGTAGAATCAGGGACCCAGGACAATAGTCTGGACAGGGACTCGGCGAGTGGTGATCCACTCGGCGAGTTGGGTCAACTAAAAGTTGACTTCGAATTGACTTAGGGCTAGACCAGGGGTAAAATGGTCTTTTTACCCAAAGGACAGTTAGCAGTGTATGATTAAGTATATTGTGGGAATTACAGACGGGGAGTTTCCGGAGCAGCAGCAGTAGTAGTAGGTGATCAATTCCCACACAGACCAGCAGCTATTTCGAGGTGAGTTTCCTTCCAGTAGTAACGGGTCTAAGGCACCAAGGTCGGCCCGTATAGATGAGACGTTAGTATTATAGTGTGGGCCGAGCCCGTATCTATTAGTTGAGTTGATTATGATATATGCCAGTATGATAGCATTGTTTACACTTTTTGTCTATGCGATACTTGTATGATAAGAGTTGGCGGTTGAGTGTGGGCGAGGCCCGTATCTCTCCGAGAATGGAGTGTGGGCTAGGCCCGTATCTCCCAGATAGCGAAGTGTGGGCGGGGCCCGTATCTTCACGAGTGTGGGTGGGGCCCGTATCTCTCAGAAAGTGAGGTGTGGGCGGGGCCCGTATCTTCACGAGTGTGGGCGGGGCCCGTATCTCCTAATTGCATGTTATTTGTTAAATGCTTGTATGGTATGGGGTATTATGGGGGAGCTAACTAAGCTTTGTGCTTACGGTTTCAGTTTTGGTTTCAGGTACCTCCTCAGCTAGGGGAAAGGAGCCGGCGCGGTAGCAGCATGTCACACACACACCCTCTTCGGTTTCCGCATTTACGAGCTTTTCTGGGAATGATACTCTGATATTCCGATTAGTTGTATGTTTTGGTTTTCGGACATGGTTCAGTTTATATTATGGATGATCGGATGATGTTTTAGTTATTAATATTTTCTAAAGTAATGTTTTTAAACAAATTTTTTTGATGTGAAAATTGGGTCGTTACAATAAAGTTGTTCTTCAAACAAGTTGACATATGCTTATAAAGTTCTTTTTGAAAATCTCTTTTTTCCCAGTTCCAAAGACAAGTTGAGATATGCTTATAAAGTTGTGCTTCAAACCTTCGACATAAGCAACCTTGTTCACAGTAAACTTCCCATTCTCCATCTTTCCATATCCTTTCACTTTGCACTTTTGATTGTTCCTAAACTTCATAACTCCAGCATTCTCTAATTTCCTAAAATCCCTATGATTCTCTTTCTTTCCAGTCATGTGGCACGAACACCCACTATCAATGTACTAGTTTTCTTCATATTGCTCTTCACATAGAACCTACAATCATTTAGAGAGATTTAGGTTCCCAAGGCTTTTTGGGTCGTTAGACATTAGTGTAAAAAGTTTTATGCTATGTCGAATTGAGAATCCAGCCACAAATTTTTATTTTTATTTTGTTAATTAAATCAACTTCATTTGATTTAGGCACATAAATATAATCGTTCAATATCAAATTTTCAACTTTGTTTTCTTTTTTCAACCCTTTTCTCAGGAAAATCAACTTTCTTGTTTATTTTAACTTCTTGTCATTTGGATGGCTTTGTTAGTGATTCATGCGACAAATTATTTGCACCCGTTGATTCATTTTAGTAATTCTCATAAGCATTTTGGATTTGTTCTTGAGAATAATCTTTTGATTGAAATTTATTTCCTTTTCCTTCAAACCAATGATTAAAATTCTTCATCTCATTTTTTCCTTTGACGAATGAAGCTTTTGATTTGTGCAATGAAGACCGATTTGGAAATCATGGACCATCAGGTTTATATGAGACATTTTTTTTCATGACATGTGTTGATTTTGAAGAACTCGTTTGTGAAAAGGATTTTTGTGATCTTTGTTGAAAACAATTTTGTTATCGATTTTGATATACAAAATGAGACTCCTTTTGAAAATCATTACCTTTTTGCGAAAAATCTTTTTGAACATTTCTCTAAAAATGATTTTGTTGTTTCATTTTTACATTTTGAACAACTTTCGACTTTTTGTTCTCACATTTTTATTGACTTCTTTGTGAAAAACTTTTGAAGTTTCTTTTGAAAAATGAGTTTATGATGGTTGAGAAAAGTTCTTTGCTTGTGATTGTGGTTATTTTCGTTTTAATTTATTTTCCTTTTGAAAATCTCTTTTTTCCTTCCAATAAGCTTTGTTTTAAGCTTTCTTTTTGAAAATTTCTTCTTTCAAATTAGATTTTTCAAGATTTTGTGTCTTTGCCTTTTGATTCTTCAACACAAACAAGTAAAACTTATCATAACTCTAATCTGTTTCGCCTTCAGTTATTAGGCTTGACAATTTTCACAACCCAAATACCATTTTTATTATTTTTATTTTCTTTTGGTAAAGATTTTTGACTCTTTTAACGTTGAAAGGTTTTTGAACTTTGATTCAAATCAGTTTCCACAACATTTGATTTGAATAAAAACATTTATCAGTCGCTTTCAAAATATATTCTTTTAACAATTCACTCAATTTTAGATCAATATTATCCCCATTTCCTTTTGTGACAAAAAATCGATTTGGAAATTCTTTGTTCAATTATGGATATAGAAACCTAGTTTGTTTTAAGAACTCGTAGAATTTTCGTTAGCTAAAAAATCCATTTTCCTTCAAAATTTTAGAAAATTCCTTTGTATCCTCAAACACTTGAGCTTCAACAACTCGTGGAATTTTTGTTTCACTTGAATCATCATCCCTATCACTTCCGGTGTTCATTATATCTTCGACAATAAGAAACTCTTGAGAATCATTAGTTTTGGTTTTCAAAGATGAATCATTGTTTAGCTTCCATTTTGAATCATCATTTTATTTGCTTTTAGCTAACAAAGTACATTAATAATAAACAATTTTAAGAAATCAACACATTCCTCTTTCTCAATTTCACTGATATTGTCAAAATCATCTTTGATATCAGCAAATTTTTGTTGAGTAGATTATGTAAAATTCTCACTTTGTTTAAAATTTTCATTTGTTCATTTATAGTCAAATTCTCATTTATAATATCAACTAATTCATCACCATTCAAACAATCATTGATATTCACAATACCATATGCATAAGAATCATTAGGAACTTGATCATAATTTTCAATTTACTCTCACAGTCATAAGTAGTTTCATCACCTAATTTACATTTGATATTAATGAAAGGAAGTAACTTTCTATGTTGTTCCTTATATATTTCAAATGAATGATAGAGAACAGTTAGTTTACCATACAACTTTTTAGCAATATTACAATATATATATATATATATATATATATATATATATATATATATATATATATATATATATATATATATATATATATATTCATTTGTTTCACAAGTAAACTATTGTCCATTCTCAATGAGTCTCTATCTATCATCACATTCATAAGTTTCAAATATAGGCTTTCTATCCTAGTTTTCTTCTCCTCCAACTTATTGCTTACATCGTAAAGCAATGCTTATTCTTCTCCACTTCGATACTTATAGAAATTAACATATCATTTAAATAAAAGCATGTATCATCAAAATTAGATAAAAGATATTGTATGAATTTAAAGGAACGTTAAGAGAGATAAGAAGTTCATGTACCTTGTCCTTTATATGAGACTTTGAAGCAGTCATTACAAAACATTTTCCAACTATCATATCTTCCTCCTCTTCACTCTCATCTCCATTCTTATTCTCCAATTCCTCCAAATCATTGTCCTCCTCGAATTCACCAAACATGCTTTTTTCCACTCGAATGATCAACCACATACTTTTCATACATGATGCCATGAATAGGATGACGCGTCTCTTCGTCATCGGAGCTTGAAGGCCGAAGTGGGCCTGAGATTTTGGCAATCCACTTCGCATTTTCACCGACAACGATATTTTTTCACAACCAATAATATTAAAACGATGTCATTTGGATTTTTTTTTTTTTAAATAAAGATTTTCACAGACAACGTTAATTTTCGTTGAGGGCAAATATCATAAAAGCCACAATTTTTTTACATATAGTTAATAAATGGCCTATTAATTTCACGTATAGTCCACTTAATGAGTTTCATGGTTAACTTTGTTATCTTTTTTACAAAATCAGTTACAAAATGATATTTAAAGTCGAAGACCAGTTCTTGTAGTTTGCAAAAAAATTACACCACATATCCAAAACTCGGTTTTATGTTTTTTTAACTTCTTTATTTTCATTTATTTTTACTTTTTAGTCAAAAATAAACTTGGTTTTATATTTTTATTCGTTTTATATTCATTTTATTTTTCATATATTTTTATATTTTTTTCGTTTTTTCTTTATTTTTGTTTTTTTTTTTTTTTCGTTATTTAGTTATTTCCTATTTTTAATAATTATAAATCGTAAATATCACACATTGAATCAAAATTTAAAAAAAAAATGGAAAAACTATAAATTACCCAAATTTTAAAAAAATAGAAAACCAAAAAAAACTCAAACACCAAAAATATAATATACTCTAATATATTCATACACTTTACGGTTTTTGAAAAAATATCGAAAGAAGTTATCAATTTGACCAAAAAAAAAAACGAAAATTATATAAAATAATAAATGAAAATAAAGAAGTTAAAGAAACATAAAACCAAATTTTAGACATGTGATATAATTTTTTGATCATTTTCTTTGTATTATATTTTTATTTAATTAAAATTATTTTAAATTTAAATTTAAATACATCCTCACATGCCCGCTCCACCCCAGCCCACCCAATTGTCTTTTCTCACCCTTCAATTTCCCACTACCATCTTCGTTTTTAACCATATCAAACCATTTATTTCATCTTATTTTCCAACTTATTTGCAAAAACCCCAAACTACAAAATACCATTAACCCTAATTAAACACCATAACCACCACTGTTTTCAACTATCTCCAACCCATTTAACAATTAATTCACAGTTTTAACACCTCATCATCTCTGCATGACTCTCCAATGAAAACTACAAATGCATAATCTTAAACCAATTTCATACTTAAGAGTACAGTTTCATCACTGATTCAAATGTTGAAGCAATGTCAAAGATGGAAGGTGATAGAAATGACGTCAATCAGATGAAACATATTTTAAGATCCCAAAAACATTAATTCCTAAATACAAAACCACAACTTCAAACACTATGTGAAAGGTAATTTCACAGCATCAAGTATTTTGTAAAAAGAAAGTTATAAAACAGAATTGTATAAAGTAAGCATTAATCTATAAAACCAAAAAAAAAAAAAAAAAATCTCATTAGGAAAGAATTTGTAAATAAGTTAAGGTACAAGTAGAGGAGATAGAATGGACTAAATTGCATCACACAAAGATAATAAAATTCTCCAGATTAATAAAAAAAAAAAAAAAAAAAAAAGAAATTATATATATTTGTTAATCCATTCTTCCCTTCAAGATTCTTTCTGTCACTTCAGTCGGCGTGCTGCACCAAAACCACATGTCATCTTATTAAAAATTCATTTATTGTAGAATTCTAGTTTCATTTCTTCTCAACACATTTATTCATTTATTGAAAAATCTCCCAAACAGGAAGACACTTTCATGGGTAGAAGTAGAACAAAAAAGTTGCTTTGATAAGAAATAAAAGAAATAAAAACTTACACAATGTAGACATGGCCTCCCCAACCACTCAAACAATCACGATCCACTGATGATAACAGAGCTTGGGAGATTGTCTCAAACAGATCCTCATGATCCTTCATACATACATACATACATAACTAACTATGAGGATGAGGAGGAGGGCATTTTTGTCTTTTTAGGTGGGACAAAAGGATAGAATTTTTTGTCTTAAGGAAACTTACCATATCAGGTTTGAACATCGACTCACAGGCACCATAAAGAGACTCAGAGGCAGTCCCAGCAACAACAAAATCTTTTGCAAGCTCTCTTCAATTCATTTTCAAAACAAAAATGATAACAAATTAACCCCAGAAATAGCAATGTACTTTCATTAATTTTTTTTTTTATTATATTACCATCCTACTTTTATTTCCAAAGTATAATGTCTTAATAAGAAAAAGTTTGAAAGGATTATACACATTTAAATAAAAGTATAATATTGGATTTAGTCCTTTCAAGCAAAATAAGTAAGAGAAATGAACCTACTTTGCTCCAATTGAGTCCATTGTGCAAATGAATGGCTTATCATCTTCTCCCAATCCAGCAATCACAGGTTGGCAGAAATAAGGACCAAATCTACATATACAATAATAGTAAAAAATAAATTATTAAATCCAAACTTTATATAAATTTCTGAAACTGAAGGTTGTCAAATGATGGAAAAGGAGGAAATGGACATTAGAACTCGAACACATATAATTCAAGATATGTATATTGTTACATAGGGATACAATAAAACAAGAAACAGAAAAAACATAAATAAGGTTTTTTTTTTTTTTAATCTGACCTTTTCTCATACAAAACAGCAGAGACAAGACTAGCAAAAGTTTCAGGCTTCATATCTCTTTCTTCACGAAGCTGATACAGTTTATGGCGAAATACAAGCCTTTGATGACTGCAATAACACAAAATATATAGATATGATTAATAGGATATTGTAAGGTATGATGTAGTTTAGTGGTATAATAATGATAATAAAGTCAATTAGACTATGTCTTTGGTATTTCTCTCACTAGACTATGTCTGATGTCTCCCTTCCATAATCATCTTCTTTACATTCATTTCTCTTCAGAAAGGAATGGATGATCGAGTGAATAAATCCAGGGTGTTGTTATATAAGAGTTTTGAAGACAAACTTACACAGACACTTAAAAATGGAGGCTTTCTTCAACTATGAAGAGCCAAATCAATCAACGACAATCTGAGGATTACCAAGCAAAATGCACATCCAATCACCCTTATTTACTAATGTTAATCCTCACTGATATCACATGATCAATCTCATAATGCAGTAATGCATATCCAAATACTCCGATAAGTTTATTGTTATTGCGAAACCCTAAATGATCGACAATAATGGGTGGCGTACTTACAGTGTTTGAGCATCACTGCCGAGACCAGAGAGACCGAGAAAGAGCTTATCATGAATCTTGAAAATTCTTTGGAAATCAGTGGCTATAGTCTGGAGCTGAACCCCGAGACGCCGATCGCTAGCGATTGCGAAGCAATTCTTACCAACCATGGCGACCAGGGCGCTTCCATTATACTCAAAAATCTGTGCAATCAAAACATGTTAGTCATCCAAAACAGTTCACGTTTGACACCATTAAATTCCTCCAAATGCCTCAATGGCTTACCGACATCGACCCGAAGAGGATGAAAACCGCAAGACAGGCGATATCGGTGAGAGTTGCAGAATGGGAGTTATTGATTCCGATGACTTGGAGGAAAGGTTGCTTGACGTTACAAAATTTGTCCTTTAGGCCGATCAAAATTGTAAAAGAAGCCCTCCGATTTTAGTAGGTTAACCAAAATGATTTTTTTTTTTCGATTACATACTTAAGGATAATCGATAACTGTTTTGGAGCAAGTTCAACATGGAACCAAACTATAATACCCAATCATAGAACCACATCAAAATAATTCGTGTTGTTTTATGAACAAGGGTAATTTTCATGTTCAAACTTGTACATGTGTTTTCAATTATGAATATCGGTCATTTTCATGTAGTTATCTGGTAGGTCGTATAATTTGGTTGTATGTTGAACCTATTCACTCTTCAGCCATGGTTTATAGATTTTTTAGGTTTGGCTTTGAATTTCTTCATATTCAATGATGTAGTTTCTTGTTTACATTTAATTTTCATGTAGTTATGTGGTAGGCCAATATACTCTAGCAGACAAGCTTTATGCTGAAGGCCAAGGTGTAGTCCAGCTTTATGTGGTAGGCAAAAAAAGGTGGACCAGCTTCGTGTTGAAAGCCAAGAGCGGACCAACTTTATGTTGAAGGTCATTATATATATGCATTGTATATGTATTGTTGTATATAGTATTTTAGGGAACTCTCTAAGCTTAGCGTTTACCCAGTTGATATTAAATGTTTTCAGGTACTCTATCACATAACAAGGAGGTTGAAGCTCAACTCGACATACACATTGGCAACCTGTTTGATCAACCAAAAAAATTATTTGATAAATATTTTATGCCCCCAACATATGTAAATCCTAGATGCGCTACCGTGTGTTGGTGATGAAATAAATCAATATCAATCAAGTTAATATCTTGGTGTCGTTATAAGAAATCTTAGATGGATTGTATTGAGTGGCTTAAGAATTGTCTATCAAAAAAAAAAGTGTCACAAATGGCCCGTACCATAAAAAATTTAACAGTAATTTCTATATAATTTAACTAATATGGTTTCATTGTACATTATAAGATTTTATTTATTTACATAAACTTAATGGTTTCTTTACGACAAAAGTCACCATAAGGTTGAATCATGTGAGATTCGAACGTGGGTAAATTTAATGGTATTTAACTTAAATGAACCTTGTTAATAAACATACTATCACCAAAGGGTTTCTAGCCTAGAGGTATCATGTGTTGTCCTCCCTCCTTTAGGTTGAAGGGTCAAGTCTCCTAGTGGACATAGGTGGAATTAATGAGTAGTTTAGGAGTAGATTATAAATAGTTTTATATTTGTCGTTTAAAAAATAAACACACTATCATTGCATTATTTTTAATACTTGGGTATATAATCATTGAGGTGGAAGAAGCATTTACATGCATTTGCTCACAAAAATGCAGGCATAATATCCCCAACTCAAACAATAGCCTGCCATAAGTCGTCTTCACGCTCACTACATCGCTTATGAACATCATATATCCTATCTTCAGAGTCACATATGCCACTACACGCCCAATCAATCGTTGCGACACAAGTATGTCCAATCAAATTCTTCCACTCACAAACTGATCAAAACAAAAAAGTCTAAATAAATAATCAAATTTTTCATCCGAAATCTACGATGTTTTAAAGAATTTGGTTTGGGTAACATATTAGGATAATAATAATGTTTTGCAATGCAAAAGAATAAGTGCTAAATGCAAGAAATATCACTATTTTTTCTATAGCATCCTGCTTGCATTTCATTCTATTACAACTTTGTACTTTGAATTTACTTACAAAAAAAATTTCTTAAAAGACATTGCACATAGAAAAATAAAGTAAAAATTTACTTTGAAATTGGAAGACATTGCTATAACTGGATAATTTTTTTTTCAAAGTACCATGGCTTTAATAGGGTATGCATGTGAAATAAGAGTGTTCCATGCTCGAAAAAAACTAATGGCTAAATGCAATAAATAGCGACGTATTTTTATAATTTTATTATTATAGTATCTTATTAGCATATCTTTCTATTAAAGCCTTGTACATACACTTTTTTCTTATTATAACACTGCACATTGAAAATTCATCTAAACGTAGCATTGTATTTTCAAATTTTACTTATTATGGTATTGTACTTAAAAAACTGTACTAAGTTATAACAGTAAAAATTACTTTTTTTTTATAACATTTTTATAACTGTATCCAAAGTTCAAAATCTTACCAGGGGTGCCACAACATAAGCTCCTGTCATCAATATGTTCAACATCTAAACCGATCATCCAAGTCCCCAAAGAAACATCTTCGTTTGCATACTTGTGTAGAACCTTTCTGATACATCACAACACCATAAACATCATTGAAACCAATACATCATAACATAAAATATAAAGACACAAAACATTATTTAATAAAAACCTTTGAAATTTATGGAGCCAACTTACTGGTTTTTGGATATATAAGTAGCCAATTCTTTGGAGATAGCATATATTTGTCCTCCCGCATGGCGGAAATAGTTGTTTTCCATGTCACCGAATTTCCAATATTCTGGTTCTCGGTGTTTCTCTTCCCTGATTTATCACAAAACCACTCTTAAAATGGAAAAAAGATAAGGGCAAATTGTAGGAATTAGCAATGTATTATACTTTTGTTACCAATATGGGTAATGTACTTTATTTTTTTGTGTATAATAGCAAAATACTTGTATATTTAATCCATAATCCAAACATATATACATTTCCTTCCCAATAGTAGCAATGGACTTCATTTTTCCCCATAATAAGCAACATAATTATACTTTTTACCCATAATATTAACATACTTATATTTTGCTACCAATATGAACAATGTACTTTATCTGTTACATATTGTTATTATCAGTAAAGAAATACAACTTCATTGCTATTATGAGTAAGGAATTGTAAGTACACTGCTATAATGTATAAAAGCATGCAAGTACGTTGCTACTATGGGTAAAGATTACTATATTATCCCCAATAGATGGACCTCATAATATTTGATTAAAAATTTTACTTTTCAGTAAGCACAGGATCAGACTTCATGCACCCAATATAGACACGGGCCTTGTTGACATGGCTAAGTAATGTTCTCGCCAATGCTCCTGCAATGATTAGTAGTTTTGATGGCCAAATAATTGACCATTTAAGAAAATATATATTTTCCCACTTACCCGATTTTGATATCATAATTAGGCAATATACAGAAAAGCCTAATGTATTTTCACAGTTTCATCAATTTCAGTAGGAAAACTTTCATGAAAGCCATTATGTTTTTAGCTCTTTTATAAAAAGACATATTTTTCTTAGCATGATTTGGTTTGATTATTAACTGAATATGATTGTTTATACTATACACAAGATAAAATTATGGCCTCTGCTCACGAGATGATTGTTGACAATCAAGAATGGCCAACTAAAGAATGGCTAGCTTGCAAAAAATAAAAAAATAGTGGCTAAACTGCAAATTTTTCAAAATGTCAACGGCCTTTCCGAAAAAATAATAAAGTATTGGGTTTTTGAGTAAAAGGTTGAAAATGTAATTTATTTTGTGAAATTAGCCCTTTTTATCATCATTAAAAGAATAATAGCTTCGTGGCTAAACGGGGCTAGTAAGTTGTGTTTGTCCGATACGACAGAATATAAATAAATAAATATATATATATATATATATATATATATATATATATATATATATATATATATATATATATATATATATATATATATATATATATATATATATATATATATATATATATATATATATATATAATGAAGGTACAAGGGCTTCTTTTCTGTATTTTGCTTTATAGTTAATAATAATGTGTAAATTGAGATAAGCCCATAAGAAGAATTTGTTATTAACGCAATGCTGGATAAATATACCTATATTTACATGAACATCATCGTCCACTTTAACATAGAAATCTGCATCCCAAGTTTTGACTGCAGTAGCAAAGTATAGTTTTGTCTTAGCCGATAGATCCAAGTATGCTTCAGTATGATTCTGGTCAAAATACAACCCAAAGACTAAGTCAATGCATGTATAACTGGGCTTACATTCACAATTTAATATTTTACATTGTATACAAAGGGTTAAATGCACATATAATGCAACCACGTTTGACATTTTTCTCAATTTATGCAGCAATGTGTTTTCTTTCATGAAATACGCAACGATGTTTCATTTATTACACAAAGATGTATAATTTGTATTAGTAGCATATTGAATGATAAAAGGTATACATTTTTTTTTTTACCAAAATTAGTAAAAAGATGAAACATCATTGCATAAATAAACATTTAACCCGTTTCATGTCATGTGGTAATCTTGCCGAATACAGTGTTCATATTTTGGTCCTAAAATAAAACTCGTCTAAAAACCACTTTCTTTCATAAACTGGAAAAAATAGGAACCCTTCTTTTGCATGCATATGCATTTAAGCCTCTACAGAAGAGTTAGGACAAATTGCAACAAATAGCAATCCCATTTTTATTTTTCTAATCTGGTTGGTAGACTTAAAAAATTACTAAGAAAACCACCCAACCTTTTAAAATCAGTTATAAAAACCATCTATTTTCCGAAAACTTATATGAAAACCATTTGGCAGCAATTTCGGCCCATTTTGCAGGAATGGCTGCGAAAATTGTGGCTATTGGGAGCTTTTGGTTAATTTTTGGCTAAATCTTGGCACAAGTTTATCATATTTGTCTAAATTTGTCTTTTTCTCCAATAAAAAACATTACCAGCCTCATAAAATCTCCATAAAGTTTTTCCTCTTCTTCAATGGAATTATCAAGAATGTCCCCTTCTCTTGCACTGTAAAAAAAAACAATTTAAACACATTATATGGATATAATTTAAAAAAATAGCTAAAAGAACAGGTCAAAGGTTGAAAGTAGCCAAACTTTGTTCATTTTTCACCTCTAATTCTCTCTTTTTTCCAATGATTCTTGTAAGATAGTTTCTTTTTTACTTACTACAGATGAACGACTTAATACAAAAAAAATTAGAGAAAGGATCTTTCCCCATGCTTATTTTTTTTCCTGGTATTCTTCTTTTGCTTTTCTAACCTTTTACAAATTTTCCCCTGCTTATTTTTTCTCCTTCCATTTGTCTCATTTTCTCAAAATATATTTTCAAAATTATTCTCCAGACAGAAGTTTAATTAGACAAGACACACAACTTAATGGAAAAAAAAGAAATAACTAAATGAACCTATGGCCAATGATGAAGCGTGTAACAATTCCTATTTCTTCCTCAAGCCTTTTTCTTTTCTCCCCTGGTCAACAAAATTCAATCATCAAGTTTTAAGAAGCACAAATAAATAAAAAAGAAAATATCTCGAAAAAAAAAAGTACATATACCTTGAGGCATCCATGTAGCCCGAATGGATTCTCTTCTTTTTCTGCTGCTAAAACCCGTGTTGATTCCAATTACTATAAAATACTTCCTTTTGGTATTTAAATTGCTAGCTAATTCCAATGAAGAATCTTTCAGTGGAGATCGGTTTCTTGTGGTAAAATTGTCTATTTTTGCTTTAATATTCACGATTTTCTTGTGGAGCTTTCTATACATGTAAAAAAACCAAACTTTTTGTCAAAATAAGCAAGAAGCCTAAAAGAAAAAAGGGTTAGAAAAAGAAATAGGAACCATACAGTCATTGATTTGTTCACTGTAGCATTCTACTTTTATTTTTCTTATTTGAACATTTTACTTTGAAAAATATACCAATATGTAATACAAAAATCCCCGCAACTATAACTTGGTAGATTTTTCAAAGTATAATGTTCAAAGAAAAAAACAGAAATTGACATTATAATGTTGTAATTGGATAGATTTCAAAGTACAATGTTCAAAAATAAAGAAATACAAATATGACGCGTTATAATACACAAACAAATGAAAGTATGTTGTTATTTCTTGCATTCAGCCTCCAGGGATTGAGCAACTTACTTAATAGAATGATAGATCTCAGAAACATCTCGTGTAGTATTGGATTGAATGCCGGTAATATCCTGACGAAGAGCAATCAAATGGTTATAACACCATAGGCAAGAAAACATCTAGAAAGAAATGAAAACATCATACTGGCTTCAAAAATATATACCCGATTAGCATTGTACTTTTATTTTATTTTTGTTATTAGAACATTATAACCTAATTATAACATAAAGTTGGCTTGTATTTGGATGGAATTGCAGTAAGTGGGTATATTTTTCAAATTACAATGGTATAATAGAAAGAAATGAAAGTACTTGAAATGTTATAATAAGCATGTCAATGAAAACATATTGATATTTCTTGCATTTAATCCATGTTTTATCTATTGCTATGATTATTACATGCATTCAGTCGTGGACCCCGACATTGTATATAGAGTAGGAGAAATTTCAAAGAGAATACTTGCATATTTAGATTTGTAACTTAGCTCGATTGAATTCCCACCCCAATTCTTTTGTATTAGTGATACGATGTCGCTACCTTCGGGCACAATCCACATCCTGGGAAATAGTTTCAATAACAGATGTGTTAAATGCAAGAAAGAGCAACGTACTTTCATTATATATGTTTTGAAAAAAAAAAAGATCAAATGTTTTTCAACCACTTAAGGAGTTCATAAATAAACAAGATATCGAGAGAAAGTCTAGAAAATTTGTGTCGCACCCTCTTCCCAAAATATTGCAATTTCTGTCCTACTAACATCGGTTCCAGTCCTATGTATGTTAAACACAGGACAACTTGTTCTGTTATGTTACATAACAAACGGCCCTCAAAAGCCTAATATTGTCCGAAAACCTACTCTTGATATATAGGGGGTGTTTGGCTAAGCTTTTGAAAGGCAAAAGTCCTTTTAGGAAAAGTTGCAAAAAGTCAGGATTCTGTAACTTTTCCAAAAAGTTCATTTTTCCTTATATAAAAAAGTAACTTTTACAACACTACCAAACATCTTTTGTCTTTTTTATCTTTTCCTAAAAGTTAAAAGATGTTTTAAAAGATAAAACAAACACCCATAATGAACAAAGGTCAAAGGGCAAATAATCTTTGATTCTTAGACACAAGCATGGGTTCCCAAAAATGGGCAAGATTTAAATTTGCTGAACAAAACCTAAAGTAGTGGATATATATATATATATATATATATATATATATATATATATATATATATATATATATATATATATATATATATATATATATATATATATATATATATATATTGTCTTTTATCCGTCTCCTAATATTGTTTGAAATCTACTATTTATGATATTGGACAAAGGACAATAACCTTTTTATCAAAATCTGTTGTCACACTTGATAAGAAATGAGATGAGAGAATGGGTCCCACAAAATAAATAGGCATCCGACTTGCAATTTCATGAATCACGATGAACCCACTATCTTTCTTGAAATTAAAGATTTACCCATTTCATAAAAATGCAAATCAGCTTTTCATATAGGATATTAACACACACACAGACACACAGTAACCGTGATGAGAAAACAGATTACCTGTTGGTAAACAACATGCCAGCGCAGAAGCTGAAAATCCAAAGGAACACTGCCCACGTCTTGTTTGAAAGATTTCTTGAGGGTTTTTCACCTAAAAAACTTTTATGATTTGATAACATTTTCTACTTCCCTTTCTTCTGCAAATAGTTTTATCAACACAAAGTAATTACGAATCCAAGAGAGCAAAAAGTGGAAAAAAAATTTCGAACTTCTCTCTCCTCCTCCAGTATGCAAAGGGGAGAGACAGGGAGATCAAGAATTGACTCTTTATTCTCCAACCTTCATGAATGTGATTAGTTATTACAGTAACTTATTATTCTTTCTTAATTAAATGCCCATTTATAGTAAGAGAGTTACATGAAAAGGAGTTAACCACAATGATAATAATATGTATGCATATGTAGTTATGTACATACATATATGAACTCTGCGACAAAATGTTATCTTCTAAATATGTTGCAAACCATTAATTCAATTGAAGTTTCAGTCATGATAAGTAAATTACATTGTTGCACTTTCGTTTTATCAATAATATTTCTACAATTCACTTTTGATCTTATCTACTTTTTATGATAAATATTATGGCTATACGTACATTTTTATAGAGAAATTGATCAATATTCAAGACCATCGATTTTAGTTGTTTTTCCAGAGCAATGGTTATGAGAAAACTATAGATTCAGATAGTTGTTCCTCCCAGAGCGATTTTTATGAGAAAACTATATATTCAGATTAAATGTATTTAGATTTTATATATTACTTATTACTTAAAATATAATATAATGATATATTTAAAGGATATTATTTTCCCATACAAAGGATATTTGCATTAATTCACCAAATATATACAAGCATATAAGAGGGCTACACAATATGGACCCGAAAATGGGCCTAACATAATACAACTACAAATGATTCTGTGTAGGTTTGATTGGGAAGCTTCGTCTGAAAGTTCAACTAGATCGAAATTCGTGAAATAGAGATGTTGGAAGCTCTTTGCTGAAGATGTATGCAGTGTTTTAAAACATGGCGGACTCGACCTCTTACTGAGGCGAGTTAAGCCAACTCGATCAAATAACTCATCAATCGGTCAACCTCGATCAGGTCCAACTCGGTCTAACTCAGTCAAATGGTCAAAATTCACATCAAAGAAGAAAATCAAGAATTGCAGGATTAATATGTATATTTTATACTTTATCTAACCTACTAACCCTAAAACTAACGTAAGGTATCGGATAGATGAATTGTATATGTTTTCCTCTCTCTCCTTCTCATCTTCAAGATTTTCATTATTAAAATGTTTATTTTTTGAACTAGTTTTAACATTCGAACATGTATACTTTTTATTGATATTTCATATACATTGTTATAAATTTTAACAAACTTATGATCTTTCATAGTTATAATTTTGCCAAATTTAATTTCTATATAAAATGTCATATCCGAGTACTCTCCGCTAGGTCGAGTACTCGCTACTCCCAGTCGATTGAACAAGTACCTAATAGCAAGTTCTGCAACATTGTATATACGCATATTGGGAACTGGATGGAAAAGTTGAAACTATCCCAAGGGGATTAATTCATGAACAAAATGAACATCCATCTCAATGTGTTTTGTGTGTCGGTGTTGCATTGGATTCAAGGAAATGTAAAAAACACTCAGGTTATTACGATAGATAATAGTATACTTAGGGGCGAGGAGCACGAAAGGAGATTCCCACCTAAAAATAATGTCACAACGTTTTGAGGACCAAGAAAGGAAATTCCCGCCTAAAAATACACATCCACCATAGACAACATCGGAGTAAGCAATGAGATCTAAAGACGTAGATACATAGAGTTGTAGGCCATAGTTTAGGGTGCCTCGCATATACCTTAAAATGTGTTTAAGCGCTCAAAAGCGAGTCTCACAAGGGCATGCTTGAATAAGTAGATATGTTTGATGACATAGCTACGATCTGGTCCGATGAATGTGAAGTACTATAGGTGCCAGCAAGGCTGCAATACTCGATGGGATCAACGATCATAAGTCGGCTAATTTTGACTTTAGTTGTCTAAACTAGGGTATGACACGATTTGCAATTAAGCATACATGCATGGTTAAGTATATTTGTAGCATGTTGAGCCTGACTAAGAAAGAGGCCCATAAAGGAATGGGTAGCAGAGATCCTGAGATAGATGATAACTAAAGACCAATGCATGGGTGTCTACTTAAGGCCGTATAAAGACCAATGTATGTGGCAAACATGATCACATAGCATAAAAATGGTCTCTTGTAAAGTAGCGTGAAGGAAGACATTCTTGACGTCAAAATTGATGGATGAATTAGTAGGATTTTTGGAAGTAACCGGAGACGTAGTCGACTCCGTGGTGGAGGGAAGAAGTTGTTGCAATAGAAGATAGCCTCTGAACGATTAAGGAACAATACATTCTATTAATCATTAAGAGGTTGAAATAGTTCATCATTATATAGTTCGGTTTTAGCAAACAACCCCTAAGTTTCACCTTCCTTAAGTTCATTAAGTAAAAAAGAAACATGTTTCCATTTATTACCCACACTAATAAAAAAAAAAAAAAAAAAAGATCATGTAGACATGTACAAAATTCTTCTATGGCTATTATTTATTCTAAAAAAAAGAAAAAAAAAAAAAAAAAACTTCCTGATTTCTTCCTATCAAGTTTTACTTTCGAGCCGCGTGGTAGAGCTCCAAGTAGTCGAGAGCGGGTCGATTCCATGACCAATCTTGCTCCATCACCGCTTTGCATAACGAATTGAACCAATCCCGACTTTCATACCATGCAGAAATCGCTCTGTGCACAAACAAACACCAAAACCATCAACATAGAACTCCCTTACCAATTATACCAAGAAACCACATAGCAATGTACTTTCTTTCATTGGTTTATTATAGCATCCTACTTCCTTATTATAGGCAACCACTGTACCTAAATAAAAACTGTATTTTTCACTGCTATAGCTTGGTAGATTTATTAAAGAAAATATTTGAAGCAAAATGCTATTAACTTTGATTTTTCCTTTTTGAGGATACAAGGGCAATGGAAGAAAGAATAAATAAGGGCAAATTTTTAAAAAGGTTCGGACTTAACGTGGAAGCCTCCTTTCCTGACTTTCTCTAGTACGTCATTATTAGGTGAAAAGGAAACACCAATATTATATATATATATATATATATATATATATATATATATATATATATATATATATATATATATATATATATATATAATCTGTTTATGAGAAATCAAGTGTAAGAGAGTGGTGTGTAGTTGCCTGTTGACAGCATAATCGACACCAGCAGCATCCGCTCCTTCAAAATTGAATCCGTTTGGTGAGAGACCTTGTGATTGTGCTCTCTCTTTATCATGTTCAACGTCAAATACAGTATCATAAAGTCCTGCAAACAAGGTTAAAAAGGTAAATTTAACAAAATAAATATATATATATCGACTTTTTCAAGCTCACAAGAATTATAATCTTTGTCGCATATAAAGTACATAATCTTCTATTTTGGTAGAGCATTCAATTCACAGTTACCTATTTGTCTATTGTCATCATTGAAAGAATTAATTTATGATGACCATTTGGGTCCACAAGATTCCATTATTTTGTCTTAATTGAAAGGTAATTTAGACGTAAAATAAATTGTCTAGCTTATCAATCCACTGTATTTGGCATTGCATTTGTAAGAATATAAGTAAATTCCAACAAAAAAAATGCCATGTATAATGTTTTTTCTACATTAACATTTTCATAATATGTCAAAACTCATTCATTTTCACAAACTATAGTGTTTTTTGGAATGTTTCATCTTTACCCTTAGATGTTTTATTGTACAACCTATAAACTGAAAAAAAAAAAAAAAAAAAAAAAAATAGTTATATAACCACTATTAAGTATTAATATTAATACCTCCAGTTTTCCTCACAATAGGAATTGAACCATATCTCATTGCAGTGAGTTGAGTTAGGCCACATGGCTCAAATATGGAAGGGACCAAAATGAAATCTGCAGCAGCATATATCTAAAAACAAGAGGTCAAAAAGTCAACAAAAAAGTCAAACCAAAGGTCAAACAATACATAACATACCAAGTGAGAAAGAGGCTCATCATAGGTCAAACATAGGCGTGCATGTTGATTATGTGTAGAATGCAGTTGACTTGCCAAATTTACAAAATCATTTTGGATGCGAGGATCCGGGGCTGACCCTAGCAACACCACCTGGCTCCCCCGGTCAAGGGCCCGCCAGATGGCATGTTTGATGAGGTGGATTCCTTTTTGGTGAGTCAACCGGGTGATGATTCCAATCAAGGGTACATCCCCTCGTTTTAAACCCAACTTTTGTTGCAAGGCTTCCTTTGCAGCCTTTTTTCCTTCCACCACATTTTCCCAAGTGTAAGATACCTACAATTTCAAAATAATAATAATAATAAATGAAATATTTTGATCACGTTTCCATGGGTCCCACATTCGTTATTAAATGAAAATCGAAAATGGAAAAAAAAAATCAATAAAGAACATGCAAGTTGACTTGATATCTATTCATGGATTCTTTAGATAAGAAATTATAAGCTATATATATATATATATATATATATATATATATATATATATATATATATATATATATATATATATATATATATATATATATATATATATACTTACAGGAAGGAACTTGTCGTTAAATGGGTCCCACATATCCGGGTCAATGCCATTAAGTATCCCATGAAACTTGTGCAAATGAGGGGCAATCACGGGATTTCCAGCAACCTCCCGTGAATAAGTTGGAGACACCTGCAGTTTGATGTAAGAAAAATGTTTGATAAAGCTTGGCAATTGTTTCACTTAACTTCATTCTTTCCAATAATGATGATATATGAGAATCTGAATAAATGGTAACAGAAAACGGGCAGGGGCAAATAAGTAATTGTCACCTTAAAATTTTTCTAGAAAAGAAAAATCATACAGTTATAAAGAGACATCTAAAAACGAACACAATTTCATTTTTTTTCTTCCATATTACTTATTAGGAGATTGTACTTTGAAAAGTCTACCCCATTATAGCAGTGTAAATTGTTTTGTATTTGGATGACATTTGTGATAGGAAGAAATGAAGGTATAACGCTATTTCTTGCATTAAGAAAAAAAAAAGGAGGGGTAACTGAGTAACAAGTAAACTGTAAAAAGAAAAGGTGATAAGAATTAAATTACCGTTGTAGCCTTGTCAGCATACGCCATGGCTTTCCCAATCAAAGGAGCCCCAAATTCAAGGTTATGGATTGTGAAGACAATTCTTGCTTTACTCAAACCATAATGCATGTATGCATCCTTAAACAACCATGCAACTGGTGCACTAGACCAATCATGACAATGAATAACATCCTGCAAAACAAAACAACCAATCATAATTACACAAAGGGATAAATGCAAGAATTACAAAAATCTAGTTTCATCTGATAAGTGAAACTCTTTATGACTGATTAAATATAGAAAAAGAAATATATGAAATGAAGTATGATAACTCTTACACCTAAAGCTTACAGGATGAGATCCACTTTGAAGAAGGAATTCAAGAGCAGCATGACAAAAAAAACCAAATCTTTCCCCATCATTATTGCAACCATAAATGCATCCTTTCCAAAAGTGTCTGAACAGATACAAAAAGCTTGCATTAGATTTTAATTATATAAGATGTGAATGGTGAATTAGAGTTTTTTTACCCGTTTTGAGGCTCAAGAAAGTAAACAGAAAGTCCTTCAACTTTCCCAAACCAAATTTTAATTTCGGTCCCACCCCATGAGTAGCTCATATGGAAACCAAAGTCCTTCACCTACAACAAAAAAAGGAAAGTATTATTGCTTCAAGAAAAATTTAGAATCCAATCTTGATTGCTTCAATAATCATAAGTATTCAAGAAAGGCTTACTTACATTGCTAAGATTCAAGCAATCATACTTTGGAAGAATAATATCCACATTGTGGTTTAAATCTTGAACAGCACGAGAAAGACTAGTCACAACATCACCAAGCCCTCCAACCTGCAATTCCAAACACACACACACACACACACACATTTTACTAAAATAAAATCATCCAACTTTCAAACAAAAACCATTATAAAAAACATTCAACTTTCATAAACCACTAAAAAAGCCACCCAACTTTCAAACAAAACCGTTATACATCATTGTACTTTGAAAAATCTACCCAATTTGGGTACATTTTTCAAAGTATAATATGATGTAATAAAAAGAAATGAAAGTAAGATCCTACAATAAACAAATAAATGAAAAAGTAAATTACACAAATGGTCCCTATGGTTTAGGGTAATTTGCATGTTTGATCCCTAACTTATTTTTTTAACTCGGAAGGTCCTTACTGTTTGTTTTTGTTACGCGCTTGGTCTCTGTCTTACCTAAAAAGACTATTTTGCCCTTGATTTTTTAATTTATTTAAATAAACACACCCCCAACCCCACCCTCCTCACCTTACCTTACCTACCCTACCATTTTTTCCTATTTAAATAATAGTTTTTTTAGATAAGACAGGGACCAATCGCGTAATAGAAACAAACAGTAGGGACCAAGCACATAATAAAAACAAACAATAGGGACCTTCCGAGTTAAAAAAATAAGTTAGGGACCAAGCACGCAAATTAGCCCAAACCATAGGGACCATTCGTGTAATTTACTCTATATTAGAAATCAAATGAAAGTACGTTGCGATTTTTTGCATTTTTCCATTGTTATTTTTAGCATTAAACCCTTTGTTATGTATATGCATTTGATATTATTAGAGTTCAATTTAATTATACAAGTAAAAAATGAAATTTGAAATATGACCTTTGCAATGGGAGCCATTTCAACAGAAATATGAACAATATGCATAGGGGGTTCCTTTGTAACTCCTCCAGACACAGGTATATGGTAATCCATACCATGATTATTGTCAAAAACACCATCATCACTTTCTTTCTCAGAGAACACAAAATCCATCAAATATGCATCTAGTGGGACCTTAACTGATGCATCACAATCAAAAAAAAAAAAAAGAAACAAACTTTATCACAGATGTCAAAACGGGTTGTTTTATTAAAAAAACTTTATCACCAGTCAACAGCTTACCAGAGGTTTTGACATGCATCCCGTTATCTGCAGGCAACATTTTTTGAGGTGGAAAAAGACCAATGCGATGTGTCCAACGGTTAAAAGAGCATCTAAACCATACTTCAGGCTTTCCATTTAGAAGGGTATTTTTGGGATTATAGAAAACTGACACTTGGCTTCCTGCTTGGACATCAAGAGGGTCTGTGTAAACTATATTCTTTTGTGACAACAAAAACGTTTTCATTGTTCTTTCTTTTGTTTCGGCTCTCATTCGTGCTGTTTTCTCAGCCTGTAAATTAAAAAAAAAAAAGACACAAAACAAGTTATAGTGTTAAATGCAAAGATGTAATGGGAAGAAATGAAAGCAGGATATGCTATAAAAAACAAACCAATGAAAGTATGTTGTTGTTTCTTGCATTTCAATATAAAAAGGTGATTACAATCCTGTGTGTGGTATCATGAAAATATGACCTTGATACGGATTTCTTCTTCTTTTAGCTTTCTTTCAGTCTGAAGTTTCTTGTAAATCTCGTGTTCTTCTTCAGCCCAAAAGAGATCTTGAGGAATGGATATGGGGACAATAGCATGGAAATCTTTGCGTTCATTGTTATCATAAACTGTTGCATGCTGAGGTGGACCATCAGCAAAAACCCAATCCAATACAAGTGAACGAGTGGGGACCACAACTACATAAAATCAAAGGTTGTTTACTCTGTGAGCGAACGAGTGGGGACCACAACAATATAAAAAAAAAAAACTAAAAAGTATACTTTGAAGATGTTACAAAAAACAAGGGATAAATGTAGGATATGCAACAATGTGCTCTTCCATTGATCTGTTTATCATAGCATCCTACTTTTTATTTCTTTCTATTACACAACATTGTACTTTGAAAAATCTACCAATTATATTGATATAATAGGGTAAGTTTTCAAGGTATAATGTCTTAATAAGGTAAAAAAAAAAAGTGAAAGTAGAATGCTATAAGTGAGTAGATTTTTCAATGTTGTGTAATAGAAAGAAATGAAAGTAGCATACCATTTGCATACCACCAATCACCATCTTTTCCAACAAACTTGTGAAGCTTCTCAACAATGGACAATCCATCTTTCCAATTATTATAACCTCCATGAATCCACAAATCTTTAACATTTGCAAGTGGGCCCACACTTTTGTTATAATATAACCTAACTGTATCCCCTCCTTTATACTCACTCGGTTCTATATACCATACACCATCAACAAACTTAACCGCTTTTTCCAAAACTTGTTGAATTATTCCCCTTCTCCTCTCGGCTTCCATGTGGGCCCGCTCTCTATCTTCTTCACTTGCCGCCTTCTCAGCTTCGATTTTTCTCTTTTCTTCCAATTCCCGTTCTCTCTCTGCTTCCTCTTTTGCAAGTCTTTCAAGCTCTCTTCTCTTTTCCTCGAGCAAAAGCTCTTCGAATTCGAAAATGTCCATTCCGCCCTCCACGTTTATACAAAAATCTTTCATTTCATTGTTTTCATAAACATCTTGTCCATTAAAAAACACGAAATCTATTTTGTATGCTTCCTTTGGGACATGCATCCTGCATGACCACCAGTCGCCGCTCAGATTCGTTTTTTTTAATTTCATAGTGAAAGATTTATATCGCCAGTCGTTAAACGCTCCCATTATAAAGATACTTGATTCGTTAAATAAACTCGAATCAATTCTATTTAAATATATTTCAATTTCTTGATCGGGTGTCACGAGCTTAGGATAACAAAACACTTTTTCGCCTTTCAGAAAAGTCTCGTTTGCAAGATTTTTGATTTCTTGAATTCGTAAATTTGCTTCCATCTCCTTTTTTCGCAGCTCTTCTTCCATCTTTTTGCGTAATTTTTCTTCAATTTCTAATTTTAACTTTCTAGAAGCTTCCTCATCATCTTCAATCTTATCGTCACTATTCTTGATGGCCTCTACTTTCTCTTTTTTATTTATTGTATCGTTTTTAACACTTTCTGCCCTTTGATTGAACTCGGGAACAGCCAATTGCTGAATTGTATGAATTTTACTTTCTCTTTTTGTGGGTTTCACAAATTCTGTAGAGATAGAAGGATTGAGGCCTTCATTCCCTTGAATTATTCTTTGATCTTTCCTTGGATTTGTAGGTTTGGGCTTAAATCCTTTGGGTGCAGAGTCATTTGCCCTTGGGCTTGACACTTTATATCTCCTTTTTCTTGACAAGTCTACAACATGCACAATTGATGGAAAAATCATAACGAATTAGGCTTGTATCTTGAAAGTGATTATCTGGTAATAATCAAATTTTCAAGTAGTAATAATCAATTCTCTTGCAACACGTTATACTGAAGCATATTATATTCTGATTCTGATTATTTACTAAAAAGTGATCACCTTTATCGAAATATCCGTTTAGAAACTAAGTCCCTCTTCAACAATTTTACTACTAAAAACTTCAACAATCGTTCGATATTCAAGTCAGAGCTCAACAACTAACCTGAACTTGCCATGATTTGGTGCGAAAACCCAGCAATCACAGAATATTTGTACCACGAACAAGATTGTGTAAACTACACATTAATATAATAAACAATAATTATCCCACGAATAAGAAAAAACCGAAGCTAATCAATGTAACAATTTCACTCAAATTAGTATTGATTGAATTCTTTTAGAAAGCGATAGCACCAAAGAAATCGTTCAACTAGCAACTAAATGACGCCATCAAATAAGCTACTATAATTGGTAATGAATCCGATTATATAAACACCAAATATGATTAGAATTGCGAAATCAGTCAGAAAATGAAAAACCCTAAAACAATCAAAACTTAGATTACCCATAAATACACAACAATCCACCCAAATGTTCCCCATACATTTGCAAATTCGTAGGCATTTCATTCAAAAAGAAACCCACAAAATGACATTTCAAAAAAGAAACCCACGAAACGATATTCAATTGAATCGAAGTTATATAGGATGAATTCATCAAAAATCAATGAAGGAAATGATTGATCGTTACCTGTGAAAACAAGTTTGATCTTCTGGGTGGATGAGACCCAATAAAAGGTTTAATCCTTACGAGGGTTTTGTCCCTAACAACTGTGTTTCCACAATATGAAGGTGTCTGAAGCTGTAAAGATACTGCCATAGCTATCCACTGTCTCTGTTCTTGACCACAAATTCACCTGAAATACCCTCTTGATCTTTCTCACCTCCTTCTCTGTATTAGCGTAGAATTACTTTGATAACTGTAGCTCATCAATTACACAATTCGAGAAATGCACGAGAAAGAAGAGGTGTAATGAGAAGTGCAATACACGATTATGTTTGGTCTTGTGACTGTGTGAGAGTGAGATAGCAGCAAAATCTGGGCCTCAGGGGTCATACTGCAAATGCATGTGAGTTTGAAATTTTGTTCCTTTATTTTTAGAGTAAATTACAAACCATCCCTAAACTATTCACAAAATAGCAGTTTTAGTCCAAATATTGTTTTTCTTACATTTATGGTCATATTGTCAAGATAAAAAAAAACAACCCACGTTTATTTTAATCTCCCATAATTTCGAAACTTAAATTCTATGTGAAAAAAATATCAACTAGATACATCAATTATATGATGCAGTGAGCGAATCCACTTCTCTTTTATTATCAACAACAACCTCAAACTCACCAAGTACTACCTAAAACTCACATCATTAATTGATCGAAATCGTCAAAAAAGACCACCGACGATCCCTCAAACTCACTGCCTCATTGATGAAAACGTTGTCATTACCACCATATATTCGTCCCCTTACTATCTTGTTTCAAACCCACCACCCTTACCCCAACATTATGCTTATATTATTATATCTACTTTCTTTCATATTGTTGAAATTTACCATCATCTTGCCTCAAACATAATGACTGATGTTAGTATATGATACACGGACCACGCTTTAACTACAAATATTTTTTTGTTAAGAAAACATTGGTTTGACTATTTGACGGGACTTTAAAAAGAAAGAGAAGAGAGAGCTAAGGGGTAGTAAGGTGAATACGACATGGAAGAGGTGATTGTGTTAGAGATGATGATAGTGAAAGAGGGTCGATGAAAAAGGAAATGGGGGATTGGTCCTTCTCTAAGTTTTATAACCTTGTGAGGATTCTTGGATGCTTTTGGATTCGGAACTCAATAACAATTTTGCAAAAAGCAATGTGTGTTGAATAAGGTTAGACTGATTCACATATTTTCCACGGCAAACATTCTTCATTTTCAAGCAGCCTATTTTTCCATCTCACATGTGGGGTTTTCTATATCGTGAAAACATGAATCCTATCAAGAACTTGAAACTAATAATTGATAAATTTCAATCCAAATTATCACCATGAAATTTCTCACTGATTTTAAAGGGTACTAACCTTATTTATTTTCCTAGATCCCACACGTATCAGAATCAAGGAAAGCTCCATTTTGTTAAATTTCTTTTAGATTCTTCCAATCAAATAAATTGTTATCCATGACTCAAGAAACCCTAAAGGCAACAATTGTTCGAGTCTTTTTTTTCTCTTTTTAAAGTTCTAGAAATAGATTAAATTAAGCTTTAATTGTTATCTTGTTGAAGTGATATATTAATTTTCTATCTGTGATGTGTATAAAAGATGAAAGAAAATATATGATGTCATTAGTAATAACTATTTGTATTTCTTAAATTTAATCTTTAATCTAGTTTATGTCTGACAAATCTTTTAAGTGAACTCTTGCTAAGTCTAAAGGAAATAGAAAAAAGTTCCGAAAAAAATTGTTTATTCTAAATCAAAAGTGGATAAAAATATTTATTAGGCTAAAGTTTGCAACTTGGTGAATAATTGAGGTATGATTCAAGTAATTTATACCTTATTTTGTGTGGATGATTGGGATGGATTTAATGATTTTTGGACTTATTTTTAACGAATTTTTATTTTTCTAAAACGTGCTATTCACTTAAGAAAACGTGGAATTTTGATATTTATAAGAAGTGGCAATTCGATATTTATGATTTTAAATCGATGATTATAAAACGTGTAATTCACTAAAAGTCTAGCGAACAAATTAATGTAATTGTGCATGTGATTTGTTAAAAATGTGGGTTTTCGTTTTAGTCGAACTATTATTTTTCATAAATATATATATATCATTAGGTGTGATACTCGTGTAGTATACTAGTTTTTTTCTTAAAAAATCAATATATTTTGTTAACATTATATGTTTAATAATTTACAAAATTGAATTTGGAAAAAAAATCAATATTAGTTGTGAATTAATCAATTTTTGCAAAGTTTATGTAATTTATCATGAATTCAAAAAGATTGGTCGAAAATTATATTTTTCAATTAGGAAGGTACTTGAATCTAAATATAAATTAATACATTAATTAACAAATTAAATGAGAATTTATGGAGACATCTAAGTTTCTTTATTTTCTTTATTATATTTTTCTATAAGATTTTTTATAATTTAATAAGAAAGCCAAGAAAACCACAATTTGCCAAGTGGATTTAAATAAACTTGAAAAAGTTTATAAAAAATGTCATGTGAAAGAACAACATACCATACACATAAGCACATATACTGGGGCCCAGCCTGGCATCGAGCCCCGCTCGGTATACAGATTTGTTTCTACTAGGCCTCGCCTGTCTCTGAGCTCCGCACGCTATACACATACAAACAATAACATATAATCATGCTAATACATAACAAACAATCGCTATACTGTAACTGCTAATCACAAGGCCTCGCCTATCTTGGGCCCCGTCTCTACTCTGCTACTAATTAGATATGGAACGCCGTCCACCCTCAACTAGTGATAAGATACGGGACCCTGCCCACACTCACCTCCCTACCAGGCACATACAAGTATCACAAAGACATCAAGTATAACTAAACATACATTATTGCCTCGGGTAACACCCAACATCGGACCGAAATCTGGAACATATAAACTACATCAGACTAACCCCGACATCAAATCTAAATCCGATATACACTAACACACATAAACGGGCTGACATTTTTGCCTTAGACCCGTTCCTACTGGAGAAAACTCACCTCGCAAGGCTGACTGTAGAATCCCGTGAATAACCTCTCGCTGCTAGCTGGCAGATCACCGAACTGCTGATCTCTCGTCTTCCCGAGCTATAAATACCAAAATATCACTTAGTCCAAAACATTAATCCTTCTTAGGGTAGAATGACCATTTTACCCCTAAGCTAAATGGACCCATGACTTAGGCCCAAATCCATATATTCTTACTAAGCCCACTAATGACCCACTAATGGCCCAATTTTCTAAATTGGGCCCATCTTCTCAAATGGGCCTTCCCTCAAGTCCAATATGAAATAACTCCAATATCAGCCCAAAAGAATAATTCATTAAGGCCTATAATCATCTAGTCCAAGGAAATATCCCAAAAGGCCAACTGATGCCACGAACGCAGGGCGTTCCCTTGTAGAATGTTGGGTGTTCCTTTGAAATCCTTGTCGTGGGTCTCACTAGGAATGCAACGCGTTCCCGAGCCCTACGCAGCGCGTTCGTGTCCAGATTCCAAAAACTGACCATTAAGCACTTAATGCTTTTAACATGCTACCCAGACATAGATCCAAGCTATTTAGGACCTCTAGGACCATAAAGTCACGAACTTGGTGACTTTGCATGCACCCAAAAGTCCCAATCTCAAGTAATAGCAATCAACTTCCATAAAGATGGCCATAACTCTTGCATGAACCCATTAGGACCTTAAAGACGGCAACTTTCCTGCCTAAGAGACTCAGATAGCTTCATGGGTGGCAACCCTAAGTCCAGAAATGGATTTGGACCATAAAAATTCATTCTTTAAACCAAAAAAGGGACAATATTAATGAGAACCTAGATCTATGATGTAGAAGCACCAAGATGAGAACTTTATACCTTCAATAGGCTGGAAATGATGTAAAACCTCTGGATCTACAAGCTCTCTTCAATCTCTTGCTTCTTCTCTAAACACCTTCTTCTTCAAATCACCTAAACAATACCAAAAATACTCAAGGTAAGCTTAAAATGCATGCAAGAGGTTTAGGGTTTCATTCTTAGGGTTAGATAGGATGGAGGCTGAAAGGAAATAAGGGTTGGGGTGAGTTAAGGTGTTTAAATAGGGTCCAACACCCGAAAATTAGGGTTTAGTCTGCCCAGATAAACGCAGCACATTCCCTTTGGGAACACAGGGCGTTCCCATATGCACCCTCGTCCATTTCCCTTTTGAACGCCATTGTAACATCTTGAATTTCAGAAGTATGGCTTAAGGGTTTAAAGTGTAATTTCGAGGAAGGGGCTCGACGAGTAGGTACGCTTACTCGCCGAGTCGGAGCGGGTTTGAGTCGCGAATTAAGTGACCAACTCGCCAAGTCAGAAGCTGGACTTGACGAGTTGGTGTTGAAATGAGAAAAACCCTAATCTCAGGGTTTTCACCCTCTTTAAAGGACCTTATGTCCTCTCCTCAGTCCCTTTGTCGGCCAGAAGCTTCTATAAGCGATTCCAAAACCCTAATTTGAGTAAGACGTGGAAGAAAGTGAGCTTAAGGCTTTTGCAAGAGGAAGATTTGGAGGTATCGACCACTAGGGAGCTGGAGAATTCAACTTTGTGGTTGTGAGCATCAGTTGAAGGTAACAATCTGTAACTTTGCCTTTGTTACTTCTAGATCTTTCCTTGGATGATGTTTTAGGGCCATTTTTGCATGTTAAGGAGCCATTTCGAGTTATAAGTCCAGATCTGAGGTTTCTACTTCAGATCTAGGTTTGTTTTGGTCCAAAACCCGTAAAGTATCAGCCTTTGGTGTGTTGGTGAGGCACGTTGGTCATAAACCCTAGCTCTAGGGTGTTTTAAGCCTATAGCTCCTTGGTTTCACGTAAAGCTTGCAACTTTAACTGAAGGGTGGGCCTTAGAAGAGTGGATCTACAGTTTGGAGCCCCTGCATTGCTCGAAAAGCCACTGTATGGATTAAGAACTGAAGTGACTCGGCGAGTCACATGGGTGGACTCGGTGAGTTGTGTGATGATGGGAAGGAACTCGACGAGTTGGAAGAACAACTCGGCGAGTCTGTTGAAGATTGCCTTGGACTCGGCGACTATGTTCTTGGACTCGACGAGTTAGATCGCAGAACCCCCAACCTCTTTTGGTTAAGCCTTGGATTAGTGAGTAGGTTGGCGACTCAGTGAGTTGGGCAGGATGGAACTCAGAGATCGTTGGACTCGACGAGTCTTGGGGAGACTCGGCGAGTTAAGTGTGTTATGTGAGTTTTCTGGGTAAGGGAACTCGGCGAGTCGACGGGGTGACTCGGCAAGTAGAGTCAACTAGGAAGGTTGACTTTGACTTTGATGTTGACCAAGAGTTGACCAGTTTGACCTCCAAGGGTATTTTGGTAATATTGGTATTTATGGAATTGGTTCTTTGGTAGTGTTCTGTGGTGAAGATCGTGTCGGTGGTCGGAGCAGCTTGGTCTTATCTTTCAGTTGGCAGTTGTGAGGTGAGTTATCTTCACTATATCGACAGGGTCTACGACACAAAAGTCGACCCTTTATCGGATGGAAATTTGGGTATTGTTTGTTATGTTATTACTTTGCTAGATCTGCATTCTGGTTACGATGTTGATATGCTATGTGATATGATGGACTGTTGTCTGGTTAAGGATTTTTTATGTGATTAATTGTTTTTTGTGCACATGGTTGTTTGACGGGGGTTTGGGTTGAGACGAGGCCTGCTTTGTTGTAACGCCCGTATATCCGGGTTAGTCAATTTAGAGACGATAGGCATCAAAAATGAATTTTTGATGAAAGATTATTTATAATGAATAATCTTAACTAAGTTATATTATATGTTACAAGGTTTCCGTGCATATAAAGAACGCCGAAATCCGAGTTATAACGAAGAAGTTATGACCTGTCGAAGTTTCACGGCAGAACCGGCACGGCGCTGAATGACGTAAAAAGTGAATTTACGTTAGAGTGATA
This sequence comes from Lactuca saligna, assembly GCF_052625555.1. Lineage (NCBI taxonomy): Eukaryota > Viridiplantae > Streptophyta > Magnoliopsida > Asterales > Asteraceae > Lactuca > Lactuca saligna. The sequence continues at coordinate 187,075,245 of NC_136417.1, read as the reverse complement.
TTTAGCCTTATCAATCTAAACGAAAGTCGTAGAGTTCGTTAAACCATGAGCGTGCATAAAAAGAACGTCCAAATCTGACTTCATATGAGGAAGTTATGATTTTTCTAAGTTTCGACTTAGCGGTATGCAGCCCGAATACTCGATTTGAGATCGAGCGGTTTTTAGCCGAAACAATCTAAACGAGAATCGAAGATCTCGTTAATTGTAGTGAAACGATGAAAAGATAGGAGAAAACGGACGTCGGATAAAGAAGTTATGATTTTATAACAGAGTTTTCCTGTCCAGGTCTACTAAAAATAAATAATAAAAATAAAATCAAAATTAGCCGACAGAGTCTAAACAAAAGTTGTAGAGCGTAGTCTCACCTATGCAAGGATTAAAGAACATCGAAAACAGAGTTCATATGAGGAAGATATGAATTTTTGAAATTTATTTAATAATTTCGGTATTTAAAATTAATTAAAAATATCCGATATTATCCAAGGGCGGGGGGGGGGGGGGGGGGGGGGGGGGGAGGGGGGAGTCAGCGTTCTTATCCCCATTACGCCCAGCGTAATATAGATTTACGCCCAGCGTAAATGGGCTTCCAGCCCCCTATAAAAGGGTGTCGAGGGCAACCAACTTCTTTGCTCATTTCTTCCATTTTTCTCGCGTTTTTGCATCGTTTTCCATGCAAAAAATATACCGAAGCCCCAATATCATTCCCGAGCCCCGAAGCAAGTCCCGAGGCCCCGAAGATCCCGAGAAGTGCGATTCCCGAGCCGAAGCTCTACCCGCGAGGAGCCTGGTTTTTGTGAAGATCTTCCAGATCTACCGAAGAATACTACTTCTACAAGTCGTAGTGTTGTCCGATCATCTTCTAATCAAGTGAGTGTGTGGTTACTTTCTTCTAACGCATAATTATGAAGTATTTTATACGAAATACGTGTTATGTGTATAATTTTGTTGTTATGTGTGTGAATGTATATTCACTTTCTTCTATCTCATAGATCTGATTTATTCTCTATGAAATACGCGTTATGTGGGTGTGCCTCATCTGTTATGTGGAATAGGTATTGAATGAGAATGCTATACATGTTTTAAACTATGTATAAAAATATATAACTCATATGTTGGGTAGAACATGGGTAGATAGTTGATGTGTGATAAATAGATGAGAGACCCCGATGTTGCTGTTGTTGATCTAGTTATTCAGCGGAGTATGGATTAGACCAAGAGGTTAGTTTTAGATTCGGGAGTATGGATCTGGTAAAGAGATAAAACTTGTTATTATTCCGGGAGTATGGATTAAGACTAAGTTAATTGTCCCTAGTCCGGGAGTATGGATTGGGCACAATTATTGATCCGGGAGTATGGATCAGATCAGGATTAGGGTATAGTTAATTGTCCTTATTCCGGGAGTATGGATTGGGTACAGTTATTGATCCGGGAGTATGGATCAGATCAGGAGGTTAGTTTTAGATCCGTGAGTATGGATCAGGTAGTTTTAGATCCGTGAGTATGGATCAGGTAGTTTTAGATCCGTGAGTATGGATCAGGTGAAAAAGGTTAGTTTTAGATCTGTGAGTAGGGATCAGGTAAAAAGGAAAATTTTAGATACGAGAGTTTAGATCGTGTCATTGTGAGGATCGAAGGGGTGGGATAAGAGTTGCCTTTATATGGTGAAATTGTACAAGTTTGAATGTTCTATATTTATAAATATATGATATAACATTATGGGATGAAAACCCTATATGCTCATCAGGCTCCCAAGCCTGACCCACTCAGTTTTCTTTGCATCACAGGTATCGATACGAAGACATATTTCACAGAGAGATTTAAAGGAGATATAAATCATTAGAGTAGTTGAATGTAAGTTCTGTTTATGCTTATATGTCTATATCGGAACATGACATCTCGAGGTTTTATTATTAAATGAAAATACATTCTCTTTGAGAAATGTTTGGATAAGTTATTATCATATCTTGTTTCAGGAACAAATTCCGCAACCATTTTCTTTAAAAGATTACTCTGATTTTATAAAACAAAGCATACACAAATCGGTCTTTTCTGGCCGTGAAAATGGGGATGTCACAGTTGGTATCAGAGCATTAGTTTAAGCAAACTAGGAAATTGTAGGAAATTTCTAGACTTAAACTTAGAATGCTAAGTAAAGATTGTGAGGGGTGTTTCTAAAATATGTTACGTAGTACACCTAAATTGACATAAGCACTAGTTTACTTTAGGAATGATGCCTAAAATGCTTTTATGTGCTAAATGTTTTGTGTGATAGTTATATTGATGCTATTATTTGTACGAATCTATGGTCTGTTGCCGACTGGATCTGGAGACCTTATGTGTTTAGGATTCTAAGCGTACGGCTACGATATTAGAACTAGCATGTAAATGTTTCGAAGTAATAAGGATGATTTAATTATCTATCGTGATTGAGGATCTGAATTCACCTTATTTGGTGTGTAGATCAAAAATGGTAAGAACCAGAAGTGGAGTTGGAAATGTGAACGAAGACAAGAATCAACCACCTGTGGTTGAGCAAGCACCTATTGTAGCAGCAGCACCAGAGCCAATGATGATGGCTGGGGTGCAAGCGATGATACAGATGATGTTGGATCGCCAAATGGAGGAGACAAGACAATTAATCCAACAGAATCGTGAGGAAGTGTCACTTCAAGTGGAAGAGCCTGAAGTGAATGGAGGGCAGTCGGAGGGAAGTAACTACAGTGGGACGGTTGGACGAGCAGAGCCCCCAGTGGTAGAAAGGAATGATCCGAAAAGGGAAATAAATAGGGATGGACGTATGTATAAGAATTTCTTGTGCACCAAACCCCCAAGTCTTTCTGGAAGCCCAAAGCCTGTAAAGATTATGGACTGGATCTCCGAAATGGAGATGGTGTTTGAAAGTTGCGATTGTAGCAACAAATAGAAGACTGTCTTTGCAGTTAGACAAATGAAGACTGGAGTCTTGAGCTGGTGGAAGCTACTGGCAGATACGATGCCCCAAGGGGAAGGACTAAGGATGTCTTGGGAATCATTCCTTGAGCAGTTAAAGATGCAGTACTGCTCAGAGATAGATCTGATTGATCTGAACAATGAATTCCAGAACCTGAAGAAAGGTAAATTGAGCATTGATGATTATGCTACGACATTTACCGAAAAGATGAAGTTATTTCCATACTTAGTGCCAACTGAACTCTCAAAAATTGAGAGGTTTGCAAATGGACTACCTGTCGACTTTGGTCCAACGGTCAAGATAGCAACTACCTTGAAGACAGCAGTCCGATCAGCTAAAAATGTGGAGACCCAGTTAAAGGAAAGGGGTCTGGAGAGAATCGAGGTGGGCAAGAAAAGAAAGATTGAAGGATCTTCAAGGTCCGATGAGAAGAGAAAATTTTCGAAGTCTGATTCGAAGAAGCTCGAAGAAGGAGCATAATGATGTGACAAGTGCAAAAGGAAGCACATTGGGGAATGCTCTAAAGAAATGACCTGCTTCAAATGCGGGAAGACTGGTCATTATGCCAGCAAATTCCCAAACAAAACAGAAGCCTGCTTTAAGTGTGGTGAATAAGGACACTTCAAACAAAACTGCCTAGGAAGGGAAGAAATTACAAAGCCAAATGTGCCGCCAAAGCCAAAGGCAAGAGCATTTCAAATGATCCTTGATGAAGCAGATGGCAATGCAAGGAATCAGGAATAAGGATTTTATATCTAAAGATCAAGTTATAAAGTAGCAATATGAAAAGTAACATGTGGTGTAGCCTATTAGAGGCATAGTATAGGGTGAACTTGAACTTTTGTGTAATCGTTTCAAGGAATTAATATAAACCCTAGTTTTGCTAACTGATGTGTTGAATGATTGTCTGATTTTCTTGTATGGTGACTTGGTCGACTGCGGGACAATACTTGGAACGAGTATGAGTAGGTGTGAAAGGTAGTAGATTCATATACTACCAGAAGCACATGACTCGCACTTGGATCAGGGAAAGTCACAAGGTTACCAAGAAACTAGTAATTGATTCCATTTTATTCTGGTATGTCATTACCATTGTTTCGGTAATGACTAGTAAGATGGTTCTTGTTCCGACCCTAGTGGTCATATTTAAATTTGATTTCGACTACGAGGAGTATGTTACGTGGTCTAGAGGACCAAGCTAGATGTAACATCCGACTTAATTCAGAAGGTTGAAGTTAATGCGATTGATAGTGTCGCACTCGTTGTTAAAAGAAGTTTGCAGGTAGAAATGCTACATGCTGAAATGTGATTATATCACATTAGAATATGAAGAAAGTTATATTCCATTCTGGAATTTAACTTCATTAAATACCGAGTCTAAGCATCGCATCGTGCGATGAGAGGTCAATAGAGCACGACCCATCGGTTTAGAAATCATGCTTGAAATCATGGTTGGTGACCAAAATGGCTTAGAAAAATCCCTAAAACTCCACAAAATGGGATCTATCAAAAGATCAAACAAGGTATAGACTTTATACCTTTTGTAGACTGCAAATGATGCTCAAAATGGGATCCTTCTATCCTCCTCTTGATCCTTCAAGCTTTTCCTTCCTTCCAAGAACCAGGTGCTACATGGAGGAGGTTGGACATGCCATTGGTGATGATGATGCGTTGGAAGCGATGACATGGAGTGATTTCTCGGCCAGGTTCAAGGCCGATTTTGCACCGATGAATAAGGTGCAGCAGCGAGCGCGGGTGTTTCAGGACCTCCGGCAGATGACTGAGACTGTGGCGGAGATTACCGCCAAGTTTAGAGAGAGGGATCTTCTTGTTCTGCAGTATGTCACGGACGAGGTGATGAAGAAGGCCCGATATCACAAGATGTTAAGGGCTGACATCAGGGAGTTTGTGAGTACATCCGGCTGCAAGATGTTGGAGGATATGATTTCTCTGGCCAGGGAAATGGAGATCAACCTAGAGCACCTCAGGAAGAGGAAGCCAAAGGAGATTTAGGTAGCTACAGGTTCAGGCAAGAGACCCAAGGGGTCAGACTCGAGATCGAGGGACTATCAAAGCCGCAGCCGATGTGGGAAGTGTGGCAGGACGCACAAGGGTGCGTGCAGGAGCGGTAGTGGTGGTGATTATGGCTGCTTCAAGTGCGGCAAGACTGGTCATTTCAGCAGAGATTGTATAGCTACTACCACACAGGGATCAAAGTTGATATGCTTTCATTGCAGTCAGTGGAGCCACAAGAAGGCCCAATGTCCGAGTTTGCTTTCAGTAAGACAGGTGATAGCACCTGCCCCTACGACTTTGAGGATCACTGATAGCCGTCAGGGCCAGGAAGGGGCGCCTGCGGTGGGGAGCAGGGCTTTCCAGTTGATTGCAGAGGAGTCTCGAGCAGCCCCTGATGTGGTAGGTGAGTATCTTTCACTTTTTTATCAGCTTTTATTTGTGATTTATTTGTTATGGTACTGCATTGAAGCTAGTTAATGTACCTTGGAATTATGTTTCCTGCTTATGATTAAGTTATATGCCATCTGCATACCATGGATGTTAGAGTAGTAGTTCGAAGATGTTTCCCTTAAGAGCAGGTTCTCAGGATGCAATCACTGTAGAAAATGTGAGTGGGGCTCGGGAAGTGTTCTGTTAATCTACAAGAGTGGTTCAAGTTTGGTATTGGTTAGTTTTGGAGCAGTAGCGGTGGTAAGCGTTGGTTGTCAGCATATCGACCCTTTAAATGGAGAGAAGGATTGGGAATCCTTTCCAAGCTGGGAGTTGTGGGGATCTAGTAGAATCGAAGTGGGGGAGAACTATCCCAGAGGTTAGGAGCAGGAGTAAGTGCAAAATTAGGATGAGTTTGCAACTTTTTTGGGAAGGAAAACAGCCCAAGTGGTTGTTTGGATAGAGGAGCGCGCGAGTTGGGAGTTTGGGAAACTTACCAACATTGAGTTCATGTATTCACGGTAGATGATAACTGGTTGGGAACCAGGTGGGAGATTTTCTTGGCAGGATGCGAGTTTAGTCAGGATGTAAGACTATGGAGTCGTTGTAGCATTCCCTAACAGTTAGGCAGAGTGGGAAGAGTAGTAAGGTTGCGGGATAGTCGTAGCATTTTGTTAGTAGCTAGTTAGAGGAGTGTGGGTGAGGGCCTGTATCTCCTAGCTTGAGGTGTGCGGGCGAGGGTTTGTATATCCTAGTTATCGGAGCGTGGGCGAGGCCTATATCTCCTAAATAGAATGATGTAGATCGAGAAAGGATGGTTTGTTAAGTTTTAGGATGGGGTTGGTCCTGCATAGCCCTAGATAGGAAAGACCTGTGGGGGAGGCCACTTTGAGATATAGTTTGGGTGAGACCCATGGGCAAGGCTCGTATGATTATAGTAGCGCAGGTGGTACCTGGTAGAGACCATAGGGTCGAGATAGGGGATCGAGGATCCTAGGACTTAGGGAGCCAGAGTGGCATGGTAGATAGAGCAGTTTTAGATAGCCGAATTTTCTTCTGAAGTCACTGGGAGCGTCTGAGAGTTTGAGCTTGGGTTCAATAACCGGAGAGAATCCGGTATTCCAGATAGTGTACAGATAGGTTCGGGCCTGGGAGGTCTCAGTTCTTTTGGAAAGAAGGCGAGAGGCAGCATGGTGTTCAGGCAGAAGTAACTATCATGAGGGTTCTTTGGTGCGAAGCAGCTTGTGGATCGGAAGTGATAAGCCACTTGCAGCGGGATTAAATAATCTCAGAGTAATGGATTTGACCCTGTTGCACAGCTCTCATCTGAGTCAAACCGTTGTAGGGATGAATCCTCTACTCGAAGGATTATCTGAAACACCTGTCAAGTATAATTGACCAGAAGATGGTTGTGCAGGTGTAGTCGGTCATGGAGACAAACCAGTTTAGGATTCGGACTCTAGGAAGACAGATGTGGTTGAGGAAGCTTGAAGTTCGTCTTCTTCATAATGGAAGATCGATTTGGCTTTCAGTCGTCTTGGGAATATTTTTTCATGCATAGAATCATCGGTTGCATTCCTCAGATCAGTTGTTGGGAGATGGGTGTTAGTAAGGAGAGACTTCGAGGACGAAGTCTAGTTTAAGTGGCAGAGAGTTGTAACACCGTGTTTTGAAAATCACTTTAGTTGTGGTTTCTGAGACCCAGCGTATAAGCATTTCGGTTTTTTATGGGTCTCGGGTCTTATTTGAAAGGTTTTAAGGCTTGGTTGGGTAGTTAGTAGCGTAGGGGTTCTCGCCACCTTTTCGTGGGTATAAAGTTTGTCGAAAACGGACTTAGAATGAAGGAGTTATAGCACTTTGAAGTAATATGCAATATTTGTCCTTAATGAAGAAAGATGGCAAGAAAGGACCATGCATGCAAGGTGGTTGATGCGAGTGTACACCCAACATAAGCTGGGTTACGCCCAACGTATAAAGGAGAATGGTTGTGGATGCGGAGGGGCGTACGCCCAGCGTACGCTCAGAGTTCCCAAACCCTAATTTTCGGGTTGAGACCTATATTAAGAACCTTATGTATCGAAGTCCAGCCTCCATGTCCACCCTAAATGAGCTACTACAAAACCCTAATTCATATTTGAGTGTTCTTAGAGCTTATAAGGTCACTAGAGAAGCATCTTGGTGTTGTAGATCCATTTTCCAAACAAGAAAGGAGCAAGGAAAGGTGGTGGTTCAAAGGAGAGGTTACAGATTTGGGATTGTTGATTCATTTCTACCCATTTCAAGGTATAAAAAACTAAACTTGGTGATTATCTCCTTAGATCTCTTAGATTGAGTTTTTTTTGGACCATTTTGGTCCAAAGGTTGGAGCTTTGTGGTTCAATCCGATTTCTAGGACTTGGAGTTGCTACTCTCAGTTCTAAATGAGTCCCTAAGGCAGAAAGTTTCCATCTTGGATGTCCTAATGGGTTCATGCATGAGTTAAGACCATTTCCATGGAAGTTAGTTATCACATTTCAAGTTTGGGCTCTATTGGTAGGTTGCAAGCCACCAAGTGAAGGACTTTATGGTTTAAGACGTTGAAAAGGACTTGGATCTATTTTTGTAGCTTCTGGAGTAGAGTATTAAGCACTTAATGGGAAGGTGACTTAACAAGGGAGTACGCTGAGCGTACATGCAGGTACGCCCAACGTACGCGCCATTTAGTTGTACGTTTAGTGTACATAAGAGTACACCCAATGTACTTATCAGATATGAGTTTGGTTTGTTTTGGGCCTCGGTTTGGTCCATGCAGAGGATTTTGGTTCTTTGGGCCTTTGTGGGCCATCAGAAGTCAGATAATGTAAGCCAGGAAGATGTTTGGGCTTGGGTAAGGCCTATTAGAGGGATTGGGCCTAATTTAGCAAATTGGGCCACTAGTAGGCTTGGGAAGCCTACCTAATGTTGGGCCTTTGTAGATCTTGGTTTGGGCCTTAGATATGGACCAAGTTTAACTAAGGGGGTAAAATGGTCATTTTACCCTAAGGAGGATTATTGATTTGGATTAATTGTTATTTTGGGTAATAATAGCACGGGAGTCGAGAGATCAGCAATTTGGGGATCTGCCAGCTAGCAGCCAGAGATTTATCAGTGGGAGTCTATTCAGCCTTGCGAGGTGAGTTTCCCTTTGTGTGAATGGGTCTAAGGCACCAATTTCGGCTCGTATATATGCATGTAGGATGTATGTTCCGGACTAGAGTCCGATGTCGGGCGGTGCCCGATGTAGGTTTATATGTATGATTTCGGACTACGGTTCAATGTCGGGTGGTACCCGAGGAAGGTTATGCATGTTTAGTTATACTAATTGTCTGTGTGATACTTGTATGTGTCTGGTAGGAAGATGAGTATGGGCGGGGGCCCGTACCTCATTACTAGTCGAGAGAGGATGGGGTTACATATCTCATTAGTAGAGTAGGAGCAAGGCCCAAGACAGGCGAGGCCTAAGGACTAGAGCATATTGTACTATGTATGATTCTTTATGTGTTAGCATGGTTATATGATATTGTTTGTATGTAGATAGAGGGCGGGGCCTGATGAGAAATAGATATGTATACTGAGCGGGGCTCAATTCCAGGCGAGGCCTGATGCCGGAGCAAGTCTGATGTCGGGCATGTACCGATGCAGCGGGTAGGGGCCCAGTATGTGGTTATGTATATGGTATGAGGTAGGTTGGGGAACTCACTAAGCTTCATGCTTACGGTTTTCAGTTTTAGTTTCAAGTACTTCCGGTAGCTGAGGGAATAGCTCGGGTTGACTGCATCGCACACACCAAGAAGTTTTAGTCTGGGATGTTTACTCTGATAAAATGAACATGCTTTGAAATAATACTCTGATTTGATATAACGACTTATGTTTACGATTTGATAATTATGGTTTAATGAATGTTTTAAAAATGGAATTTTTAGCCTTGAATTATGGGATGTTACACAAACTCCCCTCCCCTCCCTCATCCCCCCTCCCCCTAGAGAGAGAGAGAGAGAGAGAGAGAGAGAGAGAGTTCCAAATACTATGCTTAGATTTGAAACAATTTCTATTTTTCTGAAAGAGGCATATCAGAACCTATCAAAACACCAAGGTACGAAAAAGGAAGAGTTTATGCCTCACATTTAAGAAAGCTATCCATACTAGAGATATTGATATTATCTACACCAAAACCAAAGAGCTTGTTTTTACTATAATCAACTTTTAGCTCGGAAGAAAGAAAGAAGCACCTAAGAAGCCTTTTTAAGATTAATAAAGTTCAAATCCAACCAATCACCAATAAATAACACATCATCGGCATACATCAAATGCGAAAGACATGGTCCATTATTCGATAAAATGAGACCATAAAAATGTTATTTTGTAAAGTCGTACCATAAGGATATGAAGACTCTCCATAACAAGGATAAAATGAGGGGGGAGGGGGGGAGTATCTCCTTTCCTCACACCTCGAGAAAGAGAGAATTATATGGTCGGGGAGCCATTAACAAGGATGGTAGCCCTCCCGTAGAAAAGAATATCGTGAATCCAACTCATCCATGGACCATTTAGATCCAAAACCCATTTGAGACAACACTGAATCAAGCAAATACCAATTTAAAAAGACAATCTCCTTACAATTTAAAAAGAGATGTTTTGAAATTCGTCTCCATTGATTCCACTGATTGATTTTCCTGAAGGATGGTACCCCTCTGGACCATCGTGATACTTGGGGACAGGGAAAACATCTTTCATATACATGTCTATCACTTTGTGAAAATGAATATCATCGACCAATGTCCAAGTGTTATTATTAAGTAATATTTAATAGACTTTCTTCATCATACCTTGAAGGCACACACAAGCACATAATGAGATGCTTTGGTAATGTCCTAAATATCCCCTTCAAAATATGTTTTTCGATTTTCTTCGAATGTATTTCTTAGTTTCTAGTATGTTTTCTTCCATACATGACTACCACATGGGTACCACCTTTCACATAAGAGTAAATTATTTACAATGGCATTCTAAAAGATCTTGTGAAAATATTACCACATGGTCTAAGTCATCAAAAAGAATCATTATATCCTCTTTTTCAAGTCATGTTGTATATTTTTTCTATTAACTTAAACCCTAGCAAATATAGTAGACAAACGGGCCGCATTTTGGTTCGATAAGATGCTATCATTAGTATCTTCTTCAATACTCTTCTCCTAAAACTGACATACCCTATTGTTATCTTTTGTATATAGTTGACATTTTAATCCAAATATCAAAATAAAATCACCGAAACTATATGTTAGTTCTTGACCTTTAGTAGACCTGACAATTCCAAATACGAATACACAAATTTATGAGAGACACAAATACACGACACAAATAAATCTTGAAATTTGAGATAAAGTTTATTTCTCATCGTGTAATCGTATCGCGTCAAATTCGTAGCTAACATGTTACATGAATTGACAGGTCTAACCTTTAGCCCCCAAATTAAAATTGTTGATGGAGGAAGGATGGATTAGGTAGACTCATCATTGAGGACATAATGAATAAGAAGGTGATCCAAGGCCTACTATTTAGGTCGACTCAAGAACAAAAACATGTTTGGTTAAACATTTTCCATTATAACAGCCAAGTTGCACCTTATTTTCTATCCATTAATGTCAAGTTCACATGTTAGATAAGAAAACCACCAAAATGAATAATAACTAGGATTAACATTTTTTTAGTCAGTTCAAAAATCTGAAATATTTCAACATGTTCATCAATACATACTTGTTAATGCATATACATATATGCGAAATACTATTTAAACATTCTATAGCAAAATTCCACCAAAATGACCAACAATCAAGACAAGAATAAATACAAAAAAGAGCAATGAAGTCCCATCTATTTGTTTACCATTTCATCCATTACATCATTGTACCTAGAAATATCTACCTTCATTGATAGATTTTTCAAAAACTAAATTGAAAATTAAAAGCACAACACTATATAATTGGATAGATTTTTTAAAACACAATAAGTAGAATGTTGTAATAGAATGAAATAAAGGTAGAATGCTATAATAAACTGATAAATGAAACTACATCTTGCATAAGGCATGCATGCTTAAGAATAAAATGAAAAACAGAAAGTTGGCCACAGGGGATTAGAGAAAGCAACTCATCATTGAATTGACTTAAAATACGGGTAATACAACATAAACTATCGTCGTCAATAGTCAGTCGCTAAAAATGAAACTAAAAAAAATGTAAGAAAAGGTCGCAGATCATTTTTGTGACCTCTTTTTTGTTAATTTTTATAAACTGTCAAAATCAGAATCTGAAACTGGGATCCACGTCCATTGACCACGCAAACTTTGCTAGTAAAGACTTGTTAAAAAGCTGCATAACATTCAGTAAAAGTGATTAAACCATTATATTTGACCATTTATGATAATAAATAAAAAAAGATGATAATTAATTTGTTATGTTAATAAATAAGAGAAAAGAAAAATATGTTGTTAGTTGTTTGTTTACCTTCTCAATGGGAACTTCATGTCGCTTACACCATGCAACAGTTATTCTTGGGTCAAGATAGTTTATTTTTGAAGTGCCCAATGCTACTGTTTTCAAATCTTCCTTGGTCTCTTTATCGCGTTCCATTTTCTCAATTTTTGCATTAGTTTGAGCTATTTTCTTCTCTAACCTGCATTTTCCCCCAATTAATAATATTTATTAGGCCACATTCGTTATGCATGCAGAATACAGTAATCTTCTACTGTATTATTTAAACTCTCAAAAAGTTGGAACAATGAGACAAAACCAAACCACACTTTTTATCCCACCCAAGAAAAGGTGGAATAGTCCAAAAAGGCAGAGACCAAAGCTGTAATTTTTTGTTACACCCACAGAAAAGTGGGATATGTTTTTGAGGGTGAAAAAGACGAAAATGTCCCCCTAGAAGGCTTGTCAAGTGTAACAAACAGAGCTTTAATGTAAAAGTGGAAGAAGATTACGCTTCGGGGTTCAAGTTCCTCTTTGGTTTTCCATCAGGACCATTTTTATTTGATGGAGGCTTCCCTTTCTTTACACGACCCAAATCACTTTCCAATTCTTTTATAACACCCTATAAACAAAAAAATATAATATAAATTAATTAATATGGTCAACCACTAATGGAAGTTTACACTTTACACTTTAAACTACAATGCATTTTCATTTCGCAATGCGGGTCCCTCCCATTTAAATGTAAACAAAACGAAAAAACAAAAAAAAAAAGTAGGGAAAGTATATTGAGAGAAAACAACAAATGAGATGAGATCTAAATTTATTACACCTTTAATTCATCTATTTTCTCATTCAACCTTGTCATCTGTGCACTATGAGACTTTGAAACAGTACGTTGATGGTTACATATGATTGCAACCTACAAAAAAAAAAATGAAAATTATATATAATTAGTTCAACTTGGGACATAAATGCCCTCCTTGTTGTAAATAATAATTACCTCCTTATTTGCATGTTGGTAAACGACTAGATTTTGAGCAACATCTCCACCCTTGGTTTCCCTTGTCAACTGCATTCACCCAAAAAGTTAGAAATTTAAAAAAAAAAAATGATTATATATTTAACAAGGATGGGTATATCGGGTATGTGATATATGTATGTATGTTACCATATCATCCAAAGTGATGGATGCATTATAAGTACGGAAAACTTTAGCAGTAAGACCAGGCATTAGCTCCTTGAGATGAGCATTTAATTTACTTGTATCCAGCTTGTCAAACAGATCATCATTTCCCGCTTTACCTGCAATATATAAATATATATTTATCACTTTTTCTTTTTTTTTTTTAATTACATGATTAACATTTAAAACACAAAAGGTCAAAAAGTCAACGGACCTGTTCGGAACTGTTGGATTGCTTTGAAGACAGGAAGCTCCACTTCAACCTCATTCTGGTATCTTATAGAATCTTTACCAAGAAAGTCAAACTGTCCAAAACAAAACATACAACAAATTAAATTCAACATTACAGGAAATACCAACCTACTTTTCTCTCACTATATTTTAAAATTATAAAGAAAAAAAAAAGTTACCTTTAGGATATTTGGAGGCTCAGGCTCCACGTTTTCCACTTTCAATGTGCAGCAGCCTACTGTATCAGCTTCATCATCATCCTGGAAAAAACAATTACAATTACTTATAAATAAATATATATTTTTTTTTTAAAAAAAAAAAAAAAAAAAAAAATGTACCTTCTCATTCCCTGCCCTGAGAGCTAGTTTATCAATGAGATACGTAGCCACTGCCACTTGCTTCTTTGTGACATCCGAATTTCCAAAATCTTTAGTGTAAGCCTTCCTTATGCCTTCTATATACCCCTATTATATATACCATACATCAATCATTATTCATTACTAACATTCATACTATTAAATAATAATAATTACCTTCAGCTTCCTAGCCTTCTCGTATTTTTCCTTATCACTTTGACCCTTCAAGGAACTGCTAGCAGCTAAAAACACATACTTGAATTCCTTTGAATTGATTGGATCATTCCAATATGCTAACCATGTCACAGTATTATCATGCCTGATTTCCTTCCACCTGTGCACCACATTACATTTATCTTACTTTAATTTTTATATTTAATAATATCATCTATCTAGTAGAAAAAAAAAAAAACAAACAAACAAACCTTTCACCAGGAATTGGACATTCTGGAATTGGAGCATCCTTTCCAATGTTTATGGTAATATCACTTGGATGGATTCGTTTTTTCAGCTTTCCCATCTAGCAAACCAACAACATATTTGTAATTTTATATATATATATATATATATATATATATATATATATATATATTTCTTTTCCAATGAATGAAAGGGTAAAGTTGTCATTCAAACCTTTGGATGCTCCCCCCGCCCACGGAATAGCCCAGGTGGCTCAACTCTGAAATTACCAACCTACACCATCAAAAATGCAGACCATATTTTCAATATATATTATGTTTGAAACCTTACATATATGCACAAACATTGTAAGTATTATTGTCATTTTCATTATAAAAGAGAGTTTCAAGATATAAAAAATAATAAATCAAGGCTAAGGATCACCTTTTCTTTGACACCATCAACGATTGCCCACATATATTTCTCTTCTATCTTCATTTTCTCCTCTTTTATCGCCTTCTTTTCCTACAGAAAGCAATTCTTACGTTAATACCCCCGTACATTAGATAAATTACAAAGATGGCTAAATGTTCATTACTAATGAGAAAATTGGTTGGATCTTGGAGAACAAAACCAATAAAATCAATATTTATCATAGTTTCTGATAATAACAAAAAAAAGGAAGAATTTTTAAGTAACTTACTTCTGTTGTCATTAGCTTCTTCTTCTCTTTTTGAGCCTGATGCCACTCATATATTGGTTTGAAATCACAGTTTTCCAAATTCTGGATTGTGTGGTTTTTTCCCAATATCTTTCTCCAGTCACCCCAGAAATTCTCTTTGAACTGAGGTTTTGCCATGTAATCTGTGTCTAACATCACTGAAAACATTGTTGCAACCTGTAAATGTGTAAAATAATAACATGATGATCATGCTTACATCCAACTAGTTTCTTTCTTCAAGGGACTAAAAACAAAACAAAAAACAAAAAAAGCAATGCACTTTTATTTATTTGTTTAGTATAGCATTTTGCTTTCATTTCATTCTATTACAGCATTGTATTTTCAAGAAGACAATGTACTCCAAAGAATCTACCCGATTACAGCATTCTGTTTCAAAACTTTTTTTTTTATCAAAACATTATACTTTGAAAGATCTACTCAAGGTACAATAATGTAATAGAAAGCAATGAAAGTATGATATGCTATAACAAACAAATAAATGAGAGGACATTACTATTTCCTGTTCATTTTTTTTAAAAAGAAAAAGATGAAGTGGAAAGTATGTATTAGGTTCACCTCCTCTTGTTCAGGAGTCAAATCAACAGGCTTCCCTTTGTATAGCATCTTAACCCCATGAGGCTTGTATTCAGGTGGGAAAATTACACCATTATGAACTAAACTTGTCCATTTCTGCCCTTCACCAGAACCAGGGGGGATCTTTGAGGGCTTAGAATACTTTGATTGTTTCTGTTTCATCATCTTCTTTGACTTCTTGTTGGTTTGGTTTAAAGATGAAGAACTCTTTTTCATCACCTTTTGTTTGTCAGATGAAGATTTATTACTACTTGATGCAGCTTGTTTCTTTATTCTTTGCGCTATGGGAACATCATCATAGTCATCATCATCATCATCATCATCATCATCTGACTTAATTTCTGCTTTCAAAGCTACTGGTTTGTGGTTGACAGGTGTTACAGAATCAGAAAGCTTTGGCTTTTTAACAGAAGCAGATCTTTCCTCATCTGGTGGTCTCTTATTCAACCCAATATTCTTCAATTGAGTATTATCCTTCGATGCAGAACCATTTTGATGAACTTTGGGAACCACTGGTTTATGATTATTAGATGATCCCACTTTGGATTTGGAATTATATTTTGAAGACAATGGTTTCTCATCATCAGACTCTTCATCTTTTACTGATGGTTTTGGAAGTGGGGACACACTTATACCTGGCCCTTTTTTAGCATGATTGGTGTCTCCCTTTGATACAGTTGAAATTCTAAAACTTAGTGGTTTATCATCTTCAGAATCCACCTCATCATTGCTTGGTTTAGGAGAAGGTTTGGAAGGCTGAGAAGAAGACTTCACTGTATCAGGTCTTGCATTCCTTCTAAAAATCAAGGGTTTATCGTCATCAGATGAATAACTCATTTTTTCGTCAGTTTGTTGTCATAAAGCACTTCAATCTCTAGATTCTTGCACTTATGGCTTTTGGATAAGATGGATTGACCTGTGTGAAGATCGAAAATAAATAAAACTGTAGCAAAAGAAAGATAAACAGAGTTTCTCCTTACAGGTTTGCTCAAACACTTGCATCAAAATTACAGCCTTTTGTGTGGAAAAAGATCAAGACTTTTAGCATTGATGGCCTAAAAAGTAATATAAAACTGTAATGTTCTGAAGAGGGTTTTGTGTACAGAGGTGTATATATAAAGTATAATGTGACTAGAAACAAGAAAACAAATGCAAACATCTTACAAACTCCAATACCTACATCCTGGTAACAGATTAGGGTTTGTGGGTCACTAAATTAATTATGGTGAAAAAAGTCTAAACGTACCCCTCTAAACGTTCAACTGCAAATTAAAAATGATTCAATACCTACGATAACATTCCTAATCTAAAAACAAAAGGATAACAGGGTTCAATTAACATGATGAACTGGTAATAAACAACGTTCAGTTACGTTATTATTGGACTAATTGAGATTAAAGCTCAAAATTTTGTTCGTTCGAAACTCAAAATCACAACTAATGAGAATGTTTGAAGCAATACGAAACAAAACGAAGCTGAGATGACGTCTAAAAGTTGCTAAATGTTTTATTACTTCGTCGTTCGGACTTCAAATTCTCTAGTCTAAATTATAATCGATAAAACAGACAAGGGGTTCTACCGATTGCACGGCGGGCGGAGACTGGTTGAACCCTAGATCCCGTTTCGTCTCCGACGATGTGAGACAGAAATTCAGGGAGAGCGAAGGAGATAGAAAGAGGGTTGCCGTACAACACAAATTTAGGACAGAAGAAAAGGAAGAACCGAAGAAGTAATTTTGTGTTTCGGGTTAAAGCAACGGATCGGGTACATGAGCCTGTCACCTTTAATCGATTCTTTACCTAATAAATCAACAAATTTTACAGCCCCTTGGTTAATCTGCAAAAATGTTTTTTTTTTTTTTTTTTTTTTAAATATACCCTTAATAAATTTAATTTGAAAAAATTATAACCACTAAATTCGCAAATGAAAAAGCCTCATTTTTCCATCTGCGATATTAACTTTCCATCTGCGAATGTACAAATGGCTAAAGCACAGTTGTACCTTAAGCACTTGTACATTCAGCCCGATCATCCAATTCGCTCCAACAGACAGGCATGGTTCTGTAGTCAAAGCAACTTCGTCACTTTCGTGTACCCATCGGACGGCAGCCCTTTCGGGGGTTCCTTAGGGACCGATTCACTCTGCGTAGATTGACTGAACGCAGAAAACCTTCCACTGGCAGGCGATCGTGTTTTTCACAGGATTTATCGTTACTCATGTCAGCATTCTCACTTCTGATATCTCCAGGTCTTGTCACCAAAAACCTTCCCCGATTGACAGAACGTTCCGCTACTGACACTTGAAAAAGCTGCTTTCAAGGTCTCGTCGCTTCGGTGGGGTAAGAGCGCCATAAAGACTATTGGTACCTATCATAGACTTGACTCATTTTATGGGCTTGAATTCCTTTCCCCGAGTTAGAGGGGTTTTCTGAAGGTCTTCCTCAAGGGCCACTTGGTTCTCAAAAAGACTGTTACCCCCGGCCAGAGTAGAAGTAGGCAAACGGATGTTTCTGGGGGGAACTACGGGAGACGGAGACAGGTGGTTAGGCGAGATTCTAACTTCTGGCTCATCGCAATTCCATTTCTTAAAGTGCAAGTCCAGTTTTCTCTTTTTATGAAAGTGAAAGTCAGGTTAGCCCCTTCTGTACGACGAGAGTTTCGCCTTTTGAAGCGCCAGTCGCGTAGGGCGACCGGGCCAGGCCGAGTCAGAAAGGCTTTGATGACTCAAGGTTCATATTAGGGAAAGGAGAGTGAGGGGAAGAGGGGGCAGCCCTCGGCCCGATCATCCAATTCGCTCCAACAGACAGGCATGGTTCTGTAGTCAAAGCAACTTCGTCACTTTCGTGTACCCATCGGACGGCAGCCCTTTCGGGGGTTCCTTAGGGACCGATTCACTCTGCGTAGATTGACTGAACGCAGAAAACCTCCAAAAAAAGGATTGTTTGCATTACTCAAATGTACAAATTTTTTACTCTGAGATCTATTCCAACATTTCCAGAAGAAACCATTAAGCTTTGGTTGAAAGATGCAACGTACATCAAAGATTATCTCTTCAGATTCGTTAATATGTGGATTCCGTTTCCGAATCTTCCGATCTTTTTTTTTCAAGACTACTACTATTGCTAACGTAGTAGGCAAAGTGCTATTAATCGGATGGTCCGACCCCATAGTGCAATTTTTGCTGTTCATCTGCGATTTTTGAGGTGAAAATCTATAAAACGGTTTTTTTTTCTTCATTTTTCACTCTTCGATATAGAAAATCTCTCTCTCTCTCTCTCTCTGGGATTCCTTTTGACGATTTCTTGAAGAAAATTGACGATTATTTCTACAATCCCGAAATATGATTAGATTTTAACTCTTTTTATTTTTAATTAACATTTATTTAGTATATATCTTTATTATTTTATTATTTACTGTATTAGTTAGTGTAAAAAAATGAAATTATATTGTTTGTGATACGATAATTTTGTTGTATTTGATAGTTTTAATATTTGTTATTAGTAAACTTGAAGTTTAAATAATATTCTGTTAGTGGTTGTATGAATGTATAAGTAGAGATTGTGTAGAGTGTGTGTCGGGTAGTTGTACATTTAGTAAAATGGTTAGAATATGCTAATTTTTTTAAGTTATTAGTTAAATAAATTGTAAGAATAATGTTTACAATATGTTTTGGTTAGTGGTTTAAGTTGATAAATTAATATAGCATGGTTAGAATATGTTATTTATCGTTTATATAGTTGTTGTAGAACTTGAAAAATTGTATATTTTTATCGTATAATTGTTTTTATAAATTGAAAAATGATTAAAATAATGTTTACAATATATGTAGAATAATCGTTTGTATATTTATCGTTGAAAATTTGTATATATTTATTGGTGAAGTATAAAAAAAATTATAGTATAGTTAGAAAATTTTGTAATATGTGTACCATAGTCGTTTGTATATTTGTCGTATAACTTGAAAATTTGTATATATTTGTTATTTTAGTAGAAAAAATTTTATAGTATGGTTAGAAAATGTTATTTTATATAATTTGAAAGTTAAAAATTGTTTGTATATTTGTCGTATAATTTGGAAAATTGTTAATTTAGTTGTCGTTTTAGTTGAAACATTGTTTGTTTATATGGTTAGAAAATGTTATTTTATATAATTAGAAAGATAAAAATCGTTTGTATATTTATCGTATAACTTGGAAAATTGTTTATATAGTTGTCGTTTAAGTTGAAAAATTGTTATAGTATGTTATTGTTTTTTAATGTAAATATATAAATTATTTATTAAATATTTGTATTTACATTGTTATTATTGTTTATGTTATTATTGCATTTAATAATCATATATTTTATAAATAGTTGTTTAGTTTTCTAATATGTTATTGTGTTTTGTGCAGCATGATTATAATAATTTCAATGTGAAAGTTATTGTAAACTTAAAAGGATCGGGGTGTAACATATGGGAAGTATTTGAAGTGTTAGATGGTGTCAGATGTGATATATTTAGAGATACCGTATTTGGTTACTTGTTGGACGTCCCTCGTTTACAAGGGGGCGGATTTTTGTTCCACAAAATGTTCATTCATCAGATACGGTCGGACGTTGTTTTATCTCTAGATGGAATAAAACAGTTATATTTTAGAGTAGGCGATACGAAAATGGTATATGGGCCGGAAGAGTTTTGTTTGATAATCGGGTTGAAATTTGGGAGTATCCAAAAAACATCGGGAAAAAAGTGTCAGAAAAAATAGTTAGTAGTCAAAAAAGATGTTTATTGCATGAGCGGCTATTTCCGAACTATACAAATAGTTTGGTGAAAATCGGTGACCTGAAAAGTTTTATTTTAAATCAACCATTCTTAGAAGTTGACAACGCTGATGCAGTTAGAGTATGTTTGATATACATTTTCTATGAAGGTTTTTTGGGAAAAGAAATAAATGACCAGGTGCCACAAGATTGGTTTTTTTTTTTTTTTGCTGAGAATTTTGATGTCTGGAACAGGTATTTTTTGCTTACTTTGAAAGTTTTATATTATTAATGTTAATTTATATTATAACTAAAAAAAATTGTTTTGTTAGTTTCGCTTGGGGTAGTTATTTGTGAGATTTTACGTATGATGACCTTAGGGATACATGGAACAAGATAAATAAATATTTATCACTTCCTGAGCGTCGTCAAACTTTAAAATACACCGTCTCAGGATTTACGGCTCCAATTAGGGTATAAAAATTTACTTATATTTAAATGGTTTTATTGTTATGTTAGTTATTTTAATTTTAACTTTTATTACTATAATTATAAAAATTGTAGATATGGATATATGAGATGCTTCCGACTGTTCATGTCTGTAGATTTGTATTGAGAAAAAATAGAGACATGCCTCGGATGAAACGATGGAGTGGGACAAAAAAATTAAAATGGGTTGATGTGAACAAGATTTTTTCAAACATACATGTTTATAAATATTTTTTTATTATAAATAAAATTCATTATTATACTTTTATATGCATTTTTATTATGTTCAATTTTTTAGGAGGGACAACCACCAAGAAAAAAATGTCACAGAGTGATGATGAGATAACATCTTGTTATTATATGTTATTTCAAGAGTATGTATATGGTGAACGGAAATCAGTTTCATTTCCATTACGGGACCATTTTAGGAGACAAGATGAATCTTCATCTAGTATGTCGTCTAGTGGTCGCTCTCATGGTAGAGGCGAGCGCAGTGGGAAACCCGACCTAGAGGAGGTGTTGAAACGGCTACATGCACTGGAGCAACATGTGTTTGTAAACCGAGATGTAACATCCCAAATTTCATAAGTACGATTGAAGGGTCTAAAGTTTACATTGAGGAGGCTACTCGACGAGTAGGTGCGGTTACTCGTCGAGTCAAAGCGAGATTTGGTCGCGAGTTAAGTGACCAACTAGCCGAGTCGGCAGTTGTACTCGACGAGTTGGTGCTGGGAAGAGAAAACCCTAATATTAGGGTTTGCACCCTATTTAAAGGACTTAATGTCCTCCCCTCTGCCTCCTTATTGCTCTTGAGAGTCAGTGAACCCTAAAATCGTAAGAGCTTCCATTGTTAAAGATATTTGAGCTTTGGAGGAGGAATATTGAGAAGGGAGCTTGAAGAACAAGAGGCTAGCATCAAGGGTTTGTGTAGATCCAGAATATGCTTCAGCTTGGGCACATTTTGGAGGTAACAAGTTGTTACCTTGACTCTTTTGCATCTAGATCTATTCTTGAATGAGAATTAGGGCCATTTTGGCATGTTAAGGATCTATTTCGGGTTAGGGGTCTAGATCTGAGGTTGCTACTTCAGATCTAGACTTGTCTTGGTCCAGAAAGTCATAAAGTATCAGCCCTTGGTTTGTTGGTGAAGCATCTTTGTCTTAAACCTTATCCCTAGATTGATTTGGGCCTATAGCTCCTTTTTTTCACGTAAAGTTGGCAACTTTACGTAAGAGTCATGCCCTAAAAGGATGGATCTACAGTTTGGATCCCCTACATGGCTCGAAAAGGGTCTGTATGGATGAAGGACTAAAGAGACTCGATGACTCGCATGGGTGGACTCAACGAGTCATATGATGATGAGCTTGGACTCGACGAGTTGGAAGAACAACTCGGCGAGTCTGATGAAGATTGTCGTGGACTCGGAGAGTCACAACGCAGAACCCCAACCTCTTCTAGTTAAGACTTGGAGTAGTGAGTTGAGTGGTGACTCAGTGGGTTGGACAGGATAGGACTCGGAGATTGTTAAACTCGACAATTCATGGGGTGACTCGGAGAGTCGAGTCGTGATATGAGAGTTTTCTGAGTTTAAGAACTCGGCGAGTCAGGGTCAATCAGGAAAGTTGACTTTAGCCAGGATTTTGACTTTGACCAATTTGACCTTCAAGGGTATTATGGTAATTTGGATATTTATGTCAATGGATCATTGATGGCTATAGGTGTTGGAGTTGGAGGCAATGCTTCGGGATTGTGCTTTCGTGGTTCAGTTCGGCAGTTGCAGGTGAGTTATCCTCACTATACCCAAGGGTCTAAGGCACCAAGGTCGGCCCTTTGATTTTTATTTGATATAGTTATTGTTATGATATGTTAGTTGGCATTCTGGTAGAAAGGATGATTATGTGTTAGCTTTGTTGGTTAGATCGGTATCCTGGTAGATTGGTGATGGCTATGCTTAGTGGCCTGTAGTTTTCTGACTGTTTGTATGCTGTGTTGGATTAGTGTCTAAGTCCATAACTATTTTGGTATGTACTTGACCCGATGGTGCATGGTCCTTTTGGGTTGCCTTCACCAAAGCAACTTGATTGGAGAAATAAATAAAGAGGGAGAGGTTATTATGATTTATTAATATGTTATAACAATAATATATTAAAGGAGAAATCATATTTGTTTAATTAATATTGGTCAATAATTAATTAGGAATTAATTTTGTGATCAAGTGTAATTAATTAAACTAGAGGGGCTGATTTGTAATTATGTGATAGTTACAAAATAAGGTAAGGATTATCTTAAATATAGGGTGAACGAATTTAAGGAGATAATGCCTTAGAATTCGACTAGGATAAGGGTTTCTAAGACTTATCTTATGGTTACTTGGTGGGCAAGCAACTAGATAAGGATAAGGACTAAAACCCTAATCTTTACACCTATATAAACCCCCTTGGCACATGATTTCGTGTAAGACCTTCCCTAAGGGTTCTAGGGACGAATTTGATACCTCCCCTCTCTCCTCATATCTTCTCCGTTTGCTCTTGGTGTTTGTGAGCCATTAGAGGAGTGACAATTGTGACTCTAAGCCTTCCAAAGTCAATACAAGGAGATTTGGGATTATTATTGCTACATAACAATCAAGGTAACATTATAAACCTATTCTTATGTTAATATGATCACTTGAGTGCTAGAATTAGGGTTTATAGTCTTGGATTCAAAGCATGTACAATAGAGAAACCTAGATCCAAGCATTAGGGTTTGTATGAGCACATAGGATGTCTTATGACCAAAACCCATCAGTGGTATCAGAGCCTAGGATGGTTTCAATTGTATAGATGCATTACATGTTCAAAAAATTTGTTTTTTGGTGTTTTGGAGGTTGGACTCGCCAAGTCCATAGTTGAACTCGCCGAGTCCATGCAGACTCGACGAGTCCAAGCCTGACTCGACGAGTAACTCGTCAGATGGAGGGTATATCGGGTTTTCTTGCTGTTTTTGCTTATGGATAGTTACCTTATCATTTTAGATCAATATTAATCTGATTATATGATATATTTGACTATAATTTTGATCTAATTGAAGATATTTATCAATTAATAAGATAATTGTTTCCTTATGTGATAATTGATTAATTATTTTGAGTAAATTGATTAATTGTTTTGTAAGAAATCATTAAATAAATCAAATATGGATAATTATATGATTAAATGTTAATTTGAATTATTTGTTATTTGATCCATGTTGTTATGAAAAGTTTCATATTTTCCCCTTTAGGTTTTATAGTTTAAATTTGAACCCAAAAGTTTTGAAATTTAAATAGTTAAAAACCTAATGTTTTAAAAAAGGTTTCAAAACTTGCCCTCAATATTTGGAATTTAAAAGTTGATTAAAAGTTTAATTAGGAATGTTAAATTCTAAAACCCTAGTAATGTTTTGAAAAGTTCAATTCACACCCTTATGGTTTTATTAATTAATTAAGGTGTATAATTAAAAGAGGTTTAATAAATCCATAAAAGTTTAGGTTTACAATTTAATTGAATTAAAAGTATAAATGTTAAATTTGACCACCTAGTATTTTAAAAGTATAAAATACACCCTATACTATATATAACATTAAAAGTTTAACATTATATATATGTATGAGTAAAAGTCAGTCTTACCGTTAGTAGGTCTCATTCACGAAGCTGGTCTATAACGGGTGTTTAAGGAAATTGCCTATAAAATGGCGATTGAATGGGTATCCACTCTTACCCACCGCACTCTTGACTAGTGGAGGGTCGTTAGCCGAACGGGTAGGATAGGACGAAACCCTCCATTATAAGTATAATGAAATATAAAGTTACTAAATGTTTTTCAAATTCCCAATCTTAGTTACTTAGGCAAAGTGAATTGATGCAATTCCATGAAATTACACTTTGTGCCCTTGCGAAGACGTTAGTGGAGCGTGTGTGGTTTACCGGCACACTAAATGGTTCTAAGCAAAGGTAGCAAAGGGTGACTCAATGTTTGTCATAGTTTGGTGGAGCGTGTGTGGTTTACCGGCACATCGAATAGGTGACTGTAACATGTGAGGGCACCATGTAACTTTGCATGGTTATTCACACCCGCTTTGTGATCCTCGGCATCCAAGTCACAAACAAGAGGGGCATATCGAGATTTAAACATGTCATTGAAATGTTCAATGAATCTCAAAGGATCTAGGAGTTTTCATAGATTTAAAACTTAAATTTCTTTTTGTTTTTCATGGTGGAAATTAGTGAATCGTCATTCACTTACCTTCAAATATTATGCAACTAGATTACGGCATCCCTTTTCTAGGTTGTAGCGTATTGTGTTGGGTCCTAGCCTTAGTATCTTATTTGGGTGATTTACTAAGGACTCAATCAATCAACTAACTTGAATTCGTTTTCTCCCGTTTTGTAGATGTCAAAGTTCGACAACTATGGTCTTCCCAAATCCCGTGGAACAAGCACTCCACATGAAGATGATATTCCACGATTCGATCGAGGAACAAGAAATCATGCTTCACTTCCTCCTCCTCCTCCAATTGTTCTCCCTAACCCACAAGATCGAAGAATTGAAAGGTTCAATATCACTAAAGCCCTATTGGAAATGAAACATGAAGATGGTAAGCCCGTGTGTGCCCACGTTCTAGGAATGAAATCACACATTGATAGGTTGATAATGTTGGGTGTGTAATTCCCGAATGAGTTGGCTGTAAATTGGGTTTTGCATTCACTTCCTGAATCATATAATGAGTTCAAAAGAAAGTATTATATGATAGATCATGACGATAACCTCATTGACCTAACTTACATGCTCATTGTTGCTGAATCAGAAATGATTTGGCGAAGCAATGGAGCGTATTTGTTGGGAGAATCAACCGACCATGCTTCCGAGGATGTTCTAGGAGAACCGACCTGCGTTTGCTGCCAAGAGAAAGGGCGTTGGATACAAGTCTACCCAAAGATCCTGAAGATTCCAAAGATGGGAGAGTCAAAAGTATGACTACGCTTCAGGTAAAATCCACTATCTAACTTCGTTAAGTTCCTATTCATTGATTCAAAATACATGATGTGATAAGATTGCATTTGAATGTTTTGAAGGATCGGTGAAAAGAAAGGAAGCTTGATAAGAGAGCAAGATGAATCTAATCACAAGAGATGGATCTCGATCGCATGAACTTTAAGATTGGATTTTGAGCTTAGATAGTTATGATAGAGTTGTTAGAAATTTTCCTTTTACATAGTTTTCAATAGATTTTGCATTTTAAGGACAAATGTTTTTCCGCTGCTTTTATAAATAACATAAATTTTGACTTATTTATTTATTTGTTTACTTCCTTGCAATGAAATCGTTATGAAAATTGATGTTTGCATATTTCTACAACGAATGGATATGATTCTTAGTTATGTTATTTATGGAAATATCGAGAATTTACCAAATAGGGAGAGTTTCTCATCGCCCAAAGTTTCAATTGGACAGAAATTTGGAATCACGCAACTTGGTTGCATGATGAATGAGAAATTTCATATTTGATAATTAGACTAATTCGTTGACAAAGTGTCAAGTGAAGGACTAGGAGATCGAGTACGCAAAGTTGTGTGTTGATCAAGTTCACCATAAGAGTAACAAAGATATTCGTCATGATTTACTAAAGGCTTAGTAAATATGATTATACTTACAAGATTAAGTGTAATTTTGAATTGATTAAGGGGTTTAGATCAGTAGTAGAACGAATAAGAAGAATCAACTAGGCAGAAAAATAAAAGTTTCTCCATTCTAAGAAGAAGAGAGAGTAGCTTTTATGCTTTATGATAGGTCTTAATGATTAAGAACCATATCTCAATTGATCCTCTAAGTGAGTCTTAGTACAATTGTATGTTTAAGAAGAGGAATCAAGGATTGAAGAAATGGTTAAATCAAGAAGTCTATCATACTTTGTTCCAATAACAAGTCTTAAAGTTAAGATTGTGACAATGAGTGAAAAGTATTAAGAAGGTTTATAACATTCATAAAATGTGGAAAGTTGTGATGTCTTGGATAAGACAAAGGCCAACTAGGACCAATTTATGAAGTGTTTTGATAAAAGCTACACTAACTCTTGAATATTTGTCAAGAAATGGTTATTGACAAGAGAATCTTATATGTCAAGGAATCAGTGGGAGTCTTAATGATCTTGAAAGGTTTCAAGAAAAAATCAAATAAACCTTATTGATCATCACTAGCACACGAGTTGAGGTTTACAACCTATCATGTTGACATTATTTTGGTTATGTGCTATTCCAATTGAGTTAATTATGCATGTGAGTTCTATGAGTTCTCATTTTGAACACATAAAAGGCAAGGCACCTTAATCAATGAAAGGTACATTGATAGGAAAGGGTGAGCTGCTTAACTACTTGGAAGACATGGTGGGCAGCTGTGCTACCATAAGGCAAGAAATCAAGATTAAGAAAGTTCGGTCCATATGAGTTTGAATTTGTCGTAAACTTTGGTTTTAACAAATTCACATGGATAGGAACACATACACCGTTTAAATCTAAGTGTCTTAAGATTTCCTCCTTCATGAAAATGATTGTGAGGAAATGCTTTCACTAAGAAAGATTTTAAGAAGATAGTGATTGTAACATTGCATTCTTGAATTCGATTATGGTTACGGTATCCTTTTCCATGATTTGAATTGTGAGGTTTGGCAATTAGTCTTAATTGTTTAGACACACATATGAACTATCTAAGGCAAAGGTGTATAAGCTTAAGAAGACTTGATAAAAGATTATCAAAGCACTAAGTATTAGAAACATGAGCTTAAGAAATTCAATAAGTATTGTTTTTCTGAGAGTTAAGATGTTTATGAATACATGTCGAAGCTAGTGGGAGCATAAGTGTTATGTTTTATAATAATCATCGTGATAGTGGAAGCATAAATGTTATGATTGTATGATTATTAAGGCACGTATTGCAAGTTGGCAATATTAATTATAGAAAACAAGAGTTATACCTTGCAAAGTCGTAAGGGTTGTAAAGTTGTTTTGCTATAATTAAGGGAGAGAATATTATGCTTCATTTGAAATCTAAAGGCTTAGGTTGAGAAATGTTAATAAATTTAGTTAAAGGTACATAGTGTGTTCTTAAAATCCCGATTATGATTACGGCATTCCTTTTCACAATTCGAATTTTGAGAACATAGCAAATAAAACATTATGTGTCGTGTCCCATACGCTTCGGGTATAGGATCGATTGCAAATGCTTTAATATTTGACCATTCTAAAATTTTCCAAATGTCTAGCGCATTTAGAGGGAAAAGGGACTAGAATCGGTTTTGACTAAAATAATTAAACAACTATCAAAGGACAATCCAAAGTTCGATGAGGATTGGTTGCTTATGAGTAGTTGGAAGCATGACATTGGATGGACCATATCAACATCATTACGAATAGATAAGATTCTATTAAGAAAAGTTGTCACATGGAAAATATGGAAGCGTGTCCATATTGGAAATTGAATATTGAAAAATCTATGACTAGATTAGAAACCTTTATGCAAAAGGATGTTCAAAGGAATGTACTTTGAGTGAGAGACATCGTATCTAAGGAATTGTCTTGTAACAATCTCCGATAGAAGATTTTGTAATATCATTGGCAATAGTCTTTGTGACTTTGGTGCAATGATATTACGAAAGGATTGTTGCATAGAATGTTAGAATCTAACATATTCTATAAGTAGCAAGAATTTGATATTCTTTCACTTATGAAAAAGGATTTGGCGTTGTGAAATGAGAATGATTGGAAATGTGTTCAATGTGATGTATTTCACAAAGTAAGAACCATAGGAAAACATTGTGTGCATGCTATGAGCATGGGACAAGTGTAATAATTCAAGTAAGAAGTTGATAACCCGGAACGACAAATAATGAGTAATCGATATGGTGATAAATAAAAGGTTTTTTATTTATACTCAAAGGGTTGAGGCGGTATGGGATTAGTATTATTCTTGTGTTTCACTTTGCATGTTTTGTCTTCCAGAATAATTGAGTTTATTAAGAGTAATCGAATTATTCAAACGGGCCACAGTCTTTCATATGTTGGAAGTAAGTATGAATGAAGACTGTCGTGAATTGGTGTGTGGATTGTCTAAAAGAGTATTAGACATAAGCAAATGTTTGCTGCAACGTTCATGAGTGCTTATGAATATGAATTTGAGCATTGGATTAAACCCACACTCACTTGGATCACTCCATGAATTGTATCACGAGTGATTAGTGAGACGATAACATCTTATATTCTTGAAACCGAGATGTGTGAGTTGTATCTTGCTAATTGGTTGCACATTGATAATATGTAAATGCACTAGTAACTTGGTGTTATAAAACATATTGTTGTGTGTGATTCGGTGAGTAAGTGCAAGAAAGCATTGTATCAAAGTTTATCCGTTCCTTTTATCCAAAGAAGGATAAAAGCGATATCTTTGGGCCCTTAGATGGTTTAGGGATAACAAACGTAAATGCTCGGCCGGGCTAGGGCTAATTTGATTTGTTCAATTAGTCAGTCGTCATAAATCGGAAATCGAGAAATAGTACAAAGAGAATGATTAGAAATCATATCTCATATGATATCTAGAATGGAGGAATATATGATCCCTTATCTTAAGGACACGCGTATCTGATAGGATCAGAGTTGACAGCAGCTTTGGAAAGCTACGATTGCAGATCAGGATCTGAAGTCATACACATAATAGTTATTAGACTTATCCAAGTGGGAGACTGTTGGATTAGTGTCTAAGTCCATAACTATTTTGGTATGTACTTGACCCGATGGTGCATGGTCCTTTTGGGTTGCCTTCACCAAAGCAACTTGATTGGAGAAATAAATAAAGAGAGAGAGGTTATTATGATTTATTAATATGTTATAACAATAATATATTAAAGGAGAAATCATATTTGTTTAATTAATATTGGTCAATAATTAATTAGGAATTAATTTTGTGATCAAGTGTAATTAATTAAACTAGAGGGGCTAATTTGTAATTATGTGATAGTTACAAAATAAGGTAAGGATTATCTTAAATATAGGGTGAACGAATTTAAGGAGATAATGCCTTAGAATTCGACTAGGATAAGGGTTTCTAAGACTTATCTTATGGTTACTTGGTGGGCAAGCAACTAGATAAGGATAAAGACTAAAACCCTAATCTTTACACCTATATAAACCCCCTTGGCACATGATTTCGTGTAAGACCTTCCCTAAGGGTTCTAGGGACGAATTTGATACCTCCCCTCTCTCCTTATATCTTCTCCATTTGCTCTTGGTGTTTGTGAGCCATTAGAGGAGTGACAATTGTGACTCTAAGCCTTCCAAAGTCAATACAAGGAGATTTGGGATTGTTATTGCTACATAACAATCAAGGTAACATTATAAACCTATTCTTATGTTAATATGATCACTTGAGTGCTAGAATTAGGGTTTATAGTCTTGGATTCAAAGCATGTACAATAGAGAAACCTAGATCCAAGCATTAGGGTTTGTATGAGCACATAGGATGTCTTATGACCAAAACGCATCATGCTGGTAGGAGATTACCTGTTATATGTGCACATGTTTGAGCAATAGTAGAAGGTACTCCATCCCCGTAGGATGATAAGGCCCTAGTATGTGTTTTTGTAGACTGTTATGTGATTATCTGATAGGTGCACATGTTTGTTAGTGTGTGAGCATTCCAACCCGATGGTTGTGGGACATGAGTATTCCATCCCGGTAGGATGATTGGACTCATAGAAGGTAGGGAATTCCATCACGATGGTTGTGGGCTAGGAGTATTCCATCCCGGTAGGATGATTGGACTCATAATAGGTAGGGCATTCCAACCGATGGTTGTGGGCCAGGAGTATTCCATCCTGGTAGGATGATTGGGCTCATAGTAGGTTGGTATTCCAACCCGATGGTTGAGGGACTGGGGTATTCCATCCTAAGGGATGATTGGACCCATAGTAGTTGTTGTTGTTGTATGTGTAGGTGTCTGGGCATTTTAACCCAATAGTTGTGGACCGAGAGTATTCCATCATGGTAGGATGATTGGACTCATAGTATGTTGGCATTCCAACCCGATGGTTGAGGGCCAAGGGTATTCCAACCGGATGGTTGATTGGACCCATAGTATGATGTTCATTGTTGTATGTGTATGATTATGTGTGTACGGGTATTTTGGGGAAACTCACTAAGCTTTTGGGCTTACAGTTTCAATTTATTGTTTTAGGTGCATCAGGAGATCGTGGCAAGGCAAAGGCGTGATCGTACCTCTCCTCATATTTCATGATTTTGTGATTTGGTTTCCGGGATACTATGATGTTTAAACTATTTTGAAAATAAGTTGTAATAATTTAACGGTTTTTTAATGGATCAAAATGTTTTAAATTGACGTAAGTTCTATGAGTGTTACAAGTTGGTATCAGATCCTTGGTATCAGATCCAGTCTCAAATCAAGGAAAGATTTTCAAAATGGTTTTCAAAATAGGTAAAGGAGGATGCAGAGAGTACGGTCAGCTGGAGCCAGTAAGTAGACCCCAAAATACCATACAAGTTATTTGATTATGTGATATGTTAGAATAGCATGCTAGTACTAGGCTAGGGATCTTCAGGAATTGCATGATAGAATCTCTTGATTATGTGATGCCTACTAGCCTAGGGTTTCCCTTATATGAGATATTCAACATTCCAGTAGGAGTGGGGATTGAGTGCTCGCTGTGTGTGTATATATGGTTAGGGTGTTGTGGTGATACTTGAGACAAATATGGGTAGGTGTGGAAGGTAGTATGGGCCCGTACTACTGAAAGCAAAGGTCCCATACGCGTATCAAGGAAGTCACAACTCCCTAGGGTGTTGGTTATAATTTAGTTCTTGGGCGGGTATGTTATGTATCTAAGGGTCTTGTTGGTGTGTTACAGTATGGTGGTTACAAGACGCTTTGGGGCAGGATTTGGTTTGGGATCGGGATCAAGAGAGGGTGGTCAGGATGGATTAGCACCACCCGAGGTTATTGGTCAGATGAGGACGGATGAGTTGGATGCTAAGATTCATGAGATCCTGCATGATAAGGTTGTTGTCATGTTCCGAGCTGAGTTACCACAATTTTTTGGGTCGATCAAGACCGCCATGGTTGAGTACTTTGATGAGCGTTATGCAGCTCTTGCAGAGACGACTACCGCAGCAGCGGCAGGGGGAGGAGCCGGTCGTGGCTTTTAGTATCGGGACTTCGACAATACGAAGCCCCCTACTTTCGATGGGGTTTAGGATCCGATCGTTGCTATGAGATGATTGTCAGACGTGGAGGGATGTTTCTTCACGTGTTCATGTCCAGTTGATCAGAGGGTGAGGTATGCTTTGAACCTATTGAGGCTCGGAGCAAAGGATTGATGGAGGTTGACTACAAGATCGTATTCTGATGCGCAACGAGCTGCGGTTACTTGGGATCAATTCTGAGACATGTTCAGTACTCGTTATGTTCCGCGGGTTGAGCAGGAGAGATTGGCTTAGGAATTTTTAGAGTTGAAGCAGGATTCTAAGTCAGTGACAGAGATCACCAAGATGTTTACAGAGAGGGCAATGTTTTGCCCTGAGTTTGCTTCGGAGCAGGCTTAGATGACCAGGTATCTGAGCATGCTCAAGACGGATACCATACAGTTCATATCTACGCAGAGATGTAGTACTTTGTTGGAGTTACAGGTGGCCGCCAGGCGGCGCGAGTTAGAGATTGAGCTCTAACTGAGGAAGCAGAGACAGGCCCCGGTGCAGTCGCAGCCTGCGCCGAAATAGATGAGGGTTGCTGATTATCGACAGGGAAGTCAAAGGGGTTGCACTTGTGGGAAGTGCGACAAGGTGCATGAAGGGGGATGTCGTTCTTATTCTTCTGGGTACCACAAGTGTGGCAAAGAAGGCCACATAGCCAAGGACTGCAGACACCAGACTCCAGCCGTCGGAGTCCGACTTTGTTATCATTGTGATCAGGTGGGCCATATGATGGCCCAATGTCCCCTCTTGGTTGCCAGGCCAGTGCAGGCCCCAACACCAGCCACTTTGAGACTTACTGACGGGGGTAAGGGGAGAGCAGAGCCTCCAAAGGCTCCAGGGCGTGCTTATCAGCTCATGGTCGAGGAGAGCGGGACAACGCCAGAGGTGACAGCCGATATGTCTTTTTCCTATCTTTTATTCATATTGGTATTATGAATCCCTTTTTATTTTCCTGCATGAGTTATTAGGGCATAGGAGATGCTAGTGAGATTTGTTTGTTACGGGATTCTAGAGGGATAGTATCCGGTGGTGCATTTAAGGGAAAGAGAGGTTATGATTCAGGGATTCAGAATCATCAGCGGAAATTCGGATTCCCTTGAAGTTCGTTGTCTCAAATTGGGATGGTTGGGTCGTGTACCAGCTTCGCCGCCGGTAGACAGTAGTTGGTGCTCTAAGTGGGGGAGAATTGGAAATTTTCGGATGGGACGTTGTTTTGAAGGATGTTGTTTGATGCAGTTTGGATGTCGGTTCGAGAATGGGGCAAGGAAGCGGTCCAGTTATGGTAAGAACCCTGTATGTATTGTGGACCTTTGAGTGAGCTATGAGGATACTATTATGCTATAGCAATCAGTGGGATTGCTCCCAAGTGTCGGAAATGAGGAGGGGAATGCGGAAGACCCTTTATGGATTGTAAATTATGCAATTAGTTTATGAGTATATATATATTTTACGGGATAGCGACGTGTTCCACAAGTGGGCGATGTAGAGAGAGGTTCCGAAATTTTGGCACCGACTGACAATGTAAAGTCATGGTTTAGATCTCCTTGGAAGAGTAGAAGGTGAGCAGCTCCAGATTGGAGATTTAGACAAAGGAGATAGAGATAACAAAGGCAATAGGACTCGGGAGCAGTCTAGACCAATGTTGAGGACCGTGTGAGAATATTTCAGATGTAGGTTGTGGACCTAGAGATCATAGTAGTAATGTTCCCTGTCACGGTACGTTTGGAGTAAACGTGAGGATGAGATTTGGGTGAGTTGCACTCGGTTGAGTCAAATCTTAGTAGATTGAGGAAGCTACTAGGTTGGATCCTTGGGCTTCAAGTATGGTTGTAGGCTTAGGATTTTGCAAATGGTGGTATTCCAATCTAGGGTATTCCATCATGAGGATGACCGGACCCTATGATTGATTAGACCTGGCGTGTTGGGTATTCCAACATGAGGGTTGAATAGGCCAAAAATGCACGAGTATTCGTGGGTATACCATCCTAGGGATGACTGGACCCGTGATAGGCGTGCTTGGTATTCCAGTCAGAGGCTGATTGGGCTAGGTATGAATGGTTATGTAACAGGACTGGTTGGTTCATGAGAGTTGCTAGATGTAACAACCATAAATTTTACGAGAAATTTAAACATTTTCAGTCATAAATAAAAACCAAATAGAATTGTTTACAAAATGTTTTCAAATCCTTTTCCATCAGAGTGTCCCATAAATCATAACATAAGGATGAGGAGCAGTAAGATCACCCCTTCGTCTTTCCATAATCTCCTAAAGTACCTGAAACAATAAACTGAAAACTGTAAGCTCGAGGGTTTAGTGAGCTACCCCCAAAATACCAATACCATGCTGACAATACCATATCAGTAATAATCAATCAATCAACATGCATACTAGGCCATCAGCCTGACTGGACTGCCCTACTGGGCCTATAGTCTGTCTGGATCTATCCCGAGCCTTCGGCATGACTGGTCTGCCACGTGGGCCTACAGTCTCCCTGGATCGCTCATAGGGTATGTTGGCCTTCAACACAAAGCAGGACCGCCTCAACCCAACCAACAAGCAAATAACCATGTGCGCATCACTATCATATATTGGTATATACAAACATCAAACATATCTATCACACCGATCATCAATCATAGAATTCTCCTGTAACTAGAGTATAACTAGAGTACCGACTAGCAGGTCACTAACATACCAATCCCTACAAATCATAACAGCATAACATATTGTCTACCCTGATTCCGATCTAACAGATCTTGACCACATGTAGCATACCATAACATTAACAACTAAAGTGTCGGCCTTGGTGTCGTAAACCCTATCGATATAGTGAGGATAACTCACCTCGTAGATGTCGACTCGGAAAATAAGCTCCAACTCTCGGATCACTTGACATAGGCTCCACCACCTATATTACAACATGCTCGTAAGTCTTTAACCTTATAAGGCACTTCATGACCCACTAGTCAACCCCTGATCAAAGTCAAATCCCTCACCTCGACTCGCCGAGTACCCTCGACTACTCGTCGAGTTCCTTGAAGCACATTCCAACTCTTCGAGTCATTAGGGTGACTCGTCGAGTTCCTTCGATTCCCGGTCAAAATTTAAGGCCACCCGTCGAGTTCCCTCCTTACAACTCGACGGATACACCCACATACATATCCAGGAGAAAACTGATCTGACTCGTCGAGTTGTTCTTCAAATCGTCGAGTCTATGGAAATCATCATCGTACTCGTCGAGTTGTTCATCCAACTCGTCGAGTTCATGGTCATCTTCATGTGACTCGCCGAGTCGACTGTGCGACTCGCCGAGTCCATTCAGTCCTTTTTCCATACATACCTATTTTGAGCCATGCAGCGGCTCCAACTCACAGATCCAAGCTTCTAGGGCATGCTTATCACGTAAAGTTGCAAAATGTATGTGCATGCATGGCTTTAAATGCTCCAAATGCCAAATCTAAGCTCTTAATGGGGCTTCATGCCCAAGAGGGACCTCAATCATGGTCAAAACTGCAACTTTATGCTTCTAGAATCCGAAGAGGGTCCAGATCTGTAGTTACAACTTCAGATCTAGCCCATAGTTCATCATACCAACTTGATATTCCAAGAAAACCCTAAAAATCAACCAATAGAGGGGATTTATAAGTAAAATGACGGTTTAGATACCTCTGGAAGATGATATCTGAGATGAATGTTGATTTCCACACTCTAATTACTCCAATCTCCTTCTCCTCCAAGTCTTCTCCTTCCAAAAATCCTCTTTTCAAGCTTCAATACATACACAAGGCACAAACACACGAATAAGGGCTCTCAAGGACTCTTTAGAACTGTAAAGAGGTCCAAGGGAGGCTAAGTTCCCTTTAAATAGGGGTACAAACCCCAGGATTTAGGGTTACCTCTACCAGCTCCTACTCGTCGAGTAGATCACTTAACACGCAATCCCACCCCATTGCTACTCGACGAGTAAGGCAACCAACTCGTCGAGTAGGGCTTAACCTAAGAAATCTTAATTAAAACAATACTTGAGAGTTGGGGTGTTACACTAGAAGCTGAAGGATGCATCATCCTGTCAGTGCGAAAGGGAATAGATTCAGGGAATGGACAAGATGACTTCCAATATTGTAAGTTACCCGGGGTATCGCCAGTCTTGGAAGGGGAAGGTGTCATACCCCCAAACCAGAACGGCGGAAACGTTCGGGGCGGAGGACGTCATGTGAAGTATCATAACAATTGAATAGTAACGAAAGTACACACCACCATAATATAAATATATTTGAAAAGTTTACATGATTGTATGTGTTACATGTTTGCAAAAGAAATCAAATGCAATATGGTGACCCAAAATATGTTACTAACGCCAGCGCGTTAGTCTTCAAAAGTAGTTGCTACCTGGTTTAGCGGTTTCCTGAGAATACAAGTTATTTCAAAGAAAAAGTGTCAACATTTAAGTTGTTGAGTTCATAAGTAGTGTTTTGAGGAAATGTATGCCATTCGAAAGTGCGTGTGTGTTTTCCAGAAAATTCGATATTTTCTTATGAGTGTATGAAATGAATATGAATGATTATTGTATAAATTGTATGTATTTGAACCAGGAAAATCCCTTATTTTCTTAAAAGTGAAATGCAGTCTCAAATGACCAAGAGCGTAAGCTGTAAGCAACTATGACATGCTCAAAAGAATGATGTTGTAAATCGTTATTGTACAAAATGAATGTATATGAACCAGGAAAATCCTATATTTTCCTAAATGTGAAATGCAATCTCAAATTACCAAGACGTAACCTGTAAGCAATTATGACATGCTAAAGAGAAGATGTATAGTTTTATTGTTATGTAAAACTAGTTGTGGAAGTGTTTATCCAGAGTTTTTGATTATGCTGATAATACCATAGAATATAGTTACTACCCCCAAGCATGATTGAGTTATGTATTACTACGTGCTTGAGTCATTGTTTCCGCGTGTTGTGAGTTCCTCATAACCATACTAGACGCAGTACCTATGTTGACATTTGTCACCCCTTATAACAGACTGTAGCTAACAGTCAGGGTGCGGAGTTGTCAGCCCCGTATAGATCTATACACACTTGTCACGCTATCCCTCCAAGAGACTCTGGTTATAGGTGGGGACATTTCGTTTGGTACAAACAAATCCATATGACACCACATGATTGCTAACAATGAGTTCACGAGTAATATGATGAAAAATCGTTTGTATGAAATGATTTCCTTTTCTACCGTGTTACAAAGACGTGATGATGAGTTGAGTTTTCTTGTAAAAGCATCATGTTATAGTCGAAATGGTTACCCTTGATATGATGTAGTATGTAAACGTATAAATAAAACATATTTCTATTTATAAAACATATTGTATCCCAAGAGGGTAAAGTTGTGTTGTGAGGTATTTTGCATGATAATAACTTCATAAGACAGTTAAAACAATAGTATGAAAAGTATAGCAAAAGATCGATGTTTCACACGATTTTAGTCGTGTGTTTACTTGTATTCCCCCACTTAAAAGTGTATAAAAGCATTTACAAAACATTTGCAAACGTAGTTATAGGGGTATGAACTCACCTGATTGATTGAAGAAAGCGAGATGAATATCGAGTAGAAGTTCGACTCGGAAAAGTTGATTTTCTAGGGATTCTCGGGAATCTCGGAAATCCTGGGAATATAGGGAATGCGAAACCTTCCTTCAGGACTTGAAGGTGAAAACCGGGGGAGTGGGAGGGTCTCGGGGGCTTAAACGCAGAGTTTCGGCGCGAGAAAGAAGGGAACTGAGCAATGAAACTCGGAGCCCTTGAAATCTATTTATAGGGGCATTTATGGTGTGCCACGTCGTGGGGAGCAAGTCTTATCCTCTTCCATTGATTGGACGCCCTCAGTCACTTGCCGGGTCGCGACAAAACTGTGCCACGTCGTGGCAAACCTAACAGCCTCGAATTTCGGGCCTCGAACTTATAAAATCCGTAACTTTCGCATACGAGCTCCGTTTTCGACGTTCTTTATATGCACGCGTAGCTGAAAATATGCTCTATAACTCTCATTTAGATTTTATCGGATAATTTTGACTTTATTTTTAATTATTTATTTTTAACGGGCCGGGACACGAAAATTCCGTTAAAAATCCATAACTTCTTCATCCGTTGTCCGTTTTCATCAGACTTTTCATCGTTGCACTACTATTGTTGAGACCTTAGATTCTCATTTAGGTTGTTTTGGCCAAAAGTCTCTCGATCTCTATTTTGAGTTTTTAGCTGTCTGCTGCTATATCCGGATCTTGGAAAAATCATAACTTCTTCATACGAAGTCAGATTTGGACGTTCTTTTTATGTATGCTCGCGGTTTAATGTTATCTACAACTTTAATTTAGATATTTAAGGCTAAAAACTATTGTATTGAAACTTCGCGTTTTTCGTTTAATCAGTGTTGCCGGATTTGTCAGGAATTTTAGAATGGTTATAACTTCCTCGTTATAACGGATTTTTGTGTTCTTTATATGTATGAAAACCTTGTTACGATTCCTACCACTTGATTTAACCCAAATAAGATTTTAGTAAAGTTATATTTTGACCTAAATTTAACTGGTTTTATATTACATTGTCTCTAAATATCGGGTTGTCACAGAAGGATAGTCTAGCACTGTGAGAGGACCCAGTGAATTATTGTGGTATCTAACTTTCGCACGTCGCGGAGGTGTGTTCATGGCTGGAAGGTGGCAGTATCATCGGGTGATACCTGGAGTATTGACAAGGATACCACACGAGAAGAAGTTATTTTAAAAAGGGGGTACAATGGTAGGGTCTGGAAGGACACGAGTTGATTGGGAAGTCGGAGTCTACAGTGCAAGAGGTTTATTCAGAATCGTATACTGTTGTAGGCTTCGAGGATGAAGCCTAATTTAAGTTGAGGAAACTTGTAACATCCCAAATTTCAGAAGTACAATTGAAGGGTCTAAAGTGTACATTGAGGAAGCTACTCGACGAGTAGGTGTGGTTACTCGTCGAGTCGGAGCAGGATTTGGTCGCGAGATAACTGACCAACTTGCCGAGTCGGCAGCTGGACTCGACGAGTTGGTGTTGGGAAGAGAAAACCCTAATCTTAGGGTTTACACCCTATTTAAAGGACTTAATGTCCTCCCCTCCGCCTCCTTATTTCCCTTGAGAGTTAGTGAACCCTAAAATCATAAGAGCTTCGATTGTTAAAGAGATTTGAGCTTTAGAGGAGCATTATTGAGAAGGGAGCTTGAAGAACAAGAGGCTAGCATTAAGGGTTTGGTGTAGATCCAGAATCTACTTTAGCTTGGGCACATTTTGGAGGTAACAAGCTGTTACCTTGAATCTTTTGCATCTAGATGTATTATTGAATGAGAATTGGGGCCATTTTGGCATGTTAAGGATCTATTTCGGGTTAGGGGTCTAGATCTGAGGTTTCTACTTTAGATTTAGACTTGTCTTGGTCCAGAAACTCATAAAGTATCAGCCCTTGGTTTCTTGGTGAAGCATCTTTGTCTTAAACCTTAGCCCTAGATTGATTTGGGCCTATAGCTCCTTGTTTTCATGTAAAGTTGGCAACTTTACGTAAGAGTCATGCCCTAGAAGGATGGATCTACAGTTTGGAGCCCCTCCATGGCTCGAAAAGGGTATGTATGGATGAAGGACTGAAGAGACTCGACGAGTCGCATGGGTGGACTCGCCGAGTCATATGATGATGAGCTTGGACTTGACGAGTTAGAAGAACAACTCAGCAAGTCTTATGAAGATTGACGTGGACTCGGTGAGTCACAACGTAGAATCCCCAACCTCTTCTAGTTAAGACTCAGAGTAGTGAGTTGAGTGGTGACTCAATGGGTTGGACAGGATATGTGACATCTCCATTTCACGACGAGAAAAGACCAATTTTTGTTTACGCTTTATAAAAATCAGAGTACTTCTTTTCATAAAAATGTTGCGGAATTTGTTCCTAGAAAAATACAATAAATACGTTTTCAAAACATTTTCGAAGAAACGTATTTTATTCATTTTAAAACGTTTGGGATGTCACCGTCAATACAGAAACATAAGCATGAACAGAACTTACATTTATTTACACTGGTGATCTACATCTCTTTAATCTCTCAGTGTAATGTCACTTCATATCGACACCTGTGATATAAATAAACTGAATGGGTCAGGTTGGGAAACCTGGTGAGTACATAGGGTTTTCAACCCACAATAATATAATTATTATGTTTAACAGTCAAACAATCAACCCAAGTACCCATCCCCATTATCTTCTTTGCTCTTAAGGATATACCCTAAGAATCAACTATTCCTCGTTCATTCATTCTTAAGGATTATCCTAAGGAATCGGCAAGAAATCCATCGTTGCCACGGTTTACACAACGGGCACCAAGTCTACATAGTCACCAGGGTTTAGGCATCAATTCTGCATAATCACCAAGGTTTAGGCACCAAGTCTTCATGGTCACCAAGGTTTAGGTACCCAGTCTGCATGGTCACCAAGGTTTAGAGTACACTGGGTGAACACATCGTTCACAACACCTACAAGTTGCGAGCTTGCTAGTGTTCCACAGGACTGTCTAGAATAGTCTGTGGTTGTCATCCATACTCTGCTGAATGACGAGGCCATCATTTGGGAAAAAGGCTTCTCACATTGTCCACCTCTCACCCTCACCTCATGGTCTATAACACCTCTCGACTCATCATTCAACTCATATTCCATCTATTATATCTACCCATGTTTACCCCAACATTATCATAGATATAAAATACATATACACTTTAAATCATTGAAAAAAAAATGTTCATCGAGCATAGATAGTAAGTATTCAGATAATATGCACACATAGCACGTAATTTAAATAAAATACTTCATATCTATGTGTAAGCTGAAAGTAACTATGCACTCACCTGATAAGGTGATGACTCGGTACTTGGACAACACTTCGTTACTGTTAAAACAATTCCCCTCGGACAAAACCTAGTATCATTACCACTAGAGTTTAGTCTAACGTTAACCGCGACTAATTAATAGTAGATATTATTACTATTATATAAGCATTAAGAAACACTCTTATATAACTCATAATAATATCCCATATACTTACTATAATTTCCTAATAACTCTACTATATTAAAGCATAAGCTATACAAAAGATAGGGTAGGCATAGCTCACTTACAACGGGTTTTTCGCAAAACCGGGCTTCGCTGGAGCAGCATTTCCAAGCCGAAAGACTCTTTTCTCGGGAATTCAGGATCCGCAT
Source organism: Lactuca saligna (assembly GCF_052625555.1). Taxonomy (NCBI): domain Eukaryota; kingdom Viridiplantae; phylum Streptophyta; class Magnoliopsida; order Asterales; family Asteraceae; genus Lactuca; species Lactuca saligna. The sequence goes on along the minus strand of NC_136417.1, from coordinate 187,034,111 downwards.
GGCTTCCTTCGGGTGCTAGGGGGTTTACCTAGACTTTAGGGGGCTTAAGGGAGGCTAGAGAGAGAGTTTAGAGAGAGAAAGAAGGTTTGGAAGGTGTGAAGAAGAGGCTAGACCCAACACCTCTATTTATAGTGAAAATATCTGATGGACTCGTCGAGTAGGGGGACCTATTCGCCGAGTTGGTGCGTGTGGTGGCCTTCTGGTGTTGTCTCGTGTCCAATTCTGGTGGTGCCACATCACCCCTATCGTGTATCAGCCTTCAAACTTAGAAAAATCATATCTCTCGTATACGAGCTCCGTTTTCGACGTTATTTTTTTCAACGCGCAGGTAATATCAAAATCTACAACTTTCATTTAGACTCCATCGGTTCATCCTCGACTGATTTCAAATTTAATAGTAGGAGACGTTTAAACTGTTAAATGACCGTGAAGAATTCGTAACTCCTTCATACGGACTCTGTTTTCGTCTGTCTTTTTACTGTGAAGTTCCTATTAATGAGATCTTCAACTCTCATTTAGGTCACGTAAACCAAAAACCGCTCGAACTAAAATTCGAGTTTCGGGTCGTGCACTGCTAAGCCGAATCTTAGAAAAATCATAACTTCTTTATACGAAGTCAGATTTGGGCGTTCTTTTTATGGATTTTCTTGGTTTAACATATTATATGACTTTCGTTTAGATCGCTAAGGCTAAAAAGTCCTCCATCGCAAATTCACTATTTATGCTTCCCGGTGTCGTGCCGGTTCCGTCGCGAAACTTCGACGGGTCATAACTTCTTCGTTATAACTCGGATTTTGACGCTCTTTATATGTAAGGAAACCTTGTGACATATTCTATTCTATATAATATTTTGTCGAAAAGTCATTTTCGACCCCTATTACGTCTAAATTGACTAGCCCGGATCTACGGGCGTTACAATTATCTCCCCCTTAGGATGATTATGTCTCGGAATCATCAATGAAACTGAGCTCGTATAATGACTCCATACATTATATCTTCATCCTAGGTAATAATTATAACTTCTATATTCCTTCGGAGCTATCTCTTAGACTTATTGACTGCAAGCAGTACTCAATCTTACACCTGCTCTTTATCTCAGGTTAGACTCCAAATTAGGACCTTCAAGTCACAATCTCGATCCTTAATGGATACAAGATTAAGATAAGTTCTTTTATTACTACAATGGAACGATGTGTCATATTCTAATGACCTATCATCGTATGTTGCAATGCTTGGACTCAGGTCTTTTAGAGTCAAATTCCAGGACAAGCTATACCTTCCTTCATGTTCTAATCACATCTTAAAAGGTAATATTTCTAGCTACAAGCAATCATCACGATACCTCTAGCGATCCCTTCGATTATCTTTTACTTCGATCCTATGGCTTAAGTCAGATGTTACATCGAACTTGGTTCTCTGAACCACGTAACATACTCATCATATTCGTTCTCAATTTTATATGACCACTAGGGTCAGAATAACAAAAATCTTCTTAGTCATTACCGAAGTGATGGTAACGACATATTTGAATAAGACAGTATCAATTACTAGCTTCTTGGTAACCTTGTGACTTTCCCTGATCCAAGCGTGATTCCTGTGCTTCCGGTAGTATATGCATCTACTACCTTTCACACCTACTCATACTCGTCCCAAGTATTGTCTCGCAGTCCCCAAGTCACCATACAGGAAAATCACATAACAGTTTAACACATCGGATAACAAAACGAAGGCTTTATTATTTCTTGAAACTATTACATAGGTTTTTGAGTTCACCCTAGACTATGCCTCTAATAGGCTACATCATATGGTTTTATCTCTTTGGCTACCTCATAGCTTGATCTTCGGGTATGAATTCCTCATCCTTGGTTCCTCGCACTGTTTACTGCTTCGTCGAGGATCACATGGAATGCCCTTGGCCTTGGTGGCGTGTTTGGCCTTGCTACCTCTTTTCTCTTTGGGCAATCCCTAGAAATATGCCCTTATTTGTTACATCCATAGCACACCTTCTTGTTGGACGCACATTTTCTGGCGTAATGCCCTGTCTTTCCACATTTGTAGCAAGTCACCTCCTCGCTACACTTCCCGCAATGCTTCTTTTTACACTTTTCGCACCACTTGGCTTCACCTCCTCCTCCTTCGTCAATCTTTGAGAATTTCCTTTCTTTGTTGGATTTTGAAGATCCTTCATGCTTCATTTTCTCGCCAACTTCATCTCTCTCCAGACCCTTCTCTCGTATCTGGGTCGCCACATTCTAAGCAGCCCAGATGGCGGCTTTCATAGTGGTAGTTTGCTTGACCATTGGACCGAAGTCCACTGGTAATCCAAGGGCAATTTTGTTAAACTTGGAGAGTTAAGTTGGGACTAGTTAAGGAACAAGCTTCATTTTCCCAGTAAAACTTGCAGCGTATTCAGTAACGCTCATTCTTCCCTTCTTCAGATTTTGGAATTCGTTGTTGATCTCCAGAAGATCCTACTCGGAGCAGTATTGTATCTTTAACTGCACCAGAAAATCTTCCCATGACATCTTGATCGTTTCTCTTTTGGGCATCAAATCAGCTAGTAGCTTCCACCAACTTAGTACTCCAGATTTCAACAGAGGAACCGCAAGAGCGGTCTTCTGCCTGTTGCTACACTCGCAACTCTCAAACATCGTCTCCATCTCAGAGATCCAGTTCATGACTTCCAGCGGCGTCGGGCTTCCAGATAGACTCAGTGGTTTGGACGCCATGAAATCCTTGTATTTGCATCCACGTCCATCATTTCCTCCGTCCTGATGGTTTTGCCTAACTATCAGTGGGTTGGCTTGACCAACAGTCCCACTGTAGTTTCCCTCCTCAGTCTGCCCTTCGTTCAACTCGGGCTGTTCGATCTGTATGGTCGCTTCCTCTCGATTTTGCTAGAGCAAACATCTGGTTTCCTCCATTTGTCGATCCAACATCGCCTGGATCATCGCTTGCATTCCGACCATTGTTATTGGCTCAGCAGCAGCTACCACAACTGGTATTTGCTCAATCACTGGTGGTTGGTTTCGGTTCCCATTTGCATTCACGTTTCCGCTACGGGTCCTTGCCATCTTGATCTATACACCGAATAAGGTGAATCTAGATCTTTATTTAGGATCGACATTTAAATCATCCTTATCACTCCAAAACGTTTATATGCTAGTTCTAATATCGTATTCGTACGTTTAGAATCCTAAACACATAAGGTTTCCAGATCCGTTCGGCAACAAACCATAGATTCGAAAAATAATAGCATGTCAGACACAAAGCATTTAGCACATAAAAGCATTTTAGGCACAGTTCCTGAAATAAGCTAGTGTTCACACCTCACAATTATCGCTTAGCATTCTAAGTTTAAGTCTAGAAATCCTACAAATTTCTAGTTCGCTTAAACTAATGCTCTGATACCAACTGTGACATCCCCATTTTCATGGCCAGAAAAGACCGATTTTTGTTTATGCTTTATAAAAATCAGAGTACTTCTTTTCATAAAAATGTTGCGGAATTTGTTCCCAGAAAAATACAATAAATACGTTTTCAAAACATTTTCGAAGAAACGTATTTTATTCATTGTAAAACGTTTGGGATGTCACCGTCAATACAAAAACATAAGCATGAACAAAACTTACATTTATTTACACTCGTGATCTACATCTCTTTAATCTCTCAGTGTAATGTCACTTCATATCGACACCTGTGATATAAATAAACTAAGTGGGTCAGGTTGGGAAACCTGGTGAGTACATAGGGTTTTCAACCCACAATAATATAATTATTATGTTTAACAATCAAACAATCAACCCAATTACCCATCCTCATTATCTTCTTTGCTTTTAAGGATATACCCTAAGAATCAAATATTTCTCGTTCATTCATTCTTAAGGATTATCCTAAGGAATCGGCAAGAAATCCATCGTTGCTACGGTTTACACAACGGGCACTAAGTCTGCATAGTCGCCAGGGTTTAGGCATCAAGTCTGCATGATCACCAAGGTTTAGGCACCAAGTATTCATGGTCACCAAGGTTTAGGTACCAAGTCTGCATGGTGACCAAGGTTTAGAGTACACCGGGTGAACATATCGTTCACAACACATATAGGTTGCGAGCCTGCTAGTGTTCCACATGACTGTCTAGAATAGTCCGTGGTTGTCATCCATACTCTGCTGAATGACGGGGCCATCATTTGGGAAAAAAGGCTTCTCACATTGTCCACTTCTCACCCTCACCTCATGGTCTATAACACCTCTCGACTCATCATTCAACTCATATTCCATTTATTATATCTACCCATGTTTACCCCAACATTATCATAGATATAAAATACATATACACTTTAAATCATTGAAAAAAAATGTTCATCCAGCATAGATAGCAAGTATTCAGATAATATGCACACATAGCACGTAATTTAAATAAAATACTTCATATCTATGTGTAAGCTGAAAGTAACTGTGCACTCACCTGATAAGGTGATGACTCGGTACTCGGATAACACTTCGTTACTGTTAAAACAATTCCCCTCGGACAAAACCTAGTATCATTACCACTAGAGTTTAGTCTAACGTTAACCGCGACTAATTAATAGTCTAGAAATTATTACTATTATATAAGCATTAAGAAACACTCTTATATAACTCATAATAATATCCCATATACTTATTATAATTTCTTAATAACACTACTATATTAAAGCATAAGCTATACAAAAGATAGGGTAGGCATAGCTCACTTACAACGGGTTTTTCGCAAAATTGGGCTTCGCTGGAGCAGTGTTTCTGAGCCAAAAGACTCTTTTCTCGGGAATTCAGGATCAGCGGGGCATCCTTCGGGTGCTAGGGGGTTTACCTAGACTTTAGGGGGGCTTAAGGGAGGCTAGAGAGAGAGTTTAGAGAGAGAAAGAAGGTTTGGGAGGTGTGAAGAAGAGGCTAGACTCGGCACCTCTATTTATAGTGAAAATATCTGATGGACTCGCCGAGTAGGGGGACCTACTTGCCGAGTTGGTGCATGTGGTGGCCTTCTGTTGGTGCTACGTGTCTAATTCTGGTGGTGCCACGTCACCCCCTATCGCGTATCAGCCTTCAAACTTAGAAAAATCATAACTCTCGCATACGAGCTCCGTTTTCAACATTCTTTTTTTCAACGCGTAGGTAAAATCAAAATCTACAACTTTCATTTAGACTCTGTCGGCTAATTCTCGACCGATCTCAAATTTAACAGTAGGAGGCGTTTGGACTGTTAAATGACCGCGAAGAATCCGTAACTCCTTCATACGGACTCCGTTTTCGTCTGTCTTTATACTGTTAAGTTCCTATTAATGAGATCTTCAACTCTCATTTAGGTCACATAATCCAAAAACCACTCAAACTAAAATTCGAGTTTTTGGTCGTGCACTGCTAAGCCGAATCTTAGAAAAATCATAACTTTTTCATACGAAGTCAGATTTGGGCGTTCTTTTTATGGATTTTCTTGGTTTAACATATTATATGACTTTACTTTATATCACTAAGGCTAAAAAGTCCTCCATTGTAAATTCACTATTTATGCTTCCCGGTGCTGTGCCGGTTCCGTCGCGAAACTTCGACGGGTCATAACTTCTTTGTTATAACTCGGATTTCGACGCTCTTTATATGTACAGAAAGCTTGTGAAATATTCTACAACTTGGTTAAGATTATTTATTCTAAATAATCTTTTGTCGAAAAGTCATTTTCGACCCCTATTACCTCTAAATTGACTAGCCCGGATCTACGGACGTTACAGGATAGGACTCGGAGATTGTTGAACTCGATGAGTTGTGGGGTGACTCGGTGAGTCGAGTCGTGATATGAGAGTTTTCTGAGTTTATTAACTCGGCGAGTCAGTGGGTTAACTCTGCGAGTAGGGTCAATCACGTAGGTTGACTTTAGCCAGGACTTAGACTTTGACCAAATTGACCTTCATGGGTGTAACACCCCAAATTCCAGAGGTGCTATTGAAGGACTTAAAGTGTAAATTAAGGAAAGGGACTCGGCGAGTAGGCGTGATTGCTCGCCGGGTCGGAGCGGGATTCTATCGCGAGTTAAGTGACCAACTCGTCGAGTCGGCGGCTTGGACTCAACGAGTTGGTGCTGAAGAGAGAAAACCCTAATTTCGGGGGTTGTGCCCTATATAAAGCACGATATAACCCACCCTCAACCTCTTTTCTACCCTTTTGAGATCCATAAACCCTAATTTTCGTGTGAGACTCCATTGTTGAGGAGATTGTATCTTGGAAGAGGAAATTTGTGGAAGGAGCTTGAGAAATTAGAGGCTAGCGCCAATGGTCTTGTGTAGATCTGGGATTTACATCAGTCTGGGCACATCTCAGAGGTAAGGAGCCATTATCTTAAGCTATTTCCTTTTTGGTTCATCCTTGGTGGTTGATTTGGGGTTCCTTACCTTATTTGAGAGCTATTTCGAGTTAGAGGCTTAGATCTGAGGTTACTACTTTAGATCTAGGCTTGTGATGGTACAAAATGTCATAAAGCTTTTGTTTAGGAGTTGTTGGTGAAGCCCACTAGTCCTTAACCCTAGCCTTAGTGTGTTTTGGGCCTATATCTCCTTGGCTTCACGTAAAGTTTGCAACTTTATGTGAGGGTTAGACTGTAGAAGAGTGGATCTATGGATTGGATCCCCTGCATGGATCGAAAAGCCACTGTATGGATTAAGAACTGGAGAGACTCGGCGAGTCACGTGGGTGTACTTGACGAGTTGTATGAACATGTGCATGGACTCGGTGAGTTGGAAGAACAACTCGACGAGTCTGTTGAAGATTGCCTTGGACTTGGCGAGTCTGTTCTTGGACTCGACGAGTCTATTCATGGAACCCTAACCTCTTCTGGTTAAGCCTCGAATCGGTGAGTCGAGGGACGACTCTGTGAGTTGAGCAGGATGAGACTCAGAGATCGTTGGACTCGACAAGTCTTGGGGTGACTCGGCGAGTTGAGTCGTGTTATGGGAGTTTCTGAGTATGGGAACTCGACGAGTCGACGGGTTGACTCAGCAAGTAGATTCAACCAGGAAGGTTGACTTTGACTGAGGACTTTGACTTTGACCAAGAGTTGACCAGTTTGACTTCCAAGGGTATTTTGGTAACTTTGGAATTGGTTCTTTGGTAGTGTTCTGTGGTGAAGTTCGTGTCAGTGGTCGGAGCAGCTTGGTCTTATCTCTTCAGTCTGCAATTGTAGGTGAGTTATCATCACTATATCGACAGGGTCTACGGCACCAAGGCCGACCCTTTATCGGATGGAAATCTGGGTATTGTTTGTTAGGTTATTGCTTTGCTTGGTATTTAGGATGGTGTTATGTTAGTGACCTGGTTAAGGTCGGTACCCGGTATATAGGGTAATGTTATGCTAGTGACCGGTTAGGTTAGAATCCTGGTTAGGATGTTGATATGTTATGTGATCTGTTAGCTTGTTTGTCTAGTTAAAGATTTGTTATGTAATTAATTTTTTTATGTGCACTTGGTTGTTTGACGAGAGTTGGGTTGAGGCGGGTCCTACTTTGTGTTGTAGGCCAACATACCCAGGGCAAACCAGATATTCCGAAGTCCCAGCGAGTAGTCCGGATAGGCTGGAGGCCCCAAGAGGGCGGACCAGACGTGCCGAGGCTCAGAGAGTGGACCAGGCCGACTGAAGGCCCGATGTGGGCGGATCGGTCATACTGTAGACTCGGAGGGTGGACCAGGTGGATTAAAGGCCCGGTGCGGGCGGACCAATCACACTGTAGAACCAATGTACATGGATGTTCTATCTATTATATGTTATAAGTATGTTGATGTGTGGTTGGTATTTTGGGGGTAACTCATTAAGATTTCGGGCTTACAGTTCAGTGTAGTGTTTCAGGTACTTCAGGAGATCGTGGCAAGGCGAAGGCGTGATCGTACCGCTCCTCATGTTTTATGATTTAAGTGATATGTTTATGGGGGATACTCTGATGTTTAAACTATTTTGAAAACAAGATGTATGAACTTAATGGTTTTTGAATGAATTAAAATGTTTTAATTTGGCTTAAATTTTATGGGTGTTACAAGTTGGTATTAGAGCCTTGGTTTGAGTGAACTGGAGGAACATTCGTGTAAATCCAGTCTCAAATCAAGGAGGGACTTTCAAAATGGTTTTCAAAAGGTTTTTCGAAATAAGTAAAGGAGGATGCAGAGGGTACGATCAGCCAGAGCCAGTAAGTAGACCCAAAAATACCATACAAGTTATTTGATTATGTGATATGTTAGAATAGCATGCTAGTACTAGGCTAAGGATCTTCAGGAATTGCATGATAGAATTGCCTGATTATATGATGTCTGCTAGCCTAGGGTTTCCTTTGTATGAAATTGACATCATTATTGTAGTTATTTAGTGTATTCATCATGGTTATACATAATTAAGATATTATAGCCTGAGAATGCTGGCCAGAAGGTCAGGTGTGCTCTGAACCTTCTGAGGTTCGGAGCCAAGGACTGGTGGAGGCTGGCTACTAGTTCCTACTCTGCTGAGCAGGGGATGCTGTGTCTTGGGAGCAGTTCTATGAGATGTTTCATTCTTGTTATGTTCCACTAGTGGAGATGGAGAGATTGGCCCAGGAGTACTTGGATTTGAGGCAGAGTACTGAGTCGGTGATGGAGATCACCAAGATGTTCATGAAGAGGGCTATTTTCTGCCCTAAGTTTGCTGCGTCTGAGCAGGCTCAAATGACTCGTTACTTGAGCATGCTCAAGACGAAGATCAGGCAGTTCATCTCTACCCAGTGCTATAGATCGTTGCTGGAGATGTAGTAGGTTGCCAGGCAGCATGAGATTGAGATCGAGTTGCAGAATCTAGAGACGAGACCGGCCTCGACATAGTCACAACCTACGCTGAAACAATTTAAGGCCGCTGACTCCAGGCATGGCAATCAGAGGGTTGCACTTGTGGGAAGTGCGACAAGGTGCATGATGGGGTTTGTCGATCTTCTTCAGAGTGCCAAAAGTATGGCAAACAGGGCCACATTGTGAGGGATTGTAGGCAGCAAAATCCAACTTATAGTGTCAGACTTTGTTATCATTGTGAGCAGGTGGGCCATATGAAGGCCCAGTGTCCCCTGCTAGATGCCAAGCCGACACAAGTTCCAGCTCCGACTACACTGAGGATCACTGATGGGGGATAGGGAAGGGCAGAGCCCCCGAGGGCTCAGGGACGCGCCTTCCAGTTCACTGTCGAGGAGGCCAGGATAACACCAGATGTTGTGGCTGGTATGTTTCTATTCCTTATCTCATTGATTATGTTTATATGTATGCTGATGTGGCTGTACCTATGTTAGGTGCGTTCTTAGTGAACTCCTTGCCTGATCTTGTATTGTTTGACTTGGGGGCGAGTCAGTCATTTGTCTCTCAATCGTTTAGTAGGGAGCTTGATTTGCCTTTAGGAGAGCTAGAGTGTCTGTTGCGAGTTTCTATCACTAACGAACACTGGGTTTTTGCTTCTTTAGTCTATTGGGGTTGTGTTCTAGATATCTTTGGAGAGTCCTTCCCGATCGATTTGATTCTGATTCCTATAGGGGATGTTTGTGTGATAGTAGGTATGGATTGGCTGATCCATGCCATGATCGACTGCGAGGGTCAGTGTGTGGTAGTTCGAACCCTAAGTGGGGGAGAACTGGTTATTTATGGAGAGGGCACCAGGTTGGGTTCATGATTTTTCTCAACAGCCAGAGCTCGGTAGTGTATTCAACTCGAGTGTGCAGGTTATTTGGCGTATGTGGTAGATATGCGAGTCAGGGACCAGGTTCCAGTTTCAAATGTTCCATTTGTTAGAGACTTCGCTGATGTGTTTTCGGAGGAGTTACCTGGCATGCCTCCGAAGAGGCAGGTCGAGTTTAGGATCGACATTATGCCATGTATGGCCCCTATTGCCAAGGAACCATACCGATTGGCACCGCCAGAGATGCAGGAGTTGTCCTCTCACTTGTAGGAGTTGTCCTATCAGTTGCAGGAGCTGCTAGGCAAGCACTTCATCCGTCCGAGCAACTCTTCGTGGGGAGCGCTGATTCTCTTCGTCAAGAAGAAGGATGATTCACACCGGATATGCATTGATTATCGGGAGCTAAACAAGTTGACGGTGAATAACCATTATCCACTTCCACGGATAGATGATCTCTTCGATCACTTGTAGGGAGTATCTTGGTTCTCCAAAATAGACCTGAGGTCCGGGTAACATCAAGTCAGGGTTAGGGAGGAGGATGTGGAGAAGACCGTGTTCTGAACTTGTTACGGGAATTATGTGTTCGTGTTGATGCTATTTGGACTCACTAACGCGACAATAGTATTCATGGATCTGATGAATCGGGTATGCAGACTGATGCTCGATCACTCAGTTATTGTGTTCATCGATGACATCTTAGTGTATTCCATGACCAGGGAGCAGCATGAGGAGCATCTCCACGAGCTACTGGGAGTTTTAAGGCGATAGCGGCTATATGCCAAGTTCTGGAATTGTGAGTTTTGGTTGCGAGAGGTCCAGTTATTTGGACACCTCGTTAATAAGAGGGGATTTTGGTCGATCCGGCCAAAATCGAAACGGTGATGCAGTAGGAGGTTTTGAAGTCTCCCTCGGATATCAGGAGTTTCTTGGGGTTGGTAGGGTACTACCGGAGATTCATTCATGATTTCTCCAAAATTACAGTACCCATCACTCGTCTGACAAGAAAAGGGGTGGATTTCTGGTGGGCCTGGAGCAGTAGACTGGTGGATTAGGTGTCTAAGCCCATAACTATATTTGGTATGTACGTGACCCGGTTGTAGCATGCTCCTTTTGGGCTGCCTTCACCAAAGCAACTTGATTGGATAAATTATAGAGAAAGAGGTTATTATGGCTTATTAATATATTATATGAATAATATATTAAAGGAGAAATCATATTGGTTAATTAATATTGGTCAGGAATTAATTAATGCATTAATTTTGTAATCAAAAGATATCAATTAAGCCTAGGGGATTGATATTGTAATTATTGGATAGTTGCAAAGTGGGCTGAGGAAACCCTAAAGATAGGGTGGACGAATTCTTGTGGATAGGGCCTTAAGAATTCGTCTAAGGATGGGATTCCAGAAGGATCTTATGGGCTGCTTAGAGCCTAAGCAACCGGTTAAGTGTTTGACTGAAACCCTAACTCCTCGCCTATATAAAGGGACCCTAGGCATCATATTTTTGGCTACACCTAACCCTAGAAGGATTTCTAGAGCCGAAAATTACCTCCTTTCTCTCTCTTTCTCTCTCTCTCTCTTACATTCTTCCAATTGCCTTAATGTGTGTTATCGAATAGAGGTATTACATTTGTGATACTAAGCTCTCTAAGTCAAGGATCTTCAAGCTTCAATTGAAAGGTAATCATCTAAACTTGTATTAGTTATTAATTTTGATTTTTGTATGATAGATCTAGGGTTTAAAAGCTTTGGATGATTTGCATGTACAAATAGAGAAACCTAGATCCAAAGCTTTAGGGTTTGCATGTGCACCATAGGATTGATGTAATGCTCAAAACCCATCAGAGACAACATTCGAGACACTTCGACAACGACTTTGCGAGGCTCCTGTTTTGACTCTCTCGGATGGAGTTGAGGATTTTGTGGTTTTTTGTGATGCATCTTGATGGGTTTTGAGCATTCTAACACTCCTATGGTGTACATGCAACCCTAGATGCTTTGGATGTAACGACCCAAAAATCATGACTAAAAATTTCTTTTAAAACATTACTAAAACCATATTTATAAAAACCGTATCATAAGTCATAACATAATTTTTGAGTATTAATTCAAAACATAATCTTATTATCAGAGTAAAACATTCCCAGGCTAACTGATTATGGTGTGTGCACTGCAACCTCTCCGAGCTCCTCTTTTGAAAACTGAGTACTTGAAACCAAAAACTGAAACCGTAAGCACGAAGCTTAGTGAGCTCCCCCAAACTACCACATACCATGCCAACATATAAAGCACATACTGGGCCTTACCTACTACATCGGACCGGGGTCCGGACTAACTGGGGCCTTGCCCCCTGCATCAGACCGAAGTCCGGAATTGGCTGGGACCTTGTCCCCTGCATCGGACCGAAGTCAAGACTAACAGGGGTCTTGCCCCTGCATCGGATCGAAGTCCGGAAACTGACTGGGACCTTGTCCCTTGCATCGGACCGAAGTCCGGACTAACTGGGGACTTGCCCCTGCATCGGACCGAAGTCCGGAACTGACTGTGACCTTGTCCCCTGCATCAGACCGAAGTACGGACTAACTGCATTGGATCGAAGTCCGAAACTAACTGAACATAGCATAACATAAACATATCAACTAACATGAACACATAAACTGCATACTGCATCGGGCCATAGCCCGGAACACATAACACATAAATATTGTTTGAGCCACGAAGGCATCAAACATACTAACTACTGCATCGGACCGAAGTCCGGAAACTACTGCTAGCTAAACGGGCCGACATTGTGGCCTTAGACCCGTTCCTACTGGAAGGAAACTCACATGAACTGCTGAGCTCTACTGATAACCCTCTGGCTGTTAACCAACAATTCTCTAAGGCGCTTCTCCTCTAGCTCTTCGAGTTACCAATATCAATATAACACTTAGTCTGACAGTCTTCCAAAAGTCAACTAAGTCAACTCTGGTCAAAGTCAAAGTCCTAGTCAAAGTCAACCTTCCAGGTTGACCCTACTCGCCGAGTCAGCTTACTGACTCGCCGAGTCAGCCTACTGACTCGCCGAGTTCATAAGCTCAGAAACCCCTTTCATTCACGACTCGACTCGCCGAGTCAGACCATGACTCGCTGATTCTACTAATTTCCGAGTTCTTTCCTGTCCAACTCACTGAGTTTCCACTCAACTCACTGATCCGAGTCTTAACTAAAAGGGCTTGGGGTTTCGCAACTTGACTCGCCGAGTCCAAGAACAGGCTCGTTGAGTCCAATGCAATCTTCAACAGACTCGCCGATTTGTTCTTCTAACTCTTCAAGTTCCTGCCTATCATCATCCAACTCGCTGAGTCCACCCATGCGACTCGCCGAGTTACTACGCTATTTAAGTTTGGTATCTAGCCTGACTTGCCGAGTCATCTCCCAGACTCGCCGAGTCCTTTCGTGTATTCATAATCTCGAGTCATAGAGCTACTCCTTCGCTCCAAACAATATATATGGGTTCCTAGAGTCCACTAGCACCATAAAGTTGCTACCTTTACGTGCTTCTTGTCTCATAATACCAAAAACCAAGCTAGAAAGGAACTTAACTCATGGGGAATGGATTTTGCATAGCAACTAACAGGGCTTTCTGCATCTTTGATCCAAATAGAGGTCAGATCTGGAGTTTCAACTCCAGATCTAACTTGTGCACTAATTTCTCATCACATACTCTCAAAGAAACACGAAAACTCCATGAAAGATGGATCTAGAAAGGAGAAATCCAAGGATAACGATTCATTACCTCCACATGCTCTAAAAAGTTCCACCAACTCTGGATCCAAGGTCTCCTCTTGCACCAATATGAATCTCTTCTCTTCCAAGCTTCAAATTACTTCACCAAGGGTAGATCTTGCTCCAAAAATGGTTATGGTGGCTAGGGTTTGGGGTTCTGGACTATAGGGGCCGCAAATGATCCCTATGGAAGAGAATAAGATGCTTAAATAGGGTACCAAGTCCCGGAATTAGGTTTTCCCAACCCAGACCGGACTTGCCGAGTCCAAACCCCAACTCGTCGAGTCGGTCACTTAATCTGCGACACAGAACTTGCTCCGACTCGTCGAGTTCTTCCTTGGACTCGACAAGTCGACCCCTTAAATTTATGGTTTTCCTTTCTTTTCTTGGCCTTTCTAATTTTGGGTGTTACATTGGATCTATGTTCTCTATAATATACATGCAAACTTTCAAAATTCCAAAGCATTATCCTAACTAGCATACAATGGAGTATCGATACTACAAAATTCTAGTTAGATGACATACCTTTTAGTGTAGTGGAAAACCTTGAAGCTTTAAGAGCCTAGCACCAATAGTGTGAATGCCTCAAATGGAACCACAAATCACCACTAACAAATGGAAGAACTAGAGAGAGAATTCATTGCTTCACAAAATCTGCAAGTACTCTTCTAAGATCACTTAGGTGCCAATTTTGGTAGCCTTAGGGTCTCTTGTATAGTGTGGCAAACTAGGGTTACACCATGTAAACCCTAATGACCTTCCATATCCCTCATGCTCCAATGGCTTAAAATCACCATGGAGTATCCATGGGTCACTTAGGTGCCAATTTGTTAATAGGTTATGTTTTACTTGTATGTACAATGGAAAGTTGTTTTACTAGTGCATATTTTTTTTGGGAATTTTTACCCTACTTTGAATAACAATAAAATCTTCATACTAGCTTGGAATGAGCAGATTTTTTCCCCAGATTGTAGTCCTCTATATTGGCTACAATGTAGGCTCAAAAAACAGCATAATTGGTTAAGATATGACTGAGTCACACACCCTTAAACAGAGGCTGTTAGGATTGTTGTACATTGTTACAACATTTTTTTATAATTTGTGTTAAACTTTGAACCATCATAAAAATCTCATACGAGCTCGGAATTAGGAGATATTTTTTTTTACAAATTGTAGTCCTCTGTGTTGTCTACGTTTTAGGATAAAAAACCGCTTAATTGGTTAAGATATGGCTGAGTTATACAACCTTAAACAGAGGTTGTTACGACTGTTGTATATTATTACAACATTTTTTATAATTTTTGTCAAACTTTGAACCATCATAAAAGTCTCATACGAGTTCGGAAATAGGCGCTTGTTTTTTAAAAATTGTAGTCCTATTTGTTGTCTAAGTTTTAGGATAAAAACCGCTTAATTGGTTAAGATATGGCTGAATTATACAACCTTAAACATGGGTTGTTATGACTGTTGTATATTATTACAACATTTTTTATAATTTTTGTTAAACTTTGAACCATCATAAAAGTCTGATACGAACTCGGAATTAGGTGATTTTTTCCCCTAAATGTAGTCCCATGTCTTGTATACGTTTTAGGATTAAAAAATAGCTTATTTGGTTAAGTTATGACTAAGTTATACAACCCTAAACAGTGGCTATTAGGAATGTTGTATAATATTTTTTATTCATTGTGGTGTGATAATATTATGTTTAATGGTTTAATTACTATTTCAAGCATCATTATGTAAACATTTTTTGTAGGCATGGCAAGGCGAAACAAATACGTATGGACTACTGAAGAGGATGCAAAGTTGATTGAAGCATTGTTTGAGTTACATGTATCCGGAAAGTATGGCGGTGTCGACAACAGATTCAAACTTGGTTATTTGAAGGTCGTGCAACAATTATTAGACGTAAGTCTTCCTAACTCGGGTTTGAAAGCAGAGCCTCATATTAAATAGAGGATGAAGACATGGAAAAACCATTTCAACATTGTGCACGACATGGTATACGGAACAAACACGAGTGGATTTGGCTGGGATATGGATAAATGTTGTGTTACCGCTGATGCTGAAGTTTGGGATGAGTACATAAAGGTACTATAATGATTATGTTTGTAGTATTTTTTGCATCATTAAAAAATATTGTAAATGAATAGTAAACAATTAATTTTGTGCCATTCTTGTAGAGTCATAAAGGTTCTGCATGTTTTCGCGATAAACCATTTCCACAATTTGATTACCTATGTAAAATCTTCGGTAAGGATAGAGCTACTGGTCATGGAGCTACTGATCTTGGAGAAGATGTGATTGAAGAGACACAAAGAAACTCACATGTTGATGTGGAAGGGTTGGAAGATATTGTTGAAGAGACACAACAAATTGCTCGTGGCAATAGTAAACAAAAGGCCTCCAAAGGATGACACCGAAAGCTCTTATAAGGAAGCTGCAAAAGAAACGAAAAACTTTCAAGGAGGTTAGTGAAAAACTTAATGAAACAATATACAATATAGGAATGCAAGAAAATAAGGAAACATGTGATATGATAGATAAAGTTATCAAAGATATATAACGCATGCCAAATATCAATGTCAAACAACGAATTAAGGTGATTGACATGTTTAGCAAAGGTCAATTTCATGCTCGGACGTTTTTTAAGATAACAGAAGAAGAAAAAAATTTGTTACATGGAAATGATAGGGGAAGGATCAATATCATGATAAGGTTATTTTAAGTTATGGTTTTTTTTTTTTTTTTTAGTTTTTATGAATATTGAAGTTTACTCTTTGCACATTCTGTATTGGACATAGTTATGTTTTTTTAGTTATTAAGAATGTTGAATTATACTTTTTGCATATCGTACATTGGACATAGTTTTTGAATAGTATGATGTTCATATTTCTTTACAATCTATTTTTAAGTTATTCCTTTATATTAGAAATATGTTTTCCAAAACAAGATGTATAAAAAATAATATTAATTGATTAGAAAATAAATTATTTAGTAACACTTAATATAAAAATAAAAAAATAATTAAAAACATAGAAGATGTATATTTTAACTAATTAAGTGTACATCTTAATGCATTTTTATAAAAAAATGTTGTTTGAAAATGAATAAACAAGGTAAAAAAACTTATTTCTATTTTATTGATTAATACAACCAAACAAGAGAAATGATTCTAAAAAACATTTCTCTAGTGGATTTTCAGTTCTACCAAACAGGGGAATCAATTCTCTTTCTCTAGCTTAATTCTCTATCTCTACATTTCTATTCTCTGCAGGAATTCATTTTCAGTTCTACCAAACAGGGGAATCAATTCTCTTTCTCTAGCTTAATTCTCTATCTCTACATTTCTATTCTCTGCAGGAATTCTATTTCTCTGTACCAAACACACCCTAAGTTTGTCATCATGTGTAAGAAAAAATATATGTAGAGTTATTAACCAGAACTACCATAAAATACCCATCATTAGATATATTTTTAAATTGTTTGTTTGCTTTCTCTACAACTAAATCAAAAACAATATAAAAGGACAAGATTAGTATTGATTCGATCAAACGCGAGAGAACTAAATATGTAATCTAAAGATGGCTTAATAATAACTTACGTGTATATAGTACAAAATACATGCTAAATCACAATTTTCGTCTACATCATTCGCTTCTTCTACATACATTGTTTATGAAAGTATCACCTTCTTTGACAATATATGTTGTAGTGTATTGTTTATTCATTCTTGTCCTCAATGTCGGCTATTAATATATATATATATATATATATATATATATATATATATATATATATATATATATATATATATATATATATATATATAACAACCTACTTTCAGTAGCTACTACCACTAGCCATATATGAAAAACAATCTGTGAATGTGGAATGTATGCTTATATGGATGACATTACATGTATACACAACCCGATTCATTTACACATCATGACAAGTGAAACAAACACCCTTACTTATCCAACAGAAGAAGATGAGATATTGAAAGCTTTTTCCATGATTGTGTGTGAGTGTGTGTTTAACCAACTGAGTTTTCAAGCTTTATGCTCATCAACTGATTGACTTCAGCACCAAATTCATCAGGAAGCTCATTGAAAACATCCCTACAAAACCCAGAAATCATTGCAGCCATTGCACGTTCATAGTCAATCCCTCTTTGCTGAAAATAAAAGAGTTGGTCTTCTCCAATTTTCGAAGTGCTTGCTTCATGTTCTATTCGTGCAGATGGATTTTTCGCCTGTTTAAAGTGTTTACACACAAAAACATCAACAATAATATCATTATGTTACGTATAAATACAATATTTGCTTAGGTGTTGTTTTTTTTCTTTAACTTAATGGACAAAATTGCTTTGTATTTGAATTTCATTGCTATAATTGGACAGATTCTTCACTGTAGAAACCTGTAAGCAAGCAATGAAAGTAACATCCCATAATATAAAGTATAAACAAACGAGAAATGCAAGAAATAGAAACATACTTCCATTTGTGTATTATAGAATCTTGCTTCATTTCTTTCTACTACAACATTGTACTTTAAATGTCCTTATTAAGTCATATTATAGTTTGAAAAATCCCCTAAATCATAATATTGTACATTCATTTTTCCCACTTATTATGACATTACACTTTGAAAAATCTACCTATGCATAGCTTTGAGAATATGTATTTATGACATCACCCAAAAACTAAAAACAAGATGCATACCTGAATGTAAGGGTAAGTGTTAGCAGCAGCTTTATCACCAATAAGCATGGAATCACATTGAGAAGAATTCCTTGCATTATCAGCTCTTGATTGAACCTGAACAAGTCCCCTATAACAATTCCTTGAATTTCCAGCTGAAATCCCCTTTGAAATAATCCGACTTTTTGTATTCTTCCCCTTATGAATCATCTTTGTACCTGTATCCGCTTGTTGCATATTATTAGTCAAAGCAACCGAATAAAACTCACCCACAGAATCATCACCTTCCAAAACAACACTCGGGTATTTCCATGTAATTGCAGACCCGGTCTCCACTTGGGTCCAAGAGATCTTGGATTTTCGACCCGCACAAAGGCCACGTTTTGTCACAAAGTTAAAGATCCCGCCCCGCCCGTTTTCATCACCCGCGTACCAGTTTTGAACTGTGGAGTATTTGATTTCAGCTTCTTCGTTACAATGGAGTTCAACAACAGCTGCATGGAGCTGATTCGTGTCATAAGAAGGAGCAGTGCAACCTTCTAGATACTCAACAAAGCTTCGATCATCTGCTATGATAAGAGTTCGTTCAAATTGACCGGTTTCCATGGCGTTTATACGGAAATAAGTTGAGATTTGCATCGGGCATTTGGTGTCTTTAGGGATGTAGACGAAGGATCCGTCACTAAATACAGCTGAATTCAAAGCAGCGTAGAAGTTATCATCTGAGGAAACGACTTTTCCTAGATATTTTTTGACTTTATCAGGGTGGTCTTTAATGGCTTCGGAGATTGAACAAAAGATTACCCCGGATTTCTCTAATGTTTTTCTATGAGTTGTGGCGATTGAAACGCTGTCGAGAACAGCATCCACAGCGACGTTTGCTAGACGGTTCTTTTCGCTTAGAGGGATACCCAATTTGTCGAAGTACTTGAGGAGTTCTGGGTCGGCTTCATCGAGGCTATTCAAAGTTGGTTTCTTTTTGGGTTCTGAATAGTAACAGAGGTTTTGGAAATCGATTTTGGGGTAATCGTTATCGGACCATTTTGGCTCGGTCATTTGAAGGAATTTATGATAAGAATTCAATCTAAACTCAAGCATCCAATCAGGTTCGTTTTTCCTTGATGAAATTAGCCTGATTGTTTCTTCGGAAAGCCCTTTAGGGATCGTGAACGAATCAATTTCTTGACTGAATCCCCATTTGTAATCTCTTTTAAGAAATTTCTGAAGTGGGTCGTCATCGACTGAAGATGAATTTGAAGAATTACCTTCAGCGACTGTCTCTGATTGGATTGTTTTTGCATCAGCTCTGAGCTTCAAGAACCTGGAATTGTGGGACTTTGACTTCGGTGTTTTACAAGAAATTTCGGTTTTTGAAGATGATCCTTTTGAGATTTTAGGGGTTTCTGAGATGGGTTGTGGAGAAAAGGTTGAAAAGACTCCATTTGTGACGAGAGAAGCCATTGATATGGTCGATTTACCAGAAGATGCCTGATGAAAACCTAGAAGAGTCGAGAGAGTCGATGATATGGTTTTTATGTGGTGTGTGTAAGGCTTGAATTCAGCATATTCGTATGTCAACCACGAGCCCTCATATACTTCCTAAATTTTGGGACACATATTCATTTATTCATTGTGTTAAAGTCCTCAAAGATATCGTCTTGATACACAATTCCTCCCCAAGTAGTGAATGTTAAAGATTTAGTCCTTCGATTTTGTTGAGTTTCAATAACAAAAGGTTTAAAAAAAATTTAGAAGTACAAATCTAATATATTCCTAATTATATATATGTCCTAGACGGGGACTTGAACCATCATTAATTACAAAGATAGATGGTGATACTTGATACTGCTAGTCTATAAATCATTTGGTGTTAGATGGTTTAAATACATGATAAGTCAAATCTCAATATAACTTGTAAAAAAATCATGGGAAAATCTCAGAAAAACCCTATGTATTATAGGTTAATGTTTAAAAAAACCCTTATATTATTTTTTTGTACAATTTAACCATTATTTAGTTTAACCTTGATTGTTTTAATGTTTTGTGACTGGCCACTCTTAACCAACCGGTCATTTAATAAATGACGTGGGTTTTAATAGATCTGGACCTCAACGAAATGGACAATTCTTCTCTTCAAAACTTGCGTTCCTCTACTTCTTCTTTTGATTTCTTGTTGTGCAACTGAAATGGGTGATCAATCATATGGTTCTTCTTCTTCCTTCTCAACTTCTAGCTACAAAAACGTACTCTGTAAATGTGGTGAACAACCAAAGATCTGGACTTCAACGACCAAGAAGAACCCAGGCCGACACTTCATTCGGTCCCCTAATTCTCTGGTATACGAAATTCTTTAAGATTGATGTCGTTTCTCTAATGTTTACTCAAATACTTCATTTTTTCTAGGATTCTTCAAAAGATTGTAAATTTTTTGTATGGGTGGATGAGGATTTGGGTCTTCACAGATATAAGAGTAAAGTCAATGAGTTGAATAGGGAGAATATGGATTTATTCAAAGAAAATATGATCCTTTCCAAGAAGAATATGGAACTGGAGAAGGAGAACATATGTTTGCAGAAGAAATTGATGAAGCTAGAGGTGATTGAAAAAAAAGAGATTGATATGTTCATGGTTAAGGTGCTGTTTGGTATTGTTCTTGTTAGCATTTTCATTTACTTTATAATTCCGTAGTATGGAAAGTTAGGTTAATTTAATATCGCTAATTATGTAATAGGGCAGGTTAGGTGTGCTAAAGTATTGCAAGCTTGTTTAAGCAATGTACCTTGAATCAATGTTTAACCAATGTATTTTGAAACCATGTAATTTAAATCCCCTGCATATTCTAACTATCTTTCTGGTGTGGTTATTTTGTTTATGTTTGTATGTAACTATCTTTTTTATGTAATTATCTTTGGAATTAATAAAAAATACATTTTTGCTAATGGGTAATGTTTAATTGCCACATATAATGTGAAAAAACTATGTGTACAGACAATAGTGAGAGATTTCTTTTAAGTAATAACAAGTTGTCAATATTTAGTAAATTCGTATCATAAACTTTTAACCAAATAGTGTAGCTAATGAGTACTTAATTTTTTAACAAACGTAGCTTCCATTTTTGCATTATTTAATCTTTTTCAAGGCGTTTAGAAGCAAAAAAAAAAAAAAAACATGTTATTTGGAGCAGGGGTAAAAACGGAAAACAGAAAAAATATTAGGAAAAGGAAATGGAAAACAGAAACAAGGAAACAGAAAAGGAAAACAAACAAAAGAAAACATATTGGAAACGATTACACATTTTTAGAATGTTTTTAACTCACATGTGCATAGTGAAATCCCCATTTTTACCCTCCATTTCAAGACTGTCACGGGAAAGGAAAACAAAAACAAAAAATTACTATAATTCCCTTAATGTGGAAATGATTACAGGTTCACAGGAAAGGAAAAAACAAAAAACAGGAAAGGAAAAACAGAAAACATGAGATGACCATTTTGCCCTTGGTTTAGGTCTTTAGCTACTAGACATAAAATACAATCGTTATGGTAGATTACAACCTTTTCTAAACATAATAAAATGGAACAAAACAACTTATCTTGCAGGAAAGAAAAAGATAAAACTGGAGATGACCGTTTTGCCCTTGGTTTGGGTCTTTAGCATAATATAACATGTTAAAAGAACAAAATGCAAAACAAATAATATGGAACAAAATGCAAAACAGTTAACATAACTTGTTAAAGGGACATAACTGAATTACATTTCAATAACAAAAGAATAGGAATACTAGATTCCAAGTATCAAAATTCATCACAAAGTACTAGAGTTTTGTCCTATTTTGGCTCCTAAATCTAGTATTCCAAATTAACAAAAGACTTGATTTGTGTCCCATTTCGGCTTCTAAATCTAGTATTCCACCTACATCCTCATCCAGATGGCTTTCTTGGATTGAACTTTTCACAGATAATAGGTACATTAATTGCTATCCCGCCAACCACATGAGATTGATCTTCCCAATTAGCTGCAAAAGTTATGAAAGTATTAGATTTAATATAATTATAGAATACATACAAATGAAATTATTTCTTACCATTTTCAACATCAAATTGAGTTTCAGGCACTCCATCATCTTGAGTTATAGGAACTCCTTCATCAAATTGTGATTCAGGAAATTGCATCATATGTGAACTTGCCCCCCCTTTCCATTTCAGCCCTAAATACGTCTTCCTCAAAATTATCAAACATGTTTATAACTTCATTTTCTGTTGGTGAATCAAAGATTTCATCTATAAGTGACCTTCCTCCTCTACCACCACTTCTACCTACAGATGATCCTCTTCCACCTCTTTCCCTAGTTGGTCTTCTTCCTCCTCTCCCACCACTTGTAGTTGGTCGTTTTGAAGGTGCTTCATCAGAATGTGGTTTTTTAGGCCTACCAGGAGGCTTCTTTTCCTTAGGAGGGGGCACAACTTTTTCATTCTTGCATGTCCTAGCATTGTGCCCTTCCTGTAAACAGTTGTGACACTTCTTTATTTTTCCTTTACCCGAAACAGTTGAATACTTTGTCTTTTTTTCAGTTTAGTCTCTTTTTCTTTTCACAGAAGGCCTTCCTGGCATCCTGCGTTCTTTTGGGGGCAATATGTAACGTCCGGGTTTTCAGGGCTAAGCATTTTTGTCAATGTAATAGTCTAGGTCAACTATTGTAACTCTTTTTGAAGTAATAAATATGAAATATTTAAGTATTATATGAATTATGTGTGTTTATGTGTTTATTATTTAATTATAAATGTATAATTAATAAAGAATAAAAATGAGCGTCAAAATTAAAGTGTGAGATAATCCCGATATCTCTACATAAAGTTGTAGAATATGTCTCAAGGTTTCCGTACATATAAAGAATGCCGAAATTCGAGCTATAACAAAGAAGTTATGGCCCACCGAAGTTTTACGGCAAAACCGGCATGGCACCGGGAGACGTAAATAGTGAATTTAAGATAGAAGACTTTTTAGCCTTAGAAATCTAAACAAAAGTCGTAGAATATGTTAAACTAAGAACATCGATAAAAAGAACGCCCAAATCTGACTTCGTATGAAGAAGTTATGATTTTTCTAAGATTCGGCTTAGCAGTGCACGGCCTGAAACTCGAATTTTAGTTCGAGCGGTTTTTGGCTTACGCAACGTAAATGAGAATTGAAGATATCATTAATAGGAAATCAACGGTAAAAAGACAGACAAAAACAGAGTCCGTATGTAGAAGTTATTAATTTTACGCAGACGTTTAACAGTATAATCTCCTTGTACTGTTAAATTTAAGATCGGTCGAGAATTAGCTGACGGTGTCAAAATGAAAGTTGTAGATCTTATTATTACCTACGCGTGGTTATAAAGAACGTCAAAAACGGAGGTCGTATGTGAAAGTTACGGATTTTAGAAGTCGGAAGTGTGCTGTGCGAAAATGGGTGATGTGGCACAATCTTGGCCATTGCTTTCTCCCCAAGGCTTGCCACCAGATGGTGACATGTGGCACCAAGTTCAGCCACATTTCACCCTATAAATACCACCTCTTCCACCCTCATTTTCTTCACAGCTTTCCCATTCTTTCTTCTCTTTACTCTCTCTCTCTCTAGAACCTCTCTCTAGCCCCGAAATCCCCCGAAAAGCCTAGGGAACCTCCCTAGCACGAGGCGGAAGCCCCGGAGTGCTCGAAGGCTCCGAGAAGAAGAGCTTTTCGGCTCGGGAACGCTGCTCCAAGCAAAGCCCGGTTTTCTATAAAACCCGCGGTAAGTGAGCTACGCCTACACTATTTTTAATATAGCTTTTATTTAATTATAGTAACGTTATTAGGAACTTATAATAAATACTTGCGCTATTATTATGGGTTATATAAGTATTTTTTTGACGCTTATATAATAATAATAATAGCTAGACTATTAATTAGTCGACGAATAATAAACTAAACTCTAGTGGTAATAATACTAAGTTTCGTCGAAGAAAATTCTTTTTAAGAAGCGAAGCGCTGTCTGAGTTCGGAATCACCACTTTTTCAAGTGAGTGCATAGTTACTTTCAACTTACACATAGATATGAAGTATTTAATATAAATTACGTGCTACGTGTGCATATTATTTGAATACTTGCTATCTATGCTGGATGAACGTTTTATACATGTTTTCAAAGATTTAAACTGTATATGTATTTTATATCTACAAAATGTGTTGGGTAAAACATGGGTAGATGTAATAGTTGCTGTGTGACAAAATAAAATAATGAGAGGCCTCGTTATAGATGTTATTGATGATCCAGCCATCTAGTGGAGTATAGATGACAACCACGGACTATTCTAGACAGTCCAGTGGAACACTAGCAGGCTCGCAACCTGTAGGTGTTTATTTGAACTGTGTGCTCACCAGATGTACTCCATCCCCCACATGGTTGCCTATTAGGACATTTATTGCTGAGGAATCCCCTTAGCAGTAGTGTCCGTCCCGATGATGATCCTTAGGCTAGGTCCCTTATGATAGGTGTTTAGGGACGTAAAGTGAGGATAACGGGAACGGGTAATCGGGTTATTGTTGATTGATGAAATTAATAAACTTATTTATTGTGGGTTGAAAACCCTATGTGCTGACCAGGCTCCCAAGCCTGACCCACTCAGTTTTTATGTATTACAGGTAGTGGCGCATGAGCATAGGTGTGATGTTTTGGACGAGGGATTACGGATATAGGCCTGTAGATATTAAATAATGTAGTAAGGCTTATAGTGTACTGTTTATACTTTTGATCTGTACGAACATGACATCCCGAGTCTTTTAATGAATCACATTTCTATGGAAATGCTTTTGATAAATCTTTATCATATTATTGTTTTGGGACAAATTCCGCAACCCTTTTATTAAAAGATAACTCTGATTTTGAAATAAAGTATAAACAAAACCGGTCTTTTCTGGCCGTGATTTTGAGGATGTCACAGTTGGTATCAGAGCATTAGTTTAAGCGAACTAGGAATTTATAGGATTTCTAGACTTAAACATAGAATGCTAAGAGATGATTGTGAGGTGTGAGCACTAGCTTATTTTAGGAATTGTGCCTAAAATGCTTTTATGTGCTAAATGCTTTATGCATGTTATGCTGTTATTTTGTTCGGATCTATGGTCTGTTGCCGACCGGATCTGGAAACCTTATGTGTTTAGGATTCTAAACGTACGACTACGCTATTAGAACTAGCATGTAAACGTTTCGGAGTGATAAGGACGATTTAAAACGTCTCTCCTAAATAAAGATCTAAATTCACCTTATTCGGTGTATAGATCAAGATGGCAAGGATCCGTAGCGGAAACGTAAACGCAAATGGGAACAGACACCAACCCCCCGTGATCGAGCAAATACCAGTTGTGGAAGCCGCTGCCGGACCAATAACGATGGCCGGAGTGCAAGCGATGATCCAGGCAATGTTGGATCGTCAAATGGAGGAAACCAGGCGTTTGCTCCAGCAAAATCGAGAGGAAGCGACTATTCAAATCGAACAGCCCGAGTTGAACGAAGGGCAGACTGAGGAAGGAGACTACAGTGGAACCGTTAGTCAAGCCAACCCACCAATAGTTCAACAAAACAACCAAGGTGACGAAGTCGAGAGGAATGGATGCAAGTACAAGGATTTTCTGACCTGCAAGCCATCGACTTTCACGGGAAAAGAAGATCCAATCGGGGTCATGGATTGGATCTCGGAGATGGAGTTAGCTTTCATGACGTGCGGTTGCAGAGGAAAGCTACAGACCACGTTTGCAGTACGTCAGTTTCGAGGAGGCGCTGTACGTTGGTGGAATACCTTGGGGAAGACTTTAAGCCCCAACAAGCCCCTGCAACTGACATGGGCAGAATTTCTGGTGCAATTCAAACGAAAATACTGCTCAGCTCAAAACCTGCTAGACTTAGAGAACCAGTTTCTAACCCTGAAGAAGGGAAGCATGTCAATCGATGAATACACGAACAACTTCACAGAAAAGATGGAGTTTGCCTTGCGTCTTGTTCCGGATGAGCTGACGAAAATTGATAAGTACGCAAAGGGACTTCCATGGGAGTACGCAGTGCCAGTACGTCAGGCACCTACTTTGGAGGCAGCTATCTGGGCTGCCAAGTCTGTGGAGGACATGATTAAGGGAAGAGCTGCCAGAAAAATCGAGGTTGGAGAGAAGAGGAAATTTGAAGGGTTTGCTAAACCCAACAAAAAGAAGAGCAAGTTCGGTTCAAAAAAAATTAGGGGGAGGAAACGAATTTAAATGGTGCGAGAAGTGCAAGAAGAAGCACTCGGGAAAATGTGGCGATGAAGTAACCTGCTACAAGTGTGGGAAAACAGGGCACTATGCCAATGAGTGCACCACCAACAAGAAGGTGTGCTACGAGTGTCGTGAAGAAGGGCATATTGCTAAGGATTGCCCAAGGAAGAAAGATGCGGGAAGGCCCAACATACCACCAAAGCCAAAGGCGAGAGCCTTTCAGATGACGCTCGAGGCTGTGAAGGAGGCAGCAGACGTCGCTTCAGGTACCTTTCTTGTAAATGGTTTGCCTGCAAATATACTATTTGATTCCGGAGCTAATTACTCCTTTGTGTCGCATAAATTTGGTGGAAGATTAGCATTGCCTGTAGAAAAACTAGATAATGCCCTGATTGTAGAAGTTGCCAGTGGCAAATTCGTACCTGTTAGTAATCGTATTAGGAACATCGTCATTGACCTAAACGGAAACGAATTCCATGAGGAACTATTACCCATAGAGTTAAACGGTTTCGACATTGTTTTGGGTATGGATTGGCTTAGCGCCAACGATGCCGAGATATTATGCCGAAAGAAGATAGTTAGGATAAACCCACCCGGAAAGGAATTATTTATGGTGTACGGGGACAAACGCAGAGTAACTTCTGGAATCATCTCCCTGATGAAAGCCAGGAAATGTTTGTCCAAAGGATGTGCATCATACTTGGCATTCGTAATCGATGCTAAGAAAGAAAAGAAAGAGGTGCAGAATATACCGGTTGTGTGCGATTATCCGGAAGTCTTTCCCGAAGATCTTCCCGGATTACCACCTGATAGACAAGTGGAGTTTCGTATAGACTTGTTACCAGGAACAACACCGATAGCAAAGCCACCTTACCGATTAGCACCGACGGAGATGAAGGAGCTCATGACACAACTTCAGGAGTTGTTGGACAGCGGATTCATTCGACCTAGTTCATCACCCTGGGGAGCTCCGGTGTTATTCGTGAAGAAGAAGGACGGAAGCATGAGGATGTGCATAGACTACCGAGAGCTGAATAAGGCAACGGTGAAGAACAAGTATCCATTGCCGAGGATTGATGACCTATTCGATCAGCTGCAAGGTTCGAGCTACTTCTCAAAGATCGATCTTAGGTCAGGATATCATCAGCTGAAGGTGAGAGAGCAGGATATTGAGAAGACTGCATTCAGAACAAGATATGGACACTACGAGTTCTTGGTTATGTCATTCGGACTAACCAATGCTCCCGCAGCATTCATGGATTTGATGAATAGGGTTTGTAAACCATTCCTCGATAAATTTGTGATAGTGTTCATCGACGACATTCTCATCTACTCGAAAAGCCAGGAGGAGCATGGCAAGCATCTACGAGAAGTGTTGGAGGTGTTAAAGAAGGAGAAGCTTTTTGCAAAGTTCTCGAAATGCGACTTTTGGATACGGGAAGTCCAATTCTTGGGTCATGTTGTTAACCAAGAAGGAATAATGGTTGACCCCTCCAAGATCGAGGCTGTAATGAAGTGGGAACGTCCGAAGAGTCCCACGGAGGTTCGAAGCTTTCTAGGATTAGCCAAATATTACCGACGATTTATCCAAGGCTTTTCTTCGATAGCTGCTCCATTAACAGCTTTGACCCATAATGGAGCTATGTATACATGGAGTGAGAAACACGATGAGGCGTTCGAGAAGCTAAAGAAGAAGTTATGTGAAGCACCGATACTTTCTCTACCCGATGGAGTTGAAGATTTCGCGGTTTATAGTGATGCATCTGGAGTCGGGTTGGGTTGTGTTCTGACCCAAAGAGAAAAGGTGATAACATACGCATCTCGACAATTGAAAGAGCACGAAAAGAACTGCCCCACTCATGATCTGGAGTTGGCAGCGGTAGTATTTGCCTTAAAGATATGGAGGCATTACCTCTATGGCACGAAGTACAAGCTCTTCACTGATCATAAGAGTCTCCAATATCTCTTTAATCAGAAGGAGTTGAACATGAGGCAACGACGCTGGCTAGAGCTTCTCAAGGACTACGACTGTGAGATACTTTACCACCCAGGTAAAGCAAATATTGTTGCTGATGCTCTCAGTCGGAAAGTCAATCTTGAAAGAAAAAGGTCAAGAGCGTTAAGAATTGAAGTCGTCTCGACGATTGTGGAAAGTATCAGGAAAGCTCAAGAAGAAGCCTTAGAAAAGAATGACCGAAAGGAAGAACGTTTGGGAAAAACGTTAGTGTTCGGTACAAACAGTCGAGGACTGAAGGTATTCCAAGATCGAATCTGGGTACCTAAGACGGGAGGAATAAGAGATCTTCTAATGGAAGAAGCACACACGACCATGTACTCGATTCATCCCGATAGCACTAAAATGTATAGGGACCTAAAACCCTACTACTGGTGGCCGACGATGAAGCTCGATGTTGCGAAGTATGTGGCCGAGTGCGTAACATGCGCGAGGGTTAAGGCACAACATCAGAAACCGTATGGGAGTTTAGAACCTTTACCTGTATCCATGGGTAAATGGGAAGACATCACCATGGATTTTGTGACTAAACTGCCCAGAACGAAGAACGGACACGACATGATTTGGGTAGTCGTGGATCGTTTCACCAAGAGTGCACACTTCATAGCCGCCAGTGAGAAGTGGTCTATGGATAAGCTCGCAAACGCTTACGTGAAGGAAATTGTAAGACTTCACGGTGTCCCTCTTACGATTGTGTCAGATTGTGATAGTCATTTCACGTCAAGGTTTTGGAGGAGTCTACAAGAGGAGTTGGGTACAAAGTTGTGTTTGAGTACTGCTTACCATCCGCAAACTGATGGTCAGAGTGAAAGAACGATTCAGACGTTGGAAGATATGCTGAGAGCATGTACCCTCGAATTCCAAGGGAATTGGGACGAGCACTTACCTCTAGTAGAATTTTCCTACAACAATAGTTTTCACTCGAGCATCAAGATGGCACCTTATCAGGCCTTGTACGGACAGAAGTGTCGTACGCCGTCTTGTTGGCTTGAAGCCGGAGAGAAGCAGTTTATGGGCCCCGAGATAGTCCATGAGACTGCTGAGAAATTGAAGGTGATTAGGGAAAGAATGTTAGCAGCTCAGGATCGTCAAAAGAGTTATGCTGACAAGAAAAGACGACCGATAACCTTCGAAGTTGGGGATTCCGTTTTACTTAAAGTCTCACCGTGGAAGGGACTTATACGATTTGGGAAACGAGGAAAGTTGAGTCCAAGGTTTATTGGACCGTTCAAAGTTCTTCAGAGGATTGGGAACCAAGCTTACAAGCTGGAATTGCCCGAAGAACTCAATGGTATTCATAACACCTTCCATGTGTGTTATTTGAGGAAATTCATGGGAGATGTTCCCGACATAATTCCAATCTCGGAATTAAGGATGGATGAGAATAAAAGGTTTATCGAAGAGCCTGAGGCAATTATTGACCATAAGACTAAAAAGTTACAACGCAAGATGGTCGGCTTGGTGCTAGTCTGATGGAAACATTCGAATGGGCCGAATCTCACTTGGGAAACAGAGGATGACATGATGAGTCGCTATCCACATCTGTTTGCTGATGCATGATTCCGGGACGAAATCATCCTAAGGGGGAGAGAATTGTAACGCCCGGGTTTTCAGGGCTAAGCATTTTTGTCAATGTAATAGTCTAGGTCAACTATTGTAACTCTTTTTGAAGTAATAAATATGAAATATTTGAGTATTATGTGAATTATGTGTGTGTATGTGTTTATTATTTAATTATAAATGTATAATTAATAAAGAATAAAAATGAGCGTCAAAATTAAAGTGTGAGATAATCCTGATATCTCTACATAAAGTTGTAGAATATGTCTCAAGGTTTCCGTACATATAAAGAATGCCGAAATCCGAGCTATAACGAAGAAGTTATGGCCCGCCGAAGTTTTACGGCAAAACCGGCACGACACCGGGAGACGTAAATAGTGAATTTACGATAGAAAACTTTTTAGCCTTAGCAATCTAAACAAAAGTCGTAGAATATATTAAACTAAGAACATCGATTAAAAGAACGCCCAAATCTGACTTCGTATGAAGAAGTTATGATTTTTCTAAGATTCGGCTTAGCAGTGCATGGCCTGAAACTCGAATTTTAGTTCGAGCGGTTTTTGGCTTACGCAACGTAAATGAGAGTTGAAGATCTCATTAATAGGAAATCAACGGTAAAAAGACAGACAAAAACAGAGTCCGTATGTAGAAGTTATTAATTTTACGCAGACGTTTAACAATATAATCTCCTTGTACTGTTAAATTTAAGATCGGTCGAGAATTAGCTGACGGTGTCAAAATGAAAGTTGTAGATCTTATTATTACCTACGCGTGGATATAAAGAACGTCAAAAACAGAGGTCGTATGTGAAAGTTACGGATTTTAGAAGTCGGAAGTGTGCTGTGCGAAAATGGGTGATGTGGCACAATCTTGGCCATTGCTTTCTCCCCAAGGCTTGCCACCAGATGGTGACATGTGGCACCAAGTTCAGCCACATTTCACCCTATAAATACCACCTCTCCCACCCTCATTTTCTTCACAGCTTTCCCATTCTTTCTTCTCTTTACTCTCTCTCTCCCTCTAGAACCTCTCTCTAACCCCGAAATCCCCCGAAAAGCCTAGGGAACCTCCCTAGCACGAGGCGGAAGCCCCGGAGTGCTCGAAGGCTCCAAGAAGAAGAGCTTTTCAGCTCGGGAACGCTGCTCCAAGCAAAGCCCGGTTTTCTATAAAACCCGCGGTAAGTGAGCTACGCCTACGCTATTTTTAATATAGCTTTTATTTAATTATAGTAACGTTATTAGGAACTTATAATAAATACTTGGGCTATTATTATGGGTTATATAAGTATTTTTTGACGCTTATATAATAATAATAATAGCTAGACTATTAATTAGTCGACGAATAATAAACTAAACTCTAGTGGTAATAATACTAAGTTTCGTCGAAGAAAATTCTTTTTAAGAAGCGAAGCGCTGTCTAAGTTCGGAATCACCACCTTTTCAGGTGAGTGCATAGTTACTTTCAACTTACACATAGATATGAAGTATTTAATATAAATTACGTGCTACGTGTGCATATTATTTGAATACTTGCTATCTATGCTGGATGAACGTTTTATACATGTTTTCAAAGATTTAAACTGTATATGTATTTTATATCTACAAAATGTGTTGGGTAAAACATGGGTAGATGTAATAGTTGCTGTGTGACAAAATAAAATAATGAGAGGCCTCGTTATAGATGTTATTGATGATCCAGCCATCTAGTGGGGTATATATGACAACCACGGACTATTCTAGACAGTCCAGTGGAACACTAGCAGGCTCGCAACCTATAGGTGTTTATTTGAACTGTGTGCTCACCAGATGTACTCCATCCCCCACATGGTTGCCTATTAGGAAATTTATTGCTGAGGAATCCCCTTAGCAGTAGTGTCCGTCCCGATGATGATCCTTAGGCTAGGTCCCTTATGATAGGTGTTTAGGGACGTAAAGTGAGGATAACGGGAACGGGTAATCGGGTTATTGTTGATTGATGAAATTAATAAACTTATTTATTGTGGGTTGAAAACCCTATGTGCTGACCAGGCTCCCAAGCCTGACCCACTCAGTTTTTATGTATTACAGGTAGTGGCGCATGAGCATAGGTGTGATGTTTTGGACGAGGGATTACGGATATAGGCCTGTAGATATTAAATAATGTAGTAAGGCTTATAGTGTACTGTTTATACTTTTGATCTGTACGAACATGACATCCCGAGTCTTTTAATGAATCACATTTCTATGGAAATGCTTTTGATAAATCTTTATCATATTATTGTTTTGGGACAAATTCCGCAACCCTTTTATTAAAAGATAACTCTGATTTTGAAATAAAGTATAAACAAAACCGGTCTTTTCTGGCCGTGATTTTGAGGATGTCACAGTTGGTATCAGAGCATTAGTTTAAGCGAACTAGGAATTTATAGGATTTCTAGACTTAAACATAGAATGCTAAGAGATGATTGTGAGGTGTGAGCACTAGCTTATTTTAGGAATTGTGCCTAAAATGCTTTTATGTGCTAAATGCTTTATGCATGTTATGCTGTTATTTTGTTCGGATCTATGGTCTGTTGCCGACCGGATCTGGAAACCTTATGTGTTTAGGATTCTAAACGTACGACTACGCTATTAGAACTAGCATGTAAACGTTTCGGAGTGATAAGGACGATTTAAAACGTCTCTCCTAAATAAAGATCTAAATTCACCTTATTCGGTGTATAGATCAAGATGGCAAGGATCCGTAGCGGAAACGTAAACGCAAATGGGAACAGACACCAACCCCCCGTGATCGAGCAAATACCAGTTGTGGAAGCCGCTGCCGGACCAATAACGATGGCCGGAGTGCAAGCGATGATCCAGGCAATGTTGGATCGTCAAATGGAGGAAACCAGGCGTTTGCTCCAGCAAAATCGAGAGGAAGCGACTATTCAAATCGAACAGCCCGAGTTGAACGAAGGGCAGACTGAGGAAGGAGACTACAGTGGAACCGTTAGTCAAGCCAACCCACCAATAGTTCAACAAAACAACCAAGGTGACGAAGTCGAGAGGAATGGATGCAAGTACAAGGATTTTCTGACCTGCAAGCCATCGACTTTCACGGGAAAAGAAGATCCAATCGGGGTCATGGATTGGATCTCGGAGATGGAGTTAGCTTTCATGACGTGCGGTTGCAGAGGAAAGCTACAGACCACGTTTGCAGTACGTCAGTTTCGAGGAGGCGCTGTACGTTGGTGGAATACCTTGGGGAAGACTTTAAGCCCCAACAAGCCCCTGCAACTGACATGGGCAGAATTTCTGGTGCAATTCAAACGAAAATACTGCTCAGCTCAAAACCTGCTAGACTTAGAGAACCAGTTTCTAACCCTGAAGAAGGGAAGCATGTCAATCGATGAATACACGAACAACTTCACAGAAAAGATGGAGTTTGCCTTGCGTCTTGTTCCGGATGAGCTGACGAAAATTGATAAGTACGCAAAGGGACTTCCATGGGAGTACGCGGTGCCAGTACGTCAGGCACCTACTTTGGAGGCAGCTATCTGGGCTGCCAAGTCTGTGGAGGACATGATTAAGGGAAGAGCTGCCAGAAAAATCGAGGTTGGAGAGAAGAGGAAATTTGAAGGGTTTGCTAAACCCAAAAAAAAGAAGAGCAAGTTCGGTTCAAAAAAAATTAGGGGGAGGAAACGAATTTAAATGGTGCGAGAAGTGCAAGAAGAAGCACTCGGGAAAATGTGGCGATGAAGTAACCTGCTACAAGTGTGGGAAAACAGGGCACTATGCCAATGAGTGCACCACCAACAAGAAGGTGTGCTACGAGTGTCGTGAAGAAGGGCATATTGCTAAGGATTGCCCAAGGAAGAAAGATGCGGGAAGGCCCAACATACCACCAAAGCCAAAGGCGAGAGCCTTTCAGATGACGCTCGAGGCTGTGAAGGAGGCAGCAGACGTCGCTTCAGGTACCTTTCTTGTAAATGGTTTGCCTGCAAATATACTATTTGATTCCGGAGCCAATTACTCCTTTGTGTCGCATAAATTTGGTGGAAGATTAGCATTGCCTGTAGAAAAACTAGATAATGCCCTGATTGTAGAAGTTGCCAGTGGCAAATTCGTACCTGTTAGTAATCGTATTAGGAACATCGTCATTGACCTAAACGGAAACGAATTCCATGAGGAACTATTACCCATAGAGTTAAACGGTTTCGACATTGTTTTGGGTATGGATTGGCTTAGCGCCAACGATGCCGAGATATTATGCCGAAAGAAGATAGTTAGGATAAACCCACCCGGAAAGGAATTATTTATGGTGTACGGGGACAAACGCAGAGTAACTTCTGGAATCATCTCCCTGATGAAAGCCAGGAAATGTTTGTCCAAAGGATGTGCATCATACTTGGCATTCGTAATCGATGCTAAGAAAGAAAAGAAAGAGGTGCAGAATATACCGGTTGTGTGCGATTATCCGGAAGTCTTTCCCGAAGATCTTCCCGGATTACCACCTGATAGACAAGTGGAGTTTCGTATAGACTTGTTACCAGGAACAACACCGATAGCAAAGCCACCTTACCGATTAGCACCGACGGAGATGAAGGAGCTCATGACACAACTTCAGGAGTTGTTGGACAGCGGATTCATTCGACCTAGTTCATCACCCTGGGGAGCTCCGGTGTTATTCGTGAAGAAGAAGGACGGAAGCATGAGGATGTGCATAGACTACCGAGAGCTGAATAAGGCAACGGTGAAGAACAAGTATCCATTGCCGAGGATTGATGACCTATTCGATCAGCTGCAAGGTTCGAGCTACTTCTCAAAGATCGATCTTAGGTCAGGATATCATCAGCTGAAGGTGAGAGAGCAGGATATTGAGAAGACTGCATTCAGAACAAGATATGGACACTACGAGTTCTTGGTTATGTCATTCGGACTAACCAATGCTCCCGCAGCATTCATGGATTTGATGAATAGGGTTTGTAAACCATTCCTCGATAAATTTGTGATAGTGTTCATCGACGACATTCTCATCTACTCGAAAAGCCAGGAGGAGCATGGCAAGCATCTACGAGAAGTGTTGGAGGTGTTAAAGAAGGAGAAGCTTTTTGCAAAGTTCTCGAAATGCGACTTTTGGATACGGGAAGTCCAATTCTTGGGTCATGTTGTTAACCAAGAAGGAATAATGGTTGACCCCTCCAAGATCGAGGCTGTAATGAAGTGGGAACGTCCGAAGAGTCCCACGGAGGTTCGAAGCTTTCTAGGATTAGCCAAATATTACCGACGATTTATCCAAGGCTTTTCTTCGATAGCTGCTCCATTAACAGCTTTGACCCATAATGGAGCTATGTATACATGGAGTGAGAAACACGATGAGGCGTTCGAGAAGCTAAAGAAGAAGTTATGTGAAGCACCGATACTTTCTCTACCCGATGGAGTTGAAGATTTCGCGGTTTATAGTGATGCATCTGGAGTCGGGTTGGGTTGTGTTCTGACCCAAAGAGAAAAGGTGATAACATACGCATCTCGACAATTGAAAGAGCACGAAAAGAACTGCCCCACTCATGATCTGGAGTTGGCAGCGGTAGTATTTGCCTTAAAGATATGGAGGCATTACCTCTATGGCACGAAGTACAAGCTCTTCACTGATCATAAGAGTCTCCAATATCTCTTTAATCAGAAGGAGTTGAACATGAGGCAACGACGCTGGCTAGAGCTTCTCAAGGACTACGACTGTGAGATACTTTACCACCCAGGTAAAGCAAATATTGTTGCTGATGCTCTCAGTCGGAAAGTCAATCTTGAAAGAAAAAGGTCAAGAGCGTTAAGAATTGAAGTCGTCTCGACGATTGTGGAAAGTATCAGGAAAGCTCAAGAAGAAGCCTTAGAAAAGAATGACCGAAAGGAAGAACGTTTGGGAAAAACGTTAGTGTTCGGTACAAACAGTCGAGGACTGAAGGTATTCCAAGATCGAATCTGGGTAC
The DNA here is from genome assembly GCF_052625555.1 of Lactuca saligna. NCBI lineage: Eukaryota > Viridiplantae > Streptophyta > Magnoliopsida > Asterales > Asteraceae > Lactuca > Lactuca saligna. The sequence continues at coordinate 186,998,150 of NC_136417.1, read as the reverse complement.
CTAAGACGGGAGGAATAAGAGATCTTCTAATGGAAGAAGCACACACGACCATGTACTCGATTCATCCCGATAGCACTAAAATGTATAGGGACCTAAAACCCTACTACTGGTGGCCGACGATGAAGCTCGATGTTGCGAAGTATGTGGCCGAGTGCGTAACATGCGCGAGGGTTAAGGCACAACATCAGAAACCGTATGGGAGTTTAGAACCTTTACCTGTATCCATGGGTAAATGGGAAGACATCACCATGGATTTTGTGACTAAACTGCCCAGAACGAAGAACGGACACGACATGATTTGGGTAGTCGTGGATCGTTTCACCAAGAGTGCACACTTCATAGCCGCCAGTGAGAAGTGGTCTATGGATAAGCTCGCAAACGCTTACGTGAAGGAAATTGTAAGACTTCACGGTGTCCCTCTTACGATTGTGTCAGATTGTGATAGTCATTTCACGTCAAGGTTTTGGAGGAGTCTACAAGAGGAGTTGGGTACAAAGTTGTGTTTGAGTACTGCTTACCATCCGCAAACTGATGGTCAGAGTGAAAGAACGATTCAGACGTTGGAAGATATGCTGAGAGCATGTACCCTCGAATTCCAAGGGAATTGGGACGAGCACTTACCTCTAGTAGAATTTTCCTACAACAATAGTTTTCACTCGAGCATCAAGATGGCACCTTATCAGGCCTTGTACGGACAGAAGTGTCGTACGCCGTCTTGTTGGCTTGAAGCCGGAGAGAAGCAGTTTATGGGCCCCGAGATAGTCCATGAGACTGCTGAGAAATTGAAGGTGATTAGGGAAAGAATGTTAGCAGCTCAGGATCGTCAAAAGAGTTATGCTGACAAGAAAAGACGACCGATAACCTTCGAAGTTGGGGATTCCGTTTTACTTAAAGTCTCACCGTGGAAGGGACTTATACGATTTGGGAAACGAGGAAAGTTGAGTCCAAGGTTTATTGGACCGTTCAAAGTTCTTCAGAGGATTGGGAACCAAGCTTACAAGCTGGAATTGCCCGAAGAACTCAATGGTATTCATAACACCTTCCATGTGTGTTATTTGAGGAAATTCATGGGAGATGTTCCCGACATAATTCCAATCTCGGAATTAAGGATGGATGAGAATAAAAGGTTTATCGAAGAGCCTGAGGCAATTATTGACCATAAGACTAAAAAGTTACAACGCAAGATGGTCGGCTTGGTGCTAGTCTGATGGAAACATTCGAATGGGCCGAATCTCACTTGGGAAACAGAGGATGACATGATGAGTCGCTATCCACATCTGTTTGCTGATGCATGATTCCGGGACGAAATCATCCTAAGGGGGAGAGAATTGTAACGCCCGGGTTTTCAGGGCTAAGCATTTTTGTCAATGTAATAGTCTAGGTCAACTATTGTAACTCTTTTTGAAGTAATAAATATGAAATATTTGAGTATTATGTGAATTATGTGTGTGTATGTGTTTATTATTTAATTATAAATGTATAATTAATAAAGAATAAAAATGAGCGTCAAAATTAAAGTGTGAGATAATCCTGATATCTCTACATAAAGTTGTAGAATATGTCTCAAGGTTTCCGTACATATAAAGAATGCCGAAATCCGAGCTATAACGAAGAAGTTATGGCCCGCCGAAGTTTTACGGCAAAACCGGCACGACACCGGGAGACGTAAATAGTGAATTTACGATAGAAAACTTTTTAGCCTTAGCAATCTAAACAAAAGTCGTAGAATATATTAAACTAAGAACATCGATTAAAAGAACGCCCAAATCTGACTTCGTATGAAGAAGTTATGATTTTTCTAAGATTCGGCTTAGCAGTGCATGGCCTGAAACTCGAATTTTAGTTCGAGCGGTTTTTGGCTTACGCAACGTAAATGAGAGTTGAAGATCTCATTAATAGGAAATCAACGGTAAAAAGACAGACAAAAACAGAGTCCGTATGTAGAAGTTATTAATTTTACGCAGACGTTTAACAATATAATCTCCTTGTACTGTTAAATTTAAGATCGGTCGAGAATTAGCTGACGGTGTCAAAATGAAAGTTGTAGATCTTATTATTACCTACGCGTGGATATAAAGAACGTCAAAAACAGAGGTCGTATGTGAAAGTTACGGATTTTAGAAGTCGGAAGTGTGCTGTGCGAAAATGGGTGATGTGGCACAATCTTGGCCATTGCTTTCTCCCCAAGGCTTGCCACCAGATGGTGACATGTGGCACCAAGTTCAGCCACATTTCACCCTATAAATACCACCTCTCCCACCCTCATTTTCTTCACAGCTTTCCCATTCTTTCTTCTCTTTACTCTCTCTCTCCCTCTAGAACCTCTCTCTAACCCCGAAATCCCCCGAAAAGCCTAGGGAACCTCCCTAGCACGAGGCGGAAGCCCCGGAGTGCTCGAAGGCTCCAAGAAGAAGAGCTTTTCAGCTCGGGAACGCTGCTCCAAGCAAAGCCCGGTTTTCTATAAAACCCGCGGTAAGTGAGCTACGCCTACGCTATTTTTAATATAGCTTTTATTTAATTATAGTAACGTTATTAGGAACTTATAATAAATACTTGGGCTATTATTATGGGTTATATAAGTATTTTTTGACGCTTATATAATAATAATAATAGCTAGACTATTAATTAGTCGACGAATAATAAACTAAACTCTAGTGGTAATAATACTAAGTTTCGTCGAAGAAAATTCTTTTTAAGAAGCGAAGCGCTGTCTAAGTTCGGAATCACCACCTTTTCAGGTGAGTGCATAGTTACTTTCAACTTACACATAGATATGAAGTATTTAATATAAATTACGTGCTACGTGTGCATATTATTTGAATACTTGCTATCTATGCTGGATGAACGTTTTATACATGTTTTCAAAGATTTAAACTGTATATGTATTTTATATCTACAAAATGTGTTGGGTAAAACATGGGTAGATGTAATAGTTGCTGTGTGACAAAATAAAATAATGAGAGGCCTCGTTATAGATGTTATTGATGATCCAGCCATCTAGTGGGGTATATATGACAACCACGGACTATTCTAGACAGTCCAGTGGAACACTAGCAGGCTCGCAACCTATAGGTGTTTATTTGAACTGTGTGCTCACCAGATGTACTCCATCCCCCACATGGTTGCCTATTAGGAAATTTATTGCTGAGGAATCCCCTTAGCAGTAGTGTCCGTCCCGATGATGATCCTTAGGCTAGGTCCCTTATGATAGGTGTTTAGGGACGTAAAGTGAGGATAACGGGAACGGGTAATCGGGTTATTGTTGATTGATGAAATTAATAAACTTATTTATTGTGGGTTGAAAACCCTATGTGCTGACCAGGCTCCCAAGCCTGACCCACTCAGTTTTTATGTATTACAGGTAGTGGCGCATGAGCATAGGTGTGATGTTTTGGACGAGGGATTACGGATATAGGCCTGTAGATATTAAATAATGTAGTAAGGCTTATAGTGTACTGTTTATACTTTTGATCTGTACGAACATGACATCCCGAGTCTTTTAATGAATCACATTTCTATGGAAATGCTTTTGATAAATCTTTATCATATTATTGTTTTGGGACAAATTCCGCAACCCTTTTATTAAAAGATAACTCTGATTTTGAAATAAAGTATAAACAAAACCGGTCTTTTCTGGCCGTGATTTTGAGGATGTCACAGTTGGTATCAGAGCATTAGTTTAAGCGAACTAGGAATTTATAGGATTTCTAGACTTAAACATAGAATGCTAAGAGATGATTGTGAGGTGTGAGCACTAGCTTATTTTAGGAATTGTGCCTAAAATGCTTTTATGTGCTAAATGCTTTATGCATGTTATGCTGTTATTTTGTTCGGATCTATGGTCTGTTGCCGACCGGATCTGGAAACCTTATGTGTTTAGGATTCTAAACGTACGACTACGCTATTAGAACTAGCATGTAAACGTTTCGGAGTGATAAGGACGATTTAAAACGTCTCTCCTAAATAAAGATCTAAATTCACCTTATTCGGTGTATAGATCAAGATGGCAAGGATCCGTAGCGGAAACGTAAACGCAAATGGGAACAGACACCAACCCCCCGTGATCGAGCAAATACCAGTTGTGGAAGCCGCTGCCGGACCAATAACGATGGCCGGAGTGCAAGCGATGATCCAGGCAATGTTGGATCGTCAAATGGAGGAAACCAGGCGTTTGCTCCAGCAAAATCGAGAGGAAGCGACTATTCAAATCGAACAGCCCGAGTTGAACGAAGGGCAGACTGAGGAAGGAGACTACAGTGGAACCGTTAGTCAAGCCAACCCACCAATAGTTCAACAAAACAACCAAGGTGACGAAGTCGAGAGGAATGGATGCAAGTACAAGGATTTTCTGACCTGCAAGCCATCGACTTTCACGGGAAAAGAAGATCCAATCGGGGTCATGGATTGGATCTCGGAGATGGAGTTAGCTTTCATGACGTGCGGTTGCAGAGGAAAGCTACAGACCACGTTTGCAGTACGTCAGTTTCGAGGAGGCGCTGTACGTTGGTGGAATACCTTGGGGAAGACTTTAAGCCCCAACAAGCCCCTGCAACTGACATGGGCAGAATTTCTGGTGCAATTCAAACGAAAATACTGCTCAGCTCAAAACCTGCTAGACTTAGAGAACCAGTTTCTAACCCTGAAGAAGGGAAGCATGTCAATCGATGAATACACGAACAACTTCACAGAAAAGATGGAGTTTGCCTTGCGTCTTGTTCCGGATGAGCTGACGAAAATTGATAAGTACGCAAAGGGACTTCCATGGGAGTACGCGGTGCCAGTACGTCAGGCACCTACTTTGGAGGCAGCTATCTGGGCTGCCAAGTCTGTGGAGGACATGATTAAGGGAAGAGCTGCCAGAAAAATCGAGGTTGGAGAGAAGAGGAAATTTGAAGGGTTTGCTAAACCCAAAAAAAAGAAGAGCAAGTTCGGTTCAAAAAAAATTAGGGGGAGGAAACGAATTTAAATGGTGCGAGAAGTGCAAGAAGAAGCACTCGGGAAAATGTGGCGATGAAGTAACCTGCTACAAGTGTGGGAAAACAGGGCACTATGCCAATGAGTGCACCACCAACAAGAAGGTGTGCTACGAGTGTCGTGAAGAAGGGCATATTGCTAAGGATTGCCCAAGGAAGAAAGATGCGGGAAGGCCCAACATACCACCAAAGCCAAAGGCGAGAGCCTTTCAGATGACGCTCGAGGCTGTGAAGGAGGCAGCAGACGTCGCTTCAGGTACCTTTCTTGTAAATGGTTTGCCTGCAAATATACTATTTGATTCCGGAGCCAATTACTCCTTTGTGTCGCATAAATTTGGTGGAAGATTAGCATTGCCTGTAGAAAAACTAGATAATGCCCTGATTGTAGAAGTTGCCAGTGGCAAATTCGTACCTGTTAGTAATCGTATTAGGAACATCGTCATTGACCTAAACGGAAACGAATTCCATGAGGAACTATTACCCATAGAGTTAAACGGTTTCGACATTGTTTTGGGTATGGATTGGCTTAGCGCCAACGATGCCGAGATATTATGCCGAAAGAAGATAGTTAGGATAAACCCACCCGGAAAGGAATTATTTATGGTGTACGGGGACAAACGCAGAGTAACTTCTGGAATCATCTCCCTGATGAAAGCCAGGAAATGTTTGTCCAAAGGATGTGCATCATACTTGGCATTCGTAATCGATGCTAAGAAAGAAAAGAAAGAGGTGCAGAATATACCGGTTGTGTGCGATTATCCGGAAGTCTTTCCCGAAGATCTTCCCGGATTACCACCTGATAGACAAGTGGAGTTTCGTATAGACTTGTTACCAGGAACAACACCGATAGCAAAGCCACCTTACCGATTAGCACCGACGGAGATGAAGGAGCTCATGACACAACTTCAGGAGTTGTTGGACAGCGGATTCATTCGACCTAGTTCATCACCCTGGGGAGCTCCGGTGTTATTCGTGAAGAAGAAGGACGGAAGCATGAGGATGTGCATAGACTACCGAGAGCTGAATAAGGCAACGGTGAAGAACAAGTATCCATTGCCGAGGATTGATGACCTATTCGATCAGCTGCAAGGTTCGAGCTACTTCTCAAAGATCGATCTTAGGTCAGGATATCATCAGCTGAAGGTGAGAGAGCAGGATATTGAGAAGACTGCATTCAGAACAAGATATGGACACTACGAGTTCTTGGTTATGTCATTCGGACTAACCAATGCTCCCGCAGCATTCATGGATTTGATGAATAGGGTTTGTAAACCATTCCTCGATAAATTTGTGATAGTGTTCATCGACGACATTCTCATCTACTCGAAAAGCCAGGAGGAGCATGGCAAGCATCTACGAGAAGTGTTGGAGGTGTTAAAGAAGGAGAAGCTTTTTGCAAAGTTCTCGAAATGCGACTTTTGGATACGGGAAGTCCAATTCTTGGGTCATGTTGTTAACCAAGAAGGAATAATGGTTGACCCCTCCAAGATCGAGGCTGTAATGAAGTGGGAACGTCCGAAGAGTCCCACGGAGGTTCGAAGCTTTCTAGGATTAGCCAAATATTACCGACGATTTATCCAAGGCTTTTCTTCGATAGCTGCTCCATTAACAGCTTTGACCCATAATGGAGCTATGTATACATGGAGTGAGAAACACGATGAGGCGTTCGAGAAGCTAAAGAAGAAGTTATGTGAAGCACCGATACTTTCTCTACCCGATGGAGTTGAAGATTTCGCGGTTTATAGTGATGCATCTGGAGTCGGGTTGGGTTGTGTTCTGACCCAAAGAGAAAAGGTGATAACATACGCATCTCGACAATTGAAAGAGCACGAAAAGAACTGCCCCACTCATGATCTGGAGTTGGCAGCGGTAGTATTTGCCTTAAAGATATGGAGGCATTACCTCTATGGCACGAAGTACAAGCTCTTCACTGATCATAAGAGTCTCCAATATCTCTTTAATCAGAAGGAGTTGAACATGAGGCAACGACGCTGGCTAGAGCTTCTCAAGGACTACGACTGTGAGATACTTTACCACCCAGGTAAAGCAAATATTGTTGCTGATGCTCTCAGTCGGAAAGTCAATCTTGAAAGAAAAAGGTCAAGAGCGTTAAGAATTGAAGTCGTCTCGACGATTGTGGAAAGTATCAGGAAAGCTCAAGAAGAAGCCTTAGAAAAGAATGACCGAAAGGAAGAACGTTTGGGAAAAACGTTAGTGTTCGGTACAAACAGTCGAGGACTGAAGGTATTCCAAGATCGAATCTGGGTACCTAAGACGGGAGGAATAAGAGATCTTCTAATGGAAGAAGCACACACGACCATGTACTCGATTCATCCCGATAGCACTAAAATGTATAGGGACCTAAAACCCTACTACTGGTGGCCGACGATGAAGCTCGATGTTGCGAAGTATGTGGCCGAGTGCGTAACATGCGCGAGGGTTAAGGCACAACATCAGAAACCGTATGGGAGTTTAGAACCTTTACCTGTATCCATGGGTAAATGGGAAGACATCACCATGGATTTTGTGACTAAACTGCCCAGAACGAAGAACGGACACGACATGATTTGGGTAGTCGTGGATCGTTTCACCAAGAGTGCACACTTCATAGCCGCCAGTGAGAAGTGGTCTATGGATAAGCTCGCAAACGCTTACGTGAAGGAAATTGTAAGACTTCACGGTGTCCCTCTTACGATTGTGTCAGATTGTGATAGTCATTTCACGTCAAGGTTTTGGAGGAGTCTACAAGAGGAGTTGGGTACAAAGTTGTGTTTGAGTACTGCTTACCATCCGCAAACTGATGGTCAGAGTGAAAGAACGATTCAGACGTTGGAAGATATGCTGAGAGCATGTACCCTCGAATTCCAAGGGAATTGGGACGAGCACTTACCTCTAGTAGAATTTTCCTACAACAATAGTTTTCACTCGAGCATCAAGATGGCACCTTATCAGGCCTTGTACGGACAGAAGTGTCGTACGCCGTCTTGTTGGCTTGAAACCGGAGAGAAGCAGTTTATGGGCCCCGAGATAGTCCATGAGACTGCTGAGAAATTGAAGGTGATTAGGGAAAGAATGTTAGCAGCTCAGGATCGTCAAAAGAGTTATGCTGACAAGAAAAGACGACCGATAACCTTCGAAGTTGGGGATTCCGTTTTACTTAAAGTCTCACCGTGGAAGGGACTTATACGATTTGGGAAACGAGGAAAGTTGAGTCCAAGGTTTATTGGACCGTTCAAAGTTCTTCAGAGGATTGGGAACCAAGCTTACAAGCTGGAATTGCCCGAAGAACTCAATGGTATTCATAACACCTTCCATGTGTGTTATTTGAGGAAATTCATGGGAGATGTTCCCGACATAATTCCAATCTCGGAATTAAGGATGGATGAGAATAAAAGGTTTATCGAAGAGCCTGAGGCAATTATTGACCATAAGACTAAAAAGTTACGACGCAAGATGGTCGGCTTGGTGCTAGTCTGATGGAAACATTCGAATGGGCCGAATCTCACTTGGGAAACAGAGGATGACATGATGAGTCGCTATCCACATCTGTTTGCTGATGCATGATTCCGGGACGAAATCATCCTAAGGGGGAGAGAATTGTAACGCCCGGGTTTTCAGGGCTAAGCATTTTTGTCAATGTAATAGTCTAGGTCAACTATTGTAACTCTTTTTGAAGTAATAAATATGAAATATTTGAGTATTATGTGAATTATGTGTGTTTATGTGTTTATTATTTAATTATAAATGTATAATTAATAAAGAATAAAAATGAGCGTCAAAATTAAAGTGTGAGATAATCCCGATATCTCTACATAAAGTTGTAGAATATGTCTCAAGGTTTCCGTACATATAAAGAATGCCGAAATCCGAGCTATAACGAAGAAGTTATGGCCCGCCGAAGTTTTACGGCAAAACCGGCACGGCACCGGGAGACGTAAATAGTGAATTTACGATAGAAAACTTTTTAGCCTTAGCAATCTAAACAAAAGTCGTAGAATATTTTAAACTAAGAACATCGATAAAAAGAACGCCCAAATCTGACTTCGTATGAAGAAGTTATGATTTTTCTAAGATTCGGCTTAGCACGAGGCGGAAGCCCCGGAGTGCTCGAAGGCTCTAAGAAGAGGAGCTTTTCGGCTCGGGAACGCTGCTCCAAGCAAAGCCCGGTTTTCTATAAAACCCGCGGTAAGTGAGCTACGCATACGCTATTTTTAATATAGCTTTTATTTAATTATAGTAACGTTATTAGGAACTTATAATAAATACTTGGGCTATTATTATGGGTTATATAAGTATTTTTTTGACGCTTATATAATAATAATAGTTAGACTATTAATTAGTCGACGAATAATAAACTAAACTCTAGTGGTAATAATACTAAGTTTCGTCGAAGAAAATTCTTTTTAAGAAGCGAAGCGCTGTCTGAGTTCGGAATCACCACCTTTTCAGGTGAGTGCATAGTTACTTTCAACTTACACATAGATATGAAGTATTTAATATAAATTACGTGCTATGTGTGCATATTATCTGAATACTTGCTATCTATGCTGGATGAACTTTTTATACATGTTTTCAAAGATTTAAACTGTATATGTATTTTATATCTACAAAATGTGTTGGGTAAAACATGGGTAGATGTAATAGTTGCTGTGTGACAAAATAAAATAATGAGAGGCCTCGTTATAGATGTTATTGATGATCCAGCCATCTAGTGGGGTATATATGACAACCACGGACTATTCTAGACAGTCCAGTGGAACACTAGCAGGCTCGCAACCTGTAGGTGTTTATTTGAACTGTGTGCTCACCAGATGTACTCCATCCCCCACATGGTTGCCTATTAGGACATTTATTGCTGAGGAATCCCCTAGCAGTAGCGTCCGTCCCGATGATGATCCTTAGGCTAGGTCCCTTATGATAGGTGTTTAGGGACGTAAAGTGAGGATAACGGGAACGGGTAATCGGGTTATTGTTGATTGATGAAATTAATAAACTTATTTATTGTGGGTTGAAAACCCTATGTGCTCACCAGGCTCCCAAGTCTGACCCACTCAGTTTTTATGTATTACAGGTAGTGGCGCATGAGCATAGGTGTGATGTTTTGGACGAGGGATTACGGATATAGGCCTGTAGATATTAAATAATGTAGTAAGGCTTATAGTGTACTGTTTATACTTTTGATCTGTACGAACATGACATCCCGAGTCTTTTAATGAAACACATTTCTATGGAAATGCTTTTGATAAATCTTTATCATATTATTGTTTTGGGACAAATTCCGCAACCCTTTTATTAAAAGATAACTCTGATTTTGAAATAAGGTATATAAACAAAACCGGTCTTTTCTGGCAGTGATTTTGGGGATGTCACACAATAGCTTATCATATGGAGTTTTAACCCATAAATTACTTCCATTTAAAGGAACAATGGAAGTGCTATAAGCCAAGTGATACTTTTCCTTCTTGAACCAATCACTTACATAGTCAAGGAGATTTTGGTGGGTATGGTTTATAGCCGCGCATGCATGTACACATGGAAGTCCAGACAAAACCCATAGCCTGCATGTGCATGTCCAACTTGCCAAGTCTACCATATATCCTTCATAACCATTTCTAACCTCCAATAGAGGCCACTAGGGATAACCATCCAATTCCTATCGAATATAAAAAGTTAGTATAATATTTTTACATTTTATTACGGAACAATCCAGTTTGTAAAGGGGAAGCAATCCATACCTCATGTTTTTGTGCCATTTTTTCATCTTTATAAGTATCTTTGGAGCAACAACAGTTTTCCATGAATTTGTACTCCTTTTCATTGCATCAAACCTCTCCATCACATGAAGTCTAATCTCTTCTAACATGGTTATCAACGGTTTCCCCCTAGCACCAACGATTGCAGAGTTAAATGACTCAGATACTCCATTTTCTACAGCCTCGCATGCCCTATCTGTTGCAAAATAGGCCCTACACCATGTTTTAGGATTTCTTTTCACGAGATCATCATATGCATCATTGTTCAACTCTTTCATCTTTTCCATATTGTTTTTGAACTGTTGATCTGTTGTGGACATTGCAACTTCCCAAAACAAGGTTTTATAAATCTCTCCACTGAAACGTTTGTAGACATTGGCACAAATATGACGGGCACATTGCCGGTGCTTAGCATGTGGCATCACCTCCTTCACGGCTTCTAGTAGACCCTGTATTTATATACAATATAAGTAGGGGTTGTTTTGATATAATAGGGGCTCTTTTGCCATAAGTAGGGGCTGTTTTAACTCCATAGGGGCTGTATTAATATAGGGTTTGTTTTGTCATTTATAATATGTCAAAATTTGCTAAAAAGTGTCCAAAAATGTCCATAGGGGCTGTTATAACATAGGTGCTGTTTTTTCATTTATAATATGTCAAAATTTGCTAAAAAGTGTCCAAAATATCTATAGGGGCTGTTATAACACAAGGGCTGTTTTGTCATTTATAATATGTCAAAATTTGCTAAAAAGTGTCCAAAAATGTCCATAGGGGCTGTTATAACATAGGGGCTGTTTTGTCATTTATAATATGTCAAAATTTGCTAAAAAGTGTCCAAAAATGTCCAGAGGGGTTGTTTTAACATAGGGGCTGTTTTGTCATTTATAATATGTCAAAATTTGCTAAAAAGTGTCCAAAAATGTCTATAAGGGCTGTTATAACATAAGGGTTGTTTTGTCATTTATAATATGTCAAAATTTGCTAAAACGTGTCCAAAAATGTCCAGAGGGGCTGTTTTAACATAGGGGCTGTTTTGTCATTTATAATATGTCAAAATTTGCTAAAAAGTGTCCAAAAATGTCTATAGAGGCTGTTATAACATAAGGGCTGTTTTGTCATTTATAATATGTCAAAATTTGCTAAAAAGTACAAAATTACCTTATGTTGATCTGATATTAAAGTAACCCCGTTTTCTTCAACTGTTTCAATATCTGATTGTAGTAACTCAATGAGCCACTTCCAATTATCTTTATTTTCTACATTCACAACCGCCCATGCAATGGGGTAAATTTGGTTGTTTCTGTCTCGACCAATGGCAACTATCAACTCCCCTTTAACTTTCCCTTTCAAGAAACATCCATCTAAATCAATCACCTTACGACAACCTTTCAACCATCCTTCTTTTAAAGCCTTCAAACAAATGTAGATTCTTTTGAAATATTTTGCATCCGGATTGACATCGACTCCAATTTCAACAGTGCTTCTTGGGTTTGATCTCAAAACTTCATCACCATAATCCCATATCCTAGCATAGTGATCAGTCAACTTGCCATCAATTAGTGTAAATGCTAATGCCCTTGTCCTTTCACACTGACCTCTGCTAAGCTTTAAAGAATAATTCTGTAAAAAATCAGCTTTCATTTCTTTGAATTTCATTTTGGGGTTGCGAATTAGGTCATTAAGATAATGGTTAGCAATCCAACTCGGAGTTATCAATGAACCGAGGCTGTATTTTCGTGCACAAACATGTTTCTTTTCCAAAGATTTCACTTGCCAAGTTAGTTCATTCCCCATCCAAGATGCCCAACATCTAAATGGAAACTTATTCTCGTCACTTTTTTTTCCGCATCGTACTAATATCCTAGAACGATCACACTTGGTAAACCTCAATTGGTATCCATTAGCCACCGCATAATTTGTTAGACAAAGCTTGAACTGTTCTGGGCTTTCGTATTTTTCCCCCAAGTGTGGTTCCATTTTTTTCCAAGGTATCCTAGGGTTGTGTACAAGATATTGGTCCCCAAATATCTGACCTATATTATCTCCTTTGTCAGTTTCTTCATTTGAAAAGGTCCATTCAGCATCATCAGATGATATGCCAGACCATTCCACTTCTCTCTGTACCAAATCATTCAAAAAAGGATCCCATATTGTCTTGTCCATTGTAGAAGCAACATATTCTTCTCCATCAGACTCATCATCTGTTACATTCAAATCCTCCATATAAACTTCAACTTCCACATTTGAAGTTAAAGTCATAGCTGTTGGAAATCAGCCTCTTAAGACCCAGTAACACACGCCTGAACACCTATCAAAACAGCAATTTGTATTAACACCAGTATATTACTTTCAAATGGGAAACTTCTTATGTTATTTCTTCTCATCTAAAACCTACAATTACATCGAATATAAACGTAAGAGGTTAGAAAGATGTAGCCCTATGTATGTTTGGGTTTGTTCACAGGGATGTTCCAACAATAGCTATTGGTTAAGATTCCTTAAAGAATCAATGCAGACAAAAACAAAGTAAATAAAACATGCTATTTATGGAGTTAAAGTCATAGTGAACGAGATTTTTAAGTCACAGTGAGTCAATGCAGACAAAAAAAAAGTAAGATTCCTTAAAGAATCAATGCAGACATTTGAAGTTAAAGTCAAAGTGAATGAGAATTTCAAGTCGATTACCTTTTTTTTCTTGTGATTAACCACTAATTTTACGGATGATTCCACGAAGCTTTCCCTCGACAAGCCTTTTTTTTACAGAATGATCGATTGGAGGTGAAAAAAGGGGTTGATGTATTGGGGTCGTATGCCACGTACACTAAAAAGAATGGGAAACCTAGGTTTACCGACTAAAATAGATATATTACACGGTTTGGGAAATAATAGTGGTTAAATCGAACAAAGAAATAATATAATGGTTTTTTTAAGCATTGACCTATATTATATAGGTTTTTTCTGGGATTTTCCCAAAAATCATTAGCCATATAACTTTTCCTTTATATCCTTTTTCTCTTGTTGACATAAATGTTTTTAAAAAGTATTTAAGAAAAACATGAGATATTTGAAAAAAAAATGAAGATAATTAAATAAGAACAAGTTTATAAAAGGTTATGAATTTAATTAAGAGTGTTTCTTGATTTCTTCGTAAAGTCGTTATTCCAACGTTAAATCAAAACACATGTCCAGATATAACATATTAAAAAGTCGCTATTCCAACGTTAAATCAAAAGACATGTCCATATATAACATATTAAATTAAGTACTTTAGTATTTGTTGTTTACCAAGGAAAAAAAGTAGTTTATTGTCATTCCTTAATACCATTATAACATCTTAATTTTTTTCAAACTTTTTAAAATGCTATGGTTGTAAAAATCATTGCGGGTGTTAAGTCACATTTGATAAAAACCAGTCTTACAAAAACATTTATAATTAAAATCATGGTTGTTACTGTTGAGCATCGTACAACCATAACAAACAAATACGAATTACATCAATACATGGAACTTAAAAAAGTTGCACTCCATTCTCTATCACATTACTTCTAACTTCCATTTATCATCTTTCTCCTTGGATATAACATGAAATACTGTAACATTCAAGTTTTTGGTAAGTTTCTCTTTTAGTCCTTAATGCTAATTTGTTATCAATTTGGGTCCCTTGCTAGTATGTGGGGTGTACTCTATGAGTACACTTAGCGTACTAGCCTTCTGATGGTCACGGATTCCACCCACGGACGCGGGGCGTAGGTGGAGTACGCATGGCATACGTTGGGCTGGGACAAACCCTAATTCTTAGGGTTTATGCCCTATTTAAACAACTTAAGCTCATCTCTTGGACATTTTAGAGCAGCCTCCACCTCCCCTTGCCCTGAAATCGAAACCCTAGAGTGATTTGGTGAGTTTTGAGCTTGAAAGAGTTTTTGTGGTGGTTTGTGAAGGAGAAGAAGAAGAGGAACACTTATAGGAATTCCTTGAGCTTGTAGATCCAGGGTTAGCTTCTCATTTGCAAGCTTTTTGAGGTAAAAAGCTTACACCTTGATGATCACATATTGTAACACCCCGTCCCTAGTACGTATTTCGAATGAATATTTTTATTTTATTTTAGAAGCTACTCGACTAGTCAGTAGCCCTAACTCGTCGAGTAGATGTGGGTTAGCATGTGGGTTTAGCGGGGCGACTTGACAAGTCTGATATTCCTTACTCGACAAGTCTGCCAGGCTGGAGAAAACCATAATTTTTAGGGTTTGCACCCTATTTAATCAACATTTAGCGCCCCATACCAGCCTCCATCACCCCTCAAAGACTAAATCCCAAAACCCTAGCCCCTATAAGTGATTGTGAGTGATTCTTACCATTTAAAGTGATTTTTGGTGCATTTTAAATTAAGAGGAGGAAGGAGAAGATAGAAGACTCAAAGAAGAAGAAGTAGATCCAGAACCTACTCCTCTTTTGGTATTCTTTCTGGTAATCAAGCTCTCATTTTGATTCTTTTACTCCTAGATCTATTTTGTCCCCAATTATGAAGGTTTTGGCCTAAAAACCTTAAATTACTAGATTGTATGACATCTTGATGCTTCATATCTTAGATCTAGACATTTTTGGACTTCAGGAGCCCCAAGAGATTACCTTTAGGCAGCCATAGTTTCATATTGAGCAAATACCTCCATTATTAGCTTTGTTATGGTGTTATAGCTTCATTACTTTATGCATGCACGTAAAGTAAGCAACTTTACGTTTAAAATCAGCCTCAGGAGTCCAGATCCAAGAGTTGGAGGCATTAGAATGGTTTAAGATGGTCTGAATGGTTATGTCACGAAGAAGACTCGGCGATTCGTTCATGGACTCATCGATTCGGGTCGCGCACCTTAGTGCCCTAATAAGTGAGTTGTGAGTTGAATCAGTGAGTAAAGGAGGTAGCTCAGTGGGTTGGCCAGGAGTAGGAATCGGAGGTTTAGGAACTCGACGAGTCATGGCAATGACTCGGTGAGTCGAGTCGTGAGAAGTAAGGATTTCAAGTTATAGGACTCGGCGAGTCAATGTACTGACTCGGTGAGTAGAGTTGACCTGGAACTTTGACCTTAACCAGGGGGTACATTGGTCATTTACCCCATGAGGAGTTATCAGTTTTTGACTAAGTGTCTTTATGGAAATTATAGCTGGAGAGTCACCGGAGCTGCAGGCGGAGATTTCTCACCGAGAGTTACAGCAGTCAGACACACGAGGTGAGTTTCTTTCCAGTATGAATGGGTCTACAGCCACAATGCCGGCCCATTTAGATGATAGTAGTTCCAGACTATGGTCTGATGCCGGGGTGGTCCCGAGAAGTAGTTATGTATGCTTGAGGTCTTTATGATTCATGCATGTTTTTGTTATGTGTAACATGTTCCGGACTCCGGTCCGATGCCGGGTAAGCCCGATGCAGTATTTGTGATTATGATATATGTTTATGCTATGTTCAGTCTATTCCGGACTACGGTCCGATGCAGTAGGCGGGGCCCAAGTTATTCCGGATCTCGGTCCGATGCTGGGCGGGGCCCGATGCAGTGGGCAGGGCCCAAGCTATTCCAGATTTCGGTCCGCTTTCAGGCAGGGCCCGATGTAGTGGGCGGGGCCCAAGTTATACCGGACTTCGGTTTGATGTCGGGTAGGGCCTGATGCAGTTAGCAAGGCCTAGTATGTGATTTATGTGTTAGTATTGGTATGCGGTAGTTTTAAGGGGGGGGGGGGGAGCTCACTAAGCTTCATGCTTACAGTTTCAATTTTGGTTTCAGGTACTTCAGCTAGCAAAGGGAAGGGCTCGGGATGATGGCATGGCACACACCACAATTTTTTTAGTCTGGGAGCATTTGAGACTCTGAT
Organism: Lactuca saligna; assembly: GCF_052625555.1. Taxonomy (NCBI): domain Eukaryota; kingdom Viridiplantae; phylum Streptophyta; class Magnoliopsida; order Asterales; family Asteraceae; genus Lactuca; species Lactuca saligna. Next base: position 186,981,562 of record NC_136417.1, on the reverse strand, counting down.
ATTTTTCTTACTTTGCTGATACAATATTTGAGTTTGAGATTTTGAGATACGTGATATTTGGTCTTTTATTTGATTACGAGTGTTTACTGTTTCTATATATGATTTCAAAAGAAATTTTTGGGTTGTATTTTTAGGTCGTTTCAAGTTGGTATTAGAGCCTTGGTTTGAGGGATTCGGGCACACTTTTGGGTGTGTCTGAACTCAAACTAAGGAATTGGTATATAATTTTTCAAAAGAAAAATCAATTTTTGTAAAAAGGAGTTTTGAGAAAAGAAAAGAGTTTTAGAAAAAGCGAAAAGAATTTTAGAAATAAAAGAAATTTGAAAAGAGAAAAAGAGTGTGGTGCATGCAATCAGCCGAGCTCAAGTAAGTACTCCCAAATTACCCATGCAAGTTTATGTTATGATTATCAGTTTTAGTAGAACAACATGCTAGATTAGGATTAAGGATGTAGGAAGGATGCCTTACGTGCCTGCTATATGTGTTTCAGCTTTATGAGAATTGCATGTTAGTACAGATTAGTCAGGAGGATAGCCCGAGTAGTATATGTTTCATTATGAGTGCTCGATGCCCGAATGCTGCTTGCTTTGTGCTTTTAGGAGTTCTAGTTGTCTTTCACTAGCTAGTAAACGAATATGTTAAGTTACATATTGCAAGGACTAAATAAGTTCAGAAGTTTAGGTCTAGCTCTACTTTGCAGCTTTCGTTTGAGTCCAACCGTTGTAGGGTAGGATCTCTCATTCGAAGAATTATCTAGTGTCACACCCCAAAACCGGAGCGGCGGAAACGTTCTGGGGTGGATGACGTCATGTCAAGTATCACAACATATGCAGTATAGTAATCAAAGTACAACAACCATTGCATTAATAGTAATAATTTTACATAGGTTACATTTCCTAGCAATATCACAGTAAATACAGAACATAACATAGATGTAGCTCGGTACTAGGCTGTCTCCGCAAAAGCTCCCGGGGTGTACCTGTCTATCGATGACCAGAGAATACAAGTTATATTGAAAGTGAGTATCAAAATTTTTATAATGTTGGTGAGCCCATAAGTATTTAGTGTCATTAGTATAATTACACATTTTATTCAAAATGACTTTATGAAAAATAGTATCTAGAATCTACGGTGTATTAGTGTTCTTTCCAGAAAATCCTATATTTTCTAAATAAAAGATGTTTTCTACCAAGACCCGACGGATTTACGTTTTAAGGAGTAATTTTCCCCAAAAATACTATCATTTCCAAAATACAGTATTGACTTTAAAGGAATAATGAGGAAGTCATAAGTAAAAATACCAGGGGAAAATAATATATACCTCAACGGTAATACAATTGACTACTACAAAAGAAAACATAGACTCCAGGTAAGTATCGTATGAATGATATGCCTGGTTCAGTATAAGATAAGGAAGCACAGACTCCAGACAGTATCGAATGAATGATACAACTAGCAAAGTCTAAAACAAGAAGTGAATGTGAACTCGTATGTAACCATGCTGATCGGCAATAGAGTATCCAATGACCTTCCAAGTCACGCGTAGAGGTAGTGGCATTATGTCACCCATGGGCCTTACTGGCGCGGACTGTAGCTAGTAGTCTGGGTGTGGGAGTGTCAGTCCCGTATAGATCTATACACATGATGTTCACTCTCCTTCCCGGAGACTCTGGTTACATGGCGATGGCGCTATGAGGCATCGTAGAGGGAAATAGTGTGTCACATTCTAAAGTAAAAGAGAGAGATAGAGAGAGAAATAGAGAGAGATAAAGAGATATAAAGTGAGAGATGGAGGGAGAGATAAAGTGAGAGATAGAGATAGAGGGAGAGGGAGAGATAGAGAGAGATAGAAAGAGTGAGAGAGATAAAGTCTCCTAACTATTCCTATAATAGTTACTAGGGTTCCGGAAACATGAATAATAGAAAGATGCCTTTACTACCCAAAGGCGATGAACTGGCTGAGAGAGAGAGAGAGAGAGCTTTTATGTCCACATATATATACATCATATATAATTAATTTTTAAATGACCTTTGGACGGATATCCGATACCCACCAGACCACATCCCAACGAGGAAAAGGAAACTGGGTGAACTAGCCTTCCTAAGTCCTTTTAACATTATTTATATAATTATACATATATAGGCATACATTTAATGAAATTAAAGCATAGAAGAAAACTTTGGTAAAACCTTTACACTTAAGAAATTTACGACTTGATATCATTTTGTAAAACAAGCTTTGAAAACCTTTGGAAATCCTTTAATAAGACATTACGACTGGATGTCTATTTAGTAAACGAAGTTTGGAAAACTTTGGATAACTTTTAATGATCTAAAAAGGGATATTCATACTTTAACGAGATTTGAAAACATGATTTGAAAATCTTAATCTGATTAAAATAGTTTAACATGCAAAAGCCTAGTTTGCTATACAGTTATTAATCACATGCGAATTATCTAATAACTGTATAGTTCAACTTGTATTCCCCCTATAAAAGCAGTTAAAATCATTTAAAAGGTTAATTCAGGGGTATGAACACACCTGACATGGGTGACTCGGATGGTCGGAAGACATAGGATGCTATGTGTCAATTGAGGAATTGAACACACACCTGGATCCTATTTAGCGAGTAATGATACATTTAGGTATCCAATTAGTCATTTAATAACTAATTAAGCAAGTAAAGACCCTCTAATGCATGAAAACACCTTGATTTAAGTGCTAGGAGTGTTAAGGGTTGCATCTAAGGAGAGTATGGTCTCACTTTGGAGTTTACTCCTCAAATGGTAGTGTCTAAGGGTGTTTACGGTTTTGGAACCATATCCCCCATGAGTTTATGGCCGTAAACTCATGGGAATGGTGCATTTGAGTGTTTTAAGGCTTCGTGCTTCCTAATTAAAGGTTCTAGAGTTGATTTAGGGGCTATAGAAGGGATTAGGGCTCAAAATGGACACTCTTTGGAGTTTACGGTCCTTAGACCACACCCTTGGGAGTTTACGACCATAAACACATGAGTTTACGGTCGTAAACTCATGTTAGTCCATTTCTTTTGTGCTTTTGTGGTTCTAGGTCATGCCTGCAAGGTTCTAGTCATTTATACAAACATTGGAAGGTGTTAAGGGCACTTAAACACCCTTAAGAGGTGTTTACGGTTTTGGGAGACCTTCCCAAACCGTAAACTCATGTTTTTCCCTTCAATTCATGTTGTTGGGGTCCCTAATTCATGCAAGTAAGGTTCTACTCCATCACACAACCATTAGAAGGCATTAGGGGCATCTAAACACCTCTAGGAGGTGTTTACGGTTTTTGGGATGATCTCCCAAAATCGTAAACCCATAAGATCATGGGGAAAAGATAATTTTTGAATGCTAAACTCATCTAGGAAGGGATCTATGCTAGTTGTCAAGGCTTAGAATGAACCAAGGCACACTTTGGCACCCAATTTTGAGTTTACGGTCCAAGAACACCTTGGACCGTTAACACCTTGTTCTTGGTGTTCTTCAAGGTTTTGAAATGTATTCAAATCAAAAAACTAGCTAGGAGAAGTATACTTACGTATAGGAAGCTTGAATGATCGATTTTGGCGGGCTTGACGGGATGAGTTTATGATAGTGGAGAGAGAATCCTTGGGTGTTCTTGAGGTGGAAGTTGGAAAAATGAGAGAAAATGACTAAGTGTCATATTTATACTCACAGGGGTTCGTGGTCAAAACTACAAGTTTTCGTGCGTAAATTTCAAATTTTGGAGTTCCGCGACATACGCTAAACACGGCAACTCTAAATTTTATTTCCTTATTTTTGGTTCGCTTGACGAATATTATTTAAATATCTCAACGGGCTTAAATCCGGCCAAAAATATTTTCGGACAAATTTGGCTAATTTTTGACGTGCTTAATAACGACGTTAGAACGAACGGAAATTTCAGGTTGTCACATCATCCCCCCGTTAGAGGGAATTTCGTCCCGAAATTAGTGTTTAGGCAAGGAAGTAGGCGTGAACAATTGAGTAAAGAGATGTGGGTACTCTCTATCGATTGGTCCTCGTGCTCCTAAGTGAACTAGGGTCTTCTCTTGGCATTGCAGCGAACCTTCATGTAACGCCCCGTTCCTAAGAGTACCTAATTGTGAGTTCCCGGGGTTTAAGAGAAATGGTATTTTAGTTATCTTGTGGGAAAAAGTGGAAAAACGGGGCTAAGTATGAAAATTCAAGACTCGCCAAGTACGCCCAGCGTAATCTAGGATTACGCCCAGCGTAAGGGCGTAAGTGATGCGGGTGCAAGGATGAGTACGCCCAGCGTAATCTCAGAGTTCTAAAACCCTAAAATTAGGGTCAACCACTATATAAGGAACATGTTGGTTCATACCCTAGCCTCCATAAGCTCACCCTTAACCTTAGAAACCCTAGAAACCCGTATTCCCTCCATTGTTGGGTGTGTTTGGTCTTGGAAAGCTCATTTCGGCAAAAGAGAAGCTAAAAGAAGAAAAGAGAAGTTGTCAAAGAAGGAGAGGAACGATTGGAGCTTCTAGATCTGGAAAGATATCATCCTCTGGAGCTTATTTGAGGTATAAAGCTTCTTGCTTGTCAATTATTTTGCATAGATCTAAGTGTTGTGAAGTTTTGGCATCATTCTTGTCCCAAAGGTCCTTATCTTGAATCATGCTTTGTGTTGGCCAAGATTATCTGTCCTTTCAGACCTTAGGAGAGGTCTTGAGTGAGAAAAATGAGGTCCCAAGGGCTGTGGTTGTTCCATGTGTGAGATATATAGGTCTTAATGGATTAAGACCTTGGATTAAGAGCTTTATGGACGTCTCAAGTGATAAAGTTTGAGACTTTATGAATTTTAATCATATTTGGCCTAAGGATCTGAAGTTTGGGCTTAAGAGCTTAAGCCATTAAGTCATTATGTGAAATTGTTGAGCAACAAGGTTACACCCCGTGTAACCTTTGAGTACGCCCCGCGTAGAGAGTAGTTGCCCCGATTCCCTTCTGCGAATCAATGCTGTACACCCAGTGTACCAGAGAGGGTACGCCCAGCGTACTCCCCCTGTTGGATTTTCCATTTTGGGCCTTAGAGTTTGGGCTGCTGGTATTGGGCCGTGTCTGGACATTTTGGCTAGAGTGTTATGGGCCCATTGGTTGTTATGGATCTTGAGTTTAGTCCCTTTTGATGAGGTGGGCCCAATTTAGTAAATTGGGCCAATAGTAGGCTTTGCTTTGGACTTTTGGACTTTGGGCCATTTGTGGGCTTGGGAGCTTACCTAGTGTGGGCCGGATTGAGTTAAGGGTAAAATGGTCAATTTACCCTTGGAAGAGTATTGTACTTGGCCTAATGTTTAATTTGTTATGATGGCTAGTTTAGGATTTTCGGTGAGTCAGTGATTCGGGAATCTACTTCTTCAGTTCAGAGTTTCGGCAGTGCGAGGTGAGTTATCCTCAGTATATCAATAGGGTATAAGGCACCAAGGCCGACCCTTTATCGGATTGAGATCCGGGTATTTGTTGTTATGTTATTTCTTTGATATGTTTGCATCCTGGTAGCTAGGATTGTATATGTTAGAGACCTGGTTAAGTTCGGTTTCCTGATATGTAGGGTGATGTTATGCTAGTGACCGGTTAGGTCGGTATCCAGGTTAGGATGATGATATGTTATGTGATCTGTTTGATCGGCTTGTTGATTGAGAATTCTTATATGATTGTATGTTTATGTGCACATGGTTGTTGGACTGGATTTGGGTTGAGGCGGGTCCTGCTTTGTGCTGTAGGCCAAGATACCCAGGGCGGACCGGTTGTTCCGAAGGCCCAACGAGCGGTCCGGATAGGCTGTAGGCCCCACGAGGGTGGACCAGACGTGCGGAGGCTCGGAGAGTGGACCAGGCCGACTGAAGGCCCGATGCGAGCGAACCAGTCATACTGTAGACTCAGAGAGTGGACCAGGTGGGTTGAAGGCCTGGTGCGGGCGGACCAACCACACTGCAGACTCGAGGGACATGACTAGACTCGGAGGGTGGGCCCGGTGGACTGAAGGCCCGATACAGCAGACCAGTCACATAGTAGACCCGATATGCATGGTTGTTCTGTGATCGGTTATGATATGACATGTTATATGTGTATGGTATATGTGGTTGGTATTTTGGGGGTATCTCACGAAGCTTTCGGGCTTACAGTTGTGGTTTAATGTTTTTCAGGTTCTTCAGGAGACCGTGGCAAGGAGAAGGCGTGATCGTACCACTCCTCGTGTTTATGTTTTATGTTATGTTTCTGGGAATACTCTGATAATAAATGTATTGAAAACCTTTTTGTAAAAACTTAAAGTAATTGGGATGTTTTGAAAAGTTAAAATTTGTTGAAAAATTTATAGTCGTTACAAGTTGGTATCAGAGCCTTGGTTTGAGTGAATTGGAGGAACATTCGTGTGAATCCAGTCTCAAATCATGGAGAGTTTTTAAAAGAGAATTTAAAATGGTTTTCAAATTAAGTAAAAGGAGGACGCGGAGGTACGATCAGCCGGAGCCAGTAAGTAACCCCAAAATATTATACATGATAATTGTTTTGAGCTTTGATAGAACATCATGCTAGTACTAGGCTAGGGATCTTCAGGATTTCATGATAATGTTGCCTGTTTTATGATGCCTGCTAGCGTAGGGTTTCCCTCTGTATGAGATTTCCAGTGTTCCTCTATGAGTGAGGGTTGAGTTCTTATTATGTTGTTTTCACTAGGGTGTTGTGGTAGTACTTCATACAAATATGGGTAGGTGTGGAAGGTAGTATGGGCCCGTACTACTGAAAGCACAGGACCCATACGCGTATCAGGGAAACCATGACCTCTAGGGTTGGGTTGAGAGTTGGTTCCCGGATTAGTGGGAAGTATCTGAGATTTTGTGATGTTTTTCAGTATGGTGGTCACGAGGCATGTTGGGAGCGGATCCGGGTCGGGATCGGGAGTAGGAGAGGGAGGTTAGGGCGGGCCAGTACCACCCGAGGTTATTGTGTTGGGTTTTGAGCAATCTAACACTTCCTAAGTGTGCATGAAACCCTAATAAACCTTGGATCTATGTTTGTCTAAGTACATGCAAAATAATAATTTTTCCAAGGTTCATAACCTATCTAACATGGCATGGGGTACTTTTAAACATAAAAGAATTAGATGAGATTACATACCTTTTGATGATGAGTTTGATTCCTAAAGAGTTTGAGGGCCAAGCACCAATAGTGTGAATGCCTCAAATGGAATCACAAATCACCACAAACTCTTGGAAAACTTTGAGAGAGTGTATACACACTTATAAAATCGGTCACACACAAACACACATACTAGTTACACTAGTTAGCTATTTCATGCAACATAAGCATGCTTATATAGTGTACATGATTAGGGTGAAACCCTAATAACCCATGACCTTTCCTTTTCCAAGGATCCATGGGTTAAAAGCTCCATGGATCATCCATGGACTTCCATATAAGCCTAGCCCATTAACTAATGAGTGTTAGCCCACACCATATAAACAATAGCGCACAATTTAATTAGTCTTCCTTTTGATCTCTAAATTAATTCATAATTAATTTAAGACTAAGACTAATTAAATAACTTCATATTAATATATTATAACTTACAATATATTAATAAACATATGTGTATAACTCTCATAAAATTATCCATAAATAGTTTGGATGAAATGCAACCCAAATGGACCATGCCGGGTCTGGTCAAGTATATACCAAATAAGTTATGGACTTAGACACCTTATCCAACATATTGGTCAGATGAGCACAGGCGAGTTGGATGCCAGAATTCGTGAGATCCTGCACGATGAGTTTGCTACGTTGTTCCGGGCCGAGCTACCGGAACTGTTTGGGTTGATCAAGACCACCATGGTTGAGTATTTTGATGAGCGTTATGAGGCTTTCACTGAGACGGCTGCCGCGGCAGCTACAACGGATATAGCAACGGTAGGGGGAGGAGCCGGTTGAGGTTTTCAGTATCGGGACTTCGATAATACGAAGCCTCCTACCTTTGATGGAGTTTAGGACCCGATTGTTGCTATGAGATGGTTATCGGATGTGGAGGGGTGTTTCTTCACATGTTCATGCCCTGCTGATCAGAGGGTGAGGTGTGCTCTGAACCTGTTGAGGCTCGGGGCGACGGATTGGTGGAGATTGACCACAGGGTCATATTCGGATGCACAGAGGGCTGTGGTTTCATGGGCTCAGTTCAGAGAGATGTTCAACACTCGTTATGTTCCGCAGGTTGAGAGGGAGAGATTGGCTCAGGAGTTCCTTGAGCTGAAGCAGGATTCGGAGTCGGTGACGGAGATCACCAGGATGTTCACTGAGAGGGCGATGTTTTTCCCCGAGTTTGCTTCGGAGCAGGCTCAGATGTCCCAATATCTGAGTATGCTCAAGAGGGATATCAAACAGTTCGTGTCTACGCAGAGGTGAGAGACTTTGTTGGAGTTGCAGGAGGCCGCCAGGCGGCGTGAGTTAGAGATTGAGTTGCAGTTGCATGAGCTGAGGCAGGCTCCGGTGCAGTCGCAGCCGGTGCCGAAACGATCCAAGACCGTTGATTCCAGGGTGGGAGATCAGAGCAACCATGCTTTTGGGAAGTGTGGGAGGGGTCACACTGGAGTTTGTAGGTCCGGTGGTGCATGCTGCAAGTGTGGGAAGGAGGGGCACTATGCGAGGGATTGTTGGCAGGCAGCCCCGGGTCGGGATTTGAGGATCTGTTATCATTGTCATTAGGTTGGGAACTTGAGGGTCAACTGTCCACAGCTTGCTGCAGGACCGGTGCAGGCTCCAACACCGGCCACTTTGAGGATCACGGGTGGAGGTCAGGGTGGAGCGGAGCCTCCAAGGGCTCAGGGTCGTGCTTTTCAGCTTACAGTAGAGGAGGTCAGAGCAGTGTCGGATGCCGCTGCGGGTATGTTCCTTTCTTGATATCTTGTTATATTGTGATTATTGTGGAGTATTGTTTATCTGCTAGTCTCGTTGTGTGGTCCTCGGTTTGATTTCGTTGTTCTTTGTGGGTTAGTATAGTTATGGATTTAGTTTTGGGAATTTCGTTGGCTATCATTCGTGGAGGCTATTAGTGGAAATCTGGCGTCTGGTTTGAATATTGGGTAGCATCTGCATTCTAAGGAGTGGTTAGCTGCAGATTGAGTTTCTTTTGAGCTCGGGATGATCAGTGATTGATATGGGATTTGGTGAAGATTGCTAGTGCTAGTGGGAATCAGTTCGCGTGCAAGAGATTGTGTTGTGTAAGGTTGTTGGGGGAGGTCGGTGATGGCGACCAGTGGTTGTTGGTCAGTGCTATAAGTGGGGGAGAATTGGAAAATTCTCCGGAATATCGATGAGCATATGAGGTTGTTAGCTGTTTGGGATACAAACCAAGGGTATTTGATTGTGTAGAGCCGGGATCAGGCCGGGTTTGAGTATGTGTGATGGAGATAGAGTTCAGAACCCCTAGAGGGCTAGAACAGTATGCATGGGAGGATTACCCGGAGAGATAACTCAAAATGATGAATGATAGTTGGGCGGTACGGATAGACTAAAGGCTGGTAGGCGTACCAGTCAGGCTGAAGGCTCGAAGGACGGTCCAGCCAGACTGAAGGCCCTGGAAGGTGGTCCAGATTGGCTGAAGGTTCTGAGAGTGGTCCAGATTGGCTGAAGGCATGGTAAGGCGGTCCAACCACGCTGAAGACTCTTCAGGTATTATTAGTTCGGTTCGAGGAAATGGATTGAGTATGTTGCAATGTTTTAGCATTAGAGGGTCTGGCCCCAGGTATTGATCTTGATTAGTGGAGATGGTGCATGGACTCGAGAGTCCTTGCGGTGCGGGTTCAGAGCATGTGTGTTGCATGGATAGCGGTTATGCTATAAAGGAGTGGTGTGGCGTTGAGCGAGCACCGTGGCACTTGTCGTAGTGACAAGGCGGCCAAGTGGATTTCCTTGGTAAGGAAAGAAAGAGTAATGTAACTCCGAGAGGGAGAGTAGGTTCACGGAAGTGAAAGCAGCAGCGTAGAGTTATGATTGGAGTGGTCCAATTATGGTCATTGAGCAGCGTGATTGCGACAGTGGTATGGGATCACTTCCGGTTTGGGTGTCTGCTGAGGTCGCGGAAGGAATTCTGCGTGTGTAGAGCCAAGAGGCTCGGAAGGGATGCAGGAATGGAGTCTTGGACTCCTAGTTTGATTCTGATCAAGAAATTGTGGTTGTAATGGTGGTTCATCCTGGAGAAATGATTGGAGGTGTCGCCTGTGTATCGAGTTTTCGCAACCCAAGGATGCTAGGACCAGTTCAGTGTGGTTATGAGATTGCGGTGGAGAATTCGTGGGAGTTGCTCTGGGGCTGAAGCATGTGTCATCCTGTCAGCAAGAAAGGGAAGGTTGGGTTTCGGGATTCGATGGTTGTGTCTTGAGGAACCTGGTCCGGTGAATGCCAGGTGGTGCATTGCGGGGGTAGTTCGGGAGTAGAGTTGCCGCAGGCTTCGAGGATGAAGCCTAATTGAAGTGGGGGAGAACTATAATGCCCTATTCCTAAGAGTACCTAATTGTGAGTTCCCGGGATTTAAGAGAAATGGTATTTTAGTTATCTTGTGGGAAAAAGTGGAAAAATAGGGCCAAGTATGAAAATTGAAGACTCGCCGAGTACGCCTAGCGTAAGGGCGTAAGTAATGCGGGTGCAAGGATGAGTACGCCCAACGTACTAGAAGGTACGCCCAACGTACTCTCAGAGTTCTAAAACCCTAAAATTAGGGTCTACCACTATATAAGGAACATGTTGGTTCATTCTCTAGCCTCCATAAGCTCACCCTTAACCTTAGAAACCCTAGAAACCCGTATTCCTTCCATTGTTGGGTGTGTTTAGTCTTGGAAAGCTCATTTAGGCAAAAGAGAAGCTAGAAGAAGAAAAGAGGAGTTGCCAAAGAAGGAGAGGAACGATTGGAGCTTATAGATCTGGAAAGATATCATCCTTTGGAGCTTATTTGAGGTATAAAGCTTCTTGCTTGTCAATTATTTTGCATAGATCTAAGTGTTGTGAAGTTTTGGCATCATTCTTGTCCCAAAAGTCCTTATCTTGAATCATGCTTTGTGTTGGCCGAGATTATCTGTCCTTTCAGACCTTATGAGAGGTCTTGAGTGAGAAAAATGAGGTCCCAAGGGTTATGGTTGTTCCATGTGTGAGATATATAGGTCTTAATGGATTAAGACCTTGGATTAAGAGCTTTATAGACGTCCCAAGTGATAAAGTTTGAGACTTTATGAATTTTAATCATATTTGGCCTAAGGATCTGAAGTTTGGGCTTAAGAGCTGAAGCCATTAAGTTATTATGTGAAATTGTTGAGCAACAAGGTTACGCCCTGCGTAACCTTTGAGTACGCCCCGCGTAGAGATTAATTGCCCCAATTCCCTTTTGCGAATCAATGCTGTACGCCCAACGTACTCCCCCTATTGGATTTTCCATTTTGGGCCTTAGAGTTTGGGCTGCTGGTATTGGGCCGTGTCTGGACATTTTGGCTAGAGTGTTGTGGGCCCATTGGTTGTTATGGATCTTGAGTTTAGTCCCTTTTGATGAGGTGGGCCCAACTTAGTAAATTGGGACAATAGTGGGCTTTGCTTCAGGCTTTTGGACTTTAGGCTATTGGTGGGCTTGGGAGCTTACCTAGTGTGGGCCGGATTGAGTTAAGGGTAAAATGGTCAATTTACCCTTGGAAGAGTATTGTACTTGGCCTAATGTTTATTTTGTTATGATGGCTAGTTCGGGATTTTCGTTGAGTCGGTGATTCAAGAATCTGCTTCTTCAGTTCAGAGTTTTGGCAGTGCGAGGTGAGTTATCCTCACTGTATCAACAGGGTGTAAGGTACCAAGGTTGGCCCTTTATCGGATTGAGATCCGGGTATTTGTTGTTATGTTATTGCTTTGATATGTTTGCATCCTGGTAGCTAGGATGGTATATGTTAGAGACCTGGTTAAGGTCGGTTTCCTGATATGTAGGGTGATGCTATGCTAGTGACCGGTTAGGTCGGTATCCTAGTTAGGATGATGATATGTTATGTGATCTGTTTGATCAGCTTGTTGACTGAGAATTCTTATATGATTGTATGTTTATGTGCACATGGTTGTTGGACTGGATTTGGGTTGAGGCGGGTCCTGCTTTGTGCTGTAGGCCATGATACCCAGGGCGGACCGGTTGTCCTGAAGGCCTAGCGAGCAGTCCGGATAGGCTGTAGGCCCCACGAGGGTGGACCAGACGTGCCAAGGCTCGGAGAGTGGACCAGACCGACTGAAGGCCCGATGCGGGCGGACCGGTCATACTGTAGACTCAGAGAGTGGACCAGGTGGGTTGAAGGCCCGGTGTGGGTGGACCAACCACACTGAAGACTCGAGGGACATGACTTGACTCGGAGGGTGGACCCGGTGGACTGAAGACCCGATACGGCGGACCAGTCACACAGTAGACCCGATATGCATGGCTGTTCTGTGATCGGTTAATATGACATGTTATATGTGTATGGTATATGTGGTTGGTATTTTGGGGGTATCTCACTAAGCTTTCGGGCTTACAGTAGTGGTTTAATGTTTTTCAGGTTCTTTAGGAGACCGTGGCAAGGAGAAGGCGTGATCGTACTGCTCCTCGTGTTTATGTTTTATGTTATGTTTCTGGGAATACTCTGATAATAAATGTATTGAAAACCTTTTTGTAAAAACTTAAAGTAATTGGGATGTTTTGAAAAGTTAAAATTCGTTGAAAAATTTATGGTCGTTACACTTCACTAGCGGGATGCGGATTTCGTTTCGTTCGCTTGATTGCTACGGGTTCCTCTACGAACTTAGGGTTCCTAATGATTTCTATCAAGAAAAGTGGAATTTAGAGAGTTACGTCGGGCAAGCACTTTTTCAAGTCTAATACGTGGATCGATTTGGGGTGAAACTTATGGAATTCCGAAAGTAGTCGTGGTCTGACGAGGGTTGGACCAATTTTTGGTAAAGAACCTCAGATGGTCCTAAGTTCTTGGAAAGATAGAGCTTTTCAGTACTTAGAGCATAATGTACTTCTATGGCGAGATCATCACTGGTGTGATCGCCATTTTGAAGTTCCAGACGTCCTCTCATACTGGGGGTGTAGTTCTTTGGGTTGGTTCTTAGAAGGCTCGGGTTATCCTTGGATTCGTGTTTCCTGCTGATTGGCTTTCAGAGCTTTTCTGGATCCTCGGATTAATTGGATATCTACTGGTATCTATTTGTTGCAGGGCGTCTATCTCAACCTAGTACAAAATGAACCTGCACTTCTAGTTCTTGAGATGTTTCTAACGGAAACTCTCAGGGTCGGTGAGATAGGGTTTTACCAGATGATTGTTTAGGAAGTTTTTAAACTTTTCATCATCGTCTAGTAGACGCTTTCACAATATGATTCCTAATAGGAAAGAATCATGCTCTTACTTGCTTTGCTGCTTCATGAATAGCAATCTCTGCTCATGGCTAACTCAGTCCTTAGAGATTTTCTGAAGTGTTGGACTATCTCGGGAGGTGGTTCTACTATTTCTGTGTGAGATAGTATTCTTGAACACCTAGTAGTCCAATGAATCTCTAATACATGCCCTATTCTCTAAGGTGTCGGTTTATTTCAGTTGCAGAAAGCGCGTGTTCTCGTATAACCCGTCGACTAACACCTAGACTGGTGTCGAGTCTATAATCTCTTTGGGATTTGGTTTATAAGGCTTAACGCAACCTACTTTCGGACTTTATTCAAGTATTCTTGGCTATGGAGGTTATCCTTTGGTTCTTAGCATTCTAGTATTCACTTCGGAGAACGTAGTCTATCGTCTACAGGGCGACGGTGAGTTCTTCCACGTGAGGAGGTGGAGTGTCCTAGGCACTACTCGTCAGTAATAGGGTGGATGAAGTGCCTGAGTAGTGGGAGTATCTTTTGCAACTACTCTTCTGGTGTTTTGGAGCTTTCTCGATCTAGATGAAATCTAGAGAGTATAGGGTTCCGTTACCCAAAACTCCTAATTTACTCATCCACTCTTCTCAGAGTTTAACTTATCGAGCTTCCAAGTTTTCGGGATATCTGCTGAGATGCTTAATTTGTGGGATTAAGCGTGAATGGATGGTCGTAGTCAATGTCCTTGACTCTTACGACTCAGATTTCCTTACCAACTGAGGGTGTTAGCTACTATATTGGCTTAACCAGGATGACAACAAATTTCGGATTTGTGGTCATTCTAGTAGCTCAACCCGTACTGGTTCTCTTGACTCTAGTTCCTATTCTATGGGATAGGATGAAGGGTTTTACTATGAGGTTCGTGGTAGAGCTCATACTTGGCTTAACCACTAATACTTGGTGTATGCAAGCCTATATAATTGAGATCGACGGGATGTTCAATTGTGCGACTCCACCCCAGACCCATAACCCAACGAGGAACAGGGAGTAGGGAGGAAGCACACATCTTAAATCTTTTTGATCTAAATTATATAACTCTCTTACGCATATACTCAGTTAATAATAGTCAATTCCATGAGTTCTTTCCTCTTGATTCACGAACTTGATTGTGAGGTGCTAAGGGTCTTTCTGGGGGATCTATGGAGTAGGTTTCGGGTGGTTATCATCTTCTAAAATGCCTACAGTGTCTTTCGCTTCAGGTTCTATCTATCTAAGAAAGGGTTGGTTAATAGCGCATGATACTCCTCTCAGGGGTATTTCGAAAGATTTTAGATAAGAGAGACGACTGGCGGATCGCATTAGGTTTTATTATTAGGTTCGGAAGAACCTTTATTTGCCGAAATGGCTACGGTGAAAGTTCTTTTAACACAACACTTAGGAATTTACACAAGGTTGTACTAAGTTGAACCATGATTGATAGTGGCGTCGAAGTTGGCATACATCAACATGACATAGAATGAAGGTCGATAAGGCCATGTGCTGAATGGCACACGAGTTCTTGGCGTCTCAGGTTTCGTCCCGTGTATCACTGTCTCAGATACTTGGACTGATAGAGTTGACATGGAACTATAGAGGGTCCTGAGTGTTTCGGAATAGTGTACCTTTCATGAATGGATTCTCACGAGGTTTTTCTATAATCGCTTAGTAGGCACTAGTCATGTATAATTAAGGTGGGAAGGACTGTTGACTGAGCGACTCCACCCTAAATCCACAACCAAATGAGGAACATGAAATGAGGCGGCATCACTCACTCGAGGTCTATCCATCTTAATTATACATGGCTTTAACGTATATACCGAGCCAGTTTAGCTTTACCTTGTGAAAATTTTTAGTTTTACAACAGTGCTGCTACTTTTAACCGAGTTACAGTATTAGATTTACTACAAGATTAATGTTGTGAACTAGGTGTATTATAAAAGCAAGTATACAGAGTACAAGGGTCCCTTTACTGATGGGATCTTGCAAAAGATAAGACTCTGGTCGGACTAGTTCTAAACAGTTTACGAGTCTGATACAACGAACGCTTAGAATACTTTAACGAGGGTCTGGAGTAGTTTCCCCTGCAGCAGTGATCCTTAGTATCTTCCCGTCTGCACCGGAGTTCTTTATTATTGGACAGTCCTTTTTGAGGTGTCCCATCTCGCTGCACTGGTGACATGTCTGGTTCGTACTAGTATTGGTGGTGGGGGTGAGGTGCTTAGTCAGAGTTACGTGGACACGGGTGCCCTCCTCGTTCCCCCACTTTGAAAATTTCTCTTTAAAGAGTCTGTCTTTAACACCACCTATGTGTGTAGGGTTGGTCCCGATGTCAGGGACTTGTGAAATGGGTCGTGCTGATGCTGAAGGGGCGAGGGTTGCCACTTGCTGCTGTTGCGTGGCAAGTCTTTGGAGTCGTTGGCGTTCCTTTCAAGCTCGGCATTTCGTTTCCTCCTCTCGGTTTTACAACTTTGCGTGTCCGTGATTGTCGCCATTTGTTGGCTTCTTGGATCGGTACGACGATCAGAATTATCCATTCCTTTGCCAGTGATTGCATTATTAGCGTTGAGGTTTGCAAGGACAGCTGGTACGACATCTATTACTGCATTTTGGAAAGTGGCAGCGTCGATATGACGGATAGGGGCTTCGTTGTTCGGCTGACTATTTCCGGATGACGACATAATTCTGTAATACGAAAGACAAGGGGTTCGTGAGTGACCAAGGTTGGCTCTAGATTATTTGATTCTGACTAAGAGATGAGTTATTCTACATGAGAACTTAGCTTATACACATTATGATATAATCAAGACTGGGCGGATAGTAAAATGTGTGATTCTATTTTAGTTTCACATCCCGACGAGGAAAAGAAACTAAGTCAGCAACCTCACATTCTACTGTCTACTAGGTCTTCGTTATATATAACTTGGAAATGTATGAGCGAGGAAATCATACTAATAACCTTCTTACTAACCCTTCATAATTGAACTAGAATTCCTAGTAAGGGCTATCTTTGGACCTAGATGTATTTCAATCGTTCACCAATGGAATAGAAGTATGTTCTCGAAGGTTTGACCTACATCCCTATGATGCAGTCCGGGTATCAAGGTAAGGGTATGAGTACCGGAAAGCCATAAGATGGGGGTCGTTCCTACTAAGTTATCTTTATACTGGAGAGATTCACTCTTTAGCTCTGGAAAGATCTGAGGACAGTTCGGAACGAAGACTGTGGAAAGAAAGGCTCATGAAGACTTATGGCTAAACACTCTCAATCGAGGTTTTGGGATCCGATCTAATTGTATTACTTGCGATGGGAAAAGGCAATTTACTTAACACATAGCGTGAGTAGTGTAATCACTAACTCACTAAATTTTATTATTCTATGTCTGTATTAGCGTGACAATAACGAGGAAAAGACACTTCTCGGGTTCCATGTATTGGCTCCCTCTGTCTACCTATTATCCTAGACTGGGACTGATGTTGGTTTTCTTCGGATAGATACCTAGGGTTCTCTTCTCGTGTAGACATGTTGAATTTCTACTCCATCTTACTTCTGATTCTGACTCCGAGTGTCATCACTTCATGATGGATGACTGGATATCTCGGAAGTTCAGGCGAATTTCCCACCGATGTCCCTAAAAGGCATAGGCACTTGGAGGTTTCAATAGTCTCGTCCTAATTCATTTATTTCCGAACTGGAAATCTTCTCAATGAACTTCTTCTGGATCTGAATCAACTCTTCTGTCGAGCACTGAAGTGGATAAAGTTTTCTATATGGTTCATGAGAGAATAGAAATGTCAAAAGTATCCTAAGAGATTATTAAAACATTTCACTGGGTGATCCATATCGAGTCCTGCTACAATTACATAGGGTACACAAATTATATATAGCTTAGATCTGATAGGCCTTCGAATATGTGATACTACTCTATATCCACATCCCAACGAGGAAAAGGAAGTAGAGCGAAACCACACATTCTTAGCCTATGGGATCCTCACTATGCAAAATCTTGGGAGTATACCCTCTGTAATCATATGTATATCAATAAGGGATCTTTTTAGTTTTTCACACAAGGTTATCTACGGATCCTAAAATACCCCTATGGTATTTTAATTACTTGATTGGCTCTTTAACTTCTGAATATGATTCTGGGATTAATGTGAGTCTTTTAGTATTCCAAAATACTCCCATAGTATTTTAAACTTTACGTTTGGCTCTAGAATTCCTGTTTGGTAAGTTTTAGATTCGTTGCAAAACTACCATCACTCCCAAGCACATGTTGGTAGCATCTCGAATAAATGTAGTTGATCAAGTTACATTTATTCCAGCGTACGATTACATAATTGCCCAGGTTTGACGGTAATGGTCAACATCCAAAGACTCTTATTTTGTTCTTCTTGTGATACTTATATTCGAGTGTTTAGACTCTGGATGTTCTTATACTTTGGTAAAATATGGTTAAATTTTAAAGTATAATTCTCGGTCAGAGTGTTTTATCCTAATGTATTTATAGGCTGTATATCTTCTATGAATTGATATACTGAGCTCACTATAAACAATGCTCTGATACCAATCTGTCACACCCCAAAACCGGAACGGCGAAAACGTTCTGGAGTGGATGACGTCATGTCAAGTATCACAACATATGTAGTATAGTAATCAAAGTACAACAACCATTGCATTCATAGTAATAATTTTACATAGGTTACATTTCATATCAATATCACAGTAAATACAGAACATAACATAGATGCAACTCGGTACTTGGTTGTCTCCGCAAAAGCTCCCGGGGTCTACCTGTCTATCGATGACCTGAGAATACAAGTTATTTTGAAAGCGAGTATCAGCATTTTTATAATGCTGGTGAGTCCATAAATATTTAGAGTCATTAGTATAATTACACATTTTATTCAAAATGACTTTATGAAAAATAGTAATCTAGAATCTACGGTGTATTAGTGTTCTTTCCAGAAAATCCTATATTTTCTAAATAAAAGAAGTTTTCTACCAAGACCCAACGGATTTACGTTTTAAGGAGTAATTTTCCCCCAAAATACTATCATTTCCAAAAGACAGTATTGACTTTAAAGGAATAAGAGGAAGTCACAAGTAAAAATACCAGGGGAAAATAATATATATCTCAACAGTAATACAACTGACTATTACAAAAGAAAACATAGACTCCAGGTAAGTATCGTCTGAATGATACGCCTGGCTTAGTCTACCACAAGGAAGCATAGACTCCAGACAGTATCGAATGAAAAACACAGCTAGCAAAGTCTAAAACAAGAAGTGAATGTGAACTCGTATGTAACCATGCTGACCGATAATAGAGTATCCAATGACCTTCCAGGTCACGCGTAGAGGTAGTGGCATTATGTCACCCATGGGCCTTACTGGCGCGGACTGTAGCTAGTAGTCTGGGTGTGGTTGTTACAGTCCCATATAGATCTATACACATGATGTTCGCTCTCCTTCCCGAAGACTCTGGTTACACGGTGATGGCGCTATGAGGCGTCATAGAGGGAAATAGTGTGTCACATTCTAAAGTAAAAGAGAGAGATAAAGAGAGAAATATATAGAGAGAGATATAGAGTGAGAGATGGAGGGAGAGATAGAGTGAGAGATAGAGATAGAGATAGAGGGAGAGATAGAGAGAGATAGAGAGCGAGAGATAAAGTCTCCTAACTATTCCTATAATAGTTACTAGGGTTCCAGAAACATGAATAATAGAAAGATGCCTTTACTACCCAAAGGCGATGAACTGGCTGTTTGTGTGTGTGTGTGTGAGAGAGAGAGAGAGAGCTTTTATGTCCACATATGTATACATGATATATAATTAATGTTTAAACGACCTTCAGACAGATATCCGATACCCACCAGACCACATCCCAACGAGGAAAAGGAAATAGGGCGAACTAGCCTTCCTAAGTCCTTTTAACATTATTTATATAATTATACATATATAGGCATACATTTAATGAAATAAAAGCATAGAAGAGAACTTTGGTAAAACCTTTACACTTAAGAAATTTACGACTTGATATCATTTTGTAAAACAAGCTTTGAAAACCTTTGGAAATCCTTTAATAAGACATTACGACTGGATGTCTATTTAGTAAACGAAGTTTGGAAAACTTTGGATAACTTTTAATGATCTAAAAAGGGATATTCATACTTTAACGAGATTTGAAAACATGATTTGAAAATCTTAATCTGATTAAAACAATTTAACATGCAAAAGTCTAGTTTGCTATACAGTTATTAATCACATGCGAATTATCTAATAACTGTAACTTGTATTCCCCTCTATAAAATCAGTTAAAATCATTTAAAAGGTTAATTCAGGGGTATGAACTCACGTGACGTGGGTGATTCAGATGGTCGGAAGATATAGGATGCTATGTGTCAATTGAGGTCTTGACCACACACCTGGATCCTATTTAGCGAGTAATGATACATTTAGGTATCCAATTAGTCATTTAATAACTAATTAAGCACGTAAAGACCCTCTAATGCATGAAAACATCTTGATTCAAGTGCTAGGAGTGTTAAGGGTTGCATCTAAGGAGAGTATGGTCTAACTTTGGAGTTTACTCCTCAAATGGTAGTGTCTAGGGGTGTTTACGGTTTTGTAACCATCTCCCTCATGAGTTTACAGCCGTAAACTCATGGGAATGGTGCATTTGAGTGTTGTAAGGCGTAGTGCTTCCCAATTAAAGGTTATAGAGTTGATTCAGGGGCTATAGAAGAGATTAGGGATCAAAATGGACACTCTTTGGAGTTTATGATCCTTGGACCACTCCCTTGGGAGTTTACGACCGTAAACACATGAGTTTACGATCGTAAACTCATGTTAGTCCATTTCTTTTGTGCTTTTGTGGTTCTAGGTCATGCCTGCAAGGTTCTTGTCATTTATACAAACATTGGAAGGTGTTAAGGGCACTTAAACACCCTTAAGAGGTGTTTACGGTTTTGGGAGAGCTTCCCAAATCGTAAACTCATGTTTTCCCTTCAATTCATGTTCTTGGGGTCCCTAATTCATGCAAGTAAGGTTCTACTCCATCACACAACCATTAGACGACATTAGGGGCATCTAAACACCTCTAGGAGGTGTTTACGGTTTTTGGGATGATCTCCCAAAACCGTAAACCCATAAGATCATGGGGAAAAGATAATTTTCGAATTCTAAACTCATCTAGGAAGGGATCTATGCTAGTTGTCAAGGCTTAGAATGAACCAAGGCACACTTTGGCACCCAATTTTGAGTTTACGGTCCAAGAACACCTTGGACCGTTAACACCTTGTTCTTGGTGTTCTTCAAGGTTTTAAAATGTATTCAAATCAAACAACTAGCTAGGATAAGTATACTTACGTATAGGAAGCTTGAATGATCGATTTTGGCGGGCTTGACGGGATGAGTTTATGATAGTGGAGAGAGAATCCTTGGGTGTTATTGAGGTGGAAGTTGGAAAAATGAGAGAAAATGACTAAGTGTCATATTTATACTCACGGGGGTTCGTGGTCAAAACTCCGAGTTTTCATGCGTAAATTTCAAATTTTGGAGTTCCGCGACTTACGCTAAACACGACAACTCTAAATTTTACTTCGTTATTTTTGGTTTGCTTGACGATTATTATTTAAAATATCTTAACGGGCTTAAATCCGGCAAAAAATATTTTGGGACAAATTTGGCTAATTTTGGACGTGCTTAATTACGGCATTAGAACAAACGGAAATTTCGGGTTGTCACATCTATTCTGAGTGATATGTGATAGTATTCGTGAGCTAGTTGGGGGAAGAAAGCAGTGACTTCTTATGCAGCTGATGGCAGAGAGTGGGTCGGTGATTACCTTAGGGCAAGCCTTGGATAAGAGTAGCAGAGATCAGTAGCAGTAGAAGAAACTTGGTGGAGTCAAGGCAGTTCTTGAGGAAAGTACAGATAGATGTCAATCCTGGGACCTGTGGGTTATGGGCCCGTACTACTGAAAGTAGAGGATCCGTACTTTGTGACAACCCAAAGTTTATTCCGTTACATTACCCCGTTTCCGTTAACGGGATATTCCATTTTATAAAAGTTCCGTTAATTAGAGGCCACCAAATAAATAAATGTTTTATTTATTTATATTTATGTCGTTATAGTCGTAATAAAATAAGTAAAAGCATGTAAATTACATTTCCATATTAATTTCGAAAAAGTTAATTTTATTACGACCACGAAATCGGGTGCGACCAAAAGCCCCGTTTAACGGAAGTATTAGGTAGATTTCCAATGAGCCCCAACTCTAACCCCTATATAAGGGAGAGTAAACGCCATTTCCACCTTTTTACTCTCTCTCTACAACTTATTTTCGAGCCAAAAATCATCCGTTTCGAGCCCCAAATGAGTAGGTAAACTATCCTAACTTGTTGTATAGCCTATCTAGCATGCAAATTCGTGTTTAAAACATAAAATAGGGACAAAATCATGTGTTTACGGCCCAAGAACACCCTTGGACCATGAACACCATTTAATGGAGTTTTTAATCCCCAAAACCCCTCCAAATTGTCCCTAAGGCTTAGATATGACTTGTAGGCTTATGGAATCGAACTTAGAACACCTTGAACTAGCATTTTGGGGAGTAAACATGAGTTTACTGCCCAAGATTGTGCTTGGGCCGTAAACTCCCCTTCACGGGGAGTAAACTCATTTCCATGTGTTAGAAATGCCCTCAACACCCCCTATGGCCTTGGAAAAATAGCTTGAATGCAATACCATAGTTGTTAGGGCCTTAAACTTAAATAAAACCAAGGGAGTAGGAGTTCACGGCCGTGAACTCCCATAGAGGTGGTTCATGGGCCGTAAACTCCCATTTAGTGCCCAAATGGTGCCCAAACTCCTTCATTTGACTTGGAAAAATGCATGGGATTTTATCCTCTACCATTTAAGCCCTTAAAACACCAAAGGATATGTACATTGGAGCTCACGGCTGTAAACTCCCTAGTTTAGGGATGTAAACTCCCATTTGGTCCATATAAGTGCCTTAAATCCATTCATACCTTTTATATTTGGACCTAGCAAAATTCCACAATTGAGATAAGGACTTTAAGCATCCTAGAACACCCTCACCATGAGTTTATGGCCGTAAACTCATGGGGAGTTGTTCCAGGGCTGTGAACTCTATATATAGAGTTTACTCTTGAAGACTAAACTCCATTCCTAAGCCATTTAAGCCCTTAAATGTTACCCGGGACACCCCAAACACTTAATCAAAGTGCTTTCCGCACTTTAGGATGTGTATACTTCTTTAATTGGTATTATATACACTAATTGTATGTTAACATATGTTATCATATGTTAATAGGTCACTTAGTGTGTCCAAGTCTTTACTTGACACCAAACACTCAACCGACACCTCCGTCGAATCCACTTACATCAGGTGAGTTCATACCCATGAATGAACCTTTTAAACGTTTTCACATGTTTTATAGGGGGGAATACAAGTTAAACATGCCAATTATCGTATCAATCACATGTGATTGATAACCCGCATGCACAAGGATTTACCACACCGTTAACTGTGTTACCGAGAATGACACTGTAAATAGTTTTCTAAAAACGTAGTTACTTGTTCAGCTTTTACTTATAATGTTTAATCCAAGTTTCATTTTAAACTTGTTTATGAAAGGTTTTCAAAGGATTTTTAAAGATTTTCAAACTTATTTTAAAAAGGAATACTAAGTCATGATTTTCGTAATGTATAAAGGTTTTCCAAAGTTTTCGTCTATGTTTTTATACTCCTACTTGGTGAAGATACCACTGCTTCATTTCGGTTTAGTTAATACCTCTACTGTAACGACCCGTTCCCGGTATGTTGATTTTTGGCAATTGTAGTAAGTTTTTCTAGAGGGACTCGGCGAGTCCTAGCCTGACTCGCCGAGTTGGGTCGCATATTCTGTGCACGCGGGAGCCGGGGACTCGGCGAGTCCATATCCCGGACTCGACGAGTCCGTCCGTCTGGGTGAAACCCTAAAATCCCCGGGTTGCCCACTATTTATACCACCTTATAGCCCCCATTCTCGCCTCCCTCACCCTGAGAACACAGTGTTAGAGCCCCAAACCTCCATTGAAGAGCTTATATGTGTTTTGGTGCCATTTTGTGAAGGTTTGAAGAAGGAGAAGAAGGAAGAAGCAAGGAGAAGTGTTGTAGTGCAAAGATCCAAGGCCAAATCAGAGCTAATAGAGGTATTTTCGGAGTTCCATCTTGTTATATGCTTTAAACTTCCATTAGAGCTCTCCCAAGAGCTAGTTGATGCTTGTTTCAAGCCTTACACTTGCATGAATGTCTTATTAAGTCGGAATATCTATGGATCTGAATGTTGGGGTGTTGTAGAGCCCAGATCTACTGTCTTTTTGGAGTTATATTGCATGATAACCATAGATCTACCCATTTTATGCATCTTTTAGCCTTATTTCCCTTATTCATGAGGTTGTGCACGTAAAGTTGGAAACTTTACGTGGTAAAATAGCTTATTGGACTCAGATCTATCAATTGTATGCTTTGGATTCAAACAAAATCAAGTAGAAATCAGTTGCATGGCGGCGACTCGGCGAGTCGGAAGAACGACTCGACGAGTCGGGTCGCGAGTCCCGAGTCCTTCAGTTTTATCAGTGTCGAGTGGACGAGGTGAGTTAGAGAGTGGACTCAGTGAGTTGAGAGTGGACTCAGTGATGGAGGGACTCGACGAGTTTGTTCACACAACTCGGCGAGTCCAAGGCAATCTTCTTGGGATCAAGAACAACTCGTCGAGTCTGTTCATCCGACTCGGCGAGTCGGATGAAGATTGTCTGAGTTCTTGGATCAAGTGGGTACTCGTCGAGTCGATGCCAGACTCGACGAGTAGCAGGGAGCAGAAGTGAAAAGTGAGAGTAGGACTCGGCGAGTTGGGTGGCCAACTCGGCGAGTCAGCCCAAAAGAGAGTTGACTTTGACCAAGGGTAAAAGAGTCATTTTACCCCAAGCGCAGTGTTTAGTTTTTGATTGAGTGTGTTTATGGACTTGTAGCCGAGGAGATTCAGGAGCAGCCGCCGTTAGCTTTCCGAGCCACACACTCAGCAGCCAGCTTACGAGGTGAGTTTCCTTCCAGTAGGAACGGGTCTAAGGCCACAATGCCGGCCCGTTCAGTTAGCAGTAGTTTCCGGATTTAGGTCCGATGCAGCAGCTAGTATGTTCGATGCCTTCGTGGTTCGAACAGGATTTGTGTGCTATGCTTTATGTGTTATGTATTATGTGTTCCGGGCCACGGCCCGATGTAGCATGTCGTATATGTGTTATGCTAGTTGATGTGTTATGCTATGCCATGTTCAGTCAGTTCCGGACTTCGGTTCGATGCAGTTAGTTCCGGACTTCGGTCCGATGCAGGGGACAAGGTCCCAGTTAGTTCCGGACTTCGGTCCGATGCAGTTAGTTCCGGACTTCGGTCCGATGCAGGGGACAAGGTCCCAGTTAGTTCCGGACTTTGGTCCGATGCAGTTAGTTCCGGACTTCGGTCCGATGCAGGGGACAAGGTCCCAGTCAGTTCCGGACTTCGGTCCGATGCAGTTAGTTCCGGACTTCGGTCCGATGCAGGGGACAAGGTCCCAGTCAGTTCTGGACTTCGGTCTGATGCAGTTTCTGGGCTTCGGCCCGATGCAGTGGGAAAGGCCCAATATGTGTTTATATGTTATTGTATGGTATGTGGTATTTTGGGGGAGCTCACTAAGCTTCGTGCTTACAGTTTCAGTTTTGGTTTCAGGTACTTCCGCAAGCAAAGGGAAGAGCTCGGGGTGACAGCATCGCACACACCACAGCATAGCCTTATCCTGGGGATGTCTCTTGATGTTTTGGATTGATGTAGTATGATACAGTTTTCCGCACAGTATTTTATTATGTTTTGGGGATACATCGCGTATGTTTTATGATTATGATACTATTATTATGGTTTTGATTATATGGAAAAACGAAAATTTTTGGTTCGTGTTTTTGGGTCGTTTCAAGTTGGTATCAGAGCCCTGGTTTGAGGGATTCGGATACACTTACGGGTGTATCTGAACTCAAACTAAGGGAAATAAAAGATTTTAATAAAATAAAAATGTTTTACAAACAGAATTTTGAAAACACTTAGAAAGAAAGAATTGTTTTAACAAGATAAAGGTGTGTGCATGCGGTCAGCCGGGCTCAAGTAAGTACTCCCAAATTACCCATACAAATTATTTGTTCAGTTTCAGTTTCAGTAGAACAGCATGCTAGTATAGGGCTAAGGATCTAGGAGAATGCCTTATGTGCCTGTTTATGTGTTACAGCTTTATGAGTATTACATGCTAGGATTGAGTAGACAGCAGTAGGATAGCCTGGTTAGGTTATGCCTGATAGTACGAGCTTAGCATTCTATGCTAGTGCAGTTTCTTGTTATGAGAATAGTTTGCTTGAGTCTGTTTTCCGTGTCCGAATGCTGCTTGCTTCGTGCTTAGTGGGATTCCGAGTGATGGGAGTTAGCCATTAGGTGAACACGTCACACCACATGTGACTAGGATTGAATAATCTCAGAGTACTGGAACTGGCCCTATTGCGCAGCTCTTGTTTGAGTCCAACCGTTATAGGGACGGGTCTTTTACTTGAAGGATTATCTGATCCTCATCACATGTGATGGTGTTTAGGTAATGGCTAATTGGCGTTATGAGGAAACCTTCAGCAGCTGAGGACCAGTTGTGTCGAGCTTGAAGTTTCCCTAGGGCAAATCTAGGATGAGAATAGCAGAGAATGGCAGTAGTAGAAGTGACTTGGGGAAGTCAAGGCAGTTCTTGAGGAAAGTACGGATAGATGTGGAAGGTAGTAGGGGCCCATACTACTGAAAGCAGAGGATCCGTACTCAAATCAAGGAAGGCCAAGACAAGACCAGGAAGCTAGTAGTCATATCATGATCCCTTGAAATGTTTCAGTGTTCTGATGTTGTTATGATATGTTTCAGAATGGTAGTTTTGCGACCGAGGCCAGCAGCCGGCAGTTCAGATGCCGGAGGGGGATCAGGATCGGGATCAGACCCGGAGGTCGGACAGATGGATGAGCAGACTAGGGAGTTCCTTTCTTCTGAGATTACCCGCATCATACTAGAGCAGACTCCTGTGATCTTCGGTTCGATCAAGGAGGGTATTTTAGAGCTGATGGATGAGCGATTGAGTACTTTCCGTGCTGAGATGGCGGCCGTGATGGGGTCGCGCACTCTTACATTCAGGGAGTTCAGGGCGTGCGGAGCTCCAGACTATCATGGGGCGCGGGACCCCATAGCGAGTACCAGGCGGTTGGCGGATGTGGCCAACGCATTCCGCACTAGCAGATGTCCCGAGGGGGACAAGGTCAGATTGGCGTCCTGTCTTCTGAAGGACAGGGCACGAGACTGGTGGGAGGAGGTCGGACACGCCATCGGGGATGATGCGGCGTTGGATGCTATGACCTGGGCTGATTTCTCTACCAGGTTCAGGACGGAGTTTGCACCGGTCATTGAGGTGCAGCAGCTAGCCAGGGAGTTCCAGGATCTTACTCAGACTACCGAGTCAGTGGCGGAGATCACCGCCAAGTTCAGGGAGAGGGCTCTTCTTGTTCCTCAGTATGCAGCCGATGAGGAGATGAAGAAGGCCCGTTATCATGAGATGCTGCGGAGTGACATTCGCATGTTTGTGAGCCGGTCCAGTTGTAAAACACTGGACGACATGATTGCTAGAGCCAGAGAGAGGGAGATTGATCTCGAGATGGAGAAGAAGAGGAAACCGGAGGCGGTTTCGGGTTCAGGCAGTATGGGCAAAAAGCCCAAGGTTTCAGATCACAGGTCCAGGAGTCAGCAGAGCCACGGTCGGTGTGGCAAGTGTGGGAGGATGCACGAGGGGGCGTGCAAGGCAGGGAGTTCCGGCTGCTACAAGTGCGGTCGGGTTGGGCATATGAGCAGGGATTATACGGCCCCTGCTACTGCGGTTTCAGCATCAGACCTGATTTGCTTTCAGTGCAATCAGAGGGGACACAAAAGGTCCCAGTATCCCAGTTTAGCTGCAGCAGGGAAGGTGGTTGCACCTGCCCCTGCCACCCTGAGGATTACGGATGGCCGGCAGGGCCGAGCTGATGCGCCGGTGGCGAAGAGCAGGGCATTTCAGATGACGGCAGAGGAGGCGCGAGCGACTCCTGATGTGGTGATGGGTATGAATCTTTCCTTCATCTCTTGTTATTATATTGTTTGAATATTACTTGATGATATGTTTTATTTAGGGTCGTTCTCGGTGAACGGCATCCCTGCTTTGGTATTGTTCGATTCGGGGGCTACCCGATCATTTGTATCGCTTGCGCTTAGCAAGAGACTTAGCAGAGCTCCCGAGGAGCTGGATTGCCCACTAGAGGTTGAGATAGCAGATGATAGGACCGTGAGGGTCGGCAGAGTACATAGAGGGTGTTCCCTTCAGATATTTGATGAGCAGTTTTCAGTGGACCTGGTTCCTATTCCCCTGCGTGGGAATAAAGTTATTGTGGGCGTGGATTGGCTGAGCCCCAATGGGGCGGTGATTGATTGTGAGCTACAGCTAGTGAGGGTTCGCACTCCCAGTGGGGGAGAGATAGTGATTCAGGGCGAGAGGCCCCAGCGAGGACCGATCTTTTGTTCCGCCGCGAGGGCGAGGCGCTATGTTCAGCAGGGTTGCGCCGGTTTTGTAGCCTACGTCTTGGATGCCCGGGAGAAGGGCAAGACGACGATTGATGATGTTCCTGTTGTTCGTGACTACCCGGATGTGTTTCCCGAGGATTTGCCGGGGATACCTCTAGAGAGACAGGTTGAGTTCAGGATCGATCTAGTTCCTGGTGCGGCTTCGATAGCCAAAGCACCATATCGGCTAGCTCCCCCTGAGATGCAGGAGTTGTCTACGCAGCTTCAGGAGCTGTTAGACAAGGGTTTCATTCGGCCGAGCAGTTCGCCTTGGGGAGCGCCGATCTTATTTGTGAGGAAGAAGGATGGGTCGCATCGTATGTGCATTGATTATCGGGAGTTGAATAAAGTAACGGTGAAGAACCGTTACCCACTTCCGAGGATAGATGACTTGTTTGATCAGCTTTAGGGAGCGTCTTGGTTCTCCAAGATCGATCTACGCTCCGGTTATCATCAGATGAGGGTTAGAGATGAGGATGTACAGAAGACTGCTTTCAGGACCCGATATGGTCATTATGAGTTCGTGGTGATGCCTTTTGGGCTCACCAATGCCCCAGCCAAGTTCATGGATCTCATGAACCGCGTGTGTAGACCGATGCTGGATCGGTCGGTGATAGTATTCATAGACGACATCTTGGTATATTCCAAGACTCAGGGGCAGCACAAGGAGCACCTGCAGGAGGTGTTGGAGACTCTGAGGAGGGAGAGACTTTTCGCAAAGTTCTCCAAGTGTGAGTTCTGGTTGCGCGAGGTGCAGTTTCTTGGCCATCTCGTCAACCAGAAGGGTATTCTGGTAGATCCGGCCAAGATTGAGGCCGTGATGCAGTGGGAGGTCTCGAGGTCTCCATCTGAGATTCGGAGCTTCCTAGGATTGGCAGGGTATTATCGGAGATTTATTCAGGACTTCTCCAAGATAGCGGTGCCGCTCACCCGACTAACCAAGAAGTCGGTGGTTTTTCGTTGGGGGCCTGAGCAACAGGCGGCGTTCGAGACTCTCAGGCAGAGATTGTGCGAGGCTCCGATCCTTACCTTGCTAGAGGGTGTAGAGGATTTCGTAGTCTATTGTGATGCTTCGATCACAGGTATGGGAGCAGTATTGATGCAGCGAGGCCATGTGGTAGCTTATGCCTCGAGACAGTTGAAGCCTCACGAGGCTAATTATCCTACCCACGATTTAGAGCTGGGGGCGGTTGTGTTTGCCCTCAAGATTTGGAGACATTACCTTTATGGGGTCCGCTGTACTATATACACGGATCACAAGAGTTTGAGATATCTTATGGATCAGCCAAGTTTGAACATGAGGCAGAGGAGATGGTTAGACGTGCTGAAGGACTATGACTGTGAGATCCTTTATCATCCAGGGAAGGCCAATGTGGTGGCCGACGCCCTGAGCCGCAAGGTGTCGACGGCCCCTATCAGAGATCTGTGTATGAGGATGACAGTGATCACTCCGTTGTTGGAACGGATCAAGGAGGCTCAGATGGAGGGTCTCAAGGAGGAGAGGCAGAAGTGTGAGAGGATAGTGGGCCGAGTAGCTTCATTTGATTACGACAGTCATGGTTTGTTGACACTCCATGGTAGGATATGGGTACCGTACTGGGGTGGGGTACGGCAAGTATTGATGGACGAGGCTCATAAGTCTCGGTTTTCTATCCACCCAGGGGCGACGAAGATGTATCGAGATCTTCGATCGGATTATTGGTGGCCCTGCATGAAGCGAGATGTCGCTTGGTATGTGGAGAGATGTTCGACCTGTCGGAAGGTCAAGGCGGAGCACCAGAGACCTCACGGCAAGATGCAGCCGTTAGACATTCCCGTGTGGAAATGGGAGGATATCACCATGGATTTTGTCACCAAACTCCCTAGGACCGCACGAGGGGTGGACTCGATATGGGTAGTAGTGGATCGGTTGACGAAGAGTGCCCATTTTATTCCGATTCAGGAGAGTATATCGGCGGAAAAGTTAGCCGATATCTATGTGCGAGAGATAGTGGCACGTCATGGAGTGCCGGTATCGGTGGTGTCAGACCGAGATGTTCGTTTCACCTCCAGATTCTGGAAGCGGTTCCATGACGAGATGGGTACTCGTCTCCATTTCAGCACCGTTTTTCATCCTCAGACCGACGGGCAGAGCGAGAGGACGATTCAGATTCTCGAGGGCATGCTTAGGGCATGTGTTCTAGACTTTGGGGGCAGTTGGGATACGTATCTTCTGTTAGCGGAATTCTCGTATAACAACAGTTATCATGCGAGCATTGATCGACCTCCTTTTGAGATGTTATATGGCAGGAAGTGCAGGACCCTGATTTGTTGGGGCGAGGTCGGTCAGCAAGTCATAGGGAGCACCGAAGTGGTGCTCAAGACGACGGAGTTGATCCAGCAGGTCCGTAGTAGGCTGCAGACTGCGCAGAGTCGGCAGAAGAGCTACGCCAACAGGAGGCGTTCCGACTTGGAGTTCCAGGTGGGAGATATGGTTCTTCTGAAAGTCTCACCTTGGAAAGGTGTCATCAGGTTCTGGAAGAGGGGAAAATTGGGCCCCAGATTTATTGGTCCTTTAGGGTCTTGGCCCGGGTGGGTCGGGTTGCTTATCGGTTAGATCTTCCTGAGGAGCTTAGTCAGATCCACAACACTTTCCACGTGTCGCAGTTGAGAAAGTGTTTGGTGGATGAGTCAGCAGTCGTTCCCCTTAAGGATATTCAGGTTGATAGCAGCTTGAATTATATTGAGAGGCCGGTCGCGATTCTGGATCGGAAGATCAAGACCTTGAGGAACAAGGTCATTCAACTAGTGAAGGTGCAGTGGCAGCACCGGAAGGGATCTGAATGGACGTGGGAAGCCGAGGAAGAGATGAGAACGCACTACCCGGAGTTATTCGCGGATCTAGCCGCAGCAGACTTCGAGGACGAAGTCTGAGTCAAGTGGGGGAGAATTGTAACGACCCGTTCCCGGTATGTTGATTTTTGGCAATTGTAGTAAGTTTTTCTAGAGGGACTCGGCGAGTCCTAGCCTGACTCGCCGAGTTGGGTCGCATATTCTGTGCACGCGGGAGCCGGGGACTCGGCGAGTCCATATCCCGGACTCGACGAGTCCGTCCGTCTGGGTGAAACCCTAAAATCCCCGGGTTGCCCACTATTTATACCACCTTATAGCCCCCATTCTCGCCTCCCTCACCCTGAGAACACAGTGTTAGAGACCCAAACCTCCATTGAAGAGCTTATATGTGTTTTGGTGCCATTTTGTGAAGGTTTGAAGAAGGAGAAGAAGGAAGAAGCAAGGAGAAGTGTTGTAGTGCAAAGATCCAAGGCCAAATCAGAGCTAATAGAGGTATTTTCGGAGTTCCATCTTGTTATATGCTTTAAACTTCCATTAGAGCTCTCCCAAGAGCTAGTTGATGCTTGTTTCAAGCCTTACACTTGCATGAATGTCTTATTAAGTCGGAATATCTATGGATCTGAATGTTGGGGTGTTGTAGAGCCCAGATCTACTGTCTTTTTGGAGTTATATTGCATGATAACCATAGATCTACCCATTTTATGCATCTTTTAGCCTTATTTCCCTTATTCATGAGGTTGTGCACGTAAAGTTGGAAACTTTACGTGGTAAAACAGCTTATTGGACTCAGATCTATCAATTGTATGCTTTGGATTCAAACAAAATCAAGTAGAAATCAGTTGCATGGCGGCGACTCGGCGAGTCGGAAGAACGACTCGACGAGTCGGGTCGCGAGTCCCGAGTCCTTCAGTTTTATCAGTGTCGAGTGGACGAGGTGAGTTAGAGAGTGGACTCAGTGAGTTGAGAGTGGACTCAGTGATGGAGGGACTCGACGAGTTTGTTCACACAACTCGGCGAGTCCAAGGCAATCTTCTTGGGATCAAGAACAACTCGTCGAGTCTGTTCATCCGACTCGGCGAGTCGGATGAAGATTGTCTGAGTTCTTGGATCAAGTGGGTACTCGTCGAGTCGATGCCAGACTCGACGAGTAGCAGGGAGCAGAAGTGAAAAGTGAGAGTAGGACTCGGCGAGTTGGGTGGCCAACTCGGCGAGTCAGCCCAAAAGAGAGTTGACTTTGACCAAGGGTAAAAGAGTCATTTTACCCCAAGCGCAGTGTTTAGTTTTTGATTGAGTGTGTTTATGGACTTGTAGCCGAGGAGATTCAGGAGCAGCCGCCGTTAGCTTTCCGAGCCACACACTCAGCAGCCAGCTTACGAGGTGAGTTTCCTTCTAGTAGGAACGGGTCTAAGGCCACAATGTCGGCCCGTTCAGTTAGCAGTAGTTTTCGGATTTAGGTCCGATGCAGCAGCTAGTATGTTCGATGCCTTCGTGGTTCGAACAGGATTTGTGTGCTATGCTTTATGTGTTATGTATTATGTGTTCCGGGCCACGGCCCGATGTAGCATGTCGTATATGTGTTATGCTATGCCATGTTCAGTCAGTTCCGGACTTCGGTTCGATGCAGTTAGTTCCGGACTTCGGTCCGATGCAGGGGACAAGGTCCCAGTTAGTTCCGGACTTCGGTCCGATGCAGGGGACAAGGTCCCAGTTAGTTCCGGACTTCGGTCCGATGCAGTTAGTTCCGGACTTCGGTCCGATGCAGGGGACAAGGTCCCAGTCAGTTCCGGACTTCGGTCCGATGCAGTTAGTTCCGGACTTCGGTCCGATGCAGGGGACAAGGTCCCAGTCAGTTCCGAACTTCGGTCTGATGCAGTTTCCGGGCTTCGGCCCGATGCAGTGGGCAAGGCCCAATATGTGTTTATATGTTATTGTATGGTATATGGTATTTTGGGGGAGCTCACTAAGCTTCGTGCTTACAGTTTCAGTTTTGGTTTCAGGTACTTCCGCAAGCAAAGGGAAGAGCTCGGGGTGACAGCATCGCACACACCACAGCATAGCCTTATCCTGGGGATGTCTCTTGATGTTTTGGATTGATGTAGTATGATACAGTTTTCCGCACAGTATTTTATTATGTTTTGGGGATACATCGCGTATGTTTTATGATTATGATACTATTATTATGGTTTTGATTATATGGAAAAACGAAAATTTTTGGGTCGTGTTTTTGGGTCGTTTCATCTATTTTGTGATACGCTTATACCTGATAACGCCTCCACTTCGTGATATGCTTATACCTTGTAAGACACTCTACTTCGTGATACACTTATACTTGAGAACGCCTCCACTTCATGATCCACTTATACTTGAGAACGCTCTCACTTCGTGATACGCTTATACCTTGTAAGACACTCTACTTCGTGATACGCTTATACCTTGTAAGACACTCTACTTTGTGATACACTTATACTTGAGAAGGCCTCCACTTCGTGATCCACTTATACTTGAGAACGCTTTCACTTCGTGATACGCTTATACCTTGTAAGACACTCTACTTCGTGATACGCTTATACCTTGTAAGACACTCTACTTCGTGATACACTTATACTTGAGAATGCCTCCACTTCGTGATCCACTTATACTTGAGAACGCTTCCACTTCGTGATACGCTTATACCTGATGACACTTCCACATAGTTAGATGTATGCCTATGCTTGTATAGATGCATATAAATAATGTTTGAAGGACTTAGGAAGGCTTGTTCGCCCTATTTCAATTTCTTCGTTGAGATGTGGTCTGGTGAGATTGGATGTCCGTCCGAAGGTCGTTTGATCATTAGTTATATATTATGTATACAGGCATAGATATATAGGTTTACACTAGTCAGTCCAGTTCTATCGCTTGTCCAGTATTTTACACTAAATCTCACTATACGAGATACATCCTCAGTACACGGCCTTCTCCGTTTTGGAGTTGGTAACCAGAGTCTCTTGTATGGAGAGCGGACATTATGTGTATAGATCTAAACGGGATTGACACCCCTGCACCCTGACTACTAGCTACAGTCCACGGCCTACCAAGCCTAGGGGTGACAAATTTCATATTTTATACCGACGCTTGCAGGGCGTCAAGATTCTCTAGTGTCAATCAGTATAGTTACGAGTATCTCGGGGTTACCTTATAATTCATGGCTTTAAGGTAACGGGTTTTATACACAGTATTTCACTGTATACACTGTGTTCACTGTATTGGACCTTACTAGCTGTATCTTTCATTTGATACTGTCTGTGGTATGTATTCTCTGTTTTTGACCTTACTAGCTATATCTTTCACTTGGTATTGTCTGGGGTCTCTGTCTCCTTTTCTTAGACTGAGCCAGACATACCATTCATTCGATACCCTCCTGGAGTCTATGATTCTTTTGCCTTAGTTAGCAGTCCTCACTGCTGAGGCAAATGTTATTTTCCTTGATATTCTTCGACTTTCTTAAAAAGCAAATCCTGTATTTTGATAATGAAAGTGTTTAAGGCAAAACTACTTTTTACTGCATAACTCTGACCAGTCTTGGTAGAAGACTGATTTTTAATCAGAAAATATAGGATTTTCTGGAAAGGACTCTATTTCACTGTATACTTGAAAACTACTACTTATATAAAGTTTTTTTTTTTTTTTTTTTTTTTTTTTTTTTTTTTTTTGTATAAAATGAGACTAAATACTTATGAACTCACCAGCATTTGTAAAAATGCTGATACTCGCTTTTCAAATAACATGTATTCTCAGGTTAGCATTAGACAGGTACATCCCCGGAGCTTTTGACGAAGACAGTTTAGTACCAAGCTGCACCTATATTATTACTTGTATTATTTTGATGTATTGTAATGTAAACCATGTAAAACTATTACTATTAATGCAATGGTTGTTGTACTTTGATTACTATAATGCATGTGTTGTGATACTTGACATGATGTCATCCACCCCAGAACGTTTCCGCCGTTCCGGTTTTGGGGTGGATTGGTATCAGAGCATTGTTTATAGTGAGCTAAGTATATCAATTCATAAAAGATATACAACCTATAAATACAAAGGGATAAAACACTCTGACCAAGAATTATACTTTAAAATATAACCATACTTTACCAAAGTATAATAACATCCAGAATCTAAACACTCGAACACAAGTATCACAAGAACAACAAGAATAAAAGTCTTCGGATGTTGAGCATTACCGTCAAACCTGGGAAGTTATGTAATCGTAAGCTGGAATAAATGTAACCTGATCAACTACATTTATTCGAGATGCGATGAACGTGTGCTTGGGAGTGATAGTGGTGTTGCAACTGCTCTGAAACTTACCAACTAGGGATGCTAGAGCCAAACATAATGTTTTAAATACTATAGGAGTATTTTGGGACACTAAAAGACTCACACTAATCCCAGAATCATATCCAGAAGATAAGAAAATAAACAACAAATTAAAATACCATAGGGGTATTTTAGGATACATAGATAACCCTGTGTGAAGAACTAAAAAGATCCTTATTGATATACATACAACTACAGAGGGTATACTCCCAATGTTATATATAATAAGGATCCCATAAGCTAAGAATGTGTGGTTTCTCCCTACTTCCTTTTCCTTGTTTGGATGTGGATATAGGGTAGTATCACATATTCGAAGGCCTATCGGATCTAAGCTATATATGATTTGTATACCCTGTGTAATCGTAGCAGGACTCGATATGGATCACTCAGTGAAATGTTAATAATCTCTTAGGATTCTTTAGACATTTCAATTCTCGCACGAACCCTGTAGAAAACCCTATCCACTTTAGTACTCGATGGAAGAGTTGATTCAGACCCAGAATAGGTTCATTGAGAAGATTTTCAGCCGGAAATAAATGAACTGGGTCTGGACTATTGAAATCACCAAGTGCCTATATCTTTTTAGGGACATCGGTGAGAAATTCGCCTAAGCTTCCGAGATTTCCAGTCATCTATCATGTAGTGATGACACCCATAGTTGAATTCGAAAGTAAGGCGGAGTAGAAAATCAATATGTCTATAAGAGGAGAGAACCCTAGGTAACTACCCAAAGAAAGCCAACGCCAGTCCTGGTCAGGCATACGAGAAAGATAGAGGGAGCCAGTACATGGAACCTGAGAAGTGTCTTTTCCTCGTGTTTGTCACGCTAATACAACCATAAAATAGTACAATTTAGTGAGTTAGTGGTTACACTACTCACGCTATGTGTTGGGTAAATCGTCTTTTCCTGTTGCTAGTAATATGCTTAGAGCGGATCCCCACACCTCTGTTGAGGTTGTTTAGCCATAAGTCTTCACGAGCCTTTCTTTCTACGGTCTTTGTTCCGAACTGTTCTCAAAACTTTCCAGGACGGAGAGTGAAACCTTTCCCAGTATAAAGGTAACTTAGTAGGAACGACTCGCATCGTATGGCTTTTTCCCGATACTTCCACTCCTACCTTGTACACCAGGACTACATCATAGGGGTGTAGGTCGACACTCAGACAGCCAACATCCGAGGCATGGGAAAATTTATGCCTAATACAGTCAGGACGGATATGTCCAGGGTTAACCATTGTCTCTCATTATCTTGTGTCCCTTTCCGTGTAGGAAAACCATGCCTCCGAAGAAGCGTAACCAGTCCACAAGCAAGAAACCTACTCTCCTATTCAATGAAGCTACGTTCCAAGTTGCAGTCTCGGCAGCTGTAGCAGCTGTCATGGCTCTCCTGAATGTTAACAACGCCAATGTTAGCAAGAGACCTATCGGAAATTCCGATCCTAGTGATGGACAACAGCAACAAAACTCTGTATACCCAGCCACCCAAGAACCTCGCTCAAATCCACTGAAGAGAAATATCAAAATCGAGGAGGGAAGTACCTCGGCTCAAGGACCTTTCGAAGGGCAACGAGTTGAGGCAGTCAATACCCCTGCCAACCCTTCCATCCCAACACCTACAAGACCATACTTAGGAAGCCTTCCCCACTGCAACAAGTGCAACTACCATCATCATGGTATATGTCGAGAACTCTATTATGCTAGGTGCCACATGTTGGGGCATACTTCTCGCGTCTGCAGAACCCCGCTTGAGTTTATTACATCAACCACCAATTTGGCAGCCAATCCAGTTTTCCGTCTATGTGGTGAGATTGGACACTTCAAGAAGGATTGCTCAACTGAAGGAAAAGACAAGGACACAGGAGGAGTCTAACTATAATGCTTAGGGAGAAGCATCAAGGAAACCGGTAGATTTTGGTACGTCTCTCGATCTCAGATAACTAACCGAAAACATTAAAAGACTAATTCTAAGTGTAATTATTTCCCATTAAAGTGAAAGTCGCAACACTGTTATAAAATTTAAAATTTCATCAGGTAAAACTATAATGGCTAAACATATACGTTACGACCATGTATAATTGAGATGGATAGACCTAGATTGAGGGATGTCCGCCTCATTTCCTGTTCCTTTTTTGGTTGTGGATTTAAGGCGGAGTCGCTCAGTCAACAGTCGTCCCCATCTTAATTATGCATGACTAGTATATGTGAGGCGATTATAGAAATGCCTCGTGAGAATCCCTTCATAAAAAGGTACTCTATTTAGAAAACACTCATGACCCTCTATAGTTCCGCGTCAACTCTATCGGTCCAAGTATCCGCGACAACGATACACAAGACGAAACCTGAAATGCCTAGAACTTGTGTGCCTGTTTGACTCATGACTCTATCGATCCTCATTTTATATCATGTTGAAGTATGCCAACTTCGACGACTCTATCGATCATGGTTTGACGTAGTGCAACCATGTGTACATCCCTAGTGCTGTGTAAAAAGAACATTCTTTGTAGCCATGTCGGCGAATAAAGGTTCTTCTGAACCTAAACATAATACAAATAATCAAACCTAATGCGATCCGTTAGTCGTCCCTCTTATCTCAAGCCTTCTGAAGTACCCAAGAGAAGGGTACCGCGCGCTGTTGACCAACCCCTCTTAGACAGATAGAAACCAAAGCGAAAGACACTGCAAGATACTCCAGAAGACGATAACCATCTGAAGCATACTCCGTAGATCCCCCAGAAAGACCCTTCACACCTCGCACATCAGGTTCGTGAACCCATAGGATATAACTCAGGGGACTGACCACTATAACCAGGTATACACATAAAGGTGGTATATAATTGAGATAAAAAAGATTTAAGATGTGTGCTTCCTCCCTACTCCCTGTTCCTCATTGGGTTGTGGGTCTAGGGTGGGGTCACACAACTGAACATCCTGCCAACCTCAATTATATACGGCTTGCATACACCAAGTATTAGTGGTTAAGCCCAGTATGAGCTCTACCACGAACTTCATAGTAAGACCCTTCATCCTGTTCCATAGAATATGAGCTAGAGTCAAGAGAACCACTGCGGGTTAAGCTACTATAATGACCAAAAATCTGAAATTGTTGTCATCCCGGTTAAGCTCACATAGTAGCTAACACCCTCAGTTAGTAAAGAGATTATAGTTCCGAGTGATGGGAACCTATACTCACTAGATTTGACCTAGACTGGGAAAACTCAGAACCTTCGGAAGAGTAGTTGCAGTAGATGCTCGCACTACTCAGGCACTTTGTCCACCCCGTTACCGATGAGTGGTGCCAAGGACCTCCGCCCCTTGCATGGAGGAAATCATCGTCGCCCTGTAGACGATAGACTTCATTCTCCGAAGTGAACACTAGAATACCGAGAACCATAGGATAACCTTCGCAGCCAAGAATACTTGGTCAAAGTGCAAAAGTAGTTGCGTTAAGCCTTATAACCCAGATCCCGAAGAGATTATAGACTTGACACCAGTCTAGGTACTAGTCATTGGGTTATACAAGAACACCCACTTTCCGCACTTAAATAGACCAACGTCTTATAGATTCATTAGACTATCAGGTGTTCCACGAATACTATCTCGCGCAGAAATAGAAGAACCACCTCCTCAGATAGTCCAACACTCGCCTGGTGAAACCCTATCTCCCCGACCCTAAGGGTTTCCGCTAGGAATATCTCAAGATTCATTAGTGCAGGTTCATTTTGCACAATATTAAGATAGCCACTCTATAACAAAAGATACTGTAGACACACAACCCATCCGGTGACCTAGAAAGTCTCTAAAAGCCAATTGATAGGAAACGCAAAACCAAGGACAACCCGAGCTTCCTAAGTGAAGGACTACATTACCAGTATGAGAGAGAACGTTAGGAACTTCGGAATGGCGATCACGCTAGTTGTGATCTTGCCATAGAAGTACACTATGTTCTAATTACTGAAAAGCTCTACCCTTCCGAGAGCTTAGGACCATCCGAGAATCCTCACGAAGATTGGTCCAATCCTCGTCAGACCACTACTACTTTTGGATATTCCACAAGCTACATCCTAGATCGATCCACTCCTTAGACTTGATCAATGTTGCCCGACGTCACTCTTCGTATCCCACTCATCTTGATAGAAACCAATGAGGGCCCTAACTTCGTAGACATAGCCGTAGGGAATCGCTAACTGCACGAGATAGAATTCGTATCCCGTAGGTGAAGGTTTGTTGGAATGACAAACACAGACCAGAGTTCATTTGGGAATGCAAGGACAAACAGAATAGGAAGTACCATCCTACCTCTACTCGGCCATTCATACCTACTTCCTTGCCTAGACCTGAATTTCGGGACGAAATTCCCTCTAATGGGGGGATGATGTGACAACCCAAAGTTTATTCCGTTACATTACCCCGTTTCCGTTAACGAAATATTCCATTTTATAAAAGTTCCATTAATTAGAGGCCGCCAAATAAATAAATGTTTTATTTATTTATATTTATGTCATTATAGTCGTAATAAAATAAGTAAAAGCATGTAAATTGCATTTCAATATTAATTTGGAAAAAGTTAATTTTATTACGACCACTAAATCGGGTGCGACCAAAAGCCCCGTTTAACAGCAGTATTGGGTAGATTTCCACTGAGCCCCAACTCCAACCCCTATATAAGGGAGAGTAAACTCCATTTCCACCTTTTTACTCTCTCTCTCTCTCTCTCTTTATACTCTCTCTCTATAACTTATTTTCAAGCCAAAAATCGTCCGTTTCGAGCCCCAAACGAGTAGGTAAGCTATCCTAACTTGTTGTATAGCCTATCTAGCATGAAAATTCGTGATTAAAACATAAAATAGGGACAAAATCATATGTTTACGGCCCAAGAACACCCTTGGACCGTGAACACCATTTAATGGGGGGGGGGGGGGTTTAAGCCCCAAAACCCCTCCAAATTGTCCCTAAGGCTTAGATATGACTTGTAGGCTTATGGAATCTGACTTAGATCACCTTTAACTAGCATTTTGGGGAGTAAACATGAGTTTACTGCCCAATATTATGCTTGGGTCGTAAACTCCCCTTCATGGGGAGTAAACTCATTTCCAGGTGTTAGAAATGCCCTTAACACCCCCTATGGCCTTGGAAAAATAGCTTGAATGCAATACCATAGTTGTAAGGGCCTTAAACTTAAATAAAACCAAGGGAGTAGGAGTTCACAGCCGTGAACTCCCATAAAGGTGGTTCATGGACCGTAAACTCCCATTTAGTGCCCAAACTCCTTCGTTGACTTGGAAAAATGCATGAGATTTTATCCTCTACCATTTAAGCCATAAACTCATGGGGAGTTGTCCTAGGGTCGTGAACTCTATATATAGAGTTTACTCTTGAAGAGTAAACTCCATTCCTAAGCCATTTAAGCCCTTAAATGTTACCCGAGACACCCCAAACACTTAATCAAAGTGTTTTCCACACTTTAGGATGCGTATACTTGTTTAATTGGTATTATATATACTAATTGTATGTAAACATATGTTATCATATGTTAATAGGTCACTAAGTGTGTCCAAGTCTTTACATGACACCAAACACTCAACCGACACCTCCGTCGGATCCACTTACATCAGGTGAGTTCATACCCCTGAATGAACCCTTTAAATGTTTTCACATGTTTTATAGGGGGAATACAAGTTAAACATGGCAGTTATCATATCAATCACATGTGATTGATAACCCGCATGCACAAGGATTTGCCACACTGTTAACTGTTTTACCGAGAATGACACTGTAAATGGTTTTCTAAAAACGTAGTTACTTGTTCAGCTTTTACTTATAATGTTTAATCCAAGTTTCATTTTAAACTTGTTTATGAAAGGTTTTCAAAGGATTTGTAAAGATTTTCAAACTTATTTTAGAAAGGAATACCAAGTCGTGATTTTCGTAATGTATAAAGGTTTTCCAAAGTTTTCGTCTATGTTTTTATACTCCTACTTGGTGAAGATACCAATACTTCATTTCAGTTTAGTTAATACCTCTACTTTGTGATACGCTTATACCTAATAACGCCTCCACTTCATGATACGCTTATACCTTGTAAGACACTCTACTTCGTGATACGCTTATACCTTGTAAGACACTCTACTTTGTGATACACTTATACTTGAGAACGCCTCCACTTCATGATCCACTTATACTTGAGAACGCTTTCACTTCTTGATACGCTTATACCTTGTAAGAAACTCTACTTCGTGATACGCTTATACCTTGTAAGACACTCTACTTCGTGATACACTTATACTTGAGAACGCCTCCACTTCGTGATCCACTTATACTTGAGAACACTTTCACTTCGTGATACACTTATACCTTGTAAGAAACTCTACTTCGTGATACGCTTATACCTTGTAAGACACTCTACTTTGTGATACACTTATACTTGAGAATGCCTCCACTTCGTGATCCACTTATACTTGAGAACGCTTCCACTTCGTGATACGCTTATACATGATGACACTTCCACAGAGTTAGATGTATGCCTATGCTTGTATAGATGCATATAAATAATGTTTGAAGGACTTAGGAAGGCTTGTTCACCCTATTTCCTTTTCTTCGTTGAGATGTGTTTTGGTGGGATTGGATGTCCGTCTGAAGGTCGTTTGATCATTAGTTGTATATTATGTATACAGGCATAGACATATAGGTTTACAATAGTCAGTCTAGTTGAGAGTCTCTATCGCTTGTCCAGTATTTTACACTAAATCTCACTATACAAGATACATCCTTAGTACACGGCCTTCTCCGTTGCCGAGTTGGTAACCAGAGTCTCTTGTAGGGAGAGCAGACATTGTGTGTATAGATCTATACGGGATTGACACCCCCGCACCCTGACTGCTAGCTACAGTCTACGGCCTACCAAGCCGAGGGGTGACAAATGTCATATTTTATACCGACGCTTGCAGGGCGTCAAGATTCTCTAGTGTCGATCAGTATGGTTACGAGTATCTCGGGGTTACCTTATAATTCGTGGCTTTAAGGTAACGGGTTTTGTACACAGTATTTCACTGTATACACTATGTTCACTGTATTGGACCTTACTAGCTGTATCTTTCATTTGATATTGTCTGGGGTCTGTATTCTCTGTTTTAGACCTTACTAGCTGTATCTTTCATTTGATACTGTATGGAGTCTGTGTCTCCTTTTGTTAGACTGAGCCAGGCATACCGTTCATTTGATACCCTCGTGGAGTCTATGATTCTTTTGCCTTAGTCAGCAGTCCTCACTGCTGAGGCATATGTTATTTTCCCTGATATTCTGCGACTTTCTTAAAAGCAAATCCCGTATTTTGATAATGAAACTGTTTAAGGGAAAACTAGTTTTTACCACATAACTCTGACCAGTCTTGGTAGAAGGCTGCTTTTTAATCAGAAAATATAATATTTTCTGGAAAGGACTCTATTTCACTGTATACTTGAAAACTACTACTTATATAAAGCTTTTTTTTGTATAAAATGACACTAAATACTTATGAACTCACCAGCATTTGTAAAAATGCTGATACTCGCTTTTCAAATAACTTGTATTCTCAGGTCAGCATTAGACAGGTACATCCCCGGAGCTTTTTACGAAGACAGTTTAGTACCAAGCTGCACCTATATTATTACTTGTATTATTTTGATGTATTGTAATGTAAACCATGTAAAACTATTACTATTAATGCAATGGTTGTTGTACTTTGATTACTATAATGCATGTGTTGTGATACTTGACATGACTTCATCCACCCCAGAACGTTTCCACCATTCCGGTTTTGGGGTGTGACATACTTGAATCAAGGAAGGTTGATACAAGACCAGAGAACTTGTAGTAAATGTGATCCCTCTAGCTATATCAATATTTCTAACAATTGCCTTTATGTGTTTACAGAATGGTGGTTTTGCGCCCTAGACCAGCAGTCGGCAGTTCAGGTGCCGCAGAGGGATCAGGTTTAGGCTCGGGAGCCGAGCATTTGGATGAGCAGACTAGGGAGTTCATCTCCTCAGAGATCACATGTAGAATACTTAAACATTCTCCTACGATCTTCGGTTCGATCTTCGGAGGGTATTCTAGAGCTTATGGATGAAAGATTGAGTACATTTCGTGCTGAGGTGGCGGCCATGATGGGGTCACGTGCGCTTACGTTCAGGGAGTTTAGGGCATGTGGAGCTCCTAATTACCAGGGGGCTCGATACCCCATTGCTAGTACCAGATGGTTGATGAATGTCACCAATGCATTCCGCACCAGCAGGTGTCCCGAGAGGGACAAGGTCAGACTTGCATCCTATCTTCTGCACGGCAGGGCACATGACTGGTGGGAGGAGGTAGGGAGAGCCATTGGAGATGACACTGTTTTGGATGCAATGACCTAGAGTGATTTCACAATTAGGTTCAGAGTTGAGTTCGCACCTATTATCGAGGTGAAACATCTTGCTAGGGAGTTCCATGACCTCCAGCAGACGACGGAGACTGTGACAGAAATTACTGCCAAGTTCAGCAAGAGGGCCCTTCTCGTTCCGCAGTATGCAGCGGACGAGGAGATGAAAAAGCCACGATATCATGAGATGTTGCAGAGTGATATCTGCCAGTTTGTGAGCCGATCCAACTGATAGCGCGGGCGAGAGAGAGAGAGAGAGAGAGAGAGAGAGGGAGAGAGAGAGAGATTGATTTAGAGATGGAGAGGAAGAGAAAGCCAGAGGTGGTGTTTGGCACAGGGGGTTCGGGCAAAAGGCCCAAGGTATCCGATCATAGATCGAGGGGACAACAGAGCCATAGTCGGTGTGGCAAGTGTGGTGGATTTCACGATGGAGTGTGCAAGGCATGGAGTTCTGGCTTTTTCAAATGCGGCCGGACAGGGCATATGAGTATGGATTATACAGCTACTACCACTACCACCACAACATCTGATTTGATTTGCTTCCTTTGTAATAAGAGGGGACATAAAAAGTCCTAGTGTCCGAGTTTACCGTCGATAGGGAAGGTGGCGGCACCCGCTCCTACTACCTTGAGGATTACAGACGTTCGACAGGGCCGAGCCGAGGCGCGAGTGGCAAAGAGCAGAGCCTTTCAGT
The DNA here is from genome assembly GCF_052625555.1 of Lactuca saligna. Lineage (NCBI taxonomy): Eukaryota > Viridiplantae > Streptophyta > Magnoliopsida > Asterales > Asteraceae > Lactuca > Lactuca saligna. Next base: position 186,937,172 of record NC_136417.1, on the reverse strand, counting down.
TGACAGCAGAGGAGGTACGAGCGACTCCTGACGTGGTGACGGGTATGTATTTTCCTCTTATCTCTATATTTTGGTATTGATTATTTCTCATGATTATGTGTTTGTGTATAGGGTCGTTCTTAGTGAACGACATTTCAGCTATGGTATTGTTTGATTCGGGGGCTACTCGATCATTTGTGTCGCTTGCACTTAGCAAAAGATTTAGTAGAGCTCCAAGGGAGCTGGATTGCCCACTCGAGGTTGAGATAGCTAATGACAGGATCATCAGGGTCACGAGAGTACATAGAGGATGTTCGCTGCGGTTACTTGATGAGCAGTTCTCAGTGGATTTGGTTCCTATTCTCATGTAAGTGAATAAGGTTATAGTGGGTATGGACTGGCTGAGCCCCAATGGGGAAGTGATAGATTACGAGTTGTAGTTAGTGAAGGTTCACACTCCTAGTGGGGGAGAGTTAGTGATTCAGGGCGAGAGGTCATAGCACGGACCGATTCTTTGTTTAGCAGCAAGAGCGAGGCGCTACTTTCAGCAAGGTTGTGCGGGGTACATCGCCTATGTTATGGATACTCGGGATAAGGGCAAGGCAACAGTTGATGATGTACAGGTGGTATGGGAGTACCCGGATGTTCCCGTAGGATTTGCCTAGGATACCTCATGAGAGACAAGTTGAGTTTCGAATTGACCTGGTTCCAGGTGCGACTTTGATAGCCAAGGCACCGTATCGGTTGGCTCCTCCAGAGATGTAGGAGTTGTCTACGCAGCTGCAAGAGCTGCTAGACAAGGGTTTTATCAGGTCGAGTAGTTCGCCATGTGGATCCCCGATCCTGTTTGTGAAAAAGGACGGGTTGCACCATATGTGCATAGACTACCGGGAGCTAAATAAGGTAACGGTGAAGAACCGTTATCCACTTCTGAGGATAGATGATTTGTTCGACCAGCTTCAGGGAGCATCTTGGTTTTCCAAGGTTGATTTGTTGTCCGGATATCACCAGATGCGAGTCCGAGATGAGGATATGCAGAAGACCGCTTTCAGGACCCGCTATGGTCATTATGAGTTTGTGGTGATGCCGTTTGGGCTCACCAATGCTCCAGCCATGTTCATGGATCTCATGAACTGCGTGTGTATGCCGATGCTGGATCGGTCTGTGATAATATTCATTGATGACATCTTGGTGTATTCCAAGACTCAGGAGCAGCATGAGGGGAACCTGAGGAAGGTGCTAGAGACCTTGATGAGGGAGAGACTTTTCATAAAGTTCTCCAAGTGCGAGTTCTGGTTGCATAAGGTGCAATTTCCATGGACATTGTCAACCAGAAGGGTATATTAGTAGATTCGGCCAAAATAGAGGCCATGATGCAGTGGGAGGTCCCGAGATCTCCATCCGAGATTCGGAGCTTCCTGGGCTTGGCAGGGTATTACAAGAGATACATCTAGGATTTTTCGAAGATAGTAGTTCCGCTCACTTGACTAACCAAGAAGTCAGTGGCGTTTTTTTGGGTTCCTGAGCAACAAACAGCCTTTGAGACGCTCAGGCAGTGACTGTGCGAGGCACCGATTCTTACTCTGCCAAAGGGAGTAAATGACTTTGTAGTCTACTGGGACGCTTCGATCATAGGTATGGGAGCAATGTTGATGCAACAAGGGCATGTGATAGCTGATGCCTCTAGACAGTTGAAGCCTCACGAGGCTAACTACCCAACAGATGATTTAGAGCTGGGGGCAGTGGTGTTCGCCCTCAATGTTTGGAGGCATTACATCTACGGGGTTCGGTGTACTATCTACACAGACCACAAGAGTGTGAGATACCTCATGGATCAGCCGAATCTGAACATGAGGCAGCGTCGGTGGTTAGATGTGGTAAAGGATTATGACTGTGAGATCCTTTACCACCCGGGCAAGGCCAACATAGTAGTCGACGCTCTGAGCCGCAAGGCGGTAGCGGCTTTGATATGAGATATCTGTCTGAGGATGCTAGTTATGACTCCATTTTTGGAGCATATTAGAGAGGCACAGGTTGAGGGCCTGAACGAAGAGCGCCAGAATTGCGAAAGAATAGTGAGCCGAGTGGCTTGGTTTGATTATGATAGTCGAGGATTGTTGACCCTTCATGGGAGGGTTTGGGTGCCGTACTGGGGCAGAGTATGCTAGGTGTTGTTGGATGAGGCCCACAAGTCATGGTTCTCCATCCATCTAGGGGCGACGAATATGTACAGAGATCTTCGACCTGATTATTGGTTGCCCTGCATGAAGCAGAACGTAGCTTCATATGTGGAGAGATGTCTGACCTACAGGAAGGTTAAGGTAGAGAACCAGAGACCCCACGGAAAAATGCAGCCGTTAGATATTTCCGTGTGGAAATGGGAGGATATCTCCATGGATTTCATTACTAAGCTTCCCAGGACCGCACGTGGGGTCGATTCGATTTGGGTCATTGTGGATCGGTTGACCAAGAGTGTGCATTTCATACCACTCTAGGAGAGCATCTCGGTCGAGAAGTTAGCTGATATTTATGTACGAGAGGTAGTGGCACGACATGGAGTGCCTGTTTCGGTTGTGTCTGACCGAGACGTCCGGTTCACTTCCAGGTTTTGGAAGCGGTTTCACGACGAGATGGGTACTTATCTTCATTTTAGTACCGCTTTCCACCCTTAGAAGGATGGGCAGAGTGAGAGGACGATTCAGGATCTTGAGGACATGCTTCGGGCATGTGTCCTATATTTCAGTGGCAGTTGGGATATGTATCTTCCATTAGCAGAATTTTCAAATAGCAATAATTACCACGCCAGTATTGACCGACCTCCCTTCGAGATGCTCTACAGGAGGAAGTGTAGGACCCTAATCTGTTGGGGTGAGGTCGATTAGAGAGTCATGGGGAGCATGGAGGTAGTACTTAAGACCATAGAGTTGATACAGTAGGTCTGCAGCCGGCTTCAGACTGCACAAAGTCAGCAGAAGAGTTACGCCGACAGGAGGCGTTCAGACTTGGAGTTTCAGGTGGGTGATATGGTCCTCCTAAAAGTGTCACCCTGGAAGGGTGTCATTAGATTCCGGAAGCAGGGAAAGTTGGGCCCCAGATTCATTGGTTTGTTCAGGGTTTTGGGCAGGGTGGGTCGAGTTGCTTACCAGCTAGATCTTCCAGCGGAGCTCAGTTAGATCCACAGCAAGTTCCATGTATCGCAGTTGCGGAAGTGCTTAGTGGATGATTCAGTAGTGGTACCCCTTGAGGATATTTAGGTTGATGACAGCCTGAGCTACATCGAGAGACCAGTGGCGATTTTAAATCGCAAGACGAAGGAGTTGAGGAATAAGAGATTCGAGTTAGTAAAGGTGTAGTGGCAGCATCGGAAGGGGTCGGAGTGGACATGAGAGCCTAAGGAGGAGGTGAGGGAGCACTATCCAAAGTTGTTTACAGAAACAATGGACTTCGAGGACGAAGTCTAAGATAAGTGGGGGAGAATTTTAATGCCCCATCCCCGGTAAGTATTTCGAATGAATAACTCTTTTTATTTTAGAAGCTACTCAACGAGTCAGTAGCCCTAACTCGTCAAGTAGATGCGGGTCAGCACTTGGATTTAGCGGGGCGACTTCATGAGTCTGATATTCCCTGATCGGCGAGTCTGCCAGGCTAGAGAAAACCTTAATTTTTCAGGTTTGCACCCTATTTAATTAAATTTTAGTGCCCCATACCAGCCTCCATCACCCCTCAGAGACTAATCCCGAAACCCTAGCCCCCATAAGTGATTGTGAGTGATTCTTACCATTTGAAGTGATTTTTGGTGCATTTTGAAGTAAGAGAAAATGGAGAAGACTAAAGAGTCAAGGAAGAAGAAGTAGATCCAGAACCTACTCCTCGTTTGGCATTCTTTCTGGTAATCAAGCTCTCATTTTGATTCTTTTACTCCTAGATCTATTTTGTCCCCAATTATGAAGGTTTTCGCCCAAAAACCTTAAATTCCTGGATTGTAGGACATCTTGATGCTTCATATCTTAGATAAAGACATTTTTGGACTTCAGGAGCCCCAAGAGATTACCTTTAGGCAGCCATAATTTCATATTGAGCAAATACCTCCATTATTAGCTTTGTTATGGTGTTATAGCTTCATTACTCTATGCATGCACGTAAAGTTAGCAACTTTACGTGTAATACCAGCCTCAGGAGTCCAGATCCAAGAGTTGGAGGCATCAGAATGGTTTAAGTGTTGGATAAGGTGTCTAAGTCCATAACTATTTCTGGTATGTACTTGACCCAGTTTGGCATGGTCTATTTGGGTTGCATGGCATCATGCATTTGGATAGACTAATATGAGAGAAATAACACTTAAGGTTTATTAATATATTATAAGTTCTAATAAATTAATAAGATTATTTAATTAGTATTGATCAAGAATTAATTAAGTGATCAAAAGGTGGCTAATTAAATATATGGGTTGATTATGTAAATCACTCATACTTGTATAGTGGACTTAATGCTCCATGGATTATCAAGTTGGGCTAAGGCTCATAAGATGCTCCATGGGAGTTACAAATCCATGGGTCATGGAGATGAAGAGTCATGTCACATTAGGGTTTACATGGTGTAACCCTAGTGTGAGAGTTCATAAGCCAAGGAGATAGTAGGAGTCAGATTGACCTTGAAGAAATTCAAGAGTCAAGTGGTGAAGGAACTTCATACTCTAGCAGTCAACCTGAGGAGGAAACTCCTATTGATTCAATTGACGAGTTTGTACCTTTAAGGCGTTCCACATGGGTTAGGAATGCACCTGAGCACTATTATGGGTTCCGTATTACTGCAGAAGGTGAGACACTTATCAGTGATGAGACACTGGTAAGTCTGGATGAACCTAACAGCTATGCGAAAGCCATGGCAGGCCTCGAGTCTGCTAAATGGAAAGTGGCAATGGATAGCGAGATATAGTCCATGTATGACAATCAAGTTTGGAACTTGGTTGACAATGTACCAAGTCGTAAGACAGTTGGGTGCAAATGGATCTTCAAGAAGATGACCGACATGGATGGTAATGTACACACTTATATGGCGCGGCAAGTTGCAAAGGGATTTTCACAAACTCTGAAAGTTGATTATGATGAGACCTTTTCACCAGTGGCAAAGATTAAGTCTATTAGGGTTCTGTTAGCCATTGCTTCATTTCATGATTATAAAATATGACAAATGGATGTCAAAACCGCCTTCCTTAATGGAAGTTTGGCTGAAGATGTTTACATGTGTCAGCCAGAGGGTTTTGTCAGTACAGAATACCCTAATAGAGTATGTAAGCTTGAGAAATCCATATATGGATTGAAACAAGCACGTCGCAGATGGAATTTTTGTTTCAATGAGAAAGTCAAAGAGTTTGGCTTTTCAAGGAGTGAAGATGAATCTTGTGTATATGTCAAAGCTAGTGGGAGTATAGTTAGATTTTTGGAACTGTATATGGATGACATACTAATCATAGGGAATGACATCCTACCCTTATAGGAAGTGAAGTCCTGGCTTGGGAAGTTTTTCGCTATGAAAGACCTAGGAGAAGCTGCCTATATTCTAGGGATAAGGATTTTGAGAGGCTGGAGTAAAAGGCTAATTGGCCTTAGTCAGAGTACCTACTTGGATAAGTTGCTGAAGAGGTTCAACATGCAAAATTCCAAGAAATGGGAGTTACCTATCTAGAGTAATGCAAGATTGAGTAAGACTCAGAGCCCGAGTACCGAGGCTGAGATAGCAGAAATGATTCGAGTACCTTATGCATCCACTGTAGGCTCGATCATGTCTGCTATGAATTGTACTCATCCCGATGTCGTCTTCTCCTTGAGCATGGTCAGCAGATATCAGGGGAACCCTGAAAAGTCTCACTGGACTGCGGTAAAGAATATTCCCAAGTACCTTCGGAGGACTAAGGACGGGGTCCTTACCCTCGGTGGGAGTGATGACGTGAGAGTTGTAGATGCTAGCTTCCAGAATGATATGGATAATTTCTGCTCTCAGTCGGGCTGGGTCTTTACCTTAAACGGATGAGCAATTACTTGGAAAAGTTCCAAGCAGGAGACAGTGGCCGATTCAACTTGTGAATCAAAGTATATAGCAGCAAGCGAGGCAGCAAAAGAGGCGATATGGCTGAAGAAATTCATTGGAGACCTTGGGGTAGTACCAGCTATAAAGGAGCCAATGGAAATTTTCTGTGATAGTGAAAGTGCAGTTGCCTTAGCGAAAAAACTGAGGGATCATGGGAGATCCAGACACATCGACATAAAATACCATTTCACCAGCCATCAAATAGAAGGAGGACTCCTCGTGGCAAAGAGGGTATCATCGGATGAGAACCTAGCAGATCCCCTCACGAAGGGACTGTGTAGGGTTAAGCATCTCCAGCATGCGAGGCGCATAGGGCTGAAGGATGATATTAGTTTTAGTAGTTAGATAACTCAGAAATATTTAAAGTGTAATTGACATTTGATGATGAATAAAATTTGTGTTTATTTATGAGTAAAGTGTTGCTATCTTTTGTCAATCGTTTACTATTATTTCTTTTGCATGTTTTGACTTCCAGAATACTTATGTTATGTATCACATATTATTCAAATACTCCACAGTCGGTTATATGTCGAAAGTAGATATGAATCAAGACTGTCGTGAGGTTGTCTTGTAGCAAAGTGGTGCTACAACACTTTATGAGTCTCATAAGTTATGAGTATTGTACTCAACCCACGCTCACTGGTATCACTTCATGGAATTTATCTCAAGTGATCGTGAGACGGTAATATCATATAAGTCTTCAAACCTAGAGATATGACTTGTTGCCTATGAGTTGTTTATACATTGATCGTACGAAACCACATTGTTAACTCAATGTTATAAAACGTACTTTTGTGTGTGATTCAACAAGTAGTAGAACAAGAATATGAGTCGAAGTTTATCTGTTCCTTCTTGGATTAGAAGCAATATCTGGGCCCCTCGGTGATTTTGTTTTGATTTATGTATCGGGCCCGGTAAGAACTAAATTGATGTGTTAGATTAAGTTCTTTGTCAAACAAATTGGAAATCGGGAAATAAACTGTTGAATAATAAGTAAGACATTGTTCCATGTATTTTTCAGGTTGATATATAGAACAGGGGACTATATGATCACTTATCTTAAATGGCTTATCATCATCATCTCAGTTTCGAGAGACCTTGAAAGAGCTACAATTGTTGATCGGTTCCTGAAGTCATACTTTAAAATATAGTTATTAGACTTATCCAAGTGGGAGACTGTTGGATAAGGTGTCTAAGTCCATAACTATTTATGGTATATACTGACCTAGTTTGGCATGGTCCATTTGGGTTGCATGGCATCATGCATTTGGATAGACTAATATGAGAGAAATAACACTTGTGGTTTATTAATATATTATAATTTATAATATATTAATAATAATCTTATTTAATTAGTTTTGATCAAGAATTAATCTAGAATTAATTATGTGATCAAAAGGTGACTAATTAAATATATGGGTTGATTATGTAAATCACTCATACTTGTATAGTGGGCTTAATGCTCCATGGATTATCAAGTTGGGCTAAGGCTCATAAGATGCTCCATGGATGCTCTATGGGAGTTACAAACCCATGGGTCATGGAAATGAAGAGTCATTTCACATAAGGGTTTACATGGTTTAACCCTAGATGTAACACACTATAAAAGGGATATGATGCACACCAAAATCATCACTAGAAGAACAAGTGAGGGCTAGCCGATTTTATAGTGGTATATATTCTCTCAAAGTCATTCCAAGTGTACTTGGTGTTGTGTAATACATTTGAGGCATCACACTTAAGGTGCTAGGGTCACAAGGTTTCCAAGGAATTAAATCAACTACAATGTATGTAATTCTAGCCATCTTTTATGTTTAAAGTTCCCCATGTATGCTAGATAGGATTATGAACCTTGGAAAAGTATTTTGCATGTATTTTAGACAAACATAGATCCAAGGTTTATAGGGTTGCATGTACACCTTCGGAGTGTTATAATTCTCATAACCCAACATTAAGATGGTCTGAATGGTTATGTCACGAAGAAGACTCGGCGAGTTGTTCATGGACTTGGCTAATCGGGTCGCGGACCTTAGTGCCCTGATAAGTGAGTTGTAAGTTGAATCAGTGAGTAAAGGAGGTAACTCAGTGGTTTGGCTAGGAGTAGGAATCAGAGGTTTAGGAACTCAATGATTCATGGGAATGACTCGGCGAGTCGAGTCGTGAGATGTAAGGATTTCGAGTTATAGGACTCAGCGAGTCAATGTACTGACTCGGTGAGTAGAGTTCACCTGGAACTTTGACCTTGAACAGGGGGTAAATTGGTCATTTACCCCATGAGGAGTTATCGGTTTTTGACTAAGTGTCTTTATGGAAATTATAGCCGGAGAGTCACTGGAGCTGCAGGCAGAGATTTCTCACCGAGAGTTACAGCAGTCAGACACACGAGGTGAGTTTCTTTCCAGTAGGAACGAGTCTACAGCCATAATGCCGACCTGTTTAGATGATAGTAGTTCCGGACTATGGTCTGATGCCGGGGTGGTCCCGAGAAGTAGTTATGTATGCTTGAGGTCTTCGTGATTCATGCATGTTTGTGTTATGTGTAACATGTTTTGGACTCCGGTCCGATGCCGGGCAAGCTCGATGCAGTATTTGTGATTATGATATATGCTTATGCTATGTTCAGTCTATTTCAGATTACGGTTTGATGTAGTGGGTGGGGCCCAAGTTATTCCGGATTTTGGTCTGATGTCGGGCGGGACCCGGTGCAGTGGGCGGGGCCCAAGTTATGTCGGACTTCGGTCTGATGCCGGGTGGGACCCAATGCAGTGGGTAGGGCCCAAGTTATGTCAGACTTCGGTCTGATGCTGGGCGGGGCCCGACCCGATGCAGTGGGTAAGGCCCAGTATGTGCTTTATGTGTTAGTATTGGTATGTGGTAGTTTGAGGGGAGCTCACTAAGCTTCGTGCTTACAGTTTCAGTTTTGGTTTCTAGTACTTCAGCTAGCAAAGGGAAGGGCTCGGGATGATGGCATGGCACACACCACAATTTTATTTATTTATTTATTATTTTTTATCATGGGAGCGTTTGAGACTCTAATATTTTTCTTACTTTTTTGATACAGTATTTGAGTTTTAGATTTTGAGATACGTGATATTTTGTCTTTTATTTGATTACGAGAGTTTGCCGTTTCTTGATATAATTTCAAAAAGAAATTTTTGGGTTGTATTTTTGGGTCGTTTCATATATGTTAGATCTAGTTTATGGTGTGTTTTGTGCACTTTTGAGTCTTTTGTGTTAAAGGCAAGCTTTTGATCTACTCCACAAGCAATGGATGCTAGAGCTTAGCTCCATTCAGTCCCTATGTTCATAAAAATGTCAACTTTATGGAGTATTTTGATCCATGAATGTATTAAGACCTCAGTTAAGATTTTTTTTAGCTTTTGAGTCCCATAAAGCCATGCATGAGTATACACTTGCTAACTTTACGTGATTCCCTTTTAGGACTAGATCTGAGATTTTGGCATGAGCTCTCAACCAATTAAGTGCTTCATGGAGTAGGTTGGCAAACTGGGTAGTATGTTGGGCGTACCTAGCTAGTACGCTGTGCATGCTAGTCCCAGATGGAGTATGTTAAGCGTACGGGCTTAGTACGCCTCGTGTACTTAGTAGATGGGCTTTTGGGCTTAACATCCTCAGTATTGGGCCATAGTTGGGTTTGGAAGTTTGGGTCTGGTTGGGCCATTAGACCTCTGTTTTGGGCTTGGAGCTAGTGTGTTGGGCTTCCTTGGATATTAGGCCCATAAATTGGACCTTAGGATTTTGGTCTTTTGAATATTTGAGTTGGGCCTTAGCTATGGTCCAAGTTAGATAAAGAGTAAAATGGTCTTTTACCCTGGTTATGGGCCAAATAGCTTATACTTTTGGTTATGGGTCAAAATCCGATTAGTAGTTAGATGTTATTCATTCTGATAGCACAGGGATTTTCCGGGCCAGCAGTCAGAGATTCATTCGAGTGCTTCATCAGCTAGAGGTGAGTCTCCTCACTGTGTTTAGCGGGTCAAAGGAACCAATGTCAAACCATGGTTTATTATGTTAGGGTGCTAGATGTATGTGTGACTCTTGCATGTGTTATGTGCTTGTATGTTTACCGGGCAAGGCCTAATGACGGGCGGGGCCCAATGACTATCATGTATGCTATTATCTTTGTGATTATTTCATGTGTTTGTATGATTATATGTTTATATGTTATATGTATACCAGGCGTGGCCTGATGATTGACATGTACGTATACCCAGTGGGGCTCAATACCGGGTAAACCATCCCAAAAATACAGTCCTAAAATTTCATTTTTAATTATCAAGAAAACCATAGTTCATATATATCATATAAAAATCATAAACAGTGTATCTCAAAATGTCATAACATCTGTCAAATATATCAGAGTATAAAAATCCTAGGCTAAACAAATGGTGTGTGCACTATAATCATCCCGAACTCTTCCCTTGCTAGTGGAAGTACTTGAAACCAAAACTGAAAACTGTAAGCACGAAGCTTAGTGAGTCTCCCCAAGCTACCACATACCATATACATAATCACATAACTTGGGGCTAGCCCACTACATCGGGCCCCGCCCGACATCGGACCGAAGTTTGGTATACATATATCAGATCAACAAGCATATATCATAAACACATAACATAAACATATAAACATTCCTCGCGCTTACCCCGACATCGGACCAAAGTCTAGAATATATAACGCAAAACATATAAGCTAAACATTCCTCGGTCTTGCCCCGACATCGGACCGAACTCCGGAACATATAACAAACACATGCAAGAATCATGAAGACATGAAGCATACAAACATTCATCGGGCTTGACCCGACATCGGACCGAAGTCTGGAAACATATAATCTACATCGGGCTAACTTCGGCATACGCTAACATACATAACACCCAATTAATAATTGGGTCCCAACACATAACCATAAGTCCATGCTTGGGGTAAAAGACTACTTTACCCATTTTAACTTGATTCAAGCTGAAGGCCCTTTCTAAAATCCCAAAAGTCAAACTATGAATCATAAAGCCCAACACATGGCCTAATTTTGCAAATTGGGCCCAAACCCCTACATAGTCTATCTTAAGGTCCAACCATTTAATCTTGGTCCAACACTTGGCATTCTAATAGTTTAATATCTCATAATCATCAAGGCCCAAATATAGCCTATCTATGGCCCAAATTTCCAAATTTTATCAAACTTTTGAGTTAAAAACTTTTTGTGTAGAAAAATGATTTTGAAGATACCTTGGTTTATTCGAAAATCGATTTTGCTTTGAAAAATGTTTTTGTGAAAACCTTTTTTGATTATTTGAATTGAAATTCCTTGTTTATTAATGATTTGAAAACTTATTTTCATTTGATGTTTGATCATTGGTTAGAGAACTTGATTTTGACTTTTTTGAAAAATCATTTCGTGGTTTATTTTTAGTTAAAACAGGATTTTTCTTGTTTCCAACAGTCTTTATAAAAGAAGTCTTAACTGATTTAGACTTTTTCTTTTCCAATGACTTATTTATAAAATCTTCCGATTTCTTTCAAGACTCAATGATTTTCCAAAAGACTTTCTTTCTTGCTTGTCGCTTTGAAATACCACTTTCTTTTAAAATCTTTTCGATTTGTTTCTTAAACTCTAGAGAATTAATCTTGGCATACAATATCAATCTGTTTTGGAACATCTTTTGATTTTTCAGATTTTTCAACCCATATTCGTTGTGGTTTTTGTCTTTGAAAAATGCATGAGTTCTTTGTGAGATTATTTTCGACAGTACTTTGATTTAGGAAAATCCATCTTTTGATGCTTTCATGTTATCCTTTTTAACCATTTTTCTAAATTCAATTTTAATCGTATCATAATTTCCTGTTGTGACAAAAACCTGATTTGGAAAAATGACATCATCTGTGCACTTGAAATTTGGATACACAATTGTATTTGTTTCAAGATAATGAGAACCTTTTTCCTTTAGAATCTTGTCTAATTTTTTAGTTTCTTCAAAAACTTGATCAACTACAACCCTTGAAATTATAGTTTCTTTTGGAACAACATCATTGTCATCATCACTGTCTGTTGGCTGTCTTCGACAGTCACATGATCAAGATCACAAACTTAAGAAGTTGAAGGTAAAGATGTGTCGGTTCTAATGGTAGAATCATTACATTTTTCTTTTCCTTTAGTCATTGAGGTGACATTAATGACAGAAAACTGAGAACAATCAATAACTTCCTCTTCCTTAATTCATTAATATCATCATAATCATCTTCGATATCAGCATAATTGGTTTAAGAGTCAATTTTCGAATTCTCAGTTCTTTTCAAAATCTTGATTTGTTCATTTTTGGTTAACGTTTCATTTACAATATCAACAAGTTCATTCACATTTAGATATTCATCAATTTTCACTATTCGATATGGATATCTATTATTAGGAACCTTATCAATTTCAACAACAATTATTTCACAGTCATGGGTCATAGAATAGATTATCTCTCTCTCGTAAGCTTAAAAGGGAAAAAGTTTCCTATGCTGTTCTTTACCGATATCTGATGAAAGATGTAAAGCAATAAGTTTACCATATAATCGTTTAGTGGTATTACAATAAATGTTCCTTTGTTTCAACAAAATTTTATTATCATTGCTTAAAGTATCCCTATCATACATGATGTTTGTAATTTGCAATTCTAGATGATTTATCTTTTCTATCTTCGACTCTAACTTCCTTTGTGTTTCTAGCAATTGAGTACTAGAATTTTTAGCATCATTACTAGAAAAGATAAGGAAGTTATTAACATATGTAATAGCTTTATCAAAATCAGAAAGAATCGAATCATATGCACTAAAGGGAATATTAAAAGATTGTAAAAGTTCACGTACCTTTGATGTCATTGGTGCTTGATAAGTGGAAGTCGAAACAAATCATTTTCCAGTCACTTTTTCTTCATTTTCTTCTTCACGCATTGCGAACATTGCCCCATGAGTAGCGTTTCACATTTCTTCATCATCAGATCTGGAAGACCAAATTTGCTATGTTCCATCTTCGTCATCCAAGCCTTTAACCACCATAGATAGACCTTTTGTTTTTGCACGAACTGTTGGATTAGTGTCTAAGTCCATAACTATTTTGGCATGTGTTTGACCCAATTATGAGCATGGTCTTTTTGGGCTGCCTTCACAATAGCAACTTGTAGGATGAATTATGGAGAGAGAGAGAGAGGATTAATTATGATTTATTAATATATTATAGGAATAATATATTAAAGGATAAATCATATTATTTAATTAATATTAGTCAAGAATTAATTAAGAATTAATTTTGTGGCTAAAAGATATTACATAAATAAAGGGACAGATATTGTAATTATAAGATAATTGCATAAATGGGCTAATGGACTCCATATAAGTTGGAGTGGACGAAATCTATGGGGAAACCTATTAGAATTCGTCCAAGGCCTCTAAGGAGGGAGTCCATGGGTTGCTTAGGGCCTAAACAGTCAAATTAGGGTTTCCTAGTTGAAAACCCTAATATCCTACCTATATAAAGGACCCCTATAACCCCAAAAACGTGGTGAACTAATTCCTAATGGTTTCCATACGTTTTTGTGCCTCTCTTCTCCCTCCTTCTTCATTCTTATTGATAGTGGTGTTTGCGACTCCATTATAGGTGCAACTCTTGAGGCACTAGGCTTTCAGAAGTCAAAGATCAAAAGGAATAGATTGTTATTACTACATAACAATCAAATGTAAGATCTAAACCCTAATTTGATTCTTAGTATGTTAGATCTAGGGTTTCACAAGTCTTGGATGATTTGCATGTACAATAGAGAAACCTAGATCCAAGCATTAGAGTTTTTGCATGAGCACATAAGATTATTCTTTTGTGTAAAACCCATCAGTGCTATCAGAGCCTTGAATGGTTTTAATTGTATTTGATGCTTTTTGATTATCCAATGCTTGGAATCGGAAAAAAAAAATGGCCACTGCCTGACCAACTTGTCGAGTTGGCTGCTGAACTCGACGAGTTCAGAAGGTTACTCGACGAGTTTAGGCTCAAACTGAGAGATTTTAGGTATTTTTCTTATTCTGTTGTAGGATAACTTCCAAAAGTGTTTTTGATTAATAAAGATCTGATTTTTATTATTTTTTTGCAATTATCGTTGACAAAATAAAAGATAATCTCACATTAATTAAATAATAAATTCTTTATATGATAAAATTTAATTATTTGAATTTTTTGATGAATTATCTTGAAAAGTAAAATGGATTAGGTCAAATTTAGATAATCATTAAATTAATTGTTTAATTTAAATTATTTGCTATTTGATCGTATATGTTTTCAAAAGTTCAAAAACTTGCCCTCAAGTTTTGAAATTTAAAATTTTGATTAAAAGTTTAACTTTGAATTATTTAAATTTCAAACCCTGGAATTTTACAAGTTTAAAAAACAACCCTTATGGTTTTATTAAGTTAACTAAGTGTATAATTAAAAGAGAATTAATAAATCCATAAAGATTTGGTTTACATTTAATTAAATTAAAAGTATAATTTATTAAATTAGACCACCTAGTATTTTAAAAGTGTAAAATACATCATTGTACTATATATATAACATTAAAAGTCTAATACTATATATGTATGAGTAAAGAATCAGTCTTACCGTTAGTAAGCCTCATTCACAAAGTTAGTCTATAAGGGGTGTTTAAGGAAGCGACCCGTAAAATGACTACCATTGGGTATCCACTCTTACCCACCGCACCCTTGACCAGTGGAGGGTCGTTAGCCGAACGGGTTGGATAGGATGCAGCCTTCCATTATAAGTATAATTAATACAAAGTAACTAAATGTTTTTACAAATTCCCAAATCTTAGTTACTTTTGGCAAAATGTGAAATTGTATGCTAATCCATGGAATTACACTTTGTACCCTTGCCGAGACAATTAGTGGAGCATGTGTGGTTAACCGGCACACTAAGTTGGGATTGGCATTAGTAGCGAAGGGTGACTCAATATTTTTTCACAGATCAATGGAGCGTGTGTGGCTAACCAACACATTGATTAGGTGATGGTAACATGAGGGCACCAAGTACATTCGCATGGTTATTCACACCTTATTTGTGATCCTCGGTATCCCAGTCACAAATAAAGGGCATAACCGAGATTAAACATGTCATTGAAAAGTTCAATGAATCTCAAAAGATCTACGTGTTTCAATTCATTTAAAACTTAAAATCTTTTTCGTTTTTCATGGTGGAAATTGGTAAATTGTCATTTACCTACCTTTAAATATTCTGCAACTAGATTACGGCATCCCTCTTCTAGGTTGTAGAGTATTGTGTTGCATCCTAGCCTTGATAATTCATTTGGGTGCTATATCAAGGACTCTTATCAACTAACTTGAATTTTCTCCCATTTTGTAGATGTCAAATAACCATGGTCTTCCTAAATCCGTTGAAGATGATGTTCAACGATTCGATCAAGGAACAAGAGATCATGCTTCACTTCCTCCACCTCCTCCTATTTTTCTCCCTAACCCACGTGAACGAGGGTTTGAAAAGTTAAAACTCATTGAAGCCCTTTTGTCAAGAAAACATGAAGATGGGAAACCTGTGTGTGCACATGTCTTAGAGATGAAGGCACATATTGACAAGTTAAGGATGTTGGGTGTCGAGTTTTTAGGAAACTTGGCTGTTGACTGGGTTCTTCAGTCACTTCCTGACTCATATAGTGAGTTCCTAAGATAGTACTATATGATAGATCACGACATGGCCCTCATTGATTTGACCTATTTGCTTGTTGCTGCTGAATCAGCAATGATTTGGCGCACTGGTTAAGCAAACTTGATTGGTCAATCAAACTCCAAAAATTTAATGGACAGTGGCAATATTGGAAGTCTAGAAGAGGGTAAGATTGTCCCATGTTTTATACCAAATAAGTCCATCTGCTTTTATTGCCAAGAGAAGGGGCATTGGAGACGAAGCTGTCCTGTCTACCTGAGAGATCCAAGAGATGGGAGAGTCAAGACATATGGCTCTACTTCAGGTAAAATCCATTAACTAACTCTATAAGTTCCTATTTTTTGATTCTTAATACATGATGTGATAAGATTGCATTTTGATGTTTTGTAGGATCGAAGAAAAGAGAGCAAGCTTAAGGAAGAAGTGTAATAAATATGATATTGAAGAAATGGATTTCGATCGCATGGATTCGAAGATCGGATTTTTGAGATGCTACTTTAGAGTTAGGATAGATTACTAAGAAATATGTAATAACATAGTTTTCAGTTGAACTGTATCGCAAGGACAAATTTTTCCACAATAAAATAAATTTTGATTTTATCTTATTTCTTTATCCTTGCAATGGTGTGTTTGGAAAATTGATGTTTGTGTATTATCAGCAATGATGGATGTGATTCTTAATTATGTTTTTGTGGTAGTATCGAGAATTTTCAAAATAAGGAAAGATTATCATTGCCCAAGTTTCAATTGGATAGAGACTTGGATCATTCAACTTGGTCTGTGTGATGAATGAGGAACTTTATATTTGGGAAATTCAAGACTAATTCTTTAACAAAGAGTCAAGTGAAGGACTAGGAAAACTGGTATGCAACGTTGTGCACTGATAAAGTCCACCACAAAGAATAATAAAATTATTCGTCATAGTGAATATGGCTATACTTATAAGATGAAGTATATTTCTGAGTTGTTGAAAAAGGTTTCAATGAATGGCAAGACGAATAATAAGAATCAATTAGGCAGAAAGATAAAAGTTTCACCATTCTAAGAAGAAGGTAGAGTAATTTTTATTGTGTTTTATGATTGTCTTAATGATTAAGAACCATATCTCAATTGATCCTCCAAGTAAATCTTAGTGCATTAATATGGCTAAGAAGAGGAATCAAGAATTGTTGAAATGGTTAAATCAAGAAGTCAATCATACTTCGTTCCAATATCGAGTCTTAGAGTTAAGATTGCAACATTCAGTGAAACATCTTTAGTAGGTTTGTAACACTTATCGAATGTGGAATAGAGAAAGTTCTCTTATTCCTGCACATTTGAAATTGGTAAGTTGTGATGTCTTGAAGAAGACAAAGACCAACTAGAACGAATTAAGTAAAGTGTTAGTCTTGATAGGATTTCGCACTAACTCTTGAATATTTTTTTATCAAGGAAAGTTTCTTGATGAGAGAATCTTATATGTCAAGAGGTCAGTGGGAGTCTCAATGGTCTTGAAAAGTTCATGAGCTAATCAAGAGTAAACCTATAGTTAATCACTAACACACGACTTAAGGTTTTCAACCTATCGTGTTGACATAATCTTGTTTTTGTGCCAAATTCGTTTAATTCGATTGTGCATGTGAGTTCTAAGAGTTCTCATTTGAATGCATAAAGGCAAAGCACCCTAATCAATGGAAAGTACATTGATAGGTAAGGGTGAGCTGCTTGACAACCTGGAAGCAATGGTGGGCATTCGTGCTGCCATGAGGCAAGAAATGAAGATTGAACAAGTTAAATCCATATAATTTGGATTTGTCACAAACATTATCTTGTGATTATGATTATGACAAATCCGCATGGATAGGAACACATACACCATAAAATCTAAGTGTCATAAGGTTTCTCTCCTTTCATGAAAATGATTTTGAGGAAACTCTTTCACTAAGAGAGATTTTAAGGAAATGGTTGTTGTGAAGATTGCATTCTCGAATTCGATTATGATTACGACATCCATCTTTATATTCGAATTGCGAGAAATGGCAATTAGTTTGAATAATTAAGACTTATCGCTATAAGTTATGAATTGTTTAGACACACATGTGAGCTGTTTAAGGAAAGGTGTATGAGTTTAAGAAGATTAAATAAAGTCTTATTAAAGCATCAAATATAAGAAATATGAACTTAAGAAATTCAATAAGCATTGTTTTCTGAATACATGTCAAAGCTAGTGGGAGCATAAGTGTTATGTTGGTAAGAAAATAATCATCATGTTAGTGGGAGCATGATTATTATTCTAAGTATTGCAAGCTAGCAATATTAATTATAGAAAACACAAGTTTCACTTTGCAAAGTTGCAAAGGTTGAAAATTCGTTTTGCTATAATTAAGGGAGATAATATTATACTTCATTTCAAAATCTAAAAGCTTAGATTGTGAGATTTTAGTCAAATTTAGTCAAATATATATGAATGTTATGTTGAAATGGTTCAACATAAGGAAATTCTATATATGGAAAGGATAATTGCATTCTTAAAATTTGGTTATGATTACGACATCCCTTTTCATAATCAAAATTGTGAGAACATGACAATTAAATATATATATATATATATATATATATATATATATATATATATATATATATATATATTATAATAGAAGACTGGTCTAGTATCACGCCTTTATGTAAGACATTATGAATCGTTTCCCATACGCTTCGGGTATAGGATCGATTGCATATGCTATAATACATGACCGTTCTGATTTTTCAAATGCCTAGGGCATTAAGAGGGAAAAGGACCAAAAATGGATTTGACTAAAGTGATTAAACAACTGTCAGAGGATGATATGAGGTTCGCTAAGGATTTATCGCTTATGAGTAGTTGGAAGTATAGTATTGGATGCACCATATCGACACTCTTATGAATAGATAAGAATCTATTTACAATGAGTTGTCATATGGCAAATATGGAATGTTTCTATATTAGGGAGTTGGAAATTAAGAGTCTATGTCTAGATTAGAAACTTTGATGCAAGAAGGATGTTCAAAGGAATGTACTTTAAATGTGAGACTCTATTAAGAGCACTTTGTAATTTCATTGGATTAAACCCATGCTCACATGAATCACTTCATGGAATTTCTCACGGGTGATTAGTGAGATGATAATATTGTGTATTCTTGAAACCAAGACATGTGAGTTGTTATTTGTTGGTCAATTGCACATTGATAATAGGTAAACGCACCAATAACTTGGTGTTATAAAACTTATTGTTGTGTGTGACTTGATGAGTAATTGCAAGCGAGAATTTGAGTCAAGGTTTATCCGTTCCTTTTACCCAAAGTGGGATAAAAGTGATATATGTGGGGCCCTCGATGATTTAGTGATGACACCCTAAGCGCTTGGCCAAGCCGGGACTAAGTTGATACGTTCAATTATAGTTTGTTTTCAGTCTTCATAAATCAGAAGTTGGGAAACAATATATAGATACAGAGAATGATTAAAATCCATGTCTTGGTCTATACGATATCTAGAATGGAGGAATACATGATCACTTATCTAAAGGACGCGCTTCTGATCAGATCAGAGTTGACAACAGATTTTATAAGCTACGATTGTTGATCAGATTATGAAGTCAAGCAAAAAATAGTTATTAGACTTATCCAAGTGGGAGACTGTTAGATTAGTGTCTAAGTCCATAACTTTTTGGTATGTACTTGACCCGATTATAAGCATGGTCCTTTTGGGTTGCCTTTACCATAGCAACTTGTAGGATGAATTATAAAGAGATGGAGAGGATTAATTATGATTTATTAATATATTATGGGAATAATATATTAAAAAGAGAAATCATATTATTTAATTAGTATTAATCAAGAATTAATTTTGTGGCTAAAAGAGATTATTTAAATAAAGGGGATTGATATTGTAATTATAAGATAATTGCATAAATGGGCTAATGGACTACATAGAATTTGGAGTGGATGAAATCTACAGGGACACCCATTAGAATTCATCTAAGGCCTCTAAGGAGGGATTCCATGGGTTCCTTAGGGCCTAAGCAGTGAGATTAGGGTTTCCTAGTTGAAAACCCTAATAGCCTACCTATATACAGGACCCCTATAGCCGCAAAACATGGTGACATAATTTTTAAGGGTTTCCATACGTTTTTGTGCCTCTCTTCTCCATCCTTCTTCATTCTTATTGCTAGTGGTGTTTGCGACTCAATTAGAGGTGCAACACTTGAGGCACTAGGATTTCAGAAGTCAAAGATCAAAAGGAATAGATTGTTATTACTACATAACAATCAAAGGTAAGATCTAAACCCTAATTTCATTCATAGTAGGTTAGATCTAGGGTTTCACAAGTCTTGGATGAATTACATGTACAATAGAGAAACCTAGATCCAAGCATTAGGGTTTTTGCATGAGCACATAGGATTGTTCTTTTATGTAAAACCCATCCCAAACTTCCTCCAATATTTCTACCTAATAAGCTTCATCCTTGACCATGTTTTTCTTCTTATCCCTCTTTCACAACATGCAATCATTTGCCATGTAATTTGCTCCATTGCAATAGTGACAGTCAACACTAGAATCTCCTTTCAGCTTTTTCTTAACCTTTACTTTGTCACTTTTTACTTCCTTATTCTCTTCATTTTCTTTCCTGGTAAAACTTCCTTTCAAATCACCAACTTATGACTTTGCATTAAAAGGCGTTTTATAGAATTTCTTCACACGATTGTTTGAATAGAAAGCAAGAACTTCGTCATCATAGTTGACGATCAAACCTTCATCTTCCGAATCATCCTTCTCAGTCACCTCTTTGGCTCTTTCTCAATCTCTCTTCCAGACCCCTTTGACACTAGAGCAAGAGGTCCACCCAGATTGACCTTCGTTTCTTCAGCTATTTCATTTACTTCTAACTCATGTGCTTTCAACACATTGTAGAGATCATTCAGTGAATAATAGTTGAAACATTGTTGTGTCTTTACCATGAGACCAATATTTTGCCACTCTTTGCGAAGTCCCATGATGAATGTAATATTGAACTCCATTGTTGATCTAGTGGTTCGATATCTATTGCACTTGAAAATTAATTCATTAATACGATCATAGTACAATTCCATGATTTCTCATTCTTTCTGCCTAAATTCTCTTAACTCAAGCAGACAATGCTTGACTGATCTGATTTTTTTTTCTTCTCACTACCCTGATACTTCTCCTTCAAGGTGTTCCAAATTGCCTTTGTAGTCTTCCAGCTACATATGTAATTGTATACGATGGGTGGAAGAGCACCTCCGATGTAACATCCTGTTCCGGATTGTTTAGTGATTTAAGGCCCATGGGACTTAATATGAGTATGAGAAGGTTTTGAGTATTTGAAGGAGAAAGGTTTAGGCCCTTTTTGGTTTGGGTAAGGTAGATTGTGTGATAAAAGAGTTTGAGTTGTGCTTTAGAGCCCAAAGGCATTGTTAAAGGCGTTGGTGCGGGCCTTTCATGAATTTTGGATCTGAGTTCGAGTGGGCTTCAGGAGAAATAAAGTTTCTAGAAGTGTGGGGCTTCTCTTTACCTTTTCATGCATATAAGGATCATCGGAAACAGATTTATAATGAAGAAGTTATGGCCTTCGGAAGTTTCATGGTTTCAGGCTTAGCTGAGTATGCTGGGCGTACACAAAGTGTACGACGGGGCGTACTAGTACGTCGGGCGTGCTGACCAGGATGATCGCGAATGTTCTTCGGAGTACGTTGTGCATACGCTAATCAGAAATGAACCCTATTTTAGGGTCTTGGACCCTATTTAAGCTCCTTATCTCATATCCTAACCCTGATATCTTCAGCCTCCATCCCTTTAAACTTTAGAAATCAACCCTAAGCCTCCATTGGAGTGATTATTGAGATTTTTGGTGATTTAGTGAAGTTTTTGGTGTTTATTATGGAAGAAGGAGTTCCTTGAGGAAATATTTCTTGGCTTGAAGCTTGTGGATCCAAGCCCTAATCATATTGATCTAGCTCCAGAAAGCATAAAGTTTGAATCTTGGTGGCTTTCTTATGTGGATCTAGAAGGGTGATGACTTGTTATGTTTTTCCTTGGAAGAAGAAGGAGCCTTGAAAGAGAATAGCTTGAGCATCTAGCTTTTGGATCTGAGTTATACACTTGTTGGTGCATCTTCCATAGGTATCAAGTGCGAAACTTGCTCATTGTTGTGTTAGTTCTTGTTTTGAGTCCATTTTTAGGGGTTTATGTCCCAAGATTGGAACTTTGTGAGTTTGGTGAGCTCCAGAGCAAATATCTTGTCCTTTTAAGTGTATTGGGTTGCCTTGTTTCATAAAAATGAGAACTTGGTCGTTTAGTGTGACAACCCAAAATTTCTTCCGTTGTTTTTAACCCACCTCTGTTAATAAAATTTGATTTTTATTAAATTTTCCGTCAACTTCTTGGGTTAAGTAATTAACTAAGGTTATAGTTATAATTACATACGAGTTGGAAAAACTAAAAACCGCACGAAAAACTCACGTTTCCTCGAAAAACAAACGAGTTCACGGCCAAGACGAGTTTACGGCCGTAAACTCGTGTACGACTGTATACCCGTTTTAGGTCGGTGTTAGGTGGACCCCACCACCGACCATACCCCTGACCTATAAATACAGGACCCCCACCCTCATTTGAACCTTCGTGGCCGGAAACACTCACTTTCTCTCTCTAAACCTCTTGATTGTAAACACCATAAAGCCCTTCTTTCACCCGAAAAACACTGGGAATCATCACCTAGGGCTATTTGGGAACATCTAGAACACCTTTTCGTCAAAACAAGCAACCTTGTTCTTGAGTTTACAGCCGTAATTCCCCAAACCTTCAAAAGCCGCAAACTTAGTTCACGGCCATAAACCCTGATCACGGCCGTAAACCTTGTTCTCGGCTGTAAACTCCATCCACGTCCGTAAACCCCATTCATGGTC
This sequence comes from Lactuca saligna, assembly GCF_052625555.1. Lineage (NCBI taxonomy): Eukaryota > Viridiplantae > Streptophyta > Magnoliopsida > Asterales > Asteraceae > Lactuca > Lactuca saligna. Next base: position 186,914,438 of record NC_136417.1, on the reverse strand, counting down.
ATAAACAGCTCCTTGGTCGTTGAAAGCCTGTTTTCCTTGATTCAACCAAGTCCTGGTAACATTCCTTAACTGAATCCAAGTGTTTATCTGACACTTTATATAACGAAATCGCTAATTTAGATACATATATGTATTTATTGATATTCGGATTCCGTTAAGTGCCACGTGTGTCGACTCAAGGATCTTCCAGTTCAATCCTTTGTGACCAAAAAGCTGTGAGTTCATACCCCTACGCTTTTATAGTTTTTAAAACGTTTTCATGGGGGAATACAAGCCAAACATAACGGTTTTTCACAAGTTAAAAACTGATGCAATTACAACGGTTTTACATCAAGCATTTAGATACTTTATCCCTTTTGTAATATGCAGAGTATAAGGGACGTTTTCTAAACATAATTGCATAGTTTTCATAACAGTACAAGAACATAACATACTAGTCAAACTATAATAGGTATAGTTTGGGGAGTTCATCACTGGTTTTATAGATTCAAACTACGTACAAGGTCAAACATATAAACTAATACAGGTTTAGTTTATCCAAAACGCATGTAGAAAACAAGAGTATTTTACTAGATAATTACCTTGCGTATAATTATTTATACTCTACAATGTATACAAATGATTTCGAACACAAGAACAATAGAACAACACGTAAACCAGTTAATACATGATTGTGAGACCTTCTTCATAGTACCCTTTGGGGTACTGGTAAGTCCTCCACTTTTAGTATAACCAGAGTCTCCTGGAGGGAGAGCGTGAGATTTGTGAGTAGATCTATCCGGGATCGTCAATCCCACACCTGAACTGTTAGTTACAGTTAGGCAGGCATGCCCGGGGTGACAGATTTTGTAACATTCGACGCTTGAAGAAACGTCATGGAGGTCATTAGTCATATTAGCATGGTTATATGAACTCAAAATAGTAGAAACTAACCTTTTTTTACAGGATTTTCATTCTTCAATAGTTTTATTTTAAATAGTAAGACTACTTACCTACTACACTGGAGGGTATTCCAGGGACACAACCTTTGGTTTAATTTTAAGTAATAAAACTACTTTACATACTGGCGGTAGCAAGGGTTTTCAAATAGAACATGACTTACATACTAGCGGTAGCCAGGGTTTTCGAAATAGAACATACTAACTTGCTTGTGGTTGCTAGGATTTTCAAACAGAACATACTTTACATACTGGCAATGAGCAGGGTTTAAATACGCACGATATTTTACTTATAATGAAAAGAAATCATTTATACAAACTCAGTGACTACTTTTCAATACAAAAACATGCTTATGAACTCACCAACTTTATACTGATACGTTTTCAAAACCGCTCGTATTCTCAGGACAATGATAGACAGGTACCCTTGTCAACTTCTGGGAGAAGACCGAGCATTTTGGAGTCTCGTATCTTACTATTATCATATATTGTTATGTACAAACTATGTTTTCAAAAAAATGTAAATATTCATATTGAAATTTAATGGTTGTGTTTACTTTGATTACTATGATACGATTGTTGTGATAGTACGTATGACGTCACCCGCCCCAAGATGTTTCCGCCGTTATTTTTAACGGTTCGGGGGTGTAACATTTAGAACTCCTCATGCATGTGTTAAGATGAGTAAAGAGAGTCTTAATGGTTATTTTTGAAATTTGGGTACCATTACGACATGCAAACTGATAAAGTCGCCAAATTTATCCGTTAGGAGCTTGTAGCAAAGCTTCCCTGAGGTCTAGATGCTTTGGGCTGAAGTGGTTAAGTTGAAAATGAAGTTTCTGGACCTAAGCATTACGCCCTGCGTAAGTCTAGTACACCCCGCGTACTGGACTAAGTCCCCCGATCGGGATTGGCGTGTACGCTGAGCGTACCAAGGAAGGTATGCTCCGCGTAGTCTCGTTGTTAGCTTTTTGGGCTAAATCTCATATTCGGCCTTAAGCGTTGGGCCTGGAATTTGGGCTTGTTGTATTACAGATTTGGACCATAGGAATATATATATATATATATATATATATATGTGTGTGTGTGTGTGTGTGTGTGTGTGCCTTGGGGACCTTGTGTTGGGCTTGCCTCTTGGACTTGAGGGTTGGGCCTTCAGAGAGCTCATTTATCACTGGCCTTGGTGGGCCCAATGGGTTTTGGTTATTGATGGGCTGGTTAGTGGACTAGCTTTAGACCTAATGAGTGAGGGTTTGGTCGTAGATCTTAATTGGGTTAATTGTGGGTTTGGCTCAGAGTTAGAGGCTAGTGCGCAGCAGCAGCGTTTGTAGGAGTTGTTCATCATCCGAGGTAAGTCTTCTCACTACACTTTACCTCGAGTAGTAATTCTTTTGTGACCGGAGGGTCTTATGTGTTTATATTGAGTACTGTGATATCCTGCATTATGTCTATGTAATTTATGTTGTGTATTATTCTGAGCTTACAAAATTAGGACAATAGTGTCCACAGAGTTAGGACCAGAGGGTCCACAGAGTTAGGACCAGAGGGTCCATTAGAGTTGTCGAATCGGAGGGTCTCACTGAGACACATTGATCGGAGGGTCTTACAAAGTTATAGCCTCGAGTGGCTAATGAATGTATGTGGTACATGTGTTTCAGGTTCTCTGAGGATCACGGGAGGCGTCGGCTTTATTATACACACCAAAGAATGAGTTATGCTTTAAGGATCCTGGTTATTAAATGAACGATTATGGAGTTGCATTTGTAAATTAAATAAATGGGATTTTGTGAATTGTGATATGAGAATTATGTGATTTCAAAATGAAAATTTTGTTTGAAAATTTATGGTGTTACAAGTTGGTATCAGATCCTTGGTTTGTGGGATTCGGATGCAGCTTCGAGTATATCTGGACTCAAACTAAGGATTTGAGAAATAAATTTCAAAAGAAATGATTTTAAAAAAACGAGCAAGAGTTTCTAAAAGAAAAACGAAAAGGAGCAGTGTGTACAATCAGCCAGAGCCCGAATGGTGATTTCCCAAAATACCCTTACTTATCCGTGTTATTAGTTATTATTGAGATATTAGTGATCCATGCTAGAAGATAGGCTAGGTATTTCATATTTTAGGGCTAGAGTTACCTGATTTGTGACGCCTTAGCCTAGGAATTTTTCTATCTGTGATGTGCTTTGAGTATGTGCTGAGTAAGAGTATCCAGCAAGAATCTTTGAGATAGAACTTTGAGTAGAGGAGTAATCTAGGAGAGATACCTAGTCGAGCATTGGAGGAGCCTATTGAGAGATTAGTTAGATACCTGCAAGGGGTAAAGTTGCTTGAGTTTGGTTATACCTTTTGAGTGTGAGTAGAGCAAGTGGAGTTGTAACCTAGAGTGGTTTTACATGTTGGTAGAGATCATTCAATGCCTGAATGCTGCTTGCTCCGTGCTTTGTGGAACCTTTGATGATGGGAGTCAACTACTGAGTGAATATGTCGATATTCAGGAGGTAGATGACTGGCATCATAAGGAGTTCTTTAGCAGCTGATGGCAGAGAAGTGAGAGAACGTAGAAAGAGCCTAGGGAGTGACCTTAGCTAGATGAGTATGTTGATGGAGGAGAGTATTCGCTGGGGAGCGACCAAGTTTAACAAGATTGGTGATCGAAAAGGTTGAGCAGCTACTTAGGAAATCTGGGAAGATTCGTGTGGAAAGTAGGGGTAGAAGTGGCAGGTAGTATGGGACCATACTACTGAAAGCAGAGGACCCGTACTCGAAACAAGGAGAATTCCAGAGGTTCTAAGTAGCAGATTGAGAGGAGATAACATGGTTCGGGTGCCATGATTCGTAGCAGATCGAGAGGTGATCACATGGTTTGAGTACCATGATTCGTGGCGGTTAGTGCTTCTGGTTTTACCAATTATCACGTTGTGATTGATTAGAGTGAGATCAGATGTGATAGAGTTTAGGGCCAGAGGTCCATATCGAACGAGTTTCAATGGAGAATACCTTGAGAAGGAAATCAAGTTAGTTTCCAAGAGATTTTTGGTGAGATGCCAGTTGGAGTCCCAAGACTCAAGGATGAGTAAAGATGATGCTTATTGGAGGATCGCGGTCTGAGTTGAGCAATCGACTGATAGATGAGGCACCACCTTAGGTGGCAAGAGTTGCGTTGTCCCCGTTTCCTTGGAGAATCAACAGAGATAACGAGCTTCTAGTTTTAGAGTTTGGAGGTAAACCCTATGGGGTAGCATAGGGTTGTAACCTTTTCACCAGAGTATTTAGGTAGTATGTTTGCTGTGAGGTATTTCTTATACCATGAAAGAGTCTTTAATGGGACTAGGATCAAATAGGACAAGGAGAAGCCTTGTTGAGGGAGGCATAATTTTAGCAGCAAGTTCCAGATTATTAAGAGGAGTATATTGCGGCGGTGACCCTTGTTGTCTATATTGTGTATCGAATGAGAGAGTGAGGTCTCTTGCTTTTATGATGATCCCCGCGTTTGGAGGCTGGTTGGGGAATCGGAGACGAGGTGCGTGATAGTGCATTGTTTCTAGATTGAGAGTCAGATCTATTTCGGAATAGTAGGGTATCCGGCGGTGTATCGGTCTGAGGCGTTGAGAGGACTAGAGGCAGTCACGTTGGGAGGATTCTAAGATTTTTGTCTGAGTTACGGGATATTTGGAGATTGTTTGGTTTCCATCGGGAAGATCATTGAGTGATTGTGTGGTACATTCCAAAAGTCAAGTGTGATGTACCTGGTGAAACAGTCTATGGAGTAGATTGTTGGTATGCCAATTGGTGATGATTTGAACCTTGAGTGGGGGAGATCTGAGTATTTTATTGAGGGGATCAGTGATCCGTTCAAGTGCAATTAGAGAAATGGTTATGGAGATCTACGGTGTGAGCACATGAGACCTGGGTTATTGGTGGATGTGGAGAGGTGCAAGGTGAGATGATGTATGTGTATGTGCTTAAGAAAGGATGAGTGAATCCACAACATGTGGCTGTTGGGTCAGAGAATTTATGGTGGCTAGGGATTTTTCGGGTTTGTAAATGTTGAGTTCGAGACGGTTGGGTCGCTGAGTTCAGGGTGCAATAGCTGAGATTTGCGGGTATAGGTATAGATTGTGATCTATACTCCAGGAGGTACAGCAGTTGATTTATCAACCAATTTTAGAGTCGGTATGAGTAGTCTCGTATGGGTGGTGATCAATAGAGGATGGAGCTTCGGATTTTCGCCAACATGTTTTCAGTCATTGATGATTCCTCCGTGTTTTAAATTGTAAGATGGGAGCATTTCGAGGTTTTGAGTTGTGTGAGTGGAGAATCAGTGGTTAAGGCAAGACATCGTGAGATGTTGTGATGGTGTACTGAGATACCCATGTATGTAGTCCTAATTTTGGTCATGTTGGGGCTCGAATTGTGAGATGGCAAGCGGAGTACCGAGAGACTTTGTTCCAGTAAGAACCCATCAGTTAAGTGTTGCTGAAGTAGGTCTGTCTAAGGGCGTATTTGTGCTGAGAAAAATGCCTTGCCTATGAGAACTTACATCAGGAGTGATGGTGATTATGCTGAGTGGGTGTAAGCACCTATCTATATTGAGATGCGGAGCATGAGTTGGTGAACTCAGTGTAGTGATGCCTTGACGATGATATTATGGGGTACTAAGAGAACAAGTGGATCCGGGTGGAAGTAATCGCTTGGGATTATCAAGAGAAACTATGGAATGAGCCAATGGTGAGTCAGTGAATGAGAGAGTGTTGTAAGACTACGGGGAGCCGTAGCTGTTGGATTAGTGTCTAAGCCCGTAACTATATTTGGTATGTACTTGACCCGGTTGTGCATGGTCCTTTTGGGTTGCCTTCACCAAAGCAACTTGACAAGGTAATTTATGGAGGGAGATGATATTATGATTTATTAATATATTATATAATTAATATATTAAAAGGGAAATCATATTATTTAATTAATATTAGTCATAAATTAATTAGGAATCAATTTGGTGGCTAAAAGAGATTAATTAAATATAGGGGCTTAAATTGTCAAATGTGTGATAGTTGGATTTTGGGCTGGGAAACCTAATTGATTAAAGGGAGAACGAAATTATGATGAGATTCCATCAAAATTTTGTCCATAGGCCCTATTCCAGAAGGTTTCATGACTGCTTGGTGATTAAGCTGTCCATTAGGGTTTTGACTGAAACCCCAGCAGCCAACAGTATAAATAAGACCCCTAGCCTTCAATTTTTGGTACTTGCTTCCAAGGAAACCCTAGGGCCGAAATTTAGAGCTTCCTCCCTCCTTTCATAATAGCCTTCTTGCTTCTTGGTGTTTGTAAGCCATTAGAGGAGTTACATTTGTGACTCTAAGTTCCACAAAGAAGAAAGATCAAGCATTCTCAAAGAGGTAATCATCTAGATCTGATATTTCATGTTAATTTTTGATTTATATATGCTAGATCTAGGGTTTCAAATCTTGGATGAATTGCATTTATAATAGAGAAATCTAGATCCAAGTTTTATGGTTTGCATGAGCACATAGGAAAGTTCATGTGTATCAAATCCATCAGTGGTATTAGAGACTTGATTGGCTTCTGTTGTATGTGATGCAATGATCGTTTGTTAACTGACAAAATCGTTTTTTTTCCTCTGCCCGACTCGACTCGGCAAGTCACTAGTTGGACTCGGTGAGTCGACCCAACTCCGCGAGTTCGGTCATCAAACAGAGGAAAACTCGGGATTTTATGCTATTTTGCTAAATGATAATTGCCAAAATCGGTTTTGAATGATAAAATTTGAATTTTATTATTTTTATGAGATTCTCCTTACCAAAACAAAAGATAACTACCAATTAGTTGAATAATAAATTCCTTATATGATAAAATTTGATTATTTGAATTAATTGATCTATTATCTACAGGTGAAATATAGATAATCACTAACTTAATTGTTTAATTTAAATTATTTGTTATTTGATCCTTTATGTCTTGAAAAGTTCATTACCTGCCCTCAAGTCTTGAAATTTAAATTTTGATTAAAAGTTTAATTTTGAATAATTTAAATTTCAAACCTTTAGAATTTTACAAGTTAAAAATTCAACCTTATACTTTATTTATTATAAGATTAATATATATATATATATATATATATATATATATATATATATATATATATATATATATATATATATATAAGAATAAGCTAGTCTTATCGCTAGTAGGCCTCGTTCACGAAGTCAATGTATAAGGGGGTTATAAGGTTGATGCCTATAAAATGGCGCTTAATGGGTGTCCACTCTCACCCACCGCTTCCTTGATTGATGGATGGTCGTTAGCCGAACAGATAGGATAGGGAATTTAATTCCTTATTATAAGTATAATGAATATTACAAGTAACTAAATGTTTTTTAAATTCCCAATCTTAGTTACTTTAGGTTAAAATGTGAAAATGATGCTATTCCATGGAATTACACTTCGTACCCTTGTCAAGCGTTAGTGGAGCGCGTGTGGTTAACCGGCACACTAATTTGGGGTTGACATTGGTAGCGAAGGGTGGCTCGATGTTTATCATAGATCAATGGAGCGTGTGTGGCTAACCGGCACATTGATTAGGTGATAGTGACATTGAGTGCACCATGTTGATTCGCATGGTTATTCACACCTTGTTTGTGATCCTCGGTATCCCAGTCACAAACTTGAAGGGCATATCGAGATTGAAACATGCCATTGAAAAGTTCAATGAATCTCAAAGATCTAGGAGTTTTTCAAAACATTTAAAACATAATCTTCTTTTGTTTTTCATGGTGGAAAATTAGTGAATCGTCATTCACTTACCTTAAAATTATTTGATTTTTGATTACGGCATCCCTTTTCTAAGTTGTAAATAATGTTGTTGGATCCTAGCCCTAATTTCTCATTTGGGTGATTAAATGGGGATTCATTCTAATCAAACTTGTCGTTTTCTATTTTCAGATGTCTAACGCAAACAAGAACAACGCTCTTGCGGCTACTGGTGGATTCTCACTCATGAATTTGTGTGGTAAAGTGATCTTTAATGGAAACAACTTCAACGAGTGGATCTGAAACATTCGAATGATCACTCGCTACGAGGACAAGGAGTATGTCCTCGATGATAATCCTGAAAAGATCAATCCAGACATTACCATTGCTGAAGAAATCGCTGCCTTTGAGGCACATGAACGTGATGCTACGAAGGTTCATTGCACCATGCTCGTGACTATGAATGCAGAACTCCAAAAGTCCTACGAGGACATGTATCCATTCGAGATGCATCAAAATTTATTGGATAGGTACCACCAAAGCGTGAGGCAAGAGCGATATGAGATCATCACTAACATGATCACCGCTAGGATGGGGAGTGGAGAATCCCTAACCTCGCATCTGCAGAAGATGCAGAGGTATGTTGATCGTCTTCTAAAGTTAAATGTTAACTTTGATGAGGATTTAGCTATCGACATCATCCTCCACTCCTTTCCTCCATGCTATAACCAGTTCAGAATGACCTACCACATGAACAAAGAAGAGGTCACTTTGAGCAAGCTTCAATGGTTGTTGAGGACTGCTGAGAGCAACCTAAAGGATAAATTTGTTGCATTAATTCCTACTGATTTGGCCCATGTATTAGCAATTAGGCAAGGAGAGGGTAAGAAAAGGAAGGCTCATTCTAAGAGCCACCAAAAGGGAAAGTCCCAAGATGGTTCCTCTTCTAGTGGGACCAAAGTTGGTTCCATTAAACCATCTTATGACCCTAAGAATGCAAATTGCTTTTAATACCATGAAAAGGGCCACTGGAAACGAAGTTGCCCTAAATATCTGCAAGATATTAAGGATGGGAAGATAAAGCCTACCTCCGCACGTATGTATTCAATTAAATCTAATAACTCATCACTTTTCACTTCATGGGTTATTGATACTGGATGTGGTTTCCACATTTGTTCTGATTTGCAGGGCCTAAGAAAAAGTAGGGAAGTGGAGCATGGGAGGATAAACTTGGTCATGGGAAACATAAGATCGTCACCTGTCACCGATTGGAGTTTATTCGTTAGTGTTGAGTAATGGGTTAGGGTTAGATTTAAACAATTGTTGCTATTCACCAGATTTGGCAAGAAACATCATTATTTTCATGGATTATATAGACAAGGGTTTAGATATTCATTTGAAAATAGTAATGGTTCTATTAATGTTTATCTTTATGGTGTTTTCTATTTTAATGCACTACCTTGTGATGGAATATATAAATCTGTGTTGGTTGTAGACAACTTAGGAAATGATGTGTTGAATATTGATTCGTCCAATAGTTTGGATAAAGCATGCTTGTGGCATTGTCGCCTTGGCCATGTCAACAAGAAACGCATAACCCAACTCCAAAAGGATGGAGTGTTGGAGTCATTCAACCTTAGGGATGATGACCATGTGAGTCTTGTTTACTTGGGAAGATGACCAAGTCACCCTTTACTAGCACTTGTGTAAGGGGTGAGGGTCTATTGGATCTCATACATAAAAATGTATGTTGGCCTTTTAGATCCACCATAAGGGATGCTTGTCGCTTCTACGTGACTTTTACAAATGATTATAGCAGATATGGATATATTTACTTAATAAAGCAAAAGTCGAAAACCTTTGAAAAGTTCAAAGAGCTTAAGAATGAAGTGGAGAATCAGCTGGGCAGGAAAATCAATATCATTCGATATGATCGAGGAGGAGAGTACCTAAGTCTTGAGTTTCACAACTATCTAAAGGAATGCAGAATTGTTTCGCAATTGACGCCTCTTAGGACGCCACAATTGAATGGTATGGCTGAGAGATGTAATCAGATCTTGTTGGACATAGTTCGTTCCATGATGAGTCGGACTTCGTTACCAATAGCTTTTGGGGGTATGCCTTAGAGACTGCCACCCATATCCCTAACCTAGTTCCTACGAAAAAGGTTGCCAAAACACCTCACAAGATGTGGACAGGGAAAGCTCCCTCGTTGGCACATATCAAGGTTTGGGGTTACGAGGCTCTCGTAAGACAAGAGACTCACGACAAGCTTGAACCTCGTAGTGAGCGATGTATTTTCATCAGCTACCCGCACAAGTCATTCTGATATATCTTCTATAGACCGAGTAACAATGTTGTCTTCATTGTGAGGAGAGGGGTTTTCCGAGAGAGAGAGAGAGAGAGAGAGAGAACTCATAAGCCAAGGGGACAGTGGGAGGCAAATCGATCTTAAAAAGATTCAAGATTCAAGTGATGAAGGAACCTCTAACACTGGCGATCAACTTGAGGAGGAAACTCCTGTTGAAACTGTTGACGAGTCCTTACCTCTTAGAAGTTCCAGTAGGGCTAGTGTTCCACCCCAGTTGTATGGATTCCATATTACTACTGAAGGGGATACGTTTATTAGTGATAGTACAACTAGTAAATTTGGACGAACCTAGCAGCTACAAGGAAGCCATGACAGGCCCGAAGTCTGCTAAATGGAAAGAGGCAATGGACAGTGAGATTCAGTCTATGTACGACAACCAAGTTTGGAATTTGGTTGATAATGTACCAGGTTGTAAGACGGTCGGGTGTAAGTAGATCTTCAAGAAGAAGACGGACATGGATGGGAAAGTACACACTTATAAAGCACGATTGGTTGTGAAGGCCTTTACTCAAACCCCAGGAGTTGACTATGATGAGACCTTTTCACCAGTCGAGAAAATAAAGTCTATTAGGGTGATACTCGCAATAGCTGCATTTCATGACTATGAAATATGGCAGATGGATGTTAAAACTGCTTTCCTTAATGGGAAGTTGGTTGAGTATGTTTACATGAATCAACCAGAGGGTTTTGTCAATGCGAATCACCCCAATAGAGTGTGCAAGGTTGAGAAATCCATTTATGGATTAAAGCAAGCGTCTCGCAGATGGAATCTTTGTTTCGACGATAAGGTCAAAGAGTTTGGTTTTCTTCAAAGCGAAGATGATTCATGTGTTATGTCAAAGCCAGTGGGAGTATAGTGAGCTTCCTCGTATTGTATGTCGATGACATACTACTCATAGGAAACAACGTCCTAACCTTGCAGGAAGTCAAGTCCTAGCATGGGAAGTGCTTCGCTATGAAGGACCTCAGAGAAGCTGCGTATATTATGGGAATAAGGATAGTAAGAAACGAGAGTAAGAGACTGATAGGACTCAGTCCGAATACATGCTTGGATAAGGTACTAAAATGTTTTAGTATGGAAAATTCCAAGAAAAGGGAGTTGCCAATCTAAAGTAATACCAAGCTGAGTAAGACTCAGAGCCCGAGTATAGACGCATAGATAGTTGAGATGAGATGAGTACCTTACACTTCCGCAGTTGGCTCAATCATGTATGTTATGACTTGTACTCGCCCTGATGTGGCCTTCGCTTTAAGCATGGTCAGCAGATATCAGGGAAACCCTAGTAGAGCTCATTGGACTGCAGTTAAGAATATTCTTAAGTACCTTCGGAGGACCAAGGAATGGTTTCTAGTCTTTGGTGGGAGTGATGACTTAAGGGTACGAGGGTACAGTGACACTAGTTTTCAGACGGGTCGGGATAATTACCGATTGTAGTCTGGCTGGGTCTTTACCCTTAACGGAGGAGCAGTGACTTGGAAAAGTTCCAAGCAGGAGACGGTAGCTGATTCAACGTGTGAATCAAAGTACATTGCAGCGAGTGAAGCATCAAAGGAGGCAATATGGTTGAAGAACTTCATTGGAGACCTTGGAGTTTTTTCATCCATAAAGGAGCCTATGGAGATTTTCGCTGATAATGAAGGTGCGGTTGCCTTGACCAAGGAACCAAGGGATCATGGTAGGTCTAGACATATCGACAGAAAATATCACTTCATTAGACATCGGGTAGAAGAAGGACTCCTCGTAGTAAAGAGGGTATCATCAGAAGATAACCCAACAGATCCGCTTACAAAGGGACTGAGTAGGGTTAAGCACTTGCAACATGCAAGGAGCATTGGGCTGAAGGACGATATAAGTTTAGATTAGATAGATAGGAAATGTGTAATAGATTATTTGTACTTGACATTTGATGAATAAATAAAGGTGTGTTGTTTATGAGTAATGCTACTATCTTGTGTTGATTATTTATCTATTGTTTCAGTTTTGCATGTTTTGACTTCCTGAATAATAAGATTATTCAAACGGTCCACATTCGCTCATATGTTGGAAGTAGATATGAAAAAAGACTGTCATGAATTTGTTTGTAGATTGTCTAAAGGGTTTTAGGCATGGAAAAGGTTTGCTGCAAAGTTCATGAGTGCTTATGAATTATGATTTGAGCATTGGAATAAACTCGCGCTTGCTGGTATCACTTCATGGAATTTACCACAAGTGATCGCAAGACGATAATATCTTATAGTCTTAAAAACTTAGAGATATGGTTATTGTTTGCTGGTTAGTTATACATTGATGATGTGTAAATGCATCAGTAACTTGATGTTCTAAAACACATTGGTTTGACTTATGTGTCGAGCCCGATCAAGACAAAGTTGATATGTTCAACGAAGTTCTATGTCAAACAAATCAGAGATTGAGGAACAATGTGCTGAAACATAAGTATGACTATGTTCCATGTGATTGTCAGCATGATATCTAGAACAGAGGATTATACGATCCCTTATCTAAATGACGTGATTTTGATCAGAGTTGACAACAACGTATAAGAGCTAGGATTGCTAACCGGATCCTGAAGTCATATGTGAGATATAGTTATCAGATTTATCCAAGTGGGAGATTATTGGATTAGTGTCTAAGTCCATAACTATATTTGGTATGCACTTGACCTGGTTGTGCATGGATCTTTTGGGTTGCCTTCACCAAAGCAACTTGACAAGGTAATTTATGGAGAGAGATGATATTATGATTTATTCATATATTATATAATTAATATTTTAAAAGGGAAATCATATTATTTAATTAATATTATTCTTAAATTAATTAGGAATTAATTTGGTGGCTAAAAGAGATTAATTAAATATAGGGGCTTAAACTGTCAAATGTGTGATAGTTGGATTTTGGGCTGGGAAACCTAATTGATTAAAGGGAGAACGAAATTATGATGAGATTCCATCAAAATTTCGTCTATAGGCCCTATTCTAGAAGGTTCCATGGGTTGCTTGGTGATTAAGTTGTCCATTAGGGTTTTGACTGAAACCCTAGCAGCCAACAGTATAAATAAGACCCCTAGCCTTAAATTTTCAGTACTTGCTTCCAAGGAAACCCTAGGGCCGAAATTTAGAGCTTCCTTCCTCCTCTCATAATAGCCTTCTTGCTTCTTGGTATTTGTAATCCATTAGAGGAGTTACACTTGTGACTCTAAGCTCCACAAAGAAGAAAGATCAAGCATTCTCAAAGAGGTAATTATCTAGATCTGATATTTCCTGTTAATTTTTGATTTATATATGCTAGATATAGGGTTTCAAATCTTGGATGAATTGCATGTACAATAGAGAAACCTAGATCCAAGTTTTAGGGTTTGATGAGCACATAGGAAAGTTCTTGTGTATAATACCCATCAGTAGCATCCATGAGTTAGTGGGAAAAGGTGTCGCGGTAGCCGTAGTACTCACTAGTCAGCGAGAGAGTGTCGTGATACTGCAGGGAGCCATAGTACTACTGGTTAGTGAGAGGGTGTCGTAATCCTTCCGGGAGCTGTAGCACTCAGTAGTCGATAAGAGTGAATATTGTTCTGCGGGGAACTTTAGTATTCACTAGTCAGAGTATGACACAGAGGAGTTCTTAGGCTGGGGTAGTTTTATCGCTTAAGTCTTCGGGAACCTGGTTGCCAGACCATGGGTGAGTCCGGGGTCTCTATGACGGTTGGAATTGTTATATCTCGTGTTGAGGAGGGATTGTCGTTAATCGGAAGGGATTGGAGAAGTAATGTATACGAAAATTTTCGGATCTCAGGTTTTGAGTTGAGTATCAGATCAGATATGAGTAGTTCCAATTTTGCTGTTAAACTAGAATCTCGAGTTCAAGTTTGGCTCTTTTTGAGCATTGGGTAGGCATGATGAGATTCCAAATTTTCAAAGGGATCTCAGTTTGGGTGGTAATGGTTTCCATATGATGTTTTTAGACCAGAGTAGGGCGGTTTGTTGGTTGGGAAGGACCACAGATGCATGGAACTAGTAAGTGGTAGACGATAGAGCTCGGAGGTGAGGCGACATCAGATGGGTTGAAATATTCGCTTGAGGTAAAGTAAACTTCGTGACTTTGTGTGTCATATGATGGGCTGAGATAGCTGTTTTGAAAAGGAGGGTTGTAAAGTCATTTTATTTGGTGTGCAAGGGGTAGCCCTTGGAGGTTCAACCGTTGGGTCGGGAGCTGACCTGGTACTTAGAGTTGGAAGTGTTTTATCCGAGTATGTTATTCGATGAGAAACTATCATGGTGATGTTCTGTATGGGCTGTCTGTCGGGGAGACAGACCACTATAGTTTCCAATTTTGGAGAGTTAGAGCATGTACTTCCACGAAAAAGGGGTCCGTCCTTCTTTGGGTTGGGAATTTCTATTTGGTTCGGATGTCTTAGGAGAGGGATCATTGAATGTTAAGAGATTTTCCGGTTGTGCTTCTCAAGTTTTTGTTTCGATCTATGTGAAGATAAAGAATGATTTCGAGGGAGAAATCTAATTTAAGTGGGGGAGAATTGTAACATCCTGTTCATGATTGTTTTGTGATTTAAGGCCCATAGGCCTTAATCCGAGTATGAGAAGGTTTTGAGTCTTTGAAGGAGAAAGGTTTAGGCCCTTTTGGGATATGAGTAAGGTAGGTTGTGAGATAAAAGAGTTCGGGTTGTGCTTTAGAGCCCAAAGGCATTGTTAAAGGCACTGGTATGGGCTTTTCATGAATCTTAGATGTGAGTTCGAGTGGGCTTCAGGAGGAATAAAGTTGATATAAGTGTGGGGCTTCTCTTTAACTTTTCATGGATATAAGGATCGTCGGAAACGGATTTCTAACGAACAAGTTATGTCCATCGGAAGTTTCATGGTTTCAGGCTTAGCCGAGTACGTTGGGCGTACACAAAGCGTACGTGGGGTGTACTAGTACGTTGTGCATACTGACCAGGATGATCGCGAATGTTCTTCGGAGTATGTTGGGCGTACCATATGTACGTTGGGCGTACGCTAATCAGACCTGAACCCTATTTTAGGGTCTTGGACCCTATTTAAGCTCCTTATCTCATATCCTAACCCTAATATCTTCAGCCTCCATCCCACTAAACCCTAGAAATCGACCCTAAGCCTCCATTGGAGTGATTCTTGAGCTTTTTGGTGATTTAGTGAAGTTTTTGGTGCTTATTGTGGAATAAGGAGTTCCTTGAGGAAGCATTGCTTGGATTGGAGCTTGTGGATCCAAGCCCTAATCATATTGATCTAACTCCAGAAAGCATAAAGTTTGAATCTTGGTGGCTTTCTTAGGTGGATCTAGAAAGGTGATAACTTGTTATGTTTGTCCTTGGAAGAAAAAGGAGCCTTGAAAAAGAATAGCTTGAGCATCTATCTTTTGGATCTGATTTATACACTTGTTGGTGCATCTTCCATAGGTATCAAGTTCGAAACTTGCTCATTGTTGTGCTAGTTCTTGTTTTCAGTCCATTTTTAGGGTTTTATGTCCCAAGATTGGAACTTTGTGAGTTTGGTGAGCTCCAAAGCAAATCTCCTTCCCTTTTAAGTGTATTGGGTTGCCTTGATTCATAAAAATGAGAACTTGGTCATTTAGAACTCCTCATGCATGTGTTAAGATGAGTAAAGAGAGTCTTAATGGTTATTTTTGAAAGTTGGGTCCCATTAAGACATGCAAACTAATAAGGTCGCCAACTTTATCAGTTAAGAGCTTGTAGCAAAGCTTCCCTGAGGTCTGGATGCTTTGGGCTGAAGTGGTTAGCTCGAAAATGGAGTTTTTGGACCTGAGCATTACGTCCCGCATAAGTCTAGTACACCCCGCATACTGGATTGAGTCTCCTGATCGAGATTGGCGTGTACGTTGAGCATACCAAGGGAGGTATGCTCCACGTAGTCTCGCTGTGAGCTTTTTAGGCTAAATCCCATATTAGGCCTTAAGCGTTAGGACTGGAGTTTGGGCTTGTTGTATTAGAGATTTGGACTAGAGGAATGTATATATGTGTTCCTTGGGGCCCTTGTGTTGGGCTTGCCTCTTGGACTTGAGGGTTGGGCCTTAGGAGAGCTCATTTATTATTGGGCCTTGGTGGTCTTAATGGCTTTTAGGTTATTGATGGACTGGTTAGTGGACTACCTTTAGACCTAATGAGTGAGGGTTTGGTTGTAGATCTTAATTGGGTTAATTGTGGGTTTGGCTCACAGTTAGAGGTCGGTGCGTTGTAGCAGCGTTTATAAGAGTTGCTCATCATTCGTGGTAAGTCTTCTCACTATACTTTACCTAGAGTAGTAATTCTTGTGTGACCGGAGGGTCTTATGTGTTTATATTGAGTATTGTGATATCCTGCATTATGTTTATGTGATTTATGTTGTGTATTATTCTGAGCTTACAGTTAGGACTGGAGGGTCCAAAGATTTAGGACCGGAGGGTCCATCAGAGTTATGGGACCGGAGGGTCCCACTGAGACACATTGACCGGAGGGTCTTACAGAGTTATAGCCTCGAGTGGCTAATGAGTGTATGTGGTATTTTGGGAACTCACTAAGTTTTGTGCTTACCGTGTTATGTGATATGTGTTTCAGGTTCTCTCAGGATCGCCGGAAGGCGTCGACTTAATTATACACACCAGAGAAAGAGTTATGCTTTGAGGATCCTAGATTATTAAAAGAACAATTATGGAGTTGCATTTGTAAATTAAATAAATGGGATTTTGTGAATTGTGATATGAGAATTATGTGATTTCAAAAAGAAAATTTTGTTTTAGAATTTATGGTGTTACATATGAGTTCTCTCATACATCTCTTCTCGTTCTTCAGCTACCTTTCAGATTGATTATTAACATCAGAATTTTTAGAAGAAGTACCAACACTACGAACTTCAGATGGAGGATGAACATCATCAGTGATGCATTTCCATAGTTCCTCATCGATACCATTCAGATAGTCTTCCATACAATCAGCCTAATGATCGTAATATTCAGGTATTATCATAGGAATCTTTGTTGATGATCCTAGAAGATGAGAGAAACACGTCAAGGTGTTCAAGTTCAAATTCACCATTGATGCACGGATAGATTTTTAAGAAAAGCTTTAGTAATTAGAAAATTTATGGATGAATTAATCAGAAAACATCGAACATTCAATTAAACAACCTAATCGAAGAATGGAATCACTACTAAAGATCTAATGAGATTTTCAAAATCAAAAGTGCAGGAACTTTTGAATATAGAACGAGACTCAAAATACTTTTGTAACCAATGAAAAATCAGAATTATTCATGCGCTGATACCAATTGTAGTTGTTATGTAATCGAGTATGAATTACGTGATCAGAAAGATATGAAAACAATGAACATGAGATCTAAATAATTTCTGTTTGGCTCAATTATGCTTTCAAGAGTACAAAGTGTTTTAGATAGGAATGACGAAAGTTCTTCTTTAACTCTAGTACACATCCCATATTTATAGGGATGATGAAAGCAAACAAAAAAAAAATACAAGGGATTAAACACTGAAACTTCGATACATAAAATGCCCTTGCAAATAAACTAACACACTATCGAAACTATCCATGACCTTCAACACCTCACAACTAATTTCGACATCTGCAGAAGGTTCTAGAATTCCTCAATGCTCAACTATTGAACATTGTCACCTTTAGTCCTCTTAGTTTTTAATTAATCAAATTAATTCCAATTAATTTCTGATTAATTATTAAATAAATAATATTATTTCTAATTAATATATTATTCTCATAATACATTAAAAAATTATTTATTTTGATTTCTAATTAGTTTATTAATCATATAATAAATTAATAAATCACTATCTTTCTAAAAGCTATCCTATTCAATTGCTAGGTTTGAGGGCAACCCAAAATGGTTGTGCTACTATCAATTTAAGTGTATACCAATTATAGTTATCAGCTTATACACTCAATCTAATAGTAACAATTTATACGTTCAAAAAATCAGAGTGAAAAACATTAAAAACATATAGTGCGGAAATCTCCAGTGGATGTGATGAAATCAAGCCTGGCTCTTCCCCTTGATACAAGAAGTACCTCAAACATTTAAACAAAAAACTATAAGCACAAAGCTTAGTGAGCTCCCCAAGATACCACATACCAATATGTGTCTCATTCAACATACATAACGAGCCTCACCTAACATACTGTAACAACCCAATTTTCAAGGCCAAAAATTTCATTTTTGAATTAACATGTTTTACAAATATTTTTATCAAACATTGTCAATACACATTCATTACAAAACCATAGTGTTGTATTTCCAAATCATAACATCAAAAGTAAAAGAAATCAGAGTACGGTCCCAAAACTTCTTGCGGAAACATGTATGTGTGTGTGTGTGATGCGTTGCTACGCCGCCGGCTCTTTCCCCTTCGACGACGAGGTACTTGAAACCAAAACCAAAACTGTAAGCACAAAGCGTAGTGAGTTCCCCCCCCCCCCCCCATCATACCATATACCATACAATATCATCGGTGTAGCATTCATCGGTATCTTTCAACCGGTAACCTTCATCGGTATCTTTCAACCGGTAACTATCCTCGGTATCTTTCAACCGATAGCCATCATCGGTATCTTTCAACCGGTAACGATCATCGGTATCTTTCAACCGGTAACTGGGGACTATTTCACCCCCTACTACTAACATGCAATCAACAGATATAAGCATACAGTCAGGCATATCCGGGTACTGACCTACCCTTGGGTCCTATGGACCACCATTAGGGAAACTAATCCCTACTAAACACATAACATATATTCCAGATAAATCACATAACCAGACCAAGATAATTATCACAAAGACCATTATCTTATAAATACCCCTTTTTGGTGGGCCGACATTGTGGCCTTAGATCCACCCCTACTGGAAGGTAACTCACCTCAATGTTGTGCAGTGTCAGAACTATCCTTGGCGCACAAGTCGACTCCCTATGACTCCTCGATCCTTACACGACACCTTCAAGTCAACACACATCGCATACAACCCTAAACAGGGTCGGTCCAAGTTCAGTCAAAGTCAACATCAGTCAAAGTCAACATTTAGTTGACCTAACTTGCCGAGTTAGCCTGCCAACTCGTCGAGTCCATGCTTCACTAAACCCACACAAAACCCCAGCTCCACTCGTCGAGTCCAGCAAAAACTCGACGGGTTCTCCTCCAATCATAACATCGGGACCATCTTCATCCGACTCGCCGAGTTCCTTCTTGAACTCATCGAGTTCATCTCCAACATAAGAACTTGTCCAGTCTATGACTCGTCGAGTTGTATGAACAACTCGTCAAGTTCATCTTCAAAGATTAGGAGATTGACTTGGACTCGTCGAGTCCCATGGCTTCCAGGTCCCTTTTCACGTCTAACCCAAAATGGACTTCCTTCCTAACATTTACCCGTTCACAGAAAAGGGTTTGGTGTACAATGGTCACCGACTCGTCGAGTGCCAAGAACAACTCGCCAAGTCCAGTCTTGACCAACTCCATATAGTTGATTTAAATGAGGTCTAACACATCAAAACTATAGATGTGGCCTCCTAATGTCCATTTTATACGTAAAGTTCCAAAGTT
The DNA here is from genome assembly GCF_052625555.1 of Lactuca saligna. NCBI lineage: Eukaryota > Viridiplantae > Streptophyta > Magnoliopsida > Asterales > Asteraceae > Lactuca > Lactuca saligna. Next base: position 186,894,774 of record NC_136417.1, on the reverse strand, counting down.
GATGCACATGCATGGGGTTTTTAGCTCAAAAATCCATATAAAGTGTCTCACAATGTGCATAGGGCTCTCATGGCCCTAAAGTTGGCACCTTTATGCCATGAGACCCCTCTTAAGGCCCAGATCTGAAGCTAAAGTCCACATAACACTCCTTAAACCCGAAAATGGCTTGAAAAGCGCTAAATACACCCAAGATCCACATTCTAAAGATGAAAAACCAAATGAAAGACCAAAGTAGGGGCATTTTACCTTGATTAAGCAGGAAATGGAATGATATTTCTGGATCTACAAGCCCCAAGTCGAATACTCAAGCTCTTCTTCTTCCTTCCAAGCTTCACAAGCCAACAAAAGCACCAAAATGGCCTTAACACACACACAAACAGATAGGGTTTCGATATGCAGTTCTAGGAGAGTGTTAGGGACAAGGGAGGCTGAGTTAATGTGTTTATATAGGGTGCAAACCCTTATATTAGGGTTTTTGTCCGGACAGCACAAACTCGTCGAGTCCGATCCCTGACTCGTCGAGTCCTCCACTTAACTCCCGTGTCCAATGCGCTTCTACTCGACGAGTTGGGCCACCAACTCGCCGAGTCCCACGACAAAATACAAAATACTTTAATTACAAATATGTACCAGGAACCAGGTGTTACACTTACGTTACGGGCCTCGCCCAATAATATAATGGATCTCACCCAACGGGCCTCGCGCAACCTTCGTAACGGTTCTCGCCCAATGGGCCTCTCCCAACATACATAACATACATACAAGAGTTACAAAGATAGTCTAGTATCCTACATAGTATAGTGAGAAGACCCACCTCACAATAAAAATAGACTAACAGCACCGCTCGCAAAATGTAAGGCCTAGTATTACACACCACGTAACATTAATCAAAAGGTAAAACCTCAATTTAACATCTAAAACCATCAAGTTAACTAAAAGTCAAATTGGTAAAAAATTCAACGGTCAAAAGTCAACCATGCAGGCTACCATGCCGTGGTTTGGCTCAAACAAAAGCACGATGGATCTGCCCACCACTCCGTGGTCAAAACTTGGCCATGTTACGGTTATGCTGGCAGATCCAAACTCTTATTAAGTTCTTAATTTGTTAAGTCCTCCACTAATACTTTCCAAAAGGATTCATGGCTCCCTAATGGTCCATAAAAATCCTAAATTTATGGACATGCATGTCCAATGCGTGTCCTACACCATATTAGGCCAAAATGGTGAAAAATATGGTCAAAACCCCATGTATAGCACCAAAGAAACTTAAGACTCTAGATCTGAAACATACAGTATTCTTGGGACCTTTGAGAGTCATAAAATTGCAAACTTTATTCCCAAATCTCACTCAAAACTCATCAAATTGACCAACTAGCATAAAATTCTAAGTCTTAAAAAGAAAGAACCACTAAGATCTAGTTTAAGGAGACTTACAATGGTCCAAAGTGCACAAAAGGTTGCGATGAGATTTCTTGCTTCCCAAAGTTCTTATCATTCCTTCAATAGGTGAAACAACCTAACAATGACACAAAATGGTGAGAAATGAACTAGGGTTTGAATGGGGGCTTTTCTGGGGGTGATGGAGGTTGAAGGCAGTCAAAATCCTAGCCCCATATCCTTTATATATGGCCCAAAGCCTGAAACTTAGGGTTTTGTGCACATTACGACATCGCGTCGTGGCCTTTTAATGAGTGCCATGTTGTGGTGACATGACACTACCATGTCGCGGGGAGGCAAAACTCAAAATCCAAGTTTTTAAAACACAAGGAACTTCAAAAGAATAATACATGGGATACAGATGTTACACCTAACATGGTTGTGTGATTGAACATATAACACATGGATGTTATGTGATCGAACATATAACACATAGTTGTGTGATTGAACATACAACTTACTTCCATCTTGGTACTTGTTACTTGTTTGGATAATATACCATATATATGGTAACCAAAAACTAATCAAGAGATGAAGGGAGTATTTTATATACAATCAAACATCTAAACTACAAAAATGGCATTAAACTCAAATCACGAGGGGGTTTATATGAAATATAAAAGGTTTTGATTTACTTAGATTAAATCTCTAACTCTTCCAAGATAAATTTTGGGAAAATTATAAACGTTCTAAACTTTATTTTCTCGAAAGTTCCACCACCCTTTATATAATCTACATTTTCATCCCCTGAACAACCATGAACAACCAATCATTTTGTTTTCTTGAAAGCTCTATCATATCTCTGATTGCTTAATGTTCACCCCCATTAAGGTTATTCCTTTTTGAGAAGTTCAGGTATAACATTCACTAGACAACACGTAAATTCATCGATCTTCCTTAGCATTAGTTTTTTTAGTACTAAAAACATATAAGACATCTTTACGAGCTTATTTGCTAATACCGTTTTGAATTGTTCATTACCATATCATTTGCCTCAATTGTTACTTTAATTTTTCAATGTTTGCCTCAATTTTGTTAAAACCATGTTGAATTTCGTTCGCCAAGGTTGTTGTTTTGATTTTTCTAACGAATTTCAATAATCAAATTGAACATCCGGTGATCATGAGAACTAAGGCTCAAGATTTCATGTTTGATCCCCAAATATTTATTTAACAAATACACATTCCAATTATCCACTTATTATAATTCAATGTACAAAACCATCTTGTGCAAACTATTTTTACACATGAATTTGTGAAATCTTAACTCACTTGAACAAAAAAAACACGTATGTATGATTCTAAAAGTAAAGTATATGACTTATAAATTGCTCTCAATGTAAGACCATAAATAAAGTTCGAAGTAATAAGGCTTCCTTTTGTTTACCCACGTGAAAACCATGAAAACCTTCAATATCAATTTACTTGTGATTTGTTATTCAACATACGCTACTTTGAAACAACTAGTTATTTTTGGGTTGATACTCAACAAGAAAATACATCAAGGGTAAAAAGTGTAAATACCTATAACTTCTTGATTTTTTTTCTTTGAATTTTTATTTATTAATTTTCCATTTCAGTTATATCATCCTAAATATCAGTTACCCTTGATAGTCTTTTCCTTTTTCAGAATCAAAATCACAAATATGAGATTCATATTATTTACTCAAACGATCCCCCTTTTCTTATATGTTTCCCCACAAATAAAATTACATTATTTTGTGATAAAAAATGGAATCGCAACAGATTTTTCTACATTCATATGCAACACTCTCATGATCTCAATTTTTCTCAAGTAAGTTCTTCGAATTTAATCTCTGTAGTTTTCTGCGATTGTTTAATGTTCACATAATGCGATTAATGTGAAAGATTCTATCAGATTTACGCAATTCGCTGTTCAGATTTTGATTATCAGCGCATGATTCACTTATTTGATCTGTTTTTATATGCGAGATTTTTTTAGGGTTTTAATTTTTGTATGGGCAGTGAGAAAATTATGAGAATCGAAGGAAATAAGTTATCTTAAACATCCTACTTTTCAAGATTTCAATGCAAAAATACTATCTATTGTTAAAAATTCAATGAAAAAACATAGAATAATCAAGAGTTTTGGATATTTAAGAGCCGGGTAGAATTCTTGCATGATGGTTAAGGTTTTGTTTCGTGTTTTATTCAACGGAATAAAGTCTTAATCTAGTAAGCTATATCACAGGTATATTTTTTACCCAATGTAGATAGACTTAGCGTATAAAGACTAATAAAGTCATGGAAAGAAAGCTTTTCAGGTTAAGTCCTGCAATTTTACACAATTTACCCAAAGTTAGTTACCCAAATATACTGTTGTTTTCTCAAATATTTTTTATAATTTGTGTGCTTAAAGTTAAATTTTTATATATATAGAAAATGCAAGGTGACTATTTGTAGTTAGTTTGTCATCAAATTAAAAATAAAATAAAATGGAAGGGGACTATTTGTTTCACTTAATTTATATGTTACTAACATAAAACCTTGTTTATTGTTTTGAGTTCATAGAAACACAAAATTTTGTTGTCATTGTCAATGTCATAAACAGCGAAATGTGACATTGACAGTGAAATGTGACACTGACAGTGTGACGTGTCACTGTTAATGTCACGTACAATTATTGTTACTGTCACTGTCACTGTCACTGTCACTGAATAACAGTTGATTTGCTTGTATAAAGATTTTTGCAGAATGAATCAACAAAACATATCAAAGACACCCGATCTCCCTGTAAAACGTAAACGCGGTCGTCCACGTAAGGATGAAAGCATGCCAAGACCACATCCTCAACCACCTCCACTTCTGCCACCGGTAGCTCCGGCACCACCACCACCCACCTTCCCAACCACCATCCAACCACCACCACCACCACCACCAACCACCGTCCTTCCTCCGGTCGACCACACCATGGTCGGACAGGCGGTTACATGCATAATCGATGGCATTTTCGATAACGGGTACCTCCTCTCGACCCGTTTGGGCCCCAATAACTCCATCCTACGTGGCATTGTTTTCCAACAGGGGCATGTGGCCCCCGTGACACAGGAAAATGACGTGGCACCCCACCTCGAGATGTGCACCAGAACTGAATTTCCGATTCCGCCCGCGAATCCTAGAAACCCGGTGCAGTTTTGTGCTCCGGATCAATCCGTATGTGTAAAGCAAGCGGGAGAGACTGCGCAAAATTACCAAAATACCCCTCAACCGGAAAGTCTGAGATTGGTTGAGCAGGATGATGTCATGCAGGTTTTTGAGGTTTCTAAAGCATCGGAAGATGTTCCGAAAGATTGTGAAAACGAGGACGTGGGATGTGATCCAACGGCTGAGACCGAAAAGGAATCCATGATTCCGGGAGACGTCTCTGGAATGGAATCTGAGCAACATGGGAATCAAGATATGGAGAAGAAGGATGAGGTTGAGCTGCGTGTAAAGGAACCAGACGAGCTTATAACTCCTGTAGGGGCAATTACGGAAAATCAACCGTTGTTGGGGAAGGATGAGCTGCAGGAAGAAAGTAAAGAACAAACAGGTATGAAATTCCTTTGTTTCATTTTTATTTATTACAGAAAGACATAATATAGAAAGTAAGAGAAATGATGTTTCTTAAGTTTCTCATCGTATTTTTTTATAAGTTATATTAAGTTGTTATCTCTAATAACTTATCATCTAGAGTAAATTACACGAATGGTCCCTATGGTTTGGGGTAATTTGCACACTTAATCCTTAACTTATTTTTTTTAACTCAGAAGATCCCTATTGTTTGTTTTTGTTACACGATTGATCCCTACAGTTTGTTTTTGTTACGCGCTTGGTCCCTATCTTACCTAAAAAGAATATTATTTAAATATAGAAAAATGATGAGGTAGGTAAGATAAGGTGAGGAGGTGGGGTTTGGGGTGTGTTTATTTAAATAAATTAAAAAATCAAGGCCAAAATAGTCTTTTAAAGTAAGATAGGGACCAAGTGCGTAACAAAAACAAATAGTAGAGACCTTCCGAGTTAAAAAATTAAGTTAGGGACCAAACATGTAAATTACCCTAAACCATAGGGACCATTGGTGTAATTTACTCTATCATCTATTTATGTTATAGTAATAAGTTGATAGTATAAAGGTTAATTAATTATTCCATAAAACCTTGTTTTTGCAGTTGAAGTGAACAACAATATTGATGCAACTCAAGCAGTGGCTGTGGATCTTTCTTTAAGCAATTTTTCCGAAATTTAAAGCAATTAATTAGTTAAATGGAATAGGTAAAATCAATTAAGAGCTGTTTTTTTTTTTTTTTTTTTTTTTTCCATCTTATGTTGAGGCAAACTGAGTTAAATACCTTCATTCATTGTTGATACATTTTAGCTTTGATTATATGCATTTGAATCTATCTTGTTAGTTTTGGAACAATTGGTCTTCGATTTATTAAGATTTTTGAGAGGGTTTTCTTATGCGATCTTATTCTTGTGGTGGATTTTAATTGTTGATAATGAATCTGAATCAATGGTGATGAAGAGTTTATTTTATTTTATTTTTTCTGATTGAAAGTGGTGGGGATTTTGAAAAATTAATCTTTGGGTAGTAGTAAAATAGATATGTGGACTGGACTACTGGATAACATAGCAAAATAAGTAAATTTTTGTGACTAGTCAAGAGAATTGATTAAAAAAAACTACAAATTTGTCTTGTGAATTGATCATTTTAACCTTTTGATAGTTTATGTTTGTATTATTTATTTGCAAGGTTGCGGGATTTCAGAATGAAATTATGTTCGTAATAAATAATCATTTGTTATCTATTATTGTTATAAAACAAATAATTTATACATATATATCACTTTATTGAAACATACATCTTTATTCATTCGGTCACTTTACTTATACAAGTGAAGAAAAAAAAAACAGAAGAACCCCTTAATCAACGACTAATTCTTTCATAACAGTAGATATAAAAGGGAAAACGTATGCCAAAAATGACAAAATGCCAATTGTTTCTGGTTGCATAATGTTTTACTATAATTGCGAATTTTAAAAAATAGGATGGTTGTATAAGTTTTGTGCAAGGATAAAACCAAAAAGGTTAATCACTCTAAAATGTTATTTTTGCAAGCGAATGAGCAACATTGATACCAATCAAGATCCGAATCAAGCAATAGCCATGGATCTTTTCCAAGCAATATTTCCGAAATTTAAACAAGTTAATCGAATAGGTAACATCAATTTATAGCTGTTTTTTTCATCTTATGTTGAGGCAAGCTGTCTTAAATACCTATACGATTTAGCTTATGAATTTGATTTTTGAACCTACCTTGTTAGTGTCGGAAATAAATAAATACAATATTCAATAGAAAACGCAATACTTCAATGTAACATATTTAATATGTTGAAGCATGATTGCAACATAATTCATAAGTTATGTTGGTCGCATAAATTGGTAAAAAATAATTAAATATCGTTATATAGAGTGGTAGGAAATGAAGCATTGTTACATAAATACACATTATTTAATCTACATATTTTTGCTTTGGAATGAAACTTGGTTTGCACATTTCGCCAGAAACATAATTTAAGAAAAAGGTAAAACATCATTTCATAATAAGATTAAAAACTAAAAGTAAAACGCTATAATTGGGTAGATTTTTCCCATAACAAAAAGAAAAAAATGAAGTAAGATGCTATGAATATGATACACAATTAAATGATGTTTTACCTTTTTCTTAAGTTATGTTGGTCGCATAAATTGGTAAAAAATAATTAAATATCGTTATATAGAGTGGTAGGAAATGAAGCATTGTTACATAAATACACATTATTTAATCTACATATTTTTGCTTTGGAATGAAACTTGGTTTGCACATTTCGCCAGAAACATAATTTAAGAAAAAGGTAAAACATCATTTCATAATAAGATTAAAAACTAAAAGTAAAACGCTATAATTGGGTAGATTTTTCCCATAACAAAAAGAAAAAAATGAAGTAAGATGCTATGAATATGATACACAATTAAATCAAAGTACATTGCTATATTTCTGACATTACTGAGTCCACCATGGAGGTCCCGCCTGATACAAGTGTTGCTGTCCTTCATCTTCATCCCATGAAATTTGAAAAGCTTGAAGACCAATACTCACACCAGGTTCCTTCCCGTGTTTTGCAGCCCACTCTTCAATGGCGGACTCACTTTCAAATTGTTTTTTTAACTTTGTGGGTCCCACCAGCTCTGCGATTACAGCTGGCATGTACATCGAGTCCCCCACTATCGGTGCACCACATGCTGCTAGTTGAGCTCGAATCTGTAACGTAATACTCCACATGTGAATGTTTTGATGGATTTCAATTTAAATGCAATTCAATTAAACAGATAATAAGTAAGTATCAGAAAAAGGCAAAACAAGTCCCTGAGAAATTATAATAGATTATGTATGTATGTACCTGGTGAGTACGACCAGTCAAAAGGTTGATTTTGCACTCGAATGCAAAGTCTTTATTCGGCCAATTCAAATCCTGAATTCCATTCTCTTCTTCAATGGAAGCATTTGGCCATGGAACTTTCCTGCATTCCAGGACCTCCAATTGGCACAGATTCCATCCCGGAATCAACTCTGCATATTGGAAGAATTTGTAAATGCAAGAAATAGCAATGTACTTTCATTTATTTGTTTATTTATTAGAGTAAATTACACGAATGGTCCCTATGGTTTGGGGTAATTTGTATGTTTGGTCCCTAACTTATTTTTTTAACTCGGAAGGTCCCTACTATTTGTTTTTGTTGCGTGTTTGGTCCTTGTCTTACCTAAAAAGACTATTTCGCCCTTCATTTTTTAATTTATTTAAATAAACACACCCCCAACCCCATTTCCACCTCACCTTACCTTACCTTACCTTACTTACCCCACTTTATTTAAATAAATTAAAAAATCAAGGTCAAAATAGTCTTTTTAGGTAAGACAATGACCAAACACACAACAAAAACAAATAGTAGGGACCTTCCGAGTTAAAAAAATAAGTTAGGGACCAAACATACAAATTAACCCAAACCATAGGGACCATTTGTGTAATTTACTCTATTTATTATACAATCTTACTTTCAATTGTTTTCTTATTAAAATATTCTACTTTGAAAAATCTACCTCATTATATTATAGCATTGTGCTTTCATTTTTATTTTATTTTTTTTCTAATTAGTAACCAACCGTTGAAAAATCTATCCAATTATGACACTGAAAATTGTTTTGTATTTGAATGACGTTGCTATAAACGGACATATATTTCAAATACAATGTTGTAAAAGAAATAAAAAAAAATGCTATAATACATGAATAAATTGAAGTATGTTGTTATTTTTACCTTGGGAAATAATTTTTGGAGCCTTTCGAAATGGTCGCATGTAATGGGTCATGATGCCAGGTGGCACATAAGCAGCAGCAAGTGCAAGATAAAGCTTCTTCACTTTTTTCTCCTGGTGGAGAAGACACCCCATCACTTACAAGTGTAAAAACAGATTAAAAATAAATCAAAATACAGAAAAACACTTGTACTTTCACAATTTTATCAACCTAGTTTTTCTGTAATGATTAGACCATTATACTTTTACTGATGTTTAAAAGAATCATTTCTCAGGGGCATAATACAGAAAAAGCAAAATGTGGTTCAGGGGCTAAAAATGGGGAATTATGTTTTTTTTTAAACTAGGTAACATGGAAAATATATATAATGTTTTAATCACTACAGGAAAAAAAAATTAGTTAAGAGACTAAATTGATAAAATAGTAAAAGCAATATATGTGCCTTTCTGTATTTTACCTTAAAATATATAAATTGATTAAGAGAGAAACTAAACTTACCCTGATCATTCTATGGAAAACTGAACAGTAGTCCTTAGTTCTAGCTAGCACAACACTGCAAAACAAGATGAGATTAGTTGAATTTTTATTGGGCAATTTACATAAAAGCCACTATATTTTGTCCCTTTTTACGGTTTAGCCACTAAATTTTATTTCAGTCCATCCATTTTTGAAAGAAATATCTAATGATCTGATTTAAACTTCAAATAATAAAATACCAGCCTTCCGTGCAATTATCAATCTGGTGAGTTGTCCTTAATGGAGTGGTTAATTTCAAGGCACGAGTAGCAAAATTTGCACATGTTTCTTCAATGTTGTCTGTAGTTCCACCCACCTAACAAGAAAGGAAGTGAGTAAATCCCATTTTTATCCTCACAGAAAGTAAATGGGACAATTTCATTGTTTTAATCAGCAAGAAGCAAAAAATATGATGATAAATTTGATGAGATGAGAATGAAGATGAAGAAGGATAAATGATTGACATACTGATGTGCCAGCTGGCTTGTTAAGAACCACATACGATTCTGTCACAGCAATTATTCTTGACTTCCAGTCAACTTCATAGCATCTATACACGAATTAACATCTCAATATTATCACAAGTTTCAACAAGTAACATTGTATTGTTTCTCACATATAATCTTTGTTCCAAATAGAGTCCAAAATAAATAAACATAACACTAAAATAAAGCATGTTGCTACTCATATTAAGGGTATAAGTGTAATTTCCTATATGAAGTACCTTGGAAATCGTTTTGGACGTACATGCACCCTTACATAAGTCCCGGCTTCAACAAACTCATCAACACAAGTAATCCTAAAAGTATTTTGTGCCTCTCTTAGGGTTTTCCCTTTGAGTGAAGGTCTCTTTCTTAGGAGGGACGGATTGGTAAATTCTTTATACAATCTGATTTCTTCCATTGTTGCAGTTGAAGGAGGCTTTGGGCATACAAGGGCATAGTACACTGCTCCAAAATGAATAAGATCTGCAACATACCTTCAAAGTTCAAGCATGTTAATAACAGTAATATTTAACCAATAATAGCAAGCTATTTCCTTTTCAGTTCCAATAGTTTAATAACTTGAACACAGGTTTGTTGTTAGTAGAGCCCAGTTTCTCGATTGTTTCATGAGTACAAGTTTTTATTCATATAGAATGGTGTTCGTTTGCAAGGGTGATTGTGAGTTGTTTGAATCATAACTTTGCGATAAATGGTTTTGACAAATACATTCAGTGAATATAGGAAAAAAGGAACATATATAACAACTCACAAGGGTGGAAGATCCAAAGCTTTGGTAATGAAGTCAAGAATGGGTCCTCCTTCTTTAACAACTAAGTGCTCAATGTTTCTTGGCAAAACATTCTCTGCAGGACATGGAAGCAAGCGACCATATTCCTCATGGCTGAAGAAAAAATCGGTTTGTTTATCAAAACGAAACACCACTTAGCAACTCCAACATTCAAAACGAAACACCACTTAGCAACTCCAAAAATGGTAGACTACGTCTTTTTTGAACCTACGATAGATTCCGATAACTATTGAGTTTAGATTCTATATCCAAATACCTGTCTCAATCCTACTGTAAGTTTTGTAAATACTAAAGATTGCGTACAAGTAATTATAGCAAATGACCTAGCCAGCTGTACGTATGTGCTCTGTTTTTAGTATGCTTTTGGAAAAAGTACCGTTTATGATTGGGAGTAGATAGAGTTGAGGTAACTGCTAGAGAATCAGGGGAATCGGATGCGAAGGCTCTGCTACTGTTTTTCCGGTGAAAATTCAAAACTGATTCCCAAACTGAACAGCAAAGCCTCCTACTTTTGTGGCGGTGGTTGGTGGCAGCGGCTGATGTTTGTAGTATTGTGACAGGGATGACAACAAAGCTTCGGTACTTGGGGAACCGTAGTAGTGACGAAACCTTCGCCATTTTCATTGTTACTTGCAAAAAAGAAGATGTGTTGATAATAAAAGGTAGACGACTAGTACACTACAAAGTTTTTTTTTTTTTTTTTTTTTTTTTCATTCACAATAAAATTTATGCATTATAAAATCAATAATATTTATTCTTTATAAAGTTGTATAGTAAATCATTTTAAAACATGAATTTTTATGTATAAAAAAAATTCTTTTTCAATCTAAACAAATCTCTATTTTTAGGAGAAATGGAAGAAAGTGAATGAAAGATGCATAGAGAATCTGATATAAAAAAGGATCTAAAATAAAGAGAGGAGAATTAAACCAACACCTCCTTCCAACCCTACCAATTACATCTTGTACTTCATCTCATCTCGAGGATACAATTGATGTAGCTCTTTATCTTCTTCTTCTTCTTCTACATTTGCCCTACAGATCGCATTCATTCCTACAAAATCACAATTTTGTCACCAAATGATAGAAACCCAATTATAGGAGGAAACTAAGAAAAGAAGAGGCACGTCCGGAACAAATTTCTGTTTTTTTTTTCATAAACCCAAAGATGCACTTACACGGAAAAAATATGCTTTTGTGGAGCCGATCGTTTAACCAAGTTTAGCTAGAGGTATCCAATTTTCATCTAATGTAATATTAGATGTTGAATTTAAAGATCAGTTTAAAGTCCATCCAAAATCAATCGGGGGCGGGGAGACTGGGAAATTTCGGGGGCGGGGGCGGGAGATGCACTCCCCACCCCATTTGCCCCCGTTGACATCTCTACTATTAAATACTAAATTTAATGTGGAAGTTTGATATTTGAATATTATAACACATTATTATCATCATCCCAAAATATGTGACTTAAGGAGGTTGAAATTATCTTTTTTTAATAGTTCTTTTGAAAAATTACATAGCTTTTATATGCTTATTGAAGAATATGACACAAAGCTAGTAAAATATACTATCAAGTTAGAACTTATCAAAATGTAAACTGTTGTGTGTATTATTTTTATGTATTCACTATGAATAAAAATTATTTAATCCTTAGAAACACCATGATATTCCAATATTTTGAATGAATAATAAACTGATGTGAAATTCAATCATTATGACAGTTCATTTATGCATCCGTTTGTTGTTATAATTTTATTTTTAAGTTAATTAAGATTATACTAAAATGGGGAGGTTAGTTGGATCCTAGTTCTCATCAGAAATTAGGAAGTGAGTCTATAAATTAATACGAATCATTCTAACTATGATAGTTTTTTTTTTTTTTAATACATCGGTAAATAGAACGAATAAAAGACGTTAAATGAATTTAAGTGATTAAATAATAAATAAGATTAATAATTAGATAAATAAGTTTAATAATAGTTAATAACAAAAAAAATTAATTAAGGAATGTATAATTGAGAGATTTGTAATCATTTCTAGAAAAGGGGCTAAATATGTAATTTCTAGAAAAGGGGCTGAATACGTAAAGTTTTAAAACTATCTTTTGTAAAGAATTTTGTTGTTGGGGTAGGAATTGTCATTATGGGAAACCTGAGGGTAAAAAGTGTAATTTATGAAATAAATAGCCCTATAATCGACCTGAGTTGAAATTTGGTTCAAGACTTCTTCCCTTGCAGCCTATGAACGTTTGTATAGTTTCATAACAACCTTAACAAAGCTTTGTGCGTTTGTGTGGAACTGGGAAAAAAAGAGACCAAGAAAAGATAAGAACGAAGAAAGAAAAGAGAGAAATAGATGAAGAGAACTACTCATTGGCTAATCACCTTCAAGGTTTGTAATCGTTCTTTTTATGCCTTACATGAGTACGGGTGAAAAAAGAGAGGCAAAAGGGATAAAAATGTTTGATTTTTGAAGTTATAAGTTGTATGTCATAAAACGAGTGAAACGATGGACATAGGGCTGATATTTTCTAAATCTCCCTATCCTATTTCGCACTTCATAAGTAAAGTTACGTCTCTGGAGTTTTTGGAGGAAAAATGTTGAAGGAGATGACGAGAGAGACAACATGTCCAGAGAGATGTTGGGCAGAAAAAAAACAAGAGGATTGTTTTGACGTAAGGTTTTCTCATGGAATCTATAATTCCACACATCCTAGGTAGAAAGTTTTTCCTTGTATCCTTCTAAAAATGTACTCATATGTGTTGCCTCTCTATGTCTTAATGGGTTAAGCCATACCCTAGACAAAGTTATGAATTTACATCATTAAACTCTTGAACTAGAAGTGCAAATGTATAAATCATAGATACATAATTCATTAAGGTTAAACATCTAATTATGATCTTTTCCTAGAGCTTAATAAGTGCATGTCTTAATGAATAAATCCCCTTGCTCTATGACTTAGTATATGTAACATCCGGATTTCCAGGTATCATATTTTAACTGTTTATTTTGAATTATGAGGAGGGAGTCGGCGAGTTGACGCTTAGACTCACCGAGTAGGATCGCGATTGCTGACTGGATTAATGAACGGACTCGAAAAGTCGATGGGTGGAGTCAACGAGTCCGCGCTGAGGTCAGAAACCCTAAATCTCTGGGCTTGTGCCCTATTTAAGGGACCTTATAGCCCTCATTTGCGGCTACCAGTCCAGAGAGAGAGAAACCCTAGAGAGCTTGAGCGAGTTGTGTGTGTGTGTGTGTGAGAGAGAGAGAGAGAGAGAGCTATTTGACCCCTTTTTGTTGTGTCTTTGCAAAGAAGAAGGTGTTTCCAGCAAGAGAAGGTCAAGGGGATTGTGATTCTGTGGTTTTCAAGCTTGGATCTTCATTGTTGACGTAGTAAATCGATTTCTTCTTCTGTTTTGTGCAAGATCCTTGAATTTAGGGTTTTCTCTACCCCTTTATTGGCTTAAATTGATGCATAAGTTGTCCCTTTGAGTGTTAGACTCTGGATCTAGACCTTTAGAGGTCCAGAAAGCATTATCCATCCTACTTTATGTGGTTCCATGGAGGAAATGAACCTAGGATGCCATTTTAGAAGCCATTTCACCAAAATAAGCCTTGGATGCGTTGCATGAGTGTCAGGATTTGACCCTTACGTGATTATTGGACATGGGGAAGTCAGATCTATAGGTTAGAGAAGCAGATCTGACCTCAGAAGGTCGATTGGGTGATTGTTATGGAAGAAACTCGATGAGTCCATAAAGGGACTCGATGAGTTGAGTTAGGTTGCCTCGCGACTCGTTGTAGCCCGTCGAGTGGAAGGTTTACTTGACAAGTCGAGTGAGGTTTAGAATGATGCAGAGGACACGCTTGGACTCGCCAAGTTAACTATGTGCACTCGACGAGTCTGGTCAAAGTTTGAATATTGACTTTCGTTGACTTATAGGGTTGGGTCAACACTTGGACTTTTGGACCATTAGAAGGGTAAAATGGTCTTTTAGCCTTCTGAGAGAACATTAGAATGGACTAGTCTAGCCCGGAGAGCCATTATTGATTTGCGATGATTGTTTATGTGTTTAGGTGGGGCTAGGTCATTGTTACGAGATTCAAGGATACCGAGCACGTGAGTTACTAGACAGTATACGAGGTGAGTCTTCTCACTATACTTTACCTAGAGTGGTAACTATGTGTAACCGGAAGGTCTTATATGTTATGCGAAGTATGTGATATGTGTTGCTATGTGATATGTATGTGTTATGCTATGTTATGAGTAGCATGATATGGACCGGAAGTTCAACAGTGTATGGACCGGAAGGTCATACGGGTAGGGCCGGAAGGTCTACCAAAGTTGGGACAGAAGTCCCCTGAGACACATGGATCGGAAGATCCCATAGAGTTATGGCCTTAAGTGACATGTGTGTTGTATGTGGTATTTTGGGGAACTCACTAAGCATTTATGCTTACAGTGTTATGTGTTATGTGTTTCAGGTACTAGCGATGATCGCGGGAAGGTGTCGGCATGATCCGTACACACCGACAGGAGATTTGTTTTATGATCTTGGGATATGTTTTTATCGTGATGACATTTGTTAAACTTGAGAATTTGAGAATATTGAATGAGTTTTATGTTATTTGAAAAATGAAAAATTGTTTGAAAATTCACGTTGTTACAGTATAAGAAGTCATGGAAATGAATGAGAAAGTTTGTAAATTTGGTGCAATTTGCCCCTATGTTCAAAAAATCATATAAGATTGTAGGAATGTTTAAATTACATGATCTTTATATCCCTGGAAAGGTATGAATGTCTATTACCTTTCATTAAGGGTGTAAATGAGCCAAGCCGAGCCCGAACATATCCAAGCTTGGCTCGAGCTCGTATAGATGTATGTTGGATCGAGCTCGAGCTCTGCTTGTTTTGAGTCTAGTTTCAAAGCTCGTGCACGGCTTGTGGGATAAATAACAAGCACGAGCGCGACTCGGGCTTGGCGCATTTTGTTTGTCATGCGAGTCTAAATGAGCCTAGGCTCAACTCGAGCTTGGTTATTCTTTTTGGGCTTATTTAATTGTTTATTATACATTCAAGGTGTAACATCCATAAAATTCATAAAAAATTTCAAACTTTTTCAAGCATCCAAAATCATTACTTACTACAAAATGTTTTTCAAAATAGTTTTATATGAGAGAATCTCAGAAATCAAAATCATAAAATGTGAGGAGGTGCACAATCAAGCCTTCTCCTTCTTGCGATCATTTGAAGTACCTGAAACAAAATCAACAGTTATAAGCCCAAAGCTTAGTGAGTTTCCCCAAAGTATCTGATGGGTTTTGAGCATTCTAACACTTCCTAAGTGTACATGCAACCCTAATAACCTTGGATCTATGTTTGTCTAATTATCATGCAAAGTTGAATTCCAAGGCTATATTCCTATCTAGCATACATGGGGAACAATTTTTTAACTTGAATGATAGATAGAATAACTTACCTTGTTGTTGCTTATGATCCTTGAAACCTTGTGAGCCTAGCACCCCAAGTGTGATGCCTCAAATGCTTCACACAACACCAAATGCTCTTGGAAAGACTTTTGAGAGAATGCACACTTCTTGAAATCGGCCTAGCCCTCTTGTTTCACATGTGTAACCGATTTTGGTGGAGAATGGGATCCTTATATAGTGTTGACACATCTAGGGTTACACCATGTAAACCCTAATGTGTCATGACTCTTCATTTCCATGACCCATGGGTTTGTAACTCCCATGGAGCATCCTATGTGTGGAACCCAACTTGATAATCCATGGAGCCTCTTAGCCCACTATACAAGATATGGATGATTTACTTAATCAACCCATATATTTAATTAGTTATCTTTTGATCACTTAATTAATTCTTGATCAAACTAGTCAAATAATATTATTAATATATTAGAACTTATAATATATTAATAATCTCCAAATGTTATTTCTCTCATTTAGTCTATCCAATTGCATGGTACCATGGAACCCAAATGGACCATGCCGGGTCGGGTCAAGTACATACCAGAAATAGTTATGGACTTAGACACCTTATCCAACAGTCTCCCACTTGGATAAGTCTAATAACTATTACTGCAAGTATGACTTCAGGAACCGATCGACAATCATAGCTCTTTTCAAGGTTTCTCGGAACTGAGAAGATGATGGTACGCCATTTAAGATAAGTGATCATATAATCCTCTGTTCTAGATATCAGCCGGACAAATACATGGAACAATTTCTTACTTATTGTCCAGCAGTTTGTTTCCTGATTTCCGATTTGTTTGACAAATATACACATCAACTTAGTTCTGACCGGTCCCAGTACATAGGTCAAAACAAAATCATCGAGGGGCCCAGATATCAGCTTGTAATCCAAGAAGGAATAGATAAACTTTGACTCATATGTTTGTTCTACCACTCATTGAATTATACACAAAAGCACGTTTTATAACATCGAGTTACCAATGTGTTTTCGTACAATCAATGCATAACCAACTTGTAAGTAACAAATCATATCTCTAGGTTTGAAGACTTATATGATATTACCGTCTCACGATCACTCGAGATAGAATTCCATGAAGTGATTCCAGTGAGCGTGGGTTGAGTCCAATGCTCGGAACTTATGAGCACTCATGATTGTTGTAGCCTTGTCCAACACCTTAGACCTCTACAACCAATCATGACAGTCTTGATTCATACCTACTTCCGACATATGACCGACTGTGGAGGTTTGAATAATATGTTATACCAAACAAAATTATTCTGGAAGTCAAAACATGAAAAAGAAATATAGTAAACGATTGAGAAGAGATAGCAACACTTTACTCATAAATAAAACACCTTTTATTCATCATCTAATGTCAATTACACTTTACAAATTTCGAGGTTATCTAACTACTAAATCTAATATCATCCTTCAGCCCTATGCTCCGAGCATGCTGTAGATGCTTAACCCGAGTCAGTCCCTTCGTGAGAGGATTTGCTGGGTTCTCATCCGATGATACCCTCTTTGCCACAAGGAGTCCTTCTTCTATTCGATGTCTAATGAAATGGTATTTTCTATCGATGTGCCTGGATCTCCCGTGATCCCTTGGTTCCTTGGCTAAGGCAACAACGCTTTCACTATCACAGAAAATTTCCATTGGCTCTTTAATAGCTGGTACAACTCCAAGGTCTCCGATGAAGTTCTTTAGCCATATAGCCTCCTTTGCCGCCTCGCTCGCTGCAATATACTCTGATTCGCAAGTTGAATCAGCCACTGTCTTTTGCTTGGAACTCTTCCACGAAATTGCTCCTCCGTTTAGGGTAAAGACCCAGCCCGACTGAGAGTGGAAATTATCCCTATCAGTCTGGAAGCTAGCATCACTATACCCTACAACTCTCAAGTCATCACTCCCACCGAGGGTAAGAACCCAGTCCTTAATCCTTCGTAGGTACTTGAGGATATTCTTTACCGCAGTCCAGTGTGCCTTGCCATGGTTCCCCTGAAACCTGCTAACCATGCTCAGGGAAAAGGCTACATCAGGTCGAGTACACGTCATAGCATACATGATCGATCCTACAGCCGAAGCATAAGGTATTCGACTCATTTATGCTATCTCAGCCTCAGTGCTAGGGCTTTGTGTCTTACTCAATCTGGCGTTACTCTGGATGGGTAACTCTCCTTTCTTGGAGTCCTGCATGCTAAATCTCTTCAGCACCTTATCCAAGTAGGTACTCTGACTAAGTCCAATTAGTCTTTTACTCCGATCTCTCAAGATCCTTATCCCTAGAATATAGGCAGCTTCACCAAGGTCCTTCATAGCGAAACACTTCCCAAGTCAGGACTTTACTTCCTGCAGGGTTGGGATGTCGTTTCCTATGAGTAGTATGTCATCCACATAAAATACCAAAAAGCTAACTATACTCCCACTAGCCTTGACATACACACAAGATTCATCTTCACTCCTAGAAAATCCAAATTCCTTGAAATTTTCATCAAAGCAAAGATTCCATCTGCGAGGTGCTTGCTTTAATCCATAAATGGATTTCTCAAGCTTATACACTCTATTAGGGTACTCATTGCTGAAAAATCCTTCTGGCTGACTCATGTAAACATCTTCAACCAACTTTCCATTAAGGAAAGCGGTTTTGACATTCATTTGCCAAATTTCATAGTCATGAAATGCAGCTATGGCTAACATAACCCTAATAGACTTAATCTTGGCTACTGGAGAAAAGGTCTCATCATAATCCACTCCAGGAATTTGAGAGAAGACCTTTGCGACCAGTAGAGCCTTATAAGTGTGTACTTTACTATCCATGTCGGTCTTCTTCTTGAAGATCCATTTTCACCCTACTGTCTTACGACCTGGTACATTCTCAACCAAGTTCCAAACTTGATTGTCATACATGGATTGTATCTCGCTATCCATAGCCTCTTTCCATTTAGCAGACTCGGGGCCTGCCATGGCTTCCTCGTAGTTGTTAGGGTCATCTTGACCTACTAGTGTCCCATTACTAATAAGTGTCTCACCTTTTGCAGTAATATGGAATCCATAGTAATGCTCAGGCGCACTCCTAACTCTCGTGGAACGCCTCAGAGGTACATATTCGTCAATTGGCTCAACAGGAGTTTCTTCCTCAAGTTGAGGGCTAGTGTTTGAAGTTCCTTCACCACTTGACTCTTGAATTTCTTCAAGATCAATTTGCCTCCCACTGTCTCCTTGGCTTATAAACTCTCTTTCTCGAAAGACTCCTCTTCTTACTACAAAGACCACATTATCACTAGGTCTGTAGAAGAGGTAACCAAAGGATTGTTGTGGGTAGCTGATGAAAATACACCTCTCGCTTCAAGGTTCGAGCTTATCATGAGTCTCGCATCTCACGAAAGCCTCGCAACCCCAAATCTTGATGTGGTCTAGTTTGGGTACTTTACCAGTCCACATCTCGTGAGTAGTTTTGGCAACTTTCTTTGTAGGGACTAGATTAAGGATATGGGCGGCAGTCTCTAAGGCATACCCCCAGAATGAGATTGGTAGCAAAGCTCGACTCATCTTGGAACGAACCATGTCTAACAAGGTTCGATTACGCCTCTCAGCCACACCATTCAACTGCGGTGTCCTGGGAGGTGTCAATTATGAGACAATCCCACATTCCCTTAAATAGTCGAGGAACTCTGAACTAAGATACTCACCACCTCGATCGGATCGAAGCATCTTAATGTTCCTGCCCAATTGATTCTCGACTTCCTGTTTAAATTCCTTAAACCTTTCGAAAGTCTCTGACTTATGCTTGATTAAGTAGACATATCCATATCTACTGTAATCATCATTAAAAGTCAAATAATAACGATTAGCATCCCTTGTGGCATGTTTGAATGGTCCACACACATCCGTGTGTACAAGGTCCAACAAACCTTCACCCCTCTCACACGAGCCTGTGAAGGGTGACTTTGTCATTTTTCCAAGTAAGCATGATTCGCAACTATCATCTGACTTTAGATCAAACGACTCCAAGACTCCATCCTTTTGGAGTTAGCCTATGCGTTTCTTGCTTATATGTCCAAGACGACAATGCCATAATGATGCTTTATCCAAGTTATTATTATTAGGAGAATCAATACATAAAACATTATTTCCTAAGTTATCTACAACAGATACAACTTCATACACACCATCACAAGGTAATGCTTTAAAATAAAGAACATTATTAAAGAAAGCATTAATCGAACCAACTTCATTATCAAATGAAAAGGTGAAACCTTGTTTATACAATGCATGAAAGGAAATAATATTTCTTGCCATTTCTGGTGAATAACAACATTTATTCAAATCTAAATTTAACCCACTACTTAGCGACAAAGTATAAACTCCAATCTTGGTGACAGGTGTAACTTTCCTATTCCCCATGATTAAGTTTATTCTTCCTTGCTCCACATTCTCACTTCTTCTTAGTCCCTGCAAGTCACAACAAATGTGAATACCACAACCGGTATGAAGGACCCAAGATTTAGAATGGGGTGAGTTATTAGAAATGATAGTGTAAATACCTTCATGGTTGGGTTTAACTTTCCCATCCTTCACATCTTGCTGGTATTTTGGGCAGTTCTGCTTCGAATGTGATTTTTCAATGCAACAGAAGCATTCAGCCTCTTTCGGGTCAGAAGAAGGAGTGACGAAACCTTTCTTGGTTCCACTTGAAGAAGAGCCATCAAGGGTCCTAACCTTGGTACCCTTCGAAGAACTCTTTCTCTTCTTCCCTCGACTTTTCCCAATTGCCAAAACCGGAGTGGAGTTTGGAGTAGGAGTGTCAACAACCAACTTCCCCTTAAGACCTGATTCAACGGTCTTGAGAAGTCCCTGAAGTTTTCTGAGTGTGACCTCTTCCTTATTCATGTGATATGTCATGCGGAATTGATCATAGCACGATGGTAAGGAGCGCAAAATGATATCTATTGCAAGCTCCTCAGGGAAGTTCACATTAAGCTTCAGCAATCGATCCACATACCTTTGCATTTTCTACATGTGGCTCGTGACGGAATACCTGTCCTTCATCATGGTTGTTATCATGGAGCAGATGATCTCATACCTCTCTTTTCGTGCACTTTGATGATATCTTTCCATCAAATCTTGGTGCATTTCATAAGGGTAGAAATCCTCATAGGACTTTTGGAGTTCCGCTGTCATCATGGCCATCATGATACATGCCACTTTCGTAGCATCCCTTTCATGTGCCTAAAATTCAGCGATCTCCTGAGGAGTTGCAGTGGTCTCATCAATCTCCTTAAGCTCCTTGTCAAGGACATATTCTTTGTCCTCGTAGTGGGTAATCATCCTGATGTTTCTGATCCACTTATTGAAGTTGGATCCATCAAAAGTGACTTTCCCACACAAGTTCATAAGGGTAAAGGAGCCATTAGGATTAGAGCCAGAAGCAACATTGTTTGAAGACATCTGAAGGAAGAGGACAAGATTAGTTTAGATACCTATATGTAATATTAAGGCTAGGATCCAGTCACAATATATTATAACTTAGAAGAGGTATGTTGTAATCCAAGCTATAACATATTTGAAAGGTAGGTGAATGACGATTCACCAATTTCCACCACGAAAACCGAAATATTAAATATTAGGTTTTTGATTGGTTCTTAGAAATTCCTAGATTCTTTGAGATTCAATGAACTTTTCAAAGGCATGTTTCAATCTCGAGTGTGCCCTCCAAGTTTTGTGACTGGGATACCGAGGATCACAAAACGAGGTGTGAAGTAACCATGCAAATCACTTGGTATCCTTAAAGTTTATCACTCAATCGATGTGCCGGTAAACCACACACGCTCCACCGATACTATAATAAACCTTAAGTCACCCTTTACCTACCTTGTTAAGTCCAAGTTAGTGTGCCGGTTAACCACACACGCTCCACCAACGACTTAAACAAAGTGTAAAGTGTAATTTCATGGATTAGCACCTTATTCACATTTTCCTAAAGTAACTAAGATTGGGAATTTAATAAAACATTTAGTTACTTTATAATATTCATCATACTTTTAATGAGAATTTATAAGTCCTTGTCTTACCCGTTCGGCTAACGACCCTCCACCAGTCAAGCGAGCGGTGAGTGAGAGTGGACACCCATTAAGTTGCCATTTTATAGGCAACAACCTTATACCCACCTTATAGACCGGCTTCATGAATGAGGCATACTAGCGGTAAGACGACTTGTTCTTATATATATATATATATATATATATATATATATATATATATATATATATATATATATATATATATATATATATATATAATTATTAAATTATAATAATATAAGGGTTGAATTTTAACTTTTAAAATTCTAAGGGTTGGAACTAAAGTTTTATCAAGACTTTACTTGTTCCAAAACTTGAGGCCAAGTTTTGTAAACTTTCAAAACTTTTCATTTCTTGTAACTTATGAGTTTAATAGAGTAATAAAAATGAAGACTCTTCATTTCTCTAACTCTTGTGTTCTTTTAATGGTTTTAATTCAAGTGAATTTTGGTTTTCCAATAACTTGAGGACAAGTTATGGACTCCATTAAAATACATTATGATCATCAATTAATCTACCACATAGGTTACAAATAATTCCTATGATCATCTAAACATCATAAGAACAAGAACATGAATATGAACACTTTCATAAGTCAAAATTACACTTAAAACTTTGTAATTTAGATAACTAGTTGTTGTAAATGAATTAGCAAGGACATTACACCATCTAAAACAAGTTTTCAAGTACCAAAACAGTTTAGGGTAATGTTTCTAATCCATTTCCAGCAACTAAAGTCAAAAATCTGCACTCTGTCGACCCTACTCGCCGAGTGCATAAACCTACTCGACGAGTAGGTTGAAGATACAAGTGAACTCGACGAGTCCCCCCATGGAATCGACGAGTCCAGCAGTCAGACAGCAAGCTTTTCGACTTTTTTCAACCTTTTAGCACAAATAACAAACAAACAAGCCTAGGCTCTGATACCACTGATGGGTTTTGAGCATTCTAACACTTCCTAAGTGTACATGCAACCCTAATAACCTTGGATCTATGTTTGTCTAATTATCATGCAAAGTTGAATTCCAAGGCTATATTCATATCTAGCATACATGGGGAACAATTTTTAACTTGAATGATAGATAGAATAACTTACCTTGTTGTTGCTTATGATCCTTGAAACCTTGTGAGCCTAGCACCCCAAGTGTGATGCCTCAAATGCTTCACACAACACCAAATGCTCTTGTAAAGACTTTTGAGAGAATGCACACTTCTTGAAATCGGCCTAGCCCTCTTGTTTCACATGTGTAACCGATTTTGGTGGAGAATGGGATCCTTATATAGTGTTGACACATCTAGGGTTACACCATGTAAACCCTAATGTATCATGACTCTTCATTTCCATGACCCATGGGTTTGTAACTCCCATGGAGCATCCATGGAGCATCCTATGGGTGGAACCCAACTTGATAATCCATGGAGCCTCTTAGCCCACTATACAAGATATGGATGATTTACTTAATCAACCCATATATTTAATTAGTTATCTTTTGATCACTTAATTAATTCTAAATTAATTCTTGATCAAACTAATCAAATAATATTATTAATGTAACGCCCGGGTTTCAGGGCTAAGCATTTTTGTCAATGTAATAGTCTAGGTCAACTATTTTAACTCTTTTTGAAGTAATAAATATGAAATATTTGAGTATTATGTGAATTATGTGTGTTTATGTGTTTATTATTTAATTATAAATGTATAATTAATAAAGAATAAAAATGAGCGTCAAAATTAAAGTGTGAGATAATCCCGATATCTCTACACAAAGTTGTAGAATATGTCTCAAGGTTTCCGTAGATATAAAGAATGCCGAAATCCGAGCTATAACGAAGAAGTTATGACCCGCCGAAGTTTTACGGCAAAACCGGCACGGCACCGGGAGACGTAAATAGTGAATTCACGATAGAAGACTTTTTGGCCTTAGCAATCTAAACAAAAGTCATAGAATATGTTAAACTAAGAACATCGATAAAAAGAACGCCCAAATCTGACTTCGTATGAAGAAGTTATGATTTTTCTAAGATTCGGCTTAGCAGTGCACGACCCGAAACTCGAATTTTAGTTCGAGCGGTTTTTGGCTTACGCAACCTAAATGAGAGTTGAAGATCTCATTCATAGGAACTCAACGGTAAAAAGACAGACGAAAACGGAGTCCGTATGAAGGAGTTATGAACTCTTCGCGGTCATTTAACAGTCTAAACGCGTCTTACTGTTAAATTTGAGATCGGTCGAGAATTAGCCGACGGAGTCTAAACAAAAGTTGTAGATCTTGATTTTACGTACGCGTGGATATAAAGAACGTCGAAAACGGAGCTGGTATGCGAAAGTTATGATTTTTCTAAGTTTGAGGGCTGACACGCGATAGGGGTGACGTGGCACCACCAGAATTGGACACGTGGCACCACCAGAAGGCCACCACATGGACCAACTCGGCGAGTAGGTCCCCCCTACTCGGCGAGTCCATCAGAATCCTCCCCTATAAATAGAGGTGCCGGGTTCCCTCATTTCCTCACCCCTCACCCATCTTCTTTCTCTCTCTAAACTCTCTCTCTAAGCTCCCTAACCCCCCCTAAAAGCCTAGGTAAACCCCCTAGCACCCGAAGGAAGCCCCGAGGCTCCCGGAGTCCCGAGAAAAGAGCCTTTCGGCTCGAGAACGCTGCTCCAGCGAAGCCCGATTTTCGAGAAAAACCCACTGTAAGTGAGCTGTACCTATCCTATCTTTAGTTTAGCTTATGTTTTAATATAGGAATGTTATTAGGTCCTTAAAATAATTATTTGGGCTATTATTATGAGTTATATTAAGTGTTATTAACACTTATATAATAATAATAATAGTCAGACAATTAATTTGTCACGGTTATCATTAGACTAAACCCTAGTGGTATCGATACTAGGTTTTATCGAAGGAATATCATTTTGAGAGTAGCGAAGCGCTGTCCGAGTGCTGAGTCACCACCTAATCAGGTGAGTGCATAGTTACTTTCAACTTACACATAGATATGAAGTATTTTATATAAATTACGTGCTATGTGTGCATATTATCTGAATACTTGCTATCTATGCCAGATGAACGTTGTTATACATGTTTTCAATGATTTAAACTGTATATGCATTTTATATCTACGAAAATGTTGGGGTAAAACATGGGTAGATGTAATAGGTGATGTGTGATAAAATGATGAGAGGCCTCGATGTTGTTGTTGTTGATCCAGTCATCTAGCGGAGTATAGATGACGACCACGGACTCTTCTAGACAGTCCAGTGGAACACTAGCAGGCTCGCAACCTGTAGGTGTTGTGAACGATGTGTTCACCGGTGTACTCCATCCCCCACATGGTTGCCTATTAGGACATTTATTGCTGAGGAATCCCCTTAGCAGTAGTGTCCGTCCCGATGATGATCCTTAGGCTAGGTCCCTTATGATAGGTGTTTAGGGACGTAAAGTGAGGATAACGGGAACGGGTAATCGGGTTATTGTTGATTGATGAAATTAATAAACTTATTTATTGTGGGTTGAAAACCCTATGTGCTCACCAGGCTCCCAAGCCTGACCCACTCAGTTTTATGTATTACAGGTAGTGGCGCATGAGCATAGGTGCGATGTTTTGGACGAGGGATTACGGATATAGGCCTGTAGATATGAAATAATGTAGTAAGGCTTATATTGTACTGTTTATACTTTTGATCTGTACGAACATGACATCCCGAGTCTTTTAATGAAATACATTTCTATGGAAATGCTTTTGATAAATCTTTATCATATTATTGTTTTGGGACAAATTCCGCAACCCTTTTATTAAAAGATAACTCTGATTTTGAAATAAAGTATAAACAAAACCGGTCTTTTCTGGCCGTGATTTTGGGGATGTCACAGTTGGTATCAGAGCATTAGTTTAAGCGAACTAGGAATTTGTAGGATTTCTAGACTTAAACTTAGAATGCTAAGCGATGATTGTGAGGTGTGAGCACTAGCTTATTTTAGGAATTGTGCCTAAAATGCTTTTATGTGCTAAATGCTTTATGCATGATATGCTGTTATTTTGTTCGGATCTATGGTCTGTTGCCGACCGGATCTGGAAACTTTATGTGTTTAGGATTCTAAACGTACGACTACGATATTAGAACTAGCATGTAAACGTTTCGGAGTGATAAGGACGATTTAAAACGTCTCTCCTAAATAAAGATCTAAATTCACCTTATTCGGTGTATAGATCAAGATGGCAAGGACCCGTAGCGGAACCGTGAACGCAAATGGGAACAGACACCAACCCCCAGTGTTAGAACAAATACCAGTTGTGGAAGCCGCTGCCGGACCAATAACGATGGCCGGAGTGCAAGCGATGATCCAGGCAATGTTGGATCGTCAAATGGAGGAAACCAGGCGTTTGCTCCAGCAAAATCGAGAGGAAGCGACTATTCAGATCGAACAGCCCGAGTTGAACGAAGGGCAGACTGAAGAAGGAAACTACAGTGGGACTATTGGTCAAGCCAACCCACCGATAGTTAGGTAAAACCACCAGGATGGAGGAAATGATGGACGTGGATGCAAATACAAGGATTTCATGGCATCCAAGCCACCGAGTCTATCTGGAATCCCGACGCCGGTGGAAGTCATGAACTAGATCTCTGAGATGGAGACAATGTTTGAGAGTTGTGAGTGTAGCAATAGGCAGAAGACTGCTCTCGTAGTTCCTCTATTGAAATCTGGAGTACTAAGTTGGTGGAAGCTATTAGCTGATTCAATGCCCAAAGGTGAAGCAAGCAAAATGTCGTGGGAGGATTTTCTGGTACAGTTGAAGATGCAATACTGCTCTGAGCAGGATCTTCTGGAGATCAACAACGAATTCCAGAATCTGAAGAAGGGAAGAATGAGCGTTACTGAATACGCTGCAAGCTTTACTAAGAAAATGAAGCTTGTTCCTCACCTCGTCCCAACTGAACTCTCCAAGGTTAACAAATTTGCCCTCGGATTACCAGCAGACTTCGGTCCAATGGTCAAGCAAACTACCACTCTGAAAGCCGCCATCTGGGCTGCTAAGAATGTGGAGACCCAGATACGAGAGAAGGGTCTGGAGAGAGCGGAAGTGGGAGAGAAAAGGAAATTTGACGGATCCTCGAGGTCCGGTAAGAAAGGTAGATTCTCGAAGTCTGGTTTGAGAGGAGGAGGATCAGAAGCAAAGTGGTGTGACAAGTGCAAGAAGAAGCACTCTGGGAAGTGTGATGGAGGGGTCACTTGTTACAAATGCGGAAAGCCTGGGCACTATGCCAATGAATGCACCCTCAACCAGAAGGCCTGTTATGGGTGTAATGAAGAAGGGCACATTTTGAAGGACTTCCCGAAGAAGAAGGAGGCAGGAAGACCCAACATACCACCGAAGCCGAAGGCAAGAGCCTTCCAGATGACGCTCGAGGCTGCAAAGGAGGCAGCAAACATCGCTTCAGGTACCTTTCTTGTAAATGGTTTGCCTGCAAATATACTGTTTGATTCCGGAGCCAACTACTCCTTTGTGTCGCATAAATTTAGTGCGAAATTAACATTACCTGTAGAAAAACTAGATAATGCCCTGATTGTAGAAGTTGCCAGTGGCAAATTCGTACCTGTTAGTAATCGTATTAGGAACATCGTCATTGACCTAAACGGAAACGAATTCCATGAGGAACTATTACCCATAGAGTTAAACAGTTTCGACATCGTTTTGGGTATGGATTGGCTTAGCGCCAACGATGCCGAGATATTATGCCGAAAGAAGATAGTTAGGATAAACCCACCCGGAAAGGAATCATTTATGGTGTACGGGGACAAACGCAGAGTGAGTTCTGGAATCATCTCCTTGATAAAAGCCAAGAAATGTTTGTCCAAGGGATGTGCATCGTACTTGGCATTCGTAATCGATGCTAAGAAAGAATAGAAAGAGGTGCAAAATATACCGGTTGTGTGCGATTATCCGGAAGTCTTTCCCGAAGATCTTCCCGGATTACCACCTGATAGGCAAGTAGATTTTCGTATAGACTTATTACCAGGAACAACACCGATAGCAAAGGCACCTTACCGATTAGCACCGACTGAGATGAAGGAGCTCATGACGCAACTTCAGGAGCTGTTGGACAGCGGTTTCATTTGACCTAGTTCATCACCCTGGGGAGCTCCAGTGTTATTCGTGAAGAAGAAGGACGGAAGCATGAGGATGTGCATAGACTACCGAGAGTTGAATAAGGCAACGGTGAAGAACAAGTATCCATTGCCGAGGATTGATGACCTATTCGATCAGCTGCAAGGTTCAAGCTACTTCTCAATGACCGATCATAGGTCAGGATATCATCAGCTGAAGGTGAGAGAGCAGGATATTAAGAAGACTGCATTCAGAACAAGATATGGACACTACGAGTTCTTGATTATGTCATTCGGACTAACCAATGCTCCCGCAGTATTCATGGATTTGATGAACAGGGTTTGTAAACCATTCCTCGATAAATCCGTGATAGTGTTCATCGACGACATTCTCATCTACTCGAAAAGCCAGGAGGAGCACGGCAAGCATCTACGAGAAGTGTTGGAGGTGTTAAAGAAGGAGAAGCTTTTTGCAAAGTTCTCTAAATGCGACTTTTGGATACGGGAAGTCCAATTCTTGGGTCATGTTGTTAACCAGGAAGGAATAATGGTTGACCCCGCCAAGATCGAGGCTGTAATGAAGTGGGAACGTCCGAAGAGTCCCACGGAGATTCGAAGCTTTCTAGGATTAGCCGGATATTACCGACGATTTATCCAAGGCTTTTCTTCGATAGCTGCTCCATTAACAGCTTTGACCCATAATGGAGCTATGTATACATGGAGTGAGAAACACGATGAGGCGTTCGAGAAGCTAAAGAAGAAGTTATGTGAAGCACCGATACTATCTCTACCCGATGGAGTCGAAGATTTCGCAGTTTATAGTGATGCATCTGGAGTCGGGTTGGGTTGTGTTCTGACCCAAAGAGAAAAGGTGATAGCATACGCATCTCGACAATTGAAAGAGCACGAAAAGAACTACCCCACTCATGATCTGGAGTTGGCAGCGGTAGTATTTTCCTTAAAGATATGGAGGCATTACCTCTACGGCACGAAGTGCAAGCTCTTCACTGATCATAAGAGTCTCCAGTATCTCTTTAATCAGAAGGAGTTGAACATGAGGCAACGACGCTGGCTAGAACTTCTCAAGGACTACGACTGTGAGATACTTTACCACCCAGGTAAAGCAAATATTGTTGCTGATGCTCTCAGTCGGAAAGTCAATCTTGAAAGAAAAAGGCCAAGAGCGTTAAGAATTGAAGTCGTCTCGACGATTGTGGAAAGTATCAGGAAAGCTCAAGAAGAAGCCTTAGAAAAGAATGACCGAAAGGAAGAACGTTTGGGAAAAACGTTAGTGTTCGGTACGAACAGTCGAAGACTGAAGGTATTCCAAGATTGAATTTGGGTACCTAAGACGGGAGGAATAAGAGATCTTCTAATGGAAGAAGCACACAAGACCATGTACTCGATTCATCCCGGTAGCACTAAAATGTATAGGGACCTAAAACCCTACTACTGGTGGCCGACGATGAAGCTCGATGTTGCGAAGTATGTGGCTGAGTGCGTAACATGTGCGAGGGTTAAGGCACAACATCAGAAGCCGTATGGGAGTTTAGAACCTTTACCTGTACCCATGGGTAAATGGGAAGACATCACCATGGATTTTGTGACTAAACTGCCCAGAACGAAGAACGGACACGACATGATTTGGGTAGTCGTGGATCGTTTCACCAAGAGTGCACACTTCATAGCAGCCAACGAGAAGTGGTCTATGGATAAGCTCGCAAATGCTTACGTGAAGGAAATTGTAAGACTTCACGGTGTCCCTCTTACGATTGTGTCAGATCGTGATAGTCGTTTCACGTCGAGGTTTTGGAGGAGTCTACAAGAAGAGTTGGGTACAAAGTTGTGTTTGAGTACTGCTTACCATCCGCAAACTGATGGTCAGAGCGAAAGAACGATTCAGACATTGGAAGATATGCTGAGAGCATGTACCCTCGAATTCCAAGGGAATTGGGATGAGCACTTACCTCTAGTAGAATTTTCCTACAACAATAGTTTTCACTCGAGCATCAAGATGGCACCTTATCAAGCCTTGTATGGACAGAAGTGTCGTACGCCGTCTTGTTGGCTTGAAGCCGTAGAGAAGCAGTTTATGGGCCCCGATATGGTCCATGAGACTGCTGAGAAAATGAAGGTGATTAGGGAAAGAATGTTAGCAGCTCAGGATCGTCAGAAGAGCTATGCTGACAAGAAAAGACGACCGATAACCTTCGAAGTTGGGGATTCCATTTTGCTTAAAGTCTCACCATGGAAGGGACTTATACGATTTGGGAAACGAGGAAAGTTGAGTCCAAGGTTTATTGGACCGTTCAAAGTTCTTCAGAAGATTGGGAACCAAGCTTACAAGCTGGAATTGCCCGAAGAACTCAATGGTATTCATAACACCTTCCATGTGTGTTATTTGAGGAAATTCATGGGAGATGTTCCCGACATAATTCCCATTTCAGAGTTAAGGATGGATGAGAATAAACGGCTGATTGAAGAGCCTGAGGCAATTGTTGACCGTAAGACTAAGAAGTTACGACGCAAGATGGTAGACTTGGTGCTAGTCCGATGGAAACATTCGAATGGGCCGAATCTCACTTGGGAAACAGAGGATGACATGATGAGTCGCTATCCACATCTGTTTGCTGATGCATGATTCCGGGACAGAATCATCCTAAGGGGAGAGAATTGTAACGCCCGGGTTTCAGGGCTAAGCATTTTTGTCAATGTAATAGTCTAGGTCAACTATTGTAACTCATTTTGAAGTAATAAATATGAAATATTTGAGTATTATGTGAATTATGTGTGTTTATGTGTTTATTATTTAATTATAAATGTATAATTAATAAAGAATAAAAATGAGCGTCAAAATTAAAGTGTGAGATAATCCCGATATCTCTACACAAAGTTGTAGAATATGTCTCAAGGTTTCCGTAGATATAAAGAATGCCGAAATCCGAGCTATAACGAAGAAGTTATGACCCGCCGAAGTTTTACGGCAAAACCGGCACGGCACCGGGAGACGTAAATAGTGAATTCACAATAGAAGACTTTTTAGCCTTAGCAATCTAAACAAAAGTCGTAGAATATGTTAAACTAAGAACATCGATAAAAAGAACGCCCAAATCTGACTTCGTATGAAGAAGTTATGATTTTTCTAAGATTCGGCTTAGCAGTGCACGGCCCGAAACTCGAATTTTAGTTCGAGCGGTTTTTGGCTTACGCAACCTAAATGAGAGTTGAAGATCTCATTCATAGGAACTCAACGGTAAAAAGACAGACGAAAACGGAGTCCGTATGAAGGAGTTATGAACTCTTCGCGGTCATTTAACAGTCTAAACGCGTCTTACTGTTAAATTTGAGATCAGTCGAGAATTAGCCGACGGAGTCTAAACGAAAGTTGTAGATCTTGATTTTACCTACGCGTGAATATAAAGAACGTCGAAAACGGAGCTCGTATGCGAAAGTTATGATTTTTCTAATTTTGAGGGCTGACACGCGATAGGGGTGACGTGGCACCACCAGAATTGGACACGTGGCACCACCAGAAGGCCACCACATGGACCAACTCGGCGAGTAGGTCCCCCCTACTCGGCGAGTCCATCAGAATCCTCCCCTATAAATAGAGGTGCCGGGTTCCCTCATTTCCTCACCCCTCACCCATCTTCTTTCTCTCTCTAAACTCATTTCCTCACCCCTCACCCATCTTCATGGTTGGGTTTAACTTTCCCATCCTTCACATCTTGCTGGTATTTTGGGCAGTTCTGCTTCGAATGTGATTTTTCAATGCAACAGAAGCATTCAGCCTCTTTTGGGTCAGAAGAAGGAGTGACGAAACCTTTCTTGGTTCCACTTGAAGAAGAGCCATCAAGGGTCCTAACCTTGGTACCCTTCGAAGAACTCTTTCTCTTCTTCCCTCGACTTTTCCCAATTGCCAAAACCGGAGTGGAGTTTGGAGTAGGAGTGTCAACAACCAACTTCCCCTTAAGACCTGATTCAACGGTCTTGAGAAGTCCCTGAAGTTTTCTGAGTGTGACCTCTTCCTTATTCATGTGATATGTCATGCGGAATTGATCATAGCACGATGGTAAGGAGCGCAAAATGATATCTATTGCAAGCTCCTCAGGGAAGTTCACATTAAGCTTCAGCAATCGATCCACATACCTTTGCATTTTCTACATGTGGCTCGTGACGGAATACCTGTCCTTCATCATGGTTGTTATCATGGAGCAGATGATCTCATACCTCTCTTTTCGTGCACTTTGATGATATCTTTCCATCAAATCTTGGTGCATTTCATAAGGGTAGAAATCCTCATAGGACTTTTGGAGTTCCGCTGTCATCATGGCCATCATGATACATGCCACTTTCGTAGCATCCCTTTCATGTGCCTAAAATTCAGCGATCTCCTGAGGAGTTGCAGTGGTCTCATCAATCTCCTTAAGCTCCTTGTCAAGGACATATTCTTTGTCCTCGTAGTGGGTAATCATCCTGATGTTTCTGATCCACTTATTGAAGTTGGATCCATCAAAAGTGACTTTCCCACACAAGTTCATAAGGGTAAAGGAGCCATTAGGATTAGAGCCAGAAGCAACATTGTTTGAAGACATCTGAAGGAAGAGGACAAGATTAGTTTAGATACCTATATGTAATATTAAGGCTAGGATCCAGTCACAATATATTATAACTTAGAAGAGGTATGTTGTAATCCAAGCTATAACATATTTGAAAGGTAGGTGAATGACGATTCACCAATTTCCACCACGAAAACCGAAATATTAAATATTAGGTTTTTGATTGGTTCTTAGAAATTCCTAGATTCTTTGAGATTCAATGAACTTTTCAAAGGCATGTTTCAATCTCGAGTGTGCCCTCCAAGTTTTGTGACTGGGATACCGAGGATCACAAAACGAGGTGTGAAGTAACCATGCAAATCACTTGGTATCCTTAAAGTTTATCACTCAATCGATGTGCCGGTAAACCACACACGCTCCACCGATACTATAATAAACCTTAAGTCACCCTTTACCTACCTTGTTAAGTCCAAGTTAGTGTGCCGGTTAACCACACACGCTCCACCAACGACTTAAACAAAGTGTAAAGTGTAATTTCATGGATTAGCACCTTATTCACATTTTCCTAAAGTAACTAAGATTGGGAATTTAATAAAACATTTAGTTACTTTATAATATTCATCATACTTTTAATGAGAATTTATAAGTCCTTGTCTTACCCGTTCGGCTAACGACCCTCCACCAGTCAAGCGAGCGGTGAGTGAGAGTGGACACCCATTAAGTTGCCATTTTATAGGCAACAACCTTATACCCACCTTATAGACCGGCTTCATGAATGAGGCATACTAGCGGTAAGACGACTTGTTCTTATATATATATATATATATATATATATATATATATATATATATATATATATATATATATAATTATTAAATTATAATAATATAAGGGTTGAATTTTAACTTTTAAAATTCTAAGGGTTGGAACTAAAGTTTTATCAAGACTTTACTTGTTCCAAAACTTGAGGCCAAGTTTTGTAAACTTTCAAAACTTTTCATTTCTTGTAACTTATGAGTTTAATAGAGTAATAAAAATGAAGACTCTTCATTTCTCTAACTCTTGTGTTCTTTTAATGGTTTTAATTCAAGTGAATTTTGGTTTTCCAATAACTTGAGGACAAGTTATGGACTCCATTAAAATACATTATGATCATCAATTAATCTACCACATAGGTTACAAATAATTCCTATGATCATCTAAACATCATAAGAACAAGAACATGAATATGAACACTTTCATAAGTCAAAATTACACTTAAAACTTTGTAATTTAGATAACTAGTTGTTGTAAATGAATTAGCAAGGACATTACACCATCTAAAACAAGTTTTCAAGTACCAAAACAGTTTAGGGTAATGTTTCTAATCCATTTCCAGCAACTAAAGTCAAAAATCTGCACTCTGTCGACCCTACTCGCCGAGTGCATAAACCTACTCGACGAGTAGGTTGAAGATACAAGTGAACTCGACGAGTCCCCCCATGGAATCGACGAGTCCAGCAGTCAGACAGCAAGCTTTTCGACTTTTTTCAACCTTTTAGCACAAATAACAAACAAACAAGCCTAGGCTCTGATACCACTGATGGGTTTTGAGCATTCTAACACTTCCTAAGTGTACATGCAACCCTAATAACCTTGGATCTATGTTTGTCTAATTATCATGCAAAGTTGAATTCCAAGGCTATATTCATATCTAGCATACATGGGGAACAATTTTTAACTTGAATGATAGATAGAATAACTTACCTTGTTGTTGCTTATGATCCTTGAAACCTTGTGAGCCTAGCACCCCAAGTGTGATGCCTCAAATGCTTCACACAACACCAAATGCTCTTGTAAAGACTTTTGAGAGAATGCACACTTCTTGAAATCGGCCTAGCCCTCTTGTTTCACATGTGTAACCGATTTTGGTGGAGAATGGGATCCTTATATAGTGTTGACACATCTAGGGTTACACCATGTAAACCCTAATGTATCATGACTCTTCATTTCCATGACCCATGGGTTTGTAACTCCCATGGAGCATCCATGGAGCATCCTATGGGTGGAACCCAACTTGATAATCCATGGAGCCTCTTAGCCCACTATACAAGATATGGATGATTTACTTAATCAACCCATATATTTAATTAGTTATCTTTTGATCACTTAATTAATTCTAAATTAATTCTTGATCAAACTAATCAAATAATATTATTAATGTAACGCCCGGGTTTCAGGGCTAAGCATTTTTGTCAATGTAATAGTCTAGGTCAACTATTTTAACTCTTTTTGAAGTAATAAATATGAAATATTTGAGTATTATGTGAATTATGTGTGTTTATGTGTTTATTATTTAATTATAAATGTATAATTAATAAAGAATAAAAATGAGCGTCAAAATTAAAGTGTGAGATAATCCCGATATCTCTACACAAAGTTGTAGAATATGTCTCAAGGTTTCCGTAGATATAAAGAATGCCGAAATCCGAGCTATAACGAAGAAGTTATGACCCGCCGAAGTTTTACGGCAAAACCGGCACGGCACCGGGAGACGTAAATAGTGAATTCACGATAGAAGACTTTTTGGCCTTAGCAATCTAAACAAAAGTCATAGAATATGTTAAACTAAGAACATCGATAAAAAGAACGCCCAAATCTGACTTCGTATGAAGAAGTTATGATTTTTCTAAGATTCGGCTTAGCAGTGCACGACCCGAAACTCGAATTTTAGTTCGAGCGGTTTTTGGCTTACGCAACCTAAATGAGAGTTGAAGATCTCATTCATAGGAACTCAACGGTAAAAAGACAGACGAAAACGGAGTCCGTATGAAGGAGTTATGAACTCTTCGCGGTCATTTAACAGTCTAAACGCGTCTTACTGTTAAATTTGAGATCGGTCGAGAATTAGCCGACGGAGTCTAAACAAAAGTTGTAGATCTTGATTTTACGTACGCGTGGATATAAAGAACGTCGAAAACGGAGCTGGTATGCGAAAGTTATGATTTTTCTAAGTTTGAGGGCTGACACGCGATAGGGGTGACGTGGCACCACCAGAATTGGACACGTGGCACCACCAGAAGGCCACCACATGGACCAACTCGGCGAGTAGGTCCCCCCTACTCGGCGAGTCCATCAGAATCCTCCCCTATAAATAGAGGTGCCGGGTTCCCTCATTTCCTCACCCCTCACCCATCTTCTTTCTCTCTCTAAACTCTCTCTCTAAGCTCCCTAACCCCCCCTAAAAGCCTAGGTAAACCCCCTAGCACCCGAAGGAAGCCCCGAGGCTCCCGGAGTCCCGAGAAAAGAGCCTTTCGGCTCGAGAACGCTGCTCCAGCGAAGCCCGATTTTCGAGAAAAACCCACTGTAAGTGAGCTGTACCTATCCTATCTTTAGTTTAGCTTATGTTTTAATATAGGAATGTTATTAGGTCCTTAAAATAATTATTTGGGCTATTATTATGAGTTATATTAAGTGTTATTAACACTTATATAATAATAATAATAGTCAGACAATTAATTTGTCACGGTTATCATTAGACTAAACCCTAGTGGTATCGATACTAGGTTTTATCGAAGGAATATCATTTTGAGAGTAGCGAAGCGCTGTCCGAGTGCTGAGTCACCACCTAATCAGGTGAGTGCATAGTTACTTTCAACTTACACATAGATATGAAGTATTTTATATAAATTACGTGCTATGTGTGCATATTATCTGAATACTTGCTATCTATGCCAGATGAACGTTGTTATACATGTTTTCAATGATTTAAACTGTATATGCATTTTATATCTACGAAAATGTTGGGGTAAAACATGGGTAGATGTAATAGGTGATGTGTGATAAAATGATGAGAGGCCTCGATGTTGTTGTTGTTGATCCAGTCATCTAGCGGAGTATAGATGACGACCACGGACTCTTCTAGACAGTCCAGTGGAACACTAGCAAGCTCGCAACCTGTAGGTGTTGTGAACGATGTGTTCACCGGTGTACTCCATCCCCCACATGGTTGCCTATTAGGACATTTATTGCTGAGGAATCCCCTTAGCAGTTGTGTCCGTCCCGATGATGATCCTTAGGCTAGGTCCCTTATGATAGGTGTTTAGGGACGTAAAGTGAGGATAACGGGAACGGGTAATCGGGTTATTGTTGATTGATGAAATTAATAAACTTATTTATTGTGGGTTGAAAACCCTATGTGCTCACCAGGCTCCCAAGCCTGACCCACTCAGTTTTATGTATTACAGGTAGTGGCGCATGAGCATAGGTGTGATGTTTTGGACGAGGGATTACGGATATAGGCCTGTAGATATGAAATAATGTAGTAAGGCTTATATTGTACTGTTTATACTTTTGATCTGTACGAACATGACATCCCGAGTCTTTTAATGAAATACATTTCTATGGAAATGCTTTTGATAAATCTTTATCATATTATTGTTTTGGGACAAATTCCGCAACCCTTTAATTAAAAGATAACTCTGATTTTGAAATAAAGTATAAACAAAACTGGTCTTTTCTGGCCGTGATTTTGGGGATGTCACAATTAATATATTAGAACTTATAATATATTAATAATCTCCAAATATTATTTCTCTCATTTAGTCTATCCAATTGCATGGTGCCATGCAACCCAAATGGACCATGCCGGGTCCGGTCAAGTACATACCAGAAATAGTTATGGTCTTAGACACCTTATCCAATAGTATCAACATCCACACATATAACATATACAAATGACAGCACGCAGACTGAGCCATCAACCTGACTGGATCGCCTCGTAGGGCCTACAACCTATCTGGACCGCTCTCAAGCCTTCGACACATCTGGACCGCCTCGTAGGGCCTATGGCTTATCCGGACCACTCGCCGGGCCTTCGGCCTGACTCAACCGCCTCGCAGGGCTTTCAGTCTATCAGGGCCGCCCTGGGTCTTCAACACAAAGAAGGACCGCCTCAACCCAAACATACACACACATATGTGACATACTCATAACACATACACAATCAACAGGTGAGCACAAATCGTACAGATCACTAAGCATAGCATCATCCTACCGTGACAACCCAAAATTTTTGCTTTGTAAAGTCCAGGCATTTAATCCAACAGTGAGTCAGACTCATTTCTACTATCTTTTAGCCTTCTTTAGAGTCTATTAAAGGGTTCAAATCTCATTACATTCAAGCATTGGGTATAGGATCGAGTTGCGTAAGTTCTTCACATTGAAATCAAGTCGAACACTCCATGTGAGGGAGTGTATGGCCATACACATGAGTGTGCGGCCGTAAACATGTGTGTATGGCTGTACACCCATGTTTCTCCGCATACCCCCTCCCTAAGTATGATATCCTTCCATTTCCAAGTCATTCCTCCAGTTTCCAAGTTAAGAACATTGAATTCTCTCACAACTATCATCTTGTTTCTCATCTTGATCTTCAAATGTGGTAAGTGATCCTTCAATCTTTCTTGATATCCTTCCTAGTCTTGTAATCATCTCATGATTCATCCATGAAAACATCTCTTTTGGCTAGATCTTCAAATCTTCATCCACTTCACCAAGAACACACACTTGTTCTTGGTGATTGTGAACCCTTTTGAGCCTCCAAATCATAAGTACTCCTTCCCTATGCTTAGTACATGTTAGGAACACTTGATTAACACCTTAAAAACGCCCAGAACACTAGCACATAAGGAGTGTACGGCCGTACACCCCTCAAAACACCCCTAAAGGGCCTTCAAAGTGCAAACCTAGCTTCAACACTTGATAAGCAATAGTCCCACAAGCATTCCTACCACTCAAACACACATTTGTGCACTTATTACCATGAGTGTACGGCTGTACACTCCCTGGCCGTACACCCATGCCCGCACACTCCTCATTTGGGTCGTACACTCCCCTTAGATGAATCACATGTGATTCTAACACTTGGTTCAAGTGGTTCCTAGTCCCTAAAGGTGATTCCTTACATTAGGTTGCTTCTAACCACTATATTCATGCCAATATATGTCATTATATTTCATTTAGGACTCGTTTGTGTCTTGGGATTTCATTCGTGGAACTTCTCATCCTTACGCGCATATTCGTTTGAATCATCCACATAAGGTGAGTTCATACCCCCTATAAGTAATCTTTTAAACTATTTTAAATGCTTTTAAGGGGGGAATACAAGTTGAACACAATGTTAATTGTGTAATTGTTTTGTTATAAACATCTTTTAAAGGATTGCTTAAGTATTAATAAGTGATCAAAATGTCTTAAAAAATCTTTTAAAGTTATGTTACTTTATAGTTTACAAAACTTTGTTTTTAAAGTACAATCATAACTTAGTAGATAAAATGAGTCTTTTCTTCAAGTCAGTATCAGTTCAAGTAAAGATACTAGTAA
Source organism: Lactuca saligna (assembly GCF_052625555.1). Lineage (NCBI taxonomy): Eukaryota > Viridiplantae > Streptophyta > Magnoliopsida > Asterales > Asteraceae > Lactuca > Lactuca saligna. Next base: position 186,855,564 of record NC_136417.1, on the reverse strand, counting down.
ACTATAATAGGTATAGTTTAGGGGTTCAGTGCATACTATAACAAGTACAGAGAAGAGCATACTATAACAAGTATAGAGAAGAGCATACTATAACAAGTACATGGAAAAATATACTATAACAATAACAAATGAACAATTCAAGAATTATACACTTATACGATGTTCCTAGTACTCTAGGAAGACATCGTACCCTTAACTCATTGTTTGTAACAAACTGAGGTGTTAATATATCTTTTCAGGTTTGCATTAACACTAGTACGATTACATGTACCTGGGTTAGTAGGCAGGAGGTGATAAATCTTAATAATACATCTTTCCGGGTTTGCATTAACTTTAGTACGATTACACGTACCTGGGTTAGCAGGCACGAGGTGATAAAACATAATAATATATCTTTCCGGGTTTGCGTTAACACTAGTATGATTGCACGTACCTGGGTTAGCAGGAATGAGGTGATAAATCTTAATAATATATCTTTCTGGGTTTGCGTTGACACTAGTACGATTACACGTACCAGGGTTAGCAGGCACGAGGTGATAGCAATATATTAAATCGAAATTATTTATACAAATTTACATAACTTATTCGTAACATGAACATTAAGTGGAAAGGGACCTATAATGATACATTTATGATTCTTTAGTGTACACATCGGGGTTATATATAATTAATACCCGATAGGTAGTTGGATGTGTTCTTTCCACCTTACTTCTTGTTCCTTGTTTGGTTGTGGACTTAGGGCGGATTTAGACAACTAACTATCTATTCGATATTAGATTATATATAGCTAGTATAAATCAAGTGATTATAGAAGGAACCATTGTGGTTACCATTTTTTTTACTAAAAGAAATAAGGGTTTTCTTAAAAAATGTTTTCATCAAATATAAACAAAATATTTCAATTAACTCTGAGAGTACCAAATGAATACACCGGGGTTATATACAACAATGATCTAACAAACAATAGGAGGTGTGTCTTTCGCCTCATTCCCTGTTCCTTGTTTGGTTGTGGGCTTAGGGCAGATACACACAATCGATTGTTTGTTTACTCTGGGTTTTATATAACTTGTATCCACTTAGTACTCATAGAAAGGATTGTAGAGTTATTTTTACTTATCTTTCATCAAAGCAGGAAATATAGGATTTTCTGGAGGAACAGGCAAACTTTTCTAAACAGAACTTATAACTTACTACAACTTACTTACATCACTAAAATCTTATGAACTCACCAGTTTAAATGTTGATCAACTCTTTCAAAATAACTTGTATTCTCAGGAAACTAGTAGACAGGTACGCGCGTGGGGAATTCAGAAGATGGAGCATAATAGATTCAAGTCTTGTTTTGTTATTTACTTTTTAGTCTATGTTATGTGAACCACATACTTTGTAAACCCTTTCTTTCTAATGAAATGGTTGTTTATTAGTTTGAATACTATGATGCATGTCTTGTGATACTAAACATGGCGTCCTCCACCCCCTAACATTTCCGCCGTTCCGATTTTAGGGTGTGACACCTACCTACCAGGATACCGATCTAACATATCATAAGAGCATAACAACATCCTATCTACCATGATACCAATCTAACAAATCATAAAAACATATAAGCATACTATAACCAAGATAACAATTTAAAGGGCCTGCATTGGTACCTTAGCCCCTTTTAGTACAGTGAGGTAGACTCACCTCGCAAGTAGTACTGGATGATAATGTCAATCTCCCAAAACACAGATCCAAAACCCAACACCTACAATCACCATAAGAATAATTCTTTCAAGACCCAACTTACCATAATACCCTCAAAAGTCAACTTGGTTAACCCTTGGTCAAAGTCAAAGTCAACTTACCATAATTACCTTCAGAGGTCAGATCTGCTCCTCTAATCCATAGATCTAACATCCCCAAGCTCAATAAACATGTAAAGGTTCGAACTTGATACACATGCAACATCCAAATGCCACTACTTGATGATTTGGTCCCAAATACAACACTCTAAGTTCATTTGTACCATAATCCAATATAAAGCATGATGGATAACCTTCTCTGGACCACTATGGGTCCAGATCTGAAGTCTAAACATGATAAGGGACCTTATTCTCAACAAATCAACCCAATAAAGGGCATAGAAAACCCTAGATCCATGGATGCTTTAACAAAATAGAATGAGGGTCGATATGCTACCTCAATGATGATTCCCTCTGCTTGAAATCCATGAATATGCAACCTCCTTGGCCTCCTCCAATCTGGAATCAACTTCTTCTTGCAAAACAATCCCACAAAGGTCCAATAATGGCTTCTTCTCTCTCACAGACGCTTAAACACAATAAGGGTGTCTCTCAAGGGTCTGGTAGCAGCAAATGGTGGCTATAAGCCCCTTTAAATAGGTCTCAAACCCCGAGGGTTAGGGTTTCATTACACAGTGTGGACTCGCCAAGTCCACGATTGGACTCACCGAGTCCACCATTAAATCAGTTCGACCATCCGCGCTCCTACTCGGCGAGTCTGAGTGCCTACTCACCAAGTCTCTCTCCACAAACCCAATATTAAAGCATAAATAAGATACATGGGTGTTCGGATGTTACAGTTTTCAGTTTTGTTTTCAGGTATCAACATTTTGGAAAGGAAGAGCTCAGATTGATCGCAATGCACACACCCATGATTTCTGCAATGAATGATTCTGGGGATGAACTCTGATAAATGTTTTACCTAACAATGATTTGAAATGTTAGAAATAAACGGTATTAATGTTTTAGCTATATTAAAGATGAAATTTTTATCCTTGATTATTTGGGTCGTTACAATTTGTCTAATGATACTAGAAAACTTTTCTAGTAAGGTCTTACACGACCGTAACAACAATCCAATCCTGCATGACTGCATTGTCCGAACAAATCCTAGAGCTCTCAACTCTACATCGCATAGTCGACATTCGGTTGTTAAAATCACAATCGATTACCACATAATCGAGTGTTACTATTATATTATTCTAAGTTTACTCGCTTAGTGGTATACCCGCTCACCATTCCCAAAAGCATATGACATCACTGTCGTAACCATCTCTAGTATCTCATCGCCATACAATCCAGTAGCAGATCCCGAAGCACCCTTTCGCATACACACCATTTCGTAATTGAATTGGGAAACCTTAACATTAATATAGTTTAAAGAAAAAAACATTTAACCATGTAAGCATTACTAAACTAGAGCTCCTTAGATTCCCCCTTGACTTCCCTTAAGTCGGGCATGAATTTTGTGTTTTTGATAGCAAAGGCCCTACTACTATCATCCACACTGATTCATGCCTGCTCCAAGGTGCATCCCGCAGTAACCAAGTCACTTCTCACCGATGATTCTAATGGTGTTCTTTAAACTAGCACATGCTAACACTCTTCCTAGATTACTAGGACTCCCACCCCATCCTACTATTCGACCGGAAACAAACTCCTATTAATGTTAATTAACTATCTCACGAATACTATTACATGCAACTAGAATTAAGTAGTCTTTTGACTGAAGATCTCACACTACAACGGTTGGAATCAAACAAGAGCCGTAAAATAGAGCTAAACCTGCAATCTAAGGCCACTTAATTCTAGTGGCTTGCAACTTAACATATTTATCCAATAGCTAATTAATATTAACAAGAATTCCTAAAAGCACAAAGCAATCGACAAATAAGCGGTCAAAGTAACAGGCAATTCTATCACATCCACTCTATACTAACATTTGCTACATTTTTCCTAGATCTATAGGAATTACCTTACCATGTTACTCTAAATCACATGGAGTCTCCACGAATTCCTGATGGGTTTTAGCCATAAGAACTTTCCTATGTGCGCATGCAAAACCCTAATGCTTGGATCTAGGCTTTCTAATTAAACATGCTTTGAATCCAAGACTTCTAATGGCTAATTAGGTTAAATAACAACATTGAAATAGATCTAGAATCATACCTTTGGATTCCTTGTTGATCTTGTTGTCTTGGAGCTTCTAGAGTCACAAATGTCACTCCTCTAATGGCTTACAAACATCAATAGCAAGCAAGATGATTTAGGAGAGAGGAGAGGGGATGAATTCAGCCAGAGTATCTCTACTTTAGATGGTGTGTCGAATTCCCTCACCCCTAGGGTCTATTTATACTTGTAGACTCCTTAAGGTTACAACCTAAACCCTAATTGGATAATCTTCTCTTAAGGCTATCCAAATCCATTCCATAGATAAGTCTTTGGACGATTTTAGCTATCCTATATCTCATAGAATTCGTCCAAAGCATATCCCAATGGATTTACAGTCTAAAGTTTAACTATCAAACAATTGACAGTTTATACCCTCTTATTTAATTAATCTCTTTAAGTCACCAAATTAATTCCAATTAATTTATGACTTATATTAATCAAATAACCATATATTATTCCTTATAATAATTGCTCTCTTTTAACAAATCATCCATCAAGTTGCTATGGTGAAGGCAACCCAAAAGGACCATGCACAACCGGATCAAATACTTGCCTAATATAGTTGCAGCCTTAGACACTATTCCAACAGTCTCCCACTTGGATAAGTCTAGTAACTATACAAGTACAATTCGGTTTGCAATCGTAGCTCTCAAAGACGCTGTCAACTCTGATCTAATCAATCTTGTCCTTTAGATAAGGGATCTTACAGTCCTCTGTTAGATATCATGCTGACAATCCTATGGAATGGTTAGTCAAACATTTAGATTTCTCGATCTCTGATTTATTTGACATAGAACTTAATCAAACACATCAATTCAGTTCTGACCGGGCCCGGCACATAAGTCAAATCAAATCATCGAGTGGCCAAGATATCTCTTCTACCCTCTTAGGATAAAATTTACAGATAAACTTCGACTTATATGCATTTACTTATTCATTAACCAACTATACACAACAATGCGTTTTATAACACCAAGTTACTGATGCGTTTTCGCATTATCAATGCACAATCAATTAACAAATAATAAATCATATATCTAGGTTTTAAGACTATATGATATTATCGTCTTGCGATCACCTTTTATATCGTATTCCATAAAGTGATTCCAGCAAGCGCGGGTTTATTCCAATGCTCAAAACCAGTTCATAAGCACTCATGAACGTTGCAGCAACCCTTGCTATGTCTAACACCATTTAGACATTCTACACACCAATTCATGACAATCTTCATTCATATCTACTCCCAACATATGAACGATTGTGGACCATTTGAACAATTTCTATTATTCTTAATAACCTTAATTATTCTGGAAGTCAAAACATGCAAAGTGAAACAATAGTTAAACTATTAACATATGACAGTAACTTTACTTATAAATAAAACTCCTTTATTTAATCATCAAATGTTAATTACATTTATCTATTATACGTTTCTAATACTATCTAATCTATACTAATATCATCCTTCAGCCCAATACTCCTAGCATGCTGCAAGTGCTTAACCCTACTCAGTCCCTTCGTAAGCGGATATGCTGGGTTATCTTCTGATGATATCCTCTTCACTACGAGTTGTCCTTCTTCTACACGATGTCTAATGAAGTGATATTTTCTGTCGATATGTCGAGATCTACCATGATCCCTCGGTTCCTTGGTCAAGGCAACCGCACCTTCGTTATCACAGAAAATCTCCATGGGCTCCTTTATGGCCGGCACAACTCCAAGATCACCAATGAAGTTCTTTAGCCATATTGCCTCCTTCGACGCTTCGCTCGCTGCAATGTACTCTGATTTGCACGTTGAATCAGCTACGGTTTCCTGCTTGGAACTCTTCCATGTCACTGCTCCTCCATTTAGGGTAAAGACCCAGCCCAACTGCGAACGGTAGTTGTCCCTGTCGGTCTGAAAGCTGGCGTCACTATACCCTCGCACCTTCAAGTCATCACTCCCTCCGAGGACTAAGAACCATTCCTTCGTCCTCCGAAGGTACTTAAGGATGTTTTTCACCGCAATCCAATGTGCTTTGCTAGGGTTCCCTTGATATCTGCTAACCATGCTCAAAGCGAAGGCTACATCAGGGCGAGTACAAGTCATAGCGTACATGATTGAGCCAACTGCGGAAGCGTATGGTATTCGGCTCATTTCTGCTATTTCAGCTTCGGTACTCGGACTTTGAGTCTTACTCAACTTGGCATTTCCTTGTATCGGTAGTTCTCCCTTCTTTGAGTTTTCCATACTAAAACGTTTTAGTACCTTCTCTAAGTAAGTATTCTGACTAAGTCCAATTAGTCTCTTACTTCTTTCTCTTACTATCCTTATTCCCAAAATGTAAGAAGCTTCTCCGAGGTCCTTCATAGCGAAACACTTCCCGAGCCAGGACTTGACTTCCTGCAGAGTCGGGATGTTGTTTCCTATGAGTAATATGTCATCGACGTATAGAACGAGAAAGCTTACTATGCTCCCACTGGCTTTGACATATACACAAGATTCATCTTCGCTTCGTACAAATCCAAACTCTTTGACTTTCTCATCGAAGCAAAGATTCCATCTGCGAGACGCTTGCTTAAGTCCATAAATGGACTTCTCAAGCTTACACACTCTATTCGGATGCTTCGGATCCACAAACCCCTCTGGCTGAGCCATGTAAACATCCTCAGCCAACTTTCCGTTAAGGAAAGCGGTCTTGACATCCATTTGCCAAATCTCATAATCATGAAATGCGGCAATTGCTAGCATCACTCTAATAGATTTAATCTTCGCAACTGGTGAGAAGGTCTCATCATAGTCAACTCCGGGAGTTTGAGTAAAGCCCTTCGCGACCAATCGCGCCTTATATGTGTGTACGTTCCCATCCACGTCGGTCTTCTTTTTGAAGATCCATTTGCACCCAACGGTCTTACGTTCGGGCTCATAATCAACCAAATTCCAAACTTGGTTATCGTACATGGATTGGATCTCGCTATCCATTGCCTCTTTCCATTTCGCAGACTCCGGGCCTGCCATCGCTTCCTTATAGCTATTAGGTTCATCATGATTTACTAGTGTACCATCACTAATATACGTGTCCCCATCGGTAGTAATATGAAAGCCATAAAACTAGGGATGAACTCTAACTCTATCGGAACGTCTAAGAGGTAAGGATTCGTCAATCGGTTCAACCGGAGTTTCCTCCTCGGGTTGAATGCCAGCGGTAGAGGTTCCTTCATCTATCGACTCTTGAATCTCTTCAAGTTCGATTTGCCTCCCACTGTCTCCTTGGCATATGAGTTCTCGCTCTCGGAAAACTCCTCTCCTCGCAACAAAGACAACATTGTCTTTCGGTCTATAGAAGAGATATCCAAAGGAAGTTTGCGGGTAGCCAATGAAAATACATCGCTCACTTTGAGGTTCAAGCTTGTCGTGAGTATCTCGTCTTACGAAAGCCTCGCAACCCCAAACCTTGATATGTGCCAACGAGGGAGATTTCCCTGTCCACATCTCGTGAGGTGTTTTGGCAACCTTCTTAGTAGGGACTCGGTTAAGGATATGGGCGGCCGTCTCTAAGGCATACCCCCAAAAGAAGATAGGTAGTGAAGCACGACTCATCATAGAGCGAACCATATCCAATAAGGTTCGATTACGCCTTTCTGCCACACCATTCAACTGCGGTGTCCTAGGAGGCGTCAATTGCGAAACTATTCCACACTCCTTGAGATAATCGTGGAATTCAAGACTTAGGTACTCTCCTCCTCGATCGGATCGAAGCATCTTGATTTTCCTGCCCAATTGATTCTCCACTTCATTCTTGAACTCTTTGAACTTTTCAAAGGTGTCTGACTTTTGCTTGATTAAGTAGATATACCCATATCTACTATAGTGATCGGTAAAAGTCACATAGAAGCGGTTCCCATCCTTCGTGGTTGATCTAAAGGGTCCACATACATTGGTATGTATTAGGTCCAATAGCCCCTCACCCCTTTCACAAGTACTCGTGAAGGGTGACTTAGTCATCTTTCCAAGTAAACAAGACTCGCATGTGTCATCTTCCCTAAGGTCGAATGACTCCAACACTCCATCCTTTTGGAGTTGTGCTATGCGTTTCTTGTTGACATGTCCAAGACGACAATGCCACAAGGATGCTTTATCCATACTAGTGGAAGAATCAATATTCAAAACATCATTTCCTAAGTTATCAACAATCATAACAGTTTCATATATTCCATTACATGGTATAGCTTCAAAGTAAAAGACACCATTTAGATAAGCCAAAATAGAACCATTCTCATTATTAAAAGAAAATCTAAATCCTTGTCTATATAAACCATGAAATGAAATGATGTTTCTAGCCATTTCTGGCGAATAGCAACAATTGTTCAAATCTAAAACCAAACTATTCCTAAGCACTAAAGAATACACTCCAATCTTGGTCACAGGCGATGATCTTCTGTTCCCCATGATTAGCTTGATCCTTCCTTGCTCTACATCCCTACTTCTTCTTAGTCCCTGCACATTAGAACAAATGTGATAACCACAACCGGTATCAAGAACCCAAGAAATAGCATGATTAGAATCGTTAGATTTGATTGTGTATATACCTATGAAAGATGGCTTGATCTTTCCTTCTTTGATCGCTTGCAAGTAATCCGGGCAACTTCTCTTCCAATGTCCTATCTTGTGGCAGTGGTGGCACTCTACCTCCTTTGGGTTAGAGCAGGGCTTAGCGGGATCAATTTTGGTCCCACTAGAAGAGGCACCATCTCGAGCTTTCACCTTGCGATAGTTATTCGATGAAGCTTTCCTCTTCTTTCCCTTCCCTTGACCAATAGCCAAGTCAGGAGCAGCGGACGGATTGGGAGTAGATGCAACAGACTTGTCCTTGAAGTTGCTCTCAGCGACCCTCAAGAGACCTTGGAGTTTGCTTAGGGTGACCTCTTCTTTGTTCATGTGGTAGGTCATCCTAAATTGGTTGTACATTGGAGGCAAAGAGTGAAGCACCATGTCGATCGCCAAGTCTTCACCGAAGTCAACATTTAACTTGCGAAGGCGGTCGACATACCTTTGCATCTTTTGCAGGTGCACGGTAAGAGATTCTCCATGACCCATCTTAGCGGAGATCATGTTAGTGAAAATCTCGTAACGCTCTTGTCTCGCGTTTTGGTGGTATCTCTCCAAAAAGTCTTGATGCATCTCGTATGGATACATGTCCACGTAGGATTTTTGGAATTCGGAGTTCATGGTGGCGATCATGATGCAATGTACCTTCGTTGCATCTCGCTCATGAGTTTCAAAGGCGGTGATTTCGTCGGGAGTAGCAACTTTGGGGTTGATTTTCTCGAGCTTCTCATCGAGGACATACTCCTTATCCTCATAACGAGCAATGGTGCGAATGTATCTTATCCATTCGCTAAAGTTCGTTCCATCGAAGGTGACCTTTTGGCAAAGGCTCATCAACGTGAAAGAACTAGCAGCAGCATTGTTTGCGTTCGACATCTTCAAAAGGACAAATATAGATTAGAATAAGAATCCCTAATTATCACCCAATAAGAAAAATTAGGGCTAGGATCCAACAATAACATTTACATACTAGAAAAGGGATGCCGTAATCTAACATGCAAATAAATTGAAGGTAAGTGAATGATGATTCACTAATTCTCCATTACAAAACTTAAACTATTAGTCCTAAGTGTTTTTGAGAATTCCTAGGTTCGGATGAGATTCATTGAAACTATTCAATGACATGTTTAAATCTCGATATGCCCCTCTCGTTTGTGACTGGGATGCCGAGGATCACAAAGCGGGTGTGAATTACCATGCAAATTCACATGGTGCCTTCATTGTAACGATCACCTATTTGATGTGCCGGTAAACCACACACGCTCCATCGAACTATGATAAACAATGAATCACCCTTTGCCACCTTTGCTTAGAACCAATTAGTGTGCCGGTAAACCACACACGCTCCACTAACTTCTTAGCAAGGGTGCAAAGTGTAATTTCATGGGATTGCATCAATTCACTTTTCCTAAAGTAACTAAGATTGGGAAATTTTTAAAACTTGTAGTTACTTTGTATTTCTTATTATACTTTTAACGAGAGAATGAGGTTGCCCTATCCTACCCATTCGGCTAACGACCCTCCACCAATCAAGCAAGCGGTGGGTGTGAGTGTACACCCATTAAGCGCCATTTTATAGGCCGCAACCTTATACCCACCTTATAGATTGGCTTCGTGAATGAGGCCTACTAACGGTAAGACTAGAATTTAGTTATACATATATACATTATTCTAGTAATATCATATTAGTATAGGGTTGTATTTTAAAACCCTTTTAAAATCTAGGGTTTGAAATTTAAGTTGTCTAAATTAAAACTTTTAATCACAAATATAAATTTCAAAACTTTAGGGTAGGTTTTAAACATTTAAAACATGGAGGATCAAACAACAAATAATTCCAATTAACAATTAATATCCTAATTATCTTTATTTGATTTATCCAAGATTTCTTTTAAGATAATTATCAAAATAATTAATCAATTATCATATAAGGAAATTAAATATTTTATTAGATGATGAATATCTTTAATTAGATCAAGATAATAGTCATATATATCAAAAAAATCGGATTTAGATTGATCTATTATGATTAAGGTAAGTTTCCATAAGATAATTATGAAAAATCCCGAATCTGGCCATTCCTGACGCCTGGACTCGCCGAGTGCTCAAGGGGACTCACCGAGTCAGGCCTACTCGCCGAGTCCACCTTGGGACTCGACGAGTCAGTGACCCAAAAACCTAAAAATCGAATTTTGCAGGTTTGTTTCAGTTAATCAAGCAACAATTTAAAGAAAACCAAGCTAGGCTCTGATACCACTGATGGGTTTTAGCCATAAGAACTTTCCTATGTGCGCATGCAAAACCCTAATGCTTGGATCTAGGCTTTCTAATTAAACATGTTTTGAATCCAACATTGAAATAGATCTAGAATCATACCTTTGGATACCTTGTTGATCTTGTTGTCTTGGAGCTTCTAGAGTCACAAATGTCACTCCTCTAATGGCTTACAAACACCAATAGCAAGCAAGATGATTTAGGAGAGAGGAGAGGGGAGGAATTTGGCCAGAGTATCTCTACTTTAGATGGTGTGTCGAATTCCCTCACCCCTAGGGTCTATTTATACTTGTAGACTCCTTAAGGTTACAACCTAAACCCTAATTGGATAATATTCTCTTAAGGCTATCCAAATCCATTCCATAGATAAGTCTTTGGAAGATTTTAGCTATCCTATATCTCATAGAATTCGTCCAAAGCATATCCCAATGGATTTACAGTCTAAAGTTTAACTATCAAACAATTGACAGTTTATACCCTCTTATTTAATTAATCTCTTTAAATCACCAAATTAATTCCAATTAATTTATGACTTATATTAATCAAATAACCATATATTATTCCTTATAATATTTACTCTCTTTTAACAAATCATCCATCAAGTTGCTATGGTGAAGGCAACCCAAAAGGACCATGCACAACCGGATCAAATGCTTGCCTATTATAGTTGCAGCCTTAGACACTATTCCAACAATTCCGACGTGTCATCTTGTGAATTCACAATCATATACAATGTGAAACCAGATAGCCATTCGAATAAAAGATTCTACACCAGAACGGTTGGACTCAAACAAGAAATGCGCACCAGGCTAAACAAGTTATTCTACGTATATATAGTTCCTATTGCATACAACCCAAAGCATTCACTTAACAACCTATCATTACTAGCACAATTTACAAATAACACATAACATTCATCAAACATAGCATGTGAAGAATCCGGTTATCTAGCATACATAATTAAATCTTATATCCGAGAACAATAAATAAGATTTGAACACTTTACCTTTTTCAACTGGCACCGGCTAACTTTACACACTATGCTTGCATTCACCTTTTCCAAAACATTTCATTTAGTTTCCATAAAATTTTATTTTAGAAAAATAATTCTTGAGCCGCAAACTTGAGTTTAGAACTCACTAAAGTGAGCTTGATTCTCTCAAGTTGTGCTCTGATACCAACTTGTAACATCCTAAAATTTTCAATAAATTTGAACTTTTTAAAACAACATAAATCACTCATTTAATATATTTTATTCAAAACAAATGAAATACCAAACCCTAAGATCAATTATGTTTCCAAACATTATTAGTTATAATTCTAAAATTTATGAAAAGACAACAAATTCAATATTAATTCCAAAAACCCACCTCAAGCCAGTGTGTATAATCATGCCAACCATCGTGTGTACCTGATATCGTATTTTTAAGGGAAAAGGGGTAAGCACAAAGCTTAGTGAATTCCATACATACACAATATCATATAATATAATCCTTACCCCTATACACGAATACAATCGACATCAAACACAAAACCATGCATGCATGTTAAAGAACGAATCAGTAACAGACATACTCCTACCGGGACACATAGGCCCGATCCCCCTTGCTCAGTACATTGATCCCTTAGGAAAAATTGGCTAAACCCGATCCCCCGTACCTGAACCCATTGGGACACACTGTCCATGCCCGATCCCCCTTGCTCAGTTCGTTGAGCCTTTGGGACACATTGGCTACGCCCGCTTCCACTTGGATGCGTCGAGTCCTACCATACATAATCTTCAATATGTGAGGAAAACCACTAGACTCTACCCCGCCTAGTAATACCCACACACATAATACAATACATAGCACACACGAGCTAATGTAAAGAAGATATAACACAACACGGTGTAGTGAGGAACTCACCTCAAAGATCAAAGCAGCCTCCAAAGCAACCCAAAACTCACTCACACCTTCTTTCCCTTCACACTTCCTAATAATAATAATAATAATAAATTGAGTTAGTTTTAGTTATTAAATTGCCTTAATTATGAATATAACTAAGGTGTAAATTTTCCAGATTTCTACATAAAAATTAGGGTCTATTTAAGACCTATTTTCACTAACTTAAACTTCATATTTTCCAAATCTATATCACATTATGATAGATTAGTTTCTTATCTACACCTCAATACGATTTTTCTATGATTAATGGAGAATTTTACAAAACTACCTCGCATAAAAGATCTTTCCATACCAGTATGGGTAAATGGTCGTTTTTACCCAAGTTAGAGGCCTTTCTGATTTATGGTCAAAACTAATGAAGTGTAGAGAACTAATATATGAAACTTTTTCCACTAATTTCGATGAAAAAGAGTTTTCCATGACCGAGATATGATCTTTCAAAGACAAGGACAAATTAGTCATTTTTCTAACAATTACAACTTTGATTAATTTGGGTTATTTAGTTCCTCAACCCATTAAGACTTAACCCAAAGTGATTTATATTTTGGAAAAAAACCATTAACAGTAGTGACAACCCATTGAGTAAAAAATCCAATAAAAATTCTAATCCCACACTTCAAAGTACATTGCTTAACAGAGAAAATTCTAGGGTTTTGGACATTTTGACCCATGTTCAGTGCTTTGGCCATAACTCCTCATCCGTAACTACAAATATTTCTAATCAGATATTCCTAGAAAGTAGACACAATTTTCCACAACTTTTATATCTAGTGATTTTCTCTAATTTGGCTTCTATTTTACGTAAACAGGTCTGGAAGTTCGGGATAAATGGCTGTTATTGCACATAACACCAAAGAAAGAAAAGAAGAAATTGAATGAGATATGAAACTTACTCGAACCAATGGGCATAACCAAGCAATCCCTCTTCCTACTATCAAGATAGCTGACACCACTCCTCCTTCCTTCTTCTTTCCTGCTTCTTTCTTCTTCTCGGCCTAGGCTTAAACACGACACACACTCATACACACAATGGACGATGCCATATAGGTTTTGGGCTCAAATGCTTGAAATAATTAATTAAATGGAGTCCATGCTAATAGAGGGTCAAATAAGGACTATGTCCATCGATCACAAGGCTGAAAATTCTGAATTTTCAGTTTAGCCCTCAAAGTTGTCCATAATGGCATTTTCTACTCTCAAAACAATTTCTTTTGCGACACAAGGTTTTTAAGTTAGCAATTTCCACCCTTCTTCAAAAAAAAAATTACAAATCCCTAAATCACTAATTGCGTATATTAAAATCATTTATTTATTATTATTATTAATATTATTTATTAATTTTATTTATACTTATACTCTTTTATTAAATAATTAAATGGAAATCGGGGTGTTACAGCTTCAAAATAGAAAACACCATTAAGATAAGCATTAATAGAACCCTTTTCATTATCAAATGAATATCTAAATCCTTGTCTATATAAACCATGAAAAAAATGATGTTTTTTTCCATTTCCGGTGAATAGCAACAATTATTCAAATCTAGTCCTAATCCATTACTAAGCACTAAAGAGTAAATTTTAATCTTGGTGACAGGCGACGGTCTTCTATTCCCCATATTAAGTTTACCTTCCCATTCTCCACATCCATATTTCTTCTTAGGCCCTGCAAATCAGAACAAATGTGAAAACTACACCCTGTATCAAGAACCCAAGAAATAGCATGTGATGAATCATTAGATTGAATAGTGTAAATACATGCAAAGGACGATTTGATCTTCCCAACCTTGATATCTTGCAAATACTTTGGGAAGCTTTGTTTCTAATGCTCATTCTCATGGCAGTAGTAGCACTCTGCATCCTTTGGGTTGGAGGTGGGTGTAACGGGACCAACCTTGGTTCCACTAAAAGAGCTGCCATCGTGGGACTTTCCCTTATGGTGGCTCTTTGAAGGAGCCTTCCTCTTCTTACCCTTCCCTTGCCTAATAGCCAAGACTGGAGCAACAGTAGGAGTAGGAGTTTGTACAATGAATTTTTCTTTGAGTTTTCTCTCAGCAGTCCTCAACAGCCCTTGAAGCTTTCTCAATGTGACCTCCTCTTTGTTCATGTGGTAGGTCATGTGAAATTGGTTGAAGCAGGGTGGAAGTGAATGAAGAATGATGTCAATCGACAGCTCGTCATCGAAGTTAACATTTAACTTTAGCAGGCGGTCGACATACCTCTGCATTTTTTGTAGATGAGCAGTGACAGACTCCCCATCCCTCATCTTGGTCGTGATCATCGAAGTGATGATTTCATATCTCTCCTTCCTGGCACTCTAGTGGTACCTTTTAGGCAAATCTTGATGCATCTCATAGGGATAGAAGTCCTTGTAGGATTTTCAGAGTTCGACAGTCATGGTCGCTAGCATGATGCAATGGACTTTCGTGGCATCACACTCATGGGCCTCAAAAGTAGCGATCTCCTCGGGAGTAGCAGTGTGGATGTTCACCTCTTTCAGCTCCTTGTTGAGGACATACTTCTTATCCTTATAACGAGTGACCATCCTTATGTTGCGGATCCAATAAAATTGTTACCGTCGAAGATCACCCTCCCACATAAATTCATGAGTGAGAATGAGCCGGAGGTGTTTGATCCTGAAGCGTTGTTGTTTGAGTTCGACATTTGAAAAAGAAAAGAGACAAAGTTTATTAGATAAGAATCCCCAATTAAACACCCAATGAGGAATTAGGGCGAGGATCCAACAACATTATTTGCAATTTTGAAGAGGGATGGCGTAATCTAAACAACAAATAATTTGAAGGTAAGTGAATGACGATTCACTAATTTCCACCATGAAAATAAAAGATAAGTTTTAAATGTATCGAAACTCCTAGATCTTTTGAGATTCATTGAACTTTTATATGACATGTTTAAATCTTGATATGCCCTTCAAGTTTGTAACTGGGATACCGAGGATCACAAACAGGGTGTGAATAACCATGCGAATGTACGTAGTGCCCTCAATGTTATAGTCACCTAATCAATATGTCGGTTAACCACACACGTTCTATTGATCTATGAAAAACATCTAGTCAGCATTTTCCACCTTTACTAAGACCCAAATTAATGTGCTGGTTAACCACACACGCTCCACTAACGTCTCAACAAGGGTACAAAGTGTAATTTGATGGAATAGCATCAAATTCACATTTTGCTTAAAGTAACTAATATTGGGAATGTTATAAAAATGTTTAGTTACTTTATAAATCATTATACTTATAATGAGGAATTGGTTGTCCTATCCTACCCGTTTGGCTAACGACCCTCTACCAATCAAGGAAGTGGTGGGTAAGAGTGGATACCTATTAAACGGCCACTTTATAGGCCATTACCTTATACCCGCCTTATAGATCAGCTTCATGAATGAGGTCTGCTAACGGTTTGACTAGCATTTATGTTATACATATATAAGAATTATTCTTATAATATTATAATAGTATAGGGTGAATTTTAAACTTGTAAAATTCTAGGGTTTGGAATTTCACTTTTTCAAAATTAAACTTTTAATCCAAAATTTAAATTCCAAAACTTGAGAGCAAGTTTTAAAACATTTCAAAACTATCTAGATCAAAATTTATATAAACAATTAAACAATTAACTTTGGTGATTATCAAATTTTGACCTGATCCATTTTCATGCAAGAAAAGTATCACATAATTCAAATAATTAATATTTATTAAATAAGGTAATAATTATCTAATTAAATAAAAAAAATCTTTTATTATGAAAAGGATAATAATAAGGAATCTATAAAATTTGTATTTTATCATTTAGAAATAGTTATGACAATTATCCTAAGTCAAAACTAGCAAAAATCCCAAAAATCTCTGTCTGACAGCTCGACTAGCCGAGCCCCTTGCAGGACTTGCCGAGTTCATCCTACTCGTCGAGTACCTCATTGGGCTCGACGATTCTGTCAAGCAGATAACAAAAAATTTGATTCTTAGCAATGAACAAATACACAATGCATCAAATACAATAGAAACCAAACAAGGCTCTGATACCACTGATGGGTTTTGAGCAAAAGAACATCCTATGTGCACATGTAAAACCCTAACGCTTTGGATCTAGGTTTTTCTATTGTACATGGAAATTTATCCAAAGGTTATCAACCCTAATCTAGCATACTATGAAAACGAGATCTATAGTAAAACAAGTTTAGATGATACATTTCAATAGTTGCAAGAATCTTCAATTTTCAAGAAGATTAGTGTCACAAGTGTAACACCTCTAATGGCTTACAAACACCACAAGTAAGAAGAACATACAAGAAGAGAGGAGGAGACACAGTTTTAGCTCTAAGGAACTCTAGGGTTTCTTCTAGTAGCTGAAAATTGAAGCCCTGGGGTTCCTTATATACTTGAGCTGCTAGGGTTTTAGCCAAAACCCTAATTGGATAACTTAGGCCTTAAGTAATCCAAAGAACCTTCTGGAATAAGGCTAGGAAGATTTCAATGTGGGCTTCCACTCTAATTTTATCCCCCTTGTGTCTATAAGGATTCTCAGCCCAAAACCAATTATCTTATAACTGCAATACTAGTCCCCTTAGTTCAATTAATCTCTTTGAATCATAGAATTAATTTCCTAATTAATTCTTGATTTATATTAACTAACTAATGGGATTTCCTAATTAATATATTATTTATATAATATATTAATAAACCATAATATCATCTCTTTCCATAAATCATCCTGTCTAGTTGCTTTGGTGAAGGCAACCCAAAAGGACCATGCACAACCGGGTCAAGTACATACGAAATATAGTTACGGGCTTAGACACTAATCCAACAACATTCTCAAAGAATAACATATTCTTAAAGAATAATACATGTGAATTACATACAAAATTACATAGATGCATGTATTCTTAAAGAATAAGGTTGCTCATTCTATAAGAATAATAATATTACATAGGGGCATGTGTTCTTTGTAACACTATGTTATGAATTGACTCTTGGTAAGGTAAGATCTAGCCCCTTTTGGGTGCAGGTGATGTATTAGAAGTGATCTAGGTGTTTGGTTCGTGTTTTGGAGCCTAGGGGTATTTCGGTAAAATGGCAACTCGGGATTTTGTGGAAAATGGACTTTTTATGGAAGGTATTTTGGAAGATATGAGTCGATAAAAGTGTAGGGCTTTTCGTTACCTTTCTGGGGATATAAGGATCATCGAAAACGGATTTATAACGAAGAAGTTATGGCCTTCGGAAGTTTAGTAGTTTCAGGCTTAGCCGAGTACGCTCGGCATACACAAGGAGTACGTTGGGTGTACTAGTGAAGAAGGAAGTACGTTGGGCGTACTTTTGGAGTATGCTGCGTGTAATGACCAAGAGGATTGCAAATGTTCCCTGGAGTATGATGGGTGTACTATATGTACGTTGGGCGTACTCCAGTCAGATTAGAACTCTATTTTAGGGTCTTAGACCCTATTTAAGCTCCTTATCTCATAACCTAACCCTAATATCTTCAGCTTCCATCCCTCTAAACCCTAGAAATCGAACCTTCACCTCCATTTGAGTGATTCTTGAGCTTTTTGGTGATTTAGTGTGTTTTTGTGCTAATGGTGGAAGAAGGAGTTCCTTAAGGAAGCATTGGTTGGCTTGAAGCTTGTGGATCCAAGTCCTAATCATATTGATCTTACTCCAGAAAGTATAAAGTTTGGATCTTGTTGGCATTCTCATGTGGATCTAGTTGGGTTATGACTTGTTATGTTGAATCTAGAAGAAGAAGGAACTTGGTGATCAAGCTATGGCTTGAGTCAAGTTTCTAGATCTAGAACCTTCATCAAATTTGCATGCTTTTAGAGGTATAAAGTCTCAACCCTGTCAACTCTTTCATGTAGATCTACCATTTTGGGTGTTAGATCAGTTTGGTCCCAAGGACGGAACTTGATGGTTGAAATCCGATTCTTAGGCTTTGAGTTCCCACTCTCAGTGTTAAATAAGTCCCTAAGGCAGAAATTTGCCATCTTGTAACGACGAGATTTTAAAAACAAAATTTACATTTTCAACAACCATATTTTAAATATAAAACATTCTCAAAATGTTTTCCATAATAGTTATTAATCAAACATGTCCCCAAGATCATAAATCAAATCTCCTCTCGGTGTGTACGGTTCATGACGGCGCCTCCCCACGATCCTCGCTAGTACCTGAAACACATAACATAACAACTGTAAGCATAAATGCTTATTGAGTTCCCCAGGATACCACATACAACACATACGCCACTCGAGGCTACTGTACGACCCTCCGACCGATTTGTCTCAGCGTGACCCTCCAATCCTGTAGCTCGTTGGACCCTCTAGTCCGGTCATAGCTCGTTGGGCCCTCCAACCCGGTCTGAATCGGTGGACCCTCCGGTCTGGTCTATACAATTATATATCATACATACATCACATAGCACATAATCTCATACATGGAACACAATCTCATACATAGCACATAAGACCTTCCAGTCAACTCATAATACCACTCTAGGTAACATATAGTGAGAAGATTCACCTCGTGTAACTCGGTAACTCGGAAATCTTGGTTTCCGTGAAATAGAATCTAGCCTCCATCTAATCATATGAAAATAAACACTTGGCATCAACACAATCCCCAAGGCTAGACCATTCCCTCTCTTAGCACTCTTAGGAGGGTAAAAGACCATTTTACCCCTCTCAAGGCTCAAATACTCTAAAGTTGACCAAACCCTAAAAGTCAACAAAAGTCAACAGACAAACCTTTTACCAAACTTGCCGAGTGCACTGTTGTGACTCGGCGAATTCAGTCATGAACTCACGTCCTCAAAACCCCAAATGACTCACTGAGTCACTTCCCCAACTCAACGAGTTACCATCTATGTGATTTATGGGGGAAACCCCTTCTACTCGTTGAGTCTGTTCTTGGACTCTGTGAGTTCAAGCCATGCTCAAACTCAAATGACCTTCAGAGGTGAGATCTGATCCTCTAATCCATAGATCTAACCTCCCCAATCTCAATAAACACGTAAAGGTTCGAACTTGATACGCATGCAATGTCCACATGGAACTATTTGATGATTTGGTCCCAAATACAGCACTCTAAGTTCATTTCTACCATAACCCAATATAAAGCATGATGGATAACCTTCTCTGGACCATTATGGGTCTAGATCAGAAGTCTAAACATGATAAGGGACCTTATTCTCGACAAATCAACCCAATAAAGGTCATAGAAAACCCTAGATCCATGGATGCTTTAACAAAACAAAAAGAGGGTCGATATGCTACCTCAAAGATGATGCCCTCTGCTTGAAATCCAAGAGTATGCAACCTCCTTGGCCTCCTCCAAGCTAGAATCAACTTCTTCTTGCAAAACAATCCCACAAAGGTCCACTAATGGCTTCTTCTCTCTCACAAATGCTCAAACACGATAAGGGTTTCTCTCAAGGGTCTGGTAGCTGCAAATGGTGGCTATAAGCCCCTTTAAATAGGTCTCAATCCCCGGGGGATTAGGGTTTCATTAAATAGCATGGACTCGCCGAGTCCATGAATGGACTCGCGGAGTCCGCCATTAAATCAGTCCGACCATCTGCGCTCCTACTCGGTGAGTCTAAGCGCCTACTCACTGAGTTTCTCTCCAAAAACTCAATATCATAAATAAGATACCTGGGATCCTAGATGTTACAATTCTCCCCCACTAGAATCAGACTTCGTCCTCCAAGTGTCATTCCGCAAACAACTCTGGATGCTGCACACGCATCTCGCACTCCGGTTCCCAAGTCAGCTCGGACCCCCTCCGATGTTGCCACTGGACCTGTACCAGGGGCACTTCCTTGTTCCTTAAAACCTTAACCTTCCAATCCATAATCGCAACCGGTCTCTCAACGTAGTTCAGACTCGCATCCACCTGGCTATCCTCTAACGGTACCGCCGTCGACTGATCGGCCACACACTTCCTCAACAGCGATACGTGGAAGGTGTCATGAATCTAACCTAACTCCGTAGCTAACTCCAAACGATATGCTACTATGCCCACCCTTGCGATCACCCTAAACGGCCCAATATACCGGGGCCCCAACTTGCCCCTCTTCCTGAAACAGATCACTCCTTTCTAAGGAGACACTTTCAGGAGCACAAAATCACCGACCTGAAACCCGAGCTCCGACCGACGCCTATCCGCGTAACTCTTCTGGCGACTTTGAGCAGTCAATAACCTCTGTATGACCTGCTGTATCTGCTCTGTCTTCTGAAGCACTATCTCTATACTACCCATCACACATTGCCCTACCTCACCCCAACAAATAGGGGTCCAACACCTCCTTCCATACAACATCTCAAAGGGTGGCATACCAATGCTAGAATGATGGTTGTTGTTATAATAAAACTCAGCCAAGGGCAAATACGTGTCCCAACGCCCGCCGAAATCCAGCACACATGCCTGAAGCATGTCCTCGAGTGTCTGAATCATCCGCTCGCTCTGTCCGTCTGCCTGTGGGTGGTATACGGTACTAAAATGCAGCTTCGTACCCAATTCCTCATGAAATTTCTTCCAGAATATGGAAGTGAAATGCACATCTCGATCAGATACGATCAAGATCGGTACTCCATGCCCCGATACTACCTCCCTAATGTACAACTCTGCCAGCCTCTCCGTGGAAGAGCTCTCATTGATGGCAAGGAAGTGAGCGCTCTTCGTCAACATGTCCACAATCACCTAAATTGCATCAACACCCCTAGCAATCCTGAGTAATTTGGTGATAAAATCCATGGTAATCTGTTCCCACTTCCACTTGGGAATCTCTAATGGCTGCAACTTACGATGCGGATGCTGGTGCTCGGCCTTAACCTTGCGACATGTCAAGCACCTCTCAACGAACCATGCGACATCCCTCTTCATACAGGGCCACCAATACTCCTTCTTTGGGTCCAAATACATCTTAGTGGCCCCGGGGTGGATCGAGAACTTCGATCTATGCACCTCCTCCACCCTACGACTTAGGGCATCGGCTACAACATTAGCCTTGCCCGGTTGATACAGGATCTCGCAGTCGTAATCCTTCACCACATCCAACCATCTCCTCTGGCGCATATTCAAGTCGGGCTGATCCATCAAGTACTTCAAACTCTTGTGGTCTGTGTATATAGTGTTGGAATAGTGTCTAAGGCTGCAACTATAATAGGCAAGTATTTGATCCGGTTGTGCATGGTCCTTTTGGGTTGCCTTTACCATAGCAACTTGATGGATGATTTGTTAAAAAGAGAGTAAATATTATAAGGAATAATATATGGTTATTTGATTAATATAAGTCATAAATTAATTGGAATTAATTTGGTGACTTAAAGAGATTAATTAAATAAGAGGGTATAAACTGTCAATTGTTTGATAGTTAAACTTTAGACTGTAAATCCATTGGGATATATTTTGGACGAATTCTATGAGATATAGGATAGCTAAAATCGTCTAAAGACTTATCTATGGAATGGATTTGGATAGCCTTAAGAAAAGATTATCCAATTAGGGTTTAGGTTGTAACCTTAAGGAGTCTACAAGTATAAATAGACCCTAGGGGTGAGGGAATTCGACACACCATCTAAAGTAGAGATACTCTGGTCGAATTCCTCCCCTCTCCTCTCTCCTAAATTATCTTGCTTGCTATTGGTGTTTGTAAGCCATTAGAGGAGTGACATTTGTGACTCTAGAAGCTCCAAGACAACAAGATCAACAAGGAATCCAAAGGTATGATTCTAGATCTATTTCAATGTTGTTATTTAACCTAATTAGCCATTAGAAGTCTTGGATTCAAAGCATGTTTACTTAGAAAGCCTAGATCCGAGCATTAGGGTTTTGCATGCGCACATAGGAAAGTTCTTATGGCTAAAACCCATCAGTGGTATCAGAGCCTAGCTTGGTTTTCTTTAAATTGTTGCTTGATTAACTGAAACAAACCTGCAAAATTCGATTTTTAGGTTTTTGGGTCAATGACTCGGCGAGTCCCAAGGTGGACTCGGCGAGTAGGCCTGACTCGGCGAGTCCCCTTGGTCACTCGGCGAGTCCAGGCGTCAGGAATGGCCAGATTCAGTATTTTTTCATAATTATCTTATGGAAACTTACCTTAATCATAATAGATCAATCTAAATCCGATTTTTTGATATATATGACTATTATTTTGATCTAATTAAAGATATTTATCATCTAATAAAATATTTAATTTCCTTATATGATAATTGATTAATTATTTTGATAATTATCTTAAAAGAAATCTTGGATAAATCAAATAAAGATAATTAGGATATTAATTGTTAATTGGAATTATTTGTTATTTGATCCTCCATGTTTTAAATGTTTAAAACCTACCCTAAAGTTTTGAAATTTATATTTGTGATTAAAAGTTTTAATTTAGACAACTTAAATTTCAAACCCTAGATTTTAAAAAAGGTTTTAAAATACAACCCTATACTAATATGATATTACTAGAATAATATATATATATGTATAACTAAATGCTAGTCTTACCGTTAGTAGGCCTCATTCACGAAGCCGATCTATAAGGTGGGTATAAGGTTGCGGCCTATAAAATGGCGCTTAATGGGTGTACACTCACACCCACCGCTTGCTTGATTGGTGGAGGGTCGTTAGCCGAACGGGTAGGATAGGGCAACCTCATCCTCTCATTAAAAGTATAATAAGAAATACAAAGTAACCACACGTTTTAAAAATTTCCCAATCTTAGTTACTTTAGGAAAAGTGAATTGATGCAATCCCATGAAATTACACTTTGCATCCTTGCTAATAAGTTAGTGGAGCGTGTGTGGTTTACTGGCACACTAATTGGTTCTAAGCAAAGGTGGCAAAGGGTGATTCATTGTTTATCATAGTTTGATGGAGCGTGTGTGGTTTACCGGCACATCGAATAGGTGATCGTTACAATGAAGGCACCATGTGAATTTGCATGGTAATTCACACCCGCTTTGTGATCCTCGGCATCCCAGTCACAAACGAGAGGGGCATATCGAGATTTAAACATGCCATTGAATAGTTTCAATGAATCTCATCCGAACCTAGGAATTCTCAAAAACACTTAGGACTAAAAGTTTAAGTTTTGTAATGGAGAATTAGTGAATCGTCATTCACTTACCTTCAATTTATTTGCATGTTAGATTACGACATCCCTTTTCTAGTATGTAAATGTTATTGTTGGATCCTAGCCCTAATTTTTTTTATTGGGTGATAATTAGGGATTCTTATTCTAATCTATCTTTGTCCTTTCTATAGATGTCGAACGCAAAGAACACTGCTGCTAGTTCTTTCACGTTGATGAGCCTTTGCCAAAAGGTCACCTTCGATGGAACGAACTTTAGCGAATGGATAAGATACATTCGCACCATTGCTCGCTATGAGGATAAGGAGTATGTCCTCGATGAGAAGCTCAAGAAAATCAACCCCGAAGTTGCTACTCCCGACGAAATCACCGCCTTTGAAACTCATGAGCGAGATGCAACGAAGGTACATTGCATCATGATTGCCACCATGAACTCCGAATTCCAAAAGTCCTACGAGGACATGTATCCATACGAAATGCATCAAGACTTATTGGAGAGGTACCACCAAAACGCGACACAAGAGCGTTACGAGATTTTCACTAACATGATCTCCGCTAAGATGGGTCATGGAGAATCTCTTACCGTGCACCTGCAAAAGATGCAAAGGTATGTCGACCGCCTTCGCAAGTTAAATGTTGACTTCGGTGAAGACTTGGCGATCGACATGGTGCTTCACTCTTTGCCTCCAATGTACAACCAATTTAGGATGACCTACCACATGAACAAAGAAGAGGTCACCCTTAGCAAACTCCAAGGTCTCTTGAGGGTCGCTGAGAGCAACTTCAAGGACAAGTCTGTTGCATCTACTCCCAATCCGCCCGCTGCTCCTGTCTTGGCTATTGGTCAAGGGAAGGGAAAGAAGAGGAAAGCTTCATCGAATAACTATCGCAAGGTGAAAGCCCGAGATGGTGCCTCTTCTAGTGGGACCAAAGTTGATTCCGCTAAGCCCTGCTCTAACCCAAAGGAGGCAGAGTGCCACCACTGCCACAAGATAGGACATTGGAAGAGAAGCTGCCCGGATTACCTGCAAGCGATCAAAGAAGGAAAGATCAAGCCATCTTTTGCAGGTATATTGTCACACCCCGCTAAAGCGTAAACGCAAGGTATGACAACGATAACGGTTTCAATGCAAAAGATAAAGATACATCACCATAGTAGTATTTAAAAGTTTACAACCCATAGCTTCAAAAGAAACAAAATACAAGTTTTTCAAAATAACATTGTTCAAAATATAGCTTCATAATAGCTTCAACACGATGCAGCATGCTCTATGATGATGAATCTTTACATCCACTTACTAATTACTTCCTGAAAAAGCATGTAAAACGAGCGTCAACTATGAAAATAGTTTGTGAGTATCACAAGTTTATAAATCGAGGGTACAATAATGCTTTTCGTAAGTACAAGTACATTGCTTTAATGATAAAACAAAGTTGATTGCTATTAAGGTATACAAGTTTATTGCTAGAATGGGAAACGCGTTTGTATGTGTATGAGCAAACAATGAGTCTCAACCAAGCCTATGACTGAAGCCCTATCGAGATCTATGCTTATCGTTCCATAGATGAATATGGTATCATGCACTCCAACGATTCGGGTGAGTGAGGAGTTGTCAATTCCTAATAGCGCTATCCATAACGACCATTGGCTCAAAGAGTTAATGGTTAGAGATAAGGGAAGGGCCTTAGTATGATAAGTTCTCATGTTCCGTGTTGCATAGACATACATAAAGAAACATAGCAATACAATAGCAATCATGTTTGATACAATTCAATTTAAATACAACATGCAAACAGTAGTTTTTCTGGACATGCTTTTCCACCCCAAAACATAAAAACCGAAAATAGGGGAGTGCGTGAATACTCACGATGTTTTGTGTAGACACAAGCGGTACTTCGGGATGCACCAACGTCTTACTACCGGGATCCTACGACATCAAACACACGTACTAGTGAGTTTCCATGTCGATATCTAAAGCTAATATAGTAAACTCTACATATAGGGAAATGCCAATTTATGTTTTAGTATTGGATTTTATATCAATTAGTTACACTTTTTCTGAAGTAATGAAATTCTATATATCGGGCGATTAATTACAACCTTGGAATATAAACTTTCCAAATTTTTAAGTCCTTATTACAACATAAATTCACGAAAATAGCATTCGAGGGATAAAAATTCTCAAACTTTTTATTTAACTGTTATTACACAATACTAAGCTGGGAAAATTATAAAAATGGATTTCCAAGCTGTTTAATTATATTTTATGATTTTTGAGCATTTATTTCAATAAAAATTGAAATAAATAGAAAACAGTTTCCAAAATTACCCAAACTTTTTATTTAATTGTTATTATACATAAATAGGCTGGGAAAAATATAAAAGATATTTTTCAGTGGGTATTTATATTTTTCCTTGCTTTATTCCTCTAAATAGTCATTAATTAAAGAAATAATATTAAACAGTTAAAATAAATCACCATAAATTTTTGTAACATCATTTACAATATAAATATCCTGGGAAAAATATCAAAAGTGATTTTCATAATGTATAAACTGGTTTTGGGTATTTATGTATATTTAAGTGTATTTTAGTGCCATTAACTTTAGAAAATAAGAGAAAAATAGTTTACAGTAGAGAAAAATATTCAAAATTGTTATGTAACCTCCTACTCTATAATATTATATCCTGGTAAATTTTCATGAATTTTGGATAATCAGAACTATTTCTCCCATTTTTAGACCATTATAATTACCAAAAATTGGGAAAAATAGTAAAACATGATGGAAAATCTTGAAATTATTTTCTGGAGTCACCCATCACACGTAAGGTATGCGAAAATTGTTAGATACAATTTTCACATCCTATAAAGTGGTTTTGTAATTTATCCTATCCTAAATAAAAGAAAATTAAAAATCATATGAAATAGTAACAAAAATTGCTGAAATTTGGTGAGGGGTCATTGATGTGTGTAAAACTCACTTAGTTTTAATCCTACTTTAATTATCAAATAACACACAAAAGGAAGTGAACCTATCAATTGTGGTATAGCTAAATAAGTAGGGTATTGAACACAAGGAACGGCAAATTAAATTAAAAACTAATTCTATCTAAGTTGATTAAGCAAATAGGGGTTTTTTCTCTAGTTTTACAAGACTAGAAACTTACTAACTAAAACTAATGCAAGACTAGAAAAGAACAAATTAACTAGATTCAATAATGGGAAAGAAACTTCTGTTTAGTTCAACTCGGTTAACTTTATGGTTGATTCTTTCGTTGGTTACCGATTCAAGTGATTAAGTTTGTGTTCACTACCCTAATCCTTAGCAAATAAACTAATTCAAACAGTGGCCAATTGCTTAATTTAATTATATTTACTAGATTAATTATTCGGGTTAAGTTAGACTTGCAATAGCTAATTAATTTGTTATTCTTAATTAACCTCTTGTTCGATGGTCATCTTACAAGCTTGCACATGAGTTTACTCAATTTCCTTATTAATCCTAGTTTCATGTTCATTAATCCTAGACATATGGTATAGTGGTCATATATCATATGAGGTTGATAATCAATAGATGTTCATGCTAATCAATTATCTTCCTATTAACAGAAAATTAATTATCATTCATACACAAGGTTCTTTAGCAAGCTAAAATAACAATTAATCACCAACTTGGAATTAATCCTACCAATCAATCAAACCATATTGTCAACTTTGTATTCCCAAACAGAAGTCTAAAGAAATTAGTTCATAACTAGGGTAAATAACAGCAAACAAATAAGTTCAAGTTGCTTAATCATGTTGACAAAACAAAAGAATTAAGTAGAATGGTGAAATTACGCCTTAATTACTCCCAGGATTGGATTCTAGCTTCTTTGGTCGACTTCTAGGGTTCTTCTGGCTTCTTATTTGCAGCTAAGCACTTCTGAAACTTCCCAGAATTCCCTCTTCTCGAATTGTAGAGTTATCTTTATATATGCGTTCCGACTCGTCGAGTCATATGGTGACTCGTCGAGTCCCTCTCACAATAGTCGTAATCCGATAACTATCTTGACTTCCGAATGCTTATCTTTCTGAATCCGCGACCGGACTCGTCGAGTCAAGGGGCAACTCGACGAGTAGAAGCCTTTTATGGGTGTTTTCTTTCTTCTTTCCACTCTTGAGCTCCTAACCGCTTCTCTTGCTTCCTTTCGCTTCCGAGCTTCATCTTTGGACTGGAAAACATAATTTAACACTTTTAAGTACCTTTTGTCCATAATATGCAACAATTTAGCTAATATATGAATAAATAAACTACACTTAATACACACTAAATATGCACATATCAAAATACCCCACACTTGTCTTTTGCTTGCCCTCAAGCAAAACTAAATTTTAACACATTAGAATCACATATAATAACTCCAATCCAACCCAGCCATTATGCCAAGACCGCAACGCATGCATTTGTGTCTAAAATTCCTAAAAACCCCCCATACTCCAAATACTCACAATCCTCATAAACATTCGCCCACTCACCCCGAACTATGCTCATTTTATGCAACCCTCCGAATCCATCCTCAGAAAACCTCCTTACCCTCAAGGTATTTTTAATTGAGCAACCCAAACATACATAATCTAGAATTACAACTTTTCAATACCACTATGGAGCTCTTTGGAATTCTTCACTTGCTTGATAATTTGATCTCTAATATCTTTGAATTTACCACCTTGTTGTTTCATTTTTGGTATCTTCAACTTTTTGAAGTTCTTCGGAATTTTCGATCTTCTAATTTCATACTTAACTTTGATGCTCCAAAAATTCTTCAAACTTTTTCTTGTAATTCTCTCTTTTTTTTTTTACATGTATACCTCACTTTTTTTTTCACTCAAAACCTACATGCTTAAGCAGGGGCGCTCAATCTCAACCTTTATTGGCTAATGATAAAAATCTTCCTGGATACATTTCAGGTTTAGGCTGCTAAACATATTGCATCCCTCAGGCTGAGCAAGGTCGTGTTTTTGTCTCATGATTTCACTGAAATAAGGAAGCCACAAATGCACTAGAACGTATATAGGCTCAACTAAACATTTGGGTTTTCATGCAATTATTAACACAATTCTAACATGGAATCCTAATTTTTTTTTTTACCAAAATTTTCTAAATTAGTATCCTAAATAATCCTTTTGGTATGCAAATTTTTAAAATTTGACTATTATGTAACCAACCCCCTACCCCACACTTATGTGATGCAATGCCCTCATTGCATATTATGCATAAAAAAACAGAAATATAAATAGGGAATTGGAACAAACTCCCCTGGGATAGCAGTGGATAGGTTGATCACTCTCATTTAAGCTCCATCTTCAATAAACTTTATACATGGGAACATCCCATCCATGTCTTGTGTGGGTCGCTCTAATATGCGAAAATCGGTGGAAGATCTTCAAGAATGGATATGGAATTAGAAGGATGCAAGTGGTATAAGTATTAGCATCAAATCAGCAGTCGTTCGGCTCAAAAAATGAATGACTCGTCGAGTCTGACGATAGACTCGCCGAGTAGCAGCGCGCCGTCTCAAAATATCTGGTTATACAAAGCGACTCGTCGAGTCAGCTTATTGCACTCGACGAGTTGGCCACTAAATAAAAAAAATCTTGGTATGTGGCAACTGTTTTAGCCTCTCACAACTTCGTTAACCCTTCCTCACATGCGGACTCAATCGCTCATACCCCTAAGACCGGACTTGACACTTTGACGTTAAAAACTCGCTTCCTTGACTCGCTCTCACACGCAAAAACATCCATGCTTTACATCTCTATACCATCCTAAGCAAGCAATCAAAATGCAATCCTGAAAATAACTAAAGCAAAAAACTATTAAACATAATAATATCTCAAAGCATACACACCAAAAACAAAACAAAATAAAAATTGCAATTGTTTAAACACAAAAACACAAAGATCAATCCTCATCTTCCTCCTCATCATCGTTGGCTCCACTTCCCCCAGCTCCGCTTTGTCGTGCACCAATCCTCTCATCCCAAGATGGAATGTATGGGTAATTCCCACCATCAATATGTGGAATATTGAAATGGTCAAAAAGTCGTATGTGAGATTGGTTGCTAAAATTTAGCCCCCTAGCCATTTGGTCTTGCATCCGCCTCATCTCTATATTGTACCAATCCATTGGCACGTCTTCAGTCTCTACCGGAATCACTGGCGGCTCATCCTCCACATCCCGTTCCCTTCGCGATCTCACCCTCCTTCCCGGTGCTTCGGGACCTACAACTGGGTCATCATTTGGGATGGCATAATGGCCACCACCATAGTCTTCAATGATTCGTGCTCTGCGGAAAAGAATGGGATTAAATGGGGGTGTCGGGATCAATGTCAGGAGGTTCCAGGCACCACGGTTCATCAACCCGAATGAATTAGCCAATCGAGTGACAAACATGCCTCCATTGATACGAGATGTTTTGCGATCTTTGACCGCACCCGCTGAGAGGTATGAAGCAATGCACCACGGGATGTTGCAAAAGACGCCGAGCGTGATAATGCTCCATAGGTAGAAAACATCAAGGTTGGAAACCTTGTCATCGTCCTTCCTTTGGTTGATGGTGGAGGAAATAAGGCGGTGAGTCGGGGATCGGATGCTCCCTTCTTGTGCTGACTTCGGGATATAAACTTTATTCCTTATAGTATTCCACCAACCCGTGCTAGTAACTCCAGCGGGGAACACCATGTGAGTGGTTGCCAAAAAGGCCCGAAAGAGGTTCGTTGAAACCAAAGGTTGATCATAAATCCCTAGTCGGCAAGCAAGATCCACCACCGAGCATTGACGATACTCGCCCCCAAGACAAAAAGTGAAGCTCGCCGGATGATATAAATCCACTCCACCGGTAAAAGATACCGTGGAGAAAAACTCCAAGCAAAGCTCCAAATATACCGGCTCTTGTATGCGGAAGACCCGGCTCCAACCATCACATATCATCGACTCGCCGTCATGTTGGAACTCCTTTAGAAGGTACGGAGCTAATTCTTCTTCTTCATATCGCACATTTTGCAACCACTCCCAATCAATTCTGTTCGGTACATAGACCTCCTTCTTTTTGATATCGGAAAGCTTCTTCTTCCACTTCCGCATTGTTGAAGCGGATTCGATTTGCGGGAAATTCAACCATGGAAATTCCCCTTGGCTACCACTTGAAGATTGTCCTCTTCTAAACATGATTCCTGCAAAACATATAAACCAGACCCAGAAAACACAGAATATAATTAAAAAAAATCGAACTGTTCCTGTAAATCGACTGGACTCGTCGAGTCCATGCCCGACTCGACGAGTCGCGCGACCTGTACGAGTCGGTCGACGGGTCTCAGAAAATTGAACCATGAAAACTTTAAATTCTTGCAAGGGTTTTGTTCAGGGACTTCCTATGTAACGACCCGTTCTCGGTATGTTAATTAATTGTTAATTGTCTAAGTTTTCAAGAGGGACTCGGCGAGTTGGGTCGCGTATTTTGTGCACGCGGGAGCCGGGGACTCGACGAGTCCATATCCCGGACTCGGCGAGTCCGTCCGTCTGGGTGAAACCCTAAATCCCCGGGTTTGCCCACTATTTAAACCACATTATAACCTCATTCTCGCCACTTTCACCCTGAGAACACAGTGAGAGAACCCGAATCCTCCCTTGAGAGCTTATAAGTGATTTGGTGCCATTTTTGTGAAGGTGTGAAGAAGGAGAAGAAGAAAGAAGCAAGGAAACGAGTTGTAGTGCAAAGATCCAAGGGCAAATCTGAGTTTATTGAGGTATTTTCGGAGTTCCCTTCTTGTTATATGCTTTAAACTTCCATTAGAGCTCTTCTAAGAGCTATTTGATGTTTGTTCCAAGCCTTATGTTTTCATGAATGTCTTAATAAGTCGAAATACCTTTGGATCTGAATGTTGGGGTGTTGTAGAGCCCACATCTACTGTCTTTTTGGAGTTACATTGCATATTAGCCATGGATCTACTCATTTTGTGCATCTTTTAGCCCTATTTCCCTTATTCATGAGGTTGTGCACGTAAAGTTGGAAACTTTACGTGGTAAAACAGCTTATTGGACCCAGATCTATCATTTGCATGTGTTGGATTCAAGAGAAATCGAGTAAAAACTAGCTGCATGGCAGCGACTCGGCGAGTCGGGTCGCGAGTCCCCGATTCCTTTGTTTTTAGCAGTGCCGAGTGCACCCAGTGAGTTAGAGAGTGGACTCAGCGAGTTGAGGGTAGACTCAGTGATGGAGGGACTCGACGAGTTGTTCATACAACTCGGCGAGTCCAAGGCAATCTCCTTAGGATCAAGAACAACTCGTCGAGTCTGTTCATACGACTCGGCGAGTCGGATGAAGATTGTCTGAGTTCTTGGATCAAGAGGGTACTCGTCGAGTCGATGCCACACTCGACGAGTCGCAGTGAGTATGAGTTGGTAGTGAGAGTGAGACTCGGCGAGTTGGGCGGCCCAACTCGGCGAGTCAGCCCCAAAAGTAAGTTGACTTTGACCAAGGGTAAAAGAGTCATTTTACCCCAAGTGCAGTGTTTAGTATTTGATTGAGTGTGTTCATGGACTTGTAGCCAAGGAGATTCAGGAGCAGCAGCCGTTAGCTTTCAGAGACACACACTCAGCCGCCAGTTTACGAGGTGAGTTTCCTTCCAGTAGGGACGGGTCTAAGGCCACAATGCCGGCCCGTCCAGTTAGCAGTAGTTTCCGGACTTGATCCGATGCAGTAGTTAGTATGTTTGATGCCTTCGTGGCTCAGACAGGAATTATGAGCTATGTTTTATGTGTTAGGTATTATGTGTTCCGGGCTACGGCCCGATGTAGTATGCAGTATATGTGTTCATGCTAGTTGTTATGATATGCTATGCTATGCTCAGTTCCGGACTTCGGTCCGATGCAGTCAGTTCCGGACTTCGGTCCGATGCAGTTAGTTTCGGACTTCGGTCCGATTCAGTTAGTTCCGGACCTTGGTCCGATGCAGGGGACAAGGTCCCAGTCAGTTCCGGACTTCGGTCCGATGCAGTTTCCGGGCTTCGTCCCGATGCAGTGGGCAAGGCCCGATATGTGTTTATATGATATTGTTATGTATGGTATGTGGTATTTTGGGGGAGCTCACTAAGCTTCGTGCTTACAGTTTCAGTTTTGGTTTCAGGTACTTCCGCAAGCAAAGGGAAGAGCTCGGGATGACGGCATCGCACACACCACCGCCTCAGCTTTAGCCTGGGATTGATTTAGTTGTTTGATTTGATGTAGCATGATACAGTTTTCCGCTCAGTATTTTATTATGTTTTGGAATACATCACGCATGGTTTTATTATATGATACTCTGATTACAGTTTTGATTATATTAAAAACAAAAATTTTTGGGTCGTTTCAAGTTGGTATCAGAGCCCTGGTTTGAGGGATTCGGATACACTTCCGGGTGTATCTGAACTCAAACTAAGGGAAATGAAATATTTTATTAAAATAAAAACGTTTTATAAAAAGAATTTTGAAGGTACTTAGAAAGGAAGAATCTTTTTTAAACAAGATAGAGGTGTGTGCATGCGGTCAGCCGAGCTCAAGTAAGTACTCCCAAATTACCCATACAAGTTATTTGTTCAATTTCAATTTTAGTAGAACAGCATGCTAGTATAGGACTAAGGATTTAGGAGAATGCCTTCTGTGCCTGCTTATGTGTTACAACTTTATGAGTATTGCATGCTAGTACTGAGTAGACAGCAGTAGGATAGCCTGATTAGGTTATGCCTGATAGCAGGAGCTTAGCATCTTATGCTAGTGCAGTTTCTTGTTATGAGAATAGTTTGCTTGAGTCTGTTTTCCGTGTCCGAATGCTGCTTGCTTTGTGATTAGTGGGGTTCCGAGTGATGGGAGTTAGCCATTAGGTGAACACGTCACACCACATGTGACTAGGATTGAATAATCTCAGAGTACTGGAACTGGCCCTATTGCACAGCTCTTGTTTGAGTCCAACCGTTATAGGGACGGGTCTTTTACTCGAAGGATT
The DNA here is from genome assembly GCF_052625555.1 of Lactuca saligna. Taxonomy (NCBI): domain Eukaryota; kingdom Viridiplantae; phylum Streptophyta; class Magnoliopsida; order Asterales; family Asteraceae; genus Lactuca; species Lactuca saligna. The sequence goes on along the minus strand of NC_136417.1, from coordinate 186,821,672 downwards.
ATCCGATCCTCATCACATGTGATGGTGTTTAGGTAATGGCTAATTGGCGTTATGAGGAAACCTTTAGCAGCTGAGGACCAATTGTGTTGAGCCTGAGATTTTCCTAAGGCAAGCCTAGGATGAGAGTAGCAGAGAATGGCAGTAGTAAAAGTGACTTGGTGGAGTCAAGGCAGTTCTTGAGGAAAGTACGGATAGATGTGGAAGGTAGTATGGGCCCGTACTACTGAAAGCAGAGGATCCGTAGTCGAATCAAGGAAGGCCAAGACAAGACCAGGAAGCTAGTAGCAGTGTCATGATCCCTTGAGATATTTCAATGTTCTGATGTTGTTATGATATGTTTCAGAATGGTAGTTTTGCACCCGAGACCAGCAGGCGGCAGCTCAGATGCCGGAGGGGGATCAGGATCGGGATCAGGCCCGGAGGTCGGGCAGATGGATGAGCAGACCAGAGAGTTCCTTTCTTCTGAGGTTACCCGCATCATATTGGAGCAGACTCCTGTGATCTTCGGTTCGATCAAGGAGGGTATTTTGGAGATGATGGATGAGAGACTGAGTACTTTCCGGGCTGAGATGGCGGCCGTGATGGGGTCGCGCACTCTTACATTCAGGGAGTTCAGGGCGTGCGGAGCTCCAGACTATCATGGGGCGCAGGACCCCATAGCGAGTACTAGATGGTTGGCGGATGTGGCCAACGCCTTCCGCACTAGCAGGTGTCCCGAGGGAGACAAGGTCAGATTGGCGTCCTGTCTACTGAAGGACAGGGCACGAGATTGGTGGGAGGAGGTCGGACACGCCATCGGGGATGATGCGGCGTTGGATGCTATGACCTGGACTGATTTCTCTACCAGGTTCAGGGCGGAGTTTGCACCGGTCATTGAGGTGCAACAGCTAGCCAGGGAGTTCCAGGATCTTACTCAGACTACCGAGTCAGTGGCGGAGATCACCGCCAAGTTCAGGGAGAGGGCTCTTCTTGTTCCTCAGTATGCAGCCGATGAGGAGATGAAGAAGGCCCGTTATCATGAGATGTTGCGGAGTGATATCCGCATGTTTGTGAGCCGGTCCAATTGTAAAACGCTGGACGACATGATTGCTAGAGCCAGGGAGAGGGAGATTGATCTCGAGATGGAGAGGAAGAGGAAACCGGAGGCGGTTTCGGGTTCAGGTAGTGCGGGCAAAAAGCCCAAGGTTTCAGATCACAGGTCCAGGAGTCAGCAGAGCCACGGTCGGTGTGGAAAGTGTGGGAGGATGCACGAGGGGGCGTGCAAGGCAGGGAGTTCCGGATGCTACAAGTGCGGTCGGATTGGGCATATGAGCAGGGATTGTACGGCCCCTGCTACTGCGGTTTCAGCATCAGACCTGATTTGCTTTCAGTGTAATCAGAGGGGACATAAAAAGTACCAGTGTCCCAGTCTAGCTGCAGCAGGGAAGGTGGTTGCACCTGCCCCTGCCACCTTGAGGATTACAGATGGCCGACAGGGCCGATCTGATGCACCAGCAGCGAAGAGCCGGGCGTTTCAGATGACAGCAGAGGAGGCGCGAGCGACTCCTGATGTGGTGACGGGTAGGTATCTTTCATTCACCTTTTGATTATTATTGTTATCGTTTGTATATTTCTTGATGATATGCTTTATTTAGGGTCGTTCTTGGTGAACGGCATTTCTGCTTTGGTATTGTTCGATTCGGGAGCTACCCGATCATTTGTATCGCTTACGCTTAGCAAGAAATTTAGCAGAGCTCCAGAGGAGCTGGATTGTCCGTTAGAGGTTGAGATAGCAGATGATAGGACCGTGAGGGTCGGCAGAGTGCATAGAGGGTGTTCTCTTCAGATATTCGATGAGCAGTTTTTAGTGGACCTGGTTCCTATTCCCCTGCGAGGGAATAAAGTTATCGTGGGCATGGATTGGCTAAGCCCCAATAGGGCGGTGATTGATTGTGAGCTTCAGCTAGTGAGGGTTCGCACTCCCAGTGGGGGAGAGTTAGTGATTCAGGGCGAGAGGCCACAGCGTGGTCCGATCTTTTGTTCCGCCGCAAGGGCGAGGCGCTATGTTCAGCAGGGTTGCGCCGGTTTTATCGCATACGTCTTGGATGCCCGGGAGAAGGGCAAGACGACGATTGATGATGTTCCTATTGTTCGAGATTACCCAGATGTGTTTCCCGAGGATTTGCCGGGGATACCTCCAGAGAGACAGGTTGAGTTCAGGATCGATCTAGTTCCCGGTGCGGCTCCGATAGCCAAAGCACCATATCGGCTAGCTCCCCCTGAGATGCAGGAGTTGTCTACACAGCTTCAGGAGCTGTTAGACAAGGGTTTCATTCGGCCGAGCAGTTCGCCTTGGGGAGCGCCGATCTTATTTGTGAGGAAGAAGGATGGGTCGCATCGGATGTGCATTGACTATCGGGAGTTGAACAAAGTAACGGTGAAGAACCGTTACCCACTTCCGAGGATAGATGATTTGTTTGATCAGCTTCAAGGAGCGTCTTGGTTCTCCAAGATCGATCTACGCTCTGGATATCATCAGATGAGGGTTAGAGATGAGGATGTACAGAAGACTGCTTTCAGGACCCGGTATGGTCATTATGAGTTCGTGGTGATGCCGTTTGGGCTCACCAATGCCCCAGCCGCATTCATGGATCTCATGAACCGCGTGTGCAGACCGATGTTGGATCGGTCAGTGATAGTATTCATAGATGACATCTTGGTATATTCCAAGACTCAGGGGCAGCACGAGGAGCACCTGCGGGAGGTGTTGGAGACTTTGAGGAGGGAGAGACTTTTCGCAAAGTTCTCCAAGTGTGAGTTCTGGTTGCGCGAGGTGCAGTTTCTTGGCCATCTCGTCAACCAGAAGGGTATTTTGGTAGATCCGGCCAAGATTGAGGCCGTGATGCAGTGGGAGGTCCCGAGGTCTCCATCTGAGATTCGGAGCTTCCTAGGGTTGGCAGGGTATTATCGGAGATTTATTTAGGACTTCTCCAAGATAGCAGTGCCACTCACCCGACTAACCAAGAAGTCGGTGGTATTCCGCTGGGGGCCTGAGCAGCAGGCGGCGTTCGAGACTCTCAGACAGAAATTGTGCGAGGCACCAATCCTTATCTTGCCGGAAGGAGTAGAGGACTTCGTAGTCTATTGTGATGCTTCAATCACAGGTATGGGAGCAGTATTGATGCAGCGAGGCCATGTGGTAGCTTATGCCTCGAGACAGTTGAAGCCTCACGAGGCTAACTATCCTACCCACAATTTGGAGCTGGGGGCAGTTGTGTTTTCCCTCAAGATTTGGAGATATTACCTGTATGGGGTCCGTTGTACTATATACACGGATCACAAGAGTTTGCGGTATCTTATGGATCAGCTGAGTCTGAACATGAGGCAGAGGAGGTGGTTGGACGTACTAAAGGATTATGATTGTGAGATCTTTTACCATCCAGGGAAGGCCAACATGGTGGCCGACGCCCTAAGCCGCAAAGTGTCGGCGGCCCCTATCAGGGATCTGTGCATGAGGATGACAGTGATCACTCCGCTGTTGGAGCGGATCAAGGAGGCTCAGGTGGAGGGCCTCAAGGAGGAGAGGCAGAAATGTGAGAGGATAGTGGGTCGAGTAGCATCGTTGGATTACGATAGTCGGGGTTTGTTGACGCTTCATGGTAGGGTGTGGGTACCGTACTGGGGTGGAGTACGGCAGGTATTGATGGACGAGGCTCATAAGTCTCGATTTTCTATCCACCCAGGGGCGACGAAGATGTATCGAGATCTTCGACCTGATTATTGGTGGCCCTGCATGAAGCGGGACGTCGCTTGGTACGTTGAGAGATGCTTGACCTGCCGGAAGGTCAAGGCGGAGCACCAGAGACCTCACGGCAAGATGCAGCCGTTGGACATTCCCGTGTGGAAATGGGAGGATATCACCATGGATTTTATCACCAAACTTCCCAGGACCGCACGTGGAGTGGATTCGATATGGGTAGTGGTGGATCGGTTGACGAAGAGTGCCCATTTTATCCCGATCCAGGAGAGTATATCGGCGGAAAAGTTAGCCGATATCTATGTGCGAGAGATAGTGGCACGTCATGGAGTGCCGGTATCGGTGGTGTCAGACCGAGATGTTCGTTTCACCTCCAGATTCTGGAAGCGGTTCCACGACGAGATGGGTACTCGTCTTCATTTTAGCACCGCTTTCCACCCTCAGACTGACGGGCAGAGCGAGAGGACGATTCAGACTCTTGAGGACATGCTTAGGGCATGTGTTCTAGATTTTGGGGGCAGTTGGGATATGTATCTTCCGTTAGCGGAATTCTCGTATAACAACAGTTACCATGCGAGTATTGATCGACCTCCTTTTGAGATGCTGTATGGTAGGAAGTGTAGGACCCCGATTTGCTGGGGCGAGGTCGGTCAGCGAGTCATCGGGAGCACCGAAGTGGTGCTCAAGACGACTGAGTTGATCCAGCAGGTCCGTCGTAGGCTGCAGACTGCGCAGAGTCGGCAGAAGAGCTACGCTGACAGGAGGCATTTGGACTTGGAGTTCCAGGTGGGAGATATGGTTCTTCTGAAAGTCTCACCTTGGAAAGGTGTCATCAAGTTCCGGAAGAGGGGCAAGCTGGGCCCCAGATTTATTGGTCCTTTCAGGGTTATGGCCCGGGTGGGTCGGGTTGCTTATCGGTTAGATCTTCTTGAGGAGCTTAGTCAGATCCACAACACTTTCCACGTGTCGCAGTTGAGAAAGTGTTTGGTGGATGAGTCAGCAGTCGTTCCCCTAGAGGATATTCAGGTTGATAGCAACCTGAATTATATTGAGAGGCCGGTCGCGATTCTGGATCGGAAGATCAAGACCTTGAGGAACAAGGTCATTCAGCTAGTGAAGGTGCAGTGGCAGCACCGGAAGGGATCTGAATGGACGTGGGAGGCTGAGGAAGAGATGAGAACGCACTACCCGGAGTTATTTGCAGATCCAGCCGTAGCAGACTTCGAGGACGAAGTCTGAGACAAGTGGGGGAGAATTGTAACGACCCGTTCTCGGTATGTTAATTAATTGTTAATTGTCTAAGTTTTCAAGAGGGACTCGGCGAGTTCTAGCCTGACTCGCCGAGTTGGGTCGCGTATTTTGTGCACGCAGGAGCCGGGGACTCGACGAGTCCATATCCCGGACTCAGCGAGTCCGTCCGTCTGGGTGAAACCCTAAATCCCCGGGTTTGCCCACTATTTAAACCACATTATAGCCTCATTCTCGCCACTTTCACCCTGAGAACACAGTGAGAGAACCCTAATCCTCCCTTGAGAGCTTATAAGTGATTTGGTGCCATTTTTGTGAAGGTGTGAAGAAGGAGAAGAAGAAAGAAGCAAGGAAATGAGTTGTAGTGCAAAGATCCAAGGGCAAATCTGAGTTTATTGAGGTATTTTCGGAGTTCCCTTCTTGTTATATGCTTTAAACTTCCATTAGAGCTCTTCTAAGAGCTATTTGATGTTTGTTCCAAGCCTTATGTTTGCATGAATGTCTTAATAAGTCGAAATACCTTTGGATCTGAATGTTGGGGTGTTGTAGAGCCCAGATCTACTGTCTTTTTGGAGTTACATTGCATATTAGCCATGGATCTACTCATTTTGTGCATCTTTTAGCCCTATTTCCCTTATTCATGAGGTTGTGCACGTAAAGTTGGAAACTTTACGTGGTAAAACAGCTTATTGGACCCAGATCTATCATTTGCATGTGTTGGATTCAAGAGAAATCGAGTAAAAACTAGCTGCATGGCAGCGACTCGGCGAGTCGGGATGAGCGACTCGGCGAGTCGGGTCGCGAGTCCCCGATTCCTTCGTTTTTAGCAGTGCCGAGTGCACCCAGTGAGTTAGAGAGTGGACTCAGCGAGTTGAGGGTAGACTCAGTGATGGAGGGACTCGACGAGTTGTTCATACAACTCGGCGAGTCCAAGGCAATCTCCTTAGGATCAAGAACATCTCGTCGAGTCTGTTCATACGACTCGGCGAGTCGGATGAAGATTGTCTGAGTTCTTGGATCAAGAGGGTACTCGTCGAGTCGATGCCACACTCGACGAGTCGCAGTGAGTATGAGTTGGTAGTGAGAGTGAGACTCGACGAGTTGGGCGGCCCAACTCGGCGAGTCAGCCCCAAAAGTAAGTTGACTTTGACCAAGGGTAAAAGAGTCATTTTACCCCAAGTGCAGTGTTTAGTATTTGATTGAGTGTGTTCATGGACTTGTAGCCGCGGAGATTCAGGAGCAGCAGCCGTTAGCTTTCAGAGACACACACTCAGCCGCCAGTTTACGAGGTGAGTTTCCTTCCAGTAGGGACGGGTCTAAGGCCACAATGTCGGCCCGTCCAGTTAGCAGTAGTTTCCGGACTTGATCCGATGCAGTAGTTAGTATGTTTGATGCCTTCATGGCTCAGACAGGAATTGTGAGCTATGTTTTATGTGTTAGGTATTATGTGTTCCGGGCTACGGCCCGATGTAGTATGCAGTATATGTGTTCATGCTAGTTGTTATGATATGCTATGCTATGCTCAGTTCCGGACTTCGGTCCGATGCAGTCAGTTCCGGACTTCGGTCCGATGCAGTCAGTTCCGGACTTCGGTCCGATGCAGTTAGTTCCGGACTTCGGTCCGATGCAGTTAGTTCCGGACTTCGGTCCGATGCAGTTAGTTCCGGACCTTGGTCCGATGCAGGGGACAAGGTCCCAGTCAGTTCCGGACTTCGGTCCGATGCAGTTTCCGGGCTTCGTCCCGATGCAGTGGGCAAGGCCCGATATGTGTTTATATGATATTGTTATGTATGGTATGTGGTATTTTGGGGGAGATCACTAAGCTTCGTGCTTACAGTTTCAGTTTTGGTTTCAGGTACTTCCGCAAGCAAAGGGAAGAGCTCGGGATGACGGCATCGCACACACCACCGCCTCAGCTTTAGCCTGGGATTGATTTAGTTGTTTGATTTGATGTAGCATGATACAGTTTTCCGCTCAGTATTTTATTATGTTTTGGAATACATCACACATGGTTTTATTATATGATACTCTGATTACAGTTTTGATTATATTAAAAACAAAAATTTTTGGGTCGTTTCATCCTACTAAGTAATAAGGCCACAATAAACGTTCAAAACAACAATATTCATGAAAACCTAGAATTTAATTACTTTTCAAAAACGGGTTTTTTTTCATGAAATTGCAAGTATAGATGACCTTATAATCACATTCTATCTAGAAATCAAGAAGAAAGTTGTTACCTTTTTAGTTTAAACCTTGAGAATTTGGAAGAAAAGTTGAAGGAACTCTTGAATGCTTGAGAGAGAGTTGTAGAGAGAGGCACCCGGCGAGTGTGGTGTGGAAACTGAATTTTTAGGGTTAAAACCCTATTAGATGTAAAAGTAATTCCGAAAATGTTTATTTTTATTTTTTTTTTTGTAAATAAAATCAACTCGTCGAGTCAGGGTCAGACTCGGCGAGTCCAATCGCGCAGTCAAAGTTTTTTTTTTTTTTTTTTTCTGAAATCAGTATATACTCGTCGAGTCAGGGTCAGACTCGGCGAGTCTCTTGTAAAACATTACTAATTTTTAAAATTTTGTTATATATTCAAAATCTTTTCACCCCACTCTTAAGCTAGGCGCTCCCTTATGCAGACAAGTCCGATGATTTGGAAGATTAAAATTGAAACACAAAACAAAAATAATAAAAAAAAAACTAAAGAGTAAAAGAAAGCAAACTCCAACGACGGGTTGCCTCCCGCCAAGCGCTTCTTTTTGAGGAGTCATTAGCTAGACTCCTTCCCATTTACGTTTTGTCATCTTCAAGCATCGGGAATGTACGCCTCACTTTTTGTGGTTTATACTTAGTCTTGTAGGCGTGAATCTTTTTCTTGTAAGCCCTTTTTAATTCGTCTCTTCTCTTTTTCTCTGTATCATCCTCAGCTGTTTGGGCCTCTCTTTTTCTCTTCTTCTTTTTCAACCCATGCTTTTTCACCAACTTTTGAACCTCCTTTTCTTTCAATTTGATAACTTCATATTTCATAGCGGTCCGTGCTCTAGGTTTAGTAGTGAATTGGTGATCAGCTTCCGCTCTGCTTCCATTTATGTCCTCATCCTCTTTTGTGCTCGACTCTTCTCCAAATGGCATCGTATCAAGGCATGCCACATCGGCGTGTTGGACCTCCATTCCTTTTACTTCTTCTTCCGATTGTTCTTCCAAAGAATCAATAACAGTAACTGAATCCAGGGTATGTGAAGAACTATCAACAAATAAATCAGCTTTGGTCAAGTTTTTATCCAAATCGACTGGACTCGTCGAGTCCATTATGGTGACTCGGCGAGTCTGATCGAATTCCATCAATTCTGGAGTGTTGTCTGAGTTGGCTCCTTCCAGTAGCTTTTCTAGCTCCTCCAAGTCTTTGTTAGCATCTTCAACTTCTTCTGAGTGTAGTGTGAACTTACTTGGGTCTTCTTTTAGTAAAATTTCAAGCTCTTTTTGTAATACCTCATCATCCAATTGGATAAATGAGATTTCTTCTTTCTTTTCTTCTTCTTGCTTGACCTCTGGATTAGCTTTAAACATCACCAACTCATCACCCACTCTTAATGTCAAAGTAGACTCACATATGTCAATTAGGGCACATGCGGTGTTTAAGAATGTTCTTCCCAAAATAATTGGTATTTCGGGGTCTTCTTTCATCTCCACCACCACGAAGTCTACTGGGAAAATAAACTTGTCCACCTTGATAAGGAGATTTTCACATATGCCTTGTGGATGAATTATTGTTTTATTTGCCAAATGGATTCTCATATTTACCGGCTTTGGTGCTGGTAAATTCAGCTTCTTAAAGAATGAATAGGGCATTAAATTAATGCTTGCCCCTGAATCAGCCAATGCTTATGTAGAAACTTCATTACCAAATTGGCACGGAATCACTATGTTACCCGGATCACCCTTCTTCTCAGGCAGCTCACTCATCAATATCTCCGCGATTTCAGCAAGATCTTTCCTAGCAGCAAACAGACCTTTAAGCAAGTTAAAATATTTAGGAGTTTGGAGCATTGTGTCCACGAATGGCATATTGACTTGTAAAGCTTTAACATGCTCCATGAAGGTTCTATAGGCTTGAACTGTTTCTGAAGGCATGGCTCTGGTTGGGTATGGCAAAGGAGGATTGTATGGCTTCAGAAAACTGGCATTTTCTTCATTCCCGACTGGACTCGTCGAGTCCATTTGGGTGACTCGGCGAGTCGGATCGAGTTTTTCTTGTTCTGGGTTCTCTTCCTTTTCTGCCTTCTTCTTGGAGACATCTAATGTTTCTATCAATTCTTCTTCACCGCTGGAGGTTATTACGCTCACGTTCTCATTTCTTGGATTGGGTTGGGTGTCGCTCGGAAGTTGTCCCGGTCTTCTTTCGTTTACTTGATGTGCAAGTTGGCCCAGCTGTTTCTCAATGTTGAGAATAGAAGCTTGCTGATTCCTCAACATGTTTCTGGTTTCTTGCATTGCCACATCATGATCATTATGTCTTTTCTCGGACGCGGTTATGAATTTTGTAAGTATTTCTTCTAAATTCGTCTGCTTGTCCGTCACCGGTTCTTCCTTTTGATAATATCCCCTCTCCCTTTGCTTATATTTCTCTTCCTTAGCCTTTCTGTACTCTTCGTATGGGAGCCATTCCTTCTTCGGTTTCCTCCAGTCTTCATCGTATCTATCGCCGCTGGAGTAGAATACTTGAGCCTTTTTATTTCCATTCTCGTCTCGATCACATTCCTTGGTAAGATGGGGACCGCCACAATTTTCACATCCAACTCTAATAGCATGGATCGTTTGATCCATTTTTGTCATTCTTCGGTCTAGGCTATCGAGTTTAGCTATCACCGCCGCCATACCATCGTTTACCGAATTTACTACTCCTCGACTCACTTCATTCCTCGGGTTGTGGTATTCTCTAGAGTGCCTGGAGAATTCTTCAATTAACTCCTTTATTTTCGGAGGTGGCTTTCGGGTGAGTGGGCCTTGTGAATCGAGTAGTTGCCTCGTGGTGACATTTACTCCATCATAAAAGATAGAGACCTCTTGTTGGCTATTGAGATCGTGGTGGGGGCAATTTCGAAGTAGGCTCTTGTATCTTTCCCAAGCTTCATAAAGGGATTCACCGGGTTGTTGCTCGAAGTTGGCAATGGCTTTCTTTAGCTTGGCTATCTTGGAAGGTGGGCAGAAGTGATCTATGAACTCTTCTTTCATTTTGGCCCATGTGGTAACTGATCCGGGAGGGAGTGACTTCAACCAATCCTTTGCAGCTCCTTTAAATGTGACAGGAAGCATGCGTAGTAGCTGGATCTCGCGGGGCACATTAGGTACATTGAAGTAATCCGCCACGTCATTTACTTCATCTAAGTTCTTATAGGCGTCTTCATGATCTCTCCCGTGAAATGGTATCTCCTTGAGTTGAGCGAGAATATGGCCCTTTAGTTCAAACGTAGCGGTAGCGGGGATTGCGGGTTGCACAAGTCCCGGGCCGGTGTCACCACGCATCCTTTTCTTCCACTCCCCCATGGGGATTTTGTCAATATTAGCCATAGCGGTGGCTAAGTCGTCTTCAAACTCGGATGTGTGCTCGCTTTCTTCTTCGGTCTCGTAGTCGGTGTCTTTTGGGATCGGATCTTCGGTTGTCAACGACGCACTGGATGCTCCTGCTTTGCTGCTCCTCTTCTTGCTAAAAACGGATTTGAGGTTTTTGAGTGGTGAGTTCTTTGAAGAAGCGGTTTCTCCAACGGTTTTGCCCTTGTTTCTTCTTAATGTGGTTTCCGGATCTTCAAAAGGGGGAACTAGAGGCGTAGCAGATCCTCGGGTCATGAACCAACTGCAAACAAAAACAAAACAAAACGCGTAAAAAAGAACAAAAAATTAAATCCGATTCAGCGTCGCACTCGCCGAGTCGGGGCGAATGCACTCGGCGAGTTCAAGTTAAAATCAGCGTTTTTTTTTTTTTTTTTTTTTTTTTTTTTTTTTTTAACTAAAACTTAAACAAAAAATGAAACAGAAATTAACTTTGTGTAAGATGAATCTTACACAAAGGATCGATTGAATTAGAATTTTAATGCTAATTTTAGAACCGTTCCCCGGCAACGGTGCCAAAAACTTGATGTGTGTAAAACTCACTTAGTTTTAATCCTACTTTAATTATCAAATAACACACAAAAGGAAGTGAACCTATCAATTGTGGTATAGCTAAATAAGTAGGGTATTGAACACAGGGAACGGCAAATTAAATTAAAAACTAATTCTATCTAAGTTGATTAAGCAAATAGGGGTTTTTTCTCTAGTTTTACAAGACTAGAAACTTACTAACTAAAACTAATGCAAGACTAGAAAAGAACAAATTAACTAGATTCAATAATGGGAAAGAAACTTCTGTTTAGTTCAACTCGGTTAACTTTATGGTTGATTTTAAGGTAATAGTGCAATGGATTAATTCTTTCGTTGGTTACCGATTCAAGTGATTAAGTTTGTGTTCACTACCCTAATCCTTAGCAAATAAACTAATTCAAACAGTGGCCAATTGCTTAATTTAATTATATTTACTAGATTAATTATTCGGGTTAAGTTAGACTTGCAATAGCTAATTAATTTGTTATTCTTAATTAACCTCTTGTTCGATGGTCATCTTACAAGCTTGCACATGAGTTTACTCAATTTCCTTATTAATCCTAGTTTCATGTTCATTAATCCTAGACATATGGTATAGTGGTCATATATCATATGAGGTTGATAATCAATAGATGTTCATGCTAATCAATTATCTTCCTATTAACAGAAAATTAATTATCATTCATACACAAGGTTCTTTAGCAAGCTAAAATAACAATTAATCACCAACTTGGAATTAATCCTACCAATCAATCAAACCATATTGTCAACTTTGTATTCCCAAACAGAAGTCTAAAGAAATTAGTTCATAACTAGGGTAAATAACAGCAAACAAATAAGTTCAAGTTGCTTAATCATGTTGACAAAACAAAAGAATTAAGTAGAATGGTGAAATTACGCCTTAATTACTCCTGGGATTGGATTCTAGCTTCTTTGGTCGACTTCTAGGGTTCTTCTGGCTTCTTATTCGCAGCTAAGCACTTCTGAAACTTCCCAGAATTCCCTCTTCTCGAATTGTAGAGTTATCTTTATATATGCGTTCCGACTCGTCGAGTCATATGGTGACTCGTCGAGTCCCTCTCACAATAGTCGTAATCCGATAACTATCTTGACTTCCGAATGCTTATCTTTCTGAATCCGCGACCGGACTCGTCGAGTCAAGGGGCAACTCGACGAGTAGAAGCCTTTTATGGGTGTTTTCTTTCTTCTTTCCACTCTTGAGCTCCTAACCGCTTCTCTTGCTTCCTTTCGCTTCCGAGCTTCATCTTTGGACTGAAAAACATAATTTAACACTTTTAAGTACCTTTTGTCCATAATATGCAACAATTTAGCTAATATATGAATAAATAAACTACACTTAATACACACTAAATACGCACATATCAGTCATTATTCCCCATAAGGATCATATGAATTTATTTAGGATTTATTGACCTCTGGAAGTATTTTATATGATTTATGCCCTTGGTTTTAGCAATAATTCTAATAAATCAAAGAAATAACAAAAGCTCTTGAAATTTTCCAGATTATCTCATGCATGCAAGGGCTTTCAAAAGGAAAAATGTAAAAAAATGTATTCAGAAGAGAAATGAGGGTAATGATTTCAAACAATTTAAGAAAAGTTGCATGCAATAATGCATGAAGTGTAAATGTGGCTGAAGTTCATGAATTTGTGTAGCCCATTCAGTGAGGTTTTAAGCCACGAAATTTCAACCATAATTCACTAGATATGTTAAGTTTCTAAGGTATTTTTCCTCAGATTTATGGTTGGGTTTAAGGCCATTGTTTAAGCAAGATAAAAATAGTGATCACAGAAAAAGAGCTGTATGCGCAACCTTTTTGTAAAATCTGCTAAAAATCGGATATTTAATATTTTACAGTGAGACCAGTTGGGTTTGAAATTTAACTCGTGGAACTAACCAATACAGAAAGAATATCATGATTTGGTTAAGAAATGACTGAGTTATGACTGTTCAAAGTCGAACAAAGTAATCTGGCAGATTGCATGTTTGCTTGTGTACATTATTAGGGTATTTCAACAAGAACATCATGCATGTCTTTGGTAAGGCCCGATTTCTAACACATGCATGGAATGAATGAGCATCCAAGATGTACTAGAAATGGTTTAAATGCTTTTGTTCATGCATGAACACAAAAGAAATGGAGAAGAACATGAAATATTAGGTTTTGATGTCACATGATCATATGTGCATCTTTTCCACTCCTTGCATGGGTTTGATCCCGGATTTTCACCATCTCTAACACATGCATTGTGTTATGGTGACAATCTACAAATCACAAGGGGAGGATAAAGATTTCTAGCCATGGAAAGGCATAGAATCCGAAAAGTAGAGAAGACTAAGAAGAAAAAGAGGTTTAACCATGAAACTATGGAAGAAGATGTTGTTGTTTACCTTGGTTTTGACCTTGAGAGAAGTAAGAACACTTCAAGAGCTTCACAATCTCGAAATTTTGCAGAGAAATGAGAGGATTTTCGTGAGTTTAGAGAGAGGGAAGAAGAGAGTGAAGTGTGTGAAGAGAGTGAAGTGAGAGAGTGAAGAGGGAAGAGGTGGAGTAAGGGTTTAAGTTTAATGATTGTGTTTTGGGGAAGAGAGAGGGCATGGGGAGAGGTGATGGCCGGTTTTTGCATGCATTTTGGCCTCCTCTCTCCTAAATTTTAAACTTTATAAACTTCCCTCCTATATTTTATATAAAAACATTCATTTTTATAAAATGTTTATTAAGCAATTTGATTTATTTAAAAATCTTGTTTTCAACAAATAATTTATGATTAATACTTGTAATTTATATTTCTAGTTCATTGGTATAATCTATAATTTGATTAATAAAATTTGATATTAGGAAGTTTATAGCCAAAATTTATAAAGTTTTTAAGCTTTATAATTTATAACTTTGGATTTTTGGCTCTTTAGGGTTTGTGGAATATTGTTTGATATTCAACAACATGTTGAAGTATAATTAGAATGTTTTAATTTATTTTTTTAGAGTTTTATACCCTATTTCAATTATAACAAAGCTTGAAGCTTTATTCTAATTATAGTATTGGCATTTCCTATTGTAGCTAAGCAACTTACTAGAATTGTAAGTATCAAGTATATTAGTCCTAGACCTTAGTTGGATCCTAGTTTATGCAAGATTTTTGACCTAATTTATACTACTAGGTCATGGTATGTTGTGCATGAATGGTTATTATAAAGATGCATGAGTCCAAGAATGACCTGAATTGGCAGTTGTCACAGTATCCCCCATTTAAAAAGAATTTCGTCCCGAAATTCATTCTATGTCATTGCTTGTCATCGCAAGGGAAAAGTTGCAGATACTTTTCCTTTATGAAGTCCTCGCGCTCCCAGGTGTACTCCGGCCCGCGTTTTGAGTTCCATCGAACTTTCATAATCGGGATCTTACTCCGCTTAAGTTGTTTTACCTCCCTTTCAAGAATTTCTATCGGTTCCTCAACGAAGCTCAGCTTATCATTGATCTTAATTTCCTCCAGGGGTACTATCAATGTTTCGTCGGCTAGACATTTCTTAAGGTTGGAGACGTGGAATGTGTCGTGAATGGCGCTTAACTCTTGGGGCAATTGGAGTTTATACGCTACTGGACCAATCCTTTCAAGGATTTCAAAGGGTCCAACATATCTCGGGCTTAGTTTTCCTTTCTTACCAAAACGCACAAGCCCTTTCCAAGGCGACACTTTTAAAAGTACCTTGTCTCCTACTTGGAATTCTAATGGTTTTCGACGATTATCCGCATAACTTTTCTGACGATCTCTAGCAGCTTTAAGCTTATCCTTGATGATAGCAATCTTGTCAGATGTTTCCTGGATAAGTTCGACTCTAGTCAACTGTCTGTCTCCGATTTCTGTCCAGCATAAGGGCGAACGACACTTGCGTCCATACAATGCTTCATATGGAGCACATTGGATACTCGTGTGGTAACTGTTATTGTAGGAAAACTCAATTAGGGGTAAATGAGTATCCCAATTTCCTTTGAACTCAATGACACACGCTCGTAGCATGTCTTCCAATGTTTGTATTGTTCTCTCTGTTTGCCCATCTGTCTGAGGGTGGTAAGCTGTGCTCAAATCTATCTTGGTTCCTAGTGCCCTCTGTAACATCCACCAAAATCGAGATGTAAAACGACTATCTCTATCAGAAATGATAGATAAGGGTACACCATGCAGAGAAACAATTTTGTCGATGTAGATTTGGGCCAATTTTTCCATCTTGAAATCTTCTCGAATGGGGAGAAAGTGTGCAGATTTCGTCAGTCGATCCACTATGACCCAAATTGAGTCATGACCTTTAGCAGTTCTAGGAAGTTTGGTAACAAAGTCCATAGATATTTGCTCCCATTTCCATTGGGGAATTTCAGGTTGTTGCAACAACCCGGATGGTTTCTGATGTTCAGCTTTGACTATTAAGCATGTCAAACACTTCCCAACGTACAAGGCAATATCCTTTTTCATTCCAGGCCACCAATAGTACTCTTTAAGCTCCTTGTACATCTTATCTGCTCCAGGGTGGATGGAGTATTTAGATCGATGGGACTCCTCTAGTACCATGTCTCTCAGGTTGTTAACCCTTGGAATCCAGACCCTGTCTTTAAAATAACAAACTCCATCAGGTTTGGTTTCAAATCTTTCTTCCAAACCATGTAAAGTTTCGCCTGGAAGATTTTCCTTGCATAACGCTTTCTCCTGGGCATTAATGATTTGAGATTTCAAGCTTGTCTGAATTACCATTCCCAAAGCTCTCACATGGGAAGGTTTCACTCTTTCTTTCCTACTAAGAGCGTCGGCTACTACGTTAGCCTTCCCTGGGTGATATCGTATCTCACAATCATAATCACTAAACAACTCTACCCATCTTCTCTGCCGCATGTTTAACATTTTCTGATCCAGGATATGCTGAAGGCTTTTGTGATCGGTATAAATGGTGCACTTGGTTCCGTACAAATAATGCCTCCATATCTTAAGGGCGAAAACTATTGCTCCTAGTTCTAGATCATGGGTGGTATAATTCTTCTCGTGCGGTTTGAGTTGTCTGGAAGCATATGCAATGACCTTATCTTTTTGCATTAGCACACATCCTAATCCTTGATGAGACGCATCACAATACACCACAAAGTTCTCTAATCCTTCTGGTAAAACCAGAATTGGTGCATTGCACAGCTTGTTTTTCAGGATTTGAAACGCCTCTTCGTGTTTCTCTTCCCAGAGAAATTTTCTATCCTTTTGGGTCAAAGATGTTAATGGTTGAGCAATCCTAGAGAAATTCTCAATGAAGCGTCTGTAGTACCCAGCTAATCCTAGGAATTGTCGTATTTCTGTCGGGGTTTTGGGGGCCTCCCATTTCTTGATTGCCTCTATCTTAGCTGGATCTACATGGATTCCTCTTTCACCGATCACATGACCAAGAAAATGTACTTCCCGAATCCAAAATTCACACTTAGTGAACGTGGCATACAATTTCTATTCCTTCAACAGCTCCAACACTAGCTTTAGATGTCTATTGTGATCTTCTTTGGTCCGCGAGTAAACAAGTATGTCATCGATAAATACAATTACAAACCTGTCTAGGTATGGTCTACAGACCCTATTCATCAAATCCATGAATACAGCGGGTGCGTTCGTTAGTCCAAAAGGCATGACTAAGAACTCATAATGTCCATAACGGGTTCTAAATGCTATTTTGTGAATGTCCTCTTCGTGAATTCTTAGCTGATGATACCCTGACCGAAGGTCGATTTTTGAGAAGTAGGAAGCGCCCTGCAACTGATCGAACAAGTCATCTATTCTAGGGAGGGGATATCGATTCTTGATTGTCAACTTGTTCAATTCTCTGTAACCAATGCACATTTGGAACGAACCATCTTTCTTTTTGACGAATAACACTGGGGCTCCCCAAGGTGAAGAACTTGGTCGAATAAACCCTTTGTCTAGAAGTTCTTGAAGTTGTCCGGATAGTTCTTGCATCTCGGATGGTGCAAGGCGATATGGTGCTTTTGCTACCGGTGCCGCTCCGGGAATTAAGTCTATCCGAAATTCGACCTGTCTATAAGGGGGTAGACCGGGCAATTCCTCCGGAAATACTTCGGGATAGTTTTTGAACCACTGGAATCTCCTTGAGTTGCTTAGCTTCAGGTTCTCTTTCTAGCACGTGGGCCATGAATGCAATACAATTCTTCTTCAGGTACTTGTGAACCTTCACGCTTGATACTATGTTTAAACTTCTTCCTGGCTTCTCACCGTGTATGATAAGGGTTTCTCCATTAGGGAGAGGCACTCTAATGACTTTCTCATAACAACCAATGTCCGCTCTATTTTTGGATAACCAATCCATCCCTACTATCACATCAAAACTACCTAGCTCTATAGGAATTAGGTCAATGCTAAAGAGTTTATTAGCTAAATTCAAAGTACAACCAGGAATTATATCACTAGCCCTAATTTCATACCCATCAGCAAGTTCAATAGCATAAGCATTCCTCATCTTTACTGATTTCAAGCCAATTAACAGTCTAAATGCTAAAGAAACAAAACTCCTATCTGCTCCCGCATCGAATATTACTGATGCAAAATGGTTGTTCAGGAGGAACGTACCTGTTATCACTTCAGGGTTCTGACGAGCTTCTTCTGCACCAATCACAAAGGCTACACCTCTTGGCTGTCCAACTTGATTTCCTTGAAAGTTTTGCCTGGCTTGGCCTTGTCCATTGTTACCAGGTCCATTGTTCAGTTTAGGACATGCTCTACGGAGATGATCAGTACTCCCGCACTCGTAACATGTCCTTTTTCCCTCCTTATTCACCTTACAATACTTCGAGTAATGGCCTGTTTTCTTACAGTTTTGGCACACCGGGCAAGCTCCCTTGTGATGGAAGTTACACGTATTGCACTTCGGAAGCGGCCCTGAGTACTGCTTTCGCTCCTGCACTTCTTGTCCTTGAGTTTCCACTGGTTCTTGCTCCTGGGCTCTTACCATAAAGTTTCTTGAGACTTTCTGCTTCCTCCCTGACTTGCCTCCATACTTTTTCTCTCCCTGATCTGCTGGTTTCCTCTTGCTACTAGAGCTTTCCTTTGCCGATGCTCCCATCCTTATCACATCATTGGTTAGTCGATTTGCTAGGCTTACTGCACTTTGAATGGTAGTTGGGTTTGCTGAGGTAACCATTCCCCGAATCTCTGGTGCCAGACCCCAGATGTAACGATCTATCCGTTTCTCCTCAGGAGTAACCATGTGAGGTACTAGTTTTGCTATTTCATGAAATCGGACTGTGTACTTCTCTATTTGTGTTCCAACCATAGAATGGTTCCAGAATTCATATTCAAGTTTCTGAAGTTCATCCTTGGGACAATACTCCTCTATCAGCAGCTTCTTTAGGTCTTCCCAAGTTAGCTGATATGCTGCTGTACGGCCTTGGGTTTGCACTAGAGTATTCCACCAGGTTAATGCCCTATCTTGGAATAGGCAAGATGCATACTCAACTTTGTTGCGCTCGAGGCATTTGCTAATATGAAGGACCGACTCCATGCTGTCAATCCATTTCAGTAACCCGACCGCACCTTCCTTTCCATGGAACTCCTTAGGTTTACAGGCCATAAAGGACTTGTAGTTGCATTCTCTTTCATTGTTTCCCCGGTTTCCTCCACTACTTCCTTGGTTAGCATTAAGTCCTGCAGTTACTTGAGTAACAATGTTTGGGATTGCTTGCATGAGTTGTTGTGCTACCATTTGAGCAACATCGGGCGTTTCGTTCTGTGGGCGCCCGCGATTAGGCCTTCCTGACATGGTTCTATGACACAGGAGAAGAAATACGTATAAATACATAAAATAATGTATAATATGTATTTCACTACCATTTTGAAAACTGTAAGTGTTGTCAAATTAATGGGTTGCATTAATACTATGCATATAGATTTGAGAAAGGAAAGAAAAGAAAAATCTCTTTTATTCAACCATTTACCAAATAAATTTTAGGGTTTGACCTCATAGTAAAAGTTTTCAAACATAAAATAAAATTTTTCATTACCATTTGAAATAATCTTAAAACCAAACCAATACGTCAATCCCAAAATAAAGTTTTAAATAATTTTCCCAAAAGACACCCAACACGGGTTTTCATTTCAAAACAAAATAAAACAAAATACTGAAATCAGAACCAAAAGCCAATCGCTATCCCAACAAGAAGCATCAACACCACAATCAGGAACAACCCACCAAACACATAATATGCTGTCATCGCATGACCTGCCTTTCGTCTAGCAGCACTAGCAGTGTCAGCAGTCTCCATCGAATGCTGATATAGGATTTCCATTCCTGCCAAGACTTCATCCAAAACTTCTCGATGCCCAGCTATCACAGCGAGACTGTGACGTAGGCCCGCTGCTATCAACTGCAATCTCCGGGACTCCTCCGGGGTCATACCTGGCTGTCTGACACGTATCCCTATGACTTGCTGAGGTGAGGGTGCTCTCGGTCCTGCATCGCTGGGTTCTGCTCCGCTAGGTCTTGCCGTGCCATGTCCTGCTGTGCTGGCGGGTATCCTTCCTGGAATGCGAACACTCTTCCTCGCTATCCTCCGAATGCGATGTCCATAGAGCGGTGGCTGTGGCAACACCGATGTAGGTGATGCCTCGCGTCGTTGACTCGGGGCGTTGTCATTGCTGATCTCCACCGAGTTCCCAGTATCTTCCGTATCCTCTGATGGGTCTTCTTCTACCGAGGCGGGGGGATTACGTCGAGGGATAACAGTGACGTAGCCGGATTCATCGGCTGAGGCGGTAGCGCGGGAAGATGACGATGTTGACATAGTGGACTGTGACATAGTTTCAATGAGATATGAAATAAATGACAATGCATGCCTATAATATGCAATGCTTACACACATCAAAATTAACCTTTTGAAATTTTGAAATAAAGTTTTCTCAAATATTTTTGTTGAACATATTCCCATTATAATTAGCTCAAGCTTTGTATAAATCTTTTCTTAATTAAACATAGGTGATCAGGCTATGTTTAATCAAGTTCCAATAATACAACTCCCGACCTAATTATACTAGTAATATGTTTGATGTAAAAAGAATTTCTTTGTAAGTTTTAGTTATAGGTTGTGTTTTCTTAAAGAAAAACCGATGTTCTCTATAACTTTAGCTCTGATACCACTTCTGTCACACCCCGCTAAAGCGGAAACGCAAGGTATGACAGCGATAACGGTTTCAATGCAAAAGATAAAGATACATCACCATAGCAGTATTTAAAAGTTTACAACCCATAGCTTCAAAAGAAACAAAATACAAGTTTTTCAAAATAACATTGTTCAAAATATAGCTTCATAATAGCTTCAACACGATGCAACATGCTCTATGATGATGAATCTTTACATCCACTTACTAATTACTTCCTGAAAAAGCATGTAAAATGAGTGTCAACTATGAAAATAGTTGGTGAGTATCACAAGTTTATAAATCGAGGGTACAATAATGCTTTTCGTAAGTACAAGTACATTGCTTTAATGATAAAACAAAGTTGATTGCTATTAAGGTATACAAGTTTATTGCTAGAACGGGAAACGCGTTTGTATGTGTATGAGCAAACAATGAGTCTCAACCAAACCTATGACTGAAGCCCTATCGAGATCTATGCTTATCGTTCCATAGATGAATATGGTATCATGCACTCCAGCGATTCGGGCGAGTGAGGAGTTGTCAATTCCTAATAGCGCTATCCATAACGACCATTGGCTCAAAGAGTTAATGGTTAGAGATAAGGGAAGGGCCTTAGTACGATAAGTTCTCATGTTCCGTGTTACATAGACATACATAAAGAAACATAGCAATACAATAGCAATCATGTTTGATACAATTCAATTTAAATACAACATGCAAACAGTAGTTTTTCTGGACATGCTTTTCCACCCCAAAACATAAAAACCGAAAATAGGGGAGTGCGTGAATACTCACGATGTTTTGTGTAGACACAAGCGGTACTTCGAGATGCACCAACGGCTTATTACCGGGATCCTACGACATCAAACACACGCACTAGTGAGTTTCCATGTCGATATCTAAAGCTAATATAGTAAACTCTACATATAGGGAAATGCCAATTTATGTTTTAGTATTGGATTTTATATCAATTAGTTACACTTTTTCTGAAGTAATGAAATTCTATATATCGGGCGATTAATTACAACCTTGGAATATAAACTTTCCAAATTTTTAAGTCCTTATTACAACATAAATTCACGAAAATAGCATTCGAGGGATAAAAATTCTCAAACTTTTTATTTAACTGTTATTACACAATACTAAGCTGGGAAAATTATAAAAATGGATTTCCAAGCTGTTTAATTATATTTTATGATTTTTGAGCATTTATTTCAATAAAAATTGAAATAAATAGAAAACAGTTTCCAAAATTACCCAAACTTTTTATTTAATTGTTATTATACATAAATAGGCTGGGAAAAATATAAAAGATATTTTTCAGTGGGTATTTATATTTTTCCTTGCTTTATTCCTCTAAATAGTCATTAATTAAAGAAATAATATTAAACAGTTAAAATAAATCACCATAAATTTTTGTAACATCATTTACAGTATAAATATCCTGGGAAAAATATCAAAAGTGGTTTTCATAATGTATAAACTGGTTTTGGGTATTTATGTATATTTAAGTGTATTTTAGTGCAATTAACTTTAGAAAATAAGAGAAAAATAGTTTACAGTAGAGAAAAATATTCAAAATTTTTATGTAACCTTCTACTCTATAATATTATATCCTGGTAAATTTTCATGAATTTTGGATAATCAGAACTATTTCTCCCATTTTTAGACCATTATAATTACCAAAAATTGGGAAAAATAGTAAAACATGATTGAAAATCTTGAAGTTATTTTCTGGAGTCACCCATCATAGGTAAGGTATTCGAAAATTGTTAGATACAATTTTCACATCCTATAAAGTGGTTTTGTAATTTATCCTGTCCTAAATAAAAGAAAATTAGAAATCATATGAAACAATAACAAAAATTGCTGAAATTTGGTGAGGGGTCATTATTCCCCATAAGGATCATCCATGAATTTATTTAGGATTTATTGACCTCTGGAAGTATTTTATATGATTTATGCCCTTGGTTTTAGCAATAATTCTAATAAATCAAAGAAATAACAAAAGCTCTTGAAATTTTCCAGATTATCTCATGCATGCAAGGGCTTTCAAAAGGAAAAATGTAAAAAAATGTATTCAGAAGAGAAATGAGGGTAATGATTTCAAACAATTTAAGAAAAGTTGCATGCAATAATGCATGAAGTGTAAATGTGGCTGAAGTTCATGAATTTGTGTAGCCCATTCAGTGAGGTTTTAAGCCACGAAATTTCAACCATAATTCACTAGATATGTTAAGTTTCTAAGGTATTTTTCCTCATATTTATGTTTGGGTTTAAGGCCATTGTTTTAGCAAGATAAAAATAGTGATCACAGAAAAAGAGCTGTATGCGCAACCTTTTTGTAAAATCTGCTAAAAATCGGATATTTAATATTTTACAGTGATACCAGTTGGTTTTGAAAGTTAATTCGTGGAACTAACCAATACAAAAAGAATATCATGATTTGGTTAAGAAATGACTGAGTTATGACTGTTAAAAGTCGAACAAAGTAATCTGGCAGATTGCATGTTTGCCTGTGTACATTATTAGGGTATTTCAACAAGAACATCATGCATGTCTTTGGTAAGGCCCGATTTCTAACACATGCATGGAATGAATGAGCATCCAAGATGTACTAGAAATGGTTTAAATGCTTTTGTTCATGCATGAACACAAAAGAAATGGAGAAGAACATGAAATATTAGGTTTTGATGTCACATGATCATATGTGCATCTTTTCCACTCCTTGCATGGGTTTGATCCCGGATTTTCACCATCTCTAACACATGCATTGTGTTATGGTGAGAATTTACAAACTACAAGGGGAGGATAAAGATTTCTAGCCAAGGAAAGGCATAGAATCTGAAAAGTAGAGAAGACTAAGAAGAAAAAGAGGTTTAACCATGAAACTATGGAAGAAGATGTTGTTGTTTACCTTGGTTTTGACCTTGAGAGAAGTAAGAACACTTCAAGGGATTCTGTAGCACCTGGTTTCCGGTATGTGAATTTTATTTGAGTATTGCCCTATTTTAGCCTTGGACTCGGCGAGTCACTAGGTCCGACTCGCTGAGTAGGGACGAGACGCAGGACACGTTTAAGTTGGCGACTCGGCGAGTCCATATCCTGGACTCGGCGAGTCACTGCTGTTGGATGAAACCCTAAGTTTCAGGGGTTTGCACCTTATTTAAACCCCATATCTGCCCCTTGCCAGCCCCCATTCACCCCCAGAGCTCCCAACCCTCGTCCTAACTCGTCCTAAGCTTGTTCTTGTGAATTTGAGGCTCTCGTGTGCATTCTTGAAGGTTTTGAGGCAAGAAGGGGAAGGAGATCAAGAGGAAGGAGAGCCATCCAAGCATCATTGTGTTTTTCAGCTGTTTCATTGAGGTATATCTCGTTTTCCCCCTGTTTCTATGCTTAAGATTTCATTTAAGACACTCTTGAGCAATTCCTCAAGCTTGTTTGTGCTTAATGTTTCGTAATAAGTGGATGGGCCTTTAGATCTAGGCAAGATTGAGCTCCAGGAGCTCAGATCTGTTAGCTTTATGGCCCCATGTGGCTTGTTCATCCTAGATCTACCCTTTTGAGGCATTTTGAACCCTAAAATCCATGTTAGTGAGTATCCACACGTAAAGTTGGAAACTTTACATGTGATTGGTGTCCTAGAAGTCCAGATCTATGAATGGCATGAACTGAAATCGAGTAAATCGGTGTATTTGGTGGATGCATGGCGACGACTCGGCGAGTCGTATAGGTGACTCGGCGAGTCTGGTCGCGAGTCACCGAATTGGTCCCTTCATGATGTATCGAGTTGAGCCGTGAGTCACAGGGGGTGACTCGGTGAGTTGGGAGCTGAACTCACCCATGTTAGGACTCGACGAGTCAATGCCCTGACTCGGCGAGTCCAAGGCAATCTTCATAGATCAAGAACAGACTCGGCGAGTTGTTCATACAACTCGGCGAGTCTTAGCATAAAGTGTTCTTCGGATGAAGATGAACTCGACGAGTTGTTCATACAACTCGGCGAGTAGGATGAAGAGGTTGAACGT
Organism: Lactuca saligna; assembly: GCF_052625555.1. Classification (NCBI taxonomy): domain Eukaryota; kingdom Viridiplantae; phylum Streptophyta; class Magnoliopsida; order Asterales; family Asteraceae; genus Lactuca; species Lactuca saligna. The sequence continues at coordinate 186,797,338 of NC_136417.1, read as the reverse complement.
CAGTCTAGAAGATGAACTCGTCGAGTCATAGCCTAACTCGACGAGTAGGAACAGGGACTCCGGACAATCGTCTGATAGGGACTCGACGAGTTGGAGAGCCAACTCGGCGAGTCGGGTCAACTGAAAGTTGACTCTAACATTGACTTAGAGCTAGACCGGGGGTAAAATGGTCATTTTACCTAAAGGACAGTTAGCAGTGTTTGATTGAGTATGTTGTGGGAATTGCAGCCGGAGGACTCCCGCAGCAGCAGCAGTCAGTTAGTTCCCGATCAGTTCAGCAGCTACTTTAAGGTGAGTTACCTTCCAGTAGTGGTGGGCCTAAGGCCACAATGCCGGCCCACCAGTAGGGGACGTATGATAGATGATTGTCTTTGTGATATCATCTAGGTTTGCTATTACCTGTTATGTTATATTCTCTCATGATACGTTATATGCAATAGTAGTAGAGTTCGGTTGTTAGGACCGCAGGGTAGTCAGACACCCTAGAAACATCTGACCGTATGTGATGGTATGCTTGTATGTTGGCCTGTTATGTTATGCGATAGAGGTAGCGGGAGGGGACCAGTCCCCGAGGATCGGTTGTTAGGACCGATGGGTAGTCAGCACCCCAGAATGGCTTGACATGGGTAGTCAGCACCCCAGACGGGCTTGACACGGGTAGTCAGCACCCCAGAATGGCTTGACACGGGTAGGACGGCACCCCAGAATGGCCGTATGGGTAGGTCGGCACCCCAGAATGGCCGTACCGGGTAGTCAGGCACCCCAAAATAGCCTGGCAGTATTTATGTTATGTGTTTGCATGGTATGTGGTACGTTGGGGGAACTCACTAAGCTTTGTGCTTACGTTTACAGTTTTGTTTTCAGGTACCTCTGCACCGAAGGGGAAGGAGCCGGCGCGGTAGCGGCACGTCATGCACACACTCTGTCTTCCGCATTTACGAGAGTCACTGGGATTGTACTCTGATATTTTGATGGGATGTATGGTTTGACCTTTTAAAACATGGTTGCGATGTGTTATGGTGTGATCAACAATGTTTTTATTTATTAATGTTTTCTAAAGTAATATTTTAAAATGAAATTTTCGGACGTAAAAATTGGGTCGTTACAAGTTGGTATCAGAGCCCTGGTTTGAGGGATTCGGACACGCCTTCGGGGGTGTCTGAACTCAAATCGAGGGATTGAAAGATTTTTCGAAAGAAAATGTTCTCTAAAACTTGGAAAAGAGTCATAAGAAAGAGCGAAGTGTGTGACGTGCGCGACCGGCCGAGCTCAAGTAAGTATTCCCCATAGTACCCATACAAGTTTATGTTATGTTTATCAGCTTACGTAGAACTGCATGCTAGAATAGGGCTAAGGATCTAGGAGTGATGCCTTATGTGCCTGCTTATGTGTTACAGCTTTATGAATATTGCATGCTAGAATTGAGTAGACAACAGTAGGATAGCCTGTTTAGGTTATGCCTGATAGTATGAGCTTAGCATCCTATGTTAAGTGTCGTTTCTTGTTATAAGGATAGTTTTGGCTTAAGTATGTTTCCCTTATCCGAATGCTGCTTGCTTCGTGCTTGGTGGGGTTCTGAGTAATGGGAGTTAGCCACTAGGTAAACACGTCACACCACATGTAATCAGGATTGAATAATCCCAAAGTATTGGAACTGGCCCTATTGCGCAGCTCTTGTTTGAGTCCAACCGTTGTAGGGATGGATCTTTTACTTGAAGGATTATCTAATCCTCGTCCCATGTGATGGTGTTTAGGTGGTGGCTAACTGGCACTATGAGGAGACCTACAGCAGCTGAGGACCAGTCGTGTTGAACTTGAGTTTTCCCTAGGGCAAGCCTAGGATGAGAATAATAGAGAGTAGTAGTAGTAAAGGGGATCTGGTGGAGTCGAGGAATTCCTCGGAGAAGGCACGGATAGATGTGGAAGGTAGTATGGGCCCGTACTACTGAAAGCAGAGGATCCGTACCCGAGCCAAGGAAGGCCAAGACGAGACCAAGGAACCTGTAAGTAGTTGAGATCCCTCAGAAAGTAGCAGTATCACTAATGATTATTATGATGATTTGCAGAATGGTGGTACTTCGACCGAGACCGACAGATGGCGGGTCAGGAGAGGGGTCAGGTTCGGGATCAGGCACCGAGCCGATTGATGAGAGGCTACGTGAGTTCATCACGTCGGAGATCACCAGGGGCATCCTTGAGTCGACCCCCATCCTCTTTGGGTCGATCAAGGAAGGGATCATGGAGTTGATGGAGGATCGCCTACGGGCATTCAGGAGCGATTTGGCCTCTAGCCAATCAGGATCTCGCACACTGTCCTTCAAGGACTTCAGGGGCAGTGGCACGCCGGATTTCCATGGGGTGAAGGACCCCATTGTCACCAGGCGGTGGATTGCAGATATCGAGTCTGCCCAGTTGACTAGCTTCTGCCCCGAGGGGTCGAAGGTGAGGTACGCAGCAGGGTGTTTACGGGACCGAGCCCGGGATTGGTGGGAGTCAGTGGGTGACTCGTTGGGAGCCTCGGCTATCGAGGCAATGACCTGGTCGGACTTTGTGACTAGGTTCAGAGCAGAGTTTGCACCGGCGGTCGAGCTTCAGCAGCTGGCCAGGGAGTTTCTAGACATGAGACAAACGACAGAGACCGTGGCGGAGATCACCACGAAGTTTCGAGAGAGGGCTTTATTGGTGCCCCAGTATGCCGGTGACGAGGATATGAGGAGGACTCGTTACCATGATATGCTACAAGCTGACATCCGGGAGCATGTTAGCTTTTCGGCTTGCCCCACCCTGGACTCCATGATTGTCAGGGCTAGGGAGAGAGAGATAGATTTGGAGCACATCCGGAAACAGAAACTTGAGGACGGTCAGGCAGCAGGGGCTTCGGGGAAGAAGCCCAAGGGATCAGATGGGAGGCCGAAAGGCCAGTCGGGACCGAGCCGCTGTAGGAGGTGCGGCAGGCCGCACGAGGGGGCGTGCAGGATGGGATCGTCAGGCTGCTACAAGTGCGACAAGTTTGGGCATATCAGCAGGGATTGCACTGCTCCTGCGACAGTTATTCAGACATCGGAGTTGCTGTGTTTCCATTGCAACCAGAGGGGCCACAAGAAGGCCAATTGCCCCATGTTGACAGTTTCAGTGCCAGTGAAGGCGCCAGCTCCAGCGACCCTGCGGATCACGGATGGCCGTCAGGGCAAGGCAGAGGCTCCGGTGGTGAGGAGCCGGGCATTCCAGCTGACTATAGAGGAGGCACGCGCCGCGCCCGATGTGGTGACGGGTACGATTCTTTCCTCCTATCTTTTGTTTTATGTTGTTATGATATTGATATGTGCTCCGTGTGTATACATGTGTATTAGGATCGTTCCATGTGAACGGTATCCCGGTTCAGGTATTGTTCGACTCGGGTGCATCCCGATCGTTCGTTTCTCTTGCTCTTAGCAAGAGGTTTCATGAGGCTTCGGGCGAGTTAGATTACCCGTTAGAGGTAGAGATTGCTGACGATCGATCGGTGCGAGCATCGATGGTGTTTCGAGATTGTGTTCTGCGACTGTTTGAGGAGCGTTACCTGGTAGACTTGGTTCCCATCCCATTGCATGGAAGCAAGGTGATTATTGGTATGGATTGGTTGAGCCCTAATGGGGCAGTGATAGATTGCACGCAGCAGCTAGTGCGAGTCAGGACCCCAAGCGGGGGAGAGTTAGTGATTCATGGCGAGCGGCTGCAGTGTGGACCCACTGTATGTTCTGCAGCGAGGGCTAGGCGCTATCTTCAGCAGGGATGCGCGAGATATGTCGCGTATTTGATGGATACCCGGGAGGCGGGTAAGGCGACCGTGAGCGAGGTCCCGGTGGTTCGAGAGTTTGCAGATGTTTTCCCGGAGGAACTACCTGGGATACCTCTGGAGCGACAGGTGGAGTTCAGGATTGACCTTATTCCCGGTGCGGCTCCGATAGCCAAAGCACCGTATCGGTTGGCTCCTCCCGAGATGCAGGAGTTGTCTACGCAGCTACAGGAGCTGCTGGACAAGGGATTTATTCGTCCGAGCAGTTCACCCTGGGGAGCCACGATTCTGTTTGTGAGGAAGAAGGACGGGTCGCATCGGATGTGTATAGATTATCGGGAGCTGAACAAGGTAACGGTGAAGAACTGATACCCGCTTCCGAGGATTGATGACCTATTTGACCAGCTTCAGGGAGCATCTTGGTTCTCCAAGATTGACTTGCGTTCGGGTTATCATCAGATGAGGGTCAGGGAGGAGGATATGCAGAAGACTGCGTTTCGGACGCGCTATGGTCATTACGAGTTCGTGGTGATGCCATTTGGGCTCACCAATGCTCCTGCCGCGTTCATGGACCTCATGAACCGCGTGTGTAGACCGATGCTGGATCGGTCTGTGATAGTCTTTATCGATGATATCTTGGTCTATTCCAAGACTCGGGAGGAACACGAGGAGCATCTGAGGGAGGTATTGGAGACCCTGAGGAGGGAGAGCTTGTATGCCAAGTTCTCCAAGTGTGAGTTTTGGTTGCACGAGGTGCAATTCCTTGGGCACCTAGTCAACCAGAACGGGAATCTGGTTGATCCGGCCAAGGTCGAGGCCGTGATGAGATGGGAGGTCCCAAAGTCTCCATCTGAGATTCGGAGCTTCCTGGGATTGGCAGGCTACTATCGGAGGTTTATCCAAGATTTCTCCAAGATAGTCGTACCCCTGATGCGACTGATGAAGAAAACCGTGGTCTTTCGGTGGGGACCCGAGCAGCAGGCTGCGTTTGAGATGCTGAGATAGAAATTGTGTGAGGCGCCGATCCTAGCCCCGCCTGAGGGAGTTGAGGATTTTGTGGTTTACTGCGATGCGTCCATTTCAGGGTTGGACACAGTTCTGATGCAGAGAGGGCATGTCATTGCCTACGCTTCACGGCAGCTCAAGCCTCACGAGGAAAATTACCCGACGCACGATTTGGAGTTGGGGGCGGTGGTCTTTGCCCTCAAGATTTGGCGACATTACCTCTACGGGGTTCGGTGTACCATCTACACGGACCACAAGAGTTTGAGGTACCTCATGGACCAGTCGAATCTGAACATGAGGCAGCGTCGGTGGTTGGACGTGGTGAAGGATTATGATTGCAAGATCCTTTACCACCTGGGGAAGGCCAATGTGGTGGCCGATGCGCTTAGCCGCAAGACGGTGCCGATCAGGGACGCTTGTTTGAGGATGACCGTGGTGACCCCCCTGTTGGAGCAGATTCGGGAGGCTCAACAGGAGGCTATCAAGGAGGAGCATCAGAAGAGCGAGCGTGTGGTGGGTCAGGTTTCCTCCTTTGATTATGATGGCCGAGGACTTTTGACACTGCACCGTAGGGTGTGGGTGCCGTATCACGGTGGTGTGCGTCAGATTTTGATGGAGGAGGCGCACAAGTCCCGATTTTCTATTCATCCCGGGGAGACGAAGATGTATAGGGATCTTCGTCCGAATTACTGGTGGCCTTGCATGAAGCGGGATGTGGCATGGTACGTCGAGCGGTGTTTGACCTGCAGGAAGGTCAAGGCCGAACATCAGAGACCGCATGGCAAGATGCAGCCGTTGGACATTCCACTGTGGAAATGGGAAGATATCACGATGGATTTTATCACAAAGCTTCCCAGGACCGCACGTGGAGTGGATTCGATTTGGGTCATTGTGGATAGATTGACCAAGAGTGCTCACTTTATTCCAATTCAGGAGAGCATATCGGCCGAAAAATTGGCTGACATCTATATCAGGGAGATTGTGGCACGGCATGGGGTGCCAGTATCGGTGATCTCGGACAGGGATGTGCGTTTTACTTCCAGATTTTGGAAGAAATTCCATGATGAGTTGGGCACTCGTCTGCATTTTAGCACCGCCTTTCACCCGCAGACAGATGGTCAGAGTGAGCGGACCATCCAGACTTTGGAGCGTGTGTGTTGCGGGCGTGTGTGTTGGATTTCGGTGGTAGCTGGGATACCTATCTTCCCTTGGCTGAGTTCTCCTACAACAACAGCTATCACGCGAGCATTGACTGACCACCGTTCGAGATGTTGTATGGGCGGAAGTGCAGAACCCCGATATGTTGGGGGGAGCTTGGCCAGAGAGTCATGGGAAGCACCGAGGTGGTGCTAGAGACGACCGAGAGGATCCAGTAGATTCGGAGCAGACTTCAGACTGCACAGAGTCGGCAGAAAAGATACGCCGATAGACGTCGATCCGACTTGGAGTTCCAAGTCGGGGATATGGTCCTCCTGAAAGTGTCGCCTTGGAAAGGTGTCATTCGATTCAGGAAGTGGGGCAAGTTGGGCCCAAGGTTCATCGGGCCGTTCAGGGTTGCAGCCCAGGTGGGCAAGGTGGCGTATAGGCTGGACCTGCCAGCCGAGCTCAGTCAGATCCACAGCACCTTTCATGTTTCGCAGCTGCGGAAGTGCCTGGTGGACGATTCAGCAGTAGTACCATTGGAGGATATTCAGGTTGATGACAGCTTGAATTACATTGAGCGCCCAGTCGCAATACTTGACAGAAAGACAAAGACGTTGAGAAACAAGAGGGTAGAACTAGTAAAGGTGCAATGGCAGCACAGCAAGGGTTCGGAATGGACTTAGGAACCGATGGACGAGATGATGGAGCATTACCCCGAGCTGTTTCAGGACCGGGCAGCAGACTTCGAGGACGAAGTCTAAAATAAGTGGGGGAGATTTGTAGCACCTGGTTTCCGGTATGTGAATTTTATTTGAGTATTGCCCTATTTTAGCCTTGGACTCGGCGAGTCACTAGGTCCGACTCGCTGAGTAGGGACGAGACACAGGACACGTTTAAGTTGGCGACTCGGCGAGTCCATATCCTGGACTCGGCGAGTCACCGCTGTTGGATGAAACCCTAAGTTTCAGGGGTTTGCACCTTATTTAAACCCCATATCTGCCCCTTGCCAGCCCCCATTCATCCCCAGAGCTCCCAACCCTCATCCTAACTCGTCCTAAGCTTGTTCTTGTGAATTTGAGGCTCTCGTGTGCATTCTTGAAGGTTTTGAGGCAAGAAGGGGAAGGAGATCAAGAGGAAGGAGAGCCATCCAAGCATCATTGTGTTTTTCAGCTGTTTCATTGAGGTATGTCTCTTTTTCCCCCTGTTTCTATGTTTAAGATTTCATTTAAGACACTCTTGAGCAATTCCTCAAGCTTGTTTGTGCTTAATGTTTCGTAATAAGTGGATGGGCCTTTAGATCTAGGCAAGATTGAGCTCCAGGAGCTCAGATCTGTTAGCTTTATGGCCCCATGTGGCTTGTTCATCCTAGATCTACCCTTTTGAGGCATTTTGAACCCTAAAATCCATGTTAGTGAGTATCCACATGTAAAGTTGGAAACTTTACGTGTGATTGGTGTCCTAGAAGTCCAGATCTATGAATGGCATGAACTGAAATCGAGTAAATCGGTGTATTTGGTGGATGCATGGCGACGACTCGGCGAGTCGTATAGGTGACTCGGCGAGTCTGGTCGCGAGTCACCGAATTGGTCCCTTCATGATGTATCGAGTTGAGCCGTGAGTCACAGGGGGTGACTCGGTGAGTTGGGAGCTGAACTCACCCATGTTAGGACTCGGCGAGTCAATGCCCTGACTCGGCGAGTCCAAGGCAATCTTCATAGATCAAGAACAGACTCGGCGAGTTGTTCATACAACTCGGCAAGTCTTAGCATAAAGTGTTCTTCGGATGAAGATGAACTCGACGAGTTGTTCATACAACTCGGCGAGTAGGATGAAGAGGTTGAACGTCAGTCTAGAAGATGAACTCGTCGAGTCATAGCCTAACTCGACGAGTAGGAACAGGGACTCCGGACAATCGTCTGATAGGGACTCGATGAGTTGGAGAGCCAACTCGGCGAGTCGGGTCAACTGAAAGTTGACTCTAACATTGACTTAGAGCTAGACCGGGGGTAAAATGGTCATTTTACCTAAAGGACAGTTAGCAGTGTTTGATTGAGTATGTTGTGGGAATTGCAGCCGGAGGACTCCCGCAGCAGCAGCAGTCAGTTAGTTCCCGATCAGTTCAGCAGCTACTTTAAGGTGAGTTACCTTCCAGTAGTGGTGGGCCTAAGGCCACAATACCGGCCCACCAGTAGGGGACGTATGATAGATGATTGTCTTTGTGATATCATCTAGGTTTGCTATTACCTGTTATGTTATATGTTCTCATGATACGTTATATGCAATAGTAGTAGAGTTCGGTTGTTAGGACCGCAGGGTAGTCAGACACCCCAGAAACATCTGATCGTATGTGATGGTATGCTTGTATGTTGGCCTGTTATGTTATGCGATAGAGGTAGCGGGAGGGGACCAGTCCCCGAGGATCGGTTGTTAGGACCGATGGGTAGTCAGCACCCCAGAATGGCTTGACATGGGTAGTCAGCACCCCAGAATGGCTTGACACGGGTAATCAGCACCCCAGAATGGCTTGACACGGGTAGGACGGCACCCCAGAATGGCCGTATGGGTAGGTCGGCACCCCAGAATGGCCGTACCGGGTAGTCAGGCACCCCAGAATAGCCTGGCAGTATGTATGTTATGTGTTTGCATGGTATGTGGTATGTTGGGGGAACTCACTAAGCTTTGTGCTTACGTTTACAATTTTGTTTTCAGGTACCTCTGCACCGAAGGGGAAGGAGCCGGCGCGGTAGCGGCACGTCATGCACACACTCTGTCTTCCGCATTTACGAGAGTCACTAGGATTGTACTCTGATATTTTGATGGGATGTATGGTTTGACCTTTTAAAACATGGTTGCGATGTGTTATGGTGTGATCAACAATGTTTTTATTTATTAATGTTTTCTAAAGTAATATTTTAAAATGAAATTTTCGGACGTAAAAATTGGGTCGTTACAGCTTCACAATCTCGAAATTTTGCAGAGAAATGAGAGGATTTTCGTGAGTTTAGAGAGAGGGAAGAAGAGAGTGAAGTGTGTGAAGAGAGTGAAGTGAGAGAGTGAAGAGGGAAGAGGTGGAGTAAGGGTTTAAGCCTAATGATTGTGTTTTGGGGAAGAGAGAGGGCATGGGGAGAGGTGATGGCCGGTTTTTGCATGCATTTTGGCCTCTTCTCTCCTAAATTTTAAACTTTATAAACTTCCCTCCTATATTTTATATAAAAACATTCATTTTTATAAAATGTTTATTAAACAATTTGATTTATTTAAAAATCTTCTTTTCAACAAATAATTTATGATTAATACTTGTAATTTATATTTCTAGTTCATTGGTATAATCTATAATTTGATTAATAAAATTTGATATTAGGAAGTTTATAGCCAAATTTTATAAAGTTTTTAAGCTTTATAATTTATAACTTTGGATTTTTGGCTCTTTAGGGTTTTTGGAATATTGTTTGATATTCAACAACATGTTGAAGTATAATTAGAATGTTTTAATTTATTTTTTTAGAGTTTTATACCCTATTTCAATTATAACAAAGCTTGAAGCTTTATTCTAATTATAGTATTGGCATTTCCTATTGTAGCTAAGCAACTTACTAGAATTGTAAGTATCAAGTATATTAGTCCTAGACCTTAGTTGGATCCTAGTTTATGCAAGATTTTTGACCTAATTTATACTACTAGGTTATGGCATGTTGTGCATGAATGGTTATTATAAAGATGCATGAGTCCAAGAATGACCTGAATTGGCAGTTGTCACATATATACCCAATCAAATCTAACGATTCTAATCATGCTATTTCTTGGGTTCTTGATACCGGTTGTGGTTATCACATTTGTTCTAATGTGCAGGGACTAAGAAGAAGTAGGGATGTAGAGCAAGGAAGGATCAATCTAATCATGGGGAACAGAAGATCGTCGCCTGTGACCAAGATTGGAGTGTATTCTTTAGTGCTTAGGAATAGTTTGGTTTTAGATTTGAACAATTGTTGCTATTCGCCAGAAATGGCTAGAAACATCATTTCATTTCATGGTTTATATAGAAAAGGATTTAGATTTTCTTTTAATAATGAGAATGGTTCTATTTTGGCTTATCTAAATGGTGTCTTTTACTTTGAAGCTATACCATGTAATGGAATATATGAAACTGTTATGATTGTTGATAACTTAGGAAATGATGTTTTGAATATTGATTCTTCCACTAGTATGGATAAATCATCCTTATGGCATTGCCGTCTTTGACATGTCAACAAGAAACGCATAGCCCAACTCCAAAAGGATGGACTGTTGGAGTCATTCGACCTTAGGGAAGATGACACATGCGAGTCTTGTTTACTTGGAAAGATGACTAAGTCACCCTTCACGAGTACTTGTGAAAGGGGCGAGGGACTATTGGACCTAATACATACCGATGTATGTGGACCCTTTAGATCAACCACGAAGGATGGGAACCGCTTCTATGTGACTTTTACCGATGACTATAGTAGATATGGGTATATCTACTTAATCAAGCAAAGGTCAGACACCTTTGAAAAGTTCAAAGAGTTCAAGAATGAAGTGGAGAATCAATTGGGCAGGAAAATCAAGATGCTTCGATCCGATCGAGGAGGAGAGTACCTAAGTCTTGAATTCCACGATTATCTCAAGGAGTGTGGAATAGTTTCGCAATTGACGCCTCCTAGGACACCGCAGTTGAATGGTGTGGCAGAAAGGCATAATCGAACCTTATTGGATATGGTTCGCTCTATGATGAGTCGTGCTTCACTACCTATCTTCTTTTGGGGGTATGCCTTAGAGACTGCCGCCCATATCCTTAACCGAGTCCCTACTAAGAAGGTTGCCAAAACACCTCACGAGATGTGGACGGGGAAAGCTCCCTCGTTGGCACATATCAAAGTTTGGGGTTGCGAGGCTTTCGTAAGACGAGATACTCACGACAAGCTTGAACCTCGAAGTGAGCGATGTATTTTCATCGGCTACCCGCAAACTTCCTTTGGATATCTCTTCTATAGACCGAAAGACAATGTTGTCTTTGTTGCGAGGATAGGAGTTTTCCGAGAGCGAGAACTCATAAGCCAAGGAGACAGTGGGAGGCAAATCGAACTTGAAGTGATTCAAGAGTCGAATACCATACGCTTCCGCAGTTGGCTCAATCATGTACGCTATGACTTGTACTCGCCCTGATGTAGCCTTCGCTTTGAGCATGGTTAGCAGATATCAAGGGAACCCTGGCAAAGCACATTGGATTGCGGTGAAAAACATCCTTAAGTACCTTCGGAGGACGAAGGAATGGTTCTTAGTCCTCGGAGGGAGTGATGACTTGAAGGTGCGAGGGTATAGTGACGCCAGCTTTCAGACCGACAGGGACAACTACCGTTCGCAGTCGGGCTGGGTCTTTACCCTAAATGGAGGAGCAGTGACATGGAAGAGTTCCAAGCAGGAAACCGTAGCTGATTCAACGTGCGAATCAGAGTACATTGCAGCGAACGAAGCGTCGAAGGAGGCAATATGGCTAAAGAACTTCATTGGTGATCTTGGAGTTGTGCCGGCCATAAAGGAGCCCATGGAGATTTTCTGTGATAACGAAGGTGCGGTTGCCTTGACCAAGGAACCGAGGGATCATGGTAGATCTCGACATATCGACAGAAAATATCACTTCATTAGACATCGTGTAGAAGAAGGACAACTCGTAGTGAAGAGGATATCATCAGAAGATAACCCAGCAGATCCGCTTACGAAGGGACTGAGTAGGGTTAAGCACTTGCAGCATGCTAGGAGTATGGGGCTGAAGGATGATATTAGTATAGATTAGATAGTATTAGAAACGTATAATAGATAAATGTAATTAACATTTGATGATTAAATAAAGGAGTTTTATTTATAAGTAAAGTTATTGTCATATGTTAATAGTTTAACTATTGTTTCACTTTGCATGTTTTGACTTCAAGAATAATTAAGGTTATTAAGAATAATAGAAATTGTTCAAATGGTCCACAATCGTTCATATGTTGGGAGTAGATATGAATGAAGATTGTCATGAATTGGTGTGTAGAATGTCTAAATGGTGTTAGACATAGCAAGGGTTGCTGCAACGTTCATGAGTGCTTATGAACTGGTTTTGAGCATTGGAATAAACCCGCGCTTGCTGGAATCACTTTATGGAATACGATATAAAAGGTGATCGCAAGACGATAATATCATATAGTCTTAAAACCTAGATATATGATTTATTATTTGTTAATTGATTGTGCATTGATAATGCGAAAACGCATCAGTAACTTGGTGTTATAAAACGCATTGTTGTGTATAGTTGGTTAATGAATAAGTAAATGCATATAAGTCGAAGTTTATCTGTAAATTTTATCCTAAGAGGGTAGAAGAGATATCTTGGCCACTTGATGATTTGATTTGACTTATGTGTCGGGCCTTGTCAGAACTGAATTGATGTGTTTGATTAAGTTCTATGTCAAATAAATCAGAGATCGAGAAATCTAAATGCTTGACTAACCATTCCATAGGATTGTCAGCATGATATCTAACAGAGGACTGTAAGATCCCTTATCTAAAGGACAAGATTGATTAGATCAGAGTTGACAGCGTCTTTGAGAGCTACGATTGCAAACCGAATTGTACTTGTATAGTTACTAGACTTATCCAAGTGGGAGACTGTTGGAATAGTGTCTAAGGCTGCAACTATAATAGGCAAGTATTTGATCCGGTTGTGCATGGTCCTTTTGGGTTGCCTTCACCATAGCAACTTGATGGATGATTTGTTAAAAAGAGAGTAAATATTATAAGGAATAATATATGGTTATTTGATTAATATAAGTCATAAATTAATTGGAATTAATTTGGTGACTTAAAGAGATTAATTAAATAAGAGGGTATAAACTGTCAATTGTTTGATAGTTAAACTTTAGACTGTAAATCCATTGGGATATGTTTTGGATGAATTCTATGAGATATAGGATAGCTAAAATCGTCCAAAGACTTATCTATGGAATGGATTTGGATAGCCTTAAGAGAAGATTATCCAATTAGGGTTTAGGTTGTGACCTTAAGGAGTCTACAAGTATAAATAGACCCTAGGGTTGAGGGAATTCGACACACCATCTTAAGTAGAGATACTCTGGTAGAATTCCTCCCCTCTCCTCTCTCCTAAATCATCTTGCTTGCTATTGGTGTTTGTAAGCCATTAGAGGAGTGACATTTGTGACTCTAGAAGCTCCAAGACAACAAGATCAACAAGGAATCCAAAGGTATGATTCTAGATCTATTTCAATGTTGTTATTTAACCTAATTAGCCATTAGAAGTCTTGGATTCAAAGCATGTTTAATTAGAAAGCCTAGATCCGAGCATTAGGGTTTTGCATGCGCACATAGGAAAGTTCTTATGGCTAAAACCCATCATATAGTACAACGAACCCCGTACATATAGTGACGCCAGATATTGAGGGCGAACACCACTGCCCCCAATTCCAGATTGTGGGTGGGATACCTCGACTCATGAGGTTTCAGCTGCCTCGATGCATATGCTATCACATGCCCCCTTTGCATAAGCACCGCTCCCAGCCCTGATATCAATGCATCACAGTACACCACAAAATCCTCCATCCCTTCTAGGAGTGTGAGCACCGGAGCTTCGCACAATCTCTGGCGAAGCGTCTCAAATGGGGTATGTTGCTCCGGACCCCATGAAAAAGCAACACCCTTCTGGGTCAACTTGGTGAGTAGCATGACAATTTTAGAGAAATCCATGATAAATCCATGATAATAACCAGCCAACCCAAGGAAACTCCTGATCTCGGTAGGTGACCTCGGCACCTCCCAACTCATCACTGCCTCGATCTTTTCCGGATCGACCAATATCCCCTTCTGGTTAACAAGGTGCCCTAGGAACTGGACCTCCCGTAACCAAAAATCACACTTAAAGAATTTGGCGTAAAGCCACTCCGATCTCAGAACTCCGAGGATCTCCCTCAAATGCTTCTCATGCTGCTCTCTGGATCTCGAATACACCAAGATATCATCGATGAATACGATCACCAAACGATCCAACATCGGCCTGCACACCCTGTTCATGAGATCCATGAATGCTGCTGGTGCATTGGTGAGCCTGAAGGGCATCACCATGAACTCGTAATGCCCATAACGAGTCCTGAAAGCTGTCTTCTGGATATCTTCATCATGAACCCTCACCTGATGATATCCCGACCTCAAGTCTATCTTGGAGAATCAAGACGCTCCCTACAATTTATCGAACAGATCGTCGATCCTCGGTAATGGATAACGGTTCTTGACCGTCAGCTTGTTCAACTCCCGGTAATCAATACACATCTGGTGTGAACCATCCTTTTTCTTGACAAAAAGGATCGGCACTCCTCAAGGTGAGCTACCTGGTCTAATAAACCCCTTTCCTAGCAGCTCCTGAAGCTGCGAGGATAACTCCAGCATCTCGGATGGTGCAAGGCGATAGGGTGCCTTGGCAATAGGTGCGGCCCCCGGTACCAAGTCGATACGAAACTCCACCTGCCTCTCGGAAGGCACACCCGGTAACTCCTCGTGAAAACATCAGGGAACTCCCTCACAATCGGGACCTCATCAATCGAACTTGGCCTCCCAGCGGCCACTCGTGTGTCCATCACATAAGCCACAAATCCCCTACAGCCCTTCTTCAAACTCTACCTTGCCCTAGCAGCTGAAAAAATTTCTGACACAGGACTGGTACCCTCACTGTACATCGTAAGTACTCCCCCACTAGGGTCTCGAATCGTCACCAGCTGACGCTCGCAATCTATAATAGCTCCAAACTGTCTCAACCAATTCATGCCCACTATGACACATACGTCCCCCATCGCAATCGGGACTAGATCGATCGGGAACCCCACACCGAAGATCTCAAGTCTACATCCTCGTATCACCCCCATGGCATATATTACTCGCTCGTTAGCTATAGAAACTCGCAGAGGTCGACTCAAGGCCTCTCGACAAAGGCTGATATGACGACTAAAAGCTAACGACACAAAAGATCGACTCGCTCCCGAGTCAAATAACACTAAGGTAGGTACATAATTCACAAGAAAAGTACCTACGCATAACATGATATAAGCATAAGATCTCAGACTCAAATAAATAGAGAGAAGAATACATATCGGCTACAACATCAGGTGCTGCGCGGACCTCCTCCGCTGTCAACTGGAAGGCCCTCCCACGAGCCTTTGGCGCCTCGGCCATCACTGGCCGAACCTCGGTAGCCCTAGCCGCAGGCGCAGATCCCTACTGTAGCTGAGGGCACTCGGCCTTCCGATGGTCGGTCTGGTTGCAATGGAAGCAAACAAAGAATCCCTTGGGGTAATCCCTCGCGATATGCCCCTCCTTCCCATACTTGTAGCATACCCCTGCCCTGCACGACCCCTCGTGACTCTTGCCACACTTCCCACAAGTGTGACCCTTCACGCTCCCAGATCTCGAATTAGCGGGCTTAGCCCGCTTGGCTACCAGCTGAGACTGAGCCGGCCGTCGAGTCAGCCGATCCATCCTCTGTGACTCGGCCTCCTCCCTGGCCTGAGTCTCCAACTCAATCTCCCTCTTCTGGGAATTTGTCTGGAGCTCAGCAAATATCCGGTAAGTCGAGTTTTCCACGAACTCCCGAATATCTCTCCTCTAACACTCAGATATGGGCTCATGCGAGTCTGCTCGATAGACACCTACTCAGGGAAAAACATTGCCCTCTCATGAAACTTCCTGGTAACAACTGTGACATAATTAGTACCCTGCTTAAGGGTCAAGAACTCCTGAATCAACCATTCCCTCTCCACCGGGGGATCATACTCGTCTTTGAACATGGCGGTGAACCTCTCCCAGGTCACCTCATAAATCTCTGCCAGAGTGAAGCTTGCCGTCACGAACTTCCACCAATCCTTCGCTCCCAAGCGAAGCTGGTTCAGAGCGAATCGTACCATTAAGTGCTCTGGACAAGAACACGTATAGAAACACCCCTCAATGTTAGAAATCCATCTCATCGCAGCAATTGGGTCCTGCATCCCATCGAACTCTGGTGGCTTCGTGTTGCTGAATTCCCGAAACAACAACGAGTCACCTCCCTGAGGTCTGGCAGCAGCAGTAGCAGCCTCAGTCACTGCTGCATACCGCTCGTCAAAGGTCTCAATCAATGTGGTCTTGATGTCCCTGAACATCTCTGGAATCTCAGCCCGGATGGCAGCAGCCACCTCCTCATGAATCAATCGACGAATCTCCTCTTTGTTGACACCACTGCTCCCAGGTGTGTGTCGTGTCCCAACCATGATGTCTCTTAAATACGACATAAAAATATCAGAAACTCGATCAAGCATACTCGCACTCGATAGCGCAACCCTACTCGTCCCCTAATATCCAAAGGATTCATACTTGGACTGCTCACTGATCTGGCGTCTTCAGTAGTATGGGCCCTATACTACTGACCACACCGCATCAACATTCACCCTAAGTCCTCCTCCCTGGATCCCGTATCGCAAGTACTCTACTCTCACTATGCATTGGCTACCCTTTGGTAGACCTCTCATGAGCTCTTAACTACTACCTACTCACTTTCAAGGCATCTCATAGCATCAGCAATCTCCTAGGCTAAGGCATCACAGATCAGGCCACTCTAGTCCTAATATGAGCACCTAGCCTACTCTATCATGCATAACATAACATATCATATTCTCATAACACAGAATGTAAGGGTATTTTAGGGATTCATTGTTCGGGCGCTGGCTGATCGTACACATTGCTCCGCTCTGGTTGTTTCAAAACTTATTGCTCTTTTTAGAAAAAATAAGTTCTTATTTGTTGAAAATTTCTCAAACCCTCAGTTTGAGTTCCGATAGGCCCGAAGGTGCATCCGAATCCCTCAAACCAAGGCTATGATACCAACTTGTAACGACGAGATTTTCAAAACAAAATTTTCATTTTTCAACAACCATATTTTAAATATAAAACATTCTCAAAAGTGTTTCCTAATAGTTATTAATCAAACATGTCCCCAAGATCATAAATTAAATCTCCTCTTGGTGTGTACGGTTCATGCCGACACCTTCCCACGGTCCTCGCTAGTACCTGAAACACATAACACAACAACTGTAAGCATAAATGCTTAGTGAGTTCCCCAGGATACCGCATACAACAAATATACCACTCGAGGTTACTGTACGACCCTCCGAACGATTTGTCTCAGCGGGACCCTCCAGTCCCGTAGCTTGTTGGACCCTCTGGTCCGGTCATAGCTCGTTGGGCCCTCTGGCCCGGTCTAAATAGTTGGACCCTCCGGTTCGGTCTATACAATTATATATCATACATACATCACATAGCACATAATCTAATACATGGAAAACAATCTCATACATAGCACATAAGACCTTCCAGTCAACTCATAATACCACTCTAGGTAACGTATAGTGAGAAGACTCACCTCGTGTAACTCGGTAACTCGGAAATCTCGGTCTCCGTGAAATAGGATCTAGCCTCCACCTAATCATACAAAAATAAACACTCAGCATCAACACAATTCCCAAGGCTAGACCATTCCCTCTCTTAGCACTCTTAGGAGGGTAAAAGACCATTTTACCCCTCTCGAGGCTCAAATACTCTAAAGTTAACCAAACACTAAAAGTCAACAAAAGTCAACGGTTAAACCTTTTACAAAACTCGTCGAGTGCACAGTTGTGACTCGGCGAGTTCAGTCATGAACTCACGTCCTCAAAACCCCAAATGACTCACTGAGTCACTTCCCCAGCTCAACGAGTTAGCATCTGTGTGATTTATGGGGGAAACCCCTCTTACTCGCCGAGTTTGTTCTTGGACTCGGCGAGTTCAAGCCATGCTCAAACTCAAATGACCTTCAGAGGCCATATCTGCTCCTCTAATCCATAGATCTAACCTCCCCAATCTCAATAAACACGTAAAGGTTCGAACTTAATATGTATGCAACGTCCAAATGGCACTACTTGATGATTTGGTCCCAAATACAACACTTTAAGTTCATTTCTACCATAATCCAATATAAAGCATGATGGATAACCTTCTCTGGACCACTATGGGTCCAGATCTGAAGTCTAGACATGATAAGGGACCTTTTTCTTAACAAATCAACCCAATAAAGGGCATAAAAAATCCTAGATCCATGGATGCTTTAACAAAACAGAAAGAGGGTCGATATGCTACCTCAAAGATGATGCCCTCTTCTTGAAATCCACGAATATGCAACCTCCTTGGCCTCCTCCAAGCTGGAATCAACTTTTTGTTTTTGTTACACGTTTGGTTTATGTCTTACCTAAAAAGATTATTATGCCCTTATATAAATAAATTAAAATAGTATTTTTAGGTGAGGTGAGGTGAAGGTAGGGTTAGGGTGTTTATTTAAATAAATTATAAAATCAAAGGAAAATAGTCTTTTTAGATAACACAGGGACCAAACGTACAACAAACAAACTGTATGAATCTTCCAAGTTACAAAAATAAGTTAGAGACTAAAGGTCCAATAATGGCTTCTTCTATCTCACAAACGCTCAAACATGATAATGGTTTCTCTCAAGGGTCTGGTAGCTGCAAATGGTGGCTATAAGCCCCTTTGGGTCTCAACCCCCGGGGATTAGGGTTTCAGTGAACAACATGGACTCGCCGAGTCCACGAATGGACTCACCAAGTTCACCATTAAATCAGTCCGACCATCCGCGCTCCTACTCGGCGGGTCTGAGCGCCTACTTGCCGATTCTCTCTCTAAAAACTCAATATTAAAGCATAAATAAGATACTTGGGACTCTGGATGTTACACATCTTGATGGTCTTAATGGGTTCATGCTTGAGTTAGGATCACTTTTATGGAAGTAGAATGCTATTTTTGGAGTTTAGGTTTGTTTGGGGCATGCAAAGTCACCAAGTAACTTTATGGGCTTAGACGTTAAGTATAGTTCAGATCTGTGATTTAGACTTATTGGATCAAGTATTAAGCACTTAATGGATGTTGTGCATGAGTTGTTTGTACGCTGGGCGTACTATGTAGTACGCTGCACGTACAGTCCATTTGCTCAGTACGCTAAGCATACAGAAGAGGTGCGCTGGGTGTATGCTCTCAATAGGACTTGGGCTTCAGTGAACTTCAGACCTTTGGGCCCTAATGGTTTTGGGCTTGGGTTTGGGCCAATTCTTGGACTAGGTTGCTGTGGGCCTTCGTTGGCCATTTGGGTTAGGATTATCGACTAAGGAAAGTATTGGGCTTTAGTATAAGGTCCATTGGAAAGGTTTGGGCCAAATTTGGAAAATTAGGCCATTGATAGTTTTATGGACATTATAATGGTGGGATTTTGTTTTGGGTTTGGACCCTTAGTTTTGGATCATATTGGGCAGGGGTAAAATGGTCATTTTACCCCATGCATGGATTAAGGATTATGGTATGGGACCCAATTGCTTATTGGGTATGTTGACTGGTAGTGACAGCTCGGGTAGCTAGTGGGGGCAACAGCTAAGGATTTCTTCAGGAAGCGTTTGCATTCGAGGTGAGTCTGCTCACCATTCCAATGGGTCTAAGGCACTGCTCACCATTCCAATGGGTCTAAGGCACCAAGGCCGACCCATTTTATGTTATGTGGTACACTACCTGTAGTAGAGATATGTGATATGGTAGTTAGCTTTATGCTAAGTGGTATGCTAGTGATTATATGATATGTGTTATGCTAGTGGTCTTTGTGATACTTGCATAGAAGACCCTGGGGGGAGCCCATGGCATTGGATGTAAGACCATGTGGGGTAGCCCATGACAATCCTAGGTAAAGACCATGTGGGGTAGCCCATGGCATTGGATGTAAGACCATGTGGGGTAGCCCATGGTAGTCCTAGGTAAAGGCCATTTGGGGTGGCCCATGGCATTGGAAGTAAGACCATGTGGGGGTAGCCCATGGCTTTCCTAGGTTTTATGTATGCATGGATTATGTGATACATGTAGCTTTTATAGCTAACATGATATGTGTTATGTGGATTGTGTGTATGGCATGCTCTGGGAAACTCATTAAGCTTCGTGCTTACAGGTTTTGTTTATTGTTTCAGGTATCATCGTTTTGAAAAGGAAGGGCTCGCATTGATCGCAGTGCACACACCTATGATTTCCGCAATGAATGATTTTGGGATAAACTCTTATAAATGTTTTACTTAGTGATGATTTGAAATGTTTGGAATTAATGATATCTATTTTTGGGTTATATTAAAAATGAAATTTTTACCTGGGTCGTTACATTCTTAATATTAAATTCTATAATTTGTAAGAATGATAAACAATTGTTTTTGAAATCCAATAATTCACAAAAGTCCAACCCTCCTTATTCTTTAGTTTTGATGCATTTTGACATGGATAGCTTGTTCCAATTTTAATGGTGTAGAATTCAATACAAAAGATACAACAATCGTTCAACAAGAGTAGCAAAAAAGGCAAACATTATTTGTGATAATAAAGTAATGTAAAAAAAATAACATTTGAAAATATAATAAACTATTATAAACAAGAACAATTATCAGTCATTTATTAGAAAACGAAAACAAAAATAACAATAACTATCCAAAAATGGAAGTACGAATATGCAAAAAGCAATTTATCTATTTCAATTCCGCAGCCAAAACTTTAAAGGTTGTAGACTTTCCAATTATCATTTGTTGCAACCAAATTAATAACTTTTTTTTGGGCCTTGTAACGCTACCTGGAAAATATCAAAAACGTCAAAAGAATAATTAAAATCGCATAAATATTAGGAAAAAAATCAAGTGAATAGTTAAAACAAATATTGGTTTTTTAACGACATAGCATTATATAAGCCACAAACTAAGAGCCACCCAGTGGTGAAACAAGGAACAATACAATCACATACTAGAAAGAAACAGCAAAACAAAAACTAACATAACCAACATCACAAAACTATAAAAATTGAAAAACTAGAACCGACAAAACAAATAAAAACAAAGCAGGAACAAGCCTGAAACAACAATCGGAAAAACAATCAAGTGCATCTGAATTAAACATAACAATGGATTAAGAATGAAACATCAGTAGAAGTAAACTCCCAATGAAACCATTAAATCAACCACCACAAAATAGGGGAAAGAAAGTCCAACACGAACCAATTCAAGCAAACATGAACAAAAGCACTACCAAACCCAAAATCTACCAATGGCAACACAACGAATCAAAGCCGACTAGGGGAAAAACTATCAAAAACCACTAAACATAATTGAACATATTTATAATTGTTATATCATCCAATGATAAGTCAACGTTCTTCAAAGAAAATTTGTTATAAGATAAACGAAACCTACATGAAATATCATGTTTCAAAAAATCACATCAAGGTAACCACAATATAAAAGAATACAAAAAATTAGATTGTTTTAAGTTTTTTAGACTAAAAAAACCATAGGAAGTTTTTTATTTTGACCCCAAGCCCTAAACTTTTTTGAGTTTATCTGCAGTTTTTATATTTATTTTATTTTATTTTATTTTTAAACAACAGTATCGATTTTGTAGTTTTGTCAAAGTTTAATAAAAATTTGATACGGCAACTTTATATAAATTCCAACCCACGATCCTCATATCTATATATCCTCGCAGGAACAATAAACAAAACCCTATGCCGCCGTGCCCTGCTCAGTCTCGGTGAATCGGTCTCTCTGCTTTTGGGTCTCGTCCAACAATAACTCTTTTGGTAAAGTTATTTATAAACAATTAATACTCCTAATTTGTGGCTTGGTAGCAGTAATCATTAAGGATTTTTCAGTTATTAGTGGTAAAGTTTTTGTTATCAGTAATTGGTGTTAGTTTTGAATTTTATACAACACGAGTTTTTTAGTAGGGTTACTGACATATTATGTTAGCAGCAATCTGTTACTAGCATTTTTTGTTAGAGGTTATTAATTAGGTTATATTTTGTTAGGGTTTAATAGATGTTAGTTAATTATTAACTAGTAATTCCGTTCCAAAAAAAAAAAAAAAACAATTATTAACTATTTATTAATGTTTGTAGTAGTTTTGGATCTGCCCTCCATCAAAATTCAGAAAAGAATGTCTCTACGCGAGCCATGCATGGAAGACTTACATGTAGCTGTCATGGTCGATATTCTCTCAAGACTTCCTGTGAAGACGATCATCCATTGCAAATGTGTATGCAAGCAGTGGCAGAATATAGTAGTTTTCGACTCTTACTTTGCTGATCTTCAATTCTCGAGATCATCGCCTCCATGCTTGATGATTTATTATAAAGCTGGCCCACTGAAGTGGGTGGAGGTCGAAGAAGGACTCTATTACAATTTACATCACCACCCTGTCATGAGCCTTGATATTAATATTGCACCTATGACACTCCTGGTTGGCTCAGTCAGAGGCTTGGTTTGCCTGTGGCAGCTTAATAAGAATGTTGATAACACTTACATATGCAATCCTATCACAAGAGAATATACGATCCTCCCTAGGCCACAATACTATAGAGAAGGCTCTACAAATATCGTTTATTGTTTTGGTGTCAGTTCACTTACACGAGAATACAAAGTGATACGAATCTTCCAAAGGGGTTTAATAATGTTACCAGATTCCACCCCAACATATAGTCTATCCGAAGCTGAGGTTTACACACTTGGCTCGGGCCAATGGAGAAGTCTGGGTCATTTCCCATACTGGTTGAATGGATCCCATACTGGGCCATTTCTAAACGGGCATGCTCATTGGATTATTCGTTACCAGGTTTTGCCTGAAAATATTTGTGCTTTCGATTTCGATAAGGAGACATTTGAGTTGTTCCCATCACCTCCTTCTGAAGTTATACATGCAAGGCAGAAGAAGAACTACTTCCAGAAGTTGGATCTCCTAAAGGCTTGTTTATGTCTATGTGCTACCTCCAATTCTAAATTTACGCTTTGGGTGATGAAGGAATATGGGATCAAGAACTCTTGGCATAAAGAGCTGGTGATCAGAAAAGGGATCAGCCGTGATCTTGATATGTTGATTTTGGGACACCCGTGTTTGATCGAGTGTTTTAAAGATGGAACTATTTTGATGGCATCTTCTGGAAACAACCTATTGGTTTACTCACCTGGGAGTAAAACAGTTACAGAAACAAAAACATTTGAAGGCTGCTTCAAAGGATTGGCTTATCGTCCTGGATTTCATAGGCTACTCAACTTCAAAAACGAGATAGTTAAAGTGTTTTGAAGATCTACACAAGTTCTATATATGATCAACATTTAGTTTGCTTATCAAACGATCCTTTGGAGTCTAATATGTTAACTATTTCGTTTCAACATTCATTTAGTAATTTCCTATATATTATGTGTTTTTTTTAAGTGTTGTCTATATTTTGTCTACAAGTCCTACTTTGCTGGTTTCTGTTAGATCCATATCACATAATAACATGTACACTTAACAAAAACATTGGGCATCAGAATGTAGGATTAATATAATTATTGATGCCAAATTGGTAATTTAAAATAAGAATGATGCCTTGGCTGCCTAGCATCATTCAAAATAGGTGGTGAGGTCATTCCTTTAACCAACCCTTTTTCTGCCTAAAACACCTTTTTGAGTGTCATGTTTGTCCACCGTAACATTTACACTGATAGTGTGGTTACTTATATACTTCCAAGAAAAGAGTTCATTTTAAAAGACTAAAACACACAAGAAATACATAAAACAACCACCATGAAACCCAAAATCAAGTTTTTCTTTAGTTTAGCTGCCACCCACCACCAGCAACAAGCCCTTATTTTATTTGCTATAAAACCATGTGTTCTCTCAATACAATCCATGAAAATTTTATCTATATTCTTTCAATACTTCCAATCAAGACAATTACTCATTGCAAGTGTGAACACTACAAATGGAGGAATCTTATTTAGACTCCTACTTTGGTAATTTTCAACTTGAGATCATATACAAGTGACATGATTCATCATAGCACTGAGAAAGATATGAGTAGCTATTTGCTATAAATCAGACATTTTGACTTGGGTAGAGATTAAACACAAACCCACGCACAGGACCCTATCATAATTAAGCCTTCCGGTGGGCATTGTCAAAGGGTTGTCGGTAGCAGTTTGGTAAGAATTCACTACTTGGTAATTTGGGACCTCTAAACTCGAATCCAAACATGTACACCATCATGGGCATAGGGGAATATCATGTGGCTTACCAAATAAAAGTCACATCGGGTTAAGCTCATTAAGTCATAAAGAACCACTACCGAATCTTTATCTGATTGAAATCTCTAAAATGTTATTATGTGCTTTGAATTCCCTACGGAGTCACATATGGCAGACCTAAAGGAAAAGTTATCCGGTCCTCGTATCTTCTTGGGCCTTAAAATGAGCAAAATTTATGTGACTTAACCAAAGAGTACTTGTAAAATTCAATCACACACATAAAGCACGCATACACCACAAAATATAGACATATCCACAACCACTATTAAACCAAAATCAAACATCTAGCCCCTTACATCCAGAATATTATCCCCGTAGGCTTTGCCGCAAAACACTGGATACGTGACACATGGCACACGTGCACTATAAGAAAACTATTGAATAGCCGCAGAAAAAATTCGTAGCTACAGCCTGAAATTATGGAATTGTTATGGAAAATTTTCGTAGAAAAATCACTTGTAGATGTAGCTAATGATTTCATAGCAAAGTAACTACGAAAAAACTTTCGTAAAAATTTTTAGCAAATTAAAATAACCACGGAATCTGTTGCAACCACATAGCAAATTCACTACGGAAATATTCCATAACAATTCCATACCAAATTAAGTACCAAAACTTCCATACATTCTAGGGAAATCTCCGGAAAAGTCTCAATATTTACCCTTATTTACGAAAAAGTCCAAACTAAAATCTGCTTATGAAAAAGTCTTAATTACCGGCAAAAATGACAATTTAACCCTATTTTCCCGGTTTACCGGTGTCATTACTTACCCGGTTTTAATAAAGTCTCATTATTTTACCATAATTTACGAATAAATCCCAAATTATGGTATTTAATGAAAATTATGGTAAAATAATGAGACTTCAGTGAAACCGGGTAAGTATCGACACAGATAACCTGGAAAAAAAAGAGTCAAATAGTCATTTTTTCCGGTAATCGGGACTTTTCCATAAACCAATTTTAGTTTGAGATTTTTTCGTAAATTATGGTGAAGTATTAAGATTTTTTTTGAAGATTTCCCTACATCTTTACTATTATATAAAGCATATTCAACATTTCTTGAATTTTAAGAGGTACACAACCCAATACATCATATACAATCATGTTATGCTTCTTATTCACTACACATGTAACGATAGCCATTTAATCACATTAACTAAAATAACATAATGTGAGAAACAATAATATCATTTCCTTATTTCTATACACAGTAAACCCTAATCGGATGCGCCTCTTTTCTCCCACACCACCATCACACAACTAGAGATGCAACATCCACTCTCCAACCTCACAACACTCTCCGTCTACACCATCTCTTTTCCCTCACACTAATTTTCTGGTGATGAACCCTCGCTGCTGCCCCCACCTAAGTCACCATCCGTTGGCTAAGCGTCGACGGGCACCCTGCCCGGTGAAGAATTTTGTGACTGCGTTGATGGTGCCGATGAACCAGGTATTGTTCCAAACCTAACTGACCCCATCCTTCACTTTGACGTTAATCGTCGATCAAGTGCTTTTCCATTCAAACTGTTTTCAAATTCAATGATTCCAAGAATATATTGTTGATTACGTTAACTTCAAAACAAATTCCCCAAATACAATACTATACTGTTGAATTTGTTTTCTTATAAAATAGATGATTAACAATTTGATATTTTCAGGAAGTATTCACCTGTGTTGATAACATCTCTGCTGTTTCGAAGAAGCCAAGTTGTCAAGATGAATGCTTTAAGTCTCTTCAAGTATTATGTCAAGGTGGTATATAGTTTATGAAGATATAGGCATTATAATTAATATAGAAATTACTCTGATTATGATTTTGTTTTCAGGCATTACTTTCATGTCCAACAAGCTCAATCTCTACTGAGAAACTTGCTCATGATATTTTAGAAGTTCAAAAAACATTTCCAATACCCATTAACATGGAGAGTTCCTGATAAAACATATGGAGTTGCATCCTATTTCATTGTTCACCATGAACGGAACATTCTTATCGACAGGTCTTGTAACCATTAACTTCTTATAATTCATAGTATGTTTAGGCCCTTGTTTATAATGTAAAGAATCTTGAAGCTAGAATCGAATAAGCTTCATTTCTAATTCTAAAGCTCCATGATCTGTAGGAACATCTGCTTGCCCGACTGCCAAATTCTATTGCAGAAATTTAGGAAGCACACTTAAATTTTTATTCACTTCTCATGTAAATGGCCAAATTTGTTGTATGCTTCATTGGTTTATTTGCCAATTTTCACTTTTCTTTCAAACATCTTCATTTTAAAAGAACTTTTTATATCTTTTTTCCCAGATTGTTTGTGACTGAAGCTACGAATATGATGGCATCATCATTTGTGCTAATACATGTATCATGGGTGGACATTCTGAATACAAGACAATAAATTACAATTCCAGAATTACTAAATTTACTTGTGTTAGAACTAAACAGAATAAAGCTAGTGTTAACGGAGAGGACACCTTACAAAAAGTCAAAGGTAAAGTAAATATTTACCATTTTTTCTCATTAGCAAATCATTTACTAAAATTAGCAATTGCAGGTTTGAAGGTGATGAATTGATTCAAAATTTGGGTAAGTTTTGATAACTTAGTATTTTTTAGGTTATTTTAGATATGATTATGCTCGATCACTCAATTTTGATTTGTATAATATTCTCGCATCCTATAATAATTTTAGAAAATCCTTAATTTGCATAATATTCTCACCTTCCATAATAATATTGTTTCCTATATATACAATTCTCTCATCACTTATTCCCATATACATCACTTATAGTTCCCACTAAAGTCAAGAAAAGAAAGAACATTCCACACAGAGGCAAAGAACAGGAGGCAAATATTATTCTGTTAGATGGCTCAAGGTTCTTCTTCTTTATCTAATTTTTCTTCTTGTGTTTCATGTGGCTTTGAATTACAAGTTAAAATATATCATGTTAATTAGTTATTCTTAGTTTGATTTTATTTAACCGAAAAATTATTATAATACGACACCAGGTTCTTCTAACTTCTTTTTACTTCTTCTGTCTCAACTAATAACATTTATTGGGTATGAAATATAAGGTTATGTCTACTAAGCGAAATCTGTAAATAAATATATGGTTTTGTCTAAAATTATTTGCATGTTAGGTACTTAACAAGTAATGTAAATAACATGTTTTAAGAAATTACATTTGTATGCTATTCGGATTGGGAGTATAAACCCTAGATAATAGGTACACATTCAACTCTAATCACACATTTCTAATAATATTCAAATCCATTTCTAAATTCTTCAATTTGGGTTGGTTAATTTATGGGTTATATTTGTTAGAGGTTATATTATGTGTTACATTTTTTTTATTTTTAATACAAAACAACAATGTATGTATAGTTCTTAAATATATGTTAAGCTATTCGTCGAAATAAAACAAAACGTTGCCTACCGCATTGCCTTCAACTTAATATTGTCATCAAGTTTTAATGCCACTTTTTCTAAGTCTTATATACTACTTATTAATCATTACCTTCTGCTTAAAATTAAGTCGTCCAAGTTTCATTGCCCAAAATACAATAGAAGATGCATGAATGAATCCACTTTAAAAGGTCAAAGATATGTGGATTTAAGGTTAGGGTCAAATGACTTTTGAAGAAATCCCGATTGCAGTAATATGTGTGCAGAGTCCCTAAAACTGTAAGTCATGGTGTACACAAATAGTTATGTTAAACACACATTATAATATTAAATCATGACCAAAATTACTTATGGTCACAACTTTCTCTTTTACCATGTGATTAACAAATTCTACCATTAGAGATGTCAAAAAATCCCGTGGGACCCCGAACCCATGGGGCCCCGATCCCGAATGAGGATTATTTGCTTAAAAAATCGGGGACGGGGGTGGGGGCGGGGGCAATGTCAACCCCCGTTTTAGTTTTAGGGGTGGGGTGGGGTTGGGTAGTCCCGTCCCGAACCCCCAATGGGGACCCCTAGGGCTATTAATCGGGTTTCGGGTTAAACGGGTCGGGTTAGTCGGGTTTTTCTAGAAAAAATGTTCACCCGAAACCCGACCCTAATAAGGTACGGGTTAGTCGGGTTCGGGTTAACCGGGTTTCGGGTTTGTAGGGTCGGGTTAATCGAGTTAGTCGGGTTGAAGTTGAAATGTAAGATGAATTTATGTTGTGCCATTTTAGTATATAATCCACATATATAGGGACTTAAAATGTAAAGTTGGTATACAATATGAATTTTTGTAGTTTCTTCTACCATATTAGTAATGTAAACAGTGAATAAAATTCGTAAAACTGTTACAACACAACCTTAGTGCACTAAGAAGAGAGGAAAGTTATGTCATTTTATACATCTCTATATATAGTAATTTTACAATCTGGTTTGTTTAAATAAGAAATATGTATTAGTTGTAAAATCTCATGGGATCTTGAATTCATATCATTCAAGGCAGTAAAAAAAGTTTTGGTAATAAATTTTTAATCGGGTTATTCGGGTTGACCCGAAACCCGAATTGTTTTGAAAAAATCAACCCTAAACCCGACCCTAATAATGATTCGGGTTAGTCGGGTTAACCGAATAACTCGATTAAGAGTTCTGACCCTATTAAACCCGACCCTAATTACCTTATTTGGGTTCGGGTCGGGTCGGGTTAATCGGGTTCGGGTTTTTTGACACCCCTAGGGACCCTGTTAATATATTATTTATATTATATATATATATATATATATATATATATATATATATATATATATATATATATTGACTCGGTCAAGCTAATAACCGTGTCAAGATAAATCTAGATATCAATCACAAAACAATTACAAATGCTGAATTTTAGTCATCTTAACCAAAAAACACAACATATTTTTAACATGTTTCCTTTGTATTGATACGTTACAACTATTTTTTACCGCAAAACTGACCGATAACAATATATATGCATTGTGTTGCGTGAAATATAACATGGTTCAAAATAAAACTAATTATCGATACAAAAGTGTTACTAAAGCCTGAGGAACAACTCAACGACACTGAAAAATCTATACATCAAATGTGGTGTATAAACAAGTATTACACGTTTAGTAATGCACAAGTAATCATGTGTTCACGCACATTATAAAGAATCCTAACTTTTTATTTTTAATTATTATTGATTTCGTTTTTGCTAGCATGACTTTAATTGATAGTTGTTTAGATGTTGTAAACCGTTTGCGCAAAAGAACTAATTGACGATAGAAATTAATTTCTGAAAAAACTATTTAAACCCGTCGTTTGGCGCGGGTAAATGGCTAGTTCTATACAAACATGCATAGCAAATTATCTACGTATAAATACAATAGCAAATTTTGAAAACAACCAAAAAATACGGTCCAAAATTTTCGTTTTTAAATATTATTAAAACCGTCGTTATCCAAAACACATGTCATAACATCACAAACATCATATCAATATACATCAGATAGCAAGGTGATATATCTTAGGCTAAACATAAACGGTATGTGTCATATAGTCATCCCGAGCTCTTCCCCTTACTATCAGAAGTACCTAAAACCACAACTGAAAACCGTAAGCACGAAGCTTAGTGAGCTCCCCAAGCCACCACATACCATACACATATAATGCAACTAGGAGATATGAGCCCCACCCACACACAAGGATATACGGGCCCCGCACACACTCCGCTACTATGAGATACGAGCCCCGCCTACACTCACCTACCATGAGATATAGGCCCCGCCCACACTCGCAACTATGAGATACGAGCCCCGCCCACAATCAGCTACTATGAGATACAGGCCCCGCCCATATTTGCAGCAGGGCTGTGATAGATTGCGAGCAGCAAATGGTAACGATTTGAGATCCTAGTGGGGGAGTGCTGACAGTCTATGGCGAGGGAACTCGAAGTGGGTCAGCGTTCCGTTCAACTGCCAGAGCAAGGCAGAGTTTGCAGCAGGGCTGCAAGGCGTTCGTAGCTTATGTACTGGATATGAGGATTAATTCGCAGAGACCGAGATCAGTTGGCAAGGTTCCGATAATGTGCGAGTTCCCAGACGTTTTCCCCAAGGAGTTGTTGGGTGTGCCTCCCGAGAGGCAGGTAGAGTTCCGTATCGATTTGGTTCCGGGGGCAGCACCTATCGCCAAGGTGCCATATCGCCTTACGCCTCCAGAGATGCAGGAGTTATCCTCGCAGCTTCAGGAGCTGTTGGGGAATGGGTTTATTCGACCGAGTAGCTCGCCATGGGGAGCATCGATCCTTTTTGTCAAGAAAAAGGATGGTTCACACCGCATGTGCATTGATTATCAGGAGTTGAACAAGTTAAGGGTCAAGAACCATTATCTGTTGTCGAGGATTGATGACTTGTTCGATCAGCTTCAGGGGGCATCTTGGTTTACCAAGATAGACTTGAGGTCTGGATATCACCAGATGAGGGTGCGTGATGAGGATATCCAGAAGACATCGTTCAGGACGTGATATGGGCACTATGAGTTTGTGGTGACGCCTTTTGGACTCACCAATGCACCAGCAGCGTTCATGGATCTCATGAACAGAGTATGTCGGCCGATGTTGGATCGATCGGTGATCGTGTTTATTGATGATATTCTAGTGTATTCTAGATCCCGAGAATAGCATGAGGAGCATTTGAGGGAGATCCTTGGGGTATTGAGGTCGGAGAGGCGTTATACCAAATTCTCCAAGTGTGATTTTTGGTTACAAATGGTCTAATTCTTGGGGCATCTTGTTAATCAAAATGGGATATTGATTGACCCGGCCAAGATTGAGGCGGTGATGAGTTGGGAAGTGCAGAAGTCCGTCACGGAGATCAGGAGTTTTCTGGGGTTGGCCGGTTATTATCGGAGATTCATTCAGGATTTCTCCAAGATTGAAGTGCCACTCACTAGGTTGACCCGACAGGATGTTGCTTTTTCATGGGGTCCGAAGCAGCAGACCTCGTTTGAGACTCTTCGTTGAAAGTTGTGCGAAGCCCCTGTGTTATCCTTTCCAGAGGGAGTTGAGGATTTTGTGGTATACTGCGATGCATCGATATCAGGGTTGGGTGCAGTGCTTATGCAGAGGGGGCATGTGATAGCATATCCGTCGAGGCAGCTAAAGCCTCATGAGGCTAGGTATCCCACTCACGACCTGGAGCTGGGAGCGGTAGTGTTCGCCCTCAAGATCTGGCGTCACTATTTGTACGAGGTTCAGTGTACCATTTACACGGACGACAAGACTTTGAAGTATTTGATGGATCAGCCCAACCTGAATATACGGCAAAGGAGGTGGCTAGATGTGGTAAATTATTACGATTGTGAGATCTTGTACCACCCGGGCAAGGCGAATGTGGTAGCCGATGCCCTGAGTCGGAGGGCAGAGAGTGTTCCGATGCGAGGTATGTGTAAGAGAATGACCGTGATGACTCCGGTGTTAAATATCATTCGTGAGGCCCAGGCAGAGGCTGTGAAACCGGAGAACCGCAAGAAGGAGCGAGTGATTGGGTAGGTATCTGAGTTTGTGACTGATAGCCGAGGGCTTATGACTTTCATGGTCGGATCTGGGTGCCATTTATTGGCGGGGTACGCAGTGTTTTGATGGAGGAGGCGCATAGATCGAGATTCTCAATCCATCCTGGGGCTACTAAAATGTATGTGGATCTGAAGAGAGACTATTGGTGGCCTTGTATTTAGAGAGATGTTGTGTGGGTTTTAAAGAGGTGCTTGACTTGTCATCAGGTTAAGGTCGAGCACCAGCGTCCGCATGGCAAGTTGCAGCTACTTGAGATTCCCCAGTGGAAGTGGGAACAGATTTCTATGGATTTCATCACCAAACTACCAAGAACCCTAAGGGGTGTTGATGCAATTTGGGTGATCGTGGATCGATTGATGAAAAGTGCTCACTTCCTTGCTACCAGTGAGAGTTCTTCCACAGAGAAGTTGGTAGAACTATATGTGAGGGAGGTGGTGTCTCGGCATATGGTGCCGATTTCGATTATGTCAGATCGAGATGTATGCTTTACTTCCAGGTTCTGGAAGTAGTTTCATGAGGAGTTGGGTACGAGATTGCATTTCAGCACTGCTTATCACCCTCATACCGACGGTCAGAGTGAGCGGACTACCCAGACACTCGAGGACATGCTTCAGGCATGTGTATTAGACTTTGGAGGAAGTTGGGACACGTATCTGCCTTTGGCTGAGTTTTCCTGTAACAACAGCCACTATTCGAGCATCGGTATGCCTCCCTTCGAGCTGTTGTATGGAAGGAGGTGTCGCACTCCCATTTGTTGGGGAAAGGTAGGACAGCGGGTGATGGGTAGTACAGAAATAGTATTCCAGACGACTGAGCAGATTCAGCAGGTCTGGCAGAGGTTGCTGACGGCCCAGAGTCACCAGAAGAGTTACGCTGAGAGGCGTCGCTCAGAGCTCAAGTTTCAGGTTGGTGATTTCGTTCTCCTGAAAGTATCACCTTGGAAAGGTGTGATTCGATTCAAGAAGAGAGACAAGTTGGGACCTCGATATTGTAATAGCCCGAAATCCAGGTTAGCTTTATGACCCTTCTATTTTGGAGAGTTGGAAAATTAGTCCCTTAAAGTCGAAGGTGGATTGGTGAGTACGCTGGGCGTACTGGGGTGTACGTCGCGCGTACTCGCACACTTAATTTGTACACGGGTTCATCCGGGTATGTTGGGCATACCCAAGGTTACGCCTTTGCCCTAGCCACCATATCCCCTTGAGTGAGTCCTCGGAGATTTGAGATTCGTGCTTTAGCTTGTGTGTGTGTTTTTGAGCTTGAAGTTATCTTTTCAAGGTGAAGAAGGAGAAGAAGGAGCCATTGTTGGAGCTAGAAGTTGAAGAACAAGTGTAGATCCGAGTTCTACAGTGGTTGGAGATCCTTTCTGAGGTAAAAAGCTCAAAGCTTTCCTTGTTCTTCATAAGTTTTGCTATTTGGACCATTTTTAGGGTTTTTGGTTCAAAGTTGGAGATTTTATGTGCAAAGAGTCTCCATAAGCTTAGATCTGACCTTTTCTAGTGTATAATGTGTTGAGGAGTCATAAAAATCAAGTCTTGGACGTGGATCTTGTGTCATGCATGAGTTATAGTCTCATTATGGAAAGAGGAAAGGTGTTTTGAGCACAAAGTGACCTTTACAACCATGCTAAGGCTTAAAGGTTTCAACTTTATGGATTAAGTCATATTAGAGGAGTCAGATCTGAAGTTTGGATGCAAGTATTAACCGATTAAGATCTGAATGTGTTGGATAAAGAAACTGGGCATTACGCTGGGCAAAATCTCAGTACGCGCCGCGTAGGGGGTCGTGTTCCCCGTTTATGGAGTGCAAGGGTACGCCCCGCGTAAAGGAGCTGGTACGCCCCGCGGACTGCTTGCTGTTGACTTTTGTTGGCTTTTAGGGTTTTAATCAACATGTGGACTTTTGAGTCAGGGAGGGGTAAAATGGTCTTTTACCCTTCTGTGGAATTTTAGAAAGGAATATAGTGTAGCCTTGAGAGTCGTTAATGATTTGGAATAATTACTTGATGTGATTAGGCGATGTTAGGTCGTTGTTGCAAGATTCAAAGATATCGAGCACGTGAGACACTAGACATCATACGAGGTGAGTCTTATCACTATACTGTACCTGGAAGGGTACCTATGTGTGACCGGAAGGTCTGGTATGCTATAAGATATATGCATGGTATGTTATTAGTTGCCTGTATTGTGTGCGTTATGTATGCTATGCTTGATATGGGCTGGAAGGCATTATGTTATGGGCCAGAAGGCATTATGATGTAGACCGGAAGGTCAGGGAGTTATGGACCGGAAGGTCGACACGGGTAGGACCGGAAGGTTTTCCGGGTCGGGACAGAAGTCCCCTAAGACACATGGACCGGAAGGTCATGGCCTGGAAAGGCGTATGTGTATAAGTGGTATATTGGGGAACTCACTAAGCATTTATGCTTACAGTTGTTGTGTTATGTGTTTCAGGTACTAGCGAGGACCGTGGTAAGGCGCCGGCATGACTCGTACACACACCCACAGGCGGATTTGGATATATTTGATCTTGGGATTTGACATGTTTTGTATTATGGCTACGTTACATTGGATTTTTATGCTTTATTTTGAATGAAATTATGTTTTAAAGAAATGAAAAATTGTTTTGAAATATTACGTTGTTACAAGTTGGTATCAGAGCCTTGGTTTGAGGGACTCGGATGCACCTTTGGGGGTATCTGAACTCAAAATGAGGATTTGAGAAATTTTCAACAATAAAAAACTAAATTTTCTAAAAGAGCAAGGAGTTTTGAAACAAACAAAGCAGAGCAGTGTGTACGGTCAGCCAAGGCCTGAACGGTGAATCCCCAAAATACCCTTACATTATGTGTTATGAGATATGCTATGTTATGTTATACATGCTAGAGTAGGCTAGGTATTCATATTAGGACTAGAGTGGCCTGATTTGTGATGCCTTAGCCTAGGAGAATTTTGTTGCTATGAGATGCCTTGAGAGAGAGTAGGTAGCCAATGCATAGCGAGAATAGAGTACTTGTGATCCAAGATCCAAGGAGGAGGACTTGGGGTGAATGTTGGTATGGTGTGGTTAGTAGTATAGGGCCCATACTACTGAAGACACCGGATCAGTGAGCAGCCCAAGTAAGAATCCTTTGTGTATTGGAGGACGAGTAGGGTTGCGTTATCGAGTGAGAGTATGCTCGATCGAGTCTCTGATATTTTTATGTTGTATTTCAGAGGCATCATGGATGGGATACGACACACACCTAAGAGTAGTGGGGTCATTGACGAGGAGATTCGTCGATTGATTCAGGAGGAGGTGGCTGCTGCCATCCGGGCTGAGATTCCAGAGATGTTTGGGGACATCAAGACCACACTGATTGAGACCTTTGACGAGCTGTATGCAGCGGTGATTGAGGTTGCAGCTGTTGCAGCTACTGCAGCTGTTGCTGCTGCCAGACCTCAGGGAGGTGACTCGTTGTTGTTTCGGGAGTTCAGCAACACGAAGCCACCAGAGTTCGATGGGACGCAGGACCTGATTGCGGTGATGAGGTGGATCTCTGACATTGAGGGATGTTTCTATACGTGTTCTTGTCCATAACACCTGAGGGTGCGGTTCGCTTTAAACCAGCTTCTCTTGGGAGCGAAGGATTGGTGGAAGTTTGTGATGGCGATCTTCACTCTGGCAGAGATTTTTGAGGTGACCTGGGAGAGGTTCACCGCCATGTTCAGGGACGAGTATGTTCCCCCGATGGAGAGGGAACGGTTGGTTCAGGAGTTCTTGACCCTCAAGCAGGGTAATGATTCGGTTACTGTGGTTACCCGGAAGTTTCATGAGAGGGCGATGTTCTGCCCTGAGCAGGTGTCTACTGAGCAGGCACGGATGAGCCGGTATTTAGGCATTTTGAGGAGGGACATTCGAGAGTTCGTGTCGAACTCGACGTACCGTACATTTACTGAGCTTCACAAAAATGCCTGGAAGCAGGAGATCGAGTTGGAGACTCAGGACAAGGAGGAGGCCGAGTCTCAGAGGATGGATCGGCGGCCGACTCAGTCTCAGCCGGCAGCCAAGCAGGCCAAGCCCGCTGATCGAGCATGGGAGGCCAGAAGGGCCGCACTTGTGGGAAGTGAGGCAAGGGTCATGAGGGAGCTTGTCGATCGGTTGCTTGCTACAAATGTGGCAAGGAGGGGCATATCGCCAAGGATTGCCCCCAAGGGATTTATGGTTTGCTTTCATTGCAACCAGACTGGCCACCGGAAGCCCGAGTGTCCACAATTGCATTAGGGGTCAGCGCAGGGATCTGCACCTATTGCTAGGGTTATTTAAGGATTCCATACGTGGACTCGGCGAGTCCATGTTGTTTAATGAAACCCTAACTTCTCGGGTTTGGGGCCTATTTAAGAACCCTTATAGCCACCATTTGCGGCTACCAGACCATTGAGAGAAACCCTTATAGTGTTTGAGCATTTGTGATAGAGAAGAAGCCATTATTAGACCTTTGTGGGTTTGTTTTGCAAGAAAAAGTTGATTCCAACTTAGAGGAGGCCAAGGAGGTTGCTTATTTGTGGATTGCAAGCAAAGGACATCATCCTTGAGGTAGCATATCGATCCTTTTTCTATTTTGTTAAAGAATCCATGGATCTAGGGTTTTCTATACCCTTTATTGGGTTGATTTGTTGGGGATATGGTCACTTAATGAGGAGTTATGGAAGAAATGGACTTAGGATGTTGTATTTGGGTCTAATTCATCAAGATAGTACCATTATCAAAGGTAGAGAGAAAGGCTAAGTCTAAGATAGTACCATAATTAAAGGGTCCATTGCCAAAGAAAGGGGCATTGGTTGCGAAGCTACCAAATTTACCTAAGGATGTTAAAGTCAATAAGTTTGACTCTACTTTAGGTAAAGTCCACTATCTAACTCTACTAAGTTTCTATTCTGAAATTCTTGATACATGATGTGACTGGGTCACATGTTGATGTTTTAAGAATCAAAGAAAAGTGAAGAAACTTAAAGAAAGAATATGTTGAATCTGGTCGCGTAGATGGATTTCTATCGCATGGTTTGAAGATCGGATTCTTGAGCTACTTCTTAAGAGTTATGATATATTGCTTAGGAATAGATAACAACAAAGTTTTCATGTGCTTTTGCACTGTAAGGATAGTTTTTCCGCAAAATTTTTAAAATAAAAGGAAACAAAATTTGATTTTATTTATTTTAAAATATCCTTACAATGGCATTTGTGAAAAAATTTGTTGCTTATAAGATTCCATTAAGAGCATGAGTGGAAATATGAATTTGATTCTTTCATTTGTGGTAATGTCTAAATTTACCAAATAAGGAAAGATCCTCATCACCCAAGTTTCAATTGGACCGGAACTTGGAATCGTGCAAGTTGTATAGCATGATAAATGAGAACTTTCAAGCATTGGAAAAATTAAGACTAGTTCCTTGTTCACATGTATATGTGAGTCAAGTGAAGGACTAAGGGATCGAATACACATTCTTGTGCACTGGTTAAGTCCACCACAAAAGATCGATGAGATTATTTGTCATAATTTACTAAAGCTCAATAAATGTGGTTATACTTACAAGCTTAAGTGTAATTCTGAGACATTAGAAAATGTTCCAATGTATGGCAGAGCGAATAAGAAGAATCAAATTAGGAAGAAGGATAAAAGTTTCTCAAATCTGAAAAGATGGGAGAGTACTTTAGTATCAGTTTTTATGATCATCTTAATGATTTAGAGACCTTATCATAATTCATCCTCTAAGTGCATTCTGATAGCTAAGAAGATGAGCTATGAATTGTTGAAATGGTTAAATCAAGAAGATGATTCATACTTCGTTCCAAAAACAATTCTTAGAGTTATACTCTAAAATTGTAACTTGAGTGACATGTCTTAAAGACGGTTTAAAACACTTGTCAAATGTAAGAGTAAAAGTATCCTACTCTTGTACATTTGAATTTGGTAAGTTGTGATGTTTTGGATAAAACAAAGACCAGCTAAGGCTAATTGTGTGAAGTGTTTGTCTTGATTAGAATCCACACTATCTCTTGAATATCTGACAAGAAAGTCTTATATGTCAAGAGGACAATGGGAGTCTTAAAGGTCTTGAAAGTCTCAAGAACTAATCAAGAATAAAAACCTGAAGTTCTTCACTAGCACACGACTTGAGGTTCATAACCTATCGTGTTAACATATTATGTGCCCATTTCCAATTAAAGTTGGCTTTGCATATGATTTCTTAGAGTTCTCAATTGGTTGCACGACAACTTGGAAGCAATGACAGGCCCTTGAG
This sequence comes from Lactuca saligna, assembly GCF_052625555.1. Taxonomy (NCBI): domain Eukaryota; kingdom Viridiplantae; phylum Streptophyta; class Magnoliopsida; order Asterales; family Asteraceae; genus Lactuca; species Lactuca saligna. The sequence goes on along the minus strand of NC_136417.1, from coordinate 186,759,403 downwards.
CTGTCAGATGGCAAGAAGTTAAGATTGAGTTCAGTCCATATAAGTTTGGATTTGTCATTATCCTTGTCTTGTGACTATGGTTTTGACAATTCACATGGATAAGAACACATACACCATTAAATCTAAGTGTCATAAGGTTTCTCTCCGATTCATAAAAATGATGGTGAGGAAACACTTTCACTAAGTAGATTTTAGCTAGATAGCAATTGTGATATCTGCATTCTCAAAGTCGTTAGTGGAGCGTGTGTGGTTTACCGGCACACTAACATGGACTTGTGAGAAGTGGCAAAGGTCTAAACAATCAAGAGTATGATTACGACATCCCTTTTCATAGTTCTTAAAATTGTTTAGACACATCTGTGAGCTATCTAAGATAAGGTGTATGATTATGATAAAGTTTTATCAAAGCAATCTAGTATCAGAAATCTAAACTTTGGTAAGAAAGTCAATAAAGTATTGATTTCTAGAAGTCCAGCTGATTTCTGAGTACATGTCAAAGCTAGTGGGAACATAAGTGTTATGCTAATAATCATCATGTTAGTGGGAGCATGATAATTATGATAAGTATTGCAAGTTAGCAATGTTAATTATATAAAACAAAAAGTTTCAATTGGGAAAGAGTTGTTTGCTATAATTAAGGGAGAGGAAATTATACTTCATCTCAAATCTAAAAGCTTAGATTGAGGTTTTAATCGCATTTAGTCAAGGATATATATATATATATATATATATATATATATATATATATATATATATATATATATGAATTTCATGTTGGAATGGCTCAACATAAGGAAATTCTGTATATGGGTCTATTATTTACGTTCTAAAATTCGATTATGATTACGGCATCCCTTTCCATAATCTGAATTTTGAGAACTTGGCAAATAGAAATGGAAATGTTATAGCAAAAGACTGGTTTAGTCTTTATGTGAGACATCATAAATCGTGTCCCATATGCTTCGGATATAGGATCGATTACATGTGCTATATTCATCCATTCTAAAATTTTCCAAATGCTTGGGGCATTAAGAAGGGAAAAGGTCTAGAATTGGATATAACTAAAATGATTAAACAATTGTCGAGGACAATCTAAGGTTTACCAAAGATTGGTTGCTCAAGGACAGTTGAAAGTATAGTGATAATTTTGGAAGGACCATATTGACATAATCAGTAAGGAGGCAACTCTTGTTCAGAAGTGATAGTCAAAATAGAATATGGAAATGTTTCAAAGTTAGAAATTATTCAATCTGTGTAAGATTAGGAAACTTAATGCAAGAAGGATGTTTCCAAGGAGCTGATCTCCTTTGGAATGCTCTGTAATGGTTGTTGTCAAGTCTTTCTGATTTTGTGCATAATCATTACAAGAGGATCAATGCATATAAGTTTAGAATCTAACAGATTTCAGTAAATGGCATGAATTTGGAATTATTGCATTTGTAGTAAGGATTTAGGACTATGAAATGAGAATCATTGGAGTTATGTTCAATTGATCTATTTCACAAAGTAAAGATCATAGACAAACAAAAGTAAAGATCATAGATAAATATAGTATGCATACTTGGTGTATGGCATGACTAGTGTTTAGTAAACATAGTGTACATGATTGGAGCATGGGACAACAATTGTTTTAAATTCAAGAATAAAGTTGATAGCTGAAACAGTATACAATGAATAATGTGTAATCATATGGTGATAAATAAAAGGTGTTTTATTTATGTTCATAGGTTTTGATGCCATATTTGATTCTATTATTATTGTGTTTCATTTTGCATGTTTTGACTTCCATGATAACTAGGCTGTTCTTTCTGATTGACTAAGTTATTCAAACTATCCACAGTCGGTCATATGTTGGAAGTAGATATGAATCAAGACTGTCATGGGTTGGTGTGTAGAGGTCTAAGATGTTGGAAAAAGGGCTACAATACTCATGAGTGCTCATAAGTTCTGAGTATTGGATTCAACCCGCGTTCATTGGAATCACTTCATGTATTTTATCACGAGTGATCATGAGACGATAATATCTTATATTCTTCAAACCTAGAGATATGAGTTGTTACTATGAGTTGGTTGTACATTGATTGCACGAAAATGCATTCGGTAACTCGGTATTATAAAACGTGCCTTTGTGTATGATTCAAAAAGTAGTAGAACAAGCCATATGAGTCGAAGTTTATCAATTCCTTTTACCTTCGGGATAAAAGCGATATATGTGGGCCCCTCAATGATTTGGTGATGACAAATGTAAGTGCTCGATCGGGCCAGGACTGATTTGATTTGTTCAATTAGTCAGTCGTCATAGATCGGAAATCGGGAAACAACAAATGGACAGAGAGAATGATTATAATCCATGTCTCAGTCCATATGATATCTAGAATGGAGGAATATATGATCCGTTATCTAATGGACAAGTCATTGACAAAGGTCAGAGTTCATCGACAAGGTCAGAGTTCGACATAAGCTTTTGAGAGCTACGATTTCCAGTCGGTTCTTGAAGTCATATGCAATAATAGTTTTAGACTTATCCAAGTGGGAGAGTGTTGGATTAATGTCTAAGTCCATAACTATAATTGGTAAGACTTGACCCGACCCGACATGGTCCATTTGGGTTGCATGGCATCATGCATTTGGATAGACTATAATGAGAGAAATAACACTTAAGGATTATTAATATATTATAAGTTCTAATATATTAATAGGATTATTTAATTAGTATTGATCAAGAATTAATTTAGAATTAATTAAGTGATCAAAAGAACACTAATTAAATATATATGGGTTGATTGTGTAAATCATCCATACTTGTATAGTGGGCTAAGACTCCATGGATTATCAAGTTGGGCTAAAACCCATAGGATGCTTCATGGATGCTCCATGGTGTATTTGAACCCTTGGATCCAAGGAAATGGAAAGCCATGACAATTAAGGGTTTACCCTAATTGTAACACTATATAAAGATCATATTCTTGGGAAAACTGGCACTATATGTGAGAAAGAAAGGGCTAGCCGATTTTTATGAAGTATGGAATTCTATCAAGTCTTTCCAAGTGCATATGATGTTGTGTGAACCATTTGAGGTGTCACACTTGGGGCACATGGCACTCAAGCTTCATGAAGACTAACTACATCAAACAAAGGTATGTATTCTATCCATTTGATTACCCAAGTGTAAGTGATTGTATGCTAGATAGGGTAATACCTTGGATATTCATATTTTGTATGTATAATAGAGAAAACATATATCCAAGGTATTTAGGGTTGCATGTACACTTAGGAGTGTTAGAATGCTCAAAACCCAACATAAACTTGAGGGTGGAAGTGAGAAATGGGGAGTTTGTGGAGTAAACTCATGTCTAAGCCATGAGTTCACGGCCACAAGGGAGTTTACGGCCCAAACTCTAAATGTTTGGCCGTGAACTCCTTATTAGGATGCATTTGGTGGGTTTGCTACTTCAAGACCCGAGACGGTACTTCCTTTCCTTCATTCGTTTAAAGAATAAACAATAAAAACACTCAGACTGACTTTTAAATTGGGTAACAATTATTAGAAATGTAATTGACTTTTAATTGAAGTGATTGACTTTAGAGTTTGTCTAAATGAAAATTTCGGGTTGTCACACTGTCTACCTTGTATATGAGAGTTTTTGTATTTTAGCTGCTATTTGTGAGGTGAGTCTTCTCACCACTTTTACCTATGTGGTATTTATGTTTATGACCATATGGGTCTTTGTTGATGGTTGTTGTCTTATCTGATTTGAACTGCTAATAACTTTGGGATTGCGAAGAATCCCTAGGGTTGCTGATAACCCCTGAAACTTGTTGTAAATCCACATGGCATGCTATTAGCCCACTGGGATTGCTGATAATCCCCAAGATTGCTAATAACCCATAGTTGTTTATTATTGTTGTGTTGCATGGATATTTTGGGAGGGACTCACTAAGCTTTATGCTTATAGTTTTGGATTAAATGTGTTTTAGGTAGCTCAGATGATCATGTAAATGTGAAGGTGTGACTGTACACTCCGACTTGCAAATCTTTTATAATTTCCACATTTTGATACTCTGATTTAGGATGATTGTATTGATACACCTGAGATTTCTAGTTTTGGTTTTTTATGATACTTGGAGGTTTTTGCTAAAATAAAAATGAAAATTTTGTTGTGAATTTTGGGTTGTTTCATGTTAGATCCCTTCTTTTCTTTTATGGTTTTACATGCCAGGCGTTGCACATTTGTTGTTTGTTTTTTGAAGTGAAAACGTCTAAAGTCTGTGGACCACATCTGCAAGAAGTGGACAAAATGGCTGCAACATGTAAGAAGAAGTTTGTTTGTTTTTTTTTCCGTCTTCAGGTTGCTACAATAAAATGAAATTAAACATGCAATGCTCAAAAATAATTCTAAATCAAAATTTTATTTAGTTTAATGCATATACAAATGAAATATAAAGATCAGTGTGATGATGACTTTTAAAGGCGTTTATATAAAATAATTAAACATAATATTTGCTAAATAATAATAAATAAAATTGTTAATTTAGCAAACAACATATTCATTTTGTTAAATTTTCAAAGACAGTGATTATTTTTCAGGTTAGCCTCAATAAAGTTAGTAATTTTAATGATTAACTTTATAATTTAATACTCCCTCTGTTCCAAAATTATTGTCCACATTTGACTTTTGAAGTCTTTTCATATCAACTTCGACCATAAATAACTTTATTTGTATTATATAATTGTTAATGAAACTTATAACAATGAAAATACATTTAAAAACAATCTATTCATATATCTTGCATAAAAAATTATATAATAAAAAGTAAATTATTTAAGGTCAAAATTGAACAAAAGAGACTTAAAAAGTTAAACATGGACAATAATTTTGGAACGAATGAAGTATTTGGTTATAAATAATGTAACAAAAACAATAATTATATGAAATTTACCAAATAATTTTTGAAATTATATAAAATATTCTAATTGTTTATAATATCATTCATAATACTATTAAAATAATAAACATACTATTGAAAAATAACTAAAACATATCTATATTGATTAATATAATTTAAAGTAAGGTAAGAAGTTTGAAAAGAAGGGTTCAGTGTTGCGCAACACAGCACACACACAACAATTTTTAAATAAAAAGTCTTTTAAAAAACAAACGGAAGCAAAAGATAACCGCAACAAAAGATCAAGTGTTGTACAACTAAACTAAAAATAATCAAAAAATGCTTTTTCTTAAAAAAAAAAAAAGGGGGGGGGGGGGGGGGGGGGTAACTCTGGAGGTAACCAATTGTTGCGTTTGTTCTCATTTGGTGACTTTCCTTTTTTGTACCCAGTATATCATTGAACTTTTTGTTTGTGTTCACCATAACTCTTTTAACCGACTATCACATGTGATAGTTGGTCAAAGGGTTATGGTGAACACAAACAACAAGTTCGATGGTATATTGGGTACCAAAAAAAAAAGAGACCAAATGAGAACAAACTCAACAGTTAGTTACCCTCTTGAGTCATTTTCCCCAAAAAGTTAAATGAAATTAAAGCTACAAAAGTATGAAAGATTGCAACCTTCGTTGGTCATAACGTACATGAAGAGCGTTTCAGAGGGGTAGCTTCGTCAAAACATGATCTATGTTATTCTTACCGTGGTTAGCTGTCAACAACTCTCTACAAAAAGATATGACTGTGTATGAGATGTATCTTTATCAGCATAAAACGTTTACCTCAAGGTATATTATGGTGATTTTTATGCAAAAGCTGCATGATCTTGTACATATTGATGTTGTATCTTATTCCATGAGTTCGATCTTAAAGCCAAGTAAACTCAAAAATCACAACACTTGTGATTCCACTCGTTTGTAGACTTGTCCAGAATCCATGATACGATAAATCATTTGATTGGAAATGTAAATGCAGTCATGAAATGCACCTGCTCAATCAAGATTCCCCTAATAAATATTCAAGTGTCTTACAAAGTTGCACATGTATCAATAATACTCTTTTGTGGGTTATGTTTTGAAGAGAAGTAATAATGAATCTCATAAAGTCATTAATATGAGCAGGAGATGATGTGAGATTTTTTTTTAAAGAGTAATGAGAAAATAACTCATGAATTCGCTCTTAAAGCCAAGTAAACTCAAAAATTACAACACTTGGGATTCCACTTGTTTGTAGACTTATCTGATATCTATGATAAGATAAATCATTTAATTGGAAATGTAAATGTAGTCATGAAATGCACATGCTCAATCAAAATTCCCCTAATAAGTATTCAAGTGTCTTACAAAGTTGTATATGTATCAACAATGTTCTTTTGTGGGTTAGGTTTTTAAGAGAAATAAAATTGAATCTCATAAAGTCATTATTAATATGAGCATGAGATGATGTGAAATTTTTCTATAAAGAGTAAAGGGAAAATAACTAATGAGGGTAGCCAACCGTTTGATTTGTTCTCATTTGGTCTTTTTTTTATCCAAAGAGATAACCGATCAAAAAGTAATACTATCATAAAGTCATTATTAATATTATCAAACTTGTTGTTTGTATTCACCATAACCATTTGACCGGCTGTCAAAAGTGATAATCGATCAAAAGGTTATGATGAACACAAATAACAAGTTCGTTGGTATATTAGGTACCCAAAAAGAAAAATAAAATCAATAGTTAGTTACGTTTTAGAATCATTAATTTTCACTTAAAAAAAAAGATAAAATTACAAAAATGATCATTGTAGTTTGCCAAAAGTCACAAAGTCAGTCTCTGCTATTTTTTTTTGATACAAATGGTCCTTGTGATTTGCAAAACTTGCAAAGTTGACCCTTTTTACTAACATCGTTAGTAAAACGCCGTTAAGGACTAAATATGTAAGAGCATTTTCGTCTTTTCAAGTATAAATGGATTGAATTCGTGAAATTTGATAAACCATAGGGATCATTTTTGTATTTTGTCTTAATATAGTATAAATGATAAAAATGAAGGGAATAAGATTCCAACTTTGAACCTCCTTCCTCTCTCCCTTAATTAAGCAAAACCTTAACCAATTAGCCTAAAGTTACACTTATGTTATAATTTCGAAAACTAATTAATATTATCTACAACTTGTAAATAAATTAATAATAAAATACTAAAAAAATATTTTTACAAAAAAACTTTTTTTTATAAAATAAAATATATTTTTAGCGTATTGTAAAAAAATTACAAATAATTTATTTGTTTTTTTACGTATTTGTTTTACCTGGAATATATTTTTTATGTATTAAAAAAAAATAAGTTTTCTTATACTTTTAAATACTTAAAAAAAACGTGATAACATATTATATAAAAACGTAATCCTAAAAAAACATTAAAAAAAAATTTTTTGTATATATTTATTTAATGTGAAGTATGTTTTTTATGTATTTAAAAAATACATTTATGTATAATATGTTATTGCATTATAATCTTAAAATATACTTTTACATTATCTTAACGTCTTTAGTTGATATAAAACGAATATGCAAGTAATTTTTTCGTAAAAGCATTAATGTAATAACATATTGCACGATAACATATTTTGTATAATACTTTTTTTTTAAATAAAACGAATATATTTTTGCATATTATAAAAATAATAAATTTATACAATTAATTTATATTTTTTTATGTATTTATTTTATGTAAATATGTTTTTTTATGTATTTAAAAAAATGATTTTATATAATATGTTATTACATTGTATTGAAATGCAAAATCGGTTGAATAAGTTTTTGTATGGCCCAATCGGTTTTCTAAGAACCATTTTTCAGTTTAAAAAATACGTATTAAAAAAACATAACTTGTTTTTTTGCCAGAATTTATGAGATCTTGTTTATGTTTATAAAAATGAAAAATAAAAATAATATGTTATTTATAAGCGTTAGCTTAATGACTATATAAGTATATTTTTTTATTCTAAATTAGAAATATGTTATTATTATGCCAACGAATAATGTCCGGATTACTATTGTCAAATATATGTAAAGAAACATTTAAAAAAATGTGGTTGTTCCAAAATTAATACGATATATATTTAAAATTTTAAAATAATTCGATCGATTTTACATTCCAATACAATGTAATAACATATTATATGAAAATGTATTTTTCTAAATCTATAAAAAAAATATGTTCACATAAAAAAACATAAAAATTATTTGTATAAATTTTATTTTTTATAATACACAAATTTTATTAAAAAAAAAGTTTCACGCAAAAATATATTTTTGTATTTTTTTTATTAGTTGTACTTTAATTATTTTGTTACTATATAAATTAGTTTTAGGAAATATCCATGTGATCAGCTGAGTTGTAGTACAAAAGGTAGAGGTTTATGAGTTCAACTTCCTGTATAATCAATTTCTTGACGTTTAAAGCAAATAACAAAGATGGTAGCTTTGGTAAATGTTAATCAGTTTCTTGACTGTTTAAGGTAAATAACAAAAATGGTACTTTTGGTTTACTAAATATAACAAATTTAACCCTTTTATACTTGAAAAAGACTAAAATACCTTACAAGAGAGGAACTAACAGCAGAATTTTAAAAAAGTTAGTAAAAAAGGCTGTATGTGCAAGTTTTGCAAAACACAAGGATCATTTGCATAAAAAAAATTAATAAGTACTAAATTTGTAACTTTTAGTAAATCATAAGGATCATTTTTGTAATTTTATCTAAAAAAAAAATAAAAACAAAAAACAGCCCCAATGTTATTGATGCCTTTTAATAAGAATCCAGCTTAAATCTTTGTTTGTCAGCATCTTATTTTCGCAAATTAATAAGAAAATACACTCTTATTCGGTAACAGTAACCAAAAAAATAAACGTTTCCTAACCCTACCCTCGTCTTTTTGCAGCCATCGAAGAACACAGCCTCCACCCCATCCCTGCATCTCGGACGTCACAGAGGACCGGCGCCGGCGTCGGCGTCGCACCGCACCTCGCACACCGCCGGCGTCTCTCAGTACGTCGCACACCGCCGCCGTCGAGCATATCCGTAGCACAGCACACCTAATCTTCTGAAATCGGTAGTCTTCTTCATATGTACTTGCTGAAATCGGTTCTAAACTTACTGAAATGCTTCTAATCGGTTGTAAAAGTTGCTGAATTTTTATATTGTTGATGAAATCGGTTCTAAAACTTGCTGAAATGCTTGTAATCGGTTCTAAAACTTGCTGAATTTATGGTTATGTTGCTGAAATTATTTCTTTGGTTTGATTTTGGTGAAATGTTGCTTAAATAATTTAATTTTTTTGATGTCCTCGCTGAATTTTTTGATTTCCTAGACGTTATGTTGTGGTTCTCATTTGAAATTGGTATCTGTACTTATACAGCTACGAAGCCTTAAAATTGAAGAGAATGGACATAATATCGCAATTACAAGAACAGGTAAACACCATCGCAGCAATCGCCTTCAATACATTCGGGACATTGCAAAGAGACGCACCTCCTGTTCGTCTCTCTCCGAATTATCCGGAGCCTCCTGCACCTGCTGCCGGTGCCAGTGCCGCCACCGCCACCGCTGCACCGCCCACTGCTACTAACACTGTGGCTGCTAATCCCACTACCGAAGAATCTCCCAGTAATAATATCGCCGAACAACCTAAGCTTCTGAGCGCTGAACTTGTCAAAGCTGCTAAACAGGTGCCATAATTGTTTTCTCAAACAGCATTTTTTTATTTTTTTGTGTTAATTCAATTCACCACTTTTGCTATTGAAAGACCAAATTAAAAATAAGTGTGGGACTATGGAAAGCCTCATTTCAGTGACTTTCTTTCTATGACCTATGTTAAGTCATTCTTTTTCTTTGTGCATTAAATAAAAAAAAACACCCTGAAAGTTAAATATGATGATTTTCTCTTAATGCCATTTATTATCTGCCTGCAATTAACATATGATATGATGTGATGTGATGTGTAGTTTGATGCATTGGTAGCTGCTCTTCCCTTGTCTGAAGGAGGTGAGGAAGCTCAGCTGACAAGAATTGCACAACTCCAGGTATAAACCCCATCAATGTAATATAATCCTTTTACCAATATACACAATGCACTTTATTTTTTTACTCATAATAGCTATGTATTAACATTTCCTTACTCTAAGTAGCAACCTACTTTACATTTTTTTTCATTGATAATAGCAATATGTAACTTGAAAATAGCAAAAAACTTTTAACCTATTATAGCAATATGTATGAGATACAATACATTGCCTATATTGGTAAAGAAATGCATGTATGTTGGAAATAACAGACTTTTTTTAAAGTCGGAAGAGTTTTATGTTGCTTCAATTTGGCCAAAAGATTATAGTAAGATATTGTAAAAGTATGATTGAAGAAGAATTTATATAGATGGATACTTGTGTGTGTGTGTGTAGGCTGAAAATGACCTTGTTGGCCAAGAACTTCAAAAGCAACTTGAGGCTGCAGGTTTGTATTTTTTTTTTCTATATGTTTTACATAATTGGTTTTTTTCTTTCCTTTTGAGTCCCATGTTGATATTTTAGGGTAATTTGCAAGAAGAAATAGCATCGTATGTTTATTGATTTGTTTACAACGTTGTAGTTTGAGAAATCTACCCGGTTATATAGCAAGAAAATATGATGCATATAATAATAATTGTTTTACACTGCTATGATTGGTATAATAATGCTTCAATAAGAAAAAAGCTTGCAAGTAACATGTTTGAATGAGTAGTTTTTATGTTAAGGAAAAAAAAAGTTGCAAGTAGAATGAATATTTTATTATAATAGAATGAAATGAAAGAGCAAATAAATGGAAGCAATGTCAATGTTGGTAATATTTAATTATTTAATAATACCTAATGCTAATCTTAATGGGTTGGTTGGTTGGTTGTTGATATCAGAGAAGGAATTGAAACAAGTGCAGGAATTGTTCAATGAAGCTGCAGATAACTGTCTCAACTTAAAGAAACCCGACTGACTAAATATAATTATTATTCTTATTGCATTTTAAACTACTAGTGGTGTTGTAGTAACAGTGTCTGTACGGATGATTAATTGGTAAAAAAAGCTGTGTAATTCACTAACCTATCAATATTAGAGATGTTTAACCTGGTTTGATTTGTTAAGCTCATGGGCTTTCTGTTAGCCTTTTTTGTTTGTAACACTGCTTGTTTTATGAGCAATGAGACAAATTTTGTAATATTTTGACAAAAACTTGCTTTTCATTTCCCATTTGTGAAAAAAAAAAAAATGTATACACTTCATCCTCATCACTAAAAAAAACATCCTTAAAGAACTTGTTTGTGCAAAAGACATTAGTGCCCTATCCATCTTCTTCAACGAAATTAGCCTGAAAAAAACATGTCATTTGATTCTCATTCTGATCAATGTGAATAGTTCTACAAGGTTCACCCAACGTCATGTAAAAAAAAATTGGTCCAATGTGGCCATGTTCCATTTCAATGCAAAATAAATAAATAAATAAATAATGTCTATGGTTTTTTAATTTGGTCCGTTTGACAGGCTATTGCCCAATTTCTGCTGACTAGGCATTTTTTTTGTTTACTGTGTACACATGGACGTTTACGTGGCAAATGAGACGTATAGTTGTAAACACCGTCCAATGTTCTATTTTATCAAACAGAAGGGGCTACTGCAATATGTAAGTCGGATTAAAACTTTGCATGTAAATGTAAATTGCATCGAGTTTGAGTAAAGGTAATTAACCCATGTTCAAGGTCTCGGGATTGTCCTAGCTTGAGAATTTCAAATTCCTTATGTTTTTGGTTAATTAAAACCCATGTTATGACGATTTTGTTATAGAAGATTCAAGATCCAAGCAAGAAATGCTACCAATAGACCTTGAACATCATTCCATAGGAGCTTTATTTTGATACTAACTATGGCTGACAAGCATAAGAAGTTGAAGGTACTTTTTTGACAATTAAAGCTGTGGAATATATATGCGAAGATTAAAACTGTTGATCACCATTTCCATTGTTCAATGCCTTGCTTCAACACAAAATGTACATCAAGATTTACTTTTGTTATGAATTCCACTTCAAGCAAATAAACAATAAACCAACCCCTAATTGTTAACAAGCAAAACATACAAATAAAAGTCGACTTAAATGACAGAAGCAACTCAAGAAATTTTTTAAAATGTAGACGATTACTACAATGTTGTATTTAATGCACTTCGGTGTACTTTATCCTTCATATCCTTCCACACCATATCACTGCACCATCCAAATCATCACATCAAAATTAAACAAGGTAGGTTTGTTTTTCAAAGCATCAATTTCTCAAATAAATTTATCCAATCATGTTTTTAAAAAAAATATAAAGAAATAAATAAAAGTGGGTGATTACCTGATGATGTGGCTGTTGTTGTGGATAAGCAGCAGCATATCCAGCATAAGCTCCTCCAGCATGTCCATAATACATACTATTTGGATCTTGTGGTACTACAGGAGGAGCAGGAGCATACCCTCCATAACCCTCGTATCCATAATATCCTCCACCATTGTATTGACTTTCTTGACCCTGAAATTCAATAAATAACATCATTCAATCTTATTTATTATAAGTCCATTGTATCGACTATTGAGAATAATAAATAATAAAAACAAACCTGTTTATTTGAAGGACTACGACCCCACGAAAGTCTAACAGTCTGTCCACCTAATTGAGTTCCTTGCAGCATACGCAATGCTTCTTCAGCACAGCTTCTGCAACATATAAGACATATAAATTAATTCTTCATTTATTATACTTGTATTATTTATTCCTTATAAAAGTTTGCACAAAACACGTACCTTTCAGCAAATTGAACAAAGCCACATCGTTTTCCAGCAGGGATTTTGACATGGACTAATTGTCCATGTTGGCTGAAAACTTGCCTTAAATGTTCATCTGTAACATTCGGATCCAAACCACCAACAAATATCTGAAACCAAAGTGTTTTCAAACTCATGAGAATTTTGTTTCTATGTTGTGTGGTTTCTTTTTAAACAAATTGCTCACAGTTGTGTTATTTGGATCCTCCTCACTCTGTGATCCTTGACTAGTATTATTCTGGTATGAAGCTGCAAATAAATAAAAACTCATGTCAACTAAAGTGGTTTCCATTGATTCCAGTTTGAAAAAGAAACAACACCTTCAAGAACTTATACATAAATAATAGCCATTTGTTGTCAACTTCTTTTATCTAAGCTAATTTACATTATGCCCCTATATAATGAACCTACCTACATAGACTAAATAAACCCTGAAACTGAAGAGTTTTCTTTCTCAAATCTCTCAATTATATGACATACAGCCCCACCCCCTTCTGAAACAAAATAGAATGCATAATGCTAATGCTAATGCCAACTTTTAGCATCATGGGAAAGTGAAGCTAACAAGAACAAGATTATGATAAACATGTAATTTAGTGAATGAGAAGTCTTCACAGAAAAGGTAGCTCTAAACTTTAGAGGTGAAGGAAATGAACATTAAAACCTTAAGAATGGGAAACAGATCCGAGTAAAAAGGAAAAAAAAAATAGAGAAAGATGTAAGCAAGAAGTAAAGCGATAATTGGTGGTTGTTGAAGGAAATAGGCGAAAAAAAAAAAGATCACTTGAATGGAAGGAGGGATCAAAATTAAAAGGACTTGAAAAAAGAAAGTAATTTAACTACAGTATAATGTCGCCTTGAGGAATTGAAATAAAATGGAAAGGGCAATTTAACGGCTTGAAATTTAAAACTGACCTAAACAAGGCCACCCACTACAGGGGTAACTATTTCAGCTGAAATCATTGCCATAATCTTACATGATAGAGCCCCTTGATGCCCTGCTTTGAGATAACATGAGCTCTAATAAGTTTAATACTTCATAAAAATTTAATGCCCAAATTGCTCTAAGCACAGGAAGGAAATGACTCTGCCAGCTGGCGATTATCTTCAAGAAATTTGAACACAATACTGAATGAACTGAACTTAATAAACAAAACTGCAACGTGTGTTTTCTAAGAGCTAAGGGTCCCAACCAAACTCCAAAAGAAATAAACATACAAAATTCAAGAATCATATCACAAAGTTGTCACTAATAGTCTAATACCATGAAAATATAATCAAGATGTTGTACCTTTAGGATTCTGTTGTCCACCAGTAGTGTTTTTGTTAGCAGCTGGACCAATGCGCATAGGTCTGGTTGAGCATAAGCTTCCATTCATCTCAGTCATGGCGCGTATTTGTTCAGTTTCATCTCCAAATTTGACAAATCCATAACCTTTTGTGCGCCCTGTCATTCGATCAGTTACAACTTTTGCACTTCTTACAGATTGATAATGAGCCCTAAATGTCTCCTGTAATGTATAATCTGTAACATCGGCTGCTAAGTCCCCAACAAATATGGTGAAATCAGGTGAACCATCTGCACGTTTTTCACCAACTCCAAGAGAAGCCCAGTTCAGCCTGAAGTTTTGTTCAACATTTGGCATGAGAGTGCCATTGTATGTCTGTAGATGCCTTTCTGCAGCATCTCGGTTAACAAACTCAATGAAACCATAACCTTCAGATTGTCCACTTTGCTTGTTACGGATTACTTTGGCAGATAGGACCTGCAACCACAGACATCAATCAGGTGTGTGATTCCCTTCTAGTCATAAATACAGCAAAAGATACATGAAAAATGTACTACAGGTGCAAAGTTAGCTTCTATAGAATGTAAATTTGAAGCAATCCTTTACATTGGGGTTAGGTAAACTTTGAATTGCATGTCAATGGGCTTTTTTCAATTTAAAAACTGATATATTCTACAGTGTTTATGATGTATCATGGTTGACAAAGAGAATATTGCAAGAAAATCCTTATTAATGGTGTATTAGAAAAGTTGCGAACCAATACTGCACCAAATACACACATAACTGACAAAAATAGTCGTATTTGTAACAATGTATCAGAATTATTCCACATTCATAAACCCGTTTTGTCACCAGCACTGAAGATTTTGCTCACTGCAATATGGTATACCTCAGAAAGATAAATTGCCTTTTGATGTGTATAGGGCATATGTGAAAACTGAAAACTTTGTGATCTAAATAAACGAAAATAATCGGTCGCGGAAAACTACAACAGATGCATAAAAATTAAGAAGTAATCGGAAAAAAATCATACATACCTCGCCAGATTGGGCGAAACAGCTGACGAGGTACTGTTCTTCCATCCAATACTGAAGATCACCGATCCATAGCGTACGGATTTCATCTGCGCTAGCTGGCTGATGATTTGGACCAGCACCTGTAGGTGTTGCTGCTACAGAGTACTGAGGTAGAACGGCCGCAGCCGGTGGTGGTTGCTGGTTGTATGTATACATATGTTGCGGCTGTTGTTGATGGAACTGTTGCTGTGGAGGCGGTACTTGATGTTGATTCATCATCATCCATTGTTGTTGGTACCTAGGATCCATGACCGCCGTTGTTCCTGGTTGCATAACTAAACCCTAGACAGAGAGACGAAAGAGGTCAAAGAGAGATCGTGATTTGAGGACATAACGACGACGTAAGTAAGGTGCGAAAACCCAATTTTGCGGATTTTGCATTTTTACCCCTTTGTCTATATTTATTTTGCCATGACAAAATTGCAAAAATGGTCCCTATGGTTGACAAAATTTTGTAGTTTTGGTTCAAAACGAAATGTTGGTGCACCACTGATCCAATTTTAAATACCTTGTGTGGTTTTGGTCCCTATGGTTGTATTTTCTTGTGTTTTTGGTTCAAATTCACCTATAATGACTAATATGCCCCTAAAATAATTATATTTTGATTTCTTTTATTTATTTTCTTATTCTTACAATTAAAAGAAAAACAAAAACAAAATAAACCAACCTACCCCCTCTCCCCCTCCCTCTCTCTCTCACACATACATCTTCGGACACCATCTTCCAATTGGAACCACCACCATCATAAACAAATCAAACCTACACCACCATCAACACATCTTCTTCTACAACCATTGCTTCACCAGCAACGACTTCGTCAGAGCACCCTCTTCTGATGTAATTTTTTTTGGTGCATACATCTTCATCTCCTACGCATTCAAGACGGTAGTTGTTTGAAATCTCCATCTTCCTCGTTTCCTTCTTTGCCTGCACCGACCTCTGCCTTAGATCAATGGAGTTGTTGATGGTTGATTCCTCTCACTGCTTCAGTTATTCATGACAAACTTAAACCCATAAATTGAAGTCCCCAAATTGAAATTTCTACTAAAATCAAATCCAATTTTGTATTCCAATCTGGTTCCAAGATCCATAATCAAAGTTAGTGTTGGATTAGAGAACGAGATGAAAGAGAGCGAATGGCTTCCGATCTAACTTAAATCCAAAAAGTGAAGTCCCCAAATCGACTTTGAACAAGCCGGAACAGGTGAAGCCAAGGCGTCGACCTTGCCTTGGGCGACGACAGTAACCCCACTTCCCACTGCCTACACTAAAAATTCAACAATTATTGTCATCGCCGAATGCCTTCTTGAGGTTACAGAAATTGAAAAGCTTATGGATGGTGTTCTTCATCCAGACCTCGTTTCTTATTTTTCTCCCGTGTCATACAAACATCTCTTTTATTTTTCTTACCAACCATACATAATCAAACAACTCACTGGATGAAATCTTTTTCATATCTTCATCTCAAACCAAAATTATACAGAGAGATATAGTGATGATGTATTTAACACCAATTTCTTGTGATCTGAAAAAATAAAGAGGAACATCAAGATGAACAGATACCAAAAAAAACTTTAATTCCAAAAATCGTATTCAAATCTAACCCAAAATTAAAACCCACATCTTAGAAAAATGGACCACCAGAAAAACAATCCAATTTTTGTTTCCAAATTTGGTTTCTTGAATTAGGAACAATAGAAAACAGGGAGGTGGTGGTGGAGTTGAACTAAAGAGGGGGAGAGGTGGTCGGGGGCAGAGAGAGAGAGAGAGAGAGAGAGAGAGAGAGAGAGATGATGGGTATTTTTTAGTTTTAATTAACTAAAAATATCAAACATAAATAATAAAATAATAGAAAAAACAAATCTAAGGGGTATAATGGTCTTTTTAAGTTGATAGGGACCAAAACCAATAAAAAGATCCAATTTTGGACCAATGGTGCACCAACATTTCGTTTTGGATCAAAAGCACATAAATTCGACAAACACAGGGACTATTTTTGCAATTTTGTCTTTTGCCATCCTCCGTCTTCTCCAGTTATATGACTAATTTGCCCTTGTGTGTTATCTTGTTATTATTTACTTATTATCTAGAGTAAATTACACGAATGGTCCCTATGGTTTAGGGTAATTTGCGCGTTTGGTCCCTAACTTATTTTGTTAACTCGGAAGGTCCCTACTGTTTGTTTTTGTTACGCGTTTGGTCCCTGTCTTACATAAAAAATCTATTTTCCCTTTATTATTTAATTTATTTAAATAAACACACCCCTAATCTTACCCTTATCACCTTACCTTACGTACCTCATCATTTTTTCCTATTTAAATAATAGTCTTTTTAGGTATGACAAGGACCAAGCGTGTAACAAAAATAAACAATAGGGACCAAACACGTAATAAAAACAATCAGTAGGGACCTTCCGAGTTAAAAAAATAAGTTAGGGACCAAACGCGCAAATTACCTCAAACCATAGGGACCATTCATGTAATTTACTCTATTATCTAATAACCGGTAAAAAACTCTTCCAGTCGGTTTTTCATAGTAAAACTATCACCCGAATACTCTATGGTTAATTTTTGTTAAATAATCACTCCTCCTAAAAAGTTAATCTAACACTATGTTGCTACTTGGTTTTTTTTTTCTGTAAACAACAAACTAACTAATCTAGTCTTAAATAACCACCTACGTCTCTACAAGACTTGAACTCATGACCTCTTATATGAAAGGGTCACTCCTTACCCTAGGACATTGGCCATTTGGTTGTTATGTGGTTCCTTGGATGCATGTATGGCTACCTATCTGTGGGCTTCTTCCAATGAGCAATCACGAAAACATGCGACATGATGTTGAAAAATCTAGTTTAGAAAGTCATATTAAGGGTGGACCCTCGGTATTGTTCATCGATATCTAAGCTAGAAGTCATATTTAGGGCATGGATATTGGATATGATAGAATTGTGAAGAGTTTGCTTACCTTCTTTGGATTAGGCAGAACATTTATTTATAGTTGGGGCTTGGACTAGTCAATGGTCTCTTCTTATGGGTTTTACGTTGGTCCTTAGGTTGTAAGGGTAAGAATTTTTATATTAAAATAGTTTTGTTTTTTTCTGTGTTTCCTGGGGATGCTTCATAGGGTGTGTACGGGAGTAGGGTGATGCCTTCCATACATGTTTGGTATCTGTAAGACTGTACGTCCAAGAAATACCGAGAAAAAATTTCATTTTTAAAAAAATAAGTTAAAGCCATTCATTCATTGTTCCAAAAGATTATCAGAGTCAAAGTATTCTCAAAACATTAGAGTAATTTGTAAACATTCAGTGCAGAATAAAACTTCAGGGGATGCAGTGCGATCAATTCGAGACCCTTCCTTTTGAAAACTAAGTATATGAAACCATAAATATAAACCGTAAGCACAAAGCTTAGTGAGTTTCCCCAAAATGCCGAATACAATACACATATACATATAACATCACGTGGTTGTGTCAGGTCCGTATTAACCCCATATGACATCATGTAGTTGTGTTGGGTCCATATCAACCCATATGACAACAAGTAGTTGTGTCGGGTCCGTATCAACCTCGAGTCCATAATGACTCTATATAACAACACATACCTATGTCGGAACCGTATCAACCCCATATACATAAAACATACAGTCATATCAGCAAGAGTCACAAAGACGACATGGACATACAAGCATATCAGTAAGTGTCACAAAGACCGCTACTATCCTACAACATAATCCAGTGGGTCGGTATTGGTGCTTTCGACCCACAAGCACAATGAGGAGACTCACCTTAATCCGAGATCAACCAAAACATACACGCGTTGATGCTATCAGGTTCCTCACACTGAACACATCCAAATTGTCCTTAATTAATATTTAGGACAATTTCCCATAACTCAAGGTCGAATTCATATATCCTCATAACAATTGGTAAAAGACTATTTTACCCTTCTTATACTTGGCCCAACAAAGAAAGACCCAATAATAGACCAAAAGCTATTCAGGTGTGTACGCCCAATGTACCACCCTGGTACGCCCAATGTATGACACTGAAGCCCAAAATCATCTCCAAACCTATTAATGCCTTAAGACAACATGCATAACTTCCAGATCTGATTCTTATGGGACGTCCCAAGTCATAAAGTCCCTGACTGTATGACTTTGCATGGCTTAATGGCGCCCAAACCAAAGCCCTGAATCTCTAACTTCAACAAAAGACCACTAAATCATGCATGGAAGGATAGAAGGACCAAGATCACATTTTTATGGTTCCTAATAACTTTATAATGGATAAAGTTTCCAACTTTATCCATTAGAATGGTCCAAACAACCAAAATATAGACTTCCAGTCTCAAAGGGACCAAAAGTGCATGTTTTTCAGCTTAATACATTATGTCCAAGTCTCCAACCTTCAGATCTGAATCAATATGATGTTTAGATGGATAAAGTATCCAATTTTATCCATAACAATGTCACAAACTTTCAAGATTTAAAATTTATGCATTAAAGTGACCAAAAGCTCATAATACCCAAGAGTAGTTAGATCTATCAAATGCATCATCAAGATTCAAACTTTATACTTGTAGAAGCGAGATCAATGTGAACAAAGTCTGGATCTACAAGCTACAATGCAATCAAAACATCTCCAATGAGCTCCTTATTCTCCAAGATGCACCAAGAACACTCCAAAAGTACTTAAAACACCTTCTTTTTTCTCACAAGGCTCAAACTAGGGTTAGGGTTTCAATGGAGGGTGTTGGAGAGGTCAAGGCTGAAAATGGAATCGGTTTGGGGAAGTTAAGGAGCTTAAACCATGAAAATAAGGTTTGGGCACTAATCGTGTATGCCCATCGTACTCCAGGTACGCCCAACATACTCCATGAATTCCTAGTATGACCAGCGTACTCCAGGTATGCCTAGTACGCCCAACGTACTCCAGGTATGCCTAGCTTACTCGACTAAGCCCCAAAACCTTCCTAACTTCAAACGGTCATAACTTCTTCGTTCCAACTCCGTTTTCGACGATCTTTATATCAATGGAAAGGTATTGAAAAGCTCTACAACCCTATCTAATTACTTTTAAATCAAAGCACACCGAACTAAAATCCTTAATTCATACCAAACTCATGCATCACATAATCTATGTTACCCACATCTAAATGGGTCTAAACCCTATTACCTTGAAGCCCAAGGTCTTTACTTGATCCATTTATTGTCCACAATCCCGAAATAAGAAACTTATCGAAACAAGATGTTACAAATATTCCCCAATTAAATTAGATTTCGTCCTCGAAATCATTCATTACTACTTCCTGTGACACACTAGTCGATCATGCCTGAACTTCCCGAATTCCGTTAAGAATGAAGATTCATCCATACCGAAAACCGTCTCCCAAACCTGCCATCCAAACCCCATTTTCACATAAATCACTTATCCTTATGGAAGAACGAACCTTAACACTCTACCCTCGGTCAATGAAAGAAACCCAACTGCTTTTCCTAACAAATGAAACAACTACCCTACTTTTCTTAATTGGAAGACCTTAAATCACCGTGACAACCACTCAAAGCAGGAAACTTCTCGAAAACTAGAACCCATCAATTTAAACCCCATAAATTATTCACTAGGACTATTTATAATTCATTCATTGTACCCTCCCCTAGTCCTTGACTAGGAACACCACTCAACCATGCAGAAGGAAAACTCAAAATATATTGATCTCGAATATCACCAAATTCCAAATTCTGGAAATTGTGCCTAACAACCTTAAATATAAACTTGACTTCCTGACATGTCATCGCCAACTCGTTGATCCCACGAGCATGATGATGGTCAATCTAAGAATTCTCACATTGCATCTAAATCCCTTATCAACTCAAGTGTACCTTTGCCTGACAAATCACTCGAGACCTCCATAAATAACTTCATGACTCGAGATTCCATAACTGATATCTAACATTGGTAGCAAAACTCCTGATAAACACCCCGCACGAGACCTCTTATGCACAACTATTACTCCCAACTGCCCATATGATCCAAATCAGCTGGCCACTAAGTCTTTTGACTCCCACCATGCACTAACACCCAAATATGCCAAGAAAACTAACGATTTGAGACCTACGAGTCTTAATCAAAAGACTATCGGGTCCTACCCATATGAATAATACAACCACTGGTTTCACAATACATTATGACACCTGCTAACCATTAAACAATAAGCTCACTGTACTATGTTGATCTTGTCGTCATCCCATCAATGGCCTAAACACTCACGAACAACGCCATAAAGGCCTAAAGATACCCAACCATCATTCCACTGACTTTCAGGAACCCAATCAACATCCTTCTCAATGCTAACTGAACACAACATGGGCCATACCTTTCTATCATGCACAATTCATTTCATAGCACATGCTGATACTAAAGTAAAACCAAGCGAAAACATGGTCGCCCACAACCAAAGAATGAGATAGACGGTCATACTCTTGTTCCAATTCGAAGGATATAACCCAAAGAATAACCATGCCAATAATAGTAACCAAGCGGTCTCATGTTCTCTTACTCAATTCACTTGTACTCCTCATAACCATAATCGAGGCACTACCACAATGTACACCCCCAAGGGAAGACACATAATCAACCCTGGATCTACTGCATTCTCTCATCCTCACAACCTTACCCAAAGGGTAAGGTACCAACAGATTTAACAAAATGACAAACCTCAACCGTTAACAGGAACATCCTCATGAATTATCGATACGAGATCCCCTACCTCGATTGAATTTGAACAGATCCCACCTATACGCATAGCTCGAGAAAACTTCCAAGGTGATCTATAAATGCTACCAAAACTTTAGTCATATCAATCCCACTACAAATGCCAAAATTAGATTCTACATAAATCAAAGTCACACCTGGAAAGTTGATCAAAACTGCCCTAACATCCGATCTTCCAATAACCAAGGACAATTGCCAAACTTGAGTCTGCTATAAACAAAAATTCCACACCACAATTGAGGGTAAACATACTCAACAACCAAAGAAAATATAAAATATACGGAACTTGACGATAGGTTAACGCATCCATTGAACTTCAACTGATACAACTCGAAACTTTTGAAGAACCTCCATTTTTGACGATGAACGAAATGACCAGCTGTAACATCTAAGATTTTTCAAGTTTAGTTTTGAACCCTTGAGTTTTGAGTTGGTTTCATATTGTCACACCCCTGAACCAGAACGGCGGAAACATCCGGGGGTTGGGTGACTTCATCTTGTAATATCATCACAGTGTAAATAATTGAATCAAGACAACATCATCATCATACATACATACAATAATACAACCGTCATTGTTTACATCAGTGTGTTGGATTACAAATTACATTCCAAAATAATAAGTGTATGATGATAACAAAAAATACAACAAACTCCATGTGTTCTTTGTGACCAACGAGCTTAACGATTTCCTGAGAATATAAGTTATTTTGAAAATGGTCAACATATGTAATGTTGTGAGTTCATAAACATGTTTGTATGAAAAGTTTTGTATCACTTGGTAAACACCAGAAAATCCGATATTTTCTATAAAAATGGTTTGAAAGTTTTGTGTCAAATCTTGTATTAAAGCATGTGTGTTTCTGTTTTTGAAAATGTATAAAGAGAGTATTCCAGGAAAATCCTATATTTTATGTTGTAAGTAGAAGGTAATGTATAATGTAAGTTTCCCAGAAAATCCGATATTTTCTACTTGTAAAAGTGTTGTAGTCTTAAACCCTAAGACCGTAAAATAGTGTTTGTATAGATCGTAACTGCAGAAATGTATATGTATTCCGTAAATTTTACAATGGAGTTAATTTTTATGTGAGTCGTTATAACCATGCTTAATATGACTGATCTGCCTGTCATGACGTTTTTCTGGCGTCGCTTGTTTAAGTTAAGACATTTTTCACCACAAAGTGGCCTAGTCTAGTTGTAGTGAACAACTCAGGTGCAGGGCTATCAACCATGTATAGATCTATACACAAACTCTCGCTCTCTCTCTCTCCAGGAGACTCTGGTTATAACTACAGGACTGAAGGTTATGCACCAGGTAGGTATGAATGAAAGAACGTCTCACAAGAACCTTAACTATGTGCGAATATTGTAACACACTATTTAATGTTTTAAATAATGTTTATGTGTATGTATTTAGGTTATACATACATGAATGAATGAGGCTCAATAAGCATGATATGAGTATACAAGGTCCGTCGAGCATATAGATGGGTTAACAAGGCCCAATAAACATGTAAGGAGTATACATGACCTATCAAGCATGTAAATGGGTCACTAAGGCCCAATAACATATAATGAAAGTATCAGGCCCAATAAGCATCTAAATGGGTCATTAAGGCCTAATAAACATGTAATAAATGTATCAGGCCCAATAAACATGTAAATGGACCACAAAGGCCCAATAACATGAAAATGAGTAAACAAGGCCCCCAAAAAGTGAGAACGACGTAATTAGTCCGTTTGCTATTATATTGGTTGTTTTAGCTCAGTTATTTACCAAAATGACATAAAATGCCCACTTTTTGTAAAAATGACAATCTTGGCCCATTATGCCGAAAATTTACAATTAAGGCACACTTTTGGTAAAAATGACACTTTAGGCCCATTAAGACCAAAAGTTTACTTTTAAGGGCTTATTTTGTATAAAATCACATTTTCAACCTACTTTTGATAGAAATAACATTTTTTGCCCAAATTTTATGGAAATGCCATTTTCAGCCCATTTAATCGAAAATTAACATTTTTGGCCAATGTTTGTTTAAAATACCAATTTAATCCTTAAAAAGTCAAATAATACCTTTTTAGGCCCATGAAACTGTGAGTTTCTAAATAAGACCCATTTTTGTGAATACTAACAAATTTAGCCCATTAAAACCGTGAAGGCCCAAATAGAAGCCCATTTTGTGAAAATTAACACTTTTGGCCCCTTTAAAACCATGGATATCATAAAGATTCATTTTTATCTAAAAATGATTCTTTTGGTCCTCTCCAAAACCGTGAGTTAACATAAAGACCTCGGTGTTTGTTTATTTATCAAAAATGTCCCCTTATGCGGTTTTATTTAGTTTTCAAATACCCTTAGCATGTTTAATCCTTTCAACTTCATAGTAAGTCACATAAGATGGTTTAATTTACAACCATCACCAAGTTTAGTAGATACTTTAATTTTGTGAAGATTTAGCATGTTTTCATAACATAAACACAACATATAACATGAAAACACACATATACATGCATAAATACATAGATATAACACAAAAGCAACTTGTATCCTCCCCTAAAACATAGTAAAAACTGAAAACAAGGGGGTATGAACTCACATTGATGATGAATTCGGTTTTTAAAGAGAAGATTGAAGGAGATTTCAGCCTAGAAGCTCCTTTGAGAAGATCTTCGAAAACAAGATGATTCTAGGAGCATAAACACGAGATCAATGATGTTTTGAAGGAAGATCTTAGCATAATATGGATTTATTTAACTTAAGTGTGAAGTAGCTTACCTAGTATGATGAACTTTGATGACAACTTCTTGGAACACCCACTAACTCACGGATTTTAGAAGGAAGTGGAGGAATTCTTGAAGGTTTGGAAGTGGAATGAATTTTAAATGATTTTGGTGAAGGAAGAAATGGCCTTAGGCCGAGAATCTTAAGGAGGAAAGGAGGAAGATTAGTTGGGCATTACATGGAGGGTTAAGGGATTTAACTTAGAAATATAGGATGTAACTAGCATGGATAACCTCTAGATAACAAAGAGGTGTCAAGATTTTAATTTAAACAAACTTTTTTTATACAAACCGAGAATGGGAGGAAGGAGAAAGAAATAATTCATTTTTGGGCTTGAACTTGGTTCGTGACCGAGAAACTTTAGGCCCAATGAGGTTTTTGGTGTTAAAGGCCCAAATTTTATAGACCTCAGCCCATTAGACAACTTATGGAGGGTTGCCACCAATATAGCTTTTTAAGATCCAGATAAATCTTATCTGAACCTAGGTGGACGGAATATCGAGTGTTGTGTGCTTCGGCCATGACCAAGTCTCTGAAGCCACCGTGTTTTGGTGTCCAGATCCGGTCCATGATATAAGGCTCCACCACCCTTGACTTCCAAGTTCACCCGCCACATTTTCGAGTTTCAAAGCTTCAATTTGAGCCTTTTTGATTTTCATGGACAGGTGCGAATGGATAATCATGGTCAATGATTTGACTCTTCGACCAGAATATTCTTTCCGACTTAGGGCGTCGGCTACTATGTTGGCTTTACCCGGATGATAACGAATTTCGCATTCGTAGTCATTGAGTAGCTCGACCCATCATCGTTGTCTCATGTTGAGCTCCTTCTGGTCGAATATGTGTTGTAAGATTTTGTGTTATGTAAATATAGTGCTCTTTGTACCATACAGATAATGTCTCCAGATCTTCAGAGCAAACACAACTGCTCCTAGCTCAAGATTGTGTGTGGTGTAGTTTACCTCGTGCGTCTTCAGTTATATTGAGGCATAGGCGATGACCTTACCTCGTTGCATCAGAACATAGCCGAGCCCCTGGTTGGATGCATCACAATATACTACGAAGTCTTCTATCCCTTCGGGGAGGGATAGTATCGGTGCAGTGCATAAGGCTCGCTTCAGCGTTTGAAATGCTTTTTCTTGCTTCTCTTCCCAGTCAAAGGCCACACCTTTCTGGGTCAATGTTGTAATAGGTTTCACAATTCGTGAGATGTTCTATATGAATCTGTGATAGTAGCCAGTGAGGCCTAGAAATTGACGAATTTCTGTAGGCGTCTTCGGTGCTGACCACTTCTCAATGGATTTAATTTTGGAAGGATCCACGTGGATTCCTTCTTCGCTAACCAGGTGTCCTAAGAATTCGACTCTTCGGATCCAAAATTCGCATTTAGAGAAATTCGCGTAGAGCTTCTCTGTTCATAGGGTTCCTAAGACCTGTTGCAGATGATCACTATGCTCCTCTTTACTTTGAGAGTAGATAAGTATGTCATCGATGAAGACGATGGCGAACTGATCCAAGTAAGGATGACATACCCTCTTCATTAAGTCCATGAATACCGCAGGCGCATTAGTCAATCCTAATGGAATCACTACAAAATCATAGTGTCCGTAACAAGTTTGGAAGGCTGTCTTGGGGACATACTCCTCCAACACTCGTAACTGGTGATACCCGGATCTCAGATCAATCTTTGAAAAGTAATTCTCCCCTTACAGTTGGTCGAACAAATCGTCTATGTGAGGTAGAGGGTAACAATTTTTTACCGTAAGCTTGTTGAGTTCTCTGTAGTTGATGCACATACGAAATGATTCGTCTTTCTTCTTGAGAAACAAGATTGGTGCTTCCCAGGGTGAGAAGCTTAGTCTAATAAATCCCTTGCTAAGCATTTCGTTAAGTTGACCAGATAGTTCCTGCATCTCTAATGGTGCTAGACGATAGGGCGATTTCGCTACGGGGGTAGCTCTTGGTACTAAGTCGATTCTGAACTTGACTTGTCGTTGCGGAGGTAATCCTGGTAGTTCTTCTAGAAAGATGTCAAGAAATTCGCGTACTTCCGAGCTTGAATACTTGAGATGATAAGAAGGCTCGTGTCGGGTTTGTCGCTGTAGATAATAAGAGTTTTGCTAGACGAAAGGTTAAGACGAACAACTTTCTCGTAACACATGATGTCGGCGTGATGTAGACTTAACCAATCCATGCTGATAATTACGTTGAAACTTTTAATTGAGATCGGTATGAGGTCGATTGGAAATGAATGGCTATCTAGAGTTAGAGTACATCCTATGTATATACTGCTAGTGCTCTCAGTCTTTCTGTTAGCCATTTCTACAGTGAACGGTTCTTTAAGTGTTCGTGATTTTTGCTTAAGCAAGTGACAAATTTTTTGGTTCACGAAACTCCTCTTCGCTCCACTATCAAACAGTATGCATGCATAAGAGTTATCAAGGAGAAACGTACCAGTGACCACCGTAGGGTCGGCAACTGCTTCCTTGTAGCCTATAGCCAAAAATCTTCCCACTCCACTAGCATTCCTTGCCTTAAGGCAGTTCCTTTTGTAGTGGCCCACCTCGCCACATCCGTAGCAAGACTGGTCCACACCAGCTCTGGGGACTTGGTTGATTGGCCTTGCTGGAGCTTTGTAGAAACGGGCAGTGTGCCCCTTCCCGTTGTAGTTAGAGCACTGCATTTCCCGGCAAGGTCTAGTGTGGTGGAAGTTGCATTTGTTGCACTTTGGCAAGCTTCCAGCGTACTACTTTACCGGAGTAGTAGCGACAGGTGCTATTGCAGTATGAACCGCCACGACCTGCTGCTTTTTGGTAGCTTTTTGCTTCTTCTTATCATCCCAGAACTTCCGCTTGTTATCAGCGGCTTTGGAGGGTTCTGAAAGGACTAGGGTTGTTGTTGTTGACGGGGTACGTACCCCATGGTCAATGAGTTGTTATGCCAATCGCTTGGCACTATCGAAGGTAGTGGGGTTTAAAGCCAGTACATTCCCCTAAAATGGAGGCACCAACCCCAAATATACCCCTCCACCTTCTTTTCTTCAGAAGGGACCATTCACGGACATAGTGCTACCAGATCGTTGAATCTGGCAGTGTAGGATACTATGTCGGAGCCCTTCATGGTTAGGCTCCAGATCTCCTGCTCCAACTTTTGAACTTCTCCCTAGGGGCAATATTCTTTGATCATGAGCTCCTTAAGAGCTTCTTAACCTATAGCATTTGCCACTATAAGGTATAGTGACTTGACATGGCTATTCCACCATGTCAGAGCTCGGTCTGCGAAGGTGCAGGCAGCAAATTTTACTTTTCTCCCTTCCGGACAGGAACAAATCTCAAAGATCGATTCCATCTTCTCGAACCATTGCGAGAGGGAAATGATTCCGCTAGTCCCATTGAAGGACCTGGGCTTGCAGCTGGTGAAGTCCTTGTACGAGCACTCTCTAAAGCACACTGGAACTTCGACAACAGTGGGAGGCACATAAGTTTCACTCCCACTAGTACTGGTTGATGTGAATTGTGCTAAATCTGCCGTAACGGCCGCATTTACCGCAGCTTGGATAGCCGCCAGATTATATTGCGGAGGAGGTGGTGGTGGTGTTGAAGTTGCTAGAGGATTACGCCTTGTCACTCTCTAAGGAGGCATTGCTTAACTGAAAGTTTACAAGGATTGATGATGATAGTAAGAATTAATTGTAAGTATAGTGAGAGTGATCCATGGGCTAAATCTTCGTAGTCCAACAATTGAATGAGTGTATGTTTGAAATAGAGACACAATAGTAGAGCAGGGAAACACAAGAGCAAAGATTCTCCAACAGATTAGCTAACTGTCAATATTACTGGTATTATTGATGTAACAAGTTCGGGATAATGACCTAACAGAAGGTCTTACATCAAACCATAAGGGAAAATGTTGACAGCTTGGAAGTCTAGTTATAGTGTTCGAAAGATAAGGAATATTTTATAGAACACTGCTACTTAGAGCATAAATAAGAAAGTCTATTCCTTAACCCAAAAGAAAGAATGAGTCAGACATCTTCTACCGACGACGGGTACTCCTCGGGCAAACCCTCAGATCTTCCAATTGACGAACTATGTCTTGAAGATGTCGCTCATGAGCTCTCTGCCGCACTCGAAGCTCTATAACTTTAGCTTGGGATGCAGCTAGTTCCTGCTGCAGAGCCTCATTGGCTCTCCTAGTCCTTTCCACAACTTCTTTAAGATGGATTATTCGGATCGTGTTAACACCTGAATTGGCGTTAATTAGCATGACTTGGTTGATAGCTGCCCGACCTTGTTCAACATTCCGAGAAATCCTACGGACCATGATGGGTAAAGGTTGATCTTGTTCATGACTCCAACGATTCAAGTTTGTCGCCCACAAGGGTGTGGTGCCTTGAAATGCTGGTTGGGGATTGAGATTTGGGATTTGAGCCTCTTGAGGTAGGTTGTTGAATTCTGGCTCAGTGTCAGAACCATCCGAAAATCCTTCTGCGAGGTGATCATTCAAATAAATTGGTTGATCCTTTTTTGGCTCTGCTTTAAGCTATCCAACATTGCCTTCGTTTGGGAAGTATGGGTCGCCAGGAGGATGGAATCCAGCTGTCACACCCCAAAACCAAGAACGGTGGAAACGTTCTGGGGCGGAGGACGTCATGTAAAGTATCACAACACAGTAAATGTAAATAAGCAAACAACATCATCCATTGCATTAAATATATAATTTTAATACAAGCGTGTTCTGTACAGTTTTAGACACCAAAAATATAATGTGAATCAAAATAATATGAGGAGTCTTGAATGCCTTCCATCTTCTCAAAAGCTGGCATCGGTACCTGTCTACTGATGACCTGAGAATAGAAGTTATTTTGAAAGAGTTTATCAGCATTAAGCTGGTGAATTCATAAGTGTTTTAGTGTCGGTGTTTGTTATTAAAAACGTTTGAACCTGTCGCAAGTATAAGTTGTAAAATGTATGTAAGTGTTTGTAAAAGTTTGAATCTCTAAGAAAAACCTATATTTTCTATTAAAGTAGCCTTCTACCCAGGGCTTAACTGTTTTGTATGCTCGTTTGATGTAAAAGTGTGTAATTTCCCAAGTGTAACTATCTTTTAACAAAATATAGTTTGTACATTAAAGTTTAAGTGAGGTTATCACTAAAAATGTAATGGGTAAATCATTGTAGTACTGTAGTTTTGTATTATAGGAACTACTGCTGTACTAACTACCTTAAACCGGATTTATATTAAGGTATAATGTGATAATTGCACCATACTATCGACTGATAACAACGACATAAAGAACGGTCGTAATAACGGAATGACATTTGGCACCCGCAGACTTGCAGGTCCGGCTGTAGCTAGCAGCAAGGTGTAGGATAGTCAATCCAGTATAGATCTATACGCAAACTCAACGCTCTCCCTCCAAGAGAATTCTGGCTACAACTCGGGCCATGACATTTAAGGCATGCTCCGATACAGTGGATCACAATTGTTATCGTATTCTTGTATATGTAATGAAATGTTTATCGTTCTAGTATAGTTGTATATGTTCTCATAGTATAGTTGTATATATTCTCTTCCTAGTATAGCCTCATCAATGAACTGACTCATTGATCTAGCAGTTGTAACTGTGTTACCCCGATGGTAACTTACTAATGGTGGGTCTAGTACATATGAATATGGAAGTACTTTTATGTCTATATATGTATATTTGATATATAATTAATATGGAAACGACCTTCGGATGGTCACCCGAAATTCCACCAGACCACATCCAAATCGAGGAAAAGGAAATAGGGCAGGTGGCTTTCCTAAGCCCTTTAAACATTATTTATACATCTATACATATATGGGCATGCAATTTATAAGTAGTAAAACAAAGTTTAAATAAAAGCATTTGATAAGTAAAAGAGTTTGTAAAACATTTTTAAGTAAAACAGTTTGAACAGTGATAAAATCATTGGTTTCCTAGTTATTAATCACATGTGATTAATGCAATCACATGTGATTGAAGCAATAACTATAAGTATTTAACTTGTATTCCCCCCATAAAGTAGTTAAACATTTAAAATTATTTCAAAGGTTGATTTAAGGGGTATGAACTCACTTGAAAGTTTTAAGATAGCGAGATGGAAAACCGGGCAGAGTTTCGTCTTGGGAAACGGATTTTTTTTTCTCGGGATTCTTGGGAGTAAAATCGACCCTCGGGACTTGAGCAAAAAGATCAGAGCTTCGGGTTTGAACGGGCACAGAAATCGAGGCAAGATCGTGAGAGAAAGAGAGAGAATGAGCAAAATTTTCGGAAAGCCTCGCATCCCTTTTATAGGGGTGCTGAACCGCCTCATTACGCTGGGCGTACGGGGGTACGCAGCGCGTACTGGGGCGTCATCGCTTACGTACTTCGGATGGGACGGGTCGGATGGGGTGGGTCGGATGGGACGGGTCGGTAGCTTCGCATAGGGCGACGTGGACGATCCGAGGCCCTTGATTCGAGTACGCGGGGCGTACGAGGGTACGCAGGGCGTACTCCGGTCCTATCTGCTGACTCCCCTTCGGATTTTACCAAGAATTTATATTTAAATTTATATTTATTTTAAATAAACTTCTAAAATTCATATCTCCTTCATACGAACTCCATTTTTGACGTTCTTTATATCCACGCGTAGGTGAGACTACACTCTACAATTTTCGTTTAGACTCCATTGGAAAATTCCGAAATTATTTTTATTATTTATTTATTAAAATGACATGATTAAGGAATTTCTTAAAAAATTCATAACTTCTTTATCTGACGTCGGTTTTTGCTAGACTTTTTACCGCTGAACCACCATTGACGAGACCTTCAATTCTCGTTGAGGTCATTCCGGCCAAAAGTCGCTCGATCTCCGATTCGAGTTTTTAGTTGTCTGTTGCTAAGCCAAACTTGGAAAAATCATAACTTCAATATACGAAGTCGGATTTGGGCGTTCTTTTTACGTATGATCATGGTTTAATGACATTTAAACATAGAAGAATTTAAATAGAAACTTTTTGGACATTTTATTATCAAAGTTAACTTTATTAACTCAAAAGTGGTTACAATACTTGACTTTTTAGGTCACTACAAAGAGTTGAAATATCGGGTTGTAACAATCCAGCCATGATATCTACTCAAGAAAAGGGGAATAAGAATCTAATATAAATACACATACTACTTTAGATAATTATAAGATGATCCTTACCAGTTACTTCAATACTTGCATAGTGCATACCAATGATATGAAATCCAAACAGGATAGACCTTCGAATAAGTAACCCTAACTCCAAATCCACAACCAAACAAGGAACATGAAGTAAAGCAAAGATCACCGATTTTAAGTCTATGACACTTTAATCACATATAACGTAAGCGTACCCACAACTATTGACCTACTAGTAAAGACCTTTTTAGTTCTCAAATAAGTAAATATAGTAACACAAAATACTCCTATAGTATTTTAGGTTTATGTTCTATTCTAATGTTCTCATTGTAGTAGTGTTGGTAAGTTTTTAGACTTGTTGCAACTTCACAACCATTCTTGGGCATATGTTAATCACTTCTCAGATCAACATAGTTGATCAGACTATGTCATTCCTAGAACCGAGCATACATCCCCGAGTCTACTCGTGATATTCAACAATTGTAATACTTATGTTATGTCCTAGTGACACTGATTTTAGTATGAATGCAAGTATGTATACTTGGTTAAATATTTTATTATTTAAAAGTATAAACTCTTGGTTAGAGTATTTTAATCCCGTTGTGTTTATAGTTTGTATATCTTTTATGGGTTGATATACTCAATTAACTATAAACAGTGCTCTGATACCAATCCGTCACACCCCAAAACCGGAACGGCGGAAACGTTCTGGGGCGGAAGACGTCATGTACAATATCACAACTAAAGCATAATAGTAAACAAGCAACAGCATCATCCATTGCATTAATAATGTAATTTAATACAAGTGTGTTATGTATATTTTAAGACACCAAAAATATGAATCAAAATAAGAGACGAGTCTTGAACGTGCTCCATCTTCTCAAAACCTGGCATCGATACCTATCTACTGATGACCTGAGAATACAAGTTATTTTGAAAGAGTTTATCAGCTTTAAAGCTGGTGAGTTCATAAGCATTTTAGTGTCATTGTTTGTATGAAAATGTTTGTAAGTGTTTGATGTAAAGCTTTGTAGTAAATGTTTGTATCTCCTAGAAAATCCTATATTTTTTTTACTAAAAGTAGCCTTCTATCAAGGCATCAAATGTTTTGTATACTTGTTTCTTGTAAAAGTGTATTTTTCCCAAGTGTGACTATCATTAAAAAAATATAGTTTTTACATTACCGTTTATGTGAGAAGATCACAATGTGAATGAAATGGGAAAATAATAAAGTACTGTAGTGTTGTATTATAGTAACTACTATTGTACTAACTGTTGGATTAGTGTCTAAGTCCATAACTATTTTAGTATGTACTTGACCCGATGGTGCATGGTCCTTTTGGGTTGCCTTCACCAAAGCAACTTGATTGGAGAAATAAATAGAGAGAGAGGTTATTATGATTTATTAATATGTTATAAGAATAATATATTAAAGGAGAAATCATATTTGTTTAATTAATATTGGTCAATAATTAATTAGGAATTAATTTGTGATCAAGTGTAATTAATTAAACTAGAGGGGCTAAATTGTAATTATGTGATAGTTACAAAATAAGGTAAGGATTATCTTATTAATGGGTTGGACGAATCTAAGGTGATAAGGCCTTAGAATTTGACTAGGATAAGGGTTTCTAAGACTTATCTTATGGTTACTTGGTGGGCAAGCAACTAGATAAGGATAAGGACTAAAACCCTAATCTTTACACCTATATAAACCCCCTAAGGCTCATGAATTCGGGTATCCCCTCCTAAGAGGTCCTAGAGACGAATTCTTATACCTCTCCTCTCTATTTATAACTTCTCCATTTGCTCTTGGTGTTTGTAAGCCATTAGAGGAGTGACACTTGTGACTCTAAGCCTTCCAAAGTCAATACAAGGAGAATTGGGATTGTTATTGCTACATAACAATCAAGGTATGTTCTTAAACCCATTTATATGTTAATATCGATTTCATATACTAGAATTAGGGTTTATAGTCTTGGATTCAAAGCATGTGCAATAGAGAAACTTAGATCCAAGCTTTAGGGTTTGCATGAGCACATAGGATGTTATTATGACCAAAACCCATTAGTGGTATAAAATCCTAGCTTAGTTTCAATTGTATTGATGCATTACATGTTCAAAAAATTCATTTTTTGGTGTTTTGGAGGCTGGACTCGCCGAGTCCATGCAGACTCGACGAGTCCAAGCCTGATTCGACGAGTCAACTCGTCAGAAGGAGGGAATCTCGGGTTTTCTTGTTGTTTTTGCTTATGGATAGTTACCTTATCATGTTAGATCAATATTAATCCGATTATATGATATATTTGACTATAATTTTGATCTAATTGAAGATATTTATTTATTAATAAGATAATTGTTTCCTTATGTGATAATTGATTAATTATTTTGAGTAAATTGATAAATTGTTTTGCAAGAAATCATTAAATAAATCAAATATGGATAATTATGTGATTAAATGTTAATTTGAATTATTTGTTATTTGATCCTTGTTGTTATGAAAAGTTTCATATTTCCCCCCTTAGGTTTTATAGTTTAAATTTGAACCCAAAAGTTTTGTAGTTTTGAAATTTAAATAGTTGAAACCCTTGTTGGATAAGGTGTCTAAGTCCATAACTATTTCTGGTATGTACTTGACCCAACCCGGCATGGTCCATTTGGGTTGCATGGCACCGTGCAATTCGATAGACTAAATGAGAGAAATAACACTTGGAGATTATTAATATATTATAAGTTCTAATATATTAATAATATTATTTGATTAGTTTGATCAAGAATTAATTTAGAATTAATTATGTGATCAAAAGATAACTAATTAAATATATGGGTTGATTATGTAAATCATCCACATCTTGTATAGTGGGCTAAGAGGCTCCATGGATTATCAAGTTGGGTTCCACCCATAGGATGCTCCATGGGAGTTACAAACCCATGGGTCATGGAAATGAAGAGTCATGACACATTAGGGTTTAACCCTAGATGTGTCAACACTATATAAGAAACATGTTCTCCACCTAAAATCGGCTACACTAAGAAACAAGAGGGCTTGGCCGATTTTTGAGAAGTGTGTGTTCTCTCATAAGTTCTTCCAAGAGCATTTGGTGTTGTGTGAAGCATTTGAGGCATCACACTTGGGGTGCTAGGCTCACAAGGTTTCAAGGAACACAAACAACAACAAGGTAAGTTATTCTATCTATACTTTAAGTTAAAATTGTTCCCCATGTATGCTAGATAGGAATATAACCATGGAATTCAACTTTGCATGATAATTAGACAAACATAGATCCAAGGTTATTAGGGTTGCATGTACACTTAGGAAGTGTTAGAATGCTCAAAACCCATCAGTGGTATCAGAGCCTAGGCTTGTTTGTTTTTTTATTTATGCTTAAAAGTTGAAAAAAGTCGAAAATCTTGCTGTCTACGAATGGAATCGTTGAGTCCATAAGAGGGACTCGTCGAGTTCATGTGTATCTTCAACCAACTCGGTGAGTAAGTTCATGCACTCGGCGAGTAGGGTCGACTGATTGCAGAATTTCGATTTAGTTGCTGGAAATGAATTAGAAACATTACCCTAAACTTTTTGGTACTTGAAAAACTTGTTTTAGATGGTGTAATGTCTTTGATAATTCATTTACAACAACTAGTTATCAAAATTACAAAGTTTTAAGTGTAATTTTTGATTTATGAATAAGTTCATATTCATGTTCTTGTTCTTATGATGTTTTAGATGATCATAGGAATTATTTGTAACCTATGTGGTAGATTAATTCTTGATCATAATGTGTTTTAATGGAGTCCATAACTTGTCCTCAAGTTATGGAAAACCAAGAGTCACACTTGAATTAAAACCATTAAAACAAACACAAGAGTTAGAAAAAATGAAGAGTCTTCATTTTATTACTCTATTAAACTCATAAGTTACAAGAAATGAAAAGTTTTGAAAGTTACAAAACTTGCCCTCAAGTTTTGGAACAAGTAAAGTTAAGTTAAAACTTTAAGTTCCAACCCCTAGAATTTTAAAAGTTAAAATTCAACCCTTATACTTATATTATGATGATTTAATAATTATATATATATATATATGTATAAGAATAAAGTCGTCTTACCGCTAGTACGCCTCATTCACGAAGCCGATCTATAAGGTGGGTATAAGGTTGTTGCCTATAAAATGGTGACTTAATGGGTGTCTACTCTCACCCACCGCTTGCTTGACTGGTGGAGGGTTGTTAGCCGAACGGGTAAGACAAGGACTTATAAACTCTCATTCAAAGTATGATGTATATTGTAAAGTAACTAAATGTTTTATTAAATTCCCAATCTTAGTTACTTTAGGAAAATGTGAATAAGGTGCTAATCCATGAAATTACACTTTACACTTTGTCTAAGTCGTTGGTGGAGCGTGTGTGGTTAACCGGCACACTAACTTGGACTTAACAAGGTAGGTAAAGGGTGACTTAAGGTTTATTATAGTATCGGTGGAGCGTGTGTGGTTTACCAGCACATCGATTGAGTGATAAACTTTAAGGGTACCAAGTGATTTGCATGGTTACTTCACACCTCGTTTTGTGATCCTCGGTATCCCAGTCACAAAACTTGGAGGGCACTCTCGAGATTGAAACATGCCTTTGAAATGTTCATTGAATCTCAAAGAATCTAGGAATTTCTAAAAAACCAATAAAAACCTAATATCTAATATTTTGGTTTTCGTGGTGGAAATTGGTGAATCGTCATTCACCTACCTTTCAAATATGGTATAGCTTAGATTACGGCATACCTCTTCTAAGTTATATTATATTGTGATTGGATCCTAGCCTTAATATTACATTTGGGTGTTTTATTAAGGACTCTCTTAAATCTATACTAAACTTGTTCTCCTCTTTCAGATGTCTTCAAATAATGCTTCTGGCTCGAATCCTAATGGCTCCTTTACTCTTATGAGTTTGTGTGGGAAAGTCACCTTTGATGGATCCAACTTCAATGAATGGATCAGAAACATCAGGATGATTACCCGCTACGAGGACAAAGAATATGTCCTTGACAAGGAGCTTAAGGAGATTGATGAGACCACTGCAACTCCTCAGGAGATCGCTGACTTTCAGGCACATGAAAGGGATGCTACGAAAGTAGCATGCATCATGATGGCCACAATGACAGCAGAACTCCAAAAGTCCTATGAGGATTTCTACCCTTATGAAATGCACCAAGATTTGATGGAAAGATACCATCAAAGTGCACGACAAGAGAGGTACGAAATCATCTGCTCCATGATAACAACCATGATGAAGGACGGGGATTCCGTCACGAGCCACATGCAGAAAATGCAAAGGTATGTGGATCGATTGCTGAAACTTAATGTGAACCTCCTTGAGGAGCTAGCAATAGATATAATTTTGCGCTCCTTACCATCGTGCTATGATCAATTCCGCATGACATATCACATGAATAAGGAAGAGGTCACTCTCAGCAAACTTCAGGGACTTCTCAAGACTGCAGAAACAGGTCTTAAGGGGAAGTCGGTTGCTATCACTCCTACTCCAAACTCAACTCCGGTTTTGGCAATCGGGAAAAGTCGAGGGAGGAAGAGAAAGAGATCTTTGAAGGGTACCAAGGCTCGGACCCTTGATGGCTCTTCTTCAAGTGGAACCAAGAAAGGTTTCATTACTCCTTCTTCTGACCCAAAAGAGGCTGAATGCTTCTATTGCCATGAAAAAGCTCATTGGAAGCGGAACTGCCCAAAGTACCAGCAGGATGTGAAGGATGGGAAAGTCAAACCCAACCATGCAGGTATTTACACTATCATTTCTAATAACTCACCCCATTCGAAATCTTGGGTCCTTGATACCGGTTGTGGTATTCATATTTGTTGTGACTTGCAGGGACTAAGAAGAAGTGAGGATGTGGAGCAAGGAAGAATAAACTTGATCATGGGGAACAGGAAAGCTTCACCTGTCACCAAGATTGGAGTTTATACTTTATCGCTAAGTAGTGGGTTTAGTTTAGATTTGAATAAGTGTTGTTACTCGCCAGGAATGGCAAGAAATATTATTTCCTTTCATGCTTTGTACAAACAAGGGTTTACCTTTTCGTTTAATAATGAAGTTGGTTCTATTGATGCTTTCTTTAATAATGTTCTTTATTTTAAAGCATTACCTTGTGATGGTGTGTATGAAGCTGTGTCTGTTGTAGATAACTTAGGAAATAATGTTTTGTGTATTGATTCTACTAATAATAATAACTTGGATAAAGCATCATTATGGCATTGTCGTCTTGGACATATAAGCAAGAAACGCATAGGCCAACTCCAAAAGGATGGAGTCTTGGAGTCGTTTGATCTAAAGTCAAATGATAGTTGCGAATCATGCTTACTTGGAAAAATGACAAAGTCACCCTTCACAGGCTCGTGTGAAAGGGGTGAAGGTTTGTTGGACCTTATACACACGGATGTGTGTGGACCATTCAAACATGCCACAAGGGATGATAATCGTTATTATTTGACTTTTACTGATGATTATAGTAGATATGGATATGTCTACTTAATCAAGCATAAGTCAGAGACTTTCGAGAAGTTTAAGGAATTTAAACAGGAAGTCGAGAATCAATTGGGCAGGAACATTAAGATGCTTCGATCCGATCGGGGTGGTGAGTATCTTAGTTCAGAGTTTCTCGACTATCTAAGGGAATGTGGGATTGTCTCACAATTGACACCTCCCAGGACACCGCAATTGAATGGTGTGGCTGAGAGGCGTAATCGAACCTTGTTGGACATGGTTCGTTCCATGATGAGTCGAGCTTCGCTACCAATCTCATTCTGGGGGTATGCCTTAGAGACTGCCGCCCATATCCTTAATCTAGTCCCTACAAAGAAAGTTGCCAAAACTCCTCACGAGATGTGGACTGGTAAAGTACCTAAACTAGACCACATCAAGATTTGGGGTTGCGAGGCTTTCGTGAGACGCGAGACTCATGATAAGCTCGAACCTCGAAGCGAGAGGTGTATTTTCATCGGCTACCCACAGCAATCCTTTGGTTACCTCTTCTACAGACCTAGTGACAATGTGGTATTTGTAGCAAGAAGAGGAGTCTTTCGAGAAAGAGAGTTTATAAGCCAAGGAGACAGTGGGAGGCAAATTGATCTTGAAGAAATTCAAGAGTCAAGTGGTGATGGAACTTCAAACTCTAGCCCTCAACTTGAGGAGGAAACTCCTGTTGAGCCAATTAACGAATCTGTGCCTCTGAGGCGTTCCACAAGAGTTAGGAGTGCACCTGAGCATTACTATGGATTCCATATTACTGCAGAAGGTGAGACACTTATTAGTGATGGAACACTAGTAAGTCAAGATGACCCTAACAGCTACGAGGAAGCCATGGCAGGCCCCGAGTCTGCTAAATGGAAAGAGGCTATGGATAGCGAGATACAATCCATGCATGACAATCAAGTTTGGAACTTGGTTGAAAATCTACCAGGTCGTAAGACAGTGGGGTGCAAATGGGTCTTCAAGAAGAAGACCAACATGGATGGTAAAGTACACACTTATAAGGCTAGACTGGTTGCAAAGGGCTTCTCTCAAATTCCTGGAGTGGATTATGATGAGACCTTTTCTCCGGTAGCCAAGATTAAGTCTATTCGGGTTCTGTTAGCCATAACCGCATTTCATGACTATGAAATTTGGCAAATGGATGTCAAAACCGCTTTCCTTAATGGAAAGTTGGCTGAAGATGTTTACATGAATCAGCCAGAGGGTTTTGTCAGCAACAAGTACCCCAATAGAGTGTGTAAGCTTGAGAAATCCATTTATGGGTTAAAGCAAGCACCTCGCAGATGGAATCTTTGCTTTGATGAAAAGGTCAAGGAATTTGGCTTTTCTAGGAGTGAAGATGAATCTTGTGTGTATGTCAAGGCTAGTGGGAGTATAGTTAGCTTCTTGGTATTGTATGTGGATGACATACTACTCATAGGAAACGACATTCCAACCCTGCAGGAAGTAAAGTCCTGGCTTGGAAAGTGTTTCGCTATGAAGGATCTTGGTGAAGCTGCCTATATTTTAGGGATAAGGATCTTGAGAGATCGGAGTAAAAGACTAATTGGACTTAGTCAAAATACCTACTTGGATAAGGTGCTGAAGAGATTCAGCATGCAGGACTCCAAGAAAGGAGAATTGCCCATCCAGAGTAACGCCAAACTGAGTAAGACACAAAGCCCTAGCACTGAGGCTGAGATAGCACAAATGAGTCGAGTACCTTATGCTTCGGCTGTAGGATCGATCATGTATGCTATGATGTGTACCCGACCTGATGTAGCTTTTGCCCTGAGCATGGTTAGCAGGTTTCAGGGGAACCCTGGCAAGGCACACTGGACTGCGGTAAAGAATATTCTCAAGTACCTACGAAGGACTAAGGACTGGGTCCTTACCCTCGGTGGGAGTGATGACTTGAGAGTTTTAGGATATAGTGATGCTAGCTTCCAGACTGATAGGGATAATTTCCGCTCTCAGTCGGGCTGGGTCTTTACCCTAAATGGAGGAGCAATTTCTTGGAAGAGTTCCAAGCAAGAGACAGTGGCAGATTCTACTTGTGAATCAGAGTATATTACAGCTAGCGAGGCGGCAAAGGAGGCGTTATGGCTGAGGAACTTCATTGGAGACCTTGGAGTTGTACCAGCTATTAAAGAGCCAATGGAAATTTTCTGTGATAGTGAAAGTGCTGTTGCCTTAGCCAAGGAACCAAGGGATCACGGGAGATCCAGACACATCGACAGAAAATACCATTTCATCAGACATCGGATCGAAGAAGGACTCCTCGTGGCAAAGAGGGTATCATCAGATGAGAATCCGGCAGATCCCCTCACGAAGGGACTGACTCGGGTTAAGCATCTCCAGCATGCTCGGAGCATAGGGCTGAAGGATGATATTAGATTTAGTAGTTAGATAACCTCAAAATTTGTAAAGTGTAATTGACATATGATGATGAATAAAAGTGTTTTATTTATGAGTAAAGTGTTGCTATCTCTTGTCGATCATTTACTATATTTTTTTGCATGTTTTGACTTCCAGAATAATTTTTGTTTGGTATAACATATTATTCAAACCTCCACAGTCGGTCATATGTCGGAAGTAGATATGAATCAAGACTGTCATGTTTGGTTGTAGAGGTCTTGGACAAGGCTACAACAATCATGAGTGCTCATAAGTTCCGAGCATTGGACTCAACCCACGCTCACTGGAATCACTTCATGGAATTCTATCTCGAGTGATCGTGAGACGGTAATATCGTATAAGTCTTCAAACCTAGAGATATGATTTGTTACTTACAAGTTGGTTATGCATTGATTGTACGAAAAACGCATTGGTAACTCGATGTTATAAATCGCGTTCTTGTGTGTAATTCAATGAGTGGTAGAACAAACATATGAGTCGAAGTTTATCTGTTCCTTCTTGGATTAGAAGCTGATATCTGGGCCCCTCGATGACTTTGTTTTGACCTATGTACCGGGCCCGGTCAGAACTAAATTGATGTGTTCAATGAAGTTCTTTGTCAAACAAATCGGAAATCGGGAAACAAACTGTTGGACAATAAGTAAGACATTGTTCCGTGTATTTGTCCGACTGATATCTAGAACAGAGGATTATATGATCACTTATCTTAAATGGCGTACCATCATCTTCTCAGTTCCGAGAAACCTTGTAAAGAGCTATGATTGCCGATCGGTTCCTGAAGTCATACTTGCAGTAATAGTTATTAGACTTATCCAAGTGGGAGACTGTTGGATAAGGTGTCTAAGTCCATAACTATTTCTGGTATGTACTTGACCCAACCCGGCATGGTCCATTTGGGTTGCATGGCACCGTGCAATTCGATAGACTAAATGAGAGAAATAACACTTGGAGATTATTAATATATTATAAGTTCTAATATATTAATAATATTATTTGATTAGTTTGATCAAGAATTAATTTAGAATTAATTATGTGATCAAAAGATAACTAATTAAATATATGGGTTGA
Source organism: Lactuca saligna (assembly GCF_052625555.1). Classification (NCBI taxonomy): domain Eukaryota; kingdom Viridiplantae; phylum Streptophyta; class Magnoliopsida; order Asterales; family Asteraceae; genus Lactuca; species Lactuca saligna. The sequence goes on along the minus strand of NC_136417.1, from coordinate 186,717,489 downwards.
TTATGTAAATCATCCATATCTTGTATAGTGGGCTAAGAGGCTCCATGGATTATCAAGTTGGGTTCCACCCATAGGATGCTCCATGGGAGTTACAAACCCATGGGTCATGGAAATGAAGAGTCATGACACATTAGGGTTTAACCCTAGATGTGTCAACACTATATAAGAAACATGTTCTCCACCTAAAATCGGCTACACTAAGAAACAAGAGGGCTTGGCCGATTTTTGAGAAGTGTGTGTTCTCTCATAAGTTCTTCCAAGAGCATTTGGTGTTGTGTGAAGCATTTGAGGCATCACACTTGGGGTGCTAGGCTCACAAGGTTTCAAGGAACACAAACAACAACAAGGTAAGTTATTCTATCTATACTTTAAGTTAAAATTGTTCCCCATGTATGCTAGATAGGAATATAACCTTGGAATTCAACTTTGCATGATAATTAGACAAACATAGATCCAAGGTTATTAGGGTTGCATGTACACTTAGGAAGTGTTAGAATGCTCAAAACCCATCAACCCTAATGTTTTGAAAACGTTTTCAAAACTTGCCCTCAAGTTTTGGAATTTAAATTTTAATTAATAGTTTAATTTTGATGTATATTCAAATTCTAAACCCTAATGTTTTGAAATGTTTCAAAACTTGCCCTCAAGTTTTGGAATTTAAAAGTTGATTAAAATTTTATTTGGAATGTTAAATTCTAAAACTCTAGTAATGTTTTGAAAAGTTCAATTCACACCCTTATGGTTTTATTAATTAATTAAGATGTATAATTAAAGGAGGTTTAATAAATCCATAAAAGCTTAGGTTTACAATTTAATTGAATTAGAAGTATAAATGTTAAATTTGACCACCTAGTATTTTAAAAGTATAAAATACACCCTATACTATATACAACATTAAAATTCTAACATTATATATATATGTATGAGTAAAAGTCAGTATTACCGTTGGTAGGCCTCATTCACGAATCTGGTCTATACGGGGTGTTTAAGGAAATTGCCTATAAAATGGCGATTGAATGGGTATCCACTCTTACCCACCGCACTCTTGACTAGTGGAGGGTCGTTAGCCGAACGGGTAGGATAGGAAGAAACCTTCCATTATAAGTATAATGAAATACAAAGTAACTAAATGTTTTTCAAATTCCCAATCTTAGTTACTTAGGCAAAAGTGAATTGATGCAATTCCATGAAATTACACTTTGTGCCCTTGCGAAGACGTTAGTGGAGCGTGTGTGGTTTACCGGCACACTAAATGGTTCTAAGCAAAGGTAGCAAAGGGTGACTCAATGTTTGTCATAGTTGGGTGGAGCGTGTGTGGTTTACCGGCACATCGAATAGGTGATTGTAACATGTGAGGGCACCATGTAAGTTTGCATGGTTATTCACACCCGCTTTGTGATCCTCGGCATCCCAGTCACAAACAAGAGGGGCATATCGAGATTTAAACATGCCATTGAAATGTTCAATGAATCTCAAAGGATCTAGGAGTTTTCATAGATTTAAAACTTAAATTTCTTTTTTGTTTTTCATGGTGGAAATTAGTGAATCATCATTCACTTACCTTCAAATATTCTGCAACTAGATTACGGCATCCCTTTTCTAGGTTGTAGCGTATTGGGTTGGGTCCTAGCCTTAGTATCTCATTTGGGTGATTTACTAAGGACTCAATCGATCAACTAACTTGAATTCGTTTTCTCCCGTTTTGTAGATGTCAAAGTTCGACAACTATGGTCTTCTCAAATCCCGTGGAACAAGCATTCCACATGAAGATGATATTCCATGATTCGATCGAGGAACAAGAAATCATGCTTCACTTCCTCCTCCTCCTCCTCCTATTGTTCTCCCTAACCCACAAGATCGAAGAATTGAAAGGTTCAATATCACAAAAGCCCTATTGGAAATGAAACATGAAGATGGTAAGCCCGTGTATGCCCACGTTCTAGGAATGAAATCACACATTGATAGGTTGATAATGTTGGGTGTGTCATTCCCGAATGAGTTGGCTGTAAATTGGGTTTTGCAGTCACTTCTTGAATCATATAATGAGTTCAAAAGAAAGTATTATATGATGGATCATGACGATAACCTCATTGACCTAACTTACATGCTCATTGTTGCTGAATCAGAAATGATTTGGCGAAGCAATGGAGCGTATTTGTTGGGAAAGTCAACCGACCATGCTTCTGAGGGCGTTCTAAGAGAAGCGACCTGCGTTTGCTGCCAAGAGAAAGGGCGTTGGATAGAAGTCTGCCCCAAGAGCCTGAAAATTCCAAAGATGGGAGAGTCAAAGAGTATGACTGCGCTTCAGGTAAAATCCACTATCTAACTTCGTTAAGTTCCTATTCATTGATTCAAATACATGATGTGATAATATTGCATTTTAATGTTTTGCAGGATCGGTGAAAAGAAAGGAAGCTTGGTGAAAGAGCAAGATGAATCTAATCACAAGAAATGGATCTTGATCGCATGGACTTGTAGATTCGATTTTGAGCTTAGATAGTTATAATAGAGTTGTTAGAAATTTTCATTTTGAAATACATAGTTTTTAATGGATTTTGGATTGTAAGGAAAAATGTTTTCCGTTGCTTTTATACATAAAATAAATTTAGGTTTGACTTATTTATTTGTTTACTTCCTTGCAATGAAATCGTTATGAAAATTGATGTTTGAATATTTTTTCAACAAATGGATATGATTCTTATGGAAAAAGTCGAGAATTTACCAAATAGGGAGAGTTTCTCATCACCTAAATTTCAATTGGATAGAAATTTGGAATCACGCAACTTGGTTGCATGATAAATGAGAAATTTCATATTTTTGAAATTAGACTAATTCATTGACAAAGTGTTAAGTGAAAGGACTAGGAGATCGAGCACACAAAGTTGTGTGTTGATCAAGACCACCATAAGAGTAACAAAGATATTCGTCATAATTTACTAAAGGTTTAGTAAATATGATTATACTCATAAGATTAAGTGTAATTCTGAATTGATTGAAAAAAATTTAAATCAAAAGCAAAACGAATAAAAATCAAGTAGGCAGAAAGATAAAAGTTTCTCCATTCTAAGAAGAAAGGAGAGCACCTTTTATGCTTTATGATAGATCTTAATGATTAAGAACCATATCTCAATTGATCCTCTAAGTGAGTCTCAGTACGATTGTATGTTTAAGAAGAGGAATCAAGAATTGAAGAAATGGTTAAATCAAAAGGTCAATCATACTTCATTCCAATAACAAGTCTTAAAGTTAAGATTGTGACAACGAGTGAAAAGTATTAAGAAGGTTTATAACATTCATCAAATGTGGAAAGTTGTGATGTCTTGGATAAGACAAAGGCCAACTAGGACCAATTTATGAAGTGTTTTGATAAAAGCTACACTAACTCTTGAATATTTGTTTTGTCAAGAAATGGTCATTGACAAGAGAATATTATATGTCAAGGAGTCAGTGGGAGTCTTAATGATCTTGAAAGGTTTAAAGAACAAATCAAATAAACCTTATCGATCACCACTAGCACACGAGTTGAGGTTTACAACCTATCGTGTTGACAATATTTTGATTATGTGTTGTTCCAATTGAGTTAATTATGCATGTGAGTCCTATGAGTTCTCATTTTGAACGCATAAAAGGCAAAGCACCTTAGTCAATGGAAGGTACATTGATAGGAAAAGGTGAGCTGCTTAACTACTTGTAAGACGTGGTGGGCGGCTGTGCTACCATAAGGCAAGAAATCAAGATTAAGAAAGTTTGGTCCATATGAGTTTGAATTTTTCGTAAAATCTGGTTTTGAAAAATTCACATGGATAAGAGCAAATACACCATTTAAATCTAGGTGTCATAAGATTTCCTCCTTCATGAAAATGATTGTGAGAAAATGCTTTCACTAAGAAAGATTTTAATAAGATACTGATTGTAAAGTTGCATTCTCAAATTCGATTATGGTCACGGTATCCCTTTCCATAATTTGAATTGTGAGGTTTGGCAATTAGTCTTAATTGTTTAGACACACATATGAACTATCTAAGGCAAAGGTGTATAAGTTTGAGAAGCCTTGATAAAAGATTATCAAAGCATTAAGTATTGGAAACATGGACTTAAGAAATTCGATAGGTATTGTTTTTCTGAAAGTTAAGATGTTTATGAATACATGTCGAAGCTAGTGAGAGCATAAGTGTTATGTTTTATAATAATCATCATGATAGTGGGAGCATAAATGTTATGATTGTATGATTATTAAGGAAAGTATTGCAAGTTGGCAATATTAATTATAGAAAACAAGAGTCATTCTTTGCAAAGTTGTAAGGATGGAATAGTTGTTTTGCTATAATTAAGGGAGAGAATATTATGCTTCATTTCAAATCTAAAGGCTTAGGTTGAGAAATGTTAATAAATTTAGTCAAAGGTACATAGTGTGTTCTTAAAATTTCGATTATGATTACGGCATTCCTCTTCACAATTCGAATTTTGAGAACATAGCAAATAAAACATTATGCGTCGTGTCCCATATGCTTCGGGTATAGGATCGATTGCAAATGCTTTAATATTTGACCATTCTAAAATTTTCCAAATGTCTAGCGCATTTAGAGGAAAAAGAGACTAGAATTGGTTTTGACTAAAATAGTTAAACCACTATCAAAGGACAATGCAAAGTTCGACGAGGATTGGTTGTTTGTGAGTAGTTGGAAGCATGGTATTGAATGGACCATATCGACATTATTATGAATAGATAAGATTCTATTAAGAATAATTTGTCATATGGAAAATATGGAAGCATGTCCATATTGGAAATTGAATATTGAAAAATCTATGACTAGATTAGAAACCTTTATGCAAAAGGATGTTCAAAGGAATGTACTTTGAGTGAGAGACATCGTATCTAAGGAATTGTCTTGTAACAATCTCCGATAGAGGACTTTGTAATATCATTGGCAATAGTCTTTGTGACTTTGGTGCAATGATATTACGAAAGGATTGTTGCATAGAATGTTAGAATCTAGCATATTCTATAAGTAGCAAGAATTTGATATTCTTTCACTTATGAAAAAGGATTTGGAGTTGTGAAATGAGAATGATTGGAAATGTGTTCAATTTGATCTATTTCAAAAAGTAAGAACCATAAGTAAACATTGTGTGCATGATAAGAGCATGGGACAAGTGTAATAATTCAAGTAAGAAGTTGATTACCCAAAATGACAAATAATGAGTAATCGATATGGTGATAAATAAAAGGAGTTTTATTTATACTCAAAGGGTTAAGGCCATATGGGATTAGTATTATTCATGTGTTTCACTTTGCAAGTTTTGACTTACAGAATAATTGAGTTTATTAAGAATAATCAAATTATTTAAACGGGCCACAGTCGTTCATATGTTGGAAGTAGATATGAATGAAGATTGTCGTGAATTGGTGTGTGGATTGTCTAAAATAGTATTAGACATAAGCAAATGTTTGCTGCAACATTCATGAGTGCTTATGAATATGAATTTGAGCATTGGATTAAACCCACGCTCACTTGGATCACTCCATGAATTGTATCATGAGTGATTGGTGAGACGAAAACATCTTATATTCTTGAAACCGAGATGTGTGAGCTGTATCTTGCTAATCGGTTGCATATTGATAATATGAAAGCACACTAGTAACTTGGTGTTATAAAACATATTATTGTGTGTGATTCGGTGAGTGAGTGCAAGCAAGCATTATATCAAAGTTTATCCGTTCCTTTTATCCAAAGAAGGATAAAAGCGATATCTTTGGGCCCCTCGATGGTTTAGTGATGACAAACATAAATGCTCAGCCGGGCTAGGGCTAATTTGATTTGTTCAATTAGTCAGTCGTCATAAATTGGAGATTGAGAAATAGTACAAAGAGAATGATTAGAAATCGTGTCTTACGATATCTAGAATGGAGGAATATATGATCCCTTATCTAAGGACACGCGTATCTGATAGGATCAGAGTTGACAGAGGCTTTGGAAAGCTACGATTGCAGATCAGGATCTGAAGTCATACGTAAAATAGTTATTAGACTTATCCAAGTGGGAGACTGTTGGATTAGTGTCTAAGTCCATAACTATTTTGGTATGTACTTGACCCGATGATGCATGGTCCTTTTGGGTTGCCTTCACCAAAGCAACTTGATTGGAGAAATAAATAGAGAGAGAGGTTATTATGATTTATTAATATGTTATAAGAATAATATATTAAAGGAGAAATCATATTTGTTTAATTAATATTGGTCAATAATTAATTAGGAATTAATTTTGTGATCAAGTGTAATTAATTAAACTAGAGGGGCTGAATTGTAATTATGTGATAGTTACAAAATAAGGTAAGGATTATCTTATTAATGGGTTGGACGAATCTAAGGTGATAAGGCCTTAGAATTCGACTAGGATAAGGGTTTCTAAGACTTATCTTATGGTTACTTGGTGGGCAAGCAACTAGATAAGGATAAGGACTAAAACCCTAATCTTTACACCTGTATAAATCCCATAAGGCTCATGAATTCGGGTATCCCCTCCCAAGAGGTCCTAGAGACGAATTCTTATACCTCTCCTCTCTATTTATAACTTCTCCATTTGCTCTTGGTGTTTGTAAGCCATTAGAGGAGTGACACTTGTGACTCTAAGCCTTCCAAAGTCAATACAAGGAGAATTGGGATTGTTATTGCTACATAACAATCAAGGTATGTTCTTAAACCCATTTATATGTTAATATCGATTTCATATACTAGAATTAGGGTTTATAGTCTTGGATTCAAAGCATGTGCAATAGAGAAACCTAGATCCAAGCTTTAGGGTTTGCATGAGCACATAGGATGTTATTATGACCAAAACCCATCACTAACTACCTTAAGCCAATTGTTAATTAAGGTATAATGTGATATAATTTAACCATACTTGATCGACTTAGTAAAACACGACGCTCGAAGACGTTGAAATGGTATGACATTCGTCACCCGTAGACCTACAAGTCCCACTGTAGCTAGCAGCAATGTGTAGGACGGTCAGTCCTTTATAGATCTATACACAAATTCACGCTCTCCGTCCAGGAGACTCTGGTTACAAAACGAGCCATAACAGTGATGCCATGCCTCGAAGTAGTGACTCACATTTATGTTATAGTATTCTTGTATATGTATTGTATGTACTAGTGTAATGTATGTTCTCTCTGTCTAGTATGTAGTATGTTCTTTTTGTTTCTCATCATCGTATGTTCTTTTGTATAGTGTATAGTATTTATTGTTTCTCGTTATAGTATTCTCTATCTGTTTCTCTTTATAGTATGTAGTGTTTCTCGTTATAATATTCTTTATCTGTTTCTCTTTATAGTATGTATTGACTCATGTATGAACTTACTCCTTGTATGTTTCATTGTACTAGAAATAGTGAGTAGTGACTTCCTAAACTATACCTATTATAGTTTACTAGTAGAGTTGTTTGTATAAATGAACATGGTTGTACACCTTTTCTACCCATAAGTATTGAACTGAGATAAAATCTTTTATGTATATACATATATACATAATATATACCTAAGGATCAAACGACGTTCGAATAAACAACAAGGTACTCTAAGTCCACAACCAAACAAGGAATAGGAAATAAAGTGAGTTATTAGTCCTAAGTCCTTCCAACCTTACTTATATAACTATATGTACATTAGACATGGTTTTGACAATATATAAGTTTGAAAGAGTGAAAAAAAGTTTTAGCATATAACAATCAGTATGGTAAAGAGCTTAGTATGTAAAATAGTTTGATAAACATGTTGAAGTAGCTTGTTTGATAAAATAGTTAAAAGTATAGTAAATCCATTTGTTTGATAGTTATTAATTACATGTGATTGATATAATAACTATAATGTTTCAACTTGTATCCCCCCATAAAAGAATTTAAAATCATTTAAAAAGTAGATTAAAGGGTATGAACTCACTTGTTGTGAGTGATACGAATGAAAGATCGGTTTGTAGGATGCTATGTGCCAAGTGAAGACTTGAGCACAATGGATCCTAAATATCAAATAATGACACATATATGTATCAAATTAGTGTTTATAACATCTAATCATGAAATGGAACAACCTTAGGGACTAGGAAACACTTGTAATGAAGTGTTACACCACATAGGGTTGCATATAAGGGGTGTACTCACATTGGAGTTTACGGCCCAAATGGTAAGACCCCCATGAGTTTACGGCCGTGGGTTTACGGCCCATAGGTTTACAGCCTAATGAATTTACGGTCGTAAAGTCATGGTATTTTGTACCATTTTGTGTGTTAAGGTCTTACAATCATGAAGGAAGTGATCTAGTATCATGTCTAAGCCTTAGGAGGGATTTGTGGCACAAGTGCACCGCTAATTAGGGTTTACGGCCAATAGAGATTGTCTTGGCCGTAAACACCCTTTTGTTCTTGAACTCTTGATGTTTTCTAGGTGTTTATCATGTGATTCAAGTATAAATCAAGCTAAGGAAAGAGTACTTACGATATAGAAGCTTGAAAGGGAGTTTAAGGTCCAATAAACACTAGTGTGTTCTTGGTGAAATGAAGAACACTTGAAGATCTAACCAAAAGAAGAGATTCCATGGGTGAAAATCAAAGGGTTGTACTAGATAAAGCTTTGTATCAACTAATCAAATGGAAAGAATTCTTACATTTTTGGAAGATCAAGATGAAGATCTTAGGAGGCTTGAGAGAGAAATTGGATTCTAGCCTTGAAAAGATGAAGAATGAGGAAGAAATGAAGGAGTATCATGTATATAGCATGAGTTTACGGTCACCATGTGTTTATGGCCGTAAAATCACATGGTGTGGCCGTAAACTCCACATGATGAAGTTTAAAGCTTGATTGTTAGGTTATAACCTCAATAGACACTTCATATCACTCATGCCTTTGGTGTACTTAGGCTCAAAATGCTCAAATAGACTCCAAACAGTGCTAAAAGTTAGCAGAAATAAGTTTGACTTTGATTGAATTGATTGACTGTACAAGATAGAAATTCCAGGTTGTCAAATCATCCCCCCATTATAGAGAATTTCGTCCCAAAATTAGAGTTTAACCAGTAAATAGTTACAAATAACTAAGCGAAAAGATGAGGATATTTCAATTTCATTTGATCCTCGCACTCCCAAGTGAATTCAGGTCCTCGCTTGGCATTCCAGTGAACCTTCACTATCGGGATATGGCTTTGCTTCGTTTGCTTGACCTCTCAGTCCATGATCTCTACAGGTTCTTCCGCGAAGTTGAGCCTCTCGTTGATCTCGATCTCATTGAGTGGGATTACAAGAGTCTCATCGGATAGGCACTCTTTCAAGTTCGAGACATGGAAAGTAGCATGTACGTTGGTTCGGGGTCTGATTACTCGCGATGTCCCTATGTAAAATGAAATAATGTCCAAATATGTCTAATTAGATTTACAATCACTAATTAGATGGAACATTACACTCCAATGGGGTAAAACACCTCAAAACGAGTGTTTGGAGTGACCCGGGTGACATCTACGGACGTGTAATGGCACTAGGGACTTGGAATTTGAGTTTACTCCCCAAGAGTAAACATTTAAGGGAGTTTACAGCCACAAAACACATACATACATGAGTTCACAGCCGTGAACTCATGTTGGTGTGATTTTGAGTGTCTAATGGCTTGATTGGACTTGGGAATTGTTGGAATGGACTTCTAAAATGCCTTGGAATGATTTAATGGGACTTATACCATTTAAAAGGGAGTTCATGGCTGTAAACTTGGAGTTTACGGCCGTAAACTTTCCTATGGTCAAAAATAATTATTTTGAGGCACAAGGAACAATCACATGTGATTCTAGTAATTTTTCCAAGCCTTAGGGTGAATTTGGGGCATCATTTGACACATATTTAGGAGTTTACGGCCCATGAATGTGTCCTGGCTGTAAACACTTATTAAGAGGATGTTTGATGTGTTTAAGGTCCCCAAACTATTTTTAGATGGTTCTAGGATTTACCACAAGGCTATTGGTTGAGTTTCAAGGCATTCTAACATATCTAAAGGAGTTTACTCTCCATGTTTGAGGGGTTTACGGCCCAAGAATGTGTCTTGGCCATAAGCTCATGTTTACCCCTCAAAATCCAAGTTTAAGGTGTTCCAAGTCCCGATTTGTAAGCCTCAAGGTCGTATCTAAGTCCCAACAATGATTTGGAAGGGTTAAATTGCTCAAAAACCCCATTTTTATGTGTTTACGGCCCAAACACACTCCTTGGCCATAAACACATGTTCTATGTCCTAATTCACACTTTAAACATAGATTTGAAGGCTTATGAGGTTGAATAAGAAGCTAGGAAGGTTACCTCTATGATTTGGAGCCTTAAATCTTTGATTTTGGACCTTAATCTAGAATGAGGAGAGAGGTTAGAGAGAGAGTAGTGAGATGAAGCCAAAAGCTTCAAATGAAGGCTTATAACACTTTATATAGTGTCTAAGTTTTGGACACGGTGGAATTCTACCCGATACCAGCGTTAGGCGAGGCTTTTGGTCGTACCCGATTAAGTTGTCGTAATCCGATATGGTAAATTCTAAAAATGTTCCGATTACTAGAATGGGATGTTAGAATGATTTCTAAATGCATTAGGACACCCATTAAGTCATATTAGATAAGTACAAATTAATGACTTAATTAAATAACGAAATCAGAATCGGATTTGGAAACGACGATTAATTGATCGAATTGAATTACGAAAAGAGTTACAAGTAATGATACAGAATTTCGGGTTGTTACATTATCCCCCCGTTAGAGGGAATTTCGTCCCGAAATTCAAAGTTAAGATATGAGACAAGATACACATCATGGATCTGGAAAGAGTTGTGGATACTTCTGTTTCATTGAGTCTTCCCGCTCCCAAGTGAATTCCAGTCCCCGCTTGGCATTCCAGCGAACCTTCACTAACGGGATGCGACTTTGCTTTGTACGTTTGACTTCTCGATCCCTGATTTCGATCGGTTCCTCCACAAAGTTGAGGTTTTCATTGATCTCGATCTCGTCTATGGGAATCACTAGAGTTTCATTGGATAGGCACTTTTTGAGATTTGAGACATGGAAGATAGGATGAATGTTACTGATTTTGTGAGGTAAACGAAGTTTATAGGCTACCGGACCGACCCTGGTGAGGATCTCGAAGGGTCTAATGTACCTAGGGTTAAGTTTCCCACGTTTACAAAACGTACAGTGCCTTTCCAGGGCGAGACTTTCAACAGGACACGGTCTCCAACCTGGAATTCTAGAGGTTTCTAACAATTATCAGCGTAACTCTTTTGGCGATCTCGTGAAGTTTTCAATCGATCTCGGATTTGGATGATCTTTTCGGTGGTTTCACGGATGATTTCAGGACCAGTGAGAGCACTGTCGGGGACTCGACTCTTGGCTAACTGTGTGTCCCCCACCTCGGCCCAACACAGAGAAGATCTGCACTTACGACCATATAGGGCTTCAAATGGAGTAGCCCTGATGCTGGTGTGGTAACTGTTGCTGTATGAGAATTCGATCAAAGATAGATGTGTGTACCACGACTTTCCAAAGTCAATGACACATGCCCTAAGCATGTCCTCCAGGGTTTGGATTGTTCTCTCACTCTGTCCATCGGTCTGAGGATGATACGCCGTGCTCATATCTAGTTTGGTTCCAAGGGCTTTCTGAAGGGACTGCCAGAATCTGGAGGTAAACCTGCTATCTCGATCAGAGATAATGGATGCAGGTACACTGTGCAGTCGAACTACCTCCTGGATGTAGATTCGCGCGAGTCTTTCCATCTTGTATGATTCTTTGATCGGAATGAAGTGAGCGGATTTTGTCAAACGATCGACAATTACCCAAATGGTATCGTATCCACTAGGACACTTGGGTAGTTTGGTGATGAAATCCATGGTAATCATCTCCCATTTCCATTCGGGTATCTCGGGCTTTTGGAGCAGACCCGAGGGTTTCTGGTGCTCAACTTTGACTTTGGCGCAAGTCAGACACTTGCCCACGAACGTAGCTATCTCAGCTTTCATGTTTGGCCACCAATATTGTTTCTTGAGATCCAGGTACATCTTGTCAGAACCCGGGTGAACAGAGTATTTGGTTTTGTGTGCCTCCTCCATGACAATTTCCCTGAATCCTCCAGACTTCGGAATCCAGATCAGATCCATGAAACAATAGACTCCGTCACCTTTAATCTCAAGTTTCTTTTCCATTCCTCTCAAGGTTTCGATCAACATGTTCTCGGGTTTGAGGGCTTCTAACTAGGCTTCTCGGATTTGTATGGGTAAGTTGGAATGGATAGTCATCGTCTGGTTCTTCACTTTGTGGCATACACTCTCCTTTCGGCTAAGGGCATCTGCTACCTCATTAGCCTTGCCGGGATGGTAACGGATTTCACACTCATAATGACTGAGTAGTTCTACCCATCGCCGTTGCCTCATGTTCAAGTCTTTCTGATCAAAGATGTGCTGCAGGCTCTTGTGATCAGTGAAGATCGTGCACTTGGTTCCGTAGAGGTAATGTCTCCAAATCTTCAATGCAAAGACTATGACTCCTAGTTCCAAGTCATGTGTGGTATAGTTGACCTCGTGTGCTTTCAGCTATCTTGAGGCATAAGCAATCACTTTTCCTCTTTGCATAAGCACACAGCCTAAACCTTGATTAGACGCATCGCAGTAGACAACGAAGTCCTCTGTTCCTTCGGGTAGGGACAGAATAGGCGTGCTGCATAAGGCTCTCTTCAACGTTTAGAATGTAGTTTCTTGTTTATCACTCCAACAAAAGGGTACACCTTTTTGTGTTAGAGTGGTTAAGGGCTTGGCGATTTTGGAAAAATTCTAGATGAATCTCCGATAATAGCCGGCGAGACCCAAGAATTGACGGATTTCTGTGGGTGTCTTCAGTGCCGACCAATTCTCTATCGCTTTAATCTTGGAAGGATCCACGTGAATACCCTCCTCGCTTACCACGTGACCGAGGAAAGTTACCTTTCGTATCCAGAATTCACACTTGGAGAATTTCGTGTATAGCTTCTCGGATCTAAGGGTCTCCAACACTGACCCCAAGTGTTGTTTGTGGTCTTCTTCGCTCCTTGAGTAGACGAGGATGTCGTCAATGAACACGATGACGAACTTGTCTAAGAAGGGATGGCACACCCGGTTCATCAGGTCCATGAACACAGCTGGTGCATTGGTTAGACCGAAGGGCATCACTACGAATTTGTAGTGTCCATATCGAGTCCTAAAAGCTGTTTTGGAAACATCACTCTCCTGAACTTGTAACTGATGGCACCCTGACCGAAGGTCTATCTTTGAGAAATAGCTGGCTCCCTGGAGTTGATCGAAGAGGTCATCTATTCGCGGAAGAGGATATCGGTTCTTAATGGTCAACTTGTTCAGCTCACGATAGTCGATACACATCCGAAAGGATCCATCTTTCTTCTTGACAAACAATATCGGAGCTCCCCAGGGTGAGGAACTCGGTCTAATGAATCCTTTACTGAGCAACTCATTGAGTTGATTGGATAACTCTTGCATTTCTGCTGGAGCTAAGTGATACGGAGACTTCGCTATGGGAGTAGCTCCAGGAATTAGGTCAATACGGAACTCGACCTGACGCTCGGGAGAAATTCCTGGAAGCTCTTCGGGAAATACATTAGGAAAGTTACAGACTTCGGGGATGCTCGCGAGGTCTTTAACTTCCTGTTTCTCGTTGATCACATGGGCTAAGAATGCAATGCACTCCTTTCGTAGGAGCTTTCGAGCTTTGATGCAGGAAATGATACGAAGATTGGAACTGGGTTTATCGTCATAGATTACGAGAGTCTGTCTCGAAGGAAGGTTGAGACGGATGGCTTTTTCGTAACAAAGGATATCAGCATGATTGGGACTCAACCAATCCATGCCAATGATAACATCAAAGCTTTTAATGGAAACTGGCATGAGATCTATAGGAAATGAGTGGTCATTCAGGGTAAGGGTACAACCTATGAATATATCGCTAGCACTTTATTTCTCACTATTAGCCATCTCGACGGTAAACGTTTCAGTTAGTGGCTGGGGATTATGTTTTAGGGTATGTTTGAATGCATGACTAACAAAACTCCTTTCCGCTCCCGAATCGAAAAGAACACTAGCATAAGAGTTGTCGAGAAGGAACGTACTCGAAACAACAGTGGGATCGGCGACTGCTTCCTCTCGTCCCATGGTTAGAACCCTTCCAGTGTTATCAGCTGTTGACTTCTTGGGGCAGTTCCTTTTAAAGTGCCCAACCTCTCCACAGTTGTAGCAAGCTTGACTAATGCCTGCTCCAGATGATTGGTTGGCCGATTGGGCCGGAGTTTTGCAGAATCGAACTGTCTGCCCCTTCTTATCACAATTGGTACAAGATAGTTCTCGGAAGGGGCCATGATTGTGATGGTATTTGCACTTGTCACACAGAGGAAGATTACCAGCATATCCGCTGGTAGGAGTTGGAGCTGTGAATCCCACAATAGAAGCAGCAACAATGGGGGTAGTAGCAGCATGGAATGCTACAGTCTGCTGTTTCTTGGAAGATCCTTAGGAAGATTGACCCTTCTTCTTCTTCCAGAACTTTTTCTTCTCACTACTCCTTTCAGTCGGCTCATGAGTGGTAGTGGTTTCCTCAACATTATCGCTATGATCAATCAGGGTTTGGGCTAAAGTCTTGGCACTATCATAGGTATCCGGACGTGATCCTTTGTCGGTTGGGTTAACCCCCAAATGAATCTTTTGATTTTTTTACTTTTAAGAGTGACTAATCCCGGGCAGAGAAGTGCGAGATCGTCGAATCGGGAAGTGTATGCAGCAATGTCAGAACCTTTCATTTTCAGGTTCCAGAGCTCGTGCTCTAGTTTCTGCATTTCACCACGGGGACAGTACTCGGCTATTAGAAGTTCTTTCATGGCTTACCAGCCCATGGCGTTGGCTACGGGTAGGGTCATAGATTTGACTCGGCCATTCCACCAAGTCAAGGCTTTATCAACGAAGGTACAGGCTGCGAACTTGACCTTATCAGATTCCGCACAGGCACAAATTTCGAAGATGGATTCGATTTTCTCGAACCATCGGGATAAGGAAATGACACCTCCAGTTCCATTGAAGGATGTTGGTTTCACATTCATGAAATCCTTATAGGAACCCTCCTTTCGGCGTCCTTGATTATTTTCTTGGCTTTGGAGTTGAGGACCACCTCCTGAGCTACCAGGGTTCACTTGTGACATGGATGCCACCATTGCAGCAGTCAGAACTGTCTGAAGCGATGCAAGATCAATTTGAGGAGGAGGTGGTGGCGAAGAAGGATTGTTGTTGTTCTTTAAGCTGGGTCTCTTTCTAGGAGGCATCTTGATCTAATAAGATCAAGAAAGAGAGAGGATGGTAAGTCCTCTACATTGAATCGATAGATATGGCAGTTATATGTTCCGAATAAGCGATAAAGTAGGAAAGAGTTATCAAAACAGATAATTTATTGCTAGGAATGATCACAAAACACCACTCGAATGAGGATTTCTACAGGGGATTGGCTCGAGAAATACTCCCATAGTATTTCATGATTTGCTTACGACACTGGTTCGATGTTTGGGAAATTAGGGTAAGTTTTAGGATTGCCGCACACCACAGTCACTCCTAAGCACATGTTGGACGTGTCTCGAATGAATATAGTTGGCCAGGCTATATTGGCCCTAGACACGACTACATAACTGCCCAGGTTTAACCACAGCATACAACACCCACTTACTTATGTTCTGTTCTACTTGTAGTTACGGATCACGACGGTTCAGTATACTTGTATACTTTTGAAAATACTTGTAGTTTGAAGATACTTTTAATTCAGAGCACTTAGGCCCTTTAGTGTTTATAGTTTTATGCCAGGTAAGGTTTGGTATACTTCATTTACTATAAACAAGGGCTCTGATACCAATCTGTCACGCCCCAAAAACCGAAGGCGGAAACATTTCCGGGGTTGACTCCACATTGAGTATTAAATCCAATGTACATAGTAAGTAAAGTAAAACAACCATTACATTACATAAAGAAAAGTTTTACAATTGTTTCAAAAGTAAAGTTGTATAGTTGTGATACATAGTATATATATGAACAAAATGAAACGGGTCTTCCGAGTACTCCGTCTTCGGACAAAAAGGATCTTTGGGTACCTGTTCTAACGCTGACCTGAGAACACAAGCGGTTTAAAAATAAGCATAACGCTGGTGAGTTCATAAGCGGTTTTTGTTTGTGAAATGTTCAAGTTTCCTTTCTGTTTCTGAAATGTTACGCACACCAAGAAAATCCCATATTTTCTTAAAAAGGTTTGTTATTGTTTGTCAACATGTAAAGTAAAGTTGTACACCGAAAACATGTTCACTCTTGTGTAAATGTACAGTTAGGTTATCTGATTTGGTATACTGGTTCTGGTTAGGTACCAATGAATTCCCAGGAAAGTCCCATACTTTCCTGATTGTATGTTACCAATTGTGAAAGATGTAAAGTAAAGTTATCTGGTTTGTTACTCTTTCTGGTTATGTAAACGTTTCCCCAGGAAAGTCCCATACTATCCTGAATGTTGGTTATCAATGTAAAAGATGTATCTAAAAAATGTGGTTATGTTCAATGTTTCCCCAGGAAAGTCCCATACTTTCCTAAATGTTGGTCATCAATGTAAAAGATGTATCACGTTATTCATTATTACTATTGAGTAAATCTCTGTTATCCTAATTGCGAGTTCCATAACCATACGATAGACTAGATATGGCAATAAGTAGTCCACATCACCTTATGACTTTCGTCACCCTTGAACCATTTCGGTTCGGCTGTAGCTAGCAGCTAGGTGTGGGGTAGTCAGCCCCGTATAGATCTATACACTCAAGTCACGCTCTCTAAATCCCATAGATTCTGGTTACGGGTGCAGTCCTCCACTCGCGTATCTCTGTGGAGTGTTCGCCGAGGACGTGTCTCCAATCATACAAGACTAACAAATTTACTAGTAATAATATGATAGTCCTCCACTCGCGTATTTCTGTGGAGTGTTACCGAGGACAAAACAGTACAGGTTTTATGTTCAAATGTTCTAATGTCATGCTTTTAACTGATAAAATGTGGAAAACCATTTGTGAAATATATATATATATATATATATATATATATATATATATATATATATATATATAAAACATAACAGTTTAAAATCCATTTCACAAATATATGTTTACGTGATCTGTATGTTCAAACGGTTATCAGTTGTATCAATCAGTGTTAAAAGCATATAAGATGTGAAACACACACATGAAAACATGTTTTTGAGTACAAGTAATCCCTTGTACTTTGCTTGTGTTCCCCTCTGAAAACAGTGAAAACAGTGAAAAAGGGTAGGGGTATGAACTCACCAGGCTAGGAAATGCGACGGTTTCAGACACTAAACGTTGGTTCGGGGTCTGATTACTCGCGATGTCCCTATGTAAAATGAAATAATGTCCAAATATGTCTAATTAGATTTACAATCACTAATTAGATGGAACATTACACTCCAATGGGGTAAAACACCTCAAAACGAGTGTTTGGAGTGACCCGGGTGACATCTACGGACGTGTAATGGCACTAGGGATTTGGAATTTGAGTTTACTCCCCAAGAGTAAACATTTAAGGGAGTTTACAGCCACAAAACACATACATACATGAGCTCACGGCCGTGAACTCATGTTGGTGTGATTTTGAGTGTCTAATGGCTTGATTGGACTTGGGAATTGTTGGAATGGACTTCTAAAATGCCTTGGAATGATTTAATGGGACTTATACCATTTAAAAGGGAGTTCACGGTTGTAAACTTGGATTTTACGGCCATAAACTCTCCTATGGTCAGAAATAATTATTTTGAGGCACAGGGAACAATCACATGTGATTCTAGTAATTTTTCCAAGCCTTGGGGTGAATTTGGGGCATCATTTGACACATATTTAGGAGTTTACGGCCCATGAATGTGTCCTGGCCATAAACACTTATTAAGAGGATGTTTGATGTGTTTAAGGTCCCCAAACTATTTTTAGATGGTTCTAGGATTTACCACAAGGCTATTGGTTGAGTTTCAAGGCATTCTAACATGTCTAAAGGAGTTTACTCTCCATGTTTGAGGGGTTTACGGCCCAAGAATGTGTCTTGGCCGTAAACTCATGTTTACCCCTCAAAATCCAAGTTTAAGGTGTTCCAAGTCCCGGTTTGTAAGCCTCAAGGTCGTATCTAAGTCCCAACAATGATTTGGAAGGGTTCAATTGCTCAAAACCCCCCATTTTTATGTGTTTACGGACCAAGCACACTCCTTGTCCGTAAACACATGTTATAGGTCCTAATTCACACTTTAAACATAGATTTGAAGGCTTATGAGGTTGAATAACAAGCTAGGAAGGTTACCTCTATGATTTGGAGCCTTAAATCTTTGATTTTGGACCTTAATCTAGAATGAGGAGAGAGGTTAGAGAGAGAGAGTAGTGAGATGAAGCCAAAAGCTTCAAATGAAGGCTTATAACACTTTATATAGTGTCTAAGTTTTGGACACGGTGGAATTCTACCCGATACCGGCGTTAGGCGAGGCTTTTGGTCGTACCCGATTAAGTTGTCGTAATCCGAAATGGTAAATTCTAAAAATGTTCTGATTACTAGAATGGGGTGTTAGAATGATTTCTAAATGCATTAGGACACCCATTAAGTCAGATTAGATACGTACAAATTAATGACTTAATTAAATAATGAAATCGGAATCGGATTTGGAAATGACGATTGGTTGATCGAATTGAATTACGAAAAGAGTTACAAGTAATGATACAGAATTTTGGGTTGTTACAACATCACTCCTCAATCCACTCCGATGCATGGTACTCGAACCATAACAACACTCTTCCATCTGCTCCGATGTATGGTACTCAAACCATAATATCACTCCTCAATCTGCTCATTAGAACCTTCAGAATACTCCCTGTATCAAGTATGGGTCCTCTGCTTTCAGTAGTACGGGCCCATACTGTTAGAATAGTGTCTAAGGCTGCAACTATATTAGGCAAGTATTTGACCCGATTGTGCATGGTCCTTTTGGGTTGCCTTCACCATAGCAACTTGACAGGATGATTTATTATGAGAAAATAGATATTGTTAATATATTATGAGAATAATATAAGAAATAATAATATTGTTATTTGATTAATATAAGTCATAGATTAATTAGTATTAATTTGGTGACTTAAAGAGATTAATTAAAGAAGAGGGTATAAATTGTCAATTGTTTGATAGTTACACTTTGGGCTATATATTCTTTAAGGATAAGAGGGTGGACGAATTCTAGGGCTTGGGATAGCCTCAAATTCATCCAAGGCTTGTCTTGGAAAGGATTTGGATTGCTTTGAGTAATAGTTATCTAATTAGGATTTAAGGATGAAACCCTAGGAGCCTTACAAGTATAAATAGACCTCTTGGGGTGGGGAAATTGACATATGTGTCTTTGGAAGAACCCTGGCCGATTTTGTCCTCTCTTCTCTCTCTCAAATCATCCTCCTTGCTAGTTGGTGTTTGTAAGCCATTAGAGGAGTGACATTTGTGACTCTAGAGCTCCAAGAACAAGAAGATCAAACAAGTGTTTCAAGGTAAGCTTCTAACTCAGATTTTATATTGTTCTTATACCTTATTAGTCATTAGAAGTCTTGGATTCAATGCATGTTTAATTAGAGAAACTTAGATCCAAGCATTAGGGTTTTCATGTGCACATAGGAATGTTCATATGGCCAAAACCCATCAGTGGTATCCGAGACAGATTGGTTTCTATTAAATTATTGCTTGATTGTTTGAATCTTACCTGCAAAATACAAATTTTGTGTTTCTGAGTCATGGACTCGGCGAGTCCCATAGTGGACTCGGCGAGTTGGCCTGACTCGGCAAGTCCAAAGTGGGTACTCGGCGAGTCCGAGCGTCAGGAAGAGCTAAAATCAGGATTTTTTTTGATATTTATCTTATGGAAACTTACCTTTATCATATTAGATCAATCCAAATCCGATTTTATGATATATATGACTATATTTTTGATCTAGTTGAAGATATTTATCAATTAATAAAATATTTAATTTCCTTATGTCATAATTATTAATTATTTTGATTAAATTGTTAAACTGTTTTTCAAGAAAGCATAAACATGTCAAATATGGATAATTATGTGATTAGTTGTTAATTTAGATTATTTGTTATTTGATCCTTTATGATTTAAAAAGTTTAAAACTTGCCATCAAGTTTTGAAATTTATGTTTTGTGATTAAAAGTTTAATTTAGACAATTTAAATTTCAAACCCTAGAGTTTTTTTTGCAAGTTTAAAATCCAACCCTATACTAATATAATATTACAAGATTAATATCTATATATGTATAACTTAAATGCTAGTCTTACCGTTAGTAGGCCTCATTCAGGAAGCCGGTCTATAATGTGGGTATAAAGTTGCGGCCTATAAAATGGCGCTTAATGGGTGTACACTCACACCCACCGCTTGCTTGATCGGTGGAAGGTCGTTAGCCGAACGGGTAGGATAGGGCAACCTCATCCTCTCATTAAATGTATAATATGAAATACAAAGTAACTACATGTTTTCTTAAAATTTCCCAATCTTAGTTACTTTAGGAAAAGTGAATTGATGCAATCCCATGAAATTACACTTTACACCTTGCTAACAAGTTAGTGGAGCGTGTGTGGTTTACCGGCACACTAATTGGTTCTAAGCAAAGGTGGCAAAGGGTGATTCATTGTTTATCATATTTCGATGGAGCGTGTGTGGTTTACCGGCACATCGAATAGGTGATCGTTACAATGAAGGCACCATGTGAATTTGCATGGTAATTCACACCCGCCTTGTGATCCTCGGTATCCCAGTCACAAACAAGAGGGGCATATCGAGATTTAAACATGTCGTTGAAAAGTTTCAATGAATCTCATCCAAACCTAGGAATTCTCAATACATTTAGGACTTAAAGTTATGTTTTGTGGTGGAGAATTAGTGAATCGTCGTTCAGTTACCTTCAAATTGTTTGCATGTTAGATTACGACATCCCTTTTCTAATATGTAAATATTGTTGTTGGATCCTAGCCCTAATTTTTCTTATTGGGCGATAATTAGGGATTCATATTCTAATCTATCTTTGTCCTTTCTATTTGTAGATGTCGAACGCTAACAACGCTGCTGCTAGTTCATTCACATTGATGAGCCTTTGTCAAAAGGTCACCTTCGATGGAACAAATTTTAGCAAATGGATAAGATACATTCTCACGATTGCTCGGTATGAGGATAAGGAGTATGTCCTCGATGAGAAGCTCAAGAAAATCAACCCTGAAATCGCTACTCCATCTGAAATGACCGCTTTTGAAACTCATGAGCGTGATGCAACGAAGGTTCATTGCATCATGATAGCCACTAGGAACTCCGAATTCCAAAAGTCCTACGAGGACATGTATCCGTACGAAATGCACCAAGACTTGTTGGAGAGATACCACCAAAACGTGAGACAAGAGCGTTATGAGATTTTCACTAACATGATTTCTGCTAAGATGGGTCATGGAGAGTCTCTTACCGTGCACCTGCAAAAGATGCAAAGGTATGTCGACCGTCTTCGCAAGTTGAATGTTGACTTTGGGGAAGACTTGGAGATTGACATGGTGCTTCACTCTTTGCCTCCAAGTTACAATCAATTTAGGATGACCTACCACATGAACAAAGAAGAGGTCACCCTAAGCAAGCTCCAAGGTCTCTTGAGGGTCACTAAGAGCAACTTCAAGGACAAGTCTGTTGCACCAACTCCCAATCCACCCGCTGGTCCTGTGTTGGCTATTGGAAAAGGAAGGGGAAAGAAGAGGAATGCTTCGTCTAAGAACCATCGCAAGGTTAAGCCCCGAGATGGTGCCTCTTCTAGTGGGACCAAAGTTGATCCTACTAAACCTTGCCCTAACCCAAAGGAGGCAGAGTGCCACTACTGCCACAAGATAGGACACTGGAAGAGAAGCTGCCCAGAGTACCTGCAAGCCATCAAGGAAGGAAAGATCAAGCCGTCTTTCGCAGGTATATACACAATTAAATCTAACGATTCATCTCATGCTATTTCTTGGGCTCTTGATACCAGTTGTGGTTATCACATTTGTTCTGATGTGCAGGGACTAAGAAGAAATATGGGATGTGGAGCATGGAAGGATAAGTCTAATCATGGGGAATAGAAGATCGTCGCCTGTGACCAAGATTGGAGTGTATTCTTTAGTGCTTAGGAATGGTTTATGTTTAGATTTGAACAATTGTTGCTATTCGCCAGAAATGGCTAGAAACATTATTTCATTTCATGGTTTGTTTAGACAGGGTTTTAGATTTTCTTTTAATAATGAGAATGGTTCTATTTTGGCTTATGTAAATGGTGTTTTTTATTTTGAAGTAATACCGTGTAATGGAATTTATGAAACTGTTATGATTGTTGATAACTTAGGAAATGATGTTTTGTGCATGGATTCTTCCAATAGTATGGATAAGGCATCCTTGTGGCATTGTCGTCTTGGACATGTCAACAAGAAACGCATAGCCCAACTCCAAAAGGATGGAGTGTTGGAGTCATTCGACCTTAGGGAAGATGACACATGCGAGTCTTGTTTACTTGGAAAGATGACTAAGTCACCCTTCGCTGGTACGTGCGAAAGGGGTGAAGGTCTATCGGACCTCATACATACCGATGTGTGTGGACCGTTTAGATCTACCACGAAGCATGGAAACCGCTTCTACGTGACTTTTACCGATGACTATAGTAGATATGGGTATATCTACTTAATCAAGCAAAAGTCAGAAACTTTTGAAAAGTTCAATGAATTCAAGAATGAAGTGGAGAATCAATTGGGCAGGAAAATCAAGATGCTTCGATCCGATCGAGGAGGAGAGTACCTAAGTCTTGAATTCCACGATTATCTCAAGGAGTGTGGAATAGTTTCACAATTGACGCCACCTAGGGCACCGCAGTTGAATGGTGTGGCAGAAAGGCATAATCGAACCTTGTTGGACATGGTTCGCTCTATGATGAGTCGTGCTTCGCTATCTATCTCTTTTTGGGGGTATGCCTCAGAGACTGCCGCCCATATCCTTAACCGAGTCCCTACTAAGAAGGTTGCCAAAACACCTCACGAGATGTGGATGGGGAAAGCTCCTTCGTTAGCACATATTAAGGTTTGGGGTTGCGAGGCTTTCGTAAGACGAGATACTCACGACAAGCTCGAACCTCGTAGTGAGCGATGTATTTTCATTGGCTAACCGCAGAAATCCTTTGGATATCTCTTCTATAGACCAAAGGACAATGTTGTATTTGTTGCGAGGAGAGGAGTTTTCCGAGAGCGAGAACTCATAGGCCAAGGAGACAGTGGGAGGCAAATCGAGCTTGAAGAGATTCAAGTGCCGATAGATGAAGGAACCTATACCATTGGCACTCAACCCGAGGAGGAAACTCCGGTTGAACCGATTGACATATCATTACCTCTTAGACGTTCCGAAAGAGTTGGAGTTCAACCCAAGTTATATGGTTTTCATATTACTACTGAAGGGGACACGTATATTAGTGATAGTACACTAATAAACCTTGATGAACCTAATAGCTATAAGGAAGCCATGGCAGGCCCGAAGTCTGCGAAATGGAAAGAGGCAATAGACAGCGAGATCCAATCCATGTATGATAACCAAGTTTGGAATTTCGTTGATAATGTGCCCGGACGTAAGACCGTTGGGTGCAAATGGATCTTCAAGAAGAAGACCGACGTGGATGGAAAAGTACACACGTATAAGGCGCGATTGGTTGCGAAGGGCTTTACTCAAACTCCCGGAGTTGACTATGATGAGACATTCTCACCAGTTGCGAAGATAAAGTGTATTAGAGTGATGCTAGCTATTACCGCATTTCATGATTATGAAATTTGGCAAATGGATGTCAAGACCGCTTTCCTTAACGGGAAGTTGGCTGAGGATGTTTACATGGCTCAGTCGGAGGGGTTTGTGGATCCGAAGCATCCGAATGGAATGTGTAAGCTTGAGAAGTCCATTTATGGACTTAAGCAAGGATCTCGCAGATGGAATCTTTGCTTCGATGAGAAAGTCAAAGAGTTTGGATTTGTACGAAGCGAAGATGAATCTGTGTATATGTCAAAGCCAGTGGGAGTATAGTAAGCTTCCTCGTTCTATATGTCGATGACATATTACTCATAGGAAATGACGTCCCAACTCTGCAGGAAGTTAAGTCCTAGCTCAGGAAGTGCTTCGCTATGAAGGACCTCGGAGAGGCTTCCTATATTTTAGGAATAAGGATAGTAAGAGAAAGAAGTAAGAGACTAATATGACTTAGTAAGAACACTTACTTAGAGAAGGTACTAAAACGTTTTAGTATGGAAAACTCAAAGAAGGGAGAATTACCGATACAAAGTAATGCCAAGTTGAGTAAGACTCAAAGTCCGAATACTGAAGCTGAGATAGCTGAAATGAGCCGAGTTCCATACGCTTCCGCAGTTGGCTCAATCATGTACGCTATGACTTGTACTCGCCCTGATGTAGCCTTTGCTTTGAGCATGGTTAGTAGATATCAAGGGAATCCTGGCAGAGCCCATTGGATTGCGGTGAAGAATATCCTTAAGTACCTTCGGAAGACGAAGGAATGGTTTTTAGTCCTTGGAGGGAATGATGACTTAAAGGTGAGAGGGAATAGTGACGCCAGCTTGCAAACCGACAGGGACAACTACCGTTCGCAGTCGGGCTGGGTCTTCACCCTAAATGGAGGAGCAGTAACTTGGAAAAGTTCCAAGCAGGAAACCGTAGCTGATTCAACGTGCGAATCAGAGTACATTGCAGCGAGCGAAGCGCCGAAGGAGGCAATATGGTTGAGGAACTTCATCGGTGACCTTGGAGTTGTACCTGCCATAAAGGAGCCCATGGAGATTTTCTGTGATAATGAAGGAGCGGTTGCCTTGACCAAGGAACCGAGGGATCATGGTAGATCTCGGCATATCGACAGAAAATATCACTTCATCAGACATCGTGTAGAAGAAGGACAACTCGTAGTGAAGAGGATATCATCAGAAGATAACCCAGCAGATCCGCTTACGAAGGGACCGAGTAGGGTTAAGCACTTGCAACATGCTAGGAGTATTGGACTGAAGGATGACATTAGCATAGATTAGATAGTACTAAAAACGTGTAATAGATAAATGTAATTAACATTTGATGATTAAATAAAAGAGTATTATTTATGAGTAATGATACTGTCTTATGTTAATTGTTTAACTATTGTTTCATTTTGCATGTTTTGACTTCCAGAATAATTGAGTTTATTAAGAATAATTGAATTATTCAAATTGTCCACAATCGTTCATATGTGGGAAGTAGATATGAATGAAGATTGTCATGAATCGGTGTGTAGATTGTCTAAATGGTTTTAGACATAGCAAAAGGTTGCTGCAACATTCATGAGTGCTTATGAACTAGTTTTGAGCATTGGAATAAACCCGCGCTTGTTGGAATTACCTTATGGAATATGATATATAAGGGTGATCACAAGACGATAATATCATATAGTCTTAAAACCTAGATATATGGTTTGTTATTTGTTAATTGATTGTACATTGATAATGCGAAAACGCATCAGTAACTCGGTGTTATAAAACGCATTGTTGTGTATAGTTGATTAATGAATAAGTAAATGCATATAAGTCAAAGTTTATCTGTAACTTTTATCCTAAGAGGATAAAAGCGATATCTCGGCTGCTCGATGATTTGATTTGACTTATGTGCCAGGCCCGGTCAGAACTGAATTGATGTGTTCGATTAAGTTCTATGTCAAATGAATCGGAGATCGAGAAACCAAATGCTAGACTAATTATTCCATAGAATTGTCAGCATGATATCTAACAGAGGACTGTGTGATCCCTTATCTAAAGGACAAGATTGATTAGATCAGAGTTTGACGGCATCTTTGAGAGCTACGATTGCAAATCGGATTGTACTTATGCATATAGTTACTAGACTTATCCAAGTGGGAGACTGTTGGAATAGTGTCTAAGGCTGAAACTATATTAGGCAAGTATTTGACCCGATTGTGCATTGTCCTTTTATGTTTCCTTCACCATAGCAACTTGACAGGATGATTTATTATGAGAAAATAGATATTGTTAATATATTATGAGAATAATATAAGAAATAATAATATTGTTATTTGATTAATATAAGTCATAGATTAATTAGTATTAATTTGGTGACTTAAAGAGATTAATTAAATAAGAGGGTATAAACTATCAATTGTTTGATAGTTACACTTTGGGCTATATATTCTTTAAGGATAAGAGGGTGGATGAATTCTAGGGCTTGGGATAGCCTCAAATTCATCCAAGGCTTATCTTGGAAAGGATTTGTATTGCTTTGAGTAATAGTTATCTAATTAGGGTTTAAGGATGAAACCCTAGGAGCCTTACAAGTATAAATAGACCTCTTGGGGTGGGGAAATCGACACCTGTGTCTTTGGAAGAAACCTGGCCGATTTTGTCCTCTCTCCTCTCTCTCAAATCATCCTCCTTGCTAGTTGGTGTTTGTAAGCCATTAGAGGAGTGACATTTGTGACTCTAGAGCTCCAAGAACAAGAAGATCAAACAAGTGTTTCAAGGTAAGCTTCTAACTCTGATTTTATATTGTTCTTATACCTTATTAGTCATTAGAAGTCTTGGATTCAATGCATGTTTAATTAGAGAAACTTAGATCCAAGCATTAGGGTTTGCATGTGCACATAGGAATGTTCATATAGCCAAAACCCATCACATACTACCTGCCACATCTACCCATACTTTCCACACGGACTATCCCGGAGCTCCTAAGTAGCTGCTCGACCTTCGCGTTCACCAATTCCGTCGCGCGTGCTTGCTCCCTAGCACAATTCTCTACTCTGCCAGCGCACTCATCTGGCTAAGGTTACTCCCTAGGCTCTTCCTAGATTCTCACAATTCTCTGCCATCAGCTGCTGAAGAGCTCTTAATGATGCTAGCCATCTACCTCCTGAATATCGTCATATTCGCTTGGTAGCTGACTCCCATCATCGAGAGTTCCACGAAGCACGAAGCAAGCAGCATTCGAGCATCGAAGAATACATAGGACTCACTTTGGGTGATAACTCCGCTTGCTCTGCTCATCCTCGAAAGTACCACTGAACTCTACAACTCTTCCCCTTGCGGGTTCTAACTATTCTTTCGCTAAGTACCACGGTACTCATCTAGGTATTTCCCCTAGATTACTCCTCTACTCAAATCCCCAAAAGGATTCCAACTAGATATTCTCATTCATCACATACTCAAAAGCACATCGCATATAACAACAATTCCTAGGCTAAGACATCACAAATCAGGCCACTCTAGTCCTAAGATATGAAATACCTAGCCTGCCTCTAGCATGCAATAATATCTCATAAAGTGCATCATAAATATCTCATAACACAAAGGTAAGGGTATTTTGGGAAATCACCGTTCGGGCTCTGGCTGATCGTACACACTGCTCTTTCTCGCTTTCTCTTTGAACTCTTATTCGCTTTAGAAAATTATTTCTTTGAAAACTTTTCTTACTTCCTCAGTTTGAGTCCAGATTTACCCGAAGGTGCATCCGACTCCCTCAAACCAAGGCTCTGATACCAACTTGTAACACCGTAAATTTCAAAACAAATTTTCATTTAAATATAATGATTTAATTCTTAAAAACACTTTCCTTAAAATCTCATTCATTATCGAATTACAAAACATAACTCCATTTTCACTTGCATAATAAACCAGGATCCTCAAAACATGACTCTTTCTCTGGTGTGTACAATCAAACCGGTGCCGTCCCGTGATCCTGAGAGAAACCTGAAACACATAACACTAAACACTGTAAGCACAAAGCTTAGTGAGTTCCCCAAAATACCACACATAACACATATTAGCCACTCGAGGCTATAACTCTGTGGGTCCGTGGACCCTACTCTGTGAACCTTCCGGTTCTAACTCTGTAAACCCTCCGGTTCTAACTCTGTAAACATGCACAACATAAATCACATAGAAATAATGCAGTACAACACATAACATACATAGCATACAAATACTCTGTTACATAACTCTGGTTACCTACTCAAGGTAAAGTATAGTGAGAAGACTCACCTGATAAGCAGGAAGCAGATATCCTCACACTTGCATCTCGAACTTGCCACCAGCTATCACATAAGGCAAATGCTCTCTTGAACATAACTCTCGAAACTAGACTCAATCCTCTCTTGGCACCCTCTTAAGGGTAAAAGACCATTTTACCCCTTTCTTGGCCCAAAGGCCACATTGCTGACCAAACCCCTAAAGGTCAACAAAAGTCAACGATCAAACTTTAACCCAACTCGCCGAGTGCACTCCGGTGACTTGGTGAGTACACACATGTCCACTAACTCTTTGTATCTCTTGGTACGTAGAGTCCCTCCTTATGCTCGATGAGTCATACTAGACAGGAATCGCGGGGCCACCCCGACTCAACTCGCCGAGTCTCAAGAACAACTCGACGAGTACTGCCTTGAACTCCAGTCCTCTAACCCCCTCCTGACTCACTGAGTCATCCCCCAACTCGGCAAGTCCATTCATTGAGCAATTTACGTGAAACCCTAACCCCACTCGCCGAGTCTCAAGAACAACTCGACGAGTTCATGCCATGCACAAACTCTACTGACCTCCTGAGGTCAGATCTGTTTCCCCAAACCATAGATATGGCGCCCCCCCCCCCCCCCAAGCATGAATGTCACGTAAAGTTTGAAACTTGATGCTTGTATAACCACAACAAGGCATCAAAAGGAGATTTAGTCCCAAAAATGGTAACCTAAGGCCAATAACCCCAAACTAGTCCATAAAGCTCCAAGGGTCAAGGTCTCTGGACCTCTTTGAGTCCAGATCCAAGGCACAAACTCGAAGAGGGACCATTTGCTCCACATAATCACTCTCCAAAGGGGTTTGAAAACCCTAAATCTAGTGATCAACACCAAAACTGAAGGATGTTCGAACCATTACCTCAAAATGATGTCTTTGAACTCTGGAACTGCTTGAATCGCACCTCCTCTTTGCTCTTGTCCCTTTCTTCTTGCTAAACCAAGGGTTCAAGGATCAAAAAGTGACTTCTTCTCCCTCACAACGATTTAGCTCACTTAGGGTTCTCTCAAGGGACTGGTAGCCGCATTGGGAGGCTATAAGTGCCCTTAAATAGGCTCCAAACTCGGGGGGATTAGTGTTTCATTAAACAGTGTGGACTCACCGAGTCCACTAATGGACTCGCCGAGTCCGAACGTGAACCCGGATGAACATCCGCGACCCTACTCGACGAGTTTTGGCTCCAACTCGCCGAGTTCCTCCTCAAACTCCAAAATAATTCAATAGAATAATATACCTGGGAAATCAGGATGTTACAGTCTGTATGAATGTCGGGCGGGGTTTGATTACTCTGATGAGGTGGGGCCCATCCCATGCTATTGAAAGATTTGTTCCGAGTGGGGCTCGATGTCGAGTAGGGCCTGATGGTTGTTAGGCATGGCCCATTGTATATTTGATATGCATGGTATGATGTATTTTTGGGAGCTCACTAAACTTTGTGCTTACGGTTTTCAGTTTATGTTTCAGGTACTTCCGGATCGAAATGGAAGGGCTTGGGATGATCGCATCGCACACACCATGTTGTTCCGCATTTTGTTGACTTGATGTATTTGGATGATTATTGATATACTATGATTTTCTTTTATGGTTTTATGAACACATTTCGAATGATGATTTTATTATTATAAAAATGAAATTTTTGGTCTGACTTTTTAAGACGTTTCAATTTTTTTTTTTAAAAAGTCATGTTTTCTAAAAAAAATTAAAAAATCTGCATATTTTTAAAAATTCAAAAATTATTATTTAAAAAATCCAAAAATTTGATCTATTATGTTAAGTTTTAGATTTTTTTTTATTAATATTACCAATAACACAAAAAATCAAACACTAAATGAGATTAATAAGATGACGATCATGCCCTTAATGAATTAATTTTGATCTAACGTTCCAACTTTAGTTTTCGGAAAACTATGAGTTCTCAACGGAACACACACACACAGATGTATATATATATATATATATATATATATATATATATATATATATATTAGTTTATAGTCTTTAAGAATCACGGTTACAAAAATAATTAAAAATGTAGAGTAAAAAACCCAATTATTAATCAATTATTTTCTATAAATTATTAATTAAACATGTTTTTGTATGATTTTCAATATAGAAACACGATTAATTGTCGACAACCATAACCGAAACTTATTCGATACAAATTTAAATTTATCCTAAAAATCAATGATCAAATAAATAATTGTCTAACTTATTATCAACATCAATACTTTCTTTTAAAGAATAAAAAATATGAGAAAATGACAAATGACATTAATGGTTGATGGTATATAGAAATAAAAGATTAGCTAATTAAGATGGTAATGAGTTTATATTTTTTGAGATCAAACAAGGTTCAATCTTGGCAGCAACTATTTATCATTTAAACCTTTCTGTAACTATAGATATTAAACGATTTTAAATAGTTCAATTCTTAATTAGAGACAACGAGAGACCAAATCAAAGGAGGAGAAAACAAAGAAAGAAAAGGACATGCGGATACCCATTCCGGCTTCCACTAATTTCCTCCCTTCTTTATCTTAATATGATTTCTTATTCCATAATCATTCACAGTCACATTAATTAGCCATGGAAACCACCCTCTTCTTGGTCCTACTGTTGCTGCTATTCATGTCTTTAATCATTCTTCGAACCAGGAGACCATCAAACTTGCTGCCCCCGGGTTCCCTCGGGCTGCCCATGATTGGTCAAAGCTTTAGCCTTTTGAAAGCATTGCGAGCCAACACTGACCAAGAGTGGTTCCAAGAAAGAATAAAGAAGTATGGATCCATCTCAAAACTTACTCTTTTTGGGCACCCAACGGTTTTCCTCCATGGCCAGGCTGCAAATAAGTTTATATATACATGTGATGGGAACACGCTTGCCAACAAGATGCCACCATCACTTAGCAGGATCTTGGGGAAAAATATCATAGTAGAATTGAACGGTGAAGATCATAAGCGAGTAAGAACAGCAATCGTATCATTTTTGAGGCCGGAAGTGTTGAAAATATATGCAGTAAAGATGGATCTAGAAATAAGAAAGCATCTTGATGATCATTGGCATGGGAAACACGAGGTTGAGGTACGTTACAACATTAGCAGATGTCAGAAATGAGAAATGACATAAAGGGCTGGGGAAATTGACAACTCTTAATATACTATATATTTTGTTTATACACAAGTTTTTTAATTCATTTATTCTGTTCAATGTTCATCATGATGTCCAGAAACTACGTACATATTTATTAACTATAAGGATGCATGTGCATAACCTAAAACAAATTTATTGGTCAATATTTTAAAAGTTCTGAATTAGTACTGAATGTTGTAGGTGATGCCGGCATTAAAGGCTCTTACATTTAATGTAATTTGTTCACTTGTGCTTGGGTTAGACGGAGGGCCGATACGAGCTAAACTCTTGTCACTTTTTCAAGAAATGACCCGAGGATTACTTTCGGTACCTATAAACTTACCATTAACGCAATTCAATCGCAGTATTAATGCAAGTTTAAGACTGAAAACGATAGTTATGGATCTAATACGTGAAAAAAGGACAGCTTTGGAGGACAACCGAGCTCAGTCTCATCAAGATCTGATATCACACTTGATAACTATGCAAAATGAGAACCCGGAATCTACAAGCGATGATGAAATTGTGGATAATGTAGTTGGGTTGATGTTTGGAGGATATGATGCGACATCCAGCCTCATAAGTTTCATGATCAAATTATTAGCCGAACACCCGAGTGTCTACGATGTTGTTGTTAAAGGTATATATGTTTCTATTCTAAACCACCCTTTGTTAGGCAGACCTATTTGTCTCCACATATAAAATTAAAATATTGTTATAGTAGAATGTAGAGATGAACAGTTTTAGTTTAAAAAGACTTTTTCAATCAAGTTATACTGATTAAGGATCGATGGTCTTCGGTCCACTATTTTTTAATAAATTATAAATTTTATGTAGATTATCGATTGATAATAACTTATATTACTTTTTAGGATTCCTAAAATAGTAAGCGCTATAAATTTACAAATTTAATATGCAAATATATATGTCTAAAATCTTGAAATGCTAGAGCAAGATGGGATCGCTAGAAACAAGGGTTTGGGAGAGTCATTGAAATGGGAGGAATTTATGAATATGAAGTACACGTGGAGAGTAGCAATGGAAGTTCTTCGGTTGACGCCGCCTTTCTTTGGTTCTTTTAGGCGGGCCATCAAAGACGTTGAATACGGAGGATATATAATTCCTAAAGGCTGGCAGGTACGTCCAATACTACCTTAGTCCCATGATCTTCGACTTTTATATTCAAAACAAATAATTTCAAAATAAAAACAATTCCATCGATGTCGTTTGATTTTAGTATCTACAGACTTTATTATTGTTTTCCCATTTCTTAACTTATTTGAATCCAGTTGTGGATTTTTTAATATAAAAGAAGTAATTCTTCTTAAAATAGAAGTCAAATATTAACTCATTTGACTCAGAAAAATCAAACCTGGGCCTTCTTTTGTTCTTGTTTCTGCCACAGCATTTACTTTTGACTTTTAGATTCCAACTAAGCACTTTCAGAATCCAAATTTACATATATTTGCTTTGGTTTTCCTGTGTCCTATGTTTATTAGTTTCAATCTATTTACATTCTTTACAACCGGTTAAAAATATCAACACATTAGACTCCTTTGACTCCCAAAAGTTAAACTTGGACTTTTAATGAGACAAGTTTCTTAAAGTTACTAAAAGTGAACCTTACATGTTTTCTTTTCCATTATGGTTAGGTGATGTGGGTTTCAAGCATGACACACATGGATGCCAACATCTTTCCTAAGCCATCACACTTCGATCCATCGCGATTCGAGGAACAGACATCAACACCGCCTTACAGTTTCGTGCCATTTGGTGGAGGGCCGAGGCTATGCCCCGGTGGCGAGTTTGCAAAGATGGAAACTCTAACCATGATCCATTACTTGGTGACACGGTTCACGTGGAAGCTTTCATTGAAAGAAAACTTGTTCAGAAGAGATCCGATGCCCGTATTTAATCATGGGCTACCCGTCCTCATAGTTCCTAGAGAATGTGATCATGCAATGATATGAACTTGGATGAGCTTGTCAATTTTCATGTAAATCTTGTTCTAGGCCAAGTAGTTTAAGTTATGTAATGAATTATTTGAAGAAGCTTCCAATAGCAACATCATACATCATCTACAATGATTGAGATGTTAATAGTTGGTACATCAAGTTATGGACATATTCATAAAAAAATGAATATTATATTTAGAATCCCTTTTCTTTAGAGAGAATACTCGGTAATGTTGATATGAAAACAAGAGAATTTGGAATTGAGACGCACTAAAAGAAAATTTCGATTTAACTACGGAAAAATTCCTTTGCAAAATGATGTAATTCCGTAGCTAAACCTAAATAACTACGGAAGTTGCTACGGAATTTACCAATGAGATTACATAGTAAGATTTCTTGTAGCAAAATGTTTAACTACGAAATTATAGTTTCGCAGCAATTTTGCTATGGCTGTTGCTATGATGTCTATCCGTAGCATTTCAACTACAACACATTTCCATCACAATTTCGTAACAATGAACTCTGTAGCAAATACAGTATCTATTTTGTTCTGTAGTAAATTCCGTAGCCATTTGGTCCATAGCAAATTCCATAGCTAATTGTTCCGTAGCAAATTTCGTAGTTATTCGTTCCGTAACAAATTCCGTAGCCATTTGGTCCATAGCAAATTTCGTAGCTAATTATTCTGTAGCTATTTGTTCTGTAACAAATTTCGTATCCATTTGGTCCATAGCTAATTGTTCCGTAGCAAATTCTATAGCCATTCGTTTTTCCTAACAAATAGCTACGGATCTCAATTCCATAGCTAACTAGATACGAATTTTTATTTTGTAGCCAATTATGTAGTCAACTAGTTACATACATGGATTTTGTAACAAGTTTCATAGAAAACTAGCTACAACAAAAAAACTTTAGCATTATTTGTAGTAAACTAGCTACGGATTTTAATTCCGTAACAACTATTCAAGATTTAGCTACGGAATGCAATTATGTAGTCATTTCCGTAGCAAATTAGTTAAAACCAACAATTTTGTAGCATATTCCGTAGTAAAATAACTATGAATTTAGATTCCGTAACAATTTTACGTAGCTATTTAAGATTTAGCTACATAATGCAATTCCGTAACCATTTATATAACAAAATAGCTAGGACAAGTCATTCCATATCATATTCCATAGTAAAATAGCAGCGGATTTTGATTCCATAGTAACTTTTCGTAACTATTTAGAATTTTTCTTGTAGTGAGAGTATTTTATAAATACGTAATTATCTTGAATAGATTAATCATTTCTTTTGATATGTGTTCTTGCCCCAAATTGAGCATTTATATTAGTTATCTACGTGAAGCCAATGTATCTCTATGTAGATGAATAAAATTATGTAGTTATAACATAAACACATATATTAACCTACTTTTAACATACTCGATAAAAACATGTTATTCAAACATTAACTCAATTATTTTTTATGCATATCGTTGGTATTTATACGCATTTATATGACCACCTTGTGTAGTATTATGAAACTATAAAACATAAAAGGTTTTGTATTTACCCAATTACTACTATAAAAAAGCTTATAAGACCCGGTTAAATCATTTAAAAAACTCAATTTTCAATCGGGTCTTATAACAAGCGAGTCCTATGTGAAAAAAGAAAGAAAGTCCGGTTCCAAAATTGGATCCTTTCATGTTTAAAAGAACACGGTTCAAATAAAAAACCAGGACATTTAAGGAGATTAGAGTTTGATTCTAGTTCATAAGACTAGGTCCTTTTTGGTCAGTCTGAAACTTCTGTACCATTATTTAGCTCGGTTCTATTGTAACTAGGTTCTAATTCATAACTTTCAGTGCTTTCTTATTTTATTATATAACAATGTTGTAATATACAACCATGTGTTCTAGTAATTATAATTTGTTTAATATTTTTTTTTCTAAATCTAAAAACACTTTAACAATAGCATCAACTGCTACAATCTTATGTTTGTTGCACTCAACAAAAAGCACAAGCAATATACATATGGATAAGAATTATTGTAAGTTTTGCATATGCTAAGTAACCAACCATAATAGGCATATATTAAAAGAAATAGCATGTTTGTGACAAAAAATGGTTACTTTGGAAATTTTCAGTATATCACAGTTGTATAAAAGTTAAAGAAATAACATCCATTATCTCAGTGAAGAGGTATTGTTCCTAGCATCAAGTATGGCAGATCTATTATCTATCCTCTGTCATTACTGAAAAACAAACACAAAAAATAATGAGTTTTTTACATCATTAGCAAGACTTTAATTTAAACAATTTCAAAAGCATGGTACTCTTCTACTACATGAAATTAGATCATAGCGGTGTGTTAAAACAATGTCAAATGATAAGAAAGGAGATGTGAATGAGGCGGATGCAAAGAAATATAAATGATAATAAATGATCATTAGACTAAAAATAGAATGTTGGAAAGATAAATGATTAACCACATATGCATTTTTAGAATACCATATCTCACAATGATTCTGAAACTTTCTAGCCCACATAGCAACGATCCAAACCAAAATCTTTTTCTCAAAGGGAGTGTTGTCATTCCATAGGTTACCAGGCTATAAAATAAATTGAAAAAAATATATTTGAAAAGTACTTGCTCTATGCAACATCCCAAAAATACAGTCTAAAAATTTTATTTTTAAACCATAAATATCTTCATCATATAAAATCATAACTCATGTATCACAGTCACATGTCAAAATATATCAGAGTATAAACATCCAAAGTTAAGCAAATGGTGTGTGCACTACAATCTTCCCGAGCTTCTCTTTTGAAAATCGAGTACCTGAAACCAAAACTAAGAACCGTAAACACGAAGCTTAGTGAGTCTCCCCAAACTACCACATACCATACACATAACATGCGGCTAGGAGATACGGGCCCCGCACACACTCATGGAGATTCGTGCCCCGCCCAAACTACGCTGTCTAGGATATTTGGGCCCCGCCCACACTCCACTGCCTAGGAGATTCGGGCCTCGCCCACACTCCGATGTCTAGAGATTCAGGCCCCACCACACTCCGTTGTCTAACATACATACAAGTATCACACAAACAACAAGTACAACTAATTCTATCAAACAATAACATATCCATAATACAATACTATGAGATTCGTGCCCCGCCCACAATCGACTACTACTACAAGATTCGGGCCCCACCCACATTCACATGCATAACAAATATATATCAGTATCACACAGACAATAATTATAGCAATCTAACAATATGACTGATATCTATACTCTGATAATAATGTGATACGGGCCCCGTCCAAACTCAACTAATAACATATCACATATACGGGCCGACCTTAGTGCCTTAGACCCATTTCTACTGAAAGAAGACTCACCTTACACTGTTGAAGTCCCGCTGACAAAACCATAGTTGTTAGATCACATATTCCCGATCTGTCAAATATCCAAATAACACCCAATTAATAATTGGGTTCCAAATCATGTCCATAAGTCCATACTTGGAATAAAAGACTACTTTACCCCTATCATAGATTGCTTCAAGCCCAAAGCCCAATAGTCTGATAATCAACTAAAGCCCAACTATGGCCCGATTTTCTAAATTTGGCCCAAATTCCTCACATGGTCTTACTTTAAAGGACCAACCATTTATTTTGATCCAAACACTTGGCAAATCCAATATTCCAATACCTCATGATCTTCAAGGCCCAAATATGGCCCATCTATGGCCCCATTTTCCTAATTAGGCCCAAACCTACCCAATGGGTCTTATCCTAAGGCCCAACCATTTATTTTGATCATAACTTTTACATCCCTTATCCGTTTTCAACGTTCTTTATATCCACGGAAAGGTGGAGAGAAGCCCTAAAATTCTATCAACTTTATTTAGCCTGAAAACCAACCGAACTAAAATCCATATTTCATAAAAGGCCCGAACCAACACCTTTACCGATACCCGTGGGCTCCAAAACACAAACCGAAAACCTAGATCATCCAAACTACATCATCCACATACCAATGAGCCTAAACTTAGTTCTTAAAGGGTTATAAATCTGTTAATACCCACTCCTTGATTACCAGCCCACAATGGGAAACAATTCAAAACAGGGTGTTAGAATCAATCACGATACAAACCAGAAGAACACTTTTCCTTATCAACGCGGTGCGACGAGGTAGCTACCACGGTGTGGTACTGAGCCTTAGCTCCTCTAGGGTTTTTCTCAGGTTTTATGATTGGAGGTATAATGCATGGTGTACTGTCTGCCAACCTATAATCACTTATAGGTCTTAATCCATTAATACCTAACCTTCAAAACTTAGATCCAAGCCCCTAAAAACACCCTAAGCTATAAAGTTGCAAAATTTATGCTTTTGCATGCAAGGATGGGGCTCAAAACATGAATCAAGTCCATAAGCACACTTCGATGGTTCCTAACACTTGCATGGTTGAGGCTTAACCATCAACAAACCGGACCATTCCTAGATTGGACCGTTCCAAAACTGATACAACAATCGTGCGAGACCGGTCTCGAAAAAGACTGGTAGGCAAACTTTAAAAGTATGTCTTTTTGTGTGAATTACACAATTTTTAATCATACATTATCTATTTATATTTCCTAATTTTCTTTTAATAAACTTAAGTTATCATTTTTAATAAATCTTAATATATCATTTTGGTGTTAATCACACATTGTTAATAAAAAAAAACTCAAAACAAAAAATACCAAAACCGAAGCAAAAAAACCCATAAATCGAACCAAAAAGGATGCACGGAAAGACCATGAGACCTAACCGGAAAAAAAAAACTCGGTACCAAAAAGACCCGCTCAAAAAAATACCGGTCCAAAAACGTTTTAGACCGTTTCGAGATCGATCCAGGACCACCAGTGTGCTGCTCTAGATAATAGTGGACAAAATTGCAAATTTGGTCCTTGTGGTTTGTAAAAAATTATGAATAGAATCCAAAAAGTTCAACTTGCATGTAAGGTTCAAAATCAAAATTTTTCCATGACTTTGGTTCATAAAAAGTTGAAAGGACAATTTTGCCATTTTCATTTCTTTTGTGCATAGTTTTAATATTTATTATTTTAATAAAATAGAAAAAGAAAAAAAGGTACACCCAACCCATAGGCCAAAGTCTCTCTCTCTCTCTCTATCTCTCTATCTCTATCTATCTCTCTCTCCCTCTCTAGACCTACAAAACCCCTCCCACATCTTTCTTGGTCCTTTTATTTTTGTAGTGTATGTTTATACGTGGTTTATAATGTTCCAACTATGTGTGTCTTTGACTGGAAACCACAAGTGAATCATGAATCGTTGACTCCCATTCCAATTTCTATTGTTGAAATCATTATCAGATGGTGGGTAACCTAGATCTAGGGTTTTGACTTTTAGGAATAGAGACGGCGGGCTGAACGATGGTTGCAGGGGAGGAGAAACGATAATGTGTGATAATCTTAAGTGATGGTGGTTGACATGGATGACTACCAATCCAAGAAATCGATTATCACAACTCCACTTGTGATCCACAAAATTATTTACCACAAGCTTATTTTTTCTCTATCTTTGTATCATCTAAATTTTGGTTAATTTGTTTTTGTAAACATCTTGTCAAATAATACGTGACAGTAGTGAAGAACACACAGACCCACAAAATTATTTTGGTTTTGCGATCCAACGACACTTCAGGTATTCAAATTTAATTGAGATATGGGAGTTGGATGTATGTTCTCATTTATTCAAACTCCTTCTTCATAAATATTAGGGATTCATTCCAAGTACACATATAGCCATTGCCGAGCACTCCCAAAAGTTACCGAAAGTTGCTGGGGATTCTTCATCGACAAATGAAGAGGAAGTATATGTATGTGTTTGAGAGGAAGAACAAGATGGGTTCTTCATCCAATGGTCGCCTATTCGATAGTATGTGTGTGTTCATAAGTTCGTGTGTATGTAGCTTTTGTAAGTGAAGCATTAAACATGTGTGTATGAGAGGGAGAAAAAGATAGAGAAAGGGGTTGTTGGTAGAGAGGGGTGGGGTGGGATGGGATTTTATTTTGAAAAAACTATAAAAATTGGTCCTAATGGTTTCACAAAAACTGTGGATAAGGTCAAAAAAGTTCACGACTTGTATGGAATATCCAAAATCAAGGTTTTTTCGTGGTTTTGGTCCCAAAATTAAGAAATTCCCGTGGTTTTTGTCCCTAAAAAACCTAAAAGGATGATTTTTCCCTTTGAATTACTTTATCGTATTTTTTTAACAAAATTGAAAAAATGGTCCCTATGGTTAGCAAAATTTTGTGGGTTTGGTCCAAAATGTTTGGATGGTGCACCAATGGTCCAAAATTGGATCTTTTTATTGGTTTTAGTCTCTATCCACTTAAAAATATGATTATACCCCTTATATATATGTTTTATTTTATCTTTTATATTAATTTTAATGATTTTAAAAAATTAAAAGTTAGAGAATGGTCCACTCACTCACACTCTCTCTTTCTCTATCTCTCTCACACATAGACATACACATATACACACATTCACCGTTGATACCTATCATCTCCTCCACACCTCAACTCTCTTTCTCTCTCTCTCTCTCTCTCTCTCTCTCTCTCTCTCTCTTTCTCTCTCTTAAGAAAACACGCACTTAAGAACTCCGCCACTACCACCACCAGATACCACGAATTTGTTTGTACATCAGGGAAGGAGCAGTGGCGACTTCATTCTGCAACATAGCTCTGGTGAAAAAAAGGGACAGTGGTGATGAAGTATAATTCGAAACCTTCTGCGTTCCAACACCGTTCGCCACTAACCACCTCAATCTCCCCTACCTTACCTCTATATCTCTTTCCTTAACTCTATGAAACTTCTTCTCATGTTTGTAAAACCCATATATTGTAAGTTTATAAATAGGTGATTGCGATGGGGGTCAGGAGCAGTCCTAGGGGTGGTCCATGGTGGCACCGGAAACCCCTAACTTTTCATACCACAGTGAAAAAAATTTCGAAAATTTTTGAAAAATTTATTTTTTTCTACTACCGTGCAACCCCTAACTCTCCCGTACAACTCCTACTGTAAAATCCTATGTCCGCCCCTGTGGAGGTTTACTATAAATTGATTACCACTAGAAATTATAACACTTTTTGTCTGCTTGAAAGTAACAAATGGGTAAGACGAGTTGCTCTAGTTCAGAAACGAGTGAATCAATGAAACCACCATTTCCCCTACGTATTCTCTTCCCTTTCAGCATAGTTAGTAATTCTACTTTCTTCCTTATTTTTTTGCCTCACAATACGCACAAATCGAATCCCCTTTAGGAAAAACTTTCATTGGAAGTTTTAAGCATTTAAAATTAAACCCGCTCAAATAATCATCACACGTGATCATTAAAAGTCGGTCCTATCAGGAGACATAGGTGAAAATTCATCATTGTCCTTGATTTAATCAGTTGAGTCTAGTTTGTTCTTAAACCGATTGGTTTTTCTTTTGACTGAACTTTTAGGAGTGTTCGCGGGTGATGTGGTTTGATCTGCCTAAAGTGGTGAAGAAATGAAGCAGAAGCAACGTTAGGTAGCGATGTAGAGAGAGAGAGAGGTGGATTTTCTTACTGAATTTTAAGTAAAAAAATAATAATAAAATTAAAAAGAATTACTTAAGGGGTATATTCATCATTTCAAGTTCGGTATGGACCAAAACTAGACAAAAAGTTAACCATAGGGATCAAAACCACACAAGGTATCCGAAATTGGACCATTGGTGTACCACCAAAATGTTTTGGACCAAAACCACAAAATTTTGCCAACCACAGGGACCATTTTTGCAATAATATCTATTTTTTAATATTTTTAATACTTTATTATTTAAAAAAGAAGACTACACCCCCACCCCCACCCCCTCTATCCCCCCCCCTCTCTATCTCTCTCTTTCTCTCATACACATACACATGTGTCAGCCTTCGTCTTCTTCCCCGCCAATTAAAGAACCACATTGAAGCTTATAAACAAACACTTCACATATACATACACATGCCTCAAATCATGAAAAAGCACACATCTATAAATAAAAAAACACACAAAATTGCAGCTCAAAGCACATACATGCCTACTTGTAACTTGAACACCCCCCCCACACACACACACACAAAAGAGCGTATACCACGAACAACTCAAATAAATCCCAAAGAATTGAGAGGATAACAGGGCAATGAGATCCATGATCAGTTTTAGGATCTAGAAGAAGAAGAAGATGTGTGCGTGTGTGTGTGTGTATGTGTGATTTTCTTTTAAACATCATCAATCTAGGTTTATTTTGAGATCAATTCCTCTCTCTAATCCTCTCCCTAGGACATTTCTTATCAGCCTCCCTTCCCTCTAAACCCTAATCTCGAGCCTAAGCCTTATGTGTGAAGATTTTGAAGCTTGTTAGTGATTTTGGTGCTCTCTTGTTGAAGAAGAAGACTATTGAAGAAGGTGGTGTTGCTTGCAAGCTAGTGGATCTAGAAACTACTTCATCTTGTGCATCTTTTGAAGGTATAAAGTCCATACCTTGTTAATATTATTTCTATATCTCCATAGATGGGTTATTATGAGTTTTTGTCCCAATATTGAATCTTTGTGAGTAAGGTGCACTCCAGAGCACATTATTTGTCCTTTCATGTGTTTTAGGTGTTGTAGATTCATAAAAATGTTTGCTTGAAGGTCCCTTTCTTCCCATGAAAGAGTGTAATGGTTTTGGGTATGATTTAAGTTAGGGTTTTGAGGTTTAAGCTTATTTCAACCATGAAAAGGCTTAAAGTTATGTACTTTATGGGTTAAGATGTTTTATGGAGGTCAGATCTATGTTTGGATTACATGTCTTAATGACTAAGACATTGTGGAGTGATTTTTGGGACCAGAAGACGTACACCCAGCCTACTTCTAGCTACGCCCAACGTAGACAATCATGACCCCGGCCCACCTGATGCTTTAAATGTGTTGTGCATAGGGTGAGTGCACGTCTAACATACGTGCTGGGAAGTTGACTTTTGGTAACTTTTGACTTTTGGTTAACATTTAGGGTTTTGGACCATGGAAGGGGAAAAATGGTATTTTTCCATTAAGGGGCATAGTTTTGGGATTTTGGACTTTTGAGTTGAGTTATGGACCTTAATTATTAATTAGGGTTAATTAGTGTGATATTAGGTGGAGTCTAGTTCCACTCACTCTGACCATCGGCCTGCGTATGAAAGGTTGTACTGAAATGGAGATGAGTGCCCATCTCGTCATGAAACTGCTTCAAAAATATAGAAGTAAAACGAAATTCCCTTTCTGAAAGCACAGATACCAGGACCCCATGACGTGCCACCACCTCCCGGACATAAATATTGGCCAACTTCTCTGTTGAAATACTCTCCTGGATCGGAATTAAATGCACACTATTTTTCAATCGATCCACGATGACCCAAATAGAATCCACTCCGCGCACAGTCCTGGGAAGCTTCATGATAAAATCCATAGTGATGTCTTCCCATTTACATACGGGAATCTCCAATGGTTGTATCTTACCCTGAGATCGCTGATGCTCAACCTTGACTTTCCTGCAAGTCAAGCATCGCTCCATGTACCATGCTACATCTTGCTTCATGCAGGGCCACTAATAATCAGGACGAAGATCCCTATACATCTTCTTCGCCCTGGGATGGATGGAGAATCTCGACTTGTGAGCCTCATCCATCAGCACTTGGCGCACACTGCCCCAATACGGAACTCGGACTCTTCACTGCGGAGTTAACAATCTGCAGCTATCATAATCGAAGGAAGCCACCTATCCTATAATACGCTCGCTCTTATGGTGCTCTTCCTTTATAGACTCAACATGTGTCTCACGAATCCGCTCCAACAATGGAGTAATCACAGTCATCCTCAAACATAGGTCTCTGATCGGAGCCGCGACTGCCTTCCGGGTGAGAGCATCGGCCACCACATTGTCCTCCCCCAGGTGGTAAAGGATCCCACAATCATAATCCTTTGCAATATCCAACCATAGACGTTGCCTCATATTCAGATTCGGATGATCCATCCTTTACGTCAGGTTCTTGTGATCCATATAGATGGTACACCGAAACCCATAAAGGTAATACCGCTAAATATTAAGGGCAAAAACTGATGGGTTTTGACCATATGAACATTCCTATGTGCACATACAAACCCTAATACTTGGATCTAGGTTTCTCTAATTAAACATGCATTGTATCCAAGACTTCTTGTCACAACTAGCATTTTTGCTAGGAAATTCTACTCTCATACAATCATTCACCTAGTGTAATAACGTGTACTCTAAGTGAATTTTATACTCCATTCTCATTCCAAATACATCTCATATGCTCAAATAAGGGTTGGAAACCCTTGAAATTCTGGTTTAAGTCCATTATGGACTAGAATTTCCTTATTGGGCCTAATGGACCAATAAGCTTCCAATTTAACTATCTTGAACTTAGAACTCTCAAATAGGCCCTAATTGGACCCATATACATGAAACATAATATTTTGGGCCTTATAAGCCTAAAATGAACTAGGTTAACTTTAAAGAGCCTTGTTGGGCCATAACAACTCCAATTTACCTTATTGGACCATAGAACCCATTCTTTTATATTTTTTTGGCCGTGAACTACCTTAAAGGCCCAATGGGCCGAAAAATATTATTAGGCCTATGAAATTCGATCAAAGCCAAGGATTTGAGCCCAAAGATAATTCACCTTCATTCATTGAGCCCAATTCTCGGCCCACACTCATATATTTGTACATATGAGTTATAAAAAAACGGAAAGGAAGAAATCTAGCAAAAATTGAAAGCTTGCCACATAATTATTGTTTGGAGGTAATCTAGGAAGGAAATCTTAAACTACCATGTAATAACCACAAATCAACTCATCCTCTCTCTTTCTTCTACTTATGGCCGAAGATACACACACACACCCACTCCATTGCAAAAATCTCTCTCAAACATTCACAAGAACACTCTTTCATTCCTCCTTAATTTTCGAGATCTTGAGCATCTTCAAGAAGGTTTCCACCACCAAAAATCCTCATTCTTGGTAAGTCTCTACATATCCAAGTTATATAACTCCTTTCTCATGATATATTACTCCTTCTAAACAATCTTTTGGTGCTCATACTCCTTAGAAACTTCTTAAACTCGAAATCCTCATCAAGGTGTTGCTAGGAACCAAATATCTCTTCATTTCTTCATCAAAATCCGAAATCTTCAAACAAGGTGAGTTAATACCCCCTTGTTTTTGGTTTTTACTTATTTTTGGGGGAGAATACAAGTTGATTTGTGTAGATCTATGTGTATATGCATGATTATGTGAGATTTCCTTGAAACATTTGGTGATTATGTGTGATTTCTTCACTAATCTACAAATATGTTAAGAAACTTGAAGTGTATCACTTGCATCTTTATATGAATCTTGAGAGAAGTATGTTTTATCAAACATA
This sequence comes from Lactuca saligna, assembly GCF_052625555.1. Taxonomy (NCBI): domain Eukaryota; kingdom Viridiplantae; phylum Streptophyta; class Magnoliopsida; order Asterales; family Asteraceae; genus Lactuca; species Lactuca saligna. Next base: position 186,672,691 of record NC_136417.1, on the reverse strand, counting down.
ATACATGTAAACTAGTATATACTGGATTTATACACTTGATATAGCAAAAATGAGTGTTGTGGTTAGAGATCTATAAACTAAACTCACAAAACAGCATTTGACAGAAACGTTTTGGTCCAATCTCGGACTGTTTTGACCATTCAAATGGAAGTATTTTTCAAAACTGTTTTACATGGATAAAGTTCCGGTTTATACCTTTAAAATGACTACTTGCACGTTTTCATACGATTTTTCTACAATTTTTGGCGAATTTTACAAAACTGCCTATCATATTTGAAATAATTTCGGACCAACCTGTGAAGATGAGTAATTTCACACTAGTTTGAGGCCATCAAAAATTATGAGAAAATTATTTTAAAAAAGTAGACAAGATTTCCAAACTCCCAGAATTTACGGATCCAAATTTCGACTTACGATGAATTTTCTACAAATTTTCTAAAAACTAGGTTGGAAAAGCCAAAAACCAGAAAAATGTGCATTTTCACAAAAATCAAGCAAAAATGATATTTTTGACAAAAATGAGTTTATAAATGTCATTTTTACCACAAAGTAGTCATCAACACAAGTTTTTAACAAAATTGGAGATCAAAGTGTTATTCTTACAAAAATTGGGCCTAATTGTAAATTTTATGCTTATTGGGACAAGAACGTCATTTTTACAAAAAGGAGGGCTTTTTATATCAACTTTGTAAATAATCAAGCTAAAATAAACAAAACAATAATAAACGGGTTAAAAATGATATTCATATCCTTATTGGGCCTGGAAATAATAGACACGTATAGTGAGCCTTAGTGGCCCACTTACATGTTTATTGGGCCTGAGAATGGATTTTATACGCGTTCTTCGTTTTATGCTATTTTAGTAAATACTTGAACTAAAATCAATGATAAACCAACAAATGGATTTAATTTGATCATTTTCTAGGTTATTGGGCCTTAGTGACCCATTTCTATGTGTGATAGATCCTGTATACTATTTGCATGTTTATTTGGCCTTATTGACCCATTAACATGTGCGACGGACCTTGGATACTATTTGTGTGCTATTTGGGCCTGTAAATACTTTATATGTGAAATGGGCCTTAGTTGTCGTTTCATATATATTTCGGGCCCATGTTATATAATATCATTCCATTTGGGCCTTGAAATGATTTACATGTTTAGCGACGCCTTCGTGGTTCACTTACATGGATCATTGGTCCTAGAATGAGTTTATACATTTTTCTTCGCGTAAATTCGATTAAGGATCTAGCGAGTTTTTATCGGTTGGTACCTATTAAGTGTGCGATCGTAGCCTGTAGTTATAACCAGAGTCTCCTGGAGGGAGAACGGGGATTTGTGTATAGATCTATACGGGGATGACACCCCACACCTGAGCTGTTCGCTACAGTTAGACTAGGCCAGTCTAGGATGACAAAAACCTTATTCTATTTATCCGTTGGCGTCCAACGACGCCAAGACAGGCGAAATTGTCATTATTTAGTATGGTTATGACGGCTCGCTTAGAGGAATTAACGTTATGAAGTTTACGAAAGACATCTTTTTTTGTTAGGCAACGTCGGGTTATCTGGAAACATTCTCTTTACGTGCTCTTACATTCTCTACATTCTCTTTACCTTTTTAGTCAAATAAACAATAACATACATGCATTAATACAAGATCTAACACAAACACACTAAACAGTTTTCAGAAAATATCGGATTTTCTGGTGGTTTTCAAAGTTATACAAATCATTTTCACAAACATGCTTATGAACTCACCAACATTTTTATGTTGACCGTTTTCAAAATAACCTGTATTCTCAGGATACCGTTGAAGTAAGATGAATGAAACAAACTAATGGATATTGTGTGATATTTTGTTTCATCATACTCTTACTATTTTGGCATGTAATATTCAAATACAATACTCGATGTAAACAATGAATGTTGTATTATTACATGTGTGATGGAGATGATGTTATGTTTCAATTATATTCACTGTAATGATTTTTCAACATGAAGTCACGCGCAAGCCCCCGGACGTTTCCGCCGTCTGGTTCGGGGGTGTGACACTTGTAATGGTTATTCTATCATAATAACATTGAGAAATCGGAGTTATAAGCTTACCTTGAATCACTTGCTTGATCTTCTTGTCCTTGGAGCTTTAGAGTCACAATTGTCACTCCTCTAATGGCTTACAAACACCAACTAGCAAGAGGATGATTATAGAGAGAAGAGAGGGGAGGAAGAAATCGGCCAGGGTTTCTTTAGAGACAAGAGGTGTCGATTTCCAGGAACCCTAGGGTCTATTTATACTTGTAAGGCTCCTAGGGTTTCACCTTTAAACCCTAATTGGATAACTTAGGCCCTAAGAAATCCTAATCCCCTTCATGATAATCCTTAGATGGATTTTAGGTCTATCCTAAACCCCTAAAATCATCCACCCCTTATCTATAAGGGATTACAGCCTAAAGTACAACTATCATACACTTGACAGTTTATGCCCTTCTATTTAATTAATCTCTTTAAGTCACCAAATTAATTCCTAATTAATTTATGACTTATATTAATCAAATAACAATATTATTATTCCTTATAATATTTCAACTCTCATTGTATATAATCCTATCAAGTTGCTATGGTGAAGGCAACCCAAAAGGACCATGCTCAATCGGGTCAAGTACTTTCCATATATAGTTGCAGCCTTAGACACTATTCCAACAATCTCCCACTTGGATAAGTCTAGTAACTATATATACCGATTAGAAATCGTAGCTCTCAAAGACACTGTCAAACTCTGATCTTATTAATCTTGTCCTTTAGATAAGGGATCGTACAGTCATCTGTTTAGATATCATGCTATCAATTCTATGGAACCAATTATCCAACATTTGGTTTCTCGATCTCAGATTTATTTGACATAGAACTTAATTGAACACATCAATTCAGTTCTAACCGGGCTGGACACATAAGTCAAATCAAATCATCGAGCGGCCGAGATATCTCTTTTACCCTCTTAGGATAAAAGTAACAGATAAACTTCGACTTATATGCATTTACTTATTCATTAACCAACCATACACAACAATGCATTTTATAACACCAAGTTACTGATGCGGTTTCGCACCATCAATGTACAACCAATTAACAAATAACAAACCATATATCTAGGTTTTAAGACCATATGATAGTATCGTCTTGCGATCACCCTTTTATCACATTCCATAAGGTGATTCCAGCAAGCGCGGGTTTGTTCCAATGCTCAAAACTAGTTCATAAGCACTCATGAACGTTGTAGCAAACTTTTGCTATGTCTAATACCATTCAAACAATCTACACACCAATTCATGACAATCTTCATTCATACCTACTTCCAACATATGAACGATTGTGGACAATTTGAATAATTCGATTATTCTTAATAAACTCAATTATTCTGGAAGTCAAAACATGCAAAGTGAAACAATAGTTAAACAATTAACACAAGATAGTAACATTACTCATAAATAATACTCTTTTATTTAATCATCAAATATTAATTACATTTATTTATCACGCGTTTCTAACACTATCTAATCTATACTAATATCATCCTTCAGCTCAATGCTCCTAGCATGCTGCAAGTGCTTAACCCTGCTCAGTCCCTTCGTAAGCAGATCTGCTGGGTTATCTTCTGATGATATCCTCTTCACCACGAGTTGTCCTTCTTCTACACGATGTCTTATAAAATGATATTTTCTGTCGATATGTCGAGATCTACCATGATCCCTTGGTTCCTTGGTCAAGGCAACCGTTCCTTCATTATCACAGAAAATCTCCATGGGCTCCTTTATGGTAGGTACAACTCCAAGATCACCAATGAAGTTCTTTAACCATATTGCCTCTTTCGACGCTTCGCTCGCTGCGATGTACTCTGATTCGCACGTTGAATCAGTTACGGTTTCTTGTTTGAACTTTTCCAAGTTACTACTCCTCCATTCAGGGTAAAGACCCAGCCCGACTGTGAACGGTAATTGTCCCTGTCGGTCTGAAAGCTGGCGTCACTATACCCTGTCTCTTCAAGTCATCACTCCCTCTGTGGACTAAAAACCATTCCTTGGTCCTCCGAAGATACTTAAGGATATTCTTCACTGCAATCTAATGGGCTCTGCCAGGGTTCCCTTGATATCTACTAACCATGCTCAAAGCAAAGGCTACATCAGGGCGAGTACAAGTCATAGCATACATGATTGAGCCAACTGCGGAAGCGTATGGTACTCAACTCATTTCTGCTATTTCGGCTTCAGTACTCGGACTTTGAGTCTTACTCAACTTGGCATTATATTGTATCGGTAATTCTCCCTTCTTCGAGTTTTCCATACTCAACTTGGCATGATTGAGCCAACTGCGGAAGCGTATGGTACTCAACTCTTACTTCGTTCTCTCACTATCCTTATTCCCAGAATATAGGAAGCCTCTCTGAGGTCCTTCATAGCGAAGCACTTCCCGAGCCAAGACTTAATCTCCTACAGTGTCGGGATGTCGTTTCCTATGAGCAGTATGTCATCGACATACAAAACGAGAAAGCTAACTATACTCCCACTGGCTTTGACATATACACATGATTCATCTTCACTTCGTACAAATCCAAACTCTTTGACTTTCTCATCGAAGCAAAGATTCCATCTGCGAGACGCTTGCTTAAGTCCATAAATGGACTTCTCAAGCTTACACACTCTATTTGGATGCTTCGGATCAACAAAACCCTCTGGCTGAGCCATGTAAACATCCTCAACCAACTTCCCATTAAGGAAAGCGGTTTTGACATCCATTTGCCAAAACTCATAATCATGAAATGTGGCAATTGCTAGCATCACTCTAATAGATTTTATCTTCGCAACTGGTGAGAAGGTCTCATCATAGTCAACTTCAGGAGTTCAAATAAATCCCTTTGCAACCAATCGCGCCTTATATGTGTGTACGTTTCCATCCACATCGGTCTTCTTCTTGAAGATCCATTTGCACCCAACGGTCTTACGTCCGGGCACATAATCAACCAAATTCCAAACTTGGTTTTCATACATGGATTGGATCTCGCTATCCATTGCCTCTTTCCATTTCGCAGACTCCGGGCCTGCCATGGCTTCCTTATAGCTATTAGGTTCATCTAGATTTATTAGTGTACCAGCACTAATATACGTGTCCCCTTCGGTAGTAATATGAAAACCATAAAACTGGGGTTGAACTCTAACTCTTTCGGAACGTCTAAGAGGTAAGGACTCATCAATCGGTTCAACCGGAGTTTCCTCCTCGGGTTGAGGGCCAGCGGTAGAGGTTCTTTCATCTATCGACTCTTGAATCTCTTCAAGCTCGATTTTCCTCCCACTGTCTCCTTGGCCTATGAGTTCTCGCTCTCGGAAAACTCCTCTCCTCGCAACAAGGACAACATTGTCCTTTGGTCTATAGAAGAGATATCCAAAGGATTTCTGTGGGTAGCCGATGAAAATACATCGCTCACTTCGAGGTTCGAGCTTGTTGTGAGTATCTCATCTTACGAAAGCCTCGCAGCCCCAAACCTTGATATGTGCTAACGATGGAGCCTTCTCTATCAATATCTCAAGAGGTGTTTTGGCAACCTTCTTAGTAGGGACTCGGTTAAGGATATGGGCGGTAGTCTCTAAGGCATACCCCTAGAATGAGATAGGTAGTGAAGCATGACTCATCATAGAGCGGACCATGTCTAACAAGGTTTGATTACGCCTTTCTGCCACACCATTCAGTTGTGGTGTCCTAGGTGGCGTCAATTATGAAACTATTCCACACTCTTTTAGATAGTCATGGAATTTAAGACTTAGGTACTCTCTTCCTCGATCGGATCGAATCATCTTGATTTTCCTGCCCAATTGATTCTCCACTTCATTCTTCAACTCTTTGAACTTTTCAAATGTTTCTGACTTTTGCTTGATTAAGTAGATACACCCATATCTACTATAGTCATCGGTAAAAGTCACATAGAAGTGGTCCCCATCCTTTGTGGTTGATCTAAACGGTCCACATACATCGGTATGTATTAGGTCCAATAAGCCCTCACCCCTTTCACATGTGCTAGTGAAGGGTGACTTGGTCATCTTTCCAAGTAAACAAGATTCACATGTGTCATCTTCCCTAAGGTTGAATGACTCCAACACTCCATCCTTTTGGAGTTGGGCTATGCGCTTCTTATTGACATGTCCAAGACGACAATGCCACAAGGATGCTTTATCCATACTATTGGAAGAACCCAAAACATAATTTCCTAGGTTATCTACAATCATAACAGTTTCATAAATTCCATTACATGGTATTTCTTCAAAATATAAGACACCATTTAGATAAGCACAAATAGAACCATTCTCATTATTAAAAGAAAATCTAAATCCTTATCTAAACAAACCATGAAATGAAATGATGTTTCTTGCCATTTCTGGCGAATAGCAACAATTGTTCAAATCTAAACATAAACCATTCCAAAGCACTAGAGAATACACTCCAATCATGGTCACAGGCGATGATCTTCTATTCCCCATGATTAGATTTATTCTTCCATGCTCCACATCCCTATTTCTTTCTTAGTCCCCGCAATTCAAAACAAATGTGGTAACCACACCCGGTATCGAGAACCCAAGAAATAGCATGAGATGAATCATTAGATTTAATTGTATAAATACCTGCGAAAGATGACTTGATCTTTCCTTCCTTGATAGCTTGCAGGTACTCTGGGCAGCTTCTCTTCCAATGCCCTATTTTATGGCAATGGTGGCACTCTGCCTCCTTTGGGTTAGAGTTAGGTTTAGTGGGATCAACTTTGGTCCCACTAGAGGAGGAACCATCTCGGGACTTTCCCTTGCGGTGGATCTTAGACGGAGCCTTCCTCTTCTTGCCTCTTCCTTGCCCAATGGCCAAAACAGGAGCAGCGGGTGGATTGGGAGTGGGTGCAACAGACTTGTCCTTGAGATTGCTCTCAGCAACCCTAAGGAGACCTTGGAGCTTACTTAGGGTGACCTATTCTTTGTTCATGTGGTAGGTCATCCTAAATTGGTTGTAACACGGAGGCAAGGAGTGAAGCACCATGTCGATCGCTAAGTCTTCACCAAAGTCAACATTCAACTTGCGAAGACGATCGACATACCTTTGCATCTTTTGCAGGTGCATGGTTTGAGATTCACCATGACCCATTTTAGCGGAGATCATGTTAGTGAAGATCTCGTAACATTCTTGCCTCTCGTTTTGGTGGTATCTCTCCAACAAGTCTTGGTGCATTTCGTACAGATACATGTCCTCATAGGACTTTTGGAAGTCGGAGTTCATAGTGGCTATCATGATGCAATTAACCTTCGTTGCATCACGCACATGAGTTTCAAAAGTGGTGATTTCAGCCGGAGTAGCGATTTCAGGATTGATCTTCTCGAGCTTCTCATCGAGGACATACTCCTTATCCTCGTAGCGAGCAATCGTGCGAATGTATCTTATCCATTCGCTAAAGTTCGTTCCATCGAAAGTCACCTTTTGGCAAAGGCTCATCAATATGAACGAGCTAGCAGCAACGTTTTTCGCGTTCGACATCTACAAATAGAAAGGACAAAGATAGATTAGAATTTGAATCCCTAATAATCACCTAAGAAAAATTAGGGCTAGGATCCAACAACAATATTTACATATTATAAAAGGGATGCCGTAATCTAACATGCAAACAATTTGAAGGTAAGTGAATGACGATTCACTAATTTTCCACCATGAAAACATAACTTTAAGTTCTAAATGTATTGAGAATTCCTAGGTTTAGATGAGATTCATTGAAACTTTTCAATGGCATGTTTAAATCTCGATATGCCCCTATCGTTTGTGACTGGGATACCGAGGATCACAAAGTGGGTGTGAATTACCATGCAAATTTACATGGTGCCTTCATTGTAACAATCACCAATTCGATGTGCCAGTAAACCACACACGCTCCATCGAACTATGATAAACAATGAATCACCCTTTGCCACCTCTGCTTAGAACCAATTAGTGTGCCGGTAAACCACACACGCTCCACTAACTTCTTAGCAAGAGTGCAAAGTGAAATTTCATGGGATTGCATCAATTCACTTTTCCTAAAGTAACTAGGATTGAGAATTTTTGAAAAACATGTAGTTACTTTGTATTTCATATTATACTTTTAATGAGGAGATCAGGTTGCCCTATCCTACCCGTTTGGCTAACGACCCTCCACCGATCAACCAAGCGGTGGGTGTGAGTGTACACCAATTAAGCGCCATTTTATAGGCAGCAACCTTATACTCACCTTATAGACCGACTTCGTGAATGAGGCCTACTAACGGAAAGACTAGCATTTTAATTATATATATATATATATATATATATATATTAATCTTGTAATATTATATTAGTATAGGGTTAAATTTTAAACTTGTAAAATTCTAGGGTTTGAAATTTAAATTGTCTAAATTAAACTTTTAATTACAAAACATAAATTTCAAAACTTGAGGGCAGTTTTTAAACTTTTCAAAACATAAGGGATCAAATAACAAATAATCTGAATTAACATTTAATCACATAATTATCCATATTTGATTTATTTAATTATTTCTTGCAAAACAATTTACCAATTTAATTAAAATAATTAATCAATTATCACATAAGGAAACTAATATTTAATTAATTGATAAATATCTTCAATTAGGTCAAGGATATACTCAAATATATCTTAAAATCGGATTTATATTGACCTAATATGATTAAGGCAAGTATCCAAAGGATAAACAGCAAGAAATCCCGAAATTAGCTCTTTCTGACGCTCGAACTCGCCGAGTACCACAATGGACTCGCCGAGTTGAGGCCTACTCGCCGAGTCCAATGTGGAACTCGCCGAGTCCAATGTGGAACTCGCCGAGTTCATCAGGCAGGAACACAAAATTCGAATTTTGCAAGCATCAAACAAGCAACCAATGCATCAATTCAATAGAAACCAATCTAGGCTCTGATATCACTGATGGGTTTTGGCCATATGAACATTCCTATGTGCACATACAAACCCTAATGCTTGGATCTAGGTTTCTCTAATTAAACTTGCATTGTATCCGAGACTTCTAATGGTTATTCTATCATAATAACATTGAGAAATCAGAGTTATAAGTTTACCTTGAGTCACATGCTTGATCTTCTTGTCCTTGGAGCTTTAGAGTTACAATTGTCACTCCTCTAATGGCTTACAAACACCAACTAGCAAGAGGATGAGTATAGAGAGAAGAGATGGAAGGAAGAAATCGGCCAGGGTTTCTTTAGAGACAAGAGGTGCCGATTTCCATGACCCCTAGGGTCTATTTATACTTGTAAGGCTCTTAGCGTTTCACCTTTAAACCCTAATTGGATAACTTAGGCCCTAAGCAATCATAATCCCCTTCATGATAAGCCTTGGACGGACTTTAGGTCTATCCTAAGCCCCTAAAATCGTCCACCCCTTATCCATAAAGGATTACAGCCTAAAGTACAACTATCATACACTTGACAGTTTATGCCCTTCTATTTAATTAATCTCTTTAAGTCACCAAATTAATTCCTAATTAATTTATGACTTATATTAATCAAATAACAATATTATTATTACTTATAATATCTCAACTCTCATTGTAAATCATCCTATCAAGTTGCTATGGTGAAGGAAACCCAAAAGGACGATGCTCAATCGGGTCAAGTACTTTCCATATATAGTTGCAGCCTTAGACACTATTCCAACAAAAACCACAGCTCCCAACTCCAAATCATACGTCGGATAATTCGCCTCATGACGCTTCATCTTCCTTGAAGTCTAAGCGATCATGCGAAACCAATGCATCAACACTGCGCCCAAACTTGTGGTCGAAGCATCACAATAAACCATGAAGTCATCAACACCCTCTGGTAGGGTCAGAACCGGCACCTCACTCAACCACTATCTAAGAGTCTCAAAATTTGTCTGTTGCTCAAGCCCCCTATGAAAAGTCACGGACTTCTTGGTCAGTTAGGTCAAGGGAACAACAATCTTGGAGAAATCCTGAATGAATCTCTGATAATAACCAGCCAAACCAAAACAACTCCAAATCTTAGATGGAGACCTCGGAACCTCCCACTGCATCACGTCCTCGACCTTAGCCGAATCAACCAGAATACCCTTCTGGTTGACAAGGTACCCTAGAAACTGGACCTCCTACAACCAGATCTCGCATTTGGAGAACTTTGCGAAAAGTCTCTCACTCCTCAAGGTATCGAAAACCTCCCTCAAATGCTCCTCGTTCTGTTCCTAAGTCTTGAAATTAACCAAGATATCATTGATGAATACTATCACAAACCAATCCAACATCGGTCTGCAAACGCGATTCATGACGTCCATGAACGCGGCTGGAGCATTGGTGAGCCCAAAAGGAATCACAACGAACTCGTAATGACCATATCAAGTCCAGAAAGCCGTCTTCTGCACATCCTCATTCCAGAACCTGATCGGAAATCAATCTTCGAGAACCAAGATGAACCCTGAAGTTGGTCGAAAAGATCATAAATCCTCAGGAGGTGATAATGGTTCTTCACCGTTACCTTATTCAACTCCTGGAAAGTCAGAGAATGTATCCCGAACAAAGCCACAATCTCAGCACGAAAGGCTCTCAACCGCTCATCAAGAATCTCTAGAATACCCTCCTTGACCATGCCAAAGATCATAGGAGTCTGCTCAAGGATACTACACATAATAACAGACGAGATGAACTCTCTCGTTTGGTCATCAAGCTGCTCGGCTCCAGAACCTAAGTCGGAACCGTCCCCAATACCAGAACTGCTAACTGGTCTACCTCGTAAAACCACCACATTGAAAATAGACCACATAAACCATCAGAATACACATCAAAATATAAGTATTGGGGAATCGCAACTCCACAATCTCCCTGGCTTCATTGCAGCCCTCCTTGAATCGAGTATGGATGTTGTGCTTCCAGTAGTACGGGCCCATACTACCTTCCATATATATATCTGTACTTTCCTCAATAAGTGCCCTAACTCAACCAAGTTACTCTATATCCCAAACAATTTCCCTCACAGATAAGGCTCCCAACACGAGGTCTCATCCTAGGTTTTCCTAGGGTAAACTCCATACCACTCTTCGCCATCAGTTGCAGAAGGAACTCCTGCTAACTTCCTCTATCTAGCCCACAAATATAATTAAATATTACAAAAACTAGATAATTCTTCAAATGAGAGGTCTCACACTACCGTGGTTGGACTCAAACAAGAGTTGCTCAATAGAGTAAAAACCTAACCCTCTCAAAATAATTTAGTTCCCATAATGTGTAACTTAGCATATTCATTTACTAGTTAGCAGAAGCTATTTAGAACTCATAAAAGCACAAAGCAAGCAACATTCTAGCATCAAGTAATTGAAGGCATCACTCCTAGATCCTTGGTGCTAATCTAGCATGCGATTCACAAATTCACAATTGAAAACATATCATAAACACGTACGGGTATTTTGGGTAAGTTACTTGAGCTAGGCTAATTGCATGCACCACACCCTTCCTTATTTTAGAAAACCTTTTATTAAAATATGTTTCATTTGGAAAAATTAACCAAATCCTCAGTTTGAGTTCAGACACACCTGAGAGTGTGCCCGAATCTCTCAAACCAAGGCTCTGATACCAACTTGAAACATCCAAAAATTATGACCCAAAAATTTCATTTTTAATTTAAGTAAAACAGGTTGTTTATACATCCAGATCGAATAAATACGTTAATCATCATAAAAAATAGAGTATTTCCCATAAACAGAATCCATATCATGTGTGTGATGCAGTCAACCCGAGCTCTTCCCCTTGGAACCGGAAGTACCTGAAACATAAATAGAACCATAAGCACAAAGCTCAGTGAGTTCCCAAAATACCAGATAGCATACATATGATATAACGGGCCACACCCAATTCAGATACGGGCCCCTCCCAAACTCGGATAATAATGAGATACGGGTACCGCCCACACTTGCATAATAATGAGATACAGTTCATGCCCATACTCAAGTAATGGGCCCCGCCTAATAAGATATGGGTCCCGCCCATACTCGAGTAATAATGAGATACGGGCCCCGCGACACTTGGATAACGGGCCTCGCCCAATAAACATACATATACAAGCACATACGAGTATCACATGGACAACAAGTATACTAACATAACCAAACAAGGGTCGGCCTTGGTGCTTAGACCCACTAAACCATGTGATGAAACTCGCCTCGAAAATATGAATGAAATGAATGATCACTGACTGCTGGTCCTACAGCTCCCCGAGCTATCAATTGCCAAATAAAAGATAATTAAGATTTGGGATCTACATTATAACCAAAAATCCCTACTTGGGGGTAAAAATACTATTTTACCCCCAATAATACTTGGTCCAAGAATGAATCCCTTCCCATGGGCCTTAGCCCAAGGCCCTATAATGCTCCCTTAGCCCAAAGGTTCAACTTTCAGATGGCCCACTAAATCCCAAAACATCAATGTCCATGGAAATATCCTAATGAGGCCCAAAATATATAAAGCGCAAATCATCGAGTATGTGGGGCTTACTCAACTATACACTAAGCGTACAAGCTGCATGACTTGCACGTTGTACGTATGAGCTTGTGCACCCAGCGTACTCACTAAATACTACACATTTCCAATAAGCTCTTAAATGCTTAAGAATAAGGGTCCCAATCACAAATCTGATTCATATGAAGTATCTTAAACCATAAGGTCATGAACTTGGTGGCTTTTCATGCCCCAAATGAACCCATATTTGAAATATCACACATTACTTCCATAAAATGAACTCAACCTCATGCATGGGTGGTTCAAAGCTCCAAAGATGGGAACTTTATGACTCTAGTACCAAAAGAACACCAAGAGTAGCAAGTCTAAGCTTCAGAAATGACAATAATCCACAAGATATTATCCATGGGACCAAAAGGTCCAAAAACTCAAACAAAGGAGATCTAAGCAATAATAAAGAAAGTTTTGATCTTTATACCTCAAATTAATGCCAAATGGTGATGATAGAGTGGATCTTCAAGCTCAAACTCCAACAACTCTTATTCACCAAATTCTTTTTCTTCATTCCAAGGCACCAAACTACCAAAAATGCAATCCACATGTAACAACCCAAAATTTAGGTACCACTATTTAGCCCTTCATCTTTATTTAATTGTCATTTTTGGGCCTTTGTGTTGGGCGAGTACGCTGGGCGTGTAAGGAGTACGCTACGCGTACTCGCGCGCCTCATTTAAACGTATCATCACCCGGGTACGCTGGGCGTACCAAAGGTTACGCCGGGCGTAACTGGTCCAGACCTAAAAACCCTAAATCGGTGGTTGGCTATAAAAGGAATGAGATGGCTTGGTCCTCAGCCACCATCCCTCAGAAAGAAACCCTAAAAGAGTTGTTCCTTCGTTCATATCCTATTTGTGAGTGTTCTAAGCTTTGAGGTGTCATTTCAAGGTAGCAAAAGAGAAGAGGAGTCCATTGAGGAGGCAAGAAGTTGGTGTTCAAGTGTAGATCCATGAATAGAAAAGGTTGGAGCTTCTTCCTAAGGTAAAAAGTTCAGATCTTGCCTTGTAGTTCTTGTGGTATGCTTTATGGACCATTTTGTACGGTTTTGGTCCCAAAGATGGAGACTTTATGAGCAAGTAGTGTCCATTGACTTAGATCCATCATATTTCTGGTCCATTTGAGTTGTAGGTTCATAAATATGTGATCTTGGATGTGAATGATTAGCCATGCATGACATCTAGATCTTTTGAGTTGAAATGGAAGGGTATTAAGGAGTGTAGGAGCCTTTACAGCCATGCCAAGGCTTAAAGGTTTTGACTTTATGGGTAAGGAGGCTTAAAGAGAGTCGGATCTAGAAGTTGAATAATTGTCTTAACCATTTAAGACCAGAAATGAAGAGTGGCTGAATCTGAGCGTTACGCTGGGCGTAACTCCCAGTACGCGCAGCGTACTGGGTGGAGACCCCGACTGTGGATCAACGATGTATGCCCCAAGTACATGAGTCTGTACGCCCCGCGTACTGTGAATGCTGACTTTTGTTGACTTCTAGGGTTTTGGTCAACATGTGGACTTTTGAGTCAAGGAAGGGTAAAATGGTCTTTTACCCCTCTGAGGAATATTAATAAGGGTGAAGCCTAGTTGCGGAAGTCTATATTAATTAAATGATATTTCATTATGATTCGGTGGGGTTGGGTCTTTATTTCGAGATTCGGAGATAGCGAGCATGTGAGATTTTAGACTTTCCACGAGGTGAGTTTTCTCACTATACTGTACCCGGAAGGGTTTTATTGTGTGACCGGAAGGTCGGATATGTTATGAGTTGGATGCATTGTATATGATAAGTTAATCGTTTGTATGTGCTATGTATGCTATGCTTGATATGGGCCGGAAGGCATTATGTTATGGGTCGGAAGGCATATATGTTATGGGCCATAAGGCATTGTGATGTGGACCGTAACGTTGACACGGGTAGGACCAGAAGGTTTACCGGGTCGGGACAAAAGTCCCCTAAGATACGTGGACCGGAAGGTCAGGGCCTGAAGGGCGTATGTGCGTAAGTAGTATTTTGGGGAATTCACTAAGCATTTATGCTTATAGTTGTTGTGTTACGTGTTTCAGGTACTAGCGAGGACCGTGGGAAGGCGTCGGCGTGATCTGAACACACTACCGGAGGATTTGTTTATGATCTTGGGATTTATATGATTTGTGTTATGTTATGATACATCGGATTTTATGAATTGATCTGGATGAAAACATGTTTTAAGAAATGAAAATTTTGTTTTGAAAATTTACGTTGTTACAAGTTGGTATCAGAGCCTTGGTTTGAGGGATTCGGATGCATCTTCGGGCGTAACTGAACTCAAACCGAGGATTTGAGAAAATTCTTCAATAATAAAGGCATAAAATTTTATAAAAGATTTTGTAATAACCAAAGGAGAAGTAGTGTGTACGGTCAGCCAGCGCCTGAACGGTAAAATCCCCAAAATACCCTTACAATATGTGTCATGAGATATGTTATGATATGTTATGCATGCTAGAGTAGACTAGGTATTCATATTAGGACTAGAGTGGCCTGATTTGTGATGCCTTAGTCTAGGGGAACCTGCTGCTATTAGATGATTTGAGAGCGAGTAGGTAGCCAGTGCATAGCAAGGATAGAGTGCTCGTGATCCGGGGTCCAAGGAGGAGGACTTGGGGTGAATGCTGATGCGGTGTAATCAGTAGTATAGGGCCCGATACTACTGAAGACACAGGATCAGTGGGCAACCCAAGTAAGAATCCGTTGGGTATCGGAGGCCGAGTAGGGTTGCGTTATTGAGTGCGAGTATGCTCGATGGAGTCTCTGATATTTTTATGTAGTATTTCAGAGGCATTATGGTTGGGACATGCCACAGATCTGGGACGAGCGGTGTGAGTGAAGAGGAGCTTCGTCAGATGATCCACGATGAGGTGGCTGCGGCGATTCAGGCCGAGATTCTGGAGATGTTTGAGTCTATCAAGACCACACTGATGGAGACTTTCGATGAGCAGTATTACGCGGTGACTAAGTCCGCAGCCGCTGCAGCTACAGCAGCTGTGGCTGCTACCAGACCTCAGGGAGGTGACTCATTGCTATTCCGGGAGTTCAGCAACACGAAGCCACCCGAGTTTGACGGGACGCAGGATCCGATCGCTGCGATGAGATGGATTGCTGACATTGAGGGGTGCTTCTACACATGTTCATGTTCGGAGCATCTAAGGGTACGGTTCGCTTTGAATCAGCTCCGCCTGGGAGCAACAGATTGGTGGAAGTTAATGATGGCGAACTTCACTCTTGCGGAGATTTCGGCCGTGACTTGGGAGAGATTTACTACTATGTTCAGAGACGAGTATGTTCCCCCGGTGGAGAGGGAACGGTTGATTCAGGAGTTCTTGACCCTCAAGCAGGGTAATGATTCAGTTGCTGTGGTCACCCGGAAGTTTCATGAGAGGGCGATGTTCTACCCTAAGCAGGTGTCCTCCGAGCAGGCACGGATGATCCGATATTTGGGTATACTGAGGAGGGACATTCGAGAGTTCGTATGGAACTCGACGTACCAGACATTTGCTGAGCTCCAGGCAAATGCCCAGAAGAGGGAGATCGAGTTGGAGACTCAGGCCAGGGAGGAGGCCAAGTCTCAATGGGTGGATCGGTGGCTGGCTCAGTCCCAACCAACAGCCAAGCGGACCAAGTCCGCCGATTCGAGGACGGGAGGTCAGAAGGGCCGTACTTGCAGAAAGTGCGGGAAGGGTCATGAGGGGTCCTGTCGATCAGGTGCTTGCTACAAATGTGGCAAGGAGGGGCACATCGCTAGGGGTTGCGCCAAGGGATTTATGGTTTGCTTCCATTGCAACCAGACCGGCCATCGGAAGGCCAAATGTCCTCAGCTTCACAAGTGATTAGCAAAGGGATCTGCGCCTACTGTTAGGGTTACCGAGACTCGGCCGGCGAAGGCTGAGGCTCCGAGGGCTCGTGGGAGATCTTTTCAATTGACCGCAGAGGAGGTCCGCATGGCGCCCGATGTCGTGGCTGGTATGTATTCTATCGTGTATTTATTTTTATGCTAAGATATTGTGCTTATATTATGATAGGCGTAGGTACTTTTCTTGTGAATTCTGTACCTGCCTTGGTATTATTTGACTCAGGTGCGAGTCGGTCTTTTGTATCTTTGACTTTTAGTCAGCACATCAGTATTAAATCGGGAGGTGATGAGTCGACCTCTGAGAGTTTCCATAGCTAATGAGAAAGCGGTATACGCCACCGACGTGATTCGAGGATGTGTGCTCGAGATTTTTGGTGTCAAGTTCCCTATAGATCTGGTTCCTATAGCGATGGGAGATGTCTGTGTCATCGTGGGCATGGACTGGTTGAGTAAGTTTGGAGCGGTCATTGACTGCGAGAGACAGCTGGTCACCATACGAGACCCTAGTGGGGGAGTGCTTACTGTCTATGGCGAAGGGACCCGGTGCAGGTCAGCATTTTGTTCGGCTGCCAGGGCAAGACAGAGTTTGCAGCAGGGCTGCAGCGGATTCATAGCCTATGTGATGGACACATGAGTGGCCGCGGGGAGGCCAATTTCGATTGACAAGGTTCCAGTAGTGTGTGAGCTTTCAGATGTGTTTCCCGAGGAACTGCCAGGCGTGCCTCCGGAAAGGCAAGTGGAGTTCCGTATCAATCAGGTTCCGGGAGTGGCACCCATCACCAAGGCACCTTATCGCCTCGCTCCACCAGAAATGCAGGAGTTATCCTCGCAGCTTCAGGAGCTGTTGGGAAAGGGGTTTATTCGACCGAGTAGCTCAACTTGGGGAACGCCGATTCTTTTTGTCAAGAAAAAGGATGGTTCACACCGGATGTGTATCGATTATCGGGAGTTGAACAAGTTGACAGTCAAGAACCAGTATCCGTTACCTAGGATCGATGATTTGTTCGATCAGTTGCAGGGGGCATCTTGGTTCTCTAAGATAGACTTGAGGTTGGGTTATCATCAGATGAGGGTTCGGGATGAAGATATCCAGAAGACTGCATTTAGAACTCGTTATGGACATTACGAGTTTGTGGTGATGCCTTTTGGGCTCACCAATGCCCCAGTTGCGTTCATGGATCTTATGAACAGGGTGTGCAGGCCGATGCTGGATCGGTCGGTGATCGTATTCATTGATGATATTTTGGTATATTCGAGGTCTAGAGAGCAGCATGAGGAACATTTGAGGGAGATTCTTGGAGTTCTGAGATTGGAGAGGCTGTATGCCAAATTCTCCAAGTGTGATTTTTGGTCCAACTCATCATAATCGAGATCAACCATCACGTATTCGTCCTGTTCCTGTAACGACAAAAAATTTCAACACAATTTAAACTTTTCAAAAACAATTCATTTTAATAACGTTATTACAAAAAGGTTTTCAATACATTTATTATCAGAGTATTCCAAGAATCATGCCATAAACATAAACACGAGGAGCGGTACGATCACGACTTAGCCTTGCCACGGTCTCCTGAAGAACCTGAAAAAAACATTTAAACCACAACTGTAAGCCCGGAAGCTTAGTGAGATACCCCCAAAATACCAACCACGTATACGCCCCTTCCAGGCTACGACCTTGCGGTCCAACACATATTGCCTTCCGGCCCATAACCTATTGCCTTCCGACCCATAATATAAATAGCATACATAACATAACAAAACATAGAACAACCATGCATATCGAGTCTACTGTGTGACTGGTTTGCCGTATCGGCCTTCTGTCCACCCTTAGTGTCTAGTCATGTCCTTCGAGACTGCAGTGTGGTTGGTCCGCCCGCACCAGGCCTTTACCCACCTGGTCCACTCTCTGAGTCTACAGTATGACTGGTCTGCCCGCATCGGGCCTTCAGTTGGCCTGGTCCACTCTCCGAGCCTCGGCACGTCTAGTCCGCCCTCGTGGGGCCTACAGCCTATCCGGACCACTCGCTGGGCCTTCGGAACAACCGGTCCGCCATGGGTATCTTGGCCTACAACACAAAGCAGGACCCACCTCAACCCAACTCCAGTCCAAACAACCATGTGCACATAACATACAATCATATAATAGTTCATAGTCCACAAACCGATCAAACATATCACATAACATATCATTACTCTAACCAGGATACCGACCTAACCGGTCACTAGCATAGCATCACTCTACATATCGAGAAATCGACCTTAACCAGGTCTCTAGCATATACCATCCTAGCTACCAGGATGCAGACATATCAAAGCAATAACATAACAACCATATCCGAATCTCAATCCAATAAAGGGTTGGACTTGGTGCCTTAGACCCTGTTGATATAGTGAGGATAACTCACCTCGCGAATGCCGATACTCTTAACTGAAGAAGCAGACTCTCAAACCATCACCTCACCGCAAATCCCAAACTAACCAACATAACAAGCATAAGCATTAGGTCAAACATACTTCCACTTATCGGGCCAAGACCAAAGTCCAAATCTCACACAAAGTCCAACATTGGCCCAATTTACCAAATTGGGCCCAACTCACCAAATGGTCCTAGATCCGATGTCCATAACATTAACTGGGCCCAAAATACTCTATTCATAATTTCCAGACTTGGCCCAAACACCAACAACCCACAAATGGCCCAAACTCAAAAGGCCCAAAATTAAAGTCCACAGGAGGAGTACGCTGGGCGTACCCTCCCTGGTACGCTGGGTGTACTGCGATGATCACCAAAATAAAAACGGGGCACTAGCCCGCTACACGGGGTGTAACTGCGAGATTCATTAAGTCTTTCTAACCTCTTAATGGCTTAAGCTCTTAAGCCCAAACTTTAGATCCCTAGGCCAACTATGATTAGAATCCATAAAGTCTTAGACTTTATCACTTGGGACGTCCATAGGCTCTTAATACAAGGTCTTAATCCATTAAGACCTGTATATCTCACACATGGAACAACTACAGCCCTTGGGACCTCATTTTTCTCACTCAAGACCTTTCCAAAGGTCTGAAAGGACATATAATCTTGACCAACTCGAAATATGCAACAAGGTGAGAGCTTTTGGGACAAGAATGGTGTCAAAGCTTCACAATACATAGATCTACACAATATGAATGTCAAGCAAGAAGCTTTATACCTCAAACAAGCTCCAAAGGATGGTATCTCTTCAGATCTACAAGCTCCAATCGTCCTTCTTCTTCTTTGACAACTTCTCTTTTCTCCTTCAAGCCTTTCTTTTGTGAAAAAGAGTTTTCCAAGGTCAAACACACCCAACAATGGAGGAATATGGGTCTTCTAGGGTTTTCTGAGGTTAAGGATGAGCATAAGGAGGCTAAGGGGTGAACCAACATGTTCCTTAAATAGTGGCTGACCCTAAATTAGGGTTTGGAGTTTCTGAGAGTACGCTGGGCGTACTCACCCGACCAACCCGCATCATTCAACCTATTATGTTGGGCGTACGTCCAGCTTACGCTTGGCGTACCCAGCCAAACTTCAAAATACATGCATGCATGGGACTTTTTCCCCACTTACTCCACAAAGAACTATAAACAAAAATCATCTTCAAAACACCGCAACTCCTCTAATCTAAACCCGCTCCCAAATAACTTTACATTCATACGAGGGTGACGAGAAGCCCAATGCTTCTAACAACATACACCAGCCAGAAACTTTCTCGGATAGAACCCATTTCTCGAAAAAGGACCAGAATTACCCTTCCTCTAAAATCTTATGGACTCATAACTAAACATTTAAAGAACGGGGTGTTACAGTTCCTCTTCTGGTTCGGCAGGCTCGCCCTTGACTCCTTCCTCCGGTTCCCCATCAGATTCCTCTACTGGGTCTTCCTCAGGATCCTCGTCTAACCATTCATTATTTCCCTGGTTAGGGAAGTAAGGATCTCCGGGGTGATGGAAACCAGCCATGTTGTCTGTGAGAGTGTGTAAATATGCTAACATTATTCCTAGGATGCTACAACTATTGTATAGACTAAGCAGGCGTTCTCTTTTTGGGTGCTAAAGGGGTATGTTTTTTATGTTCCCTAGCTATCACGATCTCATCAGAACGTGTGATAGTTATACCTTGGAGGGAATGTAGTTGATCAGGCTACGTTCACATCGATAGGAACACACACACACCATAAAAATCTAAGTTTCATAAGGTTTCTCTACGATTCATGAAAATGATGGTGAGGAAACACTTTCACTAAGTAGATTTTAGGTAGATAGCAATAGTGATATTTGGATTCTCAAAGTCGTTAGTGGAGCGTGTGTGGTTAACCGGCACACTAACATGGACTTGTGAGGAATGGAAAAGGTCTAAAAAATTGAGACTATGATTACAGCATCCTATTTCATAGTCTTGAAATTGATTAGACACACATGTGTTCTATCTAAGGAAAGGTGTATGATTTTGATAAAGTTTTTATCAAAGCATCTGGTATCAGAAGTTTGAACTTTGGTAAGAAAGTCAGAAAAGTATTGATTTCTAGAAGTCCAGCTGATTTCTGAGTACATGTCAAAGCTAGTGGGAGCATAAGTGTTATGCGGATAATTCTAATGTTAGTGGGAGCATGATACTTACGATAAGTTTTGCAAGTTAGGAACGTTAATTATAGAAAACAAAAGGTTTCAATTGGGAAAAAGTTGTTTTGCTATAATTAAGGGAGAGGAAATTATACTTCATTTCAATTCTAAAAGCTTAGATTGAGGTTTTAATCATCTTTAGTCAAGGATATATATGAATTTTGTGTTGGAATGGCTCAACATAAGGAAATTCTATATATGGGTCCATTATTCGCGTTCTAAAATTCGATTATGATTACGGCATCCCTTTTCATAATCTGAATTACGAGAACATTGCAAATAAAAATATTGTAGCAAAAGACTATTTTAGAATCATGTATTTATGTGAGACATAATGAATCATGTCCCATTTTCTTTAGGTACAGGATCAATTGCATATGCTATAATATTCATCCTTTCTAAAATTTTCCAAATGCCTGGGGCATTAAGAAGGGAAAATGTCTAGAATTGGATAAGACTAAAATGATTAAGAAATTGTCGAGGACAATCTAAGGTTTACCGATGATTGGTTGCTCAGGGATAGTTGGAAATATAGTGTTAACTTTTGGAAGGACCATATTGACATATTCTAAAAAGAGGCAACTCTTGTTCAGAAGTGATAGTCACAATGGGAATGTTTCATAGGTGGGAGTTATTAAATATATGTAAGATTAAAAAACTTAATGCAAGAAGGATGTTTCCCATAGAATTGATCTCCATTGGAATACTCTGTAATGTATTTTGACAAGTCTTTGTGACTTTGTGCATAATCATTACAAGAGGATCAATGCATATAAGTTTAAAATCTAACAGATTTTGATAAATGATAGAAATTTGGAATTCATACATTTTCGATAAGGATTTGGGAGTGTGAAATTAGAATCATTGAAATTATGTTCAATTGGTTTATTTCACAAAGTAAAGATCATAGACAAACTTACTATGCATACTTGGTGTATGGCATGACAGTGTTTAAAAAAACATAGTGTACATGCTTGCAGCATGAGACAACTATTGTTTTTAATTCAAGCACAAAGCTGATAAAACCGAAACAATGAATAATGAGTAATCAGTATGGTGATAAATAAAAAGTGTTCTATTTATATTCATAGGTTTTGATACCATACTAGATTTAATTATTCTTGTGTTTCATTTTGCATGTTTTGACTTCCAGAATAAACTAGGTCATTCTTCCCAAATGACAAAGTTATTCAAACCATCCACAGTCAGTCATATGTTGGAAGTAGATATGAATCAAGACTGTCATGGGTTGGCTTGTAGAGGTCTAAGATGTTGGACAAAGTCGTGCTACAATACTCATGAGTGCTCATAAGTTCTGGGTATTGGATTCAACCCATGCTCATTGGAATCACTTCATGGATTTTATCACGAGTGATCATGATAAGATTGTTGGATTAGTGTCTAAGGCTGTAACTATATTTGGTATGTACTTGACCCGATTATGCATGGTCCCTTCACCATAGCAACTTGACAGGATGACTTGTTAAGGAGAAGAAATATTATTGTTAATATATTATGAGAATAATATATTAAAGGAATAATAATATTATTTGATTAATATAAGTTATAAATTAATTGAGAATTAATTTGGTGACTTAAAGATTAATCGAATAAAGGGGCATAAACTATCAAATGTGTGATAGTTGTGTTTTGGGCTATGTATCCTTATGGATATGAGGGTGGACGAAATTTAGGGTTTGGGAACCCTAAAATCGTCCAAGGCCTTATCTAGAAGGATCTTTGGAGTGCTTTGAGGCTAAGTTATCCAATTAGGGTTTAAGGTGAAACCCTAGGATCTCATAGTATAAACAGGCCCTTAGGGTTGGAGAAATCAGCCACTTTATCTTTGAAGAAAACCTAGAGCCGATTTCTCTCCTCTCTCTCTCTCCCTCAAATCATCTTATTGCTAGTTGGTGTTTGTAAGCCATTAGAGGAGTGACAATTGTGACTTTAAGCTCCAAGAAGAAGAAGTATGAAGCAAGTAATCCAAGGTATTGTTCTAGATCCAATTTCATATGATTAGAATCAATTGTTTATATTAGATCTAGTATTGAAAGTCTTGGATACAATGCATATTCAATTAGAGAAACCTAGATCCTAGCAATTCGGGTTTGCATATGCACATAGGAAAGTTCTTATGGCTAAAACCCATTAGTGGTATCAGAGATTTGATTGATTTCTATTGAATTGATGCATTGGTTGATTGCTTGTTACTTAAAAAATTCGATTTTTTGATTCTGCCTGATGAACTTGGCGAGCTCCACTATGGACTCAGCAAGTAGCTCCAACTCGGCGAGTCCAGAGTGGGAACTCGGCGAGTTCGAGCGTCAGAAAGAGGGAGTTTCGGGATTTCTTGCTGTTTTACTTGAGGAAACTTGCCTTAACTGTTTTGGGTCATTAAAATCCGATTTTAAACATGTATACGAATATATTCTTGACCAAACAAAAGACAATTACCAATTAGTTGAATAATAATTTCCTTATATGATAACAATTGATTATTTGAAGTGAATTGGTGGATTGTCTTGCAAGTAATATTAAATAAGATCAAATTGAGATAATCTAATTAGTTGATTTATATTATTTTCTATTTGATCTCTATGTTTTGAAAGGTATAAAACTTGTCCTCAAATTTTGAAATTTAAGTTTTGTGATTAAAAGTTTAATTTGAATAATTTAAATTTCAAACCCTAGAATTTTACAAGTTTAAAAATCAACCCTATAATATTATATGATTACAAGGTTAATATATATATATATATATATATATATATATATATATATATATATATATATATATATATATATATATATATATATATGAGTTAAAATATGCTAGTCTTACCGTTAGTAGGCCTCATTCACGAAGTCGGTCTATAAGGTGGGTATAAGGTTGTTGCCTATAAAATGGCGCTAAATGGGTGTACACTCACACCCACCGCCTGCTTGACTGGTGGAGGGTCGTTAGCCGAACGGGTAGGATAGGGCAAACCTCTTCTCATTAATAAGTATAATGAATCTCTTTAAAGTAACTAAACTATTTTATAAAATTCTCAATCTTAGTTACTTTAGGAAAAGTGAATTGATGCAATCCCATGAAATTACACTTTGCACCCTTGGTTAGATGTTAGTGGAGCGTATGTGGTTAACTGGCACACTAATTGGTTCTAAGAAAATGTGGCAAAGGGTGATTCATTATTTGTCATAGTTCGGTGGAGCATGTGTGGTTTACCGGCACATCGAATACGTGATTGTAACAATGAAGGCACCATGTAGATTTGCATGGTTATTCACACCCGCTTTGTGATCCTCGGTATCCCAGTCACAAACTAGAGAGGCATATCGAGATTTAAACATGCCATTGAAAAGTTCAATGAATCTCAAAATCTAGGAATTCTCAATACATTTAAAACATAAAGATTATGTTTTTCATGATGAAGAATTAGTGAATTGTCATTCACTTACCTCTAAATTATTTGCATGTTGGATCACGGTATCCTTTTCCTAATGTGTAAATAATGTTGTTGGGTCATAGCCCTAAATTTCCATTTTGGGTGTTAATTAGGGACTTAACTCTAATCAACTTTGTTCCTTTCTATTTGTAGATGTCCAACGCTAACAACGCCGCTGCTAGCTCATTCACGCTAATGAGCCTTTGTTAAAAGGTGACTTTCTATGGATCAAACTTTAGCGAATGGATAAGATACATTCACACGATCGTGCGTTACGAGGACAAGGAGTATGTTCTCGATTAGAATTTAGAGAAGATCAATCCTGAAAGTGCTACTCCCGAAGAGATGGCTGTGTTTGAGACATATGAACGTGATGCAACGAAAGTACATTGCATCATGATACCCACAATGAACTCCGAATTCCAAAAGTCCTATGAGGACATGTATCCTTATGAGATGCATCTAGACTTGATAGAGCAATACCACCAAAGCGTGAGGCAAGAGCGATATAATATCATAATGAATATGATCACTGCTAAAATGGGAAGTGGAGAGTCTCTAACCGTCCACTTGCAAAAGATGCAAAGGTATGTCGATCGTCTTCGCAAGTTGAATGTCAACTTTAGGGAAGATTTGGCTATCGACATTGTTCTCCACTCCTTGCCCTCATGCTACAACCAATTTAGGATGGCTTATCACATGAACATGGAAGAGATCACCCTAAGCAAACTCCAAGGGCTCCTACGGACTGCTGAGAGCAACCTTAAGGACAAGTCTGTTGAACCATTTCCCAATCTGTCTGCTGCTCCTGATTTGGCTATTGGGCAGGGAAGGGGCAAGAAGAGGAAGGCTTATTCGAAGAACCACCACAAGGGAAAGTCCCAAGATGGTTCCTCTTCTAGTGGGACCAAGGTTGATCCTGCTAAGCCCAACCCTAACCCAAAAGAGGCAGAGTGCCATCATTGCCACAAAATAGGGCATAGGAAGAGAAGCTGCCCAGAATATCTGCAAGCCATCTAGGATGGTAAGATCAAGCCATCTTTGGCAGGTATATACACAATTAAATCTAACGATTCATCCCATACTATTTCTTGGGTTCTTGATACAAGGTGTGGTTACCACATTTGTTCTGATTTGCAGGGACTAGGAAGAAGTAGGGATGTGGAGCCTGGAAGAATAAATCTAATCATGGGGAACAGAAGATCGTCGCCTGTTACCAAGATTGGAGTGTATTCTTTAGTGCTTAGAAATGGATTGAATTTAGATTTAAATAATTGTTGCTACTCGCCAGATATGGCAAGAAACATCATTTCTTTTCATGGTTTGTTTAAACAAGGATTTAGATATTCATTTAATAATGAGAATGGTTCAATTTATGCTTATCTAAATGGTGTTTTATATTTTGAAGCAATGCCTTGTAATGGAATTTATGAAACTGTTATGGTTGTAGATAACCTAGGAAATGATGTGTTGTGTATGGATTCTTCCAATAGTATGGATAAAGCATCTTTGTGGCATTGTCGTCTTGGACATGTCAACAAGAAGTGCATAGCCCAACTCCAAAAGGATGGAGTGTTGGAGTTATTCGACCTTTAGGAAGATGACACGTGCGAATCTTGCTTACATGGAAAGATGACCAAGTCACCTTTCACTGGTACTTGTGAGAGGGGTGAGGGTTTATTGGATCTCATACATATCGACATGTGTGGGCCCTTTAGATCCACCACAAAGGACGGGAACCGCTTCTACGTGACTTTCACCAATGATTATAGTAGATATGGGTATATTTACTTAATCAAGCACAAGTCAGAAACGTTTGAAAAGTTCAAAGAATTCAAACATGAAGTAGAGAATCAATTGGGCAGGAAAATCAAGATGCTTCGATCCGATCGAGGAGGAGAGTACCTAAGTCTTGAATTCCATGACTATCTCAAGGAATGCGGAATAGTTTCGCAATTGACGCCACCTAGGACACCGAAGTTGAATGGTGTGGCAGAAAGGCGTAATCGAACCCTGTTAGACATGGTTCGTTCTATGATGAGCCGTGCTTCACTATCTATCTCGTTCTAGGGGTACGCCTTAGAGACTGCCTCTCATATCCTTAACCGAGTCCCTACAAAGAAGGTTTCCAAAACACCTCACGATATGTGGACAGGGAAATGTCCCTCGTTGGCACATATCAAGGTTTGGGGTTGTGAGGTTTTCGTAAGATGAGACACTCACGACAAGCTCGAACCTCGAAGTGAGCAATGTATTTTCATCGGCTACCCGCAGAAATCCTTTGGATATCTCTTCTATAGACCGAGTGACAATGTTATCTTTGTTGCGAGGAGAGGGGTTTTCCGAGAGTGTGAACTCATAAGCCAAGGAGACAGTGGGAGGCCAATCGATCTTGAAGAGATTCAAGATTCGAGTGATGAAGGAACCTCCAACGCTGGCGCTCAACCCGAGGAGGAAACTCCGGTTGAACCGATTGACGAGTCCTTACCTCTTAGACGTTCCGAGAGAGTTACAGTTTAACCCCAGTTTTATGGTTTTCATATTACTACCGAAGGGGACACGTATATTAGTGATGGTACACTAATAAATCTAGATGAACCTAATAGCTATAAGGAAGCCATGGCAGGCCCAAAGTCTGTGAAATGGAAAGAGGTGATGGACAGTGAGATTCAGTCCATGTATGACAACCAAGTTTGGAATTTGGTTGACAATGTGCCCGAACGTAAGACGGTTAGGTAAAAATGGATCTTCAAGAAGAAGACCGACGTGGATGGGAATGTGCACACGTATAAGGCACGACTAGTGGCGAAGGGCTTTATTCAAACTCCCAGAGTTGACTATGATGAGACCTTCTCACCAGTTGCTAAGATAAAACCTATTAGAGTGAGGCTAGCCATTGCTGCATTTCGTGATTATGACATATGACAGATGGATGTCAAGACCGCTTTCCTTAATGGGAAGTTGGCTGAGAATGTTTACATGGCTCAGCCAGAGGGTTTTGTCGATCCGAAGCATCCCAATAGAGTGTGCAAGCTTCAAAATTATATTTATGGACTTAAGCGAGCGACTCGTTGATGGAATCTTTACTTCGATGAGAAAGTCAAAGAGTTTGGATTTGTACGAAGTGAAGATGAATCATGTGTATATGTCAAGGCCAGTGGGAGTATAGTTACTTTCCTCGTTTTGTATGTCGATGACATACTACTCATAGGAAAGGACATCCCGACTTTGCAGGAAGTTAAGTCCTGGCTCGGGAAGTGCTTCGCTATGAAGGACCTCGGAGAGGCTTCCTATATTTTGGGAATAAGGATAGTCAGAGAACGAAGTAAGAGACTAATAGGACTTAGTTAGAATACTTACTTGGATAAGGTACTAAAACGTTTTAGTATGGAGAACTCGAAGAAGGGACAACTACCAATACAGAGTAATGACAGATTGGTTAAGACTCAAAGTCCGAGTATCGAAGCCGAGATAGCTGAGATGAGCCGAGTACCTTACGCTTCTGCAGTTGGCTCAATCATGTACGCTATGACTTGTACTCGCCCTAATGTGGCCTTTTCTTTGAGCATGGTCAATAGATATCAAGGAAACCCGGGCAAAGCTCATTGGATTGCAGTCAAGAATATACTTAAGTACTTTCAGAGGACCAAGGAATGGTTCTTAGTCCTCGAAGGGAGTTATGACTTAAAGGTGTAAGGGTATAGTGACGCCAGCTTCCAAACCGACAGGGATAACTACCGTTCGCAGTCGGGCTGGGTCTTTACCCTTAATGGAGGAGCAGTGACTTGGAAAAGTTCCAAACACGAGACCGTAGCTGATTCAACGTGCGAATCAAAGTACATTGCAGCGAGCGTAGCATCAAAGGAGGCGATGTGGTTGAAGAACTTCATTGGTGATCTTGGAGTTGTGCCTTCCATAAAGGAGCCTATGGAAATTTTCTGTGATAATGAGGGAGCGGTTACCTTGACCAAGGAACCAAGGGATCATGGTAGATCTCGACATATCGACAGAAAAGATCACTTTATTATACATCGAGTAGAAGAAGGACACCTCGTAGTAAAGAGGGTATCGTCGGAGGATAACCCAATAGATCCGTTTACGAAGGGACTGAGTAGGGTTAAGCCTTTGCAGTACGCTAGGAGCATTGGGCTGAAAGACGATATTAGTTTAGATTAGATAGTTTTGGAAACATGTAATAGATAAATGTAATTGACATTTTATGATTAAATAAAGGAGTATTATTTATAAGTAAAGCTACTGTCTTATGTTAATTGTTTACTATTGTTTCACTTTGCATGTTTTGAGTTCCTGAATAATTAGGTTATTAAGAATAATCGAATTATTCGAATGGTCCATAATCGTTCATATGTTGGAAGTAGGTATGATTAAATATTGTCATGAATTGGTGTCTAGATTGTCTAAAAGGGTATTAGACATAGCAAAGGTTTGCTACAACGTTCATGAGTGCTTATGAACAAGTTTTGAGCATTGGAATAAACCCGTGCTTGCTGGAATCACTTTATGGAATGTGATACAAGTGATCGCAAGATGATAATATCATATGGTCTTAAAACCAAGATATATGGTTTATTTTTTATTAATTGGTTGTGCATTGATAATGCGAAACCGCATCAGTAAATTGATGTCATAAAACGCATTGTTGTGTATAGTTGATTAGTAAATAGTAAATGCATATAAGTCGAAGTTTATCTGTTACTTTTATCCTAAGAGAATAAAAGCGATATCACGGCCGCTCGATGATTTGATTTGAATTATGTGTTGGGCCTGGTCAAGACTGAATTGATGTCTTCAATTAAGTTCTATGTCAAATGAATCTGAGTTCGAGAAACCAATTGTTAGACAATAAGTTCCATGAGATTGTCCGCATAATATCTAAATAGAGGACTGTACGATCCCTTATCTA
Organism: Lactuca saligna; assembly: GCF_052625555.1. Lineage (NCBI taxonomy): Eukaryota > Viridiplantae > Streptophyta > Magnoliopsida > Asterales > Asteraceae > Lactuca > Lactuca saligna. Next base: position 186,643,192 of record NC_136417.1, on the reverse strand, counting down.
AAGGACAGGATACTGATAAGATCAGAGTTTGACAGCATCTTTGAGAGCTACGATTGCTAATCGGTTTGTGTTTGCATATATAATTACTAGACTTATCCAAGTGGGAGACTTTTGGATTAGTGTTGAAGGCTGTAACTATATTTGTAAGTACTTGACCCGATTGTGCTTTGTCCTTTTGGGTTGCCTTCACCATAGCAACTTGACAGGATGATTTGTTAAGAGAGAAGAAATATTATTGTTAATATATTATAAGAATAATACATTAAAGGAATAATAATGTTATTTGATTAATATAAGTTATAAATTAATTGAGAATTAATTTCGTGACTTAAAGAGATTAATTGAATAAAGCGGCATAAACTGTCAAATATGTGATAGTTGTGTTTTGGGCTATGTATCCTTATGGATATGAGGGTGGACGAAATTTAGGGTTTGGGAACCTTAAAATCGTCCAAGGATCTTTGGATTGCTTTGAGGCTAAGTTATCCAATTAGGGTTTAAGGTGAAACCGTAGGAGCTCATAATATAAATAGGCCCTTAGGTTTGGAGAAATCGGCCACTATATCTTTGAAGAAACCCTAGAGCCGATTTCTTTCCTCTCTAACCCCCTCAAATCATCTTCTTGCTAGTTGGTGTTTGTAAGCCATTAGAGAAGTGACAATTGTGACTCTAAGCTCCAAGAAGAAGAAGTATCAAGCAAGTAATCCAAGGTATTGTTCTAGATCCAATTTCAAATGATTAGAATCAATTGTTTACATTAGATCTAGTATTGAAAGTCTTGGATACAATGCATGTTCAATTAGAGAAACCTAGATTCAAGCAATTAGGGTTTGCATGTCCACATAGGAAAGTTCTTATGGATAAAACCCATCAAAGATAATACTTATATTCTTCAAACCTAGAGATATGAGTTGTTACTATGAGTTTGTTATACATTGATTGCACAAAAACATATTGGTAACTCAATGTTATAAAAGGTGCCTTCGTGTATGATTCAACAAGTAGTAGAACAAGCCATATGAGTCGAAGTTTATCTATTCCTTTTACCTTCGGGATAAAAGCGATATATGTGGGCCCCTCGATGATTTAATGATGATACATGTGAGTGGTTGGCAAAGCCAGGACTGATTTGATCTGTTCAATCAGTTAGTCATCATGAATCGGAAATCAGGAAAAAAACAAATGGACAGAGAGAATGATTTATAATCCATGTCTCAGTCCATATGATATCTAGAATGGAGGAATATATGATCCCTTATCTAATGGAAAAGTCATTGATAAAGGTTAGAGTTCATCGGCAAGGTCGTAGTTTGAAAGCGGCTTTTGAGAGCTACGATTCCCAGTTGGTTCGTAAAGTCATACGCAATAATAGTTTTAGATTTATCCAAGTGGGAGACTGTTGGATTAGTGTCTAAGTCCATAACTATATTTGGTATGTAATTGACCCGACTCGGCATCGATCATTTGGGTTGCATGGCATCATGCATTTGGATAGACTAAGATGAGAGAAATAACACTTAAGGCTTATTAATATATTATAAGTTCTAATATATTAATAAGATTATTTAATTAGTATTGATCAAGAATTAATCTAGAATTAATTAAGTGATCAAAAGAAGAATAATTAAATATATTGGTTGATTGTGTAAATTATCCATACTTTTATAGTGGGCTAAGACTTCATGGATTATCAAGTTGGGCTAAAACCCATAGGATTCTCCATGGATGCTCCATGGTGTATTTGAACCCATGGATCCAAGGAAATGGAAATCCATGACAATTAGGGTTTACCCTAATTGTGACTCTATATAAAGATCATATTCTTGGGGAAAATCGGCCACTATGTGTGATAGAAAGGGCTAGCCGATTTTATGAAGTGTTCCCTTTCTCTTAAGTCATTCCATGTGCATTTGGTGTTGTGTGAACCATTTGAGGTGTCACACTTGGGGCACTAGGATCTTGAGCATCATGGAGTCAAGCTACATCAAAGAGGTACGTATTCTAACATGTTGTATTCATATGAATCATTGTTTTTTTTATAAAACATAAGAACTTTTACATAGCTTGCTAGTTGGCTTTTCCCGGGTAATAGGGGAAGTCCGGGTAAAGCCCAACACTTGAAAACAAAAGAAGGCATATGAGGTCCCGTGAGAGTAAAGCTATATGGTAAGTTGGAAAAAAACAATCCTAAACTCGATGCAAACTTATATATGGAGCTCATACAACATCTAACATAAGCATTGGAGAGCAATATCGTTGTTGAACCCTCGGTATGGCTTTCTAATCTAGTAGTTTTTTTTCCTGTGTATCTTCTAGACTACTCATTAGGAAGAAGCAATGGCTTATTTTCTTTCATGTAACTAGAAGATCATGTAGCATCACCCGATGATCAATTGATTTCCAACCATTAGTTCAAGAGCATTAATCAACTATTGAGGTTCTTACAAAAACAACAACATAGATTATGGCTCACAACCATTAGTGGCAACACCTTTATCAGTGACACAAGTAATATTACTTGAGTTGCCGCTAAAGATATCATTGATAATGAATGTATTTTTTTAGTGATAATGAGAACAATTAAAAGTAGGATACTATAAAATAAAGTAAACGAACATATTTTTAACACATTGGTCAATTCAGCCACCAGATGACTCTACCATTAATTTTAATTGTCATAAGTCAATTGCGATGACTGTCTAGAGATATCACAACAAATATTTTGTTGGAAATGTCAATTAAACTAATAGAAAAATGCAACACACTCTAAGGGTGTTAGGGTGCAAACCCAATCCCACATTGGTAAAATAAGAAACTAGATGCTAACATATAAGACAATGGGTAATCCCTTCTATCACCAATTATTTTTAGAAAATGGAACCTCATTGTTCTTCTATGTTGAGCATGTTTGGGCTCGTAACGATCTTAACAAGTGGTATCAGAGCTATGTTCGTAGCCCGAATGATGTGTTCGGTACAGGTGGCACAATCCCCAGTAATTCCTGATCCAACGAAGTTGATCCTGAAGCTTAGTATTGTAAGTCTTCCTAATGGCCCATGTCAGGTGAGCGTGTCCTGAAAGTATCGGTGGTATGAAAAAGGATTGGATCTGATGAACAATCGTTGATGGGAGGCTAAGAGAGGAACTTGAGTTTGAGGAGAGGATTGTTAGGCTGCAAACCCAATCCCACATTTGTAAAATAAGAAACTACATGCTAACATATAAGAGAATGGGTAATCCCTTCTATCACTATTTGGTTTTGTAATGCCTAATTCCTAATACACATTTGAGTATAATTTATTCACTTTTGTAGAGCTACTTGACGAGTTAGAACCCCCAAACTCGTCGAGTAGAAATTAGAATGGGAGCCCCGACTAGATGATCTACTCGGCAAATTGGGAGCCCCAACTAGATGAGTAGAGGTGCCAGGATGAACCCTAATTTCGAGGTTTTGCACCCTATTTACACCTCTTAATCCCCACCTTATGGCCTCATTTCCAGCCTCCAAGTCGCAAACCCTAATCCACGAAACCCTAGAGCTTTGTTTGAGTGTGTGAGCCATTTTTGAGTGATCTTGTGTGATTTAAAGCTTATAGAAGAAGAATAAGTTAAAGGACTCCAAGAGACGATTGTAGATCCAGAAACAATGTTTCATTCCCTTCCTTTTCTGGTAATCAAGTCTATAACTTGACCATTTATTTATTAGATCTATTTATTTTCCACTTTTTGAGGGTTTTGGTTCAAGGAGCTTGAACCTTAGGGGTTGGACATCCCAAGCAAGGATCCTTTCAGATCTGGGATCATTAAGGCTTGTTAGGGCATAAAGGTGAAAACTTTATGCCATTAGAGCCCCATGCAAACCATAAAGTGCCATGTTGTCCTTTTTAGCACAAAAAGGCCATGCACGAAGAGAAAGGTGGGAGCTTTATGTGTCCAAGTAGTGTTAGGGGTTTAGATCTGTGGTTGCAAGATTTAGTTTGGTGCATGGATGGTTTAAGGACAAAGTTCTGGGTCCTAAGGATTTAGGGTTGGAGCTAAACCCATAAAGAAGAGGTATTAATGGGTAAAGTCAGAAAATTTACCCTTAAAAGGACATTTTCCGAGTTTATGAGAAATATGAATCTTGAATCTGAAGTATAGGGCTTAATCCATCAAGATGGCCCAAACAGACAGGGGTACTTGGTGAGTCCAAATGGGGACTTGACGAGTTGAGTCGATTTGTCCCGATTCCATACCAGGTGGAACTTGACGAGTTTGTGAAGTGACTCGATGAGTTGACTCGGTTATTCACGAGTCCGAATATATAGGATCTCGGCGAGTTAGGAGGTAACTCGATGAGTTGGGTCAACTGGAAGTTGACCATGACTTTGACTTTGACTTTGACCAAAGCGTTGACTTTAACCAAGGGTAAAATGGTCATTTTAACCTTCAAATGATTATCAGTTTTTGACTAAGTGTTCCTTGTGAATTTATAACCAGGGAGTCGTTGGAACAGCCATCAGAGATTCCTCACTTGAGATTTCAGCAACCAGCTTGAGAGGTGAGTTTCCTTCAGTAGGAACGGGTCTAAGGCACCAAGGCAGACCCGTATATGTGATATGTTAGTAGCTAAGTGTGGGCGGAGCCCAAATCTCATAGTACCCGAGTGTTGGAAGGGCCAGAATCTCGTAGTATTATTTGAGTATAGATATGTGACTGCTTGATAGGAATAGATATATTTGTTGTCTGTGTGATACTTGTATTCATGTTAGTAGCGGAGTGTGGGCAGGGCCCGAATCTCCTAGACAGTGGAGTGTGGGCGGGGCCGAATTCTCATAGACAACGTAGTGTGTGCGGGGCCCAAATCTCCATTGACAACGGAGTGTGGGCGGGGCCCAAATCTCCTAAACAGCGGAGTGCGGGCGGGGCCCGTATCTCCTAGTTGCATGTATGTGTATGATATGTGGTAGTTTAGAGAGACTCACTAAGTTTCATGCTTACATTTTTCAGTTTTGGTTTCAGGTACTTCCATTAGTAATGGGAAGAGCTCGGGATGACTGCATGACACACATCACAGTTTTCAGCCTGAGAGGATTCACTCTGATATTTTGACATATGATTTTGATACATTGATAGATGATTTGAGATTTTGAGATACATGATTTATGATTTGATATTTATGGTTTTGTGATGATGATGTTTGATGAAATATGTTTTTTCCTAAATGATTAAAAATGAAATTTTTGGACCATATTTTTTGGGATGTTACAAGTTTTAGAAAATGGAACCTCGTTGTTTTTCTATGTTGAGCATGTTTGGACTAGTAACGATCATAACAAATGTAACACCTCTAAAAAAACTATAATAAATTTTATTGATTTAACAGCTTTGACTTGGTAAAATAAAACAACTTCGACTTGGTAAACGTTTGAAAAATAATATAAACCACATCATTAGAAAGTCATAATTCCTAACGCAAGTTTGTATTAAAAATATTTTATGTCTTTTGTCAACTAAACCCACATAACCAAAGTCATTATAATATTACTTTGATTCATTAAACCTTTTTTTTATTAATATATCACATTTAGTCTATGATGTGAAATAATAACCTCCGTTATAACAATAACAGAATTGTCACAAATTGTAATCGGAAGTGCATAAAACAATTGTCAATGAGACATAACACTATTATACTTTTCTTTCTAAAGTGAAATACTGCATACAAAATTAATGATTTATATCAAATTTAGAAAATATTATAATATTCCTCGAGTTTTATACATAATTTCAAAAAACGACGTTATTTTCTTTCTCAAAAAATCCGAATCATAGTATTTGTTTGATGAAAAGGAGACATAGAAGGTCAAATTGTCGTCGTAATAGTTTAGATGTGGATAACGTCGATATATACATTGTCACAAGTATTACGAGGTCATAGGCCATTCATTGAGAATTAAAAGATTAAAATCCTTTATGGAAACAAATCAAACAATATCATTAACAATTTATATGTGTGTATAGACAATAGAAGGTAATTCATTTTACCAAATATGAGTTTTCCAAAATTTCCTACCAATGACAGAATTGTGATTCACAGATCATACAAGTTCATTAACAATTTTGTATGCATCACACTTTCACATTTGTTAACGAAACTAGGTGTAACATCTGTATATTAAACAAGTTTATTAAAAATAAAAGTTAGTATCAATGTATAAATATTAATTTTTTTATAAAAAAAATATTATTATATAAATACGAATGATATAATAAATAAGTAAAAAACTTAGTCTATACTAATAAAAAACTATTGACATATGTTAAATAATGATTTTGAAAATTAAAGTATAAACATTAAATATTTTTTAAATTAACTTTCGAAATAAATACAAATGAAATGATAAATAATTAGTTATTGAATCTATACTAAAAAAAATATTATTGACATATTGTAAATAGTTCTTATGAATCAAAATTATCAAATATTTCTTTGAAGATGATGTTTTTTTCATTTATCAAAGTAGAGACAGAGATGTATTATAGACACCTGTTTGTTTATAAAACTACTTGTAAGACCCATGTATTAAATAAGTTAATTAAAAAAGTTAAATATAAATATCAAAATATTTGCGAACTTTGAATTTAAAAAAAAATTAATGAATTGTTATAATGAAAATATTTTTTTGTCCTTTAAATTTAAACAAATAATTTAAATAAATAAATAAAAGAAACTAATGGGCTTTAATTTTGGGAATTTTGAAATTAAAAGTTAAGTTGATTAATGAAATTGATATCAATTTATTACTACATTTATTGCAATTATTAGATTAAAATATTATGTGAAATTTAATAAAATAGAAAACTCATAAAATAACATGTGGGAAAAATTAATTCAAAATAAACACAAAATGATATTTGACAAATTGAATAAGATTGTAACATGTGAAAAAATAAAACATTCATTTATTAGAGTATATTGATATTCATTTATTACTACATTTGTTGTAATTATTACATTAAAATATTATGTAGAATTTAATAAAATAGAAAAAACTCATAAAATGATATGTGGAAAAAAATTAATTCAAAATTACCATAAATTAAAATTTGGCAAATTGAATGAAAACATGACATGTGTAAAAAAAAAGAAAAAAAAAACCTTCATTTAGTAAAATAGATTTGAATAAATAATAAATCTCTTAGAATTCAAATTAAAAATCCAACAAATTAAAGGTATGTTTTGAATTCAAATATATCATCAAATACACGATATTAATTATGTCATTAAAGCATTTATGTGAGACATTATGAATCATGTCCCATTTTCTTTAGGTACAAGATCAATTGCATGTGCTATAATATTCATCATTTCTAAAATTTTCCAAATGCCTGGGGCATTAAGAAAGGAAAATGTCTAGAATTAGATAAGACTAAAATGATTAAGAAATTGTCAAGGACAATCTAAGGTTTACCGACGATTTGCTCAGGGACAGTTGGAAGTATTGTGTTAACTTTTGGAAGGACCATATTGACATATTATGAAAAGAGGCAACTCTTTTTCAGAAGTGATAGTCAAAATGGGAATGTTTCATAGGTGGAAGTTATTAAATCTATGTAAGATTAAAAAACTTAACGCAAGAAGGATGTTTCCCATGGAATTGATCTCCATTGGAATACTCTGTAATGTCTTTTGACAAGTCTTTGTGACTTTGTGCATAATCATTACAAGAGGATCAATGCATATAGGTTTAAAATCTAACAGATTTTGATAACTGATAGGAATTTGGAATTAGAATCATTGAAATTATGTTCAATTGGTTTATTTCACAAAGTAAAGATCATAGACAAACTTAGTATGCATACTTGGTGTATGGCATGACTAGTGTTTAAAAAAACATAGTGTACATGCTTGCAGCATGAGACAACTATTGTTTTTAATTCAAGCACAAAGCTGATAAAACCGAAACAATGAATAATGAGTAATCAGTATGGTGATAAATAAAAAGTGTTCTATTTATATTCATAGGTTTTGATATCATACTAGATTCAATTATTCTTGTGTTTCATTTTGCATGTTTTGACTTCCAGAATAAACTAGGTCATTCTTCCCAAATGACTAAGTTATTCAAACCATCCACAGTCAGTCATATGTTGGAAGTAGATTTGAATCAAGACTGTCATGGGTTGGCTTGTAGAGGTCTAAGATGTTGGACAAAGTCGTGCTACAATAATCATGAGTGCTCATAAATTCTGAGTATTGGATTCAACCCATGCTCATTGGAATCACTTCATGGATTTTATCACGAGTGATCATGAGAAGATTGTTGGATTAGTGTCTAAGGCTGTAACTATATTTGGTAAGTACTTGACTCGATTATGCATGGTCCCTTCACCATAGCAACTTGACAGGATGACTTGTTAAGAGAGAAGAAATATTATTGCTAATATATTATGAGAATAATATATTAAAGGAATAATAATGTTATTTTATTATTATAAGTTATAAATTAATTGAGAATTAATTTGGTGACTTAAAGAGATTAATTGAATTGATGCATTGGTTGATTGCTTGTTACTTAAAAAATTCAATTTTTTGATTCTTCCTGATGAACTTGGCGAGTTCCACTATGGACTCAGCGAGTAGCTCCAACTCGGCGAGTCCAGAGTGGGAACTCGGCGAGTTCGAGCGTCAGAAAGAGGGAGTTTCGGGATTTCTTGCTGTTTTACTTGAGGAAACTTGCCTTAACTGTTTTGGGTCATTAAAATCCGATTTTAAACATGTATATGAATATATTCTCGACCAAACAAAAGATAATTACCAATTAGTTGAATAATAATTTCCTTATATGATAACAATTGATTATTTGAAGTGAATTGGTGGATTGTCTTGCAAGTAATATTAAATAAGATCAAATTGAGATAATCTAATTAGTTGATTTATATTATTTGCTATTTGATCTCTATCTTTTGAAAAGTTTAAAACTTGTCCTCAAGTTTTGAAATTTAAGTTTTGTGATTAAAAGTTTAATTTGAATAATTTAAATTTCAAACCCTAGAATTTTACAAGTTTAAAAATCAACCCTATAATATTATATGATTACAAGCTTTATATACATATATATATATATATATATATATATATATATACATATATATAGATATATATATATATATATATGTATGTATATATATATATATATATATATATATATATATATATATATGTATGTATGTATGTATGTATGAGTTAAAATATGCTAGTCTTACCGTTAGTAGGCCTCATTCACGAAGCCGGTATATAAGGTGGGTATAAGGTTGCTGCATATAAAATGGCACTTAATGGGTGTACACTCACACCCACCGCTTCCTTGACTGGTGGAGGGTCGTTAGCCGAACGGGTAGGATAGGGAAAACCTCTTCTCATTAATAAGTATAATGAATCTATTTAAAGTAACTAAACTATTTTATAAAATTCCCAATCTTAGTTACTTTAGGAAAAGTGAATTGATGCAATCCCATGAAATTACACTTTGCACCCTTGGTTAGATGTTAGTGGAGCGTGTGTGGTTAACCGACACACTAATTGGTTCTAAGCAAATGTGGCAAAGGGTGATTCATTGTTTGTCATAGTTCAGTGGAGCGTGTGTGGTTTACCGGCACATCGAATACGTGATTGTAATAATGAAGGCACCATGTAGATTTGCATAGTTATTCACACCCGCTTTGTGATCCTCGGTATCCCAGTCACAATCTAGAGGGGCATATCGAGATTTAAACATGCCATTGAAAAGTTCAATGAATCTCAAAATCTAGGAATTCTCAATACATTTAAAACATAAAGATTATGTTTTTCATGATGAAGAATTAGTGAATTGTCATTCAATTACCTCCAAATTATTTGCATGTCGGATCACGGTATCCCTTTCCTAATGTTCAAATAATGTTGTTGGGTCCAAGCCCTAAATTTCCATTTTGGGTGTTAATTAGGGACTTAACTCTAATCAACTTTGTTCCTTTCGATTTGTAGATGTCCAATGCTAACAACGGCGTTGCTAGCTTATTCACGCTAATGAGCCTTTGTTAAAAGGTGGCTTTCGATGGATCGAACCTTAGCGAATGGATAAGATACATTCGCACGATCGTGCATTACGAGGACAGGTAGTAAGCTCTCGATGAGAAGCTCGAGAAGATCAATCCAGAAACTGCTACTCCCGAAGAGATGGCTGTGTTTGAGACATATGAATGTGATGCAACGAAAGTACATTGCATCATGATAGCCACAATGAACTCCGAATTCCAAAAGTCCTATGAGGACATGTATCCTTATGAGATGCATCTAGACTTAATGGAGCGATACCACCAAAGCGCGAGGCAAGAGCGCTGTGAGATCATAACGAATATGATCACTGCTAAAATGGGAAGTGGAGAGTCTCTAACCGTGCACTTGCAAAAGATGCAAAGGTATGTCGATTGTCTTCTCAAGTTGAATGACAACTTTGGGGAAGATTTGGCTATCGACATTGTTCTCCACTCCTTGCCCTCATGCTACAACCAATTTAGGATGACCTATCACATGAACATGGAAGAGGCCACCCTAAGCAAACTCCAAGGGCTCATAAGGACTGCTGAGAGCAACCTTAAGGACAAGTCTGTTGCACCATCTCCCAATCCGTCTGTTGCTCCTGTTTTGGCTATTGGGCAGGGAAGGGGCAAGAAGAGGAAGGCTTCTTCGAGGAACCACCACAATGGAAAGTCTCAAGATGGTTCCTCTTCTAGTGGGAACAAGGTTGATCCTGCTAAGCCCAACCCTAACCCAAAAGAGGCAGAGTGCCATCATTGCTACAAAATAGGGCATTGGAACAGAAGCTGCCCGGAATATCTGCAAGCCATCAAGGATGGAAAGATCAAGCCATCTTTCGTAGGTATATACACAATTAAATCTAATGATTCATCCCATATTATTTCTTGGGTTCTTGATACAGGGTGAGGTTACCACATTTGTTCTGATTTGCAGGGACTAGGAAGACTGGAAGAATAAATCTAATCATGGGGAACAGAAGATCGTCGCCTGTTACCAAGATTGGAGTGTATTCTTTAGTGCTTAGAAATGGATTGAATTTAGATTTAAATAATTGTTGCTACTCGCCAGGTATGGCAAGAAACATCATTTCTTTTCATGGTTTGTTTAAACAAGGATTTAGATATTCATTTAATAATGAGAATGGTTCAATTTATGCTTATCTAAATGGTGTTTTATATTTTGAAGCATTGCCTTGTAATGGAATTTATGAAACTGTTATGGTTGTAGATAACCTAGGAAATGATGTGTTTTGTATGGATTCTTCCAATAGTATGGATAAAGCATCCTTGTGGCATTGTCGTCTTGGACATGTCAACAAGAACCGCATAGCCCAAATCCAAAAGGATGGAGTGTTGGAGTTATTCGACCTTAGGGAAGATGACACGTGTGAATCTTGTTTACTTGGAAAGATGACCAAGTCACCCTTCACTGGCACTTATGAGAGGGGTGAGGGTTTATTGGATCTCATACATACCGACGTGTGTGGGCACTTTAGATCCACCACAAAGGATGGGAACCGCTTCGATGTGAGTTTCACCGATGATTATAGTAGATATGGGTATATTTACTTAATCAAGCACATGTCAGAAACGTTTGAAAAGTTCAAAGAATTTAAACATGAAGTGGAGAATCAATTGGGAAGGAAAATCAAGATGCTTCGATCCGATCGAGGAGGAGAGTACCTAAGTCTTGAATTCCATGACTATCTCAAGGAATGCGGAATAGTTTCGCAATTGACGCCACCTAGGACACCATAGTTGAATGGTGTGGCAGAAAGGCGTAATCGAACCTTGTTAGACATGGTTCGTTCTATGATGAGCCGTGCTTCACTACCTATCTCGTTCTGGGGGTATGCCTTATAGACTGCCGCCCATATCCTTAAGACGAGACACTCACGACAAGCTCGAACCTCGAAGTGAGAGATGTATTTTCATCGGCTACCCGCAGAAATCATTTGGATATCTCTTCTATAGACCGAGTCACAATGTTGTCTTCGTTGCGAGGAGAGGGGTTTTCCGAGAGCGAGAACTCATAAGCCAAGTAGACAGTGGGAGGCAAATCGATCTTGAAGAGATTCAAGAGTCGAGCGATGAAGGAACCTGCAATGCTGGTGCTCAACCCGAGGAGGAAATTCCGGTTGAACCGATTGACGAGTCCTTACCTCTTAGACGTTCCGAGAGAGTTAGAGTTCAACCCCAGTTTTATGGTTTTCATATTACTACCGAAGGGGACACGTATATTAGTGATGGTACACTAATAAATCTAGATGAACCTAATAGCTATAAGGAAGCCATGGCAGGCCCAAAGTCTGTGAAATGGAAAGAGGCGATGGACAGCGAGATTCAGTCCATGTATGACAACCAAGTTTGGAATTTGGTTGACAATGTGCCCGGACGTAAGACGGTTGGGTGCAAATGGATCTTCAAGAAGAAGACCGACGTGGATGGGAATGTGCACACGTATAAGGCACAACTAGTGGCGAAGGGCTTTACTCAAACTCCCAGAGTTGACTATGATGAGACCTTCTCACCAGTTGCTAAGATAAAATCTATTAGAGTGATGCTAGCTATTGCTGCATTTCATGATTATGACATATGGCAGATGGATGTCAAGACCGCTTTCCTTAATGGGAAGTTGGCTGAGAATGTTTACATGGCTCAGCCAGAGGGTTTTGTCGATCCGAAGCATCCCAATAGAGTGTGCAAGCTTCAAAATTATATTTATGGACTTAAGCGAGCGACTCGTTGATGGAATCTTTACTTCGATGAGAAAGTCAAAGAGTTTGGATTTGTACGAAGTGAAGATGAATCATGTGTATATGTCAAGGCCAGTGGGAGTATAGTTACTTTCCTCGTTTTGTATGTCGATGACATACTACTCATAGGAAAGGACATCCCGACTTTGCAGGAAGTTAAGTCCTGGCTCGGGAAGTGCTTCGCTATGAAGGACCTCGGAGAGGCTTCCTATATTTTGGGAATAAGGATAGTCAGAGAACGAAGTAAGAGACTAATAGGACTTAGTCAGAATACTTACTTGGATAAGGTACTAAAACGTTTTAGTATGAAGAACTCGAAGAAGGGAGAACTACCGATACAGAGTGATGCCATATTGGTTAAGACTCAAAGTCCGAGTACCGAACTCGAGATAGCTGAGATGAGCCGAGTACCTTATGCTTCCGCAGTTGGCTCGATCATGTACGCTATGACTTGCACTCGCCCTGATGTGGCCTTTGCTTTGAGCATGGTCAGTAGATATCAAGGAAACGCGAGCAAAGCTAATTGGATTGCAGTCAAGAATATACTTAAGTACCTTCGGAGGACCAAGGAATGGTTCTTAGTCCTCGGAGGGAGTGATGACTTAAAGGTGCAAGGGTATAGTGACGCCAAATTCCAGACCGACAGGGACAACTATCGTTCGCAGTCGGGCTGGTTCTTTACCCTTAATGGAGGAGCAGTGACTTGGAAAAGTTCGAAACAAGAGACCGTAGCTGATTCAACGTGTGAATCAGAGTACATTACAGCGAGCGGAGCAACAAAGGAGGCGATGTGGTTGAAGAACTTCATTGGTGATCTTGGAGTTGTTCCTACCATAAAGGAGCCTTTGGAAATTTTCTATAATAATGAGGGAGCGGTTTCCTTGACCAAGGAACCAAGGGATCATGGTAGATCTCGGCATATCGATAGAAAATATCACTTTATTAGACATCGAGTAGAAGAAGGACACCTCGTAGTAAAGAGGGTATCATCGGAGGATAACCCAGCAGATCCGTTTACGAAGGGACTGAGCAGGGTTAAGCATTTGCAGCACGCTAGGAGCAGTGGGCTGAAAGACGATATTAGTTTAGATTAGATAGTTTTGGAAACATGTAATAGATAAATGTAATTGACATTTGATGATTAAATAAAGGAGTATTATTTATAAGTAAAGCTACTGTCTTATGTTAATTGTTTACTATTGTTTCACTTTGCATGTTTTGACTTCCTGAATAATTAAGTTATTAAGAATAATCGAATTATTCGAATGGTCCACAATCGTTCATATGTTGGAAGTAGGTATGAGTAAAGATTGTCATGAATTGGTGTGTAGATTGTCTAAAAGGTTATTAGACATGGCAAAGGTTTGCTACAATGTTCATGAGTGCTTATGAACAAGTTTTGAGCATTGGAATAAACCCGCGCTTGCTGGAATCACTTTATGGAATGTGATACAAGTGATCGCAAGATGATAATATCATATGGTCTTAAAACCAAGATATATGGTTTATTTTTTATTAATTGGTTGTGCACTGATAATGTGAAACCGCATCAGTAAATTGATGTAATAAAACACATTGTTGTGTATAGTTGATTAGTGATGAGTTATAAAAACTCTTTGATCGATTAGATCTTTGTAACAGGTAAATAATGAACGTAAAAACAATGAGATAAAACACAAGTATGGATATGAACGAGTCGAATGATTAGATTACTCAATCCTCAGCAGAGCTCGATTAAGAACTTCCGCTGTAGAGGATTCTAGGGTTACAAAAGATATCTTAAAAACAAGACGTGAAATCTACTCCAAAAATTGTATAAAAAGATGCATGCAAGCATCTATTAATACTCAAACCCTAACAAACAAATCACGGATGGACAGGCCCAATCCGGATACAAAATAAGGCTAAGAGACGAGCCCAAGACGAAACACCATATACCCAACAATCTTCCCCTTTGCGTCAATTGGGGCGAGACCTCATTTCGGCTTGCTTGCATCTGCGGCACCGACTTTCTTCACGGTCTTGAACAGGCATGGAATAATAGCTAGAAGTGTTTGTCGGAAGTGAATATACCAATTGATCATGTCGTTGAAGTATTTCTTATCACTCTCCGAATTCTGCTTGCATTGATTGATGATTCCCAGAACATGCTCCAAGCAGGAAGTGGTGTAAAGATGTTTGTCAGCCAAAGCAAATAAGCATTTCTGACCATCTGCCCTAGTGAACATGACTGAGTTTTGGTTTGGGTCAATCTTTCCCATCTGCATTCTATTTAAATCACTTGCAGAACCGACTGGAGTGATAGTAGGCTTCTTTCTAAGAACATTTGCAACTTCTTGATCCAACTTGGCAACCTCCAAAATATAGCACACCAACATCCTCTTGAAATGATCTATGATCGGACAATATTCCATATCATTGATGAGAATAATGTTGTGTAGGATTATCCAGTCATGAGGATTTAAGTTGGGAAGATCGGCTAGAGAGATGGTACGCTCGGTTTTGTCGGATCCCCTCAAGACCTTGAATCTGACGTTAGTGAAGTTACCCTACCGAACGGGTTTGAGGACCCGAACATTGATAATGTTCTGTGCGCTCCACGTCTGATACTGAGGTTGAGCTGTCCTCAGATAGAAGTTTATAAGTTCCATGTCAACCTTCGGGTGAGGATGAGGAACTTCAGCTATGTGGGAGAATGCATGGAAGATAAAAGATTTTCTAGTCAAGGGCATGTCAAATTGGGAATCCACCGAATTAACCCGGTCCAAGGAGATCATAGGTTCAAGCCAAAGAGTGTTGGGGGACTCGATAGCTTCTTTAACAAGCTCTTCAAGAGTCCAAGGAGGAAATAGAGTTTTTCTGCTTTCAAGGAGATCATGAGCCTCCTTTACCTTCCTCTCATTGGCTTCAGCCTCTCTGGCAATCCAAGCATTTTCATCAAGCTCCTTCTCCCTGGCCTGTTTCTTCATAATGGTGGCAATCGGTTCTTTGTCCTCACTTTCATCACTATCATTGAGAATCTGTTTGTCTTTGCTTTGAGCACTCAAACCTGATGCAGGAACAGTTTTTGGTTTAGGTGCTCTAAGAGGAACTAGTGAAGAAAGTGGGAGTGATTGAGATTGAACTTTGGGAATCGGAGGAGGTTGTGATTGAGTTGTGGCCTTCATTTCTCCCCCTTGTTTCGAATGTTCCTCCTGCTCAGGAATCCCTTCAATTCGGATAAGAAAGGCAAGGGCAGGAGCAAGCTTCTCTGCAAGAGTGCGCCTCACCGAGTAGTTAAGAATCGGATCATGGGCTTCAATGATGTTGGATAGAGCCCCGTGAACATCCGAAACACAACTCTTAACCATAGTTTTCTCAGACTGAAGAGAATCGATCTCCTTCTCTGCTTGGGAGAGCTGATGACTTGCAAGATGGAGCTTAGAAGTTTTACGAGCAAGCTCATCCTTTGCAGTAGAGTCTGCGGCAAGATTTTGTTGGAAGCTGAGTAGACGATCCACAACAGAAGACTGAAAGGACCGATTGTCTTCTTTGAGGGTTTGACGAAAGCTGGCAAAGTGTTGTTTTTCTGTTTCTAGTGAAGTGACCAGATTCTCCACAACCGTGCGAATTTTCTTGGTTTTAGTTTCGGATGCCCCCTGCAAAGACTCCAGAAAAATGTTAGCGTCGTCAAATAGTTTTTCGACTTTTTCGGTCGCTGCAGCACAAGCCTTTGTAGAGTTGTCAATAGCAGTAGCAGCGGAGCTAATTGAGGCTTCATGTGCTTTGGTGAAAGTTTCCACCATCCCCTTAATGGTGGCCTCCGAGATGTGAGATTTCGAGGTAGAGGAGGAAGCCACGAGATTATCAATATTCTCGTGGAGTTCCTTGATGTGCTTTTTGGTGACAGGTTCATCATCATCATCATCACTTTGAACTTGGTAGGGGCTATAGTAGATGGAATCGAAGGTCATATCTTCCCCTCCCAGAAAGGTTTCGGTTTCAGCAGAGTGAGTGGGAGATAAGGGTGTAGCGGATGGTTCGGTAGTGGAAGTGGGTTCGGGTGCTGAAGTAGGTTCGGGTGTAGGGGTATGTTTTGGTGCTGAAATATGAGCCCCCATATTAGATACGTTGTTTCGAACTTCAGTGGTTGTTGGCGTCGGAGAAAATGGGTGGTGGTATAGGAATAGTTGTGGGTGGAATGGTAGTAGAGGTTGTTATGGGGGGGGGGGGGAATAGAAATAGAGGAGGTTATGGTGGGAATGGAAATAGATGTGGTAATTGGAGGAGAAGAGATAGGTTCAGTGACAATAGGTACCTCATGAATGGGAGAAAGGGGAAGAGAGTCGCCTCGGATCGACTCTTCAGAGTCTGAACTTTCAGCTTCGGAATCACTCGAAGAAGCAAGAACCAGTTTACGTTTCGGTTGTGTTTTCTTCTTCTTCCTTGGAGGAGATAGGGCCGCTTTTGACAACTTTCGCTTCTTAGGGGTAGGACCTTTCGCCCCTTTTGCAACCTTCTTTATTTTCCCCTTCCCTGGTTTCTTCCCCCTTGTGTCCGGTTTGTCTGCATCGTTAATGGATTGAATCATCTCAGGGGTCAACTCTCTCGGTCCCGAAGGAGGAAACTCCTTGTAAGCTTTGAAGATCCTGCTCTCCTTGGATACACCGGCGGACATGGACTCTGGAATGGATCCAACAAAAATAAATTTTAAGGAATCATTCACAATAATCTTGGTGGTATGAAACACACCAATTGAGGAGAGAGGAGAGTTGGCCACTGTAGGGACATGATATTTGTCCATGGCCCATTTGGTGACGATCGTCCAAAACCTGGCATAAGATATTTCAGTATGCCGAGAGGAGGAGCCAAGGCTTTGGATCAACTGTTGCCACAAAATTGAACCATAATCAAGATTGATTCCGGTATACATACCATAAAGAATAGTCATGAATAATCGACTGGCCCCGTCAGAACCTGCACTTCTTTCAGATAAACCCTTGAAGAGGATTTTGAAAAATCCGTTCCATTGAGGAGGAAGGCACGACTTCTTGAATTTAGACATCGTCCTAAGGATTTCTATGTATCCCATGTTATAAAACATGGAAAAGAGTTGACTCGTGGTGATTGAATCAGGGTTAACCCTCGATTCGTCAAGTTCAAACCCTAGAAGCCAACAGAACCACTACTTGGAGATAGAGGATTTGTTGTCCAGAATGTCGAAGTAGATCCGATCAACTGATTTGTCGTAATGGGCGGTGGATAAAATCTGTGAAAGGCACTCCATTGGAACGATTTCAACCTTTGATAGAGCAAGAATGAGTGGAGAGTATTTGAGACACTCCACTATCGGATACATAAATGCATCATAGGATATTGGGTTGAGATCTATGACAAGGCTTTGTTGTGGTCGGATGGGAAGAATGGTTGAGCGGGAAGAGGTTTCATGGACGGAGGAGGAATCTGCCATTGTTGAATGCTTCAAGGAAGAAGAGAAACAATAGCAAAAAAATTGTCTGTGAGGTTTTAGGAGTGCGATGAAGAGAAGAAATGGCCGGGATTGAACCCTTTATATCAGTTATGGATGAGAGAGAAAAATTCACCCCCAAATCTTCTCGGAAGTCGGAACGGCGCTTGATGTGATTGAAAATTGACAGTTAGCGTCCCCGATGATTACACATGAGAGAGAATACTGTTCCTTTTTGCAAGCGCGCTCGTCAAATCACTATTGAATACGTTACTCTGTCGGCTGAGTCAGCACCTTATCTGTTAAATAGCTGTCATCCAACAAGAGATAAGGACGGAACCGAACCAGACTTTTGGAAAATCAAAGATTTTCATGCATAGAGTGTCAAATGATAAAGAAATAAAACAACATCTATGTGGGGATATGTGATGTCAATGTAGACATAAAACAGTGGATCCCGGGCACGAATCTCTTCCTTCAAAGTCAAGAGAGACTTTAAAGTGTCTGTATGGATTCCCGTTGAATTACGATCAATCACTTGTTAAGAAGTGTTGAAAGGCATCTTTTGATAAGGCTTAAAAGGGTGGCTTTCGCTTCAGTTTAGAATCCCAGACCTTGACATAAGATCAAGACCAAATGAAGTAACTGTGAGACCGATGTGATCTGTTGAATAAGTAGGTTGGGATGTATGTATAGTGACTTGTTGGAGATGTTTGTTTGTGAAATCTCAAAAGATTAAAACTGGATTCTAAGGGAAGAAATGTCATGGTGATTAACAATTTCATAAGGATCACACAAAGGAAAGAGATTTCATGATACAACTACAAATGTAATTGTTTACCGTCAATTCATGTTAGGTATTGAATTTAGGGTTTCACTTAGCACGTAGTGACATGAGGCTAAGATCATAAACACAGAGATTGTGTAACCATAAACCTCAGTGGTTATTTCTGAGAGTCTCAAGGGTTACTATATGGGACCGAAATATGATGGAGAAAAATATTTGAGGTGGTGAAAAGAAACCAAAGTACCTCTGCTAAAAATAGTGACCAAGCAGTAAACTCTTAACCCATATGAGAAAAGAGTAAGGTAGCTCATGATTAGAATAAATGTAGCAGCCTAATTGGGAAGACAAGGTTTGTATATACCTAGTCATTAAGGCTTTATTCAAAATCAATTGAGGCTTTGGACAACATGCAGCAGCATGCTTCTAGGGACGCTTAACTAGTATAAAGTGTGAGAATGATACCTGCCCCATCGATATTTAAAAAGGAATAGAAGTAAAAGAAAGAAAATATTTTTGGAGATTTGAAATTTTTGAAAAGAGAAAAACCAAACAAAACAAAAACAAACAAAAACAAAAAAAAATTGAACCGAACCCGAAATGGACCGAACGCTCGGTTCATTTCGGTTCCAAAAAAAATACTTTTGGATTTTTGGAAAACAACTGTACATAAGTATACAACCATAGACAACACTTTTTTGAGATTGATCGAAAACATGTGCAATGGGACCGAACCCGAAATAGACCGAGCGTTCGGTTCATTTCGGCTCCCATGTGAACCGAACCCGAAATAGACTGAGCGTTCGGTTCATTTCGCTTCCAACTGTTAGCTTTGAGATGGTGTTTTTGGTACCGACTCCGATTCCATCATTCCTAGACCTTGAAGGATTTTATTGAAACTAGCTTCAGGTAGGGCTTTGGTGAAGATATCGGCCAGTTGATCAGTGGTTCGAACAAAGTGAATTTCGACATTTCCATCCTCCACATGATCCTTAATAAAGTGATACCTCAGTGCTATATGCTTGGTCTTGGAGTGTTGCACTGGGTTATGACAGATCCTAATTGCATTTTCTGAATCGCAATATAGTGGGACCTTTTTCATGTTGAGTCCATAATCACGGAGCTGGCTTTGGATCCAAATGACTTGAGATGTACAAGAGGTAGCTACGATGTACTCTGCTTTGGCTGTAGAAAGAGAAACACATGTTTGTTTCTTTGACTGCCAGCTGACCAACTTCCCGTCAAGGAATTGGCAGCCTCCTGTGGTGCTTTTCCTGTCTAAACCACATCCTCCAAGGTCTGCATCTGAGAAGGCTTGAACGAAGAAGCCTAAGTTTGATGGATACCATAGACCGAGGGAGGTGGTTCGTTTCAGATAACGGAGTATATTTTTCACTGCAAGCATATGTGGTTCACGAGGATTCGCCTGAAACCTAGCACAATAGCATACAGAAAACATTATATCAGGCCTGCTAGCAGTAAGGTACATTAAGGACCCAATCATCTGGCGGTACAGCGTAATATCAACTGCCGGTTTTTCCAAGGAGGGTGTGAGTTTGGTGCCGAATGCCATTGGAACTTTGACCTTTGAGTCTCCCATCATGCCAAATTTGGCAAGAAGAGTTTTGGTGTATGCTTCATGGTTGATAAAGATGCCTTCGGGTCCCTGTCTAATATTTAAACCAAGGAAAAAGTTAATCGGACCCATTGAGCTCATTTCAAATTTAGTCTCCATCAGCTTTCTAAATTCAGTTGTTAAGCTAGGATTCCTTGAGCCAAAGATGATATCATCGACATAGATTTGAACAATCATAAGGTGGTTACCTTCCTTCTTACGAAAGAAGGTTGGGTCAACCGAACCTTGTTTGAATTTGGACATCTTTAAAAACTTAGTTAGCGTTTCATACCAGGCCCTAGGTGCTTGTTTCAGACCGTAAACTGCCTTGTCTAGAATATAACAGTGATTTGGGTGCTTTTCATTGACAAAACCAGGAGGTTGCTCCACGTAAACCATTTCTTCAAGTTCTCCATTCAGAAAAGCGCATTTTACATCCATTTGGTAGACCTCGAAGTTTTTGTGTGCAACATAGGCAAGAAATATTCGAACAGATTCCAGCCTTGCAACTGGAGCGAAAGTCTCTTCGTAATCAATTCCTTCTTTCTCGCAGTATCCTTTCACAACTAGACGAGCTTTGTTTCTTATTACATTGCCTTCCTTGTCCATTTTATTTCTAAAGACCCATTTGAGACCAACAACTGAGGCATCTTGAGGAGTTGGAATGAGACGCCAAACTTTATTTCTTTCGAACTCATTAAGTTCGTCTTGCATAGCTTGAACCCAATCAGAGTGATCAAGAGCGGTGTTTACTGTCTTTGGTTCAACTTTTGAGACGAAAGAGTTAAACATACAGAACTCTAGTTTTGAAAATAAAGAAGTTTGCTTTGCCTTCAGTTGAGATCGGGTCAACACCTTTTCAAAGACATTACCCACAACCTGTGAAACAGGATGATCTCTAGTCCATTTGACAAGAGGAGGGTAATTTGGATCATAGGATGGATCCAATTCAGCGTTCACCATCTCTTGTAATTCAGATTGACTGTCATCGTCATAAAACATATCAGCATTCTCCCCCTCGACTGATGAGCGTTCAGGTGTTTCTTGACTTTCTGGTGCTACAGGAGTTTCGGGTGCATTTGAGCTTTCGGGAGCTACAGTACCTTCGGGTGCAATAGAGATTTCGGGTGCTACGGTACCTTCGGGTGCAGTAGAGCTTTCGGGTGCAGCTGGAGAAGAGTTCTCCCCCTCAACTTGTGAACTTGGTTGTTTTGAAGAAGATGGATTCTCCCCCTCAACTGAAGCACTGTGCTGAGAAGGTTTATTTGGAGCTGATTTTCCTTCACCCAGTCGTTTGGCAGCTTCATCGACGATTTGCTTCAGATGGTCAACTTTGTTGTCTGTTGCATAGGCTTCTGAGAGAGTAGCCTTCTCCGGTTCATCGAATAACTCCACAAAGTGCTCAAACAAATTTTCAATCGAGGTTGTGACTTGGTCTGTTTGAGAGAAGATTTCTCCAACTGATTCTTCCGTGGCCTTCAGCTTCTTGACGTAGCTATCATCAAAAGTAACATAGTACGTTTCTTCAATCTTTCTCGAATGCTTGTTTAAAACCCTGTATGCTTTTGAAGTGAGAGAATATCCCAGAAAAATCCCTTCATCGGCTTTTACGTTGAACTTGTTACGATGTTCTTTAGAATTGAAGATAAAGCATCGTGAGCCGAACACGTGGAAGAATTTGACATTTGGCTTTCTGTTGTTGATGATCTCATAACGAGTGAGAGTGAAACGCTTATTGAGATAGGACCCGTTCTGCGTAAAACATGCTGCAGCAATAGCATCAGCCCAGAAATATAGAGGTAGAGAAGCGAAACTTAGCATGGTTCGGGCCGCCTTACACAAAGATCGGTTTCGTCTTTCGACAATTCCATTTTGTTGAGGGGTGTAAGGAGGTGAGAAGTTGTGACTGGTTCCTTTTTCTGCTAAAAAGTCTTCAAATTCTTTATTTTTAAATTCCAACCCATTGTCGCTTCTGATGTTGCGGACGACTTTCCTCAACTGCACTTCAACCTGCTTGATAAACATCTTCAGCTTGAGAGTTGCCTCAGATTTATGCTTCAGAAAGAACACCCATGTAAAACGTGAAAAGTCGTCAAGAATAACAAGAATATACTTGCTACCACCAATGCTTTCTATAGAAGATGGACCACACAAGTCAATGTGAATTAACTCAAGTGGTTCAACGACTTTATTGTTTATGATGGATGTGTGACTTTGACGACTCTGCTTCCCCATTTCACACGCAACACACAAATGTTCTCGATCAAACTTGAGCAATGGAAGACCCCTAACATGACCTCCTGTGACAAGTTTGTTGATATCCTTGAAATTGAGATGGGAGAGCCTACGGTGCCACAACCAGCTTTCGTCAGAATGTGCTTTGGATAATATACAGATAGTTGGGTTTCCTTTGATAGGTTTGAGATTGAGAGGAAACATTTCGCCTTTTCGCTCCGATTTGAGAATTACTCTTTTTGTTTTCTTCTATATTATTTTCGAACCCTCATCATCAAACAAAACTTTAAGACCGGTACCTTCAACAAGCTGAGATACATTGATGAGGTTATGCTGTAGTCCTTCAACGTATGCAACTTTTCTAATCGTGAAGTCTCCATTTGTTATCATCCCATAACCTTTAATCATCCCATATGAGTTGTTCCCGAACTTGACATTCCCGCCGTTTGGAAGTGATCGAAATTCCCTGAACTCTTCCTTCCTTCCTGTCATGTGACGTGAGCAGCCACTGTCAATATACCATTCTTCGTCGAAATGCTCGTCACTGATAACCTGCAGAAATCAAGCAGATTTAGGAACCCAAAGTTTCTTGGGTCCACGTGAGCCTTTCACAGGAACAAGAATAGTAAGAGAAATGTCAACGAGATATGTTCTTTTTATTAAAGTTGTTTCATCTTTCTTCTTAATAGTGAAAACTTTAATTTTATTGGGATTTGTTACAGTCGGTTCGGAATGCTTTTGATCACTCTTGACCGAGGAAACTTTCGATTTTCCTTTAAAATCTGTTGAAGATTTTGGATTTTGAGTTTGAATAGAATTGGATTTAGAATGGGGTTGAGAAGAATTAGAATGAGAGAATTTAGACTGAGAAGTTTTCTTGACTTGAGGTTCTAGGTGACCCTTTTGTTTGTGGTCATTAATGAGACCGAACCTTGAACCTCGGTAACTTTTTCTCTCGGAACCGAACCTATGCTTTCGGTAGCTGGTGTTCTCTGAACCGAACCTTTCCTTTCGGTTGTTAATACTTTCTTGCGGTCTGACTGCTCTTTTCTCTAACTTCCTATCATGATCAGAAAAATGGGCATTTTGAGATCGCCAAAACTGTTTTCGCTCTGAGAGATTCTTCTTGTATCTCAGATTCCTCTGCTACTTTTGATTTTTCACCTGTCTGGGTTGCCTGTGAATATTCGCCTTCTGTTTTGGCTTTTGAACAACAGGTTCGCTCTTTATAGATTAGGTTTCGTTTGTGGAGGTGACTTCTTCTACAGGAATTTCTTTAGTGCCACTGGTACTTGGTACGTCAAAGTTGTCAGGCTTGTTCAGCGGCTCTGGTACATATCTTCCTTTTGTTTTCCAGGACGTTCGCTCTGATAAACCAACTGTTTCATCGGCATTATCTATGGGAGCAGACCAGAAGAACTCATCGCAACCATCTGCATTATCTTCGTTTACAATGGCAGTGAGTTCAGCTGTTTGATGTTCGGTTACACCTGTAACTTTATACACCTGATTTGGAGTAGTTCTCACCTTTTGGTATACCACTGCCTTTTCTTTAAGAATCGGGGACTTATTTTGTGACAAACGAGCGAACTCCACAAAATTTTCAGAAATAAGATTTTTGTGGTTTTCGTGTTCGCTCTTGACAAACTCAGAACAGTCGACTTCATATTCTACATAAATTACACTCATATCATCATCCTCATTAAGTTCAGATGCGTTTTTAACATCAATTTTATTTTCTGAACTTAAGTTGGCATTCAATGAGTCAAATTTTTGTATGGTTTCGGTCCTTAGTTTCAACTTATCGTTTTCATCCAAAAGATTTTTCAGCATGTCCTTATGGTCCTTGGACTTTATAAAAGATTCTATTTTTTTCCAGACCATACATGTAAGTGGGATTCACATCATCAGACGATACAACACTTTCGCAGTTATATGCTTCAGCATCGATTTCATCCTCCTTAAACTCAAGGAAGGGAAAAATCATGCGATGAATTTTCTGCCCTATTTCACAATTCAGATGAAGTTGAGTGATATTAGCATAAAGACGTTTAGCAATTAAACAAAAAACATTTCTCTGTTTCAAAAGTTTTAAATTGTCTCTTTGCAAATAAATGTTTTCACCTTTGGATTTAATCAGCTCCGACTCCTTCAGCTCTATCAATATCCTTCGTTCTTCACTCTTGGAATACACCCTGCTTATTTGGTCAGTTAGGTTAGAATTGGTGACCGTGTTTGAGTTAAACTACTATCTAGATTTGAGATTCTTGAATTTAAGCTTTTTAATTCTTTTTCATACGAATTTTGTGGGACTTTAAATGAAACAAAAACGGATTGTACCTTCTTGATCAATTCATCTAGCTCATTGATCTGCACGCTGAGAGGTTTTGCTGTGAAGCATAGGTCCTCTCGCTCCTTAGAGTCTTCATTCCCACCATCAGTATTGTATCCCCTCATTTGAGATACATCTATCACCATCAAACACTTCCCACCGCTTTCTTCACCTCTTGCAACGTATGCCTCTCCATGAGATGGTTTCCTGACCTCATCATCCTCTGAGTCGGTTGACCAGACCTGTACGCCACCGAACTCATCATCCACTGTCGAACCCTGCACAATTAAAGCATTCATTGAAGGGTTAGCAGTAGCTTTCTTTCTCTTGATCTCTTCCAGCTTTTTCATCTGTGACAACCGTCAAATTCTGGTCAATTCAAAGTCAAATAAAGTCAACAAGTCAAACCGGTCAACTCAACTAACCCTTGTGTACTAGGGCTTACGTTACATATTTACTAAACAACTCGCTATTCTGATGAGAAATCATAAATCGAAAAGTGCGAACACCTAGATCTCCTTAACCTAAAACTGTGGTACGTGGCGAGCCAAACCGATAAAACAATGTTGCATACTCATCGGGAGTGTGTAAGATCCTTAAACAAGGCTTAACAGGGTTTACGAACCTTGCATTGCGAAGCCGGACACTCACAAATGCCACACTCGAAACCTCTCTCAATTGTTTTCACTCTATCTCTCTCTATTTGAAATCTCTCTAAGTATGTGAAATCTCTCCCAAATCTCTCTAAGTATGTGAAATCTCTCCCAAATCTCTCTAAGTATGTGAAATCTCTCCCAAAACTCTCTTTGTATGAGAAATCTCTCTAAGTATGTGAAATCTCTCCCAAATCTCTCTAAGTATGTGAAATCTCTCCCAAATCTCTCCAAGTATGTGAAATCTCTCTCAAATATCTTTCTGTATGAGAAATCTCTCCAAGAATGTCAAATCTCTCCCAAATCTCTCCAAGTACGTGAAATCTCTCCCAAATCTCTCTTCAAAGTTTCCCGTAACTTTTTGGAATCATTCGGGTCATTCCGACCCTTAATCGGGTAAAAAATGGCTTAAAACGGGGTAAAAACGAGAAAAATGGACATTAGGAACCGAAACCTCTCGAGGAGAGAGAGAAGCTTCTTAGGACCCGAAGGTCCTCTTAGGGACCGAGAGCAAGAGGACCGAACCCGAGCCCAGGAGGAACCGAACCCGAGAGCAGGTGGAACCGAACCCGAGCCCAGGACGAACCAAACCCGAGAGCAGGTGGAACCGAACCCGAGCCCAGGAGAAACCGAACCCGAGAGCAGGTGGAACCGAACCCGAGCCCAGGAGGAACCGAACCCGAGAGCAGGTGGAACCGAACCCGAGCCCAGGAGGAACCGAACCCTAGAGTACTGTTCATTCGGTTCATTTCGGGTCTGACCTTCGCCTTCGCCTCTCGCTTCCTCGCCCTTTCGCTTCCCTCTGTTCGTTTCGGCTATAGTATTCAGCAGGGACCGAGTCTCGGCCTAGGGACCGAACCTCGGCCTAGGACCGAGAGGTCTCGCTGGGAAGTCATTTTCTCCCGATTTTCGCGTAGTTTTGCGTTTAAGGCCCGTTTTTAATTATTTTAACGCGGGATTTTCACCCAAAATCATATTTTAATATAATAAACTCTAAATATTCACAATTTAATCATATTTTCATAAAAATCTTTATTTAAATAATAAAAGCAAGTGGGTAAAGTACAAAGAGGTGGAGTGTTGACTTTACTTTACCTTATGACACAAGCAACCACTCCCACACCCACTCTATGACCAGCCACACCTCCCCACCTTACCTAGGTCAATTCAATGTCCCTTACACTCAATTTACACTCATTCCCACGTTTTTAGAGCTGGAACAAACAACCTTTCTCCTCATTTCTCTCATTTGCTCTCATTTCACTAAGTATCAAACACCACTATTCTCTCAAACTCTTTCTCCACCAAACTCGAGATTCAAGGCTGATTATCAAGTGTTCTTCCACATTTGGTAAGCATAATCCATTCTCTTTATGATTATCTCACTTATTTCCACTCAAATCATGGATATCTTACACAAACTCCATTATATTTGTGTTAGAGCTTCGAATCTTCAAGTGATTCTTCAAGTGTTCTTGGGTTGAACACTTCTCTTCTTCAACACTTATCTACTGAAATCACTCAACGTGAGTTCATACCCCTACATTTTAATGTTTTCTCAAGTTTTTAAGGGGGGAATACAAGTTAAAACACTAAGAACATAACTAAAATTTTCTAACAGCCTTCATCAGAAAAGTTCAACTCCATTCACGGACTGTTTTGGGCATCTTAAACATTTTTGTTTACAAAACTGTACAAGGTGCAAATAGTTCAAGTTTTTAGCTTTAAAGTGACTACTTGCACATCTCCATACTATTTTTCTACAATTTATGGTGATTTTTACAAAACTGCCTATTATTTCAAACAACAACCCGGACCAGTCTGTGATTATGGACTTTTTCACCCAAGTTGGAGGTCGTTAAAAATCGTGATAAAAATTATGAGTAAACTAGACACATTTTAGGAACTCTCAGAATTTACGGATCTAGTTTTCGACTTCGTATGATTTTTATATGATTTTTCTAAAATAGTGTTGAAAGACTAAGGATTAATTAACAGCTTCTAACTATCAAAACACTTTGTAACATGTTGAGCAAAGTGTTAAATCTTTGATAACTTCATATATTACATGTATTTCTTGTTATAATATATTTATATAATAGGAAATTACTTGCTGAATTTATAAGAATCCTCCATCATAATCATTAGTACAAAACAAAGCAAGTTAAACATGGCTATATTGTACTATACATTTGACTTACATAGAATGGGATTCTTAAACACTACAAAGAAATATACTAAACTATAATAGGTATAGTTAGGGTACATATACATTTCAAACAATTTAATAAACTATAATAGGTATAGTTTATGATATATCACTCGACACACTCGTACAAAAAGGGGTACAAATACAAAGTGTCGGTTTTTATACAAAAAGGGGTACAAATACAAAGTGCCGGGTTTATATACAAAAAGGGGTACAAATACAAAGTGCCGGGTCTCTATACAAAAGGGGTACAAATACAAAGTGTCAGGTCTCTATATAAAAAGGGGGTACCGATACAAAGTACCAGGTTCACTTAAGATAGTTATTATGATATTAAAACTATACTTCATCTAGAATTGTTAGACTTCAACTATAGTCGCTGAGCGTATATGTTTGAGTCATATAAGGATTTAGTCTTAATTGGCCTAGAATTGGTGGTGCCCGCCTCATCTCCTGTTCCTCGTTGGGTTGTGGACCTAGGGCAGACCCACTATATTCAACGTTTTATCTAATTTAAACCTTATATAACTTATATACACTGGACGATTATAGAGGAACTCTACGGGTCATTCTAGGGTTCATTAATGCATCATATAGGAATATTTCTATTCACACTTAACTAAGAAAATATTGGATTTTCTGGAAATCAAACTATATCGATTTTACAAGGAAAACGGTTTCTACTTCAAACAAAACTCTTATGAACTCACCAACTTAATTGTTGACACTTTTCAAAACTACTTGTATTCTCAGGAAATCAATGAAACAAGAAAACTTCATCGTTTTGAGGATGGGACGTTAAACCGTCAACAATTTATTTTTGTCATCATAATGTAATTGACTTTGAATCATGTAAACATATACTTTGGTGTAACTTTTTCAATTATATTTATGATGGTTATATTTACTTTGAGCACTATTATTTTCATTGTTGTGATACTGTACATGAAGTCCTCCACCCCCGGACGTTTCCGCCATCCTTGGTTTGGGGGTGTGACATCATCAACAAGGCCTCTTCATCTTTTTCCTCATCCTTCTCTGCAATTTTCTTTAGAACGCAGTCTTTGGCATAGTGGTTCTTTCCTCCACAGTAGTAGCAATTCACACCTGAATCTCCTTCAACTTTCGCCTCTTTCTTTGGTTCCTTTGTCTTCGGCTCCTCCCTAACCTTTTCAGAACTATAGCTTCCCTGCCAGTTTCGGTTCTTATTGGTAGGGAATCTCTTCTTGATAAACCTCTTTGGATTAGACACCATCATTGCATAATCTTCAGAAGTAAGATCTTCATCGTCTAGGTTCAGATCTTCATCTTCTACCACATTTTTGCTTTTAGATAGGAGGGCCACGGACCCCAAACTTGAGACCACATTCTTTTCTTGCATGACAATCTTTTCTTGGGATTTCAAAATTCCCACCAGCTTTGCCAGCGAATAAGACTTGAACTTCTCGTGAGCTTTGACTATAGACACAACAGCTCTCCATTCAGATCTTGGGCCATTCAAACAGGTGACCTTTTGTTCAATCAACTTCCTTTCTATATCATGTTTGATCATTTTGCTAAGAAGATGATTGAAGCGATCAAACATCTGAGTGATAGTTTCATTAGAATTCTGCTTAAATTCACCAAACTCAGACAAAAGCAAGGTCTGCATAGAATTCTCCAAATCTTCATCTGTGGAATATAACTCTCGCAACCTGTCCCAGATTTCTTTGGCAGTACTGCAGGAACTTACCAACCTAAACGTGTCAGATTGAAGAGCAAATCTGATTAGTCTCAATGCTTTGATGTTGCACTAAAACTTCTCCTTTTTGTCTTGAGCAACATCTTTCACATCTTTTAACAGATCGTTATACTCTTTCTGAGTTTTAATGATTCTAGATGTTCCTGAGTGAGCGAATGGTCCTGACACAATAGCTTCCCATATAAGATACCCATTGTCTTCAGATCCGATGACGTAGTCTTCAAAGTGATGCGCCCAAACTTCGTAATCTTGAGCGTAAAGAATAGGAATCTTTGTTGTTGATCTAATACTGTTTGAGATGTTGATAGGATTAGATTGAGAATCGTCCATGCTTGATCGTTTCACCTGTTTGAAAGATCAGACTTGTAATATATAATATTAGGGCAAAACAGATAAGTAATGAGATACGTCAATTATGGAGTGACGGATCAATAAATATCAGTTAATGTGGAATAAACCCTAATAACTTCTTTCACAGAAGAGATATGTATGAATTACACAGCCTCCTGCTCTGATACCACTTGATGAGTTATAAAAACTCTTTGATCGATTAGATCTTTGTAACAGGTAAATAATGAACGTAAAAACAATGAGATAAAACACAAGTATGGATCTGAATGAGTCGAATGATTAGATTACTCAATCCTCAGCAGAGCTCGATTAAGAACTTCCGCTGTAGAGGATTCTAGGGTTACAAAAGATATCTTAAAAACAAGACGTGAAATCTACTCCAAAAATTGTATAAAAAGATGCATGCAAGCATCTATTAATACTCAAACCCTAATAAACAAATCACGGATGGACGGCCCAATCCGGATACAAAATAAGGCTAAGAGACGAGCCCAAGACGCAACACCATATACCCAACAATTAGTAAATAGTAAATGCATATAAGTCGAAGTTTATTTGCTACTTTTATCCTAAGAGAATAAAAGCGATATCACGGCCGCTTGATGATTTGATTTGAATTATGTGTCGGGCCCGGTCAAGACTGAATTGATGTGTTCAATTAAGTTCTATGTCAAATGAATATGAGATCGAGAAACCAATTGCTGGACAATAAGTTCCATGAGATTGTCCGCATAATATCTAAACAGAGGACTGTACGATCCCTTTTCTAAAGGACAGGATACTGATAAGATCAGAGTTTGACAGCGTCTTTCAGAGCCACGATTGCTAATTGGTTTGTGTTTGCATATATAGTTACTAGACTTATCCAAGTGGGAGACTGTTGGATTAGTGTCTAAGGCTGTAACTATATTTGGTAAGTACTTGACCCGATTGTGCATGGTCCTTTTGGGTTGCCTTCACCATAGCAACTTGACAGGATGATTTGTTAAGAGAGAAGAAATATTATGGTTAATATATTATAAGAATAATATATTAAAGGAATAATAATGTTCTTTGATTAATATAAGTTATGAATTAATTGAGAATTAATTTGGCGACTTAAAGAGATTAATTGAATAAAGGGGCATAAACTATCAAATGTGTGATAGTTGTGTTTTGGGCTATGTATCCTTATGGATATGAGGGTGGGCGAAATTTAGGGTTTGGGAACCTTAAAATTGTCCAACGCCTTATCTAGTAAGATCTTTGGATTGCTTTGAGGCTAAGTTATCCAATTAGGGTTTAAGGTGAAACCCTAGGAGCTCATAGTATAAATAGGCCCTTAGGGTTGGAGAAATCGGCCACTCTATCCTTGAAGAAACCCTAGAGCCGATTTCTCTCCTATCTCTCCCCCTCAAATCGTATTCTTGCTAGTTGGTGTTCGTAAGCCGTTAGAGGAGTGACAATTGTGACTCTAAGCTCCAAGAAGAAGAAGTATCAAGCAAGTAATCCAAGGCTTATTAATATATTATAACTCGGCATCATCCATTTGGGTTGCATGGCATCATGCATTTGGATAGACTAAGATGAGAGAAATAACACTTAAAGCTTATTAATATATTATAAGTTCTAATATATTAATAAGATTATTTAATTAGTATTGATCAAGAATTAATCTAGAATTAATTAAGTAATCAAAAGAAGACTAATTAAATATATTGGTTGATTGTGTAAATTATCCATACTTTTATAGTGGGCTAAGACCCCATGGATTATCAAGTTGGGCTAAAACCCATAGGATTATCCATGGATGCTCCATGGTTTAGTTGAACCCATGGATCCAAGGAAATGGAAAGCCATGACAATTAGGGTTTACCCTAATTGTGACTCTATATAAAGATGATATTCTTGGGAAAAATCAGCCACTATGTGTGATAGAAAGGGCTAGCTGATTTTATGAAGTGTTCCATTTCTCTTAAGTCATTCCATGTGCATTTGGTGTTGTGTGAACCATTTGAGGTGTCACACTTGGGGCACTAGGATCTCGAGCATCATGGAGTCAAGCTACATCAAAGAGGTACGTATTCTAACATGTTGTATTCATATGAATCATTGTTTTTTTATATGCTAGGTAGGATAATAACTTGGATATTCATATTTGCATGTATATTAGATAAAGCATAGATCCAAGGTATTTAGGGTTGCATGTACACTTAGGAGTGTTAGAATGCTTATAACCCAACACCATGCCAGTTGTCCAACCTAACCCAAGGTCGGCCCAGTTCTAGTAGATTGGGACACTAAAGCTAAAAGATAATAGCCCAACTACAAAAAGGTCTATACAAACCAAGGGAATAAAACTCATCCCACGAGGTAACAAAAGACAACTATTAAATAAAAATCCAAAGGGCAACACCAAGGCACAATAGAAGAAGAACAATGCATGAGACCTATCCCAAGACTTGCATGTACATACGATCTTCGACAATAAAACATAAGAACTTTTACATAGCTTGCTAGTTGGCTTTTCCAGGGTAATAGGGGAAGTCTGGGTAAAGCCCAAAACCTAAAAAAAAAAAAGGAATATAAGGTCACGTGAGAGTAAAGCTATATGGTAAGTTGAAAAAAAACAATCCTAAACTCGATGCAAACTTATATATGGAGCTCATACAACATCTAACATAAACATTGGAGAGCAATATCGTTGTTGAACCCTCAGTATGGCTTTCTAATCTAGTAGTTGTTATTTTTTGCAGTGTATCTTCTAGACTACTCATTAGGAAGAACCAATGGGTTATTTTCTTTCATGTAACTAGAAGATCATGTAGCATCACCCGATGATCAATTGATTTCCAGCCATAAGTTCAAGAGCATTAATCAACTGTTGAGGTTCTTACAAAAACAGCAACACAGATTGTGGCTCACAACCATTACTGGCAACACCTTTATCAGTGACACAAGTAATATTACTTGAGTTGCTACTAAAGATATCATTGATAATGAATGTATTTTTTTTTAGTGATAAATGAGAAAAATTAAAAGTATGATGCTATAAACTAAAGTAAACGAACATATTTTTAACACATTGGTCAATTCGGCCACCAGATGACTATACCATTAATTTTAATTGTCATAAGTCAATTGCGATGACCGTCTAGAGATCTCACAACAACTATTTTGTTGGAAATGTCAATTAAACTAATAGAAAAATTCAACACACTCTAAGGGTGTTAGGGTGCAAACCCAATCCCACATTAGTAAAATAAGAAACTAGATGCTAACATATAAGACAATGGGTAATCCCTTCTATCACCAATTCTTTTTAGAAAATGGAACCTCATTGTTCTTCTATGTTGAGCATGTTTGGGCTCGTAACGATCTTAACAAGTGGTATCAGAGCTATGTTCGTAGCGCGAATGATGTGTTCGGTATAGGTGGCACAATCCCCAGTAATTCTCGATCCAACGAAGTTGATCCTGAAGCTTAGTATTGTAAGTCTTCCTAATGGCCCATGTCAGGTGAGCGTGTCCTGAAGTATCGGTGGTATGAAAAAGGATTGGATATGATGAACAATCGTTGACGGGAGGCTAAGAGGGGAACTTGGGTTTGAGGAGAGGATCGTTAGGATGCAAACCCAATCCCACATTTGTAAAATAAGAAACTAGATGCTAACATATAAGAGAATGGGTAATCCCTTCTATCACTATTTGGTTTTGTAATGCCTAATTCCTAATACACATTTGATTATAATTTATTCACTTTTGTAGAGATACTTGACGAGTTAGAAGCCCCAAACTCATCGAGTAGAAATTAGAATGGATGCTGGATTAAAGTGATCTACTCGGTGAGTTGGGAGCCCCGAATAGATGAGTAGAGCTGCCAGGATGAACCCTAATTTCAAGGTTTTGCACCATATTTACACCTCTTAATCCCCACCTTATGGCCTCATTTCCAGCCTCCAAGTCCCAAACCCTAATCCACGAATCCCTAGAGCTTTGTTTGATTGTGTGAGCCATTTTTGAGTGATCTTGTGTGATTTGAAGCTTATAGAAGAAGAATAAGTTAGAGGACTCCAAGAGAAGATTGTAGATCCAGAAACAATGTTTCATTCCCTTCCTTTTCTGGTAATCAAGTCTATAGCTTGATCATTTATTTATTAGATCTATTTATTTTCCACTTTTTTAGGGTTTTGGTTCAAGGAGCTTGAACCTTAGGGGTTGGACATCCCAAGCAAGGATCCTTTTAGATCTGGGATCATTAAGGGTTGTTAGGGCATAAAGGTGAAAATTTATGCCATTAGAGCCCCATGCAAGCCATAAAGTGACATTTTGTCCTTTTTAGCACAAAAAGGCCATGCACGAAGAGAAAGGTGGGAGCTTTATGTGTCCAAGTAGTGTTAGGGGTTTAGATCTGTGGTTGCAAGATTTAGTTTGGTGCATGGATGGTTTAAGGACCAAGTTCTAGGTCCTAAGGATTTAGGGTTGGAGCTAAATCCATAAGAAGAGGTATTAATGGGTAAAGTTAGAAAATTTACCCTTAAAAGGACATTTTCCGAGTTTATGAGAAATATGAATCTTGGATCTGAAGTATAGGGCTTAATCCATCAAGATGGCCCAAACAGACAGGGGGACTTGGTGAGTCCAAATGGGGACTTGACGAGTTGAGTCGATTTGTCCCGATTTCGTACCAGGTGGAACTTGACGAGTCTGTGAAGGGACTCGATGAGTTGACTCAGTTATTCACGAGTCCGAATATATAGGAACTCGGCGAGTTAGGAGGTAACTCGACGAGTTGGGTCAACTGGAAGTTGACCATGACTTTGACTTTGACTTTGACCAAAGCGTTGACTTTAACCAGGGGTAAAATGGTCATTTTACCCTTCGAATGATTATCAGTTTTTGACTAAGTGTTCTTTGTGAATTTATAACCAGTGAGTCGTTGGAGCAGCCATCAGAGATTCCTTACTTGAGATTTCAGCAACCAGCTTGAGAGGTGAGTTTCTTTCAGTAGGAACGAGTCTAAGGCACCAAGGCAGACCCGTATATGTGATATGTTAGTAGCTAAGTGTGGGTGGAGCCCAAATCTCCTAGTAGCCGAGTGTTGGCAGGGCCCGAATCTCGTAGTATTATTTGAGTATAGATATGTGACTGCTTGATAGGAATAGATATATTTGTTGTTTGTGTGATACTTGTATTCATGTTAGTAGCGGAGTGTGGGCGGGGCCCGAATCTCCTAGACAATGGAGTGTGGGCGGGGCCCGAATCTCATAGACAACGTAGTGTGGGTGGGGCCCGAATCTCCATTGGTAGCGGAGTGTGGGCGGGCCCAAATCTCCTAAACAGCGGAGTGCGGGTGGGGCCCGTATCTCCTAGTTGCATGTATGTGTATGATATGCGGTAGTTTAGAGAGACTCACTAAGTTTCATGCTTACAGTTTTCAGTTTTGGTTTCAGGTACTTCCACTAGTAATGGGAAGAGCTCGGGATGACTGCATGACACATATCATAGTTTTCAGCCTGAGAGGATTCACTCTGATATTTTGACATATGATTTTGATACATTGATAGATGATTTGAGATTTTGAGATACATGACTTATGATTTGATATTTATGGTTTTGTGATGATGATGTTTGATGAAATATGTTCTTTCCTAAATGATTAAAAATGAAATTTTTGGACCATATTTTTTGGGATGTTACAAGTTTTAGAAAATGGAACCTCATTGTTTTTCTATGTTGAGCATGTTTGGACTAGTAACGATCCTAACAAATGTAACACCTCTACAAAACTATAATAAATTTTATTGATTTAACAGCTTTGACTTGGTAAACTTCTGAAAAATAAAACAGCTTTGACTTGGTAAACTTCTGAAAAATAAAACAACTTCGACTTGGTAAACGTTTGAAAAATAATATAAACCACATCATTAGAAAGTCATAATTCCTAATGCAAGTTTGTATTAAAAATATTTTATGTCTTTTGTCAACTAAACCCACATAACCAAAGTCATTATAATATTACTTTGATTCATTAAACCTTTTTTTTATTAATATATCACATTTAGTCTATGATGTGAAATAATAACCTCCATTATAACAATAACAAAATTGTCATAAATTGTAATCGGAAGTGCATAAAACAATTGTCAATGAGACATAACACTATTATACTTTTCTTTCTAAAGTGAAATACTGCATACAAAATTAATGATTTATATCAAATTTAGAAAATATTATAATATTCCTCAAGTTTTATACATAATTTCAAAAAACGACGTTATTTTCTTTCTCAAAAAATCCGAATCATAGTATTTGTTTGATGAAAAGGAGACATAGAAGGTCAAATTGTCGTCGTAATAGTTTAGATGTGGATAACGTCGATATATACATTGTCACAAGTATTACGAGGTCATAGGCCATTCATTGAGAATTAAAAGATTAAAATCCTTTATGGAAACAAATCAAACAATATCATTAACAATTTATATGTGTGTATAGACAATAGAAGGTAATTCATTTTACCAAATATGAGTTTTCCAAAATTTCCTACCAATGACAGAATTGTGATTCACAGATCATACAAGTTCATTAACAATTTTGTATGCATCATACCTTTGACATTTGTTAAGGATACTAGGTGTAAGATCTGTATATTAAACAAGTTTATTAAAAATAAAAGTTAATATCAATGTATAAATATTAATTTTTTTATAAAAAAAATATTATTATATAAATACGAATGATATAATAAATAAGTAAACAACTTAGTCTATACTAATAAAAAACTATTGATATATTTTAAATAATGATTTTGAAAATTAAAGTATAAACATTAAATATTTTTTAAATTAACTTTGGAAATAAATACAAATGAAATGATAAATAAGTAGTTATTGAATCTATATTAAAAAAAATATTATTGACATATTGTACATAGTTCTTATAAATCAAAATTATCAAATATTTCTTTGAAGATGATGTTTTTTTTTCCATTTATTAAAGTAGAGACAGAGATGTATTATAGACACCTGTTTCTTTATAAAACTACTCGTGAGACCCATATATTAAATAAGTTAATTAAAAAAAGTTAAATATAAATGTCAAAATATTTGCGAATCTTGAATTTAAAAAAAAAAAATTAATGAATTGTTATAATGAAAATATTTTTTTGTCCTTTAAATTTAAACAAATAATTTAAATAAATAAATAAAAGAAACTAATGGGCTTTAATTTTGGGAATTTTGAAATTAAAAGTTAAGTTGATTAATGAAATTGATATCAATTTATTACTACATTTATTGCAATTATTACATTAAAATATTATGTGAAATTTAATAAAATAGAAAACTCATAAAATAACATGTGGGAAAAATTAATTCAAAATAAACATAAAATGATATTTGACAAATTGAATAAGATTGTAACAGGTAAAAAAAAAACATTCATTTATTAGAGTATATTGATATTCATTTATTACTACATTTGTTGTAATTATTACATTAAAATATTATATAGAATTTAATAAAATAGAAAAACTCATAAAATAACACGTGGAAAAAAATTAATTCAAAATTACCATAAATTAAAATTTGGCAAATTGAATGAAAACATGATATGTAGCAAAAAAAAAAAAAAAAAAAAAAAAAAACCCTTCGTTTAGTAAAATAGATTTGAATAAATAATAAATCTCTTAGAATTCAAATTAAAAATCCAACAAATTAAAGATATGTTTTGAATTCAAATATATCATCAAATGCACGATATTAATTGTATCATTAAAGCATTTAGTTGAATTATATATTTGTAAATTAAAAAACAAACATTTAAATAGAATAAATATTATATATATAATAATAGACTCATTAATTATTGGATTTGATTATTGATTAATAAAAATAATAAAAATATCCCACATGTAAAATTTAAATAATTGTAAAATCTTTTAACAAAAGCTTTCAAAAGTGAAAAATTGAAAACAAATATATATATATATATATATATATATATATATATATATATATATATATATATATATATATATATATATATATATATATATATATATATATATATATATATATAGTCTCTTCAACAAGTAGAGAGTAGGGATCTCCTTAGATGAACTCGTGACATTAAAAAAATGTAAATAAAAAAAATAATAAAAAAAAAAGAAAGAAAAAGAAAAATTCAGTCCATAAGTAGCTTAGTGGAAACGTACAGCTCTTGTAATATCCTACTGAAATAACAAAGTTCTTACTGGATGTGTACAAGCAATAGCCACCAACACACCAAGTACGTTTTTCATACTTACGACAAATTATACAAACGCTGTATTATTTTCTAGAAAGAATTTATTTAAATTTTAAATTAAGGGTTTGGAAAAATAATTGAAAATTCATTCGGTTTAAAACTTCTTTTTCTTTTTTTCCAATAAAACCCCAATGGTTGAAATTTCTATGACTATAGATTATATGTTTAAGTTAGTTGTCAAAAAAAAAAATGCCAAACTTTGCACCACAAGAAATGATACCAATTGAGAAGAAAAAAACTCATCCTTGAATATTATTTGTAGTTGTTATATGTCAATTGTGACGACGGTTATCGCAGTAAACATTGTCGCAAGTATTCAGTGGCTATGGGCCAAGTACGCTGATGAAAAAAACATGTAACACCTCTATACAAAGGCATAGGCCTTTGTATAACTCTAATTAATTTAGTTTACATACTTGAGTTTTCTAACTTCCTATAAATGTTGTTAACATAAATTATATGAATAATAATTGTTGTTAATTTAACGGTTTTGACATGAAAAATAATATAAACAACAAATCAATTTTTGAACATCAAGAAACATAAGATATATTTGATAAAAAGCTAACGAGAAGCTAGTGTGAATTACAGGCAAACCCTGTTAGAGTCGATACACTAATTAGATCAATTAAGAGCAACATCTTCACGGGCACGACTCTCATTCCAAAATCTGCTCCTTGGCTATTGTTGAATATATATATATATATATATATATATATATATATATATATATATATATATATATATATATATATATATATATATATATATATATATATATAATCGGTTATTTTATTTAAATGTTTGATCATTTATTTGATTATTTTTCATAACGAAAATGTTAATATTCTGAACGGATTAACTTATATTTATGAAACTAAATCTCTTAATATAATTATAAAATAAATATGAATATTTTAATAAATAAAACTAAGTTATATATGTAAAACTTTTGATTTAAACTTGTTTTAAATCAAAGTTATCTAAGACATTGTTATTTTTATTATATAAATGAAATAAACATATTCTAACTTCAAGAAATGATCTTTGAAGAAAATATTTGAAAGGAATAATATAGTTTATTTGAAATATGTGAAGCTTTTATATATATATATATATATATATATATATATATATATATATATATATATATATATATATATATATATATATATATATATATATTTATATTCCTAGTCATATTTTTTCACTAATCGGTAGAGGAAATAATTATTAAGGATCTATTAATAACTATGTTAGCTATAATTTTACATGGTAAAACATAATTATGAAACCTTTGTTGAAGTTTCAAAAATAAAGTTGTGATACAATCTAGTAACACCATCTAAAGCTTTATATGATAATGAATGATTAATTAGACCTTATTGGATAAATTTTACTTTCTAATGAGTAGAAATTATATTTCTTTATGCTCTTGGGATTATACCTTAATCACTGTTAATTGTATCTTGATTACAAACCCCAACAAAATACATATATGTATAATATTCGAAAATAACATTTAGATTATTAATACAAACCCATAAAGAATAAGTTTTCTTATTTTTTTTTTAAATGTTGAGCCAGAGAAAGCAAGCTTCTAGTAACAAATTAAGCAAGTGGAGGCACATGAAACTTAAAGAGCTCAAGAACCATAGCTTGATGTAGCAATTGTTGGCACTAGTTTCAACAAGTAATTGTTGAACTTGAATAATAGCTATTCATAAACATATATTGTTCGCATTAATGGTAGAAATCATTTTTTACTTGAGAAATATGGAATCTCTCATTGATTAGTTCCTTGAAGGTTTCTGTCAAATCCATCAACTACCAAGATGCCATATTAAATCTTGAGCATTTAAGTGTAATTCATGTATAATAATCATGTATAGGTGATCGAGGTCGTTGTCTCGGTCAAAAATAAACCTCACACGCACTATATAGCTAGGGTAAGTAAGGGTCGAATCCACGAGGAGTTTGTGGTAAAACTTTTTGTTAGAATAGTCAGAAAAAAAAAACGAGTACTTCTAATTCTCACAAAAGAATATTTAAGCTAAGATTTAAATAAAAACTAGAAAATTTATATTCCGAAGGATTACCAATAAGAAAAATAAGGTTACATTTGGTTTAGTGTCGGATTATTAAGAATCACATGTTTATCTTCCCTTAAATTCCAATTTAATTACGAAAACATAACTAAGGTCAATTAACATGCAATAAATAACTTTAGGTATACAATATGTTATTCTGAACTAGTTTTCTTACTCCCTATGTCTAATTGGATTAGGAAAAACTAGTGGTTTAGCAATATTGTGTCATAGAATTACCAATTACAATGTTTAGCATTTAAAATCACAAGTTTGGAATAGTATATGTTGATTCAACCGATCGTCTTAGTTCCTAAACTATATGAATTTGGCACGATTAGTGAATTGACAACAGACTATCTTAATTGTAAATTCAAACACATGAATAAAACCCAACTTCAATTATCATTAATAAACTCATAACTTTAAGAACAAACAACAACTAAAGTTGATTGGAATATAAGCAATAATCAAAACACGTTCATCCTAGAATCCTACAACATTCCCGAAAGTAACCTTGGTGGTTTAGCTTTCCATATGATTAACAAAACACACAACTTCAATGTAAACAATGGAATTTATACTAAAATTCACAAACCAACTTGAAATCATAAAACCAATGAATTCTAATGATCAATCAACCATGGAACAATGAAACCTTAGGGATGAAGTAATCAAATCTAGAGCTTGATGGAATTGATGTACATTTGTCGGTTGAACGATCTTCAAACGTTGAATGATAATGAATTTGATGAATTGTAGCCTCAGATTCAGAATTTGATGATGAAAAGCGCGTTTGGAGAATGTTTGAATGTGTTTGGAACCTTCCAAAACTGTGGAAAAACACAAGGGAGAAGTCCAGAGTCGATTAGGGTTTAATCTCCCTTAAATAGGTGCTAAAAAGTGATTTTTGGGACTTTTTCCGTGTCGGCGTCCTAGACGTCAGGTAGAACGCCTGGGCGTCCTTCGTGGTATTTTACATGGCTTTTGTCGTCCTTTATTTTCACTTGAAAATGGCCTAAAATGGGTAGACGTCATAGGGGTGGTTTAGACGCTTTCTAGGACGTCCCTCATCTTTGTTGCACCTTTTTGGTGATGAAAACTGTAGAATGAGTAAAAACGCAAAACATGAAAGTTGTAAGAAATTTTGTCTAGTTTCCAGAACTTCTTCATTCATGTCAATCAGAGCTTTAGATCTTGATCAACACATTGAACAGTGGTCAAATTTCTCAGCACCAGTTTTCTTCATTCTTTTAGCAATTCGTCTCCCATGCTTGTTAGATTCATTTTGCTCGTTTTTCTTATAGGTTCCACCCACTTTTAGTACTACATATTGACCTACATATAAAGTTCAACAACTCATCAAAGTAGTGTGATTCTTGGACAATTATACATCAATTCAACATATTTATGACAATTCAGTACATTCATAAAATAGACTTATCAATGGGTATGATTAATCTTCCTCCATATAGCAAGGCTAGAAGGAGTAAGATACTCATTTACAAAGAATATATGTAAATATCATACACATTGAGCAATCCTTGTCATAAAAGGATTTTATAATACTCGTAGCACTAGCTCTGATCCTTATCTTACTCATGACATTAACTTTGATCAAACCTTTTTCAGAAGTAGCATTGATTAGATCAACAATGATATTATTTAGTATTACTTCATATTATTAATATGAGACATAGCAAATATTTTCCAAGAATGACCGCCTCTGTTAATAAACATCTACTAGAAGATATGTATATAGATTAGTCTGGAAGTTTTCTTAATCCATGTTATCGTAACTAAATATGTAATGCTTAAGATCCAAATGTGGATATAAAACAAACATCTTGAGGTTGGAATAGTCCTTTTAATATAAAGGTACAAGGTATGCTTTTATATCAAAATGAAAAGAACATATGTGTTTACTAAAAACTAGTGGGAGGATAGTGATATTCCTAATTTTGTATGAATGAGACATACTTAATCATTTGAAATGACATGCTGACTATGCATGGTTATTTCACTGTGTCTCCAAGATATCTTTCAAATGAAAGACTTAGGAAAGAAAACATACATTCTTGGAATGTAAAATCTATAGGGATAGATACAAAATGAATGTTAAAAGTTTTGAGTTCTGTTACATGACTTAACTGTTGGATAAGGTGTCTAAGTACATAACTATTTATGGTATGTACTTAACCCGGTTTGGCATGGTCCATTTGGGCTGCATGACATCATGTATTTGGATAGACTAAAATGAGAGAAATTACACTTATGGTTTATTAATATATTATAAGTTCTAATATAATAATATTATTTAATTAGTATTCATCAACATTAACTTAGAATTAATTAAGTGATCAAAAGGTGACTAATTAAATATATGGGTTGATTGTGTAAATCACTCATACTTGTATAGTAGGCTAATGCTCCATGGATTATCAAGTTGGGTTAAAACCCATAGCATGCTCCATGGATGCTCCATGGTGGTTATATAACCCATGGGTCATGGAAAAGAAAGGTCATGACAATTAAGGATTACATGGTGTAACCCTAATTGTAACACACTATATAAGCTTCATATTACACACCAAAATCAGCACCTAAGAGAAATAGAGAGGGCAAGCCGATTTGTAAGTGTTCTACATATCTCAAAGTTTATTCCAAGTTCATTTGGTGTTGTGTGAGACATTTGAGGCAATACAC
Organism: Lactuca saligna; assembly: GCF_052625555.1. Classification (NCBI taxonomy): domain Eukaryota; kingdom Viridiplantae; phylum Streptophyta; class Magnoliopsida; order Asterales; family Asteraceae; genus Lactuca; species Lactuca saligna. The sequence continues at coordinate 186,599,927 of NC_136417.1, read as the reverse complement.
TTGGGGTTGTAGGCTCACAAGGTTTTTAAGGAATCCAAATTACTACAAGGTATGTATTTCTAGCTATCTTTTATGTTTAAAGTTCCCCATGTATGCTAGATAGGATTAAGAACCTTGGAAATCAAATTTTGCATCTATTTTAGACAAACATAGATCCAAGGTTTCTAGGGTTGCATGAACACCTTAGGAGTATTAGAATGCTCAAAACCCTTCAGTGGTGTTAGATCCTAGGCTTGTTTGTTGATACTTGATGCAAAATAGTGTAAAAATTGAATTTTTAAGCTATCTGTGCAGGGGACTCACCGATTCCATGAGGGGACTCGATGAGTCCAATTGATTCTTCAACCAACTCGGAAAGTCAGTTCTTGCACTCGACGGTTTGGCCATGTAGAGTGCATATTTTCAATTTTTGCTACTGGAAATGGACTAGAAACATTACCCTAAACTATTTTGGTGTTTTAGAACTTGTTTTACATGGTGTAATGGTTTTTCTAATCCATTTACAATGGCTAATATCAAAATTCCATGATTATATGTGTTCATATGTTCTTGAATTTTTTATATGAATATTCATGTTCTTGTGAGTTTTTGTTAGATCAATGGAATTACTTGGTTAATGCTTAATTCATGATCTTTATGTGTTTTAATGGAGTCCATAACCTGTCCTCAAGTTATGGATAACCAAAAGTCACTTTGTATTAAATCCATTAAAAGAACACATAAGTTACAAAAAATGAAGAGTCTTCATTTTAATAACTCATAAGTTATGAATTGAAAGGTTTTGTAAAGTTGCAAAACTTGCCCTCAAGTTTTGGAGCATGTAAAGTCATCTAGTACACTTTAGTTCCAACCCCTAAAATTTTAAAAGTTAAAATTAAAACCTTATACTTTATAATATTATAAGTATATATATATATATATATATATATATATATATATATATATATATATATATATATATATATATATATATATATATATAAGATCAAGTCGTTTTACCGTTAGTAGGCCTCATTCACGAAGCCGGTCTATAAGGGGGGTATAAGGCTACTACCTATAAAATGGTAGCTTAATGGGTTTCTCACTCTCACCCACCACTTCCTTGATCGGTGGAGGGTCGTTAGCCGAACGGGTAGGACAATGACTTCAAATTCTCATTAAAAGTATAATGATTATTACAAAGTAACTAAATGTTTTTATAAATTCCCAATCTTAGTTGCTTTAGGAAAAATGTAAATAAGGTGCTAACCCATGAAATTACACTTTGCACTGTGATTAAGTCGTTAGTGGAGCGTGTGTGGTTAACCAGTACACTAACTTGGACTTAACAAGGTAGGCAAAGGGTGACTTATGTTTTTTCATAGGTCGGTGGAGCACATGTGGTTAACCGGCACATCGATTGAGTGAAAAACATTAAGAGTACCAAGTAATTTGCATGGTCACTTCACACCTTGTTTTGTGATCCTCGGTATCCCAGTCACAAAACATTAAGGGCACACTCGAGATTGAAACATGTCGTTGAAAAGTTCAATGAATCTCAAAAGAATCTTGGAGTTTCTAAAAACCAATTAAAGCCTAATAATTTATATTTCGTTTTCATGGTGGAAATTGGTGAATCGTCATTCACCTACCTTTCAAATATGTTATAGTTTAGATTACGACATCCCTCTTCTAAGTTATAATATATTGTGATTGTATCCTAACCTTAATATTACATTTGGGTGTTTTATTAAGGACTATCTTTATATCTAATCTAAACTTGTTTTCTTCTTTTCAGATGTCAACCAACAACGCTACCTCTAGCTCAAACCCTACCGGTCCTTATCTCTCATGAAACTTTGTGGGAGAGTCATCTTTGATGGTTCCACATTTATGGATTGTATCCTGAACATCAGGATGGTCACTCGCTATGAGGACAAGGAATATGTCCTCAATAAGGAGCTGAAAGAAATTGATGAGTCCACTGCTACCCCTCAGGAGATCGCTGACTTCCGAACACATGAAAGAGATGCTACCAAAGTGGCATGCATCATGTTGGCCACTATAACAGCCAAGCTCCAAAAGTCCTATGAGGACTATTATCCTTTTAAGATGCACCAGGATTTGATCGACCGCTACCATCAGAGTACTCGTCATGAGCGATATGAAATCATCTCCTCCGTGATAACAACTAGGATGAAGAATGGTGAACCCATCACGGGCCACATGCAGAAAATGCAAAGGTATGTGGATCGTTTGTTGAAACTTAATGTGAACTTCCCCGAGGAGTTGGCAATAGATACTATTTTGCACTCCTTACCCTCGTGTTATGATCAATTTCGCATGACATACCACATTAATAAGGAGGAAGTTACCCTCAGCAAGCTTCAAGGACTCCTAAAGACCATTGAATCAGGTCTTAAAGGTAAGTAGGTTGTTACCACTCGTACTCCTACTCCAAACTCCGCCCCTGTCCTGGCAATCGGGAAAGGTAAAGGAAAGAAGAGGAAAAGCCCTTCGAAGGGTACCAAGGGTAAGACCCTTGATGGATCCTCTTCAAGTGGAACCAAGAAAGGTTTAGTCACTCCTTCTTCTGTACCAAAAGAGGCTGAATGCTTCTATTGCCATGAAAATTCGCATTGGAAGTGGAACTGCCCAAAGTAACAGCAAGATATTAAGGATGGGAAAGTAAAACCAACCCATGCAGGTATTTACAAAATATTGTCTAATAACTCACCCTATTCTAACTTTTGGGTCCTTGATACAGGTTGTGGAATTCACATATGTTCTGATTTGCAGGGACTAACAAGAAGTGAGAATGTGGAGCGTGGAAAGATAAACTTGATCATGGGGAATAGGAAAGCTTCACCTGTCACCTAGATTGGTGTTTATTCTTTGTTGCTAAGTAGTAGGTTTACATTAGATTTGAATAAATATTGTTACTCGCCTGAAATGGCAAGAAATATTATTTCCTTTCATGCTTTGTACAAACAAGGGTTTACCTTTTCTTTTGATAATGAAGTTGGTGGAATAAATGTTTTCTTTAATAATGTTCTTTATTTTAAAGCATTACCTTGTGATGGTGTGTATGAAGTTGTGTCTGTTGTAGATAATCTAGGAAATAATGTGTTGTGTATTGATTCTTCTAATAATAATAACATGGATAAAGCATCATTATGGCATTGTTATCTTGGACACGTAAGCAAGAAACGCATAGGTCAACTCCAAAAGGATAGAGTCTTGGAGTTATTTGACCTAAAGTCAGATGATAGTTGTGAATCATGCTTACTTGGAAAAATGACAAAGTCACCCTTTACTGGATCTTGTGAAAGGGGTGAAGGTTTGTTGGATCTGGTGCACATAGATGTCAAACCCCAAAACCAAGAACGGCGGAATACGTTCTGGGGTGGAGGACGTCATGTTCAGTATCATAACAATGCATAATAGTAAAAACAAGCAGCAACATCCATTGCATCAATATAGTAATTGTAATATAAGCGTGTTCTATACAGTTTGATAGACACCAAAAGTATAAACAACAATAAAAGATGGGTGTTGTATGTGCTCCATCTTCTTAAAAGTTACATCAGTATCTCTCTATTGTTGACCTGAGAATACAAGTTATTTTGAAAACGAGTATCAACATAAAGCTGGTGAGTTCATAAGAATCTTAGTGTCATTGTTTGTATAAATGTGTTTACAAGTTTAAAAATAGTGTGAATCTCTAGAAAATCCTTTATTTTCTAATAAAAGTAGTCTTCTGCCAAGACTTGGTTATTTGTAGGTTTGATCCTTTGAGTGTGTTTAAGATTTCCCAATTTGACTCTCAATTATAAAAATACAGTTTGGACTTCATTTGAACAAAGTAAATGGGAAAATAATGTATTGTTGCAGCAGTGTTACTGCCGACTGAATGGTAAATAACTGTAGACTCTAGGTAGTGATATGTATTTAATACACCTCGGGGAGTCTACTTTACCTTTAAATCATAATTTGTTAATTTAGGGATCCGAATGTGAATCTTTATGTAACCATGCGGATAGGCGACTGAATGTATCATGACCCTCTAGGTCATATGTAGTGTGGTAGCATGTTATCATCCATGGGCCTGGTCGGCTTGCAATGTAGCTAGTAGTCGGGATGTGAGAGTGTCCACCCAGTATAGATCTATACACATAGAGCCCACTCTCCCTCCAGGAGACTAAAGTTACACGGTGAAGGCGCAGTAAAGTGCCGTATAGAGGAATTGTGTATCACATTCTTGTATTAGTGTATAATGTGCTTCTCGGTATAATGTATTTAGTGCTCTTTTGTATAGTATATAGTATTCTTCTTGTATAGTACTTAATCATGTAGAGACTCATAATAGTACTAATCGTGGTAAGTAACATAGTAATGGTAGTGAGGAGTGGTAAACCTTAACTATACTTATTATAGTTAACTAACGTGTTGCAGACATTTGGGAACACCCAAAAGTATTGAACTGAATGAAGATATTCATATCCGAGACAAACACATACAATATATAACTAAGAATTCAATGACAGTCGGACAAATAACAATACACCCTAAGACCCCAATCAAACAAGAACAGGAAATAAGGCGAGCTATCAGTCCTAAGTCGTTCAAGTCTTACTTATATAAATATATTGGTGTGGATATATTTTAGAAACATAAGAAGTTTTAAAAGAGTTTGAAAATATTTTTTATAACAATTTAACCTAAAAATGAGTTTGATAACATTGAAAGCAGTTTTGATGAGAAAATGGTTAAAAGTATAGAATTCCTTTATGATTGTAAGCTACAAATCACATGTGATTGATACTATAAATTGTTGGATTCAACTTGTATCCCCCCCCCCCCCCATAAAAGCATTTAAAAACATTTGAAAGGTTAATTAAGGGGTATGAACTCACAGATTAACGTAGGTTTCGAGTGTGCGATCGATATGAGTGTTGAATGTCAACGAATGCTTTGAACGCAAGTGGTCCCTATTAATCATATGGTGACACGTATATGAGTTAGAGCTAGGGCGTTTCATGACTAAACATGATAGGAAATCACCCTAAAGACGTGGATTCATTAGGATTAAGTGCCCCATGTTTTGTACTTAGTGATTCTTATAAGTTTAAGGTCAAATATGGGTACTAAAGTGGGTGTATGGCCATAAAAGTGAGTGTGCGGCTAGGGAATGCGGTCAGACTTGTGTGTGAGGCTGCACACTGGAGTGTGCGGTCGTACAGGGGGTGTGTGCAGCCGTACACAGGAGTGTGCGACCGTACACTCCTGGTTTGAGCCCAAAATGTCGATTGTGAGGGGTTTCAGGTGTTTAAACCAAGTCTCAGTCCGATAATAGAGGCCATACCCTCACTTTGGAGGATGTTTTGAGTGTGTGTGGCCACCTGATGAAGGTGTGTGACCGCACTCCTTCAAGGGGTGAAGAACACGAAGAACACTATGAGTTTTAAGCTTGGATTCAAGTGTTTTACCTCTATAACAAGCTAAAAGATGATGTTCTTCACGTTTTGGAAACCTTCTAAGTGTTCTTGGATGATGTTTCTAGAGAGAGAAAGTAGAGAGAGAGAGAAGGTGCAGCCAAAAGTGAATGGAAGGGGGATCCTCTACTATATATAGGTTTGGGTGTGAGGCTGGAAGGGGTTTGTGGTTGGGTGTGCGGCTGGTTGGCCGCACACACCTCTCTTGGTGTGTTTGGCTTGATTTTGAGATGCAACACCCTTCCTAACCCTTCTTAAGGCCCATATCTAAGGTATACTAAGCCTAAAGCACCCGTGCGGACCCAAAATTCTGCTAAAGTATGCTATATTCAAGTGAAATATGGCTATATGGTTCGATTGTACAGTGTAAAAGTGTCGGGTTGTCACAATACATGTGTGTGGACCCTTCAAAACTACCACAAGGGATGCTAATCATTATTATGTGACTTTTACAGATGATTATAGTAGATATGGATATGTCTACTTAATCAAGCATAAGTCAGAGACTTTTGAGAGGTTTAAAGACTTTAAACAGGAAGTCGAGAATTAATTGGGCAAGGACATTAAGATGCTTCAATCCGATCATGGTGGTGAGTATCTTAGTACAGAGTTCCTCGACTATCTTAGGAAATGTGGGATTGTCTCACAATTGACACCTCCCAGGACACCACAGTTGAATGGTGTGGCTGAGAGGCGTAATCGAACCTTTTTAGATATGGTTCGTTCCATGATGAGTCGAGCTTCGCTACCAATATCATTTTGGGGGTATGCCTTACAGATTACCATCCATATCCTTAATCTAGTCCCTATAATGAAAGTTGCCAAAACTGAAGTGTCTAATTAATGGTTTGGTCTAGGCTTTCATTGTAATAGGTTCTTTTGTGTCATTATGCAATTTTGGTAGTTTGTATAGTGGTTTACGGCCAGACTGTGAGTTTACGGCTGTAAGCCTGTTTATGGCCGTAAACCCAAGGCCGACCCAAGTTCACTATAAATAGAGGCTATCTAGCTCATTTAATGGTTGTTGATGCCATAGAATTTTTGGCTACTATTCCATAAGTCGTACCAGATGTTTTCACTAATAGAAGCATGTGCAAGCTTGTTTAGATTTCTGTTTCTACTTCGTTCTTGTTATTATTGATTGTCTTGATTGTTTGATCACTGGTAAGATCCGTTTCAGGACCTTACAATTGGTATCAGAGCAAAACCAGTGTCAAAGCATCCTACAATCAAACTTTTGACTGTATTCTTCATTGTTTACGACTGAAGTTGGTGTCTGCTGCGAAAGGGTTTGAAGCTTAATTAAAAACTCGCGTTTTCTTGAATTTCTAGGAGATTATAGCCAGAGCTTACGACAATAAACACAACTTACGGCCACAAAGTCGGTTTATTTCTTGGACCGTAAACTTAGTTCTTAGACTGTGAATAAAGCATCTTCAATAACCGGAAACTTAGACTCACTAACCGTATACAGAAACTGCAAACTATTTACGACCATGAACCCTCGACTGTAAATAGAGTTTATGGCTGTAAACAGGCCTTTGACCGTGAACACTTGTTTACCAGAAACTCACATTCTTTTTAAATTAATAACTTAATTTCTACTTACATTAATATTAAATGGATTCACAAAGTCAAACGCATCACCATGAGCTAGACTCTGTAATGGGCACAACCACTCAAACTCCAAGACTATTGTCTGCTGAAGGTTTTCCTGAATGGAAGTATAGGATTGAGAAGTATATCAAAATGAAGGACTTCAAAATTTGGAGAAGCATCATCAAAAATCATTTCAGAATAACCACCACTATTGCAGGTCAAGTGGTTGACAAAGCGGTTGAAAATTACATTGATGAAGACTTTGAAAAGGTTGAGGAGCAGGAACGGGCTTTGGCCACTTTGACCATGGCCTGTCTTTGGATATAGATCAAGGTTTTAGGGAGTACACTTTTGCTAAGGCTTTGTGGGAAGCCCTAATCGAGGTATATGAAGGGAGTGAAGACATGAAGGAGAGTCTCCAAGATATGTTGCGACAACGGTTTAACATGTTCAACTATATTCCTGGAGAAACTCTAGAGGCACAGCTGCAACGATTCACAACTCTTAGCACTGAGATGATTGTAGCCGAGATCTTTTTCACAAAGTTTGAAATAAATAAAAAGATATTGAATGCTCTCCCAAAGTCATGGGACATGAATGTGGCTGTTATTAAGAAAACAAAGAATCTAAGTCGGCTCACTCTTGCTGAAATGATGGCAGTCATCAAGGCCTGTGATATTGATGACAAAAAGCGGGAGATAAATCATGTGAATTTATACTCAGCTGCAAACCTTGGGATCTAATCTAACAATGCTCTTTCATCTCTCACCTTTTCTTCCGCAGGTCAACCTTTTGCTGCTCAGCAAGCTCAGATTCAGTCCTTTTCCACTCCATCAGCTATGATATGTGTATTTTTATATATATTTATGTATAACATATCTTAATATTTTAGCCTGTATTATTATTATTTAGAACTAAAATATACTTAATATGCTTTGAAATATTTAATTACAGTAAAAATGGGAGTTGAAATGCAAAAGGAAGAGAATGGAGCTGAAAAGATGCAAAAAGGATATTGCTGGCAGATTGACCCCTCTTCAGTGTTTCGGGTATATTTGATGACTCATAAGTCCAATTGAGGAGGTTCAAACTGTTCTGAAAACTAGACGAAATTTTCTACGACTTATGTGTGAGGGTCTTTTGGCTAATTTGACACTTATCTTATCCAAAATCGGCCTTGAAGATGAAGCATAAAAGCTGGACGAAAATTCCCTCCAAGTTACTTATTCCCCAAACACCACTTTCCTTATCTTTATTTGCTTAATCCCTAAGCCACATTAGTTTCCTTATTCCAATCCAACTCTAATATTCCATATAATTCCATCTCCATCAACTATAAATACCCGATATAATTCCACCATTTTTATAATCTATGATATTCCACTTCGACTTGTGCAACAAGAAAACTTCATAGTTGCCGTTTTGAGGGTCTAGGAGGTGGCCGGAAGGACGTTAAGCTAACGGGAGCGGAGATCGGAAGGGTTGGAGAGCGGATACGTGTCAGTAATCATATGGGCTGTTAACGTGACCATGTTTAGCATACCATTGTGTTACTATTCTGTATTTAGTTTCTGACTTGGGTGTAAAAACCTTTTACTTTGTGTTTATGATTGAATGAAGCTTTGATTATTAGACTAATTGCTATATTAAATAGTTTGTTTGTGTTTAATTTATCTTGCCAAGCTTGTTAAAAGATCCTTACGTATTAATGATAATTATTTGTTGTTAATTGTTAAGTGAATTGAGTTGTATGAACATCTGCTTGATTGCTTGTCTCTTATGATTTTGATGACCATCGAGATTATAAGTCTAGGAATAACGAATGTGAAATTAGGATTAACTTGATAATAAGTAAGTTAATGTGTGAGCCTTGTTTTATGACCATCAACAAGAGGTTAATTGAATGTCTAATTTGATTAACTATATTTGCAAGTCTTGCTTTATACGAACTGAACACTAGGAAGCATGTTAGTTTAATCAATTGATCACTGTTTGAATTAACTTGTTTGCTAAAGGATTAGTTATAGTGAATGCGAATCTAATCATTTTAGGAATCGGTGAACATGAATAAATGAATTTGTGTATGCAATTGTCTATGTTTTTAAAGTGTAATTTGTCTAAACCAAAGTACCTGAAGAGATTTGCTTTCATGTTAGTTTATCGAGAGTTGTTAATTAATTGTTCATATGAGATTTATTAAACTATTTCTTTATTCTTTCCGTGTGACCTGTAACCTATAATTAAATATTTTAAATTAATTCACCACCGTTCCATGTGATCGACACCCGACTTACCTAAGCTATACTGTAATCTGACTAGGTACACTGCCTATAAGTGCATAGTTAGTCTAAGTTTGTTAGGTTATAAATATTAAAATTAGTGGGTACTTTTGTGCACATCAAGTTTTTGGCGCCGTTGCCGGGGAACGATTTTCAATTAATTTAGTTTATTTGATTATTCATTATTTATTTTTAATTTTTAGTTTTATTTTTATTTTCATTGATACCATTTCACTTGTCGGGAAGGTTTTTGTTGCTATGTGCAGGAATTCGTGATCATACACATTGCTTGGTTTTACTTTTTGCATGGGTTTCGAGATTGCAAGCGATTAGGGAATTCTTGACTTGTTTAGTCTACTACTTTGGTGATTTGTCCAACTCAATCCACTAGGCGTAGTATAACAAGGCGTATCGAGGTGGTTAAGTGGAAGGCCGAACTCTTGCTACTCTTGATTACGAACTCTTGCTACTCTTGATTAGTTGGGTCAACTCTTGTTCTACTTATTAGTTAATGGTGCAAAGAAAACAAAGGAAATAGTCTGACAGGTCCCGAAAGTTTTTGTTTTCACAAACCACCTCTTGCATGCAAGGGATTTGATCAACAATTGTAGTTTGATTTTGACGAAGACATGTGATCGTGATATCCTTTTTAGTTATTTTGGTTTTTTAGTAATTTTAGTGAGTTTTTATTTTTATTTTTAGTTTGTTTAAATTTTGTTTTCCATGTTGATGCTCTTGATGTTTCAGATTTTTGCAGAACTTTTACCCTTCAGATGCTTTCAGAAATTTCAATAATTGGGGTCGAATGTTGATTTGTCACGAGAGAAAAAACCGTGTGAGGGTTTGAAGTTGACACTTGAGAGCCATGACTTTCAATAAGTGTGGGTTGCGCGTCGATATTTGGAGGGATTATTATTTCGAAGAGTGGCGTTTCTAACTATACATTGATTCCCATGGCATGGATGAGCTGTTCCCACACCATGGAGTTTTATTTTGACGCGATGTAGAAGTATCATCCCGGCTGCCATGACATGGTTGACACTTTCCTATGTCGTGGGGGAGTTTTTCATCGCGAGAGGAGGCTGCTATTCTACATAGCACGACGTGACCACCACTTACCACGTTGTGGCCATGCTATTATTCGCGATATGAATTTTTCCTCACTCGACGACACGATGTGGTCGACACTTTACCACGTCATGGTCACTATACTTTGCTTTAGTTTGCAATCGTTCGCACCATATTTCATAAATCAATGTTCTTTTGTATTTTCCGGCACATTCAGAAGCAGCAGTTCCAGTTTTCAGTTTTTCAGCAATATTTGAAGCAACCTGTAGCAGCCCCATTCGATCTCGCCACAACTACCCAGGGGAGTCTGTTCCTTTTTCTCCCTTTTTATGTTCTTAATTTGTTTTAGCATACAATGAGGGCATTGTATGAAATAAGTATGGGGTAGGGGGTTCGTAAAAGTAAATTATAAAAATGAAATAATAGTTGGAAATTGCTAGATTTAGGGAAATTTAAAAATTTAAAAGAAAACTTGAAATAATAGTTTAATTTAGAAATATCTAGTGATAATTTAAAATTTTGCTAATATTGTATGAGATGATTCGATGAGAAGTCAAATGTTTAGTTGAGCCAATATACGTTATAGTGCATTTGTGGCTTCCCTTATTTTAGTGAAATCATGGAACAAAAAACATAACCCCGCTCGGTCTGAAGGATGCAATATGTTTAGCAGCCTAAACCTGAATGTATCCAGGAAAATTATTATCATTAACCAATAAAGGTTGAGGTTGAGCGTCTTTGCTTAAGCATATAGTTTTTGAGTGAAAAAAGAGAGGTACATGTAAAAAAAAAAAAGGAGAGAATTATGAAAAAGTTTGAAGAATTTTGGAGCAAATAAAGTGAAGATCAAAAGATCAAAATTCCAAGAAATTCAAAAGGTTGAAGATACCAAGAAATCAAATCAAATAAGGTGGTAAATTCAAAGAAATCAAAGATCAAATTGTTAAGAAAGTGAAGAATTCCTAAAAAGCTCCATAGTGGTATCATAAATTGTAATTCTAGATTATGTATGCTTAGGTTTCTCAACTAAAAATACCTTGAGGTTAGGAGGTTTTCTGCGGATGGATTCGGAGGGTTGCATAAAATGAGCATTGTTCGGAAAAAATGGGCAAGTGTTTATGAAGATTGTGAGAATTTAAAGTATGGGGGGGTACTTTAGGAAAATTTTAGACACAAATGCATGCGTTGAGGTCGTGGCATAATGGCTGAGTTTTAAATGGATTGTTTAGTGCAATATTGGTAAAATAAAAGTAAATTTGCTTGGGGGCAAGCAAACGCTAAGTGTGAGGTATTTTGATATTTGTATTTTTATATATATTTATGTATAACATATCTTAATATTTTAGCCTGTATTATTATTATTTAGAACTAAAATATACTTAATATGCTTTGAAAGATTTAATTACAGTAAAAATGGGAGTTGAAATGCAAAAGGAAGAGAATGGAGCTGAAAAGATGCAAAAAGGATATTGTTGGCAGATTGACCCCTCTTCAGTGTTTCGGGTATATTTGATGACTCATAAGTCCAATTGACGAGGTTCAAACTGTTCTGAAAACTAGACGAAATTTTCTACGACTTATGTGTTAGGGACTTTTGGCTAATTCGACACTTATCTTATCCAAAATCGGCCTTGAAGATGAAGCATAAAAGCTGGACGGAAATTCCCTCCAAGTTACTTATTCCCCAAGCACCACTTTCCTTATCTTTATTTGCTTAATCCCTAAGCCACATTAGTTTCCTTATTCCAATCCAACTCTAATATTCCATATAATTCCATCTCCATCAACTATAAATACCCGATATAATTTCACCATTTTCATAATCTATGATATTCCACTTGGACTTGTGCAACAAGAAAACTTCATAGTTGCTGTTTTGAGGGTCTAGGAGGTGGCCGGAAGGCCGTTAAGCTAACGGGAGCGGAGATCGGAAGGGTTGGAGAGCAGATACGTGTCGGTAATCATATGGGCTGTTAACGTGACCATGTTTAGCATTCCATTGTGTTACTATTTTGTATTAAGTTTCTGACTTGGGTGTAAAAACCTTTTACTTTGTGTTTATGATTGAATGAAGCTTTGATTATTAGACTAATTGCTATATTAAATAGTTTGTTTGTGTTTAATTTATCTTGCCAAGCTTGTTAAAAGATCCTTACGTATTAATGATAATTATTTGCTGTTAATTGTTAAGTGAATTGAGTTGTATGAACATCTGCTTGATTGCTTGTCTCTTATGATTTTGATGACCATCGAGATTATAAGTCTAGGAATAACGAATGTGAAATTAGGATTAACTTGATAATAAGTAAGTTAATGTGTGAGCCTTGTTTGATGACCATCAACAAGAGGTTAATTGAATGTCTAATTTGATTAACTATATTTGCAAGTCTTGCTTGATACGAACTGAACACTAGGAAGCATGTTAGTTTAATCAATTGATCACTATTTGAATTAACTTGTTTGCTAAAGGATTAGTTATAGTGAACGCGAATCTAATCATTTTAGGAATCGGTGAACATGAATAAATGAATTTGTGTATGCAATTGTCTATGTTTTTAAAGTGTAATTTGTCTAAACGAAAGTACCTGAAGAGATTTGCTTTCCTGTTAGTTTATCGAGAGTTGTTAATTAATTGTTCGTTTGAGATTTGTTAAAGTACTTCTTTATTCTTTCCGTGTGACCTGTAACCTATAATTAAATATTTTAAATTAATTCACCACCATTCCATGTGATCGACACCCGACTTACCTAAGCTATACTGTAATCTGACTAGGTACACTGCCTATAAGTTTGTTAGGTTATAAATATTAAAATTAGTGGGTACTTTTGTGCACATCAAGCTACTTCACTTCCTACTGCATCAACCATCCCATTCTCTCAGAACCAATCATTCATTTCTACTCAAGCTGCTTCTCCTACTAATGTAGCTTCCCCCTTAAACGGAAAGGAGGGTGATGAAAATCTTTCTCTTCCTATAGGTCTCGTTAACTACTACAATGCTCTTGTAGCTGGAGATCTTCCACCCTAATTTTCATTTGCTGATCTCAATCAATTTCATCCTAAAGACGTAGAAGAATGGATATAACATGGAAGATTGCCATGATAGTTTTCAGGGCAAAGCAGTTTGCAAAGAAGACCGGGAAGAACAACTGGGGGATGAGTGCTGATAAAAAGGTAGGGTTTAGCAAGGGAAAGTTGCGTTGTTTCAACTGCCACGAGCCAGGTCATTTTGCTCGTGAGTGCCTGAAGCCGGACATAAGATTAAACAATGACCGGAAAATGGTTGCATTAGGAAACAATCGGAGCGGTGGTCAAGTCAACAGTGAGAAGGCTATGGTTGCACAATCATGTGACTGGTAGGATCAGATGCAGGACCTGAACATATCAAGAAAAATGAGGTAATTCTGCCTTCATGCTCTCAAGCTTGTATTGATTATGTTAAAATTCTTCATGAGGAAATTGAAACACTACGTAGAGAAGTAGAGAACCTTAGATATGAGGGTTATCAACCTAGAAAAGGACAAAAACCTCTTAAGGCCCAGTTAGAAACTAAAATAAAGGACTTTATAAGACTTCAGGAAGACTATAGTAATAAATGTGAAAATCATGACTACATAAAGAGACAAAAAGTTGAGTTAGTTACTGAACTTGAAACATTAAAGGGAAAATCTGAAACTGCTGATTTTGATTTTAGAAATTTTGATGTATCAAGTGAGGTAGTTGCCAACATGATAGACCACTGCATGCAATTTAAACATAATCAGTCAAAGGGTCTAGGGTATAATAAAGTGCCTCTTCCTTTCAATCATTCATATCAGTTTCAACCTTTGTCCAAGGAGGAGATTGCCAATGAACCATCCATGGTTTATGGTAAGCCATCTGGTTTTGTTTTGGGAGGATTTATTAATGTTGAAAGTACTAACATTTCTACTTCTCCTGCAGATCAGTCCTTAAATCAGCTAAAGCACGAAGTTGAAGGATCTGTTTCTGAAAATAAAACTAAGCCTGAGTCTGAACCTGAAGTTTTAGTTTTAAATAAAGACTTTAATTTTTATGATGTTGCAAGTGACAATGTTTTTTGTCATGTTTCTGCACCTTCTGATACTGATTTGAATGGTTTTAAAGTGTTTGATGATGTGGTTGGCAATTCTAATGTTTGTGATGATACTAATGAAAAACCACGAGTTTCACAAGTATCTCCATCTAATACACCCTCACTTGTCTCACAACCTAATTCTTGCTCATGTTCATGTGAGAAAAGCAAGGGCATTGGTATGGAAAACAAAGTTTTAACAATAACAAACATATTTGTTTCAATTATGGTATTAATGGTTATATAGCTAGGAATTGTCCTAATAGAATGTTTGTACATTTTGAGTCACCAAGCGTAGAGAACAAATTCAAAGGAAGGTCTTTAACTAGAAAGTCCTCTAGAAGTCGATCTTGGAATGATGATTGGAAGGATGATCGTGGTAGAAAGCGGGGAGTTTTTAAAATTAATAAAAAGGTTTTTCATAACAAAGTCCCGAACAGTTTGCCAAAAACAAACATGGCTGAGCCAAGATTGGTTTCGTCAAGGAGTAGCTCCAGGTCTTCAACCAATTCTGGTAGAAAACCCAGATGTTCGAAGCACACTAATAAAAATTATGTTTCAAAACCATCGGTGACTATTAAAAAACCTAATTATCAATGGCTACCCAAATTAAGTTCTAATCCATCATCTGTATCCTCTGAAAAATTAGTAAATAATGATACATCTGAAAAGGCAACAGGACAACCCAGGAAAGCAATGACCTGGGTTCCCAAATCTAAATGAACCCGCACATTTTGCAGGGACAGTTGCGGGTGAATGTCGTCAGACCTTGGTTCATCGACAATGGTTGCTCCTGGCATATGACAAGAGATATCTCCCAACTGAGCAACATTCAATCTTTTAGTGGGGGATATGTTTCCTTTGCGGGTGGAAAAGGTGGTAAGATCACTCAGAGAGGATCTGTCACAAATGGGGTGTTAAGTTTCGAGAATGTCAACTTTGCTCTTGAATTAAAGCATATTTTGTTGAGTGTGTCTCAGATATGCGACAAAGGCTATACTACACATTTCACTGATAAGGAATGCATGATTCTCATGTCAGGCTTTGTCATCCTAGAAGAGTGGATTATTGTAAAATCTAAAAGGGATGGGAATGCTTACATCATTGATATGAATAGCAATCTTCTAGAACAAGTTACGTGCCTATTTTCAAATATCTCAGAACAAAATGCAATGCTGTGGCACCGAAGACTCAGTCATCCTAATGCCAAAAACTTGAATCGTCTTGCAAAGATTGAGATGGTCCGCGGTTTGCCTGTCAAAGACTTTATAACTTTTGAAAAGTATGTGTCATGTGCCCAGGGTAAGCATCACAGAAAACCACACCTACCAAAAGAGGTTAACTCAATCAGTCAGTTGCTTCAATTGCTACATATGGATCTATTTGGACCATTCAACATTCTCAGTTGTCACACCCCCAAACCAGAATGGCGGAAACATTCGGGGGTGGATGACTTCACGTAGTACCATAACAATTGAATATCGTAAAGAAAGTACACAACCATCATTTATATAATAAAAACGTATATTGTTGCGTTACACATATTTCCAAAAGAATATTACAATGTGATGATGTAAATGTTTAATAATAAACATCCTTAGCGTTCCTTCTTCAAAAGTTGGTGGTTACCTGTATTACTGATTCCCTGAGAAATACAAGTGGTTTCGAAAAAGTGTCAACAATTAAGTTGGTGAGTTCACGAGTATTTTGTATGGAAAAAGTATGTCCTTTTGGTAGCAAATCAATGAACGAAGTTTTCAGAAAATCCAATATTTTCTATAAATAGTTTGATAAGTTCTCAAAGTTGGAGTGCATTAGTATTTTTCATTCTTGAATGATAAAGGAAATCTTTGTGCTCAAAATAATGTAGAAAACTGAATGCATATATGAATCTCGTAAATCAAGCTTGTTTTTATACTTTCATGTGAGTTTTATAACCATGCTATTGACACTAAATGCCTGTAACAACATTCTTCAGGTATTGTAGTGTTATGACATTTGTCACCCCAGACCTGTCGGTCAAACTGTGGCTAACAGTTTAGTTGCGGGGTTGTCAATCCCGTATAGATCTATACACAAGTATCACGCTCTCCCTCCAAGAGATTATAGTATATAATACAGGGCTTGAAATGCATACATAAGAGTACGTTGAAGTTTTAATATCTCACATGCTTTAGTATAAATAGATTTACAATAAGACTGACTTTACTTCTTTTGAAAGTATTTTGTTTATGAAGATGTATATGTAAAATTGTACGATTGACCTACCAACTATACCCATTATAGTTTTTCAGAAAGTATGTTCTATCTGGTGAAAATAATTTGGTGATGTACTAGCCCTTTTATACATAAAGATGTTTGTATTGATATTCTATAAGATAGATATTACAAGTATGTTAATAAAATGATTCTTTAACTCGTAATGTACTTGTATTTCCCCCCTAAAACATGAAAAGAATTGAAAGGTAGGGGTATGAACTCACTCGTTTGGTTCGAAGAGAGAGAGGCTAGAGTTGAGCAGAACTTCGACCGCGGAAAGCTGCATCTTCGGGGATCTCGAAAGCGTAGATCTTTCATCGGGGACTCGGGTACGGAAACCGAGGGCATCGGGATGGTCTCTGGAGCTTGAAAGTATGAGAGGGTGACTTGGAGTTTGAGAAAGTGTGCAAAAACCCGTAGCTCAACCTCTCTATTTATAGGTTGGGGGATCCACGTACGCAGGGCGTACTTCGGTTACACGGGGCGTAAAAATGCGTCACGGCTTATGACTCCGGTCTAGCTAGCGTAGAGCACTCGAGCCGATGTGACTTGACACTAGGCCTAGTACGCGGGGCGTACTCTTGGATTACGTAGGGCGTAATCCAGTCTTCCATCTTCTAAATTCCGTAACTTTCGCGTACGGCCTCCGTTTTTCGCGTTCTTTATATCCACGCTTAGGTGAGATTATGCTCTACAACTTTCATTTAGACTCCGTCGGCTAGTTTTGACTTTATTTTTAATGATATATTGTTAATAGGCCGGGACTACTAAAGTCCGTTAAAAATTCATAGTTTCTTTATTGGACATCGGTTTTCGTTTGTCTTTTTATCATTTTATTTCTATTATGGAGATCTTCAAGTTCCGTTTAGGTGGCGATAGCTAAATAACACTCAATCTTCAATTCGAGTTTTTAGCCCTCTACCACTGTCACAAAAATTAGGAAATTCGTAACTTCTTCATACGAGGTCCAATTTGGGCGATCTTTTTATGCACGCTTACCATTTAACGAAATCTACGACTTTTGTTTAGATACTTAAGGCTAAAATGCATTTTTATTGAAATTTCACTTTTTACGTTAAATAGCGTTTTAACGGTGTGTCGTAAATATGCGAGTGGTTATAATTTCTTCAATATAACCCGGTTTTGAACGCTCTTTATTGTTTTGGAAACCTTGGCTCGATATCTAACATTTGATGTATCCCAACTTAGATAATTGAACACTTTTTTTTTGAGGTTAATTTAATTGATTCCAAATAGTTTTCGTTGTTTTTGAGCGTTACGCTGCTCTTGGAAAAATATCGGGTTGTCACATCATCCCCCCGTTAGGGGAATTTCGTCCCGAAATTTAATCTAAGATAGAGTTTACATGTTAGGAAAAAGATGCAGATACTTTTGTTTTATCTGATCCTCGCGTTCCCAGGTGTATTCAGGTCCTCGCTTGGTGTTCCAGCGGTCCTTTACAATAGGTATGCATCTTTGTTTAGTCCTTTTTATTTCCCGATCCATGATCTCTACTGGTTCTTCTACGAATTGGAGATTTTCATTTATTGCAATTTCGTGTAGAGGGATAACAAGGGCCTCATCGGATAAGCACTTCTTTAGGTTTGATATGTGAAAGGTAGGGTGTACGTTGTGGAGCTCCTGAGGTAATCAAAGTTTGTACGCCACTGGACCGATCCTGGTAAGGATCTCGAATGGTCCGATGTATCTTGGGTTTAGTTTCCCACGCTTTCCGAAGCGTATTAACCCCTTCTAGGGCGAGACTTTTAGTAGGACTCGATCTCCAACCTGGAATTCTAAGGGTTTTCGTCTTATATCTGTGTAACTCTGTTGTCTATCCCTTGACGCCTTCAGGCGTTCCCGGATCTGAACAATCTTCTCTGTAGTTTCCCTTATGATTTCTGGTCCAGTGAGCGTGTGGTCTGTTACTTGTCCTCTTTCTAGTTGTGTGTCCTCCACTTCGGCCCAGCACACAGGTGATCTGCATTTACGGCCGTAGAGGGCTTCGAATGGGGCAGCCTTGATACTAGTGTGGTAGCTATTGTTGTACGAGAACTCGACCAAGGGAAGATGGGTGTCCCAAGATTTGCCAAAATCGATTACGCAAGATCTCGGGGTTGTATGGTTCTCTCACTCTGGCCGTCAGTTTGTGGGTGATAAGCGGTACTCATGTCTAGTCTTGTTCTTAGAGATTTTTGTAGTGACTACCAGAACCTTGAGGTGAACCTACTATCTCGGTCCGATATAATGGATATGGGCACACCATGTAGTCGTACTATTTCTATGAGGTATGTCCTAGTTAGCTTCTCCAATTTATCCGTCTCCTTGATCGGTAGGAAGTGCGCTGATTTAGTTAACCTGTCGACGATCACCCAGATGGTGTCGAGTTCGCTTGCCGTCCTGGGTAGTTTGGTTACGAAATCCATGGTTATACGTTCCCACTTCCATTCGGGTATTTCTGGTTGTTGCAACAATCCTGAGGGCTTTTGGTATTCTACTTTGACCTTGGCGCACGTCAGACATTTACTGACGTAGGTAGCAATTTCGGCTTTCATGTTCGGCCACCAGTACAACTTCTTGAGGTCGAGATACATTTTATCGGAGCCGGGTTGTATGGAGTATCGTGTCTTATGGGCTTCGTTCATGACGACTTCTCTAAATCCTCCAAAATTCGGTGTCCAAATCCTATCCATGAAGTAATGAACTCCATCATTCTTGACTTCAAGCTTCTTATCCATTCCCCTTAAGGCTTCCCCTGCCACATTCTCATTTGTTAAGGCTTCTATTTGAGCTTCCTTGATTTGTGTGGGCAGGTGTGAATGGATTGTCATGATTAAAGACTTCACTCTGCGGCCCGAGTATTCCTTCCGGCTGAGTGCATCGGCCATCACGTTAGCCTTTCCGGGATGATATCGAATCTCGCACTCATAATCACTTAGCAATTCTACCCACCGTCTATGTCTCATGTTGAGTTCCTTCTGGTTGAGGATATGTTGTAGGCTTTTATGATTGGTGAAGATCGTACATTTCGTGCCGTAGAGGTAGTGTCTCCATATCTTTAGAGAGAAGACGACTGCTCCTAGCTCAAGATTGTGCGTTGTGTAGTTCACTTCATGCGTCTTTAGTTGCCTTGAGGCGTAGGCGATGACCTTCCCTCGTTGCATCAGGACACACCCGAGTCCTTGGTTTGATGCATCGTAATAGACCACGAAGTCCTCCGTTCCTTCTGGCAACGTTAGGGTGGGCGCACTACATAATGCTCGCTTTAGCGTTTGAAATGCGGTGCCTTGTTTTTCTCCCCAGTCGAAGGTCAGATTCTTCTGAGTCAGGGTGGTGAGTGGCTTGGCAGTATTGGAGAAATTTTGTATGAACCTTCGGTAATACCCGACGAGTCCCAAAAATTGCCGGATTTCTGTAGGGGTTCTTGGAGTCGTCCAACTCTCTATTGCCTTGATCTTCGAAGGATCCACGTGTATCCCCTCCTTGCTTACTACGTGTCCTAGGAAATCCACCTCCCGAATCCAAAATTCGAACTTTGAAAATTTTGCATATAGCTTCTCTGCCCTCAGTGTTTCCAAAACTTGGCGGAGGTGTTGGCTGTGTTCTTCCTGGCTTCTAGAATAGATGAGTATATCATCTATGAACACGATTACGAATTTATCCAAGAAGGGACGACATACTCGGTTCATCAAGTCCATGAACACTCTTGGAGCATTTGTCAATCCGAAGGGCATTACTACAAACTTGTAGTGACCATAGCTTGTTCGGAAAGCCGTTTTGGGGATGTCTCCTTCTAGTACTCGCAGTTGGTGATAACCAGATCTTAGGTCGATTTTTGAGAAGTAGCTCGCTCCCTGTAGTTAGTCGAACAGATCGTCTATGCGTGGAAGGGGATATCGGTTCTTGATTGGGAGTTTGTTCAGCTCCCGGTAATCGATGCACATGCGAAAAGACCCGTCCTTCTTTTTCACGAATAGGACCGGTGCTCCCCATGGTGAGAAGCTTGGTCTGATGAAGCCCTTGCTTAGCAGCTCGTTTAATTGATTGGACAGTTCCTGCATCTCGGCTGGGGCTAAACGGTAAGGCGACTTTGCTACTGGAGTAGCTCCGGGGATTAAGTCGATTTGTAAACTCGACTTGGCGTTTTGGTGGAATTCCTGGAAGATCTTCTGGGAAAATGTCTAGGAAGTTGTAGACTTCCGGAATGTCTTTAATGTTCTTTGGTTCTTGTTTATGATCTACTACGTGGGCTAGAAAGGCATGGTATTCCTTGCGAATATATTTTCGTGCTTTAACACAGGAGATGATTTGCAAATTTGAACTAGGTTTGTCTCCATATATGATAAGAGTTTCACCATTGGGCAGATTGAGACGAACGGCCTTTTCGTGGCAAAGAATATCGGCATGGTGAAGACTCAACCAGTCCATACCGATGATTACATCAAAACTTCTTATCGAAATAGGCATAAGGTTGATTTGAAATAAGTGTTCGTTTAAATTTAATGTGCACCCTACGTACATATCACTTGTGCTTTCTATTTTACCATTAGCCATTTCTACAATGAATATTTTATTGAGTGGTTGGGGTCTTTGGTTAAGTAGGTGTTTGAATTTTTGACTCACAAAACTTCTCTCCGCACCGCAGTCAAAGAGTATGCATGCATAAATGTTGTCGAGGAGAAACGTACCTGTAACCACTGTTGGATCAGTTATTGCTTTATTTTGACCTATCGCCAGCACTCTCCCAATACCACCAACATTCCCTGTCTTGGGGCAGTCCCTTTTGAAGTGCCCAGTTTCTCCACACCCATAACATGCTTGGCTTATCCCAGTACCAGGAACTTGAGTGACTGGTCGCGCTGGTGCTTTACTGAAACGGGCAGTGTGCCCTTTCCTATCGCAGTTCTTACAGTGCATCTCGCGGCAATTACCGTGGTGATGGTAGTTGCATTTGCTGCACTTGGGCAGGTTCCCTGCATATTGTTTTGTTGGCGCCAGGGTAGCAGGAGTTGTGGCAGGAGCAGTAGCAGCATGAACCGCTACCATATGTTTCTTTGAAGGTTCTTGCGAGGTTTGCCCCTTTCTCTTGTTCCAGAATTTCTTCTTGCTGTTATTGTTGGCATTGTTATCATTGTTGTTGTTCCCTTTGGTTGGTTCAGCTACGATAGCTGTGACTCCTTGGCAGACGCCATGATCAACGAGAGATTGCGCCAGTTCCTTGGCGCTGTCGAAGGTCATGGGCTTGGAAGCTAACACACTTCCTCGAAGTTGGGGTGATAGTCCCCAAATGTACCTCTCCACTTTTTGGCTTTCCAGAATCAACATCCCTAGACAAAGTGTTATCAAATCACTGAACCTGTTGGTGTAGCCTGCGATGTCCGAGCCTACCATCGAGTGGCCCCACAGTTCCTGTTCAAGCTTCTGAATCTCGCCCCTTGGGCAGTATTCTCGTAGAAGCATTCGTTTCAGGTTTTCCCAACCCATGGAGTTCGCCACCACTAGGGTTAGTGTCTTGATGTGGCCGTTCCACCACGTCAGTGCGCGTTCAGCGAAAGTAAAAGCAGCAAATTTTACTTTGCTTTCTTCAGGGCATGCACAAATTTTGAATACGGCTTCCATTTTCTCTATCCATTGGGATAGAGACAATACTCCCCCAGTTCCATAAAAGGGAATAGGTTTTCCTATGGTGAAGTCTTTGTAAGTGCATACCCCGGAACAGCCTTGGCTTGGGCCACTGGTAAAGCTGTTGATTCCTCCTCCTAACCCATTGTAGCTCATTTGAGCCATCGCTGCGGTTACAGCGGCTGTTACAGCAGTTTGGAACATAGTTGCGTCCATAGTTGGAGGGGGTGGTGGAGGTGGTGCTGGAGTTGAGTTTCTGCATGTTGATCTACGAGGAGGCATGTTCTGGTAGAGAAAATAAGAACGAATTGCATAAGTTTCTAATGTTTTGACAATCGTGTACTAGAAGGTTAGTTGTATCTTGTAATTTGTTTTGACTTTAGTTTTTGGTTTCAAAGTAGGTACAACCATTTAGTTAATACCATAAGTTTTGAGAGGTATATAAAGAAGTACTTCATATTTATATATATGTCACACCTAAGGTGTGTTACATTATGCTTATAGTTTTAGGAAAATTTGACCTATCCAGAGGTCTCCGTTTACAGATACAAAGGAAATAAGAGAAAAACATTATCCGAGGTCCTATTCTATATCAAAATTGTCGGAGATGAGCAAGTTCTACTTGCGGTGTGTTGCACGTTTGGAGCTAGATTCGGCATCCGACTGCTTGACTCCCATCAGGCGCCTTTCAAGATCTGCTTGTTGTTCCTTCATCTCTCTTATTTCTGCTAGTGCATTCACCATTTGATTCTAAAGCGTCCCTGTGTAGATTTGGGTATTTTCGTGTAGTCCTTCCAGATGACGGATGTCTGCGGCGTTACCCTGAGTAGCAGCATTGATCTCGCGAACTCTGGCTGCTTGCTGGTCCGCATGGTAGTTCTGGGTAGCGATAGTGCCCACAATAACAGGAAGTGCTCAATCAGATGAGCCTCCCCCACTGACATTGTCAAAATCTCGACACATGCCGAAAGGAGGGCGTACACCTAGTTGGCGGCTCCAGTAGTAGAGATGGCTTCCCCAGATGGGGATGGGTCCTGGGTGATATGGTCTGACTTTGGGAGGATGAGGAGCAGGAGGGTCGATCACTTCCGGTTCGGAGTCTGTCCCACTAGTAATTTCCATGAACTCAACGTCGACTTCGAATTCGTCTTCGACTTCCTCCTCGATTTCATCCGGGTCTTCCTCCGGGTCTTCTTCTATCTAGCCGTCGTTACCTTGGTTTGGGTAGTAGGGGTCTCCTGGTAAAGGGAATCCAGCCATTTGTCTGTACTGGGATAGAGGTATGAGAATTTTATAAGAAAAGAAATTTCTATTTAATGACATCCTTCGTTTAACTATATCTTACGGAGTGAAACTTTTTCATTATACTATTATTCATAACGATAGTCCTTTAGTATTTCAAATTAGCGAATCTAAAATAAATTTTATAAGTTTTTGGCTTGTTGTCCACTACGACCATTCCTCGACGTACATTGGTCAAATCCAGGATAAATATAGTTGATCAGGCTATATTTATTCTTGATTTGATTACATACCCCAAGGCCCAATCGTGGTGTCGCAACTTGCCTTAATACTTTTTAGAAAACTTGTCATGATACGAGACTGATACATGCGAGTAAAAATGTATATATTTAAAAGAAAATATATTTTTATGAAAATGTTTTGTCAGAGGGTTTTTGGTTCCCATTGCATTTATAGTTTGTATATTTTATGTGGTTCGATATACATAGTTCACTATAAACAATGCTCTGATACCAATCTGTCACACCCCCAAACCAGAATGGCGGAAACATTCGGGGGTGGATGACTTCACGTAGTACCATAACAATTGAATATCGTAAAGAAAGTACACAACCATCATATATATAATAAAAATGTATATTGTTGCGTTATACATATTTCCAAAAGAATATTACAATATGATGATGTAAATGTTTAATAATAAACGTCCTTAGCGTTCCTTCTTCAAAAGTTGGTGGTTACCTGTATTACTGATTCCCTGAGAAATACAAGTGGTTTCGAAAAAATGTCAACAATTAAGTTGGTGAGTTCACTCAATCTTCAATTCGAGTTTCTTTATTCGACGTCGGTTTTCGTTTGTCTTTTTATCATTTTATTACTATTGTGGAGATCTTCAACTTTCGTTTAGGTGGCGATAGCTAAATAACACTCAATCTTCAATTCGAGTTTTTAGCCCTCTACTACTGTCACGAAACTTAGGAAATTCGTAACTTCTTCATACGAGGTCCAATTTGGGCGATCTTTTTATGCACGCTTACCATTTAACGAAATATACGACCTTTGTTTAGATACTTAAGGCTAAAATGTATTTTTATTGAAATTTCACTTTTTACGTTAAATAGCGTTTTAACGGTGTGTCGTAAATATGCGAGTGGTTATAATTTCTTCAATATAACCCGGTTATGAACGCTCTTTATGTTTTTGGAAACCTTGGCACGATATCTAACATTTGATGTATCCCAACTTAGATATTTGAACACTTTTTTTTCAGGTTAATTTAATTGATTCGAAATAGTTTTCGTTGTTTTTGAGCATTACACTGCTTTTGGAAAAATATCGGGTTGTCACATCAGTATTAACAAAAATTCATATTGTCTAGTTGTGATTGATGATTTCTCTCGTTTTATATGGGTTTTCTTTCTATCCAACAAAACTGGAGTTGCTGATCTAATTAAGAAATTCATTGTGTTGATTGAGAACCAAACTAACAACCGGGTGAAGGCGCTTCGTACCGACAACAGAATAGAGTTCAAGAATTCTATTCTAGATCATTTTTGCGTAGAGAAGGGTATTATGCATCAATACAACTCCGCTCACACCCCTCAACAAAATGGTGTTGCTGAGAGGAGAACCAGAACTTTAAAAGACGCTGCAAGGACGATGTTGTGTGACTCCAAGCTACCAGTTTTCTTTTGGGCTGAGTCGATTAACACTTCTTGCTACGTTTTGAATTGTGTGTTGATCGAAAAAGCTCAGATGAAGACCCCGTATGAGATT
Organism: Lactuca saligna; assembly: GCF_052625555.1. NCBI lineage: Eukaryota > Viridiplantae > Streptophyta > Magnoliopsida > Asterales > Asteraceae > Lactuca > Lactuca saligna. The sequence continues at coordinate 186,574,515 of NC_136417.1, read as the reverse complement.
CTATATGGTAACAAGCCCTCAGTAAGTCATTTTTGTGTATTTGGCTGCCCTTGCACCCTTTTTCACCTAGAGACCAACCCGAAGTTTAATGCCAAAGCCAATGATTGTTACTTCGTAGGGTATGCTACACGCAACACATATAGGGTCTACAATAAGAAGACAAAGCAGGTTGTGGAATCTTATGACGTGCGTTGGTTGGAGGAGAATGATATGGACGCTCGAGTGGGTCCAGATTGGTTGTTTGATTACGCATCGCTTTTCAAGTCCATAAATGTGTCTTCGGGTAGCTCATCTGGATCTGTCTCTAGCTCAAAGAATGTTTTTGAAGACAGAGACGAATAAGTTGTCTACAGAACCCCAATAATATCCTCTTCGCCGCCTGAGGGGGAGTCCTCTGCTTCGCCTGAGGGGGAGTCGTCTGTACAACCTGATAGTCCAAAATCTCCTGTTCAGAATGATACTCCTGATGCTGAAACTACACCACTTACTCCTATAGAAAGAGAGTTCATGTCTAAAGATGCTTCTGCTGTCACTTCAACCTTTATGGAACTACTCTTTCCTGAAATCATTTCTAATGAGTTTGTAGCAGAGTCGTCTGGTGCGGCACATTTAGCAAATGAAGGAGGTGTCAATATTCACAATCTTCCTGTCTCGCTTAATGATATCAGCCAAGAGATACCCTCAAGGATTCAACGCAATCATCCGATCGAGAACATCATTGGTCAGTTGGGCGAAGGCGTTAAAACCAGAAGCCAGAGTGGAGATGTCAATACCTGTCTTTACTCTTGCTTTATCTCTCAAATAGAGCCCAAGAATTTTGAAATGGCTCTAAATGAGCCCAACTGGGTAGATGCAATGCATGAAGAGTTACATCAATTTGAAAAACTTGGGGTTTGGAAGTTGGTTGACTTGCCAAAGGGCAAAAAGTCTCTAGAAACGTGATTGGTCTATCGAAACAAGTAGGATGATTCAGGGGTTATAGTGTGAAATAAAGCTAGATTGGTGGTTCACGGGTTTCGACAAGTTGAGGGTCTTGATTACACTGACGTTTATGCTCCGGTAGCTCGCTTGGAGGCTATTCGTATCTTCCTTGCATATGCCTCTTACATGAATTTCACTGTTTACCAAATGGACAACAAGATAACCTTCTTGTATGGGAAGGTGAAGGAAGAAATCTACGTTGATCAGGCCCCTGAGTTCGTTGACTCGAAGTTTCCTAATCATGTATACAAGTTGGACAAGGCATTGTATGGGTCACATCAAGCTCGTCAAGCATGGTATGCGACTCTAACAAAGCACTTGCACGAGCATGGATAATCTCGTGGCACTATCGATCAAACTTTGTTTATCAAGAATGTCGTTAATGATCAGATTCTGGTTCAAATCTACGTTGACGACATTATTTTTTGGTCGACCAGTCCGCAGCTTTGCAAGGAATTCGAAGGAGTTATGAATAAGCGGTTCGAGATGAGTTCATTGGGGGAAATGACCATGTTTTTGGGGCTTCAGCTCAAACAAAATTCAACCGAAATCCTGCTACATCAAGCCAATTATGTGGAGGATATTCTTGAGAAGTTCGGGTTTCAAGATGCTATACCTGCCTCGACGCTAATGGCTGAAAGACCTCTTCTGACTCTAGATACTAACGGCAATTCCGTAGATCGGACACTCTACAGATCGATGATCGGATCATTGATGTATCTTACTGCAAGCCGTCCAGACATCATGTTTGCAGTTTTTCAATGTGTGTGTTATCAGGCTAATCCTAAACTTTCACATCGTATTGCTGTCAAAAGAATTTTTTGGTATATCACAGGCAGCCCAAAATTAGGTATTTGGTATCCGAAGAATTCTAAATTGGATTTATATGCTTTTGCTTACAGTAATTATGGAGGCTATGAGCTTGACAGGAAATCTACTTCAGGAGGGTGTCAATATCTTGGTGATAGGCTAGTGTCCTGGCAGTGAAAGAAACAACACGTTGTCTCAACCTCAACAGCGGAGGTGGAATATATTGTTGTATCTGTGTGTTGCTCTCAAGTTATCTAGATCGAACATCAACTGTTGGACTACGGTTTGAATTACTTAGAAACCCCCCCATTTACTCTGATAATGAGGCTGCAATTCAAATTGCCAAAAATCCTATCCAACATTATAAAACCAAGCCCATCGATATTAAAATTCATTTCATCAGAGATTGGTATGAGCGTTCAGTCATCCGGCTGGAACAGGTTCCTACTGCTAATAATGTGGCGGATCTATTCACTAAGCCTTTTAACAAAGCTCGATTCGATGTGCTTATGGGATTTTTGAAAATGATTCGTTTTGAGGATTAAGTTTTTCTGTTTTTATTTTAAGTTTTCTTTATTCTTCTTAATTTTTAATTTAATTTTGTCTTTGTAGGTAGGTTAGTTTAAATTTGCGCATCTTATTTCATTTTTATTTTCATTCTCACCCATGCACAAATTTAGGGGGAGAAATAATCACAAATCCAAAAACAATAAAAAATTCAAAAATCCAAAAACAATTAAAAATTCAAAAATCCAAAACAATTAAAAAAATCAATGTTGCTAATAGTCTTGTTTGTAGGTGTTGTGACGGGAAATGATATTATCAAGTGATAACGAGCAATCTGAAACTGTGTAACATACCAAAATTGAATTGTCTATGCTTTGTGCTCGATGCGCTGGTAGGCACAAAAGATTTTAAATGGACTTGACTAGGAAGAGTTGAACTTAAGGAATTCAAGGACTTGACAAACATTGAACTAGTTAGATCTGTGTAGTCTGGCAATACAACGCTCGGATAGGTTGAGCGTTTGGAGTAAGAGAAGGAGCCATTATGAACCTTGGAGGTGTTGTCTAGCAAGGGTAAGGAAGTTTTAGCTCAGATGAAGACCCCGTATGAGATTCTATATGGTCACAAGCCCTCAGTCAGTCATTTTTGTGTATTTGGCTGCCCTTGCACCCTTTTTCACCTAGAGAGCAACACGAAGTTTAATTCCAAAGCCAATGATTGTTACTTCGTAGGGTATGCTACGCGCAACACATATAGGGTCTACAATAAGAAGACAAATCAGGTTGTGGAATCTTATGACGTGCGTTGGTTGGAGGAGAATGAGATGGACGCTCGAGTGGGTCCAGATTGGTTGTTTGATTACGCCTCGCTTTTCAAGTCCATAAATGTGTCTTTGGGTAGTTCATCTGGATTTGTCTCTAGCTCAAAGAATGTTTTTGAAGACAGAGACGAATAAGTTGTCTACAGAACCCTAATAATATCCTCTTCGCCGCCTGAGGGGGAGTCCTGTGCTTCGCCTGAGGGGGAGTCGTCTGTACAACCTGATAATCCAAAATCTCCTGTTCAGAATGATACTCCTGATGCTGAAACTACACCACTTACTCCTATAGAAAGAGAGTTCATGTCTAAAGATGCTTCTGCTGTCACTTCAACCTTTATGGAACTACTCTTTCCTGAAATCATTTCTAATGAGTTTGTAGCAGAGTCGTCTGGTGCGGCACATTTAGCAAATGAAGGAGGTGTCAATATTCACAATCTTCCTGTCTCGCTTAATGATATCAGCCAAGAGATACCCTCAAGGATTCAACGCAATCATCCGATCGAGAACATCATTGGTCAGTTGGGCGAAGGCGTTAAAACCAGAAGCCAGAGTGGAGATGTCAATACCTGTCTTTACTCTTGCTTTATCTCTCAAATAGAGCCCAAGAATTTTGAAATGGCTCTAAATGAGCCCAACTGGGTAGATGCAATGCATGAAGAGTTACATCAATTTGAAAAACTTGGGGTTTGGAAGTTGGTTGACTTGCCAAAGGGCAAAAAGTCTCTAGAAACGTGATTGGTCTATCGAAACAAGTAGGATGATTCAGGGGTTATAGTGTGAAATAAAGCTAGATTGGTGGTTCACGGGTTTCGACAAGTTGAGGGTCTTGATTACACTGACGTTTATGCTCCGGTAGCTCGCTTGGAGGCTATTCGTATCTTCCTTGCATATGCCTCTTACATGAATTTCACTGTTTACCAAATGGACAACAAGATAACCTTCTTGTATGGGAAGGTGAAGGAAGAAATCTACGTTGATCAGGCCCCTGAGTTCGTTGACTCGAAGTTTCCTAATCATGTATACAAGTTGGACAAGGCATTGTATGGGTCACATCAAGCTCGTCAAGCATGGTATGCAACTCTAACAAAGCACTTGCACCAGCATGGATAATCTCGTGGCACTATCGATCAAACTTTGTTTATCAAGAATGTCGTTAATGATCAGATTCTGGTTCAAATCTACGTTGACGACATTATTTTTTGGTCGACCAGTCCGCAGCTTTGCAAGGAATTCGAAGGAGTTATGAATAAGCGGTTCGAGATGAGTTCATTGGGGGAAATGACCATGTTTTTGGGGCTTCAGCTCAAACAAAATTCAACCGAAATCCTGCTACATCAAGCCAATTATGTGGAGGATATTCTTGAGAAGTTCGGGTTTCAAGACGCTAAACCTGCCTCGATGCTAATGGCTGAAAGACCTCTTCTGACTCTAGATACTAACGGCAATTCCGTAGATCAGACACTCTACAGATCGATGATCGGATCATTGATGTATCTTACTGCAAGCCGTCCAGACATCATGTTTGCAGTTTGTCAATGTGTGTGTTATCAGGCTATTCCTAAACTTTCACATCGTATTGCTGTCAAAAGAATTTTTTGGTATATCACAGGCAGCCCAAAATTAGGTATTTGGTATCCGAAGAATTCTAAATTGGATTTATATGCTTTTGCTGACAGTAATTATGGAGGCTATGAGCTTGACAGGAAATCTACTTCAGGAGGGTGTCAATATCTTGGTGATAGGCTAGTGTCCTGGCAGTGAAAGAAACAACACGTTGTCTCAACCTCAACAGCGGAGGTGGAATACATTGTTGTATCTGTGTGTTGCTCTCAAGTTATCTAGATCCAACATCAACTGTTGGACTACGGTTTGAATTACTTAGAAACCCCCCATTTACTCTGATAATGAGGCTGCAATTCAAATTGCCAAAAATCCTATCCAACATTATAAAACCAAGCCCATCGATATTAAAATTCATTTCATCAGAGATTGTTATGAGCGTTCACTCATCCGGTTGGAACAGGTTCCTACTGCTAATAATGTGGCGGATCTATTCACTAAGCCTTTTAACAAAGCTCGATTCGATGTGCTTGTGGGATTTTTGAAAATGATTCGTTTTGAGGATTAAGTTTTTCTGTTTTTATTTTTTAAGTTTTCTTTATTCTTCTTAATTTTTAATTTAATTTTGTCTTTGTAGGTAGGTTAGTTTAAATTTGCGCATCTTATTTCATTTTTATTTTCATTCTCACCCATGCACAAATTTAGGGGGAGAAATAATCACAAATCCAAAAACAATAAAAAATTCATAAATCCAAAAACAATTAAAAATTCAAAAATCCAAAAACAATTAAAAAAATCAATGTTGCTAATAGTCTTGTTTGTAGGTGTTATGACGGTAAATGATATTATCAAGTGATAACGAGCAATCTGAAACTGTGTAACATACCAAAATTGAATTGTCTATGCTTTGTGCTCGATGCGCTGGTAGGCACAAAAGATTTTAAATGGACTTGACTAGGAAGAGTTGAACTTAAGGAATTCAAGGACTTGACAAACATTGAACTAGTTAGATCTGTGTAGTCTGGCAATATGACGCTCGGATAGGTTGAGCGTTTGGAGTAAGAGAAGGAGCCATTATCAACCTTGGAGGTGTTGTCTAGCAAGGGAAAGGAAGTTTTAGCTCAGATGAAGACCCCGTATGAGATTCTATATGGTCACAAGCCCTCCGTCAGTCATTTTTGTGTATTTGGCTGCCCTTGCACCCTTTTTCACCTAGAGACCAACCCGAAGTTTAATGCCAAAGCCAATGATTGTTACTTCGTAGGGTATGCTACGCGCAACACATATAGAGTCTACAATAAGAAGACAAAGCAGGTTGTGGAATGATTAATTAGACCTTATCGGATAAATTTTACTTTCTAATGAGTAGAAATTATATTTCTTTATGCTCTTGGGATTATACCTTAATCACTGTTAATTGTATCTTGATTACAAACCCCAACAAAATACATATATGTATAATATTTGAAAATAGCATTTAGATTATTAATACAAACCCATAAAGAATAAGTTTTCTTATTTTTTTTTTAAATGTTGAGCCAGAGAAAGCAAGGTTCTAGTAACAAATTAAGCAAGTGGAGGCACATGAAACTTAAAGAGCTCAAGAACCATAGCTTGATGTAGCAATTGTTGGCACTAGTTTCAACAAGTAATTGTTGAACTTGAATAGTAGCTATTCACAAACATATATTGTTCGCATTAATGGTAGAAATCATTTTTTACTTGAGAAATATGGAATCTCTCATTGATTAGTTCCTTGAAGGTTTCTGTCAAATCCATCAACTACCAAGATGCCATATTAAATCTTGAGCATTTAAGTGTAATTCATCTATAATAATCATGTATAGGTGATCGAGGTCGTTGTCTTGGTCAAAAATAAACCTCAGACGCACTATATAGCTAGGGTAAGGAAGGGTCGAATCCACGAGGAGTTTGTGGTAAAACTTTTTGTTAGAATAGTCAGAAAAAAAAACGAGTACTTCTAATTCTGACAAAAGAATATTTAAGCTAAGATTTAAATAAAAACTAGAAAATTTATATTCCGAAGGATTACCAATAAGAAAAATAAGGTTACATTTGGTTTAGTGCCGGATTATTAAGAATCACATGTTTATCTTCCCTTAAATTCCAATTTAATTACGAAAACATAACTAAGGTCAATTAACATGCAATAAATAACTTTAGGTATACAATATGTTATTTTGAACTAGTTTTCTTACTCCCTATGTCTAATTGGATTAGGAAAAACTAGTGGTTTAGCAATATTGTGTCATAGAATTACCAATTACAATGTTTAGCATTTAAAATCACAAGTTTGGAATAGTATATGTTGATTCAACTGATCGTCTTAGTTCCTAAACTATATGAATTTGGCACGATTAGTGAATTGACAACAGACTATCTTAATTGTAAATTCAAACACATGAATAAAACCCAACTTCAATTATCATTAATAAACTCATAACTTTAAGAACAAACAACAACTAAAGTTGATTGGAATATAAGCAATAATCAAAACACGTTCATCCTAGAATCCTACAACATTCCCGAAAGTAACCTTGGTGGTTTAGCTTTCCATATGATTAACAAAACACACAACTTCAATGTAAACAATGGAATTTATACTAAAATTCACAAACCAACTTGAAATCATAAAACCAATGAATTCTAATGATCAATCAACCATGGAACAATGAAACCTTGGGGATGAAGTAATCAAATCTAGAGCTTGATGGAATTGATGTACATTTGTCAGTTGAACGATCTTCAAATGTTGAATGATAATGAATTTGATGAATTGTAGCCTCAGATTCAGAATTTGATGATGAAAAGCGTGTTTGGAGAATGTTTGAATGTGTTTGGAACCTTCCAAAACTATGGAAAAACACAAGGGAGAAGTCCAGAGTCGATTAGGGTTTAATCTCCCTTAAATAGGTGCTAAAAAGTGATTTTTGGGACTCTTTCCGTGTCGGCATCCTAGACGTCAGGTAGAACGCCTGGGCGTCCTTCGTGGTATTTTACATGGCTTTTTTCGTCCTTTATTTTCACTTGAAAATGGCCTAAAATGGGTAGACGTCATAGGGGTGGTTTAGACGCTTTCTAGGACGTCCCTCATCTTTGTTGCACCTTTTTGGTGATGAAAACTGTAGAATGAGTAAAAACGCAAAACATGAAAGTTGTAGGAAATTTTGTCTAGTTTCCAGAACTTCTTCGTTCATGTCAATCAGAGCTTTAGATCTTGATCAACACATTGAACAGTGGTCAAATTTCTCAGCACCAGTTTTCTTCATTCTTTTAGCAATTCGTCTCCCATGCTTGTTAGATTCATTTTGCTCGTTTTTCTTATAGGTTCCACCCACTTTTAGTACTACATATTGACCTACATATAAAGTTCAACAACTCATCAAAGTAGTGTGATTCTTGGACAATTATACATCAATTCAACATATTTATGACAATTCAGTACATTCATAAAATAGACTTATCAATGGGTATGATTAATCTTCCTCCATATAGCAAGGCTAGAAGGAGTAAGATACTCATTTACAAAGAATATATGTAAATATCATACACATTGAGCAATGCTTGTCATAAAAGGATTTTATAATACTCGTATCACTAGCTCTGATCCTTATCTTACTCATGACATTAACTTTGATCAAACCTTTTTCAGAAGTAGCATTGATTAGATCAACAATGATATTATTTAGTATTACTTCATATTATTAATATGAGACATAGCAAATATTTTCCAAGAAAGACCGCCTCTGTTAATAAACATCTACTAGAAGATATGTACATAGATTAGTCTGGAAGTTTTCTTAATCCATGTTATCGTAACTAAATATGTAATGCTTAAGATCCAAATGTGGATATAAAACAAACATCTCGAGGTTGGAATAGTCCTTTTAATATAAAGGTACAAGGTATGCTTTTATATCAAAATGAAAAGAACATATGTGTTTACTAAAAACTAGTGGGAGGATAGTGATATTCCTAATTTTGTATGAATGAGACATACTTAATCATTTGAAATGACATGCTGACTATGCATGGTTATTTCATTGTGTCTCCAAGATATCTTTCAAATGAAAGACTTAGGAAAGAAAACATACATTCTTGGAATGTAAAATCTATAGGGATAGATACAAAATGAATGTTAAAAGTTTTGAGTTCTGTTACATGACTTAACTGTTGGATAAGGTATCTAAGTACATAACTATTTATGGTATGTACTTAACCCGGTTTGGCATGGTCCATTTGGGCTGCATGACATCATGTATTTGGATAGACTAAAATGAGAGAAATTACACTTATGGTTTATTAATATATTATAAGTTCTAATATAATAATATTTAATTAGTATTGATCAACATTAACTTAGAATTAATTAAGTGATCAAAAGGTGACTAATTAAATATATGGGTTGATTGTGTAAATCACTCATACTTGTATAGTAGGCTAATGCTCCATGGATTATCAAGTTGGGTTAAAACCCATAGCATGCTCCATGGATGCTCCATGGTGGTTATATAACCCATGGGTCATGGAAAAGAAAGGTCATGACAATTAGGGATTACATGGTGTAACCCTAATTGTAACACACTATATAAGCTTCATATTACACACCAAAATCAGCACCTAAGAGAAATAGAGAGGGCAAGCCGATTTGTAAGTGTTCTACATATCTCAAAGTTTATTCCAAGTTCATTTGGTGTTGTGTGAGACATTTGAGGCAATACACTTGGGGTTGTAGGCTCACAAGGTTTTTAAGGAATCCAAATTACTACAAGGTATGTATTTCTAGCTATCTTTTATGTTTAAAGTTCCCCATGTATGCTAGATAGGATTAAGAACCTTGGAAATCAAATTTTGCATCTATTTTAGACAAACATAGATCCAAGGTTTCTAGGGTTGCATGAACACCTTAGGAGTATTAGAATGCTCAAAACCCTTCAGTGGTGTTAGATCCTAGGCTTGTTTGTTGATACTTGATGCAAAATAGTGTAAAAATTGAATTTTTAAGCTATCTGTGCAGGGGACTCACCGATTCCATGAGGGGACTCGATGAGTCCAATTGATTCTTCAACCAACTCGGCAAGTCAGTTCTTGCACTCGACGGTTTGGCCATGTAGAGTGCATATTTTCAATTTTTGCTACTGGAAATGGACTAGAAACATTACCCTAAACATTTTGGTGTTTTAGAACTTGTTTTACATGGTGTAATGGTTTTTCTAATCCATTTACAATGGCTAATATCAAAATTCCATGATTATATGTGTTCATATGTTCTTGAATTTTTTATATGAATATTCATGTTCTTGTGAGTTTTTGTTAGATCAATGGAATTACTTGGTTAATGCTTAATTCATGATCTTTATGTGTTTTAATGGAGTCCATAACCTGTCCTCAAGTTATGGATAACCAAAAGTCACATTGTATTAAATCCATTAAAAGAACACATATGTTACAAAAAATGAAGAGTCTTCATTTTAATAACTCATAAGTTATGAATTGAAAGATTTTGTAAAGTTGCAAAACTTGCCCTCAAGTTTTGGAGCATGTAAAGTCATCTAGTACACTTTAGTTCCAACCCCTAAAATTTTAAAAGTTAAAATTAAACCCTTATACTTTATAATATTATAAGTATATATATATATATATATATATATATATATATATATATATATATATATATATAAGATCAAGTCGTTTTACCGTTAGTAGGCCTCATTCACGAAGCCGGTCTATAATGGGGGTATAAGGCTGCTACCTATAAAATGGTAGCTTAATGGGTTTCTCACTCTCACCCACCACTTCCTTGATCGGTGGAGGGTCGTTAGCCGAACGGGTAGGACAATGACTTCAAATTCTCATTAAAAGTATAATGATTATTACAAAGTAACTAAATGTTTTTATAAATTCCCAATCTTAGTTGCTTTAGGAAAAATGTAAATAAGGTGCTAACCCATGAAATTACACTTTGCACTGTGATTAAGTCGTTAGTGGAGCGTGTGTGGTTAACCAGTACACTAACTTGGACTTAACAAGGTAGGAAAAAGGTGACTTAAGTTTTTTCATAGGTCGGTGGAGCACATGTGGTTAACCGGCACATCGATTGAGTGAAAAACATTAAGAGTACCAAGTAATTTGCATGGTCACTTCACACCTTGTTTTGTGATCCTCGGTATCCCAGTCACAAAACATTAAGGGCACACTCGAGATTGAAACATGTCGTTGAAAAGTTCAATGAATCTCAAAAGAATCTTGGAGTTTCTAAAAACCAATTAAAGCCTAATAATTTATATTTTGTTTTCATGGTGGAAATTGGTGAATCGTCATTCACCTACCTTTCAAATATGTTATAGTTTAGATTACGACATCCCTCTTCTAAGTTATAATATATTGTGATTGTATCCTAACCTTAATATTACATTTGGGTGTTTTATTAAGGACTATCTTTATATCTAATCTAAACTTGTTTTCTTCTTTTCAGATGTCAACCAACAACGCTGCCTCTAGCTCAAACCCTACCGGTCCTTATCTCTCATGAAACTTTGTGGGAGAGTCATCTTTGATGGTTCCACATTTATGGATTGGATCCTGAACATCAGGATGGTCACTCGCTATGAGGACAAGGAATATGTCCTCAATAAGGAGCTGAAAGAAATTGATGAGTCCACTGCTACCCCTCAGGAGATCGCTGACTTCCGAACACATGAAAGAGATGCTACCAAAGTGGCATGCATCATGTTGGCCACTATAACAGCCAAGCTCCAAAAGTCCTATGAGGACTATTATCCTTTTAAGATGCACCAGGATTTGATCGACCGCTACCATCAGAGTACTCGTCATGAGCGATATGAAATCATCTCCTCCGTGATAACAACTAGGATGAAGAATGGTGAACCCATCACGGGCCACATGCAGAAAATGCAAAGGTATGTGGATCGTTTGTTGAAACTTAATATGAACTTCCCCGAGGAGTTGGCAATAGATACTATTTTGCACTCCTTACCCTCGTGTTATGATCAATTTCGCATGACATACCACATTAATAAGGAGGAAGTTACCCTCAGCAAGCTTCAAGGACTCCTAAAGACCACTGAATCAGGTCTTAAAGGTAAGTAGGTTGTTACCACTCGTACTCCTACTGCAAACTCCGCCCCTGTCCTGGAAATCGGGAAAGGTAAAGGAAAGAAGAGGAAAAGCCCTTCGAAGGGTACCAAGGGTAAGACCCTTGATGGCTCCTCTTCAAGTGGAACCAAGAAAGGTTTAGTCACTCCTTCTTTTGTACCAAAAGAGGCTGAATGCTTCTATTGCCATGAAAATTCGCATTGGAAGTGGAACTGCCCAAACTAACAGCAAGATATTAAGGATGGGAAAGTAAAACCAACCCATGCAGGTATTTACAAAATATTGTCTAATAACTCACCCTATTCTAACTTTTGGGTCCTTGATACAGGTTGTGGAATTCACATATGTTCTGATTTGCAGGGACTAACAAGAAGTGAGAATGTGGAGCGTGGAGCGTGGAAAGATAAACTTGATCATGGGGAATAGGAAAGCTTCACCTGTCACCTAGATTGGTGTTTATTCTTTGTTGCTAAGTAGTAGGTTTACATTAGATTTGAATAAATATTGTTACTCGCCTGAAATGGCAAGAAATATTATTTCCTTTCATGCTTTGTACAAACAAGGGTTTACCTTTTCTTTTGATAATGAAGTTGGTGGAATAAATGTTTTCTTTAATAATGTTCTTTATTTTAAAGCATTACCTTGTGATGGTGTGTATGAAGTTGTGTCTGTTGTAGATAATCTAGGAAATAATGTGTTGTGTATTGATTCTTCTAATAATAATAACATGGATAAAGCATCATTATGGCATTGTTATCTTGGACACGTAAGCAAGAAACGCATAGGTCAACTCCAAAAGGATAGAGTCTTGGAGTTATTTGACCTAAAGTCAGATGATAGTTGTGAATCATGCTTACTTGGAAAAATGACAAAGTCACCCTTTACTGGATCTTGTGAAAGGGGTGAAGGTTTGTTGGATCTGGTGCACATAGATGTCAAACCCCAAAACCAAGAACGGCGGAATACGTTCTGGGGTGGAGGACGTCATGTTCAGTATCATAACAATGCATAATAGTAAAAACAAGCAGCAACATCCATTGCATCAATATAGTAATTGTAATATAAGCGTGTTCTGTACAGTTTGATAGACACCAAAAGTATAAACAACAATAAAAGATGGGTGTTGTATGTGCTCCATCTTCTTAAAAGTTACATCAGTATCTCTCTATTGTTGACCTGAGAATACAAGTTATTTTGAAAACGAGTATCAGCATAAAGCTGGTGAGTTCATAAGAATCTTAGTGTCATTGTTTGTATAAATGTGTTTACAAGTTTAAAAATAGTGTGAATCTCTAGAAAATCCTTTATTTTCTAATAAAAGTAGTCTTCTGCCAAGACTTGGTTATTTGTAGGTTTGATCCTTTGAGTGTGCTTAAGATTTCCCAATTTGACTCTCAATTATAAAAATACAGTTTGGACTTCATTTGAACAAAGTAAATGGGAAAATAATGTATTGTTGCAGCAGTGTTACTGCCAATTGAATGGTAAATAACTGTAGACTCTAGGTAGTGATATGTATTTAATACACCTCGGGGAGTCTACTTTACCTTTAAATCATAATTTGTTAATTTAGGGATCCGAATGTGAATCTTTATGTAACCATGCGGATAGGCGACTGAATGTATCATGACCCTCTAGGTCATATGTAGTGTGGTAGCATGTTATCATCCATGGGCCTGGTCGGCTTGGAATGTAGCTAGTAGTCGGGATGTGAGAGTGTCCACCCAGTATAGATCTATACACATAGAGCCCACTCTCCCTCCAGGAGACTAAAGTTACACGGTGAAGGCGCAGTAAAGTGCCGTATAGAGGAATTGTGTATCACATTCTTGTATTAGTGTATAATGTGCTTCTCGGTATAATGTATTTAGTGCTCTTTTGTATAGTATATAGTATTCTTCTTGTATAGTACTTAATCATGTAGAGACTCATAATAGTACTAATCGTGGTAAGTAACATAGTAATGGTAGTGAGGAGTGGTAAACCTTAACTATACTTATTATAGTTAACTAACGTGTTGCAGACATTTGGGAACACCCAAAAGTATTGAACTGAATGAAGATATTCATATCCGAGACAAACACATACAATATATAACTAAGAATTCAATGACAGTCGGACAAATAACAATACACCCTAAGACCCCAATCAAACAAGAACAGGAAATAAGGTGAGCTATCAGTCCTAAGTCGTTCAAGTCTTACTTATATAAATATATTGGTGTGGATATATTTTAGAAACATAAGAAGTTTTAAAAGAGTTTGAAAATATTTTTTATAACAATTTAACCTAAAAATGAGTTTGATAACATTGAAAGCAGGTTTGATGGGAAAATGGTTAAAAGTATAGAATTCCTTTATGATTGTAAGCTACAAATCACATGTGATTGATACTATAAATTGTTGGATTCAACTTGTATCCCCCCCCCCCATAAAAGCATTTCAATACATTTGAAAGGTTAATTAAGGGGTATGAACTCACAGATTAACGTAGGGTTCGAGTGTGCGATCGATATGAGTGTTGAATGTCAACGAATGCTTTGAACGCAAGTGGTCCCTATTAATCATATGGTGACACGTATATGAGTTAGAGCTAGGGCGTTTCATGACTAAACATGATAGGAAATCACCCTAAAGACGTGGATTCATTAGGATTAAGTGCCCCATGTTTTGTACTTAGTGATTCTTATAAGTTTAAGGTCAAATATGGGTACTAAAGTGGGTGTATGGCCATAAAAGTGAGTGTGCGGCTAGGGAATGCGGTCAGACTTGTGTGTGAGGCTGCACACTGGAGTGTGCGGTCGTACAGGGGGTGTGTGCGGCCGTACACAGGAGTGTGTGACCGTACACTCCTGGTTTGAGCCCAAAATGTCGATTGTGAGGGGTTTCAGGTGTTTAAACTAAGTCTCAGTCCGATAATAGAGGCCATACCCTCACTTTGGAGGATGTTTTGAGTGTGTGCGGCCACCTGATGAAGGTGTGTGACCGCACTCCTTCAAGGGGTGAAGAACACGAAGAACACTATGAGTTTTAAGCTTAGATTCAAGTGTTTTACCTCTATAACAAGCTAAAAGATGATGTTCTTCATGTTTTGGAGACCTTCTAAGTGTTCTTGGATGATGTTTCTAGAGAGAGAAAGTAGAGAGAGAGAGAAGGTGCAGCCAAAAGTGAATGGAAGGGGGATCCTCTACTATATATAGGTTTGGGTGTGAGGCTGGAAGGGGTTTGTGGTTGGGTGTGCGGCTGGTTGGCCGCACACTCTACTGTGTGGCCGCACACACCTCTCTTGGTGTGTTTGGCTTGATTTTGAGATGCAACACCCTTCCTAACCCTTCTTAAGGCCCATATCTAAGGTATACTAAGCCTAAAGCACCCGTGCGGACCCAAAATTCTGCTAAAGTATGCTATATTTAAGTGAAATATGGCTATATGGTTTGATTGTACAGTGTAAAAGTGTCGGGTTGTCACAATACATGTGTGTGGACCCTTCAAAACTACCACAAGGGATGCTAATCATTATTATGTGACTTTTACAGATGATTATAGTAGATATGGATATGTCTACTTAATCAAGCATAAGTCAGAGACTTTTGAGAGGTTTAAAGACTTTAAACAGGAAGTCGAGAATTAATTGGGCAAGGACATTAAGATGCTTCAATCCGATCATGGTGGTGAGTATCTTAGTACAGAGTTCCTCGACTATCTTAGGAAATGTGGGATTGTCTCACAATTGACACCTCCCAGGACACCACAGTTGAATGGTGTGGCTGAGAGGCGTAATCGAACCTTTTTAGATATGGTTCGTTCCATGATGAGTCGAGCTTCGCTACCAATATCATTTTGGGGGTATGCCTTACAGATTGCCATCCATATCCTTAATCTAGTCCCTATAATGAAAGTTGCCAAAACTGAAGTGTCTAATTAATGGTTTGGTCTAGGCTTTCATTGTAATAGGTTCTTTTGTGTCATTATGCAATTTTGGTAGTTTGTATAGTGGTTTACGGCCAGACTGTGAGTTTACGGCTGTAAGCCTGTTTATGGCCGTAAACCCAAGGCCGACCCAAGTTCACTATAAATAGAGGCTATCTAGCTCATTTAATGGTTGTTGATGCCATAGAATTTTTGGCTACTATTCCATAAGTCGTACCAGATATTTTCACTAATAGAAGCATGTGCAAGCTTGTTTAGATTTCTGTTTCTACTTCGTTCTTGTTATTATTGATTGTCTTGATTGTTTGATCACTGGTAAGATCCGTTTCAGGACCTTACAATTGGTATCAGAGCAAAACCAGTGTCAAAGCATCCTACAATCGAATTTTTGACTGTATTCTTCATTGTTTACGACTGAAGTTGGTGTCTGCTGCGAAAGGGTTTGAAGCTTAATTAAAAACTCGTGTTTTCTTGAATTTCTAGGAGATTATGGCCAGAGCTTACGACAATAAACACAACTTACGACCACAAAGTCGGTTTATTTCTTGGACCGTAAACTTAGTTCTTAGACTGTGAATAAAGCATCTTCAATAACCGGAAACTTAGACTCACTAACCGTATACAGAAACTGCAAACTATTTACGACCATGAACCCTCAACTGTAAATAGAGTTTATGGCTGTAAACAGGCCTTTGACCGTGAACACTTGTTTACCAGAAACTCACATTATTTTTAAATTAATAACTTAATTTCTACTTACATTAATATTAAATGGATTCACAAAGTCAAACGCATCACCATGAGCTAGACTCTGTAATGGGCACAACTACTCAAACTCCAAGACTATTGTCTGCTGAAGGTTTTCCTGAATGGAAGTATAGGATTGAGAAGTATATCAAAATGAAGGACTTCAAAATTTGGAGAAGCATCATCAAAAATCATTTCAGAATAACCACCACTATTGCAGGTCAAGTGGTTGACAAAGCGGTTGAAAATTACATTGATGAAGACTTTGAAAAGGTTGAGGAGCAGGAACGGGCTTTGGCCACTTTGACCATGGCCTGTCTTTGGATATAGATCAAGGTTTTAGGGAGTACACTTTTGCTAAGGCTTTGTGGGAAGCCCTAATCGAGGTATATGAAGGGAGTGAAGACATGAAGGAGAGTCTCCAAGATATGTTGCGACAACGGTTTAACATGTTCAACTATATTCCTGGAGAAACTCTAGAGGCACAGCTGCAACGATTCACAACTCTTAGCACTGAGATGATTGTAGCCGAGATCTTTTTCACAAAGTTTGAAATAAATAAAAAGATATTGAATGCTCTCCCAAATTCATGGGACATGAATGTGGCTGTTATTAAGAAAACAAAGGATCTAAGTCGGCTCACTCTTGTTGAAATGATGGCAGTCATCAAGGCCTGTGATATTGATGACAAAAAGCGGGAGATAAATCATGTGAATTTATACTCAGCTGCAAACCTTGGGATCTCATCTAACAATGCTCTTTCATCTCTCACCTTTTCTTCCGCAGGTCAATCTTTTGCTGCTCAACAAGCTCAGATTCAGTCCTTTTCCACTCCATCAGCTATGATATGTGTATTTTTATATATATTTATGTATAACATATCTTAATATTTTAGCCTGTATTATTATTATTTAGAACTAAAATATACTTAATATGCTTTGAAATATTTAATTACAGTAAAAATGGGAGTTGAAATGCAAAAGGAAGAGAATGGAGCTGAAAAGATGCAAAAAGGATATTGCTGGCAGATTGACCCCTCTTCAGTGTTTCGGGTATATTTGATGACTCGTAAGTCCAATTGACGAGGTTCAAACTGTTCTGAAAACTAGACGATATTTTCTACGACTTATGTGTGAGGGACGTTTGGCTAATTCGACACTTATCTTATCCAAAATCAGCCTTGAAGATGAAGCATAAAAGCTGGATGGAAATTCCCTCCAAGTTACTTATTCCCCAAGCACCACTTTCCTTATCTTTATTTGCTTAATCCCTAAGCCACATTAGTTTCCTTATTCCAATCCAACTCTAATATTCCATATAATTCCATCTCCATCAACTATAAATACCCGATATAATTCCACCATTTTCATAATCTATGATATTCCACTTCGACTTGTGCAACAAGAAAACTTCATAGTTGCCGTTTTGAGGGTCTAGGAGGTGGCCGGAAGGACGTTAAGCTAACGGGAGCGGAGATCGGAAGGGTTGGAGAGCGGATACGTGTCAGTAATCATATGGGCTGTTAACGTGACCATGTTTAGCATACCATTGTGTTACTATTCTGTATTTAGTTTCTGACTTGGGTGTAAAAACCTTTTACTTTGTGTTTATGATTGAATGAAGCTTTGATTATTAGACTAATTGCTATATTAAATAGTTTGTTTGTGTTTAATTTATCTTGCCAAGCTTGTTAAAAGATCCTTACGTATTAATGATAATTATTTGTTGTTAATTGTTAAGTGAATTGAGTTGTATGAACATCTGCTTGATTGCTTGTCTCTTATGATTTTGATGACCATCGAGATTATAAGTCTAGGAATAACGAATGTGAAATTAGGATTAACTTGATAATAAGTAAGTTAATGTATGAGCCTTGTTTTATGACCATCAACAAGAGGTTAATTGAATGTCTAATTTGATTAACTATATTTGCAAGTCTTGCTTGATACGAACTGAACACTAGGAAGCATGCAAGTTTAATCAATTGATCACTGTTTGAATTAACTTGTTTGCTAAAGGATTAGTTATAGTGAACGCGAATCTAATCATTTTAGGAATCGGTGAACATGAATAAATGAATTTGTGTATGCAATTGTCTATGTTTTTAAAGTGTAATTTGTCTAAACCAAAGTACCTGAAGAGATTTGCTTTCATGTTAGTTTATCGAGAGTTGTTAATTAATTGTTCGTTTGAGATTTATTAAACTACTTCTTTATTCTTTCCGTGTGACCTGTAACCTATAATTAAATATTTTAAATTAATTCACCACCGTTCCATGTGATCGACACCCGACTTACCTAAGCTATACTGTAATCTGACTAGGTACACTGCCTATAAGTGCATAGTTAGTCTAAGTTTGTTAGGTTATAAATATTAAAATTAGTGGGTACTTTTGTGCACATCAAGCTACTTCACTTCCTACTGCATCAGCCATCCCATTCTCTCAGAACCAATCATTCATTACTACTCAAGTTGCTTCTCCTACTAATGTAGCTTCCTCCTTAAACGGAAAGGAGGGTGATGAAAATCTTTCTCTTCCTATAGGTCTCGTTAACTACTTCAATGCTCTTGTAGCTGGAGATCTTCCACCCCAATTTTCATTTGCTGATCTCAATCAATTTCATCCTAAAGACGTAGAAGAATGGATATAACATGGAAGATTGCCATGATAGTTTTCAGGGCAAAGCAGTTTGCAAAGAAGACCGGGAAGAACAACTGGGGGATGAGTGCTGATAAAAAGGTAGGGTTTAGCAAGGGAAAGTTGCGTTGTTTCAACTGCCACGAGCCAGGTCATTTTGCTCGTGAGTGCCTGAAGCCGGACAGAAGATTAAACAATGACCGGAAAATGGTTGCAGTAGGAAACAATCGGAGCGGTGGTCAAGTCAACAGTGAGAAGGCTATGGTTGCACAATCATGTGACTGGTAGGATCAGATGCAGGACCTGAACATATCAAGACCTGAAAATGCTCATTTGGCTCAGGTTGGTGATGCCACTTCCACAGAGAGTGTTGCAGCTGAAGATCCAATAATGGAGCTGCAGTTTGCGCTGACGGTCTTTTCTTCTCATGAACCAAAGAAAAATGAGGTAATTCTGCCTTCATGCTCTCAAGCTTGTATTGATTATGTTAAAATTCTTCATGAGGAAATTGAAACACTACGTAGAGAAGTAGAGAACCTTAGATATGAGGGTTATCAACCTAGAAAAGGACAAAAACCTCTTAAGGCCCAGTTAGAAACTAAAATAGTAATAAATGTGAAAATCATGACTACATAAAGAGACAGAAAGTTGAGTTAGTTACTGAACTTGAAACATTAAAGGGAAAATCTCAAACTGCTGATTTTGATTTTAGAAATTTTGATGTATCAAGTGAGGTAGTTGCCAACATGATAGACCACTGCATGCAATTTAAACATAATCAGTCAAAGGGTTTAGGGTATAATAAAGTGCCTCCTCCTTTCAATCATTCATATCAGTTTCAACCTTTGTCCAAGGAGGAGATTGCCAATGAACCATCCATGGTTTATGGTAAGCCATCTGGTTTTGTTTTGGGAGGATTTATTAATGTTGAAAGTACTAACATTTCTACTTCTCCTGCAGATCAGTCCTTAAATCAGCTAAAGCACGAAGTTGAAGGATCTGTTTCTGAAAATAAAACTGAGTCTGAGTCTGAACCTGAAGTTTTAGTTTTAAATAAAGACTTTAATTTTTATGATTTTGCAAGTGACAATGTTTTTTGTCATGTTTCTGCACCTTCTGATACTGATTTGAATGGTTTTAAAGTGTTTGATGATGTGGTTGGCAATTCTAATGTTTGTGATGATACTAATGAAAGACCACGAGTTTCACAAGTATCTCCATCTAATACACCCTCACTTGTCTCACAACCTAATTCTTGCTCATGTTCATGTGAGAAAAGCAAGGGCGTTGGTATGGAAAACAAAGTTTTAACAATAACAAACATATTTGTTTCAATTATGGTATTAGTGGTTATATAGCTAGGAATTGTCCTAATAGAATGTTTGTACATTTTGAGTCACCAAGCGTAGAGAACAAATTCAAAGGAAGGTCTTTAACTAGAAAGTCCTCTAGAAGTCGATCTTGGAATGATGATTGGAAGGATGATCGTGGTAGAAAGCGGGGAGTTTTTAAAATTAATAAAAAGGTTTTTCATAACAAAGTCCCGAACAGTTTGCCAAAAACAAACATGGCTGAGCCAAGATTGGTTTCGTCAAGGAGTAGCTCCAGGTCTTCAACTAATTCTGGTAGAAAACCCAGATGTTCGAAGCACAATAATAAAAATTATGTTTCAAAACCATCGGTGACTATTAGAAAACCTAATTATCAATGGCTACCCAAATTAAGTTCTAATCCATCATCTGTATCCTCTGAAAAATTAGTAAATAATGATACATCTAAAAAGGCAACAGGACAACCCAGGAAAGCAATGACCTGGGTTCCCAAATCTAAATGAACCCGCACATTTTGCAGGGACAGTTGCGGGTGAATGTCGTCAGACCTTGGTTCATCGACAATGGTTGCTCCTGGCATATGACAAGAGATATCTCCCAACTGAGCAACATTCAATCTTTTAGTGGGGGATATGTTTCCTTTGCGGGTGGAAAAGGTGGTAAGATCACTCAGAGAGGAACTGTTACAAATGGGGTGTTAAGTTTTGAGAATGTCAACTTTGCTCTTGAATTAAAGCATAGTTTGTTGAGTGTGTCTCAAATATGCGACAAAGGCTATACTACACATTTCACTGATAAGGAATGCATGATTCTCACGTCAGGCTTTGTCATCCCAGAAGAGTGGATTCTTGTAAAATCTAAAAGGGATGGGAATGCTTACATCATTGATATGAATAGTAGTCTTCTAGAACAAGTTACGTGCATGTTTTCAAATATCTCAGAACAAAATGCAATGCTGTGGCACCGAAGACTCAGTCATCCTAATGCCAAAAACTTGAATCGTCTTGCAAAGATTGAGATGGTCCGCGGTTTGCCTGTCAAAGACTTTATAACTTTTGAAAAGTATGTGTCATGTGCCCAGGGTAAGCATCACAGAAAACCACACCTACCAAAACAGGTTAACTCAATCAGTCAGTTGCTTTAATTGCTACATATGGATCTATTTGGACCATTCAACGTTCTCAATTGTCACACCCCCAAACCAGAATGGCGGAAACATTCGGGGGTGGATGACTTCACGTAGTACCATAACAATTGAATATCGTAAAGAAAGTACACAACCATCATTTATATAATAAAAACGTATATTGTTGCGTTACACATATTTCCAAAAGAATATTACAATATGATGATGTAAATGTTTAATAATAAACGTCCTTAGCGTTCCTTCTTCAAAAGTTGGTGGTTACCTGTATTACTGATTCCCTGAGAAATACAAGTGGTTTCGAAAAAGTGTCAACAATTAAGTTGGTGAGTTCACGAGTATTTTGTATGGAAAAAGTATGTTCTTTTGGTAGCAAATCAATGAACGAAGTTTTCAGAAAATCCAATATTTTCTATAAATAGTTTGATAAGTTCTCAAAGTTGGAGTGCATTAGTATTTTTCATTCTTGAATGATAAAGGAAATCTTTGTGCTCAAAATAATGTAGAAAACTGAATGCATATATGAATCTCGTAAATCAAGATTGTTTTTATACTTTCATGTGAGTTTTATAACCATGCTATTGACACTAAATGCCTGTAACAACATTCTTCAGGTGTTGTAGTGTTATGACATTTGTCACCCCAGACCTGTCGGTCAAACTGTGGCTAACAATTTAGGTGCGGGGTTGTCAATCCCGTATAGATCTATACACAAGTATCACGCTCTC
The DNA here is from genome assembly GCF_052625555.1 of Lactuca saligna. Classification (NCBI taxonomy): domain Eukaryota; kingdom Viridiplantae; phylum Streptophyta; class Magnoliopsida; order Asterales; family Asteraceae; genus Lactuca; species Lactuca saligna. The sequence goes on along the minus strand of NC_136417.1, from coordinate 186,552,183 downwards.
CCTCCAAGAGATTATAGTATATAATACAGGGCTTGAAATGCATACATAAGAGTACGTTGAAGTTTTAATATCTCACATGCTTTAGTATAAATAGATTTACAATAAGACTGACTTTACTTCTTTTGAAAGTATTTCGTTTATCAAGATGTATATGTAAAAATGTACGATTGACCTACCAACTATACCCATTATAGTTTTTCAGAAAGTATGTTCTATCTGGTGAAAATAATTTGGTGATGTACTAGCCCTTTTATACATAAAGATGTTTGTATTGATATTCTATAAGATAGATATTACAAGTATGTTAATAAAATGATTCTTTAACTCGTAATGTACTTGTATTTCCCCCCTAAAACATGAAAAGAATTGAAAGGTAGGGGTATGAACTCACTCGTTTGGTTCAAAGAGAGAGAGGCTAGAGTTGAGCAGAACTTCGACCGCGGAAAGCTGCATCTTCGGGCTCTTCGGGGATCTCGAAAGCGTAGATCTTTCGTCGGGGACTCGGGTACGAAAACCAAGGGCATCGGGATGGTCTCTGGAGCTTGAAAGTATGAGAGGGTGACTTGGAGTTTGAGAAAGTGTGCAAAAACCCGTAGCTCAACCTCTCTATTTATAGGTTGGAGGATCCACGTACGCAGGGCGTACTTCGGTTACGCGGGGCGTAAAAATGCGTCACGACTTATGACTCCGGTCTAGCTAGCGTAGAGCACTCGAGCCGATGTGACTTGACACTGGGCCTAGTACGCGGGGCGTACTCTTGGATTACGTAGGGCGTAATCCAGTCTTCCATCTTCTAAATTCCGTAACTTTCGCGTACGGGCTCCGTTTTTCGCATTCTTTATATCCACGCTTAGGTGAGATTATGCTCTACAACTTTCATTTAGACTCCGTCGGCTAGTTTTGACTTTATTTTTAATGATATATTGTTAATAGGCCGGGACTACTAAAGTCCGTTAAAAATTCATAGTTTCTTTATTCGACATCGGTTTTTGTTTTTCATTTTATCATTTTATTACTATTATGGAGATCTTCAAGTTCCATTTAGGTGGCGATAGCTAAATAACACTCAATCTTCAATTCGAGTTTTTAGCCCTCTACCACTGTCACGAAAATTAGGAAATTCGTAACTTCTTCATACGAGGTCCAATTTGGGCGATCTTTTTATGCACGCTTACGAATTAACGGAATCTACGACTTTTGTTTAGATACTTAAGGCTAAAATGCATTTTTATTGAAATTTCACTTTTTACGTTAAATAGCGTTTTAACGGTGTGTCGTAAATATGCGAGTGGTTATAATTTCTTCAATATAACCCAGTTTTGAACGCTCTTTATTGTTTTGGAAACCTTGGCTCGATATCTAACATTTGATGTATCCCAACTTAGATAATTGAACACTTTTTTTTGACGTTAATTTAATTGATTCCAAATAGTTTTTGTTGTTTTTGAGCGTTACGCTGCTCTTGGAAAAATATCGGGTTGTCACATCATCCCCCCGTTAGGGGAATTTCGTCCCGAAATTTAATCTAAGATAGAGTTTACATGTTAGGAAAAAGATGCAGATACTTTTGTTTTATCTGATCCTCGCGTTCCCAGGTGTATTCAGGTCCTTGCTTGGTGTTCCAGCGGTCCTTTACAATAGGTATGCATCTTTGTTTAGTCCTTTTTATTTCCCGATCCATGATCTCTACTAGTTCTTCTACGAATTGGAGATTTTCATTTATTGCAATTTCGTGTAGAGGGATAACAAGGGCCTCATCGGAAAAGCACTTCTTTAGGTTTGATACGTGAAAGGTAGGGTGTACGTTGTGGAGCTCCTGAGGTAATCAAAGTTTGTACGGCACTGGACCGATCCTGGTAAGGATCTCGAATGGTCCGATGTATCTTGGGTTTAGTTTCCCACGCTTTCCGAAGCGTATTAACCCCTTCTAGGGCGAGCCTTTTAGTAGGACTCGATCTCCAACCTGGAATTCTAAGGGTTTTCGTCTTATATCTGCGTAACTCTGTTGTCTATCCCTTAACGCCTTCAGGCGTTCCCGGATCTGAACAATCTTCTCTGTAGTTTCCCTTATGATTTCTGGTCCAGTGAGCGTGTGGTCTGTTACTTGTCCTCTTTCTAGTTGTGTGTCCTCCACTTCGGCCCAGCACACAGGTGATCTGCATTTACGGCCGTAGAGGGCTTCGAATGGGGTAGCCTTGATACTAGTGTGGTAGCTATTGTTGTACGAGAACTCGACCAAGGGAAGATGGGTGTCCCAAGATTTTCCAAAATCGATTACGCAAGATCTCAACATATCTTCTAGGGGTTGTATGGTTCTCTCACTCTGGCCGTCAGTTTGTGGGTGATAAGCGGTACTCATGTCTAGTCTTGTTCTTAGAGATTTTTGTAGTGACTACCAGAACCTTGAGGTGAACCTACTATCTCGGTCCGAGATAATGGATATGGGCACACCATGTAGTCGTACTATTTCTATGAGGTATGTCCTAGTTAGCTTCTCCAATTTATCCGTCTCCTTGATCGGTAGGAAGTGCGCTGATTTAGTTAACCTGTCGACGATCACCTAGATGGTGTCGAGTTTGCTTGCCGTCCTGGGTAGTTTGGTTACGAAATCCATGGTTATACGTTCCCACTTCCATTCGGGTATTTCTGGTTGTTGCAACAATCCTGAGGGCTTTTGGTATTCTACTTTGACCTTGGCGCACGTCAGACATTTACTGACGTAGGTAGCAATTTCGGCTTTCATGTTCGGCCACCAGTACAACTTCTTGAGGTCGAGATACATTTTATCGGAGCCGGGTTGTATGGAGTATCATGTCTTATGGGCTTCGTTCATGACGACTTCTCTAAATCCTCCAAAATTCGGTGTCCAAATCCTATCCATGAAGTAATGAACTCCATCATTCTTGACTTCAAGCTTCTTATCCATTCCCCTTAAGGCTTCCCCTGCCACATTCTCATTTGTTAAGGCTTCTATTTGAGCTTCCTTGATTTGTGTGGGCAGGTGTGAATGGATTGTCATGATTAAAGACTTCACTCTGCGGCCCGAGTATTCCTTCCGGCTGAGTGCATCGGCCACCACGTTAGCCTTTCCGGGATGATATCGAATCTCGCACTCATAATCATTTAGCAATTCTACCCACCGTCTATGTCTCATGTTGAGTTCCTTCTGGTTGAGGATATGTTGTAGGCTTTTATGATTGGTGAAGATCGTACATTTCGTGCCGTAGAGGTAGTGTCTCCATATCTTTAGAGAGAAGACGACTGCTCCTAGCTCAAGATTGTGCGTTGTGTAGTTCACTTCATGCGTCTTTAGTTGCCTTGAGGCGTAGGCGATGACCTTCCCTCGTTGCATCAGGACACACCCGAGTCCTTGGTTTGATGCATCGTAATAGACCACGAAGTCCTCCGTTCCTTCTGGCAACGTTAGGGTGGGCGCACTACATAATGCTCGCTTTAGCGTTTGAAATGCGGTGCCTTGTTTTTCTCCCCAGTCGAAGGTCAGATTCTTCTGAGTCAGGGTGGTGAGTGGCTTGGCAGTATTGGAGAAATTTTGTATGAACCTTCGGTAATACCCGACGAGTCCCAAAAATTGCCAGATTTCTGTAGGGGTTCTTGGAGTCGTCCACCTCTCTATTGCCTTGATCTTCGAAGGATCCACGTGTATCCCCTCCTTGCTTACTACGTGTCCTAGGAAATCCACCTCCCGAATCCAAAATTCACACTTTGAAAATTTTGCATACAGCTTCTCTGCCCTCAGTGTTTCCAAAACTTGGCGGAGGTGTTGGCTGTGTTCTTCTTGGCTTCTAGAATAGATGAGTATATCATCTATGAACACGATTACGAATTTATCCAAGAAGGGACGACATACTCGGTTCATCAAGTCCATGAACACTCCTGGAGCATTTGTCAATCCGAAGGGCATTACTACAAACTCGTAGTGACCATAGCGTGTTCGGAAAGTTGTTTTGGGGATGTCTCCTTCCAGTACTCGCAGTTGGTGATAACCAGATCTTAGGTCGATTTTTGAGAAGTAGCTCGCTCCCTGTAGTTAGTCGAACATATCGTCTATGCGTGGAAGGGGATATCGGTTCTTGATTGGGAGTTTGTTTAGCTCCCGGTAATCGATGCACATGCGAAAAGACCCGTCCTTCTTTTTCACGAATAGGACCGGTTCTCCCCATGGTGAGAAGCTTGGTCTGATGAAGCCCTTGCTTAGCAGCTCGTTTAATTGATTGGACAGTTCCTGCATCTCGGATGGGGCTAAACGGTAAGGCGACTTTGCTACTGGAGTAGCTCCGGGGATTAAGTCGATTTGTAAACTCGACTTGGTGTTTTGGTGGAATTCCTGGAAGATCTTCTGGGAAAATGTCTGGGAAGTTGTAGACTTCCGGAATGTCTTTAATGTTCTTTGGTTCTTGTTTATGGTCTACTAAGTGGGCTAGAAAGGCATGGTATTCCTTGCGAATATATTTTCGTGCTTTAACACAGGAGATGATTTGCAAATTTGAACTAGGTTTGTCTCCATATATGATAAGAGTTTCACCATTGGGCAGATTGAGACGAACGGCCTTTTCGTGGCAAAGAATATCGGCATGGTGAAGACTCAACCAGTCCATACCGATGATTACATCAAAACTTCTTATCGAAATGGGCATAAGGTTGATTTGAAATAAGTGTTCGTTTAAATTTAATGTGCACCCTACGTACATATCACTTGTGCTTTCTGTTTTACCATTAGCCATTTCTACAATGAATATTTTATTGAGTGGTTGGGGTCTTTGGTTAAGTAGGTGTTTGAATTTTTGACTCACAAAACTTCTCTCCGCACCGCAGTCAAAGAGTATGCATGCATAAATGTTGTCGAGGAGAAACGTACCTGTAACCACTGTTGGATCAGTTATTGCTTTATTTTGACCTATCGCCAGCACTCTCCCAATACCGCCAACATTCCCTGTCTTGGGGCAGTCCCTTTTGAAGTGCCCAGTTTCTCCACACCCATAACATGCTTAGCTTATCCCAATACCAGGAACTTGAGTGACTGGTCGCGCTGGTGCTTTACTAAAACGGGCAGTGTGCCCTTTCCTATCGCAGTTCTTACAGTGCATCTCGCGGCAATTACCGTGGTGATGGTAGTTGCATTTGTTGCACTTGGGCAGGTTCCCTGCATATTGTTTTGTTGGCGCCAGGGTAGCAGGAGTTGTGGCAGGAGCAGTAGCAGCATGAACCGCTACCATATGTTTCTTTGAAGGTTCTTGCGAGGTTTGCCCCTTTCTCTTGTTCCAGAATTTCTTCTTGCTGTTGTTGTTGGCATTGTTATCGTTGTTGTTGTTCCCTTTGGTTGGTTCAGCTACGATAGCCATGACTTCTTGGCAGACGCCATGATCAACGAGAGATTGCGCCAGTTCCTTGGCGCTTTCGAAGGTCATGGGCTTGGAAGCTAACACACTTCCTCGAAGTTGGGGTGATAGTCCCCAGATGTACCTCTCCACTTTTTGGCTTTCTAGAATCAACATCCCTACACAAAGTGTTATCAAATCACTGAACCTGTTGGTGTAGCCTGCGATGTCCGAGCCTACCATCGAGAGGCCCCACAGTTCCTGTTCAAGCTTCTGAATCTCGCCCCTTGGGCAGTATTCTCGTAGAAGCATTCGTTTCAGGTTTTCCCAACCCATGGAGTTCGCCACCACTATGGTTAGTGTCTTGATGTGGCCGTTCCACCACGTCAGTGCGCGTTCAGCGAAAGTAAAAGCAGCAAATTTTACTTTGCTTTCTTCAGGGCATGCACAAATTTTGAATACAGCTTCCATTTTCTCTATCCATTGGGATAGAGCCAATACTCCCCCAGTTCCATAAAAGGGAATAGGTTTTCCTATGGTGAAGTCTTTGTAAGTGCATACCCCGGAACAGCCTTGGCTTGGGCCACTGGTAAAGCTGTTGATTCCTCCTCCTAACCCATTGTAGCTCATTTGAGCCATCGCTGCGGTTACAGCAGCTGTTACAGCAGTTTGGAACATAGTTGCGTCCATAGTTGGAGGGGGTGGTGGAGGTGGTGCTGGAGTTGAGTTTCTGCATGTTGATCTACGAGGAGGCATGTTCTGGTAGAGAAAATAAGAACGAATTGCATAAGTTTCTAATGTTTTGACAATCGTGTACTAGAAGGTTAGTTGTATCTTGTAATTTGTTTTGACTTTAGTTTTTGGTTTCAAAGTAGGTACAACCATTTAGTTAATACCATAAGTTTCGAGAGGTATATAAAGAAGTACTTCATATTTATATATATGTCACACCTAAGGTGTGTTACATTATCCTTCTAGTTTTAGGAAAATTTAACCTATCTAGAGGTCTCCGTTTACAGATACAAAGGAAATAAGAGAAAAACATTATCCGAGGTCCTATTCTATATCAAAATTGTTGGAGATGAGCAAGTTCTACTTGCGGTGTGTTGCACGTTTGGAGATAGATTCGACATCCGACTGCTTGACTCCCATCAGGCGCCTTTCAAGATCTGCTTGTTGTTCCTTCATCTCTCTTATTTCTGCTAGTGCGTTCACCATTTGATTCTGAAGCGTCCCTGTGTAGATTTGGGTATTTTCGTGTAGTCCTTCCAGATGACGGATGTCTGCGGCATTACCCTGAGTAGCAGCATTGATCTCGCGAACTCTGGCTGCTTGCTGGTCCGCATGGTAGTTCTGGGTAGCGATAGTGCCCACAATAATAGGAAGTTCTCAATCAGATGAGCCTCCCCCACTGACATTGTCAAAATCTCGACACATGCCGAAAGGAGGGCGTACACCTAGTTGGCGGCTCCAGTAGTAGAGATGGCTTCCCCAGATGGGGATGGGTCCTAGGTGATATGGTCTGACTTTGGTAGGATGAGGAGCAGGAGGGTCGATCACTTCCGGTTCGGAGTCTGTCCCACTAGTAATTTCCATGAACTCCTCGTCGACTTCGAATTCGTCTTCGACTTCGAATTCTTCTTCGACTTCCTCCTCGATTTCATCCGGGACTTCCTCCGGGTCTTCTTCTATCTAGTCGTCGTTACCTTGGTTTGGGTAGTAGGGGTCTCCTGGTAAAGGGAATCCAGCCATTTGTCTGTACTGGGATAGAGGTATGAGAATTTTATAAGAAAAGAAATTTCTATTTAATGACATCCTTCGTTTAACTATATCTTACGTAGTGAAAGTTTTTCATTATACTATTATTCATAACGATAGTCCTTTAGTATTTCAAATTAGCGAATCTAAAATAAATTTTATAAGTTTTTGGCTTGTTGTCCACTACGACCATTCCTCGACGTACATTGGTCAAATCCAGGATAAATATAGTTGATCAGGCTATATTTATTCTTGATTTGATTACATACCCCAAGGCCCAATCGTGGTGTCGCAACTTGCCTTAATACTTTTTAGAAAACTTGTCATGATACGAGACTGATACATGCGAGTAAAAATGTATATATTTAAAAGAAAATATATTTTTATGAAAATGTTTTGTTAGAGGGTTTTTGGTTCCCATTGCATTTATAGTTTGTATATTTTATGTGGTTCGATATACTTAGTTCACTATAAACAATGCTCTGATACCAATCTATCACACCCCCAAACCAGAATGGCGGAAACATTCGTGGGTGGATGACTTCACGTAGTACCATAACAATTGAATATCGTAAAGAAAGTACACAACCATCATATATATAATAAAAATGTATATTGTTGCGTTATACATATTTCCAAAAGAATATTACAATATGATGATGTAAATGTTTAATAATAAACGTCCTTAGCGTTCCTTCTTCAAAAGTTGGTGGTTACCTGTATTACTGATTCCCTGAGAAATACAAGTGGTTTCGAAAAAATGTCAACAATTAAGTTGGTGAGTTCATGAGTATTTTGTATGGAAAAAGTGTGTCCTTTTGGTAGCAAATCAATGAACGAAGTTTTCAGAAAATCCAATATTTTATATAAATAGTTTGATAAGTTCTCAAAGTTGGAGTGCATTAGTATTTTTCATTCTTGAATGATAAAGGAAATCTTTGTGCTCAAAATAATGTAGAAAACTGAATGCATATATGAATCTCGTAAATCAAGCTTGTTTATATACTTTCATGTGAGTTTTATAACCATGCTATTGACACTAAATGCCTATAACAACATTCTTCAGGTGTTGTAGTGTTATGACATTTGTCACCCCAGACCTGTCGGTCAAACTGTGGCTAACAGTTTAGGTGCGGGGTTGTCAATCCCATATAGATCTATACACAAGTATCACGCTCTCCCTCCAAGAGATTATAGTATATAATACAGGGCTTGAAATGCATACATAAGAGTACGTTGAAGTTTTAATATCTCACATGCTTTAGTATAAATAGATTTACAATAAGACTGACTTTACTTCTTTTGAAAGTATTTCGTTTATCAAGATGTATATGTAAAAATGTACGATTGACCTACCAACTATACCCATTATAGTTTTTCAGAAAGTATGTTCTATCTGGTGAAAATAATTTGGTGATGTACTAGCCCTTTTATACATAAAGATGTTTGTATTGATATTCTATAAGATAGATATTACAAGTATGTTAATAAAATGATTCTTTAACTCGTAATGTACTTGTATTTCCCCCCTAAAACATGAAAAGAATTGAAAGGTAGGGGTATGAACTCACTCGTTTGGTTCGAAGAGAGAGAGGCTAGAGTTGAGCAGAACTTCGACCGCGGAAAGCTGCATCTTCGTGCTCTTCGGGGATCTCGAAAGCGTAGATCTTTCGTCGGGGACTCGGGTACGGAAACCGAGGGCATCGGGATGGTCTCTGGAGCTTGAAAGTATGAGAGGGTGACTTGGAGTTTGAGAAAGTGTGCAAAAACCCTTAGCTCAACCTCTCTATTTATAGGTTGGAGGATCCACATACACGGGGCATACTACCGGAGTATGCTGGGCGTACTCGGTACGCGGGGCGTACTTCGGTTACGCGGGGCGTACTCTTGGATTACGCAGGGCGTAATCCAGTCTTCCATATTCTAAATTCCGTAACTTTCGCGTACGGGCTCCGTTTTTCGCGTTCTTTATATCCACGCGTAGGTGAGATTATGGTCTACAACTTTCATTTAGACTTCGTCGGCTAGTTTTGACTTTATTTTTAATGATATATTGTTAATAGGCCGGGAGTACTAAAGTCCGGTAAAAATTCATAGTTTCTTTATTCGACGTCGGTTTTCGTTTGTCTTTTTATCATTTTATTACTATTGTGGAGATCTTCAACTTTCGTTTAGGTGGCGATAGCTAAATAACACTCAATCTTCAATTCGAGTTTTTAGCCCTCTACTACTGTCACGAAACTTAGGAAATTCGTAACTTCTTCATATGAGGTCCAATTTGGGCGATCTTTTTATAAACGCTTACCATTTAATGAAATCTACGACCTTTGTTTAGATACTTATGGCTAAAATGCATTTTTATTGAAATTTCACTTTTTACGTTAAATAGCGTTTTAACGGTGTGTCGTAAATATGCGAGTGGTTATAATTTCTTCAATATAACCCGGTTATGAACGCTCTTTATGTTTTTGGAAACCTTGGCACGATATCTAACATTTGATGTATCCCAACTTAGATATTTGAACACTTTTTTTTCAGGTTAATTTAATTGATTCGAAATAGTTTTCGTTGTTTTTGAGCATTACATTGCTTTTGGAAAAATATCGGGTTGTCACATCAGTATTAACAAAAATTCATATTGTCTAGTTGTGATTGATGATTTCTCTCGTTTTATATGGGTTTTCTTTCTATCCAACAAAACTGGAGTTGCTGATCTAATTAAGAAATTCAATGTGTTGATTGAGAACCAAACTAACAACCGGGTGAAGGCGCTTCGTACCGACAACAGAACAGAGTTCAAGAATTCTATTCTAGATCATTTTTGCGTAGAGAAGGGTATTATGCATCAATACAACTCCGCTCACACCCCTCAACAAAATGGTGTTGCTGAGACGAGAACCACAACTTTAAAAGACGCTGCAAGGACGATGTTGTGTGACTCCAAGCTACCAGTTTTCTTTTGGGCTGAGTCGATTAACACTTCTTGCTACGTTCTGAATTGTGTGTTGATCAAAAAAGCTCAGATGAAGACCCCGTATGAGATTCTATATGGTCACAAGCCCTCAGTTAGTCATTTTTGAGTATTTGGCTGCCCTTGCACCCTTTTTCACCTAGAGACCAACCCGAAGTTTAATGCCAAAGCCAATGATTGTTACTTCGTATGGTATGCTACGCGCAACACATATAGGGTCTACAATAAGAAGACAAAGCAGGTTGTGGAATCTTATGACGTGCGTTGGTTGGAGGAGAATGATATGGACGCTCGAGTGGGTCCAGATTGGTTGTTTGATTACGCATCGCTTTTCAAGTCCATAAATGTGTCTTCGGGTAGCTCATCTGGATCTGTCTCTAGCTCAAAGAATGTTTTTGAAGACAGAGACGAATAAGTTGTCTACAGAACCCCAATAATATCCTCTTCGCCTCCTGAGGGGGAGTCCCCTGCTTCGCCTGAGGGGGAGTCGTCTGTACAACCTGATAGTCCAAAATCTCCTGTTCATAATGATACTCCTGATGCTGAAACTACACCACTTACTCCTATAGAAAGAGAGTTCATGTCTAAAGATGCTTCTGCTGTCACTTCAACCTTTATGGAACTAATCTTTCCTGAAATGATTTCTAATGAGTTTGTAGCAGAGTCGTCTGGTGCGGCACATTTAGCAAATGAAGGAGGTGTCAATATTCACAATCTTCCTGTCTCGCTTAATGATATCAGCCAAGAGATACCCTCAAGGATTCAACGCAATCATCCGATCGAGAACATCATTGGTCAGTTGGGCGAAGGCGTTAAAACCAGAAGCCAGAGTGGAGATGTCAATACCTGTCTTTACTCTTGCTTTATCTCTCAAATAGAGCCCAAGAATTTTGAAATGGCTCTAAATGAGCCCAACTGGGTAGATGCAATGCATGAAGAGTTACATCAGTTTGAAAAACTCAGGGTTTGGAAGTTGGTTGAGTTGCCAAAGGGCAAAAAGTCTCTACAAACGCGATTGGTCTATCGAAACAAGTAGGATGATTCAGGGGTTATAGTGTGAAATAAAGCTAGATTGGTGGTTCGCGGGTTTCGACAAGTTGAGGGTCTTGATTACACTGAGGTTTATGCTCCGTTAGCTGGCTTGGAAGCTATTCGTATCTTCCTTGCATATGCCTCTTACATGAATTTCACTGTTTACCAAATGGACAACAAGATAACCTTCTTGTATGGGAGGGTGAAGGAAGAAATCTACGTTGATCAGGCCCCTGGGTTCGTTGACTCGAAGTTTCCTAATCATGTATACAAGTTGGACAAGGCATTGTATGGGTCACATCAAGCTCGTCAAGCATGGTATGCGACTCTAACAAAGCACTTGCACGAGCATGGATAATCTCGTGGCACTATCGATCAAACTTTGTTTATCAAGAATGTCGTTAATGATCAGATTCTGGTTCAAATCTACGTTGACGACATTATTTTTTGGTCGACCAGTCCGCAGCTTTGCAAGGAATTCGAAGGAGTTATGAATAAGCGGTTCGAGATGAGTTCATTGGGGGAAATGACCATGTTTTTGGGGCTTCAGCTCAAACAAAATTCAACCGAAATCCTGCTACATCAAGCCAATTATGTGGAGGATATTCTTGAGAAGTTCGGGTTTCAAGACGCTAAACCTGCCTCGATGCTAATGGCTGAAAGACCTCTTCTGACTCTAGATACTAACGGCAATTCCGTAGATCGGACACGTTACAGATCGATGATCGGATCATTGATGTATCTTACTGCAAGCCGACCAGACATCATGTTTGCAGTTTTTCAATGTGTGTGTTATTAGGCTAATCCTAAACTTTCACATCGTATTGTTGTCAAAAGAATTTTTTGGTATATCACAGGCAGCCCAAAATTGGGTATTTGGTATCCGAAGAATTCTAAACTGGATTTATATGCTTTTGTTGACAATAATTATTGAGGCTATGAGCTTTACAGGAAATCTACTTCAGGAGGGTGTCAATATCTTGGTGATAGGCTAGTGTCCTGGCAGTGAAAGAAACAACATGTTGTCTCAACCTCAACAGCGGAGGTGGAATACATTGTTGTATCTGTGTGTTGCTCTCAAGTTATCTAGATCCAACATCAACTGTTGGACTACGGTTTGAATTACTTAGAAACCCCCCATTTACTCTGATAATGAGGCTGCAATTCAAATTGCCAAAAATCCTGTCTAACATTATAAAACCAAGCACATCGATATTAAAATTCATTTCATCAGAGATTGTTATGAGCGTTCACTCATCGGGCTGGAACAGGTTCCTACTGCTAATAATGTGGCGGATCTATTCACTAAGCCTTTTAACAAAGCTCGATTCGATGTGCTTGTGGGATTTTTGAAAATGATTCGTTTTGAGGATTAAGTTTTTCTGTTTTTATTTTTTAAGTTTTCTTTATTCTTCTTAATTTTTAATTTAATTTTGTCTTTGTAGGTAGGTTAGTTTAAATTTGCGTATCTTATTTCATTTTTATTTTCATTCTCACCCATGCACAAATTTAGGGGGAGAAATAATCACAAATCCAAAAACAATAAAAAATTCAAAAATCCAAAAACCATTAAAAATTCAAAAATCCAAAAACAATTAAAGAAATCAATGTTGCTAATAGTCTTGTTTGTAGGTGTTGTGACGGGAAATGATATTATCAAGTGATAACGAGCAATCTGAAACTGTGTAACATACCAAAATTGAATTGTCTATGCTTTGTGCTCGATGCGCTGGTAGGCACAAAAGATTTTAAATGGACTTGACTAGGAAGAGTTGAACTTAAGGAATTCAAGGACTTGACAAACATTGAACTAGTTAGATCTGTGTAGTCTGGCAATACGATGCTCGGATAGGTTGAGCGTTTGGAGTAAGAGAAGGAGCCATTATGAACCTTGGAGGTGTTGTCTAGCAAGGGAAAGGAAGTTTTAGCTCAGATGAAGACCCCGTATGAGATTCTATATGGTCACAAGCCCTCAGTCAGTCATTTTTGTGTATTTGGCTGCCCTTGCACCCTTTTTCACCTAGATACCAACCTGAAGTTTAATGCCAAAGCCAATGATTGTTACTTCGTAGGGTATGCTACACGCAACACATATAGGGTCTACAATAAGAAGACAAATCAGGTTGTGGAATCTTATGACGTGCGTTTGTTGGAGGAGAATGAGATGGACGCTCGAGTGGGTCCAGATTGGCTTTTTGATTACGCATCGCTTTCAAGTCCATAAATGTGTCTTCGGGTAGCTCATCTGGATCTGTCTCTAGCTCAAAGAATGTTTTTGAAGACAGAGATGAATAAGTTGACTACAGAACCCCAATAATATCCTCTTCGCCGCCTGAGGGGGAGTCCTCTGCTTCGCCTGAGGGGGAGTCATCTGTACAACCTGATAATCCAAAATCTCCTGTTCAGAATGATACTCCTGATGCTGAAACTACACCACTTACTCCTATAGAAAGAGAGTTCATGTCTATAGATGCTTCTGCTGTCACTTCAACCTTTATGGAACTACTCTTTCCTGAAATCATTTCTAATGAGTTTGTAGCAGAGTCGTCTGGTGCGGCACAATTAGAAAATGAAGGAGGTGTCAATATTCACAATCTTCCTGTCTCGCTTAATGATATCAGTCAAGAGATACCCTCAAGGATTCAACGCGATCATCCGATCGAGAACATCATTGGTCAGTTGGGCAAAGGCGTTAAAACCAGAAGCCAGAGTGGAGATGTAAATACCTGTCTTTACTCTTGCTTTATCTCTCAAATAGAGCCCAAGAATTTTGAAATGGCTCTAAATGAGCCCAACTAGGTAGATGCAATGCATGAAGAGTTACATCAGTTTGAAAAACTCGGGGTTTGGAAGTTGGTTGAGTTGCCAAAGGGCAAAAAGTCTCTAGAAACGCGATTGGTCTATCGAAACAAGTAGGATGATTCAGGGGTTATAGTGTGAAATAAAGCTGGATTGGTGGTTCGCGGGTTTCGACAAGTTGAGGGTCTTGATTACACTGAGGTTTATGCTCCGGTAGCTCGCTTGGAGGCTATTCGTATCTTCCTTGCATATGCCTCTTACATGAATTTCACTGTTTACCAAATGGACGTCAAGATAACCTTCTTGTATGGCAAGGTGAAGGAAGAAATCTACATTGATCAGGCCCCTGGGTTCGTTTGACTCGAAGTTTCCTAATCATGTATACTAGTTGGACAAGGCATTGTATGGGTCACATCAAGCTCGTCAAGCATGGTATGCGACTCTAACAAAGCACTTGCACGAGCATGGATAATCTCATGGCACTATCGATCAAACTTTGTTTATCAAGAATGTCGTTAATGATCAGATTCTGGTTCAAATCTACGTTGAGGACATTATTTTTTGGTCGACCAGTCCGCAACTTTGCAACGAATTCGAAGGAGTTATGAATAAGCGGTTCGAGATGAGTTCTATGGGGGAAATGACCATGTTTTTGGGGCTTCAGCTCAAACAAAATTCAACCGAAATCCTACTACATCAAGCCAATTATGTGGAGGATATTCTTGAGAAGTTCAGGTTTCAAGACGCTAAACCTGCCTCGACGCTAATGGCTGAAAGACCTCTTCTGACTCTAGATACTAACGACATTTCCGTAGATCAGACACTCTACAGATCGATGATCGGATCATTGATGTATCTTACTGCAAGCCGTCCAGACATCATGTTTGCAGTTTGACAATGTGTGTGTTATCAGGCTAATCCTAAACTTTCACATCGTATTGCTGTCAAAAGAATTTTTTGGTATATCACAGGCAGCCCAAAATTGGGTATTTGGTATCCGAAGAATTATAAATTGGATTTATATGCTTTTGCTGACAGTAATTATGGAGGCTATGAGCTTGACAGGAAATCTACTTTAGGAGGGTGTCAATATCTTGGTGATAGGCTAGTGTCCTGGCAGTGAAAGAAACAACATGTTGTCTCAACCTCAACAGCGGAGGTGGAATACATTGTTGTATCTGTGTGTTGCTCTCAAGTTATCTAGATCCAACATCAACTGTTGGACTACGGTTTGAATTACTTAGAAACCCCCCATTTACTCTGATAATGAGGCTGCAATTCAAATTGCCAAAAATCCTATCCAACATTATAAAACCAAGCCCATCGATATTAAAATTCATTTCATCAGAGATTCTTATGAGCGTTCACTCATCCAGCTGGAACAGGTTCCTACTGCTAATAATGTGGTGGATTTATTCACTAAGCCTTTTAACAAAGCTCGATTCGATGTGCTCGTGGGATTTTTGAAAATGATTCGTTTTCAAGATTAAGTTTTTCTGTTTTTATTTTTTAAGTTTTCTTTATTCTTCTTAATTTTTAATTTAATTTTGTCTTTGTAGGTAGGTTAGTTTAAATTTGCGCATCTTATTTCATTTTTATTTTCATTCTCACCCATGCACAAATTTAGGGGGAGAAATAATCACAAATCCAAAAACAATAAAAAATCCAAAAATCCAAAAACAATTAAAAATCCAAAAATCCAAAAACAATTAAAAAAATCAATGTTGCTAATAGTCTTGTTTGTAGGTGTTGTGATGGGAAATGATATTATCAAGTGATAACGAGCAATCTGAAACTGTGTAACATACCAAAATTGAATTGTCTATGCTTTGTGCTCGATGCGCTAGTAGGCACAAAAGATTTTAAATGGACTTGACTAGGAAGAGTTGAACTTAAGGAATTCAAGGACTTGACAAACATTGAACTAATTAGATCTGTGTAGTCTGGCAATACGACGCTCGGATAGGTTGAGCGTTTGGAGTAAGAGAAGGAGCCATTATCAACCTTGGAGGTGTTGGCTAGCAAGGGAAAGGAAGTTTTAGCTCAGATGAAGACCCCGTATGAGATTCTATATGGTCACAAGCCCTCAGTCAGTCATTTTTGTGTATTTGGGTGCCCTTGCACCCTTTCTCACCTAGAGACCAACCCGAAGTTTAATGCCAAAGCCAATGATTGTTACTTCGTAGGGTATGCTACGCGCAACACATATAGGGTCTACAATAAGAAGACAAAGCAGGTTGTGGAATCTTATAACGTGCGTTGGTTGGAGGAGAATGATATGGACGCTCGAGTGGGTCCAGATTGTTTGTTTGATTATGCATCAATTTTCAAGTCCATAAATGTGTCTTCGGGTAGCTCATCTGGATCTGTCTCTAGCTCAAAGAATGTTTTTGAAGACAGAGATGAATAAGTTGACTACAGAACCCCAATAATATCCTCTTCGCCGCCTGAGGGGGAGTCCTCTGCTTCGCCTGAGGAGGAGTCGTCTGTACAACCTGATAGTCCAAAATCTCCTGTTCAGAATGATACTCCTGATGCTGAAACTACACCACTTACTCCTATAGAAAGAGAGTTCATGTCTAAAGATGCTTCTGCTGTCACTTCAACCTTTATGGAACTACTCTTTCCTGAAATCATTTCTAATGAGTTTGTAGCAGAGTCGTCTGGTGCGGCACAATTAGCAAATGAAGGAGGTGTCAATATTCACAATCTTCCTGTCTTGCTTAATGATATCAGCCAAGAGATACCCTCAAGGATTCAACGCGATCATCCGATCGAGAACATCATTGGTCAGTTGGGCGAAGGCGTTAAAACCAGAAGCCAGAGTGGAGATGTCAATACCTGTCTTTACTCTTGCTTTATCTCTCAAATAGAGCCCAAGAATTTTGAAATGGCTCTAAATGAGCCCAACTGGGTAGATGCAATGCATGAAGAGTTACATCAATTTGAAAAACTCGGGGTTTGGAAGTTGGTTGAGTTGCCAAAGGGCAAAAAGTCTCTAGACACGCGATTGGTCTATCGAAACAAGTAGGATGATTCAGGGGTTATAGTGTAATATAAAGCTGGATTGGTGGTTCGCGGGTTTCGAAAAGTTGAGGGTCTTGATTACACTGAGGTTTATGCTCCGGTAGCTCGCTTGGAGGCTATTCGTATCTTCCTTGCATATGCCTCTTACATGAATTTCACTATTTACCAAATGGACGTCAAGATAACCTTCTTGTATGGCAACGTGAAGGAAGAAATCTACGTTGATCAGGCCCCTGGGTTCGTTGACTCGAAGTTTCCTAATCATGTATACAAGTTGGACAAGGCATTGTATGGGTCACATCAAGCTCGTCAAGCATGGTATGCGACTCTAACAAAGCACTTGCACGAGCATGGATAATCTCGTGGCACTATCGATCAAACTTTGTTTATCAAGAATGTCGTTAATGATCAGATTCTGGTTCAAATCTACGTTGACGACATTATTTTTTGGTCGACCAGTCCGCAGCTTTGCAAGGAATTCGAAGGAGTTATGAATAAGCGGTTCGAGATGAATTCGTTGGGGGAAATGACCATGTTTTTGGGGCTTCAGCTCAAACAAAATTCAACCGAAATCCTGCTACATCAAGCCAATTATGTGGTGGATATTCTTGAGAAGTTCGGGTTTCAAGACGCTAAACCTGCCTCGACGCTAATGGCTGAAAGACCTCTTCTGACTCAAGATACTAACGACAATTCTGTAGATCAGACACTCTACAGATCCATGATCGGATCATTGATGTATCTTACTGCAAGCCGTCCAGACATCATGTTTGAAGTTTGTCAATGTGTGTGTTATCACGCTAATCCTAAACTTTCACATCGTATTGCTGTCAAAAGAATTTTTTGGTATATCACAGGCAGCCCAAAATTGGGTATTTGGTATCCGAAGAATTCTAAATTGGATTTATATGCTTTTGCTGACAGTAATTATGGAGGCTATGAGCTTGACAGGAAATCTACTTCAGGAGGGTGTCAATATATTGGTGATAGGCTGGTGTCCTAGCAGTGAAAGAAACAACACGTTGTCTCAACCTCAACAGCGGAGGTGGAATACATTGCTGTATCTGTGTGTTGCTCTCAAGTTATCTAGATCCAACATCAACTGTTGGACTACGGTTTGAATTACTTAGAAACCCCCCATTTACTCTGATAATGACGTTGCAATTCAAATTGCCAAAAATCCTATCCAACATTATAAAACCAAGCCCATCGATAGTAAAATTCATTTCATCAGAGATTCTTATGAGCGTTCACTCATCCGGCTGGAACAGGTTCCTACTGCTAATAATGTGGCGGATCTATTCACTAAGCCTTTTAACAAAGCTCGATTCGATGTGCTTGTGGGATTTATGAAAATGATTCGTTTGGAGGATTAAGTTTTTCTGTTTTTATTTTTGAGGTATTCTTTATTCTTCTTAATTTTTAATTTAATTTTGTCTTTGTAGGTAGGTTAGTTTAAATTTGCGCATCTTATTTCATTTTTATTTTCATTCTCACCCATGCACAAATTTAGGGGGAGAAATAATCACAAATCCAAAAACAGTAAAAAATTCAAAAATCCAAAAACAATTAAAAATTCAAAAATCCAAAAACAATAAAAAAAAAAAATCAATGTTGCTAATAGTCTTGTTTGTAGGTGTTGTGACGGGAAATGATATTATCAAGTGATAACGAGCAATCTGAAACTGTGTAACATACCAAAATTGAATTGTCTATGCTTTGTGCTTGATGCGTTGGTAGGTACAAAAGATTTTAAATGGACTTGACTAGGAAGAGTTGAACTTAAGGAATTCAAGGACTTGACAAACATTGAACTAGTTAGATCTGTGTAGTCTGGCAATACGACGCTCGGATAGGTTGAGCGTTTGGAGTAAGAGAAGGAGCCATTATGAACCTTGGAGGTGTTGTCTAGCAAGGGAAAGGAAGTTTTAGCTCAGATGAAGACCCCGTATGAGATTCTATATGGTCACAAGCCCTCAGTCAGTCATTTTTGTGTATTTGGCTGCCCTTGCACCCGTTTTCACCTAGAGACCAACCCGAAGTTTAATGCCAAAGCCAATGATTGTTACTTCATAGGGTATGCTACGCGCAACACATATAGGGTCTACAATAAGAAGACAAATCAGGTTGTCGAATCTTATGACGTGCGTTGGTTGGAGGAGAACGAGATGGATGCTCGAGTGGGTCCAGAATGGTTGTTTGATTACACATCGCTTTTCAAGTCCATAAATGTGTCTTCGGGTAGCTCATCTGGATCTGTCTCTAGCTCAAAGAATGTTTTTGAAGACAGAGATGAATAAGTTGTCTACAGAACCCCAATAATATCCTCTTCGCCGCCTGAGGGGGAGTCCTCTGCTTCGCCTGAGGGGGAGTCGTCTGTACAACCTGATAGTCCAAAATCTCCTGTTCAGAATGATACTCCTGATGCTAAAACAACACCACTTACTCCTATAGAAAAAGAGTTCATGTCTAAAGATGCTTCTGCTGTCACTTCAACCTTTATGGAACTACTCTTTCCTGAAATCATTTCTAATGAGTTTGTAGCAGAGTCTTCTGGTGCGGCACAATTAGCAAATGAAGGAGGTGTCAATATTCACAATCTTCCTGTCTCGCTTAATGATATCAGTCAAGAGATACCCTCAAGGATTCAACGCGATCATCCGATCGAGAACATCATTCGGTAGTTGGGCGAAGGCGTTCAAACCAGAAGCCAGAGTGGAGATGTCAATACCTGTCTTTACTCTTGCTTTATCTCTCAAATAGAGCCCAAGAATTTTGAAATGGCTCTAAATGAGCCCAACTGGGTAGATGCAATGCATGAAGAGTTACATCAGTTTGAAAAACTCGGGGTTTGGAAGTTGGTTGAGTTGCCAAAGTCAAAAAGTCTCTAGACACGCGATTGGTCTATCGAAACAAGTAGGATGATTCAGGGGTTATAGTGTGAAATAAAGCTAGATTGGTGGTTCGCGGGTTTCGACAAGTTGAGGGTCTTGATTACACTGAGGTTTATGCTCCGGTAGCTCGCTTGGAGGCTATTTGTATCTTCCTTGCATATGCCTCTTACATGAATTTCACTGTTTACCAAATGGACGTCAAGATAACCTTCTTGTATGGCAAGGTGAAGGAAGAAATCTACGTTGATCAGGCCCCTGGGTTCGTTGACTCGAAGTTTCCTAATCATGTATACAAGTTGGACAAGGCATTGTATGGGTCACATCAAGCTCGTCAAGCATGGTATGCGACTCTAACAAAGAACTTGCATGAGCATGGATAATCTCGTGGCACTATCGATCAAACTTTGTTTATCAAGAATGTCGTTAATGATCAGATTCTGGTTCAAATCTACGTTGACGACATTAGTTTTTGGTCGACCAGTCCGCAGATTTGGAAGGAATTCGAAGGAGTTATGAATAAGCGGTTCGAGATGAATTCGTTGGGGGAAATGACCATGTTTTTGGGGCTTCAGCTCAAACAAAATTCAACCGAAATCCTGCTACATCAAGCCAATTATGTGGTGGATATTCTTGAGAAGTTCGGGTTTCAAGACGCTAAACCTGCCTCGACGCTAATGGCTGAAAGACCTCTTCTGACTCAAGATACTAACGACAATTCTGTAGATCAGACACTCTACAGATTCATGATCGGATCATTGATGTATCTTACTGCAAGCCGTCCAGACATCATGTTTGAAGTTTGTCAATGTGTGTGTTATCACGCTAATCCTAAACTTTCACATCGTATTGCTGTCAAAAGAATTTTTTGGTATATCACAGGCAGCCCAAAATTGGGTATTTGGTATCCGAAGAATTCTAAATTGGATTTATATGCTTTTGCTGACAGTAATTATGGAGGCTATGAGCTTGACAGGAAATCTACTTCAGGAGGGTGTCAATATATTGGTGATAGGCTGGTGTCCTAGCAGTGAAAGAAACAACACGTTGTCTCAACCTCAACAACGGAGGTGGAATACATTGCTGTATCTGTGTGTTGCTCTCAAGTTATCTAGATCCAACATCAACTGTTGGACTGCGGTTTGAATTACTTAGAAACCCCCCATTTACTCTGATAATGACGCTGCAATTCAAATTGCCAAAAATCCTATCCAACATTATAAAACCAAGCCCATCGATATTAAAATTCATTTCATCAGAGATTCTTATGAGCGTTCACTCATCCGGCTGGAACAGGTTCCTACTGCTAATAATGTGGCGGATCTATTCACTAAGCCTTTTAACAAAGCTCGATTCGATGTGCTTGTGGGATTTTTGAAAATGATTCGTTTGGAGGATTAAGTTTTTCTGTTTTTATTTTTGAAGTACTCTTTATTCTTCTTAATTTTTAATTTAATTTTGTCTTTGTAGGTAGGTTAGTTTAAATTTGCGCATCTTATTTTATTTTTATTTTCATTCTCACCCATGCACAAATTTAGGGGGAGAAATAATCACAAATCCAAAAACAGTAAAAAATTCAAAAATCCAAAAACAATTAAAAATTCAAAAATCCAAAAACAATAAAAAAAAAATCAATGTTGCTAGTAGTTTTGTTTGTAGGTGTTAGGACGGGAAATGATATTATCAAGTGATAACGAGCAATCTGAAACTGTGTAACATACCAAAATTGAATTGTCTATGCTTTGTGCTCGATGCACTGGTAGGCACAAAAGATTTTAAATGGACTTGACTAGGAAGAGTTGAACTTATGGAATTCAAGGACTTGACAAACATTGAACTAGTTAGATCTGTCGTTTGGGGTTGTGCATGGAATGCACTCGCCGAGTCCATTGGCAGACTCGACGAGTTGGTGTGGGGTGTTCATAGATTTCGAACCAGGGGTTGAGTAACCGAGTTGGGTGAGTGACTCGGTGATTCGGAAGGGACTCAGAGGAAATGGGGTCCTCATAGGGACTCGGCGAGTTGGGGTTGACCATTGACCATTAACCAGAGTTGACCGGTGTTGACTTGATAGGGTTAGTCAACCTTAGTTGGGAAAGTGTTAATTAGAGATGTATTGTGCTATAGGAGGACTATAGCTTGGGAGATCGAGCACTAGTGATTTCAGGGATTTACGAGTTACCGAGATACGCGAGGTGAGTCTTCTCACTATACTTTACCTTGAGTAGGTAAATAGAGTTATGTGATACAGTGCTTTATATATATTGTTTGTTGTACTGCATTCTTCTATGTGATTTATGATGTACATGCTTGCAGAGTTAGAACCTGAGGGTTCACAGAGTTTGGGCGCACGGACCCAAAGAGTTATAGCCTCGAGTGGCTAATATGTGTTATATGTGGTATTTTGGGGAAGTCACTAAGCTGTGTGCTTACAGTGTTTTGTGTTATGTGTTTCAGGTACTAGTGAGGATCGCGGGAAGGCGCCGGCTTGATCAGTACACACACAGGATTTTATGATACGAGATCTTGGGATATTGTTATATGTTGTACATTGAGTTTCAAACAATGATGTTTTTATGATTTACAAATGAATTATGTTTTTATAAATGCGAAAAATTGTTTTGGAAATTTACAGTGTTACAAGTTGGTATCAGAGCCTCGGTTTGAGGGATTCGGGTACACCTTCGGGAGTATTTGAACTCAAACTGAGGATTTGGAAAATATTTTCAAAGGAGAACCAAATTTTCTAAAAGAAGCAAAAGATTTTTAGAGAAACACAGAGCAGAAACGTGTGTACAATCAGTTAGCGCCCGAACGGTGATTTACCAAAATACCCTTATGTTAAATGTTTATGAGATTGATATGATGTATTCTCTTGCTACAGTGGGCTAGGTATTCCTATTAGGACTAGAGTGCCCTGATTTGTGATGCCTTAGCCTAGGGAGAGGTGAGCTGCTATGAGATGCTTGAGAGTTAATAGGTAGCAGCGAAGAGCTTATGAGAGATCTGTTAGAGAGTGGATTATGCATAGTAGAGTACTTGGGATTTGGGATCCGAAGAGGAGGACTTGGGGTGTATACTGATACGGTGCGGACAGTAGTATTGGGCCCGTACTACTGAAAACATCGGGTCGGTGTACAGTCCGAGTAAGAATCTTTGGGATGCCAGGGATCAAGGAGGATGAGTTATCGAGTGCGAGTATACCCGAGTGAATTTCTAATATATCGTATGTTGTATTTCAGAGGTAGATCACAGTGAGGACACGTCTTATGACAGAGAGCAGTGGGGCTAGTGATGAGGAGATCCGCCAGATCATCCATTAGGAGGTGGCTGCGGCCATCAAGGCAGAGATACCAGAGATGTTCGGGTCTATTAAGACCATGTTGATTGAGACTTTTAACTAGCGTTATGTTGCTCTTTCTGAGGTTGCTGTTGCAGCGGCCATCGCAGCTGATGCTGTTGAGAGGACGCAGGGTGGTGATGTGTTGCTATTCTGAGAGTTCAGCAACACGAAGCCACCAGAGTTTGATGGGATGCAGGATTCGATTGCGGCGATGAGATGGGTGTCTGATATTGAGGGTTGTTTCTACACATGCTCGTGGCCGGAGCACTTGAGGGTTCAATTTGCGCTGAACCAGCTTCGCCTGGGGGCGAAGGACTGGTGGAAGTTCACGACAGCACACTATTCTCCAGCAGAGGTTGCTGCGGTGACCTGGGAGAGGTTCACCACCATGTTTCGTGATGAGTACGTTCCTCCGGTGGAACGAGATCGGTTGGCACAGGAGTTTTTGACCCTCAGGCAGGGTACAGAGTCCGTTACGGTTATCATCAAGATGTTTCATGAGAGGGCGATGTTCTGCCCTGAGCACGTGTCATCTGAGTAGGCACGTATGAGATTATTTGAGTATTTTGCGGAGGGATATTCGGGAGTTCGTAGCGAACTCCTCGTACCGGACATTTTGCCGAGCTTCAGGCAAATGCACGGAAGAGGGAGATCGAGCTAGAGACTCAGGAAAGGGAGGAGGCGGAGTCTCAGGGGAAGGATCGGCGACCGGTATAGTCTCAGCCGGCAGCCAAGCGGGCCAAGCCTGCTGATCCCAGAGCAGGGAGCCAGAAGCGCCGCACTTGTGGGAAGTGCGGAAAGGATCATGATGGAGTTTGTAGAGCTGGATCTTGCTACAAGTGTGGGAAGGAGGGGCATATGGCCAAGGACTGCCCCAAGGGGTTTGCAGTGTGTTTCCACTGCAATCAGACCGGACACCGGAAGGCAGAGTGTCCACAGTTGCGGGGATCAGCTCAGGGAGCACCTCAGGGATCTGCCCCTGCCGCCATCAGAGCTACCGAGAGTCGGCCAGTGAAGGCCGAGGCGCCGAAGGCACGAGGGAGAGCCTTCCAGTTGACCGCGGAGGAGGTCCGCGCAGCACCCAATGTCGTGGCTGGTATGTATTCTTTCATGTAATTATTTAATGTTTAAGATTTTATGGTTATATTATGATATGCGTAGGTACTTTTCTTCTGAATTTCATACCTGCTTTGGTGTTATTTGACTCGGGTGCGAGTCAATCTTTTGTATCGTTGGCTTTCAGTCGGCACGTCAACATTAGTCGAGAGGCGTTGAGTCGACCTCTGAGAGTTTCCATTGCCGATGAGAGAGCAGTATATGCCACTTAGGTGATTTGAGGATTTGTACTCGAGATTTTTGGTGTAGAGTTTCCTATTGATTTGGTCCCGATTGCGATGGGGGACGTCTGTGTCATCGTAGACATGGATTGGTTGAGCAGATTTGGAGCAGTTATCGACTGCGAGCGACAGCTGGTGACTATAAGAGACCCTAGCGGGGGAGTTCTTACGGTGTACGGCGAGGGCACACATTTTGGGTCAGCGTTTTGTTCGGCCGCTAGAGCAAGCCAGTGTCTACAGCAGGGGTGTAAGGGATTTGTGGCGTACGTAATGGATACGCGGGTTGATTCAGAGAGGCCGAGGTCAGTTGAGGAGGTTCCAATAGTGCGTGAGTTCCCATATTTATTTCCAGAGGATTTGCCGAGTGTGCCTCCCGTAAGGCAAATAGAGTTCAGTATCGATTTGGTTCCCGGGGCCGCGCCTATCGCCAAGGTGCCTTATCGCCTTGCACCTCCAGAGATGCAAGAGTTATCCTCGCAGCTTCAAGAACTGCTGGGAAAGGGATTTATTCGGCCGAGTAGCTTGCCGTGGGGAGCACCTATCCTTTTTGTCAAGAAGAAGGATGGTTCACACCGGATGTACATTGATTACCGGGAGTTGAACAACCTGACGGTCAAGAACCATTACCTATTGCTGAGGATCGACGATTTGTTCGACCAGATACAGGGAGCATCTTGGTTCTCCAAGATCGATTTGAGGTCTGGATATCATCAGGTAAGGGTGCGAGATGAGGACATCTAAAAGACGGCGTTCAGGATGCGTTATGGGCATTATGAGTTTGTGGTGATGCATTTCGGGCTCACCAATGCCCCGGTAGTGTTCATGGATCTCATGAATCGAGTGTGCAGGCCGATGTTGGATCGGTCGGTGATTGTATTCATCGACGACATTTTGGTATATTTGAGATCTAGAGAGCAGCATGAGGAGCATTTGAGGGAGATCCTCGGAGTTCTGAGATCGGAGAGGCTTTATGCCAAATTCTCGAAGTGTGATTTCTTGTTGTGAGACGTCCAGTTCCTAGGGCATCTCGTTAACCAGAAAGGGATATTGGTCGTCCCGGCCAAAGTTGAGGCAGTGATGGGTTGGGAGGTACCGAGTTCACCCTCCGAGATCAGGAGTTTCTTAGGATTGGTAGGTTATTATCGAAGATTTATCAGGGATTCCTCCAAGATTGCAGTGCCACTCACCAAGTTGACCCGGAAGGGTGTCGCTTTTTCATGGGGCCCCAAGCAGCAGGCCTCCTTTGAGACGCTTCGCCAAAAGTTATGTGAAGCCCCGGTGTTAGCCCTCCCAGAGGGAATGGAGGACTTTGTGGTATACTATGATGCGTCGATCTTGGGGTTGGGAGCGGTGTTGATGCAGAGAGGGCATGTGATAGCATACGCATCGAGGCATCTAAAGCCTCATGAGACGAGGTATCCCACCCATGATCTAGAGTTGGGGGTAGTGGTGTTCGCCCTCAAAATTTGGCATGACTATCTGTACGGGGTTCGGTGTACGATATACACGGACCATAAGAGTCTGAAGTATTTGATGGATCAGCCTAACCTAAATATGTGGCAGAGGAGGTGGTTGGATGTGGTCAAGGATTATGATTGTGAGATCCTGTATCATCCGGGCAAGGCTAATGTCGTAGCCGATGCACTGAGTCGCAGGGCGGAGAGCGCCCCATTACGAGATGTATGTTTGTTGTTGACCGTTATGGCTCCGGTGTTGGATACCATTCGTGGAGCACAGGCTGAGGCCGTGAATCGGAGAACCAGAAGAGAGAGGGAGTTGTTGGGGTGGTATCGGAGTTCGTTACCGATGGTCGGGGGCTTATGACATTTCAAGGGCGTATATGGGTGCCGTTTATGGGAGGGACACGTACCATTTTGATGGAAGTGACTCATCGGTCGAAATTCTCGATCCATCCTGGGGCCACTAAGATGTATTTAGACCTGAGGAGAGAGTATTGGTGGCCATGTATGAAGAGGGATGTTGTGTGGTTTGTTGAGAGGTGCTTAACCTACCGTAGGGTTAAGGCCGAGCACCAGAGACCGCATGGTAAGTTGCAATCGTTGGAGGTTCCCGAATGGAAGTGGGAACAGATCACCATGCATTTTATCACCACGTTGCCGAGGACTGCTAGGGGTGTCGATGCAATTTGGGTGATTGTGGACAAGTTGGAGAAGAGCACTGACTTCCTTGCCATCAGTGAGAGCTCTTCTGCTGAGAGATTAGCAGAATTGTACATGGGGTGCCAATATCGATTGTTTCAGATTGAGACGTGCATTTCACTTCCAGATTTTGGAAGAAATTCCATGAGGAGTTGGGTACGAGGTTGCATTTTAGTACCGTATACCACCCGCAGATTGACGGACAAAGTAAGTAGATGATTCAGACGTTCGAGGACATGCTTCGAGCATGTGTGGTAGACTTCGGTGGAAGTTGGGACACGTATTTTCCCTTAGCGGAGTTTTCCTACAACAACAGCCATCATTCGAGCATTGGTATGCCTCCCTTTGAGCTGTTATATGGGAGGAGGTGTCGGACCCCCATTTGTTGGGGAGAACTAGGGCAGCGTGTGATGGGAAGTACAGAGATTGTGCTGTAGATGACAGGGCAGATACAGTGGGTCAGATAGAGATTGTTAACCGCTCAGAGCCGCCAGAAGAGTTTTACGGATAGACAGCGATCCGAGCTTGAGTTTTAGGTCGGTGACTATGTTCTCCTGAAGGTATCTCCTTGGAAAGGAGTGATCTGATTCAGGAAGAGGGGCAAGCTAGGGCCCCGGTATATCGGGTCGCTCAGAATAATCGCGAGGGTGGGCAAGGTAGCATATCACTTGGAGCTACCTACTGAATTGGAGTGGATTCATAATACTTTCCATGTGTCTCAGTTAAGGAAGTGTATAGCCGAAGAGTCGGTGGTAGAGCCATTAGAGGACATTCAGGTGGATGCGAGCCTGAACTACGCGGAGAGACCAGTTATGATTGTGGGTCGGAAGATGAAGGTTCTGAGGAACAAGGAGGTGCCTCTGGTTCAAGTCCAGTGGCAGCATCGGAAGGGGTCGGAGCTTACGTGGGAACCGGAGCATGAGATGCGTGTGCAGCATCCGGAGCTATTTCAAGGATGAGACTTCGAGGGCGAAGTCGGATTCAAGTGGGGGAGAATTGTAATATCCGGAATTTTAGGTATTATATTTATTCTTTCTATTTTGAGTTTTGAGGAAGAACTCGACGAGTTGGTGCGTAGACTCACCGAGTAGAGACGCGATTTCTCATCCGGATTAATGACTAGACTCGACGAGTCGCATTGGTGGACTCGGCGAGTCAGCACTGTTTAATGAAACCCTAATTTTTCAGGTTTGGGGCCTATTTAAAGGGTCTTATGGTCTTCATTTGAGCTCACCAGTCCCCAGAGCGAAACCCTAGTGCACTTGAGCATTTGGAGTAGGAGAATGAGCCATTATCAACCTTGGAGGTGTTGTCTAGCAAGGGAAAGGAAGTTTTAACCAAGAGGAAGCAAGGGGAACAACTTCCTGAAGATTTGAGGTCCAGAACATCACATTTGAGGTACCATTTTCGAACCCTTTTCTGTTGAGGTGATGTTCATGTTGATTTTGGGTTTGTTGAGCCCTTTTGTGGCTAGATCTAGTGCCCATTTGGTCCCTTAAGCGAGTTAGGTTCTGGATCTGGACCCTTGGAGGTCCAAAGTGTCCCTTTGTCCAAGCTTTTTTATGAATCCATGGAGGTTTTGGTTTGGTATCTTCATGTTTGAGGTCAAAACACCATTTATGAGTCATTAGGTGTGATATGAGTGCTAAGACATGAACTTTACGTGACAAATAAGCTTAGAAGGACTGGATCTATGAGTTAGTGGAACAGATCTGAACTCAGAAGGTCGTTTGGGGTTGTGCATGGAATGCACTCGCCGAGTCCATTAGCAGACTCGACGAGTTGGTGCAGGTAGTTCATAGATTACGAACCAGGGGTTGAGTAACCGAGTTGGGTGAGTGACTCGGTGAGTCGGAAGGGACTCAGAGGAAATGGTGTCCTCGTAGGGACTCGGCGAGTCCACACCAGACTCGGCGAGTTGGGGTTGACCATTGACCAATGACCAGAGTTGACCGGTGTTGACTTGATAGGGTTAGTCAACCTTAGTTGGAAAAATGTTAATTAGAGATGTATTGTGTTATAGGAGGACTATAGCTCGGGAGATCAAGCACTAGTGATTTCAGGGATTTACGAGTTACCGAGATACGCGAGGTGAGTCTTGTTACTATACTTTACCTTGAGTAGGTAAATAGAGTTATGTGATACAGTGCTTTATATATATTGTTTGTTGTCCTGCATTCTTCTATGTGATTTATGTTGTGCATGCTTGCAGAGTTAGAACCTGAGGGTTCACAGAGTTTGGGTGCACGGACTTATAGAGTTATAGCCTCGAGTGGCTAATATGTGTTATATGTGGTATTTTGGGGAACTCACTAAGCTTTGTGCTTACAGTGTTTTGTGTTATGTGTTTCAGGTACTAGTGAGGATCGCGGGAAGGCGCCGGCTTGATCAGTACACACACAGGATTTTATGATACGAGACCTGGGATATTGTTATATGTTATAAATTGAGTTTCAAACAATGATGTTTTTATGATTCACAAATGAATTATGTTTTTATAAATGCGAAAAATTGTTATGGAAATTTACAGTGTTACAATTTTCTTGCTTTCTGTCTGTTAGTCATATGTTGCCTCCTCTGTGTGATCGAAAGATCCAACCTGGACTGTAACATATGCAATTCTATCTCTCTGCATCTTATCTCTATGCAATTCTTTCTATCTGTTAGCCACATATTGTCTCCTCTACGTGACTCATAATCCGACCTGGTACACAGTATACACAACATTCTCTTCTTAATCCCTCTAAAACTTCAGTTAGTCATATGTTTCATCCTCTACGTGATTGGAAGAGATATGACGTGGATGTATAGCATATGCATTCTAAATCTATTTTCTCTCTTAATAATATTCTGCTCACCTAGTGTAAGGAGTATTCTGAAAGTCCTTGATGGCTAGAGCATATCAGGAAGCGGGAAACACATTCTAGTACAATTAAAAATTGAACACATACAGATTGTCTGTAGATCTCGCTGCTTAATTTAGGTGGACAACAATACCGCTGGTTGTAGTCAGTTAAATGGTCCCAAAGAAATTTATTTAAGAATAAGGGCTAAAAATGTCATGCCATTTGTAAATTTTCAAAATTCTGTCACAAATGTTTCGTGCTTAAGTGGACCACAATACTGGCGATCGATCAGACGAAGATATGAAAATAAGGGTACCGACAAGTGGAATAGGGTTGTCCAACAACTTTGATCCCAGTGTCACAAAACCTTTTTCAGTAATTAAAATTTTTAGGTTGTTTGTCTTATTTAATTTTAATTTTATTTTTTATTATTTATTTATTTATTTAATTGTTAATTTTTAAATTTTTGCAAATTAATTTTATTTTATTTTAATTTTAAACTTTAACCGTCAAAAAGTTTTGTTTTTGAAATTTTTTGAAAATATTGGACTGTGCCTTACACTATGTAGTCAGCAAGTAAAAAGATCAAGGGTATAAATAGAGTTTACAGCCGGAATCACCTTCACTATTCTATTTCCGGCCGTAAACTCTCCTTCTCTCTCTCTCTCTCTCTCTCTCTCTCTCTCTCTTCGAAAAAATTTCTTTTTTTTTCTGTGAAATTGTTCCGATCACTTCGAAGGTATCATGTTTTCGGCCATGGATATGTGTTTATTTCAGAGATTCGACGAGTTTTGAGCCTAAAATCAACGAAAAAGGGATTGTCGGGGTTTACGGCCCAAGCTTACGGTCGTGAAGAGCTTACATCCGTAAAATCCGTTTGCGGCCATAGGCTTACGGTCACGGGTTTACGGTCATAAACCCCCGTTGACCCTAAACTCGCATTTGACTTGAAATTTAATTTTAAAAATTAATAATTCACATTTGGGCTCGAAATTAAATCATTTAAAATATTATTTGCTCAAATTTTTCTCTTGTCTTACTTGGTATGTTTTAGTGCAGATAAAATGACAGCATTAAAGTTTGCAGACATGTACAATCCGACAATGGTTCTCGCTGATCCTCCGGTGGCTCATGTGGATTTCAAATCAATGATTCATGGACTACGAGAATGCTGTTTGGCCTCCGCCATCACCATGAACACTTTTGTCTATCAGAAAATTATACGAGAGTTCTGGCAGACTGCCAAAATGACCAGAGACGATAATGGAGCTATGACTGTAGATGCAATCATTCAAGGATGCAAAATCGTGGTCAATAAGTAGTTCATCAGAGAAACATTGTTGATCAATGACCTTCCAAGATTTCCCACCGAAATCGGTATTGAAGATGCTCAGAAGATTTTGAGGAAGATGGGGGTATGAGGGCGATTCTCCACCTACGATGAAGAAGCTTCTGCCACCCTACTGGAGATTTCTAGCCCATGTGTTCGCGAGCTGCATCTCCGGCAGGAGGTCTGGTGCAGATGAAATATCACTGAGAAACACCGGAACTATAGTTTCTCTCGCTACTGGAATTGGTTTCAATTTTTCAAGGTTTATTCTGGATGAATTTGTGGTCAACATCAATACCATCACTCAGGATACCTTCTTGATGTATCTCAGGTTAATTCAACTTTTTATCAACAAACAATTTCATGACATGGTAAAGGAAGGTGATACGCTTGACATGAAGTCCTTGGGCCTTCACACTATTGGGCTAATTAAACAAAATCACAAAGGAAAGGTTACTTTTCAAGGACTTTATCCATTAGTCAAATTCGGACGATTTGCTGAGCCGAATGAGGCATCCGAGTCCCACGGATCCTCTGATAAAATATCTTCAGAACACACTTCATAAAAAAGGTGATCTCGGAAGGAGATGTGATCACTGTATCAGATCAAGAAGGGGAGGAGACAGTTGCTCCTAATGTGGCTGTAGCTGAGTAGCATGACTTGAGATCAGTTCGAATTGAAAGCAACTCCAATGAAGGGTCTTCCATGAATGCGACTGAGACTGATCAGTATGAAGACCTTGGCCTTACTAGTTTTGATCGAGATGAAATTCCTACAAATTTTGGAAGCAATGATGACTTATTGTCAAATGTCAACCTCAACACTTTGATAGATAATATCAATGATGTTGCTCTCCAAGCAACAGAGATAAGGGATACTGAAGAAGTTCTTGACTCAACACCCATTTCTAAAGAGCAAGTGGTTGGTTCTTCAACTCCAATAGTGATAGTGTCAGGGATTCCTCCCCTTGACAGTGCCTCGCCTACATCTGAACCACTTCAGGGTGATCGCACAACAGACCAGACATTGCAGCCTCAATCCAAAAGAAGAAGACGTGATCCTAGGTTTGGGCATTTGGATTCTAGCCTGACTCACGAATTGATAATTACGTCAAAGACTACTCTTGCTATTGTATCAATGGAACCTTTACATGAAGGCCCTAGCACCATTTTTGAAGCTGGTGGCTTCTCTGCTCCACCAGGATTTTCTACTCCAAGGGCAGATCTTGACGAGGCCTCTGTGCGTTTGGCTTTGCATCTTGCCTAGGAACAAACTGCTGCACCTTCTTCTAAGGACAAAGGAATTGATTTTCGAGAATGTCATTCAAGAGAAGATGATTCTATGATTGATGAGCTTCAGAGGAGAGTGAATGTGCTGGACCAGAAGAATATCAAGCTCAACAGTTGAGTCAAAGATCTTTTGAGTGAAAATACAAATTTTAAGATTCAAGTTTCTGACCTTAGAGAAGAAAGAGCAACAAAGACCAAGCAAATCTCTGAGCTCCAAGCTCATTTTAATCTTCTGACCTCCAACGATTTTGATTTAAAGAAGAAGCTTGAAGAAGATCTTGGTTCAAAATATAAAACATCTGCAAATAAGTAAAGAATCAATCTACATTATCAGCCTCATCTTATTGTTGTGCGAGCTGCTCAGACTTCATGGGCCATAGACCGTTTTGAAGAAGAGCCTGCTCATGCTCCATGATGTGTGTAAAATGTACTAGTTTTATTCCTACTTTTAGTTGATAAATTAAGGACGCAAATGCAGTGAACCTATCTTTTAGTGCTATAGTTGGATAAGTAGGGTGTCGAACTCAGGGAACAGAAATTAAACTAATAACTAATTTTAACTAAGCAAGCAATAAAAGTAAAAGAGTTTTTCTCTAGTTTTGCAAGACTAGAAACTTAAACATACCACTTAAACACTTAATTAACTAAACAACTAAGACAAGTAACAATTTCACCAAATTTGATAAAAGGTTTATGTTTAGGTCTAACCAATTCACTCCTATGGTTATTTATATGGTAGATCAATTGTTATTGGTTACCAACTATAGTGGTTAGGTTCATGTTCACTACTACTAACCCTTAGATAATTAATCAATTCAAGCAGTGGCCAACTGTTTAAACTAATTAATTCCCTAGTTTAATTATTTGGATTAAATAAAATTTGTAATTGGTTAATCAACTTGGTGTTTCAATTAACCTCTTGTTTGTTGCTTTCTCAAACAAGCTCACTCATTAATTTACCCATTCTCTTACTAATCCTAGTTTCATATTCATTATTCCTAGGCATATGATAAAGTGTTCACATAAACATATGAGGTTAACAACTAAGAGATGTTCATGCAGCTTACTTGTCTTCCAATTAATAGAAAATAGTTGTGGTTAATGCATAAGGTTCTTTAACAAACTTAATTTAATAAAATCACCAATAAACAATCAATCAAAAAAGTAATAATTAATACATAAGAGTAACTTGGTCTTCCCAAACAGAAACAAACGAATTTAGTTCATAGTCATAGTAAAAACAAACTCAAAAATAAGTTCAACTAGGCTAGACATGCTTAAATTCTAAGATTAAGTGGAATGTATAACCTAAATTGCCTTGATTCTTCAAAGGATCGGAGATTAGGGTTTCTCAGATCTCCAAAGGGTTCTTCAATCGCAGGTGAAGCTCCCAAAAACGCCAGAAGTCTCCCCAATTCGGATAAAGGTTCGATATTTATAATTATCACAAAACAGGGTCTACCCGGCGAGTAGACTCGCGGACTCGCCGAGTACACGTACAATTCGTATATTATCAGGAGTCTTGACTTATCTTCTGTAATATTCTTGGGTACTCGACGAGTAGCCTCGCAGACTCGCCGAGTTAGTGTGCTTTTGTTCCTCATTCTTCATTCTTTGGTCTCTAATTGCTTCTCCTTGTTCTCTTTTACTTCAAAGCATGTCTTTTGGACTGAAAACAAAATTTAAACATTATTAAGTACCTTTTGTCCACATTATGCACATAATTAGCTAAAAATGAATAAAAATGTATGCTAACATATGACTAATTATACAAAAATCAAACTACCCCATACTTGACTTTTGCTTGCCCCCAAGCAAAACTGAATTTTAACATATTAGAACCACATATGACAAATCCAATCTAACCCAACCATTATGCCAAGAACGCAATGCATGCATTTGTATCTAAAATTTTCCTAAATACCCCCATACTCCAAATACTCACAATCCTCATAAACATTTGCCCACTCATCCCGAACAATGCTTAATTTATGCATCCCTCCGAATCCATCCGCAGAATACCTCCTATCCTCAAGGTATTTTTGGTTGAGCAAACCCAAGCATACATAATCTAGAATTACAATTTATGATACCATATTGGAGCTCTTTGGAATGATTCATTTCTTTAGCATTTTCCCTTTAATTTCTTTGAATTCACCACCATGTTTTTTGATTTTTGGTATCTTGAAGTTTTTGCACTTCTTGGAATTTTGATCTTTTAATCTTCACTTTAGTTGCTCCAAAATTATTCAAACTTTTCTTGCAATTCTCTCTCTTTTTTTAACATGCACCTCACTTTTTTCACTCAAAATCCTACATGCTTAAGCAGGGGCGCTCAACTTCAACCTTTATTAGCTAGCGATAATAATTTTCCGGGATACATTTCTGGTACACGATGCTAAA
Source organism: Lactuca saligna (assembly GCF_052625555.1). NCBI lineage: Eukaryota > Viridiplantae > Streptophyta > Magnoliopsida > Asterales > Asteraceae > Lactuca > Lactuca saligna. The sequence goes on along the minus strand of NC_136417.1, from coordinate 186,517,661 downwards.
CATATTGCATCCTTTGGGCTGAGGGAGGTCATGTTTTTGTCCCATGATTTCACTATAATAAGGGGGCCACAAATGTACTATAACGTATATAGGCTCAACTAAACATTTGGGTTTTCATGCAATCATCAACACAATTCTAACATGAAATCCTAATTACTTTTTACCAAAATTTTCTAAATTAATTCCTAACTCACATTTTTGGTATGCAATAATTTTTTTAATAAAATAGGCCTAAATTAGGATATTAAGATTCTAAATTTACTAAGATGTAACCAACCCCCTACCCCACACTTATTTTATGCAATGTCCCCATTGCATATCATGAAAAAATAAAAATATGAAATACAGAGAGAATTGGAACAAACTCCCCTGGGGTAGCAATCGCTAGGTTGATATCTCTTCTCTTCAGCTCCATCTTCAATTGACTTTAGACATGGGAACAACTCATCCATGTCTTGGGTGTCAAAATCGCGTGTGGTGGACATGAAAATAACTCACAAATGTAGGACAAAGCTCCTAGAAACCTCCAGTAATGACTCTTCACGAAAAATGGACAAGTATTGCAAGAAAAGTGCCCAAAACAGCACTGGAAGTCGAAAAATGTTGATCTACTCAGCGAGTATAGTCGTGTACTCGGCGAGTTTGTTTCCAGCTTGTAAGTGTATCGCGTAATTACCCATGTACTCGCCGAGTAGAATTTGTGCACTCAGCGAGTAGACGCTGTGTTGAGAAAAAAAATTGTCCAACTCGTTTTCCTCTTGATTAAGGCTCTGAATTAGGATTATTCAGTGACTCCTTCTCTAATTACTCAGCATCAACACTCTCTATCACTCCCAGCTCTAATGGACTCAACCTTAATGACAAAACTTCGTAATCTTTATTGAACATTCCTCACTTCCTCACTTGGACCTTGACCCTTAAAACTTCTATAGGCATCCTAACCTTCCAATCCTGAAAAATATGCAACCAAAAGTGAAAGCAATAAAAGTCCTAAAAAAAATCATCCAAGTTTAACATTTCTCCAAATCACAAATCACAAAAATAAATAAAAACACAAAACAAGAACTTATTCATTCTTCTTCCTCCATGTTAGTTCCTCCGGCTCCACTTCCTCCTCCTTCATGTCCTCTCATCATCGTTTCCTCCCAATTCATAATGTAGGGATAATCGGGTCCGGGTCTCGGGGCGATATTCATTTGTTGGAAAAGATACTCAAATGATTGATTATTATAATTGACCCCTCTTCCAATATCATCCAAGTATCGCCGGTACTCAACTTGATTCCACCCATCGTTCTCTTCCTCCACCGGAATAACCGGTGGGTCTTCTTGTACCCGCTCGCTCCGTTGTCTCACTCGCCATCACGACTCCTCGCGGATAACCGGCTCACCCACATGTGGAATAGAATAAGAATCTCCAAACTTCTCCACAATCCTTGCCCTCCTATATAATGTAGTGTTGAATGGAGGGGAAGAAATGACCGTCAGCGCCCTTGCTTCTTGCAAATCCAAGATCCCATATGATTTTGCAAGCCTTGTCACAAACATTCCTCCATTGATTTTGAAGGTCACCTTCTCTTTAATAGCCCCTTCCGCAAGATATTTGGTTATGCAGTAAGGGAGGTTGCAAAAAGAATTGGTAGTAATAATGCTCCAAAGATAGAAGATGTCAAGGGTCGGGACCTTATCGTCATCCTTCCGCATATTAATCGCATTGGCAACGAAACGATGAATGAGACGGTGGATCGGTGAACGGATGTGGCCCTCCTGCACGGAAGATGGGATGTACACCCGGTTGGCAATAGTACTCCACCAAGTGGAAGCAACCACTACTTCGGGGTAGATCTTTCTGACAATCTTCCAAGAAAGCTTCAAAGTCTTCATTTAACATTGTACTTTGGTCATAGATGCCAATCCTCCAAGAAAACACAGCCATGTTGCATTGTCGCAGCTCCCCACCAAGAGAAAAGGAAATTGAATTGGTATTATAAAATTCACTACCACCCCGGAATGAGATGGTAGCGAAGAATTCCTAGCACAATTCAGCGAAAACCGGTTCTTGGATTTTGAACAATTGTAACCAACCATCACATATGATGGTAGAATCCCCCACATTGCAATCCTTCACCAAATATGGTGTCAATTCCTCCTCTAGCCCAACCTTCCCCAGCCAATCCCAGTCTACTTCATTAGGTAAGTGGATTTCTTTTTGCTTCAAAGCTTCTAATTTGTTTTTGGCGTGGGCTTGAGATGATTTAGAGGTGATATGGTGAAAAGAAAGCCACAAAATGTCTCCTTGGCTTCCCGCTCTTGAAGTTTGACCTCTTCTAGACATGGTTTCTGCAAAATAACATTAAGAAAGCACAAACAAACAACACCCAACCATTAAAATCGAAAAACACAGATATGTATAACACCCTACTCGTCGGGTTCATGAACTACTCAGCGAGTAGGATGAACATCGGGACTAGATTCATGCCGCACCTATATGGTTCATCCAAAACACCCAATTTTGCAAAGGGTTTTTTTTTGTAATAAGTCCAATAAACACTAATCCAAAAGAAAATTTTCCTAAAACCTCCTAATTCATAGTAAAATCAAAACCCTAGAAATTGAGGATACCCCCAAATATAAATTTTAGACAAAATGAAGGCTAAGAAGTGATAAAGCAATAACCTTTGACAAGTATTGAGTGTAGAAATCATACCTTTACTCTTGAAAGTTGAAGATTCATAAAAATGGAAGAAATGGCTTGAGAGTCGCTGTGCACGGCGAGTGTGTGGGTAAAAATGAATGAAAACCCTTATTACAGATTATAAACTGTCTGTGTAAGTTGTCTACTCGCCGAGTAGATAAGAGCTACTCGCCGAGTACATCCGCATATTTGCGTTTTTCTTGGGATTCAGGCAAGTACTCGCCGAGTGGATCGGCCCTACTCGGCGAGTAAAGCTTGCAGTTTGAACAAAAATTGATTTTTTCTTATTTTTAAACCACCACCCCACACTCTAAGCATTGTTTGCCCTCAAGCAATCATTTTGAACATATTTTCAGAATAAGAATGAAAATAAAACAGATCCTAAGAAATAAAGGAAAAAGAAATGAAAACTCTAGACTTGGGTTGCCTCCCGAAAGCGCTTCTTTTTAAGGAGTCATTAGCTGGACTCCTCCCATTCTACATTGCTGCAATTCCTTCCAGTAACAACCTTCTTCCATGTCTTCATTTCTTGGGACTCCTTCTTCATGTCTTTTGACCCTATGTCCATTGACCTTGAAAGGGGTACCATCCTTTGATAATAACTCTATAGCACCATGTGGAAACACCTTTTTAAAAGAGAAGGACCATCCCATCTTGACTTGAGTTTTCCCGAGAACAGTTTTAGCCTTGAATTAAGGAGCAACACCTTTTGCCCTTCATGAAACTCTTTATTTCCCTTGATCCTCTTGTCATGCCAACTCTTGGTTTTCTCCTTATAAATTAGAGAACTAGTGTAAGCATCATTCCTAAGTTCCTCAAGAGCATTCATTTGCATTAACCGATTGTTCTTGAGCTCCGCCGTGTGGAAGTTGCACATTTTTAAAGCCCAAAAAGCTTTATGCTCGATCTCCACCGGTAAATGACATTGCTTTCCATAAACTAGCCTATATGGTGTAGTACCAATAGGTGTCTTGAAAGCTGTTCGGAAGGTCCAAAGTGCATCATCTAGCTTATCCGACCATTCTTTCCGATTGCTCCCCACCAATCTCTCCAAGATTCTTTTTAAGGCTCTATTTGTCACTTCGGTTTGTCCACTAGTTTGTGGATGGTAGGATGTAGAGAATTTATGGGTTACCCCATATTTCCTTAGCACCTTCTCTAGTTGATCATTGGAAAAATGAGTGCCTCGGTCACTTATAAGGGCTTTCGAGACTCCAAATCTTGAAAATAGTTTCTTCAAAAGCCTTACCACCACCCGACCATCACTAGTTGGCAAAGCTTGTGCCTCCGCCCATTTGGATACATGATCTACCGCCACCAAGATGTATTTGTTGCCTTTGGACATGGGAAAAGGTCCCATGAAATCGATCCCCCACACATCAAATACTTCTCACACTTGAATACTATGTTGTGGCATTTCATTTTGGGATGAAATGTTTCCCGCTCTTTGACATGCATCACATTCTTTGACAAATTAGGCTGTATCTTTCAAAATCGTGGGCCAGTAAAACCCAATGTCAAAGATCTTCTTAGCGGTGTAATGCGCTCCATGATGTCCACCCATGGGCCCGCTATGACAATGCTCCTAAATCTATCGGCTTTCCTTCCCGAACACACATCTTCGTATGATTCCATCTGCACAACTTCGGAAAAGGTATGGCTCATCCCAAAAGTAATACTTTATTTTAGAAAAGAATTTCTTCTTTTGTTAGCTGGTAAGATCTTTCGAGATGTATTTGCTAGCTAAATAATTAGCTATGTCTGCGAACCATGGCTCTTCTCCTACGGTCACCATAATGTACTCATCCGGGAAGTCATCTCCAACTCTATCTTATTTCAATTGCGGGTTTTCAAGCCTTGATAAGTGGTCAGCTGCTACATTCTCCATGCCATTCTTGTTGCGTATCTCTATGTCAAACACTTTGAGAAGTAGAACCCATCGTATCAATCTTGGCTTGGCATCCTGCTTGGCAAACAAATACTTGATAGCGGAGTGGTCAGTAAAAATAGTTGTTTTAGATAAAACTAAATAAGGGTGGAATTTATCAAAAGCGTACACCACATCTAATAATTCTTTTTCAGTGGTGGTGTAATTCTCTTGGGCCGGATTTAAAGTTTTACTAGCATAATAGATGGGTCGAAAGTGCTTATCAACCCTTTGACCAATGACAGCTCCTAATGCAAAGTCACTAGAATCACACATTATTTCAAATGGTAAATCCCAATTTGGAGCAATACTGATCGGGGCATTAGTCAATTTTTCCTTTAAAAATTCAAATGCCTCTAAACACTGTTTAGTAAAATTAAATGGTGCTTTCTTTAAAAGCAATTGTGTTAGAGGTCTAGTTATTTTAGAATTTTTTTTTTATAAAAAGCCGGTAAAAACCCGTGTGCCCTAGAAAATTTCTACTGCCCTTCACATTATTTGGTGGGGGTAATTTGGCAATGGTGTCAATCTTTGCCCGATCCACTTCAATTCCAAATTTGGAAACCTTGTGGCCTAAAACTATACCCTCCTTGACCATAAAGTGACATTTCTCCCAATTAAGGACTAAGTTGGTTTTTTGCATCTAGCAAGCATTAAGTCAAGATTTGTGAGACAATCATGGAACGAAGATCCAAAAACAGAAAAATCGTCCATAAAGACTTCCATGAATTTTTCCACCATATCGTGGAATATGGCTGTCATGCACCTTTGAAATGTCGCGGGTGCGTTACATAGCCTAAAAGGCATGCGTCGATAAGAAAAAGTCCCACTTGGGCAAGTAAATGTGGTCTTTTCTTGGTCCATTGGATCTATGGGTATTTGGAAATAACCCGAAAATCCATCTAGAAAGCAATAATAGCTATGGCCAGATAATCTTTCTAACATTTGATCAATAAAGGTAAGGGGAAATGGTCTTTACGAGTGGCATCGTTTAGCTTTCAATAATCGATGCACACTCTCTAACCGGTTATCGTTCGTGTCGGAATAAGCTCATTCTTCTCGTTGGTTTTGACCGTCATCCTTCCTTTCTTAGGCACCAGTTGGACCGGACTCACCCACGGACTATCTGAAATGGAATATATGATCCCCGCATCTAAAATCTTGACCACTTCCTTCTTGACTACTTCTTTCATATTTGGGTTTAATCTTCTTTGGTACTGTACAACCAGCTTTGCTCCTTCTTCCATATTAATCTTGTGAGAACAATAAGAGGGTTTGATTCCCTTGATGTCGGTAATGCTCCATGCTATGGCCCGCTTTCGCTTCTTCAAAACTTAAACTAGTTCTTCTTTTTCAGATTCGGAAAGGTCACAGGCTATGATAACTGGCTTTTGATGGCCATCTTCAAGGAAAGCATACTCCAAATGTTCTGGTAACGTTTTGAGCTCAGTTTTTGGGTTCTATTGGTTGTACTCGACGAGTCCAGGTAAAGGACATGGCAAGTTGGCAGCTGAATTCACGAAATCCATTTTTTCTTCGCTTGGACTCGACGAGTAGATTGACCCTACTAGGCGAGTTGATCTGTCAGATTGTTTCATCAATTCTTCAAACTCAGCTTCTTCCACCAGCCTCTCGATCTCCATTAAATCTTTTTCAGCATCAAATTCTTCATTAATGATGGACTTGTTGGGATCTTCACTTTCACACTCCTCCATTAATTCATCAAGCGTGTGAATTGAGAATGCCATGTCATCACTAACCCTTGCATACTTCATAGCTTGATCAACCCTAAAAGTGACTGAATCATCTCCTACACGTAAAGTAAGCTTCGAGTCCCTCATGTATACTATAGCACTTGCAATGTTGAGGAAAAGTCTTCTAAGGATGATCGGGACTTGAGGATCCGCCTCCATATCTAGAACTATGAAATCTGCGGGAAATACAAACTTGTCCACCTTGACCAATAAGTCTTCACATATGCCTCTTGGGAAAGTGACTGTCTTGTTTGCTAAGTGAATTGCCATACGAATTGTCCTTGGTTCCGGGAGATCCAGCTTCTTGAAGAATAAATATGGCATGAGGTTCACACTTTCTCCTGAATCGGCCAAAGCATGAATGGTAGCCAAGTTACCAAATTGGCAAGGCAAAGTCAAGCTCCTCGGGTCACCCTTCTTCTTTGGTAGCTTATTTAGCATGGCAGCTGAGCAGTTATCATTAAGAACTACCTTTTTCACTTCCTCCATCTTCCTTCTATTCGTGAGAAGTTCTTAAGGAATTTTTCATATTTTGCCATTTGTGCGACGGCTTCGATGAAGGTTATGCTGATTTGAAGAGTTTTGATATGATCAAGAAACTTTTGGTACTCCTCTTCCTACTTTTCTCTCTTAGCTCTGGTTGGATATGGAAATGGAGGCTGAAAGGGCTTTTTAGGAATCTGCTCTTTCGAGTTTGGCAGTGGACTCGTCGAGTCCATATTCTGGACTCGGTGAGTAGGCTCTGCAGATTGATGGTTTGGATTTTGGTCTTAAGTTTTTGCATCCTCCTTCTGCAATTCTTTGGGTGCTTCATTCTGAATAGGGCCCGAGGAGTGATTATCTTCCCACTTCTTGTTGTGACTATGTTTATGTGCGTGCCTCGTGGGTTATTTTCGATTTTACTAGGAAGTTCGCCCGGTGATCTTTGGTTGATTTGTTGGGCAAGTTGCCCCAGCTGCGTTTCTATGTTGTGGATAGATGCTTGTTAGTTTCTAAGAATGGTTCTTTTTTCTTGAATTACAACATCATGATCACTATGTCTCTTTTCTGAAGTAGCTACAAATTTGGTAAGCATCTCTTCCAAACTTGGTTTTCTTTCTTGTGCCGGCCTACTTTTGGTAAAAACCTCTTCCTTTCTGCCTGTACTTCTCCTCCTTGGCCTTCTTGTACTCTTCATAAGGGAGCCACTCTTTCTTTGGTTTTCGCCAATCTTCATCATATCGGTCCCCACTTGAGAAACAAACTTGCACCTTCTTGTTGCCATTTTCATCCAAGTCGCAGTCTCTAGTAAGATGAGGCCCATTGCAGTTTTGACACCCCACCCGTATAGCATGTATCGTTTGGTCCATTTTGTCCATCCTCCTATCCATGTTTTTCAACATGGCCATCACTGCAGATAAGTCTTCTGAAGCTTCATAGGCGGACCCCCTTGTTACATCATTTCTTGGATTATGGTATTCTCTAGAATGCTTAGAGAATTCATCAATTAGTTGTTTTATCACTGGAGGTGCCTTCTTCATAAGTGGACCTTGCGAGTCAAGTAATTGCCTTGTTTTAACATTTACTCCATCATAAAAGATGGAGACTTCTTCCTGACTATTGAGGTCGTGATGTTGGCAATTCCTTAACAAGTTCTTGTACCTCTCCCAAGCTTCATATAGTGACTCTCCGGCTTGTTGTTCAAAGTTGGCTATGGCTTTCTTGAGCTTGGATATCTTGGATGGTGGGCAGAATTGATCAATGAACTCTTCTTTTAGATGGGCCCATGTAGTGATGGATCCGGGGGGTAGTGACTTGAGCCAATCCTTTGCAGCACCCTTCAAAGTAACCGGAAGCATGCGAAGTAGCTGAGTTTCCCGAGGCACATTGGGAACATTGAAATAATCAGGTACATCATTGAATTCATCCAAGTGCTTGTAGGCGTCTTCGTGATCTTTGCCAGTGAAAGGGATCTCTTTAAGTAAAGCTAGGATATGACCCTTAAGCTCAAAAGTAGCAGTTGCGGGAATTGCGGGCTGCACAAGTCCCATGCCAGTGTCATCGCGCATCCTCTTCTTCCATTCCCCCATGGGGACTTCATCGATATTAGCCATAGTGATAACTAAATTGTCCTCGAAATCGGATTCGTGCTCGTATGTAGGTTCTTCTTCTTCCTCGGTTCGTACTCGGTGTCTTCTTTAATTGGGTCTTTGATTGTTAAAGAGGCACTGGATGCTCCTGATTTTCAGTTCTTCTTCTTGCTGAAAACGAACTTGAGTTTCTTTAGTGGAGAATTCTTTGAAGAAGCGGATTCTCCAACGGCTTTTCCTTTGTTCCTCCTTAGTGCGGATTCCGGGTCTTTGAGAGGAGGAACCAAGGGTGTATCAGATCCTCGGGTCATGAAACAACTGCAAACAAACAAGAAACGCGTAAAAAGAACAAAAATGAAACAGAATGAAAAAGAAAAATTAGTTTGGCAAACAGCAGGATACTTGCCGAGTAGGTGCGAATGCACTCGGTGAGTAGACTGTTTAAAACCAAAAAATTTAAAACTAATTAATGGACTTCTAAAAAGAAACTAATAATTTCTAAAACCTAACCTACTTACTGTATTACTGAAAAATAACTTTGTGCAAGAAAAACTCACGCAAAGGATCAATAAAATTAGGAACTAGACTTAATTTGGAACTGTTCCCCGGCAACGGCACCAAAAACTTGATGTGTGTAAAATGTACTAGTTTTATTCCTACTTTTAGTTGATAAATTAATTACACAAAGGCAGTGAACCTGTCTTTTAGTGGTATAGTTGGATAAGTAGGGTGTCGAACTCAGGGAACGGAAATTAAACTAATAACTAATTTTAACTAAGCAAGCAATAAAAGTAAAAGCGTTTTTCACTAGTTTTACAAGACTAGAAACTTAAACATACCACTTAAACACTTAAGTAACTAAACAACTAAGACAAGTAACAATTTCACCAAATTTGATAAAGGGTTTCTGTTTAGGTGTAACCAATTTACTCTTATTGTTATTTATATGGTAGATCAATTTTTATTGGTTACCAACTATAGTGGTTAGGTTCATGTTCATTACTACTAACCCTTAGACAATTAATCAATTCAAGCAGTGGCCAATTGTTTAAACTAATTAATTCCCTAGTTTAATTATTTGGATTAAATAAGATTTTTAATTGGTTAATCAAGTTGGTGTTTCAATTAACCTCTTGTTTGTTGGTTTCTCAAACAAGCTCACACATTAATTTACCCATTCTTTTTTTAATCCTAGTTTCATATTCATTATTCCTACTGTCACACCCCCGAACCAGACGGCGGAAACGTCCGGGGGCTATTGTGACTCAATTGAATACCATCACAGTGAATATACATGAATCATAACATCATACATCACCAAGCATTGGAATAATACAACTGGTAGCGTTTACATCCGTTACATTGTTTCAAAATATAACATTCCAAAATACATTGTTCATTGCTACTTAAACAACCGCAAAACAATCATAGAGTACAGTCCTTTCTTCACTTATCTGTTACCTGAGAATACAAGTATTTTGAAAAACGTCAACATATGAAATGTTGGTGAGTTCATAAGTAATGTTTGAAATCCAATGTTTGTAATGTTTTGAAAAACCACCAGAAAATCCGATATTTTTTGAAAATAGAATAGCGTAAAAATATGTGAAGATCCGTGAGTATGCTTGTTTGAATTCTATAGGTGTAAGCGTAAGAGTTGTGTAATTCGACATGTAGTTCATAAGTGTACTTGTTGAAAACCCTAGGAAAACCCGACGTTTTCCTATCACTTTGCTTTACTTAGTTTGTGTGTTGTTATTTCGTTACGTTAGAGGTGTTCATTGAGCTCCGGAGGCATTGAGTATACAGAGGGTGGTGAATTGTTGTAACGTACGTTAATGAAAACGTCCAATTCTCAACCGTACTAGCGATCCCTTAGGTGTCACTCGCACTTATTCACACAACTCAATCCTCTCGGACTTGTGTAGTCCCACGACCGAGGAGAAAAAGTGAAGGTGCGAAACCCTCGGTGTTTCCCTACGTCGTTCAAGACCATTGCAATTGCGAAGGGCTCGAAGCCCAACCCGCAATCGTGAGTTCCCGACTTTACTAGCAGCACCGAAGGACCCTTGGGGACGAGCAGCACGTTTGCCATTGAAAGTCCTTTTACACGCGGTCGAGTCGTATTAGACCCAACTACATGTAAGCGAGTATCCTTTGGGCCTAAAGATCATGTCATCGGGCTAGCTAGGCTCAACAAGCATGATTTGCAACTTTTGGGCCTAAGGAGTGTACGTCGACGTATTGAGTAAGTTCCACAAGAGTATAGAGTTTCGATAGTTCCATATGTGTATTGAGCGTTGTAGTGTTAGTAGTTTTGGATTTGTTATTGACTCGAGACCGAATCAATTCATTTAACAACGATTTTTGGTATTGTTGTGTATTGTGTCGGTAGTCGCGGTGCCAATATTTGATCAAGTTGCGTGTATTGAATTAACCTTGAACGTTTTCTGTTTTCAGCCCCTCATTGTTTGTAAAATTTACTTTTTCACCCCTTTAGGTAAATTAATTTCCGGTTTAGTCCTGAAACCATTTTTCTTGACATTTTAACACCAAAAATTATTGAAATTAATATTTTTCAGCATATTTTTCATTAAAAACAGTTTAAGTCCTGAAATTGCAGTTTTCTCGGTTATAACCCTCCTTTTTTGCAGTTTTTACAATTTTGGCCCCAATTGGAAATTTTTTGCAACTTTGGTCCTTTTTAAATTTGAAAAGCATTTTAAACCTTTGAAAAGTACTTGTAACACTAGTAGTCCACTGTTTTACAGAAAAACACAGTTTTGGCTCTCCACAACAGAAAATTTCGCACAATGGGCCCTATTGGGCCGAAATTGTCATTTTTGGCCCATTAATCTTGAAATTTATGTTTTTAATCCTCCAAAGAGTATATTTTCAGAAAACACATTATGGAAACTGTTTTGACTCATCTCACCCATCAGATTTCGAAATATTTCATTTTAGGCCCTTCAACTTTGTATTTTTAACATTTTAAGTCAAAAAAATGAGTTTTTTAGCCCAAAATAAGTGTTGTCAAGCCATTTGGTTATTTTTCTTGGTATACTTTGCATGTAGTAGTATATTTTATGCTAGTATAAAATATATCTCGGTTTTTAGTAATTCATAACTAGATCTAGCATCAAAATCATACAAAACATACTTATAAGCATAGAAATCATCCAAAACATACACATAATGATGGATCTACACCTTTGCTTGTATTCTCCCCCACAAAAACTTATAAAAACCGAAAATAAGAGGGTATGAAGCTCACCTTAGGGGGTAGTTTCGGCTCTTGAAGGAAAGATGGAAGAAAACTTGGTGATTTTCAACCCTAGCACCCCTTGTTGAAGATCTCGAGTTTATAGAGTTCTAAGACACAAGTTTATGATTTCATGAGAGTTAAGAAGATATTTTTGGATATAGGAAGAAGTCTAAAGTGTGGATCCAAGTTTCAACTTACCTAGATGATGATCTTTGTGGAAGAACTCCCTTGAGTTCCTCTTAGATCTTCGAAAATTTGGAGAGAAATGGAGAGAGCTCCTTGAGAGAAAAGATGAGTGAAATGTTTGTGTGTGTGTTTGGGATTCGGCCGAGAGGGGGAAAGAGGAAAGAAGAGGGTGGCTTTGAAAAGATAGATGCTTGGAAGTATGAGTTGCATGCATGGATATCCATCAAATAAAAGTGAGGTGGCAATCCAAAGTCAACTCCTCCTTATTCTTGGGCTTGGGCCGAGAATGGAGAGGGAAGAAAGAATTTTTGGGCTTTTTGCCCCTAAGCCCAATATTAGAGTTAGTTTGGGTGATCTTTGGCCTTATAAGATAAAATTGTGATTTTTATGCTTTATTAAGCTAGATTAGGTTAATTATGGATCAAAGCTTTTAATTCATTTCATTCTATGCCCAAAATGACCCAAAATGTTGAATTAAATTAATGTGGGTCCAATTAGAGCCCACTTAAGGGTTCTAAGCCCATGATAGCCAAATTGGAAGCTTATTGGTCCATAGAGTCCAATAAGGAAGTCCTAGTCCAAAATGGACCTAATCAAGAACTTCTAGGGTTTCCAATTGCTTGATGTAGTGAATTGGGGTTTAGTTTTCCATTGAGTAAGCATCATACATGCTCTTGAGTTTTTGAATTCAACATTTACTTGAGTATAATGATTACAAGACACAAAATTTCTAGTTGTGACATCATCCCCCCGTTAGAGGGAATTTCGTCCCGAAATTCTGTTTGAAAGCTAGATTTGAGAATGCTAGAATAGGTGAGGGTACTTCTGCTTCATTTGGTCTTCGCGTTCCCACGTGAATTCTGGCCCACGCTTTGTGTTCCACCGTACTTTCACGATCGGGATGCGACTTTGCTTAGTACGCTTCACTTCCCTGTCCATGATTTCGATTGGTTCCTCAATGAACAGGAGACTCTCATTGATTTCGATTTTGTCAAGAGGAATGATGAGTGTTTCATCTGATAGACACTTCTTCAGATTAGAGACATGAAACACGGGGGTGTACACCGTTTAGCTCTGCGGGTAGTTGCAGTCTGTATGCTACCGGACCTATTCGGGCGACGATTTCGAAAGGTCCAACGTATCGTGGGTTTAGTTTTCCCCGCTTCCCAAAACTAATAACTCCTTTCCAGGGCGAGACTTTTAACAGTACTCGATCACCGACCTAAAATTCTAAGGGCTTTCGCCGTTTATCAGCGTAGCTCTTTTGCCGGTTACGCGATGCTTGCAATCGAGCTCTGATTTAAACGATCTTTTCCGTGGTTTCACAGATGATCTCCGGTCCCGTTAGTGCTTTGTCCAACGTGCGTGTTTTTGCTAGCTGGGTGTCACCTACCTCGGCCCAACATAATGGTGATCTACACTTACGCCCGTACAGTGCTTCGAAAGGAGCCACCTTGATGCTCGAATGATAACTATTGTTATATGAGAACTCGACTAAGGGTAGGTGGGTATCCCAAGACTTTCCAAAGTCTATCACGCATGCACGGAGCATGTCTTCGAGCGTTTGGATGGTTCGCTCGCTTTGACCATCCGTTTGTGGATGATATGCGGTGCTCATGTCGAGGTTTGTTCCCATCGCCTTATGGAGTGATTGCCAAAATCATGACGTGAACCTACTGTCCCTATCCGAGATGATAGATGTTGGTATTCCGTGGAGTCTCACGACCTCTCGAATGTATAAACGCGTCAATCTCTCCATCTTGTAAGATTCTTTAATTGGCAGGAAATGGGTAGATTTCGTCAGTCGGTCGATTATTACCCATATGGTGTCTAATCCATCCGGTGTTTTGGGTAGTTTGGTCACGAAATCCATAGAAATCCCCTCCCATTTCCACTCAGGGATTGCCGGTTGCTGTAACAATCCTGAGGGTCTCTGGTATTCCACCTTTACTTTGGAGCACGTAAGGCACTTACTAACGTAGGTTGCGATTTCAGTCTTCATGTTAGGCCACCAATAGTGTTGTTTAATATCCAAATACATCTTATCAGAACCGGGATGAATGGAGTATCGCGTCTTGTGGGCTTCCTTCATAACAACATCTCTAAACCCTCCAAGTTTAGGGACCCAAATACGGCTCATGAAATAGTATACTCCATTCTCCTTTGCCTCCAAGTTCTTTTCCATTCCGCGCAATGCTTCGTTTGCTCTATTTTCCATCCTCATGGCCTCTGACTGGACCACTGCAATTTGAGTGGCCAGGTGAGATTGAATGGTTATGGAGAGAGTCTTTGTATGACGATTAGAGTACTCCTTCCGGCTTAATGCGTCAGCTACCATGTTGGCCTTGCCTGGGTGGTACTTAATCTCACACTCATAATCGTTTAGTAATTCAACCCATCTTCGTTGCCTCATGTTCAGCTCCTTTTGGTTCAAGATGTGTTGGAGACTCTTGTGATCCATGAAGACGGTGCACTTCGTACCGTAAAGGTAATGCCTCCAAATCTTTAGGGCAAAGACTACAACTCCCAACTCTAGGTCATGGGTCGTATAGTTTACTTCATGCGTCTTTAGTTGACGGGATGCGTAGGCTATCACTCTCCCACGTTGCATGAGAACACAACCTAAGCCCTGATTTGACGCGTCGCAGTAGACTACAAAATCTTCTGTTCCTTCGGGCAGAGATAGTACATGTGCGCTACAGAGAGCTTGTTTCAAGGTCCGAAACGCAATCTCTTGTTTGTCTGTCCCTTCAAATGGTACGCCCTTTTGCGTAACCGAGGTAAGTGGCTTGGCGATCTTAGAGAAGTTTTGAATGAATCTCCTATAGTAGCCTGCTAGACCCAAGAATTGACGAATTTCTGTGGGCGTTGTCGGGACTGCCCATCCTTCTACAACTTTGACCTTAGAGGGATCCACATGGATTCCATCTTGGCTGACTATATGACCTAGGAAGTTCACACTTCGCAGCCAGAACTCACACTTGGAGAGTTTGGCGTAAAGTTTTTCTGATCACAGAGTTTCTAAGACTCGTCGAAGATGTTGGCCATGCTCTTCCTTGCTTCGAGAATAGACGAGGATGTCATCGATAAAAACAATGACAAAGTTGTCGAGGAACACTCGGCATATTCGATTCATTAGGTCCATAAATGCGGCAGGGGCATTCGTTAGACCGAAGGGCATTACGACAAATTCATAATGTCTGTAGCGAGTTCGGAAAGCGGTTTTTGGAATATCCTCTTCCCGGACTTTGAGTTGGTGGTATCCGGACCGTAGATCTATTTTAGAAAAATAACTAGCTCCTTGGAGCTGGTCAAATAGGTCATCGATTCGTGGGAGTGGGTAGCGGTTCTTGATTGTGAGTTTATTTAATTCTCTGTAATCGATGCACATTCTAAAAGATCCGTCCTTCTTTTTGACAAAGAGCACCGGAGCTCCCCATGGCGAGTAACTAGGTCGAATAAATCCCTTGTCCAAGAGTTCACTGAGTTGGCTGGATAATTCCTGCATCTCGGCAGGAGCTAGCCGGTAGGGTGATTTAGCGAGAGGAGTTGCTCCTGGAATGAGGTCGATTCAAAACTCAACCTGTCTCTCTGGGGGTAATCCCGGAAGATCTTCAGGAAACACATCCGGAAATTCACACGCTACGGGAATGTCTCGAACGTTAATCTCCTCCTTGGTTTTATCCACCACGTGAGCCAGGAACGCCAGATTGTTCCTTCGTAGATATTTCTGTTCCTTGATGCACGAAACAAGGTGAAGGTTCATGCTAGATTTGTCCCCGTAAATCACTAGGGTTTCGTGATTTGGGAGACGAAGACGAACGGCCTTCTCGTGGCACATAATTTCAGCATGGTGGGGGCTTAACCAGTCCATGCTGATGATCACATCGAAACTCCTAATTGATACTGGCATTAGATCTATTCGAAAGACGTGCTGATTAAGAGTTAGGGTACATCCGATGTAGACTTCCCCAGTGGATTCGGTTTTCCCATTGGCCATTTCCACCGTATAGGTTTCATTTAGGTTTTGGGGAAGTTGTTCTAATAAATGCTTAAACTTATTGCTTACGAAACATCGCTCCGCTCCGGTGTCAAATAAGATGCATGCATAAGTGTGGTTTAAGGGAAACATACCGGTAACAACATAGGGGTCCTGAATAGCCTCACCCTGACCCATGGTCAACATCCTTCCTGTTCCTCCGTTTCTTAAATTTTTGTTGTTAGGGCAGTCTCGGCGGATGTGTCTAGTCCTCCCACACCCGAAGCAGGTGTGGCTAGGCCCTGCGTTATTGCCGTCGGCATTGATGTTGTTGTTGCTGCGATGGTTGTTGTTGTTGGTTCCCTGATTTTGGTTCTGGGGAGGGTAAGTCCTGCAGTACCTTGCAGTATGTCCCTTTCGGTTGCAACTGGTGCACTGAAAATTCTTGCATTCCCCATTGTGATGGAAACCGCACTTGTTGCATTTGGGAAGATTACCGGAATAGGGTCTGGAAGCATTTGAAGTGGCTGAAGTTGGAGCATGTGGTGCAGCTGGAACCGGCACGGTAACATCATTAACCGCCACTGTCTGCTGCTTCTTGGAGGTGTCGGGGCCCTGGCGCCCCTTCCTCTTATTGTTCTTTCCCTTCTTGCCATCACCTTCCTTCGTCTTCTCAGTCTCCACTGGCTTCTCTCCCTTCTTGTTGTTATGGTCATACAACTTCTTTGCTAATCTTTTCGCACTGTCAAATGTTTCGGGGTTTGCAGCTATTACATTCCCTTGAATTGGTGATGTTAGTCCCCAGATGAATCGCTCAATCTTCTTTCCTTCCGAGGTGATCATACTCGGGCACAGCAGAGATAGTTCGCTAAATCTCGATATGTAGGCATCGATATTCGCATTCTGCACAGTGAGGTTCCATAGCTCTTGCTCCATCTTCTGTATTTCGCCTCGTGGGCAGTACTCAGCCATTAACATTTCTTTCATCTCTGCCCATGGCATAGAGTTGGCTACAGGGAGCGTCATGGATTCTACATGTCCGTTCCACCAGGTGAGCGCTTGATCTACAAGAGTGCAGGCTGCGAACTTTACTTTCATCTGCTCAGGACAATCGCATATCTCGAATACCGATTCCACCTTCTCGATCCAGCGCTTCAGAGTGATCACCCCTCCAGTGCCGTTAAAAGTTCGTGGTTTGCCGTTTGTGAAGTCCTTGTAGGTACATGTCTTGGTCGGTCCTTGATTCATTCCGTTGTTCGAACTTTCGGCTCCTTGCCCATTGACTCCTCCATTGTTCCCTTGATGAATTTGCGCAATCGCTGCAGTGACTACTGTAGATACAGCTGCCTGGAACGCGGCTGAGTCGACTTCAGGTGGGGTTGGTCCTGGGTTTCTGCGAGTAGGTCGGAGAGGCATCTTTCTGTGACAAAACGGAAAGATGTTGAGGGTATGTGGTTTCTGTGAGGTCGTGATCCTACTGACTAAGTGCATGGTGCGAACTTAAACACTACTACTATTGACCATTCAATCATAATTTCTCAACACATAGTAATTCGTAATATCGTAACAAAACACGTAAAACTTTATTAATATTATCCGCATTTGATACACGAAAATTTTGCTCGTAAGAGCATACATGAGTAACACTGATTCGACAGCATAACGGCTCTATGAGTAGTGTAGTCACTTAAACATAGAGTCGGAGTACATAGCATAGTTCCTAACGACCTACTAAGATAAGTCTATTCCTAACCGTGATGAGCTACATCCGGAGGTGGTGTCATATGCCGAAGTGCTGCGCCAACAGCTGAGCCATCTCAGTCATGTCTACAATGACCTCATCCCTCTCATGCTCTGCTTGCACGACACGTGCTTTCATGGCGAACAGTTGTTGCCGCAGGTCGGCAATCTCGGCTTCTGGGGAGCGATTCTCCCTCTCGAGATTCACTGGTGGGACGTGGTGACCCTGTGGCACTTCGCTAACAGGAGATGTGTTGTGATCCACGTCCGGGGCCTGATCCTCCTCCATGTCATCGTCGGTCTCCTCGAACTCGTAGTCGGTGTCCATGTACTCGTCAGGTTCAACGCCGTGGATTCCCTCTTGATTCCATTCTGGTTCATCTCCGAGTATCCCATGTGCCCCTAGGGCTTGGTGAAACTGAATGTCCTGATGCTCTCCCTCCATGAAGACTGGGAGAAAGTATACGAATAAGCTATCACTTTCCTACGATTCTACCGCTATTGCACAAGCTAACTAGGCGTTCTCTTTTTAGTGGTAGAAGGGTATAGTTTTAGGTTCCCTAGCTATCCCGATCTCATCAGGACGTGTGTTAGTTATACTTTGGAGAGAGTGTAGTTGATCAGGCTACATCTGCTCCTTGGTACCACTAAGAACAGTCCTGAATTTAACCGAGATACTAGTATTATTTTTGTTTGGTTCGGCGTTATGTTCCTACTCCTAATGCAAGCAAGGGTGTTTTATTTACTTGTTTTGTTCAGAGTTATGTTAGTCCCTCTTTTTGGTTTATAGTTGCATATCAATGTGTGGCTAGATATGCTAGTTCACTATAAACAAAGCTCTGATACCAACCTGTCACACCCCCGAACTAGACGGCGGAAACGTCCGGGGGCTATTGTGACTCAATTGAATACCATCACAGTGAATATACATGAAACATAACATCATACATCACCAAGCATTGGAATAATACAACTGGTAGCATTTACATCCGTTACATTGTTTCAAAATATAACATTCCAAAATACATTGTTCATTGCTACTTAAACAACCGCAAAACAATCATAGAGTACAGTCCTTTCTTCACTTATCTGTTACCTGAGAATACAAGTATTTTGAAAAACGTCAACATATGAAATGTTGGTGAGTTCATAAGTAATGTTTGAAATCCAATGTTTGTAATGTTTTGAAAAACCACCAGAAAATCCGATATTTTTTGAAAATAGAATAGCGTAAAAATATGTGAAGATCCGTGAGTATGCTTGTTTGAATTCTATAGGTGTAAGCGTAAGAGTTCTGAAATTCGACATGTAGTTCATAAGTGTACTTGTTGAAAACCCTAGGAAAACCCGACGTTTTCCTATCACTTTGCTTTACTTAGTTTGTGTGTTGTTATGTCGTTACGTTAGAGGTGTTCGTTGAGCTCCGGAGGCATTGAGTATACAGAGGGTGGTGAATTGTTGTAACGTACGTTAATGAAAACGTCCAGTTGTCAACCATACTAGCGATCCCTTAGGCGTCACTCGCACTTATTCACACAACTCAATCCTCCCAGACTTGTGTAGTCCCACGACCGAGGAGAAAAAGTGAAGGTGCGAAACCCTCGGTGTTTCCCTACGTCGTTCAAGACCATTGCAATTGCGAAGGGCCCGAAGCCCAACCCACAATCGTGAGTTCCCGACTTTACTAGCAGCACCGAAGGACCCTTGGGGACCAGCAACACGTTTGCCATTGAAAGTCCTTTTACACGCGGTCGAGTCGTATTAGACCCAACTACATGTAAGCGAGTATCCTTTGGGCCTAAAGATCATGTCATCGGGCTAGCTAGGCTCAACAAGCATGATTTGCAACTTTTGGGCCTAAGGAGTGTACGTCGACGTATTGAGTAAGTTCCACGAGAGTATAGAGTTCCGAGAGTTCGATATGTGTATTGAGCGTTGTAGTGTTAGTAGTTTTGGATTTGTTATTGATTCGAGACCGAATCAATTCATTTAACAACGATTTTTGGTATTGTTGTGTATTGTGTCGGTATTCGCGGTGCCAATATTTGATCAAGTTGCGTGTATTGAATTAACCTTGAACGTGTTCTGTTTTCAGCCCCTCATTGTTTGTAAAATTTACTTTTTCACCCCTTTAGGTAAATTAATTTCCGGTTTAGTCCTGAAACCATTTTTCTTGACATTTTAACACCAAAAATTATTGAAATTAATATTTTTCAGCATATTTTTCATTGAAAACAGTTTAAGTCCTGAAATTTCAGTTTTCTCGGTTATAACCCTCCTTTTTCGCAGTTTTTACAATTTTGGCCCCAATTGGAAATTTTTTGCAACTTTGGTCCTTTTTAAATTTGAAAAGCATTTTAAACCTTTGAAAAGTACTTGTAACACTAGTAGTCCACTGTTTTACAGAAAAACACAGTTTTGGCTCTCCAAAATAGAAAATTTCGCATAATGGGCCCTATTGGGCCGAAATTGTCATTTTTGGCCCATTAAGCTTGAAATTTATGTTTTTAATCCTCCAAAGAGTATATTTTCAGAAAACACATTATGGAAACTGTTTTGACTCATCTCACCCATCAGATTTCGAAATATTTCATTTTAGGCCCTTCAACTTTGTATTTTTAACATTTTATGTCAAAAAAATGAGTTTTTTAGCCCAAAATAAGTGTTGTCAAGCCATTTGGTTATTTTTCTTGGTATACTTTGCATGTAGTAGTATATTTTATGCTAGTATAAAATATATCTCGGTTTTTAGTAATTCATAACTAGATCTAGCATCAAAATCATACAAAACATACTTATAAGCATAGAAATCATCCAAAACATACACATAATGATGGATCTACACCTTTGCTTGTATTCTCCCCCACAAAAACTTATAAAAACCGAAAATAAGGGGGTATGAAGCTCACCTTAGGGGGTAGTTTCGGTTCTTGAAGGAAATATGGAAGAAAACTTGGTGATTTTCGACCCTAGCACCCCTTGTTGAAGATCTCGAGTTTATGGAGTTCTAAGACACAAGTTTATGATTTCATGAGAGTTAAGAAGAGATTTTTGGATATAGGAAGAAGTCTAAAGTGTGGATCCAAGTTTCAACTTACCTAGATGATGATCTTTGTGGAAGAACTCCCTTGAGTTCCTCTTAGATCTTCGAAAATTTAGAGAGAAATGGAGAGAGCACCTTGAGAGAAAAGATGAGTGAAATGTTTGTGTGTGTGTTTAGGATTCGGCCGAGAGGGGGAAAGAGGAAAGAAGAGGGTGGCTTTGACAAGATAGATGCTTGGAAGTATGAGTTGCATGCATGGATATCCATCAAATAAAAGTGAGGTGGCAATCCAAAGTCAACTCCTCCTTATTCTTGGGCTTGGGCCGAGAATGGAGAGGGAAGAAAGAATTTTTGGGCTTTTTGCCCCTAAGCCCAATATTAGAGTTAGTTTGGGTGATCTTTGGCCTTATAAGGTAAAATTGTGATTTTTATGCTTTATTAAGCTAGATTAGGTTAATTATGGATCAAATCTTTTAATTCATTTCATTCTAGGCCCAAAATGACCCAAAATGTTGAATTAAATTAATGTGGGTCCAATTAGAGCCCACTTAAGGGTTCTAAGCCCATGATAGCCAAATTGGAAGCTTATTGGTCCATAGAGTCCAATAAGGAAGTCCTAGTCCAAAATGGACCTAATCAAGAACTTCTAGGGTTTCCAATTGCTTGATGTAGTGAATTGGGGTTTAGTTTTCCATTGAGTAAGCATCATACATGCTCTTGAGTTTTTGAATTCAACATTTACTTGAGTATAGTGATTACAAGACACAAAATTTCTAGTTGTGACACCTACCCATATGATAAAGTGTTCACATAAACATATGAGGTTAACAACTAAGAGATGTTCATGCAGCTTAATTGTCTTCCAATTAATAGAAAATAGTTGTGGTTAATGCATAAGGTTCTTTAACAAACTTAATTTAATAAAATCACCAATAAACAATCAATCAAAAAAGTAATAATTAAACCATAGGAGTAACTTTGTCTTCCCAAACAGAAACAAACGAATTTAGTTCATAGTCATAGTAAAAACAAACTCAAAAACTAGTTCAACTAGGCTAGAAATGCTTAAATTCTAAGATTAAGTGGAATGTATAACCTAAATTGCCTTGATTCTTCAAAGGATCGGAGATTAGGGTTTCTTAGATCTCCAAAGGGTTCTTCAATCGCAGGTGAAACTCCCAAAAATGCCAGAAGTCTCCCCAATTCGGATAAAGGTTTGATATTTATAATTATCACAAAATAGGGTCTACCCGGCGAGTAGACTCGTGGACTTACCGAGTACACGTACAATCCGTATATTATCCGGAGTCTTGAGTTATCTTCTGTAATATTCTTGGGTACTCGCCGAGTAGCCTCACGGACTCGCCGAGTTAGTGTGCTTTTGTTCCTCATTCTTCATTCTTTGGTCTCTAATTGCTTCTCCTTGTTCCCTTTTACTTCCAAGCATGTCTTTTAGACTGAAAACAAAATTTAAACATTATTAAGTACCTTTTGTCCACATTATGCACATAATTAGCTAAAAATGAATAAAAATGTATGCTAACATATGACTAATTATCCAAATATCAAAATACCCCACGCTTGACTTTTTCTTGCCCCCAAGCAAAACTGAAATTTAACACATTAGAACAACATATGACAACTCCAATCTAACGCAACCATTATGCCAAGACCGCAACGCATGCATTTGTGTATAAAATTTTCCTAAATACCCCCTATACTCCAAATACTCACAATCCTCATAAACATTTTCCCACTCATCCCGAACAATGCTCATTTTATGCATCCCTCTGAATCCATCCGCAGAAAACCTCCAATCCTCAAGGTATTTTAGGTTGAGAAAACCCAAGCATACATAATCTAGAATTACAATTTATGATACCACATTGGAGTTCTTTGGAATTCTTCATTTCTTTAGCATTTGCTCTTTGATTTCTTCGAATTCACCACCATGTTGTTTGATTTTTGGTATCTTCAAGTTTTTGCATTTCTTGGAATTTTGATCTTTTAATCTTCACTGTAGTTGCTCCAGAATTATTCAAACTTTTCTTGCAATTCTCTCTCTTTTTTTTTAACATGTACCTCACTTTTTTCACTCAAAATCCTACATGCTTAAGCAGGGGCGCTCAACTTCAACCTTTATTGGCTAGCGATAATAATTTTCTGGGATACATTTCTGGTACACGATGCTAAACATATTGCATCCTTTAGGCTGAGCAAGGTCGTGTTTTTGTCCCATGATTTCACTAGAATAAGGGGGCCACAAATGCACTATAACGTATATAGGCTCAACTAAACATTTGGGTTTTCATGCAATCATCAACACAATTCTAACATGAAATCCTAATTACTTTTTACCAAAATTTTCTAAATTAATTCGTAACTCACATTTTTGGTATGCAAGAATTTTTTTAAAAAAATAGACCTAAATTTGGATATTAAGATTCTAAATTTACTAAGATGTAACCAACCCCCTACCCCACACTTATTTTATGAAATGTCCTCATTGCATATCATGCAAAAATAAAAATATGAAATATAGATAGAATTGGAACAAACTCCCCTGGGGTAGCAGTCGCTAGGTTGATATCTCTTCTCTTCAGCTCCATCTTCAATTGACTTTAGACATGGGAACAGCTCATCCATGTCTTGGGTGTCAAAATCGCGTGTGGTAGACATGCAAATAACTCAAAAATGTAGGACAAAGCTCCTAGAAACCTCCAGTAATGACTCTTCACGAAAAATGGACAAGTACTGCAAGAAAAGTGCCCAAAACAGCTCTGGAATTCGAAAAACATTGATCTACTCGGCGAGTATAGTCGTGTACTCGGCGAGTTTGTTGCTAACTTGTAAGTGTATCGCGTAATTACCCATGTACTCGCCGAGTAGAATTTGTGCACTCAGCGAGTAGGTGCTGTGTTGAGAAAAAAAATTTCCTGCTCGTTTTCCTCTTGATTAAGGCTCTGAATTGGAATTATTTAGTGACTCCTTCTCTAATTACTCAGCAGCAACACTCTCTATCACTGCCAATACTAACGGACTCAACCTTAATGACAAAACTTCGTACTCTTTATTGAACATTCCTCACTTCCTCACTTGGACCTTGACCCTTAAAACTTCTATATGCATCCTAACCTTCCAATCTTGAAAAATATGCAACCAAAAGTGAAAGCAATAAAAGTCCTAAAAAAATCATCCAAGTTTAACATTTTTCCAAATCACACATCACAAAAATAAATAAAAACACAAAACAAGAACTTCTTCATGCTTCTTCCTCCATGTTAGTTCCTCCAGCTCCACTTCCTCCTCCTTCATGGCCTGTCCTCATCCTTTCCTCCAATTCATAATGTAGGGATAACCGGGTCCGAGTCTCGAGGCTATATTCATTTGTTGGAAAAGATACTCAAATGATTGATTATTATAATTGACCCCTCTTCCAATATCATCTAAGTATCGCCGATACTCAACTTGATTCCACCCATCGTTCTCTTCCTCCACCAGAAGAACCAGTGGGTTTTCTCGTACCCGCTTGCTCCGTTGTCTCACCCGCCGTCCCGGCTCCTCAGGGATAACTGGCTCATCCTCATGTGGAATAGAATAAGAATCTCCAAACTTCTCCACAATCCTTGCCCTCCTAGATAATGTAGTGTTGAATAGAGGGGAAGAAATGACCGTCAGCACCCTTGCTTCTTGCAAATCCAAGATCCCATATGATTTTGCAAGCCTTGTCACAATCATTCCTCCATTGCCCCCAGTTGATAGCAGCAGCACCAGTGAAGGTGCTAGCTCTAGCGACCCTGCGGATTACCGATGGCCGGCAGGGCAAGACATAGGCTCCAATGGTGAGGATCCGGGCATTTCAGCTGACTACCGAGGAGGCACGCGCCGCACCCAATGTGGTGACGAGTATGATTCTTTCCCTCTAATTTATATATATGATGTTATGATGTTGATATGTGCTCTGTGTATATGCGTTTAGGATCGTTCCATGTGAACAGTATCCCAGTGCAGGTGTTGTTTTACTCGAGTTCCACCCGATCGTTTTTTTCTCTTGCGCTTAGCAAGAAGTTCACTGAGTCTCCGGGCATGCTGGATTGCCCTTTAGAGGTAGAGATTGCCGATGATCAGTTGGTGCGAGCATCAGCAGTGTTCATAGATTGTGTTCTGTGGCTATTTGAGAAGCGCTACTTGGTAGACTTGGTTCTCATTCCATTGCGTGTGAATAAGGTGATTATAGGTATGCATTGGCTCAACCCCAATGGAGCGGTGATAGATTACGCTCAGTAGCTGGTGCGGATCAGGACCTCAAATAGGGGAGAGTTGGTAGTTCAGGGCAAGAGGCCCCAGCGAGGGCCAGCGGTATGTTCGCCATCGAGAGCTAGGTGCTACCTTCAGCAGGGTTGCGCAGGATATGTCGCATATGTTATGGACACCCGTGAGGCGGGTAAGGCGACGTTGAGCGAGGTTTCGGTGGTACGAGATTACGCAGATGTGTTCCCAGAGGAGCCTCCTTGGATACCTCCGGAGCGACAAGTTATGTTCAAGATCGACCTAGTCCCTGGTTCGGCTCCGATAGCCAAGGCACCGTATCGGTTCGCTCCACCTGAGATGCAGGAGTTGTCTACACAGCTGCAGGAGTTGTTAGACAAAGGATTCATTAGATCAAGCAGTTCACCCTAGGGAGCCCCGATTCTGTTTGTGAAGAAGAAGGACAGCTTGCATCGAATGTGTATAGATTATCGGGAGTTAAACAATGTAACGGTGAAGAACCGTTACCCACTCCCGAGGATTGATGACCTCTTTCACCAGCTTTACGAAGCATCTTGGTTCTCCAAGATCGACCTACGTTCAGGATACCATCAGATGAGGGTAAGGGAGGAGGATGTGCAGAAGACCGCGTTTCGGACGCGTTATGGCCATTACGAGTTTGTGGTGATGCCCTTCGGGCTCACCAATGCTCTTGTCGCGTTCATGGACCTTGTGAACCGTGTGTGTAGACTGATGTTAGACCAGTCTATGATAGTGTTTATTGATGACATCTTGGTTTACTCCAAGATGCAGGAGGAGCACGAAGATCATCTGCGAGAAGTTACGGAGACTTTGAGGAGGAGAACTTGAATGCTAAGTTCTCCAAGTGTGAGTTCTGGTTGCGCGGGGTGCAGTTCCTCAGGCATCTCGTCAACCAGAACGGAATCTCAGTGGACCCGGCCAAGGTAGAGCCATGATGAGATGGTAAATTCCGAAGTCTACATCTGAGATTCGGAGTTTCTTGGGATTAGCGGGCTACTATCAGATATTCATTCAGGATTTTTCCAAGATAGTCATACCCCTAACGCGGCTGACGAAGAAAGCCGTGGTCTTTCGATGGGGGCCTTAGCAGCAGGCAACGTTTGAGACTTTGAGATAGAGAATGTGCGAAGCGCCAATCTTAGCCCTGGCAGAGGGCATAGAGGATCTTGTTGTATATTGTGACGCGTCCATCTTAGGGTTGGGCACGGTGTTGATGCAGAGAGGGCATGTCATTGCTTACGCTTCAAGGCAGCTAAAGCCTCACGAGGCGAACTACTCGACACACGATTTAGAGTTCAGGGCGGTTGTCTTCGCCCTCAAGATTTGGCGGCATTACCTTTATGGAGTCCGGTGTACCATTTACATGGACCATAAGAGTTTTAGATACCTCATGGACCAACCGAATCTGAACATGAGGCAGCGACGGCGGTTGGACGTGGTAAAGGATTATGACTGCGAGATCCTTCATCACCCAGGGAAGGCCAATGTGGTGGCCGATGCGCTTAGCCGCAAGGCAGCACCGATCAAGGATGTGTGTATGAGGATGACGGTGGTGACCCCACTGTTAGAACAGATACGGGAGGCTCAGAAGGAGGCTATGAAGGAGGAGCATCAGAAGAACGAGCGTATAATGGGTCAGGTTTCCTCCTTCGATTATGATAGCTAAGGATTATTGACACTACACCGTAGGGTGTGGGTACCGTCTCACAGGGGTGTGCGTCAAATTTTGCTGGAGGAAGCGCACAAATCCCAATGCTCCATTCATCCCGGGTCGACGAAGATGTATAGAGATCTTCTTCTAGACTATTGGTGGCCTTGCATGAAGCGGGATGTGGCATGATACATAGAACGATGCTTGATGTGCAGGAAGGTCAAGGCTGAGCATCAGAGACCACACGGAAAGATGCAGCCGTTGGATATCCCGCTACGGAAATGGGAAGATATCACGATGAATTTTATCACCACGCTTCCCAGGACCACATGGGGAGTGGATTCTATATGGTTCATCGTGGATCGGTTGACCCAGAGTGCCCACTTTATACCGATCCAGGAGAGTATCTCGGCAGAGAAGTTGGCCGATATCTACATCCGAGAGGTGGTGGCGCGGCACGGAGTGCCAGTCTCCTTGATTTCAGATAGAGATGTACGGTTTACTTCCAGGTTTTGGAAGAAGTTCCATGATGAGCTAGGTACTCGTCTGCATTTTAGCACCACTTTTCACCCGCAGAAAGATGGTCAGAGTGAGCGGACCATCCAGACTCTGGAAGATATGTTGCGGGCGTGAGTGTTAGATTTCAGTGGTAGCTGGGATACTTATCTTCCCTTGGCCGAGTTCTCACACAACAACAGCTACCACACGAGTATTGACCATGCTCCCTTTGAGATGTTGTATGGGAGAAGGTGTAGGACCCTGATATGTTGGGGCGAAGTTGGCCAGAGGGTCATGTGGAGCACCGAAGTGGTGCACAAGACGACCGAGAGGATTCAGCATGTGCGGAGTAGGCTTCAAACTGCTCAAAGTTGGCAGAAAAGATATGCCGACAAGCGCCGATCAGACCTGGAGTTTCAGGTCGGAGATATGGTTCTCTCCTGAGGGTGTCACCATGGAATGGCATCATCCGATTCAGGAAGCAGGGGAAGTTGGGTCCCAGGTACATTGGAACCTGAGGGTTCTAGCCCGAGTGGGCAAGGTGGCATACCGGTTGGATCCGCCAGCCGAACTCAGTCATATCCACAACACCTTCCACGTCTCGCAGCTACAGAAAAACCTATTGGACGACTCAGTGGTGGTGCCTTTAGAGGATATTCAGGTTGATGACAGCCTGAATTACATTGAGCGGCCAGTAGCAATCCTCGACCGGAAGTCGAAGGATCTGACGAACAAGAGGGTGGAGCTAGTAAAGGTGCAATGGCAACACCGGAAGGGTTCGGAGTGGACTTGAGAACCGGTAGAATAGATGAGGGAGCACTATCCCGAGATTTTCCAGCAGTGAGCGGCAGACTTCGAGGATGAAGTCTAAAATAAGTTGCGGAGATTTGTAGCACCTGGTTCCTGGTATGTATATTAATCTAAGTATTTTTTCATTTTTTAACTGGAACTCGGTGAGTTGTAGGCACGACTCGCCGAGTAGAGACGAGATATTGAGCATGTTTAAGTTGGCGACTCGGCGAGTCCATATCCTGGACTCGACGAGTCTGCCAGTCTGGATGAAACCCTAATTTCAAAGGTTTGCACCCTATTTAAACATCTTTTTGTGCCTCATAACGGCCCCATTACGTCTAGAACACTCCCTCACGAAGCCCTAACCCTTCTTTTAGTAATTTGAGTGCTTTTGGTGTAATTCCTTGAAGTTTTGGAGAAAAGAAAAAGGCAGATCAAGAGGAGAGGAAGAAGATCCAGAATCTTTGTGCCATTTCAGAGCTTCTAGAGGTATTAGACTCGAAACCCTCTTTGTTCCTTCATTATTATCTCCTTAAGAGCTTAAGATAGTCATTTTAAGGCCTCTTCTAGCCTTGATCTTTGAGTAATGAGCTTATAGTGTTAAGGGACTTGAGATCTAGGCATGATTAAGCTCTAAGAGCTCGGATCTATTGCCTTTATGAGCCTAACTTGTGTATAAGTCCTAGATCTACTCTTCTAGTCCTTGTTAAACCTCTTATTTCCCTTTTGATGCATGAATACACGTAAAGTTGGAAACTTTACGTGTAAAACCTACCCTAGGAACCTAGATCTATGAATGGAATGCATTGGATTCAAGCAGAATCGAGTATATAGTAATTGCATGCATGCGACTCAGTGAGTCGTTCTTCGGACTTCGCGAGTCGAGTCGCGAGTCCCTGATTTTCCCCTTTTGAGTTACGCTGAGTGGGATCAGTGAGCTATAAGTGGACTCTGTGATTCGGAAGCCAGACTCAGTAATGGAGGGACTCAGCAAGTCAATGCCCTGACTCGGTGAGTCCAAGGCAATCTTCTTGCCTCAAAAACAAAATTGACGAGTTGTTCATACAACTCAGCGAGTCACGGACCAGAGTGTTCATTGGATGAAGATGAACTAGACGAGTTGTTGATACAACTTGGCGAGTCAAATGAAGGACTATTGGATATATGTTTAGAAGGAGAACTTGTCGAGTCAATGCCTAACTCGATGAGTAGGGATGAGAGTGAGGACAATCGACTGGATAAGGACTCGACAAGTTAGCGAGCAACCTCGACGAGTCGGGTCAATTGGAAGTTGATCTTGACTTTGACTTTTGACTTGGTCAGGGGTAAAATGTTCATTTTACCCTAAGGACAGTTACTAGTGTTTGATTGAGTGTTTCGTGGGAATTACAACCGAAGGGTTTCCGGAGCAGTAACACCAGACAGACAGTTCCCGCACAGATCAGCAGCTACTTCGAGGTGAGTTACCTTCCAGTAGCGGTGGGTCTACGGCCACAATGCCAGCCTACCAGTATAGGCTGTGTGTTAGATGATTGTCTTTTTGACATCATCTAGTTTTGCTACTACCTGATATGTTATATGTCGGCTTGATGTGTTATAGTAGTAGAGTTCGGTTGTTAGGACCGAAGGGTAGTCAGACACCCCAGATATATCTGATTGTATGTTATGTTATGATATGTGATAGTAGTAGTGGTAGGGGTGAAATAGTCCCTGAGGTTCAGTCGTTAGGATCAAAGGGTGGTCGGCACCCCAGAATGGCCGCACGGGTAGGTCGGCACCCAAGAATGGCCGTACCGAGTAAGTCGGGCACCCCAGAAACGCCTGACAAGTATGGTATGTTATATGATTGTGTTGTATGTTATATGATTGTATGGTATGTGGTATGTTGGGGGAACTCACTAAGCTTTGTGCTTACAGTTTTCAGTTTGGTTTCAGGTACCTCTTCATCAAAGAGGAAGGAGCTGGCGCGGTAGTGATACAACATACACATACACTATTTTCCGCCTGACAAGACTGTTATAGGATTTGTACTCTGATATTCAGTTGATTTTGTATTTTGGTCTTCAAACACGATATATGATTGTGAAATGATTTGATCATACAATGTTTTATTTACAAATGCTTTCCCAAATATTGATTTAAAATGAAATTTTTTGACGTGAAAATTGGGTTGTTACATGAACCCCGTGTGTAGACCGATGTTAGACCAGTCTGTGATAGTGTTTATTGATGATATCTTGGTTTACTCCAAGACGCAGGAAGAGCACAAGGAGCATCTGTGAGTGGTTCTGGAGACTTTGAAGAGGGAGAACTTGTATGCTAAGTTCTCCAAGTGTGAGTTCTAGTTGCGCGAGGTGCAGTTCCTTGGGCACCTCGTCAACCAGAACGGGATCTTAGTGGACCCGGCCAAAGTGGAGGCCGTGATGAGATGGGAGGTTCCGAAGTCTCCATCCGAGATTCAGAGTTTCCTAGGATTAGCCGGCTACTATCAGAGATTCATCCAGGATTTCTCCAAGATAGTCGTATCCCTGACCAGGCTAACAAAGAAAGTCGTGGTCTTTCATTTGGGGTCTGAGCAGAAGTCCGCATTCGACACTTTGACACAGAGATTGTGCGAGGCGCCAATCTTTTCCCTACCAGAGGGCATGGAGGATTTTTTTGTGTATTGCGATGCGTCCATCTCAGGTTTGGGCGCAGTTCTGATGCAGAGAGGGCATGTCATCGGCTACGCGTCAAGGCAGCTGAAGCCTCACGAGGCGAACTACTCGATGCATGATTTAGAGTTGGGGCTGTTGTTTTTGCCCTCAAGATTTAGCATAATTACCTCTATGGGGTTCGTTGTACTATCTACACGGACCATAAGAGTTTGAGGTACCTCATGGATCAGCCGAACCTAAACATGAGGTAGTGTCAGTGGATGGACGTTGTAAAGGATTATGATTGCGAGATCCTTTATCACCCGGGTAAGGCCAATGTGGGGGCCGACATGCTTAGCCGCGAGGCAGCGCTGATGAGGGATATCTACCTAAGGATGATGGTGGTGACTCTGTTGTTGGAGTAGATTTGGGAGTCCCAGCAGGAGGCAATGAAGGAGAAACATTGGAAGAGCAAGCAGATTGTGGGTCAGATTTCCTCCTTTGACTATGACAGTCGGGGGTTGTTGACACTACACCATAGGGTGTGGGTCCCGTATCATGGGGGTGTGTGCCAGGTATTGATGGAGGAGGTGCACAAATCTCGATTCTCCATTCACCCCGGGGCGACAAAGATGTATAAGGATCTTCGTTAGGACTATTGGTGGCCCTGCATGAAGAGGGATGTGGCATAGTACGTAGAGCGGTGCCTGACCTGTAGGAAGGTCAAGGCTGAGTATCAGAGACCTCACGGCAAGATCCAGTTATTGGATATTCCTTTGTGGAAATGGGAAGACATCACGATGCATTTTATCACTAAGCTTCCCAGGACCGTGCGGGAAGTGGATTCGATCTGGGTCATCGTCGATCGATTGACCAAGAGCGCCCATTTTATCCCGATTCAAGAGAACATCTCGGCTGAGAAGTTGGCCGACATATATATCTGGGAGTTGGTGGCATGGCATGGTGTGCTAGTTTCTATGATTTCAGACAGGGATGTGCGGTTCACTTCCAGGTTTTGGAGGAAGTTTCATGACGAGTTGGGTACTCGTCTGCATTTTAGCATCGTCTTTCACCCGCAGACAGATGGACAGAGTGAGCGGACATCCCGGACTTTGGAGGATATGTTGCGGGCGTGTGTCTTAGACTTTGTAGGTAGTTGGGATACTTACCTTCCTTTGGTTGAGTTCTCGTACAACAACAACTATCAAACGATTATTGACCGTCCTCCCTTCGAGATGTTGTACGGGAGGAAGTGCAAGACCCCGATATGTTGGGGTGAGGTTCGTCAGAGGGTTATGGGGAGTACCGAAGTGGTACTTAAGACTACGGAGAGCGTCCAGCAGGTCTGGAGCAGACTTCGGACTGCTCAGAGTCGGCAGAAAAGTTATGCCGACAAGCGCCGATCCAACTTGGAATTCCAGGTCGGGGATATGGTCCTCCTGAAGGTGTCACCTTGGAAGCGTGTCATTCGATTCAGGAAGCAGGGCAACTTGGGCCCTAGGTATATTGGACCTTTCAGGGTTGTAGCCCGGGTGGGCAAGGTGGACTCGGCGAGTTCATGAGGTGGACTCGGCGAGTCCACGCTGTTTAATGAAACCCTAATTTCCTGGGTTTGGGACCTATTTAAAGGCCCTTAGGGCCGTCATTTGCGGCTACCAAACCCCAGAGAAAATCCTAAAGGAGCTAGAGCGGTTGTGAGAGGATAGGAGCCATTTCTTGATCTTTGTGGTTGATTCTCGCAAGAAGGAGGTTTTTCCAGCTTAGAGGAGACGAAGGAGGTTGTGCATCTGTGGATTTCGACCAAGAGACTTCATCTTTGAGGTATTATATCTCCCCTTTATCTGTTTTGTGACCTTTATTGGAAGAAGATTGTGAGGATATGGCCCTATTCACTTTGATACTTCAAATCTGGACCCATAGTGGTCTATAGAGCTTATCTCAGCTTGCTTTACATTGAGATATGGAGGTGTGGAGCTAAGGATGTTACTTTTGGGGCTAAATCATCAAGTGAAGCCTCCTAGACGTCCCATGAGTGTCAAGATTCGAACTTTATGTGTTTATCAGGCTTGGGAAAGTCAGATCTACAGATTCAAGGAACAGATCTGACCTCAGGAGGCCATTTGAGTTTGTGCATGGCATGAACTCACCGAGTGCAAGGGCAGACTCGGCGAGTAGGGTTAGGGTTTCCTGTGAATCACTCAGTGAGTGGACTTGCCGAGTTGTGGGAATAAATCAATGAGTCAAGGAGGGGATTAGAGTACTAGAGTTCAAAGCGGAACTCCCCGAGTTCATCTTGAGACTCGGCGAGTTGAGTCGGGGTGGCCCCGCGATTCATGCCAGGTGTGACTCGTCGATCAAGGGGAGGAACTCGACGTGACAAGCGAGACTAAAGATTTAATGGACCCATGTAGACTCGCCGAGTCGCCCAAGTGCACTCGACGAGTCGGGTCAAAGTTTGACCGTTGACTTTCGTTGACTTTTAGGATTTGGTCAACAATGTGGCCTTTGAGTCAAAGAGGGGTAAAATGTTCTCTTTCCCTTCTGAGGGTGCCAAGAGAGGGTT
Source organism: Lactuca saligna (assembly GCF_052625555.1). Classification (NCBI taxonomy): domain Eukaryota; kingdom Viridiplantae; phylum Streptophyta; class Magnoliopsida; order Asterales; family Asteraceae; genus Lactuca; species Lactuca saligna. Next base: position 186,484,574 of record NC_136417.1, on the reverse strand, counting down.
GAGTCTACCGAGTCAGAGATTTACTAAGACATATGAGGTGAGTCTTCTCACTATACTGTACCTGGAAAGGAACCTAGGTGTGACCAGAAGGTCTGGTATGCTATGAGATATATGCATTATATGCTATGAGTTGCCTGTTTCGTATGCGCTATGTATGCATATGTATGCTATGCTTGATATGGTCCGGAAGGTATTATGATATAGGCCAGAAGGAATTATGATGTGGACCGGAAGGAATTATGATGTGGACCGGAAGGAATTATGATGTGGACCGGAAGGTCAGGGAGTTATGGACCGGAAGGTCGACACGGGTAGGACCGGAAGGTTTACCGGGTTGGGACGGAAGTCCCCTAAGACACATGGACCGGAAGGTCGTGTGGAGTATGGCTTGGAAGAGCGTATGTATGCAAGTGGTATATTGGGGAACTCACTAAGCTTCTTGCTTACAGTGTTATGTTAATGTGTTTCAGGTACTAGAGAGGTCTGTGGGAAGGCACCGGCATGACTCGTACACACACACACATAGGCGGACTGGAGATGTTTGATCTTGGGATTTGATATGTTTTGTATTATGACCATGTTACATTGGATTTTATGGTTTGTATTAAATGAAATTATGTTTTAAAGAAATGAAAAATTGTTTTGAAAATTTACATTGTTACAAAGAGAGTGGAGCTGGTAAAGGTGCAGTGGCAACACTGAAAGGGCTTGGAGTGAAATTGGGAGCCGGAGGATGAGATGATGGAGCTTTACCCAGAGCTTTTTCCAGGAACAAGCAACAGGCTTCGAGGACGAAGTCTAAAATAAGTGGGGGAGATTTGTAACACCTAGTTCGTGGTAAGTATTTTTAAATTAAGTATTTTTCATTTTGGCCTGGGACTCGGTGAGTTGGTGGCCAAACTTGTCGAGTAGAAGCGATTTGGACATGGGAGTTAAGTGGCTAACTTGGCGAGTCAGAGACCAGACTCGACAAGTCCGTGCTGTCTGGACAAAAACCCTAATATGAGGGTTTGCACCCTATATAAACACCTTAACTCAGCCTCCCTTGTCCTTAACACTCTCCCAGAGCTGCATATCGAAACCCTAGCCATTTGTGTGTGTGTGTGTGTTAAGGCCATTTTGGTGCTTTTGTTGACTTGTGAAGCTTGGAAGGAAGAAGAGGAGCTTGAGTATTCGACTTGGGGCTTGTGGATCCAGAAATCTCATTCCATCTTCAGCTTAATCTAGGTAAAATGCTCCTGCTTTGGTCTTCCATTTGGTTGTTCATCTTTAGATTGTAGATCTTGGGTGCATTTAGGGATTTCAAGCCATTTTCGACTTTAAGGAGTGTTATGTGGACTCTAGCCTTCAGATCTGGGCCTTAAGAGGGTCTCATGGCATAAATTGCCAACTTTAGGGCCATGAGAGCCCCATGCACATTGTAGGACACCTTATATGGATTTTTGAGCTAAAAACCCCATGCATGTGCATCAAGTTTGGTACTTTACATATAAAATGCACATTAGGAGGCCAAATCTATGGTTTTGGTGTGTTAGACCTCATTTAAATCGACTGTATGGAATTGGTCAAGGTTGGAATCGGAGAGTTGCTCTTGGCACTCTACGAGTCGGTGACCATTGTGCACCAAACCTCGTTTTGTGAATGGGTAAGTGTTAAGAAGGAAGTCCCTTGTGGGTTTAGATGCAAAAATGGACTTGGAAGTCTTGGGAATCGGTGAGTGGTATGAGCACACTCGGCGAGTCCATAGAAATCTCTGAGTCTTTGAAGATGGACTCGACGAGTTGTTCATACAACTCGACGAGTCATGGACTGGACAAGTTCTTAAGTTGGATATGAACTTGACGAGTTCAAGAAGGAACTCGGCGAGTTGGATGAAGATGCTCCCGATGTTATGATTGAAGGAGAACCCATCGAGTTTTTGCTAGACTCGACGATTGGAGCCGGGATTTTGTGTGGGATTAGAAAAGCATGGACTCAAGGAGTTGGTAGGCCAACTCGGCGATTCATGACTTTGACCAATGTTGACTTTGACTGAACTTGGACTGACCCTATTTAGGGTTGTATGTGATGTGTGTTGACTTGAAGGTTGTCGTGTAGGGATCAAGGAGTCGTTAGGGGTCAACTTGTGCACTGAGGATAGTTCAGACACTGGACGACATTGAGGTCAGTTACCTTCCAGTAGGGGTGGGTCTAAGGCCACAATGTCAGCCCACCAAAAAGGGGTATTCATATTAGGACTAGAGCGGCTTGATTTTGTGATGCCTTAGCCTAGGAAGGATTATGCTGCTATGTGATGCTTCAGAGCGAGTAGGTAGCAGTGAGGGGCTGATTAGAGGTCTAACGAAGGGTAGCCTATCCCAGTGAGATATAGAGTACTTGTGATCTGGGATCCAAGGAGGAGGACTTAGGGTGAATACTAATGCGGTGTAGGCGGTAGTATAAGGGCCCGTACTACTGAAGACACCGGAGCAGTGCACACTCTAAGTAAGAATCCTTTGATTACTAAGGAACAAGTAGGGTTGAGTTATCGAGCGCGAGCAACCTCGAATGAGTCTTTGATTTTGTTGTATCATATTTCAGAGACATTATGGTTGGGACATGCCACAGACCTGAAGCGAGCGGTGTGAGTGACAAGGAGCTTCATCAGATAATCCATGATGAGGTGGCTGCGGCAATCAGGGCCGATATTTCGGAGATGTTTGGGTCTATCAAGACCACACTGATTGAGACTTTTGATGAGCGGTACGCCACGGTGACTGAGGCTGTAGTCGCTGCAGCTACAGCAGCTGTGGCTGCTGCCAGGCCTCAGGGAGGTGACTCGATGTTGTTCTGGGAGTTCAGCAACACGAAGCTACCCGAGTTTGATGGGATGCAGGATCCGATCGCTGCGATGAGATGGATTGCTGATATTGAGGGATGATTCTATACGTGTTCATGTCCGGAGCATCTGAGGTTACGGTTCGCTTTGAACCAGCTTCGCTTGGGAGCGAAGGTATGGTGGAAGTTCGTGACGGCGAGCTTCACTCTTGCAGAGAGTTCAGCGGTGACCTGGTAAAGGTTCACCACCATGTTCAGAGACGAGTATGTCCCCCCGGTGGAGAGGGAACATTGGTTTAGGAGTTCGTGACCCTCAAGCAGGGTAATGATTCGGTTATTGTGGTTACCCGGAAGTTCCATGAGAGGATGATGTTCTACCCTGAGCAGGCACAAATGAGTCGGTATTTGGGCATTCTGAGGAGGGACATTCAGGAGTTTCAGTCGAACTTGACGTACCGGACATTTGCTGAGCTCCACGAAAATGCCCGAAAGAGGGAGATTGAGATGGAGACTCAGGCCAGGGAGGAGGCTGAGTCTCAGAGGATGGATCGGCTGTCAGCTCAGTCTCAGCCGGCAGCCAAGTGGACCAAGTCCGTTGATTTGAGGATTGGAGGCCAGAAGGGTCGCACTTGCGGAAAGTGCGGCAAGGGTCATGAGGGGGCCTACCGATTGGGTGCTTGCCACAACTGTGGCAAGGAGGGTCATATCACCAAGGATTTCCCCAAGGGATTTATGGTTTGCTTTCATTGCAACTAGACTGGCCATCGGAAGGTCGAGTGTCCACAGTTGCATCAGGGGTCAGCTCAGGGATCTGCACCTGCTGCTAGGGTTACCGAGGTTCCACCAGTGAAGGATGAGGCTCCGAAGGCTCATGGGAGAGCTTTCCAGTTGACTGCGGAGGAGGTCCGTGCAGCGTCCGATCTTGTGCCTGGTATGTATTATGTATTTATCTTTTTGCTAAGATATTGTGCTTATATGATGTTATGCATAGGTACTTTCCTTGTGAGTTCGGTACCTACTTTGGTGTTATTTGACTTGGGTGCGAGTCGGTCTTTTGTCTCTTTGGCATTTAGTCAGCACATTAGCATCCATTAAGAGGCGTTAAGTCGACCTCTACGAGTTTCCATAGCTGACGAGCGAGCAGTGTATGCTACGAATGTGATTCGAGGATGTATTCTTGAGATCTTCGGTGTGGAGTTCCTGATAGATCTGGTTCCAATTGTGATGGGGGACGGTTGTGTTATAGTGGACATGGATTGGTTGAGGCAAATCGTAACTGTTTTAGACTGCGAGCGTCAGTTGGTGACGATACAAGACCCTAGTGGGGGAGTACTTACGGTGTATGTGTACCACCGTAAAAATTAAAACAATTTTTCGCATTTTCAAGCACATTTTTACAAATTCATTCATTCATAAAATGTCATAGTATCATGCCTTTGTTTCACAAAATATCTCCCAAGATCAAAATACATAAAATCCCATGTGTGTGTACAAATCAAGCCGGTGCCTTCCTGTGGTCATCACTGGTACCTGAAACACATAACATGTAACACTATAAGCATAAGCTTAGTGAGTTCCCCAAAATACCATTCTAACACATAATAGCCACTCGAGGCTGTAACTGTTGGAATAGTGTCTAAGGCTATAACTATATTCGGTGGTGCATGGTCCTTTTGGGTTGCCTTCACCATAGTAACTTGAAGGATGATTTGTATAAGAGAGAGTAAATATTATAAGGAATAATATTTAGCTATTTGATTAATATAAGTCATAAATTAATTGGTATTAATTTGGTGACTTAAAGAGATTAATTAAATAAGAGGGTATAAACTGTCAATTGTTTGATAGTTAGACTTTAGACTGTAAATCCATTAAGATGGACCTTGGACGGATTCTAAGAGCTTTAGGATAGCTCAAATCGTCCATATGGTTATCTATGGAATGGATTTGGATAGCCTTAAGAGAAGATTATCCAATTAGGGTTTAGGGTGAAACCCTTAAGGAGTCTACAAGTATAAATAGACCCTATGGGTGAGGGAATTCGACACACAACCTTAAGCAAGGATACTCTGGCCGAATTCCTCCCCTCTCCACTCTCCTAAATCATCTTGCTTGCTATTGGTGTTTGTAAGCCATTAGAGGAGTGACAATTGTGACTCTAGAAGCTCCAAGACAACAAGATCAACAAGGAACTCAAAGGTATGATTCTAGATCTATTTCATCATTGTTATTTAACCTAATTAGCTATTAGAAGTCTTGGATTCAAAGCATGTTTATTAGAAAGCCTAGATCCAAGCAATAGGGTTTTGCATGCGCACATAGGAAAGTTCTTATGGCTAAAACCCAACAGTGGTATCAGAGCCTAGATTGGTTTTCTTTAAATTGTTGCTTGAATAACTGAAACAAACCTGCAAAATTCGAATTTTTGGGTTTTGAGTCACTGACTCGTCGAGTTCCAAGGTGGACTCATCGAGTAGGCCTGACTCGGCGAGTCCCCTTGTGCATTCGGCGAGTCCAGGCGTCAGGAATGGCTAGATTCGGGATTTCTTTGTGTTTATCTTATCCAAACTTTCCATAAACTAATTAGATCAATATAAATCCGATTTTTTGATAAATATAAGTGTTATCTTGATCTAGTTAAAGGTAATTATCAACTAATTAAATATTTAATTTCCTTATATGATAATTAATTAATTATTTTGATTATTTTGGTAATTATCTTCAAAGAAATCAAAGATAAATCAAATAAAGATAATTAAGATATTAATTGTTAATTAAAATTATTTGTTATTTGATCCTCCATGTTTTGAATGTGTAAAACCTACCCTAAGGTTTTGAAATTTATATTTGTGATTAAAAGTTTAATTTAGACAACTTAAATTTCAATCCCTAGATTTTAAAAGGTTTAAAAATACAACCCTATACTAATATGATATTAATAGTATAATATATATATGTATAACTAAATGCTAGTCTTACCGTTAGTAGGCCTCATTCACGAAGCCAATCTATAAGGTGGGTATAAGGTTGCGGCCTATAAAATGGCGCTTAATGGGTATACACTCACACCCACCGCTCGCTTGATTGGTGGAGGGTCGTTAGCCGAACGGGTAGGATAGGGCAACCTCATCCTCTCATTAAAAGTATAATAAGAAATACGAAGTAACTAAACCTTCTTTTAAAATTTCCCAATCTTAGTTACTTTAGGAAAAGTGAATTGATGCAATCCCATAAAATTACACTTTGCACCTTGCTAAGATGTTAGTGGAGCGTGTGTGGTTTACCGGCACACTAATTGGTTCTAAGCGAAGGTGGCAAAGGGTGATTCATTGTTCATCATAGTTCGATGGAGCGTGTGTGGTTTACCGGCACATCGAATAGGTGATCGTTACAATGAAGGCACCATGTGAATTTGCATGGTAATTCACACCCGCTTTGTGATCCTCGGCATCCCAGTCACAAACAAGAGGGGCATATCGAGATTTAAACATGCCATTGAATAGTTCAATGAATCTCATCCGAACCTAGGAATTCTCAAAACCACTTAGGACTAAAAGTTTAAGTTTTGTGATGGAGAATTAGTGAATCGTCATTCACTTACCTTCAATTTATTTTCATGTTAGATTACGGCATCCCTTTTCTAGTATGTAAATGTTATTGTTGGATCCTAGCCCTAATTTTCTTATTGGGTGATAATTAGGGATTCTTATTCTAATCAATCTTTGTCCTTTCTATAGATGTCAAACGCAAACAACGTTGCTGCTAGTTCTTTCACATTGATGAGCCTTTGCCAAAAGGTCACCTTCGATGGAACGAACTTTGGCGAATGGATAAGATACATTCGCACCATTGCTCGCTATGAGGATAAAGAGTATGTCCTCGACGAGAAGCTCGAGAAAATCAACCCCGAAGTTGCTACTCCCGCCGAAATCACCGCTTTTGAAACTCATGAGCGAGATGCAACGAAGGTACATTGCATCATGATCGCCACCATGAACTCCAAATTCCAAAAGTCCTACGAGGACATGTATCCATACGAAATGCATCAAGACTTGTTGGAGAGGTACCACCAAAACGCGAGACAAGAGCGTTATGAGATCTTCACTAACATGATTTCCGCCAAGATGGGTCATGGAGAATCTCTTACCGTGCACTTGCAAAAGATGCAAAGGTATGTCGACCGCCTTCGCAAGTTAAATGTAGACTTCGGCGAAGATTTGGCGATCGACATGGTGCTTCACTCTTTGCCTCCGATGTACAATCAATTTAGGATGACCTACCACATGAACAAAGAGGAGGTCACTCTAAGTAAACTCCAAGGTCTCTTGAGGGTTGCTGAGAGCAATTTCAAGGACAAGTCTGTTGCACCAACTCCCAATCCATCCGCTGCTCCTGTCTTGGCTATTGGTCAAGGGAAGGGAAAGAAGAGGAAAGCTTCTTCAAATAACTATCGAAAGGTGAAAGCCGGAGATGGTTCCTCTTCTAGTGGGACCAAAGTTGATCCCTCTAAGCCCTGCTCTAACCCGAAGGAGGCAGAGTGCCACCACTGCCACAAGATAGGACATTGGAAGAGAAGCTGCCCATATTACCTGGAAGCCATCAAGGAAGGAAAGATCAAGCCATCTTTCGCAGGTATATATGCAATCAAATCTAACGATTCTAATCATGCTATTTCTTGGGTTCTTGACACCGGTTGTGGTTATCACATTTGTTTTAATGTGCAGGGACTAAGAAGAAGTAGGGATGTGGAGCAAGGAAGGATCAATCTAATCATGGGGAACAGAAGATCGTCGCCTGTGACCAAGATTGGAGTGTATTCTTTAGTGCTTAAGAATAATTTAGTTTTGGATTTGAACAATTGTTGCTATTCGCCAGAAATGGCTAGAAACATCATTTCATTTCATGGTTTATATAGACAAGGATTTAGATTTTCTTTTAATAATGAGAATGGTTCTATTTTGGCTTATCTAAATGGTGTCTTTTACTTTGAAGCTATACCATGTAATGGAATATATGAAACTGTTATGATTGTTGATAACTTAGGAAATGATGTTTTGAATATTGATTCTTCCACTAGTATGGATAAAGCATCCTTGTGGCATTGTCGTCTTGGACATGTCAACAAGAAACGCATAGCCCAACTCCAAAAGGATGGAGTGTTGGAGTCATTCGACCTTAGGGAAGATGACACATGCGAGTCTTGTTTACTTGGAAAGATGACACATGCGAGTCTTGTGTACTTGTGAAAGGGGTGAGGGACTATTAGACCTAATACATACCGATGTATGTGGACCTTTTAGATCAACCACGAAGGATGGGAACCGCTTCTATGTGACTTTTACCGATGATTATAGTAGATATGGGTATATCTATTTAATCAAGAAAAAGTCAGAAACCTTTGAAAAGTTCAAAGAGTTCAAGAATGAAGTGGAGAATCAATTGGGCAGGAAAATCAAGATGCTTCGATCCGATCGAGGAGGAGAGTACCTAAGTCTTGAATTCCATGATTATCTCAAGGAGTGTGGAATAGTTTCGCAATTGACGCCTCCTAGGACACCGCAGTTGAATGGTGTGGCAGAAAGGCGTAATCGAACCTTATTGGATATGGTTCGCTCTATGATGAGTCGTGCTTCACTACCTATCTTCTTTTGGGGGTATGCCTTAGAGACTGCCGCCCATATCCTTAACCGAGTCCCTACTAAGAAGGTTGCCAAAACACCTCACGAGATGTGGACGGGGAAAGCTCCCTCGTTGGCACATATCAAGGTTGCGAGGCTTTCGTAAGACGAGATACTCACGACAAGCTTGAACCTCGAAGTGAGCGATGTATTTTCATCGGCTACCCGCAAACTTCCTTTGGATATCTCTTCTATAGACCGAAAGATAATGTTATCTTTGTTGCGAGGAGAGGAGTTTTCCGAGAGCGAGAACTCATAAGCCAAGGAGACAGTGGGAGGCAAATCGAACTTGAAGAGATTCAAGAGTCGATAGATGAAGGAACCTCTACCGCTGGAATTCAACCCGAGGAGGAAACTCCGGTTGAACCGATTGACGAATCCTTACCTCTTAGACGTTCCGATAGAGTTAGAGTTCATCCCCAGTTTTATGGTTTTCATATTACTATCGAAGGGGACACGTATATTAGTGATGGTACACTAGTAAATATTGATGAACCTAATAGCTATAAGGAAGCCATGGCAGGCCCGGAGTCTGCAAAATGGAAAGAGGTGATGGATAGCGAGATCCAATCCATGTACGATAACCAAGTTTGGAATTTGGTTGATTACGTGCCCAAACGTAAGACCGTAGGGTGCAAGTGGATCTTCAAGAAGAAGACCGACGTGGATGGGAACGTACACACATATAAGGCGCGATTGGTTGCGAAGGGCTTTACTCAAACTCCCGGAGTTGACTATGATGAGACCTTCTCACCAGTTGCGAAGATTAAATCTATTAGAGTGATCCTAGCAATTGCCGCATTTCATAATTATGAGATTTGGCAAATGGATGTCAAGACCGCTTTCCTTAACGAAAAGTTGGCTGAGGATGTTTACATGGCTCAGCCAGAGGGGTTTGTGGATCCGAAGCATCCGAATAGAGTGTGTAAGCTTGAGAAGTCCATTTATGGACTTAAGCAAGCGTCTCGCAGATGGAATCTTTGCTTCGATGAGAAAGTCAAAGAGTTTGGATTTGTACGAAGCGAAGACGAATCTTGTGTATATGTCAAAGCCAGTGGGAGTATAGTAAGCTTCCTCGTTCTATATGTCGATGACATATTACTCATAGGAAACGACATCCCAACTCTGTAGGAGGTTAAGTCCTGGATCGGGAAGTGCTTCGCTATGAAGGACCTCGGAGAGGCTTCTTACATTTTGGGAATAAGGATAGTAAGAGAAAGAAGTAAGAGACTAATTGGACTTAGTCAGAATACTTACTTGGAGAAGGTACTAAAACGTTTTAGTATGGAAAACTCAAAGAAGGGAGAACTACCGATACAAGGAAATGCCAAGTTGAGTAAGACTCAAAGTCTGAGTACCGAAGCTGAGATAGCAGAAATGAGCCGAGTACCATACGCTTCCGCAGTTGGCTCAATCATGTACGCTATGACTTGTACTCGCCCTGATGTAGCCTTCGCTTTGAGCATGGTTAGCAGATATCAAGGGAACCCTGGCAAAGCACATTGGATTGCGGTGAAGAACATCCTTAAGTACCTTCGGAGGACGAAAGAATGGTTCTTAGTCCTTGGAGGGAGTGATGACTTAAAGGTGCGAGGGTATAGTGACGCCAGCTTTCAGACTGACAGGGACAACTATCGTTCGCAGTTGGGCTGGGTTTTTACCCTAAATGGAGGAGCAGTAACATGGAAAAGTTCCAAGCAGGAAACCGTAGCTGATTCAACGTGCGAATCAGAGTACATCGCAGCGAGCGAAGCGTCGAAGGAGGCAATATGGCTGAAGAACTTCATCGGTGATCTTGGAGTTGTGCCGGCCATAAAGGAGCCCATGGAGATTTTCTGTGATAACGAAGGTGCGGTTGCCTTGACCAAGGAACCGAGGGATCATGGTAGATCTCGACATATCGACAGAAAATAATCCAGCAGATCCGCTTACGAAGAAGGACATCGTGTAGAAGAAGGACAACTCGTAGTGAAGAGGATATCATCAGAAGATAATCCAGCAGATCCGCTTACGAAGGGACTGAGTAGGGTTAAGCACTTGCAGCATGCTAGGAGTATTGGGCTGAAGGATGATATTAGTATAGATTAGATAGTATTAGAAACGTATAATAGATAAATGTAATTAACATTTGATGATTAAATAAAGGAGTTTTATTTATGAGTAAAATTACTGTCACATGTTAATTGTTTAACTATTGTTTCACTTTGCATGTTTTGACTTCCAGAATAATTGAGTTTATTAGGAATAATCGAATTATTCAAATGGTCCACAATCGTTCATATGTTGGGAGTAGATATGAATGAAGATTGTTATGAATTGGTGTGTACAATGTCTAAATGGTGTTAGACATAGCAAGGGTTGCTGCAACGTTCATGAGTGCTTATGAACTGGTTTTGAGCATTGGAATAAACCCGCGCTTGCTGGAATCACCTTATGGAATACGATATAAAAGGTGATCGCAAGACGATAATATCATATGGTCTTAAAACCTAGATATATGGTTTATTATTTGTTAATTGATTGTGCATTGATAATGCGAAAACGCATCAGTAACTTGATGTTATAAAACGCATTGTTGTGTATAGTTGGTTAATGAATAAGTAAATGCATATAAGTTGAAGTTTATCTGTAAATTTTATCCTAAGAGGATAGAAGAGATATCTTGGCCACTCGATGATTTGATTTGACTTATGTGCTGGGCCCGGTCAGAACTGAATTGATGTGTTCGATTAAGTTCTATGTCAAATAAATCGAAGACCGAGAAATCTAAATGCTGGACTAACCATTCCATAGGATTGTCAGCATGATATCTAACAGAGGACTGTACGATCCCTTATCTAAAGGACAAGATTGATTAGATCAGAGTTGACAGCGTCTTTGAGAGCTACGATTGCAAACCGTATTGTACTTGTATAGTTACTAGACTTATCCAAGTGGGAGACTGTTGGAATAGTGTCTAAGGCTATAACTATATTCGGTGGTGCATGGTCCTTTTGGGTTGCCTTCACCATAGTAACTTGAAGGATGATTTGTATAAGAGAGAGTAAATATTATAAGGAATAATATTTGGCTATTTGATTAATATAAGTCATAAATTAATTGGTATTAATTTGGTGACTTAAAGAGATTAATTAAATAAGAGGGTATAAACTGTCAATTGTTTTATAGTTAGACTTTAGACTGTAAATCCATTAAGATGGACCTTGGACGGATTCTAAGAGCTTTAGGATAGCTCAAATCGTCCATATGGTTATCTATGGAATGGATTTGGATAGCCTTAAGAGAAGATTATCCAATTAGGGTTTAGGGTGAAACCCTTAAGGAGTCTACAAGTATAAATAGACCCTATGGGTGAGGGAATTCGACACACAACCTTAAGCAAGGATACTCTGGCCGAATTCCTCCCCTCTCCACTCTCCTAAATCATTTTGCTTGCTATTGGTGTTTGTAAGCCATTAGAGGAGTGACAATTGTGACTCTAGAAGCTCCAAGACAACAAGATCAACAAGGAACTCAAAGGTATGATTCTAGATCTATTTCATCATTGTTATTTAACCTAATTAGCTATTAGAAGTCTTGGATTCAAAGCATGTTTATTAGAAAGCCTAGATCCAAGCAATAGGGTTTTGCATGCGCACATAGGAAAGTTCTTATGGCTAAAACCCAACAGTAACTCTGTCGACCCTCTGGTTAATGTGTCTCAGTGGGGCCCTCCAGCCCCAAATCTCTGTGGGTGCTCTGGCCCTAACTCTATGGACCCAAAGGTCTTAACTCTGAGAACTCTAAATCACATATCACAATAAATCTCAACACATAAATAGCATACAAATACACTGGCACATAATTCTAAGAATACCACATATAACATATATTAGCCACTCAAGGCTATAACTCTGTGGGCCCTTGGGCCCTAACTCTACAGACCCTCTAGTCCTATCTCTGTGGACCTTCCAGTCCTAACTCTGATATACACACAGCATAAATCAATAGAAATAATGCAGTGCCACACATCCATTAGATAGCATATAATATCTCTATCACATAACTCTGTTACCACTCTAGGTAAAGTATAGTGAGAAGACTCACCTCAGGCGTCTCGGTAAATCTCTGACTCGATGGAAAATATTGCCTAGCCTCCGCTTATTCACATAAATAAATACTCTTATAAATATAACTCTCGAGACTAGACTCAACCTGCCATTGGCACCCTCAGAAGGGTAAAAGACTATTTTACCGCCCTCTTGTCACAAGGAATCCATAGATGACCAAACCCTAAAAGTCAACAAAAGTCAACGGTCACACTTTGACCCTACTCGCCGAGTGCACCCTGGTGACTCGACGAGTTCCCACGTGTCCTCTAACTCTTGTCCCGCTTGACACGCCGAGTCCCTCCCTATGCTCGACGAGTCATACCAGCCATGAATCGCGGCGCCACCCCGACTCAACTCGCCGAGTATCAAGAACAACTCGGCAAGTACCCTCCTGACTCACTGAGTCATCCCCCAACTCGGCAAGTCTAATCACTGAGCAATTTACGTGAAACCCTAACCCTACTCGCGGAGTCTCAAGAACAACTCGGCGAGTTCATGCCATGCACAAACTCTACTGACCTCCTGAGGTCAGATCTGTTTCCCCAAACCATAGATCTGGCCTCCCCAAGCATGAATGTCACGTAAAGTTCGAAACTTGATGCTTGTATAACCACAACAAGGCATTAAAAGGAGATTTAGTCCAAAAAATGGCAACCTAAGTCCAATAACCCCAAACTGATCCATAAAGCTCCAAGGGTTAAGGTATCTGGACCTCTTTGAGTCCGGTTCCAAGGCACAAACTCGAAGAGGGACCATTTGCTCCACATAATTGATGGGTTTTAGCCATAAGAACTTTCCTATGTGCGCATGCAAAACCCTAATGCTTGGATCTAGGCTTTCTAATAAACATGCTTTTGAATCCAAGACTTCTAATGGCTAATTAGGTTAAACAACAATATTAAAACAGATCTAGAATCATACCTTTGAATCCCTTGTTGATCTTGTTTGTCTTGGAGCTTCTAGAGTCACAATTGTCACTCCTCTAATGGCTTACAAACACCAATAGCAAGTAAGATGATTTAGGAGAGAGGAGAGGGGATGAATTCGACCAGAGGTTCCTTGCTTAAGGTTGTGTGTCGAATTCCCTCACCCATAGGGGCTATTTATACTATTAGACTCCTTAAGGGCTTCACCCTAAACCCTAATTGGATAATCTTCTCTTAAGGCTATCCAAATCCATTCCATAGATAACCCTATGGACGATTTTGAGCTATCCTAAAGCTCTTAGAATCCATCCAAGGTGTATCCTAATGGATTTATAGTCTAAAGTCTAACTATCAAACAATTGACAGTTTATACCCTCTTATTTAATTAATCTCTTTAAGTCACCAAATTAATACCAATTAATTTATGACTTATATTAATCAAATAGCTAAATATTATTCCTTATAATATTTACTCTCTCTTAATAAATCATCCTTCAAGTTGCTATGGTGAAGGCAACCCAAAAGGACCATGCACAACCAAATATAGTTATAGCCTTAGACACTATTCCAACAATAATCACTCTCCAAAGGGGTTAGAAAACCCTAACTCTAATGATCAACACCAAAATTGAAGGAGGTTCGAACAATTACCTCAAAATGAAGTCTCTGAACTCTGGAACTGCTTGAATCGCACCTCCTCTTTGGTCATGTCACCTTCTTGTTGCTAAACCAAAGGTACAAGGATCAAAAAGTGACTTCTTCTCCCTCACAGCGATTTGGCTCACTTAGGGTTCTCTCAAGGGACTGGTAGCCGCAATGGGAGGCTGTAAGTGCCCTTAAATAGGCTCACAACCCGGGGAATTAGGGTTTCATTAAACATCGTGGACTCGCCGAGTCCACTAATGGACACGGCGAGTCCGGACGTAAACCCGGATGAACATCCGCGACCCTACTCGGAGAGTCTTGGCTCCAACTCGCCGAGTTCCTCCACAAACTCCAAAATAATTAAATAAAATAATATATCTGGGAAATCAGGATGTTCCAGTATGGCGAGAGAACCCGATGTGGGTCAGCATTTTGCTCGGCTGCCAGGGTGAGGCAGAGTTTGCAGTAGGGCTGCAGTGGATTCGTAGCCTATGTGATGGACACGCGATTGGTTGCTGGGAGGCCAGGTTCAATTAATGAGGTTCTGATAGTGTGCGAGTTCCTGGCTGTTTTTCCTGAGGAATTTTCGGGTGTGCCTCCCGATAGGCAAGTGGAGTTCCGTATCGATTTGCTTCCGGGAGCAGCACCTATCGCCTCACGCCGCCAGAGATGCAGGAGTTATCCTTGCAACTTCAGGAGCTGCTGGGGAAGGGGCTTATTCGACCAAGTTGCTCGCCTTGGGGAGCACCAATTCTTTTTGTCAAGAAAAAAGATGGTTCACACCGGATGTGCATTGATTACCAGGAGTTGAACAAGTTTACGGTCAAGAACTGTTATTCGTTGCCGAGGATCGATGATTTGTTCGATCAGTTGCGAGGGGCATCTTGGTTCTCTAAGATAGACTTGAGGTTGGGTTATCATCAGATGAGGGTTCAGGATAAAGATATCCAGAAGATAGCGTTCAGAACTCGTTATAGGCATTAGGAGTTCGTGGTGATGCCTTTTGGGCTCACCAAAGCACCAGCTGCGTTCATGGATCTCATGAACAGAGTGTGCAGACCGATGCTGGATCGGTCAGTGATCGTATTCATTGATGATATTTTGGTGAATTCGAGGTCTAGAGAACAACATGAGGAGCATTTTAGGGAGATCCTCGGAGTTCTGAGATCGAAGAGGCTTTATGCCGAATTCTCCAAGTATGAGTTCTGGTTATGAGAGGTCCAGTTCTTGGGACATCTCGTCAACCAGAATGGGATATTGGTCGATCCGGCCAAGATTGAGGCAGTCATGCGGTGGGAGGTGCCGAGATCGCCCACCGAGATCAGGAGCTTTCTAGGATTGGCCAGCTATTATCAGAGATTTATTAAGGATTTCTCCAAGATCGTCTTGCCACTCACGAAGTTGACCCAGAAGGGTGTCGCTTTTTCCCGGGGTCCGGAGTAGCAGACCTCATTTGAGACACTTCGCCAGAAGATGTGCGAAGCCCCGGTGCTCGTACTTTCGGAAGGGATGGACGATTTTCTGGTGTACTGTGATGCATCGATATTCGGGTTGGGAGTAGTGCTTATGCAGAGGGGGCATGTGATAGCATATGCATTGAGGCAACTAAAGCTTCATGAGTCGAGGTATGCCACCCACGACCTAGAGCTAGGGGCTGTGGTGTTCACCCTCAAGATCTGGCGTCACTATCTGTATGGGGTTCGGTGCCATATACACGGACCACAAGAGTTTGAAGTACTTGATGGATCAGCCCAACTTGAATATGCGCCAGAGGAGATGGTTGGATGTGGTAAAGGATTATGATTGTGAGATCGTGTACCACCCGAGCAAGGCTAAAGTTGTAGCCGATGCCTTGAGCCGTAGGGCGGACAGCGCCCTAATACGAGATGTTTGTATGAGGTTGACAGTGATGACTCCGGTGTTGGACACCATTTGAGGGGCCCAAGCGGAGGCCATGAGATCGGAGAACCGCAAAAGGGAGTGGGTGATCGGGTAGGTATCGGAGTTCGTTACCGATAATCGAGGACTTATGACATTTCAGGGTCGGATATGGGTACCGTTTGTGGGCGGGATGCGTACCATTTTGATGGAAGAGGCTCATCGATTGAAGTTATCGATCTATCCCGGGGCCACTAAGATGTATTTAGACATGAAGAGGGAGTATTGGTGGCCCTATATGAAGAGAGATGTCACATGGTTTGTAGAGAGATGGATAACCTATCGTAGGGTTAAGGCCGAGCACTAGCATCCACATGGTAAGCTGCAGCCGTTAGAGATTCCCGAGAAGAAATGGGAAAGATCACCATGGATTTCATCACCAAATTGCCTAGGACTGCGAGAGGTGTCAATGCAATTTGGGTGATTGTGGACAGGTTGACGAAGAGCGCTCATTTCCTTGCTATCAGTGAGAGGTCTTCCGCGGAGAGGTTGGCAGAGATATACGTAAGGGAGGTGGTATCGCGGCATGGGGTGCAAATCTCGATTGTCTCAGATCGAGATGAGCGTTTCACTTCCAGATTCTGGAAGAAATTTCATGGGGAATTAGGTACGAGGCTGCATTTTAGTACCACATACCACCCACAGACTGACGGGAAGAGTGAGTGGATGATTCAGACGCTCGAGGACATGCTCTGAGCATGTGTGTTGGATTTCGGCGGGAGTTGGGACACGTACTTGCCCTTGGCAAAGTTTTCCTACAACAACAGCCATCATTCGAGCATTGGTATGCCACCCTTTGAGTTGTTGTATGGGAGGAGGTATCGGACCTCCATTTGTTGGGGAGAGGTAGGGAAGCATGTGATGGGTAATACAGAGATCGTGCTTCAGAAGACAGAGAAAATACAGCATGATAGACAGAGGTTGTTGACCGCTCAGAGTTGCCAAAAGAGTTATGCGGACAGGCGCCGGTCTCTCCTTGGAAAGGAGTGATCCGATTCAGGAAGAGGGGCAAGCTGGGGCCCCGATATATTGTTCCTTTCAGGGGGATCGTAAGAGTAAGAAGGGTAGCCTACCGGTTGGATCCAACCGCGGAGTTGGGTCAGATTCATGACACCTTCCACGTGTCGCAGTTGAGAAAGTGTATAGCCGACGAGTCGGCAGTGGTGCCATTAGAGGATATTCACGTGGATGCGAGCCTGAACTATGTTGAGAGACCGGTGGCGATCAGGGATCGGAAGATCAAGGTTCTGAGGAACAACGAGGTGCCTCTGGTGCAGGTCCAGTGGTAGCATCGGAAAGGGTCAGAGATCACTTGGGAGCCGGAGCGAGAGATGCGGGAGCAGCATCCCGAATTGTTTGCAGAGTAAGACTTTGAGGACGAAGTCTGATTCTAGTGGGGGAGAATTGTAACATCCGGATTCCCAGGTATATTATTTTATTCTTTTATTTTTGGAGGTTGTGAGGGGACTCGATGAGTTGGTGTTTAGACTCACCGAGTAGGGTCGCGGATTCTTATCCGGGTTCATGGTTGGACTCGGCGAGTTCATGAGGTGGACTCGGCGAGTCCATGCTGTTTAATGAAACCCTAATCTCCTGGGTTTGGGACCTATTTAAAGGCCCTTAGGGCCGTCATTTGCGGCTACCAAACCCCATAGAGAAACCCTAAAGGAGCTAGAGCGGTTGTGAGAGGATAGGAGCCATTTCTTGATCTTCGTGGTTGATTCTTGAAAGAAGGAGGTGTTTCCAGCTTAGAGGAGACCAAGGAGGTTGTGCATCTATGGATTTCGAGCAAGAGACTTCATCTTTGAGGTATTATATCGCCCCTTTATCTGTTTTGTGGAAGGAATCCATAGATGTAGTGTTTTATGACCTTTATTGGAAGAAGATTGTGAGGATATGGCCCTATTCACTTTGATACTTCAGATCTGGACCCATAGTGGTCTATAGAGCTTATCTCAGCTTGCTTTATGTTGAGATATGGAGGTGTTGAGCTAAGGATGTTACTTTTGGGGCTAAATCATCAATTAAAGCCTCCTAGACGTCCCATGAGTGTCAATATTCGAACATTACGTGTTTATCAGGCTTGGAAAGGTCATATCTATGGATTTAAGGAACAGACCTGACCTTAGGAGGCCATTTGAGTTTGTGCATGGCATGAACTCACCAAATGCAAGGGCAGACTCGGCGAGTAGGGTTAGGGTTTCCCGTGAATCACTCAGTGAGTGGACTTGCCAAGTTGGGGGAACAACTCAGTGAGTCAGGGGGGATTAGAGGACTGGAGTTCAAAGCGGAACTCACCAAGTTGATCTTTAGACTCAGCGAGTTGATTCAGGGTGGCCCCACGATTCATGCCAGGTGTGACTCGTCGAGCAAGGGGAGGAACTCGACGTGCCAAGCGAGACTAAAGAGTTAATGGACCCGTGTAGACTCGTTGAGTCGCCCAAGTGCACTCGACGAGTCGGGTCAAAGTTTGATTGTTGACTTTCATTGACTTTTAGGATTTGGTCAACAATGTGGCCTTTGAGTCAAAGAGGGGTAAAATGGTCTCTTGCCCTTCTGAGGGTGCCAAGAGAGGGTTGAGTCTAGTCCCGAGAGATATATTTATGAGAATATTTACTTTATGTGATTAGGCGGAGGCTAGATTGTATTTCTACCAAGTCAAAGATTACCGAGACATCTGAGGTGAGTCTTCTCACTATACTGCACCTGGAAGGGTATCTAGGTGTGACCGGAAGGTCTGGTATGCTATGAGATATATGCATTGTATGCTATGAGTTTCCTGTTTCGTATGCGCTATGTATGCGATATGTATGCTATGCTTGATATGGTCCCGAAGGCATTATGATATAGGTCGGAAAGCATTATGATGTGGACCGGAAGGTCGACACGGGTAGGACCGGAAGGTTTACCGAGTTGGGACGGAAGTCGCCTAAGACACATGGACCGGAAGGTCATGTGGAGTATGGCCTGGAAGGGCGTCTGTATGTAAGTGGTATATTGGGGAACTCACTAAGCTTCTTGCTTACAGTGTTATGTGTAATGTGTTTCAGGTACTTGTGAGGACCGTGGGAAGGTGCCGACATGACTCGTACACACACACACATACATAGGCGGACTGGAGATGTTTGATCTTGGGATTTGATATGTTTTGTATTATGACCATGTTACATTGGATTTTATGGTTTGTCTTAAATGAAATTATGTTTTAAAGAAATGAAAAATTGTTTTGAAAATTTACGTTGTTACAAAGAGAGTGGAGTTGGTAAAGGTGCAGTGGCAGCACTGAAAGGGCTTGGAGTGGACTTCGGAGCCGGAGGATGAGATGATGGAGCTTTACCCATAGCTTTTTCCAGGAACAAGCAGCAGGCTTCGAGGACGAAGTCTAAAATAAGTGGGTTAGATTTGTAACACCTGGTTCCTGGTAAGTATTTTTAAATTAATTATTTTGCATTTTGGCCTGGGACTCGGTGAGTTGGTGGCCAAACTCGTCGAGTAGAAGCGGTTTGGACACAGGAGTTAAGTGGCTGACTCGGCGAGTCAGAGACCGGACTCGACGAGTCCGTGCTGTCTGGACAAAAACCCTAATATGAGGGTTTTCACCCTATATAAACACCTTAACTCAGCCTCCCTTGTCCCTAACACTCTCCTAGAGTTGCATATCGAAACCCTAGTTGTTTGTGTGTGTGTGTGTTAAGGCCATTTTGGTGCTTTTGTTGACTTGTGAAGTGATATGTGTATTTTTATATATATTTTTATACATTATATCTTAATATTTTAGCCTTTATTATTCTCTTTTAGAACTTAAAAGTACTTATAATGCTTTGAATTATGATTTGCAGTTATTGGTTGTCGATAGAGCACAAAAGAAAATACTGGAGCGGAATTAGGGCTTACAAGCTAAAAGAAGGAAAAAATGTTGGAAGAGTCAATTACGCCTCGCGTAATTGACATGTACGCTTAGCGTAATGTTACGCCCAACGTAATCTATAAGTACGCCCAACGTAACTGCTTGCATCCGGATAACCTCTTCGCGACAAGTTTTTAAGTACGCCCAGCGTAATCCAACTTACGCCTAGCGTACGTAAGTCGGTTCCAAGGGTTATAAAAAGCGATTATCAGCTAACCAGAGAGGGGGATTCGATTTCTAACCTAATTTAGTCGATAATTAACTTCTGTTAAGCCGTTTTGCGGGTCTAGAAGGCGGCCGTAAGGCCGTTAAGCTAACGGGAGCGGAGATCGGAAGGATTAGAGAGCGGATACGTGTCAGTAATCATATGGGTTGTTAACGTGACCACGTTTAGCATTCCATTGTGATACTATTATGTGTTTAGCTTCTGATTTAGGTGTAAAAACCTTTTACTTTGTGTTTATAATTGAATGAAACCTTGATTATTGGACTAATTGCTAAATTGAATTGTTTGTTTATGTTTAATTTATCTTGCCAAGCTTGTTAAAAGATCCTTCTGTGTTAATGATAATTATTTGCTGTTAATTGTCAAGTAAATTAAGTTGTATGAATATCTGCTTGATTACTTGTGTCTTATGACTTTGATGACCATCAAGATTATAAGTCTAGAAATAGCGAATGCGAAACTAGGATTAACTTGGAAATAGGTAAGTTAATGTGTGAGCCTTGCTTGATGACCATTAACAAGAGGTTAATTTAACGACCAATTTGATTAACTATCATTACAAGTCTTGCTTGATACGAACTGAACACTAGGAAACATGTTAGTTTAATCAACTGATAACTGTTTGAATTGACTTGTTTACTAAAGGATTAGTTATAGTGAACATGAATCTAATCATTTTAGGAATCGGTGAACATGAATAAATGAATTTGTGTATGCAATTGTCTATGCTTTTAAGGTGTAATTTATCTGAACCAAAGTACCTGAAGAGATTTGCTTTCCTGTTAGTTTATCGAGATTTGTTAATTAATTGTTCGTTTGGGATTCAATAACCATTTCTTTATTCCTTTCGTGTGTCCTATAACCTATAATCAAATATTTTAAATTAATTCATCACTGTTCCCTATGATCGACACCCGACTTACCTAAGCTATACTGTAATCTGACTAGGTACACTGCCTATAAGTGCATAGTTAGTCTACGTTTGTTAGGTTGTAAATATTAACATTACTGGGTACTTCCGTGCACATCATGAAGCTTGGAAGGAAGAAGAGGAGCTTGAGTATTCGAATTGGGGCTTGTGGATCCAGAAATCTCATTCCATCTTCAGCTTAATCTAGGTAAAATGCTCCTGCTTTGGTCTTCCATTTGGTTGTTCATCTTTAGTTTGTAGATCTTGGGTGCATTTAGGGCTTTCAGGCCATTTTCGGATTTAAGGAGTGTTATGTGGACTCTAGCCTTCAGATCTGGGCCTTAAGAGGGATCTCATGGCATAAAGTGCCAACTTTAAAGACATGAGAGCCCCATGCACATTGTAGGATACTTTATATGGATTTTTGAGCTAAAAACCCCATGCATGTGCATCAAGTTTGGCACTTTACGTATAAAATGGACATTAGGAGGCCAGATCTATGGTTTTTGGTGTTTTAGACCTCATTTAAATCGACTGTATGAAATTGGTCAAGGTTGGACTTGGCGAGTTGCACTTGGCACTCAACGAGTCGGTGACCATTGTGCACCAAACCCCTTTCTATGAATGGGTAAGTGTTAGGAAGGAAGTCCCTTGTGGGTTTAGACGCAAAAAGGGACCTGGAAGTCATGGGATTCGCGCGAGTGGTATGAGCACACTCGGCGAGTCCATAGCAATCTCCCAATCTTTGAAGATGGACTTGACGAGTTGTTTATACAACTCGGCAAGTCATAGACTGGACAAGTTCTTAAGTTGGAGATGAACTCGATGAGTTCAAGAAGGAACTCGACGAGTCGGATGAAGATGGTCCCGATGTTATGATTGATGGAGAACCCCTCGAGTTTTTGCTAGACTTGACGAGTGGAGCCGGGTTTTTGTGTGGGATTAGAAAAGCATGGACTCGAGGAGTTGGTAGGCCAACTCAGCGAGTCATGACTTTGACAAATGTTGACTTTGATTGAACTTGGGCTGACCTTGTTTAGGGTTGTATGTGATGTGTGTTGACTTGAAGGTTGTCGTGTAGGGATCGAGGAGTCGTTGGGGATCGACTTGTGCACCGAGGGTAGTTCAGACACTGGACAACATTGAGGTGAGTTACCTTCCAGTAGGGGTGGGTCTAAGGCCACAATGTCGGCCCACCAAAAAGGGGTATTTAAAAGATAATGGTCTTTGTGATAATTATCTTGGTCTGGTTATGTGTTGATTATGAGGTTTATCTGGATAGTATGTTATGTGTATGGTAGGGATTAGTTTCCCTGACAGTGGTCCTTAGGACCCAAGGGTAGGTTAGTACCCGGATATGCCTGACTAAATGCTTATATCTGTTGATTGTATGCTAGTGGTAGGGGGTGAAATAGTCCCCAGTTACCGGTTGAAAGATACTGATGTTGATTACCGGTTAAAAGATATCGATGATGGTTACTGGTTGAAAGATACCGATGATGGTTACCATTTGAAAGATATCGACGATATTGTATGGAATGCTGGGGGAACTCACTAAGCTTTGTGCTTACACTTTTGGTTTTGGTTTCAGGTACCTCTTCGTCGAAGGGGAAAGAGTCGGCGGTGTAGCAGCGCATCACACACACTTGTTTCCGCAAGAAGTTTTTGGGACTGTACTCTGATTTTTAATACTTATGATGTTATGGTTTGAAATACAATATTATGAATTTGTAATGAAATGTTTTATTGACAAGGTTTTGGTAAAATGTTTATTAAATGCGTTAATTCAAAAATGAAATTTTTGTCCTTGAAATTTTGGGTCGTTACACTAGGAATCCCACAAAGCACAAAGCAAGCTACATTCAGGTAATAGTAAATCTAACCAGCATACACTAGATAAGTCAGTCTATCCACACGTACAATCCGCCAGCAGGTTACACATGTCATTAACCTCATCCTAGGCTTACCCTACGTTAGTCTTCGACCCATGAACGACCATAGAACATTCGGCCCTCATACCAGAACTCATGTTGTCCACATCCATCCATCCTCACTGTCGGCTACATTATGCATGCAAATTATACACATAAAAGGATCTAATAGACTGTCGAATAATAGACTTTACCTTAGGACAACACCAAACTAGGAATTGGAAATAATGCCAAATAAATTATTCTAAGGCTATAAGATCCTAACCTTATCACTAATTGATTTGTCTTATGTGATTGATATGCCTTTACGTGATTGGCAGTTACTAATACCAATAGTCATTCTCATTCAAGCATGGTATCCAGTATCCACAAGGCTACAAGCATCACATATCTGACCAATGTATCGCTAACTAATCAGCACTAGCATGCAATTCTACCAGTTCATGCAACATATAAAGGCATTTCTCCTAGCCCAAACTAGCATGCGATTCACTGATTCATAAATCAAGTCATAACAGATAACATATATGGGTATTTTAGGGAAAACTTACCGGAGCTCGGTTGATTGCATGCACTACACCCTTTCTTGTCTTATAAAACTTTTTCCTTGAAAGCATTTTTTCTTTTGAAAACTTTACAGATCCTTATTTTGAGTTCATACACAGCCGAAAGTGTGTCTGAATCCCTCAAACCAAGGCTTTGATACCAACTTGTAACAACCAAAAATCAAGGGTAAAAATTTCATTTTTATTATAGTAAAAACATAGTTATCATTTAAAACCAAGCGTTCCAAAAACACTGATTAATTAAAATAGTTATCAGAGTTACGTCCTAAATCACATAATGCATAAAACACGGGTGTGTGCGTTGCGATCAAGTTGGGCCCTTCCTTTCCAAACCAATGATACCTGAAACCATAAACAATACTGTAAGCACGAAGCTTAGTGAGTTCCCTAGAACATACCCCACATAATCCATAGAACCATATAATTCATATTAATCACATAAAGGCATATCAATCACATAAGCCATATCAATCACGTGAGACGTATCAATCACGATAATCACATATACTATATTACCTATAAAAGCTACGGAAACCACATAAGCGATGCATGAAACAAATAGGGATGACGTGGGCTCCCCACATGGTCTTACACTTAAGTGCCATGGTCTCCCCAAATGGTCGTTATTAGGAACGCCATATGCTCTCCACATGGT
This sequence comes from Lactuca saligna, assembly GCF_052625555.1. Classification (NCBI taxonomy): domain Eukaryota; kingdom Viridiplantae; phylum Streptophyta; class Magnoliopsida; order Asterales; family Asteraceae; genus Lactuca; species Lactuca saligna. The sequence goes on along the minus strand of NC_136417.1, from coordinate 186,460,284 downwards.
CTTACATCCAAGTATTATGGGCTCCCCATATGTTCTTTAATAGGAAATCCATGGGCTCTCCACATGGTCTTACATCCAAGTGTCATGGGCTTCCTCCCCCCATGGTCTTTAATAGGAAAGCCATAGGCTCCTAACATAGTCTTACATCCAAGTGCCATGGGTTATCCCATGGTCTTTCATACAAGTATAACACATATACAACTAACATACCTCGTAGCACATAACCAACTAACATGCAACATAACACTATATGAACTAGTATACCACATATCATAAAATAGGCCGACCTTAGTGCCTTCGACCCATTGGTATGGCGAGGAGACTCACCTCACACTGCTGAAGTCCCACGAGTAAAACTCTAGCTACTGGATGACAGATTCCCAAGCTGTCAACATCAAAATAACATCGAATTAATAATTGGGTTCCAATACATAACCATAAGTCCATGCTTGGGGTAAAAAGATTATTGTACCCTTAACCTAACTTGGTCCGAAAACAAGGTCCAAACACACACTTTGAAAACCCAAAAACCAATCAATGAACCAAGGCCCAACATATGACCCAATTTTCCAAATCGGGCCCTAACCTCTACATGAACTTATCTTATGGCCCAACCATTTATCCCAGTCTAAACATTTTGCATTCCGATTGCCCAATATCTCATAATCATCCATGCCTAATATATGGCCCACCTATGGCCAAATTTTTGAAATTAGGCCCAAGCTTTCCAATGTGCCTTATCCTAAATCCCAATAATTTCCTTAGTCCACAAAATTTTTCCCATTTGACCCAAGAAGGCCTAAAACAACCCGGTCCAAGAAATATCCCAATAAGAACCCAAACCAAATTAGGGGTTTTCACATAAAATGACGATGAGGGTTAAGTGTTCCTACTTAACCCATTAAGGACTTAATCCATTAAGTCCACCACTCCAAACATACAATATGGTTGGGCGTAATTCAAGATCCCAAATCCAATTGTCCAAATTCCGGTCCCAACAAATTCAAAATTCATATTCCTGAAATTAGGGTTTTCTAAACCCTAATTAGGGTTTTCAACCCACTTACAAGCCAAAAAAGTCCAAGATTAAGCTATTAGGCCGATTAGGGTTTCACTATGTTGAGCACCACCCACTTCCACCTCGGGCGGTGGTGGTCGAAGGTGGCCCATAGAGGCAGCCACAACCTCACGGTGGTGGTGGCGATCTAATTCAATTTTGACTAAGAAAATTGATACAACATTCCTCATTAAACATACACACCAAAACACACACCCATAGCTACCCTCTCATGGTGGCTGGTGGCGGCAAAAGAGGTGGTAGAAGGCGGCAACTACCATTGTCAGCTGCCATGGTGGTTGCTCTCGGTTTTCCAACCAAGTAATCATGCCCTGTAGTGAAAAGAATTACCCAAAGTACCCACCTACCATCAACACGCATGCCGAATGTTCACAACAAGTTCCCTTTCGGAGTAGTAAATGCTAACTGAAGCAACAGGACCAGAATCTGACGAGCGGCAGCATTCATAGCTAAGGCGCAGCACTGGAGAAATGAAGAAGGAGGACTGTGTCCGTGACCGATGGTAGCAACAACAGCAGAATGGCCACACACCCATGGTCCTTATCATTGTCACCTACATGAGCAACAATGATGTTGGATAACAGCTTTCAACCTGGAAAGCAACGTCGGCTGGAATGGTAGGTCCCTGCCGGTCTTGCCTGATTGAAATGACAAAGAAAAAGGGTGGTGACGGCTAGTGAGTCATGAACGGAGGTGCCTGAAGAGAGCTATGGTTAGGGTTATGAGTCGGTATCCTCCAAAACAACAGGGAATTCGGATTTGACTGATCCCATGAATTCAACCAAAAATCGATCCATTTTTTCAATTCTGGTCCCTCTCCATAAAATCTTCTTTCAACTTAAGTCCCAATCTTACCAAATAGCCCCCATCTTTAATAATTCATTACAATATAAGTCCATAATTTACTAAACACGCCCTAACTTCTTAAATCATTTTCAAATTATATCCAGAATTTACTAAACATCCCTCGACCTTCAAAATTCTTTACAAACTAATCCGGAAATTACATTTTAACCCCGAAACACTCTATTATGGCTTTTAACTTCCGAATACCCACACCGCGCTAAGATATTATGGATTTAGAGCTACAACAAAATATATTATACATCTCGGGGTTTTAGAATTTATTATTTAATTACTCATTTTATTTAATTTGAAACAGAGTGTTATCGAATAAGGATAGTTCTATCAAACGGAGTGTCATGGCTAGTACTTTGATACCTAGCATTTTTATCTGCTTGACATTCTGCCTCACAACCTTTCTAGAAATTAAGATTTCATAGAACCCTGAAATCTCCTAAAAACTGGATCTTGAGATAAGAATAGAGAGAGGTTAGTAGAGGAAAGAATGAAAGGGGGATTCCTATGTATAGTTGAAATGTGCGCCACACCCAAGCTTGGTCGGCACTTCTTCTTCTTAGAGCATGACACGTATGTACTTTTGGTTGGTGTTGTGTAGTCGCTTCGAGAAGGTGCTTACCGACCCTATTTGTGCGAGGTGCACTTGGGAAACTTCAGAAATTCGTAACTTCTTAATACGAACTCCGTTTTTGATGTTTCTATTTCCACATGTAGGTATTAATGAAATCAATAACTTTCATTCAGAATATGTTGGCTAATATCAATTAATATTTAGATTTATATTTTTAACAGGCTTAAACTATTAATGCCCATATAAAATCATAACTCTCTCATATGAATTCCTTTCTCGACTGTATTTATATCAATGTAAATCATATGGATGAGGTTTTCAACTCTTATTTAGATTTTTTTCTTAACAATCGACAAATTTTTATTTCGGTTTTATGTGTCATACGATGTTGCACTGAAACTTCTAAAACTCATAACTTCCTCATTCGAAGTTAGATTTAGGCGTTCTTAATGTGTAAACTCTTTCTTTTACGACTATAATGACTTTTGTCAAAACTATTTATCCTAAATAGTCATTTATCAAAAGTCTATTTAACGTAATTGGTTCTTTGTACTACCAGGAATAAAATGGGGTGTTACAATGTCCAAGATTCAACCTTTGTGCTTCTAGGTGTCTAGATTTGTGTCCTTGTCCCTTTGTCATCAAGTTTAAGGAATTTGAAGTGATAAAATTCCCTAGAGTTTGCAACTTTGTGGATCCTTGAATCCTTTTGTGTGGTATTTAGTTTAGATTTGAGATTTGGTTGTGTTTTGGGAACCTTGCATGAGTTTTGAGTCATTTTCTCGGCCTTGGAGGACATGCATGTCCATAAAATTGTTTTTCTCATGGACCTTTGGAGTCCCTATTAGCATTCTAGAAAGTAGGAGTTGAAGACTGAATGGATTAAGGACTCAAATTATTAAGTTAGTGCTTCAGACTGCTGGCACAACCTGATATTGATGATGTTACGACGTGACCAAGGTGGATTCAACGAATATTTTGTCTTATTATGATCATGACTTGACCTACGGATGTTCCCGTCGTAATGTTTCCTGATTGGGTTGTCCGTGACCAAGTTGGCTTAGTTAGAGCGAGCTAAGTTGGAATCGGGCCGAGTGTGCTCTCACAACGTGAGCAAGAGCATGTTACGGCGTAAGGCACAATGGATGACACTGTTGGATGTTGACTTTGACATTGACCATTGACTTTTAGCATGTGTTGACTTTTGGTTAATTTTTTAATAAGTTAGACTTAAGGTTTACCTTGTGTGGATTATTAGGAGGTGTTTAGTTTCCATTCATTGGTTATGGGAACTGTCAGCTCAGGACGACATGACATTGAGCTGAGTTTTAGTTGAATTTGCAAGTCAGGTGAGTCTTCTCACTATAGCATGTAGGAAGACCTGGTGGTGGACCCTAGCGCTTATATGTAAGACCAAGATTTGGCTCCCGACAATTGTATTTAAGACCAAGGTTTGGACCTTGGTTGTTATATGTGATGCTAGCTGTCTTTGTAATGGTTGCATGGAACACTAGGATGTGGCTCTGGACACTTGTATGCAAGACCCAGGTTTTGTTCGACATCATAGCATGGAAAGACGGTAGTAATATGGCTCATGAATGATAGTGATTGTAAGACTATGGTTGCACATAGCATTCCTTATCTTATGTATGGTGTTGTATTTTGGAAAACTTACTAAGATTTTTGTTTGCATTTTTTGGTTTTATATTTTCAGGTACTTTTAGTTCCAGATGGAATAGACCAGCTTGACTGCGCAACATCTCCTGATACTTTTTTCCGCACTAATTATTAATGCTTACTCTAATATTTGAAAATTACAATTTACCATGATTGGTTTAGCAAGTATTATTTGTATGAGTTACATGGCTTAAAAATAAAAAATTTACATTTATGGGACGTTACAAGATGAAGAACAACATCAACGATGAGGAAGTAGCTTTTCAACTAGCAGATGAACTGATTTGTAATAAGGTTAAAAGAAAAATCAAATGTGGTGGAATGACTATGAAAACAAATCCCCAACTCAATAGAATCGTTGGATTGTGAAAATACCCATTAGAGTTTTTATGTATTCCATTGCTTTAAATAGTACAACGAGTATAATACACTATTAAATAAAGGGCCTTGAGCCATAGAAGAAATATAAAATACCTACACTATACATTTATAAATTAACAATAATAATATAATCAATTTATATATTTATTTAAAAATGAGTTATCACAATAATTAAATTAAGATATACTCTGTGTACAAGTATTAAACATATTCCAATATGTAATTTTATATTATCAATAAAAAAAAGTCGATGTACCCTATCATATAAATATAAGGTAGCAGAGGAATTAGTAGTCACATTGAATTCCTCAAAAGCTCATACTTTTTTATCTTTTTTATTTTGAGCCTCACCTTTTGTACGTAGAACAAGTGTCAGGCGCAAACTCTATGTCTTCTTCTAATTCCCCAAACAAGGGAACTTATTGGTGTTCATGGTTCGACGCTGAGTTTCCAGCAGCGGCAATCGACACGAATTTTTTCACTCATGTTTATTATGCTTTTCTTTCTCTTAACGAGAACACGTTTCACCTCGAAATAGATGCACCAACAGCTGTTTTGCTAAACAACTTCACCACCACCCTTCATAATAAGCGGCCTGCTGTGAAAACGTTGTTTTCCATTGGAGGTGCCAGCCAAGGCACATTAATCTTTTCGCGCATGGCGTCAAATCGTGAATCCAGGAGAAGATTCATCCTTTCCACTATAGAAGTGGCAAGGAAGTATGCTTTTGATGGGGTTGACCTAGATTGGGAGTTCCCTGAAACACCAGATGACATGAACAATTTTGGTAGCTTGCTTGACGAGTGGCGTGCGGCTGTCAATAATGAAGCGAATAAAACCTCTAGGCCCAAACTTCTTCTTGTTGCAGCTACAAGGTACTCCCCAACAATTGACTGGTTAAATCTTACGTACCCGGTAGATTCTATAAACAGAAATTTGGACTGGTTAAATGCAATGTGTTATGATTATCACGGGTCATGGGACGTTTCTGCAACTGGGGCCCCAGCTGCATTATATGATCCAAATCCAAATGGCAATCTGAGTACGAGTTATGGTCTACAATCGTGGATCGGACATGGACTCGCAAAAGAAAAATTGGTTATGGGTTTGCCACTATATGCTCACACTTGGCAACTAAGGGATGAAGCTTTAACTGGTATCGGGGCTCCAGCTGTGGGTGTAGGACCAGGGAATGAAGGCACAATGTCTTATGTAGAAGTTCAAAACTTCAATGCCCAAAATAATGCAATAGTAGTGTTTGACCAACAAACAGTATCTACTTATTCTGTTGCGGGGAGATCTTGGATCGGGTATGATGACGTTCAATCAACAAGATCAAAGGTAGCATACGCAAGACAACAAAACCTGCGTGGATATTTCTTCTGGCATGTCGGATGTGATCAAAATTGGAACATCTCCCGAGAAGGTATTACTTCAACTTAATCCTTGTCGCATACTTATTATTCATTATCTACCGTCATGAACTTAATCCATATTCATATTTGATTCATGAATCATAATAATCAAACACATGAAATGTTAATGTAATGTTTTTTCCTGGAATTAATTTGTATGCAGCTTCCATAACATGGGGTCCTTGAAAAGCCAACGCCAAGAGGAGTGAATCCGTATTTGTGTGACTGTGAATTACACTTTTACGCTAGTTTTTTTTGTAAAAAATAAAAATAAAAAAAAAATAAAAATTTAAAAAATTTAAAAATTTAAAAATTAGAAAAAATAAAAAAATAAAAAATAAAAAAATAAAATAAAATAAAAAAAGTTAAGTCGGCATATATGATAAATCTATTTAATTCGGTTTCCTGTTGTTCCATGTTTGTAGATGTGTAGATAGATCTAAAGTAATTCCCTTTCCTAGTTGTAGTTTTCATGATTTCCTACCAATATGTTGTAAAAACTATTTATATATCATATATGCTGATTTAACGATTTTAACTTCTCATGTCCAACAAAATAATACAAATGACAACATCACTACTACAAGTTATTGTTACATTTTACGATAGAATATTTCTTCGCAAAATATTGTGATACTTGTCTTTTGTCGACTATCCTACAGGACATAGTCAAAATGTTGTTTTAAGGTTAGTCAAACAATATACAAAATATGAATGATTGACAGAATTCTTCAAACGATAACAAAATATAATTATATATACATTCTTAACTAAATTGTTTATTTAAGTTGCACACGATATTGTTTTACATTATTAAAATAATCTAAAATAAAGTGTAATTGATATAGAAAATAATATATTTTCATTTACTAATTCCATGTTTTCAATAGAATATGTCATATTATAACTCTAATTCTTTTTATTTAACGTGTGTATGTGTGTGTGTGTATATATATATATATATATATATATATATATATATATATATATATATATATATATATATATATATATATATATAGTCAAAATTAAATAAGAAGGAAATTTTTGGTAGGAAGGTAAGAAGTTTTTTCTCTACATATTTTTTTTCGCGAACAAATAAAATGAATTCACAAGAAATTTTCAAAAAAAAAAACATCTACATGATTCATTTATATAATGATTTTGTTGTTATTCACTAAAATTGTCATAAAAGTTAATTTTTCCTTAATTTACTTAAAAATGAATCATAAAGATGTTTTTTTGAAATTTTTTTCTTGTGAATCATCTTACAAATTAATCATCTAGTGATTCATTTTTTTTGTTCGTCAAAAAACTATGTAGAAAAAAAACATATTACCTTCCTACCAAAAGAAATTTCTTACCGGATCTTTATCCTATATATATATATATATATATATATATATATATATATATATATATAAATATATATATATATATATATATATATATATATATATATATATATATATATATATGACCGGTCCAGTGATTTTCAATGCCCAGGGCTAAACACTATATTACTGCTCTTATATATATATATATATATATATATATATATATATATATATATATATATATATATATATATATATATATATATATATATATATATATAAGAGTAGGATCAAATGAAAAATCCAAAAAGGTTGAGAACGCGAGAAAAAAGTATATTTATTTGTGATTCCATTTATTCAGTTGTGAAGAAATGATAAATTTTTACGCTTTTAATTTCAATTGAAGAGAAAAAACATATTTATGTTTATTGTGCGTAAAAAAAAATTATTTCTCCACAAATGAATATATGGAATCACAAATGAATATATTTGTTCTTGCTTTCTCAAGGTTTTTGGTATTCTCATTTCATCTTTCCTTATATATATATATATATATATATATATATATATATATATATATATATATATATATATATATATATATATATATATACTCAGACAAAATCAAGGTTATAGAAACAAAAACAAACATTCATCTAAAACAATGTCTCTACGTATTTTCTGAAGCAAAAACATATCTTATTTTATGATAATCAAAACTCAGTAGAAATTGATTTTTCATACTCATAATTGTTAATCCATTTAATTTTTCGAAAAAGTTTCTTTTTGCACAAGCAACTATGAACGGTACCACCAAAAAATATTATATTATACCAACATATCTGGATACATGTCTATTTCATTTGCAAACTCCATAACACAACATTTCCTGTAAAATTTGTATCTCATTAAATAAATATTGTCCATCATTATCAAGTTCCTCACTTCTAACAAAATTCCTATTTAAAGACTCTTGTAACTTATTAGTAGCATATTATTATTATTTTTTCTTCTGTTTTGAGCACCCAATAGCCATTTGCTAGGAAACATATATATATATATACTTAACAAAAAAGAGACTAAAAGTTAAAAATATATAGTACAAGCGAAGAAGGGAACAACCATGTTGGCTATCCATAACCACAACTTGACAACCTAAACAAAAACATGAAAAGGTATTAGAAATTCGAAATTAAAATTTCATTATTTCAAAAATTAAATTGACATCATAATTTCAAAAATTTGATACACAAATTTTCAAAAATTAAAAGAACTATTCAGATTATTCTGAAATACCACATCATATTATACATAAATCAAGAACACATCTGTTTTTAATATTATAATTTCAATATAAAAATTTACATATGAGATTTTTTACAAATATGATACATCAGATTTTTAGAAATTTGATCCAACAAAATTTTAGAAATTAAAATAACTTATCAGATTTTTAGGTACATCAGGTTTCATGTACATTAGATTATTTAGAATTAAAAAAAAAACATTAGTTATTTAAAATCAGAATTTATATATCATAAATTAAAGAAAAAAGTTACCTCGAAAGTTAATGAATCTTATAGCAGTCCTGGATCAACAAGACTACAACTTTGATCTACTACTTCACTTCGCCAGTAAGCTATATTAGAAAACTCAAATTTTAGAAATTTTAATCAATAAGCACTATCATATTTTAGCAACTTCGTTTAGGTTATGCAAGAAATTTCAAACACTAGTAAAGACTTATTTAATTAGGACTTCAGGAAGACCGATTAATTCAATCAACCCTTCAGGACTGATTAGAGATTTAGAACATTTGAGGACCGATTGAAACTTAAGCAATTCACAATGCTCTTAAATATGAATGGATTAATAGGAAATTAAAAGAAACGATTTAGGATATTAAAAGGATACTAGAAGAAACGATTTAGACAGAAGAAATTTTGGAGGAGCGACTGAGCGATGATAAGAGAAAAGAACCGTGAGTTTATTTTAAAGTAGTTGAAGATTTTTAAATTTAATCATTGATTATATTTCTCCAGAACAAGACGCCTCGCCTTCTTCATCTTTAATTATTAGGCGTACCTGGTACTTAGATCAAGAAGTCAGATAAATCGATTTTTTCAGTTGACGCCTAATTAGGTCTGCCATGGGCCATGGCCCAGCTCGCCCTGGGCTTGGGCTGGCTATATATATATATATATATATATATATATTAGGGGTGTTCGCGGTGCGGTTTAGAATTGAAACCGCAAACCGCACCGCACATGCGGTTTGAGTTTTTTGGAAATCGCAAACCGCGCCAGAAAAGCTCTAAACCGCATTATGCGGTGCGGTTTCATGCAGGCGGTTTAGGCGGTTTATGTGCGGTTTATGCGGTTTGATAAGTTGTTTCAATTTATAACTTTGGTTGTTATTACTTACATTTAAACACTTTCAAAATTTATTAATTATATATACCTTTTAAAAGGCATAGATATTGAAAATAAAAAAACCACATAATGTTTTGCTAAGTTGTTATGACTTATGAAATTTGATATCATAGTCTTTTAAGTTTTTAATTATCATATTTAGCCATCGTGATATAGAATAAAGTTATTGGATAGTATGAAGTATTTGGTGATTGAAACCTTTGATATATATATATATATATATAATATATATATATATATATATATATATATATATATATATATATATAGAGAGAGAGAGAGAGTTATGTTCAAATGTTTTTGATAAGTATTGTGTGCTTGTGTAATGGATTCTAAGCCAATCATTTTTGATAATTTTAGAAAGTAATTTTCTTTTAAAAATTAAATAGAATAAAAAACAATTTAATAGGGTTTCATTAATTGATTGGGCACGGAAGGGTATTATTGTACATTGCTTCTTCTTTTTAATAGGAAATTGTCGATATGTATGGCAATTATCCACCGATGAACACAAATATCTCGCATAATATCAAATAAAGAACCCAGTGATTTCGGAGCTTCAAACGTGTTCTGATTTTTTGTAGATATTCTTCAAAATCAGAAGATTCTGTGAAGACTTTTGATATAAATATCGGCATTAAACCCTAGAAGACGGAATCGACATTTAGGGGTTTCTGTGAACGATATTCTTGAAATCGAATTTCGCAATCAATTCAGATGGGGCCGGTGGGGTCATCTGTAACGCCCGCAGATCCGAGCTAGTCAATTTAGAGGTAATAGGGGTCGAAAACGAATTTTCTACAAAAGGATTATTTAGAATAAATAATCTTAACCAAGTTGTAGAATATGTCACAAGGTTTCCGTACATATAAAGAACACCGAAATTCGAGTTATAACGAAGAAGTTATGACCCGCCGAAGTTTCGCGTCGGAACCGGCACGGCGCCGGGAAGCGTAAAATAGTAAATTTATGATAAAGAGAGATTTAGCCTTAGCGCTCTAAACGAAAGTCGTAGAATATGTTAAACTAAGAACATCAATAAAAAGAACGCCCAAATCTGACGTCGTATGAAGAAGTTATGATTTTTCGAAGTTTCGGATTAGCGGTGTACAACCCGAAATTCGAATTTTAGATCGATTGATTTTTAGCCGACACAACCTAAACAAGAATCGAATATCTCGTTATTAGTAGCGTAATGATAAAAATACAGACGAAAATGGACATCGGATAAAGAAGTTATGAGATTTTAACGGACCAATCATGTCCCGGCCTGTTAAAAATATAACTTTAAAAATAAAGTCAAAATTAGCCGACGGAGTCTAAACGAAAGTTGTAGAGTACGTCTACACCTACGCGTGGATATAAATAACGTCAAAAACGGAGTTCGTATGAACGAGTTACAAATTATAATAGCATATTTACGTATTAAAATAAAGTATAAATCATGTATACGTATATATATATATATATATATATATATATATATATATATATATATATATACATATGTATATATCATTAGAAAGGTATCAACGATGCGGTCATTATAAGACTAATGTTGAGTTCTTTCGACATTAGTTTAGTACAAATATCATTAAATCCATTTAAAATAGTATTATAGAGGGGTGTTTAGTTGTTTATATAACTAAAAGGTCATTAAGTAATTATGGAGGGTAGTTTTTGAAAATTCAATTAGTATAAATAAGAGCCTTGGGCTCTCATATTTCTTGCACCATTCTCTTGATTAAAGAGTCTTTTTCTCCTTATCCCCCGAGCATTTCGGTCCCTCGTGATTCGACTTCTCTTTCTGTAGTTTTAGTATAGTAAGGTGAGCGCTGAAGTGCTGCACGAATCTTTCTTAGAAAGATTCAGCGACGAAGTTCTGCCCCTGCAGAGCCCGACTCCTAGCTAAAATCCCCTTGAAAGTAAGTTATGCTTACCCTATTTTAAATATACTTTATATTTAAAATTAGTATTGTTATTATAAATTTATAATAAATATTTGAGCTATTATTATGACTTATATAAGTCTCGTTATAATATCTTTTAACTAGTCACGGTACGGGGAATCTGGTTTAAAGGACCGCATAGGGTTGTTGGATTTCAGAAGTGCTATACGCAAAAATTGTCCTGCCCTCAGGTGTTTTATGTCTAGCCCCTGTCTGTACATAGTAGTTGGAAAGTATTCTTTAAACGCTTATATAATAATAATAATAAAACTAATAATTAGTCACTGTAATATTAGACTAAAATCTAGTAGTGATAATACTAGGTTTCGTCAAAGGAAATTATTTTAAAGTAAACGAAGCGCTATCCGAGTACCGAGTCACCACCTTCTCAGGTGAGTGCATAGTCCCTTTCATCTTACACATAGATATGAAGTATTTTAATATAAATTACGTGCTATGTGTGCATATTGTCTGAATACTTGGTGTCTATGCTGAGTGAAAGATTTTATACATGTTTTAAATGATTTAAACTATATATGTATTTTATATCTACGAAAATGTTCGGGTAAAACATGGGTAGATATAATAGATGAAATATGAGTTGGATGATGAGTTGAGAGGTGATATAGACTATAAGGTGTGGGTGAGAGGTGTACGATCTGAGAAGCCTTTTTCCCAAACGATGTCCCCGTCATTCAGCAGAGTATGGATGACAACCACAGACTATCCTAGATAGTCCAGTGGAACACTATCACGCTTGCAACCTGTAGGTGTTGTGAACGATGTGTTCACCCGATGTACTCTAAACCTTGGTGATCATGCAGACTTGATACCTAGACCCTGGCGATCATGCAGACTTGGTGCCAAAACCTTGGCGACTATGCAGACTTAGTGCCTATTGTATAAATTCTGGCGACTATGCAGACTTAGTGCCTAAACCCCGGTGATGATGGACTTCGTGCTGATTCCTTAGGATGATCCTTAGGAATGTATGAACGAGGAATAGTTGATTCTTAGGGTAGATCCTTAAGAATAAAGCAGATAATAGGGATGGGTAATTGGGTTGATTGTTTGAAAATAATAATTATATTATTGTGGGTTGAAAACCCTATGTACTCACCAGGTTTCCCAACCTGAACCACTCAATTTATTTATATCACAGGTGTTGATATGAAGTCACATTACACTGAGAGATTTAAAGAGATGTAGATCACTAGTGTAAATAAATGTAAGTTCTGTTTATGCTTATGTTTCTGTATTAACGATGACATCCCAAATGATTTAAAATGAACAAAATACGTTTCTTCGAAAATGTTTTAAAAACGTATTTATTATGTTTTTCTGGGAACAAATTCCGCAACATTTTTATTAAAAGAACTACTCTGATTTTTATAAAACATAAACAAAAATCGGTCTTTTCTGGCCGTGAAAATGGGGATGTCACAGTTGGTATCAGAGCATTAGTTTAAGCGAACTAGGAATATGGATTTATTTCTAGACTTAAACTTAGAATGCTAAGTGATGATTGTGAGGAGTGTGTCAAATAGATTTAGGTAATGCACCTGAATAGACACAAGCACTAGCTTATTTTAGGAATGATGCCTAAATTCCTTTTACGTGCTAAATGATGCTATAGTTTGATCGGATCTATGGTCTGTTGCCGACCGGATCTGGAAACCTTATGTGTTTAGGATTCTAAACGTACAAATACGATATTAGAACTAGCATATAAACATTTCGGAGTGATAAGGATGATTTAAACGTCAATCTTAAGTAAAGGTCTAGATTCACCTTATTCGGTGTATAGATCAAGATGGCAAGGACCCGTAGCAGAAACATGAATGAAAATGGGAACCGGAACCAACCCCCGGTGATTGAGCAAATACCGGTTGTGGTAACCGCTGCTGAGCCAATAACAATGGTCGGAGTGCAAGCGATGATCCAGGCGATGTTGGATCGTCAAATGGAGGAAACCAGACGTTTGCAACAACAAAATCGTGAAGAAGCAACCATACAGATCGAACAGCCCGAGTTGAACGAAGGGCAGACTGAGGAGGGAAACTATAGTGGGACTGTTGGTCAAGCCAACCCACCGATAGTTAGGCAAAACCAACAGGATGGAGGAAATGATGGACGTGGATGCAAATACAAGGATTTCATGGCGTCCAAACCACCGAGTCTATCTGGAAGCCCGACGCCGGTGGAAGTCATGAACTGGATCTCCGAGATGGAGACGATGTTTGAGAGTTGCGAGTGTAGCAACAGGCAAAAGACCGCTCTCGCGGTTCCTTTGTTGAAATCTGGAGTACTAATCTGGTGGAAGCTACTAGCCGATTCGATGCCCAAAGGAGAAGCGAGCAAGATGTCATGGGAGGATTTTCTAGTGCAGTTAAAAATGCAGTACTGCTCTGAGCAGGATCTTCTGGAGATCAACAACGAGTTTCAGAATCTAAAGAAGGGAAAGATGAGTGTCATCGAGTATGCTGCAAGTTTTACAGAGAAAATGAAGCTTGTTCCTTATCTAGTTTCAACTGAGCTCTCCAAGGTCAATAAGTTTGCCCATGGATTACCAGCAGACTTTGGACCAATGGTCAAGCAAGCAACCACTTTGAAAGGAGCCATCTGGGCAGCCAGGAATGTTGAGACCCAGATTAGGGAAAAAGGTATGGAGAGAGCTGAAGTTGGCGAGAAAAGGAAACATGAAGGATCATCAAAATCCAACAAGGAAAAGAAATTCTCAAAGATTGAAGAAGGAGGAGGAGGTGAAACCAAGTGGTGCGAGAAGTGTAAAAAGAAGCACTTCGGGAAATGTAGCGAGGAGGTGATTTGCTACAAATGTGGGAAGACAGGGCATTACGCCAGCAAGTGTGCGTCCAACAAGAAGGTGTGTTATAGATGTAACAAGGAAGAGCATATTTCCAGGGACTGCCCGGGGAAAAATAAGGCAGCAAGACCAGAAACGCCACCGAGGCCAAGGGCATTCCACATGATCCTCGACGAAGCAGAAAACCGTGCAAGGAATAAATGATGAGGACTTCATATCCGAAGATCAAGTTATGCAGTAGCCATAGTGTCGTATGATGTAGCCTATTAGAGGCATAATCTAGGGTGAACTTGGACACCTATGTAATAGTTTCAAGAAATAATAAAACCTTCGTTTTGTTATCTGATGTGTTAAAATGTTATGTGATTTTCTTGTATGGTGACTTGGGAAACTGCGGGACAATACTTGGGATGAGTATGAGTAGGTGTGAATGGTAGTAGAGGCCTATACTACTGGAAGCACAGGACTCACACTTGGATCAGGGAAAGTCACAAGGTTACCAAGAAGCTAGTAACTGATTCTGTTTTTTTTCAAGTATGTCATTACCATCATTTCGATAATGACTAAAAAGATTGTTAATTTCCGACCCTAGTGGTCGTACCGAATTGAGTCCGACTACGATGAGTATGTTGCATGGTTCAGGGAACCAAGTTCGATGTAGCGTCTAACTTAAACCAAATAATTGAAATCAAAGCGATCAATAGAAGTATCGCGTTCGTTGTTAAAGAAGTTGGTAGCCAGAAACGCTACATGTTAAAGTGTGATTATATCACATTAGAACATGAAGGAAGGCATAGTCTATTTTAGAAATTAACTCTAAGAGACCTAAGTCTAAACGTGCATCACATGATGATAGGTCATAATTTGAAGTCTAGCGTGAGGTAGAGAGCAGGTGCACGATCGAGTACTGCTTACAGTCAATGAGTCTAAGAGATAGACATGAAGGAATATAGAAGTTATAATTATTACCTAGGATGAAGAGATGACGTATGGAGTCATTATACGAGCCCTGTTTCGTTGATGATTCTGGGACGTAATCATCCTAAGGGAGAGATAATTGTAACGCCCGCAGATCCGAGCTAGTCAATTTAGAGGCAATAGGGGTCGAAAACGAATTTTCTACAAAAAGATTATTTAGAATAAATAATCTTAACCAAGTTGTAGAATATGTCACAAGGTTTCCGTACATATAAAGAACACCGAAATCTGAGTTATAATGAAGAAGTTATGACCCGCCGAAGTTTCGCGTCGGAACCGGCACGGCGCCGGGAAGCGTAAAATAGTAAATTTATGATAGAGAGAGATTTAGCCTTAGCGCTCTAAACGAAAGTCGTAGAATATATGTTAAACTAAGAACATCAATAAAAAGAACGCCCAAATTTGACTTCGTATGAAGAAGTTATGATTTTTTGAAGATTCGGATTAGCGGTGTACAACACGAAATTCGAATTTTAGATCGATTGATTTTTAGCCGACACAACCTAAACAAGAATCGAATATCTCGTTATTAGTAGCGTAACGATAAAAATACAGACGAAAATGGACATCGGATAAAGAAGTTATGAGATTTTAACGGACCAATCCTATCCCGGCCTGTTAAAAATATAACTTTAAAAATAAAGTCAAAATTAGCCGACGGAGTGTAAACGAAAGTTGTAGAGTACGTCTCCACCTACGCGTGGATATAAAGAACGTCAAAAACGGAGTTCGTATGAACGAGTTACAAATTATAATAGCATATTTACGTATTAAAATAAAGTATAAATCATGTATACGTACATATATATACATATGTATATATCATTAGAAAGGTATCGACGATGCGGTCATTATAAGACTAATGTTGAGTTCTTTCGACATTAGTTTAGTACAAATATCATTAAATCCATTTAAAATAGTATTATAGAGGGGTGTTTAGTTGTTTATATAAATAAAATGTCATTAAGTAATTATGGAGGGTAGTTTTTGAAAATTCAATTAGTATAAATAAGAGCCTTGGGCTCTCATATTTCTTGCACCATTCTCTTGATTAAAGAGTCTGTAACACCGTAAATTTCGAGACAAAATTTTCATTTAAAATAATCATTTTATTCTTAGAAACACTTGGTTAAAATCTAATTCATAGTCGATTTACAAAACATGACTCCATTTTCACTTGCATAGAAAACCAGGATCCTCCAAAATATGACTCTTTCTCTGGTGTGTACAATCAAGCCGGTGCCGTCCCGTGATACTGAAAGAAACCTGAAAAACATCACACAAAACACTGTAAGCACGAAGCTTAGTGAGTTCCCCAAAATACCACACATAACACATATTAGCCACTCGAGGCTATAACTCTATGGGTCCGTGCACCCAAACTCTGTGAACCCTCAGGTTCTAACTCTGGGAACCTTCCGGTTCCAACTCTATAAACATGTACAACATAAATCACATAGAAATAATGCAGTACAACACATCACGTACATATAGCATACAAATACTCTGATCACATAACTCTGGTTACCTACTCAAGGTAAAGTATAGTGAGAAGACTCACCTGGCAAGCAGAAAGCAGATATCCCCACACTTGAATCTCGAACTCGCCACCGCCTAACACGTAAGGCAAATACTCTCATGAATATAACTCTCGAGACTAGAATAAATCCTCTCATAACACCCTCTTATGGGTAAAAGACTATTTTACCTTTCTCTTGGCCCAAAGGCCACATCGCTGACCAAACCCTAAAAGTCAACGGCCAACCCTTGGTCGAAATCAAAGTCCTCAGTCTAAGTCAACCCCTGACTGACCCTACTCGCCGAGTCAACCCTGTGACTCGTCGAGTTCCCATACTCAGAACTTCACTCAATCTGCGGCCTAACTCGCCGAGTCACCCCGAGACTCGCCGAGTCCAACAACTCTGAGTCCACTCGCACACGACTCACCGAGTCATCCCTCGACTCACCGATTCTCGACTCAACCAGAGAATATTCGGGACTCTTTGACAAGACTCGCCGAGTCCAAATGGACTCGTCGAGTCCAAGGCTATCTTCAACCTACTCGCCGAGTTGTTCTTCCAACTCGTCGAGTTCCAGGCCATCTTCAAGCAACTCGTCGAGTCGACCCATGTGACTCGCCGAGTACCACCGTTCTGAATCCATTCAGAAGCACTCCAGGCCATGCAATTGATCCAAAACATAGATCTAGCCTCCTACAACCCATCCATCACATAAAGTGGCAAACTTTACGTGAATCCAAAGAGATCTAAGCCGTTTGCACATTGGGGCTAGGGTTTGGGACATGTAAGCTTCACTAAACACTCCAACACAGGGACTTTCATGCTCTCTGATTCTTCTCCCTTCCAGATTTGAGGTAGCAACCTCAGATCTAACCTCTAGACTTCCCATTTCATCCATAGACAATTTCTCACAAACCCCAAAATGAAGAAACAACATAACAACAGGTCAAAAACGAGATATTACCTCTAAGTGATGCCCCAACTGCAATGCAATTCGAATCCAAGCAAAGCCCCTTGCTCCAAGCCTTCAATCTTCCTAAAATTCCTTCAACCATTACTTCTCCAAGCTCCAATCCACTCAACAATGGTACTTCTCCGCGATTTAGGGTTTTCTGGGGCTCAAGGGGTGATAAAGAGGCTGGGAGGAAGACATAATGATCATTATATAAGGCTCAACCCCGAGAATTAGGGTTTTCTCCACTCAGCGCCTACTCGCCGAGTCCAATACACTGACTCGCCGAGTCGGCCACTTAACATGCGACCAAGTCGCGACTCTACTCGCCGAGTCCACACATGGACTCGCCGACTCGCTCTTTCCCAATTTACTCTTTTAGCCCTTCAACTCTACTCTTGATATTTTGGGATGTTACAGAGTCTTTCTCTCCTTATCCCCGAGCATTTCGGTCCCTCGTGATTCGACTTCTCTTTCTGTAGTTTTAGTATAGTAAGGTGAGCGCTGAAGCGCTGCACGAATCTTTCTTAGAAAGATTCAGCGACGAAGTTCTGCCCCTGCAGAGCCCGACTCCTAGCTAAAATCCCCTGGAAAGTAAGTTATGCTTACCCTATTTTAAATATAGTTTATATTTAAAATTAGTATTGTTATTATAAATTTATAATAAATATTTGAGCTATTATTATGACTTATATAAGTGTCGTTATAATATCTTTTAACTACTAGCGGTACGAGGAATCTGGTTTAAAGGACCGCATAGGGTTGTTGGATTTCAGAAGTGCTATACGCAAAAATGGTCCTGCCCTCCGGTGTTTTATATCTGGCTCCTGTCTGTACATAGTAGTTGGAAAGTATTGTTTAAATGCTTATATAATAATAATAATAATAAGACTAATAATTAGTCACGGTAATATTAGACTAAAATCTAGTGGTGATAATACTACGTTTCGTCAAAGGAAATTATTTTAAAGTAAACGAAGCGCTATCCGAGTACCGAGTCACCACCTTCTTAGGTGAGTGCATTGTCCCTTTCATCTTACACATAGATATGAAGTATTTTAATATAAATTACGTGCTATGTGTGCATATTGTCTGAATACTTGGTGTCTATGCTGAGTGAAAGATTTTATACATGTTTTAAATGATTTAAACTATATATGTATTTTATATCTACGAAAATGTTGGGGTAAAACATGGGTAGATATAATAGATGAAATATGAGTTGGATGATGAGTTGAGAGGTGATATAGACTATAAGGTGTGGGTGAGAGGTGTACGATGTGAGAAGCCTTTTTCCCAAACGATGTCCCCGTCATTCAGCAGAGTATGGATGACAACCACAGACTATCCTAGATAGTCCAGTGGAACACTATCACGCTTGCAACCTGTAGGTGTTGTGAACGATGTGTTCACCCGATGTACTCTAAACCTTGGTGATCATGCAGACTTGATACCTAGACCCTGGCGATCATGCAGACTTGGTGCCAAAACCTTGGCGACTATGCAGACTTAGTGCCTATTGTATAAATTCTGGCGACTATGCAGACTTAGTGCCTAAACCCCGGTGATGATGGACTTCGTGCTGATTCCTTAGGATGATCCTTAGGAATGTATGAACGAGGAATAGTTGATTCTTAGGGTAGATCCTTAAGAATAAAGCAGATAATAGGGATGGGTAATTGGGTTGATTGTTTGAAAATAATAATTATATTATTGTGGGTTGAAAACCCTATGTACTCACCAGGTTTCCCAACCTGAACCACTCAGTTTATTTATATCACAGGTGTTGATATGAAGTCACATTACACTGAGAGATTTAAAGTGATGTAGATCACTAGTGTAAATAAATGTAAGTTCTGTTTATGCTTATGTTTCTGTATTCACGATGACATCCCAAATGATTTAAAATGAACAAAATACGTTTCTTCGAAAATGTTTTAAAAACGTATTTATTATGTTTTTCTGGGAACAAATTCCGCAACATTTTTATTAAAAGAACTACTCTGATTTTTATAAAACATAAACAAAAATCGGTCTTTTCTGACCGTGAAAATGGGGATGTCACATCATCATCGATTCAGGTACAACCATTACGTATCTTGAAGAATCTGTTTTCAATACGCTGAAGAAAGAATTTGTTTCACAAACGAATCTGAATGTAGATAACTTGGGGTTCGACTGGTTTGGATTTATGTTTTGAGTTACCTTCAGATGATGGTTCATGGGAGATGTCGATTGAGATTCCCAAGCTGGTGTTTCATTTTGATGGTGCGAATTTGGATTTGTCAAGGGAGAATTACATGATCGGAGATACGAATTCTGGAGTGGCATGTTTGATGATGGGGGGTTCAAGTGGAATTTCGATATTTGGAAATATTCAACAGCAGAATATGATTGTGGTCATGATCTCAAGAAGGAGACCTTGTCATTCATTCCAACTAAATACAGTCAGTTGTAGGTATAATGATTTTGTATTCTATTAGAATGATTTTGTATTCTATTAGAATGAGCTTTTGTATATGATTTTACATTCTGTTAGAATCAAATTCTTAGACATGGATATACTTGTAGAATTTGTTGTAGAATGGAACGAAGTATATGAGTGTGACATGTATAGTGGCTTATTTGTATTGAGCTGGAATTTATAATATTCTGATAGAATTCTAACTTGTAATATTCTATTAGAATTACATTTATATGAAATTTTTGCGTATTCTGTCATTTTGTCGCATTCTGTTTGCATGGCAACTTTTGGGTATATTATAGTGTTGTTAATGAAATAAATTTAAATTCTGTTAGAATAAAAATAATATAGTATATTTAAAAAATCAAAGAACAAAAACTGAGCAATACAATAAGAGAGCAAAAATGATTACCTGGAATCGATTTTTCTGATCTGTAAGTGGAGAACGTTTCAAAGGATATAAAGGATTAAATTAATGATAATCACAATCAGTCATAATCATTTCCTAATATAAAGGGATAACAATCAGACTAAATATAGAATTAATATGATAGATTACATAATTACCCTTACATATTTAATTAATCATTTATTAATTTGCTAAATTGTGATTGGTGCATCAATGCACACAATACTTATCAAAAACATTTGAACCTAACCCTATATATATATATATATATATATATATATATATATATATATATATATATATATATATATATATATACACGATGCGGTGCGGTTTGAACCGCGGTTTGGTAACTATAAACCGCAAACCGCACCACATAGTGCGGTTTAACAAAATTACGAACCACAAACCGCACCGCGAAATTCTAAACCGCATTATGCGGTGCGGTTTGGTGCGGTGTGGGCGGTTTGTGCGGTTTTTTGCACACCCCTAATATATATATATATATATATATATATATATATATATATATATATATATATATATATATATATATGTTCAAATGTTTCTAGCAATTATTGTGTGTGAATGTATGTATCAGTGAGAATTAAGGAAATAATAAATTATTAAATAAATCATTTAAGGGTATTATAGTAATCTTTGCATTTTTAATTATGGTAGATAGTTAATATCTTTAATATCCCTTTAAATATGAGATGTCAAAGTCAAAACCTGTAAGAAAAACCCTACAATTATCGTCTTCAATTTTGTTCCTCCATATCTCTGTTGTCTCCCTCACTAATTCCCTGCGGTTCCTTTTCTTACTACACCACAATGAAGTACAGGTTCCTTTCAATTCATTATCCGCGTCCCATTACTATTTGGATTTGGCTCCGGTGAGCGGTTCATGGATCTTATATAATTTATTATGTAAAGAGGTTAGCAATATGTTATTACATTTACATGTTTTCAAGGCTTGGTCGTTCAATTGTCGGCATCATCCATAATTTAATATCCCTTTAATAGGTAAGGTTTGGTGGGTTAAGATTAGAGTTTTGTAACAAAATCATGAATCGTGGTTCTTTTTTTATTGAACAAATAGGTATACCATTAATGTTTTTCTTTTATACTCATCATTGAATTAAAATTATTATAATAATTATTAATTATTTTATTTTAATTTGTAAATGGTTTGTAGTTAATCACCAGATCATATTAATTTCGGAAATTTGCATTTGATAATTAAAGAAATTGTTCAAGGTATGATATTAGGAATATTATCAGGAGGGAAAGAATTTTTTTGGTGGATTTCATAAATGTGTTTTTGTATAAAAGAGTCAAGTTTGATATGTTGGACATAGTCGAAAGATTCTGTCAGAATATGTAGAAGAATAACTAGTAAGACATGTTATTAGAATAAATTATAATTGTTTAATGTCTACTACATTCTATCAAAATTTATAGTTTTTATTCTTTTAGAATGCTCTGGCTCTGGGTTTTTTAATATTTGAAAGTTGATTATGTTATTTATATTTTTGATTTTTTTCTTCTTCTTCTTCTTTTTTTTTTTTTAACTATTTTTAGTTTTAATCTTTAAGAATAAATGTAATCCTTAAACCATTATTAGTAATAATTTTTTTTAAAATGAATGTAATAATTGTTTATAATCTTATTTTTACGGACGAATCTAAATAGTGATTCTTAATGAATAAAATCCGTATTCTTTTAAAATGTTATTCTTAATAATATGTTGTATAATTCTTTAAGAATGTTTAATCTAAAAAATATCTTGAATGAAACCATATTCTGCAAGAATAAAACCGTAAATATATTACTAGTTTATTGTTGACTTTTTGTCATTCTAACAGAATAAAATCGGTTATTATTAAAAATAATATTACAATTTAATTAGAATTAATTTAAAAAATCAGGTTTTTTAAAAATAATGGAATTAATGATCCCTTAAAATCCAAAAATTTCCTTTTTTAAAATAGGTTAATTGACCAAAATATCATTTTGTTGAAATTTGTGTGATTATATGATACATGTTACCCTATTGTAATATCATAGATCCTTAGATCGTGACTGTTGATTCTATTCATCCGGTGGTCCAGATCTGTGCATTCTGGCAAACAATAGTTATTAAAAATAAAATAACCTAAGCCATTATATATATATATATATATATATATATATATATATATATATATATATATATATATATATATATATATATATATATATATAACTTTGTGTGGGTGCACAAAGACCCACTCTTACATTATATTAGCTACGACCTTAGACTAAAGCTAGAGGTCTAAAATCGTTATGAACTTTGATATATCATTGAATCTGAAAACCATTTTTTGATTTTGATTTTTTTTTCATTCTAATATGGGTTTGGGGTGGTTAACGATATGAAATGGTAAGATTAGAGGGAGCGGGTTCGGCCTGGACCGCACTACCTTTCAACATAAGCACAAACACTTCCCCTGGGTGCGGTAGAGAGTGCAGTGCAACCTTCCAAGGGAGCACTCCTTCAAACAACATGATTGGTTCCTTTTTCTTACCTTCCTCTGATTGGTCCATTTTATTTATTAAAAATAAATAGAAAAATATTCAAGTGTGGCACTACTCCTTGGGTGTGGTATGAAACCACACTTTTATGGTAATATATGAGATGTCGCCTATATATCACTGCGGTTTCATGAGGAAGTGTGACACTACGCTCTCGAACCTAATTAGTGGTTGAGTACTCGAGTCGTTGTTAATTATTCGGTTGTACAAGCAATTGTCCATGAGATAATAGACAAAATTTTATTTATCTTTTTCCTATTAAAACAAATACATCATAAACATTGATTAACAATTTTGAGTTGTTTATGTCTAAAAGAAATCATATAAACGACAACATCGCTACAAATAAAAGTTTCACGTGAATACATACATGAATATTTTTATTCTTTTTGTTCTTATACTTTTTTGGTTGAACAACACATAAATAACATTAGCAACACGTAAAATGCCTCATAAGGTTAATGAACTATTGTTATTGTTGATGTTCATAGTCACTTTCTTTTTTTACATGATTTATCATTAAACTTGTTTTAAGTGTTATAAAAAAACAATTGTTATAGGGTATTGAAGGTTTCCGACAAATTTGTCATCTCCGTTGTCTGGGAAGTTTCCAGCCAACATGAGTTCTCCGTACAATCTCCAACAAATCACAGATGAAGATCTAGTTGTGTTTTCTTCAACTTCATCTGTTCAAAAAACATATATTGATGAACTCAACTCAAAGAACATAAAATTTAAGGAACTAAATATATCATAAGATAAGAAATCTTATTAACTCAAAGAAGCCGATAAGTTAATGATGTCATGTTCATCTAGGAAGAATTTTCAGAAACATTTTGGTTTGAACACAAATCTTCAAAAATCCAAACTACTTCATAAACGATTTTAGTCTAACATGCCAAAAATACCAGTAAAAATTTTCAGTCTTAAAACTCTAAAACCATACAACCATTTGTTCAAAAGCCAATCAGAATAAAATGTATCTCTCAAAAAGCAGAGTAAAACAAAATAATTAATGTTGAAAATGAACTTCAGTGGATGCGATCCAGTAATGTCGGACACTTCCCTTAGGAACCAAATGGACCTCAGACATTTAAACATAAATATGTAAGCAAAAAGAGTAGTGACTTCTCCAAATACCATATACCATACATATTACATGTCTATTTCAACCCCGAGTTAAAACTATGAGCCAAATCATAGTCTTACAATCACTCCCTGCAATGTGCCAAATCATGGTATTTTACTTGTAGTGTTGAGGACCAAATCCTGGTCATATGTACAAGTGTCAGAGGCCTCATCTTGCTCTTTCATATAATTTCTATGGGCCAGATCCTAGTCTTCCATGCAAGTATCACAAGGACAATTGGCATCCTATATAGCATAGTGAGAAGACTCACCTTACAGTCGAACAAAAAATCTCCTTAGCTATAATAAAAAGAAGATTGGTACTACTAACCACCTAAACGATAAAATAAAGTCTAGTCTCAACCAATGAGTTAACCCCAAACATTGACCCAAGGTCAAACCCAACCAATTATAAAGTGCCCGACACTTCACTAGAAGACAAAATTATCGAGCTAGGGTTTAAAATAGATGCGTCCAAGAAAGTCAGAAGGCGCCTCATGCTAAGAAACTACATGTCAGACTTTACCTTAATTTAAAGGGTAATGTGACTTAATCCATTAAGTTAGTACCCTAAATTCCAGATCTGAACTCCTATAAGATCTAAATGGATAACTGTCACACCCTGCTAAAGCGGAAACACGGGGTGTAGCAGTAAAAATGGTATAATAGCAAAAGTTAAAAGACAACACCAAGCATAGTTTATGTCTTACTCTGTTAGGTTTAGGTATATCCCTTAGCCTACAATATAAAGTATTATTAATTATTCTACTGAAGGGGTACTTACGTGGGCGGTAACATGATAGACATTTCGATTTGGGTTGTTGGACTCAAGAACGACTATATGCTAAAATGATCATGCCCTTTCGACTGTCCTGATTGGCCGATGCCTTATCTGCTAGACCTTAAGTAACAAACAGTGATTAATAGAGCGTGAATATAACAAATAATAAATATAGAGTCATATATAAAGACTAATACACGCGATGAGAATACACCTAAATACCTTGAATGTTTTTGATCTCAAGGATTTAGATCAAATATTCCAACTAAAGTTTAAATGTGCATAGATCCTATCACAACTAGGTGTAGGTGTACAACTACATTTTATTATGATCAGATCATATGGACTATCCAAATTGGAAGTAATATTTGATAGACTAAATACTTGGTGAATCAAACTAGGAATTCGATACGGGAGCGGTAACAGGATAGACATTTCGATTTGGGTTGTTGGACTCAAGAACGACTATATGCTAAAATGATCATGCCCTTTCGACTGTCCTGATTGGCCGATGCCTTATCTGCTAGACCTTAAGTAACAAACAGTAATTAATAGAGCGTGAATATAACAAATAATAAATATAGAGTCATATATAAAGACTAACACACGCGATGAGAATACACCTAAATACCTTGAATGTTTTTGATCTCAAGGATTTAGATCAATTATTCCAACTAAAGTTTAAATGTGCATAGATCCTATCACAACTAGGTGTAGGTGTACAACTACATTTTATTATGATCAGATCATATGGACTATCCAAATTGGGAGTAATATTTGATAGACTAAATACTTGGTGAATACAACTAGGAATTCGATAGGATTCATTCTCGAGAATGGATAATCTTAGAGGGTACGGATGAAAAACAAGAGATTTCATCCCCTCTTATGGTAGATGATTGTCACACCCCCGAACCAGACGATGGAAATGTACGAGGGCTCTTGTGACTTAAATTGAACACCATCACAATGATTATACATGAATCATAACATCATTCATCACCATGCATTGAAATAATACAACTGATATTGTTTACATCCATTACATGGTTTTAGTCATTACAATTTCATAACATAAACCGTTCGATAGATAATCTAAGCAAAACACCATGACATAACTTTGTACTTATTCTTCGGCTTACCTGTTACCTGAGAATACAAGTTATTTTGAAAAACGTCAACATATGAAAAGTTGGTGAGTTCATAAGTAATGTTGTAGTAAAATGATTTGGTGTAGTTTGTAAACCCAGAAAATCCGATATTTTCTTAAAAGAGTATTTGTAAAAAAGTGTGAAGATCCGTAAATATGCTTGTTGATTTTTAAAACATGTATAGTTGTTGAATTTGGTATACGTCACACAAGCGAAAATGTTGAACTTCCCACGAAAACCCGATGTTTTCCCAATACGTAAAATACATGACTTGTTTATTGTTATACCGATACATCAAATGTTTTTGATTACCCGGGTGGCGTTGGATTAATTAGGGTTTGTGAGTTGTTATAATCACGCATTAGGAAAATGACTAGTTTATAACTACATATTATGAACGATCCTTAAAAGCGTCGGCCGTTACTACTCACTTAATCCCCCCACCCTGATTACCATTGTTTATTGTCCTAAATCTGTTTACTTTGTTTTCTCATAGCCCATCAAATCGAGGAGAAAGGAGGGTACGAAGCCCCCCTTTATTACCAAGAGTTATTCAAGACTATCGGGAATGCGAAAGACACTTGGCCCAACTCGCATTTGACTTCTCGACCTCACTAGCATTACTAATGGGCCATTAGGGTCTAATAACACATTATAGCTATTGAAAGTCCTTTTACGTGGAATTGGGTCATAGAAGGCCCAATATCACGTAAGCATAATCCCTTTGGGCCCAAAGATCATGTTGATGGGCTAGCAAGGTCAAACAAGCAAGATTTGAAACAATCAAGCCCAAAGTTTGTATGTTGACTCGTTGTAGTTATCGCGTGATTAACGAATTACTTTGGTTTAACGATTTTGTGTTGTTATTGATTCGAGACCGAATCAATTCGTTTGGTAACAATATGTATTATTGAGAGTGTATTTGTTTTCCATTTTCTTCGGTAATTCGTGGATCTTGTATCTTAATTTGATTGTTTGTAAGTAGAGTTTGACCCTTTTCATTACTCTTCCTTTTATAAAAATAACACTTTTGTCCTTTTATATAAAAGAATTTCGTTTTTAGTCCTTAAAATACTTTTCTTGACACTTTTGTATGATTTATTTGATGAAAACATGATTTTGCCCCAAATTTTATTTAGTTGACAGCTTCATCCCCTCCAGAATAGTGGTTCTCGGTTAAGGACCCATTTTTCACAACTTTTACAATTTTGGCACAAAATCTAAAAAGTTTGCATTTTTAGTCCTTTTTGATAATAAAAAGCATTTTTGAACCTTATAAACATTTTATTATGGTAATTGCTCCCTGTTTTAAAGAAAATTTCATTTCCAGCCCCTCAAATTGTAAAATTTTGCATTTTGGGGCTCATTGGGCCGAAAGCCCAAAATTAGCCCATTAGGTTAAAAATTTACATCTTAAGTCCTTAGAAATTTCTAAGAATCAGGAAAATATTTATGGAAACTGTTTTGGACCCTTTTAACCTTCAAGAAACCGTTACTTGTTGATTTTTACCCCAAGTTTGTATTTTTTACAATTTAAGCCCAAAAATGGGTTTTATGTTCAAGTATGTTTATCCTAAGCTTATAAACTATTTTTCTTGACTTGATTAGTGTAAAATAGCTTAATTTATGTTTATTTCCTTTCCCATGTCTTAGATCTCGGTTTTTACACACTTTTTGATAACATATTCATCACAAAACACATGATATCACACACATACATGCATCAAATCACACATAGCATACATTTACACATAGATCTACACATTTTCTTGTATTCTCCCCCATAAAACTCATAAAAAACAAAAAGAAGGGGGTATGAAACTCACCTTGAGTTGTGGATCGGTTTTGAAGAAGATTTGGAGAAGTATAGTGCTATTTTCGGCCCTATCAAGATCCTTGAATGGATCTCGAACTTAGATGCTTCTAAGGTGCAAGATCATGAGTTTGAATGAATTAATAGATGATTCTTGAATGAAAGGAAATAACTACATTATGGATCTAACATCAGCCTACCTTAGATGATGTGTTTGTGGGTTAAATCTCCTTGAAAGCTTCCTTAATCTTGAAAATATGGAGGGGAATGGAGAGAGTTTTCTTGAGAGAATTGTTAGTGAAATGTGTGTGTGTGCTTGGATTCGGATGAGAGCAAGAGAGAGGGGAGAGAAGAGAGGTTTTTGAGTTGATTTGCATGAAAACATGAGATAGTGCATGGGAAACCTATGGATAAATGTGAGGTGGCATAGGAAAAGTCAACTCTCATTCTTTGGTTGGGCTTGGGCCGAGAATGGAGAGAAAAAGGAAGGGATTCGGCCCTTAAATGCCTAAGTCCAATTCATAGATAATTTAGATAACTATTGGCCCAAAAAATAAATCAAGAAATGATTTTTATGGTTCATTAGGGCTAATTAGGTAAGTTATGGCCCAATGAGGTCCATTAAGGTATTTTATTTCATTCTAGGCCCAATATGGCCCAAAATGTTAAAATAAATGAAAGTGGGTCTAATTAGAGCTCATTCATGAGTTCTAAGCGCAAGATTGTCCAATTGGAAGCTTATTGGCCCATTGTGCCCAATAAGGAAATCCTAGTCCAAAATGGGCTTAAACAAGGATTTCTAGGGTTCCCAAATATTTGTTGACTATTTGCAGTGCATATATGATGTGTTTGATTGAGATTTTTTTTTGTTAATGAATAAGCATCTTTCATGCTTTCCCATTGTTGGTTTACATTTTTTTTTTTATCTTTGTTCAATGTTTACAAGGCTTCAAATTCCTAGTTGTGACATCATCCCCCCGTTAGAGGGAATTTCGTCCCGAAATTCTTTTGAAAGCCCGATTTGATAATGTTAGAATAGATGAGGGTACTTTTACTTCATTTGATCTTCGCGTTCCCACGTGAATTCTAGCCCACGCTTCGCGTTCCACCATACTTTCACGATCGGGATGCGACTTTGCTTAGTACGCTTCACCTCCCTGTCCATGATTTCGACTGGTTCTTCAACGAACAGAAGATTCTCGTTGATTTCAATTTCGTCATGGGGAATGATGAGAGTTTAATCGGATAGGCAGTTCTTTAGATTGGAACCATGGAACACGGGGTGAACACTACTGAGCTCAGCGGGTAGCTGCAGTTTGTACGCCACTGGACTAATTTGGGCAAGAATCTCGAAAGGTCCAATGTATCGTGGGTTCAGTTTTCCCCGTTTTCCAAAACGAATGACCCCTTTCCAAGGAGAAACTTTTAACAACACTCGATTCCCGACCTGAAACTCTAAGGGCTTTCGCCGTCTATCAGCATAGCTCTTTTGTCGGTCGTGCGATGCTTGTAGTCGAGCTCTGATTTGAACTATCTTTTCCGTGGTTTCATATATGATCTCCAGTCTCATTAACGTCTTGTCTGATGCTAGTTCCCTCACTAGCTGGGTTTCGCCCACCTCAGCCCAACACAACGGTGATCTACACTTACGTCCATATAGCGCTTCGAAAGGAGCGGCTTTGATGCTCGAATGGTAACTGTTGTTATACGAGAATTCAACTAAGGGTAAGTGGGTATCCCAGGACATCCCAAAGTCTATCACACATGCGCAAAGCATGTCTTCGAGCGTCGAATGGTTCGTTCACTTTGACCATCCGTTTGTGGGTGATAAGAAATGCTTATGTCGAGATGGGTTCCCAGTGCTTTCTGAAGTGATTGCCAAAAATGTGAAGTGAACCTACTATCTTTATCCGAGATGATAGAGACAGGTACTCCGTGAAGCCTCACGATTTCTCGAATGTATATTCTTGTCAGTCTCTCCATCTTGTAGGATTCTTTTATTGGCAGGAAATGAGCGGATATCATCAGTCAGCCAACTATTACCCATATAGTGTCCGATCCATCTAACGTCTTGGGTAGCTTGGTCACAAAGTCTATAGAAATCCTTTCCCATTTCCACTTGGGAATTTTTGGTTGCTGTAATAACCCCGAGGGCTTATGGTATTCCACATTTACCTTAGCGCAAGTAAGGCATTTGCTGACATAGGTGGCAATTCCTGCCTTCATGTTAGGCCACTAATAATGTTGTTTAATATCCAAGTACATCTTGTCCGAACCCGGATGGATTGAGTATCGCGTCTTGTGAGCTTCACTCATAACTACCTCCCCAAATCCACCAAATTTAGGGACGCAAATACGGTTCATGAAATAGTATACTCCGCCTTCTTTCACCTTTAGATTCTTCTCCATTCCGCGTAACGCTTTGCTTTTTTTGTTTTCCACCTTCATGGCGTCTGACTGGGTTGCCCTGATTTGAGTGGTTATGTGAGATTTGATGGTTATTGAGAGAGTTTTCACACGACGATTAGAGTACTCTTTCCACCTCAAGGCATCAACTACCACATTAGCCTTTCCTAGGTGGTACTTGAGTTCACACTCATAATCGTTTAATAGTTCAACCCATCTTCGTTGCCTTATATTCAACTTTTTTTGATTCAAGATATGCTGGAGACTCTTGTGATTCGTGAAGATGGTGCACTTCGTACCATAAAGGTAATGCCTCCAAATCTTCAGGGCGAAGACCACTACTCCCAACTCTAGATCGTGGGTTGTGTAATTCACTTCGTGTGTCTTGAGTTGCCGGGACGCGTAAGCTATCACCTTTCCACACTGCATGAGAACGCAACCTAAACCTTGGTTTGAAGCGTCACAGTAGACTACGAAATCTTCCGTTCCCTCTGGTAGTCATAGTACCGGGGCACTGCAGAGTGCTCGCTTCAGAGCTCGGAATGCAACTTCTTGTTTGTCCGTCTATTTGAATGGTAGGCCCTTTTGTGTAAGTGAGGTAAGTGGCTTGGCGATCTTAGAGAAGTTTTGAATGAACCTCCTGTAGTAACCTGCTAGTCCTAAGAATTGGCAAATTTCTGTGGGTGTTGTCGGGACTGCCCATCCTTCGATGGCTTTGACCTTAGAAGGATCCACATGTATTCCTTCCTGACTAACAACATGACCCAAAATGTTCACGCTACGGAGCCAAAACTCACACTTGGAGAGTTTTGCGTATAGCTTCTCAGTTCGCAGGGTTTCTCGGATTTGTCGGAGATGTTGGCAATGCTCTTCTTTGCTTCGGGAATAGACTAGAATGTCATCAATGAAAACAATAACAAAGTTGTCGAGGAATGGTCGGCACATTCGATTCATTAGGTCCATGAATGCGGCAGGGGCATTTGTTAGACCGAAGGTCATTACGACAAATTCATAATGTCCGTAACGAGTTCGGAAAGCGGTTTTGGGAATATCCTCTTCCCGGACCTTGAGTTGATGGTACCCAGAACATAGATCTATCTTAGAGAAGTAACTGGCTCCTTGGAGCTGGTCAAATAGATCGTCGATTCGTGGGAGTGGATAGCGATTTTTGACAGTGAGCTTGTTTAGTTCTCTATAATCAATGCACATCCTAAAAGATCCGTCTTTCTTCTTGACAAAGAGGACTAGGGCTCCTCATGGCGAGAAGCTGGGTCGGATGAATCCTTTGCCCAAGAGTTCACTGAGTTGGCTGGACAATTCCTGCATCTCAGCAGGAGCTAATCGATAAGGCAATTTAGCGATGGGAGTAGCTCCTGAAACAAGATCAATTCAAAATTCAATTTGTCTCTCTGGGGTTACTCCAGGAAGATCTTCAGGAAATATGTCTGGGAATTCACGTGCTACAGGAATGTCTCGAACGTTAACCTCTTCCTTGGTTTTATCCACAATATGCGCTAGGAACGTCAAATCGTTCTTTCGCAGATGCTTTTGTGCCTGGATGCACGAGATGAGACGAAGGTTCGTGCTAGGTTTGTCTCCGTAAATAACTAGCATTTCATGATTTGGAAGGTGAAGGCGAACGGCCTTCTCGTGACACATAATTTCAACATGGTGGGGGCTTAACCAGTCCATGCCAATAATCACATCAAAACGCCTAATGGAAACATGCATTAAGTCTATTCGGAAGACGTGTTGATTTAGAGTTAGGGTACATCCGATGTAGACTTCCCCAGTGGATTCGGTTTTCCCATTGACCATTTCCACTGTAAAGGTTTCATTGAGCTTCTGGGGTTGTTGTTTTAACAAATGTTCAAACTTATTGCTCACAAAACTTCATTCTGCTCCGGTATCAAATAGGATGCATGCATAAGTGTGGTTTAGGAGGAACGTACCGGTAATAACTGCGGGATCCTGAATCGCTTCTCCCTGACCCATGGTCAGCACCCTTCCTGTTCCTCCATTTCCGGGATTGTTGTTGTTGGGGCAGTTTCGACGGAAATGACAAGTCCTTCCACATCCATAGTAGGTGTGGCTAGGTCCTGCATTGTTGCTGTCGTTGTTTGTGTTTTTGTTGCGGTTATTGTTGTTGTTGTTTCCCTATTGTTGGTTTTGAGGAGGGTAGGTCCTGCAATACCTTGTCGTGTGCCCCTTCCGATTGCAACTGGTGCACTTCATCTCTCTGCATTCTCCATTGTGATGGAGACCGCAGTTGTTGCACATACAAAGATTACTAGAATAAGGTCTAGGAGCACTTGGAGCAGCTGAGGCTGCAGCATGTGGTGTGGATGGAACTTGAGTGGTCGCAGCATTAACTGCCACTGTTTGGTGCTTCTTGGACGATTCGGAGCCTTGACGTGCCTTCCTCTTGTTGTTCTTCCCATTTTTACTATCATTTTCCTTCTTAACCTCAGTCTCCACTGGCTTCTCACCCTTCTTGTTGTTGTGGTCATACAACTTCTTGGCCAATCTGTTGGCACTGTCAAAAGTTTCGGGATTTACAGCTATCACGTTTCCTTGGATCGGGGAGGTCAGTCCCCAGATGAATCGCTCAATCTTCTCACCTTCTAAGGTGATCATGCCAGGGCACAGCAGAGACAGTTCGCTAAACCTTGATATGTATGCATCTATATCAGCATTTCAGACAGTGAGATTCCACAACTCTTGTTCCATTTTCTGAATTTCACCTCGAGGGCAATACTCGGCCATCAACATTTCTTTCATCTCTGTCCATGGCATGGAATTGGCTACGGGAAGTGTCATGGCTTCCACGTGTCCGTTCCACCAAGTGAGCGCTTGGTCAATGAAAGTGCATGCGGCAAACTTCACCTTCATCTCCTCAGGGCAATTGCATATCTCAAATACCGATTCCACCTTCTCGATCCATCGTTTCAGGGTGATCATTCCTCCAGTGCCGTTAAAGGTTCGTAGTTTGGCGTTGGTGAAGTCATTGTAGGAACATGCTTTGGTGGGTCCTTGATTCATCCCGTTGTTCGAACTTCCGGCCCCTTGTCCGTTGACTCCTCCATTGTTCCCTTGGTGAATTTGTGCCATCGCTGCGGTGACCACAACAGATACAACTGCCTGGAATGCAACTGAGTTGACTTCGGGTGGGTTTGGCCCAGGGTTTCTGCGAGTGGGTCATTGAGGCATCTTTCTGTCATCTCTGTCCATGGCATGGAATTGGCTACGGGAAGTGTCATGGCTTCCACGTGTCCGTTCCACCAAGTGAGCGCTTGGTCAATGAAAGTGCATGCGGCAAACTTCACCTTCATCTCCTCAGGGCAATTGCATATCTCAAATACCGATTCCACCTTCTCGATCCATCGTTTCAGGGTGATCATTCCTCCAGTGCCGTTAAAGGTTCGTAGTTTGGCGTTGGTGAAGTCATTGTAGGAACATGCTTTGGTGGGTCCTTGATTCATCCCGTTGTTCGAACTTCCGGCCCCTTGTCCGTTGACTCCTCCATTGTTCCCTTGGTGAATTTGTGCCATCGCTGCGGTGACCACAACAGATACAGCTGCCTGGAATGCAACTGAGTCGACTTCGGGTGGGTTTGGCCCAGGGTTTCTGCGAGTGGGTCATTGAGG
This sequence comes from Lactuca saligna, assembly GCF_052625555.1. Lineage (NCBI taxonomy): Eukaryota > Viridiplantae > Streptophyta > Magnoliopsida > Asterales > Asteraceae > Lactuca > Lactuca saligna. The sequence goes on along the minus strand of NC_136417.1, from coordinate 186,425,933 downwards.
CATCTTTCTGTCATGGAATGGAAAGATGTTGAGTGTCTGTGGTTTTTGTGAGGTTGTGATCCTATAAACTAGGTGTGTGGCACAAACTTAGGTAGTTCTACAATTAAGCATACAATCATGGATACGTAACACATAGCATATTATAACGTCACACTAAAACATGTAAAATCTTTCATTACTATTACACGCACTTTGCTACATTAAAATTTTTCTCGAAAGAGCATGCATAAGCGGTACTAGTTTGACAGCATAATGACTCTATGAGTAGTGTAGTCACTTAAACATAGAGTCAGGGTACATAACATAGATCCTAATGACATAGTACTAAAAACTGATACGGCTAATCCTAATCGCGGTGAGATGTGCCCGGGGGTGGTGCCGAGGAAGTGGATGCTTCGTGAAGACGAGCCACCTATCGTTTTGCGTCCTGGAGTTGGGACTCCCACCTCACCTGCCTCATGTGGAACTCTCGAAGGATGTCTCGTGTCTCCTGCTCTGCACGCTCGACCCTAGTCCACATCTGACGTACCTGGTTGGCGATACTCTGAGCTAGGTCGCCTGTGTTCCGTAATCATCTCACCATGACCGGAAGGGCTCGATCGGTTGGTCCTCCATCCGTCAGGTCAAAGAATTTGCGTGACATACCAAATGGGGGTTGCTGTCCCTGCTGCCTACTCCAACTCCAAATATCAATACCCCAGGGGGGTGTAGGACCAGTGGGCCCCACCCGGTAAGTGGGCACCTTAATCGGATTAGGGGGGTTGATGACTTCGAACTCTGCGTCCGAATCACCCCCTTCGTTGTTGCTGGGTTCCTCCTCGAGACTTCCTTCATCTTCTTCCTCCTCCTGTTCTTCTACTGGTTCGGCAGCTTCGCCCTCAACTTCTGCCTCCGGTTCCCCGTCAGATTCTTTCTAGGGGTCTTCCTCAGGCTCTTTTTTAGGCTCTTCGTCCAACCATCCGTTATTCCCATGGTTTGGGAAATAAGGATCCCCGGGGTAGTGAAAACCAATCATGTTGTCTTCGAGAGTGTATAATTATGCTAATATCATACCTATGCCGCTTTAGTTGTTAAATATACTGAATTGGTATTCTCTTCTTGGGGATAAAGGGGTATGTTTTTAGGTTCCCTAGCTATCACGTTTTCCTCAGGACATGTGATAGTTGTACCTTGGAGGGAATGTAGTTGATCAGGCTACATCCACTTCTTGATACGACTAAGAACAGTCCTGGCTTAACCGAGATAGTAGCATTATCTTTTTTGGTTCGGTATTATGTTCTTTTTCCTAGTACAAGCAAGGGTGTTTTTATTGTTATGTTTTACTTGTTTTGTTCAGAGTTGTGTTAGTCCCCCTTTTTGGTTTTTAGTTGCATATCAATGTGTGGTTAGATATGGTAGTTCACTATAAACAGAGCTCTGATACCAACCTGTCACACCCCCGAACCAGACGGCGGAAACGTCCGAGGGATCTTGTGACTTAAATTGAATACCATCACAATGATTATACATGAATCATAACATCATTCATCACCATGCATTGAAATAATACAACTGATATTATTTACATCCATTACATGGTTTTAGTCATTACAATTTCATAACATAAACCATTCGATAGATAATCAAAGCAAAACACCATGACATAACTTTGTACTTATTCTTCGGCTTACCTGTTACCTGAGAATACAAGTTATTCTGAAAAATGTCAACATATGAAATGTTGGTGAGTTCATAAGTAATGTTGTAGTAAAATGATTTGGTGTAGTTTGTAAACCCAGAAAATCCGATATTTTCTTAAAAGAGTATTTGTAAAAAAAGTGTGAAGATCCGAAAATATGCTTGTTGATTTTTAAAACATGTATAGTTGTTGAATTTGGTATACGTCACACAAGTGAAAATGTTCAACTTCCCAGGAAAACCCGATGTTTTCCCAATATGTATAATACATGACTTGTTTATAGTTATACCGATACATAAAATGTTTTTGATTACCCGGGTGGCGTTGGATTAATTAGGGTTTGTGAGTTGTTATAATCACGCATTAGGAAAATGACTAGTTTATAACTACATATTACGAACGATCCTTAAAAGCATCGGCCGTTACTACTCACTTAATCCCCCACCCTGATTACTATTGTTTATTGTCCTAAATTTGTTTACTTTGTTTTCTCATAGCCCAACAAATCGAGGAGAAAGGAGGGTACGAAGCCCCCTTTATTACCAGGAGTTATTCAAGGCTATCGGGAATGTGAAAGACACTTGGCCCAACTCGCATTTGACTTCTCGACCTCACTAGCATTACTAATGGGCCATTAGGGTCCAATAACACATTATAGCTATTGAAAGTCCTTTTACGTGGAATTGGGTCATAGAAGGCCCAATATCACGTAAGCATAATCCCTTTGGGCCCAAAGATCATGTTGATGGGCTAGCAAGGCCCAACAAGCAAGATTTGAAACTTTCAAGCCCAAAGTTTGTATGTTGACTCATTGTAGTTATTGCGTGATTAACGAATTACTTTGGTTTAACGATTTTGTGTTGTTATTGATTCGAGACCGAATCAATTCGTTTGGTAAAGATATGTATTATTCAGAGTGTATTTGTTTTCCATTTTTGTCGGTAATTCGCGGATCTTGTATCTTAATTTGATTGTTTGTAAGTAGAGTTTGACCCTTTTCATTACTCTTCCTTTTATAAAAATAACACTTTTGGTCCTTTTATATAAAAGAATTTCGTTTTTAGTCCTTAAAACACTTTCCTTGACACTTTTGTATGATTTATTTGATGAAAACATGATTTTTCCTCAAAGTTTATTTAGTTGACAGCTTCAGCCCCTCCAGAATAGTGGTTCTCGGTTAAGGACCCATTTTTCACAACTTTTACAATTTTGGCACAAAATCTAAAAAGTTTGAATTTTTAGTGCTTTTTGATAATAAAAAGCATTTTTGAACCTTATAGACATTTTATTATGCTAATTACTCCCTGTTTTAAAGAAAATTTCATTTCCAGCCTCTCAAATTCTAAAATTTTGCACTTTGGGGCTTATTGGGCCGAAAAGCCCAAAATTAACCCATTAGGTTAAAAATTTACATCTTAAGTCCTTAGAAAATTTCTAAAAATCAGGAAAATATTTATGGAAACTGTTTTGGACCCTTTTAACCTTCAAGAACCCGTCACTTGTTGATTTTTACCCCAAGTTTGTATTTTTGACAATTTAAGCCCAAAAATGGGTTTTATGTTATCCTAAGCTTATAAACTATTTTTCTTGACTTGATTAGTGTAAAATAGCTTAAGTTATGTTTATTTCCTTTCCCATGTCTTAGATCTCGGTTTTTACACACTTTTTGATAACATATTCATCACAAAACACATGATATCACACACGTACATGCATCAAATCACACATAGCATACATTTACACATAGATCTACACATTTTCTTGTATTCTCCCCCATAAAACTCATAAAAACCAAAAATAAGGGGGTATGAAACTCACTTTGAGTTGTGGATCGGTTTTGAAGAAGATTTGGAGAAGTATGGTGCTATTTTCGGCCATATCATGTTCCATGGATGGATCTCGAACTTAGATGCTTCTAAAGTGCAAGATCATGAGTTTGAATGAATTAATAGATGATTCTTGAATGAAATGAAATAGCTAGATTATGGATCTAAAATCATCTTACCTTAGATGATGTGTTTGTTGGTTAAATTTCCTTGAAAGCTTCCTTAATCTCGAAAATATGGAGAGTGGAGAGAGTTTTCTTGAGAGAATTGTTATTGAAATGTGTGTGTGTGTGTGCTTGGATTCGGCCGAGAGCAAGAGAGCGGGGAGAGAAGAGAGGTTTTTGAGTTGATTTGCATGAAAACATGAGATGGTGCATGGGAAACCTATGGATAAATGTGAGGTGGCATAGGAAAAGTCAACTCTCCTTCTTTGGTTGGGCTTGGGCCAAGAATGGAGAGAAAAAGGAAAGGATTGGACCCTTAAATGCCTAAGTCCAATTCATAGATAATTTAGATAACTATTGGCCGAAAATAAATCAAGAAATGATTTTTATGGTCCATTAGGGCTAATTAGGTAAGTTATGGCCCAATGATGTCCATTAAGGTATTTTATTTCATTCTAGGCCCAATATGGCCCAAAATGTTAAAATAAATGAAAGTGGGTCTAATTAGAGCTCATTCACGAGTTCTAAGCCCAAGATTGTCCAATTGGAAGCTTATTGGCCCATTGTTCCCAATGAGGAAATCCTAGTCCAAAATGGACTTAAACAAGGATTTCTAGGGTTCCCAATTATTTGTTGACTATTTGCAGTGCATATATTATGTGTTTGATTGAGATTTTTTTTTGTTAATGAATAAGCATCTTTCATGCTTTCCCATTGTTGGTTTACATTTGTTATCTTTGTTCAATGTTTACAAGGCTTCAAATTCCTAGTTGTGACAATGATCCTTACTACCCTATAAAACCAACTACCTTTCATCCAATACCTTCTAAAGATGGAGCACCTTTACCTTGCAACGAATGGGAAGAAAGAAAGCCAATTGGAGAAATCAAGCATGTGGACGAAATAGAATTAGTTACATCTTCTTTTCCCCCAATAAATACCCTTTATCGTCAATTTCCAGGAGGAGCGAAGATGAAACGAATGGCCCTTAAGTCGATACCAAAATGGATAAGGAAGAATCCAAAGGGGACATCTTCAAGAACCCATAGAGTTCAAGATGAACATGTGAGGATTGCACTAACGGTTGATAGGTGGGTATCAAAAGAGAGAGCTTCTAACAAGTATGAGATTGGTCAATCATCCCGACCATACTCACCTTCTTCCAAAGATGAAACTTTGTCTCAGTTGTTTAAGAAAAGTGTGAGAATCGAAAACAAGAGGGAAATTTTCAAAGGAAAGACTACACATCTTTCAGGAAGGATAATAAGAATAGAAGGACAGATTACGCTAGATCAAGAGGCAGTGATGAAGGTCCATCATTGTATAAATTTTGATTATAACTCATGATGCAAAAATTTCAGAGTTAGATCTCTACAATCAAACCTTGAGAAATGAGGAATGCATAGGAGCGCTTGAGCCGAGAACTCAAAGCACTTGAGGAACAAGTGATTCATATCACTAAGATGCTGTGTCATCACTTAGGGTCCTGGCATATAAACTAGAACTAGTGGTTGTGTAAAAATAGAGAAATCAAACTAATTAAGTCAAAAGGATTAAAGTTTCTAGCAAGGGTGTACCATCCCAAAATTCAAGCCTGAAAATTTCATTTTTAAATTAATAATTTTTAAAACATTTTACCATAACATTGTCAATAAAGCAACACATTACAAAATCATAATGTTGTGTCCCAAACAATGACATCAAAAATAATGAAAATCAGAGTACAATCCCAGAAAGTCCGATGCGGAATCATGTGTGTGTGTGTGTGATGCGATGCTACGCCTCCGTCTCCTTCCCCTTAGATGAAGAGGTACCTGAAACCAAAACAGAAACCATAAGCACAAAGTTTAGTGAGTTCCCCCATCATACCACATACCATACAATATCGTCAGTATCTTTTAACCGGTAACTTCCATCGGTATCTTTCAACCGGTAATCCTTATCGGTATCTTTCAACCGATAATCATCGTCGGTATCTTTCAACCGGTAATCATCATCGGTATCTTTCAACCGGTAATCATCATCGATATCTTTCAACCGGTAATCAGCGTCGGTATCTTTCAACCGGTAACTATCATCGGTATCTTTCAACCGGTAATTGGGGACTATTCCACCCCTTACCACTAGCATACAACATCAAGATATAAACATACAGTCAGACATATCCAGGTACTGTCCTACCCTTTGGTCCTAAGGACCGATGTCAGGGAAACTGACCCCTACTATACACATAACATATCATACAAATAATTCTCATGACCAAAGCACATAACAAAACCAAGATAATTATCACAAAGACAATCATCTTCTAAATAACCCTCTTTGGTGGGCCAGGATTGTGGCCTTAGACCCACCCCTACTGGAAGGTAACTCACCTCGTACGAGTAGCTGCTGAGAATCTACGCGGGAAACCTCTGTCTGCTTCTGCTCCGGAAATCCTCCGGCTATAATCCCCACAAAACACCCAGTCAGAATCTGATATCTACTCTTAGGTTCAAATGACTATTTTACCTCTAACCAAGTCCAAGTCAAAGTTAACTTCCAGTTGACCCGACTCGCCGAGTTGGGACGTCAACTTGTCGAGTGCCTACCCTTTACTCATCCATATCCATGACTTGACTCGTCGAGTTTGGCAACGACTCGACGATTTCCCCATCTTTACGAACATTAATGAACCTTCATTCGACTCACCGAGTTGTATGAACAACTCGTCAAGTTGTATGAACAACTCGTTGACTTCATCTTCAAACATAAGGAGATTACCTTGGACTCGCCGAGTCTGTTCTAGCACTCATCGAGCCCCATGAACTCCAAATCTAAAACTAAGTCCAATCCATTGGGTCACTCCTTCTGACTTGCTACAACCCTTCTAACACCCAACTGAGCTCCTTTGACCCTTAATAGATATGGGACTAAATGCCTTGGACTCGTCGAGCCCCAAGAACGGACTCGCCGAGTCGATAATGTCCACACCATAAATCCTCGATTTACGATGTATAACACTTGTCCAAATGATAGATCCAAGCCCCTAAGCTTGATCTAGCACGTAAAGTTACGAACTTTACGTGCATGCATGGGACTTTTGAGCCAAAAAGGCTCTAAAATGGCTCTTTTGTTGCATGGGACCTTCCTTGGGTGAAAAAGCAACCCAAATCTGCCTTGTGACTCTTCCCAAGTGCTAGATCTGAAGTCTTGACCCCCAACCATGTTTGAAAATCATGGTTGGTCACCTCATATGGCTTAAAAGCCCTAAATCTTCTCTAAAAAAGGATCTAACAAACAAGCAAGCAAGGTACAAACTTTATACCTTTCAAAGACTGCAAATGATGAACCAAACTTGAATCCTTCAGTCTCCTCTTGATCCTTCTATGATCTTCCTTCTTCCTTGAGGTCAAAACCCACAAAAATCACTCAAAAGCCTTAGCTCTTGCACCAAAACACTTAGGGTTTTCTATGGAGGGTCTTTGGGAGCAATAGGGACGAGTGGTGGTTGAAAGTGATGATTAAACAAGGTGAAAACCCTCAGATTATGGTTATTGTCCAGTCAGAGCCTACTCGTCGAGTCTGGCCACCGACTCAACAAGTCTGTCACTTAAGTCCCGTCCAAATCCTCTCCTACTCGACGAGTTGGGCCTTCAACTCGCCGAGTCCCATGCCAAAAATGAAAATTACATTAAATAAAATAGATACCAAGAACCGGGTGCTACAAATCTCCCCCAGTTATTTCAGACTTTGTCCTCGAAGTCTGCTGCTCGTTCCTGGAAAATTTCTGGGTAATGCTCCGTCATCTCATCCACCATCTCCCAAGTCCACTCCAAGCCATCCGTTGCCGCCATTGCACCTTCACTAGCTCCATCCTCTTGTTCCTCAGATCCTTCGACTTTCGGTCGAGGATCACCACTGGCAGCTCAATATAATTTAGGCTGTCATCGACCTGAATATCCTCAAATTGTACCACTGCTGAGTCCTACACCCAACACTTCTGCAGCTGGGAGACGTGGAAAGTGCTATGGATCTGGCTGAGTTTGGATGGCATATCCAACCTATATGCCACCTTGCCCACTTTGGATAAGACCCTGAATGGTCCAATGTACCTGGGGCCCAACTTGCCCCGTTTCCTAAATTGGATGACACCCTTCCCTGGCGACACCTTCAGGAGAAGCATATCCCCGACTTGGAACTCCAGGTCTGATCGACGCTTATCGGCATAACTTTTCTGTCGGCTCTGAGCAGTCTGAAGCCTTCTCTGGACCTGCTGAATCCTCTCTGTCGTCTTGAGAACTACTTCGGTGCTCCCCATTACCCTCTGGCCAACCTCGCCCCAACATACTGGGGTCTTGCATTTCCTCCCATACAACATCTCGAAGGGAGGACGATCAATACCAGCATGATAACTATTGTTGTACGAGAATTCAGCCAACGGAAGGTAAGTATCCCAACTACCTCCGAAGTCTAAGACACACGCCCGCAACATGTCCTCCCAAGTCTGGATGGTTCGCTCACTCAGACCATCTGTCTGCGGGTAGAAGGTGGTGCTAAATGCATACGAGTACCCAACTCGTCATGAAACTTCTTCCATAACCTGGAAGTGAACCGAACATCTCTATCTAAAATCATCGACACTGGCACCTCCTGCCGCGCCACTACCTCCCTGATATAGATGCTGACCAACTTTTCGGCTGAAATGCTCTCCAGAATCGGAATAAAGTGGGCGCTCTTGGTCAACCGATCGACGATGAACCAAATCGAATCAACTCCTCGCACGCTCCTAGGAAGCTTTGTGATAAAAACCATCGTAATGTCCTCCTATTTCGACAGCGGAATATCCAATGGTTGTATCTTGCTGTGTGGCCTCTGGTGCTCGGCCTTGACCTTCCTGTAGGTCAAGCACCGCTCCACGTACCATGCTACATCCTGCTTCATGTAGGGCCACCAATAGTTGTCACACCCTGCTAAAGCGGAAACACGAGGCGTGGTAGTATAAAGGGTTTCATAGCAAAAGTTAAAAGACAACACCAACCATAGTATTAAAAAACATTACAAATTTACAATGGGTTTGAATAACTTTTAAAAGAAATTACAACGAAAATTGGAATAAAACACATGTGAATGCTCTTAACAGTGAAGTTTCCCTAAGTGCCACATACTCGATGATTCCTGAAAAACCATGTAAAATGAGCGTCAACTATAAAATAGTTGGTGAGTTCACAAGTTCAAAATAATATTCGTTTCATGAATCGAAATCAAAATTTTGATATAAGTTTCCATAAATAAAAATATATTGCTAAAATGAGTAAATAATTTTGTATAAACAAAGTTTGTTATCATCATGAAATAAAGTATGTTGTCCAAAATAGATGCAACGTTCATATCCCAATGGGAAATAATGTTTGTTACTAAAATGAGTAAACAAGTTTGTTACTATAAGAAGCAACCAAGTTTGTTGCTAAAACAAGTAAATAAGTATTTAGTAACAAAAGTTCGCTGTTATAATGAGATACAAAGTTTATTGCTATAATAAGTAACGAGTTTGTATGTGTATGAGCAAATAATGAGTTCTCAACCAAGCCTATGACTGAAGCCCTATTAAGAACTATGCTTATCGCTCCATATATTATATGGTATCATGCACTCCAACAATCGGGTGAGTGAGGAGTTGTAAATTCCTAATAGCGCTATCCATAAAAACCATTGGCTCAAAGAGTTAATGGTTAGAGAAAAGTGTAAGGGAAGGGCCTTAAGACGACCAGTTCTCATGCTCCGTGTTGCATAGACATCCATATAGAGATACAACAATAAAATAACAATCATGTTTGATACAAATCAATTTAAATTCAATGAACAAATAATAGTTTTCTGGGACATGCTTTTCCACCCCAAAACATAAAAACTGAAAATAAGGGAGTGTGTGAATACTCACAATATGCAAAATATAGTAATCAAGTTGATACGAGTCAACTAAATATAACGAACATAAATAGTTTAGGACATGCTTTTCCACCCCAAAACATAAAAACCGAAAATAAGGGGAGTCGTGAATACTCACAATGCATTGAGATGATGCAAATGATGCATTGATCTACGCTCCACTCACACCACTATCGTTTTCCTACAACGATATTACACACTAATGAGTCTCTAATTGAAATCTAATACTAGTATACTTACTACTACAATAGAATTACGCCAATAATGAGTAAAAATTTAATATTGATAAGTTATAAATATTTTTCTGTGAAAATTAAATTTCAATGAATCAATTGTTATATAACAATTTAAGTGGAAAATTCTCATTATTGAAATGCTAATATTTAACATTTTAAGAGGCGTTCCAATGGTTAAATATTCCAAAACTAAATCAATTTAGTTCTAAAATTTCCCAAACTTTGCATTTCAGTTTTAATTGAAGTCAAAGACCTTAAGTTAAACTTTCTTGAATTTTTGGTTTGTCTAACTATTTTTCACTATTTTAGTTTCTTGAATAACCATAAAATCATGGATAAATACTAAATGGTTAGTAAAAATTACAAAACTTCATATTTTGGTTCCATCAGTATTAAAAGACTTCCAGATAAATTTTCATGGATGATAGATATGTATAACCATTTTTCTTATATTTAATTCTCAAAATAGATAAAAAGTCATGAAAAATAGCAATCAGTTAAGAAAATACCCCAAACTTTTTATAATAATGCCATTACACATCATTAAGCTGGGAAAAATATAAAAATGGATTTCTAAGCAGTTTAACCTAATTTTATGATTTTTGTGCATACATTCTAATAAAAATAAGGATAAACAGAAAGCAGTTTTTAAAATTACTCAAACTTTTTATAATACTGTTATTAAATATACTTAAGATGGAAAAAATATAAAAATGGATTTCCAAAATATTTAACCCAAATTTATGATTTTTGGGCATTTATTTGAATAAAAATTGAAATAAATAGAAAACACTTTCCAAAATTGCCCAAATTTTTGTAACATTGTTATCATACATGTAGAAGCTGGGTAAATTATAAAAGATATTTTTTAATTAGTATTTCTATTTTTCATTGTTTTATCCTCTTAAATAATCATTAATTGGAGATTATTTATTAAACAGTTAAAGTAAATTGTCAATTTTTTTTGTAAAGTTCATTTACAGTGTAAATAAGCTAGAAAAAATCCCAAAGGTGGTTTTTATCTACTGGAATCTGATTTTGTGTATTTAAGTGTATTTAATCTTAGAAAATAAGAGAAAAATAGTATACTAAAGAGAAAAATCATCAAAATGTTTTTTTTTAGTATTCTAATGTACTACAAGGTGTTCTGGTAAATTTTCATGAATTTTGGATTTGTAGAACTATTTTTTCTATTTTTAGGCCATTATAAATACAAAAATCGGGGAAAATAGGAATGCATGATGAAAAATTCTGAAAATATTTTTCTGAGTCTTATACCTCTAGTAGCAACCGCGAAAATTGTTATATATTATTTTCACATTCTCTAAAGTGGCTTTATGATTTATTGGGACTAAACAAAAAGAAAATTCAAAATCATAATAAACAATAACAAAAATTGATGAAACTTAATGAGAAGTCACGAATTTACCTACGATTTATAGACCTCAGAAAGTATTTTATATGATTTATTGCCCTATTTTATTTCAATAATTATAATAATTCGAGAAAAATGAATTATTTTCTGAAAATTTGTTGAACATCTCATTTTGTTGATGGGAATCTGGGAAAAATCGGATTTTTTTTCAGAAAAATAGTTTTAGATATTTATTTAGAAATAAATCCTTCATGAACATATTTGAAAGCTTTTAACAACATACTTTGATGATCTAACATCTAAGCTTGAAGATCATCACATGCATGTTTGTTTGAAGACCATTCATGAGTTTGAAACGTTCAAAAATCATTTTTGAAAGAAAACTTTGGATGCATATGGTGTTTTTCACCAAAAACTTGTAGAAAAATGCAGTATGTTGGTTTCGACTTAGGTTTTGGTCCTTGGATTTTACCATTTACAACATGCATGTTGTTTTTGAATGAAATTCTACCACCACCATCATCAAAACCATGAGTAGGTGAAAGTATTCATGATTTTACAATAGAATGGAGTAGAAGAAAAAGAAAGTGTAAGAAAAACAACAAAATTTTGAAGGAAAAGTGAAGTAGAAATCGATTTTACCTTCAAGAACACTACAATATGATGAAGATTTCGAGTTTGAGGAGTGTTATTGGGTTTGTTTTCTGGAAATTTTCGTGGGTATAGAGAGAGGAAGAGAGAAAATGGAGTGGTGAAGGTAGAGAGAAATGAGAGAAAATGAGAGAGAAAGTGGAGTGTGAGAGAGAAAGAATTGATTATGTGTTTTAGGAAGAGGGGAGGTGTCTTAGGAAGAGGGTGAACGGTTTTCAGAGTATTATGCCCTCCTTCCCTTTTAATTTTATAAAAAAATTCAATTCTTTTATAAAAATATCAAACTTTTATACAATATACACCCTAACCAAGTTTTTGCTAATGAAACCTTGATTTTTGACTTATAAATTAAGGGTAATTGTTAATGACTTAAATTTTATTTTCCTTAAATGCATTTTCATAATTTTTATTATTATAAGATCATATTATAAGTTTCATAACTATTTTTATAGAATTCTTGATGTTAAACTTTATAAAATTTAAGTTTAAGGGTTTTTATGGTTTTTGAGAGTTTGTAAATCATTGGATATCAAAATAAATATAATATTTGAGACTTTATAACTCTTTTATAGTTATAAGTAATGTTTGTAATTTATTTTTATCGGTTTATTGGCAATCTATGTAGTGATTATGAGATTCAAGCGAAATTGAGGAATCAAGTATACTAGTCCTAGTCTTCAACTTTGACTGAAGTTTCTATGAGACTTTGACCTAATTTCTACTACTAGGTCAAATGCAAGATGGGTGTATATGATTCATGAAAAGGTGTTCTAGTCAAAGAGTGACTCAAATATGGATAGTCTCTACAGTTAAGTAGGTGTAGAATTCACATACCAATGTGAAATCCAAGCATATTATCCGTTGTTTCTAATTGTTTCCAAGGTTCTAATAGGTTATATCTTAAATTCTAGTTGTTATGTCTAGTATGTGTCGTGCCTATATGTGCAACTAAGTTTATTCAAATCATCGACTCGAATTTTGACGATTGTCACATTCTCCCCGGGTTGAAAGAGTTTCGCCCCGAAATTTAATTCATGACGTATTCTATTAAAACTCAGTCGAATACAATTGTATTATTGGAGAGATGGTAACTTGAAGAGCTCTTTGATTAATTTTGGGTGAACTCCTCAAGGGAAGGGCCTAACTCTTTAGCTGTAATCAAATTAGTGTTTCTCTAAATCGAGTTCTGTCATCTATATTATGGAAAATTTGGTGCATGGAATCATGATCCAACCATGACGACCTAGTAGAAAAAGATCATCTAGTTAGATATTATCTGAATTAAGAGAGCGGTATAAATTTTGCTGATGCACCAACTGCATTGAGCGTTAACTCCACATTGATACTTAAGTTGCATTCTAAATTAGCACTATGTGTAAATTCGCTGCTTAATAGAGAAGAGATTAGGAACAATTTGTTCACTTCCGGGTTGGCTATTACATCTGGAAAGGATCTATTCCGAAATAAGATGGGGTAGCATGAATGAAAGGGAAACGATCGAGGGTAAGTTCCTAAAAATACGTACTAAGGGTAAGCAACGAAGTTTTGGTACATCTCAAATGTAAAGACTATTTAAGTGTCGTCGACAAAATAAATTACGAAAAGATTGAGGAACTCCGAGGCTATAATTACTACTATGGTTACTCTTACAATAATAAAACCTTATTCGTAGAATGAATATATTTAGAGAGTCATTGTTGCAAGTGGAGGCAATGAATGTTTATGATAAATTAAATCACATTGTATAGGTAGCATTTCAAGTGTTTAGAAGCGATAAAAATCTCACTGTTATCAAAATGTGTGTTTTGAAATGATAACTAATCTCAATATTATCAAAATGTGTAATAATTCCAAGATAATGACGATACACGTGTAACGATCCAACGAAGTAGTTAAATAATATAAAGATTTATTAAGGTTAAAGGTTTTAGTCGCCATTAAAGGAATTTGAATAGAAATCCTTGTATTAATTTTTTTTTTGGAGAAATTATCTAATTGTCTAAATCATGACAAATTCATGTTTATGAGGAGTCGGAATACTTATGAAAACAAGTTTGAGAGTTTAGAAACTCACTGAAAATTGCAAAGTAAAATACTATTTTAAGAAATGTGTAACAATGTCAATCTTTCAAAATAGTGCATTCATAGTTTAGTGTTTCTACAAAAACAATAATTTAGATAATAGATAATTGTAAAATTCAGAATTTTTGATGTATTAAAAGAAAATAAGAAACATAAGAAAACATATCCTTCACATATAGTTTTCCGAATATAGAAAAATTACAAGACTAAGGTTATTCATCTTGTGTATTAATTGTAAGGTAAATACAATGAAAATTGCCCTTTAAGTCAAGTTTTTGAATTTAAATCGAAAGTGCGAATGTAAGTAAGAATTATTTGTTTATAGTAGATTTCATAATAAAAATTAAAATATAAGATAAAAGGTGTAATTGAATATATCATAGTTGACTAAATCAAAATTTTGCCTCACGACTATACACGTATTAATAGCTCCAAACGGAAGGTCAAACTTCTAGTCTTTATGTGTACGAACATGATATCAAGAGAAGCAAAAGAGACAATAATAAAGTTAGATAATGTATTATGTTAATATTATGGCGTGCGAAATCTAAAATCAGAAGGAGAGCGAGAAACAAAGTTTGGGGGAAAGAAAAAGGAAGGTAGCGGTGGCAATGATTGTTATTGTTAAAATTATAAGAACAATACCTATAGGTAGATTTAAAACTAGGTTGGGATATATTTCAAAGTTCAATATTTAATTTATATTGATGAGTAAATAGACATGTGGGAGTTTTAATGTGTTTACTAAGGATTGCTAAAAAAATCATAAGTTATATATGAAGTTAAACTGGATTTGTGAAAAAGAAGAAGCCCTATAGATAGAAATTAAAAATCCGACAATTTTGACTTTTTAGACTGAAGTCCAACAATGACTAAAATGGATAAGGTAAAGACTCAATATATTTAAAAGTGAACACTAAGTTTTCAAATGCTATAAATTTTAAAAACTTTATAGATTATAAAACTATATTGTATCAAAGTACACAAATAATGTATGTTTTGAAATACAAGCATTAGAGATGTCTTATAAACATGCTTGTAGTAGAAATTTGCATAAATATCATGTTGGGTTTTGAGAAAACACATTAAAGTAAATTACAATGTCTAAATGAGAAAGCTGTTAAAAATGTCAAACAAAAGTGTTTTAAAGATTCAATGAAGCTTTTACACATAATATGAACTTCAATGTCATGTGTTTAAGTTTTATAGCATAGAGTCTAAACACTTTTATAAAAAGAAAATGTTTCTAAGTTTTTCGAAAAACGTGCCAAATTGGTAAGCAAGGTTTAAAATGGTTTATATGCCCTTAAAAGTACATTTATCCATTGGAATGGATTTGAAATAACAAGGTTAAAATCAATATTGGTTAAATTGAGTTTTGACGAAAAATGTTAAGTTAAAGCAAGTTGTAAAATGATTTTTAGCGAGAATATGACTTAAATTGTTAGGAAAGGCCTAGTAAGTTGGATCAAGTGGTTATAAAGTATTTTATCAAGGATAAATAAAACCGATGAAATGAAATAACTTTTTGATGGAAAATTAAGAAATAAAGAATAAGTATGTTAGTGTAGTTGATCGTACCTAAATACTAAGGTGAGTACAAGGGAAGTATAAGGCGAGTACAAGTGTATTTACCCCAAATAAATGACAAGAAAAAAAAATGTTTGAAAACATTTTATGGTGTCAATTCACTTTACGACCTTTTATAGAGGTCAAAGAGACATCCTATGTTAATTTTTAAGCTCAAGGTGGAAACAACGTATAGCTAAATCGTAGCACGGTAATAAGGTCTCACGTATAGGTTAAACCTCCGTGTCTCCTCGTAAGTCGAGTTCGGAATTCCCACCAATGGTATCCAAGTGATTACTTAGTGTTGACTCATCTACCTCCTTATGCGATGCTCCAATTATCATTTGTGTCGGTATCGAAACGCTTTTTCCTAGTTGTAACTCTAGTACGAAGACGATGAAGAGATATTGAGGAATAATTGATATTGGTTTCGACTTAAGATTTTTACCAGTGTATATCTAGCTCCTAACCTTACATCTAAAGTCAATAGCTACCGAGGAATACCCATTCTCAGTACTAAGTGAATTGCTCCTAAAGTGGCTAGTGATATAACCTAAGTGGTTAACCTAGCACTTAATAAGGGATAAGAGTATTTCTAAATAAAGGCATTGTTATAAAAGTGCACTTAGTTTCTAAGTGTATCTTGATGAATGCCTATGATATGTGTAACGACCAAAAATTTCAACACAATTTAATCTTTTCAAAAACAACACATTTTAATAATGTTATTACAAAAAGGTTTTCAATACGTTTATTATCAGAGTATTCCCAGAACCATGTCATAAACATAAACACGAGGAGCGGTAGGATCACGCCTTCGCCTAGCCACGGTCTCCTGAAGAACTTGAAAAACATTTAAACCACAACTGTAGGCCCGAAAGCTTAGTGAGATACCCCCAAAATACTAACCACATATACGCCCTTCCAGGCCATGACCTTCCGGTCCAAAACATATTGCCTTCCGGCTTACAACATAATAACATAACAGAACATAGAACAACCATGCATATCCGGTCTACTGTGTGACTGGTCCACCGTATCGGCCTTCATTCCACCCTTCCTATCTAGTCATGTCCTTTGAGTCTGCAATGTGGTTGGTCCGCCCGCACCGGGCCTTCAACCCACCCGGTCCACTCTCTGAGTCTACAGTATGACTGGCTCGCCTGCATCGGGCCTTCAGTCATCCTGGTCCACACTCCGAACCTCGGCATGTCTGGTCCGCCCTCGTGGGGCCTACAGCCTATCCGGACCGCTCACTGGGCCTTCGGCACAACCGGTCCGCCCTGGGTATCTTGGCCTACAGCACAAAGTAGGACCCGCCTCAACCCAACTCCAGTCCAAACAACCATGTGCACATAACATACAATCATATAACAGTTCATAGTCAACAAGCCGATCAAGCAGATCACATAACATATCATTACCCTAACAAGGATACCGACCTAACCGGTCACTAGCATAACATCACCCTACATATCAGGAAACCGACCTTAACCAGGTCTGTAACATATACCATCCTAGCTACCAGGATGTAGACATATCAAAGCAATAGCATAGTAACAAATATCCAAATCTCAATCCGATAAAGGGCCAGCCTTGGTGCTTTAGACCTTGTCGATATAGTGAGGATAACTCACCTCGCGAATGCCGATACTCTGAATTGAAGAAGCAGACTCTCGAATCACCAACTCACTGCAAATCCCGAAGTAACCATCATAACAAAATAAACATTAGGCCAATCATACATCCACCTATCGGACCAAGACCAAAGTCCAAATTTCATACAAAGTCCAATATTGGCCCAATTTACCAAATTGGGCCCACCTCACTAAATGGGCCTAAATCCAATGACCATAACAATAATTGGGCCCAAAATACTCTATGCATAAATTCCCATACTTGGCCCAGTAACCAACTGCCCACCAACGGCCCAAACTCAAAATCCCAAAATGAAAGTCCAACAGGAGGAGTACGCTGGGCGTACCCTCCTTGGTACGCGGGGCGTACAACATTGTTCACAAAAAGGAAACGGGGCACTGGCCCGCTACGCGGGGCGTACACAGGGGTTACGCGGGGCGTAACTGCGAGATTCATTAAGTCCTTCTAATCTCTTAATGGCTTAAGCTCTTAATCCCAAACTTCAGATCCCTAGGCCAAATATGATTAGAATCCATAAAGTCTCAAACTTTATCACTTGAGATGTCCATAAACTATTAATCCATGGTCTTAATCCATTAAGACCTATATATCTCACACATGGAACAACTACAGCTCTTGGGACCTCATTTTTCTCACTCAAGACCTCTCCAAGGGTCTGAAAAGACACGTAATCTTGACCAACTCGAAACATGAAACAAGGTGAGGACTTTTGGGACAAGAATGGTGTCAAAGCTTCAAAATACATTGATCTACACAATGTGAATGT
Source organism: Lactuca saligna (assembly GCF_052625555.1). Taxonomy (NCBI): domain Eukaryota; kingdom Viridiplantae; phylum Streptophyta; class Magnoliopsida; order Asterales; family Asteraceae; genus Lactuca; species Lactuca saligna. The sequence continues at coordinate 186,407,999 of NC_136417.1, read as the reverse complement.
CAAGCAAGAAGCTTTATACCTCAAACAACCTCCAAAGGATGGTATCTCTTTTGATCTACAAGCTCCAATCGTTCCTCTTCTTCCTTGACGACTTATCTTTTCTCCTTCACGCCTTCTTTATGCCAAAACGAGCTTTCCAAGGTCAAACACAACCAATAATGGAGAGAATACGAGATCTAGGGTTTCTGAGGTTGAGGATGAGCTTTTAGGAGGCTAGGGTATGAACCAACATATTCCTTTTATAGTGGCTGACCCTAAATTAGGGTTTAGAGTTTCTGAGAGCATGCTGGGCGTACGTCCCTGGTACGATGGGCGTACTCACCCGGCCAACCCGCATACATCACACCATTATGCTGAGCGTACGTCCAGCTTACGCTGGGCGTACCCAACCAGACTTCAAAACACATGCATGCCTTGCATGCATGGGACCCTTTTCCACTTATACCACAAAGAGCTATAAACAATGATCAACTTCAAAACACCGCAACTCCCCTAATATAAACCCGCTCCCAAATAACTTTACATTCATACTAGGGTGACGAGAAGCCCAATGCTTCTAACAACATACACCAGCCCGAAACTTTCTCGGATATAACCCATTTCCCGAAAAAGGACCAGAATTACCCTTCCTCTTAAATCTCAGGGACTCATCATTAAACATTTAGAGAACGGGGTGTTACAATTCTCCCCCACTTAAATTAGGCTTCATCCTCGAAGCCTGCGACAACTCTACTCCGAAACTACCCCTTCAATGCACCGCCCGACATTCACCGGGCCAGGATACCCAAGACTCGACCAACGAAATCCGAAACCCAACTTTACCTTTCTTGCTGACAAGATGAAACATGTTCAGCCTTAGAGCAACTCCCACGAGTCTCCACCGCAATCTCATAACCACACCGAACTGGATCTAGAGTCCTCGGGTTAGGAAAGCCCCGATACACTGATGACACTTCCAAACATCCTTCCTGATGAATTTTTCACCACATAAAACATATCTATCTGGAATTTCGAGATTCCATCCATGCATTCCTGCCGAGCCTCAGCAACCATCCAACCCGGATGTGATCCCATACCACTGCCGTAATCTTGCTGCTCAATGACCATAATTGGACCACTCCCATCATAACCCTGTGCTGCTACTTCCATTTCCATGAATTTACATTCCCTTATATCATAACCGCTATCCACGCAACACACATGACCTGAACCTACTCGCAAGGACTCTCGAGTCCTTGCACCATCTCTACTAATCACAATCAATACCCGAGGCCAGACCTTCTAATGCTAACACATCACAACATACCCAACCCATTTCCTCGAACCGATCCAATAATACCTGCAGAGTCTTCAGCATGACTGGTCCGCCTTACCAGGCCTTCAGCCAATCTGGACCGCCCTTCAGGGCCTTCCGTTTGGCTGGACCGTCCCCCGAGCCTTCGGCCTGACTGGTACGCCTACCGGCCTTCAGTCTATCCGGACCGCTCAACTAGCATCCATCATTCCGAGTTATCTCTCCGGGAAATCCTCCCATGCATACTGTTCTAGCCCTTTAGGGTTTCCGAACTCTAACTCCATCATACATACTCGATCCGAGCCTGATCCCAGGCCCTCCACAATCAATGCCATAGGTCTGTAACCCGCTCCGCACGCTTGCTCCTCACCCATACCAGCCTGCTCTCGGTTGACAAAAATACCGCTGAATCCCAAGCAGCTAACCAATCTCTCAAGCCTATCGACAATCCGTAGAATTTCCAATTCTCCCCCACTTAGGGCACTGACCATCAACCACCGGTTGCTATCACCGACCTCCCAAAACAACCTTGCACAAAACCCAATACTTACACGCGGACTAATTCCCACTAGCACTAGCAACCTTCGCAAAAACACATTTCCACACTGATCATCTCGCTCTAAAGAAACTCAACCTTCAACTATCCACTCCTCATACTGCAGATGCCACCCGACATTCAAACGAACGTCGTATATCCACTAATAACCCTCATGAATGATAACCAACGAAAACCCATAACCACACCAAACCCTCAAGGAACAACGGATACTAGAACGAAAAACCGCACAATAAGAGTAGCAGATAATAATACTCCACAATAATCACAAGATAACAAGATATCAAGAAAGGAACATACCCGCAGCTGCATCTGGTACTGCTCTGACCTCCTATGCTGAAAGCTGAAAAGCACGACCCTGAGCCCTTGGGGGCTCCGCTCCACCCTGACCTCCACCTGTGATCCTCAAAGTGGCCGGTGCTGGAGCCTGCACCGGTCCTACAACAAGCTGTGGGCAGTTGACCCTAAGTGCCCATCCTAATGACAAGGATAACAAATTCTCAAATCCCGAACCGGCGCTGACTGCCGACAATCCCTCGCATAGTGCCCCTCCTTTCCGCACTTGCGGCATGCACCACCGGACCGACAAACTCCGGTGTGACCCCTCCCACACTTCCCACAAACGTGGCTGCCCTGATCTCCCATTCTGGAATCAACGGTCTTAGACCGTTTCGTCGGCGGCTGCAACTGCACTTGAGCTTGCCTCAGTTCACGCAACTGCAACTCAATATCTAACTCATGCCGCCTGGCGGCCTCCTGCAACTCCAACAAAGTCTCTCACCTCTGTGCGGACACAAACTGCCTGATATCTCTCTTCAGCATACTCAGATATTGGGACATCTGAGCCTGCTCCGAAGCGAACTCAGGGCAAAACATCGCCCTCTCAGTAAACATCCTGGTGATCTCCGTCACCAACTCCGAATCCTGCTTCAGCTCAAGGAACTCCTGAGCCAACCTCTCCCTCTCGACCTGCGAAACATAACGAGTGTTGAACATCTCTCTGAACTGATCCCATGAAACCGCAGCCCTTTGCGTATCCGAGTATGACCCCGTGGTCAATCTCCACCAATCCTTTGCCCTGAGCCTTAACAGGTTCAGAGCACACCTTACCCTCTGATCAGCAGGGCACGAACACGTGAAGAAACACCCCTCCACGTTTGATAACCATCTCATAGCAACGATCGGGGCCTGAACTCCATCAAAAGTGGGAGGCTTCGTATTATTGAAGTCCCGATACTGAAAACCTCTACTAGCTCCTCCCCCGGCCGCTGCTACAGCCGCTGTAGCCGCCACGGCAGCCGTCTCAGTGAGAGCCGCATAACGCTCATCAAAATACTCCACCATGGTGGTCTTGACTGACCCAAATAGTTTCGGTAGCTCGGCCCAGAACAATGCAGCAACCTTATCATTTAGGATCTCACGAATCCTCACATCCAACTCGCGCGTGCTCATCTGTCCGATAACCTCGGGCGGTACTGACCCGCCCGAAACTCCCTCTCCTGCTCCCGATCCTGACCCGGATCCACTCCCAACATGCCTCGAAATCTCCATACTGAAAATAAACCACAAAATCTCAGACACTTCCCACTATCCCGGGAACCAACTCTCAACCCAACCCTAGAGGTCATGGTTTCCTTGATACGCGTACGGGTCCTGTGCTTTCAGTAGTACGGGCCCATACTACCTTCCACACCTACCCATATTTGTATGAAGTACTACCACAACACCCTAGTGACAATTATGCATAGCAAGTGCTCGATCCTCATTCCTAGAGGAACACTGGAAATCTCATACAGTAGGAAACCCTAGGCTAGCAGGCATCATAAAACAGGGAATATTATCATGAAATCCTGCAGATCCCTAGCCTAGTACTAGCATGCTGTTCTCTCAAAGCTCGAAAACAAATATCATGTATGGTATTTTGGGGTTACTTACTGGCTCCGGCTGATCATACCTCCGTGTCCTCTTTTTACTTAATTTGAAAACCATTTTAAATTCTCTTTTAAAAACTTTCCTTGATTTGAGACTGGATTCACACGAATGTTCCTCCAATTCACTCAAACCAAGGCTCTGATACAACCTTGTAACGACCAAAAATTTCAACACAATTTAAACTTTTCAAAAACAACTCATTTTAATAATGTTATTACAAAAAGGTTTTCAATACGTTTATTATCAAAGTATTCCCAGAACCATGTCATAAACATAAACACGAGGAGCGGTACGATCACGCCTTCGCCTAGCCACAGTCTCCTGAAGAACCTGAAAAACATTTAAACCACAACTGTAAGCCCGAAAGCTTAGTGAGATACCCCCAAAATACCAACCACATATATGCCCTTCCAGGCCACGACCTTTCGGTCCAAAACATATTGCCTTCCGGCTTACAACATAAATATCATACATAACATAACAGAACACAGAATAGCCATGCATATCCGGTCTACTGTGTGACTGGTCCGCCGTATGAGCCTTCATTCCACCCTTCGTATCTAGTCATGTCCTTTGAGTCTGCAGTGTGGTTGGTACGCCCGCATCGGGCCTTCAACCCACCTGGTCCACTCTCTGAGTCTATAGTATGACTGGTCCGCCTGCATCGGGCCTTCAGTCAGCCTGGTCCACTCTCCGAGCCTCGGCACGTCTGATCCGCCCTCGTGGGGCCTACAGCCTATCCGGACCGCTCGCTGGGCCTTCGGAACAACCGGTCCACCTTGGGTATCTTGGCCTACAGCACAAAGCAGGACCCGCCTCAACCCAACTCCAGTCCAAACAACCATGTGCACATAACATAATCATATAACAGTTCATAGTCAACAAGCCGATCAAGCAGATCACATAACATATCATTACCCTAACCAGGATACCGACCTAACCGGTCACTAGCATAACATCACCCTACATATCAGGACACCGACCTTAACCAGGTCTCTAACATATACCATCCTAGCTACCAGGATGCAGACATATCAAAGCAATAGCATAGTAACAAATATCCAAATCTCAATCCGATAAAGGACCGGCCTTGGTGCCTAAGACCCTGTCGATATAGTGAGGATAACTCACCTCGCGAATGCCGATACTCTCAATTGAAGAAGCAGACTCTCGAATCACCAACTCACTGCAAATCCTGAACTAACCATCATAACAAAATAAACATTAGGCCAATCATACATCCACCTATCAGACCAAGACCAAAGTCCAAATTTCATACAAAGTCCAATATTGGCCCAATTTACCAAATTGGGCCCACCTCACTAAATGGGCCTAAATCCAATGACCATAACAATAATTGGGCCCAAAATACACTATCCATAAATTCCTAGACTTGGCCCAATAACCAACTGCCGAAACTCAAAAGCCCAAAATGAAAGTCCAACAGGAGGAGTACGCTAGGCGTACCCTCCTTGGTACGCGGGGCGTACAACATTGTTCACAAAAAGAAAACGGGGCACTGGCCTGCTGTACGGGGAGTACACAGGGGTTACGCGGGGCGTAACTGCGAGATTCATTAAGTCCTTCTAATCTCTTAATGGCTTAAGCTCTTAAGCCTAAACTTCAGATCCCTTGGCCAAATATGATTAGAATCCATAAAGTCTCAAACTTTATCACTTGGGACGTCTATAAGCTCTTAATCCAAGGTCTTAATCCATTAAGACCTATATATCTCACACATGGAACAACTACAGCTCTTGGGACCTCATTTTTCTCACTCAAGACCTCTCCAAGGGTCTGAAAGGACACGTAATCTTGACCAACTCGAAACATGCAACAAGGTGAGGACTTTTGGGACAAGAATGGTGTTAAAGCTTCAAAATACATAGATCTACATAATATGAATGTCAAGCAAGAAGCTTTATACCTCAAACAAGCTCCAAAGGATGGTATCTCTTCAGATTTACAAGCTCCAATCGTTCCTCTTCTTCCTTGACAACTTCTCTTTTCTCCTTCAAGCCTTCTTTTTGCCAAAATGAGCTTTCCAAGGTCAAACACACCCAATAATGGAGTGAATACGAGATCTAGGGTTTCTGAGGTTGAGGAAGAGCTTTTAGGAGGCTAGGGTATGAACCAACATATTCCTTTTATAGTGGTTGACCCTAAATTAGGGTTTGGAGTTTCTGAGAGTACATTGGGCATAGTACGCTGGGTGTACTCACCCGACCAACCCGCATACATCACACCATTACACTGGGCGTACGTCCAGCTTACGCTGGGCGTACTCAGCCAGACTTCAAAACACATGCATGCCTTGCATGCATGGGACCCTTTTTCCACTTATACCATAAAGAGCTATAAACAATGATCAACTTCAAAACACCGCAAATCCCCTAATCTAAACCCGCTCCCAAATAACTTTACATTCATACTAGGGTGACGAGAAGCCCAATGCTTCTAACAACATACACCAGCCTGAAACTTTCTCGGATAGAACCCATTTCCTGAAAAAGGACCAGAATTACCCTTCCTCTTAAATCTCAGGGACTCATCATTAAACACTTAGAGAACGAGGTGTTACAATTTGCAATGCCCGTACGCACACCGAAAAATTTTGTTTTTCAAAAGTTTAAGTTGAAAATTGTTTTGAACATAATTCTACTATAACCGTTTCCAGCCTCGCATTAACTTTCCTTAATTAAGCGTAGTTGGCCAGGCTATACTTAATTAAAGTGGAATAATGCATACTCGAATTAGTTATTCTAGTAGTATGTTCAGTATTTTAAATATATTTTGAAATTTTTTGGCTATAGTTGTGGTTCTCCAAAGGAAAACCGATATTCTTTATAACCTTCGGCTCTGATACCATTTCCTATCACACCCCGCTAAAGCGGAAACACGAGGCGTGGTAGTATAAAGGGTTTCATAGCAAAAGTTAAAAGACAACACCAACCATAGTATTAAAAATCTTTACAAATTTACAATGGGTTTGAATAACTTTTAAATGAAATTACAATGAAAATTGGAATACAACACATGCGAATGCTCCTAACAGTGAAGTTTCCTTAAGTGACACTTACTCGATGATTCCAGAAAAAGCATGTAAAACGAGCGTCAACTATAAAATAGTTGGTGAGTTCACAAGATCAAAATAACGTTGGTTTCATGAATCGAAATCAGAATTTTGATATAAGTTTCCATAGATAAAAATATATTGCTAAAATGAGTAAATAAGTTTGTATAAACAAAGTTCGTTGTCATCATGAGAAATAAAGTATGTTGTCCAAAAGAGATGCAATGTTCATATCCCAATGGGAAATAAAGTTTGTTACTAAAATGAGTAAACAAGTTTCATTGCTACAAAGAGAAAACAAGTTTGTTACTATAAGAAGCAACCAAGTTTGTTGCTAAAACAAGTAAATAAGTATCTAGTAACAAAAGTTCGTTGTCATAGTGAGATACAGAGTTTATTGCTATAATAAGTAACAAGTTTGTATGTATATGAGAAAATAATGAGTTCTCAACCAAGCCTATGACTGAAGCCCTATTAAGAACTATGCTTATCGTTCCATAGGTTATATGGTATCATGCACTCCAGCAATCGTGTAACAACGCAAATTTTCAAATAAAATTTTCATTTAAAATAAAGTAATTTCATTCAACCACTAGTATTTATTTCATGTTTCATATCAAATACATATATAAAATCCCCAAGATCTCAAATAGCAGCAGTGTGTATGCATCATGCCGGTGCCTTCCCACGGTCCTCGCTAGTACCTGAAACACATACATAACAACTTGTAAGCATAAATGCTTAGTGAGTTCCCCAGTATACGACTTACACATATACGCCTTTCCAGGCCCTGACCTTCCGGTCCACAACACTTCGCCTTCCGGCCCGTAACATAATCGCCTTCCGGCCCATAACATATTGCCTTCCGGCCCGTATCATATTGCCTTCCGGCCCATAGTATATTGCCTTCCGGCCCATAACATTTACAGCACATATTACATTCAATCTAACACACATAGCACATATATCATACATAATACCTGACCTTTCTGTCACATAACATATCGCCTTCCGGCCCGTATAAACATACATATCCGCCGATCTGCAGACTCCCTATAATACCATATACCCTTATTAATACTCTTATCATACAAGACAACTGACCCTACGAAATTACATGCAGGTCAACTCTGGTCAACGGTCAACTTGACCGGACTCGTCGAGTGCAAGGGCGACTCGGCGAGTCTAGACGTCCTCCCCATGTTTCCCTGTTGTCCCCTTTCTACTCGTCGAGTACCCCACTTGACTCGATGAGATCCTCGTGGAAGAATCGCGGGGCCACCCCGACTCCACTCGCCGAGTCTGAAGAACAACTCGGCGAGTCCCAGTAAGTCTTCAAGCTACTCGCCGAGTCTGAAGAACAACTCGACGAGTCCCAGTGAATCTTCAAGCTACTCGCCGAGTCTGATCATTGGACTCGGTGAGTCCATGCCATGCAGTCGATCAACTGCCTCCTGAAATACGCATGGTCCTGAAATACGTAATCATGGGACTTCCTGGACCTCTAAGCATCCTATTACTGGGGTATAAACGCTTGGGTAACAACGTAATAATCTATCTAATCACCAAATAGGTTTCATAAACCCTAGATTCGTGTACACATCAAAATAACAGAAATGGTCTGAGTATTACCTGAAAACGCACTCTCTGTGTCCCCAAACCTCAGGACTCGACCCTCCTTGATATTCCTTTGGCCAGAACTCCTCTTCTTCTTGCCTAACAAGTTCCTCAAAGTTCCAAAAGCTATCTCTCCTGCTCTAGACGTCCACAACGATTAGGGTTCTTCTCAATCGGCCAAAAGACGAACAATGACGGCCTAAGAGACGTTATATACGATCCAAAACCGAACGGCTAGGGTTTCTGCTGAACAGCGTCGACTCGCCGAGTCCATCTCTGGACTCGTCGAGTCCAGTCGCGAACCCGCGACCAAGTCTGTGATCCTACTCGGTGAGTCTGGCTCCAACTCGCCGAGTCCTTTCCCAAAATGCCCCAAAAATAGATTTAAAATAATACCTGAAAATCCGGGCTGTTACAACTCTCCCCCACTAGAACTAGACATCGCCCTCGAAGTCTCACTCTGCGAATAGCTCCGGATGTTGCTCCCGCATCTCCCGCTCCAGCTCCCAAGTCATCTCCGATCCTTTCCGGTGTTGCCACTGAACTAACACCAGAGGTACCTCCTTGTTCCTCAGAACCTTGATCTTCCGATCCCTGATAGCTACCGGTCTCTCGGCGTAATTCAGGCTCGCATCCACCTGAATGTCCTCTAACGGAACCACTGCCGATTGATCGGCTATACACTTCCTCAGCTGTGATACGTGAAAGGTATTGTGAATCTGACCCAACTCTGCTGGCAACTCCAACCGATAAGCTACCCGACCTACCCTTGCAATTACATGAAATGGACCTATGAACCGGGGCCCCAACTTGCCCCTCTTTCTGAACCGGATCACTCCTTTCCAAGGAGAAACCTTTAGAAGAACGAAGTCGCCAACCTGGAATTCGAGCTCGGACCGGCGTCTGTCCGCATAACTCTTCTGTCGACTCTGGGCGGTCAATAACCTCTGCCTAACCTACTGAATCTACTCGGTGGTCTGAAGTACGATCTCTGTACTGCCCATCACTCTCTGTCCCACCTCTCCCCAGCAAATGGGAGTCCGACACCTCCTACCATACAACAACTCAAAAGGTGGCATACCAATGCTCGAATGATGGCTGTTGTTGTAGGAAAACTCAGCAAAAGGCAAATGCGCATCCCAGCTACCCCCGAAGTCTAACACACACGCTCTAAGCATGTCTTCCAATGTCTGAATCGTCCGCTCGCTCTGACCGTCTGTCTGGGGATGGTATGCGGAACTAAAATGCAGTTTAGTACCCAGCTCCTCATGGAATTTCTTCCAGAACCTGGAAGTGAAGCGTACATCACGGTCTGAAACAATCGAGATCGGCACTCCATGCCGAGATACCACCTCTCTCACGTATAACTCCGCCAACTTCTCCGCTGATGAACTCTCGCTAATGGCAAGGAAGTGTGCACTCTTCGTCAATCTATCCACAATTACCCAAATTGCATCGACTCCCCTGGCAGTTCTCGGCAATTTGGTGATGAAATCCATCGTAATATGTTCCCACTTCCACTCCGGAATCTCCAAGGGCTGCAACTTACTATGCAGTCTCTGGTGCTCGGCCTTAACCCTACGGCAAGTCAAACACCTCTCAACGAACCAAGCGACGTCTCTCTTCATGCAAGGCCACCAATATTCCTTCCTCAAGTCCAAATACATCTTCGTAGCACCGGGATGGATCGAGAATTTCGATCTGTGAGCCTCCTCCATCAAAATAGTACGCGTACCGCCCACGAATGGTACCCAAATCCGACCCTGAAACGTCAGAAGTCCTCGTCCATCCTTAACGAACTTTGAAATTAACCCAACGACCCGCTCTTTCTTCTGCGTCTCGGATCTCACAACCTCGGCCTGCGCCCCACGAATAGCCTCCAATATCGGGGTCATCACCGTCAGTCTCAGACATACATCTCGCAGTGGAGTGCTCTCCGCCCTACGGCTCAATGCATCGGCTACCACATTAGCCTTGCCTGGGTGGTATAGGATATCACAGTCATAATCCTTAACCACGTCCAACCATCTTCTCTGACGCATATTTAGGTTGGGTTGATCCATCAAATACTTCAAACTCTTATGGTCCGTGTATATAGTACAACGAACCCCGTACAGGTAGTGACGCCAAATCTTGAGAGCGAAAACTACTGCCCCCAACTCTAAGTCATGCGTGGGATTTCTCGCCTCGTGAGGCTTTAACTGCCTCGATGCATAAGCTATCACATTGCCCCTCTGCATCAACACTGCACCCAGTCCCGAAATCGATGCATCGCAATATACGACAAAGTCCTCCATCCCTTCCGGAAGAGCTAATACCGGGGCTTCGCACAGTCTCTGACGAAGTGTCTCGAAGGAAGTCTGCTGCTCGGGTCCCCATGAGAATGTAACACCCTTCCGGGTTAATCTGGTGAGCGGTACCGCGATCTTGGAGAAGTCCCTAATAAACCTCAATAATACCCCGCCAACCCAAGGAAACTCCTGATCTCGGAAGGTGACTTCGGTGCCTCCCAACTCATCACTGCTTCCACCTTGGCAGGATCGACCAATATCCCTGCTTGATTAACAACATGTCCAAGAAATTGGACCTCCCGCAACCAGAAGTCACATTTGGAGAATTTTGCATATAGCTTCTCCGACCTCAGTACCTCAAGGACCTCCCTCAAATGTCCCTCATGCTGCTCTCTAGATCGCGAATACACTAGGATGTCGTCGATAAATACAATCACAGACCGATCCAGCATCGGCCTGCATACCCTGTTCATGAGGTCCATGAACACTGCCGGGGCATTGGTGAGCCCGAAAGGCATCACCACGAACTCGTAATGCCCATACCGCATCCTGAATGCTGTCTTCTGGACGTCCTCATCCCGCACTCTTACCTGATGGTACCCTGATCTCAAATCGATCTTGGAAAACCAAGATGCCCCTTGCAACTGATCGAATAGATCATCGATCCTCGGTAACGGATAGCGGTTCTTGACCGTCACCTTGTTCAACTCCCGGTAATCAATACACATCCGGTGTGAACCATCCTTCTTCTTGACGAACAGAATCGGTGCTCCCCACGGCGAGCTACTCGGCTGAATAAATCCCTTCCCCAACAACTCCTGGAGTTGCGAGGACAACGCTTGCATCTCTGGAGGTGCAAGACGATAAGGCACCTTCGCAATAGGTGCAGCCCCCGGAACCAGATCGATACCAAACTCTACTTGCCTCGCAGGAGGTACTCCCGGCAACTCCTCGGGAAAAACATCTGGAAACTCGCGCACCATTGGAACCTCCTCCACTGTCCTCGGTCTCTCGGAAGCCTCCCGCGTATCCATCACATACGCCACAAAACCTTTACATCCCTGCTGTAGGCATTGCCTCGCCCTAGCTGCCGAACAAAAAGCTGATCCCGAACGGGTACCCTCACCGTATACCGTAAGAACTCCCCCACTAGGGTCTCGTATAGTCACCAGCTGGCACTCACAGTCGATGACAGCGCTGAATCGGCTCAACCAGTCCATGCCCACGATGACACAGACATCCACAATCGCAATAGGAATCAGGTCAATCGGAAACGCAACCCTGAAAATCTCTAGTACGCATCCCCGAAGAACCTCCGTGGCACAAACCACCCTCTCGGCCGCAATAGAAACGCTCAGAGGCCGACTTAACGGCTCACGACTAATGCTGATATGCTGACTAAAAGCTAACGATACAAAGGATCTACTCGCACCCGAATCAAATAACACTAGAGCAGGCATAGAGTTCACAAGAAAAGTACCTACACATACATTAACATAAGCATAACATTTCGACTTTAAAGTAAATACGTGAATTATAGCATACCTGCCACAACATCGGGCGCAGCGCGGACCTCCTCCGCAGTCAGCTGAAAGGCTCTCCCGCGAGCCCTCGGGGCCTTGACCTTTGCCGGTCGGGTCTCAGTAGTCCTGGTAGTCGCTGTAGATCCCTGACGAAGCTGCGGGCACTCGGCCTTCCGATGGCCTGTCTGGTTGCAGTGAAAGCAAACCATAAACCCCTTAGGGCAATCCCTGGCAATGTGTCCCTCCTTGCCACACTTGTAGCAACCACCAGCTCGACACGCCCCCTCATGACCCTTGCCGCACTTCCCGCAAGTGCGACCCTTCGGACCTCCCATCCTAGAATCAACGGACTTGATCCGCTTGACTGCCGGCTGAGACTGAGCCGGCCGCCGATCCACCTGCCAAGACTCGGCCTCCTCCCTCGCCTGAGTCTCCAACTCGATCTCGCGCTTCCTGGAATTCGCCTGAAGCTCAGTGAAAGTACGATAGGTGGAGTTTGACACAAACTCCCGGATATCCCTCCTCAGAACGCCCAAATACCGGCTCATCCGTGACTGCTCTGTAGATACCAGCTCGGGGCAGAACATCGCCCTCTCATGAAACTTCCGTGTGACCACTGCAACGGAATCAGTACCCTGCTTAAGGGTCAAGAACTCCTGAATCAATCGTTCCCTCTCCACTGGGGGAACGTACTCGTCCCTGAACATCTCAGTAAACCTCTCCCACGTCACCGCTGTAATCTCCGCCAGAGTGAAGTTCGCCGTCACGAACTTCCACCAATCCTTCGCTCCCAGACGGAGCTGGTTCAAGGCGAACCGTACCCTCAGGTGCTCCGGGCATGAGCAAATGTAGAAGCACCCCTCAATGTCGGCGATCCACCTCATCGCCGCAATCGGATCCTGCGTCCCATCGAACCCAGGGGGTTTCGTGTTGCTAAACTCTCGGAACAGCAACGAATCGCCCCCTTGCGGCCTGGCAGCGGCCACGGCTGCGGTAGCGGTAGCAGCTGCAGCCTCAGTCAGTGCGGCGTACCGCTCCTCGAATGTCTCCATCAGCGTGGTCTTAATAGACCCAAACATCTCCGGGATCTCGGCCCGGATCGCTGCAGCTACCTCCTCCTGGATCATCTGACGAATATCCTCGTCACTCATAGTGCTCGAACTCGCCCCATGACGTGTGGTAACCATGATGTCTCTGAAATACAACATAAAATTATCAGAGACTCCATCAAGTACAATTGTACTCGATAACGCACCCTACTCAGTCTCCGATATCCAGGGATTCTTACTTGGGTCTTCCACCGACCCGGTGTCTTCGGTAGTACGGGCCCAATACTACCGACCACACCGTATCAGTATTCGTCCCAAATCTTCCTCCCCAAACCCCGAATAATGAGTACTCTACTTCTAGTATGCACTATCTACAGTCCTCGCTAGTACCTGAAACACATACATAACAACTTGTAAGCATAAATGCTTAGTGAGTTCCCCAGTATACGACTTACACATATACGCCTTTCCAGGCCCTGACCTTCCGGTCCACAACACTTCGCCTTCCGGCCTGTAACATAATCGCCTTCCGGCCCATAACATATTGCCTTCCGGCCCGTATCATATTGCCTTCCGGCCCATAGTATATTGCCTTCCGGACCATAACATTTACAACACATATTACATTCAATCTAACACACATAGCACATATATCATACATAATACCTGACCTTTCTGTCACATAACATATCGCCTTCCGGCCCGTATAAACATACATATCATGCATAGCAACTACCTTTCTATTTATAGCATAAATAACACATATCATAAACGACCTTCCGGTCTCGCAGTCAAACCCTTCCGGGTGAAGTATAGTGAGAAGACTCACCTCGTAGTAATGTAAACTATCAACTCTTGAAACCACTCGCACTCGATCCGCCGATCTGTAGACTCCCTATAATACCATATACCCTTATTAATACTCTTATCATACAAGACAACTGACCCTACGAAATTACATGCAGGTCAACTCTGGTCAACGGTCAACTTGACCGGACTCGTCGAGTGCAAGGGCGACTCGGCGAGTCTAGATGTCCTCCCCATGTTTCCCTGTTGTCCCCTTTCTACTCGTCGAGTACCCCACTTGACTCGACGAGATCCTCGTGGAAGAATTTCGGGGCCACCCCGACTCTACTCGCCGAGTCTGAAGAACAACTCGGCGAGTCCCAGTAAGTCTTCAAGCTACTCGCCGAGTCTGAAGAACAACTCGGCGAGTCCCAGTGAATCTTCAAGCTACTCGCCGAGTCTGATCATTGGACTCGGCGAGTCCATGCCATGCAGTCGATCAACTGCCTCCTGAAATACGCATGGTCCTGAAATACGTAATCATGGGACTTCCTGGACCTCTAAGCATCCTATTACTGGGGTATAAACGCTTGGGTAACAACGTAATAATCTATCTAATCACCAAATAGGTTTCATAAACCCTAGATTCGTGTACACATCAAAATAACAGAAATGGTCTGAGTATTACCTGAAAACGCACTCTCTGTGTCCCCAAACCTCAGGACTCGACCCTCCTTGATATTCCTTTGGCCAGAACTCCTCTTCTTCTTGCCTAACAAGTTCCTCAAAGTTCCAAAAGCTATCTCTCCTGCTCTAGACGTCCACAACGATTAGGGTTCTTCTCAATCGGCCAAAAGACGAACAATGACGGCCTAAGAGACGTTATATACGATCCAAAACCGAACGGCTAGGGTTTCTGCTGAACAGCGTCGACTCGCCGAGTCCATCTCTGGACTCGTCGAGTCCAGTCGCGAACCCGCGACCAAGTCTGTGATCCTACTCGGTGAGTCTGGCTCCAACTCGCCGAGTCCTTTCCCAAAATGCCCCAAAAATAGATTTAAAATAATACCTGAAAATCCGGGCTGTTACAACTCTCCCCCACTAGAACTAGACATCGCCCTCGAAGTCTCACTCTGCGAATAGCTCCGGATGTTGCTCCCGCATCTCCCGCTCCAGCTCCCAAGTCATCTCCGATCCTTTCCGGTGTTGCTACTGAACTAACACCAGAGGTACCTCCTTGTTCCTCAGAACCTTGATCTTCCGATCCCTGATAGCTACCGGTCTCTCGGCGTAATTCAGGCTCGCATCCACCTGAATGTCCTCTAACGGAACCACTGCCGATTGATCGGCTATACACTTCCTCAGCTGTGATACGTGAAAGGTATTGTGAATCTGACCCAACTCTGCTGGCAACTCCAACCGATAAGCTACCCGACCTACCCTTGCAATTACATGAAATGGACCTATGAACCGGGGCCCCAACTTGCCCCTCTTTCTGAACCGGATCACTCCTTTCCAAGGAGAAACCTTTAGAAGAACGAAGTCGCCAACCTGGAATTCGAGCTCGGACCGGCGTCTGTCCGCATAACTCTTCTGTCGACTCTGGGCGGTCAATAACCTCTGCCTAACCTACTGAATCTACTCGGTGGTCTGAAGTACGATCTCTGTACTGCCCATCACTCTCTGTCCCACCTCTCCCCAGCAAATGGGAGTCCGACACCTCCTACCATACAACAACTCAAAAGGTGGCATACCAATGCTCGAATGATGGCTGTTGTTGTAGGAAAACTCAGCAAAAGGCAAATGCGCATCCCAGCTACCCCCGAAGTCTAACACACACGCTCTAAGCATGTCTTCCAATGTCTGAATCGTCCGCTCGCTCTGACCGTCTGTCTGGGGATGGTATGCGGAACTAAAATGCAGTTTAGTACCCAGCTCCTCATGGAATTTCTTCCAGAACCTGGAAGTGAAGCGTACATCACGGTCTGAAACAATCGAGATCGGCACTCCATGCCGAGATACCACCTCTCTCACGTATAACTCCGCCAACTTCTCCGCTGATGAACTCTCGCTAATGGCAAGGAAGTGTGCACTCTTCGTCAATCTATCCACAATTACCCAAATTGCATCGACTCCCCTGGCAGTTCTCGGCAATTTGGTGATGAAATCCATCGTAATATGTTCCCACTTCCACTCCGGAATCTCCAAGGGCTGCAACTTACTATGCAGTCTCTGGTGCTCGGCCTTAACCCTACGGCAAGTCAAACACCTCTCAACGAACCAAGCGACGTCTCTCTTCATGCAAGGCCACCAATATTCCTTCCTCAAGTCCAAATACATCTTCGTAGCACCGGGATGGATCGAGAATTTCGATCTGTGAGCCTCCTCCATCAAAATAGTACGCGTACCGCCCACGAATGGTACCCAAATCCGACCCTGAAACGTCAGAAGTCCTCGTCCATCCTTAACGAACTTTGAAATTAACCCAACGACCCGCTCTTTCTTCTGCGTCTCGGATCTCACAACCTCGGCCTGCGCCCCACGAATAGCCTCCAATATCGGGGTCATCACCGTCAGTCTCAGACATACATCTCGCAGTGGAGTGCTCTCCGCCCTACGGCTCAATGCATCGGCTACCACATTAGCCTTTCCTGGGTGGTATAGGATATCACAGTCATAATCCTTAACCACGTCCAACCATCTTCTCTGACGCATATTTAGGTTGGGTTGATCCATCAAATACTTCAAACTCTTATGGTCCGTGTATATAGTACAACGAACCCCGTACAGGTAGTGACGCCAAATCTTGAGAGCGAAAACTACTGCCCCCAACTCTAAGTCATGCGTGGGATTTCTCGCCTTGTGAGGCTTTAACTGCCTCGATGCATAAGCTATCACATTGCCCCTCTGCATCAACACTGCACCCAGTCCCGAAATCGATGCGTCGCAATATACGACAAAGTCCTCCATCCCTTCCGGAAGAGCTAATACCGGGGCTTCGCACAGTCTCTGACGAAGTGTCTCGAAGGAAGTCTGCTGCTCGGGTCCCCATGAGAATGTAACACCCTTCCGGGTTAATCTGGTGAGCGGTACCGCGATCTTGGAGAAGTCCCTAATAAACCTCCAATAGTACCCCGCCAACCCAAGGAAACTCCTGATCTCGGAAGGTGACTTCGGTGCCTCCCAACTCATCACTGCTTCCACCTTGGCAGGATCGACCAATATCCCTGCCTGATTAACAACATGTCCAAGAAATTGGACCTCCCGCAACCAGAAGTCACATTTGGAGAATTTTGCATATAGCTTCTCCGACCTCAGTACCTCAAGGACCTCCCTCAAATGTCCCTCATGCTGCTCTCTAGATCGCGAATACACTAGGATGTCGTCGATAAATACAATCACAGACCGATCCAGCATCGGCCTGCATACCCTGTTCATGAGGTCCATGAACACTGCCGGGGCATTGGTGAGCCCGAAAGGCATCACCACGAACTCGTAATGCCCATACCGCATCCTGAATGCTGTCTTCTGGACGTCCTCATACCGCACTCTTACCTGATGGTACCCTGATCTCAAATCGATCTTGGAAAACCAAGATGCCCCTTGCAACTGATCGAATAGATCATCGATCCTCGGTAACGGATAGCGGTTCTTGACCGTCACCTTGTTCAACTCCCGGTAATCAATACACATCCGGTGTGAACCATCCTTCTTCTTGACGAACAGAATCGGTGCTCCCCACGGCGAGCTACTCGGCTGAATAAATCCCTTCCCCAGCAACTCCTGGAGTTGCGAGGACAACGCTTGCATCTCTGGAGGTGCAAAACGATAAGGCACCTTCGCAATAGGCGCAGCCCCCGGAACCAGATCGATACCAAACTCTACTTGCCTCGCAGGAGGTACTCCCGGCAACTCCTCGGGAAAAACATCTGGAAACTCGCGCACCATTGGAACCTCCTCCACTGTCCTCGGTCTCTCGGAAGCCTCCCGCGTATCCATCACATACGCCACAAAACCTTTACATCCCTGCTGTAGGCATTGCCTCGCCCTAGCTGCCGAACAAAAAGCTGATCCCGAACGGGTACCCTCACCGTATACCGTAAGAACTCCCCCACTAGGGTCTCGTATAGTCACCAGCTGGCACTCACAGTCGATGACAGCGCTGAATCGGCTCAACCAGTCCATGCCCACGATGACACAGACATCCACAATCGCAATAGGAATCAGGTCAATCGGAAACGCAACCCTGAAAATCTCTAGTACGCATCCCCGAAGAACCTCCGTGGCACAAACCACCCTCTCGGCCGCAATAGAAACGCTCAGAGGCCGACTTAACGGCTCACGACTAATGCTGATATGCTGACTAAAAGCTAACGATACAAAGGATCTACTCGCACCCGAATCAAATAACACTAGAGCAGGCATAGAGTTCACAAGAAAAGTACTTACACATACATTAACATAAGCATAACATTTCGACTTTAAAGTAAATACGTGAATTATAGCATACCTGCCACAACATCGGGCGCAGCGCGGACCTCCTCTGCAGTCAGCTGAAAGGCTCTCCCGCGAGCCCTCGGGGCCTTGACCTTCGCCGGTCGGGTCTCAGTAGTCCTGGTAGTCGCTGTAGATCCCTGACGAAGCTGCGGGCACTCGGCCTTCCGATGGCCTGTCTGGTTGCAGTGAAAGCAAACCATAAACCCCTTAGGGCAATCCCTGGCAATGTGTCCCTCCTTGCCACACTTGTAGCAACCACCAGCTCGACACGCCCCCTCATGACCCTTGCCGCACTTCCCGCAAGTGCGACCCTTCGGACCTCCCATCCTAGAATCAACGGACTTGATCCGCTTGACTGCCGGCTGAGACTGAGCCGGCCGCCGATCCACCTGCCAAGACTCGGCCTCCTCCCTTGCCTGAGTCTCCAACTCGATCTCGCGCTTCCTGGAATTCGCCTGAAGCTCAGTGAAAGTACGATAGGTGGAGTTTGACACAAACTCCCGGATATCCCTCCTCAGAACGCCCAAATACCGGCTCATCCGTGACTTCTCTGTAGATACCAGCTCGGGGCAGAACATCGCCCTCTCATGAAACTTCCGTGTGACCACTGCAACGGAATCAGTACCCTGCTTAAGGGTCAAGAACTCCTGAATCAATCGTTCCCTCTCCACTGGGGGAACGTACTCGTCCCTGAACATCTCAGTAAACCTCTCCCACGTCACCGCTGTAATCTCCGCCAGAGTGAAGTTCGCCGTCACGAACTTCCACCAATCCTTCGCTCCCAGACGGAGTTGGTTCAAGGCGAACCGTACCCTCAGGTGCTCTGGGCATGAGCAAATGTAGAAGCACCCCTCAATGTCGGCGATCCACCTCATCGCCGCAATCGGATCCTGCGTCCCATCGAACCCAGGGGGTTTCGTGTTGCTAAACTCTCGGAACAGCAACGAATCGCCCCCTTGCGGCCTGGCAGCGGCCACGGCTGCGGTAGCGGTAGCAGCTGCAGCCTCAGTCAGTGCGGCGTACCGCTCCTCGAATGTCTCCATCAGCGTGGTCTTAATAGACCCAAACATCTCCGGGATCTCGGCCCGGATCGCTGCAGCTACCTCCTCCTGGATCATCTGACGAATATCCTCGTCACTCACAGTGCTCGAACTCGCCCCATGACGTGTGGTAACCATGATGTCTCTGAAATACAACATAAAATTATCAGAGACTCCATCAAGTACAATTGTACTCGATAACGCACCCTACTCAGTCTCCGATATCCAGGGATTCTTACTTGGGTCTTCCACCGACCCGGTGTCTTCGGTAGTACGGGCCCAATACTACCGACCACACCGTATCAGTATTCGTCCCAAATCTTCCTCCCCAAACCCCGAATAATGAGTACTCTACTTCTAGTATGCACTATCTACTTGCACGCTACCGTATATCTCATATAAGCAATCTCCCTAGACTAAGGCATCACAAAACAGGCCATTCTAGTCCTATCATGCATACCTAGTCTTCTAGCATGCATAACAATTCATACTTCAGTGCATAACATAACATTGTAAGGTATTCTGGGGATCTTTACCGTTCGGGCGCTGGCTGATCATACACACTGCTCCGTTCTTGTTTACCACTTTACCATTTATAAAAATTTACGTCTTTATTAATTTAAAAGATTTTTCCTCAAATCCTCGGTTTGAGTTCAGTTACACCCGAAGGTACACCCGAAACCCTCAAACCAAGGCTCTGATACCAATTGTAACAACGCAAATTTTCAAATAATTTTTTCATTTAAAATAAAGTAATTTCATTCAACCAATAGTATTTATTTCATGTTTCATATCAAATACATATATAAAATCCCCAAGATCTCAAATAGCAGCAGTGTGTATGCATCATGCCGGCGCCTTCCCACGGTCCTCGCTAGTACCTGAAACACATACATAACAACTTGTAAGCATAAATGCTTAGTGAGTTCCCCAGTATACGACTTACACATATACGCCTTTCCAGGCCCTGACCTTCCGGTCCACAACACTTCGCCTTCCGGCCTGTAACATAATCGCCTTCCGGCCCATAACATATTGCCTTCCGGCCCGTATCATATTGCCTTCCGGCCCATAGTATATTGCCTTCCGGACCATAACATTTACAACACATATTACATTCAATCTAACACACATAGCACATATATCATACATAATACCTGACCTTTCTGTCACATAACATATCGCCTTCCGGCCCGTATAAACATACATATCATGCATAGCAACTACCTTTCTATTTATAGCATAAATAACACATATCATAAACGACCTTCCGGTCTCGCAGTCAAACCCTTCCGGGTGAAGTATAGTGAGAAGACTCACCTCGTAGTAATGTAAACTATCAACTCTTGAAACCACTCGCACTCGATCCGCCGATCTGTAGACTCCCTATAATACCATATACCCTTATTAATACTCTTATCATACAAGACAACTGACCCTACGAAATTACATGCAGGTCAACTCTGGTCAACGGTCAACTTGACCGGACTCGTCGAGTGTAAGGGCGACTCGGCGAGTCTAGATGTCCTCCCCATGTTTCCCTGTTGTCCCCTTTCTACTCGTCGAGTACCCCACTTGACTCGACGAGATCCTCGTGGAAGAATTGCGGGGCCACCCCGACTCTACTCGCCGAGTCTGAAGAACAACTCGGTGAGTCCCAGTAAGTCTTCAAGCTACTCGCCGAGTCTGAAGAACAACTCGGCGAGTCCCAGTGAATCTTCAAGCTACTCGCCGAGTCTGATCATTGGACTCGGCGAGTCCATGCCATGCAGTCGATCAACTGCCTCCTGAAATACACATGGTCCCGAAATACGTAATCATGGGACTTCCTGGACCTCTAAGCATCCTATTACTGGGGTATAAACGCTTGGGTAACAACGTAATAATCTATCTAATCACCAAATGGGTTTCATAAACCCTAGATTCGTGTACACATCAAAATAACAGAAATGGTCCGAGTATTACCTGAAAACGCACTCTCTGTGTCCCCAAACCTCAGGACTCGACCCTCCTTGATATTCCTTTGGCCAGAAATCCTCTTCTTCTTGCCTAACAAGTTCCTCAAAGTTCCAAAAGCTATCTCTCCTGCTCTAGACATCCACAACGATTAGGGTTCTTCTCAATCGGCCAAAAGATGAACAATGACGGCCTAAGAGACGTTATATACGATCCAAAACCGAACGGCTAGGGTTTCTGCTGAACAGCGTCGACTCGCCGAGTCCATCTCTGGACTCGTCGAGTCTAGTCGCGAACCCGCGACCAAGTCTGTGATCCTACTCGGCGAGTCTGGCTCCAACTCGCCGAGTCCTTTCCCAAAATGCCCCAAAAATAGATTTAAAATAATACCTGAAAATCCGGGCTGTTACAAATCGGGCGAGTGAGGAGTTGTCAATTCCCAATAGCGCTATCCATAATAACCATTGGGTCAAAGAGTTAATGGTTGGAGAAAAGTGTAAAGGAAGGGCCTTAAGACGATAAGTTCTCATGTTCCGTGTTTCATAGACATACATATAGAGATATAGCAAAAAATAGCAATCATGTTTGATACAATCAATTTAAATACAACGAACAAATAATAGTTTTCTGGGACATACTTTTCCACCCCAAAACATAAAAACTGAAAATAGGGGAGTGCGTGAATACTCACAATATGCAAAATATAGTAATCAAGTTTATACGAGTTAACTAAATATAACGAACATAAATAGTTTAGGACATGCTTTTCCACCCCAAAACATAAAAACCGAAAATAAGGGGAGCCATGAATAATCACAATGCATTGAGATGATGCAAATGATGCCTTGCCCTACGCTCCACTCATACCACTATCGTTTTCCTACAACGATGTTACACACTAATGAGTCTCTAATTGAAATCTATTACTAGTATACTTACTACTACAATAGAATTATGCCAATAATGTATCAAAATTTAACATTGATAAGTTACAAACATTTTTCTGTGAAAATTAAATTTCAATGAATCAATTGTTATATAATAATTTAAGTGAAAAATTCTCATTATTGAAATGCTAATATCTAACATTTTTAGAGGCGTTCCAATGGTTAAAAATTCAAAAACTAAATAAATTTAGTTCTCAACTTTTCGAAACTTTGCATTTCAGTTTTAATTGAAGTCAAAGACCATAAGTTAAATTTTCTTGACTTTTTGATTTCTCTAACTATTTTTCACCATTTTAGTTTCTTGAATAACCGTAAAATCATGGATAAATACTAAATGGTTAGTAAAAATTACAAAAAATAAGATTTTGGTTCCAACAGTATTAAAAGACTTCCAGATAAATATTCATGGATTATAGATATGTATCACCATTTTTCTTATATTTAATTCTCAAAATAGATAAAAATTAATGAAAAATAGCAATCAGTTAAGAAAATACCCCAAACTTTTTATAATAATGCTATTACACATCGTTAAGCTGGGAAAAATAAAAAAATGGATTTCTAAGCTGTTTAACCCAATTTTATGATTTTTGTGCATATATTCTTATAAAACTGAGGATAAACAAAAAACAGTTTTTAAAATTACCCAAACTTTTTATAATACTGTTATTAAATATACTTAAGATGGAAAAAATATAAAAATGGATTTCCAAAATATTTAACCCAAATTTATGATTTTTGGGCATTTGTTTGAATAAAAATTGAAATAAATAGAAAACAGTTTCCAAAATTCCCCAAATTTTTGTAACATTGTTGTTCTACATGTAGAAGCTGTGAAAAAACATAAAAGATATTTTTCAATTAGTATTTCTATTTTTCTTTGTTTTATCCTCTTTGATAATCATTAATTGGAGATTAATTATTAAATAGTTAAAGTAAATTATCAAAATTTTTGTAAAGTTCATTTACAGTGTAAATAGTCTGGAAAAAATCCTAAAGGTGGTTTTTATCTTCTAGAATCCGATTTTGTTTATTTAAGTGTATTTAATCTTAGAAAATAAGAGAAAAATAGTATACCGAAGAGAAAACTCATCAAAATGTTTCTGTAGCATCCTAATGTACTAAAAGGTGTTCTGGTAAATTTTCATGAATTTTGGATGAGCAGAACTATTTTTTCTATTTTAGACCATTATAAATACAAAAATCAGGGAAAAAGAGGAATGCATTATAAAAAATTCTGAAAATATTTTTCTGAGTCTTATACCTCTGGTAGCAATTGCGAAAATTGTTATATATCATTTTCGTATTCTCTAAAGTGGCTTTACGATTTATTGGGACTAAACAAAAAGAAAATTCAAAACCATAATATATATATACATATATATATATATATATATATATATATATATATATATATATATATATATCAACATATATAGTTATATTAACCAGGATATAGTTATTTTTTTCTCATATATACCTATAGTATATATGATATTTTGAAATATCACAACTATGTTAATGTGACATCCCCAAAATCTCGGCCAGAAAAGACCGATTTTTCATTTATGCTTTTAAATATTTTCAGAGTAAATCCTTTTGATTTGAAAGAGTTGCGGAATTTGTTCCCAAAAACAAAACATGATAAAACAATGTTTACCAAAGCATTTCATAAAAGAGATGTATTTTCATTATAATCAAAACTCGGGGTGTCATGTTCCGATACAGACCAATAAGCATAAACGAATACATTACAAGTCGTATAACAAATATAAACATATGCAGACTTGTAAACAAAACAACTTGATGGTTTGTCCATCTCATGCCCTTCCGCCACTTCCTGTAATACAAATAAAACTGAGTGGGTCAGGCTTGGGAGCCTGGTGAGCATATAGGGTTTTCAACCCACAATAAATAATTAAATTAGTTATTATCAACCAACAATAACCCAGTTACCCATTCCCGTTATTCTCACTTTACGTCCCTAAAATAACTAACACAAGGGACCTAATCTAAGAATATTTTCATCGGGGTGACAACACATGCTGCGGGGTTTCCTCAGCAATATAAGTCAAATAAGGCAACCATGAGGGGGATGGAATACAGCGAATGAACACCCAAGTTCATTAACACCTACAGGTTATGAGCCTACTAGTGTTCCACTGGACTGTCTAGAAAAGTCCGTGGTCGTCATCTAAATTCCGCTAGATGACTGGATCAAAACAACAACGAGGCCTCTCATCTGTTTATTACACACCAACTATCTACCCATGTTCTACCCAACATATTAGTAGATAAAAACATACATTTTTATACATATTTTCAAAACCTGTATAGCATGCTTGATCAATACATTTTCCATATAACAGATGAGGCACACACACATAACACGTATTTCATATAGAAATAATCATATCTGTAAGATAGAAGAAAGTGAATATACATTCACACACATAACAACAAAATATACACATAACACGTATCTTGTATAAAATACTTCATAGTTATACGTTATGAGAAAGTAACAACGCATTCATACGTAAAACGACAATAAACTTAATACCCTCAAACCATACTTGTGTTATTATTGCGTTTATGAAAGGTAGTATACACTCACTTGATCAGAAGATGATCGGATAGCACTACGACTTGCAAAAGTAATAATCCTCCGCAGATCTAGAAGATCTCTACGAAAATCGAACTTCTCGCGGGCAGAGCTTCGGCTCGGAAACCGCACTTCTCGGGATCTTCGGGATCTCGGGACTCGCTTTGGGACTCGGGAATATTACCGGGGCTTCGGGGTATGATTGGCACGCAAATCGAGGCAAAACTTAGAGAGAGGGAAGGGTTTGAACAAGAAAAAATGGCTGAATTCGAGTTCTATTTATAGGCTGCTGGGTCTGGGATTACGCGGGGCGTACTCAAATTACGCGGGGCGTACTCAACGTCATTGCATGCGTATGTGTTCGAGTGATGTCATTGCATGCGTAGCTGAGGCGGTTCACGAGTACGCTGGGCGTACCCCAAATTACGCGGGGCGTACGCTATTAAGCAAACTTCAAACTTGCGTAACTTTTGCATACGAGCTCCGTTTTCGACGTTCTTTATATCCACGCGAAGGTCAGACCATACTCTACAACTTTCATTTAGACTCCATTGGCTAATTATCGCTCTATCTTAAATTCATATTTTACGTCACTCGGCGTCGTGCCGGTTCTGTCTCGAAACTTCGACAGCTCATAACTTCTTCGTTATAACTCGGATTTTGGCATTCCTTATATCTCCGGAATCCTTGTTTCAACCACTACAACTTTATGCAAAGATATCGGGCGTATCTCACACTTTAATTTTGACGCTTATTTCATTCTTAATTCATTAAATTATAAAAAAATCAAGAAAATAAACACATAAATCACATAATTCACATAATTCACAAATAATACATTCTTATTATTTCAAGTTGAGTTACAAAGGTTAACCTAGACTATTACATTGCTAAAAATGGCAAGCCCAGAAACACAGGCGTTACAATTCTCTCCACCTTAGAATGATTCCGTCCCCGGAATCACACATCAACAAACAAATGAGGATAGCGACTCCTCATGTCACTCTCCGTCTCCCAGGTGAGATTTGGCACATTCGTGTGTTTCCATTGGACAAGCACTAACTCCACCATCTTATGTCGCAATTTCTTAGTCTTTCGGTCAACAATTGCCTCTGGTTCTTCAATCAACCTTTTGTTCTCATCGATTCTCAACTCCGAAAGTGGAATCATGTCGGGAACTTCCCCCGTGAACTTTCGTAAATAACACACATGAAAAGTGTTATGAATTCCACTCAGTTCTTCTGGTAGTTCGAGCTTGTAAGCTTGGTTCCCAATCCTCTGAAGAACTTTAAACGGTCCAATAAACCTTGGACTCAACTTTCCCCTTTTACCAAATCTTATAAGTCCCTTCCACGGCGAGACTTTAAGCAAAACCAAATCCCCAACTTCAAAAGTCATCGGTCTTCGCTTTTTGTCAGCATAACTCTTTTGACAATCTTGAGCTGCTAACATTCTTTCCCTAATTATTTTCAACTTTTCAGCAGTTTGATGAACCATCTCCGGTCCCATAAACTGCTTTTCCCCAGCCTCAAGCCAACAAGACGGCGTACGACACTTTTGTCCATACAAAGCTTGGTAAGGTGCCATCTTAATGCTCGAGTGAAAACTATTGTTATAGGAAAATTCTACCAACGGTAAATGTTCATCCCAATTACCTAGGAATTCCAAGGTACATGCTCTCAGCATATCTTCAAGTGTTTGTATCGTTCTTTCACTCTGACCATCAGTCTGCGGATGGTAAGCTGTACTTAAACATAACTTGGTACCCATTTCCTCTTGTAGACTTTTCCAAAACCTTGAGGTGAAACGACTATCACGATCCGACACAATTGTTAGCGGAACACCGTGAAGTCTCACAATTTCCTTCACATAAGAATTCGCAAGCTTTTCCATAGACCATTTCTCCCTGGCTGCTATGAAATGCGCACTCTTAGTGAATCGATCAACGACCACCCAAATCATGTCGTGACCATTCTTTGTTCTGGGCAGTTTAGTGACAAAATCCATGGCAATGTCTTCCCACTTACCCATAGGCACAGGTAAAGGTTCTAAACTCCCGTACGGTTTCTGATGTTGTGTCTTGACTCTCGCACAAGTCACACACTCGGCCACATACTTTGCAACATCAAGCTTCATCGTCGGCCACCAGTAGAAGGGTTTCAGGTCCCTATACATTTTAGTGCTACCGGGATGAATCGAATACATGGTCTTGTGAGCTTCTTCCATCAGAAGATCTCTAATTCCTCCTGACTTAGGTACCCAAATACGATCTTGGAATACCTTCAGTCCATGACCGTTTGTACCAAACACCAATGTTTTACCCAAACGTTCCTCCTTTCGGTCATTTTTCTCAGAAGCTTCCTCTTGAGCTTTCTTTATACTTTCCACAATGGTCGAGACAACTTCAATTCTCAACGCTCTTGGCCTTTTCCTTTCAAGATTGACTTTCCGACTAAGAGCATCAGCAACAACATTAGCCTTACCGGGGTGGTAAAGTATCTCGCAGTCGTAGTCCTTGAGTAATTCCAGCCAGTGTCGTTGCCTCATATTCAATTCCTTCTGATTAAAGAGATATTGGAGACTCTTATGATCAGTGAAAAGTTTGCACTTAGTGCCATAGAGGTAATGTCTCCATATCTTCAGAGCGAAAACTACCGCTGCCAACTCCAAATCATGAGTCGGGTAGTTCTTTTCATGCTCTTTCAGTTGTCGAGACGCATATGCTATCACCTTTTCTCTTTGGGTTAAAACACAACCCAATCCAACCCCAGACGCATCGCTATAAACAGCGAAGTCTTCAACTCCATCGGGTAGAGAAAGTATCGGTGCCTTGCATAGTTTCTTCTTTAGCTTCTCGAATGCTTCTTTATGCTTCTCACTCCAAGCATAAGCAGCTCCTTTGTGGGTCAAAGCTGTCAATGGAGTAGCAATCGAAGAAAAGCCTTGGATAAACCTTCGGTAATATCCGGCTAATGCTAAAAAGCTTCGGATCTCCGTGGGACTTTTCGGTTGTTCCCACTTCATTACAGCTTCAATCTTTGCTGGATCAACCATTATCCCTTCCTGGTTGACCACGTGACCCAAGAATTGGACTTCACGAATCCAAAAATCACATTTGGAGAACTTAGCATACAACTTCTCCTTCTTCAAAACTTCTAACACTTCTCGCAAGTGTCTGCCATGGTCCTCCTGGCTTTTTGAGTAAATCAGAATGTCGTCTATGAACACTATCACGGATTTATCAAGGAACGGATTACAAACCCTATTCATTAAATCCATGAATGCTGTCGGAGCATTGGTTAGTCCAAACGACATAACCAAGAACTCGTAGTGTCCATATCTAGTTCTGAACGCAATCTTCTCTATATCTTGCTCTCTTACCTTCAGCTGATGATATCCTGACCTAAGATCGATCTTCGAGAAATAGCTCGAACCTTGCAATTGATCAAATAGGTCATCAATCCTTGGCAACGGATATCTATTCTTTATTGTTGCCTTGTTCAGCTCTCTGTAATCAATGCACATTCTCATACTTCCATCTTTCTTCTTCACGAATAACACCGGAGCTCCCCAGGGCGATGAACTAGGTCTAATGAAACCTTTTTCCAACAACTCTTGAAGTTGCATCATCAGCTCCTTCATCTCCGTTGGTGCTAATCGATAAGGTGCTTTTGCTATTGGCGTGGTTCCTGGTAGCAAGTCTATTCTGAACTCTACTTGTCTATCAAGTGGTAATCCAGGAAGATCTTTGGGAAATACTTCCGGATAATCACACACCACAGGAATACTCTGCATCACCTTCTTTTCCTTCTTAGCATCAATCACGAATGCTAAATATGATGTACATCCCTTGGTCAAACACTTTCTGGCTTTCATTAGGGAAATGATTCCAGAATTCACTCGGCGTTTGTCCCCATACACCATAAACGATTCCTTTCCAGGCGGGTTTAGTTTAACAATCTTCTTCTTGCATAAAATTTCGACATCATTGGCGCTGAGCCAATCCATTCCCAACACGATGTCGAAACCGTTAAGTTCGATAGGCAATAATTCCTCGCAGAACTTATTCCCATTCAAGTCAATTAAGATGTTTTTCATACGATGGCTAACAGGTACAAACTTGCCACTAGCAACTTCGACTAATAAAGCATCATCTAGTCTATCAACAGGCAAAGCTAGTTTTCTACCAAATTCATGCGATATAAAGGAGTAGTTGGCTCCAGAATCAAATAAAATTTGGGCAGGCAAATTGTTAACGAGAAAGGTACCTGAAGCGACATCAGCTTCATCCTTAGCAGCTTCCAGTGTCATCTGGAATGCTCTCGCCTTCGGCTTTGGTGGAATGTTGGGCTTAGCTGCCTCCTTCTTCTTCGGACAGTCTTTCAACATGTGCCCCTCTTCATTACAACCAAAACACATCCTTTTGTTGTTCGGAAATTCATTGGCAAAATGTCCAACCTTTCCACACTTGTAGCAGGTCACATCCTCGCTACATTTCCCAAAGTGCTTTTTCTTACACTTTTCACACCACTTCGCTTCTCCTCCTTTTCCCCTACCAAACTTTTTCGAATCAGATTTCGAAAATTTACTTTTCTTACCGGAACCAGATGTTCCCTCAAACTTCCTCTTCTCACCAACCTCAACCTTGTTGGTGGTTCTCCCCTTTATCATGTTCTCAACAGACTTGGCAGCCCAGATAGCTGCCTCTAGAGTAAGTGCCTGACGTACTGGCACCTCGTACTCCCATGGAAGTCCCTTCGCATACCGGTCCACCTTCGTCAGCTCGTCTGGAACGATACGCAAGGCAAACTCCATCTTATCGGTGAAGTTATTGGTGTAATCATCAACTGACATGCTGCCTTTAGTCAATGTCAGGAACTTGTTCTCCAACTCCAACAGATTTTGAGCCGAGCAGAACTTGCGCTTAAACTGCACCAAGAACTCTGCCCATGACAATTGCAGTGGCTCATTTGGGCTCAAAGTTTTCCCTAGAGTGTTCCACCAACGAACGGCTCCACCTTGGAATTGTCGCACAACATAGATGGTTTGCAACTTACCTCTGCAGCCACACGTCATGAAGGCTAGCTCCATTTCGGAGATCCAATCCATAACCCCAATCGGATCCTCCTTTCCATTGAAGGTCGATGGTTTGCAAGTCAAAAAGTCCTTGTACTTGCATCCCATTCCATCATTCCTTCCATCGCGGTTATCTTGCCTAACTATCGGTGGGTTGGCTTGACCAACTGATCCACTGAAGTTTCCACCTTCCGAGTGCCCTTCATTTAATTCAGGCTCTTCCACACGAATCGACAGTTCTTCACGATTTTGTTGAAGCAACCGTCTAGTTTTCTCCATCTGACGATCCAACATCGTCTGAATCATCAATTGCAAACCAGCCATGGTTATTGGCTCAGGTGCTGCTGCTACAATAGGTCTTTGTTCAATCACTGGTGGTTGATTCCTATTTTCATCAGCATTTCCAACTCCACTTCTTGTTCTCACCATTTTTTTATCTACACACCGAATAAGGTGAAATTAGATCCTTATTCACGATAGATAATCAAATCATCCTTATCACTCCTGAAACGTTTACATGCTAGTTCTAATATCGTAGACGTACGCTTAGAATCCTACACACATAAAGTTTCTAGATCCGGTCGGCAACAGACCATAGATCAGAACAAATAATATCATATATGGCAACATATAACATTTAGCACATAAAGCATTTTAGGCAACTTTCCTAAAATAAACTAGTGCTCGTGTCTAAAACATAACAGACACACATCTCAAAATTCCACTTTGCATTCTAAGTTTAAGTCTAGAAATCCTACAAATTCCTAGTTCGCTTAAACTAATGCTCTGATACCAACTGTGACATCCCCAAAATATCGGCCAGAAAAGACCAATTTTTCATTTATGCTTTTAAATATTTTCAGAGTAAATCCTTTTGATTTGAAAGAGTTGCGGAATTTGTTCCCAAAAACAAAACATGATAAAACAATGTTTACCAAAGCATTTCATAAAAGAGATGTATTTTCATTATAATCAAAACTCGGGGTGTCATGTTCCGATACAGACCAATAAGCATAAACGAATACATTACAAGTCATATAACAAATATAAACATATGCAGACTTGTAAACAAAACAACTTGATGGTTTGTCCATCTCATGCCCTTCCGCCACTTCCTGTAATACAAATAAAACTGAGTGGGTCAGGCTTGGGAGCCTGGTGAGCATATAGGGTTTTCAACCCACAATAAATAATTAAATTAGTTATTATCAACCAACAATAACCCAGTTACCCATTCCCGTTATTCTCACTTTACGTCCCTAAAATAACTAACACAAGGGACCTAATCTAAGAATATTTTCATCGGGGTGACAACACATGCTGCGGGGTTTCCTCAACAATATAAGTCAAATAAGGCAACCATGAGGGGGATGGAATACAGCGAATGAACACCCAAGTTCATTAACACCTACAGGTTATGAGCCTGCTAGTGTTCCACTGGACTGTCTAGAAAAGTCCGTGGTCGTCATCTAAATTCCGCTAGATGACTGGATCAAAACAACAACGAGGCCTCTCATCTGTTTATTACACACCAACTATCTACCCATGTTCTACCCAACATATTAGTAGATAAAAACATACATTTTTATACATATTTTCAAAACCTGTATAGCATGCTTGATCAATACATTTTCCATATAACAGATGAGGCACACACACATAACACGTATTTCATATAGAAATAATCATATCTGTAAGATAGAAGAAAGTGAATATACATTCACACACATAACAACAAAATATACACATAACACGTATCTCGTATAAAATACTTCATAGTTATACGTTATGAGAAAGTAACAACGCATTCATACGTAAAACGACAATAAACTTAATACCCTCGAACCATACTTCTATTATTATTGCGTTTATGAAAGGTAGTATACACTCACTTGATCAGAAGATGATCGGACAGCACTACGACTTGCAAAAGTAATAATCCTCCGCAGATCTGGAAGATCTCTACGAAAATCGAACTTCTCACGGGCAGAGCTTCGGCTCGGAAACCGCACTTCTCGGGATCTTCGGGATCTCGGGACTCGCTTCGGGACTCGGGAATATTACTGGGGCTTCGGGGTATGATTGGCACGCAAATCGAGGCAAAACTTAGAGAGAGGGAAGGGTTTGAATAAGAAAAAATGGCTGAATTCGAGTTCTATTTATAGGCTGCTGGGTCTGGGATTACGCGGGGCGTACTCAACGTCATTGCATGCGTATGTGTTCGAGTGATGTCATTGCATGCGTAGCTGAGGCGGTTCACGAGTACGCTGGGCGTACCCCAAATTACGCGGGGCGTACGCTATTAAGCAAACTTCAAACTTGCGTAACTTTTGCATACGAGCTCCGTTTTCGACGTTCTTTATATCCACGCGAAGGTCAGACCATACTCTACAACTTTCATTTAGACTCCATTGGCTAATTATCGCTCTATCTTAAATTCATATTTTACGTCCCTCGGCGTCGTGCCGGTTCTGTCTCGAAACTTCGACAGGTCATAACTTCTTCGTTATAACTCGGATTTTGGCATTCCTTATATCTCCGGAATCCTTGTTTCAACCACTACAACTTTATGCAAAGATATCGGGCATATCTCACACTTTAATTTTGACGCTTATTTCATTCTTAATTCATTAAATTATAAAAAAATCAAGAAAATAAACACATAAATCACATAATTCACATAATTCACAAATAATACATTCTTATTATTTCAAGTTGAGTTACAAAGGTTAACCTAGACTATTACATTGCTAAAAATGGCAAGCCCAGAAACACAGGCGTTACAGTTAAACTTGTTAGCATGTTAGTATTATAGAAGTATGCTAATACATACTCAAATTTATACTCTGGAATTATATATATATATATATATTATGTGTGATATAGCTTATGAGTTATACTCTAGGTTTTTATATATACTATGTTGTGTGATAGACCTAGAGTTGTACTCGGAAGCTATATATATGTTACTCGTTAAAGTATGCTATATGTTATTATTGTTGGTTTTTTTGTGAAGATAAAACTAGGTTTTACCTCAAGTTATAGTTGTTATACTACCTAAATGTTATGAAATTAGGAATAATTTTTTAAAAGCAAAGTCTAGTAACTTAGAGTTTTAGACACAAATATGCTTTGTTGTTAGAGTTATAGGAATCCGATAAAGTCTACATGAGCTACCTCATTCATCAACTAAGATTTGGAATCTTAGTGGAAATCCTCTATCATGTAACCGTTATTCCCGTGTGAGCAAGGAAGTTGTGTATGGATCTATGTGGGTTCACGCCCCACCCATGGTTGTTGGATACAACCCAATCGGTTTTACGGTGGACTATAGATCTATTTCGGTTGACGACCCCACTCATGGTTGCTAGCTACAGCCCA
The DNA here is from genome assembly GCF_052625555.1 of Lactuca saligna. NCBI lineage: Eukaryota > Viridiplantae > Streptophyta > Magnoliopsida > Asterales > Asteraceae > Lactuca > Lactuca saligna. The sequence continues at coordinate 186,374,376 of NC_136417.1, read as the reverse complement.
ACAGTCTACGGGTGACGAACTATCCTATTGATTGTTATGGACCCGAAGTCGATGAAGCATACAAGTGAAGTATTTACCTTGGTCGAATCCTTTATCGCACCAATGGAAGTTTTATTGTGGCACCAATTGAGGAACCATTGGTGGGATATCTTTTAATCAGAGATTTGTATGTCTAGCATCGATTATGGACTCATGGTAGCACAACTTTAGAAGTATTATGCTTTGTTGATATACAAGTATGAATGTTAAGTATAAGTTTCCCAAAGACTTATACTCAAAGTACAAGGAACTTGTAGGTATACTACTTGCTCATTAAGTAGATAATTATACCTATCACACTTACTCGTATAGAATTGAAATAGATTTATACATAGCGGTTTTACTCGTATCGAATTGAGATAGATTCATATGTAGCAGTTTTACTTGTATAGAATTGAATTAGATTTATACGTAGCAGTTTTACTCGTATAGAACTGAAATAGATTTATATGTTGCAGTCTTACTTGTATAGAATTGAAATAGATTTATACGTAGCGGTTTTACTCGTATAGAATTGAAATAGATTTATATGTAGCGGTTTTACTCGTATAGAATTGAAATAAGATTTATACGTAGCAACCTTAGTTTATATGGGATTACATTCAGTTATTCGTAATATGTGCAACTTATAGGTATATCACTTATTTAATAAGTAAACCATTATAACTAATATATATACTAAATGTTGGAGTGTCAAAATGATACTTTCAAAACTAAACTTTTGAACTTAGAAAAAGTATTATTTTCATATGGAGTCATAACCTGTGAACTCACCAACTTTATGTTGACGTATTTTAAAATGCATGTCTTTTCAGAAAGATGATAACTATGATACAAGAAATGATGTTACGATGCCCGGTATTACCGCCGACGGCCAAGGTGTGACATTGGGGTAGCTTTGCTTCCAGTGCCCTTTATCATGATAGTAGAAACACTCTGCTTCTTTTGGATTGGCAAAAGGATTTGCATAACCAACCTTGGCCCCATTGGAAGAGGATCCATCAAGATACTTTCTTTTGTGGATTTTAGAGGGATACCCCCTCTTCTTCCCTTTCCCATGTCCAATTGCCAAGACAGGGGTAGTTGTAGTAGGAGTAGTAACAACAAATTTACCTTTGAGACTACTTTCAGAAGTCCTCAACAGGCCTTGATGCTTGCTAAGAGTGACATCCTCCTTCTTCATATGATAGGTCATACGAAACTGATTATAATAGGGAGGTAAATAGTATAGAATGATATTTATGGTCAGCTCTTCATTGAGATTTACATTCAATTTTAGCAAGAGGTCTACAAACCTTTGCATTTTTTGTAGGTGGTCCGTGATGGACTCTACATCCTTCATCTTTGTCATTATCATGGAAGCGATGATTTCATACCTCTCTTGACGAGCACTTTGATGATATATTTCCATCAAGTCTTGGTGCATCTCAAAAGGGTAGAAGTCCTACTAGGACTTTTGGAGTTCATATGTCATAGTGGACAACATGATACAAGACACCTTGGTCGCATCTTTCTCATGTGTCCTAAATTCAGCAATCTCCTCAGCAGTAGCAGAAGAGTCATCAATTTCCTTAAGCTCCTTATCAAGGACATATTACTTGTCCTCGTAAGTAGTGACCATCCTAATATTCCTAATCCAATCATTAAAGCTGGAACCATCAAGGATGACTCTCCCATACAAGTTCATGAGGGAGAAAGATCCAAAAGGCTTTGAGCTAGATGCATTGTTGGAAGACTTCTGAAAAAGAAAGACAAAATTTAGATTAGATAATAATCCTTAATATAACACCTAGATGAAATATTAAAGCTAGGACCCAACACAATATTTTACAATTCGGAAGAGGGATGCTGTAATCCAATTGCGAAATATTTGAAGGTAGGTAAATGACGATTAACAATTTCCACCATGAAAAAAGAAATTGATTAATAAGTTTTAATTGTATTGAAATTCCTAGATTCTTTTGAGATTCATTGAACTTTTCAATGACATGTTTAAATCTCGATTATGCCCTTCAATTTTGTGACCGAGATACCGAGGATCACAAACAAGGTGTGAATAACCATGCAAATATGCTTGGTATACTCGAAGTCATTTATCACCTAATCAATATGTGGTTAACCACACACACTCCATTGCTCTATGACAAAAATCAAGCTACCCTTTGCCACCCTTACTAGTCGAAGTTAATGTGCCGGTTAACCACACACGCTCCATTAACGACTTGGCAAGGTGCAAAGTGCAATTTCCTGGAATATCATAATTTTCACATTTTTCCTAAAATAACTAAGATTACGAATTTAATAAAACATTTAGTTACTTTATAGTTATCATTATACTTTTAATGAGAATTAGTGACCTATCGTAACTGTTGGGATTAAAACCCTAATTGAGATTTGATGAACAAGATGCGGAAAATAAGAACAAACAAAAATATGAAGATTATGTCGAATGATCACTCGATTTATTGAATTGTGAGGAACTAATTACACTTAAGAAATAAGAGTCTAACTCTATAGACACCTCACAACGTGGCGGCTACATTTTGCCCCTCTCTTTTAACCCTAATAATGAATAATACATGACTATTTATAGGGAAAAGACAAGTCTTGGGCTTTTAACCTAGAATTCGTCAAAGGGGCCCATTGCCATCATCCATGGAGTGCTTTGAAACCCTACAATCTCCCCCTCAAAGTATGGAATGGATGACAATGCTTTAACTTCCAAAACAAGCATCTAGCAAATAAAAAGATCTGCAACGAGGAATATATGAAGCAATCCACGAATCTTGATTCTTCAATATTGTTCAAACACGGGCTCTAGGATATATAAATCAGGTACTGAAGTAATGTCTTTAAACTTCATTTTCGAATGTAATCCCAAAGAATCTTCATGAAAACCAAACCCGCCATAAAAACCCATTTCAGAACAAAGAAACCGAATCACTTCTTGTCTTTGAAGAGCTCCCCCTCCAAGTCACAATGATCTTCAAATAAGCTAATGATATAAGCCATCAAAAAATATCATGTAACAACCCAAACTTTATGATTCGTAACGCCACTTGATCGAGAAAATACAAGAAGTCAGAGATATAACAAGTCCTTAGCAGAGCTTGATAAAGAACTTCCGCTATAAAGGATACTTCTCTGTAAAAGCTTTAGCAGAGCTCGATGAAGAACTTCCGCTGTAAAAGCTACCTTCATAATTCTACCACAAGCTTTATAAAAAATCATCAACTTTGAAAAGTCACAAATCCAATTTCGAATGGCCATACCAAATTCTCCCCCGATTTATAATCAAAAACATGATTATAAAGCCTTCAAATGGTCATGAGAATGATCTTGAATGGATAAAAAATTACTATGCTCCCCCGCGACAAAAAGATATACACAATGAAGTATAAAATCCGAAAAAATCGTGAAAATTTGACGTTATCACGAAAAACGACTTTCCGAACCGCCAAGACTTGATGGAATCCATAATTTTCTGTTCACGAAAAATATGTGCGTTAAAAAATCCAAAACTGTTCACCAGCCCTCAAATTTGCAAATTTTTTGAAAAAAAGGCTTAAACTATCACTTTGCTGAAATTCTAGAATTGAAAAGGTAATTATGCATCAATTTCCCCTTTTAATTGTAACAGTTTCTGGAAATGGACCAAAATTACCAAGCTTTGAAAACAACATGGATCAAAAGTATCAAATCATTGAAGTTTCAGGGACCAAAAAAGTAACTTGATATCTTCTTCCCCAATAAGACGGTTGATTAAAAATAACCACTAGAACGCTGATTCAAACGATCGTTCGCATACGAAACCTCAAAAGCTCGATTCCAATCAACTAATAACACCGATCAAATCTTTCGTTCCAAGCAAATTAGAAATATCGACTGTGAGAAGTTCGCAGTGAATCAAGGCAACTTTAGTCTCGCAGCGAAACCCGGTCTACAAGTTCGTTGCAAAGCAACGACATCCACGAGTCCAAAACATAGGTTCGCTGCGAATCACATCAACGAACGTTCGTGAGAGGGAGTGCGAGCCCAGAGAAACATGCTTCGATCATTCGTAGGTTGGTCGTTTTTCCCGTGTTCACCCCGAATCTTAGTCAATTTTGACTTTTCAGTTTGACTCTTGTTCATCCCAAACAGGTTGGTCATTCGCAGGTAGGTTTTTTTTTTTTCACACAATCTGACTTTGAGGTATGACCTGCAAATGGCGAACACCCGTAAATAATCCCAGTTAAAATAATTCCAGTTAAGGCCAAATCCAATGGCGAAACTTATCCAATACGAACCATACTTCTAATTTAAGTTTCAATTTTGAATTCTTTCGTTCGCATCACTCAATCGATTTTGACATAAGCCCCGATTCCTAGACCCATTACACAACAAATCTGTTTATGAAGACCCACTCCTGTTCTAGTTCCGAAAGCTACCAAATGGAATGTCGATTACGATTCACATGTCATTCGTATCGATTAAATTCACAGGTGAAATTATTCATTCCATTTTTTTATTTTTATTTCTTTGGCCATCAAAATCACAACTCAGATTTGTTCATCCAATCTTCGTCTATTCAACACTGGTGCTCGAAATATCAGTATAACACCCATCAAATCGCACTTTCAAAATTGATTTCTAGATCAAGAAGATTTATCATAACCATAACAAACGATCGACCATAATCGATGTCAAATAAATCATACAACTTGGATTTCGATTATTAGACTCCAACAAGACATGATTTCGATTATTAAAAAAAATTGTGCGATAGGTGAGAACAAGAAACAAAAACGACCGCCAAAACCTTTTGTTGGGATTAAAACCCAATTTCCTTAGTCGATAGCCACAGATGTTGAAATTGACAAACAAGAATTATCGAATTGAGCACAGAACAAGACGCAATCGAAGACTCAAATGTAATATTAGGGCCAATGAAAAAAATGGATCGATAATAACATGTACACCATGAACAATGTGAATGACCAAGAGATTGGCCAGATCAAAATCAGATTCGAATAGATCCAATTGAGTCGAAACAAAGGGATTTTTGGATTTAAGCAAAAGAACAAATCTAATATGAACAGAAGAACGAATCATATTAAAAAAAATTCCAGTTGAAGAGTAGAAGTATACCAACACCATAAATCTCCATGAATAGTTTGAACATAATTTTGATTCCAAAACGCCAAAACACCAATAATCTTCAATAACTTGTGCAGAAAATCATCAAATCAAGAACCGGTACTTCAAAAATCAATAGATCTTCAAAGACCCGCTCTGATACCACTTGTTGGGATTAAAACCCTAATTGAGATTTGATGAACAAGATGCGGAAAATAAGAACAAACACAAATATGAAGATTATGTCGAATGATCACTCGATTTATTGAATTGTGAGGAACAAATTACACTTAAGAAATAAGAGTCTAACTCTACAGACACCTCACAACGTGGCGGCTACATTTTGCCTCTCTCTTTTAACCCTAATAATGAATAATACATGACTATTTATAGGGAAAAGACAAGTCTTGGGCTTTTAACCTAGAATTCATCAAAGGGGCCCATTGCCATCATCCATGGAGTGCTTTGAAACCCTACAGTAACCGTATGACTAACGACCCTCCAACAGTTAAGGAAGCGGTGGGTGAGAGTAGACACCCATTAAACCACTATTTTATAGGCAGTAACCTTATACCCCCTTATTGATCGTCTTCGTGAATGAGGCCTACCAACTGTAAGACTCCATTGTCTTATATATATATATATATATATATATATATATATATATATATATATATATATATATATATATATATATATATAACTATTAAACTTTAATATTACAATAGTATAAGGGTTGAATTTTAAACTTTTAAAATTCTAAGGTTTGGAATTAAAGTGTTCATAAGTGTGACTTTACAAATTCCAAAACATGAGGGAAATTTTTGAAACTTTCAAAACTATTGGTTTCCATAACTTATGAGTTTAATCCTTATTAAAAATGAGACACTTCATTTTCCATAACTTGAGAACAAGTTATGGAATTCATTAAGGCATTTAGATCAATATTCTAATTAATAAAATACTCAAATAATTTATCTATGATCAAGTTAAACTTATAAATCAAGATAATTCATATCAGCAATTTGCAAAAAATTAGCCTAATCATAAATCATGAAATTTTGATAATTTCTTTTAATTAGATGAGGATGATCACAACCATATCAGAAAAAATAGATTTTATGATTCAAAACAGTTTGTGGTAATGATCGTAATCCAATTCTGGCAAAAAAACGTGAATTTCTGCAACCAGAGCCATCCACTCGACGAGTGCATGATCCAGACTCGTCGAGTCAGCCAGTCGACTCGGCGAGTTCATCAGTTAGAGGCTAGAAAATTGAACTTTCAACTTTGAAAATTAAGAAGCATCAAGTATAACAGAAAACAATCCTAGGCTCTGATACCACAAAAGGGTTTTGAGCATTCTAACAATCCTATGGTGCATATACAACCCTAGATGCTTTGGATCTATGTTTTCTCAAATTATACATGCATTTTCATTTTCCAAAGAATACATATCCTAACTAGCATGTAATTGACAATTGAACAATATAACTAGTAAGAAACATTGCCTTTTGTTTTTAGCTAGTTAACTTTGGCCTTTAAATGCTTAAAAACTCTAGTGTGATGCCTCAAATGCTTCACAAAACACCACCAACAATGGAGGACTTGAGAGAGAGTATATTACACATAAAAATCGGCCCTATGAACACTTTGAACATATATGTGTCCGAATTTAGCAATAGGGTAACTTATATATATATATGGTAAAATAATAAGAGTCTTGCTTAAATCCTAATCCGTACTATTGGCCTTATTATCCATGATCCATGATCCATATGAACCAACACTTTATGGATTCATCCATAAACATAGTCCATCATGTATCATAAGCCCAAACCATATAGATATAACTAATTTATACAATTAGACCCTGTTAATATAGCTAATCTCTTGTGATCACTAAATTATTTCCAAATTAATTCTTGATCAACACTAATTAAATTATATGATTTCTCAATATATTATACTTATAACGTATTAGAAAATCATAAATAGTCTCTCTCTCAAACGTCTATCCTATCAAATTGTTTTGGTGAAATCCAACCCAAATGGACCATGCTACTCTCGGTTCAAGTATATACCAATTACAGTTATGGACTTAGACACCTAATCCAACAAATATCACATAAAAAAATAGCATAGCATATAATATATAACCAATTGGCATACCACATATCATTACATCAACTAGTGTACCACATATCAAAAAATGGGTTGGACTTGGTGCCTTCGACCCATTGGTATGGTGAGGAGACTCACATCACACTGCCGAAGTCCTGTGGATAAAACTCAAGTTGCTAGTTGATAGATTCCCGAACTGTTAACATAAAAATAACACCCAATTAATATTTGGGTTACAATACATAATCATAAGTCCATGCTTGGGGTAAAAAGACTATTTTACCCTTAACCTAACTTGGTCCAAAACCAAGGTCTAAACACATACACTGAAAGCCCAAAAAAACTAATCAATCAACCAAGGCCTAATATATGGCACAATTTTCAAAATTAGGCCCAAACTTTTACATGGACTTATCTAATGGCCCAACCATTTATCCTAGCCCAAACATTTGGAATTCTGATGGTCTAATATCTTATAATCATCAAGGCCCAATTATGGCCCACCTATTGCCTAGTTTTCCAAATTGGGCCCATTCCTCTAAAATAAGTCTTATCATAAAGCCTAATAATTTCCATAGTCCATAAACATTTTCCCATTTGGCCTATGAAGGCCCAAAGCAAGTCAGTCCAAGAAATGACCCAATAAGAACCCAAACACAATTACGGTTTATCGCATAAAATGATGATTAGGGTTAAGTGTTCCTACCTAACCTATTACGTCCATCACTCTACTAGTCCAAACATGCAATGTGGTCTGGTGTAATTCAAAATTCCATATCTAATGATCCAAACACGGGTCCAGTAAATCCAAAATACACATTTCCAAAATTAGGGTTTTCTAAACCCTAATTAGGGTTTCCAACCAAATCACAAAAACAATTAACCCAATAGTTAAGTTTTACATTATTAAAGTCTAATCAAGTCGAGTACCACCCACCTCCACCTCGGGCAGTGGTGGTTGGCGGTGGTTCACGGATGCAGCGACCACATTACGGTGGTGGTGGTCATGATCTAAACCAAAATACATCCAAAGTATCCCAAATAACGGTCCATTCACACACAAGAGCATATAGTTACCCAAGGTGGCGGCTGGTGGCGGCATCATAACGGCATGAGGTGGCGGCCACCACCTCATGGTGGTGGTGGGATTTTCCATAGTTTTCCAGCAAACAACAACACATATGCACACACTAGAAACATAGCAACACCAGGATATGAACTCAATCGACAACCTTGTGGCAGCAAACGATGGTTGGAGATGACAGCCACTACCTTACGGTGGTGGTGACGGTTCTTCTTGATTTTCTGTGAAAAAAATATACATACCACACCATTAATTCCAAAAACATCCCTTATTTGTGAACACTTACGCAATCTGCCACATACAAGGCGGCAATACGTCCCTGAAATGTGATAGAAATGGCGACCAATGGGCGGCGGTGGCCAAAATGGTGATTACAACCCCCCATACATCCAAAAAGGAACGAAAGAGGTGAGAGAATGAATGTGGTTAGCCTTACTTAGAGATTTCCGATCACACACGACCCGTGTTTCGCCATTACAACTTCATCTTCGTTCTTGGTGGGGCTTCTTTGGTCGTTCACGACATCACTGGCGACAGTAGGGTTGTGTTTGGTGACGCTCAGCGATGTAGTAGAGGAGTAGGGCGACCATCGGACTCAATCCAGTCGGTGGCGGCCGAGCATGTACCAACAATGGTGGTGGCTGACTTAATACACCATTAAAGTTAGGGTTTCTTTCTTTTCGGGTGAACAAGATGCAAGGGGGGTTGACTAGTAATTAGGTAATATGGAAAATGCTGTAAGACTGTATGACAACCCATAAATTTCTAGCTTACATTCTTCATTTCTTATTAAAGTTAAACTTGATTTAGCTATTTTCTAGCACAGTTTGCAGTCAAATAGAATGGTTAAAGCCTAGTATAAGCAGGGTAGGAGTCATGGGATAAGTATTGTGGGTGTATCGCCTTGCATTTGAGCCAATCACACCAAAACAAGGTGTGTGCCGCCGCACACAAGACTGTGCGGCCACACACCCATCCGAACCGCATACTCCCTCCTATATACTTAACACTTAGCCATTTGGAACACTTTATACACTTCCACAAAGATAGGACCCAAAAATCCTCTTAGGTATCATCCAAATCTCCTTGATGATCTTCATAAAAGGTAACATCTTACACCAAGAGCACCAAGAACACTAAGAACACTAAGTGTACGGCCGCACACACCATGTATGCCCGCACACCCAACCTCACAAACCATGTATGGTCGCACACATGGCCGCACACACACATATAGTGTGTATTTTCACCATACACTCCTTTGTATAGCCATCTACCCCTTCATACAATCATATATGGTTGTAACACTTCAATATAAGTGTTTACTAGTCCCTAAGGTGGTCCCAATTCAATAATTAGTTGTTTTAAACACTAATTATATTCATATATGTATCATTATATGTAAAATAGGATCCGCGTGTGTGTTCAAGCCTTCACTTGACACCTATCATCCTATAAAATATGTTCATCCAAACCACTCACTACAGGTGAGTTCATACCCCTTAATTAATCTTTTATATGTTTTTTAAATGCTTTTATGAGAGGGGGGGGGGGGGATACAAGTTGAACAATTATAGTTATTATATCAATCACATGTGATTAATAACTACCAAACAAGTGGTTTTATTACTTGTTAAACTATTTACCAAACGGTTTTACTTCAAACTATTTTACAAACTCTTTTACTTGTCAAATACTTTTACTTAAACTCTTTTATACAAATATATTGTCAAATGCCTGCCTATATACGTATAGTTATATAAGAAATGTTTAAAGGACTTAGGAAGGCTAGATCGTTTTAATTCAATTTCCTTGTTTGGATGTGGCTCCGTCCGAAGGTAGTTTAAATATTAATTGTCTATCCTGTATACATATATAGTCATAAAATTTCTTTCATTAATATCCTTACCTTTGGGTAGCAAAGGTATTCAATCATGATCATACATTGCTAGTAAACTACTATAGGAGTAGTTTAGGAAGATACTAATGCTAATACTAGAACAATGAAACATACAATGAGTCAGTTCATTCATGAGTCAAGAGATACAATGGCCTTAGGTAGCAAGGGTATACAAACATGTTAACACTATGATGAGAAACAAACAATAGACACTATGTAGAGAAGCAAACAATATAAACTATGACGAGAAACAATCATACAATCTAGTCAGAGAAAGAACACACAATAAAGCTAGCACACATATACATTACATATACATTGACACAACTATGTGAGCCATTAAACAGGGCATGGCACTACCAGCCATGACTGTTATTGTATCAGAATCTCCTTAGTTGGGGAGCGTATGAGTTTGCGTATAGATCTATACTGGATTGACTATCCTACACCTTGATGCTCGCTACAGTGGGACTTGCAAGTCTACGGGTGCCAAACATCATTTTTACGGCATCTTACATTGTCGTTTTACTATTGAGTCGGTAGCAAGATACAGGCCGATCAGATGTTACCTTAAAATTTTACAATTTACTTAAGGTAGTTAGTACAACAGTAGTTACTTAATACAACACTACAGTACTATAATATTACTCCCATTACATTCACTTCGTGAACATGCACACGATGCACGGTAATGTAAAAACTATATTTTTGGTTAATGATAGTCAGAATTAGGAAAATACACACTCTTACTTGAGAAACACACACAGATACTAGATGCCTTGGTAGAAGGCTACTTTTAGTAGGAAACATAGGGTTTTCTAGGAGAGTTCAAACAAATACAAAACTTAACAAAACTTATACATTACAAAACATCTTACAAACATCTTACTAATGCTTTCATACAAACATAAAAACTAATATACTTTATGATCTCACCAACTTTAAAGCTGATAAACTCTTTCAAAATAACTTGTATTCTCAGGTTACCAGTAGACAGGTACAGGTGCCAGGTTTTAAGAAGTTGGAGCTCGTTCAAGACTCCTCCTTTATTTTTCATGTATATTTTTGGTGTCTACATAACTTTACATAACACACTTGTATGAAATTATTTTATTAATGCAATGGATGATGTTGTTGCTTGTTTACTACTTTGCATTGTTGTGATACTGTACATGACGTCCTCCACCCCATAACGTTTCCGCCGTTCATCGGTTTTGGGGGTGTGACATATTGGTATTAGAGCATTGTTTATAGTGAATCGAGTATATCGACCCATAAAAGATATACGAACTATAAATACAAGCGGGAGTAAAATACTCTGATAAAGAGTTTATACTTTTAAATAATAAAATATATAACCAAGTATACATACCTGCATTCATACTAAAATCAGTGTCACTAGGACAGAACAAAAGTATTACGATTGTTGGGCAGCACAAGTAGATTTAGAGACATATGGTCAACCCTGGGAAGATGTAGCCTGATGAACTACATTATCTGAGGAGTGATTAGCATGTGCCTAAGCATGGTTGTGAGGTTGCAACAAGTCTAAAAACTTACCAACACTGCTACAATGAGAACAGTAGAATAGAACATTAAACTTAAAATACTATAGGAGTATTTTGTGTTACTATAATTAGTTATTTGAGAACTAAAGGTCTTTATTGATATGTCAATAGTTATTTAGTGGATACACTAAGGTTATATGTGACTAGGATGTCATAGACTTAGAATCAGTGATCTTTGCTCTACTCCTGTTCCTTGTTTGGTTAGGGGCTTAGAGTTAGGATCACCTATTCGAAGGTCTGTCATGTTTTAGAATACATATAACTGGTATGCTCTAAACAAGTGTTAGAGTAACTGATAAGGATCATCTTATAAATATTCTAGTTAGATAGTCTATTAATTATTTCGTTATCCCTTTTCTTGCGAAGATTAAATGGCTGGTTTCCATCTTCCCGGAGACCCGTACTATCCCAACCACGACAATGCAGGATGGCTAGAAGAGGAACCAAAAGATGATCACCCAGTTCCCTTAGATGATCATGAAGCTGAAGGCTTTTCTGATGGTTCTGACTCGGAGCCAGAAGTCAACAACCAACCCCCAGCTGTTCAAAACCCAAACCCCCGTCTAGCATTTCAAGGACCCACACCTCTATGGGCCACAAACTTGAATAGGTGGAGTTAGGAACAAGGTCAACCCTTTCCCTACAATGAAGACAAAAGTTTCTACAACCTCACTGACAGAGGTTCATGTGACAGAGTCCTACCCATTATGGTTCATAGGATTGCTCGGAACACCGACCAAGGTCGAGCACCTATAGACCGAGTAATGGAGGTTGATGCCAATTCTAGCATTAACACTATCCGCATTCGCCAACTGGAGTCCGCTCATGAAAGGACTCTGGTCCAAAATGCTGCTCTTCAGAGAGAACTCACTGAGACCCAAGCTCAAGTCGGGGTACTTCGAGCTCAGCAAGTTAGGTCTGATAGGCATGTGAGGGGCATTGAACGCCTTCTGTCGGAGTCAAGAACTCACTCTGGTAGTTCTTGTCACCGATAGATTCTCTCAACTTCTCTTTTGGATATAACTTAGTTATGCTAACAACTCTAGTTTAAATTTCCTATCCTTGTAAATCTTAGACCTATTAAGTCTCGGTTAGGTAGTGAAACTGTCAAAATTTTTCCCATATTGGTTGATGTAAGACCTACTTCTAGGTCATTTTTCCCGAACTTATTACATTGGTAATCCCAGTACCTTTGATAGATATGTAATCTAATGGAAATGATTATCCAAATGCTTTCATCCTTCAATCAATCATACTATTCATTTGTGCTGTTGGGCTATGGAGAGTTAGTCCATGAGTCATTCTCATCAATTCTCCCTAACTTATTCTTATCAAAATATTCATCGTTGTAAAATTTCAGTTCAAAGATGCCTCCACGTAAATCGACAAGGCACAATCCTTCTCCACCAATACGACCTACTCCTCAGTTCGACATGATAGCCCTAAATGCTGCTGTAGCTGCAGCCATGGCTCAATATCATGCATCAGGTTCCACTGGAGGAGGCCACCCCTGTTCATTCCATTCAGGTCGAAGCTCCTATGCGCTCGAGGGAGTGCTCCTATAAGGACTTCACCAACTGCAAGCCATTGTCCTTCAAAGGGACAGATGGAGTCATTGCCCTCTCGCAATGGTTTGAGAAAACCGAATTGGTTTTCGAAATCTGCTCTTATCCAGAGGAGAGCACGATCAAGTTTGCTGCTTGCACCTTTGAAACGAAGGCCCTAACATGGTGGAATAGCCATGTTAAGTCACTATCTCTTGTAGTAGCTAATGCAATGGGATGGGATACTTTGAAAGACCTCATGATTGAGGAGTACTAGCCGAGGGGCGAGATCCAAAAACTAGAGGAAGAACTGTGGAGCCTAACCATGAAGGGCTCCAACATAGTCGCCTACACTACCAGGTTCTGTGAACTGGTGTCCCTCTGTCCCAACAGTGTACATACTGAGGGGAAGAAGATCGAGAGATATATATGGGGGTTGATGCCACCGTACCAGGGAAATGTATTGGCTTCACATCCCACTACATTTGATAGTGCCAAATGATTGGCACAGCGGCTAATTGACCATGGGGCTCGTACCCTGGCCGCAACAACAACAACCACCCTAACCATCTCAAAACCTGTCAGAACTGCTGAGTCCAAGTGGAAGTTTTAGGATGACAAAAAGAAGACAAAGGCTGCAAAAAAAGCAGCAGGTCGTGGCAGTCCATGTTGCGATAGCACCTTCCGCTGCTGCTCTGGTCAGGCAGTATTCTGGGAGTTTGCCCAATTGCGACAAATGCAACTTCCATCACGTGGGAGCCTGCCGAGAAATGCAGTGTGTAAACTACAACAGAAAAGGGCACACTTCCCTTTTCTGCAAATCTCTGGCAAGGCCAATCACCCAGGTCCTCGACGCTGGGGTGGGCCAAACTTGCTACAACTACGACGAGGTGGGCCATTTCAAGAGGAACTGAATGAAGGCAGGAAATGTCAGTGGAGTGGGAAGAGTTCTGGCCAAAGGCCATGAGGAGGCGGTTGCCGACCCCACAGTGGTCACTGGTTCGTTTCTCCTCGACAACTCTTATGCTTATATACTATTTGATAGTGGAGCGGAGAGGAGCTTCGTGAACCAAAAGTTTGCTCAATTACTTAAGCAAAAATCACGAGCACTCAAAGAACCGTTCACTGTAGAAATAGCTAATGGAAAAACAGAGAGCACTAGCTGCATATACATAGGGTGTACCTTAACTTTAGATATCCATTCAATTCAATCGATCTCATGCCGGTTTCAATTAAAAGTTTCGACTTCATCATCGGTATGGATTGGTTGACTCTTCATCGTGCCGATATCATGTGTTACGAAAAGGCTGTTCGCCTTAATCTGCTGTCTGGCGAAACCCTAGTAGTTTTTGGCGACAAACCTGGCACGAACCTTCACATCATCTCGAGCATTGAAGCTCAAAAATTCTTGCGAAAGGAATGTCGAGCATTCCTTGATCATGTGATCGATGTGAGTCAAGAAACGATGGACATTCAGAACATTCCAGTAGTACGCGATTTTCCCGACATTTTTCTAGAAGAACTTCCAGGATTACCTCCATAACGTCAAGTCGAGTTCCAAATCGACTTAGTTCCAGGGGCTACCCTAGTAGCCAAATCACCCTATCGTCTAGCACCTGCATAGATGCAAGAACTTTCCGGTCAACTTAACGAACTGCTCAGCAAGGGCTTAATAAGACCAAGCTCCTCACCCTGGGGAGCTCCAGTCTTGTTCGTCAAGAAGAAAGACGGATCGTTTCGTATGTGCATCGAATACAGGGAGCTCAACAAAATGACCGTCAATAATCATTATCCTTTGCCTCGGATTGACGATTTATTTGACCAACTTCAAGGGGAGAACTACTTTTCAAAAATCGACTTGAGATCCGGATATCACCAATTACGAGTGCTAGGGGAGGATGTTCTAAAGAAAGCCTTCCAAACTCGTTATGGGCACTACAAATTCGTAGTGATGCCGTTCGGATTAACAAACACGCCCGCTGTATTCATGGATTTAATGAATAGGGTGTGTCGTCCTTACTTGGATCAGTTCTTCATCGTCTTCATCGATGACATACTTATATACTCTCGTAGTAAGGAGGAGCAAAGTCAGCATCTACGACAAGTCTTAGAAACCCTGCGCGCGGAGAAGCTTGATGCGAAATTCTTGAAATGCGAATTTTGAATCCGACGAGTCGAATTCTTAGGGCACGTGGTTAGCGAAGAGGGAATACATGTGAACCCTTCCAAATTAAATCCATTGAGAGCTGGTCAGCACCGAAGACGCCTACATAAATTCATCAATTTCTAGGCCTCGCTGGCTACTATCGTAGGTTCATTCAGAACTTCTCCCGTATTGCAAAGCCTCCGACAACACTGACCCTGAAAGGCATGGCATTTGACTGGGAAGAGAAGCAAGAGAGAGCGTTCCAAAAGCTCAAACAATCCTTGTGCACCACACCAATACTATCCCTCCACGAAGGGATAGAAGACTTCGTTGTCTATTACGATGCATCAAATCAAGGACTTGGATGTGTTCTGATGCAGCGAGGTAAGGTTATCGCCTATGTGTCACACCCCGCTAAAGCGGAAACGCAAGATATGACAGCGATAACGGTTTCATTGCAAAAGATAAAGATACATCACCATAGCAGTATTTAAAAGTTTACAACCCATAGCTTAAAAAGAAACAAAGTACAATGTTCAAAGATAACTTTATAAATAACTTCAACACGATGCAACATGCTCTATGATGATGAATCTTTATATCCACTTACTAATTATTTCCTGAAAAAGCATGTAAAACGAGCATCAACTATGAAAATAGTTGGTGAGTTCACAAGTTTATAAAATCGAGCTTAAAATAAGGCTTTTCGTAAATACAAGTACATTCCTTTAATGATAAACTATTTGATTGCTATTAATGAATACAAGTTTATTGCTATAATGAGAACGAGTTTGTATGTGTATGAGCAAACAATGAGTCTCAACCAAACCTATGACTGAAGCCCTATCGAGATCTATGCTTATCGTTCCATAGATGAATATGGTATCATGCACTTCAGCGATTCGGGAGAGTGAGGAGTTGTCAATTCCTAATAGCGCTATCCATAATGACCATTGGCTCAAAGAGTTAATGGTTAAAGATAAGGGAAGGGCCCTAGTATGATAAGTTCTCATGTTCCGTGTTGCATAGACGTACATAAAGAAACATAGCAATACAATAGCAATCATGTTTGATACAATTCAATTTAAATACAACGTGCAAACAGTAGTTTTTCTGGAGATGCTTTTCCACCCCAAAACATAAAAACCGAAAATAGGGGAGTGCGTGAATACTCACGATGTTTCGTGTAGGCCCAAGCGGTACTTCGGGATGCACCAACGTCTTACTACCGAGATCCTACGACATCAAACACACACACTAGTGAGTTTCCATGTCAATATCTAATGCTAATATACTAAACTCTATATATAGGGAAATGCCAATTTATGTTTTAGTATTGGATTTTATATCAATTGGTTACACTTTTGCTGAAATATTGAAATTTTACAAGCTGTGTGATTAATTACAACTTTGGAAGGTTAATTTTCCAAATTTTAAGTCTCTATAACAACATAAATTCACGAAAAATAGCATTCGAGGGATAAAAATTCTCAAACATTTTATTTAACTGTTATTGCACAATACTAAGCTGGAAAAAAATATAAAAATGGATTTCCAAGCTGTTTAATTATATTTTATGATTTATGGTCATTTATTCCAATAAAAATTGAAATAAATAGAAAACAGTTTCCAAAATTACCCAAACTTTTTATTTAATTGTTATTATACATAACTAGGCTGGGAAAAATATAAAAGATATTTTTCAGTGGGTATTTCTAGTTTTCCTTGTTTTATTTCTTTAAATAGTCATTAATTACAGAAATAATATTAAACAGTTAAAATAAATCACCATAAATTCTTGTAACATCATTTACAGTATAAATATCCTGGGAAAAATATTAAAAGTGGTTTTCATAATGTATAAACTGGTTTTGGGTATTTATGTGTATTTAAGTGCATTTTAATGCAATTAACTTTAGAAAATAAGAGAAAAATAGTTTACAGTAGAGAAAAATCCTCAAAATGTTTACGTAACCTCCTACTGTATAATATAATATCATGGTAAATTTTCATGAATTTTGGATAATCAGAACTCTTTTTCCCATTTTTAGACCATTATAATTACCAAAAATTGGGAAAAATAGTAAGACATGATGAAAAATCTTGAAATTATTTTCTGGAGTTACCCATCACAGGTAAGGTATGCGAAAATTGTTAGATACAATTTTCACATCCTCTAAAGTGGTTTTGTAATTTATCATGTCCTAAACAAAAGAAAATTAGAAATCGTATTAAACAGTAACAAAAATTGCTGAAATTTGGTGAGGGATTATTATTCCCCATAAGGATCATCCAAAAATTTAGTTGGGATTTATTGACCTCTGGAAGTATTTTATATGATTTATGCCCTTAGTTTTAGCAATAATTCTAATAAATCAAAGAAATAACAAAAGCTCTTGAAATTTTCCAGACTATCTCATGCATGCAAGGGCTTTCAAAAGAAAAAATGTTAAAAATGTATTCAAAAGAGAAATGAGGGTAATGATTCCAAAACAATTTAAGAAAAGTTGCTTGCAATAATGCATGAAGTGTAGATGTGGCTGAAGTTCATGAATTTTTGTAGCCCATTCAGTGAGGTTTTAAGCCACGAAATTTCAACCATCATTAACTAGATATGTTAAGTTTCTAAGGTATTTTTCCTTAGATTTATGGTTGGGTTTAAGGCCATTGATCATGCAAGACAAAAATAGTTATCACAGAAAAAGAGCTGTATGTGCAACCATTTTGTAAAAATTGCCAAAAATCGGATATGTCCTTTTTTACAGTGAGACCAGTTGGGTTTGAAAGTTAACTAGCGGAGCTAACCAATACAAAAAGAATATCATGATTTGGTTAAGAAATGACTGAGTTATGGCCGTTTAAAGTCGAACAAAGTAATCTGGCAGATTGCATGTTTGTTTGTGTGCATTATTAGGGTATTTCAACAAGAACATCATGCATGCCTTTGGTAAGGCCCGATTTCTAACACATGCATCGAATGGATGAGCATCCAAGATGTACTAGAAATGGTTTAAATGCTTTTGGTCATGCATGAACACAAATGAAATGGAGAAGAACATGAAATATTAGGTTTTGATGTCACATGATCATATGTGCATCTTTTTCACTCCTTGCATGGGATTGATCCCGGATTTTCACCATCTCTAACACATGCATTGTGTTATGGTGAGAATCTACAAACCACAAGGGAAAAATAAAGATTTCTAGCCATGGAATGGTATAGAATCTGAAAAGAAGAGAAAACTAAGAAAGAAAAGAAGTAAAATCATGTAACTATGGAAGAAGATGATGTTGTTTACCTTTGTTATGATCTTGAGGGAAGTAAGAACACTTCAAGGGCTTCACAATCTCGAAATTTTGTAGAGGAATGAAAGGATTTTCATGAGTTTAGAGAGAGGGAAGAAAAGAGTGAAGTGTGTGAAGAGTGGAGTGTAAGAGAGTGAAGAAAAAAGAGGTGGAGTGAGGGTTTTGACTTAATGATTGTGTTTTTGGGAAGAGAGAGTGCATGGGGAGGGGAGATGGCCAGATTTTTGCATGCATTAAGCCTCCTCTCTCCAACTTTTCAAATTTTATAAAATTCCCTCCTATATTTTATATAAAAACCCTAATTTTATAAAAGTGTTTATTAAGCAAATTTGGATTTATTTAAAAATCTTGTTTTTAACTAATAAGTTATGATTAATGCTTGATAATTTAATTTCTATTTCATTGATTATAATTCACAATTTGATTAATAAAAATTTGATATTAGAAAGTTTATAGCCAAATTTTATAAAGTTTTTAAGCTTTATAATTTATAACTTTGGATTTTTGGCTATTTAGGGTTTTTGGAATATTGTTTGACATTCATCAACATGTTGAAGTTTAATTAAAATGTTTTAATTTATTTTTAGGGTTTTATACCCTTTTTCAATTATAACAAAGCTTGAAGTTTCATTCTAATTATAGCATTGGCATTTGCTATTGTAGTTAAGCAACTTACTAGAATCGTAAGTGTCAAGTATATTAGTCCTAGGTCTTAGTTGGATCCTAGTTTATGCAAGATTTTGACCTAATTTATACTACTAGGCCATGGCATGTTGTGCATGAATGGTTTTTATAAAGATGCATGAGTCCGAGAATGACCTGAATTGACAGTTGTCACACTATGCCCCGAGACAGCTGAAGACACATAATGTCAATTACATGACCCACGATCTTGAATTAGGAGCAGTTGTGTTTGCTCTGAAGATCTGGGGACATTACCTGTACGGTACGAAAAGCACTATTTTTATAGACCACAAAAGCTTACAACACATATTCAACCAGAAGGAGCTCAACATGAGACAACGACGGTGGGCCGAGCTACTCAGTGATTACGAATGCGAAATTCTTTATCATCCGGGTAAAGCCAATGTAGTAGCTGACGCCCTAAGTCGGAAATAATATTCTCATCATAGAGTCAAATAATTGACTATGACTATCCATTCACACTTGTCGACACAAATACAGGCGGCTCAGCTCGATGCTTTGAAACATGAAAATGTGGCAGGTGAATCCCTGAGAGGGATGGATAAGAACTTGGAGGTCAAGGGTGGCGGAGCTTATTATTTCATGGAGCAGATCTGGACCCCCAATATTGGTGGTTTTAGAGACTTGGTCATGAACGAGGCGTACATCACTCGTTATTCCGTGCACCCGGGATCAGATAAGAGGTATCTAGATCTTAAAAAGTTATATTGGTGGCCTAACATGAAAGCCGGGATTGCTACCTTTGTGAGTAAATGCCTTACTTGCGCAAAGGTCAAGGTCAAATACCAGAAAGCCTCCAGTTATTACAACAGCCTGAGATACCGGAATGGAAGTGGGAGCAGATCACTATGGATTTCATAACCAAGTTGCCCAAGACAACGGGTGGACTTGATACCATATAGGTCATTGTCGATAGATTGACCAAATCTGCACACTTCCTGCTGATCAAAGAAACAGACAAGATGGAGAAACTTACAAGATCTTACATTAAGGAGATTTTAAGGTTGCACAATGTGCCTTTATCCATTATCTCGGATAGAGATAGTAGATTCACTTCGAGGTTCTGGCAGTCGTTACAAAGTTCCCTAGGAACTAGGCTGGAAATGAGTACAACCTACCATCCACAGACCGATGGGAAAAGTGAGAGAACTATCTAAACCTTGGAGGATATGTTGCGAGCCTGTTTGACAGACTTTGGGAAAGCATGGGATGCTCATTTACTCCTTGTCGAATTTTCCTACAACAACAGTTATCACACGAGCATAAAGGCTGCTCCATTCGAGGCCCTCTATGGCCGCAAGTGCAGATTCCCTCTATGCTGGGCTGAGGTGGGTGATACCCAGTTAGCTAAAGGGCGAGTCCCTGACAGCACTCTCACAGGTCCGGAGATCATACGGGAAACGACGGAGAAGATCGTTCAGATCCGTGAACGATTGAAAGCCTCTAGAGACCGACAGAAAAGCTACGCTCATAAACGAAGGAAACCGTTGGATTTCCAGGTGGACGACCGTGTTTTATTGAAGGTCTCACCTTGGAAGGGCTGGATACGCTTTAGAAAGCGGGGAAAGCTAAATCGAAGGTACATAGGGCCTTTCGAGATTCTTGCCAGAATCGGCCATATAGCTTACAAACTTAACTTATCGAACGAACTCAGTAATGTACATTCTACTTTCCACGTCTCAAACTTGAAAAAGTGTCTGTCCGATGAGACTCTTGTAATCCCACTCGACGAGATCGAGATCAACGAGAGCCTCAACTTCGTGGAAGAACTAATAGAGATCATGGACCAAGAGGTCAAGCAAACGAAACAAAGCCGTATCCCGATTGTGAAGGTTCGTTGGAACGCCAAGCGAGCACCTGATTTCACTTGGGAGCGAGAGGATCAGATAAAACTGAAATATCCTCATCTTTTTACTTAGTTATTTGTAATAACTTAGTTGCTTAAACTCTAATTTCGGGACGACATTTCCTCTAACAGGGGGATGATGTGAAAACCCGAAAATTTCTAGCTTACATTCTTCATTTCTTATCAAAGTTAAACTCGTTTTAGCTATTTTCTAGCACAGTTTGGAGTCAAATAGAATGGTTAAAGGCTAGTATAAGCAGGGTAGGAGTCATGGGATAAGTATTGTGGGTGTATCGCCTTGCATTTGAGCCAATCACACCAACACAAGGTGTGTGCACCCCCACACAAGAGTGTGCGGCCACACACCCATCGCAACCGCACACTCCCTCCTATATATATTCAACACTTAGTCATTTGGAACACTTTCTACGCTTCCACAAAGCTAGGACCCGAGAATCCTATCAAGTATCATCCAAATCTCATTGAGGATCTTCATAAAAGGTAACATCTTACACCAAGAACACCAAGAACACTAAGAACACTAGGTGTACAGCTACACCATGTATGGTTGCACACCTAACCGCACAATCCATGTATGGCCGCACACCCAACCGTACACACCATCTATGGCCGCACACCTGGCCGCACACACACATATAGTGTGTATTTTGACCATACACTCCTTTGTATAGCCATATACCCCTTCATACAATCATATATGGTTGTAACACTTCAATATAAGTGTTTACTAGACCTTAAGGTGGTCCCAATTAAATAATTAGTTGTTTTAAACGCTAATTATATTCATATATGTATCATTATATGTTAAATAGGATCCACGTGTGTGTTCAAGCCTTCACTTGACACCTATCATCCTATACAATCTGTTCATCTAAACCACTCACTACAGGTGAGTTCATACCCCTTAATTAATCTTTTATATGTTTTTTAAATGCTTTTATAAGGGGGGGGGGGGGGGGGGGAATACAAGTTGAACAATTATAGTTATTATATAAATCACATGTGATTAATAACTACCAAACAAGTGGTTTTATTACTTGTTAAACTATTTACCAAACGGTTTTACTTCAAACTGTTTTACAAACTCTTTTACTTGTCAAATACTTATAGTTAAACTCTTTTATACAAATATATTGTCAAAATGCTTGCCTATATATGTATAGTTATATAAGAAATGTTTAAAGGACTTAGGAAGGCTAGCTTGTTTTAATTCCGTTTCCTTGTTTCGATGTGGCTTTAAGGCATCGGTTATCCGTCCGAAGGTAGTTTAAATATTAATTGTATATCGTGTATACATATATAGTCATAAAAGTTCTTTCATTCATATCCATACCTTTGGTTAGCAAAGTTATTCAATCATGATCATACATTGCTAGTAAACTAATATAGGAGTAGTTTAGGAAGATACTAATGCGAATACTAGAACATTGAAACATACAATGAGTCCGTTCATACATGAGTCAAGAGATACAATGCCCTTGGGTAGCAAGGGTATACAAACATGTTAACACTATGATGAGAAACAAAAAAAAGACACTATGATGAGAAGAAAACAATAGACACTATGACGGGAAACAAACATACAGGCTAGACAGAGAAAGAACACGCAATACAACTAGCACACATATACATTACATATACATTAACACAGCTATGTGAGCCATTAAACAGGGCATGTCACTACCTGCCATGATTGTTTTTGTATCAGAATCTCCTTAATTGGGGAGAGTATGAGTTTGCATATATATCTATACTGGATTGACGATCATACACCTTGCTGCTCGCTACAGTGGGACTTGCAAGTCTACGGGTGCCAAACGTCATTTTTATGGCATCTTACATTGTCGTTTTACTATTGAGTTGGTAGCAAGATACAGGCCGATCACATTTTACCTTAAAATTTTACAGTTTACTTAAGGTAGTTAGTACAACAGTAGTTACTTAATACAACACTACAGTACTATAATATTACTCCCATTACATTCACTTCGTGAACATGCACACGATGCACATTAATGTAAAAACTATATTTTTGGTTAATGATAGTCGGAATTAGGAAAATACACACTCTTACTTGAGAAACACACACATATACTAGATGCCTTGGTAGAAGGCTAGTAGGAAACATAGGGTTTTCTAGGAGAGTTCAAACAAATACAAAACTTAACAAAACTTATACATTACAAAACATCTTACAAACATCTTACTAATGCTTTCATACAAACATAAAAACTAAGATACTTTATGATCTCACCAGCTTTAAAGCTGATAAACTCTTTCAAAATAACTTGTATTCTCAGGTCACCAGTAGACAGGTACAGGTGCCAGGTTTTAAGAAGTTGGAGCTCGTTCAAGACTCCTCCTTTATTTTTCATGTATATTTTGGTGTCTACATAACTTTACATAACACACTTGTATGAAATTATTTTATTAATGCAATGGATGATGTTGTTGCTTGTTTACTACTTTGCATTGTTGTGATACTGTACATGACGTCCTCGACCCCAGAACGCTTCCGCCGTTCATCGGTTTTGGGGGTGTGGCAGACTGCAGGGGTAGCCGTAACATTCACTAGCGATCAGGTAGTTTGGGAAGTTTTGTAAGACTGCGGGGTAGCCGTAGCTTTCACTAGCGATCAGGTAGTATGGAAAGTGTTGTAAGACTGTTGGGGTAGTTGTAGCATTTACTAGCGATCATATAGTATGGAGATTATTGGAAGTATCCGGGTGTAGTCGTAGCATTCACTAGGTTGGTAGCATGAGTGTGTTGTTATGACGCGGGAGGGAACGGTAGTACCCACCAGTTCGGGTGCAACAGTGAGGATATGGAAATTCACGAATTGTAATACAAAATTAACCAGATGGGTTCGATCCATTTGAACCAACAATACGACCATAGGAACTCCACTACGGTTATGGGAACAGGGAAGCAATGGACCGTATGAGGTCCTTTGTGATATAAGGCTACCGTTGGTCTTGTAGCAATCACTTTTAGCCTTGGATTTAGATGATGTGAGGATCCGATGCATGGACCCTATTGGTTGGATCAGGAGGTTGTTATAGGCATAGTGGCAAGATAACTAATAGCAGCTATTAACAGACAAGGATTTCGTTCGAAATTCGTGTGAGGCGACTATGTGGGAGTCCTTTAGTTCTACAGCAGGGCGGGAACCCGAAATCTTAGGGGACTGGCAGACAAATTGAGACTAGGGAGGTCTTGTAAGATTTTGGAAAGTAGCCATGTGGCAACATACTGCTTCACACAGTTTAGTGTTTGGGTAGTTTCATCGTTTGGGCAGTGTTAGTATTCATGTTTTAGGTTGCAAGTACGGACGAAATAGCTGGTTGATTGGGAAGTGATAAGTCACTCACATCGGGATTAGCTGAGCCTTAGCTAAGTATAAATAACCAGTAGGGATAATTAGGTTGGTGATCATGTTTATAGTGGGAACCTCGAGTTATCAGATATTGAGTAGTCAGTTGAGGGATAAGTGGACTGAGTTCAACGATACCGATTAAGTATGAGCTGTCTGTCAGGGAGTCAGACCACCTCGAGATTGCAGATCTCAGATAATGTGGATATGATGTTGTTGCGAGGAATTAGTTCATTTTCGGTTTTTAGAATCCTACAAGGGATGATTTGGATTGCATTGGAAAGGATAGGGTGTACCCAGGATTGTGGGCATGTTACGTGAGTGGTTTAGCTCGTAAGGAATGGTAAGGACTGATTTCGAGGATGAAATCTAATTTATGTGGGGGAGAGTTGTAACCCACAGTTTATTTATTAAATAAATAAACAAATTAATGAATGAATAGTAACCCTAAAATCAATAATTATATAGCAAGGTGTTGGATTCGACAAGTTAATTGGCACAATTTAGAAGTTGGGGGTTAAAAGTGTAAGTTTCGAATTGGTTTTGTAAATATTTATGAAGGTAGGGACTAAAAATGTTAACATGGCTGAAGTTGATCATTGGACTTAAATTGAAAAGAATTTAGAATGCTGAGGGCTAAAGAGTACATTCTGGACCTAATTTGAAAAGGATTTGTAGAGGGAGGGGTTGTTTGGTAAAATTCAGACTTAATTTGTAAAGGGTTCAAGAGGTAGGGCTTAAAGGGTAAATTTTGGGCTAGGATTGAAGGAAAAAGGGAAGAGAGGGACTAGACTTGCCATTATGGGGTGAAGTTTCAAAGCTTACGGGTTACATAACCCATCCATACCCTTACCCTAATGAAACCATCTACAACCTCCACCTCTCCATCCTTATGCCTCCCTCACTGGTGCCACCTCTCCACCTTTGTCTCTCCACCACCGTCCCCTCCATCGTTGCCACTGTGAACTACCGCACCTTGCTTACCGACGACCAAGCTGGCGACGATGTTTCGTGACGTCCGTCATTCTCCTTCTCCTCTTGTTTCAGCCTCCACCATGATGATCCCTCATCCGCCACCTGTTGTTTCGTCGACCGGACGTCGACCGCCATATCATCGCTTCCAGTAACATTGCAAGTAGAACATATGGTTCACCAAACCGTTGGTCCTTTGAAATTCGTTGTCCCGTCGGCTATCGTATTCAATTCCACCGCCAGCGTTAGCCACTGATGTGACCCCTAGGGATGCTACTACAATCATCATGCACTACCAAGTGGTAGTTGAGTGCAGATTTTCCAAGCAAGGACTTCCTGGTACGTGTTATTACTTGATGGGGAACCAAAAGAAACCACCGCCACCACCATTAGGTGGTAGCTGCCATCCCAAAATTGTTGTTGTCGCAACGTGAGCCAACAGGTGGGTGGATGGAGTGTATACATTAATCTAAAGTGTGTGTATTGTAAGTCCCTAATCTGCCCATGTATCAATCAGATTCGTTTGATGGTGCGGAATCCCAATCAAATAGATGATGCCAGATCAAATAGAAGAGAAGGAGAAGATGAATAATATGAATCTTGAATGTATTGATAATATGAATTAAGTTCCTTACAGAAAAGATTCACCCACACACGATGCTCTCTGGCCGTAAACTCTCTAGGGTCCATCAATCTCTACTCCTCACCCTAACACCTCTATTTATACTTGGAATCTGGGTCGGATAACACATGGGTCATAAATGGGTTTACGGTTGTAAGGTGTTTACGGCCGTAAACTCAACCGTAAACATCGGTCGTAAACTCCAGAAATATTACAGAAAAATATAATTTTCCAGAAAAGCAAAGTATAAACCATATCTTGACCCAACGATCTCCCCCTTGGTTTATAGCTTTCTTTTCTTAATTAACCCAACAAGCTCCCCCTAAAAGATAGCTGGCTCTTCTTGTCAATCTTCAATGAGAGCTTGGCTTCAGCTTTAATCTTCGATTTCTTCACAGCATCAGGATGAACTTATGAATCTTCAATGAATGACTGCATCTTGAGCACTTTAGGTTTTCTCAAGAATTTGGCATTGAACGCACATTGGGTGAGGAGGCTTGACGTACTGATTCTTGAAAGATGGCGCTTTCAGCTTGAGAATCTTCAGAGAGAACATCAGAGAGAAATAATTTTCTAGATCACTTTAGCAGGTTTAAGATAGCAGCAGACTGATTGAGGAGGCTTCAATGCAATCTGTCACATATTCTTCAATTGCAGCTCCACCTTGCTTCTGGGGTTGAAGGATTGAATGTCAAAAGAATAATCTTCATTTCTTGGTCCTTCGAATGATAATTCTTCGATGCTCACGGACGAAGCCTTTGGCTCAGAAATCTTCAACACAAACTCCATGAGTCTCATCTATACCTGAAATCACTTTTCAAAACAAAACAAAACTGAAAGAAAACTTAGCACACAAATTAAAAGGAAACAAAAACATTTTTGGATTTTTTTTTTTTGATTTTTCTGAATAAGAAATAAAACAGAAATAACACTATTTTTGGATTTTTAAATTTTTTGATTTTTGTTTGATTTTTGAATTTTTCTGATTTTTTTTAATTATTTTTAATTTTTTAATTCTCCCTAATATTTAAATTAGAAGAAACTATGACAAATTTAACAAAAATAAAAATGATATCTAACTTTAAGAGTGATTTGGGATCAATATTTTAGACAGCCTTTATCCACTTGTCGGTACCTTGTATCTTCACGTCTTTGTCTGGTCGATCGTCGGTATTGTTATCCACTTAAACACGAAAAATTGTGACAAAATTAGGACATACTATTAATTGTAAGACAAAGGGATCCTAAGTTCCTAGATATTATATCTTAAGGACCATTCAGCTGACGACGACCAGGGATATTGTTGTCCACCGAAATTGAGCAGCGAGATCTACAGACAATCTGTATATGTTCAATTTTAAGTGTACTGGAACGTGTTTCCCGCTTCCTGATATGCCCCACCCATCAATAACTTCCAGATTACTCCTTACACTGGGTAAGCAGACAACCATTCAGAGAGAGCATAGATTCAGAATTCTATTACTTATTACTTTAGAGGGATTGAGAAGAAGAAGGTTGCATATGCTGTGTACCAGGTCGGATTAGAAGTCACGCAGAGGAGACAACATATGGCTAACAGATAAGAAGTATTTCACATATATAACCTGCAGAGTAATAGAGTTGCATATGTCGTGTACCAGGTCGGATTGGAAGTCACGCAAAGGAGACAACATATGACTAACAAATGGAAAGAAAGAAAATGATATTCTACAGACCTAATTTATCGGAATTTACTAGTTGCCCCATCCCACCGGAATTAAGGACATAATCTGCACATCGAGGAAAAGTTAAGCCACGGTTCCAAGTACGGGTTCAATTAATGTAATGGGTAGATTCCCATATATATCTCCCTGCTCAACCTATCTGAGCGTCGTACTGTCAGGCTGAACGAACCTAACTAGGTCAAAATTTGTCAAGTCTATAAATTTTCTAAGTTCAACTCTGCCTAGTGAAGTCCATGTAGAATTTTCCGTGCCTACCGACGCATCAAGTCAAAGCATAGACCCTTCAACATTGGGTACGTTACGCAGACTCAGGTTTCCTGATATCACTTGATAATATCACTTCCCAAAACATCTCCCTCAAGCACATTTCATTAACACCATATTTTTTATTTTCCTTTTTTTAAATTTTCTAATTTTTGTTTTGTTTTTATTTCTCCCCTAAATTTGTGCATAGGAGAGAAACGAAGAAAAATGCGCAAATTTAAACTATACTAAAACAAAAATTAGTCTTTAAAGCGAATCAGCTTAAGAAAAACTCAGGAGTATAGAGAAGAAAATTCAAACCGTAAGTCACCGATTGAATTTGCATCCAGAAGGTCTGAGAATAGCACGCGTAATCTCATAACAGATCCGAATATTCTTCATGTCATTAAGCACAAACCCCGTGAGTGATCATTTCTTTTCTTCCCTTCCCGCAAAGGACACATACTCTCAAACAAATGTTCTGAGTGTTGTACAGTTGAGAGATGTCCCCAATCATATGCTAGGAGCAGCCACTACCAACAAATCGAAGTCTGATGATATGCCTCCATAGCTGCTCCGAGACAAAGCGGGATCAGTTGGTCTTTGGAACCCAGTCCATTTGGAAACTGGGTCGACCTTTGTAATCCTTGCATGGTACTCTCTCCCATGACATGTCCTGCTTATCACAAACAGAAGATGTAGAAATAATAGAGTCGTTGGTTGATTTGGGAGATTGAGCCTTCGGAACGCATTTGTAGTTGGTTTTAACCCATTTCTTTTTCGATCTGATGGGTGGCTCAGTACTTGATTTAGAACTTGAAGCTGGCAACCTAGATGACTTTGACCTAATCGGTCTTGGCTTCACAGGAGCATCTCTTGAACTAGACTTCTAGGCCAACATTCCTTTCTTGACTTTAGGATTCAGATTCTTGTCCTTTGGATTTTGATTCTTGGCCTTCTGCGCGTTCCAGCCATCATGGTCTGAACGTGACCTGGAAGGGTTTCTTTTGAAATATCTCCCACTTGGCACATTTTTCCATCCTTGTGCATAGTAGGGAACGTATTCGCGATTTGGAAAGTTTCGGGCAATGTGACCAGGTGTTCCACAGTGAAAGCATGTCCTTTTCTTCACTGGGGAGTTGTCTCTTCCTGCCCCTGGTGGCGTATCCTTGACTTGTGTCTTGTTCTTCCCACATGCACACTTGCCACAGGCACTCTGTTTAGCTTGAAATGGTGGCCTGTATTTACCAACGGGAGGTTGATTAGAAGCAACAGATTCAGAGTTCAAGGGGTCGTTTGTTTGTTCAGAAGAACTCTCCTTGTTCTCATCCTCTGTTACTTTGCCTGCACAAGAAGTAGCCACATTAGAATCTTCAATATTAATAACTCCTCCTGACACAAATCCAACTCGTTTTCCATATTGAAGATGTAGCTCCCTGTTAGTTTCGTCCTGTGTCATAGGGATGGATGTGTAGTTATGATTATAAGTGTAACAACCCGGAATTTCAGGTATTGCTTTGATATAACATTTGGGGCATTTTAGGAAGGGACTCGGCGAGTTGGAGCCAGACTCGCCGAGTAGGACCACAGACTTGGTCGCGGGTTCGTGACTGGACTCGACGAGTCCAGATATGGACTCGGCGAGTCTACGCTGTTTAGCAGAAACCCTAGCCATTTGGTTTTGGATCGTATATAACGCCCTATATGCCGTCATTGTCCGTCTTTTAGCCGATTGAGAAGAACCCTAAGCGTCTGTGGACATCTAGAGCAAGATTAGAGGCTATTGGAACTTTGAAGAGATTGTTGGGCAAGAAGGAGAGGAGTTTTGGCTACAGGAACAGCAAGGGATTCGAGCCCTGAGGTTTGGGGACACAGAGAGTACGTTTTCAGGTAATACTTCGGATCATTCCTGTTATTTTGATGTGTACACGGATTTAGGGTTTATGAAACCCATTTGGTGATTAGATGGATTATTATATTGTTACCCAAACGTTTATAACCCAGTAATAGGATGTTTAGAGGTCCAGAAGGTCCCATGATTGTGCATTTCGGGACCATACGTATTTCAGGAAGCAGTTTGATCGACTGCATGGCATGGACTCGCCGAGTCCAATGAACAGACTCGGCGAGTAGCTTGAAGATTGACTGGGACT
Source organism: Lactuca saligna (assembly GCF_052625555.1). NCBI lineage: Eukaryota > Viridiplantae > Streptophyta > Magnoliopsida > Asterales > Asteraceae > Lactuca > Lactuca saligna. The sequence goes on along the minus strand of NC_136417.1, from coordinate 186,343,888 downwards.
CGTCGAGTTGTTCTTCAGACTCGGCGAGTGGAGTCGGGGTGGCCCCGCGATTCTTCCACGAGGATCTCGTCGAGTCAAGAGGGATACTCGACGAGTAGAAAGGGAACATCAGGGAAAGTTGGGGAGGACGTCTTGACTCGTCGAGTCACCTTTGCACTCGACGAGTCCGGTCCAGTTGACCGTTGACTGTTGACCAGAGTTGACCTGCATGTAATTTCTTAGGGTCAGTTGTCTTGAATGATAAGAGTATTAATAAGGGTATATGGTATTATAGGGAGTCTGCAGATCGGCGGATCGAGTGCGAGTGATTTCAAGAGTTGATAGTTTTCATTACCATGAGGTGAGTCTTCTCACTATACTGTACCCGGAAGGGTTTGACTGTGAGACCGGAAGGTCGGATATGATGTGTGTTATATATGCTATAAATAGAAAGGTAGTTGCTATGCGTGCTATGTATGTTTATATGGTACGGAAGGCGATATGTTATGTGACAGAAAGGTCAAGTATGATATATGATATATGTGCTATATGTGTTAGATTAAATGTGCTATGTGCTGTATTTGTTATGGGCCGGAAGGCAATATGTTATGGGCCGGAAGGCAATATGTTACGGGCCGGAAGACAATATGTTATGGGCCGGAAGGCGATTATGTTACGGGCCGGAAGGCGATGTTTTGTGGACCGGAAGGTCAGGGCCTGGAAAGGCGTATATGTGTAAGTCGTATACTGGGGAACTCACTAAGCATTTATGCTTACAAGTTGTTATGTATGTGTTTCAGGTACTAGCGAGGACCGTGGGAAGGCACCGGCGTGATGCATACACACTGCTGTTGTTGGAGATCTTGGGGATTTTTATAAATGTATTTTGATATGAAACTTGGAATAAATATAATTAGTTGAATGAAATCACTTTATTTTAAATGAAAATTTTATTTGAAGATTTGCGTTGTTACAATTGGTATCAGAGCCTTGGTTTGAGGGATTCGGGTGTACCTTCAGGTGTAACTGAACTCAAACCGAGGATTTGAGTAAAAATCTTTTAAAAATAATAAAGACATAAATTTTAATAAATGGTAAAGTGGTAAACAAGAACGGAGCAGTGTGTACGATCAGTCAGCGCCCGAACAGTAAAGATCCCCAGAATACCTTACAATGTTATGTTATGCACTGAATTATGAATTGTTATGCATGCTAGAAGACTAGGTATTCATGATAGGACTAGAATGGCCTGTTTTGTGATGCCTTAGTCTAGGGAGTTTGCTTATATGAGATATTCGGTAGCGTGCAGGTAGATAGTGCATATTAGAAGTAGAGTACTCACTATTCGGGATTTGGGGAGGAAGATTTGGGACGAATACTGATACAGTGTGGTCGGTAGTATTGGGCCCGTACTACCGAAGACACCGGGTCGGTGGAAGACCCAAGTAAGAATCCCTGGATATCGGAGACTGAGTAGGGTTGCGTTATCGAGTACAATTGTACTTGATGGAGTCTCTGATAATTTTATGTTGTATTTCAGAGACATCATGGTTACCACACGTCATGGGGCGAGTTTGAGCAGTGTGAGCGACGAGGATATTCGTCAGATGATTCAGGAGGAGGTAGCTGCAGCGATCCGGGCTGAGATCCCGGAGATGTTTGGGTCTATTAAGACCACACTGATGGAGACGTTCCAGGAGCGGTACGCCGCACTGATTGAGGCAGCAGCCGCTGCCGCTACCGCAGCTGTGGCCGCTGCCAGGCCGCAAGGGGGCGATTCGTTGCTGTTCCGGGAATTCAGCAACACGAAACCCACTGAGTTTGATGGGACGCAGGATCCGATTGCTACGATGAGGTGGATCGCCGACATTGAGGGGTGCTTCTACACTTGCTCATGCCCGGAGCACCTGAGGGTACGGTTCGCCTTGAACCAGCTCCGTCTGGGAGCGAAGGATTGGTGGAAGTTCGTGACGGCGAACTTCACTCTGGCAGAGATTACAGCGGTGACATGGGAGAGGTTTACTGAGATGTTCAGGGACGAGTACGTTCCCCCAGTGGAGAGGGAACGATTGATTCAGGAGTTCTTGACCCTTAAGCAGGGTACTGATTCCGTTGCGGTGGTCACACGGAAGTTTCACGAGAGGGCGATGTTCTGCCCAGAGCTTGTGTCTACAGAGCAGTCACGGATGAGCCGGTATTTAGGCGTGTTGAGGAGGGATATCCGGGAGTTTGTATCAAACTCCACCTATCGTACTTTCACTGAGCTTCAGGCGAACGCCAGGAAGCGCGAGATCGAGTTGGAGACCCAGGCCAGGGAGGAGGCCGAGTCTCGGCAGGTGGATCGGCGGTCGGCTCAGTCTCAGCCGGCAGCCAAGCGGATCAAGCCCGCTGATTCGAGGATGGGAGGTCCGAAGGGCCGCACTTGCGGAAAGTGCGGCAAGGGTCATGAGGGGGCGTGTCGAGCTGGTGGTTGCTACAAGTGTGGCAAGGAAGGACACATTGCCAGGGATTGCCCTAAGGGGTTTATGGTTTGCTTTCACTGCAACCAGACAGGCCATCGGAAGGCCGAGTGCCCGCAGCTTCGTCAGGGATCTGCACCGACTACCAGGACTACTGAGACCCGACCGGCGAAGGTCGAGGCCCCGAGGGCTCGCGGGAGAGCCTTTTAGCTGACTGCGGAGGAGGTCCGCACTGCGCCCGATGTTGTGGCAGGTATGCTGTAATTCACGTATTTACTTTAAAGTCGAAATGTTATGCTTATGTTAATGTATGTGTAGGTACTTTTCTTGTGAACTCTATGCCTGCTCTAGTGTTATTTGATTCGGGTGCGAGTAGATCCTTTGTATCTTTAACTTTTAGTCAGCATATCAGCATTAGTCGTGAGCCGTTAAGTCGGCCTCTGGGCGTTTCTATAGCGGCCGAGAGGGTGGTTTGTGCCACGGAGGTTCTTCGGGGATGCGTACTAGAGATTTTCGGGGTTGCGTTTCCGATTGACCTAATTCCTATTGCGATAGGGGATGTCTGTGTCATCGTGGGCATGGATTGGTTGAGCCGATTCAGCGCTGTCATCGACTGTGAGCGTCAGCTGGTGACTATACGAGACCCTAGTGGGGGAGTTCTTACGGTATACGGCGAGGGTACCCGTTCGGGATCAGCTTTTTGTTCGGCCGCTAGGGCGAGGCAATGCCTACAGCAGGGATGTAAAGGTTTTGTGGCGTATGTGATGGATACGCGGGAGGCTTCCGAGAGACCGAGGACAGTGGAGGAGGTTCCAGTGGTGCGCGAGTTTCCAGATGTTTTTCCAGAGGAGTTGCCGGGAGTACCTCCTGCGAGGCAAGTAGAGTTTGGTATCGATCTGATTCCGGGGGCTGCGCCTATTGCGAAGGTGCCTTATCGTCTTGCACCTCCAGAGATGCAAGAGTTGTCCTCGCAACTCCAGGAGTTGCTGGGGAAGGGATTTATTCGGCCGAGTAGCTCGCCGTGGGGAGCACCGATTCTGTTTGTCAAGAAGAAGGATGGTTCACACCGGATGTACATTGATTACCGGGAGTTGAACAAGGTGACGGTCAAGAACCGCTATCCGTTACCGAGGATCGATGATTTATTCGATCAGTTGCAAGGGGCATCTTGGTTTTCCAAGATCAATCTGAGATCAGGGTACCATCAGGTAAGAGTGCGGGATGAGGACGTCCAGAAGACAACATTTAGGACGCGGTATGGGCATTACGAGTTCGTGGTGATGCCTTCCGGGCTCACCAATGCCCCGACAGTGTTCATGGACCTCATGAACAGGGTATGCAGGCCGATGCTGGATCGGTCTGTGATTGTATTTATCGACGACATCCTAGTGTATTCGCGATCTAGAGAGCAGCATGAGGGACATTTGAGGGAGGTCCTTGAGGTACTGAGGTCGGAGAAGCTATATGCAAAATTCTCCAAATGTGACTTCTGGTTGCGGGAGGTTCAATTTCTTGGTCATGTTGTTAATCAGGCAGGGATATTGGTCGATCCGGCCAAGGTGGAAGCAGTGATGAGTTGGGAGGCACCGAAGTCACCTTCCGAGATCAGGAGTTTCCTTGGGTTGGCGGGGTACTATCGGAGGTTTATTAGGGACTTCTCCAAGATCACGGTACCGCTCACCAGGTTGACCTGGAAGGGTGTTTCATTCTCATGGGGACCCGAGCAACAGACTTCCTTCGAGACACTTCGTCAGAGACTGTGCGAAGCCCCGGTATTAGCTCTCCCGGAGGGGATGGAAGATTTTGTAGTATATTGCGATGCATCGATTTCGGGACTGGGTGCAGTATTGATGCAGAGAGGCCATGTGATAGCTTATGCATCGAGGCAGCTAAAGCCTCACGAGGCGAGATATCCCACGCATGACTTAGAGTTGGGGGCAGTAGTGTTCGCTCTCAAGATTTGGCATCACTACCTGTATGGGGTTCGATGTACTATATATACGGACCATAAGAGTTTGAAGTATTTGATGGATCAACCCAACCTAAATATGCGTCAGAGGAGATGGTTGGACGTGGTCAAAGATTACGACTGTGAAATCCTATACCACCCGGGCAAGGCTAATGTGGTAGCTGATGCATTGAGCCGCAGGGCGGAGAGCACTCCATTGCGAGATGTATGTTTGAGACTGACGGTGATGACTCCGGTATTGGATGCTATTCGTGGGGCACAGGCCGAGGTTGTGAAATCCGAGATGCAGAAGAAAGAGTGGGTCGTTGGGTTAATTTCAGAGTTCGTTAAGGATGGACGAGGACTTCTGACGTTTCAGGGTCGGATTTAGGTACCATTCGTGGGCGGTACGCGTACTACTTTGATGGAGGAGGCTCATAGATCGAAATTCTCGATCCATCCCGATGCTACGAAGATGTATTTGGACTTGAGGAAGGAATATTGGTGGCCTTGTATGAAGAGAGACGTCGCGTGGTTCGTTGAGAGGTGTTTGACTTGCCGTAGGGTTAAGGCCGAGCACCAGAGACCGCATGGTAAGTTGCAGCCCTTGGAGATTCCTGAGTGGAAGTGGGAACAGATTACTATGGATTTCATCACCAAATTGCCGAGAACTGCCAGAGGAGTCGATGCAATTTGGGTGATTGTGGATAGATTGACGAAGAGTGCACACTTCCTTGCCATTAGCGAGAGTTCATCAGCGGAGAAGTTGGCGGAGTTATACGTGAGAGAGGTGGTATCTCGGCATGGAGTGCCGATCTCGATTGTTTCAGACCGTGATGTACGCTTCACTTCCAGGTTTTGGAAGAAATTCCATGAGGAGCTGGGTACTAAACTGCATTTTAGTACCGCATACCATCCCCAAACAGACGGTCAGAGCGAGCGGACGATTCAGACATTGGAAGACATGCTTAGAGCGTGTGTGTTAGACTTCGGGGGTAGCTGGGATGCGCATTTACCTTTGGCTGAGTTTTCCTACAACAACAGCCATCATTCGAGCATTGGTATGCCACCTTTTGGGTTGTTGTATGGTAGGAGGTGTCGGACTCCCATTTGCTGGGGAGAGGTGGGACAGAGAGTGATGGGAAGTACAGAGATCGTACTCCAGACGACAGAGCAGATTCAGCAGGTTAGGCAGAGGTTATTGACCGCCCAGAGCCGACAGAAGAGTTATGCGGACAGATGCCGGTCCGAGCTGGAATTCCAGGTTGGCGACTTCGTTCTTCTGAAGGTTTCTCCTTGGAAAGGAGTGATCCGGTTCAGAAAGAGAGGAAAGTTGGGGCCCCGGTTCATAGGTCCATTTCGTGTGATTGCAAGGGTAGGTCGGGTAGCTTATCGGTTGGAGTTGCCAGCGGAGTTGGGACAGATTCACAATACCTTTCACGTATCACAGTTGAGGAAGTGTATAGTCGATGAATCGGCAGTGGTTCCGTTAGAGGATATTCAGGTGGATGCGAGCCTGAATTACGCCGAAAGACCAGTAGCTATCAGGGATCGGAAGATCAAGGTTCTGAGGAACAAGGAAGTACCTCTGGTGTTGGTTCAGTGGCAACATCAGAAAGGATCGGAGATGACTTGGGAGCCGGAGCGTGAGATGCGGGAGCAACATCCGGTGTTATTCGCAGAGTGAGACTTCGAGGGCGAAGTCTAGTTCTAGTGGGGGAGAGTTGTAACAGCCCGGAATTTCAGGTATTGCTTTGATATAATATTTGGGGCATTTTAGGAAGGGACTCGGCGAGTTGGAGCCAGACTCGCCGAGTAGGACCACAAACTTGGTCGCGGGTTCGCGACTGGACTCGACGAGTCCAGATATGGACTCAGCGAGTCTACGCTGTTCAGCAGAAACCCTAGCCGTTTGGTTTTGGATCGTATATAACGCCCTATATGCCGTCATTATCCGTCTTTTAGCCGATTGAGAAGAACCCTAAGCGTCTGTGGACATCTAGAGCAACATTAGAGGCTATTGGAACTTTGAAGAGATTGTTGGGCAAGAAGGAGAGGAGTTTTGGCTACAAGAACAGCAAGGGATTCGAGCCCTGAGGTTTGGGGACACAGAGAGTATGTTTTCAGGTAATACTTCGGATCATTCCTATTATTTTGATGTGTACACGGATTTAGGGTTTATGAAACCCATTTGGTGATTAGATGGATTATTATATTGTTACCCAAACGTTTATAACCCAGTAATAGGATGTTTAGAGGTCCAGAAGGTCCCATGATTGTGCATTTCGGGACCATACGTATTTCAGGAAGCAGTTTGATCGACTGCATGGCATGGACTCGCCGAGTCCAATGAACAGACTCGGCGAGTAGCTTGAAGATTGACTGGGACTCGTCGAGTTGTTCTTCAGACTCGGCGAGTGGAGTCGGGGTGGCCCCGCGATTCTTCCACGAGGATCTCGTCGAGTCAAGAGGGATACTCGACGAGTAGAAAGGGAACATCAGGGAAAGTTGGGGAGGACGTCTTGACTCTTCGAGTCACCTTTGCACTCGACGAGTCCGGTCCAGTTGACCGTTGACCATAGTTGACCTGCATGTAATTTCTTAGGGTCAGTTGTCTTGAATGATAAGAGTATTAATAAGGGTATATGGTATTATAGGGAGTCTGCAGATCGGCGGATCGAGTGCGAGTGATTTCAAGAGTTGATAGTTTTCATTACCACGAGGTGAGTCTTCTCACTATACTGTACCCGGAAGGGTTTGACTGTGAGACCGGAAGGTCGGATATGATGTGTGTTATATATGCTATAAATAGAAAGGTAGTTGCTATGCGTGCTATGTATGTTTATATGGGCCGGAAGGCGATATGTTATGTGACAGAAAGGTCAGGGATGATATATGATATATGTGCTATATGTGTTAGATTAAATGTGTTATGTGCTGTATATGTTATGGGCCGGAAGGCAATATGTTATGGGCCGGAAGGCAATATGTTACGGGCCGGAAGATAATATGTTATGGGCCGGAAGGCGATTATGTTACGGGCCGGAAGGCGATGTTTTGTGGACCGGAAGGTCAGGGCCTGGAAAGGCGTATATGTGTAAGTCGTATACTGGGGAACTCACTAAGCATTTATGCTTACAAGTTGTTATGTATGTGTTTCAGGTACTAGCGAGGACCGTGGGAAGGCACCGGCGTGATGCATACACACTGCTGTTGTTGGAGATCTTGGGGATTTTTATAAATGTATTTTGATATGAAACTTGGAATAAATATAATTAGTTGAATGAAATCACTTTATTTTCAATGAAAATTTTATTTGAAGATTTGCGTTGTTACAATAAGGAGGAGGTACACTATCATACCCTAGACCCTTGTTTTGATTTTCTTTGAATTTTAACTGGTTTTCATATAAGGACTCGACTGTCTGACTTGATGCAGTATAATTTTTGAAACTGACATCAGTTTTTCCACACTTAATTTTTAAAGCGTCAAGTTCTTCAATTACAGCAGCAAGTTGACTCTTAACATAATCATAATTTTCACACATGTTGCTATACTCTTCCTGAAGTTTCCTAAAGTCCTTGGTTTTTGCTTCTAACTCAGCCTTCAGGGGTTTCTATCATTTCTTGAGTTGATATTGTTCATATCTCAGGTCTTCAACTTCTCTTTTAAATATATAAATTTTTCCCGAAGAAATTTAATCGTGGCTTCACAAGCTGGAGTAGATGTAACTTCAGTGACCAGAATGTTTTCAGAACTCATTGTTTCTCTACACTTCAAAGCATCAAGTTCTTGAATTATATCAGCAAGACTAAGATGATTGAGATCTTTTGTCTTCTTGATGATGGCCATGTTCATATCCCACGATTTCGGAAGTGAATTTATCAGCTTTTTGTTTATCTCGGACTTAGTCAAGAAGATCTCGGCTATAGTCATCTCAGTAGTGAGTGTAGTAAATCGTTGTAACTGCGTTTCGAGGGTTTCTCCAGGGATAAAATCGAAAAAATTGAAATGTTGTCTTAACGTCTCCTGACGACTCTCTTTCATGTTTTCGAATTCCATCATAGACCTTAAAATCAATTAAAAAGCACAACTAGAAGGTAAGATAAAAAGTAAACGTCAAATTTAAAATGCTTTTTTTTTTTCAAAAGTCAACCTTAAAAGTCAAATTTAAAAAATTAAACTCAAAAGTCAAACCGAAAAGTTAAATTTGAAATTTTAAAAGTCAAACGAAAAAGTCAAAGTTTAAAATCAAAGGTCAAACCTGAAAGTCAAAATCAAAATTTGAAATAAAAGTCAAAAATAAAAGAAAAAATAAAAACAATTTATTATTATTATTATTTTATTATTTATTATTTTATATATATTTTTTATTTTGAATGAAAATAAAATTTAAAAATAAAAGAAATTGAGTTTTTGGGTTAAAAGTGTCAAAATTCGAAATTAAGAAGCGACAGGTAGTCTTTAAGTTTAATATTTCGAAAGGAAATAACAAGTCCTTTGCTAGTCGAGATGGAAAAGGCGCTGACTGAATGCTTTGAAGTCCCGGGTTCGATTTCGGGAACTCTCAGTTCGCGTCCTTTATTTTTGCTGAAGCGCTGATGCAAGCTGGCTGCTGAGCCGAGCCGTCTTCCACCGAGCCGATTTTCCGAGACGAGGCTGCAAGCCTCCGGCGACCGTGAACAGTCTTCGGCATAAACTCCGGCCGTGAACTGTTTACAGCCGCAAACTCCGGCCGTGAACTTTTTCCGGCCGTGAACTCAGAAACCCTAGCCGCCGGCTGCAATCTCCAATCAAAAACACCGATTTTTCAACTTTGAAGCTCAAAAACTCGATCAAAAACCATTTTTTATGAAAAACACGAAGAACAAATCCCCCCTATTTTTGCAAGATCTATCCAAAAATGCAAAAATATTTCGAAAATAAGATCAAATAATGCCCCAAATCTGACAAAATTAACTGATACAACATGGCTCTGATACCAATTGTAAGTCCCTAATCTGCCCGTGTATCAATCAGATCTGTTTGATGGTGCAGAATCCCAATCGAACGGATGATGCCAGATCAAATAGAAGAGAAGGAGAAGAAGAATAATATGAATCTTGAATGTATTCATAATATGAATTAAGTTCCTTACAGAAAAGATTCACCCACACACGATGCTCTCTGCATGTAAACTCTCTAGGGTTCATCAATCTCTACTCCTCACCCTAGCACCTCTATTTATACTTGGAATCTGGGCCGGATAACACATGGACCATAAATGGGTTTACGGTCGTAAGGTGTTTACGGCCGTAAACTCAACCGTAAACATGGGTCGTAAACTCTAGAAATATTACAGAAAAATATAATTTCCCAGAAAAGCAAAGTATAAACCATATCTTGACCCAACATGTGTTTCTTGTGTGGCTGGAAAACCAAGAAAAGGAAACCATCACCACTACGTGCCACCGCCAGCCACCACTAGGGTGGTTGTGTGTGTGTGTGTGCGTTTGTATTACTGTGTGTGAGTTATTTGGGATTTTCTTTTTAAATTGTAACTAGAAAGTAGAATACTAAAAAGAAACTCAAAATCACCACCGTGATGTGGTGGCTGCCGCCACCAGCCGCCGTGTTGGGCGACATTGTGAGTTGATGTGTTTTGTATTGTTTTTTGAGTGTTTGGACATGATTGGACTAGAAACCCTAACCACCACCATGAGGTGGTGGCCGCCGCCGTTGACCACCACTAGTTGAAGTGGTAGTGGGTGGTACCCGACTAGCGAAACCTAAATGGGCCTAGTGAAACCCTAATGGATCTAAGGACCTAGCTATTGGGCCTATTGGGCTATGATTGCGTTGGAAACCCTAATTAGGGTTTAGAAAGGCCCTATTATTGGAAATATGGGTTTTGGACTGTCAGGACTTGAATTTTGGATAACTGGATTGGGATTGTGTATTAAGCCCGACCACAATACATAATTGACGCAATGGATTGATGGAAACCCTAATTAGGGTTTAGAAAACGCTAATCGTCATTTTATGTGAAAACCATAATTTCACTTGGGCTTTGTGTTGGGCCTTTCTATTGGGATTTGGTGTTTGGGCCAATAATGGGTTATCCAAGAATAATCATATAGACTAGAATATCTTGATGGGCTTTAGGGTATGGCCCACATGAGGTTTGGACCTAATTTGGAAAATTGGGCCATAGATGGGCTAATGTTTAGGCCTTTATGATGATAAGATATTGTGCCATTACAAATGCCAAATGTTTGGACTGGACTAAATGGTTGGGCCTTTGAATAAGATCATGTAAATGTTTGGGCTCAATTTGGAAAATTTATCCATGTGTTAGGCTTTGATTCCTAGTTTAACTTTTAGGCCTTTGGATTGGGCCTTGACCTTGAACTAAGCCAAGATGGGGTAATGTAGCATGTTACTGTTAGAACTTTTGGTTATGTGTTGGGACCCAATTATTAATTTGGTCATGTTTTGATATTGATAGTTTGGGAATCTGTCATCCAGCAGTAGGGGTTGTGTCTACGGGACCTCAGCAGTGTGAGGTGAGTTACCTACCAGTAGAAGTGTGTCTAAAGCCACAATGTCGGCGCACTAGTAGAGTTGTTTGGTAGATGATTCTATTTGTGATAATCATCTAGGTTTGCTACTACATGATATGTTAATGTGTTAGCACAATATGATATTATGTGATAGTAAGTAGTAGCGGGAATAGCCCCCGAGTATGGTCATAAGGACCGAAGGGTAGGTCAGGCACCCAGTTTCTCCATGGATCATAAAGAGAAGAAAGAACCTCAAGTTTCTAAAATCTATGAGGCCATATACAAGAAGTTGTTGGCCTACATGAAGAATGAAAACATCTCTCTTCAAAGGTCTTCATTGCAAAATATGATAAAACCGATGAATGGGTCGAAATGAAGAGTTGTTAGAAGATAGACCAAAGGTTAAAAGTCTTATGGCTAGTATTGATGAAGACAATGAGAATAGCCTCAACATGTTTGATGTTGATATTTCAAGTTCCAAAGAAGTCAATTTTTCAAAGCTAGAACTTCTCCTCCATGTGTCAGTGTTAGGAGCATATCTACTATTTAGAAAGTGGATGCTATAAAAACAAGACTGGTCTTAAAATGCAAATCAGTTAGGCTGAAGGATGTATTTAATGTCAAAGGTCTTCTAAACAATCTCATCTCTATCAACAACCTATGAAATACTAGATACCAAGTCATTATCAATACTGATGAATGAATGGTCATGGACTTAAAGAACTCAATTGTAATAACCCAATTTTTTTCAAAGATAATTTTCATTTTTCAATAATCAAACCAATTGCATAAACCATAAAATCCGAAAACATCTGTTTTCAAAATTCACATTCATTACATCATTATCTTCTTTTAAAAACATCAAAGTATCCCGAAACACATTAGAAAGAGAGAGATAGAGTGCACGTCGCGCCATCACGCCTTGCCCTGTCCTTGGGCTCATATGTACCTCAAACAAATCCACAAACGGCAAGTTTGAAAGCGTAGTGAGTTCCCTAGAGCACACCCACACAAACACGTATAGCATAACATACTAACTAAACAATTAAACAAAACACATAAACCATGCATGCCAATCACATAAGGAAGCCCTGGAAACCCTCCAGGGTCTTACTCCGGGTGCCATGGGAACCATCCAACTCATATCTTTGCCAAGCTGATCAAATAGTATTTGTTGAATTATACACATAGGTACGTTTTAAGACATCAAGTTACTGATGCGTTTTCGTTCAATCATTGCATAACCAACTCATAGGCAACAACTCATATCTCTAGGTTTTCAGACTTATATGATATTACCGTCCCATGATCACTCGAGATAAATTCCATGAAGTGATACAAGTGAGTGTGGGTTGAATCCAATACTCAGAACTTATGAGCACTCATGAATATTGTAGCAACTCTTGCTATGTCCAACACATTAGACATCTACACACCAACTTCATGACAGTCTTGATTCATAACTACTTCCAACATATGACCAACTATGGAGAATTTGAATAATGTGATATACGATAACTTAATTATTCTGGAAATCAAAACATGAAAAAATGAAATGATAGTAAACGATTGACAAAAGATAGCAACACTTTACTTATAAATAAACAACAACCTTTATCTATCATCAAATGACAATTACACTTTACAAATTTCAAACGATGTCTAATCTGTAAAACTAATATCGTCCTTCAGCCCGATGTGCCTCGTATGCTGCAAATTCCTAACCCTAGTCAGTCCCTTCGTGAGGGGATCTGCTGGGTTCTCCTCTGACGGTATCCTCTTTGCTACGAGGTGTCCTTCTTCTATCTTATGTCTTATGAAGTGATATTTTCTATCAATGTGTCTGGATCTGCCATGCTCTCACGGTTCCTTGGCTAAGGTAACCACATTATTGCTGTCACAGAAAATCCCTATAGGCTCCTTTATAGCTGGTACAACTCCAAGTTCTCTGATGAAGGCCATCAGCCATATCGCCTCCTTCACTGCTTCACTCGCTGCTATATACTATGATTCATAGGTCGAATCAGCTATTGTATCTTGTATGGAACTTTTTCCAAGTAACTGCTTCTCCATTCATGGTAAAGACACAGCCCGACTGAGAGCGGAAATTATCCGTATCATTCTGAAAGCTAGCATCACTATACCCCACAAATCTCAAGTCATCACTCGCACCAAGGTTAAGAATCCAATCTATAGTCCTTCGCATGTACTTGAGAATGTTCTTTACCACAGTCCAGTGAGCCTTTCCAGGATTCCCCTGATATCCATTTACCATGCTCAAAGAAAAGGCCAAATCAGGGTGAGTACAAGTCATAACATACATGATCGAGCCAACCGCAAAAGCATATGGTAATCGAATCATCTCAACTATCTCATCCTCTGTACACGGGGTTTGAGCCTTGCTCAGATTTGCATTATGTTGGATCGTTAAGTCACCTTTCTTGGAATTCTGCATGTTGAACCTTTCAACACTTTATCCACATAGGTGCTTTAACTAATTCCTATTAGTCTTTTACTGCTTTCTCTTAATATCCTTATCCACAGGATATAGGCAGCTTCTCCAAGGTCTTTCATAGCGAAACACTTCCCAACCCAGGACTTAACCTCCTGCAAAGATGGGATGTCATTTCCCATGATTAGTATGTCTTCCACATACAGTACCAAAAGGCTAACTATACTCCCACTAGCTCTTACATACACACAGGATTCATCTTCGCTTCTCGAAAAGCCAAACTATTTGACCTTCTTATCAAAACAAAGGTTCCAGTTGTGAGATACCTGTTTCAATCCATAAATGGATTTCTCAAGCTTGCACTCTTTATCAGGGTACTTTGCACTGACAAAACCCTCTGGCTGACTCATGTAAACATCCTCAACCAACTTTCCATTAAGGAAAGCGGTTTTGACATCCATTTTCCATATTTCATAATAATGAAATGGAGCAATGACTAGCATAACCTTGATAGACTTAATCTTTGCTACTGTTGAGATGGTTTCTTCACAATCAATTCCCTAAGTTTAAGTGAAACCCTTCGCAACCAGTCATGACTTATAAGTGTGTACCTTTCCATCCATTTCAGTATTCTTCTTGAAGATCCATTTGCACCCGTTCATCTTACGACCCAGTACATTGTAAACCGAGTTCCAAACTTGATTATCATACATTGGCACACCCCCAAACCAGAACGGCGGAAACATTCGGGGACGCAGGACGTCATATTCAGTACCATAACAGTTCATAGAAAGGAAAGTACACACCACCATACATATATAAAGGTTTTAAAAATGTTTACATAATTGTATTCATTACATGTTCAAAAGATAAATACATAAACATCTTTCAAAAGAACAAATTAACGCCAGCGCGTTAATCCCAAAAGTTGATTTCCAAACCTGCTTAGCGGTTCCCTAAGAATACATGTTATTTCAAAGAGAAAGTGTCAACAATTAAGTTGGTGAGTTCGTAAGTGGTTTAGAAAAATTGAATGCCATTCCAAAATGGGTGTATGTTTTCCAAGAAAATCCCTTATTTTCTTATAAAAGTATGAAATGCATGAGAGTATTTGTGTTGAAAAATGTAGATAGTTGAACCAAGAAAACCCCTTATTTTCCTAATAGTTGTTTGGTTTGTATACAGGAAATTCCCATATTTTCCTAAAGTAATAGTTTGTTTATTGTCCAAGACTAATAATTGGAAGCAAGCCACATGCTTTAGAAGATTTTAAACATAGATTTATATAATAAACCTATTAGAAGATTTCCGTTTGTTAGATAAAGAATAGTTTTAATAGCTACTCGTTCATCAATCAGAAGTACTATAATAATTGTGTATCCGATGAGTTTTATAACCATACTAAACATAATATGCCTGTAGCGACGTTCTTCACGCGTCGTAGCGTTATGACAACTGTCACCCCAAAGGACGGACTGTAGCTAAAAATCAGGGCTTTGGATCATGACTTCCCGTATAGATCTATACACATTTGACACGTTCTCCTAACGGGAGACTCTGGTTATAGACAGGAATTGTAGTATTACTTTCTAACAAGAAGGTAGTATTTGAAGATATACACGTCTCATGGATTCTCAACTAAGTTTGTATTAAAGTAGTAGTTTTGTATGCAAAGTTTATCCTTTTTCACAATGTTTGACAAATCATAAAATCATAAGTTTTTAGAATGTATAAAATGACTTAGCAATGAAAGGTACTTTGAAATCACTATATACTTTGTATAAGTCTAATGCACGCAAAGTATGACAAGAGTTTTCCATAGTAGTAATGAATTCCAAGTGATTTATTCGATAAAAACATGTGAAGTGAAACTTTATAAAATACACGATAATAACCGTATGTTTACTTGTATTCCCCCCTAAATGAGTATAAAAGCATTTAAAATATATTTAAAGTGTGTTTAAAGGGGGTATGAACTCACTTGATAGTTTGAAGAAGGTGTGACGAAAACCGAGCAGAACTTTGGCTTGAAAAAGCGGATTTTCTCGGGATTCTTGGGAATCTCAGGAGTATAAACGACCTTCGGAACTTGAGCTAAGCGACCAGGGCTTGGGGTTTGCACGGGCACGGAAAACGAGGCAAAACGCAAGAAGAACGAGAGGAAATGAGCAAGTTTTCCTGGAACCCTCGCATCCCTTTTTTAGGGGCTGAGAGGACTCGGTAAGCGGGGCGTACCCGTGTGTCATGCATGACCGAGGCCTCGACTGCCACGGAGTTCGGATGGGACGGGGCGTAGATCGCATAGGGCGCGACGTGGATGAACTGAGGCCAAGGCCTTCGGTACGCAGGGCGTACTTGCGTGACTCAGACTTCCGATAATACCGAAGTTTTCAATAAAAATATATATTAATTATTTATCAAACTTCAAAAATTCATATCTCCTTCATACGAACCCCGTTTTCGACGTTCATTATATCCACGCGTAGGTGAGACTAGGATCTACAACTTTCGTTTAGATTCCGTCGGAAAATTACAAAATTATTTTTATTATTTATTTTTTTAAAAGGTCGGGGTAAGAAAATTCGTTAAAAATTCATAACTTTTCATACGATGTTCATTTTGGGCGTTCTTTTTATGTACGTTTGTAGTTTAACGATATCTATGACTTTTATTTAGACACCTAAGGTCAAAAAGTATTTTAATGAAGCTTTGCGTTTTTACGTAACTTCGTATTGCCGGTTTTTGTCGGAAAACTTAGAATGGTCATAACTTCTTCGTTATAACTCGGATTTTAGTGTTCTTTATATGCTTGGAAACCTTAAGACGATATTTACTACATAGCGTTCTCCAAATAGAGCTTTTGAATACTTCATTTTTCGATGATATTCTAATCACTTTTTCAAAGTGGTTACAAGACTCGATCTTAAATGACCTGAAATGACGGGTTGTTACATACATGGATAGAATCTCGTTGTCCATAGCCTCTTTCCATTTAGCAGACCTAGGGCTGGCCATGACTTCCCTATAGCTATTAGGTTCATCCAAATTTACCAGTGTGTTATCATTGATAAATGTATCACCTTCCGTAGTAATATGGAAACCATAGTAATGCTTAGGTGCATTCCTAACTCTTGTGGAACGCCTCAGAGGTATAGACTCATTAGTCGGATCAACTAGAGTTTCCTCCTCAGGTTGATTGATAGGATTTGAGATTCCTTCACCACTTGACTCTTGAACCTTTTCAAGGTTAATTTGCCTCTATTGTTTCCTTGGCTCATGAACTCTCTCTCTTGACGAGCACTTTGATGGCAGCAGTCCATCAAGTCCTGGTGCATCTCAAAAGGGTAATAGTTCTCATAGGACATTTAGACCTCGGCTGTCATCATGGCCAACATCATACATGCCACTTTAGTGGCATCTCTCTCATGAGTTCGGAATTTAATGATCTCTTCTGGAGTAGCAGTAGACTCATCAAGTTCCTTAAGCTCCTTGTCGAGGACATATTCCTTGTCCTCGTAACGAGTAACCATCCTGATGTTATGGATCCAATCCATAAACATGGAACCATCAAAGACGAATCTCCACAAAGGTTCATGAGAGAGAAGGAGCCGGTAGGGTTTGAGCAAGAAGAAGCATTGTTGGAAGACATATATAAAAGAAAGACAAGCTTAGATTAGATATAAAGATAGTCCTTAATAAGACACCCAAATTTAATATTAAGGCTAGGACCCAACACAATTTTTTATAACTTGGAAGACGGATGTCGTAATCTAAGCTATAAAATATTTGAAGGTAGGTGAATGAGGATTCACCAATTTCCACCATGAAAAACGAAATAAACTATTAGGTTTTAATTGGTTTTGAAACTTCTAGTTTCTTTGAGAGTCATTGCACTTTTCAATGGCATGTTTTAATCTCAAGTGTGCCCTTCAATTTTTGGGACTGGGATGCCGAGGATCACAAAACAAGGTGTGAAGTAACCATGCAAATCACTTGGTACTCTTAATGTTTATCACCTAAACCAATGTGCCGGTTAACCATGTGCGCTCCACCGATCTACGATAAACCTTAAGCCACCCTTTGCCTACCTTGTTAAGTCCAGGTTAGTGTGCCTGTTAACCACACATACTCCATTAACGACTTAAGCAAAGTGCAAAGTGTAATTTCATGGGTTAGCACTTTACACACATTTTGCTAAAGTAACTATGATTCGGAATTTAAAAAAAAACATTTAGTTACTTTACAATCATCATACTATTAATGAGGATTAAACTCATTGTCCTACCCGTTCGGCTAACGACCTTCCACCAGTCAAGGAAGCGGTGGGTGCCAGTGGAAACCCATTAAGTTGTCATTTTATAGGCAACAACCTTATACCCCCTTATACACCGGCTTCATGAATGAGTCCTAGTAACAGTAAAACGACATGTTCTTATACATATATATTACTAACATATAATATTATAAATTATAAGGGTTGAATTTTAACTTTTAAAATTCTAAGGGTTGGAACTAAAGTGTAACACCCCAATTATGGTATGATATTATATTGTTATTTATTGTTTTATTTCTTCAAGTTTTAAGCGGAAGTCGACGAGTCAGAAGCTGGACTCGTCGAGCTGGGCTGTGATTTCAAGCACGTTTAAGTTGGCGACTCGGCAAATCCATATTCCGGACTCGGCCAGTCCGCCAGTCTGGATGAAACCCTAATTTCAAGGGTTTGCACCCTATATAAACAAGTTTTGGGGCCTCAAGTCAGCCCTCATCACCCCTCAGAGCTTCATTCTCGAAACCCTAGAGCCCTTTTTGCATTTTGTGTGATTTTGGTGTGTTATTTGAAGATTTTGAGAGATAAAGAAAGGTAGATCAGGAGGAGGAGAAGAAGGAGATCCTAGATCTTTGAGGAATTTCAGAAGAAAGTAAGGTATATCTTGGCCCTTTTCTGTTTCTATGCCTCAATCTCCTTTTTGAAGCTATTCTTAAACCATTTCTTAGCTTAGTAGTGGCATAGAGGACTCATGGAGTTGATTAACCTTCAAATCTAGCTATATTTGATTTCCAGGAGCTTAGATCTAGCATCTTTATGGATCCATTTTGCATGAAAGCTCTTGATCTGCTATTATAGTGTGCTTTTAACCTTAAAACTTCCATTTGATGTTATTTACACGTAAAGTGGGAAACTTTACGTGTAAACCGAGTCCCAGGAACTCAGATCTACTAATGGCATGGATTAGTTTCAAGCAAAATCGAGTGTATAGTATTTTCATGTATACGATTGGGCGAGTCGTTCTTCTGACTCGGCGAGTCGAGTCGCGAGTCCCCTGTGTTTCCTTTTTCGAGTTATGCCGAGTGGAACTAGTGAGTGAGAGGTGGAATCGGTGAGCTAGAGGGTTAGACTCATTCTTGGAAGAACTCGGCGAGTTAATGCTATGACTCGGCGAGTTCAAGGCCATCTTCATACTTCAAGAACAGAGTCGACGAGTTGTTCATACAACTCGGCGAGTCACAGCTAGAATGATCATCTGATTAAGGAGAACTCGACGAGTTTTTCATACAACTCGGCGAGTCAGATGCAGATTATCAGAGTGTTAGTATCGAAGAGGAACTCGCCGAGTTTGCGCCAAAACTCGACAAGTAGTAGTGAGTGGAATCAAGAAAGTAAGAGTAAGGACTCGACGAGTTGGCGGCCCAACTAGACGAGTCAGGTCAACTGAATGTTGACTTTGAAAGTTAGGTTGACTTGGACCAGGGGTAGGAGAGTCATTTTACCCTCAGTATTCTTATTATCACTATTTGATTAATGGTGCTCATGGATATTGTAGCCAGGGTGAAATCGGAGACGCATCAGACTGATTCCAGAGCAGTCTTTTTAGCAGCTAGGCTACGAGGTGAGTTTCCTTCTAGTAGGAATGGGTCTAAGGCCTCAATTCCGACCCGTTTAATAGTAGTAGTTCCCGGAATTTGGTCTGATGCAATTGTTAGTTTGTTTGATGCCTTCGTGGCTCAGACAGGATTTATGTGTTAAGTGTTATGGGCTACGGTCTGACGTAGTATGCATTATATGATTTTATGATCATGTGTGTTATGCTAGTTGATATGTGCTTATGCTATGCCCAGTTAGTTTCCGCACTTCGGTCCGATGCAGTCAGTTCCGGACTTCGGTCCGATGCAGGGGACAAGGTCCCAGTCAATTCCGGACTTCGGTCCGATGCAGTTAGTTCTGGACTTCGGTCCGATGCAGGGGACAAGGTCCTAGTCAGTTCTGGATGCCGTGGGCAAGGCCCAGTACGTGTTTATATGTGATTGTATGGTATGTGGTAGTTTGGGGGAGCTCACTAAGTTTCATGCTTACAGTTTTAGTTTTGGTTTCAGGTACTTCCGCAAGTAAGGGGAAGAGCTCGGGATGATGGCATCGCACACACCACAGCTTCAGTCTTTATCCTGGGAGTTTGTTTTGATTCATAGTTTGATTTGATATAGTTGTTTCACAAAACTTTATTATGAGTTGAGATATTTGACATATGGTTTTTATGATATGACGATCAGTATATGATTTTTATTACTATTTAAACAAAAAAATTTGGGTTGTATTTTGGGATGTTACATAAAGTTTTCTAAAGTGTGTGAGACTTTACATTTTCCAAAACATGAGGGCAAGTTTTGTAACATTCGAAACTTTTCAACATCATAACTTAGGAGTTAATGATTAATTAAAATCAAGACTCTTCATTTTCATGTAACTTATGTGTTTCTTTAATCGACTTTAAAAGAGTAACTTTTGGTAATCCATAACTCGAGGACAAATTATGGATTCCATTAAAACATATCAAGATCAAGAATTAAACTAACAAACTATTTGCAAATAATTCCTATGATCTTCTAAACTCATAAGTGTATGCACATTCATATCAACAGTTTCAAGAGTAAAAAAAAACATACCAAACATGAAATTTTGATAACAGCCATTGTAAATGGATTAGCATAACCATTAGACCATCTAAAACAATTTTTATAAGACTAAAACAGTTTAGGGTAATGTTTCTAGTCCATTTCCAGCAGCAAAACTCAAAAATCTACATTTAGGGCCTCCTACTCGTCAAATGCAAGAACCCACTTAACGAGTAGGATGAAATTACTTATGGACTCCAAGTGTCCCCCCCTCCCCCCCCCCCCCATGGACTCGGCGAGTTCACTCAGGCAGAAAGAAGATTTATCGATTTTGTTAACAGGTTTGCATAAAGTATCAAGAAAACAAGCCTAGGCTCTGATACCACTGAAGGGTTTTGAACATTCTAACACTCCTATCGTGTACAGGCAACCTTAGAAACCTTGGATCTATGTATTCTCTAAGATACATGCAAATAATAATTTTCCAAGGTTTAGATCCTAACTAGCATGTTATGGGGTATTTGAATAATAAAACACTAGTAGAATTACATACCTTTTAGGAGTGGTTGATTACTTGGAGTTTGAGAGCCTAGCACCAATAATGTGGATGCCTCAAATAGTAGTCACAAATCACCACAAACTTTGGATGTTTGAGAAAATAGTAACACACTTTTAAAAATCACCCACTCTTTAGTTCTCAAACACACACTAGTGCCATTTCACGTGCCAAGGACCCCTTCATATAGTGTGGTGGACTAGGGTTACATTCATGTACACCCTAATACCCATGACCTTTCATTTCCATGAGATCCATGGGTTATATCCATGGACTTTCCATGCAATATCCATGGCCCATTCTAAATGAGCAATAGCCCACACTATATAAATACAAGAGCCCATATTTAATTAGTCACCTTTTTTTATCAAAAAAATAATTTTAAATTAAGTCTAGATCAATACTAATTAAATATTATGATTTCATATGAATATATTATAACTTATAATATATTAATAATTCATAACTTGCTATTCTCAAAAGATTATCCATAAATTGTTCGGGTGAAGTGCAACCCAATAAACGATGTCGGGTCGGGTCAAGCACATCTCAAATATAGTTATGGACTTAGACACCTTATCTAACAAGTTGTTATATTGAATAGTGTAAATACCTGCAAAGGTGGGCTTTATCTTCCCATACTTAATATCCTTCAAGTTTTTGGGGCAGCTTAATTTCCAGTGCCCTTTTTCATGACAATTGAAGTGTTGGTTTAGTGTTTGAGTCCATAACTATAATTGGTATGTACTAGACCCAATTTGGCATGGTCCTTTTGGGTTGCGTGGCATTGGAACAATTGGATAGACAAAATGAGAAAAAATGATACTAGTGATTTGTTTTAATATATTATAAGTTCTAATATATTATATGAAGTCATATTATATAATTAGTATTGATCAAGAATTAATTTAGTGATCAAAAAAGGAACTAATAAAATATGGAATCTTATATATATGTGGTGGGCCAAGTTCATTTAGGTTGGGCTAAGCTTTCATAAATAGTCTATGGAGTGTTTAACCCATCGATCCTATGGAAATGAAAGGTCATGGGTATTAGGGTTTACATGAATGTAACCCTAACCCTCCACACTATTTAAAGAGATCTTTGGTTCATGAAATGGACACTTGTGTGTGAGTAAACAAGAGTGGGTCAATTTGAACTGTGAACCTAAGTATCCTTATTCTCAAGTTATTCCAAGTTGTATTTGGTGTGGTGTGATTCCATTTGAGGTGCAACACTTGGGGCACTAAGCTCTTAAAGGTTCATGACTTCAAGCTCCATCAAAAGGTATGTCAACTAACTAGGCTTTGTAGTATGTTTTCTTCATATTATGCTAGTTAGGATTAAAACGTTGGAATATCAAATATTTTCATGTATAATACAGAAAACATAGATCCAAGTTTATAGGGTTGCATGTACACCATAGGAGTGTTAGAATACTCAAAACCCATCAGTGGTATCAGAGCCAAGGCTTGTTTGCATTTATACTTGATGCAAATTGGTGAAAATTAAAGTTTATATGTTGTCTAGTCAGTTGACTTGCCGAGTCCATTAAGGAACTCGACGAGTCCATTCCAAAATTCATCCAACTCGTCAAGTTGGTTCATGCACTCGACGAGTTGGACCACCTAAAAGCATACCTTCGACTTTTAAGGTTGGAATTAGTCTAGAATCATTACCTTAAACTGCTTTAGACTTATAAAATCTGTTTTTGATGTCGTAATGATTATGGTAAACCAATTTCAAGGTTGTTATAAAAATTTTATGTTTTATGTGTGTTTATGTAATGCTAGAAATTGTGGATATGATTGTTCATACACTTATGAGTTTTGGTAGATCATACGAATTATTTGCAAATTGTTTGTTAGTTAATTCTTGATCTAAAAGTTTTTAATGGAGTCCATAATTTGTCCTCAAGTTATGGATTACCAAAAGTCATTTCTTTTAAAGATCCATTAAAATGCATAGGTTACACAATTGAAGAGTCTTTTCATTTTATGAACTTCATAACATGTCCTCAAGTTATGGATGTTGAAGAGTCTCTTCATTAAAGTTTTTAATACCTTAATAAAACTCATAAGTTATGAAAATCCAAAGGTTTTTTCAATTGTTCAAAACTAGCCCTGAAGTTTTGGAATTTGTAAAGTTTCACACACACTTTAATTCCAAACCCTATAGTTTTAAAAGTTAAAATTCAACCCTTATACTTTATAGTATTATAAGTTAATAATAGATATATGTATAAGATCAAGTCAGTCTTACTGTTAGTAGGCCTCATTCACGAAGCCGGTCTATAAGGGGGTATAAGATTAATGTCTATAAAATGACAGTTTAATGGGTGTCCACTCTCACCTATCGCTTCCTTGACTGGTGGAGGGTTGCTAGCCGAACGGGTAGGACAAGGACTATAATTCTCCTTTCATTATAAGTATAATGATAAATATAAAGTAAGTAAACCTTTTATAAATTCTCAATCTTAGTTACTTTAGGAAAATATGAATTTGGTGCTAAACCATGAAATTACACTTTGCACTTTGCTTAAGTCGTTAGTGGAGCGTTGTGGTAAACCAGCACACTAACATAGATTTAAAAAGGTAGGCAAAAGGTAACTTAATGTTTATCATAGAATCAGGGGAGCGTGTGTAGTTAACCGACACATCGATTAGGTGATAAAAATTAAGAATACCAAGTATATTTGCATGGTTATTCATACCTTGTTTGTGATCCTTGGCATTCTAGTCACAAACATGAGAGGGCACAATCGTGATTGAAACATGCCATTGAAAAGTTCAATGAATCTCAAAAGATCTAGGAGTTTCAAATCCAATAAAACCTAATAAATTATTTTGCTTTTCTTAGTGGAAATTGGTGAATTGTCATTCGGCTACCTTCAAATATTTTATAGCTTGGATTACGGCATCCCTCTTCCAAGTTATAAAATATTGTCTTAGGTCCTAGCCTTAATATTTCATATTGGGTGTTCTATTAAGGACTTAAATCAACTAACTTTAATTACTCCCATTATAGATGTCTTGTTCAGACATCTATGATGTTTCCAAATCTCTTGCAACAAGCCTTCCTAATAAAGATGATATCCTGCTATTAGATCATTGAAATCATACATCTCTTCCTCCACCTTCTCTAATTATTCTCCATAACCCACAAGTTCTTGAATAGTTCCAGCTCACTCAAGCCCTATTGGCAAACAAAGTCTATGCATGCTCACATCCTGGAGATGAAGTCACATATTGACAAGTCGGGAGAGTTGTTTCTCAAAGTCTTAAGGAAGTTGGTTGTTGACTAGGTTCATCGGTCACTTTTTAAGTCATATAGTGAGTTTATTAAAGACTACTATGTGACAGATCATGACATGACCCTAATACATCTTTCCTATTTTCTTGTTGCTGCTGAAGCAAGAATGATTTGGCGCAATGATCAAGAAAATATTGGTGGAAGGTCTATTTCTCAAAATTCCATGGCCATTGACAATGGTAACATTAGAAGTCTAGAAAAGCTTTCTCTTCCCAATGGAAAGAGATCTGTAACACCCCGAGATTCAGGTATATTCCTTTCATCCTTGTTCTTTATCGTTTGGGCATGCTTAGTCCTTCAGTAGAGGGTTTTAGAAAGTGCGTACGTTGGGCGTACCATAGGGGTACGCTGCATGTACTCACGTGCTTAATTTGGATGCGGAGTCGCCAAGGTACGTTGGGTGTATCTAGAGTTACGCCGGGCGTACCCGGCCCAGGTGCAAAAAACCCTAATCCTCCTTGTGCACGATTTAAAGAGTGTTATGGCTCATTCCTTAGCCTCCATATCAGTGAATGAAACCCTAGAAGAGAGCCCCATCGTTCTTGGTGTGTGAGAGTGTTGATTTGAGCTTGTTGGTGCTTTATTAGCTTAGTGAAGAAGGAGGAAGGGAGTTCTTGAAGGCTAAAGCTTGAGGTGCCATTTTGGATCTGAGATCTACAGAGGAAAAGGCTACACTTGGAGGTATAAACTTCAAAACTTTCCTCTTCTTTTGGTTGTGGTTGGATGAGTCCTTTTTAGGGCTAAAAACCCCAATGGTGGAGACTTTATGAGTGTAAAGTGCTCCATGGTCTGAGATCTGTCCCTTTTCAGTGTTACTAGTGATTTAGAGCCATAAAGTTCCCATCTTGGATGTTACTTTGGAGTCATGCATGTGTCTTAAGCCTTCTAGAGTTGAAGGTCGGATCATTTTGGGAGTTAGTGACTTGTTCAGCCATGCAAAGGCTTAAAGTCATCAACTTTATGGATTAAGGGGCTTAGAAGGGGTTAGATCTAAAATATGGACGTAGGTCTTGGCTGTTTAAGACCTCAAGAGAAAAAGGGCTGAAGCAGGGTTGTACGCCGGGCGTAATCCCTAGTACGCGCCACGTACCGGGTGGCGCTCCCCGATTCTGTGGTGCAGCCGGGTAAGCTCAGCGTACACATCTAGTACGCGCAACGTAACTCGGAGAGTTGACTTTTGGTTGACTTTTAGGGTATGGTCTATTGTGGGGCCTTTGAGCTCTGAGAGGGGTAAAATGGTCTTTTACCCTTCTGAGAGTGTCATAAGAGAGCATAGTCTAGCCTTTGAGAGTTATATTAAATAGAGTGTTATTTTCATATGATTAGGCGGAGGCTAGGCCAGCGTTTACCGAGTTAGAGATTTAACGAGATACCCGAGGTGAGTCTTCTCACTACACTTTACCTAGTATGGTAATAGAGTTAAGAGACAGAGTATTATAGAGTTATATGCCAGTGTGATTGCATGTTATTATGTGTTGCGATTTATTGTGATATGTGATCTGCATGATTCAGAGTTACAGAGTTGGGACTTTTGGGTCCCTAGAGTTAGGGCCAGAGCGCCCACAAAGAGTTGGGGCTGGAGGGCACCACTGAGACACATTGATTTGAGGGTCAACAGAGTTACAGCCTCGAGTGGCTATTATGT
This sequence comes from Lactuca saligna, assembly GCF_052625555.1. Taxonomy (NCBI): domain Eukaryota; kingdom Viridiplantae; phylum Streptophyta; class Magnoliopsida; order Asterales; family Asteraceae; genus Lactuca; species Lactuca saligna. Next base: position 186,318,107 of record NC_136417.1, on the reverse strand, counting down.
GATTAGTGTGGTATTTTGGGGAACTCACTAAGCTTATGCTTACATTGTTCAGTGTTATGTGTTTGAGGTACCAGTGATGACCGCGGGAAGGCGCCAGCTTGATTCGTACACATATGGAATTGGATGTATTTTGATCTCGGGAGGCATTTTTGAATTAAAAACATGATGTTATGACATTTTATGAATGAATGGTTTTATTTAAAATGTGTTTTCAAATGTGAAAAATTGTTTTAATTTTTACGGTGTTACAAGTTGGTATCAGAGCCTAGGTTTGAGGAATTCGGGTGCACCTTCGGGCGTATCTAAACTCAAACCGAGGATTTGAAATTTTTTTGATAATAAAACAAGTGTTCAAGAGAAGAACTTGCGAGACAAACAGAGCAGAGTCGTGTGTACGAACAGCAGCGCCCGAACGGTGATTTCCCAAAATACCACTATTATATGTATTCTTATTAGGACTAGAGTGGCCTTATATGTGATGCCTGAGTCTAGGAGTCTAACTGCTATGAATATTTCAGAGTGCTTAGGTAGCAGCGAGAAGATTGTGAGAGATCTGTTTGCGAGTATCATATGATTAGAGAAAGTAGAGTGCTTGGGACTTGGGACTCTAGGAGGAGGACTTGGGGTGGATGCTGATGCGGCGTGGACGGTGGTATTAGGCACGTACTACTGAAGACATCGGGTCAGTGCACAGTCCAAGTAAGAATCCTTGGAGTACAAAGGAACAAATAGGATGGAGTACTCGAGTGTGAGTATAATCGAGCGAGTCCCTGATATTATTCTTATATTGTATTTCAGAGAGAGAAATCATGGTTGGGACTCGCCACACACCAGGGACCAGTGACTCGAGGGATGAGGAGATCCGTAGGATCATCCAGGAGGAGGTGGATGCAGCCATTAGGGCAGAGATACCAGAGATGTTCGGGTCTATCAAGACCACGCAGATAGAGACATTTGATGAGAAGTACGCTGCTTTTTTTGAGGCTACTGTTGCTGCAGCCACTGTAGCTATAGATGCGACGAGGCCACAGGGTGGTGATGCGTTGCTATTCCGAGAGTTCAGCAACATGAAACCACCGGAGTTTGACGGGACGCAGGACCCTATTGCGGAAATAGATGGATTTCAGACATAGAGGGATGTTTCTTTACTTGCTCGTCTCCTGAGCATTTGAGAGTCCGGTTCGCGCTGAACCAGCTTCGCTTGGGGGCGAAGGATTGGTTGAAGTTTGTGATGGCACTATACACCTGCTGAGCTTGCAGCAGTGACCTGGGAGAGGTTCACTGCTATGTTCCGAGATGAGTACGTTCCCCAGGTGGAGAGGGAGCATTTGGCCCAGGAGTTTCTGACCCTCAAGCAGGGTATTGAGTCTGTTACGGTGATTACGAGGATGTTTCACGAGCGGGTGATGTTCTGCCCAGAGCATGTGTCCTCCGAGCAGGCACGTACGAGTCGATATTGAGCATTCTGACGAGGGACATACGTGAGTTTGTGGCGAACTCGACGTACCGGACATTTTCTGAGCTTCAGGCAAATGCCCGGAAGAGGGAGATAGAGTTGGAGACTCAGGCTAGGGAGGAGGCTGAGTCTCAGGGGAGGGATCGGCGACCAGTGCAGTCTCAGCCGGTAGCCAAGCGGGTCAAGCCCTCTGATTCGAGATCAGGGAGCCAGAAGGGCCTCACTTGTGGCAAGTGCGGACAGAGCCACGACGGAGTGTGCAGGGCAGCGTCTTGCTACAAATGTGGCAAGGAGGGGCATATGGCCAAGGACTGCCCCAAGGGGTTTGCAGTATGTTTTCATTGCTACCAGACCGGACACCGGAAGGCAGAGTGTCCGCAGTTGCGGGGATCAGCATGGGGAGCACCTCAGGGATCTACCCTTGCCGACATCAGAGCTACCGAGAGTCGGTCAGTGAAGGCCGAGGCACCGAGGGCACAACGGAGAGCCTTTCAGTTTAACGCAGAAGAGGTCCGCGCAGCGCCCAATGTTGTGGCTGGTATGTATTCTTTCGTGTATTTATTTTGACATTGAGATATTCTGCTTATATTATGTTATGCTGTAACAACGCAAATTTTCAAATAAATTTTTCATTTTAAACAAAGTAAGTTCATTCAACCAATAATATTTATTTCATGTTTCAAAACAAATACATATGTAAAATCCCCAAGATCTCAAATAGCAGCAGTGTGTATGCATCATGCCGGCGCCTTCCCACGGTCCTCGCTAGTACCTGAAACACGTACATAACAACTTGTAAGCATAAATGCTTAGTGAGTTCCCCAGTATACCACTTACACATATACGCCTTTCCAGGCCCGGACCTTCCGGTCCACAGTACAATGCCCTCCGGCCCGCCTTCCGGCCCATAAAATAATTGCCTTCCGGCCCATAAGATAATTGCCTTCCGGCCCATAAGATAAATTGCCTTCCGGCCCATAACATGATTGCCTTCCGGCCCATAAACATATATAACACATAATGCATTTACTCTAACACATATATCACATATATCATAAATCATCACTGACCTTCCTGTCACATAATACATTGCCTTCCGGCCCATAGAAACATACATAGTATGCATAGCAACTATTCCTTTCAATTACATAGTATGCATAGCAACTACTCGTTGAGTATCCCTCTTGACTTGACGAGGTCCTCGTGGAAGAATCGCGGGGCCACCCCGACTCCACTCGCCGAGTCTGAAGACGACTCGACGAGTTCCAATGAATCCTCAACTACCCGCCGAGTCTGAAGAACAACTCGGCGAGTCCCTATAAATCTTCAAGCTGCTCGCCGAGTCTGATCATTGGACTCGGCGAGTCCATGCCATGCAGTCGATCATCTGCTCCCTGAAATACGCATGGTCCCAAGACATGCACCCATGGGACTTTCTGGACGTCTAAGTATCCTACTACTGGGGTATAAACGACTGGGCAACACACAATAATCTATCTAATCCCCAAATGGGTTTCATAAACCCTAGATTCGTGTACAACACCAAAACAATAGAAATGGTCCGAGTATTACCTGGAAACGTGTTCTCTGTGCCCCAACCTTCAGAGTTCAATCCCCTGGATCCTCCTTTGACCACAACCTTGCCTCTTCTTGCCTAACAAAGCCTTCAAGCTTCTACTAGCCTTCACTCCTGCTCCAGATGCCCACAGACGTTTAGGTTCTCCTCAATCGGCCAAAAGACGAGCAATGACGGCCCTAAAGACGTTATATACGATCCAGAATCAAACGGCTAGGGTTTCTGCTGAACAGCGTCGACTCGCCGAGTCCCTAATGGACTCGTCGAGTCCAGTCGTGAATCTGCGACCAAGTCCGTGGTCCTACTCGACGAGTCAGGCACCAACTCGCCGAGTCCCCTCCTAAAAATGCCCCAAACATAATTTTAAAGCAATACCTGAAATTCCGGGTTGTTACAACTCTCCCCCACTAGAACTAGACTTCGCCCTCGAAGTCTCACTCTGCGAATAACTCCGAATGTTGCTCTCGCATTTCACGCTCCGGCTCCCAAGTCATCTCCGATCCCTTCCGGTGTTGCCACTGAACCAACACCAGAGGTACCTCCTTGTTCCGCAGAACCTTGATCTTCCGATCCCTGATAGTTACTGGTCTCTCGGCGTAATTCAGGCTCGCATCCACCTGAATATCCTCCAACGGAACCACCGCCGATTCATCGGCTATACACTTCCTCAACTGTGATACGTGAAAGGTATTGTGAATCTGACCCAACTCTGCTGGCAACTCCAATCGATAAGCTACCCGACCTACCCTTGCAATTACCCGAAATGGACCTATGAACCGGGGCCCCAACTTGCCCCTCTTTTTGAACCGGATCACACCCTTCCAAGGAGAAACCTTCAGGAGAACGAAGTCGCCGACCTGGAATTCCAGCTCGGACCGGCGCCTGTCCGCATAACTCTTCTGTCGGCTTTGGGCGGTCAATAATCTCTGCCTAACCTGTTGAATCTGCTCTGTCGTCTGGAGTACGATCTCTGTACTGCCCATCACCCTCTGACCCACCTCTCCCCAGCAAATGGGGGTCCGACACCTCCTACCATACAACAACTCAAAAGGTGGCATACCAATGCTCGAATGATGGTTGTTGTTGTAGGAAAACTCAGCCAAAGGCAAATGCGCATCCCAGCTACCCCCGAAGTCTAACACACACGCTCTAAGCATGTCTTCCAATGTCTGAATCGTCCGCTCACTCTGACCGTCTGTCTGGGGATGGTATGCGGTACTAAAATGCAGTTTAGTACCCAGCTCCTCATGGAATTTCTTCCATAACCTGGAAGTGAAGCGTACATCACGGTCTGAAACAATCGAGATCGGCACTCCATGCCGAGATACTATCTCTCTCACGTATAACTCCGCCAACTTCTCCGCTGATGAACTCTCGCTAATGGCAAGGAAGTGTGCACTCTTCGTCAACCTATCCACAATCACCCAAATTGCATCGACTCCTCTGGCAGTTCTCGGCAATTTGGTGATGAAATCCATCGCAATCTGTTCCCACTTCCACTCAGGAATCTCCAAGGGCTGCAACTTACCATGCGGTCTCTGGTGCTCGGCCTTAACCCTACGGCAGGTCAAACACCTCTCAACGAACCAAGCGACGTCTCTCTTCATGCAAGGCCACCAATATTCCTTTCTCAAGTCCAAATACATCTTCGTAGCACCGGGATGGATCGAGAATTTCGATCTATGAGCCTCCTCCATCAAAATAGTACGCGTACCGCCCACGAATGGTACCCAAATCCGACCCTGAAACGTCAAAAATCCTCGTCCATCCTTAACGAACTCTGAAATTAACCCAACGACTCTCCCTTTCTTCTGTATCTCGGATCTCACAGCCTCGGCCTGTGCCCCACGAATAGCATCCAATATCGGGGTCATCACTGTTAGTCTCAAACATACGTCTCGTAATGGAGTGCTCTCCGCTCTATGACTCAATGCATCGGCTACCACAATAGCCTTGCCTGGGTGGTATAGGATCTCACAGTCATAATCCTTAACCACATCTAACCATCTCCTCTGACGCATATTTAGGTTGGGTTGATCCATCAAATACTTCAAACTCTTATGGTCCGTGTATATAGTACAACGAACCCCGTACAGGTAGTGACGCCATATCTTGAGAGCGAACACCACTGCCCCCAACTCTAAATCATGTGTGGGATTTCTCGCCTCATGAGGCTTCAGCTGCCTCGACGCATAAGCTATCACATGCCCTCTCTGCATCAACACCGCACCCAGTCCCGAAATCGATGCGTCGCAATATACCACAAAATCCTCCATCCCTTCCGGGAGGGCTAACACCGGGGCTTCGCACAATCTCTGACGAAGTGTCTCGAAGGAAGTCTGCTGCTCGGGTCCCCATGAGAATGTAACACCCTTTCGGGTCAACCTGGTGAGCGGTACTGCTATCTTGGAGAAGTCCCTAATAAACCTCCGATAGTACCCCGCCAACCCAAGGAAACTCCTGATCTCGGAAGGTGACTTCGGTGCCTCCCAACTCATCACTGCTTCCACCTTGGCTGGATCGACCAATATCCCTGCCTGATTAACAACATGTCCAAGAAATTGGACCTCCCGCAACCAGAAGTCACATTTGGAGAATTTTGCATATAGCTTCTCCGACCTCAATACCTCAAGGACCTCCCTCAAATGTCTCTCATGCTGCTCTCTAGTTCGCGAATATACTAGGATGTCGTGGATAAATACAATCACAGACCGATCCAGCATCGGCCTGCATACCCTGTTCATGAGGTCCATGAACACTGCCGGGGCATTGGTGAGCCCAAAAGGCATCACCACGAACTCGTAATGCCCATACCGCGTCCTGAATGTTGTCTTCTGGACGTCCTCATCCCGCACTCTTACCTGATGATACCCTGATCTCAAATCGATCTTGGAAAACCAAGATGCCCCTTGCAATTGATCGAATAAATCGTCGATCCTCGGTAACGGATAGCGGTTCTTGACCGTCACCTTGTTCAACTCCCGCTAATCAATACACATCCGGTGTGAACCATCCTTCTTCTTGACGAATAGAATCGGTGCTCCCCACGGCGAGCTACTCGGCCGAATAAATCCCTTCCCCAGCAACTCCTGGAGTTGCGAGGACAACTCTTGCATCTCTGGAGGTGCAAGACGATAAGGCACCTTCGCAATGGGCGCAGCCCCCGGAATCAGATCGATACCAAACTCCACTTGCCTCGCAGGAGGTACTCCCGGCAAATCCTCGGGAAAAACATCTGGAAACTCGCGCACCACTGGTACCTCCTCCACTGTCCTCGGTCTCTCGGAAGCCTCCCGCGTATCCATCACATACGCCACAAAACCTTTACATCCCTGCTGTAGACACTGCCTCGCCCTAGAGGCCGAACAAAAAGCTGATCCCGAACGGGTACCCTCGCCGTACACCGTAAGAACTCCCCCACTAGGGTCTCGTATAGTCACCAGTTGGCGCTCACAGTCGATGACAGCGCTGAATCGGCTCAACCAGTCCATGCCCACGATGACACAGACATCACCCATCGCAATAGGAATTAGGTCAATCGGGAACGCAACACCAAAAATCTCTAGCACGCATCCCCGAAGAACCTCCATAGCACAAACCACCCTCTCGGCCGCTATAGAAACGCTCAGAGGCCGACTTAACGGCTCACGACTAATGCTGATATGCTGACTAAAAGCTAAAGATACAAAGGATCTACTTGCACCCGAATCAAATAACACAAGAGCAGGCATAGAGTTCACAATAAAAGTACCTACACATATATTCACATAAGCATAACATTTCAACTTAAAATAAATATGGGAATTACAGTATACCTGCCACAACATCGGGTGCAGCGCGGACCTCCTCCGCAGTCAGCTGAAAGGCTCTCCCGCGAGCCCTCGGAGCCTCAACCTTTGTCGGTCGTGTCTTGATAGCCCTGGTAGTCGGTGTAGATCCCTGACGAAGCTGCGGGCACTCGGCCTTCCGATGGCCTGTCTGGTTGCAATGAAAGCAAACCATAAACCCCTTAGGACAATCCCTGGCAATGTGTCCTTCCTTGCCACACTTGTAGCAACCACCCGCTCTACACGCCCCCTCATGACTCTTGCCGCACTTTCCGCAAGTGCGGCCCTTCGAACCTCCCGTCCTCGCATCAGCGGATTTGAACCGCTTGACTGCTGGCTGAGACTGAGCCGGTCGCCGGTCCACCTGCCGAGACTCGGCCTCCTCCCTGGCCTGGGTCTCCAACTCGATCTCGCGCTTCCTGGTATTCGCCTGAAGCTCAGTGAAAGTACGATAGGTGGAGTTTGAAACAAACTCCCGAACATCCCTCCTCAACACGCCCAAGTACCGGCTCATCCGTGACTGCTCTGTAGACACCAACTCGGGGCAAAACATCGCCCTTTCATGAAATTTCCGTGTAACCACCGCAACGGAATCAGTACCCTGCTTAAGGGTCAAGAACTCCTGGATCAATCGTTCCCTCTCCACTGGGGGAACGTACTCGTCCCTGAACATCTCAGTAAACCTCTCCCATGTCACCGCTGAAATCTCCGCCTGAGTGAAGTTCGCCGTCACAAACTTCCACCAATCCTTCGCTCCCAAACGGAGTTGGTTCAAGGCGAACCGTACCCTCAGGTGCTCCGGGCATGAACAAGTGTAGAAGCACCCCTCAATATCGGCGATCCACCTCATCGCAGCAATCGGATCCTGCGTTCCATCGAACTCAGGGGGTTTCGTGTTGCTGAATTCTCGGAATAGCAACAAATCACCCCCTTGCGGCCTAGCAGCGGCCACAGCTGCGGTAGCGGCAGCAACTGCAGCTTCAGTCAGTGCGGCGTACCGCTCCTTAAACTCCTCCATCAGGGTGGTCTTAATGGACCCAAACATCTCCGGGATCTCAGCCCGAACCGCCGCAGCTACCTCCTCCTGAATCATCTGACGAATCTCCTCGTCACTCATACTGCTCGAACTCGCTCCGTGGCATGTCGTAACCATGATGTCTCTGAAATACAACATAAGATTATCAGACACTCCATCAAGTACAATTGTACTCGATAACGCAACCCTACTCAGTCTCCGATATCCAGGGATTCTTACTTGGGTCTTCCACCGACCCGGTGTCTTCGGTAGTACGGGCCCAATACTACCGACCACACCGTATCAGTATTCGTCCCAAATCTTCCTCCCCAAATCCCGAATGATGAGTACTCTACTTCTAGTATGCACTATTTACTAGCACGCTACCGAATATCTCATATAAAAAACCTCCCTAGACTAAGGCATCACAAAACAGGCCATTCTAGTCCTATCATGTATACCTAGTCTTCTAGCATGCATAAGAATTCATAATTCAGTGCATAACATAACATTGTAAGGTATTCTGGGGATCTTTACCGTTCGGGCGCTGGCTGATCGTACACACTGCTCCGTTCTTGTTCACCACTTTACCATTTATAAAAAAAAATTATGTCTTTATTAATTTTTTAAAGATTTTTCCTCAAATCCTCGGTTTGAGTTCAGTTACACCCGAAGGTACACCCGAATCCCTCAAACCAAGGCTCTGATACCAATTGTAACAACGCAAATTTTCAAATAAATTTTTCATTTTAAACAAAGTAAGTTCATTCAACCAATAATATTTATTTCATGTTTCAAAACAAATACATATGTAAAATCCCCAAGATCTCAAATAGCAGCAGTGTGTATGCATCATGCCGGCGCCTTCCCACGGTCCTCGCTAGTACCTGAAACACGTACATAACAACTTGTAAGCATAAATGCTTAGTGAGTTCCCCAGTATACCACTTACACATATACGCCTTTCCAGGCCCGGACCTTCCGATCCACAGTACAATGCCCTCCGGCCCGCCTTCCGGCCCATAAAATAATTGCCTTCCGGCCCATAAGATAATTGCCTTCCGGCCCATAAGATAAATTGCCTTCCGGCCCATAACATGATTGCCTTCCGGCCCATAAACATATATAACACATAATGCATTTACTCTAACACATATATCACATATATCATAAATCATCACTGACCTTCCTGTCACATAATACATTACCTTCCGGCCCATAGAAACATACATAGTATGCATAGCAACTATTCCTTTCAATTACAGCACATATAAAAAAACATAGCATATCCGACCTTCCGGTCACACAGTCAAACCCTTCCGGGTACAGTATAGTGAGAAGACTCACCTCGTAGTATGAAAACTATAAACTCTTGAAACCCCTCGCACTCAGTCTGCCGATCTGCAGTCTCCCTATAATACCATATACCTTTATTAATAATCTTATCAAACAAGACAACTGACCCTACGAAATTACATGCAGGTCAACTCTGGTCAACGGTCAACTTGACCGGACTCGTCGAGTGCAAAGGCGACTCGATGAGTCTAGACGTCCTCCCTGATTTTCCTGTTGTTCCCCTTTCTACTCATCGAGTATCCCTCTTGACTCGATGAGGTCCTCGTGGAAGAATCGCGGGGCCACCCCGACTCCACTCGCCGAGTCCGAAGACGACTCGACGAGTTCCAATGAATCCTCAACTACTCGCCGAGTCTGAAGAACAACTCGGCGAGTCCCTATAAATCTTCAAGCTGCTCGCCGAGTCTGATCATTGGACTCGGCGAGTCCATGCCATGCAGTCGATCATCTGCTCCCTGAAATACGCATGGTCCCAAGACATGCAACCATGGGACTTTCTGGACGTCTAAGTATCCTACTACTGGGGTATAAACGACTGGGCAACACACAATAATCTATCTAATCCCCAAATGGGTTTCATAAACCCTAGATTCGTGTACAACACCAAAACAATAGAAATGGTCCGAGTATTACCTGGAAACGTGTTCTCTGTGCCCCAACCTTCAGAGTTCAATCCCCTGGATCCTCCTTTGACCACAACCTTGCCTCTTCTTGCCTAACAAAGCCTTCAAGCTTCTACTAGCCTTCACTCCTGCTCCAGATGCCCACAGACGTTTAGGTTCTCCTCAATCGGCCAAAAGACGAGCAATGACGGCCCTAAAGACGTTATATACGATCTAGAATCAAACGGCTAGGGTTTCTGCTGAACAGCGTCGACTCGCCGAGTCCCTAATGGACTCGTCGAGTCCAGTCGCGAATCTGCGACCAAGTCCGTGGTCCTACTCGGCGAGTCAGGCACCAACTCGCCAAGTCCCCTCCTAAAAATGCCCCAAACATAGTTTTAAAGCAATACCTGAAATTCCGAGCTGTTACATATGCGTAGGTACTTTTCTTGTGAATTATGTACCTACCTTGGTGTTATTTGACTCGGGTGCGAGTCGGTCTTTCGTATCTTTGGCTTTTAGTCAGCATATCAGTGTTAGTCGTGAGGCGATGAGTCGGCCTCTGAGAGTTTCCAGGGCTGACGAGAGGGTGATATATGCCACGGAGGTGATCTGTGGGTGCATATTCCAGATCTTCGGTGTCGAGTTCCCGATTAATTTGATTCCTATTGCGATGGGTGATGTTTGTGTCATTGTGGGCATGGACTGGTTAAGCAGATTTGGTGCGGTTATCGACTGCGAGCGACAGCTGGTGACCATACGAGACCCTAGTGGGGGAGTTCTTACGGTGTACGGCAGGGGTACACGTTCTGGGTCAGTGTTCTGTTCGGCCGCTAGAGTGAGGCAGTGGCTAAAGCAGCGTTATAAGGGCTTTGTGGCGTATGTGATGGATACGTGGGTTGATTCAGAGAGACCGAGGTCAGTTGAGGAGGTTCCGATAGTGCGTGAGTTCCTGGACGTATTTCCAGAGGAATTGCCGGGTGTGCCTCCCGTGAGGCAAGTGGAGTTCAGTATCGATTTGGTTTCGGGGGCCACGCCTATTGCCAAGGTGCCCTATCGCCTTGCAGCTCCAGAGATGCAAGAGTTATCCTTGCAGCTTCAGGAGCTGTTGGGGAAGGGGTTTATTCGGCTGAGCAGCTCGCCGTGGGGAGCGCGTATCCTTTTTGTCAAGAAGAAGGATGGATTCACACCGGATGTGCATTGATTACCGGGAGTTGAACAAGATTACGGTCAAGAACCGTTACCCGTTGCCGAGGATCAATGATTTGTTCGATCAGTTGCAAGGAGCATCTTGGTTCTCAAAGATCGATTTGTGGTCGGGGTATCATCAGGTAAGGGTGCGAGATGAGGATATCTAGAAGACAGTGTTCAGGACTCGTTATGGGCATTATGAGTTTGTGGTGATGCCTTTCGGACTCACCAATGCCCCGACAGTGTTCATGGATCTCATGAACAGAGTGTGCAGGCCGATGTTGGATCGGTCGGTGATCGTGTTCATCGACGATATATTGGTGTATTCGAGATCCAGAGAGCAGCATGAGGAACATTTGAGGGAGATCCTCGGAGTTCTGAGGTCGAAGAGGCTTTACACCAAATTCTCCAAGTGTGATTTCTGGTTGCGAGAGGTCCAGTTCTTAGAGCACCTCGTTAACCAGAAGGGGATTTTGGTCGACCCGGCCAAAGTGGAGGCAGTGATGAGTTGGGAGGTGCCGAGGACACCGTCCGAGATCAGGAGTTTCTTGGGGTTGGCAGGCTATTATCGGAGATTTATCAGGGATTTCTCCAAGATCGTCGTGCCACTCACCAGGTTAACCCGGAAGGGTGTCGCTTTTTCATGGGGACCAGAGCAACAGACCTCCTTTGAGACGCTTCGCCAGAGGCTATGTGAAGCCCCAATGTTAGCCCTCCCAGAGGGGATGGAGGCCTTTGTGGTGTATTGTGATGCGTCGATCTTGGGGTTGGGAGCGGTGCTGATGCAAAGAGGGCATGTGATAGCATACGCATCGAGGCAGCTGAAACCTCATGAGACGAGGTATCCCACCCACGATCTAGAGTTAGGGGCAGTGGTGTTCGCCCTCAAGATTTTGTGTCACTATCTGTACGGGGTTCGGTGTACGATATACACGGACCACAAGAGCCTGATGTATTAGATGGATCAGCTCAACCTTAACATGCGATAGAGGAGGTGGTTGGAGGTGGTCGAACATTATGATTGTGAGATCCTGTACCACCCGGGCAAGGCTAATGTTGTAGCCGATGCACTAAGCCGCAGGGCAGAGAGCACCCCGTTGTGAGATGTATGTTTGAGATTGACCGTGATAGCTCTGGTGTTGGACACCATTCGTGGGGCACAGGCTAAGGCTGTGCAGCCTGAGATGCAGAAGAAAGAGCAAGTTTTTGGGTTGGTATCGGAGTTTGTAACCGATGGTCGGGGGCTTATGACATTTCAGGGGCGTATTTGGGTACCGTTTGTGGGAGGGACACGTACCATTATGATGGAAGAGGCTCATCGGTCGAAGTTCTCGATCCATCGTGGGGCCAGTAAGATGTATTTAGAGCTGAAGAGGGAGTATTGGTGGCCCTGTATGAAGAGGGATGTCACATGGTTTGTTGAGAGGTGCTTAACCTGTCTTAGGGTAAGGCCGAGCACCAGAGACCGCATGGTAAGTTGCAGCCGTTGGAGGTTCCCGAATGGAAGTGGGAACAAATTTCCATGGATTTTATTACCAAATTTCCAAGGATTGCTATGGGAGTCGATGCAATTTGGGTGATTGTGGACAGGTTGACAAAGAGCGCCCACTTCCTTGCTATCAGTGAGAGCTCTTCCGTAGAGAAGTTGGCAGAGATGTATGTGAAGGAAGTGGTATCACGGCATGGAGTGCTGATCTCGATTGTCTCAGACCAAGATGTGCGTTTCACTTCCAGATTTTGGAACAAATTTCATTAGGAGTTGGGTACAAGGTTGCATTTTAGTACCGCAAATCACCCCCAGACTGACGGACAGAGTGAGTGGACGATTCAGATGCTCGAGGATATGCTTCGGGCATGTGTTGGATTTCGGGGGGAGTTGGGACACGTATTTTCCCTTGGTAGAGTTTTCCTACAATAAAATCCATCATTCGAGCATTGGTATGCCACCCTTTGAGATGTTCTATGGGATGAGGTGTCGGACCCCCATTTGCTGGGGAGAGGTCGGGCAGCGTGTTATGGGTAGTATGGAGATTGTGCTACAGATGACTGAGCAGATACAGCAGGTCAGGCAGAGGTTATTGACCACTCAGAGTCGTCAGAAGAGTTATACGGATAGGCGCCGGTCTGAGCTCGAATTCCAGGTCGGCGACTTTGTACTCCTGAAGGCCACATTATATCTGTCCTTTTCGGGTGATTGCAAGGGTAGTCAGGGTAGCCTACCGGTTGTAGCTACCTGCAGAGCTAGGTCAGATCCATGACACTTTCCATGTGTCGCAATTTCAGAAGTGTATAGCTGATGAGTCGGCAGTGGTACCATTGAAGGATATTCAGGTGGATGCGAGTCTGAATTATGCTGAGAGACTGGTGGCAGTCAGAGATCGGAAGATCAAGGTTTTGAGGAGCAAGGAGGTACCTTTTGTTTTGGTTCAGTGGCAACATCGAAAGGGGTCCGAAATGACTTGGGAGTCAGAGTCGGAGATGCGAGGGCAGCATCCTAAGTTGTTCGAAGAATGAGACTTCTAGGGCGAAGTCTAGTTCTAGTGGGGGAGAATTGTAACACCCCAAGATTCAGGTATATTCCTTTCATCCTTGTTCTTTATTGTTTGGGCATGTTTAGTCCTTGAGTAGAGGGTTTGTAGCAAGTGAGTACGATGGGCGTACCAGAGGGGTGCGCTGCGCATACTCACGCGCTTAATTTGGACGCTGAGTTGCCAAGGTACGTTGGGCGTACCTAGAGTTACGTTGGGCGTACCCGGCCTAGGTGCAAAAAACCTAATCCTCCTTATGCACTATTTAAAGGGTGTTATGGCTGATTCCTTAGCCTCCATATCAGTGAATGAAACCCTAGAAGAGAGCCCCATCGTTCTTAGTGTGTGAGAGTGTTGATTTGAGCTTGTTGGTGCTTTAGTGGCTTAGTGAAGAAGGAGGAAGGGAGTTCTTGAAGGCTAAAGCTTGAGGTGCCATTTTGGATCTAAGATCTACAGAGGAAAAGGCTACACTTGGAGGTATAAAGTTCAAAACTTTCCTCTTCTTTTGGTTGTTCGTGTATGAGTCCTTTTTAGGGCTAAAAACCCCAAAGGTGGAGACTTTATGAGTGTACAGTGCTCCATGGTCCGAGATCTGTCCCTTTTCAGTGTTACTAGTGATTTAGAGCCATAAAGTTCCCATCTTGGATGTTAATTTGGAGTCATGCATGTGTCTTAAGCCTTCTAGAGTTGAAGGTTGGATCATTTTGGGAGTTAGTGACTTGTTCAGCCATGCAAAGGCTTAAAGTCATCAACTTTATGGATTAAGGGGCTTAGAAGGGGTCAGATCTAAAATATGGACGTAGGTCGTGGCTATTTAAGACCTTAAGAGAAAAAGGGATGAAGCAGGGGAGTACGTCGGGCGTAATCCCTAGTACGCGTCGCGTACTGGGTGGCGCTCCCCGATTCTGTGGTGCAGCCGGGTACACTTAGCGTACACATCTGGTACGCGCTGCGTAACCCGAAGAGTTGACTTTTGGTTGAGTTTTAGGGTATGGTCTATTGTGGGGCCTTTGAGCTCTGAGAGGGGTAACATGGTCTTTTACCCTTCTGAGAGTGTCATAAGAGAGCATAGTCTAGCCTTTGAGAGTTATACTAAATAGAGTGTTATTTTCATATGATTAGGCGGAGGCTAGGCCAGAGTTTACCGAGTCAGAGATTTACCGAGATACCCGAGGTGAGTCTTCTCACTATACTTTACCTAGTGTGGTAATAAAGTTAAGAGACACAATATTATAGAGTTATATGCCAGTGTGATTGCATGTTATTATGTGTTGCGATTTATTGTGATATGTGATATGCATGATTCATAGTTATAGAGTTGGGACTTTTGGGTCCCTAGAGTTAGGGCCAGAGGGCCCACAGAGAGTTGGGGCTAGAGGGCCCCACTGAGACACATTCACCAGAGGGTCAACAGAGTTACAGTGTCGAGTTGCTATTATGTGATTAGTGTGGTATTTTAAGGAACTCACTAAGCTTATGCTTACAGTGTTCAGTGTTATGTGTTTGAGGTACCAGTGATGACCGCGGGAAGGCACCGGCTTGATTCGTACACACATATGGGATTGGATGTATTTTGATATTGGGAGGCATTTTTGAATTAAAAACATGATGTTATGAGATTTTATGAATGAATGGTTTTATTTAAAATGTTTTTTCAAATGTGAAAAATTGTTTTAATTTTTACGGTGTTACAGGATCGGCCTTGGTCAAGCCGGTTGACCAAAAGGAAAGAGAAAGGCTAAATTTGTATGTCTTTAGTAGTCGAGAGAAGGGACACTAGAAGTGAAGCTGCCCTAACTACCTGAAGGATCTGAGAGAAGGAAGAATCAAAAAGTTTGACTCTGCTTGAGGTAAGACCACTATCTAACTCTGTTAAATTCCTAGTTGATGATTCTTAATACAAAATGTGAATCGGTTACATTTTGATGTTTGGTAGGATCAAGAAAAGGGAAGGAAACTTAAAGGAAGAGTATGATAAATCTGTCGCGAAGATGGATTTCAATCGCGTGGTTCGAAGATCGGATTCTTGAGCTGCACCATAGGAGTTATGATTAATTGTTTTTTTTTTTTTTGAAATGGAAAATCTAACTTACTCCTAAACTACACCTTAAATCCACCTATGTCCACGACGGGACTTGAACCCTCAACCTCAAGGAAGGAGGGCAACACTGGATACCGTTGGGCTACAAGCCCTTTGGTGATTGATTGCTAGAAAATATGTAATAACATAGTTTTCATTTAATGTTGCATTGTAAGGAAAAAGTTTTTTCTGCAATTTATAAATAAATAAAATTTAGTTTTACATTATTTAATATCTCCTTGCGATAGCATATATGGAAAATTGATGTTTGTATATTTCTAGCAATATTGGAAATATGAATTTGATTCTTTCATTTGTTGTAGTGTCTAAAGTTACTAAATAAGGAAAGATTATCTTCACCCAAGTTTCAATTGGACCGAAACTTGGAATCATACAAGTTATATTGTATGATGAATTAGAATTTTCATCTATGGAAAATTAAGACTAATTCCTTGTTCACGTGTATATGTGACTCAAGTGAAGGACTAAGGGATCAAGTATACATTCTTGTGCACTGGTCAAGTCCACCATAAAAGATCAATAAAACGATTCATCATGATTTACTAAAGTTTAGTAAATACAGTTATACTTACAAGTTTAAGTATAATTCTGAAGCATTGGAAAAGTTTTGATGTATGGCAGAACGAATGAGAAGAATCAAATTAGGCAGAAAGATAAAAGTTTCTGAAATATGAAAAAATTGGAGCGTACTTTAGTATCTTGTTTTATTATCAGCTTAATGATTGTGAGACCATATCACAATTCATCCTCTAAGGACATCTTAGTCCATTCTTATGGCTAAGAAGAGGAGTCATGAATTGTTGAAGTAGTTAAATCAAGAAAATGAGTCATACTGCGTTCCAAAACAAGTCTTAGAGTCATACTCCAAGATTGTAACTTGAGTGACACATCTTAAAGAAGGTTTATTAACACTTGTCAAATGTAAGAGTAAAATGTATTCTACTCTTGTACATTTGAAATTGGTAAGATTTGATGTTTTGGATAAAACAAAGACCAATTAAGGCTAATTGTGTGAAGTGTTTATCTTGATTAGAATCCGCACTATCTCTTAAATATTTGTTTGTCACGGAATGGGTCTTAGCAAGAAAGTCCTATATGCCAAGAGGACAGTGGGAGTCTAAAAGATCCTAAAGGAGTTTCATGACTAATCAAAAATAAAACCTGTAGTTTATCACTAGCACACGAGTTGAGGTTTATAACCTATCGTGTTGACATATTCCTATTTTTGTTCCCATTCCGGTTAAAGTTAGCTTTGCATATGAGTTCTGAAAGTTCTCAATTGGCTGCATAACAACTTGGAAGCAATGGCAGACCCTTGTGTTTCCAGGTGGCAAGACGTTAATACTGCACAAGTTCAGTCCATATGAATTTTAATTTGTCACTAACCTCTTCTTGTGATTATGGTTTTCATAAAATTCACATGGATACGAACACATACACCATAAAATCTAAGTGTCATAAGGTTTCTCTTAGATTAATGAAAATTGTAGTGAGGAAACGCTTTCACTAAGAATATTTGAAGTAGATAGCAATTGTGACATTTGCATTCTCAAAGTCATTAGTGGAGCATGTGTGGTTAACCGACACACTAACATGGACTTGTGAGGATTGGAAAAGGTCTAAACAATTGAGACTATGATTACGACATCCCTTTTCATAGTTCTGAAATTGTTTAGACACACATGTGTGCTAACTAAGGAAAGGTGTACGATTTTGATAAAGTTTTATCAAATCATCTCGTATAAGAAGTATGAACTTTGGTAAGAAAGTCAATAAAGTATATATTTCTAGAAGTACAGCTAATTTCTGAGTAAATATCAAAGATAATGGGAGCATAAGTGTTATGCTGATAATTATCATGTTAGTGGGAGCGTGATAATTATGATAAGTGTTGCAATTTAGCAATATTAATTATAGAAAACAAAAGTTTCAATTGGGAAAAGTTGTTTTGCTATAATTAAGGATGAGGAAATTATACTGCATTTCAATTCTGAAAAGTTTAGATTGAGATTTTAATCATCTTTAGTCAAGGATATATATATATATATATATATATATATATATATATATATATATATATATATATATATATATATATATTGCGTTCTCAAAATTCAATTATGATTACGACATACCTCTTCATAGTCGAATTATGAAAACATGGCAAATAAAAATATTGTAGCAAAAGATTGGTCTATAATCATTTCTTTACGTGAGACATCATGAATTGTGTCCCATATGCTTCGGGTATAGGTTCAGTTGCATGTGCTATAATACTTATCCTTTCTATATTTTCCAAATGCCTGGGGGGGATTAAAAGGGGAAAAGGTCTAGAATTGGATATGACCAAAATGATTAAGCAATTGTCATGGACAATCTGAGGTTTACCAAAGATTGGTTGCTCAGGGACAGTTGGATGTATAGTGTTAATTTTGTAAGGACCATATTGACATATTCAGAAAGGAGGCAACACTTGTTCAGAAGTGATAGTCAAAATGGGAATATGGAAATGTCTCCATAGCTGGAAGTGATTCAATCTATGTAAGATTAGAAAACTTAATGCAAGAAGGATGTTCAAAGCAATGTACTTTGAATATGATACTTTGTTTCCATTGAGTTGATATCCATTGGAATACTCTGTAATGAATATAGACAAGTATTTGTGATTTTGTGCATAATCATTACACGAGGATCAATGCATATAAGTTTAAAATCTAACAAATTTTGATAAATGGTAGGAATTTTGAATTCTTACATTTACGATAAGGATTTGGGATTATGAAATGAGAATCATTGGAATTATGTTCAAACGATATATTTTACAAAGTGAAGATCATAGACATACTTAGTGTGCATACTTGGTGTATCGCATAACTAATTTTTGGACAAACATAGTGTGAATACTTGATGTATGGCATAATTATTGTTTTGATAAACAAAATGTGCATGCTTAGAGCATGGCATGACTATTGTTCTGATTCAAGTATAAATTTGATTAGCTGAAACATTATACAATAAACAATGTGTAATCTATATGGTGATAAATAAAAGGTGTTCTATTTATATTCATAAGTTCTGAGACCATATTGGATTCGATTATTCTTGTGTTTCACTTTGCATGTTTTGACTCCTAGAATAACTAGGTGATTCTTCTGGAATGACTAAGTTATCCAAACCGTCCACAACCGATAATAAGTTAGAAGTAGGTATTAAGGCAAGACAGTCATGAAGTTGGTATTGTTGGAATAGTGTCTAAGGCTGTAACTATATTCGGTTGTGCATGGTCCTTTTGGGTTGCCTTCACCATAGCAACTTGAAGGATGATTTTTTAAGAAAGAGTAAATATTATAAGGAATAATATTTGGCTATTTGATTAATATAAGTCATAAATTAATTGGTATTAATTTGGTGACTTAAAGAGATTAATTAAATAAGAGGGTATAAACTGTCAATTGTTTGATAGTTAGACTTTAGACTGTAAATCCATTTGGATATACCTTGGACGGATTCTAAGAGCTTTAGGATAGCTCAAATCGTCCATAGGGTTATCTATGGAATGGATTTGGATAGCCTTAAGAGAAGATTATCCAATTAGGGTTTAGGTTGAAACCCTTAAGGAGTCTACAAGTATAAATAGACCCTAGGGGTGAGGGAATTCGACACACAACCTTAAGCAAGGAACCTCTTGCCGAATTCCTCCCCTCTCCTCTCTCCTAAATCATCTTGCTTGCTATTGGTGTTTGTAAGCCATTAGAGGAGTGACATTTGTGACTCTAGAAGCTCCAAGACAACAAGATCAACAAGGAATTCCAAGGTATGATTCTAGATCTGTTTCATTATTGTTATTTGACCTAATTAGCCATTAGAAGTCTTGGATTCAAAGCATGTTTAATTAGAAAGCCTAGATCCGAGCAATAGGGTTTTGCATGCGCACATAGGAAAGTTCTTATGGCTAAAACCCATCAGTGGTATCAGAGCTGAGCTTGGTTTTCTTTAAATTGTTGCTTGATTAACTGAAACAAACCTGCAAAATTCGATTTTTTGGGTTTTGAGCCACTGACTCGGCGAGTTCCAAGGTGGACTCGGCGAGTAGGCCTGACTCGGCGAGTCCCCTTGTGCACTCGGCGAGTCCAGGCGTCAGGAAGGGCCAGATTCGGGATTTTTTCATAATTATCTTATGGAAACTTACCTTAATCATATTAGATCAATCTAAATCCGATTTTTTGATAAATATGACTATTATCTTGATCTAATAAAAGATATTTATCATCTAATAAAATATTTAATTTCCTTATATGATAATGATTAATTATTTTGGTAATTATCTTGAAAGAAATCAAAGATAAATCAAATAAAGATAATTAGGATATTAATTGTTAATTGGAATTATTTGTTATTTGATCCTCCATGTTTTAAATGTTTAAAACCTACCCTAAAGTTTTGAAATTTATATTTGTGATTAAAAGTTTTAATTTGGACAACTTAAATTTCAAACCCTAGATTTTAAAAGTTTTAAAATACAACCCTATACTAATATGATATTACTAGAATAATATATATATGTATAACTAAATGCTAGTCTTACCGTTAGTAGGCCTCATTCACGAAGCCGATCTATAAGGTGGGTATAAGGTTGCGGCCTATAAAATGGCGCTTAATGGGTGTACACTCACACCCACCGCTTGCTTGATTGGTGGAGGGTCGTTAGCCGAACGGCTAGGATAGGGCAACCTCATGCTCTCATTAAAAGTATAATAAGAAATACGAAGTAACTAAACATTTTTTTAAAATTTCCTAATCTTAGTTACTTTAGGAAAAGTGAATTGATGCAATCCCATGAAATTACACTTTGCACCTTGCTCAGATGTTAGTGGAGCGTGTGTGGTTTACCGGCACACTAATTGGTTCTAAGCGAAGGTGGCAAAGGGTGATTCATTGTTTATCATAGTTCGATGGAGCGTGTGTGGTTTACCGGCACATCGAATAGGTGATCGTTACAATGAAGGCACCATGTGAATTTGCATGGTAATTCACACCCGCTTTGTGATCCTCGGCATCCCAGTCACAAACAAGAGGGGCATATCGAGATTTAAACATGCCATTGAATAGTTCAATGAATCTCATCCGAACCTAGGAATTCTCAAAAACACTTAGGACTAATAGTTTAAGTCTTGTAATGGAGAATTAGTGAATCGTCATTCACTTACCTTCAATTTATTTGCATGTTAGATTACGGCATCCCTTTTCTAGTATGTAAATGTTATTGTTGGCTCCTGCTGCTAGTTCTTTCACGTTGATGAGCCTTTGCCAAAAGGTCACCTTCGATGAAACGAACTTTAGCGAATGGATAAGATACATTCGCACCATTGCTCGCTATGAGGATAAAGAGTATGTCCTCGATGAGAAGCTCGAGAAAACCAACCCCGAAGTTGCTACTCCCGAAGAAATCACCGCCTTTGAAACTCATGAGCGAGATGCAACGAAGGTACATTGCATCATGATCGCTACCATGAACTCCGAATTCCAAAAGTGCTATGAGGACATGTATCCATACGAGATGCATCAAGACTTGTTGGAGAGGTACCACCAAAACGCGAGACAAGAGAGTTACGAGATTTTCACTAACATGATTTCCGCTAAGATGGGTCATGGAGAATCTCTTACCATGCACCTGCAAAAGATGCAAAGGTATGTCGACCGCCTTCGCAAGTTAAACGTTGACTTTGGCGAAGACTTGGCGATCGACATGGTGCTTCACTCTTTGCCTCCGATGTACAACCAATTTAGGATGACCTACCACATGAACAAAGAGGAGGTCACTCTAAGTAAACTCCAAGGTCTCTTGAGGGTTGCTGAGAGCAATTTCAAGGACAAGTCTGTTGCACCAACTCCCAATCCATCCGCTGCTCCTGTCTTGGCTATTGGTCAAGGGAAGGGAAAGAAGAGGAAAGCTTCTTCAAATAATTATCGAAAGGTGAAAGCCCGAGATGGTTCCTCTTCTAGTGGGACCAAAGTTGATCCTTCTAAGCCCTTCTCTAACCCGAAGGAGGCAGAGTGCCACCACTGCCACAAGATAGGACATTGGAAGAGAAGCTGCCCGGATTACCTGCAAGCCATCAAGGAAGGAAAGATCAAGCCATCTTTCGCAGGTATATATGCAATCAAATCTAACGATTCTAATCATGCTATTTCTTGGGTTCTTGACACCGGTTGTGGTTATCACATTTGTTCTAATGTGCAGGGACTAAGAAAAAGTAGGGATGTGGAGCAAGGAAGGATCAATCTAATCATGGGGAACAGAAGATCGTCGCCTGTGACCAAGATTGGAGTGTATTCTTTAGTGCTTAGAAATAGTTTAGTTTTAGATTTGAACAATTGTTGCTATTCGCCAGAAATGGCTAGAAACATCATTTCATTTCATGGTTTATATAGACAAGGATTTAGATTTTCTTTTAATAATGAGAATGGTTCTATTTTGGCTTATCTAAATGGTGTCTTTTACTTTGAAGCTATACCATGTAATGGAATATATGAAACTGTTATGATTGTTGATAACTTAGGAAATGATGTTTTGAATATTGATTCTTCCACTAGTATGGATAAAGCATCCTTGTGGCATTGTCGTCTTGGACATGTCAACAAAAACGCATAGCCCAACTCCAAAAGGATGGAGTGTTGGAGTCATTCGACCTTAGGGAAGATGACACATGCGAGTCTTGTTTACTTGGAAAGATGACTAAGTCACCCTTCACGAGTACTTGTGAAAGGGGTGAGGGACTATTGGACCTAATACATACCGATGTATGTGGACCTTTTAGATCAACCACGAAGGACGGGAACCGCTTCTATGTGACTTTTACTGATGACTATAGTAGATATGGGTATATCTACTTAATCAAGAAAAAGTCAGACACCTTTGAAAAGTTCAAAGAGTTCAAGAATGAAGTGGAGAATCAATTAGGCAGGAAAATCAAGATGCTTTGATCCGATCAAGGAGGAGAGTACCTAAGTCTTGAATTCCACGATTATCTCAAGGAGTGTGGAATAGTTTCGCACTTGACGCCTCCTAGGACACCGCAGTTAAATGGTGTGGCAGAAAGGCGTAATCGAACCTTATTGGATATGGTTCGCTCTATGATGAGTCGTGCTTCACTACCTATCTTCTTTTGGGGGTATGCCTTAGAGACTGCCGCCCATATCCTTAACCGAGTCCCTACTAAGAAGGTTGCCAAAACACCTCACGAGATGTGGACAGGGAAAGCTCCCTCGTTGGCACATATCAAGGTTTGGGGTTGCGAGGCTTTCGTAAGACGAGATACTCACGACAAGCTTGAACCTCGAAGTGAGCGATGTATTTTCATCGGCTACCCGCAAACATCCTTTGGATATCTCTTCTATAGACCGAAAGACAATGTTGTCTTTGTTGCGAGGAGAGGAGTTTTCCGAGAGCGAGAACTCATAAGCCAAGGAGACAGTAGGAGGCAAATCGAACTTGAAGAGATTCGAGAATCGATAGATGAAGGAACCTCTACCGCTGGCATTCAACCCGAGGAGGAAACTCCGGTTGAACCGATTGACGAATCCTTACCTCTTAGACGTTCCGATAGAGTTAGAGTTCAACCCTAGTTTTATGGTTTTCATATTACTACCGAAGGGGACACGTATATTAGTGATGGTACACTAGTAAATCTTGATGAACCTAATAGCTATAAGGAAGCCATGGCGGGCCCGGAGTCTGCGAAATGGAAAGAGGCGATGGATAGCGAGATCCAATCCATGTACGATAACCAAGTTTGGAATTTGGTTGATTACGTGCCCGAACGTAAGACCGTAGGGTGCAAGTGGATCTTTAAGAAGAAGACCGACATGGATGGGAACGTACACACATATAAAGCGCGATTGGTTGCGAAGGGCTTTACTCAAACTCCCGGAGTTGACTATGATGAGACCTTCTCACCAGTTGCGAAGATTAAATCTATTAGAGTGATGCTAGCAATTGCCGCATTTCATGATTATGAGATTTGGCAAATGGATGTCAAGACCGCTTTCCTTAACGGAAAGTTGGCTGAGGATGTTTACATGGCTCAGCCAGAAGGGTTTGTGGATCCGAAGCATCCGAATAGAGTGTGTAAGTTTGAGAAGTCCATTTATGGACTTAAGCAAGCGTCTCACAGATGGAATCTTTGCTTCGATGAGAAAGTCAAAGAGTTTGGATTTGTACGAAGCGAAGACGAATCTTGTGTATATGTCAAAGCCAGTGGGAGTATAGTAAGCTTTCTCGTTCTATATGTCGATGACATATTACTCATAGGGAACGATGTCCCGACTCTGCAGGAGGTTAAGTCCTGGCTCGGGAAGTGCTTCGCTATGAAGGACCTCGGAGAGGCTTCTTACATTTTGGGAATAAGGATAGTAAGAGAAAGAAGTAAGAGAATAATTGGACTTAGTCAGAATACTTACTTAGAGAAGGTACTAAAACGTTTTAGTATGGAAAACTCAAAGAAGGGAGAACTACCGATACAAAGTAATACCAAATTGAGTAAGACTCAAAGTCCGAGTACCGAAGCTGAGATAGCAGAAATGAGCCGAGTACCATACGCTTCCGCAGTTGGCTCAATCATGTACGCTATGACTTGTACTCGCCCTGATGTAGCCTTCGCTTTGAGCATGGTTAGCAGATATCAAGGGAACCCTAGCAAAGCACATTGGATTGCAGTGAAAAACATCCTTAAGTACCTTCGGAGGACGAAGGAATGGTTCTTAGTCCTCGGAGGGATTGATGACTTGAAGGTGCGAGGGTATAGTGACGCCAGCTTTCAGACCAACAGGGACAACTATCGTTCGCAGTCGGGATGGGTCTTTACCCTAAATGGAGGAGCAGTGACATGGAAAAGTTCCAAGCAGGAAACCGTAGCTGATTCAACGTGCGAATCAGAGTACATCGCAGCGAGCGAAGCGTCGAAGGAGGCAATATGGCTAAAGAACTTCATCGGTGATCTTTGAGTTGTGCCGGCCATAAAGGAGCCCATGGAGATTTTCTGTGATAACGAAGGTGCGGTTGCCTTGACCAAGGAACCGAGGGATCATGGTAGATCTCGACATATCGACAGAAAATATCACTTCATTAGACATCGTGTAGAAGAAGGACAACTCGTAGTGAAGAGGATATCATCAGAAGATAACCCAGCAGATCCGCTTACGAAGGGACTGAGTAGGGTTAAGCACTTGCAGCATACTAGGAGTATTGGGCTGAAGGATGATATTAGCATAGATTAGATAGTATTAGAAACGTATAATAGATAAATGTAATTAACATTTGATGATTAAATAAAGGAGTTTTATTTATGAGTAAAGTTACTGTCACATGTTAGTTGTTTAACTATTGTTTCACTTTGCATGTTTTGACTTCCAGAATAATTGAGTTTATTAGGAATAATTGAATTATTCAAATGGTCCACAATCGTTCATATGTTGGGAGTAGATATGAATGAAGATTGTCATGAATTGGTGTGTAGAATGTCTAAATGGTGTTAGACATAGCAAGGGTTGCTGCAACGTTCATGAGTGCTTATGAACTGGTTTTGAGCATTGGAATAAATCCGCGCTTGCTGGAATCACTTTATGGAATACGATATAAAAGGTGATCGCAAGACGATAATATCATATAGTCTTAAAACCTAGATATATGGTTTACTAGTTGTTAATTGATTGTGCATTGATAATGCGAAAACGCATCAGTAACTTGATGTTATAAAACGCATTGTTGTGTATAGTTGGTTAATGAATAAGTAAATGCATATAAGTCGAAGTTTATCTGTAAATTTTATCCTAAGAGGGTAGAAGAGATATCTTGGCCACTAAATGATTTGATTTGACTTATGTGCCGGGCCCGGTCAGAACTGAATTGATGTGTTCGATTAAGTTCTATGTCGAATAAATCGGAGATCGAGAAATCTAAATGCTAGACTAACCATTCCATAGGATTGTCAGCATGATATCTAACAGAGGACTGTAAGATCCCTTATCTAAAGGACAAGATTGATTAGATCAGAGTTGACAGCGTCTTTGAGAGCTACGATTGCAAACCGAATTGTACTTGTATAGTTACTAGACTTATCCAAGTGGGAGACTGTTGGAATAGTGTCTAAGGCTGTAACTATATTCGGTTGTGCATGGTCCTTTTGGGTTGCCTTCACCATAGCAACTTGAAGGATGATTTGTTAAGAGAGAGTAAATATTATAAGGAATAATATTTGGCTATTTGATTAATATAAGTCATAAATTAATTGGTATTAATTTGGTGACTTAAAGAGATTAATTAAATAAGAGGGTATAAACTGTCAATTGTTTGATAGTTAGACTTTAGACTGTAAATCCATTTGGATATACCTTGGACGGATTCTAAGAGCTTTAGGATAGCTCAAATCGTCCATAGGGTTATCTATGGAATGGATTTGGATAGCCTTAAGAGAAGATTATCCAATTAGGGTTTAGGTTGAAACCCTTAAGGAGTCTACAAGTATAAATAGACCCTAGGGGTGAGGGAATTCAACACACAACCTTAAGCAAGGAACCTCTGGCTGAATTCCTCCCCTCTCCTCTCTCCTAAATCATCTTGCTTGCTATTGGTGTTTGTAAGCCATTAGAGGAGTGACATTTGTGACTCTAGAAGCTCCAAGACAACAAGATCAACAAGGAATTCCAAGGTATGATTCTAGATCTGTTTCATTATTGTTATTTGACCTAATTAGCCATTAGAAGTCTTGGATTCAAAGCATGTTTAATTAGAAAGCCTAGATCCGAGCAATAGGGTTTTGCATGCGCACATAGGAAAGTTCTTATGGCTAAAACCCATCAGGTATGTAGATGCCTAAGGTGTTGGACATCGAGAGAGTTGCTACAACACTCATGAGTGATCATAAGTTATGAGTATTGGATTAAACCCACACTCATTTAATCATTTCATGTATTTTATCACGACTGATCATGAGACGATAATATCTTATATTCTTCAAACTGAGAGATATGAGTTGTTGACTATGAGTTGGTTATACATTGATTGCAAGAAAACGAATTGGTAACTCGATGTTGTAAAAAGTGCATTTGCGTATGATTCAACAAGTAGTAGAACAAGCATATCGGTCAAAGTTTATCCATTCATTTTACCCTTGGAGGGATATAAGCGATATCTGTGGGCCCCTCGATGATTTAGTGATGACACCCTTAAGACCTTGGCCAAGCCTGGAGTGATTTGATTTGTTCAATTAGTCAATCATCATAAATCGAAAATCAGGAAACAACAAATGGAGAGAGAGAGAATGATTATAATCCATGTCTCAATCCATATGATATCTACAATGGAGGAATATATGATGCCTTTGTTGGAATAGTGTCTAAGACTGCAACTATATTAGGCAAGTATTTGACCCGGTTGTGCATGGTCCTTTTGGCTTGCCTTCACCATAGCAACTTGATGGATGATTTGTTAAGAGAGAGTAAATATTATAAGGAATAATATATGGTTATTTGATTAATATAAGTCATAGATTAATTGGAATTAATTTAGTGACTTAAAGAGATTAATTAAATAAGAGGGTATAAACTGTCAATTGTTTGATAGTTACACTTTAGACTATAAATCCTTATCCATGATAGGATGGACGATTTCTAGGGCTTGGATAAGCCAAAATCGTCCATAGGGTTATCAAGGAAAGGATATGGATCAACTTAAAGTCTAAGTTATCCAATTAGGGTTAAAGTTGTAATCCTTAAGGAGTCTACAAGTATAAATAGACCCTAGGGGTGAGGGAATTCGACACACCATCTAAAGTAGAGACACTCTGGCCGAATTCCTCCCCTCTCCTCTCTCCTAAATCATCTTGCTTGCTATTGGTGTTTGTAAGCCATTAGAGGAGTGACATTTGTGACTCTAGAAGCTCCAAGACAACAAGATCAACAAGGAACTCAAAGGTATGATTCTAGATCTGTTTCAATGTTGTTATTTAACCTAATTAGCCATTAGAAGTCTTGGATTCAAAGCATGTTTAATTAGAAAGCCTAGATCCGAGCATTAGGGTTTTGCATGCGCACATAGAAAAGTTCTTATGGCTAAAACCCATCAGTGGTATCAAAGCATAGCTTGGTTTTCTTTAAATTGTTGCTTGATTAACTGAAACAAACCTACAAAATTCGAATTTTTTGGGTTTATGAGTCATGGACTCGGCGAGTTCCAAAGTGGACTCGGCGAGTAGGCCTGACTCGGCGAGTCCCTTTGTGTACTCGGCGAGTCCGGGCGTCAGGATTAGGCAAAACCGGAATTTTTTCATGTTTATCTTATGAAAACTTACCTTAATCATATTAGATCAACCCTAATCCGTTTTTTTGATATATATGACTATAATCTTGATCTAATTAAAGATATTTATCATCTAATAAAATATTTAATTTCCTTATATGATAATTGATTAATTATTTTGATAATTATCTTAAAAGAAATCTTGGATAAATCAAATAAAGATAATTAGGATATTAATTGTTAATTGGAATTATTTGTTATTTGATCCTCCATGTTTTAAATGTTTAAAACCTACCCTAAAGTTTTGAAATTTATATTTGTGATTAAAAGTTTTAATTTGGACAACTTAAATTTCAAACCCTAGATTTTAAAAGTTTTAAAATACAACCCTATACTAATATGATATTACTAGAATAATATATATATATGTATAACTAAATGCTAGTCTTACCGTTAGTAGGCCTCATTCACGAAGTCGATCTATAAGGTGGGTATAAGGTTGCGGCCTATAAAATGGCGCTTAATGGGTGTACACTCACACCCACCGCTTGCTTGATTGGTGGAGGGTCGTTAGCCGAATGGGTAGGATAGGGCAACCTCATCCTCTCATTAAAAGTATAATAAGAAATACAAAGTAACTACACGTTTTAAAAATTTCCCAATCTTAGTTACTTTAGGAAAAGTGAATTGATGCAATCCCATGAAATTACACTTTGCACCCTTGCTAAGATGTTAGTGGAGCGTGTGTGGTTTACCGGCACACTAATTGGTTCTAAGCAAAGGTGGCAAAGGGTGATCCATTGTTTATCATAGTTCGATGGAGCGTGTGTGGTTTACCGGCACATCGAATAGGTGATCGTTACAATGAAGGCACCATGTGAATTTGCATGGTAATTCACACCCGCTTTGTGATCCTCGGCATCCCAGTCACAAAAAAGAGGGGCATATCGAGATTTAAACATACCATTGAATAGTTCAATGAATCTCATCCGAACCTAGGAATTCTCAATACACATAGGACTAATAGTCTAGGTTTTGTTGTGGAGAATCAGTGAATCGTCATTCACTTACCTTCAATTTATTTTCATGTTAGATTACGGCATCCCTTTTCTAATATGTAAATGTTATTGTTGGATCCTAACCCTAATTTTTCTTATTGGGTGCTAATTAGGGATTCTTATTCTAATCTATCTTTTTCCTTTCTATAGATGTCGAACGCAAACAACGCTGCTACTAGTTCTTTCACGTTGATGAGCCTTTGCCAAAAGGTCACCTTCGATGGAACGAACTTTAGCGAATGGATAAGATACATTCGCACCATTGCTCGCTATGAGGATAAGGAGTATGTCCTCGATGAGAAGCTCGAGAAAATCAACCCCGAAGTTGCTACTCCCGCTGAAATCACCGCCTTTGAAACTCATGAGCGAGATGCAACGAAGGTACATTGCATCATGATCGCCACCATGAACTCCGAATTCCAAAAGTCCTACGAGGACATGTATCCATACGAGATGCATCAAGACTTGTTGGAGAGATACCACCAAAACGCGAGACAAGAGCGTTACGAGATTTTCACTAACATGATCTCCGCTAAGATGGGTCATGGAGAATCTCTTACCGTGCACCTGCAAAAGATGCAAAGGTATGTCGACCGCCTTCGAAGTTAAATGTTGACTTCGGTGAAGACTTGGCGATCGACATGGTGCTTCACTCTTTGCCTCCAATGTACAACCAATTTAGGATGACCTACCACATGAACAAAGAAGAGGTCACCCTAACCAAACTCCAAGGTCTCTTGAGGGTCGCTGAGAGCAACTTCAAGGACAAGTCTGTTGCATCTACTCCCAATCCGTCCGTTGCTCCTGTCTTGGCTATTGGTCAAGGGAAGGGAAAGAAGAGGAAAGCTTCATCGAATAACTATCGCAAGGTGAAAGCCCGAGATGGTGCCTCTTCTAGTGGGACCAAAGTTGATCCCGCTAAGCCCGGCTCTAACCCAAAGGAGGCAGAGTGCCACCACTGCCACAAGATAGGACATTGGAAGAGAAGCTGCCCGGATTACCTGCAAGCAATCAAAGAAGGAAAGATCAAGCCATCTTTCGCAGGTATATACACAATCAAATCTAACGATTCTAATCATGCTATTTCTTGGGTTCTTGATACCGGTTGTCGTTATCACATTTGTTCTAATGTGCAGGGAATAAGAAGAAGTAGGGATGTAGAGCAAGGAAGGATCAATCTAATCATGGGGAACAGAAGATCGTCGCCTGTGACCAAGATTGGAGTGTATTCTTTAGTGCTTAGGAATAGTTTGGTTTTAGATTTGAACAATTGTTGCTATTCGCCAGAAATGGCTAGAAACATCATTTCATTTCATGGTTTATATAGACAAGGATTTAGATTTTCTTTTAATAATGAGAATGGTTCTATTTTGGCTTATCTAAATGGTGTCTTTTACTTTGAAGCTATACCATGTAATGGAATATATGAAACTGTTATGATTGTTGATAACTTAGGAAATGGTGTTTTGAATATTGATTCTTCCACTAGTATGGATAAAGCATCCTTGTGGCGTTGTCGTCTTGGACATGTCAACAAGAAACGCATAGCGCAACTCCAAAAGGATGGAGTGTTGGAGTCATTCGACCTTAGTGAAGATGACACATGCGAGTCTTGTTTGCTTGGAAAGATGACTAAGTCACCTTTCACGAGTACTTGTGAAAGGGGTGAGGGGCTATTGGACCTAATACATACCGATGTATGTGGACCCTTTAGATCAACCACGAAGGATGGGAACCACTTCTATGTGACTTTTACTGATGACTATAGAAGATATGGGTATATCTACTTAATCAAGCAAAAGTCAGACACCTTTGAAAAGTTCAAAGAGTTCAAGAATGAAGTGGAGAATCAATTAGGCAGGAAAATCAAGATGCTTCGATCCGATCGAGGAGGAGAGTACCTAAGTCTTGAATTCCACGATTATCTCAAGGAGTGTGGAATAGGTTCGCACTTGACGCCTCCTAGGACACCGCAGTTAAATGGTGTGGCAGAAAGGCGTAATCGAACCTTATTGGATATGGTTCGCTCTATGATGAGTCGTGCTTCACTACCTATCTTCTTTTGGGGGTATGCCTTAGAGACTGCCGCCCATTTCCTTAACCGAGTCCCTACTAAGAAGGTTGCCAAAACACCTCACGAGATGTGGACAGGGAAAGCTCCCTCGTTGGCACATATCAAGGTTTGGGGTTGCGAGGCTTTCGTAAGACGA
The DNA here is from genome assembly GCF_052625555.1 of Lactuca saligna. Taxonomy (NCBI): domain Eukaryota; kingdom Viridiplantae; phylum Streptophyta; class Magnoliopsida; order Asterales; family Asteraceae; genus Lactuca; species Lactuca saligna. The sequence goes on along the minus strand of NC_136417.1, from coordinate 186,286,892 downwards.
GATACTCACAACAAGCTTAAACCTGGAAGTGAGCGATGTATTTTCATCGGCTACCCGCAAACTTCCTTTGGATATCTCTTCTATAGATCGAAAGACAATGTTGTCTTTGTTGCGAGGAGAGGAGTTTTCCGAGAGCGAGAACTCATAAGCCAAGGAGACAGTGGGAGGCAAATCGAACTTGAAGAGATTCAAGAGTCGATAGATGAAGGAACCTCTACTGCTGGCATTCAACCCGAGGAGGAAACTCCGGTTGAACCGATTGACGAATCCTTACCTGTTAGACGTTCCGATAGAGTTAGAGTTCATCCCCAGTTTTATGGTTTTCATATTACTACCGAAGGCGACACGTATATTAGTGATGGTACACTAGTAAACCTTGATGAACCTAATAGCTATAAGGAAGCCATGGCAGGCCCAGAGTCTGCAAAGTGGAAAGAGGCAATGGATAGCGAGATCCAATCCATGTACGATAACCAAGTTTGGAATTTGGTTGATTATGTGCCCGGACGTAAGACCGTTGGGTGCAAGTGGATCTTCAAGAAGAAGACCGACGTGGATGGAAACGTACACACGTATAAAGCACGATTGGTTGCGAAGGCCTTTACTCAAACTCCAGGAGTTGACTATGATGAGACCTTCTCACCTATTGCGAAGATTAAATCTATTAGAGTGATGCTAGCAATTGCCGCATTTCATGATTATGAGATTTGGCAAATGGATGTCAAGACCGCCTTCCTTAACGGAAAGTTGGCTGAGGATGTTTACATGGCTCAGCCAGAGGGGTTTGTGGATCCGAAGCATCCGAATAGAGTGTGTAAGCTTGAGAAGTCCATTTATGGACTTAAGCAAGCGTCTCGCAGATGGAATCTTTGCTTCGATGAGAAAGTCAAAGAGTTTGGATTTGTACGAAGCGAAGACGAATCTTGTGTATATGTCAAAGCCAGTGGGAGTATAGTAAGCTTTCTCGTTCTATATGTCGATGACATATTACTCATAGGAAACGACATCCCGACTCTGCAGGAGGTTAAGTCCTGGCTCGGGAAGTGCTTCGCTATGAAGGACCTCGGAGAGGCTTCTTACATTTTGGGAATAAGGATAGTAAGAGAAAGAAGTAAGAGAATAATTGGACTTAGTCAGAATACTTACTTAGAGAAGGTACTAAAACGTTTTAGTATGGAAAACTCAAAGAAGGGAGAACTACCGATACAAAGTAATACCAAATTGAGTAAGACTCAAAGTCCGAGTACCGAAGCTGAGATAGCAGAAATGAGCCGAGTACCATACGCTTCCGCAGTTGGCTCAATCATGTACGCTATGACTTGTACTCGCCCTGATATAGCCTTCGCTTTGAGCATGGTTAGCAGATATCAAGGGAACCCTAGCAAAGCACATTGGATTGCAGTGAAAAACATCCTTAAGTACCTTCGGAGGGCGAAGGAATGGTTCTTAGTCCTCGGAGGGATTGATGACTTGAAGGTGCGAGGGTATAGTGACGCCAACTTTCAGACCGACAGGGACAACTACCGTTCGCAGTCGGGCTGGGTCTTTACCCTAAATGGAGGAGCAGTGACATGGAAGAGTTCCAAGCAGGAAACCGTAGCTGATTCAATGTGCGAATCAGAGTACATTGCAGCGAGCGAAGCGTCGAAGGAGGCAATATGGCTGAAGAACTTTATTGTTGACTTTGGAGTCGTGCCGGCCATAAAGGAGCCCATGGAGATTTTCTGTGAAAACGAAGGTGCGGTTGCCTTGACCAAGGAACCAAGGGATCATGGTAGATCTCGACATATCGACATAAATTATCACTTCATTAGACATCGTGTAGAAGAAGGACAACTCGTAGTGAAGAGGATATCATCAGAAGATAACCCAGCAGATCCGCTTACGAAGGGACTGAGTAGGGTTAAGCACTTGCAGCATGCTAGGAGTATTGGGCTGAAGGATGATATTAGTATAGATTAGATAGTATTAGAAACGTATAATAGATAAATGTAATTAACATTTGATGATTAAATAAAGGAGTTTTATTTATGAGTAAAGTTACTGTCATATGTTAATTGTTTAACTATTGTTTCACTTTGCATTTTTGACTTCCAGAATAATTGAGTTTATTAGGAATAATTGAATTATTCAAATTGTCCACAATCGTTCATATGTTGGAAGTAGATATGAATGAAGATTGTCATGAATTGGTGTGTAGATTGTCTAAATGGTGTTAGACATAGCAAGGGTTGCTGCAACGTTCATGAGTGCTTATGAACTGGTTTTGAGCATTGGAATAAACCCGCGCTTGCTGGAATCACCTTATGGAATATGATATAAAAGGTGATCGCAAGACGATAATATCATATAGTCTTAAAACCTAGATATATGGTTTATTATTTGTTAATTGATTGTACATTGATAATGCGAAAACGCATTAGTAACTTGGTGTTATAAAACGCATTGTTGTGTATAGTTGGTTAATGAATAAGTAAATGCATATAAGTCGAAGTTTATCTGTAAATTTTATCCTAAGAGGGTAGAAGAGATATCTTGGCCACTCGATGATTTGATTTGACTTATGTGCCGGGCCCGGTAAGAACTGAATTGATGTGTTTGACTAAGTTCTATGTCAAATAAATCAGAGATCGAGAAATCTAAATGCTTAACTAACCATTCCATAGGATTGTCAGCATGATATTGTTGGATTAATGTCTAAGTCAGTAACCATATTTGGTATATACTTGACCCGAGTGTGCATGGTCCTTTTGGGTTGCCTTCACCAAAGCAACTTGACAAGGTAATTTGATATGAGAGAGGAGATATTATGATATTATAAGAATAATATATTAAAGGAGAAATCATATTTATTTGATTAGTATTAGTCATAAATTAATTAAGAATTAATTTGGTGACTAAAAGAGACAAATTAAATAAAGGGGTATAAACTGTCAATTGTGTGATAGTTGAGTTTTGGGCTAGGAAACCAAATGGACTAAGGGGGAACGAAATTATGATGAAGGATCATCATATTTTCGTCCAAGGCCTCATTCCATAAGGTTTCTTGGGCTGCTTGGTGGCTAAGCTGTCCATTAGGGTTTTGACTGAAACCCTAGCACCCTATAGTATAAATACATACCCTATGCTTCAATTTAAGGCCACTTGATTCCAAGGGAACCCTAGGGCCGAAATTAGCATCATTCCCTTCTCTCTCTTAGTTGCCTTCTTGCTTCAAGGTGTTTGTGAGCCATTAGAGGCACTACAATTGTGGTGCTTGCTTTCAAGAGTTCTAGAGAGTTCAAGAGATCAAGGAAACTAGTTGTTATTGCTATATAACAACAAAGGTATGTTTTCTACACTTCTATGTAAATTTCGAAAATTATAGAAGCATGCTAGGGTTTATTTTGTGTTCATAAAGTTGTATGTCTTATGGTGGAAACATAGATCCAAAATTAGGGTTGCATGCACACATAGGATTGTTTGTATAAAATCTAACAGTGGTATCAGAGCCATTGGTTTTTTGTTTTCAATTGGATTTGATGCATATTATGAACTTGACAAATTAGGGTTTATGGCAAGTAAACCCTAAGGCTTGGTGATTTTCGCAAATTAGGGTTGCCAAACCCTAGTTGGCGATTTTTTGATAAGGTTCTTGAAACCTTTTTGCCTAGCCTCCAAATTTCGAAATTAGGGTTATGAAACCCTAGGGATTTCGAAAATCCCTTGTCCCCATGATAAGGTCCCAAGATTTTAGGGATATGGATAATTCTATCTTTGTGATTATCAATTTAATTGTTTAAACTAGATAATTGAAGATCTTGTATTATCCTTTCCATATATTTAAAAATAAAAGGATTAAATAAATTAATAGTTTAATTTTATGATAATCCCTAAAGATTTAATATTTCAAATTAATTGTTTGATTTTGATAATTATTAAATCAAAGATTTTTGGTGTTTAAAATTTTAAATTAAATAGCCTTAATTCCGAAAATTTTAAATACACATTAAGATACTAGTATTTTTGAAATGTTTTAAAATACACCCTTATACAATTATGATATTATAAGATTAATTATTATATATGTATAAGAATAAGCTAGTCTTATCGCTAGTAGGCCTCATTCACGAAGCCGGTCTATAAGGTGGGTATAAGGTTGCTGCCTATAAAATGGCGCTTAATGGATGTACACTCACATCTACCGCTTGCTTGACTGGTGGAGGGTCGTTAGCCGAACGGATAGGATAGGGCGTTTAATTCCTCATTAAAAGTATAATGGAAATATTAAAGTAACTACATTGTTTTACAGATTCCCACTCTTAGTTACTTTAGGGTAAAATGTGAAAATGATGCTAATCCATGGAATTACACTTCGTACCCTTGTCAAACGTTGATGGAGCGCGTGTGGTTAACCGGCACATCAATTTGGGGATGACATTGGTAGCGAAGGGTGACTCGATGTTTGTCATAGATCAATGGAGCGTGTGTGGTTCACCGGCACATTGATTAGGTGATAAAGACATTGAGTGCACCGCGTTGATTCGCATGGTTATTCACAAATTTGTTTGCGATCCTCGGCATCCCAGTCGCAAATTTGAAATGCATATCGAGATTTAAACATGCCATTGAAAAGTTCAATGAATCTCAAAGATCTAGGAGTTTTCAATACATTTAAAACCTAAATTGTTTTTTTTTGTTTTTCATGGTGAGAATTAGTGAATCGTCATTCACTTACCTTCAAATTATTTACTTTTAGAGTACGGCATCCCTTTCTAAGTTGTAAATAATGTTGTTGGATCCTAGCCCTAATTACTCATTTGGGTGTTTAATTAGGGATTCATTTCTAATCAAACTTTTTTCCTTTTCAGATGTCAACAAACAACAACAACAACGCTTCTGGGTCATTCTCGTTGATGAACTTGTGTCAGAAAGTGACATTTGATGGTTCAAACTTCACCGAGTGGATGAGGTATATCCGCATGATCACACGCTACGAGGACAAAGAATATGTCCTCGATGAAAAGCTTGAGAAGATCATCCCAGATGTTGCTACTCCTGAGGAATTGGCCGCCTTTGAGGCCCACGAGCGTGATGCCACGAAAGTTCACTGCATCATGCTGGCCACCATGAATCCCGAACTCCAAAAGTCCTATGAGGACATGTATCCATATGAAATGCATCAGGATTTGCTGGAAAGGTATCACCAGAGCGCGAGGCAAGAGCGCTATGAGATCATTACTAACATGATCACCGCTAAGATGGGGAGTGGAGAATCCCTAACCTCTCATTTGCAGAAAATGCAGAGGTATGTTGATCGTCTTCTCAAACTTAATGTTAAGTTTGATGAGGATTTGGCTATCGACATAATCCTTCACTCCTTGCCCTCCTGCTACAATCAGTTTAGGATGACCTACCATATGAATAAAGAGGAGGTCTCCTTGAGCAAGCTCCAAGGACTCTTGAGGACTGCTGAGAGCAACCTCAAAGACAAATCCGTTGCACCGTCCCCTGCTGTGGCCGCTCCTGTGATGGCGATAGGTCAAGGAAAGGGTAAAAAGAGGAAGGCTCCATGTAAGAGCCACCATAAGGGGAAACCCCGTGATGGTTCGTCCTCAAGTGGGACCAAAGTAGGCCCCGCTAGACCCTCTTCCGATCCTAAAGAAGCAGAGTGCTTCTATTGCCACCAAAAGGGCCACTGGAAGCGAAGCTGCCCACAATATCTGCAGGACATAAAAGATGGGAAGATCAAGCCCACATTTGCAGGTATGTATTCTATTAAATCTAATAACTCATCATTTGCTACTTCATGGGTTCTTGATACAGGATGTGGTTACCACATTTGTTCTGATTTGCAGGGCCTAAAAAGAAGTAGGGAAATGGAGCATGGGAAGATGAACCTGATTATGGGAAACAGAAGATCATCGCCTGTGACCAAAGTCGGTGTTTATTCTTTAGTGTTGAGAAATGGGTTAGGAATAGATTTAGAGAATTGCTGTTATTCGCCAGATATGGCAAGAAACATTATTTCTTTTCACGGGTTGTTTAGACAAGGTTTCAGATATTCTTTTGATAATAGTAATGGTTCTATTAATGTTTATTTGAATGGTGTCTTTTATTTCAATGCATTACCTTGTAATGGGATTTATGAATCTGTGATGATTGTTGATAATTTCGGAAATAATGTTTTGAATATTGATTCGTCTACTAGTCTAGACAAAGCATGCTTGTGGCACTGTCGTCTTGGCCATGTCAACAAGAAACGCATAGCCCAACTCCAAAAGGATGGAGTGTTGGAGTCATTCGACCTTAGGGACGATGATACGTGTGAATCTTGTTTACTTGGGAAGATAACCAAGTCACCCTTTACTGGCACTTATGAAAGGGGTGAGGGTTTATTGGATCTCATACACACTGATGTGTGTGGGCCCTTTAGATCCACCACAAGGGATGCTTGCCGCTTCTACGTGACTTTTACAGATGATTATAGTAGATATGGATATATCTACTTGATCAAGCAAAAGTCGGAAACCTTTGAAAAGTTCAAAGAGTTTAAGAGTGAAGTGGAGAATCAGCTGGGCAGGAAAATCAAGATGCTTCGGTCAGACCGAGGAGGAGAGTACCTAAGTCTTGAGTTTCACGACTATCTAAAAGAATGTGGAATCGTTTCGCAATTGACGCCTCCAAGAACGCCACAATTGAACGGTGTGGCTGAGAGACGTAATCGGACCTTGTTGGACATGGTTCGTTCTATGATGAGTCGGACTTCGTTACCAATAGCTTTCTGGGGGTATGCCTTAGAGACTGCCGCCCGTATACTTAACTTAGTTCCCACTAAGAAGGTTTCCAAGACTCCTCACGAGATGTGGACAGGGAAGGCTCCCTCGTTGGCACATATTAAGGTTTGGGGTTGTGAGGCTTTCGTAAGACGAGAGACTCACGACAAACTTGAACCTCGTAGTGAGAAGTGTTATTTCATCGGCTATCCACAGAAGTCTTTTGGCTACCTTTTATATAGACCGAGTGACAATGTTGTCTTCGTTGCTAGAAGAGGAGTTTTCCGAGAAAAGGAATTGATAGGCCAAGAAGACAGTGGGAGGCAAATTGAACTTGAAGAAATTCAAGATCAAAGCGATGAAGGAACCTCTGACACTGGCACTCAACTTGAGGAGGAAACTCCTGTTGAGCCTGTTGACGTGTCCTTACCTCTTCGACGTTCCTCTAGGGCTAGTGTTCCACCCCAGTTTTATGGTTTTCATATTACTACTGAAGGGGATACGTTTATTAGTGATAGTACACTAGTAAATTTGAATGAACCTAGCAACTATAAGGAAGCCATGGCAGGCCCAGAGTCTGCAAAATGGAAAGAGGCTATGGACAGCGAGATTCAGTCCATGTACGACAACCAAGTTTGGAATTTGGTTGATAATGTACCAGGTCGTAAGACAGTCGGGTGCAAGTGGATCTTCAAGAAGAAGACGGACATGGATGGGAAAGTGCATACTTATAAAGCGCGATTGGTTGCGAAGGGCTTTACTCAAACTCCCGGAGTTGACTATGATGAGACCTTCTCACCAGTTGCGAAGATAAAGTCTATTAGGGTAATGCTTGCCATAGCTGCGTTTCATGATTATGAAATATGGCAGATGGACGTAAAGACCGCTTTCCTTAATGGAAAGTTGGCTGAGGATGTCTACATGAATCAGCCAGAGGGTTTTGTCGATGTGAAGCATCCGAATAGAGTATGCAAGCTTGAGAGATCTATTTATGGATTGAAACAAGCATCTCGCAGATGGAATCTTTGTTTTGATGAGAAGGTTAAAGAGTTTGGCTTTCTGCGAAGCGAAGATGAATCTTGTGTGTATGTCAAAGCCAGTGGGAGTATGATAAGCTTTCTCGTATTGTATGTCGACGACATACTACTCATAGGAAACGATGTCCCAACCTTGCAGGAGGTCAAGTCCTGGCTTGGGAAATGTTTCGCTATGAAGGACCTCGGAGAAGCTGCTTATATTCTGGGAATAAGAATAGTAAGAAACAGGGAAAAGATACTGATAGGACTCAGTCAGGATACATACTTGGAAAAGGTGCTAAAGCGTTTTAGTATGGAAAATTCCAAGAAAAGGGAGTTGCCAATCCAAAGCAATACCAAGCTGAGTAAGACTCAGAGCCCGAGTACAGAGACAGAGATAGCTGATATGAGCCGAGTACCTTACGCTTCCGCAGTAGGCTCTATCATGTACACTATGACTTGTACTCGCCCTGATGTGGCCTTCGCTTTAAGCATGGTCAGCAGATATCAAGGGAATCCTGGTAGAGCACATTGGATTGCAGTTAAGAATATTCTTAAGTACCTTCGGAGGACCAAGGAATGGTTTCTAGTCCTCGGTGGGAGTGATGACTTAAGGGTACGAGGGTACAGTGATGCTAGTTTTCAGACGGATCGGGATAACTTCCGATCGCAGTCGGGCTGGGTCTTTACCCTAAATGGAGGAGCAGTGACTTGGAAAAGTTCCAAACAAGAGACCGTAGCTGATTCAACGTGCGAATCAGAGTATATTGCGGCGAGCGAAGCGTCAAAGGAGGCTATATGGTTGAAGAACTTCATTGGAGACCTTGGAGTTGTGCCATCCATAAAGGAGCCCATGGAAATTTTCTGTGATAATGAAGGAGCGGTTGCCTTAACCAAGGAACCAAGGGATCATGGCAGATCTCGACATATCGACAGGAAATACCATCTTATTAGACATCGGGTAGAAGAGGGACTCCTCGTTGTGAAGAGGGTATCGTCAGAAGATAACCCAGCAGATCCCCTTACGAAGGGACTGAGTAGGGTCAAGCATTTTCAGCACGCTAGGAGCGTAGGGCTGAAGGACGATATTAGTTCAGATTAGATAGGTAGGAAACTTGTAATAGATGATGTCATACTCAACAATTGATGATTGAATAAAAGTGTGTTATTTATAAGAAAGTTTCTATCATGTGTTGATTATTTATCTATTTTTCCGATTTTTGCATGTTTTGACTTCCTGAATAATGAGATTATTCGAACAGTCCACAATCGCTCATATGTTGGAAGTAGATATGAAGAAAGATTGTCATAAATTTGTTTGTAGATTGTCTGAAAGGTTTTAGACATAGCAAAGGTTTGCTGCAAAGTTTATGAGTGCTTATGAAATTAGTATTGAGCATTGGAACAGACCCACACTTGCTGGTATTACTTCATGAATGTCATCACAAGTGATCGCAAGATGATAATATCATATAATCTTTAAACCTAGAGATATGGTTATTGTTTGCTAGTTAATTCTACATTGATAATGCGAAAACGCATCAGTAACTTGATGTCATAAAATGCATTATTGTGTATGGTTTAACTGGTAAATGATAAAGGCATATTAGTCGACGTTTTTCTGTTCCTTTTATTCTATGAGGATAAAAGCGATATCTCGGTCACTTGATGATTTGGTTTGACTTATGTGCCGGGCCCGGTCAAGATGAAGTTGATGTGTTCAACTGAGTTCTATGTCGAACAAATCAGAGATCAAGAAATAAAAATGCTAGACAATAAGTATTGTTAGCATGATATCTAGAACAGAGGATTATACGATCCCTTATCTAAAGGACAAGTTATTGGTCAGAGTTGACAGCGGCTATTGAAAGCTACGATTGCTATCGGGTACGGAAGTAATACGTGAGATATAGTTACTAGACTTATCCAAGTGGGAGACTGTTGGATTAATGTCTAAGTCAGTAACCATATTTGGTATATACTTGACCCGAGTGTGCATGGTCCTTTTGGGTTGCCTTCACCAAAGCAACTTGACAAGGTAATTTGATATGAGAGAGGAGATATTATGATATTATAAGAATAATATATTAAAGGAGAAATCATATTTATTTGATTAGTATTAGTCATAAATTAATTAGGAATTAATTTGGTGACTAAAAGAGACAAATTAAATAAAGGGGTATAAACTGTCAATTGTGTGATAGTTGAGTTTTGGGCTAGGAAACCAAATGGACTAAGGGGGAACGAAATTATGATGAAGGATCATCATATTTTCATCCAAGGCCTCATTCCATAAGGTTTCTTGGGCTGCTTGGTGGCTAAGCTGTCCATTAGGGTTTTGACTGAAACCCTAGCACCCTATAGTATAAATACATACCCTATGCTTCAATTTAAGGCCACTTGATTCCAAGGGAACCCTAGGGCCGAAATTAGCATCATTCCCTTCTCTCTCTTAGTTGCCTTCTTGCTTCAAGGTGTTTGTGAGCCATTAGAGGCACTACAATTGTGGTGCTTGCTTTCAAGAGTTCTAGAGAGTTCAAGAGATCAAGGAAACTAGTTGTTATTGCTATATAACAACAAAGGTATGTTTTCTACACTTCTATGTAAATTTCGAAAATTATAGAAGCATGCTAGGGTTTATTTTGTGTTCATAAAGTTGTATGTCTTATGGTGGAAACATAGATCCAAAATTAGGGTTGCATGCACACATAGGATTGTTTGTATAAAATCTAACAAATATCTAACAGAGGACTGTACGATCCCTTATCTAAAGGACAAGATTGATTAGATCAGAAGTTGATAGCGTCTTTGAGAGCTACGATTGCAAACCGAATTGTACTTGTATAGTTACTAAACTTATCCAAGTGGGAGACTATTGGAATCGTATCTAAGACTGCAACTATATTAGGCAAGTATTTGACCCGGTTGTGCATGGTCCTTTTGGGTTGCCTTCACCATAGCAACTTGATGGATGATTTGTTAAGAGAGAGTAAATATTATAAGGAATAATATATGGTTATTTGATTAATATAAGTCATAGATTAATTGGAATTAATTTGGTGACTTAAAGAGATTAATTAAATAAGAGGGTATAAACTGTCAATTGTTTGATAGTTACACTTTAGACTATAAATCCTTATCCATGATAGGATGGACGATTTCTAGGGCTTGGATAAGCCAAAATCGTCCATAGGGTTATTAAGGAAAGGATATGGATCAACTTAAAGTCTAAGTTATCCAATTAGGGTTAAAGCTGTAATCCTTAGGGAGTCTACAAGTATAAATAGACCCTAGGGGTGAGGGAATTCGACACACCATCTAAAGTAGAGACACTCTGGCCGAATTCCTCCCCTCTCCTCTCTCCTAAATCATCTTGCTTGCTATTGGTGTTTGTAAGCCATTAGAGGAGTGACATTTGTGACTCTAGAAGCTCCAAGACAACAAGATCAACAAGGAACTCAAAGGTATGATTCTAGATCTGTTTCAATGTTGTTATTTAACCTAATTAGCCATTAGAAGTCTTGGATTCAAAGCATGTTTAATTAGAAAGCCTAGATCCGAGCATTAGGGTTTTGCATGCGCACATAGGAAAGTTCTTATGGCTAAAACCCATCAGCCTTATCTAATGGACAAGTCATTGACTAGCTCAGAGTTCGACAGCGGCTTTAAGAGCTACGATTGCTAGTCGGGTTTTGGAGTCATATGCAATAATAGTTTTAGAATTATCCAAGTGGGAGACTGTTGGATTAGTGTCTAAGTCCATAACTATAATTGGTATGTACTTGACCCAATTTGGCATGGTCCATTTGGGTTTCATGGCATCGGAATAATTGGATCGACAAAATGAGAAGAAAGGATACTAGTTATTTATATTAATATATTATAAGTTCTAATATATTAATATGAAATCATATTATTTAATTAGTATTGATCAAGAATTAATTTAGTGATAAAAAAAAGGAACTAATTAAATATGGACTCATATATATATATATATATATATATATATATATGTGTGTGTGTGTGTGTGTGTGTGTGTGTGCGTGTGTGTGTGTGTGTGGTGGGCCAAGTTCATTTAGGTTGGGCTAAGATTTCATGGATAGTTCATGGAGTGTTTAACCCATCGATCCTATGGAAATTAAAGGTTATGGGTATTAGGGTTTACAAGAATGTAACCCTAATCCTCCACACTATATAAATAAGTATTTGGTTCATGAAATGGGTACTTATGTGTAAGAAAACTAGAGTGGTTCAATTTCAAGTGTGAACCTAAGTATCCTTATTCTTAAGTTATTCCAATTTGGTTTTGATGTTGTGTGGTTCCATTTCAGGTTCAACACTTGGGTAACTAAGCTCTTAAAGGTTCAAGACTTCAAGCTCCATCAAAAGGTATGTCATCTAACTAGGCATTGTAGTATAGTTGCTTCATATTATGCTAATCAGGATTAAAACCTTGGAATATCAAATATTAGCATGTATAATAGAGAAAACATAGATCCAAGGTTTATAGGGTTGCATGTACACCATAGGAGTGTTAGAATCCTCAACACCCATCAGGAAGCACTCTGCATCCTTCGGATTTGTCGAGGGATTAGCATAACCAAATTTGGTCCCACTGAAAGAGGATCCATCAAGATACTTTCCCTTGCGGGTCTTAGAATGAGCTTTATTCTTCTTCCCTTTCCAATATCCTATTGCCAGAACAGGGGCAGTAAAGGTTGTAGGAGTAGATACAGCCGACTTTCCTTTCAAGTTGCTTTCCACAGTTCTTAGAAGGACTTGAAGTTTGCTAAGAGTGACCTAATCCTTGTTTATACGATAGGTCATACGAAACTGATCATAACAAGAAGGTCACTAGTGTACAATTATGTATATGGCCAACTCTTCATCAAAATTGACATTCAATTTTAGTAAGCGATCTACATATCCCTATATCTTCTATAAATGGGCCGTGATGGACTCTCCATCCTTCATTTTGGTTGTGATCATGGAAGCAACGATCTCATACCTTTCCTGTTGAGGACTTTGATGGTATCTTTTTGTCAAATCTTGATACATTTCAAAAGGATAGTAGTCCTCATTGGACTTTTGCAGCTCCTTGGTCATGGTAGCAATCCTTAGACACGACACCTTTATCGTATCCCTCTCATGATTAGTGTGTTTAGCGATCTGTTCAGGAGTAGCAGTGGTTACATCAATCTCCTTAAGCTCTTTATCTAGGATATATTCTTTTTCCTCATATCGAATAGCCATTAGGATGTTTCGAGTCCAATCATTGAAGTTTGAACCATCAAAAATTACCCTCCCACATAGGTTCATGAGGGAGAAAGAGCCTGAAGGGATTGGGTTTGAGGCAATGTTTGGGAAAGACATCTAAAAAAGAAGAAGAACAAAGTTTAGATTAAATGAGCATCCGTAATATAACACCCAAATGAAATATTAAGGCTAGGACCCAATATTTTATTCCACGATTGCAAAGATGGATGCCGTAATCAAATTGTAAAATATTTGAAAGTAGGTAAATCACGATTTGCCAATTTCCACCATGAAAAACAAAATAGATTATTAAGATTCAATTGGATTGAAATTGCTAGACCTTTTGAGAATCATTGAACTTTCAATGGCATAACACTTAGGTATATGGTACTTAATTGTTAATATAATATTTGTAAATGGCTTGCAGATATTTACTGAAGAGTAACCAACTGAGCACAACCAAGTTGGAACTATACTCTCAGAGCTTAATTCATTATCTATGCTTAGAACATAAAGTACTTTTAACGTAAAACATTATTTGTTTTGGAACAATGTATCTTTTAATCTAGCATGTCTAAATTTATGTCTCAGATATTTTATCCAAATGTTTGATAATTTACTTAATCGTTTTTCATAACATAATATTCATATTCTGAAATGATTAACTTCTATTTATGAGACTAGATCTCTTTATTATATAAATGGAATTCACATATTCCAACGTCAATAAAATTATCTTTGAAGGCAATTAATGTGGTTTGTTTTACATATATATATATATATATATATATATATATATATATATATATATATATATATATATATAAGATTTCTAATGATATTTTCACTAATTAGTAGAGAAAATAAATTATTAAGGAACTATAAACTTTGGTGTATGACTTACTTTCTAATGAATGTCTGAGATTAAGCACAAGATAAAAACCAGTAACACCATCTAAAGCCTTAGTGATGATAAAGGATGAGTTGAATCTTACTTGATATGATTTACTTTCTAATTGGTAGATATATCCTCCTTTAATCTTTTTGGGATAATACTTCAATCACTATTAATTGTATCTTGAATACAAACACCAATTAATAAGTAGATTAAACACTTTATAAGATTTAGTATGGAAAGGCTCCATCCTCATCTTACATAATGTTCTATGGATTTAAAGCATATTTTGGACTAAAGCTTCTAAACCCAAAATCTACTAAATACATATTTGTATATAATACACTAAATATGGCTTAGACTATAATATGAAAACCTACCAAGAATAACTTCTCTTATTCTTGTGAAAGCTAGGTTATTAGAAAGGAAGCTTCAAATGACAAAATGAGTGGGAGATACATGGAACTTGAAGCAACTCAAGAGCCATAACCTTATGTAGTAATAGCTGGAACTAGTTTTAACAAGGATTGTTAAACTTGAATAATAGCTATTCACAAACACAAATTGTTCACATTAGTGGTAAAAATCATCTATGACTTGAGAAATGCGGAATCTCTCATTGATGAGCTTTTATTGATGGTTTCTGGAAAATGCATCAAATACCAAGTTGCTATGTCAGATCTTGAATTTGATAAATAACTTAGAGTCATGAACATGAGATGTCATCCATGTATGAGAATCAAGTATAGGCTTGATTAAACTTTATCCCTATAGCAAGGCTAGAAGGAGAAAATTATTCTTCTAGAAAGAATAAATTACATGGTTAACCATACATATTTAAAGCAAGACTTATAGTAAAAGGATATTCTCATATTCATGTCATTGACTGTGGTCCTCATCATACTCATGACATTGACTGTGATGAAATCTTTTTCACAAGTAGCTATGACTAGATCAACAAAGATATTATTTACTATAAATTCATATTCTTAATATGATATATAACAAATAGATTTCAAGAAAGACCATTTTTCTTAATAGACATCTACTTGAAGATATATGTATAGATCAGTGTGGATGTTTTCTTAATCTATGTTATCCTAAACAAAATGTGTAGAGGTTGCGATCCACTTGTGGATATAAAGGTAACATCTCAATGTTGCAATGATCATTTTAATGTAAAACCACAAGGTATGTGTTTTATATCAAAATGAATGGAACATGTGTGTTTACTAAGAACTAGTAGGAGTATAGTGACATTCCTACTCTTGTATGAATGAGACATACTTCATCATTTGAAATCAGATTCTGACTAAGCAAGTTCATTTTCACCTTGACTCGAAAAGTGTTTCTAAAATGAAAATTTAGGAAGGAGAAGATACATTCTTGGAATGTAAAATCTATAAGGGATGGATAAAATGATTGTTAAAAGTTTCATTCCCTTATACATATATTGGCAATATCTTGAAAGCGATCAAGACACAAGATTCTTTTGGAGAATTTTTATCATTATCATATGGCATCATTTAGAGCTTGACTCAAAAGTACATAGCTCATAGGCTTGAACTGGATGAAATGATTTATATATTCTATTTGCCTAGCAAATGAATTCATCATTTATGTCATACCATGCAAAGGATATGGTATTTGATCATGCTGTAAGCATGTCATAGGATACTAATTAAATACATGGTTAGGTCACTGGATAACTAAGAGATAATTCTAAGAGTACTTTCGAAGAACTAAGAGAAAGTATAGGAGACAATCAGTTTAAAAAGGATCTTAATGGAAAGAGCTACACAAGATGTTAATTTCTAAAAAGATATAAATAATTATGAATTATAATTGGATTTGACTTCATTATGGAATGAAGAGTAAGTCTTGTTAGAATGAGGTCCAAGCAAAACATAATGTGTAACAGCCCAGAATTTTCAGGTATTTATTTTGGACTTAATTATGGAAATTGTGAGTGGACTCGGCGAGTTGGAGCCCAGACTCGCCGAGTAGGATCACGGATTTGGGCGCGGGTTCGCGTCCGGACTCGACGAGTCCAAGAGTAGACTCGGCGTGTCCACACTGTGTGGTGAAACCCAAAATTTCGGGGTTTGCGGCCTATTTAAAGGGCCTTATGGCCGTCATTTGTGCTCACCCAACCCTTAGAGAGAAACCCTTGAGAACTGGAACGTTTTGAGAGAGAAAGGGAGCCTTATTGACCTTGTGTGTGTGATCTAGCAAAAAAGGAGAAGGATCTAAGCAAGAGAAAGCAAAGGAGGATGTTATTCAGTGGATTTGAAGCTTAGAGCATCGATCTAGAGGTATGAATTCGACCCATTTTCTGATTTGTGGAGTATAGGGAGATCTAGGGTTTCTTATGAACATTTATGGAATGGTTTGATGCCAAATAGTCCCCTTCTTGTGTTGAGACTCTGGATCTGGACCCATAGAGGTCCAGAGTGCCTCCCTCTTCCAGCTTTATGTATAGCAATGGAGTTTATGGCCTTGAGATATTGAAATTGAGACAAAAACATCATTTAGGGTCATAAAGAGATTGTATGTGCATCAAGATAGTGACTTTACATGCTAAATAAGCTTGGAGGGACTGGATCTATGGGTTAATGGACTGGATCTGACCTCATGATCAAGTTTTAGTCATTGCATGGCACGGACTCGCCGAGTCCAAAGAACAGACTCGGCGAGTAGTATGAATGTTGCCCGATCATACAACGTGTGGTCTTGCTGAGTTGGGAAGGGTTGACTCGGTGAGTCAGGGGGGAAATCAGAGTGGACAGGTGGACTGAGTCAAGTTGGACTCGCCGAGTTGTTCTTGAGACTCGGCGAGTTGAGTCGTGGTGGCCCCACAACTCATGCCAGGAGGGACTCGTCGTGTTAGGGGAGTACTCGACGTGTCAAGGGAGGATTTCAGGGAAATTAGTGTATACGCTCAGACTCGCCGAGTCGCTATATGTACTCACCGAGTTCGGTCAAAGTTGACCGTTGACCGTTGACCAGGGTTGACTTTTGTTGACTTATTAAGGAGTAGCCAACCTTAGTTGGGAAGGTGTTAATTAGAGATGTATTGTGATTTAGGAGGACTATAGCTCGGGAGATCGAGCGCTAGTGATTTCAGGACTTACGACTTATCGAGATACGCAAGGTGAGTCTTCTCACTATACTTTCCCTTGAGTAGGTATCCAGAGTTATGTGATAGAGTATTTGTATGCTATGTATGTTATGTGTTGTACTGCATTATTTCTATGTGATTTATGTTGTGCATGTCTACAGAGTTAGAACCTGAGGGTTCACAGAGTTTGGGTGCATGGACCCACAGAGTTATAGCCTCGAGTGGCTAATATGTGTTATATGTGGTATTTTGGGGAACTCACTAAGCTTTCTGCTTACAGTGTTTAATGCTATTTTTTCAGGTACTAGTGACGACTCCGAGAAGGCGCCGGCTTGATCTGTACACACACACGGAGTTTATACATTTGTGATCTTGGGATTTTGTATTTACTTGAATTGGATAATTAATATGGTTGTTTTGTGAATATTAAATGAATTATGTTTTACAAAAATTTGAAAAATTTTGTTTGCAATTCATGGTGTTACAATTGGTATCAGAGCCTTGGTTTGAGGGATTCGGGTACACCTTCGGGAGTATTTGAACTCAAACTGAGGATTTGGAAAAATATTTTTAAAAAAAAATTTAACTTTTCTAAGAGTAAAAGATTTTCTTGAAAAATTCAAGGAAGAAACGTGTGTACGATCAGTCAGCACCCGAACGGTGATTTCGCAAAATACCCTTATATTATATGTTATGATGTAATCTCTTGTTAGAGTAGGCTATGTATTCTTATTAGGACTAGAGTGCCCTGATTTGTGATGCCTTAGCCTAGGGAGATGTGAGCTGCTATGAGATGCTTGAGAGCGAATAGGTAGCAGTGAGGAGCTTATGAGAGATCTGTTAGGGAGTGATAGAGTACTTGGAATTTGGGATCCGTACTACTGAGATGGTGTAGATAGTAGTATTGGGCCCGTACTACTGAAAGCACCGGGGCGGTGCACGGCCCAAATAAGAATCTTTGGAATACCATGAATCAAGGAGGGATGGATTGTCGAGTGTGAGTATGCTCGAGCGGATTCTAATTTATCGTATGTTGTATTTCAGAGGTTGATCATGGTGAGGACACGTCATATGTCGGAGGGTGTCAGGGCTAGTGATGAGGAGATCTGGCAGATCATTCATGAGGAGGTGGCTGCGGTCATCAGAGCAGAGATACCAGAGATGTTCGGATCTATTAAGACCGCGCTGATCAAGACTTTCGACGAGCGTTATGCCGCTCTTTCTGAGGCTGCAGTTGCGGCAGCCACTGCAGCTGTTGCTGCTGCTAGGCTACAGGGTGGTGACGCGTTGCTGTTCCCGGAGTTCATCAACACGAAACCACCGGAGTTCGATGGGACCCAGGACCCGGTGGTGGCCATGAGATGGATTTCTGACATAGAGGGGTGTTTCTTCACTTGCTCATCCCCTGAGCATCTGAGAGTACGGTTCGCGCTGAACCAGCTTCGCATGGGAGCGAAAGACTGGTGGAAGTTTGTCACAGCACATTTTTCGCCTGCTGAACTTGCGGCAGTGACGTGGGAGAGGTTCACTGCCATGTTCCGAGATGAGTATGTTTCCCAGGTGGAGCGGGAGCGGTTGGCCCAGGAGTTTCTGACCCTCAAGCAGGATACTGAGCCTGTTACAGTGATCACCAGGATGTTTCACGAGAGGGCGATGTTTTGCCCTGAGCACGTGTCCACTGAGCAGGCACGTATGAGTCGATATTTGAGTATTTTGAGACGAGACATTCGGGAGTTCGTGGTGAACTCCTCATACCGGACATTTTCCGAGCTTCAGGCAAGTGCCCGGAAGAGGGAGATTGAGCTAGAGACCCAGGCTAGGGAGGAGGCTGAGTCTCAGGGGAGGGATCGGCGACCGGTACATTTCCAGCCAGCAGCCAAGCGGGCCAAGCCCGCTGATCCCAAATCAGGGAGCCAGAAGGGCCGCACTTGTGGGAAGTGCGGCAAGGGTCATGACGGAGTGTGTAGAGCGGGATCTTGCTACAAATGTGGCAAGGAGGGGCATATGGCCAAGGACTGACCCAAGGGGTTTGCAGTATGTTTTCACTGCAACCAGACCGGACACCAGAAGCGGAGTGTCCGCAGTTGCGGGGATCGGCTCAGGGAGCACCTCTGGGATTTGCCCCTGCCGCCATCAGAGCTACCGGGAGTGGGCCAGTGAAGGCCGAGGCGCCGAGGGCACGAGGGAGAGCATTTCAGTTGACTGCGGAGGAGGTCCGTGCAGCGCCCGATGTCGTGGCTGGTATGTATTCTTTCGTGTATTTATCATAATGTTGAAATATTATGCTTATATTATGTTATGCGTAGGTACTTTTCTTGTGAATTCTATACCTGCCTTAGTATTATTTGACTCGGGTGCGAGTCGGTCCTTTGTATCTTTGGCCTTTAGTCAGCACATCAGTATTAGTCGCAAGGCGCTGAGTCGGCCTCTAAGAGTTTCCATAGCTGACGAGAAGGCGATATATGCCACGGAGGTGATCTGTGGGTGTGTACTCGAGATTTTTGGTGTTGAGTTCCCGATTGATTTGGTTCCTATTTCCATGGGGGATGTTTGTGTCATCGTGGGCATGGACTGGTTGAGCAAGTTCGGTACGGTTATCGATTGTGAGTAACAGCTAGTGACCATACGAGACCCTAGTGGGGGAGTTCTTAGAGTGTACGGCGAGGGTACCCGTTCTGGATCAGCATTTTGTTCGGCCGCTAGGGTGAGGCAGTGTTTACAGCAGGGCTGTAAGGGTTTTGTGGCGTACGTGTCAGATACGCGGGTTGATTACGGGAGGCCGAGGTCGGTGGAGGAGGTTCCTATTGCGCGTGAGTTTCTAGATGTTTTTCCGGAGGAGTTGCCGGGGGTGCCTCCCGTGAGGCAAGTAGACTTCAGTATTGATTTGGTCCCGGGGGCCGCGCCTATTGCTAAGGTGCCTTATCGTCTTGCACCTCCTAAGATGCAAGAGATATCCACGCAGCTTCAGGAGCTGCTGGGGAAAGGGTTTATTCGGCCGAGTAGCTCGTCGTGGGGAGCGCTCATTCTGTTTGTAAAGAAGAAGGACAGTTCACATCGGATGTGTATTGATTACCGAGAATTGAACAAGCTGACAGTCAAGAACCGTTACCCGTTGCCGAGGATCGACGATTTGTTCGACCAGTTGCAAGGAGCATCTTGGTTCTCCAAGATCGATTTGAGGTCTGGATACCATCAGGTGAGGGTACGAGATGAGGACGTCCAGAAGACAACATTTAGGACGCGTTATGGACATTATGAGTTTGTAGTGATGCCTTTCGGGCTCACCAATGCCCCGGCAGTGTTCATGGATCTCATGAACCGGGTATGCAGGCCGATGTTGGATCGGTCGGTGATCGTATTTATTGATGACATTCTGGTATATTCGAGATCTAGGGAGCAGCACGAGGAGCATTTGAGGGAGATTCTCAGAGTTCTGAGATCGGAGAGGCTTTATGCCAAATTCTCCAAGTGCGATTTCTGGTTGCGAGAAGTCCAGTTCCTTGGACATCTTGTCAACCAGGATGGAATATTGGTCGATCCGGCCAAAGTGGAGGCGGTGATGAGTTGGGAGGTGCCGAGGTCACCCTCCGAGATCAGGAGTTTTCTAGGGTTGGCCGGTTATTATCGGAGATTTATCAGGGATTTTTCTAAGATCGCAGTGCCACTTACTAGGTTGACCCGGAAGGGTGTTGCTTTTTCATGGGGCCCCGAGCAGCAGGCCTCCTTTGAGACGCTTCGCCAAAGGTTATGCGAGGCCCCGGTGTTAGCCCTCCCGGAGGGAATGGAGGATTTTGTCGTATACTACGATGCATCGATTTTGGGATTGGGAGCGGTATTGATGCAGAGAGGGCATGTGATAGCGTATGCGTCGAGATAGTTGAAGCCTCATGAGTCGAGGTATCCCACCCATGACCTAGAGTTGGGGGCAGTGGTGTTTGCCCTCAAGATTTGGCGCCATTATTTGTATGGGGTTCGGTGTACGATTTACACGGACCATAAGAGTCTGAAGTATTTGATGGATCAGCCCAACCTGAATATGCGACAGAGGAGGTGGTTGGATGTGGTTAAGGATTATGATTGCGAGATCTTGTATCATCCGGGCAAGGCTAATGTAGTAGTCGACGCCCTGAGTCTTCGGGCGGAGAGTGCCCCGTTGAAAGGTGTATGTTTACGGTTGACTGTGATGACTCTGGTGTTGGACACCATTCGAGGAGCACAGGCTGAGGCAACGAGGTCGGAAAACCAGAAGAGATAGCGAGTTGTTGGTTTGATATCGGAATTTGTTACCGATGATCGGGGACTTATGACTTTCCAGGGACGTATTTGGGTACCATTCGTGGGAGGTGCACGTGCCATTTTGATGGAGGAGGCTCATCGGTCGAAGTTCTCGATCCATCCCGGGGCCACTAAGATGTATCTAGATTTGAGGAAAGAGTATTGGTGGCCCTGTATGAAGAGAGATGTTGCGTGGTTCGTTGAGAGGTGCTTAACGTGCCGTAAGGTTAAGGTCGAACATCAGAGACCGCATGGTAAGTTGCAGCCGTTGGAGATTCCCGAATGGAAGTGGGAACAGATCACCATGGATTTCATCACCAAATTGCCAAGGACTGTTTGAGGAGTTGATGCAATTTGGGTGATTGTAGATAGGTTGACGAAGAGTGCTCACTTTCTTTCCATCAGTGAGAGTTCGTCTGCGGAGAAGTTAGCAGAGATATATGTGAGGGAAGTGGTGTCTCGGCATGGGGTGCCGATCTCGATTGTCTCCGACCGTGACGTGCGTTTCACTTCCAGGTTCTGGAAGAAGTTCCATGAGGAGTTGGGTACTAGGTTGCATTTTAGTACCGCATATCACCCCCAGACCGACGGACAGAGTGAGCGGACGATTCAGACCCTCGAGGACATGCTCCGAGCATGTGTATTGGATTTCGGGGGAAGTTGGGATACGTATTTGCCTTTGGCCAAGTTTTCTTACAACAACAGCCATCATTCGAGCATTGGTATGCCGCCCTTTGAGCTGTTGTACCGGAGGAAGTGTCGAACCCCCATTTGCTGGGGAGAAGTCGGGCAGCGTGTTATGGGCAACACGGAGATAGTACTTCAGACGACAGAACAGATCTAGCAGGTCAGACAGAGGATACTGACTGCACAAAGTCGGCAAAAGAGTTACGCGGACAGACGTTGGTCCGAGCTTGAGTTCCAGGTCAGTAATTTTGTGCTCCTGAAGGTCTCTCCTTGGAAAGGAGTGATCCGATTCAGGAAGAGGGGCAAATTGGGGCCCCGATATATCGGACCATTTCGGGTAATCGCGAGGGTAGGTAGGGTAGCCTATCGCTTGGATTTTCCGACAGAATTGGGGCAGATTCACGACACTTTCCATGTGTCGCAATTGCGGAAGTGTATAGCCGATGAGTCAGCAGTGGTTCCATTAGACGATATTCAGGTGGATGCGAGCCTGAATTATGCTGAGAGACCAGTGGCCATCAGGGATCGAAAAATCAAGGTTCTGAGGAACAGGGAGGTACCTTTGGTCTTGGTTCAGTGGTAGCATCGGAAGGGGTCCGAGATGACGTGGGAACCGGAGCATGAGATGCGAGAGCAGCATCCAGAGTTATTTGCAGAGTGAGACTTCGAGGGCGAAGTCTAGTTCTAGTGGGGGAGAATTGTAACAGCCCGGAATTTTCAGGTATTTATTTTGGACTTAATTATGGAAATTGTGAGTGGACTCTGCGAGTTGGAGCCCAGACTCGCCGAGTAGGATCACGGATTTGGGTGCGGGTTCGCGTCCGGACTCGACGAGTCAAAGAGTGGACTCGGCGAGTCCACGTTGTGTGGTGAAACCCTAAATTTCGGGGTTTGCGGCCTATTTAAAGGGCCTTATGGCCGTCATTTGTGCTCACCCAACCCTTAGAGAGAAACCCTTGAGAGCTGGAACGTTTTGAGAGAGAAAGGGAGCCTTATTGACCTTGTGTGTGTGATCTAGCAAAGAAGGAGAAGGATCTAAGCAAGAGGAAACAAAGGAGGATGCTATTCAGTGGATTTGAAGCTTAGAGCATCGATCTAGAGGTATGAATTCGACCCATTTTCTGATTTGTGGAGTATAGGGAGATCTAGGGTTTCTTATGAACATTTATGGAATGGTTTGATGCCAAATAGTCCCCTTCTTGTGTTGAGACTCTGGATCTGGACCCATAGAGGTCCAGAGTGCCTCCCTCTTCCAGCTTTATGTATAGCAATGGAGTTTATGGCCTTGAGATATTCAAATTGAGACAAAAACATCATTTAGGGTCATAAAGAGATTGTATGTGCATCAAGATAGTGACTTTACATGCTAAATAAGCTTGGAGGGACTGGATCTATGGGTTAATGGACTGGATCTGACCTCATGATCAAGTTTTAGTCATTGCATGGCACGGACTCGCCGAGTCCAAAGAACAGACTCGGCGAGTAGTATGAATGTTGCCCGATCATACAACGTGTGGTCTTGCTGAGTTGGGAAGGGTTGACTCAGTGAGTCAGGGGGGAAATCAGAGTGGACAGGTGGACTGAGTCAAGTTGGACTCGCCGAGTTGTTCTTGAGACTCGGCGAGTTGAGTCGTGGTGGCCCCACAACTCATGCCAGGAGGTACTCGTCGTGTTAGGGGAGTACTCGACGTGTCAAGGGAGGATTTCAGGGAAATTAGTGTATACGCTCAGACTCGCCGAGTCGCTATATGTACTCATCGAGTTCGGTCAAAGTTGACCGTTGACCGTTGACCAGGGTTGACTTTTGTTGACTTATTAAGGAGTAGCCAACCTTAGTTGGGAAGGTGTTAATTAGAGATGTATTGTGATTTAGGAGGACTATAGCTCGGGAGATCAAGCGCTAGTGATTTTAGGACTTACGACTTATCGAGATACACGAGGTGAGTCTTCTCACTATACTTTACCTTGAGTAGGTAACCAGAGTTATGTGATAGAGTATTTGTATGCTATGTATGTTATGTGTTGTACTGCATTATTTCTATGTTGATTTATGTTGTGCATGTCTACAGACTTAGAACCTGAGGGTTCACAGAGTTTGGGTGCACGGACCCACAGAGTTATAGCCTCGAGTGGCTAATATGTGTTATATGTGGTATTTTGGGGAACTCACTAAGCTTTCTGCTTACAGTGTTTGATGTTATTGTTTCAGGTACTAGTGACGACCACGGGAAGGCGCCGGCTTGATCTGTACACACACACGGAGTTTATACATTTGTGATCTTGGGATTTTGTATTTACTTGAATTGGATAATTAATATGGTTGTTTTATGAATATTAAATTAATTATGTTTTACGAAAATTTGAAAATTTTTGTTTGAAATTCACGGTGTTACATAATGACACAATTTACTACAAAATAAGAATACACTACTTTAGAAATTGAATTCAAATATAATTGGATGAATGGGATCATTGAAAAACTATGTTGATTTCTGTCATTCAAGGATCACATAGAAATCTTTGTGACTTCGAGAGTATACTTAATCAAGCTAAGAGACTCTATGTCACGAAAGAACAACAATCATATTCTCCAAAAAAAAATAACTATACTTAGAGAAAAGTTAAGTATGGAGATTATAGTATTCACAGAATTCACACAAATTAAATTTTTTCAGATCCATTGATAAAGTCATTCTTTTGAGCTAAGTATGAATGGTCACACTTCAGCTATAAGACTTAATTATTCTAGAAATGGGTTCTTAATTTGGATTTAGTATTTGGATATTGGAACATTATAACAACAACTATTAGATAATATTATGATATATTAGGATATAGTCATCAAATTAATACTTATTGTGTTCTTTATTAACATGTTTAATGTTATTAATCTAAAGGTTCAGTCGTTATAATGGTGGGAGCAATTATAAATTAATACTAATATGAATTGGATTGGTTGACTCTCACTAGATGAAAGTAGGCAAGTGGTTGTAACCAAGTTTCAATGGCACTTGTCAGAGAACCAGTATTGAACTGACCCGCATCAAGATCATCTCATGGATCGCTATCATGAATGATACTTGATTAAAAGGTACTATCTTTGTATCCTTAACACCTGAGATCCATAGTGGGACTTAAGTGTAGGGAGTACTATGCTTTGATATGGTCAAATGTTGTTCCTTAACCGGGTAGTTATAAAAGTCATTTTCAAGTAAGGTGTGAACTATGCAATAGGCTTATGTAGATAAGATGGGATTTGTTCTTCTTATGTGTTGAGAGTTAGAAATCTAAAGGGCCTTACCAAAAATTGAACAACTAATGAGTTTAATCGTGATACGTATCTCATGTTCAACATGATGTTTGTAGCAAAGGGATAAGTGATAAACTTACCTTATACACCAATTGTAGCCTTGGGCTATTGGATATTAGGCATTGATAGAATGGCACAAAGTTGAATGTTGATGGGGGAATGGAAATGTTTTTAGACGTTGACCACTGTCTATATCAATCTAATATGAATCTTGTGCAAGTGGAAGATTGAAAGATCTAGTATGCTCAAGAATCATATTAAAGTGATATTTCTAATTAACATATGATACTAATGGATCACACTAACAACAAATTGATATAATTGATTATTTATTAGAAATTGATTTCAATAAATATTCAATAAACTCTTATAATTAAATTGAAAATTATTTATTTCTAGGAAATACTAATTTTCATTAGCACGTAACATTATATATAATTCATATGGTATGAAATAATAAGTCATGCACAACATTTTGGGCTAGAAAAATTCTTTTGTCTTTTATCAAAAAGTTAGAGTTTATATTTTATAAACTTGGTTTATAAAATATAAAGCTTTTGTCTTCTTCCTTTAATTATTTTTATAAAATAAGAGTCAAAAGACAAGAGTATGGCTTTCATGTTAATTTATTCAAAAGTAATAGGTATGGGAGAAAGCATGGGGGGATAAGCTTGTCTAAAGGGATTAATGGTTAAGGATCTTTAGATTAAGTCTTCACTTTAACTATCTTAGAGGCTTTCATGTTGTATGTCCCTTTTTACATGCAAATTTCAAAATTCCTAAGTTCTCCCTCATTCTCTCTTGTTTTGTTAAGAACACTTGAAGATTACTTTATACTCTCATGAAGTTCATACTTTGGTTATAAACTTCAAACTTAAGAGTGTAAGAGTTTATGGACAAGCATCTACATCAAGTTGGCTTCATGTTGGTGTCTCAAAGGTTCCACATTCTTCATCAACTTCCAAGCCTCCTAAGAGGACCTAAAGAACAACAAAGGTTGTTATTTCTTCATCCTTTATTTGTTTGGTGATTAAATCTTTCTATAACTTGCAAGAAGATCCACAGTGGGTATAAAATGTTTATGTTATTTCAAAAATCATAAGTCTTCCATTTTCCATGATATTAATTTGTGAAACTATTTTTAAACTAAAACCCAACAGGTTTTCCTTGTTGGTACTTGAGCGTCAAAGATTCGGGTTTTGTTCTTGCATAAATATGTTCAGAAATCAACTAGATGTATGTGTGTATTCATGTTTTGGTTTTGTTCTTGCAACAGGTTTTGGAGATGGAGAACAATTTTTATAGATGAACAACATATGTCACAACTTAGAGATGATGAATATGTGTGCAAAATCGATTCTTTTTCAGGGTTTTCAGGAACTTCTTTTTGAAAAACCGATTCACTCTCATGTTGAAGCTAGATATGAAAAACTTTAATTCAGGTTCATTTTTGGGTTGAATATCAATTCAAATTCAATTATTAGTTTTTTTTCACGAACTCCTACTTGCTTTACTAGGAGAGAGAGAGAGAGAGAGAGAGAGAGAGAGAGAGAGAGAGAGAGAGATAGAGAGAGAGAGAGTGTGTGTGTGTGTGTGTGTGTGAGAGAGAGAGAGAGAGAGTTTGTGTGTGTACCGATGGGATGGTGAGGATTGGCCCAATTATTTTATTTTTATTTTAAACTAATATAGTATTTAAATAAATATGAAAAAATGAAAAAAAAAATAATAATTAAAATGGGAAAAAATAGTTTTAACTGTTTCTAGACCAAAACCATAAAAAATTCTTGATCTTGAACCAAGTTAAAAAAATTTGGACCATATCTAGGCATTGAAATTTCACCCGACTACTAGGGAACCCGGTTAACCCACCCCAGTGGATGGGGATTCCCTGCGAAAACGGGTACCAGGTATCGGGCTGGGGATCCCCATTATGCTAAAACTGCGGATGGGGCTGGGGACGGGTATACCAATCCCCAACCCGCCCACCCCCTCTTTGATGACATTATATATATATATATATATATATATATATATATATATAGCTAGGTTATAATGTGGATGAACAACTATTGTACGGACGTGTGAACAATGCTATTCGATGAGAATTACTAAGAGAATATGTTATTTAGTAATGTAAATGCGTTCAACCTCACACAACTATTGTCATTTTCATGCATTCTCACTAATTCTTATCATTTTTGTTCTCACGCATCATTTTTCACTCATTTTCATTTTTACAGAATACGAATTAATAAACATTCTGACAAAATGAGAATAATAATAAAAAAGTATATAATAACCTCATAGACATTTTAACTAGTGAAACTATGTGATAATGACAATAGTTATGTAAGATTGAATGTATTCACATTATCAAACAACATCTTTTCTTTTTCATTCTCGCATAATAGCACTGTCCACACATCCGCACAATAGATGTCAATCCACATTTGAACTTAGTTCTCTCTCTCTCTCTCTCTCTCTCTCTGTGTGTGTGTGTGTGTGTGTGTGTGTGTGTGTATATATATATATATATATATAGTATGTTGATAATTTATTATATTTGAAAGCTTACATGGTGATGAATCTAACAAATGCAACGATACATCTCTCAAGAGATGTTGAATTCTTTGAGGATATATTCCCTTTGCATTCCATCATCCAACATTCATTTGATTCTTCACCAACTTCATTTTACCCACAAATTCCAAAGATACCCCTATTCAATTCTCTACTCCAACAGCACATATCACAAGTCCCATTGATAACCAAACTGAGGTCAACAATGTACCTTTAAGACGGGCGTCTCGTACCATTCAACAACCTTCTCATTTAAGAGATTATGTATGTAATAATACATTTTCAGAATCTTATTCTCATTCTTGCCATCATGCTATCACCAATTATTGTATTCATGATTCTTATGATCAAAACATGGCTACTGTTCCTACCAGCTATGCATTCAATGACATCCTGAGTGGGAACAAACTATGGCTAATGATTTAAAAGCCTTGGAAGAAAATCAAACACGGGATGTGGTAAAATCACCCAAAGTCAATAAACCAATATCATGTAGGTGGGTATATAAAGCTAAATATAAATATGATGGAACTCTTGAAAGGCACTAAACACGTTTGGTGGCAAAGGGCTTTACACAAAAAGAAAGGATAGACTTTCACGAAACTTTTTCTCCTGTTGTGAAATTCAATACAATCCGTTGCATTGTTGATCTTGCAGTTAAAAGGAATTGGCTAAGACATCAAATTGATGTTAATAATGCGTTCTTACATGGGGATTTGCACAAAGAAGTATACATGAAACCTCCTCCTAGATTTGAAATTTCATCACAATCATTAGTATGCAAACTCAAGAAGTTTTTATACGGTTTAAAACAAGCTTCAAGGCAATGGTACTCAAAGCTCTCTACTGCATTAAGGTCTAAAGGATATTCTCTTTCTCAAAATGATCATTTTGTATTTCTCAAGAGGACTAATGCATCCTTGAGTATTGTTGTTGTTTACATGGATGACATATTGGTTACAGGAAATGATTTATCAATAGGTTAAAAGCTTTTCTTCATAACCCGTTTCAAATCAAAGACTTGGGATTTCTTAATTTCTTTCTTGGATTAGAATTTCACTGTAGATAAGATGATTATACATCAACAAAAATTCATGAATGAACTATCGAGTCTTTATTCAACAGACTCCAAAAGGTCTATAAAAACACCATTACCTTCAAACTCTCGGTTGATGCACCTTAGGTAAAATCCTTTAAATGATCCAGCATCTTACAGACAACTGATTGGCAAATTAAATTTTTTATTACACACGTCCTGATTTGTCTTATGCTATTCAACATTTAAGTCAATTCAATCAGAATCCTTGTCAAGAGCATTATGAAGCTGCCATTCAATTCATGTATAACAATATCTCAGAAGTACTCCCACAAAATGATTATTTTTCAACAAAAACGAGTCCTTCCAGATTGAAGCCTTTTGTGACTCCGATTGGGCTGCTTGTCCACAGAAGCTGCCTGTAAGTGGCTTTTTTATACTCTTTGGAGGTACCCCAATCTCATGGCAATCAAAAAACGCAGACAACTGTCTCTTTGGTATCCATAGAAGCTGAATACTAGATTACTTGATGAGTTACAAGTTCTTAACATCACTCCAATACCAGATTGAAGCCGTTTTTGACTCTGATTTTCCTTAGTTTAGCCACATAATTCTATTCCTATTCCAATGCAGTGCAATATGCATACATATACCTAGTTTGATATAAATTACTAAATTAGAGTATCTACAATAGTAGACTTTGGATCATCCACAAAATGAGCTTATTAGAGAGCTTATTGGGTCAAATAAATTTGACAAAGTCAAAACAAAACTATCCTAAGAGCGTTCTTTTATCTCAAAAGTTTTTTTTTTTACTTTAGCTTGTAATTTTTTTCCCTCTCCAATTTCTTATATGATGTCGTTTTGGCAGATATTTTTTAACATTATATACCAGGAAAGGAAAAACAAAACATAGCTTCCCCCTCCCCATACCCCCAAGTTTAACGCAATAATTTAAAAAAAAAAAAAAAAGTAAATCTCTCTATGAAAATGAAAATGTAAGATTTTACAACTTGGCCTCGCTCCTTCTTTTTTTTTTTTTTTTTTTTGAACATTATGGATTCAGATTAGACAGTGTTTTGAAATTTAAACCAATTTTCTCTTAAGATATTGTGTACCATAAGCCGCAGTGGAAGTCACTGTTGTTGAAGCCACTAACCAACTGCGTCAAACCAAAACCAAAATAGATTTAGTGTAAATTACAGTTTTGGTCCTTGTATTTTTGTTATAGTCCATAAAAGGTGTTTACGTCAATTAGAAGAAAGGGAAAAAAAAAAAAAAAAAAAAAAAACAAGTTAAGATTCAGTAAAATAGGGACGAAAAGAGTATGCAATTTAGTGATTATAGAAAACCAAAAGTAGTTACCTACCTTAAGTATGTGATGTATAATTCAGTTTGAGGAGTTCCAAACTCTGGTTGCAAAAGAGCACCTGTAACTAAGGCTAGTTGGAAGCATGTATTAACCTATAAACCAAAAACAAATCTCATAAGCTACATATAACTTTTTTTTTTTTTTAACTTAAGGTAGAAATAAAGACTTAATACATAAAGTCAGGAAAATAATAGGCTTTTTCACATTAACATCATTTATCGAGACAACATTTAACGAAAAAGAGAAAAAAAAAATGGAATGGAATATTTACCTTACTGATCATTAAAGGCTCAACTTTCTGTGGTCGAATCCCATCAAGGTTAAAAAACTCTACCCAACTCCTTGACTATATACCAAAAATATACACATTACAATATATACAAAAAAAAAAGATTGCTAAATTCATTTGAAGAACAAAACATACCTCTGAACCCAAGTTGGTAGCTCTTATATACACTGCACCACCAACTAGAGCAACATCCCTCATCACTACAAGTGCCACCAGTCCTGCTGTAAAATTATTAAAATATTAAAATTGTATTTGAGTAAAATTACAAGTTTATGTTTATATGGAGAGTAAAAAGGAATCATACAGATACTTACAGTGCAAAAGACCCCTTTCTACCATGGCTAAGGCAACACAACCAATTAAAACCTGTGTGTTAATTATTAACAACTTTCCATGAGATTTTATGTATAATTTACCTCAACAAAATATATATATTAAAATCAATTGTTGTTTTAAATGAAAGAAAGAAAAGAAGTTACTTTGTCAGCAAGAGGATCAAGGTATGAACCAACCACGGAATTAATCCCCATTTTTCTGGCCACATATCCATCTAACTGCAACAACAAACAACTTTCACCACACATGCAAAGGATGAAAGGAATGGAATCACTAATTACATTCCATGTTATCATGTTTGGTTAGTCTGTAGGAATGGAATGAATTTTTAATATGTATATGTAAATAACTATACAATGAATACTTCTAGGCTTCTTGCTCTACTGTATATATCACTTGATTAAAACTAACAGTTTTTTTATCTATAAAAAAAAGTCCAAGTTGTCATTCCATTCCATCAGATAAAATAAAACAATCAATTACTTTTCCATTCCATTGCTTCCTTGATTCCATCATACGAAACACTAGCTTAAAATCTTACCCAGTCTGTTGCCCCAGAGACAACAAGCCCAAGAAATGCAGGAAGATACATATCATGCATGATCATCCTGCATTCAAATTGTCATTTTGTAAGTATGGCCCATGAATCTTATATAATAACCTTTTATACCCTTCAAGGAGTACATATACACATGATACTCTTAGATTACCTAGTTGGAAAAATAAAATCAAAAGGAGAAGATTACATGTCTAAATGGTGATCTAGACTATTGTGGGGTAAACCCTAAAGGCTAACAGGCAACAAGATACCCATTGTTTACTGTTTAGTTTACAGTTTGCCAAAAGGAAAAATGCAATGATTCATGATCCATTGTTGGTAATCTTCAACACTTGAGTGAACCTCAAAAATAACAACTTAAAAGGAAATAAGAAAAAATGTGTTGCTATTCTATCTACATAATTTTCAATTTTTGCATATTCTTCATATCACTGTGATTGGTTTGTGTATAAAGGTCAATTACATAGTGCAAAATACATATCTAAAGTTCTAATCACACATCTAGTGTAAGAAACAACTAAACCAACCATAATTAAAAGCATCTCCTTACATGTTTATGTATTTAGGGAGTAATAATCTGTCCATTCCATCATTAGCATCCACTTCACAAACAGAAAATCAGTTTAACGTATAAATAATCCCATCTAAAGTTCAACTTGAACAATAATCTTCCTATTTCAAGGGGAGAAAGCTATCAATTTTCAGAAGTAGGCATCGATTTAAACATACTGTCAAAGAGAGAGCAGTCATGAAAGGGAAAATGTGCAGCAAGTACTACATTAAATCTCCATTTCCATGTTTAAGAGTAAAATAGATGCAAAAACAGAGAATTAGGAAAGGATATGAAGTCTATACCATCCAAGCACCGGACCAGATACCAATCTACTCATAGAAATGAAATTAGGCCAATTAACGAAACTCTCGACTAATCCATCACGGACACTACTTCCAACGATCCTCGAGTCCTTCCCATCACCCAAATTATCGTCGTATTTAACCGATCTTAACCCTAATTTGATCGGAAACGTCCGTTCTCGAAGCAAGTCAATAGCCCGTACTTTAGGGATCGCAGCGACGTCAGATTGGAGGTATAGAGGTGTCGCGAATTGCAGAAGCTTCCATGGAGGATAGGAGAGGAAAAGCGGGCCATGGAATGGGTAGTCCCACTTAGAGATAGAGATTGAAGGAGAGATAATGTTTGATGAGCGAGAGAGTAAGATTGATGACCTTATGGATCGTAAGGACGTCGGATTTGGAGTGGAGATGAAGAAGGTTCTGGTGTTGGTCTTGGAGGTCTTCCGAGCAAGTTCCCTGAGTGATCTGAGAATGGCCATTAACGGTGGCGCATTGCAATATTTGATATAGAGAATAGAGAGGGATAGGTTTTTGCAGAGGTTTTATAGTTTGACTAACAAGATAGGTTTCTGCACACATGTACATGCCTTTCTCACGTGTCAGTATTATACGTGTCGAATGTACACGTGGCAATTTTACATTATCTGTTTTTTTGTCGAGACCATATTGTTGTACCTGCTGTTTTAAACTAATTCTTGAAACGATTCTAAAAGATACTACGATTTCTAGTGAGGTTGGTTTTAAAATGTTTCATTCTTATCATCGTTTTTTGTATTTTGAAAGAAAAAGAGTGAAAGAGAAAAGAGATGTTCAATTCATGCCAGTAAGCTATGCCTCAACAAATGTCATTGAGATATGCCTAGATAAGAGGAGATGTATGCTATCAATATTGAATGTCATTTCATTTCGTTTAGTCTCGTTAGCCAAATAAATTTATTAGACCATTTTCTTGGTTTAGGTATGAGGTTGCAACGAGTTGAGTTGAGCTGAGTCCAAGCTCGTTTAAACTCGTTTAAGTTATACAAGGCTCAAGTTCGAGCTTAGTTTGATTCGAGTTTTTTTATACGGAGCTCGACTCAAGCTCATAAAGAATTATACGAGTTCGGCTCATTTTTTGTCTAACGTGCCCAAATAACCATAAGCTTGGTTCGAGCTTGTTTATTAATACTCTAAATCACTAATTTCTTAAATAGTTTTTATTTTAATATATAAAATAATAACAAATTATATTATATATAGACTCGTTTAGGCTTGCGAGTCTAATCAAGCTTAGTGGTATAGACTCAAACTCGAGCTCGTTTAATAAACGAGCTTAATATTAAGTTTAAGCTCGACTCGAGCTCCTTTAAAATTGATTTCGAGTCGAGGTTTTAACGAGTCGATCCCGAATAGTTCATGAGTAGCTTGACTCGTTTTGGATTTATTTGGCTCTCATTAGCCTTTTAGCTTGGTTTAACATAATTGGTTTTTCTATTTATAGTGTCTTTTCCTTTCATTGTAATGTTACTAATTATTTTTCAATAGTGAAACCCGAGCAGTATTTTGTTCATTAGTTTATATGGTATCAAATCCATATTCGGTTTGTCATTTATTATTTGGTTTGGTTTGATTTGTTTGGATTGTTCGTGTAATGTCCCAAATATACCGAGTAAAAAATTCATTTTTAAATAAATCAAAACCATTTATATATTATCACAGAGACGATTAGAATAAAAGTATTCTCAAAACATCAGAGTAATTTGTAAACATTCACTGTGAAATAAATCTCCAGGAGGTGCAGTGCGATCAAGCCGGACCTTTCCTTTTGAAACCAAAAGTACTTGAAAACATTTTAAACGTAAATTGTAAGCACAAAGCTTAGAGAATTCTCCAAAATACAACATATCATACATACATCAGGCCCCGTGTCATAACTGGGAAAATTAGGTTAAGATGTGAATTCTTAAACAATATAATCTCCTTGTATAAGCCTAAAAAAAAAAAACTCGATCCAATAAGCCAACTCCAATCATCTTTGGGCCTTAGCCCAAAAATCCTCTAACCCAAAACCTTTATTGGACAAATAATCTATTGTTGGGCCCAAATGGGCCAATAACCCCTCTTTTGGGCTTTAAGGGCTGAAAAACCTTATTTTAGCATTAATGGGCCAAAATTTGTCATTGGATCTTCTATTTGGGCCAACCTTGGGCCGAGACCCCTCTTGGGCCGATTAAGGTTTGAGTTATAAAAAAAAGGAAAAGAATTGTGGTTAATGCTAATGACACCTCCATATTATACATCATATATCAATGTATTTACACACCATACATCTAGGCACACTTGAATTAACCAACATGCATTATACACTAACTTTTCTCCCTCTCCTCCCTAAATTCGGCCAAACCACCACCATTACCTCTTCACTTTTCATTTCCAAAATCAAACTCTTAGTTTATTCTCTCTCAAAAAGTCAAGAAACTCTCTCCCTTCCTTCTTCAAAAATCACGAGTTAATAGTGTTTCAAGAAGTTCTCTTCAAGCCTTCATAACTTGAACACCAAAACAACACAAATCTCACCAAGAACTCAAGCTAGGTTCAAATATCCTTCTTCTTCTTCATCTTCACTCAAAAACCCCCAAAGTGAGTTCATACCCACCTTGTTTTCGGTTTTATAATGTTTTTGGGGGGAGAATACAAGTGTTTTTGTGTTAGATCTATGTATATATGCATGTTTATGTGTTTAACTTTTAGATCTTTACTTGAAAATGAAGTTTATCACTTGGATCTTCATAAAAACCTTGAGAAAAGTATGTGTCATCACATATAATACATGTAAACTACTAGATCTGGGATTTATCCACTTAAAATAGCAAAAATAAGTGTTGTGAACAAACTTAGATAAGTTAAACTCAAAAATTAGCCTTTGATAGAAAAGTTTTAGTCTAATCTCGAACTGTTTTGACCTCCTTAATGGTAATATTTTTCTAAACTTTTTTACTTGCTAATATTTCAGGTTATTACCTTTAAAATGAATACTTTCACATTTTCATACGATTTTCTACTATTTTTGGCGAATTTTACAAAACTGCCTATCAGATTTGAAATAATTTCGGACCAACCTGTGAAGGTGAGCAATTTCACACTTGTTAGAGGCCAATAAAAATTATGAACAAAGTAGACAAAATTTCCAAACATTCAGAATTTACGGATCAAAATTTCGACTTACGATGATTTTTCTACAAATTTTCCAACAACTAGGTCAGAAAAGCCAAAAACCAGAAAAATGTGTATTTCACAAAAATCAAGTCAAAAATGACATTTTTGATAAAAATGGGTTTAAAATGTTATTTTTACCACAAACTCAAAAACACAAGTTTTGAAAAAAAAAAATGAGGACTAAAGTGTTATTTTTACTATAATTGGGCCTTAATTGAAAATTTTGTGGTTTATTGGGCCAATAACGTCATTTTTACAGAAAGTGGACTTTTATATCAATTTTGTAAGTAATAGAGCTAAAATAAACAAAACAATAATAAACGGGTTAAAAACGATATTCTTATCCTTATTGGGCCTGGAAATAATATATATGTTTAGTGGGCCTTAGTGTCCTTTTACATGTATATTGGGCTCATGATGGACATCCATATCCTTATTGGGCCTGCAAATAATATACACGTTTAGCGGGTCTTAGTGTCCTTTTACATGTATATTGGGCTCAGGATAGACATTCATATTCCTTTTGAGCCTGGAAATGATAGACATGTATAGTGGGCCTTAGTGGTCCACTTACATGTTTATTGGGCCTACGAATGAGTTTTATATGTATTCTTCTTTCTTTTCCGTGTAAATGTTCGATTAAGGATCTAGTGAGACTTGTCGGTTGGCACCTTTTAGTGTACAATCGTAGCATGTAGTTATAACCAGAGTTTCCTGGAGGGAAAGTGGGAGTTTGTGTATAGATCTATATTGTGGTGACACCCCACACCTCAGCAGTTCGCTACAGTTAGACTAGGCCAGTCTAGGGTGACAAAAACCTAATCCTATTCCGTCGGTGTCCCAAAGACGCAAAGACAGGCGAAATTGTCATTATTTAGTATGGTTATAACGACTCACTTAGAGGAATTAACGTTATAAGATTTACGGGAAACCATCCTATGTTCTTTTTGGATTTACGGGAAACCATTCTATTTTATTTTTGGATAAAATGGGAATCTTTCTTCTTGATAAAACGGTAATCTATATGCACTGGTAATCAACCACGGGGGTTGAGATTCCAGCATCATCTATCGCAGACAACATTGGGTTGTCTGGAAATCATTCTCTTTCTATTTGTAACCATTAACACACATGCATCAATATAAGATCGGACATAAATATTTCAAACAATTTCTTTTTAGAAATTATCGGATTTTTGAAAACACTTTGAAAACGATTCTAAACAAGTACAAAAACCATTTTTATTCAAAACTGCTTATGAACTCACCAACTTTTTAGTTTACGCTTTTCAAAACGACTTGTATTCTCAGGAATTCCAGTAGCAGGTAATACGTTCGACTATAAGATCAAGTGGTGCGACTTCAAGAAATTTTACTTTCTTACTTTTGTGTAACTGATGAACAAATTCAATATGTAAACTATGTAAGTGTGTATCTTCAATGTATGATGCTTGGTTGCTATGTTTCATTCATATTCAATTGTGATGATACTATACACGAAGTCGTCCGCCCCCGGACGTTTCCGCCGTCCAGGTTCGGGGGTGTGATAGGTTGGTTTCAGAGCATTGATTATAGTGAACTAGTATATCTAACCATACAAGATATATAACTATAAATACAATGGGACTAAAAACAATCTGACTAAAAGTATACCTTAAAAATATAAGTATCTTCTAAAAGTATACATACTTGATGGAACCATATCATAATAAGAACAAAACAAAAGTATTTAGATGTTGAACACTACAGTCAAACCTGGGCAGTTATGTAATCATATCTGGAATAAAATAGAGCCTGATCAACTGTATTTATTCGAGATATGACCAACATGTATTTGGGAATGATGGTGGTGTTGCAATAAGTCTAAAACTTACAAACCCTACATGCAAAGGAGCATTAGAGCCAAACATAAGGTTTAAAGTACTATAGGAGTATTTTATGATACTAAACAATAACAAAAAGTCTAAAAACGTATCGATTTCGTACATCAGGAAGTCCTAGGATCAAACATGTAATACTATAGTAGCATTTTAGAATACCATATGACCTCCATACTTAAATCTTCTACATGTATCTCATACATCCACTCTCGTGAAGGCAACATGACTGAGCTTCACCCCGAAGACCCCTACTACCCTATGATGATAGCCAACGAATGGACCGAGGGAGAACCAGAGGAAGTGCAAAGGGAGAACCCAGAATTAGGTCCTAAAGAATACCAAGAGAGGAACCCCGAGGGAAAGGATTTTGATGAGGACTCGGACATGGATGAAGGCGCTAGAGAAATCCTTTACGATCCTTACCGCCTCAAAAGCAATACCGAACCAACACGCAGAACAGGAAGACCTTACCAATCATCTCCGCCCCTTAGAAGAGGAAGTGACCACCCTAAGTTAATAACTCATTGAAGCTGAGGCTAGGGCAGCCGTAGCATATTAGAGAGCGAAAAAGGCCACTCGTGAAATGAGCGAAATGGTTGGACACCTTTATGCTATTTAGGCATATGAGAGTCATCACACTAAGTCCTAGGTCTACCATGTAATTAGTCACAACTAGTAGTAGTAAATCAAGAGAGGTACACCTTACGAGAACTCATGTAACCTGAGCCAACTTAAGGATCTGATATTTATAATCTATTAGGGTAACTTAAAATTTTTACAATACTTATTTCAACATACTACCATTAATACATCATAGGGATGTAGGTCGAAATAACGAGAATCATACAACAAAACATGTGATTCATATGCATACATTCATAAGTTTATATCTATAATCATAGATGAGATACGACAAGAAATAACCATAGTTACTCATGAACCTGTTCCTTATCATGCAACAGAATCATGTCTTCCCATGGAAACAACCAGCTAGCCAGCGAAACACCAGTTCTGCAGATGGACCCCGCAACCTTCCAAGTTGTTGTAACAGCTGTCGTGACAGCCATCATGGCACAACTCAACGCCAACAATCCAAATGGAAATGGAAATGGTGTCAATAACTCCAACAGTGGTATCAACCAAGGAAACCAACGAGGGGAAACTTACTCAGACACCCCAAACTCCAAACCTAAGGTCATGAAGAGAAAGTGGGGGAACAAGAAAGGAAGTGGATCGATTCAAGGGCCTACAAAAAGACAACAAGTTGTAGCAGTCCCTAACCCCACTAACCCCTTACCCCAGCACCGAGAAAACCGTATCTTGGAGACCTTTCACTCTGCAGCAATTGCCGCTACCATCATCATGGAGTCTGCCGGGAATTGCATTACAATAGGTGCAACAAGAAGGCGCACACCTCCTGCTACTGTAGGGCCCCGGCCCCATGCGTCACTCCAAACCTCAACCCAGAAGCAAGTCCAGTATGCCACGCAAGCGATGAGACGGGACACTTCAAGAGGAATTGTCCAACAGAGAAGAATGACGGAGGACCAGGAGGAGTTTAACAACGGGACATGATGAAGCAACAAGGAACCCTACTGGAATTACTGGTACGTTTCAAAACAACAAATATTAAGCATCACATTTTCACAAAAAAAATTCCAATTAAAAATCATAATCATAAAGTACCCCCTCATCCGAACTAATCATATCCTTCGTAGAAAAACTGAAGATCCTTGCGAAAGTTATGATAACTTAGTGTAAACGTAAGGCCATGTGTAATTACAAACTTAGAGTTCATGGACCCGCCTTGATTCTTGTTCCTTATCTGACTGTGGATTTAGGGCATAATCACTCAGTCTACAACCTTTTCAATCTTGAATTACATACGACTAAGCTACATCGAAACATCATAGAGAGGTCTAACATAAATCAGACTATGAAATCACATCGTTTATATCAAGGCACTTGTATTGCTAGGGCACCCAAAAATTCATACCGAGACAACCACAGTAGTAATACCAAGAACAAAATGGGTAACATTGCAAACGTGTACATAGAACACACTATCATTTCAAACAATTATCCCTTTCAGACCAATCCAACACCTATTACAATAAGAAGCCCAAAGGTGTCAATTGACATGGGATGACTTGATCCTCACCATATGAAATTGATGTGCCAACGAGGCTTTTCTCCTTAGCCAATCGATTAACAAAACCCCTACAACTTGTAACGACAATACTCAAATTATCTT
Source organism: Lactuca saligna (assembly GCF_052625555.1). Classification (NCBI taxonomy): domain Eukaryota; kingdom Viridiplantae; phylum Streptophyta; class Magnoliopsida; order Asterales; family Asteraceae; genus Lactuca; species Lactuca saligna. The sequence continues at coordinate 186,247,222 of NC_136417.1, read as the reverse complement.
GGGCATCTAGTGATGGGTTTTGTACAAACAATCCTATGTGTGCATGCAACCCTAGATTCGGATCTATGTTTTCACTATTAGATATGCAACATTATGAACACATAAAGAAACATTAATATGGCTTACTATTTTCGAAATTCACCAAGAAGGTTAGATTACATACCTCTTGTTGTTATATTGCAATAACAACTTAAATCTTCAAACCCTAAGTCTTGAAAGCAAGCACCACAAGTGTAGTGCCACTAATGGCTCACAGACACCACAAACAATTAGAGAGGATATAGAGAGAGAAGAAGGAGGTAGAAATCAGCCCTATGATCTCTTAGAATCAAGTGTACGAATTCATGAGGCCTAGGGGTCTTTATATAGGGTTAAGATTAGGGTTTCAGTCCTTATCCTTATCTAGTTGCTTGCCCACTAAGTAACAATAAGATAAGCTCTAAAAGCCCTTATCTTTAGACGATTTCAAGGACCCTTATCCTCTTGATTTCATCCAACCCATATGTAAGGTAAACCTTACCCTACTTTGTAACTATCACATTATTACAATTCAGCCCCTCTAGTTTAATTAATTACACTTGATCACAAAATTAATTCCAAATTAATTATTGACCAATATTAATTAAACAAATATGATTTACCCTTTAATATATTATTCTTAATAACATATTAATAAATCATAATAACCTCTCTCTCTGTTATTTCTCCAGTCAAGTTGCTTTGGTGAAGGCAACCCAAAAGGACCATGTATAATCGGGTCAAGTACTTACCAAGTATGGTTGCGGACTTAGACACTAATCCAACAGTCTCCCACTTGGATAAGTCTAGTAACCACTAATGTAAGTACAACTCGATTAGAAATCGTAGCTCTCAAAGACACTGTTAAACTCTGATCTTATCAGTAACCTGTCCTTCAGATAAGGGATCATATATTCCTCCATTCTGGATATCGTATATGTAACATCCCGAAATAGCAAGAGTGAGTTGAAGGGCTAAAAGTGTAATTTTGGAAAGAGTGACTCGGCGAGTCCATGGATGGACTCGGCGAGTAGAGTCGCGACTTGGTCGCGTGTTAAATAGCCGACTCGGCGAGTCAATAAGATGGACTCGGCGAGTAGGCGCTGAGTGGAGAAAACCCTAATTCTCGGGGTTGAGCCCTATATAAAGAGCATTATGATTCCACCCCAGCCTCTTTATCACCCCCTTGAGTCCATGAAACCCTAAAATCGTGGAGAAGCACCATTGTTGAGTGGATTGGAGCTTGGAGAAGTAATTGCTGAAGAAAGTTTGGAAAATTGAAGGTGTGGAGCAAGGGGCTTTGCTTGGATTCGAGTTCCTTGCAGATTGGGGCGTTCCTTTGAGGTAATATCTCGTTCTTAGGCTGTTGTTCTCTTGTCTCTTCATTTTGGGGTTTGAGGGAAGCTTATCTTGGGTGATATTGGAATCTAGAGGTTAGATTTGAGGTTGCTACCTCAGATCTGGAATGGAGGAGAGTTGGAATGCAGGAAAGTCCCTATGTTGAGTGTTGAATGAAGCTATCTTGTCCCAAACCTTAGCCCTAATGTGCAAAATGCATAGATCTCTTTGGATTCACGTAAAGATTGCCACTTTACGTGATGGATAAGTTGTAGGAGGCTAGATCTATGTTTTGGATCAATTGCATGATCTGGAACGCTTCTGTTTGGATGCAGACCGGTGGTACTCGGCAAGTCACATGGGTGGACTCGACGAGTTGCTTGAAGATAAGTTGGAACTCGACGAGTTGGATGATCAACTCGGCGAGTAGATTGAAGATAGCCTTAGACTCGGTGAGTCTGTTCTTGGACTCGGTGAGTCTTGTCGAAGAGTCCAAATATTTTCTGGTAAGTCGAGAACCGGCGAGTCAAGGGATGACTCGGTGAGTTATGTGCGAGTGGACTCAGAGTTGTTGGACTCGGCGAGTCTTGGGGTGACTCGGCGAGTTAGGTCGCCGGTTGAGTGAAGTTTTGAGTATGGGAACTCGGCGAGTCATAGGGTTGACTCGGCGAGTAGGGTCAATCAGGGGTTGACTTTGACCTAGTATTTGACCAAGGGTAGACTAGTCGTTTCCAGGGGTATTTTGGTAATTGTTGATTATGGTTTTGAGTTCAGTGCATTGGTGGCTATCCAGTGGTGGAGATCGTATCAGGGATCGGAGCAGCTTGGGTTATCTGTTCCGTCGGCAGTTCGAGGTGAGTTATCCTCACTATATCTATCGGGTTTAAGGCACCAAGGCCGACCCTTTTATCGGATGGAAATCCGGGTAACTGTCTGTTGTATGATATTGCGGGATATAGGCCGGAAGCCGTTACGTTATGGGCTGGAAGGCATTACATGTTGTGGGCCGGAAGGCAATGCGATGTGGACCGGAAGGTCATGGCCTGGAAAGGCGTACGTGCATAATTATTATGTTGGCTGAGTCGTAGGGTGATGTTATGCTAGTGATCGGCTAGGCTGGTATCTTGGTTAGGGTAATAATATGTTATGTGATCTGTTGATCGAGTTGCTAACTATGAACTGTTATATGATTATATGTTATGTGCATGGTTGTCTGGTCTGGAGTGTAACCCGGTATGCATGGTTGTTCTATGTTCTGCTATGATATGTATGCTTTTTATGTTGCGGGCCGGAAGGCGATATGTTAGGGGCCGGAAGGCAATGTGTTATGGGCCGGAAGGCATTACGCTATGGGCCGGAAGGCGATATGTTTTGGACCGGAAGGTTGTGGCCTGGAAGGGCGTATATGTGGTTGGTATTTTGGGGTATCTCACTAAGCTTTCGGGCTTACAGTTGTGGTTTTTATGTTTTCAGGTTCTCAGGAGTCTATGGCAAGGCAAAGGCATGATCGTACCATTCCTCGCGTTGGTGTTTTATGAAATGGACCTAGGAAATACTCTGTTAAATAATGTATTGAAAACCCTTTTTGTAACAACGTTATTAAAATAGATTGTTTTTGAAAAGTTTTAATTGTTTTGAAATTTTGGTCGTTACAAGTTGATATCAGAGCCTTAGTTTGAGTGAATTGAAGGAACACTCGTGTGACTCCAGTCTCAAATCGAGGAAGGTTTTAAAAGAGAAATTAAAATGGTTTTAAAATTAAGTAAAAGGAGGACGCGGAGGTACGATCAGCCGGAGCCAGTAAGTAACCCCAAATTACCATTCATGACATTTGTTTTATTGAGCTTTGGTAGAACAGCATGCTAGAGTTAGGCTAGGAATCTTCAGGAATTCATGTTAATGTTGCCTGATTGTGATGCCTGTAGCCTAGGGTTCCTTATGGGAGATTCTCAGTGTTCCTCTAGTGGTGAGGGTTGAGCGTTGTTATGCATGTTTCTCTAGGGTGTTGTGGTAGTACTTCATACAAATATGGGTAGGTGTGGAAGGTAGTATGGGCCCGTACTACTGAAAGCACAGGACCCATACGCGTATCAGGGAAACCATGACCTCTAGGGTTGGGTAGAGAGTTGGTTCCCGGGATAGTGGGAAGAGTCTGAGGTTTTCTAGTATGTTGTCAGTACGGAGATTTCGAGGCATGCTGGAAGAGGATCCGGGTCAGGATCGGGTACAGGAGGAGGAGTTGCGGACGGGTCAGTACCGCCTGAGGTTATCGGTCAGATGAGTATGCACGAGTTGGATGCGAGGATTCGTGAGAGCCTGCATGATGAGGTTGAGGCATTGTTCCGGGCCGAGCTGCCGGAACTGTTTGGGTCGATCAAGACCGCCATGGTGGGGTATTTTGATGAGTGTTATGCGGCTCTCACGGAGACGGCTGCCGCAGCGGCTACAGTGGCTGTAGCAGCGGCAGGGGGAGGAGCTGATAGGGATTTTCAGTATCGGGACTTCGATAATACGGAGCCTCCCACCTTCGATGGGGTTCAGAACCCAATTGTTTCTATAAGATGGTTATTGAACGTGGAGGGGTGTTTCTTCATGTGTTCATGCCCTGCTGATCTGAGGGTGAGGTGTGCTCTGAACCTGTTGAGGCTCGGGGCGAAGGATTGGTGGAAATTGACCACGGGGTCATACTCGGATGCGCAGAGGGTTGCGGTTTCATGGGATCAGTTCAGAGAGATGATCAGCGCTCGCTATGCTCCGCAAGTTGAGAGGGAAAGATTGGCTCAAGAGTTCCTTGAGCTGAAGCAGGATTCGGAGTCGGTGACTGAGATCACCAGGATGTTCACTGAAAGGGCGATGTTTTGCCCTGAGTTCGCTTTGGAGCAGGCTCAGGTGTCCCGATATCTGAGTATGCTCAAGGGGGATATCAGACAGTTTGTGTCTGCGCAGGGGTGCGAGACATTGTTGGAGTTGCAGGAGGCCACTAGGCGGCGTGAGTTAGAGATTGAGTTGCAGTTGCGTGAGCTGAGGCAGGCTCCGGTGCAGTCGCGGCCGGCGCCGAAACGGTCCAAGACCGTTGATGTTAAGTGGGGGATCTGAGCAGCCACACTTGTGGGAAGTGTGGGAGGAGTCACACCGGAGTTTGCAGGTTCGGTGGTGCATGCCGCAAGTGCGGAAAGGAGGGGCTCTATGCGAGGGATTGTCGGCGGTCAGCATCGGTTCGGGATTTGAGGATTTGCTATCATTGTCGTCGGGTTGGACATATGGGGGCCAACTGTCCACAGTTTTCCGCGGGACCGGTGCAGGCTCCAGCACCGGCCACCTTGAGGATTTCAGGAGAAGGTCAGGGTGGAGCGGAGCCCCCAAGGGCTCAGGGTCGTGCTTATTAGCTTGCGGCAGAGGAGGTCAGAGCAGTGTTGGATGCTGCTGCAGGTATGTTTCTTTCTTGATGTCATGTTATCTTGCGATTATTATGGTGTATTGTTGTGCTGGTATCTTTGTGTGGTTTTCGATGCGGTATTCGTCGTTTTGCGGGTTGAGGTTTTGGTTATGGATTTCTGTTTCGGGTTTTCGTCTTGGTATCCGTTGTTCCTTGAGGGTTTGGCATGGTTATGGATTCGTGTTTCGGGTTTTCGTCTTGGTATCCATTGTTCCCTGGGGGTTTGGTATGGTTATAGTTTGGTGTTTTGTGCTTTCGTTGGTTATCATTCGTGAGGGTTATTAGTGGAGATGCGACATTGGGTTGAAGGTCGGGTAGCATCGGCTTCCCGAAGAGTGGTTAGATACAGTTTGAGTTTCTTTCGAGCGGGCTAATCAGTGTTGATGTGAATCTCGTTAAGGTTGTTTATGCTTGTGGGAAGCAGTCCGCATGTAAGTGTTTTCTTGGTGCAGGGTTGTTTTGGAAGGTCGGTGATGGCAACCGGTGGTTGTTAATCAGTGCTATAAGTGGGGGAGAATTGGAGAACACTCTGGGAGATCGATGAGTATTTGAGGGTGCTTAGCTGTTGGGATTCAGCAGTGTTCTGTCAGCCCAGAGTATAGGCTGATAGGAGCGAGTGTCGGGCATGCAGGGTGGGATTCAGACCTAGGGCATTTGGTTGTGGAGGCCTGGGAGCAGGCCGGGATCGAGTATGTTTGATGGAACTAGAGTTCGAAACCCCTAGAGGGCTAGAACGGTATGCATGGGAGGATTTTCGGGGGTGATAGCCCGGAATGATGAATGCTAGTTGAACGATCCAGAATGGGATGAAAGCCTGGTAAGACGGTCCAGTCATGCTGAAGACTCTGCAGGTATTGTTGGATCAGTTTGAGGATATGGATTGGGTATGTCGCAGTGTGTTTGCATTAGAAGGTCTGGCCCCGGGTAGTGATCTTGATGAGTTGAGAAAGTGCATGGGCTTGAGAGTCCCTGCGATGAGAGTCAGAGTATGTGTGTTGGATGGATAGCGGATACGCTATGAAAGGGTGGTGTAGCGTTGAGCGAGCACCGCGGCACGTGTCAGAGTGATAATGTGGTCGAGTGGTTTCCTTGGTAAAGGAAGAGAGAGTGAGGTGTAACTCCGAGAGGGAGTGCAAGTTCACGGAAGGGAAAGCGGTAGAGCAGAGTTATGATTTGAGTGATTTGAGTATGGTTTTTGAGCAGCATGTTTGCGGCAGTGGAATAGAAGCTCATCCGGTTTGGGATGTCTGCTGAGGCCGCGGAGGGAATTCCGCAAGTGTAGAGCCAAGAGGTTCGGAAGGGATGTAGGGAGAGAGTCTTGGACTCTCAGTGTGATTCTGATCAGAGTATTGGGTATGTATTAGTGGTTTATCCTGGGGATGTTTGAGGATAATATCAGTGTATCAGGTTTACCCAACCTGAGGGTGTTAGAACTAGTTCAGCATGTGTATGCGGTTGCAAGGGGAGAACTCGTGAGAGTTGCTCTGAGATTGAGAATGGGTCTCTCAGTTGTCCCGGAATGGATAGAGGGGGATTTGGATCGGGAATCATATGGTTCATGGTTTTCTAGCCCTTATGGGTCGAGTGATTGTTGAAGATTTGGGGCAGTGATGCACCTTGGGTAATTTTCGGTTATTGAGTGTGATTATCAGAGGGTACAGTCGGTGCCCGGTTCGAGACGGTGGTCAGGACACCGTAAGGGAAGGGAAAGTGTGTTCGAGTTTCGACGGGTATGCCTTGTGGGACCTGGTCCGGTTAAGGCCAGGTGGCGCGTTGTGGGAATATCTTTGGAGTTGTATTGTTGTAGGCTTCGAGGGCGAAGCCTAATTTAAGTGGGGAAGAATTGTAACATCCCGAAATAGCAAGAGTGAGTTGAAGGGCTAAAAGTGTAATTTGGGAAAGAGTGACTCGGCGAGTCCATGGATGGACTCGGCGAGTAGAGTCGCGACTTGGTCACGTGTTAAATAGCCGACTCGGCGAGTCAATGAGATGGACTCGGCGAGTAGGCGCTGAGTGGAGAAAACCCTAATTCTCGGGGTTGAGCCCTATATAAAGAGCATTATGATTCCACTCCAGCCTCTTTATCACCCCCTTGAGTCCATGAAACCCTAAAATCGTGGAGAAGCACCATTGTTGAGTGGATTGGAGCTTGGAGAAGTAATTGTTGAAGAAAGTTTGGAAAATTGAAGGTGTGGAGCAAGGGGCTTTGCTTGGATTCGAGTTCCTTGCAGATTGGGGCGTTCCTTTGAGGTAATATCTCGTTCTTAGGCTGTTGTTCTCTTGTCTCTTCATTTTGGGGTTTGAGGGAAGCTTATCTTGGGTGATATTGGAATCTAGAGGTTAGATCTGAGGTTGCTACCTCAGATCTGGAATAGAGGAGAGTTGGAATGCAGGAAAGTCCCCGTGTTGAGTGTTGAATGAAGCTATCTTGTCCCAAACCTTAGCCCTAATGTGCAAAATGCATAGATCTCTTTGGATTCACGTAAAGATTGCCACTTTACGTGATGGATAAGTTGTAGGAGGCTAGATCTATGTTTTGGATCAATTGCATGGTCTGGAACGCTTCTGTTTGGATGCAGACCGGTGGTACTCGGCGAGTCACATGGGTGGACTTGACGAGTTGCTTGAAGATAAGTTGGAACTCGACGAGTTAGATGATCAACTCGGCGAGTAGATTGAAGATAGCCTTAGACTCGGCGAGTCTGTTCTTGGACTCGGCGAGTCTTGTCGAAGAGTCCAAATATTTTCTGGTTGAGTCGAGAACCGGCGAGTCAAGGGATGACTCAGTGAGTTATGTGCGAGTGGACTTAGAGTTGTTGGACTCGGCGAGTCTTGGGGTGACTCGGTGAGTTAGGTCGCGGGTTGAATGAAGTTTTGAGTATGGGAACTCGGCGAGTCATAGGGTTGACTCGGCGAGTAGGGTCAGTCAGGGGTTGACTTTGACCTAGTATTTGACCAAGGGTTGACTAGTGGTTTCCAGGGGTATTTTGGTAATTGTTGATTATGGTTTTGAGTTCAGTGCATTGGTGGCTGTCCAGTGGTGGAGATCGTATCACGGATCGGAGCAGCTTGGGTTATCTGTTCCGTCGGCAGTTCGAGGTGAGTTATCTTCACTATATCTATCGGGTTTAAGGCACCAAGGCCGACCCTTTTATCGGATGGAAATCCGGGTAACTGTCTGTTGTATGATATTGAGGGATATGGGCCGGAAGGCGTTACGTTATGGGCCGGAAGGCATTACATGTTGTGGGCCGGAAGGCAATGCGATGTGGACCGGAAGGTCATGGCCTGGAAAGGCGTACGTGCGTAATTATTATGTTGGCTGAGTCGTAGGGTGATGTTATGCTAGTGATCGGCTAGGCTGGTATCTTGGTTAGGGTAATGATATGTTATGTGATTTGTTGATCGAGTTGCTAACTGTGAACTGTTATATGATTATATGTGATGTGCATGGTTGTCTGGTCTGGAGTGTAACCCGGTATGCATGGTTGTTATATGTTCTGTCATGATATGTATGTTTTTTATGTTGCGGGCCGGAAGGCGATATGTTAGGGGCCGGAAGGCATTACGCTATGGGCCGGAAGGCGATATGTTTTAGACCGGAAGGTTATGGCCTGGAAGGGCGTATATGTGGTTGGTATTTTGGGGTATCTCACTAAGCTTTCGGGCTTACAGTTGTGGTTTTTATGTTTTTAGGTTCTCAGGAGTCTGTGGCAAGGCAAAGGCGTGATCGTACCGTTCCTCGCGTTGGTGTTTTATGAAATGGACATGGGAAATACTCTGTTAAATAATGTATTGAAAACCCTTTTTGTAACAACATTATTAAAATAGATTGTTTTTGAAACATTTTAATTGTTTTGAAATTTTGGTCGTTACAGTATAGACATGAGACATGGATTGAAATCATTCTCTCAGTCTATGTGTTGTTTTCCGATTTCCGATTTACGACAACTGACTAATTGAACAAATCAAATTAGCCCTAGCCCGACCGAGCATTTACGTTTGTCATCACTAAATCATCGATGACTGACTTCTCGTGTTAGTGATTGTTAGGATGAAAAAAGACAGCGGCTTGTATGGAGAATGGAGGTTGATGTTGGTGCTACAATGGAGCAAATAGTTCCTCTGCAGTCAGTCAGTTCATCCTGGATACAAGGCAAGATACTTGGTCGTGGGGGTTAGATACATCTAGATGCTTTTCAAGTAATTCTACTAGACAAGTTCTTGATGCAGTTACCCTCCTGTGGCGGAAATTACTTCACATTGGAATACATCTTTAACTATAAAGATAAATATTTTTATTTGGCGATTGTGTTTAAACAGGTTGTCATTTAGGTCCTCTTTGGATTTGAGAGAGGTTAAGCTTCCTTTAGTTCTTTGTCCTTGTTGTGTAGAGGTTCCAGGCGATTCATTTATTTTTACAATGTGAGGTAGCGACACAACTTTAGAGTCGGGTTGCTAGATGGATTGATTTAGTGATTCCTTCTTTTTCATTTACTGTAGGAAGTGTTTCTTTGGGTTAACAACACTACAAACATGCTCGTCGTGTGTTGGTTGACATGATGATTTGCACTTTGATTTGGGTCTTATGGACTTACCGGAATGAGCTGGGTTTTGGAGATTCCAAACCAAAGAAGGAAATTTTGTTTGATTTCATTGTTTCTTTTTCTTTTAATTGGTTCTCGAAAAGGAATAAGAAGGGTTGCAAAAACTTGAATTAGAGGATGCAAAACCCTATAATGTAATTTTCTCTTGTTGTTTTCTAGTTGCTTGGTAGTTCCTTAATACAATTTAGCCGTTTTTATAATCTATATATTAAATGGGTGTTTGGCAAAGCTTATTTGAAAAGATCTATTGACTTTTTGATTTATAACTTATTTGGTGAAATAAGGAATTTTTAATAAGGAGTAGGTTACTTATCACTTTTTGACTTATTAGAGGTTACCAACAGCTAATAGTTGTTTTTTACCCAAACACTTTTTTTGACTTCTACCAGTATCAAACCAATAATAAGTCAAAAAGCTCATCTTTTAAGCTTTGCCAAACACCCTCTAAGACTCCCGCCTATTATTCGTGTCACCGAATTAACGAATGTATTTGATTGCAATCAACAATAATGCAATCAACAATAATACTTGTTCAACTTGGCTAAACAAATTGTATACATGGTAAAAGCATACTTATCAACATAACAAATGGTACAAATAACAAGATTTTTGGCATTGATCACCATACCAAAACATTTATTGCAGCATATAGCATATAAATAAATATGTAATAAACACTAACTATGTTCTTTTGTTTCTCTTTGCTTTTTAAAGATATAATATATATGTTTTGTAAAGTCTAAAGCAGACGAGGTAGATGACAGGAATACCTAATTGTCCGATGAGCATCAAGAGCATTTAGTAAAGCAACATCAACTCTCTCCCCTCTAAGATATATAGAATCATACAAGTGATGCGTGAAATTGGATAGATCTTCCTCATCATCATCATCCCAGATCAACGTCCCTCGACCTCCTGCTACACCCGGAGTGGGTGTCTCTCTCTCCATGGTCATGTCTTCCCATTCACTCCCTGGGCTCATGGGCCCCACTGTCATCACATCTTCATCTTCTAGGTCCTCCACCCCGATCTCAAATTTAACTCTCTCTAGTTCAGTTAAGTTGAAAGATCCATGGAATGATGTTAAGTGTGTTTGTGTTTCTTCTGGCTGTATTGAAGGGCAAATAACGGCTTTCGCACCCGAGTCTAGAAATGCCTTTATTAGAGCCGTCGTTGGCCCATATAGGCCCGTGTATATTATAATTCTATCTCTCCAACCACCAACCTACAATAAAAAACCAAAACAAAACTACATTTTGTTATTCTAAGTAATTAAAATACATTTTTACAAGAAAAATAACCCAAAAAAGGCCAAAGTATAAATAAAGTAAGTCAGAATTGGAGTAAAACACACCCACCATCCAACGAACATCTGGTGGAGCCAAGTGCATAGAAGGAACAGTCCTACGAAACATGTAAGCTCCAAATTCTTGACCTTCTTCATTAACCTTCATATATATATCCACACAAATCGACATCATTATATTACAAGTTTCGGGAAGGGAATTCATGTCTTTTTTTTTGGACACATGAGACCGAGTTTCCAATGCATGTCAAACACAGTAGAAGGTGTTTTGTTTTGTGATGTTTTATGGGGTAAGGAATAAAAGAGACCTGAGTTTGGCGGCCTATGTATTGATGGACAACAACCCCGATCTGGAAGTAGGGCCTACAGGCAACCAAATCAGCAACGCAAGAGATGTTTGAAATGTCTGACATGTAACGCCTACGCCCCCCTTTCAACATCGACTGAAAACTATATTTCACTTTTTCCAGAAACTTCTCTGCCAGCTCACCCGGTTCAGCAACCACAAATACATCATTTTTCCAACTGCCCACAACATACACTATATATCTTTACTTATCTTATATCTCACTTAATTATTAACTGCCTAAAATTTTCTCTATACTGTATTGCTCATGTTAAAACAATTTAGCAATTTAAAAAAAAAAAAAATTGCTAAAAGGGTCAAACAAGTTAAAACTCACACATGGCGAGTGTTTACATTTTACAAACTAACCTCCTACTAAAGTTTACTTTAATAAAAAAATAATTAATTATTTTAATTTTTCAATAATGGCTTTTGTTGTTGCGTTACAAATATTTATTATTTACTAGATACAAAAACACAAAATAGACAAACAAGCCATTTTGACTGTTTTCTCAATCCACTCATATACAACGTTGTTGGGAAAGAGGTGAAACACATTTTTCTTTCTTTGGATAGTGTTTTTTATTTTCAAAAAAAAAAAAAAAAAAAAAATATCTAAAGAAAGAAAAATGCTCTCTTGTTTTTTTTTTCAGTACATATGCAACCCTATTTCACTGTAGGACCAAAATACTGTAATAAGACCTGTTACCTCATAATGCTACACACACACACCGATTGAATGCTTATTTATGCAACAAGATTTTACCTTTTTTTTTTTTACCAATTTATGCAACCAGACATGAATTATATACAACAACTTCAACCGGTTAACAAGTTAGCATGCAGCCAAATATTTGCATCTTAATTTTGGTGATAAATTGAAACACTTTTTTTTCACAAATTGGGTAAAAAAATAAAATCGAAACCTGGTTGCATAAATGAGTATTGAATCTATATTGGTTAATGAAGGAAGAAAGAATGAAAGAACCTTAAAATGGAGCCATTTGAATCATTTTGAAGAGCCAAGTGAACAACTCCAACCTGTGGTGAATTCTGTAACTTGTCATGTAGGTATCGAATCGGCTCTGAGAGCTTTCTTAGTGTTGTTGGTGATTCTAAGGGGGGTAGTGGATCACAACTTTTATCTGTAAAGTTTCCATCAAGACCTAAGTGGGGCCCGGGCCCAGTATCAGAACCAAAGAGACGTGAGCTTGATGGGAAGCTTGCAGTGAACAATGGTGATGATGTAGGTGGAGAGGGAGATGATGATGATGATGACGATGATGATGATGTCACATCCATGAGAAATATTTTTATTCCATTTCCTGAACAAAATGTCTCGAGTGATTGAATATGGCTGCTTAAGTTTTTTCGAGAATCAGGGGAATTTGAAGCCTTCACTAGTAGCACGTAGCGTCTCCAACCTAAACAAGGTCCATTTTCACCTGAAAATATTATATGCAAATCCAACCTTAAACATCATTCATCAGAGTTCTTACAAATAGAAAATGTAATGTAATTTATTATTATTATTATTGTATACAACAGTTAATGGGAAAAAGAAAAAAAACAAGATTTCATGCAGCAATCCAATTGTACCTATATTTAGGCGCCTTGGCTTGAGGAACTGAGGAGAGTTTAGAACGTCAGGGATTTTCCCATCCTTATAATTCTGCAACAATTTTTCACACACTTGTTTAAAAGCTGAAGAGTTGTTCTCAATATAATCATTAGTAGCTGCTTCCAATTTAAGCCATATGGTAGGATCAGTCTCATCCAACTCCATATCACAACGTTCATCCACTGTAAAACACACCACAAACACCAGTCTACTTTTATGGATTTCTTTATATATATATACATAAAGAAGAATTTAAAATGGAATAGATAATTAGAGAAAAGGTTATTGGACCTGGATTGAATCGAAAATACTGAATATCAGGAATCATGGTGAGCAATGTGCCTAACATATGTTCGATCCTCTCAACTGAACATGCACTTTCAACCAACACTTGGCCAGTATCCAAATAACGCCACCCACCTTTTCGAAGCTTGAAAAAAAAAGATGAATAAATATTTATTTATGTAAAGTATTGAAATTTGGTGTATTAATAATTACCTTAGTTGGAACAGAACAACAACCAACTGAAACTAAGGTGTCAATTTTTGCATCTGGCCATAACAGTTGTGCTTCTCGTATTGCAAAAATAGTAGGGTTGTTTGCAACAATCGCACCATCTTGCCACCGGAATATACCTAAAAATAATCACTTATTTATTTTTAAGTCCAAACTTTTTACAAATTAATTTCTTCCATTCCCAAAGTGAGTGTGTCATGTCATCATCTCATGAAATACTATTTAAGTTTAAACAACATTTATTGAAACACACAGACAGACATCACTTAATAGGAGGTGTTAGTGATACTCATACCATCAGTGTAATCATCGAGATAATATGGAGCTGCAGATGATGCTCTAATAGCTTGCCATAAATGATGTCTACAGCTTCCCATATAAGCACCACGTTTGTATCCAATTTGAGCACCATTAGTTGATGTTACAGACCCCCCACTCGTTGCTGCTAAATTTTCTGCAATTGTCAAAGGAGCTTCTAGTGTCCCTGCAGGATACTTCACTTCCAATGTACAAATATTAATCACCAAAGAGTCAAAAATAGCAACCTACTTTCACTTATTTGTGTAATAATAAACAGATTAAAGAAAGTGTGTTGCTATTTCTTTCATTAATACTAAAAAAAGAAACATAGTGAAAACCTGATAGTTGCGGAATATAAATGGCTGAGAAGGCGACACGCTGACTAAAGTCGATATTACAATAACTTTGGGAATGTTTTTCACTGCTGAGTCTATTAAGAGATCTCCATCCTCTTCTGCACATATCTCTTTCAATAATCTCTCAAATTCATCAGCGCTGTGCTGGACACAGATATGAAACCAGACAGCTTTAGCAAATAATCATTAATCGGGAAATTTTGTATACGAAAGTAGAAAGGGAGAATTCTGCATACTTTAGATCCATGTACAACAACTCTAAAATTTTGTGATGAACTTTTGTAAAGCTGGTCAAACTTCTCTCTCCATGTTGCTGCTTCGTTATCCCTTGGAACAGGTTCCGCAAAAACAAGTTTTCCTGTAGATTTGTAGAGAAATAAATTGGACAAGTGTGTCAGCATCGTCGAATGCATAAGGCTCCTTCTGTTTGTAGAGAAATAAATTGTACTGCATTTGGCATGCATTAGACTACGACTGATACTCATGTCCATCGAAAAAAAAAAATTGCAATTTTTTATACCACCCCAAAAATGTGGAAAAGTGATTCTCTCTCGATCTTTGGTCTTTGTAAAAGACGAAAATGCCATCTCCATCATCATTGAAAATATCCCTAGAAAGTCTGTCTAGTCTTATCCCATGTAACAAACGCAGCCTTATGGCTGCGTTTGTTGATCGAGATTGGATTAGACTGGACAGGCTTTCTAGGGATATTTTCAATGATGATGGAGATGGCATTTTCGTCTTTTGCACAGACCAGAGATCGAGGGAGAATCCCTTTTCCACATTTTTGGGGTGGTTTAAAAAATTGCAATTTTTTTTTTCAATGGACATGAGTATCAGTCCTAGTCTAATGCATGTCAAATGCAATACAACTAACAGTTGATTCATGTCATGAGGCCATAGCCGACCTAGATTTTTGTATATGTCTTCACATTTTTCCAAGGACATGAGTTTAATTCCAAGAGCAACAGCAAGCATGCCACCGGTTGAAGTGCCACATATAAGGTCAAACATCTCATGTATCTGCTTCCCTGTTCCCTTCTCAATTTCCTTAAGAATTTGAACAGTTGCAAGACCTTTCATCCCACCTCCATCCATTGTAAGTATACGCAGTCCTTGCTTTGGTACCTGTCTTCCTTTGATACAACGCCGCAGACTCTCATTCTCCCCTATATAATAATAATAATAATACACTATTTAATATAACCATAAATCAAATTATATATTCATAGAAAATCACTAAGCAAAACCAACCGAGAATCGCAAGAACACGAGCTGCAGCTTTCCTCACACGTAACTCAAATGCAACTGTAAGCCGTAAAAGAAGATCCCTCAAACTTTCAGAAGCAACAAGCATCAACCGGTTCTCTAAACAGAAGGCTAAGTTCCCAATAGCTAGTAAAGACGCCCTTTGTACCTAATTAATAAACTCATTCACCACTTTTACTTCATCCACACGAAAGAAAAAGAAAAAGAAAAAAAAAAAGTGTTCACCTCAGGATCTTTATGTGCGCATAAGATTTTTAACGATCTCACCACATCCTTGTTCATCATCTTTTGGGCGACTGTATCAGAGACAAACCCTAATTTTGCCACAACTTGCAAAACGGATTTCAGCTCTTGAGGGCCCGCAGAATTCAGAACTCTTTGAATAGGTTGCATGATGTCACATTTCATCAACTGAAGTGATACAGATACATCCGAGGCAAGAGAGGTAAGTGCAGAACACGCTTGTTCAACCTATACATATAACACAGAGTACTACATATATATATGACACAACTAATTACAAGGAAAAAAAAATATATGATAAAATGGCAACTGAACTAACCACATGATGGTTTTCGCTACTTATCATGCTGATGAGCTGGCGAACTGCATTTTCATCTTTACCAATAACCACACGGTTTCCTTCATCCTGCATCATCTTTGCAAGGGCTGATGCAAGCAAAGAATGGTGGCATGAAGAATAACGGAATATAAGTGCAAAAAAGGCACTCAGCTTGTGTCGCGAAGAAAAGTATGAACTATTCTCCATCTGCATTCCATCTTAATACACGTTAGACACTGACACTGACTCTGACACTGACAAAATGATAGCACCAAAGAAAAGCATGTCATCATCCAAATATATTATTACCTCTATCTGCACATTGACTGATCTCAGATGGTCATCTGCAACTATACGGATGTTTGCAAGAGAAAGGTGACGAAGTTGGTGCAAAGGCAAAATTTGGGGAAGAAATTCAAGAGGATTACCAAATAGCCTGAGAACACGTAATTCTGCCATGGCCCTGCATAAATAAAAAGGTCAAAAAAATATTTATCATTTTTTCTAAATAATATGCTACAAAATTTATTTATAATCGAGTCACCTGAAATCAAAAAGAGGACAAACGAGTTTATTGTGTTCAAGTGATAACTCCACCAGTCCAATGCACCTCCTGAGTTCAACTGTTTGTGGTTCAAACAAAAAAGGCACATGTCACAAGCTGTAAATCGGTCCTATACACCTACATAAATTGGATATAACTTCTCAGGCAAATAGGAAAATCAATATTTTATATATGTATATATGTATATATGTATATATGTATATATGTATATATGCTATATGTTATATGTATACACACACACATACAAGTGTACCTGGTACTGAAACTAACATGTTGTAGTCAACAGTGAGTACTTTAAGGCTTTTCATGTCACCAACTTCTGGGGGTAAATTTGACAGCTTGTTGTTATCTAGATATAGCTTCTCAAGAAGTGGCAGTTTAGTCAACTCTACTGGAAGTGTCTGAAAATATAAATGAGGGCAAATTTGTAAAAAGTTTGAAGCCTTCTTTCACAAAGTTTATTTATGAATTCGTTATTTGCATATTAAGTCAAAACGAAACACCCATATATAGCTTACTGGATTAGGTCATGTCTCCATTAAGTTCATTAAGTATAAGAAATAATACCTTGATCGATTTTTAATAACACTATGGCCTACAACATCTTTACACTAAATAATACATGTATAACAAAACGTTATTGACTTTGCTAATATAGAAATACACCCTTTTGCCATGTAAAAGCTTTTCACTAATAATATTTTCTATTGTATCCACACGGGTTAAATGGAAAAATAGAAACGTGGTTTTGTTGATTTGTTTATTGTAGCATCTTAGTTTTATTTCTTCAACATTGTGCTTTGAACATTTATCCAAGTATATTAAGGTCATCCACTACAAAAAATGAACAATTTTCATTGGTGCAATTTGGTAGATTTTTTCAAAGTATAATGTCGTAATAAACATTGAATGTATAATGCTACAACTCGGTAGATATCTCACACTACAATGTCTTAATAAGAAAAAAAACTGAAAGTATAATGTTGTAGTAGAAAGAAATGAAAGTATGATGTTATAATACACAAATAAATGAAAGTGCATTACATGAAGGTGTAAATGAACTGAATCCTAATAATCAGATAATCATTTATAAAATAAGACCAAATATGCATTTAATTAGTATTCTTGGTAATCCAACAAACATTCAACTAATCGGAAACAAAAATCAATAGGAACTTGAATATAAAAATTTGTCAAAAGTAGATTTGGTAAAAAAAAAACTGTGTCAAAAAAGAGGTAGATTTGGAGATTATTTGAAACTAGTTCTTGGATCTTAATGGGTGAAGAAGATGATGACAAAAAAATGACTTGGTGTATGTGAAAAAATAAAAAATCAATTAAATAGGACAAACTGAAAAGTAAAGTTGTTGCTTTATCATCTAATAGAAATTCATGTAAGCAAAATGTTGTCACCTAGATGCCATCTACTCATTTGAATATTTGACTTGTTCAAGTCAGACGCTTTTTGAAGTTGTAAGAAAAAGAAGATACAGGAATATTAAGTCAAATAATTTGAGAAATAAATTTTGAAGGAGCAAGAAAAAGCTTACAGACAAACCGCAACTGCAGAGGCTGACGACAGTAACATTCGTCCAATGATCAGCAATAAATCTCACCCCTACCACAACAGCTTGACCCGTACCCGTACCCATACCCGACCCAGAGGCGGCTGCAAAATCTGATTGCATCAACTTAGTAAGGACGCCCATTCCATCATACTGTTGGCCGGACCCTCCGACCCGTGACATGGCAACCGCCCTAAGTGGATCTCTCTGCTTCACAACCTTCATACCCACACGCACCAAATCCCCACCGGAATCATCACATGCTGTCTCCGACAACGTGATCACCACCGTATCTTGCGGCAAAGGCAAAGCTACCATTACCTGAGACTGAAGCCTCAATGCAACCTGACCATCGTCATCGGCGGCATTCCAATCGAGATCGATTCGAAACCCTAACTCTTGGTCGTTACAAATGTGGTTGTCTTTTTCCGACGATAAACTCGACGAAGGCGGTGTTGATGATGAAGGTGAACGGTTTTGATCATCTATTGTTTCCTCTATACCGTAATGTAATGATAGATGAAACACATCAGATGGCCTCTTCCAACCTAATCCCCACGACATTGTATATCAACACAAAATTTCCCTCATGCAGAGACGATCATCGATCGAAATTTGGATCTTTTAACAACATTTCGTGCTTTTGGACAGATCGATTGAAGAATTGTAGGGCTTAACCGAAGCATTTACAATGGTATATGATTATTTTCAAGGATCGTGATTCAAAGCCAAGGATGATATGATACGAAACCGCCATTCCAGTAAAGTTGATCATCTACTTCGTCTTGTAATTTCCGGAGAGTTTATTGGTTCTTTGAACTATTTTAAAAATAGTCCTTTCACTATCTCTAAAACTACACCTTCTACCTAAATCCCTCCCACTAATAAGAATGTCATATTAAAAAAAATGGAAAATGACTTAAGGGTCCTAATATTTCGACTTTACCCTTTCAGTCCTTGAAGTTCTTTTCGTGCCTTTTAAGGGAACAAATTTGTTTTTGTTGGGTTGATTTGGTCACTTTGAACAAAATGAAGGGGTGACACAATTACCCCTTTTCCACATAGACCTTGACAAATCATTATTGGCTCATATGACCTCTCTCTCTCTCTCTCTCTTCCTCAACTCAGGCAACTCAAACCATATACATACACACATTTTTAATTAAAAACAAACAAAGACCCCCATTAATTCATACGATACCATTATCTACAAAATAAACCTGTATTTAAACCACATCTGCAAATCAGATTCAATTCAAAAGGAATAAGGAATGTGACAACCATCAAATTCCAATCAAGTCAAAGTCAACTAAAGTCAACAAGTCAAACCAATCGACTCAGTTAACCTTTGTCTACTAGGGCTTACGTTAGGTAATTGCTATACAACTCGCTATGCTAATGAGAAAACAATGTTGCATACTCATCGGGAGTGTGTAAGGTCCTTGAACATGGCTTAACGGGACTTACAGACCTTGCGTTGCGGAGCCAAACACTCACAAATGTCACACACGAAACCTCTCTCAATCGTTTTCACTCTATCTCTCTTTATCCCAAATCTCTCCAAGAATGTGAAATCTCTCCCAAATCTCTCTTCGTATGAGAAATCTCTCCAAGTATGTCAAATCTCTCCAAGAATGTGAAATCTCTCCCAAATCTCTCTTTGTATGAGAAACCTCTCCAAGTATGTCAAATCTCTCCAAGAATGTGAAATCTCTCCCAAATCTCTCTTTGTATGAGAAACCTCTCCAAGTATGTCAAATATCTCCCAAATCTCTCCAAGAATGTGAAATCTCTCCCAAATCTCTCTTTGTATGAGAAACCTCTCTAAGTATATCAAATCTCTCCCAAATCTCTCCAAGAATGTGAAATCTCTCTCAAAAGTTCCTTAAAATTTTTGTAGTCTTTCGGGCCATCCCGACCCTTAATCAGGTCAAAAACCGCTTAAAACGGGGTAAAAACGGATAAAATAGACTTAAGGACCCGAAACCCCTCTTAAGGAGTCGAATCCTCTTAAGGAGCCGAACCCTCTTGGGAAGCGAACTTGTCAGAAGCGAACCCCCCTTCAGACCGAAGGCCAACAGACCGAACCCGAACCTTCCCTTTTGGACCGAGCCTCGCATGATGAACCGAACCTCGCACAAGGAACCGAAGGTACCTTCGGTCCATTTCGCCTCCTACCCTTTCGCTCCATTTCGCCTTCGGCCCAGCAGCAGAAGGGACCGAACCTCGGCCTAGGACCGAGAGGTCTCACAGTGAAGCCCATTTCTTCCCGGTTTTCGATTCCGACTTCGTTTTGGCTTCGTTTTTCATCGTTTTAACGCGGGATTTTCACCCGAAACTTTATTTTAACATTTAGGGACCCATATCTACTAATTATCCACGTTTTTAGGGATAAAACCTTATCCATGAAGAGTGGGTGAAGTACAAAGGTTGAGTGTTGACTTTTCTTTATTCTATGACACAAGCAACCACTCTCATACCCACTCCATATCACACCCAGGCCGTCGGGGGAAACACCGAGCGGTGTAACGTCATTTCTCATATCATAGTTATCAACTTCCTTAAAACACAGGCAATTTAAAATACGTCAATATAAAGTTGGTGAGTTCACAGGTTTTGACTCCATATAAAAATAACACTTTTTTTCAAGTTCAAAAGTATAGTTTTGAAAGTATAATTTTTACTCTCAAACATTTAGTATATATATATATATACTAGGTATAATGGTTTACTTACCGAATAAGTGTTATACCTAAACAATCCTTGAATCTAGAGTATAAGTATAAATGTTTGTAATTCCATACAAACTAAGTTGCTACATATAAATCTTATTTCAATTCTATACGAGTAAAACCGCTACGTATAAATCTATTTCAATTCTATACGAGTATGTGGGATAGGTATAGTGGTCTACTTAATATACAAATAATATACCTACTAGATTCTTATACATAGAGTATAAGTCTTTGGGAAACTTATACTTAACATTCATACTTGTATATCGACAAAGTATAATGCTTCTAAAGTTGTGCTACCATGAGTCTGTAGTTGCGACTCTATGACATAGTCATATACCTCCTATTATTATCACAAGGATCACACATTGCGGTAGTACAAGGATTACACCTTGCGGTGGTACAAGGATTACACCTTGTAGTGGTACAAGGATCACAACTTACGGTAGTACAAGAATTACACCTTGCGGTAGTACAAGGATCACACCTTGCGGTAGTTTCTGCACGCTTTATCGATGTCGGAAGGTAGTAAATTAGGCAAGTTCATCACCCGAATACCATTGGGTTGGAGCTAGCAACCACGGGTGGGGTTGTCACGCTCACACGAGATTAACAAATACAGGTCAGAGGACTTTCACTAAGATTCCCAATCTTAGATGATGAATACAGTAGCTCATGTAGACTTTGACGACATTCTATAGTTCTAACAACAAAAGCATTTTCATGTCTAAAACCTTAAGTTACTAGACTTTGCTTTTAAACATTACTCCTAACTTCATAATATTTAGGCAGTATAATAGCTATATCTTGAAGTAAAAAAAAAAAACCAGGTTTTATCTTGACCTAAAACCAATAATAACAACATATAATGTTTCTAGTTTTATCTTGACATAAAACTAACAATAACAGCATATCCAGTTTTATCTTGACATAAAACTAATAATAACAACATATAACATATCTAGTTTTATCTTGACATAAAACTATTAATTGCAACATACTATATAACTTAACATATAAAACTTCCGAATATAACTTCAGAACTATATCGCACACAAAATATATATAGAATCCTAAGTATAACTCAAGATCTACATTAATATAATAACATACTAACAAGTTGATAATAGTTGTATATATTCAGAATATTATATTTAAAATAACTATATCCCGGTTAATATAACTATCTACGTTGATACTAATATACTATCATATAGACATAATATTAACGTATATACAATATTTTGATGGGTTTTAGCCATAAGAACTTTCCTATGTGCGCATGCAAAACCCTATTGCTCGGATCTAGGCTTTCTAATTAAACATGCTTTGAATCCAAGACTTCTAATAGCTAATTAGGTTAAATAACAATGATGAAACAGATCTAGAATCATACCTTTGAGTTCCTTGTTGATCTTGTTGTCTTGGAGCTTCTAGAGTCACAAATGTCACTCCTCTAATGGCTTACAAACACCAATAGCAAGCAAGATGATTTAGGAGAGAGGAGAGGGGAGGAATTCGGCCAGAGGTTCCTTGCTTTAGGTTGTGTGTCGAATTCCCTCACCCCTAGGGTCTATTTATACTTGTAAACTCATTAAGGGTTTCAACCTAAACCCTAATTGGATAATCTTCTCTTAAGGCTATCCAAATCCATTCCATAGATAACCCTATGGACGATTTTGGCTTATCCAAGTCCTAGAAATCGTCCATCCTATCTAGGATAAGGATTTACAGTCTAAAGTTTAACTATCAAACAATTGACAGTTTGTACCCTCTTATTTAATTAATCTCTTTAAGTCACCAAATTAATACCAATTAATTTATGACTTATATTAATCAAATAGCCATATATTATTCCTTATAATATTTACTCTCTTTTAACAAATCATCCATCAAGTTGCTATGGTGAAGGCAACCCAAAAGGACCATGCACAACCGGATATAGTTATAGCCTTAGACACTATTCCAACAGTCTCCCACTTGGATAAGTCTAGTAACTATATAAGTACAATTCGGTTTGCAATCGTAGCTCTCAAAGACGCTGTCAACTCTGATCTAATCAATCTTGTCCTTTAGATAAGGGATCGTACAGTCCTCTGTTAGATATCATGCTGACAATCCTATGGAATGGTTAGTCATGCATTTAAATTTCTTGATCTCCGATTTATTCGACATAGAACTTAATCAAACACATCAATTTAGTTCTGACCGGGCCCGACACATAAGTCAAATCAAATCATCGAGTGGCCAAGATATCTCTTCTACCCTCTTAGGATAAAATTTACAGATAAACTTCGACTTATATGCATTTACTTATTCATTAACCAACAATACACAACAATGCGTTTTATAACATCAAGTTACTGATGCGTTTTCGCATTATCAATGCACAATCAATTAACAAATAATAAACCATATATCTAGGTTTTAAGACTATATGATATTATCGTCTTGCGATCACCTTTTATATCGTATTCCATAAGGTGATTCCAGCAAGCGCGGGTTTATTCCAATGCTCAAAACCAGTTCATAAGCACTAATGAACGTTGCAGCAACCCTTGCTATGTCTAACACCATTTAGACATTCTACACACCAATTCATGACAATCTTCATTCATATCTACTCCCAACATATGAACGATTGTGGACCATTTGAATAATTCGATTATTCCTAATAAACTCAATTATTCTGGAAGTCAAAACATGCAAAGTGAAACAATAGTTAAACAACTAACATGTGACAGTAACTTTACTCATAAATAAAACTCCTTTATTTAATCATCAAATGTTAATTACATTTATCTATTATACGTTTCTAATACTATCTAATCTATATTAATATCATCCTTCAGCCCAATACTCCTAGCATGCTGCAAGTGCTTAACCCTACTCAGTCCCTTCGTAAGCGAATCTGCTGGGTTATCTTCTGATGATATCCTCTTCACTACGAGTTGTCCTTCTTCTACACGATGTCTAATGAAGTGATATTTTCTGTCGATATGTCGAGATCTACCATGATCCCTCGGTTCCTTGGTCAAGGCAACCGCACCTTCGTTATCACAGAAAATCTCCATGGGCTCCTTTATGGCCGGTACAACTCCAAGATCACCAATGAAGTTCTTTAGCCATATTGCCTCCTTCGACGCTTCGCTCGCTGCGATGTACTCTAATTCGCACGTTGAATCAGCTACGGTTTCTTGCTTGGAACTCTTCCAAGTCACTGCTCCTCCATTTAGGGTAAAGACCCAGCCTAACTGCGAACGGTAGTTGTCCCTGTCGGTCTGAAAGCTGGCGTCACTATACCCTCGCACCTTCAAGTCATCACTCCCTCCAAGGACTAAGAACCATTCTTTCGTCCTCCGAAGGTACTTAAGGATGTTCTTCACCGCAATCCAATGTGCTTTGCCAGGGTTCCCTTGATATCTGCTAACCATGCTCAAAGCGAAGGCTACATCAGGGCGAGTACAAGTCATAGCGTACATGATTGAGCCAACTGCGGAAGCGTATGGTACTCGGCTCATTTCTGCTATCTCAGCTTCGGTACTCGGACTTTGGGTCTTACTCAACTTGGCATTTCCTTGTATCGGTAGTTCTCCCTTCTTTGAGTTTTCCATACTAAAACGTTTTAGTACCTTCTCTAAGTAAGTATTCTGACTAAGTCCAATTAGTCTCTTACTTCTTTCTCTTACTATCCTTATTCCCAAAATGTAAGAAGCCTCTCCGAGGTCCTTTATAGCGAAGCACTTCCCGAGCCAGGACTTAACCTCCTGCAGAGTCGGGATGTCGCTTCCTATGAGTAATATGTCATCGACATATAGAACGAGGAAGCTTACTATACTCCCACTGGCTTTGACATATACACAAGATTCGTCTTCGCTTCGTACAAATCCAAACTCTTTGACTTTCTCATCGAAGCAAAGATTCCATCTGCGAGATGCTTGCTTAAGTCCATAAATGGACTTCTCAAGCTTACACACTCTATTCGGATGCTTCGGATCCACAAACCCCTCTGGCTGAGCCATGTAAACATCCTCAGCCAACTTTCCGTTAAGGAAAGCGGTCTTGACATCCATTTGCCAAATCTCATAATCATGAAATGCGGCAATTGCTAGCATCACTCTAATAGATTTAATCTTCGCAACTGGTGAGAAGGTCTCATCATAGTCAACTCCGGGAGTTTGAGTAAAGCCCTTCGCGACCAATCGCGCTTTATATGTGTGTACGTTCCCATCCACGTCGGTCTTCTTCTTGAAGATCCACTTGCACCCTACGGTCTTACGTTCGGGCACATAATCAACCAAATTCCAAACTTGGTTATCGTACATGGATTGGATCTCGCTATCCATCGCCTCTTTCCATTTCGCAGACTCCGGGCCTGCCATGGCTTCCTTATAGCTATTAGGTTCATCAAGATTTACTAGTGTACCATCACTAATATACGTGTCCCCTTCGGTAGTAATATGAAAACCATAAAACTGGGGATGAACTCTAACTCTATCGGAACGTCTAAGAGGTAAGGATTCGTCAATCGGTTCAACCGGAGTTTCCTCCTCGGGTTGAATGCCAGCGGTAAAGGTTCCTTCATCTATCGACTCTTGAATCTCTTCAAGTTCGATTTGCCTCCCACTGTCTCCTTGGCTTATGAGTTCTCGCTCTCGGAAAACTCCTCTCCTCGCAACAAAAACAACATTGTCTTTCGGTCTATAGAAGAGATATCCAAAGGAAGTTTGTGGGTAGCCGATGAAAATACATCGCTCACTTCGAGGTTCAAGCTTGTCGTGAGTATCTCGTCTTACGAAAGCCTCGCAACCCCAAACCTTGATATGTGCCAACAAGGGAGCTTTCCCTGTCCACATCTCGTGAGGCGTTTTGACAACCTTCTTAGTTGGGACTCGGTTAAGGATATGGGCGGCAGTCTCTAAGGCATACCCCCAAAAGAAGATAGGTAGTGAAGCACGACTCATCATAGAGCGAACCATATTCAATAAGGTTCGATTACGCCTTTCTGCCACACCATTCAACTGCGGTGTCCTAGGAGGCGTCAATTGCGAAACTATTCCACACTCCTTGAGATAATCGTGGAATTCAAGACTTAGGTACTCTCCTCCTCGATCGGATCGATGCATCTTGATTTTCCTGCCCAATTGATTCTCCACTTCATTCTTGAACTCTTTGAACTTTTCAAAAGTTTCTGACTTTTGCTTGATTAAGTAGATATACCCATATCTACTATAGTCATCGGTAAAAGTCACATAGAAGCGGTTCCCATCCTTCGTGGTTGATCTAAAGGGTCCACATACATCGGTATGTATTAGGTCCAATAGCCCCTCACCCCTTTCACAAGTACTTGTGAAGGGTGACTTAGTCATCTTTCCAAGTAAACAAGACTCGCATGTGTCATCTTCCCTAAGGTCGAATGACTCCAACACTCCATCCTTTTGGAGTTGGGCTATGCGTTTCTTGTTGACATGTCCAAGACGACAATGCCACAAGGATGCTTTATCCATACTAGTGGAAGAATCAATATTCAAAACATCATTTCCTAAGTTATCAACAATCATAACAGTTTCATATATTCCATTACATGGTAGAGCTTCAAAGTAAAAGACACCATTTAGATAAGCCAAAATAGAACCATTCTCATTATTAAAAGAAAATCTAAATCCTTGTCTATATAAACCATGAAATGAAATGATGTTTCTAGCCATTTCTGGCGAATAGCAACAATTGTTCAAATCTAAAACTAAACTATTCCTAAGCACTAAAGAATACACTCCAATCTTGGTCACAGGCGACGATCTTCTGTTCCCCATGATTAGATTAATTCTTCCTTGCTCCACATCCCTACTTCTTTTTAGTCCCTGCACATTAGAACAAATGTGATAACCGCAACCGGTATCAAGAACCCAAGAAATAGCATGATTAGAATCGTTAGATTTGATTGTGTATATACCTGCGAAAGATGGCTTGATCTTTCCTTCCTTGATGGCTTGCAGGTAATCCGGGCAGCTTCTCTTCCAATGTCCTATCTTGTGGCAGTGGTGGCACTCTGCCTCCCTTGGGTTGGAACAGGGCTTAGAGGGATCAACTTTGGTCCCACTAGAAGAGGAACCATCTCGGGCTTTCACCTTTCGATAGTTATTCGATGAAGCTTTCCTCTTCTTTCCCTTCCCTTGACCAATAGCCAAGACAGGAGCAGCGGATGGATTGGGAGTTGGTGCAACAGACTTGTCCTTGAAATTGCTCTCAACAACCCTCAAGAGACCTTTGAGTTTGCTTAGGGTGACCTCCTCTTTGTTCATGTGGTAGGTCATCCTAAATTGGTTGTACATCGGAGGCAAAGAGTGAAGCACCATGTCGATCGCCAAGTCTTCGCCGAAGTCAACATTTAACTTGCGAAGGCGGTCGACATACCTTTGCATCTTTTGAAGGTGAACGGTAAGAGATTCTCCATGACCCATCTTAGCGGAGATCATGTTAGTGAAAATCTCGTAACGCTCTTGTCTCGCGTTTTGGTGGTACCTCTCGAACAAGTCTTGATGCATCTCGTATGGATACATGTCCTCGTAGGACTTTTGGAATTCGGAGTTCATGGTGGCGATCATGATGCAATGTACTTTCGTTGCATCTCGCTCATGAGTTTCAAAGGCGGTGATTTCGGCGGGAGTAGCAACTTCGGGGTTGATTTTCTCGAGCTTCTCGTCGAGGACATACTCTTTATCCTCATAGCGAGCAATGGTGCGAATGTATCTTATCCATTCGCTAAAGTTCGTTCCATCGAAGGTGACCTTTTGGCAAAGGCTCATCAACGTGAAAGAACTAGCAGCAACGTTGTTTGCGTTTGACATCTATAGAAAGGACAAAAATAGATTAGAACAAGAATCCCTAATTATCACCCAATAAGAAAAATTAGGGCTAGGATCCAATAATAACATTTACATACTAGAAAAGGGATGCCGTAATCTAATATGCAAATAAATTGAAGGTAAGTGAATGACGATTCACTAATTCTCCATTACAAAACTTAAACTATTAGTCCTAAGTGTTTTTGAGAATTCCTAGGTTCGGATAAGATTCATTGAACTATTCAATGGCATGTTTAAATCTCGATATGCCCCTCTTGTTTGTGACTGGGATGCCGAGGATCACAAAGCGGGTGTGAATTACCATGCAAATTCACATGGTGCCTT
Organism: Lactuca saligna; assembly: GCF_052625555.1. Lineage (NCBI taxonomy): Eukaryota > Viridiplantae > Streptophyta > Magnoliopsida > Asterales > Asteraceae > Lactuca > Lactuca saligna. The sequence goes on along the minus strand of NC_136417.1, from coordinate 186,219,492 downwards.
CATTGTAACGATCACCTATTCGATGTGCCAGTAAACCACACACGCTCCATCGAACTATGATAAACAATGAATCACCCTTTGCCACCTTCGCTTAGAACCAATTAGTGTGCCGGTAAACCACACACGCTCCACTAACTTCTTAGCAAGGTGCAAAGTGTAATTTCATGGGATTGCATCAATTCACTTTTCCTAAAGTAACTAAAATTGGGAAATTTTTAAAACGTGTAGTTACTTTGTGTTTCTTATTATACTTTTAATGAGAGGATGAGGTTGCCCTATCCTACCCGTTCGGCTAACGACCCTCCACCAATCAAGCAAGCGGTGGGTGTGAGTGTACACCCATTAAGCGCCATTTTATAGGCCGCAACCTTATACCCACCTTATAGACCGGCTTCGTGAATGAGGCCTACTAGCGGTAAGACTAGCATTTAGTTATACATATATATATTATTCTAGTAATATCATATAAGTATAGGGTTGTATTTTAAAACCTTTTAAAATCTAGGGTTTGAAATTTAAGTTGTCTAAATTAAAACTTTTAGTCACAAATATAAATTTCAAAACTTTAGGGTAGGTTTTAAACATTTAAAACATGGAGGATCAAATAACAAATAATTCCAATTAACAATTAATATCCTAATTATCTTTATTTGATTTATCTAAGATTTTTTTCAAGATAATTATCAAAATAATTAATCATTATCATATAAGGAAATTAAATATTTTATTAGATGATAAATATCTTTAATTAGATCAAGATAATAGTCATATTTATCAAAAAATCGGATTTAGATTTATCTAATATGATTAAGGTAAGTTTCCATAAGATAATTATGAAAAAATCCCGAATCTGGCCATTCCTGACGCCTGGACTCGCCGAGTACACAAGGGGACTCGCCGAGTCAGGCCTACTCACCGAGTCCACCTTGGAACTCACCGAGTCAGTGACTCAAAAACCCAAAAAACGAATTTTGCAGGTTTGTTTCAGTTAATCAAGCAACAATTTAAAGAAAACCAAGCTAGGCTCTGATACCACTGATGGGTTTTAGCCATAAGAACTTTCCTATGTGCGCATGCAAAACCCTATTGCTCGGATCTAGGCTTTCTAATTAAACATGCTTTGAATCCAAGACTTCTAATAGCTAATTAGGTTAAATAACAATGATGAAACAAATCTAGAATCATACCTTTGAGTTCCTTGTTGATCTTGTTGTCTTGGAGCTTCTAGAGTCACAAATGTCACTCCTCTAATGGCTTACAAACACCAATAGCAAGCAAGATGATTTAGGAGAGAGGAGAGGGGAGGAATTCGGCCAGAGGTTCCTTGCTTTAGGTTGTGTGTCGAATTCCCTCACCCCTAGGGTCTATTTATACTTGTAAACTCATTAAGGGTTTCAACCTAAACCCTAATTGGATAATCTTCTCTTAAGGCTATCCAAATCCATTCCATAGATAACCCTATGGACAATTTTGGCTTATCCAAGTCCTAGAAATCGTCCATCCTATCTAGGGTAAGGATTTACAGTCTAAAGTTTAACTATCAAACAATTGACAGTTTGTACCCTCTTATTTAATTAATCTCTTTAAGTCACCAAATTAATACCAATTAATTTATGACTTATATTAATCAAATAGCCATATATTATTCCTTATAATATTTACTCTCTTTTAACAAATCATCCATCAAGTTGCTATGGTGAAGGCAACCCAAAAGGACCATGCACAACCGGATATAGTTATAGCCTTAGACACTATTCCAACATATTTAGCATGTGTTTTCCCCCAAAAATATTAGAAAGTGGGGCCGTGAAACTCACCTTAATAGCGTGTTTATAGAATTTAAACGGTCAGAGGCTCGTCGTAGTCAAGGTCAGGAAGGGAAAATGGCCTTTGGAAACGAGAGAGAATGAAAGAAATGGTGTACTAAGCCTTGGGGTCTCGCAGCTTCTAGATTCCGAATTATGATAGAATGTCGTGAGCGTAAAACTCACGTCGTGAATTGGATCTTATCCTCTCGCAGCTTCTAGATTCCGAATTATGACTGAATGACTCCTCACGTCGTGATTGTCATAAAACTCACATCGTGAATTTTGGATCCTATCATCTCGCAGCTTCTAGATTCCGAATTATGATAGAATGTCGTGAGCGTCATAAAACTCAAGTCGTGAACTGGATCTTATCCTCTTGCAGCTTCTAGATTCCGAATTATGATAGAATGACTCCTCACGTCGTGAGTGTCATAAAACTCACGTCGTGAATTTGGATCCTATCGTCTCGCAGCTTCTAGATTCCGAACTATGATAGAATGTCGTGAGCGTCATAAAACTCACGTCGTGAATTAGCTAGCTTAGGGTTTTTAAAAGCTAAATCTTTGGAATGCCATAACTTTTGCATACGAACTCCATTTTTGATGTTCTTTATATCCACGCGTAGGTATTTATGAGTACTACAACTATCTTTTAGACTTAAATAGCTAATTCTAAGCCTATTTTAAATTCCTCTTATTATAGAGATTTATAGTGTTCGGTTTATCATAACTTCTTCATGCGAAGTCAGATTCAGATGTTCTCTATATTTTTGAAATCGTATGGACGTATAATTGATTTATACCATAAAGTATGTATGAAATTTCATATTTATATTAGAATTATCATGAAATACATAGTATTTTACTACATTACTAGTTTAACAAAATCACATTACATGATTGGTATAATCACATGTGATTGTTATTGACCTACTTTTGACTAGTGTTACATTCTGCCCCCATTGATAAAATTTTGTCCTGAAATTTATTTTTAACTAGATACCACCAAAGGGTACTAGATAGCTTCCCTGCTTCGTATTACAATTGACCTACAATGACCTAACTTCCTTGACTTCTTAACTTTGGACATTCCTTCTTGATATGTCCAATTTCACCACACTTAAAACACAATCTTCCTCCATCATAGCCTGTTCCAGTGTTTGTTTCTTGATTTTATGTTGTAGGTGTTTTGCTCCTGCAGAAATTGGCGGTGTGTCCCTTCTTTTTGCACTTCATGCAAATACAACAGTCACCTGCGTGCTGATGGTTGCATTGACTGCACCATGAACAGTTACCTAGGTGGTGATGGTTACACTGAGTGCATTTTGAGAGTTTTCCCTCATACCATCGTGGTTGTGTGGGTAATGTTGTTGTGACTGCATAGTTATTTGTCACATCATGTCTTTCCTCAGATGATTGTATGGGATTCTTCCCATTAAATTTGCATTTGTTCATTCCAGATTCAGGAGACTCAGCTATAAATCATACTTGGATTTCTATACTAGTTAACTGATGAGCTATATGCTTTGCACTGTCATATGGTGTAGGCTTCGATGCGATCACCATTCCTTTGATTTGCGATGCTAGACCCCAGATATATCGCTCAATCTTCTTGTATTCTGGGATTACAAGTGCCGGACACATCACCACAAGATCTTTGAATCTAGCGGTATAAGCATTTATCTCTGAACCCTTCATGGTTAGGGCCCACAATTCTTGTTCCAGCTTATGTATTTCCTCCCTGGGACAATACTCCTCTACTAGCATGCTCTTCAGCTCTTCCCATTGCATGGAATTGGCGGCATCAATACCCGTTGTATTCACATGACTGTTCCACCATGTAAGTGCTGCATCAGCGAAGGTACACGCAGCAAATCATACCTTACATTCATCCGGACAGAAGCTTATTTGAAATACTGATTCTGTCTTTTCAATCCATCGGGTCAAGCTAACAACCCCTTTCGTTCCATGGAAGCTCTTAGGTTTGCAATTCATAAAATCCTTGTAGGTACACATTCTGGCGGTCCTTACATTGCCTTCATTTCTAACTCCTCCTCTTGTGAAATTAGCAAGAAGTACAACGATTCTCTAAGCTATAATTTCTTCAAGTTCTGCTGAACTTATTGGAGGGTTTTGTTTCTGGTGGTGGTGGTTGCGGTTGTTGTTGTTCTGGTTCCGGTCGTTGGTTCAGGTTTAGACGAGCGCTACTTCTTCTAGGCATTTTGTTTAGTTCCTATACATTTTAGATCACCAAGTGTTTAGGCTATCAAATATTACTCCCAATTTAAATAGTTCATATGATCTGATCATAATAAAATATAGTTGTACACCTACACCTAATTGTGATAAGATCTATGCACATACAAAATTTAGTTGGAATATTTGATCTAAATCCTTGAGATCAAAAGCATTCCGGGTATTTAGGTGTATTCTCATCGCGGGTCTGAGTCTTCATATATGACTCTATATTTATTATTTTTTATATTCATGCTCTATTAATTATTGTTTGTTACTTCAGGTCTAGCTGATAAGGCACCGGCCAATCAGGACAGTCGAAAGGGCAGGATCATTTTAGCATATAGCCGTTCTGAAATCCAGCAACCCAAATCGACATGTCTATCATGTCACCGCTCCCGTAAGTAGTCCTTTAGTAGAATATTTAATAATACTTTATATTGTAGGCTAAGGGATATACCTAAACCTAACAGAGTAAGCCCTAAACTATAGTTGTGCTTTCCTAAGAAAGTACTAATTCACTATAGTTAATAGCTCTGATACCAATCTGTCACACACTACAAGAAAAAGACCCTTTTACGACGTGCAAAACACGACGCTCTTTGATTTATGTTATGCATTAGAGAACGACATTAAGAAAGTGTCATCTATTCAAAAAATTTAAGGATTTAGGTCGCGCATTACTGAGTTCCCTTAAATTATTGTCTCATTTAAAAATATTAAAAAACACGGAAGGCACTTGTGCGTCGTCTGTGAATGTCGTTTTTTTTAAAGAAACGTGCATCTCGAAGGGAAAATGAAATCCCTAAATTTTTTAAACCCCCACCTTCTTCTCCCTCTTCTCCACCCCTCATCCACATCCACTACCACCAATCCTCATTTCCTCTTCTAGCCTCAAACTATGACGATGCACCTTCCTTCTCGAATAATGCTTCATTTACCACCATCGTCTGATTATGTGAGCCCAAGGAATTGACGGAGACGAAGAAAATTATGGATCAATTGCTTCACATCATGTTTAAGGTTAAGGGTTTGAGATTTCTTCCAAATCGACCATCACACTAAATGGTTCGATCTCCTCTCTTTTTACCTTGTTCCCTCTACTGATGCCTCCACCTTCTACCATCGGTGTTGATCTTTGAATTAGCAACAAGAAGCCCTAGGGCCTCCGCTTTCACCCACCTCTTCATCCACCTCCAGCGCCTCCAACAAGAAGCCCTAGGTCCCCCGCCTTCAACCACGTTCTCACAGTCGATCGTAAATCGGTTTTTAGGTTCTTCCAAGATTCAACCAATATGTAGGTGGAGGTAGGTTACGATTTCGTATCAAAAGACTTCACTTTTAGGCGGAACAAAAACCTAGGGCTCAATTCTATTAATCGGTAGCAAAAGTCAGACGTAAGCTCAAAACTTGGCATGGAAAGAGTCTCGACATCCACTTCAGGTAAGTTATTCAACATGGATTGTCTATCTCCTGCTTCTTCTCTCAAATTAATAGCAGCCAACAAAAGAACTTTGAGAATGATATCTAGTGCTTTCTTGATTTTCACCCAAATTGTGATTTCTTCTTATGATATGATAGGTTCGTTCATTAAGTTGCTACCTTTACACCAACGAGGGTGGAGCTAGAGAGAGAGTTTATGGTGTGCAATTAAAGTTGCATGTTTTTTTCGTGAAGTTATTCTCTCTCTCTCTCTCTCTCTCTCTCTCTTTCTCTCTCTCTCCCCCTTCTCTCTATAATTTACATATATAATGATCCAATCTCACAGTTTCAGGCTTTGATGTACCTCAAACCTGAAACTTGGTCTAAAGGCTGTGGCTGGAATCAGAGTAGGTTTTTTCTCACTACATAAATAAATTCTTGTGTATGAATTACAATTACAATCACAAATCTCTTTTTCAGAGAAGAAGTGTATGAACAATTCAAAGAGGTTAAATGGATGGAATGGTGTGAAGATGTCATGACTCAAGAGAAAAAGACACTCAAGCGCCTTCGTCGCCTTCAAACCACCAGTGCAGATCAGCTACACTTTATTTATGTAGGATTGTAAGCTATTGAACTATAAAACTCATATATGTCTCTTAATTACTGACTATGATACATATTGACAATTACAGAGGTATTGACTATGTTGTTGCTAACAATGAAATCTCTAGAAGAGCTCCAGATCTTCCCTTATGATAAAACATGTTACCTTTTTTTTTTCTTCCACTATCGTGGGAGCAAACTAACTGAAGTTCTTTGCGATTTGTTTGTTGGAAACTCAAGGACTGTTATGATATCTTGCACTTCACCAAATGTTGGTTATTGTGAACACGGTCCCAATACCTTGCTTCTAACTTTTTTTTTTTGAACTTTTAATGCTATTTTTACTAGCTTCTAACTTTATCTTTAACCTTTAATATGTGTTTTATACAAAATCTGGATAATCTGGGAGGAGGGTTATGTCTTTAGCTTTTGATGTTATATCTCGACTTCTAGAAACTGGCCCAGTGAGTTTTCATTTAGTGCATCAGCCAATTAATATTTGTTTTCATTTTATTCCTTCTTACAAATGAATTATAATCATCTGGAAACAGGGATGGAGACTTGTTTCACCATAATTTTCATCTTTGCTGGAGTCTGCAATTTTTCCAGCAATAGTAATGAATGAAAAGGTTTGATAGTTATTGCTTCAATTTTGTTGTTTGTTGCTATTATAACTACTTACTCCCATGGATTTTACTCTGACCATTTTACCCTTTTACTTTTTTTTAATTATGTTAATCATTCACAGAAAACCCTTATTTCCATGTGATTATGTTTTTCAAGTGCATGTTAAATAAAATAAGGTACCTCAAAATTCTGCATAGTTTTAGCCTAGAGTTATGAGGTTTAAGTTTAAAAACTAAGCAATAAACTTTTATTTTGGTAATTAATGACAAATTGAAAAATGTCTTAACAAAAAATTGATTTTTTGATAAGATTTCAGTCTAAAGAAGAGATTCTTACTAATAATTCAGACCAAAAACCACATCGAGGCTCTCCAAGAAGAGATGAATGTCTGGGAGATGGAGAAGACTCGGTTTTCTCTTGTTAACCCCTTTTAAGTATGTTTAAGTATGCATCTTTTAATTCAGGGGTACTTATGTCTATTAACATGTTTCTTTTTCCATTTTCTTTGATTTCTAGCTTTTTTCCTTCTATTTAAGAACTCGTTCCTTCCTTTCCACCCCTGTACTTTTGCTAGATCTTTGATGTTGCAATGTTCATATGCAAATAGTCTTTATAATCATGTGTTTTCTTGGCCTTCTATAAAGTAGTAGTAGTAGAAGAAGAAATAATCAAAAACAAGTTCTTAATTTTCTACCTTATTTGCTTGAAAACACACAATCATAAAAAAATTCTTCTTCCATCAGGTTATTTGTTACCCTTTTAGATTCTATTGCCATCATTGCTACCAATGTTGTCCAATCCATTCCGTAATTTTCTTCTGGTTTAAAGGGCGTCACTAGATCACCACCATTCTTCATATTTTATAATTTTATAAAGAAAATAATGTATTTTATTTATTAATTGTGAGTTTTATCTTTGTGTAGGAGCATGCCTTGATGTTGTAGCAAAAAGTCTCAACTCAAAGCTTTTGAAGTTTCAACTAGATGGATATTCTTTGGTAACTTGATGGATGTTGGACTATTTTTTTTGTGGTGAAGAAAGTTTCAAAACAGGTAAATAAATTAATATATATATTTTTTGAAGAATCTTTCACTACATTTCTAATTATTTTGTTTTTATTTGTTATAGGATCGAACCATATATGTGATAAGCAACTTACTTGAAGCAAATGTATTCAAGGGGTCCCACAATGTGGTCAACCCTACAACTGTGAAGTCGTGGAAAATACTAACTATTCAAGATTTGCTTTGTTTAAAATGCAAGTAAAGAGAAGGCTTGATGACAATTAGAAAAACATAATCAAATAGATGATGACAAGGTTAGTCCATTTATTTTGGTTTCCCCTGTTTTATTTACTTGTTTGTTTCAAAATTTATTTTTTTAAGATAAGAGTTGTAGTGTCCTTATATAATTATTAGCTAAACTTGTTAAGAATATGAAATAAAAACTTTTTAAAAGCAATTACAGTTAAAAGTTTTAACTAAATTAATTGTCACGAATAATGGTGTAGAGCTGGTGGGTTTTGCAAACTTCTTTAGATTGAAATCAAAACCATTCCAATAAAAAATGTGGCTTAATTCTGTATTCAGATAAGACATCCATTTGTGTTGCAATAAATGACTTTTTTACCCTTTGGAACATTTCTTGTTACGTTTTGTAAATGTAGGCACTAGAAGTTGTGGAGGCAAAATATTTGTAGGCATTTGATCTTGCCTCCAAACCTGAAGGAAGTGGGACCCCAACAAAAGACTTGATTTGAAGGTGAATAATATATTGTTTTACATGAATGGCAGTCACAAAAAACAGAAGAATTGCTTCTTGAATTGAAGTTGAAATCAGTAGTGAGCAACCTGCAGCCCTACAATCGTTCCAAATGAAACTACTAGTGCAACCGCTTGTGTAAGTCTCATCTCATACCAAGTTTATTTTTAGGGGCATTTGTGTCTTTTCTGCATAGACTAATCTAATTGGAAAATATGTAGAAACCAGGGATGTAAGTTTGACCCATAGGGACCCGACCTGAACATGGCAATATTCCCCGACTTGACGTGTAATCAGGCGGGGACCAGTTCTATTTTTCATATCCGAAGCGGGAATGGGTCGGTGACGGACTGACAGGTATGACAATATCCGTCCCGTTTAATACCTGATTATATATATATATATATATATATATATATATATATATATATATATATAGTAAATTTTAAAAATTTATGAGGATATTTTATTTTTATTAGTGTTGCAATTAAAACCTAAGAAGATGATCAATACAATATTAGTCTAACGAAGATTTTTTATAATAGTTTGCTGCTCCAGGTGGTATTTATTTCATAGCCTGTATATGATAGTTTACCAAGTTCATGCTTAATAGTCTTTTAGATAATTTAAATATTTTGAGTTATGTATGTTCATGAAGAAATTTTATCATTAGGAAGCCTCATATGTTTAAAATATAATATCTAATTGATGATCCTAAGCTCAATGAATTCAAGATAATCGTTATATATAATTTAGTGATAGTCATTTTTAATATATCTTCAAGTTATGCTTCTTAAATTAAGGTACAAAAAAGAACAAGCTATTTCTCGTAAGCCTCATCTCTTTTTTTTTTCCAACAATTATTTAAGTTAAAAGATGTGCATATTGAAAAATGAACATGAGAGTATTTGTGTTTTCCTTTGAAAATTAATGCAAGACTTGATAAAGAGGTTAAGTGGAGAAGCAAATGTTGATCTTCTAATGTTGTTCTTTTACAGGTGCTTGGAATTAGACCTAAAGTTGGTTGCTGATATAGGAATAGTGGGTTCTCCAAATGCAGGAAAAAACATGTTTGTAAGTGTTATTAGTGTTGACATGTAATGTTGTTTGACATTTAATGTTAGGTAACTTGTTTGACATGTGATATTTTTTTGAAATGAATTATCTTTCTGATGTATGGTATTTTATTTTGTATTATGATAATTTCAATATGTTGTTTAATTTGAAAATTAGTAATTTTATCAAAAATATATTTTTAAAACATTTAAAATTATGACATGCAAATACGTGTCATCTTCATTTATGACAGGGGCTTTCTTGATACGCATTGCGTGTCATTAACATGCGTGTCGTAAGTTTACGACACACGAATGTGTGTCGTCTTCCTTTATGACAGGGCTTTCCTTGATACACATTGCACATCGTAAACGCACGTCGTAAATGAGCATCGTCTATAGATGACGCGCAAAAGCGCGTCGTCTCTCTTTATGATGGGGCCTTCCTTGACGCGCATTTGCGCATCGTCTGAGCCTTTTACAACGCGCAATGAGCGTCATAAAAGGCTATTTTTCTAGTAGTGACACCCCGGCCGTCGGCGGAAACACCGGGCGGTGTAACGTCATTTCTCGTATCATAGTTATCAACTTCCTGAAAACACATGCAATTTAAAATACGTCAATATAAAGTTGGTGAGTTCACAGGTTTTGACTCCATATAAAAATAACACTTTTTCTCAAGTTCAAAAGTATAGTTTTTGTCACACCTCAAAACCGATGGCGAAAGCGTTCCGGGGCGGAGGACGTCATGTAAGTATCACAACCAATGTACATAGTAAGCATAGTAAACACAAAACATTACATTACATATGATTGATTACATTTGTTTAAGAGTAAAGTAATACACATTTATCTATACAAAAGTTTGAACAAAAGTAAGACGTGTCTTCTAAAACGCTCCGTCTTCTCCAAAAGATTGCGGGTACCTGTCTAATGTGGACCTGAGAATACAAGCAATTTGAAAATCAGCATAAAGCTGGTGAGTTCATAAGTTGTTTGTTTATGTAAAACGATCATGTTTCCTTTGGTTTTCTGAAAAGTTGTTATCAAAGAAAATCCCATATTTTCTTATAAAAACAGTTTGGTTAAAGTTCTGAATTTCCGTTCAATACAACAATAGATAGTTTAGTACATAAAACTATATAATGAAAGATCTCTGGGAAATACCATCCAGGACAACAGTAGGTGGTTTTAATATATAAAACTATAGATTTAGAACCACTGGGAATACCATCCAGCAAAACCATAGATTAAGAGAAGATATAGATTTCCGTGAATAAACTTATACTTTTATATTAATACGTATTGTGAGTCGGGAAACCATGCTAATATGACAACGAGACCTCCTTTGACATTCTTCAGGTGTCGGACGATATCGAGAATTTGTCACCCCAAGCATGCCCGCCTAACTGAAGCTAGCAGTTTAGGTGTGGGATTGCCAGTCCCGAATAGATCTATTCACAAATTCCACGCTCTCCCTCCAGGAGACTCTGGTTACACTTCCGGGGAGGATTTACTGAAAACCCGAAGGGTTTAATGAAGATACATCTCACAAACTAGTATTAAATTATTCACGATATACTCGGTGGTTATCAAACGTCATACAGTAAAACAGTTTAATATAATGAAATTTATCTGGCATTATATTCTAAATTAAACAGAGATAAACTGAATCAGACATAGTTTATCTATTAACTTTGCATTGATCTGTGCCCGTAAAACAAGAACTGAAGATTCCAAATTATTCCCATAATAATTTGATTGATTTGATTATTTCCTTTACTGTAATTGAAATTCACGTGACTATATTCGATAAACCATCCCTTATGCTCCGCATAATACATAAGGGGTAAAGATATCTAAAAGTTTGCCAGATATTTATAGAATTTCATCAGTTTTAAGTTTCAAAAACATTTATAGTTTGCTTGTATTCCCCCCCCCCCCTTGAAAACATTGAAAACACAGAAAAAAAGGCGTAGGGGTATGAACTCACCAGTCGAGAAACGAGTCGGTTTGGATGCTAAGTGTCAATTCGGGGCTTGATAACGTGCGAGGTTCCTATGTAATATGAAATGATACGTAGTTGTATCTAATTAGACTTCGAACCACTAATTAGATAAGAGTAAACATTTCTAGTCGCGAAAACACTTCAATTCAAGTGTTTGGAGTGACCCGGGTAGCATCCATGGACGAGTAAGGCTTGGATATGGAGTTTACTCTTCAAGAGTAAACTCCTTTAGGAGTTTACGGTCCAAATGACCAACTCCACATGAGTTTACGGCCATAAACTCATGGTGGGGGTGTTCTTGGTTGCTAAATGGCCTTATAACTCATGAAAGGTGATGCTAGGCTTGGTTTCAAGGCATTGGAAGGTGATTTGAACATCCTAAGGACCATTTGAGGAGTTTACGGCAGTAAACTATGAGTTTACGGCCATAAACTCTTATATGCCATGTCTTAATGTGTTTTGGTGGTCTTAGGTCAATTACAATGCACAAAGGAAGGTTCTAGGGTTGATTCCATGGCTTAGGAAGTGATTGGGACTTGAATTGACCTTGTAAAAGGAGTTTACAGTCTATGAAGATGTTCTTGGCGAGTTTACTATGTTAAACACATGAGTTTATGACATTAAACTCATGTTTCTCCATGATTCATGTGATTTGGTGGTTGAAGGTTAAGCATGCTAAGTTCTAGACCGATTTCTAGCCATACAAGGTGTTAAGGGCACTTTAACACCCATTGGAGGAGTTTAAGGTCTAAGAAGAGGTATTTACAGTCCAAGAATGTTCTTCGGCCGTAAACTCAAGTTTGACCCATTTGAGTATGTTTTGGTGCATCTCCTGAAGGATTATAAGGTTCTATACTCTCATGGAAGCTTTTGGAGGTGTTTAGGGAGCAAACTAACACCTTAAAAGGTGTTTATGGTCCATGAATGAGGGTTTATGGTAAGATTTTGGTGCTCTAAGTCCATTCCTGCAAGTCCAAAGGTCTTAACTAAGCACTAGAAGTGATTTGGATGGGTTTGGGGCTTCAAAACCCTCTTTAGAGGTGTTTACGGTTTTGGGAGGTGTTCCCAACCATAAAAACATGGTCATGGGTGTTTTGAGTGATTCACACATGAATTTGCATACCAATCAAGTTAAACAACAAGTTAGGATAGATTGGTTACCAATTTGAGGCTTGAAAGGAGGTTTTTGGACCAAAAATCAGATTTTTAGAGAGAGAGAGTAGTGAGAGAAAGTGTTTTAAGAGAGAGAAAAAGCTTCAAAATGATGTCACTCAATCCCTTATATAGGGGTTGAGTTTATGGCCCGGTGGAAATCTACCCGATACTGACGTTAAACGGTGCTTTTGGTCGTACCCGATTAAGTTACCGTAATCACGACTTAGATGAAACTAAATATTTTCCAAACGAATATGGAAAATATTTTAATATTTAAAATGTATCCCAACATTTATGAAACCTAAATAGAAGTCGCAACAAATTAATTCAAAACAAAGCTAACGGAAAAATTGGAATGTAACGGCTTTATTAACGGAAACGGGTCAGAGACGGAATAAATTACGGGTTGTCACATTATCCCCCCGTTAGAGAAAATTTCGTCCCAAAATTTAAAATTAAGATATAAATCATGGAATTGAAAAGAGATGTGGATACTTCTGTTTCATCGAGTCTTCGCGCTCCCAAGTGAACTCAGGTCCCCGCTTGGCATTCCAGCGAACCTTCACTATCGTGATGCGACTTTGTTTCGTACGTTTGATCTCTGGATCCATGATTTTGATGGGTTCTTCTACAAAGTTTAAATTCTCGTTGATTTCTATCTCGTCAAGAGGGATCACAAGGGTTTCATCGGATAGATACTTTTTAAGATTTGAGACGTGGAAGACGGGATGAATGTTGCTAAGTTGTTGAGGGAGTCGGAGTTTGTAGGCTACAGGACCGATCCTAGCTAGGATCTCGAAAGGTCCGATGTACCTCGGGTTAAGTTTCCCACGCTTTCCAAAGCATATCATGCCTTTCCAGGGCGAGACCTTTAACAAGACGCGATCTCCAACCTGGAATTCTAATGGTTTTCGTTGTTTGTCAGCGTAACTCTTCTGTCGGTCTCGTGAAGCTTTCAGTCGTTCTTGGATCTGGATGATCTTCTTGGTGGTTTCGCGAATGATTTCAGGACCAATGAGAGCATTGTTGGGGACTCGACTCTTAACTAGCTACGTGTATCCTACCTCGGCCCAGCATAGAGGGGATCTGCACTTGCGACCATAGAGGACTTCAAACGGGGCATTCTTGATGCTGGTGGGGTAACTGTTGTTATATGAGAACTCGATCAAAGGCAAATTTGTGTCCCATGACTTTTCGAAATGAATGACACATGCTCTAAGCATGTCTTCCAGGGTTTGGATAGTTCTCTCACTCTGTCCGTCAGTCTGAGGATGATAGGCTGTGCTCATGTCTAGCTTGGTTCCAAGAGCTTTCTGGAGAGACTGCCAAAATCGGGAGGTAAACCTGCTATCTCTATCGGAGATAATGGACACATGTACACCATGCAGTCGAACTATCTCTTGGATGTAGATTCGCGTGAGTCTTTCCATCTTGAATAACTCTTTAATCGGAATGAAGTGGGCGGATTTTGTCAGACGATCGACAATTACCCAAATGGTATCACACCCACTTGGACATTTGGGTAACTTAGTGATGAAATCCATGGTAATCATCTCCCATTTCCACTCAGGTATCTCGGGCTGCTGAAGCAAACCCGAGGGCTTCTGATACTCGACCTTTACCTTGGTGCAAGTCAGACACTTGCCCACGAAGGTTGCGATTTCGGCTTTCATGTTCGGCCACCAGTATTGTTTCTTGAGATCCAGGTACATCTTGTCCGAACCTGGGTGAACAGAGTATTTGGTCTTGCGAGCTTCAGTCCTGACGACGTCTCTGAAACCTCCGAACTTTGGGGTCCAGATTCTATCCATGAAACAGTAGACTCCATCACCTCTGATCTCAAGTTTCTTCTCCATTCCTCTCAAGGCTTCGATCAATACGTTTTCTAGCTTTACGGCTTCCAACTGAGCTTGTTGGATTTGTGCGGATAAGTGAGAATGGATGGTCATCGTCAATGTCTTCGCCTTGCGACTTGAACTCTCCTTTCGGCTCAGGGCATCTGCTACCACATTGGCCTTACCGGGATGGTAGCGGATTTCGCACTCATAATCACTGAGTAGTTCTACCCATCGCCGCTGCCTCATGTTTAAGTCTTTCTGATTGAAGATGTGTTGCAGGCTTTTATGGTCAGTAAAGATCGTGCACTTAGTTCCGTAGAGATAATGTCTCCAAATCTTCAATGTGAAGACCACTACTCCTAACTCCAAGTCATGAGTCGTATAGTTGACTTCGTGTGCCTTTAACTGTCTCGAGGCATAAGCAATAACTTTTCCTCTTTGCATAAGCACACAACCTAATCCCTGATTAGACACATCGCAATAGACAACGAAATCCTCTGTTCCTTCGGGTAGGGACAGGATAGGCGCGTTGCACAGGGCTCATTTCAATGTTTGGAATGCGGTTTCCTGCTTCTCACTCCAACAAAAGGGTACACCTTTCTGTGTCTGAGTGGTTAGGGGTTTGGCGATTCTGGAAAAATTATGGATGAACCTGCGATAGTAGCCAGCGAGACCCAAGAATTGATGGATTTCTGTGGGTGTCTTTGGTGTTGACCAATTCTCTATCGCCTTGATCTTGGATGGGTCCACGTGTATACCCTCCTCGCTTATCACGTGACCAAGGAAAGCTACTTTCCAAATCCAGAACTCGCACTTGGAGAACTTCGCGTACAATTTCTCCGTCCTAAGTGTTTCCAACACTAACCTCAAGTGTTGTTTGTGATCTTCTTCTCTTTGGGAATAGACAAGTATGTCTTCAATGAACACGATGACGAACTTATCCAAAAAAGGACGACACACCCGGTTCATCAGGTCCATGAACACCGCCGGTGCGTTGGTTAGTCCGAAGGGCATCACTACGAACTCGTAGTGTCCATATCGAGTCCTGAATACTATCTTGGAAACATCATTCTCGTGGACTCGAAGCTGATGGTACCCTGATATGAGGTCTATCTTCGAGAAGTAACTGGCTCCCTGAAGTTGATCGAAGAGGTCATCTATACGAGGAAGAGGATAGCAGTTTTTTACTGTCAATTTATTCAACTCACGGTAGTCGATACACATCCAGAAGGATCCATCTTTCTTCTTTACAAACAATACCGGAGCTCCCCAAGGTGAGGAACTCGGTCTAATGAATCCTTTGTCGAGCAGCTCATTAAGCTGACTGGATAACTCCTGCATTTTCTTTTGGAGCTAAGCTACACGGAGATTTGGCTACGGGGGTAGCTCCAGGAATTAGGTCGATGTGAAACTCAACCTGTCGTTCGGGAGGAATTCCCTGGAGCTCTTTGGGAAAGACATCGGGAAAGTTGCAGACTTCGTTAATGCTCTTGAGGTCTTTAAGTTCTTGGTTCTCGTTAATGACATGGGCTAGGAATGCATGGCACTCCTTCCGCAGAAGCTTTTGAGCTTTGATGCAGGAAATGATACGAAGATTGGAACTAAGTTTATCGCCATAGATTATGAGAGTTTGACCCGAAGGGAGATTGAGACGGATGGCTTTTTCGTAACAAAGGATATCAGCGTGATTGGGACTCAACCAATCCATGCCAATAATAACATCAAAGCTCTTAGTGGAGACTGGCATTAGGTCGATGGGAAAGGAATGATTGTTTAGGGTAAGGGTACAGCCCATGAATATGTGTAACAACGCAAATTTTCGAATAAATTTTTCATTTAAAATAAGGTGATTTCATTCAATTCAAAAGTATTTATTCCATGTTCCATATCCAATACATATATAAAAATCCCCAAGATCTCAAACAGCAGCAGTGTGTATGCATCATGCCGGCGCCTTCCCACGGTCCTCGCTAGTACCTGTAACACATACATAACAACTTGTAAGCGTAAATGCTTAGTGAGTTCCCCAGTATACGACCTACACATATACGCCTTTCCAGGCCCTGACCTTCCGGTCTACAACACTTTGCCTTCCGGCCCGTAACATAATCGCCTTCCGGCCCATAACATGTTGCCTTCCGGCCCTTATCATATTGCCTTCCGGCCCATAACATTTACAACATATAATACATTTCATATAACACACATAGCACATATATCATACATCATAACTGA
The DNA here is from genome assembly GCF_052625555.1 of Lactuca saligna. Classification (NCBI taxonomy): domain Eukaryota; kingdom Viridiplantae; phylum Streptophyta; class Magnoliopsida; order Asterales; family Asteraceae; genus Lactuca; species Lactuca saligna. The sequence continues at coordinate 186,202,743 of NC_136417.1, read as the reverse complement.
CCTTACTGTCACATAACACATCGCCTTCCGGCCCGTGTAAACATATATATCATGCATAGCAACTACCTTTCTATTTATAGCATAAATACCACCTATCATATACGACCTTCCGGTCTCACAGTCAAACCCTTCCGAGTGAAGTATAGTGAGAAGACTCACCTCGTAGTGCGTAAACTATAAGCTCTTGAACCCACTTGTACTCGATCCGCCAATCTGCAGTGTCCCTATAATACCATATACCCTTATTACTAATCTTATCAAACAGGACAACTGACCCTACGAAATTACATGCAGGTCAACTCTGGTCAACGGTCAACTTGACCGGACTCGTCGAGTACAAAGGCGACTCGACGAGTCTAGACGTCCTCTCCAACTTTCCCTGTTGTTTCCCTTTCTACTCGTCGAGTATCCCCCTTTGTACTCGACGAGGTCCTCGTGGAAGAATCGCGGGGCCACCCCGACTCCACTCGCCGAGTCTAAAGAACGACTCGGCGAGTCCCAGTGAATCTTTAAGCTACTCGCCGAGTCTGAAGAACAACTCGGCGAGTCCCGGTGAACCTTCAAGCTACTCGCCGAGTCTGAAGAACAACTCGGCGAGTCCATGCCATGCAGTCGATCAACTGCCTCCTGCAATCCGCATGGTTCCGCAATATACATAAACGTGGGACTTCCTGGTCCTCTAAGCATACTACTACAGGGGTTTAAACGCTTGGTAACAACATTATGATCCATCTAATCACTAAATGGGTTTCATAAACCCTAGATTTGTGTACAACACCAAAACGACAGAAATGATCCGAGTATTACCTGGAAACGTGTTCTCTGTGTCCCCAACCTTCAGAGCCCAATCCCCTTGATCCTCCTTGACCACAACCTTGCCTCTTCTTGTCTAACAAAGCCTTCAAACTTCCCCTAGCCCTCACTCCTGCTCCAGATGCCCACAGACGTTTTAGGTTCCCTTCAATCGGCCAAAAGACGAGCAATGACGGCCCTAAAGACATTATATACGATCCAGAATGAAACGGCTAGGGTTCCTGCTGAACAGCGTCGACTCGCCGAGTCCATATCTGGACTCGTCGAGTCCAGTCGCGAACCCGCGATCAAGCCTGTGGTCCTACTCGGCGAGTCAGGCACCAACTCGCCGAGTCCCCTCCTAAAATGTCCCAAAAATAGTTTTAAAGCAATACCTGAAATTCCGGGCTGTTACAATATGTCGCTAGCGCTTTCTTTCTCACCATTAGCCATCTCAACGGTAAATGTTTTGGTTAATGGCTGGGGATTACTTTTAAGAAGACATTTGAATGAATGGCTAACAAAACTACGTTCAGCACCATAATCGAAAATGATACTAGCATAAGAGTTGTCGAGGAGGAACATACCCGAGACAATGGTGGGATCGACGACTGTGTGTTCTTTCATAGTATAAAACAACATAATGAATGTTTAAAATAAAAGACAAGTCTTGACTGCTCCGTCTTCACAAAACCTGGTCATCGTACCTGTCTATTTGTGACCTGAGAATACAAGTTATTTTGAAAGCGAGTATTAGCAATAAAGGTGGTGAATTCATAAGTATTTATGTGACTTTGATTTGTAAAACTATAAAGTAAAGATTTGTAAATATTTGGAGAAAAGTTTGTATAAGTATGAAAATGTTTGTAAGTAGTTGTAAACGTTTGAAAACCCTAGAAAATCCCATATTTCCTACTAGTATAAAAGTAGTCTTCTACCAAGACCCGACTGTTTTGAAAGTAGTCTTCTACCAAGACCCGACTGTTTTGTAAGTAAGCATCACTGTAAATGTGACGGTTTTTCCCTGTTTAACTATTATTATAAAACTATAGTCTACCTCATCGTTTATGCGTATGTGTCACAATATAAAGGTAATAAGGAAAATAATCTATCTATATCAACTATATCCTACCTCGTCGTTCATGTGAATGTGTCACAAAGTAAAGGAAGGAAAATAATATAATAACTAAAATTGTATCCTTTTGCGCTAGGATATTCATGGTGTGGAAACTCGCCAAACAGTACAACCGTAGACACCCGTCGATGATCATTTTCCCTACTGTAGCTAACAACCTTGGGGGTGGAATGGTAAGTCCTGAAACCTTTGTAACAGATTCTATGTAATAGTATCTATTAAACGTATTAATGTAAACGTGTTCATGTAAGCGTATCTATGTAAACGTATTCATGTGTGCGTATCTATGTAAACGTATTCATGTAAGCGTGTCTATGTAAACATATTCATGTGCGCGTATCTATGTAAACGTACTTATGTAAACATATTCATGTAAGCGTATCTATGTAAACGTACTTATGTAAACGTATCTATGTAAACGTATTCATGTAAGTGTATTTCTTCATATAGTATGTAATGTATTAGTATAGACTCATGAATGAACTGACTCTTGTGTGATTCCTTGTACTTGGAATAGTAAGTAGTATTTCCTAACTATACCTATTATAGTTACTATTAATGCACGTGTATAACCGAAAGCATGCCTTTGCTACCCAAGGGTACTTAACTGACTGATGGAACTTTTATGTCTATATATGTAAACATGATATATAACTAATATTTAGATGACATTCAGACGAATAACCGGTGCTATAAGGCCACATCCCAACGAGGAAAAGGAAATAAAGTGAGCTAGCCGTCCTAAGTCCTTTAAACATTACTTATGTAACTATACATATATAGGCATGCATTTGACAATATGAAAGTATAAAAGAAGTTTTGTAAAACCTTTGAAAAGTTTAATACTAAGAAATGATGACTTGATGTCAGTTTATAAAATGATTTGAAAGTATTTTGTTTGATAATACAATTTTAAGTATAAGGAAAACCTTTGTTTGAAACACAATTGTAACAGAGTTTGAAAGGAAACGTACAGTATGTAAAGCAGTTTGATAAAGAGTTTTAACATGTAAAAACGTTTGAGAAAGTCATTTGAAGTAATCTGTTTGGTAAAACAGCTACAAGTATAGTAAATCCATTTGTATGATAGTTATTAATCACATGTGATTGATATAATAACTAGCATGATTCAACTTGTATTACCCCCATAAATCATTTATAAACATTTAAAAGGTTAATTAAGGGGTATGAACTCACATACAGTGAGTGGATCGGATGGAAGTGTCGGACAAGTGCTTGGTGTCAAGTGAAGACTTAAACACACACAATGATCCTAATAACATATAAAGACATATGTATATATACAATTAGTGATTTAAACACTAATTAGACAAGTATAAACATCCTAATGTAAGGAAAACACTTTGGTCAAAGTGTTAGGAGGCCATTGGGTTGCAACAAAGGAGTGCAAGGAATTATAAGGGAGTTTATGGTCAATGGACCATACTTATTGGAGTTTACGGCCTAGAGGAGTTTACTCCTGGCCATAAACTCTCAAATGGGTCTCCAAATGAGGCTTAAAGCTATTATGTCTTAAGTGGTTAAGTGTTCCAAGGCTTAAATAAGAGGTTAGGTGAGTTTAAGGTCCAAGAATGGCCCTTACATGTCTTTACTGTCTGGGGACCATTTCCCCATGAGTTTACAGCCGTAAACTCATGGTATGAAGTACCATTTCATTTCTTGAAGTCCCTAGATCAATGGTGTATGGTTCTATACTAAGTTCTAAGGCTTGGTAAGGTGTTAGGGTGCCATTTGCACCACTTATAGGGGTTTACGACCCAGTAACATGTCTTGGCCGTAAACTCCTTGGATCATGAGATTCTTAATGTTTTCTAAGCCCTAAACATGTTAAACCTAGTGTACAATGAGTTAGAACAAGAGTACTTACGATGTAGGAGCTTGAATGGTCGTTTTTGGCCAAGAACACTAGTGTGTGTTCTTGGTGAAACTTGAGGATCTACACAAATGGAATGATTTCACGGATGAAATCATGTAAGATCACTAGTTTATGTAAGATATCAACTAGTTAGGACAAGGAACTTACAAGATTTGAAGATCGGGGACGAAGATCGGGATGATACTTGAGAGGATTTCAGCCAAGGGAAGGAAAGGAATGAACAAATAGCTAACATATCATCATATAAAAGGGAGTTTACAGACCACATGGAGTTTATGGCCGTAAACTCCATTGTGGTGGCCGTGAACTCCTTGTCAAAGGGTTTCATACTTGTTCGTTGTGCTATAACTTCAACAGATAAACCCCGACACTTATCCCTTAAGTGTACAAGGCTCAGAACGCTCAAATAAACTCCTAATTGTGCTAAAAGATAACAACAATGAGTTTGACTTTTAATGAAGTGTTTGACTATATAGGATAGAAGTTTTTGGGTTGTCACAGTTCCGGATATATAAAGAATGCCAAAATCCAAGTTATAACGAAGAAGTTATGACATGTCGAAGTTTCGCGACAGAACTGGCACAACACTGCACGACGTAAATGATGAATTTGTGATAAAGCAATATGTAGCCTTAGTTATCTAAAAGAAAGTCATATAATACGTTAAACCTAGAGCATGCATAAGAAGAACGTCTAAATCTGGCTGCATATGAGGAAGTTATGATTTTTCTAAGTTTCGACTTAGCGGTATGCAACCCAAATCTCGAAATTAAGATCGAGTGATATTTGGCCAAAACAATCTAAACAAGAATCGAAGATCTCGTTGATAGTAATGCAACGGCAAAAAGACAGACGAAAACGGACGTCAGATGAAGAAGTTATGAATTTCTAACGGAGTTTTCCTATCCCGACCTACTAAAAATAATATAATAAAAATAAAATCAAAATTAGCCAATGGAGTCTAAATGAGAGTTGTAGAGCATAATCTCACCTACGCGTGGATATAAAGAACGTCGAAAACGGAGATCATATGCAAAAGTTATGAATTTCTGAAGTTTGAGGCACGCATCCCAAAGAGGGAACATCCCCGCGTTCAATTGGGGAACGCCCTGCGTTCAATACTTGGCTCTGGAGTTGCCACGTCGATGTTGAGTCAACGGATAAGGGATAGGATCGGAACCTCGCTCCTACGCACCGTGTTTGAAGGGAACGCCCAACGTTCGGGGCAGACTTCAGCACTATAAATAGAACATGAAGGCAGTCGAGTTTGGTTGCCAAATTTCTTTTCTCTCTCCCTTTTTACCTCGTTTTACGTGCAAGAAATACCCCCGAAGCCCCGGTATCATCCCGACACCTGAAGCAAGTCCCGAAGCCTCAAAGATCCCGAGAAAAAGAGTTTCCGAGCTGAAGCTCTGCCCACGAGAAGTTCGGTGTGCGAAGATCTTCCGGTTTCATTGAAGAATACTGCTTTTAGAGCCGAAGTGTTGTCCGATAATCATCTTATCATGTGAGTGTGTAGTTACTTTCCTCTAACACAAAAATACGAAGTATTTCCATAAAATACGTGCTATGTGTTTATATGTTATATGTTATTTGAAATGAGTATCGATTGAATGTTTTATACATGTTTTATGTTGTATATATATTTATATTTTTATCTACAAAGATGTTGGGTAGAACATGGGTGGGTAGTGGATGTGTCATGAAATAAAATGATGAGAGGCCTCTATGTTGTTGTTAATCTAGTCATCTAGCGGAGTATGGATGACGACCACAGACTCTTTCTAGACTGTCTTATGAGAACGCTGGTAGGTTCATAACCTGTAGGTGTTGTGAACGATGTGTTCACCGGTGTACTCTATCGCCCTCATGGTTTCCTTTAAGACATCTATTGTCGAGGAAACCCCTTTGCAGTAATGTCCATCCTGATGAAAATCCTAGATTAGGTCCCCGGTAATAGATGTTGTTTTAGGGACGTAAAGTGAGGATAACGGGAATGGGTAATCGGGTTATTGTTGGTTGGTGAAATTAAATATAATTATTTATTGTGGGTTGAAAACCCTATATGCTCACCAGGCCCCCAAGCCTAGCCAACTAAGTTTTATTTGTATTACAGGTAGTGGCGCGAGAGCATAAGTTGGATAACTTGTGAAGATATTTTGTTTATAGGCCAGTAGTTGTGTATAACTGTTGTAAGGCTTATAATGTGTCGTTTATGCTTTTGTGGCTGTATCGGAACATGACATCCCGAGTTTTGTTATATATGAATATACATTACTTTAAGAAATGCTTTGATAAACTTTATTTTATCATATTGTGTTTTGGGAACAAATTCCGCAACTCCTTTAAATCAAAGGGTTTCTCTGAAAATTATTTTAAAAGCATAAATGAAACTGGTTTTTTCTGGCTGTGATTTTGGGGATGTCACATAGGGCGCGCCCTATTTGATGGGTTTTGAGCATTCTAACACTCCTAAGGTGTACATACAACCCTAAATACCTTGTATATATGTTTTCTCTATTATACATGCAAATATCAATTTTTCCAAGGTATTGTTCCAACTAGCATAATATGAAGAACATATAATATAAATTCTAGTTGAATTACATACCTCTTTGTTGTAGCTTGATTCCATGGAGCTTAAGAGCCTAGTACCTCAAGTGTGACACCTCAAATGGTTCACACAACATCACCAACATCTTGGAATAACTTGAGAGAAAAAGGTTCCTATGCTCAAATTGGCTAGCCCTCATGTGTACACACACTAGTGCCAATTTCTTGAGCCATGGGGTCCTTATATATGGTGGTTATTAGGGTTACACCATGTAAATCTTGTCTTTCCATATTCTTCATGCACCATGGGTTAAAACCTCCATGGAGTATCCATGGGTTACTCCATGGGTTTAGCCCAACATGAATAACTATGGATCATAAGCCCACATATATAAGAATGAATGATTTACACAATCAATCCCCATATATTTAATTAGTCTCCTTTTGACCACAAATTAATTCCAAATTAATTCTTGATCAATACTAATTAAATAATATGATTTCATATTAATATATTATAACTTATAATATATTAACAAATCATAATTATCCTTTTTCTCACAAAAGTCTATCCAAATTGTTCCGATGCCATGCAACCCAAATAGACTATGCCAATCGGGTCAAGTACATACCAATTATAGTTATGGACTTAGACACTAATCCAACACTATTACGCTCAACGTACACACGTAGGAATGATGTACTCACCCAAAACCCAATTTTACAAAAATGCCATAATGGTCCTTGCACTATTCCATTTATGAACAAAGTTGGGATTCTTAGACTGCCAGAACTACTTCTTTCTTTAAGATTTTTGTTATATCTAGCATTCCTTTGGCATTTTTGAGCTACAAACTGCTCAAATGATTTCTGAATACTAGCCCTAGGTTTTGGCTTTCTGGCAGGGGTTGCGGTCCGAATAGACGATGTGTCACTTGGAACGTTCTTAGTTCCACTGGGACTACCCTTTTCGTAGCTTGAATTGACTTTTTTTAGGGGTTCTGCTACGTACATGCTCTTCATTTTCCAAGAGGCCATTTCATATAGACCTTTGATTTTTTCTGCATTGTCGATTGGAGCAGACTATAAGAACTCACCACAACCATCTTTATTGTCATCTTCAACCATGAACGTTAATTCAACTGTTTGGTTTTTGTTCAGTCCTTTAGTTGTAAAAACTTGGTTAGGAACAGTTTGAACTCTTGGAAAAACAGTTGCTTTAGCTTTTAAAACGTTAGATTTATTCTCAAAAACACGTGCATATTCAGCTAAATTCTCAGAAATTAGGACTTTCGTAGGTACAGGTTCATTTTTAACAAGCTCAGAGAAATCGACCTTGTCCTCCACATAGATTTCACTCATATCACTTTCATCGTCGAATTCATAAACATTTTGAACATCAAGTTTATTTTCCGAACTCAACTTGGTGCTTAATGATTCAAATTTCTGTACAGTTTCATATTTAATTTGTTCTTTGTCTTTTTCATCCAAAAGTTGTTTAAGCATGTTTTTGTGATCTTTGGAGTTTATGAAAGATTCGATTTTGTCTAGTCCTACTCTGTATGCATCTGAAGTTTCGTTTGATGAGATGATGGATTCACACCTCCAACACTTTACGTCGATTTCGTCATCTTTCAATCCGAGAAAAGGCAAAATTATCTTGTGAATCTTCTTTCCAATCTCACAATTAAGATATAACTGAGTAATGTTAAAATAAAGTCTTTTGGCAATCAGACAAAAGATGTTATGCTATTTCAAAAGGCCTAAAATATCTCTCTGCAAATAATCTAAATCATCCCAAGACTTAGACAAATCAGACTCCAACTTTTCAATCCACATGCGTCTCTCTTCACTTTTTGACGAAACACTGTCGAGTTGATTGGTTAACTTAGAATTTGTTAAACGAGTTTGTTTTAGACTATCACTGAAACTTGAAAATGTGTATTTTAATTCGTTTAATTAAGTTTCATATGTAACATCCTGAAATATCAAGAGTAGAGTTGAAGGGCTAAAAGTGTAATTTTGAAGGGCGACTCGGCGAGTCCATGGATGGACTCGGCGAGTAGGATCGCGACTTTGATCGCGTGTCAAGTGGCCTACTCGGCGAGTCCAAAGATGGACTCGGTGAGTAGGTGCTGGGTGAAGAAAACCCTAAATCCGGGGAATGAGCCCTATATAAAGAACATTATGTATCCTCCCCAGCCTCTTTGATCCCCCTTGAGCCCCAGAAATCCTAATTTCGTGGAGGAACACCATTGTTGAGCAAATTGAAGCTTGGAGAAGTGCTTGTTGAAGAAATCTTGAAGGATAAGAGGCTTGGATCAAAGGGTTTTGCTTGGATTCGAGTTTCATTGCTGTTGGGGCATTCTTTGGAGGTAATATCTCGTTCTTGGGCTGTGTTCTTCTAGATTCTCATTGTGGGGTTGTGTGGGAAGCTTAGATATGTGACATCTTGAGTTTGAAGGATAGATCTGAGGTTGCTACCTCAGATCTGGAGTGGAGAAGGTCCTAAGAGCATTAAAGTCCCTGTTCTTGTGTTGTTAATGGAGCTATCATGTCCCAAACCCTAGTTCTAAAGTGAATAAGGCCTAGATCTCTTTGGATTCACGTAAAGTTTGCCACTTTACGTGATGGATGGATTGTAGGAGGTTAGATCTATGTTTTGGATCAATTGCATGGCCTGGAGTGCTTCTTTATAGATTCAGACCGGTGGTACTCGGCGAGTCACATGGGTGGACTCGACGAGTTGCTTGAAGATGAGCTGGAACTCGACGAGTTGGATGAACAACTCGGCGAGTAGGTTGAAGATAGCCTTAGACTCGGTGAGTCTGTTCCTGGACTCGGCGAGTGTTGTCGAAGAGTCCCAATATTTTCTGGTTGAGTCAAGAATCGGTGAGTCAAGAGATGACTCAGTGAGTTGGACAGGACAGAACTCGGAATCAGTGAACTCGGCGAGTCAGCAGGCCGACTCGGTGAGTAAGGTCAACATGGAAGGTTGACTTTGGCCACGACTTTGACTTTGATCGGAATTGAGTTAGTTGACTTTTAGAGGTCTATCAAGCTAAGTGTCGCATTGTTATTGGTAGCTCGGAGAGTAGAGGAGCAGCGTTTCAGACGGTGGTTGGTTAGCAGTCCAAGGGTTACCAGCAGGACTCAGCAGTTCAGGTGAGTTTCCTTCCAGTAGGAACGGGTCTAAGGCCACAATGCTGGACCGCTCAGTTAGCCGTAGTTTCTGGACTTCGGTCCAATGCAGTAGTTAGTATGTTTGACGCCTTCGTGGCTCAGATAGGGTTTATGTGTTTATGCTAATTGATATGTTATGCTATGCTGTGTTCAGTCAGTCAGCTTCGGACTTCGGTCCGATGGAGGGGACAAGGTCCCAGTTAGTCAGCTTCGGACTTCGGTCCGATGGAGGGGACAAGGTCCCAGTTAGTCAGCTTCGGACATCGGTCCGATGGAGGGGACAAGTGTTGGGTTTTAGCCATAAGAACTTTCCTATGTGCGCATGCAAAACCCTATTGCTTGGATCTAGGCTTTCTAATAAATATGCTTTTGAATCCAAGACTTCTAATGGCTAATTAGGTTAAACAACAACATTAAAACAGATCTAGAATCATACCTTTGAGTTCCTTGTTGATCTTCTTGTCTTGGAGCTTCTAGAGTCACAATTGTCACTCCTCTAATGGCTTACAAACACCAATAGCAAGCAAGATGATTTAGGAGAGAGGAGAGGGGATGGAATTCGACCAGAAGTTCCTTGCTTTAGGTTCTGAAAGGTTGTACACGAATTCCACATCCCAAGGGCCTATTTATACCTTTAGACTCCTTAAGGGTTTCACCCTAAACCCTAATTGGATAATCTTCTCTTAAGGCTATCCAAATCCATTCCATAGATATCCCTATGGACGATTTTGAGCTATCCTAAAGCTCTTAGAATCCGTCCAAAGTGTATCTTAATGGATTTACAGTCCAAAGTCTAACTATCAAACAATTGACAGTTTATACCCTCTTATTTAATTAATCTCTTTAAGTCACCAAATTAATACTAATTAATTTATGACTTATATTAATCAAATAGCTAAATATTATTCCTTATAATATTTACTCTCTCTTAACAAATCATCCTTCAAGTTGCTATGGTGAAGGCAACCCAAAAGGACCATGCACCACCGAATATAGTTATAGCCTTAGACACTATTCCAACAACAAGGTCCCAGTTAGTGTCACACCCCAAAACCACGAACGGCGGAAACGTTCAGGGGTGGAGGACGTCATGTACAGTATCACAACAGTGAAATATAATAAACAAGCAACAACATCATCCATTGCATTATAAGTAAAGTTTTATACATGCGTGTTCTTTCATTGTAATAAGACACCAAAAATATACAATCAAAATAAAAGACGAGACTTGTCTGCTGCGTCTTCTCAAAACCTGTCCTCCGTACCTGTCTACTGGCGACCTGGGAATACAAGTAATTTTGAAAGAGAGTATCAGCTTTAAAGCTGGTGAGTTCATAAGTATATAAGTGTCAGTGATTTGTTTGTGAAAACCTGCTATGAATGCCATGAAAAACCTTTAAGTGAAAATGTTGAGGTAAGTATGAAATCCCTAGAAAACCCTTATTTTCTATAAGTATGAAGTGTAGTCTTCTATCAAGACTCAAATGTTTTGTATGTATGAAGTGTAGTCTCCTACCAAGACTCGAATGTTTTGTATGTATGAAGTGCAGTCTTCTACCAAGACTCGAATGTTTTGTATGTATGAAGTGTAGTCCTCTGTTAGATATCATGCTGACAATCCTATGGAATGGTTAGTCTAGCATTTAGATTTCTCGATCTTCGATTTAATTGACATAGAACTTAATCGAACACATCAATTCAGTTCTGACCGGGCCCGGCACATAAGTCAAATCAAATCATCGAGTGGCCAAGATATCTCTTCTACCCTCTTAGGATAAAATTTACAGATAAACTTCGACTTATATGCATTTACTTATTCATTAACCAACTATACACAACAATGCGTTTTATAACATCAAGTTACTGATGCGTTTTCGCATTATCAATGCACAATCAATTAACAAATAATAAACCATATATCTAGGTTTTAAGACCATATGATATTATCGTCTTGCAATCACCTTTTATATCGTATTCCATAAGGTGATTCCAGCAAGCGCGAGTTTATTCCAATGCTCAAAACCAGTTCATAAGCACTCATGAACGTTGCAGCAACCCTTGCTATGTCTAACACCATTTAAACATTCTACACACCAATTCATGACAATCTTCATTCATATCTACTCCCAACATATGAACGATTGTGGACCATTTGAATAATTCGATTATTCTTAATAACTCAATTATTCTGGAAGTCAAAACATGCAAAGTGAAACAATAGTTAAACAACTAACATGTGATAGTAACTTTACTCATAAATAAAACTTCTTTATTTAATCATCCAATGTCAATTACATTTATCTATTATATGTTTCTAATACTATCTAATCTATGCTAATATCATCCTTCAGCCCAATACTCCTAGCATGCTGCAAGTGCTTAACCCTACTCAGTCCCTTCGTAAGCGGATCTGCCGGATTATCTTCTGATGATATCCTCTTCACTACGAGTTGTCCTTCTTCTACACGATGTCTAATGAAGTGATATTTTCTGTCGATATGTCGAGATCTACCATGATCCCTCGGTTCCTTGGTTAAGGCAACCGCACCTTCGTTATCACAGAAAATCTCCATGGGCTCCTTTATGGCCGGCACAACTCCAAGATCACCGATGAAGTTCTTCAGCCATATTGCCTCCTTCGACGCTTCGCTCGCTGCGATGTACTCTGATTCACACGTTGAATCAGCTACGGTTTCCTGCTTGGAACTTTTCCATGTCACTGCTCCTCCATTTAGGGTAAAGACCCAGCCCGACTGCGAACGATAGTTGTCCCTGTCGGTTTGAAAGCTGGCGTCACTATACCCTCGCACCTTCAAGTCATCACTCCCTCCAAGGACTAAGAACCATTCTTTCGTCCTCCGAAGGTACTTAAGGATGTTCTTCACCGCAATCCAATGTGCTTTGCCAGGGTTCCCTTGATATCTGCTAACCATGCTCAAAGCGAAGGCTACATCAGGGCGAGTACAAGTCATAGCGTACATGATTGAGCCAACTGCGGAAGCGTATGGTACTCGGCTCATTTCTGCTATCTCAGCTTCGGTACTCGGACTTTGAGTCTTACTCAACTTGGCATTTCCTTGTATCGGTAGTTCTCCCTTCTTTGAGTTTTCCATACTAAAACGTTTTAGTACCTTCTCTAAGTAAGTATTCTGACTAAGTCCAATTAGTCTCTTACTCCTTTCTCTTACTATCCTTATTCCCAAAATGTAAGAAGCCTCTCCGAGGTCCTTCATAGCGAAGCACTTCCCGAGCCAGGACCTAACCTCTTGCAGAGTCGGGATGTCGTTTCCTATGAGTAATATGTCATCGACATATAGAACGAGGAAGCTTACTACACTCCCACTGGCTTTGACATATACACAAGATTCGTCTTCGCTTCGTACAAATCCAAACTCTTTGACTTTCTCATCGAAGCAAAGATTCCATCTGCGAGATGCTTGCTTAAGTCCATAAATGGACTTCTCAAGCTTACACACTCTATTCGGATGCTTCGGATCCACAAACCCCTCTGGCTGAGCCATGTAAACATCCTCAGCCAACTTTCCGTTAAGGAAAGCGATCTTGGCATCCATTTGCCAAATCTCATAATCATGAAATGCGGCAATTGCTAGCATCACTCTAATAGATTTAATCTTCGCAACTGGTGAGAAGGTCTCATCATAGTCAACTCCGGGAGTTTGAGTAAAGCCCTTCACGACCAATCGCGCTTTATATGTGTGTACGTTCCCATCCACGTCGGTCTTCTTCTTGAAGATCCACTTGCACCCTACGGTCTTACGTTCAGGCACATAATCAACCAAATTCCAAACTTGGTTATCGTACATGGATTGGATCTCGCTATCCATCGCCTCTTTCCATTTCACAGATTCCGGGCCTGCCATGGCTTCCTTATAGCTATTAGGTTCATCAAGATTTACTAGTGTACCATCACTAATATACGTGTCCCCTTCGGTAGTAATATGAAAACCATAAAACTGGGGATGAACTCTAACTCTATCGGAACGTCTAAGAGGTAAGGATTCGTCAATCGGTTCAACCGGAGTTTCCTCCTCGGGTTGAATGCCAGCGGTAAAGGTTCCTTCATCTATCGACTCTTGAATCTCTTCAAGTTCGATTTGCCTCCCACTGTCTCCTTGGCTTATGAGTTCTCGCTCTCGGAAAACTCCTCTCCTCGCAACAAAAACAACATTGTCTTTCGGTCTATAGAAGAGATATCCAAGGAGGGGACAAGGTCCCAGTTAGTCAGCTTCGGACTTCGGTCCGATGGAGGGGACAAGGTCCCAGTTAGTCAGCTTCGGACATCGGTCCGATGGAGGGGACAAGTGTTGGGTTTTAGCCATAAGAACTTTCCTATGTGCGCATGCAAAACCCTATTGATTGGATCTAGGCTTTCTAATAAATATGCTTTTGAATCCAAGACTTCTAATGGCTAATTAGGTTAAACAACAACATTAAAACAGATCTAGAATCATACCTTTGAGTTCCTTGTTGATCTTCTTGTCTTGGAGCTTCTAGAGTCACAATTGTCACTCCTCTAATGGCTTACAAACACCAATAGCAAGCAAGATGATTTAGGAGAGAGGAGAGGGGATGGAATTCGACCAGAAGTTCCTTGCTTTAGGTTCTGAAAGGTTGTACACGAATTCCACATCCCAAGGGCCTATTTATACCTTTAGACTCCTTAAGGGTTTCACCCTAAACCCTAATTGGATAATCTTCTCTTAAGGCTATCCAAATCCATTCCATAGATATCCCTATGGACGATTTTGAGCTATCCTAAAGCTCTTAGAATCCGTCCAAAGTGTATCTTAATGGATTTACAGTCCAAAGTCTAACTATCAAACAATTGACAGTTTATACCCTCTTATTTAATTAATCTCTTTAAGTCACCAAATTAATACCAATTAATTTATGACTTATATTAATCAAATAGCTAAATATTATTCCTTATAATATTTACTCTCTCTTAACAAATCATCCTTCAAGTTGCTATGGTGAAGGCAACCCAAAAGGACCATGCACCACCGAATATAGTTATAGCCTTAGACACTATTCCAACAACAAGGTCCCAGTTAGTGTCACACCCCAAAACCACGAACGGCGGAAACGTTCAGGGGTGGAGGACGTCATGTACAGTATCACAACAGTGTAATATAATAAACAAGCAACAACATCATCCATTGCATTATAAGTAAAGTTTTATACATGCGTGTTCTTTCATTGTAATAAGACACCAAAAATATACAATCAAAATAAAAGACGAGACTTGTCTGCTGCGTCTTCTCAAAACCTGTCCTCCGTACCTGTCTACTGGCGACCTGGGAATACAAGTAATTTTGAAAGAGAGTATCAGCTTTAAAGCTGGTGAGTTCATAAGTATATAAGTGTCAGTGATTTGTTTGTGAAAACCTGCTATGAATGCCATGAAAAACCTTTAAGTGAAAATGTTGAGGTAAGTATGAAATCCCTAGAAAACCCTTATTTTCTATAAGTATGAAGTGTAGTCTTCTATCAAGACTCAAATGTTTTGTATGTATGAAGTGTAGTCTCCTACCAAGACTCGAATGTTTTGTATGTATGAAGTGCAGTCTTCTACCAAGACTCGAATGTTTTGTATGTATGAAGTGTAGTCTCCTACCAAGACTCGAATGTTTTGTATGTATGAAGTATTTTTCCTTTGTGTAGACTAGTACTAAAAGTGCTTAGTCTAACTCATCGTTTATGTGAAAGATATCACAAAATAAAGTAAACAGGAAAAATATGATATGGTAAGTGTTGTCACTGGGTACTAAGACCAACACTACATCGCATGAAGCGAAAGTTAGACCCTGAGGAACGTCCGAAGAGTATCCCCTCATCCTCTGTAGCAGCAGCAGGATGGAAGGAGGGTTAGTCCCTGCATCGATCTCTTGACGTAGATTGTCAACTTAATGATCCTCCGAAGATTCACATCTCGTCCACTATTGCAACAGCGGGCAGAGGGATAGTTAGTCCCGTCACTGACCACAAATCAAGTGACTACCTTAGACATCCGTAGACGCCATCTCTCACTGGCGCTAATCAGTGAGATTCGGAATGGTAAGTCCCGCTGAAAACATCCCCTCGAACGGGAATAGGAAAGACAATTTATACAGTAAATACTAATAAATCATCCTCTTAGACCTAGTTCAAGTATCCAAGGTAAGTAAGTACAGAATAATGTACTTATTAAGAAGTGTCCCTGTCTAGAATTCATGTAAGTGTATTCATGTAACAGGTAAGTATATGTAAACATATTCATGTATCATAGAATCCAAAGTACGTGTAATCATGTATCATGTAAGGCATTAGTATAGACTCATGAATGAACTGACTCTTGTTTGATATTCTCTAACTATCCCTATGATAGTTAACTGGAAAGTATGTTGTTGTTCAAGTAGGTTTATGCAAGGTATCTAGGAGCTTTGAACCATAATATAAAGTGACTTGAAGTCATTATACAATTCAAAACTAATACTTCTGTTGTCTAAGTATTTTAAGATAGAAAACCATTTCCCGTGACTTCCTTTGAAATATATGAAACCTACTGAGTGAAAACATAGTTATAAAATGCATGAAACTGATTTAATAACATGTTTGTTTCTACTTGTATCCCCCCCTTTAAAACATTTAAAATCCTTTAAAACATTGATTACGGGGTATGAACTCACCTGTAGTTGGTGATTGGAATGAACTGAACGGTATCGGATGGCTAGGTGTCAAGCGAGGACTTGTGCACACACTACAATCCTAATGAACATATAATCACACATATATGCACTCAATTAGACACCAAAGACTAATTGATAATGTTTAAGACATCTTAGATATAGATAACACTTTATGTAAGTGTTTTAAGCTGTAAGGACTTCATCTAAGCTATTGTGGGACAGGGTACTTGATTTTAGGGTTTCCAAAGGACCCTACAAGAGAGTTTACTCTCCATAATCCATCACACATGGAGTTTACGGTTGTAACTCTTGAGTTTACGGCCGTAAACTCCCAAACATGTGTGTTTGGTGTGTTTTGAAGTCCAATATGCTTTCTAGAATTATTCTAACCTTGTGACTATGTTCTTGGAAGGGTTTAAGGCCTAGAAGTACTCCAAATAGGATTTTACGGCCTAAAGGACATTTCCCCTTGGAGTTTACGGCCGTAAACTCCCTTGGGGTGATTCCTTGGTTGATTTCAAGTCTCTTGTACTAGTGGGATGTGTTCTAGACTTTTAATCCTAGCATATGAAGGCATTAGGCACCACTTAGTGCCCTTTATAGGAGTTTACGGCCCAAGAACTATGTCTTGGCCGTAAACTCACTTGTTTATGTGATTTTGGTGTGGTTTGGTCCTTCCATTTAGTGGGTACAATTTCTTGTGAAGGGCTAGGGCCTTAGGTGTCATGAAAACACCCTTTGTGACCATTTACATGGAGTTTACAGCCTAGGAGAGTTCTGGGCCGTAAACTCACTTTCTTTTGTGTCATTTGAAGTGTTTAAGACCTTAAGCTACTTGGGGAATTAATCTAGATGCAAGCCTTAAAGTCCTTTAGTCCAAAAACCACCATTTAGCCCTTTGAAATGGAGTTTACGGCCTAAGAGAGTTCTGGCCGTAAACTCCCAATCTTGGGTGGTTTTGTGTGTGATTTCATGTCCCTAATGTGTTTACCTAACGTCCTAAGGCCTTATTCTAGCATCAATGTCGGTTTTGGCCTTGTTTCAGGAGTTTACCGCCCAAGAACACCTTGGGGACTAAACTCTTAGATCTCATGATTTAGCCCACTAAATCATGTTATAAGCATCAAATATGTAATCTAGCACTACTAGAAAGAGTTACTCACAATCTGGGATAAAAACCCGAAGATCCGTCAGAGAGAAAATGGCTTTTCTCTAGTTGGAATTGTGAATAATGAATTAATTTAGTTCAGAAAACTATTTATAGTCCTGAAATATTTTGGCAGAAAATATTTTTATTCCTGAAATGATCCCTAATAAATTAGAGTGTTGGAATAACAGTGTTGCACCAAACCCTAGGTGCAACCACTCTCCTGATATTTCCTGAAGTGTAAACCCTGAATTTCTCAAACTTACGCGAAAAGTCTGAAAATTAACTGTGACTGCTACAACTCCTATTGAAGTGATATAGTTTGTACAGAATGGAAATTTCGGGTTGTCGCAGTTAGTCAGCTTCGGACTTCGGTCTGATGTAGGGGACAAGATCCCAGTCAGTCAGCTTCGGACTTCTGTTCGATGGAGGGGGCAAGGCCCCAGTTAGCCCGGACTTCGGTCCGATGCAGTAGGCAAGACCCAATATGTGCTTTATATGTTATTGCATGGTATGTGTTAGATTGGGGGAGCTCACTAAGCTTCGTGCTTATGGTTTTCAGTTTTGGTTTCAGGTACTCAGTTTTCAAAAGAGGAGCTCGGGAAGATTGCAGTGCACACACCATAGTCAGATAGCCTGGGAATGTTTGACTCTGATATTGATATTATGTTTTGAATTAATAGTCGAGAATTTATGTTATGACTTATGATACAGTTTTTATAAATATGATTTTAGTAATGTTTTTAAAGAAATTTTTAGTCATGATTTTTGGGTCGTTACAAGTTGGTATCAGAGCCTTGGTTTGAGGGATTCGGGCGCACTTCCGAGTGTGTCTGAACTCAAACTAAGGAAGTGATATAAAGTTTTCAAGAGAAAAACCATGGTTACAAAATAATTTTGAGAAGAAAAAACAATTTTAGAAAAAGTATAAAGATATGGAGTCTTAGAAAAAGTAAAAAGATTTTGAACAGAGAAAAGGGTGTGGTGCATGCAATCAGCCGACCTCAAGTAAGTACTCCCAATTTACCCATACAAGTTATGTTATGATTATCAGTATCAGTTTCAGTTTCAGTCTCAGCTTCGGTAGAACAGCATGCTAGAATAGGATTAAGGATCTAGGATGATGCCTTATGTGCCTGTTTTATGTGTTTCAGCTTGATAAGAATTTCATGCTAGTATTGAGTAGACAGTAGTAGGATAGCCTGTGTAGGTTATGCCTGATAGTATGAGCTTAGCATTGTATGCTAGTGCAGTTTTTCGTTATGAGAATAGATCTGCTTGAGTATGTTTCCTTTATCCGAATGCTGCTTGCTTTGTGCTTTGTGGGACTCTGAGTGATGGGAGTTAGCCATTAGGTGAATACGTCACATCACATGTGATCAGGGTTGAATAATCTCAGAGTGTTGGATTTGGCCCTATTGCGCAGCTCTTGTCTGAGTCCAACCGTTGTAGGGACGAGTCTTTTACTTGAAGGATTATCTGAGCCTCGTCACATGTGATGGTATTCAGGTGGTGGCTAATTGGCATTACAAGGAGGCCTTCAGCAGCTGAGGACTGTTTGAGTAGAGTCAGAAGATCCCTAGGGCAAGCCTAGGATGAGAGTAGCAGAGATCAGTAGAAGAGTAAAGGGGACTTGGTGGAGTTGAGGTAACTCTTGAGGAAAGTACGGATAGATGTGGAAGGTAGTATGTGTTGGAATAGTGTCTAAGGCTGTAACTATATCCGGTTGTGCATGGTCCTTTTGGGTTGCCTTCACCATAGCAACTTGATGGATGATTTGTTAAGAGAGAGTAAATATTATAAGGAATAATATATGGCTATTTGATTAATATAAGTCATATATTAATTGGAATTAATTTGGTGACTTAAAGAGATTAATTAAATAAGAGGGTATAAACTGTCAATTGTTTGATAGTTGCACTTTAGACTATAAATCCTTATCCTAGATAGGATGGACAATTTCTAGGGCTTGGATAAGCCAAAATCGTCCATAGGGTTATCAAGGAAAGGATATGGATCAACTTAAAGTCTAAGTTATCCAATTAGGGTTAAAGCTGTAATCCTTAAGGAGTCTACAAGTATAAATAGACCCTAGGGGTGAGGGAATTCGACACACAACCAAAAGCAAGGAAACTCTGGCCAAATTCCTCCCCTCTCCTCTCTCCTAAATCATCTTGCTTGCTATTGGTGTTTGTAAGCCATTAGAGGAGTGACATTTGTGACTCTAGAAGCTCCAAGACAACAAGATCAACAAGGAACTCAAAGGTATGATTCTAGATCTGTTTCATCATTGTTATTTAACCTAATTAGCTATTAGAAGTCTTGGATTCAAAGCATGTTTGTTAGAAAGCTTAGATCCGAGCAATAGGGTTTTGCATGCGCACATAGGAAAGTTCTTATGGCTAAAACCCATCAGTGGTATCAGAGCCTAGCTTGGTTTTCTTTAAATTGTTGCTTGATTAACTGAAACAGACCTGCAAAATTTGATTTTTGGGTTTTTGAGTCACTGACTCGGCGAGTTCCAAGGTGGACTCGGCGAGTAGGCCTGACTCGGCGAGTCCCCTTGTGACTCGGCGAGTCCAGGCGTCAGGAATGGCCAGATTCGGGATTTTTTCATAATTATCTTATGGAAACTTACCTTAATCATATTAGATCAATCTAAATCCGATTTTTTGATAAATATGACTATTATCTTGATCTAATTAAAGATATTTATCATCTAATAAAATATTTAATTTCCTTATATGATAATGATTAATTATTTTGATAATTATCTTGAAAGAAATCTTAGATAAATCAAATAAAGATAATTAGGATATTAATTGTTAATTGGAATTATTTGTTATTTGATCCTCCATGTTTTAAATGTTTAAAACCTACCCTAAAGTTTTGAAATTTATATTTGTGATTAAAAGTTTTAATTTAGACAACTTAAATTTCAAACCCTAGATTTTAAAAGGTTTTAAAATACAACCCTATACTTATATGATATTACTAGAATAATATATATATGTATAACTAAATGCTAGTCTTACCGCTAGTAGGCCTCATTCACGTAGCCAATCTATAAGGTGGGTATAAGGTTGCGGCCTATAAAATGGCGCTTAATGGGTGTACACTCACACACACCGCTTGCTTGATTGGTGGAGGGTCGTTAGCCGAACGGGTAGGATAGGGCAACCTCATCCTCTCATTAAAAGTATAATAAGAAACACGAAGTAACTACACGTTTTAAAAATTTCCCAATCTTAGTTACTTTAGGAAAAGTGAATTGATGCAATCCCATGAAATTACACTTTGCACCTTGCTAAGAAGTTAGTGGAGCGTGTGTGGTTTACCGGCACACTAATTGGTTCTAAGCGAAGGTGGCAAAGGGTGATTCATTGTTTATCATAGTTCGATGGAGCGTGTGTGGTTTACCGGCACATCGAATAGGTGATCGTTACAATGAAGGCACCATGTGAATTTGCATGGTAATTCACACCCGCTTTGTGATCCTCGGCATCCTAGTCACAAATAAGAGGGGCATATCGAGATTTAAACATGCCATTGAATAGTTCAATGAATCTCATCCGAACCTAGGAATTCTCAAAAACACTTAGGACTAATAGTTTAAGTTTTGTAATGGAGAATTAGTGAATCGTCATTCACTTACCTTCAATTTATTTGCATATTGGATTACGGCATCCCTTTTCTAGTATGTAAATGTTATTGTTGGATCCTAGCCCTAATTTTTCTTATTGGGTGATAATTAGGGATTCTTGTTCTAATCTATCTTTGTCCTTTCTATAGATGTCAAACGCAAACAACGCTGCTACTAGTTCTTTCACATCGATGAGCCTTTGCCAAAAGGTCACCTTCGATGGAACGAACTTTAGCGAATGGATAAGATACATTCGCACCATTGCTCGCTCTGAGGATAAAGAGTATGTCCTCGACGAGAAGCTCGAGAAAATCAACCCCGAAGTTGCTACTCCCGCCGAAATCACCGCCTTTGAAACTCATGAGTGAGATGCAACGAAAGTACATTGCATCATGATCGCCACCATGAACTCCGAATTCCAAAAGTCCTACGAGGACATGTATCCATACGAGATGCATCAAGACTTGTTGGAGAGGTATCACCAAAACGCGAGACAAGAGCGTTACGAGATTTTCACTAACATGATCTCCGCTAAGATGGGTCATGGAGAATCTCTTACCGTGCACCTACAAAAGATGCAAAGGTATGTCGACCGCCTTCGCAAGTTAAATGTTGACTTCGGCGAAGACTTGGCGATCGACATGGTGCTTCACTCTTTGCCTCCGATGTAAAACCAATTTAGGATGACCTACCACATGAACAAAGAGGAGGTCACCCTAAGCAAACTCCAAGGTCTCTTGAGGGTTGCTGAGAGCAACTTCAAGGACAAGTCTGTTGCACCAACTCCCAATCCATCCGCTGCTCCTGTCTTGGCTATTGGTCAAGGGAAGGGAAAGAAGAGGAAAGCTTCATCGAATAACTATCGAAAGGTGAAAGCCCGAGATGGTTCCTCTTCTAGTGGGACCAAAGTTGATCCCTCTAAGCCCTATTCCAACCCAAGGGAGGCAGAGTGCCACCACTGCCACAAGATAGGACATTGGAAGAGAAGCTGCCCGGATTACCTGCAAGCCATCAAGGAAGGAAAGATCAAGCCATCTTTCGCAGGTATATACACAATCAAATCTAACGATTCTAACCATGCTATTTCTTGGGTTCTTGATACCGGTTGCTGTTATCACATTTGTTCTAATGTGAATGGACTAAAAAGAAGTAGGGATGTGGAGCAAGGAAGGATCAATCTAATCATGGGGAACAAAAGATTGTCGCCTGTGACCAAGATTGGAGTGTATTCTTTAGTGCTTAGGAATAGTTTAGTTTTAGATTTGAACAATTGTTGCTATTCGCCAGAAATGGCTACAAACATCATTTCATTTCATGGTTTATATAGACAAGGATTTAGATTTTCTTTTAATAATGAGAATGGTTCTATTTTGGCTTATCTAAATGGTGTCTTTTACTTTGAAGCTATACCATGTAATGGAATATATGAAACTGTTATGATTGTTGATAACTTAGGAAACGATGTTTTGAATATTGATTCTTCCACTAGTATAGATAAAGCATCCTTGTGGCATTATCGTCTTGGACATGTCAACAAGAAACGCATAGCCCAACTCTAAAAGGATGGAGTGTTGGAGTCATTCGACCTTAGGGAAGATGACACATGCGAGTCTTGTTTACTTGGAAAGATGACTAAGTCACCCTTCACGAGTACTTGTGAAAGGGGTGAGAGGCTATTGGACCTAATACATACCGATGTATGTGGACCCTTTAGATCAACCACGAAGGATGGGAACCGCTTCTATGTGACTTTTACCAATGACTATAGTAGATATGGGTATATCTACTTAATCAAGCAAAAGTCAGAAACTTTTGAAAAGTTCAAAGAGTTCAAGAATGAAGTGGAGAATCAATTTGGCAGGAAAATCAAGATGCTTCGATCCGATCGAGGAGGAGAGTACTTAAGTCTTGAATTCCACGATTATCTCAAGGAGTGTGGAATAGTTTCGCAATTGACGCCTCCTAGGACACCGCAGTTGAATGGTGTGGCAGAAAGGCGTAATCGAACCTTATTGGATATGGTTCGCTCTATGATGAGTCGTGCTTCACTACCTATCTTCTTTTGGGGGTATGCCTTAGAGACTGCCGCCCATATCCTTAACCGACTCCCAACTAAGAAGGTTGTCAAAACACCTCATGAGATGTGGACAGGGAAAGCTCCCTTGTTGGCACATATCAAGGTTTGGGGTTGCGAGGCTTTCGTAAGACGAGATACTCACGACAAGCTTGAACCTCGAAGTGAGCGATGTATTTTCATCGGCTACCCGCAAACTTCCTTTGGATATCTCTTCTATAGACCGAAAGACAATGTTGTTTTTGTTGCGAGGAGAGGTGTAACGACCCAAAAATCACGACCAAAAATTTCTTTAAAAACATTACTAGAATCATATTTTTAAAAACCGTATCATAAGTCATAACATAAATTCTCGAGTATTAATTCAAAACATAATATCATTATCAGAGTTGAACATTCCCAGGCTAACTGACTACGGTGTGTGCACTGCAATCTCCCCGAGCTCCTCTTTTGAAAACTGGGTACCTGAAACCAAAACTGAAAACCGTAAGCACGAAGCTTAGTGAGCTCCCCCAATCTAACACATACCATGCAAAACATATAAAGCACATACTGGGCCTTGCCCACTGCATCGGACCAATGTCCGGACTAACTGGGGCCTTGCCCCCTACATCGGACCGAAGTCCGGAAACTGACTGGGACCTTGTCCCCTGCATCGGACCGAAGTCCGGACTAACTGGGGCCTTGCCCCCTACATCGGACCGAAGTCCGGAGACTGACTGGGACCTTGTCCCCTGCATCGGACCGAAGTCCGGACTAACTGGGGCCTTGCCCCCTGCATCGGACCGAAGTCCGGAGACTGACTGAACATAGCATAGCATAACATATCAACTAGCATGAACACATATACTTCATACTACATCGGGCCGTAGCCCGGAACACATAACACATAAAACATAGCACATAAATCCTGTCTGAGCCACGAAGGCATCAAACATACTAACTATTGCATCGGACCGAAGTCCGGAAACTACTGCTAATTGGACGGGCCGGCATTGTGGCCTTAGACCCGCCCCTACTGGAAGGAAACTCACCTGAGACCGCTGAACTGATGCTGCTAATCCTCTTGACTGCTACCTGACTTCTGACTTCGACTGCTGCTCCACTAGCTCCTCAAGCTACCAATATCAATATGACACTTAGTCCAACTGACCTCCACAGGTTACTAGGTTAAATCTAGTCAAGGTCAAAATCCTGGTCAAAGTCAACCTTCCGGGTCAACCCTACTCGCCGAGTCTATCCACTGACTCGCCGGGTTCCTACGCCCTGAGTCTTTCTTGTTCGCGACTCGACTCGCCGAGTCAATCCATGACTCGCCGAGTCCAGCTAGGTCCTGTCCTGTCCAACTCGCTGAGTCACCACCCGACTCACTGATTCGGGTCTCGACTCGAAGGGTTTAGGGTTTCGCGATCTGACTCGCCGAGCCCAAGAACAAACTCGCCGAGTCCTAGACATTCTTCAACCAACTCGTCGAGTTGTTCATCCAACTCGCCGAGTCCATGCCTAACCTCATCCGACTCGACGAGTTGTTCATCCAACTCGTCGAGTTCCTCCTCATCTTCAAGCTACTCGCCGAGTCCACTCGAAGGACTCGCCGAGTCCATTCGGTTTTACCAACATGCAGAGGACCTTTGAGTCATGCATGGACTCCAAACTGTAGATCCACTCTTTTAAGGTCTATTCCTTACGTAAAGTTGCAAACTTTACGTGTGGCTGAGGAGATCTAGGCTCAAAACACTATGAACTCGGGTTTAAGACCAAGGGGCTCATCAATCAACCCAACAACTGGTGCTTTATGAGTCTCTAGGCCATGATACCTTTAGATCTGGAGTAGCAACTTCAGATCTGGGCTTCCCACTCGAAATGGGTCTTAATCAACCATAAAACCCCCAAAACTCATAACAAAATAGATCTAGATGCAAGGAAGGGTAAATGGCAGCTTAATACCTCCAAGAAGAACACAAACTGAAGTAGATATCGGATCTACACCTCTCTTTTGAAGCCACCTTCCTGATCTTCAAGTCCCTTCCAAGATTTCCTCCCCCCCCCCCCAAAGCTATTTCTCTCAAATGATGGAGGCTCCCACGAATCTAGGGTTTTACAGCTTCTCTAGGATGATATGGAGGCTGAGGGAGGGGCATAACTCCCTTTATATAGGATACAACTCCCAGAATTAGGGTTTTCCTCGCACAGACCAGACTCGCCGAGTCTCCTTGGTCGACTCGCCAAGTCGGTCACTTACTCCCCGACCCGGATCCCGCTCGGACTCGCCGAGTCCCTCCTTGGACTCGCCGAGTCGACCCCTAAACATAGGGTTTTCTTTCCTTTCTTGGTCTTCAAAACTCTGGGTGTTACAACTAAAGTGGGTTAGATCTGATCCCACATCGGCTGGGAAGGAGAACTAAGCATTCCTTATAAGGGGTGTGGATACCTTCCCTATCACAACGCGTTTTAAAGCCGTGAGGGCAGCAGATCCCATAAGAACTCTGCAGTTAAGCGTGCTCGGGCGGGAGTAGTACCGGGATGGGTGACCCCCTGGGAAGTCCTCGTGCCGAGTGGCCCAAAGCGGACAATATTGTGATACGTGCCAGTGGGGGGTGTTACAAGAGGAGTTTTCCGAGAGCGAGAACTCATAAGCCAAGGAGACAGTGGGAGGCAAATCGAACTTGAAGAGATTCAAGAGTCGATAGATGAAGGAACCTCTACCGCTGGCATTCAACCCGAGGAGGAAACTCCGGTTGAACCGATTGACGAATCCTTACCTCTTAGACGTTCCGATAGAGTTAGAGTTCATCCCCAGTTTTATGGTTTTCATATTACTACCGAAGGGGACACGTATATTAGTGATGGTACACTAGTAAATCTTGATGAACCTAATAGCTATAAGGAAGCCATGGCAGGCCCGGAGTCTGCGAAATGGAAAGAGGCGATGGATAGCGAGATCCAATCCATGTACGATAACCAAGTTTGGAATTTGGTTGATTATGTGCCCGAACGTAAGACCGTAGGGTGCAAGTGGATCTTCAAGAAGAAGACCGACGTGGATGGGAGCGTACACACATATAAAGCGCGATTGGTCATGAAGGGCTTTACTCAAACTCCCGGAGTTGACTATGATGAGACCTTCTCACCAGTTGCGAAGATTAAATCTATTAGAGTGATGCTAGCAATTGCCGCATTTCATGATTATGAGATTTGGCAAATGGATGTCAAGACCACTTTCCTTAACGGAAAGTTGGCTGAGGATGTTTACATGGCTCAGCCAGAGGGGTTTGTGGATCCGAAGCATCCGAATAGAGTGTGTAAGCTTGAGAAGTCCATTTATGGACTTAAGCAAGCATCTCGCAGATGGAATCTTTGCTTCGATGAGAAAGTCAAAGAGTTTGGATTTGTACGAAGTGAAGATGAATCTTGTGTATATGTCAAAGCCAGTGGGAGTCTAGTAAGCTTCCTCGTTCTATATGTCGATGACATATTACTCATAGGAAATGACATCCCGACTCTGCAGGAGGTTAAGTCCTGGCTCGGGAAGTGCTTCGCTATGAAGGACCTCGGAGAGGCTTCTTACATTTTGGGAATAAGGATAGTAAGAGAAAGAAGTAAGAGACTAATTGGACTTAGTCAGAATACTTACTTAGAGAAGGTACTAAAACGTTTTAGTATGGAAAACTCAAAGAAGGGAGAACTACCGATACAAGGAAATGCCAAGTTGAGTAAGACTCAAAGTCCGAGTACCGAAGCTGAGATAGCAAAAATGAGCCGAGTACCATACGCTTCCGCAGTTGGCTCAATCATGTACGCTATGACTTGTACTCGCCCTGATGTAGCCTTCGCTTTGAGCATGGTTAGCAGATATCAAGGGAACCCTGGCAAATCACATTGGATTGCGGTGAAGAACATCCTTAAGTACCTTCGGAGGACGAAAGAATGGTTCTTAGTCCTTGGAGGGAGTGATGACTTGAAGGTGCGAGGGTATAGTGACGCCAGCTTTCAGACCGACAAGGACAACTACCGTTCGCAGTCGGGTTGGGTCTTTACCCTAAATGGAGGAGCAGTGACTTGGAAGAGTTCCAAGAAAGAAACCGTAGCTGATTCAACGTGCGAATCAGAGTACATCGCAGCGAGCGAAGCATCGAAGGAGGCAATATGGCTAAAGAACTTCATTGGTGATCTTGGAGTTGCACCGGCCATAAAGGAGCCCATGGATATTTTCTGTGATAACAAAGGTGCGGTTTCCTTGACCAAGGAACCGAGGGATCATGGTAGATCTCGACATATCGACAGAAAATATCACTTCATTAGACATCGTGTAGAAGAAGGACAACTCGTAGTGAAGAGGATATCATCAGAAGATAACCCAGCAGATCCGCTTATGAAGCGACTGAGTAGGGTTAAGCACTTGCAGCATGCTAGGAGTATTGGGTTGAAGGATGATATTAGTATAGATTAGATAGTATTCGAAACGTATAATAGATAAATGTAATTAACATTTGATGATTAAATAAAGGAGTTTTATTTATGAGTAAAGTTACTGTCACATGTTAGTTGTTTAACTATTGTTTCACTTTGCATGTTTTGACTTCCAGAATAATTGAGTTTATTAGGAATAATCGAATTATTCAAATGGTCCACAATCGTTCATATGTTGGGAGTAGATATGAATGAAGATTGTCATGAATTGGTGTGTAGAATGTCTAAATGGTGTTAGACATAGCAAGGGTTGCTGCAACGTTCATAAGTGCTTATGAACTGGTTTTGAGCATTGGAATAAACCCGCGCTTGCTGGAATCACCTTATGGAATACGATATAAAAGGTGATCGCAAGACGATAATATCATATAGTCTTAAAACCTAGATATATGGTTTATTATTTGTTAATTGATTGTGCATTGATAATGCGAAAACGCATCAGTAACTTGATGTTATAAAACGCATTGTTGTGTATTGTTGGTTAATGAATAAGTAAATGCATATAAGTCGAAGTTTATCTGTAAATTTTATCCTAAGAGGGTAGAAGAGATATCTTGGCCACTCAATGATTTGATTTGACTTATGTGCCGGGCCCGGTCATAACTAAATTGATGTGTTTGATTAAGTTCTATGTCGAATAAATCGGAGATCGAGAAATTTAAATGCATGACTAACCATTCCATAGGATTGTCAGCATGATATCTAACAGAGGACTGTACGATCCCTTATCTAAAGGACAAGATTGATTAGATCAGAGTTGACAGTGTCTTTGAGAGCTTCGATTGCAAACCGAATTGTACTTGTATAGTTACTAGACTTATCCAAGTGGGAGACTGTTGGAATAGTGTCTAAGGCTGTAACTATATCCGGTTGTGCATGGTCCTTTTGGGTTGCCTTCACCATAGCAACTTGATGGATGATTTGTTAAGAGAGAGTAAATATTATAAGGAATAATATATGGCTATTTGATTAATATAAGTCATAGATTAATTGGAATTAATTTGGTGACTTAAAGAGATTAATTAAATAAGAGGGTATAAACTGTCAATTGTTTGATAGTTGCACTTTAGACTATAAATCCTTATCCTAGATAGGATGGACGATTTCTAGGGCTTGGATAAGCCAAAATCGTCCATAGGGTTATCAAGGAAAGGATATGGATCAACTTAAAGTCTAAGTTATCCAATTAGGGTTAAAGCTGTAATCCTTAAGGAGTCTACAAGTATAAATAGACCCTAGGGGTGAGGGAATTCGACACACAACCAAAAGCAAGGAAACTCTGGCCGAATTCCTCCCCTCTCCTCTCTCCTAAATCATCTTGCTTGCTATTGGTGTTTGTAAGCCATTAGAGGAGTGACATTTGTGACTCTAGAAGCTCCAAGACAACAAGATCAACAAGGAACTCAAAGGTATGATTCTAGATCTATTTCATCATTGTTATTTAACCTAATTAGCTATTAGAAGTCTTGGATTCAAAGCATGTTTGTTAGAAAGCCTAGATCCGAGCAATAGGGTTTTGCATGCGCACATAGGAAAGTTCTTATGGATAAAACCCATCAGTATGGGCCCGTACTACTGAAAGCAGAGGATTCGTACTCGATTCAAGAGGGGCCAAGGAAAAAACCAGGGAACTAGTAGAGTGTGTGAGAGATCCCTCAACAGTAGTGTGTAAATTGATCAAGAATTGTTATATTTTCAGCATGGTGTCATTGCGCGAGCTACCAGTTAGCAGTTCAGGCATCGAGGAGGGATCTGGCTCGGGCTTTGGAGCCGGGCCGCTTGATGATCAGAGGAGGGATTTCATTTCTGCAGAGATTATGCGCAGCATCATCGATCAGACTCCAGTGATTTTCGGTTCGGTTGGAGAGGCCATTGTGGAGCTCATGGACAGTCATCTTGAGGCCTTTAAGGCCGAGATAGTTGCAGGACAGATTGGGGCTCGTCTAGATTCCGATTCTTATGGAGTTCGGGGATCCATCAGGGAGGGGGATCCCATTTCTAGTTTTTGCCATTGGGGGATAGGAGTGAGTGGGACATCCTGTCTCCAAGAGAGACCTCTGTATGATTGGATAGTTGAGGAAATTTCGCGAGCCATCCGCGAGGATCTGCCCGACATGGTCGTGAGGATCACTGACATATTGATAGCGAGGCTCCAGGTTCAGACAGCTGTTGTTCAGTCGGCGGGCGTTGCCGTTGGGGTAACGCAGGAGCGAGAGTTGGGCAGGGAGTCGGAAAGGAAGAGGAAACTGGATGAGACTCAGGTAGCCACAGGTTCGGGTAAGAGGCCCAAGGGTCCGGATTTGAGGACGAGGAACTATCGGATCCGCAGTCGATGTGGGAAGTGCGGAAGGACGCACATGGGTGTGTGTAGGCGTAGAAGTGGTGGCGATGCTGGGTGTTTCAAGTGCGGCCAGATTGGTCATTTTAGCAGAGACTGTGTTGTTACCATCGCCCATGGACTTGATCCGTTATGTTTCCATTGCAGTCAGAGGGGCCACAAGAAGGCCCATTGTCTGAGTTTGTATTCAGCAGGGTAGGTGCCAGCTCCTGCCCTTGGGACTTTAAGTACCGCCAGCGATTGTCGAGGCCGGACAAGGGTGCCTACGGCTCAGAGCCGAGTTTTACGGTAGATTTTAGCAGGGATTCGAGCAGCACTGAGTAATGGAGGTATGTAACTTTTGTTTTTCTGTCAGCTTATGTTATGATTATATTGTTATGGTTATGCATCAATTGTGGTATAAGTGTTGTGTTATGGAGTGGCTTGCTTGTGATTATGTTATATGCCATTTGCATACCTCGGATAATTGGTTGGTAGTTAGGGGATGTGCTCTTATGGAGAAGGTTTCGGAGGATGCAGTAACTGTAGCATGGTTGGGAGAGATTTGGTACGTTTCGCTAGTTCGGAGTGGTTAATGATTGGGATGGATTGGTTAAATCCCTACCTGGTGGGCTTGGGTTCCCCAGTAGATGTTTTGGAATGGTAGTAAAGATCGGGATCTCTTTTGAGTGTGAAGCAACAAGGGGTAAGCAGGATCGAAGTGGGGGAGAACCCTCCGGGTATACATGGATAAGAGTCACGTAGACCCAAAATGAGTGTGCGGCCTCTGAGAAGAAATGGTAGTAGCTCAGTGATGGATGGATTGAGAAGTTCAGAATTGGGAGTTCGAGAACTTTTCCCAGCAGTTAGTTCATGTAATCAAGATGGTTAGAAGCTGGTTGGGAATCCAGGATTGGAGGACCACCTGTCGGACTCAAGTGAGTCGGAATGAGGATCCTGAGAACGGTTAACAAGAGATGTTTTCGTATTAGTAGCCAGTGTCTGAGGCAGCATGCAGGTTGCATAGATTCAGGAGTTGGGAGGTTGGAAACTTCCCAACAATAGCTTCTTGTATCCAGATTAGTAGACGGTTGGTTTGGGAACCAAGCCGAAGAATTCCTCGACGAAGCGCTAAGAATATCAAGGATATAAGATGTTGAGGTTGATGCAGTATTCGAAGACTGAGGGCTGGTTTTGAGTAATCAGGATGAGGAATCACTAGCAGGTCTAGGGATAGTCAGGATGTCCTCGGGATAGTAGTAGTAGTGTTGTAAGTCTGCGGGGGTAGCCGTAGCATTCACTAGCAGTCAGATAGTAGTAGTAGTGTTGTAAGTCTGCGGGGGTAGCCGTAGCATTCACTAGCAATCAGATAGTAGTAGTAGTGTTGTAAGTCTGCGGGGGTAGTCATAGCATTCACTAGCAGTTAGATAGTAGTAGTAGTGTTGTAAGTCTGCGGGGGTAGCCGTAGCATTCACTAGCAGCCAGGCAGTATTAGGGAGTTGTAGGTCTACGGGTGTGGCCGTAGCATTCGCCAAGTTAATAGACATCATGAGCGCGTTATCTGGATGCAAAAAGGGGGAAAGTAGTAGTACCCACCATTTCGTGTGCAGCAGCGAGCATTAGAAGTCCATGGGTTAGATTTCGACTTTTCCAGAGTTTAGTCATGGTTGAGCTAGCCATGCGACATATGGATCGTCAACACAGTCATGAGATCAGGGAAGCAGTGAGCCATTGGGATTCATGTATGTTAAGGGTTACCATTAGCCTGAGAGCCATTATTATAGTCTTGGATTTGTTGACAATTGGAACTGGTCGGTTGGATCGGGAGGTCATTAGGACCACAGTAACATGATGATTAGTGGAAGCTAGTTCTAAAGAAAGGTTTCGTTCCAAACAGTTTAGTGTTTCAGGCAGTTCGGTGTTTCAGGCAATTCAGTGTTGCAGGCAGTCCAGTGTTTCAGGCAGTTCAGTGTTTCAGGTAGTTCAGTGCTTCGGGCAGTTCAATGTTCCAGGCAGTTTAGTGTTCAGATGTTTGTAGTATTTTTTAGCAGTATTAATTTTGTGTCGGACTGCAAGTTCAGCCTTATTATTTGGACCTGGGTGGTCTCAGTTCATCCGGAAGCCAGATTTGGAATAGCAGAATTTTCAGTCTGTAGCAGTGTGAGTATGCAGGTATGGAGTTTTAGATTCCCAGCTTGTTTCGGTGAAGGAATTGTGTAGCAGTGGTTCATCCTGAGGGATGTTTTGAGGGTCGTCAGTGTGGTGGATTTTCCTAACCCGAGGGTGCTAGAGCTAGTTCAGCATGTGCATGCGATTGCAGGAAGAGAACTCATGGGAGTTTCTCTAAAGAGTGTGTCTTTCTGTCAGCATGGAATGGATAGAGTTTGACTCGGATCGGAAATCGGGTGGTGTATAGTTATTTATAGCTCATATGGGTCGAGTAATGGTTGTGATTTGGAACAGTGTTGCATCATGAGTGGTACTCAGTTGTTGTGTGTGGTTATCAGAGGGTAAAGTCGGTGCCCGGTTTGAGACGGTGGTCAGGACACTGAGAGGAAAGAGAAAGTGAGTTCGAGTTTTGATGGGTATGCCTTAAGAGATCTGGTCCGATTAAGGCCAGGTGGCGTGTTGTGGGGATATTTTTGGAGATGAGTTGTCGTAGGCTTCGAGGACGAAGCCTAATTTAAGTGGGGGAGAATTGTAACATCCCGAAATATCAAGAGTAGAGTCGAAGGGCTAAAAGTGTAATTTTGAAGGGCGACTCGGCGAGTCCATGGATGGACTCGACGAGTAGGATCGCAACTTTGATCGCGTGTCAAGTGGCCTACTCGACAAGTCCAAAGATGGACTCGGCGAGTAGGTGCTGGGTGAAGAAAACCCTAAATCCGGGGAATGAGCCCTATATAAAGAACATTATGTTTCCTCCCCAGCCTCTTTGATCCCCCTTGAGCCCCAGAAACCCTAATTTCGTGGAGGAACACCATTGTTGAGCAAATTGGAGCTTGGAGAAGTGCTTGTTGAAGAAATCTTGAAGGAGAAGAGGCTTGGATCAAAGGGTTTTGCTTGGATTCGATTTTCATTGCTGTTGGGGCATTCTTTGGAGGTAATATCTCGTTCTTGGGTTGTGTTCTTCTAGATTCTCATTGTGGGGTTGTGTGGGAAGCTTAGATATGTGACATCTTGAGTTTGAAGGATAGATCTGAGATTGCTACCTCAGATCTGGAGTGGAGAAGGTCCTAAGAGCATTAAAGTCCCTGTTCTTGTGTTGTTAATGGAGCTATCATGTCCCAAACCCTAGTTCTAAAGTGAATAAGGCCTAGATCTCTTTGGATTCACGTAAAGTTTGCCACTTTACGTGATGGATGGATTGTAGGAGGTTAGATCTATGTTTTGGATCAATTGCATGGCCTGGAGTGCTTCTGTATAGATTCAGACCGGTGGTACTCGGCGAGTCACATGGGTGGACTCGACGAGTTGCTTGAAGATGAGCTGGAACTCGACGAGTTGGATGAACAACTCGGCGAGTAGGTTGAAGATAGCCTTAGACTCGGTGAGTCTGTTCTTGGACTCGGCGAGTGTTGTCGAAGAGTCCCAATATTTTCTGGTTGAGTCAAGAATCGGTGAGTTAAGGGATGACTCAGTGAGTTGGATAGGACAGAACTCGGAATCAGTGAACTCGGCGAGTCAGCAGGCCGACTCGGTGAGTAAGGTCAACATGGAAGGTTGACTTTGGCCAGGACTTTGACTTTGATCGGAATTGAGTTAGTTGACTTTTAAAGGTCTATCAGGCTAAGTGTCGCTTTGTTAATGGTAGCTCGGAGAGTAGAGGAGCAGCGTTTCAGACGGTGGTTGGTTAGCAGTCCAAGGGTTACCAGCAGGACTCAGCAGTTCAGGTGAGTTTCCTTCCAGTAGGAACGGGTCTAAGGCCACAATGCTGGACCGCTTAGTTAGCCGTAGTTTCTGGACTTCGGTCCAATGCAGTAGTTAGTATGTTTGACGCCTCCGTGGCTCAGACAGGGTTTATGTGTTTATGCTAATTGATATGTTATGCTATGCTGTGTTCAGTCAGTCAGCTTCAGACTTCGGTCCGATGGAGGGGACAAGGTCCCAGTTAGTCAGCTTCGGACTTCGGTCCGATGGAGGGGACAAGGTCCCAGTTAGTCAGCTTCGGACTTCGGTCCGATGGAGGGGACAAGGTCCCAGTTAGTCAGCTTCGGACTTCGGTCCGATGTAGGGGACAAGGTCCCAGTCAGTCAGCTTCGAACTTCTGTCCGATGGAGGGGGCAAGGCCCCAGTTAGCCCGGACTTCGGTCCGATGCAGTGGGCAAGACCTAGTATGTGCTTTATATGTTATTGCATGGTATGTGTTAGATTGGGGGAGCTCACTAAGCTTCGTGCTTATGGTTTTCAGTTTTGGTTTCAGGTACTCAGTTTTCAAAAGAGGAGCTCGGGAAGATTGCAGTGCACACACCATAGTCAGATAGCTTTGGAATGTGTTACTCTGATATTGATATTATGTTTTGAATTAATACTCGAGAATTTATGTTATGACTTATGATACAGTTTTTATAAATATGATTTTAGTAATGTTTTAAAAGAAATTTTTAGTCATGATTTTTGGGTCGTTACATCATATCTATACACAAGTATATTCAGAGATTCAAGAAGATACTTTACCTTGTTGATCACCTGCTCGCACTTGCTTATCTTTTCAAGAACTGGTTTTACAGTGAAACAACTATTAACGCTATGTCCACCATTAGTTGTATAACCCATCATTTCTGACACTTTATTGGTAACCATTAAACACCTTCCATTAAATTGCGAAACTTCATCTTTCGCCACGAAGCTCCTTGCATGAGTAGGTTTGCGAACCTCTTCATCTTCAGATTCAGTTGACCAGACCACAACTCTGCCAAACTCATCTTCAGCTTTGTTTTCCTACACAATCAAAAAAGGCATGGTGTTACCAACGTTCTTCTTCATTTTTATCTCTTCCATCTTTCGGAGATGGTATGTCTCGTCATCCTCTCCCTCCTTCTTCTCAGCATGCATTCCTTGGCTAGATGGTTTTGCCATGACAGTAATTACAATCATAGTCGAAGTCCCCCATAAGATTTTTATCCTTCTTCCCTTCTTCTTTCTTAGAGTTATTCGCACTATCTTCCTTTACCTTTTCAGAGCTATAACTACCCTGCCAGTTTCGGTTCTTGTTGCGACTGAAGTTCTTCTTTGCGGATCTCTTTGGATTAGACACCATCATAACAAATTTATCCTTAGAAAGTTCACAATCGGAGATATCAGACTCCGAACCATCATCATCTACTGCCATTTTACACTTCGCATCAAGGGCCAATGATCCCATCCCATTAACTAACTTCCCTTCTTTCATTACTTCGTCTTCATGTGACCTCAGTATTCCAAATAGCTTCGTGAATGTGTAGTTCTTGAACTGCTCATGCGCTTTTACGGTAGAAACAACAACCTTCCATTCATATCTTAGCCCGTTCATGAACGTTACATTATGCTCGATTAGTTCATGTCCAATCTAGAGTTTGAGTAGAATGCTCAAGATCAGCATCAATTGAGTCTAGTTCCTTAAGCCTATCCCAAATGACTTTTGTTGTGTCGCATGAACAAACCAAACAAAAAGTGTCTGGTGGCAAAGCAAACCTGATGATCCACATTGCTTTAACGTTGCTTATCAGCCTATCCTTCTTATCTTGTGATACGTTTTTTACATCAAGAAGAAGCTTGTTGTAGTCGGCTTGAGTTTTAATTTCTCTTCTTGTTCTTGTATGAGTAAACTGTTGGATTAATGTCTAAGTCCATACCTATAATTGGTAAGACTTGACCCGACCCAACATGGTCTATTTGGGTTGCATGGCATCGGGACAATTGGATAGACAATATGAGGAAAAAGGATACTAGTGATTTATATTAATATATTATAAGTTCTAATATATTAATATATATAATCATATTATTTAATTAGCATTGATCAAGAATTAATTTATAATTAATTAAGTGATCAAAAGGAACTAATTACATATGGACTCTTAGATATATATGTGTGATGGGCCAAGTTCATTAAGGTTGGGCTAAGCTTTCATGGATAGTCCATGGAGTGTTTAATCCATGGATCATATGAAATGAAGGGTCATGGGTTTAACCCTAGTCTCCACATTATATAACGATGTCCTTGGTTGGTGAAATGGGCACTAGTGTGTACACCAAAAGGGCAATGCCGATTTCACTAGAGAGAACCAAAGTATCCTTATTCTCAAGGTTATTCCAAGTGTTCATGGTGTTGTGTGAACCATTTGAGGTGTCACACTTGGGGCACTAGGCACTCAAGCTTCATGAAGACAAGTTACATCAAAAGGTATGTATTCTATCTATTATATTACCCAAGTATCAAAGATTGTATGCTAAATAGGGTAATACCTTGGAAAGTTCATATTTACATGTATAATAGAGAAAACATAGATCCAAGGTATTTAGGGTTGCATGTACACCATATGAGTGTTAGAATGCTAAAAAACCCTACAGTGATATCAGAGCCATGGGTTGTTTTCTGTTATATTGATGCAAATGTTTTATTTTCAAAGTTGAAAAAAAGGGGGAAAAAATATGACATTTATCAAATTTTAAAATAATTACTTGTTTTTGTGAAAAACTAATTATTTGTAAAATTTGAATCATTTGCTATATGAGTTGAATTAGGTCAAATTTAGTAAAAGGTAAAATGATATGATTATTTTATTAGTTTTAAAAGTATGATCTAAAGAGTTTTTTTTGAAACCTCCATAAGTTATGGATATGAAAAGGTTTTAAAAAAAATTGATTCAAAGTTTTTTTGGAGTTACAAAATTTGGTGTTGATGTTTTAAAGAATTCCATAACTTATTCTTAAGTTATGGAACATGAAAAGTTTCATCATAAAACAAGCATTTAACTCCATAAGTTATGGACTACCAAAAGTTTTATGTTTCCTTGATTTATGAGTTAGTTTAGATTAATGGAAAAAAAATTGTGTTTTAGTTGTTTTCAATCCTAATTAATCTAGAGGTAGTTCATAAAATGTGTTTGTGTAACTTGTTCTCAAGTTACATAAAATGTCACATTTGTGAATCTTAAAACTCATAAAAGTGCCACATGTTACATAAAAAATGAAGGTTTTTTTTTTTGTTTTTTTTTTCATTAAATAGTATTATGACTCCATCACTTGTCCTCAAGTTATGGATGTTTAAGAGTCACTTCTTTAAAAGTGTTATTAAAAAATAAGAGGTTACATAAAACATGAAGAGTCTTCATTTTAATGAACCATTAAACTCATAAATTATGAAATGAAAAGTTTTGAATAGTTTCAAAAACTTGCCCTCAAGTTTTGGAATTTGTAAAGTTTTCCCATGAATACTTTAATTCCAAGTTAAGCCCTTAGAATTTTAAAAGTTAAAATTCAACCCTTATACTTTAAAATATTATCAGTTAATATATATATATATATATATATATATATATATATATATATATATATATATATATATATATATATATATAAGAGCAAGTCGTCTTACCATTAGTAGGCCTCATTCACGAAGCCGGTCTATAAGGGGGGTATAAGGTTACTGCCTATAAAAATCGTAGTTTAATGGGTGTCCACTCTCACCCACCGATCCCTTGACTGGTGGAGGGTCGTTAGCCGAACAGGTAGGACAAGGACTATAATTCTCTCTTCATTAAGAGTATTAATGATAAATATAAAGTAACTAAAATGTTTTTATAATTCCCAATCTTAGTTACTTTAGGAAAATGTGAATAAGGTGTTAATCTATGAAATTACACTTTGCACTTTGTTTAAGTCGGTTAGTGGAGCGTGTGTGGTTAACCGGCACACTAACTCGTATTAAACAAGGTAGGCAAAGGTTAACTTAATGTTTATCATAGTATCGATGGAACGTGTGTGGTTAACCGACACATTGATTGAGGGGTAAACACTTAAGAGTACCAAGTAATTTTCATGGTTACTTCACACCTTGTTTTGTGATCCTCGACATCCTAGTCAAAAAAACCCGAAGGGCACACTCGAGATTGAAACATACCATTGAACAGTTCAATGAATCTCAAAAGATCTAGGAGTTTCAAATAAAAACCTAATAAATTATTTCGTTTTTCATGGTTGAAATTGGTAAATCGTCATTCACCTTGTAACATCCGGAATCCCAGGTATATTATTCTAATATTTTATTTTTGGAATTTGTGAAGGAACTCGGCGAGTTGATGCTTAGACTCGCCGAGTAGGGTCGCGGTTGATCATCTGGGTTTGCGTTGGACTCGGCAAGTCCATGAGTGGACTCGGCGAGTCCACGCTGTTTAATGAAACCCTAATCCTCCAGGGGTGGAGCCTATTTAAGGGCACTCTTAGCCTTCCATTGCGGCTACCAGTCCTTTGAGATCCCCCTAAGTGAGATAGATGGTTTGGGAGGAAGGAGAAGCCATATTTGACCTTTCTATCTTTGTTTTATCAAGAAGAAGGTGATCAAGAGCAAGAGGAAACTGAAGGAGGTGTGGTTCTAGTGGTTTCAGAGTTCAGAGACGTCAACGTGAGGTATTTATTTGGACCTTCTTCAGTTTTGGTATTGATACCTAGAGTTAGGGTTTTCTAACCTCCTTTGAGGATGTTTATGTGGAGCAATTGGTCCCTTATCGAGTTTATGCTTTGGATTTAGACTCAAAGAGGTCCAGAGACCTTAATCCTTGGAGCTTTATGAGTTATCTTGGGAGTTATGAGCTTAGAATGCCATTTTTAGAGCTAAATCTCCAAATGATACCATCTAGATGATATACGAGTGTCAAGGTTTGGACTTTACGTGATTATTATGCTTAGGAAGGACAGATCTATGGATTTGAGGAACAGATCTGACCTCAGGAGGTCAATGGAGGTTGTGCATGGCATGTACTCACCGAGTTGTTCTTGAGACTCGGCGAGTTGAGTCGGGGTAGCCCCGCGATTCTTACCTGGGGACTCGTCGAGTAAAGGGAGGGACTCGACGTGTTAAATGGGACTAAAGAGTTAAGTGGACACAGGTGGACTCGCCGAGTTGCCCAAGTGCACTCGCCGAGTTGGGTCAAAGTCTGACCGTTAACTTTGGTTGACTTTTTGGGTTTGGTCAACAATGAGGGGCTTTGAGCCAAAGGAGGGGTAAAATGGTCTTTTACCCTTCTAAGGGTGCTTAGAGAGAGTAGAGTCTAGTTCTGAGAGTTATATTTATGAGAGTATTACTCTATGTGTTTAGGCGGAGGCTAGATCGTATTTCTACCGAGTCAGTGATTTACCGGGACATCTGAGGTGAGTCTTCTCACTATACTTTACCTAGAGTGGTAATTAGAGTTATGTGCCAGAGTTATCGTATGCTATTATGTGATGTGTTATACTGCATTGCTTCTATGTGGTTTATATCATGTGTATATCATAGTATATCAGAGTTAGAACCAAAAGGTTCATAGAGTTAGGACTAGAGGGTCCACAGAGTTAGGGCCTACGGGCCCACAGAGTTATAGCCCCGAGTGGCTAGTATGTGATATGTATGGTATCTTGGGGAACTCACTAAGCTTTACGCTTACAGTGTTATGTGTTATGTGTTTCAGGTACCAGTGATGATCGCGGGAAGGCGCCGGCGTGACTCGTACACACACATGGATTTTTATGTATTTGATCTTGGGAATATAACTTTGTAAACCAAAGTATTGAAACAATGGGATTTTGTTTTTAAATGTGTTTGATAAAATGTGTTTAAAAATGTGAAAATTTGTTTTAAATTTTACAGTGTTACACACCCACCTTCAAATATTCTATAGCTTGGTTTATGACATCCCTCTTCCAAGTTATAAAATATTGTGTTGGGTCCTAGCCTTAATATTTCATATTGGGTGTTATATTAAGGACTTTAAATCAACTATCTTGAATATCTCCCAAAAGATGTCTAATTCAGACATCTATGATCTTCCCAAATCTCTTGGAACTTCACTTCATCCATCTCCTCAAATTATTCTCCCTAACCCACAAGTTCAAGGTCACTCAAGCCCTATTGGAAAGCAAAGTCTATGTGTGCTCACATCTTGGAGATAAAGTCACATATTGACAAGCCAAGAGAGTTGGGTGTCAAAGTCTTGAGAAAGTTGGATGTTCAATCACTTTCTATGTCACATAGTGAGTTCCTTTAGGACTAATATGGAACAGACTATGACATGACCCTTAATGATCTTATCTATTTGCTTGGTGCTTCTAAATCAATAATGATTAGGAGGACTAGTAAAGAAAATTTGATTAGAAGATCAACTTCCTAAACTGTTGGATTAATGTCTAAGTCCATAACTATAATTGGTAAGACTTGACCCGACCCAACATGATCCATTTGGGTTGCATGGCATCGGGACAATTGGATAGACAATATGAGGAAAAAGGATACTAGTGATTTATATTAATATATTATAAATTCTAATATATTAATATATAATCATATTATTTAATTAGTATTGATCAAGAATTAATTTATAATTAATTAAGTGATCAAAAGGAACTAATTAAATATGGACTCTTAGATATATATGTGTGATGGGCCAAGTTCATTTAGGTTGGGCTAAGCTTTCATGGATAGTCCATGGAGTGTTTAACCCATGGATCATATGAAATGAAGGGTCATGGGTTTAACCCTAGTCTCCACACTATATAAAGATGTCCTTGGTTGGTGAAATGGGCACTAGTGTGTACACCAAAAGGGCAATGCCGATTTCACTAAAGAGAACCAAAGTATCCTTATTGTCAAGGTTATTCCAAGTGTTCTTGGTGTTGTGTGAACCATTTGAGGTGTCACACTTGGGGCACTAGGCACTCAAGCTTCATGAAGACAAGTTACATCAAAAGGTATGTATTCTATCTATTATATTACCCAAGTATTAAAGATTGTATGCTAGATAGGGTAATACCTTGGAAAGTTAATATTTACATGTATAATAGAGAAAACATAGATCCAAAGTATTTAGGGTTGCATGTACACCATAAGAGTGTTAGAATGCTAAAAAACCCAACATTACGTTTGAACAGTAATGACTTCCCATATGAGATAGCCATTATCTTCAAGCACAAGGATGTAGTCTTCAAAATGCAACACCTACACTTCATAATCATTGGGGGAAAAGAATAGGGATTCTGGTTGTGGATCCAATGTTGCTTGAAAGATTTATTGAGTTAACTTGAGAATTGTCTAACATGTTTAAAGATCAATTAAAACCTGTATGAATCAGATGTGTAAACTAAAATTGTTTTTGGGTAATATGAAGATCAAAGATCAACGTCAATAACAATGATGACGACTGAACCAAATCCAATAATAACAGAAACCCTAAAAACTCTTTCAGCAGAAAAGATGCGTATAGATTACACATTCTCCTGCTCTGATACCAATTGTTGAGTTGAAAACTCTGAGGATCAAATATATTCAAACAGGTAAAAACAATCAAACACAAAATATGAATCAAGAATGCGTCGAATGATTAAAAGTCACGGTCTCAGAAGAGCTCGATAAAAAACTGCTACTGTATAGGCTATGTAGGGTTTACAATGACACGATTACTGAATACACGATGCATGCATGTATCTTAAATAGTAAAACACTAATTAATAACTCACGAGTGGACATGACCAACTCGAATACACAAAATGACTAAACAAAGAGCCCAAAAGACGCAACACTAAATACCCAACAATATTTTAACACAACATGACAAGTTTGCCATGTCTACACAAAATAGAAAAAAAACAAAGGTTTTCAAGATCGAGATCTTATATAGGATTATTTTCTGTTTTGCAAGATCGTGATCGTAAGATCGACTTAAATCCTACAAAAAAAATTTTAAAACATAAAAAATACATCTTCATCCAATAAGTAGTTTAAAACATTAAAAAACATATCTAATACATCATTTAACTATAAAGGGGCGTTTGATTCGCAAAATATTTTTAGAAGGAATGAAATCTATCAAAAGAGTTAGAATATGAAGGAATTGAAATATGAATGTACTAGAAGCTGCAATAGAATCTGTTTTGTGTTTGGTTGACATGAAATGAAATCTATTTTCTGTTTGGTTTGCTGATTTCAGAAACGAATTAAAAAATAAATTTTGTAATATGATAGAAATACCCATAACAACTTTTTGCAACAAATTATATTTTTTAATAAACATGATGATTTTTTATTTAATTACAACATTGTTTATTGAATTCTTCTACAAAATTTAAATTAAAAAACAAGTTTTCAAATATAAATGCAGATGAAAGTAAAAACTAAACAATTTGTCAACTATTTTTGTGAAATTAGTGGTTACTAGTAGTGAATTTTAAATAATTTAAGGATTTTCCCTATTTTCTTAAAGAAAACAAGCACAAGTGGTAAAAAGAAGGAATAAAAAAAAACTCTGTAGTCAAAAAGAAAAAGTAAAATAGAAGCAAAAATCATGTAATTTTTATTTTTTATTTTTTAGTCTCATAGATAATAGGAGGGTAATGTGTAATTTAAAATAAAGATAATGAATTGAATATACATTTTTGATACACAGTGGATGAATTAGAATTCTTTCAAACCAGAAATTAAATGATAATTTTGGAAATCTAATTCCATTTTTCTGGTAACCCACACGGGATCCCTAACAATTTTTGTTTTTAATTCGTTTTAATCTCTTAACAATTATGTGAAACAAAAACATCCTAGGAAATTCAAAATGGATATTCTACATTGTTAGAATAAGAAAAAATTTAAATTAAAAGAAAAAATAGCAACAATCGTAAGATTGATTCAACGATTTTACGATCTAATCATACTACAACCTTACAAAAAAAACGATGTAATTAAGATGGAGATCGATTTGCTTAGATATATCACACTTGCAATTTTAATAATTTAAAAAAAAAAAAACTATTAGATTTTTGTTCTCGTTAAAATCCCATTACCGGTTTTCCATGTACTCCACCATGGGCCATATATAAACATAGTCATAAACCCGATCTGCTAGGCCCATACGTCTTAAATCATCTTCAACCCCTCGTTTCCTCTCTACACCCCTGCAAAGTGCACACTACAGAAATGGCGATGGTTTCATCACTGCTGTGGATTCCCAACTACAGGGGCATTGTTGTTGTCCCTGTCACCATACTACGAACACTATCTGCGGCCACCAGCCACCGCCACTACAACCGCCAAAAAAACAAGAGGTTTGGCTGTTCAAACTGGGATTCCGACTTGAATTTTTACCAGAAAAACTGTAGCAGAACCTTTGCATCTGATTCTGTGGCTTCTATAGCTATCACGTCGAATCTATCTACCCCCATTTCCAAATGGTACTCCATCTCCTCCTCTTCCCACCGCATATTTTTCCGAACACAGAGCATAGATATATGTACTATTCGCTAGGTCATTTGCAATAATTACTTGTATACTCTATCTACTAAAATCCTCAAAATACA
This sequence comes from Lactuca saligna, assembly GCF_052625555.1. Lineage (NCBI taxonomy): Eukaryota > Viridiplantae > Streptophyta > Magnoliopsida > Asterales > Asteraceae > Lactuca > Lactuca saligna. Next base: position 186,159,322 of record NC_136417.1, on the reverse strand, counting down.
TAACATGATTGAGATGCAGATATTGATATACCAATAATCTCGATAATTATTGGATTCTGTCTCCCTTCAGTTTATTGCAGAAAAAATTACTCACTTTCAAATCTGGTAAGTTTACATAATCCAGTTTTCAGTTTGGAATATAGAGGTCGGTTTAATGGACCTCTAGAACTTAAAATAGTAGTCTGATTTTGATTTTCAAAAGATGTAAATAGGTTCATATAAATCTAACTTCTTTATTGTCTATTCTTGATTTATAAAATCCATACTTTTCGATTTACCTGTCCTAGTAATAAGAACTTGAGGTCTCAGGTTCAAGCCAATCGTTTGTTGGTTATAATGTCTATTTATAGAAAGTGTGGTTTTTTGATTGCAAAATTCATTGATCTTTCAGCCATGTTGAATATAATCGTTTGCTTCCATGTCCAACTGAGAATTTTCTACCAAGAATTGAGCATTTAGTTGTTAAAGAAGGAGGACCTGTTCTTGATTTCATTACCAAAGCTCTGGATCTTCCACCTTTGTGAGTTCCTATCATATGTTATTTTACTTTTCTAAATTGTAGACACACTACACATTTTCTTGGAATAAATATAGAAAAATTTCAAAACTCACTTTATAGTTGCTTAATATGCTTGAACATTGAAGGTATGTTGCAGATCTGATAGATTTTGGAGCAGTGTTCTACGCGCTTGTATGCCCAAAGCCTCCTTCAACTGCTACACCTGAGGAAATCAAGTTGTTCAAACAAGTTACAGACCCTTTGGTTCTCAAAAAGAGACATTCAATCAAAGGAAAAACCCTAAGAGAGGCACAAAAAACTTTTAGAATTACTCATATTGATGAATTTGTTGAAGCAGGGACATACTTGAGGGTGCATGTTCGTCCAAAACGATTTCCGAGGTACTTGAAAAAGAAAATTTTAGGTCATTAAACATCCACTCGGTTTTTATAATGGGAAAGATGAATTGGTTTTTAAAAATTTATATGGCAATGAAAATGAGTTATAAGGGATAAAGTGGTATTATATGTACAAGTTGAAAATAATATATGTAAAGGTTAAATGCAAGATATTGCAATGTTCTTTCATTGATGTGTTTCTTCCTAAGCATTGTACTTTGGAAATCTACATGGTTATAGCCATGTCATCCAAATACAAAACAATTTATCGACTTTTTTTAGGGTAAAATGCAAGGAATAGCAACATACTTTCATTTGAAAGTACAATGTCTTAATAAGAAAAAAACATATACAAGGTTACTTTGTTGGAACTTGTGATAATATTGAGATGTTAATTCTTGTCCAGATGCTATGAAATTGACTGGAAGTCAAGAATAATTGCTGTGACAGAGTCGTATGTGGTTCTTAACAAACCAGCTGGCACATCAGTATGTCAATCATTTATCCTTCTTCATCTTCATTCTCATCTCATCAAATTTATCATCATATTTATTGCTTCTTGCTGATTAAAACATATTTGTTAACTTCTAGTCTTCTACCAAGATACCCTAAATTTGAGGAAAAATGAAATTGAGGATAAAAATGGGATTTACATTTACTCACATCCTTTCTTGTTAGGTGGGTGGAACTACAGACAACATTGAAGAAACATGTGCAAATTTTGCTACTCGTGCCTTGAAATTAACTACTCCATTAAAGACAACTCATCAGATTGATAATTGCACAGAAGGCTGGTATTTTATTTGATCTCAACTTTAAACTTTAAACCAAACCATATATAGCTTTTTGTGTCAACAAGAAAAGGGAAAAAGGGTTAACCTCATTCTCATCATATCTGCAGTGTTGTGCTAGCTAAAACCAAGGACTACTGCTCAGTTTTTCATAGAAAGATCAGGGTAAGTTGATAAGGGCGTGTTTAGTTTCTGGATTCCGGTGACAAATTGGAATTCATGATTCCATTCCATGGTTGCCAAATGGATGGAGTTCAATTAAATTCTATGACAATGTCACTAACTTTATATTTGAATATGCTTCTTATATTTACCAGGAGAAAAAAGTGAAGAAGCTTTATCTTGCACTTGCTGCTGCTTATGTGCCACCTGGACTCATGACTCATTACATGCGACCATTTCGTATGGCTCCAAAAATTGTTTCCCAAGGTAAATATTGATATTCCAATTTTCTTCTTTCTAATACTTAAATAATCTTTGCCTTATACAGAAGTTTAGTCTTTAGAGAGGTTATGGTGATTGTAATTATCAGTGTTCAACAAAAAAGAAATCATATTTATGGATTGTTGTAATATAATATGCAGAGTTGATTCCGGGATGGAATCTGTGCCAATTGGAGGTCCTGGAATGCAGGAAAGTTCCATGGCCAAATGCTTGGATTGAAGAAGAGAATGGAATTCAGGATTTGAATTGGCCGAATAAAGACTTTGCATTCGAGTGCAAAATCAACCTTTTGACTGGTCGTACTCACCAGGTAAATAATGTTTCTAGGGCTATTTTGATTGCTTATTTATGCAACAGTTTATTTATTTATTATTTATTTTATCAATTTATGCAACAATGTTTCTTATTATTCTTTACCATAATAGCAATGTTGTTATATTTCACTACCAAGATAGGCAACATACTTTATTTCTCTACATATTGCTATTATTGGTAAAGAAATGCAAGTAGTAAGTGCATTGTTATTAATGTGTAACGAAATGCATTACATATTGATGTTATTGGTAAAGAAATGTAGTACGATATCTTGTTTATGTTGTCATGGGCAAAGTATAAAATACATTGCCCATATTGGTAAAAAGAGTAACGTATGTTGCTATTTCATGCAATTTTCCCTTATTTTATGTCTGCTTATCGATCATATCAAGTCGTTTCATAAAAATTGTATTCTACAGATTCGAGCTCAGTTGGCAGCTTGTGGTGCACCTCTAGTGGGGGACTCGATGTACATGCCAGCTGTAATTTCAGAGCTAGCTAATCCCGGGCTAAACCCTGTTAGGAATGGGAAGTACAAAAAGGAATTTGAAAGTGAGGCGGATAGAGAATCCGCTATTGAAGAATGGGCTACAAAACACGGGAAGGAACCTGGTGTGAGTATTGGTCTTCAAGCTTCTCAAATTTCATGGGATGATGATGAAGATCAACGACACTTGTATCAGGCAGGACCTCCATGGTGGACTCAATAGCAAATTCTAACTACTGATCGAACGCCGGTCATATACTTTTGGAGTGAGGTTCGTTTTCATCTAACTTTCCGACATTTTCTCAATATATAGGACCCACAAATTAGAATAGGTTGTCAGTGTTCGGCATTTCGGCTTGCTTTGATGGTGGAAAATGGAAATTATTAGCAACGTTCAAGTTTGCTCTTTCGTATTATAGCCTAAGTTAAAAAGGTTGTCGTTCCTTGTAATTATGGAAATGGATCATATTCGTATTTATACTTCATGCTAATAAACACATCTTTGGGTGTGATTCAAAGATGAACAAACCGTGTTCCTATATGTTAAATCTGATTTTGTGATCAACTAGCAAGAAGTGAAGGGAAAAATCGTACATCCACCACCATGGACGTGTCACCTAGTACAATGATTCATGGTTTTCTAGATTGAAATCTTACCTATGATCATTTGTACTCCACAAGATCAAGACCTTGATGATCGGACCCGACACACAACGGAAGTAAGAATAACAGAAGTATTCAAAGAATTTTTTTTTTATTGAATTTCAAGATGCCTCCAAAGACTTGGGGTTTTGCACGACTCGAACTCTTTGGAAATGTACCTTCTAGGGAGTCGTATTTAGAGGGTGTTTGGATAGGGGAAAAAAGGTCTGCTTATTGGTTATTGTTTATTCTCACCGCAATAAGCTGAGTTGAAGTGTTTGGATAGGTAGCTAATCAGCTTATTGTGGTAGGAATAAGCTAAATAAGCTGATTTCAATAAGCAAGGGGGATAATGCTTATTGCTTATTGCTTAATTTTAATGATTTCGAAAATTACGTAATTACCCTTCAAAACAACGATACATAAACCCATAACTCTTTTGGTCGATCAATTGCTGCCGATTGCTATTCCATCTCCCTGCTGCCAGCGCTGATCTTCAAGCCACCAACCATCGGCCATCGACGATCAGGTAAGGAATCTGCTGCTTCTTTTTTTTTTCCTCGCCTGTTAACGCAATCTGTATGCATTTTTTTTTGTTGTGTTCGATCATGAAGAAACAAGAGTCGACTTCCCCTTGTCATTCTTGATTGTTCCTTTTTTCTTCATTCTTTGATTGTTCTTGTTATTAGCTTGTGGTTATTGCTCCTTTTCTCGCCTGATTGTTCTTGTATGATGTAGTTTTTTTTTGCTCCTACCTGCACTGTCAATTGCACCTATGATGTTTGATCATAAATTTCTCTAACATGCTTCTATTTTTACTTCTTTATTGTTGTGGTTATTTGTTTCTATTGATTGTAATGATTCTTGTTTGTATTTAAGAATTTTCTTCATTAACTTGTGGTTATTTTTTTCTTGTTGTTGTGATTCAACATTAGCTTGAATTTTAGAATTTTTTTCATTCCTTATGATGATGCAATATGGGTAATAGACCCTGTCAATGTTCATGATGTGGATATTAATACACCCAAAATGAAAGTTACAAATATGTTTCATTAGGATCCTCATACACTCAAGATATTTCTTGAGGAATGTATGATGGAGCTAAAAAACGGGAATATAACGGGTACTTATTTCAAACAAGCAGCATGCTAAAATATATGTAAGAGGCTTTTGGAACGAATGGTTAAAGAATTGGACAGAAATAAAATGAAAAACAAATAGGACAGTATGCAGAAACAGTTCAAATATTATGACCGTTTAACAAGACTAGAAATGAGAATTTCAATTGATCCTACGAAAAATATAATCTCAGCATCAAAGAAATGGTGGGATGAGAAAATAAAAGTAATAATTAAAAAATGTATCTAACAATATATTATTTGTATTGTGTTTTCGTGACATTCTCATTTTGTATATATAAAAAGATAAAGAGTATGCTAAGTTTAAGGATAAGAATTTGGATGTATATCAGACATATTATGAGGCTTTATTTCGGGATACTATAGTTGTTGGAAACAAGGCTAAGGTACCTTGCGAATTTGGCAACAATAGCACTCCGGATGATGTACAGTTTGTGGATATTACGGATGAAAAAGTGGATACTGACGAAGTCCGCTTATTTGAAGATGTTGATCCTTTTCTCACATATGATAGTTCTAGTATGAAAAAGAGGGGAAAGAAGTTAACTCCCGGGCGTGACAACAAAAGAAAATTTGAAAGGAAAAATGAAGGAAAAAATGAATGGAAAAGTATGGTAAACTCGTCATATGAAGAGAAACTTGACACTATTTTTGATGTTTTGTTAACAAGAAGCACTCAACCCGCTAGACAAACCACACAGTCACCCACAACAGAAGATTGCATGGCAATTGTCTCTACTTTTTTGGGTTTTGAAGAAGGGTCAATAGGATATTTAGAAGCGTTAGAGGTCTTTTTAAAGAAGCCTACTCGTTAGAATTTTATGGTTCCAAAGACTAATGAAACAAAGATGGAGTTTCTCAAGAGGCTTATAGAGAAAGAGAAGTAGTTGAAGACTTTAAACGACCGTCAAAACTTTTGTGGTCGATTTTGCCCTTGTCCCGTGATTTTGTTTTTGTTTCCTTTTCAATGATTTTATGTATTAGGAAGACTTTAAACGGTTTTCATGTGTTAGACCTATCTTTTCATCTATTATGTTACATTTAAACGTTTGTTTTGTGTTTGTTTTATGGAATGTCGTTTCATATTTGTTTTGTGGTCAATTTTGCCCTTGCCATGATTTTATCTAGTATGTGGTAAATTTCAATCTTACCTTAGTTTCCTTTTCGTTTAGTAACAAGTTATATTAATGACCAGTGACTGTGAAAGTGATAACTCATATGTCAATATTGACTAATGTGATGAAATTGGAGAAAATGAAGATATTCAAACACTTCTTTTATGTGGGCTTGTTGTCAAATGGTTACTATTGACTCATAAATCGAAATATGTATGTAGACGTCGCCGTTCATCTTTACGCACAGGAAGCATGTTTATCAATGAAATACTTAATGATCATGATGCCTGATGTTATCAACTTTTCAGATTACAAGTCCTGGTTTTCAGCATGTTATGTAGGGATCTGGTTGCACATTATGGGTTAAAGAAATCACGTCGTGTATCTACTGAAGAGTCCCTTGGTATTTTCTTGTTGTACTTAGCGCATGGATGTGGAAATCGGTTAGTGCAAGAGTTCTTTAATCATTCTAGGGAAACAATCCATAGACATTTTCATAAAGTCTTGGATGTTGTGGTTAACCTAAGTAAGGACATCATCAAACCCAATGCTAACTACAACGAAACTATATCGGAATATATTTTAAATAACCCTTGGTATTATCCATTCTACAAGGTACTTATTTGTTGCAAAGTTATATTATTTGGTGAATTTGTGTAATAGTAAAAATAATTGGTAACTTATTATATTTTTTGAATTTGTAGAATTGTATTGGTGCCATCGATGGAACACACGTGAAGACCTCTGTTCCGCAACGTGACCAAATCAAATACATTGGACGAAAGAATTGTGTTACTCAAAATATTATGGCAGCATGTGATTTCAACATGTGCTTTACCTTTGCGTGGGTTGGATGAGAGAGGATTGCACATGACACGAGAATTTTCAATGAAGCGCGAAGGAGATGTGAAGTTAAGTTTCCACTTCCAGCCGATGGTTAGTATCATTACTTAGTAATAGAAGTTTTATATTTTCAAACCATACAAATGAATAATTTTTTTTTTATTCTATAGATAAGTTTTACCTTGTAGACGTTGGATATCCTAATACAAAAGGTTATCTTGCTCCCTACAAAGGTTCAAACACCCGTTATCATATTCCTGATTTTCGACGTGGGCAAACTCGTGCCTCGTGGGAACCAATAGGCTTCAAAGAAAAATTTAACTACTATCATTCGTCACTTCACAATGTAATTGAACGAACTTTTGGAGTCTGGAAGGCTCAATGGGTGTTACTAAGAGATGTGCATGTAAATTTCAACTTCGAGACCCAAGTAAAACTTGTGCTAGCTTCAATGACAATTCACAATTACATTAGAATGGTGATGCAACATTTCAAATAGCGTAAAAAGAATCTTATATTCCGCGCAATGATGAAGGACCGATGATGGTATTGAGCCACATGACGAAGTATCAAGTACACAACGCAGAAGTGACGATATGTATATGAGTGCAGTACACGATATGATTGCAGGAAAAATATTCTCAAGGTCAAACACTCGTGCACGTAACGGCGTATGATTTGTTTTGAAACGATTTTTATGGTTTAATGTAGTAGCATGAAACTATTTTGGTTAGTATGTTGGATATTTTGGATACTATGTTGGATAATATGGATTTGAAATGAAATTTGTGGTTTCATATAAATAAAAAAAAATGTTTTTTAGGTAAAAATAGGTGTAAAAATAATGTGGTAAATGTTTTTTTTAGTTATTATGAATAAAAAAGTATTATTATTATTTAAAAAACAAAAATGTTTTGTTCAAATAAGAAAATTATATGCTAAAATATAAGAGGAAACCTTTTTTGGTCATTTTACTCATATAAACAGTTTTGTTTGGCAAATACTTAAAAATACTTATTGCTTATTGTTTATTCCTAACGCAATAAAGTAATCCAAACACTTTTTAAAAAACTGCTTATTCCCACCATAATAAGCAAATAAACAATAAGCTAATAAGCTAAAAACTTATTTATCCAAACACCCCCTTAACTGCTAAGCTAAAAGCTTATTTGTTTAATAAATCCTTAAAACCTATTTGTGTATGGAACTTTATTAAAACATATATAAAAAAAAAAAATTAAAAAATTGCATAAGGGTTCTATGCTTAAACTATATGTCTATATCCATTGAGCTAATACTAATACCGTTTTCAATCCTTTAGGCTACTTGGTATAGGCTCCTCTATGCCGTTGGGAGGCTAAGGTGGCCAACCTCAATGACGTGCCCATGCCTAGAACACCGCCACACCTAAATGTGTCGGGCTCAACGCAAGGAAACTGTGACATCCCCAAAATCTCGGCTAGAAAAGACCGATTTCATTTATGCTTTTTAAAATAATTTCAAAGTAAATCCTTTTGATTTAAAAGAGTAGCGTAATTTGTTCCCAAAAACAAAATATGATAAAATAATATTCATCAAAGCATTTCATCAAGAGATGCATTTTCATTATATAATCAAAACTCGGGATGTCATGTTCCGATACAGACCATAAAACATAAACGATAACATTACAAGTCATTCAACAAATATATACATATACAGACTTGTAAACAAAACAACTTGATGATTCATCCATCTTATGCCCTTGCGCCACTTCCTGTAATACAAATAAACTGAGTGGGTCAGGCTTGGGAGCATGGTGAGCATATAGGATTTTCAACCCACAATAAATAATTATATTTAATTTCACCAACCAACAATAAGCCGATTACCCATTCCCGTTATCCTCACTTTATGTCTATAAAACAACATCTATCTAAAGGGACCTAATCTAGGATTTTCATCGGGATAGACATTACTGCTAAGGGGTTTCCTCAACAATAGATATCCTAAAGGAAACCATGAGGGGGATAGAGTACCCCGGTGAACACATCGTTCACAACACCTACAGGTTATGAACCTGCTAGCGTTCCACTGGACTGTCTAGAAAAAGTCCGTGGTCGTCATCCATACTCCGCTAGATGACTAGGTCAAGATCAACAACATCGAGGCCTCTCATCTGTTTATCACACATCAACTATCTACCCATGTTCTACCCAACATATTAGTAGATAAAAATATATATTTTTATACATAGTTTAAAACCAGTATAGCATGTTCAATCAATACATATTCCACATAACAGATGAGGCACACACACATAACATGTATTTCATAGAGAATAAATCAGATATATGAGATAGAAGAAAGTGAATATACATTCACACACATAACAACAAAATATACACATAACACGTATTTTATATAAAATACTTCATAATTATGCGTTAGAAGAAAGTAACTACACACTCACTTGATCAGAAAATGATCGGACAACACTACGACTTGTAGAAGTAGTATTCTTCGGTAGATCTAGAAGATCTTCATAAAAACCGGGCTCCTCGCGGGCAGAGCTTCGGCTCGGAAATTTCACTTCTCGGGATCTTCGGGGCTTCGGGACTTGCTTCGGGGCTCGGGATTGATACCGGGGATTCGGGATATTTCTGGCATGCAAAACGATGCAAAACGGGAGAGTGAGAAGAGAATTTGGCAAAAGAATTAGGCTGCCCTCGCATGCCCTTTTATAGGAGGCTGAGGCCTTGCATTACGTTAGGCGTACGCCTCAAAAAACGTCACTGCTTACGTCTTCGGAGTACTCGAGTGCAAGGCTGGTAACGCTTCGCTGTACGCTGGGTGTAACCCGGATAAGTCCCGTGACCCCCCTTCGGATAATATCAAGTTTAATAATTAAATTTATATTTTAATTATTTAATAAACTTCAAAAATTCATATCTTCTTCATACGAACTTCGTTTTCGACATTGTTTATATCCACGCGTAGGTGAGACTACGCTCTATAACTTTCATTTAGACTCTGTTGGCTAGTTTTGTATTTATTTTTATTATATTATTTTAGTAGGTCGGGACAGGAAAACTCCGTTATAAATTCATAACTTCTTCATCCGACGTCCGTTTTCACCTATCTTTTCATCGTTTCACTAAAATTAATGAGATCTTCGATTCTCGTTTAGATTGTTTCGGCTAAAACTGCTCGGTCTCAAATCGAGTATTCGGGCTGCATACTGCTAAGTCGAAACTTAGAAAAATCATAACTTCCTCATACGAAGTCAGATTTGGGCGTTCTTTTTATGCACGCTCTCGGTTTAACGAACTCTACGACTTTCGTTTAGATCACTAAGGCTAAATATCACTCTAACGTAAATTTCATTTTTTACATCATTCAACGTTGCCGGTTCTGTCGCGAAACTTCGACAGGTCATAACTTCTTCGTTATAACTCGGATTTTGGCTTCTTTATATATTCGGAAACCTCATTTCAACTACTACAACATTATCCATAGATATCGAGCTTATCTAACATTTCATTTTGATGCTTATTTTTATTCTTAATTCAATTAAGTCACACAGTTAAGCACAAAACATATAATACTCAAATAATACACTTCTATTATTTCAAAACAGGTTACAAAGTTTAGCTTAGATTATTATATCCACATTAATAACAAGCCCAGAAACACAGGCGTTACAGAAACATAGGTGGAAGAAGAAGAAAACAGTTTGATTTATTTTTTTACCTATAAAAACATTTCACCCCACTCATTTTCTTACATCATTCCTTCTTTCTTTCTATTTTACTTAACTTCACAACTCCAAAATAAAACATGGATCAAAACCCAAACACCCTCCACAAAGCCCAAACCTACAACCACACCCGGAAACAATCTCTCCCATGTGATTCGCTTAATACGAGGGCTTTTTAACCTACTAAACACCCAAGGTTCTCCGCAAACACCATAGTAACAAACTTATTTCAACCTTACCTAACATTCGATTCAATTTCCTTCACCACCATACTTCCAACAAAACGTTTATGGGCAACAACCAAATTTGCTACAAAACCGTTACATCATCTTCCATACCAAATTTCTAAACACAAACAACTCGTTAACCAACTTTTACCCAACAACAGCTACCCACACAACTATAGATAGAGTTTGTTATCTAAACTCAAGTCAAAAGTGGTAGGAAAAGGAAAGGGAAAGCGAAAAGGGAAAACCAAAGACGCTCAAGACGCTCCATAATGGTGGACAACATAGGAGGAAATTATGTTAGTGGAAGCGTGGTTTGGGACATTATAAAATAACACTAGAGAAATTGGTATGAAGAAAAAAACTTTGGGAAAAGGTGCTCCAAATTCAACTCGATCTACAATAAGCTTAATTTGGAAAAGGAAAGCGATTGCAATGACTTCGATGTGTTTAAAGTCATGAAAACGCAATATCGAGTGAAGATGGTTCATACTATCGATTTTGAGAGATGATGAGAAATGTTGAGAAGAGATCTAAAATGGACTCCATGTCCAATGTCATCGGAGATACAATCTAAGAGGTCACAAATTTCGATTTTGGTTAACGTTTTCGATGCACAAACTCACATTGATCTTAACACCATTACAAATGAAATTTCGAATGACATTGATGAGATCTCCCTTGACGAAACACATGACTACAATAGAAGAGAAATTCAAGGAGCACATTGTAATGCAACAAGAGAAAAATATGTTGAGACGTAAGTACTTAGAAATTCTTCGAAGACTCTGATGGACTACAATGAAAGTGCTATTCAGTTATCGCAGTAAAAATATAATAGCGATCATTGGTTGCTATTTGAAAACGCGGTTCTCGCAGTGGTATAGCGGTGGTATAACGCTATATATATACACACACTCACACACACACATAATAGTATTAATTAGTTAATTATACTTCAAAGTTTAATCCAATCCAGTTAATTAGTTAATCAGTAAATCATACTTTATATATCGTAATTAGTTATTCATACTTAACATACATGTTACCAATATCATAGTTAATCATACTTTAACACAATCAACAAGAAAACATAAACAATATTTATCATTTTTTTTCATACTTCAAAACAATCACAGTTAGCACATAAAATGATTAAACAATTTGAAAATTAATCCTATTGTAGTACTTTAAGTTTTAAACAAAATTAGCAAAACAACACATTCATGGTTTCAGTGGAAGTCATCACACTCAACAAATCACAATTTTATTCAATGGAATGACACAAAAGTTTTGATTTGGGTTAAGAAAAAACAATTTTATTGGGTGGAATGACTCAGTTTTTTTTGTTTTTATGTAAAATAGCCCAAATGGAATATATTAAAATAGCGGTTATAGCGTTGCTATAACGATGACCATACTCCTGGGAAGTTGTAAGGGTCGAAGTCTTGTAAAGAGTCGAATAGTGTTTTGTCAATTTTGTATGTAACATATTTGCTAAGTCACTTTAATACGAAGCTTAATAGTTTTAGACTTAGTATTTTTTGTACTATCTGTTTCCCTATAAATAAATACCGAGCTTAGATTTTGAGATATGAGTTTTCCAATTTCGTTATCTGTTTTGTAATCGAGCTTATTAAGAGTAATACAAACTTCAAAGTCTTATTTACTTTCTGAGTTCATTACATTGATTGTTCTTGTTCTTAATCGATTTCTCGAATACAATTCTTCTACAATTGGTATCAGAGCAGGAATCAAACCGCACTGATCTGATTTTCATTCTGAATCATCTGATTTTGAGTCATTTTTTTTGTCTTAAAAGTTTCCGCGCTTTTGGTTCTAAAAATCACATCTGATCTACAAATTTGATTAGAGTCTGCATTCAAATTGTATAATCGAGTGATCGATTATAAGTTTCTGATCAATTCGTTTGATCAAATTTCAAATTCATCAAGTTTTCTATGATTTTTGAAATTTTCTTGTGTGTTCATCAATGACGAACTTCAACATGAACACAATGAATTCATATTCCCATCTGCTCGGATCATCAACCAAAATTCCAATGTTGATTCCAGAATACTACGATTAGTGGGATGATCGTATGGAAGACTATTTGAATGGTCTGGATGAAGAGTTGTGGAATTGCATCAATGGAATAGTTCAACCTCCATTGAATGTTCAAAAGATAGGTTCATTTGGAACTACTTCTGCTGTTGGAGAGCAACAAACAAGACTGAAGAACAACGAAAAGTGATGCATGAGAGAGTTGAGAGGTGCTTTGCCACTTGTTGTTTACAACTACATTCATGGTTGTAAAACTGCTAAGGAGATTTGGAATAATCTCAAAGAAAAGTATCAAGGAAGTGAGAAGACTAAGATATATTATGTTAAGCAGTGTTTGGTTGAACTGAAGGAGTTCAGACAAAAGGAAAGTGAAACAATTGAAGTTTACTACGATCGTCTGAATGAGTTGATCTACAGATGCAATCGCTATGGAATCACAAGATCCTAAATGGAGTATAATCTTACTTTTGTTATGGGACTTAGGAAGGAATGGAGGAGTGTTAGTATGATGATAAAAAATCAACAGTGCTTTGACAGTCCATCTTTAATTGATGTATACAATCAGCTAAAGACACACGAAAGTGAAGTTTCTGAAATAATGGAAGAAGCGAAACAGAGTTTAGGCGGACCACTGGCTCTAGTTTCGAAAGTTTCTGAGGTGGAATCTGCTAAAAAGGAGAATTCAGATGAAGAAGGTTTTCTCTTGAATTCGGATGATGAAGCTGTAGCTTTTTACTCGATTAATCGAGTTAATTTTTTTTTCAAAAAGCCTTTTAATCCTAAGGGAAAGCAGAGTGAGGTGAAAGGAAATTTTACGAATTCTGGTGTAGAAGAGAAAAAGAAGTTTGAAAAGTCTGAGAAGAATGATGACAGGGTGAAAGAGTTTAAGGCAAAAAAGAAATTTAAAGGGGATTCTGGTGTAGATTGTTATTACTGTAATGGTGCGAATCACTTTGCAATTGATTGTATGCTTCGAAAGAAAGAGGAAAAGAAGAATAGAGTAAAGGACAAAGCATATTATGCTGGAAAATTGGAGGAAGTTCGTGAGAAAGCCAAAGGATTGTCCCTTGTGGCAAGACGAGAGGATGACAATGAAGAAAGTGACACTTATCAGATTTGGTCATCCGGGTCTGATTATGAGGAGATGAGGCATCCTACTCATGGTGCAATGTTTGCAAGATTTGAGGATGGAGAAGAAGAGGAGATATCTGGATGTTGTTTCGTTTCGAAGTCAAGTGACAAATCTCCTATGACAACTAAGGTACGTTCTATACTCGAATCTTTTAATATTCCTTTACAGGCATATGATTCCTAAATAATTGCTTTTGATGATACTGTTGCTTACTTTGATGCTATTGTTGTGTCTGCTAGTAACGAGGCAAAGAAACTTAATAATCAATTGCTTGAGACTCAAAAGTTGCTAGACACGAAACGTTGCAGGGTAGAGTAAATAGAGTTACAATTAGAAAATGTCAATAATGATAGAGAGAATCTAGATAAAGATGTAAGGATGTTGTTGGCACAACGTAACATCTATTGTAACTCTGCAAAACGTTTATACGCCAAATTAACTGCTTTACATCATTTTTCTGACATTAGCAAAGAACAACATCGTAAACTGTTGCCTTTTCTTGCATTCGAAAGAGAAAAAGTTGATGTCATGTCATATGATTGTGAAAACACAATAGCTGATTTTAACAAAGTACCAGACGATAGGTTTGCATATGAAGTTGTTAAGATAGATTAGTTTCTAAATGCTGATGAATTGGTTAATATTGTTAATGAAAGTTTGACAAAAGATGAACAAGTGAAAATTTTGAAACGAACTGAACATTCGAAACTTGATTCACAACTCAATTTTGCTAATGTCAATGAGAATTTGGATAATCTTAATGAAATCAGTGAAATTGAAGAAGAAGAAAGTATTGGTTGTTCTCAGTTGTCTATCATTAACATCACATCTAAGGTCAAAGGTAAAGAAATTGTTAATGATTCGATAGTTGATGATGACATTGGAAAACCCTCTACATCGATTTTTTTTGACTTTGATGATGTCGAAGTTTGAGACAGTCAGACAGATAGTAGTGACGACGAGGAGGACGAAATCAAAGTTTCGAATGTTTGTAAGGCAGAAAAGAAAGTTTCAACTGAAACTTCAATTCCAAGAGTTGTTGTTGAACAAGTTTATGGAGAAACTGAAAAGTTTAACAAGGTGATGAATGAAAAAGGTGCTCACTATTTGGAAACTAATATTATCGTGTATCCGAAGTTTACATGCACAGATGCAGTATTGTCTCAAAATCAACTGTTTGTCACTACTGGAAATGTAGAGAATATAAAGCCAGAATTCAATAAATTGGTCGAAGAAGACAATAAGCATTCAACATATGAAGGGTTCTTTGCAAATCAAAACATAGTTGAATACAACCTCACTAAAACTTCGTACGTTTTTCAAAAACAAAAACCAAAACAAAAATGGGTTGTTAAATCTGAAAAAGAAAAAGAAGTTGTTGATTCAACTCCAATTGTGAAACTTAATTCAAATGAATTCAAAGTGCTTGTTGATAAGTTTTCAAAAGAACACAAAGTTTCAAAAAGAAAGGCACGAAAGGTAATTTTTTTTGGCAAGTAGTGTCTAACAAAAAACTCGCTCTAACTAAATCCAAAGTTTCGTATGAGAAAAACTGTGTTTCAAAATGTCTTTTCATCAACCAATGAATGTAATAAAGACCTTTCCCAATAATCAAAAGGTTACACATGTTCAAAAATTTGATAACATTTGAAAGTATGAGACATCACAAAAGGTTATGAATGATCGAAAACTTAACAATGTTCAAAAATCAATGAATAGTTAACCCATTACAAACGAAGTTCCAAATCAACAATAACATTTACACTACAAAATCCAAATTTTCCAAATCCTTTAATCACAAAACCAACAAAGGTTTCATGTTCAAAAGGTAAATTAGAAGTTGATTCCATTAATAATTGGCTTAAGGGACAAGGCAAAAGATATCAGTCTGGAAGGTTTTCTCAAGTTCAGATCAAAACAACTTACAAAAAGTATTTGAATGAGTCAACAACTGGAAGTTTATCTTCTCAAGATTTGAATACTCCAGTTCAAAGAAGGAAACCAATCAACAAATTAACAAGAATTGTGATGCTTGAGGTGAAATCTAATGAAAATCCAAAACTATCGAAAAGTTATATTTCAATATCTTTAGATAATGATGTTGATTTAATTGATAGTATCAAGGAAAAAGTTTGAACTTGGGCTTTCAGTTCTAAAATTCACTCTTTGTTTCAAGCTAATAACCAAGGACCCAAAAAGCATTGGGTACCTAAATTCTTTAATTAAATGCAGGTACTATGTGACAAGCAATATGATACGAAATGGTACATTGATAGTGGTTGCTCACGTGTCACACCCCAAAACCAAGAACGGCGGAAACGTTATGGGGCGGAGGATGTCATGTAAAGTATCACAACAATACAAAGTAGTAAACATGCAACAACATCATCCATTGCATTAAGAGTATAATTTTAAATACATGTGTGTTCTTTCATAGTATAAAGCAACATAATGAATAATCAAAATAAAAGACTAGTTTTGACTGCTCCGTCTTCACAAAACCTGGTTGTCGTACCTGTCTATTTATGACCTGAGAATACAAGTTATTTTGACAGCAAGTATCATCAATAAAGCTGGTGAATTCATAAGTATTTTAATGTCTTTGATTTGTAAAATCTGTAAGGAAAAGACTTGTAAATGTTTGAAGAAAAGTTTGTATAAGTATGAAAGATCTTAGAAAATCCCCTATTTCCTACTAGTATAAAAAGTAGTCTTCTACCAAGACCCAACTGTTTTGAAAGTATGCATCACTGTAAATGTGATGGGTTTTCCCCTATATAACTATTATTATAAAACTATAGTCTACCTCATCGTTTATGTGAATGTGTCACCAAATAAAGGTAATAAGGAAAATAGTATATTTATATCAAATATAATCTACCTCATCGTTTATGTGAATGTGTCACAAAGTAAAGGTAATAAGGAAAATAATATAATAACTGAAATTGTATCCTTTAGCACTAGGATATTCACGGTGTGGTAACTTGCCGAATAGTACAACCGTAGACACCCGTCGATGTGCATCTTCCCTACTGTAGCTAATAGCCTTGGGTGTGGAATAGTAAGTCCCGTAACATATGTAATAGTATCTATGTAATCATATCTCTGTAATTGTCTCTCTTGTAATTGTATCTCTTGTAATTGTATGTCTTGTAATTGAATGTAATAGTATCTCTTCATATAGTATGTAATGTATTAGTATTTCTGTAATTGTATCTCTTCATATAGTATGTATTTTATTAGTATAGACTAATGATTGAACCGAATCTTGTGTGATTCCTTGTACTTGGAATAGTAAGTAGTATCTCCTAACTATACCTATTATAGTTACTAGTAATGTACGTGTATAACCGAAGTATGCCTTTGCTACCCAAAGGTACTGAATTGACTGATGGAACTTTTATTTTTATATATGTGTACATAATATATAACTAATATTTAGACGACATTCGGACAAATAACCGATACCCTAAGGCCACATCCAAACAAGGAAAAGGAATTAAAGCGAGCTAGCAGTCCTAAGTTCTTTAAACATTACTTATATAACTATACATATATAGACATGAATTTGACAATATAAAAGTATAAAAGAAGTTTTGTAAAACCTTTGAAAAATTTAATAAATAAGAATTGATGACTTTATGTCAGTTTATAAAACGATTTGAAAGTAGTTTGTTTGATAAGACAGTTTTAAGTATAAGAAAAACCTTTGTTTAAAACATAATTGTAACAGATTTTGAAAGGAAACATACAATATGTAAGACAGTTTGATAAAGAGTTTTAACATGTAAAAATGTTTGAGAAAGTCATTTGAAGTAACATGCTTGGTAAAACAACTAAAAGTGTAGTAAATCCATTTGTATGCTAGTTATTAATCACATGTGATTGATATAATAACTAGCATGATTCAACTTGTATTCCCCCCCCCCCCCCCATAGAAGCATTTATAAACATTTAAAAACATTTAAAAAGTTAATTAAGGGGTATGAACTCACCTATAGTGGGTGGATCGTATGGAAGTGTCGGACAAGTGCTAGGTGTCAAGTGAAGACTTGAACACACACAATGATCCTAATAACATATGAAGACATATGTATGTATACAATTAGTGATTATAATAGTAATTAGACAAGTTAAGACATCCAAAGACATGTAAAACACTTGATTTAAGTGCTATAAGTCCCAAGGATTGCATCTAAGGGTTGTAGGACTTGGATTTTGGGTTTAGGGTCCAAGGGTAAACTCTTTATGAGTTTACGGTTTTGGGACCAACTCCCTTGGAGTTTACGGTTGTAAACCCATGAGTTTATAGCCGTAAAATCATAGTGCTTCTACCATTTTATGTCTTGAAGCCTATAAGTCATCATGAAGCATTCATACTGTTGGGTTTTATACAAACATTCCTATGTGTGCATGCAACCCTAGTATTGGATCTATGTTTTCACTATTAGTTATACAACTTTATGAACACAAAAAGATACCTGGCATGCTACTATAATTTTCGAAATTCATATATAAAGCTAGAATACATACCTTTTGTTGTTATATAGCAATAACAACTAGTTCCTTGAATTTCCTTAGCTCTTGAAAGCAAGTACCACAAGTGTAGTACCTCTAATGGAGTCATAAACACCATATGCAACTTGGATGAAGAGGAGAAGAAAAGGAGGCACCAAAAACGGCTGGAAACCCTAATGGAAGTGTTGTCCACGTTTTTGGGGCTTAAGGGTCCCTTTTATACATGTAGGCTATTAGGGTTTACAACTAGGAAACCCTAATCTGACTGCTTAGGCCCTAAGCAGCCCATGGACTCCTTAAACATATCCCTTGGACGATTTCTAATGGGCTTCCCATAGAATTCGTTCAACTTATATATTATTAGGTGATCCATAGCCCAATTATAATTATCTTATAATTACAACTTCAGTCCCCTAAGTTTAATTAATCTCTTTTAACCACAAAATTAGTTCTTAATTAATTCTTGACCAATATTAATTAAACAATATGATTTCTCCTTTAATATATTATTCTCATAATATATTAATAAATCATATTTAAACCTTTCTCTCCTTAAATCATCCTACATATTGCTATGGTGAAGGCAACCCAAAAGGACCATGCTCATAATCGGGTCAAGTACATACCAAAACAGTTATGGACTTAGACACTAATCCAACAGTCTCCCACTTGGATAAGTCTAATAACTATTTTCCGTATAACTTCAGAACCTGATCAGCAATCGTAGCTTTCAAAAGCCGCTGTCAACTCTGATCTTATCAGATAGCGTGTCCTCTAGATAAGGGATTATATATTCCTCCATTCTCAAGATATTGTATAGACAAAAGACATGAATTCCAATCATTCTCTCTATACTATTTCCCGACTTCCGATTCATGACGACTGATAACAGACTACAATTGAACACATCAACTTAGTCCCGGCTTGGCCAAGCGCTTAGGTGTCATCACTAAATCATCGAGAGGCCCACATATATCGCTTTTATCCCACTTTGGGTAAAAGGAATGGATAAACCTCGACTCAAATGCTCGCTTGCATTTACTGATCGAATCACACACAACAATAAGTTTTATAACACCAAGTTACTGGTGCGTTTACTTATTATCAATGTGTAACTGACCAAAAAATAACAACTCACACGTCTCGGTTTCAAGAATATACAATATTATCGTCTCACTAATCACTCGTGATAAAACCGTGAAGTGATCCAAGTGAGCGTGGGTTTAATCCAATACTTTAATCTTATCAAAGCACTCACAAACTCTGCAGCAAACTTGTGCCATGTCTAAACACTTCAGACAATCTACAGACAGATTCATGACAGTCTTTATTCATACCTACTCCCAACGTATGACCAACTGTGGATGTTTGAATAACCTAGTTATTCTGGAAGTCAAAACATGCAAATTGAAACATGACAACAATACTTAATCCTATATGGCCCCAAACTTGTGAGAGTAAATAAAACCCTTCTATTTATCCACCATATTGATTACTCATTATTTATCATTTAATGTTTCGGATAATCAACTCATTGCTTGAATTACAACAACAATTGTCCCATGCTCTAAGCATGCACACCGTGTTTCCTATGGTCCATGCTTTGTGAAATAGATCACCTGAAAACTTTTCCAATGATGCTCATTTCACAATTCCTTAATCCTAATTATTAGTGTAAGAACACAAGGTTCTTGCCACTACTAGAATATGCTAGATTCTAACATTTTATGCAACGATCCCTTTGCAAAATCATAGCACAAAAGTCACCAAGACGTAGCTAATGAAATTACAAAGTACTTTCTTAGAAATTGTTACAATACAATTCCATAGATGTGAAGTCTCACATTCAAAGTACATTCCTTTGAACATCCTTCTTGCATAAAAGTTTCTAATCTAGGCACAGACTCTCAATATCCAGCTCCCAATATGAAAACATTTCCACATTTGCCATATGACAACTCATTCTTAATAGAATCTTATCTATTCATAATAATGTCGATATGGTCCATCCAATACCATACTTCCAACTACTTACAAGCGATCAATCCTCAGCGAACTTTGGATCGTCCTTTGATAGTTGTTAAATTCTTTCAGTCAAAACCAATTCTATTCCTTTTTCCCTCTTAATGAGCTAGACATTTGGAAAATTTTAGAATGGTAAAATATTATAGCATTTACAATCGATCCTATACCCGAAGCGTATGGGACACGATGCATAATGTCTTACATAAAGATATGATACTTTACCAATCTTTTGCCATAATATTTTATGTGTCATGTTCTCATAATTCGAACTATGAAGAGGGATGCCGTAATCATAATTGAATTTTAAGAACACACAATGTATCCTTTGACTGAAAATATTAAAATTTCTTAATCTAAGCTTTAGATTTTGAAACGGAGTATAATATTCTCTCCCTTAATTATAGCAAAACAACTTTTCAACCTATGCAACTTTGCAAATGGAATCTTTGTTTTTCTATAATTAATATTGCTAACTTGCAATACTCGCCATAACAATCATACAAGCATAACACTTATGCTCCCACTATCATGATGATTATCATATAAGCATAACATTTATGCTCCCACTAGCTTTGACATGTATTCAGAAAACAAATGAACTTCCAGAAAACAATGCCTATTGAATTTCTGAAATTCATATTTCTAATACCAGATGCTTCGATAAGCCTTTATCTAAGCTTCCTAACCTTATACACCTTTGCCTTAGGTAGCTCATATGTGTGTTTAAACAATTCATAACTTATGTTACTAAGTTCCAAATGTTGAAACTAATTGCCAAATCTCACAATTCGAACTATGGAAAGGGATGCCGTAACCATAATCGAATTTGAGAATACAATTTTCACAATTGCTATCTTCTTAAAATCTCTCTTAGTGAAAGCATTTCCTCACAGTCATTTTCATGAAGGAGGGAATCTTATGACACTTAGATTTTATGGTGTATGAGTTCCTATCCATGTGAATTTGCCAAAACCACAGTTTGCAACAAATCCAAACTCATATGGACTGAACTTTCTTAATCTTGATTTCTTGCCCTATGGTAACACGAGTGCCCACCATGCCTTCCAAGTAGTTTAGTAACTTGTCCTTACATATCAATTTCCTTTCCATCGACTAAGGCTCTAGTGTGTATTCAAATGAGAAATCATAGAACTCATATACACAATTAACTCAATTGGAATGGCACAGAAACAAAACAATGTCAGCATGATAGGTTGTAAATATCAAGTCGTGTGCTAGTGATGATCGATAAGGTTTATTCTTGATTTGTTCTTGAAACTTTTTAAGACCATTAAGACTCCCACTGACTTCTTGACATATAATATTCTCTTGTCAAGAAACATTTCTTGACAAACAAATATTCAAGAGTTAGTGAAGCATTTATCAAGACAAAACACTTCACACAATTGGTCCTAGTTGGTCTTTGTCTTATCCAAGACAGCACAACTTACCAATTTCAAATGTGCAAGAATAAGAAAACTTTTCCAAATTCCACATTTGATGAGTGTTATAAACCTACTTAAGACTTTTCACTCAATGTCACAATCTTGACTCTAAGACTTGATATTGGAACGAAGTATGATTGACTTATTGATATATCCATTTCTACAATACTTGATACCTCTTCTTAGACATGCAAATGCACTAAGACTTACTTAGAGGATCAATTGAGATATGGTTCTTAATCATTAAGACTTCATCATAAAACATAATAAAAGGTACTCTCCCTTCTTCTTAGAATAGAGAAACTTTTATCTTTCTGCCTACTTGATTCTTCTTTATTCGTTCTACTATTCATTGAAACTTTTTCAATCAACTCAGAATTATACTTAATCTTATAAGTATAATCATATTTACTAAGCTTTAGTAAATCATGACGAATATCTTTGTCACTCTTGTGGTGGACTTGATCGACACACAACCTTGTGTACTTGATCTCCTTGTCCTTTAATTGACACTTTGCCAAAGAATTAGTCTAAGTTTCCCAAATGTGAAAGTTTTCCATTCATCATACAATACACATTGCATGATTCCAAGTTTCTGTCCAATTGAAACTTGGGCGATGAGAAAGTCTCCCTATTTGGTACACTTTTGACATTTCCATAATTAAGAATCAAATCCATTTTGCTAATAATAGAAGTACATGAACATCAATTTTTCATATATTTCATTGTAAGGATAAATAAATAAGACAAAATCAAAATTTATTTTATTGCGGAAAAAAAAAACTTGTCCTTACAATGCAATTCAACTAAATTCAACTGAAAAACTATGTTAACAATCTATTCTAACTCCAAGTTGTAGCTCAAAAATCCATTCTTCAAGTAATGCGATCGAAATCCATTTCTTCATGATCAGATTCAGCTCACTTCTTTTCTCAAGCTTCCTCTTTTTTCTTCGATCCTACAAAACATCAAAATGTAATCTTATCACATCATGTATTAAGAATCTAGAATAGGAACTTAAAAGAGTTAATTAATGGATTTTACCTGAAGCAGAGCCATACGTCTTGACTCTCCCATCTCTTAGATCTCTCAGGTAATTAGGGCAGCTTCGTCTCCAATGCCCCTTCTCTTGGAAATAAAAGCAAATAGACTCCTTTGGCACAACACATCGGACAATCACAGACTTAGTTCTTTCTAGACTTCCAATGTTGCCAGTGTCCATTGAAGTTTGGGAGTTTGATTCACTAGACAAATTTGCTTGACCAGCACGCCAAATCATTGTTGATTCAGCAGTTATAAGCAAATAGGTGAGATCAATTAGGGTCACGTCGTGGTCCATCATATAGTACTCTCTAACGAACTCACTATATGATTCAGGAAGTGACTGAAGAACCCAGTCAACAGCCAACTCACTTGAAATCTCGACACCCAACATGTTTAACCTATCAATGTATGACTTCATCTCTAAGATGTGCGCACACACAGGTTTCCCATCTTCGTGTTTACTTGCCAAAAGGGCTTGAGTGAGCTTGAACTTTTCAAGCCTTTGAACTTGTGGGTCAGGGAGAATAATTGGAGGAGGTGGAGGAAGTGAAGCATGACTCTCATTTCCTTGATCGTATCTCGGAACGTCATCTTCATTTGGAAAGCTTGTTCCAAAGGATTTGGGAAGATCATTGTAAGATTCAGACATCTACAAAACGGGAGAAAATTCAAGTTAAGTTGATTAGAATTCTTGATGCAACACCCAAATGAAACATCAAGCTAGGATCCAACACAATACTCTACAACCTAGAAGAGGGATGCCGTAATCTAGTTGCAGAATATCTGAAGGTAGGTAAATGACGATTTACCAATTTCCACCATGAAAAACGAAAAAGAAGTTTAAGTTTTAAATGAATTGAAACTCCTAGATCTTTTGAGATTCATTGAACTTTTCAATGGCATGTTTAATCTCGATTATGCCCTACTATTTGTGACTGGGATGCCGAGGATCACAAACAAGGTGTAAATAACCATACGAATCACGTGGTGCACCCAATGTTACTATCACCTAATCAATGTGCCGGTTAGCCACACACGCTCCATTGATCTATGACAAACATCGAGTCACCCTTCGCTACCAATGTCATCCCCAAATTAGTGTGCCGGTTAACCACACACGCTCCACTAACATTTGACAAGGGTACGAAGTGTAATTCCATGGGTTAGCATACAATTTCACATTTTGCCTAAAGTAACTATGATTTGGGAATTTGAAAAAGCATTTAGTTACTTTGTACTTCATTATACTTATAATGGAAGGTTTCTGTCCTATCCTACCCGTTCGGCTAACGACCCTCCACTAGTCAAGAGTGCGGTGGGTAAGAGTGGATACCCATTCAATCGCCATTTTATAGGCAATTTCCTTAAACACCCCTTATAGACTAGCTTCGTGAATGAGGCCTACTAACGGTAAGACTGACTTTTTAGTTATACATATATAATATTAAACTTTTAATGTTATATATAGTATAAGGGTGTATTTTACACTTTTAAAATACCAGGTGGTTTAAATTATACTTTTAATTAACCAAAATCATTATGGATTTATTAAATTTCTTTTAATTATACACTTAATTAATTTAATAAAACCATAAGGGTTTAATTTGAACTTTTCAAAATCAGGGTTTTGGAATTTAGACTTTCAAAATTAACTTTTAATCAACAATTTAAATTCCAAAACTTGAGGGCAAGTTTTGAAACTCTTCAAAACAATTAGGTTTTAATCTCACTTAAAATTTTCGAATTTAAGACATTTAAATTAAATTTTTAAATATTAAAACTCTTGATTTAATAATTACCATAAATTAAACAATTAATTTAAATTATTAAATCACAAGGGATTATCTAGATCATGAGGATAATTACCAATTATACATCTAAGATATCCTAATCCCTTGAATCCCTCTCTAAATCTCGAAAATAAGGGATGGGATAATTCAGGATCTTTAATTACCATATTTAACAATTAAAAGATAATTACAAGATATGGGATTATCCAAATCCCTAAAATTTAGGATCTAACCTTGGGGAAGGAGGTAATTTCGAAATCCAAGGGTTGGATAACCCTAGATTTCAAAATCTTGGAGGCTAAGGAAAGGATTTGGGAAACCCTAACAAAAATCGCCATCTAGGGTTTTGCAACCCTAATTGCGAAAATTACCTAGCCTTTAGGGTTTATTAGCCATAAACCCTAATATGTCAAGTTCACAAATTTGAATAAAAGCTAATTGAAAACAAAACCCAATGGCTTTGATACCACTGTTGGGTTTTATACAAACATTCCTATGTGTGCATGCAACCCTAGTATTGGATCTATGTTTTCACTATTAGTTATACAACTTTATGAACACAAAAAGATACCTGGCATGCTACTATAATTTTCGAAATTCATATATAAAGCTAGAATACATACCTTTTGTTGTTATATAGCAATAACAACTAGTTCCTTGAATTTCCTTAGCTCTTGAAAGCAAGTACCACAAGTGTAGTACCTCTAATGGAGTCATAAACACCATATGCAACTTGGATGAAGAGGAGAAGAAAAGGAGGCACCAAAAACGGCTGGAAACCCTAATGGAAGTGTTGTCCACGTTTTTGGGGCTTAAGGGTCCCTTTTATACATGTAGGCTATTAGGGTTTACAACTAGGAAACCCTAATCTGACTGCTTAGGCCCTAAGCAGCCCATGGACTCCTTAAACATATCCCTTGGACGATTTCTAATGGGCTTCCCATAGAATTCGTTCAACTTATATATTATTAGGTGATCCATAGCCCAATTATAATTATCTTATAATTACAACTTCAGTCCCCTAAGTTTAATTAATCTCTTTTAACCACAAAATTAATTCTTAATTAATTCTTGACCAATATTAATTAAACAATATGATTTCTCCTTTAATATATTATTCTCATAATATATTAATAAATCATATTTAAACCTTTCTCTCCTTAAATCATCCTACATATTGCTATGGTGAAGGCAACCCAAAAGGACCATGCTCATAATCGGGTCAAGTACATACCAAAACAGTTATGGACTTAGACACTAATCCAACAATGATCCTAATAACATATGAAGACATATGTATGTATACAATTAGTGATTATAATAGTAATTAGACAAGTTAAGACATCCAAAGACATGTAAAACACTTGATTTAAGTGCTATAAGTCCCAAGGATTGCATCTAAGGGTTGTAGGACTTGGATTTTGGGTTTAGGGTCCAAGGGTAAACTCTTTATGAGTTTACGGTTTTGGGACCAACTCCCTTGGAGTTTACGGTTGTAAACCCATGAGTTTATAGCCTTAAAATCATAGTGCTTCTACCATTTTATGTCTTGAAGCCTATAAGTCATCATGAAGCATTCATACTTCATGTCTAAGCCTTTGGAAGTGATTATGGCATCATTTCACCCCTTTGTGGAGTTTACGGACCAATGGACCATATCTCCATGTGTTTACGGCCGTAAACTCTAATGGTTTATGGACTTTGTGATGTTTTAAGTCCCCTAGTTCAATGGTGGTTGGTTCTAGGCAAAGTTCTAATCATTAGGAAGGACAAGAGGGCATCATTGCACCCTTAAAGGGAGTTTACGGCCTTGGGAGATCCTTGGCCGTAAAATCTCATTCGACCTTTGATTCTTGATGTTTATATAGCCTAAACATGTTAAACCTAGTGTACAACGAGTTAGAATAAGAGTACTTACGATCTAGGAGTTTGTATGGTCGGTTTTGGCCAAGAACACTAGTGTGTGTTCTTGGTGAAACTTTAAGATATACACAAATGGAGTGATTTCACGGATGAAATCATGTAAGATCACTAGATCAAGTATGATATCAACTAGTTAGGACAAGAAACTTACAAGTTTTGAAGATCGGAGATGATAGTTGAGAGGATTTGGGAGGAAATCAACCAAGGAAAAGAATGGACTGAACAAATGGCCAACATTTCATCATATAGGGGGAGTTTACGGCCGTAAACTCCATTATGGTGGCCATGAACTCCTAGTCAAGGTGTTTTAGGCTTGTTCTTTGTGCTATAGCTTCAACAGATAAACCCCGACACTTATCCCTTAAGTGTACAAGGCTCAAAACACTCAAACAGACTCCAAATTGTGCTAATTGATAGTAGGAATGAGTTTTACTTTCAATGAAGTGTTAGGCTGGATAGGATAGGAAATTTCGGGTTGTCACATTACGTCACATGACTGGAAGGAAGGAGAACTTAAGATATTTTTGAAGTCTTGAAAATTCTGGAGTAGTGAAGTTTGTTAATAATAAAAAATGTCAAGTCAAAGGATATGGCAAAGTAACAAATGGGCAATTCACAGTAAATCGAGTTGCATATGTGGAAGGTCTTAAACATAATTTGATTAGTGTTTCGTAATTAGTTGTGGGCACTGGAAATCAAGTGGTGTTTAACTAAGAAGGGATATAATCTCAAAAGTCAAAACGAACGAAGTGTTGCTAAAGTCGAAACGATATGGAGATATGTTCACACTGGATATTAAACCAAATGTGGGTAAACCATCTGTTTGTCTACTTTCGAAAATATCAAATGATGTCTGCTGGTTATGGCATAGATGTTTTTCACATTTAAACTTTCGAAATATAAACAAGTTGGTTACAGAAGACTTAGTTCGTGGTCTTCATGTGTTAAAATTTGATAATAATACTCTTTGTGCAGCTTGCGAACAAGGAAAACAACATCGCAAAGGACATCCTATCGTGATAGATTCAAAAATTGTTGAACCATTGGAACTTCGTCACGTAGACCTTTGTGGACCTTCAACTGTTGAAACACTTAACAAGAAACGATACATTTTGGTTATTTTTTATGATTTTTCAAGTTTCACTTGGGTATATTTTCTCAGGTTAAAATCTGAAGATGCTCAAACAATGATTGATTTTATCAAAAAGATATAGATGAGTCTGAAGAAGAGTGTTCAAAGAATAAAGAGTGATAATGGGTCAGAGTTTAAGAATAACATGCTGGATTCGTTCTTAACCGAAAAAGGAATTTTGCATAACTTCTCATCACCATATACGCCACAACAAAATGGTGTTGTTGAAAGAAGGAACATATCATTGTGCAAGGCTGCAAGAACAATGTTGACATATGCGAATCTTCCTCACTATCTATGGGTTGAAGTCGTTTCTACAACATGCTTTACTCAGAATCGTTCTCTTATTCATAGAAGATTTAATATCACTCCTTATGAAATAATAAATAATCGAAAATCTAATGTCAATTTTTTTTTAAGTTTTTGGTTGCAGATGTTTCATCATGAATCTTAAAGACAAGCTTTCCAAGTTTCAAGCTAAAGCTGATGAAGGAATATTTTTGGGATATTCGCATAATTCAATTGCATATCGAGTGTTGAAAAAACGAACTCGCAAAGTTGAAGAAACTTTTAATCTTACATTTGATGATTACTATGTTAAACAAGTGGAAAGAAAGTTTGAACAAAAACCAATTCTTGCTGAATCCAACAATCAAATTAAAAATGATAATTCCATTGATTTTGATTATGATCTACTTTTTGGTGTTCCGGACAAGGAAATTGATGCAAAAGTTCATGCTAATGATAATCAAACAACTGAATCTTCAAAACATACTGATGATTCAACACTCACTTCGGATACTAATGAAAATGGCGAAAGTATGCTAGATGATCGTATGAAGGGGGAGCATAAAAATATACCTCTAAATGTGGAGGGCGAACATCCTTTTGAAGGGGAGAAGATGTAACACCCTAATTCTGGTATGATATTTATATTGTTATTTATTGTTATATTTCTTCAAGTTTTAAGGGGAACTCGACGAGTCAGTAGCTGGACTCGTCGAGTAGGGTCGCGATTTCGAGCACGTTTAAGTTGGCGACTCGGCGAGTCCATATTCCGGACTCGGCAAGTCCGCCAGTCTGGATGAAACCCTAATTTCAAGGGTTTGCACCCTATATACACAACTTTTGGGGGCCTCAAGTCAGCCCCCATCACCCCTCAGAGCTTCATTCTCGAAACCCTAGAGCCCTTTTTGCATTTTGTGTGATTTAGGTGTATTCTTTGAAGATTTTGAGAGATAAAGAAAGGTAGATCAAGAGGAGAAGAAGGAGATCCTAGATCTTTGAGGAATTTCAGAAGAAAGTAAGGTATATCTTGGCCCTTTTCTATTTCTATGCTTAAATCTCCTTTGTGAAGCCATTCTTAACCCATTTCTTAGCTTAGTAGTAGCATAGAGGACTCATGGAGTTGATTAACCTTCAGATCTAGCTAGATTTGATTTCCAGGAGCTTAGATCTAACACCTTTATGGATCCATTTTGCATGAAAGCTCTAGATGTACTATTATAGTGTGCTTTTAACCTTAAAACTTCCATTTGATGTTATTTACACGTAAAGTTGGAAACTTTACGTGTAAATCAAGTCCCAGGCACCCGGATCTACTAATGGCATGGATTGGTTTCAAGCTGAATCGAGTGTATAGTATTTCCATGCATACGACTCAGAGAGTCGTTCTTCTAACTCGGCGAGTCGAGTCGCGAGTCCCCTGTGTTTATGAAAAGTGTTAAAAAGATAAACGATTTTAAACAAAAAAAAATTGTTTTAAAAATTTCGGTGTTACAAGTTGGTATCAGAGCCTTGGTTTGAGGGATTTGGATCCACCTTTAGGTAATCTGGACTCAAACTGAGGGAGTAAGAATAGTTATCAAAGAAATGATTTTCTAAAAGTGAATAAGAGTTCAAAGAGAAAGCAAGAAAGAGCAGTGTGTACAATTAGCCAAAGCCCGAACGCTGATTTCCCAAAATACCCTTACTTTGTATTATGAGATATTTATGATACATTTTATGAGATATTATGCATGCTAGAGATAGGCTAGGTATTTCATATCTTAGGACTAGAGTTTCCTGATTTGTGATGCCTTAGCCTAGGAGTTGCTGTTATATGTGATGTGCTTTTGAGAATGAGCAGAGCAAGTGGAGTTATCACCTAAACGAGTTCTATCTATTCTTCGATGATCAAATGTTGCTTGCTTCATGCTTTGTAGAACTCTCGATGATGGGAGTCAGCTACCAAGTGAATATGACGATATTCAGGAGGTAGATGGCTGGCATCATTTGGAGATCTTCAGCAGCTGATGGCGGAGAAGTGGGAGGACCAAGGAGGAGCCAAAGGAGTAACCCTAACAAGATGAGTACGCTGGCAGAGTAGAGAATTTTGCTAAGGAGCGAGAACGCGTGGCAGAATTAGTGAATGATAAGGTTGAGAAGCTACTTAGGAGCTCTGGGATGGTCCGTATGGAAAGTATGGGTAGACGTGGCAGGTAGTATGGGCCCGTACTACCGAAAGCAGAGGACCGATACTCGATACAAGAAGTATTCTGAAGGTTCTAAGGACCAGATTGAGAGGTGATGTTATGGTTCGAGTACCATACATCAGAGCAGATTGAGGAGTGGTGTTATGGTTTGAGTACCATACATCGAAGCAGATTGAGGAGTGATGTTTTGGTTTGTGTACCATGCATCGGAGTAGATTGAGGAGTGATGTTATGGTTCGTGTACCATGCATCGGAGCAGATTGAGGAGTGATGTTATGGTTCGAGCACCATGCATCAGAGCAGATTGAGGAGTGATGTTATGGTTCGAGTACCATGCATCGGAGCAGATTGAGGAGTGATGTTATGGTTCAAGTACCATGCATCGGAGTAGATTGAGGAGTGATGTTATGGTTCGAGTACCATATATTGTAGCAGATTGAGAAGAGATGTCAGGGGATGAGTACCATGGTTCTTAGAAAATGATGCTTGTAATTCTCTGGCTGTCCAATCAGGATTGATTGGTGGAGTTTGGGTACAATGGGGTTTTAGGCCTAAGGGCCATGATTGAGTCCGAAGAGGCATCCCTTGAGAGGGAGGTCGAGAGTATTTCATAGTATCTTGGTAAGATGTCAGATATGGTTGCAAGACTCAGGGATTAGTAGAGCAGGCATTTATGGGGGATTGCGATCTGAGTGAGCAATCAGCCGATGGAGGAGATGTCACCTTCTGTGACTTGATGGGTACTATTCATGTTCCCTGTCGGAAGTAGGAGGGGCGTGAGATTTTAGTTTTGGGTTTAGGAGTAAACCCTACGGGTTGACATTGATGTCGATTTCTTCCACCAGAGTATCAGGCAACATGATTGCCGCAAGGAAATTATCTACCATGAGCAGGTAGTCAGTGGGGACTGAGATGGTCAAGGACCACATTATAGCCTAATTGAGTATAGTAGGGCGTGTGGTAGCGGTATTAGCGGGTAATCCGGTCGAGTATACCAGAGCGGTGGCTCTTCTGTCTATGATGGGTATTGAGTATGGTAGTGGAGTCCCTGTTCTTGTGATGATTCACGTGTGGGGATGGGGGTTGAGAAGCCGAGGATGAGGAGTACGATGAATTATTGTTTTAGTCTAAAAGTTAGTAATAATACTGGACATTTGAGATGTTCGGTATTGGGATGGTATGAGACTTCGAATGGCTAGAGGCAGTCGTGATGAGAAGTTCCTAGGGATTTCATCAGAGATTTAAGGTATTTGAGGTTTCTTGATCCATACATGGGGAGATCATTAGGCGTTGTGTGATCTTCCAAGCGTAGGTGCAGTGTTTATGGTGGAAACCGTCTGTGGGATAGATTGTTGATGCGTCAATTAGTGATGGTTTGAACCCTAAGTGGGGGAGAATCGGATATTTTATTGAGGGAACTCGAGGTTTGTGCAAGAGAGGCTAGGGGTTGGATACATAGACCTGCGGTTCGCATTCATGAGACCAGGGACATTGGTGATCAAGGAGAGGTGCAGAGCGAGATAATGCATGTGGTACGTGTCTGAGGAAGTATGAGTGTCTCCACGGAACATGGCCAATGGTCAGGAATCTGGTGGTGGTCAGGGCCGTTTCAAGTGGAAGACTCTTAATGATGGTATGGGTAGTTGAGAACTTCCGGGTCGAAGTATGAGTTGTATATGCGTATTCTTGCTTGGATTTGGAGCAGTAGGGGAAATGGTTTCGGAGGATCATCAGCGTGTCTGAAGTGTTAGCGCATTCTTTGTTTTCCAATTGAGTGTTTGGATACACCGAAGTTGCGCATTGGGTAAAATGATGAATTATTTATGGGGTTCAAAGGAAATGTATTGTTGCATATGTATGGTGCTGGGAGTAGGAGACCAGTGGTTGAGACAGGGCATCGTGATATTCTGTAATGGTGTTCCGTGGTACCGGGGTATAATGTCCCGATTTTGGAGTTATTGGAATCTTGAGTTTGAGACGACTAGTGGTGTATCATGTATCTCCGATTCCAGTGGGAGCCCTTCGAGTATTGACATCAAAAGGGACTATTTAAGAAAGTGGATCTCCGCAGAGGTAGGTATTTTGTTATGATGATTGCCACCAGAGTCTGTGATTCATATTTGGGTCGAGTATGTGTAGCTATCTATGATAGTCTGTGGAGCATGAGTTAGTGGGCGTACTGTGGTGTTGTGATGCTACGGGGAGTCGTAGTGATCACAAGTCAGAGAGAGGGAGTTGTGATACTACGGGAAGTTGTAAGTATTCACTATTTAGAAGGTGTTGTGATACTGCGGGGAGCTGTAGTACTCACTAGTCAGAGGGTGTAGTGATACTACGGGGAGTCGTAGTACTCACTGGTCAGAGGGTGTTATGATACTATGGGGAGCCGTAGTACTCACTAGGCATCGAGAGGTTATCGTGATGTTGTGGGGAACCATAGTACTCACTAGACGGCAAGAGAGTGTGATGATGGAGTGTTCTCAGATCAGTGTATGATGCATAAGAGTTTTAGGCTTGCGTAGCCCTAGTATTGAGTTTTTGGAGCATGGTGGTTGAACTAGGGGCGAGACTGGGGTCTCCGTCTCTGTCAGGGCTAAGTCAATTTTTGGTTGGATTGTACTTTTCATTTGAGAATTTTGCGACTTATGTGTCACATGGGCCGAGATAGTTGATGTGAAGAGAAAGTCAGTGGGAGCTCTTCTGCGGAGAGCCTGGGAGAGTTGTACGTGAGGGAGGTGGTATCGCGGTGCAGAGTACCGATCTCGATTGTCTCAAATCGAGATGTATGTTTCACTTCCAAATTCTGGAAGAAATTCCATGAGGAGTTGGGCACAAGGTTGCATTTAATACCACCTACAACCCACAGAATGACGGGCAGAGTGAGCGAACGGTTCAGACGCTCAAGGACATGCTTCGGGTATGTGTATTGGATTTTCGAGGAAGTTGGGACACATACTTACCCTTGGCTGAGTTTTCCTATAACAACAACCATCATTCGAGCATTGGTATGCCACCCTTTAAGCTGTTGTATGGGAGGAGGTGTCGGACTCCCATTTGCTGGGAGAGGCAGGACAACATGTGATGGGTTGTACAGAGATGGTGCTTCAAACGACTGAGCAGATTCAGCAGGTCAGACAGAGGTTGCTGACGACCCAGAGCCCTCAGAAGAGTTATGCGGATAGACGATGGTCAGACCTCGTGTGGTGTTAAAAGAGATACGGAATTTGGAGTCGAGGCTTATGAATGGGATGTTTGAGGACACTTCTGATCGAGCATGGTTATGCTTTTGTGTCTAAGGACAGAGTGTTGGGGATTCTTTGTTCGAAGGGTTTCTGATAGCAGTCTAGTAGATCTGCCCCGGTAGAGTGTGAACCCTTTCATTCGTGGGGCGTGATTCATATGATTTAGCATGATCGGCTTGGAGGAGAGATAGCCGGTTGTTGGTCGTGGTCTAATGAGAATTAGAGAGCCAGTGAGGGAACTAGGTTGATATTCGAGGAGCAAAAATCATGGTGATCGCTCAAGTAGGCGGTCTGGCGGCGGATCAGGCCACTAGAGTTTTCGGTTACTGGGAAGGGGTATTTTTAGCGGCGAAAGAGTTGGTTTAAATTCTGATTTTGGAGGTTCTATGTGGTTTTGGGTGTCCATAGAGAAAGATATTAGTGTGGTTTGAAGGTCATTTCGGTAGTGCCTTTCGGGTTAGTGATTAAATTTATGTGTGGTTAAGGAATGATTTCGAGGGCGAAATCTAATTCAAGTGGGGGAGAATTGTAACATCCTGATTTTTTGGGTTATTATTGTGTAGTTTAATCCTTTGATTAAAGGAGATACTCGGTGAGTTGAGGATCCAACTCGCCGAGTCGAGTCCGGTTTCTCACGTGGATTTAATGAGTGGACTCGATGAGTTAGAGGAGGGACTCGCCGACTAGGTGCTGGGCAGAGAAACCCTAATTTCTCAGGTTTGGGACCTATTTAAAGGTCCTTATGGCCTTCATTTGTGGCCACTACACCCTGAGAAAACATATAGAGCAGAGAGGAGGCTTGTGGTGCAAGAGGAGGGCTAATTCATTGTTGGGTCAAAAATATGGTTTATACTTTGCTTTTCTGAGAAATTGTATTTTTATGTATTGTTTAGCTATTTACGGTTCAATGATATAGAGTTTACGACTAGTCTTTGAGTTGTACCTGATGATTCAAGTGTTTAATTGTGTGCAAGCTCAATTCATTCATCTTATTGTTATTATTCTCGACTTGTGGTTGTTTGATTACTAGTGAAAGATCTAGATTCATACCTAACAATTGCTATCAGAGTTTGGTTGTATCAATCAATTTTTGTCAGATCATAGAGCCGATTTGATCTTATTTTGGAAAGATTCTTACGTTTTTGGATAGATCTCGGAAAATTAGGGGGGGGGGGTTGTTCTTCGCGTTTTTCCTAAAAACGAGTTTTGGAGCAAAAAGGGTCAACAAGCGTTGTTTTTCGTCAAGAACAACGATTTCTGAAGAGTTTACGGTCTTTGAAGGAGAGTTTACGGTATTTGAAGGGTTTATGGTCGGAAATGAGTTTACGGCCGGAAACAGGTTGCCAGAGTTTACGGCCGGAAACGGGTCGCCGCAGTTTGCGGCCGGCGGTTTGCAGCCTCGGCTCGGATCGTGTGCAGCTCGGCTCAGCAGTAGGTCCCTTTGGTTACAGGCGCGCGTCAAATAAAATAAAAGGGACGCGAAGCTTGGGGGAGGCGGGGATCGAACCCATGACCTTCCATTCATCAGTCAGTGCGCATTGCCAACTCCACCATCAGACCTCTTATAACTTAACTCCAAAATATTAAACTTAACCACTCCCAGTCGCACCAAACTTTCACAATTTTGTCAAATTCAGCCCAAAAATCAGTTTCTTTTTAAGCTCCACTTTTAACCCCAAAAAATCAATTTCTTTCATTTTTAAATTTCTTTTTCAACCAAAAATTTTAATTTTTAATTTTTTAATTTTATTTTTGACTTTTTACTGAAAATTTTTGACTTTGACTTTAAAGTTTGACCTTTGACCTTAAGCTTTGACTTTCTCATTTAACTTTTAAATTTTCAAATTTAGCTTTTCGGTTTGACTTTTAAGTTTGACTTTTCAAGTTTGACTTTTTAAATTTGACTTTTAAGGTTGACTTTTGAGATTTAAATTTAAGTTTGACTTTTAAGTTCTAGTTGTGCTTTTAATAGTTTTTGAAGTTTACGAGGGAATTAAAGACATGAAAGAGAGTCGTCAGGATCAGTTAAGAAAAAATTTCAACAGTTTCGATTATATCCCTAGAGAAACCCTGGAAGCTCAGTTGCAGCGATTTACTACACTCACTACTGAGATGAATATAGCTGGGATCTTCTTGTCCAAATCTGAGATAAACAAAAAGCTATTGAATTCACTTCCGAAATCGTGGGATATGAACGTGGCCATCATCAAGAAGACAAAAGGTCTCAATCATCTTAGTCTTGCTGATGTAATTCAAGAACTTGATGCTTTGAAGTGTAGAGAAACAATGAGCTCTGAAAACATTCCGGTCACTGCATGTACTCCAGCTTGTGAAGTTACGATTAAATTTCTTCGGGAACAAATTTATTTATTCAAAAGAGAAGTTGATGACCTGAGATAGGAAGGATATCAACTCAGGAAAGGACAAAAACCCCTGAAGGATGAATTAGAAGCAAAAACCAAAGACTTTAGGAAACTTCAAGAAGAGTATAGTAACAAGTGTGAAAATTATAACTATATTAAGAGACAACTTGCTGCTGTAACTGAAGAACTTGACGCTTTAAAAATTAACTGTGGAAAAACAGACGTTAATTTTAAAAATTATACTACGTCAAGTCAGACAGTCGAGTCCTTATTTGAAACCCAATTAAAATTCAAAGATAATCAAAACAAGGGTCTACGGTATGATAGTGTTCCTCCACCTTTCAATCATAACTACACATTTATCCCTATGACACAGGACGAAATTGACAGGGAGGCACATCTTCGATATGGCAAACCAGTTGGATTTGTGTCAGGAGGAGTTATTAATGTTGAAAATACTAATGTTTCTGCTTCACGTGCAGGTAAAGTAGCAGAAAATGAGAACAAGGAGAAAACCATTGAACAAACCAACATCTCTTTGAACTCTGACTCTATTTCTTCGAACTCAACTGCTTCTGATCAACCTGCCGTTGAGAAATAGAGGCCACCAATTCCAACGCAACAAAGTTCTTGTTGCAAGTGTGCATGTGGGAACAACAAGAGAAAAGGCAAGGACACGCCACCAGGGGCAGGAAGAAACAACTTCACAGTGAAGAAAAAGACTTGTTTCCAATGTGGAACACCTAGACATATTGCCCGAAACTGTCCTAATCGCATGTATTTTCCCTACTATGCACAAGGCTAGCAGAACACGCCAAGAGGGAGATACTTCAAAACAAACCCCTCGAGATCACAATCAGACATTGATGATTGGAATGATAAGAAGGCCAAGAATTCAAATCCCAAGGCCAAGAATCAAACCTCAAAGGACAAGAATCAAAATCCCAAGGGAAAGAAGGGAATGTCGGCCAAGAAGCCAAATATAAGAGAAGCTCCCGTGAAGCCAAAATCAAAGTCATCTCAATGGCCGACATCAAGATCAAAAGCAAGTACTGAGCCACCCATCAGATTGAACAAAAAATGGGTCAAAACGAACTACAAATGGTTCCCAAAGGCTCACTCTCCCAAATCAACTAATGACTCTAATATTTCTACACCTTCTGTTTGTGATAAGCAGGATACGTCATGGTAGAGAGTACTGTGCAAAGATGACAAAGGTCGACCTAGTTTCAAAATGGATTGGGTTCCAAAGACCAACTAATCACGCTCTGTGTCAGAGCAACTATGGAGGCTTATCATCAGACTTCGGTTTGTTGGTAGTGGCTGTTCCTGGCACATGATAGGAGACATCTCTCAACTGTACAACACTCAAAACATTGTTTGGGAGAATGTGTCCTTTACGGGAAAGGAAGAAAGGAAGAGATCACAAACGGGGTTAATGCTTAATGACATGAAGAATTTTCAGATATGTTCTGAGTTGACGCGTGTTGTTGTCAGACCTTCTGGATGCAAATTCAATTGGTGACTTACGGTTTGCGTTTTCTTCTCTATACTCCTGAGTTTTTGTTAAGGATTCTCTTTAAAGACTAATTTTTGTTTTAGGATAGTTTAAATTTGCGCATTTACTTTCGTTTCTCTCCTATGCATAAATTTGGGGGGAGAAATAAAAAGAAAACAAAAATTAGAAAATTTTAATTAAAAAAAAATCCAAAAACATTAGAAAATCAAAAAATAAAAATAGGTCTGTAATGGAATGTGCTTGCAAGAGATGTTTTTAGGAAGTGATATGATCATGTGATAACAGGCAACCTGAGTCTGTGTAACGTACCCAAAGTTGAAGGGTCTATGCTCTGGTTTGATGCGTCGGTAGGCACAAAAGATTAAAATGGACTTGACTAGGCATAGATAAAATTAAGGAATCTAGAGACTTGACAAATTTTGACCTAGTTAGATCCGTTCAGCCTGACAATTCGAAGCTCGGATAGGTTGAGCAGGGAGATATATATGGGAATCTACTCGTCACATTAAATGAACCCGTACTTGGAACCGTGGTTTAACTTTTCCTCGATGTGCGGATTCTATCCTTAATTTCGGTTGGATGGGGCGACTGGTAAATTCCGGTAAATTAGGTCTGTAGAAAATCATTTTCTTTCTTTCTGTCTGTTAGTCATATGTTGTTTCCTTTGCGTGACTTCCAATCCGACATGGTACACAACATATGCAACTCTATTTCTCAGCATGTTATATATATATATATATATATATATATATATATATATATATATATATATATATATATATATATATATATATATATATATATATATATATATATATATATGAAATTCTTCTTATCTATTAGCCATATGCTGTCTCCTTTGCGTGACTTCCAATTTGACCTGGTACAGAGCATATGCAACCTTCTACTTCTCAACCCCTCTGAAACAATAAGTAATAGCAATCTGAATCTGTTCTCTCTCTGAATGATTGTTTGCTCATCCGATGTAAGGAGTACTCTGGAAGTTCTTAATGGCTGGGGCATATCAGGAAGCGGGAAACACGTTCTAGTACAATTAAAATTGAACACTCAAAGATTGTCTATAGATCTCGCTGCTCAATTTAGGTGGACAACAATATCCCTGGTCGTCGTCAGCTGAATGGTCCTTAAGATATAGTATCTAGGAACTTAGATCAAATATAGTATCTAGGAACTTAAGTTCACCGTGTCTTGTAACAAATAGTACGTCCTAAATTTGTCACAATTTTTCGTGTTTAAGTGGATAACAATATCGGTGATCGACCAGACAAAGATGAGAATATGAAAGGTACCGACAAGTGGATTAAGGTTGTCTAAAAAATTTGATCCCAAATCTTTCTTAAAGTTAGATATCATTTTATTTTTGTTAAATTTGCTATAGTTTCTTCTAATTTAAATATTAGGGGAGAATTAAAAAAAAATTAAAAATAATGAAAAAAAAAAATCAGAAAAATTCAAAAATCAAAGAAAAATCAGAAAAATAAAAAAAATCCAAAAATAGTGTTATTTCTGTTTTATTTCTTGTTCAGAAAAATCAAAAATCCAAAAATATATATTTTTTTCTTTTTTAATTTGTGCGCTAAGTTTTCTTTTGTCTTGAAAAGTGATTTAAGGTATAGATAAGACTCACGGAGTTTGCGTTGAAGATTTCTGAGCCAAAGCCTTGTCCGTGAGCATCGAAGAATTCGCATTCGAAGGAGCAAGAAATGAAGATTATTCTTTCAACATTCAATCCTTCAACCCAGAAGCAAGGTGAAGCTGCAATTGAAGATTATGTGACGGATTGCATTGAAGCCTCCTCAATCAGTCTGTTGCTATCTTTGTACCTACTGAAGTGATCTAGAAGATTTGTTCTCTCTGATGTTCTCTCTGAAGATTCTCAACCTGAAAGCGCTATCTTTCAAGAATCAATACACCAAGCCTCCTCACCCAACGTGCGTTCAAAGCCAAATTCTGAAGAAAAGCCCAACTGCTCAATATGAAGTCATTCATTCAAGATTAATGCTGAAGCCAAGTTCCCGATGAAGAATAACAAGAAAAGCCAACAACTTTTTAGGGGGAGCTTGTTGGTTCATTTAAGAAAAGAAAAGAAAGCTATAAACCAAGGGGGAGATTGTTGGGTCAAAAATATGGTTTATACTTTGCTTTTCTGAGAAATTATATTTTTATGTATTGTTTAGCTGTTTACGGTCAATGAGTGAGTTTACGGCCAGAAACCCTGTTTACGGCCCATGTTTCCTGTGTGTATATATGTAGTGGTGAGGGGTGTGAGGAAAAGATTGATGAACACTAGAGGAGCTTAAGTGTGTGCATTTCAAGGTGTTCTAGAGAGAGAGAAAAGAGAGTGTGTGTTGGTGTGTGTGAATCTTGTATCTGGATCTTCATTCATATCAATACATACAAGATTCATCATCATCTTCTTCTCATTCTCTTCTTATTGTGATCTGACATCATCCGTTTGATTAGGATTCCGCACCATCATACGGATCTGATTGATACACATGCATTTTTAGGGACTTACATTCATCATCCTTTGGAGTGTTTTAGCAAAGGGAAGGAAGGATTCCGAGTTTGGCTGTCTTGTAGGACTCAAATCTTCCATCATTTTGTTCAGAGCTGCTGTGAGAGGTAAGGATTCATGTCCATCTTCGTTTGATTTCATGAATCTAGGGTCTCTTCATGCTTTATCTAGGTTGAATCTAGATTATGAGAGGTTCTAGGGTCAAATAATTCCTAGATCTGGACCGTAAGAGGTCTAGAGAGTCCCTTCCATTCTGCTTTATGCCTTTTCCTTTGAGTAATGAGATATGGTTATCATGATATGAAGGATTTCACCAAAATAAGCATAGAGAGCCTTACATGTGTACCAAGATTCAACCTTTTTGTGGTTATTGGTCATAGGGAAGTCAGATCTATGGATTAGAGGAGCGGATCTGACCTCAAAAGGCCAGATGAGTGTTTTCATGGGAGCAACTCGCCGAGTTCATGAGAGGACTCAACTAGTCGAGTCAGGGTTACCCCGCGATTCATACCAAGTGTAACTCATCGACCAAGGGGTTGGATCGTCGTGTCAAGCGAGGCTAGAAGGAGGATTCCGTGGACACGTGTGGACTCGCCGAGTCGCCCTTGTGCACTCGACGAGTCGGGTCAAAGTTTGACTGTTGACTTTTGTTGACTTTAGGGTTTTGGTCAAGATTGACTTAAGAGAGTTCAGGGAAGGGTAGAATGGTCTTCTACACAATCTTTAGAGTTGAGATAGTGAGAGAGTGTTAATCGGGGATGTTATTTGAATAATAGGAGGAGGCCAGGTCAGGACGTTGAGCACGAGATTTTATCCGACTTCGTTTGAGGTGAGTCTCCTCACTATACTTTACCTTGAGTGATAATTAGAGTTATGTGATAGAGTTATTGTATGCTAATTATGTGATGTGTTGTACTGCATTATATCTATGTGATTTATGTTATGTGTATATCAGAGTATATCAGAGTTAGACTCGAAAGGTTCACAGAGCTAGGAACAGAGGGTCCACAGATTTATAGCCTCGAGTGGCTAGTATGTGTTATGTGTGGTATTTTGGAGAACTCACTAAGCTTCGTGCTTACAGTGTTCTGTGTTATATGTTTCAGGTTTTTCTCAGGATCACGGGATGGCAGCGACTCGATTGTACACACCAAAAGAAGCGTTGGTTTTGAGGATCCTGGTCTATTAATTGATTGAACAAAAGAGTCATGTATTGTAATTTAACAAAAAAAAGAGATTTTTATGAAAAGTGTTAAAGAGATAAACGATTTTAAACGAAAAAAATTTGTTTTAAAAATTTTGGTGTTACAAGAAACCGTAATCTGATTTGGTTCACGACATAAGCATCAATACTCACAACGTGAGGAGTCAAAATGCCACATTTCGATTCTAGAAGACACATGGCAAGTCTACGAGATGATAAGTCAAAGCTCACACCATGAACAATGGATTTCTCACGACATGAGGAGTCAAAAGGACACCATCTGAAGCTAGGAATAGATGAAGGGTCTACGAAGTGAGCAGGATCGAGCTCACGACATGAGCATGCTTCGCGCACAATGTGAGAGACCAAAAATCACCCTATAAATAGCATGCAAGGCTACCCGATTTGATGGGTTTTGTGCATTCTAACTCTTCCTAAGTGTACATGCAACCCTAATAACCTTGGATCTATGTTTGTCTAATTATCATGCAAAGTTGATTTCCAAGGCTATGATCCTATCTAGCATACATGGGGAACAATTTTAACTTAAATAATAGATAGAACTACATACCTTGTTGTTGTAGGTGTTCCTTGAAACCTTGTGAGCCTAGCACCCCAAGTGTGATGCCTCAAATACTTCACACAACACCAAATGCTATGGAGCAAACTTGGAGAGAATGTATAACACTCAAAATCGGCTCTAGCCCTCTTATTTTTTTGTCTAACTGATTTTGGGGAGAACACATGAGCTTTATATAGTGTTGACACATCCAGGGTTACACCCTAATGTGTCATGACTCTTCATTTCCATGACCCATGGGTCTGTAACTGTCACACCCCCAAACCAGAACGGCGGAAACATTCGGGGGCGGAGGACGTCATATTCAGTATCATAACAGTTCATAGACAGGAAAGTACACACCACCATACATATATAAAGGTTTAAAAATGTTTACATAATTGTATTCATTACATGTTCAAAAGATAAATACATAAACATCTTTCAAAAGAAGTAATTAACGCCAGCGCGTTAATCCCAAAAGTTGATTTCCAAACCTGCTTAGCGGTTCCCTGAGAATACAAGTTATTTCAAAGAGAAAGTGTCAACAATTAAGTTGGTGAGTTCGTAAGTGGTTTAGAAAAATTGAATGCCATTCCCAAATGGGTGTATGTTTTCCAAGAAAATCCATTATTTTCTTATAAAAGTATGAAATGAATGAGAGTATTTGTGTTTGAAAAATGTAGATAGTTGAACCAAGAAAATCCCTTATTTTCCTAATAGTTGTTTAATATCCCAGACTAAAAATTCGAAGCAAGTCACGTGCTTTTAAACATACATCTATATAATAAATCTATCAGAGGATTTCTGTTTGTTAGATAAAGAATAGTTTTAATAACTACTCGTTCATCAATCAGAAGTACTATAATAATTGTGTATCCGATGAGTTTTATAACCATACTAAACATAATATGCCTGTAGCGACATTCTTCAGGTGTCACAGCGTTATGAAAACTGTCACCCCAAAGGACGGACTGTAGCTAACAGTCAGGGCGCGGGATCATGACTTCCCGTATAGATCTATACACATTTGACACGTTCTCCTAACGGGAGACTCTGGTTATAGACAGGACTTGCAGCATTACTTTCTAATAAGAAAGTAGTGTTTGAAGATATACACGTCTCATGGATTCTTAACTAAGTCTGTATTAAAGTGATAGTTTTGTATGCAATGTTTATCCTTTTTCACAATGTTTGACAAAGCATAAATCATAAGTTTTTAGAATGTATAAAACGACTTAGCAACGAAAGGTACTTTGAAATCACTATATACTTTGTATAAGTCTAATGCACGCAAAGTATGACAAGAGTTTTCCATAGTAGTAAGGAATTCCAAGTGATTTATTCGATAAAACAAGTGAAGTGAAACTTTATAAAATACACGATAATAACCGTATGTTTACTTGTATTCCCCCCCCCCCCCTTAAAGAGTATAAAAGCATTTAAAATGTATTTAAAGTGTGTTTGAAAGGGGTATGAACTCACTTGATCGATTGAAGAAAGCGCGATGAGAACCGAGCATAACTTCTACTCGAGAAAGCGGATCTCTCGAGATTCTCGGGAAATCTCAGGAGTCTCGAGAGTGTAAAACTTTCTTCCCACGTTGGGTATGAAAACCAGGCCTTTGGGATGATTCCGAGGGTTGAAACGCAGAGCTTCGGCGTGCGAAAGGAAGGAAATTAGCAACTTTGGCCGGCACCCTCGCACCCTTTATATAGGGGCTAGAGGGCACATGTACGCGGGGCGTACTCCCGTACGCAGCGCGTACGGGACGTCATCGCTGACCGCATCCTCGGTCGGAGCATTGGGGCGACGTGGCTGAACCGGAGCCTAGCATCTGGGTACACGGGGCGTACGTCGGTACGCCGGGCGTACGAGGGATCGGACCGGTGACTCCTTCTTCGGATAATACCGGGCTTTAATTTAATTTATATTTAAATTAGTTAACAAACTTCAAAAATTCATATCTTTCTCATACGAACTCCGTTTTCGACGTTCTTTATATCCACGCGAGGGTGAGACTACGATCTACAACTTTCGTTTAGACTCCGTCGGCTAGTTTTGAATTTTTTTTAATATTATATTTTTAACAGGCCGGGATAGGAAAAGTCTGTTAAAATTCCATAACTTCTTCATCCGACGTCCGTTTTTGTCAGACTTTTTACCGTTGTGCTAGTATTGTTGAGCCGTTCGATTCTCATTTATATTGTGTCGGCTAAAAGTCTCTCGATCTCTATTTTGAGTTTTTAGCTGTCTACTGTTATATCTGTAACTTAGAAAAATCACAACTTCCTCATACGAAGTCAGATTTAGACGTTCTTTTTATGTACGATTACGGTTTGATGATATCTATGACTTTCATTTAGACACCTAAAGTCAAAAGTGTTTTATTGAAACTTTGCGTTTTTACGTAACTTCGTATTGCCAGTTTTGTCGGGAAGCTTAGAATGGTCATAACTTCTTCGTTATAACTCGGATTTTAGTGTTCTTTATATGTATGAAAACCTTGTTACAATATCTACCACTTAGTATACTTAAGTACGGTTTTATAAAAGTTTAAATTTTGACCTGAATTTTGCTGTTGTTACATTATCCCCC
The DNA here is from genome assembly GCF_052625555.1 of Lactuca saligna. Classification (NCBI taxonomy): domain Eukaryota; kingdom Viridiplantae; phylum Streptophyta; class Magnoliopsida; order Asterales; family Asteraceae; genus Lactuca; species Lactuca saligna. The sequence continues at coordinate 186,115,112 of NC_136417.1, read as the reverse complement.
CGTTAGAGAGAATTTCGTCCCGAAATTCGCATTTTGACTGGGAGTCCAATACTTGCGGGCAGGCGTGAGTGCTTATGGTCCATTTGTTCCTCTTGTTCCTTTATGAATCTAGATCCTAATGTGCGTGTTTCAGCGGACCTTCATTACTCCGCCTATCACTTCGATCGATCGGGATCGTGCGCTTTTGGGTTTATTCACTTATGTTCTTCTAAATGTTAACATATTCACTCGATGAATTAGGGCAGCTATGTTTTGAAGTTCATGGTTGGATTCACTGCTAGTTTCTGAGCTTAGATTTGACTTGTTGTAAGCGTGGTATTTCTAAATGATCTGTTGGGGGATACTACGGGAAGGTTGTAAAGATTCCTCACATGAGTACTCCGGGGTTTTGAAAGTAGAAACCAATTGGTGTTTGTGTCGGGTTTGTCATTATAAATCGATCGAGTTTCGTTAGTCGATGGTTAAAGTGAAAGGGTCTTTTATAACACATGGAACTGGTATGGGTAGGGCCACACCAATCCACGTCGAATGCTGATGTCGGTACTTCTCATCGTAAGACGTTCGTTAGTGAAATAGTGTATTCTACGTGTGTGTTTTCAGTGATTTTTAGTCTATCTCCATTATTACTACTATGAAAGTTTTGTTTAATGGTTGGGGTGTTTGTTCGAGTAGATTTTTAAACTTGTGACTCACGGAACTCCTCTGCGTCCCTACTATCAAATGGAATGTACGTAAATAAGTTATCAAGGAGAAATGTACCCAGAAAAACTGTGGGGTCTGCAATAGCCTCCTCTTGGCCCATTGCGAATACTCGGCCTCCTCCACCAGCATTCATGATGTTTGACTCCAAGCAGTCCCTTCGGAAGTGTCCCGCTACTCCGCACTCATAACAAGCACGGTCTACTCCTATATTTGTGGCTGGAGTAGTTGGTTGGGCTAGTTCTCTGCAGTAGCGGATGGTGTGTCCCTTTCTATTGCACCTAACGCAATGCATTTCACGGCAGGGTCCGTGATGACGAAAGTTGCATCGGTTGCACTTAGGATGGTTGCCGTTGTACGACCTTTTGGGTGTAGGAGTATGGTTTGTTGATTGCTTTTTGGCATTTCTTTGAGTTGATTTGCCTCCCCTCTCGCTCCAGGGTTTTCGTTTCATGTTCTTGTGTTCGCACCTTGCGGTATTCTTGTAGGTAGCTACTGGTAGGTGGCTTCGATTGTTTCTTTGATTAGGATTTTTGATATCGTTTCCTTCCCTGCTTGAGTAGACAGAGTTATTGTATGCTATAATGGCTACCACTGTGGCTATAACTGTAGCTTGCAAAGTGGCGGTGTCCAATTGTAGGAAAGGGGTTGCGTTGGTAAGTTGGTTATTTTCAGTCCTTGCTGTACCGCTAACATTTGCTTGAGACAGTGCAGCTGTTACTGCCGCAACGATAGCAGATTGCACTATGTTGGGGTCATATTGAGGGGTTGCGTTTCTACATGCTGATCTACGAGGAGACATTGTTCTGATAAGGAAATAACAAGAAGAACTATAAGTTTTAATGATTCGAAAGTTGCGCATTAGTGATTTGTTATATCAGAAGTTTGGTTTACCCCTGAATAGGGTTTTGAGTTCGACTCATAATGAGAGTAGATAAACTTATGCATTGGGGGGGGGGGGGGGGTATGCAAAGGGTTTAATAAAGGAAATACATCATATATTATAAAACATGGTGCATTACATTTTGTAGTTAGGAAAATTTGACCTATCTAAAGGTCTCCAATTACAAGGTTAAGAAAAGTAAGGACTTTATCCGAGGTCTTATGCTATGACAAAATTTTGGAAGTCAGACAGGTATTATTTGTTACGTGAGCTGGCTACATGGGCCTTAGATTCTGCCAACTGACGCTCCATCTCGAGCATACGTAGTTCATGTCTTGCCTGGTGTGCCCGAAGTTCTATCACTTCGGTTTGAGTTGCCGTTAGCTCTCTCTGCAACGCTTCATTTCGATTTACGATTCTCTTGTGAGCTAATCCTAACTTTCGGATGCGAACTGTGTTGACTCCAGCGTTCGCATCATTTTCCTCAGTTCGATGGATGGTCGTCTGTCCTTGTTCACCAATGCGAGAAATCCGACGAACCAATATAGGAAGGGATCTGTCTGCTGAGCCTCCCTCGCTTAGGTTGTAGAAGCTTCGGTCTCCGTTGAATGGAACGGGTTGATCCTGTTCTCGGCTCCACCTATTCAAGTTAGTTGCCCAAAGGGGCGTCGAGCCATGAAATTCCGGTCGAGGATTAGGATTTTGAATTGGAGCCGTTAAGGGTAGGTTATTGTTCTCTAGATCTGAGTCTGATTCTTCTTGCATTCCTTCTTCAGGATCATTCTCTATCCCTTCTCCATTACCTTGGTTGGGGTAGTAGGGGTCACCAGGGTGATGGAATCCAGCCATTTGAGTCTATACGAGAATAGGTTTAAGAATTGACTATAAGCTAAAGCACATGGAATTTACTCTTAAGTTTAAGGGTTGAAGGCACTCGAATACTCCCTTAGTATTCTTTAATGATATGCTTTTGGTAAGTTTTAAATTTGTTGTCCATTGCAGACACTCCTTGGCATACGTTAGTCGGCCCTTGGACAAATATAGTTGATCAGGCTACATTCTTCCCAGTTCCGATTACCTGTCCCAAGGCATACCCGCACTGCACAACTTATTTATAATACTTCTATTTTGTTTTAATTATGATACTGACCATGTTATTAATATGAAATGAATGCATGCCTACTTTACAAAAACTAAATAAATTTAATTTTAAAAGTATGACTCTTACTCAGAGTGTTTTTGCCCAGTTGTGTTTATAGTGGTATACCAAAAATGGTTTTGATATACTTAATTCACTATAAACAATGCTCTGATACCAATCTGTCACACCCCCAAACCAGAACGGCGGAAACGTTCGGGGGCGGAGGACGTCATATTCAGTATCATAACAGTTCATAGAAAGGAAAGTACACACGGCCATATATATATTAAAGTTTCCAAAATGTTTACATAATTGTATTCGTTACATGTTCAAAAGTTAAATACATAAACATCTTTAAAAAGAAGTAATTAACGTCAGTACGTTAATCCCCAAATGTTGATTTCCAAATTTGCTTAGCGGTTCCCTGAGAATACAAGTTATTTCAAAGAGAAAGTGTCAACAATTAAGTTGGTGAGTTCATGAGTATTGTTTTGAGAAAATGTACGCCATTCGAAAGTTCGTGTATGTTTTCCAGAAACGTAGTATATCAAATGTAAAGAGTTATGATTTGTTGTGTTGAAAATGAATGTATTAGATCCAGAAAATCCCATATTTTCCCTAATGGTTGAGATATGAATTGTTGTGTTTTTCAAGAAAAACCCTTATTTTCTTATAAAAGTATGAAATGCATATGAATGTTCGTGTTATAAGTTGTAAATAATTGCACCAGGAAAATCCCTTATTTTCCTATTAGTTGTTTGGTTTGTATACAGGAAAAACCCTTATTTTCCTAACATAACTAGCAGTCTCTAAGACCGAAAATCGCAAGCAACCGACGTTCTTAAAAGTTGTGTCATAGTTTTATATAATAAAGCTATACGAAGATCCCATTTGTTAGATGAAGAATAGTTTTAATAGCTACTCGTTCATAAATGCATAATACCATAATAATTGTATATCCGATGAGTTTTATAACCATACTAAACATAATATGCCTGTAGCAACGTTCTTCAGGCGTCGTAGCGTTATGACAACTGTCACCCCAAAGGACGGACTGTAGCTAACAGTCAGGGCGCGGGATCATGACTTCCCGTATAGATCTATACACATTTGACACGTTCTCCTAACGGGAGACTCTGGTTATAGATAGGACTTGTGGCGATACCTTTTAGCAAAAGGTAGTATTTGAAGATGTACACGTCTCACGGATTCTCAATTAAGTCTGTATTAAAGTAATAGTTTTGTATGCAAAGTTTATCCTTTTTCTCAATGTTTGACAAAGCATAAATCATAAGTTTTTAGAATGTATAAAATGACTTAGCAATGAAAGGTGCTCTGAACTCACTATATACTTTGTATAAGTCTAATGCATGCAAAGTATGACAAGAGTTTTCCATAGTAGTAAGGAATTCTAAGTGATTTATTCGATAAAAGCAAGTGAAGTGAAACTTTATAAAATACATGATAATAACCGTATGTTTACTTGTATCCCCCCCCCCCCCTAAAAGAGTATAAAAGCATTTAAAATATATTTAAAGTGTGTTTGAAGGGGTTATGAACTCACTTGATCGATTGAAGAAAGCGCGATGAGAACCGAGCAGAACTTTTACTCGAGAAAGCGGATCTCTCGAGATTCTCGGGAAATCTCGGGAGTCTCGGGAGTGTAAAACTTTCTTCCCACCTTGGGTATTAAAACCGGGCCTTTGGGATGATTCCGAGGGTTGAAACGCAGAGCTTCGGCGTGCGAAAGGAAGGAAATTATCAACTTTGTCCGGAACCCTCGCACCCTTTATATAGGGGCTGGAGGGCACACGTACGCGGGGCGTACTCCCGTACACAGCGCGTACGGGACGTCATCGCTGACCGCATCCTCAGTCGGAGCATTGGGGTGACGTGGCCGAACCGGAGCCTAGCATCCGGGTACGCGGGGCGTACGTTGGTACGCTGGGCGTACGAGGGATCGGACCGGTGACTCCTTCTTCGGATAATACAGGGCTTTAATTTAATTTATATTTAAATTAATTAACAAACTTCAAAAATTCATATCTTTCTCATACGAACTCCGTTTTCGACGTTCTTTATATCCACGCGAAGGTGAGACTACGATCTACAACTTTTGTTTAGACTCCGTCAGCTAGATTTGAATTTATTTTTAATATTATATTTTTAACAGGCCGGGATAGGGAAAGTCCGTTAAAATTCCATAACTTCTTCATCCAACGTCCGTTTTCGTCAGACTTTTTACCGTTGTGCTAGTATTGTTGAGCCGTTCGATTCTCATTTATATTGTGTCAGCTAAAAGTCTCCCGATCTCTATTTCGAGTTTTTAGCTGTCTACTGTTATATCTGTAACTTAGAAAAATCACAACTTCCTCATACGAAGTCAGATTTGGACGTTCTTTTTATGTACGGTTACGGTTTGATGATATCTATGACTTTCATTTAGACACCTAAGGTAAAAAAGTGTTTTATTGAAACTTTGCGTTTTTACGTAACTTCGTACTGCCGGTTTTTGTCGGGAAACTTAGAATGGTCATAACTTCTTCGTTATAACTCGGATTTTAGTGTTCTTTATATGTATGAAAACCTTGTTACAATATCTACCACTTAGTATACTTACGTACGGTTTTATAAAAGTTTAAATTTTGACCTGAATTTTGCTGTTGTTACATTATTACCAACAAGTAAATCTATGTTATCTAAATTGCGAGTTCCATAAACATACGATATACTAGATATGACAATAAGAAGTCCAGTATCATTTAATGACTTTCATCACCCGTAGATCTGCTGGTCCCACTGTAGCTAGCAGCGAGGTGCGGGGTGTAACAACCCGATATTTCAACTCTTTGTAATGGCCTAATAGGTCAAGTATTGTAAACATTTTTGAGTTAATAAAATTAACTTTGATAATAAAATGTCCAAAAAGTTTCTATATAAAATCTTCTATGTTTAAATATCATTAAACCATGATCGTACGTAAAAAGAACGCCCAAATCCGACTTCGTGTATTGAAATTATGATTTTTCCAAGTTCAACATAGCAACAAACAACTAAAAACTCGAATCGGAGATCAAGCAATATTTGGCCGGAATGACCTAAACGAGAATCGAAGGTCTCGACAATGGTATTTCAACGGTAAAGAGTCTGGCAAAAACCGAAGTCAGATAAAGAAGTTATGAATTTTTAAAGAAATTCCTTAATCACGTCATTTTAATAAATAAATAATAAAAATAATTTCGGAATTTGCCAACAGAATCTAAACGAAAGTTGTAGATCGTAGTCTCACCTTCGCGGGGATATAAAGAACATCGAAAACGGAGTTCGTATGAAGGAGATATGAATTTTTGAAGTTTGATAAATAATTTATATATAATTTTTATTAAAAATGTTGGTAATATCTGAAGGGGAGTCAGCCTAGGGCCGAAGTACGCGCCGCGTACCTTCGTACGCCCCGCGTACTCGAGGCGACGGCCTCGGATCGTCCACGTCGCCCTATGCGAAGCTACCCGACCCGCCGTCCCATCCGACCCGCCCCATCCGGAATACGTAAGCGATGATGTCGCGTACGCGCTGCGTACGCCAGTACACCCCACGTACGGAGGTAGTTCAGCCCCCTATAAAAGGGATGCGAGCCTTTCCGAAAAATTTGTTCATTTTCTCTTTTTCTCTCACGATCTTGCCTCGATTTCCGTGCCCGTTCAAACCTGAAGCTCTGGTCTTTTTGCTCAAGTCCCGAGAGTCGATTTTACTCCCAAGATTCCCGAGAATCCCGAGAAAAATCCATCTCCCGAGACAAAACTCTGCCCGGTTTTAGATCTAGCTATCTTCAAGCTTCCAAGTGAGTTCATACCCCTTTATTCAACCTTTGAAATGCTTTTAAATGTTTTAAATACTTTATGGGGGGGGGGGGGGGGGAATACAAGTTAAACACTTATATTTATTGCTTCGATCACATGTGATTGCATTAATCACATGTGATTAATAACTAGGAAACCAATGATTTTATCACTGTTCAAACTGTTTTACTTCAAAATGTTTCACAAACTCTTTTACTTATCAAATGCTTTTATTTAAACTTTGTTTTACTACTTATAAATTGCATGCCCATATATGTATAGATATATAAGTAATGTTTAAAGGGCTTAGGAAGGCCATCCGCCCTATTTCCTTTTCGCGCACTGAGATGTGGTCTGGTGGGATTTCGGGTGACCATCTGAGGGTCGTTACAATATTAGTTATATATCATATATACATGTATAGACATAAAAGTACTTCCATATTCATACTTATCAGCACATCATTAGTAAGTTACCATCGGGGTAACACAGGATCATACTACTACAATTTCTAGATCAACGAGTCAGTTCATTCAAGAGTCAATACTTATTACTAAGAGAACATATACAACGATACTAGAACAAGTAACATTATATTACATATACATGAATACGTTAACAATTGTGATCCACTGTATGGGAGCATGTCTTAATTGTCATGACCCGAGTTGTAGCTAGAGTCTCTTGGAGGGAGAGCGTGAGTTTGCGTATAGATCTATACTGGATTGACTATCCTACACCTCGCTGCTAGCTATAGTGGGACCGACAGGTCTGCAGGTGCCAAACGTCATACCTTATTTTTCGACTATACGTTGTCGTTGTTACCAGTCGATAATATGGTGCAATTTATCACATGATACTTTAATATAAACCCAGTTTAAGGTAGTTAGTACATCAGTAGTTCCTATAAAACAAAACTACAGTACTACAATAATTTACCCATTACATTTTGGTGATAACCTCACTTAAACTTTAATGTACAAACTATATTTTGTTAAAAGATAGTTACACTTGGGAAATTACACACTTTTACATCAAACGAGCATACAAAACAGTTAAGCCTTGGTAGAGGGCTACTTTAACAGAAAATATAGGTTTTTCTGAGAGATTCAAACTTTTACAAACACTTACATACATTTACAACACATACTTGCGACAGGCTCAAACGTTTTGATAACAAACATCGACACTAAAATACTTATGAATTCACTAGCTTAATGCTGATAAACTCTTTCAAAATAACTTGTATTCTCAGGTCATCAGTAGACAGGTACCGATGCTAGCTTTTGAGAAGATGGAGCGCATTCAAGACTCATCATATTATTTTGATTTACATTATATTGTTGGTGTCTAAAACTGTACAGAACACGCTTGTATTAAAATTTTTTATTTAATGCAATGGATGATGTTGTTTGCTTATTTACGTTTACTGTGTTGTGATACTTTACATGACGTCCTCCGCCGTAGAACGTTTCCGCCATTCTTGGTTTTGGGGTGTGACAGATTGGTATCATAGCATTGTTTATAGTGAAGCAAGTATATCAACCCATAAAAGATATACTAAACTATAAACCCATTTGGGATTAAAACACTCTGACCAAGAGTCTATACTTTAAATACTAAAATAGTTAATTAAGTATACTAGTCTGCATTCATACTAAAACCAGTGTCACAACGACAAGAACAAAAGTATTGCGATTGTTAAATATCACAGGTAAGCTAGGGGATGTATGGTCAGTCCTGGGAATGGCATAGCCTGATCAACTATGCTGGTCCGAGGAGTGATTAGCATATGCCCTAGAATGGTTGTGATAGGTTAACAAGTCTAAAAACTTACCAACAATACCACAGGAAGATTAATAGAACTTAAACTTTAAAATACTATAGGTGTATTTTGTACTACTAGTTACACGTATACTATATTCTTATACCTCTCTTCTCGCGTAGATCTAAATGGCTGGATTCCAACACGGCGACCCATACTTTCCAAATGAAGGCAATGCCGGGTGGATTGATGAAGAGCCCAAAGTTGAGCATCCAATCCCTTTGGATGGTCACCTTGCAGAAGGATTTTCTAATGGATCCGACTCCGAACCTGAAGTCAACAACCTACCGCTCGTCATTATCCGCAGAATAGCTTGTAATGTCGAGCAAGGTCGAGCAGCCATCGACCGGATCGTAGAGATTGATGCCAACTCAGGTGTCAACACAGTCCGCATCCACCGTCTTGAAGAAGACATGGAACGGACCCGGAGAACTGATGAAACCCTACAGCAACGTCTGGTTGCCTCTCAATCAGAAGTCATGGAACTTCGAGCTCGTCAAAGGGCTCATGAGCGACACCTTCAAGAGGTGGTCTGTCAAATGAGAGACCTTAGGGTTCTCCCGAGGAATATTCATCGCCGTTAGATGATTTCTAGTACATCATTATCTTTAGGGTTAAGGATTAGCCTTTAACATCTGTGCTCTAAGTAGCACTTGTCTGTAAAATATTCCTAACTTTCAGTACTCTAATTAGGAATCTAAGAACTATCAAACTTTTCTATATGGTATGATGTAAGACCTACTGTTAGGTCGATTTTCCTTAAACTTATTACATCAGTAATACCAGTATTATTGAAATCTATCTAAATTGTGGGAAAAATCTATACACTTGTGTTTTCCTACTAATATTTCTTGTTATGATTTCAAACACTCATTCAACTGTTGGGCTATGGTTAGTTAGTCCATGTGTCACTCGCACGTTGCTTGCAAATTGATTCTTACCATTTTCTTATGTTTATAAACTTATAGCTGAAAGATGCCTCCTCGCAAATCTCCCAGGAATAATCCTGCACCACCACCTCCTCCGCCTCCAGTCATCGATACTGTAGCACTGAATGCTGCCGTAGCTGCAGCAGTGGCAACTGCCATGGCACAGTATCACTCTTCTGATGCCAGCAGAGGTGGAACCCCTGTGGAATCAATCCCGGTTGAATCCCCTGTGCGCTCGAGAGAGTGCTCTTACAAGGATTTCACCAACTGCAAGCCAAAGTCCTTTCATGGGACCGGCGGAGTCATTGCCCTCTCGCAATGGTTCGAGAAGACTGAAGCGGTCTTCGAAATTTGTTCATGCCCTGCTGCGAGCAAAGTGAAATATGCCGCATGCACCTTTGAAGGAAAGGCGCTTACGTGGTGGAACGGCCACGTTAAATCTCTAACTCTCGTCGTAGCCAACGACATAGGCTGGGAAATGATGAAAGACCTCATGATTGAGGAATACTGCCCGAGGGGCGAGATCCAGAAACTAGAGCAGGAGCTTTGGAGCCTGACCATGAAAGGCACCAACATTGTCGCTTACACCGCCAGATTCAACGAACTGGTGGCCCTCTGCCCTAATATGGTTCCCACTGAAGGGAAAAAGATCGAAAGGTACATATGGGGGCTAGTGCCTCCATATCAGGGGAACGTCCTATTATTAAACCCCGCTACCTTCGACAGTGCCAAACAACTGGCACAACGACTCATTGACCATGGGGACAAACCCCCCACAACAACAACAACGCTACCCATCTCAGAACCCTCCAAACCCGCTGACACAAAGCGGAAACTCTGGGAGGAAAGGAAGAAGACGAATCGAGCTTCCAAAAAGCAGCAAATTGTGGCGGTACATGCTGCAATAACCCCTGTTGTTGCTGCTACTACTGCTCCGATAGGACAGTATGCTGGAGGTTTGCCCAAGTGCAACAAATGCAACTACCACGACAATGGCCCCTGCCATGAAATGCAGTGCTCTAACTGCCACAGGAGAGGACACACAGTCCGTTTCTGTAAATCTCCAGCGAGACCGATCGCCCAAGTCTCCAGCTCTGGCGTGAGCCCGACCTGCTATGGATGTGGCGAAACAGGCCACTATAAGAGGGACTACCCCAAGGAGAAAAATGCTGGCGGAGCAGGGAGGGTACTAGCGATAGGCCATGGGGAAGCAGTTGCTGACCCGACAGTGGTGACTGGTACGTTCCTCCTCGATAACTCCTATGCATGCATGCTGTTCGATAGTGGAGCGGAGCGAAGCTTCGTAAACCATAATTTTGCTCGCATGCTTAATCAACCACCGCACGCACTCAAAGAACTATTCACAGTAGAAATGGCTAATGGAAAAACTGAAAGTACGAGTATCATATACTTAGGTTGTACCCTAACTCTAGATAAACATTCATTCCCAATCGACCTCATGCTAGTCTCAATAAAAAGTTTCGACGTTATCATTGGCATGGATTGGTTAAGCCTTCATCGTGTCGACATCATGTGCTAAGCAGTCCGTCTAAACCTTCCGTCTAATGAAACTCTTATAGTCTACGGTGACAAACCCGGTGCAAGTCTTCGCATCATATCAAGTATTCAAGCACAGAAGTATCTGCGTAAGGAATACCATGCATTCCTTGCTCACGTCGTCGACACGAGCCTCGAAACGAAAGAACTAAAGAACATCCCTGTAGTGAGCGACTTCCCCGACATTTTCCCAGAAGAACTACCCGGGTTACCTCCGCAATGACAGGTCGAGTTCAGAATCGACTTAGTCCTAGGAGCTACCCCAGTAGCCAAGTTGCCCTACCGCTTAGCACCAGCTGAGATGCAGGAACTCTCTGGTCAACTTAACGAACTGCTCAACAAGGGCTTTATAAGACCGAGTTTCTCACCTTGGGGAGAACCGGTCTTGTTCGTTAAGAAGAAAAACAGATCATTCTGTATGTGTATTGACTACAGAGAACTCAACAAACTGACGGTCAAGAATCGTTACCCTCTGCCTCGCATCGACGATCTATTTGACCAACTGCAAGGGGCGAACTATTTTTCTAAGATTGATCTGAGATCCGGATATCACCAGTTACGAGTGCTAGCGGAGGATGTGTCGAAGACATCCTTCCGAACTCGTTACGGACATTACGAGTTCGTGGTGATGCCATTCGGATTGACCAATGCGCCCGCAGTCTTCATGGATCTGATGAATAGAGTATGCCGACCTTACTTGGATCAGTTCGTCATCGTTTTCATTGACGACATCCTGATCTACTCCCGAAGTAAGAAAGTGCATGGCGATCACCTGCGACAAGTTTTAGAGACATTACGAAAAGAGAAGCTTTATGCGAAGTTCTCGAAATGTGAATTTTGGATCCGGAGAGTCGAATTCTTAGGATACGTGGTAAGCGAAGAGGGAATCCACGTGGACCCATTCAAAATTAAAGCCATTGAGAACTGGTCAGCACCTAAGATGCCTACAGAAATTCGCCAATTTCTAGGTCTCGCTGGCTACTACCGTAGATTCATTCAGAACTTCTCCCGAATAGCGAAACCTCTTACAACCCTAACCCAGAAAGGCATGGCCTTTGACTGGGAAGAGAAACAAGAAAGAGCGTTCCAAACACTCAAACGAGCCTTGTGCACCGCACCAATACTATCCCTTCCCGAAGGAATAGAAGACTTCGTAGTCTATTATGATGCATCGAATCAAGGGCTCGGATGTGTCCTGATGCAGCGAGGTAAGGTCATCGCCTACGCCTCGAGACAGTTGAAGACACACGAGGTTAACTACACGAACCACGATCTTGAACTAGGAGCAGTGGTGTTTGCGCTGAAGATCTGGAGACATTACTTGTATGGAACGAAGAGAACTATCTTTACCGACCACAAGAGTTTACAACACATTTTCGATCAAATGGAGCTCAACATGAGACAACGACGGTGGGTCGAACTACTCAGTGACTACGAATGCGATATTTGTTATCATCCGGGTAAAGCCAACGTAGTAGCAGACGCCCTAAGTCGGAAGGAATATTCTGGTCGCAAAATCAAGTCATTGTCAATAACCATCCATTCACACTTGTCTAAACAAATTCAGGCGGCCCAACTTGAAGCCATGAAACCTGAAAATGTGATGAGTGAATCCCTCAGAGGAATGGATAAGAATTTAGAAGCCAAGGGTGATGGAGCCTTATATTTCATGGATCGGATCTGGACACCGAAACACGGTGGTTTCCGAGACTTGGTCATGACCGAGGCGCACAACACTCGGTATTCCGTCCACCCAGGTTCAGATAAAATGTATCTGGATCTTAAAAAGCTATACTGGTGGCCTAATATGAAAGCAGAGATTACTACCTTCGTGAGTGCCTTACTTGCGCAAAGGTTAAGGTCGAGTACCAGAAGCCCTCTGGTTTATTGCAACAACCAGAGATCCTGGAATGGAAGTGGGAGCGGATCATTATGGATTTCATAACCAAGTTGCCCAAGACAACGGGTGGACTTGACACCATATGGGTCATCGTTGATAGATTGACCAAGTCTGCACACTTCCTGCCTATCAAAGAAACCGACAAGATGGAGAAACTATTGGATTAGGTGTCTAAGCCCATAACTATAATTGGTATGTACTTGAATTGATAGCAGCACAGTCCTTTTGGGTTGCCCTCAAACCTCGCAACCGGACAAGGAAATTATGAAATGAGAGATATTAATTTATTATAAGATTAATAAATTAATATAAATGAATTTATTAATATGTTAAAAGATTAATATATTAATAAGAAATCATTTGGTATAATTAGTTGTTAGCCAGAAATTAATTAGAATTAATTTCGGGGTTAAAAGAATTAATTATAAGGTGCAGGGACTAGTTTGCAATTATCTAATAGTTGAGTGGAAGGCTCTAGAACTCCCTTGGATAAGGGTGGACGAAATCTTTAGGGGAAACCCTAATAATTTCGTCCATAGGGGCTTGGATAAGGCCCTTGGGTTTGCTTAGGCCCTAAGCAAAGGATAACTAGGGTTTCCCCTAAACCCTAGATCCCTCAGCTATATAAGGAGCCTCCTGGTTCATGTTTTGGTCACTCTTTTCTTTGGAAGAAACCCTAAGGGCCGAAATTTTGCATACTCCCTCTTCCCTCTCTCCTCTAATTTCCTTCTTGCTAGTTTGGGTGTGATTCCATTAGAGGCATTACACTTGTGGTGCTAAGCTTCCAAGAAGATCAAGATCAAGATCAAGGGAATCATCAATTGTTTACTATAACAATTGAAAGGTATGTAATTACTAAAACCTAGTTTGTAGATTTCGATTATAGCCTCTCTCATCTAGGGTTCTTGTTTTGCAATTCAAAGTTGTATGTTCAATAGATAAAACATAGATCCAAAGTAGGTTGCATGTGAACTTAGGAATTGTTTTCTAGTTTATTTGTTTTACCTAAAACCCATCAGAAACTTACGAGAACATACATTAGGGAAATCGTACGGCTACATGGTGTACCTATGTCCATTATCTCCGATAGAGATAGTAGGTTCACCTCAAGATTTTGGCAATCACTATAACATTCCCTAGGAACAAGGCTGGACATGAGCATAGCCTACCATCCGCAAACCGACGGACAGAGTGAGAGGACCATCCAAACTCTGGAAGATATGTTGCGAGCCTGCGTGATTGACTTTGGGAAGGCATGGGATACTCATTTACCCCTTGTCGAGTTTTCCTATAATAACAGTTATCACACGAGCATCAAGGCAACTCCATTTGAAGCTCTCTACGGCCGAAAGTGCAGATCCCCTCTGTGTTGGGCTGAGGTGGGTGATACCCAATTAGCTAGAGGGCAAGCTTCCGACAGTACTCTCACCGGTCCAGAGATCATTCAGGAAACGACAGAGAAAATCGTTCAAATCCGTGAACGATTGAAAGCCTCTAGAGACCGACAGAAGAGCTACGCAGATAAACGAAGGAAACCTTTGGAATTTTAGGTGGGAGACCGAGTCCTTCTCAAAGTCTCACCCTGGAAGGGCTTGATACGCTTCGGCAAGCGTGGGAAGCTTAATCCGAGGTACATAGGGCCTTTCGAGATTCTTGCAAGAGTCGGCCCCGTAGCTTACAAACTCGATCTACCTGGCGCACTTCGTAACGTACATTCTACATTCCACGTATCTAACTTGAAAAAGTGTCTATCCGACGAGACTCTCGTAATCCCACTCGACGAGATTGAGATCAACGAGAGCCTCAATTTTGTGGAAGAACCAGTAGAAATCATGGACCGAGAGGTCAAACAAACAAAACAAAGTCGCATACCCATCGTGAAGGTTCACTGGAACGCCAAGCGGGGACCTGAATTCACATGGGAACGCGAAGATCAGATGCAACGCAAGTACCCATATCTGTTTCCCTAACCCACGAGTATTTTCTTACATTGAATTTCGGGACGAAATTCCCTCTAACGGGGGGATGATGTGACAACCCGATATTTCAACTCTTTGTAATGGCCTAATAGGTCAAGTATTGTAAACATTTTTGAGTTAATAAAATTAACTTTGATAATAAAATGTCCAAAAAGTTTCTATATAAAATCTTCTATGTTTAAATATCATTAAACCATGATCGTACGTAAAAAGAACGCCCAAATCCGACTTCGTGTATTGAAATTATGATTTTTCCAAGTTCAGCATAGCAACAAACAACTAAAAACTCGAATCGGAGATCAAGCGACATTTGGCCGAAATGACCTAAACGAGAATCGAAGGTCTCGACAATGGTATTTCAACGGTAAAAAGTCTGGCAAAAACCGACGTCAGATAAAGAAGTTATGAATTTTTAAAGAAATTCCTTAATCACGTCATTTTAATAAATAAATAATAAAAATAATTTCGGAATTTGCCAACAGAATCTAAACGAAAGTTGTAGATCGTAGTCTCACCTTCGCGAGGATATAAAGAACGTCGAAAACAGAGTTCGTATGAAGGAGATATGAATTTTTGAAGTTTGATAAATAATTTATATATAATTTTTATTAAAAATGTTGGTAATATCCGAAGGGGAGTCAGCCTAAGGCCTAAGTACGCGCCGTGTACCTTCGTACGCCCTGCGTACTCGAGGCGACGGCCTCGGATCATCCACGTCACCCTATGCGAAGCTACCCGACCCGCCGTCCCATCCGACCCGCCCCATCCGAAATACGTAAGCGATGACGTCGCGTACGCGCTGCGTACGCCAGTACGCCCCGCGTACGGAGGCAGTTCAGCCCCTTATAAAAGGGATGCGAGCCTTTCCGAAAAATTTGTTCATTTTCTCTCTTTCTCTCACGATCTTGCCTCGATTTCCGTGCCCGTTCAAACCCGAAGCTCAAGTCCCGAGAGTCGATTTTACTCCCGAGATTCCCGAGAATCCCGAGAAAAATGCGTTTCCCGAGACGAAACTCTGCCCAGTTTTCGATCTCGCTATCTTCAAGCTTCCAAGTGAGTTCATACCCCTTTATTCAACCTCTGAAATGCTTTTAAATGTTTTAAATACTTTAGGGGGGGGGGGGGGGGGAATACAAGTTAAACACTTATAGTTATTGCTTCGATCACATGTGATTGCATTAATCACATGTGATTAATAACTAGGAAACCAATGATTTTATCACTGTTCAAACTGTTTTACTTCAAAATGTTTCACAAACTCTTTTACTTATCAAATGCTTTTATTTAAACTTTGTTTTACTACTTATAAATTGCATGCCCATATATGTATAGATATATAAGTAATGTTTATAGGGCTTAGGAAGGCCATCCGCCCTATTTCCTTTTCGCGCACTGAGATGTGGTCTGGTGGGATTTCGGGTGACCATCCGAGGGTCGTTACAATATTAGTTATATATCATATATACATGTAGAGACATAATAGTACTTCCATATTCATACTTATCAGCACATCATTAGTAAGTTACCATCGGGGTAACACAGGATCATACTACTACAATTTCTAGATCAACGAGTCAGTTCATTCAGGAGTCAATACTTATTACTAAGAGAACATATACAACGATACTAGAACAAGTAACATTATATTACATATACACGAATACGTTAACGATTGTGATCCACTGTATGGGAGCATGTCTTAATTGTCATGACCTGAGTTGTAGCCAGAGTCTCTTGGAGGGAGAGCGTGAGTTTGCGTATAGATCTATACTGGATTGACTATCCTACACCTCGCTGCTAGCTACAGTGGGACCGACAGGTCTGCAGGTGCCAAACGTCATACCTTATTTTTCGACTATACGTTGTCGTTGTTACCAGTCGATAGTATGGTGCAATTTATCACATGATACCTTAATATAAACCCGGTTTAAGGTAGTTAGTACAACAGTAGTTCCTATAAAACAAAACTACAGTACTACAATAATTTACCCATTACATTTTGGTGATAACCTCACTTAAACTTTAATGTACAAACTATATTTTGTTAAAAGATAGTTACACTTGGGAAATTACACACTTTTACATCAAACGAGCATACAAAACAGTTAAGCCTTGGTAGAGGGCTACTTTAACAGAAAATATAGGTTTTTTTGAGAGATTCAAACTTTTACAAACACTTATATACATTTACAACACATACTTGTGACAGGCTCAAACGTTTTGATAACAAACATCGACACTAAAATACTTATGAATTCACCAGCTTAATGCTGATAAACTCTTTCAAAATAACTTGTATTCTCAGGTCATCAGTAGACAGGTACCGATGCTAGCTTTTGAGAAGATGGAGCGCATTCAAGACTCATCATATTATTTTGATTTACATTATATTCTTAGTGTCTAAAACTGTACAGAACACGCTTGTATTAGAATTTTATATTTAATGCAATGGATGATGTTGTTTGATTATTTACATTTACTATGTTGTGATACTTTACATGACATCCTCCGCCCCAGAACGTTTCCGCCATTCTTGGTTTTAGGGTGTGACACGGGGTAGTCAGCCCCATATAGATCTATACACTCAAATCACGCTCTCCATCCAGGAGATTCTGGTTACAAGGGCGGTCCTCCACTTGCGTATCTTTGTGGAGTGTTTCAGAGGACGTGTCTCCAATTATTAAGGTTAACAAATTTACAAGTAATAATGCGAAAATTCCAGTTTGTGATTCTAGTTACAAATATGGTCCTCCACTCGCGTATATTTGTGGAGTGTTACCGAGGATATATCTAAAGTTCTATGTTTAATGACTTTTAACAATAATGAAGTGGAAAATCATTTGTGAAATATACAATATAACACGTTATAATAAGATTTGCAATCAGTTTGGAAAACTAACTCTGCAAATCAAACGGTTGGTTAATACAGTTTCCAGTGTTAAAAGCATACGAAATATGAAACATTTCAAGTGAAATAATAAGTTTGAGTACAAGATACTCTTGTAGTTTTGCTTGTATCCCCCCTGAAAACATTGAAAATCATGGAAAAAGGTGTACGGGTATGAACTCACCGGACGAGAAATGTGTCGGTTTGATGCTAAGTGTCAGTTTGGGGCTTGAGTACACGCGAGGTTCCTATGAAATATGAAGAGATACATAATTGTATCTAATTAGACTTTGAACTACTAATTAATTGAGATGGTACACTCTAAGGCGTGAAAACACTTCACTTCAAGTGTTAGGAGTGACCCGGGTTGCATCTAAGGAGGTGTAAGGCTTAGATATGGAGTTTGCTCTTCAAGAGTAAACACGTAAGGGAGATTACGACCCTATGACCATATCCCCATGAGTTTACGCCTGTAAACTCATGGTTGGTGTGTTCTTGGTTGCTTAATGGTCTTACAACACTTGTGGGAACAGGCTAGGTTCAGTTCTAAGGCAAGGGAAGTGAATTGACCAGCACATGGACCATATTAAGGAGTTTACGACTGTAAACAAGGATTTTACGGACATAAACTCTCATGTACCCATTCCTTATGTGATTTGGTGTCCCTAGGTTAGGCACAAGTGTTTGTAGTCCAAAGTACAAGCCATTGAAGGATGTTAGGGCACCATTTGACCACTATAAAGGAGTTTACTGCCCAGGAAACATTCCTTGGAGGTTATACGTCCATAATCTCATAAGGGGGCAGTTTATTTCATGTTTAAGGTCCCTAACACAATGGTGGTTGATTCTAGACATTGTTCCAAGGCTTAGGATGTGTTTAAGGGGCATCTTAACACCTTAAAAGGTGTGTGCAGCCCTTTAAGGGATGTTTACGGTCCAAGAATGTTCTTGGGCCATAAAATCATGTTTACTCCCCAAATGTTAAGATTTTGGTGTTCCAAGTCCATTTATGTAAGCCCCTAAGTCATATGTAAGCTCCAGAAGTGGTTTGGAAGGGTTTTGGAGCTCCAAAACCCCATTTATGTGTGTTTGCGGTTAGGGGTTGTTCCTCAGCTGTAAACACATGTATTTGGTCCTTTTGGATGATTTAGACACGGATTTGAATGTTAAACAAGCTATACTGTGAGCTAGGATGGATTTCTTACCAAATTGGAGCTTGAAATGGGTGATTTTGGATCAAAACTTGGATTTGTAGAGAAAGATTAGTGAGAGAGAGTGAAAAGGCTTCAAATGAGGTCCTTTCAACTTTAAATATGGTTTGAGTTTGAGGCCCAGTGGAATTCTACTCGATACGGACGTTAAACGAGGCTTTTGGTCGTACCCGATTTAGTTGTCGTAACCCGGCGTGGTCGAAACTTTAAATTTTCCAAATAAAGATTTGGGGCGTTTTCACATGTTTCTAATGGGTTTGGACACTCACGAGATCATAATAAAAGTCACAATTTAATTAATTTAAACCAAAGTTAACGGAATAATTGGAATACAAATGGTCTTATTAATGAGAACGGGTTACAGTGACGGAAAGTTTTCGAATTGTCACATTCCAATATGGAAACATTTCCATATTTCCCATGTGACAACTCATTCTTAATAGAATGTTATCTATTCATAATAATGCCGATATGGTCCACCCAACAGTATACTTCCAACTACTCACAAACAATAAATCCTTGGCGCACCTTAGATCATCCTTTGATAGTTGTTTAATTATTTTAGTCAAAAACTGTTCTATTCCTTTTTTCCCTCTTAATGCGCTAAGCGTTTGGAAAATTTTAGAACGATCAAACATTATAGCATATGCAATCGATCCTATAATCAAAGCGTATGGGACATGATTCATAATGTCCTACATAAAAGCGTGATACTTTACTAGTCTTTCGCTACAATATTTCTCATTGCCATGTTCTCACAATTTTGATTATGAAAAGGGATGTCGTAATCATAACCAAACTTTGAGAATGCAATTATCCTTTCTATATATTGAACTTCCTCATGTTGAACAATTCCAACACAACATTCATATATGTTTGACTAAATTTGATTAAAATTACACAATCTAAGCCTTTAGATTTGAAATGAAGTATAATATTATCTCCCTTAATTATATCAAAACAACTTTTCAACCCTTGCGACTTTGCAAAGTATAACTCTTGTTTTCTATATTTAATATTGCTAATTTGCAAAACTTAGCATAATAATCATGCTCCCACTAACATGATGATTATTTCCTTATTGCCATAATACTTATGCTCCCACTAGCTTTGACATGTATTCAGAAAACAATGGAACTTCAAGAAGACAATGCTGATTGAATTCCTAAAGTTCATATTTCTAATACCTGATGTCTTGATAAACCTTTATCTAAGCTTCTTAACTTCATACACCCTTGCCCTAGAAAGATTACATGTGTTTCTAAACAAATTCATAACTTATGTTACTAAGTCCCAAATGTTCAGACTAATTGCCGAATCTCACAATTCGAACTCTGAAGAGGGATGCCCTAATCATAATCGAATTTGAGAATACAATTTACGCAACTGCTATCTCCTTAAAATCTCTCTTAGTGAAAGCATTTTCTCACAATCATTTTCATGAAGGAGGTAAACCTTATGAAACTTAGATTTTAAAGTGTATCTGTTCCTATCCATGTAAATTTGTCATAACAACAATCAAAAGACAATAGTTGAGACAAATCTAACTCATATGGGTTGAACTTGTTCAATCTTGATTTCTCGCTTTATGGAAGCATGAATGCCGACCATTGCTTCTAGGTTGTTAAGTAGCTCACCCTTACCTTATCAATGCACTTTCCATTTATCAGGGTGCCTTGCCTTTATGCAATCCACTTGAGAACTCATGGAAATCATATTGCATAGTTGACTGAATCTGGAATGGAACAGAATCAAAATTATGTCAAAACGATAGGTTGCCAACCTCAAGTCGTGTGCTAGTCATTAACTATCGGTTTATTCTTGATTTGTTCCTGAACCTTTTGAAGACATCTAAGACTCCCACTGACTACTTGACATATAAGGTTCTTTTGTCAAGAAACATTTCTTGACAAAACAAATATTCAAGAGTTAGTGTAGCTTCTTATCAAGTTTAACACTTCACTCAATTTGTCCTAGTTGGTCTTTGTCTTATCCAAGACACCAAAACTTACTAATTTCAAATGTACAAGAATAAAAAAACTTTCTTATTATACATTTGATAAGTGTTACAAACCTACTATAGACGTCTCACTCAATTCGCAATCTTGGAGTATGACACTAAGACTCGATATTGGAACGAAGTATGATTAACTTCTTGATTAAACCATTTCTACAATTCTCGATTCCTATTCTTAGACATGCAATTGCACTAAGACTCACTTAGAGGATCAATTGAGACATGGTGCTTAATCATTAACACCTATTATAAAACACAATGAAAGTTACTCTCCCTTCTTCATAGAATAGATAAATTTTATCTTTCTGCATACTAGATTCTTCCTATTCGTTCTGTTATTGATTGAAACTCTTTCAATTAACTTAGAATTACACTCAATCTTATAAGTATAACCATACTTACTAAACATTAGTAAATCATGATGAATATCATTGTCACTCTTGTGGTAGACTTGATCAACGTACGTCCTAGTGTACTCGATCTCCTAGTCCTTTAATTGACACATTGTCAAAGAATTAGTCTAAATTTTCGAAATGTGAAAGTTTTTCATTCATCATATAATACATGTTGCATGATTCCAAGTTTCTATCCACCTGAAACTTGGGCAATGATAAATTCTCCCTATTTGGTAAACTCTCGACACTTCCACAAATAACCTAATTAAGAATCAAATCCATCATTGCTAATAATAGAAACATTCAAACATCAATTTTTCCTACATGCTATCGCAATGATAAATAAATAAGACAATATCAAAATTTATTTTATTGCGGAAAAATTGTCCTTACAATGCAATTCAACTAAAAATTATGCTATTACATATTTCTTAACAATCTATCCTAACTCTAAAGTAGCAGCTCAAAAATCCGATCTTTGAATCTATGCGATCGAAATCCGTTTCTTCGTGAACAGATTTAGCACGCTTCCTCCTTCAGCTTCCTTTTTATTCTTCGATCCTACAAAATATCAAAATGTAATCTTATCACATCATGTATTAAGAATCAGAAATAGGAACTTATAGAGTTGGTTAATGGATTTTACCTGAAGTAGAGCCATACATCTTGACTCTCCCATCTCTTGGATCTCTCAAGTAGCTAGGGCAACTTCGTCTCCAACGCCCCTTCACTTAGCAGTAAAAGCAAATGGACTCCCAATGTAGCCAGTGTCCAATGAAGTTTGGGAGTTTAATTGACCAATCAAGTTGGCTTGACCAGCGTGCCAAATCATCGCTGATTCAGCACACGTCATGAACCATCATATAGTTCTCTCTTATGAACTCTATACAAATCAGGAAGTGACTGAAGAAGCCAGTCAATAGCCAACATCTCTAAGATATCCAGACCCAACATCCTTAACCTATCAATGCGTGACTTCATCTCTAAGACGTGTGCACACACAGGTTTCCCATGTTCGTGCTTACTTGCCAATAAGGATTGAGTGAGCTTGAACTTTTCAAGCCCTTAAACTTGTGGGTTAGGGAGAACAATTGGAGGAGGTGGAGGAATTGAAGCATGATCTCTTGTTCCTTGATCGTATCATGGAACATCATCTTCAAAAGATTCACGAAGACCATAGTTGTTTGACATCTACAAAATAGGAGAAAATTCGAGTCAGTTGATAAGAATCCTTGATGTAACACCCAAATGAAACATCAAGGCTAGGATCCAACACAATACTCTACAACCTAGAAGAGGGATGATGTAGTCTAGTTGAAAAATATTTGAAGGTAGATAAATGACAATTTACCAATTTCCACCATGAAAAACGAAAATGAACTTTAAGTTTTCAATGAATTGAAACTCCTAGATCTTTTGAGATTCATTGAACTTTTCAATGGCATGTTTAATCTCGATTATGTGCATCAAGTCTGCGATTGGGATGCCGAGGATCACAAAAAATGTGTGAATAACCAATACGAATCTACATGGTGCACTCAATGCTACTATCACCTAATCAATGTGCCGGTTAGCCACACACGCTCCATTGATCTACGATAAACATCGAGTCACCCTTCGCCACCAATTCCAGACCCAAATTAGTGTGCCGGTTAACCACACACGCTCCACAAATGTCTCGACAGTGGTACAAAGTGTCATTCCATGGATTAGCATACAATTTGACATTTTTGCCTAAAGTAACTAGAATTTTGGAATTTGTAAAAGCATGTAGTTAGTTTGCACTTCATTATACTTATAATGGAATGTTTCATCCTATCCTACCCATTCGGCTAACGACCCTCCACTCGTAAATATCATGGTGGGTAAGAGTGGATACCCATTTAATCGTCATTTTATAGGCAATTTTCTTAAACATCCCTTATAGACCAGCTTCGTGAATGAGACCTACTAACGGTGAGACTGACTGTTTTTCTCATATATATATATATATATATATATATATATATAATATTAGACTTTTAATGTTATATATAATATAGGGTATATTTTACACTTTTAGGATAGTAGGTGACTTAATTTAACAAATTACACTTTTAATTTGAAAGTAAACCAAAATTTATGGGTTTATTAAATCTCCTTTAATTATACACTTTAATTAATTAATAAAACCATAGCGGTGTAATTTGAACTTTACAAATCACTTGGGTTTTAGAATTTAAAATTTCGAATTAAATTTTAAAATCCAAAACTTGAGGGCAAGTTTTGAAACATTTTCAAACATAGGGTTTAGAATTTAAATATTTCAAAATTAACCTTTTATTCAAAATTTAAATTCCAAAACTTGAGGATAAGTTTTGAAAGTTTTCAAAACATTAGGGTTTAACTATTTAAATTTCAAAAACAAAATTTTTAAGTTCAAATTAAACTATAAAACCTAAAGGGGAAAATTGTAACTTTTTCACAAGATAATTCAAATCTAAACTACAAATAATCATTCTTTATCTCATAAAACAAACGATTATCTAAAATTTGACAATTATCTTCTATTTTTGCAAGGATAATCTCCAAATATTGATAAGAATCGTTCTTTATTAATAAAAATCGTTTTAGGTAATTATCCACAACCAAAATAGGTCAAAATCCTGAAATCACCACCATCTGACTCTTTGACTCGTCGAGTCAGGCTTGGACTCATCGAGTTCACTATGGACTC
Source organism: Lactuca saligna (assembly GCF_052625555.1). Lineage (NCBI taxonomy): Eukaryota > Viridiplantae > Streptophyta > Magnoliopsida > Asterales > Asteraceae > Lactuca > Lactuca saligna. The sequence goes on along the minus strand of NC_136417.1, from coordinate 186,091,134 downwards.
GGAGAGTCTCCCAGTTGACTCGGCAATTCAAGTCGAAAAAACTAAAAAATTTCGATTTTAAGCCAATTTTCGAACAAATAAGCATCAAATTCACTAACAAACAGCCCTAGGCTCTGATACCACTGATGGGTTTTGAGCAATACATCATTTGCAAACCCTAATAGCTTTTGGATCTAGTTTTTCTTATGAACATGCAGTTGAATATCCGAAGCTATAAACCCTAGATCAAGCATACAATTAATCATATTAACGTAAAATAGGGTTTAGATCTAACCATTGATTGTTATATATCAATAACAATCTAATCCTTGGCTTCAGAAAGCTTAGTGCCTCAAGTGTTGCACCTCTAATGAAGTTACAAACACCACTAAGCAGTTAGATGAAGGAGAGAAAGGCACCAAAAATGGCTGGAAACCCTAAAGAAACACTTAGCCACGTTTTTAGGCATATGGGTCCTTTATATACATGTAGGCTATTAGGGTTTTAAACTAGGAAACTCTAATCTAACTTCTTAGGCCTTAAGCAGTCCAATGGACCATTATAGAAAGCCCTTGGACGATTTCATTATAGAGCTCCATATAGAATTCTTCCATTACCATTTAATGGATCCTAAGCCCAACTTTGAAACTATCTTATAATTATAATATCAGTCGCCTTAATTTAATTAATCTCTTTTAGTCACAAAATTAATCCTTAATTTAATTCCTGACTAATATTAATTAAACAATATGATTTCTCCTTTAATATATTATTCTCATAATATATTAATAAATCAGAATTAAAGCTCTCTCTCCTTAATTCATCCTACATATTTCTATGGTGAAGGCAACCCAAAAGGACCATGCTCATGATCGGGTCAAGTACATACCAAAATAGTTATGGACTCAGACACTAATCCAACAGTCTCCCACTTGGTAAAGTCTAATAACTATTTTGCATAACGTCAGAACCTGATCAACAATCATAGCTTTCAGAAGCCACGGTCAACTTTGATCTTATCAGATACGCATGTCTTTTAGATAAGGGTTCATATATTCCTCCATTCTCAAGATATCGTATAGACACAAGACATGAATTTCAATCATTCTCTCTATATTGTTTCCCGAATTCTGATTTATGACGACCGACAACAGACTACAATTGAACACATCGACTTAGTCTCGGCTTGGCCAAGCACTTAGGGTGTCATCACCAAATCATCGAGGAGCCTACATATATCGCTTTTATCCTACTTTGGGTAAAAATAATGGATAAAGTTTGACTCAAATGCTCGCTTGCATTTACAGATCGAATCACACACAACAATAAGTTTTATAACACCTAGTTACTTGTGCGTTTTCTTATTATCAATGTGCAACCGACCAACTAATAACAACTCAGATGTCTCAGTTTCTAGAATATACAATATTATCATCTCATAATCACTAGTGATAAAATCCATCAAGTGATTCATGTTAGCGTGGGTTTAATCTAATACTCTAATCTTATCAAAGCACTCATGAACTCTGCAGCAATCTTGTGTTGTGTATAAACAATCTAGACAATCTACACATAGATTTATGAAAGTCTTCCTTCATACTTACTTGCAACGTATGACTGACTGTGTAGGTTCGAATAACCCAATTATTCTGGAAGTCAAAACATGCAAAATTAAATCACAATAATACTTAATTCTATATGGCCCCAAAACTTTTGAGTGTAAAGAAAACACTTTTATTTAAACACCATATTGATTAGTCATTGTTAATTGTTTAATGTTTCAGCTAATCAACTTATTACTTTAATACAACAATAGCTGTCCCATACTCCGAGCATGCATACTATGTTTACCTGTGGTCCATACTTTGTGAAATAGACTAATTAAAAAAATTTCAATGATGCTCATTTCACAATTCCTTATCCTTATCATTAGTGTAACAATACAAATTTCTTACCACTATTAAAATATGTTAGATTCTAACATTTTGTGCAATGATCCTTTTGTAATGTCATAGCACAAAAGTCACCAAGACTTGGCAAATGAAATTACACGGTTCTCTATCAGAAATTGTTACAAAACAATTCTATAGATATGATGTCTCTCACTCAAAGTACATTCTTTTGAACATCCTTTTTGAATAAAATTTTCTAATATAGACATAAATTCTTAATTTCCAACTCCAAATATGGAAACATTTCCATATTTTCCATATGACAACTCATTATTAATAGAATCTTATCTATTCATAATAATATCGATATGGTCCATCCAACAGTATACTTTCAACTACTCACAAACAACAAATCCTTGGCGAACCTTAGATTGTCCTTTGATAGTTGTTTAATTATTTTAGTCAAAAACCGTTTTATTCCCTTTTTCCCACTTAATGCGCTAAGCATTTGGAAAATTGTAGAACAATCCAACATTATAGTATATGCAATTGATCCTATACCCGAAGTGTGTAGGAAATGATTCATAATGTCTTACATAAAAGTGTGATACTTTACCAGCCTTTTGCTACAATATTTCTAATTGCCATGTTCTCACAGTTTTGATTATGAAAAGGGATGCCGTAATCATAACCAAATTTTGAGAATGAAATTATCCTTTCTATATATAGAACTTCCTCATGTTGAACCATTCCAACACAACATTCATATATATTTGCCTAAATTTGATTAAAATTCCACATTCTAAGACTTTAGATTTGAAATGAAGTATAATGTTCTCTCCCTTAATTATAGCAAAACAACTTTCCAACCGTTGCGACTTTGCAAAGTATAACTCTTGTTTTATATAATTAATATTGCTAACTTGCAATACCTACCATAATAATCATGCTCGCACTAACATGATGATTATTTCCTTATTGGAGTAACACTTATGCTCCCACTAGCTTTGACATGTATTCAGAAAATAATGGAACTTCCAGAAGACAATGCTTATTCAATTCCTTAAGTCCATAGTTTTAATACTTGATGCTTTGTTAAGCCTTTATCTAAGCTTCTTAACTTCATACACCCTTGCCTTAGAAATCTTAGATGTGTGTCTAAACAAATTCAGAACTTATGTTACTAAGTCCCAAATGTTCAGACTAATTGCTGAATCTCACAATTCGAACTATGAAGAGGGATGACATAATCATAATCGAATTTGAGAATACAATTTACACAATTGCTATCTCCTTAAAATCTATCTTAGTGAAAGCATTTCCTCACAGTCATTTTCATGAAGGAGGGAAACCTTATGACACTTAAATTTTAAAGTGTATGTGTTCCTATCCATGTGAATTTTTCATAACAACAATCATAAGACAATGTTTGTGACAAATCCAACTCATATGGGTTGAACGTGTTCAATCTTGATTTCTTGCCTTGTGGCAGCATGAATGCCCGCCATTGCTTCCAGGTTGTTAAGAAGTTCACCCTTACCTTATCAATGCACTTTCAATTGATTAGGGTGCCTTGCCTTTATGCACTCCACTTGAGAACTCATAAAACTCATATTTCATAGTTGACTTAATTTGGAATGGCATAGAAACAAAATCATGTCAGCATGATAGGGCGCCAACCTCAAGTCGTGTGCTAGTGATTAACTATCAGTTTATTCTTGATTTGTTCCTGAACCTTTTCAAGATATCTAAGACTCCTACTGACTCCTTTACATATAAGGTTCTCTTGTCAAGAAACATTTATTAACAAAAAAAATATTCAAGAGTTAGTGTAGCTTCTTATCAAGTTTAACACTTCACTCAATTGGTCCTAGTTGGTCTCTGTATTATCCAAGAGATCACAACTTACCAATTTCAAATGTACAAGAATAAGACACTTTCTTATTCTACATTTGATAAGTGTTACAAAGCTACTAAAGACGTGTCACTGAATTCGCAATCTTGGAGTATGACTCTAAGACTCCATATTGGAATGAAGTATGATTGACTTCTTGATTTAACCGTTGCTACAATTATCGATTCCTCTTCTTAGACATGCAATTGCACTAAGAATCACTTAGAGGATCAATTAAGACATGGTTCTTAATCATTAAGACCTATCATAAAACACAATGAAACTTACTCTCCCTTCTTCTTAAAATAGAGAAACTTTTATCTTTCTGCCTACTAGATTCTTCTTATTCATTCTGCTATTGATTGAAATTCTTTAAATCAAATTAGAATTACACTCAATCTTTTAAGTATAACCATATTTACTAAACTTTAGTAAATCATGACGAATATCTTTGTCACCCTTATGGTAGACTTTATCAATGTACGACCTGGTGTACTCAATCTCGTAGTCCTTCAATTGACACTTTGTCAAAGAATTAGTCTAACTTTCCCAAATGTGAAAGTTTTTCATTCATCATACAACACATGTTGCATGATTCCAAGTTTCTATCCACTTCAAACTTGGGCGATGAGAAACTCTCCCTATTTGGTAAACTCTCGACACTTCCACAAATAACCTAATTAAGAATCAAATCCATCATTGCTAATAATAGAAACATTCAAACATCAATTTTTCATACATGCCATCGCAATGATAAATAAATAAGACAATATCAAAAATTATTTTATTGCGGAAAAATTGTCCTTACAATGCAATTCAACTGAAAACTATGCTATTACATATTTCTTAGAAATCTATCCTAACTCTAAAGTAGCAGCTCAAAAATCCAATCTTTGAATCCATGCGATCGAAATCTATTTCTTTGTGAACAGATTTAGCACACTTCCTCCTTAAGCTTCCTTTTTTTTCTTCGATCCTGCAAAATATCAAAATGTAATCTTATCACATCATGTATTAAGAATCAGAAATATGAACTTATAGAGTTAGTTAATGGATTTTACCTGAAGTAGAGCCATACATCTTGACTCTCCCATCTCTTGGATCTCTCAAGTAGATAGGGCAACTTCGTCTCCAACGCCCCTTCACTTAGCAGTAAAAGCAAATGGACTCCCAATGTAGCTAGTGTCCAATGAAGTTTGGGAGTTTGATTGACCAATCTAGTTTGCTTGACCAGCGGGCCAAATCATCGTTGATTCAGCAGCAATAAGCAAATAGGTCAAATCAATGAGGGTCACATCATGAACCATCAAATAGTAATCTCTTAGGAACTCACTATACGAATTAGGAAGTGACTGAAGAAGCCAGTCAACAGCCAACATCTCTAAGATATCAACACTCAACATCCTTAACCTATCAATGCGTGACTTCATCTCTAAGACATGTGCATACACAGGTTTCCCATTTTCGTGTTTACTTGCCAATAGAGATTGAGTGAGCATGAACTTTTCAAGCCCTAAAACTTATGGGCTAGGGAGAAAAATTGTAGGAGGTGGAGGAAGCGAAAAAACAAGTTTTAAAAATATCAGCATAAAGCTGGTGAGTTCATAAGCAGTTTGTTTTAGTAAAAGAACAAGTTTCCCTTGGTTTTCTGAAAAAGTTGTTATCCAAGAAAATCCCATATTTTCTTATAAGAAGAGTTGAGTTATTCGTTTGTTACACAATCTGGTTAAGAACAGTTTCGTGATCCTAGGAAAAACCCTTATTTTCCTTAAAAGTTTGTGGTTTGTTATCGATTCGAAACGAAGTATACAAGTATCTACCCTACTTGTAACATTTAAGTGAATTATTCTGAAAGCCTGATTATCTTTGAAAGTACATTAGTTTCAATACATAAACTCTAGAAGAGAGAAAAAACATCTGTGAATAAAATTTGTTAATTTAATATGTATTGTGAGTCGTATAACCATACTAATTTGACCCGTGACCTCCTTGACGTTCTCCAGGCGTCACTAGAATCCAAAATTTGTAACCCCAGGTGTGTCGGCATAACTGTAGCTAGCAGTTAAGGTGTGGGATTGTCAGTCCCGAATATATCTATCCACAAATTTTACGTTCTTCCCCTTGGAGACTCTGGTTATACTTCCGGAGAGGATTTACTGATACTCCGTAGGGAGTAATGAAGAGGAATCTCACAAGCTAGTATTACCAATTCAAGGAAAAATAGATCGTTCTCGAGTTTCGAAATAGTTTGGTGAAATATAAATAATCAAATACGAGATAATTATTCAACGAGATACTGTAGATTAAACATGGATAAACTAACTCAGACACGGTTTTTCAATCCACAAAGAGGTAATGTCGATCCCAAGTTATTCCCTTAATAATTTAAATGATTAGATGAGTTAAAAATCGGATGATTTGATGAGTTCCCATATTGTTTGAAAGCTATGTAATTACATTCTAAAAACCTCCCTTATGCTCCGCATACTACAAAAGGGATTTAGTATTTAAAGTTTGTTAGGAAATCATATAATTACATCAGTTTTAAGTTTCAAAAACCTTTATGATTTGCTTGTATTCTCCCTGAAAACACTGGAAAACACAGGAAACAGGTGTAGGGGTATGAACTCACCGGACGATAAATGTGTCGGTTGGATGCTAAGTGTCAGTTCGGGGCTTGAGTACACGCGATGTTCCTATGTAATATGAAGGGATATATAATTGTATCTAATTAGATTATGAACTACTAATTGGATAAGAATATACACTCCGAGGCATGAAAACACTTCATTTCAAATGTTAGGAGTGATTCGGGTAGCATCTAAGGAGGTGTAAGGCCTAGATATGGAGTTTTCTCTTCAAGAGTAAACTCCTAAAGGAGATTATGGCCCATAGACCATATCCCCACGAGTTTACTGCCGTAAACTCATGGGTGGTGGGTTCTTGGTTGCTTAATGGTCTTACAAAACTCGTGGGATGAGGCTAGGTTCAGTTATAAGGAAAGGTAAGTGAATTGACCAACACATGGACCATTTTAAGGAGTTTACAGCCGTAAAGTCTCATGTACCCTTTTCTTATGTGTTTTGGTGATCCTAGGTTATCCATATGTGGTTCTAGTCCAAAGTACAAGCCATGGAAGGAAGTTAGGGCACCATTTGAGCACTATAAAGGAGTTTACTTCCCACGAACCATTCCATGGGGTGTTTATGGTCGTAATCTCCTAAGGGGATGGTTTATTTCATGTTTAAGGTCCCTAACACAATGGTGGTTGATTCTAGACATTGTTCCAATGCTTATGAGGTGTTTAAGGGGGATCTTAACACCTTAAAAGGTGTTTACGGTCCTTGAATGGGTGTTTATGGTAAAAACATGTTCTAGGGCCGTAAACTCATGTTTACTCTCCAAATGTTAAGATTTTGGTGTTCTAAGTCCATTCATGTAATCCCCTAAGTCATATCTAAGCTCCAGAAGTGGGTTGGAAGGGTTTTGGGGCTCCAAAACCCCATTTAAGGGTGTTTACGATTTGGGGTAGTTCCTGGGCCATAAACACATGTTCTTGGTCCTTTTGAATGATTTAAACACGAATTTGAAAGCTAAACATGTTAAATTATAACCTAGGATTGATCACTTACCAAATTGGAGCTTGAAAGGGGTGGTTTTGGATCAAAACTTGGATTTTTAGAGAGAGAGAGTAGTGAGAGAGAGTGAAAAAGCTTCTAATGGAGTCTACTCAACTTTATATATGGTTTAAGTTTGAGACCCAATGGAAATCTACCCGATACTGACGTTAAACGAGGCTTTTGGTCGTACCCGATTTAGTTGTTGTAACCCGACGTGGTCGAAACTAAAAATTTTCCAAATAAAATTTTGGGGCGTTTTCACTTGTTTCAAACGGATTGGGACACTCACGAGGTCAAAATAAAAGTATTAATTTAAATGACCTAATTCAAAATGTTAATGAAATAATTTATGGGTTGTCACATTATCCCCATGTTAGAGGGAATTTCGTCCGGAAATTTAGAATTGAAATACAAATCATGAAATTTGAAAGAGATGCGGATATTTCTGTTTCATCGAGTCTTCGCGCTCCCATGTGAACTCGGGTCCCCGCTTGGCATTCCAGCGTACTTTCACTATCGGAATATGGTTTTGTTTCGTATGTTTGATCTCTCGATCCATGATTTCAATGGTTTCTTCCACAAAGTTCAAGTTTTCGTTGATCTCGATCTCCTCAAGAGGGATTACAAATGTTTTGTCGGATAGACACTTTTTAAGGTTAGAGACGTGGAAGAAAGGATGGATGTTGTTATGTTCTTGAGGTAGTCGGAGTTTATAGGCTACAGGACCGATCCTAGCGAGGATCTCGAAAGGTCTTATGTACCTCGGGTTAAGTTTTCCGCACTTTCCAAAGCGTATCATGCCTTTCCAGTGCGAGACCTTTAACAAGACATGATCTCCAACCTGCAATTCCAAGGGTTTCTATCGTTTATTGGCGTAACTCTTCTGTCGGTCTCGTGAAGCTTTAGTCATTCTCAGATCTGGATGATTTTCTCAGTGGTTTCGCGGATGATTTCAGGGCCAATGAGAGCACTGTCGGGGACTCTACTCTTGGCTAGCTTTGTGTCCCCTACCTCGGCCCAGCACAGAGGGGATCTGCACTTGCGACCGTAGAGGGTTTCGAACGGGGCAACCTTAATTCTAGTGTGGTAGTTGTTGTTATACGAGAATTCGATCAAGGGTAAATGGGTGTCCCACGACATTCCAAAATCAATGACACATGCTCTCAGCATGTCTTCTAGGGCCTGCATAGTTCTTTCACTCTGTCCATCTGTCTGAGGATGGTAAGATGTACTCATATCCAGCTTGGTTCCAAGATCTTTTTGAAGGGATTGCCAAAATCTTGAGGTAAACCTTCTATTTCGATCGAAGATAATGGACACAGGCACACCGTGCAGTCGGACTATTTCTTGGATGTAGATTCACGTGAGTCTTTCCATCTTGAATGATTCTTTAATCGGAGGGAAGTGAGAGGATTTTGTCAAACGATCAACAATCACCCAAATGGTATCATACCCACATGGAGATCTGGGTAACTTGGTGTTGAAATCCATGGTAATCATCTCCCATTTCCACTTAGGTATCTCGAGCTGCTGGAGCAGACCCGAGGGCTTCTGATACTTGACTTTTACTTTGGTGCAAGTCAAACACTTGCCCATGAAGGTAGCTATTTTGGCTTTCATGTTTGGCCACCAGTATTGTTTCTTGAGATACAGGTACATCTTGTACGAACCTGGGTGAATGGAGTATCTGGTCTTGTGAGCTTCGTTCATAACAACTTCTCTGAAACCTCCGAACTTCGGAGTCCAGATTCGATCCATGAAACAGTTGACTCCGTTACCTCTGATCTCAAGTTTCTTATCCATTCCAGTCAAGGCTTCATTCAACATGTTCTCTAGTTTTAGGGCTTTTAACCGTGTTTCTCTGATCTATACAGATAGGTGGGAATGAATGGTCATCGTTAATGTCTTCACCTTGCATCTTGAACACTCCTTTCGACTCAGGGCATCTGCTACCACATTGGCCTTGCCGGGATGGTAGCAGATTTCGCACTCGTGGTCACTGAGTAGCTCTACCCATCGTCGTTGCCTCATGTTTAAGTCTTTCTGATTGAAGATATGTTACATGATTTTATGGATAGTGAAGATCGTGCACCTAGTTTCGTAGAGGTAATGTCTCCAAATATTCAGTGCGAAGACCACTGATCCTAACTCCAAGTCGTGAGTTGTATAGTTAACTTCGTGTGCCTTCAGCTGTCTTGAGGCATAAGCAATAACTTTTCCTCTCTGCATAAGCACACAACCTAAGCCCTTATTGGACGTATCGCAATAGACAACGAAATCCTCTGTTCCTTCGGGCAGGGACAGAATAGGTGCGCTGCACAGGGCTCGCTTCAACGTTTGGAATGCGGTGTCTTGTTCTCAATCCAAAAAAAGGGTACACCTTTCTGTGTCAGAGTATTTAGGGGTTTGGCAAATTTGGAAAAATTCTGGATGAACCTGTGATAGTAGCCAGCGAGACCCAAGAATTGACAGATTTTTGTGGGTGTCTTCGGTGCCGACCAATTCTCTATCGCCTTGATTTTTGACGAGTCTATGTGTATACCCTCCTTTCTTACCACGTGACCAAGTAAAGCTACCTTTCGAATCTAGAATTCGCATTTGGAGAATTCCGCGTACAGCTTCTCTGTTCTAAGAGTTTCCAACACTAACCTCAAGTGTTGTTTGTGATCTTCTTCGCTTCAGGAATATACAAGTATATTGTCAATGAACACGATGACGAACTTGTCCAAAAAGGGACGACACACCCGGTTCATCAGGTCCATGAACACAGCCGGTGCATTGGTTAGACCGAAGGGCATTACTACAAACTCGTAGTGTCTATATCACGTCCTGAATGTTGTATTGGAAACATCATTCTTTTGAACTCGAAGCTGATGGTACCCTGATCTAAGGTCTATCTTCGAGAAGTAACTGGCTCCCTAAAGTTGATCGAAAAGGTCATCTATTCAAGGAACAGGATAACGGTTTTTGACTGTCAACTTGTTCAACTCGCGGTAGTCTATACACATCCGAAAGGATCTATCTTTCTTCATCACAAATAAAATCGGGGCTCCCCAGGGTGAGGAACTCGGTCTGATGAACCCTTTGTCGAGCAGATCATTAAGCTGACTGGATAACCCCTACATTTCTGCTGGAGCTAAGCGATACGAAGACTTGGCTACAGGATTGGCTCCAGGAATTAAATCGATGCGAAACTTCGCTTGGCATTCGGGAGGAATTCCCAGGAGTTCTTCGGGAAAGACATCAGCAAAGTTGCAAACTTTGGGGATGCTCTCGAGGTCTTTAACTTCCTGTTTCTCGTTGATTACATGAGCTAGGAATGCGTAACACTCCTTTCGCAGAAGCTTTTGAGCTTTGATGCAAGATATGATGCGAAGATTGGAACTGAGTTTATCGTCGTAGATCATGAGAGTCTGGTTAGAGGGGAGATTAAGACGGATGGCTTTTTCATAACAAAGGATATCAACATGATTGGGACTCAACCAATCCATGCCAATGATAACATCAAAGCTCTTTATGGAAACTAGCATTAGGTCAATGGGAAAAGAGTGATCGTTCAGGGTAAGGGTACATCCTATGAATATATCGTTGGCGTTTTCTTTCTCTCCGTTAGCCATGTCTACGGTAAACGTTTCAATTAAAGGTTGGGGGTTAGGTTTAAGAATACATTTGAATACATGGCTAACAAAACTTCTTTCAGCACCAGAATCGAAAAGGATACTAGCATAAGAGTTGTCGAGAAGGAACATACCCGAGACAACGGTGGGATCGACGACTGCCTCTTCTCGTCCCATAGCTAGGATTCTCCCGTTGTTGCTAGCTATCGCTGCCTTGGGGCAGTTTCTCTTGAAATGCCCAACCTCACCGCAACCATAGCAGGCTCGACCAACACCCATTCCGGAAGCTTGACTGGTTGACTGAGCTGGGTTCCTACAGTTTCGAGCAATGTGGCCTTTCTTAGCACAGTTGTTGCAGAGCTTTTAACGACAAGGCACGGGAATACGATGGTGATAACTGCATTTGCCGCACCAGGGGAGGGTACCAGTGTATCCACTAGAAGGAGTTTGAGTTGTAGGAGCTGCGGCCGGGGTTGTAGTAGCGTGAACTGCTACTGTTTGCTGTTTCTTTGAGGATCCCTGCGAATCCTGACCCTTCCGTTTGTTCCAGAATTTCTTTTTATTTTCACCACTCCCTTTAGCCGGTTCGGGAGCGGTGGTCACCTCTTCGGGATCATCACTATGATCAATCAGAGTTTGCGGCGATATCAGAACCCTTCATCTTCAAGTTCCAAAGTTCGTGTTACAGCTTCTGCATTTCTCCTCGAGGGCAGTTCTCCGCAAGCAGAAGCTCCTTGATGATCTCCCAACCCATAGCATTGGCTACATGTAGGGTTAAGGATTTGACTCGACCATTCCACCAAGTCACGGCTTTATCGGTGAACGTACAGGCAGAAAAACTTCACCTTGTCGGATTCTGAATAGGCACAGATTTCGAAGATAGATTCGATTTTCTCGAACCATCGAGTTAGGGTAATGACACCTCCAGTGCCATTGAAGGGCGTGGGTTTCGCATTCATAAATTCTTTGTAGGAACACCTCCAGTGTCCCTGACTACCTTCCTGGTTTTGAGGCTGAGTACCACCTCCTGGCCCGCCTGAACCACCAGGGTTCATTTGTGATATGGTAGCAGCCACAGCAGCATTAACAACTGCTTGAAACATGGCGGGATCAAATGGAGGGGGAGGTGGTGGTGGAGGAGGATTGTTGCTCTTTGAGCTGGGTCTTTTCTTTGAAGGCATCTTGATCTATAATAGCCAGGAAAGAGAGGATCAGAAGTCCTCGGAATTGAATCAAGAGATATGGAACAAGAGATATCTCATTACGACATGTATAATGATCTACTAAGTGATAAAATAGGAAGGAGTTATCAAAACAAGAAAGAGTTATCAAAGCAGATAAACTATCGCTAAGGAAGGAAGAAGTAGCAACACTCGGAATGAATTTCTACAACGTACTTGGCTCTGTCTAAAACACTCCTATAGTATTTTATGTTTCGCTGTGACGATAACTCGTTGTTTGGATATTAGGTAAGTTTTAGGCATGATGCACACCACAGTCACTCCCAAGCACATGTTGGCCGTGTCTTGAATGAATATAGTTGATCAGGCTATATTGACCCTAGACACAACTACATAACTACCTAGGTTTAACCGCAGTGCACAACACCCAATTACTTATGTTTTGTTCTACTCGAAGTTACACTTTCTGACATTTAGGTATTCTTGTATACTTTTGAAAAATACTTATATGTTAAAGTATACTTTTAGTTCAGAGCACTTCGGCCCCTTAGTGTTTATAGTCTTATACCATGTAAGGTTTGGTATACTTAGTTCACTATAAACAAGGGCTCTGATAGCAATCTGTCACACCCCGAAACCGATGGCGGAAACGTTCCGGGGCAGAGGACGTCATGTAAAGTATCACAACCAATGTACATAGTATGCACAGTAAACACAACCATTACATTAAATAGAAGTACTTACATTTTTTTGAAAGTAAAGTTATACATGATTATAGATAGATACATCCAAAATGAACAAAATTAAAGACGAGAATGCTAAAATGCTCCATCTTCTTCAAAAGATCGCGGGGTACCCGTCTAATGTTGACCTGAGAATACAAGCAGTTTTAAAAATATCAGCATAAACCTAGTGAGTTCATAAGCAGTTTTTTTAAGTCGGAGAACAAGTTTCCTTTGGTTTTCTGAAAAAGTTGTTATCCAAGAAAATCCCATATTTTCTTATAAGAAGAGTTGAGTTATTCGTTTGTTACACAATCTGGTTAAGAACAGTTTCGTGATCCCAGGAAAAACCCTTGTTTTCCTTAAAAGTTTGTGGTTTGTTATCGATTCAAAACAAAGTATACAAGTATCTACCCTACTTGTAACGTTTAAGTGAATTATTCTGAAAGCCTGATTATCTTTGAATGTACATTAGTTTCAATACATAAACTATAGAAGAGAGAAAAAACATCCATGAATAAAATTTGTTAATTTAATACATATTGTGAGTCGTACAACCATACTAACTTGACACGTGACCTCCTTAACGTTCTTCAGGTGTCGCTAGAATCCAAAATTTGTCACCCCAGGCATGCCCGCCTAACTGTAGCTAGCAGTTAAGGTGTGGGATTGCGAGTCCCGAATAGATCTAACCACAAATTTCACGTGCTCCCCCCTGGAGAGTCTGGTTATACTTCCGGAGAGGATTTACTGATACCCCATAGGGAATAATGAAGACGAATCTCACAAGCTAGTATTACCAATTCACGGAAAACTAGATCTTTGTCGAGTTTCGAAATAGTTTGGTAAATATAAATAATCAAACACGAGATAATTATTCAACGAGATACTGTAGATTAAACATGGATAAACTAAATCAGACATAGTTTTTCAATCCATAAAACAAGTAATGTCGATCCCAAATTATTCCCTTAATAATTTAAATGATTAGATGAGTTATAAATCGGATGATTTGATGAGTTCCCATATTGTTTGAAAGCTATATAATTACATTCTAAAAACCTCCCTTATGCTCCGCATATTACAAAAGGGATTTAGTATTTAAAGTTTGTTAGGAAATCATATAATTACATCAGTTTTAAGTTTCAAAAATCTTTATGATTTTCTTGTATTCCCCCCCCCCCCCCTGAAAACATTGGAAAACACAGGAAAAAGGTGTAGGGGTATGAACTCACCGGACGAGAAATGTGTCGGTTGGATGCTAAGTGTCAGTTCGGGGCTTGAGTACACACGATGTCCCTTTGTAATATGAAGAGATGCATAATTGTATCTAGTTAGACTATGAACTACTAATTGGATAAGAATATACACTCCGAGGCACGAAAACACTTCATTTCAAATGTTAGGAGTGATCTGGGTAGCATCTAAGGAGGTGTAAGGCCTAGATATGGAGTTTGCTCTTCAAGAGTAAACTCGTAAAGGAGATTACGACCCATAGACCAGATCCTCATGAGTTTATGGCCATAAACTCATGGGTGGTGGGTTCTTGGTTGCTTAATGGTCTTACAACACTTATGGGATGAGGCTAGGTTCAGTTCTAAGGCAAGGGAAGTGAATTGACCAACACACAGACCATTTTAAGGATTTTACCGCTGTAAACTAGGAGTTTACGGTCGTAAACTCTCATGTACCCTTTTCTTATGTGTTTTGGTGATCCTAGGTTAATGATAAGTGGTTCTAGTCCAAAGTACAAGACATGGAAGGAAGTTAAAGCACCATTTGACAACTATAAAGGAGTTTACGGTCGTAATCTCCTAAGCGGGTGGTTTCTTTCATGTTTAAGGTCCCTAACACAATGGTGGTTGATTCTAGACATTGTTCCAAGCCTTAGGAGGTGTTTAAGGGGCATCTTAACACCTTAAAAGGTGTTTACGGTCCTTGAATGGGTGTTTACGGTCCAATCATGTTCTTGGGCCGTAAACTCATGTTTACTCTCAAAATGTTAAGATTTTGGTGTTCTAAGTCCATTCATGTAAGCCCCTAAGTCATATCTAAGCTCCAGAAGTGGTTTGGAAGGGTTTTAGGGCTCCAAAACCCCATTTAAGGGTGTTTACAGTTTGGGATAGTTCTTGGGCCATAAACACTTGTTCTTGGTCCTTTTGAATGATTTAAACACGAATTTGAAAGCTAAACATGTTAAATTATAAGCTAGGATTGATTACTTACCAAATTGGAGCTTGAAAGAGGTGGTTTTGGATCAAAACTTGGATTTGTAAAGAGAGAGAGAGAGAGAGAGAGTAGTGAGAGAGAGTAGTGAGAGAGAGTGAAAAAGCTTCTAATGAAGTCTACTCAACTTTATATATGGTTTAATTTTGAGACCCGATGGAAATCTACCCGATACTAACGTTAAACGAGGCTTTTGGTCGTACTCGATTTAGTTGTTGTAACCCGACGTGGTCGAAACTAAAAATTTTCCAAATAAAAATTTAGGTCATTTTCACTTGTTTCAAATGGATTTGGACACTCACGAGGTCAAAATTAAAGTCTTAATTTAAATGACCTAATTGAAAATGTTAACGGAATAATTTACGGGTTGTCACAGTTTGACATCTACAAAACGGGAGAAAATTCAAGTCAGTTGATAAGAATCCTTGTTGTAACACCCAAATGAAACATCAAGGCTAGGATCCAACGCAATACTCTACAACCTAGAAGAGGGATGCCGTAATCTAGTTGCAAAATATTTGAAGGTAGGTAAATGATGATTTACCAATTCCACCATGAAAAACGAAAATGAACTTTAAGTTTCCAATGAATTAAAACTCCTAGATCTTTCGAGATTCATTGAATTTTTCAATGGCATGTTTAATCTCGATTATGTCCTTCAACTTAGTGACTGGGATACCGAGGATCACAAACAAGGTGTGAATAACCATCCGAATATACGTGGTGCACTCAATGCTACTATCACCTAATCAATGTGTCGGTTAGCTAGACATGCTCCATTGATCTACGATAAACATTGAGTCACCCTTTGCCACCAATGCCAAACCCAAATTAGTGTGCTGGTTAACCACACACGCTCCACTAACGTCTTGGCAAGGGTACAAAGTGTCATTCCATGGATTAGCATAAAATTTCACATTTTTGCCTAAATTAACTAGAATTTTGGAATTTGTAAAAGCATGTAGTTACTTTGTACCTCGTTATACTTATAACGGAATGCTTCATCCTATCCTACCCATTCGGCTAATGACCTTCCACTACTCAAAAGTGCGGTGGATAAGAGTGTATACCCATTTAAATGTCATTTTATAGGCAATTTCTTTAAACGCCCCTCATAGACCAGCTTCGTGAATGAAGCCTAGTAACGGTAAGACCGATTGTTTTTCTCATATATATATATATATATATATATATATATATATATATATATATATATATATATAATATTAGACTTTTAATGTTATATATAATATAGGCTGTGTTTTACACTTTTAAGATACTAGGTAGTTTAAATTAACTAATTACACTTTTAATTTGAAAGTAAACCAAAATTTATAGGTTTATTAAATCTCCTTTAATTATACACTTTAATTAATTAATAAAACCATAAGGGTGTAATTTGAATTTTTCAAATCACTTGGGTTTTAGAATTTAAAATTTCAAATTAAAACTTTTAATTAAATTTTAAAATCCAAAACTTGAGGGCAAGTTTTGAAACTTTTTCAAACATAGGGTTTAGAATTTAAATATTTCAAAATTAACCTTTTAATCAAAATTTAAATTTCAAAACTTGAGGAAAAGTTTTGAAAATTTTCAAAACATTAGGGTTTAGCTATTTAAATTTCAAAACCAAAACTCTTGAGTTTAAATTTAAACTATAAAACCTAAAGGGGAAAATTGAAAGTTTTTCATAGGATAATGAAAATCTAAATTACAAATAATCAATCTTTATCTAATAAAATAAAAGATTATCTAAATTTTGATAGTTATCTTATATTTTTAAAAATATAATCTCCAAATAATTATAAAACTCGTTCTTTATTAATAAAGATCGTTTTAGGTAATTATCCATAGCCAAAACATGTCAAAATCCCGAAATCAGCACCATCTGACTCTCTGACACATCAAGTCAGGCTTGGACTCGTCGAGTTCACTATGGACTCGGCGAGTCACCAAGTTGACTCGGCGATTCAAGTCGAAAAAACTTAAAATTTTCGATTTTTAAGCCAATTTTCAATCAAATAAACATCAAATTCACTAACAAACATCCCTAGGCTCTGATACCACTGATGGGTTTTGAGCAATACATCATTTGCAAACCCTAATAGCTTTTGGATCTAGTTTGTCTATTGAACATGCAGTTGAATATCCAAAGCTATAAACCCTAGATCTAGCATACAATTAATCATATTAACATAAAATAGGGTTTATATCTAACCTTTGATTGTTATATAGCAATAACAATCTAATCCTTGGCTTCAGAAAGCTTGGTGCTTCAAGTGTTGCACCTCTAATGGAGTCACAAACACCACTAAGCAATTATATGAAGGAGAGGAAGGCACCAAAAACGGCTGGAAACCCTAAAGAAACACTTAGCCACGTTTTTGGGCCATATGGGTCCTTTATATACATGTAGGCTATTAGGGTTTTCAACTAGGAAACCGTAATCTGACTGCTTAGGCCTTATGCAATCCAATGGACCATTAAAGAAAGCCCTTGAACGATTTCATTAGGAACCTCCATATAGAATTCGTCCATTGCCATTTAATGGATCGTATGCCCAACTTTGTAACTATCTTATAATTACAATATCAGTCCCGTTAATTTAATTAATCTCTTTTAGTCGCAAAATTAATCCTTAATTAATTCTTGACTAATATTAATTAAACAATATGATTTCTCCATTAATATATTATTCTCATAATATATTAATAAATCATAATTAAACCTCTCTCTCCTTAATTCATCCTACATATTGCTATGGTGAAGGCAACCCAAAAGGACCATGCTTATGATCGGGTGAAGTACATACCAAAATAGTTATGGACTTAGATACTAATCCAACACATCCTTAGCCGATTTCCGAAATTACCAGCCTCGCACCCGGTCCAACCACCAGGTTCCCAAGAGGTTACACAGCAAGGACCACCCAGCCATAGCCTTTTTGTGTCCTGTACCACTTATCCATAAGATTCGGCAACTCAAGGTTCAAACCCTTGCCTCAACAATCTCTACGAATTCCACTTTGAATTCCCTTAAACATTCGGTCTCACCCACAAATAACCGAATGAATAATCATTACCATCCCTGATTCCGCATAAGTTGTGGCCTCTTCATGACTTTGAGAACTGGTCTACCCTGGTCTAAGTCATCTGACCAAATCCGTGAATGCTACAGCCGCACCCGTAGACTTACACCACTCCCAACTGAACTCAACTATTGACTGGACCCTACCTGGCTCCCTACTCCAAAACCTGCTATATGACATTAAAAGACACGATCCAATAGTTAGGGAGTTTCCCGAACTCCCATCTCATGCTATCATATATTTAGTCGGTCCCTAAAACCGCCTTTCTTTCCCTAATGGGGATGTGAAATGCATTCTCATCTCACACTCGCTTCCATCCTGGCTATCTGAATAATTCTCCCCAATTTAGATTTAACTAGATCCGCTAAAAGCACACGAGACGTGAAGGATTTCCCAAAACCTCTTGCGTTCATTTGACAGTCTGTCGATGGCCGACGACTAACAGAGCTAGGGCTCCATGAATAACCCTTCCAGACAATATGACTCCTAAAAACCAGCTGGCACTTCTCAAATCCCAACAATGCCAGTAACTCTAGCTACTCGACCTGACACCACTCTTGCGGCACTCAACATGTGGTCATCTACAATCTCCACCTCGAGTGGGAAACTAAGGTTCCCGATGCATCCTGGTACTTCTTGCCAAGCGCAAGAGACACGAACAATCGGTTAGCACCCGAATAAAAGAAAACATGCACCGACATACCATCGACCAAAAAGGTCCTTATACTAGCATAACGTACACATCATACATATGAATAATAAAGAGTATGGGATAATAGACACGTACCTGCCACAACGTTTGGCGTTGCCCAAGCCTCCTCAATAATCAACTCAAATGCACGGCTCTTCACCGCTGGAGTATTTGGCTTTGCAGGGCGGCCATCGGTAATCCATACAGTGGCAGGTACAGGCTCCGCCACTGCACCACTCTGTAACATACACGTTCTGAAATTGTGTATTGTTATTATTAACAGTGAATAAAATTGAGTGTTGAGTTCTAACAGCTAGTTTTTACTAGAAATGAAGTAAAACTATGTTTAGAATCACTCATAAAATATTGGAAGTCTTATGAGATTCCAATTAATAGCCAAATAGTGAAATTTAGTGAAAATATAAAATTTGAAATAAGTAAAATTTTATTATTTGATGTTGTAATTCATCTCGTTAGAAACTTGTAGGCGAAAACTCGTCGAAATCCGAGTTATAACAAAGAAGTTATGACCAACCGAAGATCCGCGACAAAACCAGCACGGCGCCGAATAATGTAAAAAGGTGAGTTTTTGATAAACTACTTTTTAGCCTTAGAAATCTAAATGAAAGTCATAGTATTCATTAAACCGAGAAATTCGATAAAAAGAACACCAAAATCTGACTTCGTATGAGGAAGTTATGATTTTTCGAAGTTTAAACTTAGCAGTAGACAGCTAAAAACTCAAATTTTAGATCGAGTGATATTTGACCGATACATCCTAAACGAGAATCGAAGGTCTCATCATATGTAGTACAACGGTAAAAAGTCTGACGAAAACGGATATCGGATGAAGAAGTTATGAATTTTTAACGGATTTTCCTGTCCCGGTCTCTTAAAAATAATAATATTAAAATTCAAATCAAAATTAGCCGACGAAGTCTAAACGAAAGTTGTAGAGCATAATTTTAGCTACGCGTTCATATAAAGAACGTCAAAAACAGAGCTTGTATGCGAATGTTATGGATTTTAAAAGTTCGGGGCACATTTTCCGAAAAATCTCGCATGAATAGTACCGGCCAGGTCACCTCGCACGAAGCAGGTGCGTCACCGGAGACGTGGCCAAATCCGAAGTCAGCAAGTGTCACAAGAAGATTTGCCGAGGCCGAGGTCCAGCGGGAAAGGGACACGTCTTGCATCGATGGCCAGTCCGACACGAGACACGTCTCGCCTACCCGCTTTGCACCCGGTACCACGTCCGAGCCTCATAGTGGCCTCGTGGCCTTCGCTCCTCCTGCTAGATGTAAGAAGCTCGCAGGTGCACGTCTTCTCCCCTCCTCTCGCTTCGTGGCCTTCGCTCCAGCAGCCACTTGCTCGCTTCTCAACCACAGGATCCGAGCCTCTCGCCTATAAATAGGAGGCCTGCGAGCCTTCTCGGGTAATTTTGAGAAATTGCCATTTTTGGCCCCTTTTTCCATATTTTCACTATTTTGACTTTTCCCAAAGCCCCGATATCAATTTTAGCACCCGAAACACGTCTTGAGACCCCCGAGAAGCCCGAAAATTTTATCTTTTCGGTTTTTAAGACCTACCTTCGCAGAGTCCGTTTTTCAATTAAGCTCCCGATTTTCAACATAGAAAGACATATTTAAAGCCGAAATGTTGTCCAAATTACTCTTTTAACCCCCGGTTAACTTAAGGTGAGTTCAATATATAGGAACAATTGTATGTTATGTGTTATATGTGCTATGTGCTTCTCAGTGTTATTATTTTGAGTTATTCTCCCGTGTTATTTTATTCGCTATGTTTATAGCAATTATAATACCTTTGACCATGTGATTAGTGAAAGGACTTAGATTCACATTGGTACTGGTACGTAGCCTCTGGCCATGTAGAGCATGTCTCTGTAAGAGAATGACTTCTATACTATGGCATTGGCATAAGGTTTGATAGGAATGGTATGTAGCCTCTGACCATGTAGAGCATGACTCCGTAAGAGAATGAACTCTATTCTATAGTATTGACAAATGGTTAGACAGGGCTATAAGCTTGAAATCTACCAAAATGTTAATCAGAAATTATATGTCTTTTGTGCCAATTGGGCCAAAGCTTTATTGATGCATATCAAGTATTGAAATCGTTATGTCTCATTGAAAAGTATATCTTTGAATAAATTCTTTGATTGATATGGACGCTTGTCACATGATTTCACATATGTCTTCTTGTTCCCTTCTGCTTCTGTCATATTGGTATATGTAAGGCATAAGATTATATTGTATCTATCTATTGATTTCACTAAGCGTTATCGCTTATTCCTCTCAATATTTAACAACTGCAGGTGATGAGTATTCCAATATAGCTTTATACTACTGAAAGATTTAGAATACTTAATAGTATTTCTCTGTATTTTTAATGTTCATGTATGTATATGAATAGTAGATTCCTGGGTAGACATGAAATTGTAATAAAACTTAGTCGGTTTGTATCCAATCCTTTGTAATCACTTTATCAATATAAAATATTGTTTTATAAATATGCATGTAGCATGTTTTGTGGAAGTAACATAAGAAATCTTTTGAAATAGTATGAAAGTTTGGGTCTTTCATAAATACGAAAGTTGGGGTCTTACACCCTCCGCCTTGCCACCTCGGACAATTGACCCGCTTATGTCCAGTTTGGTTGTAGTGAAAACAAATGAAGCCCTTCGTGGGGCAGTCCCTACTCAGGTGGCCCTACTCGCCACATGCACAACATCCCATGCCTGTGATATGACAAGCTCCACCGTGCACCCTACTGCACTTGGCACACCGGCCCTGACCCTGCTAACCCTTGCTGGAAGTATCTGAGGTCTTGGGCTTCTTAGCCTAACCCTCCACTATCCGCGTCTGCTCCGGCTTCGGCTTGGTGTGGAAGTCCAACTCCATTTTCCATTCGCGGTCCTTCTCTACCATCTCATTCAGGGTTTCGCACCCTGTAAAACTCAAAAACTCCCAGATTTCATCCCTTAGCATGGAATGGTATCTCGTCCTCCGTATCTCCTCAGTAGTAACATATTGCGGGATCAATAAAGCTGGCTCTCAAAACTTGGTGGTGATTTCCGCCATAGTCTCAGTGGTCTGTAAAAGGTCATGAAACTCCCTCAGAAGCTGTTACACCTCTATGGCTGGTGAAAACTCCAAGTTGAATCTCCGAAGAAACTTAGCCTAGGTCATCTCAACCACACTAGCTACTCCCACCTGACTTGTAACCTCGCCCCACCAATCTCGAGCCATGTCTCTCATCATACAAGAAGGAAATCCCACCTTTAGAGCATCCAGGCAAGAACTCCTACGCTGGACATTCTCGATATCTGTTACCCAGCCTCGACTAACAATGGGGTCCCTAGCCCCGAAAAACTCTGGCGCCCCACATGTCTTGAACTCCCGAAATGAGGCAGTTCAGGCCCCAATCTCGCCCGCAACAGTCTCAAATATGAATGATTTAAGTCTCTCCTCCATGATCTCAAAAATTCCCTCATTGACCATCCCAAAAATGATTGGAGTAGCATCAAGGATGCCCCTGGTGACCTCGGCTACAATAAACTCGCGCAGCCTCTCATCCATCCATCAGTAGTGTCGGCTGATCCTGCCCCAGATCCAGATCCTGATCCTGATCCCCCTACTCCAAATTGTGTCACCACCATGGTAGATTGAAATATCATAAATCATAACGATCAGGATTTCCATAAAGGGATCTCCCCACATCGGTCCTCCTTGAAGTCGTCAGATCTAACATTGGTATGGGTACAGGACCTCTGCTTTCAGTAGCACGGGTCCAATACTACCTTCGACACTTACATGTACCTTTACTCAATGCTCTACCTACTAACTCCAACTCATCCCAAAACCAAACAATATTCCAAAAACTACCGCATACATCAATCTCAGGCTGCCCAAAGATTTACTCTACTCATATCAATCAAACCAATCATAACAGGTTGCCTTTACGCATGCAAATTATACACAGAAAAGGATCAAATAGACTTTCGAATAAAAGATTCTACCCTAGGACCACAACCAGACAAGGAACAAGAAATAAGGCCAAATCAATCATTCTAAGGTTATGAGCTCTTAACCGTACATAATTTTAAAAGCATACACATAGCAAGTTCCATACGATTATCAAGCTCTAATATCATAATAACATGGCTAGCACATTGGGGAATTACTTACTTGGCTTAGCTGATCACGCACATTGCACTCTCATCTTTTCCTTTATTTCAAAAGCTTTTTATGTTATTTTCGAAAACAATTTTACCATTTCCTTAGTTTAAGTCCTGAGACACCTGAGGGTATGCCCAGATCCCTCAAACCAAGGCTCTGATACCAATTTGTAACGACTCAATTTTCAAAGTAAAATTTTCATGTTTAGAATAAGTAACCATGATGTCATACATTAAGAAATCCATTTATAATTGTTTTCAAAACATAAGTCTAATACAACGTTAATTCCCAACATCATAGTGGCCCAAAATCTGCGAGAGAGTGCACACCGCGCTATCACGCCTTGCCCTTGCCCCTAGAATCTAAGGTACATGAAACCATAAACAAAAATGTAAGCACTAAGCTTAGTGAGTTCCCGAGAGCATACCCCACACACAAACAACATAACATGCTACCCATAAAATCTACCTCTACCGCATACACATATCAATTAGCTATGAAGCTGCCTATACCACATAACACACATATGTCCTAGCTATAAAGCTATCTCTACCATGAGCCACAAAGGTGAATACTACAATTAGCCACAAGGCTATCTCTTGTTGGGTTTTGAGCATTCTAACACTCCTAAGTGTACACGCAACCTTAAATACTTTGGATCTATGTTTTCACTATATACATGCAAATATGATCTTTCCAAGGTATTCATCCTAACTAGCATAATAACATTGATTCAAATGAATATATCAAGTTAGAATTGCATACCTCTTTGATGTAGATTGTCTTCATGAAGCTTGAGTGCCTAGTGCCCCAAGTGTGACACCTCAAACGGTTCACACAACACCAAATACAGTTGGAATAACTTGAGAGAACATACAGACTTCATGAAATCAGCTAGCCCTTCATTCTCACACATAGTGCACGATTTCTTGAGCCATGGGATTCTTTTATATGGTGGCTATTAGGGTTACACCATGTAACTCATGACTTTACCCATTCCTTATGCTCCATGGATTTTAACCTCCATGAAGTATCCATGGGTCACCCCATGGACTTAGTCCAACATAACGAATCTTGGATCACAAGCCCACATATATAAGAATGAATGATTTACACAATCAACCCATATATTTAATTAGTCTCCTTTTGATCACTTAATTAATTCCAAATTAATTCTTGATCAATACCAATTAAATAACCTTATTAATATATTAGAACTTATAATATATTAACAAACCTTAAGTGTTATTTCTCTCATTTTAGTCTATCCAAATGCATGATGCCATGCAACCCAAATGGACCATGTCGGATCGGGTCAAGTCTTACCAATTATAGTTATGGACTTAGACATTAATCCAATAGTCTCCCACTTGGATAAGTCTAAAACTATTATTGCATATGACTTCAAGAACCGACTGGCAATTGTAGCTCTCAAAAGCTTCTGTTGAACTCAGGCCTTGTAGATGAACTCTAACCTTTGTCAATGACTTGTCCATTAGATAAGCGATCATATATTCCTCCATTCTAGATATCATATGGACTGAGAAATTGATTATAATCATTCTCTCTATCCATTTGTTGTTTCTTGATTTCCGATTTATGACGACAGACTAATTGAACAAATCAAATCAGTCCAAGCCCGGCCGAGCACTTCCATTGTCATCATCAAATCATCGAGGGGCCCACAGATATCGCTTTTAACCCGAAGGTAAAAGGAATGGATAAAATTCGATTCATATGGCTTGTTCTACTACTTGTTTAATCATACCCAAAGGCACGTTTTATAACATCGAGTTACCAATGCGTTTTCGTGTAATCAATGTACAACCAACTCATAGTAACAACTCATATCTCTAGGTTTGAAGAATATAAGATATTATCGTCTCATGATCACTCGTGATAAAATCCATGAAGTGATTCCAATGAGCGCGGGTTGAATCCAATACTCAGAAATTATGAGCACTCATGAGTGTTGTAGCCCTTTGTCCAACATCTTAGACCTTTTCAAGCCAACCCATGACAGTCTTGATTCATATCTACTTCCAACATATGACCGACTGTGGATGGTTTGAATAACTTAGTCATCCAGTACAATGACCTAGTTATTCTGGAAGTTAAAACATGAAAAATGAAACACAAGAATAATTGAATCTAATATGGTATCAAAATCTATGAACATAAATAAAACACCTTTTATTTATCACATACGATTACACATTATTCATTGTATATTGTTTCAACTATCAACTTTATTCTTGAATATAAAACAATAGTTGTCCCATGCTCCAAGCATGTACACTATGTTTTCTAAACACTAGTCATGCTATACACCAAGTATGCATACTATGTTTGTCTATGATCTTTACTTTGTGAAATAGATCAATTGAACATAACTACAATGATCCTCTTTTCACAGTCCCAAATCCTTACTGCAAATGCAAGAATTCCAAATTCATGCCATTTACTGAAATCTGTTAGATTCTAAACTTATATGCATTGATCCTCTTGTCATGATTATGCACAAAGTCAGAAAGACTTGACAACAACCATTACAGAGCATTCCAAAGGAGATCAGCTCCTTGGAAACATCCTTCTTGCATTAAGTTTCCTAATCTTACACAGATTGAATAATTTCTAACTTTGAAACATTTCCATATTCCATTTTGACTATCACTTCTGAACAAGAGTTGCCTCCTTACAGATTATGTCAATATGGTATTTCCAGAGTTAACATTATACTTCCAACTGTCCTTGAGCAACCAATCTTTGGTAACCCTTATATTTTCATCAACATTTGCTTAATCCTTTTAGTCATATCTAATTCTAGACCTTTTCCTTTCTTAATGCCCGAGACATTTGGAAAATTCTAGAAAGGATGAATATTGCACATGTAATCAATCCTATATCCGAAGCATATGGGACACGATTTATGATGTCTCACATAAAGACTAAACCAGTCTTTTGCTATAACGTTTCCATTTCTATTTGCCAAGTTCTCATAATTCAGATTATGAAAAGGGATGCCATAATCATAATCGAATTTTAGAACGCAAATAATGGACCCATATACAGAAATTCCTTATGTTGAGTCATTCCAACATGAAATATATATATCCTTTGACTAAAAATGATTAAAATCTCAATCTAAGCTTTTATATTTGAGATGAAGTATAATTTCCTCTCCCTTAATTATAGCAAAACAACTCTTTCCCAATTGAATCTTTTTGTTTTCTATAATTAACATTGCTAACTTGCAATACTTATCATAACTATCATGTTCCCACTAACATGATGATTAGTAGCATAACACTTATGCTCCCACTAGCTTTGACATGTACTCAAAAATAAGCTGGACTTCTAGAAATCAATACTTTATTGACTTTCTTACCAAAGATCAGATTTCGGATACTAGATTGCTTTGATAAAACTTTATCAATATCATACACCTTATCTTAGATAGCTCACATGTGTGTCTAAAAAATTTTAAGAGCTATGAAAAGGGAAGTCTTAATCATAGTCTCGATTATTTAGAACTTTTCCACTTTTCAGAAATCCATGATAGTGTGCCGGCAAACCACACACGCTCCACTAACAACTTTGAGAATGCAAATATCACAATTGCTATCTAGCTAAAATCTACTTAGTGAAAGTGTTCCCTCACCATCATTTTCATGAATCGGAGAGAAACCTTATGACACTTAGATTTAATGGTGTATGTGTTCTTATCGATGTGAATTTTCAAAATCATAGTCACAAGACAAGGATAATGACAAATCCAAACTCATATGGATTGAAATCAATCTTAATTTCTTGCCACCTGGCAGCTCAAGGGCCTGCCATTGCTTCCAAGTTGTTGTGCAACCAATTGAGAACTCTAAGAACTCATATCCAAAGCCAACTTTAACTGGAATAGGCACAAAATATGTCAACACGATAGGTTATAAACCTCAAGTCGTGTGCTAGTGAAGAACTTCGGGTTTTATTCTTGATTAGTTCTTGAAGCTTTCAATACCTTTAAGACTCCCACTGCCCTCTTGACATATAAGACTTTCTTGTTAGATATTCAAGAGATAGTGTGAATTCTAATCAAGACAAACACTTCACACAATTGGCCTTAGTTGGTCTTGTTTTATCCAAAACATCACAACTTACCAATTTCAAATGTACAAGAGTAGAAAACTTTTACTCTTACATTTGACAAGTGTTTTAAAATTTCTTTAAGACATGTCACTCAAGTTACAATTTTAGAGTATAACTCTATTCAAGATTCCTCTTCTTAGTCATAAGAATTCACTAAGACTACCTTAGAGAACTAATTGTGATATGGTTTCTTAATCATTAAGATGATCACAACGACGGATACTAAAGTACTCTCCCATCTTTGTAGATTTGAGAAACTTTTATTTTTCTGCCTAAGTTGATTCTTCTTATTCGCTCTGTCACACATTGGAACCTTTTCCAATGTCTCAGAATTACACTTAAGCTTGTAAATATAACCATATGTACTGAGCTATAGTAAATGATGATGAATAGTCTTATCGATCTTTAGTGGTGGACTTAATCAGTGCACAAGAATGTGTACTTGATCTCTAAGTCCTTTTCTCATCCATCATGCTATACAACTTTCACGATTCCAAGTTTCGGTCCAATTGAAACTTGGGTGATGAGGATCTTTCCTTATTTGGTAAATTTAGACACTACCACAAATCAAAGAATCAATTTCATATTTCCACTCTTGTTATTAATGGAATCATATAAGCAACAATTTTTCCTCTAATGCCATTGTAAGGATATTTTAAGATAAATAAAATCATCATTTTTCCTTTTATTTTTAAAAACTTTGCGCAAAAACTATCCTTACAATGCAAAAGAGCATGAAAACTTTGTTGTTATCTATTCCTAATCAATGTATCTCATAATTCCGAAGAAGTAGCTCAAGAATCCAATCTTCAAACTATGCGATAGAAATCCATCTACGCGATCAGATTCAACATATTCTTTCTTTAAGTTCCGTTACTTTTCTTTGATTTTTAAAACATCTCCATGTGACCCAGTCACATCATGTATCAAGAATCTCATAATAGAAACTTAGCGGAGTTAGATAGTGGACTTTAGCTGAAGTGGAGTCAAACTTGTTAACTTTAACACCCTTAGGTAAATTGGCAGCTTCGCAACCAATGCCCCTTCCTTTGGCAATTTAACATATGGACGCTTTGGTAATGGAACATGGGACTATCACAGACATAGCCTTTCTCTTTACCATTTAGTTAACTAAGTTGACTATGGTAGATCCCTTTCCATTGGGAAGAGAGAGCTTTACTGGATGTCTAATGTCATTATTGTCAATGTCCACATGTTTTAGGAAGTTGATCTTAGCAAATAGATAAGATCATTAAGGGTCTTGTCATAGTCTATTTCATAGGATTCCCAAAGGAACTCACTATGTGACTTAGAAAGTGATTGAACCTTCAACTTTCTCAAGACTTCGATACACAACTCTCCCGGCTTGTCAATATGTGACTACATCTCCAAGATGTGACCACACATAGACCTTTGCTTGCTAATAGGCCTTGAGTGACCTTAAACTTTTCAAGAACTTGTGGGTTAGGGAGAATAATTTGGAGGAGGTGAAAGAAGTATGATTTCCATGGGACATCATCTTCATTTAGGAAAGCTTGTTTCAAGGGATTTGGGAATCTCATAAATGTCTAAACCAGGCATCTTTTGGGAGATATTCAAGATAGTTGATTTAAAGTCCTTAATATGACACCCAATATGAAATATTAAGGCTAGGACCGAACAAACTATTTTATAACTTAGAAGACGGATGCCATAATCCAAGCTATAAAATATTTGAAGGTAGGTGAATGACGATTCACTAATTTCCACCAACATAAACGAAATGTATTATTAAGTTTTAATTAATTTTGGAACTCCTAGATCTTTGAGATTCATTGAACTTTTCAATGACATGTTTCAATCTCGAGTGTGCCCTTCAGGTTTTGTGACTGGGATGCCGAGGATCACAAAACAAGGTGTGAAGTAACCATGCAAATATACTGGGTACCCTTAATATTTACCCCTTAATCGATGTGCCTATTAACCTCACACGCTCCACTGATACTATGATAAATATTAAGTTACCTTTTGCCTACCTTATTAAGTCCAGCTTAGTGTATAGGTTAACCACACACGCTCCACTAATGACTTAAGCAAAGTGCAAAGTGTAATTTCATGGGTTAGCACCTTAATCACTTTTTCCTAAGTAACTAAGATTGGGTATTTATAAAAGGTTTAGTTACCTAGTATTTATCATTAATACTTTTAATGAAGGGAGAATTATAGTCCGTGTCCTACCCTCTCGGCTAACGACCCTCCACCAGTCAAGGAAGCGGTGGGTGAGAGTGAACACCCATTAAACTGCCATTTTATAGGCAGTAACCTTATACCCCCCTTATAGAATAACTTCGTGAATGAGGCCTACTAACAGTAAGACTGACTTTACTCTTATACATATATATATATATATATATATATATATATATATATATACATATATATATATATATATATATATATATATCAATATTATTAGCTTATAATATTATAAAGTATAAGGGTTGAATTTTAAATTTTAAAATTCTAAAGGGCTAACTTGGAATTAAAGTATTCATAAGAGAAAAATTATCAAATTCCAAAACTTGATGGCAAGTTTTGAAACTATTCAAAACTAATTAATTCCATAACTTATGTGTTTAAAGTAGTTTTAATCCAAAAAACTCTTCAAGTTCCATAACTTGAGGACAAGTTATGGAAGACTTTAAACTAATAAATGAATATAACTTTTCTTTATTTGTGACTTATGGAACTAATTAAGGCTATAGATTTTAATGATTTAATGAAGTGACTCTTGAACCTTCAGAACTTGAGGACAAGTTATGGAGTCATAAAATCATTCAATGAAAACAAGATTGTTCATTTTGTAACCTTTGCAAATATTTATGAGTTTTAAGAGACTTTAATGTGACTCTTCATGTAACTTGAGGACAAGTTACACAAACACATTTTATACTGAACTCTTAGATTAAAATGGATCAAATACACTTAATCAATCAACATTTTCTATTAATCTAAGCAACTCATATGAACATAATATTTCAAGTCATATACTTTTTCATGAAATTAGCCTAACCATTAAACTAATACAAGTCATGAATCTATTGAAAAATATCTTTGAAGTTGGATTAGCATGAATATTACCACAAAAAAAACAAGTTTATAATCCAAAAACATCTTAGGGTAATGTTCCTAGTCCAATTCCAGCCAAAACAATCGAATATAAGCTGTCTGCGGGTCCAACTCGTCGAGCACATGAACCAACTCGGCGAGTTGGATGCTTTTTCCCTTGGACTCATTGAGTCCCTTCATGGTCTCAGTGAGTCTGTTGTGCAGACAGCTCTAAACTTCGATTTTTCAGCCAAATTTTCAAGTATAACAAGAAAACAAGCCTAGGCTTTGATACCATTGTTGGGTTTTGAGAATTCTAACACCTCTATGTGTACATGCAACCCTAAATACCTTGGATCTATGTTTTCTCTATTATACATGCAAAATGATCTTTCCAAGGTATTCATCCTAACTAGCATAATAACATTGATTCAAATGAATATATCAAGTTAAAATTACATACCTCTTTGATGTAGATTGTCTTCATGAAGCTTGAGTGCCTAGTGCCCCAAGTGTGACACCTCAGATGGTTCACACAACACCAAATACACTTGGAATAACTTGAGATAACATACACACTTCATGAAATCGGCTAGCCCTTCATTCTCACGCACAATGCATGATTTCTTGAGCCATGGGATTCTTTTATAGGGTGGCTATTAGGGTTACACCATGTAACTCATGAGTTTACCCATTCCTTATGCTCCATGGATTTTAACCTCCATGGAGTATACATGGGTCATCCCGTGGACTTAGTCCAACATAAGGAATCTTGGATCACAAGCGTACATATATAAGAATGAATGATTTACACAATCAACCCATATATTTAATTAGTCTCCTTTTGATCACTTAATTAATTCTAAATTAATTCTTGATCAATACCAATTAAATAACCTTATTAATGTGACAACCCGACATTTCGAGACAATATAATGTAACCCCAATCAAACTTAGGTGAAAATTTAACTTTCCTAAAATCTTATTTGAGTTAAATAAAGTGGTAGGAATCGTATCAAGGTTTTCATACATATAAAAAACACTAAAATCCGAGTTATAACGAAGAAGTTATGACCAATCTAAGATTCGCGGCAAAAACCGACAACGTTGATAGACGTAAAACGTGAAGTTTCAATACAATAATTTTTAGCCTTAGGTGTCTAAACGAAAGTCGTAGATTTCGTTAAACCGCGAGCATGCATAAAAAGAACCCCCAAATCTGACTTCGTAAGAGAAAGTTATGATTTTTCTATGTTCCAAAGTGGCAGTAAACACCTAAAAACTCGAAACAGTGATCGAGTGATTTATGGCCGACACAACCTAAACGAGAATCGAAGATCTCGTTAATGGTAGCACAATGGTAAAAAGTCTGATAGAAAGGGACATCGGATGAAGAAGTTATGGATTTTAAACGGACTTTTCGTGTCCCGACCTATTAAAAATATATAATTATAAAATAAAGTAAAAATTAGTCGAGGAAGTCTAAATGAAAGTTGTAGAGTATTTTCTCCCTTCACGTGGATATAAAGAACATCAGAATCGGAGCTCGTATGCGAAAGTTACGGATTTTACAAGTCCGTGGCACACACACCGAGACGATTTACGCCCAGCGTACTCGGATGCTAGCCTCTGGTTCGTCCATGTCACTTCGATGATTCGTCTAAGGATGTGGTAAGCAATTACATTGCGTACGCCCAGCGTACCCTCGCTAGTACTCCCCGTGTACGTGAGGCTTTCAGTCCCTATAAAAAAGGGATGCGAGGGTGCCGACCAATTTTGCTAAATTCTTCTCTTTCTCGCGCCGAAGCTCTATGTTTAAACCCTCAGATCCATCCTGAAGTCCCAGTTTTCATATCCAAGTTGGGAAGAAAGTTTTATGTTCCCGAGAATCCTGAGAAATCCGCTTTCTTGAGTAGAAGTTCTGCTCGGTTTTCGTCTCGCTTTCTTCAATCTATCAAGTGAGTTCATACCCCTACAACTATATTTTCAAGTACTTTATAAATGCTTTTATACACTTTTAAGGGGGGGGGGGGGAATACAAGTAAACATACGATTATCCTCATGTGAAAAACATAAATCTTTTTCTATACTTTCTGTTGATTAATCAATCATATGGGATTTATAACTAGTATACAAATGGATTTACTACACGTTTAGCTGTTTTATCAAACATATTACTTCAAATGACTTTCTCCAGCATTTATACATGTTTAAAACTATTTATCAAACCGTATTACATATTGTCTATTTCCTTTCAAACCCTGTTACAATTGTGTTTCAAACAAAGGATTTCTTATACTTTAAACTGTTCTTATCAAACAAACTACCTTCAAATCGTTTTATAAACTAACATCAAGTCATAATTTCTTTGTTATTTATCTTTTCAAAGGTATTAAAAAACTTCTTTTACACTTTATATTGTAAAATGCATGCCCATATATGCATAGTTATATAAGTAATGTTTAAAGGACTTAGGACCGCTAGCTCGCTTTATTTCATTTTCCTCGTTGGGTTGTGGCCTTAGGGCATCGGTTATTCATCCGAATGTCGTCTAAATATTACTTATATATATATATATCTATATATATATATATATATATATATGTGTGTGTGTGTGTGTGTGTGTGTGTGTGTGTGTATATATCATGTATACATATATAAACATAAAAGTTCTGTTAGTTGGTTCAGTACCTTTGGGTAGCAACGACATACTTCGGTTATACACGTACAATACAAGTAACTATCATAGGTATAGTTATGAGATACTAATTACTATTCCAAATACAAGGAATCACACAAGAGTCAGTTCATTCATGAGTCTATACTCATACATTACATACTATATGAAGAGATACGATTACATAGATAGTTCACATAGACCTTTGCTTGCCAATAGGGCTTGAGTGACCTTAAACTTTTCAAGAACTTGTGGGTTAGGGAGAATAATTTGGAGGAGGTCAAAGAAGTATGATTTCCATGGGACATCATCTTCATTTAGGAAAGCTTGTTTCAAGGGATTTGGGAAGATCATAAATGTCTAAACCAGGCATCTTTTGGGAGATATTCAAGATAGTTGATTTAATGTGACAACTGTCAATTCAGGTCATTCTCGGACTCATGCATCTTTATAAAAACCATTCATGCACAACATGCCATGGCCTAGTAGTATAAATTAGGTCAAAATCTTGCATAAACTAGGATCCAACTAAGGTCTCGGACTAATATACTTGACACTTACGATTCTAGTAAGTTGCTTAACTACAGTAGGAAATACCAATACTATAATTAGAATAAAGCTACAAGCTTTGTTATAATAGAAATAAGGTATAAAACACTAAAAATAAATTAAAACATTCTAATTATACTTCAACATGTTGATGAATGTCAAACAATATTCCAAAAACCCTAAAGAGCACAAAATCCAAACTTATAAATTATAAAGCTTAAAAACTTTATAAAATTTGGCTATAAACTTTCTAATAGCAAACTTTTATTAATAAAATTAGGAATTATAAACAATGAAATAGAAATTAAATTATCAAATATTAATCATAAATTATTGGTTAAATACAAGATATTAAAACAAATCAAGAATTACTTAATAAATATTTTTATAAAAGTTAGGGTTTTATAAAAGAAATTAGACGGAATTTTATAAAGTTTAAAATTTTGGAGAGAGGAGGCATAATGCATGATAGAGTCAGCCATCTCCCCTCCCCATGCACTCTCTCTTCCCAAAACACAATCATTAGAACTTCTCCCTCACACTACCTCTTCCCTCTTCACTCTCTTACACTCCACTCTTCTCACACAAACTCTTCTCCTTTCTCTCTCTCTAACCCACGAAAATCCTCTCATTCATCTTCCAAATTTCGAGATTTTGAAGACTTTGAAGTGTTCTTACTTCTCTCACGGTCAAAACCAAGGAAAACAACATCTTCTCCCATAGTTTCATGGTTAAACTTCTTCTTCTTCATAGTTTTCTCTACTTTTCGGATTCTATGCCTTTCCATGACTTGAAATCTTTATTCATCCCTTGTGGTTTGTATATTCTCACCATAACACAATGCATGTGTTTGAGATGGTGAAAATCCGGGATCAAACCCATGCAAGGAGTGAAAAGATGCACATATGATCATGTGACATCAAAACCGAATATTTCATCTTCTTCTCCATTTCTTTTCTGTTCTTGCATGACCAAAAGCATTTAAACGATTTCTAGTACATCTTGGATGCTCATTCACTCCATGCATGTGTTAGAAATCGGACCTTACCAAAGGTATACATGATGTTCTTGTCAAAATACCCTAATAATGCACAAAAACAAACACACAATCTGCCAGATTACTTTGTTCGACTTTGAACGGCCATAACTCGGTCATTTCTTAACCAAATCATGATATTCTTTTTGTATTGGATAGCTCCACGAGTTAACTTTCAAACCCAACTGGTGTCACTGTAACGTATTAAATATCCGATTTTTCTCAATTTTTACAAAATGGTTGCGCATACAGCTCTTTTTCTGTGATCACTATTTTTGTCTTGCATGATCAATGGCCTTAAACCCAACCATAAATCTGAGGAAAAATACCTTAGAAACTTAACATATCTAGTAATGATGTCTGAAATTCTATGGCTTAAAACCTCACTGAATGGGCTACACAAATTCATGAACTTCAATCACATCTACATTTGATGCATCATTGCATGCAACCTTTCTTTATTTGTTTAGATTCATTACCCTCATTTCTCTTCTGAATACATTTTTAACATTTTTCCTTTTGAAATCCCTCACATGCATGAGATAATCTAGAAAATTTCAAGCGCTTTTATTATTTCCTTGATTTATTAAAATTATTGCTAAAACCAAAGGCATAAATCACATAAAATACTTCCAGAGGTCAATAAATCCTGAATAAATTCATGGATGATCCTTATGGTGAGTTATGACCCCTCGCCAAACTTCATCAATTTTTATTACTGTTTAATACGATTTCCGATTTTCTTTTGTTTAGGGCAAAATAAATCACAAAACCACTTTAGAGAATGTGAAAATTGCATCTAACAATTTTCGCATACCTTACCTGTGAATGGTGACTCCAGAAAATAATTTCAACATGTTTCATCATGTCTTAATATTTTTCCCAAGTTTTGGTAATTATAATGGTCTAAAAATGGGAAAAATAGTTTTTTTTATCCAAAATTCATGAAAAAATACTAGGATATCATATCATACAGTAGGAGGTTACATAAAAATTTTGAGGATTTTTCTCTACTGTAACTATTTTTCTCTTATTTTCTAAAGTTAATTGCACTAAAATACACTTAAATACACATAAATACCCAAACCTAGTTTATACATTATGGAAACCACTTTTGATATATTTCCCAGGTTATTTACACTATAAATGATGTTATAAAAATTTATGGTGATTTATTTTAACTGTTTAATATTATTTCTTTAATTTATGATTATTTAAAGGAATAAAACAAGGAAAAATAGAAATACCCACTGAAAAATATCTTTTATATTTTTCCCAGCCTAGCTATGTATAACAACAATTAAATAAAAAGCTTGGGTAATTTTGGAAACTGTTTTCTATTTATTTCAATTTTAATTGGAATAAATGCCCATAAATCATAAAATATAATTAAACAGCTTGGAAATCCATTTTTATATTTTTCCCAGCTTAGTGTTGTGTAATAACAGTTAAATAAAAAGTTTGAGAATTTTTATCCCTCGAATGCTATTTTTCGTGAATTTATGTTGTTATAGAGACTTAAAAATTAGAAAATTAACCTTCCAACGTTGTAATTAAGCGCACGACTTGTAAAATTTCAATACTTCAGAAAAAGTGTAACCAATTGATATAAAATCCAATACTAAAACATAAATTGGCATTTCCCTATATGTAGAGTTTAGTATATTAGCATTAGATTTCGACATGGAAACTCACTAGTGTTTGTGTTTGATGTCGTAGGATCCCGATAGTAAGACGTTGGTGCATCCCGAAGTACCGCTTGTGCCTACACGAAATACCGTGAGTATTCACGCACTCCCTATTTTCCGTTTTATGTTTTGGGGTGGAAAAGCATGTCCAGAAAAACTATTATTTGCATGTTGTATTTAAATTTATTTGTATCAAACATGATTGCTATTGTATTGCTATGTTTCTTTATGTATGTCTATGCAACACGGAACATGAGAACTTATCGTACTAAGGCCCTTCCCTTATCTCTAACCATTAACTCTTTGAGCCAACGGTCATTATGGATAGCGCTATTAGGAATTGACAACTCCTCACTCGCCCGAATCGCTGGAGTGCATGATACCATATTCATCTATGGAACGATAAGCATAGATCTCGATAGGGCTTCAGTCATAGGTTTGGTTGAGACTCATTGTTTGCTCATACACATACAAACTCGTTTCTCGTTATAGCAATAAACTTGTATTCATTAATAGCAATCAACTTGTTTATCATTGAAGCAATGTACTTGTATTTACGAAAAGCCTTATTTTACGCTCGACTTTATAAACTTGTGAACTCACCAACTATTTTCATAGTTGACGCTCGTTTTACATGCTTTTTCAGGAAATAATTAGTAAGTGGATGTAGAGATTCATCATCATAGAGCATGCTGCATCGTGTTCAAGCTATTGTGAAGTTATATTTTGATCAATGTTGTTTTGGAAAAACTTGTACTTTGTTTCTTTTAAGCTATGGGTTGTAAACTTTAAATACTACTATGGTGATGTTTCTTTATCTTTTGCAATGAAACCGTTATCGCTGTCATACCTTGCGTTTACGCTTTAGCGGGGTGTGACGGAAGTGGTATCAGCACTAAAGTTATAGAGAACATCGGTTTTTCTTTAAGAAAACACAACCTATAACTAAAACTTACAAAGAAATTCTTTTTACATCAAACATATTACTAGTATAATTAGGTCGGGAGTTGTATTATTGGACCTCGATTAAACATAGCCTGATCACCTATGTTTAATTAAGGAAAGATTTATACAAAGCTTGAGCTAATTATAATGGGAATATGTCCAACAAAAATATTTGAGAAAACTTTATTTCAAAAATTCAAAAGGTTAATTTTGGTGTGTGTAAGCATTGCATATTACAGGCATGCATTGTCATTTATTTCATATCTCATTAAAACTATGTCTCAGTCCACTATGTCAACATCGTCATCTTCCCACGCTATCGCCTCAGCCGATGAGTCCGGCTACGTCACTATTATCCCTCGACGTAATCCCCCCACCTTGGTAGAAGAAGACCCATCAGAGGATATGGAAGATACTGGGAACTCGGTGGAGATCAGCAATGACAACGCCCCGACTCAACGACACGAGGCATCACCTACATCGGTGTTGCCACAGCCTCCGCTTTATGGACCTCGCATTCGGAGGACGGCGAGGAAGAGTGTTCCCATTCCAGGAAGGATACCCACCAGCACAGTAGGACTTGGCACGGCAAGACCAAGAGAGGTAGGACCCAGCGTTGCAGGACCAAGAGCACCGCCACCACAGCGAGTCATAGGGATACCTGTTAGGCAGCTAGGTATGACCCCGGAGGAGTCCCGGAGGATGCATTCGATCGCAGCGGATCTGCGCTACAGCTTCGCTGTAATAGCCGAGCAACAGGAGGTATTGAACGAAGTGATGACAGGGATGGAAATCCTGTATCAGCATTCGATGGAGACTGCTAACATTGCTAGTGCTGCTAGACGAGAGGTAGGTCATGCGATGACATCATATTATGTGTTTGGTGGGCTGTTCCTGATTGTGGTGTTGATGTTTCTTGTTGGGATAGCGATTGGCTTTTGGTTCTGATTTCAGTATTTTATTTTATTTTGTTATGAAATTAAAACCATGTTGGGTGTCTTTTGGGAAAAACATTTAAAACTTTATTTTGGGATTGATGTATTGGTTTGGTTTTAAGATTATCTCAAATGGTAATGAAGAATTTTATTTTATGTTTGAAAACTTTTACTATGAGGTCAAACCCTAAAATTTATTTGGTAAATGGTTGAATAAAAGAGATTTTTCTTTTCTTTTCTTTCAAAAATCTATATGCCTAGTATTAATGCAAACCAATGATTTGACAACACTTACGACTTTCAAAATAGTAGTGAACTACATATTATACATTATTTTATGTATTTATACGTATTTATTCTCCTGTGTAATAGAACCATGTCAGGAAGGCCTAGTTGCGGGCGCCCACAGAACGAAACACCCGATGTTGCTCAAGTTGTAGCACAATAGCTCATGGAAGCAATCCCAAAAATTGTTACTCAAGTAACTGCAGGACTTAATGCTAACCAAGGAAGTAGTGGAGGAAACCGGGGAAACAATGAAAGAGAATGCAACTACAAATCCTTTATGGCCTGTAAACCTAAGGAGTTCCATGGAAAGGAAGGTGTGGTCGGGTTGCTGAAATGGATTGACAGTATGGAGTCGGTCCTTCACATTAGCAAATGCCTCAAGTGCAACAAAGTTGAGTATGCAACTTTCCTACTCCAAGATATGGCATTGACCTGGTGGAATACCCTAGTGCAAACCCGAGGCCGTACAGCGGCATATCAACTAACTTGGGAAGACCTAAAGAAGCTGCTGATAGAGGAGTATTGTCCCAAGGATGAACTTCAGAAGCTTCAATCTGAATTCTGGAACCACTCTATGGTTGGAACACAAATAGAGAAGTACACAGTCCGATTTCATGAACTAGCAAAACTAGTACCTTACATGGTTACTCCTGAGGAGAAATGGATAGATCGTTACATCTGGGGTCTGGCACCAGAGATTCAGGGAATGGTTACCTCAGCAAACCCAACTACTATTCAAAGTGCAGTAAGTCTAGCAAATCGACTAACCAATGATGTGATAAGGATGGGAGCATCGACAAAGGAAAGCTCTAGTAGCAAGAGGAAGCCAGCAGATCAGGGAGAGAAGAAGTATGGAGGCAAGTCAGGGAGGAAGCAGAAAGTCTCAAGAAACTTTATGGTAAGAGCCCAGGAGCAAGAACCAGTGAGAACTCAAGAACGGGAAGTGCAGGAGCGAAAGCAGTACTCAGGGCTGCTTCCGAAGTGCAATAAGTGTAACTTCCATCACAAGGGAGCTTTCCCAGTGTGCCAAAACAATAAGCAAATAGGCCATTACTCGAAGTATTGTAAGGTGAATAAGGAGGGAAAAAGGACATGTTACGAGTGCGGGAGTACTGATCATCTCCGTAGAGCATGTCCCAAACTGAAAAACGGACCTGGTAACAATGGACAAGGCTAAGCCAGGCAAAACTTTCAAGGAAATCAAGTTGGACGGCCAAGAGGTGTAGCCTTTGTGATTGGTGCAGAAAAAGCTCGTCAGAACCCTGAAGTGATAACAGGTACGTTTCTCATGAAAAACCATTTTGCATCAGTAATATTCGATGCGGGAGCAGATAGGAGTTTTGTTTCTTTAGCATTTAGACCGTTAATTGTCTTGAAATCGGTAAAGATGAGGAATGCTTATGCTATTGAACTTGCTGATGGGTATGAAATTAGGGCTAGTGATATAATTCCTGGTTGTACTCTGAATTTAGCTGATAAACTCTTTAGGATTGACCTAATTCCAATAGAGCTAGGTAGTTTTTATGTGATAGTAGGGATGGATTGGTTATCCAAAAATAGAGCGGACATTGGTTGTTACGAGAAAGTCATTAGAGTGCCTCTCCCTAATGGAGAAACCCTTATCATACATGGTGAGAAGCCAAGAAGAAGTTTAAACATAGTATCAAGCATGAAGATTCACAAGTACCTGAAGAAGAATTGTATTGCATTCATGGCCCACGTGCTAGAAAGAGAACCTGAAGCTAAGCAACTCAAGGAGATTCCAGTGGTTCAAAACTATCCCGAGGTGTTTCCGGAGGAATTGCCTGGTCTACCCCCTCATAGGCAGGTCGATTTTCGGATAGACTGAATTCCTGGAGTGACACCGGTAGCAAAAGCACCATATCGCCTTGCACTATCCGAGATGCAAGAACTATCCGGACAACTTCAAGAACTTCTAGACAAAGGGTTTATTCGACCAAGTTCTTCACCTTGGGGAGCCCCAGTGTTATTCGTCAAAAAGAAAGATGGTTCGTTCCGAATGTGCATTGATTACAGAGAATTGAACAAGTTGACAATCAAGAATCGATATCCCCTCCCTAGAATAGATGACTTGCTCGATCAGTTGCAGGGCGCTCCTACTTCTCAAAAATCGACCTTCGGTCAGGGTATCATCAGCTAAGAATTCACGAAGAGGACATTCACAAAACAACATTTAGAACCCGTTATGGACATTATGAGTTCTTAGTCATGCCTTTTGGACTAACGAACGCACCCGCTGTTTTCATGGATTTGATGAATAGGGTATGTAGACGATACCTAGACAAATTTGTAATTGTATTTATCGATGACATACTTGTTTACTCGCAAACCAAAGAAGATCACAATAGTCATCTAACGCTAGTGTTGAAGCTGTTGAAGGAGCAGAAATTGTATGCCAAGTTCACTAAGTGTGAATTTTGGATTCGGGAAGTACATTTTCTTGGTCATGTGATCAGCGAAAGAGGAATTCATGTAAATCCAGCTAAGATCGAGGCAATCAAGAAATGGGAGGCCCCCA
This sequence comes from Lactuca saligna, assembly GCF_052625555.1. NCBI lineage: Eukaryota > Viridiplantae > Streptophyta > Magnoliopsida > Asterales > Asteraceae > Lactuca > Lactuca saligna. The sequence goes on along the minus strand of NC_136417.1, from coordinate 186,050,141 downwards.
AAACCCCGATAGATTTACGACAGTTCTTAGGATTAACTAGGTACTACAGACGCTTCATTGAGAATTTCTCTAGGATTGCTCAACCATTAACATCTTTGATCCAAAAGGATAGAAAATTTCTCTGGGAAGAGAAACACGAAGAGGCGTTTTCAAATCCTGAAAAACAAGTTGTGCAATGCACCAATTCTGGCTTCACCAGAAGGATCAGAGAACTTTGTGGTGTATTGTGATGCATCTCATCAAGGAAAATCTTCCAGGCGAGACCTTACATGGTTTGGAAGAGAGATTTGAAACCAAACCTGATGGAGTTCGTTATTTTAAGGACAGGGTCTGGATTCCAAGGGTTAACAACCTGAGAAACATGGTACTAGAGGAGCCTCATCGATCTAAATACTCAATCCACCCTGGAGCGGATAAGATGTACAAGGATCTTAAAAAGTACTATTGGTGGCCTGGAATGAAAAAAGGATATTGCCTTGTATGTTAGGAAGTGTTTGACATGCTCAATAGTCAAAGCTCAACATCAAAAACCATCCGGGTTGTTGCAACAGCCTGAAATTCCCCAATGGAAATGGGAGCAAATATCTATGGATTTCGTTACCAAACTTCCTAGAACTGCTAAAGGTCATGACTCAATTTGGGTCATAGTGGATCGACTGACGAAATCTGCTCACTTTCTCCCCATTCGGGAAGATTTCAAGATGGAAAAATTGGCCCAAATCTACATCGACAAAATTGTTTCTCTTCATGGCGTACCCCTATCTATCATTTCTGATAGAGATAGTCGTTTTACATCACGATTTTGGTGGATGTTACAGAAGGCACTAGGAACCAAGATAGATTTGAGCACAGCTTACCACCCTCAGACGGATGGGCAAACAGAGAGAACAATACAAACATTGGAAGACATGCTACGAACATGTGTCATTGAGTTCAAAGGAAACTGGGATACTCATTTGCCTCTAGTTGAGTTCTCCTACAATAACAGTTACCACACGAGTATCCAATGTGCTCCATATGAAGCATTGTATGGATGCAAGTGCCGCTCGCCCTTATGTTGGATAGAAATTGGAGACAGACAGTTGACTAGACTCGAACTTATCCAGGAAACATCTGACAAGATTGCTATCATCAAGGATAGGCTTCAAGCTGCCAGAGATCATCAGAAAAGTTATGCGGATAATCGTCAAAAACCATTAGAATTCCAAGTAGGAGACAAGGTACTTTTAAAAGTGTCGCCTTGGAAAGGGCTTGTACGTTTTGGTAAGAAAGGAAAACTAAGCCCGAGATATGTTGGACCCTTTGAAGTCATTGAAAGGATTGGTCTGGTGGCTTATAAACTCCAGTTGCCCCAAGAGTTAAGCGCCATTCACGACACATTCCACGTCTCCAACCATAATAAATTTCTAGCCTACGAAGCATTGATAGTACCCCTGGAGGAAATTAAGATCAATGATAAGCTAAACTTCGTTGAGGAACCGATAGAAATTCTTGATAAGGAGGTAAAACAACTTAAGCGGAGTAAGATCCCGATTGTGAAAGTTCGATGGAACTCAAAACGCGGGCCGGAGTACACTTGGGAGCGTGAGGACTTCATGAAGGAAAAGTATCCACAACTTTTCCCATGCGATGACAATCGATGACATAGAATGAATTTCGGGACGAAATTCCTTTTAAGTGGGGGATACTGTGACAACTGTCAATTCAGGTCATTCTCGGACTCATGCATCTTTATAAAAACCATTCATGCACAACATGCCATGGCCTAGTAGTATAAATTAGGTCAAAATCTTGCATGAACTAGGATCCAACTATGGTCTAGGACTAATATACTTGACACTTACAATTCTAGTAAGTTGCTTAACTACAATAGGAAATACCAATACTATAATTAGAATAAAGCTTCAAGCTTTGTTAGAATTGAAATAGGGTATAAAACGCTAAAAATAAATTAAAACATTCTAATTATACTTCAACATGTTGATGAATGTCAAACAATATTCCAAAAACCCTAAGGAGCCCAAAATCCAAACTTATAAATTATAAAGCTTAAAAACTTTATAAAATTTGGCTATAAACTTTCTAATAGCAAACTTTTATTAATCAAATTAGGAATTATAATCAATGAAACAGAAATTAAATTATCAAATATTAATCATAAATTATTGGTTAAATACAAGATATTAAAACAAATCAAGAATTGCTTAATAAATATTTTTATTAAAGTTAGGGTTTTATAAAAGAAATTGGAGGGAATTTTATAAAGTTTAAAATTTTGGAGAGAGGAGGCCTAATGCATGATAGAGCCGGCCATCTCCCCTCCCCATGCACTCTCTCTTCCCAAAACACAATCATTAGAACTTCTCCCTCACACTACCTCTTCCCTCTTCACTCTCTTACACTCCACTCTTCTCACACAAACTCTTCTCCTTTCTCTCTCTCTAACCCACGAAAATCCTCTCATTTATCTGCAAAATTTCGAGATTTTTAAGACTTTGAAGTGTTCTTACTTCTCTCAAGGTCAAAACCAAGGTAAACAACAACATCTTCTCCCATAGTTTCATGGTTAAACTTCTTCTTCTTCATAGTTTTCTCTACTTTTCGGATTCTATGACTTTCCATGGCTAGAAATCTTTATTCTTCCCTTGTGGTTTTTAGATTCTCACCATAACACAATGCATGTGTTTGAGATGGTGAAAATCCGGGATCAAACCCATGCAAGGAGTGAAAAGATGCACATATGATCATGTGACATCAAAACCGAATATTTCATTTTCTTCTCCATTTATTTTGTGTTCTTGCATGACCAAAAGCATTTAAACCATTTCTAGTACATATTGGATGCTCATTCACTCCATGCATGTGTTAGAAATCGGACCTTACCAAAGGCATGCATGATGTTCTTTTCAAAATACCCTAATAATGCACAAAAACAAACACACAATCTGCCAGATTACTTTGTTCGACTTTGAACGGCCATAACTCGGTCATTTCTTAACCAAATCATGATATTCTTTTTGTATTGGATAGTTCCACGAGTTAGCTTTCAAAACCAACTGGTCTCACTGTAACATATTAAATATCTGATTTTTGGCAATTTTTACAAAATGGTTGCGCATACAGCTCTTTTTCTGTGATCACTATTTTTGTCTTGCATGGTCAATGGCCTTAAACCCAACCATAAATCTGAGGAAAAATAACTTAGAAAATTAATATATCTAGTGACTGATGTATGAAATTTCGTGGCTTAAAACCTCACTGAATGGGCTACACAAATTCATGAACTTCAGCCACATCTGCATTTGATGCATCATTGCATGCAACCTTTCTTTATTTGTTTAGATTCATTACCCTCATTTCTCTTCTTAATATATTTTTAACATTTTTCCTTTTGAAATCCCTCACATGCATGAGATAATCTGGAAAATTTCAAGAGCTTTTATTATTTCCTTGATTTATTAAAATTATTGCTAAACCCAAGGGCATAAATCACATAAAATACTTGCAGAGGTCAATAAATCCTGAATAAATTCATGGATGATCCTTATAGTGAATAATGACCCCTCACCAGATTTCATCAATTTTGTTTAGTGTTTAATACGATTTCCGATTTTCTTTTGTTTAGGGCATAATAAATCACAAAACCACCTTAGAGAATGTGAAAGTTGCATCTAACAATTTTCGCATACCTTACCTGTGAATGGTGACTCCAGAAAATAATTTCAAGATGTTTCATCATGTCTTACTATTTTTCCCAATTTTGGTAATTATAATAGTCTAAAAATGGGAAAAATAGTTCTGATTATCCAAAATTCATGAAAAATTACCAGCATATCATATTGTATAGTAGGAGGTTACATAAACATTTTGAGGAATTTTCTCTACTGTAAACTATTTTTCTCTTATATTCTAAAGTTAATTGTACTAAAATATACTTAAATACACATAAATACCCAAAACCAGTTTATACATTATAGAAACCACTTTTGATATTTTTCCCAGGTTATTTACACTGTAAATGATATTACAAAAATTTATGGTGATTTATTTTAACTGTTTAATAATCTTTAATTTATGACTATTTAAAGGAATAAAACAAGGAAAAATAGAAATACCCATTGAAAAATATCTTTTATATTTTTCCCAACCTAGCTATGTACAATAGCAACTAAATAAAAAGGTTGGGTAATTTTGGAAACTGTTTTCTATTTATTTCAATTTTTATTGGAATAAATGTCCATAAATCATAAAATATAATTAAACAGCTTGAAAATCCATTTTTATATTTTTCCCAGCTTAGTGTTGTGTAATAACAGTTAAATAAAAAGTTTAAGAATTTTTATCCCCCGAATGCTATTTTCGTGAATTTATGTTGTTATAGAGACGTAAAAATTGGAAAATTAACCTTCCAAGGTTGTAATTAAGCGCACGACTTGTAAAATTTCAATACTTCAGAAAAAGTGTAGCCAATTGATATAAAATCCAATACTAAAACATAAATTGGCATTTCCCAATATGTAGATTTTAGTATATTAGCATTAGATTTCGACATGGAAACTCACTAGTGTTTGTGTTTGATGTCGTAGGATCCCGATAGTAAGACGTTGGTGCATCCCGAAGTACCGCTTGTGCCTACACGAAATACCGTGAGTATTCACGCACTCCCTATTTTCCGTTTTATGTTTTGGGGTGGAAAAGCATGTCCAGAAAAACTATTATTTGCATGTTGTATTTAAATTTATTTGTATCAAACATGATTGCTATTGTATTGCTATGTTTCTTTATGTATGTCTATGCAACACGGAACATGAGAACTTATCGTACTAAGGCCCTTCCCTTATCTCTAACCATTAACTCTTTGAGCCAACGGTCATTATGGATAGCGCTATTAGGAATTGACAACTCCTCACTCGCCCGAATCGCTGGAGTGCATGATACCATATTCATCTATGGAACGATAAGCATAGATCTCGATAGGGCTTCAGTCATAGGTTTGGTTGAGACTCATTGTTTGCTCATACACATACAAACTCGTTTCTCGTTATAGCAATAAACTTGTATTCATTAATAGCAATCAACTTTATTATCATTGAAGCAATGTACTTGTATTTACAAAAAGCCTTATTTTACGCTCGATTTTATAAACTTGTGAACTCACCAACTATTTTCATAGTTGACGCTCGTTGTACATGCTTTTCAGGAAATAATTAGTAAGTGGATGTAGAGATTCATCATCATAGAGCATGCTGCATCGTGTTAAGCTATTATGTAGTTATATTTTGATCAATGTTGTTTTGGAAAAACTTGTACTTTGTTTCTTTTAAGCTATGGGTTGTAAACTTTAAATACTACTATGGTGATGTATCTTTATCTTTTGCAATGAAACCGTTATCGCTGTCATACCTTGCGTTTCCGCTTTAGCGGGGTGTGACATTTAAAGTCCTTAATATGACACCCAATATGAAATATTAAGGCTAGGACCCAACAAACTATTTTATAACATAGAAGACGGATGTCGTAATCCAAGCTATAAAATATTTGAAGGTAGGTGAATGACGATTCACTAATTTCCACCAAGATAAATGAAATGTATTATTAGGTTTTAATTGGTTTTGAAACTCCTATATCGTTGAGATTCATTGAACTTTTTAATGACATGTTTCAATCGCGAGTGTGCCCTTCAGGTTTTGTGACTGGGATGCTGAGGATCACAAAACAGGGTGTGAAGTAACCACGCAAATATATTGGGTACCCTTAATATTTACCCCTTAATCGATGTGCCGGTTAACCACACACACTCCACCGATACTATGATAAATATTAAGTTACCATTTGCCTACCTTGTTAAGTCCAGGTTAGTTTGTCGGTTAACCCGACACGCTCCACTAACGACTTAAGCAAAGTGCAAAGTGTAATTTCATGGGTTAGCACATTATTCACTTTTTCCTAAGTAACTGAGATTCGGTATTTATAAAAGGTTTAGTTACTTAGTATTTATCATTAATACTTTTAATGAAGGGAGAATTATAGTCCTTGTCCTGCCCGTTCGGCTAACGACCCTCTACCAGTCAAGGAAGCGGTGGGTGAGAGTGGACACCCATTAAACTACCATTTTATAGGCAGTAACCTTATACCCCCCCCTTATAAACTGGCTTCGTGAATGAGGCCTACTAACGGTAAGGCTGACTTTACTCTTATACATACATACATATATATATATATATATATATATATATATATATATATATATATATATATATATATAATTAACTTATAATATTATAAAGTATAACGGTTGAATTTTAACTTTTAAACTTCTAAAGGGCTAACTTGGAATTAAAGTATTCATAAGAGAAAACTTTTCAAATTCCAAAACTTGTGGGCAAGTTTTGAAACTATTCAAAACTACTTAATTTCATAACTTATGTGTTTAAAGTAGGTTTAATCCAAAAAACTCTTCAAGTTCCATAACTTGAGGACAAGTTATGGAAGACTTTAAACTAATAAATGAATATAACTTTTCTTTATTTGTAACTTATGGAACTAATTAAGGTTACACATTTTAATGATTTAATGAAGTGACTGTTGAACAGTCATAACTTGAGGACAAGTTATGGAGTCATAAAAGCATTCAATGAAAACAATACTGTTCATTTTGTAACCTTTGCCAATATTTATGAGTTTTAAGAGACTTTAATGTGACTCTTCATGTAACTTGAGGACAAGTTAAACAAACGCATTTTATACTCAACTCTTAGATTAAAATGGATCAACTACACTTAATCAATCAACCTTTTCTATTAATCTAAGCGAATCATATGAACATAATATTTCATGTGAAACACTTTTTCATGAAATTAGCCTAACCATTAAACTAATAAAAATCATAAATCTATTGAAAAATATCGTAGAAATTGGATTAGCATGAACATTACCACATCAAAATAAGTTTATAAGTCCAAAAACATCTTACTGTAACGTTCCTAGTCCAATTCCATCCAAAACAATCGAATATAAGCTATCTGGGGGTCCAACTCGTCGAGTGCATGAACCAACTCGGCAAGTTGGATGCTTTTCGCCTCGGACTCGTCGAGTCCCTTCATGGACTCAGCGAGTCTGCTGTGCAGACAGCTCCAAACTTCGATTTTTTAGCAAAATTTGCAAGTATAACAAGAAAATAAGCCTAGGCTCTGATACCACTGTTGAGTTTTGAGAATTCTAACACTCCTAAGTGTACATGCAACCCTAAATACCTTGGATCTATGTTTTCTCTATTATACATGCAAATATGATCTTTCCAAGGTATTCATCCTAACTAGCATAATAACATTGATTCAACTGAATATATCAAGTTAGAATTACATACCTCTTTGATGTAGATTGTCTTCATGAAGCTTGAGTGTCTAGTGCCCCAAGTGTGACACCTCGAATGGTTCACACAACACCAAATACACTTGGAATAACTTAAGAGAGCATACACACTTCATGAAATTGGCTAGCCCTTCATTCTCACACATAGTGCACGATTTCTTGAGCCATGGGATTCTTTTATATGGTGGCTATTAGGGTCACACCATGTAACTCATGACTTTACACATTCCTTATGCTCCATGGATTTTAACCTCCATGGAGTATCCATGGGTCACCCCATGGAATTAGTCCAACATAAGGAATCTTGGATCACAAGCCCACATATATAAGAATGAATGATTTACACAATTAACCCATATATTTAATTAGTCTCCTTTTGATCACTTAATTAATTCCAAATTAATTCTTGATCAATACCAATTAAATAACCTTATTAATATATTAGAACTTATAATATATTAACAAACCTTAAGTGTTATTTCTCTCATTTTAGTCTATCCATATGCATGATGCCATGCAACCCAAATAGACCATGTTGGGTCGGGTCAAGTCTTACAAATTATAGTTATGGACTTAGACATTAATCCAACAGCTCTACCATCAGACACAAGGCTATCTTTACCATCAGCAACAAGGTTATCTCTACCATTAGCTACAAGGCTATCTCTACCATCAGCTATAAGGCTATCTATACCATTAGCCACAAAGGCTATCTCTACCGCATATCATGCATACATACATATCACACACCTCTACATAACAAGTATACCAACTATCATAAAATGGTCCGACCTTGGTGCCTTAGATCCATTCGTATGGTGAGAAGAATCAACTCAAATGGAAAAGCTTCCTGAAGAAATCCTTAGTTGTTGTCATGACCACTTCCTGACCATCAATACCGAATCAATATACCCAATTAGTAACTGGCACCCATTCCATAATCCTTAATCCATGCATGGGAGTAAAATGACCATTTTACCCCTGGCCCATCATGATCCAAAACTAAGGCCCAATCCTCAAAAGAAAATGCAACACTAGGTAGGCTTTCCAAGCCCACTAGTGGTCCACCAATGGCCCAATTTGCTCAATTGGGCCCAATCGCTTTAATGGGTCTTACCCTAAGCCCAAATATATTCCTGGAACAAAACATATGACTCCTGATGGTCCACTAAAGCCCAATGACCGAAAGTCCATTATTTGGCCCAACCCGAGGCCCAAAACACTACAAGCCTAAAACTGACATGTACGCGGGGCGTACTTCTTATGTACGCTAAGCGTACTTACTGGAAGTGGTGTACGCAGCGCGTAATTGCGTGTACGCCTATCTTACTCCTCTGTTAAGCTACTTTTCCATTAAGTGCTTATTACTCGAGACTTCTAACATCAAACCTCAAATCTAGGTCCATTAAGACGTCTTCAGGCATAAATTTGGAAACTTTATGTCTTTGCATGCTCCATATGCTCTCAACAACCCATTAAGACCTTTCCAAGTAGAAACTTTATACCATTAGAGACTTGCAAATGAGCTAGAGAACCTGGATCAAAAAGCACTTCACTATTAGGGTTAGGGTTTCGAAGAGGGGTTTAAGGATGAGGAGGAGGCTGACCCTAGAGGGTGCAATGTTCTTTATATAGTGTCACACCCTAAAATTTAGGGTTTATTGAATCTAGGCGTATGTTGGGCGTACTCCTAGTATGTTGGGCGTACGTCTCCAATCATTCGCGACCATTTTCTCAATCTACACTGGGCGTACCCCCATCTTACAATGGGCGTACTCTCGAGTTGGCCACCTTGCATGCATGGGATCATCTTGTCACTAATTTCCATTAGGGTCTAAAATCAACAATAAATACCTAGTGTCATAACTCCTTTATTCCAAGTATGTTTCCGACAAACTTTATATCCATGCAAACGTGGCGGCAAGACCAACGCTCCCCTCAACACGTCCAAGCATAAAACCTTTCGGATAAATCCCGGGACCCAAAAAAGACTGAATCGCCCTACCCCTTTGGTTTCTGAGGCCCCAACCAAGTAATTTCAAACAGGGTGTTACATATATAACCAAAGTCCATTTATGATGATTACATTTAGCTCACCTTCCTTAAACATCCTTTTTTCTCTTAGCTCCTTTAATACCATCAAAATGTGATAAGCACATCATGCATTAGAGTCTATGAATAGGAACTTATAAAAAAAAGGAGTAAGATAATAGATGTACCTGAAATAGAGTCACATGACTTGACTTTACTATCTCTAAGACCTTTCAGGTATTTTAGGCAGCTTTGTTTCCAATGTCTCTTCAGTTAGTAGTAAAATAATGGACTCTTTGGGGTCAAAAAAATGGTACGATACTAGAACTAGCCTTTCTCTTTACCATGTGATCAAACGATTTGATCTTGCATGACCCCTTTCCATTACGAAGAGAAGTCATTTATGGATCAGAATTAACACTGTTTTCAAAGTCCATCCAAAACTTGGAATTAAACATATAAGCATCTCTGATTTAGATGTGCTCTTAAGCATTTTGGCTTCAGCAACCATCAATATTTGGGTCAGATTAATTAGGGTCATGTCTATATTCCTCATATAAAAGTTCTCAATGAACTAATTATATAACTTTGGAAGCAAGAGAACAACCAAGTCAATGGCTTATTCCCTTGGGAAAACGACGCCCAATTTTTCCAACTTGTAAATGTATGATTTCTTTTTAGAACATGGGCACACACAAAGTTTCCATCTTGATGTTTACATGACAATAAGGATTGAGTAGTCTCATATCTTACAACTTAAGGGATATAATGTGATGTTGGGAGAGTCGCAGGAAGAGGAGGTTGAAGACTTGAAGAAGCATGTTGTCCAGTTCCACCAATTCCCATAGAAGGGAAATTGTTTTCACCTTGATCAGAATGTGGAAGATCATTCAGAAGAATGAGGAAAACTATTTACAAAATAACAACAATGACCATTTCTATCTTCATAAGACATCTAAAATTAGGAGAGAATAGGATTCAAGTTAGTTTATTTTAATTCTTAATTATTAACCCAGAAATTAAATGAAGGCCAGGTTTCATATTTCTCAATTCAAATTTTGAATAAGGATGGGGGAATCGAATTCAAATCTATTTTAGGTTGGAAAGGCTTTTACGAGTTCCAATCTTATGAAACTCCTAGATCTTTTAAGATTCATTTAATCTTATTAGTGGCACATTTAACATTTGATTATGCTATCACTTTTGTGAGACGGATGCCGAGGATCACAAACGAGATGTAAATAACCATGCCAACCTGCTTAACAACCTCGATGTCATTTATCATCTCATATTGATATGTCAGTTAACCACACATGCTCTATTAACAATTATAATTTTCGAGATGCCCATCGTATCTATTTATAATCCATATTACTGTGTCGCTTAGCCTTACATAGTCCGCTTACAAGATATAAAGCTTGATGTGCGTTTTCATAGATGTCACACCCCAAAACCATTGAACGGTGGAAACGTTCTGCAGTGGAGGACGTTATGTAAAATATCACAACAATGAAAAGTAGTAAACAAGCAACAACATCATCCATTGCATTAATAATATAATTTTAATACATGTGTGTTCTGTCAAGTTATAATATGGACACTAAAGTACAATCAAAATAAAATATGAGTCTTGATCGGGCTCAATCTCCTCTAAACCTTGCATCGGTACCTGTCTATAGTTGACCTGAGAATACAAGTTATTTTGAAAGAGAGTATCAGCTTTAAAGCTGGTGAGATCATAAGTATTAATGTGTCTTAATTTGAAAGTAAGAATATGTATGAATAAGAATTGTAAGTATTGAAAATGTTTGTAGAACAACTTTAGATGTTTGAAAAACCCTAGAAATCCCTATGATACCTACTATTATAAAATGGAGTCTTCTACAAAGACCTAACTGCTCGGAATGTAGCCTTCTACCAAGACCCGACTGTGTTACTATTATTATTATTATTATAAGAAATTGTATCCTTTGGTACTAGGAACCTCAATTATAATTCACCTCATCGGTTATGTGAATGTGTCACAAAATAAAGGTAATAATATAACTAACCTAAGTATTACCCTTTGGTACTAGGGTAACTAACAGTGTTAACTTAAGACATCCGTAGATATACATTTACCTCTGTTGCTAACAGTTGGGTGCAGGAATAGCTAATTCCTTAAAGTATACTTGTAATGGTATCAACCGTTGACATCCGAGGATTTGCTTTTATCTTTGTAGCTAACATAGATTCTAGGAATGGTTAATCCCGCAAAGTATCCTTTGGTACTAGGATATTAAATCCAATCTATCTCGTCGATTATGTGATTGTATCACAAGGTAAAGATAAGAATGAGGATTTTATAATGTAATCTATACATATAAAATGTAATAATAACTCATCATATATTATCTATGTAAATTTACTCATGTAAGTGTGTTTATGTAAATGTACTCATGTAAATGTAATCATATAAATGTAATCATGTAAATGTATTCACGTAAATGTTCATATAAATGTAATCATGTAAATGTACTCATGTAAATGTTCCGCGCGTACTAGTAGTAACGTGTGTGCTCTCTCTATCTAGCAAATATTGACTCATGAATGAATTGACTCATTGTATGATATCGTATTCTAATAATAGTTCTAGTATCTTCCTAAACTACCCCTATGGTAGTTTACTAGTAATATAACTGGTACCTATGAACATGGATGTATACCCTTGCTACCCAAGGGTATTGAATGAACTGGAAGAACCTTTATGACTATGTATGTACACATGATATATAACTAATATTTAAACGACCTTCGGACGGGTACCCGATATCCCACCAGACCACATCTCAAGCGCGAAAAGGGAATAGGGTGGATAGCCTTCCTAAGTCTTTTAAACATTTCTTATATAACTATACATATATAGGCATGCAATTGATAATGTAAAAGCATAAAATAAGTTTGGTAAAACCTTTGAACATAATTATTATCTAAGAAACGGTCAACTTGATGTCAATCTATAAATTGTTTTGAAAGCGTGGGTTTGATAAAACAGTTTAAGTATAAAAGAACATTTGTTTGAAACACAATTATAAATGAGTTTGAAATGAAGCGTACAGAGTAAAGTGTACAACTTAACAAGGAGTTTTAATCATATAAAATGTTTATGAAAATCATTTGAAGGAAACTGTTTAGTAAAATGGCTAATGAGTAGCCAATCATTTGAATGTTGCTTACTAATCACATGTGATTGATATAGTAACTATCATAATTCTACTTGTATCCCCCCATAAAACATTTAAACATAGTTAAAACATTGATTAAGGGGTATGAACTCACCTGTAGTAAGTTATTGGAATTGAACGGACCGTATCGTAAGGAAGGATCTGACAAGTGCTTGGTGTCAAGTGAAGACTTTAGACACACACAATGATCCTAATTACATATGAAGACATATGTATATACAAAATTAGTGATTAAAACACTAATTAAACATGTATAAACATTCTAATGTGAGGTAAACACTTTGGTCAAGTGCTAGGAGGCTAAAGGGTTGCAATAAAGGAGTGCAAGACCTCTCATGGAAGTTTATGGTCAAAAGACCATATATGTTGGAGTTTATGTCCCAGGGGAGTAAACTCCTAGCCATAAACTCTCAATAATGTTCCTAAATGAAGCCTAGCATTATTACAACCCAAGTGGTGAATTGCTTCAAGTCTTAATCAAGTGTTTGGGCTTCCTTTTAACTCCTTTGAGGAGTTTACGACCCTGGGACCATATCCCTTGGAGATTACGGTCGTAATCTCCCTTTGGAGGATGTTTATGGTGTTTTCAAGTCTCTAAATTAACTAGGAACTAAACTAGGCTCTTGTACTAGGCATTAGAAGAGTTTATGGTACCATTTGGCACCATTTTATGGAGTTCACAGCCCTGGGACTTCTTGGGCCATGAAAACCTTACTCTTGGTGTTTTAAGTGTGTTTGCTAGTCCTAAACTCATTTAGGTACATGCCCAATTTAGTCTCTTGGCTTAAGGGGGGTTTTAGGGCATTTTGTCACTTGAAAATGGAGTTCACGGCCCAAGAACTTCGTTGGCCGTGAACTCACTTTCACCATTGATTCTCAATTGTTTTGGTGGTCTAAACATGTAATGGTAGTCCCTATGTTGAGTTTCAAGGCTTTGAGGGACATTTGGCACACTTTTGGCCCTAAAAATGGAGTTTACTCTCCAAGTGTTCTTGGGCAGTAAACTCCCGAATCTTGGGATCTTGATCCGATTTTGATGTTTTCTAGTCATATACACACTAGCATACAAGCTGTGACAACTCAAAGTAATTCCGTTACATTACCCCATTACCGTTAACGGAATTTTCCACTGTATACAAGTTCCGTTAATTAGAGGTCGCCAATTTAATAAATATTTCAATTATATAGGTCGTTAAGTCGTGATAAAATGAAATAAAAACACATAACATACATAGTCCATTATTCGGGAAGAGTTAGTTTTTATTATCACGACCACTAAATCGGGTGAGGCCAAAAGCCCCGTTAAACGACAGTATCGGGTAGAATATCACTAAGCTCCAACTCCTACCCATATATAAAGGGGAGTAAACTCCATTTGGAGACTTTTCCACCCTCTCTCTCTATACTCTCTCTCTAGGCTCATTTTCGACTCCAAAACCACGATTTCCGACTCCTAAACGTAAGACTATCAACCCTAACTTGTTCTATGCGTTCATTATTGTCTTTTTAGCTTAAAAACCACAAGATTGAGACATGAAAAAGGAGTTCACGGCCTAAGCTCCTCCTTAGGCCGTAAACACCCAAAATGAGGCCAAAATGTCCCTAAAGGCTTTGAAATAAATTAAGGGAATTGCCTAGGAGTGTTTAAACATTAAATCACATGATTTTAGTGGGTAAAAGAGAGTTTACGGCCCAGGCACATGCCAAGGCCATAAACACCTCTTAATCATGTCAAAATGCCCCAAAAACACTCCCAAACCACCCTTGGACTTAACACATAAATTAGGGGCTTATCATTTCGGGTTTAAACGGTTTAAACACATCAAAATGGAGGGACAAAAGGAGTTTACGGCCTAGGTATGTACCAAGGCCGTAAAAACCCCTAAACACACCTAAATGTTAGTTTTAATCCCCCTAAATGGCCTCACACTTCATTATAAATTGCTAGCAAGGTATTAGGGGCTTGAAACTTCACAAAACTCAAGGAATGAGATTTTACGGCCGTAAACTCCCTTAGGAGTTGTTCCTGGGCCGTAAAATCCATTAAGATTCCCTTAAAGACCTTAAACCCACTCATACTATATAGTTTTGGACCTAGAATAATTCCATGAACGAGTTAGAAGCCTTAAAACACACTAGATCCCCTCACCATGAGTTTACGGCTGTAAACTCATTGTGAGTAGTCCCTGAGCCGTAAACATGGTGTTAAGGGTTTACTCTTGGAGAGTAAACTCCATTCCTAAGCCACACACACCTTTAGACGCTACCCGGGACACCCCAAACACTTAACCAAAGTGTTTTCCGCTCCTTTGAGTGCGTATATGTGTTTAATTAATATTAAATATACTAATTGTATGTGAACATATGTTATCATATGTTAAATAGGTCATTGAGTGTGTTTGAGTCTTTACGTGACACCGAACGCCCAACCGGCACCTCCGTTGGACCTACTTACACTAGGTGAGTTCATACCCCTGAATGAACCTTTTAATGTTTTTACATGTTTTATAGGGGTGGGGGGATACAAGTTAAACATGCCAGTTATCATATCAATCATATGTGATTGATAACCCGCATGCACAAGATTTTACCACACTGTACCCTGTTTTACCGAGTAGGACACTATAATGGTTTTCAAAAAGGTTTTCAATTATTTCAAAACTCTCACTTATACTGCTTTGTCAAAGTACATTTTAAACTGGTTTATGGAATGTTTTCAAAGAATTTCTAAAGGCTTTTAAACTCGTTTTACCAAAGGATACCAAATGTAATTTTCCTAAGTATAAAGGTTTTCCAAGGTTTTCGTCAAATTCTCTTTTACAACATATACTTGTACTTGTTTATTCCTGCTGCTCCGCTTTACTTATTTAAAAATCCTACTTGATAACGCTTTCACTTCTTGATACGCTTATACCTGTTATTGCCTCTACTTCGCTTATACTTCTAGTCACTTATACTTGATAGGAGTCCTACTTCATCAGTTGTCGATTTCACTCCGTGATACACTTATACTTCACGGTTCGATTATTCCACACTATTCGCTGACACTGTATGATTCCGTATTTCCACACTATTCGCTCACACTATACGTTATACATCACGATTCATTTATTCCACACTCAATCGTAGTTAGATGTATGTCTGTACTTGTATAGGTGCATATAAATAATGATTGAAGGACTTAGGAAGGTTTGTCCTCCCTATTTCCTTTTCTTCGTTGAGATGTGGTCTGGTGGGATTGGATGGTCGTCCGAAGGTCGTTTGATTCATTGGTTGTACGTTATGTATACGAGCATAGACATATAGGTTTACTCTAGTCAGTTCAGTTAAGAGTCTCTACCTCTAGTTCAGCACTTATATTAGAAACACACTACCAACTATTTGGAAGTCTCTACCCACTATTTGGGATGCATCTTCAGGACACGACCTTCTCCATCGTCTAGTTGGCAACTAGAGTCTCCTGTAGGGAGAGCGAACATTGTGTGTATAGATCTATACGGGATTGACACCCCCGCACCCTGACTGCTAGCTACATTCCACGTCCCACCAAGCCAAGGGGTGACAAATGTCATAATTTATAGACGCTTGTAGGGCGTCAGGTACTCTAGTGTCAGTTAGTATGGTTATGAGTATCCCAGGTTGCCTTATAATTCATGGCCTTAAGGTAACAGTATTTCACCGGCAATTTACATTGTATGCCGGTAACTCATTTTCAGAGTCACACTGTTTTGACCTTGCAAGATGTATCTTTCATTTGATACTATCTGCGGTCTGTATTCTCTGTTTTGACCTTGCAAGATGTATCTTTCATTTGATACTATCTACGGTCTGTATTCTCTGTTTTGACCTTGCAAGATGTATCTTTCATTTGATCCTATATGCGGTCTGTATTCTTTGTTTTGACCTTGCAAAATGTATCTTTCATTCGATACTGTCTGCAGTCTGTATTCTCTGTTTTTACCTTGCAAGATGTATCTTTCATTTGATACTGTTTGCGGTTTGTATTCTTTGTTTTGACCTTGCAAGATGTATCCTTCATTTGATATTGTCAGCGGTCTCTATTCACTGTTTTAGACCTTACCAGTTGTACCTTCCATTTGGTACCTTCTGGGGTCTGTGTCTCCATTTGTTAGACGGAACCAGGCGTGTCGTTCGTTCGATACTCTCCTAGAGTCTATGATCCCTTTGCCTTAGTCAGCAGTCCTCACTGCTGAGGCATATGTTATTTCCCTGACTTCTCGTGCTTCCTTTAATAATCAAATTTAGTATTTTGATAATGATAGCGATTAAGGGAAAACTACTTTTTATCACATAACTCCGTCCGGTCTTGGTAGAAGGCTGCATTTGTTAAAGAAAATATAGGATTTTCTGGAGAGAACTCTAATACACTGTAAACTCTTAAACTACTACATTATAAAGTTATTTGAACAAAATGTCACTAATTACTTATGAACTCACCACCATTTGTAAAAATGCTGATACTTGCTTTTCAAATAACTTGTATTCTCAGGTCAGCATTAGACAGGTACATCCCTGGAGCTGTTGATGAAGATAGCTTAGTACCATACTGTTCTTATTACATTTACTTGTATTACTTCGATATATTGTAATGTGAACCATGTAAAACCATTACAATTAATGCAATGTTTTGTTGTACTTTGATTACTATAATGCATGTGTTGTGATACTTGACATGACGTCATCCACCCCAGAATGTTTCCGTCGTTCCGGTTTTGGGGTGTGACAGATTGGTATCAAAGCATTGTTTATAGTGAGCTAAGTATATCAATTCATAAAAGATATACAGCCTATAAATACAAAGGGATAAAACACTCTGACCAAGAATTATACTTTAAAATATAACCATATTTTACCAAAGTATAATAACATCCAGAATCTAAACACTTGAACACAAGTATCACAAGAAGAACAATAATAAAAGTCTTCGGATGTTGAGCACTACAGTCAAACCTAGGCAGTTATGTAATCGTACGTTGGAATAAATGTAACCTGATCAACTACATTTATTCGAGATGCGATGAACGTGTGCTTGGGAGTGATAGTGGTGTTACAATAGGTCTGAAACTTACCAACTAGGAATGCTAGAGCCAAACATAAAGTTAAAAATACTATAGGAGTATTTTGGAACACTAAAAGACTCGCATAAATCCCAGAATCATATTCAGAAGGTAAGAAAACAAACAAGAAATTAAAATACCACAGGGGTATTTTAGGATACATAGATAACCTTGTGTGAAGAACTAAAAGATCCTTATTGATATACCTACAACTACGGAGAGTATACTTCCAAGGTTATATATAATAAGGATCCCATAGGCTAAGAATGCGTGGTTTCGCTCTACTTCCTTTCACTCGTTGGGATGTGGATATAGAGTAGTATCACATATTCGAAGGCCTATCAGATCTAAGTTATATATGATTTGTATACTCTGTGTAATCGTAGCAGGACTCGTTATGGATCACCCAGTGAAATGTTAATAATCTCGTAGGATTCTTTAGACATTTCCATTCTCGCATGAACCCTGTAGAAAACCCTATCCACTTTAGTACTCGGCAGAAGAGTTGATTTCGACCCCGAAGAAGTTCATTAGGAAGATTTCCAGCTCGGAAATGAATGAACTAGGTCGAGACTATTAAATTCACCAAGTGCCTATATCTTTTAGGGACATCGGTGAGAGATTCGCCTAAATTTTCGAGATTTCCAGTCATCTATCATGTAGTGATCACACCCATAGTTGAATTCGGAAGTAAGACGGGGTAGAAATTCAATATATCCATACGAGAAGAGAAACCTAGGTAACTACCCGAAGGAAACCAACGCCGATACCAGTCAAAGATACGAGGCAGACAGAGGGAGCCAGTGCATGGAACCCGAGAGTTGTCTTTTCCTTGTGTTCGTCACACTAATAAACCCTTAAAAATAATACAATTTAGTGAGTTAGTGGTTACACTACTCACGCTATGTGTTAGGTAAATCGCCTTGTTCCCGTTGCCAATGATGCGCTTAGAGCGGATCCCCACACCTCTGTTGAGGTTGTTTAGCCATAAGTCTTCATGAGCCTCTCTTTCCACTGTTTCGTTTCAAACAGCTCTCAAACCTCTCCAGATCGGAGAGTGAAACCTTTCCCAGTATAAAGGTAACTTAGTAGGAACGACTCGCATCTTATGGCCTTTTTCCAATACTCACACTCTTACCTTGTACACTAGGTCTACATCATAGGGATGTAGGTCGACACTTAGACCACCAGTCCTCGAGGCACAGGAAAAATTACTGCTTAATACAGTTAGGACAGATATGTCCAGGGTTTAGCCATCGTCTCTCATTTTCATGCATTCCTTTCCGTGTAGGAAAACCATGCCTCCGAAGAAGCGTAACCAATCCACAAGTAAGAAACCTACACTCTTATTCAATAAAGCTACGTTCCAAGCTGCAGTTTCAGTAGCCGTAGCAGCTGTCACGGCTCACCTGAATGCTAACAACGCCAATGTTAGTAAGGTGCCTATTGGGATTTTCGATCCTAGCAATGGACAGCAGCAACCAACACCTTCATACCCAGCCACCTAAGAACCTCACTCAAATCCACTGAAGAGAAAGATCAAGATCGAGGAGGAAAGTACCTCGGCTAAAGGACCTTCCGAAGGATGACGAGCTGAGATGGTCAAATTCCCTACCAACCCTTCCATCCCTACACCTAGGAGACCATACTTAGGAAACCTTCCCCATTGCAGCAAGTGCAGCTACCATCATCATGGTATATGTCGGGAACTCTATTGTGCTAGGTGCCACATGTTGGGGCATACTGCCCGCATCTACAGAACCCCGATTGAATTCATTACATCAACCACCAATGTGGCGACCCGTACAGTTTGCCACCTATGTGGTGAAATAGGACACTTCAAGAAGGACTGCCCAACCGAAGGGAAAGACAAAGACACAGGAGAAGTCTAACTCTAATGCTTAGGGAGAAGCATCAAGGAACCTAGTAGATTTTGGTACGTCTCTTGATCTCGGATAACTAAACTAAAAACATTTAAAGACTAACTCAAAATGTAAATTTCCCCATTAAAGCGAAATCACAGCACTGTTATAAAATTTAAAATTCATTGGGTAAAAAATGTAATGGCTAAAACATATACATTACGGCCATGTATAGTTAAGATGGATAGACCTAGAGTGAGCGAATACCGTCTCATTTCCTGTTCCTCGTTGGGTTGTGGATTTAGGGCGGGGTCGCTCAGTCAACAGTCCTCCCCACCTTAATTATACATGACTAGTATATGTTAGGCGATTATAGAAATGCCTTGTGAAAATTTGTTCATGAAAAGGTACTCCACTCAGAAAACCTTAGAACACTCTATAGTTCCGCGTCAACTCTATCGGTCCAAGTATCTGCGATAGTGATACATAGGACGAAACCCGAGACGCCTAGAACTTGTGTGCCTGTTCGGCGCATGAATCTATCGACCCTCACTTTATATCATGTTGGAGTGTGCCAACTTCGACGACTCTATCGATCATGGTTTAACTTCATTCAACCATGTGTTCATCCCTAGTGCTGTGTAAAAAGAAATTTATCCGTAGCCCTTTCGGCAAATAAAGGTTCTTCCGAACCTAAACATAATACAAATAATCAAACCTAATACGATCCGTCAGTCGTCCCTCTTACCTCAAACCTTCCAAAGTACCCAGGAAAGGGGTACCGCGCGTTGTTAACCGACCCTCCTTAGACAAATAAGAACCGAAGCGAAAGGCACTGCATGCATTCCAGAAGACGATAACCACCCGAAGCATACCTAGTAGATTCCCTAGAAAGACCCTTCATCCTATCCCATGGAACGGGAGCTAGAGTCAAGAGAACCCTACATTGAGCTACTATAATGACCACAAATCCGAAGTTGTGTCATTCCGCTTGAGCCAACCTAGTAGCTATCACCCTCGGTTGATAAATAAATCTGAGCCGTAAACGTCAAGGACATTGGCTAGGACCATCCATTCACGCTTAATCCCCCGAATTAAGCATCGTGGCGAATATCCTGGAAATCCAAGAGCTGCGATAAAGTAAACTCTAAGAAGAGTGGATGAAAAGATTAAAGTTCCGAGTGATGGGAACCTATACTCACTAGATTTGATCTAGACCGAGAAGACTCAGAACCTTCGGAAGAGTAGTTGCAGTAGATGCTCGCACTACTCAGGCACTTCATCCACCCTGTTACAGACAAGTGGTGCCCAGGATCCTCCGCCCTCTCACATGGAGGAAGTTATCGTCGCCTTGCAGACGATAGATTATATTCTCCGAAGTAAACACTAGGATACCAAGAACCCTAGGATAACCTTCGCAGCTAAGAATACTTGATCAAAGTGTGATAGTAGTGGCGTTAAGCCTCATGACCCAGATCCCGAGGAGATTATATACTTGACACCAGCCTTAGTGTTAGTCGAGGGGTTATGCAGGAACATGCACTTTCCACACTATAATAAACCAAAGCCTTAGAGATTAATTGGACTATTAGGTGTTCCACGAATACTATCTCGCCCAGAAATAGTAGAACCACCTCCTGAGATAGTCCAACACTCGTCTGGTGAAACCCTATCTCCCCGACTCTCATGGTTTCCGTATCTCAAGATTCTTTAGTGCAGGTTCATTTTGCCCCAGCTTGAGGTAGACACTCTATAGAGGACAGATATCCATAGTCACGCAACCCATCCGATGATCTAGAAAGTCTCTATCAGCCAGTTGACAGGAACCGCGAGACCAAAGACCACCCGAGCTTCCTAAGAACCAACCTAAAGGACTACACACCTAGTACGAGTGAGAACGTTAGGAACTTCAGAATGGCGATCACGCCAGTGATGATCTTGCCATAGAAGTACACTACGTTCTAAGTACTGAAAAGCTCTACCCTTCTCAGAGCTCAGGACCATCTGAGAATCCTCACGGAGATTTGGTCCAACCCTCATCAGATCACTACTACTTTCGGATATTCCACAAGTTTCACACCCGATCGATCCACTCCTTAGACTCGATATGTGATTATCAGACATCACTCTTCGTACCCCACTCATATTGATAGAAACCATTGAGAACTCTAACCTCGTAGATACCCCAGTTGGAACCCACTAGCTACACGAGACAGAATCCGCATCCCGTACGTGAAGGTCTGTTGAAATGACAAACACGGACCAGAGTTCACTTGGGAGTGCGAGGCAAACAGTATAAGAAGTACTCTCTTACCTCTACTTGGTCATTCATACCTACTTCCTTGCCTATACCTGAATTTCGGGACGAAATTCCCTCTAACGGGGGAATGATGTGACAACTGAAAGTAATTCCATTACATTACCCCGTTACCATTAACAGAATTTTCCACTGTATACAAGTTCCGTTAATTAGAGGTCGCCAATTTAATAAATATTTCAATTATATAGGTCGTTAAGTTGTGATAAAAGGAAATAAAAACACATAACACACATAGTCCATTATTCGGGAAAAGTTAGTTTTTATTATCACGACCACTAAATCGGGTGAGGCCAAAAGCCCCGTTAAACGACAGTATCGGATAGAATATTACTGAGCTCCAACTCCCACCCATATATAAAGGGGAGTAAACTCCATTTGGAGACTTTTCCACCCTCTCTCTCTATACTCTCTCTCTAGGCTCATTCTCGACTCCAAAACCGCGATTTCCGACTCCTAAACGTAAGACTATCAACCCTAACTTGTTCTATGCGTGCATTATTGTCTTTTTAGCCTAAAAATCACAAGATTGAGACATGAAAAAGGAGTTCACAGCCTAAGCTCCTCCTTAGGCCGTAAACACCCAAAATAAGGAAAAAATGACCCCAAAATGTCCCTAAAGGCTTTGAAATAAATTAAGGGAATTGCCTAGGAGTGTTTAAACATTAAATCACATGATTTTAGGGGGTAAAAGAGAGTTTACGACCCAGGCACATGCCAAGGCCGTAAACACCTCTTAATCACAAAATGCCCCAAAAACACTCCCAAACCACCCTTGGACTTAACACATAAATTAGGGGCTTATCATTTCGGGTTTAAACGGTTTAAACACATCAAAATGGAGGGACAAAAGGAGTTTACGGCCTAGGTATGTACCAAGGCCGTAAAAACCCCTAAACACACCTAAATGTTAGTTTTAACCCCCCTAAATGGCCTCACACTTCATTATAAATTGCTAGCAAGGTATTAGGGGCTTGAAACTTCACAAAACTCAAGGAATGAGATTTTACGGCTGTAAACTCCCTTAGGAGTTGTTCCTGGGCCGTAAAATCCATTAAGATTCCCTTAAAGACCTTAAACCCACTCATACTATATAGTTTTGGACCTAGAATAATTCCATGAACGAGTTAGAAGCCTTAAAACACACTAGATCCCCTCACCATGAGTTTACGGCTGTAAACTCATTGTGAGTAGTCCCTGGGCCGTAAACATGGTGTTAAGGGTTTACTCTTGGAGAGTAAACTCCATTCCTAAGCCACACACACCTTTAGACGCTACCCGGGACACCCTAAACACTTAACCAAAGTGTTTTCCACTCCTTTGAGTGCGTATATGTGTTTAATTAGTATTAAATATACTAATTGTATGTGAACATATGTTATCATATGTTAAATAGGTCATTGAGTGTGTTTGAGTCTTTACGTGACACCGAACGCCCAACCGGCACCTCCGTTGGACCTACTTACACCAGGTGAGTTCATACCCTTGAATGAACCTTTTAATGTTTTTACATGTTTTATAGGGGTGGGGGGATACAAGTTAAACATGCCAGTTATCATATCAATCATATGTGATTGATAACCCGCATGCACAAGATTTTACCACACTGTACCCTGTTTTACCGAGTAGGACACTATAATGGTTTTCAAAAAGGTTTTCAATTATTTCAAAACTCTCACTTATACTGCTTTGTCAAAGTACATTTTAAACTGGTTTATGGAAAGTTTTCAAAGAATTTCTAAAGGCTTTTAAACTCGTTTTACCAAAGGATACCAAATGTAATTTTCCTAAGTATAAAGGTTTTCCAAGGTTTTCGTCAAATTCTCTTTTACAACATATACTTGTACTTGTTTATTCTTGCTGCTCCGCTTTACTTATTTAAAAATCCTACTTGATAACGCTTTCACTTCTTGATACGCTTATACCTGTTATTGCCTCTATTTCGCTTATACTTCTAGTCACTTATACTTGATAGGATTCCTACTTCATCAGTTGTCGATTTCACTCCGTGATACACTTATACTTGGTTCACTTATACTTCACGGTTCGATTATTCCACACTATTCGCTCACATTGTATGATTCCGTATTTCCACACTATTCGCTCACACTATACGTTATACATCACGATTCAGTTATCCCACACTCAATCGTAGTTAGATGTATGTCTGTACTTGTATAGGTGCATATAAATAATGATTGAAGGGCTTAGGAAGTTTTGTCCCCCCTATTTCCTTTTCTTCGTTGAGATGTGGTCTGGTGGGATTGGATGGCCGTCCGAAGGTCATTTGACTCATTAGTTGTATGTTATGTATACAAGCATGGGAATATAGGTTTACTCTAGTCAGTTCACTTAAGAGTCTCTACCTCTAGTTCAACACTTATATTACAAACACACTTCCCACTATTTGGAAGTCTCTACCCACTATTACGGATGCATCTTCAGGACACGGCCTTCTCCGTCGTCTAGTTGGTAACTAGAGTCTCCTGCAGGGAGAGCGGACATTGTGTGTATAGATCTATACGGGACTGACACCCCCGCACTCTGACTGCTAGCTACAATCCACGTCCCACCAAGCCAAGGGGTGAAAAATGTCATAATTTATAGACGCTTGTAGGGCGTCAGGTACTCTAGTGTCAGTTAGTATGGTTACAAGTATCCCAGGTTTCCTTATAATTCATGGCCTTAAGGTAACGGTATTTCACCGGCAATTTACACTGTATGCCGGTAACTCATTTTCAGAGTCACACTGTTTTCACCTTCCAAGATGTATCTTTCATTTGATATTGTCTGCGGTCTGTATTCTCTGTTTTGACCTTGCAAGATGTATCTTTCATTTGATACTATCTGCGGTCTGTATTCTCTGTTTTGACCTTGCAAGATGTATCTTTTATTTGATATTGTCTGCAGTCTGTATTCTTTGTTTTGACCTTGCAAGATGTATCTTTCATTTGATACTATCTGCGGTCTGTATTCTCTGTTTTGACCTTGCAAGATGTATCGTTCATTTGATACTATCTGCGGTCTGTATTCTTTGTTTTGACCTTGCAAGAAGTATCATTCATTTGATACTGCCAGCGGTCTCTATTCACTGTTTTAGACCTTACCATCTGTACCTTCCATTTGGTACCTTCTGGGGTCTGTGTCTCCATTTGTTAGACGGAACCAGGCGTGTCGTTCGTTCGATACTCTCCTGGAGTCTATGATCCCTTTGCCTTAGTCAGCAGTCCTCACTGCTGAGGCATATGTTATTTTCCTGACTTCTCGTGCTTCCTTTAATAATCAAATTCAGTATTTTGATAATGATAGCGATTAAGGGAAAACTACTTTTTACCACATAACTCCGTCCGGTCTTGGTAGAAGGCTGCATTTATTAAAGAAAATATAGGATTTTCTGGAGAGAACCCTAATACACTGTAAACTCTTAAACTACTACATTATAAAGTTATTTGAACAAAATGTCACTAATTACTTATGAACTCACCAGCATTTGTAAAAATGCTGATACTCGCTTTTCAAATAACTTGTATTCTCAGGTCAGCATTAGACAAATACATCCCCGGAGCTGTTGATGAAGATAGCTTAGTACCATACTGTTCTTATTACATTTACTTGTATTACTTCAATAGATTGTAATGTGAACCATGTAAAACTATTACCATTAATGCAATGTTTTTTTTTACTTTGATTACTATAATGCATGTGTTTTGATACTTGACATGACATCATCCACCCCAGAACGTTTCCACCGTTCCGGTTTTGGGGTGTGACACAAGCCTAAGGTAGTTACAAATCACAGGGGAAGGACTAGGCATCTTTTTAGGAGTTTACTCCCCAAGGTGTTCTTGGGCGGTAAACTCCTAAATCTAGTTATTTTGTTATGAAATTGATGTTATTAAGCACATTATAAGCCATATAATACAACTAGATAAAGGTACTCACGATTTGGGATAAAAACCCGAAGATCCGTGAGAGACAATTCGACTTTTATCTAGTTGGAAATGCAACTAATGAATGAATATGGTTCAGATTTCTATATATAGTCCTGAGATTTTTGGCAGAAAATATTATATTCCCAGAATGAACTCTAATATCATAGAGTATTGGAATAACAGTGTTGCACAAAACCCTAGTGCATCCACTTTCCTGATATCTCCTTAAGTGCTAAACCTGAAATACTCAAACTTATACCCAAAGTCTGGAATTTCACTGTAACTGTTCTAACTTCTATTGGCTTGATATGGTTTGTTCAGAATGGAAATTTTGGGTTGTCACAATAGATTAGCATACTTTTCACAATTTTCCTAAAGTAACTAAGACTTGGATTTTTAAAAAATAAATGGCTTAGTTAATTCATATCATTATACTTTTTAATGAGACTATGTCCTACCAAATTCAATCGGTAAACAACCCTTCACCATATTAGAGAGCGGTAGTGAAACATCCCAAAAATATAGTCTAAAAATTTTGTTTTAATTTAATAATATGAAACGACCCAAAAACACGACCCAAAAATTTTCGTTTTTCAATATAATCAAACCGTAATATAAGTATCATAACATAAAACATACGCGATGTATCCCCAAACGTAATAAAATATTGTGCGGAAAACTGTATCATACTACATCAATCCAAAACATCAAAAGACATCCCCAGGATAAAAGCTATGCTGTGGTGTGTGCGATGCTGTCACCCCGAGCTCTTCCCTTTGCTTGCGGAAGTACCTGAAACCAAAACTGAAACTGTAAGCACGAAGCTTAATGAGCTCCCCCAAACTACCACATACCATACAATAACATATAAACACATATTGGGCCTTGCCCACTGCATCGGGCCGAAGCCCGGAAACTGCATCGGACCGAAGTCCGGAACTGACTGGGACCTTGTCCACTGCATCGGACCGAAGTGCGGAACTAACTGCATCGGACCGTAGTCCGGAACTGACTGGGACCTTGTCCCCTGCATCGGACCGAAGTCTGGGACTAACTGCATCGGACCGAAGTCCGGAACTGACTGGGACCTTGTCCCCTGCATCGGACCGAAGTCTGGAACTAACTGCATCGGACTGAAGTCCGGAACCGACTGACTGAACATGGCATAGCATAACACATCAACTAGCATAAACACATATACGGCATACTACATCGGGCCGTATCCCGGAACACATAATACTTAACGCATAAAACATAGCACACAAAATCCT
Source organism: Lactuca saligna (assembly GCF_052625555.1). Classification (NCBI taxonomy): domain Eukaryota; kingdom Viridiplantae; phylum Streptophyta; class Magnoliopsida; order Asterales; family Asteraceae; genus Lactuca; species Lactuca saligna. The sequence continues at coordinate 186,023,055 of NC_136417.1, read as the reverse complement.
GTTCGAGCCACGAAGGCATCGAACATACTAGCTACTGCATCGGACCTAAATCCGGAAACTGCTGCTAACTGAACGGGCCGGCATTGTGGCCTTAGACCCGTTCCTACTGGAAGGAAACTCACCTCGTAAGCTGGCTGCTGAGTGTGTGGCTCGGGAAGCTAACGGTTGCTGCTCCTGAATCTCCTCGGCTACAAGTCCATAAACACACTCAATCAAATACTAAACACTGCTCTTGGGGTAAAATGACTCTTTTACCCTTGGTTAAAGTCAACTCTCTTTTGGGCTAACTCGCCGAGTTGGGCCACCCAACTCGCCGAGTCCTACTCTCACTTTTCACTCTTACTCGCTGCTACTCGTCGAGTCTGGCATCGACTCGACAAGTACCCTCTTGATCCAAGAACCCAGACAATCTTCATCCGACTCGCCGAGCCGGATGAACAAACTCGACGAGTTGCTCTTGAACTTTAAGAAGATTGCCTTGGACTCACCGAGTTGATGAACAACTCGCCGAGTCCCTCCATCACTGAGTTTACCCTCAACTCGCTGAGTCCACTCTCTAGCTCACTGGGTTCACTCGACACTGGTAAAAATGAAGGAATCGGGAACTCGCGACCCAACTCGCCGAGTCGTTCTTCCCGACTCGCCGAGTTTCCACCATGCAACTGATTTTTACTCGATTTTGTTTGAATCCAACACATACAATTGATAGATCTGAGTCCAATAAGCTATTTTACCACGTAAAGTTTCCAACTTTACGTGCACAACCTCATGAATAAGGGAAATAAGGCTAAAAGATGCATAAAATGGGTAGATTTATGGTTAACATGCAATATAACTCCAAAAAGACAGTAGATCTAGGCTCTACAATACCCCAACATTCAGATCCATAGATATTTCGACTTAATAAGACGTTCATGCAAGTGTAAGGCTTGAAACAAGCATCAACTAGCTCTTAGGAGAGTTCTAATGGAAGTTTAAAGCATATAACAAGATGGAACTCCGAAAATATCTCAATTGACTCTGATTTGGCCTTGGATCTTTGCACTACAACACTTCTCCTTGCTTCTTTCTTCTTCTCCTTCTTCACACCTTCACAAAATGGCACCAAAACACATATAAGCTCTTCAAGGGAGGATTAGGGTTCTATTACTGCGTTCTCAGGGTGAGGGAGGCGAGGATGGGGGCTATAAGGTGGTATAAATAGTGGGCAACCCGGGGATTTAGGGTTTCACCCAGACGGATGGACTCGCCGAGTCAGGGATATGGACTCGCCGAGTCCCCGGCTCACGCGTGCTCGAAGTCGCGACCCTACTCGGCAAGTCAGGCTAGAACTCGCCGAGTCCCTCTTGAAAACTTACAACAATTACCAATGAATTAACGTATCGGGAACGGGTCGTTACATAATAAAACCTAGTCTTTGAACATCATATAAAAATCATAAACAGTGTACCTCAAAATATCGTAACAATTGTCAAAATATCATAGTATAAACATCCCAGTCTGAATTGATGGTCTGTGCACTGCAATCTTCCCTAGCTCCTCTTATGAAACTGAGTACATGTAACCAAAACTGAAACTCTAAGCACGAAGCTTAGTGAGCTCCCCCAAACTACCACATACCATAAAAAAACATATAAAGTAACTATTGGGCCTTGCCCACTACATCGGACCGAAGTCCGAAAACTGCATATGACTGATGTCTGGAAACTACATCAGACCGTAGTCTGGAACTAACCAGGGCCTTGCCCTCTGCATCGGACCGAAGTCCGGAAACTGCATCGGACCGAAGTCCGAAACTAACCAGGGCCTTTCCCTCTTCATCGGATCGGAGTCTGGAACTGACTGAACATAGCATATCATAATCATAACTACTAGCATAAACACATATACTGCATACTGCATTGGACCGAAGTCCGGAACACATAACACAAAAACATGCTTGAATTACAAAGACCTCAAGCACACTGAACTACTGCATCAGACCGAAGTCCAAAACTACTGCTAACTAAATGGGCCGACATTGTAGCCGTAGACCCATTCCTAAGGAAACTCACCTGGAAAATATGACTGTAAAATATTGCGTATAACCCCTCACTACTAGCCGGCAGATCCTCGAACTGCTGATCTCATGACTTCCCAAGCTATCAATACCAACATAACACTTAGTCCAAAACCATTAAGTTTCCGTAGGGTAAAATGACAATCTTACCCCTGATCTAATTTGGTCCAAGGCCTAGGCCCAACTCCATCACATGAAGGGCCTAATTCCATATAGTCTTTCCAAGTCCACTAACGACATATTTATGGCCCAATTTTCTAAATTGGGCCCAACTTCTCAAATGCGCCTTCCCTCATGCCTAAAATATAATATAGCCCAATAACAATCCAACAGAATAGTCCATTAAGGCCCATAATCAACTAGTCTAAGGAAATGACCCAAAAAGGCCCACTGACTTACGAACACAAGGCGTTCCCTTGTGGAACGTTGGGCGTTCCTTTGCAAATCCTGGTCGCGAGTCTCAACGCGAACGCAGCGCGTTCCTGAGCCCTAAGCAATGCGTTCGTGCCCTGATTCCAAAAATTTACCATTAAGCACTTAACGCTTAAGCCATGATATCCAAACATAGATCCAAGCTGTTTAAGACCTACTAAATCATAAAGTCACGGATTTGACGACTATGCATGCACCCAAAAGTCCCAATCTCGAGAAATAGCAATCAACTTCCATAATGATGGTCACAACTCTTGCATTGACCCATTAGGACCGTAAATATGGCAACTTTCCTACCTAAGGGACTCAAATAGCCTCATGGGTGGCAACCCTATGTCCAGAAACGGATTTGAAACATAAAAATCCATTCTTGAAACCAAAAAGGGACAATATCCATGAGAAACTAGATCTATGATGTAGAAGCACCAAGATGAGAACTTTATACCTTGAATAGGCTGGAAATGATGGAAAACCTCTAGATTTATAAGCTCTCATCAATATATTGCAACTTCCCTAAACACCTTCTTCTTCAAAGCACCCAAACAACAACAAAATTACTCAAGGTAGGCTCAAAATGCATGAAAGAGGTTTAGGGTTTCGATCTTACGGTTAGATAGGATGGAGGCTGAAGCAAATAAGGGTTGGGGGTGAGTTAAGGTGTTTAAATAGGATCCAAGACCCGAAAATCATAGTTTATTCTGCCCAGATGAACGCATTGCGTTCCCTTTGGGAACGCAGGGCATTCCCATATGCACCCGCATCCATTTTCCTTTTTGAACGCCATGCGTTCTTATCTGGTACGCCATTCGTACACGGTTTGACCCAAACCCTTCTAACTTCAAATAGCCATAATTTCTTCGTTATAACTCTGATTTTGACGTTCTTTATATCGTACGCATCTATCAACTTTATTTAACCTAAAAGCCAACCGAAATTAAATCCAAAATCCATAAATGGCCCGAACCAACGCCTTTGTTGATACCTTTAGGCTTCAAAACACAAACCGAATAAATGGATCATCCAAAACACATCATTCAGCTCCAAATGAGTCCAAACTCAACTCTTGAAGGTTTCTAATTTTCGAAATGGGAACCATTCAAAATTAAAGAATTATTTACGATTAAACAATTAATAAAATAATTCAGATCTAATCCTAATCCTAAGCCTTCTAATTTTCGAAAAATAGACTAGATTTTATCAGGTTTTAATTGTTCAAATTTTGAGGCTTTTAAAATAACAAATAAGGAAACAAGTAATACCCTAAAAGTGATCCTCAATTTGAAAAATTAGGCAAAGGGTGCTAGGGTTTCTGAAACCCTTGCAAATTTCTAAAATATAGGGTCGAGGCTAGAGTTTCCAGAACCCTAGGAATTCTTGAAAATTCCCTCCATATGGTTTAGTTTCTATAAACCCTAATTTTGATCTATTCAACTTTGTGCAAGATCATGGAGAACAAGGGCTCTGATACCACTGATGGGTTTTATATGTTACAAAAAAATTATTTTGGCAGAAAAAATAAACCCTAAGTTCACATGCACCCTAAAGGATCTATATTCTCACTATGATTTGCAAACAACTATTAAATATCAAGAACCATAAAGTACATTGCTATATTTAAAATTAAGAAAGGGTTATAACAAAAATCACACCTTTAGTTTATTATAGGAGATAAACCAATATTCCTTGTTTATTGGTCATTAGAAAGAAAGCAACAGAAGCCTCATTCCTCTAATGGCATGCACACAAACCCTATCAAATTGGAGGCTTAAGAGGAGAGCGGAGGAGGAATGAAAATTTTGAAATCTCTCTTTGAAATGAAGTGAGTTCAGAAAATCATAGCACAAGGGGTTTATATAGGTGATAGGGCGGCTAAGGATAAGGCAAGTTCATTTTAGATAACCCTAATCCTTTTTCTTTCCCCTTAAGGCATCTAAGTTTCCTTAGGGCCCAAGAAAATCTCTAGAAACTCTATAGAACTCTTCTAGAACCGCCCCCTTTATGGGAGGCTCTAGATTTGGTAAATTTTCAAATTTTGAACATTGTCACCTGTTAGGAAATTAGATGATACTTTTCAAAACTCATAACAAATTTGATGCCACTTGCCAAGTTATGATGACCCTTGTTAGGAAGTACTGTGGATAACTAGCAAAACTATAAGCACAAATGACAAAATATTTACGTTGTTGGATCAAGGTGACCTACGTCCACGGGCAGGAGTATAATATTATTTATTTTAGAGCTATTAAAAAGAGGTTATAAGTACAATTACACATAGATTAGACCTACTCACTAAGGATACAAGATACAAAATGACCTAGCATGCATACCTATTTATACTTGAGGGGTCAGACCTAAAACCCTAATGAGCTACGCCCATTGGCCCGTATCACCATGTAAGGTGTCAACCAATCACAATCCGCCATGAAACATCTTCTAGAACATTCTTCCATGTCATACAATCCATGGGCATCAGCAACACACATTATGGACCACCATGTGCCATAGTGGAGCAACATGGTGTATAAGTGGTGCATCATGAACACTAATGCCCCAACATCCATCATCGTGGCACAACATGGTGTAATCCTTGAGAAATACCAAATTTTGATCATCCATGGATGATGTTGATCATCGTAGGGACTTCATAGCATACTTGGCTCGTCAAGAACCAAGATCGTCTATCTTGCACCATGATGGCGCAATAGGAATACGGATGGCGCAAGAGGCTTCAAGTGCAGTACAAGAACTTCTAGCTTGGAGCAACATCACCAATTTGGTGCAAGAAGAACATGCATGGCGCAACAAAATACTCCATAGCGCAACATAAGAACCCCATGACACATGAGGAACCCTTATGGTGTAAAACGGGGTAGCCTGGCACAAGAAGGATTGGACTTGGCCCAATTATATTGTTATGGTCGTAACAAGATAACCCTTATTTGAACCAATTCAAAAAACAAACTTAATCTTGATTCAAATAGTTGCCATATTTTGTTACTAGGATAGATTCTGGAAGGTTTTTGAAATCCACTTAAAGTGTCCACTACATGGGATTGTTGAATGCTCCCCTTGTTCAACTATTGACCAATTAACATTCAGTCGGTGTATTTCTAGATTAATTCCTGATGGCAACTCAAAAATGAATTTGTCATTACTCCTAAAGTTACACCAATTAGTTATGGCATTGGATGTTTGTTTCTAACAAATATTCGAATTGAGTTCCAATAATCGATTCAGAAAACTAGGTATATGTATTATACTCAATATTTTATGGTGAAAGACGAAATTGATTGTAGGAGTCTTGCGACTTTGCTAGAACAAACATTTTTTTTATTTCAATGCAAATTCGTTTAGAATGATATTAGATAAAATGTGAAAGAAATTGGAAAAAAAAAATAATGGAATAAAAAAAGATGGAATGTAATATGAGAGAATGTGTGATTTTTGAAATGCTAGATGTTTATATTTATATTTTGTAAACGTATTAAAAAAAAATTTAATGTTACCATTTTGCAACCGTTAAAAATTTTAATATTGAAAATTCGTTAACTTGTTAAGAATTTAATGCATTGTTATGAACTAAGTAGTTTGATTGTGTATTAAATTCTTAAGGACTTGACGCATTTGCTATAAATTTGGTAGTTTTATAGTTTGGTAGTTATGAATTTGATAGTTTGATAGCTTGCTATGTTATATAAAGACTTGACGTGTTTCTGAACTAAATGTTAAGGATTGATATCATTTTTTTAGTTTGTTGTTTTAACTTATATACTTATTTTGTAGACGGGTATTAATGTTATTCTTCATTAGCCGATGCTTGCGGAAACATTCAGATAAGATTTGGTCTTTTATTATCCAACTCTACAGAAATATCCAAAATAATGGGAGAAACGACAGAGACAATTTGTAATTAAAAGTTCTTACTATTTTTAATTAAGTCTTTCAGGTATTTTAGGCAACTTTGTTTCCAATGTCCCTTCAATTGGTAGTAAAAAATGGACTATTTGGGGTTAACACATGGAAGGATACCATAACTAGCCTTTCTCTTTATGATACAATCAAACGATTTGATCTTGGATGAACCCATTTCATTAGGAAGAAAAATCATTTATGGATCAAAATTATTACCGTTTTCAAAGTCCATCGAAATCTTGGCATTAAACTTACAAGCATCTTTGATTCAGATGGGCTCTTAAGCATTTTTGCTTCAACAACCATCAAATTTGGGTAAGATCAATTAGGGTCATGTCTATATACCTCATACAAAAGTTCTCAATGAACTGATCATATGACTTTGGAAGCGAGAGAACAGCCAAGTCAATGGCTTGTTCCCTTGGGAAAACGACAACCAATCTTTCGAACTTGTCAATGTGTAATTTCTTTTCAGAACATGTGCACTTAGGAAGTTTCCATCTTGATGTTTACATGAAAATAAGGATTGAGTAGTCTCATATCTTTCAATTTAAGTAAAAATGTGATGTTGGGAGAGTCGTGGGAAGAGGAGGTTGAAGATTTGAAGAAGTATGATGTCCAGTTCCACCAAATTCGAAAGAAGGGAAAACCTTCTCACCTTGATCAGAATGTGGAAGATAATCTTCACAAGAAAGAGGAAAACTATTTCCAAAATAACGACGAAGACTATTTCTATCTTCATAAAACATCTAAAATTAGGAGAAAAAAGAATTCAAGTTAGTTTATTTTAATCCTTTATTATTAACCCAAAATTTAAATCAAGGCCCAGATTCATATTTTCGATTCGAATATTGAAGAGGGATGTTGTAATCAAATTCGAGTCTATTTTAGGTAGGCAAGGCTTTTACAAACTCAAATCTTATGAAACTCCTATATCTTTTAAGATTCATTGAATCTTATCAATGGCACATTTAATATTGGATTATGCTATCACTTTTGTGACTCGGATGCCGAAGTTCACAAATGAGATGTAAATAACCATGCAAACCCGCTTAACAACCTCAATGTCATTTCTCATATCACATTTATGTGCCGGTTAACCACACATGTTGAATAAATAAATATAATTTTCGAGATGTCCATCGTATCTCTTTATAATCCCTATTAGTGCGTCGGTTAACCTCACACACTCCACTAATAACATATAAAGCATGATGTCGTTTTCATGGATTAGCATATTTTTCACATATTTCCTAAAGTAACTAAAAGATGGATTTTTTTAAAAAAATTGTTTACTTACTTCATATCATTATACTTATTAATGAGATTATGTCCTACCAAATCTGTTCGGCAAACCACCTCCACCATATAAGAGAGCGGTGGGTATGAGTAGATACCCACTAACAGCATTGTTTTAGGCGGCTTCTTTAAAGTTCCCTTACATTATTGTTTCATAAGTGACGCATACCTGCGATGTGACAGACTTGTCTTATACATATTTTATATTAATCTTTTAATTGTATATAGTAAAAGGTGTATTTTTAAACTTTTCTAAAATACTAGGTTTTAGATTTAAATTTTTGTAATTAAATAAAATTAGTTTAATTTAAAAATAAACCAATTTTGATTTAATCTTTATCTTTTAATTTAACGATTAATTAAATTAATTAAATCATCATCAATTAAATAATTATATACGATCAAACAATTAATAAAATAATTCAAAGAGGCTAGGGTTTCGGAAACCCTTGCAAATTTCAAAAATATTGGGTGGAGGTTAGGGTTTCAAGAACCTTAGGGATTGCTTAAAATTCCCTCCTTAGGGTTAAGTTTCTATAAACCCTAATTTTGATCTATTCAACTTTGTGGAGGATCATCGAGAATAAGGACTCTGATACCACTGATGGGTTTATATGTTACAAAATATTTATTGTAGCGAAAAAATAAACCCTAAGTTCACATGCACCGTAAAGGATCTATGTTCTCACTATGATTTGCAAACAACTATTAAATATCATGAACCCTAAAGTACATTTCTATTTTCAAAATTAAGAAAGGGTTATAAGAAAAATCATACCTTTAGTTTATTATAGGAAATAAACCAATATTCCTTGTTTGTTGGTGTTTAGAAAACAAGCACCTGGAGTCGCATGTCTCTAATGCCACACACCCAAACCCTAGCAAGTTGGAGGCTTAAGAGGAGAGCGGAGGAGGAAGGAGAATTTCAACATCTCTCTTTGGGACAAAATACTCCATAGCGCAACATGAGTACCCCATGGCGCAAGAGGAACTCCTTATGGCGCAAGAAAGATTTCCCTTTGCGCCTTTATATCGTTATGGTTGTAAGAAGATAACCCTTCTTTTAATCAATTAAAAAAATCAAATGTAATCTTCATTCAAATTACTGCCTTATCTATTACTAGGATAGATTCTGGAAGGTTTTTGAGATCCCCTAAAAGTGTCCACTAAATAGGGTTGCAGAATGTTCCCGTTGTTCAACTATAAACCAATTAACATTCACTCATTGTACTTCTAGATTAATTCCTAATGGCAACTCAAAAATGAATTTTTCATTATTCCTAAATTTATACCAATTAGTTATGACATTAGACGTTTGTTTCCAAAAAATATTCGAATTGAGTTCCCATAATCGATTCAGAAAACTGGGTATATGTATTATAACCAATATTATATGGTGAAAGACAAAATTGATTGTATGATTGTTGTGACTTTGCTAGAACCATTTTTTTTTATTTCTCATGAAAATTTGTTTAGAATGATATTAGATTAAAATGCCAATGAAATTGGAAAGAAAATTAATGGAATTGAAAAAGATGGAATGTAATATGAGAGAATGTGTGATTTTTGAAATGCTAGATGTTTATATTTATATTTTGTAAAAGTATTAAAAAAATGTTACCGTTTTCCAACCATTAAAAATTGTAAAACTGAAAGTTCTTTAACTTGTTAAGAATCTAATGCATTGTTATGTACTAAGTAGCTTGATTGTTTATTAAATTCTTAAGGACTTGGTGCATTTGCTATAAATTTGGTAGTTTTAAAGTTTCGTAGTTATAAATTTGATAGTTTGATAGATTACTATGTTGTGTAAACACTTGATGTGTTTGTGAATTAAATGGTAAGTACTGATTTCATTTTTTCCGTTTGTTGTTTTAACTTATATACTTATTTTGTAGACGTGTGTTAATGGTATTCTTCAAAACCCGACGCTTGTACCAACGTTCCGATAAGATTCGATCATTTATTATCCAACTCTACAGACACATCCAAAATAACGGGAGAAATGGTAGAGTCAATTTGTAATTCCAACTTCTTGCTATTTTCAATAAAGTCCTTCAGGTATTTTAGGTAGCATTGTTTCCAATGTCCCTTCAATTGGTAGTAAAAAAATGGACTCTTTGGGTTCAACACATGGAACGATACCAGAACTAGCCTTTCTCTTTACCATATGATCAAACGATTTGATCTTGGATGACCCCTTTATATTAGGAAGAGAAATCATTTATGGATCAAAATTTTCACCATTTTCAAAGTCCATCGAAACCTTAGAATTAAACTTATAAGCATCTCTGCTGCATATGTGCTCTTAAGCATTTCTGCTTCAGCAACCGTCAATATTTGGGTCAGATCAATTAGGGTCATGTCTATATTCCTCATATAAAAGTTCTCAATGAACTGATCATATGACTTTGGAAGTGAGAGAAAAACCAAGTCAATGGCTTGTTCCCTTGGGAAAACGACTTCCAATCTTTCCAACTTGTCAATGTACGATTTCTTTTCAGAACATGCGCATACACAAAGTTTCCATCTTGATGTTTACATGCCAATAAGAATTGAGTAGTCTCATATACTTAAATTTAAGGAAAAAATGTGATGTTGGGAGAGTCGCATGAAGAGGAGGTTGAAGAGTTGAAGAAGCATGATGTCCAGTTCCACTAATTCCCAAAGAAGGGAAAACGTTTTCACCTTGATTAGAATGTGGAAGATGATCTTTAGAAGAAAGAGGAAAATTATTTCCAAAATAACAAGGAAGGCCATTTCTATCTTCATAAGACGTCTAAAATTAGGAGAGAATAGGATTCAACTTAGTTTATTTTAATTCTTAGTTATTAACCCAGAAATTAAATCAAGGCCTTGATTCATATTTTCGATTCGAATTTTGAAGAGGCATGTCGTAATCAAATTCGAGCCTATTTTAGGTAGGAAAGGCTTTTACAAATTCCAATCTTATTAAACTCCTATATCTTTTAAGATTCATTGAATCTTATCAGTGACACATTTAATATTGGATTATACTATGACTTTTGTGACTGGGATGTCGGTGATCACAAACGAGATATAAATAACCATGCAAACTCGCTTAAAAACCTCAATGTCATTTTTCATCTCACATTGATGTGTCGGTTAACCACACATGCTCCATCAACAATGATAATTTTTGATATGCCCATCGTATCTCTTTATAATTCCTATTAGTGTGTCGGTTAACCTCACACACTCCACTAACATGATACATAGCATGGTGTGAGTTTTCATGAATTAGCATACTTTTCACATTTTTCTTAAAGTAACTAAGAGTTCTATTTTTTTTTAAAATGGTTTAGTTACTTCATATCATTATACTTATTAATGAGATTATGTCCTACCAAATCCGTTCAGTAAACGAACCTCCATTATATAAGAGAGTGGTGGGTATGAGGGAATACCCAATGACAACGATCTTTTAGGCCGCTTCTTGAAAGTTCCATAGAGTATGGTTTCGTGAATGAGGCGTACCAGCAATGTGACAGACTTGTCTTATACGTATATTATATTAATCTTTTAATTATATACACTATAAGATGTATTTTAAAACTTTTCTAAATTACTAGGCTTAGATTTAAATTTTGGAAATTAAACAAAATTAATATATTTTAAAAAGGAACCCATTTTGATTTAATCGCTATCTTTTAATTAAATAATTAATTAAATCATTGACGATTAAATAATTATTTACGATTAAACAATTAATAAAATAATTCAAATTTAATCCTACTCCTAAGCCTTCTAATTTTTGAAAAATAGACTAGGGTTTATCACGTTTTAATTGCTCAAATATTGAGGCTTTTAAAATAAAAAATAATGAAACATGGAAAACCCGAAAACTGATCCTCAATTTTCAAAAATTAGGCAAAGGGAGCAAGGGTTTCTGAAACCCTTTCAAATTTCTAAAATATAGGGTGGAGGCTAGGGTTTCTAGAACCCTAGGCGTTGTCGAAAATTCCCTCCTTAGGGTTTAGTTTCTATAAACCCTAATTTTGATCTATTCAACCTTATGCAAGATCATGGAGAACAAGGGCTCTGATATCACTGATGGGTTTTATATGTTACAAAAAAAAATTATTTTAGCAAAAAAATAAACCCTAAGTTCACATGCACCCTAATGGATCTATGTTCTCACTATGATTTACAAACAACTATTAAATATAAAGAACCCTAGAGTACATTGCTATTTTCAAAATTAAGAAAGGGTTATAAGAAAAATCATACCTTTGATTTATCATAGGAAATAAACCAATATTCCTTGTTTTGTTGGTGTTTAGAAAGCAAACACCAGCAGTCTCATGCCTCTAATGCCACACACCCAAACCCTAGCAAGTTGGAGGCCTAAGAGGAGAGCGGAGGAGGAAGGAAAATTGCGAAATCTCTCTTTGGAATGAAGTGAATTCTAAAAATTATAACACAAGGGGGTTTATATAGGTGTTATGGAGGCTAAGGATAAGGCAGGTTTGTTTTAGATAATCCTTATCCTTTTGCTTTCCCCCTAAAGGCATCTAAGTTTCCTTAGAGCCCAGGAAAATCTCTAGAAACTCTATAGAACTCCTCTAGAACCGTCCCCCTCATGGGAGGTTCTAGAATGTGAAAAATTTCAACTTTTGGACATTGTCACCTGTAAGGAAATACTTTTTAAGACTCATAACAAATCCGATGCCACTTGCCAAGTTTTGATGACCCTTGTTAGGAAGTAATGCGGATAACTAGAAAAACTAGAAGCACACAAGACATAATATTTTTTTTATCAAGGTGACCTATGTCCATGGCCAGGAGGAGAATATTCTTTATTTTAGAGCTTTCATAAAGAGGTGGCGGGAAGCCCTACGCTCCCCTCGACACGTCCAAGCAAAAAACCTTTTGGATAAATCTCGGGACCCAAAAAGACCGAATCGCCCCAACCCCTTTGGTTTCTGAGGCCCCAACCGAGTAGTTTCAAAAAGGGTGTTACACATATAATCAAAGTTCATTTATCATGATTAGATTTAGCTCACCTTGCTTAAACATCCTTTTTTCTCTTAGCTCCTTAAATATCATCAAAATGTGATAACCACATCATGTATTAGAGTCTATTAATAGGAACTTATAAAATAAAGGAGTAACATAATAGATGTACTTGAAATAGAGTCACATGACTTGACTTTACTATCTCTAAGATCTTTCAGGTATGCTAGGCAGCTTTGTTTCCAATGTCTCTTCAATTGATAGTAAAAAATGGACTCTTTGGGGTCAACAAATGGTACGATACCAGAACTAGCCTTTCTCTTTACCATACGATCAAACAATTTGATCTTGGATGACCCCTTTCCATTAGGAAGAGAAATCATTTATGGATCAAAATTGTCACCGTTTTCAAAGTCCATCGAAAACTTGGAATTAAACTTATAAGCATCTCTACTTCAGATGTGCTCTTAAGCATTTTGACTTCAGCAACCATCAATATTTGGGTCAGATCAATTAGGTTCATGTCTATATTCATCATATAAAAGTTCTAAATGAACTAATTATACGACTTTGGAAGCGAAAGAACAACCAAGTCAATGGCTTATTCCTATGGGAAAACGACACCCAATCTTTCCAACTTGTCAATGTATGATTTCTTTTCAGAACATGCGCACACACAAAGTTTCCATCTTGATGTTTACATGCCAATAAGGATTGAGTAGTCTCATATCTTACAAATTAAAGAAAATAATGTGACGTTAGGAGTGTCGCAGGAAGAGGAGGTTGAAGAGTTGAAGAAGCATGATTTCCAGTTCCACTAATTCACATAGAAGGGAAAATGTTTTCACCTTGATCAAAATGTTGAAGATCATATTCAGAAGAAAGAGGAAAAATATTTCCAAAATAACAAGGAAGACCATTTCTATCTTCATAAGACATCTAAAATTAGGAGAAAAAAGAATTCAAGTTAGTTTATTTTAATCCTTAATTATTAACCCAAAATTTAAATCAAGGCCATGATTTATATTTCTCAATTTGGATTTTGAATAAGGATGTCGGAATCAAATTCGAATTTGTTTTAGGTTGGAAAGGATTTTACCAATTCCAATCTTATGAAACTCCTAGATCTTTTAAGATTCATTGAATCTTATCAATGGAACGTTTAATATATGATTATGCTATCATTTTTGTGACAGGGATGTCGAGGATCACAAATGAGATGTAAATAACCATGCAAACCTACTTAACAACCTCGGTGTCATTTATCATCTTATATTGATGTGTTGGTTAACCACACATGATCCATCAACAATGATAATTTTCAAGATGCCTATCGTATATCTTTATAATCCATATTACTGTGTCGGTTAGCCTCACATACTCCACTAACAACATATAAAGCATGATGTGTGTTTTCATAGATTAGCATACTTTTCACATTTTTCGTAAAATAACTAAGAGTTGGATTTTTTTTAAATGGTTTAGTTAACTCATATCATTATACTTATTAATGAGACTATGTCCTACCAAACCCGTTCGGTAAACGACCATCCACCATATAAGAGAGCGGTGGGTATGAGTGGATACCCAATGACTGCCATTTTTTAGGCCGCTTCTTTAAAGTTTCCTTACAGTATGGTTTCGTGAATTGTAACAACCCAAAATTTCCGCTTCATTTTAATGTAACTTTTTCATAAATCAACTCGCGCAACCGATCGTCGTTCCGATTTCCGATTTTCGATTTCTCCGTTTAATTAAGTCATTAATTAGTACACATTTAAAATGACTTAATGGGTGTCTTAATACATTTAGAAATCATTTTAACACTCAACTTTAGTGATCGGAATAATTCTAAAATTTACCGTATCGGGTTACGGTAACTCAATCGGGTACGACCAAAAACCCCGTCTAACGCCGGTATCAGGTAAAATTCCACCGTGTCCAAAATTTAAACACATATAAACGTGTTTAGGACTTCATTTGAAGCCTTTGGTCAAATTATCACTAAACTCTTACAACCTCTCTCCTCAAGCTAGAATTAAGGTCCAAATCTCAAGTTTAAGGCTTCAAATCTTTAAGGTAACCTCCCTAGCATGTTATTCAGCATCTTTAACCTTCAAACTGATGAAATAATTGAGTTTTAGGTCCAAGAACATGATTTTACGGCCAAGGAACAAGCTTGGGCCGTAAACTCCATTAAATGGGGTTTTAAGCCCTTAAACTCCTTCCTAGACTCAATTGGACTTTAGATATGGCTATCGGACTTCAAGATACGGACTTAGAACATTTAAAACTATGATTTTGAGCCATTTAAAGGAGTTTATGGCCAAGGAATAAGCTTAGGCCGTAAACTCAAGTAAAAGGGGTTTTTCATGCCCTAAAACCCTTCCAAATCACTCCTATGGCTTAGATATGAATTGTAGGACCTTGGTTTTAGCATTTGGACACTTGAAACATGAATTTTATGGGACTTATGTGAGTTTACGGCCAAGGATAGTGCTTGGGCCGTAAACTCCCCAAAATGTGACATAAATCCAATTCTAAGGTGTTAGAAAGCCATCCAACACCACCAAAAGCCTTGGAATAAATCAAGGGACCAACCAAAAATACTTTAAGGGTCTAAAACACATCAATTGTGGGACTTATAAGAGTTTATGGCCAAGGCTTGTTCTTGGGCCGTAAACTCCAAAACTTTTGGTGTTAGAATGCAAACTAAACACCCCTAAGGCCCTTAAATGAATTTTAGAAGCCCTTCTATGCAAGTTCTAGACCTTGAAACACTTTGTATGACCCTACATTAGAGTTTAAGGCCATGAGGAGGGTCTCATGGGCCGTAAACTCCATAACACCCCTCAAATGTCACATAAAACTCATGCTAAGTCTTGGAATAATTCTATTAATCACATGTGATTTGTTTTAACAACATTTAACACCATTTTCATGAAGATTAAGGAGTTTACGGCCAGGAGCCTATTCTGGGCCGTAAACTCCCATATAATAATCATTTTGATGATTTAAATTCATTCCAACTGTTCCAATGCAATTTAGATAATCCATTCTAGCAACCCCTATGTCCATTTGAGCCCCTAAACCATCAAAACCACACTCACATGAGTTTACGGCCGTAAAATCATGTATGTGTGTATTCCATAGTTGTAAACTCATTTAAATGTTTACTTATGGAGAGTAAACTCAAGTCCCAAGTCCCTAGTGCCATTACAAGTCCGAAGATGTCACCCGGGTCACTCCAAACGCTCGTTTTGAGGTGTTTAACCTCATTGGAGTGTAATGTTCCATATGATTAGTGAATGTATCTCTAATTGTATATATATGGACATTATATCATTTTACATAGGGTCATCGCGAGTAATCAAACCCCGAACCGACGTCTAGCATTCAAAGCCGACAAGTTTCCGAGTCCGGTGAGTTCATACCCCTACCCTTTTTCACTGTTTTCACTATTTTTAGGGGGGGGGGGAACACAAGCAAAGTACAAGGGAATTCTTGTACTCATAACATGTTTTCAAATGTGTGTTTCATATTCTTATGCTTTTATAACTGATAACTACAACTGATAACATATCGAACATACAGATCACGTAACATATATTTGTGAAATAAGTCTTTAAACTAGTATGTTTTACATGTATTTCACAAATGGTTTTCCACATTTTATCAGTTAAAAGCATGACATTAAAACATTTGAATATAATACCTGTACACTGTTTTGTCCTCGGTAACACTCCACGCACATACGCGAGTGGAGGGCTTTCATATTATTACTAGTAAATTTGTTATTCCGGTATGATTGGAGACACGTCCTCGGAGAACACTCCACCTGGATTACGCGAGTGGAGGACTACAACCATAACCAGAATCTCTGGTATTTAGAGAGCGTGACTTGAGTGTATAGATCTATACGGGGCTGACTACCCCACACCTGGCTGCTAGCTACAGCCGAACCGAAATGGTTCAAGGGTGACGAAAGTCATAAGTATGTGGACGACTTATTGCCACATGTGGACTACTTATTGCCACAGGTTTCAGTCTATTGTATGGTTATGGAACTCGCAATTAGGATAACAAAGATTTACTTACAGTAATAATGGATTACTTTATACATCGTTTACATCTTTTACATCTTTTACATCTTTCACGTACTGTAGCTAACGTTCAGGAAAGTACGGGACTTTCCTGGGGAAAAACATGGAACCTAACTACATTTACATCTTTTACATCTTTAACATCGTTTACATTAGAAACCTACATGCAGGAAAGCATGGGGCTTTCCTGGGTAACCCTTACATAACTAGAAAGAGTAACAAACTGGATAACATTACATCTTTTACAATGTGAAACATACAATAAGGAAAGTATGGGACTTTCCTGGTAACACATGATAAGTAAACATGTTTTCAGTGTACAAACTTACTATACTTTACATTTGTGAAACAATAACCAACTTTTAAGAAAATACGGGATTTTCTTGGTGTACATAACATTTCAGAAACAGAAAGGAAACCGAAGCAGTTTCACAAACTTACTATACTTTACATTTGTGAAACAATAACCCACTTTTAAGAAAATACAGGATTTTCTTGGTGTACATAACATTTCAGAAACAGAAAGGAAACCGAAGCATTTTCACAAACAAAAACCGCTTATGAACTCACCAGCTTTATGCTGATTTTCAAACCGCTTGTGTTCTCAGGTCAGCGTTAGAACAGGTACCCGAAGATCCTTTTGCATGAAGACGGTGTACATGAAGACCCGTTACATTTTGTCTATAGATACTATATATTACAACTGTACAAAATTTACTTTTGAAACAACTGTAAAACTGTTATTATGTAATGTAATGCTTGTTTTACTTTACTTACTATGTACATTGGATTTGATACTCAACATGGTAGTCAACCCCGGAAATGTATTCCGCCTTCGGTTTTCGTGGTGTGACAGATTGGTATCAGAGCCCTTGTTTATAGTGAATAAAGTATACCAAACCTTACATGGTATAAAACTATAAACACTAAAGGGCCTAAGTGCTCTGAATTAAAAGTATCTTCAAAATATAAGTATTCTCAAAAAGTATACAAGTATACCGAACCGTCGCCATCCGTAACCACAAGTAGAACGGAACATAAGTAAATGGGTGTTGTGTACTACGGTTAAACCTGGGCAGTTATGTAGTCATGTCTAGGGTCAATATAGCCTGGCCAACTATATTCATTCGAGACACGGCCAACATGTGCTTGGGAGTGACTGTGGTATGTAACATGCCTAAAACTTACCCTAATATCCCAAACATCGAATCATTGTCGTAAACAACTCATGAAATACTATGGGAGTATTTCTCGACCTCGATCCTCTGTAATAATCCTCATTCGAGTAGTTCTCTGTGATCACTCTTAGCGATAAATTATCTGTTCGATAACTCTTTCCTGCTTTATCGCTTACTCGAATCATATAACTGTCATATCTATCGATTCAATGTAGAGGACTTACCATCCTCTTTTCCTTGATCTTATTAGATCAAGATGCCTCCCCGAAAGAGACCTAGCTCAAAGAATGACAATAATCCTTCCTCACCGCCACCTCCTCCTCAGTTTGACCTAGCATCAGTTCAGACAATGATGACAGCTGCAATGGTAGCAGCTATGTCACAAATGAACCCTAGTGGTTCGGGTGGTGGTACTCAATCTCAAAACCCTGAGGGTAGCTAGGGACACCAAAGAGGGGGTTCCTATAAGGATTTCATGAATGCGAAACCAACATCCTTTAATGGCGCTGGAGGTGTCATTTCTTTATCTCGATGGTTCGAGAAAATCGAGTCCATCTTTGAAATCAGTGCTTGTGCGGAATCCGATAAAGTCAAATTTGCAGCCTGTACCTTCGCGGATAAAGCTTTGACTTGGTGGAATGGCCGAGTCAAATCTCTGACCTTACCCGTAGCCAATGCCATGGGCTGGGAAGCCATGAAGGAACTTCTCATTGCTGAGTATTGCCCCCGTGGTGAAATGCAGAAATTAGAGCACGAGCTCTGGAACCTGAAGATGAAAGGTTCCGACATTGCTGCATATACTTCCCGATTTGATGATCTCGCACTTCTCTGCCCGGGATTAGTCACTCCTGAAAACAAAAAGATCGAAAGGTTCGTTTGGGGATTATATCAACCAATAAAGAGTCATGTTTTGGTTGCTCGTCCGGATACCTACGATAGTGCCAAGACCTTAGCACAAATTCTAATTGATCACAACAACGATATTAAGGAATTCACTACCACTTCTGAGCCGACTCAAAGGAGTGGTGAAAAGAGGAAACTCTGGAAAAATAAGAAAGGTCAATCTTCTCAAGGATCATCTAAGAAACAACAGACGGTAGCAGTCCATGCTGCTACTGCTACTCCTATTGTTGTTGTTTCTGCTATGGGATCCACAGCCTCAACTCCTACCAGTAAATATGTTGGTAACCTCCCTCTGTGTGACAAGTGTAAATACCATCATCATCCTGATCCCTGTCGAGAATTGTCTTGCACCAACTGTGGTAAGAAAGGGCACACAGTTCGATACTGCAGAACTCCTACCCAATCAGCTAATCAATCATCGGGAGCAGGTGTTAGTCAAGCCTGCTACAACTGTGGTGAAGTTGGGCACTTTAAAAGGGATTGTCCCAAGAAGTCAACTGCTGGTAACACTGGAAGGGTCCTAACCATGGGACGAGAGGAAGCAGTTGTCGATCCCACTGTTGTTTCGGGTACGTTCCTTCTCGACAACTCATATGTTAGTATTCTTTTCGATTCGGGTGCTGAAAGGAGTTTTGTTAGTCATGCATTCAAACACAATCTAAAACCAAATCCTCAACCACTAACTGAAACATTTACCGTCGAGATGGCTAATGGTGAGAAAGAAAGCGCTAACGATATATTCATAGGTTGTACGCTTACCCTAAATGATCACTCATTTCCTATAGATCTCATGCCCGTTTCCATTAAGAGCTTTGATGTTATCATTGGCATGGATTGGTTGAGTCCCAATCATGCTGACATTCTTTGTTACGAAAAAGCTATCCGTCTCAATCTTCCTTCGAATCAAACTCTCATAATCTATGGCGATAAACCCAGTTCCAACCTTCATATCATTTCTTGCATCAAAGCTCGAAAGCTCCTTCGAAAGGAGTGTGTTGCATTTTTAGCTCATGTGATCAACGAGAAACAAGAAGTTAGAGACCTCACGAGCATTCCCGAAGTCTGTAACTTTCCCGATGTATTTCCCGAAGAACTTCCAGGAATTCCTCCCGAACGTCAGGTCGAGTTCCATATTGACCTAATTCCTAGAGCTACTCCTGTAGCAAAATCCCCGTATCGCTTAGCTCAGGCAGAAATGCAGGAGTTATCCAGTCAACTCAATGAGTTGCTCAGTAAAGGATTCATTAGGCCGAGTTCCTCACCCTGGGGAGCTCCGATTCTGTTTGTCAAAAAGAAGGATGGATCCTTTCGAATGTGTATCGACTATCGTGAACTGAACAACTTAACCGTTAAGAACCGATATCCCCTTCCAAGAATAGACGACCTCTTCGATCAACTTCAGGGAGCCAGCTACTTTTCTAAGATAGACCTTCGATCAGGGTACCATCAGTTACGAGTCCAGGAGAATGATGTTCCCAAGACAGCTTTTAGGACTCGGTATGGACACTACGAATTTGTAGTGATGTCCTTCGGTCTAACCAATGCACCGGCTGTGTTCATGGATCTGATGAACCGGGTGTGCCATCCTTTCTTAGACAAATTCGTTATCGTATTCATTGAT
Source organism: Lactuca saligna (assembly GCF_052625555.1). NCBI lineage: Eukaryota > Viridiplantae > Streptophyta > Magnoliopsida > Asterales > Asteraceae > Lactuca > Lactuca saligna. The sequence continues at coordinate 186,002,571 of NC_136417.1, read as the reverse complement.
GACATCCTCGTATACTCCCGAAACGAAGAAGACCACAAACAACACTTGAGACTAGTGTTGGAAACTCTTAGATCCGAAAAGCTTTACGCGAAATTTTCCAAATGTGAATTTTGGATACGGAAGGTAACTTTCCTCGGTCACGTAGTAAGCGAGGAGGGTATTCATGTAGATCCTTCCAAGATTGAAGCGATAGAGAATTGGTCGGCACCGAAAACGCCCACGGAAATTCGTCAATTCTTAGGTCTCGCCGGCTACTATCGTCGATTCATTCAGAACTTTTCCAAAATCGCCAAACCTTTAACCACTCTAACACAGAAAGGTGTACCCTTTTGTTGGAGTGATAAACAAGAGACTGCATTCCAAACGTTGAAGAGAGCCTTATGCAGCGCGCCTGTCCTGTCTCTGCCCGAAGAGACAGAGGACTTCGTTGTCTACTGCGATGCGTCTAATCAAGGATTAGGCTGTGTGCTTATGCAAAGAGGAAAGGTGATTGCCTATGCCTCTAGACAGCTGAAAGCACACGAAGTCAACTATACCACACACGACTTGGAGCTAGGAGCAGTAGTCTTCGCATTGAAGATTTGGAGACATTATCTCTACGGAACCAAGTGCACAATCTTCACTAATCACAAGAGTCTGCAGCACATCTTTAATCAAAAAGACTTAAACATGAGGCAACGGCGATGGGTAGAATTACTCAGTGACTATGAGTGTGAAATCCGTTACCACCCCGGCAAGGCCAATGTGGTAGCAGATGCCCTTAGCCGAAAGGATAGTACAAGCCACAAAGTGAAGAACCAGACGATGACCATCCATTCCAACTTACCTACGCAAATCCGAGAAGCTCAGTATGCAGCCCTCAAATCCAAGAACGTGTCAGATGAAACCTTGAGAGGAATGGAAAAGAAACTTGAGATCAGAGGTGACGGAGTTCACTGTTTCATGAATCGAATCTGGATTCCCAAATCCGGTGGATTCAGGGAAATAGTCATGGAGGAAGCACATAGAACCAAATACTCTGTTCACCCAGGTTCGGGCAAGATGTATCTGGATCTCAAGAAACAATACTGGTGGCCAAACATGAAAGCTGAGATAGCTACATTCATGGGCAAGTGTCTGACTTGCGCCAAAGTCAAAGTCGAACATCAGAAACCTTCGGGTCTGCTCCAACAACCCAAGATCCCCGAGTGGAAATGGGAAATGATTACCATGGACTTCATCACCAAACTACCCAAGTGTTTTAGTGGGTACGATACCATATGGGTAACTGTAGATCGCTTGACAAAATCCTCTCACTTCATCCCAATCAAAGAATCATACAAAATGGAGAGACTCGCGCGAATCTACATCCAGGAAGTAGTGCGTCTACACGGTGTACCTGTATCCATTATCTCTGATAAAGATAGTAGGTTTACCTCCAGATTCTGGCAATCTCTTCAGAAATCCCTTGGAACCAAACTAGATATGAGCACGGCGTATCATCCTCAGACCGATGGACAGAGTGAGAGAACAATCCAAACCCTGGAGGACATGCTCCGGGCATGTGTCATTGACTTTGGAAAGTCGTGGGATACACACCTATCCTTGATCAAGTTCTCATACAACAACAGTTACCACACCAGCATTAGGGCTGCTCCGTTCGAAGCCCTATACGGTCGTAAGTGCAGATCCCCTCTGTGCTGGGCCGAGGTGGGGGATACACAGTTAGCCAGGAGTCGAGTCCCCGACAGTGCTCTCACTGGTCCTGAAATCATCCGCGAAACCACCGAAAAGATCATTCAAATCCGTAACCGACTGAAAGCCTCACGTGATCGTCAAAAGAGTTACGCTGATAATCGTCGGAAACCACTAGAATTCCAGGTTGGAGACCGCGTCCTGTTAAAAGTCTCGCCCTGGAAAGGCACTGTACGCTTTGGAAAGCGTGGGAAACTTAATCCGAGGTATATTGGACCCTTTGAGATCCTCTCCAGGATTGGTCCAGTTGCCTATAAACTTCATTTACCTCACGAACTCAGTAACATTCATCCCGTCTTTCATGTTTCAAATCTTAAAAAGTGCCTATCCGATGAAACCCTAACAATTCCCTTAGACGAGATCGAGATCAATGAAAACCTAAACTTTGTGGAGGAACCGATCGAAATCATGGATCGAGAAGTCAAACATACAAAACAAAGTCGCATCCCGTTAGTGAAGGTTCGCTGGAATGCCAAGCGGGGACCGGAATTCACTTGGGAACGGGAAGACTCAATGAAACAGAAGTATCCACAACTCTTTTCTTATCCATGATTTGTATCTTGTCTTATGTTCTAAACTTGAATTTCGGGACGAAATTCCCTTTAACAGGGGGATAATGTAACAACCCGAAATTTCCGCTTCATTTTAATGTAACTTTTTCATAAATCAACTCGCGCAACCGATCGTCGTTCCGATTTCCGATTTCCGATTTCTCCGTTTAATTAAGTCATTAATTAGTACACATTTAAAATGACTTAATGGGTGTCTTAATACATTTAGAAATCATTTTAACACTCAACTTTAGTGATCGGAATAATTCTAAAATTTACCGTATCGGGTTACGGTAACTCAATTGGGTACGACCAAAAACCCCGTCTAACGCCGGTATCGGGTAAAATTCCACCGTGTCCAAAATTTAAACACTATATAAACGTGTTTAGGACTTCATTTGAAGCATTTGGTCAAATTATCACTAAACTCTTACAACCTCTCTCCTCAAGCTAGAATTAAGGTCCAAATCTCAAGTTTAAGGCTTCAAATCTTTAAGGTAACCTCCCTAGCATGTTATTCAGCATCTTTAACCTTCAAACTGATGAAATAATTGAGTTTTAGGTCCAAGAACATGAGTTTACGGCCAAGGAACAAGCTTGGGCCGTAAACTCCATTAAATGGGGTTTTAAGCCCTTAAACTCCTTCCTAGACTCAATTGGACTTTAGATATGGCTATGGGACTTCAAGATACGGACTTAGAACATTTAAAACTATGATTTTGAGCCATTTAAAGGAGTTTACGGCCAAGGCATAAGCTTAGGCCGTAAACTCAAGTAAAAGGGGTTTTTCATGCCCTAAAACCCTTCCAAATCACTCCTATGGCTTAGATATGAATTGTAGGACCTTGGTTTTAGCATTTGGACACTTGAAACATGAATTTTGTGGGACTTATGTGAGTTTACGGCCAAGGATAGTGCTTGGGCCGTAAACTCCCCAAAATGTGACATAAATCCAATTCTAAGGTGTTAGAAAGCCATCCAACACCACCAAAAGCCTTGGAATAAATCAAGGGACCAACCAAAAATACTTTAAGGGTCTAAAACACATCAATTGTGGGACTTATAAGAGTTTACGGCCAAGGCTTGTTCTTGGGCCGTAAACTCCAAAACTTTTGGTGTTAGAATGCAAACTAAACACCCCTAAGGCCCTTAAATGAATTTTAGAAGCCCTTCTATGCAAGTTCTAGACCTTGAAACACTTTGTATGACCCTACATTAGAGTTTACTGCCATGAGGAGGGTCTCATGGGCCGTAAACTCCATAACACCCCTCAAATGTCACATAAAACTCATGCTAAGTCTTGGAGTAATTCTATTAATCACATGTGATTTGTTTTAACAACATTTAACACCATTTTCATGAAGATTAAGGAGTTTACGGCCAGGAGCCTATTCTGGGCCGTAAACTCCCATATAATAATCATTTTGATGATTTAAATTCATTCCAAGTGTTCCAATGCAATTTAGATAATCCATTCTAGCAACCCCTATGTCCATTTGAGCCCCTAAACCATCAAAACCACACTCACATGAGTTTATGGCCGTAAAATCATGTATGTGTGTATTCCATAGTTGTAAACTCATTTAAATGTTTACTTATGGAGAGTAAACTCAAGTCCCAAGTCCCTAGTGCCATTTCAAGTCCGAAGATGTCACCCGGGTCACTCCAAACGCTCGTTTTGAGGTGTTTAACCTCATTGGAGTGTAATGTTCCATATGATTAGTGAATGTATCTCTAATTGTATATATATGGACATTATATCATTTTACATAGGGTCATCACGAGTAATCAAACCCCGAACCGACGTCTAGCATTCAAAGCCGACAAGTTTCCGAGTCCGGTGAGTTCATACCCCTACCCTTTTTCACTGTTTTCACTATTTTTAGGGGGGGGGGGGGGAACACAAGCAAAGTACAAGGGAATTCTTGTACTCATAACATGTTTTCAAATGTGTGTTTCATATTCTTATGCTTTTATAACTGATAACTACAACTGATAACATATCGAACATACAGATCACGTAACATATATTTGTGAAATAAGTCTTTAAACTAGTATGTTTTACATGTATTTCACAAATGGTTTTCCACATTTTATCAGTTAAAAGCATGACATTAAAACATTTGAATATAATACATGTACACTGTTTTGTCCTCGGTAACACTCCACGCACATACGCGAGTGGAGGACTTTCATATTATTACTAGTAAATTTGTTATTCTGGTATGATTGGAGACACGTCCTCGGAGAACACTCCACCTGGATTACGCGAGTGGAGGACTACACCCATAACCAGAATCTCTGGTACTTAGAGAGCGTGACTTGAGTGTATAGATCTATACGAGGCTGACTACCCCACACCTGGCTGCTAGCTACAGCCGAACCGAAATGGTTCAAGGGTGACGAAAGTCATAAGTATGTGGACGACTTATTGCCACATGTGGACTACTTATTGCCACAGGTTTCAGTCTATTGTATGGTTATGGAACTCGCAATTAGGATAACAGAGATTTACTTACAGTAATAATGGATTACTTTATACATCGTTTACATCTTTTACATCTTTTACATCTTTCACATACTGTAGCTAACGTTCAGGAAAGTACGGGACTTTCCTGGGGAAAAACATGGAACCTAACTACATTTACATCTTTAACATCGTTTACATTAGAAACCTACATGCAGGAAAGCATGGGGCTTTCCTGGGTAACCCTTACATAACTAGAAAGAGTAACAAACTGGATAACATTACATCTTTTACAATGTGAAACATACAATAAGGAAAGTATGGGACTTTCCTGGTAACACATGATAAGTAAACATGTTTTCACTGTACAAACTTACTATACTTTACATTTGTGAAACAATAACCAACTTTTAAGAAAATACGGGATTTTCTTGGTGTACATAACATTTCAGAAACAGAAAGGAAACCGAAGCAGTTTCACAAACTTACTATACTTTACATTTGTGAAACAATAACCCACTTTTAAGAAAATACAGGATTTTCTTGGTGTACATAACATTTCAGAAACAGAAAGGAAACCGAAGCATTTTCACAAACAAAAACCGCTTATGAACTCACCAGCTTTATGCTGATTTTCAAACCGCTTGTGTTCTCAGGTCAGCGTTAGAACAGGTACCCGAAGATCCTTTTGCATGAAGACGGTGTACATGAAGACCCGTTACATTTTGTCTATATATACTATGTATTACAACTATACAAACTTTACTTTTGAAACAACTGTAAAACTGTTATTATGTAATGTAATGCTTGTTTTACTTTACTTACTATGTACATTGGATTTGATACTCAACATGGTAGTCAACCCCGGAAATGTATTCCGCCTTCGGTTTTCGGGGTGTGACATGAATGAGGAATACCAACGATGTGACAGACTTTTCTTATATATATTGTATAAATCCTTTAATTATATATAGTATATGGTGTATTTTAAAACTTTTCTAAAATACTAGGTTTAGATTTAAAATTTTAAATTAAACAAAATTAATTTAATTTAAAAATAAACCAATTTTGATTTAATCCTTATATTTTAATTAAATAATTAATTAAATCATTGTCGATTAAAGAATTATTTACGATTAAACAATTAATAAAATAATTCAAATTTAATCCTAATCCTAAGCTTTCTAATTTTCGAAAATAGACTAGGGTTTATCAGGTTTTAATTGTTCAAATTTTGAGGCTTTTTAAATAACAAATGAGGAAACAAGTAATACCCTAAAAGTGATCCTTCATTTTCGAAAATTAGCCAGAGGGGGCTAGGGTTTCTGAAACCCTTGCAAATTTCTAAAATATAGGGTGGAGGCTAGGGTTTCAAGAACCCTAGGGATTGTTGAAAATTCCCTCCTTATGGTTTAGTTTCTATAAACCCTAATTTTGATCAATTCAACTTTGTGCAAGATCATGGAGAACAAGGGCTCTGATACCACTGATGGGTTTTATATGTTACAAAAAAATTATTTTGGCGAAAAAGTAAACGCTAAGTTCACATGCACCCTAAAGGATCTATGTTCTCACTATGATTTGCAAACAACTATTAAATATCAAGAACCATAAAGTACACTACTATTTTTAAAATTAAGAAAGGGTTATAAGAAAAATCATACCTTTAGTTTATTATAGGAGAGAAACCAATATTCCTTATTTGTTGGTCTGTAAAAAGAAAGCACCATAAGTCTTATTCCTCTAATGGTATGCACACAAACCTTATCAAATTGGAGGCTTAAGAAGAGAGCGGAGGAGGAAGGAAATTTTTGAAATCTCTCTTTGATATGAAGTGAATTCAGAAAATCATAGGATAAGGGGGTTTATATAGGTGATAGGGAGGCTAAGGATAAGGCAAGTACATTTTAGATAACCCTAATCCTTTGCCTTCCCCTTAAGGCATCCAAGTTTCCTTAGAGCCCAAGAAAATCTATAGAGACTCTATAGAACTCCTCTAGAACTGTCCCCCTTATGGGAGGCTCTAAATTTGGTAAATTTTCAACTTTTAAACATTGTCACCTATTAGGAAATTAGACGATACTTGTCAAGACTCATAACAAATCTGATGACACTTTCCAAGTTCCGATGACCCTTGTTAGGAAGTAATGCGGATAACTAGTAAAACTATAATCAAACAAGACACAATATTTACGTTGTTGGATCAAGGTGACCTATGTCCACAGACAGGAGGAGAATATTCTTTAGTTTTGAGCTATCAAAAAGAGGTTATAAGTACAATTACACATAGATTAGACCTACTCACTAAGGATACAAGATAGAAAATGACCTAGCATTCATCCCTATTTATACTTGAGGGGTCAGATCTAAAACCCTAATGGGCTAAGCCCATTGGCTTGTTGGACCCTGTAAGGTGTCAACCAATCACAATCTGCCCTGCAACATCTTCTAGAACATTCTTCAATGTCATACAATCCATGGGCATCAGCAACACACATGATGGAGCACCAAGTGCCATAGTGGAGCAACATGGTGTATAAGTGGCGCATCTTTAACACTAATGGCCCAACATCCATCATCGTGACACAACATCGTGTAATCCCTGAGCAATACCAACTTTTGAGCATCCATGAACGATGTTGATCATCTTAGAGGAATTCATAGCATACTTGGCTCATCAAGGACCACGATCGTCCATCTTGCGCCATGGTGGCGCAACAAGAATATAGATGGCGTAAGAGGCTTCAAGTGTAGTACAAGAACTTCTAGCTTGGAGCAACATAACCAATTCGACACAAGAAGAACATGCACAGCGTAACAACATACTCCATAGCACAACATAAGTACCCCATGACACAAGGCGGATACCCCATGAAACATGAGGAACCCTTATGGCGGAAAAGGGAGTAGCTTGGCGTAAGAAGGATTGCCATTGGCCCAATTATATCATTATGGTTGTAACAAGATAACCCTTACTTGAACCAATTCAAAAATCAAATTTAATCTTGATTCAAATCATTGCCTTATCTGTTACTAGGATAGATTCTAGAAGGTTTTTGAAATCCCTTTAAAGTGTCCACTACATGGGATTTTTGTATGTTCCAATTGTTCAACTATTGACCAATTAACATTCACACGGTGTACTTCTAGATTAATTACTGATGGCAACTCAAAAATGAATTTTTCATTATTCCTAAAGTTACACCAATTAGTTATGGCATTGGATGTTTGTTTCAATCAAATATTCGAATTGAGTTCCCATAATCGATTCAGAAAACTGGGTATATGTATTATAACCAATATTTTATGGAAAAAGATGAAGTTGCTTCTAGGATTTTTGTGACTTTACTAGAACCATCATTTTTTTTGTATTTGCCATGAAAATTCATTTAGAATGATATTAGATAAAATGTGAATGAAATTGGAAAGAAAATTAATGGAATAAAAAAAGATGGAATGTAATATGAGAGAATGTGTGATTTTTGAAATGCTAGATGTTTATATTTATATTTTGTAAAAGTATTAAAAAAAATTAAAATGTTACTATTTTGCAACCGTTAAAAATTGTAAAATTGAAAGTTCGTTAATTTGTTAAGAATTTAATGTACTGTTATGAACTAAGTAGTTTGATTGTTTATTAAACTCTTAAGGACTTGATGCATTTGCTATAAATTTCGTAGTTCTATAGTTTGGTTGTTATGAATTTGATAGTTTGATAGCTTGCTATGTTGTGTAAACAATTGACGTGTTTGTGAATTAAATGTTAAGGACTGATATCATTTTTTTAGTTTGTTGTTTTAACTTATATACTTATTTTGTAGACGGGCGTTAATGTTATTCTTGAATAGCAGACGCTTGCGGAAACATTCAGATAAGATTCGATCTTTTATTATCCAACTCTATAGAAATATCCAAAATAATTGGAGAAATGGTAGAGACAATTTTTAATTCCAAGTTCTTACTATTTTTAATTAAGTCTTTCAGGTATTTTAGGCAACTTTGTTTCCAATGTCCCTTCAATTGGTAGTAAAAAATGGACTCGTTGGGGTAAACACATGGAACAATACCATAACTAGCCTTTCTCTTTATCATACAATCAAACGATTTGATCTTGGATGACCCCTTTTCATTAGGAAGAAAAATCATTTATGGATCAAAATTATCAACATTGTCAAAGTCCATCGAAATCTTGGCATTTAACATATAAGCATCTTTGCTTCAGATGAGATCTTAAGCATTTCTGCTTCAGCGACCATCAAATTTGGGTCAGATCAATTAGGGTCATGTCTATATACCTCATACAAAACATCTCAATGAACTGATCATATGACTTTGGAAGCGAGAGAACAACCAAGTCAATGGCTTGTTCCCTTGGGAAAACGAAAACCATCTTTCAAACTTCTCAATGTATAATTTCTTTTCAGAACATGCGTACTCACAAAGTTTTCCATCTTGATGTTTACATGCCAATAAGGATTGAGTAGTCTCATATCTTTCAATTTAAGTAAAAAATGTGATGTTGGGAGAGTCGCAGGAAGAGGAGGTTGAAGAGTTGAAAAAGCATGATGTCCAGTTCCACCAATTCCGAAAGAAGGGAAAACTTTTTCACCTTGACCAGAAAGTGCAAGATCATCTTCAGAAGAAAGAGGAAAACTATTTCCAAAATAACGAGGAAGATCATTTCTATCTTCATAAAACATCTAAAATTAGGAGAAAAAAGAATTCAAGTTAGTTTATTTTAATCCTATATTATTAAACCAAAATTTTAATCAAGGCCCACATTCATATTTTCGATTCGAATATTGAAAACGGACGTCCTAATCAAATTTGAGTCTATTTTAGGTAGGCAAGGCTTTTACAAATTCAAATCTTATGAAACTCCTATATCTTTTAAGATTCATTGAATCTTATCAATGGCACGTTTAATATTGGATTATGCTATCACTTTTGTGACTGGGATGCCGAAGTTCACAAACGTGATGTAAATAACCATGCAAACTCGCTTACCGACCTGGATATCATTTATCATCTCACATTGATGTGCCGATTAACCTCAAATGTTGAATAAATAAATATAATTTACGAGATGCCCATCTTATCTCTTTTTAATCCCTATTAATGTGTCGGTTAACCTCACACACTCCACTAATAACATATAAATCATGATGTGCATTTTCATGGATTAGAATACTTTTCACATATTTCCTAAAGTAACTAAAAGTTTATTTTTTTTAACAAATTATTTAGTTACTTCATATCATTATACTTATTAATGAGATTATGTCCTACCAAATCCGTTCCGCAAACAACCTCCACCATATAAGAGATCGGTGAGTTTGAGTAGATACCCACAGACAACCATCTTTTAGGCGGCTTCTTTAAAGTTCCATTACATTATGGTTTTGTGAGTGACGCATACCTGCGATGTGACAGACTTGTCTTATACATATTTTATATTAATCCTTTAATTGTATATAGTATAAGGTGTATTTTAAAACTTTTCTAAAATACTAGGTTTTATATTTAAATTATTGAAATTAAATAAAATTAGTTTAATTTAAAATGAAACAAATTTTGATTTAATCTTTATCTTTTAATTTAACGATTAATTAAATTAATTAAATCATTATCGATTAAATAATTATATACGATTAAACAATTAATAAAATAATTCAAATTTAATCCAAATCCTAAGCCTTGTAATTTTCGAAAAATAAACTAAGGTTTATCAGGTTTTAGTTGTCCAAATTTTGAGTCTTTAAAATAACAAATAAGGAAACAAAGAAAACCCTAAAGGTGATCCTCAGTTTTTGACAATCAGGCAAAGGGGGCTAGGGTTTCTGAAACCCTTGCAAATTTCGACAATATAGGGTGGAGGCTAGGGTTTCAAGATCCCTAGGAATTATTGAAAATTCCCTGCTTAGGGTTTAGTTTCTATAAACCCTTATTTTGATCTATTTAACTTTGTGCAAGATCATGGAGAACGACGGATCTGTTACCATTGATGGGTTTATATGTTACAAAAAATTATTTTGGCGGAAAAAATAAACCCTAAGTTCACATGCACTATAAAGGATCTATGTTCTCAGTATGATTTGCAAACAACTATTAAATATCATGAACCCTAAAGTACATTGCTATATTCAAAGTTAAGAAAGTGTTATAAGAAAAATCACACCTTTAGTTTATTATAGGAAATAAACCAATATTCCTTGTTTGTTGGTGTGTAAGAAAAATCATTCCTCTTAATTAGTTATAGAATACGTAATTATTCTCATCAACTGGTAATAAGTAACAAGTAATAAATCAGTTGTGTGTTTGAGATTTGACTTTATTATAAAGTGTAAAAGTAATATATTTACGATTCTGAGCTTGTGAGAAGTATTGGGTATTACTGGGAATTTTACAAAGATCTTAATGGAACTTTTCAGATCTTAATTAAGAGCTTATTTGAGTAGACAGTAAAAGTTAGGGTTAATTGAAGAGCTTGTTTTGGTTAACTAATTTAGGTAAAAAGAGATTATACTAGAGCTTGTTAGTTTTTCTGAGTACCAACTTAGATAGAACGTAACTTAAATAATTAGATCTGGGTTAGTTGCATGATTAGGAATGTCGCGGCATAGCGGAAACCATTTTTATTATTGATTTACGTTTACTTTATTATCATTGCATTTCTAGTTATTAGTTTTAATCAACCCCCCCCCCCCCTTTTATATTCTATGTCTCGACTAGATGTGACTGATGCCAAAAGGCATTGATTTTTAGGCTGTATCCATGAGGATTCGACCTTGCTTCCCTGTGCTATCTTTTTAGTGCAACAAGCAATGATAATTTACTTGTTTAATAAGCGCACGACAGCGTGTTAACAAATTGGTGCCATTGTCGCGGACACGATAGTACTAATTGTTTTGGGCCAAAATCTTTACTTTCAAGTAATCTAGTCTTTAGGCATGGTCGAGCCAAAGACCGTAAAAAAGGGCAGCTTTTAGGGAGGCAACCCGATGAGTAGTTTTTAGTTTTTATGCTTTCAATAAAGATATGGTCGCAGTCCCAAGCAAGCTTGGAGAAATCAGAGGATCTTCAGAGTTGCTGAAATCCATATTTTTCTTCAACACTCATCATCAAAATCAGAATTTCTACGAACATATCAGGTACATTCATTCCTAGCTGCAACCCTTTGACTTTTATTTTCTTTATTAAGTTGTTCATTCATCTCTGAGCATTAAGGACAATGCATCATTTTAAGCTGGGGGAGGGGATTAGTGTAACAAATTTGCATTTTTATTTAAAATTTTAATTTTTAGTTTTTCATTTAAATTTTTATAATTTTATTTTTTCTTTTTGCATTTTATTTTTAATTGCATTTGCATATAAAAAAAATCAAAAAATCCAAAAAATATTTTATTTTTCTACATTCATAAGTAAGTGAACAAAAAACCCAAAAAAGATTTTTATTTCTAGTTATTTTTTATTTTCTGTATATAAAAAAATGAAAAATTTTACATGAGATGATGATATTATTTACATTCTTTGTTAATATGAAGTGTGATAGATACCGAAAATAACAGTCTCATTACAATCAATTTTAAGAATTATCTTTTCAAGTGTTTTAAATGTTATCAATATGTACAAATATAAGAGTTAGATAAATTTTACAATGGAAGTGTGAGATAGAAAAATGAACAGTGTTTTGAAAAAAAAAATTCTTGAATGCCTTAAAAAGAACCTAGATTTGATAACTCTTATCATTCCTTGAAGTACTGAACCCTATAGTTTATGCACCTTTTGAGGTCGGGAGGGAACTCTTGTTATACCCAAAATTTATTATTATTTTTGAAATATTGAAGATATGGTGGGCCTCAAAGTAAAATTCGCGCACAGTCAATATATATGTTAGAAATGGTACATTAAACAACTTGAAGAAATCTACAACTCAAAGTCAAGTCTAAGTCAAGTTCTAGTCAAAATCAAAAAGCAAACAAGTTAAACCTGAAGAATTGATCAAGACAGAGAAGATGTATGGTATAATGAGATTGATCTCTCGATAGTGGAATCATAGGGGTAAGCTTGGATTTTTTGTCCATAATGGAGCTTACCGCGTTTATTAGGCGAGTTCGGAAAATAGGAGGGGTTGGTCAAGCTAAGTTTTTATAAACGAATTTTCGTGAAATTATTTTTAAAAATACATTGTTTTGACAAATTTAATTTGGTATAAAAATTATTTGCTCAAGCTTGGTTTAACTTTTTAAATATTAAATCTGAATCGTTAATATAAAGTATTGAGACTGTTGTCTAGGTAGTGATTTCATTGGAGCTTCCTCATTTTGAAATCTGATCATGTGAACAAAAAAAGAGTGTAGTGTTTTGATAAATTTTAAATTTTTAGTTTCCTTAATCTTGTTTTAGGTTTTATTCTATGTTCCTTTTATGTTATCTACATCTTTCCATATGTTTATAATGTTTTATTCTTTTTTCTTACTTGAGGGCAAGTAAGGTTTAAGTTTGGGGAGATTTGTTAGATGCCATTTCATGCATCTTAGAGGGTAGTTTTTGTTATCATTTTAGCATCATATTTTGTATATTTGCATGTCATTGATTTAAATAATGTTTAGCTCATGTCTTTTTTTAGAATTCTCGTATTGCTTATGCGTTTATGTAAATTTTAGATAGTTCAAGTGGAGCAGTGCTTTGGGAGTAGTTGGATGAGCATTTGGAGCTTAAAATGGAGCTTGGAACTTATGGAGTATGTTGAGGAATGCTTACAAGATGCTTTGGTCAAGAAACATTCAATTCAATTGATTACACGAAGATAGAATTTGCAATCTAAAGTTTAAGAATGTTGCTGGTAGCTTTAACCCCCTGTTAGTGTTTTGACCATATCTTGAGAACCGTAACTCTGATTGATGCGATTCAAAATGATCTGAAAAGTTGACGAAATTTCGCATGTCATAGGAACAACATGCAATCACATGGATGCTTTATGCGATTGTAGGTTAGTTCGCATCATGGATTCGAGGTTTTTTAGTGCCAAAAATTTATCTGGAAGTAAAAAAATGAAAACCTGCGATCGCAGGTTATGTACATGCGATCGAAGGTTGGCCAAAAAGTGCCAAAATAGCATCCTACTTTATTAAAAAGGCACGAGACGTATTTTCTTCAAAACCTGCGATCGCAGGTTGTGCCAATGCGATCGCTTGTGCATCGTTTTTGCTGCTGGACATATAAATAGACCCTGATAGCATTCCAGTAACCTAAGTTGGCGATTCTAGAGGTACCAGATGATGAAAAGACAATTGTGGAGGTGTTTCTTCTACGATTTCTGAAGATTTGAAGACTGTGGATCACCTCCTTCAAGTAGAGTAGTAAGATCATTTGTTTGATGTCTCTTTTCATTTGTTTTTATAAGTTTTTAGCCATGTCTGGCTAAAACCTTAGTTTTTAGTTCTGCAAAGACAAGTACTTTTCATGTGATTGACAATTAGATCTGATTTTTGATTTGTGTTGCTATCTAGATTCTTCAGTTTTGTTCTTAATGAATGTTTGATTTTAATTTTTATTAGTCTGATCACCTAGTTAGGGTTTACTCATTCCTGTTAATCAGTTATAGAATATGTAATTGTTCTCATCAACTGGTAATAAGTAATGAGTAATAAATCAGTTCTGTGTTTGGGATTTGACTTTATTATAAATTCTAAAAATCATATCTTTATGCTTCCGAGTTTGTGAGAAGTATTGAGTATTGCTGGAAATTTTACAAAGATTTTAATGCAACTTTTTTTTATCTTAATTAAGAGCTTATTTTATTAGATAGTAAAAATTTAGGGTTAATTGAGGAGGTTTTTTTCGTTAACTAATTTAGGTAAAAGAGATTATATTAGAGCTTGTTAGTTTTTCTCAGTACCAGCTTAGATAGAACGCAACTTAAATAATCAGATGTAGGTTAGTTGCATAATTAGGAAAGTCATAACAGGTTTGAAACCATCTTTATTATTGATTTTCATCTACTTTATTATCACTGCATTTCTAGTTATTAATTTTAATCAAACCCCCCCCCCCCTTTTATATTCTGTTTCTTGACTAGATGTGTCTAATGCAAAAAGGCATTGACTTTTAGGTTGTGTCCCTAAGGATTTGAACCTGCTTCCCTGTGTTATCTTTTTAGTGCAACCAGTAGTGATAATTTACTTGTTTAATACGCGCGCGACAGCGTTTTAACAGACAACAAATTCACCTTGAGGTTCTAATAGTCACTATAGAAGGCACTAGGAACTAGGTTGGACATGAGTACAGCCTACCATCCGCAAACTGAAAGATAGGGTGAGAGGACAATTCAAACTCTAGAAGACATATTGTGAGCCTGTGTGATAGACTTTGTAAAGGTAGGGAATACTTATTTACCCCTTGTCAAGTTCTCTTACAATAACAATTATCACACTAGCATAAAGGCTGCTCCATACGAAGCCCTCTATGGCCGCAAGTGTAGATCACCTCTATGTTGGGCTGAAGGGGATGATACGCAGTTAGCTAAAGGGAAAGTCCCTGACAACACTCTCACCGGTCGAGAAATCATTTATGAAGCTACAAACAAGATCGTATAAATTAGGGAGCGACTGAAAGTCTCACGAGACTAACATAAAAGCTACGCAGATAAACGACGAAAACCTTGGGAATTCCAGGTTGGTGACCATGTCCTATTGAAAGTCTCACCCTGGAAGGATATGATACACTTTGGAAAGTATGGCAAACTAAATCCAACGTACATTGGGCCTTTTAAGATTCTCGCACGAATCGGCCCCGTAGCATAAAAACTTAAACAACCTCAAGAACTTAACAACGTACACCCTACTTTCCATGTGTCGAACCAAAAGAAGTGTCTATCTGACGAGACTCTTGTTATCTCCCTCAATGAAATCAAGATCAATGTAACGCCCGCAGATCCGGGCTAGTCAATTTAGAGGCAATATGGGTTGAAAATGACTTTTCGACAAAAGATTATTTAGAATAAATAATCTTAACCAAATTGTAGAATATGTCACAAGGTTTCCGTACATATAAAGAACGCCGAAATCCGAGTTATAACGAAGAAGTTATGGCCCGTCGAAGTTTTACGGCAAAACCGGCACGGCACCGGGAAGCATAAATAGTGAATTTACGATAGAGCGAGATTTATCCTTAGCAATCTAAACCAAAGTCGTAGAATATGTTAAACTAAGAGCGTCGATAAAAAGAACACCCAAATCTGACTTCGTATGAGGAAGTTATGATTTTTCTAAGATTCGGCTTAGCAGTGCACGACCCGAAACTCGAATTTTAGTTCGAGCGGTTTTTGGCTTACGTGACCTAAATGAGAGTTCAAGATCTCATTAATAGGAACTCAACAGTAAAAATACAGACGAAAACGGAGTCGGTATGAAGGAGTTACGAATTCTTCGCGGTCATTTAACAGTCTAAACGCCTCGTACTGTTAAATTTAAGATCGGTCGAGAATTAGCCGACGGAGTCAAAATGAAAGTTGTAGATATTATTTTTACCTACGCGTGGATATAAAGAACGTCAAAAACAGAGGTCGTATGTGAAAGTTACGGATTTTAGAAGTCGGAAGTGTGCTATGCGAAAATGGGTGATGTGGCACAATCTTGGCCATTGCTTTCTCCCCAAGTCTTGCCACTAGATGGTGACATGTGGCACCAAGTTCAGCCATTTTGACCCTATAAATACCACCTCTCCCACCCTCATTTTCTTCACACCTTTCCCATTCTTTCTTCTCTTTACTCTCTCTCTAGAACCTCTCTCTAGCCCCGAAATCCCCCGAAAAGCCTAGGGAACCTCCCTAGCACGAGGCGGAAGCCCCGGAGTGCTCGACAGCTCCGAGAAGAAGAGCTTTTCGGCTCGGAAACGCTGCTCCAAGCAAAGCCTGGTTTTCTATAAAACCCGTTGTAAGTGAGCTACGCCTACGCTATTTTTAATATAATTTTTATTTAATTATATTAACGTTATTAAGAACATATAATAAATACTTGGGCTATTATTATGGGTTATATAAGTATTTTTTTAACGCTTATATAATAGTAATAATAGCTAGACTATTAATTAGTCTCGGCGAATAATAGACTAAAATCTATTGGTGATAATACTAGGTTTCGTCGAAAGAAATTATTTTAAAGTAAACGAAGCGCTGTCCGAGTACCGAGTCACCACCTTCTCAGGTGAGTGCATGGTCCCTTTCATCTTACACATAGATATGAAGTATTTATTATATAATTTACGTGTTGTGAGTGCATAGTCTCTTTCATCTTACACATAGATATGAAGTATTTTATATAAACTACGTGCTATGTGTGCATATTATCTGAATACTTGCTGTCTATGCTGGATGAACGTTTTATACATGTTTTAAAGGATTTAAACTGTATACGTATTTTATATATACGAATATGTTGGGTATGATGATGGGTAGATAAATGATGATAGATAGAAGATGATGTGAGTATACATTCGCAGCTATAGACTTAGTGCCTGTGGGACAAACACCGGTAGCTATGGACTTAGTACCTGTTAGACGTTGGTAGCTATGGATTTAGTACCTGTTGAACATTGGTAGCTATGGACTTAGTACCTATTAGATAAAGACTGGTAGCTATGGATTTAGTACCCGATGAATAGACTATAGCAGCTATGGAATTAGTGCTTTATGAACGAACATTGGCAGCTATGGATTTAGTGCCAGTCCTAGAACCCTGGAAGTAAGGGACTTCGGAATAAACGAATGAAGAATAGATGACTCTTAGGATAAATCCTTAAAGAGTAAAAAAAAAGATAACGGGGATGGGTAATTGGGTTGATTCTTTGATTGAACATAATAATTATATTATTGTGGGATGAAAACCCTATGTACTCACCAGTTTTCCCAACCTGACCCACTCAGTTTATTTATATCACAGGTGTTGATACGAAGTCACTTTACACTGAGAGATTTAAAGAGATGTAGATCACTAGTGTAAATACATGTAAGTTCTGTTTATGCTTATGTTTCTGTATTAACGATGACATCCCAAACGTTTTAAATGAATAAAAATACGTTTCTTCGAAAATGTTTTAATAACGTATTTATCGTGTTTTTCTGGGAACAAATTCCGCAACCTTTTTATAAAATGAAGTACTCTGATTTTTATAAAGCATAAACAAAATCGGTCTTTTCTGGCCGTGAAAATGGGGATGTCACAGTTGGTATCAGAGCATTAGTTTAAGCGAACTAGGAATATGAATCTATTTCTAGACTTAAACTTAGAATGCTAAGCGATGATTGTGAGGTGTGAGCACTAGCTTATTTTAGGAATTATGCCTAAAATGCTTTTATGTGCTAAATACTTGTGCCTGATATGCTGTTAGTTGTTCGGATCTATGGTCTGTTGCCGACCGGATCTGGAAACCTTATGTGTTTAGGATTCTAAATGTACGACTACGATATTAGAACTAGCATATAAACGTTTCGGAGTGATAAGGATAATTTAAGACGTCAATCCTAAATTAAGATCTAGATTCACCTTATTCGGTGTATAGATCAAGATGG
Organism: Lactuca saligna; assembly: GCF_052625555.1. Classification (NCBI taxonomy): domain Eukaryota; kingdom Viridiplantae; phylum Streptophyta; class Magnoliopsida; order Asterales; family Asteraceae; genus Lactuca; species Lactuca saligna. The sequence goes on along the minus strand of NC_136417.1, from coordinate 185,984,249 downwards.
CAAGAACCCGTAGCGGAAACGTAAACGCAAATGGGAACAGGATCCAACCCCCAGTGGTTCAGCAAATACCTATTGTAGAAGAAGTTGCGCTTGATCCAGTCACCATGGCTGGAGTTCAAGCCATGATTCGGGCTATGTTGGCTGAACAAAGGGAAGAAATGAGACAAATGTTAAATAGGGACGAACCTACCGTACATGTTGAACCGACAGAGCCAGTTCCCGAGCAATCAAAGGAAGGGAACTACAGCCGCCAAGTGAGTCAAGTAGGGACTCAAGGTGAGCAAAGGGATGACGCTGAAGGGAGAAACAACAAGGATGGGCGGATATACAAGAATTTCTTGGGTGCGAAACCCCCAAATCTCTCGGGAAGCCCGAAGCCGGTTGAGATTATGGATTGGATCTCTGAGATGGAGGTGGTGTTTGAGAGCTGCAGCTGTAACGAGAAACAGAAGACTGTCTTCGCAGTAAGACAGCTGAAAACTGGAGTCTTGAGCTGGTAGAAGCTATTGGCAGGTACGATGCCACGAGGAGAAGCCTTAAGGATGTCGTGGGAAGAGTTTTTGGAACAGTTGAAAATGCAATACTGCTCGGAGATAGATCTGATAGACCTAAACAACGAGTTTCAGAACCTGAAGAAAGGAAAGATGAGTATTGACGAGTATGCCACCGCATTCACCGAAAGGATGAAGCTATTCCCCTACTTGGTGCCTACTGAACTCTCCAAGATTGATAGGTTTGCTAACGGACTACCCATTGACTTTGGCCCAATGGTCAAAATGGCAACTACTTTGAAAGCAGCTGTTAGGGCAGCTAAGAACGTAGAGGCCCAGATAAGAGAAAGAGGTCTAGAAAAAGATAAGGTAGGAGAGAAGCGGAAGTTTGAAGGATCTTCGAGGCCGAACAAGGAAAGCAAATTCTCAAAGTTTGGAGGAGCAAATGGAGGTGAAGCAAGATGGTGTGATAGATGCAAGAAGAAGCATGGTGGAAAGTGCAACGAAGAAGTGACTTGTTACAAGTGTGGGAGGACTGGTCACTATTCCAAAGACTGCACGCATAATGACAAAGTATGCTATAGATGTGGAGGCAAGGGGCACATGTCCAGAGACTGCCCAAAGAAAAATAAAGCAGCAAGACCAGAAACGCCACCAAGGCCAAGGGCATTTCACATGATCCTCGACGAAGCAGAGAACCATGCGAGGAATCAAGAATGAGGACTTCTTACCCGAGGATCGGATTATGCAGTAGTCATAGTTTCGTATGATGTAGCCTAGTAGAGGCATAGTCTAGGGTGAACTTGAACACCTATGTAATCGTTTCAAGAAATGATATAAAACCTTCGTTTTGTTATCTGATGTGTTGAATGATTGTATGAATTGTTGCATGGTGACTTGGGAAACTGCGGGACAATACTTGGGACGAGTATGAGTAGGTGTGAATGGTAGTAGAGGCCTATACTACCGGAAGCACAGGACTCACACTTGGATCAGGGAAAGTCACAAGGTTACCAAGAAGCCAGTAATTGATTTCGTTTTATTCAAGTATGCCGTTACCATTGTTTCGGTAATGACTAAGAAGATTGTTGTTATCCCAACCCTAGTGGTCATGTCACATTGAGTCCGACTACGATGAGTAGGTTACGTGGTTCAGAGAACCAAGTTTGATATAGCGTCCGACTTAAACCAAACGATTAAAAATCAAAGAGACCAATAGAAGTATCGGCTCGACGCTAAAGAAGTTGGTAGCTAGAAATGCTACATGTTAAAGTGTGATTATATCACATTAGAACGTGAAGGAAGGAATAGTTTATTTCAGAATTTAACTCTAAAAGACCTAAGTCTAAACGAGCATCACATGATGATACGTCGTAATCTGGAGTCTAACCTGAAGAAGATAGCAGGTGCACAATTAAGTACTACTTACAGACAATAAGTCTAAAAGATAGACTCGAATGAATAAAGAAGTTATAATTATTACCTAGGATGAAGAGATGACGTATGGAGTCAATATACGAGCCCTGTTTCGTTGATGATTCCGGGACGTAATCATCCTAAGGGGGAGATAATTGTAACGCCCGCAGATCCGGGCTAGTCAATTTAGAGGCAATATGGGTTGAAAATGACTTTTCGACAAAAGATTATTTAGAATAAATAATCTTAACCAAATTGTAGAATATGTCACAAGGTTTCCGTACATATAAAGAACGCCGAAATCCGAGTTATAACGAAGAAGTTATGGCCCGTCGAAGTTTTACGGCAAAACCGGCACGGCACCGGGAAGCATAAATAGTGAATTTACGATAGAGCGAGATTTATCCTTAGCAATCTAAACCAAAGTCGTAGAATATGTTAAACTAAGAGCGTCGATAAAAAGAACACCCAAATCTGACTTCGTATGAGGAAGTTATGATTTTTCTAAGATTCGGCTTAGCAGTGCACGACCCGAAACTCGAATTTTAGTTCGAGCAGTTTTTGGCTTACGTGACCTAAATGAGAGTTCAAGATCTCATTAATAGGAACTCAACAGTAAAAATACAGACGAAAACGGAGTCGGTATGAAGGAGTTACGAATTCTTCGCGGTCATTTAACAGTCTAAACGCCTCGTACTGTTAAATTTAAGATCGGTCGAGAATTAGCCGACGGAGTCAAAATGAAAGTTGTAGATATTATTTTTACCTACGCGTGGATATAAAGAACGTCAAAAACAGAGGTTGTATGTGAAAGTTACGGATTTTAGAAGTCGGAAGTGTGCTATGCGAAAATGGGTGATGTGGCACAATCTTGGCCATTGCTTTCTCCCCAAGTCTTGCCACTAGATGGTGACATGTGGCACCAAGTTCAGCCATTTTGACCCTATAAATACCACCTCTCCCACCCTCATTTTCTTCACACCTTTCCCATTCTTTCTTCTCTTTACTCTCTCTCTAGAACCTCTCTCTAGCCCCGAAATCCCCCGAAAAGCCTAGGGAACCTCCCTAGCACGAGGCGGAAGCCCCGGAGTGCTCGACAGCTCCGAGAAGAAGAGCTTTTCGGCTCGGAAACGCTGCTCCAAGCAAAGCCTGGTTTTCTATAAAACCCGTTGTAAGTGAGCTACGCCTACGCTATTTTTAATATAATTTTTATTTAATTATATTAACGTTATTAAGAACATATAATAAATACTTGGGCTATTATTATGGGTTATATAAGTATTTTTTTAACGCTTATATAATAGTAATAATAGCTAGACTATTAATTAGTCTCGGCGAATAATAGACTAAAATCTATTGGTGATAATACTAGGTTTCGTCGAAAGAAATTATTTTAAAGTAAACGAAGCGCTGTCCGAGTACCGAGTCACCACCTTCTCAGGTGAGTGCATGGTCCCTTTCATCTTACACATAGATATGAAGTATTTATTATATAATTTACGTGTTGTGAGTGCATAGTCTCTTTCATCTTACACATAGATATGAAGTATTTTATATAAACTACGTGCTATGTGTGCATATTATCTGAATACTTGCTGTCTATGCTGGATGAACGTTTTATACATGTTTTAAAGGATTTAAACTGTATACGTATTTTATATATACGAATATGTTGGGTATGATGATGGGTAGATAAATGATGATAGATAGAAGATGATGTGAGTATACATTCGCAGCTATAGACTTAGTGCCTGTGGGACAAACACCGGTAGCTATGGACTTAGTACCTGTTAGACGTTGGTAGCTATGGATTTAGTACCTGTTGAACATTGGTAGCTATGGACTTAGTACCTATTAGATAAAGACTGGTAGCTATGGATTTAGTACCCGATGAATAGACTATAGCAGCTATGGAATTAGTGCTTTATGAACGAACATTGGCAGCTATGGATTTAGTGCCAGTCCTAGAACCCTGGAAGTAAGGGACTTCGGAATAAACGAATGAAGAATAGATGACTCTTAGGATAAATCCTTAAAGAGTAAAAAAAAAGATAACGGGGATGGGTAATTGGGTTGATTCTTTGATTGAACATAATAATTATATTATTGTGGGTTGAAAACCCTATGTACTCACCAGGTTTCCCAACCTGACCCACTCAGTTTATTTATATCACAGGTGTTGATACGAAGTCACTTTACACTGAGAGATTTAAAGAGATGTAGATCACTAGTGTAAATACATGTAAGTTCTGTTTATGCTTATGTTTCTGTATTAACGATGACATCCCAAACGTTTTAAATGAATAAAAATACGTTTCTTCGAAAATGTTTTAATAACGTATTTATCGTGTTTTTCTGGGAACAAATTCCGCAACCTTTTTATAAAATGAAGTACTCTGATTTTTATAAAGCATAAACAAAATCGGTCTTTTCTGGCCGTGAAAATGGGGATGTCACAATCAATGAGAGCCTCAACTTCGTGGAAGAATGTAACACCCATAATCAGAAAGACCGAGAAAGGAAAGGAAAACCCTAGGTCAAAGGAGTCAACTCGTTGAGTCCAGGATGGAACTCGACGAGTCCGAGCGAGATCCGGGTCGAAGAGTAAGTGACCAACTCGACGATTCGAAGAGTGGACTCGACGAGTCCGGTCTGGATTGGGAAACCCTAAGTTCGGGACCTGGTTCCTTATTTAAATGTCTCATTCTCTTCCTTAGGGTTCATATATAGTCTCTCTCACCCAGAATACCGAACCCTGGCCACTATATCCATTTTGAGCAAGATCTAGCCTTGGTGAAGTGATTTGAAGCTTGGAAGAGAAGGAGGTTCATAGTGGTGCAAGAGGAAGCCTTGGATACATAGTTGGTGTGACTTTTCAGATCCCTTGAGGTAATAAGGTCACCTTATTGCATTTAGATCTATCTTATGATTGAGATTTGGGCATTTTGAGTATAGAGGAGGTTTATTTCGAGGTTGGAGTAGATCTGAGGTTGCTACCTCAGATCTAGGATATTAAGGATCCAGAAAGCCATAAACTTTATGCCAATAAGTTGTTGGTGAAGCCCTTTTGTCACAAACCCTATCCCTAGAGTGTTTTAAGCCCATATCTCTTTGGTTTCACGTAAAGTTTGCAACTTTACGTGAGGAATAGACTTGGGAAGAGTGGATCTATGAGTTGGAGCCCCTGCATGGCTCGCAAAGTCACTGTATGGATTAAGAACTGAATCGTGGATCTATGACTTGGGAAGAGTGGAGCTATGACTTGGGAAGAGTGGATCTATGAGTTCAAACACTTGACACTAAAATACTTATGCACTCACCAACTTAAATGTTGATACTCTCTTTCAAAATAACTTATATTCTCAGGAAACCACTAAGGCAGGTACACAAGCACATGTTTTTGAGAAGACGGAGCATGTTCAAAGTCATCTTTTATTTTTGCTTTACATTTTTGGTGTCATTCTGCTTTACAAAGAACACACTTGTATTAAGTAATTTATTAATGCAATGGATCTTGTTGCTTGTTTTACTATCGTTCATTGTTATGATACTGTACATGACGTCATCCACCCCCGAATGTTTTTTCCATCTCGGTTTGGGGGTGTGACACATTTTGTGCACCTTTTTGCACACCTTTTAGTCCTTTTTTTGCATCCATTTAGCATAGTTGTCTTTCATTTTTCTTGTATTTCATCAAAGTCATGTTAGTCTCTAGACCAACCTTATTTGCATGCTTTTATGGGCTTTTCAGGTAAACCAGAGGTTGAAACGCATTTTGGGAGGTGCCGGGAAGCACGACTGAAGATTCCAGCATGATTGTATGCAAAATGGAAAAGTTGAAAAAATCAAGATTGGACTTGGAAGCAAGAGCATACACGGGGCGTGTTCGATTTACACTGAAAAACGAACACTGGTCGTGTTTGACTAAGAAGAAGTTGTTGTCCATGTTGAACATTTCCCGTGTCAGTTTAGCCTGTTTTGACACGGGCCGTGTTCCACCCAAAAACTACCTTTTGATAATTTTTCCTATCTTTCATATTACGGGGTTAGGGTCATTTTTACATACATGCATGATACAAGAGCACATTGGGTGAAGGAATTTCAAATGTTTTTGCAAGGATTTAATCGGTTATCATTTTGAAACATTATTTCCCTTAATTGTAAGTTGTAATTTCACATTATATCCATCTTTACAACTTGTGATTTTGTTTTAGCCATGTGTGGCTAGAACCCTAGTTTCTCAAACTTCATGTTTTGACTTCTTGGTTTTGATTTCAATCATATGACTTGATGTTTTCTTTTAATTCTATCTAGTGAAATTGATTTTGCTTCAATTGAATGTTTGATTCTAATTGTAATTCTTATTGGCCATTTGAATCAGGGTTAGGTCATTCAAGTTATTCATTTTTCAAAATCCGTAATTGTTTTGTAAAATGGTCCAAGTAACAAGCATTAAATTTATTTCCATTGAATGAATTTAGTGTAAATCTTTTCACACACTTTTACACTCCCGAGCTTGTGAGGAGTATTGGGTGTTGTTGGGAACATTCACATAAAGCTTAATGCAATCTTTTAATCTAATTTTAAGATCTTGTTTAGATTAGGTTATTAAGGTTAGGGTTAATCAAAGAGCTTGTTTTGGTTAATTAATGTGGTGAATGGGAAGTGTTAGAGATTTTTAACACTTTCAAGTACCAACTTAGATAGAACTGAGTAAACATCATGTCATCTTGGAATTGCGTTGCTAAGTTGTCATACATAGAGTTGGAGTCCTTACAAAATATTAATTTAATTCACTCATTTAGCTGATTACTTGTGTTTTTAATAGTTTGTTTTAATCATTGCATTCTAACCCCCCCCCCCCCCCTCTTTACTATTGGTGACCATAGTACCTTGTGCAATGAGATATAGACTGATTATCCCGTGTCTCTGTGGATCGACCCTACTTGCCTTGTACTACCTTTTATGGAATATAGTGGGATTCTTTTAGAGTATATGGTACCTCTTTATTTGTTGGGTTTAACACGCCTAACACCAGGTAATTCGGCGAGTCGGGGGCTAGCTCGACGAGTTGGTTCGCGAATTCAGAATTCTGGGTTTAGAACTCGGCGAGTTGATAGGTCAACTCGTAGCTTTGACTTTAACCGTTGACTTTGAATTTGACCATGGTTGAACTAGCTTGACTTTTGAGGGCATTTTGGGATGAAGTGTCATTTTGGTACTGATAGCCCCGGGAGCCGAAGGAGTAGTAGTTCAGAGAATTTCAAATAAGCAGGAAGAGACATATCAGTAGGATATCAACTTGTGAGGTGAGTTTTCTCCAGTAGGAATGGGTCCAAGGCACCAATGATGGCACGTTTATGCATGCTAGTGTATATCAGATTTAGATTCGATGCAAGGGTTAGCCTGATGTAGTTTATATGTTTCAGATTTCGGTCTGATATCGGGCGAGGCCCGAGGAAGGAATGCATGTTTTGTTATACTTGTTGTCTTTGTGATACTTGTATGTGCCTAGTAGGGAGATGGGTGTGGGTGGGGGGCTATATCTCATCACTACTTGAGAGTGTACGGGGTTCCATATCTCATTAGTAGCATAGTAAGGGTGGGGCTCAAGATAGGCGGGGCCTAGAGACTAGCAGTTATAGTTTCGTGTTTGCCTGTTCTCACCCACTTGGGGTTCGAACTCCGGATCTACTCTATGGACTATATCCCCAGCCTAACCCTAGGACTCCTGCTGATCATTCTCCCTCTCGGAAATCCATGGTTTGTTCCTTGACCCTCATGTCTACTATATACGCTAAATAACCCACACTCCCGTGCTGAATACACTGTTGAGCCCTGGCAGCTAACAAAACCCTCAATCTATCAATCCAAATCCCTCATAGTCGGGCACGCCCTTGACCGAATACTCGAACTAAACTCAATTCTTGACTAGAACTCCTACCTTCTTCCCCAACTTCTACTATCAAGCACCCAAAAGATGTGCTTCTTATGTTGGGGAGTTTTACCAAACCCCCTATCAACACAACCCTCAAACCAAGGAGCCACTAGGGGCTCCATTCTCCATGTCGGGTAATGAAACTTATCCCCATTCGAAAACCTCTCTCACTTCTGCATCTTGGGGTAACACTCCCCTATTTAGATTTGACTAAGCCTTCCTAATACATGAAAATTGGAGGATTCTCAGTCCTTCTCACTTCCTAACGACCGATCCGATGACAACCATCTCTTTCCCACTAGTGCTCCACAACTAGTTAGTTCTAAATGATCACACACTTCTAAGAACCAGATGAACACTTCTTGAATCCCGGTTAAACCATCAGCCATTACTGCTTGAATGACCCCACACTCATGTCCTAAAGACCACAAAGTAAATGCTCCAACTAATACCTCGGCAACGAACCACTTCCCTTGGCATTTTCGTCCATAATTCATGAACGGTTGCTAAGACCACTGAGTCCTAACAATGCCGAATAACCATCCTGTGAAACCCTGTCTGCAGACTTCCCACATAATACCCATTTTCCAATGGTGTTCCAATAAACTTCCCGCTCTTGGGTTCTAGAATCAGTCTTTTCAGGGTTCACACCCTGACTCACTTATCAGTTCAAACGTACACAGCTGAACAGTAGTAGCTAAAACAACTTCTTCCCTAAACCAGGCTACAAGTACTCTCAAGACATAATCTTCAATCCCAAAAGTGTAATAGATTATACAATCAATCCTTACCCTCCGATGCAACAGATCCAAGGCAAACCGGACCCCACACTTACTTATGCTACGTCGACCCACCTGCGCTCACTGACGCTGAAGTAATGTAGCCAACCTCTGCAACCAACTGACCCCAAGCTGGAAGACAACCTGCCCCGAGGTCACAAGCCTGATCACTCCTTCGAGCTCGAAAACTGAGAGGGCACAATCCTTTCCCTACAAAACAACAATCCAATCCATCAACTAACTATTCCACTTCCAGCTGCAAATCCCCAGTTGAACATCACCATCGCTCCTTTCTGGTGTCCCTGCATCACACATTCTGGTCTCGAGCAAAACCCCCGAGCCTCAAATCTAGATACCTACATGCTAGCCTCTCCCGCTTAACCCGCGGAAATATAATGAGTACAGATCATCCTCTTGATCCCAGATAATTGAAGCCTTCTGTTCATCAGAATACGCACCAATAACAAGTACCGATACTAGAAAGCTCGACCAACTCCTCTCCCTTGCCGTCATTACAGCTGTTAAACTGCCGCGGAAACCGTCTCGACAATAGCTGCATAGCGCTCATTGAAATACTCAATCATGGCAGTCTTAATAGACCCAACATCTCCGGAAACTTCCCCCAGACAATCTTGATCACCTATTCCCGGATGATCTCACTAACACGATCCCTTAAAAATGTTGGCCTATCATGGCTGCCCGCTCCCGATCCTAACCTGGATCCGGTCTCAAGACGTCTTGAATATTCCATACCATAAACAGGAACCGACTCCCCAACCCAACCCTAGGGGTTGTGACTTCCTTAATGTGCGTATGGGTCCTGTGCTTTCAGTTGTACCGGCCCATACTACCTTCAACACCTATCCATATTTTTCTCAAGTATCACCACAACACCCTACCATATACATATACATAGTGAGCAATAAATCCTCACTCCTAGAGGAATGCTAAATATCTCATAACTGGCCTCCCGGCCCCTCACTACCCACCCATCCATGAAACTTCCACCAACCCATGCAACACTGGTGTATGCTAGCCATACATAACGTTGGACCCTATACACTTTCGAATATTCCATCCTACCCTAAGCCCTAATAAATAAGAATAGAACATAAGGCCAAATCAAACATTATCAGGCTATAAGATCTTAATTATATACAGTTGTGATGCATACACAAGTAACTATAGTAATGATGTTAATCTCATATAAGGAAAACCCTAGGCTAACATGCATCATGTGCTCATGCAATTCTATCATGTAATTCTTGAAGATCCTTAGTCTAATACTAGCATGTTGTTCTAACATATCACATTATCAAATAACCGTATGGTATTTTGGGGTTTATTTACTGGCTCCGGCTGATTATACACTTCGCATCCTCATTTACTTATTTTGAAAAGTATTTAAAATCATTTTGAAAAACATTCGTTGATTTGAGACTAGATTCACACAAATGTTACTTCAATTCACTCAAACCAAGGCTCTGATACCAACTTGTCACATCCAAATGTTTTACGCCAAATTTAAACATCTTCAATCATAAATAAAACTAAATAATATTTGTTAACAAAATATTTTTAAATCATTGTTCATCAGAGTGTCCCAATAACTAGATCGAAAGGATGAGGAGCGGTACGGTCACGCCTTCGCCTTGCCATGGTCTCCTGAAGTACCAGAAACAATAAACTAAAAAGTGTAAGCTTGAGGGCTTAGTGAGCTACCCCCAAAATATCAATACCACACTGATAATACCATATCAGTAACAGACAATCAATAACATGCATGCATACTGGGCCATGGGCCTGACTAGAGCGCCCTGCAGGGCTTTCAGTCTATCTGATCCTATCCCGAGCCTTCGGCATGGCTGGACCGCCACGTGGGCCTACCGTCTCCCCGAACCGCTCATAGGGTATGTTGGCCTTCAACACAAAGCAAGACTGCCTCAACCCAACCAACAAGCAAATAACCATGTGCGCATAACTATCATATACTGGCATATACAATCATCAAACATATCTGACTCACTGATCTTCAATCATAGAAAATTCTCGTAACTCGAGTACCGACCCAACAGGTCACTAACATACCAATACCCACGGATCATTAGAGCATAATATACTGTCTATCCTGATTCTGATCTAAAAGATCATAACCACATGTAGCACATCATAACAATAAAAACTTAAGGGACGGCCTTAGTGTCGTAGACCCTATGATACAGTGAGGATAACTCACCTTGCAATGCCAGACTGAACCACGAAATCACGCTCCCGAAACACTGCCCCAAACTCAAACACCTATAACCATCAAAGAACCAATTCATAAATACCCGGTTACCAATTATCCTCAAAAGTCAAAACGGTCAACCCTTGGTCAATGTCAAAGTCAACTATCAAGGTCAATAGTCCATGTTGACCTCAACTCGTCGAGTACCCTCAACTACTTGCCGAGTTCCTTTCATAACTTGCCAACTCGCTGAGTCACCATGCTACTCGCCGAGCCCAAGGCAATCTTCATCGGAGTCGCCGAGTTGTTCATCCAACTCGTCGAGTTCTTGACCATCTTCATGTGACTCGACAAGTCTACCATGCGACTCATCGAGTCTACCATGCGACTCGCTGAGTCCCTTCAGTCCTTCATCCATACAGATGCTTTTTAAGCCATGCTAAGGCTCCATACTACAGATCCAACTTCCTAAGGCATGCTTATCACGTAAAATTGCAAACTTTACGTGCATGCAAGGATCTAATGACTCAAAATGCCAAAACCAAGCTTGAAATTGGGTTTTACACTTAAAGAGGGGTTCATACTTGCCCAAGCTGATAACTTTATGGATTTAGAGACCAAGGAGAGTTCAGATCTGAAGTTAGAACTTTAGATCTGAACTCATACCCAAAATAGCTTCACAATATGCTAGAAAAGCCCAAAACTTTAATCAATGAGATCTAGAATGAAATGAGGCCAAGATCATGAATTGATACCTCAAATGAAGCTAGCTTAGATAGACTTCAGACCCACAAAACACTCTTCCCTCCAACTTGTTGATCTTCAATTTTCTTGCATCAAGGTCTTCTTTCCAATCTTGCAATTTACACTAATATGGAGCACACACACGAATTAGGGTTTATGAACTCTCAAGATGCTGCAAAGGAACTATGGGAGGCTAATGATCCCCTAAACATGGTGCTAAACCCCAGAAATTAGGGTTTCACCCTCCATCTCCAACTCGTCGAGTAACTCTTCCGACTCGGTGAGTTGGTCACTTAACACGTGGCCTAAACCTGCTGCTACTCAACGAGTCAGGCAACCAACTCGTCAAGCAGATCTTGGATTCATGAGAATTTATAACCATAAATTGGTATTCGAGAATCGGGGTGTTACATTTTAGTTTTTGTTTCAGGTACTTCCATTTGCAAAGAGAAGAGCTCGGGATGACTGCATTGCACACACCAATATGTTTTAGCATGGGATGTTTACTCTGATATTTTGACGCATGCTTTTTAATACAACATTTTGATATGATCTACATGGATATACTGTTTTGATATTTGAGACATTATGGTTTAATTAATGATTTTAAAATGAAGTTTTTGGATCATATTTTTGGGATGTTTCACTGGACATAAGTAACTAGACGAGTTGATGAGACAACTCGACGAGTTAAGTTGGATTTTCGCGACATTACCGAAGGAGCAAGGGGACTCGACGAGTCACATAGATGCACTCGACGAGTCAGGTCAACATGGACTGTTGAATCGAGTGTTGACTTCTGTTGACTATAAGGTTTGGTCAAGACAGGGATTATAGGGACCATGGAGGGGTAAAATGGTCTTTTACCCTTCCCAGGAGTTAGAGAGAAAGAGAAAACAGTTTGGTTTATTTAGAGTTGTGATTGTTAATTAGAGGTGTTTATGACATGTACGTAGGGATAAGACTGATCGAGGGGTACACGACCTCTTTGCTTACTTACAAGGTGAGTCTTCTCACTATACTTACATTGAGTGGTAATTTTGTGTGACCGGAGGGTCTTGTATGTTTTATTGAGTATTGTGATACCCTGTATTATATCTATGTGATTTATGTTGTGTATTATTCTGAGTTTACTGAGTTAGGACCGGAGGGTCCACCTCAGCTGTGGGACCGGAGGGCTCCACTGAGACACATTGACCAGAGGGTATTATTCAAGATATGGCCATGAGAGGCTGTTATGTGTGGTATTTTGGAGAACTCACTAAGCTTCATGCTTACCGTGTTATGTGTTATTTGTTTCAGGTACTTCTCAGGATCACGGGAAGGCGCCGACTTGATTGTACACACGAGACGGAGTTACGTTTTGAGGATCCTGGATTTTATTATTATGGACTTGTGTTTTGATAATTTAACATTTTCGGGATTTTGTGAAATGTGTTGATGAGATTAATGTGATTTTAAAATGAAAAAAATTTGTTTAAAAAATTACAGTTTTACAAGTTAGAACCGTCTCCCCTTATGGGAGTTTCTAGAATTAGTAAATTTTTAACTTTTGAACATCGTCACTTGTTAGGAAATGAGACGATACTTGTCAAGACACATAAAAAATTAAATCTGATACTACTTGCCAAGTTCTCATGATCTTCTTAGGAAGTAATGCGGATAACTAGAAAAATTATAAGCACACAAGACACAATGTTTACGTTGTTGGATCAAGGCGACCTACATCCACGGACAGGAGGAGAATATTCTTATTTTAGAGCTATCAAAAAGAGGTTACAAGTACAGTTACACATAGATTAGACCTACTCACTAAGGATACAAGATACAAAATGACCTAGCATGCATCCCTATTTATACTTGAGGGATCGAACCTAAAACCCTAATGGGCCAAGCCCATTGGCCCATAGGCCTATGAAAGGTGTCAACCAATCACAATCCGCCATGAAAAATCTTCTGGAATATTCTTCCATGTCATACAACCCATGGGCATCAGCAACACACATGATGGAGCACCACATGTCATAGTGGAGCAACATGATGTACAAGTCGCCCATCATGACCACTAGTAGCCTAACATCCATCATGGTGGCACAACACGGTGTAATCTTGAGGAATACTAACTTTTGAGCATCCATAAACGATGTTGATCATCATATAGGACTTCATATCATAATTGGCTTGTCAAGGACCAAGATGGCCATCTTGCGCCATGATGGTGCAACAGGAATATGGATGGCACAAGAGGCTTCAAGTGTAGTACAAGAACTTCTAGGTTGGAGCACATCACCATCTTGGCGCAACAAGAACATGCATGGTGCAACAACATACTCCATGGCACAACATGAGTACCCCATGGTACTAGAGGAACCCCTTATGGCACAAGTGGGAGTAGCTTGGCGCAAGAAGGATTGCCATTGGCCCCTTGATATCTTTATGGTTGTAACAAGATAACCCTTATTTGAATCAATTAAAAAATCAAATTTAATCCTGATTCAAATCATTGCCTTATCTGTTACTAGAATAGATTCGGTAAGGTTTTTGAAATCCCCTAAAAGTGTCCACTACATAGGATTGTAGAATGTTCCGTTCTTCTACTATTGACCAATTAACATTCATTTATTGTACTTCTAGATTAGTTCCTGATGGCAACTTAAAAATGAATTTGTCATTATTCCTAAAGTTACACTAATTATTTATGACATTGGACGTTTGTTTCCAACAAATATTCGAATTGAGTTCCCATAATCGATTCACATAATCGGGCATATGTATTATAACCAATATTTTATGGTGAAAGACGAAATTGATTGTAGGATTGTTGTGACTTTGCTAGAACCTTTTTTTGTATTTGCCATGAAAAAAGATGGAATGTAATATGAAAGAATGTGTGATTTTTGAAATGCTAGATGTTTATATTTATATTGGTAAAAGTATTAAAAAAATTAAAATGTTACTGTTTTCCAACCGTTAAAAATTGTAAAATTGAAAGCTCGTTAACTTGTTAAGAATCTAATGCATTGTTATGAACTAAATAGTTTGATTCTTTATTAAATTCTTAAGGACTTGGCGCATTTGCTATACATTTGGTAGTTTTATAGTTTGGTAGTTATGAATTTGATAGTTTGATAGCTTGCTATGTTTTGTAAGGACTTGACGTGTTTGTGAATTAAATGTTAAGTACTGATTTCATTTTTAGAGTTTGTTGTTTTAACTTATATACTTATTTTGTAGACAACTGTTAATGCTATTCTTCAAAACCCGATGCCCGCGGAAACATTCAGATAAAATTCGATCTTTAATTATCCAACTCTACAGAAACATCCAAAATAACGGGAGAAACGACAGAGACAATCTGTAATTCCAATTTCTTGCTATTTTTAATAAAGTCTTTGTTGTTAAAAGAAAATCAAGACAAATAGTTTTATTTCAAGAAAAACATTTGCTGCAATATCATTAGCGGCACCAGATAATATAAGTGACAACAATTTCGACCAGACTATTAGTGGCATCACATGAGCATTAACAACGAAACAATTAATCATGTCAACCCATTAACAACCACATGTCAATGCTAAAGGCTATAGTCGGGACTCTGTATGCCTTTAGCGGCGACATTTCAAAGTTTTTTTTTTTTTTTTTTGTTCTGCATATAGAGAGCTCGAGAGAAAGAGAGAGGTAGTTAGTTGAAACGTAACATATTCACTTTGGTGTTACCGTTGCACGGCGGAACTACGGGCAACGGCTAAACGTGTTCGAAAGAAGATTTTGACGCTGGCCACGGTTTTTGTTAGGTAAAAGTTTTAATAAAACCCTATTTCTTGTGTAAAACTATAATCACATAAACATCGATAAAAAGATTAATTATATAAGCATTAGTAAAAAGTTTATGATATTAAACGAAATTTTTTTCATTTGACTGATATTTTACCATTTATACACAGTAGTGTGTGAGAGAGAGATGCAATGAGCACCAGCTTGCAACAAGTCTCTCTCTCTTTCTCCATAAATGCGTTTGCATCCTCTCTTTACACTGCATTTACTCCTCTCTATCTCCCCCTCCCATCTCTTCAATTCTCCCACCTGTTCCTTTCCTCTCTCTCTCTCTCTCTCTCTCTCTCTCTCTCTCTCTCTCTCTCCTTATTCTTCTTAAATTCTTATCACAAGAAAAATACAGGTAGCTTCAATGGAAACCAGCCTGAAAACCAATCTTTTACTCTCCTAAAAGTGGTTTCTAGTTGACCCTTTCCCCGAATACTCGATCTTTGTCTCTAAAAAACCTGCAAAATCAAGTCAGAAGTCCAGTAAGTTACCATAACGCCTTTCTACGGTTCATTAGCTACGTTTGGTATGAAAGTGATGAAATTTGATGCTTTTATTCTTTTGAAGATATCTTCAACATATTCATTTGGGTTAGTTGGATTGGAAAATAAGTCTATTTAATTTGTTAAAAATTCAGCAAACTTTTAAAGATTGTTTTTTCACTCTTAAAACTAAATCGTTGATCGAGTATCCTTCACCAAATTGAAACCAGCAGCAAATCCGACCAGAAAACTCTCTTTCATTAGAGAGAGAAAGAAGGGTTAGTGATGTGCTAGGGTTTCTGAATGTGTATGAAAACATGTACCTTGATGCTAAGATATTTCATATTTTCTTAAACATAAAAGCAAGAAATTTGATGTTTGATTTTATTCAACCCCTCAGATTGCAAAACCATGAGTTTCTTAATGATAAGGTATGCAATAATCTTTGGTTTACTTAGTTTTTTCCAAACCTACAACCAAAACACACTTAAGAAGTCTTGAACTAAATTCTTTTATATCTTCGATATATATCAGAGTCATCAAGATCGTTTATGTAATATTAATTTAAGCTTTGACCGAGAGCCAGATCGGATAAGAACATGCGAAAGAATTGTAATCTTTGGTGTCATTTCACAATTCTAAGCTTGTTTCAAGAAACTGGATAAGCATTGGTTAGGCAGAAGGCTACCCGCACTGTTCTATTTATTTTTTTCATCTTCATAACTATCAAGCGGTGGCTAATAAATTCTTTTTAATTCCGTTAACTCCTATCAAAAAAAAAAAAATTCTAGAAAAGTTTGAAAAAAAAAATTATTGTGTAGAAATGTAGACTGGTATCAACTTTTTTATACTTTAAAGTTGACTTTTGTTTTCAAAAAAGATATAGATTTGTTGACCTCCATTAAATTCATTTATGCCTTTTGTGTGTACAAATTTCGATAATCCAACCCAAATTTCCTATGTTTTCCTTCACTGATTTCATAGTTTATTATATTTAATTTAAAAGTTTATGTCTCATAACTATATCAAAATAAAACCATCAATATGTACAAGACAAAATTAATTGGCAGTCCTTTCGTTTTCTATTAATTATATCATTAATGTGTATTTGTTATATTTTTAAGTTTTATAACTTAGAGGTTGTATGTATTGGTATATAATTGTTATACATACCTTTTTTGATTATGTAACCATGTTTTTTTTTTGTGATCATAAAAATGTTGCTAAAAAGACGATCGAGATCTTTATAACGTTCTTTCAATAAATATCAAAAACTTTATCAATGAACAATATGGAAGGTAAATTAGTCCCATTATTTCCTTGTTGTTTTTCTCTTGGTGTCAAACTTATATTTTAAAAAAGTATAATTAATATTTATTTTACAATCACTTTAAACACGTTTTCTTGTATTTATTGTAGTTATTATACTTTGTCTATTCATTATTAATTCTTTTAATCATTAAACATATCGTACATACTATTTGACTTCGAATGTCAAGCTCGTATTAAAAAATAAAAACATAACTATTTTTATTTTTATTATAAGTTAACGTTTATCTTTATACTTCTTGTATTCAAAATTAAATTATTTTTACTTTAATATTTTATTTATTGATTAAGTTTGAATAATTAATTAGTTTAAAGTAAAACCTTTTATGATAGGAGCGTGAGGAATTAAGGAACAATGTTTCAGCCTAACATGTTTGAGGGTCACCACCATCATCATCTTCTGGATATGAGCCACAAGTCCCCAGAAAATCAGCTTGATATGCTTAGAGATGATGACTATGAGAGTAAATCCGGGACTGATATCATGGAAGCTCCCTCAGGCGATGATCAAGATCCCAATCAACGTCCCAACAAGAAGAAACGTTACCATCGTCACACTCAACATCAAATCCAAGAATTGGAATCGTAACTTCATTAAAGATATCTTGATTTTTGTATTCATGTTTTTACAAATATTTGATCTTAGCTTCTTGAATGTAGGTTTTTTAAAGAATGCCCACATCCAGATGATAAACAAAGGAAGGAACTTGGAAGAAGGTTAACCTTAGAGCCTTTGCAAGTCAAGTTTTGGTTCCAAAACAAAAGAACTCAAATGAAGGTATTCTGATTACATGACACACATTTTTAGTAAAAGGCAATTCGATGTAGTGCATCAAATATATACTACTCGTTCTTCTAGGTTGAGAAATGTACTCATGGACCTATATCAATTAAGCATTAACTAACTAAAACTATGCAACGATATTTCTTCATT
Organism: Lactuca saligna; assembly: GCF_052625555.1. Classification (NCBI taxonomy): domain Eukaryota; kingdom Viridiplantae; phylum Streptophyta; class Magnoliopsida; order Asterales; family Asteraceae; genus Lactuca; species Lactuca saligna. The sequence continues at coordinate 185,966,087 of NC_136417.1, read as the reverse complement.
TCCATTAGGTGATATCAAGATGAATTGTTGTCTGATCAGTAAATATGTTACAAAAATATTTGATAAAATGAGCACGTACTTGGGGAAATACAAATTTGTAAAAAGTTAATTATTAACCCTCAAAAAAATTATCCTGATTTTATTTTGTAGTTGACACCATAGACTCGTATGTATCTTTTTTTTTTTTTTTTTAAATGTTCAAAATATAGACTGATCGATTGAATAGACAGTTTTCGTATAACTTATACTATTTGCTATTGTCCTGTATATTTAATATCTATTTGAAGGATTGTGAATTTATATATATCTAGCAGCTCAGTTTTGCCTTTTGTATTGTTAATTTAGGCTCAACATGAACGCCATGAGAACTCAAGCCTTAGGAACGAGAATGAGAAGCTCCGAATGGAGAACATACGATACAAAGAAGCCCTCACCAATGCAACCTGTCCCAACTGCGGTGGTCCGGCAGCCATCGGGGAGATGTCATTCGATGAACAACATCTGAGAATCGAAAATGCTCGCCTCCGTGAAGAAGTAAATCAATTAAAAACCCAAATCCCTAAAATTAAACACGATTCTATTTCTCAATTTCCTAGATACAACTCTGGTTTCTGAAACTATATTTCATGTTCCTCTTCGTTCCACAGATTGATAGGATATCTGGAATTGCTGCAAAATACGTTGGGAAACCAATGCTAAGTTACCCTAATCTAACGCAAAATGGACCACCGCGCTCTCTTGACCTACCGATTGCAAGCTTTAGTCCACAACCAGTAATGGTGGATGACATGTTTGGAACCAGCAGCCTTCTCCGATCAGTTTCAGGCCCCAGTGAGGCGGACAAGCCAGTTATAATTGAACTAGCGGTTGCAGCCATGGAGGAGCTGGTTAGAATGGCACAATCTGGTGAGCCATTGTGGGTTCCAACCTCTGATAACTCATCAGAAACGTTGAATGAAGACGATTACTCGCAGACGTTTCCTAGAGGCATTGGACCCAAACAGTTGGGATTGAAATCTGAAGCTTCAAGAGAATCTGCTGTTGTCATCATGAATCATATCAATCTTGTTGAAATTCTAATGGATGTGGTATGGAGATTGGAGAACCCTCTCTTTTTAGATTAAAATATTGACTAATTGAAAATTTAGATGATTTTAAACCTTGAATCGTATATCGTGATTTTGCAGAATCAATGGTCGAATGTGTTTTCTGGGATTGTTTCAAGAGCTATGACTCTTGAAGTCCTTTCAACTGGAGTGGCTGGAAATTACAATGGAGCACTACAAGTGGTAATTACTAGTTTAATTTTATATTTTTATACACAAATATAATCTTATGCACTAAACTTTCAAACTATAAACATGCGAAGAGTGAAAGTTGAATGTACAAAATTATTCACACTTAGGCGCGACAGCTAGCTTTTTAAAAATCTTACGCGTGATAGTTCTTATAAGCTTCTAGCTTTTTAAAAATCTTTTTATACTAGTTTTTAAAATATATATTTTTTTAATAATTTGCAAACATACTTCTTAATTAATTATAAGAAACATATTCTTTCAAATGTGTATCTATGTCATTTTATATATTTCAGTTAAATTATCATTAGTTATACCGAACATCATTTTTTTATCGCTTTTCTACTATCTGTTAGTTTTTCAGTTAGTACGCTATCATAATCTCGTAAGTTATAGAATATGTAAAATTATATACAATAAATGTAAAAATACATGTACATTGTTACATCTAGGGTGTTATATAACATGTAATAATTAATGGATTCAATTAATTTGTTGTAGAAATTTTGAAGTCAGATATTCTAACGTTTATGTTTTTCAGATGACTGCTGAGTATCAGGTTCCATCGCCACTCGTTCCAACCCGAGAGTACTATTTTGTTAGGTATTGTAAACAACATGCCGATGGGACCTGGGCTGTAGTCGATGTTTCCTTGGACAACTTACGCCCTTCTGCAATGTCAAGATCTAGAAGAAGGCCATCCGGTTGTTTAATTCAAGAACTCCCCAATGGGTACTCAAAGGTTAGTTCACGTTATTAACCTTTTCATCATTCAAAAAAAAAAAAAAAAAACACGAATTACCAATCTAAGTATATATACGAATTACTATTAAGGTTCATGTTTCACTTTGGTATTCTAGGTTACATGGATTGAACACGTAGAAGTCGATGATAGAGCTGTTCATGATATATATCGGTTAGTAGTGAACTCTGGTCTAGCATTTGGGGCAAGACGTTGGGTCTCAACTCTCGATAGACAATGTGAACGTCTCGCAAGTGCTATGGCTAACAATATTCCAGCAGGAGACGTTGGAGGTAATTAATACACAAATAGAATTAATTAGTTAACTAGCTAGGATTTTACGTTAAAATGGTAGAAATAAGTATTTTATTTTATCAATGCATGATTGTGGCTATAACAATATTGGACAGTTATAACGACACTAGAAGGGAGAAAGAGTATGTTGAAGTTGGCTGAGAGGATGGTGTTGAGTTTTTGTAGCGGTGTTGGAGCATCGACTACGCATACGTGGACGACTTTATCTGGAAGTGGGGCGGATGATGTTCGTGTTATGACCCGAAAAAGTGTGGATGATCCGGGTAGGCCTCCTGGTATTGTGCTAAGTGCTGCTACATCATTCTGGATCCCTGTTCCACCAAAACGAGTTTTTGATTTTCTTCGTGATGAAAATTCGAGGAGTGAGGTAAATTAAATAATCTTGTCTTCCATCAAACAAAAACCTAAAAACGTTTAAAACGTGATGATAATGTTAACAAACAATATTCGATTTTCAGTAAGAAAAAACGTTTCGATCAGTGTTAACATAATGTCGATATTCATTGAATAGTTGTTAAAATTATATGCAGTGGGACATCCTTTCAAACGGTGGATTGGTTCAAGAAATGGCACATATTGCCAACGGTCGAGATCCAGGCAACTGTGTGTCGCTTCTACGAGTCAATGTAAGCTTTTAAAATTCATTAAAAGTAGTAAGATAGTTTGGATATTTTGTAATCTCTAATGAAGAAGGCTACTCATGTTTGACTTATATTGTATTGTAGAGTGCGAATTCAAGCCAGGGGAACATGCTCATACTTCAGGAGAGTTCAAATGATTCAACGGGTTCGTATGTCATCTATGCTCCAGTAGACATTGCAGCAATGAACGTGGTGCTAAGTGGAGGTGACCCTGATTATGTTGCGTTACTACCATCTGGTTTTGCTATACTTCCTGATGGACCTGGAAAACATCAAGGAGGAAGAATTCCAGAGGTTGGAGATGGGGGTTCTTTACTCACAGTTGCATTTCAGATTCTAGTCGATTCGGTTCCTACTGCAAAATTATCATTGGGCTCAGTTGCAACGGTTAATAGTCTTATTAAGTGCACTGTTGAAAGGATCAAAAACGCAGTGGCTCCGGAGAATCCGTAACCATCATCATCGTTTTTTTAATGGTAAGAAACTGTCGCAAACTGTGTTTTATGAAGAAAAGTGTCGTTATTGTTAGGGAAAAGATATTTGTTTAAACCTCCCTTCAAGTAAAACAAGATTCATTCATCTCACAAGTAGAAAAACGTTTTCATAAATCGGATTAAGCTATGTCTATGAGTATCATCACTCGTAAATACTTAAAAAAGGTTGGTTGTTAAGGTGCGACGCTTGTAGTAAGTAGATATGATGTGACCTCCTTAGCGACCATTTGTTGTCATAGTTAGCGACACTTTTTCTTAGTTTAGTGACAACCTTTGTCGCAAATGTTATTTTTCTGACACTTTGCTCTAGTCTGTGTGATTTGCAGGGTCGATGTAATGGATGAGGTGATGGAGGATTTAGGTAGGCGATGTTTACTCTTATCCTTTGAAACTGACGAAAGAAGTCAAGAACGAACCTAGTAAAATCCTTTGGGGTTTGGTGACAACATAAAAGAATGTGTTTTTCGCCATTCATCGAAGGTTATGGGTTCGGGTATTGACTTTGCCTAGTTTACTGAAGATTATTGAGTAAACTAAAACCTTATTGAGTGATTTTTAGTTAAAACTCTTCAGATTTAGGGTTTTTTGAGTTCTTTGTTTGAAGTGTGGTGTGTTAGAAATGTAGTCTTGTAGCAATTAATTGCTCCTAACAACTTTGCCTCCTTGCATCTCATCTTATTCTCTTCTGATAATATGATCATTTTGGGTGTTTTTTGAATAAGAGTTGCAAAAAAACTTGTATGATCAGTTAGGTAAGAAGGCAAAATATAATTTTCTCAAAACCACTACCTTTTAATGCGGCTAAATATTGGTCAATGTGACCCAAGAACACTTTTTTTTATCCACTTGTCTGTTTGTATAAAGGGTTGGTGCATTAAATATGATTGCATAAACTGATATTACAATCTTACGTAGTGTTGATAATATTGAATTTGATAAGGAATGAAACGGCTAATCTTGGGATAAAAGTTTGTTATATTTTCATGAATTGAATGGACCATTATGGACCAAATAACCCACTGAAATTTGATGGACTTATAAGCTCGTTGGTCGTAAAGACAGTGACATACTTCGAAACAAAATCTTTATTGATTGAAACAAATTCTTTAGATACAACTTGTTTGTATAAGATACATATATGCAGTGCAAAATGTACCTATTGATATAGTTATCATCTAACATTATCAAATATAGGAGATTCATAGGATGAAATGTAGGAAAGATTAGAGTTTGTGGTGGAGATCTGGATACCAACCTGGGTTACAAGAAATCCAGCTTAGGATAATTCAAGTGGATACTTACGATTCCAGGTACAGAAATCATAAACCAATATACTAGAAGATTTTGTGAAAATATGATGAAAAACGAAAGCTTAAGATCATAACACTCTTTTGAAGAAGAAGAACTGTTTATATATTAAACGAGATTAGGGTTGAGCCATCATTACTTGCTTTGGAAGCAAGTAATGTTAATTTGGATTTAATGAAGATTTAGGGTTACCAAAACTAATGAGTTTCGTTAGTTTTACCATAATCACCCTCAAGAAATTGAATTTTTCATTATATTCCCATATGTAAAATTCAGTGAGGTTTTGGGGCGCTACCCCTCGACCCCGCCCGCTGAGGTTTAGCGGGACCCCAGTTAGGGGCTCTATCCCTTGGACCCCGCTAGGGGCGCTACCCCTTTGGAAACCCTGGACCTAGGGCCACTTCCCCTGGACCCCCGACTACTCGTCGAACCGGATTCTAATTCGATCTTATACATGTGTGCACTACGTACAACCCCGTACATATATTAGAGTAAAAATTATGAAGCCCTTTAGCTCACATATTATTTACAGTTACTTAAAATGCAATAGTGACAATAAGATCACCAACATGAAACCCAATGATTTGACTCTCAAGGACGAGCTAAATAAGTCGTCACTTATTACTAGCCAAATTGATTGAGTCACTGTCGCTAAAAGAATAATCGGCAATAGAGGCGACGGTCACTTTTAGCGGCGACAAAGAAAAAACACGTTTTTTGTCGCCGCTAAAAGTGTGTGTCGCCGCTAAAGGCTTATGTTGGCGATCCGTGACATTTCAACCCTATCCGTTGATTTAAGTGATGATCCAACGACTATGAGCACATAGGAAATCCTGTGTCATTTTCCTCCGGTGTATCGCTGCTAAAGAGCACCTATCGCCACTAAAGGCTTATGCTGGCGAGCCACGTCATTTCAATCTCATACGTCGATTTTAGCGTTGATCCGACGACATAGAAAAACCTGCGTTGTTTTCCCTCCAGTTTGTCACCGCTAATCAGTAGGTGTCGCCGCTAAAGGTCGTCGACAATAAAATCCTCTTCGTCCTCACTTTCTTTCTCGATCGTCTGTGCTTTCCTTCTTCTCCCTGCTCACTATTGTCGACTTCATCGGATTTTCACCAAAATCTTTGCAATTTCACCAATCTTCTCCATTTTCTCATTTCTTTTCATTTTCTCTTCTCCTTACTAAATTTCTAGCATTTGTGATGGTTGCCGGAATTTGGAGATCACCCTACCATCCTCACCGAAGTATACCACCACCACCACCACTGTTTTCACCGGAATTTTGATTTTGTGGATGTGTATTTTGTGTTTGTAGATGTGGATGTGTATTTGTATGTGCATATTTATGTATATATGTATTTTGAATGCATATAATGTATGTATATTTGTTTTTTTATGTTCAATTCTATGTATATGTATATTTTGTATGTTTATTATGTGTATGTGTTTTTGTATGTATATTTGTATTTTTTATGTTTATTATGTATGTTTATGTATATTTGTATGTATAGAAATACATATAAATAGCAGCTACACTTTTAGTGGCAATACAGAGCATTAGCGATGACGCACCTTTAGCAGCGACAGTAATGCCTGTGTTTCTAGGCTAGGCATTATTGATGATGCAATAGTCTAGGTCAACATTTGTAACTCGTTTTGAAGTAATAAGAATGAATTATATGAATTTATGTGTTTTATAAATTAAAGATAAAAATAAGCATCGTAAATAAATATTAGATAAACCTGATCTCTATGAAGGAAGTTGTAGTAGTTGAAACAAGGATGCCGGAGATATAAAGAATATCAAAATCCGAGTTATAACGAAGAAGTTATGACCTGTCGAAGTTTCGTGACAGAACCGACACGATGCTGTATGACGTAAAAGTGAATTTACGATAAAGTGCTTTTTAGCCTTAGCAATCTAAATGAAAGCCGTAGTATACGTTAAGCCGAGAGCGTGCATAAAAATAATGTCCAAATCTGACATCCTATGAGGAAGTTATGAATTTTCTAAGATTTAGTATAGCAGTATGCAGCCCTAAACTCGAATTTTAGATCGAGTGATTTTCAGCCGACACAAGCTAAACAAGAATCGAACATCTTGTCGATTGTGGTTTAACGGTCAAAAGACATACGAAAACAGACATCGGATGAAGAAGTTATGATTTTTTAACATACTTCTCATGTCTTGGCCTGTTAAAATATAACTATAAAAATAAAGTTAGAATTTGCCGACAGAGTCTAAACGAAAGTTGTAGAATATAATTTCACCTACGCGTGGATATAACGAACCTAAAAAAAGGAGCAAGTATACGAAAGATATTAATTTATGAAGCTTGAGGCACAAACTTTGAGGCTGGAAGAACGCCCAGCGTGCCATGTGGCACGCTTAGCGTATAAATATGTATGCCCAACATACAGTGTATGTACTCCCAGCGTACTATTGTGTTCACTGTCCATATTTGGCCACATAGTGTAACATCCCAAATTTCGAGACCAAAAATTTCATTTTTGAATTAATAATTTATAAAACATTTACCATAACATTGTCAATAAAGCATCACATTACAAAATCATAATATTGTGTCCCAAACCATGACATCAAAAGTAATGAAAATCAGAGCACAATCCCAGAAACCCAATGCAGAACCCATGTGTGTGTGTATGATGCGCTGCTACACCGCCGACTCCTTCCCCTTCTACGAAGAGGTACCTAAAACCAAAACCAAAACTATAAGCACAAAGCTTAGTGAGTTCCCATATCGTACCGCATACAGTATCATATCATTTGTATCTTTCAACCGGTAACTACCATCGGTATCTTTCAACCAGTATCTGCCATCGGTATCTTTCAACCGATAACCGTCATCGGTATCTTTCAACTAGTACATGCGATCGATATCTTTCAACCGGTAACCGAGGACTATTTCACCCCTACTACTATCATACAATATGAAGATATAATCATACAGTCAGACATATATGGGGTACTAACCTACCCTTCGATCCTAACGACCGATGTTAAGGAAAAACTATTCCCTACTACTGCCACTAAGATACACATTGCATATTATACAGACATATCTCATGACGTTATGACATAAACATACCAAGATAATTATCACAGAGACAATTATCCACCAAATACTCCTGACGATGGGTTGGCATTTTGGCCTTAGACCCACCCCTACTGGAAGGCAACTCACCTCGATATCGTGAAGTGTTTGAACTATCTCTAGCATACAAGACAACTACCCACGACCCCTTGATCCATACACGAAAATACTTCAAAGTTATTCATTTGAGTATGTAACCCCAACGGAGGTCATACCCATCTAGTCAAAGTCAACATTGGTCAAAGTCAACTTCCAGTTAACCTGACTCACCGAGTTGGTCTACCAACTCGTCGAGTTCATACCCCTCAACTCGATGCAAATACCCATCTCTGCTCGTTGAGTCTAGAAAGAACTCGGTGGGTTCTTCTTCGATCATACCATCAGGGCCAACTTCATCAGACTCGTCGAGTTCACCTTGAACTCATCGAGCCCACCTCCTTCTTATGAACACGTCCAGTCTACGACTCACGGAGTTGTATAAACAACTCGTCGAGTTCGTAGGAGATTCCCTTGGACTCGCCGAACCTGCTCCAAGCACTAGTTGAGTCCCATGACTCCCAGGCCCTCTAATGAGCTTGAACAACTAAAGGACCTTCCTTGCTCTCAACTGGTCCTTCGAATAAAGGATTTGATGGTTGTTCCGCTCCGAATTTTCGAGTCCCATGAATGACTCACCGAGTTCACTCTTGACCATCACCATACAGTCGATCTAAAGGGGTCTTAACACACCAAAACCATAGATCTGGCCTTCTAGTGCCCATTTTACACGTAAAGTCCCAAACTTTATGCACATGCAAGGGGTTTTTGACTCAAAAAGCCATCAAAAGTGACCTACAAGTGGCATTGTCACACTCTCGAACCAGACGGCGTAAATGTCTGAGGGCTCGTGTGACTAACAATTGGATAATCATCACAATGAATATACATGAAACATAACACATTCATCACCAACATTACATAATACAACCAGCATTGTTTACATCAAGTACATTGTAAAATTACGTAAGTTCAAATTGTTCAAAATACAACAAGTGATATTACATAAACAAAACCAAACATGCTTGCAATTCTTCCAGCTTAATGATTACCTGAGAATACAAGTTATTTTGAAAACACTCAACATATATAATGTTGGTGAGTTCATAAGTATGGTTAAATAAAAAATCTTTGTATCTTTCGTAAAAACCCAAAAAATTCCGTATTTTCTGTAAATTGTCTAAAAATGATGTAAAAATCAAGTATGATTGCATGTGTGAAATTCATACTTATAACGTATATGAGTGTAATTTAAATTCATTGTATTGTGAATAAGTGATAAACGTATATTAATATTTTTCCCAAAAAATCCGATATTAATAGTCTTGATGTCTAGGTTCTTGTATCATTGATTAAATGTTTTCGTGTTAACACAATTAAAAAATTAATCTTCTATGTGTTTATATGGTGTTCAATCCCTACATGAGTCGTTATGGCCATGCATCATAATGACTAAATCGCCCGTCTTGGCATTTTTGCATACGCCGGTCTTGCTAAGGATGTTGTTGTCCTAGAATGGCCTAGTCTAGTTGTAGCAAGAAACTAAGACGTGGGGGGTCACCCCATATAAATCTATACACAAACTCCCGCTTTCCATCCATGAAACTCTGATTATAACAACATGCTACGATTGTAGTCTCACTAGATTCTCAACCTTTCCCGTTTAATAAGATTTTCCCTATGTTTAATGTTCAACGCGTAGGTTATAGATTTTTCCATTCCAAAGGGAAGTATACAGATTCATAAACTATGTAGAGGTATATTTACGATTTACAAAGTATGTGAATTTCATTTGAAGCCTAACAAGATAATAAAAGGGTAATTTAGGCCCAATTGACATGAAAATGGGCCACAAAGGCCCAACAAACATGTAACCCATAAATTAGGCCAAAATTAACATGTAAGTGGGTCGTAAGGCCCACTAAAAATGTCATGAAAAACATTGGGCTCAATATACACTTATTTGGGCCCTTAGCGCCCATTGGCCAAGATCGTGAATATTAGGTCCAATAAATAGTTATCGACGTGTTCATTCATTTGTTTTACTCCGTTGTTTGTTTTAGCTCGAGGTTTATTAGATTGATAATAAAAATATCTTTTTTTTTGTAAAAACAACATTTTTGGCCAATAACCTTCCAATGTTTAATTAAGGCCCAAAGTTTGTAAAAATGATACTTTAGTCCATAAATTATAAAAATTTGCAATTTTGTCTCAAATGTCTAAAAATTTATGGTTTTAGTCCAACAAGCTTTATTTTCACTTTCAAAACCCTGTTTTACTGAAAAGTGCATTTTAAACCCATTTTTTTATAAAAATTTACACTTTCAGCCCAATTTTGGAAAAATTTACATTTTTGGTCCAATTTGAAAATAAATGTTATTTTTATCCATAAATTTGGTTTATTTACATTTATGATCCAAACTTTGGCTAATTATCATTTCTAATCCCAAAAACTTCAATTTTTCGCAATTTGGGCCCCAAAAACCATGAGGCCCAAATGTTGGCCTATTAAGCTTAAATTTTTAATTTTGGTATTTTTTAAAGTATGATTAACATAGAAATACCTTTATATTCATGTAGGATCTATTTGGTTCTTATGAAAGCTTAAATGACACTTTTTACCCTTATCTTTTGTTTTCTTGACAATTTTAGACCTTTAACAAAGTTGTTGTTGAAATCTTTTGTATCTTAAACATGTAATCACTTTTGGCTTGATAATGTGATGTATATAATGTCATAGTTCATAGATCTTTGTTCAATATTACTTAAAATTTCAAGATCTACAAAGATCTAACATATTTTTACCAAATAAGTTAAGAAATCACAGAAGACATGCATATAACACATAGATCTACACATTTTTCTTGTATTCTCACCCAAAAATCAAATGAAAACCGAAAAAATGGGGGTATGAACTCACCTTTTCTTGATGTTTCGGTTTTTGAAGAAGAAATGGAAGTGATTTTTGGTCTTAGCACACCTTTGATGTAGATCTCGAGTTTAGGAAGATTTCTATGAGTAGGATCACCAAAAACTTTGCTTAAAAGAGTAAGCTAACATGAGAATGGAGTTATAAAACTTGGATGTGTAAAGACTTACCAAGAAATGATGATTATCTTGTGAAAATCCTCTTGAGATACAAGCAAAATCTTGAGAATTTTGCAGGAAGAGATGAATGATTCTTCATAGAATTAGAGAGAACTTGGTGTAATGTGTGTGTGTGTATTTGTGGCTCTCGGCCGAGAATAGAAGAGGAGAAGGGAGAGAGAAAGGTGAGGTGACTAGCTTGGTTTCATGATGGTTTAAAGCCTAGATGCATGTTGGATTTTATGGAGGTGGCACTCCAAAGTTAACTCCCTTAATTCTTTTTTTTTTTTTTGTTCATTCATGGGTCGAGATTTTTGGGCCAAGAAGAAAGGATAGAGTAGTTTGGGCCCATTAACTTTAGTTACGATATTTAGATCCTAAACATAGAATTTTTTGTCCCATTGGTCTCTTGGAAGCATTCACGGCCCAATTAAAATAAAAGAATGGGCTTATGGCTCACTAATGGTTAGTTGGATTAGTTATGGCCCAATAAGGTCCATTAGGGTTAGAATGAATTATTCTAGACCCAAATGGCCCAAAATGTTTTAGATTTATGAATTAGGTCCAATTAGGGTTTCTAAGCTCAATAAGGTTGAGTTGGGTGCTTATTGATCCATTAGGCACAATAAGGAACTCCTAGTCCAATATGGACTTAAACCGGGATTCTTAGGGTTTTAGTCTCTTTGTTGAACATGATTGATGAGTATAATGAGCATTGTGTAAGATTTACTTAGAGTATAAGATTTACAATAGTTGGATGGTTACACAGAAATAGAATTTCCTAGCTAAATTGCTAGTTATGACAGGCATGGGGCTCTCATGGCCATAAAGTTGGCACCTTTATGCCATTAGACCCCTTCTAAGGCCCATATCTGAAGTCAAACCCCATTCAATCCCTTCATAATACAAAAATGGCTTAGAAATCCCCAAAAATCCCAACTCCAAAGATCAATAATCACATAGAAGACCAAGACAAGAGATTTTTTCCTTGAATGAACTGGAAATGGAACAAATCTCCTCGATCTTTAAGCCCCAACTTGCACTCCCAAGCTCCTTTCCTCTTCTCAAGCTTCAAAACCACCAAAATACTCCAAAATGGCCTTAGAGCACACAAACTGGATAGGGTTTCGATATACTGTATTATGGTAATGATAAGGACGAAGGAGGCTGGGATAAGTTGTTTAAATAGGGTACAAACCCTCAGATTTAGGGTTTCACTCAAACAATACCTACTCGCCGAGTCAGGCTCCCAACTTGTCTAGTAAACCCCTTAAACTCCCCCACAGTCACGACTCTACACGACGAATTGTGCCATCAACTCGTCGAGTCTCAGAACAAATACAATAACCTTGAATTAAATACATACCGGGAATCAGGTGTTACAAATCTCCCCCACTTATTTTAGACTTCATCCTCGAAGTCTGCTACCTGGTCCTAAAAAAGCTCGAGCTAGTGCTCCCTCATTGTGTCCTCTGACTCCCAGGTCCATTCCGAGCCCTTTCGATGTTGCCACTGAACCGTTACCAACTCCACTCTCTTGTTCCTCGGATCCTTTGACTTCCTATCAAGGATTGCCACTGGCCGCTCGATGTAGTTCAGGCTGTCATCGATTTGAATGTCCTCTAAAGGCACCACTGCCAAATCCTCCACCAGAAACTTCCGCAACTGGGAGACATGAAAAGTGCTATGAATCTGACTGAGTTCGGATGGCAGATCCAGCCTATATGCCATGTTCCCCACCCGGGCTATAACCCTGAACGACCTAATATACCTGGGGCCCAGCTTTCACCATTTCCTAAATCGAATGATGCCCTTCCAAGGCAACACCTTCAGGAGCACCATATTCCCGACCCAGAACTCGAGGCCCTATTGACGCTTGTTGGTATAACTTTTCTTCCAACTCTGAGCAGTCTGAAGCCTGCTTTGAACCTACTGGATCCTCTCCATAGTCTTGAGTACCACATTAGTACTCCCTATGACCCTTTGACCCACGTCACACCAGCATATTGGGGTCCTGCACTTCCTCCCATACACCATCTCGAAAGGAGGACGGTCGATGCTCGCGTGATAGCTGTCATTATAAGAGAACTCCGCCAAAGGAAGGTATGTATCCCAACTACCTCCGAAGTCTAAAACACATGCCTGCAGCATATCCTCTAGAGTTTGGATGGTCAGCTCTCTCTAGCCATCCATCTGTGGGTCGAAGGCGGTTCTAAAATGCAGACGAGTACCCAGGTCGTCATGGAACTTCTTCCAAAACCTGGAAGTGAACCGCACATCCCTATCGGAAATCATGGAAACTAGCACCCCGCTCCATGCCACTGCCTCTCTGATGTAAGAGTCGGCCAACTTTTCGGCCGAAATGCTTTCCTGAATCGAAATAAAATGGGTGCTCTTGGTAAATCGATCAACGATGAACCAAATCGAATCCACTCCTTGTACGGTCCTAGGAAGCTTCATGATGAAATCCATAGTGATATCCTCCCATTTCCACAGCGGAATATCCAACAGTTGGATCATGCCGTGAGGTCTCTGGTGCTCAGCCTTGACCTTCCTACATGTCAGGCACCTCTCCACAAACCAAGCTACATCCCTCTTCATACAGGGACACCAATAATCAAGACGAAGATCCCTATACATCTTCGTCACCCCGAGATGGATAAAGAACTTGGATTTGTGTGCCTCCTCCATCAATACCTGGCGCACACCTCCAAGATATGGCACCTACACCCTTCGGTGAAGGGTTAACAATCCTCGGCTATCATAGTCGAAGGAGAAAACCTGACCCATGATTCGCTCACTCTTCCGATGTTCCTCCTTCATGGCCTCTACAGGGCCTCCTGAATCTGGTCCAACAATGGAGTCACAACTGTCATCCTCATACAGATATCCCTGATCAGTGCTGCCTTGCAGCTAAGTGTGTCGGCCAGACATTGGCCTTCCCCAGGTGGTATAGGATCTCACAATCATAATCCTTCACCACATCAAGCCACCGACGCTGCCTCATATTCAGATTTGGCTGGTCCATGAGATACCTCAGACTCTTGTGGTCCGTGTAAATGGTATAACGAACCCCAAAAAAGTAATGGCACCAAATCTTGAGGGCGAATGTAACATCCAAAATTTCAAACCAATTTAAACTTTTTAAACATATCAAGTTCATCATAACATTATAACTATGTTTTCAAAATATTAATTATCAGAGTTTTTCCCATAAACATAAACATAATAGGAGGAGTTGTACGATCATGTCTTCGCCTTGCCGTGATCCTCTGATGTATCGGAAACAATAAGCTGAAACTGTAAGCCCGAAAGCTTAGTGACTTACCCTCAAAATACCGATACACATACAGTCCGCATAGCAGTATCAACATTAGCATATCATATCAATAAAATAGAACAACATATACTGGGTCTACAACTTTACAAGCTGGACTACCCCTGGGCCCTCAGTATGAGTCTGGAATGCCTAACGGGCCCTCAGCTCGTATCTGGGATGCCATCGAGCCCTTAGTACGAGTCTGGAATGCCTACCGGGCCCTCAGCTCGAATCTAGAATGCTCCCGAATCCTCAGTATGATTCTGGAATGCCTACCGGGCGCTAAGCTCATATTTGGAATACTCACGAGTCCTTAGTATGAGTTTGGAATGCCTACGGGGCCCTCAGCTTATATCTGGAATACTCTAGGGTTTGTTGGCTACCGCATGGAGCAGTACAACCTCAACACAACCCACATAACATATAACATAACTATTGAGCATGTAATAATCATATAACATCACAGGTAGTCCTACAAGTCTACCTAACTGGCATAACCACTAGCATGCAACAGTAACTCATACTCAACATTTAACACTACTAGGATAGCATATTCAAAGGGGCCGGCCTTGGTTCCTTAGACCCCTTAGTATAGTGAGGATAACTCACCTCATAGATGTTATCTTGGTAAACAATCAAAGCTCTCCGATCACTTGTCAAAGACTCCACTACCTATTACCATAATATGACATGCTCATAAGTCTCTGTCCTCATAGAATAGCTAACCTTGACCAAGGTCAAAGTCCTTAGTCAAGGTCAACAGTCCATGTTGACCTCAACTCGCTGAGTTTACTCGGCTACTCGTCGAGTCCTTTCAAGCACATCTAACTCGCTGAGTTATCGGGGTGACTCATCGAGTTCCTTCGAATCTTGATCAAACCTTAAGGCCACCCATCGAGTTCCCTCCTTGTAACTCGACGGTTATACATGCAAACGTGTCCTGGTTAAAACTCATCCGACTCGCCGAGTTGTTCTTCAACTCGTCGAGTCTTATGGAAATCTTCATCGGACTTGCTGAGTTGTTCATCCAACTCGTTGAGTCTAATGCAGGTCTTCATGTGACTCGGCGAGTCGACCTTGCGACTCGTCGAGTCCCTTCAGTCATTTTATCATGCAGACAACTTTTAAGCCATGGCAAGGCCCCAAATTGTAGATACAACTTCCTTAGGACTGCTTATCACGTAAAGTTCCAAACTTTATGTGCATACAAGGCTCCAATGACTCAAAAAGCCCAAACTATGCATGAAATGGGATCTTACACTTAGGGATGGGCTCAAACTTGCCAAAACTAAGAAGTTTATGGTCCTTCAATCCATTGAGAGTTCAGATCTGAAGTTACAACTTCAAATCTTGGCTCATACTCCAGGAAATGACTTTATAACCCAACTAAGAACCCTAATCTCCAACCAAGGAGGTCTAGAACGATATAGAAAGGAGGATAACAGCTTGGTACCTTCCCAAGAGATGACAACTGGAGTAGATACGGATTTTCCCCAAGCTCCTTGCTTCCAACCACTTGCTTCCCAAGCCGATTTCACCAAAATCCTCTTCTAAGGCTTCAAACACACAATGGGAACACGCACACGTATTAGGGTTTGTTAAGAGACTGAAAAGAGGCTGAAAGAGGTTTGTGTTCCCTTAAATAGGGTGCACAATCTCGAGATTTAGGGTTTCATTTGCTAACTCCTACTCGCCGAGTCCCAATATGGACTCGTCGAGTAGGTTACTTAACCCGCGAACCTTCCTGCTGCTACTCGACAAGTAGATCAACCAACTCGTCGAGTAGGTCTCAACCCAATAACTCATATTTAGACAATACCTCAGAATCAGGGCGTTACAGCGAAAACAACAGCGCCCAACTCCAAATCATGCATCGGATAATTCACCTCATGAGGCTTCAGTTGCCTCCAAGCGTAAGAAATAACATACCCCCTCTGCATCAATACTGCACCCAATCCTGAGATGGACGCATCACAATATACAACAAAGTCCTCTATGCCCTCTGCCAGGGCTAATATTGGTGCCTCGCATAATCTCAATCTCAACGTCTCAAATGCGCCCTGCTGCTCAGCCCCCCAGTGAAAGACCACGACTTTCCTTGTCAACTAAGTCAGGGGCACAAACTATCTTGGAGAAATCCTTAATGAATCTCCGATAGTAGCCTGCCAGTCCCAGAATCTGAATCTCGAATGGAGCCCTTGGAACCTCCCATCTCATTACGGCCTCCACCTTGGCCGGATCAACTGAAATCCCTTCCCGGTTGACAAGGTGCCCAAAAAACTACACCTCGTGTAACCAGAACTCACACTTCAAGAACTTATCATACAAGATCTCCCTCCTTAAAGTATCCAACACCTCTCGCAAGTGCTCCTCATGGAGCTCCCATGTCATGGAATAAACCAAGATGTCATCGATGAAAACTACCACAGACCGATCCAACATCGGTCTGCACACACTATTCATAAGGTCCATGAACACGATAGGAGCATTGGTGAACTCGAAGGGCATCACCACGAACTCATAGTGGTCATAACATGTCCGAAACGCAGTCTTCTGCACATCCTCCTCTCTGACCCTCATTTGATGATATCCTGAATGTATATCAATCTTGGAGAACCAAGATGCTCCCTGTAGCTAGTCAAAGAGGTCATCAATCCTCGAGAGTGGGTAACGGTTCTTCACCGTTACCTTATTCAACTCCCTATAGTCTATACATATCCGATGCGACCCGTCCTTCTTTTTCACGAACAAAATCGGGGCTCCCAAGGGTGAACTACTCGTTCTATTGAATCCCTTGTCTAACAGCTCCTGTAGATGTGTAGACAACTCCTCCATCTCAGGAGGATCCAACCGATACGGTGCATTGGCTATCAGAACCGCACTAGGGACTAGGTCGATCCTGAACTCTACCTGCCTCTCTGGAGGTATCCCAGGCAACTCCTCGGGGAATACATCCACAAACTCTCGTACTACTGGCACATCGCCCACCGTCGCCTTACCCACCTCCTAGGTATCCATAACATAGGCGACAAATCCTATGAAACCCTGGTGAACGTAGCGCCTAGATCTTGCTACCGAGCATAAGGATTCTCCTCGCTGTGGACTCTCACCCTGAATCACCAACTCTTCCCCACTTGGGGTCTTGATCCGTACCAACTGCTGCACGCAATTGATCATTTCCCCATTGGGGCTTAGCCAATCTATAACAATATTAACCTTGTTCCCCCACAAAGGTATGGGAAACAAGCCTACTAGGTAACGCTCCTCGAACAACCTCAAAACCCAATCTCAGTAGACCTCTGATGCTCGCACTAACCGGTTGTCCGCAATCTCAAACTCTAGAGGGAAAATTCAAGGTTTTAAAAAACGCTCGACGTTAGCTAGTCGGTGGACTAGGGTCAAAGGATTAATCGGCTAGGCGGAGATTTATCGGGGACCATTAATTGCTAATTTATTGAATTTTAAAATTTTATATACGACTAATATTATATCAAAGTTCGTAAATACCACTGATATGTTAACAAAATGTGTTAATATGATTAATGCAACACTAATCATGCCTCAAATAATTTCCATTGAAATAAAACTTCTTCAAAATGTTAAAATTTCATCGATTTATAATGTTTCACTCATTATCTATGCAGGGATTAATTGCTAGGCGCCCTCTAATCGGTCGAGTAGCGCCTAGGGATTAATCGGAGATTAATCGGGATTTTTACAACAGTGAGCGCAAGAGAGACAAACGATCGTGTAGCACCCGAGTCAAACAATACCTGAACTGGGATACCGTTCACATGGAACGACCCTAAACCAAGCATACATATATCAAAATCACAACGACATAACATAATGAGTAAAGATAAGAAATCATACCTGTCACCACATCAGGTGCAGCGCGTGCCTCCTCGGCTGTCAACCGAAATGCTTGGCTCCACACCACCGAAACTTCTGCCTTCACCTTTCGACCATCCTCAACTCGTGCTGTCACCGGAGTCGGCGCCACAGCTATCGCTGCTGTTAATCTAGGAAAGTTGGACTTTTTATAGCCCCTCTGATTGCAATGAAAGCAAATTAGGTCTGATATCTGAACCGTGGGAGCAGGGGCAGAACAATCCCTGCCAAAATGCCCAGTCTTGCCGCACTTATAGTAGTCGGAAACCGACCTAGTGTGCCAAACTCCCTCATGTGACCGACCGCTCTTCCTATAGCTGTCCCGCCCCTGTTGGTCCTTCGACCTCGTGTTGAATCCCTTTGGTGTCTTCCTCGAAACCCCTGCAACCTGCGCAGTCACTAACTTCCTCTTCCTGAGGTACTCCAAAAAAATCTCCCTCTCCCGCACCCTGGCAATCATGGACTCCAGGGCTGGGCAGGCTGAATAGATAACATGCTCCCGAATATCAGGTGTCAACATATCATGGTAATGGGTCTTCCGCATCTCCTCATCCCCCACATACTAGGGTACCAACAAAGTCCTCTCCTGGAACTTGGCGGTGATTTCCGCCACAGTCTCTTTAGTTTGTCTCATATCCAAAAACTCTCTGGCCAGCCACTGAAGCTCCACAGTTGGTGCAAACGCAGCCCTGAATCAGGTCACGAAATCTGACCAAGTCATAGCGCGACGGTTGGGGCTCCCAACGAATCACTAACTAACTCTCACCAATCTTTGGCTCGATCCCTCAAACAACCTACAACAAAACGAACTTTCGACCCTTCCGAGCAAAAGCTCATCAACTGAGTAGACTCGATATCTGCGATCCATCTCCTAGAAGCAATGGGGTCCTTCACCCCATGGAAGTTCAACGCACCACTCCCCCTGAAGTCCTTGAAAGACAGTGTGCGCATACCTGTCTGAATAGATGCCAAATCACTCCTGAATGATCAAAGGCGATCCTACATCAGCTCGATAATCCCCTCCTTGATCGACCCGAAAATGATCGGGGTCGACTCAAGGATACCTCTCATGATCAAAGACGCGATGAACTCGCGTAGCCCTGTTGGGTTTTAAGCATTCTAACACTCATATGGTGTACATGCAACCCTAAATACCTTGGATCTATATTTTCTCTAATATACATGCAAATACTAATATTTCAAAGTATTACCTAATCTAGCATACAATCATAGATACTTGGGTAATAATATAGATAGAATACATACCTCTTGTAGTGTAGCTTGACTCCATGGGGATTGAGTGCCTAGTACCTCAAATGGCTCACACAACATCAAATGCTCTTGGAATAACTTAGAGAGAAATCCACACTTCATGAAATCGGCTAGCCCTTCTTTTTCACACACTAGTGGCTGATTTTTGTGAATAATATGTTGCTTATATAGTGTGTTACAATCAGGGCTACACCATGTAAACCCTAATTGTCATGACCTTTCATTTCCATGACCCATGGGTTATGTAACCTCCATGGAGCATCCATGGAGCATCCTATGGGTTTAACCGAACTTGATTATCCATGGAGCTTTGGCCCAGTATATAAGTTATGGATGATTTACACAATTAACCCATATATTTAATTAGTCTTCTTTTGATGACATAATTAATTCTAAATTAATTTTTGATCAATACTGATTAAATATTATTATTCTTATTATTAATATATTAGAACTTATAATATATTAATAACCATAAGTGTCTTGTTTCTCTCATTTAGTCTATCCAAGTGCATGATGCCATGCAACCCAAATGTACCATGCCGGGTCGGGTCAAGTACATACCAAATATAGTTATGGACTTAGACATTAATCCAACAGTCTCCCACTTGGATAAGTCTAAAACTATTATTGCGTATGACTTCGAAACCGAACTAGCAATTATAGCTCTCAAAAGCCGTGGTCGAACTCTGACCTTGTAACTGAACTCTGACCTTGTCAATGACTTGTCCATTAGATAAGGGATCATATATTCCTCCATTCTAGATATCATATGGACTGAGACATGGATTAATAATCATTCTCTCTGTCCATTTGTTGTTTCCTGATTTTCAATTTCTGACGACTGACTAATTGAACAGATCACATCAGTCCTGGCTTGGCAAAGCACTCACAAGTGTCATCACTAAATCATCAAGGGGCCCACATATATTGCTTTTATCTCGAAGGTAAAAGGAATTGATAAACTTCGACTCATATGGCTTGTTCTACTAATTGTTGAGTCATACACAAAGGCACGTTTTATAACATCGAGTTACCAATGCGTTTTCGTGCAATCAATGTACTATCAACTCATAGTAACAACTCATATCTCTAGGTTTGAAGAATATTAGATATTATCGTCTCATGATCACTCGTGATAAAATCCATGAAGTGATTCAAATGAGTGCGGGTTGAATCCAATACTAAGAACTTATAAGCACTCATGAGTGTTGAAGCACCACTTTGTCTACCAACTTGGACCTCTACAAGCCAACCCATGACAGTCTTGATTCATATCTACTTCCAACATATGACCGACCGTGGATGATTTGAATAACTTAATCATTCAGGAAGAATAACCTAGTTTATTCCGGAAGTCAAAACATGAAAAATGAAACACAAGAATAAATGAGTCTAATATAGAATCAAAACTATGAATATAAATAAAACACTTTTTATTTATCACCATACTGATTACTCATTATTCATTGTTTCGGTTTTATCAACTTTATACTTGAATTTAAAAAATACTAGTTGTCCCATGCTCTAAGCATGTACACTATGTTTTCTAAACAATAGCTTTGCAATACATCAAGTATGCACTCTATGTTTGTCTATGATCCTTACTTTGTGAAATAGATCGATTGAACGTACTTTCAATGATTCTCTTTTCACACTCCCAAATCCTTATCGAAAAGTGTAAGAATTTCAAATTCCTAACATTTACCAAAATTTGTTTAGATTTTAAACTTATATGCACAAACCCTCTTGTAATGAATATGTACAAAGTCACAAAGACTTGTCAACAGTCATTACATGTTTTTTCAATGGAGATCAATTGCATGGAGACGAAATCTCAAAGCACATTGATTTGAATATCGTTCTTGCGTTAAGTTTTTCTAATCTTACACATATAACTTCCACCTATGTAAACAACTCCATATTCCTATTTTGACAACTACTTCTGAACAAGAGTTGTCTATTTCCTAGAATATATATATCAATATGGTCCTTCTAATATTAACAGTATACATCCAATTGTCCTTGAGCAACCAATCTTTGGTAAAACCTTAGATTGTCCTCGATAATTGCTTAATCACTATAGTCATATCCAACTCTAGACCTTTTTCCCCTTAATGCCATAAGGCATTTGGAAAATTTAGAAAGGGTAAATATTATAGCACATGTAATCGATCTTGTACACAAAGCAAACGGGACACGATTCATGATGTCTCACATAAAGACATGATTCAAGACCAATCTTTTTCTACAATAATTTTTGTGTGCCATGTTTTCAAAATTTGACTATGAAGAGAGATGTTGTAATCATAACCGAATTTTGAGAACGCAATATATGGAATTTCCTTAAGTTGAACCAATCCAACATGAAATTCATACATACATACATACATACATACATATATATATATATATATATATATATATATATATATATATATATATATATATATATATATATTCTTGACTAAAATGATTAAAATCTCAATCTAATCCTTTTAGAATTGAAATGAAGTATAATTTCTTCTCCCTTAATTATAGCAAAACAACTTTTTCAACCCTTGCAACCTCCCGAGTTGAACTTTTTTTTTTCTATAATTAAGAATGCTAACTTGCAATAGTTATCATAATTATCATGCTCCCACTAATATGATGATTATCAACATAATTCTTATCCTCCCACTAGCTTTGACATGTATTCAGAAATTAGTAGACTTCTAGAAATCAATACTTTATTGACTTTCTTACCAAAGTTCAAATTTCTGATACTAGATTGCTTTGATAAGACTTTATCAAAATCATACACCTTATTGTAAATAGCTCACTGGTGTGTCTAAAAAATTTAAGATCTATGAAAAGGGATGCCGTAATCATAGTCTCAATTGGTTAGATCTTTTCTATTTCTCATAAGTCCATGTTAGTGTGCTCTACTAACGACTTTAAGAATGCAAAGATTACTATCAACTTAAAATCTTCTTGGTGGAAGTGTTTCCTCACCATCATTTTCAAGAATTGGAGAGAAACCTTAGGACCCTTAGATTTTATGGTGTATGTGTTCTTATCCATGTGAATTGTCAAAAACCATAGTCATAAGACAAGGATAATGACAAATTCGAACTCATATGGACTGAACTCAATCTTAATTTCTTGCCACCTGGCAGCTCAAGGGTATGCCATTTCTTCCAAGTTGTTATGCAAGCAATTTAGATTTCTAAGAACTCAAATATAAAACCAACTTTAACTGGAATGGGCATAGAAATGTCAACAAGATAGGTTATAAACCTCTAGTTGTGTGCTAGTGATGAAATACAAGTTTTATTCTTGATTAGTTCTTGAAACAGTTAAAGGATCTTTTTGACTCCCACTGTCTTCTTGACCTATAAGACTTCCTTGTAAAATATTCAAGAGATAGTGTGGATTCTAATCAAGACAAACACTTAACACAATTGGCCTTTGTTGGTATTTGTTTTATCCAAAGCATCACAACTTACAAACTTCAAATGTACAAGAGTAGAAAACTTTTACTCTTACAAGTGTTTTAAACCTTCTTTAAGACATGCCACTCAAGTCACAATCTTAGAGTATGACTCTAATACTTCTTTTTGGAACCAAGTATGAATCCTCTTCTTGATTTAACCACTTCAACAATGCATAACTCCTCTTCTTAGCGATCAGAAGGCACTTAGAGGATGAATTGTGATAAGGTCTCAACATCATTAAGATGATCATAAATCATGATACTAAAGTACTCTCCCATCTTTTCAGATTTGAGAAACTTTTATCCTTATGCCTAATTTGATTCTTATTATTCACTCTGTCATACATTTGGAATTTTTCCAATGTCTCAGATTTATACTTAAGCTTGTAAGTATAATCATATTTACTAAACCTTAGTAAATCATGATGAATAGTTTCATTCATATTTTCTGGTGGACTTTGGCTAGTGCACAAGAATGTGTACTTGATCCCTTAGTCCTTCACTTGAGTCACATATACATGTGAACAAGAAACTAGTCTTAATTTTCCAAAAACAAAAATTCTCATTCATCATACTAAACAACTTGCATGATTCGAAAATTGGGTGGTGAGAATCATTCCTTATTTGATAAATTTAGACATACCACAAATGAAAGAATCAAATTCATATTTCCAATATTGCTAGAAACATACAAACATCAAGTTTTCATGAACAGAATTGTACAGAGATATAAAATAAAGAAAACTTTTTTTTCAAAATGCGGAAAAACCTTTTTCTTTACAATGCAACTTCAAATGAAAACTATGATATTTCAGGTTTCCTAGCAATCTATCACAACTCCTAAGAAGTAGCTCAAGAATCTGATCTTCAAACCATGAGATAGAAATCCATCTACGTGATCAGATTTAGCATACTCTTTTCTTTAAGTTTCTTACCCTTTGCTTGATCCTTTCATACATCAAATTGTATTAAGAATCTTCAAATGAAACTTAAGAGAGTTAGATAGTGGACTTACTTGAAAGAGAGTCAAACTTCTGATTCTTCTTTCTTTCAGGTAGCTAGGGCAGCTTCGATTCCAATGCCCCATTTTCTTCACAATGAAAAAATATAGACTCTTTGGGAATAGTACAAAATCCTCTCACAAACTTAGACTTTCTCTTTACGTTCTGGTCAACCGGGTTGACCAAGGTCGATCCCTTTCCATTGGGAAGAGAAAGCTTTTGTGGACTTCCAATGTTACCATTCTCCATGTCCATGGAAGTTTGAGAAATAGACCTTCCATCCATATTTGCTTGACTATTGTACCAAACCATTCTTGATTCAGCAGCAATAAGCAAATAAGAAACATCCATTAGGGTCATGTCGTGACCTGTCACATAGTAGTCTTTCTATATGACTCAGGAAGTGACTGAAAGACCCAGTTAATAGCCAACTTCCTTGGGACAATGACACCCAACATTCTCAAGCTGACAATCTGTGACTACATTCCTAAGACATGAGTGCACACAGGACATCCAATTTTATGTTTTATTGTGAGTATGGATTAAGTGATCTTGAAATTTTCAAGTCTTTGAGCTTGTGGGATAGGGAGAATAATTGAAGGAGAAATTTTCAAGTCTTTGAGCATGTTTCAATGTCGAGTGTGCCCTTCAGGTTTAGTGACTGGGATGCCGAGGATCACAAAACAAGGTGTGAAGTAACACTGCAAATATACTTGGTACCCTTCAATCAATATGCTGGTTAACCACACACGCTCCAACGATACTATGATAAATATTAAGTTACCCTTTGCCTACCTTGTTAAGTCCAGGTTAGTATGCCGGTGTAACATCCGGACTCCCAGTTATTTTATTTTATGCTTTAATATTGAGTTTTGGAGAGAGACTCACCGAGTAGGCCCTCAGACTCGACGAGTAGGAGCGCGGATGGTCAGACTGATTTAATGGTGGACTCAGCGAGTCCACGCTATTTAATGAAAACCTAATCCCCGGAGTTTGAGACCTATTTAAAGGGGCTTATAGCCACCATTTGCGGCTACCAGACCCTTGAGAGAAACCCTTATTGTGATTGAGCGTTGTGAGAGAGAAGGAGCCATTATTGGACCTTTGTGGGTTTCTTTGGCAAGAAGAAGTTGATTCCAGCTTGGAGGAGGCCAAGGAGGTTGCATATTCATGGATTTCAAGCAGAGGGCATCATCTTTGAGGTAGCATATCGACCCTCTTTCTGTTTTTTTACAGCATCCATGCATCTAGGGTTTCCTATGACCTTTATTGGGTTGATTTGTTGAGAATAAGGTCCCTTATCATGTTTAGACTTCAGATCTGGACCCATAGTGATCCAAAGAAGGTTATCCATCTTGCTTTATGTTGGGATATGGAAGAAATGAACTTAGAGTGTTGTATTTGGGACTAAATCATCAAGTAGTGTCATTTAGACGTTGCATGTGTATAAAGCTCGAACCTTTATGCGTTTATAGAGGTTGGGGAGGTTAGATTAATGGATTAGAGGAGCAGATCTGACCTCAGAAGGTCATTTGAGTTTGAGCACGACTTGAACTTGTCGAGTCAAAGAACAGACTCGGCGAGTAGGATGGGTTTTCCCCACAAAATCACACAGATGGTAACTCGCTGAGTTGGGGAAATGACTCAGTGAGTCATTTGGAATTTTGAGGACGTGAGTTCATGAATGAACTCGCCGAGTCACAATAGTGGACTCGGCGAGTCTGGTCAAAGGGTTGACCGTTGACTTTTGTTGACTTTTAGGGTTTGGTCAACTTAAGAGTATTTGAGCCTTAAGAGGGGTAAAATGGTCTTTTGCCCTCCTGTGAGTGCTAAGAGAGGCAATGATCTAGCCTTGGGGAATGTGTTGATGTCGAGTGTCTATTTTCGTATGATTAGGCGGAGGCTAGATCCTATTTCACGGAGTCTGAGTCTTCTCACTTGGGGTGAATGCTGATGCGGTGGTGTCAGTAGTATAGGGCCCGTATGTGACATCCCCAAAATCACGACCAGAAAAGACCGTTTTTGTTTATACTTTATTTCAAAATCAGAGTAATCTTTTAATAAAAGAGTTGCGGAATTTGTCCCAAAAGAATATTATGACAAAGATTTATCAAAAGCATTTCGTAAGAAATGTATTTCATTAAAAAGACTCGGGATGTCATGTTCGATACAATACATAAGTATAAACAATACAATATATGCCTTACTACATTATTTCATATCTACAGGCCTATATCCGTAATCCCCCATCCAAAACATCACATCTATGCTCATGCGCCACTACCTGTAATACAAGAAACTTAGTGGGTCAGGCTTGGGAGCCTGGTGAGCACATAGGGTTTTCAACCCACAATAAATAAGTTTATTAACTTTATCAAACCAATCAAACCTGATTACCCATTCCCGTTATCCTCACTTTACGTCCCTAAGACATCTAACACAAAGGACCTAGTCTAAGGACTATCATCGGGATGGACACTACTGCTAAGGGGATTCCTCAGCAATAAATGTCCTTAAGGAAACGATGTGGGGGATGGAGTATATCTGGTGAGCACACAGTTGAAATAAACACACAGTTCGAATAAACACCTACATGTTGAGAGCCTGCTAGCGTTCCATTGGATTGTCTAGAATAGTCCGTGGTCGTCATCTATACTCCGCTAGATGACTGGATCATCCATAACGTCTATAACGAGGCCTCTCATTATTTTATTTTGTCACACAACAACTATTACATCTACCCATGTTTTACCCAACACATTTTTTAGATATAAAATACATATACAGTTTAAATCATTGAAAACATGTATAAAATTGTTCATCCATCATAGATAGCAAGTATACAAATAATATGCACCCACAACACGTAATTTATATAAAATACTTTATATCTATGTGTAATCTGAAAGTAACTATGCACTCACCTGAAAGGTGGTGACTCAGCACTCAGACAGCACTTCGATACTCTCAAAATAATTTTCCTTCGATAAAACCTAGTACCAATACCAATATGGTTTAGTCTAACGATAACCGTGACAAATTAATTAGTCTGACTATTATTATTATTATTATTATTATATAAGCGTTAATAATACTCAATATAACTAATAATAAAAGCCCAAATAATTATTTTAAGGACCTAATAACATTCCTATAATTATTGAAAGCTATATTAAAAATAGTGTAAGCGTAGCACACTTACAACGAATTTTATTGAAAATCGGAACTTAATTGGAGCAGCGTTTAGAAACCGATAGACTCCCTTTTCTCGGGACTTTGGGGGTCTCGGGACTTCCCTCGGGTGCTAAGGGGTTTATCTAGGGTTTAGGGGGGTTTGGGGTTGTAGAGAGAGAAATTAGTGAGAGAAAGAAGAGGTTTTGGAGTGAAGAAGAATGGCAGCCTCGACCTTCTATTTATAGCCCAAACTTCGAACTTACGCTGGGCGTAAGTTCGGATAAGGGTGACAGCTTCGCACCAGCTGCCTTGCAACATCGGAAGAGGTAAGGCGTGGGTACGCGGGGCGTACTGACTCCGGACGCGGGGCGTATGCGAGGACCATGTGTCGGCCATCCGAAGCGAGCCATGATCAGCAAGCGAGGGTCAGGATTAAGCCACATCATCAGTCCATGCATCAGCTTCGCAATTTCACTTTCTAACTTTAAAAATTCGTAACTTTTGTATACGAGCTCCTTTATCGACGTTCTTTATATCCACGTGTAGGTGGGAATGTACTCTATAACTTTCGTTTAGACTTCGTCGGCTAATTTTGATTCGATTTTAAATTTTACATTATTAACAGGATGGGATAAGATTGGTTCGTTAAATCCTCATAACTTCTTCGATTCTCGTTTAGGTCGTGTCGGCTAAAAACCGCTCGATCTAATGTTCGAATTTCGGGCTATACACTGCTAATTCGAAACTTCGAAAAATCATAAATTCTTCATACGAAGTCAGATTTGGGCTTTCTTTTTATCGATGTTCTTAGTTTAACATATTCTACGACTTTCGTTTAGATCGCTAAGGATAAATCTCGCTCTATCGTAAATTCACTATTTACGCTTCCCGGTATCGTGCCTGTTCCGTCGCGAAACTTCAACGGGTCATAACTTCTTCGTTATAACTCGGATTTCGGTGTTCTTTATATCCTTAGAATCCTTGTTTCGAGCACTACAACTTTATATAAAGATACCAGGCTTATCTCACACTTTAATTTTGACGCTTATTTTTATTCTTTATTAATTATACATTTATAATTAACTAATAAGAACATAAATACACATAATTCACATAATACTCAAATATTTAATCTTTATTACTTCAAAAAGAGTTACAATAGTTGACCTAGACTATTACATTGACAAATATGCTTAGCCCTGAAACCCGGGCGTTACACCGTACTACTGGAGACACCGGGTCAGTGATCAGTCCAAGTAAGAATCCTTTGGATATTGGAGGACGAGTAGGGTTACGTTATCGATTGCGAGTATGCTTGGTCGAGTTTCTGATATTTTATGTTGTATTTCAGAGACATCATGGTTAGGACACGACACACACCTGAGAGCAGTGGTGTCAGCAACGAGGAGATCCATCGATTGATTCATGAGGAGGTGGCTGCTTCCATCTGGGCTGAGATTCCAGAGATGTTCGGGGACATCAAGACCACATTGATTGAGACATTTGACGAGAAGTATGCAACAGTGATTGAGGCTGCAGCTGTTGTAGCTACTACTTCTGTTGCTGCTGCCAGACCTCAGGGAGGTAACTCATTGTTGTTTTGGGAGTTCAGCAACACGAAGCCACCAGAATTCGATGGGACGTAGGACCAGATTGCTTCGATGAGATGGATCTATGACATTGAGGGATGTTTCTACACTTGTTCTAGTCCAGAACACTTGAGGGTACGGTTCACTTTGAACCAGCTCCGCTTGGGAGCGAAGGACTGGTGGAAGTTCGTGATGGTGAGCTTCACTCAGGCAGTGATTTCTAAGGTGACCTAGGAGAGGTTCAATGCCATGTACAGAGATGAGTATGTTCCCCCGGTGGAGAGGGAATGGTTGATTTAGGAGTTTTTCACCCTCAAGCAGGGTACTGATTCAGTTACAGTGATTATGCGGAAGTTTCATGAGAGGACAATGTTTTGCCCTGAGCAGGTGTCTACCAAGCAGGCTTGCATGAGCCGCTGTCTGAGTGTTCTGAGGAGAGATATTCAGGAGTTCATGGAAAACTCGACTTACTGAACATTTTTCGAGCTCCAGGCAAATACCCAGAAGAGGGAGATTGAGTTGGAGACTCAGGCCAGGGAGGAGGCTGAGTCACAGTGGATGGATCGGCAGTCGGCTCAGTCTTAGCCGGTAGCCAAGCAGGCCAAGTCCGTTGATTCGAGATTTGGGAGCGCGAAGGGCCGCACTTGTGGGAAGTGTGGCAAGAGTCATGAGGCGTCGTGCAAGGTAGGAGTATGATACAAGTGCAGGAAGGAGGGCCTTGTCATGAGGGACTGCCCCAAGGGATTTTTGGTTTACTTCCACTGCAATCAGAGCGACCATCAGAAGGCCGAGTGCCATCAGCTACTTCAGGGATCAATGCAAGGATCTGCTCCTGCTTCGAGGGCTACCGAGGTTCGGCAAGTGAAGGCCGAGGCGCCGAAGGCTCGCGGGATAGCCTTCGAGTTGATAGCGGAGTAGGTCCGAGCAGTACCCAACGTTGTGGCCGGTATGTATTCTTCTCTCTATTTATTTGAGTCTGAGATATTATGCTTATATTATGTTATGAGTAGGTACTTTTCTTGTGAATTCTTTACCTGCCTTAGTGCTATTTGACTCGGGAGAGAGTCGATCTTTTGTGTCGTTAGCTTTTAGTCGTCACATCAGTATTTGTTGAGAGGCTTTGAGTCGACCTCTGCGAGTTTCTATATCTAACAAGCGAGTAGTGTATGCCTTGGAGGTGATTGAGGATGTAGACTTGAGATATTCGGTGTGGGGTTCCCGATCGATCTACTCCCGATTGCCATGGGGGACGTATGTGTCATAGTTGGTATGGATTGGTTGAGCCAATTTGGAGCTATTATAGACTGTGAGTGTTAGTTGGTGACAATTTGAGACCCTAGTGGGGGAGTTCTTATGGTGTATGGTGAGGGTACCCGTCCTAAGTCAGCATTTTGTTCGGCTGCTTGGGGGAGGCAAAGTTTGCAGCAGGGTTGTAGGGGATTTGTGGCTTATGTGATGGACATGCGAGTGGCTACTGGGAGGCCAAGTTCGATTGATGAGGTCCCGATTGTGCGGGAGTTCCCTGATGTTTTCCCTGAGGAGTTTTCGGGTGTGCCTCGTGAGAGTCAAGTGGAGTTTCGTATCGACTTGGTGCGAGGGGCGGAACCTGTTGACAAGGAACCCTATCGCCTTACTCCGCCCGAGATGCAGGAGTCATCGTCGCAGCTTCAGGAGCTGCTGGGGAAGGGGTTTATCAGACCGAGTAGCTCACCTTGGGGAGCACCGATCCTTTTTTTCAAGAAGAAGGATGGTTCACACCACATGTGTATTGATTACTGGGAGTTGAACAACTTGACGGTCAAGAACCGTTATCCGTTACCGAGGATCGACGATCTGTTCGATTAATTGCAGGGAGCATCCTGGTTCTTCAAGATAGACTTGAGGTCGGGATATCATCAGGTGAGGGTTCGGGATAAAGATATCCAGAAGATATCTTTCAGGACTCGTTACGGGCATTATGAGTTCGTGGTGATGCCTTTCGGGCTCACTAATACACCAACATCATTCATGGATCTCATGAACAGGGTGTGCAGGCTGAATTTGGATCGTTCAGTGATCATATTCATCGAATATATCTTGGTGTATTCGAGATCCAGAGAGCAGCATGAGGAGCATTTGAGGGAGATCCTCTGAGTTCTGAGATCGGAGAGGCTTTACGCTAAATTCTCCAAGTATGATTTTTGGTTACGGGAGGTCGAGTTCCTAGGGCACCACATTAACCAGAAGGGGATATTGGTCGATCCGAAAAAGATCGAGGCGGTGATGAGTTGGGAGGTGCCGAGGTCACCTACCGAGATCAGGAGATTTATCAGGGATTTCTCTAAGATCGCCGTGCCACTCACCAAGTTGACCCGGAAGTGTGTTGCTTTTTCATGGGGTCCGGAGCAGCAGACCTCATTTGAGACACTTCGCCAAAGATTGTGCGAAGCTCCGGTGCTCGCACTCTTGGAAGGGTGGAGGATTTTGTGGTGTATTGTGGTGCATCGATATCAGGGTTGGGAGCGGTGCTTATGCAGAGGGGGCATGTGATACCATATGCATCGAGGCAACGGAAACCTCATGAGTTGAGGTATCCCACCCATGATCTTGATTTAGAGACAGTGGTGTTCGCCCTCAAGATCTGGCGTCACTATCTGTACGGGGTTCGGTGTACTATATACATGGACCACAAGAGTTTGAAGTACTTGATGGATCAACCCAACCTGAATATGCACCAGAGGAGATGGTTGGATGTGGTAAAGGATTACGATTGCGAGATCCTGTACCACCCGGGTAAGGCTAACATTGTAGCCGATGCTCTGAACCGTAGGGCGGAGGGTGCCCTGATACGAGATGTTTGCATGAGATTAATAGTGATGACTCTGGTGTGGGACACCATTCGTGATCGGGCAAGTATCAGAGTTTGTTACCGATAGTCGAGGACTTAAGACCTTTCAAGGTCGGGTTTAGGTACCGTTTGTGGGTGGAATGTGATGGAGGAGGCGTATAGATCGAAGTTCTCGATCCACCCCGGAGCCACTAAGATGTATTTGGACCTGAAGAAGGAGTATTGGTGGCCCTGTATGAAGAGGGATGTTGCATGGTTCGTAGAGATGTGATTGACCTGTCGCAAGGTTAAGGTCGAGCACCAGCATCCGCATGGTAAGTTGCAGCCATTAGAGATTCCTGAGTGGAAGTGGGAACAGATCACCATAGATTTTATCACCAAATTGCCGAGGAGTGCCAGGGGTGTCGATGCAATTTGGGTGATCGTGGACAGGTTGACAAAGAGCGCTCACTTCCTTGCCATCAGTGAGAGCTCTTCCGCGGAGAGGCTGGTACATTTGTACGTTAGGGAGGTGGTATCGCAGCATGGAGTACCAATCTCAATCGTCTCAGATCAAGATGTGCATTTTACTTCCAGATAGAAATTTCATGAGGAATTGGGTATGAGGCTGCATTTTAGTACCGCATACCACCCACAGACTGACAGATAGAGCGAGTGGATGATTTAGACGCTCGAGGACATGCTTCGGGCATGTGTGCTGGATTTCGGCGGTAGTTGGAACACGTATTTGCCCTTGGCTGAGTTTTCTTATAACAATAGCCATCATTCGAGCATTGGTATGCCACTCTTTGAGCTGTTATCTGGGAGGAGGTGTCGGACCCCCATTTGCTGGTGTAAGGTAGGGAAACATGTGATGGGTAGTACGGAGATAACGCTTCAGACGATAGAGCAAATACAGCAGGTCAGAAAGAGGTTATTGACCGCTCTGAGTTGCCAGAAGAGTTACGCGGATAGGCGTCGGTCGGAGCTCGAGTTTAAGGATGGGGATTTCGTGCTCCTAAAGGTGTCTCCTTGGAAAGGAGTGATACGTTTCAGGAAGAGGGGCAAGTTGGGGCCACAAAATATTGGGTCGTTTAGGGTGATCGCGAGGGTGGGTAGAGTAGCATATCATTTTCAGTTACCTACAGAGTTAGGTCAGATTCATGACCTTACACATATCGCAGTTGAGGAAGTGTCTGGCCGATGAGTCGGCAATAGTACTGTTAGAGGATATCCAGATGGATGCGAGTCCGAAGTACGTTGAGAGACTGGTTGTGATCATGGATTGGAAGGTCAAGGTTTTAAGTAACAAGGAAGTTCCCCTGGTGCAGGTCCAGTGGCAGCATCGGAGGGGGTCCGAGCTAACTTGGGAACCAGAGCGAGAGATGCGTGAGCAACATCGAGAGTTTTTTTTTTTGCAAAATGAGACTTCAAGGGCGAAGTCTGATTCTAGTAGGGGAGTATTGTAATATCCGGACTCCTAGGTATCTTATTTTATACTTTAATATTGAGTTTTTGGAGAGAGACTCGACGAGTAGGCGCTCAGACTCGCCGAGTAGGAGTGCGGATGGTCAGACTGATTTAATGGTGGACTCGGCGCGTCCATTCGTGGACTTGGCGAGTCCACACTGTTTAATGAAACCCAAATCCCTGGGGTTTGAGACCTATTTAAAGGGGCTTATAGCCACCATTTGCGGCTACCAGACCCTTGAGAGAAACCCTTATTGTGATTGAGCATTGTGAGAGAGAAGGAGCCATTATTGGACCTTTGTGGGTTTCTTTTGCAAGAAGAAGTTGATTCCAGCTTGGAGGAGGCCAAGGAGGTTGCATATTCATGGATTTCAAGCAGAGGGCATCATCTTTGAGGTAGCATATCGACCCTCTTTCTGTTTTGTTAAAACATCCATGGATCTTGGGTTTCCTATGCCCTTTATTGGGTTGATTTGTTGAGAATAAGGTCCCTTATCAGGTTTAGACATCAGATCTGGACCCATAGTGGTCCAGAGAAGGTTATCCATCTTGCTTTATGTTGGGATATGGAAGAAATGAACTTAGGTGCTGAATTTGGGACTAAATCATCAAGTTGTGTCATTTAGACGTTGCATTTGTATGAAGTTCGAACCTTTACGTGTTTATAGAGGTTGGGGAGGTTAGATCTATGGATTAGAGGAGCAGATCTAACCTCAGAAGGTCATTTGATTTTGAGCACGACTTGAACTCGCCAAGTCCAAGAACAGACTCGGCAAGTAGGATGGGTTTTCCCCAAAAATCACACAGATGGTAACTCGCTGAGTTGGGGAAGTGACTCAGTGAGTCATTTGGGATTTTAAGGACGTGAGTTCATGACTGAACTCGCCGAGTCACAATAGTGCACTCGGCGAGTTTGGTCAAAGGGTTGATCGCTGACTTTTGTTGACTTTTAGGGTTTGGTCAACTTTAGAGTATTTGAGCCTTAAGAGGGGTAAAATGGTCTTTTACCCTCCTGTGAGTGCTAAGAGAGGGAATGGTCTATCCTTGGGGAATGTGTTGATGCCGAGTGTTTATTTTCCTATGATTAGGCGGATGCTAGATCCTATTTCATGGAGTCCGAGATTTCCAAGTCACCGAGTTGCACGACGTGAGTCTTCTCACTATACGTTACCTAGAGTGGTATTATCATTTGACCGAAAGGTCGTATGTGCTATGTATGAGATTGCGTGCCATATATGCGATTATGTGCTATGTGTTGTATGTATGATATATAATTTTACAGACCGGACCAGAGGGTGCAACAGTTCAGACCGGGCCGGAGGGCCCAACGAGCTATGACTGGACCAAAGGGTCCAACGAGCTATGGAACTGGAGGGTCCCGCTGAGACACATCGACCGGAGGTTCGTACAGTAGCCTCGAGTGGCGTATGTGTTGTAAGTGGTATTTTAGGGGACTCACTAAGCATTTATGCTTACAGTTGTTGTGTTATGTGTTTCAGGTACTAGCAAGGACCATGAGAAGGTGATGACGTGACCCGTACACACACAAAAGGGATTTGATTTTGTGATCTTGGGATATGTTATGATTTGATAACTATTGTTGAATACTTTTGAGAATATTTTTATATAAATTTGGTTGTTGAAAAATGAAAAAAAAAATTGTTTTGAAAATCTCGTCGTTACAGCCGGTTAACCACACACGCTCCACTAACGGCTTAAACAAAGTGCAAAGTGTAATTTCATGGATTAGCACCTTATTCACATTTTCCTAAGTAACTAAGATTGGTATTTATAAGTGTTTAGTTACTTAGTATTTATCATTAATAATTTTAATGAAGGGAAATTATAGTTCTTGTCCTACATTTTACAGCTAACGAACCACCACCGATCAAGGAAGCGGTGGGTGAGAGTGGATACCCATTAAGTTACCATTTTATAGGCAACAACCTTATACCCCCCTTATAGACCAACTTCATGAATGAGTCCTACTAATGGTAAGACGACTTGCTCTTATATATATATATATATATATATATATATATATATATATATGTATATATATTATTAACTTATAATATTATAATAGCATAAGGGTTAAATTTTAAATCCTTAAAGTTCTAAGGGCTTGATTTTGAATTAAAGTATTCATAAAACAAAAGTTTTCAAATTCCAAAACTTGAGGGCAAGTTTTGTAACATTCAGAACTTTTCAATCCCATAACTTATGTGTTTAAAGTAGTTTTAATTTAAAAAACTCTTCAAGTTCCATAACTTGAGACAAGTTATGGAAGACTTTAAATTAATAAAGAAAGTGACTCTTCATAATTCATAACTTATGGAAGTTTTTCTTTTCTCATAACATATGATTTAATGGCTTATTAAAATGAGTGACTTTTCATTTTATGTAACCATTGTGTTCTTTTAATGGATTTAATAACTTGTGACTTTTGGTTATCCATAACTTGAGGACAAGTTATGGACTCCATTAAAACACATAATGATCAAGAATTAAACTACCAAGAAGGTTACAAATAATTCCTATGATCATCAAAACTCATAAGTTCAAGAACATGCATATCAACAATTTCAAGAATCATAAAATTAACCATATAAAACTTGAATATTTGATAACAACTCAGATATTTGGTTTACCATACTCATTATCACATAAAAAAATAGTTTTTATAAGTCCAAAACAATTTAAGATAATGATTCTAGACAAATTCCAGCACCCAAACTCGAAGATAAGCTGTCAGGGGGTCCAACTCGTCGAGTGCATGAACCAAATTGCCGAGTTGGATGAGTTTTGCCTTGGACTCGTCGAGTCCATTAGGGAACTCGGCGAGTCCACTGCCCAAACAGCACAAAAACTTCGATTTTTCAGCAATTGCATCAAGTATACAGGAAAACAAGCCTAGGCTCTGATACCACTGTTGGGTTTTGAGCATTCTAACACTCCTATGGTGTACATGCAAATGCTAATATTCCAAGGTATTACCCTATCTAGCATACAATCATAGATAGTTGGGTAATAATATATATAGAATACATACCTCTTGTAGTGTAGCTTGACTCCATGGGGCTTGAGTGCCTAGTGCCTAAAATGTGACACCTCAAATGGCTCACACAACATCAAATGCTATTGGAATAACTTAGCGAGAAATCCACACTTCATGAAATCGGGTAGCCCTTCTTTTTCACACACTAGTGGCCGATTTTGGTGAATAATATGATGCTTATTTAGTGTGTTACAATTAGGGTTCCACCATGTAAACCATAATTGTCATGACCTTTCATTTCCATGAACCATGGGTTATGTAACATCCATGAAGCATGCTATGGGTTTAACCCAACTTGATTATCCATGGAGCTTTGGCCCACTATATAAGTTATGGACAATTTACACAATCAACTCATATATTTAATTAGTCTTCTTTTGATCACATAATTAATTTTAAATTAATTATTGATTAATACTAATTAAATATTATTATTCTTATTATTAATATATTAGAACTTATAATATATTAATAACCATAAGTGCCATCGGTATCTTTCAGGTGCATGATGACATTCAACCCAAATGCACCATCGGTATCTTTCAACCGGTATCTGCTATCGGTATCTTTCAACCCGATGGCTATCCAGGTGCATGATGACATTCAACCCAAATGCACCATGCCGGGTCGGGTCAAGTACATACCAAATATAGTTATGAACTTACACATTAATCCAACACTTGTAACATCCAAAATTTCGAGACCAAAAATATCATTTTTGAATTAATAATTTATAAAACATTTTAGCATAACATTGTCAATAAAAGCATCACATTACAATATCATAATGTTGTGTCCCAAACCATGACATCAAAAGTAATCAATATCAGAGTACAATCCCAGACACCCAATGCGGAACCCATGTGTATGTGATGTGCTGCTACACCACCGACTCTTTCCCCTTCGACGAAGAGGTACCTGAAAATAAAACCAAAACTCTAAGCACAAAGCTTAGTTAGCTCCCCCGTCATACCAGATACACTATCATATCATCGATATCTTTCAACCGGTAACTGCCATCGGTATCTTTCAACCGGTATCTGCTATTGGTATCTTTCAACCGGTAACCATCATTGGTATCTTTCAACCGGAACCTGCCATCGGTATCTTTCAACCGGTAACTAGGGAATATTTCACCCCTACTACTATCATACAATATTAAGATATAATAATACTGTCAGGCATATCTGGGTTACTGACCCACCCTTTATCCTAACGATCGATGTCAAGGAAAAACTATTCCCTACTACTACCACTAACATACACATTGCATATTATACATGTATATCTCATGACCTTATTCCATAAAGATACCATCATAATTATCACAAAGACAATTATCTACCAAATACTCCTGATGATGGGCCGACATTGTGGCCTTAGACCCACCCCTACTAGAAGGTAACTCAACTCGATGTCGTGCAGTGTCTGAACTATCTTCAGCGTACAAGTCAACTATCCACGACCCCTCTATCCCTACATGACAAAACTTCAAAGTTTTTCATTTGAGTATGTAACCCCAACGAGGGTCATACCCATCTGGTCAAAGTCAACATTAGTCAATGTCAACTTCCAGTTGACCTGACTCGTCGAGTTGGTCTACCAACTCGTCGATTCCATACCCCTCAACTCGATGCAAATCCTTGTCTCCACTCTTCGAGTCTAGCAAGAACTCGACGGATTCTTCCTCGATCATACCCTCAGGGCCAACTTCATCTGACTCGACGAGTTCAACTTTAACTTGTCGGGCCCACCTCCTTCTTATGAACATGTCTAGTCTACGACTTGCCGAGTCCTATGAATTCCAGACCCTCTAATAAGCTTTAACAACTAAGGGACTTTCCTTTCTCTTAACTGGTCCTTCGACAAAAGGATTTGATGGTTGTTACTCTATGAATCGTCGAGTCCCAAGAATGAGTCATCGAGTTCACTCTTGACCATCACCATACAGTTGATCTAAGTAGGCCTTAACTCACCAAAACCATAGATCTGGCCTCCTAGTTCTCATTTTACACGTAAAGTCCCGAACTTGATGTACATGCAAGGGATTTTTGGCTCAAAAAGCCATAAGAAGTGACCTACAAGAGGCATGGGGCTCTCATGGCCATAATGTTGGCACATTTATGCCATGAGAGCGCTTCTAAGGCCCAAATCTAAAGGCAAACCCCATTCAATCCCTTTATAATCCGAAAATGGCATAGAAAGCCCCCAAAGTCCCAACTCCAAAGATGAATATGCATGTAGAAGACCAAGACAAGAGATTTTTAGCTTGAATGAATTGGAAATGGAGCAAATATCCTGGATTTTAAGCCCCAACTTGCACTCCCAAGCTCCTTTCCTCTTCTCAAGCTTTACAACCAACCAAAATACACAAAAATGGCCTTAGAGCACACAAACAAGGCTAGGGTTTCGATATACTGTCTTATGGGAGTGATAGGGATGAAGGAGGCTGGGATAAGTTGTTTAAATAGGGTGCAAACCCTCAGATTTAGGGTTTCACTCAAACAGTACCTACTCGACGAGTCAGGCTCCCGATTTGTCAAGTAGGCAACTTAAACTCCCCCGTGATCACAACTCTACTCGACGAGTTGGGCCATCAACTTGTCGAGTCTCAGAACAAATATAATAACCCTGAGTTAAATACATTCCGTGAATCAGGTGTTACATGTAGCCTACTCCATTGCATGGTGGACACGTGTTTGTAGCCTTGACGCGTCTGTGATAATCTCTTCGTACGCCCAATGTACTCAATGCATGCCCATCATAGTGTGTGAAGAAGCAGTACGCCCCGTGTAAAATAGAGTTATGCCCATCGTAACTCAAGTATTCAGCCACTATAATTAGTGAAGGAAACCATCTGAAATTTTTTTACAGACTTTCCACTCTTCTACCTTATACTTTCTTATATGTTGCAGTAAATGCCCCTAAACCTAAAATACTGCCCTAGCACCCAAAGAAAACCCCAAAGCACCCGAAGACGCAAGAAAAAGAGTTTTCGAGTAAAAATATGCCCGCACAAAGCCCAAGTTTTGAACAACCCTCTCGGTTTCATCATATAAGATTATTTTAGATAATGAAGTGAAGGAAACCATCTGAAATTTTTTTACAGACTTTCCACTCTTCTACCTTATACTTTCTTATATGTTGCAGTAAATGCCCCTAAACCTAAAATACTGCCCTAGCACCCAAAGAAAACCCCAAAGCACCCGAAGACGCAAGAAAAAGAGTTTTCGAGTAAAAATATGCCCGCACAAAGCCCAAGTTTTGAACAACCCTCTCGGTTTCATCAAATAAGATTATTTTAGATAATGAAGTGGTGTCCGAATCACCACCTTATCAGGTGAGTGCACAGTTACTTTCATTTTACACATAGATATGAAGTATTTTATATAATTTACGTGCTATGTGTGTGCATACTATCTGTTTACATGACATCTATATTGGATGTGTAACACCGAGTTTAGAAAGTGCTTGGTTGTAGCCTCGGAGGCCAAGGGTAGGGGAGATATGTTCTTTTCTGGGTCTTGGGTTTTATCTGGAAGATTTTAAGGCATGGGTGCATAACTAGGAGTGTACCTTTTCTTAGATATAAAGTTCGCCGAAAACGAACTTAGAATGAAGAAGTTATAGTACTTTAAAGTTATTGACAAAATTGGTCCCTAGATGGAAAAACTTGCATTTCAGCCCTTGCATGCAAGGTGGTAAAAGCGTGAGTACACCCCGTGTAAGTTGGGATACGCCCAACATAGAGATGGAAAGTGGACACGGGAGGCTCGGGGTAGTACGCCCAACATATTGGTTACGCCCAACATAGTGCCTAGGACCTTCAAACCCTAATTATGCACTATTTAAGCAACTTAAGACCCAAGGCTTTTCATCCTTTCAGCCTTCACCATGCCTTAAGCCCTCTTTTGAAACCCTAGCCCATATTAGTGTGTTCTTATGAGTTAGTAACCTCTTTTGAGAGCATTTTGGTATGGCTTTGGTGTTTTGGAAGAGGAAGAAGTTTGAAGAAGGAGCAAGGATTCAAAGGGAGCTTGTAGATCCAGGAAATTAGAACCATTTCTTACTCATTTGAGGTCTCAAGCTTTGAACTTGACCATGACATGGTTAGTTATAATGTTGGTGTGTTTTATGGGTTATTTTGACTCCATTGTTGGGGTTTCGTGTATCTTGTTAGCTTTAGAGCAAAAGAGCCATCCTTTTGAGTCCTTAAAGCACTTAGGGCAACAAAAATTCAACCTTTGTGGTTCAAATGGACTCAGGCAATTGTTAAGACCTTTCATTAAGCTCTTTTGAGCTCTAGAGTCCCATTATGTCATTATGTAAGTAAAGTTGCTAACTTTACATTTTAAGTCATCTATGGGAATCAAAGATGGGGATTTGGACCATTGACTTAAAGCATTAAGTGATTAATAGAAGAAAGAGGATATCAGGGTAGTATGCTAGGCGTACAAGTTGGTAGGTGCAGTGTACAGGTCACAATCCCAGTACGCCCTGCGTACAGTTGAGTACGCCCTGCGAACTCAGTTAGAGTGGGTTTCACACTAATGGGCCTCGATTTGGGCCATTTGTAACATCCGGTTTTACGAGGTACATCATTTAATTATTGAAATCGTTTGTAGTGGAGTGACTTGACGAGTTGGATCAACTCGTCGAGTAGGGTCACCACTTGGTGACATGGAAAATGAATGGACTCGAGGAGTCGTAGAGGTGAACCGCCAAGTCTGTGCTAACGAGGGAAACCGTAATTTCTCAGTCTTGTGACCTATTTAAAGGCACTTAAGGCCTCCTATTGTGGCTACCATTCAGGAGAGAAACCCTAAATCGTGTTTGAGAGCTTGGAGTGAGGATTAAGGCTTTTGTGAAGCTTTTTGTGGTCATTTTTGCAAGAGGGAGGAATGATTCAAGCTAGAGAACCAAGAGGAGGTGTTGGTGTAGTGCTTCAAAGCACTCCATGGATGATGGCAATGGGCCCCTTTGACGAATTCTAGGTTAAAAGCCCAAGACTTGTCTTTTCCCTATAAATAGTCATGTATTATTCACAATTAGGGTTAAGAGAGTGAGGCAAAATGTAGCAGCCACGTTGTGAGGTTTCTTGTAGAGTTAGATTCTTATTTCTTAAGTGTAATTTGTTCCTCACAATTCAATAAATCGAGTGATCATTCGACATAATCTTCATATTTGTGTTTGTTCTTATTTTCCGCATCTTGTTCATCAAATCTTAATTAGGGTTTTAATCCCAACAAGTGGTATCAGAGCGGGTCTTTGAAGATCTATTGATTTTCAAAGTATCGGTTCATGATTTGATGATTTTCTGCACAACTTATTGAAGAGTTTTAGTGTTTGGGGTATTGGAATCAAAATTATGTTCAAGCAACTGTTCATGAAAACTTAAGTTTTCTGTCACTGTTCATGTGGGTATTATTTTAATCCAACTCGTTTTCTATTCATATTAGATCTGGTTGTCGGGAATTAGTCCGTTTATTCAATTTCATATTCATTCAATCCAAAATCAATTTACTACATCAATTGATCTATTTAGTTTGATTTGGCCCATAAGTATTATTCCTTTACTGTTCACATCGACCCAATTTGCTTTTCTTTTATCTTTGTGCGTCTCGTGCTTTGGAGATAACACTTCTATCTGTTCATCATTCGATGACCATTATCATCTGAAGTTATTGTTGCTATCTCAATCAAAATCGATGAATATTTATTAATTATCTGAGGTCATTGTTTGTAATCGTATATTCACCAATCGATTTTTTTTTGGATCGTATTCCATGTCGATTTTTACTTTCATATTCTCAAAGATCGATTTGATTAACTAGTATTAAACTTGAAATTATCTTTGAATGAATTGGATCTTTGATAGTGGCAATTGGGTATTAATGTTTAATTATCAAGACTCATGAATCGATTCCTTTTAGCTTTCATCCAAGTTTTTTTTTCCGATTCTGCCATTCAAAATCTTAAAGTCGATTTGAGAAAGTCGTGTTGATCTTGAAATTCCAATGATTTCATTCTGATTTATCTGTGATTGAAATCGATTTATGGAAGTGACGATTGGTTGTTTGGTTAAATGCATCTCAATGTCTGATG
The DNA here is from genome assembly GCF_052625555.1 of Lactuca saligna. Lineage (NCBI taxonomy): Eukaryota > Viridiplantae > Streptophyta > Magnoliopsida > Asterales > Asteraceae > Lactuca > Lactuca saligna. Next base: position 185,923,887 of record NC_136417.1, on the reverse strand, counting down.
ATGAACGGACGAACAAATTATATTTTGATTTGGAAATTCAAACCAGAAAAAGTCAAAATTGTTTTAAAGGCATATGTGAACTGAATGATGGAAGAAAGGCGTATCCGATACCTTTTTGCAGTTGACACTATTTCATTTTCAAAATTAGATCTGCTTGGTATCTTAATCGGAATGAAATCGGGGTGGTTGTGTGCTTATACGCAATTGCTGACCAACGAAAAGTCAAAATTGAATGTTATGGAGATTAAGTTGGACTTGGATCTTAACTGGAATGGTTTTGGTGTTCGTAATCGAGGGTCAACACTGATATGGTTTTTGTGTAGCTGTTCGCTTCTGCAGGTCAAAACTCATGGCCAAAATTGCTGTGAAAAGTTGCTACCTGTGAACGAATGAAGAACGAAGTGATCTCAATTGGTATGCACAATGGTCAACAGAAAAGTCAAAATCGCTATGAAAGCCTTACATGTGAACGTTAGTTTACTGTGCTTCTCTTTGGGGTATAATCAACGAAATTGAAATGATCTTGGGTTCATTTGTTAGCCTTGGAACGAAAGAAGGGAAGACAGAAAGCAAACCTATGGTTCGGCTTGGCTAATGTTTCGCTCTTTGTTCGCATCGTGATGTTTGGTTTCGCTTTTGTATCGATGCACTTGGATCGAACCTGGAACAACGACCTTGGGTTCGCTTATTAATGGTTGGAGCGAACGGAGGATGAACCGAAAGCGAACCTGTGCTTGGACCGATCATGGTTTCGGTTCAATGAACCTGGAACAAACTTAGATTCGGTCGCATCAGGGTGCTCGGAACGAAAGGCATTGATTGAAATATTGTTTGTCGGTTCATATGCGTAACTTCACCATTCCAGACTTCCAGTAGCTTTGTTCGCTCATTCAGTCAAATAAATGGGGAAGAAGATAAACGTGTTACATTATTAGTCCCTAAAGCTTTGGCAAATTAACTCCTTTGGTCTCTATGCGTTTCATGCCTTGGCACTTTTGGACCAATTCAAGATTTTGTTACAAATAAAGGGGTTTATTGATGCATGATTACAATTCCATCGCCTGGGTTTCTGGAAAGTAACAATTTCGGACCATTTTTTGAAAAAGTTTACAATTTTAAGGGCCGGTGAAAAGTTTTGGATTTTTTAACACACATATTTTTTCGCGAACAGAAAAATAAAGATTCCATCTAGTCTTGGCGGTTCGAAAAGTCGTTTTTCGTGATAACATCAAATTTTCACGACTTTTTCGGATTTTATACTTCATCGTTAATATCATTTTGTCACGGGGGAGCTTAGTAAATTTTTATCCATTCAAGATCATTATCATGACCATTTGAAGGCTTTATAATCATGTTTTTGATTATAAATCGGGGGAGAATTTGGTATGGCCATTCGAAATTGGATTTGTGACTTTTCAAAGTTGAAGATTTTTGATAAAGCTTGTGGTAGAATTATGAAGGTAGCTCTTACAGCGGAAGTTCTTCATCGAGCTCTGCTAAAGCTTTTACAGAGAAGTATCCTTTACAGCGGAAGTTCTTCATCGAGCTCTGCTAAGGACTTGTTATATCTCCGACTTCTTGTATTTTCTCGATCAAGTGGCGTTACGAATCTTAAAGTTTGGGTTGTTACATGATATTTTTTCATGGCTTATATCATTAGCTTATTTCAATATCATTGTGACTTGGAGCGGGAGCTCTTCAAAGACAAGAAGTGATTTGGTTTCTTTGTTCTTAAATGGGTTTTTATGGCGGGTTTGGTTTTCATGAAGATTCTTTGGGATTACATTAGAAAATGAAGTTTAAAGACATTACTTCAGTGCTTGATTTATATATCCTAGAGCCCGTGTTTGAAGACTATTGAAGAATCAAGATTCGTGGATTGCTTCATATATTCCTCGTTGCAGATCTTTTATTTGCTAGATGCTTGTTTTGGAAGTTAAAGCATTGTCATCCATTCCATACTTTGAGGGGGAGATTGTAGGGTTTCAAAGGACTCCATGGATGATGGCAATGGGCCCCTTTGACGAATTTTAGGTTAAAAGCCCAAGACTTGTCTTTTCCCTATAAATAGTCATGTATTATTCACAATTAGGGTTAAGAGAGTGAGACAAAATGTAGCCGCCACGTTGTGAGGTTTGTTGTAGAGTTAGATTCTTATTTCTTAAGTGTAATTTGTTCCTCACAATTCAATAAATCGAGTGATCATTCGACATAATCTTCATATTTGTGTTTGTTCTTATTTTCCGCATCTTGTTCATCAAATCTTAATTAGGGTTTTAATCCCAACAGTTGGATTTGCTAGGTTCGCACTCAAGACATCGGTAGAGGTTTAAATCTTGACTCTTATCCTTTCCTTTGTGTAGATTTCTCATTTCGTGGAAATTAGGGCTTTTCTTCTTCATTTCTTTTGGGCTTTTTATTGATTGAGAGTTGTGAGGAGGCTTAAAACTTAGAATTGGACCCTAGGAGGTCCCCAAACGTCTTAAGGACCATGCTTTAATCAATGTTGGTGAAGCTCTATGTGTGTATAACCTTGTTAAGTCATGGTTTTGGCATTTCTTGCTCTAAATGCCATGCATGGATGTAAAGTTAATGACTTTATGTGACTAATGAGTCCTATGAGAGTAGATCTGAAGTTTGGGAGAAGATGTGGCCCCGAAACCGTCTGAATGCATGAAGATCTAAGTTGACTCGCCGAGTCTATGGGTTGACTCGGCGAGTAGTCTAGGGTTTGTACCGAGTAACTGAGTCGCGTAGTAACTCGATGAGTTGGGAGATTGTCCCGTCGAGTGGGGAAATTTCAGAGTGTCGCTGGGAATCGATGGGACTCGGCGAGTCACTCAAGTGCACTCAGCGAGTCTGGTCAAGATGTGTAAGGGAGATCAGTAAGGGGCATAGTGGTCTCTTACCCAATTCTAGGGCTAAGAGTGTAAGGATAATATTAATTAGAAATGTTATCTTTATAAAGGAGCGAGGTAGATCGAGGATTTCGAGCACGAGATTTTAATAGTTAATCCATAAGGTAAGTCTTCTCACTATACTTTACCTAGTTTTAGGGTGCAAATTCGTGCTTGGATAAGGCTTTACCTACTTGTATGTGTAATGAGTTGTCTTTCCTCTATAAGGAAGTAAGTGCCACTCATTTTATGTAAGGAACAATTTGTAGTGTTAGACTAGAGAGAGAAACTTTGTACAAACCCATTTGAATATTCTTTCTAGATCTAATAAGAGCTTTGAAGGATTTATTTACTCCTTGTGTTCTTGATTTTACATGATGATTCACTAGATCTTTCATATTCCACACATGCCATCATAATCAACACCACTACAATTGGTATCAAAGTGGGTGTTCTTGATTGGATTAAGAATTGATCCTTGATGGTGATCTTGATTTGGTGATTCAATTTTTGTTCATTGATCTTTGTGATTTAGAGAGTTTTTGGATTCTAGAAATCGAATTCATCTTTGATTCTATTCAAAATTCGATTTTCTTCACTAGAATTCAAGTGATTTTAACTTTCTCTCTCTAGAAAACCCATTCAAAATCACTTTCTCTCTCTAGAAATCTGCAAGTTCTTGTGATCATGGTGAATTTGCCTTACAATTCATGGATTGTGATCATTGAAGATATCAAATACAAACTCAATAAAGATCAATATTATGGGTTGGTGTTAAACAAGTTGATATTTTAGGAAACTATGGTTTCTTGTGGAGGATTGAAGGATGATCATGGAAGCTTGATATTTCAACCACTTTGTGAGATCAAATGGTTGGCTGATATTACAAGGTCCATATCAACACATAGTAGTGATAAGAATGGAGAAGAAAAATATTTGTCAATAAGAAATATGTTTCTCTTATTGAAGACCCAAATGATCTTCGTGCTCTTAAGTTTGTTGAAGTTCTTGATAATGGAGTTCAATGTGATGTTCTTAATATTCAAGAAAAAGGAGTTCAAGTTGATTCTCAAGATGAAAAAGTTTTTTGCTTGATTGGAGTTCAAACTGATGGTATTTTGTGCTCTTGTGATTCGTTTGAAGGAATGATTCCTTATCGGAAGTCGGTGATCCAAGAAATTCACAAGTATCAAACTTCAAAAGATTTGATTCAAACTCAAAATGTTCATGTAGTGGAAAGTGGGTTTGTTCATGAAGTCAAGTCTTCAAGATGAAAAAAGATGAGAATGAAAAAGAAGAAGAAGATCAATTGTAAAAACAATCGGGTTTACTCACAAAAATCGTCAAATGTTGTGAAGTCGAAATCCGTGAAGCAAATTTGGGTTCCAAAGCAACAATCTTCAAAGGTTGCACTGAATTTGAAGTTAAAACCCAAATGTGTTGGTGGTTCTTTTGAAGATGTTCTTGGATCATTAATGAACACGAAGAACGAGTTGTACAACACACATTATGGGTGGTACAATGTTCAAATTGGAGATTTTCTCATTCCGACAAAAGAACCAAGATCTTCTAAATTCTATTCGTTCATTGAAAATGGAACTCGACTCGTTAGAAAGGTAACTCAAATTTTCAAATGGATTCCAAAATGTTCAGAAATTCAATTCGTACGTTTATGTTTTTCAATTTTGATCATTTTGTTTCGTTGGATCTATTTTGTTCCAAACTCCGTTGTTGATCCAACAATATTTTTTTTAGATCAAGCCCAATCCAAATCTCAAAACATTATTGTTAATAATAAATTCTTTTTAGCCCAAATTGTATGACAAAATCTATCCAGTTACTGTTCATCAATGGGCCAATAGGTTTCGATCCATTACCTTTGCAGTTTATTCAATCCATAATTGATCCCTAACGCCTTGTTCCCGAGTTTAACAAAAGAAAAGAGGAGAAGAGAAAATAAAGTCACGAGAGAAAAGAAGAGAAAAGAAAGGAAAACAAAATTTTCTTTTGTGTTTTCAAGTTGGAGAGAAGTGGAAGGAAAATGAATCATTTTATTCTTTCTTTCCAAATCCTCCCAAATCGGAAGGAAAGTTAGGAGGGAAAGTGATCCTCCAATTTCCCTCCACTTCCTTCCATTTCCCTCTTTTAATGAAACCCGGGAACACCAATTCTTTTTATTTTCTTCTTATTTCCATCCATTTCCTTTCCTTTACGCAATTTGTTTGATACATAATATTCAAATCGCAAATATCGTTTCTTTTATGCGTTCACTTCATCTGTGAATCAATGTTCTTTTGTGAATCGATTTTATGTCTTCAATCTGAAAATCGATTGTGATCAAAACATTGATTGTAGATTCAATTCAAAAGTCAATTGAGAAAAGTCAATATCGAATTTCAACTGATGATGGTTCAGATCGATTGTTCATATTGAAATTGATTCTATCTGAAATCGAAATTTTGGGTTAATGATGATTTTGAGTGGTTGTCTTTGATTTTGTTTCTAATTTCAAAGGATCAAATGGAATTCTATGGTCGAATCGATGAGGTATTGAGATCGAATTGGGAGTATTGGTTTGATAGATACATTGGATTTGATCTGGAATTTGATTTTGGAATTTCAGTTTAGAGTTGATTCCTAGAATTGAGAATTTTTCGAATCGAGTGGCTTGATATCGATGATAGATTTATGAATTTGTGTTTACTGACTAACGATTTAAAAAGTCAAGGCTTTACAAAATGTCAAAATTGAGTTTGGTTTGATGATAATGTCGATCAGTTGGGTTTCATAGTCGATAATTAGGAGTCGATAATTGATTTTGAAGGCTTGGTTTCCAATTTGTTTTTGTTTTATAGCAATTGGATTGAATTTGATTTCAATGTTTCGAAGGGATGGTTACGGTGAATAGATTTGTGTGTTATTTGGTTTGAGTCAAACGACTAGGATTTGATATGTACTGCTTTATGTTATCGATTTGATCCATTTCTATGATTCGAAGTCGAGTATTGAGGATCGATTGGGTGTTTGGTTTGAATACATGGATTGATTTAGATTGGAGTCTATGATTCTTTGAATAAATAATATAGATAAAAAGCAAAGATCAAAGATTTTGAAATTGAATGGATCCTGTATGGTCATTGTGTCTTGGATTGGGATAAAAATGGTTTGGGGTCAATTGATGAATAGATGGTTGATGCAGTTGAAATTGATAGTTTGGGTTTGCATTGAATAACAAACTTATATGTTCGTTTGTTGAGTTATGCAAATCTTCGTTTGTTGGTTGAAGATGAATTCGACAAGTAGAAGCGTAAATGTCGATTGCTAAAATTTGTGTTTTGGCATTTGTTGGTTTAAGGACGAATCATAAAATGTTTAGTAACGAAACCTTTTTTCGTAATGGTGTACGAATGAACACTTGGGTATTGTTAATGAAGGGGTAACAAAATTTCATATGAAGGGAAGAAAAAAAAGGGCAATTTCATACGAAGGGATGAAATTTTGTAGGATTGCATGATGTTTCGTATGTTACTGTGAATTTTTTTTGTATGTTTTGAAGATGAAGTTTCATACATGGGCCCTAAAGTTTGGTAGTTTGACAAAGTTTAAAACCTTCGTATGAATGGACAAAATGTTTCTTTAGTTTTGACAAAATAAGGAAGAGTTTCGTATGCAATCCTTATACTTTCGAATTTTTGGCAGTTTTTTTTCAACTTCGACAATTGGGGTATTTTTTGAATGTTTGGAGAACAAAGGGCAGAATTGTCAAAATTAGTCCCTGAAGTTTCAAAAATTTGGTGGTTCATACTCATTTTCGAAAATGGATTGTTTTTGCTGAGAATTTGAAGAAAATGCATTTTAAGCCCCTACAATTTGTGCGAATTTACGCTTTATGCCCAGTTTCAGAAATGGGCTAGAGTTTCGCACATTTGGCTGTTTTTTGCGCAACGGGTCCCTATAGAATTCAAAAAATGACAATTTCTACCCGGTTTTTGAAAAATCTTTGGACTTTCACCCAAAAAGTCAAAAATTTTCACAAATTGGAAAATTTTGGGGCTTTTTCGTGATTGTTTTTCCATGCAATCTTTTTGGTGATTCATTTTTGGTACACATCAAGGGGGAGTTTTGTATTGTTCATTTTTCGGGAGCTTCTCATCCTTAATAGGTTTTATAATCATTTTTTGATTATAAAAGGGGGAGAATGATGGGTACTCGAAGCAGGTTTCTCAGATATTCGTTTGTGGATTTGAAGAATGGTGTTAATTCGAGGGGGAGTTTTGGTCTTGATCGAGCTAGCTCATTGGAGACTGAAGCCGGGGCATCCAATCCTAACTTTGAGGGGGAGAATGTTAGGGTGCAAACTCACGCTTGAATGAGGCTTTACCCACTTGTATGTGTAATGAGTAGTCTTTCCTTTATAAGGAAGTGAGTGACACTCATTTTATGTAAGGAACCATTTGGAGTGTTAGACTAGAGAGAGAAACTTTGTACAAACCCATTTGTATATTCTTTCTAGATCTAATAAGAGCTTACAAAAATTTATTTAATCCTTGTGTTCTGAATTTTACATGATGATTCACTAGATCTTTCGTATTCCGCACATGCCATCATAATCAACACGGCTACACCTGGAACGGTAACTATGTGTATGTATGAGACTTTATGTGATATGTAACCGGAAGGTATTATGTATTGATATGAGTTATGTGACTTTATGTGATATGTATATGTCGTATGTTTGTGACCTTCATGCGAATCTGAACTCAAACCGAGGATTTGAGAAAAGTTTTCAAAAAGATTTTTTTTTTCTAAAAAGAGTAAAAGATTCCAGAAAGAGCGAAAAAAGAGCAATGTCTACAATCAGCCAGCACCCGAACGGTGATTTCCAAAAATACCCTTACTTTATGTGTTATGAGATAATATGAGATATAATTTGCATGATAGAGAGTAGCCTAGGTACTTCATAATCTAGGACTAGAGTAGCCTGATTTGTAATGCTTTAGCCTAGGAGTTACTGCTACTATGAATTTCTTCGAGTGTGAGAAGGTAGCAAAGAAAAGTTTATGAGAGGTCTACTGGGGTGTAGCCTATTTTTAGTGAGACATAGAGTGCTTGTGAACTAGGACCCTAGGAGGAGGACTTGGGGTGAAAATTGATGTGGTGTGGAAGGTAGTATAGGGCCCGTACTACTAGAGACATCGAATCAGTTAGCAGTCCAAGTAAGAATCCTGAGGGTACTAAGGAGCAAGTATGTGCGAAAGATCGAATCTTTGACTATTTATATTTTATTTCAGAGACATCAAGGTGGGTATGCATCACAACCCCGAGAGTAGTAGAGCTAGAAATGATGAGATACGTGTGATGATTCACTAGGAGGTGGTCGCAGTCATCCGCGAGGCTATTCTAGAGATGTTTGTGTCTATTAATACAACATTGATTGAGAAATTTGATGAGCGATATGTTGTTGTTACTCAGGCAGATGCTGTTGTGGTGACCACAGTGGTCGCTGCTGCCAGGCCACATGGAGGTGACTCGTTGTTGTACCAAGAGTTCAACAACACGAAGCCAAAAGAGTTTGATGGGACTCAGGATCCGATCGCAGCGATAAGGTGGATTTCAGACATTGAGGGATGTTTCTATACTTGTTCCTGTCTGGAACACCTAAGGGTACGGTTCGCGCTGAACTAGCTTCGCCTAGCGGCGAAGGACTGGTGGAAGTTTGTGACAGCTGATTTCACTCCTGTGGAGCTTACCGCGATGAATTGGGAGAAATACACCACTATGTTTCGAGATGAGTACGTTCCCCCGGTGGAGAGGGAACATTTGGCCCAGGAGATCTTGTCCCTCAACTACGGGACTGAGTCTGCAACGGTGATTACGAGGATGTTTCTTGAGAGGGCGCTATTTTTCCCTGAGCACGTGTCTTCTGAGCCGGCACACATGAGTGGATACTTGAGCATACTGAGGAGAGATATTTGTGAGTTCGTGGTGAACTCGTCATATCGGACATTTACTGAGATTCAGGTAAATGCCCGAAAGAGGGAGATAAATTTGGAGACCCAAATCGGGGAGGAGGCGGAGTGTCATAGGAGAGATAGGAGACCGAATCAGTCTTAGTTTGTAGCTAAGTCGGAAAAGCCCACTGATTCAAAGTCTAGAGGCCAGAAGGGCTGCACTTGTAGGAATTGCGGCAAGGGACATGATGGGTTTTTTCGGTCAGGTGCTTGCTACAAGTTTAGAAAGGAGGGGCACATAACCAATGATTTCCCCAAGGGATTCATATTCAGTTTCCACTGCAATCAGACTAGCCATCGAAAGGTCGAGTGCCCACAGTTGATGCAAGGATCAGCACAGGGATCTGCCCCTGTTGCTACATGGGTTCCAGAGGGTCGGCCAGTGAAGGCCAAGGTTCTGAAGGCTCGCGGGAGAGCCTTTCAGTTGATAGCATAGGAGGTTTATGCAGCACCCGTTGTAGTGGCTGGTATGTGATCTCTTACTTATGTTATTTGAGTTATGTTATGCTTATACTGTGATATGCATAGGTACTTTTCTTGTGAATTCAGTACCTGCTTTGGTGTTATTTGACTGGGGTGCGAGTCGATCTTTTGTATCTATAGCGTTTAGTCACCACATAAGTATACGACAGGAGGCATTGATTCGACCTTTGAGGGTCTCTATAGCTGAAGAGCATGCGGTGTATGCAACCAATGTGATCCAGGGATGTGTGCTTGAGATTTTCAGAGTGGAGTTTCGAATAGATCTGGTACCGATCACCATGGGTGATGTTTGTGTTATTGTGGGCATGGATTGGATGAGTCGATTCAGAGCTACGATTGACTGCGAGTGTTAGATGGTGATGATATGAGACCCTAGTAGGGCAGTGCTTACAGTGTATGGCGAGGGTACCCGATCAGGATCAACATTTTTCTCGGCTGCTAGAGTGAGACAAAGTCTACAACAGGGTTGTAGAGGATTTATAGTGTATGTGGTTGGATACTCGTCTTGCCGCTGAGTGACCGAGTTCTTTTTTTGATGTCCCGATAATTAGTGATTTCCAGATGTGTTCCCAAGGAGTTGCGGGGAGTGCCTCCCTAGAGGCAGGTAGAGTTTCGTATTGATTTTATTTCGGGAGCGGAACATATCGGAAAGGCACCTTATTGTCTTGCACCGCCAAAGATGCAGGAGTTATCCTTACAGCTTCAGGAGTAATCAGGGAAGGGTTTTATCAGGCCAATTAGCTCACCATGGGGAGCACCGATTCTTTTTGTCAAGAAGAAGGATGGATATCACCAGATGTGTATTGACTATCGAGAGTTGAACAAGTTGATGGTTAAGAACTGTTATCCGCTTCCAAGGATTGATGATCTGTTTGGTTAGTTGTAGGGTGCATCTTGGTTCTCCAAGATCGACTTGAGATCTGGATATCATCAGATGAGGGTGCGTGATGAGGATATTTAGAAGACAACATTTAAGACTCGTTATGGTCATTACGATTTTGTGGTAATGACATTTGGGCTCACCAATGTACCGACAACGTTCATGGATCTCATGAACCAGGTGTGTAGATCTATGCTGGATCGATCGGTGATCGTGTTCATCAATGATATACTAGTATATTCGAGATCTAGGGAGCAGCACGTAGAGCATTTACGTAAGATTCTTGGAGTGTTGATATCAGAGAAGCTTTATGCCAAATTCTCCAAGTGTGATTTCTGGTTACGAGAGGTTCAGTTCTTAGGGCATGTCGTTAACCAGGATGGGATTTTGGTCGATCCGGCCAAGATTGAGGTTGTGATAAATTGGGAAGTGCCGAGATCCCCCACCTAGATAAGAAGTTTCTGGGGTTGGCCGGTTACTATCGGAGGTTTATCAGGGATTTCTCCAAGATTGACGTTTCTCTCACCAAGTTAACCCGGAAGGGCGTTGCTTTTGTTTGGGCTCCCGAGCAGCAGAACTCTTCGTGACTCTTCGCTAGAGATTGTGCGAAGCTCCAGTGTTATCCCTTCATGAGGGGAGGTAGGATTTTGTGGTTTACTGTGATGCATCCATATCGGGGTTGGGTGCAGTGCTTATGCAGAGAGGGTATGTAATAGCATATGCTTCGAGGCAGCTGAAGCCTCATAAGACAAGGTATCTCACCCACGATTTGGAGTTGGGGGCGGTGGTGTTCGCCCTTAAGATCTAGTGCCACTATTTGTATGGGGTTCGGTGTACCATATACATGGACCAAAAGAGCTTGAAGTATCGTATGGATCAGCCTAACCTGAATATTCGCTCAAGGAGGTGGTTGGATGTGTTAAAAGATTACGATTGAGAGATTTTGTATCATCCGGGCAAGGCTAATGTGGTAGCCAATGCCTTGAGCCGTAGGACAGAGAGTGCCCTGATTCGAGATATATGTATGAGGATGACAGTGATGACTCCAGTGTTGGATAGAATTTAAGAGGCCTAGGCGAAGGCCGTGAGAACGGAGAACCGCAAAAAGGAGCGGGTGATTGGGCAGGTATCTGAGTTTGTGACGGATAGCCGAGGACTTATGATCGTTCAAGGACGGATTTGGGTACTCTATACAGTTGGAGCATGTAGCATACTGATAGAGGAGGCACATAGATCGAGATTCTTGATCAATCCTAAGGCCACTAAGATGTATTTCGACCTGAAAAGAGATTGTTGGTGGCCTTGCATGAAGAGCGATGTTGCATGGGTAGTTAAGAAATGCTTGACCTGCCGCTGGGTCAAGGCAGAGCACCAATGTATGCACGTTCCATTGAAGCCTTTGGAGATTCCCTAGTGGAAGTAGGAACATATCTCAATAGATTTAATCACCAAGTTACCAAGGTCGGCACGAGGGGTTGACACACTTTGGGTGATTTTGGATCGATTGACCAAGAGTGCTCATTTTCTTGCCATTAGTGAGAGCTCTTCATCCAGCGGAAGAGTTACGCAGATAGGTGACGATCCGAGCATGAATTTCAGGTCGTAGATTTTGTGCTCCTGAAGGTTTCCCCATGGAAAGGAGTGATCCGATTCAGGAAGCGGGGAAAGTTGGGGCCTCAATACATTAGAACTTTCAGGGTGATCGCTAGGGTAGGCAAGGTAGCATTGAGCTGGAGCTACTTATGGAGTTGAGCCAGATTCATAACACTTTCCATGTGTCTCGGTTAAGGAATTTTGTGGCCGATGAGTCGGCAATAGTACCGCTGGAGGAAATTCAGGTTGATGCAAGCCTAAATTATATTAAGAGGCCGATTGCAGTTTTAGATTGGAAGGTGAAGGTTCTAAGGAACAAGGAAGTGCCCCTGGTTTAGGTCCAGTCGCAACATCGGAAGGGGTCAGAATTGAATTGGGAGCCAGAGTTGGAAATGCGGGAGAAGCATCCTGAGCTATTTGTGGAGCATGACTTAGAGGGCGAAGTCTGATTCTAGTGGGGGACAATTGTAACATCCAGTTTCGATAGGTACGTTATTTAATTATTTAAATTGTTTGTAGTGGAGTGAATCGACGAGTTGGTGCTTCGAATCATTGAGTAGGGTCGCGACTTGGTGACGTGGAAAATGAATGGACTCGACAAGTTGAAGAGGTGACTCGCCGAGTCTGCGCTGACGAGGGAAACCCTAATATCTCGGGCATGTGACCTATTTAAAGGCCCTTAAGGTTTCCTATTACGACTACCCTTCAGGAGAGAAACCCTAAATCATGTTTGAGAGCTTGGAGTGAAGAGGAAGGATTTTGTGAAGCTTTTTGTGGTCATTTTTCAAGAAGGAGGAAGGATTCAAGCTAGAGGACCAAGAGGAGGTGTTGGATCTGCTAGGTTCACACTCAAGACATTCGTAGAGGTATAAATCTTGAATCTTATCCTTTCATTTGTGTAGATTTCTGATTTTGTGGAATTAGGGATTTTATTCTTCATTTCTTTTGGGGTTTTTGTGGATTGAGAGTTGTGAGGACGCTTAAACCTCAGATCTGGACCTTAGGAGGTCCCAAACATCTTAAGGACCATGCTTTAATCAATTTTAGTGAAGCTCTATGTGTGTACAACCTTGTTAGCTCATGGTTTTGGCATTTCTTGTTCTAAATGCCATGCATGGATGTAAAGTTAATGAATTTTATGTGACTAATAAGTCCTATGAGAGTAGATCTACAGTTTGGGAGAAGATCTGGCCCTGAAACCTTCTGAATGCGTGAAGATCTAAGTAGACTCGCCGAGTCTATGGGTTAAATCGGCGAGTAGTCTAGGGTTTGTCCCGAGTAACTGAGTTGCATAGTAACTTGATGAGTTGGGAGATTGACCCGTCGAGTGGGACAATTTCAGAGGGTCACTGGGAATCAATGGGACTCGGCGAGTCACTCATGTGCATTCGGCGAGTCTGGTCAAAACTTGAATGTTGACTAGAGTTGACTTCTTCTGACGTTAGGGTCTGGTCAAGATGTGTAAAGGAGATCAGTGAGGGCATAATGGTCTCTTACCAAATTCTAGTCGAAGAGTGAAAGGATAATTTTAATTAGAAATGTTATCTTTATAACAGGCGGGAGCTAGATCAAGGATTTAAATCAAGAGATTTTACTAGTTATTCCACGTGGTGAGTCTTCTCACTATACATTACCTGGAATGGTAACTATTGTTGGATAAGGTATCTATGTCCATAACTTATTTGGTATATACTTGACCCGACCCGACATGGTCCATTTGGGTTGCACATCACCCGAACAATTTATATGGATAATCTTTTGAGAATAGTATGTTTATGATTTATTAATACATTATAAGTTATAATATATTAATATGAAGTCATGTTATTTAATTAGTTTTAGTCTTAAATTAATTATGAATTAACTTAGTGATTAAAAGGAAGACTAATTAAACATGGGCTATTGCATTTTATATAATGTGGGCTTAAACTCATTAGGAATGGGCTAAACATGCATGGGGGTCCATGGATGATCCATGGAGCTTTTAACCCATGGATCCTTGGAAAGGAAAAGACATGGGTTATTAGGGTTTACCCTACTCCTCCACACTATATAAAGATGCACATATTGCAAGAAATGGCAACTAATTTTGTGAGACTTTGTGGTGGCCGATTTCTACATAGCATATCATTCTCTCAATGTTTTTCCAAGTTTGTGGTGATTTGTGATTCCACTTGAGGCATTCACATTATTGGTGCTAGGCTCTCAAACTCCAAGTGATCAATCACTATCAAAAGGTATGCCATTCTTCTAGTATTTTATGATTCTAGTTCTTCACACTATGCTAGTTAGGATGTAAATCCTGGAAATTATTATTTGCATGTATTTTTAGAGAAAACATAGATCCAAGGTTATTAGGGTTGCATGCACACCTTAGGAGTGTTAGAATACTCAAAACCCAACAGTGGTATTAGAGCCTAGGCTTGTTTTCTTAAATACTTGATGCAAATTGCTGAAAAAATGTCGAATATATGCATTCTGCACAGCTGACTCGCCGAGACCTTCATGGAACTCCCCGAGTCCATGCATATATCCAACCAACTCGCCGAGTCAGTTCATGCACTCGACGAGTTGGCAGGCCTGAGTGCAGATTTTCGAGTTTTGATGTTGGAATTGGTCTAGAATCATTACCTTAAATTGTTTTCAACTTATAAAACCTGTTTTGATGTGGTGATGATGATGGTGGACCAATTTCAAAGGTATAATCAAAGTTTCAAGTTTATATACGCTTATATGATTCTTGAAAGTTGTTGATTATGAATATTCATGAACTTATGAGTTTTGATAGATCATAGGAATTGTTTGCAAATTGTTTGATAGAATAATTCTTGATCTTTATGACATTGAATGAACTCCATAATTCATCCTCAAGTTATGGAATTCCAAATGTTTTTCTTTTAAATGTTTTTAAGAAGTCATAAGTTACACTTTTGAAGAGTTTTTTTCTAATAAATGTTTTTATGGACTCCATAACTTGTCCTCAAGTTATGGATTTCCAAGAGACTCTTCATTAAAAGTTTTAAACACTTAATTAAAACTCATAAGTTATGAATATCCAAAGTTTTATGAATTGTTCAAAACTTGCCCTCAAGTTTTGGAATTTGTAAAGTCTCACACAAACTTTAATTCCAAACCCTTAGAGTTTGAAAAGTTAAAATTCAACCCTTATACTATTATAAGATTAATGGTTAATATTTATATATATATGTATAAGCTAAAGTCATTTTACCATTTGTAGGCCTCATTCATGAAGCCGGTCTATAATGGGGGGGGGGGGGGTATAAGGTTGTTGCCTATAAAATGGTAGTTTAATGGGTGTCCACTCTCACCCACCGCTTCCTTAATTGGTGGAGGGTCGTTAGCCGAACGGGTAGGACAATGACTTTAAATTCTCATTAAAAGTATAATGATTATTATAAAATAACTAAATATTTTAATTTGCAATCTTAATTACTTTAGGAAAAATGTGAACATGGTGCTAGCCCATGGAATTCACACTTTGTACCTTACCAAGTCGTTGGTGGAGCGTGTGTGGTTAACCGACACACTAACTTGGACTAGTAAGGATCACGAAGGGTGACTTAATGTTTTTCATAGATCAATGGAGCATGTGTGGTTAATCGGCACATTGATTAGGTGATAATATTATGGGTACCAAGTGAATTAGTAGGGTTATTCACACCTTGTTTTGTGATCCTCGGCACCCCAATCATAAAACTTGAAGGGCACACTCAAGATTGAAACATTCCATTGAAAAGTTCAATGAATATCAAATGATATAGGAGTTTCATATCCAATTAAAACCTAATAAATTATTTCGTTTTTCATGGTGGAAATTGGTGAATCGTCATTCGCTTACCTTCAAATATTTTATAGCTTGGATTACCGCATCCCTCTTCCAAGTTATAAAATATTGTGTTGGGTCCAAGCCTTAATATTTCATATTGGGTGTTATATTAAGGATTTTGAATCAACTAACATGATTATCTCCTATTATAGATGTCTGGTTCAGACAACTATGATCTTCCCAAATCTCTTGGAACAAGCTTTCCTCTTAAAGATGATGTCCCTCAACATCATGCTTCTCTTCCTTCACCTCCTCTATTTATTCTCCCTAACCCACAAGTTTAAGGTCACTCAAGCCCTATTGGCAAGCGTATTCTATGTGTGCTCACATCTTGGAGATAAAGTCATATATTGACAAGCCGGGAGAGTTAGGTGTCAAAGTCTTGTGAAAGTTGGATGTTCAATCAGTTTCTTGGTAACATAGTGAGTCACTTTGGGACTACTATGAGACAAACTATGATATGACCCTTAGTGATCTTATTTATTTGCTTGGTACTGCGGAATCAGTAATGATTTGCAACACTAGTAAAGCAAAATTTTGTTAGAAGATCAGCTTCCCAAACCTTAAATGTGTTGGAATAGTGTCTAAGGCTGCAACTATATTAGGCAAGTATATGATCCGGTTGTGCATGGTCCTTTTGGGTTGCCTTCACCATAGCAACTTGATGGATGATTTGTTAAAAGAGAGTAAATATTATAAGGAATAATATATGGTTATTTGATTAATATAAGTCATAGATTAATTGGAATTAATTTGGTGACTTAAAGAGATTAATTAAATAAGAGGGTATAAACTGTCAATTCTTTGATAGTTAAACTTTAGACTATAAATCCTTATCCTAGATAGGATTGACGATTTCTAGGGCTTGGATAAGCCAAAATCGTCCATAGGGTTATCAAGGAAAGGATATGGATCAACTTAAAGTCTAAGTTATCTAATTAGAGTTAAAGTTGTAATCCTTAAGGAGTCTACAAGTATAAATAGACCCTAGGGGTGAGGGAATTCGACACATCATCTAAAGTAGAGATACTCTGGCCGAATTCCTCCCCTCTCCTCTCTCCTAAATCATCTTGCTTGCTATTGGTGTTTGTAAGCCATTAGAGGAGTGACATTTGTGACTCTAGAAGCTCCAAGACAACAAGATCAACAAGAAATCCAAAGGTATGATTCTAGATCCTTTTCAATATTGTTATTTAACCTAATTAGCCATTAGAAGTCTTGGATTCAAAGCATGTTTAATTAGAAAGCCTAGATCCAAGCATTAGGGTTTTGCATGCGCACATAGGAAAGTTCTTATGGCTAAAACCCATCAGTGGTATTAGAGCCTAGCTTGGTTTTCTTTAAATTGTTGCTTGATTAACTGAAACAAACCTGCAAAATTCGATTTTGGGTTTATGAGTCATGGACTCGGCGAGTCCCTTTGTGTACTCGGCGAGTCCGGGCGTCAGGATTAGGCAAAACCGGGATTTTTTCATGTTTATCTTATGGAAACTTACCTTAATCATATTAGATCAACCCTAATCCGTTTTTTTGATATATATGACTATAATCTTGATCTAATTAAAGATATTTATCATCTAACAAAATATTTAATTTCCTTATGTGATAAATGATTAATTATTTTGATAATTATCTTAAAAGAAATCTTGGATAAATCAAATAAAGATAATTAGGATATTAATTGTTAATTGGAATTATTTGTTATTTGATCCTTCATGTTTTAAATGTTTAAAACCTACCCTAAAGTTTTGAAATTTATATTTGTGATTAAAAGTTTTAATTTAGACAACTTAAATTTCAAACCCTAGATTTTGAAAAGTTTTAAAATACAACCCTATACTAATATGATATTACTAGAATAATATATATATGTATAACTAAATGCTAGTCTTACCGTTAGTAGGCCTCATTCACGAAGCCGATCTATAAGGTGGGTATAAGGTTGCGGCCTATAAAATGGCGCTTAATGGGTGTACACTCACACCCACCGCTTGCTTGATTGGTGGAGGGTCGTTAGCCGAACGGGTAGGATAGGGCAACCTCATCTTCTCATTAAAAGTATAATAAGAAATACAAAGTAACTACACGTTTTAAAAATTTCCCAATCTTAGTTACTTTAGGAAAAGTGAATTGATGCAATCCCATGAAATTACACTTTGCACCTTGCTAAGAAGTTAGTGGAGCGTGTGCGGTTTACCGGCACACTAATTGGTTCTAAGCGAAAGTGGCAAAGGGTGATTCATTGTTTATCATAGTTCGATGGAGCGTGTGTGGTTTACCGGCACATTGAATAGGTGATCGTTACAATGAAGGCACCATGTGAATTTGCATGGTAATTCACACCCGCTTTGTGATCCTCGGCATCCCAGTCACAAACGAGAGGGGCATATCGAGATTTAAACATGCCATTGAATAGTTTCAATGAATCTCATCCGAACCTAGGAATTCTCAAAAACACTTAGGACTAATAGTTTAAGTTTTGTAATGGAGAATTAGTGAATCTTCATTCACTTACCTTCAATTTATTTGCATGTTAGATTACGGCATCCCTTTTCTAGTATGTAAATGTTATTGTTGGATCCTAGTCCTAATTTTCTTATTGGGTGATAATTAGGGATTATTATTCTAATCTATCTTTGTCCTTTTTCTAATTGAAGATGTCGAACGCAAACAACGCTGCTGCTAGTTCTTTCACGTTGATGAGCCTTTGCCAAAAGGTCACCTTCGATGGAACGAACTTTAGTGAATGGATAAGATACATTCGCACCATTGCTCGCTATGAGGATAAAGAGTATGTCCTCGATGAGAAGCTCGAGAGAATCAACACCGAAGTTGCTACTCCCGAAGAAATCACCGCCTTTGAAACTCATGAGCGAGATGCAACGAAGGTACATTGTATCATGATCGCCACCATGAACTCCGAATTCCAAAAGTCCTACGAGGACATGTATCCATACGAGATGCATCAAGACTTGTTGGAGAGATACCACCAAAACGCGAGACAAGAGCGTTATGAGATTTTCACTAACATGATCTCCGCTAAGATGGGTCATGGAGAATCTCTTACCGTGCACCTGCAAAAGATGCAAAGGTATGTCGACCGCCTTCGCAAGTTAAATGTTGACTTCGGTGAAGACTTGGCGATCGATATGGTGCTTCACTCTTTGCCTCCGAGGTACAACCAATTTAGGATGACCTACCACATGAACAAAGAAGAGGTCACCCTAAGCAAACTCCAAGGTCTCTTGAGGGTCGCTGAGAGCAACTTCAAGGACAAGTCTGTTGCACCTACTCCCAATCCGTCCACTGCTCCTGTCTTGGCTATTGGTCAAGGGAAGGGAAAGAAAAGGAAAGCTTCATCGAATAACTATCGCAAGGTGAAAGCCCGAGATGGTGCCTCTTCTAGTGGGACCAAAGTTGATCCCGCTAAGCCCTGCTCCAACCCAAAGGAGGCAGAGTGCCACCACTGCCACAAGATAGGACATTGGAAGAGAAGCTGCCCGGATTACCTGCAAGCGATCAAAGAAGGAAAGATCAAGCCATCTTTCGCAGGTATATACACAATCAAATCTAACAATTCTAATCATGCTATTTCTTGGGTTCTTGATACCGGTTGTGGTTATCACATTTGTTCTAATGTGCAGGGACTAAGAAGAAGTAGGGATGTAGAGCAAGGAAGGATCAATCTAATCATGGGGAACAGAAGATCGTTGCCTGTGACCAAGATTGGAGTGTATTCTTTAGTGCTTAGGAATAGTTTGGTTTTAGATTTGAACAATTATTGCTATTCGCCAGAAATGGCTAGAAACATCATTTCATTTCATGGTTTATATAGACAAGGATTTAGATTTTCTTTTAATAATGAGAATGGTTCTATTTTGGCTTATCTAAATGGTGTCTTTTACTTTGAAGCTATACCATGTAATGGAATATATGAAACTGCTATGATTGTTGATAACTTAGGAAATGATGTTTTGAATATTGATTCTTCCACTAGTATGGATAAAGCATCCTTGTGGCATTGTTGTCTTGGACATGTCAACAAGAAATGCATAGCACAACTCCAAAAGGATGGAGTGTTGGATTCATTCGACCTTAGGGAAGATGACACATGCGAGTCTTGTTTACTTGGAAAGATGACTAAGTCACCCTTCACGAGTACTTGTGAAAGGGGTGAGGGGCTATTGGACCTAATACATACCGATGTATGTGGACCCTTTAGATCAACCACGAAGGATGGGAACCGCTTCTATGTGACTTTTACCGATGACTATAGTAGATATGGGTATATCTACTTAATCAAGCAAAAGTCAGACACCTTTGAAAAGTTCAAAGAGTTCAAGAATGAAGTGGAGAATCAATTGGGCAGGAAAATCAAGATGCTTCGATCCGATCGAGGAGGAGAGTACCTAAGTCTTGAATTCCACGATTATCTCAAGGAGTGTGGAATAGTTTCACAATTGACGCCTCCTAGGACACCGCAATTGAATGGTGTGGTAGAAAGGCGTAATTGAACCTTATTGGATATGGTTCGCTCTATGATGAGTCGTGCTTCACTACCTATATTCTTTTGGGGGTATGCCTTAGAGACTGCCGCCCATATCCTTAACAGAGTCCCTACTAAGAAGGTTGCCAAAACACCTCACGAAATGTGGACAGGGAAAGCTCCCTCGTTGGCACATATCAAGGTTTGGGGTTGCGAGGCTTTCGTAAGACGAAATACTCACGACAAGCTTGAACCTCGAAGTGAGCGATGTATTTTCATCGGCTACCCGCAAACATCCTTTGGATATCTCTTCTATAGATCGAAAGACAATGTTGCCTTTGTTGCGAGGAGAGGAGTTTTCCGAGAGCGAGAACTCATAAGCCAAGGAGACAGTGGGAGGCAAATCGAACTTGAAGAGATTCAAGAGTCGATAGATGAAGGAACCTCTACCCCTGGCATTCAACCCGAGGAGGAAACTCCGGTTGAACCGATTGACGAATCTTTACCTCTCAGACGTTCCGATAGAGTTAGAGTTCATCCCCAGTTTTATGGTTTTCATATTACTACCGAAGGGGACACGTATATTAGTGATGGTACACTAATAAATCTTGATGAACCTAATAGCTATAAGGAAGCCATGGCAGGCCCGGAGTCTACGAAATGGAAAGAGGCAATGGATAGCGAGATCCAATCCATGTACGATAACCAAGTTTGGAATTTGGTTGATTATGTTCCCGAACGTAAGACCGTTGGGTGCAAATGGATCTTCAAAAAGAAGACCGACGTGGATGGGAACGTACACACATATAAGGCGCGATTGGTCGCGAAGGGCTTTACTCAAACTCCCGGAGTTGACTATGATGAGACCTTCTCACCAGTTGCGAAGATTAAATCTATTAGAGTGATACTAGCAATTGCCGCATTTCATGATTATGAGATTTGGCAAATGGATGTCAAGACCTTTCCTTAACGGAAAGTTGGCTGAGGATGTTTACATGGCTCAGCCAGAGGGGTTTGTGGATCCGAAGCATCCGAATAGAGTGTGTAAGCTTGAGAAGTCCATTTATGGACTTAAGCAAGCGTCTCGCAGATGGAATCTTTGCTTCGATGAGAAAGTCAAAGAGTTTGGATTTGTACGAAGCGAAGACGAATCTTGTGTATATGTCAAAGCCAGTGGGAGCATAGTAAGCTTTCTCGTTCTATATGTCGATGACATATTACTCATAGGAAACAACATCCCGACTCTGCAGGAAGTCAAGTCCTGGCTCGGGAAGTGTTTCGCTATGAAGGACCTCGGAGAGGCTTCTTACATTTTGGGAATAAGGATAGTAAGAGAAAGAAGTAAGAGACTAATTGGACTTAGTCAGAATACTTACTTAGAGAAGGTACTAAAACGTTTTAGTATGGAAAACTCAAAGAAGGGAGAATTACCGACACAAGGAAATGCCAAGTTGAGTAAGACTCAAAGTCCGAGTACCGAAGCTGAGATAGCAGAAATGAGCTGAGTACCATACGCTTCCGCAGTTGGCTCAATCATGTACGCTATGACTTGTACTCGCCCTGATGTAGCCTTCGCTTTGAGCATGGTTAGCAGATATCAAGGGAACCCTGGCAAAGCACATTGGATTGCGGTGAAGAACATCCTTAAGTACCTTCGGAGGACGAAAGAATGGTTCTTAGTCCTTGGAGGGAGTGATGACTTGAAGGTGCGAGGGTATAGTGACGCCAGCTTTCAGACCGACAGGGACAACTACCGTTCGCAGTCGGGCTGGGTCTTTACCCTAAATGGAGGAGTAGTGACATGGAAGAGTTCCAAGCAGGAAACCGTAGCTGATTCAACGTGAGAATCAGAGTACATTGCAGCGAGCGAAGCGTCGAAGGAGGCAATATGGCTAAAGAACTTCATTAGTGATCTTGGAGTTGTGCCGGCCATAAAGGAGCCCATGGAGATTTTCTGTGATAACGAAGGTGCGGTTGCCTTGACCAAGGAACCGAGGGATCATGGTAGATCTCGACACATCGACAGAAAATATCACTTCATTAGACATCGTGTAGAAGAAGGACAACTCGTAGTGAAGAGGATATCATCAGAAGATAACCCAGCAGATCCGCTTACGAAGGGACTGAGTAGGGTTAAGCACTTGCAGCATGCTAGGAGTATTGGGCTGAAGGATGATATTAGTATAGATTAGATAGTATTAGAAACGTATAATAGATAAATGTAATTAACATTTGATGATTAAATAAAGGAGTTTTATTTATGAGTAAAGTTACTGTCACATGTTAATTGTTTAACTATTGTTTCACTTTGCATGTTTTGACTTCCAGAATAATTGAGTTTATTATGAATAATCAAATTATTCAAATGGTCCACAATCGTTCATATGTTGGGAGTAGATATGAATGAAGATTGTCATGAATTGGTGTGTAGAATGTCTAAATGGTGTTAGACATAGCAAGGGTTGCTGCAACGTTCATGAGTGCTTATGAACTGGTTTTGAGCATTGGAATAAACCCGCGCTTGCTGGAATTACTTTATGGAATACGATATAAAAGGTGATCGCAAGACGATAATATCATATAGTCTTAAAACCTAGATATATGATTTATTATTTGGTAATTGATTGTGCATTGATAATGCGAAAACGCATCAGTAACTTGGTGATATAAAACGCATTGTTGTGTATAGTTGGTTAATGAATAAGTAAATGCATATAAGTCGAAGTTTATCTGTAAATTTTATCCTAAGAGGGTAGAAGAGATATCTTGGCCACTCGATGATTTGATTTGACTTATGTGCCGGGCCCGGTCAGAACTGAATTGATGTGTTTGATTAAGTTCTATGTCAAATAAATCAGAGATCGAGAAATCTAAATGCTTGACTAACCATTCCATTGGGTTGTCAGCATGATATCTAACAGAGGACTGTACGATCCCTTATCTAAAGGACAAGATTGATTAGATCAGAGTTGACAGCGTCTTTGAGAGCTACGATTGCAAACCGAATTGTACTTGTATAGTTACCAGACTTATCCAAGTGGGAGACTGTTGTTATAGTGTCTAAGGCTGCAACTATATTAGGCAAGTATATGATCCGGTTGTGCACGGTCCTTTTGGGTTGCCTTCACCATAGCAACTTGATGGATGATTTGTTAAAAGAGAGTAAATATTTTAAGGAATAATATATGGTTATTTGATTAATATAAGTCATAGATTAATTGGAATTAATTTGGTGACTTAAAGAGATTAATTAAATAAGAGGGTATAAACTGTCAATTGTTTTATAGTTAAACTTTAGACTATAAATCCTTATCCTAGATAGGATGGAAGATTTCTAGGGCTTGGATAAGACAAAATCGTCCATAGGGTTATCAAGGAAAGGATATGGATCAACTTAAAGTCTAAGTTATCCAATTAGGGTTAAAGTTGTAATCCTTAAGGAGTCTACAAGTATAAATAGACCCTAGGGGTGAGGGAATTCGACACATCATCTAAAGTAGAGATACTCTGGCCAAATTCCTCCCCTCTCCTCTCTCCTAAATCATTTTGCTTGCTATTGGTGTTTGTAAGCCATTAGAGGAGTGACATTTGTGACTCTAGAAGCTCCAAGACAACAAGATCAACAAGGAATCCAAAGGTATGATTCTAGATCCTTTTCAATATTGTTATTTAACCTAATTAGCCATTAGAAGTCTTGGATTCAAAGCATGTTTAATTAGAAAGCCTAGATCCAAGCATTAGGGTTTTGCATGCGCACATAGGAAAGATCTTATGGCTAAAACCCATCAAAATGGACATTGACAATGGTAGCAATGGATATCTAGAAAAGGATTTCTCTTCCCAATGGAATGGGATCTACCATAGTCAACTCGGTTGACCAAATGGTAAAGAGAAAGGATTAGTCTAAGATAGTCTCATGTGCCATTACCAAAGGGTCCATATGTTTTATTTCAAAAGGGAGGGACACTGATTGCGAAGCTTCCATATTTACCTGAAAGATCATAAGATTGATCAAGTTACGAAGTTTGACTCTACTTCACTTAAAGTCCACTGTCTAACTCTATTAAGTTCCTATTTGGAGATTCTTATTACATAATGTGAATGGGTCACATGTTGATGTTTTTAAGAATCAAAGAAGTGATAGGAAGCTTAAAGGAAGTATATCTTGATTCTGATTGCGAAGATGGGTTTCGATTGCATGGTTCGGTGATCAGAATTTTGAGCTGTTGCTTGAGAGTCATGATATATTACTTAGGAATAGATAACAACAAGGTTTTCATATGGATTGTAAGGATAAGTTTTTACGCAAATTTTAAAAAAATGGGTTTTAATTTATGAGATATAAATCTCTTAGATCATTTAGATCTTACACAGGTTTGGCAAAACGATTCAAACAAAGTAATAAACAAGAGATGGAATCAACAGTATGCTTAATGATTCAAATGATTCAAGCCTCAGCAGAGCTCGACAGAGAACTTCCACTGTAGAGGCTTTAGGGTTTACAATCGATAAGAACAATGAACGCTATTAAATTATCTCTAAAATCTTACGTACTAAGATGCATGCAAGCATCTATAAATACTTAAACCCTAACAAATAAATCACGGATGGAGAGGCCCAATCCGGATACAAAACAGGGCTAAGAGCCGAGCCCAAGACGCAACACCTTCTGGAGCTAACAATCTCCCCCTTTGCGTAAATTGGAGCGAGACTATCACTTCTTCTTGCTGGGTCCAGCTGCAGGAAATTTCTTAGTGGTTTCAAACAGACGTGGGATAAGAGCGAGGATAGTCTGTCTGAAGCGAATATACCACTGGATCATGTCATCGAAGTACTTGTCGTCTGCTGAATTCTGCTTGCAACGATGAATGATTCCTAGAACATGTTCCAAGCATGCAGTGGTGTAAAGATGTTTGTCAGCCAAGGCGAACAGGCATTTTTGGCCTTCGTTCCTTGTAAACATGATAGAATTTCTTTCCGGGTCAATCTTACCCATCTGCATCATGTTCAAGTCACTGGCGGAGCCAACAGGAGAAATAGTGGGCTTTTTCTTGAAAATGCTAGCGATCTGCTGATCCATCTTGGCAACTTCCATGATGTAGCAAACAAGCATCCTCTTGAAATGTTCAATAATCGGACCATACTCAGCTTCGTTAGTAAGGAGGATGTTGTGCAAAATAATCCAATCATGTGGATTCAGATTGGGAAGATCAGCAAGCGATAAGGCATGTTCGGTCTTAGTAGAACCCCTCAGCACCTTGAACCGAACGTTCGTGAAGTTCCCCTCTCGAAACGGCTTGAGGACCCGAACGTTGACTATCTTCTGAGCGCTCCAAGTTTGAAACTGTGGTTGGGCAGACTTCAGATAGAATTCGACTAGATCCTTATCAACCTTTGGATGAGGATGAGGGATTTCAACAACGTTATCAAAGGAATAGAAGATAAAGGACTTTCGGGTCAGTGGCATGTCAAACTGTGAATCGACAAAATTGATACGATCCAATGAGATCACTGGTTCGAGCCACAAAATGCTGGGAGTTTCAATCGCTTCCTTCAAAAGCTTTTCAAGAGTCCATGGAGGAAAAAGGGTTTTCCTACTCTCAAGAAGGTCCTGAGCCTCTTTCATTTTTCTTTCAGTCGTCTCAGCCTCTCTGGCAACCCGAGCGCTCATATCAGCATCTTTATCACGAACTTGCTTCTTTAAGAGATCTGCGATCGTCTCTTTATCATCATCACTCTCTTCAGCAATTTTCTTCGCTTTATCTTTGACACCCGAACCTGAGGCTTGACCTGTTGAAAGAGGTTCGGTTGTTTTTGTTGCTGTAGAAGTGGGAGGTGGTTGAGATACATCCTCTCCCCTTGTTTCGGAATGGACACGAACTCAAGGAGCCCTTCAATTTTGCTTAGGAGAGAAAGGGCAGGAGCAAGCTTCTCTGCGAGAGTACGCCTCACCGAATAATTCAGAATCGGATCATGGGCTTCAAGGATGTTTGAAAGGGCGGCGTGGACATCCGAAACACTTGAAGAGGCAACCTCTCGCTCAGATCGAAGAGATTCAATTTCCTTTTGAGACTGGAAAAGATGAATACTCATGACCTTAAGAGTAGTAGTTTTACGAGTGAGAGCGTCCATGAGTGAATTCTATGCAGCAAGGTCTTCATGCAGCTTATACAGTCGATTTAAACGAGGAGTTGTCATCACTGAGAGTTTGAAAAAGACTGGCGAATGAATGCAGTTTGGAGGCAACTGATGTAGCAAGCTGGTTGACAAGAGAGTGAAGCCTCTCTGCATTAGAGTCAACAGTGCCCTGTAAAGACTGCAAAAGAGAAGAAGCGTCAACAAATAGTTTTTCGACTTTATCGGTCGCAGCATCACATGCCTTGGTAGAGGCATCAATAGTGGCAATGGCAGAGTTGATAGAGGCTTCCTGGGCCTTAGTAAGCTTATCAACAATCCCTTGAATAGCAGCCTCTGAGAGGGTAGACTGTGAGAAAGAAGAGGAGGAAGCAATGAGAGAATCAATCTTCTCATGGAGCTCCTTGAGATGCTTCTTGGTAACTGGAGCGTCATCATCATCGTCACTTTGCATCTGATACAGACTGAAATAGACCGAGTCAAATGTCATGTTCTCTCCACCAAGAAAAGGTTCTTCGTCATCTGCTGAGTGAGCAGGAGATGAAGGAGGAGCTTGGTTGTGGAAGTGGGTTCGGGTGCGGATGTATGATCGGTAGTGGGAGTGGTTTTGGGTGCTTTAGTAGGAAGATGGGAGGGGGTACTAGGATAGAGGTAGGTGGTATTTGAGTGGTGGAGGTTATGGGGGGAATGAAAATAGAAATGGAGATTGGTGGAGGAGAGACAAGTCTAGGAGAAACATGTACCTCAGGGGTAGGCGAACGAGGAGGAGTGTTACCACGTAGGGACTCTTCGGAGTCTGAGCTCTCTTCCTCAGATTCGCTGGAGGAGGAGGCAAGAATTAGCTTTCGCCTAGGTTGGGTCTTTCTCTTCTTCAGTGGAGGAGATTGAGCCTCTTTTGAAGGTTTGGGTTTCTTTGGAGAGGGACCTTTCGCTCCTTTGGCAACCATCTTGCCTTTTCTCTTGTCATTCTTCTTTCCCCTTGAAGCGGGCCTATCAGTATCATGGATGGATTTAGTCCTGTCAGGAGTGAGCTCTCTAGGACCAAAGCGACGAAACACCTTGTAGGTTCTGATGATGCGGCTGTCGCTTGGAATGTCTCCAAACATCGACTCAGGGATGGAGCCAACGAACTGAAACTTAGATGAATTAGAGAAAATAATCTTCGTAGTGTGAAAAGTACTTATCGAAGAGAGTGGAGAATCAGCAACAATTGGAATGTAGTACTTGTCCATCTCCCACATTGTTATCAGCGTCCAGAAGCAGGCGTAGGAGATCTCTGAATGACGAGATGTAGATTCTAGGCTCTAAATCAGCTGCTGCCATAGAACCGACCCATAATCGAGGTTGATGCCGTGGTAAACCCCATAGATAATAGTCAAAAACAGACGACTCGCCCCGTCTAACCCGATACTACGTTCCGAGAACCCCTTGACCAATACGGTGAAGAACCCGTTCCATTGAGGAGACAAGCATGATTTCTTGAATTTAATTACCGTCGTTAGAATCTCAGTGTATCCCATGTTATAGAACATGGAAAATAACTGTCCCACTGGGATAGATTCAGGATTAACCCTAGATTCATCAGGTTGAAACCCTAAAAGCGAACAAAATCGCTGCTTGGAGATAGAGGCCTTGTGATCAAGAATGTCGAAGAAGAGTTTCGACTTTGGTGAGAACGGGAACTAGTGGCGAATATTTGAGAAATTAGATGATCGGAAATAATAATGCACTGTAAGCTTATGGAGTGAGATCGATGATCAAGCTTTGTTGAGGACGAATCGGCAGAATGTGAGAAGTAGCATGAACAGAAGATGAGTCCGCCATCGAAGTGAAGAAATTGGGAGAGATGATGAACAGTAGAATAATCAAAGCTTTTCTTGCTCTCTGAATATTGGGTGCAGTAAAGAGGTAAATAATGGTCGATGTTACCTTTTTATACCGTGGTGAGAAGAGAGAGAAGAATCTGTCCCAAATCTTCGAGAAAAATACAAAGAGTTTCCTTAGGTGATGGACGCGTGATAGGTTGGAGCCCCGATGATTACACAGGAGAGAGAAAACTGTGTCGTCAAACGTACCTTTGCATCATATCACCTTTTGAACTGTTGACCTTCCCCCTAAGTCATCATCATATCTTTTAACATAGCCGTTATCTTCAGATAGAATCAAAGATATTAGAAGAGCCACGTCAGTCGTTCGTTAAGAATTTCTTTGAGACCCAAAGCTATACAAGAGTAAATAGCATGTATTGAACCAAACCAGACATTCGGAAAATCAAAAGATTTTTGTGCATAGAGTGTCAAAAGATAAAGAGAGAAAACAATATCTATGAGGGAATATGTGATGTCAATGTAGACATAAAACAGTGGATCCCAGGCACGAATCTTCTTCCTTCAAAGTCAAGAGAGACTTTAAAGTGTCTGTATGGATTCCCGTTGAATTACGATAAAAATTTGTGAAGAGGTGTTGAAAGAAATCTTTTAATAAGGCTTAAAAGGGTGGCTTTCACTTCGGTTGGGAATTCCGGACCTTGACATAAGACCGAAACCAAACGAAGTACCTGTGAGACCAATATGGTTTGTTGAACAAGTAGGTTGCGATGTATTTGTTGTGACCTGTTGGAAATGTTTGTTTGTGAAATCTCAAAATATTAAAACTGGATTCTATGGGAAGAAATGTCATGGTTAGTGACAATTTCATAAGAATCACACAAAAGAAAGAGATTTCATGATACAACTACAAATATAATGGTTTACCGTCAATTCACGGTAGCTATTGAATTGTGGGTTTCACTTAGCACGTAGTGGCACGAAGTTAAGATCATGAACACAGAAATTGTATAACCATAAACCTCAGTGGTTATTTCTGAGAGTCTCAAGGGTTACGTTTATGAAGCGAATAGGATGGAGAAAAGTATTGCAGATGGTGTAAAGAAACCAAAGTACCTCTGCTGTTAAAATAAGGACCAAGCAGATAACTCTTATCTCATGTGAGAAGAGAGTAAGGTAGCTCATGATTAGAATAAATATAAAAGCCTAATTGGGAAGACAAGGTTTGTATATACCAAGTCAGCAAGGCTATTATTCAGAATCAAGTGAGGCTTTGGACAACATGCAGCAACATGCTTCTAAGGACGCTTAACTAGTATAAAGTGTGAGAATGATACCTGCCCCATCGATATTCCAAAAATGATAAACAAAAATAGAAACGAAAGAGAGAAAATATTTTTGGAGATTTGATAGTTTTGTAAAGAGAAAAACCAAACCAAAAATAAGAGAAAAAGAAAAAATAAAAATTTGAACCGAACCCGAAATGGACCGAACGCTCGGTTCATATCGGTTTTAATTTTAATTTTAATTTTAATTTTATTATTATTTTTTTTTTTGAATTTTGGAAAACAACAGTACAGATGTATACAACAATAGACAATACCTTTTTGAGATAAAGCAAAAAAAAGTGCATTGGGATCGAACCCGAAATAGACTGAGCATTCGGTTCACTTCGGTTCACACGTGAACCGAACCCGAAATAGATCGAGCGTTCGGTTCATTTCGCTTCTAACTTTTAGTTTTAAGATGGTGTTTTTGGAACTGACTCCGATTCCATCATGCCTAGACCTTGAAGGATTTTATTGAAATTAGCTTCAGGTAGGGCTTTGGTGAAGATATCGTCCAGTTGATTAGTAGTCCGAACAAATTGAATTTTGATGTTTCCATCTTCCACATGATCCTTAATAAAGTGATACATCAGTGCTATATGCTTGGTCTTAGAGTGTGGCACTGGGTAATGACAGACTAATTACACTTTCTGAATCGCAATATAGTTGGATCTTTTTCATATTGAGTCCATAATCACGGAGCTGGCTTTGGATCCAAATCACTTGAGATGTACAGGAGGTAGCTGCAATGTACTCTGCTTTGGCTGTAGACAGAGAAACACATGTCTGTATCTTTGATTGCCAGCTAACCAACTTCCCGTCTAGGAATTGGCAGCCTCCTGTGATACTTTTTTGATCTAGACCACATCCTCCTAAGTCTGCATCTGAGTAGGCTAGAACAAAGAAACCTAAGTTTGAGGGATACTAGAGACCGAGAGATGTGGTTCGCTTCAAATACCTGAATATATTCTTTACAGCTAGCATGTGTGGTTCACGAGGATTTGCTTGAAACCTGGCACAATAGCATACATAAAACATTATATCGGGCCTGCTAGTTGTGAGGTACATCAAGGATCCAATCATCTGGCGGTATAACCTTATGTCGACTATCGATTTATCCAAGGATGGTGTGAGCTTGGTGCCAAACGCCATTGAAACTTTGACTTTTGAATCTCGCATCATGCCGAATTTAGCAAGAAGAGTGTTGGTGTATGCTTCCTGATTGATAAAGATGCCTTCGGGTCCCTGTCTAATGTTTAAACCAAGGAAAAAGTTAATTGGACCCATTCAACTCATTTCAAATTTAGTCTCCATCAGCTTTCTGAATTCAGCTATTAAGCTAGGATTCGTTGAGCCAAAGATGATATCATCGACATAGATTTGAACTATCATAAGGTGGTTACCTTCCTTCTTTCGAAAGAAGGTTGGGTCAACTGAACCTTGTTTGAATTTAGACATCTTTAAGAACTTAGTTAGTGTTTCATACCAAGCCTTAGGCGCTTGTTTTAGACTGTAAACTGCCTTGTCTAGAATATAACAGTGATTTAGATGCTTTTCATTTACAAAACAAGGAGGTTGCTCCACGTAAACCGTTTCTTCTAGTTCTCCATTCAGAAAGGCGCATTTTACATCAATTTAGTAGACATCGAAGTTCTTGTGTGCAGCGTAGGCAAAAAATATTCTAACAGATTCCAGCCTTGCTACCGGAGAAAAAGTTTCTTCGTAATCAATTACTTCTTCCTGGCAGTATCCTTTCACCACGAGACGAGCTTTATTTCCAATTACATTACCTTCCTTGTCCATTTTGTTTCTGAATACCCATTTGATACCAATGAATGAGGCATCTTTAGGTGTTGGGATAAGGCGCCAAACCTTGTTGCGTTCAAACTCATTGAGTTCATCTTGCATAGCCTGAACCCAATCAGAATGATCAAGAGCCGTATTGACTGTCTTCGGCTCAACTCTGGACACGAAAGAATTATACATGCATAACTCTACTCTGGAGAATAGAGAGTCTTGCTTTGCCTTCACTTGGGATCGGGTCAGGACCTTTTCAGATACATTACCCTTTATCTGAGATACAGGATGATCTCTGGTCCATTTAATGAGGGGAGGATAGTTTGGATCATAGGATGTATCCAATTCGGCGTTGATCATTTCTTCCAATTCAGATTCACTATCATCATCATAGAACATATCAGAATTCTCCCCCCTCGACTGATGATGAATCATTTCGTTTTTCAGGTTGGTTCAGACCTTCAGGTGCAACAGAACTCTCAGGTGTAGCTGGACTTTCTGGTGCTTCTGGGCTTTCGGGTGTGGCTGGACGTTCGGGTGCTACAGGACCTTCGGGTGATGCAGGACCTTCGGGTGATGCAGGACTTTTGGGTGATGCAGGACCTTCGGGTGATGCAGGACCTTCGGGTGATGCAGGACTTTCGGGTGCCACCGGGATAGAGTTGTCCCCCTGAAAGTGTATGTTCGGTTGATTTGAAGAGAATGGATTCTCCCGCTCAACTGAAGCGCTGTGCTGAGGAGGTTTGTTTGGAACATGCTCTCCGTCACCCATTTTGTTGTCTGCCGTCTTGGCTTCCGAGAGAGTGGCTTTCTCAGGTTCATCGAATAAGTCCACAAACTGATCAAATAAATTGGAAATTGTGGCTGTGACTTGACCTGTTTGAGAGAAAATCTCTCCAATTGCTCCTTCAGTAGTCTTTAGCTTTTTGATGTAGCTGTCATCGAAAGTCACATAATAGGTTTCTTCAATCTTTCTAGAACGCTTGTTTAAAACCTGATATGCTTTTGAAGTGAGAGAATATCCCAGAAAAATTCCTTCATCTGCTTTAACATCAAACTTGTTACGATGTTCTTTGGAGTTGAAGATTAAGCATCGTGAACCGAACACATGAAAGAATTTTAAGTTCGACTTCCTGTTATTGATGATCTCATAAGGAGTGAGAGAGAAACGCTTGTTGAGATAAGACCTGTTCTGGGTAAAGCATGCTGCAGTAGTAGCATCATCCCAGAAATATAAGGGAAGAGAAGCGAAACTTAGCATAGTTCGGGCCGCCTCACACAAGGATCGGTTTCACCTTTCGACAATACCGTTCTGTTGAGGTGTGTAAGGGACTCAGAAGTTGTGACTAGTTCCTTTTTCTACCAAAAAGTCTTCAAATTCTTTGTTCTTGAACTCCAGTCCATTGTCGCTCCTAATGTTTTGAACGACTTTTCTCAGTTTCACTTCAACCTGCTTGATAAACATCTTTAGCTTAGGAGTGACCTCAGATTTGTGCTTCAGAGAGAACACCGATGTAAAACATGAGAAATCATCAACAATAGCAAGAATATACTTGCTACCGCCAATGCTTTCGATTGATGATGGACCACACAAGTCGATGTGAAGTGTCACACCCCAAAACCGAGACCGGCGGAAACGTTCTGGGGCGGAGGACGTCATGTAATGTATCTCAACAAATGTAATATAATAAATAAGAAACAACATCATCCGTTACATTATAAGTAAAGTTTTAATACATGTGTGTTCTTTCATTGTAGTAAGACACCAAAAATATACAATCAAAATAAAAGACGAGATTTGTCTACTCCGTCTTCTCAAAACCTGGCCTCCATACCTGTCTACTGATGACCTGAGAATACAAGTTATTTTGAAGCGAGTATCAGCTTTAAAGCTGGTAAATTCATAAGTATATAAGTGTCATTGCCTTATTTGTGAAAAGCTGTTATGAAGGCCTTGTGGATCGTTAATTGAAAATGTTGATGTAAGTATGAAAAACCCTAGAAAATCCCTTATTTCCTATCAGTTAGAGATGTAGTCTTCTACCAATACCCGGATGTTTTGTTTGTAAAATGATAGTTTTCCTTTAATTGTTTAGTACTAAAGTACTTAGTCTAACTCATCGTTTATGTGAAAGTATCACAAAATAAAGGAAACAAGAAAATGTACTACTGTAAGTGTTGTCACTGGGTACTAGGACTAACACATCATAGGTAACTGTTATCCCGAGGTACTAGGGTTAGCACGACCTATGTAACCTAATGAACATCCGAAGATTGTCCAATTGTCCTCTGTAGCAGCAGCAGGGGGGAGGAAGGGTTAGTCCCTGTAAAGGTACTCCTAGTATAAGTAATAACCGTAGGCATCTGTAGATGTTCATTACCCACTGTTACTAACATATGGGTTCCGGAATGGTTAGTCCTGTCCATATATCCCGAGGTACTGGGGATAGAGTCCTATTCTAGATATCCCGAGGTACTGGGGATATGCAGGATAATTTACACAGAAGGTACTAATAAATTATCCTCGCAATTCGTGATACAAATATTCAAATAAGTATACATAGGTAAAGGTATCAACGTAAAGGTACTCAGGTAATGTGTTCCTGTATCAGGTAAACATATGTAAAGGTACTCATGTATCAGGTAAGGTACTAGTAAAGACTCATGAATGAACTGACTCTTGTATGATTCCTTGTAATAGGAATAATGTTTTGTTATCTTCCAATTATCCCTATGATAATTTACTGTAATCCAAATAGTTGATCACGTAGGTTTACACACTCTTACTACTCAAGGGTGTGGGAAACTAAATGAAAGATGCAAACTATAACATCAATACGTATATAATAATATAAGTGTATATGTATAGTTTAGTTCAAGGATGTAAAAATGGTTTTGTAAGACATCTTATGTGTTTTGAACAATGATTAACAATAACCTGAGGTCATTTTAATATACATTTCAAAGGTAAATCTTTTGATAACAATGTGTTTTTAAGATTTAAAAACCATTTCATGCATCGCATTTTGTAGTATGTGCAATCTTTTAAATGACAAGCACAGTTATAAAATACATATCAATGATTTAATAACCTGATTTTTTCTACTTGTATCCCCCCTTTAAAGCATTTAAAATCATTTAAAACATTGATTAGGGGTATGAACTCACTTGGAAGTTTAAAGATAGCGAGATGGAAAACCTGGCAGAGTTTCGTCTCTGGAAATGGCTTTTTCTCGGGATTCTCGGGAATCTCGGGAGTAAAATCGACCCTCGGAACTTGAGCAAAATGACCAGGGCTTCGGGTCTGAACGGGCATGGAAAACGAGGCAAAACACAAGAAAATAGAGAGAGAATGAGCAAAATTTCCGAAAAGCCTCGCATCCCTTTTATAGGGGCTGAGATGCCTCGCGTACGCGGGGCGTACGCTCGTACGCAGGGCGTACGAGACGTCACTGCTTAGCGCATCCTCGGAAGAAACATCGGAGCGACGTGGACAGTTTGGAGCCCTTGATTTGAGTATGCGGGGCATATGAGGGTACGCAGGGCGTACTCCGGTCCTATCTGCTGACTCCCTTTCGGATATTATCAAGAGTTTTTATTTATTTTTATATTTATTTTAAATAAACTTCTAAAATTCATATCTCCTTCATAAGAACTCCGTTTTCGACGTTCTTTATATCCCTGCGAAGGTGAGACTACGATCTACAACTTTCATTTAGATTTCGTCGGCAAATTCCGAAATCATTTTTATTATTTATTTATTAAAATGACGTGATTAAGGAATTTCTTTAAAAATTCATAACTTCTTTATCTGACGTCGGTTTTTGCCAGACTTTTTACCGCTGAATTACCATTGTCGAGACCTTCGATTCTCGTTTAGGTCATTCCGGCAAAAAGTCGCTCGATCTCCGATTCGAGTTTTTAGTTGTCTGATGCTAAGCTGAAATTGGAAATATCTAAATTTCAATATACGAAGTCGGGATTGGGCATTCTTTTTACTTACGATCCCGGTTTAATGATGTAAAACATAGTAGGTAGTTAAATAGAAACTTTTTGGACATTTTATTATCAACGTTTATTTTGATTAACTCAAAAATGGTTACAATACTTGACCTATTAGGCCATTACAAAGAGTTGAAATATCGGGTTGTCACATCATCCCCCCGTTAGAGGGAATTTCATCCCGAAATTCAAAGTAGTAAAGACACTAGTGAACATGAAAGAGATGAGGGTATTTTTGTTTCATCTGATCTTCGCGTTCCCATGTGAATTCAGGTCCCCGTTTGGCGTTCCAGCGAACCTTCACGATGGGTATGCGACTTTGTTTTGTTTGTTTGACCTCTCGGTCCATGATTTCTACTGGTTCTTCCACAAAGTTGAGGCTCTCGTTGATCTCAATTTCGTCGAGTGGAATAACAAGAGTCTCATCGGACATACACTTTTTCAAATTTGAGACGTGGAAGGTTGGATGTATGTTACTAAGTTCACGCGGCAGGTTAAGCTTGTAAGCCATAGGGCCGATTCTGGCAAGAATCTCGAAAGGCTCTATGTATCTTAGATTTAGTTTCCCACGCTTTCCAAAGCGTATTAAACCCTTCCACGGTGAGACCTTTAATAAAACGCTGTCTCCTACCTGGAATTCCAAAGGTTTCCTCCTTTGGTCAGCGTAGCTTTTCTGTCGGTCTCTAGAGGCTTTCAATCGTTCACGAATCTGAATGATCTTCTCTGTTGTTTCTCGTATGATTTCTGGACCGGTGAGAGTGCTTTCAGGAACTCTTCCTTTAGCTAACTGGATATCGCCAACTTCAGCCCAACATAGAGGGGATCTGCACTTTCGACCATAGAGGGCTTCGAATGGAGCTGCCTTTACGCTCGTGTGATAACTGTTGTTGTAGGAAAACTCGACAAGAGGTAAATGGGTATCCCAAGCTTTTCCGAAGTCATTCACACATGCACTCAACATATCTTCTAAGGTTTGGATAGTTCTCTCACTTTTCCTGTCGGTCTGTGGATGGTAGGTTGTACGCATGTCCAACCTAGTTCCTAGGGATTTTTGTAATGACTGCCAGAACCTCGAAGTGAATCTACTATCTCGGTTTGAGATGATAGATAAAGGAACACCGTGTAGCCTTACAATCTCCCTAATGTAAGTTTGGGTAAGTTTATCCATCTTGTCTGTTTCTTTGATCGGTAGGAAGTGTGCAGACTTGGTCAGTCTATCGACGATGACCCATATGGAATCAAGTCCACCCGTCGTCTTGGGCAACTTGGTTATGAAATCCATAGTGATCTGTTCCCACTTCCATTCTGGTATCTCCGGTTGTTGTAGAAGACCGGAGGGTTTCTGGTATTCGACCTTGACCTTTGTGCAAGTAAGCCATTTACTCACGAAGGTAGCTATATCTGCTTTCATGTTAGGCCACCAGTATAACTTTTTAAGATCCAGATACATCTTATCTGAACTCGGGTGGACGGAATAACGATTGTTGTGAGCTTCTGTCATGACCAAGTCTCTGAAGCCACCGTGTTTCGGTGTCCAGATCCGATCCATTAGGTACAAGGCTCCGCCACCCTTGGCTTTTAAGTTCTTATCCATCCCTCTAAGGGATTCACCAGCCACGTTTTCAGGTTTCAAAGCGTCGAGCTGAGCCCCCTTAATTTGCATGGACAAGTGTGAATGGATAGTTAGAGTCAAGGATTTGACTCTACGACCAGTATATTCTTTCCGACTCAGGGCGTCGGCAACTACATTGGCTTTACCCGGATGATAACGAATTTCACATTCGTAATCGCTGAGTAACTCGACCCACCATCGTTGTGTCATGTTGAGCTCTTTCTGGTCGAAAATGTGTTGTAGACTCTTATGGTCCGTAAAGATCGTGCTTTTGTACCATACAGGTAATGTCGCCAGATCTTCAGAGCAAACACAACTGCTCCTAGTTCAAGATCGTGGGTTGTGTAGTTGACCTCATGTGTCTTCAGCTGTCTCGAGGCATAGGCGATGACTTTACCTCGCTGCATCAGAACACATCCGAGCCCTTGATTGGATGCATCACAATAGACAATGAAGTCTTCTATCCCCTCGGGGAGGGATAGTATCGGGGCGGTGCACAAGGCTCGTTTGAGCGTTTGGAACGCTCTTTCCTGTTTCTCTTCCCAGTCAAAGGCCACGCCTTTCTGGGTTAGGGTTGTAAGAGGTTTTGCTATGCTGGAGAAGTTCTGAATGAACCTGCGATAGTAGCCAGCGAGACCTAGAAATTGACGAATTTCGGTAGGTGTCTTTGGTGCTGACCAGTTCTCAATGGCTTTGATCTTGGAGGGGTCGACGTGTATACCTTCTTCACTAACCACATGGCCTAAAAATTCGACTCGCCGAATCCAGAATTCGCACTTTGAGAACTTCGCGTAGAGCTTCTCCGATTGCAATGTCTCTAAGATTTTACGGAGATGTTGACTATGTTCCTCCTTACTTTGAGAGTAGATAAGTATGTCATCAATGAAGATGATGACGAACTGATCCAAGTAAGGACGACACACCCTATTCATCAGATCCATGAATACTGCGGGCGCGTTAGTTAATCCGAATGGCATCACTACAAACTCGTAGTGCCCATAACGAGTTCGGAAGGCTGTCTTGGGAACATCCTCCTCTAACACTCGTAGTTGGTGATATCCGGATCGCAGATCTATCTTCGAGAAGTAGTTGGCTCCTTGAAGTTGATCAAATAAATCGTCAATGCGGGTCAAGGGATAATGATTTTTAATGGTAAGTTTGTTGAGTTCTCTATAGTCGATGCACATGCGAAATGATCCATCTTTCTTCTTGACGAACAAGACTGGTGCTCCCCATGGTGAGAAGCTTGGTCGAATGAATCCCTTCTTGAGAAGTTCGTTAAGTTGACTGGAAAGTTCCTGCATCTCTGCCGGTGCCAAACGATAAGGAGATTTGGCTACTGGGGTAGCTCCTGGCATTAAGTCGATTCTGAACTCGACTTGGCGTTGCAGTGGTAAACCGGGAAGTTCTTCTAGGAATATGTCGGGAAAGTCGCATACTTCTGGGATTTTCTTGATGTCCTTCAGTTCTTGACTGGTATTGACGATGTGTGCTAGGAATGCATGATGTTCCTTTCGCAAGCACTTATGGGCTTGAATGCACAAAATGATACGAAGGCTCGTACTAGGTTTGTCGCCGTAGATAATTAAGGTTTTGTTGTTAGGAAGGTTAAGACGAACTGCTTATACAAAGCACAAGATGTCGGCGCGAAGAAGACTGAACCAATCCATACCGATGATAACATCGAAGCATTTAATTGGGACTGGCATGAGATCTATCTTGAAAGTATGGCCATCTAAAGCTAAGGTACAACCTACGTATATGCAGTTTGTACTCTCTGTTTTCCAGTTAGCCATTTCTACCGTGAATGGACTATCTAATGCACATGGTTTTTGTTTAAGCAGGTGTGCAAATTTGTGACTCACAAAGCTTTTCTCGCCTCCACTATTGAAAAGTAGGCAAGCATATGAGTTATCGAGGAGGAACGTACCAGTAACTATCGTAGGATCAGCTACTGCTTCCTCGTGACCTAGGGCCATAACTCTTCCTACTCCGCTAGCCATCCCCGCTTTAGGGCAGTTCCTCTTGTAATGGCCCACTTCGCCATAACCGTAGCAGGCTTGGCCCATACCGACATTAGGGACCTGGGCGGCTTGAGTTGTTGGAGTCTTGCAGTAACGGGCGCTGTGCCCCTTCCTGTCGCAGTTAGAGCAGGACATCTCCTTGCAAGGTCCGTGGTGGTGGAAGTTGCACTTGGTGCACTTCGGAAGGGTTCCAGCATAATTTTTTGCTGGTAAGGGGTTCACAGGGGCAACAGGAGTCACTGTGGCAGCATTGATCGCCACAAGTTGTTTTATTGGGGGATCCTTGCGAAGCCCCTCTTTTCCTCTTATTCCTCCCCTTCTGGTTGTAGTCGGGGTTGGACTGTTGTGGCACGGGTGTAGGGATTATTGGGTTCTGAGGCTTTCGGTGATCGATGAGAGATTGTGCCAGTTCCTTGGCACTATCAAAAGTGATAGGCCTGGAAGCTAGTACACTTGACTGGATCTGGGGCGATAGTCCCCAGATATACCTTTCGATCTTCTTGCTCTCGAGAGCAACCATATCGGGGCATAAGTTCGCCAGATCACAGAACCTATTAGTGTAGGTCGTGATCTCAGATCCTACCATTTGCCGACCCCAAAACTCCTGCTCGAGTTTCTGTACTTCGCCTCAAGGGCAGTACTCCTTCATCAGCATGTCTTTCAACATTTCCCAGTTTGATGGAATACGCCACCACCAGAGTCAGATACTTAACATGGCTGTTCCACCATGTTAATGCTCTGTCAGAGAAGGTACAAGCTGCGAATTTGACCTTGTCGCCTTCTTGGCATCCGCAGATCTCGAAGACAGATTCCATCTTCTCGATCCATTGTCTTAACACCATAACACCCCCAGTTCCGTTGAAGCTCCGGGGTTTGGCGTTCGTGAAATCCTTGTAAGTGCATTCCCGAGGGTGTCTATGGCTTTCGCCGTGGTTCGAGGGGGGTGCACCTATTCCCGATCCACTAGGGACAGGAGCGTTGATTGCTGACACAGCAACTGCAACTGCTGCTGTGAAAGCTGCCTGGAACATGCTGGCATCGAAAGGATTAGGTGGTTGAACAGGTACAGGCGGTGGTGGAGGTGGTGGTATCGGTGTTTCGTTGATTGGATTACGCCTTGTGCTTTTGCGTGGCGGCATCTTTAACTGCACGTTTAAAAGATGATGACATGGATAAGAATAAACGATTTATGAATGTGTCTCATGGACTAACTCCCCATACTCCAACCACAGAATGAATAGAATGAGTAACTGACAATGATAGCATTGATTATAATTTCCATAAGATTAGATATCTGTCAATAGTACTGGAATTACAGGTGTAACAAGTTTGGGAAAAATGGCCTAAAAGTAGGCCTTACATCAACTAAGATGGAAAATTTTGACAGAATTACAACTAGATCAAGACCTAACAGGCCTAAGATTTATTCAGTAAGACCAAATACCCCTATGGTATTTCTTTATGGTTGTGTTGGTAAGTTTTTAGACTTGTCGCCTTATCACAACCATTCTTGGGCATATGCTAATCACTCCTTGGACCAGCATAGTTGATCAGGCTATGCCTTTCCCAAGACTGACCATATATCCCCAGGCCTACTTGTGATATTCAACAATCGTAATACTTTTGTTCTTGTCATTGTGACACTGGTTTTAGTATGTATGCAGGCATGTATACTTTGTTAAATATTTATTTAAAAGTATATCTCTTAGACAGAGTGTTTTAATCCCATGTATTTGTAGTTAGTATATCTTTTATGGGTTGATATACTATATTCACTATAAACAATGCTCTGATACCAATCTGTCACACCCCAAAACCGAGAACGGCGGAAACGTTCTGGGGCGGAGGACATCATGTAATGTATCACAACAAATGTAATATAATAAACAAGAAACAACATCATCCATTACATTATAAGTAAAGTTTTAATACATGTGTGTTCTTTCATTGTAGTAACACACCAAAAATATAAAATCAAAATAAAAGACGAGATTTGTCTGCTCCGTCTTCTCAAAACCTGGCCTCCATACCCGTCTACTGATGACCTGAGAATACAAGTTATTTTGAAAGTGAGCATCAGCTTTAAAGCTGGTGAATTCATAAGTATATAAGTGTCATTGCCTTGTTTGTGAAAAGCTGTTATGAAGGCCTTGTGGATCGTTAATTGAAAATGTTGATGTAAGTATGAAAAACCCTAGAAAATCCCTTATTTCCTATCAGTTAGAGATGTAGTCTTCTACCAAGACCCGAATGTTTTGTTTGTAAAATGATATTTTTCCTTTAATTGTTTAGTACTAAAGTACTTAGTCTAACTCATCGTTTATGTGAAAGTATCACAAAATAAAGTAAACAGGAAAATGTACTGCTGTAAGTGTTGTCACTGGGTACTAAGACTAACACAGCATAGGTAACTGTTATCCCGAGGTACTAGGGTTAACACGACCTATATAACCTAATGAACATCCGAAGATTGTCCAATTGTCCTCTGTAGCAGCAGCAGGGGGAGGAAGGGTTAGTCCGTGTAAAGGTACTCCTAGTATAAGTAATAACCGTAGGCATCCGTAGATGTTCATTACCCACTGTTGCTAACAGATGGGTTCCAGAATGGTTAGTCCCGTCCATATATCCCGAGGTACTGGGGATAGAGTCCTATTCTAGATATCCCAAGGTACTGGGGATATGCAGGATAATTTACAAGAAGGTACTAATAAATTATCCTCGCAATTCGTGATACAAATATTCAAATAAGTATACATAGGTAAAGGTATCAACGTAAAGGTACTCAGGTAATGTGTTCATGTATCAGGTAAACATATGTAAAGGTACTCATGTATCAGGTAAGGTACTAGTAAAGACTCATGAATGAACTGACTCTTGTATGATTCCTTGTAATAGGAATAATGTTTTGTTATCTTCCA
This sequence comes from Lactuca saligna, assembly GCF_052625555.1. Classification (NCBI taxonomy): domain Eukaryota; kingdom Viridiplantae; phylum Streptophyta; class Magnoliopsida; order Asterales; family Asteraceae; genus Lactuca; species Lactuca saligna. The sequence goes on along the minus strand of NC_136417.1, from coordinate 185,882,048 downwards.
ATTATCCCTATGATAATTTACTGTAATCCAAATAGTTGATCACGTAGGTTTACACACTCTTACTACTCAAGGGTGTGGGAAACTAAATGAAAGATGCAAACTATAACATCAATACATATATAATAATATAAGTGTATATGCATAGTTTAGTTCAAGAATGTAAAAATGGTTTTGTAAGACATCTTATGTGTTTTGAACAATGATTAACAATAACCCGAGGTCATTTTAATATACATTTCATAGGTAAAACTTTTGATAACAATGTATTTTTAAGATTTAAAACCATTTCATGCATCGCATTTTGTAGTATGTGCAATCTGTTAAATGACAAGCACAGTTATAAAATACATATCAATGATTTAATAACCTGTTTGTTTCTACATGTATCCCCCCCCCCCCACTTTAAAGCATTTAAAATCATTTAAAACGTTGATTAGGGGTATGAACTCACTTGGAAGTTTGAAGATAGCGAGATGGAAAACCGGGCAGAGTTTCATCTAGGGAAACGGATTTTTCTCTAGAGTCTCGGGAATCTCGGGAGTAAAATCGACCCTCGGAACTTGAGCAAAATGACCAGGGCTTCGTGTCTGAACGAGCACAGAAAACGAGGCAAAACGCAAGAAAATAGAGAGAGAATGAGCAAAATTTCCCGAAATCCTCGCATCCCTTTTATAGGGGCTGAGATGCCTCGCGTACGCGGGGCGTACGCTCGTACGCAGGACGTACGAGACGTCACTGCTTAGCGCATCCTCGGAAGAAACATCGGAGCGACGTGGACAGTTTGGAGCCCTTGATTTGAGTATGCGGGGCATATGAGGGTACGTAGGGCGTACTCCGGTCCTATCTGCTGACTCCCTTTCAGATATTATCAAGAGTTTTTATTTATTTTTATATTTATTTTAAATAAACTTCTAAAATTCATATCTCCTTCATACGAACTCCGTTTTCGACGTTCTTTATATCTCTGGGAAGGTGAGACTACGATCTACAACTTTCGTTTAGATTTCATCGGCAAATTCCGAAATCATTTTATTATTTATTTATTAAAATGACGTGATTAAGGAATTTCTTTAAAAATTCATAACCTCTTTATCTGACGTCGGTTTTTGCCAGACTTTTTACCGCTGAATTACCATTGTCGAGACCTTCGATTCGCATTTAGGTCATTCCGGCAAAAAGTCGCTCAATCTCCGATTCGAGTTTTTAGTTGTCTGATGCTAAGCTGAAATTGGAAAAATCTAAATTTCAATATACGAAGTCGGGATTGGGCATTCGTTTTACGTACGATCCCGGTTTAATGATGTAAAACATAGTAAGTAGTTAAATAGAAACTTTTTGGACATTTTATTATCAACGTTTATTTTGATTAACTCAAAAATGGTTACAATACTTGACCTATTAGGCCATTACAAAGAGTTGAAATATCGGGTTGTCACATGAAGCAACTCAAGTGGTTCAACAACTTTTGTGTTTATAATTGGTGGGTGACTTTGAAGACTTTGTTTCCCCATTTCACATGCAGCGCACAAGTGTTCTCGATCAAACATGAGTAATGGAAGACCCCGAACATGACCTCGAGTGTCGGTAGGGATCCGGTAAGGGCTGTAATAGATGGAATCAAATTCATCATCATCACCCCCTAGGGTAGCACCGGAGTTGGAAGATGGAGAAGGGGAGGATTGAGGGTTGATGACCGGGGTTTCAACCACAGAAGCAGCCCCCGTATCAGATACGTTGACCGTTACTGGTGGTTGGGTTGTGGTTATGGTGATAGATTCTGTGATAATAGGTTGGGAGATAGAAGAGAAAGGTTGAGAAATGGTGAAAGGAATAGTGGTTTCGGTTGTGGTTTGGGAAATTGATGTTGGAACAGAACATGAGATGTTCTGTTTGTGTGATTCGGTTGGGGTTGAAAATTTTGGGGAAGTAGGAGGAGAAGGAGATTTGGTAATTTGGGGAGATTTAGGTGGGGTAGGTGAGTTTTGTGGAGACGAAACAGGTGCAGTTTCGGGTTGAGGATTAACATCTGGTGGGGTAGGTGAGTTTTGTGGAGACGAAACGGGTGCAGTTTCGGGTTGAGGATTAACATCTGGTGGGGTAGGTGAGTTTTGTGGAGACGAAACGGGTGCAGTTTCGGGTTGTGGATCAACATCTTGTGTTTCGGATGGTGCATTCTGTTTTGATTCAGAAGGAGATCCTTTGGCTCTTTTAGCCATCTTCTTGACCTTTTTCGATCTCGGCTGAGAAGGTGCCTCTGCCTCGGATTTGCGTTTGGTGGACCTTCTCTTTTTCTCCTTTTGGGGTGCGGGTTCCTTCATCTCAGCCTTCTTCTTTTTGCTCGCTCTTTTGCCCCGGTTAGCAGGCTGATCCAGAGCCTCAAGAGCTGCACGTTGTTCCTCAGAAAGAACCCTAGGAGGCAGGGGGGGTCTGGAGCTGTAGTCCGCCATAATCTTGCTGTGGGGCGTGACACATCTGTACATGGACTCAGGGATTAGTCCATAGTGGAGGAACTTACTTGGATCTGAGAGAATGATTTTCTTGGTGTGGTATGTGGCAATTGAAGCCATAAGAACATCCTTCATGACAGGGATGTCAAGAGAATCAATGGCTCTCCTGGTGATGAGGGTCCAAAACCTGGCGCATGAAATTTCTGAGTGCCTTGCGGTAGAGTTGAGACTTTGAACCACTTGAGACCAGAGAATCGACCCATAGTCCAGATTGATCCCGTTGTAAAGCCCATACAGCATTGTGAGAAATCCTTTGCTAGTGGTGTCGGAACCACCACATCGCTCCGCTAAACCCTTAATTAAAAGGGTAAGCAATCCATTCCACTGAGATGGAAGACATGATTTCTTGACTTTGCCAACAGATGTTAGAACATCTGTATACCCCATCTCGTACATCATCTTAAAAATCTGGGCGGTTGTGATGAAGTCTGGTGAAATAACAGAAGCATCTACGGCAAGCCCTAGAAGAGAGCAAAACCGTGCTTTGGAAACGGAAGTCTTCTTGTCGTGAATAGAGAAATAGATACAGTCTTTGTGTTTGTCATAGCTTGCGGTGGAGTAGACTTGAGATAGCAGGGACATTGGAACTGCCTCCACCTGCGTTAATGCCAATACCAATGGGGAATATGTGAGGCATTCCACCACGTAGAGCATATATGAGTCATAGACGTATGGAGACAACTCTATGATCATGTTCTGATTTGGTTTGATTGCAAGAAAAGAAGAAGAAGCAGACTGATCGTGAGTGGAAGAAGAAGTCGCCATTGTTGAGTTTTTGGAAGAAGATGAACAGGGGCAACTTTTTCAGAGAGATAATGCTTTGAGAGGTAACTGCCAAAGAACACGATCACGTCTTATTTATACCGTTCCCAGGAGAGAGAAAATCGTGATGATTAGGAACCCAAAACGTCGCCTGAAGAAGCGCGATTAGAAGTTATGGTGTATTCAATGAAGACGTCAGCACACGTGGGGCTGAAACGAATCCTTTGCACGCGCCCAAATCTTTTTCGTACCGTTTGAAATCCCTTGTGCCCTTGTTTGGTAACAGTTGAGACTTAGAACCATGTGCCAAACAGTAATTAGAATGTGGGAAAATAATTCCGTGCATAAGAGTGTGAAAGACAAGGAAATAAGTCTAATGTGTTTGGTAGTGCGTGTTGTCTAAATAAAAGACAGAAGGCAGAAGATTCCGGGCAAGAATCGCTTCCTTCAGAGTCAAGAGAGACCTGAAGTGTTTGTGTGGTATCCCGAGAAATACGATCAGTTGTTTTTAGAGAAACAATGAAAGGCGTCTTCTGATGATGGCTAAGAGGTGGCTGAACTCAATCCAAACATTAAGTCTTGACATAAAACTTAAGTGTTGGTAGAGTTACCTATGAGACCGATGTGATCTGTTGAACAGGTAGGTGGGAAGTATTCTGTGATGGGAATGATATAGACAGAAATCTCAAAATAAATTAAACTGGATCTCTTTGGGAAGAAATGTCTTAGGACTAGACAGTTTCATAAAAGATCACTCATAAAGAAGATTTCCAAGTAAAAGCTTGAGTTAATAACTCACCGTCAATTCTAGTTAGGTGTTGGATTTTGGGTTTCACTCAGAACGTGGTAATCGAATCTAAGATCATGAACTAAGATGTTGTGCAACCATAAGCCTCAGTGGTAAAGACCGAGAGCATCAAGGGTTACTTTGGGGAGCGAATGTAAGTGAAGAAGTTGAAGAGATGGATAAGAGACCGAAAGTACCTTCTGCTACATAAATGGGACAAAGCAGAGCAACTCATGTTTCAGATGAGTAAAAGAAGGTAGCTCTAGACCGAATATGAGAGAATAGCCTGATTGGGAAGAAACGATAGGTATTGATCGAATCATTAAGGCATGCTCAAGGTCATAGAGGCTTGAGACAACATACAGCAGCATGCTTCTAGGGACGTCTAACTAGTCTTATAAGAGAAAAACATACCTGGATGAACGTTCCATAAGGAGATACTTGAATTCACTTGAGCAAGTACATATACTAGAAATATGAAATATTTTTGAAATTTTTGAAATTTACATAGAGATAAATAAATACTGAAAGACAAAATATTTTTGTTAATTTTTAATTTTCTGAAAAAGAAATAAAAACAGAAAGATAAAATATTTTTGTTAAATTTGAATTTTCTGAAAAAGAAATAAAAAAAAAAAAAAAACAGAAAGACAAAATTTAGACAAGGAAAAGTAGTAGAGATTAGGAAGAACCGAGCGGTTTGATTGAATGAGCGCCTATATTGTAGAGGCAGAGAGAGACCGAGCGATCTGGTTGATTTGGTTCCGTTATGTTACTAGAGCAGAGAGCAACAGAGCATTCTGCTAGGTTCGGTTCTTTGATTTTGCCAGAGTAGAGAGTAACCGAGCGGTCTGGTGGATTCGGTTCCTTGATTGTACCAGAGCAGAGAGCAACAGAGCGTTCTGCTAGGTTCGGTTCCTTGATTTTGCCAGAGCAGAGAGTAACCGAGCGGTCTGGTTGATTCGGTTCCTTGATTGTACCAGAGCAGAGAGTAACAGAGCGGTCTGTTAGGTTCGGTTCTTGAATTTTACCAGAACAGAGAGCAACTGAGCGGTCTGTTAGGTTCGGTTCTTGAATTTTACCAGAATAGAGAGCAACCGAGCGGTATGTTAGGTTCGGTTCTTGAATTTTTTTTTTTTTTTTTTTTTTTTAAATAGAGACATGAGGATTTGGGACCGATTCTGCAACCATCATGCCTAAGCCTTGCAATATCTGATTGAATGATGCTTCAGGAAGAGCTTTTGTAAAGATGTCAGCCAGCTGATCAGTGGTTCTTACGAAGTGAACTTCGACATTTCCATCTTCCACATGATCTTTGATGAAGTGATACCGTAGTGCTATGTGTTTGGTTTTGGAGTGTTGCACTGGGTTATGACAAATCCTAATTGCACTTTCGGAGTCACAATATAGTGGGATCTTCTTCATATTGAGTCCATAGTCTCGAAGTTGACTTTGGATCCAAATCACTTGTGATGTGCATGATGCGGCTGCAATGTATTCTGCTTCGGCTGTAGATAGCGACACGCATGTCTGTTTCTTGGATTGCCAGCTAACTAACTTCCAGTCAAGAAATTGACATCCACCGGTCGTGCTTTTTCGGTCGAGTCCACATCCTCCAAGGTCAGCATCAGAATAGGCTTGAACGAAGAAGCCTGAGTTGGATGGATACCAAAGACCTAAGGAGGTGGTTCGCTTGAGATATCGGAGGATGTTCTTCACTGCAAGCATGTGAGGTTCACGGGGGTTTGCCTGAAATCGAGCACTATAACACACAGAAAACATGATATCAGGTCTGCTAGCAGTAAGATACATTAACGATCCAATCATTTGACGATAGAGCGTGATATCAACAGCTGGTTTGTCTAGAGATGGGGTAAGCTTAGTGCCGAATGCCATTGGGACTTTGACTTTTGAGTCTCCCATCATACCGAACTTTGCTAGGAGAGTCTTCGTGTAAGCTTCCTGATTAATAAAGATGCCTTCGGGTCCCTGTCTTATGTTTAAACCAAGGAAAAAGTTAATAGGACCCATTGAGCTCATTTCAAACTTAGTCTCCATCAGCTTTCTAAATTCAGCCGTTAAGCTTGGATTTGTGGAGCCAAAGATGATATCATCGACATAAATTTGAACTATCATAAGGTGGTTACCTTCCTTTTTGCGAAAGAAGGTTGGGTCAACCGAACCTTGTTTAAATTTAGACATCTTTAAAAATTTTGTAAGCGTTTCATACCAGGCTCTCGGAGCTTGTTTAAGGCCGTACACAGCTTTATCCAGAATATAGCAATGATTTGGATGCTTTTCGTTCACGAATCCAGGAGGTTGCTCTACGTACACCGTGTCTTCAAGTTCTCTATTGAGAAATGCACACTTGACGTCCATTTGGTAAACTTCAAAGTTCTTGTGAGCAGCATAAGCTAGGAATATTCTAACAGATTCTAGCCGAGCTACTGGAGCGAAAGTCTCTTCGTAGTCTATCCCTTCCTCTTGACAATATCCCTTGACCACCAAACGAGCCTTGTTCCGTATAACATTACCTTCCTTGTCCATTTTGTTCCTAAAGACCCATTTGAGACCAACAACCGAAGCATCTGGAGGAGTTGGAATTAGGCGCCAGACTTTGTTTCTTTCAAATTCATTCAACTCGTCTTGCATTGCTTGAACCCAATCAGAGTGGTCGAGAGCAGTGTTAACTGTCTTTGGTTCAACTTTTGATACGAATGAATTGAACATGCAAAACTCTACCTTTGAAAATAAGGAAGTCTGTTTTGCCTTCAGTTGTGATCGGGTCAGAACCTTTTCAGATACATCCCCAACTACCTGAGAGACAGGATGATCTCTGGTCCATTTGATAAGAGGAGGGTAATTTGGATCAACGGTTGGGTCTAAGTCGGCATTGATTATTTCTTCTAGTTCAGATTGGCTATCATAACCGAGTGTCACATCGTCATGTTCTACCTCAGTTGGTGTACTTTGGAAGATATGAGGTTCGTGTGATTCTAGTAGACCTGAGCTTGCTGGTGTTGAGACCTCTTCGGTTGAAGTTGTGGAATTTGGCTCCCCCTGGACTTGAGTGCATGGCTCCCCTTCGACTTGTGTGCATGGCTCCCCCTCGACTCGAGCACTTGGCTCCCCCTCGATTTGAGCTTCTTCTCCATACATTCTCCTTGCAGCATCTTCAATAATCTGCTCCATATGATCAACTTTGTTATCTGCTGCACCAGCTTCAGAGAGTGAAGCATTCTCTGGTTCGTCAAAGAGCTCCAGAAATGTCTCAAATAGATTAGCGACCGAGACTGTAGTCATGCCATTTGGAGAAAAGATTTCCCCTGTGATATTTTCTTTAGCCTGTAGCTTCTTGACATAGTTGTCGTCAAAGGTCACATAATACGTCTCTTCAATTTTTCTTGAACGCTTGTTTAGGACCCTGTATGCCTTGGATGTGAGAGAGTAACCCAGGAAAATTCCTTCGTCGGCTTTGACATCAAACTTTTTGCGGTGTTCTTTAGAGTTGAAGATGAAACACCTTGAGCCGAACACATGAAAAAATTTCACATTTGGCTTCCTGTTGTTCAATATCTCATATGGGGTGAGTGCGAACCTTTTGTTGAGATATGACCTGTTCTGCGTAAAACAAGCAGCACAAATAGCATCAGCCCAAAAATAAAGAGGTAAAGAAGCGAAACTTAGCATAGTTCGGGCAGCTTCACACAAGGATCGGTTTCGTCTTTCGACTATTCCGTTCTGTTGTGGTGTGTAGGGAGCTGAGAAATTATGACTAATTCCCTTCTCTGCAAGAAACTCTTCAAACTCCCTGTTCTTGAATTCGAGACCATTGTCGCTTCGGATGTTGCGAACAACCTTTTTGAGTTGTACTTCAATTTGCGTAATAAACGTTTTCAGCTTTTGAGTCGCTTCAGATTTGAGCTTTAGAAAGAACACCCATGTAAATCGAGAAAAGTCATCAACAATAACAAGAATGTACTTGCTACCACCGATGCTTTCGATAGATGAAGGACCACACAAATCAATATGAATTAATTCGAGTGGTTCAACAACTTTTGTGTTGATAATAGATGGATGACTTTGACGACTCTGCTTTCCCATTTCGCATGCAGCACATAGATGATCCCTGTCGAACTTGAGTAATGGAAGGCCCCTTACATGACCTCCTGTAACAAGACGATTGATATCTTTGAAGTTAAGATGAGATAATCTTCGGTGCCATAACCAGCTTTCATCGGATTGCGCTTTTGACAATAAGCATACAGCTGGGTTTCCTTTGATGGGTTTCATGTTTAAGGGAAACATTTCACCCTTTCGCTCTGACTTGAGAATTAGTTTATTTGACTTTTTCTCTATAATCTCTGAACCTTCATCATCGAATGAGACTTTGAGACCTGTGCCTCCAACCAGTTGAGATACACTAATGAGGTTGTGTTGGAGTCCTTCCACATAAGCCACCTTCCTTATAGAGAAGTCCCCATTGGTTATCATCCCGTATCCCTTTATGGTGCCGAAAGAATTGTTTCCGAACTTGACATTGCCACCATTTGCAAGCGATCTGTACTCCCTAAGCTCTTCTTTCCTCCCTGTCATGTGACGTGAGCAGCCACTATCAATGTACCATTCTTCATCAAACTGCTCGTCACTTATAACCTGCAAAATTTAGAGAGATTTAGGAACCCAAAGTTTCTTGGGTCCACGTGAGCTTTGCATGGAAACAGGAGCAATGAGAGAGATATCAACAAGATAAGTTCTTTTTACGAGAGTTGTTTTATCTTTCCTTTTAATGGTGTACACTTTTATTTTGTTAAGATTAGTTGAGTTAGATTCGGTCTTTGATGTGGATTTATCGACTTTCTGCTTCCACTTTTGCTCAGTTGATGAATGAGATTTAGAACGAGATTGATATGAAACTGAGGATGAAGAAGAATTGGAAGAATGAAAAGAATCAAACTTAGAAGGAGACTTTAGGTGACCCTTTTGTTTTTGATCATTGGAGGGACCGACCTTAGAGTTTTGAACTCTTTTGTCTTCAGAACCGAACCTTTGTGTTTGGTTCGAGCCACTTTTGGAACAGAACCTTTGGTTCTGGTTGAGATCCTTTTCAGAACCGAACTTTTGCTTTCGGTTGTTGTCCTTTTGTGAACCGAACCTCGGCTTTCGGTTTTTGTCCTTTTGTGAACCGAACCTCGGCTTTCTGTTTTTGGGACTTTCAAGCTTTTCTTCAGGAATGTCTTCATACTTTAGATTCTTGTCTTGATGAGTGAAGTATACATTCTGGGAACGCCAAAATTGTTTCCTTTCCGAAAGGTTCTTCCGGTATCTGATGTTCCTTTCTATCTTCCTGTTCCGCATCTGAGATGGTTGATGATGAACATTTGCTTTTGTTTTTACTGACCCCTTGATTGGTTCCATTTGAACTGCGGTGGAATTACTTTGAGCTGAAGAAGCCGAAGGAATGGTTTCTGTTGGTGAGTGAACATCCTTCTGAGGAGTATCTTTTGTACCACTAGTGCTCGGCTCACTGAAGTTGTTTGGGTTATTCAAAGGTTCGGGTATATATCTTCCTTTGCTCTTCCATGAAGTTCGTTCAGATAAACCAATGGTTTCGTCTGCATTATCAATAGGAGCTTCCCAGAAGTATTCATCACAGCCATCAGCATTGTCTTTGTCTACAATGGCTGCAAGTTCGGCTGTTTGATGTTCAGTTACTCCTGTTACCTTGTATACTTGATTTGGAGTAGTCCTGACCTTTTGATACACAACAGCTTTCTCAACTAATTTTGGGGATTTTTGATGGGACAACCGAGCGAACTCTACCGAATTTTCAGAAATAAGATTCTTGTGATTTTCTGGCTCGGTTTTAATAAATTCTGAGCAGTCAACCGTGTCCTCTACAGAAATTTCACTCATATTGTCATCCTCATCAAGCTCAGATGCATTTTCAACATCAATTTTGTTTTCTGAGCTTACTTTGGTGTTTAAAGAGTCAAATTTTTGCATGGTTTCGGTCCTCAGTTTAAGTCTGTCATTTTCATCCAAAAGATTTTTAAGCATGAGCTTGTGGTCTTTAGATTTAATGAAGGACTCAATTTTGTCCAGTCCATACATGTAGGTGGGATTTATGTTATCAGATGATATCACACTTTCACAGTTATAAGCTTCGGCATCGATTTCATCTTCCTTAAATTCCAGGAAGGGCAAAATCATGCGGTGAATTCTTTGGCCTATTTCACAATCCAAGTGGAGCTGAGTAATATTAGAATACAGACGTTTAGCAATTAAACAAAAAACATTTCGTTGTTTTAACAATTTCAAATTGTCTCTTTGCAAATAAATGTTTTCATCTTTAACTCTGACTAATTCCGATTCCTTTAACTCTATCCACATTCTCCGCTCCTCACTCTTCGACGCAGCCCTGCTCAATTGATCAGTTAGGTTAGAATTTGTGACCCGAGTTTGAGTTAAGCTACTATCTAGATGAGATATTCTTGAATTGACACTTTTTAGTTCTTTCTCATAAGAGGATGATGGTACTTTGCATGAAATAAAAACAGATTGTACCTTCTTTATCAGTTCATCCAGCTCATTGAACTGCTGGCTGAGTGGTTTGGCTGTGAAGCACATGTCCTCCTTTGCATTCTGTCCATCATGACCTCCATCGGTGTTGTATCCCCTTAATTGAGATACACCAGAAATCATAAGGCATTTACCACCACTGCCTTCTTCCTTAGACACAAACGCCTTTCCATGAGTAGGCTGTCTCACTTCCTCGCCTTCTGAGTCGGTAGACCAAACTTCCGTGCTACCGAACTCACCACCTGGAACAGAACCCTGCACAATAAAAGCATTACCAGTCGGGTTAGCAGTGGACTTCTTCTTTCTCAACTCATCTAGCCTTTTCTGCAACACAGCTTCCTCATTGTGTCCATCATCTTTCTCAGCCATTTTCTTGAGGACACAGTCCTTAGCATAATGATTTTTCCCACCACAGTAGAAACAGCTCACTCCAGAGTCGCCGTCAACCTTCGGTTCCTTCTTGTGCTCCTCAACTTTCGGTTCATTAACCACCTTTTCAGAGCTGTAACTTCCCTGCCAGTTTCGGTTTTTGTTGCTGGGAAATTTCTTCTTTATGAACCTTTTGGGATTGGATACCATCAAGGCATAATCTTCTGATGTGAGATCATATTCTTCCAGGCTGAGATCTTCATCCTCCATAACGGCTTTACTTTTTGACAAGAGAGCCAACGAACCGAGACCAGAAACGACATTTTTCTCTTGCACAACGTTTTTCTCTTGAGACTTGAGAATTCCCACCAGTTTCGCCAAAGAGTATGATTTAAATTGCTCATGGGCTTTAACTGTGGAAACTACTGCCCTCCACTCAGACTTTAGACCATTCAGGAATGTAACCTTCTGTTCGATGAGCTTCCTTTCGATATCATGTTTGATCATCTTGCTGAGAAGATGATTGAAGCGATCGAACGTCTGGGTCACAGATTCTTCAGCCCCTTGTCTGAATTCACCGAACTCAGATAGAAGCAGAGTTTGTATAGAATGTTCGAGATCTTCGTCTGTAGAGTACAGTTCACGAAGTCTGTCCCAAACATCCTTCGCCGTCGTGCATGAGCTAACCAATCTGAATGTATCAGACTGAAGGGCAAACCGGATCAATCTTAGTGCTTTGATATTGCATTGGAACTTGTCTTTTTCATCTTGTGCAATGTCTTTCACGTCCTTAAGCAGATCATTGTATTCTTTTTGAGTTTTAATGACTCTGGACGTTGCAGAATGAGAAAACGGTCCGTTGGTGATGGCTTCCCAAATCAAATACCCATTTTCCTCCGACCCAATAACGTAGTCTTCGAAATGATGTGCCCATACTTCATAATCGTTGGTGTATAAGATCGGAATCCTTGTCGTTGAACCAATGCTGTTTGAAATATTGATAACGTTTGATTGTGTCGCGTCCATTATGATCGTAAAAACCTGTTCAAAGATCAGACTTGTAATAAAGCGGATTAGGGCAAAATAATAAATATCAAGATACGTCAATAAAGATGACGGCTCAATAAATATTAATGATTGCGGAAAAACCCTAATGAAAATCTTTTTCACAGAAAAGATGTGTATCAATTACACAGCCTCCTGCTCTGATACCAATTGATGAGATTAAGCAAACCTTTAATCTATAAAGATCGATTAGATCTTGAACAAGTAACTAAACAATGACGATATGAACACAATAAAAGAACAAGACAAGATTGAATCAAACGAGTTGAATGATTAAAACAAAATCCTCAGAAGAGCTCGATTAAGAACATCAACTGTAGAGGATTGGAAGGTTACAAGTATGATCAAAGAAACCTTTAGTCGTCTGGAAAATATCGTATACTCAGATCTCTCAAAACCTTAACCTAATATGCATGCAAGCATAAGCTTATATACAAAGCATAAAAGACACACGGTTGGACAAGCCCAAACCGTAATAAAAAGAATTATAAACAAACGAGCCCAAAAGACGCAATCTTCTAAGCCTAACAAAAAGAATTAGAAAAAGAGAATTTAGAATGGGAATTTTTCCTGACTTGTGGTTCGAAATGACCTTTATGTTTATGGTCATTAGAGGGACCGAACCTGGACCTTCTGTAGCTACTTGCTGATGAGACGAAGTTGGATTTTTGAGTGTTGTTGGTCGGACCAAACCTATCCTTTCGGTTGCTGTTGCTCTCGGGACCGAACCTCTCCTTTCGGTTCTGTTCTTCATGTGGCCCGAAATTCTTTTTCCCTGACGTTGAATCTTTATTAGGATAAGAGAAGTGAGCATTTTGAGAGTGCCAAAACTGCTTTCGCTCTGAGAGATTCTTTTTGTATCTCAGGTTTCTCTGCTGGTTTTGATTTTTCACCTGTTTCGGTTGTCCATGGATATTAGCTTTTTGTTTTAGCTTCTTGGCAGCCGGTTCACTCTTCATAGATGAGGTTTCGCTTGTGGAGGTGACTTCTTCTACAGGTATTTCTTTTGTGCCACTTGTACTTGGTATGTCAAAGTTGTCAGGCTTATTCAGTGGCTCTGGTACATATCTTCCTTTGGTTTTCTAGGACCTTCGATCTGACAGACCAACTGTTTCGTCTACATTGTCTATAGGAGTTGTCCAGAAAAACCCAGCACAACCATCTGCATTGTCTTCGTTCACCATGGCAGTGAGTTCATCAATTTGATGCTCGGTTACTCTTATGACTTTATATACCTGATTTGGAGTAGTTCTAACCTTCTGAAACACAATAGCTTTTTCTTTAAGGACTAGGGACTTAGATTTGGACAAGAGAGCGAATTCTACAAAATTTTCAGAAATCAGGTTTTTGTGGTTTGCAGGTTCACTCTTGACAAATTCCGAACAATCGACTTCATCCTCTACAGAAATTTCACTCATATCATCGTCCTCATTAAGTTCAAATGCGTTTTCGACATCGATTTTGTTTTCATAACTTAAGTTGGCACTCAATGAGTTGATTTTTTGTATGGTTTCGGTCTTGATTTTCAGCTTATCATTTTCATCCAGAAGATCTTTAAGCATGTCCTTATGGTCTTTGGACTTTATAAAAGATTCTATTTTGTCCAGACCATACATATAAGTAGGATTCACATCATCGGAAGATACAACACTTTCACAGTTGTATGCTTATGCATCGATTTCATCCTCCTTAAACTCAAGGAAGGGTAAAATCATGCGATTTATCTTCTGTCCTATTTCACAATTCAGATGCAGTTGAGTAATGTTGGCATAAATCCTTTTAGCGATTAAACAAAAAACATTCCTTTGTTTTAACAATTTCAAATTGTTTCTTTGCAAATAAATGTTTTCATCTCTAATCTTAATGATCTCCTACTGTTTCTGCTCAATCCACATCCTTCGCTCCCCACTCTTGGATGACACCCTGCTTATTTGGTCAGTCAGGTTAGAATTTGTGACCCGTGTTTGAGTAAACAACTATCTAGATTTGAGATTCTTGAATTTAAGTTATTTAATTCCTTTTCATATGATTTATGTGGAATTTTGAACGAAACAAAAAGAGATTGTACCTTCTTGATCAGTTCATCAAGTTCACTGATCTGCACACTGAGAGGTTTTGCTGTGAAGCATAAGTCCTCTCGCTCCTTGGTGTCTTCATTCCTACCATCAGTATTATATCCCCTCATGTGAGATACGTCAGTCACCATCAGACACTTTCCACCGCTTTCACCACCTCTTGCGACATAATCCTTTCCGTGAGAAAGCTTTCTCACCTCATCATCTTCTGAGTCGGTCGACCACACCTGTACGCCACCGAACTCGTCATCCTCTGCCGAACCCTGTACAATAAGAGCATTCATAGAAGGATTAGTAGTAGCTTTCTTCCTTTTAATCTCCTCCAGCTTTTTCATAAGGATTTCCTCTTCATCGTTCTCCTCATCTTTCTCAGTCATTTTCTTCAAAACACAATCTTTGGCGTAATGATTCTTTCCTCCATAGTAATAACAGCTGACACCAGAATCAGCTTCAACCTTCGCCTCTTTCTTTGGTTCTTCAGTCTTCGGCTCCTCCCTTAATTTTTCATCAGGGATGTCCATGCATGATCGTTTAACCTGTTGCAAGATCAGACTTCTAATATGTAATATTAGGGCAAAACGAATAAATAATGAGACACGTCAATTATGGAGTGACGGCTCAATAAATATCAGTTAATGCGGAATAAACCCTAATCACTTCTTTCACAGAAGAGATGTGTATGAATTACACAGCCTCCTGCTCTGATACCAATTGATGAGATATAAATCTCTTAGATCGTTTAGATCTTACACAGGTTTGGCAAAACGATTCAAACAAAGTAATAAACAAGAGATGGAATCAACAGTATGCTTAATGATTCAAATGATTCAAGCCTCAGCAGAGCTCGACAAGGAACTTCCACTGTAGAGGCTTTAGGGTTTATAATCGATAAGAACAATGAACGCTACTAAATTATCTCTAAAATCTTATGTACTAAGATGCATGCAAGCATCTATAAATACTTAAACCCTAACAAATAAATCACAGATGGGCATGCCCAATCCGGATACAAAACAGGGCTAAGAGCCGAGCTCAAGATGCAACACCTTCTATACCTAACATTAATTTTATTTATTTTAAAAATATCCTTACAATGGCGTTTATGAAAAATTGTTGTTTATATGTTTCTAATAATAGCAATATTGGAAAGTGGATTTGATTCTTTCGTTTGTGGTAATGTCAGAATTTACCAAATGAGGAAAGGTTCTCATCACACAAGTTTCAATTAGACCGAAACTTGGAATCATACAAGTTGTATTGTATGATGGATAGAATTTTCATCTTCGGAAAATTAAGACTAATTCCTTATGTGGTCAAGGATAGGACTAAAGGGATTGGGTACACTGGGTGTGTGCTGGTTAAGGTCCACCACAAAGATCGATTCGCCATGATTTACTAAAGATTAGTAAATATGGTTATACTTACAAGTTTAAGTATAAACTAATGCATTAGAAAGTTTTCAATGTGTGGCAGAACGAATCAGAAAAAAATCAAATTAGGCAGAAAGATAAAAGTTTCTCAAATCTGAAAAGATGGGAGAGTACTATAGTATCATGTTTTATGATCATGTTAATGATTATAAAACCATATCACAAATTCCTACTCTAAGGACATCTTAGTGCATTGTTATGACTAAGAAGAAGGGTCATGAATTATTGGAATGGTTAAAATCAATAAGATTAATCATACTTCGTTCCAACACAACTCTTAGAGTCATAGTCCAAGATTGTAACATTTAGTGACAAAAAGTAAGGTTTAAAACACTTATCAAATGTAGTGTAAAATGTTTTCTACTCATGTACATTTAAAAATGGTAAGTTGTGATGTCTTGGATAAGACAAAGACCAACTAAGACCAATTGTGTGAAGTGTTTATCTTGATAAGAATCCGTACTACCCCTTGAATATTTGTTTGTCAGGGAATGGTTCTTGACTAGGGAAACTTATATGTCAAGAGGATAGTGGGAGCCTTAAAGATCCTGAAAGGATTTCAAGATTTAACCAAGAGTGAAACCTGAGTTTTATCACTAGCACATGACTCAAGGTTTGCAACCTATTAAGTTGACATAATTCTTGTTTCCTTGTATTTTCCTATTAAGTTGAATACGCATGTGAGTTCTGTTAGTTCTAAACTGTGTGCATAACAGCTTGGAAGCATTGGTGGGCCTTGTGCTACCAGGTGACAAGAAATAAAGATTTAACTAGTTCAATCCATGTAAGGTTGAATTTGTCACTAACCTTGTCTTGTGATTATGGTTTTGAAAAATTCACATGGATAGGAACTCGTACACCATAAAATCTAAGTGTCATAAGGTTTCTCTCCGATTCATGAGAATGATAGTGAGGAAACCCTTTCACTAAGTCGATTTTAAGTAGATAGCAATTGTGTTATTTGCATTTTTCAAAAGTCGTTAGTGGAGCGTGTGTGGTTAATCGGCACACTAACATGGACTTATGAGAAATGGCAAAGGTCTAAACAATCGAGACTATGATTACAACATCCCTTTTCATAGTTCTTGTAATTGTTTAGACACACATGTGAGCTATCTACGGAAGGGTGTATGAATTTAGATTTTAGAAGTCCAACCGATTTCTGAATACATGTCAAAGCCAGTGCAAGCATAAGTGTTATGCTAATAATCATCATGTTAGTGGGAGCATGAAAATTATGATTATTGTTATTCCAAGCTAGCAATGTTAATTATAGAAAAACAAAAGTTTCAATTCGTGAAGTTGCAGGGGTTGGAAAAGTTGTTTTGCTATAATTAAGGGATAGGAAATTATACTTCAATACAATTCTAAAAGCTTAGATTCAGATTTTAATCATCTTTAGTCAACGATATATATATATATATATATATATATATATATATATATATATATATGTGTATGTATTTTATGTTGGAATGATTCAACTTAAAGAAATTCGATACATATTGCGTTATCAAAATTCGATTATGATTACGAGATCCCTCTTCATAGTTAAATTTTAAAAACATGGTAAATAAAAATATTGTAGCAAAAGATCGGTCTAGTATCATGTCTTTATGTGAGACATCATGAATCGTGTCCTATATGCTTCGGATATAGGATCGATTTCATGTGCTATAATGTTCATACTTTCTAAATTTTTCAAATGTTCAGGGCATTTAGAATGGAAAAGTCTAGAACTGGATATGACTAAAGTGATTCAGCAATTGTTGAGGAAAATCTGAGGTTTACCAAAGATTGGTTCCTCAGGGACATTTGGAAGTATTGTGTTAATTTTGGCAGGACCATATTGACATTTTTTTTTGAAAAGAGGCAACTCTTATTCAGAAGTGATAGTCAAGATGGACTATGGAAATGTCCCCATAGGTGGAAGTTATTCAATATGTGTAAGATTAGAAAACCTTAATGCAAGAAGGATGTTCAAAGCAATGTACTTTGAATACGAGACTTCGTTTCCATAGAGTTCATCTTCTTTGGAATACTCTGTAATGACTAGTGACAATGTTTTGGTGACTTTATGCATAATCATTACAAGAGGAACATTGCATAAAAGTTTGAAATCTAATAGATTTTTGGTAAATGTTAGGAATTAGGAATTATTATATTTACAATAAGGATTTGAGATTGTGAAATGAGCATCATTGGAATCAAACTTAATTGATCTATTTCACAAAGTTAGGATCATAGACAAACATAGTTTGCATACATGGAGTGTGGCATAACCATTGTTTAGAAAACAAAGTGTACATGCTAGGAGCATGGGACAACTGTTGTTTTATTCAAGTATTAAGTTGATTATTTTAAACATTATACAATAAATAATGCATAATCAATATGGTGATAAATAAAAGGTGGTTCTATTTATATTCAAAAGGGTTCTAAGACCATATTGGATTCGATTATTATTGTGTTTCACTTTGCATGTTTTGACTTCCAGAATAGCTAGGTTATTCTTTCGAGTGAATAAGTTATTTAAACACTCCACAATCGTTCATATGTTGGAAGTAGGTATGAATTAAGACTATCATGAATCGAGTTTATAGATGGCTAAATGTGTTTAGACATAGCAATGGTTGCTATAACATTCAAGAGTGCTTATAAGTTATGAGTATTGGAATTAACCCACACTCACTTGTATCACTTCATGGAAATTATCTCGAGTGATCGTGAGGCGATAATATCATATAAGTCTTCAAACCTAAAGATATGAGTTGTTACCTATGAGTTGGTTGTGCATTGATTGCACGTAAAGGCATCAGTAACTTGATGTTATAAAACGTGGCTTTGTGTACAATTCAACAAGTAGTAGAACAAGCATATGATTCGAAGTTTATCTGTTCCTTCTAGAAAAAGCAGCGATATATGGGCCCCTCGATGATTTTGTGTTGACCCATGTACTGGGCCCGGTCAGAACTAAATTGATGTGTTCAGTTAAGTTCTTTTTCAAAACAAATTGGAAATCGAGAAACAACTGCCAGACAATAAGGAAGACATTGTTCCATGTATTTGTCCGACTCATATCATGAGAACAAAGGACTATATGATCACTTATCTAAAATGGCGCTTCATAGTTCAACAAAGTTCTCGAGAGCTACGATTGTTGGTTGGTTCCTGAAGTAATAAACACAAATACAGTTATTAGACTTATCCAAGTGGGAGACCGTTGGATAAGGTTTCTAAGTCCATAACTTATTTTGTATATACTTTACCCGACCCGGCATGGTCCATTTGGGTTGCACTTCACCCGAACAATTTATATGGATAATCTTATGAGAATAGTATGTTTATGATTTATCAATATGTTATAAGTTATAATATATTAATATGAAGTGATGTTATTTTATTAGTTTTAGTCTAAAATTAATTATGAATTAATTTAGTGATTAAAAGGAAGACTAATTAAACATGGTCTATTGCATTTTATATAATGTAGGCTTAAACTCATTAGGAATTGGCTAAGCATGCATTAGGGTCCATGGATGATCCATGGAGATTTTAACCCATGGATCCTTGGAAAGGAAAAGACATGGTTTATTAGGGTTTACCCTAATCCTCCACACTATATAAAGATGCACATATTGCAAGAAAAGGCAACTAGTTGTGTGAGACTTTGTGGTGGCCGATTTCTACATAGCATATTATTCTCTCAAGGATTTTACAAGTTTGTGGTGATTTGTGATTCCACTTGAGGCGTTCATATTATTGGTGCTAGGCTCCTAAACTCCAAGCGATCAATCACTATCAAAAGGTATGTCACTCTTCTAGTATTTTATGATTCTAGTTCTTCATGATATGCTAGTTAGGATGTAAACCTTGGAAATTATTATTTGCATGTATTTTTAGAAAAAACATAGATCCAAGGTTATTAGGGTTGCATGCACACCTTAGAAGTGTTAGAATGCTTAAAACCTAACAACTATGTGTATGTATGAGACTTTATGTAATATGTGACTGAAATGTCTTATGTATTGATATGAGTTATGTGACCTAATGTGATATGTATATGTCGTATGTTTAGGACCGGAAGGTCAATAAAGTTATGGCTAGAAGGCAATCAAAGTTGGGGCCAGAAGGCAACTCATGGTAGGGCCAGAAGGTCTACCAGAGTTGTGGGACCAGAAGGTCCCACTGAGACACATTGATCAGAAGGTCTTACAGAGTTATATCCTTGAGTGGCTAATATGTGTATGTGGTATTTTGGGGAACTTACTAAGCATTCGTGCTTACTGTGTTATGTGTTGCAGGTACTTCCGAGGATCACGGGAAGGTACCGGCGTGATTGTACACCTGCATCAGGACGGAGTCATGATCGTGGATTTGAGTAATTGTTTTGAAAAATTGTTGAATGATTTTTGAGAACTTATGATATGCCATATGTTTTTATGAAATTAAAAATAAAAAATTTGGTTGACAAATTTTGGTCGTTGCACCATTCTTTGGACTTGACTACTTTGGGCCTTAGTGGGCCATCTGGAATTGAACTTTTGGACTAAAGAAGCATTATTTGGCCTTTGGCTAAGGCCCATGAGAAGGTATTGGGCATAATTGGAAATTAGTCCACTAATGGGCTTCTAAGGATTTTTTATAGTTTGGGTGTTTTGTATTTTTGCCTTGGGACTTAGTTATGGACCAAATTAGTTAGGGACAAAATAGACATTTTACCCTAAGGAGGATTATTGATTCAAACTAGTTCTCATGTTGGGTAATCGTAGCGTGGGGAGTCGTGAGAGTAGCAGTTCGGGGATCCGCTAGCTAGCAGCAAGAGGTTATGCGTAGGGTTCTACGGTCAGCTTGTGAGGTGAGTCTCCTTACTGTTTGAATGGGTCTAAGGCACCAATGCTAGTCCATTTAGTTTATGTATGGTAGGAATACCCGGGGTTAGCCCTAAGCATTGTGCTTGAAAGACCAGGGTGCAGCTCCTGACACATAGTATGTTATTATGTATGGTAGGAAGACCCGGGGGTTATCCCTAGGCAATATGAACGAAAGACCAAGAGTGGCTCTTGATACACTATATGCTGATTAGCTAAGTAGAGTAGTATGTATGCTAGTTGTCTTTGTGATGCTTGCATGGGAGACTACGAGGTGGCTCTTGGCACTTGTTTGTGAGACCAAGGGGGTGGCCCTCGGCTTGGCAAGAAAAACTACATGGCAGCTAGTGGCATAATGGAAAGACTATGTTTGGCATATAACACCTTACTTGTTTATGGATATGTTCGATATGTATGGCTCTTACTATGTATGGAATGTATGGCCCAGTTGATATGTATGGTATGTGGTATCTAGGGAACTCACTAAGCTTCGTGCTTACGGTATACAATTTTGGTTACTATCTTCAGCTTTCAAGAGATAGAAGCTCGGGATGATCGTGGCGCATTCACCCAAGTTTTTCTACATTATGTGATCTTTGGGATTAGATTTTGATATTTGTTTTAATTGAAATGTTTTCAATGTTTGGAGCAAACTTATTAATGGTTTTCTTATATTAAAAATGAAATTTTTGGCCTAAAATTTTGGGATGTTACAAGTTGGTATCAGAGCCTTGATTTGAGGGATTCGGGCGCACTCTCGGGTGTGTCTGGACTCAAACTGAGGACTTGGTATCAAAATTTTCAAAGGAAAAATCACTTTTATAAAATAATTTTTCCAAGGATTTTGAAAAGAAAGGGGTGTGATGCGTGCAATCGGACGAGCTCAAGTAAGTGGTTCCCAAAATACCAATACATAGTTGTTATATGATATGATATGATTATGTGATTCGCATGAAACATTAGAGCTAAGAATCTAGGAGAGGTGCCTTTGTATGCTTATACGAGTTTATAGATCTGCATGCATGAACTGGTCAGCCAGTAGTAGGATGGCCTATTCAGGTTATGCCTGATTCTATTAGTCTTTGAATTAAATGCTAGTATAGATTCCTGGTAAGAGGATTGAGTGGCTTGTTTAGTTAGAAATTTCAGTTTGTCTGAATGCTGCTTAATTTGTGCTTTATGGGATTTCGAGTTGTAACACCGTCAATTTCAAAACAAAATTTTTAAATTTTATAAAACATAATTCACTTAATATTCATAAAACAACCATATTTTCACATTCAATCCAAGTAATACAAAAATCCCAAGATCTCAAAGTCATAAATCCCATGCATGTGTACTGATCAAGCCAGCGCCTTCCCACGGTCGTCACTAGTACCTGAAACAAATAACACCTAACACTGTAAGCACAAAGCTTAGTGAGTTCCCCAAAATACCACATATAACACATATTAGCCACTTGAGGCTATAACTTTGTGGGTCCATGCACCCAAACTCTGTGAACCCTCAGCTTCTAACTCTGTAAACATGCACAGCATAAGTCATAAAGAATAATGCAGCGCAACACATGACATATAAATATAGCATACAAGCAATATATCACATAACTCTATTTACCTACTCAAGGTAAAGTATAGTGAGAAGACTCACCTCGCGTATCTCAGTAATTCGTAAATCCCTGATATCACCAGTGCTCGATCTCCCGAGCTATAGTCCTCCTATGACACAATACATCTCTAATTAACACTTTCCCAACTAAGGTAGACTATCCCTTAACAAGTCAACATAGGTCAACACTAGTCAATGGTCAACGGTCAACTTTGATTGGACTCGGTGAGTGCACTATAGCAACTCGGCGAGTCTAAGCGCATACACTGATTTCCCTGGGATCCTCACTTGACACGTCGAGTATTCTCCTAACTCGACGAGTTCCACCTGGCATGAGTTGTGGGGCCTCCACGACTCAACTAGCCAAGTCTCAAGAACAACTCGGTGAGTCCCAGCTTGACTCAGTCCACCTGTCAACCCACTCTGACTCTCCCTAACTCACTGAGTCAATCCCTCAACTCGGCAAGACCACTCGTTGAGTGGTGCTGGGCAATCTTCATGCTACTCTCCGAGTCTGTTCTTCGGACTCGGCGAGTCCATGCCATGAAACAATTCAAACTCACTCCTAAGGTCAGATACGTTCCACTAACTCATAGATCCAGGCCTTCCAAGCTTATTTATCACGTAAAGTCGCTATCTTGATGTACATGCAACATCTATATGACCATATATGATGATTTAGCCCCAAATACCACAACTCAAGGTCATAACCTCCATTGCTCTTCATAAAGCTTGATGAGTGAGGCTCTCTGGACCTCTATGGATCCATATCCAAAGCCTCATCACTAGAAAGGGACTATATGGGCATCAAATCAACCCAACAAAGGCCACAAGAAACCCTAAATCCAAATATACTTCATAAAATAGAAGATGAGCTGAAATAATACCTCAAGTGCGATGATCTAAGCTTCAAATCCACAGTATAGAAACCTCCTTTGCTTCCTCTTGGGTAGGACCTCCTTCTTCTTGCTAAACAACACCACAAAGGTCAAGAATGGCTTCCATTCTCTCTCTCAAAACGCTCAAGCACTCTAGGGTTCTCTCTATGGATTGGTGAGAACAAATGACGGCCATAAGGCCCTTTAAATATGTCTCAAACACTGGGAATTAGGGTTTCATTACACAGCGTGGACTCGCCAAGTCCAGACGCGAACCTGCATCCAAAATCGCGATCCTACTCGGCAAGTTTGAGCTACAACTCGCCGAGTCCACTCACCATTCTCAAAAAAATACATCAATAATAAATACCTGGAAATTCCGGGCTGTTACAATTCTCTTCCACTAGAACTAGACATCGCCCTCGAAGTCTCGCTCTTCAAATAACTCCGGATTCTGCTCGCGCATCTCACGCTCCGGTTCCCAAGTCATCTCGGACCCCTTCCGATGCTGCCACTGAACCAAAACCAAAGGCACCTCCTTGTTCCTCAGAACTTTGATTTTCCGATCTCTGATTTCCACTGGTCTCTCTGCATAATTCAGGCTCGCATCCACCTGAATATCCTCTAATGGAACCACTGCCGACTCATCGGCTATACACTTCCGTAATTGCGACACATGGAAAGTGTCGTGAATCTGCCCCAACTCTGCTGGCAAATCCAAACAATAGGCTACCCTGCCTACCCTCGCGACTACCCGAAATGGTCCGGTATATCGGGTCCCCAACTGTCATCTGAAGTATGATCTAAGTGTTTCCCATAACGCGCTGTCCGAATTCTCCCCAGCAAATGGGGGTCCGACACCTCCTCCCATACAACAGCTCAAAGGGTGGCATACCGATGCTCGAATGATGGTTGTTGTTGTAAGAAAACTCGGCCAAGGCCAAATACGAATCCCAACTTCCCCCGAAATCCAATACACATGCTCGGAGCATGTCCTCGAGCGTCTGAATCGTCCGCTCACTCTATCCGTCTGTCTGGGGGTGATATGCGGTACTAAAATGGAGCCTAGTACCCAACTCCTCATGAAACTTCTTCCAGAATCTGGAAGTGATACGTACATCCCGGTCTAAGACAATCGACTTCGGCACACCATGCCGAGATACCACTTCCCTCACATACATCTCTGCTAACTTCCCTATGGAAGAACTCTCGCTGATAGCAAGGAAGTGAGCACTCTTCGTCAACCTGTCCACAATCACCCAAATTGCATCCACTCCCCGAGCAGTCCTTGGCAATTTGGTGATGAAATCCATGGTGATCTGTTCCCACTTCCATTCAGGAACCTCCAACGGCTGCAACTTACCATGCGGTCTCTGGTGTTCGGCCTTAACCCTACGACAGGTTAAGCACCTCTCAACAAACCATGCAACATCCCTCTTCATACAGGGCCACCAATACTCCCTCCTCAAATCCAAATACATCTTAGTGGCCCCAGGATGGATCAAGAATTTCGACCAATGAGCATCTTCCATCAAAATGGTACGCGTTCTTCGCACAAACGGTACCCAAATACGCCCCTGAAAATTCATAAGCCCCCGACCATCAGTAACGAACTCCGATACCAACCCAACAACTCGCTCTCTCTTCTGGTTTTCCGACCTCACTGCCTCAGCCTGTTCTCCTTGAATGGTGTCCAACACCGGAGTCATCACGGTCAATCGCAAACATACATCTCGCAACGGGGTGCTCTCCGCCCTGCGACTCAGGGCGTCAGCTACCACATTAGCCTTGCCCGGATCGTACAGGATCTCACAATCATAATCCTTAACCACATCCAACCACCTCCTCTGCCACATATTTAGGTTGGGCTGATCCATTAAATACTTCATACTCTTATTGTTCGTGTATATCGTACACCGAACCCCATACAAATAGTGGCTCCAAATCTTGAGGGCGAACACCACTGCCCCCAACTCTAGGTCATGGGTGGGATACCTCGTCTCATAAAGCTTCAACTGCCTCGATGCATATGTTATCACATGCCCTCTCTGCATCAGCACCGCTCCCAACCCTAAAATCGATGCATCACAGTATACAACAAAGTCCTCCATTCCCTCCGGGAGGGCTAACACCGGGGCCTCGCATAACCTTTGGCGAAGCGTCTCAAAGGAGACCTGCTGCTCGGGGCCCCATGAAAAAGGGACACCCTTCCGGGTCAACCTAGTGAGTGGCACTACGATATTAGAGAAATCCCTGATAAATCTCCGATAATAACCGGCCAGCCCTAGAAAACTCCTGATCTCGGAGGGTGACCTCGGCACCTCCCAATTCATCACCGCCTCAACTTTGGCCGGATCGACCAATATCCCTTCCTGGTTAACAAGATATCCTAAGAATTGGACCTCTCGCAACCAGAAATCACACTTGGAGAATTTGGCATAAAACCTCTCCGATCTCAGAACTCCGAGGATCTCCCTCAAATGCTCCTCATGCTGCTCTCTAGATCTCGAATACACCAAAATGTCATTAATGAATACAATCAGCGACCGATCCAACATCGGCCTGCACACCCGGTTCATGAGATCCATGAACACTATCGTGGCATTAGTGAGTACGAAAGGCATCACCACAAACTTAAAATGCCCATAACGTGTCCTAAACGCTGTCTTCTGGACGTCCTCATCTCGCACCCTCACCTGATGGTATCCAGACCTCAATCGATCTTGGAGAACCAAGATGCTCCCTGCAACTGGTCGAACAAATCGTCGATCCTCGGTAACGGGTAACGGTTCTTGACCGTCAGCTTGTTCAACTCCCGGTAATAATGCACATACGGTGTGAACCATCCTTCTTCTTGAAAAACAGAATAGGCGCTCCCCACGGCGAGCTGCTTGGCCGAATAAACCCTTTCCCCAGCAGCTCCTGAAGCTGCGAGGATAACTCTTGCATCTCTGGGGGTGCAAGACGATAACGCACCTTAGCGATAGGCGCGGCCCCCCAAACCAAATCAATACCGAACTCTACTTGCCTCATGGGAGGCACACCTGGCAACTCCTCTGGAAAGACATCCGGGAACTCACACACTATAGGAACCTCCTCCACTGACCTCGGCCTCTTGGAATCAACCCGCGTATCCGACACGTACGCCACAAAACCCTTACAGCTCTGCTGTAGACACTGCCTCACCCTAGCGGCCGAACAAAACGCTGATCCAGAACGGGTACCCTCGCCGTACACTGTAAGAACTCCCCCACTAGGGTCTCGTATGGTCACTAGCTGTCGCTCACAGTCGATAACCGCACCGAACCTGCTCAACTAGTCCATGCCCACAATGACACAGACATCCCCCATGGCAATAGGAACCAAATCGATCGGAAACTCAACACCGAAAATCTCGAGTACGAACCCACATATCACCTCCGCAGCATATATCGCCTTCTCGTCAGCTATGGAAACTGTCAGAGGCCGACTCAACGCCGCGCGACTAACACTGATGTGCTGACCAAAAGCCAAAGATACAAAAGACCGACTCGCACCCGAGTCAAATAATACCAAGGCAGGTACAAAATTCACAAGAAAAGTACCTACACATAACATAATATAAGCATAATATCTCAACATTACAATAAATACACGAAAGAATACATACTAGCCACGACATTGGGCGCTGCGCGGACCTCCTCCGCGGTCAACTGAAACACTCTCCCAGGTGCCCTCGGCACCTCGGCCTTCACTGGCCGACTCTCGGTAGCTCTAATGGCGGCAGGGGCAGATCCCTGAAGTGCTCCCTGAGTTGATCCTCGCAACTGCGGACATTCCGCCTTCCGGTGTCCGGTTTGGTTGTAGTGAAAACATACTGCCAATCCCTTGGGGCAGTCCTTGGCCATATCCCCTCCTTGCCACATTTGTAGCAAGATCCAGCTCGACATACTCCATCATGACCCTTGCCGCACTTTCCACAAGTGTGGCCGTTCTGGCTCCCTGATTTGGGATCAACGGGCTTGGCCCGCTTGGGTGCCGGCTGGAATTGTGCCGGTTGTCGATCCCTCCCCTAAGACTCAGCCTCTTCCCTAGCCCGAGTCTCCAGCTCGATCTCCCTCTTCCGGGCATTTGCCTAAACCTCAGCAAATGTCCGGTATGAGGAGTTCACCACAAACTCCCGAATGTATCGCCTCAAGATACTCAAATACTGGCTCATACGTGCCTGCTTAGTGGACACGTGCTCAGGGCAGAACATCGCCCTCTCATGAAACATCCTGGTAATCACCTTAACGGACTCAGTGCCCTGCTTGAGAGTCAGAAACTCCTGGGCCAAATGTTCGCTCTCCACCTGGGGAACGTACTCATCTCAGAACATGGCAGTGAACCTCTCCTAGGTCACTGCCGCAAGCTCAGTAGGAGAAAAGTGTGATGTCACAAACTTCCACTTGTCCTTTGCTCCCAAGCGAAGCTGGTTCAGCGCGGACCGTACTCTTAAATGCTCAGGAGATGAGCAAGTGAAGAAACACCCCTCTATGTCAGAAATCTATCTCATAGCCACCACCGGGTCCTGGGTCCCATCAAACTCTGGTAGTTTCGTGTTGCTGAACTCCCGGAACAGCAACACATCACCACCCTGTGGCCTCATAGCATCAACAGCTGCGGTGGCCGGCGTAACAGCAGTCTCAGAAAGAGCAGCATAATGCTCGTCGAAAGTCTCAATCAGTGCGGTCTTAATAGACCCGAACATCTCTGGTATCTCTGCCCTAATGACCGCAACCACCTCCTCGTGAATGATCTAATGGATCTCCTCATCACTATCCCCGATGCCCTCCGGCATATGACGTGTCCTCACCATGATCAACCTCTGAAATACAACATATGATAAATTAGAATCCGATCAAGCATACTCACACTCGACAACTCATCCCTCCTTGATCCTTGGCATTCCAAAGGTTCTTACTCGGATCGTATACCACCCCGGTGCTTTCAGTATACACCCCAAATCCTCCTCTTCGAATCCCAATTTCCAAGTACTCTATCACTTTCTAACAGATCTCTCATAAGCTCCTTGCTGCTACCTATTCTCTCTCTGAAGCATCTCATAGCAGCTCACCTCTCCCTAGGCTAAGGCATCACAAATCAGGGCACTCTAGTCCTAATAGGAATACCTAGCCTACTTTAGCAAGAGAATATATCATAACAATCTCATAAACATATAATATAAGGGTATTTTGGGAAATCACTGTTCTGGTGCTGACTGATCGTACAGACGTTTCTCCTCTGAATTTCTCTAGAAATCTTTTACTTTTAGAAAATTTGGTTTTCTTTTTGAAAATATTTTCCAAATCCTCAGTTTGAGTTCAAATACTCCTGAAGGTGTACCCGAATCCCTCAAACTAAGGCTCTGATACCAACTTCTAACACTGTCAATTTCAAAACAAAATTTTCAAATTTTATAAAACATAATTCACTTAATATTCATAAAACAACGATATTTGCACATTCAATCCAAGTAATACAAAAATCCCAAGATCTCAAAATCATAAATCCCATGCGTGTGTACTGATCAAGTCGGCGCCTTCCCACGGTCGTCACTAGTACCTGAAACAAATAACATCAAACACTGTAAGCACAAAGCTTAGTGAGTTCCCCAAAATACCACATATAACACATATTAGCCACTTGAGGCTATAACTTTGTGGGTCCATGCACCCAAACTCTGTGAACCCTCAGCTTCTAACTCTGTAAACATGCACAGCATAAGTCACAAAGAATAATGCAGCGCAACACATGACATATAAATATAGCATACAAGCACTGTATCACATAACTCTATTTACCTACTCAAGGTAAAGTATAGTGAGAAGACTCACCTCGCGTATCTCAGTAATTCGTAAATCCCTGAAATCACTAGTGCTCGATCTCCCGAGCTATAGTCCTCTTATAACACAATACATCTCTAATTAACACTTTCCCAACTAAGGTAGACTATCCCTTAACAAGTCAACATAGGTCAACACTGGTCAATGGTCAACGGTCAACTTTGACCGGACTCGGCGAGTGCACTATAGCGACTCGGCGAGTCTAAGCGCATACACTGATTTCCCTAGGATCGTCCCTTGACACGTCGAGTATTCTCCTAACTCGACGAGTTCCACCTGGCATGAGTTGTGGGGCCTCCACAACTCAAGTCGGCGAGTCTCAAGAACAACTTGGTGAGTCCCAACTTGACTCAGTCTACCTGTCAACCCACTCTAACTCTCCGTGACTCACTGAGTCAATCCCTCAACTCGGCAAGACCACTCGCTGAGTGGTGCTGGGTAATCTTCATGCTACTCGCCAAGTCTGTTCTCCGGACTCGGTTAGTCCATGCCATGTAACGACTCAAACTCACTCCTAAGGTCAGCTCTGTTCCACTAACTCTAAGATCTAGTCCTTCCAAGCTTATTTATCACGTAAAGTCGCTATCTTGATGTACAAGCAACATCTATAGGGCCATATATGATGATTTAGCCCCAAATACCACAACTGAAGGTCATCACCTCCATTGCTCTTCATAAAGCTTGATGAGTGAGGCTCTCTGGACCTCTATAGATCCAGATCCAAAGCTTCATCACTAGAAAGGGACTATTTGGGCATCAAATCAACCTAACAAAGGCCACAAGAAACCCTAAATCCAAATATACTTTATATAACAGAAGATGAGCTAAAATAATACCTCAAGTGCGATGATCTAAGCTTTAAATCCATAGTATAGCAACCTCCTTTGCTTCCTCTTGGTTAGGACCTCCTTCTTCTTGCTAAACAACACCACAAAGGTCAAGAATGGCTTCCTTTCTCTCTCAAAACTCTCAAGCACTCTAGGATTTCTCTCTATGGATTGGTGAGCACAAATGAAGGCCATAAGGCCCTTTAAATAGGTCTCAAACCCTGGGAATTAGGGTTTCATTACACAGCGTGGACTCGCCGAGTCCAGACGCGAACCCGCATCCAAAATCGCGATCCTACTCGACGAGTTTGAGCTCCAACTCGCCGAGTCCACTCACCATTCTCAAAAAAATACACCAATAATAAATACCTGGAAATTTCGGGTTGTTACACCAGTGATGGGAGTTAATTACTAGATAAATACATTAAGTCATATTTGACCCGAGTTGAATAATCTCAGAGTTCTAGATTTTACCCTACTGCGTAGCTCTCGTTTGAGTCTAAACATTGTAGGGATGAGTCCTTTACTCGAAGGATTATCCGAGCCTCGCCACATCTGAAGGTATTCATGTAGTAGTTAATTGGCATCATGAAGAGTCATTCAACAGCTGAGGACTGGGTGTGTTCGGGAACCTAGGAAAATGTAGGATGGGAGTAGTAGAGAGTAGTGGCAGTAGAAGGGACTTGTTAAAGTCGAAGCAATCCTTGAGGAATGTGCAGATAGATGTGGCAGGTAGTATAGGACCATACTACTGAAAACAGATGATCCGTACTCGAGTCAAGGAGAGCCGAGATGGAGCTAGGGAACTTGTAGTATGTGAGACCTTCCGAGGTTACATATGACCTAGACAAATATGTGTTTTGGTTCAAAGTGGTGATGATTATGCGACACGGAGCATGCGGATTAGGATCTGGATCGGGATCAGGTTTAGGTTCGGGATCCAAACCAGTTGATTGGAGTCTGCGCAATTTTATCGCATTGGAGATCACGAGAGGCATCCTTGAGGCGACCCCGATGATTTTCAGGTTGATCAAGGAGGGAATTGTCGAGTTAATGGAGGATCAACTTAGAGCATTCAGGAGTGATATTGCATCTGGCCAGACGAGGACACACACACACACTCTCCTTCAAGGACTTCAAGGGATGTGGTGCACCAGACTTTCACGGGGTCAAAGACCCCATTATTTCCAGGAGATGGATTGCAGACATGGATTCCTCTCAGTTGATTAACTTTTGTCCCAAGGGGTCGAAGGTCCGATACGCTGCAGGATGTTTGAGCGATAGAGCCCGAGATTGGTAGGAGTTGGTTGGTGACTCTCAGGGAGCCTCAACCATTGAGGATATGATTTAATAAGACTTTGTGGCTGGTTTTAGGGCAGAGTTCATGCCAGATGTGGAGCTTCAGAAATTGGCCAGGGAGTTCCTAGACTTGAGGCAAACTCTAGAGACAGTGACGGAGATTACCGCAAACTTCCGGGAAAGGGCCTTGTTGGTGCCTCAGTATGCGGGAGATGAGGAGATGCGGAAGACCCAGTATCATGACATGTTGAGAGCTGAAATTCAGGAGCATGTCAGCTACTCGGCATACCTGACCTTGGATTCTATGATTGCCAGTGCGCGGGATAGGGAGATTGATTTGGAACATATTGCGAAGAGAAGGTTAGATCAGTTGTACTTTGGAGGGTCCCGGGAAGAGACCTGAGAATTTAGATCAGCGATTGGTAGGTCGACAGGGCCGAATTCAGTGAGGCATGTGCACGAAACTACACGAGGGAGTTTGTTGTTCCAGGGATTCAACCTGCTACAAGTATGGCAGGGATGGTTACGTCGATAGGGACTGCCCACAAGGGGCAAGCCCATTATGTTTTCCTTGCAATCAGGTGGGCCGCAAGAAGGCCGTCTGGCTGATGATGAGGGGAGGAGCAAGGAGTGTGTCTGCCTTAACTACTTTGATATGTACAGATGAGCGAGAGGGTAGGGCCTTGTAGTGACAGACGAAGGAGAACCAAATTACCATAGGGAATGTTGTAGGTATGTATCAATTGCTATTTTTGATTCTATATGTATTATGATTGTTCTTGCCTCGGTCATAGGTAATAGTATGTATGAGTTATCTCCCTGCTTGTATTTGCGAAAATGTCATATTCCATTTTCATACCGGGAATTATTAGTAGCTAGCATAAGGTCATTTCCTTCTTCTGGTTTGAAGGTTTTAGTGTTATCTCGGTTATGGTCAAGATCAGGTTAGGAGTATCAACAGGAATCTGCGGCCAGGGTTTAACAGAATGGTTATCCACCATCATTATAATTCAATGAAGTTCAGTCTTTGTGCTAGGGATAACCTTTCGGAAGCATCAAGACAGGCAATCTATCAATAAAGGAGTTGATCTGAGCATTGGCTAATTGGACTTAAGGGTCGAGAGGGACATCAAGTTAAGCTTTTGGGGTCATTAGTGTCAGGATTTCAATAGGTGTTCATCTAGTCTTCAGTGTTTGTGCGATATTTAGAGTGGGCTAGTGATGCATCATTAGCAAGGTTAGGCATTGGTACTTAGCGTGTCTATCGTGTAAGGAAGGAAGGAATGGAAACCCTCCGATTCTCGCATGCCATGAAGACTTAGTCGAAGCTAAGTGGAGGAGAAACGATCATGTACTCAAAAAGAAACAGAGGTTTTAAAAATGGGATCAGTTTTGCATCCTTTTCAGGAAGGAGGACAACCCAAGCGGCCGTAACGGTTGAGGATAGTGTGAATTGGAAGTTTGGAAAACTTGCCAATGGTGAGATCGCATTCTTGGAATGCCTGATAGTAGGTTTAAGAAAATACTAGGTTGGGGACTTCAGTCAGGTTAGGAGTACAACTTGGGGTACTAGATTGTGCTTGTATGTTCGATTATGAGTGTATTCGGATAGTAGTTAGTCAGCATGGAAGACACTGTGCGACTACGAGTTAGTTGTGTCATTCACCAGTGGCCAGATAGCATGAGAAGTGTGACAAGATTGTGAGGTGGCCGATAGCATTGCTTAGCAGATAGTGTAGGAGTGTTGTAAGACTATGGGGGTGGCCCATAGTGTTCACTAGTTGGAAGACAAAGCAGGAACGTTGTAAGACCGCGGTGTGTCCCATAGCATTCGTGTATTAGCATCGTGAGACTGTAGGGATGCCCGTAGCAGTGGTATTGTAAGACTGTGGGGTGCAATGTAGCATTTTCCGGTCCTTATTCGATAGTAAGAATGTATCCTATGTGTGATTCACTGGTAGGTTTCTTCAGATGGTTTAGACAAGGTCAGGGCAGCCTGCACGAATGTGAGTAGCCCACTATATGATTGGTTTCGAAAAGTATAGTAAGTTGGAGACCCGGTGTGATGTAAGATTATAGCAGGTCCAGTAGTATTCACCTTTTTTAGTAGATTCACTAGTAATGAGGAGTCAAACAGTACAATCGGAGGATCAGTAGGAATGTTGGAGCCATGAGTGACGGTGTGAATCTAGTGGTTTCGATAGTCGGAGTTTCTTCGGAAGTCGTTGTAAGCGATTGGAGATTGTTCTTGGGATTAGTAGCAGGTAGGAATTTGGTATTCCAAGTAATGACAGATCAGTTGGGGAGCAAGGTAGTCTCAGTTCATCCGAATAGTGGTTACGAGACAACATGATGTTCAGATAAAAGGGAGTAATGTGAGGAATCTTGTGTGAGGATTAGCTCACCCAACGAAGGTACTAATTGAATTTTAGATGGATTGAATAATATCAGAGTAATGGTTTTGACCATGTTGCGTAGCTCTCATATGAGTCTAGCCGTTTCAGGGATGAATTTGCCACTCGAAGGATTATCTGAGCCTTCTGTCCAGTATTAGTATGCTACAGCTAGTTATGGACATGGATTTTGTTTCAAATGATAGCATCAAGGTAATCAACACTATGGTGTGTGCATTGCTCAGTTTCTTGATGAGGTTTTGGCATGGTATTCTTGGAGTATAGGTGGTCCGTCAGGGAGACAGACCAACATGGGGTGACTTTGGGGAGATAGAAATCGCTTGCGGAAGCTCGAAGTTCGGTTTGGTTTTCGGTTCTCCTGAGAAGATTGTTTTTAATGCAGAATCATCGGTTACATACCTTAGATCATTGGCGTAGACACATGTGTTATTAAGGAGCGATTTCGTAGGCAAAATCTAATTTACGTAGGGGAGAGTTGTAAAAACCGATTTAGAAATGCTCGGTTGTGCCCTCGAAGGCTAAGGGGCATGGGCGATATGGTCTTTTATGGGTCTTGGGTTTTAGCTGGAAGATTTTAAGGCTTGCACGTGTAGCTAGGAGGGTAGGGCATCTTTCCACCTTTTTGTGGATATAAATTTCGTCGGAAACGAACTTAGCACAAAGAAGTTATAGTATTTTAAAGTTGTTGATAGAATTGGTCCTTGGATGGAAAAAGATGCATTTCAGCCCTTGCATGCAATGTGGTGAAAAGCATGAGTACACCCAGTGTAAGCAGGGGTACACCAAACGTAGAGATGGAAAGTGGACATGGGAGGCTCGGGGCAGTATGCCAAACATACTGGAATTATGCCCAACGTAGTGCCCAGTACCTTCAAACCCTAATTACGAACTATTTAAGCAACTTAAGACCTAAGACTCTTCATCCTTTCAGCCTCTACTGCACCTTAAGCTCTTTTTCGAAACCGTAGCCCATATTGGTGTGTTCTTGTGAGTTGGTAACCCCTTTTGAGAGCATTTTGGTGTTGCTTTAGTGTTTTGGAAGAGGAAGAAGTTTGATGAAGGAGCAAGGATTCAAAGGGAGCTTGTAGATCCAGTAGATTAGCACCATTTATGACTCATTTGAGGTATGAAGCTTCAAACTTGACCATGGCATGCTTAGTTAGAATATTAGGGTGTTTTATGGGTTATTTTGACTCCATTGTTGGGGTTTCTTGTATCTTGATAGCTACAGAGCAAAAAAGCCGACCTTTTGAGTACTTAGAAGCACTTAGGGCCATAAAATGCAAACTTTATGGTTCAACTGGACTCATGAAATTGTTAAGAACTTTCATTAAGCACTTTTGAGCTCTAGAGTCCCATTAACTTATTATGTAAGTAAAGTTGCCAACTTTACATTTTAAGTCGTCCATGGGAATCAGATATGGGGATTTGGACCATTAACTTGAAGCATTAAGTGCTTAACAGAACAAAAAGGATAACACGGGAGAAAGCTGGACGTACAAGCTGGTACGCACACCGTACAGGTCACAAGCCTAGTACGCCCTACGTACATCTGACTATGCCACATGTACTCAGTTAGAGTGGGTTTCGCACTACTTGGCCTCGGTTTGGGCCATTCTTTGGACTTGACTACTTTGGGCCTTTGTGAGCATCTAGAATTGAACTTTTGGACCAAAGAAGCATTATTGGGCCTTTGGCTAAGGCCCATAAGAAGGGATTAGGCCTAATTGGAAATTGGGCCACTAATGGGCTTCTATGGATTTTTTATGGTTTAGCTCTTTCGTATTTTTGCCTTAGGACTTAGTTATGGACCAAATTAACTAGGGGTAAAATCGTCATGTTGGGTAACGACAACGTGGGGAGTTGTGAGACCAGCAGTTCAGGGATCCGCCGGCTAGCAGCGAGAGGTTATTCGTAGGGTTCTACAGTCAGCTTGTGAGGTAAGTATCCTCACTGTTTGAATGGGTCTAAGGCACCAATGTCGGCCCATTTAGTTTATTTTTGGTAAGAAGACTCGAGGTTAGCCCTAGGCATTATGCCATAAATTCTATCCCGCTTCAAGAGTCTCAAGTCTTAGAAATGAAATTTGTGGAATTCGCCAAGGTAAAAATTAGACTTTTCATGATTATTGGGAGAGGTTCAACATCTTGTGCTATAGTTGCCTACAACACCAAATTCCGAAACAACTCCTCATTCAACACTTTTATGAGGGATTGTTACCAATGGAGAAAAGACTAGTTGATGCCTCAAGTGGTGGTTATGTCTTTAGTAAAACTCCACAACAAACAAGACAACTTTTCAACACCATAGCTATGAATTCCCAACACTTTGGCCGGTGCCAAGACATGAAAAGAGACACACAACACAAAGCCAATTAAGTGGGATCATCGAACCTAGAGTCTCAAATCAAAGACTTAACCTCCTTTGTTCAAAAGCTAGCCTTGGGAAAAACTCCCCAAGTGATGGTTTGTGGGATATGTGCAACAATGGGACACTCTATGGCTATGTGTCCCATTCTCCAAGAAGATGCAGAACATGTGAATGGCACAGGAGAGTTCCAAAATTACCACAACAAGCATCCGGTTACCAAAATGCTTACAATTCAAGTTGGAAGCCAAATCCCAACATGAGCTACAACACAAGATCATTTCCTGAAAATTCATTAGTTAGATATCCTATCCACCACCACAACCTCATTACCAACATCCACAACCACACTATCAATCCAAACCACACCTTCCACACCACCAACAACCTCCTCAATCCTAACCAAATAGCTCCGGAATGTCTCTCAAAGATATTTTCAAATCCCTAGCCACTAGCACCCAACAATTCCAAAAAGAGAAAAGAACTAGTATCTCTAACCTTGAAGCGAAAAAGGGAGATATAGTTACATCCATAAGCAACTTGGAGTGCCATGGGAAATGCCCTTCTC
Source organism: Lactuca saligna (assembly GCF_052625555.1). Lineage (NCBI taxonomy): Eukaryota > Viridiplantae > Streptophyta > Magnoliopsida > Asterales > Asteraceae > Lactuca > Lactuca saligna. The sequence goes on along the minus strand of NC_136417.1, from coordinate 185,845,775 downwards.
AAACCAAAAGGAATCCTAATGTCAATGTGGTGACCTTGAGAAGTGGCAAACAAGCCAGAGAAATTAGTTTAAAGAAGAAGCCAATTGATGAAGAGGAAGAAATAAAAGTAATTCCCGTTAAAAAACCTATGGTCAAGAACGATGCACAAGCTGGAGTTCCAAAGCAGACTATTCCCCTCGTAACACCCATAGCCACTCAACTGCCAATCCCATCCCGACTTGCAACTTAAAAGAAGAAAATGGAGGAGAAAGAGATTTTGGACACCTTCAGAAAGCTGGAAGTAAACATTCCTTTACTTGATGAAATCAAACAAATTCCAAGATATGCAAAATTCTTGAAGGAGCTTTGCACCAACAGGAGAAAGTTGAAAGGAAATGAGAAAATATCAATAAACGAAAATGAATCCGCGGTTTTACAAAGGAAGCTTCCACCCAGGTGTAAAGATCCCTGAATGTTCATGGTCCCTTGCGAGATTGGAGATGTCACTTTTAGTAGTGTTATGCTTGATCTTGGTGCCTCTACTAATGTCATGCCTTATTCGGTGTATGAATCCTTGAATCTCAGACCCTTAAGTGAAACCGGTGTCATAATCTCTCTTGCGGATAAATCAAGTGTCTTTCCTAGAGGTGTTTTGGAAGGTGTCCTAGTGCAAGTAAACCAATTAGTCTTCCCAACGAATTTCTATGTGATTGACCTAGATGAACAAGTATCCTTAAAACCAGGTATAATCTTACTTGGGAGACCATTCTTGAAGACCGCTAGAACAAAGATTGATGCGAATGCGGGAAGCTTAACAATGGAGTTTGATGGTGAAACAATAAGTTTTAACATTTATGATGCTATGAGATATCCTAGTGATGTGTCATCTTTGTGCTTTATAGATGTTGTAAAACCATTAACTCATGAATTGTTCGAGTTGTCTAATGATGACATGTTGGAGATGGTTTTGAGCAAGGGGTTTGATTGTGAGAAATTACCAAGAAATTGAAGCTCTATTCACTAGACCCCAAAATTGAAAGATTAGTCAATAATTTGGAGATCGAGAAGACCACACAATTTAGTGTGAAGCAAATTGAATTACCTCAAACTCACATGAGACTGCTGCCCTCCCTTGTCCAACCGCCATAATTAGAATTGAAGGTCCTTCCTCAACATTTGAAGTATGCGTACCTGGGAGACAACGAGACTCTTCCGGTCATCATTTCAACTCACCTAACCAAGTGTGAAGAAGAACAGCTCCTCAAGGTGTTGAGGGAAAATAAAGAGGTAATGGGTTGGATGATTGCGGATACCAAAGGTTTGAGTCCCTCCACTTGTATGCACAAAATCTTAATGGAGGTTGAATGTAAGCCGAGTAGAGACGCGCAAAGAAGGTTGAATATGCCAATGATGGAAGTAGTCAAGAAAGATATTTTGAAGCTCTTAGATGCGGGAATGATCTATCCAATCTCGGATAGCAAATGGGTGAGCCCGGTTCAAGTCGAGCTAAAGAAGACGAGAATCAAGGTGGTCGAGAACAACAAAGGTATGATGGTCCCCAACCGTGTGCAAAACGGGTGGAGAGTATGTACTGACTACAAAAAATTCAATGCAAGTGCACAAAAAGATAATTTTCCATTACCTTTCATTGAGCAAATGTTAGAAAGGCTGGCCGGAAAATCCCACTATTATTGTCTCGATGGGTATTCCGGTTTTCACCAAATCCTGGTGGCACCGTAAGACCAAGAAAAGAAAACTTTTACATGTCCGTTTGGCACTTTCGCATACCGTAGAATGCCATTCAGTTTGTGTAACGCCTCGACCACTTTCCAATTTTGTATGGTTAGTATCTTTTCGGAATATGTCGAGAACATAATTGAAGTTTTTATGGATGATTTCACGGTATATGGCAACTCCTTTCAAGAGTGTTTGACAAATCTCACCAAAATTTTGAAAAGATGTATTGAAAAAAATCTGGTTTTAAATTTTGAAAAATGTCATTTTATGATGAGTCAAGGTCTTATTTTGGGTCATATTGTGTCAAAGAAAGGAATTGAGGTAGATAAGTCCAAGATAGATGTTATTCAAAGCTTACCTTACCCGACTTGTGTTCCGGAAGTTCGTTCTTTTTTGGGCCATGCAGGTTTATATTGACAATTCATCAAGGACTTTTTGAAAATAACAAGACCAATGTGCCAACTCTTGCAAAAGGATGTTGATTTCGAGTTCAATGAGGCGTGCAAAGAAGCATTCGACAAGCTCAAACAGTTGCTCACATCCACCCCCATCATGAAAGCACCAAATTGGGATCTCACATTTTAGATTATGTGTGATGCAAGAAACTATGTGATAGGCGCCGTTTTGGGTCAAAAGAGTGGGAGGGCCTCCCACGCGATCTACTATGCATTAAGGACACTAGAAAATGCTCAAAGCAACTACTCTACTACAAAGAAGGAGCTACTAGCCATAGTGTTCGCCTTGGAGAAATTTAGACAATACCTACTTGGTACCAAGGTCATAGTGTATTCGAATAACACAACACCTAAGTACTTGATGACGAAGAAAGATGCAAAGCCTAGATTCATCCAGTGGATTTTAATGTTACACAAATTATATTTGGAAATCCGGGACAAGAGTGGATGCGAGAACCTTGTTGCCGATCATCTAATCCGGATAACTTCAAATGAAACTCCTCTCCCGTTGTGGGACAAGTTTCTGTATGAGCATCTCTTTTCCCTCACTCGATCTACTCCTTGGTATGCCGATATCGTTAACTTTTTGGTCACAAAGAGGTATCCTAACACATTCACATGTCCTCAAAAAGACAATTTGAAAAGTGATGCAAAATACTAGATGTGGGATGAACCTTATCTGTGGAAACATTGTCACGATCAAATCATTAGGCGATGTGTACCCCAACAAGAGCACCAATCCATTTTGCGATTTTGTCATGAATTTGCTTGTGGGGGACACTTCGGACCTAGTTGAACATTGAGAAAGGTCCTTGAGTGTGGATTATTTTGCCCAACCATGTCACGCTATTGTTACTTGTTTTGCAAAAGTTGTGAATGGTGCAAAAGGATGGAAAACATTTCATAAAAGAACCAAATGCCCTAAAATCCAATCCTTATTTGTGAAATTTTCGACGTATGGGGGGTTGATTTCATGGGCCCGTTTCCCGTCTCATTTGGCAATATTTATAGTTTGTTCGCGGTTGACTATGTTTCTAAATGGGTTGAGGCCAAAGCCACAAGATCGGATGATGCCAAAATGGTTATCGTGTTTTTGAAGTCTAATGTTTTTGTACGGTTTGGTGTACCTAGGGCGTTGATTAGTGATCGGGGGACGCACTTTTGCAACAAGACGATGGAGGCTTTATTGAAGAAGTACAATGTGACCCACCGTGTTTCAACATCCTATTACCCTCAAACAAACGGTCAAGCAGAGGTTTCAAATCGTCAAGTGAAGAGTATACTTGAGAAAACGGTGAATCCCTCAAGAAAAGATTGGATTTTAAGGCTTGATGATGACTTGTGGGCCTATCAGACCGCGTACAAGGCCCTGATAGGAATGTACCCATTTATGTTGGTTTTTGGAAAACGATGTCATCTTCTCGTGGAATTGGAACAACGTGCATTTTGGGCGGTCAAACAATGCAACTTCAACATCGATGAGTCGGGAAGGCATAGGAAGCTTCAACTTCAAGAGTTGGAGGAGTTGAGAAATGACTCATATGAAAACTCAAGAATCTACAAGGAAAGGACAAAGCTTTTCCATGACAAGTCCATTACCCGCAAACATTTCGAGCTGGGACATAGGGTTTTTCTTTATCATTCGTAATTGAAGTTATTTGCTAGAAAGTTGAGGTCAAAATGGATAGGTCCGTTCATTGTGCTAAAAGTCTTTGAGCATGGAGCTGTTGAAATTCAAAATGAAGAAACGGTGATAATCTTTAAAGTCAATGGGCATCAATTGAAACCTTTCTATGAATGTTTTAACGCAAATGTCTTAGATGTCATCCAATTGGATGCCCCTGTGTATTGAAATCAAGAGGGAAGCATGGCTCGCCAAAGATGTTAAAGAGGGGCATTTTTGGAAAACTAAAAGTTTTCGTCTTTTCTAGTTCCAAATGAATGTTGTACATGATCCATTTTTGCATTTAACATCTCTTCTTCTTCCTTCTTGCGGTAAAAGAATGTTGGATTTGAAGACCCGATGTTCGTATTGGTCAAAGAGCAAAATTTTTTGGGAAAATGGCAAGCCAATACAAGCGGTCTGCGCGTACTCCAAGGTCTATCAGCATGTTTATCAAAACGGACCGTGTATTGTCCATCAAAGTGTCCGCGTGCAGTATCAGCAAATAGAAGAGTTCAAGTCCAATTCACACTGACCGCATGTCATCGGAGGCTTGTCTGTGTGTTTATTAAAACCGACCATTTGTAGGCAGGGAGTCGATCGCGTGTCATGAAAGGAAATCAGAATACATAGAGTCTTATGCACGCGGACCCCGTGTACTCGCAGTCGCGTCCGCGTGAGTTGTTGACCAACATTGACCATGTTTTGACCAGGTTTCACTGCAAATTAAAACCTCCCTTATACACTAAAACTCAGTTTCTTGTCAAACCATCGGTCGGAATTTCACGCGACCACCGCCATTCTTCACCAAATTCAGAGCTCTACAAACCCCACTAAAAACCGGTCTGATCTGTTGTTGTAGCTCGGGGCGCTACCACCACTCAACCACCAATTTCCAGCCATTTTCAGGCTAACTCCGACCACCTCTCGCGATCCCGACACCACTATTGTGCTCCTCTTGGACAAGGCTACAAACCCTACCAAAAATATCTCTCAAAGCTCATCAGAAAATTTTTCCGGAATTTCAAGCCATTGTCGGATTCGACAGGTTTTCATGGTAAAATGATTCTCACAGGATATTGAACAATGCTTAAAGCTTAGGGTGGATAGTTGCAAGATTTTCAAATCCCGAATTCTCGCGCACAAATTTTGAACTTTTAACAAAAAGGGGTACTTTCTTTCCTTTCTTTTAATTGATCAAGATGCATGTCTCTGAACAACCATTCATATGTTATTGCATCAAAAAAGTGTAGGAATAATTTCTTGCTTTGATTGTTGAACTGCTTTAGAAGTCCATAGCGAGTTAGTTGGTGATTTGGATTCTCATACCGTTTGTTGAGATTGTGGTTCGTGTAGTGGTTATTTTTCGTGCAGCTAGTCCATGTCCACATCTAGGAAGCGCCCTGCTGCTGCCCGAAGCAAAGTCCTGGATAGAAATCAAAATGATGCTCCCGATATTCCAAGATTTTGGGATGCTAATGTAGCAAAAAACTACATGAAGTGCTTGTTGGATTAGTGTCTAAGCCCGTAACCATATTTGGTAAGTACTTGACCCGGTTGTGCATGGTCCTTTTGGGTTGCCTTCACCAAAGCAACTTGACTGGAGAAATGAAATAGAGAGAGAGAGGTTATTGTGATTTATTATTATGTTATAAGAATAATATATTAAAGGAAAATCATATTTGTTTAATTAATATTGGTCAATAATTAATTAGGAATTAATTTTGTGATCAAGTGTAATTAATTAAACTAGAGGGGCTGAATTGTAATTATAAGATAGTTGCAAGATAGGGCAATATTTATCCTTGTTAAAGGATGAACGAATTTAAGGATAAGGATATCCTTAAAATCATCCAAGGATGAGAGGATAAGGGTTTTTCAAGGCTTATCTTGTGGTTGCTTGGTGGGCAAGTAACTGGATAAGGATAAGGACTTGAACCCTAATCTAAACCCTATATAAAGACCCCTAGGCCTTGTGAATTCGTGTACATGCTCCTAAGAGGTCCCAAGGACGAATTCCAACTCCTCCCTCCTCTATCTTAAGCCTCTCCAATTGCTTGTGGTGTTTGTGAGCCATTAGAGGCACTACACTTGTGGTGCTTGCTTTCAAGAATTAGGATTTGAAGATTTAAGTTGTTATTGCAATATAGCAACAATAGGTATGTAAACCAACCTTTTTATTTTAATTTCGAAAATAGAAATGCACATTAGGGTTTTATTCTTGTGTTCATAATGTTGTGTATCTAATATGAAAACATAGATCCAAACTAGGGTTGCATGCACACTTAGGATTGTTTCTATAAAACCCATCAGTGGTATCAGATCCTTTGTTTAACATGTTTTCAATTAGTTTTATTCAATTGTATGAACTTGAAAAATTAGGGTTTATAGCCAATAAACCCTAGGAGGCCATAGATTTCGAGATTAGGGTTTCCTAACCCTAATTTGCGAAAATCTTGAAAGGGTTTTTGAATCCTTTCCTTTCAATCCAAGATTTCGAAATCTAGGGTTTGCAAACCCTTAGATTTTGAGATTTGCCTCCTTCCCAAGATAAGATCCTAAATTTTAGGGATTTGGATAATCTCATATCTTGTAATTATCCTTTAATAGTTAAATATGGTAATTAAAGATCATGAATTATCCCATCCCTATTTTCGAAATTTATGGAGGGATTTAAGGGATTAGGATAATTTAAATGTTTAAATGATAATTATCTTTTAGATCCAAATAATCCCTTATGATTTGATAATACAAATTAATAGTTTAATTTAAGATAATTATTAAATCAAGAGTTTTAATAATTAAAATTTTAATTTAAGTGACATTAGATTTCGAAAATTTTAATTAAAGATTAAAACCCTAGTATTTTTGAAATGTTTAAAATACACCATATACTATTATATTATTACAAGCTTAATAAATATATATATATATATATATATATATATATATATATGTATAATTAAAATGCTAGTCTTACCGTTAGTAGGCCTCATTCATGAAGCCGGTCTAAAAGGTGGGTATAAGGTTGCGGTCTATAAAATGGCGCTTAATGGGTGTACACTCACACCCACCACTTGCTTGATCGGTGGAGGGTCGTCAGCCGAACGGGTAGGATAGGGCAACCTCATCCTCTCATTAAAAGTATAATAAGAAATACAAAGTAACTACATGTTTTCTAAAATTTCCCAGTCTTAGTTACTTTAGGAAAAGTGAATTGATGCAATCCCATGAAATTACACTTTGCACCTTGCTAAGAAGTTAGTGGAGCGTGTGTGGTTTACCGGCACACTAATTGGTTCTAAGCGAAGGTGGCAAAGGGTTATTCGTTGTTTATCATAGTTCGATGGAGCGTGTGTGGTTTACCGGCACATCGTATAGGTGATCGTTACAACGAAGGCACCATGTGAATTTGCATGGTAATTCACACCCACTTTGTGATCCTCGGTATCCCAGTCACAAACGAGAGGGGCATATCGAGATTTAAACATGCCATTGAAAAGTTTCAATGAATCTCATCCGAACCTAGGAATTCTCAATACGTTTAGAACTTAGAGTTACGTTTTTCATGATGGAGAATTAGTGAATCGTCATTCACTTACCTTCAAATTATTTGCATTTAGATTACGGCATCCCTTTTCTAAGATGTGAATATTGTTGTTGGATCCTAGCCCTATTTTTCTTATTGGGTGATTATTAGGGATTCATATTCTAATCTATCTTTGTCATTTTTCTTTTGTAGATGTCAAAATCAAACAACGCTGCCGATAGTTCCTTCACATTGATGAGCCTTTGCCAAAAGGTTACTTTCGATGGAATGAACTTTAGCGAATGGATACGATACATTCGCACAATTGCTCGCTACGAAGACAAGGAGTATGTCCTCGATGAAAAGCTTGAAAAGATCAACGCTGAAATTGCTACTCCGGCTGAAATGAGTGCTTTTGAGACTCATGAGCGTGATACAACGAAGGTTCACTGCATCATGATAGCCACAATGAACTCCGAATTCCAAAAGTCCTATGAGGACATGTACCCGTACGAGATGCATCAAGACTTATTTGAGCGATACCACCAAAACGCGAGACAAGAGCGTTATGATATCTTCACTAACATGATTTCCGCTAAGATGGGTCATGGAGAGTCTCTTACCGTGCACCTGCAAAAGATGGAAAGGTATGTTGATCGTCTTCGCAAGTTGAATGTTAACTTTGGGGAAGACTTGGCAATCGACATGGTGCTTCACTCTTTGCCTCCAAGCTATAATCAATTTAGGATGACCTACCACATGAACAAAGAAGAGGTCACCCTAAGCAAACTCCAAGGTCTCTTGAGGGTCGCTGAGAGCAACTTCAAAGACAAGTCTGTTGCACCAACTCCTAATCCAGCCGCTACTCCTGTCTTGGCTATTGGTCAAGGGAAGGGAAAGAAGAGGAAGGCTTCGTCCAAAAACCAACGCAAGGTGAAAGCCCGAGATGGTGCTTCTTCTAGTGGGACCAAAGTTGATCCCGCTAAGCCCTGCTCTAACCCTAAGGAGGCTGAATGTCACCACTGCCACAAGATAGGACATTGGAAGAGAAGCTGCCCAGAGTACCTGCAAGCCATCAAGGAAGGAAAGATCAAGCCATCTTTCGCAGGTATATACACAATTAAATCTAATGATTCTAATCATGCTACTTCTTGGGTTCTTGATACCGGTTGTGGTTACCACATTTGTTCTAATGTGCACGGACTAAAAGGAAGTAGGGATGTGAGGCAAGGGAGGATAAATCTAATCATGGGGAATAGAAGATCATCGCCTGTGACCAAGATTGGAGTATATTCTTTAGTGCTTAGGAATAGTTTATGTTTAGATTTAGAAAATTGTTGCTATTTGCCAGAAATGTCTAGAAACATCATTTCATTTCATGGTTTGTTTAGACAAGGTTTTAGAGTTTCTTTTAATAATGAGAATGGTTCTATTTTAGCTTATCTAAATGGTGTCTTTTACTTTGAAGCTATACCATGTAATGGAATTTATGAAACTGTGATGATTGTTGATAATTTAGGAAATGATGTTTTGGATATAGATTCTTCCAATAGTTTGGATAAAGCATCCTTGTGGCATAGTCGTCTTGGACATGTCAACAAGAAACGCATAGCCCAACTCCAAAAGGATGGAGTGTTGGAGTCATTCGACCTTAGGGAAGATGACACATGCGAATCTTGTTTGCTTGGAAAAATAACTAAGTCACCCTTCGCTGGTACGTGCGAAAGGAGTGAAGGTTTATTGGACCTAATACATACCGATGTATGTGGACCGTTTAGATCAACCACGAAGGATGGGAACTGCTTCTACGTGACTTTTACCAATAACTATAGTAGATATGGGTATATCTATTTAATCAAGCAAAAGTCAGAAACTTTTGAAAAGTTCAAAGAGTTTAAGAATGAAGTGGAGAATCAATTAGACAGGAAGATCAAGATGCTTCGATCCGATCGAGGAGGAGAGTACCTAAGTCTTGAATTCCACGAATATCTCAAAGAGTGTGGAATAGTTTCACAATTGACGCCACCTAGGACACCACAATTGAATGGTGTGGCAGAAAGGCGTAATCGAACCTTATTGGATATGGTTCGCTCTATGATGAGTCATGCTTCACTATCAATCTCTTTTTGGGGGTATGCCTTAGAGACTGCCGCCCATATCCTTAACCGAGTCCCTACTAAGAAGGTTGCCAAAACACCTCACGAGATGTGGACGGGGAAAGCTCCTTCGTTAGCACATATCAAGGTTTGGGGTTGCGAGGCTTTCGTAAGACGAGATACTCACGAAAAACTCGAACCTCAAAGTGAGCGATGTATTTTCATCGGCTACCCACAGAAATCCTTTGGATATCTCTTCTATAGACCGAAGGACAATGTTGTCTTTGTTGCGAGGAGAGGAGTTTTTCGAGAGCGAGAACTCATAGGCCAAGAGGACAGTGGGAGGTAAATCGAGCTTGAAGAGTTTCAAGAGTCGATAGATGAAGGAACCTCCACCGCTGGCACTCAACCCGAGGAGGAAACTCCGGTTAAACCAATTGACGAGTCCTTACCTCTTAGACGTTCTGATAGAGTTAGAGTTCAACCCCAGTTTTATGGTTTTCATATTACTACCGAAGGGGACACGTATATTAGTGATGGTACACTAGTAAATCTTGATGAACCTAATAGCTATAAGGAAGCCATGGCAGGCCTGGAGTCTGCAAAATGGAAAGAGGCGATGGATAGCGAGATCCAATCCATGTATGATAACCAAGTTTGGAATTTGATTGATCATGTGCCCGGACGTAAGACCGTTGGGTGTAAATGGATCTTCAAGAAGAAGACCGACGTGGATGGAAAGGTACACACATATAAAGCGCGATTGGTTGCGAAGGGCTTTACTCAAACTCCCGGAGTTGACTATGATGAGACCTTCTCACCAGTTGCGAAGATAAAGTCTATTAGGGTAATGCTGGCTATTGCCGCATTTCATGATTATTATATTTGGAAAATGGATGTCAAGACCGCTTTCCTTAATGGAAAGTTGGCTGAGGATGTTTACATGGCTCAGCCAGAAGGGTTTGTGGATCCGAAGCATCCGAATAGAGTGTGTAAGCTTGAGAAGTCCATTTATGGACTTAAGCAAGCATCTCGCAAATCGAAGCGAAGATGAGTCGTGTGTATATGTCAAAGCTAGTGGGAGTATAGTAAGCTTTCTAGTTTTATATGTCGATGACATATTACTCATAGGAAACGACATCCCGACTTTGCAGGAGGTTAAATCCTGGCTTGGGAAGTGCTTCGCTATGAAGGACCTCGGAGAAGCTTCTTACATTTTGGGAATAAGGATAGTAATAGAAAGAAGTAAGAGACTAATTGGACTTAGTCAGAACACTTACTTAGAGAATGTACTAAAACGTTTTAGTATGGAAAACTCGAAGAAGGGAGAATTACTGATACAAAGTAATGCCAGATTGAGTAAGACTCAATGTCCGAGTACCGATGCTGAGATAGCTGAAATGAGCCGAGTTCCTTACGCTTCCACAGTTGGCTCAATCATGTGTGTTATGACTTGTACTCGCCCTGATGTAGGCTTTTCTTTGAGCATGGTTAGTAGATATCAAGGGAACCCTGGCAGAGCACATTGGATTGATGTGAAGAATATCCTTAAGTACCTTCGGAGGATGAAGGAATGGTTTTTAGTCCTCGGAGGGAGTGATGACTTGAAGGTGCGAGGGTACAGTGACGCCAACTTCCAAACCGATAGGGACAACTACCGTTCACAATCGGGCTGGGTCTTTACCCTAAATGGAGGAGCAGTGAATTGGAAGACTTCCAAACAGGAAACAGTAGCTGATTCAACGTGCGAATCAGAGTACATAGCAGCGAGTAAAGCGTCGAAGGAAGCAATATGGATGAAGAACTTCATTGGTGACCTTGGAGTTGTACCCGCCAAAAAGGAGCCTATGGAGATTTTCTGTGATAATGAAGGAGCGGTTGCCTTGACCAAGGAACCGAGGGATCATGGTAGATCTCAACATATCGACAAAAAATATCATTTCATCAGACATCGTGTAGAAGAAGGACAACTCATAGTGAAGAGGATATCATCAGAAGATAACCCAGCAGATCCACTTACGAACGGACTGAGTAGGGTTAAGCACTTGCAACATGCTAGGAGTATTGGGCTGAAGGATGGTCTAAGCATAGATTAGATAGTTTTAGAAACGTATAATAGATAAATGTAATTGACATTTGATGATTAAATAAAGGAGTTTTATTTATAAGTAAAGTTACTGTCATATGTTAATTGTTTAACTATTGTTTCACTTTGCATGTTTTGACTTCCAGAATAATTGAGTTTATTAGGAATAATCGAATTATTCAAATTGTCCACAATTGTTCATATGTTGGAAGTAGATATGAATGAAGATTGTCGTGAATTGGTGCTTAGATTGTCTAAATGGTATTAGACATAGCAAAAGATTGATGCGATGTTCATGAGTGCTTATGAACTGGATTTGAGCATTGGAACAAACCCACGCTTGCTAGAATCACCGTATGGACTAGGATATATAAGAGGTGATCATAAGATGATAATATCATATAGTCTTAAAACCTAGATATATGGTTTATTATTTGCTAATTGATTGTACATTGATAATGCGAAAACGCATTGGTAACTCAATGTTATAAAACGCATTGTTGTGTATAGTTGATTATTGAATAAGTAAATGCATATAAGTCGAAGTTTATCTGTAAATTTTATCCTAAGAGGGTAGAAGAGATATCTCGGCCGCTCGATGATTTGATTTGACTTATGTGTCGGGCCCGGTCAGAACTAAATTGATGTGTTCGATTAAGTTCTATGTCAAATAAATCGGAGATCGAGAAACCTAAATTCTTGACTAATCATTCCATAGAATTGTCAGCATGATATCTAACAGAGGACTGTACGATCCCTTATCTATAGGATAGGTTACTGATAAGATCAAATTTTGACAGCGTCTTTGAGAGCTACGATTGCTAATCGGGTTGCACGTTACATTTGTGGTTACTAGACTTATCCAAGTGGGAGACTGTTGGATTAGTGTCTAAGACCATACCCATATTTGGTAAGTACTTGACCCGGTTGTGCATGGTCCTTTTGGGTTGCCTTCACCAAAGCAACTTGACTGGAGAAATTAAATAGAGAGAGAGGTTATTGTGATTTATTAATATGTTATAAGAATAATATATTAAAGGAAAATCATATTTTTTTAATTAATATTGGTCAATAATTAATTAGGAATTAATTTTGTGATCAAGTGTAATTAATTAAACTAGAGTGGCTAAATTGTAATTTTAAGATAGTTGCAAGATAGGGCAATATTTATCCTTGTTAAAGGATGAACGAATTTAAGGATAAGGATATCCTTAAAATCGTGCAAGGATGAGAGGATAAGGGTTTTTCAAGGCTTATCTTGTGGTTGCTTGGTGGGCAAGTAACTGGATAAGGATAAGGACTTGAACCCTAATCTAAACCCTATATAAAGACCCCTATGCCTTGTGAATTCGTGTACATGCTCCTAAGAGGTCCCAAGGACGAATTCCAACTCCTCCCTCCTCTATCTTTAGCCTCTCCAATTGCTTGTGGTGTTTGTGAGCCATTAGAGGCACTACACTTGTGGTGCTTGCTTTCAATACTTAGGATTTGAAGATTTAAGTTGTTATTGCAATATAACAACAAGAGGTATGTAAACCAACCTTTGTATGTTAATTTCGAAAATAGCAATGCACATTAGGGTTTTATTCTTGTGTTCATAATGTTGTGTATCTAATATGAAGACATAGATCCAAAGTAGGGTTGCATGCACACTTAGTTTTGTTTGTATAAAACCCATCAGAGCTTGCCTAGAATAGTTGCATCCACCAAATTTTTGTGCAAGCCCACACTTATATCATTAGGGGTTCTTGAAGGGGTCACCCAATTGTTTCATATAATTGGGTGGGAAAACCATTATAACATCCATAAAATTCACAAAAATTTTAAACTTTTTCAATCATAATAAAAACCACATTTCATTGTTTACAAAATGTTTTCAAATCATTTTTCCCATCAGAGTGTCCCAAAAATCATAACATAAGGATGAGGAGCGATACGGTCACGCCTTCACCGTTCCCCGATCTCCTGAAGTACCTGAAACAGTAAATTGAAAACTGTAAGCCTGAGGGCTTAGTGAGCTACCCCCAAAATACCAACGCCAAACTGACAATACCATAATAGTAACAATCAATCAATCAACATTCATATTGGGCCATCGGCCTGACTGGACCACCCTACCGGGACTATAGTCTGTCTGAATCTATCCTGAGCCTTCGGCATGACTGGTGAGCTACGTGGTCCCATAGTCCCCCTAGACCGCTCATAGGGTATATTGTCCTTCAGCACAAAGAAGGACCGCCTGAACCCAACCACAACAAATAAACATCTACGCATACTATCATATATAGGAATATATATAAACATCAACATATCTGTCACACTGATCATAAATCATAAAATTCTCCTGTAACTAGAGTACCGACCTAGCAGGTCACTAATATACCAATCCCTATGGATCTTAAGAGCATAACATATTGTCCACCACGATTCCTATCTAACAGGTCATAACTACATGTATCATACCATAACAATAACAACTAAGGGTCGGCCTTCTTACCGTAGAACCTATCGATAAAGTGAGGATAACTCACCTAGCAGATGTGAACTCGGAAGGTAAACTCCAACTCTCGAATCACTCGACACAAAACCCACCACCTATAACCATAGTTCAATGTACGCATAATCCTTTATCCTTATAAGGTACTCTGTAACCCAATAGTCAACCCCTGATCAAGGTCCAAGTCCTCAGTCAAGGTCAATAGTCCATGTTGACCTCAACTCGCCGAGTACACCTAGCTAGTCACCGATTCACTAAAAGCACTATCAAAGTCACCGAGTCATTGAGGTGACTCGTCGACTTCCTGCGAATCCCGATCAGCCCCTAAGGCCACCCGTCGAGTTCCCCCCTCCACCTTGCAACTCGACGGGTGTACTCGTGAACATATTCTTGGCTAAAACTCCTCCAACTCACTGAGTTGTTCTTCAACTCGTCGATTCTTATGGGAATCTTCATCAGACTCGCCGAGTTGTTCAACCAACTCGCCGAGTTCAATGGCCATCTTCATGCGACTCGCCTTGTCGACCCTGGGACTCGCTGAGTCCATTCAATCCTCTTCCCATACAGATCCATTTTGAGCCATGCAATGGCTGCAAATCACATATCCAAGCTTCTAGGGCATGCTTATCACGTAAAGTTGCAAACTTTACATGCATGCATGCCTTTAAAGGCTCAAAATGGAAAATCTAAGCTATTGAGGGGTCTTTATACACAAAGGAGGCCTCAATCACGACTAATGCTACAACTTTATGCTTCTAGAATCCAAATGAGAGTCCAGATCTGAAGTTACAACTTCAGATCTAGCCCATAGCTCATCATACCAACTTAATATTCAATGAAAAACCCTAAACTCACCCAAAAAAGAAGATTTATAAGAAGAATAATGGTTTGGGTACATTTTAAAGTTGATATCTAAGATGAGTGTTGATTCCCACACTCCAACTGCTTCAATCCTCTTCTCCTCCAAGTCCTCTCCCTCCAAGGACTCTCTTTCAAGCTTCAAAACACACACACAAGGCACACACACACGAATAAGGCTCTCAAGGGTTCTTTGGAACTGTAAGGAGGTCCAAGGGAGGGTAAGTCCCTTTTAAATAGGGGTGCAAACCCTGGGAATCAGGGTTTCACTTGACAAATCGTACTCACCGAGTCCCAATATGGACTCGCCGAGTAGGTCACTTAACCCGCGATCCTTCTTACTGCTACTCGATGAGATAATCCAAAAAAACTCATATTATCAATACATGAGAGTCGGGGAATTACAACTCTCCCCCACTTAAGCGAGACTTCTCCCTCAAAGTCCATCGGAATAAATAATGTCGGGTAATGCTCGCGCATCTCTGTCTCCGGCTGCCATGTCCACTCGGATCCTTTCCGATGCTCCCACTGTACCTTTACTAAGGGTATTTCCTTGTTCTGTAGAATCTTCTTCTTCCTCTCGAAAATAGCCACAGGCCTCTCCACATAGTTCAAGCGCTCATCGACCATAATGTCATCCAATGATACCACTGCCTCCTGGTCCATAATGCATTTTCGCAATTGCAAAACATGAAATGTGATGTGGATCCGGTTAAGCTTCTTCGGGAGCTCTAGCTGTAACAACCCGGATTCCCAGGTATTATGCATTCTTATATTTTTGGTATTTTGTGAGGAGAGTCGGCGAGTTGGAGCTCAAACTCGCTGAGTAGGATCGCGATTTGGGTGACGGTTCACATTTTGACTCGGTGAGTCCAAGGAGTGGACTTGGCGAGTCCACGCTGTTTAATGAAACCCTAATTCTCCGGGTTTGGATCCTATTTAAGGGCACTTATAGCCTCCCATTTCGGCTACCAATTCCTTGAGAGAACCCTAAGAGAGCTAATTCATTTTGGGAGAGAGGAAGTCACTTTTGGGCCTTTGTATTCTTTGTTTAGCAAGAGGAAGGTGGCAAGAGCAAGGAGGAGGTGAGATTCCAGCAGATCCAGTGTCCAGAGGCTTCATTTTGAGGTAATGGTTCGAATCTCCTTCAATTATAGGGTTGATCTTTAGAGTTTGGGTTTTATAACCCCTTTGAGAGTGATTACGTGAAGCAAATTGTCCCTCTTCGAGTTTGTGCATTGGATTTGGACTCAAAGAGGTCCAAAGACCTTAACCATTAGAGTTTTTTGGGTTATTATGGAGTCATTGGACCTAGGTGGTTATTTTTGGGACCAAATCACCTTTTGATGCCTTGTGGGGGTTATACAAGCATCAAGTTTTGAACTTTACGTGACATTCATGCTTGGGAAGGCCAGATCTATGGTTTAGGAAAGCAGATCTGACCTCAGAAGGTCAATAAAAGTGTGTGCATGGCATGAACTCGCCGAGTTGTTCTTGGGACTCGACGAGTAGGGTTGGGGTTTCACGTAAAGTATTCAGCGAGTGGACTCGCCGGGTTGGGGATAACCCAGTGAGTCAGGGAGAGTCAATATGGGGTTGAGTCAAGCCGGAACTCGCCGAGTTGTTCTTGAGACTCGGCGAGTTGAGTCGTGGTTGCCCTGCAATTCATGCCAGGTGGAACTCGTCGAGTTAGGGGAAGTGCTCGACGTGCCAAGAAAATATCCGAGGGAGTCAGTGAACGTGTTAGACTCACCGAGTTGCTTTGGTGCATTCGCCGAGTCCGATCAAAGTTAACCGTTGACCAGAGTTGACCAGTGTTGACTTGATAGGGTTAGTCAACCTTAGTTGTAAAAGTGTTAATTAGAGATATGTTGTACTATAGGAAGATTATAGTTCGGGGGATCGTGCACGAGTGATTCCAGGGATTTGCGAGTTATCGAGATACATGAGATGAGCCTTCTCACTATACTTTACCTTGAGTAGGTAACTAGAATTATATGATACAGTGCTTGTATGTTATATATGTTTTATATTTTGCGCTGCATTATTCTATGTGATTCATGATGTGCATGTTTACAAAGTTAGAACCTAAGGGTTCACATAGTTTGGGTGCACGGACCCACAGAGTTATATCCTCGAGTGGCTAATATGTGTTATATGTGGTATTTTGGGGAACTCACTAAGCTTTGTGCTTACAGTGTTTGGTGTTATTTTTTTCAGGTACTAGTGACGACCGTGGGAAGGCGCTGGCTTGATCAGTACACACACACGGGATTTTATGTTATGAGATCTTGGGATTTTTGCATGACATGAATTGTATTTCAAACATGGGTGTTTTTACGAATATTAAATGAATTATGTTTTTATAAAATGCGAAAAATTGTTTTGAAATTCACAGTGTTACAAGTTGGTATCAGAGCCTTGGTTTGAGGGATTCGGGTACACCTTCGCGAGTATTTGAACTCAAACTGAGGATTTGGAAAATATTTTCAAAAGAGAACCAAGTTTTCTAAAAGAAGTAAAAGATTTTTAGAGAAACTCAGAGTAGAAACGTGTGTACGATCAGTCAGCGCCCGAACGGTGATTTCCGAAAATACCCTTATATTATATGTTTATGAGATTGATATGATGTATTCTCTTGCTAGAGTAGGCTAGGTATTCCTATTAGGACTAGAGTGCCCTGATTTGTGATGCCTTAGCCTAGGGAGAGGTGAGCTGCTATGAGATGCTTGAGAGTGAATAGGTAGCAGCGAGGAGCTTATGAGAGATCTGTTAGAGAGTGATAAAGTACTTGGAAATTGGGATCCGAAGAGGAGGATTTGGGGTGTATACTGAAACTGTGCGGACAGTAATATTGGGCCCGTACTACTGAGAGCACCGGGGCGGTGTACAGTTCAAGTAAGAACCTTCGGTATGCCAAGGATCAAGGAGGGAAGAGTTGTTGAGTGTGAGTATGCTCGAATGGATTCTAATTTATCGTATGTTGTATTTCAGAGGTAGATCATGGTGAGGACACGTCTTATGCCAGAGAGTAGTGGGGCTAGTGATGAGGAGATCCATCGGATCATCCACGAGGAGGTGGCTGCGTCCATCAGGGCAGAGATACCAGAGATGTTCAAGTCTATTAAGACCACGCTGATTGAGACTTTCGACGAGCGTTATGCTGCTCTTTCTAAGGCTGCTGTTGCGGCGGCCACTGCAGCTGTTGTTGCTGCGAGGTCACAGGGTGGTGATGCGTTGCTGTTCCGAGAGTTCAGCAACACGAAACTGCCAGAGTTTGATGGGACCTAGGACCCGGTGGCGGCTATGAGGTGGATTTCAGACATAGAGGAGTGTTTCTTCACTTGCTCATCTCCTGAGCATTTGAGTGTCCGGTTCACGCTGAACCAGTTTTGCTTGGGAGCGAAGGACTGATGGAAGTTTGTGACAGCGCACTTTTCACCTGCTGAGCTTGCGGTAGTGACCTGGGAGAGGTTCACTGCCATGTTCCGAGATGAGTAGGTTCCCCAGGTGGAGAGGGAGCGTTTGGCCCAGGAGTTTCTGACCCTCAAGCAGGGTACTGAGTCTGTTACGGTGATTACCAGGATGTTCCACGAGAGGCTGATGTTCTGCCCTAAGCACGTGTCCACTGAGTAAGCATGCATGAGCCGATATTTGAGTATCTTGAGGCGATACATTCAGGAGTTCATGGCGAACTCCTTGTACCGGACATTTTGCCGAGCTTCAGGAAAATCCCCGAAAGAGGGAGATTGTGCTAGAGACTCAGGCCAGGGAGGAGGCGGAGTTTCAGGGGAGGGATCGGCGATTGGCACAGTCCCAGCCGGCAGCCAAGCGGGTCAAGCCCGCTGATCCCAAATCTGGGAGCCAGAAGGGCCGCACTTGTGGAAAGTGCGGCAAGGGTCATGACGGAGTATGTAGAGCTGGATCTTGCTACAAATGTGGCAAGGAGGGGCATATGGCTAAGGATTTCCCCAAGGGGTTTGTAGTATGTTTTCACTGCAACCAGACTGGACACCGGAAGGCAGAGTGTCCGCAGTTGCGGGGATCAGTTCAGGGAGCACCTCAGTGATCTGCCCCTACCGCCATCAGAGTTACCGAGAGTCAGCCAGTGAAGGCCGAGGCGCCGAGGGCACGAGGGAGAGCTTTTCAGTTGACCGCAGAGGAGGTCCGCGCATCGCCCGATGTCGTGGCTGGTATGTATTCTTTCGTGTATTTATTTCGATGATTGAGATATTATGCTTATATTATGTTATGCGTAGGTACTTTTCTTGTGAATTATGTACCTGCCTTGGTGTTATTTGACTCGGGTGTGAGTCTGTCTTTTGTATCTTTGGCTTTTAGTCAGCATATTAGTGTTAGTCGCGAGGCGCTTAGTCGGCCTCTGAGAGTTTCCATTGCTGACGAGAGGGTGATATATGCCACAGAGGTGATCCACGGGTGCGTATTCGAGATTTTCGGTCTTGAGTTCCCGATTGACTTGGTTCCTATTGTGATGGGTGATGTCTGTGTCATTGTGGGCATGGACTGGTTGAGCAGATTCAGTGCGGTTATCGACTGCGAGCGACAGCTGGTGACCATATGAGACGCTAGTGGGGGAGCTCTTACGGTGTATGGCGAAGGTACCCATTTTGGATCAACGTTTTGTTCGGCCGCTAGGGTGAGGCAGTGTCTACAGCAGGGTTGTAAGGGTTTTGTGGCATACGTGATGGATATGCGGGTTGATTCTGAGGTCAGTGGAGGAGGTTCCGATAGTGCGTGAGTTCCCTGATGTCTTTCCATAGGAGTTGTCGGGTGTGCCTCCACTGTGGCAAGTGGATTTCAGTATCGATTTGGTTCCGGGAGCCGCGCCTATTGCCAAGGTTCCTTATCGCCTTGCACCTTCAGAGATGAAAGAGTTGTCTTTGTAGCTTCAGGAGCTGTTGGGAAAGGGGTTTATTCAGCCGAGCAGCTCGCCGTGGGGCGCGCCTATCCTTTTTGTCAAGAAGAAGGATGGTTCACACCGGATGTGCATTGATTACCGGGAGTTGAACAAGCTGACGATCAAGAACCGTTACCCGTTGCCGAGGATCGATGATTTGTTCGATCAGTTACAGGGTGCATCTTGGTTCTCCAAGATCGATTTGAGGTCTGGATACCATCAGGTGAGGGTGCGAGATGAGGACATTCAGAAGACAACGTTCAGGATGCGTTATGGGCATTACGAGTTTGTGGTGATGCCTTTCGGGCTCACTAATGCCCCGGCAGTGTTCATGGGTCTCATGAACCGAGTGTGCAGGCCGATGCTGGATCGGTCAGTGATTGTATTCATCGATGACATCTCGGTATATTCGAGATCTAGAGAGCAGAATGAGGAGCATTTGAGGGAGATCCTCGGAGTTCTGAGATTGGAGAGGCTTTATGCCAAACTCTCCAAGTGTGATTTCTGGTTGCGGGAGGTCCAGTTCCTAGACATCTCGTTGACCAAAAAAGGGATATTGGTAGACCCGGCCAAAGTTGAGGCGGTGATGAGTTGGGAGGTGCCGAGGTCACCCTCCGAGATCAGGATTTTTCTAGGGTTAGCAGGTTATTATCGGAGATTTATCAAGGATTTCTCTAAGATCGTAGTGCCACTCACTAGATTAACCCTGAAGGGTGTCGCTTTTTCATGGGGCCCTGAGCAGCAGCCCTCCCGTAGGGAATGGAGGACTTTGTGGTATACCGTGATGCATCGATCTTGGGGATGGGAGTGGTGCTGATGCAAAGAGGGCATGTGATAGCATACGCATCGAGGCAGCTGAAGCCACATGAGACGAGGTATCCCACCGATGACCTAGAGTTAGGGGCAGTGGTGTTCGCCCTCAAGATTTGGCGTCACTATCTATATGGGGTTCGGTGTACGATATACACAGACCATAAAAGCCTGAAATATTTGACGGATCAGCCCAACCTAAATATGAGGCAGAGGAGGTTGTTGGATGTGGTTAAGGACTATGATTGTGAGATGCTGTACCATCCGAGAAGGCTAATGTGGTAGCCGACGCCCTGAGTCGCAGGGCGGAGAGCACCCCATTGTGAGGTGTATGTTTGCGTTTGACCGTGATGGCTCCGGTGTTGGACACCATTCGTGGAGCACAGGCTGAGGCCATGGGGTCGGAGAACCAGAAGAAGGAGCAAGTGGTAGGGTTGGTATCGGAGTTCGTTACCGATGGTCGGGGGATTATGACATTTCAGGGGCGGATTTCGGTGACATTTGTGGGAGGGACGTGTACCATTTTGATGGAAGAAACTCATCGGTCGAAATTCTCAATCCATCCTGGGGCCACTAAGATGCATTTAGATCTGAGAAGGGAGTATTAGTAGCCCTGTATGAAGAGGGATGTTGCACGGTTTGTTGAGAGGTGCTTAACCTTCCGTAGGGTTAAGGCCGAGCACCAAAGACCACATGGTAGGTTGCAGCCGTTGGAGGTTCCCGAATGGAAGTGGGAATAGATTACCATGGATTTTATCACCAAGTTTCCAAGGATTGCGTGGGGAGTCGATGCAATTTGGGTGATTGTTGACAGGTTGATGAAGAGCACCCACTTTCTTGCTATTAGTGAGAGCTCCTCCGCAGAGAAGTTAGCAGAGATGTACGTGATGGAAGTGGTATCTCGGCATGGGGTGCCGATCTCGATTGTCTCAGACCGGGATGTACGTTTCACTTCCAGATTTTGGAAGAAGTTTCATGAGGAACTAGGTACTAGACTGCATTTTAGTACCACATATCACCCCTAGACAGACGGACAGAGTGAGCGGACAATTCAGATGCTCGAGGACATGCTCCGGGCATGTGTGATGGATTTCGGGGGTAGTTGGGATACGTACTTGCCATTGGTAGAGTTTTCTTACAACAACAACCATCATTCGAGCATTGGTATGCCACCCTTTGAGTTGTTGTATGGGAGGAGGTTTCGGACCCCCATTTGCTGGGGAGAAGTCGGATAGCGTGTTATGGGCAGTACTGAGATCGTACTTCAGATGACAGAGCAGATCCAGCAGGTCAGATAGAGGTTGTTGACCGCTCAGAGTCATCAGAAGATTTCTGCGGACAGACGCCGATCCGAGCTTGAGTTTCAGGTCGGCGACTTTGTGCTCATGAAGGTCTCTCCTTGGAAAGGAGTGATTCGATTCAGGAAAAGGAACAAGTTGGGGCCCCGATATATTGGTCCATTTCGGGTGGTCTCGAGGGTGGGCAGGGTAGCCTATCGTTTGGAATTGCCAGCAGCATTGGGATAGATTCACTACACTTTCCACGTGTCAAAATTGCGGAATTGTATAACCGATGAGTCCGCAGTGGTTCTATTAGAAGATATTCAGGTGGATGCGAGCCTGAATTATGCTGAGAGACCAGTGGCAATCAGAGATCGGAAAATCAAGGTTCCGGGGAACAAGGAGGTACCCTTGGTTTTGGTTCAGTGGCAGCATTGGAAGGGGTCCGATATGACTTGGGAGCCAGAACGTGAGATGCGCGAGCAGCATCCGGAGTTATTTGCGAAGCGAGACTTCGAGGGCGAAGTCTAGTTCTAGTGGGGTAGAATTGTAACAGCCCGGATTCCTAGGTATTATTCATTCTTATACTTTTGGTATTTTGTGAGGAGACTTGGCGAGTTGGAGCTCAAACTCGCCGAGTAGGATCGCGATTTGGGCGAGGGTTCACGTCTGGACTCGGTGAGTCCAAGGAGTGGACTCAGAGAGTCCACACTGTTTAATGAAACCCTAATTCTCCGGGTTTGGAGCCTATTTAACGGCACTTATTGCCTCCCATTTCGACTACCAGTCCCTTGAGAGAACCCTAAGAGAGCTAATTCGTTTTGGGAGAGAGGAAGTCACTTTTGGGCCTTTGTATTCTTTGTTTAGCAAGAAGAAGGTGGCAAGAGCAAGGTGGATGTGAGATTCCAGCAGATCGAGAGTGCAGAGGCTTCATTTTGAGGTAATGGTTCGAATCTCCTTCAATTATAGGGTTGATCTTTAAAGTTAGGGTTTTATAACCCCTTTCGAGACTGATTATGTGAAGCAAATGGTCCCTCTTCGAGTTTATGCATTGGATCTAGACTCAAAGAGGTCCAGAGACCTTAACCATTGGAGCTTTTTGGGTTATTATGGAGTCATTGGACCTAGGTGGTTATTTTGGGGACCAAATAACCTTTTGATGCCTTGTGGGGGGTTATACAAGCATCAAGTTTTCAACTTTACGTGACATTCATGCTTGGGAAGGCCAGATCTATGGTTTGGTAAAGCAGGTCTGACCTCAGAAGGTCAATAAAAGTGTGTGCATGGCATGAACTCGCCGAGTTGTTCTTGGGACTCAGCGAGTAGGGTTGGGGTTTCACGTAAAGTGTTCAGCAAGTGGACTCATCGGGTTGGGGGATAACCCAGCGAGTCAGGGAGAGTCAATATGGGGTTGAGTCAAACCGGAACTCGTCGAGTTGTTCTTGAGACTCGGCGAGTTTAGTCGTGGTTGCCCTGCGATTCATAGCAGGTGGAATTCGTCGAGTTAGGGGAAGTGCTTGATGTGCCAAGAAAAGATCTGAGGGAGTCAGTGAACGCGTTAGACTCGCCGAGTTGCTTTGGTGCACGCGCCGATTCCGGTCAAAGTTGACCATTGACCAGAGTTGACCAGTGTTGACTTGATAGGGTTATTCAACCTTAGTTGTAAAAGTGTTAATTAGAGATATGTTGTACTATAGGAAGATTATATTTCGGGGAATCGAGCACGAGTGATTCCAGGGATTTGCGAGTTATCGAGATACACGAGGCGAGTCTTCTCACTTTACTTACCTTGAGTAGGTAACTAGAGTTATGTGATACAGTGCTTGTATGTTATATATGTTTTATGTGTTGCGCTGCATTATTCTATGTGATTTATGTTGTGCACGTTTACGGAGTTATAACATCCCAGAATATCAAGAGTAGAATTGAAGGGCTAAAAGTGTAAATTTGAAGGGCAACTCGGCGAGTCCATGGGTGGACTCGGCGAGTATGGTCGTGATTTTGGTCGCGTGTTAAGTGGCCAACCCGGTGAGTCGGCGGTTGGACTCAACGAGTTGGTGCTGAGTGGAGAAAACCCTAATTTCGGAGGATGAGCCCTATATAAAGGACATTATGCCCTCTTGCTAGTCTCCTTACCTTCCCTTGAGACCAGAAAACCCTAGAAAACGCGAGTGTGAAGGATTGGAGTGCATTTGAACCTTGGAAAAGATATTTGAAGGAAGATCTTGGGGAGTTAGGAGGCTTGGAGCAAGGCTCTTTGCTTGGATTCAGATTTCATTGCTGTTGGGGCTTCCTTTTTAGGTATAATCTTGTTCTTGGGCTGTTATTCTTCTAGATTCATGATTCTTGGAATGTATGGGAGGCTTAGCTTGTGGTATCTTGAGTTTGAAGAATAGATCTGAGGTTGCTACCTCAGATCTGCAGTGGAGAAGGTCTTAAGTCCATTAAAGTCCCTGTTCTTGAGTGATTGGTGAAGCCATCATATCCCAAACCCTAGCCCTAGAGGGTAAAATGCTTAGATCTCTTTGGATTCACGTAAAGTTTGTGACTTTATGTGATGGATGGCCTTAGGAGGGGTATATCTATGGTTTGGGTCATCTGCATGGCTTGGAAAGCCTCTGTATGGATTCAGACCCGGTGGTACTCAGCCAGTCACATGGGTGGACTCGACGAGTTGGATGAAGATGACCTGGAACTCGGTGACTTGGAAGAACAACTCGGCGAGTAGGTTGAAGATAGTCATAGACTCGACGAGTCTGTTCTTGGACTCGGCAAGTTTGGTCGTAGGGTCCAAGTTTCTTTTGGGAAGGCTGTGACTCGGTGAGTCAAGGGATGACTCTATGAGTTAAGTCGCGAATTGAAGGAGGTTCTGTGTATGGGGACTCAGCGAGTCATCGGGCTAACTCGACGAGTAGAGTCAGTCAGGGGTAGACTTTGACTTTGACCAAGGGTTGACCAGTTGACTTCTAGGGGTAATTGAGTAATTATTGGTATTTATTGGATTCAGTCTTTTGGGTATTGACAGTGGTGGAGTTCGGGTCGGAGGTTGCAGCAGCGTGATCTTATCCTTTTCAGTCAGCAGTTGCGAGGTGAGTTATCCTCACTATATCAAAAAGGTCTAAGGCACCAAGACCGGCCCTTTATCGGATTGAGATATGGGTATCTGTTGTTATGATATTGCTTTGATATGTTTGCATCCTGGTAGTTAGGATGGTATTCGTTAGAGACCTGGTTAAGGTTGGTATCCTGGTATTTAGGGTGGTGCTATGCTAGTGACCGGTTAGGTCGGTATCCTGCCTAGAGTATGTTATGTTACATGATCTGTTAGATCAGATTGATTAAAGGAGAATTTGCTATGTGATTGAATGTTTATATGCACATGGTTGTTTGGACTGGAGTTGGGTTGAGTCGGGTCCTGCTTCGTGCTGTAGGCCAAGATACCCAGGGCGGACCGGTTGTTTCGAAGGCCCAACGAGCGGTCCGGATAGGCTGTAGGCCCCACGAGGGTGGACCACACGTGTCGAGGCTCGGAGAGTGGACCAGGCCGACTGAAGGCTCGATGCGGGCGGACCAGTCATACTGTAGACTCAGAGAGTGGACCAGGTGGGTTGAACGTCCGGTGCGGGCAGACCAACCACACTGCAGACTCAAGGGACATGACTAGACTCGGAGGGTGGACCAGGTGGACTGAAGGTCTGACACGGCGGACCAGTCCCACAGAAGACCCAATATGCATGGTTGTTCTGTGATTTGATATGATATAGCATGTTATGTGTATGGTATATGTGGTTGGTATTTTAGGGGTATCTCACTAAGCTTTCGGGCTTACTGTTGTGGTTTTATGTTTTTCAGGTTATTCAGGAGACCGTGGCAAGGCAAAGGCGTGATCGTACCGCTCCTCGCGTTTATGATTTATGATATGGATCTGGGAATACTTTGATACTAAATGCATTGAAAACCTTTTTGTAATAAGTTAATGAATTGGGATGTTTTCGAAAAATTCAAATTTTGTTGAAAATTTTGGTCGTTACAAGAGTTGGAACCTGAGGGTTCAAATTTTGTTGAAAATTATAGCCTCGAGTGGCTAATATGTGTTATATGTGGTATTTTGGGGAACTCACTAAGCTTTGTGCTTACAGAGTTTGGTGTTATTTGTTTCAGGTACTAGTGACGACCGTGGGAAGGCACCGGCTTGACCAGTACACACACACGGGATTTTATGTTATGAGATCTTGGGATTTTTGCATGACATGAATTGTATTTCAAACATGGGTTTTTTTACGAATATTAAATGAATTATGTTTTTATAAAACGTGAATTATTGTTTTGAAATTCACAGTGTTACACTAGCCTATAAGGTACCTTGCTAACCCTGGCAATAACCCTGAACGACCCAATGAAACCGGGACCTAATTTTCCCCTCTTCCTGAAGCATATCACAACCTTCCAGAGTGAAACTTTTAGAAGAACCATGTCTCTCACCTGAAATTCCAGCTCAGATCAGCATCGGTCTACATAACTTTTCTGCCAGCTCTGAGCGGTCTGCAGTCGCTGTCTAATCTGTTGTATCACTTTGGTAGTTTGCAGAACTAGCTTTGTCCGACCCATCACTTTGTGCCCAACCTCGCCCCAACAGACTGGGGTCCTACACTTCCGCCCATACAACAGCTCGAAAGGCGGGGCGCCAATATTGGAATGGTAGTTGTTGTTGTAGGCGAACTCTACAAGTGGTAGGTGGGAATCCCAACTCCCACCAAACTCAATAATGCACACCCTCAACATATCCTCCATGGTCTGAATGGTCCTCTCACTTTGCCCATCAGTCTGCGGATGGAACGATGTACTAAAATGAAGTTGTGTACCCAATTCCTCATGGAACTTCTGCCAAAAACGGGAAGTAAACCTGACATCTTGATCAGAAACGATAAAAAATGGAACCTTATGGCGAGAGACAATCTCTCTGACGTACAGGTCGGCCAACTTCTCTTCCGATGAACTCTCCCTTATGGCTAGGAAATGGGCACTCTTGGTCAATCGATCAACGATGACCCATATAGCATCGAACCCCCTTGCCATCTTCGGAAAATTTGTGATGAAATCCACTGCGCTCCTTTCCCATTTCCACATGGGAATCTCTAGAGGTTGTAACTTACCATGTAGCCTCTGATGCTCGGCCTTGAACATCCTATAGGTCAAGCACCTCTCAACAAACCAATTGATATCTCACTTCATACCAGGCCACCAATAATTCAAAATCGAATCACGATACATCTTGGTGGCTCCCGGGTGAATCGAAAAACGAGATTTATGACCCTCCTCCATCACTGTCTGTCAGACCCCTCCGGACATTGGAACCCAAACCCGACCGTAACGGGTCAAAAATCCACGGTTATCCTGAAAAAACCGGGCGCTTTCACCCTTAATCCTCTATAACTTTCAGTTCTCTGGCCTCCAGCCCTCAATTTGGGAATCTCTGATCAAACCCGTCAGTGGGGAATCCACTACTATCCTCATACAACTAGCTGGGGTCGAGGACCCAGCTGACTTGCGGCTCATAGCATCCGCAACCACATTCGCTTTACCCGGATGGTAAAGCATCTCACAATCATAGTCCTTGACCACATCCAGCCACCTGCGCTGCCACATGTTCAGGTTCGGCTGATCCATGATGTGCCGCAAACTCTTGTGATTTTTGTATATGGTACAACGGACCCCGTACAGATAGTGCCTCCAAATCTTGAGAGCGAAAACCACCGCTCCCAACTCGAGATCATAAGTAGGGTATCTCGTCTCAATCGGCTTCAGCTATCGCGATGCGTAGGCTACCACTCGTCCCCTCAGCATGAGGACTGTCCCCAAACCTGTGATGGATGCATTACAAAATACTACAAGATCCTCCACTCCCTCGGGGAGTGTCACCACCGGCGCCTTGCATAAATACTGCCGGAGGGTCTCAAACACCCTCTACTGCTCAAGTCCCCATTTAAAATCCAACCCCTTCCTCGTTAGACGAGTGAGGGTACGTCAATCTTGGAGAAATAATGAATGAATCTCCGATAATACCTTGATAAACCCAAGAAACACCTGATGTTTGAGGGAGATTTCAGAGTCTCCCACTGTATTACCGCCTCCACCTTGCCTGGATCGACCAAAATTCCTTCCTAAATAACGAGATGTCCGAGGAACTAGACGTTTCATAGCCAAAACTCGCATTTCGAGAACTTGGCATACAATCGTTCTTGCCTAAGAACCCCTAGCAGCTCCCTATGATGCTCCTCATGCTACTCTCGAGTCTTCGAATACACCAAGATATCATCTATGAAAACAATGACCGAGCGATCGAGCATCGGTCTGCAGACTCAATTCATCAAATCCATGAACATCGATGGCGCGTTGGTGAGCCCAAATGGCATCACCACAAACTCGTAATGACCATAACGAGATCGAAACGTGGTCTTTTCCGTGTCCTCCTCTCTCACCTTGACCTGTTGTTATCCTGATCTCAAATCAATCTTGGAAAACCAAGACGCACCCTACAGCTGATCAAAAAAATCATCTATCCTCGGTAGTGGATAACGGTTCTTCACCGTTAACTTATTCAGCTCCCTATAGTCAATGCAAATCCTATGCGAACCGTCCTTCTTCCTTACGAAAAGGATCGGTGTAATGCCCGCAGATCCGGGCAAGTCAATTTAGAGGAAATAGGGGTCGAAAATGACTTTTCGACAAAATATTATCTAGAATAAATAATCTTAACCAATTTGTAGAATATGTCACAAGGTTTCCGTACATATAAAGAACGCCGAAATCCGAGTTATAACGAAGAAGTTATGGCCCGTCAAAGTTTCGCGACGGAAACGGCACAACACCGGGAAGCGTAAATAGTGAATTTACAAAGGAAGACTTTTTAGCCTTAGCAATCTAAAAAAAGTCATAGAATATGTTAAACTAAGAACATCGATAAAAAGAACGCCCAAATCTGACTTCGTATGAAGAAGTTATGATTTTTCTAAGATTCGGCTTAGCAGTGCACGGCCAGAAACTCGAATTTTAGTTCGAGCGGTTTTTAGCTTACACGACCTAAATGAGAGTTGAAGATCTCATTAATAACTCAACGGTAAAAAGACAGACGAAAATGGAGTCCGTATGAAGGAGTTATGAACTCTTCGCGGTCATTTAACAGTCTAAACGCCTCCTACTGTTAAATTTGAGATCATTCGAGAATTAGCCGACGGAGTCTAAACGAAAGTCGTAGATCTTGATTTTACTTACGCGTGGATATAAAGAACGTCGAAAACGGAGCTCGTATACGAAAGTTATGATTTTTCTAAGTTTGAAGGCTGATACGCGATAGGGGGTGACGTGGCACCACCAAAATTGGACACGTGGCACCACCAGAAGGCCACCACATGGACCAACTCGGCGAGTAGGTCCCCCCTACTCAACGAGTCCATCAGATTTCTCCCCTATAAATAGAGGTGTCGGGTTCCCTCATTTCCTCACCCCCCACCCATCTTCTTTCTCTCTCTAAACTCTCTCTCTAAGCCTCCTTAAGCCCCCTAAAGCCTAGGTAAACCCCCTAGCACCCGAAGGAAGCCCCGAGGCTCCCGGAGTTCCGAGAAAAGAGCCTTTCGGCTCAGGAACGCTGCTCCAGTGAAGCCCGGTTTTGCGAAAAACCCGCTGTAAGTGAGCTACGCCTACGCTAGTTTTAATATAGCTTCTAATTAATTATAGTAACATTATTAGGACCTGAAAATAATTATTTGGGCTATTATTATGATTTATATTGAGTGTTATTTAACGCTTATATAATAATAATAATAGTCAGACTATTAATTTGTCGCGGATATCGGTATACTAAACCCTAGTGGTGTTGATACTAGGTTTTATCGAAGGAATATCGTTTTGAGAGTATCAAAGCGTTGTCCGAGTGCTGAGTCACCACCTACTCAGGTGAGTGCATAGTTCCTTTCATGAACATGATTTTAATACAAGTATTGATTAAAGTATTAATTATATGTTTATGTGCGAGTTAATTGATGTTGCTTGAAATTCGTGTTAAAGAACATACCTGATTATATTTGATAATTTAGGATAAAGAGTAGAGCTAAATCAAATATGAGGAATATTGGGTAGTATATTCTTACGAGTACAAGTGATTTAAACTCAGAGAATAGAAGTTAGTATATGTCACTTATCCGGGAGTATGGATTAGACATAGTCATTGTCCCTAGTCCGAGAGTATGGATTAGGCATAATCATTCATCATTAATCCGAGAGTATGGATTAGTCATTCGTCCCTAGTCCGAGATTATGGATTTGGTAAATTCGTTCATTTCTGATCCGGGAGTATGGAGTAGGTAAAACGACTAATCTTAGGTCCGAGAGTATGGATAGCCTCGTTGCGAGGATCGACGGGGTGGGATAAGAGTTGTTTGTATATATATATATATATATATATATATATATATATATATATATATATATATATATATGGTGAAATTGTATATTTTGTGAGTTTTAAACTATATATATGGTATAACATTGTGGGATTGAAATCCCTATGCACTCACCAGGTTTCCCAACCTGATCCACTCAGTTTATTTACATCACAGGTATTGATATGAAGTCACACTGAGAGATTAAAGAGATGTAGTCCACTAGTGTAAATAAATGTAAGTTCTGTTTATGCTTATGTTTCTGTATTGACGATGACATCCCAAACATTTTAACATAAATAAAATACGTTTCTTCGAAAATGTTTTGATAATGTATTTATCGTATTTTTCTAGGAACAAATTCCGCAACATTTTTATGAAAAGAAGTACTTTGATTTTTATAAAGCATAAACAAAATCGGTCTTTTCTGGCCGTGATTTTTGGGGATGTCACAGTTGGTATCAGCGCATTAGTTTAAGCGAACTAGGAATATGGATTTATTTCTAGACTTAAACTTAGAATGCTAAGCGATGATTGTGAGGTGTGAGCACTAGATTATTTTAGGAATTGTGCCTAAAATACTTTTATGTGCTAAATTCTTTGTGCATGATATGTTGTCAATTGTTCGGATCTATCGTCTGTTGCCAA
Organism: Lactuca saligna; assembly: GCF_052625555.1. Lineage (NCBI taxonomy): Eukaryota > Viridiplantae > Streptophyta > Magnoliopsida > Asterales > Asteraceae > Lactuca > Lactuca saligna. The sequence continues at coordinate 185,814,780 of NC_136417.1, read as the reverse complement.
CCGGATCTGGAAACCTTATGTATTTAGGATTCTAAGCGTTTAACTACGATATTAGAACTAGCATATAACCGTTTCGGAGTGATAAGGATGATTTAACCATCAATCCTAAGTAAAGATCTAGATTCACCTTATTCGGTGTATAGATCAAGATGGCAAGAACCCGTAGCGGAAACGTGAACGCAAATGGGAACAGAAACCAACCCCCAATGATTGAGCAGATACCGGTTGTGGTAGCCGCTGCTGAGCCAATAACGATGGCCGGAGTGCAAGCGATGATCCAGGTGATGTTGGATCGTCAAATGGAGGAAACAAGGTGTTTACTTCAACAAGCTCGAGAGGAACTTACGATGCCTATTAAGCAGCCCGAGCTGAATGACGGGCAGTCTGAGGAAGGGAACGACAGCAGGACCGTTGGTCAAGCTGATCCACTGGTGATTAGAAGGAACAATCAAGATGACGAAGTCGAGAGGAATGGATGCAAGTACAAGGATTTTCAGACCTGCAAGCCATCGACTTTCACTGGAAAGGAAGATCCGATCGGGGTCATGGATTGGATCTCAGAGATGGAGTTAGCTTTCATGACGTGTGGTTGCAGAGGCAAACTACAAACAACATTTGCGGTACGCCATTTCAGAGGAGGTACGGTTCGTTGGTGGAACACTCTGGGGAAGACTCTAAGCCCCAATGAGCCCCTGCAGCTGACATGGGCAGAGTTTTTGCTGCAATTCAAACGTAAGTACTGCTCAGCCCAAAATTTGCTTAAGCTAGAAAACCAATTCCTTACCTTGAAGAAAGGAAGCACGTCTATCGATGAATACACCAACAACTTCACAGAAAAGATGGATTTCGCCTTGCGTCTTGTTCCGGATGAGCTGACGAAAATCGACAAGTACGCAAAAGGACTTCCATGGGAGTACGCGGTGCCAATGCGTCAAGCACCTACTCTAGAGGCAGCTATCTGGGCTGCCAAGTCTGTCGAATATATGATCAAGAGAAGAGCCGCTAGCAAGATGGAGGTTGGCGAGAAGAGAAATTTTGAAGGATCTTCAAGGCCCAGCGAGAAGAGAAAATTCTCGAAGTCTGAAGATGGAACACAATGGTGTGACAAGTGTAGAAAGAAGCACATCGGGAAATGCTCTAAATATACGACATGCTTTAAATGCGGGAAGACTGGTCATTACGCCAGCGAATGCACAACTAAGAGAGAAGTCTGCTTTAAGTGTGGAGAAGAAGGACACTTCAAACAAGACTACCCAAAGAGAGAAGGGGCTACAAAGCCAAATGTGCCACCAAAGCCAAAGGCGAGAGCATTTCAAATGATCCTTGACGAAGCATATGACAATGCGAGGATTCAAGAGTGAAGGCTTGACATCCAAGGATCGAGTTATGGAGTAATCGTGTAGATAGTACCTCACGATGTAGCCTGTTAGAGGCATACTCTAGGGTGAACTTGAACACTTATGTAATAGTTTCAAGAAATAATATAAAACCTTTGTTTTGTTATCTGATGTGTTAAGTTGTTGTATGGTTTTCTTGTATGGTGACATGGAAAAACTGTGGGGCAATACTTGGGACGAGTATGAGTAGGTGTGAATGGTAGTAGAGGCCTATACTACCGGAAGCACAGGACTCACACTTGGATCAGAGAATGTCACAAGGTTACCAAGAAGCCAGTAATTGATTTCGTTTAATTCAAGTATGTCGTTACCATTGTTTCGGTAATGACTAAGAAGATTGTTGTTATCCCGACCCTAGTGGTCATATCACATTGAGTCTGACTACGATGAGTAGGTTACGTGGTTCAGAGAACCAAGTTTGATATAGCGTCCGACTTAAACGAAACGACTAAAATTAAAGCGATCAATAGAAGTATCGCGCTTGTTGGTAGCTAGAAATGCTACATGTTAAAGTATGATTATATCACATTAGAACATGAAGCAAGGCTTAGTCTATTTTAGAATATAACTTTAAGAGACTTGAGTCTAAACGTGCATCACATGATGATAGGTCATAATTTGGAGTCTAACCTGAGGTAGAGAGCAGGTGCACGATCAAGTACTGCTTATAGTCAATAAGTCTAAGAGTTAGACTCGAAGGAATAAAGAAGTTATAATTATTACCTAGGATTAAGAGATGACGTATGGAATCATTATACGATCCCTGTTTCGTTGATGATTCCGGGACGTAATCATCCTAAGGGGGAGATAATTGTAACGCCCGCAGATCCGGGCTAGTCAATTTAGAGGAAATAGGGGTCGAAAATGACTTTTCAACAAAAGATTATTTAGAATAAATAATCTTAACGAAGTTGTAGAATATGTCACAAGGTTTCCGTACATATAAAGAATGCCGAAATCCGAGTTATAACGAAGAAGTTATGGCTCGTCGAAGTTTCGCGACGGAACCAACACGGCACCGGGAAGCGTAAATAGTGAATTTACGATGGAAGACTTTTTAGCCTTATAAATCTAAACAAAAGTCGTAGAATATGTTAAACTAACAACATCGATAAAAAGAACACCCAAATCTGACTTCGTATGAAGAAGTTATGATTTTTCTAAGATTCGGCTTAGCAGTGCACGCCCCGAAACTCGAATTTTAGTTCGAGCGGTTTTTGGCTTACGTGACCTAAATGAGAGTTGAAGATCTCATTAATAGGAACTCAATGGTAAAAAGACAGACGAGAACGGAGTCCGTATGAAGGAGTTATGAACTCTTCGCGGTCATTTAACAGTCTAAACGCCTCCTACTGTTAAATTTGAGATCGGTCAAGAATTAGCCAACGGTGTCCAAACAAAAGTTGTAGATCTTGATTTTACCTACGCATGAATATAAATAACGTCAAAAACGGACCTCGTATGCGAAAGTTATGATTTTTCTAAGTTTGAAGGCTGATACACGATAGGGGGTGACGTGGCACCACCAGAATTGGACACGTGGCACCACCAGAAGGCCACCACATGGACCAACTCGGCGAGTAGGTCCCCCCTACTCGTCGAGTCCATCAGATTTCTCCCCTATAAATAGAGGTGTCGGGTTCCCTCATTTCCTCACCCCTCACCCATCTTCTTTCTCTCTCTAAACTCTCTCTCTAAGCCTCCTTAAGCACCCTAAAGCCTAGGTAAACCCCCTAGCACCCGAAGGAAGCCCCGAGGCTCCCGGAGTTCCGAGAAAAGAGCCTTTCGGCTCAGGAACGCTGCTCCAGCGAAGCCCGGTTTTGAGAAAAACCCGCTGTAAGTGAGCTACACCTACTCTAGTTTTAATATAGCTTCTAATTAATTATAGTAACATTATTAGGACCTGAAAATAATTATTTGGGCTATTATTATGAGTTATATTAAGTGTTATTTAATTCTTATATAATAAAAGTAATAGTAAGACTATTAATTTTTCGCGGATATCGGTAGACTAAACCCTAGTGGTGTTGATACTAGGTTTTATCGAGGGAATATCGTTTTGAGAGTATCAAAGCGTTGTCCGAGTGCTGAGTCACCACCTACTCAGGTGAGTGCATAGTTCCTTTCATGAACATGATTTTAATACAAGTATTGATTGAAGTATTAATTATCTGTTTATGTGAGAGTTAATTGATGTTGCTTGAAATTCGTGTTAAAGAACATACCTGATTATATTTGATAATTTAGGATAAAGAGTAGAGCTAAATCAAATATGAGGAATATTGGGTAGTATATTCTTACGAGTACAAGTGAGTTAAACTCAAAGAATAGAAGTTAGTATATGTCACTTATCCGGGAGTATGGATTAGACATAGTCATTGTCCCTAGTCCGAGAGTATGGATTAGGCATAATCATTCATCATTAATCCGAGAGTATGGATTAGTCATTCGTCCCTAGTCCGAGAGTATGGATTTGGTAAATTCGTTCATTTCTGATCCGGGAGTATGGAGTAGGTAAAACGACTAATCTTAGGTTCGAGAGTATGGATAGCCTCGTTGCGAGGATCGACGGGGTGGGAGAAGAGTTGTTATATATATATATATATATATATATATATATATATATATATATATATATATATATATATATATATATATATATATATATATATATATATATATATATATATATATATGGTGAAATTGTATATTTTGTGAGTTTTAAACTATATATATGGTATAACATTGTGGGATTGAAATCCCTATGTACTCACCAGGTTTCCCAACCTGACCCACTCAGTTTATTTATATCACAGGTATTGATATGAAGTCACACTGAGAGATTAAAGAGATGTAGACCACTAGTCTAAATAAATGTAAGTTATGTTTATGCTTATGTTTCTGTATTGACGATGACATCCCAAACATTTTAACACAAATAAAATACGTTTCTTCGAAAATGATTTGATAACGTATTTATCGTATTTTTCTGGGAACAAATTCCGCAACATTTTTATGAAAAAAAAGTACTTTGATTTTTATAAAGCATAAACAAAATCGGTCTTTTCTGTCCGTGATTTTTGGGGATGTCACAATCGGTGCTCCCCAGGGTGAGCTACGCGGACGAATAAACTGCTTGCCCAGCAGCACCTACAACTGAGATGACAACTCCTGCATCTCAGGCGGTGCCATTCGGTACGGTGCCTTGGCAATAGGGGCCGCACTTGGCACTAAGTCAATCCTGAACTCAACATACCTCTCTGGAGGCACTCTGAGTAACTCTTGCGGAAACACATCAGCAAATTCCCTCACCACCAGGACCTCAGAAACTGGGAGCTGCTCTCTAACCCGTGTATCTACCACATACGCCAAGTATCCGACGCACCTATGCTGAATATACTGTCGAGCCTTGGCTGCTGAACAAAACCCTGATCCCGTCCTGGTGCCCTCACCATACACTACAAGTTCTCCCCTGCTTAGGGTTCTGACTACCACCCGTTATCCCTCTCAGTCGATTATGGCGCCAAAACGTCTAAGCCAATCCATCCCTATAATCACGCATACATCCCCCATGGGGATATGAACCAAATCTATCGGGAAGGACACACTGAAATTCCATTCTCGTTGGCGATTGAAACTCGCAATGGATACTATAACACCATAAATTTCAAAACCAAATTTTCAAATATTCATAAAACATAATTCATTTAATATTCATAAATTTTTCAAATTTTCATAAAACATAATTCATTTAATATTCATAAAACAACCATATTTAATCATCCAATTCAAGTAAATACAAAATCCCAAGATCCCAAATGTATAAACTCCGTGTGTGAGTACGGACAAAGCTTAGTGAGTTCCCCAAAATACCATATATAACACATATTAGCCACTCGAGGCTATAACTTTGTGGGTCCATGCACCCAAACTCTGTGAACCCTCAGGTTCTAACTCTGTAAACATGCACAGCATAATCACATAGAAATAATGCAGAACAACACATCACATACATAGCATACAAACACTCTATCACATAACTCTGGTTACCTACTCAAGGTATAGTATAGTGAGAAGACTCGCCTCGCGTCTCGATAAGTCGTGAATCCTGAAATCACTAGTGCTCGATGCCCCGAGCTAAAGTCCTCCTAAATCACAATACATCTCTAATTAACACTTTCCCAACTAAGGTTGACTACTCTTTAACAAGTCAACTTAGGTCAACGTTGGTCAACGGTCAACGGTCAACTTTGACCGGACTCGGCGAGTGCACTATGGCGATTCGGCGAGTCTTAGCGTATACACTAATTTCCCTGAAATCCTCTCTTGACACGTCGAGCATTCTCTCCAACTCGACGAGTTCCACCTGGCATGAGTTGTGGGGCCACCACGACTCAACTCGCCGACTCTCAAGAACAACTCAGCGAGTCCAGCTTGACTCAGTCCACCTGAACACTCTGATTCCCCCCTGACTCATTGAGTCAACCGTCCTCTACTCGGCAAGACCACTCGTTGTGTGGTCGGGCATTATTCATACTACTCGTCGAGTCTGTTCTTCGGACTCGGCGAGTCTGTGCCATGCAATGACTCAAACTTGCTCATAAGGTCAGATCCAGTCCATTAACCCATAGATCCAGTCCTTCCAAGCTTATTTAGCACGTAATGCTACATCTTGATGCACATACAATCTCTATATGACCATATGTGATGTTTTTGACTCAAATACTACAACACAAGGTCATAAACTCCATTGTTATACATAAAGCTTGATGAGTGAGGCTCTCTGGACCTCTATGGATCCAGATCCAGAGCCTCAACAAAAGAAGGGAACTCTTTGGTGTTAAAACATCCCATAAACCCTAAATCCCATTATACTTCTCAAAACAGAAGATAAACCGAAATCATACCTCTACATTGCTGATCTAAGCTTCAAATCCACGGAATAGCAACCTCCTTTGCCTCCTCTTGCCTAGAATCTTCTCCTTCTTTGCTAAATGACACACACAAGGTCAAGAATACTTTCTTTCTCTCTCAAAATATTCAAGCACACAAGGGTTTCTCTCTAAGGGTTGGGTGAGCACAAATAACGGCCATAAGGCCCTTTAAATAGGCCGCAAACCCCGGAAATTAGGGTTTCACCACACAGCGTAGTCTCGCCGAGTCCACTCTTGGACTCGTCGAGTCCGGACGCGAACCCGTGCCCAAATCCGCGATCCTACTTGGTAAGTCTGGGCTCCAAATCACCGAGTCCACTCACAATTTCGATAAATAAATCCAAAATAAATAACTGGAAATTCTGGGTTGTTACAATTCTCCCCCACTAGAACTAGACTTTGCCCTCGAAGTCTCACTCTACAAATAACTCTGAATGCTGCTCTCGCATCTCACGCTCCGGTTCCCATGTCAACTCGGACCCCTTCCGATGCTGCCACTGAACCAAGACCAAAGGTACCTCCTTGTTCCTCAGAACTTTGATTTTCCGATCTCTGATGGCCACTGGTCTCTCAGCATAATTCAAGCTCGCAATCACCTGAATATCGTCTAATGGAACCATTGCCGACTCATCGGCTATACACTTCCGCAATTGCGACACATGGAAAGTGTCGTGAATCTGCCCCAACTCTACTGGCAAATCCAACCGATAGGCTACCCTGCCTACCCTCGCGACTACCCGAAATGGTCCGATATATTGGGGCCCCAACTTGCCCCTCTTCCTGAATCGGATCACTTCCTTCCAAGGAGAGACCTTCAGGAGCACAAAATCACCGACTTGGAACTCAAGTTCGGACCGGCGTCTGTCCGCATAACTCTTCTGTCGACTCTGAGTAGTCAGTAACCTTTGTCTGACCTGCTGGATCTGCTCTGTCGTCTGAAGCACTATCTCCGTATTACCCATAACACACTTCCGGATTTCTCCCCAACAAATGGGGGTTCGACACTTCCTCCCGTACAACAGCTCAAAGGGTGGCATACCGATGCTCGAATGAAGGCTGTTGTTGTAAGAAAACTCGGCCAACGGCAAATACGTATCCCAACTTCCCCCGGAATCCAATACACATGCTCGGAGCATGTCCTCGAGGATCTGAATCGTCCGTTCACTCTGTCCATCTGTCTGGGGGTGATATACGGTACTAAAATGTAGCCTAGTACCCAACTCCTCATGGAACTTCTTCCAGAACCTGGAAGTGAAACGCACGTCCCGGTCGGAGACAATCGAGATCGACACTCTATGCCGAGATACCACTTCCCTCACATATATATCTGCTAACTTATTTGCGGAAGAACTCTCACTGATGGAAAGGAAGTGAGCAATCTTCGTCAACCTGTCCACAATCACCCAAATAGCATCAAATCCCCGAGCAGTTCTTGGCAATTTGGTGATGAAATCCATGGTGATCTGTTCCCATTTCCATTCGGGAACCTCCAATGGCTGCAACTTATCATGTGGCCTCTGATGGTTGGCGTTAACCTTACAGCAGGTTAAGCACCTCTCAACAAACCACGCAACATCTCTCTTCATACAGGGCCACCAATACTCCTTCCTCAAATCCAAATACATCTTAGTGGCCCCGGGATGGATCGAGAATTTCGACCGATGAGCCTCTTCCATCAAAATGGCACGCACACCTCCCACGAACAGTACCCAAATATGCCCCTGAAAAGTCATAAGCCCCCGACCATCGGTAACAAACTCCGATACCAGTCCAACAACTCGCTCTCTCTTCTGGTTTCCGACCTCACTGCCTCAGCCTGTGCTCCTCGAATGGTGTCCAACACCGGAGTCATCATGGTCAAACGCAAACATACACCTTGCAATGGGGCACTCTCCGCCCGGCGACTCAGGGCGTCGGCTACCACATTAGCCTTGCCCGGATGGTACAGGATCTCGCAATCATAATCCTTAACCACATCCAACCACCTCCTCTGCCGCATATTTAGGTTGGGCTGATCCATCAAATACTTCAGACTCTTATAGTCCGTGTATATCGTACACCGAACCCCATACAAATAATGGCGCCAAATCTTGAGGGAGAACACCACTGCCCCCAACTCTAGGTCATGGGTGGGATACCTCGACTCATGAGGCTTCAACTGCCTCGATGCATACGCTATCACATGCCCTCTCTGCATCAGCACCGCTCCCAATCCCAAAATCGATGCATCGCAGTATACAACAAAATCCTCCATTCCCTCCGGGAGGGCTAACACTGGGGCCTCGCATAACCTTTGGTGAAGCGTCTCAAAGGAGGCCTGCTGCTCAGGGCCCCATGAAAAAGCAACACCCTTCCAGGTCAACCTAGTGAGTGGCACTGCGATCTTAGAGAAATCGCTGATAAATCTCCGATAATAACCGGACAATCCTAGAAAACTCCTGATCTCGGAGGGTGACCTCGGCACTTCCCAACTCATAACTGCCTCCACTTTGGCCGGATCGACCAATATCCCATCCCGGTTAACAAGATGTCCAAGGAACTGGACCTCTCACAACCAAAAGTCACACTTGGAGAATTTGGCATAAAGCCTCTCCGATCTCACAACTCCGAGGATCTCCCTCAAATGCTCCTCATGCTGCTCCCTAGATCTCGAATATACTAAAATGTCATCAATAAATATGATCACCGACCGATTCAACATCGGCCTGCATACCCGGTTCATCAGATCCATGAACACTGCCAGAGCATTGGTGAGCCCAAAAGGCATCACCACAAACTCATAATGCCCATAACGCATCCTAAACGCTGTCTTCTGGACGTCCTCATCTCGTACCCTCACCTGATGGTATCCAGACCTCAAATCGATCTTGGAGAACCAAGATGCTCCCTGCAACTGGTCGAACAAATCATCGATCCTCGGCAACGGGTAACGGTTCTTGACTGCCAGCTTGTTCAACTCACGGTAATCAATACACATCCTGTGTGAACCATCCTTCTTCTTCACAAACAGAATGGGCGCTCCCCACGGCGAGCTACTCGGACGAATAAACCCTTTCCGCAGCAGCTCCTGAACCTGCGAGGATAGCTCTTGCATCTCTGGAGGCGCAAGACGATAAGGCACCTTAGCGATCAGCGCGGCCCCTGGGACCAAATCAATACCGAACTCTACTTGCCTCACAGGAGGCACCCCCGGCAACTCCTCTGGAAAGACATCCGGAAACTCACGCACTATAGGAACCTCCTCCACCGACCTCGGCCTCCTGGAATCAACCCGCGTATCTGAAACATACGCCACAAAACCCTTACAGCCCTGCTGTAAACACTACCTCACCTTAGCGGCCGAACAAAATGTTGATCCAGAACGGGTACCCTCGTCGTACGCTGTAAGAACTCCCCCACTAGGGTCTCGTATGGTCACTAGCTGCCGCTCGCAGTCGATAACCACACCGAACTTTCTCAACCAGTCCATGCCCACGATGACACAAACATCCCCCATGGCAATAGGAACCAAATCAATCGGGAACTCAACACCGAAAATCTCGAGTATGCACCCACGGATCACCTCCGTGGCATATATTGCCTTCTCGTCAGCTATAGAAACTCTCAGAGGCCGACTCAGCGCCTCGCGACTAACACTAATGTGCTGACTAAAAGCCAAAGATACAAAGGACCGACTCGCACCCGAGTCAAATAATACCAAGGCAGGTACAGAATTCAAAAGAAAAGTACCTACGCATAACATGATATAAGCATAATATTTCAACATTATAAAAAATACATGAAAGAATACATACCAGCCACGACATCGGGCGCTGCGCGGACCTCCTCCGCGGCCAACTGAAATGCTCTCCCATGTGCCCTCGACGCCTCGGCCTTCACTGGACCACTCCCGGTAGCTCTAATGGCGGCAGGGGCAAATCCCTGAGGTGCTCCCTAAGCTGATCCCCGTAACTACGGACACTTCGCCTTCCGGTCTGGTTGCAGTGAAAACATACTGCAAACCCCTTGGGGCAGTCCTTGGCCATATGCCCCTCCTTGCCACATTTGTAGCAAGATCCCGCTCTACACACTCCATCATGACCCTTGCCGCACTTTCCACAAGTGCGGCCCTTCTGGCTCCCTGATTTGGGATCAGCAGGCTTGGCCCGCTTGGCTGTCGGCTGGAATTCTACCGGTCGCCACTCCCACCCATCAGACTCAGCCTCCTCCCTAGCCTGGGTCTCCAGCTCAATCTCCCTCTTCCGGGCATTTGTCTGAAGCTCGGCGAATGTCCGGTATGAGGAGTTCGCCACGAACTCCCGAATGTCCCGTCTCAAAATACTCAAATATCGACTCATACGTGCTTGCTCAGTGGACACGTTCCTAGGGCTAAACATCGCCCTCTTGTGAAACATCCTGGTGATCACTGTAACAGACTCAGTGCCCTGGTTGAGGGTCAGAAACTCCTGGGCCAAACGCTCCCTCTCCACCTGGGGAACATACTCATCTCGGAACATGGCAGTGAACCTCTCCCAGGTCACTACCGCAAGCTCAGCAGGCGAAAAGTTTGCTGTGACAAACTTCCACCAGTCCTTCGCTCCCAAGCGAAGCTGGTTTAGTGCGAACCGTACTATCAAATGCTCAGGAGATGAGCAAGTGAAGAAATACACCTCTATGTCAGAAATCCATCTCATGGCCGCCACCGGGTCCTGGGTCCCATCAAACTCCGGTGGTTTCGTGTTGCTGAACTCCCGGAACAGCAACGCGTCACCACCCTACGGCCTAGCAGCAGCAACAGCTGCAGTGGCCGCCGCAACCGCAGCCTCAGAAAGAGCGGCATAACGCTCGTTGAAAGTCTCGATCAGCGTGGTCTTAATAGACCCCAACATCTCTAGTATCTTTGCCCTGATGACCGCAGCCACCTCCTCATGAATGATCTGTCGGATCTCCTCATCACTAGCCCCGACACCCTCCAGCATATGACGTGTCCTCACCATGATCAACCTCTGAAATACAACATACAATAAATTAGAATCCGCTCGAGCATACTCACACTCGACAGCCCATCCCTCCTTGATTCTTGGTATTCCGAAGATTCCTACTTGGACTGTGCACCGCCCCAGTGCTTTCAGTAGTACGGGCCCAATACTACTGTCCAAACCGTCTTAGTACACACCCCAAATCCTCCTCTTCGGATCCCAAATCCCAAGTACTCTATCACTCTCTAACAAATCTCTCATAAGCTCGTCTCTGCTACCTATTCGCTCTCAAGCATCTCATAGCAGCTCACAACTCCCTAAGCTAAGGCATCACAAATCAGGGCACTGTAGTCCTAATAAGAATACCTAGCCTACTCTAGCAAGAGAATACATCATAAACATATAATATCAGGGTATTTTGGGAAATCACCGTTCGGGCGCTGACTAATCGTACGCATGTTTCTTCCTTCAATTTCTCTAAAAATCTTTTACTCTTAGAGAAGTTAAATTTTCTTTTGAAAATATTTTCCAAATCCTCAATTCGATTTCGAATACTCCCGAAGGTGTACCCGAATCCCTCAAACCAAGGCTCTGATACCAAATTGTTACACCGTAAATTTCAAAACAAATTTTTCAAAGTTTCATAAAACATAATTCATTTAATATTCATAAAACATCCATATTAAATCATCCAATTCAAGTAAATACAGAATCCCAAGATCCCAAATGTATAAACTCCGTGTGTGTGTACGGATCAAGTCGGTGCTTTCTCGCGGTTGTCACTAGTACCTAAAACAATAACATCAAACACTGTAAGCACAAAGCTTAGTGAGTTCCCCAAAATACCATATATAACACATATTAGCCACTCGAGGCTATAACTCTCTGGGTCCGTGCACGCAAACTCTGTGAACCCTCATGTTCTAACTCTGTAAACATGCACAACATAATCACATAGAAATAATGCAGTACAACACATAACATACATAACATACAAACACTCTATCACATAACTCTGGTTACCTACTCAAGGTAAAGTATAGTGAGAAGACTCACCTCGCGTCTCGGTAACTTGTGAATCCTGAAATCACTTGTACTCGATCCCCCGAGCTAAAGTCCTCCTAAATCACAATACATCTCTAATTAACACTTTCCCAACTAAGGTTGACTACTCTTTAACAAGTCAACTTAGGTCAACGTTGGTCAACGGTCAACGGTCAACTTTGACCGGACTCGGCTAGTGCACTATGGCGACTCGGCGAGTCTGAGCGTATACAATGATTTCCCTAAAATCCTCTCTTGACACATCGAGCATTCTCTCCAACTCGAAGAGTTCCAACTGGCATGAGTTGTGGGGCCACCGCGACTCAACTTGTCGAGTCTCAAGAACAACTATGAGTCCAGCTTGACTCAGTCCACCTGACCACTCTGATTCCCCCCTGACTCACTGAGTCAAACCTCCTTTACTCGGCAAGACCACTCGCTATGTGGTCGGGCATTATTCATAATACTCGCCGAGTCTGTTCTTCGGACTCGGCGAGTCCGTTCCATGCAATAACTCAAACTTGCTCATAAGGTCAGATCCAGTCCATTAACCCATAGATCCAGTCCTTCCAAGCTTATTTAGCACGTAATGCTACATCTTGATGCACATACAATCTCTATATGACCATATGTGATGTTTTTGACTCAAATACTACAACACAAGGTCATAAACTCCATTGTTATACATAAAGCTTGATGAGTGAGGCTCTCTGGACCTCTATGGATCCAGATCCAGAGCCTCAACAAAAGAAGGGAACTATTTGGAATTAAAACATCCCATAAGTGTCCATAACAAACCCTAAATCCCATTATACTTCTCAAAATAGAAGATAAACCGAAATCATACCTCTAGATTGCTGATCTAAGCTTCAAATCCACGAAATAGCAACCTCCTTTGCCTCCTCTTGCCTAGAATCTTCTCCTTTATTGCTAAATGACACACACAAGGTCAAGAATGCTTCCTTTCTCTCTCAAAACGTTTAAGCACACAAGGGTTTCTCTCTAAGGGTTGGGTGAGCACAAATAACAGCCATAAGGCCCTTTAAATAGGCTGCAAACCCCGGAAATTAGGGTTTCACCACACAGCGTGGACTCGCCGAGTCCACTCTTGGACTCTTCGAGTCCGGACGCGAACCCGTGCCCAAATCCACGATCCTACTCGGCGAGTCTGGGCTCCAACTCGCCGAGTCCACTCACAATTTCCATAAATAAAACCAAAATAAATACCTGGAAATTCCAGGCTGTTATAGATGCTCAGGATCATCTACCAACATACTGAACCTTCTAGAGAAGGACTGAGATACAAACGACCGCCTCGCCCCCGAGTCAAATAATACCAAAGCGGGGGAAGAATTTACTAAAAACATACCTAATCACAGGTACAATCAATAAGCATACCACAATACAATAACTGAGACAGAGAATAGAAATGTACCAGCAACCACATCTGGTGCTGACTTGGCCTCCTTGGATGTGAGCTGGAAAGCGCGACCCTAAGCCTTTGAAGGCTCCACCTTGACTGACCTCCCATCTCCAATCTTCACAGCAGCTGGCGCTGAGCCCTGTGCCGACTTGGCAGCAAGCTGCAGATAGTTGGTCTTCACATGACCAACCTGATGATAATTGTAACAAATCCTCATATGTGTGGGAGGGGCGGACTGGCGACAGTCCCTGGCATAGTGCCCATCCTTGTGACATTTTTGGCACCCACCTCCTGCTCTACAAACTCCCGAATGAACCCTACCTACTTTCCACAAGTATGGTTCTGATGACCCCCAGACCGTGTATCAGCGGTCTTAGATCGCTTAGGCGCCGACTGAGACTGTGCCGGTGCTTGACGCTGCTCCTTCAGCTGCAGCTCTATCCCCAACTAAAGCCGCCTCGCAGCTTCCTGAAGGTCGAGGAGGGTATAACATCGCTGGGTAGACACGAACTGTCGAATATCAGTCTTGAGCTTACTCAGATAATGAGTCATCTGAGACTACTCCGAAGTGAACTTCGGGCAAAACATAGCCCTCCCCGTGAACATACGGGTAATCTCTATCACAGATTCCCCATCCTGTCTCAAGGTTAGAAACTCCTGCACAAGCCGCTCCCACTCAACGTGTGGAACGTAGTGGGTGCGAAACATATCTCTGAACTGCTCCCAAGTAACAATAGCCCGCTAATCGTCAGTATACGACCCAGTCGTCAGCCTCCACCAGTCCTTTACCACAAGCCTCAGTAGGTTCAGGGCACACCTGACCTTTTGGTCAACAGGACATGAGCACATGAAGAAATAGCCCTCCACATCAGACAACCACCTCATATCCCTAATCGCATCCTGTATACTATAAAACATCGAGGACTTCGTATTATCGAAGTCCCGATACTAGAAAGCCCTTCCGACTCCTCCTCCCATCCCTGCCACAGTTACAGCCGAAGTGGATGCAGCGGCAGCTGTCTCTGCTAGAGCTGCATATCGCTCTTCAAAATAATTGACCATCACGGTCTTAATTGACCCAAACATCTCTGGCAGCTGCACTCGGGACGCAACAGCAATCTCGTCGTGTATGATCTCCCGGATCATGGCATCCAACTCCTCTGTCCCTATCTGAACCACGGGCTTAGGTGCTACCGGCACTTCCAACCCTCCTTCTCCCGATATCGACCCCGATCCTGATCCTGATCCTGATCCCGAAGCAACACATCTCGTCACCACCATACTGAAAATATATATATAAGCCATCAGATAAATAACATAACATCGGGAGACCAAAACCCAAAACGCCAGGGGTCGTGATTTCCTTGCTACGCGTATGGGTCATGTACTTTTAGTAGTACGGGCCCATACTACCTTCCACACCTACCCATATTTGTCTCAAGTATCACCACAACTCCTTAACAATATCATTAATATAGAAATGCGCCCAACCCTCACTTCTAGAGGAATATCAACTATCTCGCATCTAATCTTGCCACTTGTCATAACCCATACATTCATGAAACTTCCATCATCCCCCGCAGCGCTAGTGCATGCTAGCTGCACATAACGCTGGACCCAATAGACTTTCAAATATTTAATCCTACCGGAAGACCGAATCAACATTCTTAGGCTATAAGGTCTTTGTTATGCACATCCGTGATACATACACTAAACATCCACAGTGATGATGTCAATTGCACATACAAGAAACCCTAGGCTAATAGGCATCATGCAATCAGGCAAATCTATCATGTGATTCCTGAAGATCCCTAGCCTAGCACTAGCATGCTGTTCTAACATATCAGAATATCAAATAATTGCATGGTATTTTGCGGTTTAGTTACAGTCTCCGGCTGATCGTACCATCTACATCCTCCATCCTTCATTTTGAAAACCATTTTAAAACTTATTTTCTGAAAATCTCCTTGATTTGAGACTGGACTCACACAAGTGTTCCTCCAATTCACTCAAATTATGGCTTTCATACCAACTTCTAACATCCATAAAATTCACAAAAATTTTAAACATTTTCAATCACAATAGAAACCACATTTCACTGTTAACAAAATGTTTTCAAATCATTTTTCCCATTAGAGTGTCCCAAAAATCATAACATAAGGATGAGGAGCGATACGGTCATGCTTTCGCCTTTCCCCGATCTCCTGAAGTACCTGAAACAATAAATTGAAAAATGTAAACCCGAGGGCTTAGTGGGCTACCACCAAAATACCAACGCCACACTGACAATACCATAAAGAGTAACAATCAATCAATCAACATTCATACTGGGCCATCGGCCTGACTGGACTGCCCAACCGGGCCTACAGTCTGTCTGAATCTATCCCGAGCCTTCGACATGACTGGTCCGCCACGTGGGCCTACAGTCCCCCCGAACCACTCAAAGGGTATATTAGCCTTCAGCACAAAGCAGGACTGCCTCAACCCAGCCATAACAAATAACCATGTACGCATACTATCATATACAAGCATATATATAAACATCAAAAGATCTGTCACACAGATCATAAATCATAAAACTCTGTTGTAACTAGAGTACCGACCTAGCATGTCACTAACATACCAATCCCTATGGATCGTAAGAGCATAACATATTGTCCACCCTGATTCCTATCTAACAGGTCATAACCACATGTATCATACCATAACAATAACAACTAAGGGTCGGCCTTGGTGTCGTAGACCCTATCAATATAGTGAGGATAACTCACCTCGCAGATGTCGAATCGGAAGGTAAACTCCAACTCTCGGATCACTCGACACCAAACCAACCACCATTAACCATAGTTCAATGTACGCATAACCCTTTATCCTTATAAGGTACTCTGTAACCCAATAGTTAACCCATAATCAAGGTCCAAGTCCTCAGTCAAGGTCAATAATCCACGTTGACCTCAACTCGCCGAGTCCCTTAAAGCACCATCAAAATCGTCGAGTCATCGAGGTGACTCGTCGAGTTCCATCGAATCCCGATCAACCCCTAAGGCCACCCGTCGAGTCCCCCCCCCCTTTTCCAACTCAACGGATGTACTCGTGAACATATTCTTGGCTAAAACTCCTCCAACTCGCCAAGTTGTTCTTCAACTCGTCGAGTCTAATAGCAATCTTCATCGGACTTGCTAAGTTGTTCAACCAACTCGTTGAGTTCAACGTCCATCTTCATGCGACTCGTCGAGTCGACCATGCGACTCGCCGAGTCCATTCAGTCCTCTTCCCATACAGATCCATTTTGATCCATGTAACGACTCCAAATCATAGATCCAAGCTTCTAAGGCATGCTTATCATGTAAAGTTGCAAACTTTACGTACATGCATGGCTTTAAAGGCTCAAAATGGGAAATCTAAGCTATTGAGGGGTCTTTATACACGAAGGGGGCCTCAGTCACGACTAAAGCTGCAACTTTATGTTTCTAGAATCCAAAGAGAGTCCATATCTGAAGTTACAACTTCAGGTATTTATACACGAAGGGGGCCTCAGTCACCCAAAAAAGAAGATTTATAAGGAGAATAATGGTTTGGGTACATTTTAAAGTTGATATCTAAGATGAGTGTTGATTCCCACACTCCAATTGCTTCAATCCTCTTCTCCTCCAAGTCTTCTCACTCCAAGGACTCTCTTTCAAGCTTCAACACACCCACACAAGCCACACACAGACGAATAAAGCTGTCAAGGGTTCTTTGGAACTGTAAGGAGGTCCAAGGGAGGGTAAGGCCCCTTTAAATAGGGGTGCAAACCCCAGGACTTAGGGTTTCACTTGATAGCTCCTACTCGTTGAGTCCCTATATGGACTCATCGAGTATGTCAATTAACCCGTGATCCTTCTTACTGCTACTCGATGAGTACGCAAACCAACTCCTCAAGTAGGGCCTAATCCAAAAAAAAAAACTCATATTAACAACACCTGAGAGTCGAGGCGTTACAACCTTCTCAACCTCATGGCGCACATTTACGAGCTCCCCACTAGAGAATTTCTTGCCGATAGCGATAAAAGAAAAGCCGCATTCCAACTTCTAGGGGATCGAAGGTACATCAATTTTGCAATGATAAATGACATCTTGGGCTTGCCTTCTTCAAACACATACACAGTTTTCGACGTCCTACCTGCTGAATTCAATCATGAGACCTTTTGGATGGAAATCACTGGGGGTATCTTTTCGTGTGTCGGTCGGGATAAAGCAACCTCTATCGTTCACCAGTGCCTCCGCATTGCCCATCGCATCTTGGTATGTACAGCTTTTGCCCGCAAAGAAGTAGGCCAGGTCACAAAAAATGAGCTCTTCTTCCTTTGGTGTATGACACGTTGCACAAACCCACCAATCACGGACTTTGCTTAGTTCTTTTTTAACGAATGTGCACATATGAGATCCAAAGTGTCCGGTGATATTTGCATTGGGGGATTTGTCACACTTTTGGCTCGCGGTCTTGACATCGAGCTCCCAGATGAATACCAGCCTGTTGACAGCAAAAATCTTTTGGATGAGTGTGCTCTCATAAACATGCACCACATCCGTTGCAGGAATAGGAGTAGTTTCACATGGTATTGTCCTCAAGGGGTCGGATATCTCATTCTTCCCGACCCTCGAGTCACCATCTTCACCTTCCACGATCGCACTCAGTGGAGAATCACGAGGACCATCACTCAGTCGGTCAATGAGGATGTGCTCCAGGATCAAGATTATTACGAGATGCATGTGAATGACGAGCCCGGCGATGAGCCCACCCATGGTCCACAACACGCCCAACCACAAGCCCCTCCCGAGTACTACCCGCTCCCCCTAATTTTTCCGAGCGATTCGAGTCGCTTTGTGTCTCAAATCAAATCATGTCCCATCAAATGCACCATATGTAGGGGTGGCACCAATCCCAAAACCATTTTGAGAATGTCCCACTTCTGCCTCCCTATCCATACCCTTACCCACCCATCCTTAACCCCCTCCACCTTACCCTTACCCCTACCCCCAAAACCTGTATCCTCCTCCCGATCCCCCGGTTTAGGTACTTTCGCCTCGCCCCAAGCATTGAGGACAATGCTTATTTCTAAGCTTGGGGTGGGGTATTCCTTTTTCTTTCTAATTTATCATGCATTTTAATTAGGATGCATAACATTTTAGTAGAAATTACATTCATTTTTTTATATAAAACCCCAAAAAGATTTTGTTTTCTTCTTTTTCATCTTTTATTTTTTCATGGCATTTAGATTAGGGCATTAGCATTCATGCATTTTTGTTTTCTATTTATTCTCACCTCTCTTGGATGCCATGGAACAGGTTCATGGTTATAGTATCATTATTAGTCTAGGATATTGTTGCTATCTCACCCATCGAACCGAGACCATTAGCTGCAGTTTCGGATTTCATACTTGGGATCAGATGCTGGTAGCTTAAAGGGGTAAGTGATCATGCCCGGGTAGTTTTCATGAAGAATTATGCATACAATACTAATGACTGTAGGATATATTAGAGCAATGGATGTCTTAGACTTGCGGTCACTACTGCCGAGAGGATCACACTTGATCATGTTTGAACCGTTAGGATGAAGCAATGGTGCTTGTCCCCGAGTAGAATTCATATCCAGTCTCTTTACATCACCATATCTTTTTCGTGATTTTTTTAGGTTTTTAGAGAGTCTTTTAGCCCACATTAGAGTATTTTCTTTATTTATGGAAAATCAAAAGTTTGAAAAGGAGCTTGCATATTGATGCTCCGCACATGGTCATTTTCACACTTAGACCATTCGAATTATTATTTCTACCCATTCAGTTCCACTTACATACTTTTGGGAACTGAATTTTGAGTCAAAGCTGCTTTCTAGTTAAAAAAACAAAAAAAACAGAGCAGGCAAATTCGCAGCTGCAGAAATCTGAGAAGGGTGATCGGTTCAATTATTGAACAAAATTTTCCAACATTTTGGTCACCCGGTGTTTGATCTTCGTTTATATAAGTTTGATTAATTGTATTTAGATCGAGTTGTTTTTCGCAAATTGGTGATGTTAGGGAGACTATTGAGTCGGATGCTACGGGAGGTTTGGGCCAACACCAAGTGAGTCGATTCCTACAACGGTGCCCGAGCGATTAAATCTACTTACACATGAGAGAAATGAGCAAACGTGAGATCAGAGTGTACACTTAAAGAAGAGCTTCACTCGAGCCAACCCAGCTGCTTTCTCCCTACTACATATGTTCTTCATTGTATGCAGGTTCCATTGAGGTTGTGACTCACCATCCCCCCTTGCTCAACTAGAGGAGTTGATATGGTTGTGGTTTATGGTCCCATTGTCATCGTATGAAAATGTTGTGAGATAGCAGCGAGGTCAATTCTGACCATGTTGACTAACGTTGAACAGGTTCCATGGTTCTGTCCATTATTTTTATTTTTAGGGTAATTCATCTCAAGTTCATTTTAGTCTTTTCTTACTTGAGGACAAGTAAGGTTTAAGCTTGGGGTGATTAGATAGTTTTCTTTTTATTACTTCTTTTCATAGTTTATTTTTAGTTAAAGCCATCTCATTTTAGTTAATCTTCATGCATATTTTCTCTTTTTGTTATTTTACTCCTTTACCGGGTTCTTTCTAGTCTTTTGATCTTATTTGTTGGATTTATCGAAGATTATTTGTTATTGGAGGTTTGGAAGGAGTGTAGTACTATTGGAGGCATGTCATTTGCTTGTGGACTTAAAGTGGTGCGATTGGGCTTGGTGCTTGCATAAAGAAGAAATCAATTTGGACTTAATTTGTGAGCATGGATGATGATGAGGCGACACAAAATCAAGCTACAAGAAAATTGAAAGAGTATTGGTTTAATCATTAGAAGGATTTGGAATGACATAAATGGGCTCTAAAGAGTTATGCATGTGGGCTAAAGTTGAAGAATTGAAGATTGCGCTAGAATGCATGTTAAATGGTGTCACACCCCGAAAACCGAAGGCGGAAACATTTTCGGGGCGGACTCCACGTTGAGTATCAAAACCAATGCACATGGTAAGTAAGTAAACAACCATTACATTACATATAAAAGTTTACATTTGTTCAAAAGTAAGCTGTACAAGTGTGATACATAGTATATATGAACAAAAGTAAGATGTGTCTTCTACGCACTCCGTCTTTGCCAAAATGGATCATCGGGTACCTGTCTAATGCGGACCTGAGAATACAAGTAGTTTGAAAATCAGCATAAAGCTGGTGAGTTCATAAGCGGTTTTTTTTTGTGAAAATGTACGAGTTTCCTTTTGGTTTCTGAAAATGTTACGACCCAAGAAAATCCCATATTTTCTTAAAAGTAATGTTTGGTTAACTGTTAGGTTACACGGTTCTGGTTATGTTCAACTAAGATCCCAGGAAAATCCCATATTTTCCTAATGTGAAAGATGTATACTGAAAACCTGGTTACCCTTGTAAAGTGTGTGTTAGTTCACCAATCCCAAATGTAATGTAAAAGATGTACTCTAAAAATGTATTAGTTTTAACACATTTGTAAAACTAACATATACTAGGTAAACTAGTTACTTAACCCATTTATTACTATTATGTAAATATCTGTTATCGAAATTGAGAGTTCCACAAATATACTAAAGACTAATTATGGCAATAAGTAATCCATTTTGAGTCTGTGACTTTCGTCACCCTTGAACCTTTCGGAGAGGCTGTAGCTAGCAGCCAGGTGTGGGGTAGTCAGCCCCGTATAGATCTACACACTCAAGTCATGCTCCCTATATAAGAGATTCTGGTTACGGGGGCAGTCCTCTACTCGCGTATCTCTATGGAGTGTTCACCGAGGACGTTTCTCCAATTTATAGGAATAACAAATTTACTACTAATAATACTGAAAGATCAAATGACTATCCTCCACTCGCGTATCTCTGTGGAGTGTTACCGAGGACAAAACAATGTTCAATTGTTATGCTTTTAACTGTTATAATGTGGGAAAACATTTGTGAAAATATAAATACAACAATTTATAATGTATTTCACAAATACTATGATAATGTATTCTGTAGGTTCAAATGGTTACTTGTTACTACTGTCAGTGTTAAAAGTGTTGGGTTATGAGCATTCTAACACTCCTAAGTGTACATGCAACCCTAAATACCTTGGATCTATGTTTTCTCTATTATACATGCAAATATGAACATCCAAGGTATTATCCTAATCTAGCATACAAAACTATCAATATAACAGGATAGAATACATACCTCTTTGATGTAGAATGTCTTCATGAAGCTTGAGTGCCTAGTGCCCCAAGTGTGACACCTCAAATGGTTCACACAACACCAAATACACTTGGAATAACTTGAGAGAATTCTACACTTCATGAAATCGCCTAGCCCTTTCTTAGTTTCACTAGTGGCCAATTTTCCTCAAGAATAAGATGCTTATATAGTTATACAATTAGGGTAAACCCTAATTGTCATGACTTTCCATTTCCTTGGATCCATGGGTTCAAATACATCATGGAGCATCCATGGAGCATTGTAACAGCCCGAAATCTCAAGTATTGTTGAAATTATATTTTTGGGGTGTTTTAAGAGGGGACTCGGCGAGTTGGAGCCCAGGCTCGCCGAGTAGGATCGCAGACCTGGTCGTGGGTTCACGACTGGACTCGCCAAGTCCAGATAGGGACTCGGCGAGTCTGCGCTGTTTAGTGAAAACCCTAGCCGTTCAGGTTTGGGACATATAAAAGGGACTTATTGGCCGTCATTGTCCGTTTTAGCCTTCTGAGAGGAACCCTAAACCGATTGTGTGCATCTGGAGCAAGGTTAAAGGCCATTGGTGATTTTGAAGGAGTTGTTGTGCAAGGAAGAGAAGGGCTTGACTAAAGGAACAGCAATGGAGTCACGTTCCGAGGATTGGGGACACAGAGAGTACATCATCCAGGTAAGAATTCGAGTATACTCTACTATGGTAATGTGTTTAGAGGATTAGGGTTTATGGAACCCTTTTGTGGATAGATTGAATGTTACCCTAGTTCCCCAAACGATTGTAACCCCGGGTTGGGACCTTTGGAGGTCCAGAATGTCCCATGCCTGTGCATTTCAGGAATTGATGAAGGTTTTGGATTGAAATCCTTATGCCTTAGGTCAACATGTAAATTATAAGTCTTGGGGTGTAGCATGAGCACCGAAATGAGGACGTTACGTAATGGACCAGTCTAGGAAGGCCAGACCTATGAATGGTCGGAGCAGTTCTGACCTTAGGAAGCAGTTTGAGCGGCTGCATGGCATGGACTCGCCGAGTCAGATGAGCAGACTCGGCGAGTAGCTTGAAGAATAACTGGGACTCGTCGAGCTGTTCCTCAGACTCGGTGAGTGGAGTCGGGGTGGCCCTGCGATTCTTCCAGGAATAACTCGTCGGGTCAAGGAGGATACTCGACGAGTAGAAGGGAAACCTTAGAGGATTGGAGGACAACTAGACTCGCCGAGTCGCCAGAGTACTCGTCGAGTCCGGTCGAGTTGACCGTGGAACGTTGACCAGAGTTGACCTATGTGTGATTTCTTAGGGTCAGTTAACTTGGAAGATAAAAGTGTTAATAGGAGATATATGATGTTATAGGGAGTTTGTAGCTCGGCGGATCAAGTACGAGTGATTTCAGGAGTTGCTAACTTTCAGTATCCACGAGGTGAGTCTTCTCACTATACTGTACCCGGAAGGGTTTGACTATGTGACTGGAAGGTCGGATATGATATGTGATATATGTGCTATAGGTGGTAAGTTAATTGCTATGCGTATCGTGTATGTTAAATGGGCCGGAAGGCAATATGTTATGGGCCGGAAGGCAATATGTTATGGGTCGGATATGATATGTGTAATATGTGCTATATGTGGTAAGTTAATTGTTAAGTGTGCTGTGTATGTTCATATGGGCCGGAAGGCAATATGTTATGGGCCGGAAGGCAATGTGTTATGGGCCGGAAGGCATTATGTTATGGGCCGGAAGGCGTTGTGTTGTGGACCAGAAGGTCAGGGCCTGGAAAGGCGTATATGCGTAAGTTGTATATTGGGGAACTCACTAAGCTTCGTGCTTACAGTGTTTTGTGTTATGTTGTTTTCAGGTTTCTTTCAGTAACACGGGACGGCACCGGCTCGATTGTACACACCAGAGAAAGAGTTATATTTTGGAGGATCCTGGTTTTCTGTTCAAGTGAAAATGAAACTATGTTTTGTAATTCAATTATGAATGAGATTTTAAACAAGTGTTCTAACATTAAAATGATTATTTTAAATGAAAATTTTGTCTTGAAATTTACGGTGTTACAAATTGGTATCAGAGCCTTGGTTTGAGGGATTCAGATGCGCCTTCGGGTAAATCTGGACTCAAACTGATTAAGTAAGAAAGAGTTTTCAAATAAATAGTTTCTAAAAGTGAATAAGAGTTCAAAGAGAAAGCAAGAAAGAGCAGTGTGTACAATCAGCCAGAGCCAAACGGTGAATTCCCAAAATACCCTTACTTTTGTGTTATGAAATATCTATGATGCACTTTATGAGATATTATTGCATGCTAGAGACAGGCTAGGTATTTCATATCTTAGGACTAGAGTGGCCTGATTTGTGATGCCTTAGCCTAGGATTTGTTGTTATATGTGTTATGCTTTTGAGCATGTGATGAGTGAGAGCATCCAGTTAGAACACACGAGGGGTAGAGTTACAAAGTTCAGTGGTACTTCCGAGGATGAGCCGAGAAGGTGGAGTTATCACAGATAGGGAGTCCTATGTATTCTTCGATGCTCGAATGCTTCTTGCTTTGTGCTTTGTGAAACTCTCGATGATGGGAGTCAGTTACTAAGTGAGTATGACGATATTCAGGAGGTAGATGGTTGGCATCATTAGGAGCTCTTCAGCAGCTGATAGCAAAGAAGTGGGAGGACAACGGAAGAGACTAGTGAGTAAACCTAGCCAGATCAGTGTGCTGGTAGAGTAGAGGATTTCGCTCGGGAGCGAGCACGTGCGATGGGATTGGTGAAAGAGCAGGTCGAGCAGCTACTTAGGAGCTCTGGGATGGTCCGTGTGAAAGTATGGGTAGATGTGGCAGGTTGTATGGGCCCGTACTACTGAAAGCAGAGGACCCATACTTGATACAGGGAGTATTCTGAAGGTCCTAAGGAGCGGATTGAGGAGTGATGTTATGGTTCGAGTACCATACATCGGAGTAGATTGAGGAGTGATGCTATGGTTCGAGTACCATACACCGGAGCAGATTGAGAAGGGATGTCATGGGATGAGTACCATGGTTTGTAGTGAATGATGCTTGTGATTATCTTGTTATCCGGTCATGATCGATGAGGTAGAGATCGGACGCTATGGGTTTTAGGCCTGTAGACCATGATTGAGTATGGAGAGGTATCCCTCGAGAGGAAAGGCGAGTGCCTATCAGAGTATTTTGGTAAGGAGTTAAAGGGAGAGGAAAATTTCGATCTAAGTTGAGCAATCAGTCGATAGAGGAGAGGTCACCTTCTAGGTGGGTGGTGCTATTTATGTTCGTGTGCAAGACACGAGAGGCCTGATGTTTCAGTTTTGGGTTTGGGGGTACACCCTGCAGGTTGTTATCGGTGATGATTTCCCCCAGAGTATCAGGTAGCATGTGTGCTGCGAGGCAGTGACTTATCGTGAGCAGACAGTCAGTTGGGGCTGAGGTAGTCGAGGACCACACCACACCTAATTGAGAATAGTAGGATGTGTTATAGTGGTAGCAGTGTGGAGTTCAGTCGAGTTTTGCAGTGCAGAGAGTTTTCGTCTATGTTGGGAGTGGGTCCCTGTCCTTGGGACAATTCCGGTGTTGGAACATTGGTTGATGAGTTGAGGTGAGAGGAACGATGATTTTGCGGTGCAGTCTATGAGCCAGGGATGTTATTGAGCAGTTGAGATGCTTAGTGTTAGATTGGTATGAGATTTGGAACAATTAGAGGCAGCCATGATGAGAAGTTCTTGAGGAGTTCATCAGAGGTTCAGAGTATAGGGGGTTGATTGATTTCCTTAAGGGGGAATTATCGGGCGTTGCGTAGCACTTTCCTGGGGCAGGTGCGATTTCGCTGGTGAAAAATAGTCGTGGGTTGGTTGTGTGCTAATTGGTGATGGTTCGAACCCTAAGTGGGGGAGAACCGGGTGCAGTATGTAAGAAAGCAAAGATTTATCAAGAGTAGTTATAAGTGGAGTATAGAGATATGCTGTAAGAAATCATGAGACCAGAGATGTCGGTGATCGAGGAAATGGGTCAGAGTGAGTTAATGCGGGAAGTACTTGAGGAGGAGGACGAATGTATCCATGACAGGTGATTGGTGTTGTTGCAAGTAGATAGAGAATGATTGGGCAGCCAACTCCCGGGGTTGGTATGCGTATCCTTGTTTGGATTTTGAGCGTCAAAAAAAAAAGGGGTTTCGGAGAATTATCAGCATATTTTGTAGCGTCAGCGTTTTCTCGTATCCCAATCGAGAAATTAGATGCACCGAAGTTGTAATGTGGGAAAAATGTAGATCTAATTATGGGGTTTAGAGGAAATGTATTATTGTGTCTATATGATGCTTGGGGCAGGAGATCAGTGGTTGTGGCAGGATCTTATGATGTTCTGTTGGGGTATTCTGAGATATCCGGGTATGATATCTTTATTTCGGAGTTACTCGTGAATCCTGAATTGAATCGACGTGTGGCATATCAAGTATCTGTGGATCTAGTGGGAGCCCTTCGAGTATGGGCATCCAGGGAGATCACTTGAGAGAGTGGATTTTTGCAAAGATGGGCATTTGTTATGTTGATTGCCTCCAGAGTCTGTGATGGATATTCGAGTCGTAGTACTCACTAGTCAGAGGGTGTTGTGATACTGTGGGAAGCCGTAGTACTCACTAGTCAGAGGGTGTTGTAATACTACGGGGAGCCGTAGTACTCACTATTCAGAGGGTGTTGTGATACTGTGGGGAGCCGTAGTACTCACTATTCAGAGGGTGTTGTGATACTGCGTGGAGTCGCAGTACTCACTAGATGGCAAGAGAATTTCGATGTTGGAATGTTTTTCGAGCAGTGTATGATGTGGAAGAGTTGGGTTTGAGCAGCCCTAGTATTGAGTCTTTGGAGCTTGGATGTTGAGTCGGGGGCGAGACGGGGGTCTCCGTCTCTGTCGGGAGATGCGGGGAGATACGCAAGGAATATGCGCAGCAGAAACCAGAGATTTGAGTTGAGACGGTCCTCGGTTGGATTGTATTTTTCTCGCATGAGGAAAAGAGGATTTCGTGACTTGCGTGTCACTGGGCCGGGATAGTGGTCACGGGGAGGAAGTTAGTGGGATATTTGGATCATGATATGGGTGACCGTTGGGGGCTCAGCTGTGGAGCCAAAAGCTGATCTGGTACTCCGTCTCAAAGAGTAATATGAGAAATGAGCTTATCATGATGACGTCTGAGGACACTTTAGAGAGAGTGAACGATTCAGACGCTCGAAGACATGCTTCGGGCATGTGTATTAGATTTCGGAGGAAGCCGCAGCACGTATTTATCCTTGGTTGAGTTGACCCATATCAACAGCCATCATTAGTGCATTGGTATGCCGCCCTTTGTGCTGTTGCATAGGAGGTGGTGTCGGACCCTCATTTGCTGAGGAGAGGTAACGCATGGACCCGAGAGTCCTTGCGAGCAGATCCAGAGCATGTGCGATACATGGAGTAGTGGCAAGGTCGTCAAGCGGATTTCCCTAGGTAAGGGAAGAGAAAGGTATGCTGGGGCTAGTGCAGCATGTGTATGCGATTGCAAGAGGAGAACTCGTGAGAGTTGCTCTGAGAGTGAGAATGGGTCTCTCAGTCATTCCGAAATGGATAAAGTGGGCTTTGGATCGGGGATCCGGTGATTCATGGTTTCCCAACCCTTATGGGCCGAGTGATCGTTGAGATTTAGAGCAGAGTTGCATCTTGGGTAATTCTCGGTTACAGGGAGTGGTGGGCAGTACAGAGATCGTGCTTCAGTCGACAGAGCAGATTCAGCAGGTTAAACAGAGGTTATTGACCGCCTAGAGCCGACAGAAAAGTTATGCAAACAGACGCCGGTCCGAGCTTGAGTTTCAAGTCGGTGACTTCGTATTCCTGAAGGTCTCTCCTTGGAAAGGAGTGATTCGATTCAGGAAGAGGGGCAAGTTGGGGCCCCGGTATATTGGGCCTTTTCGTGAGATTGTGAGGGTAGGACGGGTGGCCTACCGTTTGGAGTTGCCAACGGAATTGAGATAGATCCACGACACTTTTCATGTGTCGCAATTGAAGAAGTGTATAGCCAATGAGGCAGCAGTGGTTCCACTAGAGAACATTTAGGTGGATGCGAGCCTGAATTATGCTGAGAGACCAGTGGCCATCAGGGATCGGAAGATCAAGGTTCTGAGGAACAAGGAGGTACCTCTGGTGTTGGTTCAGTGGCAACCCCTGAAGGGATCGGAAATGACTTGGGAGCCGGAACGTGAGATGCGGGAGCAGTATCCGGAACTATTTTCAGAGTGAGACTTCGAGGGCGAAGTCTGATTCTAGTGGGGGAGAATTGTAACAGCCCGGAATCTCAAGTATTGTTGAAATTATATTTTTGGGGTGTTTTAAGAGGGGACTCGGCGAGTTGGAGCCCAGGCTCGCCGAGTAGGATCGCAGACCTGGTCGCGGGTTCGCGACTGGACTCGACGAGTCCTGATAGGGACTCGGCGAGCCTGCGCTATTTAGCGAAAACCCTAGCCGTTCAGGTTTGGGACGTATAAAAGGGACTTATTGGCCATCATTGTTCGTTTTAGCCTTCTGAGAGGAACCCTAAACCGATTGTGTGCATCTGGAGCAAGGTTAAAGGCCATTGGTGATTTTGAAGGAATTGTTGTGCAAGGAAGAGAATGGCTTGACTAAAGGAACAACAATGGAGTCACGTTCCGAGGATTGGGGACACAGAGAGTACATCATCCAGGTAAGAATTCGAGTATACTCTACTATGGTGATGTGTTTAGAGGATTAGGGTTTATGGAACCCTTTTGTGGATAGATTGAATGTTACCCTAGTTCCCCAAACGATTGTAACCCCGGGTTGGGACCTTTGGAGGTCCAGAATGTCCCATGCCTGTGCATTTCAGGAATTGATGAAGGTTTTGGATTGAAATCCTTATGCCTTAGGTCAACATGTAAATTATAAGTCTTGGGGTGTAGCATGAGCACCGAAACGAGGACCTTATGTAATGGACCAGTCTAGGAAGGCCAGACCTATGAATGGTCGGAGCAGTTCTAACCTTAGGAAGCAGTTTGAGCGGCTGCATGGCATGGACTCGCCGAGTCAGATGAGCAGACTCGGCGAGTAGCTTGAAGAATAACTGGGACTCATCAAGTTGTTCCTCAGACTCGGTGAGTGGAGTCGGGGTGGCCCTATGATTCTTCCAGGAGTAACTCGTCGGGTCAAGGAGGATACTCGACGAGTAGAAGGGAAACCTTAGAGGATTGGAGGACGACTAGACTTGCCGAGTCGCCAGAGTACTCGCCGAGTCCGGTCAAGTTGACCGTGGAACGTTGACCAGAGTTGACCTATGTGTGATTTCTTAGGGTCAGTTAACTTGGAAGATAAAAGTGTTAATAATAGATATATGATGTTATAGGGAGTTTGTAGCTCGGCGGATCAAGTACGAGTGATTTCAGGAGTTGCTAACTTTCAGTATCCACGAGGTGAGTCTTCTCACTATACTGTACCCGGAAGGGTTTGACTGTGTGACCGGAAGGTCGGATATGATATGTGATATATGTGCTATAGGTGGTAAGTTAATTGCTATGCGTATCGTGTATGTTAAATGGGCCGGAAGGCAATATGTTATGGGCCGGAAGGCAATATGTTATGGGTCGGATATGATATGTGAAATATGTGCTATATGTGGTATGTTAATTGTTAAGTGTGCTGTGTATGTTCATATGGGCCGGAAGGCAATATGTTATGGGCCGGAAGGCAATGTGTTATGGGCCGGAAGGCATTATGTTATGGGCCGGAAGGCGTTGTGTTGTGGACCGGAAGGTCAGGGCCTGGAAAGGCGTATATGCGTAAGTTGTATATTGGGGAACTCACTAAGCTTCGTGCTTACAGTGTTTTGTGTTATGTTGTTTTCAGGTTTCTTTCAGTAACACGGGACGGCACCGGCTCGATTGTACACACCAGAGAAAGAGTTATATTTTGGAGGATCCTGGTTTTCTGTTCAAGTGAAAATGAAACTATGTTTTGTAATTCAATTATGAATGAAATTTTAAACAAGTGTTCTAACATTAAAATGATTATTTTAAATGAAAATTTTGTCTTGAAATTTACGGTGTTACAAGCATCATATGGGTTTTGGCCCAACTAGATAATCCATGGAGCATTAGCCCACTATACAAGTATGGATGATTTACACAATCAACCCATATATTTAATTAGTCTTCTTTTGATCACTCAATTAATGGTAGATTAATTCTTGATCAATACTAATTAAATAATCTCATTATTCTTATTATTAATATACTAGAACTTATAATATATTAATAACCATAAGTGTCTTATTTCTCTCATTTAGTCTATCCAAGTGCATGATGGTATGCAATCCAAATGGACCATGCCGGTTCGGGTCAAGTCTTACCAATTATAGTTATGGACTTCGACATTAATCCAACAGTCTCCCACTTGGATAAGTCTAAAACTATTATTGCGTATGACTTCAGGAACCAACTGGCAATCGTAGCTCTCAAAAGCTTCTATCGAACTCTGACCTTGTAGATGAACTCTGATCTTGTCAATGACTTGTCCATTAGATAAGGGATCATATATTCCTCCATTCTAGATATCATATGGACTGAGACATAGATTATAATCATTCTCTCTGTCCATTTGTTGTTTCCCGATTTCCGATTTATGACGACTGACTAATTGAACAAATCAAATCAGTCCTGACCCGGCCGAGCACTTCCATTTGTCATCATCAAATCATCGAGGGGCCCACAGATATCGCTTTTATCCCGAAGGTAAAAGGAATGGATAAAATTCGACTCATATGGCTTGTTCTACTACTTGTTGAATCATACACAAAGGCACGTTTTATAGCACCGAGTTACCAAATGCAGTTTCGTGCAATCAATGTACAACCAACTCATAGTAACAACTCATATCTATAGGTTTGAAGAATATAAGATATTATCGTCTCATGATCACTCGTGATAAAATCCATGAAGTGATTCCAATGAGCGCGGGTTGAATCCAATACTCAGAACTTATGAGCACTCATGAGTGTTGTAGCCATTTGTCCAACACCTTAGACCTCTACAAGCCAACCCATGACAGTCTTAATTCATATCTACTTCCAACATATGACCGACTGTGGATGGTTTGAATAACTTAGTCATTCCGGAAGAATAACCTAGTTTATTCGGGAAGTCAAAACATGCAAAGTGCAACACAATAATAATTGAATCCAATATGGTCTCAGAACTTATGAATATAAATAAAACACCTTTTATTTATCACCATATGATTACACATTATTCAGTGTATACTGTTTCAGCTATCAACATTATTCTTGAATTTAAAACAATAGTTGTCCCATGCTCCAAGCATGTACACTATGTTTTTCTAAACACTAGTCATGCCATACACCAAGTATGCATACTATGTTTGTCTATGATCTTTACTTTGTGAACTAGATCAATTGAACATAATCTTCAATGATTCTCTTTTCACACTCCCAAATCCTTACTGCAAATGCAAGAATTCCAAATTCATGCCATTTACTGAAATCTGTTAGATTCTAAACTTATATGCATTGATCCTCTTGTAACGATTATGCACAAATTCACAAAGACTTGGCAACAATCATTACAGAGCATTCCAAAGGAGATCAACTCCTTGGAACCATCCTTCTTGCATTAAGTTTCCTTAATCTTACACAGATTGAAAATTCTAACTTTGAAACATTTCCAGATTCCATTTCGACTATCACTTCTGAACAAGAGTTTCCTCCTTACAGATTATGTCAATATGGTCCTTCCAGAATTATCACTATACTTCCAACTGTCCTTGAGCAACTAATCTTTGGTAAACCTTAGATTGTCCTTGACAATTGTTTAATCCTTTTAGTCATATCCAGTTCTAAACCTTTTCCCTTCTTAATGCCCCAGGCATTTGGAAACTTTTAGAAAGGATAAATATAGCACATGTAATCAATCCTATATCCGAAGCATATGGGACACAATTCATGATGTCTCACATAAAGACTAAACCAGTCTTTTGCTATAACATTTCCATTTCTATTTGCCAAGTTCTCATAATTCAGATTATGAAAAGGGATGCCGTAATCATAATCGAATTTTAGAACGCAAATAATGGACCCATATACAGAATTTCCTTATGTTGAGCCATTCCAACATGAAATTCATATATATATTCTTGACTAAATGATTAAAAGCTCACGATCTAAGCTTATAGATTTGAGATGAAGTATAATTTCCTCTCCCTTAATTATAGCAAAACAACTTTTTCCCAATTGAAACCTTTTGTTTTCTATAATTAACATTGCTAACTTGCAATCTTTATCATAATTATCATGCTCCCACTAACATGATGATTATTAGCATAATACTTATGTTCCCACTAGCTTTGACATGTACTCAGAAATCAGCTGGACTTCTAGAAATCAATACTTTATTGACTTTCTTACCAAAGTTTAGATTTCTGATACTGGATTGTTTTGATAGAACTTTATCAAAATCATACACCTTCCCTTAGATAGCACACTTGTGTGTCTAAACAATTATGAAGAGGGATGCCGTAATCATAATGGTTAGACCTTTTTGCCACTTCTCACAAGTCCAGGTTAGTGTGCCGGTAAACCACACACGCTCCACTAACGACTTTGAGAATGCAAATATCACAATTGCTATCTAGCTAAAATCTACTTAGTGGAAGTGTTTCCTTACCATCATTTTCATGAATCGGAGAGAAACCTTATGACACTTAGATTTAATGGTGTATGAGTTCTTATCCATGTGCATTGTCATAACCATAGTCACAAGACAAGAATTATGACAAATCCAAACTCATATGGATTGAACTCAATCTTAACTTCTTGGCACCTGGCAGCTCAAGGGCCTGCCATTGCTTCCAAGTTGTTGTGCAACCAATTGAGAATTCTAAGAACTCATATGCAAAGCCAACTTTGATTGGAATGGGCACAGAATATGTTAACACGATAGGTTATAAACCTCAAGTCGTGTGCTAGTGAAGAACTTCAGGTTTTATTCTTGATTAGTTCTTGAGACTTTCAAGACCTTTAAGACTCCCACTGTCCTCTTGACCTATAAGACTCCCTTGTCAAACATCCAAGAGATAGTGTGGATTCTAACCAAGACAAACACTTCACACAATTGGCCTAAGTTGGTCTTTATTTTATCCAAAACATCACAACTTACCAACTTAAAATGAACAAGAGTAGGACACTTTTACTCTTACATTTGACACGTGTTTTAAACCTTCTTAAAGACATATCACTCAAATTACAATCTTGGAGTATGACTCTAAGACTTGTCACAACTAGGAATTATGATGCTTTGTAAATACTTAGCAAGGATAACATTGTAACTAAAACTTGAAAGCATGTATGATGCTTATCCAATGACAACCAAATTTCATCAAACACCCTGTACAAACACTTCAAATGGTCAACAAAAGATTGAAAACCCTAAAAAACCTAGTTTAAGTCCATTATGGTATAGGCTTTCCTTATTGGGCCTAATGGACCAATAAGCTTCCAATTTGACTATTATGGGCTTAGGGCCCTTAAATGCACCCTAATTGGACCCACTTTCATAAAACTTAACATTTTGGGCCATAAGGAATCCAAAATGAATTAGTCTACCTTAATGGGCCTTATTGGGCCATAGCAAATCCAATAAGCCCTAATGGGCCATAAAACTCATTCTTTGATGCAAATTAGCCCATAAAACCCCTTAACGTCCCAATGGCTGAAAACCATCAATTTGGCCTTCACATTATAGGACTCAAGCACTAAAGGCCCAAATCCTTTCTATTATCTCCCCTCTCGGCCCAAATAAAAAAAGAGAATAAGAAGGGTTGACTTTTATCTGCTACCTTCTTATTATACACCAAATAAACATGCATGGTCCAACATACATCCACATTTTTCACTTCAATCCTTTCTCTCCTCTCGCTTCCCTTCTTATCACTCACGACCGAAGGTAGTAACACACACCCATACACCAAACTCCATTCGAATACTATCAGAATCTCTCAAGAACATCTCCATTCTTCCTTAAAAATTTCGAGACTTGCTTACATGCCAAGAAGATATTTCAAGCATAACACAAATCTTTGGAAAGTTTTTACTTAAATCCAAAGTTTAACTTCTATATCTCATCAAAAATCATCTTTTAACTCATTCAAATTCATGATCATACTCCTTAGAAGTAATCTAAGCCCAAAGACTTCTAAAGAAGCTTGTTAGGCCAAAAAATCTCATCATTTTCATCCTTTCTTCTTCAAAACCTGTGAACATCAAACCCAAGGTGAGTTCATACCCCTCTATTTTCGGTTTTCACATGTTTTATGGGGGAGAATACAATTAAAATGTGTAGATCTATGTGTTTTTGCATGATATGTGTGATTTCTTGAACTTACTTGATAAATATGTGTGAAAAATCATGATCTATTCGAGATCCTTAGCCATGATAAGGATATATGTGTTCTAAGACATCTTATACATGTTATTATCAAGACCAAAGTAGTATACAAATTCAAAATGATCAAAACAAAAGACAAATCTAAATTATGAACCATTTTTTAAAAATAAGCAAAAGATGAGAAATAGATGTCATTTATGGTTTTATAAGGGTCAAAAAGGTTAAATCAGTTAAAATATGAGTTATTCTAAAAATCTTGACTTTTAAAGGACTAAAAGTTTAACTTTTAGACTAATGGGCTAAACTTTGGACTTTTCGGCCTTTAGGCACAAAAATTGTGAAAAATATGTTTTAAGGGGATGAAATTGTAAGTTTCTCAAAACAAGGGTTAAAAACACAAGTAAACATGTTTTAGGGATTAAAAATGTCTTATTTATCAAATAGGACTAAAATTGCAAAGTTTTTGGCTTTTGGACTAAAATTGTAAATTTTGCGAAAGATTGGAATTCAAGTGCAAAGCTACTTTTTTTAAGGGCTAAATCTATCCAAAAACTAAATCTTGTGCTGAAAACCTTATCTAAATAAGTCTTTGGGCCAAAATGTCAAGAAAAAATTGTTTAACGACCTAAAATATCATTTTTTCATAAAAAGGGACAAAAATTGACATTATTATTAAAAGAATGGCTGAATACGTCAAACCAATATTTTTGAGTCAAATATTTTTCTAGTAAGATATTTGGGTCAACAATACAAAATTTTATAACCTATCAATTTATAATGAAGAATATACATATATTTTCATAAATCTAAATATCTTTATAAAACAATCGACAAACTTTGTGACCTTGTGACTCAACAATTGTTCAAACAGAATTCCTGACTTTTATACTATACAAAACAAGTAAACATTCCAACTGTTGGGCTTGAAAGATTCTAATCATGCTTGTTGGGCCTTCGTGACCTATTAACATGACTTTTGGGCCTAACATAAATAATACATGTTTATTGGGCCTCCTGTGACCCAATTACATGCTTAAGAGGACCCTCAATGACTCTTACATGTTATTGGGCCTCAGTGACCCATTAGCGTTGCTAGTAAGGTCCAAATAAATCATATGCGAAATAGGCCAGCGCGCCCTTCGTATACTCGACAGCCTTAAATAACATATGTGATTAGTAGGACCTTATGGTCCTCTTCTCCTCGTCTGTTACGCTTACCTTATATTCAAGTAAACAAAAATCAGGTTGTTAATCAAGGTTAATCAAATTCATTTGGATTAAGTGAGTAATAACGGGCGACACCAATAAGTGTTGCTCGTAGCCTGTAGTAATAATCAAACTTTCCTGGAGGGAGAGCGAGAGTTTGTGTATAGATCTATACGGGGGTGACTCCCCCACACCTAAGTTGTTCACTACAGTTAGACTCGGCCAGTCTAGGGTAACAAAATCTTAACATCAATTATGGCGTTCACATAGAAATCCAATACCATCTAAGTAATCAAGGGAAATCATATTCATTCAATGTGGCGCTACAATAATACAAAACGATCATACTATTTTATCGGAAAACATCGGGTTTTATAGGGAAATCAACATTATTCACTTGTACTTTCAATAACTACAATGAAAAACTTCTCATTTATACACGTTTTGAAATCATTCATGCATATACCTATGGATCTTCACACTTTTTGTATAAACAATTGTCGTTTCAGAAAATATCGGATTTTCTGGGTTTTATAAACTACACAAAACATTTTCATCTCAAACCTACTTATGAACTCACCAACATTCTATATGTTGACGTTTTCAAAATAACTTGTATTCTCAAGTAACAGATAAGCTGAAGAACAATACCAAGTGTGTTAGGATGTTATGTCTTGAAAACTCTCAAACAATTTATGCTATGGATATGTAATATTTTGACAATGTACTTGATGTGAACAATGTTAGTTGTAATGTATTAATGGATGGTCATGTTTATGTTATGTTTCATGTATATTCATTATGATGATATTTCAATTTAAGTCACGCGAGCCCTCAGACGTTTCCGTCGTCCGGTTCGGGGGTGTGACAATATAATACAACAACTTTTACACTAACCAGGCCTAACTATACTTCAACACCTCACTACAAACTTCAAACTCTACAAATGGAAACATTTTTATTTTTTAAAAACTACATCTTCTTTTAAATCAAAACTGAATCATGCTTTAGGGGACAATGATTTCTTACTTTTGACTTGTTTAATACTTGTACCATGCTTTAGAAGCATGGCTAGTTATGTCATGAACCATGGGTTTTAAAATGTTAAGACCCATGAGATAGTGACTAGTCAAAAATGGTTAAGTGTTTGGAAAACCATCTTCTTAGTACACTAGTAAAATCCAAAAATTGCATCTTCACTTAGATTCTCTCTAGTTATGTTAAGAACACATGAAGAACCCTTGCTTTTATACTCTCTTGAAATTTATACTTTGGTTATGAACTTCAAGCTTAGGAGTTAAGAGTTTTAGACTAGCGTCTCCATCAAGTTGACTTCTTGTTGGTGTCTCTAAAGTTCGTCATTCTTAATCAACTTCCAAGCCTCCCAAGAGGATCCAAAGAACTAAAAAGCTTGTATTTTCTTCATCTTCTTCTTTGGTTGGTGTTGTATTCTTTCCGAACATTACAAGATGATCCTTGCTGGGTTTAACTTGTTTATGTTATTCAAAAATTATCAAGTCTTTCATTGCTAAATATTATGTTTTTGAACAAAACCCCAACACTAACTACATGTTATCTTTTGAATATAGTTCCAAAGAAAAGGAACAAGAAAACTCCTTATGAACTTTAGTACAAAAAAAACAAACTTAGGATATGTTAATGTTTCGGGTTGCCGAGCTATTATAAGGACGACTGAACCGAAAATGTAAACTTTTGGTGAAATATGTATTGATTGTATCTTTATTGGATATGTTGAGCATTCCAAGGCTTATATTTTTTGTGTTATAGTACTTAATGTTTCTATTTCAATTAATATACTAATAAAATCTAGAAATGCAATATTTGAGGAAAATCGATCTTCATCCATACCTAGACCAATGGACATGGTTTCTATTTCTAGTGGGACAACCAATGAAGTTGTACATGATTCAAATGAATCACCTGAGCTTAGAACAAGCGAGAGACAAAGGAGAGCTAAATCATTTAGCAATGATTTTCAGCTTTACCTAGTTTAGAGTTCTAGAAATGAAACTGAAAATCATCTAGCATATCGTTTTAGTGTTGAAAAGGATCCTAAAACGTTTGATGAAGCGATGAAATCTCAAGATGTTGATTTTTAGAAAGAACAGATAAATGATGAGATGGATTCCATCTTGGGGAATAATACTTGGGTGTTTTCTGATTTTCCTCTTGGATGCAAACCTTTAGGTTGCAAGTTAAAATTCAAACAAAAGATGAAATTTGATAGATTAATTGGCAAGTTTAAGGCTCGATTGGTTATTTCAGGTTTTAAAGAAAAACCTAGCATTTAATATTTTGACACTTATGCTCCAGTTGCTCGTATTTCTACCATTAAATCGTTGATTGCCAATATAGCCTTTCATAATTTAGTGATCCACTAAATAGATGTTGAAAAAACATTCTTAAAAGGTGATTTAGAGGAAGAGGTGTATATGAAACAATGTAAGGGATTTAGTATGCCTGCAAATAAGCATAAGGTATGCAAGTTGGTTAAATCATTATATGGGATAAAGCAAGCACCAACACATTTGCATCAAATATTTGATGATGTTTTCTTATCTCATGGTTTCTTGTTGAATAAATAAGAAAAGTGTGTATATAAAAAGTTTGATTATTCTTGAAAAATAGTCATTATATGCTTGTATGAAGATGATATGTTAATCTTTGCTACTGATCAAAGGCAAGTTGACATGAACAAAGAGTTTTTATCATGTCAGTTCTCTATGAAGGATATAGGGGAGGCAAAAGCGATTCTTGAAATAAGAATCAAGTGTGAACATAAAGGACTCTCAATTTCATAGTCTCATTATAGTGAGAAAGTTCTTAAGACGTTTAATTGTTCTAATTGTTCTCCTATGGGTAAACATTTTGATGTATGTTATGACCAGTATAAGGCCTGATATTTCATTTTTTGTAGGAAAGCTAAGTAGGTTTACTAGCAATCCTAGTACTCATTACTAGAAAGTAGTGAGGAGAGTGTTGAAGTATCTTAAGAAAACCATGGACTTTGGTTTGACTTATGTAGGTTCTCTTTCGGTTATTGAAGGATATTTAGAAGATAGTTGGGCCACTAATGTTGAGGACCATTCTCCTACAAGTGGTTGGGTGTTTTTTTCTTTGTGGAGGTGTCATTTTATAGGCTTCTAAGAAACAAACTTGCTTAACAAATTCAATTATGGAATCTGAATTTGTAGCCCTTGCAGCTATTGGAAAAGAAGCATAATGCTTAAGAAATTTAATCTATGAATTTCTTTTGTAGCCAAATCCTATATCACATATTTCAATACACTATGATAGTGTTGTTGCCTTGGAAAAAGCATACAGTCAATTATATAATGGAAATTCACGACATACAGGTTTTAGGCACAACATGGTATGTGAGCTTATCACTCATAGTATCATTTATGTTGAATTTTTTATTCTCAACAAAAACATACATGATCACTTGACGAAGGGATTAACTATAGACTTGGTAAAGAAGTCGGTAATAAGGATGAGATTAAGGCCCATTTGATATCTCTATGGGTGAGATACCGAATTCCTTTCTAGTATAATATTAGAAATTGAAGCACATTCATTTACTACATCCCAAGTTATGTGCTTATAACTTGTAAAGTTAAAATTGGTTGATTAAGTTCTTAGTAGTTTTTTTTATATAAAGTGCATTGACAGGTGCATGATATAGAAGGACTACAAATTTGAGTGTGAAGTATTGCCGCTGCAGAAAGCTTGGGCTAGGCTTTCGTGTACTCTTGAATGGATAGGACACATGGCTGTGATAATGCCAAGTATAAAACATTAGATATTTTGGATAACTTATGTGTATAGTATCTTCAATTACGTAAATGAGTTGATGGGTTTAATCCTCAGGACACCCTAATTCTCGAGTATTTGACATGTATATTATACTAATGTGAAATTTTAATTTTCAAGATATATTCATTTATGTATAAGTTTGATTTCGTGTTTTCTATTAGTTAATTAAGCATAACATTAAAATAGGGAAGAAATGTTGGCGGTTTTATTGTTATCAACATATTGTGGTTTAATTATTATTAATAATTAGATAGGATGTGCTCAATTTACTAACTGGGATAAGAGGTGTGGCGTGCACACTAGGAGTGATAAATGTGAACTCGGGAATATGGTGGTCGCAGGGCAGTGCCCTTGGGTGCAGGGTTCCAAGGGGCTACAGTCCCTTGGAGGGATCTAGGGGTAGTGCTCCTAGCAGGGTCTAAGAGGCATAGCCCCTAAATGGATTTTTATGTCGAGTATGATTCCATTCATGCATTTTCCCTCCAAAAGATTTAGTGATATCATGATGATGTCATGACTTGGTTATGTCTTAATAACCCGTGATTTTTGCCCCAAAAGAAGGCAACTGCTGCTTGACTACTTCTCTCTCTAGTATAAAAACATTTCTCTAGTTCCATAAAAAGGGTTGGAACTTACATATACAAAAATCATATATTGATTTGTTTTATCTCTGAAGAATACAAAAATAGCAAGGTGTATTCATTATTTCTTATTTAGAAATGGCATGACTTGTTAATTGAAGTTCTCTATGTTATCCCAAATTTTATTTCGTGATACACCAGGTTATAGGGTAGAAATCATAGATTTTGGAAAGTGATTGCAATCATGATCTAAAAAATATCTAAGTATATTGACATTCTTAAGACCACAAAATCTAACGGGACTACGTCCCTTAAATACGTTAATCAAATGATGGAACCACTTCATTCTAATACCCTTCACTGTTGTTTTCTTCCACTCTGTTTGATTGATTGGGGTTTTCTTCAAATATAATTAGACCATAATCTTTGTACTA
The DNA here is from genome assembly GCF_052625555.1 of Lactuca saligna. NCBI lineage: Eukaryota > Viridiplantae > Streptophyta > Magnoliopsida > Asterales > Asteraceae > Lactuca > Lactuca saligna. The sequence goes on along the minus strand of NC_136417.1, from coordinate 185,774,282 downwards.
AATTTTGTTTTTAACTAAGGAACCCAAAACGGTATCTTGACAAACGACACCGACTGCTTTCTCTTCCCCGAAAAGTCCATTGTCAAACTCCTTCTTTCGATTCTCGAACATATTTCGACCACTACTTGTTGGCACTAGTGTGAAAGTGCTTCGTACTTCGATTTTTAAGTTTAAAATATTTTAGATTAATGAAGCTAGGCCTTGAAGGGTATGTTAAATCAAAATTTTCAATAACAATTAAGAATCAAAGTTTAAGAGGCATTTATGAAGTGCTTTCACATCTGGTAATGATATTTTAAGGAAAAATAATTTTAAGGAAAAAATTTGTGTGATTGTTGGTGGAGATAAACGCGAAGATATACTCGTTCCCACCCATGTATGTGAACTCGCTCCCTCAACCTACACCGTTGGAGGGGATAACTTCAGACACAATGAGGTGTAAAGACATGATAGGGGAATGAAAGGAGTGGTGGTTATCGGAGGTGGATGGTGGATTACTGGTTGCCGAAGGTGGGTTGAAGATCGGCATGAAATGATTGGCATTGGATTTGGGTTGTTTTCTACTATTGACGAAAGAGGGAATCGGGAAAGAGTGATTCTAGGATAAGGTGATTCGTGGGTCCATTTTGGATTTTTCTTATTGTTACATAAAAAAAATTAACTATTACACGAAAGATTAAAAATTATCAATGACTTAAAATACTCATTTAACCTTAGCATGGGATCAAATTCGAAGAAGCAACACTCGTTCGATCCAATAAATTCATTATATAAATTTAAATTACTGGTGATAGTCTTGATGGTCAATTCATATGAGATGTATAACGGATTAAAAGGACGGTTATCAGTTTGAACACTGATTTATTATAACATTAATCATTATTAGGAAAAAAAAAACATAATCTAAAACTTTACTTTTGATTTGCAAATAGAAGTTGCATTATTATCCACAAAATTAATTGAAATGTCACAAGTACTATAACTTGTAGCCTTCTTTTTGAACACTTTTAAAACTATTGCTTTCCCTTTCAATGTTGTTGATGAAGTCAAATTCAAAACCTTACTTTCCATATCCTTAAAAAAATTGGAATTCGTAATCAATTTCTTACCAACCACCAAAACCGTTGTGCTTATGTTACGTTGTCCACGGGCCGGGATCGAGTCCTCTAGGATTGGTGCCTCAGCCATTACATCCCCACGGTAACTCATGTAAGTAGTACTTTTCTCATACTGAAATCCTCCATAATTGGGATTCTTAACTGTGACTTTTACCCCTAATGTAATGTTTGTATCAGTAACATCAAAAACATTAATCGTGAAGGAATTCAGTGTGACCTCTTGAGTGGTGATTATTGGTTGTTTAGGCTTGAAAAGAGTGTAGTAAAGCGTGACTGCAGTGACAATGATGATTATCAAAAGAATAGTTGTCACGGCACAACATATCTTCAATGTTCTTCGAGATATAGTCATAGTTTTTTCTATTAAAACCCAAGATTTTTTTATTTATGGGAATTTAGGATCATTGTATTCTCAGAATTCTAAATGAACAAGGCAAAGAATGGGATGGTTACAAGGTGAAGGGTAATTTCTTGTAGGAATCGTGATTAGAGATGAAAACAATGATTCTTTTGGTTTTACTTGCTTTTGGGATCAAAATGGCTTCACTTTTGTCTTACTTGGCTATTAATGTTAATAAAAAGACAAATTTGAGTGAACTAATGGTTTTGAGAAACATCATAACATGTAAACGAGAAATTGTGGATTCAAACAAAAATATAGTATTAGCATTTAATCGGATTTTTTAACGTATTTCTTACTGGCGTTGGCCTTTAGCAGCCTTATTTAAAAATGAGTAGATTTAAATTATAGTTGATCATATTTTGACTCAAGATTTTAGGTAAACTGGTAAAACAAAAAATTGGATAAAAATATAATATCAAATCCATCCAAAATGTATTCAAATTATAGTTGTAAATGAACCGAATGAATACGAATGAGGGCATGTTTATATTCGTTCGTTTAAGAGGCTGTTTGTTTGCCTTTTAATTGAAAAATTAAGAGGCAAGTTCTTAAAAATTCAGATAGAGAGTGTTTGATATTATCTTATTTTTTGCCTCTTAAACTAAAAAATACCACTTAATTTCTCAGACATGTGATTGTATCTGAAAAAAAAATAAAGGGACGTGTTTCCTATTTTGCCCAAAACGAATTCCCTATTTCACGATGCAGCCTCTTTTTCCCTCTCTACCGTCATCGACGCCTCTCCTCCACCCCAATCTCTTGCAACTCCGATCACCTCTATTGCGCCACCGCTGGCTTCGCCTGCGCCGCCTTCGTCTCTGGCTCCAGTTGCATCGCCTCCGGCATCTTCTGCAAATATGCCCTTGATATTTCAACCACACTTTCCCTCTTCTCTTGCAATACAAACGATGCTCCCTCACCCACTCCATCTCCGATCTGGAACCATCTGGCCGACTCTTTCGCCATCAGCGGGCCATCGCCTCCACCTGCCATCGCCACCACCGGAAGCAAATCCCTCCAGGTCCCTCATTGACAATACAACTCCTGGTAAGTTTTTTTTTTTTTTTTTCGTAAAACTCGATTATTAAGGTTCAATCCCAATCCCAAAAAAGCATTCAAGCACAATGGTGAACTTAAGCATTTTTGTGGATCGATACAGACTAATTTTAGCCTCAATTCGGTTGGTTTGCCTTTGATTGGTTTCGCTCTCTCCATCAATTTTTATGGCTTGATTTTATCGATCCCACCCTTATGTTGTAGCCTCTACTCATCAAAGTTATTGTTATTTGTTAGGTTATATTTCAGTTTTGATCTGATGTGGTTTTTTGATTCAAATAAAATCAAAGTTATAGCTTGATGGTCAATTTCCCCGTGGAGATGTTGCTCCCGGTCATGTAATTGGTTTTGGAGGTGGATTTGATATTTGTTGCCTATTGTGTATTGTGTGTTTCAAGAGAAGTTATGGTGGTGGTGACTATGGTGCTGCATATGGGAACATTGGTTATGTTAATGTTGGTTCCTGGTGATAGAGTTTTTTCAATTATAGCATTTTGTAGTTATGTGTAGCTCGTGTTTGTCATAGTTGTATACTTGTATGTGTTTTCATGTATTGGATTTTGTGGGGTGTTTATATTTGGATTTTATAAACTGTTTATATATATATATATATATATATATATATATATATATATATATATATATATATATATATATATATATATATATATATATATATATAAGAAATTGTTAAATTATTTTATAAAAAAAAAGTATTGAATTTAGCAAAAAAATGATATAGAAGGGTAAAATGGTGATTTTCATTATTCAGCACAGCAATTCAGAAGTTCCAACTAAACAGCTTATTAAAAATTCAGTTCTTAAAAATTCAGATCCTCTTAGAAATTAAGACATCTTAAAGTTTCAGATCTTAAAAATTCAGATCCTGCCAAACAGTCCCTAAGTTAGCCGAACAAATAAAAACATAAACGAATAAACAAATGAGTTTTTTTATTCATGTTCGTTCGTTTAATAAATTATATTGTTTATTTTTTTCGTTTATGTTCATAAACATGTTAAGCGAACATAAACTAAGAAACATAAATGAACGGAGATTTAAAAAAAAAATTGAATATATATGAATACAAATATATAATATAATAATGTAATCAAACATAATTGAATATATATTAACATAAAAAGAACTTAAATGAACGACCATAAATCATCATTTACGAACATAATTGAACGAACGAGACCAATGTTCGTATTCGTATGTTTAACTAAGCGAACGACAATTTATATTTATGTTTGTTAATTTATTAAATAAACGAACATAAACGAATTTTCCACCAAAAGATCAACGATTAGTTTACTGAATGTCTAGTTTGTTTACAACCCTAATTCAAATGCTAATTTTAACCATCCTATTTAAATAATAAATTTACAAATTAAATAATTGTAATTGTATTAATCATTCAAGATTTTAGATAAATAGATAATAATAAAAAATTAGCTAAAAATATAATATCAAAGTCATCCTAAATGTTTTCAAATGATAATTTTAACCATCCTATTTAAATAATTAATTTATTAATTAAATAGTTATAATTGTATTAATCATACTTAGTGCATGAGTAAATTTATATCAAAATTTCAATAAAGGTAGATAAAAAGATTATGGGTCATCTCAACTCGATTCACCGGTCACTATAAAATATTTGATTTAACCCGAACTTTGCATCTTACCTACGAGCCTATCAAAATACTCTGTTTACGGTTTAAGTCCATGACCCTCGGCTATAAAATAATTAGCTTAGTACTGAAGAGGATGTATTACAACAATTTACATAGATTTGTTTCCATTTAAGTCTACATCTTGGATATCCAACGGCAAACCTGTTCTTGTTATTTTGGCATTTTAATATATTAGTACCGTATGAATTGTAGAATATAAAGTTACAAAACTTAGTAAGTACTTCCCTGCTCCCCACAATTGGGCCATTAAAGGCCATGAAAAGTGAAAGCTCTAAAAGATTCGTGGTTCACAAATTTCAAAAGAATTTGAACAAATTGAAATGTAAATTTCGCTAAAAGTTGTGTTTGGTTACAAACTTAAAACCAATTTTTAGATGTTATTAAATTTTGTGTTAATGGAATTGATTGTTCTTTTGCTGAAGACAAATAATATATATATATATATATATATATATATATATATATATATATATATATATATATATATATATATATATATATATATATATATATATATATATATGATGTGTGTAAAACTAGTTTTAATCCTACCAACTTAATCATAAAGACGAACACAAGAAAGGCAGTGTACCTATCGATTAGCAGTTTAGTTCATGTAAGTAGGGTATCGAACACAGGAAACGGTAAATAGTTAAAAGAAATGTTAATATTATCTAAATAAAACAAGTAATAGAAAGGGGGTTTCTCTAGTTTTGCAAGACTTGAAACTTAAACAATTAACTAAAACTTAAACTAAGAAACTAAGAGTTAAGCAAATAAAAATCAACTAAATCCAATAATAAAGAGAACTTATGTTTAGGTTCGACTCATTTGTTCTCATGGATGATTTCAATGTATCGGATTAATTCATCATTAGCTACCGACTAAGATGATTAGTTTCACATTCGCTATTACTAATCCTTTGGAAACAAATTAACTCATGTAGTGGCCAGTTGTCTAAATTAACGGATTTCCTAGTTATTGATTCGGGTTAAATAAGACTTGTAATGGTTAATTAAATTGGTCCATCAATTAACCTCTTGCTGATGTTCATCAAACAAGCTCAGACATTAACTTACCTATCTTCTAGTTAATTCTAGTTTCACATTCGCTATTCCTAGACATACAACTATTTGGTCACAATAAATCATATGAAATTAATAACTAAGAGATGTTCATACAACTTAATTACTGATTTCTTAACAGAAGAATAGTTATTGTTAATACATAAGGCTCTTTAACAAGCTTAATAAAACATAATAACCAATTAAAATTAATCCTAATCAAATAATCAATCCATGTTCACAAATTCATCTACCTAAACAGAAGTTATGAGTTTTAGCTCATGATTACAGTAGAAAGTTTATCAAAAACGAAATCTAATAGTTTACACATAGTTCAAACAAAAGATTAAGTAAAGAGTAAACCTAAATTGCCTTTTATCTTCTCAAAATTTAAAAGCTAGGGTTGTTCCACGAGTTCCATGGCTTCTAGCTGCACCTCCAGTCGCAAATTAACCCCTAAGGTTTTCCCCATTCGTTAGGGTTCGAATGAGAAGCAAGGCAAGTGAAAATTCTGACCTACTCGACGAGTCCAGTGACCTACTTGACAAGTCCATCACTTAAAATCCCGTGTACGGCAAGGCAAAGTCAAGAATCACGAAACTTCTAACCAACTCGTTGAGTTGATGGCCTACTCGTCGAGTGCATTTGGAATCAGCATTTTCTCAAAACACGAAAGTCATCCAAAATTTTGTCTAGTTTTCAGAACCATTTGAATCTCATCAATCGAAGTTACGGTTCATGAGATATGACCAAAACACCAACAAGGGGTCAAGTTGTCCAGCAACATCCTTCTTTCTTCAAAATCCAAGATCCTTCCGCTCCCTTTTCCATCCGAGCATGTCTTTGTTGCTGAAAATGAAACATTTAAGCTAATTAAGCACCTTTGGTTCATTATTTGAGGTAAAATTAACATAAAGTATTAAGATCATGCATGATTCTTATGACTAAATATGCCCATATCAATATATATATATATATATATATATATATATATATATATATATATATATATATATATATATATATATATATATAAAGATTTCATTTTGTAACATCCCAATCCTCAGGTATGAGAATTTGATTCTTTTAGCATATTTTCTTGAACAAACTCGGCATGTTGGAAGGCCACAACTTAGCGTGTTGAGGTAACGTTGGCCGGGGGTATTAATGGATCAACTCGGCGAGTTGAGGTGCCTCAACTCAACGAGTTGGCAGCTGAATATGAAATCCTAATAAGTCCCATGGTTGGCTTCCTTACCAGCCTCCTTTATCCAGAAACCCTAATTTCATGTGTCTTCTAATGTTGAGTGTGTTAAGCTTGAAGAGTTGATTTTTGGTGTTCTTTTGAAGGAGCTTGAAGTTTGAGGACTCTAGATTGAATGATAGGTTATAGATCCAAAACCTCCTTACCTATGGCAGTGTTTTTGAGGTATAAAGTCGACACCTTGCTTTCTTATTTCTTAGATCCCTTCCTTGAAAGTTTTATTGGGATATTTGGCTCATTGTTGAATGGTTCATGTGGTTGAGCATTTCATGGGTTGTCGCCTTAGATCTAGCCATTTTGTGGCCTCATTATGCTCAAATTTGCAAGCTTTATTAGGTTCTAGGGCTCATTCATGCATTAAGTTCTTTATTAAGCATGTCATGAGTTCTAAAGCTTCTTTTGGCATGCATGAACATAAAGTTGGCAACTTTACGTGGTTTTCCAGCCCTAGAGTATCAGATCTACATCTTGAAGAATTAGATTCGATAAAAAGGATTGAATGTGTTAAGTTGGCAACTTTATGTGGTTTTCCAGCCCTAGGGTATTTAAGGGTTTTAATGGACTGTTGACCTTGACCTTTGACTTTGACTTTGACTTTGACCATGGTTGACCAAGTTGACCTTTGAGGGCATTTTAGGTATTTCAGGGTTTTAATGGAATTGGTTACATGGTGGTTGTAGGCATTTAAGTCGGGAGCTAAGATTCGAAGATAGATCTTATCATTTCGTCTACTTGTGAGGTGAGTTTTCCTCACTGTAGTTTCGGGCCGAAGGCACCAAGGTCGGCCCATTGGTTTGATAACCGGATATTTGTTGATATGATGAGTATGGAATAGAAATGCAAGCTAGATTTGATATGTTAATCTGGTAAATCTGCAAGGCTACGTGTGATATTTTCTGTTTATCTATATATGATATTATATGTTATATGTCGACATATTTATGTTGGAACAGTGTCTAAGTCCGTAACTATATTTGGTATGTACTTGACCCTATTGTGCATGGTCCTTTTGGGTTGCCTTCACCAAAGCAACTTGACAAGGTAATTTAAGGAGAAAGAGAGAATATTATGGTTTATTGATATATTATTAGAATAATATATTAAAGGAGAAATCATACTTATTTAATTAGTATTGGTCATAAATTAGTTAGGAATTAATTTCGTGACTAAACGAGATTAATTAAATAAATGGGTATAAACTGTCAAATGTGTGATAGTTAAGTTTTGGGCTAAAGAAACCTTATGGACTTAAGGGGGAACGAAATTATAATGGGGATCCATCATATTTTCGTCCAAGGCCTTATTCCATAAGGTTCCTTGGGCTGCTTGGTGGTTAAGCTATCCATTAGGGTTTAGACTGAAACCCTAACAGCCTGCAAGTATAAATAAGACCGCTAGGCTATGTAAATTAGGTACACATGCTTCTAAGAAAACCCTAGGTCCGATTTCAACACCTCTCATCTCTCCTCATTTTGCCTTCTTGGTTGTGGGGTTTGTGAACCATTAGAGGAGTTACAATTGTGACTCTAAGATCAAGATCAAGAAGATTACAAGAATTTCAAGCTACTTGAAAGAGGTAATACACTTAGATCTAGTTTCTTTATGATAATTTTGAATTATATATGATAGATCTAGGTTTGTAAGTCTTGGATTCAAAGCATGTACAATAGAGAAACCTAGATCCAAGCATTAGGGTTTGTATGAGCACATAGGATTGTTTCTTATGCATAAAACCCATCAGTGGTATCAGAGCCTTGATTGGTTTCAATTGTATGTGATACTTAACTGTTTTGCTTATGGAAAATCGAGTTTCTTGCCTCTGCGTGACTCAACTCGGTGAGTCAGTATCTGGACTCGGCGAGTTGGCCCTACTCGGCGAGTCCAGAGCTGACTCGGCGAGTTCGTGTGTCAGGCAGAGGATATTTCGGGATTTAGTTGTTGTTTTGTCTTGGATTTAATCCCTAAAACCTTTTTTGAAGTTAAAATACGAATTTTACCTTAATTAAATGATTATCCTTGCCAAAACAATAGATAATTTCAAATCTTTTGAATATTGGTTGTTTATGTGATAAATATTGATTATTTAAAACTATTTGGTAATTATCTAATGACTAAAATTAGATTAGGTCAAATATAGATAATTATGAAATTAATTGTTTAATTTAAATAATTGGTTATTTGATCCCTTTAGTTTTGAAAAACTTCAAAACTTGCCCTCAAGTTTTGAGATTTGAATTTTTTTCTGATTAAAAGTTTAATTTCGAAGAATTTAAATTTCAAACCCTTATAGTTTTACAAGTTTAAAATTCAACCCTATACTATTATATTATTACAAGCTTAATGAATATATATATATATATATATATATATATATATATATATATATATATATATATATAATTAAAATGCTAGTCTTACCGTTAGTAGGCCTCATTCACAAAGTCGGTCTATAAGGTGGGTATAAGGTTGATGCTTATAAAATGACGCTTAATGGGTGAACACTCACACCCACCGCTTGCTTGACTGGTGGAGGGTCGTTAGCCAAACGGGTAGGATAGGACAATCCTCTCCTCATTAAAAGTATAATGTAAGATACAAAGTAAATACATGTTTTACAAAATTCCCAATCTTATTTACTTTAGGGTAAAATGTGAAAATGATGCTATTCCATGAAACTAAACTTTGTACCATTGTCAAACGTTAGTGGAGCGTACGTGCTTAACCGACACACTAATTTGGGATTTACATTGGTGGCGAAGGGTAACTCGATGTTTATCATAGATCAATGGAGCATGTGTGGTTTATGTAACACTTTTGTTTCTAGCCTAGGCATTTATATTGATTTGATAGTCTAGGTTAACCTTTGTAACTCATTTTGAAGAAATGAAAAGGAATTATGTGAATATGATGTGAATTATGTGTTTTCTGCTTAATTATTATGGCTTAATTAATTAAGAATAAAAAAAAGCGTCAAAATTAAAGTGTGAGATAAGCCCGATATCTTTACATAAAGTTGTAGTGGTCGAAAGAAGGATTTTTGGGGATATAAAGAATACCAAAATCCGAGTAATAACGAAGATGTTATGACATGTCGAAGTTTCGCGACAAAACCGCTACGGTGCTGAATGTCGTAAAAAGTGAGTTTTTGATAAACTACTTTTTAGCCTTATTAATCTAAGTGAAAGTCGTAGTATTCGTCAAACTGAGAAGTTTGATAAAAAGAACGTCCAAATCTGACTTCATATGAGGAAGTTATGATTTTTTCGAAGTTTCAACTTAGTAGTAGACAGCTAAAAACTTGAATTTTAGATCGAACGATTTTTAGCCGACACAACCTAAACAAGAATTGAAGGTCTCGTCATTAGCAGCACAACGGTAAAAAGTCTGACGAAAACGGACATCGGATGAAGAAGTTATGAATTTTTTACGGATTTCCTCTCTCAGTCTGTTAAAAATAATAATAAAAAAATTAAAGTCAAAATTAGCCGACGAAGGCGAAATGGAAGTTGTAGATCATAATTTTAGCTACGCGTGCATATAAAGAACGTCAAAACGGAGCTCGTATGCAAAAGTTATGGATTTTAGAAGTTTTGGGATGAAAATCGAGAAAATTCGCATAGTCACATTTTGCCACGTCACCTTCGCTAAAAGAGTGCCACGTGTCCTGGTTAGTCACCGAGCTGCTGAGTCATGTGAAGCCACGCGTCGGGTCCTGTTTCGACCGAGGAGGAGGCCCAATCCGAAGAAGCCAGCTCTCCGGCCGAAGCTTCGCCCTACTGTCGCGTGTTCCGAGCCTCGCATAGACTAGCTCCGAGCCTCGCACATGGGTCACGAGTCCACGGTCCAATCAGCAGTTTTCACTGAGTCCCTCGCACCTGCGCACCCTCTCCTACGGCCCCCACCACCGAAGCCGACTTCGGACCCTATAAATTGAAGGGGACCTGTGAGCCTTCTCGGGTAGAATTGGATATTTGCCATTTTTCACCCCTTTCTTCATCTTTTCTTCACCTTAACCTTCCCTGAAGCCACGGTATCGATTGGAAACCCCGGAATACTCCACGAAGTGCCCGTGAAGCCCGAAAACTTTATCTTTTCGGTTTCGAAGCCCGACTTTTGCAAACCCTGATTTCTCAATAAAACTCCCGGTTTTATTAGAAACGATCGTTTTAGGAAACGAATTGATGCCCGATTTTCATTAAAACAAGTGAGTGTGTAGTTATTTTCAATTTACACTTAGATATGAAGTATTTACCTTGAAATACGTGTTATGTGTAAATATGTTAATTGTTTATTTGAGGTGACTGTTGAATTGATGTTTTATACAAGTTTTAAACTGTATATGCTTTTTATCTACAAAATATGTTGGGTAGAACATGGGTAGATGAAATAGTTGATGTGTGTTAAAATGGTGAGAGGCCTCGATGTTGTTGTTGTTGTTGTTCTAGTCATCTAGCGGAGTATAAATGACGACCACGAACTTTTCTAGACAGTCCAGTGGAACACTAGCAGGTTCGCAACTTATCGGTGTTGATGACTTAAATGTTCATTGGCCTACTCCATCCCCCTCATGGTTGCCTTTAGGACATGTATGGCTGAGGAAACCCCTTAGCAGTAGTGTCCATCTTGATGATATTCCTTAGGCTAGGTCCCTTGTGATAGGTGTTTAGGGACGTAAAGTGAGGACAACGGGAATGGGTGTCACACCCCAAAACCAAGAATGACGGAAACGTTCTGGGGCGGAGGACGTCATGTATAGTATCACAAAAATGAAAAGTAGTAAACAAGCAACAACATCATCCATTGCATTAATAATATAATTGTTATACAAGTGTATTCTGTCAAATTTTGATAAACACTAAAGCATAAATCAAAATGAAAGATGAGTCTTCAGCGAGCTCCATCTTCCCTAATCCTTGCATCGGTACCTGTCTATGCTGACCTGAGGATACAAGTAATTTTGAAAGCGAGTATCATCTTTAAAGCTGGTGAGATCATAAGTAATTTGTATGTGAACTGTAAGTATGAAGATGTTTGTAAAACAACTGTAAACATTTGAAAAACTCTAGAATCCCTATGATTCCTACTATTGTATAAGGGTGTCTTCTACCAAGACCTAACTGTTCTCAATGTTTGTGTCATGTAAAAGTGTGTAATTTTCCCAAGTGTAACTATTATTAACAAAATATAGTTTTTACATTACCATGCGTCGTGTGAAAATTCACGAAGTGAACGTAATGGGAAAAGAAATAGTACTATGGTGTAGTGTCGAACTACAACTGTACCTATTACCTTAAATCTAGGGTAATACTTCCAAGTACTGTAGTATTTGATATAAATAACTACATCGGTACTCAACTGCCTTATTTGAGGGATAAGGTATAATGTGATGTCTAGATCCCAGACTATACGCTCCCCTATCAAAGGGATTTTGGGACCTACCCACGACCACTGCATGTATGCAAGCCGTGACCATCCACATTACTATGATCATGTACACTTGATATAACTATCACAATTGCGTTGTGATTCATCAGTATAGTTAGATCCTGAACTGACTCCGTGCTATAGCACCTAGTGACGTCTATTCTAAGTATATGTAAGCATACTCATGTAAGTGTGATCATGTACTTGTACTAATGTAAGTGTGATCATGTATTAGTATAGTAGTGTACTGTAATGTTCTACGTGTGCTAGCTGTAATGTGTGTTCTCCCTCTATCTAGCATGTATAGTAATGTACTGTAATGTTTTAGCTGTAATGTATGCTCTCTCTATCTAGCAAGTATAGTAATGTACATTAATGATCTAGAAAGTATTGACTCATGAATGAACTGACTCATTGAATGATATTGCGTTTTAGTAATAGTTCTAGTATCTTCCTAAACTACCCATATGGTAGTTTACTAGTAATCTAACTAGTACGTATGGACATGGATGTATACCCTTGCTACCCAAGGGCATATGTTGAAATGGAAAGACCTTTTATGACTATATATGTACATATGTTATATAACTAATATTTAAACGACCTTCGGACGAGTACCCGATATCCCACCAGACCACATCTCAAGCGCGAAAAGGAAATAGGGTGGATAGCCTTCCTAAGTCTTTTAAACATTTCTTATATAACTATACATATAGAGGCATGCAATTTATAATATAAAAGCATAAATAGGTTTTTTAAAACATTTGAACATAATTATTATCTTTAGAAAAGATCGACTTGATGTCAACCTATAAAACAGTTTGAAGGCATAGGTTTGATAAAACAGTTTAAGTATAAGGAAACATTTGTTTGAAACACAATTGTAAATAAGTTTGAAAGGTAATATACAGAGTAAACCGTACAGTGTACTAAGGAGTTTAATGTTGGATAAGGTGTCTAAGTCCATAACTTATTTGGTATATACTTGACCCGACCGACATGGTCCATTTGGGTTGCATCTCATCCAAACTATTATGGATAATTTTATGAGAGTTATACACATATGTTTAGTAATATATTATAAGTTATAATATATTAATATGAAGTTACGTTATTTAATTAGTTTTAGTCTTAAATTAATTATGAATTAATTTATAGATTAAAAGGAAGACTAATTAGATTATGGGCTATTTGTTTTATATAGTGTGGGCTAATACTCATTTGTTAATGGGCTAGGCTTATGTGGAAGTCCATGGATGATCCATGGAGATTTTAACCCATGGATCCTTGGAAAGGAAAAGACATGGGTTATTAGGGTTTCACCCTAACCATCCACACTATATAAGCATGCTTATGGAGCATGAAATGGAGCCTAAAAGAAGAAACTAGTGAACTAGTGTGTGTGTGCATGTATGTGGCCGGAAATACAAGAGTGTGTATTCTCTCTCTAAGTTTTCCAAGAGTTTGTGGTGTTTTGTGATTCCATTTGAGGCATTCACACTATTGGTGCTTGGCCCTCAAACTCCTTAGAACCAAACTCACCAAAAGGTATGTAATCTCTTCTAACACTTTTATGTTGAAATGTTCCCCATGCCATGTTAGATAGGTTATAAACCTTGGAAAATTTATTATTTTGCATGTATTTAGACAAACATAGATCCAAGGTTTATTAGAGTTGCATGCACACTTAGGAAGTGTTAGATTGCTCAAAACCCAACAGTGGTATCAGAGTCTAGGCTTGCTTGTTTAATACTTGATGCAAAATAGTCAAAAAAAAAAGTCGAAATCGTTGCTGTCTGCATGGTGGACTCGCCGAGTCCATGGGGGGGACTCGATGAGTCCAAGGCAAACTTCAACCTACTCGTCGAGTAAGTTCATGCACTCGACGAGTAGGATCGAAAGAGTGCAGTTTTTCAACTTTTGCTGCTGGAAATGGACTAGAAACATTACCCTAAACTGTTTTGGTGTTTTAAAACTTATTTTAGTTGGTGTAATGGTTGTTCTAATCCATTTACAATAGCATATATCAAAATTCCATGATTTTATGTGTTCATATAATTCTTGAATTTTTGATGATCATGTTATTGTTCTTATGAATTTAGAAAATGATAGGAATTATTTGCTGAATTGTTTAGGATTAATTCTTGATCATTTATGTGTTTTAGTGGAGTCCATAATTTGTCCTCAAGTTATGGATTCCAAAGGTCACTCTTATTTAACACACACTTAAAACACATAAGTTACATGAAAATGAAGAGTCTTAATTTTTATGAACCTTTAATTCATAAGTTATGAAATGAAGAGTTTTCAAAGTTACAAAACTTGCCCTCAAGTTTTGGATTTTGTAAAGTTTCACACACTTTAATAAACTTTAATTCCAACCCTTAGAGTTTTAATAGTTAAAATTCAACCCTTATACTATTTATAACATTAATGGTTAATTATTATATATATGTATAAGAATAAGTCGTTTTACCGTTAGTAGGCCTCATTCAGGAAGTCGGTCTATAAGGTGGGTATAAGTTTGTTGCCTATAAAATGGCGACTTAATGGGTGTCCATTCTCACCCACCGCTTGCTTGATCGGTGGGGGGTCGTTAGCCGAACGGGTAGAACAATGACTTTAAATCCTCATTAAAAGTATAATCAATATTATAAAGTAACTAAACTCTTTTAATTTCCAATCTTAGTTATTTTAGGAAAAATGTGAACATGGTGCTAGTCCATGGAATTCACACTTTGTACCTTACCAAGTCGTTGGTGGAGCGTGTGTGGTTAACCGGCACACTAACTAGGACTAGTAAGGATCACGAAGGGTGACTTAATGTTTGTCATAGATCAATGGAGCGTGTGTGGTTAACCGGCACATTGATTAGGTGATAATATTAAGGGTACCAAGTGAATTAACATGGTTATTCACACCTTGTTTTGTGATCCTCGGCATCCCAGTCACAAAACCTGAAGGGCACAATCGAGATTGAAACATGCCATTGAAAAGTTCAATGAATCTCAAAAGAATCTAGGAATTTCAAATCCAATTAAACCTAATAAATCATTTCGTTTTCGTGGTGGAAATTGGTGAATCGTCATTCACCTACCTTTCAAATATATTACTACTTAGATTATGGCATCCCTCTCCTAAGTATAATATATTATGATTGGGTCCTAGCCTTAATATTACATTTGGGTGTCTTATTAAGGATCCTATATATCTAATCTAAACTTACTCTCTTCTTTCAGATGTCTTCCAACACTAATGCTTCGGGCTCTAACCCAACTGGTTCTTTCTCTCTCATGAATCTTTGTGGGAGGGTCATCTTTTATGGTTCCAACTTCATGGATTGGATTAGGAACATCAGGATGGTTACTTGTTATGAGGACAAAGAATATGTCCTCGATAAGGAGTTAAAAGAACTTGATGAGTCTACTGCTACTCCTGAGGAGATCGCTGAATTCAGGACTCATGAGAGAGATGCTACTAAGGTGGCATGTATCATGATGGTCACGATGACAACCGAGCTCCAAAGTCATATGAAGATTTCTACCCTTTTGAGATGCACCAAGACCTGATGGAAAGGTACCATCAGAGTGCTCGTCAGGAGCGGTACGAAATAATCTCCTCCATAATAACAACCCGCATGAAGGACGGTGAATCCGTCACAGGCCACATGCAAACGATGCAAAGGCATGTGGACCGTTTGCTGAAGCTGAATGTTAACATCCCTGAGGAGTTGGCAATTGACATCATTTTGCACTCCTTGCCTTCTTGTTATGATCATTTTAGAATGACATATCATATGAACAAGGAGGAAGTTACCCTCAGCAAGCTTCAAGGACTCTTGAAGACCGCGGAATCCGGTCTTAAGGGTAAGGTGGTTGTTACCTCTACTACTCCTACTCCAACATCTACCCCTGTTTTAGCTATTGGGCAAGGCAAAGGGAAGAAGAGGAAGCACCCTTCGAAGGGTATCAAGGGAAAGTCTCTTGAAGGATCCTCATCGAAGACCAAGAGCGGTTTTGTCACTCCTTCTGCCATTCCCAAGGATGCTGAATGCTTTTATTCCCATGAAAAGGCACACTGGAAGCGAAACTGCCCTAAGTACTTGCAGGATCTAAAGGATGGGAAAGTGAAACCCACCAATGCAGGTATTTACACTATATTGTCTAATTACTCAACATATTCCAACTCTTGGGTGCTTGATACAGGATGTGGTTTTCACATATGTTCTGATTTGCAGGGCCTAAGAAGAAGTGAGAATGTGGAGCACGGGAAGATAAACTTGATCATGGGGAATAGGAAGGCTTCACCTGTTTCCAAGATTGGAGTTTATACTTTGTTTCTTTATAATGGGTTAAAAATGGATTTGAATAAATGTGTGTACTCGTCTGAAATGGCGAGGAATATTATTTCTTTTCATGCATTGTACAAACAAGGTTTTACCTTTTCGTTTGATAATGAATGTGGTGGTATTGATGCTTTCTTTAGTAATGTGTTTTATTTTAAAGCATTACCTTGTGATGGTGTGTATGAAACTGTGTCGATTGTATACAACTTAGGAAATAATGTGTTGTATATTGATTCTTCTACTAGCCTAGATAAAGCATCGTTGTGGCATTGTCGCCTTGGACATGTAAACAAGAAACGCATAGGCCAACTCCAAAATAGTGGAGTCTTGGAATCATTTGACCTTAAATCGGATGATAATTGTGAATCTTGTCTACTTGGAAAGATGACAAAATCACCCTTCACTGGAACTTGTGAGAGGGGTGAGGGTTTGTTGGGCCTAATACATACTGATGTATGTGGGCAATTCAAAACCGCCACAAGGGATGCTAATCGGTATTATGTGACTTTTATTGATGATTTTAGTAGATATGGGTATGTCTACTTAATCAGACATAAGTCAGAAACCTTTGAAAGGTTTAAGGAATTCAAACAGGAAGTGGAAAATCAATTGGGCAGGAACATTAAGATGCTTCGATCCGATCGAGGTGGTGAGTATCTTAGTACCGAGTTCCTTGACTATCTTAAGGAGTGTTGGATTGTCTCACAATTCACTCCTCCCAGGACACCACAGCTGAATGGTGTGGCTGAGAGACGTAATCTAACTTTGTTGGACATGGTTCGCTCTATGATGAGTCGAGTTTTGTTACCAATCTCTTTTTGGGGGTATGCCTTAGAGACTGCCGCCCATATCCTTAATCTAGTCCCTACAAAGAAGGTTACCAACACACATCATGAGATGTGGACTCGGAAGGTTCCCAATTTGGACCACATCAAAATTTGGGGTTGCGAAGCTTTCGTGAGGTGTGAAACTCATGATAAGCTTGAACCCCGAAGTGAAAGGTGTATTTTCATCAGCTACCCACAGAAATCCTTCGGTTGCCTCTTCTACAGACCCAATGAGAATGTGGTCTTTGTAGCACGAAGAGGGATCTTTCGCGAGAAAGAATTTATAAGCCAAGGAGACAGTGGGAGGCAGATTAATCTTGAAGAAATTCAAGAATCAATTGGTGAAGGAACCTCAGACACTAGCAATCAACCTGAGGAGGAAACTCCTGTTGATCCGACTGACGAGTCTGTACCTCCGAGGCGTTCCACACGGGTTAGAAACACACCTTCGTTTTATTATGGCTTTCATATTACTACGGAAGGTGATACATTTATCAGTGATAGTACATTGGTAAATTTGGATGAACCCAGCAGTGTTAAGGAAGCCATGGCAGGCCCGGAGTCTGCTAAATGGAAGGAGGCTATGGACAGCGAGATACAGTCCATGTATGACAATCAAGTTTGGAACTAGGTTGACCATGTACCAGGCCGTAAAATAGTCGGGTGCAAATGGATCTTCAACAAGAAGACAGACATGGAAGGAAAAGTGTATACTTATAAGGCTCGACTGGTTGCGAAGGGTTTTACTCAAACTCAAGGTATTGATTATGATGAAACCTTCTCGCCGGTAGCAAAGATTAAGTCTAATAGGGTTATGCTAGCCATCGCAGCATTTCATGATTATAAAATATGGCAAATGGATGTCAAAACCGCTTTCCTTAACGGAAAGTTGGCTGAGGATGTGTACATGAATCAGCCAGAGGGTTTTGTCAGTGCAGAGTACCCCCAATAGAGTATTCAAGCTTGAGAAATCCATTTATGGATTAAAACAAGCATCTCATAGCTGGAATCTTTGTTTTGATGAGAAGTTAAAAGAGTTTGGCTTCTTGAGAAGCGAAGATGAGTCTTGCGTGTATGTCAGAGCTAGTGGGAGTATAGTTAGCTTCTTGGTATTGTATGTGGATGACATACTACTTATAGGAAATGACATCCCAACCTTGTAGGAGGTTAAGTCCTGGCTTGGGAAGTGCTTTGCTATGAAGGACCTAGGGGAGGCTGCCTATATCCTAGGGATAAGGATATTCAGAGAAAGGAGTAGAAGACTAATTGGACTTAGTCAGAGTACCTACTTGGATAAGGTGTTGAAAAGGTTCAACATGGAGAATTCCAAGAAATGAGATTTACCGATCCAAAGCAATACTAAACTGATAGGGATAATTTCCGCTCTCAGTCGGACTGGATCTTTACCTTAAATGGAGGGGCAATCTCTTGGAAGAGTTCCAAGCAGGAGACGGTGGCTGATTCGACTTGTGAATCAGAGTATATAGCAGCGAGTGAAGCAGCGAAGGAGGCGATACGGCTAAAGAACTTCATCGGAGACTTTGGAGTTGTACCAGCTATTAAGGAACCTATGGAGATTTTCTGTGACAACAATAGTGCGGTTGCCTTAGCCAAGGAACCAAGAGATCATGGCAGATCCCGACACATTGAAAGAAAATATCACTTCATAAGACACAAGATTGAAGAAGGACTCCTCGTGGCAAGGAGTATATCATCAGATGAGAATCCTGCAGATCCCCTTACGAAGGGACTGACGAGGATTAAGCATTTTCAGCATGCGAGACGCATCGGGCTGAGGGACGATAATAGTTTTCCTGAAACTTGTAAAATCTAATCGACGTTTGATGATGAATAAAATTTGTGATTTATTTATGAGTAAAGTGATACTATCATTGTCAATTATTTACTATTGTTTCAGTTTTGCATGTTTTGACTTCCAGAATAATTAATTTATTCAAACCTCCACAATCGATCATACGTCGGAAGTAGGTATGAATCAAGATTGTCATGAATTGGGTTTGTAGATGGCTAAAAGGTGTTTAGACATGGCAATGGTTGTTGCAACATTAATGAGTACTCATAAGTTATGAGTATTGGTATAAACCCACGCTCACTTGTATCACTTAATGGAATTTATCTCGAGTGATCGTGAGACGATAATATCATATAAATCTTTAAACATGGAGATATGAGTTGTTTCCTATGAGTTGGTTGTGCATTGATTGCACGTAAACGCATCAGTAACTTGATGTTATAAAACATGCCTTTGTGTACAATTCAATAAGTAGTAGAACAAGCATATCAGTCGAAGTTTATCTGTTCCTTCTAGAAATAGAAGCGATATCTGGGCCCCTCGATGATTTTGTGTTGACCCATGTACCGGGCCCGGTCAGAACTAAAACGATGTGTTCAGTGAAGTTCTTCGTCAAACAAATCGAAAAATCGAGAAACAACTGCTAGACAATAAGCAAGTTATAGTTCCATGTGTTTGTCCAGCTGATATCATGAGAACAGAGGCTTATGTGATCACTTGTCTTAAAATGGCGCTTCATAGTTCGACGGAGTTTTCGAGAGCTACGATTGCTGGTTGGTTCCTGAAGTTATAGCCAAATACAATTATTAGACTTATCCAAGTGGGAGTCTGTTGGATAAGATGTCTAAGTCCATAACTTATTTGGTATATACTTGACCCGACCGGCATGGTCCATTTGGGTTGCATCTCATCCAAACTATTATGGATAATTTTATGAGAGTTATACACATATGTTTATTAATATATTATAAGTTATAATATATTAATATGAAGTTACGTTATTTAATTAGTTTTAGTCATAAATTAATTATGAATTAATTTAGATATTAAAAGGAAGACTAATTAGATTATGGGCTATTTGTTTTATATAGTGTGGGCTAATACTCATTTGTTAATGGGCTAGGCTTATGTGGAAGTCCATGGATGATCCATGGAGCTTTTAACCCATGGATCCTTGGAAAGGAAAAGACATGGGTTATTAGGGTTTCACCCTAACCATCCACACTATATAAGCATGCTTATGGAGCATGAAATGGAGCTTAAAAGAAGAAACTAGTGAACTAGTGTGTGTGTGCATGTGTGTGGCCGGAAATACAAGAGTGTGTATTCTCTCTCTAAGTTTTCCAAGAGTTTGTGGTGTTTTGTGATTCCATTTGAGGCATTCACACTAGTGGTGCTTGGCCCTCAAACTCCTTAGAACCAAACTCACCAAAAGGTATGTAATCTCTTCTAACACTTTTATGTTGAAATGTTCCCCATGCCGTGTTAGATAGGTTATAAACCTTGGAAAATTTATTATTTTGCATGTATTTAGACAAACATAGATCCAAGGTTTATTAGGGTTGCATGCACACTTAGGAAGTGTTAGATTGCTCAAAACCCAACATTTAAAACATATAAAATGTTTATAAAAATCATTTGAACTAACGGTTTAATAAAACGGCTAATGAGTAGCCAAATCATTTGAATGTTGCATATTAATCACATGTGATTGATATAATAACTAGCATAATTCTACTTATTAATCACTTGTGATTGATACAATAATTAGCATGATACTACTTGTATCCCCCCCCCCCCCCCATAAAACGTTTAAAATCATTTAAAACATTGATTAAGGGGTATGAACTCACCTGCAGTAAGTGACTGGACTTGAACAGACTGTTATCGTAAGGAAGGATCGGGCAAGTGCTTGGTGTCAAGTGAAGACTTTATACACACACAATAATCCTAATTACATATGAAGACATATGTATATAAATATTTAGTGATTACAACACTAATTATACAAGTATAAACATTTAAACGCGAGGAAAACACCTTTTGTCAAGTGCTACGAGGCTAATGGGTTGTAACAAAGGAGTGCAATGCCCCTAATGGGAGTTTATGGTCTAAAGACCATATGTTTTGGAGTTTACGGCCTAGGGGAGTAAACTCCTGACCGTAAACTCTCCTTAGGGTCACTAAATGGAGCTTAGAATTACTACAACTCTAGTGGTGAATTGTTTCAAGGTTAAATCAAGTGTTTGGGTTCCATATTAACTCCCTTAAGGAGTTTATGGCCTTGGGACCATTTTCCGTTGGAGTTTACGGCCGTAAACTCCCTTGGGAGGGTGATTATGGTGTTTTCAAGTCTCAAACATTTCAAGGTAATGATCTATGTTGGATTCTAGTCATAAGGAAGGAGTTAGGGTGTCATTTGACCCCTTTATAGGTGTTTACGGCCCAAGAGTTTGTCTTGGCCGTAAATTCCTTTTTCCTTGTGATTCCTTATGTTTGCTAGGCTATAAACACTTTAGGGTACATGTCCTAATTTAAGTCTAAGCCTTAGGAAGTGTTTCAAAGCATTTTGGGCACTTAAACATGGATTCCACGGCCCAAGAACTCCTTGGCCGTGAACTCACTTTCATCATTGCTTCCTAATGATTTTGGTGTCCTAACTATGAAATGAAGGCTTCTAGTTCGAGTTCTAAAGCTTTGAGGGTCATTGGAACCCTTTAGGACCTTAAAATGGAGTTTACTCCCCAAGAACGTTCTTGGGCGGTAAACTCCCGAGTCTAGTTGTTTTGATATGTAATTGATGTTTCTAAACATAATCTCAGCTATATAACATAACTAGATCGAAGTACTCACAATTTGGGATAAAAACCCGAAGATCCGTGAGAGAGAATTTTGGCTTTTCTCTAATTGGAATTCAACTAATGAACTATTTGGTTCAGTTTTCTATATATAGTCCTGGGATTTTTTGGCAGAAAATATTTCTATTCTCGGAATGAACTCTAATATCCTAGAGTATTGGAATAACAGTGTTGCACAAAACCCTAGTGCATCCACTCTCCTAATATCTCCTTAAGTGTAAAATCCTGAAAACTGCCAAACTTATACTCGAAATCTGAGTTTTCACTGTAACTATTCTACTTCTATTGGCTTCAAATGGTTTGTTCAGAATGGAAATTTCGGGTTGTCACATCATCCCCCTGTTGAAGGGAATTTCGTCCCGAAATTAGAATTTTGGCAAGGAAGTTTGTACGAATGATCGAGTCGCGAGGAGGAAACTTCCTAATCGATTGGTTCTAGTGCACTTAAGTGAAATCGGGTTCTTATTTTGAATCCCAACGAACCTTCACTATCGGGTGATGGCGCTGCTTCGTCCGCTTGACCTCTCGGTCGAGGGTCACTACGATTCTAATACGAAGGTGAGGATCTCGACGAGTGGACTTACAAGAGTCCTAATGGAAATGTATGGTTTCACGATCGAGACGCGAAGAGTAGGATGTACGTTACTGAGTTCGCGGAGTAGGTCTAGTTTGTGCAAGGCACTGGACCGATTCTGATAAGAAGCTTGGAGGTCCTGTCTATCTTGGATTTAGCTTTCCACGCTTTACGAGGCGTATTAAGCCGTTCCCGAGTGGGACTTCCTAAAGAATTTAGTCACTCACTTGGAGTCTCCAAGGTTTCTTTTTCTTGTTTAACTTCCCAGACCAAGGCCACCCCTTGCTGGGTCAAAGTCGTACGGGTTTCTATAGTTTGCGCGAAGTTCTGAATGAACTATGATAGTAAGTCGGTAAGACCTGGAATTTGGCGAAAGGCTGTCGGCGTCTCTGGTGTCAATAAATGCTCAACGGTTTTGACAAATTGAAAGAGTACTCATAATTTCCCACGTTACTAACAGTGTGTCATAGAAATTTGACTTTTCAATTTCAAAACTCGTGCCTAGAGAACTTCGCTAAGAGTTCCTCTGAAGGTAATGTTTCCATGGGTTTTCTTCTTACTACGAGGGTAGATAAGTAAGTCATTACATGGAGAAATGACAATTTGATCCAAGTAAGAAAGACGTACCCTATTCATTTAGCTCATGAAAACTATAGGCGTATTGGTCCTATCCGAAGGGTATCACTACGGACTCGAAGTGTCCGCATCAAGTTTAGAAGGTAGTCTTCCGGACATCCTTCTCTAACACTCGAACTGGTGATATTCGGATCTCAGATCCATTTCTGAAAGAAATTCTTTCCTTGCGTTTGCTCAACCATTTCATCTATGCGAGGCAGAGATAACAATTTCTACTGAAAATATTGACGGAGTCCTCGACATCCGAGGCACATACGATGCAATCCGTCGATCTCTGGGAGAATAAGACTGGGGTCTCTCCAGGGTGAGAAGCCTAGTCTTCTTATTCTATCATTGTGCAGTCCGTTAAGTGGTTTGTATTGTTCTGGTATCTCCGTGGGTGTTCAGACTATAGGGTGATTTGTTTACAAGAGTCGTATTGGGTTCTATGTTTGTTCACATGACGATGTGATTACTCGTATACTTAGGCAATTCTCCGTCCTGAAGCTCATTTTAGAATTCATACCTGGCTTCACGATCACGATCTCATGTATACGAGTCGTATATAATTAAGATTGAAAAGGTAGTCGAATAACTGATTCTTCTTTACCCTCACTTCTGATGAGGAAAAGAGTTAAAGGGAAATCATCAATTCTAAACATGTAGAACCTTGATTATATAATACTCTTATGTATACATTCCTCAGTGATAGATCATCCGCATGAATCCTTGGATTGAACTTGACATACTGCACGAGTGGTACGTCGGGAATTTCTTCGAAAAAGAAAAGAACTATGAGGTACTCCTGGCATGAGTACTTCGGTGTTCTGATGCGACGGTGTCACTGGAAAGGTGATCTAGAAGAAGGTGATGTACGTATGAAACTGTTTTCGTGAGGATCAAACTGTATCGATTCGTATGATAATGTCGAAATCATACTGAAACTTAAAGACATTAGATTTGAACATAAGACGTTTACAGACAAAACACAACCGTGCAACCATGAACAGAGTTACAGTACTTTAGATTACCACAACACCATTGTTGCGAATAAGGTATACTACAAAAGACAAGTATACGCAACACGAGAATCCTTATAGAGATAGGATCTCGCTAAAGGTAAGACTCTAGTTGCACTAGTTCTGGATGGTTAATAAGTCTGTTTCAACGAAACGCCTAAATTACATAACGAGGGGTTCTGGAGTAGGCTCTCCTGCAGCTGTGATCCTGAGAATTTTCCCATTTGCGCTAGAGTTCTTTGCTATGGGGCAATCCTTCTTGAAGTGCCCTATCTCCCCGCATTGGTGGCATGACTGGCTAGTACTAGCTTTGGTGACGGGATTTCGGTGTTTAGCCAGTGTTATGTGGACACGAGTGCCTTCCTCGTTACTCCACTTTGAAAATTTCTTCTTAAATTGTTCGGCGTTGTAACTTATCTTGTGTGTAGGGTTAGTCCCGATGAAAGGGACTTCAGTGATGGGTCGTACCGGTGCTTCACAGCCACGAGCATGGTGCCCTATGTTTAGGTAATTGCAACCTTGCATCTCATGGCAAGCCCCATGATGATGGAAACTACACTTATCACACTTCGGGAGTTTTCCCTCGTAAGGCCTGCTCGGTACGGGAATGGCAGGGGTTTCCACTTGCTGCTGTTGTATAGCCAGCCTTTGGGATCTCTTACGTCCCTTCCGGGCTTGACGCTTTTGTTTCTTGTTCTCTGCTTTTCGGCTTTGCGAGCCTGTGACTGTTACTGTTTGGTGACTTCCTGAATGGATACCACGATTGGAAACTTCATTCCCATCAGCAGCATTGACTGTGCTGATAACGCTACGGTGCGCAAGGACCACGGTTACGGCAGCCACCACAGCAGCTGCAACTGCTGTTTGAAAGGTAGCGACGTTCATAGGAAAGGCGGAGGTTTCGTCGTTCGACTGATTGCTTCCGGATGACGACATGATTCTGTAACACAAAAGATAAGGATTTTGTGAGCGATTCTGGTTGACCCTTGATGTACTTAGATTGTTCATGAAAAGAGTACGACTATGTTCTCGAAAGTTTGACCTACATCCCTATGATGCAGTCCTAGTACGTAATGGAAGTATGTTCGCGAAGGTTTGACCTACATCTCTAGAATGCAGTCTTAGTACTGAGTGGATGTGTGTTTATGAAGGGTTGACCTACATCCCTATGATGCAGTCCTAGTGATGAGTGAAAGTAAGTTTGGACACCGGTCTCAAGACGTTTGTCGTTCAAGCCGAGGTATCGATGGTTGGCGAATAACAGGATCCAACCACTAAAAGAGACTTGGAAATGTCTTCGGAGTTAAATTACTATAGTCGAAGGACTTGACTAAAGCATGATTCAGATAGACTCCAATGAAAGTATGATAAGAGTACTTACGGTACAAGATAATTTCATAGAAAACGCCACATCGGGCATAGACAGAAAAACATTCCTTTTTATAAGGAAAATAAAGTAAAGCATCTATTACCGGCGACGGTCATCCTTCTGGTGAACTCTTAGTTCAGCCAGTTGATGTTCCACGTCAAGTAGGCATCTTTTGTACACCCTCTGGCGTACTCGGAGCTCTATGACTTCGGCTCGTGATTCAGCTAGTGTTTGCAGTAGGGTTTCCTGGTTTCTCTCTGATCTCTCGTGAGCATCTCCTAGATGAATGGTGCGTAGGGTATGCATTCTCGCATCCGTGACAACTTCGATAATCTGACGTAGGGTTGTCCTGCCTTGAATCTCATTTCGGGCCACTCTGCGGACCAAGATTGGCAAGGTTCTATCTGCTGAGCCCCCATTGCTTATGTCATAAAAAAGCTTCGGTCGCCATTAAATGGCATGGGCTGATATTGCCCTTGGCTCCATGTTTCCAAGCATTCCACCCACTCAGGAGTCGAGCCATGAAAAGTCGGAATAGGGTTAGGAGTTGGAAAGGGAGCTGCTTAGGGTAGGTTCTCAACCTCTGGTTCGAAGTTAGCATCATACGACAGGTCTTCATCATGGTGATCATTCAAGAGGAAAAGGATGATCATTCTCTGGTTCTTCTCCAAACCAACCAGCTATGACTTCATTCGGAAGATACTAGTTGCCGAGGGGATGGAGTCCAGCTATGTTTTCTATGCGAGAATTTAGGGTAGGAGAATAATTATTAGACGAACTATCTAGATAATTATTCATCAGTTACATCTCTATTTGTGAAGTGCATACCAGCTATGTGTAATCTAAACATGATATACCTTCAAATAAGTGACCTTAATTCCAAATTCACACAGAATAGGGGTAAGGCAAAATTTTCACAGATTCTAAGTCTATAACATCCTAATTACATATAGCCTTAGTGTATCCACTTAGCAACTATCAACTTAGTAATGAAGATCATGTTTTAGTTCTCAAGTATAAAGTACTTATAGTAACACCAAATACTCCTATAGTATTTTAATTTTAATGTTATGTTCTATTGTTCTCATTGTGGTAGGGTTGGTAAGATTTTAGCATTGTTGCAACTACACAATTTAACTTAGGCACATGCTAGTCAACTCTCGGATAATATAGGTGATCAGGCTATATCTTCCCAGTTTTGACCATATGTCTCTAAGCCCACTTGTGTTGCCCAACAATCGTAATTCTTTTGTACTGTCCTAGTGACACTGATTTTAGTATGAATGCAGCACGTATACTTACTTAAATATTTTATTATTTAAAGTATAAACTCTTGGTCAGAGTATTTTTAATCCCTTATGTATTTATAGTTAGTATATCTTTTATGGGTTGATATACTTAATTCACTATAAACAATGCTCTGATACCAATCTGTCACACCCCAAAACCAAGAACGACATAAACGTTCTGGGGCGGGAGACGTCATGTATAGTATCACAACAATGAAAAGTAGTAAACAAGCAACAACATCATCCATTGCATTAATAATATAATTGTTATACAAGTGTATTCTGTCAAATTTTGATAAACACTAAACCATAAATCAAAATGAAAGATGACTCTTCAGCAAGCTCCATCTTCCCTAATCCTTGCATCGGTACCTGTCTATGCTGACTTGAGGATACAAGTAATTTTGAAAGAGAATATTAGCTTTAAAGCTGGTGAGATCATAAGTATTTTAGTGTCTTAATTTGTATGTAAGTATTTGTATGTAAGAATTTGTATGTGAACTGTAAGTATGAAGATGTTTGTAAAACAACTGTAAACGTTTGAAAAACTCTAAAATCCCTATGATTCCTACTATTGTATAAGGGTGTCTTCTACCAAGACCTAACTGTTCTCAATGTTTGTGTCATGTAAAAGGGTGTAATTTTCCCAAGTGTAACTATTATTAACAAAATATAGTTTTTACATTACCGTGCGTCGTGTGAAAATTCACAAAGTGAATGTTATGGGAAAAGAAATAGTACTATGGTGAAGTGTCGAACTACAACCGTACCTATTACCTTAAATATAGCGTAATACTTCCAAGTACTGTAGTATTTGATATAAATAACTACATCGGTACTCAACTGCCTTATTTGAGGGATAAGGTATAATGTGATGTCTAGATCCCAGACTATACGCTCCCTTATCAAAGGGATTTTGGGACCTACCCACGACCACTGCATGTATGCAAGCCGTGACCATCCACATTACTATAATCATGTATACTTGATATAACTATCACAATTGCGTTGTGATTCATCAATATAGTTAGATCTTGAACTGACTCCGTGCTATAGCACCTAGTGACGTCTATTCTAAGTATATGTAAGCGTACTCATGTAAGTGTGATCATGTACTTGTACTAATGTAAGTGTGATCATGTATTAGTATAGTAGTGTACTGTAATGTTCTACGTGTGCTAGCAGTAATGTGTGTTCTCCCTCTATCTAGCATGTATAGTAATATACTGTAATGTTCTAGCTGTAATGTATGCTCTCTCTATCTAGCAAGTATAGTAATGTACAGTAATGATCTAGAAAGTATTGACTCATGAATGAACTGACTCATTGTATTATATTGCGTTCTAGTAATAGTTCTAGTATCTTCCTAAACTACCCATATGGTAGTTTACTAGTAATCTAACTGGTACGTATGGACATGGATGTATACCCTTGCTACCCAAGGGCATGGGCTGAACTGGAAAGACCGTTTATGACTATATATGTACATATGTTATATAACTAATATGTAAACGACCTTCGGACAAGTACCCGATATCCCACCAGACCACATCTCAAGCGCGAAAAGGAAATAGGGTGGATAGCCTTCCTAAGTCTTTTAAACATTTCTTATATAACTATACATATAGAGGCATGCAATTTATAATATAAAAGCATAAATAGGTTTTTTAAAACATTTGAACATAATTATTATCTTTAGAAAAGATCGACTTGATGTCAACCTATAAAACAGTTTGAAGGCATAGGTTTGATAAAACAGTTTAAGTATAAGGAAACATTTGTTTGAAACACAATTGTAAATAAGTTTGAAAGGTAATACACAGAGTAAACCATACACAATTATAAAATGTTTATAAAAATCATTTGAAGTAACGGTTTGGTAAAACGCCTAATGAGTAGCCAAATCATTTGAATGTTGTATACTAAGCGTATGATTACGAGATTAGAACTAACATGTAAACGTTTCGGAGTGATAAGGGAATTGACATGTCTAACAAGAATAAAGACCTAAATTCACCTTAATCGGTATATAGATTGTAATGGAAAGAACTCGGAGTGGAGCTGGAAATGCAAACAGAAACCAACAACCTCATCCCCAAGTGGTGGAACAAGTGCCTATAGTAGGAGCTGCACCTGAACCCATCACCATGGCTGGAGTACGAACTATGATTCAAACCATGTTGGCTGAACAGAGGGAGGAATTGAGGCAAATGTTGCTGAACAACAGGGATGAACCTTCAGTTCTTGTTGAACAACGTGAACTAAATGACGATCGATCCGAAGAAGGGAACAACAGCAGATCGGTTGGTCGTAGTGAACCACTTGTGGTTAGGAGGAATAACCACGAGGGTAGAGTGGAGAGAAATGGGTGCAAGTATAAGGACTTTATGACTTGCAAGCCATCGACCTTCACTGGAAAAGAAGATCCCATTGGAGTAATGGACTTGATCTCGGAAATGGAGTTGGCTTTAATGACTTGTGATTGCCAAGGCAAGTTACAAACTACCTTTGCAGTACGTCAGTTCAGGGGTAGTGCTGCTCGTTGGTGGAGCACTTTGGGGAAAACCCTAAGCCCTAACGAGCCACTGCAATTAACTTGGGCAGAGTTCTTAGTGCACTTCAAGCGCAAGTACTGCTCGGCCCAAAGCATACTTGAGTTAGAAAACCAATTTCTAACGTTGCAGAAGGGGAGTATGACCGTTGACGAATTTACGAACAACTTCACAAACAAAATGGAGTTTGCTTTGCGTATTGTTCCAGATGAGCTGGAAAAAATTCACAGGTACGCAAAGGGACTTCCATGGGAGTACGCGGTGCTAGTACGTCAGGCACTTACTTTGGAGGCAGCTATCTGGGTTGCCAAGTCTGTTGAAGATATGATAAAAGGGAGAGCCGCCAGCAAGGTTGAAGTTGGCGAAAAGAGAAAGTTTGAAGGAACTTCAAGTCCCAATAAAAAGAACAAACTCTCGACGACTGGTTCGAGAAAGTTTGGAGGAGGAGCTGAAGCCAAGTGGTGTGACAAGTGTAAGAAGAAACATGCTGGGAAGTGCATCGTGGAAGTCACTTGTTACAAAATGTCGAAAGCTTGGGCATTATGCCAATGAATGCACCTTCAATAAGAACGTATGTTTTGGGTGCAATGAAGAAGGGAATATTTTGAGGGATTCTCTGAAGAAGAAGGACGCAGCAAAACCCAATCTACCACCAAAGCTGAAGGCGAGAGCCTTTCAGATGACACTCGAAGCTGCGAAAGAAGAAGTCTGTCACACCCCGAAAACCAAAGGCGGAAACGTCTCCGGGGTTGACTCCAAGTTGAGTATCAAATCCAATGTACATAGTAAACAAGGTAAGCAACCATTACATTACATATCAAAGTTTACATTTGTTCAAAAGTAAAGTTGTACATTTGTAATACATAATATATATGAACAAAAGTAGAGACGAGTCTTTTGTACGCTCCGTCTTCTCCAAAAGATTCGCTAGGTACCTGTCTAATGTTGACCTGAGAATACAAGCAGTTTGAAAATCAACATAAAGCTGGTGAGTTCATAAGATGTTTGCTTTGTGAAAATGTATGAGTTTTCTTTTGTTTATCGAAAAGTTGTTATCCAAGAAAATCCCATATTTTCTTAAGAGAGAAGGTTAATTGATTGTTAGGTTACACAATTCTGGTTATGTTTAACTATGAACCCAGGAAAGTCCCATACTTTCCTAATTGTACATTACTAGTTGTGAAATATGTAATGTTACTCAGTTTGCTACTCTTTCTAGTTATATAAGTGTTACCCAGGAAAGCCCCATGCTTTCCTGCATGATGGTTTCTAATGTGAAAGATGTTAAAGATGTAAAAGATATACACGTGATTAGGTAATGTTTTGTTTTCCCCAGGAAAGTCCCGTACTTTCCTAAAAGTAATTGTTATTTATTTAACTTCGATATACTGATTTATTTCCATTCGTACCTATTGTATTATCTAGTTATGCTGATATCCTAATGGTAATATTTCGGAATGTACTTAGATTCACATCTTCATATTCGTGTTCTTATTCTTAATTAGTTATGATTGTACTTATTCATGTTCGTATTTGTATTCGTTACTGTATTCGTTTCCTTATTCCTACTCCTAATACTATTCGTATTCGTATTCTTATTCGTAGTCGTATTCGTATTCGTATTCGTAGTCGCATTCCTATCCTTAATCCTACTCCTAATACTATTCGCAGTCGTATTCATATTCATATTCGTATTCGCAGTCGTATTCGTATTCGTATTCGTAGTCGCATTCCTATCCCTCAGCCTACTCCTAATACTATTCGCAGTCGTATTCGTATTCGTATTCGTATTCGCAGTCGTATTCGTATTCGTATTCGTTCTGTTCCTAGTTATAGATGTGTTATTCGTTCTGTTTCTAGTTGTAGATTCTTTATTCATTCTATTCCTAGTTATAGCTTCGTATTCGTTTTCGTTTTCGTAATTAGTTATCATTGGAAATTAGTAAGTTATTCGTAGATTATGAAACATAGTTTAGATTAGAGCATTTCATCGAGATATCTATGATTCGTTTGAAAGCTAAATTCGTAATTCGAACTATTTGATAAACACAGTTATTGATATTAGAACATACAGAATGAAAACGATTAAACTAAAAACAATAAGTTTGAGTACAAGTTTTCCTTGTACTTTTGCTTGTATTCCCCCCTGAAAACAGTGAAAACAGTTGAAAAAGGGTAGGGATATGAACTCACCGGACGAGAAATGTGGCGAATTCGGATGCTAAGTGTTGGTCCGGGGCTTGCAAACACACGAGGTTCCTAAATATAATGTTAAGATACACATTTGTATCTAATTAGGACTTAGATTGATTGTTGGATAGGGACAATTGCTTCAAGTCACGAAAACACTCCGATACAAGTGTTTGGAGGGACCTGGGTGGCGTTTAGGGACATGTAATGATGCGAGGGACTTGCGACTTGAGTTTACTCCCCATGAATAAACTTATACAAGAGTTTTTGGTCCAAAACACCCATTCCCCATGAGTTTACGGCCGTAAACTCATGGTAGGGTGGTTTATGGTGCAAATTTGGGTCATAAATGGATATGGACACTTGGAAATGCTTGGATTAATTTTTCTTAAGGCTTGGATTGAATTAAAAACATCATTTACAATACATAAGGGAGTTTACGGCCTAGGCATGGGGTCCTTGGCCGTAAACTCTCAAATCTCCAAGATTTAGTGTTTTTAAGGTGTTAAAATCAATCACATGTGATTCTAAAAATTCCCGCAAGTCTAGAAATGAGTTTAAGGCACCATTTGACACCTTTTTATGAGTTTACAGCCATGAGACATGTTCTATGGCCGTAAACTCTCAAATGTGGGGTTTTGATGTTTGTAAAGCCTTAAAACTATTTTTGGTTGGTCCTTTGATTTATTCCAAGGCTTTTGGTGGTGTTGGATGGCTTTCAAACACCCTAGAAATGGATTTGCACCATGTTTCATGGAGTTTACGGCCCAAGCACAAGCCTTGGCCGTAAACTCATGTTAGTCCCCCAAAAATTGTGTTTCAAGTGTCCAAATGCAAAGATCTATATTCTATAATTCATAACTAAGACATATGAGTGGTTTGGAAGGGTTTAAGGGCATGAAAACCCTAGATATATGAGTTTACGGCCCAAGAATGATCCTTGGCCGTAAACTCCTTCAAATGACTCAAAATCCAAGTTTAAAATGTTATAAGTCCAATTCATAAAGCCATCTAGCCATATCTAAGGTCCAATTGTGCTTAGGAAGGGTTTTTGAGCCCCAAAACCCATGATATATGAGTTTACGGCCTAGGATGGTTCCATGGCCATAAACTCATGATTATGGTCATATTTCATGCTTTGAACTCGAATTTGAAGGCTAGGAATGTTACATAACAAGCTAAGGGAAGTACCTCAAAGATTTGGAGCTTAAAATTGATGATTTGGACCTTTAAACTTGGATTTAGGAGAGAGGTTAGAGAGAGAGTAGAGAGAGGAAGAAAAAGCTTCAAATGAGTGCTTAGATAACTTTAAATAGTGTCTAAGTTTTGGACACTGTGGAATTTTACCCGATACCGGTATTAAACGCGACTTTTGGTCGCACCCGATTAAGTTACCGTCACCCGGCGGGAATGTTTTTAACTTTCTGAAGTAAGCACTTTTTGGGTTAGTTTCATGAGTTCCAAGAGGATTTGAACACTCATTAAATCATAATAAACGTTTAGATTTAATTAATTAACCCAAAGTGGGAACAAAACGGACCGACTAACGGCGAAATCTTACGGGTAGAACACGTTTTCGACGATAGAAAACTTCGGGTTGTTACAAAGTCGATGTCGCTTCAGGTACCTTTCTCGTAAACGAATTCCCTACCCATATTTTTTTGATTCTGGAGCCAATTACTCCGTTATATCGCATGAATTTGGTAGAAAGCTACCTTTGCCTGTAGATAGGCTAGTTAATGCTATAATAGTTGAGATTGCTAGTGGCAAGTTTGTACCTGTTAGCCATCGTATGAAAGACATCCTCATTGACTTGGATGGGAATAAGTTCCAAGAGGAATTATTGCCTATCGAGTTAAATGGATTCGACATAGTTTTAGGAATGGATTCGCATAGCGCCAACGATTGTAACACTGTAAATTTCAAAACAAATTTTTCAATTTTTATAAAACATAATTCCATCAATATTCATCAAACAACCATATTAATCATCCAAAATAGGTTAATACAAAATCCCAAGATCACAATGTAAAAACTCCGAATGTGTGTGTACGGATCAAGCCGGCGCCTTCCCGCGATCGTCACTAGTACCTGAAACAATAACATCAAACACTGTAAGCACAAGGCTTAGTGAGTTCCCCAAAATACCACATATAACACATATTAGCCACTCGAGGCTATAACTCTGTGGGTCCGTGCACCCAAACTCTGTGAACCCTCAGGTTCTAGCTCTGATAAACATGCACTACATAAATCACATAGAAATAATGCAGTACAACACATAACATGCATAGCATACAATACTCTATCACATAACTCAGGTTACCTACTCAAGGTAATATAGTATAGTGAGAAGACTCACCTCGC
The DNA here is from genome assembly GCF_052625555.1 of Lactuca saligna. Taxonomy (NCBI): domain Eukaryota; kingdom Viridiplantae; phylum Streptophyta; class Magnoliopsida; order Asterales; family Asteraceae; genus Lactuca; species Lactuca saligna. The sequence continues at coordinate 185,740,437 of NC_136417.1, read as the reverse complement.
GTATCTCGGTATCTCACAAATCCTGGAAATCCCTCGTGCTCAATCCTCCGAGCTCTAATCCTCCTATAACATTATATACTTCTAATTAACACTTTATATCGCTAAGGTTGACTATCAATAAGGAGTCAACACAGGTCAACTCTGGTCAACGGTCAACGGTCAACTCTGACTGGACTCGGCGAGTACCAAGGCAACTCGGTGAGTCTAGACGTTTTTATCAACCCTCTGAATCCTCTTACTACACGTTGAGTATCCCCCCCCTTTACTCGACGAGTTTCACCTGAATGAATCGCGGGGCCACCCCGACTCAACTCGCCGAGTCTCAAGGACAACTCGGCGAGTCCAAGGTTGACTCAGTCCACCCGTCACCCTCCTCCAACTCACCCTGACTTACTGAGTCTACCCATGACTTGATTGGACCACTCGCTAAACAGTCCCAAGGCAATCTTCAAGATACTCGCCGAGTCGGATGAACAGACTCGGCGAGTCCGTGCCATGCAACCATTCCAACTCGCTTCTAAGGTCAGATCTGCTTCCAAAAACTATAGATCTGGCCTCCCTCGACTGATTCATCACGTAAAGTTCTAATCTTGGTGCTCATAACACCCTCTATAGCTCCATAATGGAGTTTTTGACCTAAGGCATGAGGATTCCAATCCAAAGCCTCCATTGATCCCCAAAAAGCTTGGGTAAAGGGACACTTTGGACCTCTAAGGGTCCAGATCTATGGTTCCAACCTCATAAGGGACCAAAAGGGCACCAAATCTAGCCATGGAAGGGTTCAACAAACCCTAAATCTAAATAAACAACAACAAACAAGAAGGCAACTCGGATTTATTACCACAAAATGATGCTCTGGACTCCTAACCCACAGAAATGGCTCCTTCTTGCTTTCCCTTTTGCTAGCTCTCCTCTTCCTTGCAAAAATGGCACCTCCAAGGTTAATAATGGCCTCCTACTTAGCTCCAAGTGCTCACACACGATTAGGGTTTCACTCAAGGGGCTGGTGGGCACAAATGACGGCCATTAGGCCCTTTAAATAAGTCTCAAACCCGAGAAATTAGGGTTTCATTACACAGCGCAGACTCGCCGAGTCCATATCCTGGACTCGCCGAGTCCAGGCGCGATCCTTCGTCCAAATCCGCGTCCCTACTCAGCGAGTCTGAGCTCCAACTCGCCGAGTCCCCCTCACAAATCAACCAAATGCAATTAACATGATACCTGATAAAAGTCCGGATGTTACAACTCTCCCCCACTAGAACTAGACTTCGCCCTCGAAGTCTCGCTCTAAAAACAGCTCCGGGTGCTGCTCTTGCATCATACGCTCTGGCTCCCAGGTCATCTCTGATCCCCTCCGGTGTTGCCACTGAACCAACACCAGAGGTACCTCCTTGTTTCTCAGAACCTTGATCTTCTGATCCCTGGTGGGCACTGGTCTCTCGACATAATTCAGGCTTGCATCTACCTGAATATCCTCTAGCGGAACCACTGCCGATTCATCAGCTATACACTTCCTCAACTGCGATACATGAAAAGTATTGTGAATCTGTCCCAACTCTGCTGGCAACTCCAACCGATAGGCTACCCGGCCTACCCTTGCAATCACACGAAATGGACCTATAAACCGGGGCCCCAACTTGCCCCTCTTCCTGAACCGGATCACCCCTTTCCAAGGAGAAACCTTCAGGAGAACGAAGTCGCCGACCTGAAATTTAAGCTCGGACCGGCATCTGTCCGCGTAACTCTTCTGTCGGCTCTGGGCGGTCAATAACCTCTGTCTGACCTGCTGTATTTGCTCTGTCGTCTGAATCACGATCTCTGTACTGCCCATTACCCTCTGCCCAACCTCACCCCAACAAATGGGAGTCCGACACCTCCTACCATACAACAGCCCAAAGGGCGGCATACCGATGCTCGAATGATGGCTGTTATTGTAGGAAAACTCTGCCAAAGGTAAATACGTATCCCAACTACCCCCAAAATCCAATACACATGCTCGAAGCATGTCCTCAAGTGTCTGAATCGTCCGCTCACTCTGGCCGTCTGTCTGGGGGTGATATGCGGTACTAAAATGCAGCTTAGTACCCAACTCCTCATGAAATTTCTTCCAGAATCGGGAAGTGAAGCGCACATCGCGGTCCGAAACAATCGAGATCGGCACCCCATGCCGAGATACAACTTCCCTCACATAAATCTCCGCCAATTTCTCCGCCGAAGAACTCTCATTGATGGCAAGAAAGTGAGCGCTCTTTGTCAACCTATCCACAATCACCCAAATTGCATCGACTCCTCTGGCAGTCCTCGGCAATTTGGTGATGAAATCCATAGTGACCTATTCCCACTTCCACTCGGGAACCTCCAATGGCTGCAACTTGCCATGCGGTCTCTGGTGCTTGGCCTTCACCCTTCGATAGGTCAAACACCTCTCGACAAACCATGCGACGTCCCTCTTCATACAAGGCCACCAATACTCTTTCCTCAAATCCAAATACATCTTTGTAGCCCCGGGATGGATCGAAAATTTCGATCTATGAGCTTCCTCCATCAATGTAGTACGCGTACCGCCCACAAACGGTACCCAAATCCGGCCCTGATAAGTTATAAGCCCTCGACTATCCGACACAAACTCAGAAACCAAACCAACGACCCGTTCTCTCTTCTGCATCTCCGGATGCACAGCCTCGACCTGTGCCCCACGAATGGCGTCCAGAACTGGAGCTATCACGGTCAATCTCAAACATACATTTCACAGTGGAGTACTCTCCGCCCTGCGACTCAATGCGTCGGCTACCACATTAGCCTTGCCCGGGCGATACAAGATCTCGCAATCATAATCCTTGACTACATCTAACCACCTCCTTTGCCGCATATTTAGGTTAGGCTGATCCATCAAGTACTTCAAGCTCTTATGGTCCGTGTATATCGTACAACGAACCCCATACAAGTAGTGCCGCCAAATCTTGAGAGCGAACACCACTGCCCCCAACTCCAAATCATGTGTGGGGTACCTCGTCTCATGAGGCTTCAACTGCCTCGATGCATATGCTATCACATGTCCCTTCTGCATCATCACCGCTCCGAGCCCTAAAATCGATGCATCACAGAATACCACAAAATCTTCCATCCCTTCCGGAAGAGCTAATACCGGAGCTTCACACAACCTTTGGCGAAGCGTCTCAAAGGAGGTCTGCTGCTCGGGACCCCATAAAAATGTAACACCCTTCCGGGTCAATCTGGTGAGTGGCACTGCAATCTTGGAGAAATCCTTGATAAACCTCCGATAATACCCTACCAACCCAAGGAAGCTCCTGATCTCAGAAGGTGACTTTGGCACCTCCCACCTCATCACCGCGTCAACCTTGGCCGGATCGACCAATATCCCTTTCTGATTAACGAGGTGCCCCAAAAACTAGACCTCCCGCAACCAGAAATCGCACTTGGAAAACTTTGCATAAAGTTTCTCCGATCTCAAAACTCCAAGAACCTCCCTCAAATGCTCCTCGTGTTGCTCTCTAGATCTCGAATATACCAAAATGTCATCGATGAACACAATCACCGACCGATCCAACATCGGCCTACATACCCTGTTCATGAGGTCCATGAAAATAGCCGGGGCATTGGTGAGCCCAAAAGGCATCACCACAAACTCATAATGCCCATAACGCGTCCTGAATGATGTCTTCTGGACGTCCTCGTCCCGCACTCTCACCTGATGATAGCCTGACCTCAAATCGATCTTGGAGAACCAAGATGCTCCCTACAACTGATCGAATAAATCGTCGATCCTGGGCAATGGGTAACGGTTCTTGATCGTCAGCTTATTCAATTCTCGGTAATCAATACACATGCGATGCGAGCCGTCTTTCTTCTTCACAAACAGAATGGGTGCTCCCCACGGCGAGCTACTCGGCCGAATAAACCCCTTCCCCAGCAGCTCCTGAAGTTGCGAGGATAACTCTTGCATCTCTGGAGGTGCAAGGTGATAAGGCACCTTAGCGATAGGCGCGGCTCCCGGAACCAAATCGATACCGAACTCCACTTGCCTCACGGGAGGCACACCTGGCAACTCTTCGGGAAAAACATCTGGAAACTCACGCACCACCGGAACTTCATCCACTGAACTCGGTCTCTCGGAGATCACTCGCGTATCCATCACATACGCCACGAAACCCTTACAGCCCTGCTATAAACACTGCCTCGCCCTAGTGGCCGAACAAAAGGCTGATCCAGAATGTGTACCCTCGCCGTAAACCGAAAGAACTCCCCCACTAGGATCTCGAATGGTCACCAGCTGACGCTCGCAATCGATAACCGCGTCGAATCGGCTCAACCAGTCCATGCCCACTATAACACAGACATCACCCATCGCAATAGGAATCAGGTCGATTGGGAACTCAACCCCAAAAATCTCTAACACGCATCCCCGGAGGACCTCCGTGGCACAAATCACTTTGTCGGCGGCTATGGAAACCCGCAGAGGCCGACTTAATGCCTCACGACTAACACTGATATGCTGACTAAAGGCCAAAGATACAAAAGACCAACTCGCACCCGAGTCAAATAACACTAAAGCAGGCACAGAGTTCACAAGGAAGGTACCTATGCATAGCATAATATAAGCATAATATCTTAACACCAAAAATAAATATATAAAAGGAAACGTACCAGCCACAACATCGGGTGCCGCGCGGACCTCTTCCGCAGTCAGCTGAAAGGCTCTCCCTCGAGCTCTCGGTGCCTCGGCCTTCACGGGCCGACTCTCTGTAGCTCTGATGGCGGCGGGAGCAGATCCCTGAGACGCTCCACGCAGCAGCGGACACTCCGCCTTCCGGTGTCCGGTCTGGTTGCAGTGGAAACACACTGCAAACCCCTTGGGGCAGTCCTTGTCCATATGCCCTTCCTTGCCACATTTGTAGCAAGACCCTGCTCGACAGACTCCATCGTGACCCTTGCCGCACTTCCCACAAGTGCGGCCCTTCTGGCTCCCGGGTTTGGGATCAGCGGGCTTAGCCCGCTTGGCTGCCGGCTGAAACTGTGCTAGCCGCCGATCCCTCCCTAGAGACTCCGCCTCCTCCCTGGCCTGAGTCTCAAGCTCAATCTCCCTCTTCCGGGCATTTGCCTGAAGCTCAGCAAATGTCCGATACGAGGAGTTCGCAGCGAACTCCCGAATATCCCGTCTCAGAATGCTCAGGTAGCGGCTCATACGTGCCTGTTCAGTGGACACGTGCTCAGGGCAGAACATCGCCCTCTCATGAAACATCCTCGTGATCGCTGTAACTGACTCAGTACCCTGCTTGAGGGTCAGAAACTCTTGTGCCAGACGCTCCCTCTCTACCTGGGGAACATACTCATCTCGGAACATGGTAGTGAACCTCTCCCAGGTCACTGCCGAAAGCTCAGCAGGCATGAAGTGCACCGTCACAAACTTCCACCAGTCCTTCGCTCCCAAGCGAAGCTGGTTCAGCGCGAACCGAACCTTCAAATGCTCAGGGGATGAGCAAGTGAAGAAGCACCCCTCCATGTCAGATATCCACCTCATAGCTGCCATCGGATCCTGTGTACCATCAAACTCTGGTGGTTTGGTGTTGCTGAATTCCCTAAACAGTGACGCATCACCTACCTGGGGTCTCGCCGCAGCGATCGCTGCGGTAGCCACTGCAACAGCAGCCTCAGAAAGGCGGCATAACGCTCGTCAAATGTCTCAATCAGCACGGTCTTAATAGACCCGAACATCTCTGGTATCTCAGCTCTGATGACCGCAGCCACCTCCTCATGAATGATCTGTCGAATCTCCTCATCACTAGCTCCGGTATCCTCCGACATATGACGTGTCCTCACCATGATCAACCTCTGAAATACAACATGCGATAAATTAGAATTCACTCGAACACTCTTACATCCGACAATCCACCCCTCCTTGATTCTTGGTATCCCAAGATTCTTATTTGGACTGTGTATTGCCCCGGTGCTTTCAGTAGTATGGGCCCAATACTACTGTCCACACCGTCTCAGTACACACCCCAAACCTTCCTCTTCGGATCCCAATTCCCAAGTACTCTATCATGCGTAAACCACTTTCAAACAGATCTCTCATAAACCCCTTGCTGCTACCTACTCACTCTCAGCATCTCATAGCAGCTCACCCCTCCCTAGGCTAAGGCATCACAAATCAGACCACTCTAGTCCTATTAGCAATACCTAGCCTACTCTAGCATGCAAACACATCATATTAATATTAATTATCACGTAATATAAAGGTATTTTGGGAATTCACCGTTCGGGCGCTGACTAATCGTACACACGTTTCTTCCTGGAATTTGTTTCTTTTTCAAGAAAGTCTTTTACTCTTAGAAAATTTTGGTTTTTATTTTGAAAATATCTTTCCAATTCCTCAGTTTGAGTTCAAATACTCCCGAAGGTGTACCCGAATCCCTCAAACCAAGGCTCTGATACCAATTTGTAACACTGTAAATTTCAAAACAAATTTTTCAATTTTTATAAAACATAATTCCATAAATATTCATCAAACAACCATATTAATCATCCAAAATAGGTTAATACAAAATCCCAAGATCACAATGTAAAAACTCCGAATGTGTGTGTACGGATCAAGCCGGCGCATTCCTGCGATCGTCACTAGTACCTGAAACAATAACATCAAACACTGTAAGCACAAGGCTTAGTGAGTTCCCCAAAATACCACATATAACACATATTAGCCACTCGAGGCTATAACTCTGTGGGTCCGTGCACCCAAACTCTGTGAACCCTCAGGTTCTAGCTCTGATAAACATGCACTACATAAATCACATAGAAATAATGCAGTACAACACATAACATGCATAGCATACAATACTCTATCACATAACTCAGGTTACCTACTCAAGGTAATATAGTATAGTGAGAAGACTCACCTCGCGTATCTCGGTATCTCACAAATCCTGGAAATCCCTCGTGCTCGATCCTCCGAGCTCTAATCCTCCTATAACATTATATACTTCTAATTAACACTTTATATCTCTAAGGTTGACTATCAATAAGGAGTCAACACAGGTCAACTCTGGTCAACGGTCAACGGTCAACTCTGACCGGACTCGGCGAGTACCAAGGCGACTCGGCGAGTCTAGACGTTTTTATCAACCCTCTGAATCCTCTTACTACACGTCGAGTATCCCCCCCCCCCTTTACTCGACGAGTTTCACCTGAATGAATCGCGGGGCCACCCCGACTCAACTCGCCGAGTCTCAAGGACAACTCGGTGAGTCCAAGGTTGACTCAGTCCACCCGTCACCCTCCTCCAACTCACCCTGACTCACTGAGTCTACCCATGACTCGATTGGACCACTCACTGAACAGTCCCAAGGCAATCTTCAAGATACTCGTTGAGTCGGATGAATAGACTCGGCGAGTCCGTGCCATGCAACCATTCCAACTCGCTTCTAAGGTCAGATCTGCTTCCAAAAACTATAGATCTGGCCTCCCTCGACTGATTCATCACGTAAAGTTCTCATCTTGGTGCTCATAACACCCTCTATAGCTCCATAATGGAGTTTTTGACCTAAGGCATGAGGATTCCAATCCAAAGCCTCCATTGATCCCCAAAAAGCTTGGGTAAAGGGACACTCTGGACCTCTAAGGGTCCAGATCTATGGTTCCAACCTCATAAGGGACCAAAAGGACACCAAATCTAGCCATGAAAGGGTTCAACAAACCCTAAATCTAAATAAACAACAACAAACAAGAAGGCAACTCGGATTTATTACCACAAAATGATGCTCTGGACTCCTAACCCACAGAAATGGCTCCTTCTTGCTTTCCCTTTTGCTAGCTCTCCTCTTCCTTGCAAAAATGGCACCTCCAAGGTCAATAATGGCCTCCTACTTAGCTCCAAGTGCTCACACACGATTAGGGTTTCACTCAAGGGGCTGGTGGGCACAAATGACGGCCATTAGGCCCTTTAAATAAGTCTCAAACCCGAGAAATTAGGGTTTCATTACACAGCGCAGACTCGCCGAGTCCAGGCGCGATCCTTCGTCCAAATCCGCATCCCTACTCGGCTAGTCTGAGCTCCAACTCGCCGATTCCCCCTCACAAATCAAGCAAATGCAATTAACATGTTACCTGATAAAAGTCCGGATGTTAAAACGATGCAAAAATATTATGTAGAAAAAAGATAGTAAAAGTAAACCCGCCAAAGAAAGAGTCGTTTATGGTGTATGGAGACAAACGCAGAGTAAATTCTGGAATCATTTCCTTAATGAAAACCAGAAAATGCTTGGCCAAGGGATGTACATCATATCTAACGTACGTGATCGATGCTAAGAAGGAGAAGAAGGAGGTGCAGGATATTCCGGTGGTGTGTGATTATACAGAAGTCTTTCCCAAAGATCTTCCCGGATTGTCCCCTGATCGACAAGTAGAATTTCGTATCGACTTGTTACCAGGAACGATGCTAAGAGCAAAAGCACCATATCGATTAGCACCAACGGAAATGAAAGAACTTATGACACAACTTCAGGAGTTAATGGACAAAAGTTTCATTCGACCTAGTTCATCACCCTGGGGAGCCCCTGTGTTATTTGTAAAGAAGAAAGACGGGAGCATGAGAATGTGCATCAATTACAGAGAGTTGAACAAAGTGACGATAAAGAATAAGTACCCGTTGCCAAGGATCGACGGCATGTTTGACCAGTTACAGGGTTCAAGCTATTCCTCGAAGACTGATCTTAGGTCAGGATACCGTCAACTAAAGGTGAAAGAATAGGATATCGAAAAGACTGCGTTTAGAACGAGGTATGGACACTGTGAATTTTTGGTTATGTCGTTCGAACTAACCAATGCCCCAGCAGCTTTCATGGATTTGATGAATAGGGTTTGTAAACCATTCTTAGATAATTCCGTGATAGTATTCATAGACGATATCTTGATTTATTCGAAAAGCAAGCAGGAACATGAAAAGCATCTCCGTGAAGTGCTAGAAGTCCTGAAAAAGGAGAAGCTATATGCAAAGTTCTCCAAATGTGAATTTTGGATTCAAGAAGTCCAATTTTTAGGTCATGTGGTTAATAAAGAAAGAATAACGGTCAACCCAGCAAAGATTGAAGTTGTGATGAAGTGGGAACAACCAAAAAGCCCTACGGAGATTCAAAGCTTTTTAGGATTAGTTGGATATTACCGAAGGTTTATCCAAGGCTTTTCTTCGATTTCTACACCATTAACAGATTTGACCCACAAAGGAGCTACTTATGCTTGGAATGATAAGCATAAGGAAGCCTTTGAGAAGTTGAAGAAGAGATTGTGTGAAGCACCGATTCTTTCGTTGCCTGAAGGAGTTGATGACTTTGCAGTTTATAGTGATGCGTCTGGAGTTGGGTTAGGTTGTGTTCTGACCCAAAGGGATAAAGTGATAGCGTATGCATCGACGCAATTGAAGGAACATGAAAAGAACTACCCCACTCATGATCTGGAGTTGGCAGCGATAGTATTTTCCTTAAAGATATGGAGGCATTATCTTACATAAAGTGTAAACTTTTCACTGATCATAAGAGTCTCCAATATCTCTTTAATCATAAAGAATTGAACATGAGGCAACGATGCTGGCTAGAGTTACTCAAGGACTACGACTGTGAGATACTTTACCACCCTAGTAAAGAAAATGTGGTTGTTGATGCTCTCAGTCGGAAGGTAAACCTTGAAAAGAAAAGGCCAAGAGCGTTGAGAATTGAAGTTGTCTTGACAATTGTGGAAAGTATAAAGACATCTCAAGAGGAAGCTTTAGATTAAAGTGACAGAAAGGAAGAACGTTTGGTCAAAACGTTAGTGTTCGATACAAATAACCAAGGGTTGAAGGTATTCCAAGATAGGATTTGGGTACCTAAGACGGGCAGAGTAAGAGATCTTCTGATGGAAGAAGCTCACAAGACCATGTATTCGATTCATCCCGGCAGTACAAAAATGTATAGGGATCTAAAACCCTATTATTGGTGGCCGACGATGAAGCTCAATGTTGCTAAGTATGTGGCCGAGTGTGTAACTTGTGCTAGGGTTAAGGCACAACATCAAAAAACCGTATGGGAGTTTAGAACCTTTACCCGTACCCATGGGTAAATGGGAAGACATCACCATGGATTTTGTGACTAAACTGCCCAGAACATGGAACGGTCACGACATGATTTGGGTGGTCGTTGATCGCATCACTAAGAGTGCTCATTTCATAGTAGCCAAAGAAAATGGTCTATGGATAAACTTGTGAATTCTTACATGAAGGAAATTGTGAGGCTTCACGGTGTTCCGCTAACGATTGTATCCGATCGTGACAACCGTTTTACCTCAAGGTTTTGGAGGAGTCTACAAGAGGAATTGGGTACTAAGTTGTGTTTGAGTATAGCTTACCATCCACAAACCGATGGTCAGAGCGAACGAACGATTCAAACATTAAAGGATATGCTGAGAGCATGTACCCTATAATTCCAAGGTAACTGGGATGAACACTTACCTCTAGTAGAATTCTCCTATAATAACAGTTTCCACTCAAGCATTAAGATGGCACCTTATCACGCTTTGTATGGGGAAAAGTGTCGAACACCATCATGTTGGCTGGAAGCTGGAGAAAAGCAGTTTATGGGACCTGAAATAGTCCATGAGACTGCTGAAAAGTTGAAAGTGATAAGGGAAAGGATGTTAGCTGCTCAAGATCAACAAAAGAGTTATGCTGACAAGAAAAGACAACCGATAACCTTTGAAGTTGGAGATTCGGTTTTACTTAAAGTCTCGCCGTGGAAGGGACTTATAAGATTTGGGAAACGAGGAAAGTTGAGTCCAAGGTTTATTGGACTGTTCAAAGTTCTTCAGAAGATCAGGAATCAAGCTTACAAGCTAGAGTTACCGGAAGAACTGGAGGGTATTCATAACACCTTTCATGTGTGTTACTTGAGAAAGTTCACGGGAGATGTGCCCGACATAATTACGATTTCTGAGTTATGGTTGGATGAAAACAAAAGGTTGATCGAAGAACCTAAGGCAATCGTTGACCGTAAGATTATGAAGTTGCGATGCAAGATGGTTGATTTAGTGCTTGAGCGTTGGAAACATACGAATGGACCAAATCTCACTTAGGAAATGGAGACTAACAAGATGAGTTGCTACCCGCAGTTGTTTGGTGATATGTGATTTCGGGGATGGAATCATCCTAAGGGGGAGTGAATTGTAACACTCGTGTTTCTAGCCTAGGAATTTATATTGAGTTGATAGTCTAGGTTAACCTTTGTAACTCATTTTGAAGAAATGAAAAGCAATTATGTGAATATTATGTGAATTATGTGTTTTCTGCTTAATTATTAGGGCTTAATTAATTAAGAATAAAAATAAGCGTCAAAATTAAAGTGTGATATAAGCTCGATATCTTTACACAAATTTGTAGTGGTCGAAACAAGGATTTCGGGGATATAAAGAATCCCAAAATCCGACTTATAACGAAGATGTTATGACCTATCGAAGTTTCGCGACAAAACCGGCACGGTGCTGAATGTCGTAAAAAGTGAGTTTTTGATAAACTACTTTTTATCCTTAGTAATCTAAACGAAAGTCGTAGTATTCATCAAACGGAGAAGTTTGATAAAAAGAACACCCAAATCTAACTTCGTATGAGGAAGTTATGATTTTTTCGAAGTTTCAACTTAGCAGTATACAGCTAAAAACTCGAATTTTATATCGCGCGATTTTTAGCCAACACAACCTAAATGAGAATTGAAGGTCTCGTCATTAGTAGCACAACGGTAAAAAGTCGGACGAAAACGGACATCGGATGAAGAAGTTATGAATTTTTTACGGATTTCCTATCCCAGTCTGTTAAAAATAATAATAAAAAAATTAAAGTCAAAATTAGCCGACGAAGCCGAAATGGAAGTTGTAAAGCATAATTTTAGCTACGCGTGCATATAAAGAACGTCAAAACGGAGCTCGTATGCGAAATTTATGGATTTTAGAAGTTTTGACACGAAAATCGAGAAAATTCGCATAGTCACATTTTGCCACGTCGCCTTCGCTAAAAGAGTGCCACGTGTCCTGCTGAGTCACCGAGCTGCTGAGTCATACGAAGCCACGCATCGGATCCTGTTTCAACCGAGGAGGAGGCCCAATTCGAAGCAGCCAGCTCTCTGGCCGAAGCTTCGCCCTACTGTCACGTGTTCCGAGCCTCGCATAGCCTAGCTCCGAGCCTCGCACATGGGTCACGAGTCCACGGTCCAATCAGCAGTTTTCACTGAGTCCCTCGCACCTGCGCACCCTCTCCTGCGGCCCCCACCACCGAAGCCGACTTCAGACCCTATAAATTGAAGGGGACCTACGAGCCTTCTCGGGTAGAATTGGATATTTGCCATTTTTCACCCCTTTCTTCATCTTTTCTTCACCTTAACCTTCCCTGAAGCCACGGTATCGATTGGAAACCCCAGAATACTCCACGAAGTGCCCGTGAAGCCTGAAAATTTTATCTTTTCGGTTTTGAAGCCCGACTTTTGCAGACCCCGATTTCTCAATAAAACTCCCGGTTTTATTAGAAACGATCGTTTTAGGAAACGAATTGCTGCCCGATTTTCATCAAAACAAGTGAGTGTGTAGTTATTTTCAATTTACACATAGATATGAAGTATTTACCTTGAAATACGTGTTATGTGTAAATATGTTAATTGTTTATTTCAGGTGATTGTTGAATTGATGTTTTATACAAGTTTTAAACTGTATATGCTTTTTATCTACATAATATGTTGGGTAGAACATGGGTAGATGAAATAGTTGATGTGTGTTAAAATGGTGAGAGGCCTCGATGTTGTTGTTGTTGTTGTAGTCATCTAGCGGAGTATAGATGACGACCACGGACTTTTCTAGACACTCCAGTGGAACACTAGCAAGTTCACAACTTGTAGGTGTTGATGAATTAAATGTTCATTGGTGTACTCCATCCCCCTCATGGTTGCCTTTAGGACATGTATGGCTGAGGAAACCCCTTAGCAGTAGTGCCCATCCCGATTATATTCCTTAGGCTAGGTCCCTTGTGATAGGTGTTTAGGGACGTAAAGTGAGGACAACGGGAATGGGTATTCAGGGTTATTGTTGATTGGTGGACTTAATAAGTATACTATTAATGTGGGTTGAAAACCCTATATGCTCACCAGGCTCCCAAGCCTGACCCACTCAGTTTTATGATTACAGGTAGTGGACCACGATCATAGTTGGAGGACGATGAGATATTTTTGGATTATAGGCCAGTAGTTGTAAATAACTGTTGAAAGGCTTATAATGTCTTGTTTATGATTTTGATCTGTATCGAAACATGAAATCCTGAGGTTTTGATATGAAATGAAACTATACATTTCTTAAAGAAGGTTTTGATAAACTTTTATAATGTTTTGTTTTGGGAACAAATTCCGCAACATCTTTTAAAAAGATTTCTCTGATTTTATTTTAAAAAGCATAAATTAAATCGGTCTTTTCTGGACGAGAAATTAGCGGATGTCACAGTTTACCGGCGCATTGATTGGGTGATAGAGACATTGACTGCACCATGTGTGATTCGCATGGTTATTCAAAACTTGTTTGCATCCTCGGCATCCCATTCGCAAATTTGAGGTGCACATCGATATTGAAACATGCCATTGAAAAGTTTAATGAATCTCAAAGATCTAGGAGTTTTCAATACATTTAAAACTTAAATCTTCATTTTCGTTTTTCATGGTGAGAATTAGTGAATCGTCATTCACTTACCTTCAAATTATTTACTTTTAGATTACGGAATCCCTTTCTAATTTGTAAATAATGTTGTTGAGTCCTAGCCCTAATTTCTCATTTGGGTGTTTAATTAGGGACTCATTTTTAATCAAACTTTGTTCCTTTTCTTTTTCAGATGTCTACAAACAACAACAACAATGCTTCTTGGTCGTTCTCGTTGATGAACCTATGTCAAAAGGTGACATTTGATGGCACAAACTTCAACGAGTGGATGAGGTATATTCGCATGATCACTCGCTATGAGGACAAATAATATGTCCTCGATGAAAAGCTTGAGAAGATCATCCCAGATGTTGCTACTCCTGAAGAGTTGGCCGCCTTTGAGGCCCACGAGCGTGATGCTATAAAAGTTCATTGCATCATGCTGGCCACCATGAACCTCGAACTCCAAAAGTCCTACGAGGACATGTATCCTTATGAAATGCATCAGGATTTGCTGGACCGGTACCACCAAAGCGTAAGGCAAGAGCGCTATGATATCATTACTAACATGATCACCGCTAAGATGGGTAGTGAAGAATACCTAACCTCTCATTTGCAGAAAATGCAGAGGTATGTTGATCATCTTCTCAAACTTAATGTTAAGTTTGATGAGGATTTGGCTATCGACATAATCCTCCACTCCTTGCCCTCCCGTTACAACCAGTCAGAATGACCTACCACATGAACAAGGAGGAGGTTTCCTTGAGTAAGCTCCTAGGACTGTTGAGGACTGCTGAGAGCAACCTCAAAGACAAATCCGTTGCACTGTCCCCTCCCATGGTTGTTCCCTTGTTGGCAATTGGCCAAGGAAAAGGTAAGAAGAGAAAGGCTCCTTGTAAGGTCCACCATAAGGGTAAGACCCAAGATGGTTCCTCTTCTAGTGGAACCAAAGTTGGTTCAGTCAAATCCTCTTTCGATCCCAATGAAGCAGAGTACTATTACTGCCACAAGAAGGGCCACTAGAAACGAAGTTGCCCTCAATACCTGAAGGACGTAAAGGATGGGAAGATTAAGCCCACCTTCGCATTCTACTAAATCTAATAACTCATCATTTGCTACTTCATGGGTTTTTGATACAGGTTGTGGTTACCACATTTAACTGATTTGTAGGGCCTAAGAAGAAGTAGGGAAATGGAATATGGGAAGATAAACTTGATTATGGGAAACAGAAGATCGTCGCTTGTGACCAGAGTCAAAGTTTATTCATTAGTGCTAAGTAATGGGTTAGGGTTAGATTTAGAAAATTGCTATTATTCGCTAGATATGGCAAGAAACATTATTTCATTCCATGGATTGTTTATACAAGGTTTCAGATATTCTTTTGATAATAGTAATGGTTCTATTAATGCTTATTTGAATGGTGTCTTTTATTTCAATGCATTACCTTGTAATAGGATTTATGAATCTGTGATGGTTGTTGATAATTTAGGAAATGATGTGTTGAATATTGATTCATCTACTAGCTAGACAAAGCATGCTTGTGGCGTTGTCACCTTGGCCATGTCAACAAGAAACGCATAGTCCAACTCCAAAAGGATGGAGTGTTGGAGTCATTCGACCTTAAGGACGATGACGCGTGTGAATTTTGTTTACTTAAGAAGATAACCAAGTCACCCTTTACTGGCACTTGTGAAAGGGGTGAGGGTCCATTGGATCTCATACACACCAATGTGTGTGGGCCCTTTAGATCCACCACAAGGGATGCTTGCCGCTTCTATGTGACTTTTACGGACGATTATAGCAGATATGGATATATATACTTAATCAAGAAAAAGTTGGAAACCTTTGAAAAGCTCAAAGAGTTTAAGAATGAAGTGGAGAATCAATTGGGTAGGAAAATCAATATGCTTCAGTCAGACCGAGGAGGAGAGTACCTAAGTCTTGAGTTTCACGACTATCTAAAAGAATGTGGACTTGTTTTGCAATTGACGCCTTCGAGAACGCCACAATTGAATGGTATGGCTGAGAGACGTAATCGAACCTTGTTGGACATGGTTCGTTCTATGATGAGTCGGACTTTGTTACCAATATCTTTCTAGGGGCATGCCTTAGAGACTACCGCCCACATCCTTAACTTAGTTCCCACCAAGAAGGTTACCAAGACTCCTCACAAGATGTGGACAGGGAAAGCTCCCTCGTTAGCACATATTAAGGTATGGGGTTGCGAGACTTTCGTAAGATGAGAGACTCACGACAAACTCGAACCTCGTAGTGAGAAGTGTTATTTCATCGGCTATCCACAGAAGTCTTTTGTCTATCTTTTCAATAGACTGAATGACAATGTTGTGTTCGTTGCTAGAAGAGGAGTGTTCCGAGAAAGGGAACTGATAAGCCAAGAAGACAGTGGGAGGCAAATTGATCTTGAAGAGACTCAAGAACAAAGCGATGAAGGAACCTCTAACACTAGCGCTCAACCCGAGGAGGAAACTCCTGTTGAACCCGTTAACGAATCCTTACCTCTTAGACGTTCTAATAGGGTTAGTGTTCGACCCCAGTTTTATGGTTTTCGTATTACTACTAAAGGGGATACGTTTATTAGTGATGAAACACTAATGAATTTGGACAAACCTAGAAGCTATAAAGAAGCCATGGCAGGCCCGGAGTCTGCTAAATGGAAAGAGGCGATAGACAGCGAGATTCAGTCTATGTACGACAATCAAGTTTGGAACTTGGTTGATAATGTGTTGGGTCGTGAGACAGTCGGGTGCAAGTGGATCTTCAAGAAGAAGACGAACATGGATGGGAATGTGCACACTTATAAAGCGCTATTGGTTGCGAAGTGCTTTACTCAAACTCCCAAAGTTGACTATGATGAGACCTTCTCACCAGTTGCGAAGATAAAGTCTATTAGGGTAATGCTTGCAATAGCCTCGTTTCATGATTATGAAATTTGGCAGATGGATGTGAAAACCGCTTTCCTTAATGGGAAGTTGGCTGAGGATGTGTATATGAATCAGCCAAAGGGTTTTGTCAATGTGAAGCATCCAAATAGAGTATGTAAGCTTGAGAAATCCATTTATGGATTCAAACAAGCATCTCGCAGATGGAATCTTTGTTTTGATGAGAAAGTTAAAGAGTTTGACTTTCTGTGAAGCGAAGATGAATCTTGTGTATATGTCAAAGCTAGTGGGAGTATAGTGAGCTTTCTCGTATTGTATGTTGATGACATATTGCTCATAGGAAACGATGTCCCAACCTTTCAGGAGTTCAAGTCCTGGCTTGGGAAATGTTTCACTATGAAGGACCTCGGAGAGGCTGCTTACATTCTGGGAATAAGGATAGTAAGAAACACGCAAAAGAGACTGATAGGACTTAGTCAGGATACATACTTGGATAAGGTACTAAAGCGTTTTAGTATGGAAAATTCCAAGAAACGGAAGTTCCCAATCCAAATAAATACCAAGTTGAGTAAGACTCAAAGCCCGTGTACAGAGGCAGAGATAGCTGATATGAGCCAAGTACCTTACGCTTCCGCAGTAGGCTCTATCATGTACGCTATGACGTGCACTCATCCTGATGTGGCCTTCGCTTTAAGTATGGTCAGCAGATATCAGGAGAACCCTTGTAGAGCTCATTGGATTGCGATAAACAATAATCTTCAGTACCTACGAAGGACCAAGGAATGGTTCCTAGTCCATGGTGGGAGTGATGACTTAAGAGTATAAGGGTATAGTGATGCTAGTTTTTAGACATATCGAGATAGTTACCGATCGTAGTCGGGCTGGATCTTTACCCTAAATGGAGGAGCAGTGACTTGGAAAAGTTCCAAGAAGGAGACTGTGGCTGATTCAATGTGCGAATTAGAGTACATTATGTCAAGCGAAGCATCGAAGGAGGATATATAGTTGAAGAACTTCATTGGAGATGTTGGAGTTATGCCATTCATAAAGGAGCCGTTGGAAATTTTCTATGATAATGAATGAGTGGTTGCCTTAACCAAAGAACCAAGAGATCATGGTAGATCTCGACATATCGACAAAAATTACCATTTTATCAGACATTGGGTAGAAGAGGGACTCCTCGTTGTGAAGAGGGTATCATCGGAAGAAAATCCAGCAGATACCCTTACGAAGGGACTGAGTAGGGTCAAACACTTGCAGCACGCTAGGAGCATTGGGCTGAAGGATGATATAGGTTTGGATTAGATAGGAAACATGTAATAGATAGTTTGCAATTTACATTTGATGAATAAATAAAGTGGTGTTATTTATAAGTAAAGCTATTGTCTTGTGTTGGTTATTTATCTATTGTTTCTATTTTGCATGTTTTGACTTCCTGAATAATAAGATTATTCAAACGGTCCACAGTAGTTCATATTTTGGAAGTAGATGTGAATGAAGACTGTCATGAATTGTTTGTAGAGTGTCTAAAAGGTTTTGGGCATAGCAAGGGTTGCTGCAAAGTTCATGAGTGAGTGCTTATGAATTTGATTTGAGCATTGGAATAAACTCGCGTTTGTTGGTATCACTTCGTGATCGCAAAGCGATAATATCATATAGTCTTAAAACATAGAGATATGGTTGTTGTTTGCTGGTTAGTTATGTAATGATGATGTGTAAATGCATCAGTAACTTGATGTTATAAAACACATTGATGTGTATGACTCAATTAGTAAATAATAGATGCATATGAGTCGAAGTTGATCTATTCCTTTTATTCTATGAGAATAAAAGTGATATCTTGGCCACTTGATGATTTGGTTTGACTTATATGTCGGGCCCGGTCAGAATGAAGTTGATGTCTTTAATTAAATTCTATGTTGAACAAATCAGAGATCAAGAAACAAGTATTGGACAATAAGTATTGTCAGCATGATATCTAGAACAGAGGATTATACGATCCCTTATCTGAAGGACAAGCTGATCAGAGTTTACAACAAAGTATGAGAGCTACGATTGCTAATAGGATTCTGAAGTCATATGTAATATATAGTTACTAGACTTATCCAAGTGGGAGACTGTTGGAATAGTGTTTAAGCCCGTAACTATATTTGGTATGTACCTGACCCGGTTGTGCATGGTCCTTTTGGGTTGCCTTAACCAAAGCAACTTGACAAGGTAATTTAAGGAGAAAGAGATAATATTATGGTTTATTGATATATTATTAGAATAATATATTAAAGGAGAAATCATACTTATTTAATTAGTATTGGTCATAAATTAATTAGGAATTAATTTGGTGACTAAAAGAGATTAATTAAATAAAGGGGTATAAACTGTCAAATGTGTGATAGTTAATTTTTGGGCTAAGGAAACCTTATGGACTTAAGGGGGAAGGAAATTATGATGGGGATCCATCATATTTTCGTCCAAGGCCTTATTCTAGAAGGTTCCTTGGCTGCTTGGTGGTTACGCTGTCCATTAGGATTTACACTGAAACCATAGCAGCCTGCAAGTATAAATAAGATCCTTAGGCTATGGAAATCGGGTACACATGCTTCTAAGAGAACCTGTGACATCCCCAAAATCACGGCCAGAAAAGACCGGTTTGTTTATGCTTTATTTAAAAATCAGAGTAACATTTTAAATAAAAGTGTTGCGGAATTTGTTCCCAGAAAAACATGGTAAATACGTTATTGAAACATTTTCGAAGGAACGTATTCATTTCATTTTAAAACGTTTGGGATGTCATCGTTAATACAGAAACATAAGCATAAATAGAACTTACAATTATTTACACTAGTGATCTACATCTCTTTAAATCTCTCAGTGTAATGTCACTTCATATCAACACCTGTGATATAAATAAACTGAGTGGGTCAGGTTGGGAAACCTGGTGAGCACATAGGGTTTTCAACCCATAATAATATAGTTATTATTTTTAAACATCAAACAATCAACCCAATTACACATTCCCGTTATCCTCACATTACGTCCCTAAAACATCTAACACAATGGACTTAGTCAAAGGACTATCATTGGGATGGAGTGTACCTGGTGAGCACACAGTTCACATAGTTCGAATGAACACACAGTTCGAATAAACACACAGTTCAAATAAACACACAGTTCGAATAAACACCTACAGGTTGCGAGCCTGCTAGTGTTCCACTGGACTGTTTAGAATAGTACGTGGTCGTCATCTATTCTCCGCTAGATGACTAGATCATCAAGAACAGCTACAACGAGGCCTCTCATTATTTTATTTTGTCACGCAGCAACTATTACATCTACCCATGTTTTACCCAACACATTTTGTAGATATAAAATACATATACAGTTTAAATCATTGAAAACATGTATAAAACGTTCATCCAGCATAGATAGCAAGTATTCAGATAATATGCACACATAGCACGTAATTTATATAAAGTACTTCATATCTATGTGTAAGCTGAAAGTAACTATGCACTCACTTGATTAGGTAGTGACTCAGCACTCGGACAGCGCTTCGATACTCTTAAAACGATATTCCTTCGATAAAACCTAATACCAATACCACTAGGGTTTAGTCTAACGATAACTGCGACAAATTAATTAGTCTGACTATTATTATGCGTTAATAACACTTAATATAACTCATAATAATAGCCCAAATAATTATTTTAAGGACCTAATAACATTCCTATAATTATTTGAAAGCTATATTAAAAATTGCGTAAGCATAGCACACTTACAGCGAATTTTATCGAAACCGGAACTTAATTGGAGCAGTGTTTCGAAATCGAAAAACTCCTTTTTCTCGGGACTCCGGGAGCCTCGGGGCTTCCCTAGGGTGCTAAGGGGTTTTTCTAGGGTTTAGGGGGGTTTAGATGAGCTAGAGAGAAACTAGTGAGAGAAAGAAGTGGATTTGGAGTGAAAAACTCGGAATGGCCCGCATGCTATTTATAGCCCCAGCAGCCTCGGACTACGCGGCGCGTCCAGCAGCTACGTTGGGCGTAGTCTCGGATCAGACCTCCAGGTGACGAAGGCTCGGTGGTGCGATGTGGCTTCTTCTGGACCGAGAATGGCTAAGCGAACGCGGCCCGTGCGAGACCGAACGTTGGGCATAGCGTGGGGCGACACGTCACTCATCCAAGGCGACTTCAGCGATCATCATCGGACGGCTGGGAAAGCGCCACGTCAGCGAATTCGTATCAGATTTCGCAAAATCGAGTACAAACTTTAAAAATTCGTAACTTTCGCGTACGAGCTCCGTTTTTTATGTTCTTTATATCCACGCGAAGGTGGGAACGTACTCTACAACTTTTTTTTAGACTCCGTCGGCTAATTTTGACTCGATTTTAAAGTTTATATTATTAACGGGTCGGGACAGGATTGCTCCGTTAAATCCTCATAACTTCTTTATCCGACATCCGTTTTTGCCCATCTTTTTCTCGTTACGATACTCTTAACGAGATCTTCAATTCTCGTTTAGGTCATGTTGGCTAAAAACCGCACGATCAAATATTCGAATTTCGGGTTGTATACTACTAGTCCTAAACTTCGAAAAATCAGAACTTCTTCATACGAAGTCAGATTTGGGCGTTCTTTTTTTTATCGATGTTCTTAGTTTAACATATTCTACGAGTTTCATTTAAATTTCTAAGGCTAAATCTCGCTCTATCGTAAATTCATTATTTTACGCTTTCCGGTATCGTGCCGGTTCTGACGCGAAACTTCGACGGGTCATAACTTCTTCGATATAACTCGGATTTCGAAGCTCTTTATATGTACGGAAACCTTGTAACATATACTAGAACTTGGTTGAGATTATTTATTATTAATAATGTTTTGTCGAAAAGTCGTTTTCGACCCCTATTGCCTCTAATTTGACTAGCCCGGATCTACGGGCGTTACAGAACCCTAGGGCCGATTTCAGCACCTCTCATATCTCCTCATATTGCCTTCTTGCTTGTGGAATTTGTGAACCATTAGAGGAGTTACAATTGTGACTCTAAGCTCAAGATCAAGAAGTGTAACAGCCCGAATTCCAGGTTAGCTTTATGGCCCTTCTATTTTGGTGAGTTGGCATTTTAGTCCCTTGAAGTTGAAAAGATGAATTGGTGAGTACGTTGGGCATACCGGGGAGTACGCCGCGCGTACTCATGCACTTAATTCATACACAGTTTCAACTGGGTACACTGGGCGTACCTAAGGTTACGCCGGGCGTAATCAACCTAGATTTAAAACCCTAATATGACTTGAGGACTATAAAAGGAATGAGATGGTCTTGTCCCTCAGCCACCATCTTTTAGAAAGAAACCCTAAGATAGTATTCCCTTCGTTTTTAGTTTGGGTGTGATTGTTCTAAGCCTCAAAGTGCCATTTCAAGGTGGTGAAAGAGAAGAGGAGGCCATTGTGGAAGCTAGAAGTTGGTGGACAAGTGTAGATCTGAGAACTACAAAGGTTGGAGCTTCTTACTGAGGTAAAATGTTCAGATCTTGCCTTTTTGTTTGTGTGGTGTGTTTCTTGGACCAATTTCTAGGGTTTTAGGTCCCAAGATGGAGATTTTATGAGAAAATAGTCTCCATTGGCATAGATCTATCATTTTCTAGGACTATATGAGTTGTGTATTCATAAAAATGTAATCTTGGACATGAATGTTGAGCCATGCATGAGATCTAGACCTTTGGAGGAGAAAGGAAAGATGTTAGAAGGTGTGGGGAACCTTTATAGCCATGCAAAGGCTTAAAGGTTTTGACTTTATGGATTAAGAGGTGTTAGAATGGCCAGATCTGAAATGTGGGGTTATGTCTTAACTGTTTAAGACATTAAAATGAGGAAGTAAGAAACTGGGGTGTACGTTGGGCGTAATCCCAGTAGGCGTCGCGTAGTGGGTCACGTCCCCTGTTTCTAGAGTGCAAGGGTACGCCCCGCGTACTGCTTGCTGTTGAGTTTTATTGACTTTTAGGGTTTTGGTCAGCATGTGGACTTTTGAGTCAGGGAGGGGTAAAATAGTCTTTTACCTTTCTGTGGAAATTTAGAAGGAATATGGTATAGCCTTGCGAGCCGTTAAGGATTTAGAATGATTATTTGATGTGATTAACCGAGGCTAGGTCAAGGTTACGAGATTCAGAAATATCGAGCACGTGAGACTTAGGCATCATACGAGGTGAGTCTTCTCACTATACTGTACCTGGAAGGGTATCTATGTGTGACCGGAAGGTTTGGTATGCCATAAAATATATGCATTATGTGTGAAGTTGCCTGTTTTGTATGCGTTATGTATGATATGCTTGTTATGGGCCGGAAGGCATCATGCTGTGGACCAGAAGGTCAGGGAGTTATGGACCGGAAGGTCGACACGAGTGGGACTGGAAGGTTTACCGGGTTGGGACGGAAGTCCCCTGAGACACATGGATTGGAAGGGTGTATGTGTGTAAGTGGTATGTTGGGGAACTCACTAAGCATTTATGCTTACAGTGGTTGTGTTATGTTTTTCAGGTACTAGCGAGGACCGTGGGAAGGCGCCGACATGACTCGTACACACACACGCAGTCAGATTTGGATTTATTTGATCTTGGGATTTGACATTCACTTAGCGTCTACTTAGCGAGTTGACTCTCAGACTCGTCGAGTAGGTAACTAATCCCGCGTGGCCAAACACGACTCTACTCGATGAGTTGTAGCACCAACTCGTCGAGTTGCTCAATAGTTCTCAAAATGAATAAATAAATAATATACCTGAGAGTCCAGATGTTACATTATGATAACTAATCTTTGGGCCATGGCCCCGAATTACGAAACGATTTGAAGCAGGGTGTTACATATAAACAAAAACATATGTATATAAAAAAACTTTAAAAAACTACATAAATACATAAAAATTCATATAAATATGTAATATATAAAAAAATAACACATAAAAATACATAAAAAAATATGTAAAAATGTTAAAAATACATATAAATACGTAAACAAAATATGTTTATACATGTAAAATACATTAAAAAAAATACATAAACATATATATATATATATATATATATATATATATATATATATATATATATATATATATATATATATCCATCGAGTATGCAGTATGGTTGGTCCGCCCACACCAGACCTTCAACCCACCTGGTCCACTCTCTGAGTCTATAGTATGACTAGTCCGTCCGCATCGTGCCTTCAGTCGGCCTGGTCCACTCTCCGAGGCTCGGCACGTCTGGTCCACCCTCGTGGGGCCTACAGCCTATCCAGACTGCTCGCTGGGCCTTCGGAATATCCAGTCCGCCCTGGATATATTGGCCTACAACACAAAGCAGGACCCGCCTCAACCCATCCCCAGTCAACCAACCATGTGCACATAAACATATAACCATATAACAATTAATCATCAATCAACCGATCTAGCATATCACATACATAGCATACTCTAACCAGGATACCGACCTAACCGGTCACTAATATAGCATCATCCCTATATACCAGGATTCCGACCTTAACCAGGTCTCTAACATATACCATCCTAACTACCAGGATGCAAGCATATAACAAAGCAATAACATAGCAAATAACAACTACCCGGATTTCCATCCGATAAAGAGCCGGCCTTGGTGCCTTAGACCCTGTCGATATAGTCAGGATAACTCACCTCGCAACTGCTGACTAAAAAGATGGGATCACGCTGCTCTAACCTCCGACATGAACTCCACCACTGATCGACACCAAAAGACTGAACTCAATAAATACCAATAATTAGCAAAATACCCTTGGAAGTTAACTGGTCAACTCTTGGTCAAAGTCAAAGGCCTCAATCAAAGTCAATCTGCCTGACTGACTCTACTCGCCGATTCATCTCGCTAACTCGTCGAGTCCCTATACTCAGAAACTCCCATATTGCGACTCAACTCGCTGAGTCACCCCAAGACTCGCCGAGTCCAACAACTCTGAATCACTTCCTGCTCAACTCGCCGAGTCGTCCCTCGACTCACCAATTCACAGCTCAACCAAAAAGGTTAGGACTCCACGACCAGACTCGCCGAGTCCAAGAACAGACTCATCGAGTCCAAGGCAATCTTCAACAAACTCGTCGAGTTGTTCTTCCAACTTGTTGAGTTCCTGCCTATCTTCATCCAACTCTCTGAGTTCACCCATGTGACTCACAGAGCACCTCTAGTTCTTAATAAATATAGTGGCTTTCCAAGCCATGCAGAGGCTCCAATCCATAGATCCACTCCCCTACAACCCATCCATCATGTAAAGTGGAAAACTTTACGTGAATCCAAAGAGATCTAAGCATAATACACTCTTGGGCTAAGGCTTGGGAGAAAAGAACTTCACCTACATCTCTTGATAATAGACTTTATGGCTCCTCGGGTCATTATAAGCCTAGATCTGAGGTAGCAACCTTAGATCTTACAACAAACTCAAGATGGACCTCATTTATGCACCAAAAACCCCACAATTGATAAATCTAGATGCACAAAAGCTCAAGAACATATCTATTACCTCCAATACAAGCTCCTACTAAAGTAGACCTCGAATCTATACCACTCCCTTGCTGTAATCCCTTAGACTTTAAGTTCCCTTTTCAAGATTTCCTTTCCCAAAGCTCCAATTTCATTATCAATGGAGTTCCACTCGATCTCTAGGGTTTTCAGGCTCTCAAGGGTGGTAAGGAGGCTGAAGAAGGGATGATAGCTTCTTTATATAGGGTACAACCCCCGGGATTAGGCGAGTTGGTAACTTAACCTGCGATCAAATCCCACTCCGACTCGACGAGTCAGAATACCTACTCGTCGAGTCCCCTCCTTAATTTACACTTTAGCTCTTGAACAATACTTCTGAATTTTCGGGATGTTACAAAAATATGTTTATACATGTAAAATAGTTTTAAAAAATACATAAACATATACATATAAAAACTTTAAAAAATACATAAATACATAAAATAGATATAAATACATAAAAAATACGTTTATATATTATATAAATTTTGACGGGATCTGCATAAAACTTTCATTATTTTGGATAAATTAACAATTTGGTCTCATAACATGTTCAATAGGTCAAAAAGGGATAAAGTGGATAAATAATCGGTTTCTTGGACTTTTCTATTCAAAAGATTAAAATATCATGATTTTTCTATTGAAAAAATAAAATTTAGGATTTTATTAAAAATTTTCCTAAAATATTAGGACTTTAATGGAGATTTTCCAATTGATTTTTATTATGATTTGAATTTTTTGTATATATCATAAATTATTCAGAGTTTGACCCATTTGGAAAAATGTTTGAATTTTCTTTGTTTCGACACCCTTATGTTGCTCGTGTTTTGCCATTGCTTTAGCGCCTTTGCAAAAGAAGTCTTTTGATTCGGTGATTGTTACACTTTGCTAGGAGTTGTGAAAATTTTATAATAATCAGGTTTTTGTATTGGCGAAACTTAATAAGTCGGAGATATTTGATAGTTGTTCAATGTTATAGATTTGGAATAAGTATAAAAACTATAAGACGAAGTAGGTTGGTTGGCTTCACAACTCATATGTTGCCGATATTTATTTACAATTCGTTTATTTTGATGCTAGCTTTTTTCCATTTTAATGATATGTTGTTGTTCCAAAAAAAAATGTATTCCCCTCGACTTATAACCCAATGGATCACTCGATTAAAGTATAAGAATTAAAATATAATCGTTTGAAAGATAAAAGTCACAGAATGTAATTAAATACATGAAAATTCACAATAAATAAATAAATTTGGATGACATTCAACCATAATTGAGACGAAAAATGTCATTTTGCACGTAGAAACTTCCTTGTGGAGTGGGGATCAAATGAAACATCTGCAAATAATTCAACATCAACTTATTTAATTATACGCACTAAATGACTCTAAATTACTTAATTAATAATGAACTTTTTTTTTATTTGTTAATTATATGTTTATATTTTTGTTTCTTCTTATTATAACATATAACATTGTAAATTGAAATTTCTATCAAATAATAGCAATTTCATTATTATTACAAAGAAATTGTCATTGCCAAATTGTATTTTTACTATAGTGTCCTAAGAAGATCTTAATTTGAAACCATAAGGATTAATTCGGACATATTAATTTCTACAAGGTATAATATTTACTTTATAATTACGTGTATATCCTTAAAAAAAATTTAAAATATATATATATATATATATATATATATATATATATATATATATATATATATATATATATATATATATATATATATATATATATGTTCAGGTTCATTTGAAACCATTCTAATTTTGGAAGACCGTAAAACCAAAGCTAAAAATAATTTTAAAATGCAAAATAAATGGAAAAATCCAAAAATTCTTTTTTTTTAAATATTATTTTCGGAACTTGAATTAACTAAAAAAATAAAAATAAAAACAAAAAAATCCGTTTTTTTTTTTAAATAAGTGAAATATTCTAATTGCAATATTACACTGATATATTTTAAAAAATAATTTTAAAATGCAGAATAAATGAAAAAATCTAAAAATTCTCTTTTTAAATATTTTTTTTGGAACTTGAATTAACTAATGAAAAATAAAAATAAATAAAAATAAATTCCATTTTTTTTTTAAAATACGTGAAATATTTTAATAGAATATCATACTGACATATTCTAAAAAATAATTTTAAAATGCAAAATAAATGGAAAAATCCAAAAATTTGTTTTTTAAATATTATTTTTGGAACTTGAATTAATTAAAAAAAATAAAAATAAAATAAAAAAATGCGTCTCACGCTCTCACAAAATTATACAGTCTCATATGAACCTAACCATATATATATATATATATATATATATATATATATATATATATATATATATATATATATATATATATATATATATATATATATATACACACACACACTTAATCTATCATATTTAATATATTAAAAAATAAAAACATGATTTTTAATAATTTTTTTAAAAAAAAACTATAATTAATTTGTAATATTATAGTATTATTCTTGTGCTACATTGTTATTCTCGGCCTATTTATTTTATAAATCCAAAGAATAATATTGAAACTCACATTGAAATTATTTTTTTCTGTCATTATATAAATATATTAAGTAAACTTTATTTGTTTATTTGTTGCATTTAGCCCTAAATATTTTTACTACTAAATTGCATTTTTTTAATCTACATAATTGTTCTTGTGATTCAAAATATTTATGCATGGTTATGTTATATTGAAATATATAGATTCAAATTCAATCTTGTTGTATGATAGTAAGAATAAGTATTTATTGAAGTGTGTAAAGGTGAGAAAAGGGCATATTTGATGTGTGTTTCTTAAAGTTAAAGGGCTGTTATGGAGTTGGAAATACGAGGACAATGCTTCATATAGAGAAAAGTTGAAGATGAATTGTGAGCATTAGCAAAAATTATATAGAGTAATCTGTTACGTAAAAGTCTAAGAGGTAATTAAAGATAAAAGCGAACAACTTGGAGACCTTGGTGTTTCTCCCTTCGTTTTCTTATTGAAGAGATAATTAAAGATAAAAGGAAAAGATGAAGAGTCAAAGACATAGTTCTGGATCTGTAGAAATTACGTCATTTTTCTTGTAGTAAAATAAAGAGAAACAGATCTTAGTATGATTTAATTGATAAAAGTAATCCTTTGGAATTATGTGATGCACTGATGTTATGTTAAGATTTAAGCTAAAGGCTTCAAAATTGATGGATCGAATATCAAAACAAGTAATTTGCTATAATAGTGAACGAATTGGGTTCATCACCAATTGTAGTCCATTTTAAATTTAAATATATATATCTAATTAAGCCATTAAATGTTATTACAGATTATTAAACTATAATTTAAGTAACTGAATCAAAATTGATACTTCTTATAGAAGCCACCATACGTACGTACCTGACTAAACCGAAGAGGGTGGTCTTCGTCGGCAAGTCGGAGGCTGCCGCTAACAAACACCACAATGCCGCCGGCAAACGATGAGGGCTGGGAGTCAATAGTGCTAATGAGATGCTGGCATTTATCGAAAGGCAACTGGTTTATCTTGGAACAGATATTATCACCACCTTGTAGCTTTTGACCTTCAAAAGTCAACATAGAGGATTGATGGTAGAGGGAAGCAAGAGAAGACCTATCAGTATCAAACAAATGATAGTAATGTTCCACAAATGCCCTTCCCACTTCTTCCATTTTTCGCTTGTTTCTGCATGGGTTTTCTTGGAAGGGAAGGAATATAAGGAGGCCATTATCGGAATATAAGCTGCTGCAATGCCACGCAAAGTTGGTCAAGGCATAAAACTTTTTGGTTTCTTTTTAATTATAAATAAATTATTTTCTCGAAAATACCATTATTCTTAGATTTAGCAAATAAAAGGCAATTTCATAAATACCACTAAATGTTAATAATTAAGCTGTTATTATTTTTAGTTTAATTTTTTTAAACGGCTTCTAGTTTAATTAGTTTTTACAACCATTTACTCTAAGACCTTGTTCCCGAATTTTTTTGTAAATTCATTAAAGAAAATGGAGGGAAAATATTAACGGAAGGAAATGAAGGGGAAGGAAAATTTTATTTAATTCGTGTTCCCGAGTTCGAAGGAAATGAAAGTAAAATTTTTAGTTTATGTGTTCCCGAGTTAGGGGGAAAAGAAAAGAAAATTAAAAGATTACAATTATACCCCTATTTACACATCATGTTAAGAACATATAAACAATATGAATAAACTACAATGAAAATGAAAATCAATCAAAAACATTTAATCAAACAATCAACTAATGAAATAAACTCAAGTCAATAATGAAAACCCAGAAAATCAAAATTCCCCCTCTTACAAATGAGGTCCAATGCAACCTACTATAAAAAAAAAAAAAAAAAAAAAAAAAAAAAAAAAAAAAAAAAAAACCCATAAAACCTAAAGATATGACTCAATTTTTAGCTTCACTCATCATCTTTCTTAAAAAGATCGTCCTCATCCTCATTGAAGAACTAAAAATTGTCCTAGCATCGGCTTGATTACGCGACAAATATATGAAAGCATCTGCAAATTCATCGTCATCCAAACCCATCAACTCTAACTCTTTCTCAATTTCCTCACCTGTATAGTCACGAGATTTGTTCCCTTCCCTGATAACATCAACGATTTCTTTAAATGTTTGCACAATATTGTGTTCAAAAGATTCTGGTTGAGGTTCAGGTTCAGCTACTACTTCATCTTCATCTTGAAGTTTGCTTTCTAGTTTTCTTTTTTTACTCTTCAACTTCTTGGCTTTTGAACTCCCATCAGGTGAAACATCTGTTACTGACACTATTTGAATGTCCTCATCATCATCTTTGTGTTCGTTCTCCAAACTTACCTCCTTATTTGTCATTAGTTTATCCACATCAGCA
This sequence comes from Lactuca saligna, assembly GCF_052625555.1. Classification (NCBI taxonomy): domain Eukaryota; kingdom Viridiplantae; phylum Streptophyta; class Magnoliopsida; order Asterales; family Asteraceae; genus Lactuca; species Lactuca saligna. The sequence goes on along the minus strand of NC_136417.1, from coordinate 185,710,396 downwards.
ATTTTTCTATTTTAATTTCTTTGTATTTGCTCAACCAGGCGTTTTTTTCTTTTATTGTTTCCGCTTTTGATCCCGATGCTCTATCATCTGAAAATAACATCTTCAACTGATTGTAGTTTGAAATTTTTTTGGTCCTAAATGCAGCTGCTTCAGGGTTTGCCTGTTTATAAACAAACCAAAAAATTAATTAGTAAAGTTAATGGTAACAAAGTTATATAAAACAATAAATCAAAAGTAAAACCAACACGTACTTTAATTAATTGTTCTCATACTTCCTCCTCTGCTTCAATGTGTTTTATTTGAGAATACCATGAGAACCCACTCAACGAAGTACCCCGATATATATCATACCATTTACTAAAAGTACCTTTTAAAGTTTTCATTATGTTTTTAAGTTGATCGTTTGTAATAGACTTGTTAAACTCTATGGAAGCACCTACTTGTTGTAGATTTAGCACGCCCATAAATGAAGGAGACCATTGTATTTCTCATATCATTACCTACGATGTGTAGAAACCTTGCAACATGTTCTTCAACAGACATGCGTTGCATAGGTCGCAGTCTACCATCACGTCGTAAGATAGTACTCAACTTTCTAAAAGCTTGTTCACTCACACGAATGAGCTCACGACATCTCCCACCTTTAATAAGTTTGTGTAATAGTCGTTCTCGTTCAAGTTGACGCTTTAATAGTTCTTCCTTAATGTTAGGGTGCAAAGTCATGCTTGGATGTAATGTTTTAAGCTTTCCTCTTTGTATGTGTAAATGGGTTGAGTCTTTCCTATAAATAGGAAGTGAGTGACTCCCATTATAAAAAGATTCCATTTGGAGTGTTAGACTAGAGAGAGAAATTGTATACAAACCCATTTGTATAATCTTTCTAGATCTAATAAGAGCTTAAAAAGATTTATTTACTCCTTGTGTTCTTGAATTTGTATGATGAATCACTAGATCTTTCTAATTCCGCACATGCCATCATAATCAACACCACATCAATTACTACATAAATTATGGTTATTTTTTTCTAAAGTCTACGTTGTATTACAATGGATATGAACATCAGAGTAACCACTAGCCTTCGTCTTTTTTCCCGATCATCGTCTTGATTGGTCATGGCAGTTTTCTAATACTAAAAATTCATTTAATCAAGAAAAAAAATCTCATTAGCTATGTGAATTTGAGCTCGAAGTTTACAACTATGCATATAGGTTATTGATCTTACTTTACTTTTACTGCTTTAGAATAGATGGAATAACCCAAAATGATCTTGCCAAAGAACTTGGCTTTAAAAACAACAACATATACAATATATTAAGGAATCTTAAGACTCGTGGGTTAATTGTGAGGCAATCAACATTAAGCCAAAGTTATTATACTCTACAGTGAATAGTAATTGGTTAATTGCAAGAATTGGGGACTCTACAGGAACTCTCTCTAAACATATAATGGTGTTTACACATAAACAAAGGATGAGTATTAAACATAACATTAACGCAAAAGACTATAAATCAATTAATGCAAAAAAAATTGTCCAAACACAAACATTCACATGCATTAAATAGTACATTAACTGATGAAAAGTTAAGATTATTATACATCCAATTTCGTTGTGCAGAAGATGTATTAAACATAACATTAACTGCTGTGAAGATGATGCATGAAATTTAAATCAATTTTGTATACTAAAGCATAATACCGAATCCAACTTATTTGTATATCAATTTAATTTGTATATTAAAGCATAATAACTGATCAACATATTTGCATTGTTTGCACAATGGAACGTAATGCAAGTAGAAGATGAAGAAGAAAAATATTGTACAGTGAGGATGAAGAAGAAAAAGACTGTACAGTGAGGATGAAATGTACCTGATCAGAGTATGGCGCGAACTTGAGCAAGACGAGGGTACTTGAGCAAGACGATTGTGTATGGGATGTGCAGCTACGTGATATTTTATAAATAGGGTTTAGGGTATAATGGTCAATAAGAAGATAAGGCAGGATGCGCTTCCAATTTTCTTCCCGTTTCCACCCAATTTGGGAGGAAAATTTGGAAGGAAAATCAATCTCCAAAATCCGTTCCTTTCCTTCAATTTCCTTCGATCAATTAAACTCGGGAACACGAGTTTCCTTCAATTTCCCTCACCTTCCCTCGATTTCTCTCCGTTTCTCTCCTTAACTGGAACTCGGGAACAAGCCGTAAATGTTTATTTTCTTCTCTTTGTTATGGCTTTCAGTTCAGATTTTATAAATTGGCTTGGCGTTGTACTCCTACGGGCTACGCGATGCAGTGAAACATTGGAAAAGATTAAATATAGAAAATAACAACGTATTTTTCTGGCCATATTATAAAATTTAAATAAATTATTGATTCGAAACAAAATCTGCTACAAGATTTTGTTAGCTTATGTATATTTTAATGAATGTATCGTATTATATTATCGGCCCATTCTATGTTTGGCGCGTTTATGTTTTGTATTCTCTATGTTTGGCCCATTTATGTTTTGTACTGTATGTTGTAGATATATTTTCAGTATATGGAATGAAAGGGGGCTCATGGTAAAATACTAGAGTTTACATGGTATCAGAGCTTTCAATTAATAAAGACCGTAGCCGACGATTCTTTTCTCGTCTTACATCTTCTTTTCTACCCCTCTGATCTCACATTCCATATTTCTTCTTCTCAGTATCTTTTTCTCCTCCTCAACATGTCGATCACAGATAAGCCATCTTCTAGGATTAACATCAAAGATGCAGTTCCATTTGTTCTAGACTTATATCAAATAAACTATGATATTTGGCATGAACTATTCGAAATTCACTGCATCGGGTATCGAGTTTATGATCACCTCAAGCCTCCTGAACAAGTAACGATTGATAAAGAAAAAGAAAATGACAAATGAACAGAAGAATCAACATATGCAAAGGAGTCATGGGTTCGCAAGGATTCCAGCGTAAAATCATGGCTTTATGCTACCCTCTGCATCCCCCTTCTCAATATGATTTTAAAGAAGCAAGCAACAACTTTTGAAATCTGGGAAAACCTAGGAAACAATTTTCGTGATAACAAAGCCTCGAATATTATTCAACTTGATCGAGAATTAAGAAACATCTCTGTTGGTAATGCTTCTATCTTAGACTACTGCAACAAAATAAAATCTCTTGTCGGGCGATTAGAACTCATGGATGCTAAAGTTTCTCAAACTAACCTGGTAGCTTACATGATCAACGAACTGTCTCCAAAAATCCGGTACATTGCCATAAACATCTGACACCAGGATTCGCCTTCAACTGTCTAGGATGCTTGATCCATCCTCATTTGTGAAGAGCAATAGATGCTCCAAGATGAAAAGCGTGACTCTCTTCTCGCGCATGTCGACAATTCATCCTACCCACATGTCCTTACAATTCAAAATTTGAATCACAATTCATCTAAATGATAAATTTCAGGCTCAAAATTTGTTTCCTTTTATACATGTCCAAAGTACGTTTTCTTTTTGTCCTTTATATCGTAACGAAATATGTTTTTTTTTTTTTCATATTACGTAATACTCGGTATATATGAATATATCGTTGAGACCATTTTATTTTTTACAATATCAATTTATGGACTATCATAAACAAGTTAATTCAATAAGTTGTATGTCATTTTACATTCAAACATGATACTTTAAATATTGTTTTATTTTAAAATTAAATATACCATTGTATCACTTCTGCGTTTTTCGCTGCAACGCAGCCTAGTTAAACAGAAACGAAAAAGTCTAGGGATCTAAACATAAAACGGAAAAAGAGGAAGGGTTAAGTTATTGGATAAAAATGATCTAGCAAAATTTTAGGATGTAAAAAGCAAAACAAAAAAGTGGAAGGGTATTTTTAAGTTTCTGGATAAGAAATAATCTAGCAAAAAAAAAAAATTAAAAACAAAAAGAACAATACAACTGAAAAAAAAAGGAGGATTAGAGGGAATTGAACCCGACGTGAATCGAACACGCAACCTTCTGATCTGGAGTCAGACGCGCTACCATTGCGCCACGGATCCTCTTGTTTCTTAAACTTCATATTTGATTTTAATACACGTTTCTAATACGGATAAATATTGCATAATATCTGTAGATAAATATTGCATAATATCTGTAGATAAATATTGCTAAAACTTAAAGTGCACCAATTTACTTATATCTGTAGATAAATATTGCATAATATCTCAGATAACATGTGTGACGTTTTATTTTGTTATAACTTATAAGAAATATACCTACATGAATTAACAAAAACATCAATATTATTATTGTGTTCACATGAGAAAAAACAATGACGTCACGAAAAAACAAACGAATAAATTATATATTTGGGCTTCATTTGTTTGATATGATTAAAAAAATGAAAAGTGTCCAAAACTTAAAAGATGTATATTAAGAAAAAGAAGAAAAACAAAATTTATAATTTTGGTGAATAATGCTACATACAAACACTTTCAACGAGCATGCCTAGATTTGGTTGGAGTTCGATTATAGAGAAGTTTGAGAAGAAGTCCACTTTGAAAGTTAATATATTATCTATTAGACGGAGATACAGCTTGTTGAGATCGGTTTTGAGATCATTTTGTATATATTTCATGTCTTTTGTTTCGTATGCCTTCTATTGCGAACAAGTGTTTGGAGACTCTTTGTGCTAGATTTGAGAAAGAGATGTTAATGACCCTAAAATGAATTGGACTAAGTGGAGCATGGTGTTAACTAGCAAAAACAAAGATGGATTGGAGATTAGTTCCTTGGATGCATTTGATAAAGCACTTTAATACAAATTTAATAAAGCACTTTAATACAAAAGGTAAGTGGCATTTTATTAATGACACTCGTGCAATTTGGGTCAAAGTTATAAAATCCATTCATGGTGTTGACACAGGATTTGGATCTCTTGATAGTTTGAATTTTAATAAAGAGGTATGGCGAAATATTATTGGTAAAATAAATTTACTACATGATAATAACATTATCTCAATTCTCATATAATGTTGTTAGAAAGTTGGCGGGAAATGGTGCAAGTACTCGTATATGCAAAGATTAGTGGATTGATCAAGTCCCGTTTATGATTAGATTTCTTCATCTTTATCTTTTGGAGATGGAGAAAGAATGCCTAACTAAAGATAGATGGGAGGGTAATAATTGGTGTTCGAATTGGAGAAATGAAATTAGGGAAAGGGTGACGTTATTAAAGTTGTTCGAATTGATGGAGGTTATCGATACTTTTTAGTAGGGATGAGCATACGAGCCGTGGGATCGGATTGGACCGGAAAAAAAAAAAAAAAAAAAAAAAAAAAAAAAACTGGACCGGCCTCGGACCGAACCGGGTTATCATATTAGTGGGCCGGTTTTCGAGTATGGACCGGACCGTACCCAAATTAAAGGATTTAACCCGAACCGGACCGGGAGACCAAACGTTTTTTTTTAGACAAAATTGCAAGAATGGTCCCTGTGGTTAAGTGGAAATTACCACTTTGGGCCAAACAGGTTTTAACTAGCACTAATGGTCAAAAAGTTTCTATTTTGTTATGAGTTTGGTCCAAAACGATTTAAAATGACGAATTTGCCTCTTTCTATTTGGTTTTTGTTTTTCTTTTTGTTATTTAATTATTTTCCTAACAAAAAAATAATAAAAAGAAGAAAGGAATCTCTCTCTCTCTCTCTCTCCAGTTTAGAGAACGTCACCATCCTCACCCCTCCCCAACCTTCAATCCCGCTAGGAAGCTTGAACACTATCGCCGGAAAAAGATAAACGACACCATATCGAAGCTCTGGCAGCGAAACCCTAACCCTAAAAGTTTCAGGTGGCGGCATACAGATCGAAACTAAGGTTTTTAGCAACGGCGACCTTTAAAAACCCTAAGCTTTAAAGAAAAGAGAATGGCAACAACCTCTAAAAACCATAGGGTCTCCTTCTTTCCTTCTTCAAACTCGATTGAAGCTCACCCGAGGGTCATTTTGCATTCTTCCCTTCTTAAACTCGATTAAAGCTCACCTGAGGGTCATTTGAAGGAGCCAGGAGAGTCGAGAGACGGTGGGACTGGTTGGAAATGGTGGTGAAGAGGGGTGGCAGTAGGTGTTTTCAGGGGTTGCCGGTGGTTTGGTGTTCATCGTTGTGCTTTGGTCTGTAAAGATAAAGCTCTTTGATTCTCAGGAGGAGGCAAATCTGAAACCCCCATTTACAAACCTTCTTTTCAGAGTTAGAACAACAATTACGATTCTCCTCTCTCTTTCACACAGAAGCTCGACTGAAAACCATTGGATTTTGTTGAGATACAGATTAATGGGCAAAGTTTCTTTTGATAATGGAGATTACAATTAGGGTTTCTTTTTTCTGCATATCCTTAAGAAGAAAAGGACGATGAGGATATGGGGTCTGTAATGAAGAGATAGAGATAGAGAGAGAGAGAGAGTGAGAGAGAGAGAGACGGGTGGGAAAGAGAGAGAGAGTTTAAGAGAGAAAGAGAGTGATTTTTTTCTTTTTCTTTTAATTATGAAACTATTTAAATAAATAAATAAACTAAAAAATAAAAACAAATGGCAAAATGGTCATTATAAAAGAATTTAAAGTAAATTGGACCAAAGTGGCAACAAAATGAATACATGTGGACCATAAGTGCTAGTCCAAACATGTTTGGTTCAAAGTGGCAATTTCAACCTAACCACAGGGACCATTCTTGAAATTTTGTCTTTTTTTTTTTTTTTTTTTTTTTTTTTTTTTTTTTATCAAAAAACTATAAATGAGAATTACCAAAATAAAAAAAAATGTTGTCTAATTGAATTGATTTGGCCTCTCTTGTGGATCATATTATAGTGTCAAATTTTTTGGTTTTGCCCTCTTCTCTTGATCGTATTATGGTGTCAATTTTTTTTTCTCGAAAAACCAAAACTTTTATCCTAGTACAATTTTTTTTAAGAAAAATAGTGCAGATTTTTTTAAATAATGCAGTATTTTTTAATAAAAATAATTTTGTTAAGTGTAACTTTTTTTTTTTTATAAAATTAGTGCAATTTTTTTATATAAAAATAGTGATGTTAGGTGAAATTTTTTTATATAAAAATAGTGCAGTTTTTTTTTTATAAAAATAATGCATTTTTTTTTTATAAAAATAGTGTAGTCTTTTAATAACATTTATATTCATATTTTATGTATATTTTAGTCGAATTTTAATCGAATTGTGCAAACAACAAGGATATGAATGATGGATGTTACGTAATAAGATTATAATTTAAAATAGTATACTGGATAGTAGTATGACAAACAAAACCTAAAACTGTAAACAACAACCATATGAAACACAGTTTGGTACCAGGATTGGACCGGAACCGTAAACAACACTACCAAAAACTAATTTGGTCCAAAACCCGAAACCCAGTTTAATACGCGGAACCGGACCAGACCGAACCTGGACCAGACTGGACCCGGATTCGGACCCGCTACACCCAAAAACGAACCGTTTTTGGGTAAGGTAATTTACGTTTTTTGGTCTTCGGGTCGGTCCGGTCCAGGTTCAGTCCGTTGTTTATCCCTGCTTTTCAGCCCATGGATAGCCGTGATATTTGGATTTTGGATGGTGGGGATGACATCAATTTTACAGTCTCTAAAACCAGAATGATCATTGATAAGAATACCCTTATGGATGGAGTTTTGTCAACTAAATGGAATTGACATTTACCTAAAAATGTTCGAATCTTTTATTAGCGGTGTAGATTAAACAAACTCCTAACTCGTGTTAATTCGGAGAGTAGATGTGTTTATATTACATCTATGCTTTGTTTGGCTTTGTAGATTGTATACATAAGTTTGAACCATGTGTTCCATATGTGTAACTTAGATACAGTTGTTCAAAACTCCATCACGAAATGGTGTGAACTGATTATTCCTAATTTTGTTAAGGTGGTGGAAGTGGCAGAATCGATTGATAGTTTCCAATTGACTAATAGCGAGCTCATCAGTGTCGAGATGATTATCATGACTATGGGCGTGTTCGTCAAAATTAGCTGGTAGTAGGTAGCTTGTAGTTTGAAGTGTTTTGTTAAACGCTACATGAAGTAGCATTTGGATTTGGAACGTTTTGGTTAAACTAAACGTTAGAAGCTTGTAGTACCGAAGAAGGTTTTTATTTAAAACATAGCGTTTTGTCAAACGCTAGAAGCTAGAAGCTCCCAAACACTCCATGCCGAACACACCCTATGTGGTGGTTCATTTGATACTTAAAAACAACAATGCTTTTGGAGATCACATGGTTTGAAAAAACTCCAGAATAGATTCAAGACAAAACTGCAAATTTGGTCCTTGTGGTTTGCAAAAATCTTTGAATGGGGTCCAAAAAGTTTCCAGCTTGCACAAAATGTCCAAAACCAAGGTTTTTCTGAGTTTTTCGTCCAAATTTTTTTGAAATTACCTCTTTACCCTTTTAATTTTATTTTTATCTTTTTTTTTTCTTATTTATTTTAATACTTTATGAAACTAAAATAAAAAATAAAAAAGATAGACCCCCACTCCACCCATATCGGTACTCCTCTCTCTCTATCTCTCTCTCTTTCTCTCTCTCTCTCTCTCTCTTATACCTAGAAAAAAAGTTCATCCCTTGAATATATTCTATCCTCGACATATCCATGTACGGTACCCTCCCCCTTCTCTTTCTAACTTCACATTTCTGCAACTCCTTGACGTCGGTGAACTCAAAGAGCCCTGACCACCCTTCCCCTCCCTAAATGTCTCTTCACCTTCTGAAAAGGTTTCATAAATTACATTGCAAAACCTAATACCACCATTATATCGGAAGGAGCTCCCCAAATTACAGTCAAAGCTCCAATTTCTGGTTCATGTAATGCCATTATAGGCATCACAAGGGTTCTACAGCGATTCATATAGAAAACCTAGGTGTCATCTCGTCTCATTTAACTCTAATTTGGGCCTTTCAACTCCATTACACAACATCGATGGAAGAAACTAGCAGTCATTACACAAACCATTTTGAAAGATAGAACTAGGGACCTGAAGGTCTACAACCTCATAACTAATCTCCGCAAACTTAACTTAATCCTAAGGTTCGATAACCTCATGTCAGGTCGTAGAAGAAGACCCTTTGTTTTGGTTCAAATCATGTCTCGTTGGAACATATTCGTTGGTCTAAATGTACCCATTGTTGGGTTCCTCTAAAAATCCCCATGTGTTCGACAGAGATGGTAGTTGAAGTGGAGAAATGGAGGGAGATAGAGTATACAGAGAAATGGTTGAGTGAATTCGAAACCAAATATGCATTTTCAATCAATTTCCCAATAAGATTCAAAATTAAAGCAAAATTCAAACCAAAATTGAATGAATAGAAAAGACTTCCTTACGTTAAACCCTATGAACAAAAATAGACTTTTAGGGCTTCGAGTTATGGTGGGATTAGGCAATTTGAGAAGCAATATGTTAGGATTCTTCATGAACTTTTGAGTTTGACAATGGAGAAGATGATTGAATATGAACGATTAGCACACTTTCATAGAGATTTTGGTATTCTGTTTAATGTTGGTGTTGAGAGTGTAACATCCATAAATTTTACGTCAAATTTAAACTTTTTCAATCATAAATAAAATCAAACAACATTGTTTAAAAAAATGTTTTCAAATCAATATCCATCAAAGTGTCCCAAAATCATAACATAAGGATGAGGAGCAGTATGGTCACGCCGTCGCCTCGCCATGTTCTCCTGAAGTACCTGAAACAATAAACTGAAAACTATAAGCCCAAGGGCTTAATGAGCTACCCCCAAAATACCAATACCACACTGACAATACCATATCAGTAACAATCAATCAATAAACATGCATACTGGGCCATCGGCCTGACTGGACCGCTCTACCGGGCCTATAGTCTGTCTGAATCTATTCGGAGCCTCTGACATGACTGGTCCGCCATGTGGGCTTTCAGTCTCCCCGGACCGTTCATAGGGTATATTGGTCTTCAGCACAAAGCAGGACCGCCTCAACCCAACCACAAGCAAATAACCATGTGCGCATACTATCATATACTGGCATATACAAAGATCAAACATATCTATCTCACTGATCATCAATCATAGAATTCTCCTGTAACTAGAGTACCGATCTAGTAGGTCACTAACATACAAATCCCTACGGATCATAAGAGCATAACATACTATCTACCCCGATTGCGATCTAACACTCTACTTGCTCCAATCTCCTTCTCCCTCCAAAGATCCTCTTTTCAAGCTTCAAACACACAATGGGCACACACACACACACGTATTTGGGTTTTAAGGGGCTCTCAAAGACTGGAAAGAGGCCAAAGGAGGCTGAGGCTCCTTTAAATAAAGGTGAAAACCCCAGGATTTAGGGTTTCATCTATCAGCCCCTACTCGCCGAGTCCCAATATGGACTCGTTGAGTAGGTCACTTAACACGCTATCCCACCCGGCTGCTACTCGACGAGTACGTCAACCAACTTGTCGAGTAGAGCTTAACCCAATAAATCTTATTTAAACAATACATGAGAATCGGGGCATTATAACTCTCCCCCACTTGAACTAGACTTCAACCTCGAAGTCCGCTGGAATAAACAATGTCGGGTAATGCTCGCGCATCTCCACCTCCGGCTCCTATGTCCACTTGGATCCCTTTCGATGTTCCCACTGTACCTTTACTAAAGGTATTTCCTTGTTCCACAGAATCTTCTTCTTCCTTTTCAAAATAGCCACAGTCCTCTCCACATAGTTTAGGCCCTCATCGACCTAAATTTCATCCAACGATACCACTGCCTCCTGGTCCATAATGCATTTTCTCAATTGCAAAACATGAAATGTGTTGTGGATCCGACTAAGCTCCTCTGGAAGCTCTAGCCTATAAGCCACCCTGCTAACCCTAGTAACAATCCTGAACGGCCCAATGTAACGGGGACCCAATTTTCCCCTCTTCCTGAAGCGGATCACACACTTCCAAGGTGAGACCTTCAGAAGAACCATGTCACCCACCTGAAATTCCAGCTCAGATCGGCAGCGGTCGGCATAACTTTTCTGCCGACTCTGAGCGGTCTGTAGTCGCTGTCGAATCTGCTGTATCATCTCGGTAGTTTGCAGAACTACCTCTGTTCGACCCATCACCCTGTGCCTAACCTCACCCCAGTAGACTGGGGTCCTACACTTCCGCCCATAGAACAGCTCGAAAGGCGGGGGGCCGTTATTGGAATGATAGATGTTGTTGTAGGCAAATTCTGCAAGCGGTAGGTGGGAATCATAACTCCCACCGAAATCAATGATGCACGCCCTCAACATGTCCTCGAGGGTCTGAATGGTCCGCTCACTATGCCCATCAGTCTGCGGATGGAACGTCGTGCTAAAATGCAGTCTCGCACCCAGTTCCTCGTGGAACTTCGGCCAAAAATGGGAAGTAAACCTGATATCTCGATCGGAAACGATAGAAACTGGAACCCCATGGCAAGAGACAATCTCTCTGACGTACAGGTCGGCCAACTTCTCTGCCGACGAACTCTCCCGTATGGCTAGGAAATGGGCACTCTTGGTCAATCGATCCATGATGACCCATATAGCATCGAACCCCCTTATCGTCTTTGGCAACTTCGTGATGAAATCCATTGCGATCCGTTTCCATTTCCACATGGGAATCTCCAGAGGTTGCAGCTTACCATGCGGCCTCTGATACTAGGCATTGACCATCCTACAGGTCAAGCACCTCTCAATAAACCAAGCGATATCTCGCTTCATGCCAGGCCAGCAATAACTCGAACTCAAATCACGGTACATCTCGGTGGATCCCAGGTGAATTGAAAAATGAGTGATGTGTGTGAAACAAACTAGTTTTAATCCTACTAACTTAGACACAAAATAAACACACGAAAGGCAGTGTACCTATCGATTAGTAATATAGTTCAAGCAAGTAGGGTATCGAACACAAGGAACGGTAAACAATTAAAATAAATGCTAATATTATCTAAATAAAACAAATAACAAAAAGGGGGTTTTCTCTAGTTTTACAAGACTAGAAACTTAATTAGAATAACCAACACACAAATTAACTAACTAGTAACTAAAACAATTAATTACCAACTAAATTCAATAGTAAAGAGGACTTCTGTTTAGGTACGACTTATTTGTTCCCATGGATGATTTTAATGTATCGGATTAATTCTTCAATGGCTACCGATTAAGATAATTAGGTTCATGTTCGCTATTACTAATCCTTAGGAAACAAATTAACTCAAGCAGTGGCCAGTTGTCTAAATCAATGGATTTCCTAGTTATTGATTCGGGTTAAATAAGACTTGTTATAGTTAATCAAATTGGTGATTCAATTAACCTCTTGTTGATGGTTTATCACACAAGCTCACACATTAACTTACCTATCTTCATGGTAATTCTAGTTTCACATTCGTTATTCCTAGACATACAACTATGTGATCACATAAATCATATGAAATTAGCAACTAAGAGATGTTCATACAACTTAATTACTAATTTATTAACAGAAGAATAGTTATTGTTAACACATAAGGTTCTTTAACAAGCTTAATAAAACATAATCACCAATTAAAATTAATCCTAATCAAATAATCAATCCATGTTCACAAATTCATCTACCTAAACAGAAGTTATGACTTTTTAGCTCATGATTACAGCAGAAACAAGCACAAAAACAAAATCAATTGGTAAAAACATAGTTCAAAAAAAGAGATTAGGTAAGAATAAACTTGATTTTGACTTGATTCTCCTTAAAATTGAATGTAGGGTTGATTCCCTTGCCTCCCACGCTCCAACAACACCTTTAGTCGACAATTGGCCTCCAAGGGTTCATCTATATGCTAGGGTATCGATCTGAAAGTCCCTTTATATATATATTTTTACAAAACAGAGGCTACTCGGCGAGTCCAGTGACCTACTCGGCGAGTTCGTCACTTAAAACCAGTGTACGACAAGTCAGCGCGTCCAGAATCGTGAAAGTTTGATACAACTCGCCGAGTAATCGACCCTACTCGCCGAGTATGTTTCGAATAATCATTTTCTCAAAACACGAAAGTCGTCCGAAATTGTGTCTACTTTTTAGAACATTTTGAATCTCGTCAATCAGAGTTACGGTTCATGAGATATGGTCAAAACACTGACGAGGGGTTAAGCTGTCCAGCAACATCCTTCTTTCTTTAAAATCCAAGATCCAAGCCTCCAATCGTTAGTTCCGCTTCCTTTTCCATCCGAGCATGTATTTGTTACTGAAAAATGAAATTCTAAACTAATTAAACACCTTTTGTTCATTAAATGAGACAAAAACAACATAAAGTATTAAGATAATGCATGGATTTTATAACTAAATATGCGCATATCAAAATACCCCACACTTGACTTTTGCTTGCCCCCAAGCAAAACTGAATTTTAGTACACTAATATTACATAAGACAATCCCAATCGAACCCAGCCATTATGGCAAGACCGCAACGCATGCATTTGTGTCTAAAATTTTTCCTAAAGAACCCCCCATACTCCAAATACTCACAATCCTCATAAACATTCGCCCACTTTTTCCGAACAATGCTCGTTTTATGCATCCCTCCGAATCCATCCTCAAAAAACCTCTTAACCTCAAGGTATTTTTGGTTGAGCAACCCAAGCATACATAATCTAGACAATTACAATTTATGATACCACATTGGAGCTCTTTGGAATTCTTCACTTTTTTGACATTTGATCTTTAATTTCTTTGAATTCACCACCGTGTTGTTTGATTTTTGGTATCTTCAACTTTTTGAATTTCTTCGGAATTTTCGATCTTCTAATTTCATACTTAACTTTGATGCTCCAAAAATTCTTCAAACTTTTCTTGTAATTCTCTCTCTTTTTTTTTTAACATGTAACTCACTTTTTTTCACTCAAAACCCTACATGCTTAAGCAGGGGCGCTTAACTTCAACCTTTATTGGTTAACGATAATAATTTTCCTGGATACATTTCTGGTACACGATGCTAAACATATTGCATCCTTTAAACTAAGAGAGGTCGTGTTTTTGTCCCATGATTTCACTGGAATAAGGAAGTCACAAATGCACTAGAACGTATATAGGCTCAACTAAACATGTGAATTTTCATGCAATCATCAAATATAATACTAGCATGATCCCTAATTGCTTTACCAAAATTTTCTAAATTAATCCTAGCAATTTTAATGCAAAATTTTCAAAATTTAACTAAAATTTTAACTAATGTAACCAACCCCCTACCCCACACTTAATTTATGCAATGTCCCCATTGCATGTCATGCATAAAATATGAAATATGAAATATAGAGAGAATTGGAACAAACTCCCCTGGGGTAGTAGTCGTGAGGCTGATCTTTTTCTTTTGAGCTCCATCTTCAGATGACTTTGGCATGGGAACAGCTCATCCATGCCTTGGGTGTTAAAATCTCGTGTGGTACAGCTCCAATTATAAGGGACAAACTCTTGGAAATGCTCGGAAAATGATCTTCAAAGAATAGAACCAATGCCCATATCAAATGTCATCAAATCTTCAGCTCAAAATTAAGAAGAATGAGCGACTCGTCGAGTAAGTATGTAGACTCGCCGAGTTGAAGCGTAAATGGCAGAAGAATCGTGAATTTTCACATGGACTCTGCGAGTCCATAAAATGCACTCGGAGAGTAGACCGCTGTGTGATAAATATTTTATTCTGCCCAAGTCCGTTTCTGATGTATGGGGGTTATATAAACTAATAATTTCCCTCATTTTTCTTTAGGTAATAAACACTATATAATCAATTGGACTCATAGCTTGACTCAAAACTTCATTTCCTCTCTCGCCTAGATTTGATTTCTCCCTTCGTCAGCCTTGACTCTAGACCCTCACATGCAATCCTAAGCTTCAAACTGAAAAGATCAAAACAACACACACAAGTAATAGAAAAACGAAAACAAACATCAAAATTAAAATCCTAAATTACCCTAATAAACTAGAAGTTTAAAGAAAAAAAAAAGCAAACTCTAATGACGGGTTGCCTCCCGCAAGCGCTTCTTTTTGTGTGAGTCTTTAGCTGGACTCCCAACTTAATAAACTTCCAATAAACTCAATGTCAGTCCATCCGTTGCATTAAATATTTTCTTTGGTGGACCAATTTGTAAAATTTGGCTCTTTACTTCTAAAATTGGCCAAACGAGCTTGAATTCATAAAACCCAAGAATCTTGACAAGGGTTGGAACCGGTTGGATACTAATCAAAAATGGATCGTGCCTCATAACTTTCTCTAAAGTTGGAATTGTCACCCCATGCTTTGAAACACAAACCGGAAATACAGGGGGGCATGTCGTGGTAATGGTCAAACCACAGCTTGGTTCCTGCAACTCAGCTTGTTCTTGTTCTTCGTCTGACCCCTCTGCCAGCAACCTTTCCAGCTCCTCCAAATCTCTTTTTGGATTAAATTCTTCATCTTGTAACTTTAGCTCTTGTGACTCAGATTGTTCTTGTTCGTTAGTCAAGAAGTTATCTAACCATCTTCCAAATTTCTTCAAATCACCATCCGAGTCACACTCCTCATCTTCTTGTTCAATTTCTTGCACTACTTCCTCAAGAAAAGCATCAAAAACATCGAGATTTGGAAAATACATAATAAAATAAAATAAAAAGTTAAACTATATAAAAAAAATCAATAAAATCAAAATGATAACAATTAGCAAATAAAATTAACTATTCGAACCGTTCCCCGGCAACGACGCCAAAAACTTGATGTGTGTGAAACAAACTAGTTTTAATCCTACTAACTTAGACACAAAATAAACACACGAAAGGCAGTGTACCTATCGATTAGTAATATAGTTCAAGCAAGTAGGGTATCGAACACAAGGAACGGTAAACAATTAAAATAAATGCTAATATTATCTAAATAAAACAAATAACAAAAAGGGGGTTTTCTCTAGTTTTACAAGACTAGAAACTTAATTAGAATAACCAACACACAAATTAACTAACTAGTAACTAAAACAATTAATTACCAACTAAATTCAATAGTAAAGAGGACTTCTGTTTAGGTACGACTTATTTGTTCCCATGGATGATTTTAATGTATCGGATTAATTCTTCAATGGCTACCGATTAAGATAATTAGGTTCATGTTCGCTATTACTAATCCTTAGGAAACAAATTAACTCAAGCAGTGGCCAGTTGTCTAAATCAACGAATTTCCTAGTTATTGATTCGGGTTAAATAAGACTTGTTATAGTTAATCAAATTGGTGATTCAATTAACCTCTTGTTGATGGTTTATCACACAAGCTCACACATTAACTTACCTATCTTCAAGTTAATTCTAGTTTCACATTCGTTATTCCTAGACATACAACTATGTGGTCACTTAAATCATATGAAATTAGCAACTAAGAGATGTTCATACAACTTAATTACTAATTTATTAACAGAAGAATAGTTATTGTTAACACATAAGGTTCTTTAACAAGCTTAATAAAACATAATCACCAATTAAAATTAATCCTAATCAAATAATCAATCAATGTTCACAAATTCATCTACCTAAACAGAAGTTATGAGTTTTTAGCTCATGATTACAGCAGAAACAAGCACAAAAATGAAATCAATTGGTAAAAACATAGTTCAAAAAAAGAGATTAGGTAAGAATAAACTTGATTTTGACTTGATTCTCCTTAAAATTGAATGTAGGGTTGATTCCCTTGCTTCCCACGCTCCAACAACACCTTTAGTCGACAATTGGCCTCCAAGGGTTCATCTATATGCTAGGGTATCGATCTGAAAGTCCCTTTATATATATTTTTACAAAACAGAGGCTACTCGGCGAGTCCAGTGACCTACTCGGCGAGTCCGTCACTTAAAACCAGTGTACGGCAAGTCGGCGCGTCCAGAATCGTGAAAGTTCGATACAACTCTCCGAGTAATCGACCCTACTCGCCGAGTACGTTTCGAATCAGCATTTTCTCAAAACACGAAAGTCGTCCGAAATTGTGTCTACTTTTTAGAACATTTTGAATCTCGTCAATCGGAGTTACGGTTCGTGAGATATGGCCAAAACACTGACGTGGGGTCAAGCTGTCCAATAACATCCTTCTTTCTTTAAAATCCAAGATCCAAGCCTCCATCGTTAGTCCGCTTCCTTTTCCATCCGAGCATGTATTTGTTACTGAAAAATGAAATTCTAAACTAAATAAGTACCTTTTGTTCATTAAATGAGACAAAAACAATATAAAGTATTAAGATAATGCATGGATTTTATAACTAAATATGCGCATATCAACGAGAGTTCTGAGCCTCCTCCATCACTGTCTGCCGGACCCCTCCAGACATCAAAACCAAAACCCAACCATAACGGGTCAACAACCCACGACTATCCTGAACAAACCGGGCGCTTTCGAACTTAATTCTCTCAATCTTCCAGTTCTCTGGTCTCATACCCTCAATCTGAGCATCCCTGACCAAACCCACCAGCGGGGAATCCACCACTATCCTCATACACCTGGCTGGGGTCGAGGACCCAGCTGACTTGCGGCTCAGAGCATTCGCAACCACGTTCGCTTTACCAGGATGGTAAAGGATATCACAATCATAGTCCTTGACTACATCCAGCCACCTGCACTACCTCATGTTCAAGTTCGGTTGATCCATGATATGCCTCAAACTCTTGTGATCCGTGTATATAGTGCAACGGACCCCGTACAGATAGTGCCTCCAAATCTTGAGAGTGAAAACCACCCCTCCCAACTCAAGATCGTGCATAGGGTATCTCGTCTCATGCGGATTCAGCTGCCGTGATGCGTAGGCTATCACTTGTCCCCTCTACATGAGGACTGCCCCCAAGCCTGTGATGGACGCATCACAAAATACCAAAAAATCCTCAACTCCCTCGGGGAGTGACAACACCGAAACCTCGCATAAACATAGCCGAAGGGTCTCAAATGCCCTCTGCTGCTCAGGGCCCCACCAGAAATCCACCCCCTTCCTCGTTAGACGAGTGAGGGGTACAACAATCTTGGAGAAATCACGAATGAATCTCCGATAATACCCTGCTAAACCCAAGAAACTCCTGATATCTGAGGGAGATTTTGGAGTCTCCCACTGCATAACCACCTCCACCTTGGTCAGATCGACCAAAATCCCCTCCTGGTTAACGAGATGTCTAAGGAACTGGACCTCTCGTAACCAAAACTTGCATTTCAAGAACTTGGCATACAACCACTCTCGCCTCAGAACCTCCATCAGCTCCCTAAGATGCTCCTCATGCTGCTCTCGAGTCTTGGAATACACCAAGATATCATCTAATAACACAATGACCGATCGATCGAGCATCAGTCTGTAGACTCGGTTCATCAGATCCATGAACACCGCTGGCACGTTGGTGAGCCCAAACGACATCACCACGAACTTGTCCATAACGAGTCCGAAACACGGTCTTCTCCACGTCCTCCTCCCTTACCCTAACCTGGTGATATCCTGGTGTCAAATCAATCTTGGAAAACCAAGATGCACCATGCAACTGATCAAAAAGATCATCTATCCTCGGGAGCAGATAACGGTTCTTCACCGTTAATTTTTTCAGCTCCCTTTAGTCAATGCACATCCTATGCGAACCGTCCTTCCTGACGAAAAGGATCGGTGCTCCCCAGGGTAAACTACTCGGACGAATAAACTGCTTACCCAGCAGCTCCTACAACTGAGATGATAGCTCCTGCGTCTCAGGCGGTGCCAGTCGGTATGGCGCCTTAGCGATAGGGGCCGCACCCAGCACTAGATCAATCCTAAACTCAACCTGCCTCTCCGGAGGCACTCCGGTAACTCCTACGGAAACACGTTAGCAAACTCTCTGATCACGGGAACCTCTGAAACTGAGGGCTGCTCCCTAACCCGTGTATCTACCACGTATGCTAAATAACCGGCACACCCATGCTGAATATACTACCAAGCCCTGGCTATCGAACAAAACCCTGATCCCAAACTGGTGCCCTCACCATATACTACAAGTTCTCCCCCACTTGGGGTTTGAACCACCACCCGCTGTCCTTCACAGTCGATCATGGCGCCAAAACGGCTAAGCCTATCCATCCCTAAAATCACACACACTTCCCCCATAGGGATATGAATCAAATCTATCGGGAAGGACACTCCGAAAATCTACAACTTGCATCCTTGGTAGATCAATGAAGCAGAAATCCCGTGCTCGTTGGCTATCGAAACTCGCAACAGGCACTCAAGATCATCTATCGGCACATTGAACCCTCTAGAGAAGATCTGAGATACAAACGAACGAATCGCCCCCAAGTCAAATAATACCAAAGCGGGCAAAGAATTCACTAAAAACGTACCTAATCACAGGTACAATACATAAGCATAACACAAATTCAATAACTAAGATAAAGAATAGAAACGTACCAACAACCACATCCGGTGCTGCCTTGGCCTCCTCGGTCGTGAGCTGGAAGGTGTGACCCTAGGCCTTCGGAGGCTCCACCTTGACTGGCCTCCCATCTCCAATCCTCACAGTAGCTGGCGCGGATCCCAATACCGGCTTGGCGGCGAGCTGCAGATAGTTAGTCTTCACATGACCAACCTGATGACACTGGTAACAAATTCTCATATCTGCTGGAGGGGCGGACTGACGGAAGTACCTGGCATAGTGCCCCTCCTTGCCACATTTGTGGCACCCTCCTCCTGCTCTACAAACCCCCGAATGAGCCTTGCCACACTTTCCACAAGTGCGACTCTGATGACCCCCAGACCGTGTATTAGCAGTCTTAGACCACTTAGGTGGCGGCTGAGACTGTGCTGGTGCCAGCGCTGCTCCTTCAGCTACAACTCTATCTCCAACTCACGCCGTCTCGCGGATTCCTGAAGATCCAGGAGGGTATCACATCGTTATGTAGACACAAACTGTAACGCCCGGGTTTTCAGGGCTAAGCATTTTTGTCAATGTAATAGTCTAGGTCAACTATTGTAACTCTTTTTGAAGTAATAAATATGAAATATTTGAGTATTATGTGAATTATGTGTGTTTATGTGTTTATTATTTAATTATAAATGTATAATTAATAAAGAATAAAAATGAGCATCAAAATTAAAGTGTGAGATAATCCTGATATCTCTACATAAAGTTGTAGAATATGTCTCAAGGTTTCCGTACATATAAAGAATGCCGAAATCCGAGCTATAACGAAGAACTTATGGCTCGCCGAAGTTTTACGGCAAAACCGGCACGACACCGGGAGACGTAAATAGTGAATTTACGATAGAAGAATTTTTAGCCTTAGCAATCTAAACTAAAGTCGTAGAATATGTTAAACTAAGAACATCGATAAAAAGAACGCCCAAATCTGACTTCGTATGAAGAAGTTATGATTTTTCTAAGATTCGGCTTAGCAGTGCACGGCCTGAAACTCGAATTTTAGTTCGAGCGGTTTTTGGCTTACGCAACGTAAATGAGAGTTGAATATCTCATTAATATGAAATCAACGGTAAAAAGACAGACAAAAACAGAGTCCGTATGTAGAATTTATTAATTTTACGCAGACCTTTAACAGTATAATCTCCTTGTACTGTTAAATTTAAGATCGGTCGAGAATTAGCTGACGGTGTCAAAATGAAAGTTGTAGATCTTATTATTACCTACGCGTGGATATAAATAACGTCAAAAACGGAGGTCGTATGTGAAAGTTACGGATTTTAGAAGTCGGAAGTGTGCTGTGCGAAAATGGGTGATGTGGCACAATCTTGGCCATTGCTTTCTCCCCAAGGCTTGCCACCAGATGGTGACATGTGGCACCAAGGTCAGCCACATTTCACCCTATAAATACCACCTCTCCCACCCTCATTTTCTTCACACCTTTCCCATTCTTTCTTCTCTTTACTCTCTCTCCCTCTCTAGAACCTCTCTCTAGCCCCGAAATCCCCTGAAAAGCCTAGGGAACCTCCCTAGCACGAGGCGAAAGCCCCGGAGTGCTCGAAGGCTCCGAGAAGAAGAGCTTTTCAGCTTAGGAACGCTGCTCCAAGCAAAGCCCGGTTTTGTATAAAACCCGCTGTAAGTGAGCTACGCATACGCTATTTTTAATATAGCTTTTATTTAATTATAGTAACGTTATTAGGAACTTATAATAAATACTTGGGCTATTATTATGGGTTATATAAGTATTTTTTGATGCTTATATAATAATAATAATAGCTAGACTATTAATTAGTCTCGATGAATAATAAACTAAACTCTAGTGGTAATAATACTAGGTTTCGTTGAAGAAAATTCTTTTTAAGAAGCGAAGCACTGCCTGAGTTCGGAATCACCACCTTTTCAGGTGAGTGCATAGTTACTTTCAGCTTACACATGGATATGAAGTATTTAATATAAATTACGTGCTATGTGTGCATATTATCTGAATACTTGTTATCTATGCTGGATGAACGTTTTATACATGTTTTCAAAGATTTAAATTGTATATGTATTTTATATCTACAAAATGTGTTGGGTAAAACATGGGTAGATGTAATAGTTGTTGTGTGACAAAACAAAATAATGAGAGGCCTCGTTATAGATGTTATTGATGATCCAGTCATCTAGCGGAGTATAGATGACGACCACGGACTATTCTAGACAGTCCAGTGGAACACTAGCAGGCTCGGAACCTGTAGGTGTTTATTCGAACTGTGTGTTTATTTGAACTGTGTGCTCACCAGATTTACTCCATCCCCCACATGGTTGCCTTAAGGACATTTGTTGCTAAGGAATCCCCTTAGCAGTAATGTCCATCCCGATGATAATCCTTAGGATAGGTCCCTTATGATAGATGCTTAGGGACGTAATGTGAGGATAACGGGAACGGGTAATCGGCTTTGTTTAATTTAATGAAGTTAATAAACTGATTTATTGTGGGTTGAAAACCCTATGTGCTCACCAGGCTCCCAAGCCCGACCCACTCAGTTTTATGTATTACAGGTAGTGGCGCTTGAGCATATATATGATGTTTGGACGAGGGATTACGGATATAGGCCTGTAGATATGAAATAATGTAGTAAGGCTTGTATTGTACTGTTTATGCTTTTGATCTGTACGAATATGACATCCCGAGTCTTTTAATGAAATACATTTCTATGGAAATGCTTTTGATAAATCTTTATCATATTATTGTTTTGGGACAAATTCCGCAACACTTTTATTTAAAATGTTACTCTGATTTTTAAACAAAGCATAAACAAACCGGTCTTTTCTGGCCTTGATTTTGGGGATGTCACAGTTGGTATCAGAGCATTAGTTTAAGCGAACTAGGAATTTATAGGATTTCTAGACTTAAACTTAGAATGCTAAGCGATGATTGTGAGGTGTGAGCACTAGCTTATTTTAGGAATTGTGCCTAAAATGCTTTTATGTGCTAAATGCTTTATGCATGTTATGCTGTTATTTTGTTCGGATCTATGGTCTCTTGCCAACCGGATCAGGAAACCTTATGTGTTTAGGATTCTAAACGTACGACTACGCTATTAGAACTAGCATGTAAACTTTTCGGAGTGATAAGGACGATTTAAAACGTCTCTCCTAAATAAAGATCTAAATTCACCTTATTCGGTGTATAGATCAAGATGGCAAGGACCCGTAGCAGAAACGTAAATGCAAATGGGAATAGACACCAACCCCCCGTGATCGAGCAAATACCAGTTGTGGAAGCCGCTGCCGGACCAATAACGATGGCCGGAGTGCAAGCGATGATCCAGGCAATGTTGGAGAGTCAAATGGAGGAAACCAGGCGTTTGCTCCAGCAAAATCGAGAGGAAGCGACTATTCAAATCGAACAGCCCGAGTTGAACGAAGGGCAGACTGAGGAAGGAGACTACAGTGGAACCGTTGGTCAAGCCAACCCACCAATAGTTCAACAAAACAACCAAGGTGACGAAGTCGAGAGGAATGGATGCAAGTACAAGGATTTTCTGACTTGCAAGCCATCGACTTTCACGGGAAAAGAAGATCCAATCGGGGTCATGGATTGGATCTCGGAGATGGAGTTAGCTTTCATGACGTGCGGTTGCAGAGGAAAGCTACAGACCACGTTTGCAGTACGTCAGTTTCGAGGAGGCGCTGTACGTTGGTGGAATACCTTGGGGAAGACTTTAAGCCCCAACAAGCCCCTGCAACTGACATGGGCAGAATTTCTGGTGCAATTCAAACGAAAATACTGCTCGGCTCAAAACCTGCTAGAGTTAGAGAACCAGTTTCTAACCCTGAAGAAGGGAAGCATGTCAATCGATGAATACACGAACAACTTCACAGAAAAGATGGAGTTTGCCTTGCGTCTTGTTCCGGATGAGCTGACGAAAATTGATAAGTACGCAAAGGGACTTCCATGGGAATACGTTTGGAGGCAGCTATCTGGGCTGCCAAGTCTGTGGAGGACATGATTAAGGGAAGAGCTGCCAGCAAAATCGAGGTTGGCGAGAAGAGGAAATTTGAAGGGTCTGCTAAACCCAACAAAAAGAAGAGCAAGTTCGGTTCAAAAAAATTCGGGGGAGGAAACGAATTTAAATGGTGCGAGAAGTGCAAGAAGAAGCACTCGGGAAAATGTGGCGATGAAGTAACCTGCTACAAGTGTGGGAAAACAGGGCACTATGCCAATGAGTGCACCACCAACAAGAAGGTGTGCTACGAGTGTCGTGAAGAAGGGCATATTGCTAAGGATTGCCCAAGGAAGAAAGATGCGGGAAGGCCCAACATACCACCAAAGCCAAAGGCGAGAGCCTTTCAGATGACGCTCGAGGCTGCGAAGGAGGCAGCAGACGTCGCTTCAGGTACCTTTCTTGTAAATGGTTTGCCTGCAAATATACTATTTGATTCCGGAGCCAATTACTCCTTTGTGTCGCATAAATTTAGTGCGAAATTAGCATTACCTGTAGAAAAACTAGATAATGCCCTGATTGTAGAAGTTGCCAGTGACAAATTCGTACCTGTTAGTAATCGTATTAGGAACATCGTCATTGACCTAAACGGAAACGAATTCCATGAGGAACTATTACCCATAGAGTTAAACGGTTTCGACATCGTTTTGGGTATGGATTGGCTTAGCGCCAACGATGCCGAGATATTATGCCGAAAGAAGATAGTTAGGATAAACCCACCTGGAAAGGAATCATTTATGGTGTACGGGGACAAACGCAGAGTAACTTCTGGAATCATCTCCCTGATGAAAGCCAGGAAATGTTTGTCCGAAGGATGTGCATCATACTTGGCATTCGTAATCGATGCTAAGAAAGAAAAGAAAGAGGTGCAGAATATACCGGTTGTGTGCGATTATCCGGAAGTCTTTCCCGAAGATCTTCCTGAATTACCACCTGATAGGCAAGTGGAGTTTCATATAGACTTGTTACCAGGAACAACACCAATAGCAAAGGCACCTTACCGATTAGCACCGAAGGAAATGAAGGAGCTCATGACACAACTTCAGGAGTTGTTGGACAGCGGATTCATTCGACCTAGTTCATCACCCTGGGGAGCTCCGGTGTTATTCGTGAAGAAGAAGGACGGAAGCATGAGGATGTGCATAGACTACCGAGAGCTGAATAAGGCAACGGTGAAGAACAAGTATCCATTGCCGAGGATTGATGACCTATTCGATCAGCTGCAAGGTTTGAGCTACTTCTCAAAGATCGATATTAGGTCAGAATATCATCAGCTGAAGGTAAGAGAGCAGGATATTGAGAAGACTGCATTCAGAACAAGATATGGACACTACGAGTTCTTGGTTATGTCATTCGGACTAACCAATGCTCCCGCAGCGTTCATGGATTTGATGAATAGGGTTTGTAAACCATTCCTCGATAAATTTGTGATAGTGTTCATCGACGACATTCTCATCTACTCGAAAAGCCAGGAGGAGCATGGCAAGCATCTACGAGAAGTGTTGGAGGTGTTAAAGAAGGAGAAGCTTTTTGCAAAGTTCTCCAAATGCGACTTTTGGATACGGGAAGTCCAATTCTTGGGTCATGTTGTTAACCAAGAAGGAATAATGGTTGACCCCGCCAAGATCGAGGCTGTAATGAAGTGGGAACGTCCGAAGAGTCCCACGGAGATTCGAAGCTTTCTAGAATTAGCCTGATATTACCGACGATTTATCCAAGGATTTTCTTCGATAGCTGCTCCATTAACAGCTTTGACCCATAAAGGAGCTACGTATACGTGGAGTGAGAAACACGATGAGGCATTCGAGAAGCTAAAGAAGAAGTTATGTGAAGCACCAATACTTTCTCTACCCGATGGAGTTGAAGATTTCGCGGTTTGTAGTGATGCATCTGGAGTCGGGTTGGGTTGTGTTATGACCCAAAGAGAAAAGGTGATAACATACGCATCTCGACAATTGAAAGAGCACGAAAAGAACTACCCCACTCACGATCTGGAGTTGGCAGCGGTAGTATTTGACTTAAAGATATGGAGGCATTACCTCTATGGCACGAAGTGCAAGCTCTTCACTGATCATAAGAGTCTCCAGTATCTCTTTAATCAGAAGGAGTTGAACATGAGGCAACGACGCTGGCTAGAACTTCTCAAGGACTACGACTGTGAGATACTTTACCACCCAGGTAAAGCAAATATTGTTGCTGATGCTCTCAGTCGGAATGTCAATCTTGAAAGAAAAAGGCCAAGAGCGTTAAGAATTGAAGTCGTCTCGACGATTGTGGAAAGTATCAGGAAAGCTCAAGAAGAAGCCTTAGAAAAGAATGACCAAAAGGAAGAACGTTTGGGAAAAACGTTAGTGTTCGGTACGAACAGTCGAGGACTGAAGGTATTCCAAGATCGAATTTGGGTACCTAAGACGGGAGGAATAAGAGATCTTCTAATGGAAGAAGCACACAAGACCATGTACTCGATTCATCCCGGTAGCACTAAAATGTATAGGGACCTAAAGCCCTACTACTGGTGGCCGACGATGAAGCTCGATGTTGCGAAGTATGTGGCTGAGTGTGTAACATGCGCGAGGGTTAAGGCACAACATCAGAAACCGTATGGGAGTTTAGAACCTTTACCTGTACCCATGGGTAAATGGGAAGACATCACCATGGATTTTGTGACTAAACTGCCCATAACGAAGAATGAACACGACATGATTTGGGTAGTCGTGGATCGTTTCACCAAGAGTGCACACTTCATAGCAGCCAACGAGAAGTGGTCTATGGATAAGCTCACAAATGCTTACGTGAAGGAAATTGTAAGACTTCACGGTGTCCCTATTACGATTGTATCAGATCGTGATAGTCGTTTCACGTCGAGGTTTTGGAGGAGTCTACAAGAGGAGTTGGGTACAAAGTTGTGTTTGAGTACTGCTTACCATCCGCAAACTGATGGTCAGAGCGAAAGAACGATTCAGACGTTGGAAGATATGCTGAGAGCATGTACCCTCGAATTCCAAGGGAATTGGGATGAACACTTACCTCTAGTAGAATTTTCCTACAACAATAGTTTTCACTCGAGCATCAAGATGGCACCTTATCAAGCCTTGTATGGACAGAAGTGTCGTACGCCGTCTTGTTGGCTCGAAGCTGGAGAGAAGCAGTTTATAGACCCCGAGATAGTCCATGAGACTGCTGAGAAGTTGAAGGTGATTAGGGAAAGAATGTTAGCAGCTCAGGATCGTCAGAAGAGCTATGCCAACAAGAAAAGACGACCGATAACCTTCGAAGTTGGGGATTCCGTTTTACTTAAAGTCTCACCATGGAAGGGACTTATACGATTTGGGAAACGAGGAAAGTTGAGTCCAAGGTTTATTGGACCATTCAAAGTTCTTCAGAGGATTGGGAACCAAGCTTACAAGCAGGAATTGCCCGAAGAACTCAATGGTATTCATAACACCTTCCATGTGTGTTATTTGAGGAAATTCATGGGAGATGTTCCCGACATAATTCCAATCTCGGAATTAAGGATGGATGAGAATAAAAGGCTGATCGAAGAGCCTGAGGCAATTATTGACCGTAAGACTAAGAAGTTACGACGCAAGATGGTCGACTTGGTGCTAGTCCGATGGAAACATTCGAATGGGCCGAATCTCACTTGGGAAACAGAGGATGACATGATGAGTCGCTATCCACATCTGTTTGCTGATGCATGATTCCGGGACGGAATCATCCTAAGGGGGAGAGAATTGTAACGCCCGGGTTTTCAGGGCTAAGCATTGTTGTCAATGTAATAGTCTAGGTCAACTATTGTAACTCTTTTTGAAGTAATAAATATGAAATATTTGAGTATTATGTGAATTATGTGTGTTTATGTGTTTATTATTTAATTATAAATGTATAATTAATAAAGAATAAAAATGAGCGTCAAAATTAAAGTGTGAGATAATCCTGATATCTCTACATAAAGTTGTAGAATATGTCTCAAGGTTTCCGTACATATAAAGAATGCCGAAATTCGAGCTATAACGAAGAACTTATGGCTCGCCGAAGTTTTACGGCAAAACCGGCACGACACCGGGAGACGTAAATAGTGAATTTACGATAGAAGACTTTTTAGCCTTAGCAATCTAAACAAAAGTCGTAGAATATGTTAAACTAAGAACATCGATAAAAAGAACGCCCAAATCTGACTTCGTATGAAGAAGTTATGATTTTTCTAAGATTCGGCTTAGCAGTGCACGGCCTGAAACTCGAATTTTAGTTCGAGCGGTTTTTGGCTTACGCAACGTAAATGAGAGTTGAATATCTCATTAATAGGAAATCAACGGTAAAAAGACAGACAAAAACAGAGTCTGTATGTAGAATTTATTAATTTTACGCAGACGTTTAACAGTATAATCTCCTTGTACTGTTAAATTTAAGATCGGTCGAGAATTAGCTGACGGTGTCAAAATGAAAGTTGTAGATCTTATTATTACCTACGCGTGGATATAAATAACGTCAAAAACGGAGGTCGTATGTGAAAGTTACGGATTTTAGAAGTCGAAAGTGTGCTGTGCGAAAATGGGTGATGTGGCACAATCTTGGCCATTGCTTTCTCCCCAAGGCTTGCCACCAGATGGTGACATGTGGCACCAAGGTCAGCCACATTTCACCCTATAAATACCACCTCTCCCACCCTCATTTTCTTCACACCTTTCCCATTCTTTCTTCTCTTTACTCTCTCTCCCTCTCTAGAACCTCTCTCTAGCCCCGAAATCCCCTGAAAAGCCTAGGGAACCTCCCTAGCACGAGGCGGAAGCCCCGGAGTGCTCGAAGGCTCTGAGAAGAAGAGCTTTTCGGCTTAGGAACGCTGCTCCAAGCAAAGCCCGGTTTTGTATAAAACCCGCTGTAAGTGAGCTACGCATACGCTATTTTTAATATAGCTTTTATTTAATTATAGTAACGTTATTAGGAACTTATAATAAATACATGGGCTATTATTATGGGTTATATAAGTATTTTTTGATGCTTATATAATAATAATAATAGCTAGACTATTAATTAGTCTCGACGAATAATAAACTAAACTCTAGTGGTAATAATACTAGGTTTCGTCGAAGAAAATTCTTTTTAAGAAGCGAAGCACTGCCTGAGTTCGGAATCACCACCTTTTCAGGTGAGTGCATAGTTACTTTCAGCTTACACATGGATATGAAGTATTTAATATAAATTACGTGCTATGTGTGCATATTATCTGAATACTTGCTATCTATGCTGGATGAACGTTTTATACATGTTTTCAAAGATTTAAATTGTATATGTATTTTATATCTACAAAATGTGTTGGGTAAAACATGGGTAGATGTAATAGTTGTTGTGTGACAAAACAAAATAATGAGAGGCCTCGTTATAGATGTTATTGATGATCCAGTCATCTAGCGGAGTATAGATGACGACCACGGACTATTCTAGACAGTCCAGTGGAACACTAGCAGGCTCGGAACCTGTAGGTGTTTATTCGAACTGTGTGTTTATTTGAACTGTGTGCTCACCAGATGTACTCCATCCCCCACATGGTTGCCTTAAGGACATTTGTTGCTAAGGAATCCCTTTAGCAGTAATGTCCATCCCGATGATAATCCTTAGGATAGGTCCCTTATGATAGATGCTTAGGGACGTAATGTGAGGATAACGGGAACGGGTAATCGGGTTTGTTTAATTTAATGAAGTTAATAAACTGATTTATTGTGGGTTGAAAACCCTATGTGCTCACCAGGCTCCCAAGCCCGACCCACTCAGTTTTATGTATTACAGGTAGTGGCGCTTGAGCATATATATGATGTTTGGACGAGGGATTACGGATATAGGCCTGTAGATATGAAATAATGTAGTAAGGCTTGTATTGTACTGTTTATGCTTTTGATCTGTACGAATATGACATCCCGAGTCTTTTAATGAAATACATTTCTATAGAAATGCTTTTGATAAATCTTTATCATATTATTGTTTTGGGACAAATTCCGCAACACTTTTATTTAAAATGTTACTCTGATTTTTAAACAAAGCATAAACAAACCGGTCTTTTCTGGCCGTGATTTTGGGGATGTCACACAAACTGTCGAATATCAGTCTTGAGCATACTCAGATAACGAGTCATCTAAGACTGCTCTGAAGCAAACTCCGGGCAAAACATAGCCCTCTCTGTGAAAATACGGGTAATCTCCATCACAGACTCTCCATCATATCTCAACATCAAAAACTCCTGCGCAAGCCGCTCCCGCTCAACGCGTGGAACGTAGCGCGTGCAGAACATATCTCTGAACTGCTCCCAAGTTACAACAATCCGCTGATCATTAGTATATGACCCAGTCGTCATCCTCCACCAGTCCTTTGCCCCAAGCCTCACCAGGTTCAGGGCACACTTGACCTTCTGGTCAGCAGGATATGAACACGTGAAGAAACAACCCTCCACGTCAGATAACCACCTCATATCCCTAATCGCATCCTGTGTACAATCAAATGTTGGGGGCTTCGTATTATCGAAGTCCTGGTACTGGAAAGCCCTGCTGGCTCCTCCTCCAACCCCTGCCGTAGTTACAACCGAAGTGGCTGCAGCGGCAGCTGTCTCTGCTAGAGCTGCATATCGCTCATCAAAGTACTCAACCATCGCGGTCATAATCGACCCAAACATCTCTGGCAACTGCGCTCGGAATGCAGCAGCAATCTCGTCGTGCATGATCTCCCAGATCCTGACATTCAACTCCTCGGTCCCTATCTGAACCACGGGCTCAGGTACTACCGGCACCTCCAACCCTCCGTCTCCTAACCCCGATCCTGATCCTGATCCTGATCGGATCCTGAAGCAACACGTCTCGTCACCACCATACTGAAATATAAGTCATCAGATAAATAACATAATGTCGGGAGACCAAAACCCAAAAACCCTAGGGGTTGTGATTTCCTTGCTATGCGTATGGGTCCTATACTTTTAGTAGTACGGGCCCATACTACCTGCCTCACCTACACATATTTGTCTCAAGTATCACCATAACGCCCTAAAAATATCATCAACATAGAAATGAACCTAACCATCACTTCTAAAGGAATATCAATTATCTCGCATCTAATCTCACCACTTCTCATGACTCATACATCCATGAAACTTCCATCATCCCCTGCAACGCTAGTGCATGCTAGCTGCACATAACGCTGGACCCAATAGACTTATGAATATCCAATTCAATCCAAAGGCCGAATAAACATTCTCAGGCTATAAGTTCTTTATTATGCACAGTCGTGATACATACACTAAACATCTATAGTTATGATGTGAATTCCATATACAAGAAACCCTTGGCTAATAGGCATCATATAATCAGACAAATCTATCATGCGATTTCCGAAGATCCCTAGCCTAGCACTAGCATGCTATTCTAACATATCAGAATATCAAATAATTGTATGGTATTTTGGGGTTTACTTATAGGCTCCGGTTGATCGTACCCTCTGCATCCTCTATCCTTTATTTTGAAAACCATTTTAAGAACTTACTTTCCAAAAATCTCCTTAATTTTAGACTAGATTCACACGAGTGTTCCTCCAATTCGCTCAAACCAAGGCTCTGATACCAACTTCTAACATCCATAGATTTTAAGCCAAATTTAAACTTTTTCAATCATAAATAAAATCAAACAGCGTTGTTTACAAAAATGTTTTCAAATCAATATCCATCAGAGTGTCCCAAAATCATAACATAAGGATGAGGAGCGGTACGGTCACACCTTCGCCTTGCCATGTTCTCATGAAGTACCTGAAACAATAAACTAAAAACTATAAGCCCGAGGGCTTAGTGAGCTACCCCAAAATACTAATACCACACTGAAAATACTATATCAATAATAATCAATCAATCAACATGCATACTAAGCCATCGGCCTGACTAGACCGCCCTACCGGGCCTACAGTCTGTCTAAATCTATCCCGAGCCTTCGGCATGACTGGTCCGACATTTGGGCCTTTAGTCTCGCCGGCCCGCTCATAGGGTATATTGGCCTTCAACGAAAAGCAGGACCACCTTAACCCAACCACAAGCAAATAACCATGTGTGCATACTATCATATACTGGCATATACAAACATCAAACATACCTATCTCACTGATCATCAATCATAGAATTCTCCTGTAACTAGAGTACTGTGACAACCTAGTATTTTGAATCAATGTAATGACCTAAAAAGTCAAGAATTGTAATCTCTTTTAATATCATGAAATTAGTGTCAAAAAGAAAATGTTCAAAAGTTTCTATTGGGTTACATAAAATAATAAACATCGTATCAAGGGTTTTAAAAATATAAAGAACACCAAAATCCGAGTTATAACGAAGAAGTTATGACCAATCTAAAAATCACAGTAAAAACCGACAATGGTGATAAATGTAAAACGCGAAGTTTCAGTACAAGTATATTTAGCCTTAGGTATCTAAATGAAAGTTGTAGATATCATTAGACCATAGGCGTATATAAAAGAACGTCCAAATCTAACTTCGTATGAGAAAGTTATGATTTTTCCAAGTTTCGAATATAGCAGCAGACAGCTAAAATACTCGAAATACAGATCGAGAGATTTTAGCCGACACAACCTAATTGAGAATCGAAGATCTCAACAATAGTAGCACAACGGAATAAAGTCTGACGAGAACGGACCTCACATGAAGAAGTTATGGATTTTTAACAGACTTTTCATGTCCCGTCCCGTTAAAAATAAATAAAAATAAATAAAATAAATTATAAAGTCAAAATTTGCCAAAGGAGTCTAAACGAGAGTTGTAGAGCATAATCTTAAGTACGTGTTGATATAAAGAACATTAAAAACGGAGCTCGTACGCGGAAGTTAAGAATTTTACAAGTTTTCGACACAAAATCCGAGGCTGTCAGGTCACCACGACGTGGTGAAGAAGCCACGACGTGGTATTGTGATTGATGGGTTGCCAGGTGCGTCAACAAACGTCTCGTCAACGGAAGAGGATAGAATCCCTCACCATGACGTGGTGACGTGTACCATGACGTGGCGCCCAAATTAGGGCTATAAATAGCAGCCAAAGGTGTTAGGTTCCATTGCTCATTTCTTCTCTCTCTCTCTCTCTCTCTCTCTCTCTATCTCGTGTTGAAGCTCTGCGTTTAAACCCCCCGAAGCTATCCCGAAGCCTTGGACTTCATGTCTAAGTTCCAAAGGAAGGTTTTTCACTCCTGAGTTTCTCGAGATTCTAGAGAATCCCGAGAAATTCAACTTTCCCTAGTCGAAGTTCTGCTCAGTTTTCGTTTCACCTTCTTCTGTTTATCAAGTGAGTTCATACCCCTACAACTACGTTTTCAAATGCTATATAAATACTTTTATACACTTTCAAAGGGGGGGGGGGATACAAGTAAACACATAGTTACTCTCATGTGGAAAACATTAAGCTTTTACTACACTTATCTTTATATAACAAATCATATGTGATTCATAACTATCATATGAAAACATTCGCATGAAACACCTATTCAATAACATTTTGTCCTTAAAGAGTAAAAACATGTTGTTAGACAAATATCAAACACTTTATTTATATATTGGTGTATAATGTTCAATAATGTTATTACAAATGTTATACTTACATACCAAGCTGATACTGCACTAGGGTTTATCATAAAAACGAATCATATATTTGAGAAAAACTATAATAGGTATAGTTTACTAGATATTCAAGAGATTTTACATACTATGAGTACTATATCAGGGAAATACTTTCACAAACAAGAACAAACTAACTTTTCATACGTAAATCTATTTGATACTATGTTTTGTGAGACATTCAACTTCACGTACTTTCAAGTATGTAGTTAAAGTCCTGTATTATATACCATAATCTCTTGTAGGGAGAGCGTGATACTTGTGTATAGATCTATACGGGATTGACAATCTCACACCTAAACTGTTAGCTACAGTTAGACCGGCAGGTCTAGGGTGACACACGTCATAACATTCCAACGCCTGAAGAACATTGTTACAGGCAGTCAGGGTCAATAGTATGGTTATAAAACTCACATGGAGTATTAAAAAACACGTTGATTTACGGGGTTATCTAATGCCTTAGCGACTCTTTTACATACATAAATATGGTATTCTAGGCATGAAAAACACTAATGCAAAATAGTTTTTGCAACTTCTTAACTACCTTACACTTATGGAAAAATATTGGAATTTTAAAAACAACATTCGAAACAGTCGGGTCTTAGTAGAAGACTACTTTTATACTAGTAGGAAATATGAGATTTTTTAGGAGTTTTCAAACATCTACAAACAAATTCATTTAAATTTATACAAACATTGACATTAAATACTTATGAACTCACCAGCTTAAATGTTGATCTACTCTTTCAAATCTATTTGTACTTCTTAGGGATTCAGTAATACAGGTAAACTTCAGCTTTTGGAGAAGTGATGCTATGGCGTCAGTTTTAAACTCATTTTGTCATCATATTGTAACTTGTTTTTGAAACAAGTATCATTCTAAAATGTAACTCTTAAATTATATATATGATGGTTGTGTTTACTTTCTTTACTAATATATTCAACTGTTACGATACTAAATGAAGTCATCCACCCTCGAATGATTTTGCCGTTCTGGTTTGGGGGTGTGATAGATTGGTATCAGAGCATTGTTTATTGTGAGCTAAGTATATGGAACCACATAAGATATACAAACTATAAATACATTAGGACTAAAACTCTCTGACAAAACGTTTTTACGACTAAACCGCATGTCATTTAGCTTAAGTTATTTGGGTCGTAAAAGCACAAATACATGCATACAACGAGTCATTTTCATAATTATAACTATACAAGAAGTATTAAGACAAGTTGGACACTACGACTAGGTCTCGGAATATGTAATTGGATTTGGGACAAATATAGCCTGATCAACTATATTTATCCGAAATCAGACTAATGTATGACGAGGGATGGTCGTAGTGAGCAACAAGTCAAAACTTACCAAAATAACACTGGTATCAAACGTATAAACTTAAATACTATTGTAACGACCCAAAATTCAAGACCAAAAATTTCTTTTAATAAAACATTACTTTAAGCAAAGTCATCATTCCAAAACATAATCAGAGTATAAATTTTCAAAACACATGTTCATTATCAGAGTAAACATTCCCAGGCTGCCTAATCAATGGTGTGTGCCATGCGATCACCCCGAGCTCTTCCCTCCGCTACGGGAAGTACCTGAAACAAAAACTAAAAACCGTAAGCACGAAGATTAGTGAGTTCCCCCCTACCACATACCATGCATAATCACATTATGCACATACTGGGCCACGCCCCTTGCCTCGGGCCTCGCCCGCTATAACGGCCCCGCCGCTCCAGGCCCCGCCTGGCTTTGAGCCCTGCTCGGATACAAATCTGTTTTACTTAGGCCTCGCCTGTCATAGGGCCCCGCCCGCCAACTAATAATATCATAACATATCACAACACATAAGTTAAACTCATACGACTGATCCTGTCCTAAGGCCTCGCCTATCCTGGACCTTGCCCTTGTCCTGCTACTGATGAGTCATGGAACCCCGTCCACGCTCCTACTGGTAGTGAGATACGGGCCCAACCCACTCTCACTCCTTCTATAGCTTGGGCCTCGCCCCTGTTCTGCTACTAATGAGACGTGGAACACCATGCACACTCTGCTATTGGTGAGATACGAGACCTCGCCCATACTCACCTCCCTACCAGGCACATACATGTATCAGACAGACAACAAGTATAGACTATCATATAAACAAATCCTTGGGCACCCGCCCACTATTAAGGGACCTAATCCTGAAAATCATACTAGCATACTGTGCCTAGGGCTAACCCGTGGGTCTTCTACTCATAACTACATGGGACAACATTGTGGCCTTAGACCCATTCACACAAAGGGAAACTCACCTGCACTGGCTGAAATTGCTGATGTTCTCACTAGCTGCTGCCCAGCAACTCACTGAACTACTGCTCCCCTTGCTTCCCAAACTAACAATATCAAGGCAATACTGAGCCTAACTGACCCCCGAAAGACAACCAAGTCAACCCTGGTCCAAGTCAAAGTCCTGGTCAAGGTCAACCTTCCAGGTCAACCCTACTCGCCGAGTCACCCTACTGACTCGCTGAGTTCATATATTCAGAATCCTTCCTTTCGCGTCTCGACTCGCCGAGTTAGTCCATGACTCGCCGAGTCTACCGATTTTTGAGTCCTGACCTGTCCAACTCACTGAGTCTCCACTCGACTCACTGATTCGAGTCTCAACTCGAAGGGTTTGGGGTTTTGCAACCTAACTCGTCGAGTCCAAGAACAGACTCGCCGAGTACAAGGCAATCTTCATCTAACTCGATGAGCTGTTCATCCCACTCGTCGAGTTTCTCCTCACCTTCATGCTACTCGCCGAGTCCACTCAAAGGACTCGCCGAGTCCATTCAGATCTCCTTACATGCAGACGACTTTTGAGTCATGCATGGATTTCAAACTGTAGATCTACCCTTCCCAAGCCTATTCCTTACGTAAATTTGCAAACTTTACGTGTAAAGAAGGAGATCTAAGCAAAATACACCATAAACTAGGGTTTAAGGCAAAGAGGCTCCAAAATCAACTCAAGGGCTGCTACTTTATGCTTCTCAAGACTATAATGAGCTTAGATATGAAGTAGCAACTTCAGATCTGGCTTCTAACTCAAAAGAGGTAACTAATCATTGCTAGAAAACCCCCAAAACTCACAACCATACTAGATCTAAAGGAGAGAACGACTTAATACCTTCAATAACTTAGAAAACTTCTCCAATCTTCGGATACTAGGGCAATCCTTGAAGCTTCAATGATTCCCCTTCTTCTTCTTCCTTCAAATCACCCCACAAAT
This sequence comes from Lactuca saligna, assembly GCF_052625555.1. Taxonomy (NCBI): domain Eukaryota; kingdom Viridiplantae; phylum Streptophyta; class Magnoliopsida; order Asterales; family Asteraceae; genus Lactuca; species Lactuca saligna. The sequence continues at coordinate 185,674,079 of NC_136417.1, read as the reverse complement.
GTCTTGGAAGCTTGAATGAGCAACAATGGGGCTTAGGGTTCGATGTTCTGGGTGAAAGAGACAGTAAAGGAACCCTATGGGAGAGAATGAGACGTTTAAATAGGCTCCAAGTCCTGATTTTAGGGTTTTCCTCGCACAGACCAGACTCGCCGAGTCCCCTTGAGCGACTCGCCGAGTCGGTCACTTACTCCTCGACCCGGATCCCGCTCAGACTCGCCGAGTTCATCCTTGGACTCATCGAGTCTCCCTTAAAATTAATGTTTTCTTTCTTTTCTTGGCCTTCCAAACTTTGGGTGTTACAACTATAGTAGTATTTTGTAAATACAATAGTTTGACTTATGTGTCTAGATTTACATGTATTAATTTCTAGACAATTCTCATATCTCTATTCTCGCACAGACACAATGGCTGGATTCCACCCACCAGTGGATCCCTACTACCCGAATCAGGGCAATGGAGGATGGGTAGAGGAGGACCCGGAAGAGGATGAAGAACCTATAGAGTTGGAGGAAGGGAATGACTCTGGAATAGACTCAGAACCAGAAGTAATCAACCCACCAGTCGCCCAACCTCCCACAGTTAGGAGAAACTTTCAGGGACCAAATCCCGTCTGGGGAATTCGCCTTCACCATTGGAGCCAACAACAAGGGTTACGTCCTCCCTACGGTATGTGTCGGGATTTTTATGACATCAGGGATGGAGGTTTAGCTGACCGAGCACTCCCAGTCATGGTGGGTAAACTAGCCAATCAGTCCTATCAATTCGGGGTTCAAGCTGACCGGATTCGAGAAGTCAACGTGGAGGTACCAGTTCACACTTCCGACATCCGTCGACTGGAAAAGTTGCAGGATAATGCCCAAATCCGCGCTGACACATTCCAAGCACAACTTATTGCAACCCTCTCTGAGATAAGGGAACAACAAGCCGCCTTCGATAGGCGTCTTATGGAAGCATAGCAATCTGACACGGAGTCAAGCTCCAAGCGCAACCTTCGTCGCAAGTAGTGCTTGCCGAATCCCAAAAATTTTGTTATAGAATAGGAACTCGGCTAAAAGTCTTACTTTTCTTTAACTTCTGTATCAGAGATCCTTAGAAGGGTCGAAATTTTCCTAACTTCAAATGTAACTCGGCATGTGTTTAATATATATGAAGAAATCCCTTTGTGTGTAAATTCTTTGACCTCCACTCAGATTCATAAGTTTATCTATCCCTATGCAAACTTTTATTATGAGTCAAGCTCTAAACCTTGGGTAGGTCAGTCGAATTTAGAAATTGATAAAAATAACAAATTTATTAACACACAACTTCAAATCATTAAAAACTTATGTTCTTCATTCTATTTCCTTAGCAGCACGATGCTGCCCCATAGATCTACACTCCATGTCAACAACACAATACCTCCACCACCACCACCTCCATCAACAGATATTGCCACCTTGATAGCTGCTGTAAAAGCTACAATGACAACAGCCATGGCACAGATGAGTAATAATGGGTCTAGAAGTGGAGTAAATAGCTCTACGATTGGCCAACACCAGGTTCGTTCAGGGGATTTCACTTTCATGGACTTCACCAATGGCAAGCCCATAACTTTTAACGGATCCGGAGGGATAATGGCTATATCACAATGGATAGAGAAAACAAAAGTGTTTTTAAGATTTGTGCATGTCTGGAAGTGAGCAAGGTAAAATTTGTTGCTTGTACATTCTCCGAGAGAGCTCTGACATGGTGGAATGGCCACGTCAAGTCACTAACTCTAGTAGTTGCAAATTCTATGGGCTGGGAGAATCTAAAGAAAATGTTAATGCAAGAGTACAATCCAAGGTGCGAAGTACAAAAGCTAGAGCAGGAACTTGGGAGCCTTACTATGGTAGGCTTAGACATCACAACCTATATGAATAGGTTTAGTGATCTGGAAATCCTTTGCCCAGGCATGGTTGCTCTGGAGAGCAAGAAGATCGAAAGATACATCTGGGGACTATCACCCCAAATTCGAGGAAGTGTACTAGCTTCCAAACCAGTCACTTTCGATAGCGCAAAACAGTTGGCACAAGCTTTCGTTGACTATGGAATCTGTCAAGGCTTCGCAATTGCTGTCCCAGAGAAAACCATAGGAAACAACAACAACAATACCAGTACCAACAACAACAACAACAACAACAACAACAACAACAACAACAACAACAATAACAACAACAACAACAACAACAAGAAGTTTTGGAACAAGAGGAAAAGTCAGTTTTCAAAGGAACCTTCCAAGAAGCAACAAATAGTGGTAGTCCTTGCCGCTACTACCCCCACTGCTGCTCCTGTTACCTCTGCACCAACAAGGCAATACGCTGGGAACCTACCGAAGTGTGTAAAATGCAATTTCCATCACAACGAAAATTGTCGAGAGATGCATTGCAACAACTGCAACAAGAAAGGACACACTGCCCGTTCCTGTAAGGCACCAGCACGATCAATCACCCAAGTCCCTAGACTTGGTGTGGGTCAGGCGTGCTATGGGTGTGGCGAGGCTGGACACTACAAGAGGCACTTCCCTAAGGCAAGGAATGCTGGCGGCATGGGAAGAGTGCTAGCAATAGGGCAGAACGAAGAAATAGCTGATCCCATGGTGGTTACAGGTACGTTTCTCCTCAATAACACTTATGCATGGATACTCTTTGATTGTGGTGCGGAGAGGAGTTTCGTGAGTCATAAATTCAAAAACATACTAAAACAGAATCTGAAATCACTCAATAAGATATTTACAGTAGAAATGGCAAACGGTAGAACATAAAGCACAAACGATATGTACATAGACTGCATGCTAACTCTAAACGAACATTCATTTCAAATCGATCTAATGTCGATCACTATAAAGAGCTTTGATGTCATCATCGTTATGGATTAGTTAAGCCTACACCATGCCGATATACTCTGTTAAGAAAGGGTTGTTCGCCTAAATCTACCAAACGGCAAAACTCTTGTTATTTATGGTGACAAACCCGATACCAATTTACAAACATCTCTTGCGTCAAAGCCCAAAAATACCTGCGTAAGGAGTACAATGCCTTCTTAGCCCACGTAGTAGATAAGGAAAAAGAAGAGAAAGACCTCAAAGACATTCTAGAGGTCTGCAATTTTCCCGATGTCTTCCCTGAAGATCTTCAAGGAGTCCCACCAGCACGACAGGTCGAGTTCATAATCGATTTAATTCCCACTGCTACCCCAGTAGCTAAGTCACTGTATCGTCTAGCTCCAGCTGAGATGCAAGTATTATCCATCCAATTAAACAAACTACTTAATAAAGGATTCATCAGACCGAGCTTTTCACCCTAGGAAGCACCAGTTCTGTTCCTAAAGAAGAAGGATGGATCTTTATGCATGTGCATCGATTACTGAGAACTCAACAAGCTCACTATCAACAACCGATATCCCTTACCACGCATTGACGACTTGTTCGATCAGCTCCAAGGAGCGAGTTATTTCTCAAAGATCGATTTGAGATCCGGGTATCATCAGATGCAAGTCTTGGAATGAGATGTTCCCAAAACAGCCTTTCGAACTCGTTACGGTCACTAGGAGTTTGTAGTGATGCCCTTTGGATTAAAAAATGCACCGGCGGTGTTCATGGACTTAATGAACCGAGTGTGTCGTTCATTCCTTGACAGATTTGTGATCGTGTTCATAGACGATATACTCATCTATTCGAAGAATAAAGAAGAACACGGTCAACACCTCCGAGAAATCTTGGAAACTCAAAGAAAAGAAAAGTTATACGCAAAAATTCTCAAAGTGCGAATTTTGGATTCGGAAAGTAGATTTCCTGGGTCACGTGGTTAGCAAGGATGGGATACATGTGGACCCTTCCAAATCAAGGCAATCGAGAATTGTCCAGCCCCAAGGACCCCAACGAAAATCCGACAATTCTTGGGCCTTGCTAACATACATCCTACCTTTCATGTGTCAAACTTGAAGAAATGTTTGTCCGATGAGACCCTCGTCGTCCCTCTAGAAGAAATCAAAATCAACGAGAGTCTTCACTTTGTAGAGGAACGAATTGAAATCATGGATATGGAGATCAAAAGAACAAAACAAAGTCGCATACCCATTGTGAAGATCTGCTGGAATGCAAAGCGGGGACCTGAATTTACTTGGGAACATAAAGATCAGATGAAACAAAAGTACTTACATCTCTTTCCTTAATCCACAAAGGTTAACTTTATATTTAATTTCGGGAAGAAATTCCCTCTAACGGGGGGATGATGTGACAATCCGGTATTTCGAATCAATGTAATTACCCAAAAAGTCAAGAATTGTAATCTCTTTTGATATAATGAAATTAGTGTAAAAAATAAAATGTTCAAAAGTCTCTATTGCGTTACATAAAATGATAAACATCATATCAAGGGTTTCAGAAATATAAAGAACACTAAAATCCGAGTTACAATGAAGAATTTATGACCAATCTAAAAATCACAGTAAAAACCGACAATACTGATAAACGTAAAACGCGAAGTTTCAATACAATTATATTTAGCCTTAGGTATCTAAATGAAAGTTGTAGATATCATTAGACCGTAAGCGTATATAAAAGAACATCCAAATCTTACTTCGTATGAGAAAGTTATAATTTTTCCAAGTTTCGAATATAGCTGCAGACAACTAAAATACTCGGAATAGAGATCAAGAGATTTTTAGCCTATACAATCTAAATGAGAATCGAAGATCTCAACAATAGTAGCACAACGGAATAAAGTCTGACGAGAACGGACCTCACATGAAATCTATTTAGTACTAGGTTTTGTGAGACATTCAACTTCACGTACTTTCAAGTATGCAGTTAAAGCCCTGTATTATATACCATAATCTCTTATAGGGAGAGCGTGATACTTGTGTATCGATCTATAAGGGATTGACAATCCCGCACCCAAACTATTAGCCACAGTTAGATCGGCAGGTCTGGGGTGACAAACGTCATAACACTCCAACGCCTGAAGAACATTGTTACAGGCAGTTAGGGTCAATAGTATGGTTATAAAACTCACATTGAGTATTAAAAACACGTTGATTTACGGGGTTATCTAATGCCTTAGCGACTCTGTTACATACGTAAATATGTTATTCTAGGCATGAAAAACACTAATGCATAATAGTTTTTGGAACTTTTTAACTACCTTACACTTATGGAAAAATATTGGAATTTTAGAAACAACATTCGAAACAGTCGGGTCTTAGTAGAAGACTACTTTTATACTAGTAGGAAATATGAGATTTTCTAGGAGTTTTCAAACATCCACAAACAAATTCATTTAAATTTATAAAAACATTGACATTAAATACTTATGAACTCACCAGCTTAAATGTTGATCTACTCTTTCAAATCTACTTGTATTTTTGGAGAAGTGATGTTATGACGTCAGTTTTAAACTCATTTTGTCATCATATTGTAATTTATTCTTGAAATAAGTATCATTCAACAATGTAACTCTTAAATTATATATATGATGGTTGTGTTTACTTTCTTTACTATGTATTCAACTGTTACGATACTACATGAAGTCATCCACCCTCGAACGATTCCGCCATTCTGGTTTGGGGGTGTGACAAGTACTGACCTAATAGGTCAATAACATACCAATCCCTACAGATCATAAGAGCATAACATACTGTCTACCCCGATTCTGATCTAACAGATCATAACCACATGTAGCATACCATAACAATAACAAATAAAGTGTCGGCCTTGGTGTCGTAGACCCTATCGATATAGTGAGGATAACTCACTTGCAGATGTCGACTCGGAAGGTAAGCTCCAACTCACACATCACTTGACACCGACTCCACCACCTATTATCATAGTACAATATACTTGTAAGTCCTTAACCTTATAAGGTACTCCATAACCCACTAGTCAACCCCTGATCAAAGTCAAAGCCCTCAGTCAAGGTCAATAGTCCATGTTGACCCCAACTCGCCGAGTTCCTTGAAGTACCATCCAACTCGCCGAGTCATCGGGGTGACTCGTCGAGTTCTTTCGATTCTCGTTCATTCTTTAAGGCCACCCGTCGGGTTCCCTCCTTGCAACTCAACGGATACACACATACATATTCTAGGGAAAATTTATCCGACTCGCCGAGTTAATCTTCAAATCGTCGAGTCTTATGGTAATCTTCATCGGACTCGCCGAGTTGTTCTTCCAACTCGTCAAGTTCACGGCCATCTTCATGTGACTCGCCAAGTCAACCTTGCGACTCGCTGAGTCCATTCAGTCTTTTTTCTATACAGACTTGTTATGAGCCATGCAACGGCTCCAACTCATAGATACAAGCTTCTAGGGCATGCTTATCAAGTAAAGTTGCAAACTTTACATGCAAGCATGGCTATAAAGGCTCTAAATGCCTATTTTAAGTTCTTAATGGAACTTCATGCTCAATAGGTACCTTAGTCATGACCAAAACTAAAACTTTATGCTTCTAGAATCCAAGGAGGGTCCAAATCTGAAGTTACAACCTCAGATCTATCCCATAGCTCATCTTTCCAACTTATTATCTCACCAAAACCCTAAAACTCAACCAATAGAAGAGATTCACAAGGAAAAGGTGATGTGGTTACCTCCAGAAGATGATAAATAAGATAAGAGTTGATTCCCACACTCTACTTGCTCCAATCTCCTTCTCCTGCAAGCCTTCTCCCTCCAAAGATCCTCTTTTCAAGATTCAAACACACAATGGGCACACATACACACACATATTTGGGTTTTAAGGGGCTCTCAAAGACTGCAAAGAGGCCAAAGGAGGCTGAGGCTCCTTTAAATAGAGGTGTAAACCCCAGGATTTAGAGTTTCAACTGCCAGCTCCTACTCGTTGAGTCCCAACATGGACTCATCGAGTAGGTCACTTAACACGCGATCCCACCCCCTGCTACTCGACGAGTAGGTCAACCAACTCGCTGAGTAGAGCTTAACCCAATAAATCTTATTTAAACAATACCCGAGAATCGGGACGTTACAGAGAGAGAGAGAGAGAGAGAGAGAGAGAGAGAGGTGTGTGTGTGTGTGTGAGTGAGTGAGTGAGAGAGACAGAGAGAGAAATGGGGTAAGATAACTTAATTTATTTTTCTACACTAATATTTACAAAATAAAAATATAAATAACACAAAAAGGAAATTTAAAGGGAAAAACAGTCAATTCAAGTGCTCCATGGAACAAAAATAAAAAATTTTCTTAAGTTTAAAACCAAAAACCTAGAATACCCTTGATTTTGCACCCTCTATGCAAGCTGGAAACTTTTTGGACCCCATCCAAAGATTTTTGCAAACCACAAGGACGACATTTGTAGTTTTGTCTAGATTCAATTTTTAGGTATTCTTAAGTTTGGTATCCTAATAAGAATAGAAGTCAGCATCATCGCAAACCGGCAAAAAACCTCTAGTGTCATCCTTATCTTCCGGAGCTATTAAAAGGATGGTCAAATTATTATTTTTAATTTGATTGTCATTGTCACTGCATTGGAGATGCGAGATCTTTGAAATATTATGTCTTGGTCCCTTTAGTTGTATGTGACATCCCCAATTTCACGGCCAGAAAAGACCGAGTTGTTTATGCTTTGTTTTTAAAATCAGAGTAATCTTTTAAAGAAAACAGTTGCGGAATTTGTTCCCAAAACAAAATATGATAAGAATTTATCAAAGCATTCCTTTATAGAAATGTATTTTCATTATATAACAAAATCTCGGGATGTCATGTTCCGATACAGATACATAAGCATAAACAAAACTTACATTTATTTACACTAATGATTTACATCTCTTTTTATCTCTCAGTGAAATATGACTTCGTATTGATACCTGTGATACAAAGAAAACTGAGTGGGTCAGGCTAGGGAGCCTGGTGAGCGTATAGGGTTTTCAACCCACAATAATATAATTATTATATTCAACCATCAAACAATCAACCCAACTACCCATCCCCATTATCTTCTTTATTTCTTAGGATTTTACCCTAAGAATTCAACTACCCGTCATCCATTCATTCCTAAGGATTGACCTAAGGAATTGGCACAAAATCTATTGCTACATAAGGCACATCTACCAACATCATCCTTTAAGCGTCTCTGGCAGGATTACGTCATACACTATGAGGTGCGACTGTTAGGTTTATGACATTCTCTTTTAGGCGCATCTGCCAGGATTATCCTATAAGTGCATCTGCTAGTATTATGACATTCTATAATTGGTGCATCTACCAATATTATTCTTAAGCATCTTTCATACCTCCTCATTTTATCACATACCAACAATCTCATCTACCCATGTTCTACCCAACATATTTGCAGATATAAAATACATATACAGTTTAACTCATTTAAAAACTATATAAAACGTCCATTCCACACTCATCTCAAATAAGCAAACAATGTATAAACACATAACACGTATTTCTTAGCAAATACTTCATATTTATGCGTTAGAAGAAAGTAACCACACACTTATACATATAAACAACGATATACTTAATACATTCAAACAATACTTGTATTATTATCGTGTTTATGAAAGGGACTATACACTCACACATATAAACAACTTTATATTATACACATAGCACGTATTTTAGAGCAAATACTTAATATTTATGTGTAAGAAGAAAGTCACCACACAGTTACTTGATTAGAAGATGATCAGACAACACTACGGCTTGTAGAAGAAATATTCTTCAGTAGATCTGGAAGATCTTCACAAAAAAATTGGCTTCTCGCGGGCAGAGCTTCGGCTCGGGAATCGCACTTCTCAGGATCTTCAAGGCTTCGGGACTTGCTTCAGGGCTCAGGAATGATACCAGGGCTTCGGGGGTACTTCTTTTCACATAAATCGAGGTAATATGGGTGAGAGATGGGAGAATGCGCAACCAAATTTGGCTGGCCCTTCAAATATATTAATAGGGCAAAATCTGCCCTTGCGTCACTGCATGCGTCATCGAGGTAATATGGGTGAGAGATGGGAGAATGCACATTTTTCCACATCGTGGGCTTGGTCGTCACTGCATGCGTCATCGCAAGTTGCATATGGCGGACTCCCGGAGGTGTCAGAAGACTTGCCACGTCGTGGAACTGCTTGCCACGTCGTGGTATCTGACAATTTTGGGGTTTCGCACCCCGAACTTCAGAAATTCATAACTTTCGCATACGAACTCCGTTTTCGACGTTCTTTATATCGACGCGTAGGTGAGATTATGCTCTACAACTCTCATTTAGACTCCATTGGCTAATTTTGATTTTAATTTTAATATATTATAAATATATTACTTATATATTATCTTTAGTAGGCCAGGACAGGAAAACTCCGTTCGAAATTCATAACTCCTTCATCTAAACTCCGTTTTCGTTTGTCTTTTTATCATTGGACTACTATCGAATACATCTTCGACTCTCGTTTAGATCACTAAGGATAGATATCTATCTACCTTGAATTCACTATTTACATCGCGCTGGGTCGTGCCTGTTCTGTCGCGAAACTTTGACAGGTCATAACTTCTTCGTTATAACTCGGATTTTGGCGTTCTTTATATGCACGGAAACCTTGTGACATATACAAAAACTTGGTTAAGATTAATCCTTCTAAATAATCTTTCATCAAAAAGTCATTTTTGATGTTTTTTGTTTCTAAATTAACTAGCTCGGATCTACGGGCGTTACAATTATCTCCCCCTTAGGATGATTACGTCCCGAAATCATCAACGAAATAGGTCTTGCATAATGATTCCACACGTTATCTCTTCATCCTAGGTAATAACTGTAAATACTATGTTTCCTCTAAAGAGTATTTAGCTTTATGGCTTTCTTGACCGCAGACGATGCCCAATCTTGCATTTGCTTATCGTAGTATGTTGTACTTTCAATCATAACTTCCGAGTTACAAAATAAATCCTTATTGAGGACTCCTTCTTCTTCTTAGGATAAGTACTTTCATTCATCTATTGCAATAGATCGATGGGTCATGTTCTAATGACCTCTCATCGTATAATTCAACGCTTAGACTCAAGTCTCTTAGAGTCAAATTCCAGAATGGAATATACCTTCCTTCATATTCTAATGTGATATAATCCCATTTTTAACATGTAGCATGCCTAGCTACAAACTCCTTTTTTTTAACGAGCGCGACACTATCAATCACATTGATTTCAATCTTATGACTTGATTCAGATGCTACCTCGAACTTGGTTCTATGAACCACGTAACAAACTCCTCGTAGTCGGACTCAATTTGATATGACCACTAGGGTCGGAATAACAACCATCTTACTAGTCACTACCGAAACAAGGGTAATGACACACTTGAACACAACAAAATCAATTACTAGCTTCTTGGTAACCTTGTGACTTTCCCTGATCCAAGTGCGAGTCCTGTGCTTCCGGTAGTATATGCATCTACTACCTTTCACACCTACTCATACTCGTCCCCAGTATTGTCCCACAGTCGACCAAGTCACCATACAAGAAAATCACAAAACAATTTAACACATACGAATATGTCAAATAATCATAAACAATTTCCCTAGACTCTACTAAGACTTCTTCATTGCTCAATCTTCAATCATCAACTCTACTTCAACTTGATTGGTGATGGAAATACCAGACGATAAGACAACTTCAAGAATTTCATCAATCGTTCCATCATCCTGCCAATCGAAAGTGTACTTCAGATGTACCATACTCCTCTAAACGTACTGTTATTTCATAAGAGATACTCTAAAGGCAAGATACCACTCTTACGATATCTTTTGATAGGTGTCATCCATTGTCATAAGCCTTCTTCATTTCTCCATTTACTCAATTTCTCTACGAGTCTTCACCATGACCTCTTGTACATCCAAGCGGACATTCGGTGTACCAAGCGAGAATTTAAGATAAAAAAGCTTTAACTACGATAAACGTATCAATCTCCTTATCACTCCGAAACGTTTACATGCTAGTTCTAATATTGTAGTCATACACTTAGAATCCTATACACATAAGGTTTCTAGATCCGGTCGGCAACATTCCATAGATCCGAACAAATAATAGCATCAATTTAGCTATCACACAAAATAATTAGCACATAAAAGCATTTTAGGCATCATTCCTAAAATAAACTAGTGCATGTGTCAATTTAGGTGTACTACCTAACATATTTTAGACACACTCCTCACGATTATTACTTAGCATTCTAAGTTTAAGTCTAGAAATTTCCTACAAATTCCTAGTTTGCTTAAACTAATGCTCTGATACCAACTGTGACATCCCCAATTTCACGGCCAAAAAAGACCGAGTTGTTTATGCTTTGTTTTTAAAATCAGAGTAATCTTTTAAAGAAAACAGTTGCGGAATTTGTTCCCAAAACAAAATATGATAAGAATTTATCAAAGCATTCCTTTATAGAAATCTATTTTCATTATATAACAAAATCTCAGGATGTCATGTTCCGATACAGATACATAAGCATAAACAAAACTTACATTTATTGACACTAATGATTTACATCTCTTTTAATCTCTCAGTAAAATATGTCTTCATATTGATACCTGTGATACAAAGAAAACTGAGTGGTTCAGGCTTGGGAGCCTGGTGAGCATATAGGGTTTTCGACCCACAATAATATAATTATTATATTCAACCATCAAACAATTAATCCAATTACCCATCCCCATTATCTTCTTTATTTCTTAGGATTTTACCCTAAGAATTCAACTACCCGTCATCCATTCATTCCTAAGGATTGACCTAAGGAATTGGCACAAAATCTATTGCTACATAAGGCACATTTACCAACATCATCCTTTAAGCATCTCTGCCAGGATTACGTCATACACTATGAGGTGCGACTGTCAGGTTTATGACATTCTCTTTTAGGTGCATCTGCCGACATTATCCTATAAGCGCATCTGCCAGGATTATCCTATAAGTGCATCTGCTAGTATTATGACATTCTCTAATTGGTGCATCTACCAATATTATTCTTAAGCATCTTTCATACCTCCTCATTTTATCACATACCAACTATCTCATCTACCTATGTTCTACCCAACATATTCGTAAATATAAAATACATATACAGTTTAACTCATTTAAAAACTATATAAAACGTCCATTCCACACTCATCTCAAATAAGCAAACAATGTATAAACACATAACACGTATTTCTTAGCAAATACTTCATATCTATGCGTTAGAAGAAAGTAACCACACACTCACACATATAAACAACGATATACTTAATACATTCAAACAATATTTGTATTATTATCGTGTTTATGAAAGGGACTATACACTCACACATATAAACAACTTTATATTATACACATAGCACGTATTTCATAGCAAATACTTAGTATTTATGTGTTAGAAGAAAGTAACCACACACTTACTTGATTAGAAGATGATCGGACAACACTACGACTTGTAGAAGAAGTATTCTTCGGTAGATCTGGAAGATCTTCACAAAAAAATTGGCTTCTCGCGGGCAGAGCTTCGGCTCGGGAATCGCACTTCTCAGGATCTTCAAGGCTTCGGGACTTGCTTCGGGGCTCGGAAATGATACCGGGGCTTCGGGGGTACTTCTTTTCATGTAAATCGAGATAATATGGGTGAGAGATGAGAGAATGCGCAACCAACTTTGGCTGGCCCTTCAAATATATTAATAGGGCAGAATCTGCCCTTGTCACGTCGTGGCACATTTTTCCACATCGTGGGCTTGGTCATCACTGCATGCGTCATCGCAAGTTGCATATGGCGGACTCCCGGAGGTGTCAGTAGACTTGCCACGTCGTGGTATCTGACAGTTTTGGGGTTTCGCACCCCGAACTTCAGAAATTCATAACTTTCGCATACGAACTCCATTTTCGACGTTCTTTATATCGACGCGTAGGTGAGATTATGCTCTACAACTCTCGTTTAGACTCTATTGGCTAATTTTGATTTTATTTTTAATATATTATAAATATATTACTTATATATTATCTTTAGTAGGCCAGGACAGGAAAACTCCGTTCGAAATTCATAACTCCTTCATCTAAACTCCGTTTTCGTTTGTCTTTTTATCGTTGGACTACTATTGAAGACATCTTCGACTCTCGTTTAGATCACTAAGGATAGATATCTATCTACCTTGAATTCACTATTTATGTCGCGCTGGGTCGTGCCTGTTCTGTCGCGAAACTTTGACATGTCATAACTTCTTTGTTATAACTCGGATGTTGGCGTTCTTTATATGCACGGAAACCTTGTGACATATACAACAATTTGTTTAAGATTAATCCTTCTAAATAATCTTTCATCAAAAAGTTATTTTTGATGTTTGTCGTGTCAAAATTAACTAGCCCGGATCTACAGACGTTACATTTTATTTTATTGTATAATTCGTCCTTTTGACTAATCGTTAACACCGTTAATAATGAAGTATTGCATGTTTATAAAATGACATTTTTACATTTATAATTTTTTTTAATTGTTCTTTATTTTATAATATTAACACCCAATCCCATCTTCATTCTTCACCCGTTAATGTCTCTCTCATTTGACATCTCTAAGGACATATTGGTTATTTTACAAAAGGTAACAACTCAAATATAGATTTACCATTTGAATAACCACCAATGCAACAAAAACAAAACCATGTGGATTAATAGTTAAATGCATAGATGTTTTGATAGTTTTCATCACCGTACGGGTTTTAACAAACCAAACGGAACAATCGTGTAATTCTATATTGTGATTTTGTCTTAATTACATATATATAATTTTACTTTACAGTTTTTCTACAAATAATATCAGCAGATTATTAAATTTTACTTTACCCTTTTTCTACAATTTATACCACAAGATTATTCTACATCATTCAAAATTGATTATTGATGTCCGAAATCCGCAAATAGTTGGATAGTAACGTTTACAAGATAGGTTATTAATTAAGTTCACCCAGATCATAAAACAATAATTCATCAAAGCAACCACCAAAACACACTTCTTTAAAACTAGAATCTTGATAAAATATAATTTATCATCAAGATGTTGCAACCATGGTTATTAATGGAAGCTCATAAGCAGATAACTAGCATATACAACCACTTAATTATACCAATTTGAAGGCAAATAAGCATGAGCATGATAACCCGTCTTCCAATGATTCAACCCCACAACTTCTTTTACTGCCCAAAACGAAACAATCATCGCACTAACCATGGTTGCTCTTTGTATCATTGAATCCTTTATCCTAACAATAACTCGAGTTATGAAAGGTAACAACAACCCTACAGTCATGAACAAAAATCCTACATACAAACCTTCAACACCAAACTGCATCCCAACACCCTTATAGAAGAAAATCAACCTATTCGGATCCTTTCTATCCATAACAAACAAAGGTACTTTGCGAATCAAGATGAACATAGTACCCGAAACGCTGAAGAAGTAGACAAACATAATACCAAACATCCAAATCCTCTTGTGATGAAAAGGAGTCTCACCTGCTAATATTTTCTTCGTCAGGAATGGCATCGATATCAGTAACCCCGCAATTAGAAACCCTAATTGTGATTTGGAAATAATTGGGGGCCTGTGGATTCGGCCGATTGATAATCCAGTTTTGGATTCGATAAAACCCGCCATGGATTCGGCTAAATTGGAGGACTCTGAGACGTCCAAAGGGATTGAATCGGATTTTAAATCGTCAGCATCAGGGGGGACGATTCGGATGTTAGGTAATGCGTGTATACCGAATCGGAGGAAGTCCTTTTCAGATTCACTGAATTCGATATCGCAGAAGAAGATTTTGGAAAGATTTGAGGAGTTTTGGTTGTTGATGGAGAAGGATTTGGCGATTAGGGCGTATTCGGATTTGATTGTTTTGAGATTTGGTTCTGGTTTATCGTGGAGTTGGATAGCATCGAAGAAGATGATCACGTAGAAAGATCTGGCGCCGGAATTGAAAATTCTGTAGAGAATAGTTTCGTTGAGGTGAATGATGCCGGAAGGGAACTGTGATTGTAGGGAGTGCAGGTCGGAGACTATATTGGCGGCTGCGGCGGAAGAGGAATAAGGCGTAGAGAGGAAGATATGTGTGATTGTTAGTAGCAGGAGTAGAATCGTAATTGGTTTTGCAGAAATCACCATTTCTAGATCAAGAGAGCTTTCTAGCGTTTCGTTGTGAAGATGAAGAAGCCGTTAGATGACTTGCATGGTTATGGGGTAGTTGAACCAGTAAAATGCTGCCATGTAATAATTGCAAGTAGGCTTAGTCTTCTCGTCTTTTAAAGAGTCATTTACAAATAATAATAATAATAATAATAATAATAATAATAATAAATAATGCAATGTTTCATCATTTTACCGAAATGCAGCGTACGTTTTTTTATGTGAACGTAGTAAAACTATCAACAAATCCCTTTTTTAATCATTTTCAGCAACATCTTATATAAAATGATAAAAATGTCTAATGAAGTGAAAAAATTAATAGATTTATTTATATTAGATATGTGACCCAAACCTAAGTTGCATGAGCTGGTAAATTAACAAGATTATATTCATAACTTTACAATTAATCATTATATAAATGTACTCGTTGAATAAATTTATAAAAACAATATCGTTCGCTAATGTCATCTAAGAGTGCCGGTGATGAGGCTGTGCAACCGTGCACATGGCCAAAATTTTATATTTTTCTAGTAATAATATATTATATCAGTTTTGACCCAAAGTAGAGCCAATGTAAAATATAATAAGTAGTCTGCTAATGGATCACCAAAGACATAAGTCGGCATGAGCAGCCATGTGATAAAACTAATTCGGCAATTCGTAAATTGTTATTCACTAATTCTCCTTCTGCAATTCTGCTCTAAGCCTCTATTCCTCTAAGCGACACAACAACTCAGCAACGACAACAACATCAGAGGAGATCGACAACTCAGCCTCCGCGAGACACACAAACAACAACGACAACAACATTCAAGGGTAGCAGGCGGTTTTAATAGTATTCTGAAATCACTAATTGTCTAATCAGGCTGACAATTACTCAATCAGATAAACAATTATATCAAATTTAATTTTACAGTTTATCAATTAGATAATTAGACAATTATCATTATCAATTACATTATATTGACATATTTAGTTTTTATCAGTTTTAATGTTTTATCATTTATCATTATCAGTTTTCCTTGAAATCTTGATTCTTGATTCTTGAATACTTGAAATCATGAATGTTGAATCATGAATGAATGTTGTAGTTGTTGGAATCCTAAACTAAGTCAGAAACTGAAAATTGGAACGTTCTTCCCAAAATACCCCTGGGTCAAATTATTGATTCAATCATTCAATGATTAATAGAATACTTGAAATCTTGAATGTTGAATCATGAATGAATGTTGTCATTGTTGGAATCCTAAACTAAGTCAAAAACTGAGAATTGGAATGTTCTTCCCATAATATGTCACACCCCAAAACCATTGAACGACGGAAATGTTCTGTGGCGGAGGACGTCATGTACAGTATCACAACAATGAAAAGTAGTAAACAAGCAACAACATCATCCATTGCATTAATAATATAATTTTAATACAAGTGTGTTCTATCAAATTATAATAGACACTAAAGTATAAATCAAAATGAAAGATGAGTCTTGAACGAGCACCATCTTCTCTAAAACCTTGCATCGATACCTGTCTATGGTTGACCTGAGGATACAAGTTATTTTGAAAGCGAGTATCAGCTTTAAAGCTGGTGAGATCATAAGCATTTTAGTGTCTTATTTGTATGTAAGTACTTGTATGTGTTTGAAATGTAAGTATTTGTACGAATGAACTATAAGTATTTGTATGTAAATGAACTGTAAGAATTTGTATGTAAATGAACATCCTAGAAAACCCTATGTTTCCTACTAACTGTATCCTTCTACCAAGGCATCTAGTATCCATGTGTGTGTCTCTTGTAAGAGTGTGTATTTTCCCAAATCTGACTATCATTAACCAAAAATATAGTTTCTACATTACCGTGCATCGTGTGAAGGTTCACGAAGTGAATGTAATGGGAAAATGAAATAGTACTATGATGTAGAATCAAATAACTACAACCGTACTAACTACCTTAAGTTTATTGAAATCTTGAAAGTACTGTAGTATTTGTAATAAGTGACTACAGCTGTACTAACTACCTTATAACAAAAAGGTATTCAATATAACATGTGATCGACCTGTATCCTGCTACCGACTCTAGTAAAACGACGATGTAAGATGCCGTAACAAATGACATTTGGCACCCGTAGACTTGCAAGTCCCACTGTAGCGAGCAGTAAGGTGTAGGATAGTCAATCCAGTATAGATCTATAAGCAAACTCATACGCTCCCCAATTAAGGAGATTCGGGATACGAGAGCGGTCATGGCAGGAAGTGCCATGACCCGCCCAATGGTTCACATAACTGCATAAATGTATATGCAATGAATGTGCTAACTGAAAGTGAAATCTTTATCTGTCTAGCCTGTATGTACTGAAATGTTCTGCCTGTGCTAGCTGTAATGTATGTTCTCTTTATCTAGCATGTATAGTAATGTACTATATGTACTAGCTGTAATGTATGTTCTCTCTATCTAGCATGTATAGTAATGTACTGTGTGTACTAGCTGTAATGTATGTTCTCTCTCTATCTAGCAAGTATTGACTCATAAATGGACTGACTCATTGTATGATGTCGTGTACTAGTAATAGTTCTAGTATTTTCCCGAACTACCCCTATGGTAGCTTACTAGTAATGTAACTGGTACGTATGAACATGGATGTATACCCTTGCTACCCAAGGGTATTGAATGAACTGGAAGAACCTTTATGACTATATATGTACACATGATATATAACTAATATTTAAACGACCTTCGGACGGGTACCCGATATCCCACCAGACCACATCTCAGGCGCGAAAAGGAAATAGGGTGGATAGCCTTCCTAAGTTCTTTAAACATTTCTTATATAACCATACATATATAGGCATGTAATTGACAATATAAAAGCATAAAATAAGTTTTGTAAAACCTTTTGAACAGGATTACTATCTAAGAAAAGATCAACTTAATGTCAATCTATAAAACGTGTTGGAGGTATTTATCTAACAAAACAGTTTTAAATACAAAGAAACATTTGTTTGAAACACAATTGTAAACGAGTTTGAAATGAAACATACAGTGTATAATGAACAATTAAATCAGGAGTTTTAAACATATAAAACATATATGAAAATCCTTTAAATAACAACTGTTTGGTAAAACAACTAATGTGTAGTAAATCATTTGAATGCTGCTTATTAATCACATGTGATTGATATAATAACTAGCATGATTCTACTTGTATCCTCCCCTGATAAAACATTTAAAACATTGACTAAGGGGTATGAACTCACGTGTTGTGAGTGGTACGGATGAACTGAAGATGTAGGATTGCTAGGTGTCAAGTGAAGTCTTGAACACACTCTATGATCCTATTTAACATATAATATCACATATATGTAACAAATTAGTCGACAAACAACTAATAAACAAGTCAAGACACCCTAGGACATGCTAAACACCTTTATCAAGTGTTATTAGCCTCTAGGATTGCAGCTAAGTGTTGTAGGGAAAAGCTATTGTGTGTAGGGCTCAAGGAAAACTCCACCATGAAGTTCACGGCCCTAATGACACTACCAAATGAGTTTACGGTCGTAAACTCATGAGTTTACGGCCGTAAGATCATACATATCTGACCAATTTGTGTTTGATGCTCTACAAGACCCTAAGAAGCATTTCTACTTAATGGCTTGGTCTATGGAAGGGTTTAGGGCATTATATAACTCCTTTTAGGAGTTCACGTCCCTAGGACCAAATCCCATGGAGATTACGGTCGTAATATCCCTTGGAAGGGTGTTTGTGGTGTTTTCAAGTCCCTAATTTAACTAAGAACTAAACTAGGCTAGTGTACAAGGCTTTAAAAGAGGTTATAACACCTTTTGGCCCTATTGTTTGGAGTTCACGGACCTGGAACTTCTTGGGCCGTGAACACCTTACTCTTGGTGTTCTAATGGTATTTGCTAATCCTATACACATTAGGGTACATGTCTAAACTTGTCTCTTTGCTCAAGGAAAGCTTTTAGGGCATTTTGACACATTAAAATGGAGTTCACGGCCCAAGAACATCCTTGGCCGTGAACTCACTTCTAGTCTTTGTTTCTTAATGATTTTGTGGTCTAAACATGTCATGGTAGTTTCTAGGTTTAGTTCCAAGGCTTGGAGGGACATTGGGCACACTTAGGCCCTTATAAAAGAGTTTACTCCCCAAGGTGTTCTTGGGCGGTAAACTCTTAGATCTTAGTGTTTTCCTATGATTTCTAGTGCATTAAGCATATATTAACTTTAAAACAACACTAGATAGAAGTACTCACTTTCCGGAACGAAAGTCTGAAGATCCTTGAGAGAGGATTCAACTTTTCTCTAGTTGGAAATGGAACTAATGAATAAATATGGCTCAGATTTCTATATATAGTCCTGAGATTTTTGGCAGAAAATATTTTATTCCCGAAATGAACTCTAATATCATAGAGTTTCGGAATAACAGTGTTGCACAAAACCCTAGTGCATCCACTCTCCTAATATCTCTTTAAGTGTAAATCCTGAAAAACTGTCAAACTTATACCTAAAAGTTTGGAACTTAACTGTAACTGTTCTAACTTCTATTGACTTGATATGGTTTGTACAGAATGGAAATTTCAGGTTGTCACATCATCCCCCTGTTAAAGGGAATTTCGTCCCAAAATTAGAATTTAGGTAAGGAAGTAGGTGTGAATGATCGAGTCATGAGTTGGGAACTTCCTAAGCGATTGGTTCTCGCTCTCCTAAGTGAAATCGGGTCCACTGTTGGTATCCCAACGAACCTTCACTAACGGGCGATGGCGTTGCTTTGTCCGTTTGACCTCTTTGTCGAGGGTCACTACGGCTCTTTCACAAAGGTTGGTATCTTGTTAAATCTCGATCTCGTTAAGTGGAATTACGAGAGTCCTGTCGGAAAGGTACGGTTTCAAGATCGAGACGAGAAGGGTAAAATGTACGTTACTGAGTTCGCGGAGTAGGTCTAGCTTGTGTGATACCAAACCGATTCTGGTAAGAATCTCGGAGGTCCTATCTATCTTGGATTCAACTTTCCACACTTTACGAAGCGTATTAAGCCATTCCCAGAGTGAGACTTCCTAAAGAATTTGGTCTCTCACTTGGAATTCCAAAGGTTCTTTCTCTTGCTTATCTTCCCCGTCAAGGGCCACCCCTTGCTATGTCAAAGTCGTACGGGTTTCTGTGATTTGCGAGGAGTTCTGGGTGAACTATGACAGTAGGTTTGTAAGACCTAGAATTTGGCGAATTTCTGTCGACATCTTTGGTGTCGACAAATTCTCAACGGTTTTGATAAATTGCAAAAGTACTCAAGAATTTCCACATCAATAATAGTGGGTCTTAGAAATTTGACTCTTCAATTCCAAACTCGTGTTCAAAGAACTTTGCAAACAGTTTCTCCGAGGGTAATGTTTCCATGGGTTCCTTCTTACTACGAGGGTAGTAAGTAAGTCATTACAAGGAGAATGACGAACTGATCCAAGTAAGGATGGCGTACCCTATTCATTAAGATCATGAATATTATGGGCATATTGGTCCTATCCGAAGGGTATCACTATGGGCTCGAAGTGTCCACATCGAGTTTGGAAGGTAGTCTTCGAGACATCCTCCTCTAGCACTCGAAACTGTTGATATTCGGATCTCGGTCCATTTCTGAAAGGTAACTCATTCCTTGCGCTTGCTCAACCGATTCATCTATACGAGGCAGAGGTAACAATTTCTAATGGAAATCTTGACGGAGTCCTCGATAGCCGAGGTACATACGATGCAATCCACCGACCTCTGGAAGAATAAGATAGGAGCTCTCCAGGGTGAGAAGCCTAGTCTTCCAGTTCTATTTCTGTGTAGTTCGCTAAGTTGTCCGGACTGTTCTTGTATCTCTGTAGGTGTTTAGACTGAAGGGAAATCTGTTTACAGAAGTCGTACTGGGTTCTAAGTTTGTTCACATGAGGATGCAATTTACTCGTAGTCTTGGGCAGTTCTCTGTCCTAAACTTCATTTTAGAATCCATACATGGTTCAACAATCACAATCTCGTGGATACGAGTCGTACATAATTAAGATTGAAAAGATAGTCGAATAACTGATTCATCTTTAAGCTCACATCCTAACGAGGAAAAAGAAGTTAAAGCAGAATCATCAATTCTAAACCTGTAGAACCTTGATTATATATCGCCCCTATGTATACATTCTTCAACGACAGCTCAACCGTATGAATCTTTGGATTGAACTTCACGTACTGTATGAGTAGTACTTCGGGGATTTCTTCGGAAAGGAAAAGGACTATGAAGTACTCCATGCATGAGTACTTCGGTGTTCTGAGATGACAGCTTCGCTAAAAAGACGTTTACTGAGAAAGAGATGTACTTATGAAGCTGGTATGGTGCGGATCAAATTGAACTTAGTTGTATGATAATGTCGGAATCATAAGGAAAATTAAAGACATTAGATTTGAACATAAGGCGTTACAGACAAACACATCCGTGCAACCATCAACAGAGTTACAGTACTTTAGACTTACTACAAGACCATTGCTGCGAATGAGGTATACTACAAAAGACAAGTATACGCACCACGAGCATCCCTATACCGACAGGATCTCACAAAAGGTAAGACTCTAGTTGCACTAGTTTTGGATGGTTTATAAGTCTGTTACAACGAAACGCCTAAATTACATTAACGTGGGTCCGGAATAGGCTCTCCTGTAGCTGTGATTCTTAGAATTCTGCCGTCTGCACCAGAGTTCTTTGCTATAGGACAATCCTTCTTGAAGTGCCCTATATCACTGCATTGGTGGCATGCCTGGCTAGTACTAGCATTAGTGGTTGGAGTGCGGTGTTTAGCCAGTGTTATGTGGATACGAGTGCCTTCCTCATTACTCCACCTTGGAAATTGCTTCCTAAAGCGTTCGGCTTTATCATTACTTTTGTGTGTAGGGTTGGTCCCGATGACGGGGACTTGAGTGATGGGTCGTGCTGGTGCTCCACAGTTACGAGCATGGTGCCCCATATTTAGGCAATTGCAGCATTGCATCTCATGGAAAGTCCCATGATGATGGAAACTACACTTATCACACTTTGGGAGTTTTCCCTCGTATGGCTTGCTCGGTACGGGGATGGCAGGGGTTTCCACTTGTTGTTGTTGCATGGCAAGTTTTTGGGATTTCTTGCGTTCTTTCTAGGATTGGCGCTTTCGTTTCTTGTTCTCTGTTTTTCGGCTTTGCGAGCCTGTGACTGTTACCGTTTGACGACTTCATGGATGGATACCACGATTGGGGTTTTCAACCCCATCTCCGATATTGCTTGCGTTGATAGCGCTTCGATGCGCAAGGACATCTGTCACAGCAGCCATCACAGCAGCTGTAACTGCGGTTTGAAAAGTAGCGGCGTCCATAGGAAAGGCAGAGGTTTCGTTGTTCGGCTGGCTGCTTTCGGATGAAGACATGATTCTGTAACACGAAAGATAAGGATTTGGTGAGCGATTCTGGTTGAACCTAGATGTACTTCGATTGCTCAATCAAAGAGTAAGAGTATGTTCGAGGAAGTTTGACCTACATCCTTATGATGCAGTCCTAGTATGGAATGGAAGTACATTCGCGAAGGTTTGACCTACATCCCTATGATGCAGTCCTAGTACTGAGTGGAAGTGTGTTCAAGAAGGGTTGACCTACATCCCTATGATGCAGTCCTAGTAATGAGTGGAGGTAAGTTCGTAGAATGGTCTCAAGACGTTCGTCGTTCAAGCTGAGGTATCGATGGTTGGTGAATAACATGACCCAACCACTAAAAGAGACTTGGAAATGTCTGCGGAGCTAAATTGCTATAGTCCAATAACTTGACTAAAGCATGTTTCAGGTATACTCACATGAGGTATGATGAGAGTATTTAAATAAAGAAAATGACACAGAAGTTAGCCGACTGTCAATATCTTTGATATTCATGACGTAAAAGTTCGGGAAAATGACCTTGTAAAAGGTCTTACATCATATCCAGAGAAGATAGTCCTTGACAGCATAAAGACTTAACCAAAAGTACTTACAGTACAAGATAGTTTCATAGAAAATGCCACATCGGGCATAGACAGAAAAACGATTCCTTTTTAACAAGGAAAAATAAAGTAAATCATCTACTACTGGCAACGGTCATCCGTCTGGTGAACTCTCAGTTCAGCCAGTTGACGTTCTATATCAAGCAGGTATCTTTCGTATACCCTCTGATGTACTCATATCTCTATGACTTCGGCTCGGGTTTCAGCTAGTGCTTGCAACAGGGTTTCATGGTCTCTCTCAGATCTCTCACGAGTATGTTCAAGGCTGTTGGTGCGAAGGATATGCATCCCTCCGTTGGTGTCAACTTCCTCGATACGACGTAGAGCTGTCCTGCCATGCTTTCCTTTCAGGCAACTCTACGGATCAGGATTGGTAGAACTCTATCTGCTGTGCTCCATTCATTTACGTTGTAAAAGCTTTGGTCTCAATTAAACGGCATAGATTGATCTTGATCTTCGCTCCATGCTTCCAAACATTCGACCCATGGAGGCGTCGGGCCATGAAAAGTCGGACGGGTGTTAGGAATTGGAACAGGAGCTGCCTGGGGTAGGTTCTCAACCTCGGGTTCGGAGTTAGCACCATCCGAAAGGTATCCATCATGGTGATCATTCAAAGGAATCAGATGATCATTCTCTGGTTCTTCTCCAAACCATCCAGCAATGACTTCGTTTGGAAGGTACTGGTTGCCGTGGGGATGGAGTCCAGCCATGTTATCTATGCGAGAATTGGGGTAAGAAAATAATTATTAGATGAATTATCTAGATAATTATTTAAAAAATCTTCATTAGTTACATCGCTATTTGTGAAGTGCATACCAGTTATATGTAATCGAAATAGGATAGGACTTCGAATAAGTGACCTTAATTCCAAATTCACACCGAATAGGGGTAAAGTAAAATTTTCACAGATTCTAAGTCTATAACATCCTAATTACATACAGCCTTAGTGTATCCACTTAGCAACTATCAACTTAGTAATGAAGATACCGTTTTAGTTCTCATGTATAAAGTACTTATAGTAACACCAAATACTCCTATAGTATTTTAAGTTTAATGTTATATTCTACTGTTCTCATTGTGGTATTGTTGGTAAGATTTTAGACTTGCTGCAACCACACAACTACACTTAGGCACATGCTAGTCAACCCTCGAATAATATAGGTGATGATGCTATATCTTCCCAGTTTTGACTATATGTCTCTAAGTCCACTTGTGTTGCCCAACAATCGTAATTCTTTTGTACTGTCCTAGTGACACTGATTTTAGTATGAATGCAGCAGGTATACTTAATTAAATATTTTATTATTTAAAGTATAAACTATTGGTCAGAGTATTTTAATCCCATTGTATTTATAGTCTGTATATCTTTTATGGGTTGATATACTTAATTCACTATAAACAATTCTCTGATACCAATCTGTCCAACCCCAAAACCATTAAACGGCGGAAACGTTCTGGGGCGGAGGACGTCATGTACAGTATCACAACAATGAAAAGTAGTAAACAAGCAACAATATCATCCATTACATTAATAATATAATTTTAATACAAGTGTGTTCTGTCAAATTATAATAGACACTAAAGTATAAATCAAAATGAAAGATGAGTCTTGAACGAGCATCATCTTCTCTAAACCTTGCATCGGTACCTGTCTATGGTTGACATGAGGATACAAGTTATTTTGAAAGCGAGTATTAGCTTTAAAGCTGGTGAGATCATAAGCATTTTAATGTCTTAATTTGTATGTAAGTACTTGTATGTGTTTGAAATGTAAGCATTTGTACGAATGAACTGTAAGTATTTGTTTGTAAATGAACATCCTACAAAACCCTATGTTTCCTACTAACAGTATCCTTCTATCAAGGCATCTAGTATCCATGTGTGTGTCTCTTGTAAAATATAGTTTCTATCAAGGCACACGATTCATTTTCCCATTACATTCCAAATCTGACTATCATTAACCAAAAATATAGTTTCTATATTACCGTGAATCGTGTGAAGGTTCACAAAGTGAATGTAATGGGAAAATGAAATAGTACTATGGTGTAGTTTTAAATAACTACAACCGTACTAACTACCTTAAGTATATTGAAATCTTGAAAGTACTGTAGTATTTGAAATAAGTGACTACCGTTGCACTAACTACCTTAAAACAAAAAGGTATTCAATATAACATGTGATTGACCTGTATCCTGCTACCGACTCTAGTAAAACGACGATGTAAGACGCCGTAAGAAATGACATTTAGCACCCGTAGACTTGCAAGTCCCACTGTAGCGAGCAGCAAGGCGTAGGATAGTCAATCCAGTATAGATCTATACGCAAACTCATACGCTCCCCAATTAAGGAGATTGGGGATACAAGAGCGGTCATGGCAGGAAGTGCCGTGACTCGCCCAATGGTTCACATAACTGCATAAATGTATATGTAATGAATGTGCTAACTGAAAGTGAAATCTTTATCTATCTAGACTGTATATACTGAAATGTTCTGCCTGTGCTAGCTGTAATGTATGTTCTCTCTATCTAGCATGTATAGTAATGTACTGTGTGTACTAGCTATAATGTATGTTCTCTCTATCTAGCATGTATAGTAATGTACTGTGTGTACTAGCTGTAATGTATGTTCTCTCTCCATCTAGCAAGTATTGACTCATAAATGAACTGACTCATTGTATGATGTCGTGTACTAGTAATAGTTCTAGTATTTTTCTGAACTACCCCTATGGTAGCTTACTAGTAATGTAACTGGTACGTATGAACATGGATGTATACCCTTGCTACCCAAGGGTATTGAATGAACTGGAAGAACCTTTATGACTATATATGTAAACATGATATATAACTAATATTTAAACGACCTTCGGACGGGTACCCGATATCCCACCAGACCACATCTCAGGCGTGAAAATGAAATAGGGTGGATAGCCTTCCTAAGTTCTTTAAACATTTCTTATATAACCATACATATATAGGCATGTAATTGACAATTTAAAAGTATAAAATAAGTTTTGTAAAACCTTTTGAACAGAATTACTATCTAAGAAAAGATCGACTTGATGTCAATCTATAAAACAGGTTGGAGGTATTTATCTAACAAAACAGTTTTAAATACAAAGAAACATTTGTTTGAAACACAATTATAAATGAGTTTGAAATGAAACATACAGTGTATAATGAACAATTAAATCAGGAGTTTTAAACATATAAAACGTATATGAAAATCCTTTGAATAACAATTGTTTGGTAAAACAGCTAATGTGTAGTAAATCATTTGAATGCTGCTTATTAATCACATGTGATTGATATAATAACTGTGACAACCGTCGAATTTCGGTCAAGTCAAAGTCAACTAAAGTCAGCAAGTCAAACCGTTTGACTCAATTTGCCCTTGGGTACTAAAATTTACACTATGAAACTTCTACATAACTCTCTATTATAATGAGAAATCATAAAGCAAAAAGTGCGAACATCTAGATCTCCTTAACCTAAAACTGTGGTACGTGGCGAGCCAAACCGATAAAACAATGATGCATACTCATCGGGAGTGTGTAAGATCCTTAAACAAGGCTTAACAGGGTTTACGAACCATGCATTGCGATGCCGGACACTCACAATTGTCACACATGGAACCTCTCTCAATCGTTTTCACTCTATCTCTCTCTATGTCAAATCTCTCCCAAATCTCTCCAAGTATGTGAAATCTCTCTCAAATATCTCTCTGTATTAGAAATCTCTCCAAGAATGTCGAATCTCTCCCAAATCCCTCTAAGTATGTGAAATCTCTCTCAAATTCTCTCTGTATGAGAATCCTCTCGAAGAATGTCAAATCTCTCCCAAATCTCTCCAAGTATGTGAAAACTCTCGCAAATATCTCTGTGTATGAGAAATCTCTTCCTAAAATCTCTCTCAAAAGTTTCCCGTAAGCTTTTTGGAATCATTGGGTATTCGGTCATTCCGACCTTACGGGTCAAAACGGCTTAAAACGGGGTAAAAACGAGAAAACGGACCTTAGAACCGAAACCTTCTTAGGAGCTGAAGCTCCTTAAGGCCGAGACTAGGAACCAAAAAGGCCCCAGGACCGAACAGAGCCCTTGTTGGCCGAAAACCGGAGGACCGAATCACTGTAGTGAGCGAGTCTCGGTCCTCTGTTCTCTGTACCCTGTCCTCCCCGTTCGGTCGCTTCCTCTCCGCCTCTTTGTCTCTACTCCACCGCTCTGTCTCTATTCCGCCTCTCTTCCTTCGGTCTCTGCTCACTCCTCTCTCTCTCTCTGTCTCTTCTCTTCTCTCGGTCTCTCTTCTCCTCTCTCGGTTCCCTCTCTCTCCTTTCTCCCCTCTCGGTTCCTACTCTCCCTCTTCTTCCCTCTCGGTTTCTACCCTCCCTCCTCTCGGTTTCAGCATCAGAAGGCCGAACCTCGGCCAGATTTCGGAAATTTGTCACTTTTAGCCCATTTTTGATATTTTTATCATTTTAAGCCCGTTTTTCGTGATTTTAAAGCGGGGTTTTCTCCAGAAATTATATTTTAACATAATAAACTCTAAATATTCATAATTTAAACATATTTTGATGAAAATCATTATCTAAATAATAAAAATCAAATTGGTGAATTATTAAAGGTGGAGTGTTGACTTTGCCTTATCCAATGTCACAAGCAACCACCCCACACCCACTCTTTGACTAACCACACCTCCCCACCTTACCTAGGTCACTTCAATGTCCCTTGCACTCATTTTCCACCCATTCCCACATTTTTAGAGCTGGAACAAACATCCTCTCTCCTCATTTCTCTCATTTTCTCTCATTTCACTAAGTATCAAACACCACTTTTCTCTCAAACTTTTTATCCACCAAACTCGAGATTCAAGGCTGATTATCAAGTGTTCTTCCACATTTGGTAAGCATAATCCATTCTCCTTATGATTATCTCACTTATTTCCACTCAAATCATGGATATCTTACACAAACTCCATCATATTTGTGTTAGAGCTTCGAATCTTCAAGTGATTCTTCAAGTGTTCTTGGCTTGAACACTTCTCTTCTTCAACACTTATCTACTGAAATCGCTCAAGGTGAGTTCATACCCCTACATTTTCATGTTTTCTCAAGTTTTCAGGGGGGAATACAAGTTAATCAAGTGTTCTTGGCTTGAACACTTCTCTTCTTCAACACTTATCTACTGAAATCGCTCAAGGTGAGTTCATACCCCTACATTTTCATGTTTTCTCAAGTTTTCAGGGGGGAATACAAGTTAAAACACCAAGAACATAACTAAAATTTTCTAACAGCCTTCATCAGAAAAGTTCAACTCCATTCACGGACTGTTTTGGGCATCTTAAACATTTTTGTTTTCAAAACTGTACAAGGTGAAAATAGTTCAAGTTTTTAGCTTTAAAATGACTACTTGCACATCTCCATACGATTTTTCTACAATTTATGGTGATTTTTACAAAACTGCCTATCATTTCAAACAACAATCCGGACCAGTATGTGATTATGGACTTTTTCACCCAAGTTGGAGGTCATTGAAAATCGTGATAAAAAATAAACTAGACACATTTTTTGAACTCTCAGAATTTACGGATCTAGTTTTCGACTTCGTATGATTTTTCTATGATTTTTCCAAAACCGGGCACAATGGCTAAAGTTAGCCAACAGCATGTAAATATCATAACACTTTGTATTATGTTGAGCAAAGTGTATAATCATAAGTTCTAATTATTGAATGTGTTTCCTTGTTAGTTTATTCATTCATTTTAGAACACGTATATTAAACTATAAAAAGTATAGTTTGATAAGTTCATAACACTAATACATTTCCATAAAAGAGTTCATACATATTACATACATTTTAGATAAACTATAATATGTATAGTTTATGATACATCACTCAACACACTCGTACAAAAAGGGTACATTCATACAAGAAAGATTTATATTCACACACATTTCACGTAAACTTGTTAACCTATATTGTGAGACTCTCTCTCTCTCTCTCTCTCTCTCTCTCTCTCCCCGTACGTCCGAGTGCGGGATATAATTCTTGGTAGTTATAATCAGAATCTCCTTGAGGGAGAACGTGACACTTGTATATAGATCTATATTGGGTTTGACACCCCACACCTTGCTGCTAGCTATAGTGGGACCTGCAGGTCTACGGGTGACAAATGTCATTTTAATTTTCGCGACGCCTGAGAACGTCGTGGCAGGTTCACATAGTCATAGTATGATTATAGCGACTCACATTGGGATATAACAATCCATAAGTTTACGAGATTTTATTTTTAAAACCTAAATGAGTTTTATGTCGATTTAAAATCACTTTTTATCTCTATAAGTACAGATATTAGGTTTTGGGTAGTTACGACTACGCATCATTTGAAACCACATTTATACTTTTAAGTATGGTCAATACTTGTTATTTCTCGGTCCTCTAATTTAGGACTACATATATATAAAGTATTAACAAACATGAGAACATACAGAAATTTCATTTAATTCAAACGCGTCCATGTCCATTTAAGCACATAACATTTTCTATTAATAAGAAAGGTTAATTACACATTTTGGTCTTCAGTCATAAGACTACATTACACAAATTTTAAATAAAATATCGGATTTTCTG
This sequence comes from Lactuca saligna, assembly GCF_052625555.1. Taxonomy (NCBI): domain Eukaryota; kingdom Viridiplantae; phylum Streptophyta; class Magnoliopsida; order Asterales; family Asteraceae; genus Lactuca; species Lactuca saligna. Next base: position 185,644,272 of record NC_136417.1, on the reverse strand, counting down.
GATACATATTCTAACGCTTTTACAAGGAAAACGATTTACTTTTCTAACGAAATCTCTTATGAACTCACCAACCTTTGTGTTGACACTTTTCAAAACTACTTGTATTCTCAGGAATTCAGTGAAAATAGGAAATCAACAACGTTTTGAGGATGGGACGATAAATTGTCAAACAGTTCATTTTGTATCATAATGTAATTGATGTGAATCATGTAAACATGTGCTTTGATGTAACGTTTTCAATTATATTTGTGTTGGTTGTATTTACTTTGAGCACTATTATACTCATTGTTGTGATACTCTACATGAAGTCCTCCACCCCCGGACATTTCCGCCATCCTTGGTTTGGGGGTGTGACAATAACTAGCATGATTCTACGGGTATCCTCCCCCATAAAACATTTAAAAACATTTAAAACATTGATTAAGGGGTATGAACTCACCTGTTGTGAGTGGTATGGATGAACTGAAGATGTAGGATTGCTAGGTGTCAAGTGAAGTCTTGAACACACTCTATGATCCTAGTTAACATATAATATCACATATATGTAACAAATTAGTCTATAAACAACTAATAAACAAGTCAAGACACCCTAGGACATGCTAAACACCTTTATCAAGTGTTATTAGCCTCTAAGATTGCATCTAAGTGTTGTAGGGGAAAGCTATTGTGTGTAGGGCTCAAGGAAAACTCCACCATGAAGTTCACGGCCCTAATGACACTACCAAGTGAGTTTACGGTCGTAAACTCACGAGTTTACGGCCGTAAGCTCATACTTATGTGACCATTTTGTGTTTGATGCTCTACAGGACCCTAAGAAGCATTTCTACTTAATGGCTTGGTCTATGGAAGCGTTTAGGGCATTATATAACTCCTTTTAGGAGTTCACGGCCCTGGGACCAAATCCCATGGAGATTACGCCCGTAATCTCCCTTGGAAGGGTGTTTGTGGTGTTTTCAAGTCCCTAATTTAACTAGGAACTAGACTAGGCTAGTGTACAAGGCTTTAAAAGAGGTTATAACACCTTTTGGCCCTATTGTTTGGAGTTCATGGCCCTGGAACTTCTTGGGCCGTGAACACCTTACTCTTGGTGCTCTAATGGTGTTTGCTAGTCCTATACACATTAGGGTACATGTCTAAACTTGTCTCTTTGCTCAAGGAAAGCTTTTAGGGCATTTTGACACCTTAAAATGGAGTTCACGGCCCAAGAACATCCTTGGCCGTGAACTCACTTCTAGTCTTTGTTTCTTAATGATTTTGTGGTCTAAACATGTCATGGTAGTTTCTAGGTTTATTTCCAAGGCTTGGAGGGACATTGGGCACACTTTGGCCCTTATAAAAGAGTTTACTCCCCAAGGTGTTCTTGGGCGGTAAACTCTCAGATCTTAGTGTTTTCCTATGATTTCTAGTGCATTAAGCATATAAGAAGCTTTAAAACAACACTAGATAGAAGTACTCACTTTCCGGAACGAAAGTCCGAAGATCCTTGAGTGAGGATTTGGCTTTTCTCTAGTTGGAAATGGAACTAATAAATAAAGATGGCTCAGATTTCTATATATAGTCCTGGGATTTTTGGCAGAAAATATTTTATTCCCGAAATGAACTCTAATATCATAGAGTTTTGGAATAATAGTGTTGCACAAAACCCTAGTGCATCCACTCTCCTAATATCTCCTTAAGTGTAAATCCTGAAAAACTATCAAACTTATACCCAAAAGTCTGGAACTTAACTGTAACTGTTCTAATATCTATTGACTTGATATGGTTTGTACAGAATGGAAATTTCGGGTTGTCACATAATATCCCTGGGTCATATTATTGATTCAATCATTCAATGATTTTTGAATACTTGAAATCTTGAATGTTGAATCATGAATGAATGTTGTCATTGTTGGAATCCTAAACTAAGTCAAAAACTGAAAATTGGAATGTTCTTCTCAAAATACCCTTGGGTCATATTATTGATTCAATCATTCAATGATTCTTGAATACTTGAAATCTTAAATGTTGAAATCTTGAATGAATGTTGTCATGTTGAATCATGAAAGAATGCTTGGAGAGTTTCACGGGTAGTCGTTTAAAGTTGCGATATGGAATTATTCATTAAAATACTATGATTTTGCTATGTTTATTGCTAGAAAGTTTATCGTCGTTTTAAAAAATATCAATTTATGTAATTTAATTCGTTACACGTTAATGCCTAAGGGCCTTTTTTTTTCCAACTCGACCCAGGCATTTGAATCTTCAGGACCAGTCATGTCATCTAAAACATTATAATACCGTATATTAGAATTTAGAACATTATTTTTGGAACGACAAATCTATTATATTCCTAAACTACTCTTAAATCCCCATATATTACTCTTAAATCCCCATATATTACAAAAGTTAGAATTAAATGATGATCCTTCTTAATAAATGAAGGTTTTTTTTGACACTTATCAATCTCTCATGAGTTTTGACACTTGTCATTTTATGGTAATTTTGAAATAAATATTATCTACTTGTCAATTTTTTATTTGTTTTAATTTTTAATTAAAGTCATATATTTATATATGTAAGTATTAAATATCATATATATGATATTAAATTGTATTTATATATGATATTAAATTATAATAAATACGTTTTTTTATTTGTTATATTAAAGTTGTACACTATAAAATATTTCATTTTTATACTTTAAGTTTAACCATTTTTAAATCAATCCATATAATATACGAGTCTCACACCTAGTTATTAATAAATAGATGCTTGAGTGTCAGTGATAACATTAAAAGGAGTTGAATGGAAAGGTTAAATGGAGATTCACAGTTCAATGAAGAGAATTGATGTCGTTGAATTTATTTTTAAATCATTAACTGAAACATTACTACATATCATCTATTAATTAAATTAAAAAAAAAAAATCAAAACTTTAGTTTCAAGTTTTTTTTTTTTTTTTTTTTTTTTTTTTTTTTCTTTTCAATTCAATAAAAAGTTTAAAATACAAACCCATGAAAATAAAATGTAATAATTAAAAATCTATTACATACTAAATTACGATAAAATATTACATTAATCGAAATATCACATACTAATTTCGAATATCATTTAAAAAGCATTTCCAAAAATACTCTATTAAATTATACCTGAATGGGTCATGCATTTTAGGAACTATATGTTTTAAGTTTAATATGCTTGTAACTATTTTACTTTTTGAATTATTGTACTCTTTAATTTATAAATTTACAGTTCTTAATTCTTAAGTAATCATATGTGTATAAAAATGTCCATTAATCTTTAAAAAATTAAATAGGTTAGGGATATTAAAGAGTAAAGTTATATAAAAAAAATGAACGATGTTGCAATTTATATGTCTTGGTACAAAATAGTATTGTTCTTCCTTCTAAATGTTATCCTATTTGTGAGAAAGAGGAAGAGAGGATGGAACATCTTTTTATTAATTGTGAAGTTGCTAGGGCTATGTGGGAAGGTCTTTTCAGTTGGCTACAAATTGAGGTTGCCAACTTTAAAGATCCAAGTGTCGGTTTCAATTTGGTTGATATTTTGAAGATCTCTTTCATCTATAAACAAGTCATTCATATGGTGGTTGCTACTGGGGTTTGGTTTCTTTGGAAATACAGAAACATATCGTTTATGATACTAAGAAGAGAAAGAAAAACATGATTATTGATTCAGTTTAGTAATTTTCCTTTTTATGGTGTAGTAGTAGACAGAAAAACCAAAATTTTAAATAGGGTCTTTGGTTGCAAAACCACATTAACTCTTTTTAATTTCCTTGCTCTTTGCTTTTGTGTTTTTTAATATTGATAGCTGTTTCGAAAAAAAAAATTAAAAAGTTAAATATGTGGAAATGTATAGAACTTCAATGTATCATAGATACTCTTAGGTAACGCCTTTAAATACTACTAACTTATTAACTCAAACATATTTTCATTGGTATTCTCCATTATTAAATTTGATATATATATATATATATATATATATATATATATATATATATATATATATATATATATATATATATATATATATATATATATATATATATATATATATATATATATATATATATATATTTGGGATTCAATTTTTGAAATTTGAATTTCATCCCTTCTGTCTCTATTAATTGTTATCATCTCATTCACCAGTAGTAACCCTAAATATATCCTCTCTTCCCTCTCTCGAACTTGATGGGTGTCAATCGGCAACTAGAGTAAGGGGTTGTTTGGTAGCCTCTTAATTGATAAATTAAGAGGCAAGCTCTTAATTTTTTAGATTAAGAGTGTTTGATAGCATAGGAATAAAAGCCTCTTAATTTTATAAAATCCTATTAAACATTCAGACTTCATATTGTATCTAAAAAAATTGAATGCTTCCTCCCCTTTCAACCCTTGTATGCTGATACACGCCTCCAAAAGTACGCACCCACCTTCAAATCGTCTCTTCCGTCTCCTCCCACCTTCGACCATCTCCAACACTGATCACCTCCTCCCATCGTCTACCTTCCTGAAATCGACTCCCACCATGACTTCCGACACCAAGCTCCGACATCATTGTCGTTTCTCCTCCCTTACACCCTTTCTCCTACCTCTCTGGTCTATAATACCTCTCCGATCTACAATCATATGCTACCTCTGACATTGATTTCACCGCCTCTGCCAGCCTCTACTAGCGCCGCCAGTGACGACGTCCTGATGTTGCAAGGTAATTTTTTTTCTTCGTGAAAATAGATTTCTGTAAATAGATTGATTGCTCCTTTTTTCCCTTAAAACCGATTCTTATAAATACATCGATTTTTTTTCTTCTTTTTTTTTTTTTTACCCTAGAACTCGATTACCAGTCCTCGATTTTGATTTGATTTTAATTTTCTTTGTATTTCATGTCCGGTTATGTATTGGATCATTATATGATATATGTATATGAATATTGTTTGAAATCTTAAGATAGGAGATGATAATTTTTTTTTTTGAACAACAATGTTAGTATTTGCTTGGGATTGGACCCAAGACCTCCTGGTTAGAAACTCCTAGTTAGACACCTTGTTAGCCAAGTGGGCTAGCCCCAACTTGTAGGAGATGATAATTTGGTTGGTTAATATTGTAGATTTTAGTAAAGAAAACAACCAATTGGTTGGGGAATTGGAAATAGAACACAAAGACACCTATGTTTGGTGTTGGATTTGATATGCAGTTGGTATGCATAGCTAAAATTTGTTGTTGAACTTTGTTGATTTGTTCTATTTTATTGAAAATGAGTTTGTAGTTGCTAATACAAGTTGCTGATTTTGTTCATTTGCTGAAATCTATTGATAATATTGTTGTTATGTGCTGAATTTTTGTTGAAATGTATTGTTAAGTGACTAGTGAATAGAAGTTAATGGTGTCGTGAAGGCTGCGATGATGATGATAAAATTCAATGATAGGTGGGTGCTCGGTAATGGTGTATGATGGTAGCGTGTGATGAAGATAGTGATGGGTTGTTGCATGTTAATGGTGAAGATGTCCTCTCCGTGTGTGTTTTTGTAGATTAGCAACATTTTTTCATTCACATGTTCAAGAACCAAAAAGATAATATGCATTATATCATGTAAACATTATATGGGGTGTGATGTTGACCAAATTATTTGCCGAAAATTGTAATGAAATATTCGGTTGTTTAGTTTACATTGTACTTTGATGAAAAAAATCATATGTATGATGTTCATTTCTAGCATCCTACTTTGTTGTAATTTTTTTCAAGGGTATGCTATTATAATTGACAGAAATGATACTGAAGGGTAAAATGATCATTTTATTATTCAACACAAAAATTCAAAGCTTCCAGCCAAATAACATATTAAAATTCAGATCTTAAAAATTCAGACCCTTTTAAAAATTCAGACATCTTAAAAATTCAGATATGAAAAATTCAGATCCTACCAAACAGTTCCTAATAATGACAAGAGGTTCGTTTGCGTTTTCATCATTTTGTTGTTTAATTTATAAGGTTTGTGTTATGTTTCTTGGTGGGTCTTTTTATGAACCTATTGCTTTATTGAATGAGAGTAAAGCTACTATGCTTTAAGTTTATATCCTTCATGTTTTCATACTTTGTCGAAGCAGAAAAAGAGAGATTCGTATGATAGTGTTAATTTTTTAATCTTTCTTTCATACCTTTCCCTCAAAAAAAAAAAAAATCTATTTTGGGGATGAATTTTTAACATCTTCCAATAATTATTATTGATGATGCTAAATTTTTTAAGCAGGAAAACCGAAGCTTAGTCCCTACTATTTGTATAAGATTGGGAAAATAAAAAATCAGATACTTATATTTTATCTATCAATATATTTATAATTATATTTATTTCTAGAGGTCTGGATTATGCGTATACATTTATTAGAAATGAAGAATGAAAAGTAAGAAGTTTTGTTGATAGACAGAGTTAATTAAGAAAAATAAAAAACACTGATGGTATGTCTGCTTTTCTCTTTTGAGTTTAGTTTCTATAAATTTTTGCTGCTCTTGATTAAATGTTTTCTTTTTTGTTTTTTTGATCTATGGTTGACCATTATTTGGCAACTGAAGCTTCAAATTTTAATATGTAGATGTATTATACGATACATTTTAATTCTTTAGCATTATCCTATTTTATACTTTTTTTTGTAAACATGCATGAACACATGTAATTTATTGTTAATTCGGAAGGAAAAACAAAAATTACAATGTTGCCCCATCTTCCACTTTAATTTAAATGTATACCACCACCATTTTAATACCACCACCATTTTAATATGTAGATGGTGGTGGTATTTTAAGATACATTTCGGCAACTGAAGCTTCAGATTTTAATATGTAGATGTATTATATGATACATTTTGATTCTTTGGCATTACCCTATTTTATACTTTTCTTGTGAACATGCATGAACACATGTAATTTATTGTTAATTTGGAAGGAAAAACATAAATTACAATGTTGCCCCATCTTCCACTTTAATTTAAATGTATACCACCACCATTAAAATACCAATTGTCTTTCTATTTTTGCCTTCCAAGTGTTTGATGAAATTATTAAAAGAACTTTGTTTTTGCTATGATGATATTCCAGGAGACTCAAGTGGGATATGGATCGAAACTGCACAAAGGTTCTTGCACTTTGTGGAGTCCACGTAGTTATGGTTGTTAGTGATAGATCAGTAAGAAGAGAGGTCAAAGAAGTAATCCTAAAACAAATCCTAACTGCGAAGGTTTTATGTTGATAAGACGTTCTTGAGGTGTGGTCGTTCGAATTTTTTTGTCACACTGCCTTCTCTACAAACCCTTATGTCACACCCCGAAACTGGAACGACGGAAACGTTCGGGGGCAGAGGACGTCATGTCAAGTATCACAACACATGCATTATAATAATCAAAATACAACAACCATTGCATTAATAATGTATAAGTTTTTATATAAGTGTTCATATATTAGATATTCGACATCAAAAATAGATATAGTAAAAGACAAAAGATGCAGTGCGACTCTAGGCTGTCTTCTCAAAACTCCGAGTATATACATGTCTACTAGATTCCTGAGAATACAAGTTATTTTAAAAGAGAAAATCAACATTTAATCTGGTGAGTTCAGTAGTATTAGTTTTAGGAAAATGACCAATTACGTTCCAGAAAACCCGATATTTTTTTTCTTTACAATTAAAAAGTAGTTTTAATAAAATGAGTGATTACGTTCCAGAAAATCCTATATTTCCAGCTTTACAACTAAAAATTAGTTTTAATCCCATAAAACCATTCTGTTTAAGTGTTATTGTACCTATAACCTAGTATAACATAATTTTAACTCACCATAAAATTATAAGAATAATGTTTTCTGTTTTAATTGAGGAAAATGATTGATGCAGTGGTATTTCTTAAAAATACACTACTGGTGTAATAACCACCCTATTATTAAACTGGTTAATTAGGGTTAAAATGTGATAAAGTTGTAATTATTCTGATAGATTAGAATAAACATGATGACCTTCTGTCGTCAAAACTGAATATGTGACATTTGTCACCCGTAGACCGATAGGCCCCACTTTAGCTAACAACGAGGTGTAGGATTGTCAGTCCCGTATAGATCTATACACACAATGCCGTTGTTCCTCCAGGAGACTCTGGTTACAAGAGTGTGACATAGAAAGTATATTGCTATGTCCTGAAAATGTACCATCACATTTTGCCTTAAGTAAAGATCGAATTATATCCTTTTCTTGACAAAGTAGTTTAAACCTGGTGTACTTAACTAGTAAAATAGATTTTCGATTTGTTCATAAGTTATATCTATTATAATATATACGTTCTATTTGATTAGGATGATCTCTCATGGGTGACCACTTTTGCTTAGCATGATACAAAGGTAATGATACCAACTGAAGTAACCTTTTATATTCATATATGTATAATATATATATAATTAAGAAGGAAACGAACTTCGGACAAATGACACCACCTTAAGCCCACATCCAAACAAGGAAAAGGAAATAAGGCAATTCATTAGTCTTAAGCCCTTTAAGTCGTATTTATATACCTATACATATATAAACATGATTTTGACAATTATAAGTTTAAAGAGTTATAAAAACATTTAAAAGAGTTTAACGTTATTGTAAAAGAGTTTATGTGACTTTAAAAGAGTTTTCGTGACTTTAAGTAGGTATTTGGGAATCCTTTCTTGCAAAAATAATAATTGAAAGCATAAGGAATCTTTTATGTTATTGACATCACATGTAATTATTAACACAATTAGATTGTGCTCAACTTGTATTCCCCCCTTAAAAGAATTTTAAACCATTTAAAAGGTAGATTATGGGGTATAAACTCACCTTATATTGGAGATTCGATTGAAGATATGATATAGAATGATAAGTTTCACGAATGAAGTCCTAATGTACAAACGAGTCCTAAATAATATATAATGATACATACAAGCATGAAATTAGTGAATCTAAACACAAAGGTGTTCAACAACCAACCTAGGATGAAAGAATAATTCACCAAAGGAGTGTTAGAAGCAAGTTAGGAGGCGGAAATGGAGTTCACGACCCTATGGAGTGATCACAACCCAAGAACACTTGAGTGTTCACGACCCAAACATGAAGGGTTCATGGGCCTAATGAAGGTTCCGGCGCTATGAAGTGTTATCGGCCCAAAGTTGTGAAGAACTCTTGAAGATCTTGTTGTTTGGCAAGTGTTTAAAGACCCTTTGTTGTATTTCAAGAAGATAAAAAAGAAAATGGAAGTTTAAGGGAAGAAAAGAGTGTTCTTGAGGATGATACTTGAGAAAGAAAGGAATAGATCACGGGCAAAATAAGAAGAATGAAATCAAAATGAAGTAAACTCATATATATCGGGATAGTTCACAACCTAAGAAGGTTTCACGGTTGTGAATATGGTTTGCAGCCGTGAACCTCACTTGATGAGGTTTAAGACCTGAATGTTATACTCCGAACTCATTTTCCTTAGTGGTTCACTCCCTAACACAAAACCCTAACTTATACTAGGCTTATAAACCTATAAGTTTGACCATAAGTTCATGCGTTTGACTTTACAATATAAAAATTTCAGGTTGTGACATCATCCCCCCCCCCCCCCCCCCCCCGTTAAAGGGAATTTCATCCAGAAATTAAGTCTAAGGTATACACATAGACTAAAGGGAAAAGATGTGGATACTTACGTTTTTGATGATCCTCACAACCGTAAGTGAATTTGGGTCCATGCTATGCACTTAAGCGGACTCTCACTATCGGGATAGGGATCTGATTAGTCATAACGACTTTGATGTCTAGGATTTCTACGGGTTCTTCCACAAAGTTGAGGCTCTTGTTTACCTCGATGTAATCGAGTGGGATAACAAGACTCTCGTAAAACAAACACTTTTTCAAGTTAAAGACATGGAAAGTTGGGTTTATGTTATTAAATTCTCAAGGCAGTTGGGGTCTATAAGCTATTGGATCAAATCTAGTAAAAATCTCGAATGACCTTATGTACCTTGGATTTAGTATTCCATGCTTTCCGAAGCGTATCATGCCTTTCCAGGACTTGAGCTTCACATGACGTGGTAACCAACCTAGTATTCCATGGGTTTTCTCTTATTGTAGTCATAGTTTTTCTAGTCTGACTCTAGGAGCTTCACGTTGCTCCTGGATTTGTACTGTCTTCTCAGTAGTTTCTTAGATGATTTCCGAACCAATGAAAGTGTTGTCTGGAGATTAGACCCCCAGCTAGTTGCAGGTCACCTACTTTAGTCTAGCACAGAGGGGATCTGCATTTGTGACCATAGAAGGTTTCGAATGGAGCAACTTTAAATGCTAGAATGCTAAAGGACTCGACTAGTTGGTAAATGGGTATCCCATGCTCTACCAAATTCGATCACATATGCTCTCAACACGACTTCTAATGCTTGAATCGTTCTCTCATTCTGTCTATTAGTTTAAGGATGGTAGGCTATGCTCATGACTAGCCTAGTTCCCAAAGATTTCTGAAGTGACTGCCTAAACTAGGAGATGATTATACTATCTCTAACGGAGATAACAGATATTGGAACACCGTGCAGTCTAACTAATCTCTTGGATAGATGTTCTAGTTAACTTCTCTATTTTTTCATGTTTCTCTCAATTTACAGGAAGTGTGAGGACTTGGTTAATCTATCGAAAATCACCCAAATGGTATCAAGTCTACCTGTTGCCTTGGGTTACTTGATTATGAAGCCTATTGCAATCCACTACTACTTTCACTTAGGTATCTCTGGTTCTTGTAGCTAACCTACAAACTTTTGCACTAAAGTTCATGATAGGACTCATACTTGGCTCATCCACCATTACCTCATGTATACAAGTCATATATAATTTAGATTGAAAAAACGTTCGGATGGGTGGCTTTACCCCAAGTCCACAACCAGACAAAGAACAGGAGATAAGGCGGAATCACACATCCTAAATCTTGTTGAGTCTAAATTATATACACCCTTCACGTATACACTTAGCAGCGATAGATTTGTCTCATGAGTTCTTAGTCTATACTATTGAACTTGCCATGTTGTACAAGTGGTCTCCCTATAAGATCTATTGGGGATACTTTGGGTGGTTACTGACTTTTGAGACTTCTTTGGTGCCTTTCGCTTGAAATTTTCTATTTACTGAGCAGGCTAGAAGGGTGTGGTACCCCTCGCATGGGTACTTCTGAAGTTTTGAAGTGAGAGATGATATAAGGTTTTGCGTTATGGATTGTGTTGGGCTTAGAAGATTGCGTCTTTTGGGCTCGTTTGTTTATAATTCTTTGTATTACGGTTTGGGCTTGTCCAACCGTGTGTCTTTTATGCTTTGTATATAAGCTTATGCTTGCATGCATATTAGGAAAAGGTTTTGAGAGATCTGAGTATACGATATTTTCCAGACGACTAAAGGTTTCTTTGATCATACTTGTAACCTTCCAATCCTCTACAGTTGATGTTCTTAATCGAGCTCTTCTGAGGATTTTGTTTTAATCATTCAACGCGTTTGATTCAATCTTGTCTTGTTCTTTTATTGTGTTCATATCGTCATTGTTTAGTTACTTGTTCAAGATCTAATCGATCTTTATAGACCGAATCTAACTCTACTAATCTTAACAAAATAAAAGTGTACACCATTAAAAGGAAAGATAAAACAACTCTAGTAAAAAGAACTTATCTTGTTGATATCTCTATAATTGCTCCTGTTTTCATGCAAAGCTCACGTGGACCCAAGAAACTTTGGGTTCCTAAATCTCTCTAAATTTTGCAGATTATAAGTGACGAGCAGTTCGACGAAGAATGGTACATTGATAGTGGCTGCTCACGTCACATGACAGGAAGGAAAGAAGAGCTTAGGGAGTACAGATCGCTTGCAAATGGTGGCAATGTCAAGTTCGGAAACAATTCTTTCGGCACCATAAAGGGATACGGGATGATAACCAATGGGGACTTCTCTATAAGGAAGGTGGCTTATGTGGAAGGACTCCAACACAACCTCATTAGTGTATCTCAACTGGTTGGAGGCACAGGTCTCAAAGTCTCATTCGATGATGAAGGTTCAGAGATTATAGAGAAAAAGTCAAATAAACTAATTCTCAAGTCAGAGTGAAAGGGTGAAATGTTTCCCTTAAACATGAAACCCATCAAAGGAAACCCAGCTGTATGCTTATTGTCAAAAGCGCAATCCGATGAAAGCTGGTTGTGGCACCGAAGATTATCTCATCTTAACTTCAAAGATATCAATCGTCTTGTTACAGGAGGTCATGTAAGGGGCCTTCCATTACTCAAGTTCGACAGGGATCATCTATGTGCTGCATGCGAAATGGGAAAGCAGAGTCGTCAAAGTCATCCATCCATTATCAACACAAAAGTTGTTGAACCACTCGAATTAATTCATATTGATTTGTGTGGTCCTTCATCTATCGAAAGCATCGGTGGTAGCAAGTACATTCTTGTTATCGTTGATGACTTTTCTCGATTTACATGGGTGTTCTTTCTAAAGCTCAAATCTGAAGCGACTCAAAAGCTGAAAACGTTTATTACGCAAATTGAAGTACAACTCAAAAAGGTTGTTCGCAACATCCGAAGCGACAATGGTCTCGAATTCAAGAACAGGGAGTTTGAAGAGTTTCTTGCAGAGAAGGGAATTAGTCATAATTTCTCAGCTCCCTACACACCACAACAGAACGGAATAGTCGAAAGACGAAACCGATCCTTGTGTGAAGCTGCCCGAACTATGCTAAGTTTTGCTTCTTTACCTCTTTATTTTTGGGCTGATGCTATTTGTGCTGCTTGTTTTACACAGAACAGGTCATATCTCAACAAAAGGTTCGCACTCACCCCATATGAGATATTGAACAACAGGAAGCCAAATGTGAAATTTTTTCATGTGTTCGGCTCAAGGTGTTTCATCTTCAACTCTAAAGAACACCGCAACAAGTTTGATGTCAAAGCCGACGAAGGAATTTTCCTGGGTTACTCTCTCACATCCAAGGCATACAGGGTCCTAAATAAGCGTTCAAGAAAAATTGAAGAGACGTATTATGTGACCTTTGACGACAAATATGTCAAGAAGCTACAGGCTAAAGAAAATATCACAGGGGAAATCTTTTCTCCAAATGGCATGACTACAGTCTCGGTTGCTAATCTATTCGAGACATTTCTGGAGCTCTTTGACGAACCAGAGAATGCTTCACTTTCTGAAGCTGGTGCAGCAGATAACAAAGTTGATCACATGGAGCAGATTGTTGAAGATGCTGCAAGGAGAATGTATGTAGAAGAATCAATCTGTAACGACTCTCCTTCCAACGAAGCTCAAATCGAGGGGGAGCCAAGTGCTCAAGTCGAGGGGGAGCCATGCACTCAAGTCGAGGGGGAGCCATGCACACAAGTCGAAGGGGAGCCATGCACACAAGTCGAGGGGGAGCCACATGCTCAAGTCCAGGGGGAGCCAAATTCCACAACTTCAACCGAAGAGGTCTCAACACCAGCAAGCTCAGGTCCACTAGAATCACACGAACCTCATATCTTCCAAAGTACACCAACTGAGGTAGAACATGACGATGTGACACTCGGTTATGATAGCCAATCTGAACTAGAAGAAATAATCAATGCCGACTTAGACCCAACCGTTGATCCAAATTACCCTCCTCTTATCAAATGGACCAGAGATCATCCTGTCTCTCAGGTAGTTGGGGATGTATCTGAAAAGGTTCTGACCCGATCACAACTGAAGGCAAAACAGACTTCCTTATTTTCAAAGGTAGAGTTTTGCATGTTCAATTCATTCGTATCAAAAGTTGAACCAAAGACAGTTAACACTGCTCTCGACCACTCTGATTGGGTTCAAGCAATGCAAGACGAGTTGAACGAATTTGAAAGAAACAAAGTCTGGCGCCTAATTCCAACTCCTCCAGATGCTTCGGTTGTTGGTCTCAAATGGGTCTTTAGGAACAAAATGGACAAGGAAGGTAATGTTATACGGAACAAGGCTCGTTTTGTGGTCAAGGGATATTGTCAAGAGGAAGGGATAGACTACGAAGAGACTTTCGCTCCAGTAGCTCGGCTAGAATCTGTTAGAATATTCCTAGCTTATGCTGCTCACAAGAACTTTGAAGTTTTCCAAATGGACGTCAAGTGTGCATTTCTCAATGGAGAACTTGAAGAGACGGTGTACGTAGAGCAACCTCCTGGATTCGTGAACGAAAAGCATCCAAATCATTGCTATATTCTGGATAAAGCTGTGTACGGCCTTAAACAAGCTCCGAGAGCCTGGTATGAAACGCTTACAAAATTTTTAAAGATGTCTAAATTTAAACAAGGTTCGGTTGACCCAACCTTCTTTCGCAAAAAGGAAGGTAACCACCTTATGATAGTTCAAATTTATGTCGATGATATCATCTTTGGCTCCACAAATCCAAGCTTAACGGCTGAATTTAGAAAGCTGATGGAGACTAAGTTTGAAATGAGCTCAATGGGTCCTATTAACTTTTTCCTTGGTTTAAACATAAGACAGGGACCCGAAGGCATCTTTATTAATCAGGAAGCTTACACGAAGACTCTCCTAGGAAAGTTCGGTATGATGGGAGACTCAAAAGTCAAAGTCCCAATGGCATTCGGCACTAAGCTTACCCCATCTCTAGACAAACCAGCTGTTGATATCACGTTCTATCGTCAAATGATTGGATCGTTAATGTATCTTACTGCTAGCAGACCTGATATCATGTTTTCTGTGTGTTATTGTGCTCGATTTCAGGCAAACCCCCGTGAACCTCACATGCTTGCAGTGAAGAACATCCTCCGATATCTCAAGCGAACCACCTCCTTAGGTCTTTGGTATCCATCCAACTCAGGCTTCTTCGTTCAAGCCTATTCTGATGCTGACCTTGGAGGATGTGGACTCGACCGAAAAAGCACGACCGGTGGATGTCAATTTCTTGACGGGAAGTTAGTTAGCTGGCAATCCAAGAAACAGACATGCGTGTCGCTATCTACAGCCGAAGCAGAATACATTGCAGCTGCATCATGCACATCACAAGTGATTTGGATCCAAAGTCAACTTCGAGACTATGGACTCAATATGAAGAAGATCCCACTATATTGTGACTCCGAAAGTGCAATTAGGATTTGTCATAACCCAGTGCAACACTCCAAAACCAAACACATAGCACTACGGTATCACTTCATCAAAGATCATGTGGAAGATGGAAATGTCGAAGTTCACTTCGTAAGAACCACTGATCAGCTGGCTGACATCTTTACAAAAGCTCTTCCTGAAGCATCATTCAATCAGATATTGCAAGGCTTAGGCATGATGGTTGCAGAATCGGTCCCAAATCCTCATGTCTCTATTTAAAAAAAAAAAAAAAAAAAAAAAAAAAAAAAAAAAAATTTCAAGAACCGAACCTAACAGACCGCTCGGTTGCTCTCTGTTCTGGTCAAATTCAAGAACCGAACCTAACAGACCGCTCGGTCACTCTCTGTTCTGGTCAAATTCAAGAACCGAACCTAACAGACCGCTCGGTCACTCTCTGTTCTGGTAAAATTCAAGAACCGAACCTAACAGACCGCTCGGTTGCTCTCTGTTCTAGTAAAATTCAAGAACCGAACCTAACAGACCGCTCTGTCACTCTCTGTTCTGGTAAAATTCAAGAACCGAACCTAACAGACCGCTCGGTTGCTCTCTGTTCTGGTAAAATTCAAGAACCGAACCTAACAGACCGCTCTGTCACTCTCTGTTCTGGTAAAATTCAAGAACCGAACCTAACAGACCGCTCGGTTGCTCTCTGTTCTGGTAAAATTCAAGAACCGAACCTAACAAACCGCTCTGTTACTCTCTGCTCTGGTACAATCAAGGAACCGAATCCACCAGACCGCTCGGTTACTCTCTGCTCTGGCAAAATCAAAGAACTGAACCTAGCAGAATGCTCTGTTGCTCTCTGCTCTAGTAACATAACGGAACCAAATCAACCAGATCGCTCGGTCTCTCTCTGTCTCTACAAGATAGGCACTCATTCAATCAAACCACTCGGTTCTTCCTAATCTCTACTACTTTTCCTTGTCTAAATTTTGTCTTTCTGTTTTTTTTTTATTTATTTCTTTTTCAGAAAATTCAAATTTAACAAAAATATTTTATCTTTCTGTTTTTATTTCTTTTTCAGAAAATTAAAAATTAACAAAAATATTTTGTCTTTCAGTATTTATTTATCTCTATGTAAATTTCAAAATTTCAAAAATATTTCATATTTCTAGTATATGTACTTCTTGCTCAAGTGAATTCAAGTATCTCCTTATGGAACGTTCATCCAGGTATGTTTTTCTCTTATAAGACTAGTTAGACGTCCCTAGAAGCATGCTGCTGTATGTTGTCTCAAGCCTCTATGACCTTGAGCATGCCTTAATGATTCGATCAATACCTATCGTTTCTTCCCAATCAGGCTATTCTCTCATATTCGGTCTAGAGCTACCTTCTTTTACTCATCTGAAACATGAGTTGCTCTGCTTTGTCCCATTTATGTAGCAGAAGGTACTTTCGGTCTCTTATCCATCTCTTCAACTTCTTCACTTACATTCGCTCCCCAAAGTAACCCTTGATGCTCTCGGTCTTTACCACTGAGGCTTATGGTTGCACAACATCTGAGTTCATGATCTTAGATTCGATTACCACGTTCTGAGTGAAACCCAAAATCCAACACCTAAATAGAATTGACGGTGAGTTATTAACTCAAGCTTTTACTTGGAAATCTTCTTTATGAGTGATCTTTTATGAAACTGTCTCGTCCTAAGACATTTCTTCCCAAAGAGATCCAGTTTAATTTATTTTGAGATTTCTGTCTATATCATTCCCATCACAGAATACTTCCCACCTACCTGTTCAACAGATCACATCGGTCTCACAGGTAACTCTACCAACACTTAAGTTTTATGTCAAGACTTAATGTTTGGATTGAGTTCAGCCACCTCTTAGCCATCATCAGAAGACGCCTTTCATTGTTTCTCTAAAAACAACTGATCGTATTTCTCGGGATACCATACAAACACTTCAGGTCTCTCTTGACTCTGAAGGAAGCGATTCTTGCCCGGAATCTTCTGCCTTCTGTCTTTTATTTAGACAACACGCACTACCAAACACATTAGACTTATTTCCTTGTCTTT
The DNA here is from genome assembly GCF_052625555.1 of Lactuca saligna. Taxonomy (NCBI): domain Eukaryota; kingdom Viridiplantae; phylum Streptophyta; class Magnoliopsida; order Asterales; family Asteraceae; genus Lactuca; species Lactuca saligna. The sequence goes on along the minus strand of NC_136417.1, from coordinate 185,627,109 downwards.
CACACTCTTATGCACGAAATTATTTTCCCACATTCTAATTACTGTTTGGCACATGGTTCTAAGTCTCAACTGTTACCAAACAAGGGCACAAGGGATTTCAAACGGTACGAAAAAGATTTGGGCGCGTGCAAAGGATTCGTTTCAGCCCCACGTGTGCTGACGTCTTCATTGAATACACCATAACTTCTAATCGCGCTTCTTCAGGCGACGTTTTGGGTTCCTAATCATCACGATTTTCTCTCTCCTGGGAACGGTATAAATAAGACGTGATCGTGTTCTTTGGCAGTTACCTCTCAAAGCATTATCTCTCTGAAAAAGTTGCCCCTGTTCATCTTCTTCCAAAAACTCAACAATGGCGACTTCTTCTTCCACTCACGATCAGTCTGCTTCTTCTTCTTTTCTTGCAATCAAACCAAATCAGAACATGATCATAGAGTTGTCTCCATACGTCTATGACTCATATATGCTCTACGTGGTGGAATGCCTCACATATTCCCCATTGGTATTGGCATTAACGCAGGTGGAGGCAGTTCCAATGTCCCTGCTATCTCAAGTCTACTCCACCGCAAGCTATGACAAACACAAAGACCGTATCTATTTCTCTATTCACGACAAGAAGACTTCCGTTTCCAAAGCACGGTTTTGCTCTCTTCTAGGGCTTGCCGTAGATGCTTCTGTTATTTCACCAGACTTCATCACAACAGCCCAGATTTTTAAGATGATGTACGAGATGGGGTATACAGATGTTCTAACATCTGTTGGCAAAGTCAAGAAATCATGTCTTCCATCTCAGTGGAATGGATTGCTTACCCTTTTAATTAAGGGTTTAGCGGAGCGATGTGGTGGTTCCGACACCACTAGAAAAGGATTTCTCACAATGCTGTATGGGCTTTACAACGGGATCAATCTGGACTATGGGTCGATTCTCTGGTCTCAAGTGGTTCAGAGTCTCAACTCTACCGCAAGGCACTCAGAAATTTCATGCGCCAGGTTTTGGACCCTCATCACTAGGAGAGCCATTGATTCTCTTAACATCCCTGTCATGAAGGATGTTCTTATGGCTTCAATTGCCACATACCACACCAAGAAAATCATTCTCTCAGATCCAAGTAAGTTCCTCCACTATGGACTAATCCCTGAGTCCATGTACAGATGTGTCACGCCCCACAGCAAGATTATGGCGGACTACAGCTCCAGAACCCCCCTGCCTCCTAGGGTTCTTTCCGAGGAACAACGTGCAGCTCTTGAGGCTCTGGATCAGCCTGCTAACCGAGGCAAAAGAGCAAGCAAAAAGGAGAAGGCTGAGATGAAGGAACCTGCACCCCAAAAGGAGAAAAAGAGAAGGTCCTCCAAACGCAAATCCGAGGCAGAGGCACCTTCTCAGCCGAGATCGAAAAAGGTCAAGAAGATGGCTAAAAGAGCCAAAGGATCTCCTTCTGAATCAAAACAGAATGTACCATCCGAAACAGAAGATGTTGATCCTCAACCCGAAACTGCACCCGTTTCGTCTCCACAAAACTCTCCTACCCCACCAGACGTTAATCCTCAAACCGAAACTACACCCGTTTCGTCTCCACAAAACTCGCCTACCCCACCTAAATCTCCCCAAATTACCAAATCTCCTTCTCCTCCTACTTCCCCAAAATTTTCAACCCCAACCGAATCACCCAAATAGAACATCTCAAGTTCTGTTCCAACATCAATTTCCCAAACCACAACCGAAACCACTATTCCTTTCACCATTTCTCAACCTTTATCTTCTATCTCCCAACCTATTCTCACAGAATCTATCACCATCACCACAACCCAACCACCAGTAACGGTCAACGTATCTGATACGGGGGCTGCTTCTGTGGTTGAAACCCCGGTCATCAACCCTCAATCCTCCCCTTCTCCATCTTCCAACTCCGGTGCTACCCTAGGGGGTGATGATGATGAATTTGATTCCATCTATTACAGCCCTTACCGGATCCCTACCGACACCGATACAGATACCCCTGTGTCAAGTCAGCAACTTCAAGAGATTCACGCAAAACTCGACAGTCTGCTGGCTGACAGTAAAGCATATGGGGGTGCTGTGCTGAAGGCTTTCATCGAGTCAGCAATCCAGACTTACACCGAAGCCTTGGATCGCTCTACTGACGCTGTAGACAATTCAGCAGCCTCATGCTCCAAAGCCACTAAGGAAGTTTCTGAGGTTGTTCATACAACTCAGATCTTTCTTGATTCTCTCAAGGCTCATGCTGATTCAAATGCTTCCAAATTTCAAACGTCAGTAGACTCGTTCGCAGCCACCCTTCAGGGAGAAACCAGGAAATTTGAGGCTCTGCGTGCTGACCTCAAAACTGAATCCACTTCAATTCTCAAATCTTTGGATTCACGTTTTGCCTCTTTAGCAGCCGAGAGCACCCTGAAGGAAGAAGTTATCAAGCACCAGGCAACTATTGACTTACAGAAAGTTCAACTGGCCCAGGCACAACAAGAAATCACTTTACTTCAAACTCAACGGGCAGTTCTTCAGAGTTGCGTTGGTGACGTTAAAAATATGTTAACCGGTGTTCTTGACTCCCATGATCCCTTCCTAACCCTCACTATTCGTCAGCATCTCCAGGCGAAACTCCTTCCGGCGATCACTATCCTAAGTGAAATGAAGGGTGTCTCGGAGAAGCATGTTCTTCCGAGACAAGGGGGAGAGGAAGGTATGTCCAAACAAGAACCGAAGGGTAATGTAGCTTCGGGTTCTGGTAAACATGTCCTAGTTGAGAGCGAATCAGAATCAGATGAAACCATTACTGAAGCTCTTCAACGCAAGAAACGGGACAGAGAGCTTGATGAAACATTGAAGATAGCTCGTGAGGCAGAAGCCAGAGAAAGGAAAATCCGGGAGGATGAGGAGGCAATTCAAGCTAAAAAGACTCTGTTCCCAGATTGGGACAGAGACACACTCATCACTCAAGCAATTGAGTTTCCTTCTATTTATTGGTTGGAACCGATTGCATCTTTTGAGTGTGAAAACTCCAAAGACTCGCAGTTCGACATGCCCATTACGCGTAAAGCCTTCACTTTTCACTGCTTTGATGTCACTGCAAACGTCCCTCATCCGAACCCGAAGGTTGACAGGGAGCTTATCGATTTCTATCTGAAATTCGGTCAACCTCAGTACTTGACTTGGAGTGCCCAGAAAATTATTAGAGTCAAGGTACTGAAACCAACCCAGGCTGGGAAATTTGTAAACGTCAATTTCAAAATCAACAGAGGAACTGCCAACACCGAACATCTTATTTCTCTGGCAGATCTTCCCAGTCTGAACCCCCACGATTGGATCTTGCTATACAACATTCTTCTCTCCAACCAGAGAGAATATGAACCAATTCTTTCTCATCTTAAAAGAATGTTGGCTTCCTATGTCCATGAGCTGGCCACTATGGATCAGGAAATAGCAAAGGTGATGAATAAGAAACCGACTGTCAAGTCCACTTCCAAAACCGGAGATGTCCATAAAATGAAGTTGGGGCAGATTGATTCTTCCAATCTGACAGTTATGTTCACAAGGGGGGATAAGCACAAGTTTCTGTTTGCGTTGGTAGACAAGCATCTGTTCTCTACAGAGTGTCTGGAGCACATCATCAATATCATTCACCGATGCAAACAGAATACAACAGCAGATAAGAAGAACTTTACAGATATGCTTCGTTGGTATATTACCTTCAGGCATCATATTCTAGCTTTGATACCGAAATTTTTTCAAACGGTAAAGAAGCCATCTGCTTTGAAGACAGAGTGAAGATCTCGCCCCAAATTGACGCAAAGGGGGAGATTGTTGGGCTTAGAAGATTGCGTCTTTTGGGCTCGTTTGTTTATAATTCTTTGTATTACGGTTTGGGCTTGTCCAACCGTGTGTCTTTTATGCTTTGTATATAAGCTTATGCTTGCATGCATATTAGGAAAAGGTTTTGAGAGATCTGAGTATACGATATTTTCCAGACGACTAAAGGTTTCTTTGATCATACTTGTAACCTTCCAATCCTCTACAGTTGATGCTCTTAATCGAGCTCTTCTGAGGATTTTGTTTTAATCATTCAACGCGTTTGATTCAATCTTGTCTTGTTCTTTTATTGTGTTCATATCGTCATTGTTTAGTTACTTGTTCAAGATCTAATCGATCTTTATAGATTAAAGGTTTGTTTAATCTCATCAGATTGGAAGAATTTCATCTGATGGCTGATTAAGGAAAAAGTTCTTTTACATAACATAAGAACTTGGTATGGCGAGGACCAAACCAAACCATGTCGGCTGACGATGTCAAAACTCCTTGATGTAATAGGTATTAAGTCGATTTGGAAGAAGTGACTATTAGGACTATGACCTATCCTATGTACATATGTTTTCATTGCTTTCGGATTTATCCTTGGCATTATTACTACGAACCATATTGTATTGAAATTAACAATTTCAAACTAGACGAGGGTTCTGATAATTTGAAATAATGAACTTTCATGAAATGATCTCTACTAGGTCTTTCTATAACCTCTTGGTGTATACAAGTCATGTATAATTAAGATTGGAAACACAGTCGACTGAGTGACCTTTCCCTAAATCCACAACCAAACAAGGAATAGGAAATGAGGCGGAATCACTCACTCTAAGTCTACAAATCTTAATTGTAAATGACCCTAATGTTTACACTAAGCCATCATAGTTTACCTGATAGGGTTTCGAGTTTTATATGAGTGCTGTGATCTGGTTCGAACGAGAGAGTAAGTATAATTATGAATAATTATTGGGTTTTGAAAGCGTACCAAAAATATAGCATGGTTACTTGATGCATCCCCATGCTCTAGGATCAAACTCCTCCCGCTCCCCCGTCATTCTTCTCTGTTGGACAGTCCCTCTTGAAACGACCTATTTCACCATAAAGAAGGCATATTGGACTAGTTCCAACATTGGTGGTTGAAGTGATGAACTCGACCGGAGTCCTACAAATGCGGTCAGTGTGCCCCTTCATGTTCCATCTGTTGCAATGTAGCACTCGATAGACTCCACAACGATGGTAGTTGGACTTGCTGCTGTGTGGGAGGTTTCCTAACTACGGTGTGGTCGGTGTTGGGATAACAGGAATGATATGGGTATTAGCTACTCTAGTTTATTTCCCTTCGGTAGGTCCTTGAGTGGAACTACTCCCTTTCTCATTCTCAAACTTTCATTTCAGGATATTAGGTTCGAGGTTTGGAGTGTCTTTAAAAATAGACCCTCATTGTTGTACTTGGTTATCACTGCGATTGGGATTTGTGATAACATTTCCACTAACATTTGCGTTGTTAGCATTAAGATGAGCCATGACAGCTGCTACAGCGGCTATGATCGCAACTTGAAAAGTAGGAGAATCTATCTATAGGATTGGTGTTTTTTCGGTGGGTTGGTTATGTTTCTTTGGAGACATCATTCTGTTACACGATGAGAAAATAAGCTCGTGAGCAACGATAGTTGTCTCTTGAGGTATTCTAATTATTTATATATACATATAAATTTTTTGTTTTCTTATACGGTTCTCAATGTTTTGAATTACATTCCTATAATGCATGTGTAACGTCCCAAAAATAAGACCCAAAAATTTCATTTTGAAATTAATAAAACCAGTATTGCATAAACATCATCATAAAAATCTAAATAAAACAAATATATCAATTATCACATCATATCAAAGTAAATCAAGAAAATGTGGAACGAGGTGGTGTGTGCTTTGCAATCATCTTGAACTCTTCCAATTGAAAACCGAAGTACCTAGAACATAAACTAAAAACCATAAGCACAAAGCTTAGTAAGTCCTCCAAAACACCACATACCAATACATACATGTGCCATGGGTTATTGGAGGGGGGGGGGTATTTTCCTTGAAATACCATGGGCTACCCCTATGGTCTGACATCCAAGTGCCATGGGCTACCCCCATGGTCTTTCATACAAATGCCATATGATATCCCTAGGGTCTTCCATGCAAGTATCACATAGACTACTAGCATTCCTTATACCAAGTAATGGGCCAACATTGGTGCCTTCAACCCATGCATATAGTTAAAAAAACTCACCTCAGACACCTGAAACCCACAGATAATCTCTAACTGCAGATCCACTAAAAATTTTGTGCTATCAATTACACAAATATAACATGAAAGTAACAATTAGGTCCCGACTCACACTAAGAGTCTAAACTAGGGTAAAAGATCTTTTTACCCTTTTCTCAACCTGAACCAAAGCCTAGGTCTAAACCACCAATCCAAATGCCCAAATTCCAAATAAACACCCAAGGCCCAAATATTGCCCAATTTTCCAAATTGGGCCAAAACCTTTTCATGGGCCTTAAACCAAGGTCCAAAATAATATTAGCCCAAAAACACTTTAATTTTGATGGCCCTACAAGGCCTAAAGCATCTAAGCCTAAAACATGGCCCAAACTGTAGACCAAATGACCAAGGACCACTCTACTGAGTAAGCGGGGTGTACTTAGCTTGTACGTGCAACGTACATGCCTTAGAGCTTGTATGCTAAGCGTACCTGCTTGTACTCTAGGTGTACCCTCGCATTCAGCCATCTTGCCCTTTTCATCTCTTAATCCCTGAAGACTTCATTCCAAAACCTAGATCTGACTTCCTTGGGTTGATTTATCACGTGAAGTTGCTAACTTTATGTGTATGCATGATTTAATTAAGCTCTTAAAGCTCAAAAGGACTAAAAAAACGACTTAATGCATACATGAGATCACCAAAACCATAAATCTTGCACCTTTATGCCTAAGAAACTCATTATATGACAACATCTAAAAGAATAAGCCCCACAAATGGCTTAACCCATCAAACTAACCCAAAAAGGAACCAAAAGCATCAAAACCAATATATGAAGAGATCCAAGCAAGAAGAAGAGAAGGTGTAAACTTGATACCTCAAAAGACTTGTAAAATGAGTGTTGATTCTAGATCTATCAACTTCACACCAAGCAACGCAACTTCAATCTTCTTTACTTCCTTCAAAAAGAGCAAAATAACCACCAAATTCTTCTCAAGAGCTCATAGACACAAAAATGGAGGCTAAGGGTCGAGATTTAGGGTTTTAGGGAAATAGAGGTTGATAAAGAGGCCAACCCTAGGGACTTAAGGACCTTATATAGGGTGTAACACCATAAAATTAGGGTTTCTTAATCTCCTCGTTCGCCAAGTGTAACCCTCGTACGCCCAACGTATGAGGCCTTGCATCCACGACCATGTTTCCTTAGTACGCTCAGCGTACACCTCGCGTACTCGACCACACACTAGTACGCCTTGTGTACTCCCTATGTACGCCCCGTGTACTATGGTTATCCTTATACCGTAAATTCATCTGAAGGCTTTAACATTCTCATTATAGGTCCGATTTCGACAATCCTTATATCCACGATAAGGTATCGAGAAGCTCTATGCTTTTATCAACTCATACCTACCATAAAATTTCCCGAACAAAAGTCCAATTTCCATAAAAGCCCAAGCTGATACTTTACCAAAAATACCCCTTGGCTCCAAAACACAAGCTTACCACCCGGATCATTTAAATTACATCACCCACACCTAAATGGGAAATTATTCAGGACGGGGCGTTACAACTCTCCCCCACTTAATTTAGATTCCATTCTCGAAATCATTCCTTACCATATGCCATATTGGATGAGCTACACTACCACACCCCGAGTATAAAACACCCTTCCTAAAGGCAACCGAGCCTGACCCTTGCAGGGATATTGAAACTAGGAAATGAATGAATCCTTTCTCGGCCTAAAACAATCCCATGCAGAATAGACACAACTAGTCAACTTGAAATTTGAAGTCTCGTATTGTGTGACTTCTTGGCAGACCGCCCGTACTGGACAATTCCTAATTCCATTCCACTTATCAATCAAACTGACTACTCAAATTCTGATTACCTGAGGTTTCCACTAGAAAATAGAATCATAGACCATACGTTGCTGGCGACAACCTTTCACTTAACCAATCGGATTAGATATTCCTTCGAGAGAAGGCTCATCCTGATGATAATAATTCCACGAATAACACAAGAAAAACTGGGAAATAAACCTTCTAGTGTTGAACAAGACACTGCTTCCTTTAACTACCGAACTATCATATTGTTGCTGAGATTCTGAAACCCCATACCTACCTGACCACCACAATGATAGAACCAATCCAAAACACACATGATCCCAATCTACCATTAAAATTGAAATCATCCTATCACTATGAACCCCTTAACTGATACCCTTGGCATACATATTCCTTAATTAACATCCTATTGAAATGAAGACCTTGCACATAAACCACTTGTGATTCCTAACACAAGTTCCCACGAAGAACTAACTCGGTACAAAACTCATAACCCGAGATCCAGGGATCTACACTTGCACTTCCCTTGAAACCGTCTGATTCACGGCCACCCCTCACTAAACTAGGATATAAAGGTTCCAACCCATCACTGAGACTACCAGTCTCGCACCTTGTCGACATATCCCACCAGGAATCCATCAAAGATAACAAAATTCACTAGGTCAATAGACGGATCAGCCAAGCACCAACGTGTGACTAATGTCGAGCCTTAGCCCATGCCTTCAAGACCCCATATTTGTTCCTTGTTGCCCAAGCGCCAAGGCCAACATAGAAGAGAAAGCAATACCAAGTGTTCCCTAGAGCGACATGTGTAGTGCTCTGGACGCTGCTTCTGGCAGAGTCTGCACCAATATCAAACAACCACCCATGGAACACGATCCTCTAATCAAAAGCTGTTAGCCCCTTCAAAATATAAAAAGGTAGAAGATATTGTCGGGGATCTGTTCCCCCTATCCACTAGTGTAAAAGGCGTCATCCTCCTCCAAGAGAAGGGGATAAAATCTTCCACCCTTTAACTCTCTATTTACACTTTTAACCATATCTCCCTCAGACCCTCACTAATGTGATCGTAAGAGCATCATTCCAATACAACCTCCTGGACGATGACTGACGATCTTATCTTCTTTGTTGTGATCCACAGGCTCTTCACTTCCACCCTTAGAGAGATAGAGTTAATCCAATGACATATCAAAATAGTTGGTGCCATCTGGGTTTGCACTCAGTCCTGCAAAACCCATTCAACAACACCAGGTGTCAGAAATGACAGACAAAGGACCATAACGCCAAGAAGGTGACAAAACTAGACCTATCCGACCAATGTAGTCCCTCGATGGAAGAGGTCTGTCGATACTGGAAGGACAACTCCATCACAAATGCCGACAACACCGCCAGTCGGCTCTACGGTGAAGTTTATCGCTAGTTTATGGCGATCGACACCCGCTGGAATGACACAACCGACCACCACAACAACACAAAGGACACCAACCACACAACTAGAACCAAAAACTCACCAACATCCATCCACGCGACAGGCAGGGACTAGCACATGGTGCCTGAGAGCCATCACATCTTCTATACAAGCAATGCTTGTGGGTCACTTGTCTTTCCTGATGGCCCCCATGTCACTAGTCCTGCTATTTACATAACAACCAGCATTCAACCCATACCTATACTATTACCAAGGCATGTACAGCATAACACATCCACAAAACAACAACAGTCAAGGCACACAGGTGTAGGGGTCGCACTTACACACCATGTGACCAATGAAGTTGAGATCACAATCAAATCAGATGGTGCATGCATAACCCACACAAGCAGTGTATGTGCCACAAACACCAGAGTACAACCACGAGTATCACTACAAATATGGTCAAGGGTATGCCATCCCCTATCACATGTTACATGTAATGGCTAGTGGAGGACCTGCATATCCACACATGTACAAGTCACTACCAAGCATTAGCTCGACATTTTGCTAGGAGCTCATGCAATACAAAATACCGCATTCCGCCATGATCCCAATAGATCCCGACGAACACATAGACACTTATGAATGGACGATGACATCGTTCTGGATGGACAAGAGGTTCACTTGCACATACTTCCTGGTCACATTGTTAAGAAACTCTAGCAAGTGATTCAAGGCATTACGACTGGGAAACATCTCCAACTTCGAATAATTGAGACATCTATTCCTCAATAATTTCATGTAGTTGAGAAAAGTCAAAGGAAATGCCAAATCGATCATGGCATGCAAGAAAAAGGAGGGGGAATCCATCTAAGCATATTATGACCGGTTTACCTTAGCAACTTTAAGCATCCTAGGCCATGAAGAATTCTTAGTCATAGGCTCCTTCACGCAGGGGCTACTCCTACACCCCTGTCAAGAAAAATGCAAGGTATAGTACCAAAATCCAAAGACAAGGATAAATACAAGCTCGAGAAATATCTCTGACAGATCAAAGGAGAAGAATGAAAACAAGCAAATTTAAAGGCTATAGTGAACGCTTGTATCAAACAAGAATTAACCGACTCTTACTCCCACCACAACCATAAACTACGCAATGATGGAACCACGAAAACCAAAGCAGATATTCAAGATATTCGTCCTGCAGATTCTAATCGTTCTTCAAAGGCGATTCGAGGAGTTACAAGTCGGAAGTATACACCGTAAACTAAACCCTATAATGGATGGAGAAGGAAAAAATCAAATATTGCAAATACCACAAAAGCAAAACACACGACACAAGGTAGTGCACGATACTCAAAAGAAAAGTAATGGGTGAGAAATTGGAAGGAGACCTAACAAAAATAGCATTGAAGATGTGAGAACCTGCAAGGATGTAACGCCCGCAGATCCGGGCTAGTCAATTTAGAAGCAATATGGGTTGAAAATGACTTTTCGACAAAAGATTATTTAGAATAAATAATCTTAACCAAATTGTAGAATATGTCACAAGGTTTCCGTACATATAAAGAACGCCGAAATCCGAGTTATAACGAAGAAGTTATGGCCCGTCGAAGTTTTACGGCAAAACCGGCACGGCACCGGGAAGCGTAAATAGTGAATTTACGATAGAGCGAGATTTATCCTTAGCAATCTAAACCAAAGTCGTAGAATATGTTAAACTAAGAGCGTCGATAAAAAGAACACCCAAATCTGACTTCGTATGAGGAAGTTATGATTTTTCTAAGATTCGGCTTAGCAGTGCACGACCCGAAACTCGAATTTTAGTTCGAGCGGTTTTTGGCTTACGTGACCTAAATGAGAGTTCAAGATCTCATTAATAGGAACTCAACGGTAAAAATACAGACGAAAACGGAGTCGGTATGAAGGAGTTACGAATTCTTCGCGGTCATTTAACAGTCTAAACGCCTCGTACTGTTAAATTTAAGATCGGTCGAGAATTAGCCGACGGAGTCAAAATGAAAGTTGTAGATATTATTTTTACCTACGCGTGGATATAAAGAACGTCAAAAACAGAGGTCGTATGTGAAAGTTACGGATTTTAGAAGTCGGAAGTGTGCTATGCGAAAATGGGTGATGTGGCACAATCTTGGCCATTGCTTTCTCCCCAAGTCTTGCCACTAGATGGTGACATGTGGCACCAAGTTCAGCCATTTTCACCCTATAAATACCACCTCTCCCACCCTCATTTTCTTCACACCTTTCCCATTCTTTCTTCTCTTTACTCTCTCTCTAGAACCTCTCTCTAGCCCCGAAATCCCCCGAAAAGCCTAGGGAACCTCCCTAGCACGAGGCGGAAGCCCCGGAGTGCTCGACGGCTCCGAGAAAAAGAGCTTTTCGGCTCGGAAACGCTGCTCCAAGCAAAGCCTGGTTTTCTATAAAACCCGTTGTAAGTGAGCTACGCCTACGCTATTTTTAATATAGTTTTTATTTAATTATATTAACGTTATTAAGAACATATAATAAATACTTGGGCTATTATTATGGGTTATATAAGTATTTTTTTAACGCTTATATAATAGTAATAATAGCTAGACTATTAATTAGTCTCGGCGAATAATAGACTAAAATCTATTGGTGATAATACTAGGTTTCGTCGAAAGAAATTATTTTAAAGTAAACGAAGCGCTGTCCGAGTACCGAGTCACCACCTTCTCAGGTGAGTGCATGGTCCCTTTCATCTTACACATAGATATGAAGTATTTATTATATAATTTATGTGTTGTGAGTGCATGGTCCCTTTCATCTTACACATAGATATGAAGTATTTATTATATAATTTACGTGTTGTGAGTGCATGGTCCCTTTCATCTTACACATAGATATGAAGTATTTATTATATAATTTACGTGTTGTGAGTGCATGGTCCCTTTCATCTTACACATAGATATGAAGTATTTATTATATAATTTATGTGTTGTGAGTGCATGGTCCCTTTCATCTTACACATAGATATGAAGTATTTATTATATAATTTATGTGTTGTGAGTGCATGGTCCCTTTCATCTTACACATAGATATGAAGTATTTATTATATAATTTACGTGTTGTGAGTGCATAGTCTCTTTCATCTTACACATAGATATGAAGTATTTTATATAAACTACGTGCTATGTGTGCATATTATCTGAATACTTGCTGTCTATGCTGGATGAACGTTTTATATATGTTTTAAAGGATTTAAACTGTATACGTATTTTATATATACGAATATGTTGGGTATGATGATGGGTAGATAAATGATGATAGATAGAAGATGATGTGAGTATACATTCGCAACTATAGACTTAGTGCCTATGGGACAAACACCGGTAGCTATGGACTTAGTACATGTTAGACGTTGGTAGCTATGGATTTAGTACCTGTTGAACATTGGTAGCTATGGACTTAGTACCTATTAGATAAAGACTGGTAGCTATGGATTTAGTACCCGATGAATAGACTATAGCAGCTATGGAATTAGTGCTTTATGAACGAACATTGGCAGCTATGGATTTAGTGCCAGTCCTAGAACCCTGGAAGTAAGGGACTTCGGAATAAACGAATGAAGAATAGATGACTCTTAGGATAAATCCTTAAAGAGTAAAAAAAAAAGATAACGGGGATGGGTAATTGGGTTGATTCTTTGATTGAACATAATAATTATATTATTGTGGGTTGAAAACCCTATGTACTCACCAGGTTTCCCAACCTGACCCACTCAGTTTATTTATATCACAGGTGTTGATACGAAGTCACTTTACACTGAGAGATTTAAAGAGATGTAGATCACTAGTGTAAATACATGTAAGTTCTGTTTATGCTTATGTTTCTGTATTAACGATGACATCCCAAACGTTTTAAATGAATAAAAATACGTTTCTTCGAAAATGTTTTAATAACGTATTTATCGTGTTTTTCTGGGAACAAATTCCGCAACCTTTTTATAAAATGAAGTACTCTGATTTTTATAAAGCATAAACAAAATCGGTCTTTTCTGGCCGTGAAAATGGGGATGTCACAGTTGGTATCAGAGCATTAGTTTAAGCGAACTAGGAATATGAATCTATTTCTAGACTTAAACTTAGAATGCTAAGCGATGATTGTGAGGTGTGAGCACTAGCTTATTTTAGGAATTATGCCTAAAATGCTTTTATGTGCTAAATACTTGTGCCTGATATGCTGTTAGTTGTTCGGATCTATGGTCTGTTGCCGACCGGATCTGGAAACCTTATGTGTTTAGGATTCTAAATGTACGACTACGATATTAGAACTAGCATATAAACGTTTCGGAGTGATAAGGATGATTTAAGACGTCAATCCTAAATTAAGATCAAGATTCACCTTATTCGGTGTATAGATCAAGATGGCAAGAACCCGTAGCGGAAACGTAAACGCAAATGGGAACAGGATCCAACCCCCAGTGGTTCAGCAAATACCTATTGTAGAAGAAGTTGCGCTTGATCCAGTCACCATGGCTGGAGTTCAAGCCATGATTCGGGCTATGTTGGCTGAACAAAGGGAAGAAATGAGACAAATGTTAAATAGGGACGAACCTACCGTACATGTTGAACCGACAGAGCCAGTTCTCGAGCAATCAAAGGAAGGGAACTACAGCCGCCAAGTGAGTCAAGTAGGGACTCAAGGTGAGCAAAGGGATGACCCTGAAGGGAGAAACAACAAGGATGGGCGGATATACAAGAATTTCTTGGGTGCGAAACCCCCAAATCTCTCAGGAAGCCCGAAGCCGGTTGAGATTATGGATTGGATCTCTGAGATGGAGCTGGTGTTTGAGAGCTGCAGCTGTAACGAGAAACAGAAGACTGTCTTCGCAGTAAGACAGCTGAAAACTGGAGTCTTGAGCTGGTGGAAGCTATTGGCAGATACGATGCCACGAGGAGAAGCCTTAAGGATGTCGTGGGAAGAGTTTTTGGAACAGTTGAAAATGCAATACTGCTCGGAGATAGATCTGATAGACCTAAACAACGAGTTTCAGAACCTGAAGAAAGGAAAGATGAGTATTGACGAGTATGCCACCGCATTCACCGAAAGGATGAAGCTATTCCCCTACTTGGTGCCTACTGAACTCTCCAAGATTGATAGGTTTGCTAACGGACTACCCATTGACTTTGGCCCAATGGTCAAAATGGCAACTACTTTGAAAGCAGCTGTTAGGGCAGCTAAGAACGTAGAGGCCCAGATAAGAGAAAAAGGTCTAGAAAAAGATAAGGTAGGAGAGAAGCGGAAGTTTGAAGGATCTTCGAGGCCGAACAAGGAAAGCAAATTCTCAAAGTTTGGAGGAGCAAATGGAGGTGAAGCAAGATGGTATGATAGATGCAAGAAGAAGCATGGTGGAAAGTGCAACGAAGAAGTGACTTGTTACAAGTGTGGGAGGACTGGTCACTATTCCAAAGACTGCACGCATAATGACAAAGTATGCTATAGATGTGGAGGCAAGGGGCACATGTCCAGAGACTGCCCAAAGAAAAATAAAGCAGCAAGACCAGAAACGCCACCAAGGCCAAGGGCATTTCACATGATCCTCGACGAAGCAGAGAACCATGCGAGGAATCAAGAATGAGGACTTCTTACCCGAGGATCAGATTATGCAGTAGTCATAGTTTCGTATGATGTAGCCTAGTAGAGGCATAGTCTAGGGTGAACTTGAACACCTATGTAATCGTTTCAAGAAATGATATAAAACCTTCGTTTTGTTATCTGATGTGTTGAATGATTGTATGAATTGTTGCATGGTGACTTGGGAAACTGCGGGACAATACTTGGGACGAGTATGAGTAGGTGTGAATGGTAGTAGAGGCCTATACTACCGGAAGCACAGGACTCACACTTGGATCAGGGAAAGTCACAAGGTTACCAAGAAGCCAGTAATTGATTTCGTTTTATTCAAGTATGTCGTTACCATTGTTTCGGTAATGACTAAGAAGATTGTTGTTATCCCAACCCTAGTGGTCATGTCACATTGAGTCCGACTACGATGAGTAGGTTACGTGGTTCAGAGAACCAAGTTTGATATAGCGTCCGACTTAAACCAAACGATTAAAAATCAAAGAGACCAATAGAAGTATCGGCTCGACGCTAAAGAAGTTGGTAGCTAGAAATGCTACATGTTAAAGTGTGATTATATCACATTAGAACGTGAAGGAAGGAATAGTTTATTTCAGAATTTAACTCTAAAAGACCTAAGTCTAAACGAGCATCACATGATGATACGTCGTAATCTGGAGTCTAACCTGAAGAAGATAGCAGGTGCACAATTAAGTACTACTTACAGACAATAAGTCTAAAAGATAGACTCGAATGAATAAAGAAGTTATAATTATTACCTAGGATGAAGAGATGACGTATGGAGTCAATATACGAGCCCTGTTTCGTTGATGATTCCGGGACGTAATCATCCTAAGGGGGAGATAATTGTAACGCCCGCAGATCCGGGCTAGTCAATTTAGAAGCAATATGGGTTGAAAATGACTTTTCGACAAAAGATTATTTAGAATAAATAATCTTAACCAAATTGTAGAATATGTCACAAGGTTTCCGTACATATAAAGAACGCCGAAATCCGAGTTATAACGAAGAAGTTATGGCCCGTCGAAGTTTTACGGCAAAACCGGCACGGCACCGGGAAGCGTAAATAGTGAATTTACGATAGAGCGAGATTTATCCTTAGCAATCTAAACCAAAGTCGTAGAATATGTTAAACTAAGAGCGTCGATAAAAAGAACACCCAAATCTGACTTCGTATGAGGAAGTTATGATTTTTCTAAGATTCGGCTTAGCAGTGCACGACCCGAAACTCGAATTTTAGTTCGAGCGGTTTTTGGCTTACGTGACCTAAATGAGAGTTCAAGATCTCATTAATAGGAACTCAACGGTAAAAATACAGACGAAAACGGAGTCGGTATGAAGGAGTTACGAATTCTTCGCGGTCATTTAACAGTCTAAACGCCTCGTACTGTTAAATTTAAGATCGGTCGAGAATTAGCCGACGGAGTCAAAATGAAAGTTGTAGATATTATTTTTACCTACGCGTGGATATAAAGAACGTCAAAAACAGAGGTCGTATGTGAAAGTTACGGATTTTAGAAGTCGGAAGTGTGCTATGCGAAAATGGGTGATGTGGCACAATCTTGGCCATTGCTTTCTCCCCAAGTCTTGCCACTAGATGGTGACATGTGGCACCAAGTTCAGCCATTTTCACCCTATAAATACCACCTCTCCCACCCTCATTTTCTTCACACCTTTCCCATTCTTTCTTCTCTTTACTCTCTCTCTAGAACCTCTCTCTAGCCCCGAAATCCCCCGAAAAGCCTAGGGAACCTCCCTAGCACGAGGCGGAAGCCCCGGAGTGCTCGACGGCTCCGAGAAAAAGAGCTTTTCGGCTCGGAAACGCTGCTCCAAGCAAAGCCTGGTTTTCTATAAAACCCGTTGTAAGTGAGCTACGCCTACGCTATTTTTAATATAGTTTTTATTTAATTATATTAACGTTATTAAGAACATATAATAAATACTTGGGCTATTATTATGGGTTATATAAGTATTTTTTTAACGCTTATATAATAGTAATAATAGCTAGACTATTAATTAGTCTCGGCGAATAATAGACTAAAATCTATTGGTGATAATACTAGGTTTCGTCGAAAGAAATTATTTTAAAGTAAACGAAGCGCTGTCCGAGTACCGAGTCACCACCTTCTCAGGTGAGTGCATGGTCCCTTTCATCTTACACATAGATATGAAGTATTTATTATATAATTTATGTGTTGTGAGTGCATGGTCCCTTTCATCTTACACATAGATATGAAGTATTTATTATATAATTTACGTGTTGTGAGTGCATGGTCCCTTTCATCTTACACATAGATATGAAGTATTTATTATATAATTTACGTGTTGTGAGTGCATGGTCCCTTTCATCTTACACATAGATATGAAGTATTTATTATATAATTTATGTGTTGTGAGTGCATGGTCCCTTTCATCTTACACATAGATATGAAGTATTTATTATATAATTTATGTGTTGTGAGTGCATGGTCCCTTTCATCTTACACATAGATATGAAGTATTTATTATATAATTTACGTGTTGTGAGTGCATAGTCTCTTTCATCTTACACATAGATATGAAGTATTTTATATAAACTACGTGCTATGTGTGCATATTATCTGAATACTTGCTGTCTATGCTGGATGAACGTTTTATATATGTTTTAAAGGATTTAAACTGTATACGTATTTTATATATACGAATATGTTGGGTATGATGATGGGTAGATAAATGATGATAGATAGAAGATGATGTGAGTATACATTCGCAACTATAGACTTAGTGCCTATGGGACAAACACCGGTAGCTATGGACTTAGTACATGTTAGACGTTGGTAGCTATGGATTTAGTACCTGTTGAACATTGGTAGCTATGGACTTAGTACCTATTAGATAAAGACTGGTAGCTATGGATTTAGTACCCGATGAATAGACTATAGCAGCTATGGAATTAGTGCTTTATGAACGAACATTGGCAGCTATGGATTTAGTGCCAGTCCTAGAACCCTGGAAGTAAGGGACTTCGGAATAAACGAATGAAGAATAGATGACTCTTAGGATAAATCCTTAAAGAGTAAAAAAAAAAGATAACGGGGATGGGTAATTGGGTTGATTCTTTGATTGAACATAATAATTATATTATTGTGGGTTGAAAACCCTATGTACTCACCAGGTTTCCCAACCTGACCCACTCAGTTTATTTATATCACAGGTGTTGATACGAAGTCACTTTACACTGAGAGATTTAAAGAGATGTAGATCACTAGTGTAAATACATGTAAGTTCTGTTTATGCTTATGTTTCTGTATTAACGATGACATCCCAAACGTTTTAAATGAATAAAAATACGTTTCTTCGAAAATGTTTTAATAACGTATTTATCGTGTTTTTCTGGGAACAAATTCCGCAACCTTTTTATAAAATGAAGTACTCTGATTTTTATAAAGCATAAACAAAATCGGTCTTTTCTGGCCGTGAAAATGGGGATGTCACAAAGGAAGTAAGCAAAAAACAAATAAAAAAGAGGCGATCTTCACAATAACAAGACCCAAGGACCGCGACAGGTACCAACGACAGGCTAAAGGCAATAAGATCCCACCCGGAGTTACTCTAAACATCAGTTTCTCACCATCGGACCCACAAATGCCTGATTGGGACACAAAATATCCAATTATAATCACCACCACGGTCATACAACAGAAGGCCGGGAGAGCCTTAGTCGACAGAGGTAGCAACACCGATATTCTTTACGAACACTATTTCAAGCAACTCCCGCTACGCTGAACAAGGAACCTGAAACACCCATCCTAGGCACCACTTGTTGGAATCACGAGACACAAGTTGTATCCACTCGGCACCATAAAGCTACTGTTTAGTATAACCAACATCGATGGGAAGGAACAAGTAACGAGGATAATCGAGTTCTTGGTAGTCAAGAGAAGGTCCGATAACGATATAATCCTTAGGCGCCCGACTCTTTTTCAATTACAAGATATCCTATCGACAATACACAACACGTTCAAAACTACCAAGGTTCAACAATGGTCACATCCGTTAACAGACGAGCAAAGCCAATCCAGGAAATAGCAGTGTAGGCCACCACGCACATCCCAAAAAGAAGTCGGACCATGACACTCCCACCCATAATGGTAAAAGACAAGAGGAAACACACCTATACCCCCGCTAAGAAGAATGAGCGCAAGCCCCGGACATGTAGACCGGGGGGAAGGGTGCGGTAGCAATAACATTACTGCGCCAAATAAAACACGTATCGATTGCACGATGACCAAGAAGGGTTGGATAGCACTAAGTGAAGACAAAAAGTACAAAGAAGAAGACTCACAACAAACAAAACCAAGAGATCAGAAAAATCGGGGAAGTAAGATATGGAACCACCCTGCAAAAGAAGATATGGATAGGAGGCTGCCAACAATGGAAAGAGCTGGTAATTAGCAAAACTTTCCCCAGGACGACACTTTGTCCAAATCCCCATGAAATCAAAATCAATAAAAAAAACTAGATGACACGAGACCTCCCAAAGATACTAACCAAAAAACCAACATTAGAGAATGGAAGAGATTGAAAATCGTCTTCCGAAGGACGATTGTCCTAGAAACAGCCATTCACGTGAACGTAAACATCACATTACTTGTAAGCACATGAAAAGGCACAAAGCAGGAGGGACCAAGAAGAAGAATAAATCATCCCGATGACCTGGAAGCCCTGGCGCCCAAGCCCATGGTCCTGGCATCGAAGGAATCATGAGAAGGGGATATGTGATAAAACTCTCACTAGATAATCCCACCCCAACTAGCCAGTACAAGAGCTAGAATTAGAATAGCATCAGTTACCGAACCCCCGATACCTACCTAAATGATGTTGGTGTCTCCAAGACATTAAAAAAATATGTGCAATGAAAATTTAGAATGAACAAGTATCAATATACTTCCATATAAACGACAAAAAAAAACGACTCAATCACCCGTGCCGCATAACAATAAAATCATGGAGGAACACACAAATGTAAGCCTCAAAGGATTATAATTTCCCCCTAAAAACTAGTCAACAAGGTCAGTAGAGTCGCAACTCCTAACCATGACAAGCAAGAGGCTTTAAAGGATCATAACATTTCCCTTGAAACATATAAACTCTAGACTTCGAGGTGACGATCTCGGTCTGGTTTCGATGACAAGAGCAAGAATGCAACTCTCCTTTGCCCTGGGCATATAAAATGACACCAAAACAAAGTCCTTTAGCTAAAGAAGGGACGTTCCAACGAAGTTCGCCAACTAGGGCCCGCACCTAAAAGCCAACCAAAGCCTCACAATACGAGGACGAGCCAAAGAACAAACAAAAGGATCAGATGCTCTGGATCACCAAAACTCGTCAAAACAAATAAAAAACGTGACTAAAAGAGCAACACTAACCTGTAGGAAGAATTCAAGCCAAAGATGGGCAACATGAACCATCAAATACAAGGACAACATAAAACGATAATGTAACAGACGAAAAGAAAGCGAATTTAACATACACAAAATAAATTGTCAACCCAACCAACCCCCTGGAATTTGCACAAACACCACGCAGGGTGAAAGAAAAACAGTGAAACATTCTTTAAATACCAAAAAAACATAAACATTGTTTTGAAATATTCAAAGGGGAAATAAAAGCCATTACTTACCAAGGGAAGCACCAACGTAAGAAGAGCCACCTTTAGCCCGACTATCCTCAGTGTCAGAGTTATCAAACAATTGTCGAAGGCATGCCATGTCGAGATCACCCAGGCGGAGGTAAGAGGAAAAGCATGTCTCCATAAACGCTTTCGCAGTAGCGTGCATTGCCTGAACATGCTCTGTGGGAGCAACTGCCTCCCCAAGGACAAACTTCCCAGTAATGACCTTGTAAGAACAAAGTTCTTTTAGGATCGTATGATTATAAGCAAGATATAAAATAAGAACATAATAAGAACACATGTATTGCGCTGAATGTGTCCAATGATTAATGCAAATAACACCTCAGAAGAGCTTGATAAAGAACTTCAATCTGTAGAGGCGTTTAGGGTTACAAAAATCAACGTAATGAAAACTTATTAATATACGCATACATGCATGCATATATATATATATATATATATATATATATATATATATATATATATATATATATATATATACTATAACTCTAGCAATCAATCTAGATAACTACATAACTAATCTAGATAGACACGGATGGATAGGCCCAATCCGGATTACAAAACACTTAGCGCAAGACGCAACACAAATATACTCAACAATCTCCCCCTTTGAGTCCTTGGAGCAGAAACTTCATTCCCTCTTAACAACAGAAGGCTTCTTCACGGTTTTAAACACCCTCGGTATAATGGCCAGAATATGATGTCGAAACGTAATATACCACCGAAGCATGTTTGTGAACTTCTTCTTGTCATCCACTGAGTTCTGCTTGCATCGATGAATGATATTTATGATATTCTCCAAGAAATATGTTGAAAACAAATGCTTATTGACCAAAGCGAACAGAAACTTGTGTCTATCACCTTTAGTGAACATAACTGTCAAATTTGTTGAATCAATTTGCCCCAATGTCATTTTGTTCACATCACTAGGCTTAGACGTCGGATTCACAGTAGGCTTTCTGTTCATAACCTTAGCTATCTTCTGATCCATGGTTGCTAGCTCATGAATATAGTAGGCCAACATTCTTTTAATGTGTTCAAGAATCGGCTCCTACTCCCTGGGATTAGAGAGCAGAATGTTGTATAGCAGAATCCAATCGTGTGGATTAAGGTTGGGAAGATCTGCCAGAGAGATAAAAGACTCCGTGTTTGCTGAACCACGGTTGATCTTGAAATTGAAATTGATGAATCTCCCTGTAGATAAAGGTTTCAATACCTTGACTTTAGTAACTTTCTGTGCGCTCCATGTCAAGTACTGCGGTTGACCATTCTTCAAATAAAAATCTATCAGCTCTCTGTCAACCTTAGAATGTGGATATGGGACCTTAGCAGTTGCCTCAAAGCAATGGAAAATGAATGCTTTTCTGGTTATGGGCATGTCAAACTACGAGTCTCTAGAGTTTTCACAGTCAAACGAAGCAACTGGTTCCAACCAATAGACACATGGAAACTCAATCGCCTGATTGATAAGTGTATCTCTATCCCATTCTGGAAAAAGAGACTTCTTACACTGCAAGGCCTCTTTGACTTCCTTATTCTTCTTCTCTCTTTCTTCAGCCTCTCTAGCCACTTTCATGGTTTCATCCAACTCTCTGTCTCTCTTCTTCCTCTTGAGAGCATCTACAATAGTTTTTTCTTCTGTATCACTATCAGTTTAAATATGAATCTCTTTCTGTTTCAGTTTTTGCTCAGAAACCGAAGCTAAATTAACCTTCGGTTCTGTTTTGACCTGTTGTGCACCACCCTCTCCCCCTTGTTTTGGAGCTATGAACCCCTCCGAAACACTCTTCATCTCGCTAAGTATGGAAATGGCAGGTAGGTGTTTGGATTGAAGATGTTTTCGAATTGTCAAGGTTAGGATAGGATCATGAGCTTCCAGCAAGTTGGTCAGCATATCCTTAACATCTCCTGCACAACTTTTGTACACCGCCCTTTGAGTTTCTAATAGATAGATTTCCTTCTCTGCCTGGGCGAGCTGCACCTTCTGTATGTCAATAGTGGCCTGCTGTTTGACTAGATCCTCTTTCAGGGCACTCTCAGTTGCTAGATTTGTAGTTAGAGCATCAAACCGAGAGTCCACAGAGTGTAAGAAGGAGGTGGTTTCTATTTGAAGCTCAGTACGAACAATTTGAAATTTGTCAGTTTCTTCACGAAGAGGCTTGGAGAAGGAATCCACTGAAGCTTGATATTTTGATGCATTGGTGTCAGCATGAGATTTTAAAGAGTCAAGGAAAATCTGAGTTGTATGAACAACCTCAGAAAGTTCCTTGGTGGCCTTCTGACAAGTAGAAGTAGACTCATCCACATCCGCTGTAGATTTATCAATGGCATCCATGTACTGTTGAAGAGCCATCTATAGAAAAGCTTTAATAACCACTCCACCATAAGCTTTGCTATCAGCAAGCAGTTTATCTAGCTTTTCATGAATGTCGTGGATCTGCTGACTTGTAACAGAAGCATCAGCTGTATCTTCAGATGGAATTCGATAAGGGTTGTAGTAGGTAGAATCAAAATCTTGATCATCTCCCCCAAGAGTGGCTGCAGAATCGGAGGATTGGGTTGGTGAAGGTGGTAAGTTGATGACTGGAGGTTCAGTCACAGTAGTAGCCCCTGTATCAGATACATTGACTTCTACTGTGGGTTTGGGAATGGTAGTTGTGGTAGATTCGGTTACAAGTGGAGTTGATAATGGTATAGTTGAGATAGGAACAAAAGCACTCGGTGATGAATGTGGCATAGGTTTTGTGAAAACTGGTGGAGTAACAGCAGGAGCAGAAAGGTCAACTTTCTGTTTTGGTGATGGAGGAGGAGTTGGAAGTGTTGTTTGTTGTGGAGATTTTGCTGGAGTTGGGGAGCGTGGAGGAGTGAGCTCTCGGGGTGAGTCATGATGCACTTCCTCTTCCTCAGGTTTTTCAGCATCAGGTTCTGTTCTTGGAGAAGTGCGTTGTCTTGGCCTACGAGCCATCTTCTTTATCTTCTTCTTTTGTGGTTTAGAAGAGCCCCTTCATCGGATTTTCGCTTAGAGGACTTGGCCTTTGGTTACTCAGGTTCCTCTTTCTTTGTAGGTTTCTTGCCTCGGTTGATTGGTTTCTCCAATGCGTCTAGGGCAGCTTGCTGCTCTGGAGTTAGAACCCTCGGTCCAAGAGGAGGTAGTTTTCTATAATCGGCCAGGACATTGCTCTGTTCTAAAACACATCTATACATTGTTTAAGGAATCATTCCATAGTGAAGAAACTTACTTGGATCTGAAATAATAATTTTATTCGTATGGAAGGTTGCGATTGTAGCAAGAAGAGCATCCTTCATGATTAGAATCTCCAATGAATCGATAGCCTTCTTGGTAATCAAAGTCGAAAAATGGCCACAAGAGATTTCTAAATGGCGTGTCGAAGTGTTTAGACTCTGCACCACTTGAGACCAGATGATGGAGCCGTAGTCGAGATTGATCCCATTGTAGAGCCCATAAAGAAGAGTAAGAAACCCCTTGCTGGTGGTATCGGAACCACCACTTCTTTCGGCCAAACCCTTAATTAACAGGGTTAATAAACCATTCAATTGGGATGGTAAACATGATTTCTTCACCTTTGTTATCATTGTAAGCATATCCGTGTACCCTATTTCGTACATCATGGAGAACAGTTGGGACGTCGTGATGAAATCTGGTGAGATGATGGAGGAATCGACTGCAAGGCCCAGGAGTGAACAAAACTTCACTTTTGAAATTGAAGATTTCTTGTTGTGGATGGTGAAGTAGATGCGATCCTTGTTCTTGTTATATGTCGCCGAAGAATAAACTTGTGATAAGAGCGACATTGGAACGGCTTCAACCTGGGTTAGGGATAAAACCAGGGGGAATATTTTAAGCATTCCACAACCTGTAACATGTATGGATCATATAAAACCGGAGTAAGTTCAATGATCATGTTTTGGTTAGGTTTTATGGTGAGCAAAGAAGATGATGCGGTCTGATCATGTGCAGATGAAGAAGTCGCCATTGATGAATGAAGAAGAAGATGAACAATGTTTACTTGTTGTTTACTTTGAGAGAATTGAGACTGGTAAATGACAAATAACCCATTCAACCCTTTATATTGTTGGATTAATGTCTAAGTCCATAACTATAATTGGTAAGACTTGACCCGACCCGGCATGGTCCATTTGGGTTGCATGGCATCATGCACTTGGATAAACTAAAATGAGAGAAATAATACTTAAGGTTTATTAATATATTATAAGTTCTAATATATTAATAAGATTATTTAATTAGTATTGATCAATAATTGATTTAGAATTAATTAAGTGATCAAAAGAAGACTAATTAAATATATGGGTTGATTGTGTAAATCATCCATACTTATATAGTGGGCTAATGCTCCATGGATTATCAAGTTGGGCTCAAACGCATTGGATGCTCCATGGATGGTCCATGGTGTATTTGAACCCATGGATCCAAGGAAATGGAAAGCCATGACAATTAGGGTTTACCCTAATTGTAACAACTATATAAGAATCTTATTGATGTGATAAATTGGCTACGAGATATGCATGGAGGGCAAGACGATTCTTGAAGTGTTCTAATTTCTCTCTAAGTTTTTCCAAGTGCTTATGGTGTTGTGTGAACCATTTGAGGTGTCACACTTGGGGCACTAGGCACTCAAG
Source organism: Lactuca saligna (assembly GCF_052625555.1). Classification (NCBI taxonomy): domain Eukaryota; kingdom Viridiplantae; phylum Streptophyta; class Magnoliopsida; order Asterales; family Asteraceae; genus Lactuca; species Lactuca saligna. The sequence continues at coordinate 185,601,837 of NC_136417.1, read as the reverse complement.
CTCCATGAAGACAAGCACTAACAAAAGGTATGTGATTCTAACTTGTGTTATTCAAAGTGTTGTATGGTACAATAGAACAATACCTTGGAATGTTGATATTTGCATGTATAATAGAGAAAACATAGATCCAAGGTAGTTAGGGTTGCATGTACACTTAGGAGTGTTAGATTGCTCAAAACCCAACAGTGGTATCAGAGACTAGGCTTGTTTTCTTGTTGTACTTACTTAAACTTCTTAAAAATTGACTTTTGGTGCTGTCTGCCCAGCAGACTCGCCGAGTCCATGAAGGGACTCGACGAGTCCAAGGCAAAATGCATCCAACTCACCGAGTTTGTTCGTGCACTTGATGAGTTGGACCCCCAGACAGCATATTTTCGAGTTTTGGTGCTGGAATTGGTCTAGAATCATTACCTTTGACTGTTTTGGGCTTATAAAACTTGTTTTGAATGTGGTAATGATTATGTTAAGCCAATTTTAATGCTATAATAAAAGTTTCAACTTTATATGTGTTCATGTTATTCTTGAAAATTGTTGATTATGAATAATCATGCTTATGAGTTTTGCTAGATCATAGGAATTGTGTGCAAATTGTTTGGTGATATAATTCGTGATCTTGTTGAAAATTGTATGGAGTTCATAACTTGTCCTTAAGTTATGAATTTTCAAGAATTTTATGTTTTCTTGATTTATGAGTTAGTTTAGATTGAGAATGAAAAAATTATGTTTTAGTTGTTTTCAATCCATATTAGTCTAAAAGAAGTTCATAAAATATGTTTTTGTAACTTGTCTTCAAGTTATGTGAAAAGTCATATTTATGAACCATAAAAACTCATAAAAGTCTTATAGGTTACATAAAATGTAAGAGTTTTTTCCATTAAATAGTTTAATGACTCCATAAATTGTCCTCAAGTTATGGATGTTGAAGAGACACTTCTTTAAAGTGTTTTTAAAGAATAAGGGGTTACATTAAAATGAAGAGTCTTCGTTTTAATGAACCATTAAACTCATAAGTTATGATTTAAAGATTCTTGAAATAGTTTCAAAACTTGCCCTCAAGTTTTGGAATTTGAAAAGTTACTCCTAATGTATACTTTAATTCCAAATTGAACATTGAAATTTTAAATGGTTTAAAATTCAACCCTTATACTATTATTATAATTTTAATTATATAGATATGTATAAGAGGAAGTCAATCTTACCGTTAGTAGCCCTCATTCACGAAGCCGGTCTATAAGGGGGGTATAAGGTTACTGCCTATAAAATGGCAGTTTAATGGGTGTCCACTCTCACCCACCGCTTCCTTGACTGGTGGAGGGTCGTTAGCCGAACGCGTAGGAATGGACTATAATTCTCCCTTTATTAAAAGTATAATGAAAAATATTAAGTAACTAAACACTTATAAATTCCCAATCTTAGTTACTTAGGAAAATGTAAAAAGGTGCTAGCCCATAAAATTACACTTTGTACCTTACCAAGTCGTTAGTGGAGCGTGTGTTGTTAACCGGCACACTAACATGGACTAGTAAGAGTGGAAAAGGGTAACTTGACTTTATTATAGATCGGTGGAGCGTGTGTGGTTAACCGGCACATCGATTAAGTAATATTGTTGAGGGTACTAAGTGAATTTGTATGGTTATTCACACCTTGTTTGTGATCCTCGGCATCCCAGTCACAAACTTAAGAGGGCACCATCGAGATTCAAACATGCCATTGAAAGTTCAATGTATCTCAAAAGATCTAGGAGTTTCAAAACCAATAAAACCTAATAATAAAATATTTCGTTTTTCATGGTGGAAATTGGTAAATCGTCATTTACCTACCTTCAACTATTTTATAACTCGGATTACGGCATCCATCTTCCAGTTATAAATAGGTTGTTGGATCCTAGCCTTAATATTTCATATTGGGTGTTATATTAAGGACTTTAAATCAACTAACTTGAATTTATCCCATTATAGATGTCTAGTTTAGACAACTATGGTCTTCCCAAATCTTTAGGAACAAGCTTCCTAATGAAGATGATATCCCAAATGGGAATCAAGGTGAAAGATCAATCCCTTTGTTAGGCATTTGTGGGACTAGAAATCATACTTCACTTCATCCACCTCTTCCAATAAATCTCCCTATCGCACAAGTTTTAAGACTTGATAAGTTCTAAGTCACTCAATCCCTATTGGCAAGCAAAGTCCATATGTGCTTAGATCTTGGGGATTAAGCCACATATTGACAAGTTGGGAGAGTCGGGTGTCGAAGTCTCGAGGTAGCTGGCTGCTGACTTGGTTCTTCAGTCACTCCCTGATGACAGGTCGTGACAAGACCCTTAATGATCTTACCTATTTGCTTGATGATGCTAAATCAACAATGATTTGGAGCATTAGTAAAGTAAATTGGATTGGAAGATCTACTTTCCAAACCTATTTCGACATTGAAAATGGTGACATTGGAGGCCCAGAAAAAACTTTCTCTTCCCAATGGCAAGGGATCGGCCATAGTCAACTCGGTTGACCAAATGGTAAAGAGAAAGGTTAAGTCTGTGATAGTCCCATGTACCATTTCCAAAGAGTCCATATGATTCTGTTGCCAAAGGAAAGACATTGGTTGCGAAACTGCTAAATTTACCTGAAACATCTTAAGGATGGTAAAGTCAATAGGTTTGACTCTACTCCAGGTAAAGTCCATTGTCTAACTCTATCAAGTTTCTATTCTAAGATTCTTATTGCATAATGTGACGAGGTCATATGTTGTTGTTTTAAGAATCAAAGAAAAGGTGAAGAAACTTAAAGGAAGTATATGCTGATTCTGATCGCGAAGATGGATTTCGATCGCATGGTTCGGTGATCAGAATTTTGAGTTGTTACTTAAGAGTTATGATATATTGCTTAGGAATAAATAACAACAAGTTTTCCATATGGATTGTAAGGATAAATTTTTCCGCAAAGTTTTAAATTAAAAGAAAAATGGTTTTGATTTTATTTATTTTAAGTATCCTTACAATGGAATTTGTGAAAAATTGTTGGTTATATGTTTCCATTGATAAGCAATATGGGTAAATGGATTTTATTCTTTCATTAGTCGAAGTGTCATAATTTACCAAATAAGGAAAGATTCTCATCACCCAAGTTTCAGTTGGATAGAAACTTGGAATCATGCAACTTGTATTGTATGATCATGAGAACTTTTGTATATATTTGGGAAATTAAGTCTAATTCCTTGTTCACATGTATATGTGAATCAAGTGAAGGACAAAGGGATCAAATACACTTGGGTGTGCGCTGATTAGGTCCACCACAAAGTTGATAAGATTATTCATTATGATTTACTAAAGTTTAGTAAATATGGTTATACTTACAAGTTTAAGTATAGTTCTGGATCATTGGAGAAGTTTCAATGATAGACATAATGAGTAAGAAGAATCAAATAAGGCAGAAAGATAAAAGTTTCTCTAATCTGAAGAGATGGGAGAGTACTTGGGTATCTTGTTTTATGATTATCTTAGTGATTATGAAACCATGTCTCAATTGATCCTCTAAGGACACCTTAGTTCATTTTATTTGGCTAAGGAGAGGAATCGTGAATTGTTGAAATGGATAGATCAAAAGATAAATTATACTTCGTTCCAAAATTAAATCTTAGAGTCATACTCCAAGATTAAGCCTTGAGTGACATAATCTTAAGAAAGGTTTAAAACGCTTGTTAAATGTAGAGTAAAATGTGTTCTTACTCTTGTACATTTGAAATTGGTAAGTTGTGATGTTTTGGATAAAACAAAGACCAACTAAGACCAATTGTGAGAAGTGTTTAACTTGATAAGAATCTCCACGAACTCTTGAATATTCGGTTTTTTCAAGGAATGGTTCTTGACAAAGAGAATCTTATATGTCAAGAGGTCAGTGGGAGTCTTAAAAGGATCTTAAGATAGATTCAAGAACTAATCAAGAGTTTTGTTAATCACTAGACCACGACTTGGGTTTGTAACCTATCGTGTTGATATATTCTGTGCCCATTCCAGTTAAAGTTGGTTTTGCATTGGAGTTCTAAGAGTTCTCAATTGGTTGCATAACAACTTGGAAGCAATGGCAGGCCCTTGTACTACTAGGTGGCAAGAAATTAAGACTGCACAAGTTCAGTCCATATGAATTTGGATTTGTCATTAACCTTGTCGTGTGATTATGGTTATGTCAAATTTACATGGATAGGAACACATACACCATCAAAATCTAAGTGTCATAAGGTTTCTCTCCGATTCATGAAAATGATAGTGAGGAAATTCTTTCACTAAGTAGATTTAAGTGGATAGCAAGTGTGAGGTTTGCATTCTCATGTCGTTAGTGGAGCGTGTGTGGTTAACCGGAACACTAACTAATGAGAATGGAAAAGGTTTTGACTCACATGTGAGCTATCTAAGGAAAGGATTAGACTTCAGGTGTACGATTTGATAAAGTCTTATCAAGGCAATCTAGTATCTGAAATCTGACTGATTTCTAGGTACATGTCAAAGCTAGTAGGAGCATAAAGTGTTATGCTAGTTAGATAATAATCATTATGCTAGTGGGAGCATGATGATTATGTTGCAAGTTAGCAATGTTAATTATAGAAAACAAAAGTTTCAACTCGCTTTGAAAAGTTGTTTTATTATAATTAAGGGAGAGAAATTTATACTTCATTCCAATTTTACAAGCTTAGATTGAGATTTTAATCAACTTTAGTCAAGAATATATATATATATATATATATATATATATATATATATATATATATATATATATATATATATATATATATATATATATATATATATATATATATATATATATATATGAATGTTATGTTGGAATGGTTCAACATAAGGAATTTCTATATATGTTGCTTTCTCAAAATTAGATTATGATTACGGCATTCCTTTTCATAGTTCGAATTATGAGAACATGGAAAATAAAAAATTTATAGCATGAATCGTATCCCATATGCTTCGGAGAAAGGATCAATTGCATGTGTTATAATATTCATCCATTCTAAATTTTCCTAATGCTTAGGGCGTTAAGAAGGGAAAAGGGATTAGAACTGGATATGACTAAGATGATTAAGCAATTGTCGAGAACAATTTGGGGGTTTTCCAAAGTTTGGTTACTCATGGACAATTGGAAGTATAGAGTAAGGATCGTATTGACATATTTTGGAAAGAGGCAACTCTTGTTCAAAAGTGATGGTCAAGATGGGAATATGGAATCGTTTCCATAGTGGAAGTTATTCTTTGAATCTGTGTAAGATTAAAGAGCTTAATGCAAAGAAGGATGTTCAAAGGAATGTACCTTGAATTTGAGACTTCATCTCCATGGAATTGCTTTCCATTGGAATACTTTGTAATGTTTGTTGCCAAGTCTTTGTAACTTGTGTGAATATCATTAGAAGACGATCATTGCATAGATTACGGTAAATGACAAGAACTTGATATTCTTACATTTACAATAAGGACTGGGATTGTGAAATGAGAATCATTGAAGTCATGTTCAATTGATATACATTTCACAAAGAGATGACCATATGTAAACATAGTGTGCATACTTGGAGTATGGCATAGCTATTGTTTAGAGAAACATAGTATGCATGCTTGGAGCATGGCATCACTACTGTTTCAATTCAAGTATTAAGTTGATTAATCGAAACATGAATAATGAGTGATCAATATGGTGCTTAGATAAAAAGTGTTTTATTTACGCTCAAAGTGTTGAGGCCATATAGGACTAGTATTATTTTGTGTTTCACTTTGCATGTTTTGACTTCCAGAATAACTAGGTCATTCTCCCGAATGACCAGGTTATTCAAACCATCCACAGTCGGTCATATGTTGGAAGTGGATATGAATCAAGACTGTCGTGAATTTGGCTTGTATGATTTGTCTAAAGTGCTTTAGTCAATGCAATAGTTGCTACAACATTCATGAGTACTCATAAGGGCTGAGTATTGGATTCAACCCACGCTCATTTGGATTCACTTCATGGATTTTATCACGAGTGAATCATGAGACGATAATATCTTATATTCTTCAAACCTAGAGATATGAGTTGTTGACTATGAGTTGGTTATACATTGATTGCACGTAAACGCATTGGTAACTCGATGTTATAAAATGTGCCTTTGTGTATGATTCAACAAATAGTTGGTACAAGCATATGAGTCGAAGTTTATCCATTCCTTTTACCTTCAGGATAAAAGCGATATCTGTGGGCCCCTCGATGATTTAGTGATGACAAAAGTAAGTGCTCGACCGGGCCTGGACTGATTTGATTTGTTCAATTAGTCAGTCGTCATAAATCAGAAATCGGGAAACAACAAATGGACACAGAGAATGATTATAATCCAAGTCTCAGTCCATATGATATCTAGAATGGAGGAATATATGATCACTAATTTAATGGAGAAGTCATTGACAGAGGTTAGAGTTCATCAATAAGGTCAGAGATCAATAGAAGCTTTTGAGAGCTATGATTGCTAGTCGGGTTCTGAAGTCATACTTGCAATAATAGTTTTAGTCATATCCAAGTGGGAGACTGTTGGATTGATGTCTAAGTCCATAACTATAATTGGTAAGACTTGACCTGACCCGGCATGGTCCATTTGGGTTGCATGGCATCATGCACTTGGATAGACTAAAATGAGAGAAATAACACTTAAGGTTTATTAATATATTATAAGTTCTAATATATTAATAAGATTATTTAATTAGTATTGTTCAATAATTGATTTAGAATTAATTAAGTGATCAAAAGAAGACTAATTAAATATATGGGTTGATTGTGTAACTCATCCATACTTATATAGTGGGCTAATGCTCCATGGATTATTAAGTTTGGTTGAAACCCATTGGATGCTCCATGGTGTATTTGAACCCATGGATCCAAGGAAATGGAAATCCATGACAATTAGGGTTTACCCTAATTGTAACAACTATATAAGCATCTTATTGATGTGAGAAATCGGCTACGAGATATGCATGGAGGGCAAGCCGATTCTTGAAGTGTTCTAATTTCTCTCTAAGTTATTCCAAGTGCTTATGGTGTTGTGTGAACCATTTGAGGTGTCACACTTGGGGCACTAGGCACTCAATCTTCATGAGGACAAGCACCAACAAAAGGTATGTTATTCTAACTTGTGTTATTCAAAGTTTTGTATGCTAGAATAGAACAATACCTTGGAAAGTTGATATTTGCATGTATAATAGAGAAAACATAGATCCAAGGTATTTAGGGTTGCATGTACACTTAGGAGTGTTAGATTGCCCAAAACCCAACATATATACCATTTCTTGGAGAGCGAAAATCGTGATGATGAGGTTACCAAAACGTCGCTTGAAAAAGCGCGATGTGTGACAGTATGGTTACTCCCAGGACTACGTCAGCGCGCATGGGTTTAGAAACGGATCAAATTCACGTGCCTAAATCTTATCTTTAATTGGCGTTTGAAATTCCATATATCTCCTTGTTTGGTTACGATGGATAACCAACACTCATACCAAACAGTACTTCGAATGTTGGAAAATAAAATTTTCGTGCATAAGTGTGGCAAAGAGAAATAAATTAAATGTGTATAGGATGTGAGTGATGTCTGTGAGACATAAAGCAGAGGATTCCGGGCAAGAATCACTTCCTTCAAAGTCAAGATAGACTTGAAGTGCTTGTGTGGTTTCCCGAAAAATACGATCAACTGTCTATTTAGAAACATTGAAAGGCTTCTTTTAATAATTGGTTCAGGGTAGCTTGTGTTCAACCAAACTTCGAGTTTTAACATAAAACCGATCGTTGGAAGAAGTACCTGTGAGACCGATATGGTCTGTTGAACAGGTAGGTTGGATATTTTATTTTAGTGACTATATTGGAATCAGAAATCTCGAAAAAATAAACTGGATCTTTTTGGGAAGAAATGCCTTGGTTGTAGACAATTTCATAAAGATCTCTCAAAAATAAAAAGAGATTTCCTTAGGTAACCAGTAAAATCTTGAATGTATAATTCACCGTCAATTCATTTTTGGTGTTGGATTTTGGGTTTCACTCAGCACATGGTATATGTATCTAAGATCATAAACACAAATGTTGTGTAACCATAAGCCTCAGTGGTAAAGACCGAGAGTCTCCAGGGTTACGTTGGTGAACCGAAAGTAGATGGAGAATGTAAAGAGGTGGTTTAAGGACCGAATGTACCTTCTGCTAGATAATCCTGACAGAGTAGAGAAACTCTTAACTCATATGAGAAGAGTAAGGTAGCTCTAGACCGAGTAGCATAAATTTGCCCGATTTGAAAGAAATGATAGGTATAGATCGAATCATTAAGGCCTACTCAAGATCGCAGAGGCTTAAGACGACATGCAGCAACATGCTTCTAGGGACCCTTAACTAGTTCATGTTGAAATTAAATCATACCTACCTTAGATCCACAGTCGGTTGTTCTTGTTACCCATTTAGCCTAAGAAAAATAAAGAGAAACACCAAACAAACAATCGAGATAGATAAAGTAATACTAAAACAAAAAATATAAAATGTTTTTGGATTTTTGAAATTTTCTGAAAAAGAATAAAAACAGAAAGATGAAATATTTTTGGATTTTTGAAATTTTACTGAAAAAGAATAAAAACAGAAAGATAAAATATTTAAAGTTCAAAGCAAACAAAAGATATGCACAAATATACAACCAAAACCTTATCTGAGAGAAGCGAAATAGATCGACCATTCGGTTCATTTTTGTTCCAGAAAATCACGGAGCAGAGATAGATAGAGCGGTCTGTCCATTTCTGTTCCCTAAAATTCGAGAGTCGAAATAGACGGAGCGGTCTGTCCATTTCGGTTGTCTAATTTTTAATGAGAGATTTGAAGATTCTGTACCTGTACCGACTCTCGTTCCATCATGCCCACGCCTTGTAAGATTTTGTTAAAGGTTGCTTCGGGTAAGGCTTTAGTAAAGATGTCAGCCAGTTGATCAGCAGATCGAACAAAGTGAACTTCCACGTTTCCGTCTTCTACATGATCCTTGATGAAATGATATCTAAGTGCAATGTGCTTAGTTTTTGAGTGTTGCACTGGATTATGACAAATCCTTATTGCACTTTCAGAGTCGCAGTAGAGAGGAATCTTTTTCATACTTAATCCATAATCCCTTAATTGACTTTGAATCCAAACCACTTGTGAGGTACAAGATGCAGCAGCTATGTATTCAGCTTCGGTTGTGGACAATGAAACACAAGTTTGTTTCTTGGATTGCCAACTCACAAGTTTTCCATCAAGAAATTGGCATCCACCTGTAGTACTTTTTCTGTCCAGTCCACATCCTCCTAAATCAGCATCAGAAAAGGATTGAATGAAGAATCCTGATTTAGCAGGGTACCAGAGACCGAGAGATGAAGTTTTCTTCAGATATCCAAAAATATTCTTCAAAGCAAGCATATGAAGTTCTCTTGGATTGGCTTGAAACTTGGCACAGTAACAAACAGAAAACATAATATCTGGTATACTAGCTGTCAGATACATAAGAGACCTTATCATTTGTCGATAAAGTGTTATGTCCACAGTAGGTTTCTCCAGAGATGGGGTTAGTTTAGTGCTGAATGCCATAGGAACCTTCACTTTTGAATCACCCTTCATTCCAAATTTCATTAGTAAGTTCTTGGTGTATGCCTCCTGGTTTATAAAAATACCTTCTGGTCCCTGTCTAATATTTAAACCAAGGAAAAAGTTAATTGGACCCATTGCGCTCATTTCAAATTTAGTCTCCATTAACTTCCTGAATTCAGCTGTTAAGCTAGGATTCGTGGAGTCGAAGATGATGTCATCAACATAAATCTGAACAATCATCAAATGTTCGCCTTCCTTCTTACGAAAGAAGGTTGGGTCAACCGAACCTTGTTTAAATTTTAACATTTTTAAGAAGCGAGCTAGTGTTTCATACCAGGCTCTCGGTGCTTGTTTTATCCCATAGACAGCTTTATCCAGCACATAACAGCGATCGGGGTATCTTTCATTCACAAAACCAGGCGGTTGTTCAACATAGACAGTTTCTTCTAATTCTCCATTCAATAAAGCGCATTTGACATCCATTTAGAGGACTTCGAAGTTCTTGTGAGCAACATATGCAAGAAAGATTCTAACAAATTCCAACCTTGCTACTGGAGCAAAGGTTTCTTCATAATCTATCCCTTCTTCTTGACAATAACCTTTTACTACCAATCGAGCCTTGTTACGAATGACATTCCCCTCCTTGTCCAGCTTATTTCTAAACACCCATTTTAGGCTGACAACAGAGGCATCTTTCGGTGTGGGAATCAACCTCCAAACTCTGTTGCATTCGAACTCATTGAGCTCATCCTGCATTGGTTGAACCCAATCAGAATGATCAAGTGCATCATTTAAAGTTTTCGGCTCTATCTTGGAGATAAACGAATTAAACATGCAAAATTCCATTTGAGAGAATAATGCAATTTGTTTCGCCTTCAGTTGAGACCGAGTAAGAACATTTTCGGAAGTTTCACCAATAATTTGCTCTTTAGGATGGTCCTTTGTCCATTTTACTAATGGAGGATAGCTTGGATCATATTCTGGATGTAATTCAGCTTTTACTTCTATTTCAACATTTGACGGATCACCTTCGCCTTCGTCAGTAGAACTATCACTTACTTTTTCCTTCTCCCCCTCGACTCGCGAAGTGAAGTCTCTATCATTATCAGAGTTTGTATTGCTTGTTGAAGTGGGTGTCTCCCCCTCGATTGGATTTTCACTTGTGAGTTTTGGATCAGTTGTATCTTTATCATCGATACTTTTAGATGTTGGGAATGAACTTGGATTCTCCCCCTCAACAAAAACTTCATTTGTCTTAGGAGTGGTTGAGCTCTCCCCCTGGAACGTTGAAGCTTTACTTGGAGAGCCTTTGGATGACTTAGGACTTGGTGGTTCGCTTTCCATCTCTTTAGTGGCTTTGTCTATGACCTTCTTGAGATTATCTACTTTGTTGCCTGCTGCTGGTGCCTCCGAATGAATTGCTTTTTTTGGTTCTTCGAACAGCCGAATGTATTCCTCAAACAGGTTGGATATTGGAACCGAGACCTGTCCAAATTCTAGGAATATGTCTCCTGAAGCATTGTCAGTCCTTTGAACCTTCTTCATATAATTGTCATCAAAAGTAACATAATAAGTTTCTTCAATTTTTCTGGAACTCTTATTCAGCACCCTATATGCTTTTGATGACAGAGAGTAACCCAGAAATCTGCCATCATCAGCTTTAACATCAAACTTATTTCGGTTCTCTTTAGAGTTAAAAATAAAGCATCGTGAACCGAAAATATGGAAAAATTTGATGCTCGGTTTCCTATTATTTAAGATCTCATAAGGAGTTATGGAGAATCTCTTGTTGAGCAGAGACCGATTCTGAGTATAACAAGAAGCAGCGATGGCATCAGCTCAGAAGTATAAAGGTAGAGAAGCGTAACTAAGCATGGTTCTGGCTGCTTCACATAGAGAACGATTTTGTCTTTCAACGATCCCATTTTGCCGTGGTGTATAGGGGGGCGAAAAATTGTGATTTATCCCCTTATCAGCCAGAGAGTCTTCAAAGTCCTTGTTCTTGAATTCTAGTCCATTATCACTTCTGATGTTTCTGACTATCTTCCTTAATTGCGCTTTCACTTGCTTGATGAACACCTTCAGCTTGGGAGTTGCATCTGATTTCTGTTTAAGAAAGAAAACCCAAGTGAAGCGAGAAAAGTCATCTACAATAACAAGAATGTACTTACTTCCACCGATGCTCTCTACAAATCAATGTGTAACAGTTCAAGTGCTTCCACTATCGTAGTATTGATGCGTGTTGGGTGGCTTTTTTGGATTTGCTTACCCATTTCACATGCTGCGCATAATGCTCCTTATTGAACTTGAGAAGATGAAGGCCTCGAACATGATCTCCAATCACCAATTTGTTGATATATATGAAATTTAGGTGTGATAGTCGTCGATGCCATAACCATCTTTCGTCATTGTTTGCCTTTGACAGAAGACAAATAGCTGGTGTCCCTCGTATTGGATTAATATTTAAAGGGTACATCTCTCCCTTCCGTGCAGATTTCTGCAGAACCTTCTTTGATTGTTTTTCTATTATCTCAGATCCTTCATCATCGAATGATACTTTCAAAATTGTTCCCACAACTAATTGTGATACACTGATGAGATTGTGCTGAAATCCTTCTACATAAGCCACCTTTTTGATTGAGAAATCTCCGTTAGTTATCATGCCGTATCCTTTGATTTTCCCATAGGAATTGTTTCCAAACTTCACATACCCACCATCTTTCAGGGACCGAAACTCCCTTAGCTCCTCCTTCATTCCTGTCATGTGACACGAGCAGCCACTGTCTATGTACCATTCTTCATCAAACTGCTCGTCACTGATTATCAGTAAATTCAAGCAGATTTAGGAACCCAAAGTTTCTTGGGTCCTTGTGAGTTTTTCACAGAGAAAGGAATTACAACAGAAGCATCAACCAAATAAGTTCCTTTAATTAGAGTTGTTTGATCTTTTCTTTTAATGGTATACACCTTGATTTTATATTTATCTTCTTTAAATTTTAGTGTATCATTTGGTGTTGCTTTTGATGGTTTAGTGTTTTTCATTTGATTCCTAGGTTTAGTAGAGGGTTTCTTATTTTCCTTCTTAGAATCTGATATCAGCTTTCCTTTTCCTTTGATGTCCTTTAAAGAATTTGTTTTATCTTGGGACTTGGAGGTTCCATAACTAGGATTAGAATCGAATCTGGTTTTAGGACCGAATCTAGATCGAGGACCGAATGTGGGTCGAGGACCGAAAGTGGGTCGAGGACCGAAAGTGGGTTTAGGACCGAGACTAGACTTTCGGTTATGGGATTTAGAATAATAGGAATTTGGACTAAATTTTTCCTTCATTTCCTTTCCATTGTCCATGGATTCTTTCCTAGGAATCTCATAGTTGGGATTTTGAGAATTCCAATGCCTTTTACGTTCATTCAGATTCATGGCGTATCTTCGATTTCTCAGGTGTTTCTGTTCAGCCAGCTCCTTCTAAGATTTGTGAATATTGAAGCTTGCCTTTGCTTTCTGTTTCTGGTGGGTTGCAGGTGACTTAGTTTGAACTTTCGGTGCTTCCTCTCGCTTGAGCAGAACTTTCGGTTCGTCCCTCTTGATAGGAACATCAGGTTCAACCATCGGTTCTTTAGGAACATCTTTGGTTCCACTTGTGCTTGGAATATCGAAACTGGAGGGTTTGTTGAGAGGTTTTGGTATGTATCTACCCTTGACTCTCCATGTGGTTTTCTCCGATAGTCCCACAGTTTCGTCTGCATTATCAATAGGAGCAGACCATAAATAGTCTTCACAACCTACACCATTATCTTCATCAACCATTGTTCTTAATTCTGCTGTCTGCTTTTGAGTGACTCCAGTCGTAGCATAAACCTGATTTGGCACGGTCTGGACCTTTTGATAACCCAAAGCTTTTTCCTTGAGTTTTGGTTTCTGTTCTTTTGACAGACGACCAAACTCAACCGAATTTTCTTATATTAGAGGGTTTTCACTATTGGTTTCATTTTTCATAAACTTAGAACAATCAACCTCATCTTCTACTGAGATTTCACTCATCTCACTTTCCGCATCAAATTCAGATGAATTATCTAAGTTTATTTTATTGTCCTTAACAATTTTAGCATTTGACAAGTTGAATGTATGTATAGTTTAAGTTTTAATCTTTAGCCTATCATTTTCATCTAAGATATCTTTGAACATACTTTTATGTTCCTTAGAATCGATGAAAGTTTCTATTTTATCCAAACCTAGCCTATACGACATTGACGTTTCTTCAGAGGACACTTCTGATTCACATTCTGCTATAACTTCATCTTCTTTAAATTCAAGAAAGGGCAAAATCATCTTATGAATTTTCTTACCAATTTCACAATTTAAATGTAATTGAGCAATATTAGTATAAAGACGCTTAGCAATCAAACAAAAAACATTTCTTTGTTTTAATAACATTAAATTGTCTCTTTGCAAATAAATACTTTCATCCCTAGCCCTAACTAACTCTGCTTCCTTCAGCTCAATCCAGATTCTCATCTCCTCACTTTTTGAAGACACCCTGCCGAGTTGCTCATTAGGTTAGAATTTGCTAAGCGGGTTTGCATGAGGCTACTACTTAGGTTAGAGAATTCAGAGTTTAATACATTTAATTCTTCTTGATAATCAGTTTTTGAAATTTTAAGAGACTCAAGAATAGAATGTACCTTTTTGATCAATCGATCGCAGTCGTTGATCTTCTCACTCACTGGCTTGGCCGCAGAACACTTATTTTCAGTCAGGTTCAGTTCCGAATCTGCACTCTCGGTTGATGGACCAGCAGTGACGATAAAACATTATCCACCTGAATCTTCATTCTTTGCCACATTCGCCTTTCCATGAGTGGGTCTTCTAACCTCTTCGTCTTTAGAGTCGGTTGACCATACTTCTACGCTACCGAACTCATCTTCCTCAGCATTCTACTGTACGATTAAGGCATTCATTGAGCTGTTGGATGCCTTTTTCTTTTTGACTTCTTCTAATTTGCGCATATAATACGCTTTGTCATCTTCACCCTCTCTCTTCTCAACCATCTTTCTCAACATGCAATCTTTGGCAAAATGGTTTTTGTCGGGACAATAGTTGCAGTCGTATCCAGAGTCTCCTGCAAGTGTCTTCTCCTTTTTCTCTTCATCCTTTTGAGAGGAGACTTTCGGTTCATCCTTCATCTTCTAAGAACTGTAGCTTCCCTGCCAGTTTCGGTTCTTGTTGGCGGGAAATTTTCTCCTTGCGAATTTCTTTGGATTTGTGATCATCAGGGCATATTCCTCACTTGTGAGCTTGCACTCTGACATGTCTGACTCTTTTTCTTCTTTTTCAGCAGTACTTTTTCCTTTAGAAACAAGAGCCAACGATCCCATACCATAGACCACTTTCGCTTCCTTAGTTACAACACTTTCATGGGACTTCAGTATCCCTACTAGTTTCGCCAGCGAGTACGATTTGAACTGTTCATGCGCCTTCACAGTGGAAACCACCGCCATCCATTCTGGTCTCAGCCCATTCATGAACGTTACTTTCTGCTCGATCAGCTTCCTCTCTATCCCATGCTTGATCATCTTACTTAAGAGATGATTGAACCGATCAAAGGTCTGTACAAGCTTCTCTTCAGGTTTCTGTTCGAAAAATCCAAATTCTGATAGTAACAGAGTTTGAATGGAGTGTTCCAGATCTTCATCAGTTGAGTAAAGTTCCTTCAGCCTATCCCAGATCTCTTTAGCAGTTGTGCATGAACCTACAAGCCGAAAGGTGTCATATTGCAGGGCGAATCTTATCATCCGCATGGCTTTTACGTTACACAAGATCTTGTCCTTCTCATCCTGTGGCATCTTTTGAACATCTGTCACCAACTTGTTGTAATCTTTTTGCGTCTTAACGATTGTGTTTGTCTCCGAATGTACAAACGGTCCAAGAGTGATAGCTTCCCAGATGAGATAGCCATTGTCTTCCGATCTAACCACGTAATCTTCAAAGTGATGAGCCCATACTTCGTAGTCTTGAGTATAGAGTATGGGTACTCTTGTTGTTGATCCGATGCTGTTTGAGATGTTAATTGGGTTTGTATGTGAATCTTCTTGAGACATGGTGAGCTGCTTAGAATCAAACCTGTAAAATTGAGATTAAGGTTTTATCAAAAATAGAGTTATCGTCGATATGAAGATGACGACTTCTATTTATATTATAAAAGCGGAAACCCTAAAGAATTACGTATACAGAAGGAATGTGTATTGATCACACAGTCTCCTGCTCTGATACCAATTGTTAGAACAAAGTTCTTTTAGGATCGTATGATTCTAAGCAAGATATAAAATAAGAACGTAATAAGAACACAAGTATTGCGCTGAATGTGTCGAATGATTAATGCAAATAACACCTCAGAAGAGCTCGGTAAAGAAACACCTCAGAAGAGCTCGATAAAGAACTTCAATCTGTAGAGGCGTTTAGGGTTACAAAAATCAACGTAATGAAAACTTATTAATATACGCATATGCATGCATATATATATATATATATATATATATATATATATATATATATATATATATATATATATATATATATATATATATACTATAACCCTAGCAATCAATCTAGATAACTACGTAACTAATCTAGATAGACACAGATGGACAGGCCCAATCTGGATTACAAAACAGTTAGCCCAAGACACAACACAAATATACTCAACAGACCTATTATGGGTCTCATGCTTGCCATTCTCCCCACCAGCGGCCATGCATACCACCTTCATCCACTTTACCCCTATCACAAACTTAGAACTTTCAACCACCTTGTCCACCATACGGATATTTCATTTTTAACGCAGCCACCCTAGATTATCCTAGACACTCTTCCTCTTCGCCACCTCTTCCCCCAACTACTTGTTAGCGCGATCAACTTGGTCCTCAAATGCCTTATTCTCTTCCACAAATACCTCGATACGTTGGATCTAGTTTACGGTGTTATTATTGCATTTTTGAGACTTTTGAGTTAAAGTTGAGCTTTTGATCTACTCCAAAAGCAATGGATGTTAGATCTTAGCTCCATGGGGTCCATTGTTCATAAAAATGCAAACTTTATGGAGGATACTGGTCCATGCAAGCATTAAGATATTTATTAAGCTCCTTTTTGAGCTTTAAGTGCCATTAAGCAATGCAAGAGTGTAAATTTGCTAACTTTACGTGATAAGTCACCCTTAGGAACCAGATCTAAGAGTTTCCCAAAAGGAATTAATTATTTAGGTGCTTAATGAAGAGGAATAGTAGTCCTGTGAGTACGTTGGGCGTAGCAGATGGGCATTTTGGGCTTGGCATTCTCGGTTTGGGCCATAGTTTGGACTTTCCAAGTTTGGGCCTTGCAGGCCCATTAGACTTCAAATTTGGGCTTGTGGGTAGTATTTTGGGCTTCCTTAGACTTAGGCCCGTGATGGGTTTTTGGCCGAATTTTGAAGATTGGGCTATAATTGGGCTTTGGATTGCTATTTAGGATTTCGGTCTTTTGAGGAGTTGGGTTGGGCCCTAGCTTTGGGGAAAGTTAGAAAATGGTAAAATGGTTTTTTCCCTGGTTATGGGCTAAGTAGCTTGGATTGTTGGTTATAGGTCAAGATACAATTAATAATTGGATATTATTTTGAAGATGATAGCGTAGGGATTTTCCGGACCAGCAGGCAAAGACTCATTTGCATATTTCAACAGCTATAGGTGAGTTTCCTCACTGTGTATAGCGGGTCAAAAGCACCAATGTCAGCCCATGGTTGTTATCTTAGGATGCTAGACGTATGTGTGACTCTTGCATGTGTTACGTGCTGGTATGCTTACCAAAGGGGTGCCCGATGACCATTCTGTATGCTATTTATCTTTGTGATTATTGAATGTGCTATGTGTTTATCTGTTATATTTTAATATGTATATACCGAGTAGGTTCGAATGTCAGGTAGGGTCCAATGACTGACCGATTTGTATACCGAGCTGGGCCCGATGTCGGGCGGGGCCCATTATGTGTTTTTTATGTACGATATGTGGTATTTTAGGATACTTACTAAGCTTTGTGCTTGTGGTTTTTAGTTTAGTTTTCAAGTACTTGTGGTTTGAAGGGGAAGAGCCCAGGATAAGTGTAACACTCGCAGATTCAGGTAATTAAATTAGAGACAATAACCATAAAAAATTACTTTTTGATGGAAGATTATTTTGAATGAATAATCTTAACCAAGTTGTATTATATGTCACAAGGGTTCCGTACATATCAAGAACGCCATAATCCAAATTATAACGGAGAAGTTATGGCACGTCAAAGTTTTACAGCAAAACCGGCACGACACGTCGCAACGTAAAAAGTGAATTTTTGATAAACTACTTTTTAGCCTTAGAGATCTGAATAAAGTTGTAGTATATGTAGAGTGCATAAAAAGAACACCCAAATCTGACTTCATATGAGGAAGTTATGATTTTTCTAAGATTTGACATAGTAGTGTACAACCCAGAATTCGAATTTTAGATCGGCCCAATTTTGGTTAATGCAACCTAAATGAGAATTGAAGATCTCAATAATAGGAGCTCAACGATAAAAAGACATACGAAAACAAAGTATGTATGTAGAAGTTATGAATTTTTGACAGTCATTTAACAGTGTAATATTCTCATATTGCTAAATTTAAGATCGGTCGAGAATTAGCCAATGGAGTCAAAAGGAAAGTTGTAGATCTTGTCTTTACCTACGTTTGAATATAAAGAATGTCAAAAGCGAGCTCATATGCGAAAGTTGTGAATTTTTAAAGATTGGTTGTTTTACCTGCGTCTAGTGCTACATGTCAGCACCAGACTTCCCCTTAGAGCCTACATAAGGATCACGACGTGAGCACCCTTTTTCATGACATGAATCAGCCTAGACAACCTATAAATAGAGGTGTAACTCACTTCAAAAACTCACACCTTTCATACTCTTTCTCTCCCATTACCCCCAAACCATCTCCCTCCCCCCCCCCCCCTTCCATAGCAACTTCTAAGTGCTAGAGGCGACCCCCGGAGCGCTAGAAGGATCCAAGAAGAAGAGATTTTGGCTCAGAAGTTCTGGCCCCATCGAGCGCGCTCCTAGCCAAACCCCCGGTAAGTGACTTATGCTTAACCTACTTTATGTATAACTTATGTTTAAGTTCATTATCGTTATTATGAGCCTATAAATAAGATTTATCAATGATTCCAAGTCATTATAATGATTGATCTACTTACAGGGATGATGCATAGGTTGTGATTTAGTGAGGTGTTTAAACTTGGATTTCCAAGCACTATACTTCATATACCAAATGGACCCTACCTCCAATATGATCCTACATGATTGTTCGTTACTTAATAAATCATGGAAGTAGACTATGAGTTAATGATGAATCTAGACTAATAATTAGTCTCAAGAAATATTAGACTAAAATCTAGTGGTAATAATACTAGGTTTCGTTGAGGGAAATCATATTGTTAAGAAGCAAAGTGTTGCTCGAATTTCGAGTCGTCACTTTAACAAATGAGTGCATAATTACTATCATCTTACACATATATATCAAGCATTTTATATAAATTACATGCTATGTGTGCATATTATCTGTATACTTTCTATCTATGCTGGATGAACAATTTTATACATGTTTTAAATAATTTAAAACTGTATATGTATTTTATATCTACAAAATATGTTGGGTAAAACATGGGTAGATAAATAATGAGGGATGAAAGCTGATATATAGGAACATTGGCAGTATGGACATAGTGCCCTATAGGTGAACATTGGTAGCAATGGATTTAGAACCCTATAGATGAGCATTGGCAGCTGTGCCACAACATGTATATGTTTTTGATATACGATGTACTCTAAACATCCTAGCAGCTGGGCTCTAACGATTGTATTTGCAGTTGCACCTAATAGAGAACATCACAACCCTAGCAGCTACGCTTAAAGGATAATATCAGCACCTGTGCCTCATAGAGAATATCTCAACCTTGGCAGCTGCACTTAAAGGATAATATCGGCAGCTCCGCCACATAGCAAATGTTACAATTCTGGCAGTTGTGCCTAAATGGTAATATTAGCAGCTGTTTTTAATAGATAACATCGACAACTGTGCGGTTAGCAACGATGGACTTCGTGCCTATTCCTTAGAACAATCCTTAGGAATGAACGAATAAAGAATAGTTTATTCTTAGGGTAGATCCTTAAGAGTAAAGAAGATAATAGGGATGGGTAATTAGGTTGACTATTTGATGTTTAAACATAATAGCTATATTATTGTGGGTTGAAAACCCTATGTACTCACCAGGTTTCCCAACCTAACCCAATCAAGTTTATTTGTATCATAGGTGTCGATATGATGCTACTTTACATTGAGAGATTTAAAAGAGATGTAGATCACTAGTGTAAATGAATGTAAGGCTGTTTATGCTTATGTTTCTGTATTGACGATGACATCCCAATGTTTTGAAAATGAATAAAAATACATTTCTTCGGAAATGCTTTGATAACGTATTTATCATGTTTTTCTAGGAAAAAAACTCCGTAACATATTTCTTTAAAAGATACTATGATTTTCAAAATAAAGCATAAACAAATCGGTCTTTTCTGGCCGTGAAAATGGGGATGTCAAAATGAGTGCAGTGCACACACCACCTCATTCTGTATTTTATGATTACTCTGATGTTTTATGATGTAGTTGATACAGTTTTTTCCACCATGGTTTTATGATGATGTTTTAGATAATAGGTTTATTAATTTAAAAATGAAAATTTTTTGTCTTAATTTTGGGATGTTCAACTAAGGAAAATGCATTCTTCCACCAGCGCACCAAAAATGATGGAAGACTTCAGTAAGTCAATGCCTGATGGTTAATATATTTCCATCGAGGCCTTCCTTCCTGGAGTTGTCAGTCCTTCGTCGGAAACAAAACAGACCACAACGTTGTAGCATCGGTACACTCTCTTCAAGAATTGTTGAAGAATAAGTGGAAACAAACACCAACAACTCTTTATTTTTATATAATTAATAATCATAATGTCAGTATTCCTCTAAAGAAGTTAAAACTGAAACTGAGTGTTACTGTATAATATGAACTACACAAGTGACGTATGTAGTGAAGACGTGATAGGGTGCTCCTATGTTTTGAGAGTTAGACATCTATGGAATCTTACTAAAATTTGAAAAATATATGAAATTGATTATGATCCATATCTGATGCTCAACATGATGTATGTGACAAAATGATAACTGATTACTTATATTATACATCAATCAAGGTTGTGAGATTTTTAAGAATTGAATGTTGTTGAATGGAACTTCTTCATGTGTTGTTAGAGGTAGTTAAATGTTTCTAGACGATCACCACTGTCTATATCAATCAATAATGAACCTTGTGGAAGTAGGAGACAAAAGTATCTATATCTTCAAGAATCATTTTAGAATTATATTATCAATAACATATGATTCTATAGGGTTACGCTAATAACAAGTAGATACAAATTGAATATTTATAAGAATTTAATTCTTGTAAAATATTTATAACTCTTTTAATTAATTGGAAATTAATATTTTATAAAAATAATATTTTCAGTATAAGTATCATAAATTATATCATAATGATATCTAAAGTCATGTATATCATTTTGGTGTAAAAGGTTTTTTAAATTTTAAATAAATGTACATAACTTATATAAAAGAGCGTAAGTTTTTTTTTTACAAAAATCTTCTTCCTTTTTATAACAAAAATCATGGGTTGTAAAATAGGGGACACGAGTATCATTGTTGCTTATTAAATAAAGATTTTCATGCTTTACGATGCATGTCTTCTTTTTACTGTTAAGTGTGGGGATGTAAGAGGTAAGGTGTGTCTAAAAGTGCCAAGGTACATTGGATAATGAATTAGGCATAAAGGATTTCATCTTCGTCTTTCTCTTGCTTACTTGAACCGTCACATCTCTTCTTTCTCTCTTAAAGGGTTAAGACTAGAATTAAAAGGCTTAAATACTTGTTAAATTGGTAGTCGCACCCAATATAAACAAACAAATTTATCACTACTGGTTGCACTAAAAATAAAGCACATGGAAGTAGGGACAAATCCTCAAGAAAACAACCTAACGGTCAATGCCTTTTTTTGCATCAAGCACAATCTAGTCAAGGAATAGAAAATATAAAAAGGGGTTTTTAAATTAAATAAAAAAAATAAAACTTGCAGTGATATTAAATTAAACGAAAATCGATATTAAAAATGATTTCAGCTCTGCTGTGACTTTCATAATCAAGCAATTAGTTCATATCTTGTTATTTGAGATGCGTTCTTTCTAAGCTGATACTAAGAAAACTAACAAGCTCTAGCATAATCTCTTTATCCAAAATTAGTTAACCAAAACAAACTCTTTTAATTAACCCTAACTTTTTACTATTTAATTAAATAAGCTCTTAATTAACTTAGAAAAGCAGCTTTATGATTTGTGTAAAATTCCCAACAATACCCAACACTTCACCCAAGCTGGGAAGTGTAAAGGTATGATTTTTATAGTTTCTACCAAAGTTAAATCCCAACACGAAACCAATATGATACTTTTTAATTTTACCAGTTGACAAGAACAATTAGAGATTCTATTAATTGGTTAACTAGAATCATAAAACCTAGCTATGTGATTAGACTAACAAGAATTAAAACCAACCATTCATTAAGCTCAAAATGGAAAAATCCAGATAGAAACACAAAACAAAAACCAGATCTTAAAATTAATCACATGAAAAGTACTAGTCTATGCAGAACTAAAAACTAAGGTTTAGCCAGTGGAACATCCCAAAATGCACGACCAAAAATTTCATTTTTGATATAACGATTCATAAAAACATTTTATAACAAAACATCATCAAGTTAATTCATTCCATTAAAACAATAGAGCATATGTCTCAAAGCCATATCATAAAATAGTAACAATGTCATAGCAAAAACCCCAAGAATCTCATGTGCAGAACATCATGTGTGTGATACGCGGCTACTGTTCTGGCTCCTTTCCCTTCGACGAAGAAGGACTTGAAACAAAAACTGAAAACCATAAGCACAAAGGTTAGTGAGTTCCCCCATCATACCACATACCATATAATCACATAACGCCTAACATATCTAGGTGCTAGCTTCCCCTTTGGTCTCCTTCAGCTGGTAACTGCCTTGCATATCTGGGTGTTGGTTTCCCCTTCAGTCTCTTTCAACCGATAACTGCCAAGCATATCTAGGTGCTGGCCTCCCCTTCAGTCTCTTTCAACCGGTAATTGCGGACTATTTCACCCCTACCACTTCCACATAATTGTTGGATTAATGTCTAAGTCCATAACTATAATTGGTAAGACTTGACCCGACCCGACATGGTCCATTTGGGTTGCATACCATCATGCACTTGGATAGACTATAATGAGAGAAATAAGACACTTATGGTTATTAATATATTGTAAGTTCTAGTATATTAATAATAAGAACAATAAGTTTATATAATTAGTATTGATCAAGAATTAATCTAGGATTAATTAAGTGATCAAAAGAAGACTAATTAAATATATGGGTTGATTGTGTAAATCATCCATACTTATATAGTGGGCTAATGCTCCATGGATAATCAAGTTGGGATAAAACCCATAGGATGGTCCATGGATGCTCCATGGTGTATTTGAACCCATGGATCCAAGGAAATGGAAAGCCATGACAATTAAGGATTAACCTAATTGTAACACTATATAAAGAACTTATTCTTGACAAAAATAGGCCACTAGAGAGAGTAACAAAAGGGCTAGCCGATTTCATGAAGTGTAGAACTCTCTCAAGTTATTCTAAGTGTTTTGATGATTGTGATTCCATTTGAGGCTTCCACACTATTGGGGCTAGGCACTCAAGCTTCATGAAGACTTTCTACATCAAAGAGGTATGTATTCTATCTTGTTACACTCATTGTTTTGTATGCTAGATTAGGATAATACCTTGGATATTCTTATTTGCATGTATAATAGAGAAAACATAGATCCAAGGTATTTAGGGTTGCATGTACACTTAGGAGTGTTAGAATGCTCAAAACCCAACAGTGGTATCAGAGCCTAGGCTTGTTTTCTTGTTATACTTGCAAATGGAGCTAAAAAATCGAGTTTTGATGCTGTCAGCCCAGCAGACTCGCCGAGTCCATGAAGGGACTCGACGAGTCCAAGGCAAAATGCATCCAACTCGCCGAGTTTTGTTCATGCACTGGACGAGTTGGACCCCAGACAGCATATTTTCGAGGTTTTGGCTAGAAATGGACTAGGAACATTACCCTACGTTGTTTTTGAACTTATAAACTTGTTTTTTAATGTGGTAATGTTCATGCTAATCCATTTTTAAAGATAATTGTCAATAGATTCATGTTTTGTATTAGTTTAAGGTTTAGACTAATTACATGAAGAAGTTTGATATGAATTATCTTGTTCTTATGAGTTGCTTAGATTAATAGAAAAGTTAATTGAAATAGTTGTTTTCAATCCATTTTAATCTAAGAGTTGAGTATAAAATGTGTTTGTGTAACTTGTCCTCAAGTTACATGAAGAGTCACATTAAAGACTCATAAAACTCATAAAAGTTGGTAATGGTTACAAAATGAAGAGTCTTGTGTCATTGAATTTTTTTTTTTTATGACTCCATAATTTGTCCTCAAGTTATGGAAATTCAAGAGTCACTTCATTAATAAATAAATAAATAAATAAAGTGTAAACTTAATTAATTCCATAAGTTATAAAAATAAAGAAAAGTTAATTCTTTTATTTGTTTAAAGTCTTCCATAAGTTATGGAACTTGAAGAGTTTTTGGATTAAAGCTACTTTAAACACATAAGTTATGGAATTAATTAGTTTTGAAGAGCTTCAAAACATGCCCTCAAGTTTTGGAATTTGAAAAGTTTTCTCTTATGAATACTTTAATTCCAAGTTAGCCCTTAGAATTTTAGAAGAGTTAAAATTCAACACTTATACTATTTATAACATTAATGGTTAATTATATATATATATATATATATATATATATATATATATATATATATGTATGTATGTATAAGAACAAGTCGTTTTACCGTTAGTAGGCCTCATTCACGAAGCTGGTCTATAAGGTGGGTATAAGGTTGTTGCCTATAAAATGGCGACTTAATGGATGTCTATTCTCACCCACCGCTTGCTTGACTGGTGTAGGGTCGTTAGCCGAACGGGTAGGACAATGACTTTAAATTCTCCCTTCATTAAAAGTATTAATGATAAATACTAAGTAACTAAAATCTTAATAATTCCCAATCTTAGTTACTTTAGGAAAAATGTGAATTTGGTGCTAGCCCATGGAATTCACACTTTGTACCTTACCGAGTCGTTGGTGGAGCGTGTGTGGTTAACCGGCACACTAACTTGGACTAGTAAGGACCATAAAGGGTGACTTAATGTTTGTCATAGATCAATGGAGCGTGTGTGTTTAACCGGCACATTGATTAGCTGATAATATTAAGGGTACCAAGTGAATTGGTATGGTTATTCACACCTTGTTTTGTGATCCTCGGCATCCCAGTCACAAAATTTGAGAGGGCACACTCGAGATTGAAACATGCCATTGAAAAGTTCAATGAATCTCAAAAGATCTAGGAATTTCAAATCCAATTAAAACCTAATAAATTATTTCGTTTTTCATGGTGGAAATTGGTGAATCGTCATTCGCCTACCTTCAAGTATTTTATAGCTTGGATTACGGCATCCCTCTTCTAAGTTATAAAATAGTTTGTTGGGTCCTAGCCTTAATATTTCATATTGGGTGTCATATTAAGGACTTTAAATCAACTATCTTGAATATCTCCCAAAACATGTCTTATTTAGACATTTATGATCTTCCCAAATCACTTGAAGATGATGTTCCTCAACATCATGCTTCACTTCCTCTATCTCCTCCAATTATTCTCCCTCGCCTACAAGTTCTTGAAAAGTTTAAGGTCACTCGAGCCCTATTGGAAAGTAAAGGTCTTGGTGTGGTCACATCTTGGAGATGTAGTCACATATTGACAAGCCGGGAGAGTTGGGTGTCAAAGTCTTGAGAAAGTTGGTGGTTCAATCACTTTCTAAGTCACATAGTGAGTTCTTTTGGAACACATATGAAACAGACTATGACAAGACCCTTAATGATCTTATCTATTTGTTAAGATCAACTTCCTCAAAACTTGATGGACATTGACAATAGTGACACAGGAAATCCAGAAAAGCATTCTCTTCCCAATGGAAAGGGACCGGCCATAGTCAACTCGGTTGAACAAATGGTAAAGAGAAAAACTAAGTCTGTGATAGTCCCGTGTACCATTATCAAAGGGTCCATATGTTTATATTGCCAAAGAAAGGGGCATTGGTTGCAAAGCTGCCATAATTTACCTAAGGATGTTAAAGTCGATAAGATTGACTCTACTCCAGGTAAAGTCCACTGTCTAACTCTATTAGGTTTCTATTATGAGATTCTTGATACATGATGTGACTGGGTCACATGGTGATGTTTCAAGAATAAAAAAAAGGTAAAGAAACTTAAAGAAAGAATATGCTGAATCTGATCGCGTAGATGGATTTCTATCGCGTAGTTTGAAGATCGGATTCTTGAGCTATTTCTTAGGAGTTATAATATATTGCTTGTGAATAGATAACAACAAGGTTTTCATGTGGATTGTAAGGATAAGTTTTTCCGCAAAGTTTTAAAATAAAAGAATAAAAAGTTTTTTAATTTTATTTATTTAAAAAAAAATATATCCTTACAATGGCATCTGTGGAAAATTGTTGCTTATATGTTTCCAGTAATAGCAATATTGGAAACTGGATTTGATTCTTTCATTTGTGGTAGTGTCTGGATTTACCAAATGAAGAAAGTTTTTCATCACCCAAGTTTCAATTGGACAGAAACTTGGAATCATACAAGTTGTATTGTATGATGAATGAGAATTTTCATCTTTGAAAAATTAAGACTAATTCTTTGATCACATGTATATGTGAGTCAATTGAAGGACTAAGGAATTAGGTACACTGGGTGTGCACTGGTCAAGGTCCACCACAAAGATTGATTTGTCATGATTTACTAAAGATTAGTAAATATGATTGTACTTATAAGGTTAAGTATAATTCTGTAACATTGAAAAGGTTCCAATGTATGGCAGAGCGAATAAGAAGAATCAAATTAGGCAGAAGGATAAAAGTTTCTCAAATCTGAAAAGATGGGAGAGTACTTTAGTATCAGTTTTATGATCATCTTAATGATTATGAAACCATATCACAAATTCATACTCTAAGGACGTCTTAGTGCATTGTTATGGCTAAAAAGAGAGGTCATGAATTGTTGGATTGATTAAGATCAAGGAGATGAGTCATACTTCATTCCAAAACAATTCTTAGAGTCATACTCCAAGATTGTAACATTGAGTGACATAAGGTAAGGTTTAAAACACTTATCAAATGTAGTGTGAAATGTTTCTACTCTTGTACATTTGAGATTGGTAAGTTGTGATGTCTTGGATGAGACAAAGACCAACTAAGACCAATTGTGTGAAGTGTCAGTCTTGATAAGAATCCGCACTATCCCTCGAATATTTGTTTTGTCAAGGAATGCTTCTTGACTAGGAAACCTTATATGTCAAGGGGACAGTGGGAGCCTTAAAGATCCTAAAAGAGTTTCAAGATTTAATCAAGAGTGAAACCTGTAATTTATCACTAGCACACGACTTAAGGTTTGCAACCTATCGTGTTGACATAATTCTCATTTCTGTACCTACTTCAAATAAGTTGGATTTGCATGTGAGTTATCAGAGTTCAACTTGGAAGCATTGGTGGGCCTTGTGCTACCAAGGTGACAAGAAAGTAAGATTGAATAAGTTTAATCCATGTAAGGCTGAATTTGTCACTAACCTTATCTTGTGATTATGGTTTTGACAAATTCGCATGGATAGGAACTCATACACTATAAAATCTAAGTGTCATAAGGTTTCTCTCCGATTCATGAAAATGATGGTGAGGAAACGCTTTCACTAAGTAGATTTTACGTAGATAGCAATTGTGTTATTTGCATTTTCAAAAGTCGTTGGTGGAGCGCGTGTGGTTAACCGGCACACTAACATGGACTTGTGAGAAATGGCAAATGCCTAAGCAATTGAGACTATGATTACGGCATCCCTTTTCATAGTTCTGAAAATTGTTTAGACACACATGTGAGCTATCTAAGAAAGGGTGTATGAATCTAAATTTCAGAAGTCCAGCAGATTTCTGAAAATATGTCAGAGCTAGTGGGAGCATAAGTGTTATGCTGATAATCATCATGTTAGTGGGAGCATGATTATTATGATTAGTATTGCAAGCTAGCAATGTTAATTATAGAAAACAAAGTTTCAATCCGTGAAGTTGCAGGGGTTGAAAAGTTGTTTTGCTATAATTAAGGGAGAGGAAATTATACTTCATTTCAATTCTAAAGCTTAGATTGAGGTTTTAATCATCTTTAGTCAAGAATATATATGAATTTTGTGTTGGAATGGTTCAACTTGAAGAAATTCTATATATATTGCATTTTCAAAATTCGATTATGATTACGACATCCCTCTTCATAGTTAAATTTTGAAAACATGGCAAATAAAAAATATTGTAGCAAAAGACTGGTCTAGTATCATGTCTTTATGTCAAACATCATGAATCGTGTCCCATATGCTTCGGATATAGGATCGATTTCACTTGCTATAATATTCATCCTTTCTAAATTTTCCAAATGCTTAAGGCATTTAGAAGCGAAAAGTCTAGAACTGGATATGACTAAAGTGATTAAGCAATTGTCGAGGACAATCTGAGGTTCGTCAAAGATTGGTTGCTCAGGGACATTTGGAAGTCTAATGTTAATTTTGGTAGGACCATATTGACATTTTCTGAAAAGAGGTAACTCTTGTTCGGAAGTGATAGTCAAATGGGACTATGGAAATGTCTCCATAGGTGGAAGTTATTCAATCTATGTAAGATTAGGAAACTTAATGCAAGAAGGATGTTCCCAAGGAGCTGATCTGCTTTGGAATGCTCTGTAATGGTTATTGTCAAGTCTTTCTGACTTCGTGCATAATCATTACAAGAGGATCAATGCATATAAGTTTAGAATCTAACAGATTTCAGTAAATGACATGAATTTCGAATTCTTGCATTTACAATAAGTATTTGGGATTGTGAAATGAGTATCATTGGAATCATGTTCAATTGATCTACATCACAATGTAAGGATCATAGACAAACATAGTGTGCATACTTGGGGTATGACATAACTATTGTTTAGAAAACAAAGTGTACATGCTAGGAGCATGAGACGACTGTTGTTTTATTCGAGTCTTAAGTTGATTATTTGAAACATTGAATAATGTGTAATCAATATGGTGATAAATAAAAAGTGGTTTTATTTATATTCAAAAGGGTTCTGAGACCATATTAGATTCGATTATTATTGTGCTTCACTTTGCATGTTTTGACTTCCAAAATAGCTAGGTTATTCTTTCCGAATGACTAAGTTATTTAAACACTCCACAGTTGTTCATATGTTGGAAGTAGGTATGAATCAAGACTGTCATGAATCGGGTTTGTAGATGGCTAAATGGGTTTAGTCATGGCAATGGTGCTACAACATTCATGAGTGCTCATAAGTTATGAGTATTGGAATAAACCCACGCTCACTTGTATCACTTCATGGAATTTATCTCGAGTGATCGTGAGATGGTAATATCATATAAATCTTCAAACCTAGAGATATGAGTTGTTACCTATGAGTTGGTTGTGCATTGATTGCACGTAAACGCATCAGTAACTTGACGTTATAAAACGTGCCTTTGTGTACAATTCAACAAGTAGTAGAACAAGCATATGAGTCGAAGTTTATCTGTTCCTTCTAGAAATAGAAGCGATATCTGGGCCCCTCGATGATTTTGTTGTGACCTATGTAATGGCCGGTCAGAACTGAATTGATGTGTTCGATTAAGTTCTTTGTCAAACAAATCGAAAATCGGGAAACAAACTGCTGGACAATAAGTATGACGTTGTTCCATGTATTTGTCCGGCTGATATCATGAGAACAGAGGATTATATGATCCCTTATCTAATGCACAAGTCATTGACAAGGTCAGAGTTTTTATCTACAAGGTCAGAGTTCGACAGAAGCTTTTGAGAGCTACGATTGCCAGTTGGTTCCTGAAGTCATATGCAATAATAGTTTTAGACTTATCCAAGTGGGAGACTGTTGGATTAATGTCTAAGTCCATAACTATAATTGGTAAGACTTGACCCGACCCAGCATGGTCCATTTGGGTTGCATACCATCATGCACTTGGATAGACTATAATGAGAGAAATAAGACACTTATGGTTATTAATATATTGTAAGTTCTAGTATATTAATAATAAGAATAATAAGATTATTTAATTAGTATTGATCAAGAATTAATCTAGGATTAATTAAGTGATCAAAAGAAGACTAATTAAATATATGGGTTGATTGTGTAAATCATCCATACTTATATAGTGGGCTAATGCTCCATGGATAATCAAGTTGGGCTAAAACCCATAAGATGGTCCATGGATGCTCCATGGTGTATTTGAACCCATGGATCCAAGGAAACGGAAAGCCATGACAATTAAGGATTTACCCTAATTGTAACACTATATAAAGATCTTATTCTTGACAAAAATCGGCCACTAGAGAGAGTAACAAAAGGGCTAGCCGATTTCATGAAGTGTAGAACTCTCTAAAGTTATTCTAAGTGTTTTGATGATTGTGATTCCATTTGAGGCTTCCACACTATTGGGGCTAGGCACTCAAGCTTCATGAAGACTTTCTACATCAAAGAGGTATGTATTCTATCTTGTTACAATCATTGTTTTGTATGCTAGATTAGGATAATACCTTGGATATTCTTATTTGCATGTATAATAGAGAAAACATAGATCCAAGGTATATAGGGTTGCATGTACACTTAGGAGTGTTAGAATGCTCAAAACCCAACAATAATAACATAGCATACTAGCACATAAAGCATATTAGATATTTGCATACTAGACAATTATCACATAGATAATCATCTCATCTATAATCACCTACTAGTGGGCCAACATTGGTGCCTGAGACCTACTTCTACTGGAAGGTAACTCACCTCAATGTTGTGAAGTAGCCGAACTGTCCTCGACTCTAGGATCAACTCTCCTCAAAATCCTACACATAACATCTCTTTTAATTACCCTTTCATATTCATAATTGCTTTAATGATCAACTCTGGTCAATGGTCAAGTTAAAGGTCAACTCTCTGGTCAAAGTCAACCTTAGGGTCTAAGTCAACATTCTGGTCGACTTAATTCGCCGAGTTGGTCTATCAACTGTCGAGTTCCCAGATCCATAAACTCTAGAGTCTCGATCCTACACGTCGATTCCTTCTATGAATTTGTCGAGTTTCCCTTCATATAAGTCGGGGCATTTCACTTACAACTCACCTAGTTCACCCTTGAACTCATCGAGTTCATCTACATATCAGTTGCGAGATTATGCTCTCAATTCATCGAGTTCATCCTTGAACTCATTGATTCTCTCTTCATATCAGTCAGGACATTTGCTCTCAACTCACTAAGTTCAAACTCGAAGTCGTGGAGTTCTTTGATCTTTAAGTCCATAAACACGCCCAACTCGCTAAGTCATCTTCTAGACTCCACAAGTTTTATCAGAAACAGAAAAAGTTGGGGAACCACAACCTAACTCGCCAAGTCGTATGAATGACTCGTCGAGTCCCCCAAAATCCAAATCCATACAGTCATTCTTAGTTGGGCTTAATGCATCCAAAACATTGATCTGGCTTCGTAGGATCGATATAATACATAATGTTACAAACTTTACGTTCATACATGGGCTATTTAGCTCAAAAATCCCTAAAAAGTGGTTCATATGATGCATGGGACTCCCATGGCCATAAAGTTGGCACCTTTATGACATGGGGTCCCTCAAGGTCTCTGGATCTGAAGTAATTACCCCAAAACATGCTTGCATCCATGAATGGTTCCATATTATGCTTCAAAAAGCTCTAAACTACATCATAAAGAGATCTAGTAGATAAAATAGTCAAGGTATAGAATTTATACCTCAAATGAGTCGGAAATGCAGCACAAACTCTGGATCTACTTGCTTCCTCTAGAACCCCAAGCTTCCTCTTCCTTCTCAAGCTTCAAAATCACCAAGAACATACAACAATGGCTCAAGAACACTCAAAATGGGCTAGGGTTTCGTGACTGTGGTTTGGAGGTGATGGAGTCTGTAGTTGAGGCCACTTAAATTGTTTAAATATGCTTCAAAATCTGACAAATAGTGTTTCACTCTAGCAGCCCTACTCGTCGAGTTGAGGCTCTCGACTCATCGAGTAGGCTTCAATGTCGGGTCTAATCATTCGTTCCTACTCGACGAGCCTAGGGCCTCCGACTCAACGATGAGTCCCTTAGAAAAAATGAAAGATTTAATTTTAAAAATACATACTAGGAATCGGACATTAAAATCTCCCTCACTTATTTTAGACTTCGTCCTCAAAGTCAGATACATCTGGAAACAGCTCGGGGTAGTGCTCCCTCATCTCGTCCTCCAGATCCCAAGTCCATTCTGATCCCTTGCGGTGGTGCCACTGCACCTTCACCAACTCGACCTTCTTGTTCCTCAGATCCTTCGTGTTCCCGTCGAGGATGGTTGTCGGCCGCTCGATGTAGTTCAGGCTGTCATCCACCTGAATATCCTCTAAAGGTACCACCATGGAGGTATCTACCAGGCATTTCGATAACTGAGAGACATGAAAGTTATTATCGATCGAACTAAGCTCGGCTGGCAGTTCCAGCATGTACGACACCTTACCCACCCGGGCTGCATCCCTGAAAGGACCAATATACCTAGGGCCTAACTTCTATCATTTCCTAAACTGGATGACACCTTTCCAAGGTGACACCTTAAGGAGAACCATATCCCCGACCTGAAACTCCAGGTCCGATCGGCGTTTATCAGCGTAGCTCTTTTGCCAACTCTGAGCAATCTGAAGCCTACTCCTGACCTGCTGCTCAGGCTCCTAGAAAAATACAATGACCTTCTTCGTTAGTCGGGTCAAGGGTACTGCTATCTTGGAGAAGTCCTGAGTGAACCTCCAGTAATAGCCTACTAACCCAAGGAAACTCTGAATCTTAGATGGAGACTTCAGAACCTCCCATATCATCACGACCTCTAATTTGGCCGGGTCAAACAAAATCCCATTTTGGTTGACAAGGTGCTCTAGAAACTGCACCTTGCACAACCAGAACTCTCACTTAGAGAACTTGGTGTACAAGCTCTCCCTCCTCAGGGTATCCAAAACCTCTCACAAGTTCTCATCATGCTGCTCCAACATCTTGGAGTAAACCAAGATGTCATCAATAAATACCGTCACAGAGCGATCCTGCATCGGTCTGTACATGCGGTTTATGAGGTCTATGAACATAGCAGGAGCATTGGTGAGCCCAAACGGCATCACTACGAACTCATAGTGCCCATAGTGAGTCTGGAAAGCAGTCTTCTACACATCCTTGTCTCTGCCCGTCATTTGATGGTAGCATAAATGCAAATCTATCTTGGAACACCAAGATGACCCTTGTAGCTAGTTGAAGAGATCGTTAATCCTTAGGAGTGGGTAACGGTTCTTCACCATTACCTTGTTGAGCTCCCGGTAGTCTATACACATCCGATGCGACCAATCCTTCTTCTTCGCAAACAGGACCGGGGCTCCCCAAGGCGAACTGCTCAGCCTAATGAATCCCTGATCCAATTGCTCCTGTAGATATGTAGACAACTCCTGCATCTCAAGAGGAGCCAACAGATATGGTGATTTGGCTATCGGAGTCGCACAAGGGACTAGGTCAATCTTGAACTCTAGCTGTCTCTTTAGAGGTATCCCAAGAAACTCCTCCACAAACACATCCTGGTACTCCCGCACCACTGGCATGTCACTCAATTCTCTTTACCTGCCTCCTGGGAATCCATAACGTAGGCGACATTCACTTCGCAACCCTACCGAATATAGCGTCAAGCCCTCGCTGCCGAACACATAGTTGGTCCATGTTGTGGCCTCTCGCCTTGAATCACCATTTCTCCCCCACTTGGGGTCCTGACATGCACCAACTGCTGCGCATAGTTGATCACCGCCCTATTAGGGCTCAGCCAATCAATGCCGATGATGACCTTGTTCCCACACAACTGAATGGAAACCAAGTCCGCAAGGTAACGCCCATCATATAACCTCAAAATGCAGTCTATGAAAACCACTGATTCCCTGATAGATCGTTTGTTAGCAATCTCAACCTCTAGAGGACAATCCAACATCCCCGAAGACTCAGAAAATTGCTTGTTAGGTGTAAGAGAAACAAATGATCGGGAAGGCCCTGAATCGAATAACACCTAGATTGGGATACCGTTCACACGGAGTGATCCTAAGCAACACATAAAACATAGCACATAAATATCATAAACGACATATGATAAGAGTTAGGGAGAAGAAAACATACCCGTCACCACGTCCGGTGTGGCACGTACCTCCTCGGCGGTCAGTTGGAAGGCTCGACTCCTCACCACTGGAGCATCTATCTTACCCTGTCGGCAATCCGTGATCCACAAGGTCGCTGGAGCTGGCGCCGCCACTGGCGCTCCTAATGTCAGTTGAGGGCAGGTGGCCTTCTTGTGGCCCTTCTAGTTGCAATGAAAGCAAATCAGGCCTGATGACTGGAGAGCGGGGGTCGCAGCAGTACAATCCCTGCCAAAGTGTACAGTCTTTCCGCACTTATAGCAGCCTAATCCCCCCCAGCTCAGTAATCTCCCTCATGTGAATTGTTGCATTTTGCACAGCCCCCAGCTCTGCTGGCCCTTCGACCTAGAGTTGAATCCCTTGGGGTTCTTCCCTGAAACCCCAATAACCTGCTCAACCTCTGCCTTCCTCTTCCGGAGGTGCTCTATATCAATCCCCCTCTCGCACGACCTCGCAGTCATGTCATCCAAGGCCCGACATGCCAAGTAGCTGACATGTTTCCGAATGTTAGCCCTCAAAATGGCATGGTACCAGGTCTTCCTCATCTCCTCGTCTCTTGTATACTAAGGCACCAATCAGGCTCTCTCCCTAAACTTGGCAGTAATCTCATCCACCGACCCACTCGTCTGCCTCAAATCCAGAAACTCGCTGACCAACTGCTGAAGCTCTACAGCCGGTGCAAAATCATCCCTAGGCCTGGTCACAAAGTCCAACCTGGTCATAGCCTTGATGTCTATAATCCACCTCCTGACCACAATGTGGTCCTTCACCCTATGGAAGTCCAGCACACCACATCCCCTAAAGTCCTTGAAGGAGAGTGTGCATGTCCCAGACTAGCCAGATGACATGTTGCTTCTAAACACCCTAAGACACTCCTCTATCAGCTTGATGATCCCTTCCTTTATCGGCCTAAAAATCACCAAGGCCACCTCAAGGAGGCCTCTCGTAATCTCAGATGTGATGAACTCGCGTAGTCCGTCATCAACCGGCTCAGAACCTACACCTGCACTCGCACCTGAATCTGATCCTGACCCAGACCCTGAACCTCCTGCTCCATGATATTTCTGTTGGGTTTTGGTATAATACAACATCCTATGGTGCACATACAACCCTAAATACCTTGGATCTATGTTTTCACTAATTATACATGCAAATGGTTTCCAAGGCATTAAACCTATAACTAGCATGCATTTGACATAAACCATATAATATACTAGTTAGGGAAACATACCTTTTATGTGGCTTGAAGTCTTGATGTATTTGGCTTTAAGAGCTTAGCACCAATAGTATGAAATGCCTCAAATGGAATCACAACACACCTAGGACAAAGGTGGATCTTTAGAGAATTCCATGCACCAAAACACCTCCATATTTCTCTAGGAAAAGAAGTGGTGATTTTGGTTATGGAGTAACCTATTTAACTGTAGGATTCCAAGGGTCATGGGTATAACCCATAATCGATACCCATGGGTTTTATGATCCATGGTTCATGTGGCCCAACTCTTTATGTATCCATACACAAACTTGGTCCAACATGGGTCATAAGCCCAACACATATAAATATAACTAATTATCATAATTAGTCCCCATAGATTTAATGAGTCTCTTTTGATCACTAAATTAATTCCAAATTAATTCTTGATCGATACTAATTAAAACATATGATTTCATTTTAATATATTATAACTTATAATATATTAATAAACCATAAATAACCTTCTCTCAAAAGTCCATCCTATAAAATTATACTGATGATATGCAACCCAAATGGACCATGCTACTCTCGGGTCAAGTACATACCAATAATAGTTATAGGCTTAGACATCTAATCCAACAGTTTTGCCATCATTTTAAAACCAAACACATAATCATCCAGATCATACATAACCTCGAGAGGTCTCACACATTCTACAAGTTCCCGGTTCTATCTCATCCCTCCTTGACTCGAGTACGTATCCTCTGCTTTCAGTAGTACAGGAACATACTACCATTCACATATATCCGTACTTTTCTTAAGGATTTCCTTGACTTCACCAAGTCCCTTTTACTACTACTGCTCGCTATACTAATCTTATCCTAGGCTTACCCTTGGTTAACTCTCCAACCCATTCTCTGCCACCAGCTGCATAAGAAATCCCTATTACCCTTACCTAACTAGCTTGTGAATACCATTACATATCACCAATACCAGATAATTCTTCGAATGAGAGGTCTTGCCCTACGATGGTTTGACTAAAACAAGAGCTATGAAATAGGGCTAGACCTAACCTTCTAATATTGTTTACTCCTTGCAATATTTAACTTAACATATTCTTTTACTAGTTAGTTAAAGATAACTAGAACTCCTAAAAGTACAAAACAAGAAGCATTCAGGCACCGAGTGACCCAAACCACGTGTATCTTACTCATGCCATCATAACACTAACTAATTGGTTCTAGCAAGAAATTCAATAAGCACATATATCAGGCACATAAGGCATCTTCCTAGATCTATAGCCCTAATCTAGCATGCAGTCCTCATACACATAACATGCATCTAAGGCATCCTTCTTAGATCCTCAACCCTAATCTAGCATGCAGTCCTCATAATCATATCATATATCATAATAAAAATGTATGGGTATCTTGGGGAAAACATACTTGAGCTTGGCCGATTGCATGCATCACACACATTTTTCGTTCTTAAAACTATTTATTATAAATTTTAGAAAAACTATTTTCTTTAAAAAACTTTCAAACCCTCGATTTTTGTCAAGATATCCCTGAACGTGTGTCCGAATACATAAAATCAAGGCTCTGATACCCACTTGTAACATCCCAAAATCCACGACCAAAAATTTCATTTTTGATATAATGATTCATAAAAACAATTTATAATAAAATATCATCAAGTTAATTCATTCCATTAATACCATAGAGCACATGTCTCAAAACCATATCATAAAATAGTAATGATGTCAGAGTACAAATCCCAAGAATCTCATGTGCAAAAAATCATGCGTGTGAGCTGCTGCTATCATGTCGGCTCCATTCCCTTCAACGAAGAAGGACCTGAAACAAAAACTGAAAACCGTAATCACAAAGTTTAGTGAGTTCCCCCATCATACCACATACCATATAATCATATACCGCCTAGCATATCTGGGTGTTGGCCTCCCCTTCAGTCTCTTTCAACCGGTAACTACCTAGCATATATGGGTGGTGGCCTCCCCTTTGGTCTCTTTCAACCGGTAGTTGCCTAGAAGATTTGGGTGCTGGCCTCCCTTTCGGTCTCTTTCAACAGGTAACCGACGACTATTTCACCCCTACCACTACTAAATAACAACATAGCATACTAGCACATAAAGCATATCATATAGTCGTATACCAGACAGTTATCACAAAGACAATCATCTCATCTGTAATCACCTACTAGTGGGTCGACATTGGTGCCTTAGACCCACTTCTACTGGAAGGTAACTCATATCAATGTCATGAAGTAGTTGAACTGTCCTCGGCTCTGGGATCAACTATCCTCAAACACCTACACATAACATCTTTTTTAATTACCCTTTCATACTCATAACCCCTTTAAGGGCTCTGGTTAATGGTCAAGTTAAAGGTCAACACTCTGGTAAAAGTCAACCTTCGGGTCTAAGTCAACATTCTGGTTGACTTAAGTCATCGAGTTGGTCCATCAAATCGTCGAGTTCCCGGTTCCATAAACTTTGGAATATCAATCCTACTTGTCAAGTCCTTCCATGAACTCGTTGAGTTCCCCTTCATAAAACTCGGGGCATTTCACTCTCAACTAGCCGATTTCATCCTTGAACTCGTTGAGTTCATCTTCATATCAGTTGGGACATTTTGTTCTCAACTAGCAGAGTTCATCCTTGAACTCGTCGATTCCCTCTTCATATCAGTTGGGACATTTTCTCTCAACTCGCCGAGTTCATCCTCAAACTCATCGAGTTCTTTGATCTTCAAGTCCATAAACACATCCAACTTGTTGAGTTATCTTCAAGACTCCATAAGTTTGCTCAGAAACAGATAAGTTTGGGAAACCACGATTGAACTCACCAAGTCGTATGAATAATACGTCAATTCCCCCAAAATCCAAATCCATGCATTCGTTCTTAGTCGGGCTTAATGCATCTAAAACATAGATATGGCCTCGTAGGGTCGATATAACATGTAAAGTTACAAACTCTACGATCATTCATGGGCTATTTAATTCAAAAAGCCTTAAAAAGTGGTTCATATGATGCATGGGAATCCCATAGCCATAAAGTTGGGACATTTATTCCATGGAGTCCCTTAAGGTCTCTGGATCAGAAATTATTACCACAAAACATGATTGCATCCATGAATGGTTCCATATCATGCTCCAAAAAACCCTAAACTACCTCATGAAGAGATCTATTAGATGAATAGTCACGGTATAGACTTTATACCTTAAATGAGTCGGAAATGCAGCACAAGATCTGGATCTAATTTCTTCCTCTAGAACCCTCAAGCTTCCTCTTCCTTCTGAAGCTTAAAAATCACCAAGAACACACAACAGTGACCCAAGAATACTCAAAATGGGCTAGGATTTCGTGACTGAGGTTTGGAGGTGATGGAGGCTATAGTTGAGGCCAGTTAAAGTATTTAGATAAGGTGTAAACCCTGAAAAATAAGGTTTCACTCTGGCAGCCCTACTCTTCGAGTCGAGGCTCTCGACTCGTCGAGTAGACTTCAATTCTTGCATCCAATCATTCGTTCCTACTTGATGAGTCAGAGGCCTCCGACTCGTCGAATACCTTTGCAAAAATGAAAGTTTAAATTTTAAAAATACATACCAAGAATCGGACATTACAGTAAGAAATGGATAAAAACGAAACTCAACTAGAGAAAAGAAACATTAACTGATAAATCTTGATAAACCAAACGAATGAGATGATTCGGAACTTCACATCTCCAAAAATCGTTGAAAGGTATTTGAAATCGTTTTCAGTAGAGTATTATTTCATTTGGAATTGTCTAACCCTCGAATATGATAATGATGGTTGTATTTATATGCGAGTCGGAAACTTCCGGAGAAAGGAGCTGAAAAATGCGATTGGAGGTCGGTTATATGCGATTGCAGGTTTTGAATTTTTTCCAGATTTGCCCTAAATAATGCAGGATACTATTTTCGACGTGTCTGGAACTTTTGGCCATTTATACAATCACAAGTATGCTATATGCGATCACATGTTTTGGGTGTTTTCTTCAGTTTACTTCCAGATAACTCATTTTGACATTGGGAAACTTCTTGGCAAAAATGTGATCGCAGAAAAAACATGACATCACTTATGCGATCACATTTTTGGCCTATGTAATTGCATTGTTGGCGTATTTCACAAATATTAAAGTCATCCAAAAAGTTTTCTATTTTTCTTAACAT
The DNA here is from genome assembly GCF_052625555.1 of Lactuca saligna. Lineage (NCBI taxonomy): Eukaryota > Viridiplantae > Streptophyta > Magnoliopsida > Asterales > Asteraceae > Lactuca > Lactuca saligna. The sequence goes on along the minus strand of NC_136417.1, from coordinate 185,562,218 downwards.
TTTGAATCTCATCAATCGGAGTTACGGTTTATAAGATATGGTCAAAATACTAACAAGGGATCAAAGCTACCAACAACATCCTTTAGCTTCATATTGTAGCCATCTATCTTCGTATGATCAATTCAATTGAATGTTTCTTGACCAAAACATCTTCCAAGAATTCTTAAACAACCTCCTTCAGTTCCAACTCCATTTAGGCTCCAAATATGCATCCAACTACTCCTAGTGTACTGCTCCACTTGAACTTTCTGAAATTGACACAAAAAATGCTAACAGTACGGGAATTGTAATAAAATAAATGAGTTGAACATTACTTAAACAAATGACATACAAATGTACAAAATATGATACTAAATGATAATAAATGAACCTAAAAGATGCATAAAATGGCATTTATCAATACTTCATACTCTCCTTTAAGACACAAGTTAGTTTTGTTCTTGAATGTCTAAGAGCTTTATATTGCAAAGAGTAGACTAGCATCGAAAGTGTTGCAAATTGTTGGTGGACTTCTCTAGAGGAGCTCAATTTTCTGTTCTTCCCATCTCCATCAACTTCCAACCTCCGAAGAGGATTCAAAGTCTTCGAAGGTTGGTAACTCTTGATCCTTTCGATTGTTATTATTTAATATTTCATGTTCATGCAAAATGATCATTGCTAAAAATGAAATAGTTTTACATTATTCAAATTTATAATGCATCCATTGACAATTTTATCATTTTTGAAACGAAGTGTTGAATACATCCCAACACAAATTACTATACATAAAATGTAATTTAAATGAAGTATTAAACTAGTATAATTAAGAAGAGTTAGTGGTTGTAAAACAGGAAATAGTTATTGGACTTTTATGTAGGTTATTCACAGCTTGATTTGCATCTTAGTGCACATCCCACTAGTTACTTGCAGTTATCTTCAGTTTAGATGAGTTTCACTACTATATGCAGGATATTATGTGTTGTATGGTATGTACTCGTATGTATGAAGTTTATAACTTCGTTAGGGGAAACAATTTATAACTCCATTAGGGGCAATAATGTATAGATCCGTAAGGGTCAACATTTTATAGCTTTATAAGAGTCTAAAATTTATAGCTTCATATAACGCAATAATTTATAGCACCAATAAGGGCAACACTTTATAGCTCCGTTAGGCGGAACATTTTATGGCTTCGCAAGAGGTAACAATTTTAGCTTCGTAAGAGGAAACTTTTATATGCTTATATGGTTATGTACTTACGTATCCATAGTAAATTGCGTAGATTTAGTGTGTCCACTGAGCATTTCGGTTACTCGTTGGTAGGAGCCTCTGAGGTGGATAAGGGGAAGGGTCCGACTTAACCACAACAATGTTTGTATTTACTTTTATTTCTGATTTTTATGATTACTCATGAAACTTATCATTTTTAGAACTTATGTTTTATTTAAGTCATCAGACTTCCATTACGTTGTTTTATTTCACATTCGTCACTTTAGTTTAGATTTTAACAAAGAATTTTCCAAATTTTTTCAATAAGAAATGTGTTATATTTTTTCTTAAATTGCAACATTATAATAAAAAGCCTTCTATAATGAAGGCTTATGATAGTCACACTGAAGGATAAAGAACACAATATTGATGAATCGTCACTATGAGGGATATAGAATGTAACTCCCAAGATATCATACCATGTACACCCCAAAATTTTCATTTACGATTTAAAATTTTACAAAATTTCTAGTGTACATTAGCACAATAGAACACAAGTAGTTATCACAAGGATCATACTGGCCTCAAGTACATGATTGAGTCGGGTGTCACATATATAACCCTGGAAAACAAACCATCATAACAACATAAGCCTCATAGCGTAGTGAATAACAAATATAATAATAAAATCAAATAAGTCATATAAATCACATAATAGCTAATTTTCTCGCATATGTAGCAATTAATTTATATCAATTAGTGGTGTTCTCATAACCGATCTCTCAATAATAATCTATCACTCATTCATATATTCTATCTTTAAATCTATGATGTATTTCCGAGTCAATGATTTATCTCTCAGTCGTTTTCACTCTCTTGATTAATGATCTCTCTCTCTCTGTCTCTCTCTGTCTCTCTCTCTCTCTCTCTCTCTCTCTCGCGCGCGCGCGCGCTCGCTCACAATCAATCAAGATAAATCTCTCATTTACAATCAATTTATCAATTATGTTTTTTCTCTCAATCAATAATTTATCTCTCAATCAGTTATCTAAATATCATCAATGATCTATCTCTTAGTCATAATGTATCTATGTTTATCATAATCTATCTCTCTTGGTGTTAATAAGTCTCTCTGTATTAGAGTTAATCATTCTCTTAATGGGAACTAATCTCTCTATCATAATCTATCATTCAATCATGACCAATACATCAATCATGATATGTCTGTTAATCGTAGTTAATCTATCAATTTATAACGTATTTCTTAATAATGATATTACTCATAGTAACAAATAATTTCTCAATAACAATCAATTATCTAAATCTCTATATAATTCGTACCTTGCATATCACATATATCATAAATATCACACATATCACAAATATAATATCACAATAACTCAGAAATGATCTATTTTTTAATGTCACTCAATTATAATCCATATTATCAAAGTTCTATGTCTCATTTATGGATTATCTTTCTATTGGTAATAAGTTTATCAATCAATATCAATCTTTCAATCATATATTATTCTGTCAGAATAATCAATTTATCAATTATCAATCGATTACTCATTTATAATTAATCATTTAAATCATGTAATATATATCACAGATAGCACATCAATGGATACTAGAATAGTGCTACTCACCTAATTAGCCAACACACTTATTCCACTTCCAATTTTAATCATCCGCTGCCTATCAGCTCATCATATAGTAGCACTTAATCATCAAATAACTTGTTTCTAAAAACTTTTCATAACTCACTACTAGCTACCCTTCAGGACCTCTTGTCACCAAACTAATCAAATTTCATAATATAATCATAATAGGCTTAACCTGTAAGCCATTAACTAAATCTCTCATCACAAGTATTTCTCAAATATTAGGTTTTATAATCCTTATAGTCTCATATAAATCTTTAAACGTAAGATTTACTCACTGATCTTACCAACAGGTTCGTAACAACACCGTATCAAGAATTCCCGTAACATACTCAGATCTATCAAATCTTATAATGATCATATCTTTAAATTACAAATTAACAGGGCAAAAGATACCTCAATGTCTCATACTCGACCCCTTATCTTTTGTACAACAATATATCACCTCTGCTAAATTCTCCTAAGAACGACTCCTGTGCAGCATCTCTGGTCACATGTGCCAAAATCCCGCAAATGACACGAAATGCTTATATTTATACTCTGGGCATCACCACATCATGGACATACACTCGTCGCATCGTTGTGATCAATAGACTCCATCGTGTTCCACGTGTCCTCTCCCCTGTTATGTGTCTTAGTGTCTCGATAGGTGCTACATTGTGGTGAATCTTCTACCATGTCGTGGGAATCAAATTACCAAATGTCACTCTCCAGTTGACACATGTCTCGGTGACTCACACTCATTGCCACGTTCTGGAAAACTTACCATCCTGTCGTGATGGTCAAATGTTGATTGTTAACATGACTTCCATTGACTTTCTCGAAATAGCAACAAACTTTCAAGTCAACTTGAAACGGCCATAAGTTTCTTATACGAACTCCGTTTTCGACGATCTTTATATCCACATAATCCTCTCAACAAACTCTACAACATTACTCAATTATCTTTTGCTAAATAGCATTTCTCAGTTTAAAGTAACTTCATGCTCTAATTCTCCTACTCGCCTCATATCATTATATATCTTCTAAATTGATACCTGATCACAAAAGACAAGTTTTCCAAAGAACACGGACTCGCAAAAATATCGGGTATGTATTGATCTTAAGTATGCTCTAATACCACTTTTAATGATCAAAACGTAAATAATAAATTGTTGAACACCGAATTTGTAGTGGAAAAACCCAAAACATGAAAAAACCACTTTAAATAACACTATATTAATCTCGAAATCAAAACAACTTATAAGGGCTTGAATGATTTATTTTTAAATGATAATGAAGAGGAGATGGTAAAAAAAACGTTCATGAGGGATATATGTAGCTACTAAAAAGATAGTTTCCTTCTCGAATTTTAAAACTTGAAGCGCAGTGAAAAATGTAGCTTAGGGAACAAGAAAGTTTTGATAGCTTGCAACACCTTGGTGATAGTTTCTGAAAAGTTAATTGTGTTCGGAACATAGTCAACAACATTTCATATGGTTCAAGCGAAATATGGGTTGAAATAAAAGATATAAAAACTGAGTTAATTTTGAACAATGAGATAAAGTTAATTTGAGGTGTGGTTATAGAATGAAATTATAAATATCTCTATTACCTTATAAAATTCAGAATTCAAAAAGACCTAACTACTATTAATACACAATGAATGCATAACTTTGATGCATCAGTATTAACCTTTGGGCCGATGTCTACCGGTAGCAATATCCTCCACATGAGCTTCGACCAGTGAAATGTGTTCGATACCGGATAACCAGTGAAATGTGTTCAGATAACCTTAAAAATAAAATATTAAAATCAATGTTAATAAGTTAAGCCAATGATTATTAATATAAAACAACATAACCTCTATTGAAAACTTACTATATAGAAGAAAGTGGTACAAACTACAACGTGCAAACAATTAGGATATGTATGTCTTATACTCGTATTATTGAATTGTAACTACTACAACGTCATTGGTTGTAGTTAAATGTTAAATGAACATGATTTATTTAAATCTTTTTTTAATTGGTATTTAACTATTTATAGTTCTTAAATGAAAGGAATCGATGAAAGAAAAATAAAAAGATGACAGCTGTGGGATTTGAACCCACGCCCTTTCGGACCAGAGCCTAAATCTGGCGCCTTAGACCACTCGGCCAAACTGTCTTGATGAAAATTTGTTCGATTCAAAGTTGTTATTTCTTGTTACCAAGTTCCTTTTATAATGTTAAAGCCAGTTTAAGACGGAGTGCACGTTCTTTAGTTCTTGCGCAGTTGCTTTGTGAGAACCAAATATCAAAATAATGGTATCCAAAACAAGATATAATGAACAGACATACTTTATATATTAAATGAATCCAAAAGGCATCCCACTCCTACGCAAAAAATTATTTTTTACATCAATATTATGTGGGGTTATCTCCATTTCCTAAAGTATTTTACTATTTTAGTACAAAGTATATTTTTAATACAAAGTGTTATACTATTCCTTTACAACAAAATTGTAATTTTGTGCTAAAATGTAAATGGGATGGAAAGTAGAGAATAACTTTCATAAACGTTTCATAACTGCCGTTATCAGGGGTGGAGCCAGTAGGGGGCTAGTGGGTGTTTTGCCCCCTAAATCTATTGGTATTACTGTATTATCAGTTAAAGTCACCCTCTATATTTTTATGATCTACGTCTAATTAGCCCCCACTAATCTAAAATTCTAGCTCCACCCCTGGCCGTTGTGGTTTCAAAAAGTGGCATGAGTGGTTCTTTTTCATTTTTCGTCTAATTGTGGTCATTATCTCCCTAAGCACACATCTCACCCGAGGTAATATTGCCTTTTTGACTTCTCTCCCTCCTCTGACATTAGTAACATTAATTTTCAACCCTCCCATCCGTTTAATCTTTCTTCAACCTTCTTCTCTCTTCTTGGTACATAAACAAGCTCCAAAAAATAGAATTGAAGATGAGGTTTTGTTATTACGGAAGGCTAGCCATTGTCATCGCATCATGAAGGGTATTCAACCCAGGTAGGAGGTTTTGATAATGCCCAAAATAGGAAACAAAATGTAGGTTTAATCGATGGTTTGACCCCATAGGGCCCTTGATGTAATTCCTGGATTACTACGGGCGAAGAATAGTCTTGAAGCATCTTTGAGGAAGATGAAGTTGCTTTTGATCTTTAATTGGTGTCTTTTTTTTTTGACATGCGTATAACATAAAAGGGTTGTAATGTCATTGTTTATTTATAACATGAAAGTTGGTCTTGAATCATGTTGGGTTTGTTGTTATACTTTGTGGTGTAATGTTATTTTGAAGTTGATTTGAAATGAAAACTTTCTTTGATTATTTGTAATTGTCATTACAAAGGTGGTAAATGACTAACACGCCAAAAAACCTGTAAATGACTAACAAACTGTAAAACTATTAAGTGGTGCATTGTCATTAAGCATTACACTGTGAAGAGGTTTTTTAATCGAGTAATGAAATGAAATCAGAATCGAAATGAATCAAGAACACACAGAGTAAATATAATCTGATTTCAGCTCTATTATACTTTCATGATACAAATGATTACAGACATAAGTGTCCTCGTTAAAAGTTATATGTATCTTCTGTATCCTATCCTATTTATAGGAAAAGTAGAAAGCACACAAAAAATACAAAGGACTAAAACATCACAACTTCGAAATAACTATGCCTTTGTAAATAACATTACATCAGCATCGAATATCCTATTTATAGGAAAGTAGAATGCACACAAAAAATACAAAGGACTAAAACATCATAACTTTGAAATAACTATGCCTTTGTAAATAACATTACATCACCATCGAATATAAAACAACCTTCGGCACCTTACAACATACTTCGACACTAACAATCTCCCCCTTTGTAAGCAGTGTCGAAATCAGGTTGTGAAAAGTTGAGGAGCTTGGTGTAACACTCTGCTTATCTCAGAGTACCAGTTGACTATCTTCTAAATTTCAGCTTTCTCCTGATCACTATTCTTCGCGCAATTGTTCATTCGAATCAACAAATTTGTTTAATGCGAAGAAGTGAATCTTTCAACTTTGTTTACTTGAAACAAAAACTTTGTTGATGTGCCTTTCTTCTTCTTTCCTACGAACACAATTCCCAAGGGATTCAAGCAAATCTCCCCATCTTCGTAATCTTTAGGAAAAGACTGATTTTTGATCATCGATTTGGGAACAATCACTTTCTTTCCCCATGTTGTAGCCAGATCAATATCAGTTATAGCCAGGGCTCCATAGTAATCATCATTGAATACCCTCAAGTGTTCAAAACCTATAATAAAATCTTTCTTGTTAACTTGTTTCATCTTCAAATAATCAATTAACTTCAAGATCTTCGCAACAATTAAAAGATCATATAGGTTCATCAATGGGAAATCAGCAACTGGGAAGTCAAACACCATATTGTTCGCCCTTACTGCAACATATCTATAATTTTTTAACATTCCTTTGAATAACACATCCTTGGATTCGTTCAAAACTCGAACCATTTTCACTAAAGACCAGACTGAATCTTCATTCCTTCCTAACACTGCATGGAATCGATAATTCAATTGTCTAAACTCCTCCTTGTCCTTGAACTCATTTCCAAGCTCAAATTGCTCATCACGAAACATCATTAGATTTATAGAAAAATCTAACTGATTGATATTTTAGTGTTATCAATATCATAACTCTTTTTAGGAATCTTTCTAAATGAATGCATCTCACCATATAGAAGCGTGGCTTCGATGTTTTCATAGTTAAAATACTTAGTAGGATCTCCTTTGTTCATTCCAGGATGATCACTTTCTCTTATTTGAAGTATGCTATAACGAACCAAATTTTATAAGAAAATTTTCACTTTTTAATTAATAAAACATAATTTCTTAACCCATAAAATCCCAACATAATTGTTTTCAAATCATCAATTCATTACAACTTATTCAAATCATCAGAGTGTCCCCAATTCCAACAGTGAAAGAGAGTGATATAGTGCACGCTGCGCCATCACTCCTTGCTCTTGCCCTTGGGCTTAGATGTATCTGAAACAAACCAACCACATGTAAGCGAAATGCTTAGTGAGTTCCCCAGAGCATACCACACACCACACATACACATATCGTGTTAGCTAATTAAAGCTACACACATATCACATAAGCCATGCATACATAAAACATGTATTAGTACCATGGGCTACCCCATATGGTCTTTACCTAGGACTATCATGGGCTCCCCTACATAGTCTTACCTTCAATGATAGGGGCTAACCCACATGGTCTTTACCTAGGACTGCCATGGGCTACCCTAAATGGTCTTACATCCAATGCCACAGGCTCCTCCCGGGGTCTTCATGCAAAACACACAATCAAATATCATATCAAATCACAGAAAGACTAACACATATATTATCATCACATAATTGATCGGCCTTGGTTCCTTAACAGTCTGAAACCTCCCAAGCTGAATGATAATATTAATCAATGTTAGAACTTTGGTTAACCAACGGAACCCAGCTCCCCAACCCTTCCATAAGGCCTAAATTTCCATCCTTTGCTAACAAGCCCAAAGCCCAAGTCCCAAATCCTTAATGGGCTTCTTGGCCCAATAAAGACCCAACAATAATTCCGTTGCCCGCAACAATTATATGACTCATAATTCCTAGATTACACCCAACCTAATAATAAAATGAGGCCCAATTAGCCTAAGGTCCCAAAACAAATTCGGCCCATCTGCATTGCGTACATTCGGAGTACCATCCTGGTACTCCGAACCCTCAGTTTGGGACATGGGACTACACCCCGCGTACACTGGGTTACGCCCAACGTACCCTTAGTTTGAGCACTTTCTCCATTAAGTGCTTAATACTTGAGTCCTTTATGTCCAGAAGCTAGATCTAAGTCTGTAAAGATGTCCTAAGGCATAAAGTTCACAACTTTATGCCATTGCATGTGTCATACACACCCAACTTCTCTATTAAGACCTTTCCAAGGGCTTTAACCCATGCATGAGCCAAAGCTCCCATCAAGCTTCCATTTTTATGGTACTAAAGGACCAAAGGACCTCAGATCTGTCTATCCCATCCTCTGGAGTTGCTTAACTCTTAAAGGAGGTCCAAAATCATCCAAAAAGGGACCAAACAAGAAACCCTAACTAGATCTAGAGATTAAGATGGAAATGTGCAAGCTTTATACCTCTAGAAGCTTTTCAAGATGACTATTAGGCAGGATTTTGAAGCACCAACTCATTCCAAGCTTGCACAACCACTTATCCTTCTTGAAACAACTCTATAATGCCCACCAAAACCCTTTCCTTAAGCTCAAAACTCTCACATACAATACCACATCTGAAAGTACACGAAAAGAGGATCAAGAGGCTGATAGGGTTTGGTCCAAGAGGCTAAAGGATGATTAAATAGGGGAACAAGTCCGGGATTTAGGGTTTTGATCCTCTGATGTGTACGCCCGACGTATCCTCACATACGCCCAACGTATGTGAGGCTCCTCCATGATCATTCATGCAGAGTACACTAAGCGTACTCATAGGTATGTCCATCATACTCAAGGGACCAATTATGCTTCTACGTAAATTCTTCAGGGTTTCAAGTCATACCAGGTTTTTGGGTGTTACATGTGCTTTGAATTTTCCTTTGCTTCTCCATTCCTAGTTCAATAGCAACTTTCTTCTCCTCAGCCGAAGGTTCTTGTATGACACCCGTCCCTTTATTCTATATTTCTTCTGTGGTAGGTGGTGGCTTAAACTTGATCCTCCAGAAACTGAACCACCAATAACAATCCCTTTTTGTTATAGGCCTCGTAGTTGTTATTGTGGAGGTCAAAATTCTTGAAGCAGATACTAAAGAAATAGGAATCTGAGTTGAGGACACTTTTCCCACTACTATTGCATCGTCATCATTTGTCTTCGAAGAACTACCACCAGTTCTGAACAAAGAGCCCTTGCCAACACCAATCGTCACTCCCCCTTGCATCCCTATTGAAACAGGTGGGGTATTTGTTGGTAAATAGTAAGCAATTTCGACAAAGGGGCTAACTCCGATTGAATAGAGGATTTGAGCAAAGAAAACTTATATGTAAGAAGCTCCGGAGTTATCAATGAAGACGACACAAAACTCATTTTGAGCACCAAGCCTTTCAACTTAACTAGAAATTGATTGATATTCGAAAAGGATTTAACATCATCCACAACCATCTGCTCAACCTTTGGACCAAGAGCTTCATACAATTTAACAAACTTTGTAACAACATCACTAATACTATCAACTTTCTGGTGAAGAGAAGCATAATATTGGTGTACAACTGCAACCTCTTTTCTTATATCCTCTATGAGTTCTTGAAGTTTTAAGTTGACATCTTCATGAACTTTCTTGACATCTTGAATAAACAAGATATGTCTCTCCTTCGCCATAACTTTAAGCTCTTTTAGACCAGAAGCAAAATTCGATGACTGTACCTTCACCCTTTTCTCATTATTGCGATCAACATCTTGAATGGCTTCATGAAGAAGATGTTATTGACGTTTTAAAAACAAATCAACCTCCAAACTGTTGGATTAGTTTTTGAGTCCACAACTATTTTGGTATGTACTTGACCCGATTGTGCATGGTCCTTTTAGGTTGCCTTCACCAAAGCAACTTGATAGGATAAATTATGGAGAGAGAGAGAGAGAGAGAGAGGATTAATTATGATTTATTAATATATTATGAGAATAATATATTAAAGAAGAAATCATATTGTTTAATTAATATTAGTCAATAATTAATTAAGAATTAATTTTGTGGCTAAAAGACATCAATTAAACTTAAGGGACTAGAACCGTCAATTGTATGATAGTTGAATATTGGGCTAATGGACTCCATATTAGATTGGTGGACGAATTCTATAGGGAAACCCATTAGAAATCATCCTAGGCCTCTGAGGGAGTCCATGGGTTTCTTGGGGCCTAAACAGTCAAATTAGGGTTTCCTTGTTAGATAACCCTAATAGCCTCACTATTTAAAGGACCCTTGAGAATCAAAAACGTGGTGAACTAATTGATTAGGGTTTCTACTCATTTTTGGGTGCCTCCTCTCTTATCATTCTTCATCCTCTTGCTCTTGATGTTTGTAAGCCATTAGAGGAGTGACACTTGTGACTCAAAGCTTTCTAAAGCCATTACAAAGGAGGATTTGAGATTGTTATTGCTACATAACAATCAAGGTAAGATATAAACCCCAATCTTATGTTAATATGATTAATTGTATGCTAGATCTAGGGTTTATAGCTTTGGATATTCAATTGCATGTTCATTAGACAAACTAGATCCAAAAGCTATTAGGGTTTGCATGTACACCATAGGAATGATGTTTTGCTCAAAACCCAACAATGGTATCAGAGCCATCGCTGTTTGTTTGATGTATTTGATGCTATTATGGATTATCCTTGCTTAAAATTTGAAATTTAGGGTTTCTGGGGGCTGGACTCGCCGGGTCCATAGATGAACTCGCCGAGTTCATGGTAAACTCGTCGAGTCCATGCCTGACTCGACGAGTCATCTGGTCAGAAAGAGGGAAAATCGGGATTTTGTGGTATTTTGGTTGTGGGATAGTTACCAAAACGTTTTTTATTGATATAAATCAGATTTTTATGATATTGGGTGATTATCTTTGCCAAAATTAAAGATAACTTCATATTAGTTAAATAATTATTTCCTTATATGATTAGATTTAATTATTTGGTGAATTATCTTGCAAGAATTTGGACTATGTCAAATTAGATAACCGCCAATTAATTGTTAATTGCCTTATTTGAATTTTGTGATCTAGAATATTCTTGATAAAGTTTGGAAAAGTTTCAAATTAATCCCTTAAGGTTTTATAGTTTAAATTTGAACTTAAAAGTTATGTTTTTGAAATTTAAATAAGTTAAACCCTAATGTTTTGAAATGTTTCAAAACTTGCCCTCAAGTTTTGGAATTTAAAATTTGATTAAAAGTTTAATTTTGAAATGTTAAATTCTAAAACCCTAGTATTGTTTTGAAAAGTTCAAATCACACCCTTATGGTTTTATTAATTAATTAAGGTGTATAATTAAAAGAGATTTAATAAATCGATAAAGTTTTGGTTCACATTTAGTTAAATTAAAAGTATAATTTATTAAATTAGACCACCTAGTATTTTAAAAGTGTAAAATACACCCTTATACTATATATAACATTAAAAGTCTAATATTATATGTATAACTTAAATTGCTAGTCTTACCGTTAGTAGGCCTCATTCACGAAGCTGGTCTATAAGGGGTGTTCAAGGAAATTGCCAATAAAATGATGATTGAATAGGTATCCACTCTTATCCACTGCACTCTTAACTAGTGGAGGGTCGTTAGCCGAACGGGTAGGATAGGGCAAACCCTTTCCATTAAAAGTATAATCAAGTATAAAGTAACTAAATGTTTATACAAAATTCCCAATCTTAGTTACTTTAGGTAAAAGTGAATTGATGCAATTCCATGAAATTACACTTTGTGCCCTTGCAAATACGTTAGTGGATTGTGTGTGGTTAACCGGCACACTAAATGGTTCTAAGCAAAGGTAGTAAAGGGTGACTCAATGTTTGTCATAGTTCGGTGGAGCGTGTGTGCTTAACCGGCACATCGAATAGGTGGTTGTAACATTGGGGGCACCATGTAAGTTTGCATGGTTATTCACACCCTGTTTTGTGATCCTCGACATCCCAGTCACAAATCGAGGGGCATATCTGTCACAACTGGCATTTTGCTAGGAAATTCTGTTCCCATATAAGCGTCATCCATTGTAAAAGCCTATAATCTATTCTCATTCAAACACATCTCATATGTTAAACTAAGGGTTGGAAACCTTAGAAATCCCGGTTCAAGATTATTATGGACTAGGATTCTCTTATTGGGTCTAACGAACCAATAAACTTTCAACTTGACTACTTTGGACCTAAAATGATCCATCTTATTTCTAATGGTCCTTATTGGGCCATAACAAATCCAAATAACTTTAATAGACTTAAACCCATTCCTTTATGCTAAATTGGGTCGTGAATACGCTTAAGGGCCCAATGGGCTGAGAACTTTTCCTTATGGGCTATATGTTTTCGAACAATACAAGAATGGGCTCAAATCAAATTATTACACTACTCCTTTCCTTAAGCCCATTTCGACCCATAATTTTAAAAAGAGGAGAAAATGGAGGATTTGTGTGGCATTGCCACCTCCATATTATTTAGCATGCAACCAAGCTTAAAAATCCCATACTTCCATGCATGTCAAATCATCTTCTCTCACTTTTTCCCACCTCTTTCTCCTTCTCGGCCAAACACATAAACACACACATCTCACTAAAAATCCTCCTAAAAACTCTCAGAGAAAACAACTCTTCATCCTCCATTCAAACCATCGAAAATAGTAAGGGCTTCAAGAGGGATTTCATCCAAAGAATCACTTCAAGCTACACTCTAGTGGTAAGATTTTGCAAATATATTTCATTTCTACCCTCATTCACTCTTCTTACCACTTTGAATTCATGATCATACTCCAAGAAGCATACTAAGTTCGAGATCCACCCAAGAAAGCTTGTTAGGGCCGAGAATAGCATCAAACTCTTCCATTTCTTTCTTCAAATCGAAATTAACAACTTAAGGTGAGCTTCATACCCCTCTCTTTTCGGTTTTCATATGTTTTATGGGGGAGAATACGAGAAAATGTGTAGATCTATGTGTATATGTATGCTATGTGTGATTTTATGCATGTATGTCTGTGAATTTATGTGTTTTTGTGATAAAAACGTAACCAAAAGGGATGTTAACTCGAGATCTATGACATGAGGAAGGAAACAAACATAATCTAAGTTATTTTACACTAATCAAGTCAAGAAAAATAGCTTATAAGGTTATGAGAAACATATTCTAGCATAAAACCCATTTTAGGGCTTAAATTGTCAAAAATACAAAACTTGGGTTAAAAACTATTAAGTCAGGTTTCTTGAGGGTCAAAAGGGTCAAAACAGTTTCTATAATCATTTTTCTGAAGATTAGAATTTTCAAAGGACTTAAAATGCAAATTTTTAGCTTAATGGGCTAAATTTGGGCTTTTCGGCCCAATAAGCCCATAATTGCGAAATTAGAAGTTGAAAGGGGCTAAAATGTAACATTATGCAAAACAGGGGATAAGAAGTGTAATAAAACTATTTCAAAGGTCAAGAATGCTTTTCAATTCCAAAAAGGACCAAAAATGTAAACTTTTTAGATTTTGGGCCAAAACTGTAAAAGTTACAAAAAATGGGTTTCTAACAAAGAAACACCATTCTGGAAGGGCTAAAGCTATTAACAAAACAAATTTTGGGTTAAAACTGTCTTTCCAACAAGTTTATTATACAAAAGTGTCAAGAAAATGTTTTAAGGACTAAAAATGAAATTCTTTTATATAAAGGACTAAAAGTTTTATTTTTATAAAAGAAAGGTAGTGAAAAGGTCAAATTCTACTTTTAAACAAATTAATTCATTAAGACAAAATACAAGATCCACGAGTACCGACAAAACGGAAAACAAATACACATTCAACACCAAATATCGTTATAAACAAATTGATTCGGTCTCGAGTCAATACAAAACAACACTCATCAAATCAAAACACTTCAATAGATACGTGATGACTACAATGAGTAAATCTACAAACTTTGGGCTTATGAGTTTCAAATCATGTTTGTTGGGCCTTGCAAGCCCACCAACATGATCTTAGGGCTAAAAGGGATAACGCTTATATGTTATTGGGCCTTCAATGACCCAATATTTTATAAAAGGACTTTCAATAGCTTTTTTGTAACATCCAAAATAAAAAGGTATGTCATGAACCCCCTTAAAATTTGAATTGTTTCATTTTTGATCCCTTAGTACGTTGGGCGTACTTAGGAGTACGCTTAGCGTACTAGGGGCTTTTATGGACGCGGGTGTTAAGGGGTACGCTGGGCGTACTAGGGTTTATGCGGGGCGTACTCGCCAGGGGCCAGAAAACCCTAATGACAGACTTGAGGCCTATATAAACGACTTTAAGCCCTTGGGGCTAAACCCTGGAGAGCCTCTACTACCCTTAAACATCATTTCACTGTTGGGAGCTTTGAGGAATCATTTTGTGAGCTCTTAAGGTGTGTTTTTGTGCTCTCTAGTGTTCATTTCAAAGAGAAGAGTTGGTCTAGCAAGCTTGGAACAGGAGGGAGCTTCAAGATCTTGCATCATAATCATATTTCAGAGCTTTTAGAGGTAAAAAGCTTGCACCTTTCCTTTTTTCTCTTTAGTTTTAGCTAAGGTTTTTGTAGTTTGTCCTCTTGATGGATTTTGGGCCTCATTTGTTGGCTAGAATGTCCCCATTTGTAAATAAGGTCAGATCTGGGTCCTTAAACAATTTGAGGGTATAAAAATAGGATCTTGGTGGAAGTCATAACCTTGTGCATGAATGAGAGGCTTAGGAAAGGTCTTAATGATGACTTCGGGGGCTTAATGGTCATGCAAAGGCATAAAGTTAGCAACTTTATGCCCTAGGAGGTATTAAAGGACTCAGATCTAGATTTTGGTCGTAAAAGAATGAAGTAATAAGCACTTAATGGAGAAAGTGCTTAACTGAGACTTACACCGGGCGTACTCCAAGTACGCTACGCGTAACCCCTGAAGACCCGGTACGTTGCGCGTACCTGGAGCGTACGTTGGGCAGACGCGGGACATTTTGGGTCAATCTTATTTTGGGTTATCAAGCTTTTGGGCCTCTTATGGGTTTCGGGCCTGTTTGGATTCTGAGGGTAAAGACTTTTATCAAGTGGATCATGAACATATTAAATAGGCCCATTAAGGACATTAGAATTAAATTTTGGGCCCATTTGCAATGTAGGGGTGTCTGGGCCTTTGGGGTTAGGGTTTAAAGGTTGGGCCTTCCCTTGGGATAATTCATGGACCAATCATTGATGATATTATTATTATTGTTATTATCTAGTTGGGAGGTTGCGGGTCTTTGAGAGTGCATTATTTGTATTCTTCGGGAAAAGGTGAGTCTTCTCACCATACCCATCGATCTACGACACCAAGGCCGGCCCATTATGTGGTTATGATTTATGTGATTACTCTGTGTCTTGATATGTATTATGATCTTATGTTTTGCATGAAGACCTCGGGGGGAGCCCGTGGCCATGGGTGTATGACCATGTGGGGTAGCCCATGGCAGTCCAAGTAAAGACCATGTGGGGTAGCCCATGGCCTTGGGTGTAAGACCATGTGGGGTAGCCCATGACAATCCAAGTAAAGACCATGGGGGGTAGCCCATGGCCTTGGGTGTAAGACCATGTGGGGTAGCCCATGGCAGTCCAAGTAAAGACCATGTGGGGTAGCCCATGGCATTTTCCTGGTTCTTTGTATACATGGCTTATGTGACTTGTACTTGTGTTTACGTATGTGTGGTATGCTCTAGGAACTCACTAAGCATTTCACTTACAGGTTGTTGATTTGTTTCAGGTACATCGAAGCCGAAAGGCAAGGGAGAGGCTTGATGCTGCGACATGCACTCTATCTATCTATATCTTTGTTCCTCGATATGTTGGGGACCTACTCTGATATTTTATATATAATGTAAAAGGCGATGTTTTAACTAAACGTATAATTTATGGATTTCATGATGTTATATATATTTAAATTAAATGAAAATAAATTTCGTTGTAAAATCGGGCTGTTAAATTTTTGTGATAATGGGCCAAAGTGTCCCATTAGAAAAGTTAGTAAGGTCACAATAATCAAATGCGAGTTGGACCATCGTGTCTTTCGCATCTACGACAACCTAAGGTACTTACGATAGTAGTGGGACATAATGCTCCCCTTCTCTTCGTTCGTTAAGGCTTACGAGAAAACAAAGTAGACAAAATTAGGACGATATACAATGTGGATTAATCAATATTCATCCGTTAAGACAATACAAAAATCAGTAATCACGAATACATTTCAACATCGGAAAACATCGGGTTTTCCGGGGAATTCAATACTACTCGTTCGGCATTTTATAACTATAATTCAAAATACCCTTCGTATATATATATATATATATATATATATATATATATATATATCTGTGTGTGTGTGTGTGTTTTTGAAATCATTCATGCATCAACTTATGGATCTTCACACTTTGATAAACAAAAGTCTTTTAAGAAAATATCGGATTTTCTGGGTTTTACAAACTATACAAATCATTTTATCACAACATTGCTTATGAACTCACCAACATTTCATATGTTGATGTTTTTCCAAAATAACTTGTATTCTCAGGTAACAGGTAAGCGGAAGAGTAATATGAAGCAATGTTAGGATGTTATGTTGTTAAAAGCACTCAAACAATTTATGTTATGAATGTGAAATGTTAAAACAATGTACTTGATGTGAACAATTTCAGTTGTAATATATTGATGCATGGTGACGTTTATGTTATGATTCATGTATATTCATTGTGATGGTATTCAATTAAAGTCACACGAGCCCTCGGACGTTTCCGCTATCTGGTTCGGGGGTGTGACAATATCGACATTTAAACATGCCATTGAAAAGTTCAATGAATCTCAAAGGATCTAGGAGTTTTTCAATACTTTTACAACTTAATCTCCTTTTAGTTTTTTCATGGTGGAAAATTAGTGAAACGCCATTCACTTAACTTCAAATGTTCTGCAATTTGGGTTACGACATCCCTCTCCCAAGTTGTAGAGTATTGTGTGGGGTCCTAGCCTTAATATCTCATTTGCGTGATTTATTAAGGACTCAATCAATCAACTAACTTGAATTTTCTCCCGTTTTGTAGATGTCAAAGTATGACAACTATGGTCTTCCCAAATCCCGTGGAACAAGTTTTCCACATGAAGATGATATTCCACGATTCGATCGAGGAACACGAGATCATGCTTCACTTCCTCCACCTCCTCCTATTGTTCTCCCTAACCCACAAGTTGAAAGGCTTGAAAAATTCAAACTCACTCAAGCCCTTTTGGCAAGTAAACATGAAGAAGGAAAGTCAGTGTGTGCATACGTCCTAGAGATGAAGTCACACATTGATAGGTTAAGAATGTTAGGATCTGTTGTCTTTGAGGAGCTGGCTGTTGACTGGGTTCTTCAGTGGCTTCCTGACTCATATAGTGAGTTCATAAGAGAATACTATATGATGAACCATGACGTGACCCTCGTCGATCTCACCTATATGCTTATTGCTGCTGAATCAACAATGATTTGGCGCAAGGGAAAAGCAAAGTTGATTGGTGGATCTGCCATCGAGACCTCTATGGATATAGGCAATGGCAACGAAAGGCATGCCATGGCCGAAAAGTTTGATCATAAGAGAAAGTCATAGCCTCAAGTAGTTCCGTGTGTTGTTCCAAAAGAGTCAATTTGCTTTTATTGCCAAGAGAATGGGCATTGGAGACGAAGCTGCCCAGTATACTTGAGAGATCTAAGAGATGGGAGGTCGAGATGTATGACTCTACTTCAGGTAAACTCCACTATCTAACTCCATTAAGTTCCTATTCATTGATTCTTAATACATAATGTGATAAGATTACATTTGAATGTTTTGAAGAATCAGAGAAAAGAGAGGAAGCTTGATGGAAGAGCAAGATGAGTCTGATCACGAAAAAATGGATCACGATCGCATGGATTCGAAGATCGGATTTTGAGCTTAGGAAGTTATGATAGAGTTGTTAGGAATATTTGATTACATAGTTTTTCAGTTGATTTTGCATTGTAAGGACATGTTTTCCGCTGCTTTTATGAATAAAATAAAATTTGATTTATCTTATTTATGTATATCCTTGCAATGAAATCGTTGTAAAAATTGATGTTT
This sequence comes from Lactuca saligna, assembly GCF_052625555.1. Taxonomy (NCBI): domain Eukaryota; kingdom Viridiplantae; phylum Streptophyta; class Magnoliopsida; order Asterales; family Asteraceae; genus Lactuca; species Lactuca saligna. Next base: position 185,543,501 of record NC_136417.1, on the reverse strand, counting down.
GTGTATTTCTTAAATGGATGTGATTCTTAGTTATGTCATTTATAGTATTGTCAAAAAAAAATTCTAAGTAAGGAAAGATTCCCATCACCCAAGTTTCAATTGGACTGAAACTTGGAGTCATATGATTTGAATCATGTGATGTATGGAAATCTTGGTACTTAGGAAATTAAGACTAATTCCTTGATCACACAAGTATGTGAGTCAAGTAAAGGACTAAAGGAATAGAACACAATGTTGTGCACTAGTCAAGTCCACCACAAATAACAATAAAAACTATTCGTCATAATTTACTAAAAGTCTAGTAAATGTGGTTATGCTTACAAGATTAAGTAGAATTCTGAATCATTAAAAAGGTTTCAATGAATGGCAGAACGAGTAAGAAGAATCAATTAGGCAGAAAGATAAAAGTTTCTCCAATATACGGAGAAGGGAGAGTACTTTTGTATCAGATTTTATGATCATCTTAATGATTAAGAACTATATCACAATTGATTCTCTAAGGACATCTTAGTGCACTAGTATGGCTAAGAAGAAGAATCGGAAATTGTTGAAATGGTTAGATCAAAAGGATGGGTTATACTTCGTTCCAAAATCAAGTCTTAGAATCATACTCCAAGATTGTGAATTGAGTGACACGCATTCATCAAATGTGAAGTAGAAAATTGTTTTCCTGCTCCTACACATTTGAATTTGGTATGTTGTGATGTCTTGAAGAAGCCAAAGACCAACTAAGACCAAATGTGTGTAATATTTTTTCTTTATATAGACACATACTAACTCTTGGATATTTGTTTATCAAGAAATGTTCTTGATAAGAGAATCTAATATGTCAAGAGGTTAGTGGGAGTCTGAATATCTTGAAAGGATTCAAGAATTAATCAAGAGTAAACACTTGCGCACGACTTGAGGTTTGTAACCTATCGTGTTGACAGAATTTTGTTTCTGTGCCATTCTGGTTTAAGTTGACTATGCAATGTGAGTTCTATGAGTTCTCATGTGGATTGCATAAAGTCAATATGCCCTAATCAATGGAAAGTACATTGATGGGAAGGGGTAATCTTATTAACAACTTGGAAGACATGGTGGGAACCCGTGCTGTCATGAGGCAAGAAATTAAAATTAAGTAAGTTCAATCCATAAAAGTTGAATTTTGTTTTGATAAATTCACATGGATAAGAAAACATGCACCTTAAAATCTAAGTATCATAAGATTTCTCTCCGTTCGTGAAGAAATTCTTTAACTAAGAGAGATTTTAAAAAGATAGTGGTTATGAAAATTGCGTTCTCAAATTCGATTATGATTACGACATCCCTTTTCATAGTTTGAATTCTGAGGTTTGGCAATTGGTCTGAATATTTGAGGACTTAGTATTGTTCAGATACACATATAAGCTATCTATTGAAAGGTGTATGAGTTTAAGAAGCTTGATAAAGGTTTCTCAACTGTTTTCTGAATACATGTCAAAGCTAGTGGGAGCATAAGTGTTATGCTTGTATGATAATAATCATCATGATAATGGGAGCATAAGTGTTATGCTTATATGATTATTATGGAAAGTATTGCAAGATAGCAATATTAATTATAGGAAACAAGAGTTATACTTTGCAAAGTCGTAAGGGTTGAAAAGTTGTTTTGCTATAGTTAAGGGAGAGAATATAGTGCTTCATTTAAAATCTAAAGGCTTAGATTGTGGAATTTTAATAAATTTAGTCAAGGATAGTGTGTTCTTAATTTCGATTATGATTATGGCATCCCTCTTCATAGTTTGAATTAGGAGAACATGGAACATCAAAATATTATGGAAGAAGATTGATAAAGTATCATATCTTTTTGTAAGACATTATGCATTGTGTCTCATATGCTTCCCGTATAGGATCGATTGCAAATACTATAATATTTGACCATTCTAAAATTTTCCAAATGTCTAGCGCATTTAGAGGAAAAAAGGACTAGAATCAGTTTTGACTAAAATAATTAAACAACTATCAAAGGACGATCCACAGCTCGCTGAGGATTGGTCGCTTGTGAGTAGTTGGAAGTATGGTATTGGATGACACTATTATGAATAGATAAGATTCTATTAAGAATGAATTAACAAATATGGAAATGTTTCCATATTGGGAGTTAGATATTGAGAATCTATGTCTAGATTAGAAACTTTTATGCAAGAAGGATGTTCAAAGGAATGTACCTTGAGTGAGAGACATCATATCTATAGAATTGTTTCTGATAGAGATTGGCCAAATCTTGATGATTTTGAGCTATGACTTTACGAAAGGATCATTGCATAAAATGTTAGAATCTAGCATGTTCTATACGTGGAAAGAATTTGATATTCTTATGCTTATGATAAGGATTGGGAGTTGTGAAATAAGTATGATTAGAAATGTGTTCATTTTATCTATTTCACAAAGTAAGGACCATAAGTAAACATTGTGTGCATGCTAAGAGCATGGGACAATTGTTGTTGTAATTCAAGTAAAAAGTTGATTAACTGAAACAACAAAAAATAAGTAATCAATATGGTGATTAAATAAAAGGTGTTTTATTTATACTTAAAGGTTTGGGGCCATATAGGATTAGTATTATTCTTGTGTTTCACTTTGCATGTTTTGACTTCCTGAATAATTAAATTATTTCAGAATAATCAAATTATTCGAATGGTCCACAGTCGTTCATATGTTGGAAGTAGGTATGAATGAAGAATATCATGAATTGGTGTGTGGATTGTCTAAAGTGTATTATACATAAGCAAATGTTTGCTACAACGTTCATGAGTGATTATGAATATGATTTGAGCATTGGAATAAACCCACGCTCACTTGGATCAATTCATGGATTTTATCACGAGTGATTGGTGAGACGATAATATCTTATATTCTTGAAACCGAGATGTGTGAGTTGTATCTTGCAAGTTGGTTACACATTGATAATATGTAAACGCACCAGTAACTTGGTGTCATAAAACATATTATTGTGTGTGACTCGGTAAGTGAGAGAAAGCAAACATTTAATCAAAGTTTATCCATTCCTTTTATCCAAAGTGGGATGAAAGCGATATCTATGGCCCCTCGATGATTTAGTGATGACACATAAGCGCTTGGCCAAGCCAGGAGTAATTTGATGTGTTCAATTGTAGTCTGTTGTCAGTCGTCATAAATTGGAAATTGGGAAAATAGTATAGAGAGAATGATTTCAATCCATTTCTCATGTCTATGCGATATCTAGAATGGAGGAATATATGATCCCTTATCTAAAGGACACGCTTCTTATAAGATCAGAGTTGACAGCGGCTTTTGAAAGCTACGATTGCATATCAGGATCTGAAGTCATACGTAGAATAGTTATTAGACTTATCCAAGTGGGAGGCTGTTGGATTAGTGTCTAAGTCCATAACTATTTTGGTATGTACTTGACCCGATTGTGCATGGTCCTTTTGGGTTGCCTTCACCAAAGCAACTTGATAGGATGAATTATGGAGAGAGAGAGAGAGAGGATTAATTATGATTTATTAATATATTATGAGAATAATATATTAAAGGAGAAATCATATTGTTTAATTAATATTAATCAGTAATTAATTAAGAATTAATTTTGTGGTTAAAAGACATTAATTAAACTTAAGGGACTAGAATTGTCAATTGTATGATAGTTAAATATTAGGATAATGGACACCATATTATAGGGTGGACGAATTCTATGGGGAAACCCATTAGAAATCGTCCAAGGCCTCTAAGGAGGGAGTCCATGGGTTGCTTAGGGCCTAAGCAGTCAAATTAGGGTTTCCTTGTTAGATAACCCTAATAACCTCACTATTTAAAGGACCCTTAAGAGTAAAAAACGTGGTGAACTAATTGATTAGGGTTTCTAAATGTTTTTGGGTGCCTCCTCTCTTATCATTCTTCATCCTCTTGCTCTTGGTGTTTGTGAGCCATTAGGGGAGTGACAATTGTGACTTTAAACTTTCTAAAGCCATTGCAAAGGAGGATTTGAGATTGTTATTGCTACATAACAATCAAGGTAAGATCTAAACCCCAATCTTATGTTAATATGATTAATTGTATGCTAGATCTAGGGTTTATAGCTTTGGATATTCAATTACATGTTCAATAGACAAACTAGATCCAAAAGCTATTAGGGTTTGCATGTACACCATAGGAGTGATGTTTTGCTCAAAACCCAACACAAACTGGATACCGAATGTTTACCTCCTTCATCAACTTGAATTTGTAAAAGTGAATTAAGATTTCGTTGAAGGATTTTGAATTGTTTCCCCATTAGTAGCATATTATCCAAAGTATTTTCCTCCTCTAGATCAAATTGAATATCAACCAAAGTTCCATCAAACTCATTCTCTTCATCATTAGTCGGGGCTTGTGCTTCTTGATTTTGGAAAGTTTAGACAGTTGACACCGGAGGTGGAGAAATAACAATATGCTCTGGTGTGGAAGCTTTTGTGGAAACAATAAATATTGGAACAGGAGTAGAAGTCTCAACATTCGATGTAACTTGAGAGTTAAGCACAGGTGAGTCTGGAAATACTTCATCTTCTGTAGATTCATTGTTAATTACCAACTTACGAAGTTTCTTCTTCTTCTTTTTGGATAGATGTTTGGCCATATCTTCTGCCCGTCGTTTCTTTGAAGCAGGGCACACAAGTTATTGTTCTTCTTGAAAAAGAACTCCTTTTTGAGTAACTTGTGGTTTTATTTTGTAAGTTGGAGATGATTGGCGAGCCTTCTTTTTCAATTTCTTGAAAACACCAGTCCTAGAAGGTAAACAGTAGTCTCGGATTGAGATACTGTTGTTTTCTTAGCAACAATTAGAGGTAGCTCACTTTATTCATGCTTTTTTGATTTCTTGACAGCTTTGGTAGGTGATGATTTTGAAGGACTCTAAGCCATCTTCTAGGATCCTTTCTATGTTTTAGTTTTTGAAGGAGATAATAACACTCTAGTTTCGACATCTATATTAATAGTTTTCAAATATTGTATCAACACTGGATGAGCATGATCAATTTTGCGAAGCATCGCATCTGCAATGCGAGCAACTGTGGGAAAACATAAACATCATCATCAATTGTTTTAGGAAAGTTAAACAGTGAAAATGATGCAGTGTATTCATCTGGAGAAACTTCGATCCCCTCCTTCTCATAAGAAAACTTCAAGATGATGCTCCAGTAACGAGCACATGAGATTCCATCAACAACATTAGTGTTCCCAACACTTTTAACAAATTCGTTCCACAATTGAGTAGCATAATCCACTGCAGGTCATAATATAATCCTACAACCATCGCATACACTTCCAACCTACCCTTGTCTAATCCTAAAGTTCTTCTAGTTAGACATCGAAGGTAAATACCAAAGAAAAAATTCCATAAGCATGGCAACCCAGACTTCTTGAAGTCACTAATTTTGGTAAGTGTTGGATGATAACCCATTTCATTGAACATGTAAAGAATTTGCTTGTTTATTCCCTTGTAGAAAGGTGAAGTATTGGGGATTTCAAGAATCTGAGAAAAATTCTTCTTTGACGACCGAAATTTTTTCTCATTCATAAGAGAAAAAGTGACCGTACCTAGAGTTTTGTAGTACGTTGTAGTAGACCCAACAAGTGATAGCCATGAAACTGGTACATCAAGTATCAACTTTGATAAAACCCAGTTTTGCAGAGAAACGATCAAAATCTGCAAGTCTTCTGGATACACAGACACGTCATGTTTCACCCAGAAGTTGGTACTTTGGATCTTCATCAATGGTTACGAAGAGATGTCATTAGTAGTTTAGGATGGATCAACAATAATGTTAGGAGCAGCCATGATTAGGGTTTGAAGAACAATGAAGAAGACAAATAGATATTATAATTTAGGGATATTTAGAAAGCGTAAACTTGGAATGTACCCCGTAAACCATTTATATAGGTAACCAAGAATTTGAATTTGAAGCGGTTTCAACATTAATTACTGCTGATGTGTCTCCTTGAAAATTGTACCAATTCACCGATAATATAGCCACACCCGATAAAGTGATCATTACTGTTCCTTAAAACCAAGATCGGAATACAAAGCGTCACGTCATACAACTTGTGAACGTGCCCCAAGAGAATGAGAACTGTCAAAAACCTTCGGAATGGAGGTTAGGCTCTTTAAATTTTGGGTTAAAAAGCGAAGTCATATACTAGACTTTCGAAATCATCAGCCTAAGTTGGTAATACTTAGAACCTCAAGGTTTTTCGTAAGTGTAGTGAGCTAAGGAAAAAGAGAAGAAGAAAAATAAGAAAAATTTGGATATGTGATGTCAAAAATATAATTTTAACATAAAAGCATATGAATGTCGGGCAAAGATTGCTTCGCTAATCATCAAGAAAGATGATCAACAGCTTGTGTGGTTTCTTATGAATTACAATCGAAATACTTGTTGAGAAGTATAGAAGGGCTTCTTTTTTATGGTTTCAAAGGTGGCTTAAAATTTCGTTACAATGCACTAGAAAACGTATGAGTGACAATTTGTAAACAAAATTACTTGTTTGACCAGTGTAGCCAGTAACAAATAAGCTTTGGAAAATTTATTAAATAACGAAGATTAAGAATGATACTCAGACATAAATCATATCCGTGAAACCAAAAGTAGCCCTAAATCCTATTGTGTTACAAATGTCGTGGGTTTCGAACAATTGATCAAGATTACTACTGAGAAAAGAATATGATTTTGAGTATCGAAAGCATGTACTGAAACAAATGTTTCGTTAATTCTGAAACAAAGTTCCCCGTCAATTCCTTAAGTTGGTTCGACAATTAGGGTTTCACTTTCATCACGGTGTTATGATGTTAGATCATAAACACCGAGTTTTAATATGTCTAGATCCTGATTGGTTTATATCAGAAATCTCTTGGATATATGTCATAGTGTGTGAGCGTGTAAGAACTTTAGGATGAAAAAAGTTTTGTGTAGAGATTCGAATGTACCACTGTGATAACTCATTTGAGTAAATTATGGTAGCTCATTGATTAATGATGTCACACCCCCAAACCTGAACGACGGAAACGTTCGGGGGTGGATGACTTCATGTGGTAGCGTAACAAATGAATACATAGTAAAGAAAGCAATACAACCATCATATATATATATATATATATATATATATATATATATATATATATAATTGAAAGTTTACATTTGTCAAAAGTTATATGTTCAAAACCAATTACAATATGATGTCAAAATACAAGATTAAACTGGCGCCGCAGCATCCCTTCATCGAAAGCGTAATGAATACCTGAATTTACTGATTTCCTGGGACATACAAGTAATTTTGAAAGAGTAGATCAGCATTTAAGCTGGTGAGTTCCATAAGTATTTAAGTGACGATGTTTGTATGAAATGAAATGTTTTGTCTTTGTTTGTTTGTGTTTAGAAAATCCTATATTTTCTACTAGTATAAAAGTAGCCTTCACTCAAGACCAATGTTTGTTTCTAAAAATGTATGTAAGTGTAAAACAACCAATGTGTTTGAAAACCTTGTAAATCAATGCATTTTTAGTACCCCATGTGAGTTTTATAACCATACTATTGACTCGGAATGCCTATACTCAACGTTCTTCAGGCGTTGGAATGTTATGACGTTTGGCACCCCAAACGGTGGACTGCAGCTAACAGTCAGGGCGCGGGTTGTCAAGCCCGTATAGATCTATACACAAACACCATGCTCCCCCTCCAAGGGATTCTGGTATATAATACAGGACTTAAAATGTGTACTCGAACGTACATGAAGTTAGTTTCTCACAAAACCGTGGTATAAAAACAGATCTACTTGTTAAAATGTTACGTTTATTCTTGTATACGAAAGTGACTTCTTGAAATTCATGTTTCTAGTACAGAAGACTTAGAAATTTGTTCGTAAAACTATACCTATTATAGTTTTCTAAAAGTGTGTCTCGTTTGTTTAGAAATACCAAGAAAAGGAATCATTTGTTATGAAAGCATAGATTTTCGGTGTAGAGTCTAAGAATGATAAGTATAATCTAAGAAGGTTTAGTTTGTACATGCATTACAACAAATTTATATTTCAAAAGATAGAATGCTATTTTAACATATGTTATATATATGAAAGTTCCTTAAAAGTTTGTAAACCGCATGTGATTTGGATATATATAAAAGCATATAAAAGAGTTCTTTATGTAACACACGATAATACTCGTGTGTTTTACTTGTAATCCCCCCCTTGAAAGCATATAAAAGAATTTATAGAACCTTTAAAAGGTAAATTAAGGGGTATGAACTCACTTGAAAGTTTGGAGATAGCGAGATGGAAAACCGGGCAGAGTTTCGTCTCCGGAAACGGATTTTTCTCGGGATTCTTGGGAATCTCGGGAGTAAAATCGACCCTCGGGACTTGAGCAAAAAGACCAGAGCTTCGGGTTTGAACGGGCACGGAAAACGAGGCAATATCGTGAAAGAAAGGAGAGAAATTAGCATTTTTCTCAGAAGCCTTCGCATGCTATTTATAGGGGGGTCTGAGAAGCCTCGTACGCGGGGCGTACGCTTGTACGCAGCGCGTACGTGTACGTCATGCCTGACCGAAGCCTCGACTGCCTCGGCTTCGGATGGGACGGATCAGTCTGTCGGGTCGGATGGGACGGCGGGTCGGACGGGTCTGTCGGACGGGCGGGTAGCCTCGCATAGGGCGACGTGGATGATTCGAGGCCAAGTCCCTCGGCTACGCAGGGCGTACAGGAGTACGCAGCGCGTACCTCGGATGAGGACGCTAACTCCTCTTCGGATTATGCTTGAATTTTGAATTAAATAAATATATAATTTATTTAATAAACTTCAAAAATTCATATCTTCTTCATACAAACTCCGTTTTCGATGGTCTTTATATCCACGTGTAGGTGAGACTACGCTCTACAACTTTCGTTTAGATTCCGTTGGCAAATTCCAAAATTATTTTTATTATTTATTTATTAAAATGACGTGATTAAGGAACTTCTTTTAAAAATTCATAACTTCTTTATCTGACGTCGGTTTTTGCCAGACTTTTTACCGTTGAAATACCATTGTCGAGACCTTCGATTATCGTTTAGGTCATTCCGGCCAAATGTCGCTCGATCTCCGATTCGAGTTTTTAGCTGTCTGTTGCTAAGCTGAACTTGGAAAAATCATAACTTCAATATACGAAGTCGGATTTGGGCGTTCTTTTTACGTACGGTCATGGTTTAATGATATTTAAACATAGAAGAATTTAAATAGAAACTTTTTGGATATTTTATTATCAAATTTAATTTTATTAACTCAAAAATGTTTACAATACTTGACCTATTAGGCCATTACAAAGAGTTGAAATATCGGGTTGTCACATCATCCCCCGTTAGAGACAATTTCGTCCCGAAATTTAAAGTAGTAAAGATACTAGTGAACATGAAAGAGATGAGGGTACTTTTGTTTCATCTGATCTTCGCGTTCCCATGTGAATTCAGGTCCCCGCTTGGCGCTCCAGCGAACCTTCACGATGGGTATGCGACTTTGTTTTGTTTGTTTGACCTCTCGGTCCATGATTTCTACTGGTTCTTCCACAAAGTTGAGGCTCTCGTTCATCTCGATCTCGTCGAGTGGAATAACAAGAGTCTCGTCGGACAGACACTTATTCAAGTTTGAGACGTGGAAGGTTGGATGGATGTTACTAAGTTCGTGCGGTAGGTTAAGCTTGTAAGCCACAGGGCCGATTCTGGCAAGAATCTCGAAAGGCCCTATGTATGTTGGATTTAGTTTCCCACGCTTTCCAAAGCATATTAAACCCTTCCACGGTGAGACCTTTAATAAGACGTGGTATCCTACCTGGAATTTCAAAGGTTTCCTCCTTTGGTCAGCGTAGCTTTTCTGTCGGTCTCTAGAGGCTTTCAATCGCTCACGAATCTGAACGATCTTCTCTGTGATTTCTCATATGATTTCCGGACCGGTGAGAGTGCTTTCAGGAACTCTTCCTTTAGCTAACTGGGTATCGCCAACTTCAGTCCAGCACAGAGGGGATCTGCACTTTCGACCATAGAGGGCTTCGAACGGAGCAGCCTTTATGCTTGTATGATAACTATTGTTGTATGAAAATTCGACAAGGGGTAAATCGATATCCCATGCCTTTCCAAAGTCAATCACACAGGCTCTCAGCATATCTTCTAAAGTCTGTATCGTTCTCTCACTCTGCCCGTTTGTTTGTGGGTGGTAGGCTGTACTCATGTCTAGCTTAGTCCCCAGGGAACCTTGTAGTGACTGCCAGAATCTTGAAGTGAATCTACTATCTCGGTCGGAGATAATGGATATCGGAACACCATGCAGTCGCACTACTTCCCTTAAGTAAGTTCTTGTAAGCTTTTCCATTTTGTCAGTCTCCTTGATGGGTAGGAAATGCGCGGATTTGGTCAACCTATCGACGATGACCCATATGGTATCGAGTCCACCCGTCGTCTTGGGCAACTTGGTTATAAAGTCCATAGTGATCCGTTCCCATTTCCAAGTGATTTATTCGGTAAAGCAAGCGAAGTGAAACTTTATAAAATACACGATAATAACCGTATGTTTACTTGTATTCCCCCCCCCCCCCCCCCCCCAAAAGAGTATAAAAGCATTTAAATTGTATTTAAAGTGTGTTTGAAAGGGGTATGAACTCACTTGAAAGTTTGAAGATAGCAAGATGGAAAACCGAGCAGAGTTTTGTCTCGGGAAATGGATTTTCCTCGGAATTCTCGGGATTCCTCGGGAGTAAAATCGACCTTCGGGACTTGCACAAAATGACCAGGGCTTCGGGGTAGTGCGAGCACGGAAAACGAGGTAAAACGCAAGAAAAAGGAGAGAGAATGAGCCCTTTTCCCGGGAACCCTCACATGCTATTTATAGGGGGGTCTGAGAAGCCTCGTACGCAGCGCGTACGCGTACGTCACGCGTGACCGAAGCCTCGATTGCCTCGACTTCGGATGGGACGGATCAGTCTGCCGGGTCGGATGGGACGGCGGGTCGGACGGTAGGGTCGGTAGCCTCCAATAGGGCGACGTGGACGATTTGAGACCAAGTTCCTTGGGTACGTAGGGCGTACAGGAGTACGCAGCGCGTACCTCGGATGAGGACGCTGACTCCTCTTCGGATTATGCTGAATTTTGAATTAAAATTATATATAAATTATTTATCAAACTTCAAAAATTCATATCTCCTTCATACGAACTCCGTTTTTGACGTTCTTTATATCCCCGCGAAGGTGAGACTACGATCTACAACTTTCATTTAGATTCCGTTGGCAAATTCCAAAATTATTTTTATTATTTATTTATTAAAATGACGTGATACGCAGCGCGTACCTCGGATGAGGACGCTGATTCCTCTTCGGATTATGCTGAATTTTGAATTAAAATTATATATAAATTATGTATAAAACTTTAAAAATTCATAACTTATTCATATGATGTCCAATTTGAGCGTTCTTTTTATGCATGTTTGTAGTTTAACGATACCTATGACTTTCATTTAGACACCTAAAGTCAGAAAGTGTTTTATTGAAACTTTGCGTTTTTATGCAACTTCGTATTGCCGATTTTTGTCGGAAAACTTAGAATGGTCATAACTTCTTCGTTATAACTCGGATTTTTGTGTTATTTATATGTTTGGAAACCTTAAGACGATACCTACCACATAGTGTACTCCAATTAGAGTTTTTGAATACTTCATTTTTCGATGATATTCTAATTCCTTTCTCAAAGAGGTTACAAGACTCGATTTTTACTGACTTGAAATGACGGGCTGTTACAGTTATATTCGTATTCATATTCGTATTCGTATTCGTTCTATGCTATTAGTTATATTCGTATTCGTATTCGTATTCATATTCATTCTATTCTATTAGTTATATTCGTATTCGTTCTATCCTATTAGTTATATTCGTATTCGTATTCGTATTCGTTCTATCCTATTAGTTATTTTTGTATTCTTATTCGTATTCGTATTCGTTCTATTCCTAATCCTATTCGTATTCGCATTCGTATTTGCATTCGTATTCGTATTTGTATTCATTCTATTCCTAATCCTATTCGTATTCGTATTCGTATTCGCATTCATATTCATATTCCTAGTGCTATTCCTAATCCTATTCGTATTCGTATTCGTATTCGCATTCGTATTAGTTCTAATTGATGATTAGTATGAATTATTCCTAGATTATGAAATATAATTTAGATTATAACACTTTATCAAGAAATCTTTGATTAATCTGAAAGCTAACTTCGTAATTTGAACTATTTGATCAACACAATTTTCGATGTTAAAAACATACAGGATATAGACAATTTGAATTGAAAATAATAAGTTTGAGTACATGATTTCCTTGTACTTTTTCTTGTATTCTCCCCCTGAGAACATTTGAAAAACATTTGAAAAAGGGTAGAGGTATGAACTCACCGGTCGAGAAACGTGTTGGATTGGATGCTAAGCGTCAGTTCTGGGTTTGCAAACGCACAAGATGCCTATGTATTATGAAAAGATACACATTTGTATCTAATTAGGACTTGAATTATTTATTAGTTAGGGACAAACACTTCTAATCGCGAAAACACTCCATTACAAGAGTTTTGAGGGAACCGGATGGCATTTAAGGACACATATGGCTTGGATAATGTGTTTACTCTTCGAGAGTAAACTCCCTATGGAGTTTTCGGCCCTAAGACCAACTCCACATGAGTTCATGGCCGTGAACTCATGGGTGAGGGTTTTATGGTGCTAAATGGCCTTATGTGACTTGGGAAAATTAGCTAGGATCAAATCTAGGGCATAGGAATGGATTTACATCACTTATGGACCATTTAATGGATTTTATGGCAGTAAACTAGGATTTTACGGCCGTAAACTCCCCCATACCCTTTCCTTATGTGTTTTGGTGGTGTTAGGACAATCATATGTTATATAAACTCATTTTACAAGCCTTGGATGGAATTTAGGGCATCATTTGTCCATGTTATAGGAGTTTACGGCCCAGGAACCAAACCTTGGGGTGTTTACGGTCGTGAACTCCTAAGGGAGGTGTTTTCATTGAGTTTAATGCTTCCAATTCGTTTGTGTTTGATTCAAGAATTTATTCCAAGGCTATTGGTGTGTTTAAATGGCAATTTAACACTTAAAATTGAGTTTACTCTCCATGGTATGGAGTTTACGGACCAAGCATGTTCTTGGGAAGTAAACTCATGTTTACTCTCTAAAACCTAAGTTCAAGGTGTTCTAAGTCCATTTTGGTAAGCACCTAAGTCATATCTAAGCTCCAAAGGTCGATTGGAAGGGTTTAAAGGCTCAAAAACCCATTTTCTATGTGTTAACGGCCCAAGGGTGTTCCAGGGCCGTAAACACATGATTATGGTCCTATTTCATGATTTGAACTCGAATTTGAAGGTCTAAGATGCTATACTAGGAGTTAGGGTAGTTACCATGGTGATTTGGAGCTTAAATTTGATGTTTTTGGACCTTAATCTTGAGTTTGAGGAGAGAGGCTAGAGAGAGAGAGTAGTGAGAGAGAAAGGAAAGGCTTCAAATGAAGTGGTTTGAGCTTTAAATAGGTCCTAAGTTCGGGACACGGTGGAATTCTACCCGATACCGATGTTAAACGGGGCTTTTGGTCGCACCCGATTAAGTTAACGTAATCCGGCGGGATAGAAATTGGAAATTTTCAATTTAATGATTTTGAGCCATTTTCATGAGTTTTTAAGGGATTTGAGCACTCATAAGATTAAAATAAACTTATAAGTTTTAATAACTTAGCCCAAAAACGGAATTGGACGAACCGTTATAGACGGGTTTTACGGACGAAATGGGTTTTGGTGATGGACAACTTTGGGTTGTTACAAAACTCCTGTTGAGACAATTGACAAGTTTGTACCTCTAAGGCGATCCACAAGGGTTAGGAATCCACCTGAGAATTACTATGGATTCCATATTACTGTGGAAGGTGATACCCTTATCAGTGATGAGACACTGATTGGTCTGGATGAACTTAACAGTTACGCGGAAGCCATGTCAGGCCCTAAGTCAGCCAAGTGGAAAGAGGCAATGGACAGCGAGATACAGTCCATGTATGACAATCAAGTTTGGAACTTGGTTGAGAATGTACCAGGTCGTAAGATAATAGGGTGCAAATGGATCTTCAAGAAGAAGACCGACATGGATGGTAATGTACACACTTATAAGGCACGACTAGTTGCAAAGGGTTTCTCACAAACTCTGGGAGTTGATTATGATGAGACTTTTTCTCCAGTGGCCAAGATTATGTCTATTAGGGTTCTGTTAGTCATATCTACATTTCATGACTATGAAATATGGAAAATGGATGTCAAAAATGCTTTCCTTAATGGACAGTTGGCTGAGGATGTTTAAATGAGTCAGCTAGAGGGTTTTGTCAATACAGAGTACCCTAATAGAGTGTCAAAGAGTTTGGTTTTTCTAGGAGTGAAGATGAATCTTGTGTGTATGTCAAAGCTAGTGGCAGTATAGTTAGCTTTTTGGTATTGTATGTGGATGACATACTACTTATAAGAAATGATATCCCAACTCTGTAGGAAGTTAAGTCCTGGCTTGGGAAGTCTTTCTCTATGAAGGACCTAGGAGAAGTTGCCTATATTCTAGGGATAAGGATCTTGAGAGACCGGAGTAAAAGACTAATTGGACTTAGTCAGAGTACCTACTTGGATAAGGCGCTGAAGAGATTCGGCATGCAGGACTCCAAGAAAGGAGAGTTACCCATCTAGAGTAATGCCAGATTGAGTAAGACACAAAGCCCTAGTACTGAGGCTGAGATAGCAGAAGTGAGTCGAATACCTTATGCGTCGGATGTAGGATCGATCATGTATGCTATGACGTGTACTCGACCTGATGTAGCCTTTGCCTTGATCATGCTTAGCAGGTATCAGGGGAACCCTATCAAGGCACACTGGATTGCGGTAAAGAATATCCTCAAGTACCTATGGAAGACTAAGGACTGGGTCCTTACCCTCGGGGGCAGTGATGACTTGAGAGTTGTAGGGTATAGTGATGCTAGATTTCAGACTGATAGGGATAATTTCTACTCTCAGTCAAGCTGGGTCTTTACCTTAAATGGAGGAGCAATTTCTTGGAAGAGTTCCAAGCAAGAAACAGTGGCTGATTCAACTTGCGAATCAGAGTATATAGCAGTGAGCAAGGCAGCAAAGGAAGCGATATGGCTGAAGAACTTCATTGGAGACCTTGGAGTTGTACCAGCTATTAAGGTGTAACAACGCAAATTTTCAAATAAATTTTTCATTTAAAATAAAGTGATTTCATTCAACCAATAATATTTATTCCATGTTTCATATCAAATACATATATAAAATCCCCAAGATCTCAAATAGCAACAGTGTGTATGCATCATGTCGGCGCCTTCCCACGGTCCTCGCTAGTACCTGAAACACATACATAACAACTTGTAAGCATAAATGCTTAGTGAGTTCCCCAGTATACTACTTACGCATATACGCCTTTCCAGGCCCTGACCTTCCGGTCCACAACACATCGCCTTCCGGCCCGTAACATAATCGCCTTCCGGCCCATAACATATCGCCTTCCGGCCCATAACATATTGCCTTCCGGCCCATAACATATTGCCTTCCAGCCCATAACATTTACAACACATAATACATTTAATCTAACGCACATAGATAATATACCATATATCATACCTGACCTTTCTGTCACATAACATATCGCCTTCCGGCCCGTATAAACATACATATCATGCATAGCAACTACCTTTCTATTTATAGCATATATAACATACATCGTATTCGACCTTCCGGTCACACAGTCAAACCCTTCTGGGTATAGTATAGTGAGAAGACTCACCTCGTGGTAATGAAAACTATCAACTCTTGAAATCACTCGCACTCGATCCGCCGATCTGCAGACTCCCTATAATACCATATACCCTTATTAATACTCTTATCATTCAAGACAACTGACCCTAAGAAATTATATGCAGGTCAACTCCGGTCAACGGTCAACTGGATCGGACTCGTCGAGTGCAAAGGTGACTCGACGAGTCGAGACATCCTCTCCAACTTTCCCTGATGTTCCCTTTCTACTCGTCGAGTATCCCCCTTGACTCGACGAGATCCTCGTGGAAGAATCGCGGGGCCACCCCGACTCCACTCGCCGAGTCTGAAGAAAAACTCGGCGAGTCCCAGTGAATCTTCAAGCTACTCGCCGAGTCTGTTCATTGGACTCGGCGAGTCCATGCCATGCAGTCGATCAACTGCATCCTGAAATACGTATGGTCCTGAAATACACAATCATGGGACTTTCTGGACCTCTAAACATCCTATTACTGGGGTATAAACGTTTGGGTAACAACATAATAATCCATCTACTCACCAAATGGGTTTCATAAACCCTAAATCCGTGTACACATCAAAATAACAGGAATGATCCGAAGTATTACCTGAGAAACGTACTCTCTGTGTCCCCAAACCTCAGAACTCGATCCCCTTGATCTTCCTTTGGCCAAAACCCTTCCTCTTCTTGCCTAACAAATTCTTCAAGGTTCCAATAGCCTCTAATCTTGCTCTAGATGTCCACAGACGCTTAGGGTTCTTCTCAATCAGCTAAAAGACGGAAAATGACGGCATACGGGGCGTTATGTACGATCCAAAACCAAACGGCTAGGGTTTCTGCTGAACAACGTAGACTCGCCGAGTCCATAATGGACTCGTCGAGTCCAGTCGCGAACCCGCGACCCAGTCTGTGGTCCTACTCGGCGAGTCTGGCCCCAACTCGCCGAGTCCCTTCCAAAAATGCCCCAAAAATAGTTTTAAAGCAATACCTGAAATTTCGGGCTATTACAACTCTCCCCCACTAGAACTAGACTTCGCCCTCGAAGTCTCACTCTGCGAATAACTCCGGATGTTGCTCCCGCATCTCACGCTCCGGCTCCCAAGTCATCTCCGATCCTTTCCGATGTTGCCACTGAACCAACACCAGAGGTACTTCCTTGTTCCACAGAACCTTGATCTTCCGATCCCTGATAGCTACCGGTCTCTCGGCGTAATTCAGGCTCGCATCCACCTGAATATCCTCTAACGGAACCACTGCCGATTCATCGGCTATACACTTCCTCAACTGTGATACGTGAAAGGTATTGTGAATCTGTCCCAACTCTGCTGGCAACTCCAACCGATAAGCTACCCGACCTACCCTTGCAATTACACGAAATGGACCTATGAACCGGGGCCCCAACTTGCCCCTCTTTCTGAACCGGATCACTCCCTTCCAAGGAGAAACCTTCAGGAGAACGAAGTCGCCAACCTGGAATTCCAGCTCGGACCGACGTCTGTCCGCATAACTCTTCTGTCGGCTCTGGGCGGTCAATAACCTCTGCCTAACCTGCTGAATCTGCTCTGTCGTCTGGAGTACGATCTCTGTACTGCCCATCACTCTCTGTCCCACCTCTCCCCAGCAAATGGGAGTCCGACACCTCCTACCATACAACAACTCAAAAGGTGGCATACCAATGCTCGAATGATGGCTGTTGTTGTAGGAAAATTCAGCCAAGGGTAAATGCGCATCCCAGCTACCCCCGAAGTCTAGCACACACGCTCTAAGCATGTCTTCCAATGTCTGAATCGTCTGCTCGCTCTAACCGTCTGTCTGGGGATGGTATGCGGTACTAAAATGCAGTTTAGTACCCAGCTCCTCATGGAATTTCTTCCAGAACCTGGAAGTGAAGCGTACATCACGGTCTGAAACAATCGAGATCGGCACTCCATGCCGAGATACTACCTCTCTCACGTATAACTCGGCCAACTTCTCCGCTGATGAACTCTCGCTAATGGCAAGGAAGTGTGCACTCTTCGTCAATCTATCCACAATCACCCAAATTGCATCGACTCCCCTAGCAGTTCTCGGCAATTTGGTGATGAAATCCATAGTAATCTGCTCCCACTTCCACTCAGGAATCTCCAAGGGCTGCAACTTACCATGCGGTCTCTGGTGCTCGGCTTTAACCCTACGGCAGGTCAAACACCTCTCAACGAACCATGCGACGTCTCTCTTCATACAAGGCCACCAATATTCCTTCCTCAAGTCCAAATACATCTTCTTAGCACCGGGATGGATCGAGAATTTCGATCTATGAGCCTCCTCCATCAAAGTAGCACGCGTACCGCCCACGAATGGTACCCAAATCCGGCCCTGAAATGTCAGAAGTCCTCGTCCATCCTAAACGAACTCTAAAATTAACCCAACGACCCGCTCTTTCTTCTGCATCTCGGATCTCACAACCTCGGCCTGTGCCCCACGAATAGCATCTAATACTGGAGACATCACCGTCAGTCTCAGACATACGTCTCGCAATGGAGTGCTCTCCGCCCTACGACTCAATGCATCGGCTACCACGTTAGCCTTGCCTGGGTGGTATAGGATCTCACAGTCATAATCCTTAACCACGTCCAACCATCTCCTCTGACGAATATTTAGGTTGGGTTGATCCATCAAATACTTCAAACTCTTATGGTCCGTGTATATAGTACAACGAACCCCGTACAGGTAGTGACGCCAAATCTTGAGAGCGAACACTACTGCCCCCAACTCTAAGTCATGCGTGGGGTATCTCGCCTCATGAGGCTTTAATTGCCTCGATGCATAAGCTATCACATGGCCTCTCTGCATCAACACTGCACCCAGTCCCGAAATCGACGCGTCGCAATATACGATAAAATCCTCCATCCCCTCCGGGAGGGTTAATACCGGGGCTTCGCACAGTCTCTGACGTAGTGTCTCGAAGGAAGTCTGTTGCTCGGGTCCCCATGAGAATGTAACACCCTTCCGGGTCAATCTGGTGAGCGGTACCGCGATCTTGGAGAAGTCCCTAATAAACCTCCGATAGTACCCCGCCAACCCAAGGAAACTCCTGATCTCGGAAGGTGATTTCGGTGCCTCCCAACTCATCACTGCTTCCACCTTGGCCGGATCGACGAATATCCCTGCCTGATTAACAACGTGTCCAAGAAATTGGACCTCCCGCAACCAGAAGTCACATTTGGAGAATTTTGCATATAACTTCTCCGACCTCAATACCTCAAGGACCTCCCTCAAATGTCCCTCATGCTGTTCTCTAGTTCGCGAATACACTAGGATGTCGTCGATAAATACAATCACAGACCGATCCAGCATCGGCCTGCATACCCTGTTCATGAGGTCCATGAACACTGCCGGGGCATTGGTGAGCCCGAAAGGCATCACCACGAACTCGTAATGCCCATACCGCGTCCTGAATGCTGTCTTCTGGACGTCCTCATCCCGCACTCTTACCTGATGGTACCCGGATCTCAAATCGATCTTGGAGAACCAAGATGCCCCTTGCAACTGATCGAATAGATCATCGATCCTAGGTAACGGATAGCGGTTCTTGACCGTCACCTTGTTCAACTCCCGGTAAGCAATGCACATCCGGTGTGAACCATCCTTCTTCTTGACGAACAGAATCGGTGCTCCCCACGACGAGCTACTCGGCCTAATAAATCCCTTCCCCAGCAACTCCTGGAGTTGCGAGGACAACTCTTGCATATCTGGAGGTGCAAGACGATAAGGCACCTTCGCCATAGGCGCAGCCCCCGGAATCAGATCGATACCAAACTCTACTTGCCTCGCAAGTGGTACCCCCGGCAACTCCTCGGGAAAAACATCTGGAAACTCGCGCACCACTGGAACCTCCTCCACTGTCCTCGATCTCTCAAAAGCCTCCCGCGTATCCATCACATACGCCACAAAACCTCTACATCCCTGCTGTAGGCATTGCCTCGCCCTAGCGGCCGAACAAAAAGCTGATCCCAAACGGGTACCCTCACCGTATACCGTAAGAACTCCCCCACTAGGGTCTCGTATAGTCACCAGCTGGCACTCACAGTCGATGACAGCGCTGAATCGGCTCAACCAGTCCATGCCCACGATGACACAGACATCCCCCATCGCAATAGGAATTAGGTCAATTGGAAACGCAACCCCGAAAATCTCTAGTACGCATCCCCGAAGAACCTCCATGGCACAAACCACCCTCTTGGCCGCTATAGAAACGCTCAGAGGCCGACTTAACGGCTCACGACTAATGTTGATATGCTGACTAAAAGCTAAAGATACAAAGGATCTACTCGCACCCGAATCAAATAACACTAGAGAAGGCATAGAGTTCACAAGAAAAGTACCTGCCACAACATCGGGCGGAGCGCGGACCTCCTCCGCAGTCAGCTGAAAGGCTCTCCCGCGAGCCCTCGGGGCCTCGACCTTCGCCGGTCGGGTTTCAGTAGTCCTGGTAGTAGGTGTAGATCCCTGACGAAGCTGCGGGCACTCGGCCTTCCGATGGCCTGTCTGGTTGCAGTGAAAGCAAACCATGAACCCCTTAGGACAATCCCTGGCAATGTGTCCTTCCTTGCCACACTTGTAGCAACCACCAGCTCGACACGCCCCCTCATGACCCTTGCCGCACTTTCCGCAAGTGCGGCCCTTCGGACCTCCCATCCTCGAATCAGCGGACTTGATCCGCTTGGCTGCCGGCTGAGACTGAGCCGGCCGCCGATCCACCTGCCGAGACTCGGCCTCCTCCCTGGCCTGGGTCTCCAAATCGATCTCGCGCTTCCTGGCGTTCGCCTGAAGCTCAGTGAAAGTACGATAGGTGGAGTTTGACACAAACTCCTGGATATCCCTCCTCAAAACGCATAAATACCGGCTCATCCGTGACTGCTTTGTAGACACCAGCTCGGGGCAGAACATTGCCCTCTCGTGAAACTTCCGTGTGACCACCGCAACGGAATCAGTACCCTGCTTAAGGGTCAAGAACTCCTGAATCAATCGTTCCCTCTCCACTGGGGGAACGTACTCGTCCCTGAACATCTCAGTAAACCTCTCCCATGTCACCGCTGTAATCTCTGAGAGTGAAGTTCGCCGTCACGAACTTCCACCAATCCTTCGCTCCCAGACGGAGCTGATTCAAGGCGAACCGTACCCTCAGGTGCTCCGGGCATGAGCAAGTGTAGAAGCACCCCTCAATGTCGGCGATCCACCTCATCGCAGCAATCAGATCTTGCGTCCCATCGAACTCAGGGGGTTTCGTGTTGCTGAATTCCCGGAACAACAACAAATCGCCCCCTTGCGGCCTGGCAGCGGCCACGGCTACGGTAGCGGCAGCGGCTGCAGCCTCAGTCAGTGCGGCGTACCGCTCCTCAAACGTCTCCATCAGTGTGGTCTTAATAGACCCAAACATCTCCGGGATCTCAGCCCGGATCGCTGTAGCTACCTCCTCCTGAATCATCTGACGAATATCCTCGTCGCTTACACTGCTCGAACTCGCCCCATGATGTGTGGTAACCATGATGTCTCTCAAATACAACATAAAATTATCAGAGACTCCATCAAGTACAATTGTACTCGATAACGCAACCCTACTCAGTCTCCGATATCCAGGGATTCTTACTTGGGTCTTCCACCGACCCAGTGTCTTCGGTAGTACAGGCCCAATACTACCGACCACACCGTGTCAGTATTCGTCCCAAATCTTCCTCCCCAAACCCCGAATAGTGAGTACCCTACCTCTAGTATGCACTATCTACCTGCACGCTATCGAATATCTCATATAAGCAAATTCCCTAGACTAAGGCATCACAAAACAGGCCATTCTAGTCCTATCATGAATACCTAGTCTTCTAGCATGCATAACAATTCATAATTCAGTGCATACCATAACATTGTAAGGTATTCTGGGGATCTTTACCGTTCGGGCGCTGACTGATCGTACACACTGCTCCGTTCTTGTTTACCACTTTACCATTTATAAAAATTTATGTCTTTATTATTTTTAAAAGATTTTTCCTCAAATCCTCAGTTTGAGTTCAGTTACACCCGAAGGTACACCCGAATCCCTCAAACCAAGGCTCTGATACCAATTGTAACAACGCAAATTTTCAAATAAAATTTTCATTTAAAATAAAGTGATTTCATTTAACCAATAATATTTATTCCATGTTTCATATCAAATACGTATATAAAATCCCCAAGATCTCAAATAGCAGCAGTGTGTATGCATCATGCCGGCGCCTTCCCACGGTCCTCGCTAGTACCTGAAACACATACATAACAACTTGTAAGCATAAATGCTTAGTGAGTTCCCCAGTATACTAGTTACGCATATACGCCTTTCCAGGCCCTGACCTTCCCGTCCTTCCCGTCCACAACACATCGCCTTCCGGCCCGTAACATAATCGCCTTCCGGCCCATAACATATCGCCTTCCGGCCCATAACATATTGCCTTCCGGCCCATAACATTTACAACACATAATACATTTAATCTAACGCACATAGCACATATACCATATATCATACCTGACCTTTCTGTCACATAACATATCGCCTTCCGGCCCGTATAAACATACATATCATGCATAGCAACTACCTTTCTATTTATAGCATATATAACATACATCGTATTCGACCTTCCGGTCACACAGTCAAACCCTTCCGGGTATAGTATAGTGAGAAGACTCACCTCGTGGTAATGAAAACTATCAACTCTTGAAATCACTCGCACTCGATCCGCCGATCTGCAGACTCCCTATAATACCATATACCCTTATTAATACTCTTATCATTCAAGACAACTGACCCTAAGAAATTATATGCAGGTCAACTCCGGTCAACGGTCAACTGGACCGGACTCATCGAGTGCAAAGGTGACTCGACGAGTCGAGACGTCCTCTCCAACTTTCCCTGATGTTCCCTTTCTACTCGTCGAGTATCCCCCTTGACTCGACGAGATCCTCGTGGAAGAATCGCGGGGCCACCCCGACTCCACTCGCCGAGTCTGAAGAACAACTCGGCGAGTCCCAGTGAATCTTCAAGCTACTCGCCGAGTCTGTTCATTGGACTCGGCGAGTCCATGCCATGCAGTCGATCAACTGCATCCTGAAATACGTATGGTCCTGAAATACACAATCATGGGACTTTCTGGACCTCTAAACATCCTATTACTGGGGTATAAACGTTTGGGTAACAACATAATAATCCATCTACTCACCAAATGGGTTTCATAAACCCTAAATCCGTGTACACATCAAAATAACAGGAATGATCCGAAGTATTACCTGAGAAACGTACTCTCTGTGTCCCCAAACCTCAGAACTCGATCCCCTTGATCTTCCTTTGGCCAAAACCCTTCCTCTTCTTGCCTAACAAATTCTTCAAGGTTCCAATAGCCTCTAATCTTGCTCTAGATGTCCACAGACGCTTAGGGTTCTTCTCAATCAGCTAAAAGACGGACCATGACGGCATACGGGGCGTTATGTACGATCCGAAACCAAACGGCTAGGGTTTCTGCTGAACAGCGTAGACTCGCCGAGTCCATAATGGACTCGTCGAGTCCAATCGCGAACCCGCGACCCAGTCTGTGGTCCTACTCAGCGAGTCTGGCCCCAACTCGCCGAGTCCCTTCCAAAAATGCCCCAAAAATAGTTTTAAAGCAATACCTGAAATTCCGGGCTGTTACATAAGGAGCCAATGGAAAATTTACGTGATAGGGAAAGTGTTGTTGCCTTAGCCAAGGAACCAAAGGGTCACGGGAGATCCAGACACATCAACAGAAAATAGCATTTCATCATACATCGAATAGAATAAGGACTCCTCGCGGCAAAGAGGGTATCATCAGATGAGAATCCAACAGATCCCCTCACAAAGGGACTGACTCGGGTTAAGCATCTCCAGCAAGCTCGGAGCATAGAGCTGAAGGATGATAATAGATTTAGTAGTTAGATAACCTCGAAATTTGTAAAGTGTAATTGACATTAGATGATGAATAAAAGTTGTTCTATTTATGAGTAAAGTGTTGTTATCTCTTGTCGATCGTTTACTATATTTCTTTTGCATGTTTTGACTTCCAGAATAATTATGTTTGGTATATCATATTATTCGAACCTCCACAGTCGGTCATATGTCAGAAGTAGGTATGAATCAAGACTGTCATGATTGGTTGCAGACGTCTAAGTTGTTGGACATGGCTACAACAATCATGAGTGCTCATAAGTTCTGAGCATTGGACTCAACCCACGCTCACTGGAATCACTTCATGAAATTTATCTCGAGCGATCGTGACACGGTAATTTCATATAAGTCTTCAAACCTAGAGATATGATTTGTTACTTATGACTTGGTTATGCATTGACTGTACGAAAACGTATTGGTAACTCGATGTTATAAAACGTGCTTTTGTGTATAATTCAATGAGTAGTAGAACAAACATATGAGTCGAAGTTTATCTGTTCTTTCTTGGATTAGAAGCTGATATCTGGGGCCCTCGATGATTTTGTTTTGACCTATGTACCGGGCCCGGCAAAACTAAGTTGATGTGTTCAATAAAGTCCTTTGTCAAACAAATCGGAAATATGGAAACAAACTGTTGTACAATAAGTAAGACATTGTTCCATGTATTTGTCCAGCTGATATCTAGAACAGAGGATGATATGTTCACTTATCTTAAATGGCGTATCATCATCTTCTCAGTTATGAGAGACCTTGAAAGAGCTACGATTGCTAATCGGTTCCTAAACTCATACTTGTAGTTATAGTTATTAGACTTATCCAAGTGGGAGACTGTTGGATAAGGTGTCTAAGTCCATAACTATTTATGGTATGTACTTGACCCGACCCGGCATGGTCCATTTGGGTTGCATGTTACCATGCATTTGGATAGACTAAATGAGAGAAATAACACTTGTGGTTCGTTAATATATTAGAAGTTCTAATATGTTTATAGTATTACTTAATTAGTATTGATCAAGAATTAATTTGGAATTAATTAAGTGATCAAATGATAACTAATTAAATATATGGGTTGATTATGTAAATCATCCATAACTTGTAAAGTGGGCTAAAAGGCTCCATGGATTATCAAGTTGGGTTAAACCCATTGGATGCTCCATATATGCTCCATGGGAATTACAAACCCATGGGTCATGGAAATGAAGAGTCATGACACATTAGGCTTTACATGGTGTAACCCTAGATGTGTCAACACTATATAAGTAATACTTTCTCCATCAAAATCGGCTACAACAAAGAGAAGTGAGGGCTAGGCTGATTTTTAGAGTGTTTGTATTTTCCCAAAAGTCATTCCAAAAACATTTGGTGTTGTGTGAAGCATTTGAGGCATCACACTTAGGGTGCTAGGATCTCACGGTTTCAAGGAACCAAAAACAACTACAAGGTATGTATTTATAGCTATCCTTTTAAGATTTAAGTTCCCCATGTATGCTAGATAGGATTATGAACCTTAGAAACCAAAATTTTCATGTATTTAGACAAACATAGATCCAAGGTTATTAAGGTTGCATGTACACTTAGGAAGTGTTAGAATGCTCAAAACCCATCACATATATCATATATGTATAACATATCATATAACATCTAACTAACATGCATCGGGCTTACCCCAGAACACATAACATATAACATCTAACTAACATGCATCGGGTCGATGGGTTTTAAACAAACAATCCTATGTGTGCATGCAACCCTAAATTTGGATCTATGTTTTCACTATTAGATACACAACATTTTGAACACATGAAGAACCCTAGCATGCTCCTAGTATTTTCAAAATTTACATAGAAAGATAGATTACATACCTCTTGTTGTTATATTCCAATAACAACTCAAATCTTCAAACCCTAAGTCTTGAAAGCAAGTACCACAAGTGTAGTACCTCTAATGGCACACAAACACCACAAGCAATTGGAGAAGCAATAGAGAGAGAAGAGGAGAGGTAGAAATCAGCTCTAGGAACCCTAGGGATCAAGTGGGGATGATTTCTATGGCCTTAGGGGTCTTTATATAGGGTAGAGATTATGGTTTCAGTCCTTATCCTTACCTAGTTGCTTGCCCACCAAGTAACCAAAAGATAAGCCTTGAAAGCCCTATCCGTGGAAGATTTCAAGGATTCCTTATCCCTTGAATTCGTCTAACCTATATCTAGGATGATCATTGCCCTACTTTGTAACTATCACATAATTACAATTCAGCCCTTCTAGTTTAATGAATTACACTTGATCACAAAATTAATTCCTAATTAATTATTGACCAATATTAACTAAGCAAATATGATTTCTCGTTTAATATATTATTCTTATAATATATTAATAAATCATAATAACCTCTTTCACTATTTGTTTCTCCAGTCAAGTTGCTTTGGTGAAGGCAACCCAAAAGGAGTATGCACAACCGGGTCAAGTACTTACCAAATATGGTTACGGGCTTGGACACTAATCCAACAGTCTCCCACTCGGATAATTCTAGTAACCACAAATTCAAATACAACTCGATTAGCAATCGTAGCTCTCAAAGACGCTGTCGAACTTTGATCTTATCAGTAACCTGTCCTTTAGATAAGGGATCGTATAGTCCTCTATTTAGATATCGTGCGGACAATCTCATGAAACATTGTCATACTTATTGTTCTAGCAATCAGTTTC
The DNA here is from genome assembly GCF_052625555.1 of Lactuca saligna. Taxonomy (NCBI): domain Eukaryota; kingdom Viridiplantae; phylum Streptophyta; class Magnoliopsida; order Asterales; family Asteraceae; genus Lactuca; species Lactuca saligna. Next base: position 185,516,964 of record NC_136417.1, on the reverse strand, counting down.
TCGATCTCAGATTCATTTGACATAGAACTTAATTGAACACATCAATTCAGTCCTGACTGGGCCCGACACATAAGTCAAATCAAAATCATCGAGGGTCCCTGATATCGCTTTTACCCTCTTAGGATAAAACTAACAGATAAACTTCGACTTATATGCATTTACTATTCACTAATTAATTATACACAACAATGTCTTTTTTAACATCAATTTACTGATGCAGTTTCGCATTATCAATGCACAATTAATCAGTAAACAATAAACCATATATCTTGGTTTTAAGACCATATGATATTATCATCTTGCGATCACTCGTGATAGATTTCATGAAATGATTCTAGCAAGTGGGGGGTATTCCAATGCTCAAAACTTATTTATGAGCACTCATGAATGTTGTAACAAACCTTTATTATTTCTAATACCATTTAGAAAATCTACACACCAATTCATGACAATCTTCATTCATTCCAACTTTCAACATATGAATGACTGTGGACCGTTTGAATGATTCGATTATTCTTAATAAACTCAATCATTCTGGAAGTCAAAACATGCAAAGTGAAACAACCAATTAACATAAGACAGACACCATTAAATAATAATCCTTTATTTTATCATCAAATCTCAATTACATTTATCTATTACAAGTTTCCAAACTATCTAATCCAAACTAATATCGTCCTTCAGCCCAATACTCCTAGCGTGCTGCAAGTGCTTAACCCTACTCAGTCCCTTTGTAAGCGGATCTGCTAGGTTATCCTCTGACACTATCCTCTTAACTACGAGGTGCCCTTCTTCTACTTGATGTCTAATAAAGTGATATTTTCTATCCGTATATCAAGATCTACCATGATCTCTCGGTTCCTTGGTCAAGGCAACTGCTCCTTCATTATCACAGAAAATTTCCATAGACACCTTTATGGCTGGTACAACTCCAAGGTCTCCAATGAAGTTCTTCAACCATATCGCCTCCTTTGATGCATCGCTCGCTGCAATGTACTCTGATTTTCACATTGAATCAACTACGGTTTCTTGCTTGGAACTTTTCCAAGTCACTGCTCCTCCATTACGGGTAAAGACCCAGCCCAACTACAAACGATAGTTGTCCGTCTCGGTCTGGAAGCTGGCATCACTATACCCTCGCACCTCTAAGTCATCACTCCCTCTAAGAACCAGAAACCATTCCTTGGTCCTCCGAAGGTACTTAAGGATATTCTTGACTACAGTCCAATGTGCTTTGCCAAGCTTCCCTTGATATCTACTGACCATGCTCAAAGCAAAGGCCACATAAGGGCGAGTACAAGTCATAACATATGTGATAGAGCCAACTGCGGAAGCGTAAGGTACTCGGCTCATCTCTGCTATCTCGGCTTTCGTACTCGGACTTTGAGTCTTACTCAACTTGGCATTACTTTGTATTGGTAATTCTCCCTTCTTCTAGTTTTCCATACTAAAACATTTTAGTACCTTATCCAAGTAAGTATTCTGACTATTTCCTATTAGTATCTTACTACGCTCTTTCACTATACTTATTCCCAAAATATAGGAAGCCTCTCCGAGGTCCTTCATAGCGAAACACTTCCCGAGCCAGGACTTAACCTCCTGCAGAGTCGGGATGTCATTTCCTATGAGCAGTATATCATCGACATACAAAACAAGGAAGCTAACTATACTCCCACTGGCCTTGACAGATACACATGATTCATCTTCACTTCGTACAAATCCAAAATCTTTGACTTTCTCATCGAAGCAAAGATTCCATCTGCGAGATGCTTGCTTAAGCCCATAAATGGACTTCTCAAGCTTGCACACTCTATTGGGATGCTTCGTATCAAAAAACCCTCTGGCTGAGCCATGTAAACATCCTCATCCAACTTCCCATTAAGGAAAGCGGTCTTGATATCCATTTTCCATATGTCATAATCATGAAATGCAGAAATGGCTAGCATCACCCTAATACACTTTATTTTAGCAACAGGTGAGAAGGTCTCATCATAGTCAACTCCAGGATTTTGACTAAAGCCCTTCGCAACCAATCGCGCCTTATATGTGTGTACATTCCCATCCACGTCGGTCTTCTTCTTGAAGATCCATTTTCACCCAACCGTCTTACATCCGGGCACATTGTCAACCAAATTCCAAACTTGGTTGTCATACATGGACTGAATCTCGCTGTCCATCGCCTATTTCCATTTTGCAGACTCTGGGCCTGCCATGGCTTCCTTATAGTTATTAAGTTCATCTTGATTTATTAGTGTACCATCACTAATATACATGTCTCCTTCAGTAGTAATATGAAAGCCATAAAACTGGGGTTGAACTCTAACTCTTTTAGAACGTCTAAGAGGTAAGGACTCGTCAATCGGTTCAACCGGAGTTTCCTCCTTGGGTTGAGCGCCAGTGATAGAGGTTCCTTCATCACTCGACTCTTAAATCTCTTCAAGATTGATTTGCCTCCCACTATCTCCTTGGCTTATGAGTTCTCGCTCTCGGAAAACCCCTCTCCTCGCAGCGAAGACAACATTGTCACTCGGTCTATAGAAGAGATACCCAAATGATTTATGCGGGTAGCCGATGAAAATACATCGCTTAGTACAAGGTTCGAGCTTGTTGTGAGTATCTCGTCTTACGAAAGCCTCGCAACCCTAAACTTTGATATGTGCTAACGAGGGAGCTTTCCCTGTACACATCGCGTGAGGTGTTTTGGCAACCTTCTTTGTAGGGACTCGGTTAAGGATATGGGCGGCAGTCTCAAAGGCATACCCCCAGAATGAGATAGCTAGTGAAGCACGACTCATCATGGAACGAACCATGTCCAACAGGGTTCGATTACACCTTTCTGCCACACCATTCAGCTGTGGTGTCCTAGGTGGCGTCAATTGCGAAACTATTCTGCATTCCTTGAGATAGTCGTGGAATTCAAGACTTAGGTACTCTCCTCCTCGATCGGATCGAAGCATCTTGATTTTCCTGCCCAATTGATTCTCCACTTCATGTTTGAATTCTTTGAACTTTTCAAATGTTTCTGACTTGTTCTTGATTAAGTAAATATACCCATATCTAATATAATCATCGGTGAAAGTCACATAGAAGAGATTCACATCCTTTGTGGTGGATTTAAAGGGTCCACACACGTCGGTGTGTATGAGATCCAATAAACCCTCACCCTCTCACAAGTGCCAGTGAAGGGTGACTTGTTCATCTTTCCAAGCAAACAAGACTCGCACGTGTCATCTTCCCTAATGTCGAATGATTCCAACACTCCATCCTTTTGGAGCTGGGCTATGCGCTTCTTGTTGACATGTCCAAGATGACAATGCCACAAGCATGCTTTATCCATACTATTGGAAGAATCCATACACAACACATCATTTCTTAGGTTATCTACAACCATCATGGTTTCATAAATTCCATTACAAGGCAATGCTTCAAAATATAAAACACCATTTAGATAAGCACAAATCGAACCATTCTCATTATTAAATCAATATCTAAATCCTTGTTTAAACAAACCATGAAATGAAATGATTTGTATTGCCATATCTAGCGAGTAGCAACAATTATTGAAATCTAAACCTAATCCATTACTAATCACTAGAGAATACACTCCAATCTTGGTGACAGGAGACGATCTTTTGTTCCCCATGATTAGATTTATTCTTCCATGCTCCACATCCCTAATTCTTTTTAGTCCCTACAAATTAGAACATATGTGATAACCACATCCTGTATCAAGAACCCAAGAAATAGAATGCGATGAATCATTAGATTTAATTGTGTAAATACCTGAGAAAGATGGCTTGATCTTCCCATCCTTGATGGCTTGAATATATTCCAGGCAGCTTCTCTTCCAATCCCCTATTTTGTGGCAGTGGTGGCATTCTGCCTCCTTTGGGTTTGAGTTGGGCTTAGCAGGACCAACTTTGGTCCCACTAGAGGAGGAACCATCTTGGGACTTTCCCTTGTGGTGGCTCTTTGAAGAAGCCTTCCTCTTCTTACCCTTCCCTTGCCCAATAGCCAAAACAGGAGCAGTGGGTGGAGTAGGAGTTAATGCAACAGACTTGTCCTTGAGATTGCTCTCAGCAGTCCTTAGGAGCCCTTGGAGTTTACTTAGGGTGACCTCTTCTTTGTTCATGTGGTAGGTCATCCTAAATTGGTTGTAGCATGAGGGTAAGGAGTGAAGAACGATGTCGATTTCCAAATCTTCCCCAAAGTTAACATTTAACTTGCGAAGACGATCAACATATCTTTTCATCTTTTGCAAGTGCATGGTTAGAGACTCTCCACTTCCCATCTTAGTGGTGATCATGTTCGTGATGATCTCATAGCTCTCTTGCCTTGTGCTTTGGTGATATCTCTCCATCAAGTCTTGATGTATTTCGTACGGATACATGTCCTCATAGAACTTTTGGAGTTCGGGATTCATTGTGGCTTGCATAATGCAATGGACTTTCGTTGCATCATGCTCATGGGTCTCAAAGATAGCCATTTCTTCGGGAGTAGCGATTTCCGGATTGATCTTTTCAAGTTTCGCGTTGAGGACATCCTCTTTGTCCTCGTAGCGAGCAATCGTGCGAATGTATCTTATCCATTCACTAAAGTTCGATCCATCAAATGTCACCTTTTGACATAGGCTCATTAGCGAGAATGAGGTAGCAGCAACGTTGTTTATGTTAGACATCTACAAATAGAAAGGAACAAGGTTTGATTAGAATTAAATCCCTAATGAAACACCCAACATTTAAAATTAGGGCTAGGACCCAACAACATTATTTACACATTAGAAAAAGGGATGTCGTAATTCAATATGCAAATAATTTGGAGGTAAGTGAATGACGATTCACTAATTCTTCACCATGAAAAACATAACGCTCAAGTTTTAAATGTATTGAGAATTCCTAGATTTCCTTAGAGATTCATTGAACTTTTCAATGGCATGCTTAAATCTCGATATGCCCCTCTTGTTTGTGACTGGGATGCCGAGGATCACAAAATGGGTGTGAATAACCATGCAAATCTACATGGTGCCCTCATTGTTACAATCACCTAGTCGATGTGTCGGTAAACCACACATGCTCCATCGAACTATGACAAACAATGAATCACCTTTTGCCACCCTTGCTTAGAACCAATTAGTGTGTCGGTTAACCACACACGCTCCACTAACTTCTAAGCAAGGGTTCAAAGTGCAATTTCATGGGATTGCATCAATTTCAAGTTTTCCTAAAGTAACTATGATTGGGAATTTGTAAAAGTGTTTAGTTACTTTACATAGATTCATTATACTTATTAATGAAGACCTGATTGCCCTATCCTACCCATTCGGCTAACGACCCTCCACCAATCAAGGAAGTGATGGGTAAGAGTAGATACACATTAAACGGCCATTTTATAGCCCATAACCTTATACCCCCTTATAGATAAGCTTCGTGAATGAGGCCTACTAACGGTAAGACTAGCATTTTAGTTATATATATATATATATATATATATATATATATATATATATATATATATATATATATATATATATATATATATATATATATATATATATATATATTAATCTTGTAATAATATAATAGTATAGGGTGTATTTTAAACATTTCAAAATACTAGGGTTTTAATCTCAATTTGAAAAAATTTCGAAATTTAATACCATTTAAATTAAAATTTTAAATATTAAAACTCTTGATAATAATAATTATCTTAAATTAAACTATTAAGTTAAATTATTAAATCATAAGGGATTATTTAAATCATGAAGGATAATTACCAATTAAACAACTAATTTATCCTAATCCTTTTAATCCCTCTAAGTTTCGAAAATCATGGGATATGATAATTCAAAATCTTTAATTACCATATTTAACCATTAAAGGATAATTGCAAGATATGGGATTATCCAAATCCCTAAAATTTAGGATCTTATCTTGGGGAGGAGGCTAATCTCGAAAATCCTAGGGTTTGCAAACCCTAGATTTCGAAATCTAGGCAATGAAGGAAAGGATTTGAAAAACCGTTTCAAACTTTCGCAAATTAGGGTTTAGGAACCCTAATCTCGAAAATCTTGCCTCCTAGGGTTTATTGGCTATAAACCCTAATATGTCAAGTTCATACAATTGTATAATACTAATAGAAAACAAGTTAACCAAAGGCTCTGATACCACTGATGGGTTTTGAACAAACAATCCTATGTGTGCATGCAACCATAGATTTGGATCTATGTTTTCAGTATTAGATACACAACATTATGAACACATGAAGAACCCTAGCATGCTCCAAGTATTTTCAAAATTTACATAGAAAGATATATCACATACCTCTTGTTGTTATATTGCAATAACAACTCAAATCTTCAAACCCTAATTCTAGAAAGCATGTACCACAAGTGTAGTACCTCTAATGGCTCACAAACACCACAAGCAATTGGAGAGGCAATAGAGAGAGAAGAGGAGAGGTAGAAATCGTTTCTAGGAACCCTAGGGATCAAGTGGGGACAATTTCTATGGCCTTAGGGGTCTTTATATAGGGTAGAGATTAGGGTTTTAGTCCTTTTCCTTATCTAGTTGCTTGCCCACCAAGTAACCAAAAGATAAGCCTTGAAAGTCCTATCCTTGGACGATTTCAAGGATTCCTTATCCCTTGAATTTGTCCAACCTATATCTAGGGTAACCATTACCCTACTTTGCAACTATCACATAATTACAATTCAGCCCCTCTAGTTTAATTAATTACACTAGATAACAAAATTAATTCCTAATTAATTATTGACCAATATTAATTAAACAAATATGATTTCTCCTATAATATATTATTCCTATAATATATTAATAAATCATAATAACCTCTTTCTCTATTTATTTCTCCAGTCAAGTTGCTTTGGTGAAGGCAACCCAGAAGGACCATGCACAACCGGGTCAAGAAATTACCAAATATGGTTACGAGCTTAGACACTAATCCAAAACGGGCTTGCCCCGGAAAACATAAAACATAACATGAATAAATCACAAAGACATCAAGCATACATTTACACATATAAGGACCGCCCTGGTTGTAGATCGAAGTTCGAAAACATTTAATCTACATCGAACTAACCCCGACATTGGACCAAAGTCTGACATACTTCAAATACATAAATGGGCCGAAATTGGTGCCTTCGACCCGTTCCTACTAGAGGAAAACTCACCTCTCAAAGCTGTCTGTGAGATCTCACATTGAGAAATATTTGATAATTGCTCCAACGTTTCCCTGACTATCAAAATCACAATAATACTTAGTCAGAATTTGATAATCCTCCTTAGGGTTAAATGGTCATTTTACTCCTGGTAAAAGTTAACGTCCTAGTCAAAGTCAAAGTCAAAGTTATCTCCCAGTTAACCCAACTCATCGAGTTATCTCCGAACTCGTGGAGTCCCTGTAATGCTTAACTCGTGATTAACTGAGTCAACTCGTCGAGTCCCTTACAGACTCATCAAGTTCTTCCTGTCACAATCATCAGGACAACCTGCTTAAACTCGTTGAGTCCTTCCCTGAACTCACCGAGTTCCCCAGTCTGAATGAGCCATCCTAAAGGATTAAGTTGTTACCTTTCAGATCTATGCTCCAAACTTCTTCTACATATCGGGATTACACTCTTAAGGGTAAAGTTTCCAACTTTACACATCCTTAGTCCTTCTTAATGGGTTTAACCCAAATCCTAACTACTTTAAGACATAAATCTTGATCCATAAGCCATAACTTCCTAAACCATGGCACAATATAGTAGATCTAGGATGATATCATTTGTTGGACACGTAAAGTCCCGAGCTTTCCTTCCATGCATGGTCTTTTAGGGATAAAAAGACCATGGTCTTGCATAAAAGCTTGCATGGGGCTTCCATGGTCATAAAGTTTTCAACTTTATGACATGGAACCCTTCCTAGACTCTAGATCTGAGATATAAGTCACTTAGGTTGACCTAATCGCAAGGATCCGGGTTCTTGAATCAAAACCTTCATAAAATGGAAACAAATAGATCTATGAGGAGAAGGATCAAGTTAGAGACTTGATTACTAAAAAATGTAGCTAATGGAGTGTAGTTACTGGATCTACTCCTTCCCCTTGAGGCTTTTTTCTTCTTCTTCTTGCACAAGCTTCAAAAGGCACAAATAACACTCAAAATGGCAAGAAATACCTCAACAACACACAAGGTGGATTAGGGTTTCGAGATTGGGTTATGGACGTGATGGAGGATGGAGTGGAGACCTGATATGATGCTTAAATAGGGTGCAAACCCTAAAGATTAGGGTATCCTCCTGACGGACCTACTCGTCGAGTCAAGGCTTTCGACTCATTGTGTAGACCACTTAAAACCCGCCTCTAATATGGCATCTACTCGACGAGTTAGGGCTACCAATTCGTCAAGTAGGTCTTACAAAATAAATAGTTAAATAAATTAAATGTGTACAAGGAACGGGACATTACAGTTCTCCCCCATTTGTCTTAGACTTTGTCATTGAAGTCTTTTATATTTGAAAACAACTATGGGTAGTGCTCCATCATCTCCTCTTCAGGCTCCCAAGTCTACTCCGAGCCCTTATGGTGCTGCCACTACACCTTCACTAGCTCGACTATGTTGTTCCTCAGCTCCTTCATCTTGCAATCCAGAATCGCCACTGGTATCCCAATGTAATTCAGGCTATCATCAACCTGGATATCCTCAAAGGGTACAACCACCATGTCATCCACTAAGCACTTTCGTAACTGGGAAACATGGAAAGTGTTGTTGATCTGGCTGAGCTTGACAGGAAGATCAAGTATGTATGCTACCTTGTCCACCCTGGCTATGACTCTGAAGGGGCCTCTATACCTGGGGCCCAGCTTGCCCCGTTTCTAGAACCGTATGACACCCCTCCAGGGTGACAGCTTCAGGAGGACCATATCGCCCTCCCGAAACTCCAAATCCGAATGTCGCTTGTCTGTGTAACTCTTTTGCCGACTCTGAACAGTCTGGAGCCTGCTACAAACCTACTGCATCCGCTCTGTGGTCTTGAGAACTACTTATGTACTCCCCATGACCCTCTGACTGACCTCACTTCAACAAATTGGGGTCCTACACTTCCTCCCATAGAGCATCTTGAAGGGAGGCCAGTCTATACTGGCATGGTAACTGTTGTTATACAAAAATTATTTTAACGAAAGATACGTATCCCAACTGCCACCAAAATCCAAAACAAATGATCGAAGCATATCCTTGAGAGTTTGAATCATCCTCTCGCTCTGTCTGTCCGTCTACGGGTGGTAAGTGGTGCTGAAATGGAGACGAGTACCCATCTCATCGTGAAGCCGCTTCCAAAATCTTGAAGTAAAACAGACATCTCGGTCTGACTCTACCAATACAGGCACTCCATGTCATGCCACTACCTCTCGCAGATAAATCTCAGTCAACTTCTCGGCTGAGATGCTCTCTTGGATTGGTATGAAGTGGGCGCTCTTGGTCAACCGATCCACGATGACCCAAATCGCATCAACCCTATGTGTGGTCCTGGGAAGCTTAGTGATAAAATCCATATTAATGTCCTCCCATTTCCACATGGGGATGTCTAACGGATGCATCTATCTGTGAGGCCTCTGGTGCTCCTCCTTGACCTTTATGCAGGTTAGGCATCTCTTCACGTACCAAACTACGTCCCGCTTCATGCAGGGCCACCAATAATCGGGTCGAAGATCTTTGTACATCTTTGCCGCCTCGGGATGGATAGAGAACCTAGACTTGTGGAGCTCATCCATCGTTATCTTTCGTACTCCCCCTAGTACGGTACCCAGACCCTTCCATGTAGGGGCAACAACCCACGACTGTCATAATCAAAGGAGACCACTTGGCCTATAATCTGTTCGCACTTCCAGCGCTCCTCCTTCAGGCCCTCGACCTGCCCTCTCGGATCTGCTCCAACAATGGAGTAATCACTTTCATCCTCAGACGGATGTCTCGGATCAGGGACGCTACCGCCTTGCGGCTAGGGGCGTCAACCACTACTTTGGCCTTGCTTGGGTGGTAAACGGTCTCATAATTGTAGTTCTTCACCACATCTAACCAGGGACGCTGCCTCATGTTCAGATTTGATCCATGAGGTACCTCAAACTCTTATGATCCAAGTAAATTATACAACGGACACCATATAAGTATTGTTGCCAAATCTTAAGGGCGAATACCATAGCCCCCAACTCTAAATCGTGCGTCGGATAATTAGCCTCGTGAGGCTTCAGCTGTCTTGAGGCATAAGCTATCACATGCTCCTGCAGCATCAACACTGCTGCTATGCTTGTGATCGAAGCATCACAGTATACTATGAAGTCATCTACACCCTCTAGCAGAGTGAGAATCAGTGCTTCACACAACCACTACCGGAGCGTCTCATAGTTTGGCTGCTGCTCAGGTCCTCAGCGAAGCACCACTGACTTCTTGGTCAGTCGGGTCAATAGAACTGCAATCTTGGAGAAGTCTTGAATAAATCTCTTGTAATACACAGCCAAACCCAGGAAACTCTCTGGCAAGCTATTGCACCTCTATCACGGGTGCAAACTCGACCTTGAATCAGGTCGTGAAGTTGCTCCATGTCATGGCATCAAGGGTTGCATCATCACCCATGGCATGTCCGACCTCCTCCCACCAATCATGTGCCATGTCCTTCAGGAGACATGACACAAGTCTAACCTTGTCCCCCTTGTGACATCTGTTGGTGCGGAATGCATTGGTGACATCCACCAACCACCTGGTGCTCGCGATGGGGTCCTGAGCACCATGGTAGTCGAGAGCTCCACAAGCTCTGAACTCCCAGAAAGTCAACATGCAGGACCCCATCATGGTCGCTACCTCAGTGAAAATAACACTCAATCTCTCATCCAAAAGCTCAACAATGCCCTCCTTGATCGTGCCAAAGATCACATGAGTCTGGTGTAATATGTTGCGCATGATCTCTGAGGGGATGAACTCCCTAGTCTGCTCATCTGGCTGCTCAGCTCCAGAGCCTAAGCCTGGTCCCTCATGTGAACTACCAACTGTTGGTCTAGGGCGTAAAACCACCATTCTAAAAAACACATAAGAACAAACATCAGAATACTGACATTACTCAAAGGGATTACATACACTACAAGTTCCCTGGATTCATCTCAGCCTTCCTTGACTCAAGTACGGATCCTCTGATTTCAGTAGTATGGGCCCATACTACCTTCCACATCTGTCACTACTTTCCTCAAGAACTGCCTTGACTTCATCCAGTCCCTTCTACTACTAATGCATCACGTGCTACTCTCATCCTAGGCTTGCCCTAGATTAATCACCATCCCACTCTCTGCCATCAGTTGCATAAGAAGTCCCTGCTATCTCCCCTAACTAGCTCGTGAATACTATTACATATCACTAAGACTAGATAATTCTTCGAATGAGATATCCTATCATACAACAATTGTTAGGTCATAATTTGTTGGTTTGGACTAGGCATCTATCTTTATAGGTCTGATAGGGTTTTGGTCATGTAATAGGTGTTTGCGGCTGGTTTTCACAGTTGTAAGGTGTTCACGGCCGTGAACCCGTTTTCGGTTGGTTGTGTCCTATAAATAGTGTGAGTTGGTCAGACGTGTGTGTGTGTGTGTTCCAAGTGCACTTGACGATTACGACTCGAGTGCAAATGTGTGCATTGTTGGAACTTATTTTCTTCTACTCCTTCTAATTCTTGTTGTTTTTGTATCTTGATTGTGTTTGATCACTGGTTGGTTCGCATTTGTGGGATTTACAATTGCTTGACGTATCAATAAGATCCAATTGATGGTTAGAAATCCCAATCAATTGGATGATGGAAGATCAAAATGAAGAAGAATGAGAAGATGAATAAGATGCATTTGTGATGTTTTTATGATTAGAATGGAACTCCAACATAGAAAATTCACACACACTTAGCCCCTTTTGACTGTTGAATTCCTCTACCACCTGAAATCTATTTATAGGGAACATGGGATGTAAACAAGTTCACGGCCGTGAACTAGTTCACGGCCATAAATAACCACTTGGACCATGAACCCTCCTAACCGCATACACCACATGGACCCAAAACTATTAAAGCCTACAAAAGTAAAGTATAAACCATATTTTTTGACCCACCAATCTCCCCCATGGTTTATAGCTTTCTTTTCTTTTACCCAACAACCCCCCCCCCCCTAAAATGTAGTTGGCTATGCATGTTAATCTTCATTTGGTGCTTGGCTTCATTGTTAATCTTCAATTTCTTCACAGCTTCAAGGTGAACTTGATGAATCTTCAATAAATGACTTCATCTTGAGTAGTTAGGCTTTTCATCAGAATTTGACTTTGAACGCACATTGGGTGTGGAGGCTTCATGTAGAGATTCTTTAAAATTTGCGCTTTCAGCTTGAGAATCTTTAGTAGGAACAACAAAGATAACTAATCTTCTCGTTCCCTACAGCAGGTTCATAGATAGCAACAAATTGATTGAGGAGGCTTTAATGCAATCTGTCACATAATCTTCAAGAGCATGCTCACCTTGCTTCTGGGGTTGGAATATTGTATGTTTAAAGAATAATCTTCATTTCTTGTTCCTTCTAATGAGAATTCTTCAATGTTCATGGATGAAGCCATGGCTCAAAAATTCTCGATACAGTCTCCATGAGTCTCGTCTACATCTGAATTCACCTTTTAAGGAAAATAAAATTTTGAGATAAAAAAAAAAAAAGAACTCAACACATAATTTTTTTCTATCTTCCATATTTTCTGAAAAAAATAAAACAGAAATAATAATATTTTTTGATTTTTGATTTTTCTGAAAGAGAAATAAAACAGAAATAACACAATTTTTGGATTTTCATTTTCTGATTTTCGTTTGATTTTTTTTTCAAATTTTTAATTCTCCCCCTTAAATTTGTGCATAGGGAAAACTATGTACAAATTAAAAAAATAAAAATAAATAAAAAAAAAACAAAAACAATAGCTAAATTTAAGACTATTTTTGGATGAAAGTTGCCAGGCAATTCGATGTCTTTTATCAGCACACACCTGCATGTTTTGATATGGTCATTCACTAATATTGTGGTCCACTTAAACACAAATTATATTTGACAAATTGGACAGATTATAAGTGACAAGTCATTGTGATATATCTTCATAAATGGACATTTAGCTGACGACAACCACGAATATAGCTGTCTACTTAAATTAAGCAGTGAGATCTACAGACAACCTTTTAAATGATTCAATTTTAGGTACACTAGAACATGTTTCTCACTTCTCGATATACCCTAGTAATCAAGAACTTCCAAAGAATTCCTTCCTTTAGGTGAGTATTCGATCATTAAGAAAGAAGTCAGATATAGAAGTGCATATGTTGTATCCCAGGTCGGATGTTTTCCAATCACACAGAGGGAACAAAATATGAATGACATAGATAGAGGGTTAGACTAGTAGTAGGGTGCATATGATGTGTCCCAGGTCGGATCTTCCGATCATGCAGATGGGACATCATATGGCTAACAGATAGGAATAATTGTATATATAAGGGGATGCATAGAGATAGGAATAATTGTATATGTGTCTCAGGTCGAATATGTTCCAATCACGCAAAGATGGCAACATATGACTAACATATAGAAAGCATGAAAATAATTTCCTACAGACCTACTTTATCAGAACCCCCAGTTTCCCTATCTATACCAGAATTAAGTATATGAGTCCATACATTAAGGAAATGTTGAGCCACATTTCTAGATAATTAACTTTTAGTGTATCTCGAAGGTTCCCGTGTTTATCTCACTGCTCGGTCTACCCGAGCGTCGTATTGTCAGTCCAAATGAAACTATCTAAGTTCATATTGTCAAGTCCATTCGTTTATAAATGAATGTCAACAACATCATCCATTGCATTAATAATATAATTTCCAAAGAATTCCTTACTTTAGGTGAGTATTCAATCATTAAGAAAGAAGTCAGATATAGAAATGCATATGTTGTATCCCAGGTCGGATGTTTTCCAATCACACAGAGGGAACAAAATATGAATGACATAGATAGAGGGTTAGACTGGTAGTAGGGTGCATATGATGTGTCCCAGGTTGGATCTTCCGATCATGCAGATGGGACATCATATGGCTAATAGATAGGAATAATTGTATATATAAGGGGATGCATAGAGACAAAGTTGCATATGTTGCATTCCAGGTCGGATATGTTCCAATCACGCAAAGGAGGCAACATATGACTAACAGATAGAAAGCATGAAAATAATTTCCTACAGATCTACTTTATCAGAAACCCCAGTTTCCCTATCAATACCGGAATTAAGTACATGAGTCCATACATTAAGGAAATGTTGAGCCACATTTCTAGATAATTAACTTTTAGTGTATCTCGCAGGTTCCCATGTTTATCTCACTGCTCGGTCTACCCGAGCGTCGTATTGTCAGTCCCTCAGGCTGGGGATCTTTAGCGACTACGTTGGAGCCCTTCATGGTTAGGCCCCACAGTTATTCCTCCAGCTTTTGGATCTCGCCCCTCGGGCAATATTCCTCAATCATGAGGTCTTTTAAAGATCCCCAGCCCATATTATTTGCCACTATTAGAGATAGTGACTTTACATGGCTATTCCACCATGTTAGGGATTTAGTTTCGAAGGTGCAAGCAGCGTACTTCACCTTGATATCCTTGGGACAAGAGCAGATTTCGAAAACTGCTTCGGTTTTCTCAAACCATTGCGAGAGGGCAATGACTCCGCCAGTCCCATTGAAGGATAATGGCTTGCAGTTCGTGAAGTCCTTATAGGAGCACTGTCTTGAGCGCACAGGAGCTTCAACTTGAACCGACTGAACACGGGTTCCTCCTCCAGTGGAACCAGATGAATGATATTGGGCCATGGCGGAAGCCACAGCCACAACTACGACAGCATTTAGAGATGTCGTGTCGAACTGAGGAGTAGGTGGTTGTGGAGCTGGAGGAGGTGGTGTTTTGTTATTTGGGTTTCTCCTTGGATTTCTGCAAGGCGGCATCTTTGATCTATAAGTTTATGAAGATGAAAGCATTGATAAGAATTCAATGGAAGAATTGATGAGAATGACTCATGGACTAACTCCCCATAGCCCAATAATACGATCGAATGAAGATCTAAACTAATAGATGATAATATTTGCATAATAATTCCCATAAGATTAGGTACCTGTCAATATTACTGGTATTACTGATGTAAAAAGTTCAGGAAAAATGGCCTAGAGTAAGAGGCCTTACATCAACCAAAATGGGAAACTTTTGACAGAATTACAACCTAACCAAGACCTAATAGGCCTATGATTTACAAGATAGGAAAATAGACCAAAGTTTTATATAAATAGGTTATATCCAAAAGGAGGAGTTTATAAGGATCTATCGGCGATGAGAACTGCCAGAGTGAGTCCTTGATCCTGACAGAAGGTATTCTAGGTCCCTCATACGCCTATCAGTCCTTGCTTACTGAGCTCGAAGTTCTCTGACTTCAGCTCATGCTTTAGTGAGTTCCCTCTGAAGAGCTGCATTGTGGACCAGAGTCCTTTCATGAGCAAACTCTAGTTGGCGAATGCGGGCAGTGTTAACACCAGTGTTGGCATCAATCTCCAAGATTCGATTGATAGATGATTGACCCAGGATTGTGTTCCGAGAAATCCTAAGAACCATGATGGGTAAGATTCTGTCAGCAGAACCTCCATTAGTGAGGTTGTAGAAACTTCTGTCCCCATTGTAGGGAATGGTTTGACACTGTTCATGGCTCCATGTATTCAAGTTTGTTGCCCACAGAGGTGTGGGTCCTTGAAATACTGGTCGGGGGTTGTTATTCGGGGCTTGACCTACTTGAGGTACGTTATTGACTTCGGGCTCAGAGTCAGATCCATCCGAGAAGCCTTTTGCTTGATGATCATCCAAAGGGATTTGATGCTCATCATCGGACTCTACCTCAAGCCATCCAGCATTTCCGTTGGGTGGAAAGTACGGGTCTCCGGGAATGTGGAATCCAGCCATTAAATCTACGCGATAAGGGAGGTATAAGAATCTAGCACATAAGTAACAAATAGTAATGTAAAATACTCCTATAGTATTTTAAGTTCAATGTTATGTTCTAGTGTTCGCATTGTGGGGTTGTTGGTATGATTTTAGACTTGTTGCAACCAGACAACTACACTTAGGCACATGTTAGTCAACCCTCGGATAATATAGTTGATTAGGCTATATCTTCCCAGTTTTGACTATATGTCTCTAAGTCCACCTGCTTTGTTCAACAATCGTAATTCTTGTGTACTGTCCTAGTGACACCCATTTTAGTATGAATGCAGACTTGTATACTTAATTAAATATTATAGTATTAATAGTATAGACTCTTGGTCAGAGTGTTTTAATCCCAAATGGGTTTATAGTTAGTATATCTTTTATGGGTTGATATACTAAATTCACTATAAACACTGCTCTGATACCAATCTGTCACACCCCAAAACCATGAATGGCGGAAACATTCTGGGGCGGAGGACGTCATGTACAGTATCACAATAATGAATAGTAGTAAACAAGCAACAACATCATCCATTGCATTAATAATATAACTTCATACATGTGTGTTTTGTCAAAGTTATAGACACCAAAAATATACATATGAAAATAAAAGATGAGTCTTGAACGAACTCTATCTTCTCAAAAGCTTGGCACCTGTACCTGTCTAGTGGTGACCTGAGAATACAAGTTATTTTGAAAGCGAGTGTCAGCTTAATGCTGGTGAGATCATAAGTATATTAATGTATGCGTTTTTATGAAAACGTTTGAAAGTTGTCTCTGTAAGATGTTTCATACAATGTTTTGTATAATGTTTGAACTCTCCTAGAAAACCCTATGTTTCCTACTAACTGTATCCTTCTACCAAGGCATCTCGTGTCAGTGTGTATGTCTCTTGTTAGAGTGTGTGTTTCCCAATTCTGACTACCGTTAACCAAAAATATAGTTACTACATTACCGTGCATCGTGTGAATATTCACGAAGTGAATGGAATGGGAAAATATTATCGTACCATAGTATTTGTAATAAGTGACTACCGTGGTACTAACTACCTTAATACAAAAAGGTGTTCCAAATAAAATGTGATCGACCTGTATCCTGCAACCGACTCTAGTAAAACAACGATGTAAGACGCCGTAAGAAATGACATTTGGCACCCGTAGACTTGCAAGTCCCACTGTAGCGAGTAGCAAGGCGTAGGAGATTCGGGATACAAGAACGGTCATGGCAGGAAGTGCCATGACCCGCTCGATGGTTCACATAACCGCATAAATGTATATGTAATGAATGTGCTAACTGAAACTGTAATCTTTCTCTGACAAGGCTAGTGAGTTTAGGGTTCCAAGGGACCTCATACTTCAGTTTACTCTCCAATAAACCCCACACATGGAGTTTACGGTCGTAAACTCTTGGGTTTACTGCCGTTCTCTCCTAGGTGTAGTGTCATTTTGTGTTTTGTAGTCCTAAATGATTTCTAGAAGCAATTTGACTTGGTGGTTTAATCCTTGGAAGGGTTTAGGGCATCAAGACACTCTTTTTAGGATTTTTCTGCCCAAAGGCCATTTCCTTTTGATTTTACTGCCGTAAACTCATATGGAAGTGGATATTTTTATGCTTTCAAGTCCCAATCTCGTGTAGGATAGGTTCTATACATTTATCTAAGGCTAATGAAGGCCTTTGGCACATATTGGTGCCCTTCCTTCATGTTCATGGCCCAAGAACCTTTTCCCTTAGAGATTTCAGCCGTAATCTATCTTTGGGAGGGTTTTCCTCAATTAACTAGGAATAAATGGAGGCTATTGTCCAAGGCTTTAGGAGTGATTAAAACACTCTTTGGTCATTGATTTTGGAGTTCACGGTCCAAGAATTTCTTGGGCCGTGAACACCTCAACGTTGGTGTTTATTTGATGTTTTCTTGTCTTAAATACACCTATATACAAGCCTAAGTTCGTTATTTAACAAGTGGAAGGGACTAGGCATCATATAAGCCTTATATAAGAGTTTACTCCCCAATGTGTTCTTGGGCGGTAAACTTCCGAATCTTGCAGCTTTGCTATGTACTCTATGTTATTAAACACATTATAAGCCATATAATACAACTAGAGAGAGGTACTCATGGTTTTGGATGAATACCCGAAGATCCGTGAGAGAGAAAATGGCTTTTCTCTAGTTGGAAATGTAACAAATGAAATAATTTGGTTAAGAATCATTTTTATAGTCCTGGGATTTTTGGAAGAAAATACTTTTATTCACGTAATGAACTCTAATATAATAGAGTTTTGGAATAACAGTGTTGCACAAAACCCTAGTGCATCCACTCTCCTTATATCTCCTTAAGTGTAAATCCCGAAATACTCAAACTTATACGAAAAGTCTGAAAATTTACTGTGACTGTTATAGCTTCTATTGACCTGATAAGGTTCATATAGAATGGAAATTTCATGTTGTCACATCATCCCCCCATTAGAAGGAATTTCGTCCCGAAATTAGAATTTAAGCAAATAAGAAGTTGCAAATAACTAAGAGAAAAGATGAGGATATTTTAGTTTCATCTGATCCTCTTGTTCCCAAGTGAATTCAAGTCCTCGTTTGGCGTTCAAGAGAACCTTCACTATTGGGATACTGCTTTGTTTTGTTTGCTTGACCTCTCGGTCCATGATTTCTACTGGTTCCTCCACGAAGTTGAGGCCCTCGTTGATCTCGATCTCGTCTAGTGGAATAACAAGAGTCTCGTCGGATAGACACTTTTTCAAGTTCGAGACGTGGAAGCTACAGGGCCGATTCTTGCGAGAATCTCAAAAGGCCCAATGTACCTTGGATTTAGCTTTCCACGCTTTCCGAAGCGTATCAAGCCCTTCCAAGGTGAGACCTTCAATAGAACGCAGTCACCCACCTGGAATTCCAATGGTTTCCTACGTTTATCAGCATAGCTTTTCTGTCGGTCTCTAGAGGCTTTCAATCGTTCACGGATCTGAACGATCTTCTCCGTTGTTTCCCGTATGATTTCCGGACTTGTGAGAGTGCTTTCAGGAACTCATCCTTTAGCTAACTGGGTATCACCCACCTCAGCCCAGCACAGAGGGGATCTGCACTTTCGGCCATAGAGGGCCTCGAATGGAGCAGCCTTTATGTTCGTGTGATAACTGTTGTTATAGGAAAATTCGACAAGGGGTAAATGAGTATCCCATGCTTTCCCGAAGTCGATCGCAACATATCTTCCAAGGTCTAAATATTTCTCTCACTTTGCTCGTCGGTTTGTGGATGGTAGGCTGTACTCATGTCAAACCTAGTTCTTAAGGATCTTTGTAATGACTGCCAGAACCTCGAAGTGAATCTACTATCTCTGTCTGAGATAATGGATAAGGGAACACCGTGAAGTCTTACAATCTCCTTAATGTAAGTCCTTGTAAGCTTCTCCATCTTGTCTGTTTCTTTGATCGGCAGGAAGTGTACAGACTTGGTCAATCTATCGTCGATGACCCATATGGAATCAAGTCCACCCATCGTCTTGGGCAACTTGGTTATGAAATCCATTGTTATCCGATCCCACTTCCATTATGGTATCTCCGGCTGTTGTAAAAGACCGGAGGGTTTCTGGTATTCGACCTTGACCCTTGCACAAGTAAGGTATTTACTCACGAAGGTAGCAATCTCTGCTTTCATGTTAGGCCACCGATATAAATTTTTGAGGTCCAGATACATCTTATCTGATCCCGGGTGCACGGAATAACGAGTGTTGTGCGCCTCGTTCATGACCAAATCTCTGAAACCACCTAGGTTCGGGGTCCAGATCCGGTCCATGAAATAATAAGCTCCGCCACCCTTAACCTCCAAGTTATTATCCATCCCTCTTAGGGATTCACCCGCCACATTTTCAGGCTTCAAAGCGTCAAGCTGAGCTGCCTAAATTTGGGTGGACAAGTGTGAATGGATAGTCATAGTCAATGCTTTGACCCTACGACCAGAATATTCCCGACTCAGGGTGACAGCTACTACGTTGGCTTTACCCGGATGATAATGAATTTCATATTCGTAATCACTGAATAGCTCGACCCACCGTCGTTGTCTCATGTTGAGCTCCTTCTGGTCGAATATGTGTTGTAAGCTCTTATGGTCTGTAAAGATAGTGCTCTTCGTTCCGTACAAGTAATGTCTCTAGATCTTCATAGCAAACACAACTGCTCCTAGTTCAAGATCGTGGGTTGTGTAGTTGACTTCATGTGTCTTTAGCTGTATCGAGGCATAGGTGATGACCTTACCCCGCTGCATCAGAACACATCTGAGCCCTTGATTCAATGCATCGCAATAGACTACGAAGTCTTTTATTCCTTCGGGAAGGGATAGTATTGGTGCAGTGCACAAGGCTCGTTTGAGCATTTGGAACGCTCTTTCCTTCTTCTCTTCCCAGTCAAAGGCCACGCCCTTCTGGGTCAGTGTTGTAAGAGGTTTCTCTATGCGGGAGAATTTCTGAATGAACCTCCGATAGTAGCCAGCGAGGCCTAGAAATTGATGAACTTCCGTAGGCATCTTCGGTGGTGACCAGTTCTCAATGGCCTTGATTTTGGAAGGGTCCACGTGTATTCCCTCTTCGCTAACCACGTGCCCTAAGAATTCGACTCGTCGAATCCAAAATTCGCATTTCGAGAACTTCGCGTAGAGCTTCTCCGACCGTAAAGTTTCGAGGACTTGTCATAGATGTTGACTATGCTCCCTCTTACTAGGAGAGTAGATAAGTATGTCATCAATGAAAACGATGACGAACTGATCCAATTAAGGATGACACACGCGATTCATTAAGGCCATGAATACTGCGGGCGCGTTTATTAATCCGAACAGCATCACTACGAATTCGTAGTGCCCATAACGAGTTCGGAAGGCTGTCTTCGGAACATCCTCCCCTAGTACTCGTAATTGGTGATATATGGATCTTAAGTCAATTTTTGAAAAGAAGCTCGCCCCTTGCATTTGGTCAAACAAATCGTCGATCCGAGGTAATGGATAACGATTTTTAATCGTCAGTTTGTTGAGCTCCCTGTAGTCGATGCACATGCGAAACGATCCGTCTTTCTTCTTGATGAATAAGACTGGAGCTCCCTAAGGTGAGAAGCATGGTCTTATAAATCCCTTGCTGAGTAGTTCGTTAAGTTGACCAGACAGTTCTTGCATCTCTGCAGGTGCTAGACGCTAGGGCGATTTGGCTACCGGGGTAGCCCTTGGAACTAAGTTGATTCGGAACTCGACTTGACGTTGCGGAGGTAATCTTGGGAGTTCTTCTGGAAAGTCGCGTACTACTGGAATGTTCTGGATGTCTTTCGTTTCATGGCTCACATCGACCACATGAGCAAGGAATGTTGTACATTCCTTTCGTAAGAATTTCTGAGCTTGGATGCTCGAGATGATACCAAGGTTCGTGCCGGGTTTGTCGCAATAAACTACTAAGGTTTCGCTAGATAGCAGATTAAGGCGAACAACCTTTTCGTAACACATGATATCGGCACGATGAAGACTCAGCGAATCCATGTCGATAATGACGTCGAAACTTTTGATTGAGACCGGCATAAGATCGATAGAAAATGTATGGTTATCTAAAGTTAGGGTACACCCTATGAATATACTGGTAGTGCTCTCTGACTTTCCATTAGCCATTTCCACAGTGAACGTTTCATTAAGTGCTCGTGATATTTGCCTAAGTAAGTGAGCAAATTTATGGTTCATGAAACTCCTCTCCGCTCCACTATCAAATAGAATGCATGCATAAGAGTTATCAAGGAGGAACGTGCCAGTGACCACCGTGGGGTCGGACACTGCTTCCTCATGGCCTATGGCCAGAACTCTTGCCGCTCCACCGGCAAACCCTGCTTTTGGGCAGTTTCTCTTGAAGTGGCCTACCTCGCCACATCCATAGCAAGTTTGGCCCACTCTAGCACCGGGGGCTTGGTTGATTGGTCTCGCCGGAGCTTTACAGAAATGGGATGTGTGCCCCTTCCCGTTGCAGTTCAGACACTGCATCACCCAACAGGCGCCGTCGTGATGGAAGTTGCACTTGTTGCACTTCAGCAAACTTCTAGCATACTGCTTTACCGGAGCAGCAGTGGAAGGAGTTATCGCAGCATGTACTGCCACGACCTGCCTCTTCTTGGCAGCCTTAGCCTTCTTCTTTTCATCCCAAAACTTCCACTTGGAATCAGCGGTTCTTGTCGGTTCTGAGATGGCCAGGGTAGTTGTTGCAGCCGGGGTATGAACCCCATGCTCTATGAGCCACTGTGCCAATCGCTTGGCACTATCAAATGTAGTGGGGTGTGATGCCAAAACATTTCCCTGGTATGGGGGCACGAGTCCCCATATGTATCTGTCAATCTTCTTTCCCTCTGAAGGAATCATGTTGGGACAGAGGGCCACCAGTTCGCAGAATCTGGCGGTGTGGGCGACTACGTTGGAGCCCTTCATGGTTAGGCCCCACAGTTATTCCTCCAGCTTTTGGATCTCTCCCCTCGGGCAGTATTCCTCAATCATGAGGTCTTTTAAAGATCCCCAGCCCATATCATGTGCCACTATTAGAGATAGTGACTTTACATGGCTATTCCACCATGTTAGGGCTTTAGTTTCGAAGGTGCAAGTAGCGTACTTCACCTTGATATCCTCGGGACAAGAGCAGATTTCGAAAACTGTTTCAGTTTTCTCGAACCATTGCGAGAGGGCAATGACTCCGCTAGTCCCATTGAAGGATAATGGCTTGCAGTTCGTGAAGTCCTTATAGGAGCACTCTCTCGAGCGCACAGGAGCTTCAACTTGAACCGACTAAACAGGGGTTCCTCCTCCAGTGGAACTAGATGAATGATATTGGGCCATGGCGGAAGCCACAGCCGCAGCTACGGCAGCATTTAGAGATGTCGTGTCGAACTGAGGAGTAGGTGGTTGTGGAGCTGGAGGAGGTGGTGTTTCGTTATTTTGGTTTCTCCTTGGATTTCTGCGAGGCGGCATCTTTGATCTATAAGTTTATGAAGATGAAAGCATTGATAAGAATTCAATGGAAGAATTGATGAGAATGACTCATGGACTAACTCCCCATAGCCCAACAATACGATCGAATGAAGATCTAAACTAATAGATGATAATATTTGGATAATAATTCCCATAAGAATAGGTACCTGTCAATATTACTGGTATTACTGATGTAAAAAGTTCAGGAAAAACAGCCTACAGTAAGAGACCTTACATCAACCAAAATGGGAAAATTTTGACAGAATTACAACCTAACCAAGACCTAACAGGCCTATGATTTACAAGATAGGAAAATAGACCAAAGTTTTATATAACTAGGTTATATCCAAAATGAGAAGTTGATAAGGATCTATCGGCGACGAGAACTGCCAGAGTGAGTCCTTGATCTTTACAGAAGGTATTCTAGGTCCCTCATACGCCTATCAGTCCTTGCTTGTTGAGCTCGAAGTTCTCTGACTTTAGCTCATGCTTTAGTGAGTTCCCTCTGAAGAGCTGCATTGTGGACCAGAGTCCTTTCATAAGCAGACTCTAGTTGGCGAATGCGGACAGTGTTAACACCAGTGTTGGCAGCAATCTCCAGGATTCGATTGATAGATGATTGACCCAGTATTGTGTTCCAAGAAATCCTAAGAACCATGATAGGTAAGACTCTGTCAGCAGAACCTCCATTAGTGAGGCTGTAGAAACTTCTGTCCCCATTGTAGGGAATGGGTTGACCCTGTTCATGGCTCCATGTATTCAAGTTTGTTGCCCACAGAGGTGTGGGTCCTCGAAATACTGGTCGGGGGTTGTTATTCGAGGCTTGACCTACTTAAGGTAGGTTATTGAATTCGGACTCTAAGTCAGATCCATCCGAGAAGCCTTCTACTTGATGATCATCCAAAGGGATTTGATGCTCATCATCGGACTCTGCCTCAAGCCATCCAGCATTTCCGTTGGGTGGAAAGTACGGATCTCCGGGAATGTGGAATCCAGCCATTAAATCTACGCGATAAGGGAGGTATAAGAATCTAGCACATAAGTAACAAATAGTAATGTAAAATACTCCTATAGTATTTTAAGTTCAATGTTATGTTCTAGTGTTCGCATTGTGGGGTTGTTGGTATGATTTTAGACTTGTTGCAACCAGACAACTACACTTAGGCACATGTTAGTCAACCCTCGGATAATATAGTTGATTAGGCTATATCTTCCCAGTTTTGACTATATGTCTCTAAGTCCACCTGCTTTGTTCAACAATCGTAATTCTTGTGTACTGTCCTAGTGACACCCATTTTAGTATGAATGCAGACTTGTATACTTAATTAAATATTATAGTATTAATAGTATAGACTCTTGGTCAGAGTGTTTTAATCCCAAATGGGTTTATAGTTAGTATATCTTTTATGGGTTGATATACTAAATTCACTATAAACACTGCTCTGATACCAATCTGTCACACCCCAAAACCATGAATGGCGGAAACATTCTGGGGCGGAGGACGTCATGTACAGTATCACAATAATGAATAGTAGTAAACAAGCAACAACATCATCCATTGCATTAATAATATAACTTCATACATGTGTGTTTTGTCAAAGTTATAGACACCAAAAATATACATATGAAAATAAAAGATGAGTCTTGAACGAACTCTATCTTCTCAAAAGCTTGGCACCTGTACCTGTCTAGTGGTGACCTGAGAATACAAGTTATTTTGAAAGCGAGTGTCAGCTTAATGCTGGTGAGATCATAAGTATATTAATGTATGCGTTTTTATGAAAACGTTTGAAAGTTGTCTCTGTAAGATGTTTCATACAATGTTTTGTATAATGTTTGAACTCTCCTAGAAAACCCTATGTTTCCTACTAACTGTATCCTTCTACCAAGGCATCTCGTGTCAGTGTGTATGTCTCTTGTTAGAGTGTGTGTTTCCCAATTCTGACTACCGTTAACCAAAAATATAGTTACTACATTACCGTGCATCGTGTGAATATTCACGAAGTGAATGGAATGGGAAAATATTATCGTACCATAGTATTTGTAATAAGTGACTACCGTGGTACTAACTACCTTAATACAAAAAGGTGTTCCAAATAACATGTGATCGGCCTGTATCCTGGTATCGACTCTAGTAAAACGACGATGTAAGACGCCGTACAAAATGACATTTGGCACTCGTAGACTTGCAAGTCCCACTGTAACGAGCAGCAAGGTGTAGGAGATTCAGGATACAAGAACGGTCGAGGCAGGAAGTGCCAGGACCCGCTCGATGGTTCACATAACTGCATAAATGTATATGTAACAAATGTGCTAACTGAAAGTGTAATCTTTCTCTGTCAAGACTATGTGTACTGAAATGTTCTGTGTGTGCTAGCTGTAATGTATGTTCTCTCTCTCTAGCATGTATAGTAATGTACTGTGTGTACTACTCGAACTGACTCATGAATGAACTGACTAATTGTATGTTTCATTGTTCTAGTTATAGTATTAGTATTCTCCTGTGCTACCCCTATGGTAACTTAATAGTGATGTAACTAGTACGTATGAACATGGAAGTATACCCTTGCTACCCAAAGGTACTGAATGAACTGGAAGGACCTTTATGACTATATATGTACACATAATATATAATTAATATTTAAATGACCTTCGGACGGATACCCGATATTCCACTAGACCACATCTCAAACGCGAAAAGGAAATAGGGCGGGCAGGCCTTCCTAAGCCTTTTAAACATTTCTTATATAACTATACATACATAGACATGCAATTGATAATATGTATAAAAGAGTTTAAGTAAAAGTATTTTATAAGTAAAAGAGTTTGTAAAACAGTTTGAAACAATACAGTTTGAACAGTAAGAAATCACTGGTTTTGTAGTTATTAATCACATGTGATTGATGTAATAACTATAAGCATTTAACTTGTATTCCCCCCATAAAGCATTTAAAGACATTTAAATCATTGGTTAAGGGGTATGAACTCACCTATAGTGAGTGGTACGGATGAACTGAAGATGTAGGATCGCTAGGTGACAAGTGAAGTCTTGAACACACTTTATAACCCTAGTTAACATATAATACCACATATATGTATCCAATTAGTCTTAAAATACTAATTGATAATGTTAAGACATCCTAGAACACAATAAACACTTTATATAAGTGTTATAAGCCCACAGGCTTGCATCTAAGTTGTTGTGGGACAAGGCTAGTGAGTTTGGGGTTCCAAGGGACCTCATACTTCAGTTTACTCTCCAATAAACCACACACATGGAGTTTACGGTCGTAAACCCTTGGGTTTACAGCCGTGAACTCCTAGGCTTAGTGTCATTTTGTGTTTTGTAGTCCTAAATGATTTCTAGAAGCAATTTGACTTGGTGTTTAATCCTTGGAAGGGTTTAGGGCATCAAGACACTCTTTTTAGGAGTTTTCGGCCCAAAGGAAATTTCCTTTTGAGTTTACTGTCGTATACTCATATGGAAGTGGATATTTTTATGCTTTCAAGTCACAATCTCATGTAGGATAGGTTCTATACATTTATCTAAGGCTAATGAAGGCCTTAGGCACACATTGGTGCCATTCCTTCATGTTCACGGCCCAAGAACCTTTTCCCTTAGAGATTACAGTCGTAATCTCTCTTTGGGAGGGGTTTTTGGTTTTTTAAGGTCCCTCAATTAACTAGGAATAAATAGAGGCTATTATCCAAGGCTTTAGGAGTGATTAAATCACTCTTTGGTCATTGATTTTGGAGTTCACGGTCCAAGAACTTCTTGGGCCGTGAACACCTCAACCTTGGTGTTTCTTTTATGTTTTCTTGTCTTAAATACACCTATATAAAAGCCTAAGTTCGTTATTTAACAAGTGGAAGGGACTAGGCATCATATAAGCCTTATATAAGAGTTTACTCCCCAAGGTGTTCTTGGGCGGTAAACTTCCGAATCTTGCAGTTTTGCTATGTAATCTATGTTATTAAACACATTATAAGCCATATAATACAACTAGAGAGAGGTACTCACAGTTTTGGATGAAAACCCGAAGATCCATGAGAGAGAAAATGGCTTTTCTCTAGTTGGAAATGTAACAAATGAAATAATTTGGTTAAGAATCATATTTATAGTCCTGGGATTTTTGGTAAAAAATATTTTTATTACCATAATGAACTCTAATATAATAGAGTTTTGGAATAATAGTGTTGCACAAAACCCTAGTGCATCCACTCTCCTAATATCTCCTTGAGTATAAATCCCGAAATACTCAAACTTATACGGAAAAGTCTGAAAATTTATTGTGACTGTTATAACTTCTATTGACCTGATAAAGTTCGTACAGAATGGAAATTTCAAGTTGTCACAGGTGCCTCAGTACTTGATTTTGAACTTGAAGCCGATCTTCGAGATGACTTTGATCTAACTGATCTTGGTTTCACTAGAGCATCTCTTGGATTGGACTTCATGGCCGGCATTCCCTTCTGGACTTTGGGATTTTGATTCTTGGCCTTCTGGGCATTCCAGCAGTCATTTCGCGATTGTGATCTTGAATGATTTCATTTGGAGAATCTCCTTCTTGGCGCATTTTGCCATCCTTGTGCGTAGTTGGGAACGTATGTGCGATTTGGACAATTTCTGGCAATGTGTCCAGGTGTTCCATAATGAAAACATGTCTTTTTTCTTCACATAGGAATTGTTTCTTCCATCCCCTGGTGGCATCCCCTTGCCTTGTCTCTGATTGTTCCCACAAGCACACTTGCAGTAGGTACTTTGATTTGCTTGTTTTGGTGGCCTGTATTAATGAATAGCAGGTTGATTAGAAGCAACGGATTTAGAGTTCAAGGAGTTATTTGTTTGCTCAGTAGTGTTTTCCTTATTCTCATCATCTACCACTTTACCTGCACATGAAGTGAAAGCATCAGAAACGTTCACTGAAGTTGGGATAGGGGTTTGGCCATACTGAGCAGGCATTTCTTCCTCATTGGTCTCAAGGGGTGGGTTATAGTTGTCATTAAAAGGAGGTGGAACACTATTATACCCTAGACCCTTATTTTGATTATCGTTAAACTTTAGTTATTTTTCAATCATGGATGCAACTACCTTACTTGGCACATTATATTTTCTAAAATTAAAATCTGCATTTTTAAACTTATTTTTCAAAGAGTGAAGCTCGACAGTCAATTTGGCCATTTCCCTTTTAACATAGTTGTAATTTTCACATTTGTTACTATATTCCTCTTGAAGTTTACGGAAGTCCCTAATTATGGCGTCTAAATGTTCTTTTAAGGGTTTTTGACCTTTACTAAGAGTATATCCTTCATATTTAAGGTCCTCATTTACCCTTTTTAGTAAATCATTTTGTTCACGAAGAAATTTAATCCTAGCTTCAGAAGATGAAGTACATGAAACTTCATTCATTAGGATGATTGAAGAACTCATTGTTTACCAAAAATGCCCTTTGACTAAAATTTCAAAAGTCAACCTTAAAAGTCAAATTTAAAAACTCAAAGTTAATAGTCAAATTTGAAAAGTCAAACTTAAACGTCAAACCGAAAAACTAAATTTGAAAATTTGAAAGTTAAACGAGAAAGTCAAAGTTTAAAGTCAAAGGTCAAACTTGAAAGTCAAAGTTAATTTTTAAGGTCAAAAGTCAAAAATAAAAGTTAAAAATTAAAAAATAAAATTTTTGGTTGAAAATGAAATTTTAAAATTTGTAAAATTGAATTTTGGGCTAAAAGTGTTAAAATTGCAAATTTGGAACCGAAATTATGAGTCCATTTGAATTAAATTAGGAAGGAAAATATCAAGTAGCTTGCTAGATGACTTGGAAGGGGTGTTGGATGAATAAGCAAAGGACCTGGGTTCGATTCCTGGCAATCCCTATTTTTTTTAATATAAGATGCCTGCGAGGACTACGCATGCGAGGACCGATCACGTGTTGGAGCTTGCTGGCCGAGAACTGTCCGAAGCTGGAAACATTATTAGGCCGTGAATGAGGCGACTGCAAACGAGTCTGCTAAGTCGTAAACTCGAGGACCAAACACATGCGCGGCCGGCCGTAAAACGCTCTTCGATTGGTTGTGAACGCTGCTTCGGTTGGCCGTAAACGCTGCTTCGATTGGATGTGAACTCTTCTGTGGACTGCGAAAAAACAGTGTTTTTCACCTTTTTAAGTCCTAAAACTCGATCAAAAACGCATTTTTATGAAAAACTTGAAGAACAAATCCCCAATGTTTCTTCAAAAACTATCCAAAAACACTAAATCCTTCAAGAAAAAGAGCAAAAATGCTCCAGATCTTTCCAATTTGATTGATACAATTCAAGCTTTGATACCAACTGTAAGTCCCAAATTTGCTTGACGTATCAATCAGATCCAATTGATGGTGCAGAATTTTAATCAATTGGATGATGCAAGATCAAAATGATGAAGAATGAGATGAAGAATAAGACGAATCTATGATGTTTTTATGATTAGAATGGCACTCCAACATACAAGATTCACACACACTTAGCCACTTTTGACCGTTGACTTCCTCTACCACCTGACATCTATTTATTGGGAACAATGTCCGTGAACAGGTTCACCACCGTGAACCAGTTCATGGTCGTAAACACCCACCTGGTTTGTGAACCTTCCTAACCGTACACACCACATGGACTGAAAACTATTAAAGCCTAGAAAAGTAATGTATAAACCATATTTTTTGGCTCAACAACAGTTGGACTCAAACAAGAGCTGCAAAATAGAGCTAGACCTAACCTTCTTGAATAATTTTTTCCTTGCAATATGTAACTTCACATATTCGTTTACTAGTTAGAAAAGATAGTTAGAACTCCTAAAAGCACAAAGCAAGCGGCATTCGAGCATAGAGTGAATATAATCAAACATATATTAATTAGGCTATCATATTGACTAATCTGTACTAGCATGCCGTTCTTATATAGCTGATACACATATAACAGGCACATAAGGCATCCTTCCTAGATCCTTAGTCCCAATATAGCATGTAATTCCCATATAACTGATAAGCATATCATAGCATAAACATGTATGGGTAATTTGGGAGTACTTACTTGAGCTCGGTTGATTCCATGCACCACACCATTTTCTCTTTTCAAAGTTATTTTCTAAAATTCTTTTCGTTTCTCAAAGTCCTTTTATAAAAATGGTTTTTCTTTTAAAAAATTATATACCAATTCCTTAGTTCGATTTCAAACAAACCTGGAGGTGTTCATGAATCCTTCAAACCAAGGCTCTGATAACAACTTGAAACATCCCAAAAATGCAACCCAAAAATTTCGTTTTAAATCATTAACGAAAACTATGAATATTAAACTTCACATCAAAACGTATGTCTTGTAACTTGAAACATTATAAAAATATGTCAATGTTTCAAAACATGTATAGAATATAAGAGTAAATATTGAGGTTGGATACTGTGGTGTGTGCTATGCGATCACCCCGAGCCATTTCCTTTGCTAACTGAAGTACTTGAAGCAAAACATAAAACTGTAAGAACGAAGCTTAGTGAGCTCCCCCAAGCTACCACATACCATACACACATATCAAATAATATATAATACAACTATTGGACACCACCCAACAGCATCGGGATGAACCCGACATCGGCTTACCCGACATCGGCTTACCCGACATCGCGCTCACCCCGGCATCAGACTACATCTGGCATTGGGCTCACCTCGGCATCGGGATTACCCCGACACATACACAACATATCATATATCATATACACATAACATACCATATAACATTTATCTAACATGCATCAGGCTTGCCTCGGAACACAGAACAAATAACACAACATATAACATCTAAATAACATGCATCGGACTTGCCTCGGAACACATAACACATAACATGCATGAATCACAAAGACATCAAGCATACATATACTCTTCTCAGGACCACCCCGACATCAGACCAAAGTCCGGAAACATATAATCTACATCAGGCTAACCCTGACATCGTACTGAAGTTCGACATACTCTAAATACATATACAGGCCGACATTGGTGCCTTCGACCCATTCCTACTGGAGGAGAACTCACCTCTCAAATTTGTCTGTGAGATCTCACAGTGAGGAATATCTGATAATTGCTCCAACGCCTCCCCGACTATCAAAATCACAATAATACTTAGTCAAAATCTGATAATCCTCCTTAGGGTTATATGACCATTTTACTCCTGGTCAAAGTTAACGTCCTAGTCAAAGTCAAAGTCAAGGTCAACTCGCGATCAACCCAACTCATCGAGTTATCTCCCAACTCATCGAGTCCCTGTAATGCTTAACTCGTGGTTGACTGATGCAACTCGTCGAGTCCCTTACAGACTCGTTGAGTTCTTCCTGTCATAATCATCGGGATAACCCGCTTCATCTCATCGAGTCCTTCCCTAGACTCACTGAGTTTCGCGGTCTGAATGAGCCATCCTAAAGGATCAAGCTCCTACCTTTCAGATCTATGCTCCAAACTTCTTCTACATACCGGGAATACACTCTTAAGGGTAAAGTTTCCAACTTTACCCATCATTTGTCCTTCATAATGGGTTTAACCAAACCCTAACTACTTTAAGAAATAAATCTTGATCCATAAGCCATCACTTCCTAAACCAAGGCACAATATACTAGATCTAGGTTGATATCATGTGATGGACACATAAAGTCCTGAGGTTTCCTTCCATGCATGGTCTTTTAGGGCTAAAAATATCATGTTCTTGCATACAAGCTTGTATTGGGATTCAATGGTCATAAAGTTTGCACCTTTATGCCACGAAACCCTTCCTAGACTCTAGATCTGAGATATAAGTCACTTAGGACATCCCAATCCCAAGGATCAAGGTTCGTGAACCAAAACCTTCATAAAATGGAAACAAATAGATCTAAGAGGAGAAGGATCACGTTAGCGACTTGATTACTAGAAAATGTAGCTAATGGAGTGTAGTTCCTCGATTTATTCCTTCTCCATTGAGGCTTCTTTCTTCT
This sequence comes from Lactuca saligna, assembly GCF_052625555.1. NCBI lineage: Eukaryota > Viridiplantae > Streptophyta > Magnoliopsida > Asterales > Asteraceae > Lactuca > Lactuca saligna. Next base: position 185,484,942 of record NC_136417.1, on the reverse strand, counting down.
TCTTCTTGCACAAGCTTCAAAAGGCGCAAATAACACTAAAAAATGGCATGAAATAGCTCAACAACACACAAGGTGGATTAGGGTTTCTAGATGGGGTTGTGGAGGTGATGGAGGCTAGAGTGGAGACCTGATATGATGCTTCAATACGGTGCAAACCCTAAAGATTAGGATTTCCTCCTGACATACCTACTCCTTGAGTCAAGGCTTTCGACTTGTCGAGTAGACCAATTAAAACTCACGTCCAATGTAGCATCTACTCGACGATTTTGGGCTCCCAAATCGTCAAGTAGCTCTTATAAAATATATACTTAAATAAATTAAATACGTATCAGGAATGGGACGTTACAATAAGTCACATAGTACCTAGCATATCTAGGTGTTGGCCTATCCCTTCGATCCTTACTACCGGTAATTGGGTCTATCCTACCCCTCCTATCACTATCACATAATATCATAATATACTAAAACATAAAGCATAACAGATATTGGCATAGCAGACAATTATCACAAAGACAATAATCTCAACTATAATCAACTACTAGTTGGGCCAGCATTGCTGCGTTCGACCCACTTCTACTGGAAGGTAACTCACCTCAAATGTTGTAAAGTATTTGGAAATCCTTGGCTTCGACAATCCACCCAACTTAAAATCCTATACATAAAAGATTTCCTTAATTACCCTTTTATACTCATGAACCTTTAAGGGTCAACTTTGGTCAAAGTCAAAGTCAAGGTCAACACTCTAGTCAAAGTCACACATTTTGGTCAAAATCAACATTCTGAGTTGACTCAACACACCGAGTTGGACCATTAACTCGCCGAGTTCCATAAATCATAAAATCCTGAAATTGTGATCCACCCCGTCGACTTGTTTTACGAATTTGTTGAGTTCTTCCTATCCACAAAATCAGGAGTTTCCCACCCAGCTTGTCGAGTCCATCTATGAACTCATTGAGCCATTCCTTTTATAGAATCGGGGCATTCCAACTCAACTCGTCAAGTTCCTTTATGAACTTATCGAGTTCTTCAGTCTGATAAGCTTTCTTAATGTGTTAGGCCATTATTCTTCAATTCGAAGTCCCATATTCCAGATCTGAGTCGAAAACACATCTAGGAGGGTAAAGTTTCTGACTTTACCCGTTAAGACCCATCCTATAAGGAATGGGCCCTAACCCTATCTCAAAATGGATTATTTCCAACTTTAAAAACCATCCAAACTTCAAGATAAGCCATATGATCATAGATCTGGACTCTAGGGATAGTTTGGTCACGTAAAGAACCTATCTTTACTTGTATGCAAAGACTACTTGACTCAAAAGGACAAAAAGATGGTCCACAAGTTGCATGGGACTTCTATGGCCATAAAGTTGGCACCTTTATCCCGTGAAGTCCCTTACAGACCCTAGATCTAAAAGGTTTTCCCCCATTGGACGTCCAAGTCTTAAAGACCAACATTCTTGGACCAAAATATGGAAAAACCTCCTAAAACTAGATCTAAACATACTATAAGAAAGGTAGGAGCTTTATACATCATATGAACCATAAATGAAGCTCAACTTCTAGATCTAATCTTATCTCACACATCCTTGCTCCTTCTTCAAGTATCATCTTTTTCAAAATCATAAAGAATGCACAAAAATGGCTCGAAACTCTCAAAAGTGGATTAGGGTTTCGTGGTTAGGGTTTGGGATAACGAATGATGTAGATGAGGCCAGCTTATGGCAGTTAAGGTGTTTAAATAGTGTAAAAAATGTTGAAAATTAGTGTTTCAATCTGCCAGTCCTACTTGTCGAGTTGAGGCCCCTCGACTTGTCGAGTAGACTTCACAACTTGCGTTCAAATCCATATGTGCTCTACGATTTTGGGGCTTCTAACTCGTTGAGCTTCTATACAAAAGTGAATAAATTGAGAATTAAATACATACTAGGAACCATGCATTACAAATCTCCCCCACTTATTTCAGACTTCGTCCTTGAAGTCTGTTGCATCTGGAAAGAACTCTAGGTAATGCTCCCTCATCTCATCCTCTGGCTCTCATGTCCATTGTGAGCCCTTGTAGTGCTGCCATTGCACCTTCACCAATTCTAACCTCTTGTTCCTCAGATTCTTTGTCTTTATATTGAGAATAGCTACTGGTCTCTCCATGTAGTTCAAGTTGTCATCTACCTAAATATCATATAAAGGCACCACTGCAGAGTCATCTACTAAGGACATCCACAGTTAGGAGACATGAAGGGTGTTGTGGATCTGACTAAGCTTGGTTGGCAGATCTAGTCAATACACAACTCGGACCACCTCGGCCAATACCCTCAACGGACCAATATATATGGGGCCCAACTTGTCCTGCTTCCTAAACCGGATGACACCTTTCCAAGGTGACACCTTCAGGAGGACCATATCTCCTACCTGAAACTCTAGGTTTGATCGATGTATGTTGGCATAGCTCTTCCGCCAACTCTAGGTCGTTTGGAGTCTACTCCTGACCTATTGGATCTTCTCCGTTGTATTGAATACCACTTCGGTACTCCCCGTGACCATCTGTCCAACCTCACCCTAGCATATCAAGGTTCTTTACTTCCTCCCATAAAGCATCTCGAAGGGAGGAAGGTCAATGCCGGCATGGTAGCTATTATTGTAGGAAAACTCTGCCAGTGGAAGGTAGGTATCCCAACTACCACCAAAGTCTAAAACGCACACCCGCAACATATCCTCCAAGGTCTAGATGGTCCACTCACTTTGACCATCTGTTTGTAGGTGAAAATCCATTTTGAAGTGTAGATGAGTACCTAACTCGTCATGAAATTCATTCCAAAAGATAGAAGTGAATCATACATCATCGGTCAGAAATCACGAAAACTGGCACTCCGTGTCGAGCTACTACCCCCCTGATGTCGATGTCAGCCAGCTTCTATGCGGATATGCTCACCTGAATCGGAATGAAATGAGCACTCTTGGTCAACCAATCCACAATGAACCAAATCGAATCCACTCCCCCATGCAGTCCGATGAATCTTCTTGATGAAATCCAAAGTACCAAGCGATGTCTCACTTCATCGAGGGCCACCAATAATCAGGGCGAAGATCCTGATACATCTTCATTGACCCAGGATTGATGGAGAACCTTGACTTGTGGGCCTCATCCATCAGAAACTAGCGTACCCCACCCCAGTAAGGAACCCAGGCCCTCAGATGCAGGGTCAACGACCCACGACCGTCATAATCAAATGAGGCCACCTAGCCTACGATCCGCTCACATTTACGGTGCTCTTCCTTCATACCCTCAACCTGCGCCTCCCGAATCCGATCCAAAAGCGGAGTCGCTACTATCATCCTTGGGCAAATGTCTCTAATTGGGGCTGCGAACACCTTGCGGCTAAGTGCATCGGCCACAACGTTGGCCTTCCCCAGGTGGTAGAGGATCTCAGAGTCGTTGTGACAACCATCAAAATTTTAGACAGTTCTAGATTTGAATAAACTTAGTTACACATATAGGCAGAACAAAAACTAGACTTTGTAACTAGGAGCTATGTTATAACCTACTAGAAACTTAGAAACAATTAGAAACGATGGATAGTGTACTTAGATTTCACATTGATACGTGACTTCTATAGTTACTTTAACTCTAACACCTATTCAAATTCGGGTCATTCCTTGATGTGAACGCCTTTTTATGAATCATAAACAAACATAATACACTTGAACTAGAAGTAGAAATTACGTCAGAGTCTCATAGTATCTTAAGTCAAAGTTGAAAACTAGGACTAGTATACTTGATTCCTCAATTTTGTTTGAATCTAAGAATCACTACATAGAATGCCAATAAACCAATTAAAAAAATTACAAACATTATTTCTAACTTGAATAAGAGTTAGGAAACACAAAAATAATTTGAAGTCTCAAAGATTCAATTTATTTCGATATTCAAAGTTTAGCAAAATCCGAAAACCCTAAAAACCCTAAATACCTAATTTTATAAACTTTAACCTCAAGAATTATATGAAAATATTTATGAACCTTACAATATCAGTTTTTAAAATAATTATATTCAGGATAATATAATCAAGGAAAATAAAAATTAAATGATTAACATTTATCCTTAATTTATAAGTCCAAAATCAAGGTTTCATGAATAAAATCTAGGTTAGGGTGTATATTTTATAAAAAGTTTTATAGTTTTATAAAGAATTGAATTTTTTTTATAAAAAAATAAAAGAGAGGGAGGGAATTATACCCTCAAAATTCATCCACCCCTCTCCAAGACACTCATTCCCAAGACAAAAATCATTTTATCCACTACACACTTCCTTCTCTTTCAGTCTTCACTCTCTCTCCCACTCCACCACCATTTTCTCTCATCTTCCCTGTAAACTCACAAATTTTTTCCAGAAAAATGTGTCTCAAGAAACCAAAAATCATATTCTTCAAGTGTTTTTCTTAAGGTAATCATAAAAACTAATCATTATCCCCTCATTTTCACTCATAATTTCACCATTTCATGCATATTTTTCTACTTCTACTCCATTATATGGATGCATTATGAATCATATGTTTATAACCACGATTTTTGTGAAGATGGTGCTAGTATTTCACTCAAAACACAACATGCATGTCATAATATTCGTGCTTAGATGCTTGATATGATCCTTCAAAGCTTAGACGCTTAATGATCAAAGTATGTTGTTAAAAAGCATTCAAATATGTCATAAAAGGATTTATTCACAAATAAATATGTAAACTTCTTTTCAGCTCAAATCCGATTTTTCCTATAATCTAGACAACAAAGCAAGAAGATTTGGAAATTTTCAGAAAATAAATTATTTTTCTTGATTTATTGTTATGTTTGCAAAAAAAAATAAAGCAATAATTCATGTGAAATAATTTTGATGGTCAATAAATCTTGGTAATTTACGTATGTCACCTACTCACTGATTAAAGATTTTTCAAGAAGGTTCATGCATTTATAAGGCTGTTTTCTGTTGATTTCGAATTTATTTTTGTTGAAAAAAATAAATAGAAAAATGCAGTTATGAATGTCCAAAACAATATTTCATAATTTGCAAAACTTCTAGACATCAAACACAATCCATGAAAATTTTTCTAGATTTTTCCAAGACGATTTTGTATTTTTCTCGTTTTAATGAATGTTTAAGGGATTAAATATATGAAAAATAGTTACACTTAACCAAAACTTATGAAACTTCATGTGAATATCTTATAGTATATATAAATCATAAATAAAAAGTTTAGTGAATTTTACCCTCTATTTAATAATTTTTCATGAATTAATGATTTTTTAAATGAATGAAACAAAGCAAAAAAGTTAAACTGTTTGAACACCAACTTTGATATTTTTCCCAGTTTATATATATTACTTACCCGTGGAAAAAAGCTTGGAGAATTTGCAAAACTTTTTCCTATTTATTTTGATTTTTGCTATAATAAATACACAAAAATCATAAAAATCATGCTAAACTGTTTGAAAATACATTTTATTATTTTTCCCAGATTATATATCATGCATATCAGTAGTGCACAAATTTTGGAGAATTTTCTTAACTATTTACTATTTATTTATACTTTCTTAGTATTAAACACACTTAAATTCGGAAAATAGGGATTTACTATTCAAAAATGACTTTGAACAATGTTTCTAGATTATGTGCACTGTAAAACCGTTACACAGAACTTATAAGAAATTTTCATGATTGATTAATATTTTTCCATGATTTTACGATTATTCAAGGAATTAAAATGGTGAAAAATAGTTAAACAAATCATAAATTCATGAAAATTTATCTTAACATCTTTGACTTCAGATGAAACTGAAATAAAAAGTTTGGGAAATTTTAGAACTAAACTGATTTAGTTTTTGAATATTTAATAATTGGAACAACTCTTAAAATGTTAAATATTAACATTTCGATAATGAGAATTTTCCACTTATATTGTTATACAACAAATTGATTCATATAAATCTAAATTTCACAGAAAAATGTTTGTAACTTAACAATATTAAATTTTGACACAATATTAGCATAATTATATTGCAGTAGTAAGTATATTAGTGTTAGATTTCAATTAGAGACTTACTAGTGTGTAATCTTATCGTAGGGAAATAGTAGTAGGACATAAGGGAAGTTATCTCAAGACATCACAAATAACTTCACGCATCATTATGAGTATTCATGCACTCCTCCTATTTTCGGTTATTATATTTTTGGGTAGAAAAGCATGTCCGAAAAACTATTTATTGTTTGTTGTATTGAAACTTATTTGTATTAAACTTGATTGCTATATTTTGCTATGTATGTCTATGCAATACGAAATGTGAGGCCTTATCAACGTAAGTCCCTTCCCTTACACTTTTCTCCAACCATTAATTCTTTGAGCCAATGGTCATTACGGATAGCGCTATTAGAAATTGACAATTCCTCACTCGCCCGATTGCTGGATTGCATGATACCATATAATCTATGGGACGATAAGCATAGATCTTGATAGGTTATCCGTCATAGGTTTGGTTGTTAACTCATTGTTTGCTCATATACATACAAACTAGCTTACTTATTATAGCAATGAACTTTGTTTTTCACTATAGCAACAAACCTTCATTACTGGAAACTTATATACTTGTTTTAGCAATGAATTTGTTTGCTCCTTGTAGCAAAAAACCTGTTTGCTCATTATAGCAATGAAACTTGTTTACTCGTTTTTAGCAAACAACTTTATTTCCCATGAGAATATGAAAGTTGCATCTCATTTGGGCAACATACTTTATCTCTCATGATGACAATGAACTTTGTTTATGGAAACTTAGTTACTTGTTTTTTCAATATATTTCTTTTATGGAATCCTTATTATTCATTTTAGCAACGAACTTTTATTCAAGAAAACCTATTTACTGGTTTAGAAATGAACATTTGTTTATGGAATCTGTTATCAATATTCCGATTTTTATGATTTCAAACTATATTATGCTATAAACCTGTGAGTACTCATCAATTATTTTTATAGTTGACGCTCGTTATACATGCTTTTTCAGGGATCATCTAGTAGGAGGCACGTAGAGACACAACACTTGTAGGAGTATTTGCATGTGTTGACTTTTAAATACATTGTAATTTCTTTTAAAAAATTGTTCAAACTCATTGTAAATTTGTATGATTTTTAATACTATGGTTGGTGTTGTCTTTTAAATTTTGCTATGAAACCATTTGTACTGCCACGCACCGTATTTCCACTTTAGTTGGGTGTGACAGAAATGGTATCAGAGCCGAAGGTTATAGAGAATACTGGTTTTCATTTGGAGAACCACAACTATAGCCAAAAAATTTCAAAATGTTCATAAAATACTAAACATACTACTGGTATAACTAATTCAAGTACGCATTATTAAACTTTAATTAAGTATAGCCTAGCCAACTATGCTTAATTAAGGAAAAATAATGCGAGGCTGCAAAATGGTTATAGTAGATTTATGTTCAAAACGATTTTCAACTTGAACTTTTGAAAAAAAACAAAATGTTTCGGTGTGCATACGAGCATTGCATATTATAGGTATTCATCTAGCTACACTTAGAAACTAAGTGCACTTTTACCATAATGTCATATTTAGAAATATTCTTATGACTTATCAAGTGCTAGGTTAACCACTTAGGTTATATCACTAGCCACTCTAGGAGTAATGCACTTAGTAATGAGAATGACTATTCCTCTGTAGTTATTGACTCTATTCGTAAGGTTAGTAGCTAGATCGCTACTAGTAATATCCTACGCCGAAACCAATAACAATTATACCTCAATACATCTTCATCGTCTTTGTACTAGAGTTACAAATAGGAAAAGCATTCTGATACCAACACGAGTGACAATTAGAGAATCCCGTTAGATGGTAGATGAGTCGCCACAAGTAGTCACCTAGATGCCATTGGCGAGAATACCTAATATGACTCACATGGAGGCACGAAAGCTCAACCCATTGCTACTGATACATGAAACTTCTCTTCTATGCTATGAATTTAGCTTTAGGTTATTTCCACCTTGAGCTTAAAACCTAACATAGAATATCCCTTTGACCCAAAAGCTTTTCATTAGGTAGTTCTTACCCTACCATCTTTACCTTGTATTAAAGCATAAACCATACATGCTTATGGAAAAACTTACAAATCTTAGTTTGAGCCCCCTAGATACACTAGTGATTATCTCAAGTATACCATCATCTTACATTTTCAAAATTACTAACGTGTTTGTGACAAACCGAAAATTTCCATCTTCTACAAACCGTTCAAATCAATCAAGTCGGACTCGTTTCTGCTATCTTTGAACATTGTTTAGGGTCTGTTTGAGTGTCTTAAAGCTTAGTACAATCAAGTTTAAAGTTTTGGGATGAGGTACCTTAAGTCTTAATGTCATTTTCAAGCCAATCACTTCTTCAGGTGGTGTGTACGGATGTACACATAGGTGTACGGTTGTACACCCCCTGATGGCCTTACACTCTCACCTATATAAGTGATACTTAGCCATTTTTTCAACATTTTACACACTCCCAAGTTAAGATTTCGGGTTGTCTCTCAACCATCATCACATTTCTCATCTTGATCTTCAAAATTGGTAAGTGATTCTTCCATCTTTCTTGATATCCGTCCTAGTCTTGTAATCATCTCATGATTCATCCACGAAAACATCTCTTTTATGACAGATCTTCAAATCTTCATCCATTTCACCAAGAACACCAAGATCACACACTTGTTCTTGGGCTGTGAACTCCTTATAGGCCACCAAAGTGTGAGTATTTCCTTTAGCTTCTAGTTAGACATGTTAAACACTAGATTCATAGCCTTGAAACATCTTCAAAACTCAAGAACATGAAGATTGTACGACCGTACACTCTATATACGGCCGTATACCCTTTTTAATTCCCTAATCTAAGGCTTTAAAAACTTGCTAGCTGCTAGTTATCCATTAGAACTCTTGAAACCTTGAACCCCTTTGAATCTAGACCTAACACTGCATGAAAATGAATTTTCATCTTCTTCCCTTCATCTACATCCTTACACTTGAATTCAGCTCGAAACTGATGCATGATAAACATCATCTCATTCATTGGAAAATCCAGCTAACTTGAATCAGAGTTTGTAACCACATAACTTTTCTTTGGAATCTTCTCAAAAAAAATATATGTGATCAAACATAACTCTGGCCTCAATTGTTTCATAGTTGTATTGCTTTGAAGGATCTCCTTTATCTAAATTTGAAGGATCTTGAGCACGAAGAGTCATAAGACTTTGTAAATGTCTCATTTTTTCTACTTCAGCCTCTACCTCTGCTTTCTTTTCTTCTTTTGTTTTCTCAATCAAAATTCCTTTCCCTCTATATTTCGAAGCTATCTTAGTCACCACAATCTTCGTCTTTGAAGCACTCCCACCTACTTCCCCAATTACAACTCCCTTTAGTATTGGCTTGGTTAATGGAACAGTTATGACCACAGTAGAAGAAACTGGACCAGCTGAAACAACAATTGGTTTTGCAGCCGAAATTTTATTTCCCTCCACTTTCGAATGTTCCCCAGCCTTCGTCGAATCAAGTTTCATTTCTCCCCCTTGCACCCCTGTGACAACAGGTGGGGCATCTGACACAGATGGAAGAAGGTTGGATATGCGAGTAAGAGGGGACAGTTGTTTGTGTAAAATTTATTCAAACTGCAAAAATTTCTGTGATAAGAATTCTGGAGTAATCAACAAAGAAGGAATAGGCTTGACAGATAATTCCTTCAACTCCTTTAACAACCCAAGCAAATCACCAAAATGCTTATCTTCTTTTTCAGAAAGCACTAGCTTATTTTAGGAATTGTGCCTAAAACACTTTTATGTGCTAAATGCTTGTGCCTGATATGCTATTATTTGTTCGGATCTATGGTCTATTGCTGACCGGATCTGGAAACCTTATATGTTTAGAATTCTAAGCGTTTAACTACGATATTAGAACTAGCATATAAATGTTTCGGACTGATAAGTATGATTTAAATGTCAATCCTAAATAAAGATCTAGATTCACCTTATTCGGTGCATAGATCAAGATGGCAAGGGCCCGTAGTGGAAACGTGAATGCAAATGGGAATAGAAACCAACCCCCAATGATTGAGCAAATACCGGTGGTGGTAGCCGCTGCTGAGCCAATAACGATGGTTGGAGTGCAAGTGATTATCGAGGCGATGTTGGATCGTCAAATGGAGGAAACCAGACATTTGCTCCAACAAAATCGAGAGGAAGCGACCAAACCGTTTCGAACAACCTGAGCTGAACGAAGGGCAGACTGAGGAGGGGAATTACAGTAGAACCGTTAGTCAAGTCAACCCACCAATAGTTCAACAAAACAACAATGATGATGGAGTCAGGAGGAATGGATGCAAGTACAAGGATTTTCTGACTTGCAAGCCATCGACTTTCACTGGAAAGGAAGATCCGATCGGAGTCATGGATTGGATCTCATAAATGGAATTAGCCTTCATGACATGTGGTTGCAAGGGTAAGCTACAAACCACGTTTGCAGTACGCTAATTCAGAGGAGGCATTGTTCGCTGGTGGAACACCATGGGGAAGACTTTAAGCCCCCATGAGCCCCTGCAACTAGCATGGGCATAGTTTTTTGTGCAATTCAAACGTAAGTACTGCTAAGCCCAAAACCTGCCTGAGCTAGAGAACCAATTCCTAACTTTGAAGAAAGGAAGCATGTCCATCGATGAATACACCAACAACTTCACAGACAAAATGGAGTTTGCTTCGTGCCTTGTCCCGGACGAGCTGAAATAATTTGACAAGTATGCAAAGGGACTTCCCTGGGAGTATGCGGTGCCAGTACGTCAAGAACCTACTCTGGAGGCAGCTATCTGGGCTGTCAAGTCTATTGAAGATATGATCAAGGGAAGAGTCACCAGCAAGATGGAGGTTGGCGAGAAGAGAAAGTTTGAAGGATCTTCAAGGTCCGACGAGAAGGGAAAATTCTCGAAGTCTAGTTCAAAGAAGTTCGAAGAAGGAACGCAAATGTGTGACAAGTGCAGAAAGAAGCACATTGGGAAATGCTCCAAAGATATGACCTGCTTTAAATGCGGGAAGACTGGTCATTACGCCAGCGAATGCACAACCAAGAGAGAAGTCTGCTTTAAGTTTAGTGAAGAGGGACACTTCAAACAAGACTGCCCAAAGAGAGAAGGGGCTACGAAGCCAAATGTTCCGCCAAAGCCAAAGGCGAGATCATTTCAAATGATCATTGACGAAGCAGATGAAAATGCAAGGATTCAGGAGTGAAGGCTTGATATCAAGAGAACGAGTTATGAAGTAGTTGTGTAGATAGTACCACGTGATGTAGCCTATTAGAGGCATAGTCTAGGGTGAACTTGAACACCTATGTAATCATTTCAAGGAATAATATAAAACCTTCGTTTTGATATTTGATGTGTTAAGTTGTTATGTGAATTTCTTGTATGGTGACTTGGAAAACTACGGGACAATACTTGGGATGAGTATGAGTAGGTGTGAAAGGTAGTAGAGGCCTATACTACCGAAAGCACAGGACTCACGCTTAGATCAGGGAAAGTCACAAGGTTACCAAGAAACTAGTAATCGATTTCGTTTTATTCAAGTAGGTCTTATCATCGTTTCGGTAATGATTAAGGAGATTATTGTTATTCCGACCCTAGTGGTCATATCGAATTGAGTCCGACTAAGACGAGTATGTTACATGGTTCAGAGAACCAAGTCTGATGTAGCGCCTGATTCAAGCAGAAAGAATTAATCAAAGCAATCAGTAGAGGTATCACGATAGTTGCTTGTAGCTAGGAATGTGAACTTTTAAAATGAGATTATATCACATTAGAACATGAAGGAAGGTATAATCTGTTTTGGAATTTAACTCTAAGAGACATGAGTCTAAACATACATCACATGATGATAGGTCATAATTTGGAGTCTAACCTGAGGTAGAGAGCAGGTGCACGATCGAGTACTGCTTACAGTCAGTAAGTCTAAGAGATAGACTTAAAGGAATATAGAAGTTATAATTATTACCTAGGATGAAGAGAGGACGTATGGAGTCACTATACGATCCCTGTTTCGTTAATGATTCTGGGACGTAATCATCATAAGGGGGCGATAATTGTAACGCCCGTAGATCCGGGCTAGTAAAATTAGAGGCAATAAGTGTCGAAAATGACTTTTCGGAAAAAATATTGTTTAGAATAAATAATTTGAACCAAGTTGTAGTATATGTCACAAGGTTTCCGTACATATAAAGAACACCGAAATAAGAGTTATAACGAGGAAGTTATGACCCACCGAAGTTTCGCGACGGAACCAGCATGACACCGGGAAGCGTAAATAGTGAATTTACAATATAGCGACTTTTGTCGTAGAATACGTTAAACCGAGAGCATCCATAAAAAGAACGCCCAAATCTGACTTCATATGAAGAAGTTATGATTTTTCGAAGTCTCGACTCAGCAGTATACAGCCCAAAATTCGAATATCAGATCGAGCGGTTTTTTAGCCAACATGACCTAAAAGAGAATCAAAGATCTCGTTAAGAGTAGTGTAACGAGAAAAAGATAGACGAAAACGGATTTCGGATGAAGAAGTTATGAGAATTTAACGGACCATTCCTGCCCCGCCTGTTAATAATGTAACTTTTAAAATAGGATCAAAATTAGCCGATGGAGTCTAAATCAAAGTTGTAGAGTACGTTCCCGCCTTCGCGTGGATATAAAGAACGTCAAAAACGGAGCTCGTATGCGAAAGTTACGAATTTTTAAAGTTGAAACATGAAATTGCGAAGTCTGGAATAAAATCGATAACGTAGCGCGTTCTGAACCGTCCATCGCTAATCAGTGCTCGCTCCTGATGCAGCCACGTCAGCTCGCTTCGGCCTTATCCTTCCGATGAATGTGAGACATCTGGATCCAAATGGAGCCCTTATCCGAGGAACACCCAGCGTAGCCAAGGACTACGCCCAGCGTAATCCGAGGCCACGCTAGGTATAAAAGGGGAGCGAGGGCCTCCAACTTTTTCACACCAATTTCTTTCTCTCTCTAAGGGTTTTAACCCTCCCCTAAGCCTAGGTGATCCCCTAGCACCCTAAGGAAGCCTCGAGGCTCCCGGAGTCCCGAGAAAAAGGGTCTTTCGGTTTCGCAAACGCTGCTCCGAGCAAAGCCTGGTTTTCTTTAAAATCCGCTGTAAGTGAGCTACGCTTGCGCAATTTTTAATATAGCTTTCAAATAATTATAGTAATGTTATTAGGTCCTTAAAATAATTATTTGAGCTATTATTATGAGTTATATTGAGTGTTATTTAATGCGTATATAATAGTAATAATAGTCAGACTATTAATTAGTCGCGGTTAACGTTAGACTTAACTTTAGTGGTAATGATACTAGGTTTTATTGAAGGAAAATTGTTTTAAGAGTATCGAAGCGCTGTTCGAGTGCTAAGTCATCACCTTTCATGTGAGTGCATAGTCCCTTTCATGAACATGATTTTAATACAAGTATTGATTGAACGTATTAAATATATGTGTATGTGCGAATTATTTGATGTTGTCTGAATTACATGTTAAAGAACATACCCGGTTATTTATAATGATTTAGGTTAATGAGTAAACCTAAAATTTGTTATGAGTGTCATTGGGTAGTATCTCCTTATGAGTATGGTGAGATATATACGGGGAATAGAACCCTTAAACATGTCATTAATCCAGAGGCACAGATTAGACATAGTCATTTGTCCCTAGTCCGAGAGTATGGATTGGACTCAGTCAACTGTCGTTAATCAGGGAGTATGGATTAAGACATAGTCAGTTGTCCTTAGTTTGGGAGTATGGACAGGACATAGTCATCCGTCATTAATCCGGGAGTATGGATTTAGACACAGACTAATTGTCCCTTACCCAAGAGTACGGAATAGGTACAATCAAGGACTCGAGAGCATGGATTAGATCTGGAGTAAGAGGTAAAATTTAAGGTCCGTGAGTATGGATAGTCTCGTTGTGAGGACTGACGGGGTGGGGTAAGAGTTGATTATATGTATGGGGAAATCATATATTGTGTGAATTTTTATATATATGTATAACATTGTGGGATTGAAATCCCTATGTACTCACCAGGTTTCCCAACCTGACCCATTCAGTTTATTTATATCACAGGTGTTGATATGAAGTCACATTACACTGAGAGATTTAAAAGATATGTAGATCACTAGTGATAATGAATGTAATATTCTGTTTATACTAATGTTTCTGTATTGACGATGACATCCCAAATGTTTCAAAATGAATAAAAATACTTTTCTTCGGAAACACTTTGATAACGTATTGATCATGTTTTACTGGGAACAAATTCCGCAACATTTTTATTAAAAGATGTATTCTGATTTTTATAAAGCATAAACAAAATCGGTCTTTTCTGGCTGTGAAAATGAGGATGTCACAGTCTTCAACCGAAGAGCTTCGGGTGTTACGTCCTTACGGAATTCCTTTGTTGCCTTCTTAAGTAATCCTCCTCCTTGTCCTTTCCCTGCCACTAGCTAAATACTTTCCTGGGTCGCGCACATTTAAAGTTTTTAAATGGGTAAGCCTAGGGCCTAGTGAGTTCGTGTTGCACATACATGTTCATCACTTAAAAAAACAAATTTTATCATATATGTTCAATAAATCATACAACAAACATAACACCCGATGACGTAATTTAGAGGAATGATTAATTATGCATAGAAAGAACCGAAGATTCATTTCCCTTCTCCTTGAGACAACTCATCATCCATTGTACTCAAGTTTTATAAATATCCAAGGAAATGAGTATAAATCTCAATTCTCATCCCCGCCGATCACACACATCCATCATGCTCACGACGATTAAACACCGTTCCCACAAAACATGTTACCCAAAAAAACGCACAAAAGATAAACAACTCCAAATAACATCTTCACGCAACCATACTTATCATAAAATATATTATGAATAAATAAATAAAAACCACATAATAAACGCATGACAAATATTTATGTGCGAGCAACCACAGAACACGAGAAAACTCACCTCGTTGGTGTTATGTCTTAACCGAAGTTTACTACGCTACCCGCACCCTACATTCCACCAACCAGTATTTTCTAAGACCATAATCCTAGGAAAGCATCCTATGTCTTTATTTTGGATCAACTACCTATATGTCTCATTCGACCAACCAATAATTTTTTTTAACGTATTTACCACATTTTATATATATATATATATATATATATATATATATATATATATATATATATATATATATATATATATATATATATATATATATATATCGTAAATGCCAACTTTGCATAAATTAGATATATTAATGTATGATGTCACCTTTAATTTACTTGCTACCTTAAAAAAAACATGCCAAACAATGAAACATTTAAAATATGGAGAGTTATGGTTTAAGGTTAGTAATAAAACTAATATTAATAAAATTTGAGCAGATTGTTAAGACTATAGGGACCATTCTTGAAAATATCAGTTTTTCAATTTAAAATGAATAAAAAGAAGGTAAATAGTTGTTACAAGGAAACTGATCTTTCTTTTTTTTTCAAAACCAAAAGGACTCGTTCCGAAAATTTGAATCATTATACATATATATTAAATTTTTCGTTTCTTATCTACTGTAATGTGTTGTGTTTTAGGATACTTTTAGTCCTTCTACTTTCGAAGTTTGTCTATTCTTTATTTTTCTTTTCTTTTGTAAGATTCTTCGTTTTATCCCTGTACTTACTTTTGTTTGTTATTCCCTTATTTTATCCATTTTCCTTTTGTTAACGTCTACCGGTGACTTCTCTCTACGTGGCCTTTTCTCATTTCCTTTATGATCCACGTGTTATGCTTCCTAATTTCTTTCTTCTTTCTTCTCCACCGTTCTTCCTTTTTTGTTCTTACTTCTTTCTTCCAAAAGGTAAATTCCGTCTCTTCTGTTGTCTTTCTTCTTTCGTCTCTGTTGTCTTTCAGTTGTTTTCTGAGTTTTTTTTGTCACTTTTTTTTCGATCGATTTATTATGGCCCGTCGACCGAAACGGCTATCTTCACCTGGTGCTTCATCCTCTGTTCCAAGAACTCGCAGGTCACGCCATTCTCTCTTCTTTGCTGGCCTTCCTGACTATGTTGATTCGGGTGACTGTACGTGTGTTTGCGAATTTTGTGGCGCCTATTTCTGGTATGTTGAAAGGGCGCTCAAACTTTCTACGCCTGCTCATCCGAAGTATTATCATTGTTGTCGGGATGGTGATGTCGTTCTTCCTTATCCTTCGAGGTTTCATCCTGAATTTCTCGATTTGTATCAAAATGCTACATTTTTGAAAGACATTATCGCATATAATAGCATGTTCTCTATGACTTCATTTGGGGCGAATATAGATAAGTCTGTCAATGACAATCGGGGCCCTTATGTTTTCAAGATATCTGGTCAAATTTGTCATAGGATAGGATCGTTGTCCCCGGATCCTACAAAGGGCCCTAGATTTCTGCAGCTTTATCTTTTTGATACAGAGAATGAGGTTCGGAATAGATTGAGGGCTTTTGGAGGTCTGACGGGAACGGATTTAGATCCTAATATTGTGCAGTATCTGGTTACATTCTTAGGGGCTAACAACGAGGATGTAAAAACGTTTAAAACAGCAAAGACCATGGCTGAGGAAAATAATTTAGAAAATTATAGTGTACGGCTGTTTAACAACGTTGTTGATCGTAGGTATGAATTCCCTTCCCCTGGATCCTTGGGATGTATAGTAACTGGTGATGACACTACCAGTATGACATATGACATTGTTGTATTTTTGCATTCGGGTCGGCCTCAACGCATTAGTAAATTGCATCCCTCTTATATGCCTTTACAATATCCACTTTTGTTTCCTTACGGTGAGGAGGGGTGGTCACCCCGTTTGAAGATGCGTAATCAGAGGGGAGTAAGTGCAAAAAGTCTCACTGTCAATATGTATTACGCGTACCATATACATGCCCGACACCAGATTTGGTCTCCAATTGTAAATGCCACTAGGCTTTTCCAACAATATTTAGTTGATGCATATACGTGTATAGAGGAAGGCCGATTGGATTATATAACCAAACATCAATCAAACTTACGTTCCGATTATGTGAGTGGGCTTTATGATGTGCTATCAAAGGGGGACCGGGAAGCACGTGTTGTTGGTAAGCGTGTCTTTTTGCCCGCATCATTCACTGGTGGTCCCCGGTTTATGTATAGCCATTATCAGGATGCGCTTACGATCTGTAGAGTTTATGGCAATCCACAATATTTTATCACTTTCACATGTAATGTGAAGTGGCCAGAGATTACCCGCTATATGGACACACATTCACAGAGAGATGTACACAGCAGAGCGGATATCATAGCCAGAATGTTCCATGTGAAAGTCCATGAGTTTATCGATTTCCTTAAGAAGGACAAAACCTTTGGCGATGTTGATGCATGTACGTTTACATTTCTTTTTCTATATCTGCTAGCCTAATGATCGTTTGTATCAAATGTTACCCACAGTGTATAAAGGTCAATAACAACCAAAAGTTTACAGACTTATGTCCTTTTCCATGTTACTGCTTTATTTGTCTGCCTATCCAATATGTTGGTTGTGGAAGTTAATACCTTCTTTATTTATAAGTCTTTTACTAAATTTATATTACTTCCAGTATGGTCCCTGTGCTATCTGTTTTGTTTTATATGCATCCCTACAACTGCTTTAACCGCATCAGATATGTTATTTTGTTTCCCATTTTACCCCTGCTATGTGATCTGATATTGCAGCTAATTAACTTATGTCCTTTTCCATGTTACTTCTTCATTTCTCCACCTATCCAATCCGTTGCTTCAGGAAATGAATACCTTTGTTATTTCCAAGTCTTTTACTAAATTTATATTAATTCCGGTTTTCGCCCTGTGCTATTCTTTATTTCTAAGTCTTTTACTAAATTTATATTAGTTCCACTTTTGTCCCTATGCTATCTGTTTTGTTTTATATGCATTCCTACAACTGCTTTAACTGCATCAGGTATGTTATTTAGTTTCCCATTATACCCCCGCTATGTGATCTGATATTGCAGCTAATTAACTTATGTCCTTTTCCATGTTACTTCTTCATCTGTCCGCCTATCCAATGTTTTGCTTCCGGAAATGAATGCCTTCGTTATTTCTAAGTCTTTTACCAAATTTATATTAATTCCACTTTTGCCCCTGTGCTATTCTTTATTTCTAAGTCCTTTACTAAATTTATACTACTTCCAGTTTCGTCCCTATGCTATCTGTTTTGTTTTATATGCATCCCTACAACTGTTTTAACCGCATCAGATATGTTATTTAGTTTCCCATTTTACCCCTGCTATGTGATCTGATATTGCAGCTAATTAACTTATGTCCTTTTCCATGTTACTTCTTCATTTTTCTGTCTATCGAATGTGTTGCTTCTGGAAGTGAATACCTTCGTTATTTCTAAGTCTTTTACTAAATTTATATTAATTCCGGTTTTGTACCTGTCCTATCTGTATTATTTTATATGCATGTGTACAACTGTTTTAACCGCATCAGATACGTTATTTATTTTCCGTTTTTACCCCTGCTATGTAAACTGATATTGCAGCTACTTATCAAAATACTAATATCCTATTTGCCTTTTTCTGATTTAAGTCAGTAAAATTTATATTAATTCCACTTTTCCCTCTATGCTATCTGTTTTGTTTTATATGCATTCTTACAACAAATTTAACCACATCAACTATGTTATTTATTTTTCCATTCTACCCCTGCTATATAACCTGGTATTGCAGGTAATTATCCAAATACTAATGTCCTATTTCTCTTTTTATGATTTCACTCTGTGTGAAATTGGTTAATTATACATTTGTATTATTAAGTTTTTTTATAAATTTCTTACCATTTCTTCTTTTGCTCCTATTTTAAGTGTTATATTGTATGCACATTTAACAGATTTATTTATTGAAATGAAATATGATAACAATTTTAATTATTTGCTGATTTTCCACACTGTTTACTTTCATCATTTGTTCAAGTGTTATTTTCCTTACTTTTGTATAACCTTTGTAATTCTTAACTGTTTTACTGTATATAGACTATAACAAAAAACTTATTTAAATCTAATATCATAGTTATAACCCATTATTTTTTTTAAGCTTATGGTTTATCGTTGTTTTCTCCCTTTTTTAACTCTCTCAAAAACATAACATCTTCCATTTAAATGACTTATTTGCCAAATCTTGATTATTTCCTCTTTTGCCATTCTAACAAAGTATACAACTATATAAATTTTACCAGGTTTTTTATCATTATCTTTTGCCACCATTTGCCTTAATCACCGCATACTTCACTCTTACATGGATACACTACCAAAAATTATCTATAACCTTTTTGTCCCATTCAGGTTTATGTTTTTAAATTTACCTGTACCTAAACATCAGTCTTTCAAAAATTAAAATTTTCCCTTTATTTGTAGATCTTTTCTTTTTATCGTTCCGTATTCTAATTTAATATCTATTGCGTTTTTTTTTAATTTTATACGTTAGCTGTTTTACTACTCTGTCATTGACTTTCACTTTATTTTCATTTTCATATATTTCCCTATCACATCTGACAATTTTATATCCTAAGTCCTGTCATCTAATTGCATTAATATGTAAAACGACATTACAGTTCTTCTTACGACTTTCATAGTTATGTAAATAGAATTTTATTATTCATGCCTTTCCCAGCGGTCCTATGTGATCCTTATATTTGAAAAAACTAACATCAGACAAATTCGTCATTATTGCAGATTTATATACTATCGAATTCCAAAAAAGGGGTCTATCGCACTGTCATACTTTGCTGTGGATAAAGGCAGCTGACCGAATAAAAAACGCATCGGATGTCGACATGTACATAACAACTGAGATGCCAGATCCAACAACAGATCCGGCACTATATCAGACAATCACAAGCTGCATGATTTATGGACCATGTGGACCACTAAATCCAAAAGCTCAGTGTATGAAGGACGGTAAATGTAGTAAAGGTTATCCTAAACCTTTTCTTCATGCTACATTGTTCGATACTGAGGGATACGTTCGGTATAAACGAAACCCAAATTCACACCATATGACCCTATCCGGACAGGTTATAGATAACAGATACGTTGTTCCGTACAACAGAAGGCTTTCCTCACGATTTCAGGCACACATCAACGTCGAGTACTGCGGATGGAATATAATGATTAAATATCTCTTCAAATATATTTCTAAAGGGGCAGACCGCGTCAGATATGCAATCCAAAAGGCAGAATCGCCCCGCGCGTCCGCTTCCGTCACAGTGGATAGCCATCATAACACACATGGAGGTTCAGCGGTTACTCCTGTGAACGAGGTGCAGAATTTTCTAGATGGTCGCTATATCTGTCCCCACGAAGCAGCTTGGCGTATCCTAAACTTTCACATACATCATCGGTACCCGCCAGTTCAGATCCTGTCTGTACATGAGCAGAACATGCAGCAATTATTAATCAAGGAGGACAGCACAATACCTCAAGTGCTGTCAAACCCATTCAGCTCTGTCACCACACTTCTAGGTTGGTTTCGCAACAACAGGAGGGATCCAAGTGGACATGAACTTACATATCTAGAATATCCAAAGTCTTACAAATGGGACAAGTCATCTAAATCCTGGGAGCCTAGAGTTGATGACTCCTCAAAGGTGCTTGGCCGACTTGTCTTTGTTCATCCAACATCTGGCGAGTTATTTTACCTATGAATGCTACTCTGTCACCAAAAGGGTTGCACATCTTTTGAAGACCCGCGGACCGTTTCTGGCACCATTTATCCTACGTATAGGGCTGCATGCAATGCATTAAAATTGATTGGTGATGATACGGAATGGTTATCTGCATTCACAGAGGCATCAATATGGGCGACCTCTGCACAACTTCGTTCCCTTTTCTGTCAACTATTGCTTTTTTGCGAAGTTAGCAGTCCACAATTGCTTTGGGAATGCGCATGCGATAAGATGAAAGATGACTACCTATATTCCATAAAAAGAGAAATGCCAGATAGGGGACTTAATTTTGTTGCAGACATAGTACATCAGCAACTGCTCAGCGATCTCGATCACACCTTACGCTCTTCCGTACCACCTAAGTCAATGGCGGCATTTGGTCTTCCAGTCCCTTCAAATGATGTACATGGTATTTTGCAGAATCGTCTTCTACTTGAAGAAATGAGTTACGACAAAGAAGCTCTACAAAGAGAACATGATAATATGCTGCCAATGCTAAATTCTGAACAGTTGTCAGTTTACAATTCTGTCATCTCTTCAATTGAAAACAATGAACAAATACTGGTCTTTGTATATGGACATGGGGGTACTGGAAAAACCTTCCTTTGGAGAACAATTATCTCCCATATTAGATCCAAAGGGAAAATTGTGCTGGCCGTTGCTGCTTCTGGAATCGCGTCCCTTTTATTACCTTCTGGGAAAACGGCGCATTCAAGGTTCAAAATTCCTATTGACCTAACAGATAAGAAATCATGTGACATAAAAAAGAGAACATCCCTTGCCGATCTTTTACAGCGTACATCACTCATCATTTGGGATGAGGCACCAATGAGTGACAGAAGATGCTTTGAGTTTCTTGACCGCTCTCTTAGGGATGTCTTAGATTGTAATGAAAAGTTGTTTGGAGGCATATCAGTTCTACTAGGTGGTGATTTCCGACAAACCCTCCCAGTCCTACCAAGATCAACACGTTCGGAAATCATAGCCTTAACACTTCCATGTTCATACCTGTGGGGGTCTTTCACTGTTCACATCCTACACACGAACATGAGAGTTAATTCTTCTGAAAGACCCACCGGTTGTTCAATGTCCACGTCGGCTTTCACAGGTTGGTTGCTTCGTAATGGAAATGGACAGATGGAGATGCCTGACAATGACGACCCTCGGGACACAAGTTGGTTAGAAATCCCTGACTCTCTTCTAATAAAACCCGGAAATGACTCCCTAAATTCATTAATAAATTTTGTATATGGAGATGGTGTCCTTAATAATCCGACTGCGGTTGACCTTTCGGCAAGAGCTATAGTTACGCCGACAAATGATGTTGCAGACAACATAAATACAACGGTTTTTGGGATGGTGTCATCGGAGGAGAGAACCTATAAGAGTATAGACATTATCCAACCAATCGGCAAGCGTACATCGGATTTTGAGGGCCTGTATCCAACCGAATACCTAAACCAACTCAATTTCCCTGGAATACCACCTCATGAACTTACACTAAAACTCCATTGTCCCATAATGTTGCTAAGAAACATAAACCAAAGAGAAGGTTTATGTAATGGTACACGACTTATAGTGTCGCAGTTGCTAACAAACATAATTGAAGCAACAATCATGACTGGCACCTTCATTGGCAAGCGCGTTTACATCCCCCGTATAAAGTTTATACATAAGTCAACAGATATGCCATTTACTTTCTCACGAAAACAATTTCCACTGAAAGTCTGCTACGTGATGACTATCAACAAAAGCCAAGGACAGTCACTACGTAGAATTGGTGTATATTTAGCACAACCTGTTTTCTCGCACGGTCAACTCTATGTGGCCCTGTCACGAGCAACATCACCAGATTCCATAAAAATATTGATAGAAAATACAAACCCAATTCACCTGAATCAAACAAAAAATGTTGTTTTCAGAGATCTATTGGAGAAAGTTAATTCACCTCAGGTCCACAGTATCACTGCCAATCCCCTTTCCAACATTATCATACCTTTCATAGAGCGCTATCTAAATATATGTTTTTATTTTATTTTATTTTATTTTTTGTTTACTGAGTGACAAGTTTCAAACCTTCTTATACTGTTCATAAAACATTATCTAAAATTTTTTTACACTTTTATTATATGTATCTTTAATTATATTTATTTTTACATACCTGTACTGTATGCTTACAGCATATCCTACATTTATATCCGAACATGACACTCATTTTGATATGTTTATTCGACATACAAAATACAGCCGACCAATGAGTAGCATTTCTGAGCTAAAGACGGATGGTATTGGAGGCCCATTACAAGTTAGAATAGTACGTAAATGGAGACACGGCGTAAGGCGCTATGAAACCTGGTATCTGGCTGTCGACAAATTTGTAAGTCATCTTCAAATACAATTTTTTAACAACTATGTATCAATTTCTACATTAAACATACCATTCAAATACCATATACAAAGCCTTACATTATATCATTTTTCTTTTGTCAAAAGGGTGATGCCATACAGATTCTTGGTCAACGAACTAACCAGAGCTACATCGAATCTATTCTCAACCTTTCGCACTACTATACCATCTCGGATTATAGCTGCCCCATGTTAGACAAGTATCAGAAATTCCTACAAAATGACTTTTATATTGATTTCGGCCTTATGTCTGTGATAGAACAGATTCCGGACACACTGACAATACCGAAAACTGGTTTCACTTTCTCTCAAAGCGACAACTCATAGACCTTGGAGACACACCATCTTATTACCCAGGTACGTACATCCTTTCCCACCTCATCAAATGCACACCCCTAACACAATTAAATTTAATTTTCCTTAGACTACATTGGTGTCCTCTCAAAAATCAGAGACTGCGTGAAAGTGGGTGGTGAGTCATACATATTGCTGATTTTAACTGATGAAAGGTACATATTTCATGTAACAAAATTTATTTTCGACTTCCCTTACACCGACCTAATACAAAACACATTATCAATACCATTAGTGGTAGTGAACTCGCGATCAATTTATGGAAAGAGTGCATAACCAATCCACAGAAATTCGATCGCAACTCCTTGCAGCCACCGCCAGCAACAACAGTTGTCGCTGTCACTAACTTAAAGCCTTCCATATCTAACGGTCTGATCTCCATACACAACATCATACACACACTATTCACAGCTGTCATGTATTCACCACAAACATTTGTAACACGTAAATTATTTATATATAGGATATCTGCGTCACGGTTCATCACATGCTACCCATGTCTATGTCAACCCAGACATACCAGAAACAACATCGCTTATAAACCTGTAAGGCACCCATACAAACATTACACATCATGTCCAGTAAATTAACAACTGTATACTAATAACAACATGTTGTCAGATACACAGGTCCCTTGAGACCAATGCCACCACTAGCAGGCACACCGTCTACCCTAGGTGACATGAGAAAGAAAACCAGATCTGAACTCCTGGTAACATTTCTTCATTGGTAACTCCTTTTATAAACAACAATAACTCCATAGATTTATTTCGAATAACTTTACGACGACAGGATAAGACATTTCTGGTGCGCGCATCAATCAAAGACATTCTCTTCCAAAATAGTTGGTACCAGACAACATGCACAATATGCAAAGATCCCATTTTCAGAAGGGGCGAAAATTGGTTTTGTAGCGCACATGGACATATCGACAAACCAAACTACATGTAATCATCTTTAACAAAAATTTAACACATATACTAATTATACCACTGCAATGCTGACAAATATCTGTTGTACACAGATACAAATTGTCTGTTATCATCACTGATGCAACAGACTCCATACAAGCAGCCATGTCGGAAACATCATGTCGCAAACTACTCGGATCAAATCTTGACAAATTCATATCCGAGAACCCAATGACGAATCCAAACGTCCTGCCCATAAACATAACTAACGAGAGAGGAAATACAAAAACAATGTCCATCCAAATGATAAGAGCTTCAACGTCAGAAAACATACGGTTCATAATAATTGACCATGACCCACAAACAAGAATGTCCGACACATCAATTCCAACAACACCAGCTCCAACCAAAACGACAAGGGTACGACAAAACAATACATCACCGGGATCATCTACAGATAATCAAAATGTTGCACGTCCTCTAACTTATGACCTTGCAGGTATATAAATGCTGCCATACATTTAATTAACATATCAAACAAAATTTTCCAAACGCGGTCTATTAATACTGGTTCAACATCTGGCAGGTGCTACCCCAAAAGACAGTGATAACCAGATAAAGAAATAAAAGATATGGCGCTCAAATAGATAACAAACTTTATATTATCTAACCTAATATCACCATCTTTTGTAACCTAACAATACCAACATCACCCCTACGTATGAAAACTTTGTCTAAGTTGTTATCTACCTTTTTTTTACATCTCCTGTTCGTCTACATTTTACAAATCACATTACTAAAAAGAAAACATTTAACAAAATGACATCGATCAATAGGTTCTTCCAAAAAAATTTGCCATTCTAATACTCTAAATTTCACCTTTTAACATCTACTTCTTCCCCGCTTAAAAGGTTATACAGCATACACGGTTTGTTTTCCATTAAGAGTAACGATATGCACACCATCTGACCCCCACGTAGCGGGGCATGCATCTAGTTCAAAAGTAAAAAGGAATGCACACGTTTTGACAGGTGGGTTCCATCATTTTTGTTTATTACCACCACGTTTAATTATTATTATTATTATTTTACAACCCGTTCCTTTGCTACCCGCCCAAATAAAGCCCGAATCCATTTCTTCTTTGCCCGATGCTTCTTTTTTTCTTTTTTTTTCTGCCATTTTTGGACCTTCCAAAGCTTTGAGTTTTACCCAATTAACGTTGAATAAATTCTTAAAATCACCATTAAACATCTCCATTTCTTGTTTACATTTCCTTCTTTAAAATTTTTAACAATAAATATGTAACCATACGAATTTCAAGTTTCATTATAACAAAATTCTACTCTTTAAATTTTTAATAAATTGCTACTGGTTGGATCGAATTTGCGATAATAGATTGAGCCAAAATGCGTTTAACGTGCATAAAAATCTATCTAAGCAACTATATGAAGCTAAAAACAAAGAATCATACCTTAATTTATATAGAAACCCAAAAATCTTCACAACCTTCTACCTTCGATTTCTCCCTCATTTCTTCATCTTTTTCCGCAATTCCAGTGGGCATTCCACTCCATTTGTCGAACTCTTTATAATGCCCAAGATAGTTTAAATTATAACCCACTTAAACGACCGAATTTAAGTCTCTAATCAAGGTGACGGTTTTGAAGATTTAAACCTCATTATTTCTCCTAATTAAACTCAATTACTCCTAATTAATCACCCATTATTTTATTTTAATAGTATTACCAATTTATATATATTTATAATTTTATTTTAATTTGAGTTGTCACAAACTTCCCCCCTTCGAAAAATTATGTCCTCGGAATTTGAACTAAACAACCAAATACAGGTATTTGGTCTTGTTATCTCATACGTTTTCCCGTGCCGCATCTGACCCTTTAAGTTATTCTCACTGAGCTTTAATGAGTTGGATCTCCACATTCCTTAACGTCTTGAGCAGATAATTCATTTCTCGTTGTAAACTCTTCCAAAATGGTGACATGAAACTAAGGTTCTGAACAAATGAACGATCTCCTTAATAACTTTTCCCATAAGTATGTTTTTCCTAATGATACAATTTAGGGGGACATTTTAGATATCCAGAGAAAGAACCAATGGTCCGCTTCCCTTCCCACTTGACACAACACGTCCGTTGTGCTCAAGCATTTAAATATCCAAGGAAATGAGTAACGTCTCAATTTCCTATCTCCCGCTGGTCACACCACACTCGTTATGTTCCCAACTATCACACACCCATGTCCTCATTAAATGTGTCATCATATATTCGGCAAAAAGAATTCTAAGAACTTTCCACTTCTCCTCTACCGAGGATTCTTTCCGACCCTTCTTCAGTTCACCCAATACACCCAAGGTTACATCAATCATCATCAAATAAATTTTACTTGGTTCCTTCCTTACATACGACTTAGTGAATAAGTGACAACGTTAACCTTCCATAATCAATAAAGATCTTACACCTTCTTTGACTTTTGGTAATCCATGCTCATCTACAACGTCCCATCCTTTTCAAGTAGGTTATGCAACTATTAAATAAACCCTTTCATCCTTAGTGGTGCTAACCAGTAGGACCTTCTAGAACTCCCTTACCAAGGGTATATATGTCACATCATGTTCTCTATTTTATACCCATACATGTACATCTTTCTGATTATAATCTATGTTAGCTTGATTTCGACAACCAATCCATTCCTACCACAATAATCAGAATCTCACAGTGATATGAATACAAGTTTTAGAGGTGCAAAACAACTATCTATTTCAATCAAACAATAATCAAAATCCTCTCTTATTATTAGGTAATGGTTATCGTCATTCTCTATTTCTAGAGAAACTTTTACATTTCAATTTAGGCACTTACAAAAAGTAAAGAAAGAAAAATGTTTGCATCCATAGCCAATAGCACCCATAATATAGATTTACTAAGAAAGCACATGCCACTATATTGAGGTATCCTGAGCTTCTTGAGCTGTCATATGGAAAACTCTTCCTTTTGTTCTCGTTGTTTCTGCCTTTTCATCTCCCGACCGATTCCCTTTCTTTGTCAACATGTGTTAGTTATTATTACCCTTATTCTGAGGATAGTTTGATCTGATGTGATCTAGAGAGCCGCACCCATAACATACGTTCCCTACTTTACAACATGAAGCGATATGTCCTATCTTTCCACATTTATAGCAAGTTCTTTGGTTCATATTACACTCCCCTTTATGAAACTGTTTGCATATAGTACATTGTTCTATCTCAGACTGTTGCTCATAGTTACGATCTGAACTAGAAGTCTTGCCTTTCTTTGATTCTGTATTTAAAATTTCCAACTTTCGTTTTCCTGAATCCTTATTCTTACCCTGTCGATTCTTTTCCCGCTCTCGGCTTTCCGCGGCGTCTACAGCAGACTGGAGCTTACCTGGTTTCTAAATTTCTACAAATTCATGAATAGCGGTTTTTAGTCCCCAAATATACCTCTCCACCCTCCTTTCTTCTATAGACATGTAAAATTCGGCAAACCTAGGTTTCTCCATGAACTTAGTGGTGTACTTTCTCACAGTCATATTCCCTTGTTCTAACCTCAAGAATTCTTCCTCCAACTATTTAACCGTTGTTCGAGGGAAAAACTTTTCTCCAAGGATTATTAGAAACTCATCCCACGAAATCTTTTTGGCTACCTCATGCCCCTAACATCCTTCACCATGCCCCACCAATGTATTGCCTCCCCTTTTAACATTGTTGCAGCATAAATCACCTTGTCCTCATCTGCACATTTTCTAGTATCAAATGTTCCCTCGATCTCCATGACCCATGTTGATAACAAAACAGGATCAATTTCTCCGTTAAATACGGGTGGCTTACAATTCATGAACGTATTGTAACTACAGCCCCTTCGTTCATGGTTGTCAATTTGCCTTAATGGTTGTGCAATGCTTGGGTCAGGATTTGTATTGGATGTACTATACTCGTAGTTTTCTTCACCTCCGCCCAAGTTACCCTGGTACTCACTTATTATTGCATCTTGTGCCTAAGCAACTACATCTGGCAAGGTAGGGTGTATCACCCGAGCAATCTCATCAACTAACTCTTCTCTAGTGATCATGTTTGTCGCACGGCCCTTTTCGCGACCTTGACCTCGGCCTCGACCACGGTGGGAGCCAGAACTACCCTGGCCAGACGGTGTAGCAATCGGTGTTGTTACAGCTCCTCGCCCTCTTCCTCTACCCCTACCTCCTCCTCTTCCTTGGCCACGTCCTCGACTCGCATTAGGGATCAATGGAGTTTTCGGTACATCTCCAGGTGCTCTAACATAAGCTCCAACTGGAATTTGTTCTTCCTCCGAGGTGACCTTAGCAAACCTTCCAAATCTCCTTGAAGACATGATACCTACACGCGAGATGTGGTCTACTTTAGTTGTTTGATTACCTATCGTTCCTTCCGTTTAAGCTTAAGTGTTTATGAAAACACCTAATATGCTTAAACAACGCTCTAATACCAACTTGTAACACCCCAATTTTCATATATAGATTATATAACAAATATTCGTTCCACCATCTCCCAAGATCGAATATGAACTTGCTTATAGACTAAATTATAGCGGAAGCAAAATAAAAAAAAATACAGAGTCTTCAACCGAAGAGCTTCGGGTGTTACGTCCTTGCGGAATTCCTTTGTTGCCTTCTTGACTAATCCTCCCCCTTGTCCTTTCCTTGCCACTAGCTAAATAGTTTCCTAGGTTGCGCACATTTAAAGTTTAAAAATGGGTAAGCCTACGGCCTAGTGAGTTCGTGTTGCCCATACATGTTCATCACTTAAAAAAACATATTTTATCACATATGTTCAATAAATCATACAACAAACATAACACCCGATGTCGTAATTTAGGGGAACGATTAATTATCCAGAGAAAGAACCAAAGATTCATTTCCCTTCTCCTTGAGACAACTCATCATCCATTGTACTCAAGTATTTTAAATATCCAAGGAAATAAGTATACATCTCAATTTCCATCCCCGCCGATCACACACATCCTTCATGCTCATGGCGATTAAACACCTCACCCGTTCCCACTAAACATGTTACCCAAAAAAACGCAAAAAAGATAAACAACTCAAAATAATATTTTCACACAAGCATACTTATCATAAAATATACTATGAATAAATAAATAAAAACC
This sequence comes from Lactuca saligna, assembly GCF_052625555.1. Taxonomy (NCBI): domain Eukaryota; kingdom Viridiplantae; phylum Streptophyta; class Magnoliopsida; order Asterales; family Asteraceae; genus Lactuca; species Lactuca saligna. The sequence continues at coordinate 185,455,247 of NC_136417.1, read as the reverse complement.
ACATAATAAACGCATGACAAACATTTATGTGTGAGCAACCACGAAACACGAGAAAACTCACTTTGTTGGCGTTATGTCTTAACCGAAGTTTACCAAGCTACCCGCACCCTACATTCCACCAACCAGTATTTTCTAAGACCATAATACTAGGAAAGCATCCTATGTCTTTATTTTGGCTCAACTACCTACATGTCTCATTCGACCAACCAATAATTTTTTTTTTTACGTATTTACCACATTTTATTCCAAATATATATCGTAAATGCCAATTTTGCATAAATTAGATATGTTAACGTATGATGTCACCTTTAATTTACCTGTTACAATAATAGAGTTTAACCCGTAAAAAAAATCATGCCAAACAATGAAACATTTAAAATATGGAGAGTTATGGTTTAAGGTTAATAATAAAACTAATAGAAATTGACAAAAATAGTCATTTACACTAATTACATTACAAAAATAGCTAAAAAAATATCGAAATTACAAAAATAGCCAACGATTTCGCAGATGGAAATGCCCCATCTGCGAAATCAGCATGCCATCTGCGAAAGTACAAGCAGCTAAAGCACAATTGTGCTTTAGCTGCTTGTACTTTCGCAGATGGCTTACTCCATCTGCGAAATTTGTACCCTATCTGCGAAATCCCCATTATTTCACTATATAAACATTTTATTTCTCCATTTTTCACCCTTCTCTATACAAAAACTCTCTCTAACTCTCTCTATCTTTGGACTTTTTTCGCGATTTTGGCTAGTTTTTGAAGAAAATGGAGGATTATGTCAACAATCCGGCGAATATGGTTAGATTTTAACTCTTTAAATGTTTAAGCTTTTTTTTTGTTATCATTTATTGTATTATTTAGTGTTAAAAAAGGGTAATTTTGTTATATTTTGATAGTTTTAATATTTCTTTAGTATACTTGAAGCTTAAATGGTATTTTGTTAGTGTTTGTTTGAATGTACAAGTAGAGACTGCGTAGATAATGTTTACAATTTGTTATATTGTTATCGTATAATTGTTTATATAAAGTGAAAAATAGTTAAATTATAGTATGTGCAAAATAATCGTTTGTATATATATTTGTTTTATAAGTATAACATTTGTATAAGTTGAAAATTTGTCGTATATATATTGTTAGAAATTGTTTGTTTTTGTCATATAAGTTGAAATTTTGTATAAAGTTGTCGTATAACTTGCAAAATTGTTAATTTGGTTGTCGTTTTATTTGAAAAATTGTTTGTTTATATGATTATAAAATGTTAGTTTATATAATTAGAAAGATAAAAATTGTTTATGTATTTGTCGTTTAAGTTGAAAATTTGTTTAAGTTGAAAAATTGTCGTTTATATATTTGTCGTTTAACTTGAAAATATGTTTAATAAAATGTTTATATAATTATGTATGATATTGTTTTTTATCGTAAATATATTTGTTGTATAACTTGGAAAATTGTTTATATATGTGTATGTTATTGTTGTTTTATCGGAAATATAAAAATAATTATTAATTAAGAAATAGTATTTGCATTACTAATTGTTTATGTAGTTATTGCAGTTCGTAATCATATATTTTAAAAACAAAATATTTAGTTATCTACTTTGTTTTTGTGCTTTTTTTTGCAGCATGATTTTAGTTTTATCAATGTGAAAGCGTGTGCGAACTTAAAAGGTTCTGGCGGTAACATATGGGAAGTATTTGAAGTTTTAGATGATGTCAGACGTGTCGTTTTCGGAGATACCGTATTTGGTTATTTTATTGATGTCCCTCGTTTACAAGGGGACACATTGTTGTTCTATAAAATGTTCCTTCATCAGATCCGGCCGGACACTGTTTTATCTCCAGATGGAATAAAACGATTATATTTTCGAGTAGACAATACGAAAATTGTTTATGGGTCGGAAGAGTTTTGTTTGATAACCGACTTTAATTTTGGGGAGTATCCAAAAAACATTAGGAAAAAAGGGTCGGAAAAATTATTAAGCAGTAAAAAAAAATGTTTATTGCGTGAACGGCTATTTCCGGACCATACCAATAGTTCGGTGAAAATCGGCGACCTTAAACGTTTAATTTTAAATCGAACATTCCTAGCACTTGACGACGTTGATGCAGTTAAAGTATGTTTGATATACATTCTGTGTGAAGGTTTTTTGGGTAAAGAAGTTAATGATCGGGTGCCACAAGATTGGTTTTTTTTGGCTGAGAATTTGGATCTCTGGAACAGGTATATTTTATTTATGTTAAAAGTTATATTTTATTAAAGTTATAATTTATATAAAAACTAATATTGTTTTTTTGTTTTGTTAGTTTCGCTTGGAGTAACTATCTTTGGGATTTTACTTATGTTGACCTTGAGGATACATGGAACAAAATACATCATTATTTATCACTTTCTGAGCGTCGTCAAACTTTAAAGTACTCCGTATCAGGATTTACGGCTCCAATTAGGGTATAAAAATATTCTAATATTTAAATTGTTTTATTGTTAAGTTTTTTATTTTAATTTTAACTTTTATTACTGTAATTGTAAAAAATAGTAGATATGGATATATGAGATGATTCCAACTGTTCGCGCATGTGGATTTGTATTGAAAAAAAATAAAGACTTGCCTCGGATGAAACGATGGAGTGAAACAAAAAAATTAAAATGGGTTGACGTGAACAAGATTTGGTCAAAGATGCAGGTTTATAAATTTTTCGTTTATTATTAATAAACTTGATTATTATACTTTTATATGCATTTTTAATATGTTTAAGTTTTTAGGAGGGTCTACCACCAAGACAAAACATGTTACCGGGTGATGGTGAGATGACATCTTGTTATTATATGTCATTTCAAGAGTATGTATATGGTGAAGGGAAAGCAGTTCCATCCCCAGTACGGGACCATTTTAGGAGACAAGACGAATCTTCGTCTAGTATGTCGTCCAGTGGTAGCTCTCATGGTAGAGGTAGGGGCAGTGGAAAACACAAGTTAGACGAGGTGTTGAAACGGCTACATGCACTGGAGCAGCATGTGTTTATGAACCGACAACCTACAGAGTTTTTTGGTGAAGAGGTGAATACTGAACAATTTTGGAACGACATTGCTTTTGATGATCCGATAGTGTCACAAAGAAATTATGATGAACAGGTTAGTTACACGCTACATTATTTTTTAAATTTTATTAACAAATATGAATACTTGTGTTCATATTTTATATTTGAAAATATAGGTTGTGCAAGATGAAGTGATGAATAAAAACAATACAACTGAAAATGTATTTGGTGATATTCAAGACGACAAGGTTGTTATAGATATTACCTTTACGATTTTAATAATTACTTTTTAATAATGTTTCTTTCGTTATTAAGTAAAAAGTTATATTTTTAATGTAGGTGTTGTAGGAGAAGAATGACTATGCGGTGAACAAATTTAATGATGATGTGTTTGATGTAAATGATTATACTGAATTTAAAGAGGTTGTTATAGTTACATTAATTTATATTTTGTTTTTAGTAGACTAAATCATTTATTTAATTAGATATTATTGCTTATTAAATTATGTGTATTTCGTTATTAAGTATAAAGGTTTATTTTTAATGTAGGAGTCAGAGGAGAGGAATGACAATACGGGAAACAAATTTGATGATGAGGTGTTTGACGTAAATAATTATAGTGAAGCTAAAGAGGTTCTTATACTTACATTAAATTATATTTTGTTTTTAGTATATTGAAACTTATTTATAATTAGATATTATTGGTTATTAAATTAGGTGCCGGACGAAGATGAAATAAGAATTACGGCAGTTGTAGATTATTTTGATGAGTATGATGGTAAAGAAGTTACACACGATAAAATGAGGTCTCGAAAACCATCACAATATTTGTGCATTCCTTACACCGAGGTATTCGTTTTATTTATAAACTCATGATTTTATATTTATGTGAATTATCTGAAAGATATAGATTTAAACATTTGAATATTGATTTTAGTTGCACACGACACCGAAGCCAAAAAGAAGAACAAAAAAGAAGGTTGATATCAAATCAACAAGCCCCATTCCTCCTCCAGTTTTTGGTGTTGCTCATGACTTCTCCATGTTGCGCCTACAACCTTACGTAGCAGGCGGTGAAGTTGTCATCCAAAATTATTTATTTCATTCATATGATGTCCAACATCGTTTGTTAAATTTCGTGTTAAATAGAGATTTTTGGAGCTCATTGTTTGGGCATACACACGACGGATGGTTGGAGTCATCGGTAAATTAATTGTTAATTTATTATTTTTAAAGTTAATTGTTTTTTAGTCAATAACAAAAGTATCATGTGTGCAGCATATAACCATTTGGTACCGACTCTTAATGGAGAGACGGTTTGAGAGCGACCGGCATACAATAATGCCTCCAAATTTTTTTGTTTCTCATGCTTTGGAAGAAGGAGAGGACTGGAGGGCGTTTATGTCTGGTATAGCTACGTACCCCAACTTCATGGTTGCTAGGTGGGATGTTGATACGGTAAACTTAATTGTTTATATTGAAAATAATATCGTTATTTTTGTTATGTTTTTGTATTGTGATGTAAAAAAAACATAATTTTATTTTATGATCCTTATACAGGTCTTATTGCCGATTCATTCATCCCCTAATCATTGGCTATTTGGGGAACTACGATTAGCGTCAATGGAAGTCCATATTTATGATAGTGTTGGTAGAGGGGCTTATGAAAAATTCTACTCTGAAGGAATCTTTTCCAAATTTGAATGTCAGGTGGCAAATTATTTGGACAAGATTAAGTATTGGGCCCGGAGGAACACCCCAAGGATTCCATTGAATATGCAATTCATTTATGAAGAAAATGTTCCCCAACAAAGTAGTCATTTGGGAGATTGCGGTGTTTTTGTTTGTATGTTTATGGAGCAATTCGTTTCAGGTCAACCAATACGTGTTCTTATTGACCCAAAGAACGCAGCTTTAGAGTTCCGTCAACGGATGGCAAAAATTTTTTGGGGGTCTAGTCTTGGTCCTATGTACTTGGATTATATAATTGTATATCTAAATTAATGTTGGATATGATTATTAGTTTATTTTTTCAGTTTCATGAACGGATGGCAAAAAATTTAACGTTACGACAATTACAACAAATTAATGACCTACTAATAACTTATGAATACATACAACATAAGAACGACTACAACATTTGTTTTAACGTTACAAGTAGACTATTGTAAACGTAAGTACAAATACAATAATTTATTGACCTAACAACTTCAAAACCATAAAAACAATATTAAAAAGCTTACAACTTGTAAACAAGTTCTGCCAAGAACAACACCCAACTACAAATCAACGCTATCTTCAACTTCTTATTTTCTGATTGAAACAGCTTATTAGAGTTAGCTACTTTAGCTATTACCATAGATGATTGGTCCTTCTCTTCATCAACCCAACTGATAAACCCGCATTTTGGTCCCTGTTAAATTTAACATTGACAGTAAGAAATTAATTTTTTGTCATGTAAACACGAGGGTTTAAATTTGAATGACGTTAACAACATGATACCAAATATGGGCAAGCGTAAAACAATCTCCTGGGTTTTTAGATGTTCCCGAAATCCCAACGATATGTTCTCCTCCGCAATTGCAGTATGCCATTAGCCCTGTTTTTCTTATAAATAGGAGTTGCTTTCACAGATACATTTTTCATACTGAGTGACACCCTTTTATAGAAGAAATCATATTACAGACAATTCTTTTTGACTATGAAATGAACTGGTTTGACTATGAATTCAAAAAGTTGAACTACGAAATCCAGACAAGTACATTCTGTAGTATTGTCTTGTCGGTCAGTGAAATTTGACTATGAAATGAACTTGTTTGACTATAAATTCAAAAAGTTGAACTACGAAATCCAGACAAGTACATTTTGTAGTATTGTCATGTCAGTCAGTGAAATTTGACTATGAAACCAAATGGTTTGACTATGAATTCAAAAAGTTGAACTACGAAATCCAGACAAGTACGTTCTGTAGTATTGTCATGTCGGTCAGTGAAATTTGACTATGAAATGAACTGGTTTGACTATGAATTTAAAAGGTTAAACTATGAATTGTGAATAGTAGAGATACAAAATTTTCTATTTATAATCTCATTTTATTGATATTGCATTTGTGTGATGATTGTAGAGCACTTTCATCGGTTTTGAAAATGAGTACTTACACCGAAAGAAGCTTTTCTCAACTACCAATTTTCTTGCATAACCTTCAAAGAACAAATCCTAATACCTTTACAGCCATCAAGAAAACCGATACCAACCGCTTTCAATTCTGTTTTGTGGCTTTAGGTTGCGTGGTATAACATACTTCTTTTATTGAGTTATATAATATTTCATGGTAATGTATCTCGATTAGTTTTTACTCATCACTAATATGTGTTCGTTTTTATGTAGATTCGTACCTTCCTTAGGTGCATGATACCGCTGATATATGTGGGTTATTTACCCCTTATTGGGAGCTATCTGACAACAATGTACTTCGCAGTGGCTTTAGATGGAAATCATGAACCACTACTCTTAGCAATTGGTTTGGGAACCTTAGAGTGTGAAGAATCATGGCGATGGTTCATGATGAGGTTAAAAGATTGTTTAGGTGAGGACATAGAGGTTGGTTTCATAAGAAACCTGTGTGATAAAATAGAATTTGGTGTTCAGAGTGCCTACCCGAATTCCTATCATGGATATTGTCCTAAAGATATAGCTCGAAAGATACGTGACTCTGTGGGACATAACGATACGGAAGTTGAATCGTTGTTTTGGAAGTCATGCAATGCATATAGCGTTAATGATTTTTACTTGTGTTTGGAAAGGTTGCAAAGTGCATGTAGGAAATCACCTTTCTTCACCTTGCTTAGGAGTCCAATTTACTGGCTTGACAATATACTGATTTCGAAATGGACACGAGCATTTTCCCCAAAAATACGCTACAATGTTAAATCGATTGACGTCCCTGAAATTTTGCAAATTATATCCAGACGTTAGTTTCCTATAACAACGATAATTGAGTTAATCACCACGTCGATACAATCAAAGTATGCTTAACGGGCCGACGTGGCGGGTAAGGGAGATTGTTATATTTAGTTTTTTTAATGTGCTATTATTTTTATTAAAATATCAAATTTTACAGGGAGGTTTTCTGGTGGGTTGACCCCTTACGTTGAGAGTAAGGTTCAAAAATGTGTCAACAAGTCTTATAATTGGAATGCAAGACGTTTGTATGGGGATACATATCAAGTCGATGACAATTTTGCCACCACCAACGTACAACTTGAACAAAGGGTATGTAGTTGTGGTAAATGGCAAAAAAGCGGTATACCATGTGCCCACGCTATAGCATGTCTAAGAACCCGTACATCTGAATCCATTAACAGAATGGGTGATTACAAGTTCACTAATTATGTGTATCGACTTGCATATGGATTTGAGTTGGTGAATACTATACCATCACATGTGCATTGGGAAAAACCAAATGAAATGGTGGTCCTGTTACCTCCCTCAATGCAGTAGTTATTCATGTAGCACCTTTATATTTTATGTAGTATTATGTATTAGTTTTTTATGTACCCCGTTTTTATTTTAGTGTCGTGTTACGTATTAGTTATCCGTGAAACCTGTTTATATTTTATGTCGTATTATGTATTAGTTATTTATGTACCTCATTCATATTTTATGGCATATTATGTATTAGTTATTTAATTTATGTCGTATTATGTATTGGCTATTGAGGAAACAACATACATTAAAAGAAATGGACGTTTATTAAATAGTGACGACTACACACATACAACAACAAGCAACTTAAATAACGAAAATCAATTACCTTAACCAACATGCATATTAAAAATAAGGGACATTCTTTAAAAGATTCCATGCATCTAAGTGGGTAAACTCGTTACCATCATATTCAAAACGGTATAGTTCCAAAGCCACCTGCCGTAGAATGTCTTCATTCGTATTTGCATGTTCGCTATCCAACTCGTTGTAAATACGTTGAAATTCTTTCACCTTCATTTTCAAATCCAGAAACTTCGCTTTGACATCTTTTCTTCTTCGATATTAAGTATGCCCCATTAAATGATGAAACAAATGACAGACACGAGACCAAAATGATCCAACACGAACTTGTGGGGGACCCGGTGGAAAATCCTCCTCTACAGTTATAATCCAAGCTTGAACCAAAGCGACCTCCTCTGCGTTCCTCCATGTATGTGGTGAGTCCATAATTGCAAGGAAGGAAGTAATACGAAACAACTACAATGGATATTAAAATCTATTTATAACGACTCCTTACTTTCTTGCTGCAATGGCTTGTCAATTCAAGCAGCAATGTATTGTGTTGTCATTCGACCGGGGATGGCTTGTCAATTCAAGCAGCAATATATTGTTTTTTATATTCTACTCTCTTAGTTTCAATCAAAATGAGTTCTATATCATGGAGCAACGAAGAGTTCTTGGTTCTTACACATGCTTATATTCATGTGTACGAGACAAGCAAGTTGAACGATCCAATGTTTTGGAGCCGTTTAACCAATATTTTCAATGCTGAAAACCAAATGGCTACAAGGAACGATCGTGACGAACTAGACATCTTAGCAAGATGGTATGAAATGAAAACCGAAGTTCTATTATTCAACGATCTTTATACCAAAATTGACGACACCCGTTTAAATGCTACTGAGGAGGTCATCTTGGAAGTTGCTAAGGAGGAGTACAAGTCATTAAGTAATGGGTTGGAATTACAGTTTGAAGCCCCTTGGAATATTTTGAAATATATCCCGTTTGTTTAAAATCTATTTTAGTTTATTATGTGAGTACTAGGTTATTTTCATGTACTAGGTTATTTTCATGTATTTCGTATGTATTTCGTTTGTTTAAAATCTAAATTAGTTTATTATGTGAGCAACTCATATGATTAATTTGAATTAATAAATGCCCATTGCATTAGTTTTCACAATACATAAGAATACATTTCTAACAAGGATTCCATGAACCATTACAAACATTACAATAGTTACATGAAAAACAACGACATAATACGAACAAAGCATTAACGTAAAACACAAGTCCATGGGTTATTCTTAACAGAAATTAGAGCGGTCTACATGAAATATTGTTTATTTTTAACAACCTTCCAAACTTCCTCATATTTGAAGTCTTTGCCGTCATGCTCACAGATGTAAAAATCTGTAACAACTTCCAAGAACTCTTCTTCATCCCGATAACGAACATTGTTACGTTTCGCGTAATTACATGCTCGATTGAACCATGTCACTTCTTCCTTTACATCCATCCACTTATTAACAACATCTGATTTTTCTCTTTTTTGTCCTTTTAGTCCATTCATCACTAATTAGGCAATGCGGGGGAGCAAGTAACGATACACCATCCTTAACACTTAGCCAGCAACGTGTTATAACTAACACCTCGTTTGTCATCCATGGCCTTTCAGAATTGGAACCAGGTACTTCATTCGAAGAACTTGCTGCATTCGATGACATTTCTAATAATGGGAGTTCGTTTCGTTTAGGTGATTTGGGTGTTTGGTTTTTAGATCTTAAACATCTATTTATATAAATAAATAGACTACGAATTAAAGCTTTGACTATGAAATGGTTACATTTGGACTACGATTTTCAGCTTTATGCAGTGATTTATCATGTCAAACTGTCATTTATGTCATGTCACTTAAGGGTTCCACTACGATTTGCAGGTTACTACAGTAACTTGGCATTACTGTCTAGTCATTTCAAAGTTGGACTTGTCATTACTGTCTAGTATGCATAAATACCGCTTATAGATCAAGTTTATTAAAAATTAGTTACAAAATTGTTGTTAATATTATCATGATACAGATTATGTTGCAAAAGGATCGTTTGTTGTTTTTTTTTAAAATAACAAGTTGTAATTGTTAAAAAAATTCTGCAAACTATATTTTATAAAATAAAGGCTTCATTAATTGTTATAATCAACACACTAAACAAAAATATGAAAGCATAGCAATGTCTTGTAAGATTTAATAAAAATATTACAATACATAATAAGTTAACAACTCGTCATTAGTCTTCATTTCAAGGTTGTTTTATATCAAAATCAGCGTTAAAGGTTTGTGAGCAACTCGCTGAACCACCAATATTAAATGTCATTTCTGCAGTAGAAATTATGTGACGTGCTCCGCTACCGAACGCCCTTCCAGTACAATTATTTCTCGTGTGTCCTATTTGACCACATGTAGAACACTCTTTTATAATTGGACCCTCGCCGTGGGATGGAATGCGGTCTGTGTTTCCTGGCCTGCCTGGCTGACGTTTATCCATTATTGGTGGCTTAACAATCATCAAATCATCGGGGATCTCCCATTCGGATAGCTTTTGGCAGAGGGTTTATTGATTCCTCATATGTTTTCCTCAGTGTTTCGGTAAAGTAAGCATTTAATGCATATCTCGAGCAGTCTTGGTAATTGTTGACTGTTAAACATCTTATGACATGACCACAAGGGATCCCATCAAGTTGCCAATGCCTACATGTACATGTCATATGTTTGAAATCAACAATCACATTTTGTGCCCCCTTTTTGACCTCGCATTTCGTATTTGAGATCATGCGAACATCCCATTTGGTAAAAGTTTTCTTATTTTCTTTTACAATTTCATCCGCCCAAGGGGTAAGTGTTGTTGTTGCTTCCGCTAAAAAAAGAGCCAAAATGAAGAAGTTAAGATCAATAACATCAAAATTAATAAAACATTAATATTAAAAATTTACTTAATACCTGCAAAGTTACGTCTTTGAAACCACCATTGTTGCATTGTAGCACGAAAAAATCGATTAACATAAGTATTAGCACCTTACGTGCGTGTCTAGATAATGCATTTATAGACTCCGCACTGTTGGACGACATAAGATTGTATCGGTTCCCTTTAAAATGTGCTCTTGACCAAGTTTCTGGATTTATACTTTTTAAGTACTCCCATACTGGTTCTTTTGTCTTTTTCATAACATCCATGGCAGCATCAAAATCATCAACTGTGTACGCCCTACACGCCTCCCAAAAAATTCTTTTAACCGTCTTACTCTTGCCGAATCTAGATACTATGTTGAAATACAAATGGACACCACATATTCCATGATGAGCGTGAGGAAAAATGTTGGCAACGGATGTTGCTATAGATGGAGACCTATCAGATATAATTGTAAGCTCCTGCATATTTCCTATGCACTCACGTAGTTTTTGAAAAAACCATGTCCAAGAATCGGTACACTCATTTTTGCATATACCATATGCAACCGTTAATATTTGGTTTTGTCCGTCCTTAGTAACTGTAAGTAACATGGTACCTTTGAACTCGCCCTTTAGGTGAGCTCCATCTACTACTAGGGTCGGCTTACAAAAATTGACAAAAGCGCGTACCTACAATACATTGTATATCTATTCAAATACACCAAAATAAATATTAAAAAATTAATATAATATGATAATACTAACCGAGCAACCGAGTGCGATGTACAAAAACTCAAAGCGATCATCAGCATCTGTTTTAATATGTGTGACAGTACCCGGATTATGTTTGGCCAAGTTGTGACAATACGCCGGAAGTTTGGTAAAAGAATCCTCTTTCGTACCCCTTAACGACAACAATGCATATTGCTTCGCACGCCATGCCTGATGGTATGGGATATTGATATTCAATTGAGCATTCATATCATTAACAATTTCTTTTCCCCGATAAACTCTACTATAGTCTTCAGCCAAAACATCAGCAACATATTCACCCAAAACATATTTGTTTGCTTGTCGATGATTAGGTTGCAACAATGTTGAAGAACATGTGTGTACATCAACAAATTTATTCACTTGGAAAAGTCCATCAAAATTTTTAATTGCTTTTGCTCTTAGTAACCAAGAACAATTTTTCGAAACACACACAGCTTCATACCTTGATTTGGTGGATGTACTTGTCCTCGTCTGGAAACCTTCTCGAAGACATTTTTTACCAATACATCGCTTTAAAAGTTCTTTGTTCTTAAATATACTCTCACATTGAATCTTTTGAAGATTCATGTCTACCATCTGTGTTGGGATATCTTCATTAATATCAACTGGCCATGCTGGTACAGTGGGCATACCGTGAAAAAGGTTATCGGGAAACTTAGCTTTAACTTCATCACCCAACTCATCTCTATCGGAATTGCTTTGTAGCTCGGTTATATCTAAACATACATCACCAACATCAACATAATGCCCGTAAACATGATTTTTTTTCATTTTTTTGACTTGAATTTTTTTTTTCTTTTTAGTTTTATCTACCACACGCCTACTTATAACTTTAACTTCTTGTTCGGCAACATCATCACAACGACCACCCACATCATCAAGATAAGTACTAACATCATCATGACCAACATGCTTGTAATTCTCAGGATCCACATAGTGAATAGGTGAATAACTAACATTAACATTTTCAGCAACACTGTGAAACTGAGGTACACTAGGAGTATTGAAAGTACTTATCGGATCGTTGCTCCCTTTATAACTGCATAAATTACTAACAAGCTGGTTTCCAATTTCACCACCCCCATTAACCTCCTCAACTTCATCAACCACCACAAACACTTTCACAGCCCTTCGTCCACTAAATTTGATTACGTTTATCAACATTCTAACATCCATGTCTTCAACTATAGCTATATAATAATTTAATTTGGGATGGTGGAAACGAAGACTAATTCTATATTTGTCTAACAAACCAATTTTACTTCTTACCAAAGATACAAAATCACTCTAACTAATATACTCAGAAAATATCAAAGCAAGTTCAGAAATACCTCCCTGTGGACATATGTATTCCAGATTAGTTCCATTAACTTGTCATCTCCCACCGGTTACAAGACAAACCAAATATTCAATCATTTTTTGAGCAAATTGTAGAGAAAGTTCCTAAACAAATAACAACCAAAATGATATTTTTCTACAAAACTTTTTATATAGCAACATGATTTCGTAGTCAAACCAATTCATTTCATAGTCAAACTAAAAAAAAAAAATTCAAAAAAAATCACAATTTCGCAGATAGGAGTGAGAGTATTTCGCAGATGGACCTTCTCCATATGCGAAATTACCACTATATATACACAAAAAAATTAAAAAAAAAACCACCTGCGAATGTACAAGCACCTAAAGCATAGCTGTGCTTTAGGTGCTTGTACAGTCGCAGATGAGATGCTGATTTCGTAGATGGGGCATCTCCATCTGCGAAATCGTTGGCTAATTTTGTAATTTCGATATTTTTGGGCTATTTTTGTAATGTCATTAGTGTAAATGGCTATTTTTATCATTTTCTCTGAAACTAATATTAAGAAAATTTGAGCAGATTATTGAGACTATAGGGACCATTCTTGAAAATATCAGTATTTCAATTCAAAATGAGTAAAAAGAAGGTAAACAAGCAAACTGATCTTTTTTCTTTTCAAAACCAAAAGGACTAGTTCTGAAAATTTGAATCTTTCAAAAGTAAAAAGGAATGCGCACGTTTTGACACAGGTGGCTTCCATCATTTTTGTATATTACCACCGTGTTTAATTATTATTATTATTATTTTACAACCCGTTCCTTTGCTACCCGCCCAAATAAAGCCCGAATCCATTTCTTCTTTGCCCGATGCTTCTTTTTTTCTTTTTTTTTTGCTGCCATTTTTGGACCTTCCAAAGCTTTGAGTTTTACCCAATTAACGTTGAATAAATTCTTAAAATCACCATTAAACATCTACATTTCTTGTTTACATTTCCTTCTTTAAAATTTTTAACAATAAATATGTAACCATACGAATTTCAAGTTTCATTATACCAAAATTCTACTCTTTATATTTTTATCAAATTGCTACTCCTTGGATCAAATTTGCGATAATAGGTTGAGCCAAAATGCGTTTAACGTGCATAAAAATCTATCTAAGCAACTATATGAAGCTAAAAACAAAGAATCATACCTTAATTTCTATAGAAACCCAAAAATCTTCACAACCTTCTATCTTCGATTTCTCCCTCGTTTCTTCGTCTTTTTCTGCAATTCCAGTGGGCATTCCACTCCATTTGTCGAACTCTTTATAATGCCCAAGATAGTTTCAACTATAATCCACTTAAACGACCAAATTTAAGTCTCTAATCAAGGTGACGGTTTTGTAGATTTAAACCTTATTATTTCTCCTAATTAAACCCAATTACTCCTAATTAATCACCCATTATTTTATTTTAATAGTATTACCAATTTATATATATATATTTATACTTTTATTTTAATTTGAATTGTCACATGCCTAAAAAATCAAAATTAACAATACATGCAAAAATGATTTTTCATGCAAGTTTTGAAAACTACAAAGACAATTTCATAAAAAACTAATAATAATAACTAAGTTTGTGATCTTTATTAAACTATAAGACCATATATTTAATTTGTGTTAATTAATCTAAACTAATAAAATAAATTTAAAATTAACTAATATAAATTCACAAAAGTTAGTATCTACGTTAATATAGATTTATATATTAATTAAGATGTTAATAAAAATACGTAGTACTGTAAACGAACCGAACAAACAAGAATAGAGGCTTGTTTATGTTCATTCGTTTAAGTTAGTCGAACTAATAAACGGAAATGAATGGATAAATGAACAATTTTTTTTGTTCGTGTTCATTCGTTTAACAAATTTTATTGTTAATGTTCGTAAACATTTTAAATGAACATAAATGAACAAAGATAAACAAACATAATTGAACCTATATAAACATAAATAAATGTATAATATAGTAATGTAATCAAACAAAATTAAGTATTTATGAATATAAAACAAACTTATATAAACAAATTTAAATGAACATAAATGAATAATATAAACGAACGTTCACGAACATAATCGAACGAACGAGATCATTGTTTATGTTAGTTCGTTTAACTAAATGAATGACAATTTGTGTATGTTCTTTCATTTATTAAATAAACGAATATAAACGAATTTTTTGTTGAACGGTTCATAAACAATTCGTTGAACGTTCAGTTCGTTTACAGCCCTAGAAATACGTAAACACCATTTGTAAATAATAACAAAATAGTATAACATTTATTAAAAAAAAAAACCACTTTGCATTTAACCCTTAAATCAAAAAGCGTTGAAATGAGAGGCATGTGGATGAAGCTATATATGCTGTCAATTATTACACCGACACTACAGAAACTTGGGCACGTGAGCGCGCATGTGATTAGAAGCAGAATTTTGCCAACATGTTTCTTTTAGGGAAAAACAATTTCCAATAATTTATTATTTATGTTTTTAACTTTAATTATTATGTTTTTTAATTAAATATTAATTAAACTTCAGTTATTCATTCATTTTATTTTAATATTTGATCGTTTATATTACTTGAATATCGTGAGGTTGCCCTTACTCTTACCACTTTTTAGCAAACGTTTTACCTATAGAAAAATAAAGTTTGTTGGTCTTCAATACAACAACAACACTACTCAATTTTCATGATTCGTGGGATAAATGATAGGTTACATGTAGACAATTTTGCCTCCATGCGATAATAGAGTGATGCTTTCACACGAGGCCTATTACAAGAAGAAATATGTTTCGTATTTCATACTCGACAATCAAATGACAAATATTCCGGTAATTAATATAATGAATTGGTTATTAAAATTGTTAATTATATGAAAAGGAGGGAGTGAATAATTGACATTGATGATTATTTATCCAAATTTTATAACATGTCGGCAAAATGATATTGATAATTAAATGTCAAACAATCGTAACTAATAAAACAAAGACAATTATATAAATGGTCCTTGTGGTTGATAAAGTTGACCAATTTTAGTCCTTATGACGAATTTTTAGTATTGATGGTCCGTGTGGTTTTAAAATCTTACAAATTCGCTTCTTTTGACTTAATGGTGTTAATTTTTTCTGTTAAATCTCATGTAAAATGACACATTTGCCTTTCCTATCATATGGACTATTTATGTAATTTATAACTAGGTGGAAAATCCCGTTATGCGGGGTGTGGATTTGTTCATAGTTTTGGTCGTCTTTTTATCGGTTATGTGTGTTGTGTAGCTGACATGTAGCAATATTATAAAAAACGTAAAGTTATAATTATACACACAATACAAAAAATGATTTATATTATACAATTTATAATAGATGGTACAAAATTGCTATGTTTGTTAGTATGGAGTGGGAGATGTTATCACATAACACGGTAAGCATGAAGTTTAGTGAGTTCCCCAAAATACCACATACACATATTAGCCACTCGAGGCTATAGCTCTATAAGACCTTCCGGTCAATGTGTCTCAGTGAGACCTTCTGGTCCCACAACTTTGGGTAGACCTTTCGGCCCTACCATGACTTGCCTTCCTGCCCCAAACTCGGTTTGCTTTCTGGCCCTAACTCTGTTGACCTTCCGGTCCCAAAACATACAACATATACATACCACATAAAGTCATATAACTCATATCAATACATAAGACCTTCTGGTCACATATCACGTAAAGTCTCTTAACTCATAAATACACTTATGACCTTCCGATCACACATAGTTAACGTTCCAAGTAAAGTATAGTGAGAAGACTCACCTTGGAAGCAACCAAGCGACAGCCTCGCACTCAGAAATCTCGACCTAGCTTCTACCTAGCACATAGGATAAACATTTCTCAGCAATACTTATTCATACTCAAACATACCCAATGCTATTCTCTTTCTCTATCTAACTCTTGAAGTGGATAAAAGACCATTTTACCCCTCCATGGTCTCCATTACACATGGTTGACCCAACCCTAAAGTCAACCGAAATCAAACTCGAGTCCACAGTCCAGATTTGACCCGACTCGGCGAGTGCACCCTTATGACTCTTCGAGTACACTCACTTTCTCCGAAGTTTCGCAAAGATTCAATTCAAATTGTCGAGTTGACCCCACAACTCGCTGAGTTAGTACGTGATTCACCTTGATCAGGAAAACCCTACCCGGATCATCAAGTCGGCTCATTGACTCGGCGAGTTTATCCAATCACATTTCTCAATCAGACGATTTCAACAAGATATATCACTCTAAACTATAGATCTATCACCTCAAGGCTCAATAATTACGTAAAGCTTCGAACTATATGTTCATGCCTGATGTTATCGCTTCAAAACGCCATGACATGCTCTTCATGAAGGATGTAGCTCAACAACCCTCATTTTGACAACTAAAGCTGGCGCATCTAGTCTTCAAGGACCTCACAAAGTTCAGATCTGAGGTTTCCCACCCCAGATCATGTCTCAATTAGCTCATAGGTACAAAATAAGGGGAGTAAAACCCTAAAACTCCCAAGATCATGAGATCTAATCAAAATAGATGAAAAGGATGTAAGCTTATACCTTCTACATCAACCCCACGTGAAGAAGTGCTAGATCCACAGCCTCCATCTTGTTTCTTGCTAGAATCAAACTCTTTTCCTTCCAAAAGACCCACCAAATTACTGGATTTCATCATAAGAACTGTCTCATGGCTCCAATGGCGATCTAGAGTTTCTCACAGGAGATATGGGCAGCTGGTGAGGCACATCTTAGGTTATAAGTTCCCTTAAATAGGCCCCAACCCCAGAAACTTAGGGTTTTCTCTGCCCAAGACCTACTCGGTGAGTCAGTCCTCTGACTCGTTGAGTCCACTCATTAAATCCACATGGGTAACTCGACACAAATCGGCGAGTCAGACCTTCGAATCATCGAGTCTCTCCTTAATTCTTCAAAATTGAAACACAAAATATTATTCCTGAATATCCGGATGTTACAAAATGGGTGGAAATGAGAAGAAAATAAAAGAAATTGGTGTTCCTGAGTTTCATTAGAGGAGGGAAGTGGAGGGAAATGGAAGGATCACTTTCCCTCCTATCTTTCCTTCCGATTTGGGAGGATTTGGAAGGAAAGAAGAAAATGATTAATTTTCCTTCCACTTCTCTCCAACTCGGGAACACATAAGAAATTTCTTTTTCATGTCCTTTCTCTTATTTTCACTCATAACTTTCTATTCTCTTCTTTTCTTTTCTTTTGATAAACTCAGGAATGGGGTGTAAGGGTGAACTGTATAAAAACTCACCATTGATGTAAATACTAATCTAAGTTCGGTCCAACTAATCACCAACAATCAGATGAATTCAACCTCCTCTTATTGCCAGCCAAAATATCAATACTACTATTAACCTTCTTAGGTCTATGGTATTCCCCTGTTAAACATTAGATATGTAAGCAATGTAAAACGGGAAAGCAAGATAAGGTAACATAGTGCATTTCAATGGAAAATGGTATTTTTGGTATTTTCTATCAAAAATCCATTTACGTATTGTAGTTGATACACAAGCATTAATTATTAAATGTGGTCGATCCTATGAAATCCACACCAAAAAGCCTCCCATTCATAATTTCATTTATTCATTGTCAAAAACAAAAACATGCATGCTCTCCCATGAAAATAATGATGCATAAAAATTAAAAGGGCACAAATTAAGGTTTTAGTAAATAATTATTTAAAACAATCGGAAAGTAAATGTAACGTCCTATTTTCAAGACATTTTCATTTCAAAAGGGTGAACAAGGTTTGGTATTGGCAGGGTTAGAATCCTTGATGAAGTCAGTTCTTGGGCTCATTTGGAGGTGGAGGCTATATTGGATGTTTTGAGTATTCGGTTGTGACTTGGAGCAAAAAAAAAGAGTATTTTGGTAATTTGTCAATCGGGCTTTATGGGAAATGGATTTCAGATTCGAGATATTTGCTGGCAAGTATGTTTTGATAATAGTGTCGAATGTCTCAATGCCTTTCTATAGGTATGTGGATGGTCGAGATCGGAGCTGTATTGAGTGAGTTATGGAATTCAGAAGAGTTAGGGTTTTGGAGAAAACGCTAGTACGTAGGGTGTACAGAGTGATACACAGGGCATATAGCAGAGAAAAGGTCTACGTGAGGCGTAGCTAGGAAGAACGCGCAACGTAGATACGAAGATTGAGTCGGGGTGCACAACTTCGTATGTGGGTTGTACAAGGAGGTACGCAGGGAATACGAGGGTCAGAATGAAAAAACCTAATTTTAGGGATGGAAACTATATAAAGAACATAATGCCTCAAAGATCAATCTCCCTCTCACCCTTGGATAAATTTCATGAAACCCTAATCCTTCTTGTGTGTTCTTGGAGCTTAGAAGACCATTATAAGAGTGTTTTGGTGATTTTGAAGAAGGTCTCACTCTGGAAGATTCATTGAAGAAGCTAGATTTTTACATCCATAACCTCATCAGCCTTTGGCTCTCATTTGAGGTATAAAGTCTCAAACTTGGTGGTTATTTTCTTAGATCTCTTTTGGGTTGAGTTTATGGACTCTTTTGGTCCCATTAATAAAGTCCCTTGATTCCATGTCATTTTTGGAGCTTAGAGTTACCCCTCTCAGTGTTATTTAGGACCTAGAGTCATCAAGTGTTGGAACCTGAAATTGAACCTCTAGCAATCTTAAACCTTTTATGAAGATCTGAAGTCAGTCAGAGTTCTGAAATGGAAGATGCTACGAAATCAGTTTTGTGTCCGGATCTGAAGCCTTGCTCCATATGTGAAGATTAGTTCTAGGCATTCCAGAATGAATGTTATGTCTGGAATGTTAGCTTGTACGACTCAGTTCCTTATCCAAGTGTATTAATTGTTTTTCTCATCTAGCATGATTTAACTTGTCATAGGACTTAGTCTTTTTTGTCAACACGAATAATCAGTGTGTCAGAAGTAACTCTATTATCCAGTCATATGTAATGTAATCGATTAGTACTATGTATCATGTACTCCTATTTATAGGAGCTTTCAATGTTGAAACATGTGACAAATCATTCATACTCAATAGTATCACTTCAAATGTCTTCATCTTTTATTCTCTTCAAGTCATCTTCAAAACATTCTATTTGTTCTTCATTTATTATCTTTACTTTGATTATATCTCTTAATCTTCATTTATGACTTGAATACTTTGTTGAATGCATTAACTCAAACTTGACTGGTCTTGCCAGACTTGACTGGAAAATCAATTAGCAAGCAGACATTGATCTTAAGAATTAATTCAAGGTTTGAGTTTTCAAACCTTGACCATGCGCATCAGATCGTTTGTTCTATTAATTGGTATCAGAGCTTGAGTGGTTGTCCTTTGAATCCATAAGATCAGATTATAGTTGGTTTAAATTACCTTGGTATTTCAACCATTTCTTTGTTCAAGATAAATGTTCTTCTATATACCATTTTTGCTTGAAGATATCTTAACTTTAATGGCTGCTTCTAATCCTCAACAAATGTATTCAATGCAAATAGCAAATAGCATGTGATGCCCTACATGTGGCCCACTGCTAGTTGTTGAAGAATATGATCATTGGAAAGTTAGAATGGAAAGGTGTTTACTAGCTAAATAGAAAGGTTAAGCTATTTGGAGATCTGTCAAAGAAGGTCCTCATGTTCCTATTAGAACAACTGTTAGAGATGTTGTTGCTCAGCTCATGGGTCAAGAAGAGAACCGCTCAACACCTCTCACTATAGATGATATCGAGAAACTACATGCTGATGAAGTAGCCTTTTCGAAATGGTATTTGGTATTCCACCATCTCTCTTTAAACACATTAAGTTGTGTAAATCTGCCAAGGAGATTGAGGATACTCTTGAAGATCTAATCGAAGGTTCTGAAAATATGAAAAACAAGCATCTTACCTCCGTTTTCAATGAGTTTGACACTTTCACAACAACTCCTACTGAATCAGTTGCCTAAGCCTCCAATCGATACTGAATCGTAGTCAATAACATGAATTCTCATAGGATTGTCCGAACTCCTTTGGAGTACAATCTTAAGTTTATAAATAGCTTTGCTAAAGGATGGGTAAACGTGAAATCTTGTCTTCAAAGAAATGGTTCTCTGAAGAAGCTGAAGCTTTACCAACTATTTGATGAACTTCAAGGTCATTAGTTAAACTTTGCTCAAACCCTAAGGGAACTCTCTAGAGGTTCTATTACTCTCGTTAGTTCCTTTGAACCTTCAATCCTTAACCCATCCACTTTAGATCCCTTCAAACCCGCAATTACACCTGTCTAAATCCCAACTGCCAACTAACCTATGGATAGTACTCCTTATTCTGATGCAATTGATTCTGAAATCTGTTTCCAACAAGAATTTGCTCTACTTTCCATGAAGTACAAATTTCCTTTTAATACATCATACAAACCGTATCAAAGCCGTTTTCATGCTCCTCACCAAAACAATCCGCAACCATATCCTACTCCGGAACCTCAATCCACTCCGAAAAATCCTCCAGGCTACACACCAAACATCACCAAAGCTAATCCTATCCCAGAACCTCAACAGGCTCCAAAATCTGACAAACCAAAGATTATATGTCATAAGTGTGGTCATGGAAACCACGTTGCAAAATACTTCCTAGATGATGTTCCATAAAAACCGAAGATCAAGGATTCTGCTTACTATGCTAAAAGAGCACAAGTGATGGCTGAAAGTGAAAAAGCATTTGTTACAACCGTGTCTAGAGATATGGAAGGATATTGGTCGTCAGAAGATGATGATGAGGTAACTACTGGAAGAAGCATGTGTTTGATAGCAAGACAAATAATTGAATGTGATAAAGGCAATTGTTCGTCAGGGTCAGAAGATGACAATCATGCTGGTGAACCAAAATACTGCTACATGGCCACCAACAATCCACCTGGTCGAAGCGTCGTTCAATAGGTAAAATCTATGATTATTGATAATAATTTTGATATGTCTCTCTGTGAATCTTATCTGACCCAGATCCAAATAGATATCAACACCATCTATAGAGCCTATAAGTCTGTCATAGAAGCCAGTGAGAAGAAGGACAGAGAACTGAGTCGTCTTAGGTTATGTTTCGAGGATAAGAGATTAAATATAGAGTCTTTAGAGCAAGAACTTGTTGATGGGTTTTATACAAACAATCCTACGTGTGTATGCAACCCTAGATTTGGATCTATGTTTTCTCTTTTAGATACACAACTTTATGAACACAAGAAGAACCCTAACATGCACCTAGGTATTTTGAAATCTATGTAGTAGAAGGGATTACGTACCTCTTGTTGTTATGTTGTAATAACAACACAAATCTTCAATCTCTTTGTCTTGGAAAGCAAGTACCACAAGTGTAGTACCTCTAATGGCTCACAAACACCACAAGCAAATAGAGAGAAAAGAGAGAGAGAGAGAGAGAGAGAGAGAGAGAGAGAGAGAGAGAGAGAGAGAGAGGAAGAGGAAAAAAATCGGATCTAGTTCTTCTAGGGATCAGTTGGCCAATTTTCTAAGGCCTAAGGGGTCTTTATATAGGGTAGAGATTAGGGTTTCAGTCCTTATCCTTATCTGGTTACTTGCCCACCAAGCAGCCCATAAGATAAGCCTTGAATCCTTATCATGGATGAATTCTAAGGCCTTATCACCTTGAAGTCGTCCACCTCTTCCTTTGGGGCAACCAATGCCCTAATTTGCAACTATCACATAATTACAATTCAGCCCCTCTAGTTTAATTAATTACATTTGATCACATAATTAATTCTTAATTAACTATTGACCAATATTAATTAAACAAATATGATTTCTCCTTTAATATATTATTCTTATAATATATTAATAAATCAAAATAACCTCTTTCTCTATTATTTCTCCAGTCAAGTTGCTTTGGTGAATGCAACCCAAAAGGACCATGCACAACCGGGTCAAGTACTTACCAAATATGGTTACAGGTTTAGACACTAATCCATCAGTCGCCCACTTGGATAAGTCCAGTAACAAAAAATGTAAGTATAACTCGATTAGCAATCATATGTCTCAAAGAAGCTATTGAACGTTGATCTTATCAGCAACCTGTCCTTTAGATAAGGGATCATATAGTCCACTGTTTAGATATCGTGCGGACAATCTCATGGAACATAGTCATAATTATTGTCCAGCAATTTGTTTCTCGTTCTCGAATTCATTTGACATAGAACTAAATTGAACACATCAATTCAGTCCTGACCGGGCCCGACACATAAGTCAAATCAAATCATCGAGGGGCCCTGATATTGGTTTTACCCTCTTAGGATAAAAGAAACAGATAAAATTCGACTCATATGCATTTACTACTCACTAATCAAATTATACACAACAATGCGTTTTATGACATGAATTTACTGATGCGGTTTCGCATTATCAATTAGCAAACAATAAACCATATACCTTGGTTTTATGACCATATGATATTATCATCTCGCAATCACTCGTGATAAACTCCATGAAGTGATTCCAGCAAGCGCGAGTTTATTCCAATGCTCAAAACTTATTCATAAGCACTCAAGAACGTTGTAACAAACCTTTGTTATGTATAATACCTTTCAAGAAGTCAAAACATGCAAAGCAAAATAATAGTTAACCAACCAATATAAGATAGTAATTATACTAATAAATAATACTCCTTTATATAATCATCAAATGTCAATTACAATTATCTATTACACGTTTCTAAACTATCTAATCCAAACTAACATCATGCTTCAGCCTAATGCTCCTAGCGTGCTGCAAGTGCTTAACCCTACTCAGTCCCTTCATAAACAGATCTGATGGGTTATCCTCTGACGATATCCTCTTAACTACGAGGAGTCCTTCTTTTACCCTATGTCTAATAAAGTGATATTTTCTGTCGATATGTTGAGATCTACCATGATCCCTCGGTTCCTTGGCCAAGGCAACCGCTCCTTCCTTATCACAGAAACTTTCCATAGGTTCCTTTATGGCAGGTACAAATCCAAGGTCTCGAATGAAGTTCTTTTACCATATTGACTCCTTTGAGGCTTCGCTATCTACAATGTACGCTGATTCGCACGTTGAATCAGCTACGGTTTCTTTCTTGGAACTTTTCGAAGTCATTGCTCCTCCATTAAAGGTAAAGACCCAGCCCGAATGTGAAGGGTAGTTGTCCCTGTCGGTTTGGAAACTAGCGTCACTATACCCTCACACCTTTAAGTCATCACTCCCTCCGAGAACCAGAAACCATACCTTGGTCCTCCGAAGGTACTTAAGGATATTCTTGACTGTGGTCCAATGTGCTTTGCCAGGGTTCCCTTGATATCTACTGACCATGCTCAAAGCAAAGGCCACATCAGGGCGAGTACAAGTCGTAGCATACATGATTGATCCAACTACGGAAGCGTAAGGTACTCAACTCATCTCTGCTATCTCGGCTTCGGTACTCAGACTTTGAGTCTTACTTAACTTGGCATTAATTTGTATCGGTAATTCTCCCTTCTTCGAGTTTTCCATACTAAAACGTTTTAGTACCTTATCCAAGTAAGTATTCTGACTAAGTCATATTAGTCTCTTACTTCGATCTCTCACTATTCTTATTCTCAAAATATAGGAAGCCTCTTTGAGGTCCTTCATAGCGAAGAACTTCCTCAGCGAGGACTTAACTTCTTGCAGTGTCGGGATGTTGTTTCCTATGAGTAGTATGTCATCGAAATATAATATGAGGAAGCTAACTATACTCCCACTGGCGTTGACATACACACATGATTCATCTTCGCTTCGTACAAATCCAAACTCTTTGACTTTCTCATCGAAGCAAAGATTCCATCTGCGAGATGCTTTTTTAAGTCCATAAATGGACTTTTCAAGCTTGCACACTCTATTGGGATGCTTTGTATTGACAAAACCCTCTGGTTGAGCCATGTAAACATCCTCAGCCAACTTCCCATTAAGGAAAGCGGTTTTGACATCCATCTGCCATATTTCATAATCATGAAATGCAGCAATGGCTAGCATCACCCTAATAGACTTTATTTTAGAAACTGGTGAGAAGGTCTCATTATAGTCAACTCCGGGAGTTTGAGTAAAGCCCTTCACAAGCAATCGCGCCTTATACGTGTGCGCATTCCCATCCATTTCCGTCTTCTTCTTGAAGATCTACTTGCACCCAACCGTCTTACGTCCGGTCACATGGTCAACCAAATTCCAAACTTGGTTGTCATATATCGACTGAATCTCGCTATCCATCGTCTCTTTCCATTTCGTAGACTCTAGGCCTGCCATGGCTTCCTTATAGCTGTTAGGTTCATCTAGATTTACTCGTGTACTATCACTAATATACGTGTCATGGCTTCCGTACATGGCTTCCATACAACTGGGGTTGAACTCTAACTCTTTCGGAATGTCTAAGAGGTAAGGATTCGTTAATCAATTCACCGGAGTTTCCTCCTCGGTTTGAGCGCCAGCATTAGTGTTTCCTTCATCGCACGGCTCTTGAATCTCTTCAAGATTGATTTTCCTCCCATTGTCACCTTGGCTTATGAGTTCTTACTCTCGGAAAACCCATCTCCTCACAACGAAGACAACATTATCACTCGGTCTATAGAAGACATATCCAAAGGATTTCTACGGGTAGACGATGAAAATACATTGTTCGCTACGAGGTTGGAGCTTGTCGTGAGTCTCTCGTCTTACAAAAGCCTCGCAACCCCAAACCTTGATATGTGCCAATGAGGGAGCTTTCCCTGTCCACATCTCGTGAGGTGTTTTGGTAACCTTCTTTGTAGGGACTAAGTTAAGGATATGGGCGGCAGTCTCTAAGGCATACCCCCAGAATGAGATAGGTAGTGAAGCACGAATCACATTGGAACGAACCATGTCCAACAGGGTTCGATTACGGCTCTCAGCCACACCATTCAACTGCGGTGTCCTAGGCGGAGTCAATTGTGAAACTATTCCGCATTCCTTTTAGATAGTCGTGGAATTCAAGATTTGGGTACTCTCCTTCTCGATCGGATCGAAGCATCTTGATTTTCCTGCCCAATTGATTCTCCACTTCATGTTTAAACTATTTGAACTTTTCAAAGGTTTCTGACTTGTTCTTGATTAAGTAAATATACCCATATCTACTATAATCATCTATGAAAGTCACATAGAAGCAGTTCGCGTCCCTTGTGGTGGATCTAAAGGGCCCACACACATCGGTGTGTATGAGATCCAATAAACCCTCACCCCTTTCACAAGTTCTAGTGAAGGGTGACTGGGTCATCTTTCCAAGTAACCAATACTTGCACACATCATCGTCCCTAAGGTCGAACGACTCCAACACTCCATTCTTTTGGAGTAGGGCTATGTGTTTCTTGTTAACATTTCCAAGACGACAATGCCACAAGCATGCTTTATCCAAACTATTGGAAGAATCCACACACAATACATCATTTCCTAAGTTATCTACAACCATAACAGTTTCATAAATTCTATTACAAGGCAATGCTTCAAAATATAAAACACAATTTAGATAAGCATAAATCGAACCTTTCTTATTATCAAACGAATATCTAAATCCTTGTCTAAACAAACCATGAAATGAAATGATGTTTCTTGCCATATCTGGCGAATAGCAACAATTATTTAAATCTAAACCTAATATATTACTAATTGCTAATGAATACGCTCCAGTCTTGGTGATAGGCGACGATCTTCTGTTCCCCATGACTAGATTTATTCCTTCACGCTGCACATCCCTATCTCTTCTTAGTCCCTGAAAATTAGAACATATGTGAAAACCACATCCTGTATCAAGAACCCAAGAAATAGCATGTGGTGAATCATTAGATTTAATTTTGTAAATACCTGCAAAAGACGGATTGATCTTCCTATCCTTGATGTGTTGCAGATATTCCGGGCAGCTTCTCTTCCAGTGTCCTATTTTGTGGCAGTGGTAGCACTCTGCCTCTTTAGGGTTTGTGTTGGGCTTAGCAGAACCAAATTTGGTTCCACTAAAAGAGGTACCATCATGGGGCTTTCCCTAGTGGTGGCTCTTTGTAGGAGCCTTCCTCTTTTTTCCCTTCCCTCGCCCAATGGCCAAAACAGGAGCAACGGATGGAGTGGGAGTTGATGCAACAAACTTGTCCTTGAGGTTGCTCTCAGATGTCCTTAGGAGCCCTTGGAGTTTTCTTAAGGTGACCTATTCTTTGTTCATGTGGTAGGTCATCCTAAACTGTTTGTAGCACGAGGGCAAGGAGTGGAGAATCATGTCGATAGCCAAATCTTCACCAAAGTTACCATTTAACTTGCGAAGACAATCAATATACCTCTACATCTTTTGCAAATGCGAGGTTATGGAATCTCCACTCCGCATCTTAGTGGTGATCATGTTGGTGATGATCTCATAGCGCTCTTGCCTTGCGCTTTGGTGGTACCTCTCCAGCAAATCTTGGTGCATTTCATAGGGATACATGTCCTCATAGGACTTTTGGAGTTCAAGATTCATAGTGGCCAGCATAATGCAATTGACTTTTGTTGCATCACGCTCATGGGCCTCAAAGACGGCTATTTCTTCCAGAGTAGCGATTTCCGGATTGATCTTTCAAGCTTCTCGTCGAGGACATATTCTTTGTCCTCGTAGTGAGCAATCATGTGAATGTATCTTATCCATTCGTTGAAATTTGATCCGTCGAATGTCACCTTTTGACATAGGCTCATTAGCGATAATGAACCAACAACAACGTTATTGGCGTTTGCGTTAGACATCTGCAAATAGAAAGGAACAAAGTTTGATTAGAATTGAATCCCTAATTAAACATTCAAAATGAGAAATTAGGGCTAGGATCCAACAACATTATTTACATCTTAGAAAAGGGATGCTGTAATCCAACATGTAAATAATTTGGAGGTAAGTGAATGGCGATTCACTAATTCTTCACCATTAAATACATGGCGATTCACTAATTCTTCACCATTAAATACATTAAAGGCTTAGGTTTTAAATGTATTGAGAATTCCTAGATTTCTTTTGAGATTCATTGAAGTTTTCAATGGCATGTTTAAATCTTGATATGCCCCTCTCTTTTTGTGACTGGGATGCCGAGGATCACAAAGCGGGTGTGAATAACCAAGAAAATATAGATGGTGCCCTCATTGTTACAGTCACCTATTCGATGTGCTGGTTAACCACACACACTCCATCGAACTATCACAAACAATGAGTCATTTTGCCACCTTTGCTTAGAACCAATTAGTGTGCCGGTTAACCACACACGCTCCACTAAGTTCTTAGCAAGGATGCAAAGTGTAATTTCATGGGATTACATCAATTCACTTTTGCATAAAGTAACTAGGATTGAGAATTTTGTAAAAAATGTTTGGTTACTTTATATAGATTCATTATACTTATTAATGAAGAGAGGATTTCCCTATCCTACCCGTTTGGCTAACGACCCTCCACCAATCAAGGAAGCGGTGGGTAAGAGTGGAGAGTGGATACCCATTAAACGGTCATTTTATAGGCCATAACCTTATACCCCCCCCCCCCCCCCTTATAGATCGACTTCGTGAATGAGACCTACTAACGGTAAGACTAGCATTTTAGTTATATATATATATATATATATATATATATATATATATATATATATATATATATTTATTAATCTTGTAATAATATAATAGTTAGGGTGTATTTTAAACATTTTAAAATACTAGGGTTTTAATTTCAGTTTAATTTTTTTTGAAATTTATAACCTTTAAATTAAAATTTTAAATATTAAAACTCTTGATTTAATAATTATCTAAATTAAACAATTAATTTGAATTACTAAGTCATAAAGGATTATCTTAAATTAAACAATTAATTTTATCCTAATCCCTTAAATCCCTCTAGATTTCGAAAATCATGGGATGTGATAATTCAAATTCTTTAATTACCATATTTAACCATTAAAAGATAATTACAAGATATGAGATTATCCAAATCCCTAAAATTTAGGATCTTATCTTGGGGAGGAGGCATATTTCGAAAATTCTAGGGTTTGCAAACCCTAGATTTCGAAATCTTGGGCACTAAGGAAAGGGTTTCAAAAACCCTATCAATTTTCGAAAACAGGGTTTCAAGAACCCTAATTTCGAAATATTGCTTCCTAGGGTTTATTAGCCATAAACCCTAAAGTGTCAAATTCATACAATTGTATAATTCTAAGTGAAAACAATTTAACCATAAGCTCTGATACCACTGATGGGTTTTATGCAAACAATCCTATGTGTGCATGCAACCCTAGATTTAGATATATGTTTTCTCTATTAGATACATAACTTTATGAACACAAGAAGAACCCTAGCATGCACTTAGGTATTTCAAAATCTGTGTAGTAGAAGGGATTACATACCTCTTGTTGTTATATTGTAATAACATCACAAATCTTCAATCTCTTTGTCTTCGAAAGCAAGTACCACAAGTGTAGTACCTCTAATGGCTCACAAACACCACAAGCAAATGGAGAGGCGAGAGAGAGAGAGAGATAGAGAGAGAGAGAGAGAAAGAGAGAGAGAGAGGAAGAGGCAAAAATCGGCTCTAGGTATTCTAGGGATCAAGTGGCCAATTTTCTAAGGCCTAAGGGGTTTTTATATAGGGTAGGGATTAGGGTTTCAGTCCTTATCCTTATCTGGTTACTTACCCACCAAGTAGCCCATAAGATAAGCCTTGAATCCTTATCATGGACGAATTCTAAGGCCTTATCACCTTGAATTCGTCCACCCCTTCCTTGGGGCAACCAATGCCCTAATTTGCAACTATCACATAATTACAATTATGCCCTCTAGTTTAATTAATTACATTTGATCACATAATTAATTCTTAATTAACTATTGACCAATATTAATTAAACAAATATGATTTCTCCTTTAATATATTATTTTTATAATATATTAATAAATCATAATAACCTTTTTCTCTATTATTTCTCCAGTTAAGTTGCTTTGGTGAAGGCAACCCAAAAGGACCATGCACAACCAGGTCAAGTACTTAGCAAATATGGTTACAGGATTAGACACTAATCCAACACTTGTAATGTCTCATGATGAATGTATCATTCTTAAAGACAAATGTGAAATCACTTATTCTAAAAGAAATGTCTTGATTTCGGATAACAAACATCTAAATGCCAAAATTGATGCTTTGCCTAATTCCATCGACTTGCTTGATGCAAATGAAAAGATGACACATAAATTCATCATCCTTGGTCAAAAGCTCCTGGTCTCAGAAGCAAGTTTCCGAAACCAATATCTAGTCCCTTAAAGGAGTTACAGAATCTAACTTTAATGGGAGATGTTCTGAACAATCGACAATTAGATACTCTTCTTTCTCCATTGTCACCATTTCAGGAGACTACTAATAGTTTTGCATCTTTGATGCCTGAATTTAAACTAATTGTTGTCGAGTGTCCCGATTCGGCACCGCTTCCGCCTCTGACAAACCTGGACCTAAATCGGACCACGGAATTTCACCACAGTGTTTCAAATTGCATAGATTATGTTCCTAAAAGTAATCCTCCCAACAACTATGTTGTTGAGGAAAGAATTCCTATGACAACTGAAAATGTTATTTCTAAATTTGCATGGGCACCCTTAGACAATAACATTGAAACATCAAGCAAATTCTCTTCTGATTCATGTGAATCAAATTCCTTAGTCACTTCCAAAGAAACCTTGGTACCCATCAAACCCAAGTTTGATAACCTATCAAATCATCAATCCTCTAAGTCAACATCTAACCAAAAGAAGAAACCCTCTATGAACAGAAATCATGTCACTAGTCCTAAGAATGAAGCCAAAAGTGCACTTAAGAAGGAAGCTAGGTCGACGTAATTCTAGGTTCCTTGAAAATTCCAAAAGGAATGTGTCTAAGAATCATAGCAACACATTTTCTCCTGTCAAGATTCTCAAAAGACAACCAAATTCTCCTAGTCAATCAGAACCTAAGAAAACCATCAAACAGACTCCTAATGTGCAAGTTTCAAGTACTCAACCTGTTTGAAATGGCTCTTCTCAGAAAACTGAATTCGTTTTTATAGCCAAAGTTGATGGTACAATTTTCAAACCTCAATCTATTTCAAAAATCAATCGTACCATCAAACAAAGAAAGTTTATCAAAGAAATCACATTCTCAAAAGTCTTCAAAACAAAAAATTGTTTGGAATGTGAAAAATTCCTTAACTCCGGACTCCCACACTGCTCCGGAGGTCACATGTCCAAAGAAAGTCATTCCAAATCACCATGTTGTTGAATATGACTATTGGATAGATGAGAAAACGCTGACTTTTTTCTTGTTTCCGAAAAAGCTACAAAATAACTCCATGAAAAATATTGTTGTTCACAAGTCACAACCCTAGACCAAAGCACCTTGTCCTGCCCAAAATATGAACTCTGAGCCAAAAAAACTCCATTACTCATTAATTTTTTTAGGAGATTTATGCTTCAGAGCAAGAAACAATATGTTATATTAATAATGCTTGCTCCATGAACATGTCGGGGTAGAAGGAGTTTCTACGAGACCTCAAAGTTTCTCCAAATGTTGGTTACGTGACATATGGCAACAACTCCAACTCTTAGATTCATGGTTATGGCATCCTCAGAAATGAGAATTTTTCTATTTCAGATGCGGCTTATGTTGATGACCTGAAGCACGACTTAATAAGTGTAGCTCAACTCAATGACTCGAATTTTCAGGTCGAATTTTCCAAGAAACAATGGTACGTGATGACCTAAGACAGAAAAGAATGTTTGATTAAGTCAAACCGCAATAAGAACATGTACCCTCTCGACATTAACATAATCATTTGCAAACCTCAAATTTTCCTTCTTTCCAAAGCTTTTCTTGATGTCAGTTGGTTATGGCATCGAAGGCTTGCTCATTTGAATTTTTGCTACATGAATGATATTGTGTCTGGTGAAATGGTAAGGGGACTACCGCTCCTTAAGTTCGAAAATGATCACTTGTGTGCTGCATGTGAGTGTGGAAAGCAATCGAAGAAGGGCCATCCTATCATCATCGAAAAATCCATCTAGAATCTATAGTAACTTCTACACATTGATCTTTGTGGTCTATCCACTGTAGAGAGTCTTCATCATAAGAAATACATTCTTGTGATTGTTGATGACTTTACAATGTTCACTTGGGTCTTTTTCATTAGGCTAAATTCTGATACAGCCTCTGAACTTATCAATTACATCAAAGGAATTGAAGTTCTCGTTAAAATTCCTGTAAGAAGGATCAGAAGTGATAATGGCTCGGAATTCACCAATGGAACGATTGAGAAATTCCTCACCAAGAAAGGAATTGATCACAACATCTATGATCCCTACACTCTGCAAGAGAATGGTGTTGTTGAAAGACGGAATAGAACCTTGTTGAAGCTGCTCCATCTATGCTTAACTTCCTAAATATTCCTCTTTAACTCTGGGAAGAAGCTTTATCAAACCGCTTTCTTCAATTAGAATTGAAGCATTATCAATCGACGCCTCAACATGACACCATATGAAGCCATGAATGGTCAGAAGCCAAGTATTTCATTTCTACATGTCGTCAGATGTCGCTGCTTTATCAAAAACAATCATGATTAGCTAACAAAATGCCAACCCAAAGCTGATGAAGCAATATTTGTTGGTTACTTTACAAAATTAAAGGTGAATCGAGTAGTGAATCGTCATACTCGTGTTATTGAATAAATTTTTGAAGTTGCCTTTGATGACAAATTCGTATGGAATTATGGTCCAACTCATCTCACCACTCACATTATGGAGTCTGATGCTCATTGTCCTGAATCTCTGAACCTTCAAGTTATTCATGAAGTAGACTTTTAAACTCTCTTTCGACTCTCTAAAACAGCCCTTGATTCGGAATCTCGAAAAAGGCAAATCTCAACACCTAAAGTTCTTGTTTCTCAAAATGTCTCCGATCCTACACCCACTTTTCATCCATTTGATTCTGAACCATTTTAACCTTCTCAGGTTGTGGGGGAGAATGATCAACCATCTTTAGAATCAAATGTTGATGGTTTCCTTGATGCAACTACTATTTTTGATCCTATCTAAAATGATGAATACGTCAATTGCTTTGAATTCCCACCTGATGATGATGTCAACCTCTCTGGTTCAGAAGTTCAGGGGGAGCATCATCCTCAAGTTCAAGCTATTCAGGGGGAGGAACACAACTCTATTGTTGATATAGGTTCGTCTATAGAAAAATAGTTACCAAGACTTCATATTTGGACTCGAGATCATCCTCCTAATCAGGTTATTGGAAATCCAAATGCTGGCGTTCAAACTCGTTCTTCCACTA
Source organism: Lactuca saligna (assembly GCF_052625555.1). Classification (NCBI taxonomy): domain Eukaryota; kingdom Viridiplantae; phylum Streptophyta; class Magnoliopsida; order Asterales; family Asteraceae; genus Lactuca; species Lactuca saligna. The sequence goes on along the minus strand of NC_136417.1, from coordinate 185,422,039 downwards.
GTTTTCAAAATGAATGTCATTTTTCGGCATTTATCTCTATGGTTGAGCCCAAATCCATTAAAGAAGCATTAGAACATGCGGATTGGATCACAACCATGCAAGAAGAATTGGCAGAGTCTGATAGAAACAAAGTGTGGACTCTTGTCCCTCCTCCTTCGGATCACCCAATTATTGGTACACAATGGGTATTCTGAAACACTCTAGACGATGCTGGAGTTATCATTCAGAATAAGGCAAGACTGGTTGCCAAAGGATTCACACTGATCAAAGAACTTGATTATGATGATACCTTCGCCCTTGTTGCCTGTCTTGAAGCAATCAGAATCTTTCTTGGTTATGTTGCTCACAAAGGCTTTAAGGTTTACCAAATGGATGTTAAGAGTGCTTTTCTTAACGGTGAATTGGATACTGAAGTATACCTTCAACACCCTCTTGGGTTTGTCAATCTCTCATTGCCAAATTACTGCTACAAGCTCCGAAAAGCCGTATATGGTCTCAAGCAACCTCCTCGTGCCTGGTATGAAACACTCACTCACTTTCTCAAACGCTCTGGTTTCCAAAGATGAATTCTTGATCCAACCCAGTCTCGAAGATTAAATAGAAAACATCTCATGCTTGTCCAAATCTATGTTGACGAAATTATTTTTGGATCCACCGATGCATCAATGCTTGCTGACTTTGCTAAAATGATGGTTAGTATATTTCAAATGAGTATGAATCGTGAATTGAGTTTCCTTCTTTGTCTCCAAGTTAAACAAACCAATCGATGAATCTTTATTCATCAAGAGAAATACATCTCTGAACTCCTTAAAAAGTACTCAATGGATACCTGTGCCTCAACAAAGGTACCTAAAGGCTTCGGTCATAAAATCTTCTCGGACCCATCAGGTGTAGCAGTTGATGAAAAGAAATATAGAGGAATGATTGGACCCCTACTCTATCTTACTGCAAGTCGTTAGTACATCATGCTTTTTACCTGTCTCTATGCCAGATTTCAAGTTAATCCAAAAATGTCACATATCTTGGGTGTAAAACAAATATTCCGATATCTCAAAGGAACCAAGAGTCCCGGAATCTGGTACCCAGCAAACGAGAGTTTTTTTCTTCAGGCTTACTCCGATTCAAACTATGGTGGTCTTCAATTGGATAGGAAAAGCACTTCGGGTGGCGGACAATTTTTGGGAGGTCGATTTTTTAGTTGGGTATCCAAAAAACAGAACCACATTGCACTATCAACATCTGAAGCAGAATACATTGTTGTTGCTAACTGCACATCACAAGTTCTCTGGATGAAATCTCAACTCTTGGATTATGGTTACTGCTTTAAACGTATTCCAATATATTTTGATTCTCAAAGTGTGATTGCTATTTTAGACAATCCAATCCAACACTCCATGGCGAAACACATTGACATACGATACCCATGTTTTAAATGGCAATATAGAACTCATTTTTGTTCCATCTAAAGATGAAATTGCTGATGTCTTTACTAAGGCATTAGACGAAACTAAGTTCAATGGTTTTATGAACAAAATAGGAATGATGGTGCCTGATCCTAAATTCTTTTAGGAGGTATGTACTCTCTAATGGGAACATCAGAAAGTATGGTTGGTGTCAAAGCAAAATTCTTTTACATTTCGGAATTATCTCCTCTCGGAACAATCAAGGATCATATTATGTGCCTTTTTGTCTAACCTTCTATCTAAGTGTAATTTGTACAACTCCTAACTCTTGAAGTTCAAAGAACAATATAGTTACATTGGTTGGAATCTTATCTCAGAACACATGTCATAAAATCATCTCAAAATTTAAGTCAGGAATGGTAGTAAATTCTCTTGTTTGCTCTGGAACTCTCTATGAATTGCCTTGAAAATTGTCTGAAATTTCTTTTTTGAAATTGTGTTTCAATTTTTGATCCGAAATTTTAAAAATCTTGCTTCGGAATATTAAATTTTTTGTTTGGCTTCAAAAGAATTTCAAATCTGCCTAGAACTTTTCAAAATGCACTCTAGTCCATTTTCAAATTCACTCCGTATTTATCAACTCTCCTCTTAGGAATGTTCCTTAAACTTGCTCATGAATTTTTGTTTTAAATTCTCTTCCGGAATGCTCTTTCGCAAAACCTCTCCGGAATCCTTCAAATCATTCACTCTGAAATCTCAAATTAATTTTGCTCTGAAATTTTTCAAAGTAAATTTTGCTCCGGATTTTTTTTAGAGTAAACTTTGCTCCGAAATTTCTAAATCATTTTATTCCGAAATGCTCATCTAAATCATCCGGAAATCCAAAGGTTTTTAAGGTGAAATGTTTTCAAAGGACTATTTCTTCAAAATATGGTTATCTTTTCACCCTAGTAATCCGCACCACGTTTGTATGTTCAGTAAAGCAAACATCCCATTGTCCTTTGATAGTTTCTACTCCTCACTTCATTCTATACAAATCCTTCATCATCAGTGTTCAATTCATTCCAAAAAGAGCAAAACATTAAATGCAACCTGTTTCCATATCCGGATCCTCATCATTACCTGTTTTGACCCGATCCATTTCCATTACCTATATAAACTACTCAAAACCCTCATTTACCCTTTACACGCTCAAACTCTCAAAACCCATAAAATTTCTCTGAGTTCTTGTTTCTTCGAGCTATTATATCTCTGGAACAACGACGTCCCACTCTTCTTCTCAGAAAATTGCTCAAACTGCCTCTACACCCAAGAAATCAGTTTCCAAGAAGAAATCATCGAAAGAATCATCATTATCACACTTATCTGAACTGTTTCCCAAAGATACAACACAACTCTTCTCCATTAACCCTATGGATGTCGATGAACCTGTGAGAGTGATGATTGAGTTCATTACTCGTCATCCCATATCCATTCCACTCACCAAAATATTAGAACCTCCTCTACCGCTCAATATTCTACACACTTCATTCAACCGAATCAAGAATAACAATGTGGTTCTCGAAATAAAAATCACATGTGATAGAATTGTGCCAATCCACAAATCCACCCTTCTAAGGGAAATCAGTGTAAAAGAAAACCCCAAAGGTTTTAAATTTTAGGATTCAACAAACAAAGAATTCCAACAGTTCCTCAATCACATCGGGTTTAATCAAGATTACAAGGCAAAGGAATTCAAGAAGTCAACTGTTTCAAGACTGTGGACTGTGCTAATGCAATGATTGGTTGAACATGGTATACAATATCTATTCCGGACGTAGCAACACTGTCGATCTCCCAGAAGTATTGTGGTAGGATTTCAAAAAGCTTGACATCAAACGGAAGAGCAATGAAATTTAGAGCCCTAGGTTTTTGGCCTTGATGATCCAAGAGCTATATAAGGAAAGGTCCAAACCAATTCATCTGTCCAAGCTTCTGAAAGGGGTATACGTTTCCTTTAAAACTGCTAAACGTTATTATATACCAGACACATCGTCTTTTGGACCTGTCAGACGCCTTCCGGAACACATATTGGACCTAATACCTTTCAAATCAATTCATTTGAAACACCATATGGAGACTTCAATTGTGTTTGACCCAACACCACCTGCCCCGATATTCGTTGAGCCTATTCCGGAAGAGGCCATTCCTTCTGTTTTTGGAGGTAAAGTTAAAAAGTCTCCCATAAGGAAGACTTCCCCTACAAATAAAACCCAAAAAAGAGAACCAAAGTCAGCTCTTCCCCTCAAAAGGAAGCGGCTCATGACATTCAGGATGACTCTAGCCTATCACACACCCCTCCAACCCACTCGTCCAGGGTACCCCTCAATGCTTCAAAAGCACTTGCAGACACTCACGGAGAGTCTGCTAATACACCAACCACACCTTCACAATAAGGTGATGTTGGTGTTGAACAAAGTTCCTTGCCCATTGGAATGCACCCACATATCCGATTTGATATCTCTACTTCTTCCACACTTGCACAATCAGGAACCCCTGTTCTAGACCCCAAGCATTCTGAAGCTAGAGTTATCCTTCCTACTTTAGATGCTTCAACTGGTCTATTACCCGGTAAGGGTACATGACGATCAGGTTATAATGATTCACTATGGGATAATTTTGTTAGCAGGGCACATACGAGGCATCCGGAACTTACCAGGTCCCAGGTTAAATCCATGCTCATCTCGATGCAGAAAAAAGAAATTCAGAGCAACCAAACATTTGTTGCTCCCACCGATGATGAAACTGATCAAGAATTTGCTTCCGGTGAATCTATTGCAACTATCAAAAATTTTTATTCAAACAGATCTGAACGAAGAGCTTTCCGAAGAAGTAATGTTCAATGAAGAAGGTGCAAGCATTGCTGATACTCACATTTTTGCCCACTATGCATTTTCAATCCAAGCCATCGTCATCAAAATCTGCCTTTGACTTCGGATCATCCTCATCCACTCATGCCAATGAAACTGAGTGTACATAGAAACTTCAAGATGATGCTGCCACCAACAAGCCTGGCCCTTCGGTCAATCTGGAATCTCACAAACACAAACCTCAACATTACAATTCTTACACCGGATCCTCTGCAGGAGACTACATTGACCCTTCACTCTTCTTGACATTCAAACTAATGTGTTAGATACCATGAATAAAGTTGATTACCTAAAAGCTTCCGTAGTTAGGCTCAACTCAAAGATAGATACAGAAGTCTCCGGACTGGATTTGAAGCTTGATGCCATTCTCTAGTCCTTAGCAACCAATTCTGAACCCTCTACTGAAGAAAGAGAAGCTCAACTCGATCAACTCATTTCCTTGAGGCTCAAACACACCATTGAGGAAGTTGAGAATATGTATGACGAAAGCGTCGATCACTATCTTGACACCATAACCAAGATGTTGAAGGTTCATGACAACATGTTGAATGCCTATAATTAACTCATCAAGAAAATACACATTCCTCATGAGAAGCAGATCCAACGGTTGGAAAAAAGAGATCCAGAAGAAAGATAAGATGAACCTCGTTATGCAACAAGTCCTTCTCAAGCTGCTAAGAGCCTGTTAGAACATTGTTGATGTTCCTAATCAGAAATTTGATGAGATTCTTTTCATTCTTGGCAAATTGATTGATCATATCAAATCACAAGCTCCAACAGCTGAAGCCTATGATGCTCTCACCCTTCAGCTCAACACCAACTTCCAAAAGGTGTTAGAAAAATTCTCTGATATAAAGGAGTTCCTCGTCCTTGCACCGGCTCAAAGGTTCACCGATGCAAGAGGGGGAGGAGGTCCAAGCCAACCATGGAAGACTGCCTCGGAATATTAGCTTCGAGATGAAGATGGAGATGCCGATAATGAAGTCCAAGTTCTTTTCAGACTTCTAGGAAATGTTGATGATGGAAGTGATGATGAAGAGGAAGTGGAATATGTCACCAATATTGTAGTTGGAATCCCAGCTTCAAAGAAATTTCCTGCTAAGGTGCCTACCAAGGAAGATCAAAGGATCTGGTCTGTAGTCTTATAGCCATCCTTTCTGCCGGATGTGTTACAAACCAGTATCCAAATGGCCAAAGCAAAAACCAAGTTAACGGTTGATGCTTTCTGGGCCATTCCTTCCATGTTGCCCTGGATTCCTGCTCCAAGGATTTCCCCCAAATATCAAGGTTCTTCGCTTTCAGATCCTAGATGATATTCCAGAGGAACTAGTGAAAACCTATCAAACAAAATTTGTCATAGACAAGAACATGCAACATGTCATTTATGTCCTCAACAAAGATAAGGGCAAGAAACCAATCACAGAAAGTCATCAAGTTCTCCACTCTGGACCTCCACTAAAGCTAAAATTTGGATAGTCTCAAGAGGAAAACAACAAAGCCCTAGAGGATAGCATCCAGATCTAAGCTCTCAAAGATAATCCTGATCTGATGTATGGTATCTCTCCTCTCTATCGAGAAGTTATTCTTAAGGATATTGATATAGTACCATTCATGTACTATGATGTTCCAACGAATGATTCAGAACAACTTGATATGCCTTTCTCTCCATATAGCAAATTCTAGATCAAATTTTAGAGTCTTCAAAATGATAATATCAACGTGCTTATCATGCTTCTCTAAGCTTTTTCAAGGATTATGTCGCGTAATTCTGTTGATGCGATTTTAAGCTAGCACACTTGTTCGGAACCGTAGACTTCCTTGCCAAGATTGAATATGTGCTTCCAGAAGTCGAACTGCTAGCTGAAGGACCTATTGATGATCCGATTCTAGGGTTTGTTTACAAAATAAAGAAGACAAACAAGGACTTCTTCCTAGTCCTTGACAAATACCTAGTTCCTACAAGAGCCCTCAAGAAGTTTATTAGTCAAGCATCCAGGTCCGAAGCTCCTGAAAATGTGAAGGAAAAATTTTGTGAGACAACTGCAGTGGTATATTGAAGTCAGGGATTGGTTGTTTAGAGCTTAGACGTTCATCAAGGAAGAAGCAAATTGAGTTGACTTGATTGCTATGTTTACTTAGGGGAAGATTGTTAGAACCTGCAAGTGAACCTCTAGTAATCTTAAACCTTTTATGAAGTTTCGAAGTCAGCCAGAGTTCCGAAATGGAAGATACTACGAAATCAGTTTTGTGTCCGAATCAGAAGCCTTACTCCGGATGTAAAGATCAGATGAAGGCATTCCAGAATGAATGTTATGTCGGGAATGTTAGCTTGTCCAAATCAGTTCCTTATCCAAGTGTATTAATTATCTTTGTCATTTAGCATGATTTAACTTTTCATAGAACTTAGTTTTTTTTTGTCAACATGGATAATCAGAGTGTCAAAAGTAACTCTATTATATAGTCCTATATAATGTAATCGGTTTGTACTATGTATCATGTACTCCTATTTATTGGAGCTTTCAATGTTGAATCTGAAGGCTTTTGAGCATTCTAACACTCATAAGGTGTACATGCAACCCTAAATACCTTGGATCTATGTTTTCTCTATTATACATGTAAAGTTGAAGTTTCCAAGGTATTACCCTAACTAGCATACAAAACTTTGATACATGGGTAATAAAACAAGTTAGATAACATCCATTTTGTTGTAGCTTGTTGCTTGGAGCTTTAAGAGCCTAGCACTAATAATGTGAATGCCTCAAGTGGAATCACAAATCACCACTAAAACTTGGAAACTTGGAAGAAGACTCTCTCTAGGTCACAAAATTGGCCACCCACTTGTATGTATTCTAGATACCATTTTCTTGAATCAAAAGGCTTCTTATATAGTTAGGTTACATTAGGATTACCACATGAAAACACTAATATGCATGACTTTCCACATTCCTCATGATCCATGGAGTATCCATGGGTCACCACATAAGTTAAGCCCAACATAAGGAATCATGGATCATTAGCCCACATTATAAGAATGAATGACTTACACAATCAATCCTTATATATTTAATTAGTCTCTTTTAACCGCAAAATTAATTCTTGATCAATACAAATTAAATGATATGATTTCATATTAATATATTATAACTTATAATATATTAATAAATCATACATATCCTCTTCTCAAAGTCCAAATTGTTCCGGTGAAGTGCAACCCAAATGGACCATGCTAACTTGGGTCATGTACATACCAAATATAGTTATGGACTTAGATACCTTATCCAACAGTCTCCCACTTGGATAAGTCTAATTACTATAGTTGCAAGTACAACTTCAAGAACTGACCATTAATCGTAGCTCTTAAGACTTCATTGAACTAGAATTTTCCATTTTAGACAAGTGATCATATAATCACCTGTTCTCAAGATATTAGCTGGACAAGTACTTGGAACAACATCATACTTATTATCTAGCAGTTTGTTTCCCGATTTCCGATTTGCTTGACATAGATCTTAATCGAACACATCAATTGAGTTCTGACTGGGCCCGACACATAAGTCAAAACAAAATCATCGACGGACCCAAGATATCGCTTTTAATACTCTACGGAGGACTAAAAGGAACATATAAACTTTGACTTATATGCTTGTACTAACTATTCGTCAAATCATACACAACAACATGTTTTATAACATCAAGTTAGTGATGCATTTTCGTACTTTCAATGCACAACTAACTCATAGTCAACAACTCATATCTCTTGGTTTGAAGACTTACATGATATTATCTTCTCACGATCACTCGAGATGAATTCCATGAAGTGATACAAGTGAGCGTGGGTTTAATCCAATACTCAGAACATATGAGCACTCATGAATGTCATAGCAATGTCTAACCATTTCATACAATCTACAAGCCAAATTAATGGCAGTCTTGATTCAATACCTACTTCCAAAGTATGATCAACTGTGGACGGTTTGAATAATCTTATTATTCTGGAAGTTAAAACATGCAAAATTAAAACAATAGCAAATAATTGACACAAGATAGTAACTTTACTCATAAATAAACAACAACTTTTATTTAGTCATCAACTGTCAATTACATTTTATATATTACAAGTTTCAGAAATAACTATCTAATCATTAAAACTAATATCGCCTTTTAGCCCAATGCGCCTCGCATGCTGTAAATGGTTAACCTTATTATGTCCCTTTGTGAGGGGATGTGTTGGGTTCTCTTTTGATTATACCCTATTTGATACGAGGAGTCCTTCTTCTTCTTGTGTCTTATGAAGTGATATTTTCTATCAATGTGTTGGATCTGCCATGATCCCTTTGGTCCTTGGCTAAAGCAACCGTAATGTCGTTGTCATAGAAAATCTACATGGGCTCCTTCATAGCTGGTACAACTTGAAGGTCTCCAATGAAGTTCTTCAGCCATATCGCCTCCTTCGCCGCTTCCCTTGCTACTATATACTCTAATTCGTACATTGAATCAGCTACAGTCTCCTGCGTGGAACTTTTACAAGTTACTACTCCTTCATTCAGGGTAAATACCCAGCCCTACTAAGAGTGGAAATTATCTCTATCAGTTTGAAAACTGGCATCACCATTCCCTGTCACTCTCAAGTCATTACTCCCACTGAGGATAAGAACTCAGTCCTTAGACTTTCGCAGGTACGTGAAAATATTCTTTACCGCAGTCTAGTGAGCCTTACCAGAGTTTCCCTGATATCTATTGACCATGCTCAAAGCAAAGGACACATCCGGGCGAGTACAAGTCATAGCATACATGATCAAGCTAATGGCAAATGCATATGATAATCTCCTCATCTCAGCTATCTCAGCCTCTGTACTCAGACTCTGAGTCTTACTCAGTCTGGCATTGTGCTTGATCGATAAGTCACCTTTCATGGAATTCATCATATTAAACCTCTTCAACACCTTGTCTAAGTAGATACTTTGACTAAGTCCATGTAGTGTCTTACTCCTGTCTCTCAATATCCTTATCCCTAGGATATAGGCAGCTTGTCCGAGATCCTTTATAGCGGAACACTTCCCAAGCCAGGATTTTACCTCCTATAAGGTTGGCATGTCATTTCCTATGTGTAGTATGTCACCCATATACAGTACCAAAAAGCTCACTATACTCCCACTAGCTTTGACATATACACAAGACTCATCCTTGCTTCTCGAAAAGCCAAACACTTTGACTTTCACATCGAAACAAAGATTCCATTTGTGACATGCTTATTTTAATCAATAAATGGATTTCTCAAGTTTACATACTCTATTAGGATACTTAGCATCGACAAAACCTTGTAGCTGACTCATGTAAACATCCTCAGCCGACTTTCCATTAAGGAAAGCGGTTTTGACATCCATTTGCCATATTTTATAGTCATAAAATGAAGCAATGGATAGCATAACCCTAATAGACTTAATCTTTGCTAATGGTGAGAAGGTCTCATCATAGTAAACTCCCGGAGTTTGAGGAAAGCCCTTAGTAACCATTCGTGCTTTATAAGTGTGTACTTTCCCATCCATGTTGGTCTTATTCTTGAAGATCCATTTGCACCCGACTGTCTTACGACCCGGTACAGTGTCAACCAAGTTCCAAACTTGATTGTCATACGTGGACTGAATCTCGCTATCCATAGCCTCTTTCCACTTTGCAGACTCAAGGCCCATCATGGCTTCCTTGTAAGTGTTAGGTTCATCCAAATTTACCAGTGTGCTATCACTGATAAATGTATCACCTTCTATAGTCATATGGAAACCATAAAATTCAGGTGTATTCCTAATTCTTGTGGAACGCCTCAGAGGTACAAACTCGTCAATTGGATCAACAGGAGTTTCCTACTCAGGTTGATCGCTAGTGTTTGAGGTTCCTTCACCGATTGACTGTGGAAGCTCTTCAAGGTCAATCTGCCTCCCACTGTTTCCTTGGCTTTTGAATTCTCTCTCGTGAAAGACTCCTCTCCTTGAAACGAAGACAACATTTTCACTCGGTCTGTAGAAGATATAACCAAATGATTTTTGTGGGTAGCCGATGAAAATACACCGCTCACTCTAAGGTTCAAGCTTGTTATGAGTCTCGCGCCTCACGAATGCCTCACAACCCCAAACCTTGATGTGTGCTAACGAGGGAACCTTCCCTGTTCACATCTTGTGAGGTGTTTTGGCAACTTTCTTGGTTAAAACTAGATTAAGGATATGGGCGACACTTTATAAGGTATACCCTCAAAATGAGATAAGTAACGAAGCTCGACTCATCATGGAACAAACCATGTCCAACAAGGTTCGATTGCTCCTCTCCGCCACACCATTAAGCTCTGGTGTCCTAGGAGGTGTTAGTTGTGAAACAATTCCACATTCCTTAAGATAGTCTAGGAACTTGATACTAAGATACTCTCCACCTTGATCGGATCGAAGCATCTTTATCTTCCTGCCCAGCTGATTCTCCACTTCTTGCTTAAACTCTTTGAATCTTTCAAACGTTTATGACTTATGCTTGATTAAATAAACATAGCCATATCTCCAATAATCATCAATAAAAGTCACATAAAAGCGGTTAGCATCCCTTGTGGTGATTCTGAAGGATCCACACACATCAGTATGTATGAGGTCCAACAAACCTTCACCCCTCTCACAAGAACCAGTGAAGGGTGATTTAGTCATCTTTCCAAGCAAACAAGATTTACAACTATCATATGACTTTAAGTCAAATGATTCAAAGAATCCAACCTTTTGGAGTTGGCCTATTCGCTTTGTCCAAACAAGTGGAAAAATCAATATGCAATACATTATTTTCTATGTTGTCAACAACCACCAAAGTTTCATATACACCATTACAACATAATGCTCTAAAATAAAAAAAACCATTATAATACGCATTTACTACACCAATTTCATTATCAAACAAAAATGTGAAACCTTGTTTGTACAAACCATAAAAAGAAATAATATTCTTCGCCATTTTAGACGAGTAACATCAATTATTCAAATCAATTTTAACCTGCTACAAAGTAATAAATAATAAATTCCAATCTTGGTGACAGGTGAAGCTTTTCTATTCCCCATGATTAAGTTTATCTTCTCGTGCTCCACGTTGTAACAACCCGAAATTTCCGTATCATTTTATTGTAACTCTTTCGTAGTACAATTCGCGCAACCAATCGTCGTTTCCAATTTCGACTTCCGATCTTCCATTTAATTAAGTCATTATTTAGTACACATTTAAAATGACGTAATGGGTGTCTTAATACATTTAGAAATCATTTTAGCACCCAACTTTAGTGATCGGAATATTTCTAGAAATTACCGTATCGGGTTACGGTAACTCAATCAGGTACGACCAAAAGCCTCGTCTAACACCGGTATCGGATAGAATTATACCGTGTCCGAAACTTAAATACTATATAAACGTGTTTAAGACTTCATTTGAAGCCTTTGGTCAATTTACCACTAAACACTACCCACCTCTCTCCTCAAGATAGAATTAAGATCCAAATCTCAAGTTTAAGGCTTCAAATCTTTAAAGTAACCTCCCTAACATGTTATTCAACACCTTTAGCCTTTAAATTGATGAATTAATTGAGTTTTGGGACCAAGAACATGAGTTTACGGCCAAGGAGCAAGCTTGGGCCGTAAACTCCATTAAATGGGGTTTTAAGCCCTTAAACTCCTTCCTAAACTCAATTGGACTTTAGATATGGCTATGGGACTTCAAGATATCGACTTAGAACATTTGAAACTTTGATTTTGAGCCATTTGAAGGAGTTTACAGCCAAGGCATAAGCTTGGGCCGTAAACTCATGTAAAAGGGGTTTTTCATGCCCTAAAACCCTTCCAAATCACTTCTATGGCTTAGATATGAATTATAGGACCTTGGTTTTAGCATTTGGACACTTGAAACATAACTTTTGGGGGACTTATGTGAGTTTACGGCCAAGGTGAGTGCTTGGGCCGTAAACTCCCCAAAACAAGGCATAATTTCATTTCTAAGGTGTTAGAAAGCCATCCAACACCACCAAAAGCCTTGGAATAAATCAAAGGACCAACCAAAAATATTTTAAAGGACTTAATCACATCATTTGTGGGATTTCTAAGAGTTTACAGCCAAGGCTTGTTCTTGGGCCGTAAACTCCAAGATTTTTGGTGTTAGAATGCAAACTAAACACCCCTAAAGCCTTTAGATGAATTTTAGAAGCCCTTCTATGCAAGTTTTAGACCTTGAAACACTTTGTATGACCCTATATAAGAGTTTACGACCATGAGGAGGGTCTCATGGGCCGTAAACTCCATAACACCCCTCAAATGTCCCATAAAACTCATGCTAAGTCTTGGAATAATCCTATTAATCACATGTGATTTGTTTTAACAACATTTGACACCAATTTCATGAAGATTAAGGAGTTTACGGCCAGGAGCCTATACTAGGCCGTAAACTCCCATAAAATAATCATTTTGATGATTTAAATTCATTCCAAGTGTTCCAATGCATTTTAGATAATCCATTCTAGCAATCCCCATGTCCATTTAAGCCCTTAGATCATCAAAACCACACCAACATGAGTTTACGGCTGTAAACTCATGGGTGAGTGTGTTTTATGGTTGTAAACTCATTTAAATGTTTACTTATGGAGAGTAAACTCAAGTCCCAAGTCCCTAGTGCCATTACAAGTCCGAAGATGTCACTCGGGTCACTCCAAACGCTCGTTTTGAGGTGTTTAACCTCATTGGAGTGTAATGTTCCATATGATTAGTGAATGTATCTCTAATTGTATATATATGGGCATTATATCATTTTACATAGGGTCATCGCGAGTAATCAAACCCCGAACCAACGTCTAGCATTCAAAACCGACACGTTTCCGAGTTCGGTGAGTTCATACCCCTACCCTTTTTCACTGTTTTCAGGGGGGGGGGGGGGGAACACAAGCAAAGTACAAGGAAATTCTTGTACTCAAAACATGTTTTCAAATGTGTGTTTCATATTCTTATGCTTTTATTACTGATTACCATATCTGATAACCACTTGAACATACAGGTCACGTAACATATATTTGTGAAATAGATCTTTAAACTAGTATGTTTTGCATGTATTTCACAAATGGTTTTCCACATTTTATCAGTTAAAAGCATGACATTAAAACATTTGAACATAACACCTGTACACTGTTTTGTCCTCGGTAACACTCCACACACATATACGAGTGGAGGACTATCATATTATTACTAGTAAATTTGTTATTCCTGTATGATTGGAGACACGTCCTCGGAGAACACTCCACCCAGATTACGCGAGTGGAGGACTACACCCATAACCAGAATCTCTGGTATTTAGAGAGCGTGACTTGAGTGTATAGATCTATACGGGGCTGACTACCCCACACCTGGCTGCTAGCTACAGCCGAACCGAAATGGTTCAAGGGTGACGAAAGTCATAAGTATGTGGACGACTTATTGCCACATGTGGACTACTTATTGCCACAGGTTTCAGTCTATTGTATGGTTATGGAACTCGCAATTAGGATAACAGAGATTTACTTACAGTAATAATGAATTACTTTATACATCGTTTACATCTTTTACATCTTTCACATACTGTAACTAACATTCAGGAAGGTACGGGACTTTCCTGGGGAAAACATGGAACCTAATCACGATTACATCTTTTACATCTTTAACATCGTTTACATTAGAAACCTATATGCAGGAAAGCATGGGGCTTTCCTGGGTAACACATACCTAACTAGAAAGAGTAACAAACCGGATAACATTACATCTCTTACAATTTGTAATATACAAGAAGGAAAGTATGGGACTTTCCTGGTATCACATGATAAGTAAACAGAACAGTTTAACCAGTCAGATAACCAACTATACATTTTCACATGAGTAAACATGTTTTCAGTGTATAAACTTACTATACTTTACATTTGTGAAACAATAACCAACTTTTAAGAAAATACGGGATTTTCTTGGTGTACATAACATTTCAGAAACAGAAAGGAAACTCGAAACATTTTCACAAACAAAAACCGCTTATGAACTCACCAGCTTTATGCTGAATTTCAAATCGCTTGTGTTCTCAGGTCGACGTTAGAACAGGTACCCGAAGATCCTTTTGCTCGAAGACGGAGTTCATGAAGATCCGTTTCATTTTGTTTATATATACTATGTATCACAACTGTACAAACTTTACTTTTGAAACAACTGTAAAAATTTTATTATGTAATGTAATGGTTGTTTTACTTTACTTACTATGTGCATTGGATTTGATACTCAACGTGGAGTCAACCCCGGAAATGTTTCCGCCTTCGGTTTTCGGGGTGTGACAGATTGGTATCAGAGCCCTTGTTTATAGTAAATGAAGTATACCAAACCTTACATGGTATAAAACTATAAACACTAAAGGGCCTAAGTGCTCTGAATTAAAAGTATCTTCAAACTACAAGTATTTTCAAAAAGTATACAAGTATACCGAACCGTCATCATCCGTAACCACAAGTAGAACAGAACATAAGTAAATGGGTGTTGTGTACTACGGTTAAACCTGGGCAGTTATGTAGTCGTGTCTAGGATCAATATAGCCTAGCCAACTATATTCATTCGAGACACGGCCAACATGTGCTTGGGAGTGACTGTGGTATGTGGCATGCCTCAAACTTACCCTAATATCCCAAACATCGAATCATTTTCGTAAACAATTCATGAAATACTATGGGAGTATTTCTCGATCCCGATCCTCTGTAGTAATCCTCATTCGAGTGGTTTTCTGTGATTACTCTTAGCGATAAATTATCTGTTCGATAACTCTTTCCTGCTTTATCGCTTACTCGAATCATATAACTGTCATATCTATTGATTCAATGTAGAGGACTTACCATCCTCTTTTTCCTTGATCTTATTAGATCAAGATGCCTCCCCGAAAGAGACCTAGCTCAAAGAACAACAACAATCCTCCCTCGCAGCCACCTCCTCCCCAGTTCGATCTAACATCGCTCCAGACGATGATGACAGCTGCGATGGTAGCAACTATGTCACAAATGAACCCTAGTGGTTCAAGTGGTGGTCCTCAATCTCAAAACCCTGAGGGTAGCCAGGGACACCAAAGAGGGGGTTCCTACAAGGATTTCATGAATGCGAAACCAACATCTTTTAATGGCGCTGGAGGTGTCATTTCCTTATCTCGATGGTTCGAGAAAATAGAATCCATCTTTGAAATCTGTGCTTGTGCGGAGTCTGATAAAGTCAAGTTCGTAGCCTGTACCTTCGTTGATAAAGCCTTGACTTGGTGGAATGGCCGAGTCAAATCTCTGACCTTACCCGTAGCCAATGCCATGGGCTGGGAGGCCATGAAAGAACTTCTCATTGCCGAGTACTGCCCCCGTGGTGAAATGCAGAAATTAGAGCACGAGCTCTGGAACCTGAAGATGAAAGGTTCTGACATTGTTGCATATACTTCCCGATTTGATGATCTCGCACTTCTCTGCCCAGGATTAGTCACTCCTGAAAACAAAAAGATCGAAAGGTTCGTTTGGGGATTATCTCAACCAATAAAGAGTCACGTTTTGGCTGCTCGTCCAGATACCTATGATAGTGCCAAGACTTTAGCTCAAATTCTGATTGATCACAATGACGATGTTAAGGAAATCACTACCACTTCTGAGCCGACTCAAAGGAGTGGTGAAAAGAGGAAATTCTGTAAGAAGAAGAAGGGTCAATCTTCTCAAGGATCATCCAAGAAACAACAGACGGTAGCAGTTCATGCTGCTACTACTAGCCCTATTGCTGCTGTTTCTGCCATGGGATCCACAGCCTCAACTCCTACCAGTAAATATGCTGGTAACCTCCCTCTGTGTGACAAATGTAAATACCATCATCATCCTGGTCCCTGTCGAGAATTGTCTTGCACCAACTGTGGTAAGAAAGGGCACACAGTTCGATACTGCAGAACTCCTACCCAATCAGCCAACCAATCATCGGGAGCAGGTGTTAGTCAAGCCTACTACAATTGTGGAGAAGTTGGGCACTTTAAAAGGAACTGTCCCAAGAAGTCAACTGCTGATAACACTGGAAGGGTTCTAACCATGGGATGGGAGGAAGCAGTTGCTGATCCCACTGTTGTTTCGGGTACGTTCCTTCTAGACAACTCATATGCTAGTATTCTTTTCGATTCGGGTGCTGAAAGGAGTTTTGTTAGTCATGCATTCAAACATAATCTAAAACCAAATCCTCAACCACTAACTGAAACGTTTACCGTCGAGATGGCTAATGGTGAGAAAGAAAACGCTAACGATGTATTCATAGGCTGTACGCTTACCTTAAATGATCACTCATTTCCTATAGATCTCATGCCCGTTTCCATTAAGAGCTTTGATGTTATCATTGGCATGGATTGGTTGAGCCCCAATCATGCTGACATTCTTTGTTACGAAAAAGCTATCCGTATCAACCTTCCTTCGGATCAAACTCTCGTAATCTATGGCGATAAACCCAGTTCCAACCTTCATATCATTTCTTGCATCAAAGCTCGAAAGCTCCTTCGAAAGGAGTGTGTTGCATTCTTAGCTCATGTGATCAACGAGAAACAAGAAGTTAGAGACCTCGCGAGCATCCCCGAAGTCTGTAACTTTCCCGATGTGTTTCCCGAAGAACTTCCAGGAATTCCTCCCGAACGACAGGTCGAGTTCCGTATTGACCTAATTCCTGGAGCTACTCCCGTAGCAAAATCCCCGTATCGCTTAGCTCCGACAGAAATGCAGGAGTTATCCAATCAACTTAATGAGTTGCTCAGTAAAGGATTCATTAGACCAAGTTCCTCACCCTGGGGAGCTCCGATTCTGTTTGTCAAAAAGAAAGATGGATCCTTTCGGATGTGTATCGACTATCGTGAACTGAACAAGTTAACCGTCAAGAACCGATATCCTCTTCCAAGAATAGACGACCTCTTCGATCAACTCCAGGGAGCCAGCTACTTTTCTAAGATAGACCTTCGGTCAGGGTACCATCAGTTACGAGTCCAGGAGAATGATGTTCCCAAGACAGCTTTTAGGACTCGGTATGGACACTACGAGTTCGTAGTGATGCCCTTCGGTCTAACCAATGCACCGGCTGTGTTCATGGACCTGATGAACTGGGTGTGCCGTCTCTTCTTAGACAAATTCGTTATCGTGTTCATTGATGACATCCTCGTATACTCCAAAAGCGAAGAAGATCACAAGCAAAACTTGAGACTAGTGTTGGAGACCCTTAGATCCGAAAAGCTATACGCGAAATTTTCCAAATGTGAATTCTGGATACGGAAGGTAACTTTCCTCGGTCATGTGGTAAGCGAGGAGGGTATTCATGTAGATCCTTCCGAGATTAAAGCGATAGAGAATTGGTTGGCACCGAAAACACCCACAGAAATTCGTCAATTCTTGGGTCTCGCCGGCTACTATTGACGATTCATTCAGAACTTTTCCAAAATCGCCGAACCTTTAACCACTCTAACACAGAAAGGTGTACCCTTTTGTTGGAGTGATAAACAAGAAACCGCATTCCAAACATTAAAGAAAGCCTTATGCAGCGCGCCTGTCCTGTCTCTGCCCGAAGGGACAGAGGACTTCGTTGTCTACTGCGATGCGTCTAATCAATGTTTAGGCTGTGTGCTTATGCAAAGAGGAAAGGTGATTGCCTATGCCTCTAGACAGCTGAAAGCACACGAGGTCAACTATACCACACATGACTTGGAACTAGGAGCAGTAATCTTCGCATTGAAGATTTGGAGACATTATCTTTACGGAACCAAGTGCACGATCTTCACTGATCACAAGAGTTTGCAACACATCTTTAATAAAAAAGACTTAAACATGAGGCAACGGCGATGGGTAGAATTACTCAGTGATTATGAGTGTGAAATCCGTTACCACCCCGGGAAGGCCAATGTGGTAGCAGATGCCCTTAGCCGAAAGGATAGTGCAGGCTACAAAGTGAGGAACCAGACAATGACCATCCATTCCAACTTACCCATGCAAATCCGAGAAGCCCAGTTAATAGCCCTCAAACCCGAGAACGTGTCAGATGAAACCTTGAGAGGGATGGAAAAGAAACTTGAGATTAGAGGTGACGGAGTTCACTGTTTCATGAATCGAATCTGGATTCCCAAATCCGATGGATTCAGGGAAATAGTCATGGAGGAAGCACACAGAACTAAATACTCTGTTCACCCGGGTTCGGATAAGATGTACCTGGATCTCAAGAAACAATACTGGTGGCCGAACATGAAAGCTGAGATAGCTACATTTGTGGGCAAGTGTCTGACTTGTGCCAAAGTCAAAGTCGAACATCAGAAGCCTTCAGGTCTACTCCAACAACCCGAGATTCCCGAGTGGAAATGGGAGATGATTACCATGGACTTCATCACCAAACTACCCAAGTGTTCTAGTGGGTACGATACCATTTGGGTAATTGTCAATCGTTTGACAAAATCCGCTCACTTCATCCCGATCAAAGAATCATTCAAGATGGAGAGACTCGCGCGAATCTACATCTAGGAGGTAGTACGTCTACACGGTGTACCTGTATCCATTATCTCTGATCGAGATAGTAGGTTTACCTCCAGATTCTGGCAATCCCTTCAGAAAGCCCTTGGAACCAAACTGGATGTGAGCACGGCATATCATCCTCAGACCAATGGACAGAGTGAGAGAACAATCCAAACCCTGGAGGACATGCTTCGGGCATGTGTCATTGACTTTGGAAAGTCGTGGGATACACATATATCCTTGATCGAGTTCTCGTACAACAACAGTTACCACACCAGCATTAGGGCTGCTCCGTTCGAAGCCCTATACGGTCGTAAGTGCAGATCCCCTCTGTGCTGGGCCGAGGTGGGGGATACACAGTTAGCCAGGAGTCGAGTCCCCGACAGTGCTCTCACTAGTCCTGAAATCATCCGCGAAACCACAGAAAAGATCATTCAAATCCGTAACCGATTGAAAGCCTCACGTGATCGTCAAAAGAGTTACGTTGATAATCGTCGGAAACCAATAGCATTCCAGGTTGGAGACCGTGTCCTGTTAAAAGTCTCGCCCTGGAAAGGCACTGTACGCTTTGGTAAGCGTGGGAAACTTAATCCGAGGTACATTGGACCCTTTGAGATCGTCTCCAGGATCGGTCCATTTGCCAATAAACTTCATTTACCTCCCGAAATCAGTAACATTCATCCTGTCTTCCATGTTTCAAATCTCAAAAAGTGCCTATCCGATGAAACCCTAACAATTCCTTTAGACGAGATCGAGATCAATGAAAACCTCAACTTTGTGGAGGAACCGATCGAAATCATGGATCGAGAAGTCAAACGTACAAAACAAAGTCGCATCCCGTTAGTGAAGGTTCGCTGGAATGCTAGGCGGGGACCGGAATTCACTTGGGAACGAGAAGATTCAATGAAACAGAAGTATCCACAACTCTTTTCTTATCCATGATTTGTATCTTGTCTTATGTTCTAAACTTGAATTTCGGGACGAAATTCCCTTTAACGGGGGGATAATGTGACAACCCGAAATTTCCGTATCATTTTATTGTAACTCTTTCGTAGTACAATTCGCGCAACCAATCGTCGTTTCCAATTTCGACTTCCGATCTTCCGTTTAATTAAGTCATTATTTAGTACACATTTAAAATGACTTAATGGGTGTCTTAATACATTTAGAAATCATTTTAGCACCCAACTTTAGTGATCGGAATATTTCTAGAAATTACCGTATCGGGTTACGGTAACTCAATCGGGTACGACCAAAAGCCTCGTCTAACACCGGTATCAGGTAGAATTCTACCGTGTCCGAAACTTAAACACTATATAAACATGTTTAAGACTTCATTTGAAGCCTTTGGTCAATTTACCACTAAACACTACCCACCTCTCTCCTCAAGCTAGAATTAAGATCCAAATCTCAAGTTTAAGGCTTCAAATCTTTAAAGTAACCTCCCTAACATGTTATTCAGCACCTTTAGCCTTTAAATTGATGAATTAATTGAGTTTTGGGACCAAGAACATGAGTTTACGGCCAAGGAGCAAGCTTGGGCCGTAAACTCCATTAAATGGGGTTTTAAGCCCTTAAACTCCTTCCTAAACTCAATTGGACTTTAGATATGGCTATGGGACTTCAAGATATGGACTTAGAACATTTGAAACTTTGATTTTGAGCCATTTGAAGGAGTTTACAGCCAAGGCATAAGCTTGGGCCGTAAACTCATGTAAAAGGGGTTTTTCATGCCCTAAAACCCTTCCAAATCACTTCTATGGCTTAGATATGAATTATAGGACCTTGGTTTTAGCATTTGGACACTTGAAACATAACTTTTGGGGGACTTATGTGAGTTTATGGCCAAGTCTTGTTCTTGGGCCGTAAACTCCAAGATTTTTGGTGTTAGAATGCAAACTAAACACCCCTAAAGCCTTTAGATGAATTTTAGAAGCCCTTCTATGCAAGTTTTAGACCTTGAAACACTTTGTATGACCCTATATAAGAGTTTACGGCCATGAGGAGGGTCTCATGGGCCGTAAACTCCATAACACCCCTCAAATGTCCCATAAAACTCATGCTAAGTCTTGGAATAATCCTATTAATCACATGTGATTTGTTTTAACAACATTTGACACCAATTTCATGAAGATTAAGGAGTTACGGCCAGGAGCCTATACTAGGCTGTAAACTCCCATAAAATAATCATTTTGATGATTTAAATTCATTCCAAGTGTTCCAATGGATTTTAGATAATCCATTCTAGCAATCCCCATGTCCATTTAAGCCCTTAGATCATCAAAACCACACCAACATGAGTTTACGGCTGTAAACTCATGGGTGAGTGTGTTTTATGGTTGTAAACTCATTTAAATGTTTACTTATGGAGAGTAAACTCAAGTCCCAAGTCCCTAGTGCCATTACAAGTCCGAAGATGTCACCCGGGTCACTCCAAACGCTCGTTTTGAGGTGTTTAACCTCATTGGAGTGTAATGTTCCATATGATTAGTGAATGTATCTATAATTGTATATATATGGGCATTATATCATTTTACATAGGGTCATCGCGAGTAATCAAACCTCGAACCAACGTCTAGCATTCAAAACCGACACGTTTCCGAGTTCGGTGAGTTCATACCCCTACCCTTTTTCACTGTTTTCAGGGGGGGGGGGGGGGAACACAAGCAAAGTACAAGGAAATTCTTGTACTCAAAACATGTTTTCAAATGTGTGTTTCATATTCTTATGCTTTTATTACTGATTACCATATCTGATAACCACTTGAACATATAGGTCACGTAACATATATTTGTGAAATAGATCTTTAAACTGGTATGTTTTGCATGTATTTCACAAATGGTTTTCCACATTTTATCAGTTAAAAGCATGACATTAAAACATTTGAACATAACACCTGTACACTGTTTTGTCCTCGGTAACACTCCACACACATATACGAGTGGAGGACTATCATATTATTACTAGTAAATTTGTTATTCCTGTATGATTGGAGACACGTCCTCGGAGAACACTCCACCCAGATTACGTGAGTGGAGGACTACACCCATAACCAGAATCTCTGGTATTTAGAGAGCGTGACTTGAGTGTATAGATCTATACGGGGCTGACTACCCCACACCTGGCTGCTAGCTACAGCCGAACCGAAATGGTTCAAGGGTGACGAAAGTCATAAGTATGTGGACGACTTATTGCCACATGTGGACTACTTATTGCCACAGGTTTCAGTCTATTGTATGGTTATGGAACTCGCAATTAGGATAACAGAGATTTACTTACAGTAATAACGAATTACTTTATACATCGTTTACATCTTTTACATCTTTCACATACTGTAACTAACATTCAGGAAGGTACGGGACTTTCCTGGGGAAAACATGGAACCTAATCACGATTACATCTTTTACATCTTTAACATCGTTTACATTAGAAACCTATATGCAGGAAAGCAGGGGGCTTTCCTGGGTAACACATACCTAACTAGAAAGAGTAACAAACCGGATAACATTACATCTCTTACAATTTGTAATATACAAGAAGGAAAGTATGGGACTTTCCTGGTATCACATGATAAGTAAACAGAACAGTTTAACCAGTCAGATAACCAACTATACATTTTCACATGAGTAAACATGTTTTCAGTGTATAAACTTACTATACTTTACATTTGTGAAACAATAACCAACTTTTAAGAAAATACGGGATTTTCTTGGTGTACATAACATTTCAGAAACAGAAAGGAAACTCGAAACATTTTCACAAACAAAAACCGCTTATGAACTCACCAGCTTTATGCTGAATTTCAAACCGCTTGTGTTCTCAGGTCGACGTTAGAACAGGTACCCGAAGATCCTTTTGCTCGAAGACGGAGTTCATGAAGATCCGTTTCATTTTGTTTATATATACTATGTATCACAACTGTACAAACTTTACTTTTGAAACAACTGTAAAAATTTTATTATGTAATGTAATGGTTGTTTTACTTTACTTACTATGTGCATTGGATTTGATACTCAACGTGGAGTCAACCCCGGAAATGTTTCCGCCTTCGGTTTTCGGGGTGTGACACACGTCCTCACTTCTTTTTAGTTCCTGAAAAATTAGAACAAATTTGAATACCACAACCTGTATCAAGGCCCCCAAGAATTAGTATGCAGTGTGTTATTATACAATATAGTGTAAATACCTACATAAGTGGGTTTTACATTCCCATTCTTAACATCCGGCAAGTACTTTGGGCAGCTTCACTTCCATTGCCCTTTATCATGACAATAGAAGCACTCTACTTCTTTTGGGTTGGAGGAGGTAGTAGTAGTACTAAATTTAGTCTTGCTAAAAGAGGGTCCATCAAGAGACTTTCAATTGTGACTCTTCGAAGGAGTTTTCCTCTTCTTTCCCTTGCCTTGCCCGATTGCCAAAATTGGGGAAGTAGTATGAGTGGTAACAACATTCTTACCTTTGAGACTACTTTCAGCAGTCCTTAAAAGTCCCTAACGTTTGCTAAGTGTGACCTCCGCCTTGTTCATATGATAGGTCATGTGGAACTGATCATAACATGGAGGTAAGGAGTGCAACGTAATATCTATAGCAAGCTCCTCATCAAAGTTCACATTTAACTTAAAAAAATGGTCCACAAACCTTTGCATTTTCTGCAAGTGGGCTATGATGGACTCTCCATCCTTGATTTTAGTTGTTATCATGGAGGTGATGATTTCATACCTCTCTTGACGTGCATTATGATGGTATCTTTCCATCAGGTCTTGGTGCATTTCAAAAGGGTAGAAGTCCTCATAAGACTTTTGGAGTTCTGTTGTCATTGTGGGGAACATGATGCAGGACACCTTAGTGGCATCCTTCTCACGGGTAGTGTACTCAACAATCTCCTTGGGAGTAGCAGAAGACTCATCGATGGCCTTAAGCTCCATGTCGAGGACATAGTCCTTGTCCTCATAGCGCGTGACCATCTTGATGTTCCTAATCTAATCATTGAAATTAGTTACATCGAAGATGACTCTACCACAAAGGTTCATGAGAGAGAAGGAGCTGGTAGGATTTGAGCCAGAAGCATTGTTAGAAGACATATGAAAAAGAAGAGATGCAAAGTTTTATATTAGATATAGAGTCCTTAATATAACACCCAAAATGAAATATTAAGGATAGGACCCAACACAATAATTTACAACTTGGAAGAGGGATGTCGTAATCCAAGTTCCAAAATATATGAAGGTAGGTAAATGACGATTTACCAATTTCCACCATGAAAAACAAAATTTATTAGGTTTTAGATGAATTGAAATTCCTGGATTCTTTTGAGTTTCATTGAACTTTTCAATGGCATGTTTAAATCTCGATTATGCCCTTCAAGTTTGTGACTGGGATGTTGAGGATCACAAACATGGTGTGAATAACTATGCAAATATACATGGTACTCTTAATGTCATTTATCACCTAATCGATGTGCTGGTTAACCACACACCTTCCATCGATCTATGACAAACATTAAGTTACCCTTTTCCACCCTTACTTGTCCATGTTAGTGTGCCATTTAACACACACTCCACTAGCGACTTGGTAACGTGAAAAGTGCAATTTCATGGATTAGCATCAATTTCACATTTTCCTAAAGTAACTAAGATTGGGAATTTATAAAACATTTAGTTACTTTATAATTATCATTATACTTAATGAGAATTAATGTCATTTCCTATCCGTTCGGCTAACAACCCTCCACCAGTCAAAGAAGCGGTGGGTGAGAGTGGACACCCATTAAACCACCACTTTATAGACAGTAACCTTATACCCCCTTGTAGACCAGCTTCGTGAATGAGGCCTACTAACGGTAAGACTGACTTGTTCTTATACATACATACATACATACATACATATATATATATATATATATATATATATATATATATATATATCATTAAACTTATAATACTTTAATAGTATAAGGGTAGAATTTTAAACTTTTAAAACACTAGGGTTTGGAATTAAAGTATTAATATGTAACTTTACAAATTCCAAAACTTGAGGGCATGTTTTGAAACTCTTCAAAACTATTCAACTTCATAACATATGAGTTTAATGGTCCTTTTAAAATAAGAATCTTCATTTTTCTATAACCTTTTCTTTTAATGAATCATTTAAATGGAAAAACTTTTGGAATTCCATAACTTGAGGACATGTTATGGAGTCCATTAAAATCATCAAGAACAACGACTCAACTAACAAGTATATTCAAGTTCTATATTAAACTCATATGAATTAGGTAATTTAAATCAAACAAATTCCAAATAATTAGACTAATCATGTAAACAAATACAAAACATGAAATTTTGACAATAACCTTTGAAATGGATAAGCATAATCATTACAAGATCTTCAAAAACATATTTTTATAATTCAAAATAATTTGGAGTAATGATCCTATTCATTTGGAGCCAAAAAATCGTTCATCTGCACTCTACCCAGCCAACTCGGCGAGTCCATGAACATGAATCATTGGGTAGCTCATTTGGTACATGGACTCGTCGAATCGACCATGTACTCGGTGAGTTCATTGGTTAGAAGGCATAAAACTTGATATTTTCAACTTCAAATAGCAACTAGCATCAAGTATAATTGAAAACAAGCCTAGACTCTGATACCACTAAAGGGTTTTGAGAATTCTAACACTCCTAAGGTGTACATGCAACCCTAAATACATTGGATCTATGTTTTCTCTATTATACATGCAAACTTAAAGTTTCCAAGGTATTACCCTAACTAGCATACAAAACTTTGATACGTGGGTAATAAAACAAGTTAGATAACATACCTTTTATTGTAGCTTGGAGCTTTAAGAGCCTAGCACCAATAATTTGAATGCTTTAAGTGGAATCACAAATCACCACTAACACATGGAAACTTTCAAGAAGACTCTCTCTAGCTTACAAAATCGTCCACCCTCTTGTATGTATTCTAGGTACCATTTTCTTGAGCCAAATGGCTTCTTGTATAGTGTGGTTACATTAGAATTACACAATATAAACCCTAATGTGCATGACTTTACAAATTCCTCATGATCCATGGGTTTTAACCTCCATGGAGTATCTGTGGGTCACCACATGGGTTAAGCCCAACATAAGGAATCATGGACAATTAGCCCACATTATAACAATGCATGCTTTACACAGTCAATCATTATATATTTAATTAGTCTCTTTTAAGCACAGAATTAACTCCAAATTAATTCTTGATCAATACTAATTAAATAATATGATTTCATATTAATATATTATAACTTATAATATTTTAATAAATCATACATATCCTCTTCTCAAAGTCCAAATTGTTCTGGTGAAGTGCAACCCGAATGGACCATGCTAAATTGGGTCAAAGAACATAGCAAATATAGTTATGGACTTAGACACCTTATCCAATTGAATCATGTGACAGATTATTCATACTAAATAGTATCACTTCAGCTTTCTTCATCTTTTATTCTCTCATGCCCCAAAACCAGAACGGTGGAAACGTTCTGCGGCGGAGGACGTCATGTAGAGTATCAAAACAAAGCATAATAGTAAACAAGCAAAAACATCATCCATTGCATTAATAATATAATTTAATACAAGTGTGTTCCGTATAGTTATAAGACACCAAAATATGAATCAAGATAAGTGACGAGTCTTGAAAGCTCCATCTTCTAAAAACCTAGCATCGGTACCTGTCTACTGATGACCTGAGAATACAAGTTATTTTGAAAGAGTTTATCAGCTTTAAAACCTGTGAGTTCATAAGTATTTTAGTGTCAGTATTTGTATGAAAATGTTTTTAAATGTTTGATGTATAAGTTTGTAAATGTTTGTTTGAAATGATTGTATCTCCTAGAAAATCCTATATTTTCTACTAAAAAGTAGCCTTCTACCAAGGCCCAAATGTTCTGTATGATGTTTGTTTTTACATTACCTTTTATGTGAGAAGGTCACAATATGAATGTAATGGGAAAATAATAAAGTATTGTTGTATTGTATGTAAGTAACTACCAATGTACTAATTACCTTAAACCAGTTTGTTAAATTAAGGTTGGGATGTGATGTCGTAGCAACCATGCTAAATCAACAAGTAGATAACATGGCGACCTGATGGCGCCGAAAAGTAAATGTGACATTTGTCACCCCTGGCCTTTCGGCCAACTATAGAGAACAATCGGGGTGCAGGCTTGTCAGTTGTCACACCCCAAAACCGGAATGACGAAAACATTCTGGGGCGGAGGACGTCATGTACATTATCACAACAAAGCATAATAGTAAACAAGCAATAACATCATCCATTGCATTAATAATATAATTTAATATAAGTGTGTTCTGTATAGTTTTTAAGACACCAAAAATATGAATCAAAATAAGAGATGAGTCTTGAACGTGCTCTATCTTCTCAAAAACCTGGCATCAGTACCTGTCTACTGATGACATGTGAATACAAGTTATCTTGAAAGAGATTATCAACTTTAAAGTTGGTGAGTTCATAAGCATTTTAGTGTCATTTTTTTGAATGAAATTGTTTGTAAGTTTTTGATGTATAAGTTTGTAAAAGTTTTATAAATGTTTGTATCTCCTAGAAAATCCTATATTTTCTCCTATAAGTAGCCTTCTACCAAGGCATCAAATGGTTTGTATGTTTGTTTCTTGTAAAAGTGTGTATTTTTCCCAAGTGTGACTATCATTAACAAAATATAGTTATTACATTATCTTTTATGTGAGAAGATCAGAATCTGAATGCAATGGGAAATAATAAAGTACTATAGTGTTGTATTATAGTGACTAATGCTATACTAACTACCTTAAGCCAATTGTTAATTAAGATATATTGTGATATAGTTGTAACCATACTTGATCGACTTAGTAAAACGCGACACTCAAAGACATTGAAATGGTATGACATTCGTCACCCATAGACCTGCAGTTCCCACTGTAGCTAGCAACAAGGTGTAGGATGGTTAGTCCCATATAGATCTATATACAAATTCACGCTCTCCCTCTAGGAGACTCTGGTTACAAAATGAGTCATAGCAGTGATGACATGCCCTGAAGTAGTGACTCACATTTATGTTATAGTATTCTTGTATATGTATTGTATGTACTAGTGTAGTGTATGTTAGTATGTAGTATGTTCTCTTTGTTTCTCATCATAGTATGTTCTCTTCTATAGTGTATAGTATGTATTGACTCATGTATGAACTTACACTTTGTATGTTTCATTGTACTAGAAATACTGAGTAGTGACTTCCTAAACTATACCTATTATAGTTTATTAGTATAGTTGTTTGTATAAATGAAATTTTCTGTACACCTTTGCTACACAAAGGGATTGAACCGAGATAAAAGATATTGTGTCTATACTTATAGACATAATATACAACTAAGGATCAAGCGACACTCAGGCAAACAACAAGGAACTCTAAGTTCACAACCAAACAAGGAACAGGAAATAAAGTGAGTTATCAAGCCTAAGTCCTTCCAACCTTACTTATATAACTATATATGCATTAGACATGGTTTTAACAATATATAAGTTTGAAAGAGTTAAAAGAAAAGGTTTGGTATATAAGAACAAGTTTGATAAAGAGTTTAGTATGTAAAAGAGTTTGATAAACATTTTGAAGTAGTTTGAAATCCATATGTTTGATAACAGTTTGAAAGTAATAGAAGATCTATCAGTTTGTTTTAGTTATTAATCAGATATGATTGATATAATAACAAGAATGTTTCAACTTGTACTCCCACCCCCCATAAAAGCAATTAAAATCATTTAAAAGGTAGATTAAGGGGTATGAACTTACCTATAGTGAGTGGTTTGGATGAATGAGTAGCATTGGATACTAAGTGCCAAGTGAAAACTTGTGCACATACATGGATCCTATTTATCATATAATGATACATATATGTATACCATTAGTGTTTAAATAACTAATTACCCAAGTAAAGACACCCTAGGACATGGACAACACGTAGATTCAAGTGCTAGAAGTACAAAAGGTTGCATATAATGGGTGTATGGCCACACATTAGTGTTTACGGCCAAGAGGTTGTGTTTCATGTGTTTACGGCCAGAGTGTACGGCCCAACTGAGTGTACGGCCATACATGATGGGTTTCAAACAAACAATCCTATGTATGCATGAAACCCTAGATTTGGATCTATGTTTTCAGTATTAGATACACATAATTATGAACACATAAAGAACCCTAGCATGCTCCTAGTATTTTCAAAATTCACATAGAAAGATAGATCACATGCCTCTTGTTGTTATATTGTAATAACAACTCAAATCTTCAAACCCTAAGTCTTGAAAGCAAGTACCACAAATGTAGTACCTCTACTGGCTCACAAACACCACAAGCAATTAGAGAGGCAATAGAGAGAGAAGAGGAGAGGTAGAAATCGGCTCTAGGAACCCTAGGGATCAAGTGGGATGATTTCTATGGCCTTAGGGGTCTTTATATAGGGTAGAGATTAGGGTTTCAGTCTTTAACCTTCTCTTGTTTCTTGCCCACGAAGTAACCATAAGATAAGCCTTAATAACCCTTATCCTTGGATGATTTCAAGGATGCCTTATCCCTTGAATTCGTCCAACCTATATTTAGGGTAACCACTGCCCTACTTTGCAACTATCACATAATTATAATTCAACCCCTCTAGTTTAATTATTGACCAATATTAATTAAACAAATATGATTTCTCTTTTAATATATTATTCTTATAATATATTAATAAATCATAATTACCTATTTCTCTATTTATTTCTCCAGTCAAGTTGCTTTGGTGAAGGCAACCCAAAAGGACCATGCACAACCGGGTCAAGTACTTACCAAATATGGTTACGGGCTTAGACAGTAATCCAACAGTCTCCCACTTGGATAAGTCTAGTAACCACAAATGCAAGTACAACTCGATTAGCAATCGAAGCTCTTAAAGAAGTTGTTGAACTTTGATCTTATTAGTAACTTGTCCTTTAGATAAGGGATCGTATAGTCCTCTGATTAGATATCGTGCAGACAATCTCATGAAACATTATCATACTTATTGTTCCAACAATCAGTTTCTCGATCTCAGATTCATTTGACATAGAACTTAATTGAACACATCAATTCAGTCCTGACCGGTCTCGACACATAAGTCAAATCAAAATCATCGAGGGGCCCTGATATCACTTTTACCCTCTTAGGATAAAAGTAACAGATAAACTTCGACTTATATGCATTTAGTATTCACTAATCAGTTATACACAAAAATGTGTTTTATAACCTCAATTTACTGATGCGGTTTCGCATTATCAATGCACAATTAATCAGTAAACAACAAACCATATATCTTGGTTTTAAGACCATATGATATTATCATCTTGCGATCACTCGTGATAGATTTCATGAAGTTATTCCGGCAAGTGGGGGTTTATTCCAATGCTCAAAACTTATTTATAAGCACTCGTGAATGTTGTAAGAAACCTTTTTTTTTCTATAATACCATTAAGAGAATCTTCACACCAATTAATGACAGTCTTCATTCATACCTACTTCCAACATATGAACGACTGTGGACCGTTTGAATGATTCGATTATTCTTAATAAACTCAATCATTCTGGAAGTAAAAACATGCAACGGGAAACAACCAATTAACATAAGACAGACATCATTAAATAATAATAATTTATTTAATCATAAAATGTCAATTACATTTATCTATTACAAGTTTCCAAACTATCTAATCCAAACTAATATCGTCCTTCAGCCCAATGCTCCTAGCGTGCTGCAAGTGCTTAACCCTACTCAGTCCCTTCGTAAGAGGATTTGCTGGGTTATCCTCTGACGATATCCTCTTAACTACGAGGTGCCCTTCTTCTACTCAATGTCTAATAAAGTGATATTTTCTGTCGAGATGTCGAGATCTACCATGATCTCTCGGTTCCTTGGTCAAGGCAACCGCTCCTTCATTATCACAAAAAATTTCCATAGGCTCCTTTATGGCTGGTACAACTCCAAGGTCTCAAATGAAGTTCTTCAACCATATCGCCTCCTTTGATGCTTCGCTCGCAGCAATGTACTCTGATTCGCACGATGAATCAGCTATGGTTTCTTGCTTGGAACTTTTCCAAGTCCCTGCTCCTCCATTAAGGGTAACGACCCAGCCCGACTGCGAAAGGTAGTTGTCCCTGTCGGTCTGGAAGTTGGCATCACTATACCCTCGCACCTTCAATTCATCACTCCCTCCGAGAACCAGAAACCATACCTTGGTCCTCCGAAGGTACTTAAGGATATTCTTGACCGCGGTCCAATGTGCTTTGCCAAGGTTCCCTTGATATCTACTGACCATGCTCAAAGCAAAGGCCACATCATGGCGAGTATAAGTCATAGCATACATGATTGAGCCAACTACGGAAGCGTAAGGTACTCGGTTCATCTCTGCTATCTCAGCTTCGGTACTCGGACTTTGAGTCTTACTCAACTTGGCATTAATTTGTATCGGTAATTCTCCCTTCTTCGAGTTTTCCATATTAAAACGTTTTAGTACCTTATCCAAGTAAATATTCCGACTAAGTCCTATTAGTCTCTTACTTCGATCTCTCACTATTCTTATTCCCAAAATATAGGAAGCCTCTCTGAGGTCCTTCATAGCGAAGCACTTCCTAAGCGAGGACTTAACTTCTTGCAGTGTCGGGATGTTGTTTCCTATGAGTAGTATGTCATCGAAATATAATATGAGGAAGCTAACTATACTCCTAATGGCTTTGACATACACACATGATTCATCTTCGCTTCGTACAAATCCAAACTCTTTGACTTTCTCATCGAAGCAAAGATTCCATCTGTGAGATGCTTTTTCAAGTCCATAAATGGACTTTTCAAGCTTGCACACTCTATTGGGATGCTTCGTATCGACAAAACCCTCTTGTTGAGCCATGTAAACATCCTCAACCAACTTCCCATTAAGGAAAGTGGTTTTGACATCCATCTGCCACATTTCATAATCATGAAATGCAGCAATGGCTAGCATCACCCTAATAGACTTTATTTTAGCAACTGATGAGAAGGTCTCATCATAGTCAACTCCAGGAGTTTGAGTAAAGCCCTTCGCAACCAATCGTGCCTTTCCCATCCACGTTGGTCTTCTTCCTGAAGATCCATTTGCACCCAACGGTCTTACGTCCGGGCACATTGTCAACCAAATTCCAAACTTGGTTGTCATACATGGACTGAATCTCGCTGTCCATCGCCTCTTTCCATTTTGCAGACTTTAGGCCTGCCATCATTTCCTTATAACTGTTAGGTTCATCTATATTTATTAGTGTACCATCGCTAATATACGTGTCCCCTTTAGTAGTAATATGAAATCCATAAAACTGGGGTTGAACTCTAACTCTTTCGGAACGTCTAAGAGGTAAGGACTCGTCAATCAGTTCAACCGGAGTTTCCTCCTTAGGTTGAGCGCCAACGATAGAGGTTCCTTCATTGCTCGACTCTTGAATTTCTTCAAGATCGATTTGCCTCCCACGGTCTCCTTGGCTTATGAGTTCTCGCTCTCGGAAAACCCCTCTCCTCGCAACGAAGACAACATTATCACTCGGTCTATAGAAGAGATATCCAAAGGGTTTATGCGGGTAGCCAATGAAAATACATCGCTCACTACGAGATTCGAACTTGTCGTGAGTATCTCGTCTTACGAAAGCCTTGCAGCCCCAAACCTTGATATGTGCCAACGAGGGAGCTTTCTGTTGGATATAGTGTCTAAGTCCATAACTTTATTTGGTATGTACTTGATCCGACCCGGCATGGTCCATTTGGGTTGCATGGCATTGCAATACCTGGATAGACTAAATGAGAGAATAAGGCACTTATGATTATTAATATATTATAAGTTCTAATATATTAATACTAGTATTATTTAATTAGTAGTTGATCAAGTATTAATCTAGTATTAATTTGGTGATCAAAGTGAGACTAATTAAATATATAAGGGTTGATTATGACAATCATCAATTCTTTTATGGTGGATTAATGATCCATGGTTTATGGGTTATGGATGTAACCATTTGGTGCTCCATGTATAGTCCATGGGAGTTAAAAACCCATGGGTCATGAGAAATGAAGAGTCATGACAATTATGGGTCTTTTTAATGAAACCCTAATTGTGACACCACTATAAAAGGAATCCTTTGGCTAGTAAAATCGGACCTAGGAAGGTTACTAGAGAGGGCATAACCGATTTTGAATGCTTGAAGGAATCCAAGCAACAACAGGGTATGTATTTCTACTAGTTTTGGTGTTTCATATATTCCCCATGCCATGCTAGATAGGAAATAACATTGAAAAAGAAATTTGCATGTATATAGAGAAAACATAGATTCAAGGTTATTAGGGTTGCATGTACACTTAGGAAGTGTTAGAATGCTCAAAACCGATCAGTGGTATCAGAGACTAGGATTGTTTTCTGTATACTTGATGCAAAACTGCTTGAAAATCGAAAATTCTGCATTCTGACGAACTCACCGAGTCCATGAACAAATTCATCCTATTCGTCGAGTAGGATAATGCACTCGCCGAGTAGGATCGAGCTGGGCAGATTTTTCGAGTTTTTGTTGCTGGAAATGGATTAGAATCATTATCCCAATCTGTTTTGGACTTGTAAAATCTGTCTTTCGAAATGGTAATGGTTATGTTAATCCATTTTACATGACTTTTAACAATTTCAAAGTATTATATATGTTTATATAATTTCTTGAAATTGCTTGACATGAATTTGTGTTCTTATGAGTTTTTTGGAAGATCATAGGAATTATGTGTAACCACCATGTGTGTTTAATTCTTGATCTTAATTGTATTGATGGTGTCCATAACTTGTCCTCAAGTTATGGATAACCAAAGGTCACTTCTTTAATTTGTGTTTAAAGAACTAAAGAGGTTTCATAAAATGAAGAGTCTTCATTTTTATGAACCATTAAAACTCATAAGTTACAAAATTGAAGAGACTTGGAATAGTTTCAATTCTTGCCCTCAAGTTTTGAAATTTGAAAAGTCTTACACTTTAATTCCAAATTAAACCTTAGATTTTTAAAAGGTTTAAAAATCAACCCTTATACTATTATTATAATTTTATTTTATAGATATGTATAAGAATATGTCGTTCTTACCGTTAGTAGGCCTCATTCACGAAGCCGGTCTATAAGGGGGGGTATAATGTTGTTGCCTATAAAATGTTGACTTAATGGGTGTCCACTCTCACCCACCACTTCCTTGATCGGTGGAGGGTCGTTAGCCGAACGGGTAGGATACGACTTTAAATTCTCATTAAAAGTGTAATGAATTATAAAGTAACTATACATTATAAATTCCCAATCTTAGTTACTTTAGGAAAATGTGAAATTGGTGCTAGCCCATAAAATTAAACTTTGTACCTTACCAAGTCGTTAGTGGAGCGTGTATGGTTAACCGGCACACTAACATGGACTAGTAAGAGTGGCAAAGGGTAACTTGACTTTATTATAGATCGGTGGAGCATGTGTGGTTAACCGACACATCGATTAGGTAATATTGTTAAGGGTACCAAGTCAATTTCTATGGTTATTCACACCTTGTTTGTGATCCTCGGCATCCTAGTCACAAACTTGAGAGGGCACATTCGAGATTCAAACATGCCATTGAAAAGTTCAATGTATCTCAAAAGATCTAGGAGTTTCAAAAACAAATAAAACCTAATAATAAAATATTTCGTTCTTATGGTGGAAATTGGTAAATCGTCATTTACCTACCTTCAAATATTTTATAGTGTGGATTACGGCATCCCTCTTCCACCTATAAATAGTTTGTTGGATCCTAGCCTTAATATTTCATTTGGGTGACTTATTAAGGACTCTTAATGTAATGAAACTTATCTTCCTTCTATTCCAGATGTCTTCCAATAACGCTGCTGGCTCAAACCCTACAAGCTCCTTTTCCCTAATGAACTTGTGTGGTAAGGTCATCTTTGATGGATGCAAGTTTAATGAGTGGACCAGAAACATCAGGATGATTACCCGCTATGAGGAAAAAGAGTATGTCCTTGATAGGGAGCTTAAGGTTGTTAATGAAGCCACTCCTACTCTAGAAGAGCTCGCGGAGTTCATTGCACATGAGAAGGATGCCACCAAGGTGTCCTGCATCATGATGGCCACAATGACTCCGGTACTCCAAAAATCTTATGATGATTTCTACCCTTATGAGATGCACCTAGATCTGATGGAAAGGTATCATCAGAGCGCGTGTCAAGAGAGGTATGAAATCATTTCCTCCATGATAACCGCAAGGATGAAGGATGGTGAACCCATCACCGGTCACTTGCAGAAGATACAGAGGTTCGTTGACCGGTTGCTAAAGCTCAATGTTGTCTTCCCTGAGGAATTGGCGATTGACATCATTCTCCATTCCTTACCTTCAAGTTATGATCAGTTTCGTATGACTTATCATATGAATAAGGAGGAAGTCACACTTAGCAAACTTTAAGGACTCTTAAGGACAGCTGAAAATGGCCTTAAGGGTAAAGTGGTTGCTACTTCTACTCCTTTGACAGCCCCTGTTCTTGCAATTGGGCAAGGGAAGAGTAAGAAGAGGAAAATCCCTTCAAAGGGTACCAAGGGTAAGACTCTTGATGGTTCCTCTTCAAGTGGGACAAAGAAAGTTCCCATTACTCCTTCTTCGAACCCAAAGGAAGCACAATGCTTCTATTGCTAAGATAAGGGACACTTCAAGCGAAGCTGCACCAAATATCTGCAAGATGTAAAGGATGGGAAGGTTAAACCCACCCATGCAGGTATTTACACAATATTGTCTAACAACTCATCTAACGCTAATTCTTGGGTGCTTGATACAGGGTGTGGTATTCACATTTGTACTGATTTGCAGGCACTAAGAAGAAGTGAGCAAGTACAGCATGGGAAGATAAACTTAGTCATGGGCAACAGGAAAGCATCACCTG
Source organism: Lactuca saligna (assembly GCF_052625555.1). Classification (NCBI taxonomy): domain Eukaryota; kingdom Viridiplantae; phylum Streptophyta; class Magnoliopsida; order Asterales; family Asteraceae; genus Lactuca; species Lactuca saligna. The sequence continues at coordinate 185,386,199 of NC_136417.1, read as the reverse complement.
GTACCAAGATAGGAGTTTATTCTTTATTGCTTAATAATGGGTTAATGTTAGATTTGAATAAATGTTGTTACTCGCCCGAAATGGCGAGAAATATTTTTTTTCATGGCTTGTACAAACAAGGTTTTACATTTTCATTTGATAATAAAGATGGTGTTATTAATGTTTATTACAATGATGTATTTTACTTTAAAGCAATACCTTGTGATGGTGTATATGAAGCTGTGAATGTTGTAGACAATCTAGGAAGTAATGTGTTATATATTAATTCTTCTTATAGCTTGGATAAAGCATCCTTGTGGCATTGTCGTCTTGGACGTGTTAGCAAGAAGCGCATAGGCCAACTCCAAAAAGCTAGAGTCTTGGAATCATTTGACCTCAAGTCAGATGATAGTTGTGAGTCTTGTTTACTTGGAAAAATGACAAAGTCAACCTTCACAGGTCCTTGTGATAGGGGTGAAGGTTTGTAGGACCTTGTACACACGGATGTGTGTGGGCCCTTCAGAGTTGCTACGAGAGATGCTAATCGTTATTATGTGACTTTTACTAATGATTACAGTAGATATGGATATATTTACTTAATCAAGCATAAGTTAGAAACCTTTGAAAAGTTCAAAGAGTTTAAGCAGGAAATTGAGAATGAATTGGGCAGGAATATGAAGATGCTCCGATCCGATCGGGGAGGAGAGTATCTTAGAATTGAGTTCCTTGACTATCTTAAGGAATGTGGGATTGTCTCACAATTGACACCTCCCAGGACACCACAGTTGAATAGTGTGGCTAAGAGGCGCAATCGAACCCTGTTGGATATGGTTCGTTCCATGATGAGTCGAGCTTCGTTACCAATCTCTTTCTGGGGTTATGCCTTAGAGACTGCCACCCATATCCTTAATCTAGTCCCTACTAAAAAGGTTGCCAAAACACCTCACGAGATGTGAACTGGGAAGGTTCCCAATTTGGACCACATCCAGATTTGGGGTTGTGAAGCTTTCGTGAGGCGTGAGACTCATGACAAGCTTGAGCCCCGAAGCGAGAGGTGTATTTTCATCGGCTACCCACAGAGATCCTTTGGTTACCTCTTCTACAGACCCAGTGATAATGTGGTCTTTGTAGCAAGAAGAGGAGTATTTCGTGAGAGAGAATTCATAAGTCAAGGGGACAGTGGGAGGCAAATTGACCTTGAAGAGCTTCAAGAGTCAAGTGGTGAAGGAACCTCAAATACTATCAGCCAACCTGAGGAGGAAACTCCAGTTGAGCCGATAGACGAGTCTGTACCTCCAAGACGTGCCACTAGGGTGAGGAACACACGTGAATTTTATTATGGTTATCACATCACCACTGAATGTGATACATTTATCAGTGATAGTACACTGGTAGATTTGGATGAACCTAATAATTACAAGGAAGCCATGGCAGGCCCTGAGTCTGCGAAATGGAAGGAGGCTATGGACAGCAAGATTCAGTCCATGTATAACAATCAAGTTTGGAACTTGGTTGACAATGTACCAGGTCGTAAGACAGTTGGGTGCAAATGGATCTTCAAGAAGAAGACCGACATGGATGGGAAAGTACACACTTATAAAGCGTGACTGGTTGCGAAGGGCTTTACTCAAACTCCGGGAGTTGAGTATGATGAGACCTTCTCACCAGTAGCTAAGATTAAGTCTATTAGAGTGTTGTTAGCCATAGCTGCATTTCATGACTATGAAATATGGAAAATGGATGTCAAAACCGCTTTCCTTAATGGGAAGTTGGCTGAGGATGTTTACATGGATCAGCCAGAGGGTTTTGTCAATCCAAATATATTCCTATTAGAGTGTGTAAGCTTGAAAAAATCCATTTATGGATTGAAACAAGCATCTCGCAGGTGGAATCTTTGCTTTGATGAGAATGTCAAAGAGTTTGGATTTTCTAGGAGTGAGGATGAGTCTTGTCTATATGTCAGGGCTAGTGGGAGCATAGTTAGCTTCTTGGTGTTGTATGTGGATGACATACTTCTCATAGGAAATGACATCCCAACTTTGCAGGAGGTTAAGGCCTGGCCTGGGAAGTGTTATGCTATGAAGGACCTTGGGGAAGCTGCCTATATCCTAGGGATAATGATATTGAGAGATAGGAGTAAGAGACTAATTGGACTTAGTCAAAGTACTTATGTGGATAAGGTAGTAAAGAGGTTCAATATGTAAGATTCCATGAAAGGAGAATTACCAATCCAGAGTAATGCCAAGCCAAGTAAGACTCAGAGTCCGAGTACAGAGGCTGAGATAGCTGAAATGAGTCAGATACCATATGCTTCCGCTGTGGGCTCTATCATGTATGCTATGACTTGTACTCGCCCTGATGTAGCCTTTGCTTTGAGCATGGTCAGTAGATATCAAGGGAACCCTGGCAAGGCACACTGGACAACGGTAAAGAACATTCTCAAGTGTTTGCGGAGGATTAAGGACTGGGTCCATACCCTCAGAGGCAGTGATGACTTGAGAGTGGAAGGATATAGTGATGCTAGCTTTCAAACTGATAGGGATAATTTTTGCTCTCAGTCAGCCTGGATCTTTATCTTAAATGGAGGAGCCATTACTTGGAAAAGTTCCAAGCAGGAGACAGTAGCTGATTCGACTTGTGAATTAGAGTACATAGCAGCAAGCGAGGCAACAAAAGAGGCGATATGGATAAAGAACTTCATCGGAGACCTTGGAGTTGTACCAGCTATAAAGGAGCCAATGGAAATTTTATGTGATAGTGAAAGTGCGGTTGCTTTGGCGAAGGAACCAAGAGATCACGAGAGATCTAGGCACATTGACAGAAAATACCATTTCATCAGACATAGAATAGAAGAAGGACTCCTTGTGGAAAATAGGGTATCATCAGATGAAAAACCGGAAAATCCCTTCACAAAGGGACTAAGCAGGGTTAAGCATTTAAAGCATGCAAGGCACATTGGGCTGAAAGATGATATTAGTTTCAATAATTAGATTCTTGAAACTTGTATAATGTAATTGACATTGGATGATAAATAAAAGTTGTTATTTATTTATGAGTAAGGTGTTACTATCTTGTGTTAATTGTTTACTATGTTTCAATTTTGCATGTTTTTACTTCCAGAATAATTATGTTATGGTATATATCATATTATTCAAACCATCCACAGTCAGTCAAACTTTGGAAGTAAATATTGATTTAAGACTGTCATGAATTTGGCTTGTACGATTTTTCTAAAGTGCTTTGGACAATGTAATGGTTGCTACAACATTCATGAATACTCATAAGGGCTGAGTATTGGATTCAACCCACACTCACTTGCATCACTTCATGGAATTTATCTCGAGTGATCGTGATATGGTAATATCATATAAATCTTCAAACCTAGAGATATGAGTTGTTGACTATGAGTTGGTTATTCATTGATTGTACGAAAACGCATTGGTAACTAGATGTTATAAACGTGCCTTTGTGAGTAATTCAACAAATAGTTAGTACAAATATATCAGTCGAAGTTTATATGTTCCTTCTAGAAATAGAAGCGATATCTGGGCCCCTCGATGATTTGGTTTTGACCTATGTACCGGGCCCGGTCAAAACCTAATTGATGTGTTCAATTTAGTTCTATGTCGAAACAAATCGGAGATCGAGAAACAAATGTTGGACAATAAGTAAGACCATGTTCCATGTGTTAGTCCGGCTGATATCATGAGAGCAGAGGATTATATGATCACTTATCTTAAATGGCGTATCATCATCATCTCAGTTCCGAGAGACTTTGAAAGACCTACGATTGTTAGTCGCATTTTGAAGTCATATTTGAAAATATAGCTATTAGACTTATCCAAGTGAGAGAATGTTGGATATAGTGTTTAAGTCCATAACTTTATTTGGTATGTACTTGATCCGACCCAACATGGTCCATTTGGGTTGCATGGCATTGCAATACTTGGATAGACTAAATGAGAGAATAAGGCACTTATGATTATTAATATATTATAAGTTCTAATATATTAATACTAGTATTATATAATTAGTATTTGATCAAGTATTAATCTAGTATTAATTTAGTGATCAAAGTGAGACTAATTAAATATATAAGGGTTGATTATGACAATCATCAATTCTTTTATGGTGGATTAATGATCCATGGTTTATGAGTTATGGATGTAACCATTTGGAGCTCTATGGATAGTCCATGGGAGTTACAAACCCATGGGTCATGAGAAATGAAGAGTTATGACAATTATGGGTTTTCTTAATGAAACCCTAATTGTGACACCACTATAAAAGGAACCCTTTGGCTAGTAAAATCGGACCTAGGAAGGTTACTAGAGAGGGCATAACCAATTTTGAGTGCTAGAAGTATTCTCTTAAGTTATTCCAAGTTTTGTGGTGTTGTGTGAAGAATTTGAGGCACAACATTTGGGGTGCTAGGCTCATAAAGTCTTGAAGGAATTCAAGCAACAACAAGGTATGTATTTCTACTAGTTTTTATGATTCATATATTCCCCATGCCATGCTAGTTAGGAAATAACCTTGAAAAATAAAATTGCATTTATATAGAGAAAACATAGATTCAAGGTTATTAGGGTTGCATGTACACTTAGGAAGTGTTAGAATGCTCAAACCCCATCACTTTCCATGTCCACATCTCGTGACATGTTTTGGCAACCTTTTTTTTTAGGGACTCGGTTAAGGATATGGGCGGTAGTCTCTAAGGCATACCCTCATAATGAGATAGGTAGTGAAGCACGACTCATCATGGAACGAACCATGTCCAACAAGGTTCGATTACGCCTTTCTGCCACACCATTCAGTTGTAGTGTCCTAGGTGGCGTCAATTGCGAAACTATTCCATAGTCCTTGAGATAGTTGTGGAATTCAAGACTTAGGTGCTTTCCTCCTCAATCGGATCGAAGCATCTTGATTTTCCTTCCCAATTGATTCTCTACTTCCTGTTTGAAGTCTTTGAACTTTTCAAACATTCTGACTTGTGCTTCATTAAATAAATATACCTATATCTACTATAATCATCGGTGAAAGTCACATAGAAGAGATTCACATCCTTTGTGGTGGATCTAAAGGGCCCACACGCGTTGGTGTGTATGACATCCAATAAACCCTCACCCTCTCACAAGTGCTAGTGAAGGGCAACATGTTCATCTTTCCAAGCAAACTAGACTCGCACGTGTCAACTTCCCTAAGGTCGAATGACTCCAACACACCATCCCTTTGGAGCTGAGCTATGCGCTTCTTGTTGACATGTCTAAGATGACATTGCCACAAGCATGCTTTATCCATACTATTGGAAGAATCCATACACAACACATCATTTCCTAGGTTATCTACAACCATGACAGTTTCATAAATTCAATTACAAGGCAATGCTTCAAAATATAAAACACCATTTAGATAAGCACAAATCGAACCATTCTCATTATTAAAAGAATATCTAAATCCTTGTTTAAACAAACCATGAAATGAAATGATGTTTCTTGCCATATCTGGTAAGTAGCAACAGTTATTGAAATCTAAACCTAATCCATTACTGAGCACGAATACACTCCAATCTTGGTGATAGGCGACGATCTTCTATTCCCCATGATTAGATTTATTCTTCCACGCTTCACACCCCTACTTCTTCTTAGTCCCTGCAAATCACAACATATGTGATAACCACATCCTGTATCAAGAACCCAAGAAATAACATGTGATGAATCATTAGATTTAATTGTGTAAATACCTGCGAAAGATGGCTTGATCTTCCCATCCTTGATGGCTTGTAGATATTTCGGGCAGATTCAATTCCAATGCCCTATTTTGTGGTAGTGGTGGTACTCTGCCTCCTTTGGGTTTGATTTGGGCTTGGCAGGACCAAATTTGGTCCCACTAGACGAGGAAGCATCTTGAGACTTTCCCTTGTGGTGGCTCTTTGAAGAAGCCTTCCTCTTCTTGCCCCTCCCTTTCCCAATAGCCAAAACAGGAGCAACGGGTGGAGTGGGAGTTAATGAAACAGACTTGTCCTTGAGGTTGCTCTCAACAGTCCTTAGGAGCCGTTGGAGTTTACTTAAGGTGACCTCTTCTTTGTTCATGTGGTAGCTCATCCTAAATTGGTTGTAGGATGAGGGTAAGGAGTAAAGAACGATGTCGATTTCCAAATCTTCCCCAAAGTTAACAATTAACTTGCGAAGACAATCAACATATCTTTGCATCTTTTGCAAGTGCATGGTTAGAGACTCTCCACTTCCCATCTTAGCGGTGATCATGTTTGTGATGATCCCATAGCGCTCTTTCCTTGCGCTTTGGTGATATCTCTCAATCAAGTCTTGATGCATTTCGTACGGATACATGTCCTCATAGGACTTTTAGAGTTCGGGATTCATTATGGCTAGCATAATGCAATGGAATTTCATTGCATCACGCTCATGGGTCTCAAAGATATCCATTTCTTCGGGATGTAGCGATTTCCGGATTGTTCTTTTCAATTTTCTCGTCGAGGACATACTCTTTGTCCTCGTAGCAAGAAATTGTGCAAATGTATCTTATCCATTCGCTAAAGTTCGATCCATCAAATTTCACCTTTTAACATAGGCTCATTAGCGAGAATGAGGTAGCAGCAGCATTGTAAACGTTAGACATCTATAAATAGAAAGTAACAAGGTTTGATTAGAATTAAATCCCTAATTAAACACCCAAAATTGAAAATTAGGGCTAGGACCCAACAACAGTATTTACACATTAGAAAAAAGGATGCCATAATTCAATATGCAAATAATTTAGAGGTAAGTGAATGACGATTCACTAATTCTTCACCATGAAAAACATAACGCTCAAGTTTAAATGTATTGAGAATTCCTAGATTTTCTTAGAGATTCATTGAACTTTTCAATGTCATGTTTGAATCTTGATATGCCCCTCTCGTTTGTGACTAGGATGCCGAGGATCCCAAAGTGGGTGTGAATAACCATGAAAATCTATATGGTGCCCTCATTGTTACAATCACCTATTCGATGTGCTGGTAAACCACACACGCTCCATCGAACTATGACAAACAATGAGTCACCCTTTGCCACCTTTTATTAGAATCAATTAGTGTGCCGGTTAACTACACACGCTCCACTAACTTCTTAGCAATGGTGCAAAGTGCAATTTCATGGGATTGCATCAATTTCACTTTTTCCTAAAGTAACTATGATTGGGAATTTGTTAAAGTGTTTAGTTACTTTACATAGATTCATTATACTTATTAATGAAGAGAGGATTGCCCTATCCTACCCGTTAACGACCCTCCACCAATCAAGGAAGCGGTGGGTAAGATTGGATACCCATTAAATGACCATTTTATAGGCCATAACCTTATACCCCCTTATAGGCCGACTTCGTGAATGAGGCATACTAACGATAAGACAAGCATTTTAGTTATACATATATATATATATATATATATATATATATATATATATATATATATATATATATATATATATATATGTATTAACCTTGTAATAATATAATAGTATAGGGTGTATTTTAAACATTTCAAAATATAGGGTTTTAATCTCAAATTAAAATTTTTCGAAATTCAATACCATTTAAATTAAAATTTTAAATCATAAAACTCTTGATTTAATAATTATCTTGAATGAAACTATTAATTTAAATTATTAAATCATAAGGGATTATTTAAATCATGAAGGATAATTACCAATTAAACAATTTTTATCCGAATCCTTTTCGAAAATCATGGGATAGGATAATTCAAAATCTTTAATTACCATATTTAACCATTAAAGGATAATTGCAAGATATTGGATTATCGAAATCCCTAAAATTTAGGATCTTATCTTGGGGAGGAGGCTAATCTAGAAAATCCTAGGGTTTGCAAACCCTAGATTTCGAAATCTTGGCACTTACGGAAAGGATTTGAAAAACCCTTTCAAAATTTCGCAAATCAGGGTTTAGGAACCCTAATCTCAAAAATCTTGCCTCCTAGGGTTTATTGACTATAAACCCTAATATGTCAAGTGTTGGGTTTTGAGCAATCTAACACTTCCTAAGTGTGCATGCAACCCTAATAAACCTTGGATCCATGTTTGTCTAAATACATGCAAAATAATAATTTTCCAAGGTTTATAACCTATCTAACATGGCATGGGGAACATTTCAACATAAAAGAGTTAGAAGAGATTACATACCTTTTGGTGAGTTGAGTTCTAAGGAGTTTGAGGGCCAAGCACCAATAGTGTGAATGACTCAAATGGAATCACAAACACCACAAACTCTTAGAAAACTTTGAGAGAGTATACACCTTGTATAAAATCGGCCATACACATGCACACACACACTAGTTCACTAGTTTTCTCTTAGGCTCCATTTCATGCTCCATAAGCATGCTTATATAGTGTGCATGGTTAGGGTGAAACCCTAATAACCCATGTCTTTTCCTTTTCCAAGGATCCATGGGTTAAAAGCTCCATGGATCATCCATGGACTTCCACATAGGCCAAGCCCATTAACAAATGAGTATTAGCCCACACTATATAAAACAAATAGCCCATAATTTAATTAGTCTTCCTTTTAATCTCTAAATTAATTCATAATTAATTTAAGATTAAAACTAATTAAATAACGTAACTTCATATTAATATATTATAACTCATAATATATTAATAAACATATGAGTATAACTCTCATAAAATTATCCATAATAGTTTGGATGAGATGCAACCCAAATGGACCATGCCGGTTGGGTCAACTATATACCAAATAAGTTATGGACTTAGACACCTTATCCAACAGACTCCCACTTGGATAAGTCTAATAACTATATTTGCCTATAACTTCAGGAACCAACCAGCAATCGTAGCTCTCGAAAACTCCCTCGAACAATGAAGACTCTGTCGAACTATGAAGCGCCATTTTTTAGATAAGTGATCACATAATCCTCTGTTCTCATGATATCAGCCGGACAAACACATGGAACTATGTCTTGCTTATTGTCTAGCAGTTGTTTCTAGATTTTCCGATTTGTTTGACGAAGAACTTCACTGAACACATCGGTTTAGTTCTGACCAGGCCTGGTACATGGGTCAACACAAAATCATCGAGGGGCCCAGATATCGCTTCTATTTCTAGAAGGAACAGATAAACTTCGACTGATATGCTTGTTCTACTACTTATTGAATTGTACACAAAGACACGTTTTATAACATCAAGTTACTGATGCGTTTACGTGCAATCAATGCACAACCAACTCATAGGTAACAACTCATATCTCTAGGTTTAAAGATTTATATGATGTTATCGTCTCACGATCACTCGAGATAAATTCCATGAAGTGATACAAGTGAGCGTGGGTTTATACCAATACTCATAACTTATGAGTACTCATGAATGTTGCAGAAACCATTGCCATGTCTAAACACCTTTAAGGCATCTACAAACCCAATTCTTGACAATCTTGATTCATATCTACTTCCGACGTATGATCGATTGTGGAGGTTTGAATAAATTAATTATTCTGGAAGTCAAAACATGCAAAACTGAAACAATAGTAAATAATTGACAATGATAGTAACACTTTACTCATAAATAAATCACAAATTTTATTCATCATCAAACGTCGATTACATTTTACAAGTTTCAGGAAAACTATCTAATCTGTAAAACTAATATCGTCCCTCAGCCCGATGCGTCTCGCATGCTGAAAATGCTTAACCCTCGTCAGTCCCTTCGTGAGGGGATCTGCAGGATTCTCATCCGACGATATCCTCCTTGTCACAAGGAGTCCTTCTTCAATCTTGTGTCTTATGAAGTGATATTTTCTGTCAATGTGTCGGGATCTGCCATGATCTCTGGGTTCCTTGGCTAAGATAACCGCACCATTGTTGTCACAGAAAATCTCTATAGGTTCCTTAATAGCTGGTACAACTCCAAGGTCTCCGATGAAGTTCTTTAGCCATATCGCCTCCTTCGCTGCTTCACTCACTGCTATATACTCTGATTCACAAGTCGAATCAGCCACCGTCTCCTGCTTGGAACTCTTCCAAGAAATTGCCCCTCCATTTAAGGTAAAGATCCAGCCCGACTGAGAGCGGAAATTATCCCTATCAGTCTGAAAACCAGCATCACTATACCCTAATACTTTCAAGTCATCACAGCCACCAAGGGTAAGGATCCAATCCTTAGTCCTTCGTAGGTACTTGAGAATGTTCTTTACCGCGGTCCAATGAGCCTTTCAAGGGTTCCCCTGAAACCTGCTGACCATGCTTAAAGCAAATGCCACATCAGGACGGGTACAAGTCATGGCATGCATGATCGAGCCAACTGCGGAAGCATATGGTAATTGGCTCATCTCAGCTATCTCTGCCTCTGTACTCGGACTCTAAATCTTACTCAATTTGGTATTGCTTTGGATCGGTAAATCTCCTTTCTTGGAACTCTCCATGTTGAACCTTTTCAACACCTTATCCAAGTAGATACTCTGACTAAGTCCAATTAGTCTTCTACTCCTTTCTCTTAATATCCTTATCCCTAGGATATAGGTAGCCTCCCCTAGGTCCTTCATAGCAAAGCACTTCCTAAGCCAGGACTTAACCTCCTGCAAGGTTGGGATGTCATTTCCTATGAGTAGTATGTCATCCACATACAGTACCAAGAAGCTAACTATACTCCCACTAGCTCTGACATACACGCAAGACTCATCTTCGCGTCTCAAGAAGCCAAACTCTTTTACCTTCTCATCAAAACAAAGATTCCAGCTACGAGATGCTTGTTTTAATCCATAAATGGATTTCTCAAGCTTGCATACTCTATTAGGGTACTCTGCACTGACAAAACCCTCTGGCTGATTCATGTACACATCCTCAGCCAACTTTCCATTAAGGAAAGCGGTTTTGACATCCATTTGCCATATTTCATAATTATGAAATGCTGCAATGGCTAACATAACCCTAATATACTTAATCTTGGCTACCGGCGAGAAGGTTTCATCATAATCAATACCTTGAGTTTGAGTAAAACCCTTCGCAACCAGTCGAGCCTTATAAGTATGCACTTTTCCTTCCATGTCTGTCTTCTTCTTGAAGATCCATTTGCACCCGATTGTTTTACGGCCTGGTACATTGTCAACCAAGTTCCAAACTTGATTGTCATACATGGACTGTATCTCGCTGTCCATAGCCTCCTTCCATTTAGCAGACTCCGAGCCTGCCATGGCTTCCTTAACACTGCTAGGTTCATCCAAATTTACTAGTGTACTATCACTAATAAACGTATCACCTTCCGTAGTAATATGAAAACCATAATAAAACGAAGGTGTGTTCCTAACCCGTGTGGAACGCCTCGGAGGTACAGACTCGTCAGCTGGATCAACAGGAGTTTCCTCCTCAGGTTGATTGCTAGTGTCTGAGGTTCCTTCACCAATTGAATCTTGATTTTCTTCAAGATCAATCTGCCTCCCACTGTCTCCTTGGCTTATAAATTCTTTCTCGCGAAAGATCCCTCTTCGTGCTACAAAGACCACATTCTCACTGGGTCTGTAGAAGAGGTAACCGAAGGATTTCTGTGGGTAGCCGATAAAAATACACCTTTCACTTCGGGGTTCAAGCTTATCATGAGTTTCACGCCTCACGAAGGCTACGCAACCCCAAATTTTGATGTGGTCCAAATTGGGAACCTTCCCAGTCCACATCTCATGAGGTGTTTTGGTAACCTTCTTTGTAGGGACTAGATTAAGGATATGGGCGGCAGTCTCTAAGGCATACCCCCAAAAAGAGATTGGTAACGAAACTCGACTCATCATAGAGCGAACCATGTCCAACAAGGTTCGATTATGCCTTTCAGCTACACCATTCAGCTGTGGTGTCCTGGGAGGAGTCAATTGTGAGACAATCCCACACTCCTTAAGATAGTCAAGGAACTCGGTGCTAAGATACTCACCACCTCGATCGGATCGAAGCATCTTAATGTTCCTGCCCAATTGATTTTCTACTTCCTGTTTGAATTCCTTAAACCTTTCAAAGGTTTCTAACTTATGTTTGATTAAGTAGACATACCCATATCTACTAAAATCATCAATAAAAGTCACATAATACCGATTAGCATCCCTTGTGGCGGTTTTGAATGGCCCACATACATCAGTATGTATTAGGTCCAATAAACCCTCACCCCTCTCACAAGTTCCAGTGAAGGGTGATTTTGTCATTTTCCCAAGTAGACAAGATTCACAATTATCATCCGATTTAAGGTCAAATGATTCCAAGATTCCACTCTTTTGGAGTTGGCCTATGCGTTTCTTGTTTACATGTCCAAGACGACAATGCCACAATGATGCTTTATCTAGGCTAGTAGAAGAATCAATATACAACACATTATTTCCTAAGTTGTCTACAATCGACACAGTTTCATACACACCATCACAAGGTAATGCTTTAAAATAAAACACATTATTAAAGAAAGCATTAATACCACCACATTCATTATCAAACGAAAAGGTAAAACCTTGTTTGTACAAAGCATGAAAAGAAATAATATTCCTCGCCATTTCAGACGAGTACACACATTTATTCAAATCTAATTTTAACCCATTATTAAGCAATAAAGTATAAACTCCAATCTTGGAAACAGGTGAAGCCTTCCTATTCCCCATGATTAAGTTTATCTTCCCATGCTCCACATCCTCACTTCTTCTTAGGCCCTGCATAGGTGGGTTTCACTTTCCCATCCTTTAGATCCTGCAAGTACTTAGGGCAGTTTCGCTTCCAGTGTGCCTTTTCATGGCAATAAAAGCATTCAGCATCCTTGGGAATGGCAGAATCGTTCTTGGTCTTTGATGAGGAGCCTTCAAGATACTTTCCCTTGGTACCCTTCGAAGGGTGCTTCCTCTTCTTCCCTTTGCCTTGCCCAATAGCTAAAACAGGGGTAGATGTTGGAGTAGGAGTAGTAGAGGTAACAACCGCTTTACCCTTAAGACCGGATTCCGCGGTCTTCAAGAGTCCTTGAAGCTTGCTGAGGGTAACTTCCTCCTTGTTCATATGATATGTCATTCGAAAATGATCATAACAAGAAGGCAAGGAGTGCAAAATGATGTCAATCGCCAAATCCGCGGGGATGTTAACATTCAGCTTCAGCAAACGGTCCACATACCTTTGCATCTTTTGCATGTGGCCCGTGACGGATTCACCGTCCTTCATGCGGGTGGTTATTATGGAGGAGATTATTTCATACCGCTCCTGACGAGCACTATGATGGTACCTTTCCATCAGGTCTTGGTGCATCTCAAAAGGGTAGAAATCTTCATACGACTTTTGGAGCTCGGCTGTCATCGTGGCCATCATGATACATGCCACCTTAGTAGCATCTCTCTCATGAGTCCTGAATTCAGCGATCTCCACAGGAGTAGCAGTAGACTCATCAAGTTCTTTTAACTCCTTATCGAGGACATATTCCTTGTCCTCGTAACGAGTAACCATCCTGATGTTCCTAATCCAATCCATGAAGTTGGAACCATCAAAGATGACCCTCCCACAAAGATTCATGAGAGAGAAAGAACCAGTTGGGTTAGAGCCTGAAGCATTAGTGTTGGAAGACATCTGAAAGAAGAAAGTAAGTTTAGATTAGATATTTAGGATCCTTAATAAGACACCCAAATGTAATATTAAGGCTAGGATCCGATCACAATATATTACACTTAGAAGAGGGATGCCGTAATCTAAGTAATAATATATTTGAAAGGTAGGTGAATGACGATTCACCAATTTCCACCATGAAAACGAAATGATTTATTAGGTTTAATTGGATTTGAAGTTCCTAGATTCTTTTGAGATTCATTGAACTTTTCAATGGCATGTTTCAATCTCGATTGTGCCCTTCAAGTTTTGTGACTGGGATGCCGAGGATCACAAAACAAGGTGTGAATAACCATGCTAATTCACTTGGTACTCGTAATATTATCACTTAATCAATGTGTCGGTTAACCACACACGCTCCATTGATCTATGACAAACATTAAGTCACCCTTCGTAATCCTTACTAGTCCTAGTTAGTGTGCCGGTTAACCACACACGCTCCACCAACGACTTGGTAAGGTACAAAGTGTGAATTCCATGGATTAGCACCATGTTCACATTTTCCTAAAATAACTAAGATTGGGAATTAAAAGAGTTTAGTTATTTTATAATATTCATTATACTTTTAATGAGGATTTAAAGTCATTGTTCTACCCGTTCGGCTAACGACCCTCCACCGATCAAGCAAGCGGTGGGTGAGAGTATACACCCATTAAGTCGCCATTTTATAGGCAACAACCTTATACCCACCTTATAGATCGGCTTCGTGAATGAGGCCTACTAACGGTAAAACGACTTATTCTTATACATATATATATAATAATTAACCATTAATGTTATAAATAGTATAAGGGTTGAATTTTAACTATTAAAACTCTAAGGTTTGGAATTAAAGTTTATTAAAGTGTGTGAAACCTTACAAATTCCAAAACTTGAGGGCAAGTTTTGTAACTTTGCAAAACTCTTCATTTCATAACTTATGAATTAAAGGTTCATAAAAATGAAGACTCTTCATTTTCATGTAACTTATGTGTTTTAAGTGTGTGTTAAATGAAAGTGACCTTTGGTAATCAATAACTTGAGGACAAATTATGGACTCCATTAAAACACATAAATGATAAAGAATTAATCCTAAACAATTCAGCAAATAATTCCTATCATTTTCTAAATTCATAAGAACATGAACATGATCATCAAAAATTCAAGAATTATATGAACACATAAAATCATGGAATTTTGATATATGCTATTGTAAGTGGATTAGAACAACCATTACACCAACTAAAATAAGTTTTATAACACCAAAACAATTTAGGGTAATGTTTCTAGTCCATTTCCAGCAGCAAAAGTCGAGAATCTGCACTCTTTCGATCCTACTCGTCGAGTGCATGAACTGACTCGTCGAGTAGGTTGAAGTTTGCCTTGGACTCGTCGAGTCCCCCCAATGGACTCGGCGAGTCCACCATGCTGAGAGCAACGATTTCCACTTTTTTCACTATTTTGCATCAAGTATCAAACAAGCAAGCCTAGGCTCTGATACCACTGTTGGGTTTTGAGCAATCTAACACTTCCTAAGTGTGTATGCAACCCTAATAAACCTTGGATCTATGTTTGTCTAAATACATGCAAAATAATAATTTTCCAAGGTTTATAACCTATCTAACATGGCATGGGGAACATTTCAACATAAAAGAGTTAGAAGAGATTACATACCTTTTGGTGAGTTGGGTTCTAAGGAGTTTGAGGGCCAAGCACCAATAGTGTGAATGCCTCAAATGGAATCACAAACACCACAAACTCTTGGAAAACTTTGAGAGAGTATACACCTTGTATAAAATCGGCCATACACATGCACACACACACTAGTTCACTAGTTTTCTCTTAGGCTCCATTTCATGCTCCATAAGCATGCTTATATAGTGTGCATGGTTAGGGTGAAACCCTAATAACCCATGTCTTTTCCTTTTCCAAGGATCCATGGGTTAAAAGCTCCATGGATCATCCATGGACTTCCACATAGGCCTAGCCCATTAACAAATGAGTATTAGCCCACACTATATAAAACAAATAGCCCATAATTTAATTAGTCTTCCTTTTAATCTCTAAATTAATTCATAATTAATTTAAGACTAAAACTAATTAAATAACGTAACTTCATATTAATATATTATAACTCATAATATATTAATAAACATATGTGTATAACTCTCATAAAATTATCCATAATAGTTTGGATGAGATGCAACCCAAATGGACCATGCCGGTCAGGTCAAGTATATACCAAATATGTTATGGACTTAGACACCTTATCCAACATCAAGTTCATACAATTGTATAATACTAATAGAAAACAAGTTAACCAAAGGCTTTGATACCATTAATGGGTTTCAAACAAACAATCCTATGTGTGCATGCAACCCTAGATTTGGATCTATGTTTTCACTATTAGATACACAACATTATGAACACATGAAGAACCCTAGCATGCTCCTAGTATTTTCGAAATTCACATAGAAAGATAGATCACATACCTCTTGTTGTTAGATTGTAATAACAACTCAAATCTTCAAACCCTAAGTCTTGAAAGCAAGTACCACAAGTGTAGTACCTATAATGGCTCACAAACACCACAAGCAATTGAAGAGGAAATAAACAGAGAAAAGCAGAGGTAGAAATAGGCTCTAGCAACCCTAGGGGTCAAGTGGGGACGATTTCTATGGCCTTAGGAGTCTTTATATATAGGGTAGAGATCAGGGTTTCAATCCTTATCCTTATCTAGTTGCTTGCCCACCAAGTAAGCATAACATAAGCCTTAATAACCCTTATCCTTGGACGATTTCAAGGATGCCTTATCCCTATAATTCGTCCAACCTATATTTAAGGTAACCATTGCCCTACTTTGCAAGTATCACATAATTACAATTCAGTCCCTTTAGTTTAATTAATTACACTTGATCACAAAATTAATTCATAATTAATTATTGACCAATATTATTTAAACAAATATGATTTCTATTTTAATATGTTACTCTTATAATATATTAATAAATAATAATAACCACTTTCTCTACTTATTTCTCCAGTCAAGTTGCTTTGGTGAAGGCAACCCAAAAGGACAATGCACAACCAGGTCACGTAATTACCAAATATGGTTACGGGGTTAGACACTAATCCAACAACATGCACACTATGTTCATCTAATCAATAGCTATGCCATACTCCAAGTATGCACACTATGTTTACATGTGGTCCTCTCTTTGTGAAAAAGATCGATTGACAGCATTTCAATGATGCTCATTTCACAATCCCAAATCCTTTACAATAAATGTAAGAATACCAAACTCTTTTCATTTAGTGTAATGTGTTAGATTCTAAACTTATATGAAATGATTCTCTTGTAATTACTATGCACAAAAGTCACAAAGACTTGGCAAAAGACATTACAAAGTTTACATTATACTTGCAATTGTCTACGATCAACCAATCTTTGGTAAACCTCAGATTGTCCTCGATAATTGCTTAATCATTTTAGTCATATCCGGTTTTATTCCTTTTTCCCTCTTAATGCCCTAAGCATTTGGAAAATTTTAGAATGGATGAATATTATAGCACATGTAATCGATCCTATACCAGAAGCATATGGGACACGATTCATGCTATAAATTTTTTATTTGCCATGTTCTCACAATTCTAGCTATGAAGAGGTATGTCGTAATCATTATCGAATTCTGAGAGGGCAACATGTATAGAATTTCCTTATGTTGAACCATTCCAACATAACATTCAAATATATCCTTGACTAAATTTGATTAAAATCTGAATCTAAGCTTCTAGAATTGGAATGAAGTATAAAATCCTCTCCCTTAATTATAGCAAAACAACTTTTTAAAGTGAATTAAAACTTTTGTTTTCTATAATTAAAATTGCTGACTTGCAACATAATCGTCATACTCCCACTAGCATAATGATTATTATCTTACGGGCATAACACTTATGCTTCCACTAGCTTTGACATGTACTCAGAAATCAGTTGGACTTCTAACAAAACTACACTTTATTGACTTTCTTACCAATGTTTAGATTTCTGATATGAGATGCTTTGATAAGACTTTATCAAAATCATACACCTTTCCTTAGATAGCTCACATGTTTGTCTAGACGTTTTACAATTTTCACTAGTTAGTGTGCTGGTTAACCACACACACTCCACTAACTATATAAGAATTCAAATGCCACAATTGCTATCTACTTAAAATACTCTTCGTGAAAGCCTTTCCTCCCCCATCATTTTCATGACAACAGTTACCACACCAACATTAGGGCTGCTCCGTTTGAAGCCCTATATGGTCGTAAGTGCAGATCCCCTCTGTGCTGGGCCGAGGTGGGGGATACACAGTTAGCCAGGAGTCGAGTCCCCGACAGTGCTCTCACTGGTCCTGAAATCATCCGCGAAACCACTGAAAAGATCATTCAAATCCGAGAAAGACTGAAAGCTTCACGTGATCGCCAGAAGAGTTACGCTGATAACCGTTGTAAACTACTGGAATTCTAGGTTGGAGACCGTGTCCTGTTGAAGGTCTCGCCCTGGAAAGGCACTGTACGCTTTGGTAAGCGGGGGAAACTTAATCCGAGGTACATTGGACCCTTCGAGATCCTCTCCAGGATCGGTTCGGTTGCCTATAAACTTTGTTTACCTCACGAACTCAGTAACATTCATCATGTCTTCCATGTTTCAAATCTCAAAAAGTACCTATCCGATGAAACCCTAACGATTCCCATAGACGAGATCGAGATCAATGAAAACCTCAACTTTGTGGAGGAACCGATCGAAATCATGGATCAAGAAGTCAAACATACAAAGCTAAGTCGCATCCCGTTAGTGAAGGTTCGTTGGAATGCCAAGCGGGGACCGGAATTCACTTGGGAGCGGGAAGACTCAATGAAACAGAAGTATCCACAACTCTTTCCAGATCCATGATTTGTATCTTGTCTCGTGTTTTAACTTTGAATTTCGGGACGAAATTCCCTCTAACGGGGGGGGGGGGGGGGGTAATGTAACAACCCGAAATTTCCGTACCACTTCTTGTAACTCTTTCGTAGTTCAATTTAAGCAACCAATCGTCCTTTCCAAATTCAATTCCGATTTTCTTGTTTAATTAAGTCATTAATTTGTATGCATCTTAAATGACTTAATGGGTGTCTTAATACATTTAGAAATCATTTTAACACCCCATATTAGTGATCGGAATATTTCTATAATTTACCATATCGGGTTACGGCAACCTAATCGGGTACGACCAAAAGCCTCGCCTAACACCGGTATCGGGTAGAATTTCACCGTGTCCAAAACTCAGACACTATATAATGTGTTCTAAGCCTTCATTTGAAGCTTTTGGCTTCATCTCAAGACTCTCTCTCTAACCTCTCTCCTCATCCAAATCAAAGGTCCAAAAACAAAGATTTAAGGCTCCAAATCAAAGAGGTAATATCCCTAACTTGTTATCTAACCTCTTTAGCCTTCAAATTGATGTTTAAATTAGGATTTAGGACCTGGAACATGTGTTTACGGCCAAGGATGAAGCTTGGGCCGTAAACACACAATAATGGGGTTTTTGAGCCATTTAACCCTTCCAAATCATAGTTGAGACTTAGATACGACCTTGAGGCTTGCAAACCTGGACTTGGAACACATTAAACATACATTTTGAGGGAAAAACAAGAGTTTACAGCCAAGGCATGTGCTTGGGCCGTAAACTCCTCAAAAATGGGGATTAAACACCTTAAATCATGTCTAAATGCCTTGTAACTCAACTAATAGCCTTGTAGTAAATCCTAGGACCCTCTACAAATAGTTTGGAGGTTTGTAACATATCAAAATGCCACATATAGGAGTTTACGGCCTAGGCACATACCCTTTGGCCGTAAACTCATGAAACCATGCCAAATCATGCCCCTAATTCACCCCACAGGCTTGGAAAAACTTCTAGAATCACATGTGATTGTTTTAAGTGTCAAAAATTAATTATTCATAAACATGGGAGAGTTTACAGCCATGGTATGTATACTTGGGCCGTAAACTCCCAATTTGATGTTAAATGGTGCCCAAAAGTGATACAAAACCTTGAATCACATGTGATTGCTCCTTGTGCCTCAAATCAATTTTTCTTAACCCTAGGAGAGTTTACGGCCGTAAACTCCAAGTTTACAGCCGTGAACTTCTTCTTAAATGGTATTAATCCATTCAAACCATTCCAAGGCATTTTAGTAAGTCATTCCAACAATCCCCAAGTCCAAATAAGCCATTAAACCCTCAAAACCACACCCACATGAGTTCACGGCGGTGAACTCATGTATGTATGTGTTATGTGGTTGTAAACTCACTTAAATGTTTACTCTTGGGGAGTAAACTCAAGTCCCAAGTCCCTAGTACCAATACATGTTCGTCGATGTCACCCGGGTCACTCCAAACGCTCGTTTTGAGGTGTTTAATCTCGTTGGAGTGTAATGTTCCATATAATTAGTGAATGTATCCCTAATTGAATATATATATATATATATATATATATATATATATATATATATATATATATATATATATGGACATTATTTCATTTTACATAGGGACATCGTGAATAATCAAACCCCGAACCAACGTCTAGTGTCCGAAACCGTTGCAATTCCAAGTCTGGTGAGTTCATACCCCTACCCTTTTTCACTGTTTTCACTGTTTTCAGGGGGGACACAAGAAAAGTACAATGGATTACTTGTACTCAAAACATGTTTTCAAATGTGTGTTTCACATTTTATATGCTTTTAACACTGATTACTACAACTGATAACCATTTGAACATGCAGATCACGTAACATATATTTTTGAAATGGGTTTTAAATTGCTATGTTTTACGTATATTTCACAAATGGTTTTCCACATTTTATCAGTTAAAAGCATGACATTAGAAAATTTGAACATAATACCGGTACACTATTTTGTCCTTGGTAACACTCCATATATATATGCGAGTGGAGGACTATCATATTATTACTAGTAAATTTGTTAATCCTGTATGATTGGAGACACGTACTCGGCGAACACTCCACAGAGATACGCAAGTGGAGGAATGCACCCGTAACCAGAATCTCTGGGATTTAGAGAGTGTGACTTGAGTGTATACATCTATACAGGGCTGACTACCCCACACCTGGCTGCTAGCTACAGCCGAACCGAAATGGTTCAAAGGTGACGAAAGTCATAAGTATGTGGACTACTTATTGCCACAGGTTTAGTCCATTGTATGGTTATGGAACTCACAATTAGGATAATAGAGATTTACTTATGGTAATAATGTACAACTTTATACAATTCACAAGATAACCAGTTCTCTAGTATACATCTTTCACATTGGAAACCAACATTCAGGAAAGTATGGGACTTCCCTGGGGAAACATTGAACATAACCACGTATTCGGAAAACATCTTTTACGTATAGTAACTAACATTTAGGAAAGTATGGGACTTTCCTGGGAAACCTTGTACATAACCAGGTCTAACAAGAATACATCATTTACATACGATAACGTAAATTCAGGAAAGTATGGGACTTTCCTGGGGAAACGTTTACATAACCAGAAAGGATAACAAACCGGATAACTGTACATCTTTCACAATTGATAACATACACATTAGGAAAGTATGGTACTTTCCTGGGAATACATTGGTACATAACCAAAACAGTATGTCAATCCAGATAACCTAACTATACATCTTTGCAAAAGAAAACAAGTTTTTCAGTGTACAACTTTACTTTACATGTTGACAAACGATAACCAACCTTTTTAAGAAAATATGGGATTTTTCTTGGTGTGTGTAACATTTCAGAAACAAAAAGGAAACTTAAACAACTTCACAAACAAAACCGCTTATGAACTCACCAACGTCATGCTGATTTTCAAACCGCTTGTGTTCTCAGGTCAGCATTAGAACAGGTACCCGAAGATCCTTTTTGCTTGAAGACGGAGTACTCAGCAGACCCGTTTCATTTTGTTCATATATATATATATATATATATATATATATATATATATATATATATATATATATATATATATATATATATATATGCTATGTATCACAACTGTACAAACTTTACTTTTGAAACAACTATAAAACATTTCTTATGTAATGTAATGGTTGTTTTACTTTACTTACTATGTGCATTGGATTTGATACTCAACGTGGAGTCAACCCCGTAAATGTTTCTGCCTTCGGTTTTCGGGGTGTGACAAAAAACGAAGCTCGTATGTGAAAGTTATGAATTTTTAAAGTTGAAACATGAAATTGCGAAGTTTGGAACGAAATCGATGACGTGGCGCGTTCTGAACCGTCCATCGCTAATCAGTGCTCCTCATGAGTACGACTGAGATATATACGGGGAATAGAACCATTAAACATGTCATTGATCCAGAAGCACGGAATAGACATAGTCATTTGTCCCTAGTCCGAGAGTATGGATTGGATTCAGTCCACTTTCGTTAATCCGGGAGTATAGATTAAGACATAGTCAGTTGTCCGTAGTCTAGGAGTATGGACAGGACATAGTCATCTGTCATTAATCCGGGAGTATGGATTTAGAGACAGACCAATTTTCCCTTATCCGAGAGTATGGAATAGTTACAATCAAGGACTCAAGAGCATGGATTAGATCTGGAGTAAGAGGTAAAATTTAAGGTCCGTGAGTATGGATAGTCTCGTTGTGAGGACTGATGGGGTCGGGTAAGAGTTGATTATATATATGGGGAAATCGTATATTGTGTGAATTTTTATATATATGTATAACATTGTGGTATTGAAAGCCCTATGTACTCACCAGGTTTCCCAACCTAACCCACTCAGTTTATTTATATCACAGGTGTTGATATGAAGTCACATTACACTGAGAGATTTAAAAGAGATGTAGATCACTAGTGATAACGAATGTATGTTATGCTTATGCTTATGTTTCTGTATTGATGATGACATCCCAAATGTTTCAAAATGAATAAAAATACTTTTCTTCAGAAACGCTTTGATAACGTATTTATCATGTTTTACTTGGAACAAATTCCGCAACATTTTTATTAAAAGAGGGAATCTGATTTTTATAAAGCATAAACCAAATTCGTCTTTTCTGGCCATGAAAATGGGGATGACACAGTTGGTATCAGATAATTAGTTTAAGCAAACTAGGAATATGGATTTATTTTTAGACTTAAACTTAGAATGCTAAGCGATGATTGTGAGGTGTGAGCACTAGCTTATTTTAGGAATTGTGCCTAAAACGCTTTTATATGCTAAATGCTTGTGCCTGATATGTTGTTATTTGTTCAGATCTATGGTCTATTGTCGACCGGATCTGGAAACTTTATGTGTTTTTAATTCTAAACGTTTAACTACGATATTAGAACTAGCATATAAACATTTCGGAGTGATAAGGATGATTTAAACGTCAATCCTCAATAAAGATCTAGATTCACCTTATTCGGTGCATAGATCAAGATGGCAAGGACCCGTAGCGGAAACGTGAATGCAAATGGGAACAGAAACCAACCCCCAATGATTTAGCAAATACCGGTGGTGGTAGCCGCTGCTGAGCCAATAACGATGGTTGGAGTGCAAGCGATGATCCAGGAGATGTTGGATCGTCAAATGGAGGAAACTAGACGTTTGGTCCAACAAAATCGAGAGGAAGCGACCACACAGATTGAACAGCCCGATTTGAAAGAAGGGCAGACTGAGGAGGTGAACTACAGTGGAACCGTTGGTCAAGTCAACCCACCAATAGTTCGACAAAACAACCGAGATGATGGAGTCGAGAGGAATAGATGCAAGTACAAGGATTTTTTGACTTGCAAGCCATTGACTTTCACTGGAAAGGAAGATCCGATCGGAGTCATGGACTAGATCTCAGAAATGGAATTAGCCTTCATAACATGCGGTTGCAAGGGCAAGTTACAAACCACGTTTGCAGAACGCCAATTTAGAGGAGGCGTTGTTCGTTGGTGGAACACCCTGGGGAAGACTTTAAGCCCCCATGAGCCCCTGCAACTAACATGGGCAGAGTTTTGGTGCAATTCAAACGTAAGTACTGCTCAGCCTAAAACCTACTCAAGCTAGAGAACCAATTCCTAACTTTGAAGAAAGGAAGCATGTCCATCGATGAATACACCAACAACTTCATGGACAAAATGGAGTTTGCTTTGCGCCTTGTCCCAGATGAGCTGAAAAAAGTTGATAGGTACGCAAAGGGACTTCCCTAGGATTATGCGGTGCCAGTATGTCAAGCACCTACTCTGGAGGTAGCTATCTGAGATGCCAAGTCTGTTGAAGATATGATCAAGGGAACAGCTGCCCACAAGATGGAGGTTGGCGAGAAGAGAAAGTTTGAAGGATCTTCAAGGTCCAAAGAGAAGTGAAAATTCTCGAATTCTGGTTCAAAGAAGTTCGAATAAGGAACGCAATGTTGTGACAAGTGCAAAAAGAAGCACATTAGGAAATGATCTAAAGAGATGACCTGCTTTAAATGTGGAAGACTGGTCATTACGCCAGCGAATGCACAACCAAGAGAAAAGTTTGCTTTAAGTGTGGTGAAGAGAGACACTTCAAGCAAGAATACCCAAAGAGAGAAGGGGCTACGAAGCCAAATGTGCTGCCAAAGCCAAAGGCGAGAGAATTTCAAATGATCCTTGACGAAGCAAATGTCAATGCAAGGATTCAGGAGTGAAGGCATGACATCAAGAGAACGAGTTATGAAGTAGTTGTGTAGATAGTACCATGTGATGTAGCCTGTTAGAGGCATAGTCTAGGGTGAACTTGAACACCTATGTAATCATTTCAATGAATAATATAAAACCTTCGTTTTGATATTTGATGTGTTAAGTTGTTATGTGAATTTCTTGTATGGTGACGTGCAAAACTGTAGGACAATACTTGGGACGAGTATGAGTAGGTGTGAAAGGTAGTTGACGCCTATACTACCGGAAGCATAGGACTCATGCTTGGATCAGGGAAGGTCACAAGGTTACCAAGAAACTAGTAATCAATTTCGTTTTATTCAAGTAGGTCGTTATCATCATTTCGGTATTGATTAAGGAGATTATTGTTATTCCGACCCTAGTGGTCATATCGAATTGAGTCTGACTAAGACGAGTATGTTACATAGATTAGAGAACCAAGTCTGATGTAGCGCCTAACTCAAGCCGAAATAATTAATCAAAGTAATCAGTAGATGTATCACGATAGTTGCTTCTAGCTAGCAATGCTACCTTTTAAAATTTGATTATATTACATTAGAACATGAAGGAAGGTATAATCTATTCTGGAATTTAACTCTAAGAGACCTGTGTCTAAATATACATCACATGATGGTAGGTCATAATTTGGAGTCTAACCTGAGGTAGAGAGCAGGTGCACGATCGAGTACTGCTTACAGTCAATAAGTCTAAGAGATAGACTTGAAGGAATATAGTGTTGGATTAGTGTCTAAGTCCATAACTATTTTGGTATGTACTTGACCCGATGGTGCATGGTCCTTTTGGGTTGCCTTCACCAAAGCAACTTGATAGGATGATTTATGGAGAGTAAGGATTAAATATGATTTATTAATGTATTATGAGAATAATATATTAAAGGAGAAATCATATTGTTTAATTAATATTAGTCAATAATTAATTGGTAATTAGTTTTGTGACTAAAAGAGATTAATTAAACTTAAGGGACTGGAATTGTAATTATAAGATAATTGCAATTTGGGCCATGGATTGCCTTGTATTAATGGATGGACGAATTCTAATGGGAAACCCATAAGGAAATCGTCCATGGGCTTGATAAAAGGAGTCTATGGGTTGCTTAGGGCTTAAGCATCCAAATTAGGGTTTCCTTGTTAGATAACCCTAATAGCCCAACTATAAAGACCCCTTAAGGATCAAAAACGTGGCTAATGATCTTGCTAGGGTTTCTACACGTTTTTGGTAGCCTCCATCCTCTCTCCTCTTCATCCTCTTGCTTATGGTGTTTGTAAGCCATTAGAGGAGTGACACTTGTGACTCTAAGCATTCCAAAGTCAATTCAAGGAGATTTAGGATTGTTATTGCTATATAACAATCAAGGTATGTTCTTAAACCCATTCATATGTTGATATCGATTTCATATGCTAGAATTAGGGTTTATAGTCTTGGATTCAAAACATGTACAATAGAGAAACCTAGATCCAAGCATTAGGGTTTGTATAAGCACATAGGATGTCTTATGACCAAAACCCATCAGTGGTATCAGAGCCTAGCTTGGTTTCAATTGTATTGATGCATTATATAACTGAAAAATTCGATTTTTTGGATTGTGGAGGCTGGACTCGCCGAGTCCATGGCCGAACTCGCCGAATCCATGTAGACTCGACGAGTCCATGCCTGACTCGATGAGTCAACTCGTCAGATAATGCTTATCTCGGGATTTCTTACTGTTTTTGCATATGGATAGTTACCTTATCATGTTAGATCAATATAAATCCGATTTTATGATATATATGACTATATTCTTGATCTAATTAAAGATAATTATCAATTAACAAGATAATTGTTTCCTTATAAGATAATTGATTAATTATTTTGAGTAAATTGATAAATTGTCTTGCAAGAAATCATTAAATAAATCAAATATGGATAATTATGTGATTAAATGTTAATTTAAAATTATTTGTTATTTGATCCTTGTTGTTATGAAAGGTTTCATATTTTCCCCTTTAGGTTTTATAGTTTAAATTTGAACCCAAAAGTTTTGGAGTTTTGAAATTTAAATAGTTAAAACCCTAATGTTTTGAAAAAGGTTTCAAAACTTGCCCTCAAGTTTTGGAATTTAAAAGTTGATTAAAGGTTTAATTAGAAATGTTAAATTCTAAAACCCTAGTAATGTTTTGAAAAGTTCAAATCACACCCTTATGGTTTTATTAATTAATTAAGGAGTATAATTAAAAGAGGTTTAATAAATCCATAAAAGTTTAGGTTAACCTTTTAATTGAATTAAAAGTGTAATTGTTAAAGTTAACCATATAGTATTTTAAAAGTGTAAAATAAACCCTATACTATATATATATATATATATATATATATATATATATATATATATATATATATATATATAACATTAAAGGTCTAACATTATATATATGTATGAGTAAAAGTCAGTCTTACCGTTAGTAGGCCTCATTCACGAAGCTGGTCTATAAGGGGTGTTTAAGGAAATTGCCTATAAAATGGCGATTGAATCGGTATCCACTCTTACCCACCGCACTCTTGACTAGTGGAGGGTCGTTAGCCGAACGGGTAGGATAAGACGAAACCTTCCATTATAAGTATAATGAAATACAAAGTAACTAAATGTTTTTCAAATTCCCAATCTTAGTTACTTTGGCAAAAGTGAATTGATGCAATTCCATGAAATTACACTTTGTGCCCTTGCGAAGACGTTAGTGGAGCGTGTGTGGTTTACCGGCACACTAAATGGTTCTAACCAAAGGTTGCAAAGGGTGACTCAATGTTTGTCATAGTTCGGTGGAGCGTGTGTGGTTTACCGGCACATCGAATATGTGATTGTAACATGTGAGGGCACCATGTAGTTTGCATGGTTATTCACACCCGCTTTGTGATCCTCAGCATCCCATTCACAAACAAGAGGGGCATATCGAGATTTAAACATGCCATTGAAATGTTCAATGAATCTCAAAGGATCTAGGAGTTTTCATAGATTTAAAACTTAAATTTCTTTTTCGTTTTTCATGGTGGAAATTAGTGAATCGTCATTCAATTACCTTCAAATGTTCTGCAATTTGGGTTACGGCATCCCTCTCCCGAGTTGTAGGATATTGTGTTGGGTCCTAGCCTTGGAATTTCATTTGGGTGATTTACCAAGGACTCAATCAATCAACTAACTTGAATTCGTTTTTCTCCCGATGTCAAAGTTCGATAACTATGGTCTTCTCAAATCCCGTGGAACAAGCATTCCACATGAAGATGATATTCCACGATTCGATCGAGGAACAAGAAATCATGCTTCACTTCCTCCTCCTCCTCCAATTATTCTCCCTAACCCACAAGATTGTAAAATTGAAAGGTTCAATATCACTTAAGCCCTTTTGGCAAGTAAACATAAAGAGGGCAAGTCGGTGTATGCACACGTCTTAGGGATGAAGTCACACACTGATAGATTGAGAATGATGGGATACGTTGTCGGTGAAGCGATGGCTGTTGATTGGGTTTTTCGGTCACTTCCTAACTCATATAGTGAGTTCGTAAGAGAGTACTATATGATGAACCGCGACGTGACCCTTATAGATCTCACCTATATGCTTATTGCTGCTGAATCAGCAATGGTTTGGCGCAATAGAAAAGCAAAGTTGATTGGAGTTTCTGCCTTCAAGACCTCTATGGATATAGACAATGGCAATGAAAGACATGCAATGATCGAAAAGTTTGATCATAAGAGAAAGGCGATTTCTGAAGTAGTTCCATGTGTTGTTCCAAAAGAGTCAATTTGCTTTTATTGCCAAGAGAAGGGGCATTGGAGACGAAGTTGCCCTATTTACCTAAGAGATCTAAGAGATGGGAGAGTCAACAGTATGACTACGCTTTAGGTAAGAATCCACTATCTAACTCCATTAAGTTCCTATTCATTGATTCTTAATACATGATGTGATAAGATTGCATTTAAATGTTTTGAAGGATCGGTGAAAAGAAAGGAAGCTTGATAAGAGAGCAAGATGAATCTAATCACAAGTGATGGATCTCGATCGCATGGACTTGATGATTGGATTTTGAGCTTAGATAGTTATGATAGAGTTGTTAGAAATTTTCCTTTTACATAGTTTTCAATAGATTTTGCATTGTAAGGACAAATGTTTTTCCGCTGCTTTTATAAATAAAATAAATTTTGACTCACTTATTTATTTGTTTATTTCCTTGCAATGAAATCGTTATGAAAATTGATGTTTGAATATTTCTACAACGAATGGATGTGATTCTTAGTTATGTTATTTATGGAAATGTTAAGAATTTACCAAATAGGGAGAGTTTCTCATCGCCAAAGTTTCAATTGGACAGAAATTTGGAATCACGCAACTTGGTTGCACGATGAATGAGAAATTTCATATTGGGAAATTAGACTAATTCATTGACAAAGTGTCAAGTGAAGGACTAGGAGATCGAGTACACAAAGTTGTGTGTTGATCAAGTTCACCATGAGAGTAACAAAGATATTCGTCATGATTTACTAAAGGCTTAGTAAATATGATTACACTTACAAGATTAAGTGTAATTTTGAATTGATTAAAGGGTTTAGATCAATAGCAAAACGAATAAGAAGAATCAAGTAGGCAGAAAGATAAGAGTTTCTCCATTCTAAGTAGAAGGGAGAGTAGCTTTTATGCTTTATGATAGGTCTTAATGATTAAGAACCATATCTCAATTGATCCTCTAAGTGAGTCTTGGTACAATTGTATGTCCAGGAAGAGGAATCAAAGATTGAAGAAATGGTCAAATCAAGAAGTCAATCATACTTCGTTCCAAAACAAGTCTTAAAGTCAAGATTGTGACATTGAGTGAATAGTATTAAGAAGGTTTATAACATTCATCAATTGTGGAAAGTTGTGATGTCTTGGATAAGACAAAGACCAACTAAGACCAAAATTATGAAGTGTTTTGTTTTGAGAAAAGCTACACTAACTCTTGAATATTTGTTTGTCAAGAATGTTTTGATAAGAGAATCGTATATGTCAAGGAGTCAGTGGCAGTCTTAATAGTCTTGAAAAGTTTCAAGAACAAATCAAATAAACCTTATCGATTATCACTAGCACACGAGTTGAGGTTTACAACCTATCGTGAAGACATTATTTTGTTTCTGTGCTACCATAAGGCAAGAAATCAAGATTAAGAAAGTTCGATCCATATGAGTTTGAATTTGTCGTAAACTTTGGTTTTTAACAAATTCACATGGATAGGAACACATACACCGTTTAAATCTAAGTGTCATAAGACTTCCTCCTTCATGAAAATGATTGTGAGAAAATGCTTTCACTAAGAAAGATTTTAAAAGATAGTGATTGTAAAATTGCATTCTCGAATTCGATCATGGTTACAGCATCCCTTTCCATAATTTGAATTGTGAGGTTTGGCAATTAGTCTTAATTGTTAAGACACACATATGAACTATCTAAGGCAAAAGTGTATAAGTTCAAGAAGTCTTGATAAAAGATTATCAAAGCACTAACTATTAGAAACATGAACTTAAGAAATTCAATAAGTATTGTTTTTCTGAAAGTTAAGATGTTTATGAATACATGTCAAAGCTAGTGGGAGCATAAGTGTTATGTTTTACAATAATCATCATGATAGTGGGAGCATAAATGTTATGATTGTATGATTATTAAGGCACGTATTGCAAAGTTGGCAATATTAATTATATAAAACAAGAGTTAAACTTGCAAAGTAGTAAGGGTTATAAAGTTGTTTTGCTATAATTAAGGGAGAGAATATTATGCTTCATTTCAAATCTAAAGAATTAGGTTGAGACATGTTAATAAATTTAGTCAAAGGTACGTAGTGTGTTCTAAAAGTTTCGATTATGATTACGGCATTCCTCTTCACAATTCGAATTTTGAGAACATAGAAAATAAAACATTGTGCGTCGTGTCCCATACGCTTCGGGTATAGGATCGATTGCAAATGCTTTAGTGTTTGACCATTCTAAAATTTTCCAAATGTCCAGCGCATTTAGAGGGAAAATGGACTAGAATTGGTTCTGACTAAAATAATTAAACAACTATCAAAGGACGATTCGAAGTTCGACGAGAATTGGTCGCTTGTGAGTAGTTGGAAGTATAGTATTGGAAATTATGGAAATGTTTCCATATTGGATGGACAATATCGACATCATTACCAATAGATAAGATTCTATTAAGAAATTAGTTGTCATATGGAAAATATGGAAGCGTGTCCATATTGGGAAGTAAATATTGAAAAAACTATGACTAGATTAAAAACCTTTATGCAAAAGGATGTTCAAAGGAATGTACTTTGAGTGAGAGACATCGTATCTAAGGAATTGTCTTGTAACAATCTCCAATAGAGGACTTTGTAATATCATTGGCAATAGTCTTTGAGACTTTGGTGCAGTGACATTACAAAAGGATCGTTGCATAAAGTGTTAGAATCTAATATAATCTATAAGTAACAAGAATTTGGTATTCTTACACTTAAGAAAATGGATTTGGAGTTGTAAAATGAGAATGATTGGAAATGTGTTCAATTTGTCTATTTCACAAAAGTAAGAACCATAGGTAAACATTGTGTGCATGCTAGGAGCATGGGACAAGTGTTGTAATTCAAGTATAAAGTTGATTACCCGAAACGACAAATAATGAGTAATCGATATGGTGATAAATAAAACGTGTTTTGTTTATACTCAAAGGTTTGAGGCCATATGGGATTAGTATTATTCTTGTGTTTCACCTTGCATGTTTTGACTTCCAGAATAATTGAGTTTATTAAGAACAATCGAATTATTCAAACGGGCCACAGTCGTTCATATGTTGGAAGTAGATATGAATGAAGATTGTCGTGAATTGGTGTGTGGATTGTCTAAAAGAGTATTAGACATAAGCAAATGTTTGCTGCAACGTTCATGAGTGCTTATGAATATGATTTGAGCATTGGATTAAACCCACGCTCACTTGGATCACTATCTCGAGTGATTAGTGAGACGATAACATCTTATATTCTTGAAACCAAGATGTGTGAGTCGTATCTTGCTAATCGGTTGCATATTGATACTATGTAAATGCACTAGTAACTTGGTGTTATAAAACATATTGTTGTGTGTGATTTGGTTAGTGAGTGCAAGCAAGCATTGTATCAAAGTTTATCCGTTCCTTTTATCCAAGGTAGGATAGAAGCGATATCTTTGGGCCCCTCGATGGTTTAGTGATGACATACGTAAATGCTCGGCCGGGCTAGGGCTAATTTGATTTGTTCAATTAGTCTGTCGTCATAAATCAGAAATCGAGATATAGTACAAAGAGAATGATTTGAAATCATATCTCATACGATATCTAGAATGGAGGAATATATGATCCCTTATCTAAGGACACACATATCTGATAGGATCAGAGTTGATAGCGGCTTTGGAAAGCTACGATTGCAGATCGGGATCTGAAGTCATACGCAGAATAGTTGTTAGACTTATCCAAGTGGGAGACTGTTGGATTAGTGTCTAAGTCCATAACTATTTTGGTATGTACTTGACCCGATGGTGC
Source organism: Lactuca saligna (assembly GCF_052625555.1). Classification (NCBI taxonomy): domain Eukaryota; kingdom Viridiplantae; phylum Streptophyta; class Magnoliopsida; order Asterales; family Asteraceae; genus Lactuca; species Lactuca saligna. The sequence continues at coordinate 185,354,320 of NC_136417.1, read as the reverse complement.
ATGGTCCTTTTGGGTTGCCTTCACCAAAGCAACTTGATAGGATGATTTATGGAGAGTAAGGATTAAATATGATTTATTAATGTATTATGAGAATAATATATTAAAGGAGAAATCATATTGTTTAATTAATATTAGTCAATAATTAATTGGTAATTATTTTTGTGACTAAAAGAGATTAATTAAACTTAAGGGACTGGAATTGTAATTATAAGATAATTGCAATTTGGGCCATGGATTGCCTTGTATTAAGGGATGGACGAATTCTAATGGGAAACCCATAAGGAAATCGTCCATGGGCTTGATAAAAGGAGTCTATGGGTTGCTTAGGGCTTAAGCATCCAAATTAGGGTTTCCTTGTTAGATAACCCTAATAGCCCAACTATAAAGACCCCTTAAGGCTCAAAAACGTGGCTAATGATCTTGCTAGGGTTTCTACACGTTTTTGGTAGCCTCCATCCTCTCTCCTCTTCATCCTCTTGCTTATGGTGTTTGTAAGCCATTAGAGGAGTGACACTTGTGACTCTAAGCATTCCAAAGTCAATTCAAGGAGATTTAGGATTGTTATTGCTATATAACAATCAAGGTATGTTCTTAAACCCATTCATATGTTGATATCGATTTCATATGCTAGAATTAGGGTTTATAGTCTTGGATTCAAAGCATGTACAATAGAGAAACCTAGATCCAAGCATTAGGGTTTGTATGAGCACATAGGATGTCTTATGACCAAAACCCATCATATAGAAGTTATAATTATTACCTAGGATGAAGAGATGACGTATGGCATCACTATACGAGCCCCATTTTGTTAATTATTCTAGGACGTAATCATCCTAAGGGGGAGACAATTGTAACCCCGTAGATTCGGCTAGTAAAACTAGAGGCAATAAGTGTCGAAAATGAATTTTTGGCACAATATTATTTAGAATAAATAACTTGAACCAAGTTGTAGCATATGTCACAAGGTTTCCGTACATATAAAGAACACCAAAATCTGAGTTATAACGAACAAGTTATGACCCGTCGAAGTTTTGCGACGGAACCGACACGGCACCGGGAAGCGTAAATAGTGAATTTACGATAGAGTGAATTTTAGCCTTAGAGATCTAAACCAAAGTCATAGAATATGTTAAACTGCAAGCGTCCATAAAAAGAACGCCCAAATCTGACTTCGTATGAGGAAGTTATGATTTTTCGAAGTCTCGACTCAGCAATATACAACCCGAAATTCGAATATCAGATCGAGCGGTTTTTTAGCCAACATAACCTAAACAAGAATCGAAGATCTCGTTAAGAGTAGCATAACAAGAAAAAGAAAGACGAAAACGGATGTCGAATGAAGAGTTATGAGAATTTAACGGACAAATCTTGTCCCGGCTTGTTAATAATGTAACTTTTAAAATAGATTCAAAATTAGCCGACGGAGTCTAAACGAAAGTTGTAGAGTACATTTCCGCCTTCGCGTGGATATAAAGAACGTCAAAATGGAGCTCGTATGCGAAAGTAACGAAATCGATGATGTGGCACGTTCTGAACCGTCCACCGCTAATCAGTGCTCGCTCCTGATGCAGCCACGTCACCTCGCTTCGCTACGCCCAGCATCCGAGGTGAAGTACGCACAACGTACCTTCGGCCTTATCCTTCCGATGAATGCGAGACAACTGGATCCAGATGGCGCCCTTATCCGAGGAACACCAAGCGTAACCAAGGACTACGCCCAACGTAATACGAGGCCTCGCTGGGTATAAATGGGGGGCGAGGGTCTCCAACTTTTTCACACCAATTTCTTTCTCTCTCTAAGGGTTTTAACCCTCCCCTAAGCCTAGGTGATCCCCTAGGACCCCAAGGAAGCCCCGATGCTCCTGGAGTCCCGAGAAAAAGGGTGTTTCGGTTTCGGAAACGTTGCTCCAAGCAAAGCCCGGTTTTCTTTAAAATCCGCTGTAAGTGAGCTACGCTTGCGCAATTTTTAATATAGCTTTCAAATAACTATAGTAATGTTATTAGGTCCTTAAAATAACTATTTGGGCTATTATTATGAGTTATATTGAGTGTTATCTAACGCTTATATAATAGGAATAATATTAAGACTATTAATTAGTCGCGGTTAACGTTAGACTCAACTCTAGTGGTAATGATACTAGGTTTTATCAAAGGAAAATTGTTTTAAGAGTATTGAAGCATTGTCCGAGTGCTGAGTTACCACCTTTCAAGTGAGTGCATAGTCCCTTTCATGAACATGATTTTAATACAAGTATTGATTGAATGTATTAAATATATGTTTATGTGCGAATTATTTGATGTTGTATGAATTACATGTTAAAGAACATACCCCGTTATTTATAATGATTTAGGTTAATGAGTAAACCTAAAAATTTTTATGAGAGCCATTGGGTAGTATCTCCTTATGATTACGAGTGAGATATATACGGGGAATAGAACCCTTAAACATGTCATTGATCCAGAAGCACGGATTAGACATAGTCATTTGTCCCTAGTCCGAGATTATGGATTGGATTCAGTAAACTGTCATTAATCTGGGAGTATGGATTAAGATATAGTCAGTTGTCCTTAGTCTGAGAGTATGGACAGGACATAGTTATCTGTCATTAATCGGGGAGTATGGATTTAGACACATACCAATTGTCCCTTATCCGAGAGTATGGAATAGGTACAATCAATGACTCGAGAGAATGGATTAGATCCGGAGTAAAAGGTAAAATTTAAGGTCCTATGGATAGTCTCGTTGTGGGGACTGACGGGGTGGGGTAAGAGTTGATTATATATATATATGGGGAAATCGTATATTGTGTGAATTTATATATATATATATATATATATATATATATATATATATATATATATATATATATATATATATATGTGTATGTATAACATTGTGGGATTGAAATCCCTATGTACTTACCATGTTTCGCAACCTGACCCACTCAATTTATTTGTATCACACATGTTGATATGAAGTCACATTACACTGAGAGATTTAAAAGACATGTAGATCACTAGTGATAATGAATGTAAGTTCTGCTTATGCTTATGTTTCTGTATTGATGATGACATCCCAAATGTTTCAAAATGAATAAAAATACTTTTCTTCGGAAATGCTTTGATAACGTACTTATCATGTTTTATTGGGAACAAATTCCACAACATTTTTATTAAAAGTGGTACTCTGCTTTTTATAAAGCATAAACAAAATCGTTCTTTTCTGGCTGTGAAAATGGGGATGTCACAATAATCATCTTGCTTTTCTTCTTCTTCTTCTTAGAAATGTGTTTAGCCATATCAGTAGCCCTTCGTTTCTTTGAAGATAGTGAAGCAGGTGCTGGAATTTCACGAAATAGAAGTACTTGATAAGTAACTTGTGGCTTTTGTACAAAGTTCGTGAGTGGAGATCGGCTCTTGTGTTTAGATTTCATTTTTATTCTTCGAAAAAAACCGATCTTCGAAGGAATAATATCTTTTTGAGTTAATGGTATATCAGTAGCTGTAACTTCGTGTATTGTTTGCGCTGCTTCATTAACTGGTAACTTCTTCAGAACCTTCATGGATTTAGACCCCTTGACTTGTTTCTCAGAAGAGCCACCATCAGTCTTCTTCGTACGTTTGGACTTCGTCTGTTCTCTTTCCAAAAGAATTCCAGTTTCAACAGTTGTATCAATTGTTTGTAAGTAAGTCACTAAGACTATGTTCGTAGGATCAACTCGTTTAAGCATTGCATCTGGAATATGAGCAACAACTGGAAACTCCTCAGCATCATCAGTTGCATCCTTCGGAAAACTATACACATGAAAAACAGCTTTTTCTTCATCAGCAAGAACCAGAATCCCATCCTTCTCATAGAAATACTGTAAATCAAGCTCCAGTATCTCACAGACGAAATGCCATTAAGAGCATTCGTGTTTTCAATACTCTTCAAGAATTCTTTCCAAAGTTGAGTAGAGTAACCACTTGAAGATCATAGTATAGCCCTGCTACCATGGCATAACCTCCATCCCCCCTAGTCCAAACCAACTGTTCATCTAGTCAAACACCTCAAGTAAATACCAAACAAGAAATTCCAAACACTAGGAAGACCTGACCTCATCAAGTCACTTATCTTTTACAGTTGAGGTTGATGACCCATTTCATTGAACATATGTACAATTTGTGGAAAGGTAAAATTAACATATGGTGGGGAATTAGGGATGTCGAGAATCTCACAGAAAAGCTTCTTTGATAATCTGACCTTTTTATCAATCACAAGATTGAAAGTAACTGCGTCCAAAGCTTTCGAATAGGTAGCTGTTGATCCAGCTTGTGAGAGCCATGAAAGAGGAACAGAAAACGAGTTGAACATGGCTTTTGACAGTACATAACTCTTTAGAGCAATGATTAACATCTTGAGTTCTTCAGGATATTGAGAAATATTTTCCTCTACTTGGTAATTCGTACCCTGAATTTTCATAACCGACAACGAGGTATATCATCAGTGGTGTGAGAAACAGCCGCATTAGGATTAGCAGCAGTCGCCATTGTTAGGGTTTAAAAAGCTTGATGTTTATCAGAGAATATTTGGGAATTTGAAAGCATAAACTGATAATGAACCCTTGAATCCCCTTTTATTTGTAACTCTTGATTTTGAAATCAAAGCGGGATGTGCATTTAATGAACTTTGATGTGTCACCGACAAAACCGCATCATGATGATGATAAAGTAACCATGCGTGACAAAGTAATTGTCACATCTTCTTAAAACCTGAACAGAATAAAAAATGTCCCCTCAATCAGGCTGGATTGTTTTCCCCAATGGAAAGTAACCGTCAGAACACTTCATATGGAAGTAAGCCTCTTTTACTTTAGGGTTTCAAAGTAAAGTCATTTGCCAGATTTTTGAAATCATCAGCCTGAGTTGGTATTACTCAGAACCTCAAGGATTTCGTGTGTGTAGTGTTTCAAATAATATCGATGAGAAGAAATAAAAAAAATTGGATATTCAGTAATGTCAAAAATTCAATTTGACACGAAGGCAGTTAAAACCCCGAGCAAAGATTGCTTCTTTAATTATCAAGAGAGATAATTAACAGCTTGTGTATGTTCCCGTGAATTACAATCGAATACTTGTAAAGAAGTATTGAAGGGAATCTCTTAAAAGGCTTTTGAGGTAGCTTAATTAATTTCGTTACCTATCAACCTAAACATAAGGTAAGTAAGTGTAATAGAATTTACTTGTTTGACCAATGTAGTTAGTGACAAGTTTGCTTTGTTAAACTTTTAAGTGACATTGAATTTCGGATAAAACTTACACTGAAATCATATTCAAAAAAAATTGAATATTGGATCCTTTTGAGTAACAAACATTGTGGGTTTCGAATGTTTGATCAAGATCACTCATAAGAAATGAATATGATTTGGAGTATCGAATGTAGGTATAGAAACAAATGTTTTGTTAAATCCTGGGACATAGTTCCCCGTCAATTCCTTAAATGTTTATAGACTTGGGTTTCACTTTCATCACGCTCTCATGATGTCTGATCATAAACACAGATTTGTGATATATCTAGGTTTCGATTGGTTTGATCAGAAACCTCTTGGACATATGTCTTCGTGTGTGATAATGTAAGAAATATTGATATGAAAAAAATTGGTATAAGAAACAACATGTACCTCTATTATTTTTGGAGCTAATAGTAAACTCTTAACTCATGTGAGAAGAGTCAAGTAGCTTAGAAGACTAATGTGAATACAAGCATGATTGGGAAGAAATCTTCGTATGAAAATTTTATTAAGGCTTTCGAACATTGAGTCAGTTAGAGGCTTTGGTCAACATGTTGCAACATGCTTCTAGGGACATCTTAACTAGTTAAAAGTGTGTGATAAATACTTGACCTTAGAACTTTAAGCACTACTCTAGATGATTCAGCACGAAAATCTGCAACAATCAACGAAAAAGATAGAAGAAACAAAATATTTTTGTTGTTATTGAATTTGTTGAAAACAAAAAAAATCTTTTTGGTATTTTTGATTTTTTCGAAAATAAAAAAATGTAGTTGTTGCAAACATATGAAATTTAAACACTCAAATAAATGACAAATATATGAATTCAAAAGGTTCGAAGAGTTGACTATGAACAGAAACCTTGTTCTTTGATGACGTGTCTATGAACAATTTCTTTTTTACTATCATTTTCCTTTTTTGCATGGAACAGAATTTCCATCGATCATTCCAAGTCCTTCCAAAATTCTTACAAAAAACTTTTTATCTAAAGGTTTTGTGAAAATATAAGCTAACTAAAGTGTTGTTTTCACAAAATGCACTTCAATATTTCCATCTTCCACATGATCCTTGATGAAATGATAACGAAGAGCAATATGTTTAGTCTTTGAATGCTGCACAGGATTATGACAAATTCTTATGGCACTTTGAGAATCACAATATAGTGGAATATTTTTCATATTAATTGTATAATCCCGCAATTGACTTTGAATCCAAATGATTTGCGAAGTACAGGCAGCAGCAGCCACATATTCTGCTTTAGCAGTTGAAATTGATACGCATGTTTGCTTCTTCGAATGTCAGCTCACTAATTTGCCATCAAGCAATTGACATCCACCACTTGTGCTTTTCCAATCAAGACTACAACCTCCCAAGTCTGTATCTGAATACTCTTGAACAAAGAACCCAGTTTTCGAAGGATACCACAATCCTAACGAAATTGTTCCTTTAAGATAACGAAATGTATTCTTCACATCAGTGAGATGTGGTTCTCATAGATTTGATTGATACCTTGCACAATTACACACAGAAAACATGATGTCAGGTCTACTAGCAGTAACATAAAGTAACGGACCTATCATGCTTCTGTAAAGAGTTAGATCAACTGTAGGTTTATCTAACGAAGGTGTCAGCTTTATGCTAGTTCCCATCGGAACTCGTAATTTTGTGCTATTCGTCAACCACAAATTCTCTAGAAAATTCTTCGTATATTTTTCTTGATTGTTAAAATACCTTCTCTATTTTGATGAATATTCAATCCAAGAAAATTATTGATTTTTCCCATCATGCTCATTTCAAACATGCTTTTCATCAAATTTTCGAATTCACTAGACAAGGCAGGTTCAGTTGAGCCAAAAATTATATCATCAACATAAATGTGAACAAGAATTAGATGATTCCCAACTTTCTTTCGAAATAATGTGGGATCAACCGATCCTTGTTTAAATTTAGATTGCTTCAAAAATGAAGTAATCGTTGCATACCATGCTCGTGGTGCTTGTTTCAAACCATAAACTACCTTATCTAAGATGTAAACATGATCAAGATGTTCTTCGTTAATAAAACCTATGGGTTGCTGAACATAACCAGTTTCTTCAAGTTCTCCATTTAAAAATTCACACTTCACATCCATTTGAAAAACATCAAAATCTTTGTGAGCTGCATAAGCCAAAAATATACGAACAACCTCGATTCTTGTGACAAGGGCAAAAGTTTCTTCGTAATCTATTCCTTCTTGTTGAGAATAACATTTAACAACAAGCATGGCTTTGTTTCGAACAATGTTTCCATATTTGTCGGTTTTATTTTTGAAAATCCATTTCAATTGGACAATCAAAACATCATTTGGCTTAGGAATTAATCTCCAAACCTTATTTCGTTCAAATTCAGATAATTCATATTGCATTGCAACAACCCAATCTGAGTGTTCCATTGCAATCTTAACTGTTTTTGGCTCAATTTTAGAGATAAAAACATTGAACATGAAAAATTCTTGATGAGTATTTAATACCTCATTTTTCGCACGAATTTGAGCTCTTGTTAAGACTCCGTCTTGTGGATTATCAATTATTTGCTCCTTCGGATGATCCTTTGTCCATTTTTCTATTGGTGGGTAAGTTGAATCAAATTCCAAAGGTGCATCTTCGTATAAATCATCATGTTCTGAACCTGCAATTGAACATGCATCATTAATATCATGAAAGTCTTCATTTTGTTCAAATTACTCCCCCTCAACATCAGCATCCACTCTCTCATTTTCCCCCTCAAAAGAATGCTCCCCCTTAGCAATAGTGTTTGAATCCAAGTGCTCCCCCTCCACTGGATTAATATGCATACTTTCGTCCATTGTTTGATGATGTGATGTTGAACTATAATTGAACTTCGTTGATTCATGAATATGATTGTCATTGCCATTAACTTCAACATCAACAACATGATCTGAAATTCCAAAAATCAAATCATAATCAATATCCAATGTTTCTGAAGGTTCAGATTCTTCATGATTTTCTTTCAAAATAGGATGATTTTCAAAATGTTTTTCAGTTTGTTTGATATAACAATCATCAAATGTAAGATTGAATGATTCTTCCACTTTTCGTGTTCTTTTTTTTAGCACTCGATAGGCGACTGAATTATGCGAATATCCAAGGAAAATCCCTTCATCAGCTTTTGCTTGAAACTTCGAAAGATTGTCCTTAAGATTCATAATAAAGCACCTGCATCCGAAAACATGGAAAAAATTCACATTAGGTATTCTATTATTGATTATTTCATATGTAGTGATATTAAAACGATGATGGATGAAAGATCTGTTTTGAGTAAAACATGTAGTGGATACTGCTTCAGCCCAAAGATATTCTACAAGATTCGCATATGCCAACATAGTTCTTGTGGCTTCGTATAGAGATCTATTTCTTTATTCAACAACACCATTTTGTTGTGGTGTATATAGAGATTAAAAATTATGTGACATTCCTTTATCCACCAAAAATGAATCAAGAATATTATTCATAAATTCAGTTCCATGATCACTCTTTACCTTTCGAACCATCTTCTTTAGCGTCGTTTCCATTTTCTTGATAAAGTCAATCATGATTTGTGCAACTTCGTATTTAATCCTGAGAAAATAAACCCACATGAATCTTGAAAAATCAACAACAATTACTAAAATGTATCGTTTCTTGGTTAGAGTAGATATAGTCGATGGTCCACACAAATCAATGTGTAAAAGCTCCATAGGTTCAACAATATTCGAATCAATCATGATTGGATGAACTTTCTTATTATGTTTTCCACTTCACAAGCTGCACATAAAGAATCATTATCAAATTTAAGTACAGGTAAACCTCTTACCAAATCTTGCGCACCAAGTTTGTTCATATTTCGAAAGATGAGTTGTGAAAGTCTTCGATGCCAAAGCCAGCTTATATCTGATGTAGCTTTTGAAAGTAAACATACAACAGGTTTACCCACCATAGGATTGATGTCCAATGTAAACATGTCACCTTTTCTTTTGGATTTAAGAAAAACTTCTTTTGTGTTGGCATTCGAAATAATTCTTCCTTCTTCGTTAAAAAGTACTTGATTTCCAGTGCCTACCACAAGTTGTGATATACTTATCAAGTTGTGTTGAAGACCTTCTACATAAGAAACCCGATTCACTGTGAATTGACCATTCGTTATTTTCCCATATCCTTTGACTTGACACTCTTGATTGTTTCCAAACTTAACCACTCCAGCATTCTTCAAACTTCGAAAATCTCTCAAATTCTCCTTCTTTCCAATCATGTGACGAGAGCAACCACTATCTATATACCATTTGTTATCATATTGTTCGTCACAAAGTACCTGCAATTATTGAAAAAATTTAGGTACCCAAGGCTTTTTGGGTCCTTGGTTATTAGCTTGAAACAAAGAATGAATTTTAGAACTGAAAGCCCAAGTTCGAACTTGTGTTTTGATCTTATCAATTAAATCAACATTATTTTCTAAAGATATTGAAATGTAATTTTTTGATAGTTTTGGATTTTCACTAGATTGCACCTCAGGCTTCTCAATTTTTGTTACTTTGTCGATTGGTTTCCGTCTCTGAATTAGAGTATTCGAATCTTGAGAATATAAACTGCCAGTTTTGGACTCATGCAAATACTTTTCATAGGCTGATTTGATCTTACCTTGAGAAAAATTTCCAAACTGAAACCTTTTTCCTTGTCCCTCAAGCCAATGATTAACAAAATGAACTTCTAATTTTCCTTTTGTGCTTGAAACCTTTGTTGGTTTTGTGATTGAAGGATTTGGGAAATTTGGCTTTTGTGGAGTAAATTTTATAGATGTTTTGAAAGCTTCGTGTGAAGTTGGTTGACTATTCGTTGATTTTCGAACATTGTAAGTTTTTTATCATTCACAACCTTTTCTAAAGTCTCATACTTTCGAATGTTATAAGATTTTTGAACATATGCAACCTTTTGATTAATTGGAAATGTGTCTATTACATTCATTGGTTGATGAAAAGATGTGTTTCGTGGTTTATCTGTGAACAATGACTTTTGAAAACTATTTGGTTTTGAAATATATGTTAATTTTGATTTTGAACTACTGTTTTTCTCATATGAAATTTTGGATTTGGTTAAAGAAAATTTTTCTTTAGACACGACTTGCCAAAAAATTACATTTCATGCTTTTCTCTTTGAAATTTTATGATCTTTTGAAAACTTATCAACAAGCACTTTGAATTCATTTGAATTAAGTTGCACAATTGAATTTGAATGAACAACTTCTTTTGTAACAACTTCATTTTCCTTTTATAATTTAACAACCCATTTTTGTTTTGGTTTCTGTTGTTGAAAAACATATAAATTTTTTGTGAGGTTGTTTTCGATGATGTTCTGATTTGCATAGAATCCTTTGACTGTTGAATGTTTATTGTCCTCTTCGACCAATTTGATGAATTTTGGCTTTATATTCTCTGTATTTCCAGTGGTGACAAAGACTTGATTTTGAAACACAAAATTATCAGTACATGTAAAATTTGGATATACAACTGTGTTAGATTCCAAAAAATGTGTTCCTTTGTCAGTCATCAGTTTGTCAAACTTTTCAGCGTCACCATACACTTGTTCAACAACTCTTGGAATTAAAGTTTTGCATAAAACTTTCTCTTCTGCCTTATCAACATTCGAAGCTATATCTTCATCCTCCTCATCATCACTACTATCTGTCTGACTGTCTTGGACTTCCACATCATCAAAGTCAAAAAAATTTGAAGTAGAGGGTTTTCCAATGTCATCCTCAACCACCGAATCATTAACAATTTATTTACCTTTGACTTTAGATGTGATATGAATGATAGATAACTGAGAACAATCAATACTTTATTCTTCTTCAACTTCACTGATTTCGCTAAGAATATCCGAATTCTCATCGATATTAGCAAAATTGTTTTGGGAATCAAGTCTTGAATGTTCAGTTCGTTTCAAAATTTTCACTTGTTCATCTTTTTTCAAACTTTCATTAACAATATTAACCAATTCGTCAGCATTTAAAAACTCCTATATCTTAACAATTCCATATGCAAACCTATCATCTGGTAGTTTCTAAAAACCAGTTATTGTATTTTCACAATCGTATGACATGACATCAACTTTTTCTCTTTCGAATGCAAGAAAAGGTAACAATTTACAATGTTGTTCTTTGCTAATGTCAGAAGAATGATGTAAAGCAATTAATTTGGCATACAAACGTTTGGCAGAGTTACAGTATATGTTTCGTTGTGCCAACAACACCCTTACATATTTGTCTAAATTCTCTCTATCTTTATTGACATTTTGTAATTTTCACTCTAGATACTCTACCCTACTACGTTTCGTATCTAGCAACATTTGTGTCTTAAGCAATTGATTATTAAGTTTCTTTGCCTCGTTACTAACAGACACAACAACAACATCAAAGTAAGCAAGAGTATCATCAAATGCAATTATTTCAGAATCGTATGCATGTAAAGTAATATAAAAGGATTCAAGTATTGAACGTACCTTGGTTGCCATCGGAGATTTGTCACTTGTCTTCGTAACAAAGCAACGTCCAATTATCTCCTCCTCAAAACTTGTGAACATGGCACCATGAGTCAGATGCCTCATCTCCTCATCATCAGAACCGGATGACCAGATCTGATACGTGCCACTTTCTTCATCTTCACTTTCTCTTCTTGCCACTAGAGACAAACCTTTCGCCTTCTCACGAACTTCCTCCAATTTTTTCACATAATATGTTTCGTCCTTGTTTTCGTTCTTCTTTTCTTCTTTCTAACGAAGCATACACTCAACTGGAAAATGATTCGAACCATTGCAATAATGACAGCCTATGCCAGAATCCCCTTTCAATTTCTTTTCGCCTTTAAACTCTTTCAACTTTTCATCCTTCTTCTCATATTTTTCAAACTTCTTCTTCTCTTCTTCACCAGACTTCGTAAAATTTCCTTTCAGCTCACCCTTCTTCCCTTTAGGATTTAAAGGCTTTTTGAAAAACTTTTTAACTCGATTATTCGAGTACAAAGCTACAGCTTCATCATCAAAATTCAACGGAAAACCTTCTTCATCCGATTTTTCCTTTTTAGTAGACTCCACCTCAGACACTTTCGAAACTAAAGCCAGTGGTCCTCCAAGACTCAACTTTGATTCTTCAGCATTTCGGAAACTTCACTTTCGTGTGTCTTTACCTGATTATAAACATCATTCAAAGACGAACAGTGGAAGCTCTGCTGATTTTTGATCATCATGCTTACACTTCTCCACTCCTTCCTCAATCGCATCACAAAAGTAAGATTATACTCCATTAAGGACCTTGTAATTCCGTAGCGATTGCACTTGTAGATCAACTCATTCAGACGATCGTAATATACTTCAATTGTTTATGTTTCCTTATGTCTGAACTTCTTCAGTTCAACCAAACACTGCTTTACCGAATTGATCTTTGTCTTTTCACTTCCTTGATACTTCTCTTTGAGAGTATTCCAAATCTCCTTAGCAGTTTTACAACCACAAATGTAGTTGCAAACAACAGGTGGCAAAGCACCTCTCAACTTTCTCATGCATCTCTTTTCATTGTTCTTCAGACTTGTTTGTTGATCTTCAACAGTAAAGTCGTTCCAGACGAACGTAAAGGTTGAACATTTGTTGGAAGCTAAACTCATCCATTGATACAAGTCCATAACTCTTCATCAATCCCGATAAGATAATCCTGCATACGATCATCCCACTGATCATAGTATTCAGGAATTAACATAGGAATTTTGGTTGATGATCCAAGCAGATTAGAAAACGAAGTCATTGAATTGATATTAAAATTTTCCATTGATGAACATATGAATTTTTTCGTGATTTTTGAATTAACAACAACAATTTGAAAAAACGATTATCTGAAATGATTTTGAAATTTCAGTAAATCACTAGATTCAACAATCCAAATGCAGAATTGAATCACAATCTTAGATCTTAGACAATTTTTGAATTTCAAAAAGTGCGGAAACTTTTGAACCAAAAAGTTGATTCAAAAACTTTTTGAACAATTGAAAATCATATCATAGAGATGATTCCTACTCTGATACCAATCGATGAATCAATGAATCGAGTATGAAATTACTCATAGTAGATATTAAAGAATGATTGAGTAATTGAACACAAGATGTAAATAAGATTTCGCTTCAGCTCAATTACACTTTAAGTGTTTACAGAGAAAATAGACAATGTTGTTCATGTTATGTAACTCTAGTAAATGATCCTATTTATAGGATACACAAAGCGTACAAAAAATATACTAAGGCTATAACACTTAAGCTTCGAACATAAGAGCCCTAGTAAAATACATTATAAATCATACGAAGAGTACAAAATAAGCTTCGACTAATTACAACAAAACAACCCTTACATAAACACTATCACAGATCGATCCAAAATCGGTCTGCACACGGGGTTCATGAGATCCATGAACGTGGCTTGAGCATTGGTGAGCCCGAATGGCATCACCACAAACTCAGAATGACCATAGCGGGTCCTAAAAGCAGTCTTGTGCACATCTTCACCTCTGAACCACATCTGATGATACCTGGAGCGCAAATCAATCTTTGAGAACCAAGATACTCCCTGAAGCTGATCAAATAAGTTGTCTATCCTCGGAAGTGGGTAACGATTCTTTCCTGTTACCTAATTCAACTCCCAGTAATCTATGCAGATACGGTGCGACCCATCCTTCTTCTTCACAAACAGGATTGGGGCTCCCCAAGTTTAACTGCTCGGCCTGATAAAACCCTTGTCTAGAAGCTCCTACAGCTGCATAGACAACTCCTGCATCTCAAGAGGAGCCAACCGATATGGTGTCTTGGCTATCGGAGCCGCACCAGGAACCAGATCAATCCTGAACTCAACGTATCTCTCAGGAGGTATCCTAGGAAAATCCTTTAGGAATACATCCGAGTAGTCTCGCACTACAGGTACATCATTGACTGTCTCATTGCCCTTCTCTCTGGCATCTAAAACATAGGAGATGAACCCTGCGTAACCCTGCTGAAAGTAGCACCTCGCTCTCGCTGTTGAACAAAGATTGGTCCGTGTTGTGGCCTCTCACCCAGAATCACTAACTTTCCCCCACTGGGAGTGTGAAGCCTCACTAACTACAGTTCACAATCAATCACTGCCCCATTGGGGCTCATCCAATCCATGCCTACTATAACCTTTTTTCCCTCGCAGAGGAATATGAACCAGGTTTACCAAAACCTGCTCATCGAATAAGCAAAGCGAACACCCCTTATGCACTCTCGCGACCCTGACGATCTTGTCATCATCTATCTCAACCTCAAGTGGATAATCCAGCTCCCCCGGAGGTCTGCTAAACCTATTGTTAAGCACAAGCGAAACAAATGATCGGGTAGCCCCCGAATCAAAGAAGACTATAGCTAAAATTCCATTCACTAAGAACGACCCTGTATAAAACATATAACCATAAGAAACAATTCATAACAAATAAAGAGATGAAAGGAAGATACATACCTGTCACCACATCAGGAGTCGCTCGCGCCTCCTCTGCTGTCATCAGAAAAGCTTTACTCTTCGCCACTGGCATCTCACTCCGGCTCTAACGACCGTCTGTAAACCTCAATGTTGCAGGGGCAGGTCCTACCACCTTCCCTGCTGCTACCAAACTTGGACACTGGGACTTTTTATGTCCCCTCTGATTGAAATGGAAGCAAATCAGATCAGATGCTATGGTGGTGGTAGTAGTTGTACAATCTCTACACATATGCCCGGTTCATCCGCCCTTGTAGCAACCGACACTATCAGCCTTGCATGCCCCATTGTGTAATCTCCCACACTTGCCACACCGACTATCGCTCTGTTTTTCTCTAGAACTGTGATCTGATACCTTGGGCTTTTTTCCCGAACTACCAATGCCAGATGCTGCCTCTGGCTTCCTCTTCTTCTCCATCTCTAAATCAATCTCTCTCACATGAGCCTTAGCAATCACGTCATCCAGCATTTTACAGTTGGACTGGCTCACAAACTAGCAAATATCACTCTGCAACATCTCATGATAACGAGCCTTCTTCATTTCCTCTTCATCTGCGTACTGAGGAACAAGAAGAGCCCACTCCCTGAACTTGGCGGTACTCTCTGCCACTGTCTCTGTAGTCTGGGTGAGATCCTGAAACTCCCTTGCTAACTATTGCACCTAACCGGTGCAAACTCAGCTCTGAACCTGGTAGTAAAATCAGCCCAAGTCATCGCATCAAGTATTGCGTCATCCCCGATGACATGCCTGATCTCTTCCCACCAATTGTGCGCCCTGTCCTTCAGAAGACAGGATGCTAGTCTGACCTTGTCCCCCTCAGGACATCTACTAGTGTGGAATGCGTTGGCGACATCTACTAACCATCTAGTACTCGCAATGGGATCTCGGGTTCCATGGTAGTCACGAGCTCCACAAGCTCTGAACTCCCTGAAAGTGAGTGTGTTCAACCCCATCATGGTCTCCACCTTAGCACGGAATGTGCTCACCCTCTCATCCATCAACTCCAAATATCCTCCTTGATCGAACCAAAGATCATAGGAGTCTGATCAAGTATGATACGAGTAATCTCTGAAGAGAAAAACTCCTTCGTCTACTCATCCGAATGCTCAGCCCCAAAGCCTAATCCTGATCCCTCACAGGCACCTGAATCGCCGCCTGCTGGTCTAGGGCATAAAACCACCATTCTGAAAACACAACATATCAAACGTCAGAAACACTGATATATCTCGTGGGATCGTTGCTACTACGGGGTTCCTGGTCTCACCTCGGCCTTCCTTGATTCATGTACGGATCCTCTACTTTCAGTAATACGGGCCCATACTAACTTCCACACATATCTGTACTTTCCTCAAGAACTGCCTCGACTCCACCAAGTCACTACTACTACTACTGATCTCTACTACTCTCATCCTAGGCTTACCCTAGGGAAATCTCCGACCCAAACCAGTCCTCAGCTGTTGATGGCTTCCTTGTAATGCCAATTAGCCATCACCTGAATACCATCATGTCACGAGGCTCATATAATCCTTCAAGTAAAAGACTCGTCCCCACAACGGTTAGACTCAAACAAGAGATGCGCAATAAGGCCAAATCCAACACTCTGAGATTATTCAACCCTGATCACATGTGACGTGACGTATTCACCTAATGGCTAACTCTCATCACCCAGAGTCCTACAAAGCACAAAGCAAGCAGCATTCGGACACAGGAACTACTCAAACAAATCTATTCTTATAACGAGAAATTGTACTAGCATACAATGCTAAGCTCATATTATCAAGCATAACCTAATCAGGCTATCCTACTACTGTCTACTCAGTACTAGCATGAAATTCTCATAAAGCTGAAAGATATATAGCAGGCACATAAGGCATCATTTCTAGATCCTTTGTCCTATTGTAGCATGTTGTTCTACTGAAACTAAAACTGATAATCATAACATAAACTTGTATTTGTAATTTAGGAGTACTTACTTGAGCTCGGCTGTGATGGGTTTTAGCCATAAGAACTTTCCTATGTGCGCATGCAAAACCCTAATGCTTGGATCTAGGCTTTCTAATAAACATGCTTTTGAATCCAAGACTTCTAATGGCTAATTAGGTTAAACAACAATATTGAAACAGATCTAGAATCATACCTTTGAATTCCTTGTTGATCTTGTTTGTCTTGGAGCTTCTAGAGTCACAATTGTCACTCCTCTAATGGCTTACAAACACCAATAGCAAGCAAGATGATTTAGGAGAGAGGAGAGGGGAGGAATTCGGCCAGAGGTTCCTTGCTTAAGGTTGTATATTGAATTCCCTCACCCATAGGGTCTATTTATACTTGTAGACTCCTTAAGGGTTTCACCCTAAACCCTAATTGGATAATCTTCTCTTAAGGCTATCCAAATCCATTCCATAGATAACCCTATGGACGATTTGAGCTATCCTAAAGCTCTTAGAATCCGTCCAAGGTATATCCTAATGGATTTACAGTCTAAAGTCTAACTATCAAACAATTGATAGTTTATACCCTCTTATTTAATTAATCTCTTTAAGTCACCAAATTAATACCAATTAATTTATGACTTATATTAATCAAATAGCCAAATATTATTCCTTATAATATTTACTCTCTCTTAATAAATCATCCTTCAAGTTTCTATGGTGAAGGCAACCCAAAAGGACCATGCACAACCGAATATAGTTATAGCCTTAGACACTATTCCAACAGTCTCCCACTTGGATAAGTCTAGTAACTATACAAGTACAATACGGTTTGCAATCGTAGCTCTCAAAGACGCTGTCAACTCTGATCTAATCAATCTTGTCCTTTAGATAAGGGATCGTACAGTCCTCTGTTAGATATCATGCTGACAATCCTATGGAACGGTTAGTCTAGCATTTAGATTTCTCGATCTCCGATTTATTTGACATAGAACTTAATCGAACACATCAATTCAGTTCTGACCGGGCCCGGCACATAAGTCAAATCAAATCATCGAGTGGCCAAGATATCTCTTCTATCCTCTTAGGATAAAATTTACAGATAAACTTCGACTTATATGCATTTACTTATTCATTAACCAACTATACACAACAATGCGTTTTATAACATCAAGTTACTGATGCGTTTTCGCATTATCAATGCACAATCAATTAACAAATAATAAACCATATATCTAGGTTTTAAGACCATATGATATTATCGTCTTGCGATCACCTTTTATATCGTATTCCATAAAGTGATTCCAGCAAGCGCGGGTTTATTCCAATGCTCAAAACCAATTCATAAGCACTCATGAACATTGCAGCAACCCTTGCTATGTCTAACACCATTTAGACACTCTACACACCAATTCATGACAATCTTCATTCATATCTACTCCCAACATATGAACGATTGTGGACCATTTGGATAGTTCGATTATTCCTAATAAACTCAATTATTCTGGAAGTCAAAACATGCAAAGTGAAACAATAGTTAAACAACTAACATGTGACAGTAACTTTACTCATAAATAACACTCCTTTATTTAATCATCAAATCTTAATTACATTTATCTATTATGCGTTTCTAATACTATCTAATCTATGCTAATATCATCCTTCAGCCCAATACTCCTAGCATGCTGCAAGTGCTTAACCCTACTCAGTCCCTTCGTAAGCGGATCTACTGGGTTATCTTCTGATGATATCCTCTTCACTACGAGTTGTCCTTCTTCTACACGATGTCTAATGAAGTGATATTTTCTGTCGATATATCGAGATCTACCATGATCCCTCGGTTCCTTGGTCAAGGCAACCGCACCTTCGTTATCATAGAAAATCTCCATGGGCTCCATTATGGCCGGCACAACTCCAAGATCACTGATGAAGTTCTTCAGCCATATTGCCTCCTTCGACGCTTCGCTCACTGCGATGTACTCTGATTCGCACGTTGAATCAGCTACGGTTTCCTACTTGGAACTTTTCCATGTCACTGCTCCTCCATTTAGGGTAAAGACCCAGCCCGACTGCGAACGCTAGTTGTCCCTGTCGGTCTGAAAGCTGGCGTCACTATACCCTCGCACCTTCAATTCATCACTCCCTCCAAGGACTAAGAACCATTCTTTCGTCCTCCGAAGGTACTTAAGGATGTTCTTCACCGCAATCCAATGTGCTTTTCCAGGGTTCCCTTGATATCTGCTAACCATGCTCAAAGCGAAGGCTACATCAGGGCGAGTACAAGTCATAGCGTACATGATTGAGCCAACTGCGGAAGCGTATGGTACTCGGCTCATTTCTGCTATCTCAGCTTCGGTACTCGGACTTTGAGTCTTACTCAACTTGGCATTTCCTTGTATCGGTAGTTCTCCCTTCTTTGAGTTTTCCATACTAAAACGTTTTAGTACCTTCTCCAAGTAAGTATTCTGACTAAGTCCAATTAGTCTCTTACTTCTTTCTCTTACTATCCTTATTCCCAAAATGTAAGAAGCCTCTCCGAGGTCCTTCATAGCGAAGCACTTCCCGAGCCAGGACTTAACCTCCTGTAGAGTCGGGATGTCGTTTCCTATGAGTAATATGTCATCGACATATAGAATGAGGAAGCTTACTATACTCCCACTGGCTTTGACATATACACAAGATTCATCTTCGCTTCGTACAAATCCAAACTCTTTGACTTTCTCATCGAAGCAAAGATTCCATCTGCGAGACGCTTGCTTAAGTCCATAAATGGACTTCTCAAGCTTACACACTCTATTTGGATGCTTCGGATCCACAAACCCCTCTGGCTGAGCCATGTAAACATCCTCAGCCAACTTTCCGTTAAGGAAAGCGGTCTTGACATCCATTTTCCAAATCTCATAATCATGAAATGCGGCAATTGCTAGCATCACTCTAATAGATTTAATCTTCGCAACTGGTGAGAAGGTCTCATCATAGTCAACTCCGGGAGTTTGACTAAAGCCCTTCGCAACCAATCGCGCTTTATATGTGTGTACGTACCCATCCACGTCGGTCTTCTTCTTGAAGATCCACTTGCACCCTACGGTCTTACGTTCGGGCACGTAATCAACCAAATTCCAAACTTGGTTATCGTACATGTATTGGATCTCGCTATCCATCGCCTCTTTCCATTTCGCAGACTCCGGGCCTGCCATGGCTTCCTTATAGCTATTAGGTTCATCAAGATTTACTAGTGTACCATCACTAATATACGTGTCCCCTTCGGTGGTAATATGAAAACCATAAAACTGGGGTTGAACTCTAACTCTATCGGAACGTCTAAGAGGTAAGGATTCGTCAATCGGTTCAACCGGAGTTTCCTCCTCCGGTTGAATGCCAGCGGTAGAGGTTCCTTCATCTATCGATTCTTGAATCTCTTCAAGTTCGATTTGCCTCCCACTGTCTCCTTGGCTTATGAGTTCTCGCTCTCGGAAAACTCCTCTCCTCGCAACAAAGATAACATTATCTTTCGGTCTATAGAAGAGATATCCAAAGGAAGTTTGCGGGTAGCCGATGAAAATACATCGCTCACTTTGAGGTTCAAGCTTGTCGTGAGTATCTCGTCTTACGAAAGCCTCGCAACCCCAAACCTTGATATGTGCCAACGAGGAAGCTTTCCCCGTCCACATCTCGTGAGGTATTTTGGCAACCTTCTTAGTAGGGACTCGGTTAAGGATATGGGCGGCAGTCTCTAAGGCATACCCCCAAAAGAAGATAGGTAGTGAAGCACGACTTATCATAGAGCGAACCATATCCAATAAGGTTCGATTATGTCTTTCTGCCACACCATTCAACTGCGGTGTCCTAGGAGGCGTCAATTGCGAAACTATTCCACACTCCTTGAGATAATCATGGAATTCAAGACTTAGGTACTCTCCTCCTCGATCGGATCGAAGCATCTTGATTTTCCTGCCCAATTGATTCTCCACTTCATTCTTGAACTCTTTGAACTTTTCAAAGGTTTCTGACTTTTGCTTGATTAAATAGATATACCCATATCTACTATAATCATCGGTAAAAGTCACATAGAAGCGGTTCCCATCCTTCGTGGTTGATCTAAAGGGTCCACATACATCGGTATGTATTAGGTCCAATAGCCCCTCACCCCTTTCACAAGTACTCGTGAAGGGTGACTTAGTCATCTTTCCAAGTAAACAAGACTAGCATGTGTCATCTTCCCTAAGGTCGAATGACTCCATCGGAGGCAAAGAGTGAAGCACCATGTCGATCGCCAAGTCTTCGCCGAAGTCAACATTTAACTTGCGAAGGCAGTCGACATACCTTTGCATCTTTTGCAGGTGCACGGTAAGAGATTCTCCATGACCCATCTTAGCGGAAATCATGTTAGTGAAAATCTCGTAACGCTCTTGTCTCGCGTTTTGGTGGTACCTCTCCAACAAGTCTTGACGCATATCGTATGGATACATGTCCTCGTAGGACTTTTGGAATTCGGAGTTCATGGTGGCGATCATGATGCAATGTACCTTCGTTGCATCTCGCTCATGAGTTTCAAAGGCGGTGATTTCTTCGGGAGTAGCAACTTCGGGGTTGATTTTCTCGAGCTTCTCATCGAGGAAATACTCTTTATCCTCATAGCGAGCAATGGTGCGAATGTATCTTATCCATTTGCTAAAGTTCGTTCCATCGAAGGTGACCTTTTGGCAAAGGCTCATCAACGTGAAAGAACTAGCAGCAGCGTTGTTTGCGTTTGACATCTATAGAAAGGACAAAGATAGATTAGAATAAGAATCCCTAATTATCACCCAATAAGAAAAATTAGGGCTAGGATCCAACAATAACATTTACATACTAGAAAAGGGATGTCGTAAGCTAACATGCAAATAAATTGAAGGTAAGTGAATGACGATTCACTAATTCTCCATCACAAAACTTAAACTATTAGTCCTAAGTGTTTTTTGAGAATTCCTAGGTTCGGATGAGATTCATTGAACTATTCAATGGCATGTTTAAATCTCGATATGCCCCTCTTGTTTGTGACTGGGATGCCGAGGATCACAAAGCGGGTGTGAATTACCATGCAAATTCACATGGTGCCTTCATTGTAACGATCACCTATTCGATGTGCCGGTAAACCACACACGCTCCATCGAACTATGATGAACAATGAATCACCCTTTGCCACCTTCGCTTAGAACCAATTAGTGTGCCGGTAAACCACACACGCTCCACTAACATCTTAGCAAGGTGCAAAGTGTAATTTCATGGGATTGCATCAATTCACTTTTTCTAAAGTAACTAAGATTGGGAAATTTAAAAAAAAAAAAGTTTAGTTACTTCGTATTTCTTATTATACTTTAATGAGAGGATGAGGTTGCCCTATCCTACCCGTTCGGCTAACGACCCTCCACCAATCAAGCAAGCGGTGGGTGTGAGTGTACACCCATTAAGCGCCATTTTATAGGCCGCAACCTTATACCCACCTTATAGATTGGCTTCGTGAATGAGGCCTACTAGCGGTAAGACTAGCATTTAGTTATACATATATATATTATTCTAGTAATATCATATAAGTATAGGGTTGCATTTTAAACTTTTCAAAATCTAGGGTTTGAAATTTAAGTTGTCTAAATTAAAACTTTTAATCACAAATATAAATTTCAAAACTTTAGGGTAGGTTTTAAACATTTAAAAACATAGAGGATCAAATAACAAATAATTCCAATTAACAATTAATATTCTAATTATCTTTATTTGATTTATCTTGATTTCTTTGAAGATAATTACCAAAATAATTAATCATTATCATATAAGGAAATTAATTATTTTATTAGATGATAAATATCTTTAATTAGATCAAGATAATAGTCATATTTATCAAAAAATCGGATTTATATTGATCTAATATGATTAAGGTAAGTTTCCATAAGATAATTATGAAAAAATCCCGAATCTGGCCCTTCCTGACGCCTGGACTCGCCGAGTGCACAAGGGGACTCGCCGAGTCAAGCCTACTCGACGAGTCCACCTTGGAACTCGACGAGTCAGTGACTCAAAACCCAAAAAATCGAATTTTGCAGGTTTGTTTCAGTTAATCAAGCAACAATTTAAAGAAAACCAAGCTAGGCTCTGATACCACTGATGGGTTTTAGCCATAAGAACTTTCCTATGTGCGCATGCAAAACCCTAATGCTTGGATCTAGGCTTTCTAATAAACATGCTTTTGAATCCAAGACTTCTAATGGCTAATTAGGTTAAACAACAATATTGAAACAGATCTAGAATCATACCTTTGAATTCCTTGTTGATCTTGTTTGTCTTGGAGCTTCTAGAGTCATAATTGTCACTCCTCTAATGGCTTACAAACACCAATAGCAAGCAAGATGATTTAGGAGAGAGGAGAGGGGAGGAATTCGGCCAGAGGTTCCTTGCTTAAGGTTGTATATTGAATTCCCTCACCCATAGGGTCTATTTATACTTGTAGACTCCTTAAGGGTTTCACCCTAAACCCTAATTGGATAATCTTCTCTTAAGGCTATCCAAATCCATTCCATAGATAACCCTATGGACGATTTGAGCTATCCTAAAGCTCTTAGAATCCGTCCAAGGTATATCCTAATGGATTTACAGTCTAAAGTCTAACTATCAAACAATTGACAGTTTATACCCTCTTATTTAATTAATCTCTTTAAGTCACCAAATTAATACCAATTAATTTATGACTTATATTAATCAAATAGCCAAATATTATTCCTTATAATATTTACTCTCTCTTAATAAATCATCCTTCAAGTTGCTATGGTGAAGGCAACCCAAAAGGACCATGCACAACCGAATATAGTTATAGCCTTAGACACTATTCCAACAGGCTGATCGCATGCACTACACCCTTTTCTCTTTTTAAAAAAACTCTTTTTCTTTCCAAGTTCTTTTTCAAAAATTCTTTTCAAAAATGTTTCTCTTTTGAAAGTCTTTTACCATTTCCTTAGTTTAAGTTCAGACACACTCGAAAGCGTGCCCGAATCCCTCAAACCAAGGCTCTGATACCAACTTGTAACGTCCGAAAAATACAACCCAAAAAATTTTGTTTTAATATTACTAAAAACCATAACCTCAAATGCTATATAATAAAACCATGAATCGTATGACTCAAAATGCCATAGTAAATGTATCAATTCAAAACTGAAGTCAATATCATATCAAAATATGTAAAATAAACTCCCAGGATAAAACTGCAAATGTGGTGTGTACCATCCCATCAACCCGAGCTCTTCCCCTTACTAGCGGAAGTACCTGCAACCAAAACTGAAACTGTAAGCACAAAGCTTAGTGAGCTCCCCCAAACTACCACATACCATACAATAACACATAAAGCACATACTGGGCCTTGCCCACTCCATCAGACCGAATTCCGAAAACTGCATCGGACCAAAGTCTGGAAACTGCATCGGACCGAAGTCCGGAAATTGCATCGGATCGAAGTCTAGAACTAACCATGGCCTTGCCCCCTGCATTGGATCGAAGTCCACAAACTGCATCGGACCGAAGTCCGAAACTAACCAGGGCCTTGCCCTCGGCATCGGACTGAAGTCCAGAAACTGAATAAACATAACATAGCATAATCATAACTACTATCATAAACACATATACTGTATAGTGCATCGGACCGAAGTTCAGAAAACATAACACAAAGACATGCTTGAATCACAAAGACATCAAGCACACTGAACTACTGCATCAGACCGAAGTCGTCCGTAATCTACTACTAACTAAACGGGTTGGCATTGTGGCTGTAGACCCATTCCTACTAGAAGGAAAACTCACCTCGTAATGTTGGCTGCTGAGATGCTAATTCTGAAACTGGCTGGCTGCTGCTTCGGAACTTCCCGACTACAATCCCATAAACACTAAATTAGATACTGATAACCGTCTCAGGGTAAAATGACTATTTTACCCCTGGTCAAAGTGAACTTCTTGGTCGAAGTCAACTTTTAGTTGACCAGACTCGCCGAGTACCACCACTACTATAACTGAGCTCTAACTCACCGAGTCCATTCCCAGTCACTGATTCACCCTAAACTCTCAAACGGGGAAAAATCGGGGACTCGCAATTCGACTCGTCGAGTCTGAAGAACAACTCGCCGAGTCCCAAGCATGCCATTACTATACAATTGATTTTGCTCAATTCCAGTGCATCCAATTCATAGATCTGGGTTCCTAGGACTGGTTTCACACGTAAAGTTTCTAACTTTACACGCATGCATGCTCATAAGAAGCTTAAATGCCCAATAAAGAGCTAAAAGAGGAGATCTAGGTTTTGAATGGGAATTTAGCTCAATAAAGGTGGCAACCTTGAGCTTAAGGAGTTCTGAAATGCTTAGATCTAAAGCCCATTCATCATAACTACTCTTAAATCAACATCAATGTCTAGAAATGGCCCAAAAACAACACTAGCAAGCTTTTAAGGAGCTCTACATGATAAAAAGCAAAGATTCGAGCTTTATACCTCAATGGGAACTGGAATGACACAAGAAACTCGGATCTTCTTTTCTCTTCATCAAAACCCCTCTCCTCTCTTCTTCTTCTAACCCCAAAATGCACCAAAATCGTTCACAAGATGAGAAATACTCCAAGAATGCTTAAAGGAAGGCTAGGGTTTAGTAAGGGACGTTTTGAGGGTGATGTAGGTTGATTTTGGGCGCATAGAGTTGTTTAAATAGGGTGCAAAACCTTAAAATTAGGGTTTCATCCAGACTGGCAGACTCGCCGAGTCCAAGAATATGGACTCGTCGAGTAGCCGACTTAAATTGTTTGCAAATCTTGTCTCTACTCGACAAGTCGGGCTACTGACTCGCCGAGTACCCCTTAAGAAAAGAAAATTACTTTATTTAAATAACATACCACAAATGGGGCGTTACATGAACCCTTAAACAGACTCTAAACAAAGCTAAAAGATAGCAGAAACGAGTCTGACACACTGTTGGATTGAAGGGCTGAACTTAGAAAGCAAAAACATTCAGGTTGTCATAACTAACTTGATGAAACATAGACCTTTGGCGCTCAAGGGATCTCATATGGTTCAGATCTGAAGTCTTAACTCCTTGGCAAACTCAAAACACTCTGGAACTTAAGGAAAGATGGAAAAAAAAGCTCTAAACTTCTTAGAAACGAAATCTAACCAAACAATAAGCAAGGTGGTGAATTTTTACCTTCAAACAGGAGCTAATAATGAATGAACACCGGATCCAGAAGCTCCCTCTCGTCTTAAGCCTCTTGCACCTCGAATTTCCTCCAAAGATGCACTAAAACACACAATATTAGCCTCTCTTTCTCACACACAAGGTTACAAATAGATTAGGGTTTTTCACAGAGTGTTAGGGTGATAAGGGAGGCGGAAATGAAGGCTTAAGGTCCTTTAAATATGAAACAAACCCTGAAAATTAGGGTTTTCTCATTTAGCACCTACTCATCGAGTTGGGGTCCTCCAACTCGACGAGTAGACTCTAGAAATCACACGACCAATTAACTCCTCTTCTCGGCGAGTTAAGCCATCCAACTCGTCTAGTTGCTCTGAAATTATGAAAATAAATTAATTAAATATTATAACTGCGAGTCGGGATGTTACAAGGTGTCATGGTTGCAATCGTAATGAAAGCAACCTGTGTGGCTTCATCAACATGGTGTCTATGTTCAACAATTCTCAGGGGTAGTAGTCACATCATCAATATCGGGGACTGGGTTCTCAAGAACATACTCTTTGTTGTCATAGCGGAGTGGCATCTTCAAATTCCGAATCTAGTCCATATAGTTTAGACAACTAATCTTATCCTTTGATAGAATTGACAAAAGGGTGAAGTTTAAGTTTTGAGTGGGTAGAGGAGGAGGAGAAAGATCACCATTTCCATATATCTATACTAAAAGATAAATATTTTAGTAAGTTGATTCAATGCATAATATTTTAACCCAATTTAATATTTAAGGCTAGGATCCATATATACAATTCGTAATAAGAAGAGAGATATCATAATCAAATTATTAACTTATATAGGTAGGTAATGCACTTTACCAATTTCAATCCCTATGAAACTCCTAAATCTTTCGAGACTCATTGAAGTATTCAATGATATGTTTAATCTCAAATTATGCTCTTCAGTTTGTGATTGGTATGCCGATAATCACAAACAAGATGTGAATAATCATGCAAACACACATGACACCCTCGATGTCATTTATGATCTCACATTGATGTAACACCCGGTAATTTATTTCGTCGCTTTAAACCGGTTCCGTTAGTAAAACCGTGTCGTCCCAAATTTTTCCGTTAACTTTGGATTAATTTAATCAATTGCAACTTCTATTTAAATCTCATAAGTGTTGGGATATATTTTAATTCATTAAAATATTTTCTATTTTCATTTAGAAAATATTTAGTTTCGTATAAATCGTAATTACGGCAACTTTATCGGGTGCGGCCAAAAGCATTGTATATCGTCAGTATCGGGTAGAATTCCTTCGCGTCCTAAACATGGAGCATATATAAAGTTGAGAGAGAGCCTCATTTGAAGCTTTTCCACTCTCTCTACTCTATCTCTAACTTTCTCTCTCTAGAAATCGAAATCAAGCTCCAAATCTCTAAGGTATCTATCCTAGCTTTTAGTTTAACCTTTTTGGCATTTAAATTCATGAAAATTATGGGGGTTTGGAACCATGAACATGTGTTCACGGCCCTAGGACCTCCTTAGGCCGTAATCACATAAAATGTGGGGGGTTTTGGCCTTAAAACCCTTTCAAACTTCATTTGGAGCCTAAATATGCCTAAAGGACTTGCATGCATGGAATTATAATACCTTAAACTCATGATTTAGGGCATAAACATGAGTTTACGGCCCAAGCACATGCTTGGACCGTAAACACCTATTCTTAGGGAGTAAACTTAATTTTTGGTGTTAGTTTGTCCCTAAACACCCCCAACAAGCTTCCATGAGTGTATAGAACCCTAAAATCCATCAAGAAATGCATCAAAACATATTTCAAGGGGGCAAGCTTGAGTTTACGGCCCAAGAACATTCTTGGATCGTAAACTCACCTCCTTAGACCTTTAACTCACTTTTGTGTGTTAAGATGCTACTTAAACACACCATGAGCCTTAGAAATGAGTCTCGAAACAACCTCAATCAAGTAAAGGACCTTAAATCATGCCAACACTACCCGATGGATGTTTACGACCATAAACCTCCCAGGAACATCTTCTTAGGCCGTAAACTCCATTATATGGTCCATATGTGAGTTTAATCCATTCTGATGCCTTAGATTTAATCCTAGCAAATTTTCCCTAGTCATATGAAGCCATTTAACAACCAAAAACACCCCACCATGAGTTTACGGCCGCAAACTCATGGGGAATGGGTGTTATGGGCCGAAAAATCTTGTATGAGTTTACTCTTGGGGAGAAAACTCAAATTCCAAGTCCCTAGTGCCATTACACGTTCGTAGATGTCACCCGGGTCCCTCCAAACACTTGAAATGAGGTGTTTCCGCAACTAGAAGTGTTTTTCTGAAACAAGTAAATAAACTAAGTCCTAATTAGATACAAATGTGTATCATTTCATTATACATAGGAATCTCGTACGTTTTCAAGCCCCGAACCAACGTTTAGCATCCGAAATCGTCACATTTCTCGTCCGGTGAGTTCATACCCCTACGCTTTTTCCGTGTTTTTCAATGTGTTCAGGGGGGAATAAAAGCAAACTATAACTGTTTTTGAATTTATAACATTGATATGTTTCAAATAATATCTGGTAAACTTTTAAACACTTTAGCCCCTTATGTATTATGCTGAGCATAAGGGATGATTTATCAACTACAACTAAATGGATTTTAGTTAAGAAAATAACCAAACTAATCAAATTATTAAGGGAACAATTTGGGGTTCTTTAGTGTTCGCTTTATCATGTACTAATATGTGTATAAAGTTATTATATAAACTATGTCTGATTCAGTTTATCTCCGTATCATTTGAATGCATTGCCAGATAGTTTCATTGTATGTATCTATATTCATTGTATTATGTTTCATAATCTTTTGTATGTTTGATATCGTATGAGAACCCTATGAATAGTTTAGTACTAGTTTGTGAGTTAGTAACTACCCTTTATGGATGATCAGTAAATCCTCCCCGGAAGTGTAACCAGAGTCTCCTGGAGGGAGAGCGAGGAATTTGTGAGTAGATCTATTCGGGACTGACAATCCCACACCTTAACTGCTAGCTACAGTTAGGCAGGCACGCCTGGGGTGACAAATTCTGGATATCGTCCGACGTCTGACAAGCGTCAAGGAGGTCTCGTTGTCGTTTCAGCATGGTTACCCGACTCACAACACGTATTAATATAAGTTTATTCACGACTTGGTTTTGGATTTGATTTTATATCAATCTTCTATCTTTAGATCTTATATCTAGTTCGGGACGGTAATCCCATGGTTTTTAGTCTATAGGGTTCATATCTATTTCAGGATGTTATTCTAATGGTTAGAATCTATATCTAGTTCGGGATAGTGATCCCATGATTTTATCAAACAATCTTATATCTAGTTCGGGATAGTGATCCCATGATTTTATCAAACTATCTTATATCTATTTCAGGATAGTAATCCCATGGTTTTATCAAACTATTTTGTATCTAGTCCGGGATAGTAGTCCCATGGTTTTCAGTCTATATTTTCAAGTATATCAAATTATCTTGTATCTAGTTCGGTATATTAGTCCCAAGGTTTTCAAACTACTTTATATCTACAGTTCGTGTATATTAAAGTATTTTATATCTAATTCGGGATAGTAATCCCACGATTCTCAATATATAGTTTTGTGTATTAAACTATACTCTGTGTTATTCAATCAATCTTGCATTTAGGAAAGTATGGGATTTTCCTGGGGTTAACATATAACGCATAATTGAACTGTAATGAAGGATAACTATACTGTTTAACATAAGAAAATATGGGATTTTCCTGGATAACAAACCTTTTCGGAAAACTAAAGGAAACTGGTACATTTCAGAAAATAAACATCTTATGAACTCACCAACTTTATGCTGATTTTCAAACCGCTTGTATTCTCAGGTCCAAGTTAGACAGGTAACCGGCGATATCTTTTGGTGAAGACGGAGAGCTCAGAAGACTCGTCTCAACTTTTGTTCATATGATATATTGTGACAACTGCCAATTCAGGTCATTCTCGGACTCATGCATCTTTATAAAAACCATTCATGCACAACATGCCATGACCTAGTAGTATACATTAGGTCAAAAATCTTGCATAAACTAGGATCCAACTAAGGTCTAGGACTAATATACTTGATACTTACAATTCTAGTAAGTTGCTTAGCTACAATAGGAAATGCCAATACTATAATTAGAATAAAGCTTCAAGATTTGTTATAATTGAAATAGGGTATAAAACCCTAAAAATAAATTAAAACATTCTAATTATACTTCAACATGTTGTTGAATATCAAACAATATTCCAAAAACCCTAAAGAGCCTTAAATCCAAAGTTATAAATTATAAAGCTTAAAAACCTTATAAAATTTGGCTATAAACTTCCTAATATCAAATTGTTATTAATCAAATTATGAATTATAGTCAATGAAATAGAAATTAAATTACCAAGTATTAATCATAATTTATTTGTTGAAAACAAGATTTTTAAATAAATCAAATTGCTTAATAAGCATTTTTATAAAAAAAAAAACATGAATGTTTTTATATAAATGATGGAGGTGAAGTTTATAAAGATTAAAATTTTGGAGAGAGGAGGCCTAAATGCATGTAAGAACCGGCCATCTCCCCTCCCCATACACTCTCTCTTCCCAAAACACAATCATTAAGTCAAAACCCTCACTCCACCTCTTCTTTCTTCACTCTCTTACACTCCACTCTTCACACACTTCACTCTCTTCTTCCCTCTCTCTAAACTCACGAAAATCCTCTCATTACTCTGCAAAATTTCGAGATTGTGAAGCCTTTGAAGTGTTCTTACTTCCCTCAAGATCATATCAAAGGTAAACAACATCATCTTCTTCCATAGTTACATGATTTTACTTCTTTTCTTTCTTAGTTTTCTCTTCTTTTCGGATTCTATGCAATTCCATAGCTAGAAATCTTTATATTTTCCCTTGTGGTTTGTAGATTCTCACCATAACACAACGCATGTGTTAGAGATGGTGAAAATCCGGGATCAAACCCATGCAAGGAGTGAAAAAGATGCACATATGCTCATGTGACATCAAAACCTAATATTTCATGTTCTTCTCCATTTCTTTTGTGTTTATGCATGACCAAAAGCATTTAAACCATTTCTAGTACATCTTGGATGCTCATTCATTCCATGCATGTATTAGAAATCGGACCTTACCAAAGACATGCATGATGTTCTTGTTGAAATACCCTAATAATGCACACCAGCAAACATGCAATCTGCCAGATTACTTTGTTCGACTTTGAACGGACATAACTCAGTCATTTCTTAACCAAATCATGAGATTCTTTTTGTATTGGTTAGTTCCACGAGTTAAATTTCAAACCCAACTGGTCTTATTGTAAAATATTAAATATCCGAGTTTTGGCAATTTTTACAAAATGGTTGCACATACAGCTCTTTTTCTGTGATCACTATTTTTGTATTGCATAATCAATGGCCTTAAACCCAACCATAAATCTGAGGAAAAATACCTTAGAAACTTAACATATCTAGCGAATGATGGTTGAAACCTCACTGAATGGGCTACACAAATTCATGAACTTCAGCCCCATCTACACTTCATGCATTATTGCATGCAACTTTTCTTAATTGTTTGGAATCATTACCCTCACTTCTCTTCTGAATACATTTTTAACATTTTTCCTTTTGAAAGCACTTGCATGCATGAGATAATCTGGAAAATTTCAAGAGCTTTTGTTATTCCTTTGATTTATTAGAATTATTGCTAAAACCAAGGGCATAAATCATATAAAATACTTCCAGAGGTCAATAAATCCCAACTAAATTCATGGATGATCCTTATGGGGAATAATGACCCGTCACCAAATTTCAGCAATTTTTGTTACGGTTTAATACGATTGCTAATTTTCTTTTGTTTAGGACATGATAAATTACAAAACCACTTTAGATGATGTGAAAATTTTATCTAACAATTTTCGCATACATTACCTGTGATGGGTGACTCCAGAAAATAACTTCAAGATTTTTCATCATGTCTTACTATTTTACCAAATTTTTGGTAATTATAATGGCCTAAAAATGGGAAAAATAGTTCTGATTATCCAAAATTCATCAAAATTTACCAGGATATCATATTATACAGTAGGACCTTACATAAAAAGTTTGAGGATTTTTCTCTACTGTAAACTATTTTTCTCTTATTTTCTAAAGTTAATTGCATTAAAATGCACTTAAATACATATAAATACCCAAAACCAGTTTATACATTATGAAAACCACTTTTGATATTTTTCCCAGGATATCTATATTGTAAATGATGTTACAAAAATTTATGG
This sequence comes from Lactuca saligna, assembly GCF_052625555.1. Classification (NCBI taxonomy): domain Eukaryota; kingdom Viridiplantae; phylum Streptophyta; class Magnoliopsida; order Asterales; family Asteraceae; genus Lactuca; species Lactuca saligna. The sequence goes on along the minus strand of NC_136417.1, from coordinate 185,322,012 downwards.
TGATTTATTTTAACTGTTTAATATTATTTCTTTAATTAATGACTATTTAAAGGAATAAAACAAGAAAAAATAGAAATACCCACTGAAAAATATCTTTTATATTTTTCCTAGTCTAGTTATGTATAATAACAGTTAAATAAAAAGTTTGGGTAATTTTGGAAACTGTTTTCTATTTATTTCAATTTTTATTGGAATAAATGCTCAAAAATTATAAAATATAATTAAACAGCTTGGAATTCTATTTTTATATTTTTCCCAGCTTAGTATTGACTAATAACAGTTAAATAAAAATTTTGAGAATTTTTATCCCTCGAATGCTATTTTTTGTGAATTTATGTTGTTATAGAGACTTAAAAAAAATTTGGAAAATTAATATTCCAAAGTTGTAATTAATCACACGACTTGTAAAATTTCAATATTTCAGAAAAAGTGTAACCAATTGATATAAAATACAATACTAAAACATAAATTGGCATTTCCCTATATGTAGAGTTTAGTATATTAGCATTAGATATCGACATGGAAACTCACTAGTGTGTGTGTTTGATGTCGTAGGATCCCGGTAGTAAGACGTTGGTGCATCCCGAAGTACCGCTTGTGCCTACACGAAACATTGTGAGTATTCACCAATCCCCTATTTTCGGTTTTTAAATGTTTTGGGGTGGAAAAGCATGTCCTAAACTACTTATGTTCGTTATAGTTAATTGACTCATATAAACTTGATTACTATATTTTGCATATTGTGAGTATTCACCAATCCCCTATTTTCGGTTTTTAAATGTTTTGGGGTGGAAAAGCATGTCCTAAACTACTTATGTTCCTTATAGTTAATTGACTCATATAAACTTGATTACTATATTTTGCATATTGTGAGTATTCATGCACTCCCCTATTTTCAGTTTTTATGTTTTGGGGTCAAAAAGCATGTCCAGAAAAACTGCTGTTTGCATGTTGTATTTAAATTGAATTGTATCAAACATGATTGCTATTGTATTGTTATGTTTCTTTATGTATGTCTATGCAACACGGAACATGAGAACTTATCGTACTAAGGCCCTTCCCTTATCTCTAACCATTAACTCTTTGAGCCAATGGTCATTATGGATAGCGCTATTAGGAATTGACAACTCCTCACTAGCCCGAATCGCTGGAGTGCATGATACCATATTCATCTATGGAACGATAAGCATAGATCTCGATAGGGCTTCTGTCATAGGTTTGGTTGAGACTCATTGTTTGCTCATACACATACAAACTCGCTTCTCGTTATAGCAATAAACTTGTATTCATTAATAGCAATCAACTTTTTTATCATTAAAGCAATGTACTTGTATTTACGAAAATCATTATTGTACCCTCGATTTTATAAACTTGTGAACTCACCAACTATTTTCATAGTTGACGCTTGTTTTACATGCTTTTTCAGGAAATAATTAGTAAGTGGATGTAAAGATTCATCATCATAGAGCATGTTGCATCGTGTTGAAACTATTATGAAGTTATATTTTGAACAATGTTATTTTGAAAAACTTGTATTTTGTTTCTTTTGAAGCTATGGTTTGTAAACTTTTAACTACTGCTATGGTGATGTATCTTTATCTTTTGCAATGAAACCGTTATCGTTGTCATACCTTGCGTTTCCGCTTTAGCGGGGTGTGACATATATGTATAACACTTGTAGAATTTACTTTTGAAACAAATGTAACCTTTCAAATATATGTAATATAATGGTTGTTTACTGTGATTACTATGTACATTGGATTTGATACTCAACGTGGAGTCAACCCCGGAAATGTTTCCGCCTTTGGTTTTTGGGGTGTGACTGATTGGTATCAGAGCCCTTGTTTATAGTGAACGGAGTATACCAAACCTTACATGGTATAAAACTATAAACAGTAAAGGGCCTAAGTGCTCTGAACTAAAAGTATCTTCAAACTATAAGTATTTTCAAAAGTATACAAGTATACCGAACCGTCGAGATCCGTAACTACAAGTAGAACAAAACATAAGTAAATGGGTGTTGTACACTGCGGTTAAACCTGGGCAGTGATGTAGTCGTGTCTAGGATCAGTATAGCCTGGCCAACTATATTCATTCGAGACACGGCCAACATGTGCTTGGGAGTGACTGTGGTACGCAACATACCTAAAACTTACCCAATACCCCAAACAACGAGTCGTCGTTGCAGCGAATCATGAAATACTATGGGTGTATTTCTCGAGCCGATCCTTGGTAAAAATTCCTCATATATGCGTTGTTCCTTGATCATTCCTCTGGCGATAAAAATGTTCTGTCTTGATAACTCTTTCCTTCTTTATCGCTTAGTATGATTCTATATCTGTCTTGATGAGATATCCCCTGTTCCATATCTCTTGATCCAATTTAGAGGACTTATGACCCTCTCTTTCCTGATCTTTTTAGATCAAGATGCCTCCAAGAAAGAGACACAGCTCAAAGAACAACAGCAATCCTCCTCCGCCACCACCTCCTCCTCAATTTGATCTTGCATCGCTTCAGACAGTTCTGACTGCTGCAATGGTAGCAGCCATGTCGCAAATGAACCCCGGTAACTCAGGAGGTGGTCCCCAGCCCCAAAACCCAGAAGATAGCCAGGGACACCAAAAAGGGGGTTCCTATAAAGACTTCATGAATGCGAAGCCCACATCCTTTGATGGCACTGGAGGTGTGATTTCCCTCACTCGATGGTTCGAGAAAATCGAATCAATCTTTGAAATATGCGCCTGTTCGGAGTCTGACAAAGTAAAGTTTGCCGCCTGCACCTTCCTTGACAAATCCCTGACTTGGTGGAACGGCCAAGTCAAATCCTTGACTCTACCTGTAGCAAATGCTATGGGTTGGGAAGCTATGAAGGAGCTTCTGCTTGCAGAGTATTGCCCTCGGGGCGAAATACAGAAGCTAGAACACGAACTCTGGAACCTAAGAATGAAGGGTTCCGACATAGCCTCTTATACTTCAAGATTCGATGATCTGGCGTTCTCTGTCCGGGAATGGTGACCCCGAATAGTAAAAAGATTGAGAGGTTCATTTGCGGGTTGACCCAGCCAACAAAAGGGAATGTCTTAGCTGTGAAGCCAGACACCTATGACAGCGCTAAATGTCTTGCGAAAATCTTGATTGATCAGGAAGACAACTCTGATGAGGAGGCTACCACCCCCGAGCCAGTCACTAGTGGAGGTGGAAGCAAAAAGAAATTCTGGAACAAGCGGAAGGTCCAGAGTATGCAAGGGTCTTCTAAGAAACAGCAAACAGTAGCAGTCCATGCTGCTACTGCCCCTATTGCTGTTTCGGCTGTTGGTTCCACAGCCCAAACTCCCACCAGTGGATACACTGGTACCCTTCCTTGGTGTAGTAAGTGCAGCTACCATCACCGCATTCCTGGTCCATGTCGCGAAAGGATCTGTGACAACTGTGGCAAGAAGGGCCATCTTGCTCGAACCTGCAGAAAACCAGCCAAATCAACAAACCAATCATCCGAAGAGGGAATCAGTCCATCCTGCTGCAATTGTGGTGAAGTATGGCACTTCAAAAGAAATTTCCCCAAAGCAGCTACAATCGCTGATCCCACTGTCGCCGCAGGTATACTCCTCTTTGACAATTCTTATCCCTGCAACTCTTTTTGATTCTAGTACCAGAAGGGAAACTTGTTATCTATCCATCCGAGCAATTTCTAAACTTAATCCTTTGTTCGTAATTGAAATTGAGTACAATCGAGGCGACTAACCAGTGAGATACAGAACACTAACTTCGTACATATAGATTGAATCCTCAGTCTGGAGGATTATTCTGTTCCATTCGATTTAAAAGGGGGAAACTTTTCACAAAATACTTTGATGCTATGTTTGACATGGAATGACCAAGTCTCATTCATGTTGCTATCCTTTAGTTTCGAAAAGGGTCGCTCGTCTAGATCTTTTCCCCGACCCGACTCTCATGATCTTCGGCATCAAACCTTCGTATCAATCCATGCCTTAAAGCTCAAAAGTTTTTCCAGATATGAATTACCACGTATTCCTCGTTTCTGTGATCATTAAGAAACGAGAAGTCAGTAGCTCTTTCCCCTAAATGTCTTTCCCAAAGAATTCCTGAGACTTCCTTTCGAACGTTTAGCTTAGTTCCGCATCGGCCTAATCTCTGGATCTACCTCGTGACCGAACCTCAATGAGAATGGCATGTTCAAAACGGTGACCAAGAATTGATATGATCACTATGGGTTAGTAGTGGTATCCTTTTGGTCAAATCTCTTTCCCTCGATCATGTAGCCAAGCAAAGCAGTCGTAACCGTGTACTTCTCCTACGTCTAAGGCAATAGGGAAATTGTCGGCACCGAAAATACCCATAAAAACTTGTCGATTCTCGGGTCCCATCGACTAATATCACAGTCTTACCCATAAATTCATTCTAAAGCCATCAAACCCTTAGCTACCCGACTCCATGAAGATGTGCCTTCCTGTTGGAGCGTGCATCCTGTTGATGGATTTATCCCTGAAAAGCATGATACGCTTTGGGAAGTGCAAAATACTTCCCTCATAATACATCAGATCCTTCGAGATTCTCATAGAATTGATTTCGTAACCTTCAAACTCCGAACGCCTTCAGAACTTAGTAGCATCTATCTGGTACTTCACGTCTCTGTCTTTAAGAAGCACCTACCCGATGAAACCTTGGTAATCCCCTTGATGAGACAAGAATCAAGGAAGATTTGAGCATCATTATAGAATCGATCAAATTCATAGATCAAGAGGTTAAACGTATGAACAAGCCATATTTTGATAAGTGAATGGTTCCCTGAAATGCCATGAGAGAATCCGAATTCACTAGGTACTGTGATGATTCAAATGAACGGAAGTATCCGTGTTCTCCTTTCAAATCTGCGATTCGCATCTAAAGTTTGAATTTCGGGACGAAATTCTCTCTAACGGGGGGATAATGTAACACCCCGTAATTTATTTCGTCGCTTTAAACTGGTTCCGTTAGTAAAACCGTGTCGTCCCAAATTTTTCCGTTAACTTTGGATTAATTTAATCAATTGAGACTTCCATTTAAATCTCATAAGTTTTCGGATATATTTTAATTCATTAAAATATTTTCTATTTTCATTTAGAAAATATTTAGTTTCGTCTAAATCGTCATTACGGCAACTTTATCGGGTGCGGCCAAAAGCATCGAATAGCGTCAGTATCGAGTAGAATTCCTCCGTGTCCTAAACTTGGAGCATATATAAAGTTGAGAGAGAGCCTCATTTGAAGCTTTTCCACTCTCTCTCTACTCTCTCTCTCTAACTTTCTCTCTCTAGAAATCGAAATCAAGCCAAATCATCCAAATCAAGCTCCAAATCTCTAAGGTATCTATCCTAGCTTTTAGTTTAACCTTTTTGGTATTTAAATTCATGAAAATTATGGGGGTTTGGAACCATGAACATGTGTTCACGGCCCTAGGACCTCCTTAGGCCATAAACACATAAAATGTGGGGTGTTTGGCCTTAACACCCTTTCAAACTTCATTTGGAGCCTAGATATGCCTAAAGGACTTGCATGCATGGAATTATAATACATTAAACTCATGATTAGGGCATAAACATGATTTTACGGCCCAAGCACATGCTTGGACCATAAACACCTATTCTTAGGGAGTAAACTTAATTTTTGGTGTTAGTTTGTCCCTAAACACCCCCAACAAGCTTCCATGAGTGTATAGAACCCTGAAATCCTTCAAGAAATGCATCAAAACTTGTTTCAAGGGGGCAAGCTTGAGTTTACAGCCCAAAAACATTCTTGGACTGTGAACTCACCTCCTTAGACCTTAAACTCACTTTTGTGTGTTAAGATGCTACTTAAACACACCATGAGCCTTAGAAATGAGTCTAGAAACAACCTCAATCAAGTAAAGGACCCTAAATCATGCCAACACTACCCCATGGATGTTTACGGCCATAAACCTCCCAAGAACATCTTCTTAGGCCGTAAACTCCATTATATGGTCCATATGTGAGTTTAATCCATTTTGATGCCTTAGATTTAATCCTAGCAAATTTTCCCTAGTCATATGAAGCCATTTAACAACCAAAAACACCCCACTATGAGTTTATGGCCGTAAACTCATGGGGAATGGGTTTTATGGGCCGAAAAATCTTGTATGATTTTACTCGTGGGGAGAAAACTCAAATTCCAAGTCCCTAGTGCCATTACACGTTCGTAGATGTCACCCGGGTCCCTCCAAACACTTGAAATGAGGTGTTTCCGCAACTAGAAGTGTTTTTCTGTAACAAGTAAATAAACTAAGTCCTAATTAGATACAAATGTGTATCATTTCATTAAACATAGGAATCTCGTACGTTTTCAAGCCCCGAACCAACGTTTAGCATCCGAAATCGTCAAATTTCTCGTCCGGTGATTTCATACCCCTACGCTTTTTCCGTGTTTTTCAATGTTTTCAGGGGGGGAATACAAGAAAACTATAACTTTTTTTGAATTTATAACATTGATATGTTTCAAATAATATCTGGTAAACTCATAAACACTTTAGCCCCTTATGTACTATGCTGAGCATAAGCGATGATTTATCAACTACAACTAAATGGATTTTAGTTAAGAAAATAACCAAACTAATCAAATTACTATGGGAATAATTTGGGGTTCTTTAGTGTTCGTTTTATCATGTACTAATATGTGTATAAAGTTATTATATAAACTATGTCTGATTCAGTTTATCTCCGTATCATTTGAATGTATTGCCAAATAGTTTCATTGTATGTATCTATATTCATTGTATTATGTTTCATAATCTTTTGTATGTTTGATATCGTATGAGAACCCTGTTAATAGTTTAGTACTAGTTTATGAGTTAGTCACTACCCTTTATGAATGATCAGTAAATCCTCCCCGGAAGTGTAACCAGAGTCTCCTGGAGGGGGAGCGAGGAATTTGTGAATAGATCTATTCGGGACTGACAATCCCACACCTTAACTGCTAGCTACAGTTAGGCGGGCACGACTGGGGTGACAAATTCTGGATATCGTCCGACGTCTGACAAGCGTCAAGGAGGTCTCGTTGTCGTATCAGCATGGTTACCCGACTCACAACACGTATTAATATAAGTTTATTCACGACTTGGTTTTGGATTTGATTTTATATCAATCTTCTGTCTTTAGATCTTATATCTAGTTCGGGACGGTAATCCCATGGTTTTTAGTCTATAGGGTTCATATCTATTTCAGGATGTTATTCCTATGGTTAGAATCTATATCTAGTTCGGGATAGTGATCCCATGATTTTATCAAACAATCTTATATCTAGTTCGGGATAGTGATCCCATGATTTTATCAAACTATCTTATATCTATTTCGGGATAGTAATACAATGGTTGTATCAAACTATTTTGTATCTAGTCCGGGATATTAGTCCCATGGTTTTCAGTCTATATTTTCAAGTATATCAAACTATCTTGTATCTAGTTCGGGATATTAGTCCCAAGGTTTTCAAACTACTTTCTATCTACAGTTCGTGTATATTAAATTATTTTATATCTAATTCGGGATAGTAATCCCATGATTCTCAATATATAGTTTTGTGTATTAAACTATACTCTGTGTTATTCAATCAATCTTACATTTAGGAAAATATGGGATTTTCCTGGTGTTAACATATAACGCATAATTGAACTGTAATGAAGCATAAGTAAATTGTTTAACATAAGAAAATATGGGATTTTCGTGGATAACAAACCTTTTCGGAAAACTAAACGAAACTGGTACATTTTCAGAAAACAAACATCTTATGAACTCACCAGCTTTATGCTGATTTTCAAACCGCTTGTATTCTCAGGTCCAAGTTAGATAGGTACCCGTCGATATCTTTTGGTGAAGACGGAGAGCTCAGAAGACTCGTCTCAACTTTTGTTCATATGATATATGTATAACACTTGTACAATTTACTTTTGAAACAAATGTAAACTTTCAAATGTATGTAATGTAATGGTTGTTTAATGTGATTACTATGTACATTGGATTTGATACTCAACGTGGAGTCAACCCCGGAAATGTTTCCGCCTTTGGTTTTTGGGGTGTGACAATTGACATGTCGGTTAACCACACACATTCCATCAATAATCATAAATTTCTAGTCGTACCATCATTTCATATTTTTAGTCACATATTAATGTGTCGGTTAACCACGCACGCTCCACTAATGACTCACAAAGAAATAATTTACATTTTCATGGCTTAACATACAATTTCATATTTTATCTTAAAGTAATTAGAGTGGGATTTATAGAATGTTTTAGTACTTTATATTATACTTTTAATGTGATTAGTGTCCTATTATAACCCAATCGGCTAAGAACCCTCCACTATGCAAAGAAGCAGTGGGTGAAAATCACATTCATTCGACGCTCATTTTATAGGTTGTCTCCTTATACATCTCTTATAGTATAGCTTCGTGAATAAGGTCTACTCTTGGCTTGACCGGCTTAGTATTCCGCATATACTATTATAACTAAAATGACCCAAAATACGACCCAAAAATTTTTGTTTTTTTATTACTAAAAATCACATCATGTATAATAAAACCATAGAATAAACAGTTCAAATCTATATCAAACATAGTAACATCCAAAATAAACTCCCATGATAAACTGAAGTTGTGATGTGTGCGATGCCATAAACCCGAGCTCTTCTCTTTGCTTGCTGAAGTACCTGAAACCAAAACTAAAACTGTAAGCATGAAGCTTGGTGAGCTCCCCCAAACTACCACATACCGTACAACAACATTTAAACACATATTGGGCCTTGACCATGGCATCGGACCGAAGTCCGAAAACTGCATCGGATCGAGGTCCGGAACTAACCAGGGCCTTGCCTTCTGTATCGGACCATAGTCCGAAAACTGCATCGGACCAAAGTCCGGAACTGACTGGGACCTTGTCCCCTGCATCGAACCGAAGTCCGAAACTAATTGCATCGGACCAAAATCCGGAACTGACTTGGACCTTGTCCCCTACATCAGACCGAAGTCCGAAAACTGACTCAGCATAACATAGCATAGCATAAACATATCAACTACATAAACACATATATTTCATCCTGCATCGGACCGAAGTCTGGAACACATAACACAAAGACATGCTCGAATCACAAATACATCAAGCACATTGAACTACTGCATTGGACCAAAGTCCGGAACTACTGCTCACTAGACGGGTCGGCATTGTGGTCGTAGACGCATTCCTACTAGAAGGAAAACTCGCCTTGTAATGTTGGCTACTGAGATGCTAACTCTAACACTGGTTGGCTGCTGCTCCGGGACTATCCGACTACAAATCCCACAAACACAAGGTCAGGTACTGATAAGCGCCTCAGGGTAAAATGACTATTTATCCCTGGTCAAAGTCAATTCCCTGGTCAAAGTCAATTTTCAGTTGACCAGACTCGCCGAGTTGGTCCATAAACCCATCGATTCCCTACCACCCAATCTAGTCCTCTACCCGCTTCCACTCGTCGAGTTTGGCAAAGAATCGACGAGTGCTTCTTCGATGCTAACATCAAGTCTAACTTCATCCGACTCGTCGAGTTGTTTGAACAACTCGTCAAGTTCTCCTTTAACATATGGACACGTGAAGACTGTGACTCGCCGAGTCAGATGACCAACTCGTCGAGTTGAAGAACAACTCGTCGAGTCACTCACATGTAAACACCATATAGACGATTTTGATCGATTCCAGCGCATGCAACTCATAGATCTGGGTTCCTAGGGTGGTTTTTACATGTAAAGTTTCCAACTTTATGTGCATGCATGCATATCCAAGGGTTTAAAGGGCTCTAAATGGACTAAAAGCGTAGATGTAGGCTCGCATACAAATTTGACTCAATAAAGGTAATGGATCTGAGTTTCTAGAGCTCGATCATGAGTAGATCTGATGTCCTTTCGCTCCTATAGCTCTCTATTCACTAACAAGCCAAGGAATGTCCAAAAAATGACTTTATTGGGGTTTTAATGGAGATTTAAACATGAAAATAATAAATGTTAGAGTTGTACCTCACAAATCTCTGAAATGGACTCAAGGTCTTGGATCTTCTTCTCCTCCTTTGGATCTACCCTCCTTCTCCCCAAATTTTCAAAGAATCACAAATACACTCAAAAAGCCAAAAGGAATGCTAAGTTTTTCGAGAGGAACGTTTTGGAAGTGATGGGGTTTCATCCTGCATCGGACCGAAGTCCGAAAACTGATTGAGCATAACATAGCATAGCATAACCATATCAACTAGCATAAACACATATACTGCATACTGCATCGGACCGAATTCCGGAACATATAACATAAAGACATGCTCGAATCACAAAGACATCAAGCACACTGAACTACTGCATTGGAACAAGGTCCGAAACTACAGCTAACTAGATGGGTCGGCATTGTGGCTGCAGACCCGTTCCTACTAGAAGCAAAACTCACCTTGTAATGCTAGCTGCTGAGATGCTCACTCTAACAGTGGCTGGCTGCTGCTCCAGGACTATCCGGCTACAAATCCCACAAACACTAAGTCAAGTACTAATATATGCCTCAGTGTAAAATGACTATTTATCCCTGGTCAAAGTCAACTCCCTGGTCAAATTCAATTTTCAGTTGACCAGACTCGTCGAGTCGGGCCGTCAATTCGCCGAGTCCATATCACCCAATCTAGTCCTCTACCTGCTTCCACTCGTCGAGTTTGGAAAAGACTCGATGAGTTCTTCTTCGATGCTAACATCAAGTCTAACTTCATCTGACTCGCCGAGTTGTATGAACAACTCGTCGAATTCTCCTTCAACATATGGACACGTCCAGACTGTGACTCGCCGAGTTAGATGAACAACTCGTCGAGTATGAAGAACAACTCATCGAGTCACTCACATGCAAACACCATACAGACGATTTTGATCGATTCCAGCGCATGCAACTCATAGATATGGGTTCCTAGGGTTTCTTTTACACGTAAAGTTTCCAACTTTACGTGCATGCATGCATATCCAAGGGTTTAAAGGGCTCTAAATGGACTAAAAGCATAGATGTAGGCTTGCATACGAATTTGACTCAATAAAGCAACGGATCTGAGTTTCTAGAGCTCGATCATGACTATATCTGATGTCCTTTCACTCCTATAAGCTCTCTATTAACTAACAAGCCAAGGAATGTCCCAAAAATGACTTTATTGGGGTTTTAATGGAGATTCAAACATGGATATAGTAAATGTTACCTCACAAAGCTCTGAAATGGACTCAAGGTCTTGTATCTTCTTCTCCTCCTTTGGATATACCCTCCTTCTTCTCTCCAAATCTTCAAAGAATCACAAATAACTCAAAAATCCAAAAGGAATGCTAGGGTTTTCGAGAGGAGAGTTCTGGAAGTGATGGGGGCTGACTTAATGCCCTAAAACTTGTTTAAGTACGGTGAAAACCATTGAACTTAGGGTTTCATCCAAACTGGTGGACTCGCAGAGTCCAAGAATATGGACTCATCGAGTTGCCTACTTAAACGTTGCTCGATATCCCGTCTTTACTCGACGAGTCGGGCGAAGAACTAGTCGAGTTCCCCTTGAAAACTATAAAAAACATAGTTAAAATACTTACCAGAAATGGGGCGTTACATCTCTCCCCCACGTATCTTAGACTTCGTCCTCGAAGTCTGCTGCTGCTGAATCTAAAAATAATTCTGGATAATGCTCCATCATCTCCCCCTTGGTGTCCCACGTCCACTCTGAACCCTTTTGGTGCTGCCACTGCACCTTCACTAACTGAACCACCTTGTTCATCAAGGTCTTCGTCTTCCAATCTAAGATCCCAAATGGTCTCTCGATATAATTCAGGCTACTATCAACATGGATATCCTCCAATGGTACAACTGCTGACTCGTCCACCAAACACTTTTGCAACTAAGAAACATGAAAAGTGTTATGGATCTAGCTGAGCTCTGTCGGAAGATCTAATCGATACGCAACCCGACCCACCCGTGCTAAAACCATAAAAGGACCAATGAACCTGGGGCCCAGCTTGCCCCTCTTCCGAAACCAGATAACACCCTTCTAGGGTGACACCTTCAGGAGGACCATATCACCCACCTGAAACTCCAAGTCTGAACGTCTCCTATCGACATAACTATTTTGCTGACTTTGTGCAGTCTGCAGTCTACTACGAACCTGCTAGATCAATTCTGTGGTCTTGAGCACCACCTCGGTGCTCCCGATGACTCGCTGACCGACCTCTCCCCAAAAAATCGGGGTCCTACACTTCCTCTCGTAGAGCATCTCGAAAGGAGGTCGGTCAATACTAGCGTGGTAACTGTTGTTATACGAAAATTCCGCTAGTGGAAAATACGTATCCCAACTACCACCGAAGTCTAGAACACATGTCTGAAGCATGTCCTTGAGAGTCAGAATCATCCTCTCGCTCTGCATGTCTGTCTGGGGGTGGAAAGCGGTGCTAAAATGAAGACGAGTCCCCATCTCATCATTGAACCGCTTCCAAAATCTAGAAGTAAAACAGACGTTTCGGTTTGACACTACCGAAACAGGCACTTCGTGTTGTGCCACTACCTCGCGCACATAGATGTCGACTACCTTCTTAGCCGATATGCTCTCCTGGATTGGTATAAAATGCGTGCTCTTGGTCAGCTGATCCACTATGACCCAAATCAAATCCACTCCCCGAGCGGTCCTGGGAATCTTAGTGATAAAATCCATTGTAATGTCCTCCCATTTCTATACGGTAATGTCTAACGGCTGCATCTTTCCGTGAGGTCTCTGGTGTTCTGCCTTGACTTTCCTGCAGGTCAGGCATCTCTCCACATACCAGGCGACATCCCGCTTCATGCAGGACCACCAATAGTCGGGTCGAAGATCTCTGTACATCTTCGTCACCCCTTGTAAGGGTATTTTGGTTGTAAATAGTCTAAGTCTTGTATATACTCTTCGTATGTTTTGATATCTATTTTACTAAGGCATTTTATACGAAGCTTTGATGTCTAGTCCTTAGTATATTTTTTGTACACTTTTACTCTCCTATAAATAGGAGTCTTTACTAGACTTAGATAAGGTTTTACAGTCTTGTCTACTTTTATACTCTGTAAACCTAAAGCGTAATATTGAGCTGAATCACGATCTTATTTATATCGGTGTTCAATCTTTCATACAATTTATGATTACTTACTCTGATTAATATTCAAACTCGATTCTTAAATTCTACAATTGGTATCAGAGCAGGAATCATATCTCTGATCTGATTTTCATCATTTCAAAAGTTTTTAAATCAATATTTTTGGTTTAAAAGTTTCTGCACTTTTTGAACAGTAAAAAGTTCATTGGATCTAAGTATGTGATTCGATTTTGCACTTGAATTGTTGAATCGAGTGATCTCCTAGTTGTTTCAATTTGAATCAACTAATATGCTGTTAAAAATATCAAGTTTTCTTCAAATTCTCAAATTTTTCTTCCGTACAAAAATGGTGTCATTGAATCTTAATTCCATGACTTCATTCTTTCATTTGTTGGGGTCTTCGACAAAAATTCCAATGCTAATTCCTGAGTATTACGATCAATGGGCTGATCGTATGGAGGATTATCTCAATGGTTTAGATGAAGAACTGTGGACTTGTATTTCTGGTAATATCAATCCTCCATCAAATGTTCAACCACTTGGATCATCTTCTGCAATTTCTGGAGTAAATAATCAAACTGAACGTATGAAAAAGCTGGAGAAGAAATGCATGAGAGAGATGAGAGGAGCTTTGCCTCCAGTTGTTTACAACTATGTGAGGAGTTGTAAAACTGCAAAGGAAATATGGAACAATCTAAAGGAGAAATTTCAAGGAAGTGAGAAGAGAAGAGTTAATTCTGTGAGACAACGCTTGGTTGAATTGAAAGACTTCAAATAGAAAGAAAATGAAACTATTCAGGTGTATTACGATCGTCTGAATGAATTGATCTATCGATGCAACCGATATGGAATCACCAGATCAGTTATGGAGTTCAATCTCATCTTTGTTATGGGGTCTAAGAAAGGAGTGGCGAAATGTCAGCATGATGGTCAAAAATCAACAAAGCTTTGATACGTCAACTTCGAATGATGTGTACAATCAGTTAAAATCACACGAAAATCAAGTGTATGAAATTGCTGAAGAAACAAAGGCGGGCTTGAGAAGTCCATTAGCTTTGGTTTCAAAAATAACTGAAAAAAGAAGTTCATGAGAAAAAGTGATTCTAATGGAGAACAGGGGTTCATCACGACTTCTGATGATGAAGCAATATCATTTTATTCAAACAATTGTGTCAAAAATTTCTTCAAAAAGCCATTCAATTCGAAGATCAAGTCAATTGAGTTTAAAGGAAGTTTTGTGAATAAAACTGCAATTGATGAGAAGAAGAAGGAGGAGAAGAAGGATGCGAAGAATGTTGATGGAAAGATTGAGAAGAAATTGAAAGGAGATGTCGGTGTAAACTATCACTACTGTAACGGTGCCAATCATTTAGCCAATGATTGCATGTTAACTAAGAAATATGAGAAGAAAAACAAGGTAAAAGATGAAGCTTACTATGCTGAAAGACTGGAAGAGGTTCATGCGAAGGCAAAGACTTGTCATTGGTTGCCATGGGAGAACAAGATGATGATGGAACTTATCAAGTCTGGTCATCTGGATTAGATGATGAGGAGATGCGAAATCCAACACATGGAGCAATGTTTGCGAAGATGGAGGAGGAATCCGATGAGGAAGCATACGAAGTTAAAGGAAGATGCTTTGTATCAAAGGCTGCAGACAAATCTCCAATGACAACAAAGGTATGCAACATTCTTGAATCTTTTAATATTCCAGTACATGCTTATAATTCTGAATTGGTATCTTTTGATGAAACTGTTACTTATTTTGATTCAATTGTGGTGTCTGCTAGCAATGAGGCTAAGAAGCTTTCTATGAAGTTGTTAGGGATAGAGAAGAAGTTAGAATTGAAAAACACGAAAGTAGATTGTTTAGAACTTCAAATTACAAACATTATGGTTGATAGGGATAATTTGGCAAGTGAAATAAAATTGTTGTTAGCACAAAGAAACATTTATTGTAATTCAGCTAAACGATTGTATCGGAAATTAACAAAATTACATCATTCTTGTGAGATAAGTAAAGAACAACATAGAAAGTTATTGCCTTTTTTAGCTTATGAAAGAGCTAAGGTAGATAATATTTCGTATGATTGTGAAAAAGAAATAGTTGAATTTGACAAAGCTCATGATGATAGATATAGATATAGAATGGTCAAAGTAGATGAATGTCTTGATGCTACTGAACTAGTTGAAATTGTAAATGATACTTTGACTAAGTCTGAACAAATTCACATTTTGAAAAAGACTGAAACTTCAACATCTGATGCTCAATCTAATTTTGTTGATATTGAAGATAATTCTGATAATATTAGTGAAATTAGTAATCTTGAAGATGTTGATTGTTCTCAGTTGTCTATTATTAATGTCGCATCTTCATCTAAATGGAAAGAAAAGGTTTATGATTTGTTGGTTAAGAATGATACTAATCAACCCTCAACTTCGAAAGTTTGTGATTTGGACTTCGTGGAAATCAGAGACAGTCAAACAGATGATAGTGATGATGAAAAAGATGAGCAACATTCGAAGGAAAAGGTATTTTCAAAGAATGAAGAAATTCCTCGAATTGTAGTTGACCAGGTGTATGGTGATAAACAAAAGTATGACAAAGTGTTGAAAGAACAAGGTGATCATTACCTTGAAACAAATACTGTGGTGTATCCAAATTTCAAGTGTACTGATGATGTTGTGTTTCCAAACCAAGTGTTCGTAACAACTGGAAATGTTGAAAATGTCAAACCAGAATTCAAAAAATTGGTGGAACAAGACACTTTAAAAACATCAGATGAAGGGTTCTTCGCAAATCAAATCACAATTGAAATCAACCTAACGAAGAATTCATATGTTTTCCAAAGACGAAAATCTCAGAGAAAATGGGTTGAAAAATCAAAACTTGAGAAAGAAGCAACCAAACCAATTTTTGAGGAAACGAAAAGTGGGCTCAAATTAAATTCAAAAGAATTCAAAGAACAAATTGAAAATTTTTCGAAAGAAAATAATGTTTCAAAAGGACAAGCACGAACGAAAATATTTTGGCAAACAATCGAGTCTAGAAAAATGTCAAATGAATTGTCAAAACCAATTAAGTCTGTGAATTCAGACAAAAAGAAAAATCCTGATCATTTAAGCAAAAATGTGTATGAATTAAAGTCATCATAATATATTTTCAAAGTGAAAAATTCATCTTTTTCAAAAGTAAAACAAGTTTATCGTCCAAAAAATCATACTAAGTTTGAAGAGAAAACAACCCCAAAGTTTTCGAAAGTGTCAAAATCTAACATTTCAACCAAGATTTCTGATAATTCATTGAATTCTAATTCAACAAAATTTTTTACTCCACGTCAACATTTTAAATCAAAAATTGATACTTCCTATGCTGAATCATTTGTTTCAAAACCAAAAATTGATTTTGTTCCTCAAAAGCAAAATTTTCCTAATCGTACGAAGAAACAAACATTGAAAGCTTCGCATGAAGAAGGGATAACTTTACGAAAGAATATTGATCACTGGCTCGAAGGAAGAGGAAGAATTTACCAATCAAGTAAATATTCGAAAGATCAAATCAACGAAGCTTATGAAAAGTATGTAAATACATCTTCAAATGGAAGTTCGTCATCAAAGGATTCGAATATCGTGGTAAAAGCATGGAAACCAGCCACAAAAGAGAAGACCGAACAATCACAAACTCAAAATGCAAAGGGTGATATAAGTAATCATATGAAACAAACAAAACCTTATGTTTGAATCCCTACAAATGAAGATGTGGACATTATTAATAGTCTCAAAACTAAAGTTTGTGATTTAGTCAAAATTTATTCTTTAAAATCTTTGTTGAATTCTAATTTCCATGGACCCAAAAAGCCTTGGGTACCTAAATTATTTCAATGATCGCACGTACTTTGTGATGAGCAATATGATATTAAATGGTACATTGATAGTGGTTGCTCTCGTCACATGACTAGGAAGAAGGAGAATCTTAGAGACTTTCGAAGCTTGAAAAATGTTGGAGTTGTTAAGTTTGGTAATAATCAAAAGTGTCAAGTCAAAGGATATGGTAAAATCACGAATGGACAATTAATAGTGAATTGAGTTGCTTATGTAGAAGGTTTACAACACAACTTGATAAGTGTATCACAACTTGTGGTAGGCACTGGAAATCAAGTACTTTTTAACGAAGAAGGAAGCATTATTTCGAATGTTTACACAAAAGAAGTTTTGCTGAGACCCAAACAGAAGGGTGACATATTTACTTTGGACATCAATCCAATTGTGGGTAAACCTATTGTATGTCTTCTTTCGAAAGCTACATCTAATATGAGTTGGCTATGGCATCGAAGACTTTCACATCTCAACTTCAAAAATATCAACAAACTTGTTGTGCAAGATTTAGTAAGAGGTTTACCTGTACTTAAGTTTGATAATGATTCTTTATGTGCAACTTGTGAAGTTGGTAAGCAACATAAACTGTTGGATTAGGTGTCTAAACCCATAACTGTTATTGGTATATATTCAACCCAAGAGTAGCATGGTCCATTTGGGTTGTATATCATCAGGATAATTTCTTAAGATGGACTTTTGAGAGAAGAGGTTATATATGATTTGTTAATATATTATAATTTCTAATATATTAATATGAAATCATATGTTTTAATTAGTATTGATCAAGAATTAATTTGGAATTAATTTAGTGATCAAAAGAGACTAATTAAAATTATGGGGACTAATTATGGTAATTCGTTATATTTATATGTGTTGGGCTTATGATCCACGTTGGACCAAGTTTATGTATGGATACATAAAGAGTTGGGACACACTAACCATGGATCATAAACGCCATGGATATGGGTTTGGGTTATACCCATGACTCTTAGAATTCAACACATATAAATACATATGTTATGACCTAAAACCCGCCATTTTTTAGTGTGTGTGCATGTTCTTGGAGTTCATGAAGGTTTTAGAGTGCATGGAGATTCTCTATCAAGTCCTAACTTTCTCCTTGATGTGTTGTGACTTCATTTGAGGCTTCCACACTACTGGGGCTAAGTTCTTAAGGCCAAATACATCAAGACCTCCATCCATACGAAAAGGTATGTTACACTATCTAGTATTTTATGTAGTTTGTATGACAATTGCATGCTATCTATAGGTTCAATACCTTGGAAACCATTTTCATGTATAATTAGTGAAAACATAGATCCAAGGTATTTAGGATTGTATGTGCACCATAGGATGTTGTATTATACAAAAACCCAAAAGTGGTATCACAGCCTAGGGTTGTTTTCGATTATACTTGATGCAAACTAATTTTTTGAAGCCAAGAATCTGTCAGGACCTGAAACTCGAGGAGTTTTGGAGGAAAACTCGACGAGTTCATGTATTATATCATGATCTCGATGAGTTTGTCTCCCAGAATGCATATCTTTGTGCTTTTTGGCTGGAATTAGACTAGGAACATTACCAGAAGCTGTTTTTGGACTTGTCAACCTATTTTTGATGTGGTAATGTTCATACTAATCAAATTTCAAAGATAATTGTCAATAGATTCATGTTTTGTATTAGTTTAAAGTGTTATGCTAATTACATGAGAAAGTTTGATTCCAATTATCTTGTTCATATGAGTTGCTTAGATTAATAGAAAAGGTTGATTGATTATGTGTCTTTGATCCATTTTAATCCAAGAATTGATTCTAAAATGTGTTTGTGTAACTTGTCCTCAAGTTACATGAAAAGTCACATTAAATTTTCTTAAAATTCATAAAAGTTGGCAATGGTTAAAAAATGAAGAGTCTTGTCCTCATTAAATGGTTTTATGACTCCATAACTTGTCTTCAAGTTATGGAGGCTCAAGAGTCACTTCATTAAATCATTAAAATGTGTAACTTTAATTAGTTCCATAAGTTACAAAGAAAAGAGTTACATTCTTTAATAGTTTAAAGTCTTCCATAACTTGTCCTCAAGTTATGGAACTTGAGGAGTTTTTTAATTCAAACTGCTTTAAACATATAAGTTATGGAATTAATTAGTTTTGAATTGTTCAAAACTTGTCCTCAAATTTTGGACTTTGTAAGGTTTCTCCACGAATACTTTAGTTCCAAGCTAGCCCTTAGAGTTTTAAAAGTAAAAATTCAACCCTTATACTATTATAATATTAATAGTTAATACTTATATATATATATATATATATATATATATATATATATATATATATATATATGTATGTATGTATAAGGACAAAGTAAGTCTTACCGTTAGTAGGCCTCATTTACGAAGTCGGTCTATAAGCGGGTATAAGGTTACTGCCTATAAAATGGCAGTTTAATGGGTGTCCACTCCCACCCACCGCTTCCTTGACTGGTGGAGGGTCGTTAGCCGAACGGGTAGGAAAGAACTATAATTCTCACTTCATTAAAAGTATAATGATAAATACTAAGTAACTAAACACTTATAAATTCCCAATCTTAGTTACTTAGGAAAATGTGAAATGGTGCTAACCCATGAAATTACACTTTGCACCTTTGTTAAGTCATTAGTGGAGCGTGTGTGGTTAACCGGGACACTAACTTGGGACTAACAATGTGTGGCAAAGGGTGACTTAAGTTTTATCATAGATCGGTGGAGCGTGTATGGTTAATCGGCACATCGATTAGGTGATAAAATTAAGGGTACCAAGTCAATTTGCATGGTTATTCACACCTTGTTTGTGATCCTCGGCATCCCAGTCACAAACTTAAGAGGGCACAATTGATTAAAACTCAATGTATCTCAAAAGATCTAGGAGTTTCAAATCCAATTAAAACTTATTGAATAATTTCCTTTTTCATGGTGGAAATTCTTAAATCATCATTTACCTACCTTCAAATATTATATATCTTGGATTATGGCATCCCTCTTCCAAGTTATAAAATAGTTTGTTGGGTCCTAGCCTTAATATTTCATATTGGGTGCTATATTAAGGACTTTAAATCAACTAACTTGAATTTCTCCCTTATAGATGTCTAGTTTAGACATCTATGGTCTTCCCAAATCTTTAGGAACAAGCTTCCTAATGAAGATGATATCCCAAAAGGCAATCAAGGTGAAAGACTAATCCCTTTATTGAGCACTAATAGGATTGGAAATCATACTTCATTTCCTCGACCTCCTTAAATAATTCTCCCTATCCCACAAGTTTCAAGACTTGAATAGTTCTAAGTCACTCAATCCCTATTGGCAATCAAAGTCTATATGTGCATAAATTTTGGAGATTAAGTCACATATTGACAAGCCGGGAGAGTCGGGTGTCAAAGTCTAGAGGTAGCTGGCTGTTGACTTGGTCCTTCAGTCACTCCCTGATGATAGATCACGACATGACCCTTTAATGATCTTATCTATTTTCTTGGTGCTGCTGAATCAACAATGATTTGGAACACTAGTAAAGAAAATATGGTTAGAAGATCAACTTCCCAAAACTTCATGGACATCGACAATAGTCACGTTGGAAATCCAGAAAAACTTTCTCTTCCCAGTTGAAAGGGATCAGCCATGGTCAAGTCATTTGACCTAATGGTAAAGAGAAAGGCTAAGTCTGTGATACTCCCGTATATCATTTCCAAAGATTCCACATGTTTCCTTTTGCCAATAGGAGGGGCATTGGTTGCGAAGCTTCCGAATTTACCTGAAACCTCATAAGGATGGTAAATTCAAAAGTTTGACTCTACTTCAGGTAAAGTCCGTTATCTAACTCTATTAAGTCTCTTTTGGAGATTATTAATACATGATGTAATGTAATTACATTTTGATGTTTTTGAAGAATCAAAGGAAGCTTAAAGAAAAGGTGTGCTGATTCTGATCGCATGGTTCGATGACCAGAATTTTGCTGCATAAGAGTTATGAAATATTGCTAAGAATAGATAACAACAAGTTTTCATATGAATTTGCATTGTAAAGATAAGTTTTTCGGCAAAGTTTTAAAGTAAAATAAAAATGGTTTTGATTTTATTTATTTTAAGTATCCTTACAATGGCATTTGTGAAGAGAAAAAAAAAAGGAAAAAAAAGTTGTTGTTTATATTGTCCCATTGATAAGCAATATTGGTAAATGGATTTGATTCTTTCGTTTGTGGTAGTGTCATAATTTACCAAATAAGGAAAGATTCTCATCACCCAAGGTTCAGTTGGATAGAAACTTGGAATCATGCAAGTTGTATTGTATGATGAATGAGAATTCTTCATCTTTGCGAAATCAAGACTAATTCCTTGTTCACATGTATATGTGAGTCAAGTGAAGTACAAAGGGATCGAGTACACTTGGGTGTGAGCTTATCAGGTCCACCACAAAGACTATTCATCATGATTTAGTAAAGTTTAGTAAATATGGTTATTCTTACAAGTTTAAGTGTAATTCTGAAACATTAGAAAGGTTTCAATGTATGACAGAATGGATAAGAAGAATCAAATAAGGTAGGAAGATAAAAGTTTCTCCAATCCGAAGAGATGGGAGAGTACTTGTGTATCTTGTTTTATGATTATCTTAGTGATTATGGAACCATGTCACAATTGATCCTCTAAGGACACCTTAGTGCATTTGTTTACCTAAGGAGAGGAATCGTGAATTGTTGAAATGGTTAAATCAAAAGACAAATCGTACTTTGTTCCAAAATAAAATCTTAGAGTAATACTCCAAGAATGAGCCTTGAGTGACTCAATCTTTAGAAAGTTCATAACACTTGTCAAATGTAGAGTAAGATGTTTCCTATTGTTATACATTTGAGATTGGTTAGTTGTGATGTTTTGGATAAAACAAAGGCCAACTAAGACCAATTGTGAGAAGTGTTTAACTTGATAAGAATCCGCACTAACTCTTGAATATTTTTTTGTCAAGGAATGGTTCTTGACAAAGAGAATCTTATATGTCAAGAGGACAGTGGGAGTATTCAGATAGTTTCGAGAACTAATCAAGATTTTTGTTAATCACTAGCCCACGACTTGAGGTCTATAACCTATCGTGCTGACATATTATTATTTATGTGTCTATTCCAGTAAAAGTTGACTATGCTTATGAGTTATATGAGTTCTCAATTGTTTGTATAACAACCCGGAAGCAATGGTGGGCATTGTGCTACCAGGTGGCAAAAAATTAAGATTGAACAAGTTTAGTCCATTTGAATTTGGTTTTGTCACTAACCTTGTCTTGTGATTATGGTTGTGACAAATTCACATGGATAGGAACACTTACACCATAAAATCTAAGTGTCATAAGGTTTCTCTTCGATTCATGAAAAATGATGGTAAGGAAACTCTTTCACTAAGTAGATTTTAGGAAGACAACAAGTGTAATATTTGTATTCTCAAAGTCGTTAGTGGAGCGCGTGTGGTTAACCGGCACACTAACATAGACTTGTGAGAAATCGAAAAGGTCTAAAAAAATTAAGACTATGATTACGACATCCCTTTTCATATTCTAAAATTGTTTAGACATACATGTAAGCTATCT
The DNA here is from genome assembly GCF_052625555.1 of Lactuca saligna. Lineage (NCBI taxonomy): Eukaryota > Viridiplantae > Streptophyta > Magnoliopsida > Asterales > Asteraceae > Lactuca > Lactuca saligna. The sequence continues at coordinate 185,299,399 of NC_136417.1, read as the reverse complement.
AAGGAAAGGTGTATGATTTGATAAAGTCTTATCAAAGCAATCACGTATCAGAAATCTAAACTTTCGTAAGAAAGTCAATATAGTATTGATTTCAAGAAGTCCAACTGACTTCTGGATACATGTCAGAGCTAGTGGGAGAATAAGTGTTATGCTAATAATCATCATGTTAGTGGGAGCATGATTATTATGTTAATTGTTGCAAGTTAGCAATGTTAATTAAAGAAATCAAATGTTTCAATTCGGGTTTGAAAAGTTGTTTTGCTGTAATTAAGGGAGAGGATTTTATACTTCATTCCAATTCTACAAGCTTAGATTGAGATTTTAATCAACTTTAGTCAAGGATATATATATATATATATATATATATATATATATATATATATATATATATATATATATATATATATGAATGTTATGCTGAAATGGTTCAATATAAGGAAATTTTATATATTTTGCATTCTCAAAATTTGATTATGATTACGGCATACCTCTTCATAGTTCGAATTATGAGAACATGTCAAATAAAAAATTCTATAGCATGAATCGTGTCCCATATGCTTCAGATATAGGATCGATTGCGTGCGCAATAATATTTATCCATTCCAAATTTTCCTAACGCTTAGGGCATTAAGAGGGAAAAAGGGATTAGAACTAGATATGACTAAAATGATTAAGCAATTGTCGAGGACAATTTGAGGTTTACCAAAGATTGGTTACTCATGGACAATTGGAAGTATAGAGTAAGGACCATATTTACATATTTTGAAAAGAGGCAACTCTTGTTCAAAAGTTATGGTCAAAATGGGAATATGGAATTGTTTCCATAGGTAGAAGTTATTCTTTGAATCTGTGTAAGATTAAAGAGGTTAATGCAAAGAAGGATGTTCAAAGGAATGTACTTTGAATCTGAGACTTCATTTCTGTGGAATTGCTTTCCATTGGAATACCATGTAATGTCTGTTGCCAAGTCTTTGTGACTTGTTCATATTCATTACAAGAGTATTATAGCATATTAGTTTAGAATCTAACAAGGTTATAGTAAATGACAAGAATTTGGTGTTCTTACATTTATTGTAAAGGATTTGGGATTGTGAAATAAGCATCATTTAAATGATGTTAATCGATCTGTTTCACAAAGAGAGGACCACATGTAAACATAGTATGCATACTTGGAGTATGGCATAGCTGTTGTTTGGACGAACATAGTGTGCATGCTTGGAGCATAGCATGGCTATTGTTTCTATTCAAGTATTAAGTTGATAAATCGAAACATGAATATGGTGCTTAGATAAAAGGGTTTATATTTACACTCAAGAGTTTGGGGCCATATAACATTAAGTAGTATTCTTGTGTTTCACTTTGCATGTTTTGACTTCCAGAATAATTATTTTATGCAAACCATCCACGGTCGGTCATATGTTGGAAGTAGATATGAATCAAGAATGTCATGAATCTGGCTTGTAAGATTTGTCTAAGGTGCATTAGACATAGCAATGGTTGCTACAACATTCATGAGTGCTCATAAGTTCTGATTATTGGATTCAACCCAATCTCATTTGAATCACTTCATGGATTTTATCATGAGTGAATCAAGAGACGATAATATATTATATTCTTCTAACCTAGAGATGTGAGTTGTTACTATGAGTTGGTTGTACATTGATTGCACGAACACGCATTCGGTAACTCGATGTTATAAAATGTGCCTTTGTGTATGATTCAACAAGTAGTAGAACAAGCCATATGAGTCGAAGTTTATCCATTCCTTTTACCTTCGAGATAAAAGAAATATCTATGGGCCCCTCGATGATTTGCTGATGACAAAATGTAAGTGCTCGCCCGGGCCTAGACTAATTTGATTTGTTCAATTAGTCAGTCGTCATAAATCGGAAATCGGGAAACCACAAATGGATAGAGATAATGACTACAATCCATGTCTCAGTCCATATGATATCTATAATTGAGGAATATATGATCCCTTATCTAATGGACATGTCATTGATTTGTTCAGAGTTCGACAATGGCTTTAAGAGCTATGTTTGCTAGTCGGATTTTGGAGTCGTACGCAATAATAATTTTAGACTTATCCAACTGGGAGACTGTTGGATTAGGTGTCTATGCCCATAACTATTATTGTTATGTATTCGACCCAAGAGTAGCATGGTCCATTTGGGTTGCATATCATAAGGACAATTTGTTAGGATGGACTTCTGAGAGAAGATGTTATATATGATTTGTTAATATATTATAAGTTCTAATATATTAATATGAAATCATATTTTTTAATTAGTATTGATCAAGAATTAATTTGGAATTAATTTAGCGATCAAAAGAGACTAATTAAAACTATGGTGACTAATTATGGTAATTACTTATATTTATATGTGTTGGGCTTATGATCCATGTTAGACCAAGTTTATGTATGGATACATAAAGAGTTGGACCACATGAACCATGGATCATAAACTCCATGGATATGGGTTTGGATTATACCCATGACTCTTAGAATTCAACACATATAAATACATATGTTATGACCTAAAAACCGCCATTTTTGAGTGTGTATGCATGTTCTTGGAGTTCATGAAGGTTTTATAGTGCATGGAGATTCTCTCTCAAGTCCTACCTTTGTCCTTGATGTGTTGTGACTTCATTTGAGGCTTCCACACTATTGGGGCTAAGTTCTTATGGCTAAATACATCAAGACCTCCAGCCACACAAAAAGGTATGTTACACTATCTAGTATTTTATGTAGTTTGTATGACAATTGCATGCTAGCTATAGGCTCAATACCTTGGAAACCATTTGCATGTATAATTAGTGAAAACATAGATCCAAGGTATTTAGAGTTGTATGTGCACCATAGGATGTTGTATTATACAAAAACCCAACATAAACAAGGTCATCCGATCACAATTGATTCAAAAATTGTCGAACCACTGGAGCTTTTACATATTGATTTATGTGGTCCTTCGACTGTTTCAACTCTCAACAACAAACGGTATATCTTAGTTATTGTTGATGATTTTTCCAGATTCACGTGGCTTTATTTTCTCAGATTAAAATCCGAAGCGGCACAAATCATGATTGACTTTATCAAGAAAATGGAACTAACATTGAAAAAGCTTGTTCGCAAAATCAAGAGTGATCATGGAATTGGGTTAAAGAACAATGTTATTGATTCATTTTTAGTGGACAAAGGCATTTCGCATAATTTCTCTTCACCACACACTCCACAACAAAATGGTGTTGTTAACAAAGAAATCGATCTTTATGCGAAGCTGCAAGGACTATGTTGGCATATGCAAACTTACCACAATATCTTTGAGCTGAAATTGTATCCACTGCATGTTTTACTCTAAATAGATCTTTCATTCATCGACGTTTTAATAGTACACCTTACAAAATTCTAAATAATCAGAAACCTAATGTGAAATTCTTTCATGTCTTCGGGTGCAGGTGTTTTATTATGAATCTCAGGGATAACCTTTCGAAATTTCAAACTAAAGTTGATTAAGGGATTTTCCTGGGGTATTCGCATAATTTAGTGGCATGTCGTGTATTAAACAAGCGTACACGAAAAGTGGAAGAAACTTTTAATCTTACGTTTGATGATTATTATATCAAACAATCAAAACAACAATTTCAAAATATTCCAATTTTGAAAGAAAATCAAGATGAATCTGAACCAATGCAAATGTTGGATATTGATTATGATTTGATATTTGGACGTTCAGATCATGCTGGAAATGCTAAAGAAAAAGCTCCTGATAATCATATTCCTGAAATTTCAAAGCTTACTGATGATTCAACATCGTCTCCTTAAGAAATACGCTAAAGTATGCAAAATGATCCAACGGGGGGGGGGGGCATTTGGATTCGAACACTCTGATCGAAGGGGAGCATTCTTTTGAGGGGGAGAATAAGAGAGATAATGCAGATGTTGAGGGGGAGAGATTAAATGCTAATGTTGAGGAGGAGCTATTACAAAATAATGAAAATTATCATGATGTTAATGATGTTTGTTCAATTGCAGGTTCAGATAATGATGAATTATACGAAGATGCACCTTTGGACTTCGATTCAGCCTCTCCACCAATGGATAAATGGACAAAAGATCATCTGAAGGAGCAAATAATTGGTAATCCACAAGAAGGAATTTTAACAAGGGCTCAAATTCGTGCAAAGAATGAGGTTTTAAATACTCATCAAGAGTTTTGCATGTTCAATGTTTTTATTTCTAAAATCGAACCAAAGACAGTAAAGAATGCAATGGAACACTCAGATTGGGTTGTTGCAGTGCAATCTGAATTGTCTGAATTTGAAAGAAATAAGGTTTGTAGATTAATTCTTAAGCCAAATGATGTTTCGATTGTCGAGTTAAAATGGATTTTCAAAAACAAAACTGACAAAGATGGAAATATCATTCGAAACAAAGCTAGACTTGTTGTTAAGGGATACTCTCAACAAGAAGGAATTTATTATGAAGAAAATTTTTCCCCTGTCTCAAGACTCGAGGCGGTTCATATATTTTTGGCTTATGCAGCTCACAAAGACTTTGTTGATTATCAAATGGATGTGAAATGTGTATTTCTGAATGGAGAACTTGAAGAAACAGTCTATGTGGAACAACCTCCAGGTTTTGTTACGAAGAACATCCTAATTATGTTTATATTTTAGATAAGGAAGTTTATGGTTTGAAACAAGCACCACAAGCCTGGTATGCAACTCTTACTTCATTTTTGAAGCAATCTAAATTTAAACAAGGATTAGTTGATCCCACATTATTTGGTAAGAAAGTTGGGAATCATCTTATGCTTGTTCAAAATTATGTTGATGACATTATCTTTGGCTCAACTGACCCTGCATTGTTTAAAGAATTCTAAGACATGATGAAACGTAAGTTCGAAATGAGCATGATCAGAAAAATTAATAATTTTCTTGGTCTAAACATTCATCAAAACTGAGAAGGAATCTTCATTAATCAAGAAAAGTATACGAAGAATTTGCTAGAGAAGTTTGGATTAACGAATAGCACAAAGTTACGAGTTCCAATGGCAACTGGGTTCAAACTAACTCCTTCGTTAGATAAACCTGTTGTTGATCTTTACTTTATTTAACTACTAGTAGACCTGATATCATGTTTTCTGTATGTAATTGTTCTAGGTATCAAGCAAATCCATGAGAACCACATCTCACTACTGTAAAGAATATCTTTCGTTATCTCAAAGGAACTTCTTCACTAGGATTGTGGTATCCTTCGAATACAAGGTTCTTTATTCAAGCATATTCGGATGCATATTTGGGAGGTTGTAATCTTGACAGGAAAAGCACAAGTGGAGGATGTCAATTGCTCGATGGTAAGTTGGTGAGCTAGCAATCGAAAAGCAGACATGTGTTTCAATCTCAACGGCTGAAGCTGAATATGTTGTTGCTGTTGCATGCACTTCACATATAATATGCATTCAAAATAAATTACGTAATTATGCAGTTAACATGAAAAATATTCCTTTATATTGTGATTCACAAAGTGCAATAAGAATTTTTTATAATCATGTACAGCATTCAAAGACGAAACATATAGCTCTTCGTTATCACTTCATCAAAGATCATGTGGAGGAAGGAAATATTGAAGTATATTTTGTGAAAACAATGGATCAGTTAGCTAATATTTTCACAAAAGCTTTGGATGAAATGTCATTTGTACGAATTTTGGAAGGACTGGGATGATTGATGGAAATTCAATTCGATGCGAAAAATACAGATAGTGATTATAAGAAAATGACAAAGAAAAATCATTAAGTATTCAGAGGTTACTATTCACAGTCAACTCTTCGAATGCTTCGAATTCGCATGATTGGTATTTTTGAAACTTAGAAGATTTGCAACGAGTAATTTTAATTGTTTTGTACTTAATTTTTGAAAAATCAAAAATATTTTCTTATTATTTTGTTTTTCATTTTTGAAAAATCAAAAACAACAAAAAGATTTTGTATTGTATTTATTTTCAAGTACGATGTTGCAAATTTTCGTGAAGATTTAAAGTGGACAAGGCTTACAGTTCTAGGGTAAGGTACATTTATCATTCTATTCTTTGAATTTCAAATTTTTTTAACTAGTTACGATGTCCCTAGAAGCATGCTGTTGCATGTTGTCTGAAGCCTAAAAAGGACTTAATGTTTGAAAGCCTTAATGAAATTTTCATACGAAGATTTCTTCCCAATTAGGCTTACATTCGCATTACTCCAATGAGCTACCTTACTCTTCTCACATGAGTTAAGAGTTTTATGTTTCGTCCAATATAACAAAGGTACATGTTTCTTTGTATACCAATCTTTTTCATCTTAAATTTTTTACACCATCACACACGAAGACATATGTCCAAGAGCTTTCTGATCAAACCGATCGAAACTTAGATATATCACAAATTTGTGTTTATGATCAGACATCATGAGACCGTGATGGAAGTGAAACCCAATGTAATCAACCTTTAAGGAATTGACGAGGAACTTAGTTCTAGATTTTAACGAAACATGTGTTTCAGTACCTTCATTCAAAACTCTAAATCATATTCAGTTCTTATGCGTGGTTTTGATTAAACATTTGAAACCCATGATGTTTTTTAACCAGCAGGATACAAAATACAATTTTTTTTCTTGAATATGATTTCAGTGTGATTTTTATCCGAAATTCCTTGTTACTTAAAAGTTTTTCAAAGCAAACTTGTCACTCACTACACTGGTCAAACAAGTAATTTCTGTTACAATTACTCACCTTATATTTAGGTTGATATGTAACAAAATTTATTAAACCACCTCAAAAGCCTTTTAAAAGAATCCCTTCGATACTTCTTTACAAGTATTCGATTGTAATTCACGGGAACATACACAAGCTGTTGATTATCTCTCTTGATAATTAACAAAGCAATCTTTGCCCGGGGTTTTAACTACCTTCGTTTCAAATTGAATTTTTGACATCACTAAATATCCAAAAAAAATATTATTTCTCATCTATATTCTTTGAAACATGACACACACGAAATCCTTGAGGTTCTGAGTAACACCAACTCAGGATAATGATTTCAAGAATCTAGCAAATGACTTTACTTTGAAACCATAAAGTAAAAGAGCCTTGATTCCATCCGAAGGGTTCCAACGGTTACTATTCTGTTGGGGCAAATAACCCAGGTTGTTGGAAGAGACTGTTTGAATTTCGTGCGGGTTTTGAGGAGATGTGACAGTTACTTTATCACGCATGGTTACTTTTCATCATCATGATGTGGGTTTCTTGGTGACATGTCATAGATCATTAAATGCTTATCCTGCTTTGATTTCAAAATTCAATGTTACATATAAAAGGGGATTCAAGGGTCATTATCAGTTTACACTTTCATATTCCCAAATTTTCTTTGATAAACATCCAACTCTCAAACCCTAACAATGGCGACTGCTAATCCTAATGCAACTTTGTCTCATACCACCGATGATGTAACTTCATTGCCGATCATGAAGATCCAAGGAACAAATTATCAAGTTGAAGCCAACGTGTCTCACTATCCTGAAAAATTGAAAATGCTTATCGTTGCTCTGAAAAGTTCTGTTTTATCAAATTCCATGTTCAACTCATTCTTTGTTCCTCTCTCATGGTTGTCTCAAGCATGATCAACAACAACTTACTCAAAAGCCTTGGATTCAGTGTTGTTTAATCTGGTGACTGATAAGAAGGTTAGACTTTCCAAGAAGCTTTTCTGCCAAATTCTTGAGATACCTAATTCTCCGCCATACGTCTCTTTTACATTCTCACAAATCGTCCATATGTTCAATGAAATGGGTCATCAACCCCAGTTGACATAGATTAGTCATTTCAAGAAGTTAGGACTTCCGAGTGTATGGAATTTCTTGTTCGGTATTTTTCTTAGATGCTTGACGGGAAGAACTGTTGGTTTGGATAAAGGGCGGATGGAAGTTTATGCAATGGTTTTAGGTCTATACTACGATCTTCAGGTTGATATTTCTACTCAATTAAGGAAGGAGTTCTTGAAAAGTATAGAGAACACGAATGCTATTCATGGCATTTCGTGTGCCCGTTATTAGAGCTTGATTTTATAGTATTTTTAAGAGAAAGAAGGAATTTTGTTACCAGCAGACGAAGAAAAGGCGGTGTTTCATATATATAGTTGTCCGAAGGATGCAGGTGACGATACAGATGAATTTTCATTTGTTGCTCGCATACCAGATGCTATACTGAAGAGAGTTGATCCCACCAACATCGTTCTCATTACTTATTTTCAAAACATTGAAACATCTATTGAAATTGGGGTTCTATTGGCTAGAGAAGAAGAGAAGAAGTAAAAACGCTCGAAGAAGGTTGTTGCTGAATCTTCTACGAAATCTGTTAAAGAATCTACATCAGCAAAGAGTCCGAAGAAAGTACCAATCTCAAACCCTGAGCCAATCCAACCAGACGTTGTTATTACTGATACTCCTTAGACTCAAAAGGAAATTATTCCTTCGAAGACTAGAGTTTTTCGAAGAATCAAGATGAAGTCTAAGCACAAGAGTCGCTCACCTTTCACCAATGTTGTTTGTAAACCGCAGGTTTCGCATCAAGGAGTCATTTTTCGTGAGATTCCTGCCCATATATCACCGTCTTCAAAGAAAATAAGGGCAACATACATGGCCAAACATATTTCAAAAAAGAATAAGAATGGAAGAGTGGTTATTTCATCCGAATCTACAGCTGATGAAATTGAAACCATTCCAGAGACACCGGAAGCTGATCTTCAGAAAGATGATGTAATACCACCCAAAGTTTCGATTGCCAAGATAGTTTCTTGTGGAAGCACAAACTTCTAACATTATTGTAAATATATCGAATATGGATGCAAGTGTCACAGTGGGTGAGGATGCTTCTCATGTTGAAGACAAAGGTAAACCTTCGAATGTTATCCCATACACAACTATTTCTTTATCTTCACATGTTACACTTATCATTCCAACAACATCCACAATCGATTCTCCAAGTTTTGCAACTATGATTCAACAACCATTCACATCTTTGTTTTCTTCACAATCAACTGATCCACCTACCACTACTTCACCAATCAAAGATTCTTCTTTCATGGAAACAGAACACGAGTCCGAATGTTTTGGCGGAAGCTTTGAGAATTTAGAGTTTGATAAAGAAGAGACAGACTTTCCAGATCATATGCTAATGATAATGAAATAGTTCAAGATATTGAATACCAAACACAATTCAATTCTTCAGTCTCAGGCAGATCTTGGGGGGGGAAATTCTTTAACAAGTCTTGAAGTCGATGGTGTGTTGAAGATGATTGAAGGAACGCTTTCTTCGAAAGTATCTTGCATGATTAAGGATTTTGAGTCTCGTCTTCTCAAGAAAATTGACATTTGTGATCAGAATAATGAGCTGAGGTTCAATGCTCAGATATCTACATTTAATGCTGATTTGAAGTCGTTAAAGTCAATTGCGAATGAAAGACACATTTTGTTTATTCAGGATGTGAAGAAGATGAGAGAAGATGTCAATTACAATCTTCAAGAACTGCGCCAACATATGGAGAAAGAGATAGCAAATGTTCGTACTGAATTTGCATCTTTAAATCAAAAGGTGGATGTCATCTACGATGTTGTTACTAAATTCGCAAAGTTGTACGAAAGTTTGAGTCCTCAAATTACTCAACTTTCTACAACTGAGAATAAAAATTTCATGGAGGTTTTCTCAATGTTGAAGGAACTTAAAGCTTTATCTTCTGCACCTACTTCTTCTTCTTTACTTTGTTCTGAATATCTTATCAACAAATTTTCCAAATTCGAAGCCTTACTTATTCAGCAGTTGGCTCCTCTTTCTAGAATATCAAACCTTGTTCCTACCATGGATGCCCCACCTGCTAGCATAGGGGTGCAAGGGGGAGAAAACAAAGTTGAAGGTACGAAGTCCAATGGTGAAGATGCGAAGGTTGTAGGAAAGGTATTTCCTTCCAAAATTCCAACTTCAAAACCAGTGATAGCAACTGTTGGTCCTATAACTTCTACAATTGTTATAAATGTGCCAATTACAAGACCAATTTCGAAAGGTATTGTGATTGGTAAATCTATTGACACTGGTAGATGAGAAGTGATAGAGGAATCAGGTTCGAAGGCAAGGGGAAAGTCAATTTTAATCGAAAAATCTAAAGATGAGAAGAAGGCAGAGGGATAAGCAGAAGAAGAGAAGATGAGGATGATACAAAGCATTATGACTCAGAGGGCCAGTGATCCTCCTTGTATAAACAAGGGTGATCCATCAAAGAACTACAACTATGAAACAGTTGAAGCCAAGGTTGCATTCAATCACATGTATTCGTTTGTGAAGAAGCCTAAATAGAGTTATATTGTCACAAATACTGATGCAAGCCAATTGGACTTTCCAATTAACGAAATGATGTTCATCATGCCTCAATTCAAAGCTGAAAGTAAATTCTAGGAGAAGGATGAAGGCACACACGTGAAGATAAGATTTCATGCAGTTCTTGCAAAGCCTGCAGAACAAGTGTGGTCCTTAGTCAAGATCAAAAAGGTTATCAGTATAAAGAAGGATGTGGTCTTTGAAAACACAGTCCAAAACATGAAGTATATTGTGACCATGGAAAATGGAGAGGTGTGCGAGTTTACAATAGCAGACTTTCCTTTGATGAACTTGTATCATCTTATACAAGTTGCATTACTGTTGAAGGAAAGATCATTCGCATATCTTCAAGACACTGAGCCTGACGAATACAAGCTGGTAGTTACTCACATCAAGATTTTTATCGAAAATTATTATGAATGTTTAGCAATGACAGATTGGAGTTTGCTACAGCAAAAGGTCTAGAAATTACTGCACCAATGACTCCTTCGAAGACTCAAGCTGACTTGAAGTAATATGTTGATGGTGAAATATGCCTAAAGCCATTTGGTTTAGTCTTCTCTGGGAAGGACAAGTCAGGAAAGTCAAAGAGATTTTTGTTCTAGGCAAGTGAAGTTGAAAGATATTCTACTTTGCAATATATGAACTTAATTGTTCGTATGAACCATTGCAAGAAGAATAATGAAGGTGACAAGAAGGAACTTAAGAAGACTATCTCTTGGTATACTGAGATACGAAGAGTAATGTTGTACTCCATTCAACTTCTTACAAACTGAAGATTTTAACTCTGTTTACAAAGGGGGAGAATGTAAGGGTAGTTTGGTTGTAAAGAGTCGAAGTCTTGTATGTACTCTTCGTATGTTTTGATATCTATTTTACTAAGGCATTTTATACGAAGCTTTAATGTCTAGTCCTTAGTATATTTTTGTATGCTTTTACTATCCTATAAATAGGAGTGTTTAATACAGTTAGATAAGGTTTTACAGTCTTGTCTACTTTTCTACTCTGTAAAACCTAAAGCGTAATATTGAGCTGAATCACGATCTTATTTACATCGGAGTTCAATCTTTCATACAATTTCTGATTACTTAATCTGATTAATATTCAAACTCGTTTCGTAAATTCTACAATCCCTGGGTAAATGGAAAATCGAGACTTATGGACCTCATCCATCAACACTTGCTATACTCCGCCCCAGTATGGTACCCAAACCCTCCCATGAAGGATCTACAATCCCCGACTATCATAATCAAAGGAAGCTATTCGGCCCACGATTCTCTCACACTTCTGCCTCTCCTCCTTGATGCCCTCGACCTGTGCCTCCCTGATCTACTCAAACAACGGAGTAATCACTGTCATCTTCAGGCATATATCCCTTATCGGGGCCGCTGTTGCCGCCTTACGGCTCTGGGCATCGTACGTTGGATTTCCCCGGGTGATAAAGGATTTCACAATCGCAATCCTTTACCACATCTAACAACCGACGCTACCTCATGTTAAGATTCAGCTGGTCCATGAGGTAACGCAGACTCTTGTGATCCGTGTAAATGGTACAACGGAGCCCATAGAGGTAGTGTCTCCAAATCTTAAGGGCGAACATCACTGCCCCCAACTCCAAATCGTGCGTCGGATAGTTACCCTCCTGGGGCTTCAACTGTCAGGAGGCGTAAGCTATCACATGCCCCCGCTGCATCAACACTGTTCCCATACCTGTGATTGAGGCATCACAGTAGACTACAAAATAATCCACTCCCTCCGGTAGGGTCATAAACGGTGCCTCGCGCAATCGCTATCTGAGAGTCTCGAATGCCGCCTGCTGCTCAAGCCCCCAACGAAACACCACTGACTTCTTGGTTATTTGGGTGAGTGGAACTGCTATCTTGAAGAAATCCTGGATGAATCTCCTGTAGTACCCTGCCAATCCTAGGAAGCTCTGAATCTCAGATGGAGACCTCGGGACCTCCCACTACATCATTGCCTCGATATTGGCCGGATCCACTCGAATACCCTTCTGGTTGACGAGGTGACCAAGGAACTGCACCTCGAGCAACCAGAACTCGCACTTGGAGAACTTCGCAAAAAGTCTCTCCCTCCTCAACATATCTAGCACCTCTCTCAAGTGCTCCTCATGCTGCTCCTAAGTCTTGGAGTAAACTAAGATGTCATCAATGAATACTATCACAGACCGATCCAACATCAGCATGCATACGCGGTTCATGAGATCCATGAACACGGCTGGAGCATTGGTGAGCCCAAACGGCATCACCACAAACTCATAATGACCATAACGGGTCCTAATAGTTGTCATCTAAACGTCCTCACCCCTAACTCGCATCTGATGATAACCAGAGTGCAGATCAATCTTGGAAAACCAAGAGGCTCCCTGGAGCTGATCGAACATGTCATCTATCCTTGGGAGTGGGTAATGGTTCTTCACCGTTACCTTGTTCAACTCCCGGTAGTCTATGCACATACGGTGCGACCCATCCTTCCTCTTCAAAAACAGGATCGGGGCTCCCTATGGTGAACTACTCGATATGATGAAACTTTTGTCTAGCAGTTTCTGCAGCTGCATGGACAAATCCTGCATCTCTGGAGGAGCCAACCAATATGGTGCCTTGGCCATCGGAGCCGCACCAGGAACCAGATCAATCCTAAACCCAACTTGTCTCTCCGAAGGTATCCCAGGCAATTCCTCTGGGAATACGTCCGGATACTCTCGCACCACTCCTACATCATCTACTAACGTCCTTCCCTTATCTCGGGTGTCCATCACATATGCAACATAACCTATGCAACCCTGCTGAAAGTAATGTCTCGCTCTCATTGTTGAACAAAGAATCAATCCGCAGTATGGCCTCTCGCCCTAAATCACTAACTATCCCCCACTGGGAGTGCGAACCCTCACTAGCTGCAACTCGGAATCAATCACCGACCCATTGGGGCTCAGCCAATCCATGCCTACTATGACCTTGTTCCCTCGCAAAGGAATAGGAACCAGGTCTACCAAAAACTGCTCATTAAATAACTACAGTGAGCATGCCTTATGCATCCTCGTGACCCTGACGGTCTTGTCATCCGCTATGTCAACCTCAAGCGGACAATCCAGCTCCCCCAAAGCTTTGCTAAACCTCTTGCTAAGCGCAAGCAAAAATAATAATCGGGTAGCCCCCGAATCAAACAAGATTGTAGCTGAAATGTCGTTCACTAAGAATGACCCTATATGCAAACATATAACATTAGAAACAATCAATAATAAATGCAGAGATAAAAGGAAAATACATACTCGTCACCACATAAGACGTTGGCTCGCGCCTCCTCTGATGTCATCTGAAAAGCTCTACTCTTCATCACTAGCGTGTCAGCCTAGCCCTGACGACTTTCCGTAATCCTCAATGTAGCAGGAGCAGGTGCCGACACCTTCCTTGTTGCGGCTAAGCTCGGGCACAAGGATTTTTTATGTCCTCTCTAATTGCAATGGAAGCAAATCAGATCTGATGCTACGGTGGCAGTGGTAAAAGTTGTACAATCTGTTGGATATAGTTTCTAAGTCCATAACTATATTTGGTATGTACTTGACCCGACCCGGCATGGTCCATTTAGGTTGCACTTCACCCAAACAATTTATGGATAATCTTTTAAGAATAGTATAAGTAATGATTTATTAATATATTATAAGTTCTAATATATTAATATAAAATCATATTATTTAATTACTATTGATCTATGATTAATATACAATTAATTTAGAGATCAAAAGTATAATTAATTAAATATGGGCTCTTGTATTTATATAGTGTGTGGTACTGCTTATTTGGAATAGGCTAGGCTTGCATGGAAAGTCCATGGATACTCCATGGAGCTTTAACCCATGGATCTCATGGAAATGATAAGACATGGGTATGAGGGTTTACATGGATGTAACCCTAATCCACCACACTATATAAATGAGGCTTTGGTTCCTGAAATCACACTAGTTGTGGTGAGTATACTAAGAGGGCCGATTTCAAGAACGTTGTTACTATTCTCTCAAAGTTCCAAAGTTTGTCGTGATTTCTTATTTCCATTTGAGGCATCCACACTATTGGTGCTAGGCTCTAAACCTCCAAGCAATCAACTACAACTACAAGGTAAGTAATTCTACTAGCTTTATTTGATTCAAGTTCCCCATGCCATGCTAGATAGGATAAGAACCTTGGAAAAATATTTATTTGCATGTATCTTAGTCAAACATAGATCCAAGGTTTCTAGGGTTGCATGTACACCATAGGAGTGTTAGGATCCTCAAAACCCATCACAATCTCTGCTCATATGCCCCGCCTGACCGCACTTGTAGCAGCTGGAACTCCCTGCCATGCACGCTCCATCGTGCAATCTCCCACATTTGCCACACCGAATGTGGCTCTGCTAACCTCTGGACCTATGATCTGAAACCTTGGGCTTCTTGCCCGAACTCCCTGTACCTGAAGTCATCTCTGAATTCCTCTTCTTCTCTATCTCAATATCAATCTTTCTCTCTCTCTCTCTCTCTCAAGCCCTCATAATCATATCATCTAGCATCTTATAGCCGGATCGGCTCACAAACTGGCGGATAGCACTCAGCCGTATCTCATGATAACGAGCCTTCTTCATTTCCTCATCAGCTGCGTACTGAGGAACAAGAAGAGCCCTCTCCCTGAACTTTGCGGTAATCTTCGCCACTGTCTCTGTAGTCTGAGTAAGATCCTGAAACTCCCTGGCTAACTGTTGCACCTTGATAACCGGTGCAAACTCGGCTCTGAACCTGGTTGTAAAATCATCCCAAGTCATAGCATCAAGTGTTGCGTCATCCCTGATGACATGCCCAACCTCCTCCCACTAATCTCGTGCCCTATCCTTCAGGAGATAGGATGCTAATCTGACCTTGTCCCCCTCGGGACATCTTTTAGTGCGGAACGCATTGGCAACATCTGCCAACCACCTAGTACTCGAAATGGGGTCCCGTGCCCCATGGTAGTCTAGAGCTCCACAAGCTCTAAACTCCCTGAAGGTGAGTGTGCCCGACCCCATCATAGTCACCACCTCAGCACGAAATGTGGTCAACTTATCCTCCATGAACTCCAAAATACCCTCCTTGATTGAACCAAAGATCACAGGAGTCTACTCAAGTATGATACGGGTAACCTCTGAAGTGAAAAACTCCCTAGTCTGCTCATACAAATGCTCGGCCCTGAGCCTGATCCTGATCCCTTCCCGGCACCTGAACTGCCGCCTGCTGGTCTAGGACGTAGAACCACCATTCTGAAAACACATTATGATAAATTTTAGAAACACTGATATATCTCGAGGGATCGCCTCGGCCTTCCTTGATTCGAGTACAGATCCTCTACTTCCAGAAGTATGGGCCCCTACTACCTTCCACATCTATCCGTAGTTTCCTCAAGAACTGCCTCGACTCCACCAAGTCACTGCTACTGCTACTGATCTCATCTACTCTCACCCTAGGCTTGCCCTAGGGAAATCTCTAACTCAACCAAAAACCATTCCTCGGCTATTGAAGGCCTCCTTATAATTCCAATTAGTCATCACCTGAATACCACCACATGTGACGAGGCTCAGATAGCCCTTCGAGTAAAAGACTCATTCCTACAATGGTTGGACTTAAACAAGAGCTGCGCGGTAGGGCCAAATCTAACACTCTGATATTATCCAACCCGGATCACATGCGATGCGACGTATTCACCTAATGGATAACTCCCATCACTTGGAGTCCCACAAAGCACAAAGCAAGCAGCATTCGGACACAGGAACTAATCAAGAAACTCTATTCTCGTAAAAACAAAATTGTACCAGCATACAATGCGAAGCTCACAATATCAGGCATAACCTAAACAGGCTATCCTACGGTTGTCTACTCAATACTAGCATGCAATTCTCATAAAGCTGAAACACATATAGCATGCACATAAGGCATCCTCCTAGATCCTTAGTCCTATTCTAGCATGTTGTTCTACTAAAACTGAAACAGATAATCCTAATATATACTTATATGGGTAATTTGGGAGTACTTACTTGAGCTCGGCTGATCGCATGCACCACACCCTTTTCTTTTAAGAAAACTCTCTTTCTTTCTAAGTTCTTTTTCAAAATTCGTTTTGAATATGTTTCTCTTTTGAAAATCTTTTACTATTTCCTTATTTTGAGTTTAGACAAACCCGAAAGTGTGCCCGAATCCCTCAAACCAAGGCTCTGATACCAACTTGAAACGACCCAAAATACGACCCAAAAATTTTGTTTTAATATTACTAAAAATCACATCATGTATAATAAAACCACAGAATAAAAAATTTAAAGGTCATAGTAATGTATCAAGCAAATCTGTATCAAACATAGTAACATCCAAAATAAACTCCCAGGATAAACTGAAGTTGTGGTGTGTGCGATGCCATCAACCCAAGCTCTTCCCTTTGCTTGCGGAGGTACCTGAAACCAAAACTAAAACTATAAGAATGAAGCTTAGTGAGCTCCCCAAACTACCACATACCATACAACAATATATAAACACATATTGGGCCTTGCCTACTGCATCGGACCAAAGTTCAGAACTGACTGGGACCTTGTCCCCTGCGTCGGACCAAAGTCCGGAAACTGACAGAGAATACCATAACATAGCATAAACATATCAACTAGCATAAACACATATATTGCATACTACATCGGACTGAAGTCCGGAACATATAACACAAAGACATGCTCGAATCACAAAGACATCAAGCACACTGAACTACTGCACCGGAACAAAGTCCGAAACTACTGCTAACTAGACAGGCCGGAATTATGGTCATAGACCCATTCCTACTGGAAGGAAAACTCACCTCATAACGCAGGCTGCTGAGATGCTAACTCTAACACTGGCTGGTTGCTGCTCCGGGACTGTCCGGCTACAAATCCCACAAACACTAGGTCAGGTACTGATAAACGCCTCAGGGTAAAATGACTATTTACCCCAATTGTAACATCCTGATTTCCAGGTATATTATTTTATTCATTTATTTTGAGTTTGAGGAGGAACTCAGCGAGTTGATGCTTAGACTCGCCGAGTAGGACCGCGGGTTCTTATCCGGATTGGTGATCGGACTCGACGAGTCGACTCGTGGACTCGTCGAGTCCATGCTGTTAAGTGAAACACTAATTTCTTGTGTATGGGATCTATTTAAAGGCTCTTATAGCCTTCAGTTGCGGCTACCAGACCCTTGACAGAAACCCTAAGAAAGCTAGAACGTTTGTGAGGAAGGAGAGGCCATTTTTGATCCTTGTGTTGGTGTTCTTGCAAGAAGAAGGTGACCAAGGAAAGAGGGAGCTGAAGAGGGTGCTATTCTATAGATTTCAGAGCCCATGGACTTCATATTTGAGGTATAGATTTGATCCTTCTTCAGTTTTGGTGTGAATCTTTGGAGTTAGGCTTTTCTAGACCCTTTAGAGGCTTGATTGGATGAACATTTGGTCCCTTCTCGTATTAAGGCTTTGGATCTGGATCCAAAGAGGTCTAGAGACCTTAACCGTTTGATCTTTATGATTGGTATTAGGAGACATGAGCTTAGGGTGCCATATTTGAGGTTATTTCTCCAAATAGACCCTATGGGCCTTTGCATGAGCATCAATATCTGAACTTTACGTAATTATCATGCTTGTGAAGGTCAGATATATGGATTAGAGGAATAGATATGACCTCAGGAGGTCATTTGAGTTTGAGCATGGCATGAACTCACCAAGTCCAAGAACAGACTCGACGAGTAGGATAGCATTCCCCATGAATACACGGTTGGTGACTCGCTGACTTGGGAAATGACTCGGTGAGTCAGAGGGGATTTAGAGGACCTGAGTTCATAACTGAACTCGCCGAGTCACATTTGTGCACTCGGCGAGTCTGGTCAAATGGTTGACCATTGACATTTGTTAACTTTTAGGGTTTGGTCAACAATTGGACTTGTGGACCGTTTGAAGGGTAAAATGGTCTTTTAGCCTTCTTAGAGGACATGTGAGAGTCTAGTCTAGCCTGGAGAGTTGTTATTGATTGAGATGATTGTTATGTATTTAGGCAGAGGCTAGATCAGTGTTTACGCGAGCGAGATATTACCAAGACATCCGAGGTGAGTCTTCTCACTATACTTTACCATGAGTGGTAATTAGAGTTATATGATAGAGTTATTGTATGTTATTTATGTGATGTGTTGCACTGCATTATTTCTATGTGATTTATGCCATGTGTATATCAGAGTATATCAGAGTGAGAACCGGAAGGTTCACAGAGTTAGGATCAGAAGATCCACAGAGTTAGGGCCCAAGGGCCCACAATGTTATAGCCTCGAGTGGCTAGTATGTGTTATGTGTGGTATTTTAGGGATCTCACTAAGCTTTGTGCTTATAGTGTTTTGTGTTATGTGTTTCAGGTACGAGTGAGGATCGCGGGAAGGCGCCGGCATGATCAGTACACACACACGCGGAGTTTTAATTATATGTTAAGATCTTGGGATTTGTGACTTATGTTGAATATATGAAACAATGTGTTTTATAATATTGTCAATTAAAAAGTGTTTTTAAAATGTGAAATTGTGTTTGAAATTTTACGGCGTTACAAGTTGGTATCAAAGCCTTGGTTTGAGGGATTCGGGTACACCTTCGGGCATATCTGAATTCAAACTGAGGATTTGAGAGATATTTTTCAAAAAGTGAAACAAAGTTTTCTAAAAGAGTAAAAGAATTTGAAAAGAGCAGAGCAGAGCCATGTGTACGATCAGTCAACGCCCGAACGGTGATTACCCAAAATACCCTTATCTTATATGTTTATGAGACGATATGATATGTTTTGCATGCTAGAGCAGGCTAGGTATTTTTAATAGGAGTAGAGTGGCCTGCTTTGTGATGCCTTAGCCTAGGGGTTGCTGCTAGGAGATGCTTGAGAGGTGGTAGATAGCAGCGACAGGCTTATGAGAGATCTGCTGGAGAGTAGACTATGCTTAGTGAGCATAGAGTACTTGGAATTTGGGATCCTAGGAGAAGGACTTGGGGTGTATACTGATACGGTGTGGTCAGTAGTATTGGGCCTGTCCAACTGAAGACACCGGAGCGGTGCACAGTCCAAGTAAGAATCCTTGGAGCATCAGAGATCAAGTAGGGTAGAGTTATTGAGTGCGAGTATACTCAGGAGAGTCCCTGATATTTTCTTATGTTGTATTTCAGAGACATCATGGTCAGGACATGCCTTACACCAGAGAGCAGCGGTGCTAGTGATGAGGAGATTCGTAGGATCATTCATGAGGAGGTGGTTGCGGCCATCAGGGCAGAGATACCAGAGATGTTTGGGTCTATCAAGACCATGCTAATAGAGACTTTTGATGAGAGATATGCTGCTCTTTCTGATGCTGATGTTGTTGCGGCCACTGCAGGTGTAGTTGCGGCTAGACCGCAGGGTGGTGATGCGTTGTTGTTCCGGGAGTTCAGCAACACAAAAGCACCAGAGTTTGATGGGACACAGGATCCAATTGTGGCGATGAGGTGGATTTCGGACATTGAGGGTTGTTTCTTCATATGCTCATGTCCAGAGCATTTGAGGGTTCGGTTCGCGCTGAACCAGCTTCGCTTGGGAGCGAAGGACTGGTGGAAGTTTGTGACGGTGCAGTATTCGCTTGTTGAGCTTGCTGCAGTGACTTGGGAGAGGTTCACCGCTATGTTCTGAGAGAAGTATGTTCCCCAGGTGGAGAGGGAGCGTTTTTCCTAGGAGTTTTTGACCCTCAAGCAGGGTATTGAGTTTGTTACAGTGATTACCAGGATGTTCCATGAGAGGTCGATGTTCTACCCAGAGCACGTGTCTTCCGAGCAGGCACGTATGAGCCGATACCTAAGCGTTTTGAGGAGGGATATACGAGAGTTTTCAGCAAACCCATCATACCGGACATTTTTCGAGCTTCAGGAAAATGCTCGGAAGAGGGAGATAGAGCTGGAGAATCAGGCTAGGGAGGAGGCGGCATCTTAGGGGAGGGACAGGCGATCGGTACAGTCTCAACCGGCAGCCAAGCGGTCCAAGCCCGCCGATTCGAGGATAGGGAACCAGAAGGGTCGCACTTGTGGCAAGTGCGGCAAGAGTCATGATGGGGTGTGCAGAGCAGGGTCTTGCTACAAATGTGGCAAGGAGGGGCATATGGCCAAGGATTTCCCCAAGGGGTTTGCAATCTGTTTCCACTACAACCAGACCAGACACCAGAAAGCAGAGTGTCCGCAGTTGCGAGGGTCAGCGCAGGGAGCATCTCAGCGATCTACCCCTGCTACTATCAGAGCTATAGGGAGCCGGCCCGTGAAGGCTAAGGCACCGAAGGTACGAGGGAGAGCCTTCCAGTTGACCGCGGAGGAGATCCGTGCAGCACCCGACGTTGTGGCTGGTATGTATACTTTCATGTATCTATTTTTTTCAATGATGACATATTGTGCTTATATTATGATATGCATAGGTACTTTTCTTGTGAATTATGTACCTGCCTTGGTGTTATTTGACTCAGGTGCGAGTCGGTCTTTTGTATCTTTAGCCTTTAGTCAGCACATCAGTATTAGTCGAGAGGCGTTGAGTCGACCTCTAAAAGTTTCCATAGCTGATGAGAAAGCAGTGTATGCCACTGAGGTGATTCGAGGATGTGTACTTGAGATCTTCGGCGTTGCGTTTCCTATTGATTTGGTCCTGATTGCGATAGGGGCGTCTTTTTTATCGTGGGCATGGACTAGTTGAGCAGGTTCGGAGCAGTTATTGACTGCGAGCGACAGCTGGTGACCATACGAGACCCTAGTGGGGGATTTCTTACGGTGTATGGCGAGGGTACCCGTACTGGTTCAGTGTTTGGTTCGGCTGCTAGAGCGAGGCAGAGTCTACAGCAGGGTTGTAGTGGGTTTGTGGCTTACGTGATGGATACGAGAGTTGATTCAGAGAGACCGAGGTCAGTCGATGAGGTACCGATAGTGCGCAAGTTCCCAGATGTTTTCCCCGAGGATTTGTCGGTTGTGCCTCCCGAGAGGCAGGTAGAGTTCCGCGTTGATTTGATTCCGGGGGAAGAACCTATCACCAAGGCGCCCTATCGCCTTGCGCCTCCAGAGATGTAGGAGTTATCTTCGCAGCTTTAAGAGCTGCTGGGGAAGGGGTTTATTCGGCTGAGCAGCTTGCCGTGGGGAGGTCCGATCCTTTTTGTCAAGAAAAAGGATGGTTCACACCAGATGTGCATTGACTACCGGGAGTTGAACAAGTTGACAGTCAAGAACCGTCACCCCTTGCCGAGGATCGACGATTTGTTCGACCAGTTACAGGGAGTGTCTTGGTTCTCCAAGATCGATCTGAGGTCTAGATATCATCAGGTGAGAGTGAGAGATGATGGTATTCAGAAGATGGCATTCAGGACTCGTTATGGGCATTACGAGTTCGTGGTGATGCCTTTTGGGCTCACCAATGTACCAGCAGTATTCATGGATCTCATGAACAGAGTGTGCAAGCCGATGTTGGATCGTTCGGTGATCGTGTTCATTGACGACATATTGGTGTACTCGAAATCCAGAGGGCAGCTTGAGGAGCATTTGAGGGAGATCTTCGGAGTTCTGAGAGCAGAGAGGCCTTATGCCAAATTCTCCAAGTGCGATTTCTGGTTACGAGAGGTTCAGTTCCAAGGACACCTCATTAAACAGTTTGGGATATTGGTCGATCTGGCTAAGATTAAGGCATTGATGAGTTGGGAGGTGCCGAGTTCCCCCAGCAAGATCAGGAGTTTCCTAGGGTTGGCCGGCTACTATAGGAGATTCATCAGGGATTTCTCCAAGATTGTCGTGCCTCTCACCAGGTTGAACTGGAAGGATGTTGCTTTTACATGGGGTCCGGAGCAGCAGACCTCGTTTGAGATGCTTCGCCAGAGATTATGCGAAGCTCCAGTGTTAGCCCTTCCGGAGGGGATGGAGGATTATGTGGTGTATTGTGACGCGTCGATATCGGGATTAGGAGCGGTGTTGATGCAGAGAGGGCATGTGCTCGCATACGCATCAAGGTATTTGAAGCCTCATGAGATGAGGTATCCTACCCACGATCTGGAGTTGGGGGCTGTAGTGTTCGCCCTCAAGATCTGACGTCACTATTTATATGGGGTCCGGTGTACTATATACACGGACCACAAGAGCTTCAAGTGCTTGATGGATCAACCCAACCTGAATATGTGCCAGAGAAGGTGGTTGGATGTGGTAAAGGATTGTGACTGTGAGATCTTGTACCACCAAGGCAAGGCTAATGTTGTAGTCGATGCCCTCATTCGTAGGGCGGAGAGTGCCCCGATACTAGACATTTGCATGAGATTGACAGTGATGACTCCAGTGTTGGACACCATTCGAGAGGCCCAGGTTGACGCTGGGAGACCAGAGAACCGCAAGAGAGAGCGCGTAGTCGGGCAGGTGGCCGAGTTTGTCACCGATAGTCGAGGGCTTTTGACCTTTTAGGGTCGGATTTGGGTACCGTTTGGGGGTGGGGCATGCACCATTCTGATGGACAAGGCGCATAGGTCGCGGTTCTCGATCCATCCCAGGGCCACTAAGATGTACTTGGACCTGAAGAGAGAATATTGGTGGCCCTGTATCAAGAGAGATGCCGCATGGCTTATAGAGAGGTGCTTAACCTGTCGCTGAGTCAAGGATGAGCATCAGCGTCCGCATGGCAAGTTGCAACCATTAGACATTCCCGCGTGGAAGTGGGAACAAATTTCCATGGATTTTATCACCAAATTTGTAACAACGTAAATTTTAAAACAAATTTTTCATTTTTGCAAACATCAAAACCATCGTTTAATATTCCGAAATTCAAATGTGTAACAATGTTATCATAACAAAATACATCCCATGATCATAAAAACAGTTCCTCCGTCAGTGTGTACAATCATGCCGGCGCCTTCCCACGGTCCTCGCTAGTACCTGAAACACATAACCCAACAACTGTAAGCATAAATGTTTAGTGAGTTCCCCAAAATACTACTTACGCACATACGCCTTTCCAGGCCCTGACCTTCCGGTCCATGTGTCTCAGGGGACTTCCGTCCCTACTCGGTAAACCTTCCGATCCTACCTGCATCAACCTTACGGTCCACATCACAACGCCTTCCGGTCCATAACATATACGCCTTCCAGCCCATATCAAACATATCATACATAGCACATAATAACGATTAACTTATCATTTACAATGCATATAACTCATAACATATCCGACCTTCCGGCCACACAATAAAAACCCTTCCGGGTACAGTATAGTGAGAAAACTCACCTCGTGGATAGTCTAAAATCTCGTGTACTCGCTATCTCCAAATCCCAACGACGACTCTACATCACCTAATCATAAAAATATCATTTCAATAATTATAGACTTCCACAACTAAAATTTACCCCTTATCATCATTCCTCAGAGGGTAAAAAACCATTTTACCCTTCCTTGACCCAAAGTCTTCATGTTGACCAAAACCCTAAAAGTCAACAAAAGTCAACCCTTTGAGTACGCAGGGCGTACTGCTTGATGTACGCGGGGAGTACATCGCCAACCCATGGATCGGGGTTTCCATCCAGTACGCTGCGCGTACTGGGAGTTACGCCCAGTGTAACCATCAGACTTTAGCATACATCATTTCTGGTCTTAATCGGTTAAGCAATTACTCTAACTTCTAGATCTGGCTTTATTTATGCATCTATACCCATAAAGTCGAGACCTTTAAGCCTTGGCATGGTTGTAAAGGCTCCAACACTTCTTAACATCATTCTATTCCAACTCAAGGACCTAGATCTCATGCATGGTGCAACATTCACATCCAAGATTACATTTTTATGAGTCTACAACTCAAATAGACCAGAAATATGATGGATCTAATCTTATGGAGACCATTTGCTCAAAAAGTCTCCACCTTTGGGACTAAAACCCTAGAAAATGGTACTTGAAGCATAATACATGAACTATATGTCAAGATCCAAACTTTTTACCTTATAATGAAGCTTCAACCTTTGCAAAGCTCAGATCCACACTTGAACACCACTTCTAGCCTTCCCGGTGAGCTCTTCTTCTCCTTTGCTACCTTGAAATGGCACCACCAAGCTTAGAATACTCCCAAATGGCCTAAGAACGAATATACACTCTCTTTAGGGTTTCTTTCTGAGGGATGGTGGCTGAGGAGTTTAGCCACACATTCCTTTTATAGCCCTCCGAATTAATTAGGGTTTTAGGTCTGGACCGGTTACGCCCACCGTAACCTTGGGTACACCCAGCGTACCCGAGGGTGAACGCTTCCAAATGAAGCGCGTGAGTACGCGCAGCGTACTCCTTGTATTCCCAGCGTACTCGCCTAACATGCAAACCCTAAATGGAACAAATCAAAGATGAAGGGCTAAATAGAAGGGTACCTGGATTTCGGGCTGTTACAATTCTCCCCCACTAGAATCAGACTTCGCCCCCGAAGTCTCACACTGAAAACAATTTCGGATACTGATCCCGCATCTCAGTCTTGGACTCCCATGTCAGCTCAGACCCCTTCCGATGTTGCCACTGAACTTATACCAAGGGTACTTCCTTGTTCCTCATAACCTTAACCTTTCGATCCCTGATCGCTACTGGTCTCTCAACATAGTTCAGGCCTGCATCCACCTGAATATCATCTAATGGAACCACTACCGACTCGTTGGCAATACATTTCCTCAACTGTGAGACATGAAAGGTGTTATGGATCTGTCCCAACTTAGCAGGTAGATCCAACCGGTAGGCTACCCTACCTACCCTAGCAATTACCCTGAAAGGTCCAATATACCGGGGTCCCAACTTGCCCCTCTTCCTGAATCGTATCACTCCTTTCCAAGGAGAGACCTTTAGGAGCAAAAGGTCACCAACCTGAAACTCGAGCTCGGACTGACGCCTGTCCGCATAACTCTTCTTGTGACTCTGCGCGGTCAACAATCTCTGCCTGACCTGCTGTATCTGCTCGGTCGTCTGAAGTACAATCTTCATGCTACCCATCACCCACTGCCCCACCTCCCCCTAGCAGATGGGGGTACGACACCTCCTCCTATACAACAGCTCAAAGGGTGGCATACCAATGCTCGAATGATGGTTGTTATTGTACGAAAACTCTGCTAAGGGTAAATAGGTGTCCCAACTCCCTCCAAAATACAAAACATATGCTCGGAACATATCCTCAAGCGTCTAAATCGTCCGCTCGCTCTGTCCGTCCGTCTGCGGGTGGTATGCGGTACTGAAATGCATCCTCGTACCTAACTCCTCATGAAACTTCTTCCAAAACCTGGAAGTAAATCGTACATCCCGATCTGAACCGATCGACATCGGAACCCCATGTCGCGATACCACCTCCCTCACATATAACTCTGCCAACTTCTCCGCAGAAGAGCTCTCACTGATGGCTAGAAAATGAGCGCTCTTCGTCAATCTATCCACAATCACCCAAATTGCATCGACCCCCCTCGCAGTCCTCGACAATTTGGTGATAAAATCCATGGTAATCTATTCCCACTTCCATTCAGGAATCTCCAGCGGCTGCAATTTACCGTGCGGACGCTGGTGCTCGGCCTTAACCTGACGACAAGTCAGGCACCTCTCGACAAACCGTGCAACATCCCTCTTCATACAGGGCCACCAATACTCCTTATTTAGGTTCAAATACATCTTAGTATCCCCGAGATGGATCGAGAATTTCGATCGATGCGCTTCCTCCATCAAAATAGTACGCATACCGCCCACAAACGGTACCCAAATCCGACCCTGAAATGTCCTAAGTCCCCGACCATCCGTAACGAATTCTGATACCTAACCGACAACCCGCTCCCTCTTCTGGTTTTCTGGTCTCGCAGCCTCAGCCTGGGCTCCTCGGATAGTGTCCAAAATCGGAGTCATCACCGTCAAACTCATACAAACGTCTCGGATCGGGGCGCTTTCCGCCCTACGGCTCAACGCATCGGCCACTACGTTAGCCTTGCCCAGGTGGTACAGGATCTCACAATCATAATCCTTTACCACATCCATCCATCTCCTCTGAAGCATATTCAGATTTGGTTGATCCATCAAGTACTTCAGACTCTTGTGTTTCGTGTATATGGTACCCCGAACCCCATAAAGATAGTGCCGCCAGATCTTGAGGGCAAACACCACAGCCCCCAATTCCAGGTCGTGGGTGGGATATCTCAACTCATGAGGCTTCAGCTGCCTCAAAGCATATGCTATAACGTGTCCCCTCTACATAATCACCGCCCCTAATCCAGATATAGATGCATCACAGTATACCACAAAATCCTCCATCCCTTCCGAGAGTGCAAGCACCGAGGCCTCGCACAATTTCTGACGAAGGGTCTCGAATGAGGACTGCTGCTCTAGTCCCCATGAAAATGCAACACCCTTCTGGGTCATCTTAGTAAGTGGCACGGTGATCTTGGAGAAATCTTTGATAAACCTTCGATAATAGCCGGCCAATCCCAGAAAGGTCCTCATCTCAGTGGGCGATCTCGACACTTCCCATCTCATCACCGCCTCGATCTTGGCCGGATCGACCAATATCCCTTTCTGGTTAACAATGTGCCGAAGGAACTGGACCTCTCGTAACCAGAAATCACACTTGGAGAATTTGGCATACAGCCTCTCCGATCTCAATACTCCAAGAATTTCCCTCAAATGCTCCTCATGCTGCTCCCTAGACCTCGAATATACCAAAATATCATCGATGAATATGATCACCGACCGATCCAGCATCGGCCTACACACCCAGTTCATAAGATCCATGAACGCAGTCGGGGCATTGGTGAGCCCAAAAGGCATCACCACAAACTCGTAATATCCATAACGAGTTCTGAATGCAGTCTTCTGAATATCTTCATCTCGAACCCTCATCTGATGATAACCCGACCTCAAGTCTATCTTAGACAACCAAGATGCCCCCTGAAACTAATTGAATAGATCATCGATCCTAGGTAATGGATACCGGTTTTTAACCATCAACTTATTCAACTCCCGGTAATCGATACACATCCGGTGTGAACCATCCTTTTTCTTGACAAATAGAATTCGCGCTCCCCAAGGTGAACTACTCGGTCGAATAAACCCCTTTCCCAATAGCTCCTGAAGCTGTGAGGATAACTCCTGCATTTCTGGTGGAGCGAGGCGATAAGACGCCTTGGCGATGGGCACCGCTCCCGGAACCAGATCGATACGGAACTCCACTTGCCTTTCCGGAGGCACACCTGGTAATTCTTTGGGGAACACATCCGAAAACTCGCATACTACTGGAACCTCATCAACCGAATTTGGCCTCCCCGTGGCCACTCGAGTGTCCATCACATAGGCTATGAATCCACTGCAGCCCTGCTGCAAACTCTGTCTCGCCCTGGCAACCGAACAAAACGCTGACCCACACTGGGTCCCTTCGCCATACACAGTAAGCACTCCCCCACTAGGTTCTCGTATAGTCACCAGCTGTCTCTCACAGTCACCCCAAACTTACTCAACCAGTCCATACCCACGATGACGAAGACATCCCCCATCGCTATAGGAATCAAGTCTATAAGGAACTTGACACCAAAAATCTCGAGCACACATCCTCAAATCACGGTGGCGTATACCGCTTTCTCATCCGCTATAGAAACCCGCAGGGGTCGACTCATCACCTTCTGATCAATACCGATGTGCTGGCTAAAAGCCAAAGATACAAAAGACCGACTCGCACCCGAGTCAAATAATACCAAGGCACGTACAGAATTCACAAGAAAAGTACTTATGCATATCATAATATAAGCACAATATCTTAGCATAAAAGTAAATACACGAAAGAATACATACCAGCTACGACATCGGGCGCCGCGTGGAGCTCCTCCGCAGTCAACTGAAAAGCTCTCTCACGAGCCTTTGGAGCCTCAACTTTCACCGGCCGAGTCTCGGTAACCCTAGCAGTAGGCTCAGATCCCTGGTGAAGCTGAGGGCACTCAACCTTCTGATGGTCGGTCTGGTTGCAATGAAAGCAAACCATAAATCCCTTGGGGCAATCCCTAGCAATGTGCCCCTCCTTAGCCACGCAAATATCGGCTTATTCGAGCCTGCTCAGTGGACACCTACTCAGGGAAAAACATCGCCCTCTCATGAAACTTCCGAGTGATCACAATAACCAAATCATTACCCTGCTTGAGGGTCAAGAACTCCTGAACCAACCGTTCCCTCTCCACCTGGGGAACATACTTGTCTCTGAACATAGAAGTAAATATCTCCCAAGTCACGGCTGAAATCTCTGCAAGAGTGAAGTTCGCCGTCACGAACTTCCACCAATCCTTTGCTCCCAGGCGGAGCTAGTTCAAAGCGAACCGTACCCTCAGATGCTCCGGACATGAACAAGTGTAGAAGCATCCCTCAATATCAGCAATCCATCTCATCGCAGCAATCGGATCCTGCGTCCCGTCAAACTCAGGTGGCTTCGTGTTGCTGAACTCCCGGAATAGCAACGAGTCACCTCCCTGTGGTCTGGCAACGGCCACAGTTGCGGTAGCTGCAACGGGTACGGCCTCGGTCACCGCAGCGTACCGCTCATCAAAAGTCTCCATCAGTGTGGTCTTGATAGACCCAAACATCTCCGGAATCTCGACCCAGATCGCCGCAGCCACCTCCTCGTGAATCATCTGACGAAGCTCCTCATCACTCACACCGCTCGTACCAAGTCTGTGGTGTGGTCCAACCATAATGCCTTTGAAATACAACATAAAAATATCAGAGACTCCATCGAGCATAATCGCACTCGATAACGCAACCCTACTCGGTCTCCAATACCCAAGGATTCTTACTTGGGTTGCCCACTGACCCGGTGTCTTCAGTAGTATGGGCCCAATACTACCGACTACACCGCATCAGCATTCACCCCAAGTCCTCATCCCCGAACCCCGGATCATGAGTACTCTATTCTTGCTATGCACTGGCTACCCACTCGCTCTCAAAGCCTCTCATAGCAGCAGGTTCCCCTAGACTAAGGCATCACAAATCAGGCCACTCTAGTCCTAATATGAATACCTAGTCTACTAGCATGCGTATCATATCATAACATATCTCATAACACATATTGTAAGGGTATTTTGGGGATTTTACCGTTCAGGTGCTGGCTGACCGTACACACTGCTTCTCCTTTGGTTGTTACGAAATCTTTTATCAAATTTTTATTTTTATTAATTAAAAGTTTTCCTCAAATCCTCGGTTTGAGTTCAGTTACGCCCGAAGGTGTATCCGAATCCCTCAAACCAAGGCTCTGATACCAACTTGTAACAACGTAAATTTTAAAACAAATTTTTCATTTTTGCAAACATCAAAACCATCGTTTAATATTTCGAAATTCAAATGTGTAACAATGTTATCATAACAAAATACATCCCATGATCATAAAAACAGTTCCTCCGTCAGTGTGTACAATCACGCCGGCACCTTCCCACGGTCCTCGCTAGTACCTGAAACACATAACCCAACAACTGTAAGCATAAATGCTTAGTAAGTTCCCCAAAATACTACTTACGCACATACGCCTTTCCAGGCCCTGACCTTCCGGTCCATGTGTCTCAGGGGACTTCCGTCCCGACTCGGTAAACCTTCCGGTCCTACCTGCGTCAACCTTACGGTCCACATCACAACGCCTTCCGGCCCATAACATAATGCCTTCCGGCCCATATCAAACATATCATACATAGCACATAATAACGATTAACTTATCATTTACAATGCATATAACTCATAACATATCCGACCTTCCAGCCACACAATAAAAACCCTTCCGGGTACAGTATAGTGAGAAAACTCACCTCGTGGATAGTCTAAAATCTCGCGTACTCGCTATCTCCAAATCCCAACGACGACTCTACCTCGCCTAATCATAAAAGTATCATTTAAATAATTAAAGACTTCCACAACTAAAATTTACCCCTTATCATCATTCCTCAGAGGGTAAAAGACCATTTTACCCTTCCTTGACCCAAAGTCTTCATGTTGATCAAAACCCTAAAAGTTAACAAAAGTCAACCCTTTGAGTACGCGGGGCGTACTGCTTGATGTACGCGGGGCGTACATCACCAACCCATGGATCGGGGTTTCCACCCAGTACGATGCGCGTACTGGGAGTTACGCCCAGCGTAACCATCAGACTTTAGCATACATCATTTCTGGTCTTAATCGGTTAAGCAATTACTCCAACTTCTAGATCCGGCTTTATTTATGCATCTATACCCATAAAGTCGAGACCTTTAAGCCTTTGCATGGCTGTAAAGGCTCCAACAATTCTTAACATCATTCTATTCCAACTCAAGGACCTAGATCTCATGCATGGTGCAACATTCACGTCCAAGATTACATTTTTATGACTCTACAACTCAAATAGACCAGAAATATGATGGATATAAGCTTATGGAGACCATTTGCTCAAAAAGTCTCCACCTTTGGGACTAAAACCCTAGAAAATGGTACTTGAAGCATAATACATGAACTATATGTCAAGATCCAAAATTTTTACCTTGTAATGAAGCTTCAACCTTTGCAAAGCTCAGATCCACACTTAAACACCACTTCTAGTCTTCCCAATGAGCTCTTCTTCTCCTTTGCTACCTTGAAATGCCACCACCAAGCTTACAATACTCTCAAATGGCCTAAGAACGAATACACACTCTCTTTAGGGTTTCTTTCTGAGGGATGGTGGCTGAGGAGTTGAGCCGCACATTCCTTTTATAGCCCTCCGAATTAATTAGAGTTTTTAGGTCTGGACCGGTTACGCCCAGCGTAACCTTGGGTACGCCCAGCGTACCAGGGTGAACGCGTCCAAATGAAGCGCGCGAGTACGTGCAGCGTACTCCTTGTACGCCCAACGTACTCGCCTAACATGAAAACCCTAAATGGAACAAATCAAAGATGAAGGGCTAAATAGAAGGGTACCAGGATTTTGGGCTGTTACAAAATTGCCAAGGACTGCGAGAGGCGTCGATGCAATTTGGGTGATCGTCAATCGGTAGACGAAGAGCGCTCACTTCCTTGCTATCAGTGAGAGTTCTTCTACTGAGAGGCTAGTGGAGTTGTACCTAAAGGAGGTGGTATCGCGGCATGGAGTTTCTGGTCTCGATTGTTTCAGATCGAGATGTGCGTTTCACTTCCAGGGAGCTAAGGAGGGTGTTATTCTGTAGATTTCAGAGCCCAGGGAGTTCATATTTGAGGTATAGATTCGATCCTTCTTCAGTTTTGGTGTTAATCTTCGGAGTTAGGGTTTTCTAGACCCTTTAGAGGCTTGATTGGATGAACATTTGGTCCCTTCTCGTATTAAGGCTTTGGATCTGGATCCAAAGAGGTCCAAAGACCTTAACCCTTTGATCTTTATGATTGATATTAGGAGACATGAGCTTAGGGTGTCATATTTGAGGTTATTTCTCCAAATAAAGCCTTTGGGCCTTTGCATGAGCATCAAGATCTGAACTTTAGGTAACTATCATGCTTGGGAAGGTCATATCTATGGATTAGAGGAATAGATCTAACCTCAGGAGGTCATTTGAGTTTGAGCATGGCATGAACTCGCCGAGTCCAAGAACAGACACGACGAGTAGGATAGTATTCCCCATGAATCACATAGTTGGTGACTCGCTGAGTTGGGAAATGACTCGGTGAGTCAGAGAGGATTTAGAGGACCTTAGTTAATAACTGAGCTCGCCGAGTCACATTTGCGCACTCTCGAGTCTGGTCAAAGGGTTGACCGTTGACTTTTGTTAACTTTTAGGGTTTGGTCAACAATTGGACTTGTGGACCGTTTGAAGGGTAAAATGGTCTTTTAGCCTTCTTAAAGGACATGTGAGAATCTGGTCTAGCCTGGAGAGCTTTAATTGATTGAGATGATTGTTATGTATTTAGGCAGAGGCTAGATCAGTGTTTACGCAAGCGATATATTACCGAGACATCCGAGGTGAGTCTTCTCACTATACTTTACCATGAGTGGTAAATAGAGTTATATGACAGAGTTATTGTATGATATTTATGTGATGTGTTGCACTGCATTATTTCTATGTGATTTATGTCGTGTGTATATCATAGTATATCCGAGTTAGAACCGGAAGGTTCGCAGAGTTAGGACCAGAAGGTCCACAGAGTTAGGGCCCACAGAGTTATAGTCTCGAGTGGCTAGTATGTGTTATGTGTGGTATTTTGGGGAACTCACTAAGCTTCGTGCTTACAGTGTTTTGTGTTATGTTTTTCAGGTACTAGTGAGGATAACGGTAAGGCACCGGCATGATCAGTACACACACACACACACGGAGTTTTATATGTTATGATCTTGGGATTTTTGACTTATGTTGAATATATGAAACAATGTGTTTTATAATATTGTCAATTAAAAAGTGTTTTTAAAATGTGAAAATGTGTTTGAAATTTTACGACGTTACACCTGGTCAAAGTCAACTCCCTAGTCAAAGTCAAATTTCAGTTGACCGGACTCGTCGAGTTGGGACGTCAACTCGCCGAGTCCCTATCACCCAATCTAGTCCTCTACCCGCTTCCACTCGTCGAGTTTGGCAAAGACTCGACAAGTTCTTCTTCGATGCTAACCTCAAGTCTAACTTCATCCGACTCGCCAAGTTGTATGAACAACTCGCCGAGTTCTCCTTCAACATATGGACACGTCCAGACCATGACTCGCCGAGTTAGATGAACAACTCGTCGAGTCTGAAGAACAACTCGTTGAGTCACTCACATGCAAACACCATACAGATGATTTTGATCGATTCCAGCGCATGCAACTCATAGATTTGGGTTCCTAGGGTGGTTTTTACACGTAAAGTTTCCTACTTTACGTGCATGCATGCATATCCAAGGGTATAAAGGGCTCTAAATGGACTAAAAGCGTAGATGTAGGCTTGCATATGAATTTAACTAAATAAAGGCAATGGATCTGAGTTTCTAGAGCTCGATCATGTCTAGATCTGATGTCCTTTCGCTCCTATAAGCTCTCTATTCACTAACAAGCCAAGGAATGTCCTAAAAATGACTTTATTGGGGTTTTAATGGAGATTCAAACATGGAAGCAGTAAATGTTAGAGTTGTACCACACAAATCTCTGAATGGACTCAAGGTCTTGGATCTTCTTCTCCTCCTTTGGATCTACCATCCTTCTTCTCTCCAAATCTTCAAATAATCACAAATACACTCAAAAAGCCAAAAGGAATGCTAGGGTTTTCGAGAGGAGCGTTCTAAAAGTGATGGGGGCTGACTTGAGGCCCTAAAAATTGTTTATATAGGGTGCAAACCCTTAAACTTAGGGTTTCATCCAGACTGGTGGACTCGCCGAGTCCAAGAATATGGACTCGTCAAGTTGCCTACTTAAACGTGCTCGATTTCCCGTCTCTACTCAATGAGTCGGGCTACAGACTCGTCGAGTTCCCCTTGAAAACTGGAAAAAAAAAAAAAAACATATTTAAATTACTTAACAGAAATGCGGCGTTACAATAACTCTTATATATATATATATATATATATATATATATATATATATATATATGTGTGTGTGTGTGTGTGTGTGTGTATTTTTAAAACTTTTTAATAATATAAGGTTTAAATTTAATTAACTTAATTAACCTTTAATTAATTAATATTTTAAACCAATTTAGATTTAATATTTATCCTTTAACTAAACATTTAACTAGTTGTATTAAAAAATTTAAAGTATTGATCAATTGTTTTAATTATCTTATACTTAAATAGTGTTAGTTCACTTATATACTTCCTCACTTTTTTAAGTAGTGTTTCATAGTTATCTAGTCTTAAGGTTCAAATTTAATCAATTAAAATAACAATTAATGATTAATAATTGTCCTACAATTCAAAAAAGGCAAGTAAATCCTGAAACTCTACTGCAGCCTAAACCACGCCGTGACATGAAGTTTTGCCACACCATGGCATGCGATTGACAAGTTTTTTTTTCTATTGTTTAGGTATTGATTTACGCACAAATAACAGAAAATCCTAGGCTCTGGTACCACTGATAGGTTTTCTATGTTACAACAAAAATATTTGCATAGCGGATTTTACACATAAACACTTATGGGCACATGCAACCTAGAACTCTATGTCATTTTCTCTTAGCTATAGCAACATACTTTTTGAAACAATATCTAACCTACAAAATCAAAATTTATGAGGCTAGAATCATACCTTTTGCAACAATTGAATGATGCAAGAAACTCTCATGTAGATCTCCTTGGAAAGTTGGCTCCAATAATGTGGTAGTCTCTAATGTGTCACACCCAAATCCTATGATCGAAAATATGGAGAGGGGAAGAGTGAAAAATCTGATTTCTTCTTGATTAGGGTTAAGAATTGGTTTTGCAAAGGGTTATGGCCCTTTATATAGCTTCCATATAACCTAGAAAACCTAGATTTGAATACTAAAATAATAGCATTTTAATTTGATTCAAATATTGTTTCCTTATCTAATTAAGGAAGCTTCTAGAATCCCTTTGGAGGTGCTCCAAACCATCTAGGACAGGAAGTTTTTGGTATTGCCTTCATTGCTCAACTATTGAACAATTACAATTCAACCCTTACACCTTAAATTAATTATAATCAATCCAAATTTAATTTCCAATTAATTCTGATTAATTCTTAATTAATTATTAACAATTAATATATTAACCATATAATATATTAACAAATCATTTTATCTTTCTCTTAATATCAATCCTAGTTATTTTCTAGGTTATGAGTGCAACCCAAAAATGATTTTACTTTTATTCACTAAGATTATATCAATTTAGTTAAGACCTTAGACACTTAATCCAACAGGTCACGGGGTCAGTTCTCTAGTTTCTTTGAATTCGGCTCTCCTTGTCAAATGGATATGGAGGTATAAAGTGGATCCAGATTCAGAAAATCCTAGGCTCTGGTACCACTAATAGGATTTCTATGTTACAACAAAAATATTTGCATAGCGGATTTTACACATAAACACTTATGGGCACATGCAACCTAGAACTCTATGTCATTTTCTCTTAGCTATAGCAACATACTTTTTGAAACAATATCTAACCTACAAAATCAAAATTTATGAGGCTAGAATCATACCTTTTGCAACAATTGAATGATGCAAGAAACTCTCATGTAGATCTCCTTGGAAAGTTGGCTCCAATAATGTGGTAGTCTCTAATGTGTCACACCCAAATCCTATGATCGAAAATATGGAGAGGGGAAGAGTGAAAAATCTGATTTCTTCTTGATTAGGGTTAAGAATTGGTTTTGCAAAGGGTTATGTCCCTTTATATAGCTTCCATATAACCTAGAAAACCTAGATTTGAATACTAAAATAATAGCATTTTAATTTGATTCAAATATTGTTTCCTTATCTAATTAAGGAAGCTTCTAGAATCCCTTTGGAGGTGCTCCAAACCGTCTAGGACAGGAAGTTTTTGGTATTGCCTTCATTGCTCAACTATTGAACAATTACAATTCAACCCTTACACCTTAAATTAATTATAATCAATCCAAATTTAATTTCCAATTAATTCTGATTAATTCTTAATTAATTATTAACAATTAATATATTAACCATATAATATATTAACAAATCATTTTATCTTTCTCTTAATATCAATCCTAGTTATTTTCTAGGTTATGAGTGCAACCCAAAAATGATTTTACTTTTATTCACTAAGATTATATCAATTTAGTTAAGACCTTAGACACTTAATCCAACAGGTCACGGGGTCAGTTCTCTAGTTTCTTTGAATTAGGCTCTCCTTGTTAAATGGATATGGAGGTATAAAGTGAATCCAAATTCAGAAAATCCTAGGCTTTGGTACCACTGATAGGTTTTCTATGTTACAACAAAAATATTTGCATAGTGGATTTTACACATAAACACTTATAGGCACATGCAACCTAGAACTCTATGTCATTTTCTCTTAGCTATAGCAACATACTTTTTGAAACAATATCTAACCTACAAAATCAAAATTTATGAGGCTAGAATCATACCTTTTGCAACAATTGAATGATGCAAGAAACTCTCATGTAGATCTCCTTGGAAAGTTGGCTCCAATAATGTGGTAGTCTCTAATGTGTCACACCCAAATCCTATGATCGAAAATATGGAGAGGGGAAGAGTGAAAAATCTGATTTCTTCTTGATTAGGGTTAAGAATTGGTTTTGCAAAGGGTTATGTCCCTTTATATAG
Organism: Lactuca saligna; assembly: GCF_052625555.1. NCBI lineage: Eukaryota > Viridiplantae > Streptophyta > Magnoliopsida > Asterales > Asteraceae > Lactuca > Lactuca saligna. The sequence goes on along the minus strand of NC_136417.1, from coordinate 185,262,752 downwards.
CTTCCATATAACCTAGAAAACCTAGATTTGAATACTAAAATAATAGCATTTTAATTTGATTCAAAAATTGTTTCCTTATCTAATTAAGGAAGCTTCTAGAATCCCTTTGGAGGTGCTCCAAACCATCTAGGACAGGAAGTTTTTGGTATTGCCTTCATTGCTCAACTATTGAACAATTACAATTCAACCCTTACACCTTAAATTAATTATAATCAATCCAAATTTAATTTCCAATTAATTCTGATTAATTCTTAATTAATTATTAACAATTAATATATTAACCATATAATATATTAACAAATCATTTTATCTTTCTCTTAATATCAATCCTAGTTATTTTCTAGGTTATGAGTGCAACCCAAAAATGATTTTACTTTTATTCACTAAGATTATATCAATTTAGTTAAGACCTTAGACACTTAATCCAACAGGTCACGGGGTCAGTTCTCTAGTTTCTTTGAATTCGGCTCTCCTTGTCAAATGGATATGGAGGTATAAAGTGGATCCAAATTCAGAAAATCCTAGGCTCTGGTACCACTAATAGGTTTTCTATGTTACAACAAAAATATTTGCATAGCGGATTTTACACATAAACACTTATGGGCACATGCAACCTAGAACTCTATGTCATTTTCTCTTAGCTATAGCAACATACTTTTTGAAACAATATCTAACCTACAAAATCAAAATTTATGAGGCTAGAATCATACCTTTTGCAACAATTGAATGATGCAAGAAACTCTCATGTAGATCTCCTTGGAAAGTTGGCTCCAATAATGTGGTAGTCTCTAATGTGTCACACCCAAATCCTATGATCGAAAATATGGAGAGGGGAAGAGTGAAAATCTGATTTCTTCTTGATTAGGGTTAAGAATTGGTTTTGCAAAGGGTTATGTCCCTTTATATAGCTTCCATATAACCTAGAAAACCTAGATTTGAATACTAAAATAATAGCATTTTAATTTGATTCAAATATTGTTTCCTTATCTAATTAAGGAAGCTTCTAGAATCCCTTTGGAGGTGCTCCAAACCGTCTAGGATAGGAAGTTTTTGGTATTGCCTTCATTGCTCAACTATTGAACAATTACAATTCAACCCTTACACCTTAAATTAATTATAATCAATCCAAATTTAATTTCCAATTAATTCTGATTAATTCTTAATTAATTATTAACAATTAATATATTAACCATATAATATATTAACAAATCATTTTATCTTTCTCTTAATATCAATCCTAGTTATTTTCTAGGTTATGAGTGCAACCCAAAAATGATTTTACTTTTATTCACTAAGATTATATCAATTTAGTTAAGACCTTAGACACTTAATCCAACAGGTCACGGGGTCAGTTCTCTAGTTTCTTTGAATTAGGCTCTCCTTGTTAAATGGATATGGAGGTATAAAGTGAATCCAAATTCAGAAAATCCTAGGCTCTGGTACCACTGATAGGTTTTCTATGTTACAACAAAAATATTTGCATAGTGGATTTTACACATAAACACTTATAGGCACATGCAACCTAGAACTCTATGTCATTTTCTCTTAGCTATAGCAACATACTTTTTGAAACAATATCTAACCTACAAAATCAAAATTTATGAGGCTAGAATCATACCTTTTGCAACAATTGAATGATGCAAGAAACTCTCATGTAGATCTCCTTGGAAAGTTGGCTCCAATAATGTGGTAGTCTCTAATGTGTCACACCCAAATCCTATGATCGAAAATATGGAGAGGGGAAGAGTGAAAAATCTGATTTCTTCTTGATTAGGGTTAAGAATTGGTTTTGCAAAGGGTTATGTCCCTTTATATAGCTTCCATATAACCTAGAAAACCTAGATTTGAATACTAAAATAATAGCATTTTAATTTGATTCAAATATTGTTTCCTTATCTAATTAAGGAAGCTTCTAGAATCCCTTTGGAGGTGCTCCAAACCGTCTAGGACAGGAAGTTTTTGGTATTGCCTTCATTGCTCAACTATTGAACAATTACAATTCAACCCTTACACCTTAAATTAATTATAATCAATCCAAATTTAATTTCCAATTAATTCTGATTAATTCTTAATTAATTATTAACAATTAATATATTAACCATATAATATATTAACAAATCATTTTATCTTTCTCTTAATATCAATCCTAGTTATTTTCTAGGTTATGAGTGCAACCCAAAAATGATTTTACTTTTATTCACTAAGATTATATCAATTTAGTTAAGACCTTAGACACTTAATCCAACAGGTCACGGGGTCAGTTCTCTAGTTTCTTTGAATTCGGCTCTCCTTGTCAAATGGATATGGAGGTATAAAGTGGATCCAAATTCAGAAAATCCTAGGCTCTGGTACCACTAATAGGTTTTCTATGTTACAACAAAAATATTTGCATAGCGGATTTTACACATAAACACTTATGGGCACATGCAACCTAGAACTCTATGTCATTTTCTCTTAGCTATAGCAACATACTTTTTGAAACAATATCTAACCTACAAAATCAAAATTTATGAGGCTAGAATCATACCTTTTGCAACAATTGAATGATGCAAGAAACTCTCATGTAGATCTCCTTGGAAAGTTGGCTCCAATAATGTGGTAGTCTCTAATGTGTCACACCCAAATCCTATGATCGAAAATATGGAGAGGGGAAGAGTGAAAATCTGATTTCTTCTTGATTAGGGTTAAGAATTGGTTTTGCAAAGGGTTATGTCCCTTTATATAGCTTCCATATAACCTAGAAAACCTAGATTTGAATACTAAAATAATAGCATTTTAATTTGATTCAAATATTGTTTCCTTATCTAATTAAGGAAGCTTCTAGAATCCCTTTGGAGGTGCTCCAAACCGTCTAGGATAGGAAGTTTTTGGTATTGCCTTCATTGCTCAACTATTGAACAATTACAATTCAACCCTTACACCTTAAATTAATTATAATCAATCCAAATTTAATTTCCAATTAATTCTGATTAATTCTTAATTAATTATTAACAATTAATATATTAACCATATAATATATTAACAAATCATTTTATCTTTCTCTTAATATCAATCCTAGTTATTTTCTAGGTTATGAGTGCAACCCAAAAATGATTTTACTTTTATTCACTAAGATTATATCAATTTAGTTAAGACCTTAGACACTTAATCCAACAGGTCACGGGGTCAGTTCTCTAGTTTCTTTGAATTAGGCTCTCCTTGTTAAATGGATATGGAGGTATAAAGTGAATCCAAATTCAGAAAATCCTAGGCTCTGGTACCACTGATAGGTTTTCTATGTTACAACAAAAATATTTGCATAGTGGATTTTACACATAAACACTTATAGGCACATGCAACCTAGAACTCTATGTCATTTTCTCTTAGCTATAGCAACATACTTTTTGAAACAATATCTAACCTACAAAATCAAAATTTATGAGGCTAGAATCATACCTTTTGCAACAATTGAATGATGCAAGAAACTCTCATGTAGATCTCCTTGGAAAGTTGGCTCCAATAATGTGGTAGTCTCTAATGTGTCACACCCAAATCCTATGATCGAAAATATGGAGAGGGGAAGAGTGAAAAATCTGATTTCTTCTTGATTAGGGTTAAGAATTGGTTTTGCAAAGGGTTATGTCCCTTTATATAGCTTCCATATAACCTAGAAAACCTAGATTTGAATACTAAAATAATAGCATTTTAATTTGATTCAAATATTGTTTCCTTATCTAATTAAGGAAGCTTCTAGAATCCCTTTGGAGGTGCTCCAAACCGTCTAGGACAGGAAGTTTTTGGTATTGCCTTCATTGCTCAACTATTGAACAATTACAATTCAACCCTTACACCTTAAATTAATTATAATCAATCCAAATTTAATTTCCAATTAATTCTGATTAATTCTTAATTAATTATTAACAATTAATATATTAACCATATAATATATTAACAAATCATTTTATCTTTCTCTTAATATCAATCCTAGTTATTTTCTAGGTTATGAGTGCAACCCAAAAATGATTTTACTTTTATTCACTAAGATTATATCAATTTAGTTAAGACCTTAGACACTTAATCCAATAGGTCACGGGGTCAGTTCTCTAGTTTCTTTGATATGGAGGTATAAAGTGGATCCAAATTCCTGACCCATAATCATTCTAGAAAGCTAGTTTTGGGTTTGGTTTAAAAAATCCCTCTCAGGTGTTTGGTACACAAATTGTAAATGTTATCCCCATTCTAGCAAAAAAAAAACTCAAATCAAGTTTTTCTCCTTATTCAAAACTCTTATTAGATCTGGTACCATTACCTTGTTTTGGCTTGGGGATTGGACTGGAAATGGCAATTTTGCTTCAAGGTTTCCACATGTTTTCGATTTAGACAAGAAAAAGTCTTGTTTTATTGCTGAAAGGATTTATCCAGTTAACGAAGGTTAGGCTTGGAAAAGGGTTCCTAATAAACTTTTAAAGACTTTAGAGTTGAACTCTTTAAACGGAGTTATCGCTTCGACTTCCCTATGTGACGGACTCCTGGAGATCTAATCTTTCTTCCGATGGCAAATATTATGCGCATGATCTTAGATCCTGAATTGATTTCTATGTGACAACTTCGGTGATCAATCTTATGATGTGCTTTAAATTGGTAGCTCTAAAGATCATTGGTTTTGTGTGGCGTTCTTTGCATGGACCGAAACTCCACAGCGACTGTTATTTCTTGAAAGGGGATCACAATCTCTTCCTTTTCCTGCCATTGGTGCACCCGAGGGGGGGGGGGGGTAGATATTCTTATTGGATGTATATTTGTGTGCGGCACTCTAAGCTGGATTTTCAAGTAGTGCAACAATTTCATTTCAATGGTTCTCTTCGGTTAGTGAATTTGTCAATTTTGCTGCACACTGGGGAGCTTGCCCAAAAAAACGTAAGATTTTAGTTGCCATCGTGTATGACTATCATGGGTGCATTTGGAGGGCTATAAATGACATTATTTTTAGTATATTCGTGTCTTTCCCTCAAAAGATACGGATAACATCTTTTCAATGGTTTTTAGTTGGGTTAAGCATAAAGGGAATTTTAGGACTTATAATTAGGCTGATTGGTATTCTTCTCCCTTTAATAGGGATAATGACTTGAAAGGGTAACAAACTTTCGAATTTTGTCACATTTAGTCACTAAACTTTTTTTCGTTATCTATTTGCCATTGAACTATTGAAACTGTTCACATTTTACCCTTATGACCGGCTGTTGCCGGTCATAAGGGTAAAATTTGAACAGTTTCAATAGTCCAATGGCAAACAGATAACGAAAAAAAGTTTAGTGACTAAATATGAACAAAATCGAAAGTTCGTTTCCCTCTAAAAAGTTTAATGACTAAATGTGAACAAACCTCCTCTTGTATTATGTTTTAGCAAATTATTTATTTTTGTTAAATTGTAGCAACATTTGTTGATAAAGAAATCTATGAAATAAAAAAACAAAACAAAACCCTGAAAATATATTTTAAAAAAAACAAAAAACCAAAACCGAAATAAAAAACCAATGGTTTGACATTTTCCAAAATAAAAAATCCAAATTTCCAATCTGATTTTGGTTAAAAAAAATGAACCATTCTCACTGATGTGAATTATGACCATTGGTTTGGCATGCAAAATTTGTGACATCCCATGAATATGTAGTTACAACATCGTCTGAAATCGTAATTCATAGTAAGGGGTTAGAGTATCACCACATGAATACGTAGTTTCAACATCGTATGAACTCGTAATTCATCACCTGCAGGTTATGGGTCTGCTGGTGTTTCCACTGGGTTGGCTAGAATAGTCCGTGGTCGCCATCTATACTCTGGTAGATGACTACATCGCCACATTGCTGGTAAAGGTTATGGTATCTCCTTTCATCCTACATCACATATTCATCATCATCTATTTACCTAATTATCACCACCTTTCTATCATCACCTATCTCTCATTATTTTATTTCATCACACACCAACTATTTCATCTACCCATGTTTCATCCACATCATATTTGTAGATATAAAATAAATATACCGTTTAAATCTTTTAAAACATGTATAAAATCGTTCATCCAGTATAGACAGCAAGTATTCAAATAATATACACACATAGCACGTAATTTATATAAAATACTTCATATCTATGTGTAAGATGAAAGTAACTATATATACCATAAATGCTTCCTAACTTTGAACCCCAAGGTTTACTCTACTAAAGCTTCATATTCTCGGCTCTCTGAACCTAGAAGGGTCCAAATCTATCACACCAAAAAGCTCAAGATAGCTCTTCCTCTCACTCTACACACTCAAGCTCGCTAGGGTTCTCACTTATGGGAAAGGTAGTCGCAATTGAAGGCCATAAATGCCTTTAAATATGGCTCGAGCCCAAAGATTTAGGGTTTCTGCCAACAGCGCGAACTCGTCAAGTCGCCTCACCGACTCGTCGAGTCCATTCATTAATCCGAGTCATCAGTCGCGACCTTACTCGACGAGTTGAGGCGTTAACTAGTCGAGTCTCTCTTCTTAACTCAAAAGAAAAATACTTAAATGATGATACCTGGAAATCCGGATGTTACATTTTGTTTTTTTATTTCATAGATTTCTTCATCAACAAATGTTGCTAAAATTAAACAAAAATAAATAATTTTGCTAAAACATAATACAATAAGAAGTTTGTTCACATTTAGTCATTGAACTTTTTAGAGGGAAATGAACTTTCAATTTTGTTCACATTTAGTCACCAAACTTTTTTTCATTATCTATTTGCCACTAAACTATTGAAACTGTTCACATTTTACCCTTATGACCGGTAGCAGCCGGTCATAAGGGTAAAATGTGAACAGTTTCAATAGTTCAATGGCAAATAGATAACGAAAAAAAGTTTAGTGACTAAATGTAACAAAAACCGAAAGTTTGTTACCCTTTCAAGTCATTATCCCCCTTTAATAATGTGTAATTTTGTTTGTGTTCCTTTTTTGCCCCATCTTGTTGCTTTATAGGCAATAGTTTTTTTTATAGGCAATAGTTTTTAATAAATTATGTCGTTTCCAAAGAAAGAAAATAAAAAAATGTACCTACAAACAAAGTTTTTGTTTAATCAAAATGTTTTATCAAAACCCAAAAACTTGAAACTCCAAAATATTTCTTACTAAACACCACATTTGTGTGGTGAAGTCCTTCCTGGGAACCCTAGGGGTTCGAGTCTACCCCTCGGGATGGCCTCGAACTCGAGATGTCTCCTAAAACGGGTTGGCTTCCATTGCACCATCCACTATTTCCAAAAAAAACCAAACACCACCTTAAGGTTGTAAAAAAAATATATCACTGAATAATAAATTGACATATTTTATAAACAAATAAAAATTCAACAATCTCACGTTCTTTCATGCAACAGGATGACCTGTTACTTCCACTCACAGGCAGCCTGGATCTTCTATCATCCTCTGTCACTCTCATCTCATTAATTATGTATAAACTGGTTCATATTATATTATTTTTCACTACATAAATTATTTGTTTATCTACGAATATAAATGTAATAAGCATTCTCTTTGTGATAAGGATTGTTTATTGAAATTTAACAAGAAAACGTAGATCTGATCCAAATAAATAAATTTTTTGTTTAAATTGTATTAAATGATTTATTTATGTATTTAATTGTTTTTGGAAACGGCGATTTATTCTTTTAAATAAACAATCGAAAAATGTCAATGTTGACATCATAGAAATAAAAAACGATTTGTAAATTAAATATTAAATACTTATTTGTTTTAACTTATTACTCAACTTAATTAACCCATAAATTTTTCGTAATGCTACATTTATAATTTATAATCATTTATATGTTACACCGACTAACTTTACAATTACCTTCACATATCAAAGCTTTTACTTTTTTTCAAAATTCTCATTATAATTGTACTCTCTCTCTCTCTCTCTCTCTCTCTCTCTCTATATATATATATATATATATATATATATATATATATATATATATATATATATATATACTCATGAGAGAAGATCTCACTTGTTTACAAGGCTTGATCTCCAATAAAACGATGGAGAAGAAAGCTTCAAGTTCTTCCATGGCAGTGGCTGCGATCTGGTGCTTCGTTGCTTATGTGACAATCGCTACAATGTCTTCCTCGGCTGCATCGAAGCCTTCATTTGATGATAATTTCAGCATCATGTGGTCTGAGAATCATTTCAAAACTTCTGAAGATGGTCAGACCTGGTTTCTCTCCCTGGATAATGACACAGGTAATCATCCCACCCACTGAGTCAACCCAGTCATTTCTGTAGCAGATCAGATGGATAAATAAGTAGAAATGAAGATATAATTACGTATTTACGCTTTCTTATGATGGATTTGTTGTATAAAATGAAAATACAATATAGTTATTCTGCAGATATAGGAGTAATTCAAATTGGGTAATGCTGATGTCATGTAAAAGCAACTGAATATGATAAATTGGTAATCATAGAACTTTTCTTTCCAAGAGATCTAAAGTTGAATTGCATATTTGACCTTCATTGTTGTTTAGTTGACGACAATTTGATGATAATAGCTTGAATTGTATCATTCTGCCCTTCTTTTTTTCTTCTATAATAACATTCTATCTTGAAAAGTTCTTTCCAATTATGAATGTTATTCAAATAAAATGTAATTTTTCAGTACTAATTATATTGAATATTCAACATACCATGTCTTAATTAAAAAAGTTGAAAATTACAATATGATAATTGAGTTTTTCTTTAAAGTACAATGTTTGAAAATAATTGTTGTTAATGGATATATAATATATGAATAAATAAAACTAAAAGTACTGGTTAATAGTTTTGAACACTTTTGTTTATTAAAATCTTCCTTTTATATTTTTTAATATAAAATGATGGAAGACAATTTATATCATAATTCTAAGATCATGTTTTCTTAGGACAATCCATATCAAATTATAATATCACCAAATAATCTTGATAACCCCAACCTAATTAAGTTCACAAGATCATATCATTAATGACCGTAAAAGTCAACTTTTTTACTTCAAATATGCTTAAAGTCAAACTCCATGCTAAAAAAAGGTCAACTTTTGTTTTTTTTGAAATCTCTAATCCAAATGAAACTTTTTATTTGTTCAAATTTAAACATTCGTTTAATGGATTTATACAAACAGGATGTGGATTCCAAACAAAAGAGAAATATCGATTCGGTTGGTTTAGTATGAAGCTGAAGTTGGTCGGAGGTGATTCTGCCGGAGTCGTCACCGCTTACTATGTAAGTTTTTTTTTTTTTTTTCCATCAAATTATTAATCTTTTAAGATCAAAATCACTTATTATTGTATAGTTTAATAACAAATATTTTCCAAACAATAAAAAAAGTCCAAAAAGGCTTTTAACATTTGTTGCGACTAGTTATATTTCGTTGCATAAGAGACTTTTTGAGTTAGATTATCACAAATCTTAAAACATATCCGTTAGATTTGTCTTTTTTTTTTTTAACTACTCAGATTAAAAAAAGCTATTATTATTTTATAATAATATGTACATATCTATTTAAACAGATGTGTACAGAAGATGGTGCGGGGCCCACAAGAGATGAGCTGGACTTTGAGTTTTTAGGGAACCGAACCGGTGAACCATACTTGATCCAGACCAATGTTTACAAAAATGGAACCGGAAACCGGGAAATGAGGCACAAGCTTTGGTTTGATCCGACTCTTGATTACCACACTTATTCCATTTTATGGAATTCTCACCAAATCATGTAAACCATTCTTCCCATTTCAAATCATATATTACAATCAAACATGAACTAAACCCAATTCAGACTACTTTCTAGTTATACAGAGTCAAAATTGTTGTCTAATTTTATATGATTTTGAACAGATTCTTTGTGGATAGAGTTCCAGTAAGAGTATACAAAAACGCCGACTACGAGAACAATTTCTTCCCAAATCAGAAACCGATGTATTTGTTTTCAAGCATATGGAATGCTGATGATTGGGCAACACGAGGGGGTCTTGAGAAAACAGACTGGAAAAAGGCACCTTTTGTTTCTTCTTACAGAGATTTTACAGTCGATGGTTGTCAATGGAAAGATCCGTATCCTGATTGTGTTTCATCTACTACACAACATTGGTGGGATCAATACGAAGCATGGCATCTTACAAAAGATCAGAAGTTGGATTTTGCTTGGGTTCAAAGGAATTTGGTGATATATGATTATTGCAAAGATACTGAGAGGTTTCCTACATTGCCTGAGGAATGCTCGTTGAGTCCTTGGGATTAGGGTTCGGATCTGGTCACAACCAAATCAATATGGTTTGTTCAATCGGGTCTCTTTATGTATCGGTATCTTTTTGGCATTAGGTGATTCCATTTTTTACGTTTATAAAATGTAATATTTTGTTCCATTTTTTGTTGTTCTATTCCTTGATATAAATATATTTTTTTGTTAAAATTTTCAAATATTGTACGTCTGGAAGATAACTGTCTATTTAAATTATTTTAAAATGGAAAACATGTGGATTTGTTTTATCATTGGTCGTATAGGTAAACTGAAATTTTTGTTAACAAAGGAATATATAAATGAAAATTCATAAATATAACCGTATTGTTGGAAGATGAAAAATATAATTATTCTTTCCACAAAATAATCAGTTATTCTGCAATGGGTTATGAGTCTGCTGTAAAATTGTTTTATGTTACGAAATTAGGGAAAATTTGAGCTTCTGAAATTAAATAATCATTTTTAGTTAAAACAAAATCTACTTACACTTAACTGAACTTAACTGACCTGGGAAAAAGGGTCATAAATGTTATAGGGCGTGTTTGGCACGGAGCTTTTGGAAACGTTTGGAAGCTTCTAGCTTTTAGCTTTTGACAAAACACTTTAGTTTAAACAAAAAACTTCGTTTGGCATTACGAACGTTTAGCTTTTAGTTTTAACAAAACGTTCCGATTCTAAAAGCTACTTCATGTAGCTTTTAACAAAACGCTCCGGAGCTTTTGAAATCAATTTCCATAATTACCCTTAAAAATATATTTATATATTTTTTTATTTTTAATAAATTGTCCTTTTATGTAATTTTATATATTTCAAAAGCTTCCAGCTACTTTTATCAAACATTCATATAACAAATAAAAACTACAGCTTCCCGCTACCAGCTACTCGTTTCCAGCTAACAGCTATTTTTGCCAAACACGCCCATAATCTATTAGGGTTGTGTTTGACATATTAAATAAAATTAATATATAAAGATATATTTGAAAAACTTGTTAAGAAAAATACTCGAGCTTATCAGTAAGCTATCTTGAATAGTTTTTTCCAATAGTTAGCTTGTAGCCTACATTAATGGTCTGACTAAATACTAGTATATTGCAATAAGTTGGCTTATGAGCACCAAAATGAACTAAAAAACTGAGTTCAATGAGCAAAGATTATTAGACTTCAAAAACACCAATAAATTATTACTAACCACCATGGAAATCATGAGATCACAATGTTTATAACTCATGGAAACAAACATAAATATTAAAACACGACAAATAAAAGGAGCGAATATGGAAAAGGGAAAATAAACGGAAGAAAAGTTGCAACAATTACAAAAACAATTAAATCACGACCACCAACGCCATTTAAAAACCATGAATCTTTATACGCTCTTTCTTCACTATGCCAGCCTGTTTTCACAAAAACAGAAACCCGAAAATAAATAATATGAGAAACACAACCCGAAAACGAAAATTCATATAAAAAAAATTAATAATTAAAAAAATCATTACTTGAACAAGGAATGTCGACACGTTTTTCCTCTGATCACCTTGAAGTTGGATCACCTACATTGCATTACAGTATACCTTCGTTAATAAACACAGAACATGACATGACAAAACAAAACAAATTGTACTATGAAATTCGTTAATAAACACAGAACATGACATGACAGAACAAAACAAATTGTACTATGAAATTCGTTAATAAACACAGAACATGACATGACAGAACAAAACAAATTGGTCTGTAAAATTTGTTAATAAACAAAGAACATGACATAACAGAACAAAACCGATTGTACTGAAATTCGTTAATAAACACAAAACATGACATGACAGAACAAAACAAATTGGACTGTGAAATTTGTTAATAAACACAGAACATGACAAAACAGAACAAAACCTGACATAACAGAACAAAACCGATTGGACTGTGGAATTCGTTGATAAACACAGAACATGACATGACAGAACAAAACAAGATTGGACAGTGAAATGATTACCTGACCAAGCTCAGGGTCTTGAACAACTGTACCATTACAGCAGAAATCCTTTTTAAGGTCTTTGAGAATCTTATTGTAACTGAACTCTTTTTTCAAACCTTGAACAGTTGTCAGACTTTTTCTACCATTTCGTTGTTGTATACGTATATGAACGTATTCTTTTGAACCAGCACCTGAGTCCTCAGCATTTGCCTCAGCGAATGGATCTGTTCCCAATCCCAATTCATATCAAATTATGAGTTTAAAAACTAACTGAAATTGCTTTGAATTATGAGTTTGTTTGTTTAAAACAAAAACCAAAAGCTACTACTCTGAATCAAGTTTCTTTTTCCAAAGTTTTTTGCTTTTCAGCCGAATAGCTCAACAGGCCCATAGTCATAAAACAAATAGCTTTTTCCATTCCAATGAGACGAACAATTCGATTCCTTCCCTAATTCGATCATACTACATGAAGTGCTAATGTCTGATGCAACAGTAAATTGGAAGAATTGCTAAAAGTTTAACATTAGAAAGATGAGGGACAAACTTACCGAAGGCAGTTGGAATCTGGACGTCGATGTCAGACATGAAACTTGAGTACTAGGATTGGAAGCAACGAACAAACGGAGCTAAAATATTCTTCGTCGTCAATCGTCAGTCAGAAAAATGCAAACTGTAATGGAAGTTACAGTATCATCAGCTTCTGGTTGATATAAGCAAAACTAAATCGCATACAAATCCATTAACAACGAATAAAGGAAAACGACCCAATAAAATAAGAAAGTCTGAAAAAAAAATAATCAAAGAATCACCATAACTGATCAATTTGATTCGCTGTAATAAATGGCTTATCGTCAACCGAATTTATCGTATTACAACATTAATTGCACATAGATATAAACATACCCTCAATCGATTCGATTCGATCGTATTACAAAAAAGGTAAACGATTTCATCACCAAATTGTCGAATTGAAAAAACTAACGAGAACGCAGATCGAAAACGAATACAATGAGATCAAAGAAAAAGAAAGATCACCTGATTGGAATGAAAATCAAATCTAGAGCCAGATGGATGTGTATTTGGGGATAAGGGTGTGAGACAGATAGTTGGGACTTGAGAGTTGAGAAGCGTTATATATACGCCAAACTTTCTTAATAGCTTACGCCTGTTTTGCACGCCAAAGGCTCATTGTGGTAGAGCCCACTTCACAGTTGTTACCCACTTTGTCGCAGCAAAAACTTGATGTATTTTAGATTCTAGCAACGATTTTAAGTTCAACCCATATTTTCAATACAATATAGTTAATAAATCGTTTTTTTTTTTTTAACTTAAAAAGGAAATAAATAATAAATAAATAAATCAGAAATAGAGCAAAAATACGAACGCGAATTAGTGGGAAATATGTGACAGAAAGCAAACCGATAAAAGTTATTCGTAAGCGAATAACATTTGTTCTTTGCGAAGACAATTCTCGGTAGATTCTCGGTCCTTATCTAATAGGACTCGATAAAGATTCGTAGCCTCACTTTTTCTTTACAGATATTAACGTTTTGCCTGCTCCATACATACATTCAGTCATATAAAAGTTTATCGTTAAATAGTCGTGATGGACTTATTTCCGTGTATATGATAGTTTGCACTTTGGAGTGTTACCACTTAGTCGTCTGTCTACAACTTAAAATGTAGTTTTTGTCTTATTTGGAATTGTTGATTGGTCGTTATGATGTTAAATCCATTGTATTTTCACACAACATATAAATATGTCATTCCTTAATCGGTACATATTGTCCTTTGACTGCTAACATCTTGTTTCGGATCGTCCGTGATTAGGGTTCATGAGCTGCAACCCGTGCAAGAGGAAGTCTTGGGGTTGCGACGAGTTGCTAGAAGCATAGGGCATCTCGTCACCTTTCCGTGGATATAAGGTACATTGGAAACGAAGTCATATCGAGGAAGCAATGGAAGTTTGAAGTTTGTGGCAGGATAAGTCCCTTATTTGATAAAGGTGGCAGCTGAGTACGCTGGGCGTACATGTGTGTACGCTTAGCGTACTCATGTGCATGATTTTTAAGCGGGGCCACCTAGTACGATGGGCGTTCCAGATGGTACGTTAGGCGTACTAGGCACAGAGTGAAAACCTTAATTTTGGGTGTGTCCCCTATATAAAGAATGAGATGGCCTCACTCCTGGCCACCATCCTCATATTGCAAACCCTCTTAAACCTTAAACCTTCGTTCATGGAGCTTGTGAGTGCATTTGAGAGCCTTTGAGTGTTTTTTTGTGTTCTTGGTGTGTGACAACCTGAAATTTTCCATTCTAATCAAACCATTTCAATCCAATAGAAGTAGAGCAGTTACAGTAAGAATTCAGACTTAGAATATAAGTTTGGCAGTTTCAGGGTTTTACACCAAAAAGGGTTATTCGGAGAGTGGTTGCACTAGGATTTTGTGCAACACTGTAAATTCCATTACCCTAGATCATTAGAATCCATTCCGAGAATAGAAATATTTTCTGTCAAAATATTTCAGGACTATAAATAGTTTTCTGAACCAAATTCATTCATTATTCACATTCCGAACTAGAGAAAAGTCATTTTCTCTCTGACGGATCTTCGGGTTTTTATCCCAAATTGTGAGTAACTCTTTCTAGTAGTGTTAGAAAGCTTTAAATGTGTTCATAACATAGATTACATAGCTAAATCATCCGATTTAGGAGTTTACTCCCCAAGGTGTTCTTGAGCGGTAAACTCCCGAAACCGAGGCTAGATTGTCCCCCGTGCTTAGTAACTACCTTGGACATGTATATGAGTGTGTTAGATACAAGAAATCAGCCAAGAAACACCCAAAAGTTAGGAGTTTACGGCCCAAAATGTTCTATGGCCGTAAACTCCCTTAAAACATGCTCAAATGGTGTTTTTAAGGCCCCTAAAGCTTGGACTTCATGTTAGACAAATACCCTAAAGTATCTAGGACCTAGAAAACATAAGGAAAGCACATGTGTTGAAGAGTTTATGGCCAAGAGTAATTCTTGGGCCGTAAACTCCTTTAAGGGGTCAAAGGACACCCTAAACACTTCCTAAGGCCAAGGGACAATTTTGACAAGTACCTAGATGAGTTAGGGACTAGCTAAAACATTTAGAACCCCATGTTTGAGGGAGTTTACGGCCCAAGATGTTCTATGGCCGTAAACTCCAAGAAATGGTACCAAATGGTGCCATAAACTCTTCCAAAGCCAAGTACAAAAGCCTAGAATTGTTCCTAGTTATTATAGGGACTTGATAGCACCATAATCACCCTCCCAAGGGAGTTTACGGCCGTCAACTCCAAGGGAAAAGGGTCTTTGGGTCGTAAACTCCCCAAAGGAGTCAATATGGTGCCCAAACACTTGTATATGCCTTGAAACAATTCCCACTAAGGTTGTAGTAATTGAAAGTACCATCCCAAGCCTTGGTTGGGAGTTTACGGCCAGGAACTTACTTCCTTGGGCCGTAAACTCCAATGAATATGGTCTTTTGACCTTAAACTCACATTAGGGGCATTGCACTCATTTGTTGCAACCCTTTAGCCTCCTAGCACTTGACCAAAAGTGTTTTCCTCGCGCTTAAATGTTATTACTTGTATAATTAGTGTTATAATCACTAATTATGTATATACATATGTTTTCATATGTAATTAGGATCATTGTGTGTGTCTAAGTCTCCACTTGACACCAAGCACTTGTCCGATCCTTCCGTACGATAACAGTCCGTTCAATTCCAGTCACTTACTGCAGGTGAGTTCATACCCCTTAACTAATGTTTTAAACTCTTTTTAAATGTTTTATGGGGGGATACAAGTAGAATCATGCTACTTATTATGTCAATCACATGTGATTAGTAAGTAGGATTATATTACTTATTACATCAATCACATGTGATTAATATACAGCATTCAAATGATTTGGCTACTCATTAGCCGTTTTACCAAACAGTTTTCTTCAAATGACTTTTTATAAACATTTTATATGTTTTAAACTCCTTTTTTACACTGTACAGCTTACTCCGTACATTTCCTTTCAAACTTATTTACAACTGTGTTTCAAACAAATGTTTCCTTATACTTAAACTGTTTTATTAAACTTATGCCTTCAAATTGTTTTATAGATTGACATCAAGTCGATCTTTTCTTAAAATAATACTTATATTTCAAATGTATTACAAAACTTATTTATGCTTTTATATTATAAATTGCATGCCTCTATATGTATAGTTATATAAGAAATATTTAAAAGACTTAGGAAGGCTATCCACCCTATTTCCTTTTCGCACCTTGAGATGTGGTCTGGTGGGATATTGGGTATTCGTCCGAAGGTCGTTTAAATATTAGTTATATATCATGTGTACATATATAGTCATAAAAGGTCCTTCCAGTTCAACATATGCCCTTGGGTAGCAAGGGTATACATCCATGTCCATACGTACCACTTAGATTACTAGAAAGCTACCATATAGGTAGTTCAGGAAGATACTAGAACCATTACTAGAACGCGATATCATACAATGAGTCAGTTCATTCATGAGTCAATACTTTCTAGAACATTTCAATACAGTACATATACAACTATACTAGGACGAGAACATATACAACTATACTAGGACGAGAATATATACAACTATACTAGAACGATTACATTACAATACTTGCTAGATAGAGAGAACACACATTACAGCTAGCACACGTAGAACATTACAGTACACTACTGTACTATTACATGATCGCTCTTACTTGAGTACAATTACATGATCACACTTACATGAGTACACTTACATATACATAGATCAGACGTCACTAGGTGCTATAGCACGGAACCAGTTCAGGATCTAACTATACTGATGAATCACACCACAATTGTGATAGTTATATCGAGTATACATGATCATTCGGTAATGTGGATGCTCACGGCTTGCGTTCATGCAGGGGTTGTGGGTAGGTCCCAAAATCCCTTTGATAGGGGAGCGTATAGTCTGGGATCTAGACATCACATTATACCTTATCCCTCAAATAAGGCAGTTGAGTACCGATGTAGTTATTTTTATTAAATACTACAATACTTGGAAGTATTACCCTAGATTTAAGGTAATAGGTACGGTTGTAGTTCGACACTACACCATAGTACTACATTGATTTTCCATTACATATTTTTAGTGATAACCTCACTTAAACATTATTGTAAAAGCTATATTTTTGAATAATGATAGTTATACTTTGGAAAATACATCCTCCTACAAGAGACACACATACATTCAGAACAGTTGGGTCTTGGTAGAAGACTACATTCAGAACAATTTGGTCTTGGTAGAAGACTACATTCAGAACAGTTAGGTCTCGGTAGAAGACTCCTTTTGTTACTAATAGGAATCATAGGGATTCTAGGGTTTTTCAAACACTTACAATACACTTTCAATACTTTCCATACATATACTTACATATTCTTACATACAAATTAAGACACTAAATACTTATGATCTCACCAGCTTTAAAGCTGATACTCGCTTTCAAAATTACTTGTATCCTCAGGTCATCATAGACAGGTACCGATGCAAGGAGAAAGGAAGATGGAGCTTGTTCAAGACTTATCTTTCATTTTGATTTATGCTTTAGTGTTTATCAAAATTTGACAGAACACAGTTGTATAATAATTATATTATTAATACAATGGATGATGTTGTTGCTTGTTTACTACTTTACATTGTTGTTGATATTATACATGACGTCCTCCACCCCAGAACGTTTCCGCCGTTCCTGGTTTTGGGGTGTGACAGATTGGTATCAGAGCATTGTTTATAGTGAATTAAGTATATCAACCCATAAAAGATATACTAACTATAAATACATAAGGGATTAAAAATATTATGACCAAGAGTTTATACTTTAAATAGTAAAATATTTAAGTAAGTATACGTGCTGCATTCATGCTAAAATCAGTGTCACTAGGACAGTACAAAAGAATTACGATTGTTGGGCAACACAAGTGGGCTTAGAGACATATGGTCAAAATTGGGAAGATATAGCCTGATCACCTATATTATCCGAGGGTTGACTAGCATGTGCCTAAGTTTAAGTGTGTGGTTGCAACAATGCAAAAATCTTACCAACCCTACCACAATGAGAACAATAGAACATAACATTAAAATTTAAAATACTATATGAGTATTTGTTGTTACTATAAGTACTTTATACTTGAGAATTAAAACGGGATCTTCATTACTAAGTTGATAGTTGCTAAGTGGATACACTAAGGCTACATGTAATTAGGATGTTATAGACTTAGAATCTGTGATAAATTTTGCCTTACCCTATTCTGTGTGAATTTGGAATTAAGGTCACTTATTCGAAGGTCTATCCTGTTTAGATTACACATAGCTGGTATGCACTTCACAAATAGCGATGTAACTGATGAAGATTTTATAAATAATTATCTAGATAGTTCGTCTAATAATTATTCTCTTACCCTAAATTCTCGCGTAGAAAACATGACTGGACTCCATCCCCTCGAAAAACCAGTATCTTCCTAAAGAAGTCATAGCTAGTTGGTTTGGAGAATAACCAGAAAAATGATCATCATTCTCCCCTTGAATGATCACCATGACGAAGACCTTTCGTATGATGCTAACTACGAACCAGAGTTTGAAAACCTACCCCGAGCAGCTCCTTTCCAATTCCTAACCCTCGTCCAGCTTTTCATGGCCCGACCCCCCTGAGTGAGGGGAATGCTTGGAAACAAGGAGCCAAGGATAAGATCAGTCTATGTTATTTGATGGCGACCGAAGCTTTTATGACTGGAGCAATGAGGGCTTAGCAGATATAGTCTTGCCAATCTTGGTCCGCAGAGTGGCCCGAAGTGAGATTCAAGGCAGGACAGCCCTACATCAGATTACAGAAGTAGTCGCCTATGCTAAAATGCATACCCTCCACACCATTCTTCTAGAAGATGCACACGAGCGATCAGAGAGAAACCAGGAAACCCTGCTGCAAGCACTGGCCGAATCACGAGCCGAAGTCATAGAGCTCCGGGTACGCCAGATGGTGTGCGAAAGACACCTACTTGACATGGAACGTCAATTGGTTGAACTACGAGTTCACCAGAGGGATGACCGTCGCCAGTAGTGGACGCCTTACTTTATTTCCCTTATAAAAAGGAATCGTGTTTTTCTGTCTATGCCGGATGTGGCATTTTCTATGAAATTATCTCATACCTTAAGTACTTTAGTTAGGTCTTTATGCTGTCAGGAACTATCTTCTCCGGATATGATGTGAGACCTTTACAAGGTCATTTTCTAGAATCTTTACATCGTGAATATCAAAGATATTGACAGCCGGCTAACTTCTGTGTCATTCTTCGTTTAAGTACTCTTATCATTCTTTCATATGAGTCTATCTGAATCATGCTTTAGTCAAGTCATTGGACTATAGCGATCTATCTTCGGAGACATTTCCAAGTCTCTTTCAGTGGTTGGATCTTGTTATTCACCCACCCACGATACCTCAGCTTGAACAACAAACGTCTTGAGACCATACTACGAACTTACTTCCACCCGTGACTAGGACTGCATCATGGGGATGTAGGTCCAACTTTCGAGAACATACTTCTACTCTTTAAATGAACAATCTAAGTACATCAGGGTCAACCAGAATCGCTCACAAATTCCTTATTTTCATATTACAGAATCATGTTGTCATCCAAAAACGATCAGCCGAGCACCGAAATCCCTATCCTCCATATCGACGCCGCTACATTACAAGCTGCAGTAACAGCTGCGGTGACAACTTTCCTTACACACATCAACTCAGGCAACACCAATAAGACTGAAGCAGGACTCGAGAGTGTAGATGGTAGTACCAAACCGGGAAACCAACAAACATTAACAGTCACCGGCTCGCAAAGCCGAAAGACAAAGAACAAGAAACGAAAGCGTCAAGCCCAGAAGGAACGCAAGAAATCCCATAAGCTGGCTATGCAACCGCAACAAGTGGAAAACCCTGCCATCCCAGTGCCGAGCAGGCCATACGAGGGAAAACTCCCTAAGTGTGATACTTGTGGTTTCCATCATCATGGAACTTGCCATGAGATGCAATGTTGCAATTGCCTAAGCATAGGGCATCATGCTCGTGACTGTGGAGCACCGAAATGACCCATCACTCAAGTCCCTTTCATTGGGACTAACCCCACACACAAGATGAGTTATAACGCAGAACAATTTAAGAAACAATTTTCAAGGTGGAGTAACGAGGAGGGCACTCGTGTCCACATAACTCTGGCTAAACACCGCAATCCCGTTGCCAAAGCTAGTACTACCCAGGCATGCCACCAATGCGGGGAAGTAGGGCACTTCAAGAAAGATTGCCCGATAGCAACGAACTCTGGCGCAGATGGGAGAATTCTCAGGATCACAGTTGCAGGAGAGTCTGCTCCGGAACCACGTTATATATGAATTAGGCGTTTCGTTGTATCAGACTTATAAATTATCTAGAACTAGTGCAACCAGAGTCTTACCTTTTGCGAGATCCTATCTGTATAAGGACTCTCGTGCTGCGTATACCTGTCTTTTGCAGTATACCTTATTCGTAGCAATAGTCTTGTGGTAAACCTAAAGTACTGTAACTCTGTTCATGGTTGCACGGTTGTGTTTTGTCTGTAAACGTCTTATGTTCAAATCTAATGTCTTTAAGTTTCGGTATGATTTCGACATTATCATACGACTCGATTCAATTTGATCCTCACGAAAACAGCTTCATACGTACATCTCTTTCTTCTAGATCACTTTTCCAGCGAAACCGTCACATCAGAACACCGAAGTACTCATGCCAGGAGTACCTATTAGTTATTTTCTTTCTGAAGAAATCCCTGAAGTACCACTTGTGCAGTACGTCAAGTTTAATCCAGGGATTCATGCGGTTGATCTATCACAGAAGAATGTATGCATAAGAGTGATATATAATCAAGGTTCTACAGGTTTAGAATTGATGATTCCACTTTAAATTCTTTTTCCCCGATGGGATGCGAACTTAAAGAAGAATCAGTTATTCGACTACCTTTTCAACCTTAATTATATATGACTCGTATACACGAATGTAACGCCCAGGTTTTCAGGACTAAGCATTTTTGTCAATGTAATAGTCTAGGTCAACTATTGTAACTCTTTTTGAATTAATAAATATGAAATATTTGAGTATTATGTGAATTATGTGTGTTTATGTGTTTATTATTTAATTATAAATGTATAATTAATAAAGAATAAAAATGAGCGTCAAAATTAAAGTGTGAGATAATCCTGATATCTCTACATAAAGTTGTAGAATATGTCTCAAGGTTTCCGTACATATAAAGAATGCCGAAATCCGAGCTATAACGAAGAAGTTATGGCCCGCCGAAGTTTTACGGCAAAACCGGCACGACACCGGGAGACGTAAATAGTGAATTTACGATAGAAGACTTTTTATACTTAGAAATCTAAACAAAAGTCGTAGAATATGTTAAACTAAGAACATCGATAAAAAGAACGCCCAAATCTGACTTCGTATGAAGAAGTTATGATTTTTCTAAGATTCGGCTTAGCAGTGCACGGCCTGAAACTCGAATTTTAGTTCGAGCGGTTTTTGGCTTATGCAACGTAAATGAGAGTTGAAGATCTCATTGATAGGAAATTAACGGTAAAAAGACAGACAAAAACAGAGTCCGTATGTAGAAGTTATTAATTTTACGCAGACGTTTAACAGTATAATCTCCTTGTACTGTTAAATTTAAGATCGGTCGAGAATTAGCTGACGGTGTCAAAATGAAAGTTGTAGATCTTATTATTACCTATGCGTGGATATAAAGAACGTCAAAAACGGAGGTCGTATGTGAAAGTTACGGATTTTAGAAGTCGGAAGTGTGCTGTGCGAAAATGGGTGATGTTGCACAATCTTGGCCATTGCTTTCTCCCCAAGGCTTGCCACCAGATGGTGACATGTGGCACCAAGTTCAGCCACATTTCACCCTATAAATACCACCTCTCCCACCCTCATTTTCTTCACACCTTTCCCATTCTTTCTTCTCTTTACTCTCTCTCTCTCTCTAGAACCTCTCTCTAGCCCCGAAATCCTCCGAAAAGCCTAGGGAACCTCCCTAGCACGAGGCAGAAGCCCCGGAGTGCTCGAAGGCTCTGAGAAGAAGAGCTTTTCGGCTCGGGAACGCTGCTCCAAGCAAAGCCCGGTTTTCTATAAAACCCGCTGTAAGTGAGCTACGCCTACGCTATTTTTAATATAACTTTTATTTAATTATAGTAACGTTATTAGGAACTTATAATAAATACTTGGGCTATTATTATGGGTTATATAAGTATTTTTTTGACGCTTATATAATAATAATAATAATAGCTAGACTATTAATTAGTCTCGACGAATAATAAACTAAACTCTAGTGGTAATAAGACTAGGTTTCGTCGAAGAAAAAATTCTTTTTAAGAAGCGAAGCGCTGTCTGAGTTCGGAATCACCACCTTTTCCGGTGAGTGCATAGTTACTTTCAGCTTACACATAGATATGAAGTATTTTATATAAATTACGTGCTATGTGTGCATATTATCTGAATACTTGCTATCTACGTTAGATGGACGTTGTTATACATGTTTTCAATGATTTAAACTGTATATGTATTTTATATCTACGAAAATGTTGGGGTAAAACATGGGTAGATGTAATAGGTGATGCGTGATAAAATGATGAGAGGCCTCGATGTTGTTGTTGTTGATCCAGTCATCTAGCGGAGTATAGATGACGACCACAGACTCTTCTAGACAGTCCAGTGGAACGCTAGCAGGCTCGCAACCTGTAGGTGTTGTGAACGATGTGTTCACCGGTGTACTCCATCCCCCACATGGTTGCCTATTAGGACATTTATTGCTGAGGAATCCCCTTAGCAGTAGTGTTCGCCCCGATGATGATCCTTAGGCTAGGTCCCTTATGATAGGTGTTTAGGGACGTAAAGTGAGGATAACGGGAACGGGTAATCGGGTTATTGTTGATTGATGAAATTAATAAACTTATTTATTGTGGGTTGAAAACCCTATGTGCTCACCAGGCTCCCAAGCCTGACCCACTCAGCTTTATGCATTACAGGTAGTGGCGCATGAGCATAGGTGTGATGTTTTGGACGAGGGATTACGGATATAGGCCTGTAGATATGAAATAATGTAGTAAGGCTTATATTGTACTGTTTATACTTTTGATCTGTACGAACATGACATCCCGAGTCTTTTAATGAAATACATTTCTATGGAAATGCTTTTGATAAATCTTTATCATATTATTGTTTTGGGACAAATTCCGCAACCCTTTTATTAAAAGATAACTCTGATTTTGAAATAAAGTATAAACAAAACCGGTTTTTTCTGGCCGTGATTTTGGGGATGTCACAATGAAAGTGTGATTGTGAAACTAGGTATGAATTCTAATATGAACTTCAGGACGAAGAACTGCCTAAGTACGAGTAATCACATCGTCATGAGAAAAAGCATAGAACCCGGTACGACTCTCGTAAACAGATCACCTTATAGTTTAAACACCCATGGAGATACAAGAACAGTTTGGACAACTTAGCGAACTACACATAAATAGAATTAGAAGAGTAGGTTTCTCACCCTAGAGAACCTCGGTCATATTCTTCCAGAGATCGACGAATCGCATTGCATGTACCTCAGTTATCGAGGACTCCGTCGAGATTCTTCATTTGAAATCGTTATCTCTGCCGCGCGTAGACAAAATGGTTGAGCAAACGCAAAGAAAGAAACTACCTCCAGGAATGGATCCGGGATCCGAATATCACCAGTTCGAGTGTTAGGGAAAGATGTCCGGAAGGCTATCTCCTGAACTCGATGCGGACACTTCGAGTCCGTAGTGATACCCTTCGGATAGGACCAATGCACCCATAGCTTTTATGAGCTAAAACGGGTAGGGTACGTCTTTCTTACCCGGATCAGTTCGTCATTTCTCCATGTAATGACTTACTTATCTACCCTTGTAGTAAGAAGGAGCCCATGGGAAAACATCTCCTTCAGAGAAACTTTTAACGATGTTCTCAAAGCACGAGTTTTGAAATTGAAGAGTCAAATTTCTAAGACCCACTATTAGTAGTGAGGGAAATTTTGAGTACTCTTTCGATTTGTCAAAACTGTTGAGCATTTATCGACATCAGAGACGCCGACATTCCTTCGCCAAATTCTAGGTCTTACCGACCTACCACCTTAGTTCATTCAGAACTCCTCGCAAGCTACAGAAACTCGTACGACTTTGACCCAGCAACGATTGACCTTTGACTGGGAAGTTACGCAAGAAAAGGAACTTTTGAGATTCCAAGTGAGTGACCAAGTTTGTTAGAATAACTCACTCTGGGAATGGCTTAATACGCTTCGTAAAGCGTGGATAGCTAAATCCAAGTTAGAAAGGACCTCCGGAATTCTTATCAGAATCGGTCCTGTGCCTCGCACAAACTAGATATACTCCGCGAACGCAGTAACATACTTTCTACTCTTCACATCTCGATCGTGAAACTATACCTTTCCGTTAGGACTCTTGCAAGTTCACTCGTCGAGATCCTCGCCTTCATATTAGAACCGTAGTGACCCTTGACCAAGAGGTCAAGCGGACGAAGCAACGCCATCGCCAATTAGTGAAGGTTCGTTGGAATGCCAACCGAGAGCCCGATTTCACTTAAGTGCGCTAGAACCAATCGATTAGGAAGTTTTCTCCTCGCGACTCGATCATTCGTGCATACTTCCTTGCCTAAATTCTAATTTCGGGACGAAATTCCCATTAACAGGGGGATGATGTGACAACCTGAAATTTTTCATTCTAATCAAACCATTTCAATCCAATAGAAGTAGAGCAGTTACAGTAAGAATTCAGACTTAGAATATAAGTTTGGCAGTTTCAGGGTTTTACACCAAAAAGGGTTATTCAGAGAGTGGTTGCACTAGGATTTTGTGCAACACTGTAAATTCCATTACCCTAGATCATTAGAATCCATTCCGAGAAAAGAAATATTTTCTGTCAAAATATTTCAGGACTATAAATAGTTTTCTGAACCAAATTCATTCATTATTCACATTTCCAACTAGAGAAAAGCCATTTTCTCTCTGACGGATCTTCGGGTTTTTATCCCAAATTGTGAGTAACTCTTTCTAGTAGTGTTAGAAAGCTTTAAATGTGTTCATAACATAGATTACATAGCTAAATCATCCGATTTAGGAGTTTACTCCCCAAGGTGTTCTTGAGCGGTAAACTCCCGAAACCGAGCCTAGATTGTCCCCCGTGCTTAGTAACTACCTTGGACATGTATAGGAGTGTGTTAGATACAAGAAATCAGCCAAGAAACACCCAAAAGTTAGGATTTTACGGCCCAAAATGTTCTATGGCCGTAAACTCCCTTAAAACATGCTCAAATGGTGTTTTTAAGGCCCCTAAAGCTTGGACTTCATGTTAGACAAATACCCTAAAGTATCTAGGACCTAGAAAACATAAGGAAAGCACATGTGTTGAAGAGTTTATGGCCAAGAGTAATTCTTGGGCCGTAAACTCCTTTAAGGGGTCAAAGGACACCCTAAACACTTCCTAAGGCCAAGGGACAATTTTGACAAGTACCTAGATGAGTTAGGGACTAGCTAAAACATTTAGAACCCCATGTTTGAGGGAGTTTATGGCCCAAGATGTTCTATGGCCGTAAACTCCAAGAAATGGTACCAAATGGTGCCATAAACTCTTCCAAAGCCAAGTACAAAAGCCTAGAATTGTTCCTATTTATTATAGGGACTTGATAGCACCATAATCACCCTCCCAAGGGAGTTTACGGGCGTAAACTCCAAGGGCAAAAGGGTCTTTGGGCCGTAAACTCCCCAAAGGAGTCAATATGGTGCCCAAACACTTGTATATGCCTTGAAACAATTCCCACTAAGGTTGCAGTAATTGAAAGTACCATCCCAAGCCTTGGTTGGGAGTTTACGGCCAGGAACTTACTTCCTTGGGCCGTAAACTCCAATGAATATGGTCTTTTGACCTTAAACTCACATTAGGGGCATTGCACTCCTTTGTTGCAACCCTTTAGCCTCCTAGCACTTGACCAAAAGTGTTTTCCTCGCGCTTAAATGTTATTACTTGTATAATTAGTGTTATAATCACTAATTATGTATATACATATGTTTTCATATGTAATTAGGATCATTGTGTGTGTCTAAGTCTCCACTTGACACCAAGCACTTGTCCGATCCTTCCGTACGATAACAGTCCGTTCAATTCCAGTCACTTAATGCAGGTGAGTTCATACCCCTTAACTAATGTTTTAAACTCTTTTTAAATGTTTTATGGGGGGATACAAGTAGAATCATGCTACTTATTATGTCAATCACATGTGATTAGTAAGTAGGATTATATTACTTATTACATCAATCACATGTGATTAATATACAACATTCAAATGATTTGGCTACTCATTAGCCGTTTTACCAAACAGTTTCCTTCAAATGAATTTTTATAAACATTTTATATGTTTTAAACTCCTTTTTTACACTATATTATCCGAGGGTTGACTAGCATGTGCCTAAGTTTAAGTGTGTGGTTGCAACAATGCAAAAATCTTACCAACCCTACCACAATGAGAACAATAGAACATAACATTAAAATTTAAAATACTATATGAGTATTTGTTGTTACTATAAGTACTTTATACTTGAGAATTAAAACGGGATCTTCATTACTAAGTTGATAGTTGCTAAGTGGATACACTAAGGCTACATGTAATTAGGATGTTATAGACTTAGAATCTGTGATAAATTTTGCCTTACCCTATTCTGTGTGAATTTGGAATTAAGGTCACTTATTCGAAGGTCTATCCTGTTTAGATTACACATAGCTGGTATGCACTTCACAAATAGCGATGTAACTGATGAAGATTTTATAAATAATTATCTAGATAGTTCGTCTAATAATTATTCTCTTACCCTAAATTCTCGCGTAGAAAACATGACTGGACTCCATCCCCTCGAAAAACCAGTATCTTCCTAAAGAAGTCATAGCTAGTTGGTTTGGAGAATAACCAGAAAAATGATCATCATTCTCCCCTTGAATGATCACCATGACGAAGACCTTTCGTATGATGCTAACTACGAACCAGAGTTTGAAAACCTACCCCGAGCAGCTCCTTTCCAATTCCTAACCCTCGTCCAGCTTTTCATGGCCCGACCCCCCTGAGTGAGGGGAATGCTTGGAAACAAGGAGCCAAGGATAAGATCAGTCTATGTTATTTGATGGCGACCGAAGCTTTTATGACTGGAGCAATGAGGGCTTAGCAGATATAGTCTTGCCAATCTTGGTCCGCAGAGTGGCCCGAAGTGAGATTCAAGGCAGGACAGCCCTACATCAGATTACAGAAGTAGTCGCCTATGCTAAAATGCATACCCTCCACACCATTCTTCTAGAAGATGCACACGAGCGATCAGAGAGAAACCAGGAAACCCTGCTGCAAGCACTGGCCGAATCACGAGCCGAAGTCATAGAGCTCCGGGTACGCCAGATGGTGTGCGAAAGACACCTACTTGACATGGAACGTCAATTGGTTGAACTACGAGTTCACCAGAGGGATGACCGTCGCCAGTAGTGGACGCCTTACTTTATTTCCCTTATAAAAAGGAATCGTGTTTTTCTGTCTATGCCGGATGTGGCATTTTCTATGAAATTATCTCATACCTTAAGTACTTTAGTTAGGTCTTTATGCTGTCAGGAACTATCTTCTCCGGATATGATGTGAGACCTTTACAAGGTCATTTTCTAGAATCTTTACATCGTGAATATCAAAGATATTGACAGCCGGCTAACTTCTGTGTCATTCTTCGTTTAAGTACTCTTATCATTCTTTCATATGAGTCTATCTGAATCATGCTTTAGTCAAGTCATTGGACTATAGCGATCTATCTTCGGAGACATTTCCAAGTCTCTTTCAGTGGTTGGATCTTGTTATTCACCCACCCACGATACCTCAGCTTGAACAACAAACGTCTTGAGACCATACTACGAACTTACTTCCACCCGTGACTAGGACTGCATCATGGGGATGTAGGTCCAACTTTCGAGAACATACTTCTACTCTTTAAATGAACAATCTAAGTACATCAGGGTCAACCAGAATCGCTCACAAATTCCTTATTTTCATATTACAGAATCATGTTGTCATCCAAAAACGATCAGCCGAGCACCGAAATCCCTATCCTCCATATCGACGCCGCTACATTACAAGCTGCAGTAACAGCTGCGGTGACAACTTTCCTTACACACATCAACTCAGGCAACACCAATAAGACTGAAGCAGGACTCGAGAGTGTAGATGGTAGTACCAAACCGGGAAACCAACAAACATTAACAGTCACCGGCTCGCAAAGCCGAAAGACAAAGAACAAGAAACGAAAGCGTCAAGCCCAGAAGGAACGCAAGAAATCCCATAAGCTGGCTATGCAACCGCAACAAGTGGAAAACCCTGCCATCCCAGTGCCGAGCAGGCCATACGAGGGAAAACTCCCTAAGTGTGATACTTGTGGTTTCCATCATCATGGAACTTGCCATGAGATGCAATGTTGCAATTGCCTAAGCATAGGGCATCATGCTCGTGACTGTGGAGCACCGAAATGACCCATCACTCAAGTCCCTTTCATTGGGACTAACCCCACACACAAGATGAGTTATAACGCAGAACAATTTAAGAAACAATTTTCAAGGTGGAGTAACGAGGAGGGCACTCGTGTCCACATAACTCTGGCTAAACACCGCAATCCCGTTGCCAAAGCTAGTACTACCCAGGCATGCCACCAATGCGGGGAAGTAGGGCACTTCAAGAAAGATTGCCCGATAGCAACGAACTCTGGCGCAGATGGGAGAATTCTCAGGATCACAGTTGCAGGAGAGTCTGCTCCGGAACCACGTTATATATGAATTAGGCGTTTCGTTGTATCAGACTTATAAATTATCTAGAACTAGTGCAACCAGAGTCTTACCTTTTGCGAGATCCTATCTGTATAAGGACTCTCGTGCTGCGTATACCTGTCTTTTGCAGTATACCTTATTCGTAGCAATAGTCTTGTGGTAAACCTAAAGTACTGTAACTCTGTTCATGGTTGCACGGTTGTGTTTTGTCTGTAAACGTCTTATGTTCAAATCTAATGTCTTTAAGTTTCGGTATGATTTCGACATTATCATACGACTCGATTCAATTTGATCCTCACGAAAACAGCTTCATACGTACATCTCTTTCTTCTAGATCACTTTTCCAGCGAAACCGTCACATCAGAACACCGAAGTACTCATGCCAGGAGTACCTATTAGTTATTTTCTTTCTGAAGAAATCCCTGAAGTACCACTTGTGCAGTACGTCAAGTTTAATCCAGGGATTCATGCGGTTGATCTATCACAGAAGAATGTATGCATAAGAGTGATATATAATCAAGGTTCTACAGGTTTAGAATTGATGATTCCACTTTAAATTCTTTTTCCCCGATGGGATGCGAACTTAAAGAAGAATCAGTTATTCGACTACCTTTTCAACCTTAATTATATATGACTCGTATACACGAATGTAACGCCCAGGTTTTCAGGACTAAGCATTTTTGTCAATGTAATAGTCTAGGTCAACTATTGTAACTCTTTTTGAATTAATAAATATGAAATATTTGAGTATTATGTGAATTATGTGTGTTTATGTGTTTATTATTTAATTATAAATGTATAATTAATAAAGAATAAAAATGAGCGTCAAAATTAAAGTGTGAGATAATCCTGATATCTCTACATAAAGTTGTAGAATATGTCTCAAGGTTTCCGTACATATAAAGAATGCCGAAATCCGAGCTATAACGAAGAAGTTATGGCCCGCCGAAGTTTTACGGCAAAACCGGCACGACACCGGGAGACGTAAATAGTGAATTTACGATAGAAGACTTTTTATACTTAGAAATCTAAACAAAAGTCGTAGAATATGTTAAACTAAGAACATCGATAAAAAGAACGCCCAAATCTGACTTCGTATGAAGAAGTTATGATTTTTCTAAGATTCGGCTTAGCAGTGCACGGCCTGAAACTCGAATTTTAGTTCGAGCGGTTTTTGGCTTATGCAACGTAAATGAGAGTTGAAGATCTCATTGATAGGAAATTAACGGTAAAAAGACAGACAAAAACAGAGTCCGTATGTAGAAGTTATTAATTTTACGCAGACGTTTAACAGTATAATCTCCTTGTACTGTTAAATTTAAGATCGGTCGAGAATTAGCTGACGGTGTCAAAATGAAAGTTGTAGATCTTATTATTACCTATGCGTGGATATAAAGAACGTCAAAAACGGAGGTCGTATGTGAAAGTTACGGATTTTAGAAGTCGGAAGTGTGCTGTGCGAAAATGGGTGATGTTGCACAATCTTGGCCATTGCTTTCTCCCCAAGGCTTGCCACCAGATGGTGACATGTGGCACCAAGTTCAGCCACATTTCACCCTATAAATACCACCTCTCCCACCCTCATTTTCTTCACACCTTTCCCATTCTTTCTTCTCTTTACTCTCTCTCTCTCTCTAGAACCTCTCTCTAGCCCCGAAATCCTCCGAAAAGCCTAGGGAACCTCCCTAGCACGAGGCAGAAGCCCCGGAGTGCTCGAAGGCTCTGAGAAGAAGAGCTTTTCGGCTCGGGAACGCTGCTCCAAGCAAAGCCCGGTTTTCTATAAAACCCGCTGTAAGTGAGCTACGCCTACGCTATTTTTAATATAACTTTTATTTAATTATAGTAACGTTATTAGGAACTTATAATAAATACTTGGGCTATTATTATGGGTTATATAAGTATTTTTTTGACGCTTATATAATAATAATAATAATAGCTAGACTATTAATTAGTCTCGACGAATAATAAACTAAACTTTAGTGGTAATAAGACTAGGTTTCGTCGAAGAAAAAATTCTTTTTAAGAAGCGAAGCGCTGTCTGAGTTCGGAATCACCACCTTTTCCGGTGAGTGCATAGTTACTTTCAGCTTACACATAGATATGAAGTATTTTATATAAATTACGTGCTATGTGTGCATATTATCTGAATACTTGCTATCTACGTTAGATGGACGTTGTTATACATGTTTTCAATGATTTAAACTGTATATGTATTTTATATCTACGAAAATGTTGGGGTAAAACATGGGTAGATGTAATAGGTGATGCGTGATAAAATGATGAGAGGCCTCGATGTTGTTGTTGTTGATCCAGTCATCTAGCGGAGTATAGATGACGACCACAGACTCTTCTAGACAGTCCAGTGGAACGCTAGCAGGCTCGCAACCTGTAGGTGTTGTGAACGATGTGTTCACCGGTGTACTCCATCCCCCACATGGTTGCCTATTAGGACATTTATTGCTGAGGAATCCCCTTAGCAGTAGTGTTCGCCCCGATGATGATCCTTAGGCTAGGTCCCTTATGATAGGTGTTTAGGGACGTAAAGTGAGGATAACGGGAACGGGTAATCGGGTTATTGTTGATTGATGAAATTAATAAACTTATTTATTGTGGGTTGAAAACCCTATGTGCTCACCAGGCTCCCAAGCCTGACCCACTCAGCTTTATGCATTACAGGTAGTGGCGCATGAGCATAGGTGTGATGTTTTGGACGAGGGATTACGGATATAGGCCTGTAGATATGAAATAATGTAGTAAGGCTTATATTGTACTGTTTATACTTTTGATCTGTACGAACATGACATCCCGAGTCTTTTAATGAAATACATTTCTATGGAAATGCTTTTGATAAATCTTTATCATATTATTGTTTTGGGACAAATTCCGCAACCCTTTTATTAAAAGATAACTCTGATTTTGAAATAAAGTATAAACAAAACCGGTCTTTTCTGGCCGTGATTTTGGGGATGTCACAGTTGGTATCAGAGCATTAGTTTAAGCGAACTAGGAATTTGTAGGATTTCTAGACTTAAACTTAGAATGCTAAGCGATGATTGTGAGGTGTGAGTACTAGCTTATTTTAGGAATTGTGCCTAAAATGCTTTTATGTGCTAAATGCTTTATGCATGATATGCCGTTATTTTGTTCGGATCTATGGTCTGTTGCCGACCGGATCTGGAAACCTTATGTGTTTAGGATTCTAAATGTACGACTACGATATTAGAACTAGCATGTAAACGTTTCGGAGTGATAAGGACGATTTAAAACGTCTCTCCTAAATAAAGATCTGAATTCACCTTATTCGGTGTATGGATCATGATGGCAAGGACCCGTAGCGGAAACGTGAACGCAAATAGAGGTAGGAACCAACCCCCAGTAGTTCAGCAAATACCTATTGTTGAAGAAGTTGCACCTGAGCCAGTTACCATGGCTGGAGTTCAAGCCATGATTCAGGCTATGCTAGCTGAACAAAGGGAAGAAATGAGACGGATGCTCCGCGAGAATAGAGACGAACCTACCATACATGTTGAACCGACGGAGCTAGTTCCCGAGCCATCTGAGGAAGGGAACTATAGCCGTCAAGTGAGTCAAATAGGGACTCAAGGTGAACAAAGGGATGGCCCAGAAGGAAGAAACAACAAGGATGGGCGGATGTACAAAAATTTCTTGGGTGCAAAACCACCAAGTCTCTCAGGAAGCCCAAAGCCTGTTGAGATTATGGACTGGATCTCCGAGATGGAGATGGTGTTTGAGAGCTGCGACTGCAACGAAAAGCAGAAGACTGTCTTTGCTGTGAGACAATTGAAAACTGGAGTCTTGAGTTGGTGGAAGCTATTGGCAGATACGATGCCACGAGGAAAAGCCCTGAAAATGTCATGGGATGAGTTCTTGGAACAACTAAAGGCGCAGTGCTGTTCAGAGATAGACCTGATTGATCTGAACAATGAGTTCCAAAATTTGAAGAAGGGGAGAATGAGCATCGATGACTATGCTGCTGCATTTATGGAAAAGATGAAGTTGTTTCCATACCTAGTGCCAACCGAACTTTCTAAAATTAAGAAATTCGCAAACGGACTGCCGGCTGACTTTGGCCCAACAGTCAAGATGGCAACCACTCTGAAATCAGTTGTTCGAGCAGCTAAGAATGTGGAGACCCAACAAAAGGAAAGAGGTCTGGAAAGGGCTGAGGTCGGTGAGAAACGGAAGTTCGATGGATCCTCGAAGTCCAACAAGAAGAGTAGATTCTCGAAACTTGGTTCGAGAGGAGGAGGATCAGAAGCAAAGTGGTGTGACAAGTGCAAGAAGAAGCACTTTGGGAAGTGTGATGGAGGGGTCACTTGTTACAAATGCGGAAAGCCTGGGCACTATGCCAATGAATGCACCCTTAACCAGAAGGCCTGTTATGGGTGTAATGAAGAAGGGCACATTTTGAAGGACTGCCCGAAGAAGAAGGAGGCAGGAAGACCCAACATACCACCAAAGCCGAAGGCGAGAGCCTTCCAGATGACGCTCGAGGCTGCAAAGGAGGCAGCAGACGTCGCTTCAGGTACCTTTCTTGTAAATGGTTTGCCTGCAAATATACTGTTTGATTCCGGAGCCAACTACTCCTTTGTGTCGCATAAATTTAGTGCGAAATTAGCATTACCTGTAGAAAAAGTTGATAACACCCTAATTGTAGAAGTTGCCAGTGGCAAATTCGTACCTGTTAGTAATCGTATTAGGAACATCGTCATTGACCTAAACGGAAATGAATTCCAGGAGGAACTATTACCCATAGAGTTAAACGGTTTCGACATCGTTTTGGGTATGGATTGGCTTAGCGCCAACGATGCCGAGATATTATGCCGAAAGAATATAGTTAGGATAAACCCACCCGGAAAGGAATCATTTATGGTGTACGGGGACAAACGCAGAGTGAGTTCTGGAATCATATCCTTGATGAAAGCCAAGAAATGTTTGTCCAAGGGATGTGCATCGTACTTGGCATTCGTAATCGATGCTAAGAAAGAAAAGAAAGAGGTGCAGAATATACCGGTTGTGTGCGATTATCCGGATGTCTTTCCCGAAGATCTTCCCGGATTACCACCTGATAGGCAAGTAGAATTTCGTATAGACTTATTACCAGGAACAACACCGATAGCAAAGGCACCTTACCGATTAGCACCGACGGAGATGAAGGAGCTCATGACGCAACTTCAGGAGCTGTTGGACAGCGGTTTCATTCGACCTAGTTCATCACCCTGGGGAGCTCCGGTGTTATTCGTGAAGAAGAAGGACGGAAGCATGATGATGTGCATAGACTACCGAGAGTTGAATAAGGCAACAGTGAAGAACAAATATCCATTGCCGAGGATTGATGATCTATTCGATCAGCTGCAAGGTTCGAGCTACTTCTCAAAGATCAATCTTAGGTCAGGATATCATCAGTTGAAGGTGAGAGAGCAGGATATTGAGAAGACTGCATTCATAACAAGATATGGACACTACGAGTTCTTGGTTATGTCATTCGGACTAACCAATGCTCCCGCAGCATTCATGGATTTGATGAATAGGGTTTGTAAACCATTCCTCGATAAATCTGTGATAGTGTTCATCGAAGACATTCTCATTTACTCGAAAAGCCAGGAGGAGCATGGCAAGCATCTACGAGAAGTGTTGGAGGTGTTAAAGAAGGAGAAGCTTTTTGCAAAGTTCTCCAAATGCGACTTTTGGATACGGGAAGTCCAATTCTTGGGTCATGTTGTTAACCAGGAGGGAATAATGGTTGACCCCGCCAAGATCGAGGCTGTAATGAAGTGGGAACGTCTGAAGAGTCCCACGGAGATTCGAAGCTTTCTAGGATTAGCCGGATATTACCGACGATTTATCCAAGGCTTTTCTTCGATAGCTGCTCCATTAACAGCTTTGACCCATAAAGGAGATACGTATACATGGAGTGAGAAACACGATGAGGCGTTCGAGAAGCTAAAAAAAGAAGTTATGTGAAGCACCGATACTTTCTCTACCCGATGGAGTCGAAGATTTCGCAGTTTATAGTGATGCATCTGGAGTCGGGTTGGGTTGTGTTCTGACCCAAAGAGAAAAGGTGATAGCATACGCATCTCGACAATTGAAAGAGCACGAAAAGAACTACCCCACTCATGATCTGGAGTTGGCTGCGGTAGTATTTGCCTTAAAGATATGGAGGCATTACCTCTACGGCACGAAGTGCAAGCTCTTCACTGATCATAAGAGCCTCCAATATCTCTTTAATCAGAAGGAGTTGAACATGAGGCAACAACGTTGGCTAGAACTTCTCAAGGACTACGACTGTGAGATACTTTACCACCCAGGTAAAGAAAATATTGTTGCTGATGCTCTCAGTCGGAAAGTCAATCTTGAAAGAAAAAGGCCAAGAGCGTTAAGAATTGAAGTCGTCTCAATGATTGTGGAAAGTATCAGGAAAGCTCAAGAAGAAGCCTTAGAAAAGAATGACCGAAAGGAAGAACGTTTGGGAAAAACGTTAGTGTTCGGTACGAACAGTCGAGGACTGAAGGTATTCCAAGATCGAATTTGGGTACCTAAGACGGGAGGAATAAGAGATCTTCTAATGGAAGAAGCACACAAGACCATGTACTCGATTCATCCCGGTAGCACTAAAATGTATAGGGACCTAAAACCCTACTACTAGTGGCCGACGATGAAGCTCGATGTTGCGAAGTATGTGGCTGAGTGCGTAACATGTGCGAGGGTTAAGGCACAACATCAAAAACCGTATGGGAGTTTAGAACCCTTACCTGTACCCATGGGAAAATGGGAAGACATCACCATGGATTTTGTGACTAAACTGCCCAAAACGAAGAATGGTCACGACATGATTTGGGTAGTCGTGGATCGTTTCACCAAGAGTGCACACTTCATAGCAGCCAACGAGAAGTGGTCTATGGATAAGCTCGCAAATGCTTACGTGAAGGAAATTGTAAGACTTCACGGTGTCCCTCTTACTATTGTGTCAGATCGTGATAGTCGTTTCACATCGAGGTTTTGGAGGAGTCTACAAGAGGAGTTGGGTACAAAGTTGTGTTTGAGTACTGCTTACCATCCGCAAACTGATGGTCAGAGTGAAAGAACGATTCAGACGTTGGAAGATATGCTGAGAGCATGTACCCTCGAATTCCAAGGGAATTGGGACGAGCACTTACCTCTGGTAGAATTTTCCTACAACAATAGTTTTCACTCGAGCATCAAGATGGCTCCTTATCAAGCCTTGTATGGGCAGAAGTGTCGTACGCCGTCTTGTTGGCTTGAAGCCGGAGAGAAGCAGTTTATGGGCCCCGAGATAGTCCATGAGACTGTTGAGAAATTGAAGGTGATTAGGGAAAGAATGTTAGCAGCTCAGGATCGTCAGAAGAGCTATGCCGACAAGAAAAGACGACCGATAACCTTCAAAGTTGGGGATTCCGTTTTACTTAAAGTCTCACCGTGGAAGGGACTTATACGATTTGGGAAACGAGGAAAGTTGAGTCCAAGGTTTATTGGACCATTCAAAGTTCTTCAGAGGATTGGGAACCAAGCTTACAAGCTGGAATTGCCCGAAGAACTCAATGGTATTCATAACACCTTCCATGTGTGTTATTTGAGGAAATTCATGGGAGATGTTCCCGACATAATTCCAATCTCGGAATTAAGGATGGATGAGAATAAAAGGCTGATCGAAGAGCCTGAGGCAATTATTGACCGTAAGACTAAGAAGTTACAACGCAACATGGTCGACTTGGTGCTAGTCAGATGGAAACATTCGAATGGGCCGAATCTCACTTGGGAAACAGAGGATGACATGATGAGTCGCTATCCACATCTGTTTGCTGATGCATGATTCCGGGACGGAATCATCCTAAGGGGGTGAGAATTGTAACGCCCAGGTTTTCAGGGCTAAGCATTTTTGTCAATGTAATACTCTAGGTCAACTATTGTAACTCTTTTTGAAGTAATAAATATGAAATATTTGAGTATTATGTGAATTATGTGTGTTTATGTGTTTATTATTTAATTATAAATGTATAATTAATAAAGAATAAAAATGAGCGTCAAAATTAAAGTGTGAGATAATCCCGATATCTCTACATAAAGTTGTAGAATATGTCTCAAGGTTTCCGTACATATAAAGAATGCCGAAATCCGAGCTATAACGAAGAAGTTATGGCCCGCCGAAGTTTTACGGCAAAACCGGCACGACACCGGGAGACGTAAATAGTGAATTTACGATAGAAGACTTTTTAGCCTTAGCAATCTAAACAAAAGTCGTAGAATATGTTAAACTAAGAACATCGATAAAAAGAACGCCCAAATCTGACTTCGTATGAAGAAGTTATGATTTTTCTAAGATTCGGCTTAGCAGTGCACGGCCTGAAACTCGAATTTTAGTTCGAGCGGTTTTTGGCTTATGCAACGTAAATGAGAGTTGAAGATCTCATTGATAGGAAATTAACGGTAAAAAGACAGACAAAAACAGAGTCCGTATGTAGAAGTTATTAATTTTACGCAGACGTTTAACAGTATAATCTCCTTGTACTGTTAAATTTAAGATCGGTCGAGAATTAGCTGACGGTGTCAAAATGAAAGTTGTAGATCTTATTATTACCTACGCGTGGATATAAAGAACGTCAAAAACGGAGGTCGTATGTGAAAGTTACGGATTTTAGAAGTCGGAAGTGTGCTGTGCGAAAATGGGTGATGTTGCACAATCTTGGCCATTGCTTTCTCCCCAAGGCTTGCCACCAGATGGTGACATGTGGCACCAAGTTCAGCCACATTTCACCCTATAAATACCACCTCTCCCACCCTCATTTTCTTCACACCTTTCCCATTCTTTCTTCTCTTTACTCTCTCTCTCTCTCTAGAACCTCTCTCTAGCCCCGAAATCCTCCGAAAAGCCTAGGGAACCTCCCTAGCACGAGGCAGAAGCCCCGGAGTGCTCGAAGGCTCTGAGAAGAAGAGCTTTTCGGCTCGGGAACGCTGCTCCAAGCAAAGCCCGGTTTTCTATAAAACCCGCTGTAAGTGAGCTACGCCTACGCTATTTTTAATATAACTTTTATTTAATTATAGTAACGTTATTAGGAACTTATAATAAATACTTGGGCTATTATTATGGGTTATATAAGTATTTTTTTGACGCTTATATAATAATAATAATAATAGCTAGACTATTAATTAGTCTCGACGAATAATAAACTAAACTCTAGTGGTAATAAGACTAGGTTTCGTCGAAGAAAAAATTCTTTTTAAGAAGCGAAGCGCTGTCTGAGTTCGGAATCACCACCTTTTCCGGTGAGTGCATAGTTACTTTCAGCTTACACATAGATATGAAGTATTTTATATAAATTACGTGCTATGTGTGCATATTATCTGAATACTTGCTATCTACGTTAGATGGACGTTGTTATACATGTTTTCAATGATTTAAACTGTATATGTATTTTATATCTACGAAAATGTTGGGGTAAAACATGGGTAGATGTAATAGGTGATGCGTGATAAAATGATGAGAGGCCTCGATGTTGTTGTTGTTGATCCAGTCATCTAGCGGAGTATAGATGACGACCACAGACTCTTCTAGACAGTCCAGTGGAACGCTAGCAGGCTCGCAACCTGTAGGTGTTGTGAACGATGTGTTCACCGGTGTACTCCATCCCCCACATGGTTGCCTATTAGGACATTTATTGCTGAGGAATCCCCTTAGCAGTAGTGTTCGCCCCGATGATGATCCTTAGGCTAGGTCCCTTATGATAGGTGTTTAGGGACGTAAAGTGAGGATAACGGGAACGGGTAATCGGGTTATTGTTGATTGATGAAATTAATAAACTTATTTATTGTGGGTTGAAAACCCTATGTGCTCACCAGGCTCCCAAGCCTGACCCACTCAGCTTTATGCATTACAGGTAGTGGCGCATGAGCATAGGTGTGATGTTTTGGACGAGGGATTACGGATATAGGCCTGTAGATATGAAATAATGTAGTAAGGCTTATATTGTACTGTTTATACTTTTGATCTGTACGAACATGACATCCCGAGTCTTTTAATGAAATACATTTCTATGGAAATGCTTTTGATAAATCTTTATCATATTATTGTTTTGGGACAAATTCCGCAACCCTTTTATTAAAAGATAACTCTGATTTTGAAATAAAGTATAAACAAAACCGGTTTTTTCTGGCCGTGATTTTGGGGATGTCACAATGAAAGTGTGATTGTGAAACTAGGTATGAATTCTAATATGAACTTCAGGACGAAGAACTGCCTAAGTACGAGTAATCACATCGTCATGAGAAAAAGCATAGAACCCGGTACGACTCTCGTAAACAGATCACCTTATAGTTTAAACACCCATGGAGATACAAGAACAGTTTGGACAACTTAGCGAACTACACATAAATAGAATTAGAAGAGTAGGTTTCTCACCCTAGAGAACCTCGGTCATATTCTTCCAGAGATCGACGAATCGCATTGCATGTACCTCAGTTATCGAGGACTCCGTCGAGATTCTTCATTTGAAATCGTTATCTCTGCCGCGCGTAGACAAAATGGTTGAGCAAACGCAAAGAAAGAAACTACCTCCAGGAATGGATCCGGGATCCGAATATCACCAGTTCGAGTGTTAGGGAAAGATGTCCGGAAGGCTATCTCCTGAACTCGATGCGGACACTTCGAGTCCGTAGTGATACCCTTCGGATAGGACCAATGCACCCATAGCTTTTATGAGCTAAAACGGGTAGGGTACGTCTTTCTTACCCGGATCAGTTCGTCATTTCTCCATGTAATGACTTACTTATCTACCCTTGTAGTAAGAAGGAGCCCATGGGAAAACATCTCCTTCAGAGAAACTTTTAACGATGTTCTCAAAGCACGAGTTTTGAAATTGAAGAGTCAAATTTCTAAGACCCACTATTAGTAGTGAGGGAAATTTTGAGTACTCTTTCGATTTGTCAAAACTGTTGAGCATTTATCGACATCAGAGACGCCGACATTCCTTCGCCAAATTCTAGGTCTTACCGACCTACCACCTTAGTTCATTCAGAACTCCTCGCAAGCTACAGAAACTCGTACGACTTTGACCCAGCAAGGATTGACCTTTGACTGGGAAGTTACGCAAGAAAAGGAACTTTTGAGATTCCAAGTGAGTGACCAAGTTTGTTAGAATAACTCACTCTGGGAATGGCTTAATACGCTTCGTAAAGCGTGGATAGCTAAATCCAAGTTAGAAAGGACCTCCGGAATTCTTATCAGAATCGGTCCTGTGCCTCGCACAAACTAGATATACTCCGCGAACGCAGTAACATACTTTCTACTCTTCACATCTCGATCGTGAAACTATACCTTTCCGTTAGGACTCTTGCAAGTTCACTCGTCGAGATCCTCGCCTTCATATTAGAACCGTAGTGACCCTTGACCAAGAGGTCAAGCGGACGAAGCAACGCCATCGCCAATTAGTGAAGGTTCGTTGGAATGCCAACCGAGAGCCCGATTTCACTTAAGTGCGCTAGAACCAATCGATTAGGAAGTTTTCTCCTCGCGACTCGATCATTCGTGCATACTTCCTTGCCTAAATTCTAATTTCGGGACGAAATTCCCATTAACAGGGGGATGATGTGACAACCTGAAATTTTTCATTCTAATCAAACCATTTCAATCCAATAGAAGTAGAGCAGTTACAGTAAGAATTCAGACTTAGAATATAAGTTTGGCAGTTTCAGGGTTTTACACCAAAAAGGGTTATTCAGAGAGTGGTTGCACTAGGATTTTGTGCAACACTGTAAATTCCATTACCCTAGATCATTAGAATCCATTCCGAGAAAAGAAATATTTTCTGTCAAAATATTTCAGGACTATAAATAGTTTTCTGAACCAAATTCATTCATTATTCACATTTCCAACTAGAGAAAAGCCATTTTCTCTCTGACGGATCTTCGGGTTTTTATCCCAAATTGTGAGTAACTCTTTCTAGTAGTGTTAGAAAGCTTTAAATGTGTTCATAACATAGATTACAT
The DNA here is from genome assembly GCF_052625555.1 of Lactuca saligna. NCBI lineage: Eukaryota > Viridiplantae > Streptophyta > Magnoliopsida > Asterales > Asteraceae > Lactuca > Lactuca saligna. The sequence goes on along the minus strand of NC_136417.1, from coordinate 185,221,493 downwards.
AGCTAAATCATCCGATTTAGGAGTTTACTCCCCAAGGTGTTCTTGAGCGGTAAACTCCCGAAACCGAGCCTAGATTGTCCCCCGTGCTTAGTAACTACCTTGGACATGTATAGGAGTGTGTTAGATACAAGAAATCAGCCAAGAAACACCCAAAAGTTAGGAGTTTACGGCCCAAAATGTTCTATGGCCGTAAACTCCCTTAAAACATGCTCAAATGGTGTTTTTAAGGCCCCTAAAGCTTGGACTTCATGTTAGACAAATACCCTAAAGTATCTAGGACCTATAAAACATAAGGAAAGCACATGTGTTGAAGAGTTTACGGCCAAGAGTAATTCTTGGGCCGTAAACTCCTTTAAGGGGTCAAAGGACACCCTAAACACTTCCTAAGGCCAAGGGACAATTTTGACAAGTACCTAGATGATTTAGGGACTAGCTAAAACATTTAGAACCCCATGTTTGAGGGAGTTTATGGCCCAAGATGTTCTATGGCCGTAAACTCCAAGAAATGGTACCAAATGGTGCCATAAACTCTTCCAAAGCCAAGTACAAAAGCCTAGAATTGTTCCTATTTATTATAGGGACTTGATAGCACCATAATCACCCTCCCAAGGGAGTTTACGGGCGTAAACTCCAAGGGCAAAAGGGTCTTTGGGCCGTAAACTCCCCAAAGGAGTCAATATGGTGCCCAAACACTTGTATATGCCTTGAAACAATTCCCACTAAGGTTGCAGTAATTGAAAGTACCATCCCAAGCCTTGGTTGGGAGTTTACGGCCAGGAACTTACTTCCTTGGGCCGTAAACTCCAATGAATATGGTCTTTTGACCTTAAACTCACATTAGGGGCATTGCACTCCTTTGTTGCAACCCTTTAGCCTCCTAGCACTTGACCAAAAGTGTTTTCCTCGCGCTTAAATGTTATTACTTGTATAATTAGTGTTATAATCACTAATTATGTATATACATATGTTTTCATATGTAATTAGGATCATTGTGTGTGTCTAAGTCTCCACTTGACACCAAGCACTTGTCCGATCCTTCCGTACGATAACAGTCCGTTCAATTCCAGTCACTTAATGCAGGTGAGTTCATACCCCTTAACTAATGTTTTAAACTCTTTTTAAATGTTTTATGGGGGGATACAAGTAGAATCATGCTACTTATTATGTCAATCACATGTGATTAGTAAGTAGGATTATATTACTTATTACATCAATCACATGTGATTAATATACAACATTCAAATGATTTGGCTACTCATTAGCCGTTTTACCAAACAGTTTCCTTCAAATGAATTTTTATAAACATTTTATATGTTTTAAACTCCTTTTTTACACTGTACAGCTTACTCCGTACATTTCCTTTCAAACTTATTTACAACTGTGTTTCAAACAAATGTTTCCTTATACTTAAACTGTTTTATTAAACTTATACCTTCAAATTGTTTTATAGATTGAGTCAGTTCATTCATGAGTCAGTTCATTCATGAGTCAATACTTTCTAGAACATTTCAATACAGTACATATACAACTATACTAGGACGAGAACATATACAACTATACTAGGACGAGAATATATACAACTATACTAGAACGATTACGTTACAATACTTGCTAGATAGAGAGAACACACATTACAGCTAACAGACGTAGAACATTACAGTACACTATTGTACTATTACATGATCGCTCTTACTTGAGTACAATTACATGATCACACTTACATGAGTACACTTACATATACATAGAACAGACGTCACTAGGTGCTATAGCACGGAACCAGTTCAGGATCTAACTATACTGATGAATCACACCACAATTGTGATAGTTATATCGAGTATACATGATCATTCGGTAATGTGGATGCTCACGGCTTGCGTTCATGCAGTGGTCGTGGGTAGGTCCCAAAATCCCTTTGATAGGGGAGCGTATAGTCTGGGATCTAGACATCACATTATACCTTATCCCTCAAATAAGGCAGTTGAGTACCGATGTAGTTATTTTTATTAAATACTACAATACTTGGAAGTATTACCCTAGATTTAAGGTAATAGGTACGGTTGTAGTTCGACACTACACCATAGTACTACATTGATTTTCCATTACATATTTTTAGTGATAACCTCACTTAAACATTATTGTACAAGCTATATTTTTGAATAATGATAGTTATACTTTGGAAAATACATCATCTTACAAGAGACACACATACATTCAGAACAGTTGGGTCTTGGTAGAAGACTACATTCAGAACAATTAGGTCTTGGTAGAAGACTACATTCAGAACAGTTAGGTCTTGGTAGAAGACTCCTTTTGTTACTAATAGGAATCATAGGGATTCTAGGGTTTTTCAAACACTTACAGTTCATATACACTTTCAATACTTTCCATACATATACTTACATATTCTTACATACAAATTAAGACACTAAATACTTATGATCTCACTAGCTTTAAAGCTGATACTCGCTTTCAAAATTACTTGTATCCTCAGGTCATCATAGACAGGTACCGATGCAAGGAGAAAGGAAGATGGAGCTTGTTCAAGACTTATCTTTCATTTTGATTTATGCTTTAGTGTTTATCAAAATTTGACAGAACACAGTTGTATAATAATTATATTATTAATGCAATGGATGATGTTGTTGCTTGTTTACTACTTTACATTGTTGTTGATATTATACATGACGTCCTCCACCCCAGAACGTTTCCGCCGTTCCTGGTTTTGGGGTGTGACATGGTGTGAATAAGAAGCTTTAGAGAAGAAGGAGTGAGAGTTCAGGCCCTTGGATCTGAGCATATCTATGTTGGGAGCTTCATATAGAGGTATAAAGCTTCAAGCTTTCTCACTCTTTTGATTTGTGTATCTTAGTAGAGCATTTTAGGGTTTTGTCCCAAAAGTTAGAGACTTTATGAGATATTAAGCTCCAAAGACTTTGACCAACCCCTTTGAGTGTATTTAGTGTTGTAATGTCATAAAAATCAAGGCTTGGACGTTGAAATCAAGCCATGCATGAGATATGAGCATTTTGTGATAAAAGAGTGAAGTTTTGTGTGTTTGTGACCTTATCAGCCATGCCAAGGCTTAAAGTCACTGACTTTATGGAGTAAGAGCTATTAGGGAGTCCATATTTGTGATATGAGCCAAGGTCTTAACGGAGATTAGACCAAATGAGTAGAAAGAGTGAATATAGGAAGTACGCTGAGCGTAATTCCAGTACGCCCTACGTACTAACCAAGTGTCCCCAATGGCTAATCTGGATTCGTGAGTACGTTGAGCGTACCAAGGGAGGTACGCCCCACGTAACCTCACTGTGGACTTTTGGGCTAAGTCTCATTTTGGGCCTTGAGTGTTGGGATTGGAGTTTGGGTTTGTTGCAATAGAGCTTTGGACCAGAGGAATATATATATATATATATATATATATATATATATATATATATATATATATATATATATATATATATATATATATATATATATAGGTGATTTGGTCCCTTGAGTTGGGCTTGCCATTTGGATTCGAGAGTTGAGCCTCGGAAGAACCCATTTATTATTGGGCCTTGGTGGGCCGAATGGGTTTTAGGTTATTGATGGGATGGTTAGTGGACTACCTTTAGACGTAATGAGTGAGAGTTTGGAATTAGTTCCTAATTGGGTTTGTTGAGTCTAAAGTGATTGCACCATTGGGCCTTGGTGGTTCGGTCCATTTGTACTCACGGTTTGGGTCTGTCCAACCATGTTCAGTTTTAGGGTTTGTATATATATAGTGCATGCATGCATTATATTAAATACGCTTTTGATTATTATTTTGAAGATTAAGTATTATAACCCTAGCACACCTCTACAATAGCAATTCTCTTTGAATTCTTCTAAAGTGGAGCATATTAATCATTCGAAAGTCGTTTGATTCATTATGGTGTTCATTGTCTTTTGTTAATTATTATTCATATCTGTTTGAATCTATCGATCTTATAGAGTTTAATTCTCATCAATTGGTATCAGAGCAGGAGACTGTGTAATTCATGCGCATCTCTTCTGTTAGAAGAATCTGTTTAGGGTTTCCGCTTTTATCGAATCTGTAGGAGCCGTCATATCTTTATTGAAGTTATTTCTTGCTTTTGATAAAACCTTAATTGAATCTTTACAAGTCAAAGTCAAAGTCAACTTCCAGTTCACCTGACTCGCCGAGTTGGGCCTCCAACTCGTCAAGTCCCTACCCTTCATTTGCCCTTCTTCACGCTTCTACTCGTCGAGTTTAGCAATGACTCAACAAGTTCTCCTTCTAAATCAACCTCGAATGAACCTTCATCCGATTCGGCGATTTGTATGAACAACTCGTCGAGTTCATCCTCGTCCTACAAACAAGTCATGTCCTTGACTCGCTGAGTTGTATGAACAAATCGTCGAGTTCATCTTCAAAAGTTGGGAGATTGCCTTGGACTCGCCGAGTCTGCTCATGCACTCGTCGAGTCCTGTGAACTCCAGGTCTATGGCTAAGTCCAATACGTTGGGTCACTCCCTTGGACCCTCTAAAACCCTTCTAATACTCAACTGGGTTCCTTTGAACCCTAACAGAAAAGGGGAGTCGAGCCTTGGACTCGCCGAGTCGAGGTTTTCCAAGTCTCATTTCTCGATTTCTAATGTACGACACTTGTCCAAATGATAGATCTAGGCTCCTAAGATCGATCTATCACGTAATGTTACGAACTTTACGTGCATGCATGGGACTATGAGCTAAAAAGACCCTAAAAGAAGCTCTTAAGTTGCATGGGGCTTTCCATGGGTGCAAAGGCAGTCCCTTTCTGCCTTCTAACTCCTTAGAGATCCTGGATCTGAAGCCTCAACTCCCAACCATGCTTGGTCAACAAGAATAGGCTTATAAAAGCCCTAAATCTCCCCAAAAAGGGATCTAATACAAGAAGGAGCAAGGTGTCGACTTTATACCTTCCAAGAACTGTAGATGATGCACAAGCTTGACTCCTCTGGCCAACCTCTTGGTTCCTCAAGCTTTTCCTTCCTTCTTGCCACCACAAACCACCAAGAATCACCAAAAAGCCCTTAGATCTTTTACAACACAGCTAGGGTTCGAAATGGAGTGTTCTAGGAGCATAAAGGGGCGATTGAAGCTGTATAAGGTCGTTTAAATAGGGTGCAAACCCTCAGATTAGGGGTTTACCCAGCCAGAGCCTACTCGTCGAGTCTTGCCGCCAACTCGACGAGTCCGCCACTTAACCCCCGGGTCCAACCGTTACTACTCGACGAGTTGGGACATCTACTCACCGAGTCTCATTCCAAATTGCGAAAAATACTTGAATGAAATACATACCAGGAACCGGGTGCTACATTGACCTTCACCATGCATCCTAACTGCTTACACCAGGGTGGCCCCTACTATATTTTTTTCATGCTTACCACTGGTAAAGAGAAAAAAAATTATTTATGAGGGTATTCTGGTCTTTTAAACATGGGTTCAAACTACAGTCAAATTTTAAAGATTAAATATCCAAACAACTCATCACAAACAGTCTATGAATCATGGGTTCTACAAACTACCAATTATCCTAAGGTAAATGTTTCATAATTACTTTCCTGCCCTTTAAATAATTCCAAAATCTTAGTTTTGGGATGGGGATTTGCAAGAATTAGTGGATCCAATGGAGTATTTAAGGACATCTAATGCTTAAATTATTGATATTTTATCGTTTGTGGGTGTCTGCAATTCTACCTCTTCTTTAGTACAAGTCTAGAGAGATACATATGATTCTTTAGTGTCTTGTGCTAAGGTGATTGTGGATTTTACAAGGAAGGTATCCTTTAGTGTTTTGTGTTGAGGTGATTGTGGATTTTGCAAGGAGACCAAGCTTTTGTTTTCTTGTATCCTTTTGTTGTTTATCTTTTATTTAATGACATTTTTTTTCTTAACAGTAAATTTATTTTGGGAGAAAAAACTCTTCATTTATTATCCTGCAGGTTCAAAGAAACAAGAAAGAGAAGTTGGTCGGGTAAAATTAGAGCTAATCATGAAGATTAATTTTGTTGGGTTTAAAGTATGTTGGTAATAAAATAAAAAATACCGAAAAAATGAATTCAAAATATTTCTGATTTCTGTTGCGATTTTAGTTAGAGTATCACTACTTTGCTTTCTTATACAAATGCATATAATCTCCAAAAATAAGTACAAAATAAATGACTTATAGATAAAAGAAAATCATTATCTACTTAACAGATCTTCATTTTTAAAGTGAAGTCAGTGAAATACAAAACAAAAAATTATTAACATTTAGGTAAATATGATCCAATACTAGTTTTATAAATGTCGTCCGATTTTTATATGATTATCTAAATTTATAATAATAATAATAATAATAATAATAATAATAAATAATTAAAAACAACCAAAATAAATAAGAAAATAAACAAAAAAATAAATAAAATCATATGGAATTGAAAAGGTTGTTTTTAACCGGTGGGGTGATTCTTGCATCACCCAGTCTGCAAAGTGAAGCAAACAGATTAGTTTTTCATGAATACAATAAGCTTCTATTAAGCTTCTAACGCTTGGGTAAATACTATAATTTATTAGTTATAATTAATAATTACGCATCATATAATTATAATCTCCATATTTTTGATTCATTTGTTTTTTAGTCTCCGGCATAACCACCACCAATGCTGCATTTCAGAGTCTGGTGATAAAACAAAATTTCATTTCTAAAACACTCATTACTTTTGCTCAATTTTCTTAAAATTCTCTTATAAATATTATTTTTCATATAAATATTATTCAAAGTTAATATGAAAACTGGAAAACCTAGTAATAACCCCATAAAACTCGTATATAATTTTTTTGTATGAATTAACCAAGGTGTGTGTTTGGAGGTCTGATGAAGGTTAGTGTTTGACTAGTGGTTTACAGTGAAACAAAAGGTGTTGATATAAGGTGGGTAAATGGAGAGGTATAAGGTGGTGAGGTTAAAAACCACCTTAAGCCATCTGCCTGCATCCACCATCGAGATTTTCCCTATACATATGGGTTTTTCTGAATTTTCCCTATATATATGATGCAAATCTAAATTTTATCGACAAACACAAAAAAAATTTATCAATTTTTTTTATTAAACCACAAAGAGCTGTTCATACTTCAACCAACAACATCCAACCATAAACATTAAAAAAAAAAAAACATCATCATCATCACCACAAAGAAAACCATACCAACACAAGAACCCTAAAAAACCCCACCACGAAGTCGGAGAACCAAATGCAAAGTCGACTCCTTCTGAATATTATAATCAGCAAGCGTACGACCATCCTCCAACTGCTTCCCTGCAAAGATCAACCGCTGCTGATCCGGTGGGATCCCTTCCTTATCCTGAATCTTCGCTTTCACATTATCAATCGTGTCAGAGCTCTCAACCTCCAATGTAATCGTCTTTCCAGTCAACGTCTTCACAAATATCTGCATCCCACCACGGAGCCTTAGAACCAGATGAAGCGTCGACTCCTTCTGGATGTTGTAGTCCGCCAACGTCCGGCCGTCCTCCAACTGTTTTCCGGCGAAGATAAGCCTCTGCTGGTCCGGTGGGATCCCTTCCTTATCTTGAATTTTTGCTTTCACGTTATCAATGGTGTCGGAGCTTTCAACTTCCAGGGTAATTGTTTTTCCGGTCAAGGTCTTCACAAAGATCTGCATACCACCACGGAGACGGAGGACAAGATGGAGGGTAGACTCCTTCTGGATGTTATAGTCCGCCAATGTCCGGCCGTCCTCGAGCTGTTTTCCGGCGAAGATGAGACGTTGCTGGTCTGGGGGAATACCTTCCTTGTCTTGAATTTTAGCTTTGACGTTGTCAATGGTGTCGGAGCTTTCCACTTCCAAGGTGATGGTTTTTCCGGTCAAGGTTTTCACAAAGATCTGCATACCTCCACGGAGACGGAGGACGAGATGGAGGGTGGATTCCTTCTGGATGTTGTAGTCGGCTAAGGTCCGGCCATCTTCAAGCTGTTTTCCGGCGAAGATAAGTCGTTGCTGATCTGGGGGAATACCTTCTTTGTCTTGGATTTTAGCTTTGACATTGTCGATTGTGTCGGAGCTTTCAACTTCCAAGGTGATTGTTTTACCGGTGAGAGTCTTGACGAAAATCTGCATGCCACCACGGAGGCGGAGGACGAGATGGAGGGTTGACTCTTTCTGGATGTTGTAGTCGGCGAGGGTGCGGCCGTCTTCAAGCTGTTTACCGGCGAAGATCAACCTCTGTTGGTCTGGTGGGATCCCTTCCTTGTCTTGGATTTTAGCTTTGACGTTGTCGATGGTGTCAGAGCTTTCGACTTCCAAGGTGATAGTTTTTCCGGTGAGAGTTTTGACGAAGATCTGCATCCCTCCTCTCAATCTAAGAACAAGGTGAAGAGTTGATTCCTTTTGGATGTTGTAATCGGCCAAGGTGCGGCCGTCTTCTAGCTGCTTTCCGGCGAAGATAAGCCTTTGTTGGTCTGGGGGAATCCCTTCCTTGTCTTGGATTTTTGCCTTTACGTTGTCAATGGTATCTGAGCTCTCGACTTCGAGAGTGATTGTCTTTCCGGTGAGAGTCTTTACGAAGATCTGCATCTGTGTATATAAACACCATAATATTAAGAACAAAATCAACTAAAATCCTATCTGCAAGTACTATTAATGCATATATAACCAGTTTACACAAATCCTATGTTTGCGATCATGAATTAGTTAATTAAATTGATGATGCGATCGTCGAAGCAGACTTAAATTGGAATGAAGCAAGTAAAATTGAAAAACGATAAACCAAAATTGAATTTGAATATGATCGTTTCTAAAAAGTGATTTCTATATCTAATAGATCTGCTGATTTTCCAATTGAAACATAAGAAGCGTTTCTATAAATCATAAACACCCTGGTTTCGAAAAAATCATATGAACATCCAAGATCTGTTGATTCTAAAAGCAACAAGAGATGAGCACCGATCGACCACAAGAACAAAACTGACTACAATTAATTGTAAACAAACTGGTACTATAACTCCATATGAATATAACAGATCTAAGAGATTTGTTGATTATAAAATCAAACGAAGATATAAAACAAAACCTATGATCGGGAAATAAACGTGAAATCAATATCACAAACCAATTCGAACACATAAACAAACAAAGGGTATATAAAAATACCGAATCAATTAGACCAATTAAACCAACAAAAGAAGAATCAAATAACTAACCTTGAGAGAATTGAAGAAGTCTGTCGAGAAAAGATTGATTCAAATTGCAATTGTGAGGAATAGGTGATGGATTTGGGGGTTGATTTATAGGGCAATGAAGGAGAGTATTCAACGAGAATAAAACGGGAGGCGGTGAGAGAGATCCAATGAGAATGTGACACGTGTATCGATGTAGACGCTATCTGTTGCCGCACGCCAAGGCCAAGGTTCGGAAGCTTGCGGAAAGAGTGGACCGCCTTTATGATATTTTATGAGGTGCCGTTGGGTTCTTGGTTTGGGAAGATTCTAGATATAGGAAGGCGAATTCCAATTTTTTATTTCATAAAATGATGATAACGAGTTAATTATGTTAAAGATTTAAATTTAATATTATGAGATATTTTACGTTATTTAAGAGATTCATTAAAATTAAAAGAATGTCTTTTGGGTTAGTCTATCTTCAAAAGAAATATGAAATTAAAATATGGAGACGTTATCATGTTAAAGATTTAACTACCATACGTATCATGAAATATGAAATTAAAATATGGAGACGTTATAAAATATATAAACCCCTTTTAAAATTATTTCATCGAAATCATATTAAAATCCATAAATAAGAATTACATTTTTACTTGTCCTTTAAGTTACTTTCAACCACCCATCTGTATTTGTTCTTCAATTGACTTTCAACTACCTATTTGTATTTTGATTCTCTTTTATACTTTGCATTTCCTTTATCAAGGTACTATGATCTATTCTTTCCAAATTCTCACTTGCTCCTAATGATTCCAATTTTAAGCTTATTTTGTTTTCATTTTAGAAATTACCTTTCATTCTTTATAGATATTGGAGTTTTCACATAACTTTTTTTATTATTCTTTTCCATATGCTTTGATGTTTATATTATGTTGATCATTCAACCTCAATTGTCATTACACTTTATCTTATCTCTAATATAATTTTGACTTTCTTATGACTTAAATTTTTAAAACTTTCTATGTGTGAAAGGGTTTTTAATCATATATCTATATGTTTTACTCTTGTACTTGATATCTTGTTGATTGTCATTTCCATTTTAAATTTCCATCTATCAAACACACCTTGTTTACGTATCGACATTTAATAAAATAATAATTTCCTTAATTTATTATGATATGTATTCTCTTCTCGCAACCAAACTTACATTGTCTTCCTCTTGACCATATATTTCTTATGAATTTAGTTTAATGCTTTAAATAATAATAATAATAATAATAATAATAATAATAATAATAATAATAATAATAATAATAATAATAATAATAATAATCTGTAGGGAAATAAAATATTCTACAACTCGTTTGAAAGCGTCTTTGTCATATGATTGAGCTCTATGTCGTTCCACATATTTATTCATTATTGATTATAATAAATAATAATTTATTCTTCTTTTATTTTGTACACATCCTTCTTTGATTATATTATTATTATGTATCTCTTTGTTGTTCTTTCTTTACGCATCACTAAGAATCTTTTGGATAGCTTTAAAATGGCCAATTTAGAACTTTCATTAGTCGTGAGTTGTCTTCAAGATAAATATAGGGTGAGCGTCTTCCTTGATAAGATTTTCTATTCAAAATTTGTTCATCTCATTAAGACATGAAGTCATTTATTATTGTTATAACTTTCCATAATATTTCCAAATTTAGTACATTTTATATCCAAATTATCAACTAAAAGTGTGTACCCAAATTATATAGCATGATAATTCCTAACAATGCAAATCTATAAATTTTAATAAGCATATAGGACATAACGTTGTCAATAATAGTGGTAGTAAGTTACTCTACTTTCATATTCCTCACACTTTTATGTCTCTCTGTGAAAAATCTCAACTTACTTTGCTTAAATTATAACTTTAATATCAACTCGTAACACCCTAAAATTTATATTATTTGTTAAGAGTAAATTACTGAAATCGTCCCTATGGTTTGATCGAAATTACAAGTTTGATCTCTAACTTTTTTTTGCACTCGGATCATCCTTGTGGTTTGATTTTGTTGCGTTTTTCATCCCTATGGTTTGGTAAATTTTGCACGTTTGGTCCCTAACTTTATGTATGTAAGGGACGAAAAACGCAACAAAATCAAACCACATGGACGATTCGAGTGCAACAATAATGTTAGGGACCAAATATGCAATTTTTACCAAACTATAGGGATGATTTCAGTAATTTACTCTATTTTTAAAAATAATATTTGTTTATGTTTGTTTTTTCAAAACCTTTCATATTGCGAAATTTAGTCATAATTGTAAAATTTTTTCCAAAACATGATAACACATTTCACAAGGGTTACAAACTAATATACGAAACCATCGATAGCATTCAAAAAGTAAATCGCATACATTTACGATACAAAATAACTAACTATGATGCTCTACCTCTAAGTCCTAAAATATACATCTTCAAGTTTTTACAAAATACATGTTAGTAGTCTATGTCAATACTAATTACATGTACATGCCATTTAAAATAAAAAAGAATTTGTAAGATACATGGGTTTTAGACCAAAAAAAAAAGTATTTAATCATTAATCAATTGCATACCAAAGTCTTTTGTTATCTTTCAGTATTAAAAACATAATTAGATAAACATACTCTCATGTTACACTCAATGATATGTAATGCAATGCATGATTTCTAAATAAGTAAATTTTAAGCGGTCCACGTCCTTGGTGTTGTAATCACTCACTCCTTGCCATTTACGATGAACATATCAATCATAATGAGCTTATTTCCATAATTCTTACTGGTGCCACGAATCCTTATTGAGATGAGTTTATAGACATACTACCAAACCAATGTAATTACATTTGTGTGTATGATGAACATACTACAAACACACTTTGAAAATGCAAACATTCCTCACATACAAAGTGATGTGTCGTGAATCATGGTATTCTTATTATACAAAACACAAAGTAACATAGCAATACATAATAATTATTCATAGAATTCCTCAATCATAAACATTTTATTTCATAATAAAAGCATATGTTCATAATTAAGCACTTGTGAGATTTATCCAAGTAACTATTCATATGTACTCAACTTTGGTAGTTAGTATTAACTAACTAGAACACTTTGATTTTGTCCTTGTCCTTTGTTCTTGCTCCAAACTCTTCTCCAATCATATTCAATTGTTATAACAACCTTGTTTAGCAATTCATATGTTTGTTATAATATTAAACATGGTAATTTATCGATAAATCAATGCCTTTTCACACTTGTCCCTTGTATTTTCATCATAACATGCATATAGAGATGCATTACATCTTTTCTAATTTACAATACTTGATATCATTGAGTTTCCACGCATTATAAAGATCTTGTTAGCGACATACTCTTGATCTAATTTTAATAATCCAATTGGACTTTATTTATCAAAATGAAACACAATTTCAAAGAGTTTCTAGCCCCGTTATTTCAACTATCACTCCAATGGTAATGCCTTTTATTGCTCCATATGTATTATTACATAATGCCATTTATATAAGCTTTGATGATTTTCAACCTAATTTATAAAACAAATATGGCTGATAGCTCCAACTTGTTAATAATGGTAGATAACATGTTAAGATAGCTCATATCATTGTTATCCAAATTAGGATTCTTGATCTCATTTATATGAAGACTTTTGGAAAACATGTTAATTCAGCACAATAACATGTTATCCTTAGTCGAGCTTCCATTATCTAAGCTTAAACTATAACATGTAAACCCAAAATCAAAAGTCACATTTCATAATCACACTTCAAATCTCTATTGTAAGTAATTGGATTGAAAGATCAAAAGTGAATACCTTGAATTCAATGTATATGATGCTAAATATTGTTAATCCTCTTTGATTTCATTTTGATTTGAGAACTCATGCATCAAAAACACCCATTAAGTTTGGGAGTTTTGAGAGCTGGGTCTTAAACCCGAAGTCAAACCTTGGTCAACTGTTTTTATGTGGACCGAATAGCCTTAAGGAATGTTTATGCACATTATATACTCACGTCAAATAACTGATTTAAATAATTTATACAGTTTTTAACCGGTTTTTTTAGTTAATTTTTTTACTATTATTATTCTACGCAATTATCAGCAGAAAACAAAAATACAACTATATATAACCAATTACCAAATCAAATCTACTTTAAAATGGAAGAAATCAACATCTTTTAAAGTTTTTTTTTTTTTTTTTTTTAAACCCCAATATTTTCATGTTCTCAAATGAAGAAAATAAACGTAGACATACTTACAAATTCAAATTCAAATTCAACAGAGCTTTTCAAGGCCAAACTTGACCAAAAACATCCCTCTTCTTATATTGTCGATCCCAAGACCAAGGAACATCTGCACATAGTATACAACAAACACAAATTATACAACTTGACAAAAACTACATAAGATAGCCTCCTACTTTACTTTTTAACCAAAATAGCCAATGTACTTTATATATTTACCCATAATAACAACCTACTCACATTTTATTTATGGATATGACAATATGTAACAAATAAAGTACATTGCTATTATGGGTAAAGAAATGTAAAGAGTATATTATGGGTAGTGAGAAAAGAATTAAGATGACCTTCTGAAGAGTAACGTTGAGGAGGGAGTTCATAAGGCACTGGTAAGGTGATGACATCCGACATTTTGTTGGTATGTAATGAAGACAATGTTACTAGCTTTGTTCTTTTTTCTTCATGTGTTTTTGAAGATGAGACGTGAACATTCTGTGAAATAAAAAGACACAAATGCCCTCATCTTAGAATAAATATATCATTTACCCTAGAAAGTCGTGGAAAAGAGGTGAATGAATGCCCTGTAGCCCTACAAAGTATGTATATTCCCTCCTCATCCAAACAATCGAAAAAATAGAGCTAGAGAGTGTGCAAAAAGACATGAATGCCCTCAATAGACCTAGAAAATGTTAAATAGACACAAATGCTCATATCTTGGAAAATAAACCTAGAAAGTATGTAAATGCCCTCCTCATTCACACAATCATATCAGTAGCTCTAGAATATGTGCAAAAGACATGAATGCCCTCATCATCAAGAACAGCCCTAGAAAGTATGCAAATGCCCTACTCATCCTCACAATCGAAAAAGTAGACCTAGAAAGTGTGCAAAAGACGTGAATGCCCTCAGTAGCCCTAGAAAATATGAAAAGACGTAAATGCCCTTGTAATCCTCAGCCCTCGAAAGTTTGTCCAGTTCAGTCCGGTGGAAAACAAGCATTTTTTTTTACCTCTGATGGGGTCCGGTTTTCTGTACAAGAAAACGCATGAGCATGTATGGTTGAAGATGGTAAAAACAGCACACCAAGCTGCAAAAGGGTAAATAAAGTCAACTCAAGACATATGGGTGAAATTGTGAAATTACCAATCTACCCAGAAGAAAATTTGCAATCATGGTTTGGGTTTGGGTGATTTTAGATCAAAATTACCCACATCTACATGTTGCCATTGTCACAGACAAGGTTAATTTTACCAAAACAGACAAATGCTGGATTGCCTATTCATCATGTAGGAAAAAATAGGAACAAAATCAATAACATTTTTCACACACAAAAACTATACTACACTATTAAAGCTTCAAAGGAAAATTTCAGAAAAACACACTTTCTCTGTTTTATAGATTAGCCACTTAACTATTTCTACTGGTCATTAAACCATCATTACTTTTTTTACTATTTAAAAAAAAAAAAAAAAAAAAAAAAATTTCCCAGTTGAGGACAAAATACAGAAAAACACGAGGTACTTTCACCATTTTATCGATTTAGCCACTGAACTACTGTGTTTTTATGATTGGCTAATTCTATAAAAAAAATGAAATATTAAAATTTAAAAAAAAAAAAAAAAAAAAAAAAAAAAAAAAAAAATCCAACGGCTAATTCAATAAATCGGGTAACCTAGAAATATCTTTTTTTAATGGTCAAAATAGTTAATTGTCTGGCACATGTCTCTTTAATGATTACCTGTTCCAAAAACTTACTATTTGAAATTCTCATATTCTGCCATTAATAACTCATAGAAATAAGATAATTCTTTAAAACTTGGAAATTAAAAGAAAAAAAAAATTATTTTAAGATATATAGGAGCAAATACCTCATATGAACGAATCATGAGCTGTGTATTGTTTTTCTGAAGAGCCCCCCAGGCAGCTTTACTGAGGTTTGCTGAAGTCAGCAAAAACCATCTGTAATTAAGTGGATTCACAATATTTATATACACATATGGTCAAATAGTCAACAAGCAAACCATAGAGAGACAAGACAAGAAAAGAATTTACATACGCAAGGTTTTGACCATTATAACGAGTAAATGTCTTTATATGAGGTATCGCACGACTGCAACAAAGAATTCAAATTATATCAGTATTATCTAAAACAAGTAATATTTAAGAAAAAGAAAAAAAAAAACATTTCAGAAAATATATATATATATATATATATATATATATATATATATATAATACCAGCGACCAGTGTGGGTTGCTTTCCATTTTGCCCAATATTTCTTCAAAAATGGCTTCTCTACGTTCTTTTGAGGGCTTGGAACACAGCTCCCTGCAGCATAACCCTGTTAAGTACAAATGTTAAATAAAAGAAACTCAACATTCTTCCTTTATAATTAAAAAAAATAAATAAAAAGTTTAATTATATATATATATATATATTTACCTCTAGAGAGCATCTGATATCTTCAACAGTGGGCCATACAATTAAAGGGTCCCCAAGGCCAAGAGGCTTTTTATTATCATCTGAAACTCCTGATGACATTGAGAATGCAAATTCAGACATCCACTTCTCATCTAAAGAACCCAAGGATGAGAACTGTTACAATGCAAACATATCAATGTATTTATTTATATTTATAACAAACCATAAATTAAAAATCCATACTTTCATTGTAAAATTATCTACCTGATAAATAAGGGGAGAGTTTTGGAATTCTTTATCAAAAACACAATCCTGTAGAATCGATCTTAGCTTCATGTGTCCCCATTTCTTAATGTTTGAACCTGTATGATACCCAGGCACAGAACCTATTAACCTCACCTGAAATTTCAGAAAAAACAATTTTTAAGTAGAAAGCATTGAAAGGGTTTGATTAGCCAAAAGACATTAACGCCCTCCCAATCAAAATTGCTTATCCATTCTTGTCCCGTGTGTTTGTTACATGGGACAAAGGTTTCTAGGGGTATTTTGGATAATGAGGGTGAGAAGGGCATTAACGTCTTTTGCACAGATGAGAGAGTTACCGTTGCACTGCTGTAATCAAATCTTTTAAAGAAAGAGGAGTTGAAGCTGATGTTGCCCAGTTCTGGAAGCTTCACAGAAAACTCAGGCCACTGCAATTATTCAAATAGATAACCACTAATTAAAGGAACTGATATCACATAATGTTAATTAACACAATTTTAATACCCTAATATTGCTTATTAATTTGGGTAAAATGCAAAAAGCAAAGATAGTTTCACCATTTTATAAATTTAGTCACTTGACTATTTTCTATAGTGACTAAACAATTATACTTTTTTGGCTTTTTAAATAAACAATTTTCTTGGCTACTCCGTTTTGATATCAAGGCAAAATACAGAAAAGCATAAAAAAATTTCACTTCATCAATTTAGCCACCAAACTGTTATTATAATAGGAGTAAATTACACGAATGGTCCCTATGGTTTGGGGTAATTTGCGTACTTAGTCCCTAACTTAATTTTTTAACTCGAAAGGTCTCTACTGTTTGTTTTTGTTATACTTTTGGTCCCTGTCTTACCTAAAAAGACTATTATTTAAATAAAAAAAATGGTGGGATAGGTAAGGTAAGGTGAGGAGGGTGGGGTTGGGGTTGGGGGTGTGGTTATTTAAATAAATTAAAAAATCAAGGGTAAGATAGTCTTTTTAGTGAAGACAACGATGAAGCTCGTAACAAAAACAAACAGTAAGGACCTTCCGAGTTAAAAAAAAAAAATTAGGGACCAAACACGCAAATTATCCTAAAACATTGCATCTTCAGATCCTAAAATAAAAAACAAGTTTGTTGCATGAGTTGTGGAAAAAGGTGAAACTTTATTGTTGCATAAATGCACATATAATCCTTGATAGAGATGAAATACACATAGTACCTTCAATGCACTAAGATAGTCAATGAGGTCAGTTTCAAAACCACTTCCTTTATTCAAACAATCTTGATTCTTCAATGGGAAATCTTGCATCCATAGACCCTGGCTTTTGTTATTCCAATCAACATAGATTAAGTTTGCTGTATGAACAATAATTCTTACTCCTTCAGGATACACCAGAAACATAGCTTTCGAATGATGTGTCCCCCATGCTATTGGTAAAGAAGGTTTATGGAAAATCCAATTTTCAAGTTTGTGTTTCTGCCAAAAAAAAAAAAAAAAGTTAAAACTTTTTATGTCAACAAGAAGCTTTGTTTGCATGTGTGACAAATTAAACCAATTGCACACCTTCATATTCGCCTGTCTGCCATCACTTTCTCCATGAACCACCAGAACATGAGGAATATTCTTTAAATTTGGACATGCTTTTTATTATAAACCAAAGAAAGAAATGTTATAAATCATAAATCATCTAAAATTAGAGAAATGATAAAAAAAAAAAAGTTAAGAAGAAAGAACAAAACATTTGGATCTTGTTTGGTGTGCATTGGACTGGGACAATGACTGATGTTAATGAGAAAAAATTTGCAACTTTTTGTGTAAAAAAGACGGAAATACCCTCATCCTCATCATTGAAAATTCCACAGGTCCTAAAGATGACAATATGCCACCAAAGGCCACACTTGGGTGGATGTTTTCTTACCTGACATCAACCAATCAATGTCAACCATGTAGTTTGAAAGAACAGCAATGACCACATTCCCCTAACAAAAATACAAAAGTGGCTCATCTTAAGATGACAATTTTCAATATATATATATTTTTTGGGAATGAACAAATTTCGATATATTTCAAAAGAATACCTGAATTACATCTGCAATTGATACAGAACTAGTATTAGCCCATGGTTGCAGACCTTTGACTTTCATAAGTCGAAAAGTTTGTGGTATTTTATCTTCTGAGGGCTTGAAATTGCGGATTGCTTCAGCAGAGTTCTTTGTATCTTGGGTATCTTCATTCAGCTCAGTCTGTATGTAAAAGTGGAATACATAAACATAATTCATATAGATTCAATGAACCAGAAAAAAAAAAGGAATTTCCCTATTAGAAATACCATTGTATGAGTCATAACAAATCAAAAAGAAACACCACTGTTTATTTGTCCAGATTAAGTTTTGTCCCCATTAAGTCGAAAAGAAAAAAAACAACTTAAACAAGTGAAGCTGCAGTACTATAAGTAACAAAAGTACCTGTAATCTTCTAGCAAGGGCCTCATCTTCAGAAACTTGTCTTAATCTCTTTTGAGTAAGTGGCTCATCTTGAACTCCTTCAGTTAAAGGTCTTTTCTGTTTGTTTGGGGAAGACTTTTTTCTTACATCATCAAGAGCTTTATATTTGAATAAGTAGTGCCCAGGGATTAGTTCTATTATATCACCATCTCTGATTGTTAGCTTTTGTCCAGATAAGAGCTTCTTCCTTTGATCCTGTGATCTAATCACAACTGGGTTTGTTCCTTCCTACAAGCACATACCTTGTGTCAAACAGACGTTGCATTTTTGGCAGGGTTAAGGTGTTAAAGGGATCAAACAGAGGGGTATTTTGGTCATTTAACATTGCTATATCCGAATTCTATGGTCTGACAGTTAAAAATAGTCTTGTTTCAGTTTATATATGTCAAATGCAAAACCTTTCATAGCTGAAAGTGCATATTGTATCATGCTGTGAAGAGTTTGTTCTATTTCCATCAAACTCAGTTTCTAACAAGTTTCATACTTTCTCTTTGAATGGAAGAAGGTATATGATATATTCATGTTGATCGTCATCACTGGAAGTTTCATTATGACAAAATTGTTTACTAGGATCGATCCCATTATCTGTTTGGGTAAATTTGCACATATTGAGAAGACTTTTTTTTTCCGAAATCCAAACACATTCTTATATGGAGGTGAACATAAGTGTGTGAGAAATACTCAAAAAGGTTATACCACAAGAACTTCCGCAGAGTCATCAGCAGAGACGATAACGGAGACATGTTTACGGCTTAGTCTCTTGTCAGTGATAGGTATAACATCGCGACCTAATAAGTTAATGCCTTTACTAATCTCAACTCTAGGGATTGAATTCGAAGTGTCTTCCTCTAGATTAGCATTCAGAGGCACCAAAACCCCAACCTTCTGCACATAATCAAAAAGAAAAAACATATATTTCGTAAACCGATTCATGTGTAATAGTTCGTGTGACAGTATGTTGAGATTACATACCTTAGAAGAAGTTTCCATTGACAAATGTGTAACTAGCAAAGCATGATCTTGAACCCTAATAACGGATATGGATTTCGTGTACTTTGGTTTTTGGTGTGTAAAATGAGGGGGAAATATCAGTCAGCACCTCGAGGGGGAGCTACGTGTAGCCTTTTTCTTTTTAATTCCGCGAAGAATGGCGGTGTTCGGTTGCATGATTTTGTTAAAGAAAAATGTAGGAGAATAAAGCAAAAACAAAAGTTTGTTTAGGCCTATTATTATTAAGAAATCTTTTATATATATATATATATATATATATATATATATATATATATATATATATATATATATATATATATATATATATATATATAGAGAGAGAGAGAGAGAGAGAGAGAGTTAAGATCAAATAAGAAAGAAATTTTCGGTAGGAAAGTAAGAAGTTTTTTTTTTACATATTTTTTTAGCGAACATACAAAATGAATCATTAGATGATTCAAAGTTAAGATGATTCACAAGAAAAAATTTCCAAACAAACATCTTCATAATTCATTTTTAAGTAAATTAAGAAAAAATTCACTTTTATGACAATTTTAATAAATAACAACGAAATCATTGTATAAATGAATCATCGGTGTGTTTTTTGGAGATTTTTTTTTGGTGAATCATGTTATTTTTGATTCATCTAGTAATTCATTTCTTTTGTTCGTCATCAAAGTATGCAGAAAAAAAAACTTCTTACCTTCCTACCAACAAAAATTTCTTACCGGATCTATACATATATATATATATATATATATATATATATATATATATATATATATATATATATATATATATATATATATTTGATTTGTTGAAATTTCTTTTTTCAATTAATGTTATAATATTCACCCTTCAACTTTATGTTTTTGTTCACAAATAATCTTTTTACTTTCATTTGAATTTTTCATAACCCTTACATTTTATTACATATTATTAGTATTTAGTCATATTAATATTTTTTTGGCAGGAATGGTCCCTCAACTATATTTGGGTTATTTTAAAGTTGCTTTCTTTCCGTTGGTTATTTGTGGCATTATAGGTTTCTATGTTTTCGTTTACTTGTCACTTTATTAGTTTTGCTTACAGATTCATTTATGTTTTTTTATTTCTTATTTATTTATTTGTTTATAGATCAGTTAAAAATGGAAGGAATGAACAACTCAAACTATAAACATTTTCAAAGAACAAACAACGAAAAAAATTATCGCATCCGACCTCCGCAACGCGGGGGTTCCCAATCTGGTTTTAATAAAGTTTTAAATTTTATTTTTTAACAGAAAAGTTTCTAATTTTTTTTAACTTTGTAAATAGAAAAACCAAAAAACCCGACTAATTTATTCACTTTAATATTTTTTGACTTGTTTAGCAGATTATGAGACCAAATCATTAATTTTTCCAATATAATAGATTTCATCAAAACTTGTATATAATGTATAAACATATTTTTTACACATTTATATTTACTTTTACGTAATTATGTATTTTTTAAAGTTTTTATATGTATATATTTACGTATTTTTATGTATTTTAAATGTATAAACGTATTTTTTATGTATTTATATGTATTTTTTAAGTATTATATTTTTTTTATGTATTTTTATTTGTTATATTTTATGTATTACATATTTATATCTATTTTTACATATTTAGGTATTTATTTTAAGTTTTTATGTGTATATGTACATTTTTTATGTATTTTAAATTTATAAATGTATTTTTAAGTATTTATATCAAAATCTCATATCAAATATCAGAGTAAATCTCCTAGGCTAGAAAATTATGATGTGTGTCATGCGATCATCCTGAGCCCTTCCCTTTGCTAGCTGAAGTACCTTAAACCAAACTGAAAACTATAAGCACGAAGCTTAGTGATCTCCCCCAAACTACCACATACCATACATGTATATCATATAACAGATAACACAACTATGGGACACCTGTTGGATTAGTGTCTAAGTCCATAACTATTTTGGTATGTACTTGATCCGATGGTGCATGGTCCTTTTAGGTTGCCTTTACCCAAGCAACTTGATAGGATGAATTATGGAGAGAAATGATTAAATATGATTTATTAATATATTATGAGAATAATATATTAAAGGAGAAATCATATTGTTTAATTAATATTAGTCAAGAATTAATTAGTAAATAGTTTTGTGACTAAAAGAGATTAATTAAACTTAAGGGAATGGAATTGTAATTGTAAGATAATTGCAATTTGGGCTATGGATTGTCTTAAATTAAGGAGTGGACGAATTCTATGGGGAAGCCCATAAGGAAATCGTCCAAGGTCTTAATTAAAGGAGTCTATGGGTTGCTTAGGGCTTAAGCATCCAAATTAGGGTTTCCTTGTTAGATAACCCTAATAACCTCACTATATAAAGACCCCTTATGACCCAAAAACGTCGGGAAGACTTCTTCTAGGGTTAGAACACGTTTTGGGCAGCCTCCATTCTCTCTCCTCTTCATCCTCTTGCTCTTGGTGTTTGTAAACCATTAGAGGAGTGCCATTTGTGACTCTAGGCTTTCTAAAGTCAATACAAGGAGGAATTGGATTGTTATTGCTACATAACAATCAAGGTAATGTCTTAAACCCATTCTTATGTTAATATGATTACTTGTATGCTAGAATTAGGGTTTATAGTCTTGGATAACTTGCATGTACAATAGAGAAACCTAGATCCAAGCATTAGGGTTTGTATGAGCACATAGGATGTTCTTATGACCAAAACTCATCAGTGGTATCAAAGCCTAGATTGGTTTCTATTATATTGATGCCTTGTATGTTGAAAAAAATTCGATTTTTGTGGTTCTGCATCATAGACTCGGCGAGTCTCATTGTGGACTCGGTGAGTCCATGGGGGTACTCGGTGAGTTCAAGCGTCAGATGGAGTTATTTTCGGGATTTCTTGTTGTTTATCTTTGAGATACTTGCCTTTATGATATTAGATCAATATAAATCCGATTTTATGATATATATGAGTATATTCTTGATCTAACTGAAGATATTTATCAATTAATAAAAATATTTGTTTCCTTATGTGATAATTGATTAATTATTTTGATTAAATTAGTAAATTTTTTTGCAAGAAATCATTAAATAAATCAAATATGGATAATTATGTGATTAAATGTTAATTTAGATTATTTGTTATTTGATCCTTGTTGTTATGAAAAGTTTAATATTTTCCCCTTTAGGTTTTATAGTTTAAATTTGAACCCAAAAGTTTGTTGTTTTGAAATTTAAATAGTTAAAACCCTAATGTTTTGAAAAAAATGTTTCAAAACTTGTCCTCAAGTTTTGGAATTTAAATTTTGAATTAATAGTTTAATTTTGATGCATATTTAAATTCTAAAATCTAAACCCTAATGTTTTGAAATGTTTCAAAACTTGCCCTCAAGTTTTGGAATTTAAAAGTTGATTAAAAGTTTAATTAGGAATGTTAAATTCTAAAACCCTAGTAATGTTTTGAAAAGTTCAAATCACTCCTTATGGTTTTATTAATTAGTTAAGGTGTATAATTAAAAGAGATTTAATAAATCCATAAAAGTTTAGGTTTACAATTTAATTGAATTAAAAGTATAATTGTTAAATTAGACCACCTAGTATTTTAAAAGTGTAAAATACACACTATACTATATATAACATTAAAAGTCTAACATTATATATATATATATATATATATATATATATATATATATGTATGAGTAAAAGTCAGTCTTACCGTTAGTAGGCCTCATTCACGAAGCTGGTCTATAAGGGGTGTTTAAGGAAATTGCTTATAATATGGCGATTGAATGGGTATCCACTCTTACCCACCGCACTCTTGACTAGTGGAGGGTCGTTAGCCAAACGGGTAGGATAGGACGAAACCTTCCATTATAAGTATAATGAAATACAAAAGTAACTAAATGTTTTTACAAATTCCCAATCTTAGTTACTTAGGCAAAGTGAATTGATGCAATTCCATGAAATTACACTTTGTGCCCTTGCGAAGACTGTTGGATTAATGTCTAAGTCCATAACTATAATTGGTAAAACTTGACCCGACCCGGCATGGTCCATTTGGGTTGCATGGCATCATGCACTTTGATAGACTAAAATCAGAGAAATAACACTTAAGGTTTGTTAATATATTATAAGTTCTAATATATTAATAAGGTTATTTAATTAGTATTGATCAAGAATTAATTTGGAATTAATTAAGTGATCAAAAGGAGACTAATTAAATATATGGGTTGATTGTGTAAATCATTCATTCTTGTATATGTGGGTTTGTGATCCAAGATTCCTTATGTTGGACTAAGTCCATGGGGTGACCCATGGATACTCCATGGAGGTTAAAATCCATGGAGCATAAGGAATGGGTAAAGTCATGAGTTACATGGTGTAACCCTAATAGCCACCATATAAAAGAAACCCATGGCTCAAGAAATCGTGACTATGTGTATGTATGAGGGCTAGACGATTTCATGAAGTGTTCTAATTTCTCTCAAGTTATTCCAAGTGTATTTGGTGTTGTGTGAACCATTTGAGGTGTCACACTTGGGGCACTAGGCACTCAAGCTACATGAAGACAAGCACTATCAAAGAGGTATGTATTCTATCTTGTTATATCCATTATTTTGTATGCTAGATTAGGATAATACCTTGGATGTTCATATTTGCATGTATAATAGAGAAAACATAGATCCAAGGTATTTAGGGTTGCATGTACACTTAGGAGTGTTAGAATGCTCATAACCCAACAGTGGTATCAAAGCCTAGGCTTGTTTTCTTGTTATACCTGCAATAGAAGCTGAAAAATCGAAATTGGTGCTGTCAGCCCAGCAGACTCGCCGAGTCCATGAAGGGACTCGACGAGTCCAAGGCAAAATGCATCCAACTCGCCGAGTTGTGTTCATGCACTCGACGAGTTGGACCCCAGACAGCATATTTTCGAGGTTTTTGGCTAGAAATGGACTAGGAACATTACCCTAAGTTGTTTTTGAACTTATAAACTTGTTTTTAATGTGGTAATGTTCATGCTAATCCATTTTCAAAGATAATTGTCAATAGATTCATGTTTTGTATTAGTTTAAAGGTTAGACTAATTACATGAAAAAGTTTGATTTGAATTATCTTGTTCTTATGAGTTTCTTAGATTAATAGAAAAGTTGAGTGAAATAGTTGTTTTCAATCCATTTTAATCTAAGAGTTGAGTATAAAATGTGTTTGTGTAACTTATCCTCAAGTTACATGAAGAGTCACATTAAAGACTCATAAAACTCATAAAGTTGGCAAAGGTTACAAAAATGAAGAGTCTAGTTCTAATTAATTGGAGTTATGACTCCATAATTTGTCCTCAAGTTATGGAGGACCAAGAGTCTCTTCATTAAATAATATATATATATATATATATATATATATATATATATATATAAAATAATAATGTAACCTTAATTAATTTCATAAGTTATAAAATAAAGAAAAAGTTAATTCTTTATTAATTTAAAGTCTTCCATAATTTGTCCTCAAGTTATGGAACTTGAAGAGTTTTTGGATTAAAACTACTTTAAACACATAAGTTATGGAATTAATTAGTTTTGAATAGTTTCAAAACTTGCCCTCAAGTTTTGGAATTTGTAAAGTTTTCTCTTATGAATACTTTAATTCCAAGTTAGCCCTTAGAATTTTAAAAGTTAAAATTCAACCCTTATACTTTATAATATTATAAGTTAATAATATATATATGTATAAGAGTAAAGTCGGTCTTACCGCTAGTACGCCTCATTCACGAAGCCGGTCTATAAGGTGGGTATAAGGTTGTTGCCTATAAAATGGCAACTTAATGGGTGTCCACTCTCACCCACCGCTTGCTTGACTGGTGGAGGGTCGTTAGCCGAACGGGTTTGACATGACTATAATTCTCCCTTCATTAAAAGTATTAATGATAAATACTAAGTAACTAAACTCTTAATAATACCCAATCTTAGTTACTTAGGAAAATGTGAATAAGGTGCTAATCCATGAAATTACACTTTGCACTTTGTTTAAGTCGGTTAGTGGAGCGTGTGTGGTTAACCGGCACACTAACTCGTATTTAACAAGGTAGGCAAAGGGTAACTTAATGTTTATCATAGTATCGATGGAGCGTGTGTGGTTAACCGGCACATCGATTGAGGGGTAAACACTTAAGGGTACCAAGTAATTTGCATGGTTACTTCACACCTTGTTTTGTGATCCTCGGCATCCCAGTCACAAAACCTGAAGGGCACACTCGAGATTGAAACATGCCATTGAACAGTTCAATGAATCTCAAAAGATCTAGGAGTTTCAAAAACCAATTAAAACCTAATAATACATTTCGTTTATCTTGGTGGAAATTGGTGAATCGTCATTCACCTACCTTCAAATTGTTTTATAGCTTGGATTACGGCATACCTCTTCTAAGTTATAAAATAGTTTGTTGGGTCCTAGCCTTAATATTTCATATTGGGTGTCATATTAAGGACTTTAGATCAACTATCTTGAATATCTCCCAAAAAGATGTCTGGTTTAGACATTTATGATCTTCTCAAATCTCTTGAAACAAGCTTTCCTAAATGAAGATGATGTCCCATGGAAATCATACTTCTTTCACCTCCTCCAAATTATTCTCCCTACCCCACAAGTTCTTTAAAAGTTTAAAGTCACTCGAGCCCTATTGGCAAGGCAAGGTCTTGGTGTGGTCACATCTTGGAGATGTAGTCACATATTGACAAGCCGGGAGAGTTGGGTGTTAAAGTCTTGAGAAAGTTGGTGGTTCAATCACTTTCTAAGTCACATAGTGAGTTCCTTTGGGACACCTATGAAATAGACTATGACAAGACCCTTAATGATCTTATCTATTGTTAAGATCAACTTCCTGAAACTTTATGGACATTGACAATGGTGACACTGG
This sequence comes from Lactuca saligna, assembly GCF_052625555.1. NCBI lineage: Eukaryota > Viridiplantae > Streptophyta > Magnoliopsida > Asterales > Asteraceae > Lactuca > Lactuca saligna. Next base: position 185,194,913 of record NC_136417.1, on the reverse strand, counting down.
AAATACAGAAAAAGCATTCTCTTCCCAATGGAAAGGGATCGGTCATAGTCAACTCGGTTGAACAAATGGTAAAGAGAAAAGCTAAGTCTGTGATAGTCCCGTGTACCATTATCAAAGGGTCCATATGTTTATATTGCCAAAGGAAGGGGCATTGGTTGCGAAGCTGCCTGATTTACCTAAGGATGTTAAAGTCAATAAGATTGACTCTACTTCAGGTAAAAGTCCACTAATCTAACTCTGTTAAGTTTCTATTTTCAGATTCCTGATACATGATGTGACTAGGTCACATGGTAATGTTTTAAGAATCAAAGAAAAAGTAAAGGAACTTAAAGAAAGAATATGCTGAATCTGATCGCATAGATGGATTTCTATCGCGTAGTTTGAAGATCGGATTCTTGAGCTACTTCTTAGGAGTTATGAGATATTGCTAAGGAATAGATAACAACAAGTTTTCATATGGATTGTAAGGATAAGTTTTCCGCATAGTTTTAAAATAAAAGAAATTTTTGATTTTATTTATTTTAAAATATCCTTACAATGGCATTTGAGGAAAAATTGTTGCTTATATGATTCCATTAATAGCAAGAGTGGAAATATGAAATTGATTCTTTCATTTGTGGTAATGTCTAAATTTATCAAATAAAGGAAAGATTCTCATCACCCAAGTTTCAGTTGGACCGGAACTTGGAATCATGCAAGTTGTATAACATGATGAATGAGAACTTTCAAGTATTGGAAAAATTAAGACTAATTACTTATTCACATGGATGTGTGCGTCAAGTAGTGGACTAAGGCATCGAGTACATAGTCATGTGCACTGATTAAGTCCACCACAAAAGATTGATAAGACTATTCATCATAGTTTACTAAAGCTCAGTAAATATGATTATACTTACAAGCTTAAGTGTAACTCTGAGACATTGGAAAAGGTTCCAATGTAAGGCAGAGCGAATAAAAGAATCAACTTAGGCAGAAGGATAACAGTTTCTCAAATCAGAAAAAATGGGAGAGTACTTTAGTATCAGTTTTGTGATCATCTTAATGATTAAGAAACCATATCAAAATTAGTTCTCTAAGGAAGTCTTAGTTCATTCTTATGACTAAGAAGAAGGGATCTTGAATTGTTGAAATGGTTAAATCAAGAAGATGAGTCATACTTCGTTCCAATACAAGTCTTAGAGTCATACTCCAAGATTGTAACTTGAGTGACATGTCTTTAAGAAGGTTTAAAAACACGTGTCAAATGTAAGAGTAAAAGTTTTCTACTCTTGTACATTTGAAATTGGTAAGTTGTGATGTTTTGGATAAAAACAAAGATCAACTTAGGCCAATTATGTGAAGTGTTTGTCTTGATTAGAATCCACACTATCTCTTGAATGTTTGACAAGGAAGTCTTATATGTCAAGAGGACAGTGGGAGTCTTAAAGGTCTTGAAAGTCTCAAGAACTAATCAAGAATGAAACCTAAAGTTCTTCACTAGCACACGACTTAAGGTTTATAACCTATCGTGTTGACATATTCTGTGCCCATTCCAGTTAAAGTTGGCTTTGCATATGAGGTCTTAGAGTTCTCAATGTGTTGCACAACAACTTGGAAGCGATGGTAGGCCCTTGAGCTACCAGGTGGCAAGAAATTAAGATTGAGTTCAGTCCATATGAGTTTGGATTTGTCATTGTCTTGTGACTGTGGTTTTGACAAATTCATATGGGTAGGAACTCATACACCAATAAATCTAAGTGTCATAAGGTTTCTCTCTGATTCATGAAAATGATGGTGAGGAAACACTTCCACTAAGTAGATTTTAGCTAGATAGCAATTGGGATATTTGCATTCTCAAAGTCGTTAGTGGAGCGTGTGTGGTTTACCGGCACACTAACTTGGACTTGTGAGAAGTGGCAAAAAGGTCTAACCATTATGATTACGGCATCCCTCTTCATAATTGTTTAGACACACAAATGTGCTATCTAAAGGAAGGTGGATGTTTTTTGATAAAGTCTTATCAAAACAATCTAGTATCAGAAATCTGAACTTTGGTCAGAAAGTCAATAAAGTATTGATTTCTAGAAGTCGAGCTATCTGAGTACATGTCAAAGCTAGTGGGAGCATAGGTGTTATGCTAATAATCATCATGTTAGTGGGAGCATGATAATTACGATAAGTATTGCAAGCTAGCAATGTTAATTATAGAAAACAAAAGGTTTCAATTGGGAAAAAGTTGTTTTGCTATAATTAAGGGAGAGGAAATTATACTTCATCTCAAATCTATAAGCTTAGATCGTGAGGTTTTCATCATTTAGTCAAGGATATATATGAATTTCATGTTGGAATGGCTCAACATAAGGAAATTCTGTATATGGGTCCATTATTTGCGTTCTTAAATTCGATTATGATTACGGCATCCCTTTTCATAATCTGAATTATGAGAACTTGGCAAATTGAAATGGAAATGTTATAGCAAAAGACTGGTTTAGTCTTTATGTGAGACATCATGAATCGTGTCCCATATGCTTCGGATATAGGATCGATTACATGTGCTATATTCATCCTTTCTAAAAATTTCCAAATGCCTGGGGCATTAAGAAGGGAAAAGGTTTAGAACTGGATATGACTAAAAGGATTAAACAATTGTCGAGGACAATCTAAGGTTTACCAAAGATTGGTTGCTCAAGGACAGTTAGAAGTATAGTGATAATTCTGGAAGGACCATATTGACATAATCTGTAAGGAGGCAACTCTTGTTCAGAAGTGATAGTCGAAATGAATTCGGAAATGTTTCAAAGTTAGAATTTTCAATCTGTGTAAGATTAAGGAAACTTAATGCAAGAAGGATGGTTCCAAGGACTTGATCTCCTTTGGAATGCTCTGTAATGATTGTTGTTAAGTCTTTCTGACTTTGTGCATAATCATTACATGAGGATCAATGCATATAAGTTTAGAATCTAACAGATTTCAGTAAATGACATGAATTTGGAATTCTTGCATTTGCAGTAAGGATTTGGGAGTGTGAAAAGAGAATCATTGAAGATTATGTTCAATTGATCTAGTTCACAAAGTAAAGATCATAGACAAACATAGTATGCATACTTGGTGTATGGCATGACTAGTGTTTAGAAAACATAGTGTACATGCTTGGAGCATGGGACAACTATTGTTTTAAATTCAAGAATAATGTTGATAGTTGAAACAATATACAATAAATAATGTGTAATCATATGGTGATAAATAAAAAGTGTTTTATTTATATTCATAAGCTCTGAGACCATATTGGATTCAATTATTATTGTGTTTCACTTTGCATGTTTTGACTTCCCGAATAAACTAGGTTATTCTTCCGGAATGACTAAGTTATTCAAACCATCCACAGTCGGTCATATGTTGGAAGTAGATATGAATTAAGACTGTCATGGGTTGGCTTGTAGAGGTCTAAGGTGTTGGACAAATGGCTACAACACTCATGAGTGCTCATAAGTTCTGAGTATTGGATTCAACCCGCGCTCATTGGAATCACTTCATGGATTTTATCACGAGTGATCATGAGACGATAATATCTTATATTCTTCAAACCTAGAGATATGAGTTGTTACTATGAGTTGATAGTACATTGATTACACGAAACGCATTGGTTACTCGATGTTTTAAAACGTGTCTTTGTGTATGATTCAACAAGTAGTAGAACAAGCCATATGAGTCGAAGTTTATCCATTCCTTTTACCTTCGGGATAAAAGCGATATCTGTGGGCCCCTCGATGATTTGATGATGACAAATGGAAGTGCTCGGCCGGGCCAAGACTGATTTGATTTGTTCAATTAGTCATTCGTCATAAATCGGAAATCGGGAAACAACAAATGGACAGAGAGAATGATTATAATTCATGTCTCAGTCCTTATGATATCTAGAATGGAGGAATATACGATCCCTTATCTAATGGACAAGTCATTGACAAAGGTCAGAGTTCATCTACAAGATCAGAGTTCGACAGAAGCTTTTGAGAGCTACAATTGCTAGTCGGGTTTTGAAGTCATACTTGCAATAATAGTTTTAGACTTATCCAAGTGGGAGACTGTTGGATTAATGTCTAAGTCCATAACTATAATTGGTAAAACTTGACCCGACCCGGCATGGTCCATTTGGGTTGCATGGCATCATGCACTTGGATAGACTAAAATGAGAGAAATAACACTTAAGGTTTGTTAATATATTATAAGTTCTAATATATTAATAAGGTTATTTAATTAGTATTGATCAAGAATTAATTTGGAATTAATTAAGTGATCAAAAGGAGACTAATTAAATATATGGGTTGATTGTGTAAATCATTCATTCTTGTATATGTGGGCTTGTGATCCAAGATTCCTTATGTTGGACTAAGTCCATGGGGTGACCCATGGATACTCCATGGAGGTTAAAATCCATGGAGCATAAGGAATGGGTAAAGTCATGAGTTACATGGTGTAACCCTAATAGCCACCATATAAAAGAAACCCATGGCTCAAGAAATCGTGACTATGTGTATGTATGAGGGCTAGACGATTTCATGAAGTGTTCTAATTTCTCTCAAGTTATTCCAAGTGTATTTGGTGTTGTGTGAACCATTTGAGGTGTCACACTTGGGGCACTAGGCACTCAAGCTACATGAAGACAAGCACTATCAAAGAGGTATGTATTCTATCTTGTTATATCCATTATTTTGTATGCTATATTAGGATAATACCTTGGATGTTCATATTTGCATGTATAATAGAGAAAACATAGATCCAAGGTATTTAGGGTTGCATGTACACTTAGGAGTGTTAGAATGCTCATAACCCAACAAAGACGTTAGTGGAGCGTGTGTGGTTTACCAGCACACTAAATGGTTCTAAGCAAAGGTAGCAAAGGGTGACTTAATGTTTGTCATAGTTCGGTGGAGCGTATGTGGTTTACCAGCACATCGAATAGGTGACTGTAACATGTGAGGGCACCATGTAAGTTTGCATGGTTATTCACACCCGCTTTGTGATCCTCGGCATCCCAATCACAAACAAGAGGGGAATATCGAGATTTAGACATGCCATTGAAATGTTCAATGAATCTCAAAGGTTCTAGGAGTTTTCATAGATTTAAAACTTAAATTTCTTTTTCAGCTTTCATGGTGGAAATTAGTGAATCGTCATTCACTTACCTTCAAATGTTCTGCAATTTGGGTTACGACATCCCTCTCCCGAGTTGTAGAATATTGTGTTGGGTCCTAGCCTTAGTATCTCATTTGGGTGATTTACTAAGGACTCAATCAATCAATTAACTTGAATTTGTTTCTCCCGTTTTGTAGATGTCTAAGTTCGACAACTATGGTCTTCCCAAATCCCGTGGAACAAGCATTCCACATGAAGATGGTATTCCACGATTTGATCGAGGAACAAGAAATCATGCTTCACTTCCTCCACCTCCTCCAATTGTTCTCCCTAACCCACAAGATCAAAGAATTGAAAGGTTCAGTATCACTAAAGCCCTATTGGAAATGAAACATGAAGATGGTAAACCCATGTGTGCCCACGTTCTAGGAATGAAATCACACATTGATAGGTTGATAATGTTGGGTGTGTCATTCCCGAATGAGTTGGCTGTAAATTGGGTTTTGCAGTCATTTCCTGAATCATATAATGAGTTCAAAAGAAAGTATTATATGATGGATCATGACGACAACCTCATTGACCTAACTTACATGCTCATTGATGCCGAATCAGAAATGATTTGGCAAAGCAATGGAGCGTATTTGTTGGGAAAGTTAACCGACCATGCTTCCGAGGACGTTCTAAGAGAAGCGACCTGCGTTTGCTGCCAAGAGAAAGGGCGTTGGATAGAAGTCTGCCCCAAGAGCCTGAAAATTCCAAAGATAGGAGAGTCAAAGAGTATGACTGCGCTTCAGGTAAAATTCACTATCTAACTTCTTTAAGTTCCCATTCATTGATACAAAATACATGATGTGATAAGATTGCAAATGAATGTTTTTGCAGGATCGATGAAAAGAAAGGAAGCTTGGTGATAGAGCAAGATGAGTCTAATCACAAAGAAATGGATCTCGATCGCATGAATTTGAAGATTAGATTTTGAGCTTAGATAGTCATGATAGAGTTGTTAGAAATTTTCCTTTTGAAATACATAGTTTTCAATGGATTTTGCATTGTAAGGACAAATGTTTTCCGCTGTTTTTATAAATAAAATAAATTTTGGTTTGACTTATTTATTTATTTGTTTACTTCCTTGCAATGAAATCGTTATGAAAATTGATGTTTGAATATTTCTACAACAAATGGATATGATTCTAATTTATGGTAAGGTCGAGAATTTACCAAATAGGGAGAGTTTCTCATCACCCAAGTTTCAATTGGACAGAAATTTGGAATCACGCAACTTGGTTGCATGATGAATGAGAAATTTCATATTTGGAAATTAGACTAATTCATTGACAAAGTGTCAAGTGAAGGACTAGGAGATCGAGCACACAAAGTTGTGTGTTGATCAAGGTCACCATAAGAGTAACAAAGATATTCATCATGATTTACTAAAGGTTTAGTAAATATGATTATACTTATAAGATTAAGTGTAACTCTGAATTGATTGAAAAAGTTTAAATCAATGGCAGAACGAATAAGAAAAATCAAGTAGGCAGAAAGATAAAAGGTTCTCCATTCTAGGAAGAAGGGAGAGTATCGTTTATGCTTTATGATAGGTCTTAATGATTAAGAACCATATCTCAATTGATCCTCTAAGTGAGTATTAGTACAATTGTATGTTTAAGAACCATATCTCAATTGATCCTTTAAGTGAGTCTTAGTACAATTGTATGTTTAAGAAGAGGAATCAAGAATTGAAGAAATGGTTAGATCAATAGGTCAATCATACTTCGTTCCAATAACAAGTCTTAAAGTTAAGATTGTGGCAATAAGTGACAAGTATAAAGAAGGTTTATGACATTCATTAAATGTGGAAAGTTGTGATGTCTTGGATAAGACAAAGACCAACTAGGACCAATTTATGAAGTGTTTTGATAAAAACTACACTAACTCTTGAATATTAGTTTGTCAAGAAATGTTTATTGACAAGAGAATCTTATATGTCAAGGAGACAGTGGGAGTCTTAATGGTCTTGAAAAGTTTAAAGAACAAATCAAATAAACCTTATCGATCATCACTAGCACACGAGTTGATGTTTACAACCTATCATGTTGACATTATTTTGTTTCTGTGCTGTTCCAATTGAGTTAATTATGCATGTGAGTCCTATGAGTTCTCATTTTGAACGCATAAAAGGCAATGCACCTTAATCAATGAAAGGTACATTGATAGGAAAGGGTGAGCTGCTTAACTACTTGGAAGACATGGTGGGCAGTTGTGCTACCATAAGGCAAGAAATCAAGATTAAGAAAGTTTGGTCCATATGAGTTTGAATTTGTCGTAAACTTTGGTTTTAACAAATTCACATGGATAGGAACACATACACCATTTAAATCTAAGTGTCATAAGATTTCCTCCTTCATGAAAATGATTGTGAGGAAATGCTTTCACTAAGAAAGATTTTAAGAAGATAGTGATTGTAAAATTGCATTCTCAAATTCGATTATGGTTACGGTATCCCTTTCCATGATTTGAGTTGTGAGGTTTGGCAATTAGTCTTAATTGTTTAGACACACATATGAACTATCTAAGGCAAAGGTGTATAAGTTCAAGAAGCCTTGATAAAAGATTTTCAAAGCATTAAGTATTAGAAACATGGACTTAAGAAATTCAATAGGTATTGTTTTTCTGGAAGTTAAGATGTTTATGAATACATGTCAAAGCTAGTGGGAGCATAAGTGTTATGTTTATAATAATCATCATGATAGTGGGAGCATAAATGTTATGATTGTATGATTATTAAGGCAGGTATTGCAAGTTGGCAATATTAATTATAGAAAACAATAGTCATTCTGTGACATCCCTAAAATCTCGGCCAGAAAAGACCGATTTCATTTATGCTTTTAAAATAATTTCAGAGTAAATCCTTTTGATTTGAAAGAGTTGCGGAATTTTTTCCCAAAAACAAAACATGATAAAACAATGTTTACCAAAGCATTTCATAAAAGAAATGTATTTTCATTATATAATCAAAACTCTGGGTGTCATGTTCCGATACAGACCAATAAGCATAAACGATAACATTACAAGTCATTCAACAAATATATACATATAGAGACTTGTAAACAAAACAACTTGATGGTTCATCCATCTTACGCCCTCGCGCCACTTCCTGTAATACAAATAAAACTGAGTGGGTCAGGCTTGGGAGCCTGGTGAGCATATAGGGTTTTCAACCCACAATAAATAATTAAATTAATTTTCATCAACCAACAATAACCCAATTACCCATTCCCGTTATTCTCACTTTATGTCCCTAAAATAACTAACACAAGGTACCTAGCCTAAGAATATTTCATTGGGGTGACAACACATGCTTCGGGGGTTCCTCAGCAATATAAGTCAAATAAGGCAACCATGAGGGGGATGGAATACAACGAATGAACACCCAAGTTCATTAACACCTACAGGTTATGAGCCTGCTAGCGTTCCACGGGACTGTTTAGAAAAGTCCGTGGTCGTCATCTAAATTCCGCTAGATGACTGGATCAAAACAAAATTGAGGCCTCTCATCTGTTTATTACACACCAACTATCTACCCATGTTCTACCCAACATATTAGTAGATAAAACATACATTTTTATACATAGTTTCAAAACCTGTATAACATGCTCAATCAATACATTTTCCACATAACAGATGAGGCACACCCACATAACACGTATTTCATAGAGAAATAATCAGATCTATAAGATAGAAGAAAGTGAATATACATTCACACACATAACAACAAAATATACACATAACACGTATTTCGTATAAAATACTTCATAATTATGCGTTAGAAGAAAGTAATTACACACTCACTTGATCAGAAGATGATCGGACAGCACTACGGCTCGTAGAAGTAGTAATCCTCAGCAGATCTGGAAGATCTCTACAAAAATCGAACTTCTCGTGGGCAGAGCTTCGGCTCGGGAACCGCACTTCTCGGGATCTTCAGGATCTCGGGACTTGCTTCGGGACTCGGGAATATTACCAGAGCTTCGGGGTACTTCTGGCACGCAAATCGATGCAAAACGGGAGAGAGAAGGGAGAAAAATAGCAAAAGAACTGGCTGCCCTCGCATCCTATTTATAGGGGCTGGGCCTCGGGTTTACGCGGGGCGTACGAGGGTACGCGAGGCGTACGCCTCGGTTCGTAAGCGCATGCGTCATCCGAAGAACTCGAGTGCGAGTGTCGACATACCTTGGGTACGCGGGGCGTACTTCGGATGCCTCCGGTGACTCCTCTTCGGATAATGTCGGATTTATTAATTAAATTTAATTATTAATTATTTAATAAACTTCGAAAATTCATATCTTCTTCATACGAACTCCGCTTTCGACGTTCTTTATATCCACGCGAAGGTGAGACTACGCTCTATAACTTTAGTTTAGACTCTGTCGGCTAATTTTGACTTTATTTTTATTATTTATTTTTAATAGACCGGGACAGAAAATTTCGTTATAAATTCATAACTTCTTCGTTTGACGTCCGTTCTCGCCTAACTTTTTTATCGCTTCGATACTAACAACGAGATCTTCGATTCTCGTTTAGATCACTAAGGCTAAATATCGCTCTAACGTAAATTTCACTTTTTACGTCATTCAGCATTGTCGGTTTTGTCACGAAACTTCGACAGATCATAACTTCTTCGTTATAACTCGGATTTCGGCATTCTTTATATCTTCAGAAACCTTGTTTCAACTAATACAACATTATCTAAAGATATCAAGTTTATTTTACACTTAAATTTTGACGCTTATTTTTATTCTTAATTAATCAAACCACATAATTAAGCAATTAAGCACAAAACACATAATACTCAAATAATACACTTCTATTTTTTCAAAACGGGTTACAAAGGTTAACCTAGACTATTATATCATCATTAATGACAGGCCCAGAAACACAGGCGTTACAATTCTCTCCACCTTAGAATGATTCCGTCCCCGGAATCACACATCAACAAACAAATGCGGATAGCGACCCATCATGTCACTCTCCGTCTCCTAGGTGAGATTCGGCCCATTCGTGTGTTTTCATCGGAGAAGCACTAACTCGACCATCTTGCGTCGCAACTTCTTAGTCTTTCGGTCAACAATTGCCTCTAGTTCTTCAATCAACCTTTTGTTCTCATCAATTCTCAACTCCGAAAGTGGAATCATGTCGGGAATTTCCCATTGAACTTCCGTAAATAACACACATGAAAAGTGTTATGAATTCCATTCAGTTCTTCTGGTAGTTCGAGCTTGTAAGCTTGGTTCCCAATCCTCTGAAGAACTTTAAACGGTCCAATAAACCTTGGACTTAATTTTCCCCTTTTTCCAAATCTTATAAGTCCCTTCCACGGCGAGACTTTAAGCAAAACCGAATCCCCAACTTCAAAAGTCATCGGTCTTCGCTTTTTGTCAGCATAGCTCTTTTGACGATCCTGAGCCGCTAACATTCTTTCCCTAATTATTTTCAACTTTTCAGCAGTTTGATGAACCAACTCCGGTCCCATAAACTGCTTTTCCCCAGCCTCAAGCCAACAAGACGTCGTACGACACTTTTGTCCATACAAAGCTTGGTAAGGTGCCATCTTAATGCTCGAGTGAAAACTATTATTATAGGAAAATTCTACCAATGGTAAATGTTCATCCCATTTACCTAGGAATTCCAAGGTACATGCTCTCAGCATATCTTCAAGTGTTTGTATCGTTCTTTCACTCTGACCATCAGTTTGCGGATGGTAAGCTGTACTTAAACATAACTTGGTACCCATTTCCTCTTGTAGACTTTTCCAAAACCTTGAGGTGAAACGGCTATCACGATCCAATACAATCGTTAACGGAACACCGTGAAGCCTCACAATTTCTTTCACGTAAGAATTTGCAAGCTTTTCCATAGACCATTTCTCCTTGGCTGCTATGAAATGCGCACTCTTGGTGAATCGATCAACGACCACCCATATCATGTCGTGACCATTCTTTGTTCTGGGCAGTTTAGTGACAAAATCCATAGCAATGTCTTCCCACTTACCCATAGGCACAGGCAATGGTTCTAAACTCCCGTATGGTTTCTGATGTTGTGTCTTGACTCTTGCACAAGTCACACACACTTAGCCACATACTTTGCAACATCAAGTTTCATCGTCGGCCACCAATAGTAGGGTTTCAGGTCCCTATACATTTTAGTGCTACCGGGATGAATCGAGTACATGGTTTTGTGAGCTTCTTCCATCAGAAGATCTCTGATTCCTCCTGTCTTAGGTATCCAAATCCGATCTTAGAACACCTTCAGTCCATGACTGTTTACACCGAACACCAACGTTTTGCCCAAACGTTCCTCCTTTCGGTCATTCTTTTCAGAAGCTTCCTCTTGAGCTTTCTTTATACTTTCCACAATGGTCGAGACAACTTCAATTCTCAACGCTCTTGGCCTTTTCCTTTCAAGATTGACTTTCCGACTGAGAGCATCAGCAACAATATTAGCTTTACCAGGATAGTAAAGTATCTCACAGTCGTAGTCCTTGAGTAATTCCAGCCAGCGTCGTTGCCTCATATTCAATTCCTTCTGATTAAAGAGATATTGGAGACTCTTATGATCAGTGAAAAGTTTGCACTTCGTGCCATAGAGGTAATGCCTCCATATTTTCAGAGCGAAAACTATCGCGCCAACTCCAAATCATGAGTCGGGTAATTCTTTTCATGCTCCTTCAGCTGTTGAGATGCATATGCTATCACTTTTTCTCTTTGGGTTAAAACACAACCCAATCCAACACCAGACGCATCGCTATAAACAGCGAAGTCTTCAACTCCATCGGGTAGAGAAAGTATCGGTGCCTCGCATAGCTTCTTCTTTAGCTTCTCGAATGCTTCTTTATGCTTCTTACTCCAAGCATAAGTAGCTCCTTTGTGGGTCAAAGCTGTCAACAGAGTACCAATCAAAGAAAAACCTTGGATAAACCTTCAGTAATATCCGGCTAATCCTAAAAAGCTTCGGATCTCTGTGGGACTTTTAGGTTGTTCCCACTTCATTACAACTTCAATCTTTGTTGGATCAACCATTATCCCTTCTTGGTTGACCACATGACCCAAGAATTGGACTTCACGAATCCAAAAATCACATTTGGAGAACTTAGCATACAACTTCTCCTTCTTCAAGACTTCTAACACTTCTCGCAAGTGTCTGCCATGCTCCTCCTGGCTTTTCGAGTAAATCAGAATGTCATCTATGAACACTATCACAGATTTATCAAGGATCGGATTACAAACTCTGTTCATTAAATCCATGAATGTTGCTGGAGCATGGGTTAGTCCAAACGACATAACCAAAAAATCGTAGTGTCCATATCGGGTTCTGAATGCGGTCTTCTCTATATCCTGCTCTCTTACTTTCAGCTGATGATATCCTGACCTTAGGTTGATCTTCGAGAAATAGCTCGAACCTTGTAGTTGATCGAATAGGTCATCAATCCTCGGCAACGGATATCTATTCTTTATTGTTGCCTTATTCAGCTCTTGATAATCAATGCACATCCTCATGCTTCCATCTTTCTTCTTTACGAATAACACCGGAGCTCCCCAGGGTGATGAACTAGGTCTAATGAAACCTTTGTCCAATAACTCCTGAAGTTGCATCATCAACTCCTTCATCTCCGTCGGTGCTAATCGATAAAGTGCTTTTGCAATTGGCGTTGTTCCGGGCAACAAGTCAATTCGGAATTCCACTTGTCTATCAGGTGGTAATCCAGGAAGATCTTCGGGAAATACTTCCGGATAATCACACACAACTGGAATACTCTGCATCACCTTCTTTTCCTTCTTAGCATCAATCACGAATGCTAAATATGATGTACATCCCTTGGTCAAACACTTTCTTGCTTTCATTAGGGAAATGATTCCAGAATTCACTCTGCGTTTGTCCCCATAAACCATAAACGATTCCTTCCCAGGTGGGTTCACTTTCACTATCTTCTTCTTGCACAAAATCTCGGCGTCATTGGCGCTAAGCCAATCCATTCCCAAAACGATGTCGAAACCGTTAAGTTCGATAGGCAATAATTCCTCGTGGAACTTATTCCCATTCAGATCGATTAAGATGTTTTTCATACGATGGCTAACAGGTACAAACTTGCCACTAGCAACTTCGACTAATAAAGCATTATCTAGTCTATCAACATGCAAAGCTAGTTTTCTACCAAATTCATGCGATATAAAGGAGTAGTTGGCTCCAGAATCAAATAAAATTTGGGCAGGCAATGTGTTTACGAGAAAGGTACCTGAAGCGACATCAGCTTCATCTTTAGCAGCTTCCAGTGTCATCTGGAATGCTCTCGCCTTCGGCTTTGGTGGAATGTTGGGCTTAGCTGCCTCTTTATTCTTCGGATAGTCTTTCAAAATGTGCCCCTCTTCATTACAACCAAAACACATCCTTTTGTTGTTCGAACATTCATTGGCAAAATGTCCAACCTTTCCACACTTGTAGCAGGTTACTGTTGGATTAATGTCTAAGTCCATAACTATAATTGGTAAGACTTGACCCGACCCGGCATGGTCCATTTGGGTTGCATGGCATCATGCACTTGGATAGACTATAATGAGAGAAATAAGACACTTACGGTTATTAATATATTATAAGTTCTAGTATATTAATAATAAGAATAATGAGATTATTTAATTAGTATTGATCAAGAATTAATCTAGGATTAATTAAGTGATCAAAAGAAGACTAATTAAATATATGGGTTGATTGTGTAAATCATCCATACTTGTTTAGTGGGCTAATGCTCTATGGATTATCTAGTTGGGCCAAAACCCATATGATGCTCCATGGATGCTCCATGGTGTATTTGAACCTATGGATCCAAGGAAATGGAAAGTCATGACAATTAGGGTTTACCCTAATTGTATAACTATATAAGCATCTTATTCTTGAGGAAAATCGGCCACTAGTATTATTCTAGAGAGGGCTAGCCGATTTTATGAAGTGTAGAATTCTCTCAAGTTATTCCAAGTGTATTTGGTGTTGTGTGAACCATTTGAGGTGTCACACTTGGGGCACTAGGCACTCAAGCTTCATGAAGACTTTCTACATGAAAAAGGTATGTATTCTATCTTGTTATATCCATTATTTTGTATGCTAGATTAGGATAATACCTTGGATGTTCATATTTGCATGTATAATAGAGAAAACATAGATCCAAGGTATTTAGGGTTGCATGTACACTTAGTAGTGTTAGAATGCTCATAACCCAACAGTGGTATCAAAGCCTAGGCTTGTTTTCTTGTTATACCTGCAATAGAAGCTGAAAAATCGAAATTGGTGCTGTCAGCCCAGCAGACTCGCCGAGTCCATGAAGGGACTCGACTAGTCCAAGGCAAAATGCATCCAACTCGCCGAGTTGTGTTCATGCACTCGATGAGTTGGATCCCAGACAGCATATTTTCGAGTTTTTTGGCTAGAAATGGACTAGGAACATTACCCTAAGTTGTTTTTAAACTTATAAACTTGTTTTTTAATGTGGTAATGTTCATGTTAATCCATTTTCAAAGATAATTATCAATAGATTCATGTTTTGTATTAGTTTAAAGGTTAGACTAATTACATGAAAAAGTTTGATTTGAATTATCTTGTTCTTATGAGTTTCTTAGATTAATAGAAAAGTTGAGTGAAATAGTTGTTTTCAATCCATTTTAATCTAAGAGTTGAGTATAAAATGTGTTTGTGTAACTTATCCTCAAGTTACATGAAGAGTCACATTAAAGACTCATAAAACTCATAAAGTTGGCAAAGGTTACAAAAATGAAGAGTCTAGTTCTAATTAATTGGAGTTATGACTCCATAATTTGTCCTTGTAACATCCCGAAATATCAAGAGTAGAGTTGAAGGGCTAAAAGAGTAAATTGGGAAAGAGCGACTCGGCGAGTCCATGTGTGGACTCGGCGAGTAGAGTCGCGACTTGGTCGCGTGTTAAGTGGCCGACTCGGCGAGTCAGTGTATTGGACTCGACGATTAGGCGCTGAGTGGAGAAAACCCTAATTCTCGGGGTTGAGCCTTATATAATGATCATTATGTCTTCCTCCCAGCCTCTTTATCACCCCTTGAGCCCCAGAAAACCCTAAATCGCGGAGAAGCACCATTTTTGAGTGGATTGGAGCTTGGAGAAGTAATGGTTGAAGGAATTTTGGGAAGATTGAAGGCTTGGAGCAAGGGGCTTTGCTTGGATTCGAATTGCATTGCAGTTGGGGCATCACTTAGAGGTAGTATCTCGTTTTTGACCTGTTGATTATGTTGTTTCTTCATTTTGGGGTTTGTGAGAAATTGTCTATGGATGAAATGGGAAGTCTAGAGGTTAGATCTGAGGTTGCTACCTCAGATCTGGAAGGGAGAAGAATCAGAGAGCATGAAAGTCCCTGTGTTGGAGTGTTTAGTGAAGCTTGCATGTCCCAAACCCTAGCCGCAATGTGCAAACGGCTTAGATCTCTTTGGATTCACGTAAAGTTTGCCACTTTACGTGATGGATGAGTGGTAGGAGGCTAGATCTATGTTTTGGAGCAGTTGCATGGCCTGGAATGCTTCAGAATGTATTCAGACCGGCGGTACTCGGCGAGTCACATGGGTGGACTCGACGAGTTGGATGAAGATGGCCTGGAACTCGGCGAGTTGTATGAACAACTCGGCGAGTAGGTTGAAGATTGCCGTAGACTCGGCGAGTCTGTTCTTGGACTCGACGAGTCTTGACGAAGAGTCCCAAATATTTCCTGGTTGAGTCGAGAATCGGTGAGTCAAGGGATGACTCGGTGAGTTGGGTGTGAGTGGACTCAGAGTTGTGGGACTCGGCGAGTCTCGTGGTGACTCGATGAGTTGAGTCGCGATATGGGGAAGTTCTGATTATGGGAACTCGACGAGTCACAGGGTTGACTCGGCGAGTAGAGTCAGTCAAGGGTTGACCTAGACTGAGGACTTTGATTTCGACCAAGGGTTGGCCGTTGAGTTTTAGGGTTTGGACAGCGATGTGGCCTTTGGGCCAAGAGAGAGGTAAAATAGTCTTTTACCCATAAGAGGGTGTTATGAGAGGATTTATTCTAGCCTCGAGAGTTATATTCATGAGAGTATTTGCCTTACGTGTTAGGCGGTGGCGAGTTCGAGATTCAAGTGTGGGGATATCTGCTTTCTACTTGCCAGGTGAGTCTTCTCACTATACTTTACCTTGAGTAGGTAACCAGAGTTATGTGATTAGAGTATTTGTATGCTATATGTACGTGATGTGTTGTACTGCATTATTTCTATGTGATTTATGTTGTGCATGTTTATAGAGTTGGAACCGGAAGGTTCCTAGAGTTAGAACCTGAGGGTTCACAGAGTTTGGGTGCACGGACCCACAGAGTTATAGCCTCGAGTGGCTAATATGTGTTATGTGTGGTATTTTGGGGAACTCACTAAGCTTCGTGCTTACAGTGTTTTGTTTTATGTTTTACAGGTTTCTTTCAGTATCACGGGACGGCACCGGCTTGATTGTACACACCAGAGAAAGAGTCATATTTTGGAGGATCTTGGTTTTCTAAGAGTAAAATGATTATTTTAAATGAAAAATTTGTCTTGAAATTTACGGTGTTACAGTCCTCAAGTTATGGAGGACCAAGAGTCTCTTCACTAAATAATAAATAAAAAAAATAATGTAACCTTAATTAATTCCATAAGTTATAAAATAAAGAAAAGTTAATTCTTTATTAGTTTAAAGTCTTCCATAATTTGTCCTCAAGTTATGGAACTTGAAGAGTTTTTAGATTAAAACTACTTTAAATACATAAGTTATGGAATTAATTAGTTTTGAATAGTTTCAAAATTTGCCCTCAAGTTTTGGAATTTGTAAAGTTTTCTCTTATGAATACTTTAATTCCAAGTTAGCCCTTAGAATTTTAAAAGTTAAAATTCAACCCTTATACTTTATAATATTATAAGTTAATAATATATACATGTATAAGAGTAAAGTCGGTCTTACCGCTAGTACGCCTCATTCACGAAGCCGGTCTATAAGGTGGGTATAAGGTTGTTGCCTATAAAATGGCAACTTAATGGGTGTCCACTCTCACCCACCGCTTGCTTGACTGGTGGAGGGTCGTTAGCCGAACGGGTTTGACAGGACTATAATTCTCCCTTCATTAAAAGTATTAATGATAAATACTAAGTAACTAAACTCTTATAAATACCCAATCTTAGTTACTTAGGAAAATGTGAAGAAGGTGCTAATCCATGAAATTACACTTTGCACTTTGTTTAAGTCGGTTAGTGGAGCGTGTGTGGTTAACCGGCACACTAACTCGTATTTAACAAGGTAGGCAAAGGGTAACTTAATGTTTATCATAGTATCGATGGAGCGTGTGTGGTTAACCGGCATATTGATTGAGGGATAAACACTTAAGGGTACCAAGTAATTTGCATGGTTACTTCACACCTTGTTTTGTGATCCTCGGCATCCTAGTCACAAAACCTGAAGGGCACACTCGAGATTGAAACATGCCATTGAACCGTTCAATGAATCTCAAAAGATCTAGGAGTTTCAAATCCAATTAAAACCTAATAATACATTTCGTTTATCTTGGTGGAAATTGGTGAATCGTCATTCACCTACCTTCAAATTGTTTTATAGCTTGGATTATGGCATACCTCTTCTAAGTTATAAAATAGTTTGTTGGGTCCCATTTAATATTTTCATATTGGGTGTCATATTAAGGACTTTAAGATCAACTATCTTGAATATCTCCCAAAACATGTCTGGTTTAGACATTTATGATCTTCCCAAATCTCTTGAAACAAGCTTTCCTAAATGAAGATGATGTTCCATGGAAATCATACTTCTTTCACCTCCTCCAGTTATTCTCCCTATCCCACAAGTTCTTGAAAAGTTTAAGGTCACTCGAGCCCTATTGGCAAGAAAAGGTCTTGGTGTGGTCACATCTTGGAGATGTAGTCACATTTTGACAAGCCGGGGGAGTTGGGTGTCAAAGTCTTGAGAAAGTTGGTGGTTCAACTATTTTCTAAGTCACATAGTGAGTTCTTTTGGAACATCTATGAAACAAACTATGACAAGACCCTTAATGATCTTATCTATTTGCTAAGATCAACTTCCTGAAACTTTATGGACATTGACAATGGTGACACTGGAAATACAGAAAAAGGCATTCTCTTCCCAAGGAAAGGGATTGACCATAGTCAACTAGGTTGACCAAATGGTAAGGAGAAAAAGGCTAAGTCTGTAATAGTCCCGTGTACCACTATCAAAGAGTCCATATGTTTATATTGCCAAAGAAAGGGTCATTGGTTGCGAAGCTGCCAAGTTTACCTAAGGATGTTAAAGTCAATAAGTTTGACTCTACTTCAGGTAAAGTCCACTATCTAACTCTGCTAAGTTTCTATTCTGAAATTCTTATTACATGATGTGACTAGGTCACATGTTAATGTTTTAAGAATCAAAGAAAAGTGAAGGAACTTAAAGAAAGAATATGCTGAATCTGATCGCATAGATGGATTTCTATCGCGCAGTTTAAAAATCGGATTCTTGAGCTAATTCTTAGGAGTTATGAGATGTTGCTTAGGAATAGATAACAACAAGGTTTTCATGTGGATTGTAAGGATAAGTTTTTCCGCATAGTTTTAAAATAAAAGTAAATTTTTGATTTTAGTTATTTTAAAATATCCTTACAATGGCATTTGAGGAAAAATTGTTGCTTATATAATTCCATTAATAACAAGAGTGGAAATATGAAATTGATTCTTTCATTTGTGGTAATGTCTAAATTTACCAAATAAGGAAAGATTCTCGTCACCCAAGTCTCAAGTGGACCGGGACTTGGAATCATGCAAGTTCTATAGCATGATGAATGAGAACTTTCAAGTATTGGAAAATTAAGACTAATTACTTATTCACATGGATGTGTGAGTCAAGTAATGGACTAAGGGATCGAGTACATAGTCATGTGCACTGATTAAGTCCACCACAAAAGATTGATAAGACTATTCGTCATAGTTTACTAAAGCTCAGTAAATATGATTATACTTACAAGCTTAAGTGTAACTCTGAGACATTGGAAAAGGTTCCAATGTAAGGCAGAGCGAATAAGAAGAATCAAATTAGGCAGAAGGATAAAAGTTTCTCAAATCTGAAAAGATGGGAGAGTACTTTAGTATCAGTTTTGTGATCATCTTAATGATTAAGAAACCATATCAAAATTAGTTCTCTAAGGAAGTCTTAGTTCATTCTTATGACTAAGAAGAAGGGATCTTGAATTGTTGAAATAGTTAAATCAAGAATATGACTCATACTTCGTTCCAATACAAGTCTTAGAGTCATACTCCAAGATTGTAACCTGAGTAACATGTCTTAAAGAAGGTTTAAAACACTTGTCAAATGTAAGAGTAAAAGTTTTCTACTCTTGTACATTTGAAATTGGTAAGTTGTGATGTTTTGGATAAAACAAAGACCAACTTCGGCCAATTGTGTGAAGTGTTTGTCTTGATTAGAATCCACACTATCTCTTGGATGTTTGACAAGGGAGTCTTATAGGTCAAGAGGACAGCGGGAGTCTTAAAGGTCTTGAAAGTCTCAAGAACAAATCAAGAATAAAACCTAAAGTTCTTCACTAGCACACGACTTGGGGTTTATAACCTATCGTGTTGACATAGTCTGTGCCCATTCCAGTTAAAGTTGAGTTCTTAGAGTTCTCAATTGGTTGCACAACAACTTGGAAGCAATGGCAGACCCTTGAGCTGCCAGGTGGCAAGAAATTAAGATTGAGTTCAGTCCATATGAGTTTGGATTTGTCATTATCCTTGTCTTGTGACTATGGTTTTGACAATTCACATGGATAAGAACACATACACCAATAAATCTAAGTGTCATAAGGTTTCTCTCCGATTCATGAAAATGATGGTGAGGAAACACTTTCACTAAGTAGATTTTAGTTAGATAGCAATTGTGATATTTGCGTTCTCAAAGTCGTTAGTGGAGCGTGTGTGGTTTACTGGCACACTAACCTGGACTTGTGAGAAGTGGCAAAAAGGTCTAACCATTATGATTACGGCATCCCTCTTCATAATTGTGTAGACACACGAGTGTGCTATCTAAGGGAAGGTGTATGATTTTGATAAAGTTCTATCAAAACAATCAAGTGTCAGAAATCTGAATTTTGGTAAGAAAGTCAATAAAGTATTGATTTCTAGAAGTCCAGCTGATTTCTGAGTACATGTCAAAGCTAGTGGGAGCATAAGTGTTATGCTAATAATCATCATGTTAGTGGGAGCATGATAATTATGATATAGATTGCAAGTTAGCAATGTTAATTATAGAAAACAAAAGGTTTCAATTGGGAAAAAGTTGTTTTGCTATAATTAAGGGAGAGGAAATTATACTTCATCTCAAATCTATAAGCTTAGATCGTGAGGTTTTATTCATTTAGTCAAGGATATATATGAATTTCATGTTGGAATGGCTCAACATAAGGAAATTCTGTATATGGGTCCATTATTTGCATTCTAAAATTCGATTATGATTACGGCATCCCTTTTCATAATCTGAATTATGAGAACTTGGCAAATAGAAATGGAAATGTTATAGCAAAAGACAGGTTTAGTCTTTATGTGAGACATCATGAATCGTGTCCCATATGCTTCGGATATAGGTTCGATTACATGTGCTATATTCATCCTTTCTAAAAGTTTCCAAATGCGTGGGGCATTAAGAAGGGAAAAGGTTTAGAACTGGATATGACTAAAAGGATTAAACAATTGTCGAGGACAATCTAAGGTTTACCAAAGATTGGTTTCTCAAGGACAATTGGAAGTATAGTGATAATTCTGGAAGGACCATATTGACATAATCTGTAAGGAGGCAACTCTTGTTCAGAAGTTATAGTCAAAATGAATCTGGAAATGTTTCAAAGTCAGAAATATCAATCTGTGTAAGATCAAGGAAACTTAATGCAAGAAGGATGTTTCCAAGGAATTGATCTCCTTTGGAATACTCTGTAATGATTGTTGCCAAGTCTTTCTGACTTTGTGCATAATCATTACAAGAGGATCAATGCATATAAGTTTAGAGTCTAACAGATTTTAGTAAATGACATGAATTTGGAATTCTTGTATTTACAGTAAGGATTTGGGAGTGTGAAGTTATGTTCAATGGATCTAGTTCACAAAGTAAAGATCATAGACAAACATAGTGTGCATACTTGGTGTATGGCATGACTAGTGTTTAGAAAAACATAGTGTACATGCTTGGAGCATGGGACAACTATTGTTTTAAATTCAAGAATAAAGTTGATAGCTGAAACAGTATACAATGAATAATGTGTAATCATATGGTGATAAATAAAAGGTGTTTTATTTATGTTCATAGGTTTTGATACCATATTGGATTCAATTATTCTTGTGTTTCATTTTGCATGTTTTGACTTCCAGAATAAACTAGGTTATTCTTCCGGAATGACTAAGTTATTCAAACCATCCACAGTTAGTCATATGTTGGAAGTAGATATGAATTAAGACTGTCATGGGTTGGCTTGTAAAGGTCTAAGGTGTTGGACAAATAGCTACAACACTCATGAGTACTCATAAGTTCTGAGTATTGGATTCAACCCGCGCTCATTGGAATCACTTCATGGATTTTATCACGAGTGATCATGAGACGATGATATCTTATATTCTTCAAACCTAGAGATATGAGTTGTTACTATGAGTTGGTTGTACATTGATTGCACGAAACCGCATTTGGTAACTCGGTGCTATAAAACGTGTCTTTGTGTATGATTCAACAAGTAGTAGAACAAGCAATATGAGTCGAAGTTTATCCATTCCTTTTACCTCCAGGATAAAAGCGATATCTGTGGGCCCCTCGATGATTTGATGATTACAAACGGAAGTGCTCGGCCGGGACAGGACTGATTTGATTTGTTCAATTAGTCAGTCGTCATAAATCGGAAATCGGGAAACAACAAATGGACAGAGAGAATGATTATAATCCATGTCTCAGTCCATATGATATCTAGAATGGAGGAATATATAATCCTTTATCTAATGGACAAGTCATTGACAAGATCAGAGTTCATCTACAAGGTCAGAGTTCGACAGAAGCTTTTGAGAGCTATGATTGCTAGTTGGTTCCTGAAGTCATACGCAATAATAGTTTTTGACTTATCCAAGTGGGAGACTGTTGGATTAATGTCTAAGTCCATAACTATAATTGGTAAGACTTGACCCGACCCGGCATGGTCCATTTGGGTTGCATGGCATCATGCACTTGGATAGACTATAATGAGAGAAATAAGACACTTACGGTTATTAATATATTATAAGTTCTAGTATATTAATAATAAGAATAATGAGATTATTTAATTAGTATTGATCAAGAATTAATCTAGGATTAATTAAGTGATCAAAAGAAGACTAATTAAATATATGGGTTGATTGTGTAAATCATCCATACTTGTTTAGTGGGCTAATGCTCTATGGATTATCTAGTTGGGCCAAAACCCATATGATGCTCCATGGATGCTCCATGGTGTATTTGAACCTATGGATCCAAGGAAATGGAAAGTCATGACAATTAGGGTTTACCCTAATTGTATAACTATATAAGCATCTTATTCTTGAGGAAAATCGGCCACTAGTATTATTCTAGAGAGGGCTAGCCGATTTTATGAAGTGTAGAATTCTCTCAAGTTATTCCAAGTGTATTTGGTGTTGTGTGAACCATTTGAGGTGTCACACTTGGGGCACTAGGCACTCAAGCTTCATGAAGACTTTCTACATGAAAAAGGTATGTATTCTATCTTGTTATATCCATTATTTTGTATGCTAGATTAGGATAATACCTTGGATGTTCATATTTGCATGTATAATAGAGAAAACATAGATCCAAGGTATTTAGGGTTGCATGTACACTTTGGAGTGTTAGAATGCTCATAACCCAACAGTTACATCCTCACTACATTTCCCAAAGTGCTTTTTCTTACACTTATCACACCACTTCGCTTCGCTTCCTTTTCCTCCAAACTTTTTCGAATTAGATTTCAAAAATTTGCCTTTCTTACCGGAACCAGATGTTCCCTCAAACTTTCTCTTCTCACCAACTTCAACCTTGTCGGTGGTTCTCCCCTTAATCATGTTCTCCACAGACTTGGCAGCCCAAATAGCTGCCTCTAGAGTATGTGCCTGACGTACTGACACCTCGTACTCCCATGGGAGTCCCTTCGCATACCGGTCCACCTTTGTCAGCTCGTCTGGAACGATACACAAGGCAAACTCCATCTTATCGGTGAAGTTATTGGTGTATTCATCAACTGACATGTTTCCTTTCATTAATGTCAGAAACTTGTTCTCTAGTTCCAATAGATTTTGAGCCGAGCAGAACTTGCGCTTGAACTGCACCAAGAATTCTGCCCATGACAATTGTAGTGGCTCATTAGGGCTCAAAGTCTTCCCTAGAGTATTCCACCAACGAACGGATCCACCTCGGAACTGATGTACTACGAACGTGGTCTGCAACTTGCCTCTGCAGCCACAAGTCATGAAGGCCAATTCCATTTCTGAGATCCAATCCATAACTCCAATCGGATCCTCCTTTCCATTGAAGGTCGATGGTTTGCAAGTTAGAAAGTCCTTCTACTTGCATCCCATTCCATCATTCCTTCCATCATGGTTGTCTCCCCTAACTATCGGTGAGTTGGCTTGACCAACAGACCCACTGAAGTTTCCACCTTCCGAGTGCCCTTCATTTAATTCGGGCTCTTCCACACGAATTGACAGTTCTTCACGATTATGTTCAAGCAACCGCCTAGTTTCATCCATCTAATGATGCAAGATTGTTTGAATCATCATTTGCACACCAGCCATGGTTATTGGCTCAGGTGCTGCTGCTACGACATGTCTTTGTTCAATCACTGGCGGTTGATTCCTGTTTTCATCAACATTTCCAACTCCACTTCTTGTTCTCACCATTTTTGATCTACACACCGAATAAGGTGAAATTAGTTCCTCATTCACGATAGATATTCAGATCATCCTTATTACTCCGAAACGTTTACATGCTAGTTCTAATATCGTAGACGTACGCTTAGAATCCTACACACATAAAGTTTCTAGATCCGGTCGGTAACAGACCATAGATCGGAACAAATAATATCATATATGACAACATATAACATTTAGCACATAAAGCATTTTAGGCAACTTTCCTAAAATAAACTAGTGCTCGTGTCTAAAATATAACAGACACACATCTCAAAATTTCACTTAGCATTCTAAGTTTAAGTCTAGAAATTTCCTACAAATTCCTAGTTCGCTTAAACTAATGCTCTGATACCAACTGTGACATCCCCAATTTCTCGGCCAGAAAAGACCGATTTGTTTATGCTTTGTTTTATAAATCAGAGTAATCGTTTAAAGAAAACGGTTGCGGAATTTGTTCCCAAAACAAGATATGATAAAAACTTATCAAAACATTTCTCAGAGAGAATGTATTTTCATTAAATAATAAAACCTCGGGATGTCATGTTCCGATACAGACACATAAGCATAAACAGAACATACATTCATTTACTCTAGTGATTTACATCTCCTTTAATCTCTCAGTGCAAAGCAACTTCGTATCGATACCTGTGATACAATTAAACTGAGCGGGTCAGGCTTGGGAGCCTGGTGAGCATATAGGGTTTTCAACCCACAATAATATAATTATTATATTCAATCATCAAAAAATCAACCCAATTACCGATCCCCATTATATTCTTTTAATCTTCCCTAAAGATATTATCCTAAGGGTCATCTCCTAAATCATATTTATCGCTCATCTCCTTACATCTTATATCCTTATATGCTTGTTCCTAAGAACTTTTGTCACACCCCCAAACCAGAACGACGGAAACGTTCGGGGGCGGAGGACGTCATATTCAGTATCATAACAGTTCATAGAAAGGAAAGTACACACCACCATATATATTAAAGTTGCCAAGATGTTTACATAATTGTATTCATTACATGTTCAAAAGATAAATACATAAACATCATTCAAAAGAAGTAATTAACACCAGCGCGTTAATCCCAAAAGTTGATTCCCAAACCTGCTTAGCGGTTCCCTGAGAATACAAGTTATTTCAAAGAAAAAGTGTCAACAATTAAGTTGGTGAGTTCATAAGTAGTTTAGAAAAATTGGATGCCATTCCAAAATGGGTGTATATTTTCCAGAAAACGCAGCATTTCAAATGTAAAGAGTTGTGATTTGTTTTGTTGAAAGTGAATGTATTAAATCCAGAAAATCCCATATTTTCCCTAATGGTTGCGATACGAGTTGTTGTGTTTCCCAAGAAAAACCCTTATTTTCTTATAAAAGTATGAAATGCATATGAATGTTCGTGTTATAAGTTGTAAATAATTGCACCAGGAAAATCCCTTATTTTCCTAACATAAATGGCAGTCTCTAAGACCAAAACTTTGCAAGAAACCGACGTTCAAGAGTTGTGTCATAGTTTTATATAATAAAGCTATACGAAGATTGCATTTGTTAGATGAAGAATAGTTTTAATAGTTACTCGTTCATAATAGCATAATACCATAATAATTGTATATCCGATGAGTTTTATAACCATACTAAACATAATATGCCTGTAACGACGTTCTTCAGGCGTCGCAGCGTTATGGCAACTGTCACCCCAAAAGACGGACTGTAGCTAACAGTCAGGGCGCGGGATCATGACTTCCCGTATAGATCTATACACATTTGACACGTTCTCCGAACGGGAGACTCTGGTTATAGACAGGACTTGCAGCATTACTTTCTAATAAAGAAAAGTAACGTTTGAAGATATACACGTCTCTTGGATTCTCAACTAAGCCTGTATTAAAGTGATAGTTTTGTATGCAAAGTTTATCCTTTTTCACAATGTTTGACAAAGCAAAATCATAAGTTTTTAGAATGTATAAACCGACTTAACAATGAAGGGTACTTTGAAATCATTATATACTTTGTATAAGTCTAATGCACACAAAGTATGACAAGAGTTTTCCATAATAGAAATAAGTTCCAAGTAATTTATTCGATAAAATAAGTGAAGTGAAACTTTATAAAATACACGATAATAACCGTATGTTTACTTGTATCCCCCCCCCGCCCCAAAAAAAAAGAGTATAAAAGCATTTAAAATGTATTTAAAGTGTGTTTGAAAGGGGTATGAACTCACTTGAAAGTTTGAAGATAGCAAGATGGAAAACCGGGCAAAGTTTCGTCTCGGGAAATGGATTTTCCTCGGAAATCTCGGGATTCCTCGGGAGTAAAATCGACCTTTGGGACTTGCACAAAATGACCAGGGCTTCGGGGTAGTGCGAGCACGGAAAACGAGGTAAAACGCAAGAAAAAGGAGAGAGAATGGGCCATTTTCCCGGGAACCCTCGCATGCTATTTATAGGGGGCTTGAGAGGCCTCGTACGCGGGGCGTACGCTCGTACGCAGCGCGTACGCGTACGTCATGCGTGACCGAAGCCTTGACTGCCTCGGCCTCGGATGGGACGGCTCAGGCTGTCGGGTCGGATGGGACGGCGGGTCGGACGGGTGGGTCGGATGCCTCGCATAGGGCGATGTGGACGGTTTGAGGCCAAGTTCCTCGGTTACGCGGGGCGTACAGGGGTACGCAGCGCGTACCTCGGATGAGGACGCTGACTCCCCTTCGGATAATACCGAAGTTTTAATAAAAATTATATATAAATTATTTATCAAACTTCGAAAATTCATATCTCCTTCATACGAACTCCGTTTTTGACGTTCTTTATATCCCCGCGAAGGTGAGACTAGGATCTACAACTTTCATTTAGATTCCGTTGGCAAATTCCGGAATTATTTTTATTATTTATTTATTAAAATGACGTGATTAAGGAATTTCTTTAAAAATTCATAACTTATTCATACGATGTCCGATTTGAGCGTTCTTTTTATGCATGTCTGTAGTTTAACGATATCTACGACTTTCATTTAGACACCTAAGGTCGGAAAGTGTTTTATTGAAACTTTGCGTTTTTACGCAACTTCGTATTGCCGGTTTTTGTCGGAAAACTTAGAATGATCATAACTTGTTCGTTATAACTCGGATTTTTGTGTTATTTATATGTTTGGAAACCTTAAGACGATACCTACCACATAGTGTACTCCAAATAGAGTTTTTGAATACTTCATTTTTCGATGATATTCTAATTCCTTTCTCAAAGAGGTTACAGGACTCGATTTTTACTGACTTGAAATAACGGGTTGTTACATCATCCCCCCGTTAGAGGGAATTTCGTCCCGAAATTTTAATACAAAAGAAGAGTCTTAGGGGCTGGGGAAGAGATGTGGATACTTCTGTTGCATTTGATCTTCTCGTTGCCACGTGAACTCAGGTCCCCTCTTAGCATTCCATCGGACCTTTACTATTGGGATGCGACTCTATTTAGTTCGTTTAACTTCCCTATCCATGATCTCGACGGGTTCTTCCACAAAGTTAAGATTTTCATTTAGTTCGATCTCATCGAGTGGAATTACAAGTGTTTCGTCGGACAAACACTTCTTCAGGTTTGATACGTGGAATACTGGATGTACTTTGTTAAGCTCTATTGGAAGTCGGACTTTGTAGGCTACTGGACCAACCCTTGAAATGATTTCGAAGGGTCCAATGTACCTAGGATTTAGCTTCCCATGCTTTCCAAAGCGTATCATGCCCTTCCAGGGTGAGACCTTCAGTAGTACCCGATCGCCAATCTGAAATTCCAAGGGTTTACGTCTTTTGTCGGCATAGCTCTTTTGCCTATCCCTCGAGGATTTCAGTCGTTCTCGTATTTGCACAATCTTTTCAGCAGTTTCTCTGATGATCTCTGGACCAGTGAGGGTGCTATCAGGGACTAGACCTTTTGCTAGTTGTGTGTCGCCCACTTCTGTCCAGCACAGAGGTGATCTGCACTTACGGCCGTAAAGGGCTTCAAATGGAGCAGTATTGATACTAGTATGATAACTATTCTTATAAGAGAACTCAACCAAAGGTAAGTGAACATCCCATGCTTTACCAAAGTCGATCACACATGCTCGTAACATGTCTTCCAGGGTTTGGATCGTTCTTTCGCTCTGTCCGTCAGTTTGGGGGTGATAGGCTCTACTCATGTCCAATCTTGTTCCCATGGATTTTTGCAATGATTGCCAGAATCTAGACGTGAATCTGCTATCTCTATCCGAGATGATAGACATTGGCACTCCATGGAGTCGTACGATCTCTCGGATGTAGATTCTCGATAGCTTTTCCATTTTATCAGTTTCCTTGATCGGTAGGAAATGAGCGGACTTGGTTAATCTATCGATGATTACCCAAATAGTATCTTGGCCACCCTGAGTTTTGGGCAGTTTCGTTATGAAGTCCATGGAAATCTGCTCCCATTTCCACTCAGGAATTTCAGGTTGTTGGAGTAGTCCTGAGGGTTTCTGGTGTTCTATTTTGATCTTGGCGCAAGTCAAACACTTGCTCACATATGTAGTGATCTCTGCTTTCATGTTTGGCCACCAGTAGAGTTGTTTGAGATCTTGATACATCTTTTCTGACCCGGGGTGTACGGAGTATGGAGTCTTGTGTGCCTCGCTCATAACTACCTCTCTAAGTCCACCAAAATTGGGCATCCATATTCGGTTCATGAGGTAGCGTGCTCCGTCACTCTTGATTTCTAAATTCTTGTCCATTCCCCTAAGGGTCTCACCTGTCACGTTTTCGGGTTTCAGGGCCTCTATTTGAGCTTCCTTGACTTGTGTCGACAGGTGCGAATGGATTGACATGGCTAATGACTTCACTCTTCGGCCAAAGTACTCCTTACGACTAAGGGCATCTGCCACGACGTTAGCCTTTCCTGGATGATAGCGAATCTCACATTCGTAGTCGTTGAGCAATTTGACCCAATGTCACTGTCTCATGTTCAACTCCTTCTGTTCGAAGATGTGTTGTAGGCTCTTGTGGTCTGTAAAGATAGTGCATTTGGTACCATATAGGTAGTGTCTCCAGATTTTAAGAGCGAAGACCACCGCCCCAAGTTCTAAATCATGAGTGGTGTAATTGACCTCATGCGTTTTCAGTTGTCGTGAGGCATATGCAATAACCTTTCCCCTCTGCATTAGTACACAGCCCAGCCCTTGCTTCAAAGCGTCGCAATACACCACAAAATCTTCGGTCCCTTCTGGGAGAGAAAGGATGGGCGCGCTGCAAAGGGCCTGTTTCAAAGTCTGAAATGCAGCATCTTGCTTTTCTCCCCAATTGTAGGTCACACCTTTCTGGGTTAAGGCGGTAAGAGGCTTTGCGATGCTGGAGAAATTCTGGATGAACCTTCGGTAATAACCAGCAAGACCTAGAAATTGGCGAATTTCTGTTGGTGTAGTTGGCGCAGACCAGTTTTTGATAGCCTTGATTTTTGATGGATCCACGTGGATTCCTTCCTTGCTGACCACGTGACCGAGGAAGTCCACCTTTCTAATCCAAAATTCACATTTTGAGAATTTTGCATACAGACTCTCAGTCCGTAACGTCTCTAAAACTTGCCTCAGATGTTGACCATGCTCTTCTTTATTCTTTGAATAAATGAGTATGTCGTCTATGAATACTATCACGAATTTATCCAAGAATGGACGACATACTCGATTCATTAGGTCCATGAATACGGCCGGGGCATTGGTTAGTTCGAACGGCATCACTACGAACTCGTAATGTCCGTATCGTGTTCGGAAGGCCGTCTTGGGAATATCACTCTCTAGGACTCGCAGCTGGTGATATCCCGACCTCAGATCGATCTTGGAGAAGTAGTTGGCTCCTTGGAGTTGGTCGAATAAGTCATCGCTTCGGGGTAGGGGGTATCGGTTCTTGATGGTAAGTTTGTTGAGTTCTCGGTAGTCGATGCACATTCTGAATGATCCATCCTTCTTTTTCACGAACAGTACGGGTGCTCCCCATGGCGAGAAGCTCGGCCTGATGAATCCTTTTCCAAGTAGTTCATTCAGTTGGCTGGATAGCTCTTGCATCTCTGCCGGGGCTAATCGATTCGGAACTCAACTTGTCTCGCGGGTGGTATTCCCGGAAGGTCCTCGGGAAAAACGTGGTGAAAATCGCGTACGTCGGGCACACTCTTGATGTCTTGGACTTCGCGTTTCACATCTACAACATGTGCCAAGAACGCGTGACACTCCTTGCGTAGGCATTTCCGAGCTTGGATACTTGAGATGATACGAAGAGTGGTACTTGGTTTGTCACCCAAGACAATGAAAGTTTCGCCGGTTGGCAGATTAAGGCGAACGGCCTTATCGTAACATAGAATGTCCACATGATGAGAACTCAGCCAATCCATGCCAATGATGACATCGAAACTCTTAATCAAGACTGGCATGAGGTTGATTGAAAAGGGATTATCGTTTAAAGTTAGGGTGCAGTTTAAGTATATCTCCTTAGTGCCTTCGGTTTTCCCGTTGGCCATTTCTACTATGAATGGTTCACTTAATGATTGTGGTATTGATTTTAGCAGGCCTTTAAAGTCGTGACTCACAAAACTCCTTTCCGCTCCACTATCAAACAAAATGCATGCATACGAGTTATCGAGAAGAAACGTACCCGTAACAACAATAGGGTCCTCAATGGCTTCATCTTGTCCCATTGCGAAAACTCAGCCCTTTCCGCCGGTATTCCGGTTGTTTGCCTTTGGGCAGTCCCTGCGGTAGTGCCCCGTGTCTCCGCACTCAAAGCAGGCGCGACTTACCCCGGTATTAGTAGTGGGGACGGATGGTTGGGTTGGCCCTTTGCAATAGCGGGCTGTATGTCCCTTCTTATTACACTTGGTGCATTGAAGATCATGGCAAGGACCATGGTGGTGGAAGCTGCATCGGTTGCACTTAGGAAGTTTCCCATTATATGAGCTTGTGGGGGCAGGGTTCACAGGTACAGTCATAGCGTGGGTCGCTATTACTTGTTGTTTCTTAGGGTTTTCCTGGAGATTTTGTCCCCTCCTTTTGTTCCAAGGCCTGCTCTGGCCCTGAGCCTCCCTAGGTGGATTTGCGGTTGCTGAAATGATACTGGGTTTTACTCCGTGGTCGATGAGTCGCTGAGCCAGGCATTTAGCGCTGTTGTAGGTAATAGGGCCGGAAGCTAGGACATGCCCTTGAATCTGGGGTGACAACCCCCAAATGTACCTTTCAACCTTCTTTGATTCTGGGTTGACCATGGTAGGGCACAGTGCAGCGAGGTCGTTGAACCTAGCTGTGTAGGTGACTAGGTCAGACCCAGTCATTTTCAGATTCCAGAGCTCCTGCTCCAGCTTTTGCACTTCACCCCTTGGGCAGTATTCTTCCAGTAGTAGAACCTTTCTATCGTCCCAACTCATGGCGTTGGCGACAGTGAGCGTCACTGAATTCACATGGCTTTTCCACCAAGTGAGGGCTCGATCTACGAAAGTGCAAGCAGCGAACTTGACTTTGCTTGCTTCTAGGCATGAGCAGATCTCGAAGACCGTTTCGGTCTTCTCGAACCATTGCATTAGTGCAATGACTCCCCCAGTTCCATTAAAAGTTTTTGGCTTAGCGTTAGAGAACTCCTTGTAAGTACATTCTCTTCCTTGGCCATGACCAGTGCCATGATTTGGATGATTCGTGCTGCTTCCCGCCCCTCCATTTCCGTAAGAGTTTATTTGCGAGAGGGCTGCAGTTACTGCTGCTGTGATAGCAGCCTGGACCATGGCTGGATCATAAGCTGGTGGTGGAGGTGGTGGTGGTACCATGCCCGGCCTGGGCCTTAGGTTTGGACGAGGAGGCATCGTGCTGCCAAAAGAAAAAAAATATGGAAAAATTTATAAGTTTTGGCAGTTCAGAGTTGAATGATATTGAGTTAACTTCTAATAGTTCTAAGAAGTTGGGTTTGACTGACACAATGTTTTGAGCTTGAAAGTAAAGTTTGAATAGATGTACCAATGATTCAAACGAATTGCGCATGATTAACAACAACAAGAAAAGGGGTATACCCTTATATATATTAAACATATAGTTGTGTTACAGCTGTTGGATTAGGTGTCTAAGCCCATAACTATAATTGGTATGTACTTGAATTGATAGCAGCACAGTCCTTTAGGGTTGCCCTCAAACCTAGCAACCGGACAAGGAAATTATGAAAGGAGAGATATTAATTTATTATAAGATTAATAAATTAATATAAATGATTTTATTAATATGTTAAAAGATTAATATATTAATAAGAAATCATTTGGTGTAATTAGTTGTTAGCCAGAAATTAATTAAAATTAATTTCGGGGTTAAAATAATTAATTATAAGGTGCAGGGACTAGTTTGCAATTATCTAATAGTTGAGTGGAAGGCTGTGAACCCCCTTGGATAAGGGTGGACGAAATCTTTAGGGGAAACCCTAATAATTTCGTCCATAGGGGCTTGGATAAGGCCCTTGGGTTTGCTTAGGCCCTAAGCAAAGGATAACTAGGGTTTCCCCTAAACCCTAGATCCCTCAGCTATATAAGGAGCCTCCTGGTTCATGTTTTGGTCACTCTTTTCTTTGGAAGAAACCCTAAGGGCCGAAATTTTGCATACTCCCTCTTCCCTCTCTCCTCTAATTTCCTTCTTGCTAGTTTGGGTGTGATTCCATTAGAGGCATTACACTTGTGGTGCTAAGCTTCCAAGAAGATCAAGATCAAGATCAAGGGAATCATCAATTGTTTACTATAACAATTGAAAGGTATGTAATTACTAAACCCTAGTTTGTAGATTTCGATTATAGCCTCTCTCCTCTAGGGTTCTTGTTTTGCAATTCAAAGTTGTATGTTCAATAGATAAAACATAGATCCAAAGTAGGTTGCATGTGAACTTAGGAATTGTTTTCTAGTTTATTTGTTTTACCTAAAACCCATCAGTGGTATCAGAGCCTTTGTTTGTTTTAAATTGAATTGTTATAATTGTTGAATTGCAAATTAGGGTTTATAGCTATTAAACCCTAAAGGCCATTTTTTTCGATTTTAGGGTTGTGGATCAAAGGTTTTTTGAAAACCCTAGCCACCAAAGAACCCTAATCGAAATTAGGGTTAGGGTTTTGAAAACCCTAGCCTCCTCCCTTGGAAATTTCGAAATATGCTATAAAGATTAGGGTTTCTTTGTTTTGGATAATAGTTGCCTTATTGGATAATTGAGAAAAATAAGGAAATTATCCTATCCCCATATTTTCGAAATCTAGAAGGGATATGGATTAGGATTAAATTAATTGTTTAATTTAATTAGATAATCCTTACAAGATTTAATAAATTAATTAAAAGTTAATTAATAGATAAATATTAAATCTAATTAATTGGTTTATTTAAATTTAAAATTTATAGTTTAAATTTCGAAAAAATTTATATAAATCCTTGGAGTTTTAAAATGTTTTAAAACACATCTTATATATATCATAATTAAAAGTTAAATATTATATATGTATAAGAATATGGTCAGTCAAATCGCTAGTATGCCTCATTCACGAAGCTAGTCTATAAGGGGGGTATAAGGAAACTGCCTATAAAATGGTAGTTGAATGGGTGTCCACTCTCACCCACCGCTTCCTTGATTAGTGGAGGGTCGTTAGCAGAACGGATTTGATAGGACAACTACTCCTCATTAAAAGTATAATGCTATTAAAGAAAGTACTAGAACACTATTTTTCAAAATCCCAACTCTAGTTACATTAGGAAAAATGTGAAAAGTATGCTAATCCATGAAATTGCACATTATGCTTTATTGGTCGTTAGTGGAGCGTGTGTGGTTAACCGGCACACTAAAAGGAACTAATAAAGAGTAGTAATGGGTATCTTATAATTATCATTTTGATGGAGCGTGTGT
Source organism: Lactuca saligna (assembly GCF_052625555.1). Taxonomy (NCBI): domain Eukaryota; kingdom Viridiplantae; phylum Streptophyta; class Magnoliopsida; order Asterales; family Asteraceae; genus Lactuca; species Lactuca saligna. The sequence goes on along the minus strand of NC_136417.1, from coordinate 185,160,892 downwards.
GGTTTACCGGCACATCAATAGTTAATGATAAAGACAATAAGGTTACCAAGCACATTTGCATGGTTATTCACATCTAGTTTGTGATCCTCGGTATCCCAGTCACAAATAGTAGAGCATAATCCGAGATTAAAACATGCCATTAAATAGTTTTAATGTATCTCAAAAGAATTAGGAATTTCACTTCGTTTATTTTGTCTAATGGTGAAATTGGTGAATCGTCATTCACCTACCTTTATGAGATTTGAACTTGGATCTCGGCATCCCATTTCTAAGTTGTAAATCGTCATAGTTGGGTCCTAACCTTGATATGATATCTTTGTGTTATTATATTGAGGTGTCTTGGAATCTAACTAAAACTATCTTTCTTTTCAGATGTCTACTCCTGGAAACACTTCTGCTTCATCATCCTCCAGCCACAACTTCTCTCTACTAAACATCTGCTCCAAAGTCGTTATGGATGGCTCCAACTATAACGATTGGATGCGTAACATCAAGATGGCGCTTAGATTTGAGGACAAAGAGTATGTCCTTGAAAAGGAGCTCAAAGAACTTGATGAGTCAAAAGCCACTCCCGAAGAGTATGCTGCCTACAAGAAACACTATGATGATGCTACCAAAGTGGCATGCATCATGGTTGCAACCATGTCCCCAGAATTGCAGAGGTACTATGAGGACTACTGGCCCTTTGAGATGAACAAGGACCTTATGGAAAAGTACCATAAGCGAGCTCGTCAAGAAAAGTTTGAGGTAGTCAAGTCACTCATGGCTTGCAAGATGAAAGAGGGGGAATCGGTTGTATCTCATGTGCAAAGAATGCAACGCTACATAGAGCGTTTGGTCAAGCTCAACATTCACTTCGATGAGGAATTGGCCATTGACATGGTCTTGAACTCGTTGCCTGATTGTTATGGTCAGTTTATCTTAACTTACCATTTGAACAACACTGAGCAGACTTTGGCCCAATTGCACAACTTGTTGCAGACAGCTAAGGCAGGGATGAAGGGTAAAAGTATACCCTCCACACCTGCAAGTGCCCCTGTCTTGGCCATTGGACAGGGTAAGGGGAAGAAGAGGAAAGGTCCTCCCAAGCAAAACTGGAAGAGCAAGGCTCAAGCTGTGTCATCTAGTAATGGCCCGAAGGCTAAGCCCAATGGTTCCACTCCCCATGTTTCTGATCCAAAAGAGGCCACTCGCTTTTACTGCAATCAAAAGGGGCATTGGAAGAGATCTTGCCCACAATATCTGCAAGATATCAAGGATGGCAAAGTGAAGCCATCCTCGGCAGGTATTTACACTATTTCTGCTAATAACTCATTATCTTCTCGTTCATGGGTCCTTGATACAGGATGTGGTTTTCATATCTGTTCTGATTTGAAGGGGCTAAAGGAAAGTGAGGAGATAGAGCATGGGAGGATAACTTGATCATGGGGAACAGAAAGTCTTCACCAGTGACCAAGATCGGAGTTTATCAATTATTGCTTAGTAATGATGTTAGATTAGACTTAATAAATTGTTGCTATTCATCCGAGATGACGAGAAACATTATTTCATTTCATGCATTGTTCAGACAAGGTTTTAAATATTCTTTTAATGATTTGAATGGTTCAATTTCTGTTTATAAGAATGGTGTTTTTGTGTTTGAAGCTTTACCTTGTGATGGTGTGTATGAAACAGTGACTTGTGTTGATAGCTTAGGAAATAGTGTACTTAATATTAACTTGTCTAATAGTGTAGACAAGGCATGCTTGTGGCATTGTCGTCTTGGACACATTAACAAGAAACGCATAGCCCAACTCCAAAAGGATGGAGTGTTGGAATCATTTGACCTAAAATCAGATGATATGTGTGAATCTTGTCTTTTGGGAAAGATGACAAAATCACCATTCACAGGGTCTTGTGAAAGAGGTGAAGGTCTGTTGGATCTCATACACACATATGTGTGTGGGCCCTTCAGATCAACCACAAGGGATGCTAATCGATTCTATGTGACTTTCACTGACGATTATAGCAGATATGGTTACATCTACTTGATCAAACATAAGTCAGCAACCTTTGAAAAGTTCAAAGAGTTTAAGCATGAAGTCGAAAATCAATTGGGCAGAAAGATCAAGATACTTAGATCCGATGGAGGCGGGGAGTACCTTAGTACCGAGTTCAACGACTATCTGAAAGAATATGGGATAGTCTCACAATTGACTCCTCCTAGGACACCAAAGTTAAATGGTGTAGCTGAGAGGCGTAATCGAACCTTGCTAGACATGGTTCATTCTATGATGAGTCGTGCCTCGCTTCCTATTCACTTCTGTGGGTATGCCTTAGAGACAGCCGCCCACATCCTCAATCTTGTCCCGACAAAGAAGGTTGCGAAAACACCTCACTAAATGTGGACAGGGAAAGTTCCCTCGTTAGCACATATTAAAGTCTGGGGTTGTGAAGCTTTCGTAAGACGAGAGACTCACGACAAGCTAGCAACTAGAAGTGAGAAATGTGTTTTCATTGGTTACCCAAAGCAGTCTTTTGCATATTTGTTCTACAGGCCTAGTGAAAACGTGGTGTTTGTAGCTCGAAGAGGAGTCTTTCTGGAAAGAGAACTCATATTCAAAGAGGACAGTGGGAGTACCATTGACCTTGAAGAGATTCAAGAGTCAGCCAATGAAGGAACCTTAGATGACACTAGCACTCAACCAGAGGAAACAGTCCATGTTGAACCGGTTGATAAATCATTACCGCTTCGAAGATCCACTAGGGTGAGTGTGCCACCTGAGTTGTATGGTTTTCATATTACTTCAGATGGTGACACATTCATAAGTGACAGAACACTGGTAAACTTAGATGAACCAGTCACTTATAAGGAAGCAATGGCAGGCCCAGAGGCTTCCAAGTGGAAAGAAGCAATGGACAGCGAGATTAAGTCCATGTATGACAACCAAGTTTGGAATTTGGTTGATAGTGCACCAGGTCGGAAGACAGTTGGGTGCAAATGGATCTTCAAGAAGAAGACAGACATGGATGGGAATGTGCATACGTTCAAGGCTCGACTGGTTGCAAAAGGTTTCACTCAAACCCCAGGGGTTGACTATAATGAGACTTTTTCGCCGGTGGCTAAGATTAAATCTATTAGGATATTGCTCACCATAGCTGCCTTTCATGACTATGAAATCTGGCAGATGGATGTCAAGACTGCCTTCCTTAACGGGAAGTTGGCTGAGGATGTTTACATGAGTCAGCCAGAGGGTTTTGTTGATGCAAAGTTTCCCAATAGGGTATGCAAGCTTGAGAAATCCATTTATGGATTGAAACAAGCATCTCGCAGCTGGAATCTTTGCTTCCATGAGAAAGTCAAAGAGTTTGGTTTCTCTAGAAGTGAAGATGAGTTTTGTGTGTATATCAAGGCTAGTGGGAGTATAGTAACTTTTCTGGTGTTATATGTCGATGACATATTACTCATTGGTAACGACGTTCCAACCTTGAATGAAGTTAAATCTTGGCTTGGAAAGTGTTTTGCTATGAAAGACCTAGGAGAAGCCGCCTATATTCTTGGGATTAGAATATTGAGAGATAGTAAGAAGAGACTAATTGGACTTAGCCAGAGAACATACTTGGATAAGGTACTAAAGAGGTTTAGTATGGAAAATTCCAAGAAGGGAGAGCTACCTATCCAGAGCAATACCAAATTGAGTAAGACTCAATGCCCGAGTACAGATGAGGAAATAGATGACATGAGTCGTGTACCTTATGCTTCCGCTGTCGGATCGATCATGTACGCTATGACACGTACTCGTCCTGATGTGGCATTTGCTTTGAGCATGGTCAGTCGTTATCAGGGAAACCCAGGTAGAACTCATTGGATAGCCGTGAAGAATATACTCAAGTATTTGCAAAGAACGAAGGACTGGGTCCTTGTACTTGGCGGCAATGATACTTTGAGAGTAGATGGTTACAGTGATGCCAACTTTCAGACGGATAGAGATAACTTCCGTTCTCAGTTAGGCTGGGTATTCTTATTAAATGGAGGAGCAGTTACTTGGAAGAGTTCCAAGCAAGATACGGTGGCTGATTCTACTTGTGAATCAGAGTACATAGCAGCAAGTGAAGCATCGAAAGAAGCAGCTTGGTTCAGGAACTTCATCGGGGATCTCGGAGTTGTTCCAACCATCCAGGAGCCTATGGAACTGTTCTGCGATAATGAAGGAGCGGTTGCCTTGACAAAGGAACCGAGAGATCATGGTAAAACCAGACATATTGACAGAAAGTGCCATTTCATCAGACATAGAGTAGAAGAAGGCCATCTTATAGTGAAGAGGGTGTCATCTGAAGATAACCCAGTAGATCCCCTCACAAAGGGTCTGAGTAGGGCTAAGCATATTCAGCATGCTCGGAGCGTAGGAATGAAAGATGATATTAGTTTTAGTAGTTAGATTAGTTTTGTTCTGAAACTTGTAACAAAGTAAATGTAATTGACTTTTGGTGATTAAATAATAAAGTATTATTTATAAGTTTGGGTTCTACCTTTTGTCAATTGTTTATTATTGTGTTTCGTTTTTTGCATGTTTTACTTCCCGAATAATAAGATTATTCAAACTCCACAGTCGCTCGTACTTTTGGAAGTAAGTAGTGAATCAAGACTGTCATGAACTGGATTTTAGATTGTCTAAGGATAGACATGGCAATAGATTTTGCTGCAACATTCATGAGTACTCAGAAATTGAGATTTGAGTATTGGATAAACCCTCGCTCAGAGTATTACTTCATGGAATTCATCACGAGTAATACTGGGATGATAATATCTTATAATCTTGAAACAGAGATATATGAGTTGTAATTTGCAAGTCGGTTATGCATTGGTAATACGAAAACACATCAGTAACTTGGTGTTATAAAACATATTATCATGTATGATTTGATGAGTAAAAGATACAAGCATATGAGTCAATGTTTATTCGTTCCTTTTTCCTTAATGGGACAAAGCGATATCTGTGGGCCCCTCGATGATTTGGTGTTGACTTATGTGCTGGGCCCAGCCAGGACAAAATTGATGTGTTCAATTAGAAGTCCTACATCATCATTAATCAGGAATTGGGAAACATAGATTCTGGACAAAGAGGTTGATTTCATTCCATGTCTTTTGTCTAGGGATATCTAGCAGAACGAAGGATTATATGATCACTTATCTTAGGACACGTAACTGACTGGGTCAGAGTTCGGTAGTAGCTTTTTGGAAGCTACAATTTGCTGGTTAAATTTAGAAGGCATACTAGCAATTATAGTTACAAACTTATCCAAGTGGGAGACTGTTGGATTAGGTGTCTAAGCCCATAACTATAATTGGTATGTACTTGAATTGATAGCAGCACAGTCCTTTTGGGTTGCCCTCAAACCTAGCAACCGGACAAGGAAATTATGAAAGGAGAGATATTAATTTATTATAAGATTAATAAATTAATATAAACAATTTTATTAATATGTTAAAAGATTAATATATTAATAAGAAATCATTTGGTTTAATTAGTTGTTAGCCAGAAATTAATTAGAATTAATTTCGGGGTTAAAAGAATTAATTATAAGGTGTAGGGACTAGTTTGCAATTATCTAATAGTTGAGTGGAAGGCTCTAGAACCCCCTTAGATAAGGGTGGACGAAATCTTTAGGGGAAACCCTAATAATTTCGTCCATAGGGGCTTGGATAAGGCCCTTGGGTTTGCTTAGGCCCTAAGCAAAGGATAACTAGGGTTTCCCCTAAACCCTAGATCCCTCAGCTATATAAGGAGCCTCCTGGTTCATGTTTTGGTCACTCTTTTCTTTGGAAGAAACCCTAAGGGCTGAAATTTTGCATACTCCCTCTTCCCTCTCTCCTCTAATTTCCTTCTTGCTAGTTTGGGTGTGATTCCATTAGAGGCATTACACTTGTGGTGCTAAGCTTCCAAGAAGATCAAGGGAATCATCAATTGTTTACTATAACAATTGAAAGGTATGTAATTACTAAACCCTAGTTTGTAGATTTCGATTATAGCCTCTCTCCTCTAGGGTTCTTGTTTTGCAATTCAAAGTTGTATGTTCAATAGATAAAACATAGATCCAAAGTAGGTTGCATGTGAACTTAGGAATTGTTTTCTAGTTTATTTGTTTTACCTAAAACCCATCAACAGCGGGGTCTAGACAAAAGTTCTTGGCCTTTCTAAAGGCCTCCGATTACAGAACAATTTAAAGAAAATAATACTTTTATCCGAAGTCCTAATTTATAACAAAATTTTGAGAGTCGGGCAAGTACTACTTGCGGCGCGCTTTGCGTTTGGAGCTCGACTCTGTGTCGGACTGCTTCGACTCCATGAGGCATCTATCAAACGTAGCTTGTTGTTCTCTTAATTCTGCGAAGGCCGCATTTGCTTGTGCTTGAAATGCTTCGGCGCGAATGTGGATGTCGTTCTGCAACAATTCTAGGCGGTTGATATCGGCCGTGTGGATTTGTACTTCCACATTGACCTCTCGGATTCGGTTGGCTTGCACTCCGGATTGATAGCACTGGTTGGCAAGTTTGCCAAACATGACCGGAAGTGCTCGGTCGGCTAATCCCCCGCCTCTCACATCATAGAAGTCTCGGCACATGCCGTAGGGAGGGCGTAAGCTTTGTTGTTGGCTCCAATGATGGAGGTGACTTCCCCACACTGGAGTGGGTCCTTGGAAATTCCTCACGTGGACGGGAGATTGTGGGATTGGTGGATTTATAATTTCTGGCTCCGAATCCGTACCAGAGTCATCCCCTCCCTCCAACTCTATAGGCTCTTCGTCTTCTTCAGGATCTTCTTCGATCCACCCTCCATTACCTTGGTTGGGGTAGTAGGGGTCATTGGGGTGATGGAATCCCGCCATTTAGACTGTACGAGAATAGAGTTAAAAGTTTACTATAAGCTAGAGCACATGAAACTTACCCTTAAGTTTAATGGTTGACAGCACTCGAATACTCCCTCAGTATTCTTTAGCGATATGCTTTTGGTAAGTTTTAAATTTGTTGTCCATTGAAGACACTCCTTGGCATATGTTAGTCGGCTCTTGGACAAATATAGTTGATCAGGCTATATTCTTCCCAGTTCCGATTACATGTCCCAAGGCGTACCTGTACTGCACAACTTATTTATAATACTTCTAAAGTTATTTACTATGAAACTGTTATTAGTATAAAATGAGTGCATGCTTACCTTAAAACTAATTAGGTTTACTTTCAAAAGTATGAATTTTTCTCAGAGTGTTTTTGCCCAGTTGAGTTTATAGTTGTATATCAAAAAGGAATGGTTTTGATATACTTAATTCCCTATAAACAAAGCTCTGATACCAATCTGTCACACCCCCAAACCAGAACGGCAGAAACGTTCGGGGGCGGAGGACGTCATATTCAGTATCATAACAGTTCATAGAAAGGAAAGTACACACCACCATATATATTAAAGTTGCCAAGATGTTTACATAATTGTATTCATTACATGTTCAAAAGATAAATACATAAACATCATTCAAAAGAAGTAATTAACACCAGCGCGTTAATCCCAAAAGTTGATTCCCAAACCTGCTTAGCGGTTCCCTGAGAATACAAGTTATTTCAAAGAAAAAGTGTCAACAATTAAGTTGGTGAGTTCATAAGTAGTTTAGAAAAATTGGATGCCATTCCAAAATGGGTGTATATTTTCCAGAAAACGCAGCATTTCAAATGTAAAGAGTTGTGATTTGTTTTGTTGAAAGTGAATGTATTAAATCCAGAAAATCCCATATTTTCCCTAATGGTTGCGATACGAGTTGTTGTGTTTCCCAAGAAAAACCCTTATTTTCTTATAAAAGTATGAAATGCATATGAATGTTCGTGTTATAAGTTGTAAATAATTGCACCAGGAAAATCCCTTATTTTCCTAACATAAATGGCAGTCTCTAAGACCAAAACTTTGCAAGAAACCGACGTTCAAGAGTTGTGTCATAGTTTTATATAATAAAGCTATACGAAGATCGCATTTGTTAGATGAAGAATAGTTTTAATAGTTACTCGTTCATAATAGCATAATACCATAATAATTGTATATCCGATGAGTTTTATAACCATACTAAACATAATATGCCTGTAACGACGTTCTTCAGGCGTCGCAGCGTTATGGCAACTGTCACCCCAAAAGACGGACTGTAGCTAACAGTCAGGGCGCGGGATCATGACTTCCCGTATAGATCTATACACATTTGACACGTTCTCCGAACGGGAGACTCTGGTTATAGACAGGACTTGCAGCATTACTTTCTAATAAAGAAAAGTAACGTTTGAAGATATACACGTCTCATGGATTCTCAACTAAGCCTGTATTAAAGTGATAGTTTTGTATGCAAAGTTTATCCTTTTTCACAATGTTTGACAAAGCAAAATCATAAGTTTTTAGAATGTATAAACCGACTTAACAATGAAGGGTACTTTGAAATCATTATATACTTTGTATAAGTCTAATGCACACAAAGTATGACAAGAGTTTTCCATAATAGAAATAAGTTCCAAGTAATTTATTCGATAAAATAAGTGAAGTGAAACTTTATAAAATACACGATAATAACCGTATGTTTACTTGTATCCCCCCCCCTAAAAGAGTATAAAAGCATTTAAAATGTATTTAAAGTGTGTTTGAAAGGGGTATGAACTCACTTGAAAGTTTGAATATAGCAAGATGGAAAACCGGGTAGAGTTTCGTCTCGGGAAATGGATTTTCCTCGGAAATCTCGGGATTCCTCGGGAGTAAAATCGACCTTCGGGACTTGCACAAAATGACCAGGGCTTCGGGGTAGTGCGAGCACGGAAAACGAGGTAAAACGCAAGAAAAAGGAGAGAGAATGGGCCATTTTCCCGGGAACCCTCGCATGCTATTTATAGGGGGCTTGAGAGGCCTCGTACGCGGGGCGTACACTCGTACGCAGCGCGTACGCGTACGTCATGCGTGACCGAAGCCTTGACTGCCTCGGCCTCGGATGGGACGGCTCAGGCTGTCGGGTCGGATGGGACGGCGGGTCAGACGGGTGGGTCGGATGCCTCGCATAGGGTGACGTGGACGGTTTGAGGCCAAGTTCCTCGGTTACGCGGGGCGTACAGGGGTATGCAGCGCGTACCTCGGATGAGGACGCTGACTCCCCTTCGGATAATACCGAAGTTTTAATAAAAATTATATATAAATTATTTATCAAACTTCGAAAATTCATATCTCCTTCATACGAACTCCGTTTTTGACGTTCTTTATATCCCCGCGAAGGTGAGACTAGGATCTACAACTTTCATTTAGATTCCGTTGGCAAATTCCGGAATTATTTTTATTATTTATTTATTAAAATGACGTGATTAAGGAATTTCTTTAAAAATTCATAACTTATTCATACGATGTCCGATTTGAGCGTTCTTTTTATGCATGTCTGTAGTTTAACGATATCTACGACTTTCATTTAGACACCTAAGGTCGGAAAGTGTTTTATTGAAACTTTGCGTTATTACGCAACTTCGTATTGCCGGTTTTTGTCGGAAAACTTAGAATGATAATAACTTGTTCGTTATAACTCGGATTTTTGTGTTATTTATATGTTTGGAAACCTTAAGACGATACCTACCACATAGTGTACTCCAAATAGAGTTTTTGAATACTTCATTTTTCGATGATATTCTAATTCCTTTCTCAAAGAGGTTACAGGACTCGATTTTTACTGACTTGAAATAACGGGTTGTTACATCATCCCCCCGTTAGAGGGAATTTCGTCCCGAAATTTTAATACAAAAGAAGAGTCTTAGGGGCTGGGGAAGAGATGTGGATACTTCTGTTGCATTTGATCTTCTCGTTGCCACGTGAACTCAGGTCCCCTCTTAGCATTCCATCGGACCTTTACTATTGGGATGCGACTCTATTTAGTTCGTTTAACTTCCCTATCCATGATCTCGACGGGTTCTTCCACAAAGTTAAGATTTTCATTTAGTTCGATCACATCGAGTGGAATTACAAGTGTTTCGTCGGACAAACACTTCTTCAGGTTTGATACGTGGAATACTGGATGTACTTTGTTAAGCTCTATTGGAAGTCGGAGTTTGTAGGCTACTGGACCAACCCTTGAAATGATTTCGAAGGGTCCAATGTACCTAGGATTTAGCTTCCCATGCTTTCCAAAGCGTATCATGCCCTTCCAGGGTGAGACCTTCAGTAGTACCCGATCACCAATCTGAAATTCCAAGGGTTTACGTCTTTTGTCGGCATAGCTCTTTTGCCTATCCCTCGAGGATTTCAGTCGTTCTCGTATTTGCACAATCTTTTCAGTAGTTTCTCTGATGATCTCTGGACCAGTGAGGGTGCTATCAGGGACTAGACCTTTTGCTAGTTGTGTGTCGCCCACTTCTGTCCAGCACAGAGGTGATCTGCACTTACGGCCGTAAAGGGCTTCAAATGGAGCAGTATTGATACTAGTATGATAACTATTCTTATAAGAGAACTCAACCAAAGGTAAGTGAACATCCCATGCTTTACCAAAGTCGATCACACATGCTCGTAACATGTCTTCCAGGGTTTGGATCGTTCTTTCGCTCTGTCCGTCAGTTTGGGGGTGATAGGCTCTACTCATGTCCAATCTTGTTCCCATGGATTTTTGCAATGATTGCCAGAATCTAGACGTGAATCTGCTGTCTCTATCCGAGATGATAGACATTGGCACTCCATGTAGTCGTACGATCTCTCGGATGTAGATTCTCGATAGCTTTTCCATTTTATCAGTTTCCTTGATCGGTAGGAAATGAGCGGACTTGGTTAATCTATCGATGATTACCCAAATAGTATCTTGGCCACCCTGAGTTTTGGGCAGTTTCGTTATGAAGTCCATGGAAATCTGCTCCCATTTCCACTCAGGAATTTCAGGTTGTTGGAGTAGTCCTGAGGGTTTCTGGTGTTCTATTTTGATCTTGGCGCAAGTCAAACACTTGCTCACATATGTAGTGATCTCTGCTTTCATGTTTGGCCACCAGTAGAGTTGTTTGAGATCTTGATACATCTTTTCTGACCCGGGGTGTACGGAGTATGGAGTCTTGTGTGCCTCGCTCATAACTACCTCTCTAAGTCCACCAAACTTGGGCATCCATATTCGGTTCATGAGGTAGCGTGCTCCGTCACTCTTGATTTCTAAATTCTTGTCCATTCCCCTAAGGGTCTCACCTGTCACGTTTTCGGGTTTCAGGGCCTCTATTTGAGCTTCCTTGACTTGTGTCGACAGGTGCGAATGGATTGACATGGCTAATGACTTCACTCTTCGGCCAAAGTACTCCTTACGACTAAGGGCATCTGCCACGACGTTAGCCTTTCCTGGATGATAGCGAATCTCACATTCGTAGTCGTTGAGCAATTTGACCCAATGTCACTGTCTCATGTTCAACTCCTTCTGTTCGAAGATGTGTTGTAGGCTCTTGTGGTCTGTAAAGATAGTGCATTTGGTACCATATAGGTAGTGTCTCTAGATTTTAAGAGCGAAGACCACCGCCCCAAGTTCTAAATCATGAGTGGTGTAATTGACCTCATGCGTTTTCAGTTGTCGTGAGGCATATGCAATAACCTTTCCCCTCTGCATTAGTACACAGCCCAGCCCTTGCTTCAAAGCATCGCAATACACCACAAAATCTTCGGTCCCTTCTGGGAGAGAAAGGATGGGCGCGCTGCAAAGGGCCTGTTTCAAAGTCTGAAATGCAGCATCTTGCTTTTCTCCCCAATTGTAGGTCACACCTTTCTGGGTTAAGGCGGTAAGAGGCTTTGCGATGCTGGAGAAATTCTGGATGAACCTTCGGTAATAACCAGCAAGACCTAGAAATTGGCGAATTTCTGTTGGTGTAGTTGGCGCAGACCAGTTTTTGATAGCCTTGATTTTTTATGGATCCACGTGGATTCCTTCCTTGCTGACCACGTGACCGAGGAAGTCCACCTTTCTAATCCAAAATTCACATTTTGAGAATTTTGCATACAGTCTCTCAGTCCGTAACGTCTCTAAAACTTGCCTCAGATGTTGACCATGCTCTTCTTTATTCTTTGAATAAATGAGTATGTCGTCTATGAATACTATCACGAATTTATCCAAGAATGGACGACATACTCGATTCATTAGGTCCATGAATACGGCCGGGGCATTGGTTAGTTCGAACGGCATCACTACGAACTCGTAATGTCCGTATCGTGTTCGGAAGGCCGTCTTGGGAATATCACTCTCTAGGACTCGCAGCTGGTGATATCCCGACCTCATATCGATCTTGGAGAAGTAGTTGGCTCCTTGGAGTTGGTCGAATAAGTCATCGCTTCGGGGTAGGGGGTATCGGTTCTTGATGGTAAGTTTGTTGAGTTCTCGGTAGTCGATGCACATTCTGAATGATCCATCCTTCTTTTTCACGAACAGTACGGGTGCTCCCCATGGCGAGAAGCTCGGCCTGATGAATCCTTTTCCAAGTAGTTCATTCAGTTGGCTGGATAGCTCTTGCATCTCTGCCGGGGCTAATCGATAGGGTGCTTTGGCTACAGGGGTAGCTCCGGGAACCAGATCGATTCGGAACTCAACTTGTCTCGCGGGTGGTATTCCCGGAAGGTCCTCGGGAAAAACGTGGTGAAAATCGCGTACGTCGGGCACACTCTTGATGTCTTGGACTTCGCGTTTCACATCTACAACATGTGCCAAGAACGCGTGACACTCCTTGCGTAGGCATTTCCGAGCTTGGATACTTGAGATGATACGAAGAGTGGTACTTGGTTTGTCACCCAAGACAATGAAAGTTTCGCCGGTTGGCAGATTAAGGCGAACGGCCTTATCGTAACACAGAATGTCCACATGATGAGAACTCAGCCAATCCATGCCAATGATGACATCGAAACTCTTAATCAAGACTGGCATGAGGTTGATTGAAAAGGGATTATCGTTTAAAGTTAGGGTGCAGTTTAAGTATATCTCCTTAGTGCCTTCGGTTTTCCCGTTGGCCATTTCTACTATGAATGGTTCACTTAATGATTGTGGTATTGATTTTAGCAGGCCTTTAAAGTCGTGACTCACAAAACTCCTTTCCGCTCCACTATCAAACAAAATGCATGCATACGAGTTATCGAGAAGAAACGTACCCGTAACAACAATAGGGTCCGCAATGGCTTCATCTTGTCCCATTGCGAAAACTCGGCCCTTTCCGCCGGTATTCCGGTTGTTTGCCTTTGGGCAGTCCCTGCGGTAGTGCCCCGTGTCTCCGCACTCAAAGCAGGCGCGGCTTACCCCGGTATTAGTAGTGGGGACGGATGGTTGGGTTGGCCCTTTGCAATAGCGGGCTGTATGTCCCTTCTTATTACACTTGGTGCATTGAAGATTATGGCAAGGACCATGGTGGTGGAAGCTGCATCGGTTGCACTTAGGAAGTTTCCCATTATATGAGCTTGTGGGGGCAGGGTTCACAGGTACAGTCATAGCGTGGGTCGCTATTACTTGTTGTTTCTTGGGGTTTTCCTGGAGATTTTGTCCCCTCCTTTTGTTCCAAGGCCTGCTCTGGCCCTGAGCCTCCCTAGGTGGATTTGCGGTTGCTGAAATGATACTGGGTTTTACTCCGTGGTCGATGAGTCGCTGAGCCAGGCGTTTAGCGCTGTTGTAGGTAACAGGGCCGGAAGCTAGGACATGCCCTTGAATCTGGGGTGACAACCCCCAAATGTACCTTTCAACCTTCTTTGATTCTGGGTTGACCATGGTAGGGCACAGTGCAGCGAGGTCGTTGAACCTAGCTGTGTAGGTGACTAGGTCAGACCCAGTCATTTTCAGATTCCAGAGCTCCTGCTCCAGCTTTTGCACTTCACCCCTTGGGCAGTATTCTTCCAGTAGTAGAACCTTTCTATCGTCCCAACTCATGGCGTTGGCGACAGTGAGCGTCACTGAATTCACATGGCTTTTCCACCAAGTGAGGGCTCGATCTACGAAAGTGCAAGCAGCGAACTTGACTTTGCTTGCTTCTAGGCATGAGCAGATCTCGAAGACCGTTTCGGTCTTCTCGAACCATTGCATTAGTGCAATGACTCCCCCAGTTCCATTAAAAGTTTTTGGCTTAGCATTAGAGAACTCCTTGTAAGTACATTCTCTTCCTTGGCCATGACCAGTGCCATGATTTGGATGATTCGTGCTGCTTCCCGCCCCTCCATTTCCGTGAGAGTTTATTTGCGAGAGGGCTGCAGTTACTGCTGCTGTGATAGCAGCCTGGACCATGGCTGGATCATAAGCTGGTGGTGGAGGTGGTGGTGGTACCATGCCCGGCCTGGGCCTTAGGTTTGGACGAGGAGGCATCGTGCTGCCAAAAGAAAAAAAATATGGAAAAATTTATAAGTTTTGGCAGTTCAGAGTTGAATGATATTGAGTTAACTTCTAATAGTTCTAAGAAGTTGGGTTTGACTGACACAATGTTTTGAGCTTGAAAGTAAAGTTTGAATAGATGTACCAATGAATCAAACGAATTGCGCATGATTAACAACAACAAGAAAAGGGGTATACCCTTATATATATTAAACATATAGTTGTGTTACAGCTGTTGGATTAGGTGTCTAAGCCCATAACTATAATTGGTATGTACTTGAATTGATAGCAGCACAGTCCTTTAGGGTTGCCCTCAAACCTAGCAACCGGACAAGGAAATTATGAAAGGAGAGATATTAATTTATTATAAGATTAATAAATTAATATAAATGATTTTATTAATATGTTAAAAGATTAATATATTAATAAGAAATCATTTGGTGTAATTAGTTGTTAGCCAGAAATTAATTAGAATTAATTTCGGGGTTAAAATAATTAATTATAAGGTGCAGGGACTAGTTTGCAATTATCTAATAGTTGAGTGGAAGGCTCTAGAACCCCCTTGGATAAGGGTGGACGAAATCTTTAGGGGAAACCCTAATAATTTCGTCCATAGGGGCTTGGATAAGGCCCTTGGGTTTGCTTAGGCCCTAAGCAAAGGATAACTAGGGTTTCCCCTAAACCCTAGATCCCTCAGCTATATAAGGAGCCTCCTGGTTCATGTTTTGGTCACTCTTTTCTTTGGAAGAAACCCTAAGGGCCGAAATTTTGCATACTCCCTCTTCCCTCTCTCCTCTAATTTCCTTCTTGCTAGTTTGGGTGTGATTCCATTAGAGGCATTACACTTGTGGTGCTAAGCTTCCAAGAAGATCAAGATCAAGATCAAGGGAATCATCAATTGTTTACTATAACAATTGAAAGGTATGTAATTACTAAACCCTAGTTTGTAGATTTCGATTATAGCCTCTCTCCTCTAGGGTTCTTGTTTTGCAATTCAAAGTTGTATGTTCAATAGATAAAACATAGATCCAAAGTAGGTTGCATGTGAACTTAGGAATTGTTTTCTAGTTTATTTGTTTTACCTAAAACCCATCAGTGGTATCAGAGCCTTTGTTTGTTTTAAATTGAATTGTTATAATTGTTGAATTGCAAATTAGGGTTTATAGCTATTAAACCCTAAAGGCCATTTTTTTCGATTTTAGGGTTGTGGATCAAAGGTTTTTTGAAAACCCTAGCCACCAAAGAACCCTAATCGAAATTAGGGTTAGGGTTTTGAAAACCCTAGCCTCCTCCCTTGGAAATTTCGAAATATGCTATAAAGATTAGGGTTTCTTTGTTTTGGATAATAGTTGCCTTATTGGATAATTGAGAAAAATAAGGAAATTATCCTATCCCCATATTTTCGAAATCTAGAAGGGATATGGATTAGGATTAAATTAATTGTTTAATTTAATTAGATAATCCTTACAAGATTTAATAAATTAATTAAAAGTTAATTAATAGATAAATATTAAATCTAATTAATTGGTTTATTTAAATTTAAAATTTATAGTTTAAATTTCGAAAAAATTTATATAAATCCTTGGAGTTTTAAAATGTTTTAAAACACATCTTATATATATCATAATTAAAAGTTAAATATTATATATGTATAAGAATATGGTCAGTCAAATCGCTAGTATGCCTCATTCACGAAGCTAGTCTATAAGGGGGGTATAAGGAAACTGCCTATAAAATGGTAGTTGAATGGGTGTCCACTCTCACCCACCGTTTCCTTGATTAGTGGAGGGTCGTTAGCAGAACGGATTTGATAGGACAACTACTCCTCATTAAAAGTATAATGCTATTAAAGAAAGTACTAGAACACTATTTTTCAAAATCCCAACTCTAGTTACATTAGGAAAAATGTGAAAAGTATGCTAATCCATGAAATTGCACATTATGCTTTATTGGTCGTTAGTGGAGCGTGTGTGGTTAACCGGCACACTAAAAGGAACTAATAAAGAGTAGTAATGGGTATCTTATAATTATCATTTTGATGGAGCGTGTGTGGTTTACCGGCACATCAATAGTTAATGATAAAGACAATAAGGTTACCAAGCACATTTGCATGGTTATTCACATCTAGTTTGTGATCCTCGGTATCCCAGTCACAAATAGTAGAGCATAATCCGAGATTAAAACATGCCATTAAATAGTTTTAATGTATCTCAAAAGAATTAGGAATTTCACTTCGTTTATTTTGTCTAATGGTGAAATTGGTGAATCGTCATTCACCTACCTTTATGAGATTTGAACTTGGATCTCGGCATCCCATTTCTAAGTTGTAAATCGTCATAGTTGGGTCCTAACCTTGATATGATATCTTTGTGTTATTATATTGAGGTGTCTTGGAATCTAACTAAAACTATCTTTCTTTTCAGATGTCTACTCCTGGAAACACTTCTGCTTCATCATCCTCCAGCCACAACTTCTCTCTACTAAACATCTGCTCCAAAGTCGTTATGGATGGCTCCAACTATAACGATTGGATGCGTAACATCAAGATGGCTCTTAGATTTGAGGACAAAGAGTATGTCCTTGAAAAGGAGCTCAAAGAACTTGATGAGTCAAAAGCCACTCCCGAAGAGTATGCTGCCTACAAGAAACACTATGATGATGCTACCAAAGTGGCATGCATCATGGTTGCAACCATGTCCCCAGAATTGCAGAGGTACTATGAGGACTACTGGCCCTTTGAGATGAACAAGGACCTTATGGAAAAGTACCATAAGCGAGCTCGTCAAGAAAAGTTTGAGGTAGTCAAGTCACTCATGGCTTGCAAGATGAAAGAGGGGGAATCGGTTGTATCTCATGTGCAAAGAATGCAACGCTACATAGAGCGTTTGGTCAAGCTCAACATTCACTTCGATGAGGAATTGGCCATTGACATGGTCTTGAACTCGTTGCCTGATTGTTATGGTCAGTTTATCTTAACTTACCATTTGAACAACACTGAGCAGACTTTGGCCCAATTGCACAACTTGTTGCAGACAGCTGAGGCAGGGATGAAGGGTAAAAGTATACCCTCCACACCTGCAAGTGCCCCTGTCTTGGCCATTGGACAGGGTAAGGGGAAGAAGAGGAAAGGTCCTCCCAAGCAAAACTGGAAGAGCAAGGCTCAAGCTGTGTCATCTAGTAATGGCCCGAAGGCTAAGCCCAATGGTTCCACTCCCCATGTTTCTGATCCAAAAGAGGCCACTTGCTTTTACTGCAATCAAAAGGGGCATTGGAAGAGATCTTGCCCACAATATCTGCAAGATATCAAGGATGGCAAAGTGAAGCCATCCTCGGCAGGTATTTACACTATTTCTGCTAATAACTCATTATCTTCTCGTTCATGGGTCCTTGATACAGGATGTGGTTTTCATATCTGTTCTGATTTGCAGGGGCTAAAGGAAAGTGAGGAGATAGAGCATGGGAGGATAACTTGATCATGGGGAACAGAAAGTCTTCACCAGTGACCAAGATCGGAGTTTATCAATTATTGCTTAGTAATGATGTTAGATTAGACTTAATAAATTGTTGCTATTCATCCGAGATGACGAGAAACATTATTTCATTTCATGCATTGTTCAGACAAGGTTTTAAATATTCTTTTAATGATTTGAATGGTTCAATTTCTGTTTATAAGAATGGTGTTTTTGTGTTTGAAGCTTTACCTTGTGATGGTGTGTATGAAACAGTGACTTGTGTTGATAGCTTAGGAAATAGTGTACTTAATATTAACTTGTCTAATAGTGTAGACAAGGCATGCTTGTGGCATTGTCGTCTTGGACACATTAACAAGAAACGCATAGCCCAACTCCAAAAGGATGGAGTGTTGGAATCATTTGACCTAAAATCAGATGATATGTGTGAATCTTGTCTTTTGGGAAAGATGACAAAATCACCATTCACAGGGTCTTGTGAAAGAGGTGAAGGTCTGTTGGATCTCATACACACATATGTGTGTGGGCCCTTCAGATCAACCACAAGGGATGCTAATCGATTCTATGTGACTTTCACTGACGATTATAGCAGATATGGTTACATCTACTTGATCAAACATAAGTCAGAAACCTTTGAAAAGTTCAAAGAGTTTAAGCATGAAGTCGAAAATCAATTGGGCAGAAAGATCAAGATACTTAGATCCGATGGAGGCGGGGAGTATCTTAGTACCGAGTTCAACGACTATCTGAAAGAATATGGGATAGTCTCACAATTGACTCCTCCTAGGACACCAAAGTTAAATGGTGTAGCTGAGAGGCGTAATCGAACCTTGCTAGACATGGTTCATTCTATGATGAGTCGTGCCTCGCTTCCTATTCACTTCTGGGGGTATGCCTTAGAGACAGCCGCCCACATCCTCAATCTTGTCCCGACAAAGAAGGTTGCCAAAACACCTCACGAAATGTGGACAGGGAAAGTTCCCTCGTTAGCACATATTAAAGTCTGGGGTTGTGAAGCTTTCGTAAGACGAGAGACTCACGACAAGCTAGCAGCTAGAAGTGAGAAATGTGTTTTCATTGGTTACCCAAAGCAGTCTTTTGCATATTTGTTCTACAGGCCTAGTGAAAACGTGGTGTTTGTAGCTCGAAGAGGAGTCTTTCTGGAAAGAGAGCTCATATTCAAAGAGGACAGTGGGAGTACCATTGACCTTGAAGAGATTCAAGAGTCAGCCAATGAAGGAACCTTAGATGACACTAGCACTCAACCAGAGGAAACAGTCCATGTTGAACCGGTTGATAAATCATTACCGCTTCGAAGATCCACTAGGGTGAGTGTGCCACCTGAGTTGTATGGTTTTCATATTACTTCAGATGGTGACACATTCATAAGTGACAGAACACTGGTAAACTTAGATGAACCAGTCACTTATAAGGAAGCAATGGCAGGCCCAGAGGCTTCCAAGTGGAAAGAAGCAATGGACAGCGAGATTAAGTCCATGTATGACAACCAAGTTTGGAATTTGGTTGATAGTGCACCAGGTCGGAAGACAGTTGGGTGCAAATGGATCTTCAAGAAGAAGACAGACATGGATGGGAATGTGCATACGTTCAAGGCTCGACTGGTTGCAAAAGGTTTCACTCAAACCCCAGGGGTTGACTATGATGAGACTTTTTCGCCGGTGGCTAAGATTAAATCTATTAGGATATTGCTCACCATAGCTGCCTTTCATGACTATGAAATCTGGCAGATGGATGTCAAGACTGCCTTCCTTAACGGGAAGTTGGCTGAGGATGTTTACATGAGTCAGCCAGAGGGTTTTGTTGATGCAAAGTTTCCCAATAGGGTATGCAAGCTTGAGAAATCCATTTATGGATTGAAACAAGCATCTCGCAGCTGGAATCTTTGCTTCCATGAGAA
Organism: Lactuca saligna; assembly: GCF_052625555.1. Classification (NCBI taxonomy): domain Eukaryota; kingdom Viridiplantae; phylum Streptophyta; class Magnoliopsida; order Asterales; family Asteraceae; genus Lactuca; species Lactuca saligna. The sequence continues at coordinate 185,141,179 of NC_136417.1, read as the reverse complement.
AGTCAAAGAGTTTGGTTTCTCTAGAAGTGAAGATGAGTTTTGTGTGTATATCAAGGCTAGTGGGAGTATAGTAACTTTTCTGGTGTTATATGTCGATGACATATTACTCATTGGTAACGACGTTCCAACCTTGAATGAAGTTAAATCTTGGCTTGGAAAGTGTTTTGCTATGAAAGACCTAGGAGAAGCCGCCTATATTCTTGGGATTAGAATATTGAGAGATAGTAAGAAGAGACTAATTGGACTTAGCCAGAGAACATACTTGGATAAGGTACTAAAGAGGTTTAGTATGGAAAATTCCAAGAAGGGAGAGCTACCTATCCAGAGCAATACCAAATTGAGTAAGACTCAATGCCCGAGTACAGATGAGGAAATAGATGACATGAGTCGTGTACCTTATGCTTCCGCTGTCGGATCGATCATGTACGCTATGACACGTACTCGTCCTGATGTGGCATTTGCTTTGAGCATGGTCAGTCGTTATCAGGGAAACCCAGGTAGAACTCATTGGATAGCCGTGAAGAATATACTCAAGTATTTGCAAAGAACGAAGGACTGGGTCCTTGTACTTGGCGGAAATGATACTTTGAGAGTAGATGGTTACAGTGATGCCAACTCTCAGACGGATAGAGATAACTTCCGTTCTCAGTTAGGTTGGGTATTCTTATTAAATGGAGGAGCAGTTACTTGGAAGAGTTCCAAGCAAGATACGGTGGCTGATTCTACTTGTGAATCAGAGTACATAGCAGCAAGTGAAGCATCGAAAGAAGCAGCTTGGTTCAGGAACTTCATCGGGGATCTCGGAGTTGTTCCAACCATCCAGGAGCCTATGGAACTGTTCTGCGATAATGAAGGAGCGGTTGCCTTGACAAAGGAACCGAGAGATCATGGTAAAACCAGACATATCGACAGAAAGTGCCATTTCATCAGACATAGAGTAGAAGAAGGCCATCTTATAGTGAAGAGGGTGTCATCTGAAGATAACCCAGTAGATCCCCTCACAAAGGGTCTGAGTAGGGCTAAGCATATTCAGCATGCTCGGAGCGTAGGACTGAAAGATGATATTAGTTTTAGTAGTTAGATTAGTTTTGTTCTGAAACTTGTAACAAAGTAAATGTAATTGACTTTTGGTGATTAAATAATAAAGTATTATTTATAAGTTTGGGTTCTACCTTTTGTCAATTGTTTATTATTGTGTTTCGTTTTTTGCATGTTTTACTTCCCGAATAATAAGATTATTCAAACTCCACAGTCGCTCGTACTTTTGGAAGTAAGTAGTGAATCAAGACTGTCATGAACTGGATTTTAGATTGTCTAAGGATAGACATGGCAATAGATTTTGCTGCAACATTCATGAGTACTCAGAAATTGAGATTTGAGTATTGGATAAACCCTCGCTCAGAGTATTACTTCATGGAATTCATCACGAGTAATACTGGGACGATAATATCTTATAATCTTGAAACAGAGATATATGAGTTGTAATTTGCAAGTCGGTTATGCATTGGTAATACGAAAACGCATCAGTAACTTGGTGTTATAAAACATATTATCATGTATGATTTGATGAGTAAAAGATACAAGCATATGAGTCAATGTTTATTCGTTCCTTTTTCCTTAATGGGACAAAGCGATATCTGTGGGCCCCTCGATGATTTGGTGTTGACTTATGTGCTGGGCCCAGCCAGGACTAAATTGATGTGTTCAATTAGAAGTCCTACATCATCACTAATCAGGAATCGGGAAACATAGATTCTGGACAAAGAGGTTGATTTCATTCCATGTCTTTTGTCTAGGGATATCTAGCAGAACGAAGGATTATATAATCACTTATCTTAGGACACGTAACTGACTGGGTCAGAGTTCGGCAGTAGCTTTTTGGAAGCTACAATTTGCTGGTCAAATTTAGAAGGCATACTAGCAATTATAGTTACAAACTTATCCAAGTGGGAGACTGTTGGATTAGGTGTCTAAGCCCATAACTATAATTGGTATGTACTTGAATTGATAGCAGCACAGTCCTTTTGGGTTGCCCTCAAACCTAGCAACCGGACAAGGAAATTATGAAAGGAGAGATATTAATTTATTATAAGATTAATAAATTAATATAAACAATTTTATTAATATGTTAAAAGATTAATATATTAATAAGAAATCATTTGTTTTAATTAGTTGTTAGCCAGAAATTAATTAGAATTAATTTCGGGGTTAAAATAATTAATTATAAGGTGCAGGGACTAGTTTGCAATTATCTAATAGTTGAGTGGAAGGCTCTAGAACCCCCTTAGATAAGGGTGGACGAAATCTTTAGGGGAAACCCTAATAATTTCGTCCATAGGGGCTTGGATAAGGCCCTTGGGTTTGCTTAGGCCCTAAGCAAAGGATAACTAGGGTTTCCCCTAAACCCTAGATCCCTCAGCTATATAAGGAGCCTCCTGGTTCATGTTTTGGTCACTCTTTTCTTTGGAAGAAACCCTAAGGGCCGAAATTTTGCATACTCCCTCTTCCCTCTCTCCTCTAATTTCCTTCTTGCTAGTTTGGGTGTGATTCCATTAGAGGCATTACACTTGTGGTGCTAAGCTTCCAAGAAGATTAAGATCAAGATCAAGGGAATCATCAATTGTTTACTATAACAATTGAAAGGTATGTAATTACTAAACCCTAGTTTGTAGATTTCGATTATAGCCTCTCTCCTCTAGGGTTCTTGTTTTGCAATTCAAAGTTGTATGTTCAATAGATAAAACATAGATCCAAAGTAGGTTGCATGTGAACTTAGGAATTGTTTTCTAGTTTATTTGTTTTACCTAAAACCCATCAACAGCGGGGTCTAGACAAAAGTTCTTGGCCTTTCTAAAGGCCTCCGATTACAGAACAATTTAAAGAAAATAATACTTTTATCCGAAGTCCTAATTTATAACAAAATTTTGAGAGTCGGGCAAGTACTACTTGCGGCGCGCTTTGCGTTTGGAGCTCGACTCCGTGTCGGACTGCTTCGACTCCATGAGGCGTCTATCAAACGCAGCTTGTTGTTCTCTTAATTCTGCGAAGGCCGCATTTGCTTGTGCTTGAAATGCTTCGGCGCGAATGTGGATGTCGTTTTGCAACAATTCTAGGCGGTTGATATCGGCCGTGTGGATTTGTACTTCCACATTGACCTCTCGGATTCGGTTGGCTTGCACTCCGTATTGATAGCACTGGTTGGCAAGTTTGCCAACCATGACCGGAAGTGCTCGGTCGGCTAATCCCCCGCCTCTCACATCATAGAAGTCTCGACACATGCCGTAGGGAGGGCGTAAGCTTTGTTGTTGGCTCCAATGATGGAGGTGACTTCCCCACACTGGAGTGGGTCCTTGGAAATTCCTCACGTGGACGGGAGATTGTGGGATTGGTGGATTTATAATTTCTGGCTCCGAATCCGTACCAGAGTCATCCCCTCCCTCCAACTCTATAGGCTCTTCGTCTTCTTCAGGATCTTCTTCGATCCACCCTCCATTACCTTGGTTGGGGTAGTAGGGGTCATTGGGGTGATGGAATCCCGCCATTTAGACTGTACGAGAATAGAGTTAAAAGTTTACTATAAGCTAGAGCACATGAAACTTACCCTTAAGTTTAATGGTTGACAGCACTCGAATACTCCCTCAGTATTCTTTAGCGATATGCTTTTGGTAAGTTTTAAATTTGTTGTCCATTGCAGACACTCCTTGGCATATGTTAGTCGGCTCTTGGACAAATATAGTTGATCAGGCTATATTCTTCCCAGTTCCGATTACATGTCCCAAGGCGTACCTGTACTGCACAACTTATTTATAATACTTCTAAAGTTATTTACTATGAAACTGTTATTAGTATAAAATGAGTGCATGCTTACCTTAAAACTAATTAGGTTTACTTTCAAAAGTATGAATTTTTCTCAGAGTGTTTTTGCCCAGTTGAGTTTATAGTTGTATATCAAAAAGGAATGGTTTTGATATACTTAATTCCCTATAAACAAAGCTCTAATACCAATCTGTCACACCCCCAAACCAGAATGGCGGAAACGTTCGGGGGCGGAGGACGTCATATTCAGTATCATAACAGTTCATAGAAAGGAAAGTACACACCACCATATATATTAAAGTTGCCAAGATGTTTACATAATTGTATTCATTACATGTTCAAAAGATAAATACATAAACATCATTCAAAAGAAGTAATTAATGCCAGCGCGTTAATCCCAAAAGTTGATTCCCAAACCTGCTTAGCGGTTCCCTGAGAATACAAGTTATTTCAAAGAAAAAGTGTCAACAATTAAGTTGGTGAGTTCATAAGTAGTTTAGAAAAATTGGATGCCATTCCAAAATGGGTGTATATTTTCCAGAAAACGCAGCATTTCAAATGTAAAGAGTTGTGATTTGTTTTGTTGAAAGTGAATGTATTAAATCCAGAAAATCCCATATTTTCCCTAATGGTTGCGATACGAGTTGTTGTGTTTCCCAAGAAAAACCCTTATTTTCTTATAAAAGTATGAAATGCATATGAATGTTCGTGTTATAAGTTGTAAATAATTGCACCAGGAAAATCCCTTATTTTCCTAACATAAATGGCAGTCTCTAAGACCAAAACTTTGCAAGAAACCGACGTTCAAGAGTTGTGTCATAGTTTTATATAATAAAGCTATACGAAGATCGCATTTGTTAGATGAAGAATAGTTTTAATAGTTACTCGTTCATAATAGCATAATACCATAATAATTGTATATCCGATGAGTTTTATAACCATACTAAACATAATATGCCTGTAACGACATTCTTCAGGCGTCGCAGCGTTATGGCAACTGTCACCCCAAAAGACGGACTGTAGCTAACAGTCAGGGCACAGGATCATGACTTCCCGTATAGATCTATACACATTTGACACGTTCTCCGAACGGGAGACTCTGGTTATAGACAGGACTTACAGCATTACTTTCTAATAAAGAAAAGTAACGTTTGAAGATATACACGTCTCATGGATTCTCAACTAAGCCTGTATTAAAGTGATAGTTTTGTATGCAAAGTTTATCCTTTTTCACAATGTTTGACAAAGCAAAATCATAAGTTTTTAGAATGTATAAACCGACTTAACAATGAAGGGTACTTTGAAATCATTATATACTTTGTATAAATCTAATGCACACAAAGTATGACAAGAGTTTTCCATAATAGAAATAAGTTCCAAGTAATTTATTCGATAAAATAAGTGAAGTGAAACTTTATAAAATACACGATAATAACCGTATGTTTACTTGTATCCCCCCCCCCCTAAAAGAGTATAAAAGCATTTAAAATGTATTTAAAGTGTGTTTGAAAGGGGTATGAACTCACTTGAAAGTTTGAAGATAGCAAGATGGAAAACCGGGCAAAGTTTCGTCTCGGGAAATGGATTTTCCTCGGAAATCTCGGGATTCCTCGGGAGTAAAATCGACCTTCGGGACTTGCACAAAATGACCAGGGCTTCGGGGTAGTGCGAGCACGGAAAACGAGGTAAAACGCAAGAAAAAGGAGAGAGAATGGGCCATTTTCCCGGGAACCCTCGCATGCTATTTATAGGGGGCTTGAGAGGCCTCGTACGCGGGGCGTACGCTCGTACGCAGCGCGTACGCGTACATCATGCATGACCGAAGCCTTGACTGCCTCGGCCTCGGATGGGACGGCTCAGGCTGTCGGGTCGGATGGGACGGCGGGTCGGACGGGTGGGTCGGATGCCTCGCATAGGGCGACGTGGACGGTTTGAGGCCAAGTTCCTCGGTTACGCGGGGCGTACAGGGGTACGCAGCGCGTACCTCGGATGAGGACGCTGACTCCCCTTCGGATAATACCGAAGTTTTAATAAAAATTATATATAAATTATTTATCAAACTTCGAAAATTCATATCTCCTTCATACGAACTCCGTTTTTGACGTTCTTTATATCCCCGCGAAGGTGAGACTAGGATCTACAACTTTCATTTAGATTCCGTTGGCAAATTCCGGAATTATTTTTATTATTTATTTATTAAAATGACGTGATTAAGGAATTTCTTTAAAAATTCATAACTTATTCATACGATGTCCGATTTGAGCGTTCTTTTTATGCATGTCTGTAGTTTAACGATATCTACGACTTTCATTTAGACACCTAAGGTCGGAAAGTGTTTTATTGAAACTTTGCGTTTTTACGCAACTTCGTATTGCCGGTTTTTGTCGGAAAACTTAGAATGATCATAACTTGTTCGTTATAACTCGGATTTTTGTGTTATTTATATGTTTGGAAACCTTAAGACGATACCTACCACATAGTGTACTCCAAATAGAGTTTTTGAATACTTCATTTTTCGATGATATTCTAATTCCTTTCTCAAAGAGGTTACAGGACTCGATTTTTACTGACTTGAAATAACGGGTTGTTACAACTTTTCCTAAGTATCATCGCCTACATTGCATAGACAATACTAATTCGGGAACCACTCCTTCAATATATGTCTAGTAAGGGTTAGGGTATCATTGCATGATTACGTAGCCACAACATCGTCTGGACTCGTAAATCATAATAAGGGTTAGTCTATCATCGCATGAATACGTAGCCACAACATCCGCCTGGACTCGTAATTCATAGTAAGGGTTATTCTATCATCGCATTAATACGTAGCCACAACATCACCTGGACTCATAATTCACAGTAAGGGTTAGAGTATCATCGCATGAATACGTAGCCATAACATCGTCTGGACTCGTAATTCATCACCTACAGGTTATGAGCCTGCTGGTGTTTCCACGGGGTCATCTAGAATAGTCCGTGGTCGCCATCTATACTCTAGTAGATGACTACATCGCCAAATTGCCACATCGCCGGTCAAGGTTATGCTATCTCCTCTCATCTCACATCACCTATTTATCATCACCTATCTATCATCACCTTTCTATCATCACCTATTTCTCATCACCTAATTATCATCACCTATTTCTCATCATCTAATTATCATCACCTAATTCTCACCACCTAATTATCATCACACATCATCTAATTTATCTACCCATGTTCTACCCAACATATTTATAGATATAAAATACATATATATATATATATATATATATATATATATATATATATATATATATATATATATATATATATTAACTCATTTAACACCTATATAAAACATCCATTCCACACTCATCTCAAATAAACAACAATATATAAACACATAACACGTATTTTATAGAAAATACTTATATATATATATATATATATATATATATATATATATATATATATATATATATATATATATATATATATATATTAGAAGAAAGTGACCACACACTCTCACGTATAAACAACAATATATATACACATAACACGTATTTTATATAATATTTCATATCAATGTGTAAGATGAAAGTGACTACACACTCACTTGATCAGGAGATGATCGGACAACACTACGGCTCTTCAAGTAGATATTCTTTGGTGAAACCGGGATCACTTCACACACCGGGTTTCTCGTGGGCAGAGCTTCGGCTCGGAAACTCTTTTCTTCTCGGGATCTTCGGGTTTCGGAACTTGCTTCGGGTCTCGGGGTTGATACCGGGGCTTCGGGGGGTTAAATTGCACGTAAAACGATGTACTATGGGAGAGAGATGAGAGAATGAGCAACCAAACTCGGCTAGCCCTTCAAATCTATTTATAAGGCAAAACTGACCCTTGCCATGTCGTGGAACCTTTTTCCACGTCGTGGGCTTGATCGTCACTGCATGCGTCATCTCAAGTTGCATCTTGGGGACTCCCGGAGGTGTCAGAAGACCTGCCACGTCGTGGTCTCTGACACAGCTTTGGGGTTCGCGCCCCGAACTTCAGAAATTCATAACTTTTGCATACGAACTCCGTTTTCGACGTTCTTTATATCGACGCGAAGGTGAGATTATGATCTACAACTCTTGTTTAGACTCCATTGGCTAATTTTGACTTTATTTTTAATATATTATAAGTATATTACTTATATATTATCTTTAGTAGGCCGGGACAGGAAAACTCCGTTCGAAATTCATAACTCCTTCATCTGAACTCCGTTCCCGTCTGTCTTTTTATCGTTGGACTACTATCGAAGATATCTTCGACTCTCGTTTAGATCACTAAGGATAGATATCTATCTACCTTAGATTCACTATTTACGCCGCGCTGGGTCATGCCAGTTCTGTCGCGAAACTTCGACAGGTCATAACTTCTTCGTTATAACTCGGATTTTGGCGTTCTTTATATGCACGGAAACCTTGTGACATATACTATAACTTGGTTAAGATTAATCATTCTAAATAATCTTCCATCAAAAAGTTATTTTTGATACTTATCGTCTCTAATTTGACTTGCCCGGATCTACGGGTGTTACAATATTTCAATAATACCAATACCCATAAATTTTCTTTTTTAATTATTATGGAATATCTGTAAACATTTCTATGTTTTTTTTATGCGTTCCCTTGTGTTTAACGCAGATCATAATTTTTTTTTAATAACTTAGAAGAGGTTAGAAGATTTTGTCCCATATCTTCTTTAATTGTCCTATATCTGCCGCACAAACTAGTTTAGGTTATGATCTTCTAAAAATAAACAGTTTGTAAATAAAAATGTTTGTGTTGTGTGTACGACACAACATAAGAGATCAAGAAGCTCTTTTGGCAAAATAATAATAATAATAATAATAATAATAATAATAATAATTAGATGGGGAACTCCCGCGTTGCGGGGGTCGGATGCGATAATTTTTTCCATTGTTTGTTCTTTGAAAATGTTTATAGTTTGAGTTGCTCATTTCTTCCCTCTTTAACTGATCTATAAACAAATAAATAAATAAGAAATAAAAAAACATTAATGAATCTGTAAGCAAAACTAATAAAGTGACAATTAAACGAAAACATAAGAACCTATAATGTCACAAATAACCAACGGAAGTAGAGGGACCAAAAAAGATAAAAAGGAAGCAACTTTAAAATGACTCAAATATAGTTGACGGACCATTCCTGCCAAAAAAATATTAATATGACTAAATACTAATAATATGACTAATATGAAAAATTCAAACGAAAGTTAAAGGGTTGTTTGTGAACAAAAACATAAAATTGAAGGGTGAATGTTGTAACATTAATTGAAAAAAAAAAGAAATTCCAACTGTTAAATTTTTTCATAACTTTAATATAATAAATAAATGAATAAACATCACCTTAGAGTCCATATCTCATTGTCTCATTTTTTTTATAGGACACATGTCACAATCCAAGTCCAATACATGTCTAGAGGTGGACAAAAAACCGATTTGGGATTAAAACCGATTTTGAAATTGAACTGGATTGAATTAGAAAATAGTTTGAGAAATGTCATTTCCACCCATTATTTCTTCTCATTGTTGTTGATACTATCTTTTGGAGGTTTTCCAAGATGGAATTTCAGCCTTTGTACAGTCTCATGTGCCAAAATACACTTTGTTTTTAACCTCCTAAACGACCCTGAATGGTCATTTCTCAACCATGAAAATTTCATTACACCCTCACATCAAAATCGAGCTTTGCAAAATTGCAAATAGATGGAGAAAACATAAGTTTTTTTCAAACCGGTTTCACTAAAACAAGGCCTATAGGAGTATATTGCAATCAAAATTCCCTTATAAATACCATAACAATATTATAATAAACAAGAACAATGGAATAAATAAATTTAACAAAAGCTCTCTTCGATAGAAGTACATGTCACCATTTGTCAACTCCCATGATCTAATATTCTTCAATACAAACTATTCCAATTAATACGTATTGGGTTGTGATTTCTATATTAATTTAAAAAAAAAAAAGAGTAGAGCTATAGAGGCATAGTAAGTTGTAATGTTGTATCACGAGTTTACTTGGATCAAAAATTTTAATCTTCTGTAATTTGATTCTGGTTTATTGACTAATGGTAGTCAAAGTCAAACCTTTGACTTCCGGTTCATTTTACCTTCTCCTCTTTGACTCTTTTCGCATCTCAGCAAGGTAGCTCTCTAGGTTTGACTTCACCCATAAACGTCGGTTGATGAGATCTTTCTTGGTTGACTCATCTAAAAAATTACAATATCAAATGTTAAATGCAAGAAATAACAACATACTTTCATTGACTTATTTATCATACCATTGTATTTTCTTTCATTTTACTTTTGATTACTACAATGTCATCCAAATTCAAAGTAGTATTTACTAGATTTTTCAAAATATAATGTCATAATAGAAAGAAAAAATAAGGCTATGATTGGGCCATTTTTCAAAGTACAATGTTATAATAGAAATAAATGAAAGTAGGATGCTATACCTATAATAAACAATTAAACAAAAGTAAGTTGCTACTTTACTTACATTTAACCCTAAATAAACAAATATTTCCTTCTAACTATTAAAAGTAGATATATTCTCCGATGCAATTGTAGACTTACATGTTCAATTGTAGTGTTTTACAGATAAAAGAATATAAATAAAATCTATTATTCTAATGCATCACCTAACAAAATTGCTATGAAATTTACCATCTTCAAAATTTTAAATTTTAAAATGACAAAGAGTTGAGAAAGTTTAGGAGGTTTACCAAGATAATTACAATCATGTTTCTCATGATAAAAAGGGGAAAATTGTGCAAATAAAATATGGGAAATCTATAGAAAAGTCGCAAATTTTTGGGAAAAGTTTCAATAAAGTCCTAAAAGTTTTTTTTTGAAGTGAAAAGTCTCATTATTTTGAGAAAATCATATAATCTGTCATTTGCTGTTCAAATATAAAAAATAAAAAAAAATAAAAAAAAAAAAAAAACTTTTTCGTTAATTTGGGCAAAATGTTAAATAATCGGGAGTTTTTGTTTACAAAAGGGAAATCTCCAGAAAAATCTCAAAATTTTAGTCCAATTTATGAAAAAGTCCCAAAATAAATTTTATTTACAGAAAAGCACAGAATACCGGTTAAAACTTCGAAAAAACCCTTTTCGGCCGGTTTCGCAGATTTTGCCGGTATTCTGTCCTTTTTCGTTAGTTTGCTCAAAATTTTGGGACTTTTCCAAAAATTACATAATAACCAAAATATTGGGATTTTTTTGAAAATTACCATGAAATTAATGGATATTATTATTAACAAATCTTTTATAAATTACATAATAACCAAAATATTGGTGGCCTAAGTACTCCTCTATTGTTTCTTGACCACTCAAACTCTCTACGTTCTTCCTATGCATTGTTGTGGGTATGATGGTGAGATGAAGTTAGTTAGCATTCCTCTAATGTTGGTGTTCTTCTTATGTTGTTTAACCTAACTACCAACCAACATTCATACCTTACATGTTAACAATCACACACATCTATAAAATGTGAAAAGTGAACCCTGGATGATAATTTATATGGAAACAAGTGAAGGGTGATTATCTATTTAAATTGTCATTCAAAGTTTACTTTTCACTCTCGATAGATGTGCATAATTTTATGGTTGTTACCGGGTAATGTTTGGAGGTTAGGTGGTAGTTAGGTTAAAAAACATAATGAAAGATCTATATATTTGTGTAATGATATTTTCTAATAACACATGATCATATAGCATCATGCTTAATAGCAAGCAGAAACTTATTGATTGTGTATTAATAAATATTATCAACTCTTGTATTGGTCACGCCTAATAGAGTACTTCTCCCTATGACACCCACAACGATACATATGAAGAACATAGAGACTTTGAAGTGGTCAACAAACAATTGAGAAGTACATAGTCGACCATTCTATTTCTAGAAATTAACAACAAATGTATTTCCCTTGTTTATAATAAAAAAAAATATTTTTTATGTTTATAAATGATTTGTTAATAATAATATCCATTAATTCCATAGTAATTTTCAAAAAAGTCCCAATATTTTGGTTATCGAGTAATTTTCAGAAAAGTCCTAATATTTTGAGCAAACTAATGAAAAAGGACAGAATACCGGCTAAATCTATGAAACCGGCCAAAAAGGGTTTTTTCGAAGTTTTAGCCGGTATTCTGTGCTTTTCTGTAAACAAAAATTAGTTTGGGACTTTTTCATAAATTGGACTAAAATTTTAGGACTTTTCTGGAGATTTCCCTTTAAAAAAAAAAAAAAACTTTTAGGACTTTATTGAAACTTTTCCCAAAAGTTTGGGACTTTTCTCTAGATTTCCCGATAAAATATCAGAAAAAAAAATTCAACATTTAGATAACGACAAAAAATATATATATATATATATATTGTTAAAGGTTCACAATGTTAAGAATAGCGGAAAGATAATTCTTGGTAGAAGTTGAATCAGAATCAGAGAACTAAATAATTAAAATCGGTTAAATTCATAGTAGTATAATTATAATTTGAAAAGAAGGAGATATATAAAATAAATCAAAGAAAATAAAAAAACATAAATCTTGTGAAATAGTTACCAAGATACTCCCATGAATCAGGAGGTGCCCCAAGAGCTCTTCTAGTCAAGTAAGATGCATCTTCCCAAGAATATGAAGTTCGGTTTATTTTGTATCTCCAATACCAAGATCCATGCCATAAAACTAACTGAAAAAAAAAATAATAATAAAAAATAAAAAAATCAAAGATGATATATATATGCTACAAATTTCAAATGATAGGATATATAAAAAGACCTTTCCAAGGGTGTATGGCAAAAGTATAAAACGAACAGCAAGAAGTCCCCACATTGATGGCTTTTCAGCACCTTTTATTTGTAGTTCAAGTTCCTTGCTAAGCTCTTCCTGTGTTTTCCTGTCATATAAAAAAAACATTTCTTGCTTAATTTTCAAAAAAGACGTAAATGCCCTCCTCATCCAAAAATGTGACTGTGTGAGAGGACAAAAAACTGCAACTTTTTGTCCCACACCCAAAAAAGGTGGAACAAGATTCGCTCTTTGACATTGTTTGTGTAAAAGACGTAAATGCCCTCCTCATGGAAAATAGCTTAGAGAGTAATCTTGAACAAAGGATTTAATTTAAAAAAAAAATGAAAAAGGTAAATGAGAAAATGAGATTGTTTCATACTTGTCAAGCTTGTAACCACCCTTCTTTTTGCTTGACAATGCTCCAGTTCGTTCAAGTTCCAATGCCTTCAACTTATTTTTGTATGCTGGTGTTCTTTTCACCATGTCAATAGCCTATAAAAAGGTAATATTGATGAATTGATGTTTTTCTATTTGTTGATTTGTTCAAATGTTAATAGTGTGATGAATATGGTGAAATTTGTTTGTTGGAGTCTTTAGACCAAATGGTGATTTACTCACATTCAGACAGTTTATTACTTTATTATTCAGTTAAAAAAAAAAAACATTATTTTGTATACAACACTTCATACATACATTATTATCCATTCAACTACTATATCCATTTCCCTGATTTAGTATTTTCTCTATTGAGTCGTTATTTGTGCATTGAGTAAAAAAGAAACACATGTATATAGGTATAATAGCATGTCATTTACCTGATGATACCTTGTCCACTGATTCAAATATTGAAATGCTGAGAGAATTAGAAGAAGTCCCACTAAAACAGCACGAGGATCCTATTTAAACATGATAGAAAGAATGTAATAAAGATTTGTTACAAACTTCAAAACAGAAAGATACATATTGCAAGTTTATTTAAACTAACCGTTTTGTGACCATAATAAGCATGATAATATCGAGCTGTATTATAAAACACCTGCAATTGGGAAGAGAGGGGGGAATAATTATCAAAAAAGCATAAATACTTCATCATGATTTGAAATATAGCAATGAATTCTGTAACTTACCTCCTCTGGGTGCTCAATTGCATAATCATATTGCCCTCTTGTAGCTTCATCTTTTAAGATCTATGAAAGAAAATGGAAAGCGACAAGTGTCATTTTACCCCATGAAGCACAAGTTCATAACCCTATGTTATGAATTATTCCTTTAAGCAGGATACTCTTTTTTATGTTTCAGTACTTGATCTATAGTTTAATGCATCGCTATGTTATTGAAATAGATACATACATAGAAATAGAAACCTTTAGATTGTTGTCGTTAAACCTAGAACAGTTCAATAGCAAAACTGATAAAAAAACAGATACGAATTTACACCATAGATTAACACGGTTAAGAAATTATCTCAAAAAGCTTAAAATTTACATCAATTTTGAAGTCGATAATTAACCTGTTTGAACGCAAAAGTAACTTATGGTTTTCTATTAAGCGTGAAGGGTATGTAGAGCATTAAATTGCAAATAATTCAATAGAGATGTTCAAATAAAATTGGGTACCTCGTAAGCATTTGCAATTTTTACAAACAATTTTTTCGATTCGGGATCTGGGTTTTTGTCCGGATGACTGTAGAAACAAAATTCGATTCAATATCAAACAACAAACTTAATTCGACTGTACATTACATAAATTAACAAGAACCTTACTGTTTCAATGAGAGCTTATAGTAAGCTTTCTTGATTTCAGATGCATTTGCATTTTGAGAAACCCTAGAGTAATCAATCAACAAAATTTTAGTTAAAATAAAGGGGTGAAAGTGAAACTGTTAGTAATTAGAGGGGAGAGGGTAATTTATAGCTAACCCTAGTAGATCGTAGCAATCATCTTCGTCGCAGTAAATGGAGATCGAAGGTTGTATGAAGAAGATCATGAGAAGCGATACGACGGCGTAACGATGGAACGACGTCGTAGCCATCGTCTTCTTCGCTTTGATCCGTGAACAGAAGTTTTTGCCGTGAATTCCTTTTTGTCTCCGGAGGGGAACGTGAAAATTACATTTCTAACCTCAAAGTTTGTTGCATTCGTATGGGCCTTACCTACCTTCTTGACTGGGCTTATTTCCTTTGCTCTTTAACTTTTAATCATAGATCATAAATATATAAAAAAAAGAGAAATTAAATTTCCTCTTAGGTTTTATGTTTATAAATAATACTACCAATTAAAATAATAATAAATCTCATTAGGTATCTGAAAATATTATTCACTACCACCATGTGAGGTTCGCGAGGGTTTGCTTGGAACCTTGCACAATAACAAACGGAAAACATAATGTTCGGTCTACTAGTTGTTAGATACGTTAAGGAACCAATCATCTGATGATAAAGGGTCATATCTGCAGCTGGTTTTTCCAGAGATGGTGTGAGTTTCGTTCCAAATGTCATTGGAGCCTTCACTTTAGAGTCTCCCATCATGCCGAACTTAGAGAGCAAAGTTTTTGTATATGCTTCCTGATTAATGAAAATACCTTCTGGTCCCTGCCTTATATTCAATCCAAGGAAAAAGTTAATAGGACCCGTTGAACTCATCTCAAACTTAGTTTCCATCAACTTTCGAAATTCAGTTGTGAGGCTGGGAGTGGATCCGAAGATGATGTCATTAACATAAATTTGGACGATCATCAAGTGGTCACCCTCTTTCCTACGAAAGAAGGTTAGGTCAACCGAACATTGTTTAAACTTAGAAATTTTAAGGAAGCGAGTAAGAGTTTCATATCAGGCTCTCGGAGCTTGCTTCAATCCGTAGACAGCCTTATCCAGAATGTAGCAGTGATTTGGATGCTTCTCATTAATGAACCCAGGTGGTTGTTTAACATATATTTTTCTTTTAATTCACCATTTAGAAACTCGCATTTAACATCCATCTGAAACACTTCAAAGTTCTTATGAGTTATGTATGATAAGAATATCCGAACTGATTCCAACCTTGCAACAGGTGCGAAGGTTTCTTCGTAGTCGATACCCTCCTCCTGGCAGTAACCCTTAACCACGAGTCTCGCCTTGTTTCTGCCTCTGTAGCTGATCTACACAACATAAATTATACGTCATCTTATGCATAATTTGTAATATCATAATAAAAGACTAAGTGTCTAGTATTTACTTGGAACCACTTCCTCTGTGGCTAATGAAGCTGGTTGAGTATTTTCTCTAGAACCACTCCCTCCTGTTGTTGTAGTCACATAAGCACGTAAATGGATAAGCATAAGTGTAGTTAAAAAACATGGATGGTATACTAAACATGTATTACAAATACACAAAACATTGTTTGAGTGGTCAAACTAAGGGTACACTAAAATATGAATGATATAGGCCTACAATCACTTTTCATACTTACTGTATAAAAACAAAATAAAAAGATTTTTGGGAATTAATTCACTTAATTCACATAGATTATCACAAAAAAGAAAGAAACATAGAAATCACAACATGCCAAAGACATAAAAACAAGATATAGAGGCGGAACAAGTGAAGCACAAAACACGGGAAAAATTGTCACAACTAGCCTTTTGGTTAGGAAATTTCATTCTCAAGTAAACAAGGGCTATTGTGAGATTTGGGAGAGATACCTCTCGTAAATCTCTCTAAGTATGTGAAATCTCTCCCAAATCTCTCTAACTATGCGAAATCTCTCCAAGAATAGTGTATCTCTCCTAAATCTCTCCAATTATGTGAAATCTCTCCCAAATCTCTCCAATTATGTGAAATCTCTCCCAAATCTCTCCAAGTATGTGAAATCTCTCACAAATCTCTCCACATATCTCAAATCTCCATAAGTACCTTCCTCAGTAAAAAACAACTCAAAACCGGAAGAGGAAACCCCAAAAGGACCCTCTTGGTCCGGAAACCTCTTGGTCCGGAACCCTCTTAGTCCGGAACCTTATTAGTCCGGAATGCCTCCTAAGGAGCCAAGAGGAACCCCCATGCTCCGGAATCACCTAGTTCGGACTCCTCGGTTCAACTCTGGAAGACCTCGCTTGAAGGCCTACTTCGGAAGTCAAAGCCAGCCTTCGCACCTTCGGACTTCTCCTGCAGCTTCTGATCTCGCATCTGATTTCGGATTCCGAGAAGGCCACTCCGGATCTTTTCTGTGGACTCCATAATTAGGAGAGGAGCTTCGGAACTCGCCCAACACTTTCGGAAATTGCAATATAGCTTCTGAATTCACATAGTGCCTCTGGAACTCACTTCTTGACTTCAGATTTTAGACGATTTCGAACCTTTTTATCATTTTAAGGTATTTTTAGGATGGGAATTCCACTAAACTCGTGTTTTTCTTAACTAAGACCCCTAAAACCTTATCCAAAGGAAGTTTGACTTTGTAATTTGATGAACTTCCTCATTTTACAAGCAAATCCCAGTTAAACTCAAAAATACCTATGGATATAAGTCTTGTACACCAATCCTCCAAGCAAGTGTCATATCTCTCTTATCCCTCCACTTAAAATACGTGAATTCCTCTTCTTCCTTTTCCCACTTCTCATTTTCATCTCCAGCAAACTTCTAAGAGTGCTATCAACTCCTTCAAGCTTCAAGTTCATCTCTTCAAAGGAAATTCCCAGATTTCTTTGGTGAGTATTCTTATCGTCTTTGAACAATAATTCTTCACATTATTCTAAGATTTCATTGCATTTACACAAAAATATTCTTAGGATATTTTTAAGTTCAAAGAAACTCCCAAGTGTTGGAACTTGGAAACTCCTCCTCAGCTCTTCAAATCACCCAACAAGTCAACTAAGGTGAGCTTCATACCCCACTTTTTTTTTCAATATTTTAATGTTTTTGGGGGAGAGTACAAGTCAAATCTTGCCTAAATATTTGAATAATTACATGTATACGTATATTTGTATGTATGTGTGAAATATTGTTAAAATATTATTTTAGTAATATCCTCATGAACGAAAGATTTCACAACTTCATAAGGAACAAAGGATACTTTGTGAACAAAAGAGTCACCCAACATATGGTTGTGTCCAACTTAACCCCTTTATCTATGCTTTCATGTCTAGAGATAAAACTTATGAAAAGGGACCTTGATAAGTTGACATTATTTCTAGTGATTTTTCGAAAATGGAAACTTTGTGACAATTTTACAAACTATCATGGAGTGTTTTATAAACATTCAATATAAAATTTTGCATCAAGAAAATACACAAATAGAGCCTTTATGACAGAAATATTTGCATGTCATAAACTGTTGTCGTAAAACCTCTAACAACATATCTAATGTTCTATATGTCATAAAACAGAAAATGCGTGTCATAACTGGCAGTTATAGATTTTTACAAATTATAACTCGACACTTTTCCTCTTGACTAAAATGACTTTTTTTTCAACAAACGAAAAGGAACGAACACGAACACCTAGTTAACGAGCACAATCAATGATATGGAACGAGAACGATATGAAAAGGAACGAACATGAGCACCTAGTTAACCAGCACAATCAACGATATGGAATGAGAATGATATTTCTATTCAATAAGTACGAATTTCATCATTTATCTAACAAATAATGGATCTCTAACAATTGCTCAGAAGGTTGTTAATATTCTAGTAAAAGTACCTAAATATAAAAATATTAGTGTACGTCTAAATCCTGTAAGGAGTTATAGCCAGAGTCTCCTGGAGGGAGAGCGAGAATTTGTATATAGATCTATACGGGGTTGACACCCCGCACCTTCGCTGTTCGCTACAGCTAGACATGCTAGTCTAGGGTGACAAATGTCTTTTCCAAACCGAGGGGCCTGAGAAACGCCAAAACAGGCACCCCGTCAGATTAGTATGGTTATAACGACTCACTAGAATATGTTATATTAACTAGAAATTCATGTAAGGAAAACCTCATAAATAAATTTTGGCACGTTGTGTTGACCATCCTACACGTGATAGGTGATGGTCCGCATTTTTTGTGTTGACTGTCCTTTTTCATCGCGTAGAATGTCTAAAATTTCATGTTAATTCTTTCTCCTAACAAGTATAGAGTCGTAATACTGCTATTTTTACAAATTAAAAAGCGTAGGACTCCATGGAAAACGTTTGTAAACGGTTTTGATAACGATAAACTAACCCACACATATACGTAGTTGGAACTAGCACTTACGAATATTTTATAGCAGAAAATATAGGATTTTCTGGAGAAAACGATTTTTCTACGATAAACTAGAAAACACACTCAATTTTACTCGATAAGAGGAACAAGATTTTCAACTATATTTCCTTTTGAAAATAAGGGGTTTTTCTTGGAACGATTGACGATTACTATTCAAAAGAGCTATCCTCGTACACAGCTCGCTTTTACAAATCACACTACTTTTCAAAATCACTCCTTATAAGGAGGAACAAAAGTAATGACATGCATACACATATCCATGATTTTCAAGGCAAGACTCCAAATGATTTAATAGAAAATATCGGATTTTCTGAAAGTACAATAAGAACGTTTCTAAACAAGTGTAAACGATTTTGTACAAAATGCTTATGAACTCACCAACTTTTTAGTTGACGCTTTTCAAAATGACTTGTATTCTCAGGGATCTAGTAATCAGGTAACAAGGAACGCGGATGCAGGGCTAATTAGCTGTAGTTTGAAGTGTTCTACTTATATATCTTTTGTGTAACTCGAAGAACAAATACAATATGTAAACAATGTAAGTTTGTTATCTCAATGTATGATGTTTGGATTGCTCTATTTCATTTATATTCAATTTTTATGATACTGCACAATGAAGTCACGTGCCTTCGGACGTTTCCGCCGTCTGGTCCGGGAGTGTAACAAAAATTCTGGGAAATTTTGCTTGTACTCCAAGCTTTGTTGAGAAAAACATGAATAAAACTTAATTAAAACATCATAGATACATATCTTATTCATACTAAGCCAAAACAAATCCTAATCTAACACAAAAAAACTAAAAATAGGATGGTTTTTCCCAAAATACCCTTGGGTGAAACCTGTCCTAGATTTTGAATATTCCAACAGATGCCATGAAAGGAGGTAACATTTTTGCGTTTATGATGTAAGTATAGTGAAACATCCCAAAAATACAACCCAAAAGTTTTGTTTTTAAAACATTATTAAAACCATCATTTCATTACCAAAGTATAAAATCATAAACTATGTGTTTTAAAATCTCATAATATCTATCACATATCACATCTCATGTCAAATGTCTTATCAAAATATCAGAGTAAAACTCTCAGGCTGAAGATTGTGGTGTGTGCCATGTGATCATCCCGAGCCCTTCCCTTTGCTAGTGGAAGTACCTGAAACCAAAACTGAAAACTATAAGCATGAAACTTAGTGAGCTCCCCCAAACTACCACATACCATACAAGAACACATATAACACATACTGGGCATTTCCCACTGCATTGGACCGAAGTCCGGCATAAATTGGGCCCCGCCCGACATTAGACCGAAGTCCATAATAACTTGGGCCCCGCCCGACATCAGACCGAAGTCCAGAATAAACTGAACATAACATAAGCATGAACATATAACACAATCATGCATCGGGCTTGCCCGACATCGGACCGGAGTCCGTAACATATACACATATCATAAACATGCATGAATCATGAAGACATCAAGCATACATAACTACTTCTTGAGACCACCCCGGCATTGGACCGAAGTCCGGAACTACTATCAACGGGTCGGCATTATGGCCATAGACCCGTTCCTAGTGGAAGGAAACTCACCTCGTATGACTGAGTGCTGAAAAACTAGGTGAGGGATCCCTATCTGCTGCTCCAACGACTCTCCGACTATAAGTTCCATAAAAACACTTAATAAAAAACTGATAATCCTTCTTAGGGTAAAATGACCATTTTACCCCTGGTCGTAGCCAACGCCCAAACCAAAGTCAACCTTCTGGGTTGACTTACTCTCCGAGTCAGCCTATTGACTCGCCGAGTTCTAGAACTCATAAACCCTAAGATTCGTGACTCGACTCGTCGAGTCACCCTATGACTCGCTGAGTCTCCATGCTAATCGACATCGCGACTAAACGAAATGACTCGTCGAGTCATCCTTAGACTCGCCGAGTCCTAGCATAATCAGAAAAGGGACCTATCGACTCTAACTCGCCGAGTCCCTTCGTAGACTCGTCGAGTTCTTCAACTTTTGTGTCCAAGTCCTGTTCCACCCACTAAGTCACCACATCCACTCACTGGTCCTACTCCAAATCAAAAAAGGAGTTAGGGTTCATGACCCGACTCGCCGAGTCCTCCTTGTGACATATCCATTCAATCGATTCTAATCCATTTCAATGCTTCTAACTCATAGATCTGGACTCCTTAGACTAGCATTACTCGTAAAGTTGCTAACTTTACGTTCATGCATGATGTTATGAAACTAAAACACTCATTCCAAGCCAAAAATGAAGGTATATAACATGTCATGGAGTCATGGCTGAATAAAGGTGACAACTTTGGGCTTCTAAAGCTCATAAATGTCCAGATCTTAAGTCCTTTCCTCCCCCAAGGTTCAAATCTTGGAATAACCTTGGAAAGGACCCAAAAAGTGAAAATATCAAGTCTATAAGGAGATCTAAATGGGTAGACGCCAAGGTATTAGCTTTATACCTTTAATAAGTCTGAGATAACCTAAGAACTCTAGATCTTTTTCCCTCCTTCGTTGTACTCACTCTTTTCCTTCCTTCTCCTAGCTTCAACCACACAAATGTAAGGAAAAATGGCTCAAGAATGCAGAAGATTAATTAGGGTTTCGAGAGTAGGCTGTGAAGGTGATGGGGGTTGGGGTGAAGACCCATAATGTTGCTTAAATAGGGTGCAAACCCTAAGGATTAGGGTTTCCTCCTGATGGACCTACTCGCCGAGTCTATTCCAGACTCGTCGAGTAGTCCACTTAATCCCGCGATTAAAATGGCATCTACTCAACGAGTTAGGGCTACCAAATCGTTGAGTAGCTCTTATAAAATGAGAATTTAATGAACTAAATACGTACCGGGAACGGGGCGTTATAGATAGATAGAGACGAAGATATATAGACTAAATTGAATGAGATAATTATTACAAAAAACAAGGATTTTGTTCTTACTGGTTGTGTTCTCTGGAAATCACAATGGAATTGCTGTTATTTTGCATAAGAAAGCATGGGTGTATATGCATGGTTTGATGATGTTTACCTGTAGTGCCCGATTGGGGAAAAGAATCTGTATTTTGGCAAACTACTCGCTCAGTTGTGTTAGTGATAGTTCTACCAACAAGCAAATTTGATGCTGATTGCGGATTTTTTCTCGGACCACTTCCTCCTGCAGAAATTAGAAAGTATATTTCCCGAACCCGAATAACTAGAAAATAGAATTACCCATCCGAATAACACCCATACATTGTGTAAGTTGTTTATAAGGTTGTAAAAAGTACATTGTCCAAAATTTCAGATTTAAAGTTAAAAACACAAATCAGGTCTAAAATAGAAATCCAAAATCCATTACATTAAAATTTTTCTTTAACTCTTTTTGTAGTAAACAATAAAAACATATAAGGTTTACATGTTGCATCAACGGATTCCATAGCAGGTTTACGTCGACGAAGCGTGCACAACTTTGGATCGAATGCACCTTCACTTCCTTCACCTAATGACATGACTGAATTTTGTTGTTCTTTCCTTACATGCTTAGTACCTATGAGATTAACAATCATCATCATCACTAAAAATATCCACATTTTATCTGCAAAGGATGTGATTACAGACAAGTTAGTTAAGAGTACAGTTATTTATATTCATTGTCTAAAAGTTTTAAATACTAACAAATTAAAAACACACCAAGGAAGTAGAAATAGAATATAATTATCCATAGTCATAGTAAAAAAAGTTTTAAAAATGTAACAAATTACAAAACACACCAACAAAGTAGAAAAATATTACAATTATTCATATTCATTGTCTGACTCATCAACTAGGGGTACATTTATTTCATTGCTATCATCTAAACCTTCTAAATCTTCATGTAATTCCTCACTAATTTCTTTGGGGATAGTATCATAATCAATAAAATCATCCAAATCATCTTCAAAAGCTTCAACATCAACAATTTCCACAAACTCTTCTTCACCATCATCTACATGAAACTCGAAATTTTCACAATCTGATGCTTGAAATGGGGTTGTGTTCGACGGTGTTCCTACATGTTCAAACATATCCTGTACATCCTCATTATCCGGAATATCCCATAAATGCCTATGTGTGCTTCTTTCTATTATTTTCCAGCCTGAGTCACGCGTGGGATCATTTGTGTAGAAAACTTGTTTTGCTTGATTTTCCAACACAAAATGATCTTCGTCATAAGCTATTTTGGTTGTATCTATAAATATGAAATGAGGTTCAAACATCACTTGCATCCTTTTATGGTCGGTATCAAACCAAATGCATTTAAATAAAATAACTCGGTATCCTTTTATGAATGAAAATTCAAGGACTTCATCAACGTATCCATAATAATCTTCTTCAACACCATTGTGAATTCCTACAGCTGTGACTCCGCAATTT
Organism: Lactuca saligna; assembly: GCF_052625555.1. Classification (NCBI taxonomy): domain Eukaryota; kingdom Viridiplantae; phylum Streptophyta; class Magnoliopsida; order Asterales; family Asteraceae; genus Lactuca; species Lactuca saligna. The sequence goes on along the minus strand of NC_136417.1, from coordinate 185,117,893 downwards.
TGAGTCCTCCTATGATCGCCTCGTGACTTAACAAGAAATTTAACTCCATTTACTATGTATCCACTATGTGATATAGCTCAATTATCTGGACCACGAGATAGTGCATATAAATCTTCGTTGATAGCCAATGAATTTTGCTCATACATTGTTCCTATTTTGTTCACCATTTCCAAATAAATTAAGGGTAGGTTAATTATTCTGACATGATATAATGATATAAATTATGTTATAGTAACATTACCTGTGATGAAAACCAAGATGGAAATGTAGATTGTTGTAATTCACTAAAATCTAGGGATGCTTGATGTTGTCTTTCCAAGAATTTCAAGTGCTCATTGTCAAGTGTAAGTAAGCCTTAAATACCTTGAGATACAATAAAGTCAATTCACTATGAAGGGAAATTGTACTTACTTCAGGTATGGTTCAACTTGTGAAGAATTAATTAAGATTAACCACTGTGCTTTTTTTAATGAAATGTTCGAAAGCCTAACAGTTTCTCGCTTCCCAATTCCTCGGCCATTTAATCTGAAAATATCCAATTTATAGTCTCGAACATTACTGGTAGTTTCATCGTTATATCTACCTCGCTTATCTAATCTCAAATCAACACTACGTAAATAGTGTGAACAAAATATCAGAGCTTCTTCAACAACATAACCTTCTGCAATTGAACCTTCAGGTCTTGCTTTGTTTCTAACATATTTCTTTAAATGGCCGAGATACCTTTCAACTGGATACATCCACCTTAATTATATAGGTCCTCCTAAAATAGCCTCTTGAGGTAGATGAATTAACAAGTGCATCATAACTGTAAAAAATGAGGGAGGAAATATGCATTCAAGCTTGCAAAGAATCTTAACTATCTCTTCTTGTAAAGTTTCCAACTCTCTCACAAGTAACGTGGCTGAAGTTAGAATCTTGAAAAATTGAGACAACTCTATCAATGTATCACGTATATGCTTATCCAAAAGCCCACAGACAACAATAGGGAGTATACGTAGCATGAAGACATGATAATCATGTGATTTAAGCGCATATATCTTACTTTGCTCGAGAATAACATTTTTACCCAAGTTTGCGGCATATCCATTAGGAAAACGCACAAACTTAACTAGAGAGCAAAATTGTTTCCTCTCTAATGGAGTTAAGATCCAACGCTCGTTTTTCTTCACCAAGTGAAGATTCTTGTGTATTTTCATATCTTGAAGATCTCGGCGAGCTAGGTCAGTGTCTTTTGTCCTCTTTTCTATGTTTAATAAAGTTCCCAAGAAGTTCTCACCCACATTTTTTATAACATGCATGACATCAATGTTATGACGCATTAACTATTGGATAAGGTGTCTAAGTCCATCACTATATTTGAGATGTACATGACCCGACCCGACATGGTCCATTTGGGTTGCACTTCACCCGAACAATTTATATGGATAATCTTTTGAAAATAGTATAAGTTATGATTTATTAATATATTATAAGTTCTAATATATTAATATGAAATCATATTATTTAATTAGTATTGATCTAAATTAATCTAGAATTAATTTGGTGATCAAAAGTGTGACTAATTAAATATGGGCTCTTGTATTTATATAGTGTGGGTTAATGCTTATTGAGAATGGGCTAGGCTAGCATGGTAAGTCCATGGATAGTCCATGGAGATTTAACCCATGGATCTCATGGAAATGAAAGGTCATGGGTATTAGGGTTTACATGGATGTAACCCTAATCCACCACACTATATAAATGAGTCCTTGGCACTTGAAATTTCACTAGTTATGTGTGAGAACTAAGGGTGGCCGATTTCTAGAAGTGTTCTACTATTCTCTCAAGTTTCCAAGGTTTGTGAGATTTGTGACTTCCATTTGAGGCATCCACATTATTGGTGCTAGGCTCTCAAACTCCAAGCAATCAACCACTACTAAAAGGTATGTAATTGTACTAGCTTATTATGTTTCAAAGTTCCCCATGCCATGCTAGTTAGGTTAAGAACATTGGAAAAACAAATTTGCATGATCTTAGTAAAACATAGATCCAAGGTTTTCTAAGGTTGCATGTACACCATAGGAGTGTTAGAATGCTCAAAACCAACAGTGGTATTAGAGCCTAGGCTTGTTTTCTTGATACTTGATGCAAATTGTTGAAAAAACTCAAGTTTTCTACATTCTATAGCATGAACTAGCCATGTCCATGGGGGGGACTCGACGAGTCCATGTAGTAATTCATCCTACTCATTGAGTAGGTTCTTGCACTCGACGAGTAGGAGCCCTAGAATGCAGATTTTTTAGTTTTGCTGCTGGAAATGGACTAGAAACATTACCCTAATCTGTTTTGGTCTTATAAAACCTATTTTAGATGGGGGTAATGGTTATACTAATCCATTTTCAATGGCTATTATCAAAATTTCAAGTTTTGTATGATTTATTTATGATTCTTGAAATTGTTGATATGCTTTTTCAACTCATATGTTATGAAAGATAAAAAAATATTTGAAAGTTACAAAACTTGCCCTAAAGTTTTGGAATGTCACACCCCCAAACTAGAATAGCGGAATCGTTCGGGGGTGGATGACTTCATGTAGTATCATAATAGTTGAGTAAATAGTAAAGAAAGTAAAAACAACCATTAGAAATATAATTTAAAAAGTTACAGTGTAGATACAATTACTTGTTTCAAAAGAAATTACATTATGATGATATATATTAAGTTTGAAATTGACACCTTAGCGCCCCTTCCCCAAAAGCTGTTGTTTACTTGTATTACTGAATCCCTGAGAAATACAAGTAGTTTGAAAGAGTGTCAACAATTAAGTTGGTGAGTTAATAAGCGTTTTTGTATTAAAATTGTATGCCTTTCTGTAAAAATAACTGTGTTGGTTTCTTAGAAAATCCAATATTTCCATAAATGTGTAGTAGTTTTAAATGATTTGAAAACCGAAATGCATAAGTATTTTCCATAACTAAAATAGTGTAAGTAGATTTATATATGTATATATAAACAAATAAGATGTTTGATAGCCCCGTAAATCAAACATTCTAGTACTTTGTGTGAGTTTTATAACCGTGATAATGACCCAGACTACTTGTAACAACATTCTTCAGGCATTGAAATGATATGGCGTTTGTCACCCTAGACCTGCCGGTTTAACTGTAGCTAACAATTTAGGTGCGGGATTGCCAATCCCGTATAGATCTATACACAAGCATCACACTCTCCATACAAGGGATTATGGTTTATAACATAGGACTTGAAATGCGTTTTGTTTGAATGATAAACCTTAGTGTATTACCAGCTTTGCATGTAAAGTATAACATTTGTAATAACGTTATTTTACTTATTTAACATTTATACACAAAATGTCGATAAAGCATTTGAAACCGTATGTAACGATTTGCATTTTAAAATAAGTTTTTCTTGCGTTTCACTTGTATTCCCCCCCTAAAATATAGTAAAAACATGAAAATATAGGGGTATGAACTCACCTGGTAAGTGTGATGCTTTGATGAAAACGAGATTTTTCTCGGGCGGCACTTCGACCGGAAGGAAGTTAGTTTCTCGGGTATTTCGAAGCTTCGGACCTTCTTCGGGACTTGGATACGTAACCGGGGAGTCGGGGTAGTCTCTATGGGCTCGGAAGTGAAAAAGTGCGAGAGAAATGGTGTGAATTAGCAAATGGAGCCGGCACCCTCGCATCCTTATTTATAGTGGTGGAGGCAGCCTCGTACGCTGGGCATACTCCGAAGTATGCAGGGTGTACCTCGTCCATAGCTCGTACGATGGGCGTACCCTCGCATGCGGGGTGTACGTCATGCATGATGTTTTCTTTGAATATCGTATTTCGGATGGGATATGGGGTAGAGGTGTAGGGGGAGACGTGGCCGATCCGAGGCCGCGTACTGAGTACGATGGGGGTACCCTCGTACGCTATAGCGTACTCCCTCTCGGTTTGTCTGCCCCAATCTTCTATAATGCGTAACTTTCATATACGAGCTCTGTTTTTAACGTTCTTTATATCCACGCGAAGGTGAGAATGTAATCTACAGCTTTCATTTAGGGGGTGATTGGCTAAGCTTTTGAAAGGCAAAAGTCCTTTTAGGAAAAGTTGCAAAAAGTCAGGATTCTGTAACTTTTCCAAAAAGTTCATTTTTCCTTATATAAAAAAGTAACTTTTACAACATTACCAAACATCTTTTGCCTTTTTATCTTTTCCTAAAAGCTAAAAGTTGTTTTAAAAGATAAAACAAACACCCCCTTAGACTTTGTTGGCAAATTTTGATTTATTTTTAATTATTTATTTTTAATAGGTTGGGACAGGAAAATACCGTTAAAAATTCATAACTTCTTCATCTGATGTCCGTTTTCGTTTGACTTTTTACCGTTGTATTACTATTTTCGAGACCTTCAATTCTCGTTTAGGTCGTGTCGGCTAAATATCGCTCGATCTCTATTTCGTGTTTTTAGTTGTGTATCGCTACTCCGAAACTTAGAAAAATCATAACTTCCTCATACGAAGTTAGATTTGAAAGTTCTTTTTATGTGCGTTCATGGTTTAATGATATCTATGCTATTCATTTAGATACCTAAGGCTAAAAAGTATTTTATTGAAATTTTGTGTTTTACGCTTAACAGTGTTTTACCGGTTTTTCTGTGGATTTTCGATTGGTCATAACTTCTTCGTTATTACTTGGATTTTGTGTTCTCTATATTTCTGAAAACCTTGATACGCTATCTAATACTTTATGCAACCCAATTGAGAATTTAGAACATTTTATTTTTGACGCTATTTTTATTATCAAAAGTAGATTACAAATCTTTGACTTTTAGGTCATTACATTGACTTGAAATATCGGGTTGTCACATCATCCCCCCGTTAGAGAGAATTTCATCCCGAAATTTATTTTAAGGAAAGTATTCATGGACTAGGGAAAAGATGCAGGTATTTTTGTTTCATCTGATCTTCGTGCTCTCAGGTGTATTCAGGTCCTCGCTTTACATTCCAGCGAACCTTCACAATGGGTATGCGACTTTGTTTTGTTCTTTTAATTTCCCTATCCATGATTTCTACGGGTTCCTCTGCAAAGTGGAGACTCTCGTTGATTTCGATTTTTTCCAGAGGGACGATGAGGGTCTCATCGGACAAACACTTCTTTAAGTTTGACACATGAAAGGTAGGGTGTATATTATTGAGTTCCTGCGGTAATCGAAGCTTGTATGCTACCAGGCCGATCCTGGAAAGGATCTCGAATGGTCCGATATACCTTGGATTTAGTTTCCCATGTTTTCCAAAACGTATTAATCCCTTCTAGGGTGAGACCTTCAATAGTACCTGGTCCCCAACCTGAAATTCCAAGGGATTTCGTCTTTTGTCCGCATAACTCTTTTATCTGTCTTTGAAGCTTTTAGTCGTTCCTGGATTTGGACAATCCTCTCGGTCGTCTCTCTTATGATTTTCGGGCCGGTGAGAGTGCTTTCAGGTACTTGTCCTTTAGCTAGTTGCGTCTCACCCACTTCATCCTAGCACATAGGTGATTTGCACTTGCGGCCATAGAGGGCTTCAAATGGAGCAACCTTGATGCTAGTGTGATAGCTATTGTTGTACGAGAAATCGACCAGTGGTAAATAGGTATCCCATGCCCTACCAAAATCGATCACACAAGCTCTTAGCATATCTTCCAATGTTTGAATGGTCCTCTCACTCTGACCGTCAGTTTGTGGATGGTAAGCGGTACTCATGTCTAGTCTCGTCCCTAGAGATTTTTGTAGTGACTGCCAGAACCGTGAGGTGAATCTACTATCTCTGTCGGAGATAATGAATATTTGTACACCGTGCAGTCGCACAATCTCTCTGATGTATGTTCGAGCTAGTTTCTCCATTTTATTAGTTTCGTTTATTGGTAGGAAGTGCACGAATTGGGTTAATTTATCGACGATCACCCAAATGGTGTCAAGTCCGCCCGCTGTTTTGGGTAACTTGGTTATGAAATCCATGGTTATCTGCTCCCACTTCCACTCGGGTATTTCAGGTTTTTGTAACAACCCCGAGGGCTTTTGGTACTCAATTTTGAGTTTGGTGCAAGTCAACCATTTGCCTACATAGGCAGCAATTTCGGCTTTCATGTTCGGCCACCAATACACTTTCTTGAGGTCCAGATACATCTTTTCTGAACCGGGATGCACGGAGTATCGAGTCTTATGAGCCTCATTCATGAAAACGTCTCTGAATCCACCAAACTTCGGTGTCCAGATTCGATTCATGAAGTAACGAACTCCGTCACCCTTGAATTCAAGATTCTTATCCATTCTTCTTAAGGCTTCGCTAACCATGTTTTCTGTTTTCAAGGCTTCCATTTGAGCTTCCTTGATTTGCGTGGATAGGTGTGAATGAATCGTCATGGTTAAGGATTTCACTTGGCGGCCCGAGTATTCCTTTCGACTGAGAGCATCATCTACTATATTAGCTTTTCCCAGATGATAACGAATCTCGTATTCGTAATCGCTCAATAGTTCAACCCATTGTCTCTGTCTCACGTTGAGTTCTTTTTGGTTGAGAATGTGCTGAAGGCTCTTATGATCGGTGAAAAACTTGAGTTTGTAAAATGAAATGTATGCCACCCCACACTTGAGCATTGCTTGCCCTCAAGCAATCATTTTAAATACAGAAGAAGATTGATAAAAACAAATCCTAAGCAAAATGAAAAAAAAAACGAAAAACAAGAAGAAAAATAAAGCAAACTCTAAACGTGGGTTGCCTCCCGGAAGTGCTTCTTTTTGAAGAGTCTTTATCTAGACTTCTTTCCTGCTTACGTGTCTGTAATCCCTTCCAGCAGCAACCCTTCTTCAATTTCTTCATTTCTCGGAATTCCTTCTTCATATTTTTTTCACCCTATGACCATTGACCTTGAAAGGAGTTCCATCTCTTGATATTAGCTCAATAGCTCCATGTGGAATTTTTTTTACTATAAATGGACCATCCCAGCGTGTCTTAAGCTTGACCAGAAATAGTTTGAGCTTTGAATTAAAAAGTAACACCTTTTGTCCTTCGTAAAAGTCCTTATTACCCTTGAGTCTTTTGTCATGCCAATTCTTGGTCTTTTCGTTGTAAATCAAGGAACTAGTGTAAGCCTCATTCCTAAGCTCTTCCAAGGCATTTATTTGCATTAACTGGTTAGTTCTAAGTTCAGCTAAATCAAAATTGCACACCTTTAATGCCCAATAAGCCTTGTGCTCTATTTCAACCGGTAAGTGACATTTTTTTCCATAGACTAGCCTATATGGTGTAGTACCAATAGGTGTCTTAAAAGATGTTCTAAATGTCCATAGTGCATCATCAAGCTTATCGACCATTCTTTTCTATTACTTCCAACCGATCTTTCTAATATTCTCTTCAACGCCCTATTTGTAACTTTAGTTTGCCCACTAGTTTGAGGATGATAGGATGTTGAAAATCTATGGTGAACACCATATTTTTGCAACACCTTAGCTAATTGATCATTGGCAAAGTGAGTGTCCCCGTCACTAATGAGAGCTTTAGGAACTCCAAATCTTGAGAATAATTTCTTTAAAAATCGTACCACCACCCGAGCATCATTAGTGGGTAATGCTTGTGCCTCCGCCAATTTACATACGTAATCAACCGCCACCAAGATGTATTTATTGCCTTTAGACACTGGAAAGGGTCCCATGAAGTCAATCCCCCACACATCAAATATTTCACACACTTGGATGCTATGTTGGGGCATTTCATTTCGGGATGATATATTCCCCGCTCTTTGGCATGAGTCAGATTCCTTGACATACTGAGCATCATCCTTAAAAATTGTAGGCCAATAGAACCCAATATCAAAAATCTTCTTCGCGGTGTAATGTGCTCCATGATGTCCTCCGACGGGTCCACTATGGTAGTGTGCCAAAATTTCTTGACTTTCCTTCTTGAATACACATCTTCTTATCATTCCATCCGTGCAGCTTCGGAAAAGGTATGGCTCGTCCCAAAAGTAGTATTTAATTTCCGAAAAGAATGTCTTCTTTGGTTGGCGAGTCAAATCTTTTGGGATGTATTTGGTTGCAAAATAATTCGCTATATCTGCAAACCATGGCACTTCTCCCGCTACTACCAAGATATAGTCATCGGGAAAATCATCCCCAATTTATCTTCTTCTAACTTCTCCAAAAGTGGGTTCTCTAGTCTTGATAAATGATCGGCAGCTACGTTTTCCATCCCCTTTATATCGTGTATTTCGAAATCAAACTCTTGTAGAAGTAGAACCCAATGTTTCAATCTACGTTTCACATCTTGTTTGGAAAATAGATACTTCAACGTGGAGTGATTGGTAAAAACAATTGTCTTGGATAAAACTAAGTATGGCCGAAACTTGTCAAAAGCATATACCATTGCTAACAGCTCCTTATCGGTAGTAGTGTAGTTCTATTGAGTCGGATTCAATGTCTTGCTTGCATAATAGATTGGCTAAAAATGCTTGTCAATTCTTTTTCCCAAAACACCTCCCACCGCAAAGTCACTAGCATCACACATTAGCTCAAAAGGGAGACTCCAATTTGGAGCCACAATAATAGGTGAAGTAGTTAACTTTTTCTTCAACAAATTAAAGGCTTCAAGACATTCTTTAGAAAAGTTGAATGGGGCGTCCTTTAAAAGTAGTTGAGTCAAGGGTCTTGTGATCTTCGAAAAGCCTTTTATAAAGCGCCTATAAAACCCTGCATGGCCTAAAAAGCTTCTTACCCCCTTGACATTTGTTGGAGGTGGCAATTTGGCTATAGTGTCCACCTTTGCTCTATCCACCTCTATCCCCCTCCTTGAGACCTTGTGTCCTAGCACAATTCCATCCTTCACCATAAGATGACACTTCTCCCACTTAAGGACAAGGTTGTTCTTCTCACATCTTGCTAACATTAGATCCAAGTTAGACAAGGAATCTTCAAAAGAGGACCCAAAAACCGAGAAGTCATCCATAAAAACCTCCATAAACTTTTCGATCGTATCATGAAAGATAGCCGTCATGCACCTTTGGAAAGTAGCTGGTGCATTGCATAACCCAAAAGGCATGCGTCTATATGCAAATGTTCCACTCGGGCATGTAAAAGTGGTCTTCTCTTGGTCTTGTGGGTCGATTGGAATTTGAAAGTACCCCGAAAACCCATCGAGAAAACAATAATAAAGATGACCGGAAAGCCTCTCAAGCATTTGATCGATAAAAGGCAATGGAAAGTGATCCTTGCTTGTAGCCTCATTTAGCTTCCTATAGTCGATGCAAACTCACCACCCGATTACCGTCCTTGTTGGAATTAATTCGTTGTTCTCATTAGCCACTACCATCATACCTCCTTTCTTCGGAACCACTTGGACCAGACTTACCCATGGGCTATCAGAGATCGAATTAATGATTCCGGCATCTAGTAATTTCCCTACCTCCTTTTTTACAACTTCTTGCATGTTTGGGTTGAGTCTTCTTTGGCATTGTACTACAGCTTTTGATCCATCTTCTAAGTTGATTTTTTGGGAACAATAGGCCGAAATGATTCCCTTTATGTCAGTTATCTTCCATGCTATAGCACCTTGCCTCTTCTTTAGTACACCCACAAGGCTCTCCTTCTCATTTTTGGCCAAATCAGCAGCTATAGTTACAGGTTTTTGCTGGCCATCTTCAAGAAATGCGTACTCCAAGTGATCTGGTAGTGCCTTGAGCTCAGTTTTTGTGTTGTGTATTCTGAACACGTTGAGTCCAGTAAGGGGACTCGTCGAGTCTAGTGTAATTTTCGCGACTGTTCAGGGTTCTTTGAATGGACTTGCCGAGTCGGTCGAGGCTACTCGGCGAGTCGGGCTTTCTGCACTTCTGATTAGATCGTTATACTCAGCTTCCTCGAGCAGTCTTTCTAATTCCATCATGTCCCTTTCAGCATCAAACTCTTCTTCAAATGAGATGGTGGACTTGTTTGGTTTATCTTCATTCCAATCCTCCAACAATTCTTCCAACATGTCAATCGAAAATGCTATGTCATCACTACTCCTTGCATGCTTCATGGCTTGATCAACTGCGAAAGTGACTGATTCGTATCCTACCCGAAGGGTAAGTTTAGAATCTCGCATGTCAACGATAGCACTTGCTTATTAAGAAAAAGTCTTCCTAATATGATCGGGACTTGGGGATCCGCTTCCATGTCTAAAACTATAAAGTCCGCGGGGAACATGAACTTTTCCACTTTCACCAAAAGATCTTCACAAATTCCCCTAGGAAATGTAACAATCTTGTTTGCTAGGTGTATTGCTATACGAATGGGTCTTGGCTCGGGGAGATCTAACTTTTTGAAAAACGAGTAGGGCATGAGATTTACACTTGCCCCTGAATCAGCTAGTGCATAAATGGTAGCCAAGTTTCCAAATTGGCAGGGCAATTTTAAACTTCCCAGATCTCCTTTCTTCTTAGGAAGTTTGTTCAACATAGCAGCTGAATAGTTCTCGTTTAGGACCACCTTCTTCACTTCTTCCATCTTCCTTCTATTAGTTAGAAGCTCCTTAAGAAATTTGGCGTATTTTGGCATTTGAACAACCACTTTTATGAATAGTATATTATTTTGAAGAGCCTTTATGTGTTCTAGAAACTTCTGGTAGTCTTCTTCATTCTTTTCTTGTCTAGCTTGGGCTGGATATGGCAGTGGCGGCTGATATGGCTTAACATGAGGTTTACTTTTCTGATCGGGTGTCGGACTCGTCGAGTCCATATCATGGACTCGGTGAGTAGAGTCTGGGTTCAGCTGGGTTTGATCTTGATTCTGCCCTTCTGCCTCCTTCTCTTACACCGGCTTCGGATCTTCATTCTGAATAGGGGCCAGAGGGGTTATAATCTTCCATGGAAACGATGCCAAAAACTTGATGTGTGTTTACTCAACTAGTTTTAATCCTATTTTTAATTTTAAAATTGACACACAAAGGTAGTGGACCTATCAATTGTGGTGTAGCTAAATAAGTAGGGTATCGAACTCCGGGAACGGAAAATTAAAACTAAAAACTAGAATTAACTAAAACAAGTAATAGAAAATAGAGGTTTCTCTAGTTTTGCAAGACTAGAAACTTAACTAAAACTTAACTACTCAACTAAAAGTTGAAAACACGTAAAAACAAACTAAATTCAATGATCAAAAAGGGTTTCTATGTAGGTTCAGCTCATTTACTCCTATGGTTAATTTTTCTGATAATATAATAGATTAATTGTTATTGGTTATTGGCTCTGGTGATTAGATTCGCATTCGCTATTACTAATCCTTAGAAAACATACCAATTCAAGCAATGGCTAGTTGATTAAACTAATAGATTTCCTAGGTTAATTATTCGGGTTAAATAAGACTTGTAGCTAGCTAATTAAATTTGATGATTCAATTAACCTCTTGCTGATGGTGTATCACACAAGCTCACACATTAATTTACCCATTCTCTAATTAATCCTAGTTTCATGTTCATTATTCCTAGGCATATAGTATTGTGTTCACATAAATTATATGAGATAAGCAATTAAGAGATGTTAATGGAGCTTAATCACTTAACAATTAATAGAAAACAGTTATGGTAAATGCATAAGGGTCTTTAACAAGCTTAATTTAACAATATCACCAACTAACAATTAATCAAAAGAGTAAATTAAACCATAGGAGCAAATTTGTTTCCCCTAAACAGAAACTAATGAAATTAGATCATGATTTCAGTGTATGAAAGCTTAAAAACAAATTCAATTAAACCTAACATAATTCTATTCAAAGGAAAAGTGGAAAATTAAACCTAAAGTGCCTTAATCTCTTAAGAATGAAGGATTAGGGTTCTGCAACGTTTTCCAGAGCTCCAGGGACTTCCTTGATTGCCAAGTGTTCCACCAAAAATCCAGAGAGAGTCCTCAATTCGGGTTTGTGAAGTCTATTTATAATTTTCTCAAAACAGGGGCTACTTGTCGAGTAGCCAACTGACTTGTCGAGTCCCCCTTGAGGAATCTGTATACGACAAGGATTCGACGTGTCGCTTCACGAATCTTCGTGTCTACTCAACGAGTAGGTTCAGAATTAAGCCTTTTTCTTCTTTCTTTCGTTCCCGAGCTTCCGTTCATATATCCTGCTTCATTTTGCTTCCGAGCTTCTTTTTTTGACAGAAAATATAATTTGAACAATATTAAGTATCTTTTTTCCATAATATGCAATTAATTAGCCAATAAATGATAAAAATCCAACATAAAAATATAGCTAAATATGCAAATATCAATCGGTGAAGATTGTGCATTTCGTGTCATACAGATAGTGGCTCTAGATTTTTAGGGCAAAAACGACTGCTCCCAGTTCTAAGTTGTGGGTAGTGTAGTTGACTTCGTGCGTCTTGAGTTGTCTCGAGGTGTATGCGATGACCTTTCCTCATTGCATTAGAACACATCCAATACCTTGGTTTCATGCATCGTAATAGACCACGAAGTCTTTTGTTCCTTCTGGTAGGGATAATATAGGTGCGCTGCATAGGGATTTTTTCAGTGCTTGGAACGCATCGTCTTGTTTTTATCCCTAGTTATAGGTTACACCCTTCTGAGTCAGGCCGGTAAGTGGTTTGGCCATCTTTGAGAAGTTTTGTATGAATCTTCGGTAATAGCCAGCAAGGCCCAAGAATTGTCGGATTTCCGTTGGCGTTCTTTGAGCTGACCAGTTCTCAATTGCCTTGATTTTGGAAGGGTCCATGTGTATCCCTTCTTTACTGACCACATGACCAAGGAAATCTACTTTCCAAATCCAAAATTTGCACTTTGAGAATTTTGCGTATAACTTCTCTACCCTTAATGTTTCCAAGATCTGCCAGAGGTGTTGACTATGTTCTTCTTCACTCTTCGAATAGATGAGTATATCATCTATGAACACGATCACGAATTTGTCTAGGAAAGAATGGCATACTCGATTCATTAAGTCCATGAACACCGCCAGTGCATTTGTTAATCCAAAGGGCATCACTACAAACTCGTAGTGACCATAACGAGTTCGAAAGGCCGTCTTGGGAACGTCTCCTTCAAGGACTAGCAACTAATGATACTCGGATCTTAAATCGATCTTTGAGAAGTAGCTTGCTCCTTGGAGTTGGTCGAACAGATCGTTTATGCGTGGCAGGGGCTATCGGTTCTTGATTGTGAGTTTGTTTAGTTCTCGGTAGTCGGTGCACATGCGAAAAGATCAATCCTTCTTCTTTTTGAATATGACTGGTGCTCCCCAAGGTGAGAAGCTCGGCCTGATAAATCGTTTATTGAGTAGCTCGTTTAGTTGGATGGATAATTCCTGCATCTCTGCTGGGGCTAGATGGTACAATGATTTTGCTATGGGGGTAGCTCCGGAATCAAGTCGATTATGAACTCGACTTGACGTTCTGGTGGAACTCCAGGAAGATCTTCAGGGAAGACATCGGGGAAATCGCAGACTTCTGGGATGTCTTTGATATCTTTCATTTTTTTCCTTATCTACTACGTGGGATAGGAAAGCATGGTATTCCTTGCGCATGTATTTTTGGGCTTTGACGCAAGAGATGATTTGTAAATTTGTACTGGGTTTATCACCATAAATGATAAGAGTTTCGCTATTTGGCTGATTAAGGCGAACGACCCTTTCGTGACAAAGTATATCGGCATGGTGAAGGCTTAACCAGTCCATACTGATGATGACATCAAAGTTTCTTATAGTGATCTGCATTAGATTGATTTAGAAAGAGTGTTCATTTAGAGCTAGTGTTCAGCCTATGTACATATCGTTTATGCTTTCTGTTTTACCGTTTGCCATTTCTACTGTAAATATCTTATTGAGTGATTGGGATTTTTGTTGAAGTAAGTGTTTGAATTCATGGCTCACGAAACTCCTGTCCGCACCACAATCAAAAAATATGCATGCATAAGTGTTGTTGAGAAAAAACGTACCCGTAACCACCGTGGGGTCAGCTATTGCCTCGTTCTGCCCTATTGCCAACACTCTTCCTACGCGCCAACATTCCTTGCCTTAGGGAAATCCCTTTTGTAGTGCCCCGCTTCACTACATCCATAACATGCCTGGCCCACACCAACTCTAGGAACTTGATTGGTCGCGTCGGTGCCTTACAGAAATGGGTAATGTGCCCTTTCCTGTTGCAGTTATTATAGTGCATCTCCCGACAATTTCCATTGTGATGGAAATTGCATTTGCTGCACTTTGGTAGGTTTCCAGCGTATTGCTTCACTGGTGTTGGGGTAACAGGACCAGTGGTGGGAGTTGTAGCGGCATGGACTGCCACTATCTGTTGTTTCTTGGAAGGTTCTTGCGAAGATTGACACTTCCTTTTGTTCCAAAACCTCTTGTTGTTGTTGTTGGTATTATTGTTGTTGTTGTTGTTTTTGTTGATCTTTATGGTTTGCTTCGGAATATTAGTCACGAATCCTTGGCAGACGCCATGATCGACGAGGGACTGTGCCAACTGTTTGGCACTATCGAAAGTAACTGGCTTGGAAGCTAGTACACTTCCTCGAATATGGGGTGATAGTCCCCAGATATACCTCTCGATCTTCTTGCTCTCTAGAGAAACCATTCCCGGGAAAAGTATTGCTAAGTCACTGAACCTATGGGTATAGGCTGTGATGTCCGAGCCTACCATCGTAAGGCCCCAAAGCTCTTGCTCGAGCTTCTGTACTTCACCTCTTGGGTAGTACTCTTGCATAAGCATTTGTTTCAGGTTTTCCCATCCCATGGAGTTAGCCACTACTAGAGTTAGTGACTTGACGTGGCCAGTACACCACGTTAGAGCTCGTTCGGAGAAAGTACATGCAACAAATTTTACTTTGCTCCCCTTTTAGCATGAGCAGATCCCGAACACCGCTTCCATTTTCTCTATCCATTGGGATAGAGCCATAACTCCTCCAGTACCATTAAAGGTTATGGGTTTGCTGTTGGTGAAGTCCTTGTAAGTGTATTCCTCGGAACAAACTTGGTGCTGACCATTGGTAGAGCTATTTACCCCTCCTCCCGACCTATTGTTACTCATTTGAGCCATTGCTGCTGTCACGATAGCTGTCACCGCAACTTGAAAAACAGCACCGTCCATCGATGGTGCTGGCGGTGGTGGTGAAGGAGGTGGTGATCCTGTAGTATTGAAGCGTTGGGGATTTCTTCTTGGTGGCATGATTCTGCCATAAAATAAAAGACGAGCTCTTGATAAGTCTTCAAGAATGATTATGGAAAGTCTTGGTATTATATACTTTACGTTCAGAACATTACTGAATTTGTAAGTTAATTGCGAAATGGAAACTTATGATAATAAGTGTATGATTTTTCTTAATATTTTAAGAACTTGTTGAAATACTCAATGAAATAATACATGCGTGTCAATTTCATTGATATTAATATTTGATACATCGATCAGGAAAATTTGACCTTAACACAAGTCTAGAGTACATCAATGAAAATGGGAAAATTTGACCGCATTCAGACCCCCGAATCGTGTACTCACAATCCGTCGGGTTTACATACATAAAGGAAAGAGTAGCACCAACACTTACTCGATAAGTATATACATATAGCACAAGAAGTACGCGCTCTACTCCGAGCGGGTGGTACGATGCAGACCCTGGTACGTTGTCGTAGAAGTCCGAGCTCGAGCTACTTGATGTTCAGCCTCGATAACGCGCCTCTCCATTGCAGCTTGGTTTTTCCGGAACTCCCTTACCTCGGCTCTAGCAGCGGTAATGTCCTTCTGAAGGGAAAAGGTGTGTTATATTGTTTGATCATGTTTTCGTCCAGGCGACAAAGACGTACCACCGTGATTTGGGTTCTGGCATCAACGTCCATGATTTGGTTGACGTTTACCCTTTCTTTCTCGCGTTAATTGGCGATGCGATGAACCATGATAGTGAGTGCTCTGTTAGTTGAACCTCCCTTACTGAGGTTATAAAAGCCTTGTCCTGTGCCGTAGGGTGGACGTTGTCCTTGTTCCCTGCTCCATCGTTTCAGATCTACAACCCATAGGGGCGCCAGTGCGTTAAAGTTCCATCGGGGATTTGGTACCACTTGGGTAGGGTCATAGACCTCTGGTTCCGAGTCCATGCCTTCATCGTCTGCATCTCCTTCTTCTTCCTCCTCGGGATCCTCTTTTGGGTCTTCTTCGATAATCTCTTCGGGATCCTCTTCTGGATCTTCTTCGATCCAACCACCATTGCCCTGATTTGGGTAGTAGGGATCCCTGGGGATATGAAATCATGCCATTTCATCTGATCGAGAATGAAGATAAGAGAATTATATATAAAATTTGAGTGTAAAGAGAAACTTTTATGATAAGACCTACACCGAGTCCTCCTATAATTACCTAGTGTATACGAATTACATATAATTGAGATTGAATGGACCGTTGGATAAGTAGCTTCACTCGAAGCCCACATCCAAACAAGGAAAAGAGCCTAAAGCAAAATCATAAATCCTAAGTCCATGCATCCTCACTCATGTGTAACTTTAAAGTATGCACTTTGCAATTATAGCCCTGTCAGTGAAGGTTTTTAGTTTTTATAAGCTAAACTTTTATTTTAATTGACGATTCTAATCCTAACGAAATGTCAAGGTTTACTCGCTGGATATAGTTTTTATTGTGTCACAAAATACTCCTATAGTATTTAAATTTGTAAGTTTGATTCTATTGTTACATTGGTAAGTTTTTGACTTGTTGCTCACTATGACTATTCCTCGACATACGTTGGTCATATCTCGAATAAATATAGTTGATCAGGCTATATTCGTCCCAGATTCGATTACATATTCCGAGGCCTAGTCGCAGTGTCCAACTTGTCTTAATACTTTCGTATAATTCTAATTATTAAAATAAATTGTTGCATGCATGTATTTGTACTTTTATGAAACTAAAAATTGAAGTTATAAAAAAATATGGTTCTCGTGTAAAACGTTTTGACAGAGATTTATAGTCCCTAAACATTTATAGTTTGTATATCTTATGTGGTTCGATATACTCAATTCACTATAAACAATGCTCTGATACCAATCTATCACACCCCCAAACCAGAACGGCGGAATCGTTCGGGGGTGGATGACTTCATGTAGTATCATAACAGTTGAGTAAATAGTAAAGAAAGTAAACACAACCATCATAAATATAACTTAAAAAGTTACATTGTTGATTGTATTACTTGTTTCAAAAGAAATTACATTATGATGATATATATTAAGTTTGAAATTGACGCCTTAGCGTCCCTTCCCCAAAAGCTGTTGTTTACCTGTATTACTGAATCCTGAGAAATACAAGTAGTTTTGAAAGAGTGTCAACAATTAAGTTGGTGAGTTCATAAGCGTTTTTGTATTAAAATTGTATGCCTTTCTGTAAAAATAATTGTGTTGGTTTCTTAGAAAATCCAATATTTTCCATAAATGTGTAGTAGTTTTAAATGATTCGAAAACCAAAATGCATAAGTATTTCCATACCTAAAATAGTGTAAGTAGATTTTTATATGTATATATAAACAAACAAGACGCTTGATAGCCCCGTAAATCAAATGTTCTAGTACTTTGTGTGAGTTTTATAACCGTGCTAATGACCCAGACTTCCTGTAACAACGTTCTTCTAGCGTTGAAATGATATGACGTTTGTCATCCCAGACCTGCCGGTGTAACTGTAGCTAACAGTTTAGGTGCGGGATTGTCAATCCCGTATAGATCTATACATAAGTATCACACTCTCCATACATGAGATTATGGTTTATAACACAAGACTTGAAATGGGTACTTGAAAGTACGTGAAGTAAATGTCTCACAAAAGTTAGTATCAAATAAATTTATGTATGAAAAGTCCGTTTTTCTTGTAAATGTAAATATTTCCTCTCCATAGTGTTTATAGAGTGTAAAATATCATGAATATCTTGTAAACTATACCTATTATAGCTTTTCAAAAGTGTGTTTTGTTTAAATGATAAACCTTAGTGTATTACCAGCTTTGCATGTAAAGTATAACATTTGTAATAACGTTATTTTACTTATTTAACATTTATACACAAAATGTAGATAAAACATTAGAAACCGTATGTAACGATTTGCATTTTAACATAAGTTTTTCTTGCATTTCACTTGTATTCCCCCCTAAAATATAGTAAAAACGTGAAAATATAGGGGTATGAACTCACCTGGTAAGTGTGATGCTTTGATGAAAACGAGATTTTTCTCTAGAAGCACTTCGACCGGAAGGAAGTGACTTTCTCAGGTATTTCGGAGCTTCAGACATTCGTCGGGACTTGGATACGTTACCGGGGCATCGGGGTAGTCTCGAGGGGCTCGGAAGTGAAAAAGTGGGAGAGAAATGGTGTGAATCAGCAAATGGAGTCGGCACCATCGCATCCTTATTTATAGTGGTGGAGGCAACCTCGTAAGCTGGGCGTACTTCGAAGTACGCAGGGCGTACCTCATCCGCAACTCGTATGTTGGGTGTACGTCATGCATGATGTCTTCTTCAGATACCACATTTCGGATGGGATAGGGGGTAGAGGTGTAGGGCGAGATGTGAGCGATTCGAGGCCGCGTATTGAGTACGCTGGGCGTACCCTCGTACACAATAGTGTACTCCCTCTCGGTTTGTGTGCCCCAATCTTCTAAAATGCGTAACTTTCACATACGAGCTCCGGTTTGACGTTCTTTATATCCACGCGAAGGTGAGAATGTAATCTACAACTTTCATTTAGACTTTGTTGGCAAATTTTGACTTTATTTTTAATTATTTATTTTTAATGGGCCAGGACAGGAAAAGACCGTTAAAAATTCATAACTTCTTCATCCGATGTCCATTTAAGTCTGTCTTTTTACCGTTGTATTACTATTGTCGAGACCTTCAATTCTCATTTAGGTTGTGTCGGCTAAATATCACTCGATCTCTATTTCTAGTTTTTAGCTGTCAACCGCTACTCCGAAACTTAGAAAAATCATAACTTCCTCATACGAAGTCAGATTTGGACATTCTTTATATGTGCATTCATGGTTTAATGATATTTACGACATTCATTTAGATACATAAGGCTAAAATGTATTTTATTGAAATTTCATGTTTTACGCTTAACAGTGTTTTACCGGTTTTTCTGCGGATTTTCGATTGGTCATAATTTCTTCGTTATAACTCGGATTTTTGTGTTCTCTATATTTCTGAAAACCCTGATACGATATCTAATACTTTATGCAACCCAATTGATACTTTAGAACATTTTATTTTTGATGCTATTTTTATTATCAAAAGTAGATTACAAATCTTTGAATTTTAGTTCATTACATTGACTTGAAATATCGGGTTGTCACATGGAACATGTAAATCATAACTTCCTCATACGAAGTCAGATTTGGACGTTCTTTATATGTGCATTCATGGTTTAATGATATTTACGACACTCATTTAGATACATAAGGCTAAAAAGTATTTTTATTGAAATTTCGTGTTTTACGCTTAACAGTGTTTTACCGGTTTTTCTGCGGATTTTCGATTGGTCATAATTTCTTCGTTATAACTCGGATTTTTGTGTTCTCTATATTTCTGAAAACCTTGATACGATATCTAATACTTTATGCAACCCTGTTGATACTTTAGAACATTTTATTTTTGATGCTATTTTTATTATCAAAAGTAGATTACAAATCTTTGACTTTTAGTTCATTACATTGACTTGAAATATCGGGTTGTCACATGGAACATGTAAAGTCTCACACATTTTAGTAAACTTTAGTTCCAACCTCTGGAATTTTAAAAGTTAAATTCAACCCTTATACTTTATAATATTATAAGTTTAATAATAATTATATATGTATAAGAATAAGTCGTTTTACCATTAGCAGGCCTCATTCATGAAGCCGGTCTATAAGGGGGGTATAAGGTTTTTGCCTATAAAATGGCAGCTTAATGGGTGTCCACTATCACCCACCGCTTCCTTGACTGGTGGAGGGTCGTTAGCCGAACGGGTATGACAACGAATTTAAATTCTCATTAAAAGTATGGTGAATGTAAAGTAACTAAATGTTTTTATAAATTCTCAATCTTAGTTACTTTAGGAAAATGTGAATAACGTGCTAATCCATGAAATTACACTTTGCACTTTGCTTAAGTTATTAGTGGAGCGTGTGTGGTTAACCGACACACTAACTTGGACTTAACAAGGTAGGCAAAGGGTGGCTTAAGGTTTATGATAGGTCGGTAGAGCGCGTGTGGTTAACCGACACATCGATTGAGTGATAAACATTAAGAGTACCAAGTAATTTGCATGGTTACTTCACACCTTGTTTTGTGATCCTCGGCATCCCAATCACAAAACTTGAAGGGCACACTCGAGAGTGAAATATGCCATTGAAAAGTTCAATGAATCTCAAAGAATTTAGGAGTTTCAAAACCAATTAAAACCTAATAATTTATTTCATTTTTTATGGTGGAAATTGGTGAATCGTCATTCACCTACCTTCAAATATTTTATAGCTTGGATTACGGCATCCCTCTTCTAAGTTATAAAATATTGTTTTGGGTCATAGCCTTAATATTACATTTGGGTGTTTTATTAAGGACTATCTTTATATTTAATCTAAACTTGTCCTTTCTTCTTTTCAGATGTCTTCCAACAATGCTGCTTCTTGCTTAAACCCTACTGGCTCCTTCTCTCTCATGAAACTTTGTGGGAGAGTCATCTTCTATGGTTCCAAATTTATGGATTGGATCAGGAACATCAGGATGGTCACTCGGTATGAGAACAAGGAGCTTAAGGAACCTAAGGAGCTTAAGGAACTTGATGAGTCGTCTGCTACTCCTCAGAAGATCGTTGAATACTAGGCACATGAGAGAGATGCCACTAAGGTGACATGTATCATGTTGGCCACAATGATAACCGAGCTCCAAAAGTCCTATGAGTACTATTACCCTTTTGAGATGCACCGTGACTTGATGAACCGCTACCATCAGAGTGCTCGTCAAGATTGGTATGAAATCATCTTCTCCATGATAACAACCCGGATGAAGGATGGTGAAACCATCACGGTCCACGTGCAGAAAATGCAAAGGTATGTGGATCGCTTGTAGAAACTAAATGTGAATTTCCCCGAGGAGTTGGAAATTGATATCATTTTGCACTCCTTACCTCCGTGTTATGATCAATTCCGAATGACATACCACATGAACAAGGAGGAAGTCACACTCAGCAAACTAAGGTGACATGTATCATGTTGGCCACAATGATAACCGAGCTCCAAAAGTCCTATGAGGACTATTACCCTTTTGAGATGCACCATGACTTGATGAACCGCTACCATCAGAGTGCTCATCAAGATTGGTATGAAATCATCTTCTCCATGATAACAACCCGGATGAAGGATGGTGAAACCATCACGGTCCACGTGCAGAAAATGCAAAGGTATGTGGATCGCTTGTAGAAACTAAATGTGAATTTCCCCGAGGAGTTGGAAATTGATATCATTTTGCACTCCATACCTCCGTGTTATGATCAATTCCGAATGACATACCACATGAACAAGGAGGAAGTCCCTCTTCTAAGTTATAAAATATTGTTTTGGGTCATAGTCTTAATATTACATTTGGGTGTTTTATTAAGGACTATCTTTATATCTAATCTAAACTTGTCCTTCTTCTTTTCAGATGTCTTCCAACAATGCTGCTTCTGGCTTAAACCCTACTGGCTCCTTCTCTCTCATGAAACTTTGTGGGAGAGTCATCTTCTATGGTTCCAAATTTATGGATTGGATCAGGAACATCAGGATGGTCACTCGGTATGAGAACAAGGAGCTTAAGGAACCTAAGGAGCTTAAGGAACTTGATGAGTCGTCTGCTACTCCTTAGAAGATCGTTGAATACCAGGCACATGAGAGAGATGCCACTAAGGTGACATGTATCATGTTGGCCACAATGATAACCGAGCTCCAAAAGTCCTATGAGGACTATTACCCTTTTGAGATGCACCATGACTTGATGAACCGCTACCATCAGAGTGCTCGTCAAGCTTGGTATGAAATCATCTTCTCCATGATAACAACTCGGATGAAGGATGGTGAAACCATCACGGTCCACGTGCAGAAAATGCAAAGGTATGTGGATCGCTTGTAGAAACTAAATGTGAATTTCCCCGAGGAGTTGGAAATTGATATCATTTTGCACTCCTTACCTCCGTGTTATGATCAATTCCGAATGACATACCACATGAACAAGGAGGAAGTCACACTCAGCAAACTTCAAGGACTCTTGAAGACTGCCAAAAGTGGTCTTAAGGTTAAATCGGTTGTTACCACTTCTACTCCTAATGCAGCAACTGTCTTGGCAATATGGGCAAGGCAAAGGAAAGAAGAGGAAGAACCCTTCGAAGGGTACCAAGGGAAAGTCACTTGAAGGTTCCTCTTAAAGTGGAACCAAGAAAGGTTTTTTCACTCCTTCTGCCAACCCTAAAGAGGCTGAATGCTTCTTTTGCCATGAAAAAGTCGCACTAGAAGCGAAACTGGCCAAAGTACTTGCAAGATGTTAAGGATGGGAAAGTAAACTCCAACCATGCAGGTAATTACACTATATTGTCTAGTAAATCACCCCATTCTAGTTCTTGGGTCCTTGTTACTGGTTGTGGTATTCACATATGTTCTGATTTGCAAGGACTAAGAAGAAGTGAGAATGTGGAGCATGGGAAGATAAACTTGATCATGGGGAATAAGAAAGCTTCACTTGTCACCAAGATCGGATTATTCTTTGTTGCTAAGTAGTGGGTTAGTGTTAGATTTGAATAAGTGTTGTTACTCGTTTGAAATGGCGAGAAATATTATTTCCTTTCATGGTTTGTACAAACAAGGTTTTACCTTTTCGTTTGATAATGAATGTGGTGGTATTAATGCTTTCTTTAATAATGTTCTTTATTTTAAAGCATTACCTTGTGATGGTGTGTATGAAACTGTGTCGGTTGTTGATAACCTAGGAAATAATGTATTATCAATTCTTCCACTAGCTTGGATAAAGCATGATTATGGAATTTGTCGTCTTGGACATGTAAGCAAGAAACGCATAGGCCAAATCCAAAAGGATGGATTCTTGGAGTCATTTGACCTAAAGTCGGATGATAGTTGTGAATCTTGTTTGCTTGGGAAAATGACAATGTCACCCTTCACTAGTTCGTGTGCTAAGGGTGAGGGTTTGTTGGACCTCATGCATACTAATGTGCGTGGTCCCTTCAGAACCACCACAAGAGATGTTAACCGCTTCTATGTGACTTTTACTGATGATTATAGTAGATATGGATATGTCTACTTAATCAAGCATAAGTCTGAGACCTTTGAAAAGTTCAAGGAGTTTAAACAGGAAGTGGAGAGTCAGTTGGGCAGGAACATTAAGATGCTTCGATCCGATCGAGGTGGTCAGTATCTTAGTACAAAGTTCCTTGACTATATTAAGGAATGTGGGATTGTCTCACAATTGACACCTCCCAGGACACCGCAGTTGAATGGTGTAGCTGAGAGGCGCAATCGAACTTATTGGATATGGTTCGTTCCATGATGAGTCGAGATTCGCTATCAATCTCATTTTAGGGGTATTCCTTAGAGACTTCAGCCCATATTCGTAATCTAGTCCCTACCAAAAAGGTTGCCAAAACACCTCATGAGATGTGGACTGGAAAAGTTCCAAATCTAGAACACATCAAGATTTGGGGTTGCAAGGCTTTCGTGAGGCGCGAGACTCACGATAAGCTCAAACCTCGAAGTGAGAGATGTATTTTCATCGGCTACTTACAGAGATCCTTTGGTTACCTCTTCTACAGACCTAGTGATAATGTGGTATTTGTAGGAAGGAGAGGAGTCTTTCGCGAGAGAGAGTTCATGAGCCAAGGAAACAATGGGAGGAAAATTGACCTTGAAGAAATTGAAGAGTCGAGTGATGAAGGAACCTCAAACCCTAGAAATCAACATGAGGAGGAAACTCCTGTTGATCCGACAGATGATTCCGTACCTCTGAGGCGTTCCACGAGAGTTAGGAATGCACCTCGCATTACTATGGTTTCTATATTACTGCAGAAGGTGATACACTTATAAGTGACAACACACTGGTAAGTATGGATGAACCTAACAACTACATGGAAGCCATGGCAGGCCCTGAGGCTGCTAAATGGAAAGAGGCTATGGACAACTAGATACAGTCCATTTATGACAATCAAGTTTGGAACTTGGTTGAAAATGTACTAGGTCGTAAGATAGTCGGGTGCAAATGGATCTTCAAGAAGAAGACCGACACGGTTGGTAATGTACACACTTATAAGGCACGATTGGTTGCAAAGGGCTTTTCTCAAGCTCTGGGAGTTGATTATAATGAGACCTTTTCACAAGTAGCGAAGATTAAGTCTATTAGGGTTATGCTAGCCATTGCTGCATTTCATGACTATGAAATATGGCAAATGGATGTCAAAATCGCTTTCCTTAATTGAAAGTTGGCTTAGGATGTTTACATCATTCAGCAAGAGGGTTTTGTCAACATAGAGTACCCTAATAAAGTGTGTAAGCTTGAGAAATCCATCTATGGATTGAAACAAGCACCTTGTAGATGGAATCTTTGTTTCGATGAGAAAGTCAAAGAGTTTGGCTTTTCGAGGAGCGAAGATGAGTCATGTGTATATTGTTGGATAAGGTGTCTAAGTCCATAACTATTTCTGGTATGTACTTCACCCAACCCGACATGGTCCATTTGGGTTGCATGGCATCATGCATTTTGGATAGACTAAATGAGAGGAATAACACTTGTGGTTTATTAATATATTATAAGTTCTAATATATTAAAAGTATTATTTAATTAGTGTTATCAAGAATTATTTTGGAGTTAATTAAGTGATCAAAAGATAACTAATTAAATATATGGCTTGATTATATAAATCATCCATAAATTGTATAGTGGGCTAAAAGGCTCCATGGATTATCAAGTTGGGTTAAACCCATAAGATGCTCCATGGATGATCCACAGGAGTTACAAACCCATGGGTCATGGAATTGAAGAGTCATGACACATTAGGGTTTACATGGTGGAACCCTAGATGTGCAAACACTATATAAGTAACGTACTATCCACCAAAATTGGCTACACTAAGAAACAAGAGGGCTAGGCTGATTTTAGAGTGTTTTCATTATCTTTAAAGTCATTCCAAAAGCATTTGGTGTTGTGTGAAGCATTTGAGGCATCACACTTGGGGTGCTTGGCTCACAAGGTTTCAAGGAATCAAAATCAACTACAAGGTATGTATTTCTAGCTATCCTTTTAGGATTAAAGTTCCCATGTATGCTAGATAGGATTATGAACCTTGGAAACCAAAATTTTCATGTATTTAGACAAACATAGATCCAAGGTTTATTAGGGTTGCATCTACACTTAGGAAGTGTTAGAATGCTCAAAACCCATCAGTGGTATCAAAGCCTATGCTTGTTTGTTGAATACTGGATGCAAACTTGTTTTTCAAATGCCAAAAACTATCCAGACTGGAAAACTCTACGAGTTCTGGCCAAAAACTCACCGACTTTGTGTGTTAAAGCATGAACTCGACGAGTTTGTCATCCAGTGAGCAGTTTTTGGAGCTTGGATGCTGGAAATGGACTAGAAACATTACGCTAAACTTTTTTAGTGTTATAAAACTTGTTTTAGATGGCGTAATGGTTGTTTTAATCCATTTACAATGGCTAATATCAAATTTTCATGATTATATGTTTTCATATGTTCTTGAAATGTGGATATGAATATTCATGTTCTTATGAGTTCTTGAGAGATCATAGGAGTTACTTGTTTATATGGTTAATTCATGATCTTTATGTGTTTTAATGGAGTCCATAACTTGTCCTCAAATTATGGATAACCAAAAGCCTCTTTGTGTTAAACACCATTAAAAGAACACATAAGTTATAAACTGAAGAGTCTTTATTTAATAACTCATAGGTTATGAATATGAAAGGTTTTGTAAAGTTACAAAACTTGCCCTCAAGTTTTGGAACATGTAAAGTCACTTAATAAACTTTAGTTCCAACCCTTAGAATTTTAAAAGTTAAAATTCAACCCTTATACTTTATATTATAAGTTTATATATATATATATATATATATATATATATATATATATATATATATATATATATATATATATATATATATATATATATATATATATCTAAGATCAAGTCGTGTTACCGGTAGTACCGCCTCATTCACGAAGCTGGTCTATAAGGGGGGTATAAGGTTGTTGCCTATAAAATGGCAACTTAATGGGTGTCCACTCTCACCCACCGCTTCCTTGATCGGTGGAGGGTCGTTAGCTGAACGGGTAGGACAAGGACTTATAAATTCTCCTTAAAAGTATGATGAATATTATAAAGTAACTAAATGATTTTATTAAATTCCCAGTCTTAGTTACTTTAGGAAAAATGTGAATAAGGTGCTAATCCATGAAATTACACTTTACACTTTGTTTAAGTCGTTGGGAAGTGATTTATGAAATCATTGCCGGAAGAAGTTAACTATTATTATTGATTCTGTAATGGGTTTGGAATTGCTTTTATAGTTAGATTGTTAATCTTTTATATAATTTATTTAATAGTGTTTGCCAAGAACCAATTCTTTCACCTAGAGTTGTATACATTGCTTTCACCTAGAACTGTATACATTGCTTTCACTATATTTTTCACACACAAAAGGAAGATTTTAAATAGTAGGCATTGTAGTTAGATTAGGCATTGAACTTACAGTTTAGGCATTACGTTTAGAATTTAGGCATTTTAATTAGATTATGCATTGTAGTTATACATTAAGCATTGTACATCGTTTAGTAGTCAATGAGCTGAACCAATCAAAATTGATATATTAAACAAATATTTGTTACTCCAATATCTAGCAGAAAAGAGTATCATCTTCAAAATATCACTCATATTCATTTATTGCTTTATCTGGTGCACAATTAAATAGTTGATGCAATAAACAATAGAAAAAAAACAAGAGGCAAAAATACCTAATCAGTTGATATAAAAAATAGTTAATATCAAACTTTTTGGAATTGACTTTCAACATGTTATTCCAAGTATAACCATATTCAAAATCAAAGTCTCGATCAAATTAAAGATAAAAACAATTAATGTTACCTGAAATTGACGAATACTTCACAAAGCCCTTAACTCCTTGCAGTCTCTAGCCGTCCTTCAATTTTCGTAAGGTATTGATAGGGTTTTGTGCGGCCGAATGTGATTGTATAACCGTTCTATTACTCTATATCCATGCTCTCGGTAATTCCGGAAAAGATCGTGTTGATCTGGTATCCCATCCAAACCACAGACACATTCCTCCTAATTTCCAATATTAATATTTTATTTGTTACATTTTTTATTGAATTTCAATGTTTTTTTTATTTCAATTTTATACAAATTGCTATGATTTTTTGTTTCTTTATCATGTTGTTAAAACCGGACTGGACCGGCCGGTTCAACTAGTTTAATTGGGAACCGGTCCTGAATCCAGCTCTTAGAGGCAAAAAAAACTTCTCGTCATGTGAACCAGTTGAACTTGTAAGAACCGGTTAAACGTTTAAGAACTGGTCCGGTTAAAACGGTAAAAATAGAAAATTTAAAAGAAATGTTTATTTTTTTAATTTATGTAATTTTATATATATTTAAAATTAATAATAATATAATTATGACATCATCCGGCTTTTCCGGTTTTTGAGACCGGCTGGACCAGTTGAACCATCGAACATGTAAGACGACTAGTTCGGTCTCCAATCCGGTTTTCAACACCTTCTTTTTAAGAGTAAATCACATGAATAGTCCATATGGTGGTTTGTATTATTTTACACGTTTAATTTCGAATATTTTCTATTCAAACTTGGATCGTCCTCATTGTTTGTTTTTATTGAAGTCTCGGTTCATACCATAGATAAAATGTCCTCATTGATTATTTATTATTTATATAGTTTTAATAACTAAAAAAAATGACCAAACCGATCATCTTCCCATCACATCCTTCTTTAAAATGATCACTAGAGTAGCACAAACTAAAACGCAAACTAATGCTCCATAGTTGGAGCTTGAGGGTGGTGGTTATATGTGTTGACGAGTGGTGGTTACTAGAAGTGAATGGTATAGATGGGATGGGGTGGAGTGAAGGGCATGGACTAAAATTCAGTCCCTAATAATTTCTCTCTGAAGCCAAATGTGTTTAGTATATCCAAGACTAAATTTTAGTCCCTAATAAGTTTCCTTCGAATTAGAATTTGCAACTGATTCATCAGTCTCTGATATATGGCGTCTATGACCAAATAATCAGTCTTAAATACAAAGAGCTAGCTAATGTTAGAAAAAAAGGGTTGAATAGATTGCTTGGATTCTATGAAAGTCATGATTCACCATCAAATTGAAGTATTTCGATGGTACAGAGCGAACACTCAATTGGATGAAATTCAGAGAATGAAATCTTAGAATGTATGTGAGAAATATTCTTCAAGATGTACCAGAAAAATTACCAAAAAACGGATATATCATTCCTATCTGAAAATTGTCAATAGACAGTTACAAACTGTCATAAAACTACCAAACCTGTCATTAAACGGATCTCAGGGAAAAAATGGTCAACTTTCTAAAATTGAATTTTTGAGCCAGGGGCTCTGCCCCTTGGACCTCACCAAGGGCTGCCTCCCCTGGGACCCCACTCCCAGGGGTGCTGCCCCCGGATCCCCGTTCGTTTAGGGGCTTCGCCCCTAAATAACAATGTACTTTGAATCTTGAAAAACTTGAACAAGTGTGCACTCCTACACCATCCTAACTTGTTCAATATTCAACAAGATCGCTTTTGGTAAACAAATTTAATCCTATTACACTTAAATAATATTGATGATATAATATCACCAACAAACCTCCCCTATTTAAGTGTAATCCTGATTAAACTTAAAACAAAACATAAACAACAACAAATCGATGCATAAATGAAATGTCGTGACGATTGAATTTCATATTAGTATATTACTCAATCCAAATATTCGAATATCAGGGTGTCACTAAGGATTGAACCCTTTCTATTCAAAGTGAATACATGGAGATAATACACACACCCGTTTACATTCTCATAATTTCTAACTTGACACTATATTTTACTAGCTTGTGTCCCATCATTCAATAAGCATATCAAAGCCAAGTCCCAACTTCTTGAAGCATCTAAACTTCATGCTTATATAGGTAGTTCTTTTATTCTTACACCTGCAAATGCAATTTTTCAAAGAACTACTAAGAAATAAATTTTCAACCTCCTTAACTTGCAGTACTGAACACATACCTTGGGATGATCATAAATATGTGTTCCAATCTTCAAATATCAAGCTTTCCACATTGAATTAAACATCTAATATTGCATTAGATGGGAATTGGGTATCTTAATATAATAGATTTTAAGTGGACTTTAAACCCATCCTTATAGCCACCTTGTGCACAAAATCTCTTGCTAACCCTTTGGTTAGATGATCGGCTAAATTCAACCGATTTCTTACAAACCCCACAAATATCACACCAGTCATGATGAGCTCACGAATCATGCTATGTCTAACACCTAAATGTCTAGACTTTCCATTGTACACTTGACTATAAGCCTTAGCCAAGGTTGCGGCACTATCACATCTGATAGAAATGGTATATATCGGTTTGGGCCATAATGGAATTTCATAAATCAAATTCCTTAACCACTCAACTTCTTTACCAGCACCAAACAATTCAACAAACTCAGACTCCATGGTTGAGTTAGTAATACAAGTTTGTTTCTCAGATGCCCAAGAAATGGCACCTCCACCAAGAAGAAACACTCAACCACTTGTAGAGGAGTGATCCTCTAAGTTGTTAATCCAGTTGGCATCTGAATAACCTTCCAAAACAGAAGGATATCCACTATAAGTTAAACCATAATTCATGGTCCCTTTCAAGTACTTGAATACTCTACTTACAGCTTGCCGATGATGCGAGCTAGGATTATTAGTATATCTACTAAGCCTTCCCACAACACATGCTATATCAGGCCCAATACTAACCATGACATACATTAGACAACCAATAGCCCTAGACTATTCAAGTTGAGACACTGGAGATCCTTTATTTGGTAAAAGCTTGAGACTAGGATCTATAGGAGTGCTAACAGGAGAATAATTCTCAAAGTTAAACTTTTTCAATATCTTCTCAATGTAATGAGATTGAGAAATTGAAATCCCATTATTTCCTTGTTTAATTCTTATACCAAGAATTACCTCAGCCTCCCCCAGGTCTTTCATTTCAAAACTGGATTATAAGAATTTCTTGGTTTTATTAACTTCTTCTAAATCAATACCAAAAATATAACATACCATCCACATATAAACAAATCATGACTCCTTTACCAGAAGTATCAAATTTGCTATATACACACTTGTCAGCTTGGTTTAATGCAAAACCATTAGACAAGACAACATCATTAAACTTTTGATGCCATTGTTTTGGTGCTTGTTTCAAACCATATAATGATTTCTTTAATTTGCACACTTTGTGTTCATTTCCAGGCATCACAAACCCTTCAGGTTGTTTCATGTATATTTCCTCATCCAAGTCACCATTCAAGAATGCAGTTTTCATATCCATTTGGTGAATCACAAGATTATGTATAGTTGCAAGAGCTAATAAT
Organism: Lactuca saligna; assembly: GCF_052625555.1. Taxonomy (NCBI): domain Eukaryota; kingdom Viridiplantae; phylum Streptophyta; class Magnoliopsida; order Asterales; family Asteraceae; genus Lactuca; species Lactuca saligna. Next base: position 185,087,212 of record NC_136417.1, on the reverse strand, counting down.
AATCTAATAGTAGAAATTCTAGCAACAGAACATAAGTATCAAACAAATCAATTCCTTCCTTTTGTCTAAAGCCTTGGATAACCAATTTGCCTTTATACTTATCAATTGTGCCACCCACCTTCTTTCTTATTTTGAGGATCCATTTACATCTTAATGCCTTGCAACCAGGAGGTAAATCAGATAATACCCAAGTATTCTTATGCATGATAGAATCAATCTCATCATGAATTGCCTCTTTCCAGAAATAAACAACCCTAGAAGCCATAGCTTCATTGAAAGTCTTTGGACACTGCTCAATATTTGTAGCACTCGGTTCCTGGTATGTATTTTCATTTAAGTAATTGTAACATTTTGGCCTGGGACTCAGCGAGTTGAAGGTCCAACTCGTCGAGTAGAATTGACTTTGGACACGGGAGTTTAATGACCTACTCGGCGAGTCGGCAAACCGACTAGACGAGTAGGCTTTTTGGACAAAACCCTAAATCCGAGGGATTGCACCCTTTTTAAATGTTCTAATGCAGCCTCCATCATCCCTTATGCTTACAGAACACCTCATACAGAAACCCTAATCATTTTGTGAGATCTAAGGCTCTTTTTGGTGATTTTGGTAGTTTGTGATGACAAGAAAGAAGGAAAAGCTTGAGAAGCCAAGAGGAAACCAGAGGATTTCGAGTTTGTGCAGCATCTACATTTCCTTAGAGGTATAAAGCTTATACCTTGTTCATTCATGTTCTAGATCCCCTTTTGGGGTGAATTGGGGATTTTAGGAACCATTTTTGGTGACCAATCGTGAGTGCAAGCATGGTTGAGGGTTAAGACTCCAGATCCAGGGTCCTTAGGGGACTACATGGCCTAAAGTGGCCAACTTTGTACCCTTAGAGACCCACATGCACCTTTAGACCTCATTTTTGGATCCATTAAGCTTATACTCCCATGCATTCAGGTAAATTTCATAACTTTACGTGCTAGATTGATTATTGAAGCCTAAATCTACCTTTTGGATGCATGTTGTACATCAGATATCGAGGTATAAGACTTAGATAACATCGAATCATCAAGTTGTTCTTGGAACTCGGTGAGTCCGGGGCTTGAGTCCCCAATATGTTGAGGATCGAAGGAACCCAGTTGAGTTTTAGAATGGGTTTTAGAGGGGTCCAGTGGAGTGACCCAACGTATTATACTTAGCCATGGTCATGGGAATCATAGGACTCGGCGAGTGTATGAGCAAACTCGACATTCCAAGGAAATCTCCCAACCCTTTGAAGATGGACTCGACGAGTTGTTCGTACAACTCGGCGAGTCGGATGAAGGTTCATTCGATGATGTTATAGAACGAGAACTCGTTGAGTCTTTGCTAAACTCGACGAGTAGAGTCAGAAGGGGGTGAGATGAAAGAATTGGGACTTGACGAGTTGGCGGCCCAACTCGGCGAGTCAGGTCAATTGGGAGTTGACTTTGACCAAGATATTGACTGTGGTAAGGGGTAAAACAGTCATTTTAGCCTAGGAGTAGTTATCAGCTTCTAACTAAGTGTCTTTATGGGAATTATAGCTGGAGAATTGCCGGAGCAGCACATAGAGACTTCTCACTCGGATTGACAACATACATCCTTACAAGGTGAGTTGCCTTCTAGTAGCGGTGGGTCTACGACCACAATGCCGGACCAATAGTAGGAGTTGTATGTTAGATGATTGTCTTTGTGATATTCATCTAGGTTTGCTACTACCTGATATGTTATAAGATGACATGATATGTTATATGTGATAGTGGTAGTAGGAGGGGAATAGCCCCTAAGTTCGGTTGTTAGGACCGAAGGGTAGTTCGGACACCCCAGATATGTCTGATAGTATGTTTATGTTATGATATATGTGATAGTAGCAGTAGGGGTGGAATAGTCCCTGAGGTTTGGTTTTTAGGACTGATGGTAGGTCAGCACCCCAAAATGGCTTGACATGGGCAGGTCAGCACCCCAGAATGGCCTGATACGGGTCGGTCGACACCCCAGAATGGTCGTACCAGGTAGGTCGGGCACCCCAGGAATTGCCCGATAGTATGTAGTCTATGTAATTGTATGGTATGTGGTATGGTGGGGGAACTCACTAAGCTTTGTGTTTTACAATTTCAGTTTTGGTTTCAGGTACCTCTTCGTCCAAGGGGAAGGAGCTGGCAGGGTAGCAGGGCATCACACATGCACATATGATTTCTGCTTAGAGTTTTTTGGGATTGCAGTCTGATATTTTATTACATTCAGATGATATGGTTTTGAGACATGATACTACGGTTTTATGTATTGAGATGATTTTAGCAATGTCTTGGCAAGTTATTCTATAAATCACTAAATTTAAAATTAAATTTTTGGCCTCGGTTTTTGGGATGTTACAAGTTGGTATCAGAGCCCTCGTTTTAAGGGATTCGGTCACGCCCTCGGGGGTGTCTGGACTCAAACCGAGGGACTAAAAGATTTTTCATGGAAAACAATTTCTAAAATTTTAAGTTAAGGAATTTGAAGAAAAGACAAGGTGTGTGATGCATGCGACCGGCCGAGCTCAAGTAAGTTTTCCCCAAGATACCCATACTTGTTATGTTATGTGCATGATTCATGATTCTGAGAACTGCAAGCTAGATTAGGGCTAGGGGTCTAGAAGGATGCCTTTTATGCCTGATATATGATTCTGAGAACTGCATGCTAGAGTAGGGCTAAGGATCTAGAGGATGCCCTGAGTGCCTGTTGTATGAGCTGTATGCTAGGACTGTTTAGTCAGCAGTAGGATAGCCTGATTAGGTTATGCCTGATGTGGTTACTCAATACACGAATGATGCTTGCTTTGTGCTTAAGTGGTCCTAGCTAACTTTAACTAACTAGTGAGCGGATATTTAACAAGTATTTGCAAGCTAGTTAGGGAAGGGAAGCAGGAACTCCTAATGCAACTGATGGCGGAGAGTAGGTCGGAGAGTACCCTAGGAAAGCATATGACGAGATTAGTAGGAAAGGATATCGGTAACGGGACTTGGTGAAGTTGAAGCAATCATTGAGGAAAGTGCAAATAGATGTGGAAGGTAGTATGGGCCCGTACTACTGGAAGCAAAGGATCTGTACTCGAGTTAAGGAGGGACGAGATGGAACCAGGGAACTTGGAGAGTGTGTGAGACCTCTCAAGAGCATGAATGATCATGACGTTTATGTGTTTATTTGCAGTATGGCAATCACGCGACATTGAGCAGGAGGTTCAGGATCAGGATCAGGATCAGGCTCGGGTGAAGGATCCGAGCAGGTTGATGATGGGCTATACGAGTTCATCCCGTCTGAGATCACGAGAGGTATCCTTGAGTCGACCCCAGTTATTTTCTGGTCGATCAAGGAAGGGATTGTTGAGCTGATGGAGGATCGCCTTCGAGCATTCAGGAGTGCTTTAGTGTCCATCCAGATGGGTACACGCATGCTGTACTTCAAGGACTTCCGAGGGAGTGGTGCACCAGATTTTCATGGGGTGAAGGACCCTATTACTGCCAGGAGATGGATCGCAGACATTGAGTCTGTGCAGTTGATGAGCTTCTGCCCGGAAGGGTCGAAGGTCCGCTCTGCTGCGGGGTGTCTGAGGGATAGAACCACAGATTGGTGGGAGTCGGTTGGTGACTCATTGGGGGCCCCAACCATCGAGGCTATGACTTGGTGAGATTTCGTGACCAGATTCAGGGCTGAGTTTGCACCAGCTGTGGAGCTTTAGCAGTTGGCCAGAGAGTTTTTGGATATGAGATAGACTATAGAGACTGTGGTGGAGATCACCACCAAGTTCCAAGAGAGAGCATTGTTGGTACCCCAGTATGCGGTGGATGAGGAGATGCAGAAGACCCGCTACCATGATATGTTGAGGGTTGATATCCGGGAGCATGTCAGCTATTCAGCCTGCTCAACCCTGGAGTCCATGATTGCCAGGGCACGGGAGAGGGAGCTCGATTTGGAGCATGTCAGGAAGAGGAAAGCAAAGTCTGAGTAGGTTTAAGGGGTTTTGGGGAAGAAACCCAAGGGATCCGATGTTAGGTCGAACGGTGAGCCAGTCCAGAGCCGCTGCAGGAAATGCAGCAGGCCGCATGAGGGAGCTTGTAGAGCGGGATCATCTGGCTGCTACAAGTGCGGCAAGATGGAGCACTATGGCAGGGATTGTACTGCCCCCACCCCCGCATTGCAGATGTCAGACCTTATTTACTTTCATTACAATCAGAGGGGCCACAAGAAGGCTAACTGTCCTAGATTGACAATAGCGATAGTAGCAACACCAGTAATGGTGCCGACCCTAGTGTCGGCACGTGTGACGGATGGCCAGATAGCCAAGGTAGAGGTTCCAATGGTGCGGATCTGAGCATTTCAGTTGACAACCGAGGAGGCACGCGCTGCACCCAATGTGGTGATGATTACGATTTCTTTCTTATGCTTTTATGTTATGTCGTTGTGATTTTGATATGTTATGTATGTGCTTTGTTTAGGATTGTTCCATCTGAACGGTATCCCAGTTCAATTATTGTTTAATTCGGGTGCTACCCAATCGTTTGTATCTCGTGCGCTTAGCAAGAAGTTTCCTGAGTCTTTGGGCATGTTGGATTGCCCTTTGGAAGTCGAGATTGCGAATGACCAGTCAGTGCGAGCATCAAAGGTCTACCGGGATTGTGTTTTGAGGTTGTTCGAGGAGTGTTACCTGGTAGACTTGGTTCCCATACCTTTGTAGGGGAACACAGTTATTATTGGTATGGATTGGCTAAGCCCCAATGGGGCAGTGATCGAATGTGCACAACAGTTGGTATGGATCAGGACCCCAAGTAGGGGGAAAGTTGGTGATTCAGGGTGAGAGGCCACATCGAGGACCATCTTTATGTTCAGCAGCGAGAGCTAAGCGCTACCTCCAGCAGGGTTGCTCAAGATTTGTCACCTATGTTATGGATACTCGGGAAGCGGGTAAGGCGACGGTGGGCGATGTGCTGATGGTACAAGAGTTTGAGGATGTATTCCCTAAGGAGTTGCCTGGGATATCTCCGGAGAGGCAGGAGAGTTAAGGATCGACCTAGTCCCTCGTGCGGCTCCGATAGCCAAGGAACCGTATCGATTGGCTCCTCCTGAGATGCAGTAGTTGTCTACGCAGTTGTAGGAGCTGTTAGTCAAGGGATTCATTAGGCCGATCAGTTCACCCATGGGAGCCCCGATTCTATTTGTGAAGAAGAAGGACGGGTCGCATCAAATGTGTATAGACTATCGAGATTTGAATAAGGTAATGGTGAAGAACCGTTACTTACTCCCGAGGATTTATGACCTCTATGACCAGCTTCAGGGAGCATCTTGGTTCTCCAAGATTGATCTACATTTAGGATATCATCAGATGAGGGTCAGAGGGAGGATGCGCAGAAGACTGCGTTCCAGACGTGCTATGGCCACTATGAGTTCATGGTGATGCCTTTCGGGCTCATAAATGCTCCTGCCGCGTTCATAGACCTCATGAACCGTGTGTGCAGATCGATGTTGGATCGATCTGTGATAGTTTTCATCGATGACATCTTGGTTTATTCCAAGATGCGAGAGCAGCATGAGGAGCACTTGAGGGAGGTTTTGGGTACACTGAGGAGAGAGAACTTGTATGCTAAGTTCTCCAAGTGTGAGTTATGGTTGCGCGAGGTGCAGTTTCTTGGGCACCTTGTCAACTAGAACAGGATTTCAGTTGATCCGGCCAAGGTGGAGGACGTGATGAGGTGGGAGGTTCTGAGGTCTCCATTTGAGATTCAGAGCTTCCTGGGACTGGAAGGCTACTATCGGAGGTTCATTCATGACTTCTCCAAGTTAGTCGTGCCCCTGACCCAGTTGACGAGGAAAGCTGTGGTGTTTCGTTGGGGGCCTGAGCAGCAGGCCGTATATGAGAGGTTGAGACAGAGATTGTGTGAGGCGCCAATCTTAGCCCTGCCAGAGTGCATGGAGGACTTTGTGGTATACTGTGATGCGTCCATCTTAGGTTTGGGCGCGGTATTGATGTGGAGAGGGCATGTTATAGCTTACGCTTCAAGGCAGCTGAAGCCTCATTAGGCGAATTACCCGATGCATGATTTGGAGCTGGGGGCTGTTGTTTTCACCCTCAAGATTTGGTGCCATTAACTCTATGGGGTTCGTTGTACCATTTACACGGACTACAAGAGCCTGAGGTATCTCATGGACCAGGCAAATCTGAATATGAGGCAACGTCGGTGGCTTGATGTGGTAAAGGATTATGATTGTGAGATCCTCTACCACCCGGGGAAGGCTAATGTCATGGCTGATGCGCTTAGCCGTAAGGCGGTGCCAATCAGGGATATTTGTCTGAGGATGACAGTTGTGACTCCGTTGTTGGAGCAGATCCGGGAGGCCTAGCAGGAGGCCATGAAGGAGGAACATCGAAAGAGTGAGAGAATTGTGGGTCAGGTTTTATCCTTCGACTATGATAGCCGGGGATTGTTGACTCTTCACCATAGGGTGTGGGTCCCTTATCATGGCGATGTGAGCTAGGTACTAATGGTAGAGGTGCACAAATCCAGGTTCTCCATCCATCCCGGGGCGATGAAGATGTATAGGGATCTTCATCTCGATTATTGGTGGACCTGTATGAAGAGGGACATAGCTTGGTTTGTGGAAAGGTGTCTGACCTGCAGGAAGGTCAAGGCTGAGCACCAGAGACCTCACGGAAAGGTCCAGTCATTGAATATCCTGCTGTGGAAGTAGGAGGATATTACTATGGTCTTCATTACAAAGCTTCCCAAGACCGTGCGAGGGTTGGATTCGATTTGGGTCATCGTTGATCAATTGACCAAGATCGCCCATTTTATTCTGATTTAGGAGAGTATTTTGGCCGAAAATTTGGCCGACATCTACATACGGGAGGTAGTGGCACGGCATGGGGTGCCAGTTTTGGTGATTTCAGATAGGGACATGCGGTTGACTTCCAGGTTTTGGAAGAAGTTTCATGATGAGCTAGGTACTCAACTGCATTGTAGCACCGCCTTTCACCCGCAGACAGATGGTCAGAGCGAGTGGACCATAAAGACTCTAGAGGATATGCTGCGAGCGTGTGTTTTAGACTTCGGAGGTAGTTGGGATACTTACCTCCTATTGGCGGAGTTCTCCTATAACAATAGCTATCATGAGAATATCGATTGTCCTCCTTTTGAGATGTTGTATGGGAGGAAGTGTAGGACCCTGATATGCTGGGGAGAATTGGGGCAGAGAGTCATGGGGATTACCGAAGTGGTACTCAAGACTATGGAGAGGATCCAACAGGTTTCGAGCAGGCTTTAGACTGCTCAGAGTTGGCAGAAAAGTTATACCGATAAGCATCGATCATACCTGGAATTCCAGGTCGGGGATATGGTGCACCTGAAGGTATCGCCATGGAAGGGCGTCATTCGATTCAGGAAGCGGGGAAAGCTGGGCCCCAGGTATATTGGGCCCTTCAGGGTTATATCCTGGGTGGGCAAGGTAGCATATAGGATGGATCTTCCAACTGAACTCATTCAGATTCATAGCACCTTTCACGTCTCCCAGTTACGGAAATGTTTGGTGGATGATTCGGCAGTGGTGTCTTTAGAGGATATTCAGGTTGATGATAGCCTGAACTACATCGAGCGCCCAGTAGCGATCCAAGACAGGAAGTCAAAGGATCTGAGGAACAAGAAAGTGGAGCTGGTAAAGGTGCAATGGCAGCACCGCAAGGGCTCGGAACGGGCCTGGGATCCGGAGGAAGAGATGATGGAGCATTACCCAGAGCTTTTTCAGGATCGAGCTGCAGACTTCGAGGACGAAGTCTAAAATAAGTGGGGGAGATTTGTAGCACCCGGTTCTTGGTACATATTTTCATTTAAGTAATTGAAACATTTTGGCCTGGGACTCAGCGAGTTGAAGGTCCAACTCATAGAGTAGAATCGACTTTGGACACGGGAGTTTAGTGACATACTCGGCGAGTCGGCAAACCGACTCGATGAGTAGGCGCTGTTTGGACAAAACCCTAAATATGAGGGATTGCACCCTATTTAAACGTCCTAATGCAGTCTCCATCGTCCCTTATGCTCCCAGAACACCACATACTGAAACCCTAATCGTTTTGTAAGATCTAAGGCTCTTTTTTGGTGATTTTGGTAGTTTGTGATCACAAGAAAGAAGGAAGAGCTTGAGAAGCCAAGAGGAAACCAGGGGATTTCGAGTTTCTGCAACATCTATAGTTCCTTAGAGGTATAAAGCTTATACCTTCTTCATGCTTGTTCTATATCCATTTTTGGGGTGAATTAGTGCTTTTAGGAACCATTTTTGGTGACCAATCATGAGTGCAAGCATGGTTGAGGGTTAAGACTCCAGATCCAGGGTTCTTAGGGGACTACATGGCCTAAAGTGGCCAACTTTGTAGCCTTAGAGAGCCACATGCACCTTTAGACCTCAGTTTTGGGTCCATTAAGCTTATACTCCCATGCATGCACGTAAATTTCATAACTTTACGTGCTAGATTGATCATTGAAGCGTAAATCTACCTTTTGGATGCATGTTGTACATTAGATATCGAGGTATAAGACTTAGATAACATCGACTCGACAAGTTGTTCTTGGAACTCGGCGAGTCCGGGGCTTGAGTCCCCAATATGTTGAGTATCGAAGGAACCCAATTGAGTGTTAGAATGGGTTTTAGAGGGGTCCAGGGGAGTGACCCAACGTATTATACTTAGCCATGGTCATGGGAACATAGTACTCGGTGAGTGTATGAGCAAACTCGACGAGTCCAAGGAAATCTCCCAACCCTTTGAAGATGGACTCGACGAGTTGTTCGTACAACTCGGAGAGTCGGATGAAGTTTCATTCGATGATGTTATAGAAGGAGAACTTGTCGAGTCTTTGATAAACTCAACGAGTAGAGTTGGTAGGGGGTCAGATGAAAGAATTGGGACTCGAAGAGTTGGCGGACCAACTCGGCGAGTCAGGTCAATTAGAAGTTGAGTTTGACCAAGATATTGACTGTGGCAAGGGGTAAAATAGTCATTTTACCCTAGGAGTAGTTATCAGCTTCTAACTAAATTTCTTTATGGGAATTATAGCCGGAGAATCGCCGGAGCAGCAGACAGAGACTCCTCACTCTGATTGACAACATTCATCCATACGAGGTGAGTTGCCTTCCAGTAGCGGTGATGCCGACCCACCAGTAGGAGTTGTATGTTAGATGATTGTCTTTGTGATATTTATCTAGGTTTGCTACTACCTGATATGTTATATGACAGCATGATATGTTATATGTGATAGTGGTAGTAGGAGGGGAATAGCCCTTAGTTCGGTTGTTAGGACCGAAGGGTAGTTCGGACACCCCAGATATGTCTAATAGGATGTTTATGTTATGATATATGTGATAGTAGCAGTAGGGGGTGGAATAGTCCCCGAGGTTTGGTTGTTAGGACCGACGGTAGGTCAGCACCCCAGAATGGCTTGACACGGGTCGGTAGGCACCCCAGAATGGCCGTACTGGGTAGGTCGGGCACCCCAAGAATTGCCCGACAGTATGTAGTCTATGTGATTGTATGGTATGTGGTATGATGGGGGAACTCACTAAGCTTTGTGTTTACAGTTTTAGTTTTGGTTTCAGGTACCTTTTCGTCCAAGGGGAAGGAGCTGGCAGGGTAGCTGCGCATCACACATGGACATATGATTTCCGCTTAGAGTTTTCTGGGATTGTACTCTGATATTTTATTACATTCAGATGATATGGTTTTGCGACATGATACTACGGTTTTATGTATTGAGATGATTTTAGCAATGTCTTCGCAAGTTATTCTATAAATCACTAAATTTAAAATGAAATTTTTGGCCTCGATTTTTGGGATGTTACAATATTAAAACAATATTGATGTTGAGACACCATATCATTTCTTGTTCCTCAATTAAATATTGTTGAAAATCAGATCCAAAAGACTTAGCTTTTCTAGCTCTTGTGCTTTTCCTAGGTTCCGGTACAGAAGTTGCACCTCCAGAAACATCTTCAGGTTGATTGGTACTCTTGCTAGAAGATTGATGAATCATGTCGCTTGCTCTAGGTATAGAAGTAAATCTTTTTTTCATCAAAAATAACATCTCTTGACTCTATCACGGTGTTTACAAACACAGAGTCATTAAATTCTATAGCATAGAATCTATATGCTTTTGAATGCTCAACATATCCAATAAAGATACAATCTACACCTCTCTCACCCAATGTTTTCCTTTTGGGTTCAGTGAGCCTTGCAACTGCTCTATACCCCTAAACTTTGAGATAATTCAAATTTGGTACCTTTTTACACCAAAGTTCATAAGGAGTATTCTTACTCCTTTTGTTTGGAGTTCTATTCAAAATGTAATATGCAGTTAACATTGCCTCACCCCAAAACCCTTCACTTAATCCAAAATAGGACAACATGGAATTAACCATTTCTTTCAAAGTCATATTCTTCCTTTCAGCTACACCATTTTGTTGTGGTGTATAAGGAGCTGTGGTTTGATTTATTATTCTAGTTGATTCAAAATAAATTGGATCATAATATTCACCACCTCTATCAGTATGCAAGACTTTTATTAATTTATTTTTATAAAGCTCAACTTGTTTATAAAATTTAAATTTATCAAGTGCTTCATCCTTAGAATGTAGCAAATAGACATAACAGTATCTAGATGCATCATCAATAAAAGTAACAACATACTTTTTGTATCCAAGGGAAGGTGTTGCATGGAAATCACACAAATCACTATGTATAAATTCCAACACCTTGCTTTCCCTAACAACATCTTTGAAAGGTTGTCTTACGATTTTGGTTAACATGCATGTTTTACATTTTCCATTGTTTATATCAAAAGCAGGAATTAAACTCATTTTTGACATGTCTTTAAATCTCTTGTAATGAATGTGTGCTACTCTAGCATGCCATAAATAAGATTTATTAAAGTTATTACTAGTAGTAGAAGAAGCCATGCAAAAAGCATTATCATAGCTAGGATAATTAATATGAAGCTTAATCATTCCATTACATACATATCCGAAATCCATAAAAGAACCATGTCTTGACAAGATATACTTGTCACTTTCTAATACTTCTTTGTAACCACAATTATTTAAAACAATTCCAGACACAAGATTCTTTCGAATCCCCGGTACATATAAAACATTGTTCAGACATAAAAACTTTCCAGAAGTAAAGTAAAGTAAAACAGATCCTAAACCCTTGATTGGTTTAGTTGCAACATTTCCCATTTTCACCACAGACCCATCTTCAATTGGTTGACATTCCTTGAACCAACGAAGATGTTTACATATATGGCTTGTTGCTCCCGAATCAACCCACCATGCAACATCATCATCTTGTACATAAAATGCTTCAGAAATAACAAAAATATAATTCTGAATATATTTAGAATTCTACATGGAAACGGAAATCTGACCTATTGCTTTTCTGGATCCTTGGATCCACTTGGTCCAGCACCATCCTTGTTCACTTTGCGAAGACGACAATCTTTCTTGAAGTGGCCTGGTTTGTTACAATTCCAACAAACCAACTTAGCCTTCTTGTTGGAAGACTTGTCATCCTTTCCTTTAAACTTCCTTTTTCCATTAGACTTCTTGGGATTCTTTGAACTTTCTCCTTCCACCATGTTCACAGAAGAGGAACCAACTTGGTTCTTGCCTTTAGGATTGTTATCAAGTTCTTGAGTTCTTTTGCCCCTTGGACCCCGCCAGGGGGTTCCTCCCTGGGACCCCACTCCTAGGGGCGCTGCCCCCGGACCCCCGTTCATTTAGGGGCTTCGCCCCTAAATAAGAATATACTTTGAATCTTGAAAAACATGAACAAGTGTGCACATCTACACCATCCTAACTTGTTCACTATTCAACAATATCACTTTTGTCAACAAATTTAATCCTATTACACTTAAATAATATTGATGATATAAAATCACCAACAACTAATTATAAGTGTTCATTCGAATGTCAAGTAGTGCATGTCTATTAGGGACTGAAATTCACTCTTTAAAAAGTTTCTCGTCTGTAGGATAAATTGGTGCAATTGTATCAATGACTGAACTTCAGTCCCTAATAAGTTCCTTACATAATCAAAACTGACACAAGTTTATCAGTGACTGAAAATCAGTCCCTTATAACTTCCCCTCTAAATTTAAAGTTCGCGCAAAACTATTCGTGACATAAATTCAGTCCCTAACGTGTTTCCCACCAATCCTAAACCTATGCAAACATAATGGGGATTGAATTTTAGTATCGAATAAGTTTGGCCAGACTCTAATGATTCACAAATTAAAATAAATCCTAGACATAATTCATCAGTCCTAGATACATTGTATCCAGGACTGATAAATCAGTCTTTGATATTTTAGTCACAAAAGCCCCTTTTTCTTATACTGATATATATATATATATATATATATATATATATATATATATATATATATATATATATATATATATATGTATGTATGTATATATATAAAGGGTGTACTTTAAACATTTTAAAATACTAGGGTTCTAAAACTTAAGATTTCAAAATGAAACTATTTAATTTAAATTTTAAAACCAAGATATTCCAAGGATGCATTTTAAACACATTTCAAAAATACTAGGTTAAATTTTTAATAATCAAAGTAATTTTACTTTTATCATAAAAATTTAACCTAATGATGAATGCATGATAAGGATACAAATTACTAATTACAATATCCAATTTTAAACAATTAATACGAATTTAAGGTAATTATCTTAATCAATCCATGAGACAATTATCAAAACCGAAAATATTGGATCTAACAGTGCAACTCGTCGAGTTTGGTAAATACCACGTTGAGTTTCATGTCAACTCATCGAGTTCAAAGACCAACACGAGGAGTTCAAAGAACAGAATGTCGATTATGTTCCTTTCTCCTTTGAGCAATTCACAATTGAATCAATTCAATAGATAACTAATTCTAGGGTCTGATATCACTGATGGGTTATGAGCAAAACAATAATTCCTATGTTTGCTTGCAACCCTAATGCTTTGGATCTAGGTTTTCTGTAACTGAACATGCAAACTTGAAGACAAAAGGAGAAACCCTAGGAAATAACTACAATTTTCGAAATCAACATAAAACTAAGGTTAGGTTACATACCCTGATTGTTATATTATAATAACAATGATTCCCTTGTAGATCTTGAAGCTTGAGAACTTTGTGTCACAAGTGTAACTCCTCTAATGACTCACAAACACACAATGTAAGAGAATGATATGAGAGAGGAGGAAGAAGATCAAATTTTCGGTTTCTTCTATTTGGAATCAATTGCCGGAAATTATTGGGTTTAGCACCATTTATATAGTGCACCAAGAATGCTACAGATAACCCTAATCTGAATAAAATATTATTATCTCAAATATGGTAATTATCCACCTCCTTTGATTATCCATATATGATAAGATATTCTAGAAATTCTAGAATATTCTTTTATATATATATATATATATATATATATACACACACACACACACACAAACACACTAGGTGTGCACTCGTGCAAAGCGGCAGCAACAATTATTCTTATTTCAACAAATGTTTTGTTTAGAAAATGTTATTTAATTGTTTCAATGACTATATATTTTCTGGCTGATATGTTATAAAAATTAATATGCCCGACCATTGAAAAAACATCATGACCAAGTTGAGATAATAAAATCACTTCTCCATGTTGGGTCATAAGAAGGTGGTTAAAAATTAAGTATAAAATAAAAATCCAAAAAATCGAAGCTTTTTGGAGAATGTTTTGAAAGTTTAATCTGTGAGAAATTATCTTGAACTATTTTCAATAGTAAGGATAAGGAGGGAAATCATATCTCTTGTAATGATCAGAAATATAAAGAAATGGGAGGAACAAAAGAAAATATATTTTTGTCCAATTACCATTTGGTGAATACATACTAAGTATAATTCATATTGTTTTGTCGTGTACTACTTAACAAACTGGTCCTAAGTAAATTTTGTATCTAGAGGAAGAAGCCACTCGAGATGGTTCGGAAACTGATTTTCATCCTAAAAAAAAATAAGTTTTCAAAAAAAAAAAAAAGACTTAAATGTAACAACAAAGAATAATTATATTTTATGAAGGAAAAGATATCACATCAAGAGAAGATTGAACGACAATGATCCTTGTTCTTGAGGAACTTGAACCGACCAACTCATCAAAAAGTTGGATAGATGAACGACCCTTAATAGCTCTCCAGTAATACTTTGGAGAAGATAATTGATAATATCCATTGTTTCAGTCATCATGCAGTTTATTAAAAATACACTTCAAGTTTTCCATAAAATTCATTCAAGAGAAAGAGAATATGCCCACCATATACAATTTTAACATATACGCAGATGTATAGAGAATCAAGAATATAAATGCATGATTTTTTTCATGTCAAAACTTTACAATATACATAGATATATAGAAAATCAAGAATAAAAAGAATGCATAGTTGTGATAGAAACAATTAATAGAAAATCAGGGATATAAAAGTTCACCATTATGTGATAATCGCACCACTAACACCAAAAACATATTTGGAGATTCACAATAATTCCTGACTATAAAGTATTGATATGGAACATGAATAAAAAAAGAAAAATAAACTAAAAGATTAAAACCAAAGTAGAAATATGTTAAAAAAATATGGAATCGTGAACTCTAGTGAATAAAATGACAGTAATGTGAAATAATAACATATCTCGTATTTATTTTTAAATTTTAGTATAATCTTCTCTTTACCTTAAAAAAAAGAACAAATTTTAATTGATATTTGTGATAACTGTCAATTCAGGTCATTCTTGGACTCATGCATCTTTATAAAAAACCATTCATGCACAACATGCCATGGCCTAGTAGTATAGATTAGGTCAGAATCTTGCATAAACTAGGATCCAACTAAGATCTAGGACTAATATACTTGACACTTACGATTCTAGTAAGTTGCTTAACTACAATAGGAAATGCCAATACTATAATTAGAATGAAACTTCAAACTTTGTTACAATTGAAAAAGGGTATAAAACCCTAAAAATAAATTAAAATATTCTAATTACATTTCAATATGATGGTGAATATCAAACAATGTTCCAAAAAAAAAACCCTAAAGAGCCAAAAATCGAAATTTATAAATCTTAAAGCTTAAAAACTTTATAAAATTTGGCTATAAACTTCCTAATATCAAATTTTTATTAATCAAATTATGGATTATAATCAATGACATAAAAATTTGATTTATTAAACATTAAGCATAATTTATTAGTTAAAAACAAAGATTTTTAAAAAATCAAGTATTACATAAAGAAGAATTTTTATAAAAATTCTTAGGTTTTATAAAAATGAAGAGGGAATTTATTTAATTTGAATTTTAGGAGAGAGAGGGCCTTTAATCCACCCAAAATCCGGGCACCCTCTCCCCATGCTCTCCCTCTTCCCAAAACTTCAATCATTAAGATCTAATCCCCACTCTTCCACTTCTCTCTTCACTCTCTCTCACACTCCACCCTTCTAATACTCAAACTCTCTTTCTCTCTCTCTAACTCACGAAAATCATCAGCCAAGAACACCTATCCACACTCAAATCTTCATCTTCTAAGACTATTCTTCAAGGTAAACACGAAAATCACTCATATTTCCTTACTTTCCTTCTTGTTTTCTTTAGGTTTTTCTTGTATTTTGCTTTCTTCTACACCATTCTTTATGAACATTCATGAACATGTTCATTAATCCTGAGTTTTATGATGATGGTGGTAGGGTTTCACCCAAAAACAAAATGCATGTTGTTTAATGGTGAAATCCAAGGACCAAAACCTATGTCAAACACTAAAAATTCGGATCTTTGCAAGTTTTAAAGGTTCAAACACCTTATACATTCAAGTATTTCTTTTAAAAACATCACTATAACAAACATATGTCCATGCATGGTCTTCAAACCGTGATGCATGTGATGAACACCAAGCTAATGAGCTTGATGATCAAAGTACATTGTTAATAGTGCATGTAAACGATTTTGTCTATAAAAATATCTAAAAGTTATTTTCTTTTCAAACCAAAAATTTCACAGATTCCCATTAAGGTAATATGAACATCTGGAAAATTTCAAGAGCTTTTATAATTTCTTTGATTTATTAAAATTATTGCAAGAAAACAAGGGCATAAATCACATAAAATATTTCCAGAGGTCTATAAATCCGGAATAAATTCATGGATGACCCTTATTGTGAATAATGATCCCTCATTAAATTTCATCGATTTTTGTTGCTGTTTGGTATGATTTCCGGTTTTCTTTTTCTTTGTGTATAATAAATCACAAAACCACTTTAGAGAGTGTGAAAATTGTATCTAACAATTTTCGCAGCCCTTAACTGTGGTGGGTGACTCAGAAAAATAATTTAAGAATTTTTTAATCATGCCTTACTATTTTTCCCGATTTTTGGTATTTATAATGACCTAAAAATAGGAAAAACAGTTCAGATTATCCAAAATTCATGAAAATTTACCAGGACATCATGTTGTACAGTAGGAGGTTACATAACAATTTTGATGATTTTTATCTACTGTAAACTATTTTTCTCCTATTTTCTAAGGTTAACTACACTTAAATACACATAAATACCCAAAACCGGATTATACAATATGAAAACCACTTTTGGTATTTTTCCCAGATTACTTATACTGTAAATGATCTTACAAAAACTTTTGGTAATTTATTTTAACTGTTTAATATTTATTCTTCAATTAATGATTATTTAAAGGAATAAAACAAGGAAAAATAGAAATACCCACTGAAAAATATCTTTTATATTTTTCCCAGCCTAGTTATGTATAATAACAGTTAAATAAAAAGTTTGGGTAATTTTGGAAACTGTTTTCTATTTATTTCAATTTTTATTGAAATAAATGCTCAAAAATCATAAAATATAATTAACCAGCTTGGAAATGCATTTTTATATTTTTCTCAGCTTATTATTGTGTAATAACAATGAAATAAAAAGTTTGAGAATTTTTATCCTTTGAATTCTATTTTTCGTGAATTTATGTTGTTAAGAAGACTTAAAAATTTAAAAAATAGTTAACCATATCAAAAATTCAAGGAAACTTTTCTGGATAACCTCTATTGTATTTACAATGGAAATACAAAGTTTGACAAGTTTTGGAAAGTGTTTGATAATACTTTACATTTTTAGGAATATAAAACACCTTTAAATGTGTAGAAATACCTTTAATTTATATT
Organism: Lactuca saligna; assembly: GCF_052625555.1. NCBI lineage: Eukaryota > Viridiplantae > Streptophyta > Magnoliopsida > Asterales > Asteraceae > Lactuca > Lactuca saligna. Next base: position 185,069,927 of record NC_136417.1, on the reverse strand, counting down.
ACTAAATCTGGAAAATTAATATTTCCAAAGTTTTAATTAATCGCACGACTTATAGAGTTTCACCATTTCAGAAAAAGTGTAACCAATTAATATAAAATCCAATACTAGAACATAAATTGGCATTTCGCTATATGTAGAGTTTAGTATATTAGTATTAGATTTCGACATGGAAACTCACTAGTGTGTGTTTGATGTCGTAGGATCCCGGTAGTAAGACGTTGGTGCATTCCGAGGCACCACTTGTACCTACACGAAACATTGTGTGTATTCACGCACTCCCCTATTTTCAGTTTTTATGTTTTGGGGTGGAAAAGCATGTCTAGAAAAACTACTATTTGCATGTTGTATTTAAATTGATTATTATCAAACATGATTGCTATTGTATTGCTATGTCTCTTTATGTATGTCTATGCAACATGGAACATGAGAACTTATCGTACTAAGGCCCTTCCCTTATCTCTAACCATTAACTCTTTGAGCCAATGGTCATTGTGGATAGCGCTATTAGGAATTGACAACTCCTCACTCGCCCTATTGCTGGAGTGCATGATACCATATTCATCTATGGAACGATAAGCATAGATCTCGATAGGGCTTCAGTCATAGGTTTGGTTGAGACTCATTGTTTGCTCATACACATACAAACTCGTTTATTGTTATAGCAATAAACTTGTATTCATTAATAGCAATCAACTTTGTTTCTCATTAAAGCAATGTACTTGTATTTACGAAAAGCCTTATTTCAAGCTCGATTTATAAACTTGTGAACTCACCAACTATTTTCATAGTTGACGCTTGTTTTACATGCTTTTTCAGGAAATAATTAGTAAGTGGATATAAAGATTCATCATCATAGAGCATGCTGCATCGTGTTGAAGCTATTATGAAGTTATATTTTGCCTGTCAAATCGGGCCGTCGTGTCATGTTTTTGTCTGACACGACACGACACGACAAGGTTTTTTGTAACACGAACACGACACGACACGATGTCGTGTTTTTTTCACTAACACGAAAACGAACCAATTAAAAAACGACAACACGACACGACACGACAAAGATAATATTACATAACTATTATTTTATTTAATTCATATTTAATCATATATAACACGATAAAAACGACAAACATGAAAACACGACAAATACATGCTCAATCGTGTCAATTTCGTGTGGATTTGCAAACACGAACACGACACGACACGACATCGTGTTTTTTAAACTTGACACGAACACGACACGAAAACGAATTCGAATTATGATTTCGTCCCGATTTCGTTTCGTGTCGTGTATTTTTGTCGTGTCGTGTCATAAATTGACACCCCTAATTTTGAACAATGTTGTTTTGGAAAACTTGTACTTTGTTTCTTTTTAAGCTATGGATTGTAAACATTTAAATACTGCTATGGTGATGTATCTTTATCTTTTGCAATGAAACCGTTATCGCTGTTATATCTTGCGTTTCCGCTTTAGCGGGGTGTGACAATATTTCCTTCCTTAAATATTTTCGGTGATTATTCTTTACCATAATTAGTTTTTGTTCATAGAAATATGAGCGTTTAGTGCATAACAAATTTGTACATTAAGTTTTCAAACATGTACCTCTTAAAAGTGAGTGAGTGAGAGAGAGAGAGAGAGAGAGAGAGAGAGAATCGTCCACCACCTTCCCTAAGAAGGTGCTCGACCCTTTTGTTCAACTATTAAATAATTGCACTTTTAGTCCTAACATTTTTAGTTAATTCCTTAAATCACAAAATTATTACAAATTAATTTCTGATTAAATATTAATTAACAATATGATTACTAATTTCTATATTATTTCCATAACATATTAATAAATCATTTATTCAAATTTATTAATCAAATTAATGAATTCTTCATTTTTCTCAATTAATCATCGTGTCTGGTTGCAAGTGTGAAGACAACCCAAAAGAACCATATCACTATCAATTCAAGTACATACCAATTATAGTTATGGGCTTAGATACATAATCCAATAGTGATAACATAAAATAAAATTATGAAAAAAATATTAACAATCCCACACACAAATAAGAATTTTTCAACATACCTTAACTTATTTAACATAACAACATTTATTTTAACTTAAAATGTCCATATTCAACAACCAAATAAAAAATAAACGTATTTTAACTTCAAAATATCAATATAACACATACCCATTTAATAATACACATTTTTAACCGACTGTAACGTAATCACTAACAATTAACGATCTATAATTAAAAACAATCCATAATAAATAATTATAACAATTAAAATATCTTTAGGCGTCGAAAATGACATATTTGTTATAAAATATGATCAAATAACAAGATAAATTATAAAGTAAAGAAAGACATGAGAGTAAAGAGAGCTTCTATTCCAATACTTGTAATGAAATCATAAAACTTTACAATACATAATATTCATTATTTATACTAAACAAAGAAGATGAAAGGTCATGTATGATATGAATGCACATTATAGTGGTGCATAACTACATTCATAAAACTCATAATAATGTTTGATATAATGTTCACTAATTATGGAGAGTAATGGGGGTATGGAGAATCCAATAGTCATTCACTAAATAATAATTCATAACACTCCCCCTTGAATGACGATTGAATCATGCCTCATTAAAATCTTAATCGGTAAAACCCTTTATTAAGGAAAAAGAGTACATGATTAATAATAGATATTGGAAACAATTGCCTCGTTAAAAACCTTGCTAAGAAAACCCAGTGGGAAAAACATAACTAAGGAAAAGAGTACAATATGTTTCCAACTCCCCCTGATTAGCATATCACTTGATTTTCTTGAAGCACTGCATATCATTGTTTCGTACCATCTTTTCAAATTTCGATGTAGGAAGTGCTTTAGTTAACCAATCAGAAAAGTTCTTACTGGATTGAATTTTCTAGATGTTGATGTCACACTCTTTTTGAAGATCATGAGTGAAATTTTTTTTGGTGATATTTGCTTGGTTCTGTTTCATTTGATAAGTCCATTCTTGAATGGAGATATACAAGTTGTATTATCTTCATATAGTATAGTTGTAACATCCCTGTTAGAAGTTAGACCACAATTCTTGCACATATGTTGAGTTAAAATTCTTAACCAACTACATTCATGATTTGCCTTATAAATTGCTATAATCTCTGCATTGTTAGAATAAGCAGAAACTAAAGTTTGTTTAACAAAATGACAAAAATTTACGTTATGTCCACAAGTGAATAAATAACATGTTTGGGATCGAGCTTTGTGTGGATCAGATAAATATCCTGCATCTGCATAACTAATTAACTTCGCATTTTATGAATTTGATTAGTATAAATTCATATCTATTGTACCTCGAAGATATCAAAGAATGTGTTTGACTCTATTCCAATATCTTCTTGTTGGACAAAAACTATATATTGCTAATAAGTTTACGACAAAAGATTTATCAGGTCTCGTATTAATAGTAAGATATATTAATGCACCAATAGCACTAAGATATAGTTCTTCAGGAACAAGAAGATTTTCATGTTTTTTATGATGCTGAAGTTGGTCCTTTTTGGCATCTAATTGCCTTACCACCTTCGGGTTATTCATAGATGTGAGTTATTCATATAAAACCTTTTTAGCACCTTTTCTAGATATTAATGTACAAAAACTTCATTTTGTGTGCTTAATTTGAAGACTTGAATAGAATTTCATCTTACCAAGATCATCCATTTCAAAATTTCTTTCAAACAAGAAGTGACCTATTCCAATTCTCTAGGAGTTCCAATTATGTTCAAATCATCTACAATAACATCAATTATGAAAAAAAAATTATCTGTATCTTTTTATAAAACACATGGGCTTAATGAATCATTTTTATAGCACTCTTTCAACGGAAATGTACTAAAACAATTGAAACACATACGGCCAAATTGTTTCAATATATACAAAGATTTATTTAATTTTACCAAATATACTTCACGAGAATTAGAAGTTTGTGCTTCTGGCACCTTAAACCCTTCTGTGATTTTCATATTGTCACACCCCGAAAACCGAAGGCGGAAACATTTCCGGGGTTGACTCCACGTTGTGTATCACATCCAATGCACATAGTAAGTAAAGAAAAACAACCATTACATTACATATAGAAAAGTTTACATTTGTTTCAAAAGTAAAGTTATACAAGTGATACATAGTATATATGAACAAAATGAAACGGATCTTCTGAGCACTCTGTCTTCGAACAAAAGGATCTTCGGGTACCCGTCTAACGCTGACCTGAGAATACAAGCAGTTTGAAAATTAGCATAACGCTGGTGAGTTCATAAGCGGTTTTGTTTTGTGAAAAATGTACAAGTTTCCTTTCTGTTACTAAAAATGTTACACACACCAAGAAAATACCATATTTTCTTAATAAGATTGGTTATTGAATTCTCAAAATGTAATGTAAGGTTGTACATTGAAAACACGTTTATTCTTGTGAATGTAAAGTTATCTGGTTTGTTACACTTTTCTGGTTATGTACAATGTTCCCCAGGAAAATCCCATATTTTCCTGAATGTTGGTTACCAATGTGAAGATGTATACTGAAAACCTGGTTATCTTGTGAAATGTATTAGTTTTAACACGTATATAAAACTAATATTTACAAAGTAAATTAATTACTTTATTCATTATTACTATTAAGTAAATTTCACTTATCCTAATTGCGAGTCCCATAACCATACAATAGACTAAATATGGAAATAAGTAGTCCACATCACCTTATGACTTTCGTCACCCTTGATCCATTTCGGTTCGGCTGTAGCTAGCAGCCAGGTGTGGGGTAGTCAGCCCCGTATAGATCTATACACTCAAGTCACGCTCCCTATCTAAGAGATTCTAGTTATGGTTGTGGTCCTCCACTCGCGTATCTCTGTGGAGTGTTCACCGAGGACGTGTCTCCAATTATATAGGACTAACAAATTTACTAGTAATAATACAATAATCCTCCACTCGCGTATCTCTGTGGAGTGTTACCGAGGACAAAACAGTGTACAAAATCTTATGTAAAGGTTCTAATGTCATACTTTTAACTGATAAAAATGTGGAAAACCATTTGTGAAATAATAAACATAACAACTTATAACTAATTTCACAAATAATGTATATGATTATCCTGCAAGTTTCAAACGGTTGTTTGTTATGATTATCAGTGTCAAAAGCATATGAATTATGAAATGCAAACATGTAAAACAAGTTTTTATGTACAATTATCCAATGTACTTTGCTTGTATTCCCCCCTAAAAACAATGAAAAACAGTGAAAAAGGGTAGGGGTATAAACTCACCAGACGAGAAGGCGCAACTGTTTTGGACACTAAACGTTGGTTCGGGGCTTGTTAATACGTGAGGTTCCTATGTAATATGAAATGGTATCCAAAGGTATCTAATTAGACTTTAAAACACTAATTAGATATGATAATACACTCCAATGAGTGAAAACACTTCATAACAAGTGTTTGGAGTGACTCGGGTGACATCTACGGACGTGTAATGATGCGTGGGATTGGAAATTGAGTTTACTCTTCAGGAGTAAACTCCTTATGGAGTTTTCGGCCTTGAACAACACACACATATGAGTTCACGGCCATGAACTCATGTTTGAGGGTTGTATGATGCTAAATGGCTTGAATACTCATGGGAAATGATGGAATGGATTTTTCTAAAGCCTTGGGATGGATTGCACTTGCATGAATATCATTTATGGGAGTTCATGGCAGTAAACATGGAGTTTAGACCGTAAACTCCACCCCAAGCTCAAACCATAACTTATTTTGTGAGTCTAGGACAATCACATGTGATTCCAACTATTTTTCCAAGCCTTGGTATGAGTTTTGGGCATCATTTGACACATAAAGGGGAGTTTACGGCCCTGGAACTTGTCCTTGGGGTTTCATGGCCATAAACTCTCATTTGGAGGGTGTTTGACATGTTTAAGGTCCCCAAACTATTTTTAGATGATTCTAGGATTTATTCCAAGGCTATTGGTGGAGTTATATGGCTTTTAAACATGTTTAAATGAGTTTACTCCCCATGTATGAGATGTTTACGGCCCAAGCTTGTTCTTGGGCAGTAAACTCATGTTTACTCCTCAAAAACCATGTTTAATGTGTTCTAAGTCCGAATTGGTAAGCTATATAGTCGTATCTAAGTCCCAAAATTGGTTTGGAGGGGTTAAATTGCTCAAAAACCCATTTATTATGTGTTTACGGCCCAAGCATGCTCCTTGGCCGTAAACACATGTTCCAGGTCCAAAATGATAGATTAAACATGAATTTGAAGGCCTAAGAGGTTATAAAACAATTAGGGATGTTACCTCAAAGATTTGTAGCCTTAATTCAATGTTTTGGACCTTGATTCTTTAGTTGAGTAGAGAGGTTAGAGAGAGAGATAGTAGCAAGATGAAGCAAAAGCTTCAAATAAAAGCTTAGGTCACTTAAAATAGTGTTCAGGATTTGGACACCATGGAATTCTACCCGATACCGGCGTTAGACGTGGCTTTTGGTCGCACCCGATCAAGTTGCCGTAATCCGATATGGTTGATTCTAGAAATGTTCCGATTACTAATATGGGGTGTTAGAATAAGTTCTAAAAGTATTAGGACACCCATTAAGTCATAATATCAATTACAAATTAATGACTTAATTAAATGACGAAATCGGAAACGAAATTGGAAACGACGATTGGATTATTGAAATGAGTTACGAAAAGGGTTACAAGCAATGATACAAATTTTCGGGTTGTTACATTATCCCCCCATTAGAGGGAATTTCGTCCAGAAATTCAAAATTAAGATACAAATCATGGATCTGGAAAGAGATGCGGATACTTCTATTTCATCGAGTCTTCACGCTCCTAAGTGAATTCCGGTCCCCGCTGGGCATTCCAGTGAACCTTCACTATCGGGATGCGGCTTTTCTTTGTACGTTTGACTTCTTGATCCATGATTTCGATCAGTTCCTCCACGAAGTTGAGGTTTTCATTGATCTCGAAATTGTCTAAGGGAATCACTAGGGTTTCATCGGATAAGCACTTCTCGAGATTTGAGACATAGAAGATGGGATGGATGTTACTGAGTTCGTGAGGTAATAGAAGTTTATAGGCTACCGGACCGATCCTGTCGACGATCTCGAAGGGTCCAATGTACCTCAGATTAAGTTTAGCACGCTTCCCAAAGCATGCCATGCCTTTCCATGGCAAGACCTTTAACAGGACACGGTCTCCAACCTGGAACTCCAAAGGTTTCCGTCGGTTATCAGCACAACTTTTTTGTCTATCACTTGAAGCTTTCAGTCATTCTCAGATTTGGATGATCTTTTCGGTGGTTTCACGGATAATTTCAGGACCGGTGAGAGCACTATTGGGAAATCGACTCTTGGCTAGCTGCGTGTCCCCTACCTCAGCCCATCACAAAGGGGATCTGCACTGGCGACCGTAGAGGGCTTCGAACGGGGCAGCCTTGATACTGGTATGGTAGCTGTTGTTGTACGAGAACTCGATCAAAGGAAAATGTGTGTCCCACGATTTCCCGAAATTGATGACACATGCCCTAAGCATGTCTTCCAGTGTTTGGATAGTTCTCTCACTCTGTCCGTCGGTCTGAGGATGATAAGCCGTGCTCATGTCTAGTTTGGTTCCAAGCGACTTCTGAAGAGACTGCCAAAATATGGAGGTAAACCTGCTATCTCGATCTGAGATAATAGACGCAGGTACACCATGTAGTCGAACTACCTCTTGGATGTAGATCCGTACGAGTCTTTCCATCTTAAATGATTCTTTAATCGGGATGAAGTGAGCGGATTTGGTCAAACGATCGACAATTACCCAAATGGTATCATACCCACTCGGACACTTGGGTAACTTGGTGAGGAAATCCATGGTAATCATCTCCCATTTCCATTCGGGTATCTCGGGTTGCTGGAGCAGACCCGAGGGTTTCTGGTACTTAACTTTCACCTTGGCACAAGTCAGACACTTGCCCACAAACGTAGCGATCTCGACTTTCATGTTTGGCCACCAGTATTGTTTCTTGAGATCTAGGTACATCTTGTCCGAACCTGGATGAACAGAGTATCTGGTCTTATATGCTTCCTCCATGACAATCTCCCAGAACCCTCCGGACTTTGGAATCCAAATTTGGCCCATGAAATAGTAGACTCCATCACCTCTTATCTCATGTTTGTTATCCATTCCCCTTAAGGCTTCGCTTGATTTGTTCTCAGGTTTGAGGGCTTCTATCTAGGTGTCTCGGATTTGCATGGATAAATGGGAATGGATAGTCATTGTCAAGGTCTTCACTTTTCGGCTTGAACTTTCCTTTCGGCTAAGGGCATCTGCTACCACATTGGCCTTTCCGGGATGGTAGCGAATCTCGCACTCATAATCGCTGAGCAACTCTACCCATCGCCGTTGCCTCATGTTTAGGTCTTTCTGATTGAGGATGTGCTGCAGACTTTTATGGTCAGTGAGGATTGTACACTTGGTTCCGTAGAGATAATGTCTCCAAATCTTCAATGCAAAGACTACGACTCCTAACTCCAAGTCATGTGTGGTATAGTTGACGTCGTGTGTTTTTAGCTGTCTTGAGACATAAGCAATCACTTTTCCTCTTTGCATAAGCACACAGCCTAAGCCCTGATTTGATGCATCACAATAGATAATGAAGTCTTCTATCCCTTCGGGTAGGGACAGAACAGGTGCACTACACAAGGCTTGATTTAATGTCTGGAATGCTGATTCTTGCTTTTCACTCCAACAAAAGGGTACGCCTTTCTGCGTTAGAGGGGTTATTGGTTTGGCGATTTTGGAAAAATTCTGGATGAATCTCTGATAATAGCCGGCGAGACCCAAGAATTTACGGATTTCTGTGGGTGTCTTTGGTGCCGACCAATTCTCTATCGCTTTAATCTTGGAAGGATCCATGTGAATGCCCTCCTTGCTTACCACGTGACCGAGGAAAGTTACCTTCCGTATCCAGAACTCACACTTGGAAAATTTCACGTACAATTTGTCGGATCTAAGGGTCTCCAACACTAACCTCAAGTGTTGCTTGTGGTCTTCTTCGCTTCTAGAGTAGGTGAGAATGTTGTCAATGAACACAATGACGAACTTGTCTAAGAAAGGACGAGACACCCGGTTCATCAGGTCCATGAACACAACCGGTGCATTGGTTAGACCGAAGGGCATCACTACGAACTCGTAGTGTCCATACCGAGTCCTGAAAGCTGTTTTGGAAACATCACTCTCAAGAACTCGTAGCTCATGGTACCTTGACCGAAGGTCTATCTTGGAGAAGTAGCTGGCTCCCTGAAGTTGATCGAAGAGGTCATCTATTCGCGGAAGAGGTTATCGGTTCTATATGGTCAACTTGTCCAGCTCACGGTAGTCGATACACATCCGGAAGGATCCATCTTTCTTCTTGACAAACAATACAAGAGCTCCCCAGGGTGAGGAACTCGGTCTAATGAATCCTTTACTGAGCAACTCATTGAGTTGGCTGGATAACTCCTGCATTTCTGCTGGAGCTAAGCAATACGGAGGCTTCGCTACGGGGGTAGCTCCAGGAATTAGGTCAATGCGGAACTCGACCTGACACTCGGGAGGAATTCCTGGAAGCTCTTCGGGAAATACATCAGGAAAGTTACAGACTTCGGGGATGCTCGCGAGGTCTTTAACTTACTGTTTCTCATTGATTACATGGGCTAAGAATGCAATGCACTCCTTTCGCAAGAGCTTTTGAGCTTTGATGAAAGAAATGATACAAAGATTGGAACTGAGTTTATCGCCATAGACTATGAGAGTCTGACCCATAGGAAGATTGAGACGGATGGCTTTTTCAAAACAAAAGATATCTGCATGATTGGGACTCAACCAATCCATGCCAATGATGACATCAAAGCTTTTTATGGAAACCGGCATGAGATCGATAGGAAATGAGTGGTCGTTCAGGGTAAGGGTACAACCTATGAATACATCGCTAGCGCTTTCTTTCTCACCGTTAGCCATCTCGATGGTAAACGTTTCAGTTAAAGGTTGGGGATTATGTTTTAGGTTATGTTTGAATGCATGACTAACAAAACTCCTTTCAGCACCCGAATTGAAAAGAATACTAGCATATGAGTTGTTGAGAAGGAACGCACACAAGACAACAGTAGGATTGGCGACTTCTTCATCCCGTCCCATGGCTAGAACTCTCCCGGTATTATCAGTTGTTGACTTCTTGGGGCAGTTCCTTTTAAAGTGTCCAACCTCTCCACAGTTATAGCAGGCTTGACCAACGCCTGCTCCAGATGATTGATTGGTCGATTGGGCCGGAGCTTTGCAGAATGGGACCATGTGTCCCTTTTTACCATAATTGGTACAAGATAGTTCTCGATAGGGGCCGGGGTTGTGGTGATATTTGCACTTGTCACACAGAGGAAGATTACCAGCATACCTGCTGGTAGGAGTTGGAGTTGTGGATCCCACAACAGAAGCAGCAGCAACGGGGGTAGTAGCAGCATGGACTGCTACAGTCTGCTGTTTCTTGGAAGATCCTTGGGAAGATTGACCCTTCTTCTTCTTCCAAAACTTTCTCTTCTCACCACTCCTTTGATTCGGCTCAGGAGTGGTAGTGGTTTCCTCAACATCATCGTTATGATCAATCAAGGTCTAGGCTAAACTCTTGGCACTGTCATAGGTATCCGGACGTGCAGCTAAAACATTTCCCTTTGTTGGCTGGGTCAGCCCCCGGATGAACCTTTCTATCTTTTTACTTTCAGGAGTGACCAATCCTGGGCAGAGAAGTGCGAGGTCATTGAATCGAGAAGTGTATGCAGCAGTATCGGAACCCTTCATCTTCAGGTTCTAGAGCTCGTGCTCTAGTTTCTGCATTTCACCTCGGGGACAATATTCGGCTATCAGGAGTTCTTTCATGGATTCCTCGCCCATGGCGCTGGCTACGGGTAGGGTCAGAGATTTGAATCAGCCATTCCACCAAGTCAAGGCTTTATCAATGAAGGTACAGGCTGCGAACTTAACCTTATCAGATTCCGCACAGGCATAGATTTCAAAGATGGATTCGATTTTCTCGAACCATCGGGATAAGGAAATGACACCTCCAGTACCATTGAAGGATGTTGGTTTCACATTCATGAAGTCCTTATAGGAACCCTCCTTTCGGTGTCCCTGATTATTTTCTTGGTTTTGGGGCTGAGGACCACCTCATGAGCTACCGGGGTTCATTTGCAACATTGCTGCTACCATTGCGGCAGTCAGAATTTTGTCTGAAGCGATGCAAGATCAAATTGAGGAGGAGGTGGTGGCGTAGGAGGATTGTTTTTGGTCTTTGAGCTGGGTCTCTTTCTGGGAAGCATCTTGATCTAATAAGATCAGGAAAGAGATGATGATAAGTCCTCCAAATTGAATCGATGGATATGACAGTTATTTATCCCGAATAAGCGATAAAGCAGGAAAGAGTTATCAAAACAGATAATTTATCGCCAAGGAATGATCAGGGAACATCTCTTGAATGGGGATTTATACTAAGGATTGGCTCGAGAAATACTCCCATAGTATTTCATGGTTCGCTACGACTCTGGTTCGATGTTTGTGGTATTAGGGTAAGTTTTAGGCATGCTGCATACCACAGTCACTCCCAAGCACATGTTGGCCATGTCTCGAATGAATATAGTTGTCCAGGCTATATAGATCCTAGACACGACTACATAACTGCCCAGGTTTAACCGTAGAACACAAAACCCATTTACTTATGTTTTGTAGTTACGGATCTCGAGGGTAAGGTATACTTGTATACTTTTTGAAAATACTTATATTTTGAAGTATACTTTTAGTTCAGAGCACTTAGGCCCCTTAGTGTTTATAGTTTTATACCATGTAATGTTTGGTATACTTTATTCACTATAAACAAGGTCTCTGATACCAATCTGTCACACCCCGAAAATCGAAGGCGAAAACATTTTCGGGGTTGACTCCACGTTGTGTATCAAATCCAATGCACATAGTAAGTAAAGTAAAACAACCATTACATTACATATAGAAAAGTTTACATTTGTTTCAAAAGTAAAGTTATACAAGTGATACATAGTATATATGAACAAAATGAAACGGATCTTCTGAGCGCTTCGTCATCGAACAAAAGGATCTTCGGGTACCTGTCTAACGCTGACCTGAGAATACAAGCGGTTTGTAAATCAGCATAACGCTGGTGAGTTCATAAGCGGTTTTGTTTTGTGAAAAATGTACAAGTTTCCTTTCCGTTACTGAAAATGTTACACACAACAATATAATCCCATATTTTCTTAATAAGATTGGTTATGGAATTCTCAAAATGTAATGTAAGGTTGTACATTGAAAACATGTTTACTCTTGTGAATGTAAAGTTATCTGGTTTGTTACACTTTTCTAGTTATGGACAATGTTCCCCAAGAAAATCCCATATTTTCCTAAATGTTGGTTACCAATGTGAAGATGTATACTGAAAACCTGGTTATCTTGTGAAATGTATTAGTTTTAACACGTATATAAAACTAATATTTACAAAGTAAATTAATTACTTTATTCATTATTACTATTAAGTAAATTTCTGTTATCCTAATTGCGAGTCCCATAACCATACAATAGACTAAATATGGAAATAAGTAGTCCACATCACCTTATGACTTTCATCACCCTTGAACCATTTCGGTTTGGCTGTAGCTAGCAGCTAGGTGTGGGGTAGTTAGCCCCATATAGATCTATACACTCAAGTCACGCTCCCTATCTAACAGATTCTGGTTACGGTTGTGGTCCTCCACTCGCGTATCTCTATGGAGTGTTCACCAAGGACGTGTCTCTAATTATATAGGACTAACAAATTTACTAGTAATAATACAATAATCATCCACTCGCGTATCTCTGTGGAGTGTTACCGAGGACAAAATAGTGTACAAAATCTTATGTAAAGGTTCTAATGTCATGCTTTTAACTGATAAAAATGTGGAAAACCATTTGTGAAATAATAAACATAACAGCTTATAACTAATATCACAAATAATGTATATGATTATCCTGCAAGTTTCAAACGGTTATCTACTATGATTATTAGTGTCAAAAGCATATGAATTATGAAACACAAACATGTAAAACAAGTTTTTATGTACAATTATCCATTATACTTTGCTTGTATTCCCCCCTGAAAACAGTGAAAAACAGTGAAAAAGGGTAGGGGTATGAACTCACCAAACGAGAAGGCGCAACTGTTTCAGACACTAAACGTTGGTTCGGGGCTTGTTAAGGTTGGAATAGTGTCTAAGGCTGCAACTATATTAGGCAAGTATTTGATCCGGTAGTGCATGGTCCTTTTGGGTTGGCTTCACCATAGCAACTTGATGGATGATTTGTTAAGAGAGAGTAAATATTATAAGGAATAATATATATGGTTATTTGATTAATATAAGTCATAGATTAATTGGAATTAATTTGGTGACTTAAAGAGATTAATTAAATAAGAGGGTATAAACTGTCAATTGTTTGATAGTTACACTTTAGACTATAAATCCTTATCCAAGATAGGATGGACGATTTCTAGGGCTTGGATAAGCCAAAATCGTCCATTGGGTTATCAACGAAAGGATATGGATCAACTTAAAGTCTAAGTAATCCAATTAGGGTTAAAGCTGTAATCCTTAAGGAGTCTACAAGTATAAATAGACCCTAGGGGTGAGGGAATTCGACACACCATCTAAAGTAGAGATACTCTGGCCGAATTCCTCCCCTCTCCTCTCTCCTAAATCATCCTTCTTGCTATTGGTGTTTGTAAGCCATTAGAGGAGTGACATTTGTGACTCGAGAAGCTCCAAGACAACAAGATCAACAAGGAATTCAAAGGTATGGTTCTAGATCTATTTCAATGTTGTTATTTAACCTAATTAGCCATTAGAAGTCTTGGATTCAAATCATGTTTAATTAGAAAGCCTAGATCCGAGCATTAGGGTTTTGCATGCGCACATAGGAAAGTTCTTATGGCTAAAACCCATCAGAGGTATCAGAGCCTAGCTTGGTTTTCTTTAAATTGTTGCTTGATTAACTGAAACAAACCTGCAAAAAATTCGATTTTTTGGTTTCTGAGTCATGGACTCAGCGAGTTCCAAAGTGGACTCGGCGAGTTCCTTTGTGTACTCGGCGAGTCCGGGCGTCAGGATTAGGAAAAACCGGGATTTTTTCATGTTTATTTTATGGAAACTTACCTTAATCATATTAGATCAACACTAATCTGATTTTTTTATATATATAACTATAATCTTGATCTAATTAAAGATATTTATCATCTAATAAAATATTTAATTTCCTTATATCATAATTGATTAATTATTTTGATAATTATCTTAAAAGAAATCTTGGATAAATCAAATAAAGATAATTAGGATATTAATTGTTAATTGGAATTATTTGTTATTTGATCCTCCATGTTTTAAATGTTTAAAACATGCCCTCAAGTTTGAAATTTATATTTGTGATTAAAAGGTTTTAATTTAGACAACTTAAATTTCAAACCCTATGTTTTAAAAGGTTAAAAACACAACCTTATACTAATATGATATTACTAGAATAATATATATATGTATAACTAAATGCTAGTCTTACCGTTAGTAGGCCTCATTCACGAAGCCAATCTATAAGGTGGGTATAAGGTTGCGGCCTATAAAATGGCGTTTAATGGGTGTACACTCACACCCACCGCTTGCTTGATTGGTGGAGGTCGTTAGCCGAACGGGTAGGATAGGGCAACCTCATCCTCTCATTAAAAGTATAATAAGAAATACAAAGTAACTACACGTTTTAAAAATTTCCCAATCTTAGTTACTTTAGGAAAAGGGAATTGATGCAATCCCATGAAATTACACTTTGCACCCTTGCTAAGAAGTTAGTGGAGCGTGTGTGGTTTACCGGCACACTAATTGGTTCTAAGCAAAGGTGGAAAATGGTGATTCATTGTTTATCATAGTTCGATGGAGCGTGTGTGGTTTACCGGCACATCGAATAGGTGATCGTTACAATGAAGGCACCATGTGAATTTGCATAGTAATTCACACCCGCTTTGTGATCCTCGGCATCCCAGTCACAAACAAGAGGGGCATATCGAGATTTAAACATGCCATTGAATAGTTTCAATGAATCTCATCCGAACCTAGGAATTCTCAATACACTTAGGACTAATAGTCTAGGTTTTGTAATGGAGAATTAGTGAATCGTCATTCACTTACCTTCAATTTATTTTCATGTTGGATTACGGCATCCCTTTTCTAATATGTAAATGTTATTTTTGGATCCTAACCCTAATTTTTCTTATTGGGTGATAATTAGGGATTCTTATTTTAATCTATCTTTGTATTTTCTATAGATGTTGAACACAAACAACGCTTCTGCGAGTTCTTTCACGTTGATGAGCCTTTGCCAAAAGGTCACCTTCGATGGAACGAACTTTAGCGAATGGATAAGATACATTCGCACCATTGCTCGCTATGAGGATAAGGAGTATGTCCTCGATGAAAAGCTTGAGAAGATCAACCCCAAAATCGCTACTCCGGCCGAAATCACTGCTTTTGAGACTCATGAGTGCGATGCAACGAAGGTACATTGCATCATGATTGCCACCATGAACTCCGAATTCCAAAAGTCCTACGAGGACATGTATCCATACGAGATGCATCAAGACTTATTGGAGAGATACCACCAAAACGCGAGACAAGAGCGTTATGAGATTTTCACTAACATGATCTCTGCTAAGATGGGTCATGGAGAATCTCTTACCGTGCACCTGCAAAAGATGCAAAGGTATGTCGATCGCCTTCGCAAGTAAAATGTTGACTTTGGGGAAGACATGGTGATCGACATGGTGCTTCACTCTTTGCCTCCGATGTACAACCAATTTAGGATGACCTACCACATGAACAAAGAGGAGGTCACCCTAAGCAAACTCCAAGGTCTTTTGAGAGTCGCTGAGAGCAACTTCAAAGACAAGTCTGTTGCACCTACTTCCAATCCGTCTGCTGCTCCTGTCTTGGCAATTGGTCAAGGAAAGGGAAAGAAGAGGAAGGCTTCATCAAAGAACTATCGCAAGTTTAAAGCCCGAGATAGTGCCTCTTCTAGTGGGACCAAAGTTGATCCCTCTAAGCCCTATCCTAACCCGAAGGAGGCAGAGTGCCACCACTGCCACAAGATAGGACATTGGAAGAGAAGCTGCCCAGAATACCTGCAAGCAATCAAAGAAGGAAAGATCAAGCCATCTTTCGCAGGTATATACACAATTAAATCTAACGATTCTAATCATGCTATTTCTTGGGTTCTTGACACCGGTTGTGGTTATCACATTTGTTCAAATGTGCAGGGACTAAGAAGAAGTAGGGATGTGGAGCAAGGAAGGATCAATCTAATCATGGGGAACAGAAGATCGTCGCCTGTTACCAAGATTGGAGTGTATTCTTTAGTGCTTAGGAATAATTTATGTTTAGATTTGAACTATTGTTGCTATTCGCCAGAAATGGCTAGAAACATCATTTCATTTCATGGTTTATATAGACAAGGATTTAGATTTTCTTTTAATAATGAGAATGGTTCTATTATGGCTTATCTAAATAGTGTTTTTTACTTTGAAACTATACCGTGTAATGGAATATATGAAACTGTTATGATTGTTGATAACTTAGGAAATAATGTTTTGAATATTGATTCTTCCACTAGTTTGGATAAAGCATCCTAGTGGCATTGCCGTCTTGGACATGTCAATAAGAAACGCATAGCTCAACTCCAAAAGGATGGAGTGTTGGAGTCATTTGACCTTAGGGAAGATGACACATGCGAGTCTTGTTTACATGGAAAGATGACTAAGTCACCCTTCACAAATACTTGTGAAAGGGGTGAGGGGCTATTGGACCTAATACATACCGATGTATGTGGACCCTTTAGATCAACCACGAAGGATGGGAACCGCTTCTATGTGACTTTTACCGATGATTATAGTAGATATGGGTATATCTATTTAGTCAAGCAAAAGTCAGAAACCTTTGAAAAGTTCAAAGAGTTCAAGAATGAAGTGGAGAATCAATTGGGCAGGAAAATCAAGATGCTTCGATCCGAACGAGGAGGAGAGTACCTAAGTCTTGAATTCCACGATTATCTCAAGGAGTGTGGAATAGTTTCGCAATTGACGCCTCCTAGGACACCGCAGTTGAATGGTGTGGTAGAAAGGCGTAATCGAACCTTATTGAATATGGTTCGCTCTATGATGAGTCGTGCTTCAGTACCTATCTTCTTTTGGGGGTATGCCTTAGAGACTGCCGCCCATATCCTTAACTGAGTCCCTACTAAGAAGGTTGCCAAAACACCTCACGAGATGTGGACAGGGAAAGCTCCCTCGTTGGCACATATCAAGGTTTGGGGTTGCGAGGCTTTCGTAAGATGAGATACTCACGACAAGCTTGAACCTCGAAGTGAGCGATGTATTTTCATCGGCTACCCGCAGATATCCTTTGGATATCTCTTCTATAGACCGAAAGACAATGTTGTTTTTATTGCGAGGAGAGGAGTTTTCCGAGAGCGAGAACTCATAAGCCAAGGAGACAGTAGGAGGCAAATCGAACTTGAAGAGATTCAAGAGTCCATAGATGAAGGAACCTCTACCGCTGGCATTCAACCCGAGGAGGAAACTCCGGTTGAACCGATTGACGAGTCCTTACCTCTTAGACGTTCCGATAGAGTTAGAGTTCATCCCCAGTTTTATGGTTTTCATATTACTACCGAAGGGGACACGTATATTAGTGATGGTACACTAGTAAATCTTAATGAACCTAATAGCTATAAGGAAGCCATGGCAGGCCCGGAGTCTGCGAAATGGAAAGAGGCAATGGATAGCGAGATCCAATCCATGTACGATAACCAAGTTTGGAATTTGGTTGATTATGTGCCCAGACGTAAAGTCGTTGGGTGCAAGTGGATCTTTAAGAAGAAGACCGACGTGGATGGGAACGTACACACGTATAAAGCGCGATTGGTTGTGAAGGGCTTTACTCAAACTCCAGGAGTTGACTATGATGAGACCTTCTCACCAGTTGCGAAGATTAAATCTATTAGAGTGATGCTAGCAATTGACGCATTTCATGATTATGAAATTTGGCAAATGGATGTCAAGACCACCTTCCTTAACGGAAAGTTGGCTGAGGATGTTTACATGGCTCAGCCAGAGGGGTTTGTGAATCTGCAGCATCCAAATAGAGTGTGTAAGCTTGAGAAGTCCATTTATGGACTTAAGAAAGCGTCTCGCAGATGGAATCTTTGCTTCGATGAGAAAGTCAAAGAGTTTGGATTTGTACGAAGCGAAGATGAATCTTGTGTATATGTCAAAGCCAGTGGGAGTATAGTAAGCTTCCTCGTTCTATATGTCGATGACATATTACTCATAGGAAACGACGTCTCGCCTCTGCAGGAAGTCAAGTCCTGGCTCGGGAAGTGTTTCGCTATGAAGGACCTCAGAGAGGCTTCTTACATTTTGGGAATAAGGATAGTAAGAGAAAGAAGTAAGAGACTAATTGGACTTAGTCAAAATACTTACTTAGAGAAGGTACTAAAACGTTTTAGTATGGAAAACTCAAAGAAGGGAGAACTACCGATACAAGGAAATGCCAAGTTGAGTAAGACTCAAAGTCCGAGTACTGAAGCTGAAATAGCAGAAATGAGCCGAATACCGTACGCTTCCGCAGTTGGATCAATCATGTACGCTATGACTTGTACTCTCCCTGATGTAGCCTTCGCTTTGAGCATGGTTAGCAGATATCAAGGGAACCCTGGAAAAGCACATTGGATTGCGGTAAAGAACATCCTTAAGTACTTTCGGAGGACGAAAGAATGGTTCTTAGTCCTTGGAGGGAGTGATGACTTGAAGGTGCGAGGGTATAGTGATGCCAGTTTTCAGACTGATAGGGACAACTACCGTTCGCAGTCGGGCTGGGTCTTTACCCTAAATGGAGGAGCAGTAACTTGGAAGAGTTCCAAGCAAGAAACCGTAGCTGATTCAACGTGCGAATCAGAGTACATCGCAGCGAGCAAAGCGTCGAAGGAGGCAATATGGCTAAAGAACTTCATTGGTGATCTTGGAGTTGTGCCTGCCATAAAGGAGCCCATGGAGATTTTCTGTGATAACGAAGGTGCGGTTGCCTTGACCAAGGAACCGAGGGATCATGGTAGATCTCGACATATCGACAGAAAATATCACTTCATTAGACATCGTGTAGAAGAAGGACAACTCATAGTTAAGAGGATATCATCAGAAGATAACCCAGCAGATCCGCTTACGAAGGGACTGAGTAGGGTTAAGCATTTGCACCATGCTAGGAGCATTGGGCTGAAGGATGATATTAGTATAGATTAGATAGTATTAGAAACCTATAATAGATAAATGTAATTAACATTTGATGATTAAATAAAGGAGTTTTATTTATAAGTAAAGTTACTGTCATATGTTAATTGTTTAACTATTGTTTCACTTTGCATGTTTTGACTTCCAGAATAATTGAGTTTATTAGGAATAATCGAATTATTCAAATTGTCCACAATCGTTCACATGTTGGAAGTAGATATGAATGAAGATTGTCATGAATTGGTGTGTAGATTGTCTAAATAGTGTTAGACATAACAAAGGTTGCTGCAACGTTCATGAGTGCTTATGAACTGGTTTTGAGCATTGGAATAAACCCGCGCTTGCTGGAATCACTTTATGGAATACGATATGAAAGGTGATCGCAAGACGATAATATCATATAGTCTTAAAACCTAGATATATGGTTTATTATTTGTTAATTGATTGTACATTGATAATGCGAAAACGCATCAGTAACTTGGTGTTATAAAACGCATTGTTGTGTATAGTTGGTTAATGAATAAGTAAATGCATATAAGTCGAAGTTTATCTGTAAATTTTATCCTAAGAGTGTAGAAGAGATATCTTGGCCACTCGATGATTTGATTTGACTTATGTGCTGGGCCCGGTCAGAACTGAATTGATGTGTTTGATTAAGTTCTATGTCGAATAAATCGGAGATCGAGAAATCAAATGCTAGACTAACCATTCCATAGGATTGTCAGCATGATATCTAACAGTGGATTGTACGATCCCTTATCTAAAGGACAAGATTGATTAGATCAGAGTTTGATAGCGTCTTTGAGAGCTACGATTGCAAACCGAATTGTACTTGTATAGTTACTAGACTTATCCAAGTGGGGGACTGTTGGAATAGTGTTTAAGGCTACAACTATATTAGGCAAGTATTTGATCCGGTTGTGCATGGTCCTTTTGGGTTGCCTTCACCATAGCAACTTGATGGATGATTTGTTAAGAGAGAGTAAATATTATAAGGAATAATATATATGGTTATTTGATTAATATAAGTCATAGATTAATTGGAATTAATTTGGTGACTTAAAGAGATTAATTAAATAAGAGGGTATAAACTGTCAATTGTTTGATAGTTACACTTTAGACTATAAATCCTTATCCAAGATAGGATGGACGATTTCTAGGGCTTGGATAAGCCAAAATCGTCCATAGGGCTATCAAGGAAAGGATATGGATCCACTTAAAGTCTAAGTTATCCAATTAGGGTTAAAGCTGTAATCCTTAAGGAGTCTACAAGTATAAATAGACCCTAGGGGTGAGGGAATTCGATACACCATATAAAGTAGAGATACTCTGGCCGAATTCCTCCCCTCTCCTCTCTCCTAAATCATCCTTCTTGCTATTGGTGTTTGTAAGCCATTAGAGGAGTGACATTTGTGACTCTAGAAGCTCCACGACAACAAGATCAACAAGGAATCCAAAGGTATGGTTCTAGATCTATTTCAATGTTGTTATTTAACCTAATTAGCCATTAGAAGTCTTGGATTCAAAGCATGTTTAATTAGAAAGCCTAGATCCGAGCATTAGGGTTTTGCATGCGCACATAGGAAAGTTCTTATGGCTAAAACCCATCAATTAATACGCGAGGTTCCTATGTAATATGAAATGGTATCCAAAGGTATCTAATTAGACTTTAAAACACTAATTAGATATGATAATACACTCCAATGAGTGAAAACACTTCATAACAAGTGTTTGGAGTGACCCGGGTGACATCTACAGACGTGTAATGATGCGTGGGACTTGGGAATTGAGTTTACTCTTCAGGAGTAAACTCTTTATGGAGTTTTCGGCCTTGAAAAACACACACGCACATGAGTTCACGACCGTGAACTCATGTTTGAGGGTTTTATGATGCTAAATGGCTTGAATACTCATGGGAAATGATGGAATGGATTTTTCTAAAGCCTTGGGATGGATTGCACTTGCATGAATATCATTTATGGGAGTTCACGGTAGTAAACATGGAGTTTACGGCTGTAAATTCCCCCCCCCCCCAAGCTCAAACCATAATTTATTTTGTGAGGCTAGGACAATCACTTGTGATTCCAACTATTTTTCCAAGCCTTGGTATGATTTTTGGTAATCATTTGACACATAAAGAGGAGTTTACGGCCCTGGAACTTGTCCTTGGGGTGTCATGGCCATAAACTCTCATTTGGAGGGTGTTTGACATGTTTAAGGTCTCCAAACTATTTTTAGATGATTCTAGGATTTTTTCCAAGGCTATTGGTGGAGTTATATGGCTTTTCAACATGTTTAAATGAGTTTACTACCCATGTATGAGGTGTTTACGGCCCAAGCTCGTTCTTGGGCAGTAAACTCATGTTTACTCCTAAAAATCCATGTTTAATGTGTTCGAAGTCCGAATTGGTAATCCATATAGTCGTATCTAAGCCCCAAAGTTCGTTTGGAGGGGTTAAATTGCTCAAAAACCGATTTATTATGTGTTTATGGCCCAAGCATGATCCTTGGCCATAAACACATGTTCCAGGTCCAAAATGATATATTAAACACGAATTTGAAGGCCTAAGAGGTTATACAACAAGTTAGGGATGTTACCTAAAGGATTTGGAGCCTTAATTCAATGTTTCGGACCTTGATTCTTTGGTTGAGGAGAGAGGTTTGAGAGAGAGAGAGAGTAGTGAGATGAAGCAAAAGCTTCAAATGGAAGCTTAAGTCACTTTAAATAGTGTTCAGGATTTGGAGACGGTGGAATTCTACCCGATACTGGTGTTAGACGGGGCTTTTGGTCGCACCCGATCAAGTTGCCGTAATCCGATATGGTTGATTCTAGAAATATTCCGATTACTAATATAGGGTGTTAGAATAAGTTCTAAAAGTATTAGGACACCCATTAAGTCATAATATCAATTACAAATTAATGACTTAATTAAATGACGAAATCAAAAACGAAATTGGAAACGGCGATTGGGTTATCGAAATGAGTTACGAAAAGGGTTACAAGCAATGATATGAATTTTCAAGTTGTTACACATATAAATATCATTTTCAAGTGAACCATATAAATAAGCGGTAAATACATCCATTAGACACATCTCCAGTTTTACGTATGTTGTTAAACTTATAAAATAACTGAATGTAATTGCATCAATTACCGGAGAATACGTTTCTTCATAATCAATTCCGGGTCTTAGGGTAAAACCTTGTGCAACAAGTATTTCTTTATATCTCACAACTTCATTTTCTCGTTTCTTTTACGTACAAATACTCATTCGTGTCCCACTATTCTTACTCGGTTTGTTGTACGGACTAAGGGTCCAAAAACTTTTCGTTGGGTAAGAGAATTTAACTCTTTATTTATTTCATCTTTCCATTTTGGCCAATATTTTCTATTCATACATTTCTCAATAGATTTAGGTTCAAGATCCTCATTTTCTTTATAATCACGCATGGAACATGATATGAAAAATTATCGTCGACTTCTGTCTTATGTTGGTTCCGTCTTATTCCTGTCATGACATAATTTATTGAGATCTCATCATTTTCATTTTTTTCTAGGTACCTTATATTCTTTTGTTATGTCATTGGGCTCTTCTAGAGCTTCATTCATCTTTTCAAGAGATTTTATTTTCACTTTTGGACCATCAATTGTATTTGCTCCATTTCATTTTCGAGGATTTTTATCTTTGGAACCGGCTGATCTTCCATGCTTCAGGCGTGCCTAAGATTCATTTGCAGTTGTATTTGTTTTTTCTTATGGGATATCAATTCTAACTTGAGTATGTATAGCTGGTACATGAGACTTTGCTACTCAATTAGGGTCAGTAAATGCTTCTGACAATTTATTTGTTACATTTTGTAAATGAATTATCCTTTTTATTTCAAGTTCACATTAACTTGAATGAGGATCTAAAACTGAAAGTGATAATTCATTTCAAGAGATTTTATTTTCCAACTTCTTTATTTCTCCCCTTAATGTTGGAAAATATGATTCATCAAAATAATAATCATCAAATATAGCTGTAAATAAATCTCCAGTTGATGATTTTAAATATTTTACTATAGATGGAGATTCATATCTAACATAAATTCTCATTCTTCTTGAGGATCCATTTTTGTGAAGTGGGGTGGAGTAATGGGTACATAAATTTTACATCCAAACATCTTTGGATGGTAAATATTGTTGGAATAGTGTCTAAGGCTGCAACTATATTAGGCAAGTATTTGATCCGGTTGTGCATGGTCCTTTTGGGTTGCCTTCACCATAGCAACTTGATGGATGATTTGTTAAGAGAGAGTAAATACGATAAGGAATAATATATGGTTATTTGATTAATATATGTCATAGATTAATTGGAATTAATTTGGTGACTTAAAGAGATTAATTAAATAAGAGGGTATAAACTGTCAATTGTTTGATAGTTACACTTTAGACTATAAATCCTTATCCATGATAGGATGGACGATTTCTAGGGCTTGGATAAGCCAAAATCGTCCATAGGGTTATCAAGGAAAGGATATGGATCAACTTAAAGTCTAAGTTATCCAGTTAGGGTTAAAGCTGTAATCCTTAAGGAGTCTACAAGTATAAATAGACTCTAGGGGTGAGGGAATTCGACACATCATAAAAAGTAGAGATACTCTGGCCGAATTCCTCCCCTCTCCTCTCTCCTAAATCATCTTACTTGCTATTGGTGTTTGTAAGCCATTAGAGGAGTGATATTTGTCACTCTAGAAGCTCCAAGACAACAAGATCAACAAGGAATCCAAAGGTATGATTCTAGATCTATTTCAATGTTGTTATTTAACCTAATTAGCCATTAGAAGTCTTGGATTCGAATCATGTTTAATTAGAAAGCCTAGATCCGAGCATTAGGGTTTTGCATGCGCACATAGGAAAGTTCTTATGGCTAAAACCCATCAGTGGTATCAGAGACTAGCTTGGTTTTCTTTAAATTGTTGCTTGATTAACTGAAACAAACCTACAAAATTCGTTTTTTAGGTTTCTGAGTCATGGACTCGGCGAGTTCCAAAGTGGACTCAGCGAGTAGGCCTGACTCGGCGAGTCCCTTTGTGTACTCGGCGAGTCCGGGCGTCAGGATTAGGTAAAACCGGGATTTTTTCATGTTTATCTTATGGAAACTTACCTTAATCATATTAGATCAACCCTAATCCGATTTTTTGATATATATGACTATAATCTTGATCTAATTAAAGATATTTATCATCTAATAAAATATTTAATTTACTTATATGATAATTGATTAATTATTTTGATAATTATCTTAAAAGAAATCTTGGATAAATCAAATAAAGATAATTAGGATATTAATTGTTAATTGGAATTATTTTTTATTTGATCCTCCATGTTTTAAATGTTTAAAACTTGCCCTCATGTTTTGAAATTTATATTTGTGATTAAAAGGTTTTGATTTAAACAACTTAAATTTCACACCCTACGTTTTAAAAGGTTTAAAACACAACCTTATACTAATATGATATTACTAGAATAATATATATATGTATAACTAAATGCTAGTCTTACCATTAGTAGGCCTCATTCACGAAGCCGGTCTATAAGGTGGGTATAAGGTTGCGGCCTATAAAATGGCGCTTAATGGGTGTACACTCACACCCACCGCTTGCTTGATTGGTGGAGGGTCGTTAGCCGAACGGGTCGGATAGGGCAACCTCATCCTCTCATTAAAAGTATAATAAGAAATACAAAGTAACTACACGTTTTAAAAATTTCCCAATCTTAGTTACTTTAGGAAAAGTGAATTGATGCAATCCCATGAAATTACACTTTGCACCCTTGCTAAGAAGTTAGTGGAGCGTGTGTGGTTTACCGGCACACTAATTGGTTCTAAGCAAAGGTGGAAAAGGGTGATTCATTGTTTATCATAGTTCGATGGAGTGTGTGTGGTTTACCGGCACATCGAATAGGTGATCGTTACAATGAAGCCACCATGTGAATTTGCATAGTAATTCACACCCGCTTTGTGATCCTCGGCATCCCAGTCACAAACAAGAAGGGCATATCGAAATTTAAACATGTCATTGAATAGTTCAATGAATCTCATCTGAACCTAGGAATTCTCAATACACTTAGGACTAATAGTCTAGGTTTTGTAATGGAGAATTAGTGAATCGTCATTCACTTACCTTCAATTTATTTTCATGTTAGATTACGGCATCCATTTTCTAATATGTAAATGTTATTGTTGGATCCTAACCCTAATTTTTCTTATTGGGTGATAATTAGGGATTCTTATTCTAATCTATCTTTGTCCTTTCTATAGATGTCGAACACAAACAACGCTGCTGCGAGTTCTTTCACGTTGATGAGCCTTTGCCAAAAGGTCACCTTCGATGGAACGAACTTTAGCGAATGGATAAGATACATTCGCACCATTGCTCGCTATGAGGATAAGGAGTATGTCCTCGATGAAAAGCTTGAGAAAATCAACCCCGAAATCGCTACTCCGGCTGAAATCACCGCTTTTGAGACTCATGAGCGAGATGCAACGAAGGTACATTGCATCATGATTGCCACCATGAACTCCGAATTCCAAAAGTCCTACGAGGACATGTATCCATACGAGATGCATCAAGACTTGTTGGAGAGATACCACCAAAACGCGAGACAAGAGCGTTATGAGATTTTCACTAACATGATCTCCGCGAAGATGGGTCATGGAGAATCTCTTACCGTGCACCTGCAAAAGATGCAAAGGTATGTCGATCGCCTTCGCAAGTTAAATGTTGACTTTGGGGAAGACTTGGCGATCGACATGGTGCTTCACTCTTTGCCTCTGATGTACAACCAATTTAGGATGACCTACCACATGAACAAAGAGGAGGTCACCCTAAGCAAACTCCAAGGTCTTTTGAGAGTCGCTGATAGCAACTTCAAAGACAAGTCTGTTGCACCTACTCCCAATCCATCTGCTGCTCCTGTCTTGGCAATTGGTCAAGGAAAGGGAAAGAAGAGGAAGGCTTCATCAAAGAACTATCGCAAGGTTAAAGCCCGAGATGGTTCCTCTTCTAGTGGGACCAAAATTGATCCCTCTAAGCCCTATCCTAACCCAAAGGAGGCAGAGTGCCACCACTGCCACAAGATAGGACATTGGAAGAGAAGCTGCCCAGAATACCTGCAAGCAATCAAAGAAGGAAAGATCAAGCCATCTTTCACAGGTATATACACAATTAAATCTAACGATTATAGTCATGCTATTTCTTGGGTTCTTGACACCGGTTGTGGTTATCACATTTGTTCAAATGTGCAGGGACTAAGAAGAAGTAGGGATGTGGAGCAAGGAAGGATCAATCTAATCATAGGAAACAGAAGATCGTCGCCTGTTACCAAGATTGGAGTGTATTCTTTAGTGCTTAGGAATAATTTATGTTTAGATTTGAACAATTGTTGCTATTCGCCAGAAATGGCTAGAAACATCATTTCATTTCATGGTTTATATAGACAAGGATTTAGATTTTCTTTTAATAATGAGAATGGTTCTATTATGGCTTATCTAAATAGTGTCTTTTACTTTGAAGCTATACCATGTAATGGAATATATGAAACTGCTATGATTGTTGATAACTTAGGAAATGATGTTTTGAATATTGATTCTTCCACTAGTTTGGATAAAGCATCCTTGTGGCATTGCCGTCTTGGACATGTCAACAAGAAACGCATAGCCCAACTCCAAAAGGATGGAGTGTTGGAGTCATTCGACCTTAGGGAAGATGACACATGCGAGTGTTGTTTACTTGGAAAGATGACTAAGTCACCCTTCACGAATACTTGTGAAAGGGGTGAGGGGCTATTGGACCTAATACATACCGATGTATGTGGACCCTTTAGATCAACCACGAAGGATGGGAACCGCTTTTATGTGACTTTTACCGATGATTATAGTAGATATGGGTATATCTATTTAATCAAGAAAAAGTCAGAAACCTTTGAAAAGTTCAAAGAGTTCAAGAATGAAGTGGAGAATCAATTGGGCAGGAAAATCAAGATGCTTCGATCCGATCGAGGAGGAGAGTACCTAAGTCTTGAATTCCACGATTATCTCAAGGAGTGTGGAATAGTTTCGCAATTGACGCCTCCTAGGACACCGCAGTTGAATGGTGTGGCAGAAAGGCGTAATCGAACCTTATTGGATATGGTTCGCTCTATGATGAGTCGTGCTTCACTACCTATCTTCTTTTGGGGGTATGCCTTAGAGACTGCCATAGAGCGAACCATATCCAATAAGGTTCGATTACGCCTTTCTGCCACTCCATTCAACTGCGGTGTCCTAGGAGGCGTCAATTGCGAAACTATTCCACACTCCTTGAGATAATCGTGGAATTCAAGACTTAGGTACTCTCCTCCTCGATCAGATCGAAGCATCTTGATTTTCCTGCCCAATTGATTCTCCACTTCATTCTTGAACTCTTTGAACTTTTCAAAGGTTTCTGACTTTTGCTTGATTAAATAGATATACCCATATCTACTATAATCATTGGTAAAAGTCACGTAAAAGCGGTTCCCATCCTTCGTGGTTGATCTAAAGGGTCCACATACATCGGTATGTATTAGGTCCAATAGCCCCTCACCCCTTTCACAAGTATTCGTGAAGGGTGACTTAGTCATCTTTCCAAGTAAACAAGACTCGCATGTGTCATCTTCCCTAAGGTCGAATGACTCCAACACTCCATCCTTTTGGAGTTGGGCTATGCGTTTCTTGTTGACATGTCCAAGACGGCAATGCCACAAGGATGCTTTATCCAAACTAGTGGAAGAATCAATATTCAAAATATCATTTCCTAAGTTATCAACAATCATAGCAGTTTCATATATTCCATTACATGGTATAGCTTCAAAGTAAAAGACACTATTTAGATAAGCCATAATAGAACCATTCTCATTATTAAAAGAAAATCTAAATCCTTGTCTATATAAACCATGAAACGAAATGATGTTTCTAGCCATTTCTGGCGAATAGCAACAATTGTTAAAATCTAAACATAAATTATTCCTAAGCACTAAAGAATACACTCCAATCTTGGTAACAGGCGACAATCTTCTGTTCCCCATGATTAGATTGATCCTTCCTTGCTCCACATCCCTACTTCTTCTTAGCCCCTGCACATTTGAACAAATGTGATAACCACAACCGGTGTCAAGAACCCAAGAAATAGCATGATTAGAATCGTTAGATTTAATTGTGTATATACCTGCGAAAGATGGCTTGATCTTTCCTTCTTTGATTGCTTGCAGATATTCTGGGCAGCTTCTCTTCCAATGTCCTATCTTGTGGCAGTGGTGGCACTCTGCCTCCTTCGGGTTAGGATAGGGCTTAGAGGGATCAACTTTGGTCCCACTAGAAGAGGCACTATCTCGGGCTTTAACCTTGCGATAGTTCTTTGATGAAGCCTTCCTCTTCTTTACCTTTCCTTGACCAATTGCCAAGGCAGGAGCAGCAGACGGATTGGGAGTAGGTGGAACAGACTTGTCTTTGAAGTTGCTCTCAGCGACTCTCAAAAGACCTTGGAGTTTGCTTAGGGTGACCTCCTCTTTGTTGATGTGATAGGTCATCCTAAATTGGTTGTACATCGGAGGCAAAGAAAGAAGCACCATGTCGATCGCCAAGTCTTCCCCAAAGTCAACATTTAACTTGCGAAGGCGATCGACATACCTTTGCATCTTTTGCAGGTGCACGGTAAGAGATTCTCCATGACCCATCTTCGCGGAGATCATGTTAGTGAAAATCTCATAACGCTCTTGTCTTGCGTTTTGGTGGTATCTCTCCAACAAGTCTTGATGCATCTCGTATGGATACATGTCCTCGTAGGACTTTTGGAATTCGGAGTTCATGGTGGCAATCATGATGCAATGTACCTTCGTTGCATCTCGCTCATGAGTCTCAAAAGCGGAGATTTCAGCCGGAGTAGCGATTCCGGGTTTGATTTTCTCAAGCTTTTCATCGATGACATACTCCTTATCCTCATAGCGAGCAATGGTGCGAATGTATCTTACCCATTCGCTAAAGTTCGTTCCATCAAAGGTGACCTTTTGGCAAAGGCTCATCAACGTGAAAGAACTCGCAGCAGCGTTGTTTGTGTTCGACATCTATAGAAAGGACAAAGATAGATTAGAATAAGAATCCCTAATTATCACCCAATAAGAAAAATTAGGGTTAGGATCCAACAATAACATTTACATATTAGAAAAGGGATGCCGTAATCTAACATGAAAATAAATTGAAGGTAAGTGAATGACGATTCACTAATTCTCCATTACAAAACCTAGACTATTAGTCCTAAGTGTATTGAGAATTCCTAGGTTCGGATGAGATTCATTGAACTATTCAATGGCATGTTTAAATCTCGATATGCCCCTCTTGTTTGTGACTGGGATGCCGAGGATCACAAAGCGTGTGTGAATTACCATGCAAATTCACATGGTGCCTTCATTGTAACGATCACCTATTCGATGTGCCGGTAAACCACACACACTCCATCGAACTATGATAAACAATGAATCACCCTTTGCCACCTTTGCTTAGAACCAATTAGTGTGCCGGTAAACCACACACGCTCCACTAACTTCTTAGCAAGGGTGCAAAGTGTAATTTCATGGGATTGCATCAATTCACTTTTCCTAAAGTAACTAAGATTGGGAAATTTTTAAAATGTGTAGTTACTTTGTATTTCTTATTATACTTTTAATGAGAGGATGAGGTTTCCCTATCCTACCCGTTCGGCTAACGACCCTCCACCAATCAAGCAAGCGGTGGGTGTGAGTGTACACCCATTAAGCGCCATTTTATAGGCCGCAACCTTATACCCACCTTATAGATCGGCTTCGTGAATGAGGCCTACTAACGGTAACACTAGCATTTAGTTATACATATATATTATTCTAGTAATATCATATTAGTATAAGGTTGTGTTTTAAACCTTTTAAAACGTAGGGTTTGAAATTTAAGTTGTCTAAATCAAAACCTTTTAATCACAAATATAAATTTCAAAACTTGAGGGCAAGTTTTAAACATTTAAAACATGGAGGATTAAATAACAAATAATTCCAATTAACAATTAATATCCTAATTATCTTTATTTGATTTATCCAAGATTTCTTTTAAGATAATTATCAAAATAATTAATCAATTATCATATAAGTAAATTAAATATTTTATTAGATGATAAATATCTTTAATTAGATCAAGATTATAGTCATATATATCAAAAAATCGAATTAGGCTTGATCTAATATGATTAAGGTAAGTTTCCATAAGATAAACATGAAAAAAATCCCGGTTTTGCCTAATCCTGACGCCCGGACTCGTCGAGTACACAAAGGGACTCGCCGAGTTAGGCCTACTCGCCGATTCCACTTTGGAACTCGCCGAGTCCATGACTCAGAAACCCAAAAAATGAATTTTGCAGGTTTGTTTCAGTTAATCAAGCAACAATTTAAAGAAAACCAAGCTAGGCTCTGATACCACTGATGGGTTTTAGCCATAAGAACTTTCCTATGTGCGCATTCAAAACCCTAATGCTCGGATCTAGGCTTTCTAATTAAACATGCTTCGAATCCAAGACTTCTAATGGCTAATTAGGTTAAATAACAACATTGAAATAGATCTAGAATCATACCTTTGGATTCCTTGTTGATCTTGTTGTCTTGGAGCTTCTAGAGTCACAAATGTCACTACTCTAATGGCTTACAAACACCAATAGCAAGTAAGATGATTTAGGAGAGAGGAGAGGGGAGGAATTTGGCTAGAGTATCTCTACTTTTGATGATGTGTCGAATTCCCTCACCCCTAGAGTCTATTTATACTTGTAGACTCCTTAAGGATTACAGCTTTAACCCTAACTGGATAACTTAGACTTTAAGTTGATCCATATCCTTTCCTTGATAACCCTATGGACGATTTTGGCTTATCCAAGCCCTAGAAATCGTCTATCCTATCATGGATAAGGATTTATAGTCTAAAGTGTAACTATCAAACAATTAACAGTTTATACCCTCTTATTTAATTAATCTCTTTAAGTCACCAAATTAATTCCAATTAATCTATGACATATATTAATCAAATAACCATATATTATTCCTTATAATATTTACTCTCTCTTAACAAATCATCCATCAAGTTGCTATGGTGAAGGCAACCCAAAAGGACCATGCACAACCGGATCAAATACTTGCCTAATGTGTCATTTCTGGTTAATCTTCATGAATATCACTTTGAATAAAATTTGTTTTAATATTTTATTTTTCTTTATATTTTAGATAAGCTTGATAAAGATCAAAAAAATGCTTTGGCAAACGACATGCACAAGACCAATGATCGGTCATTCCACATTAATGACAAACATTTTCAACCTTTTTTTTTCCCTTGACCACTTTATCATTAGGATGTGGATTTTTTCATTTTCTAACTTCTGGTGGTTATTTGTAATCTTGTTAGTTTTATGATAATTATGGTAACCTCCACGACGTCGGTTAGACCCATGACTATTATGATTATATAATGTTGCATTCACTTTAGGGAATGCACTAGAACCGGTTAGGATTGATTGGTGATTTTTCATCAATAATTTTTTTTGTTTAGCCACAAGAAGACATGAGATTATTTCAGTTTCTTTTTTAAATCTTTCTCATGATATTGCTGCTGTAGGAGCATGTTGGTGGCATGAAAAGTAGAGAAAATTTTGTCTAACATAATATAGTTTTCCATAGTGAAAATACTAATCAAAATAAAGACTTGTATCTTTAGGAATTCTTAGTTAATAAATTTCATACAATAATACGTAATCATTGTACATGTGAAATTATAAAATATACATACCTGAAAATGACAAGAGCGACAAAGAGTTAGAGCTCTATGGTAGAGTCGTGCTGATAACGTGTTATAAAATATGGTCAAATAACAAGATAAATGATAAAGTAAAGAAAGACATGAGAGTAAAGAGAACTTCTATTCCAATACTTGTGATGAAATCATCAAACTTTACAATACATAATATTCACTATTTATACTAAACAAAGAAGATGAAAGGTCATGTATGATATGACTGCACATTATAATGGTGCATAACTACACTCATAAAACTCATAATGTTCACTAATTATGGAGAGTAATGGGGGATATGGAGAATCCAATAGTCATTCACTAAATAATAATTCATAACAATATTCAGATTCTGAATATGAAACATTTTCATTATTGTCTCTAATTAGCGATCATCTACTTTATGCTTCCATGTTATTTATAAAATATGAAAAAATGTTGGAAATTTTTTGTGTACACGAGAATTGTTTTTGGGAGTTGATGACTCATGTTTGCAATGCCAATAAGGTTGCAAATGAGTCATGAGATTACCCCAATAAACAAATTTTGATCTATAGAAAGAAACTATTTTAACATGAATATAATCTTTGATTTTTTTTATGTTTTTTTTATGTTTTTTTTTTTTTTTTTGCATTAGATACTTTTAACATTTTTTTTTAAAGTTTTATGACTATTATATATAACATAAAAGCTTAAAATGTTGGGGATCAGTGACTTTTTTTCTCTTTCATATTTTGACACGAAGGTTTTTTGATTTTCTTATTTTGGCACTGAAACTTCTATTTCTTAGGGGAAAGGACAAACCGCCTTACATTTTCTCATCCTTTATCTTTTCTACCTCAAACCCGGTTGCCAGGGATACAAACAAGAAAACACCTTCACCAAGAATGATGACTTCTCTCACAATTACGAACGTTGACCGTGGTAATTTCACTCTCAAAATTCCAGGTCTAGGATCAGTCTTAACCCTCTTTATCTTCTTCTGTTTTTTTAATGACTGATTTTGTTCCCTAAATCATGTTTTAACTCTTGATCGTTCATTTGATTTTTTATCAGCAGGTTGGTTTGGGCCTTCAAGTTTGATAGTGGGACAGAATGAAATCGAGAAGGAGATATTGAGAGGACAAGACGGGAAACATAATGAATCAAATTACTCAAAGAAATCGACTTCATTTGATTGATCTCTTCCAATCATCCATCATCTGATCGGCATGCTTTTGTTCACATCTGAATGAACCGACGTCGGCGTTGCTGCTACTGCTGACGGCGGGGGTAGTAGGTTGGAGTTGTGATGGTGTTGCGCCGTTGCTCCACATATAAATTTTCAAGGTAAACACAAATCGTTCGTCGTCGTTCTTTATAGATTTCGAATCTCTTCCAAGTCAAGGTTTTATGAAATGATTGAAATTAATTGTGTTTGTATATGGTGTAGTTCAATCAGTTTCAGGTCATCGGCAGAGTCCTACCCACAGAGTCAGATGAGAATCCTAAGAAGATACGCATCGATTGGTCATTGTTTCTTCTTCTCCACCGTCCGCTGAATCAATGTGTTGTTCTGATTTGAAGCTCACAAACGTTGAGACTGGACTTTCTTTCATGGGGCGATACGAACGGTAAGGTTGAATAAATGTTGCAATGTTTGGACACCACAAAAAAACGTAGAATATAATACTCCGAGCAACAGAAAACACAAGAAAAACACTCCATGACCGTTTATTTTCCATTTAATTTTGGTTTCAAAATCTAATATTTCCACATTTGTTCAAAGGGTTCCTCAACAAATCTCCTGAAATATTTCACAAGAATATATAGTCGATTTCTTTTTTAGGGTTTGGGCGTTCACTTGGCAATCGAACTCTACTCCATTCGTACATCAGAGGTAAAGTTGCTTTGAGCATCTTTTTTCCTTTTTCTCGATAATTCTAGAGTAATTTTAGGATTCCTCTATGATTGTTTTGATTTTGATCAGTATACTGTAGTACTTTTAGGGTTTTTGTTTGTGAGCAATTACAGTGTAGGAATATTCCTTATAGAACATGAACGATGTATTGTAGTTTGATTTGAGTTTACAGCCATTAATGAAGTAACAAAAAAACAATTTGATGATCATCTGATAATATTATTTTTCGATTTCATTATACTGTGTGTGTAAGATCGCGTTGTTATTGCTTCTCCTTTTTCATGATTCTTGATTGGGAGCTTATAATGGCAAGCTTTGCTACCAATCGATCCTATATAATGCATCTAATTCGTTTTCCTGAAATTCTGTAGGAAAATCCAGCTTAAAAAGTGATTGATTACAATGAACTATGGATTCAGCTTCAAGAACACTCTCCTAAAATCATCAATGGCTATGCAAACATTCCGTTTTACATTGTTTATGGCTTTCGGCATTTGGTTATTATACCAGATCAAGCAATTGTCCACAAAGAAGAGTGTCACTAGTGAGATCTTCTCAATCCATCTCAACAACCAACGAATTTCCAACATATTGGGACGAAAAGGGCGAGTCACACCACTGAAGTCGACTCACCGAGTCAACTCAGAAGTGATCCTATATGATACAATGAATAATTCCGGTGAACTCAATGATAGTGTCTAAGAACAGGAATCGATAGCAGCAGAAGTGTTGACTAAGAAGTCAAACGATCATGAACTTAAAGAGCCTGAAGATGGGGATTATAGATTTCTTGATGAAAATGGAATTCCTGAGGCTGATCGTGAAAAGTTGGTTGGAAATGAGTCGACTCGGTCGGGTAATGAAAGTTGAAACTCATGTATGAGCTCAAAACATTATGTTAAGCTTTTTCCTATTACTTATAAAGTATATATATACAAAAATATTCTACTTGTATATGTATTAGAATAAAGATGTCTATTAAGATCTCCATTTATATCAAATTACACTAAAGATTAGTATTTGTGGAATTAAATGAGTTTACAAGACTGTTATAACATCAAATAATCATGTATGTCCAAAAATATGATATTTTATATATTGTCCCAACACATGCAATATTTTCTTTTTCTGAAAATTTTGTTTTCCAAATCCATAAATGTCATTTCTTGATCATTAGAACATATTTGTAATATTGATTGTGATATGCATTCTTGATACTTGATCGATAGATAAAAACATTTGTTAAATATTTGAGAAAAGTTATTACATCAATTATTTTTTATTTGTTTAAAAGTTGAACAACAGTAATTCATACCTAAAATTGGATCCATGGAATCAACCATATAACTATTGAGATATAGGGTTGACATGTGTGTACATGTTACGCAAAATCGTTTGAACCTTTTAAATTCTTAGCGTACTTTCTCTTACATCTCGTCATGCCTTTGACGACTAATTTCTCAGCCTTGGTCTGAATTTGTGTACTTCGTTGAAGAAGACTGGAAAGAAGCAAACAGAGCAATGGATGAAAAAAATCCAAGAAACAATGACATTGACTCGAGGGAATTGGATGAGTGTGATGAACATCTTGATAATTTAGTACTTGAAGATGGAAGAGATGAGAAAAGCGACGCAACAAAGGGTCCTAAATCTCGAAATAAGGTAAATGTTACTGTTGCACGATCTTTTTTTGTAATTGTACATTGCTAGATAAGTAATTTGTTGGATAATTTGGCATGAGTCTCGATACTCTAATGATGTCTCTTTTATATCATACAGATTTACCACACCCAATTTTAGATCTTTAAAAAAGACCAAAAATAGAACCTGCAATGGTGATTGAAGGAAATAAAATGACTTCTTTACAGATCCTTATGTAGGTAATTTGTGATGTGATTGTTGTTTACTCTAGTAACACCTGTCCAATTGACACAACTGACACAAAATTAAACCATTTTACAAAAAGCCCATAATAATTTTTATTAATTAATATATTAATGGTGAGAAATTGACATTTTGTTAACAGGACAAGAGGATTATAACAAACTCGGTGAGTTAATAAATAAATTAATGTCTAAATATGAGAAAATAACCACTTTACCCTTGGTATATAGATCTTCAGGATGATAAGTAGTTCTTTGTGAACTACCCTGGTGCAACTCACATAACTAATGCTCAAATAAAAATTATTTGATAAACTTTGTGAGATAAGAAATAAAAATTTATTTTGAATGTAATTTAAATAGGAATCAATTTTTACTATTACATCCCATTTTTGTTGCGCTTTAAATCACCTATTGATGCAGGTTATTGCCAGATCTTAAGTGGTGGCAAAAACTTCTCTAATGTCTCTTCTTATATGGAGCTTTAAAACTAAAATGGGGAGCACAATGACTTCTTTTGGTAATGGCGATATTTCGATGGTTACCGTTTTACTCATCTAATTTTTATTACCTCTCTCTCTCTCTCTCTCTCTCTCACACACACACACACACATACTGATGGGTTTCAGTATATGGTATTTAGGATCTTGGAGGGTTTACCTTGCCTTCATGCTCAAGTACAAGTTAAATTAAATTGTTATGTGATCTATAGATTGGTATTTTGTTTCATGGATCTGCTTTCGTTTTTATGCAACCTTTGTTGGTTACAGAATGCACCATGTTCACACACAAAAACATATAATCTCACCATCAGATTTATTGGATTAGTCATCTATTTTTTGAGATTTTGAACTCCAATTAGATAAACGTAATCTAAAAATTAAAAAGGAGTCAAGCTAAGGCTTGGGTGCTTAATGACTTTAATCTAAAATTAACAATCTTGGTTAGGAAAAATGCAAAAATAGCAATATACTCTCATTTGCTTATGAAATTATAGCATCTAACTTTGCTTTTATTTCCCAACTTTTTTTTAAACATTATTTCATTATTTCTTTCCTTTTTTATTTAAGTTTGAAAGTACGCTTATGTAAATCATTTTTGGCTTAATTTCAAGAAACATTTCACACGTATATTACAAATGACAACTGAAGAAATTCAACAACTCTGGAGAGAATATAAGGATAATGCTCAAGCATTGGAATATGAAACAAGTAATTTTTGGTCATGAAACAAAAAGAAAAATTCATCAAATTCTTTATTGTATTTCTCTAAAAAGATATTAATTTCATTTTTGAGATTGTGGTGTGATGATTTTATTGCAGAACATGATAGAATTTTAGATGAGTTTTCCCTCTCAACAGCTGGTAATATTTTTCCTTTTTCACAAATAAAATAAGGATAAATTGGGTTTTTGTCTTTACGTATTCATGGGTAATCTACGGTTGTAAGTTATGCAATGATGGTTGTACTACATGGAGGTTTCAAACTGAAATTGGCAAGAGTTGGGCTGCTGAAATTATTGCTAGGAGAAATTCAAGATTGACCAAGCAAAGTAATTTTTTTTTAATTTCCTAAATTATTTATTTGTTAATTTGATAAGTTCTTGATTTATATTTACAGATATTACGGTCAGTGTGCACAGTTTTACAATTACTTTCATGACCTTTAAGTGATTCCACAATCTAAGCTTCACTTTTAAAGTGGGAAGACTAACAATCTACTTGTGGTTAGGATCATATTTGCGGCTTACTTTCATTTCAACAAATGGTGTAAAAACAACCTTTCTTTTTTAATTCACATAAATGTAGATTTTATGATGAGAATTGTAATCGAGATTTAGAAAGCAATCATGATTATATGAATGAAAAGTAAGAACACAAGGAGTAAATATTAATCAGATCTTATATTGATGAAGAAACTGATTACAAACTAAGCAGAGAAAAACTTGTCTCTACTTCTAACCTCAGTCCCTATTTATAGGAAACATGAGTGTACAAAAAGTATACTAAGTCCTGAACAAAATGCTTCGCACAAATGAAGACTTAGTAAAATAACTAACATGCGAAACTCAAACTAAACACTTCGACTTTTACAAAAACTAGACTCTACATTCTCCCCCTTTGTAAATAATCGAAGCTATTCAGGTTGTTAAATTCTGAACAGTTGAGTGCATCGTTCTTCGAATTTCTGAATACCAAGTAATGATCTTTTTAAGCTCCTTCCTGTCTCATTCATTATTCTTTGTGCAATTATTCATACGAACAATGAAATTCATATATTGCGAAGTGGTGTATCTTTCAATCTTTGAGACTTGAAACAAAAATCTTTTAGGCTTCCCCTTGGTATCTTTGCCTGCAAAAACCATGCCAAAAGGTTTAAGGCATATTTCCCCGTCTGCATATTTCTTCAATTTTGTTTGAGGTAGTGTGGATTCCCAAGGAACAGTGACTTGTCTACCATGAACTGATGTGAGTTCTTCATCAGTTAACGCCAAGCAATCATAGTAGTTATCTATGAAATACTTGATATGTGCGAAACCAAATTTGAACACATTTGTATCATATCCGTTGAATTTGTTTTCTTCCATTTCTTTCACGATAAGAGCCACTTGAATGAGCTCATTTAGATTCATCAAGGGAAAGTCAGCAACGGTAAAATCAACAGGCTTGTTATCTGCTCGAACAACAAAGTATCGAAAATTTTGAAGCATGTTCTCGAACAGTTCATCCTTCTTAATAGTAAGCACTTTTTTAATCTTTATCAATGACCAAACCTCGTCTTGATCCTTTGCAAGTACAACATGAAATCTGATTTTCATTAAAGTGTATTCATCAGCATTTTTGAATTTTTCATTGATCTTGTACTGCGCAATGACAAAAATCATTTCATTAATCGGAAAGTCAAGTTGGCATCTGTCTGAATTTGCAACATCATAACTTCTTCTGGGCTTTTTCTCAAACTCATACAGATGACTACCCAAGACTTTGAATTATTTCATATGAGTACAACTTCGCAGGATCACCTTTGTTCAAATTTGGTGGATCACTTGCTCTTTGCCTTAAAATGCTTTGAATTTGCCTTTGCTTTTCCATTTCTGCTTCAATCTCTGCTTTCCTTTCTTCTTTTGACTTTTTGTAAGCCACCTCTTTACCTTTTGCAGTATTCAGTGGTTGAGGTTTCGCACTTGAACTCCCTCCTTCTGTTGAACCAATAATAATTCCCTTGAGAATTGGCTTTGTGAATGGCTTTGTTGTTACTATTGTTGAAGGAATTGGTTTCGTGAGTACTGGCAGAGTTGTTTTGAGCTGAGTGGAATGTATCTTTCCAACTATTTTCGCATCATCATCTTTTCTTCCTTTTCTTTCTCCCCCTTGCACTCCTGTGAAAGCAGGTGGGGAATTCTTTGGCAATATGGAAGTAAAATTGGTGATCGGGGCCAAGGCTTTATGTATAGCTTGCTCCAAAGTGTTGACTTTAAGTGTTAAAAATTCTGGAGTAAGAATTGATTGTTGAGAAGTTGTTGAAACACAACTTTTTAATTGAGTAACCATTAGAATTAATTTTGCGAACTGCTCCTGAACTTCTTTGTATTTGGCTTCGATAAGTGGAGCAGATGATTAATAATCAGTAGCAATTTTGGTAAGTGCTACAACAACAATATCAACACGCTTTTGCACATCCACATTTTGCGAATTAAGCTGCTGAAGCTCTTTTTCAATCTCATTCTTTAACTCCTCAACTTTGAAGTTCACATCTTCACGAACCTTCTTCACATCTTGTACAAAAAGAACATGTCTTTCTTTTGTAGCAACTTTCAATTCTTGTACAACATTGTCAAAAGACTTCCTTCAGCTTGAATGCGAAGCTCATTATTCTTATCAGACTTATCAACTATCCCAACTATTCTTTTCTCAGTAGATTTGAGGAAAGTTTCAACCTCCGAATGTGATACAGAAGTCTTTGTTCCAGAATCAGGTTGAGATTGAATGATTGCATTCAACTTTCGATTCAGGATTTTAAATTGCTTTCCTGACATAAGCATATGATCATGAATTTCCTCCTCCTCCGAATCAAAGTGTAAAGCGTCAAACGTTCCTCCAAAACCTCCTCCTTCGGTTTCTTCATCAAATTGAGCTTGCAAAGATGGAAGTTGTATTGGTTCAGGGGATTGTGAAAGAAACAATGTAGTGAAGGGATTTTGTAAAGGATGATCAAAGATGGATGATGTCGTTACATTTGTATTTAGGAGAATGTATGGTGGTAATGAAGTAGAGAAAGTCTCAGATGAGATGGGTAATGAAGTAGATAAATAATGGGTAGTGAAGATTCAATACTCTTGATAGGTGTCCCCGTATCAGATACGTTAACAACCATATCAGAAGCAGGTACCTCCTCATAAACTGATTTGGTAGTGACTACTTCGAGTGGAATGTTTATGTTGGTGGAAATTTGCAAAGTAATGGGAAGAGAAATATTTACCATTGAAACTAGTGGATTCGCAGAAACCACTTCCTCATCAGAAGACTCAGTTTGAATTATCATCTTCCTCTTCTTGTACATCTTCTTTGTAATATGCTTCGCAACTTCTTGAGCTCTTCTTTTCTTTGACATAGGAGAAACAGGAGTGGAAATTTCTCTAAACATGGCCCCCTTACTACTCACTTCAGTTTTATGAATAGTAGGAGAGGAGATCTTCTTTTGTGACACCTTGTGTAGCTTCTTTAGGACCCCTGACTTAGTCGGTAAAATCTCATTCGCAGGTTTGGAAGCAGACTTCACTTTCGTAACCTCTTTAGCCTTTGATACTTTTGGAGATTCATTTTTTTCTCCTTTTTAGTCTGTTTCTTCTTCTTGGATGATTCACCGGTGACTTCAAGTAGTACTTCAGTTCGCACGTTTGTATCAACAGTTTTCATGTATCTAACTAAGACCTTGTGTGTAGAAGACACTTTGCGAAGAATTGCATCTGGAATTCTGGCAACATTTGTGAAGATATTCCCATCATCTTCAACAACTTTGGGAAATTGATACAAAGAGAATTCTGCATCATCTTCACCTTCAGGAACTTGAATTGCTTCTTTCACATAGACCTTTTCCAAGATCGAACTCCAGTATCTTGCACAAGAAATGCCCTTATGAACACTTGTGTTTTCTAAGCTTTTGTTGAATTCCTTCCAAAGTTGAGTGCCATAATCAACACTGAGATCATAGTAAAGTCCCATAACCATTGCATAGACCTCCATTATTTCTCTGTCTAAACCAACACTCCTTCCGGTCAAACATCTTAGAAAGATTCCAAACAAGAAGTTCCAAATGCATGGTAAGCTTGATTTTCTGAAATCACTTATCATTTCAAGAGTGGGTTGATGACCCATCTCATTGAACATAAAGATAATCTGTGAATTGGTTGGCTTAAAGAACGGTGGGTTATTAGGAATGTTCAAGAAGTCGATGAACATGTTCTTGGTAAGACGAACCGTCTTGTTATTCACCAAGTTGAAGGTTATCATGTCGGTTGTATAGTTGTATGACGCAGTTGATGCCGCCATTGACAACCAAGACATAGGAACGGGGAATGAACTGAACATAGCAGTTGATAGTGCTGATCTTTTGAGTGCAACGATCAACATCTTCAATTCGTTTGGGTAAGATGAAACTTTGGGATCAACTTGGTAATTTGTGCTTTGAATCTTCATAAGAGACTGTGAAAGAACTTCTTCTGTGTTGGATTGAGTGGCAGCCATTGTTAATCTGAGAAATTTCATGAGAGAAAGATTAGGGCTTTTTGTTCGTCTGAGAATTTTGAATTGCGTAACGATTCACAGAAAAGATTATCCCTTTTATATGTTAATCTTAAAGACGATCCGTTTCAAAAATAGAGTGCGCTACATGTGTC
Source organism: Lactuca saligna (assembly GCF_052625555.1). Classification (NCBI taxonomy): domain Eukaryota; kingdom Viridiplantae; phylum Streptophyta; class Magnoliopsida; order Asterales; family Asteraceae; genus Lactuca; species Lactuca saligna. The sequence continues at coordinate 185,027,974 of NC_136417.1, read as the reverse complement.
GGGAAACGTGTAATCAATAGTCGTTGTGATGATCATGCCGCATAAAGTGCCTTGAAACCAGGGCTGACGGTTACTTGAAATTGTTCATGAGTACAATTGTGTGATAGAAGACCCTTCAGTATTGAGGTTGGGCTCTTTCGTTTATGGGATTTTAAACGAAGTCATTTACCAGTCTAGCGAAATCTTTAGCCTAAGTTGGTATTACTTAGAGCCTCAAGGATTTCGTGAGTGCATGTGATTCAAAGAAATGAGATAAGAAGCAAGTAATTTTTTTTTCTTTTGGAATTCTGTGATGTCAAAATTTATTGACATAAAGCAGAAAAACCCTGGGCAAAGGTTACTTCATTAATTACCAAGAGAGGTAATCAAGTGCTTTTGTATTTTCCTGTAACATACAATCGAATATTTATAGAGAAGTATTGAAGGGCTTCTTTTATAGGCTTAATATGGTGGTTTGCGAATTTCGTTACATATAATCCTAAACATAAGGTGAGTAATTGTAACCGAAATAACTTGTGTAAACATTGTGTTTAGGGACAAGATTGCTTTGGATTATTTTTGAAGAGTGACAAGGATCTCAGATATAGACTCACACATACATTATATTCATAAAAAGTTTAAGTGCTGGACCTTGTTGGGAAACAAACTTCGTATGTTGCGAAAATTTGATCAGGATCACTCATAAGAATGAATATAATTTGGAGTATATGAAATATTAGGTACAGAAACAAGTGTTTCGTAAAAATCTGGAACATAGTTCCCCGTCAATTCCTTAACTTGCGAAGTTTGTGGGTTTCACTTAATTCACGGACTCATGAAACAAGATCATTAACACAGAATGATGACATATCTAAATCACGATTGGTTTGATCAAGTGACCTCTTGGACATGTGTCTTTGTGTGTGCATCGTGTTAAGAAATTTTGTGATGAAAAAGATTGGTAATAAGATCGACTGTACCTCTGTTATTTGTGGACCAAACAGAAAACTCTTTACTCATGTGAGAAGAGTAAGGTAGCTCTTTTGACTAATGCGAATACAAGCCTGATTGGGAAGAAATTTTCATAAGATAATTTCATTAAGGCTTTCATTTCTCACACATAGAGTCATATGAGGCTAGGGTCAACATGTTGCAGCATGCTTCTAGGGACATCCTAACTAGTACATAGTTGAAAGAAATGATACCTTCCCATAGACACATAAGCATGACCTTTTCTCATTTTGCTCTGGACTAAAACTGACAACACACAAAACTTAAAGAACAAAGTAAAAAAAAAATTTTTTTTTATGATTTTGTATTTTTCAAAAATTAAAGACAAAATAAAAGAAAATCTTTTTGTTGTTTTCAAAAATAGACAAACAAATGAAAATATTTTTGATTTTTCGTGTTTTTCGCAAAGCATAAAAGAACTACATTAAATTGAACCTCAGTTACCAAATGTGCGAATGCGAAGCAATGCGAAACCACTTAACACACAGTAACTTCTTAATGATTCTGAATCAGAGCTGCTGAATGGACCTTTCATTCTCGAGTGATAGATTTTGACACTGAATTCACATCAATCATCCCTAAACCTGCTAAAATTCTCACAAATGATTTTTCATCAAGAGGTTTAGTAAAAATATCAGCAAGTTGTTCAGTGGTTTTTACAAAATGAACTTCAATATTCCCATCTTCCACATGATCTTTAATAAAGTGATATCTAAGAGCAATATGTTTTGTCTTTGAGTGTTGTACTGGATTATGAAAAATGCGAATTGAACTTTGAGAATCACAATACAAAGGAATATTTTTCATATTTATAGCATAATCGTGAAGTTGACTCTGAATCCAGATGATTTGCAAAGTACAAGCAGCAGCTGAAATATATTCAACTTCAACAGTTGAAATAGCAACACAAGTTTGCTTCTTTGACTTCCAACTCACCATTTTTCCATCCAGTAGTTGACATCCACCACTTGTACTTTTTCTATCCAAAGTACATCCCCCTAGATCAGAATCTGAAAAAGCATGAATGAAGAATCCTGATTTCACAGGATACCAAAGTCCTAACGAAATTGTCCCCTTAAGATAGCAAAAAATATTTTTCATTGCAGTTAAGTGAGGTTCTCTAGGATTAGCTTGATACCTAGCACAATTACACACAGAAAACATAATATCAGGTCTACTTGCAGTTAAGTACAATAAAGACTCTATCATGCTTCGAAAAAGTGTTAAATCAACAGCAGGAGTATCTAACGAAGGAGTTAGTCTTGTTCCTACTACCATTGGTACTTTAAGCTTCGTGCTGTTTGTCATTCCAAACTTTTCAAGCAGATTCTTTGTATATTTTTCTTGGTTGATTAAAATTCCATCCCTGTTCTGTCTTATATTTAAACCAAGAATATTGTTAATTTTTACCATCATGCTCATTTCAAATTGACATTTCATGAGATTTTCAAATTCAGTAGACAATGTTGGGTTAGTTGAGCCAAAAATAATATCATGAACATAAATTTGAACAAGCATAAGATGATTCCCAACTTTCTTGCAAAATAATGTGGGGTCCACTGATCCTTGTTTAAATTTAGATTGTTTCAAAAATTTTGTAAGTGTTGCGTACCAGGCTCTTGGTGCTTGTTGTAACCCATAAACTGCTTTGTCTAATATATAGACATGATCAAGATGATCCTGATTTATAAATCCTGGTGGTTGTTCAACATAAACTGTTTCTTCTAGTTCTCCATTTAAGAATGCACAGCTAACATCCATTTAAAAAACATCAAAGTCTTTGTGAGCAGCATAAGCTAAGAATATGCGAACTGCTTCGAGTCTTGCAATAGGAGCAAATGTTTATTCATAGTTTATTCCTTCTTGTTGCGAATAGCCTTTAACCACTAGTCTAGCTTTATTTCGAATAATATTGCCTTCTTTGTCGGTTTTATTTTTGTAAATCCATTTTAATCCGACAATCGAAATATTTGGAGGTTTAGAAATTAATCTCCAAACCTTGTTTCGTTCAAATTAAGCTAGTTCAGATTGCATAGAAACAACCCAATCTGAGTGTTCCATAGCATTCTTTACTGTCTTTGGCTCTATTTTTGAAATAAAAACATTAAACACACAAAATTCTTAATTCGCATTCAGTACCTCATTTTTTGCACGAATTTGACTTCTTGTCAACACACCATCTTGTGGATTCCCAATCACCTGTTCTTTGGGATGATTCCTTGTCCATTTCTCAAGTGGAAGAAAATCAGGATTGAATTCCAATGGCACATCTTCGTACATATCTTCATTTTCAGATCCTGCAACAGAGAAAATATCATATAATTCATGAAATTCATCATTTTCATCAAGATTAATTGTCTCTGTTTCACATGCTCCCCCTCAAAATGATGTTCCTATTGAAATTGCGAATGCTACCCGTCAACTTGATGATTCATAGTCTCATTCTCCCTGTCGAAAGTTTGTTGTCCCTATACATTTGTGATCGTATGCTCCCCCTCCATACAAGCTTCAGGCACACTTTCGCAAGATATTGACGTCATTGTAATTGTTGAATCATCAGTATGTTTTGAAGATTCTGACGTTTGATTATCAGGAGCATTAACTTCCGCATCAATTACCCTGTCAGAAATCCCAAAAATTAAGTCATAATCAAAATCATTTATATCTGAATTTTCAATTTGAGTATCTGAATCAACAAGAATTGATTTAGTTTCAAATTTAGTATCCGTTTGTTTAAGATAGTAATCATCAAAGGTTAGGTTGAAAGTTTCTTCAACTTTTCTTTTTCTCTTGTTTAACACCCTGTATGCAACTGAATTTTGCGAATATCCTAAGAATATGCCTTCATCAGCTTTAGCTTGAAATTTTGTCAAATTATCTTTTAGATTCATTATAAAACACCTGAAACCAAAATCATGGAAAATTTTTACATTAGGTTTTCGATTGTTGAGTATTTCATACGGAGTAATATTGAATCTTCGATGAATGAAAGAACGATTCTGAGTAAAACAAGCAGTCGACACAACTTCAGCCCAAAGATATTGAGGTAAATTCACATATGTTAGCATGGTCCTTGCTGCTTCGCATAGAGACCTATTTATTCTTTCAACAACACCATTTTGTTGTGGAGTGTATGGGGATGAGAAATTATGCGAAATGCCTTTGGCTGTGAGAAATGAGTCCAGTGTTTGATTTTTAAACTCAGAACCATTGTCACTTTTAATTCTGCGAACATTTTTTTAAAGATTCATCTCAATCATTTTGATAAAATCAATCATCGTCTGAGCAATTTCAGATTTTAAGCTGAGAAAGAATACCCATGTAAATCGAGAAAAATCATCAACAATAACTAAAATGTACCGCTTTTTATTGATCGTAGCAACAGTCGATGGTCCACATAAGTCAATGTGAAGAAGTTCCAATGGTTCCACGATTTTTGAATCTATCACAATTGGATGACCTTTTCTATGTTGTTTTCCTTGTTTACAAGCTGCACACAAAGTATCATTGTCAAATTTTAGGACAGGCGAACCTCTAACTAAATCTTCAGTTACAAGCTTGTTAATATTGCAAAAGTTCAAATGAGACAATCTTCTATGCCAAAGCCAGCTAACATCATTAGAGGCCTTTGACAATAGACACACTGCATGTTTTCCCACAATCGGTTTGATGTCGAGTGTGAACATGTCTCCATATCTTATAGATTTGAGAAGTACTTCATTTTTCGGTACTTTTGAAATGATACTTCCTTCTTCATTGAACACAACTTGATTTCCAGTACCCACAACAACTTGCGAAACACTAATCAAGTTATGTTGAAGACCCTCAACATAAGCAACCCGATTAACTGTGAATTGTCCATTTGTGACTTTTCCATAACCTTTCACTTGACACTTGTGATTGTTTCCAAATTTGACTACTCCTGCATTTTCCAAGCTTCGATAATCTCGCAAGTTTTCCTTTCTTTCAATCATGTGACAAGAGCAACCACTATCAATATACCATTCGCAACATATTGCTCGTCACATATCACCTGCATTTAATGAAAGAATTTAGGAACCCAAGATTTGTTGGGTCCTTCATTAGTAGCATTGAACAAATTCTTTGAATTTAAAAACCACGTTTTCACTTTGTCTGTGACATTATCAATTAAATCAACATCATCAAATCTAGATATTGAAATATAGTTGTTCGATAGTTTTGGATTTCCATTGACTTTTACCTCATCCTTCACAACATTCGCAACTCTCACAACTGGTTTCCACTTTTGTATCGGGACTTGCGAATCATGAGATGATGAACTACCAGTATAAGACTCATTCACAAACTTGTCAAATGCAACCTTTATCTGTTGTTTTGAGAACTTTCCATTTTGGTATTATTTTCTTTGCCCTTCAAGCCAATTATTGAACATATATACATCAGATTTTCCTTTTGTATACGAAACTTTTGTAGGTTTTGTGATTGAAGGATTTGGAAAATTTGGTTATTTGGGTGAAAATCTTGGTTTTGTTTGACTTTTGACATTCAAAGTTGGTGAATTATTCGTTAATTTTCTAACACTTTGAAACTTATGATCATTCACAAAGTTTAGCGAAGTCTTAAATTTTCTAATGTTGTTAAATTTTCGAACAGATTCATCTTTATTTTTCATTGAAATTTTGTCAACAGAATATATTGGTTTGTGAAAACTTGTATCCTTTTTTTTATTTGTTCCCTGAAATTTTGATGGTTTTGTGCTAGAAATTTGTGCTTTTGCAACTATTGGTTTATCATTAGACACAACTTGCCAAAAGATTGCTTTTCTTGCTTTTCTTTTTGAAAAATTATTTTCTTTTGAATACTTTCCAACCATCAACTTAAATTCATGAGAATTCAATTTCACTTCCATCTTTGGTTTTTCATCCTTTTCAAAAAACTTTGTTTTCTTTTTCACTTTTAACCACCCATTTTTGTGATGATTTTTGATGTTGAAAAACATAAGAGTTTTGAGTTAAATTGTTTTCTACCGTATTTTGATTTGCAAAGAAACCTTCGGTAGTTGACCTTTTGTTATCATTTTCAACCATTTAATTGAACTCAGTCTTGATTTTCTCAACATTTCCAGTTGTGACGAATACTTGGTTTGGAAAAATCGTGATATCAGTGCATGTAAAAATCGGATAGACCACAATGTTGGTTTCCAAATAATGAGCACCTTTGTCATTAAGAACTTTGTCAAATTATTTTGTATCACCAAATACTTGATTAACAACAACACGTTGAGGTGATTCATGTGAATCTTTCACTTCTTCTTCGTCTTCATCAGTGTCATCTATCTTACAGCTTTCAACTTCCACATTATCAAAGTCACAAGTTTGCGAAGTAAAGGGTTTATCATTTTCATCCTTTACTATTGAATCAACTATAATTTCTTTACCTTTGACGTTTGATGTGATATTAATGATAGACAATTGAGAACAATCAACCTCTTCTTCCTCTTCGATCTCACTGATTTCACTCATATTATCTGATTTGTCATCGACATCAGCATAATTGTGTTGAGAATCAAGAGTTGAAGTGTCAGTTTTCTTTAGTATTTTCACTTGTACATTCATTGTTGAGCTTTCATTAAAAATATTAACCAATTCATTCGCATTAAAAAATTCATTAATTTTGACAATACCATATGCGAACCTATCATAAGGTATTTTGTCAAATTGAGCAATAGTATTCTCACAATCATAAGAAACAACATCAACTTTTTATCATTCAAATTCAAGAAAAGATAGTAGTTTCCTATGTTGTTCTTTTCTTATCTCAGATGAATGATGTAAAGCAGTTAACTTCGCATACAAACGTTTAGCAGAGTTACAATAAATGTTTCTTTGTGCTAGTAACAACCTAACTTCTTTATCAAGTTTTTCCCTATCACAATTTACATTTTTCATTCAGTACTAGCAGACACAATAATAGCATCAAAATAAGCAACAATATCATCAAATGAAGTTATTTCAGCATCATAAGCAGATAAAGGAATATTAAAAGATTCAAGAATAGCACGTACCTTAGTGGTCATTGGAGATTTATCAGTGGACATGGACACAAAGCATCGTCCATAAATATTCTCTTCGCAATTATCTTCATAACATACGAACATTGCACCATGAGTTGGCTGCCTCATCTCTTCATCATCAGATCCTGAAGACCAGATCTGATAAGCTCCACTTTCGTCTTCATCAGACTCTCCTTGCGTAACCAAAGACAATCCTTTTGCCTTCGCACGCACCTCCTCAAGCTTCTCTGAATAGTAGGCTTCATCTTTGATTTTGCTCTTCTTCTCCTCTTTCTTTCGCAACATGCAATCAGCTGCAAAGTGATTCGCACCATTGCAGTAATGACAACTAATTCCTGAATCTCCTTTTAGTTTCTTCTCAGCTTTCGCATATTTCTGCTTTTCTTCATCCTTCTCAAATTTCTTCTTTTCTTCACCTCCAACTTTTATGAATCCACTTTTCGCATCAGTTTGCTTCCCTTTTGGATTAAAAGGCTTTTTGAAAAATTTCTTAACTCTGTTATTTGAATAAAATACAATTGCTTCATCATCAAAATTCATTAAGAAACCTTCATTTTCTGATTAATTTTTCTCACCAGCATCAATTTAAGTAATCTTTGAAACTAAAGCCAATGGTCCTCCTAGACTCTGTTTCGATTCTTCAAGCATTTCTGTAACTTGACTTTCATGTGTTTTCAGCTGGTTGTAGAGATCATTCAAGGTGGTTGTATCAAAACTTTGTTGGTTCTTTATCATCATACTCACACTACGCCATTCTTTGTGAAGACCCATGATGAATGTCAGATTGAATTCCATGAGAGATCTTGAGATTCCATACCTGCTGCAACGATAAACAAGCTCATTCAGACGATCATAGTAGTTTTCAATTGTTTCAGCATCCTTTTGTCTGAATTCCCTAAGTTCAACAAGACATTGCTTAACGAAATTGGTCTTTGTCTTCTCACTTCCTTGATATTTCTCTTTCAGTGTGATCCAAATATCCTTGGCTATTTTACAACTACGAATGTAATTGTAAACCACAGGAGGCAGAGCACCACTTAGCTCTCTCATACATCTTTTCTCATTCTTCTTCATGCGATTCTGTTGTTCAACAACCTCACTTGAAGAAGCAGATGATCCGATTGTTTGAACATTTTTAGGAGGTAGAACTTTTCCACTGATACAATTCCAGAGTTCTTCATCAATTCCATTTAAGTAATCCTCCATCCTATCAGCCCACGGATCATAGTACTTAGGGATTAACATTGGAATTTTGATTGAAGAACCAAGCAAGTGAGAGAAAGAAGTCATGGTATTCATGTTGAAGTTTGCCATTGATGAACACGAGAATTTTTCAGAAAAACTTGAAAAACTTAATGGTTTTGTGAATTGATCACTGATTGCTAATCGATCACTCGACTAAACAATTAAAATGCAAAATCGATTCAAATATAAAGATTAAGAGTGATTTTCAGAACCAAAATGCGCGGATTTTTTTTGAATAAAAACACTATTCAAAACGCAAAATGATTCTAAAACGAAAATCAGATCAATGTGGTTTGAATCCTGCGCTGATACCAATTGATGAGAATTGTAATTGAGATTTAGAAAGCAATCATGATTATATGAATGAAAAGTAAGAACACAAGGAGTAAATATTAATCAGATCTTATATTGATGAAGAAACTGATTACAAACTACGCAGAGAAAAACTTGTCTCTACTTCTAACCTCAGTCCCTATTTATAGGAAACATGAGTGTACAAAAAGTATACTAAGTCCTGAACAAAATGCTTCGCACAAATGAAGACTTAGTAAAATAACTAACATGCGAAACTCAAAACAGACACTTCGATTTTTACAAAAACTAGACTCTACATTTTAATTTGGATTTTTTTTAAGATTAAAACTTGGAAAATAAAATGTTGAGTACACTGTTAAAAAAACACCTGCTATACTGCTGAAAAGTAGCAACCTAATTTTACCGAAAATAAAATGGTTACTTATGTTATTTTAATGATTAATTGGATGAATTTTATAGTTGAAAAGTTTCTCCCAATACTCCTTTTATGTTCTTAGCTACTTATTCACTTAAAGGTTAGTTATTGTTTAAAATAGTTTATTTATGATTCATTAAATTTACTGTAAAAGTGTTTTTTAATTGTTGTTTCTATTTCATTGCTAAGGAGACTATCTGTGTGACAACCCGAAATTTCCATTCTGTACAAACTACATCACTTCAATAGAAGTTATAGCAGTCAAAGTTGATTTTCGGACTTTTCGCGTAAGTTTGAGTAAATCAGGGTTTTCACTTCAGGAAATATCAGGAGAGTGGGTGCACTAGGGTTTTGTGCAACACTATTATTCCATTACTCAAGGACATTAGAGTTCATTCCAGCAATAAAAATATTTTCTGCCAAAATATTTCAGGACTACAAATAGTTTTCTGAACCAAATTTATTCATTATTCACATTTCCAACTAGAGAAAAGTCATTTTCTCTCTGACGGATCTTCGGGTTTTTATACCAAAACGTGAGTAACTCTTTATAGTAATGTTAGAAAGCTTTATATGTGTTTATAACATGATTTAGAAGGCTAAATCATGAGATCTAGGAGTTTACACCCCAAGGTGTTCTTGGGCGGTAAACTCCCAAAACGAAGCCAAAACCGACCCTTGCGTTATGATAAAGCCTTAGACTCATATGTATACATGTTAGGGACAAGAAAACAACCAAAATCCACCCAAGTTTGGGATTACAGCCCTAGATTTTCATAGGCCGTAAACTCCAAATTCAAACCCTAAATGGTACTTTTAAAGCTCCTAACGGCTTAAATCTAAGGCATTAAACATATCAAAGAACACAAACAAAGGAGAGTTTACGACCCAAGTGTATCTTAGGCCGTAAACTCCATTGAAATGGACAAAAAAGGGTGTTTTCATGACACCTAAAGCCCTAGACCTTTACAAGGAATTGTACCTACTTAATGGAAGGACCAAACCACATCAAAATCACTTAACAAAGTGAGTTTACGGCCAAGACATGGTTCTTGGGCCGTAAACTCCTAAAAAGGGCACCAAGGTGTGCCTAATGCCTTCATATACTTGGAATAGAAGTCTAGAAGCCATACCACAAGTGCAAAGGGCTTGAAAACAAAAAAAAACACCATATACTTAGAGTTTACGGCCGTAAACTCTAAGGGAAATAGCCTTAGGGCCGTAAACTCCTATTTGGAGTACTTTTAGACCTTAAACCCTTCCAAGGACTTAGCCACTAAGTTAGAATAATTCTAGAAAGCATTTGGGACTTCAAAACACACCAAACACACATGTTTGGGAGTTTACGGCCGTAAAATCAAGAGTTTACAACCGTAAACTCCATGTGTGTTAGTATATGAGGAGTAAACTCAATTATAGGGTCCTTTGGAACCCTAAACACAAATACCTTGTCCCACAATAACTTAGATGCAATCCCTTAAGGATTAAAACACTTATATAAAGTGTTTATTATGTCTAGGATGTCTTAAACATTATCAATTAGTCATTTGAGTCTAATTGAGTGCATATATGTGTGATTATATGTTCATTAGGATCGTAGTGTGTTCACAAGTCCTCGCTTGACACCTAGCCATCCTATACCGGTCAGTTCATCCCAATTACCAACTTCAGGTGAGTTCATACCCCTAATCAATGTTTTAAATGATTTTAAATGCTTTAAAGGGGAGGGGGATACAAGTAGAAACAAACATGTTATTAAATCATTGTTATGTATTTTATAACTGTGTTTGTCATTTAACAGATTTCACATACTACAAAATGTGATGCATGAAATGGTTTTAAATCTTAAAAATGCATTGTTATCAATTGTTTTACCTTTGAAATGTATATTATAAATGACATCAAGATATTGTTAATTATTGTTCAAAAACCCATAAGATGTCTTATAAAACCATTTTACATTATTGAACTAAACTATGCATGTACACTTATATTCTTATATATGTATTGATGTTATAGTTTACAATTTTCATTTAGTTTCTCACACCCTTGAGTAGTAAGAGTGTACAAACCTACTTGAACGACCAATTACCTTCTAGTAAGTTATCATAGGGATAATTTGGAGATATCAAACATAATTCCTATTACAAGGAATCACACAAGAGTCAGTTCATTCATGAGTCTATACCAGTACATCACCTGATACATGAGTACCTTTACATCTGATTACATGATACATGAGTACGTTTACATATACTTACATGATACATGAATACGCGTACATGAACGCATTACATGAGTACCTTTACGTAGATACACTTAATTATGTACATTAACATGAATACTTGTATCTCGAATTGCAAGGATGATTTATTAGTACCTTCTGTTTAAATCTTCCTGCATATCCCTAGTACCTCGGGATATCTAGACAGGACCCTATCCCCAGTACCTCGGGATACCTAGATGGGCCTCTATCCCACAGTACCTCGGGATATACGTACGGGACTAACCATTCCGGAACCCATCTGTTAGCAACAGTGGGTGATGAACATCTATGGATGCCTACGGTTATTACTTATATTAGGAATCAGTTACGGAACTAACCATTCCTCCATCTCCTGTTGCAACAGAGGATGAGATGAAAATCTTCGGATGATCATTAGGTTAACGCTGTTATGGGATTAACCCCCCCCCCCCTCTTCCACCCTGCTACCGCTACAGAGGGTGAGTGGACAAATCTTCGGATCTTCATTAGGTTATATAGGTCGTGTTAACCCTAATACCTTGGGATAACAATGACATAAGATGTGTTAGTCCTAGTACCTAGTGACAACACTTACATTAGTACATTTTCCTGTTTACTTTATTTTGTGATTCTTTCACATAAATGATGAGTTAGACTAAGTACTTTAGTACTAAACAATTAAAGGAAAACTATCATTTTACTTACAAAACATTCGGGTCTTGGTAGAAGACTACACTTCATACGTACAGAACATTCGGGTCTTGGTAGAAGACTACATTTCATACTTATAGAAAATAAGGGTTTTTCTAGGGTTTTCATACGTACATCAACATTTTTATTTAACGATTTACATGGCCTTTATAATAGATTTTCACAAACAAGGCAATGGCACTTATATACTTATGAATTCACCAGCTTTAAAGCTGATACTCGCTTTCAAAATAACTTGTATTCTCAGGTCATCAGTAGACAGGTACGGAGGCCAGGTTTTGAGAAGACGGAGCAGACAAGTCTCGTCTTTTATTTTGATTGTATATTTTTGGTGTCTTACTACAATGAAAGAAACACACATGTATTAAAACTTTACTTATAATGCAATGGATGATGTTGTTGCTTGTTTATTATATTACACTGTTGTGATACTGCACATGACATCCTCCACCCCTGAACGTTTCCGCCGTTCGTGGTTTTGGGGTGTGACAATCTGATAGTAAACTTTAACTCTGTTTTTTTATAGGTTAATCAAGGGATTAGTATTTACGGAAATAAACGGAGGTCGGACCAAAAACACATCAGGAAGAAGCGAGGTGAAGAGGGTTATGAAATTATAATATGAAACAGGTTTGGTCTCTAGCGGATTAACTTTCATTTTTATTTTATTTTTAAAAAGTTGTTTTTACGTCTAGATTGTACTGATGTAAATTAAGTTTATTTTATTGGAATGTTTATTTAATTGTAGGGATATATTGTACAACAATTGCTAGGTTTGGTCTCTAACGCATCAGTCTACTGTGTTTTTTTTTTTTTTTTGGGTACACAATTCGATTTTAGTCAACGAAAATGTTGTCTTTACCTTCCACATTTTTTAAATTTTTAGGAAACATTCGGGTTTAGTGCAGGATTACACCTGCATTGCATTTACAACCGACACAAAGAACGTGATTGATTACATTGGAGAAGATGAGTCATTAGTTGTTTTAGATACTTTAAAACCTCATAATGATGGACAAAAGTTGTTTCAATTCAACCGCGTTTTTTTATCAAACCGACATTCAAGGTAATAATAAAATTCAAACATTTTTCCATAATTCTAGAACCTTCTGTTGACTAATGTTTTGACTTTTATCAGAGGAGGTTTTTGCTGACAAGAGAAAAAAAAACTCATCGCCAACGGCACGCATGATTCCCCTCTAGTTAGTAATCAAATGACCAAATTTATAAACATCTAGATTCCCGAGCATGTGTTCGAGTCTATAACGACCTAAATTTATTGATATTATTGGAAACTCTAAAAATTTTACTTTGCTTTTGTTGTTGTATTAGAAAGTATGATGTTGAATATAAAAAATTGGAAGAGAGATGTTATACTTGAAAGAAGCATGATGTTATGATCGCAATCGAATAGACAATGTGATATTATAATTTAAATAAATTATAATAGATTATTTTTTTCATTGATCAATCCGTCCAAAAAACTGATTTAAACAGTTGTGTCCAGATGATGATGATGATGATGATGATGATGATGATGATAATAATAATAATAATAATAATAATAATGTGCAGAACTCCACATGTTTATTTGAGTAATACAAAATTTATTGATATGAGAACAAATTAAAGAATGATGATATAGAAGAAAGTAAAATCCATATTTTTTATTACACCGGTCCACCGTCCACCTGACGGATATAGCACTAGTTAAAAGCTAATAAGTGTGATTGGAAAGGGAGAGGGTTGGGAGGGCCGAATAGTATACGTTATCGAATGCGAGCAAATTAATTTATAATAAGTGATTGGATTATTGGTTTGGTGTGAGTGAGGTTGGTGATGATACAACCCATTAATATTAATAATAATAATAATAATAATAATAATAATAATAATAATAATAATAATAATAATAATAAAATCATGGACTATTTCACATCATCCTCAACAAATATAAAATTTTATCGAAGTATAGCAAGTAAATAGGCATGACGTACGGAATTTATGTTATGGTGAAAGGTTCTTTTTTGAAAGTATTATTCCATATTTTAAAATAGTTCTGAGAACCTGTGTGACATGAACATAGTGTTCTTGTTCATTTTTGCTGAAGATCATGATGTCATCAACGTATACAGTGCAGAAACCTTCAAGGCCTCGAAGAGCGTTCTGCATGTGTCTTTGAAAAATACTAGGAGCTTGTTTAAGCCCAAAGGGTAGTACTTTCCATTGAAAGAGTCCATCAGGACATGTGAAGGCAGTGAGAAGCTGCGATTCTTCATCAAGTAGAACTTGCCAGAAACCTGACTTGCAGTCGAAACTTGAATAAATGTTTTTTCCTCTTAGAAGAGTCAAGAGTTCATGCATATTGGGAAGATTATGCGAGTCTCCAATAGTTGCATCATTGATTGCTTTGTAGTTGACAACCATGCGCTTCTTTCCTCTTCTTTTCTCTGCTTCTTTATTGACAAGAAAGGCAGGAGACATATGAGGGGATTTTGATTCTATAATTAGTCTCATATCAAGTAATTCCTTGATTTGTTTGGAAAATTCTTCTCTATCTTGTAAAGAGTAAACCATAGGTTTTTCTCTAATAACCGTCTTGGGATTAATAAGCTTAATTGAAGCTTTCATCCATCCTTTGGTTTTATTTGGATCAATAGGATTTTCAGAACAAACTTTTTCAAGAAGATCCTCAATCTGTTTGAACCTGGTAGTTTGAATAGAAATAATCTTTTCTTTATTAATCCCTTCATGGGTTATATTAGTACCTGGAATTTGTTTTTCTTTAGAACCTTTTTCTTGAGTTTCAAGAAAACCTGGTTTTCCTTTGCTATAGGCCTCTGTAACCTTTTTTATAATTACCATATCATTATTAAGATGAAAGGCGATTCTATCTATCCATTGTATGAATGGTCCATAAACTTGACAAAAGTTGTTCCCAATTATGATATCAATTCCTGAATTTTGTTGGTAAATAGTGGGAACGTTGAAATGTTCTCCTGAAAGTTCGAGATTAATGTTTCTACAAACTTTATTAATTTTTATGGTTTCACCATTTGCAATAGTGGCACTAATTTCTTTGGGAGCGTTTTCCCAGAGTTCATCCGGAATGATGAATTTGCTTGCAAGACATAAAGATGCACCTGTGTCTACAAAACAATGTACTCTAAATTTTTTATATCCTTTAAAGTTAAGGAAGGCAGAAACATAGATAGAGTTTGGATTAGTAAGATTCATGATAATGGAATCATCAATCTTCTGGAGGTTTGCGCAAAAATGGTTAATCTCCTCCTCCCTGAAAAGTGGGGTCTGTATGGGACTAGTCTGAGTCATCCGTTGTTGATTCGTATTCATCAGTGTCTGATGAAGATTCTGTCTCAACATGATATATAAAAACATGTTGTGTACCATCATACTCTTCTTCAAGAGCTTCATAGCCCCCATTGTTAGCGGTTTGTAAAACCTTGACTTTGTCAGGGTATTTCTTTCTATTTGGACATTCATTGGCGTAGTGTCCTTCTTCATTGCAGATCCAACACCTACATTTTTTCTTTCCTTGCGGACAGGAAGTAGTCTTCTTAGGTGTTTCTTTTGAAGGTTTTTTGAAGTATTTTCCTGGAGAAAATTTTCTTCTTTTCTTTTTCCAAAAAGATTTGAATTTCTTTTTGTTTTTATACTTTTTCTTATTATAATTTTTCTTTCCAATATCAAAGTTTTTGAAATCAGAGAGAATGCTACAACAATCTTTGCTTATTGTTTTAAGTTTTTGTTGTTTATATCTGTCTTGACAGATTCTATCAATTTCTTCTTTTGCAATTTTTGTTGCATAAGAAAGACTGGTTTGCTGAATTTCTCCAGTAACTTCTTTTTTCCATCTGTCTGTACAGGTTTCTCCAATAATTGGAATCTTCATGAGGTAAGCAGATATCCATTGTGCATATTCACTTCTTTGTGGAATATCATATAGATATGATTCATACATACATGTGTATTTGTCGAGAAGACTAATATCATGTAATTGTAGTTTTGTCATTGAAACTCTTGCTATGTCAACTTTCTTATTAATGGTGTAGTCTTTATTAGAAATATAATCAAGGCCTAAGAAAGTAGTGTATATGACATTTATGATATTATCAAAAAGATCTGAACCATGCATTTCTTCATTCCAATTATTGTTTCTTAGGAATTTTTGTACAATTCCATCAGTTTTGTGTTCTAAAAGTAGTAGAACATTTTTTGCTTTTTCAAATTCATCTGGGTTTGTCTGTAAGATTAGTGAAATCTCAGTAACCCATTTTTCTACAACTCTTTCTCTGAGTTTTAGATCTTGGATACAATCAATATTAAGTACATTGATCGTATTGGATCCTTGACCACTATTTGGAATACCATTGTGGACAGGCATTTTGAACTCATATTTCTTTTTATTGCCTCTTCTTGTAGCTGTATAAGAAGATTCTGCTTCATCATCTTCCATATCCGAATATTCGAACTTAACAGTCTTTGTATTTGTTTTAAAGTTATCTTCTTCTTCTGATTCAGTGTCAGGTTCATTTATTTTAGTCATTCTAAAATATTGATCAAAAAGTTTGGGTTCTTTTTGATACAATTTTTCACATTCTTCAGTTTCTAATGATAAAAGTTGAATAAGTTTTTGGTCAGCTTTATCATAATCTTCAAATTGAAGGTTAAAGAAATATTTCTCGAGTTTCTCAGAGATTGTTTCTTTCATTTTTACTCTTTCCTGAAAATGTCAATTTTCTGGGAATTTTTTGAGCTTCCTAAGTCAGGGTTTCCAACACTAGGATTGGGAGGTGAGTATTTCTTAAGACCTGAATATTTTCCTGGCTTGGATTTTTGTTCTACGATGGAGATATTTTTGATGTGCTCAAGAATGTCTTTATTACAAGGGCAAGAGTCAATCTTTTCAGATAACTCCTTAATAATGTCTGCAATAATTTTTGCAGAAGCTACTTCCAACTGGGCAATGGTTACGTATTTATTGACTATTAAGTCCAAGTTTATAATCAGACCATCTATTTTTTCATTAAGGAGGTTGATTGATCTATTGAGCTCGGGTATCGAGGTGGTTGATCTATTCAGCTCGGGTATCGAGGTCATCCTATTAGTTGTTTTAACTGATCATGTATATTAGTGATCTTAAGGTTGATTTCCTTAAGAGTGCCCTCAATATTTGCCTTTTTGGCGACTTCTTCAACAAATTGGTTGTTTTTTAAAGAGTTTTCTAAAAGAATAGAATGTTTGTCAATAGATTGGGTTAACTTGATAGTTAATTTATTTTGTCTTTCAATAACTTCCAAGAATTTTTCCAAATCTTTTTTATCAAGATTGTTTTTAACCATAAAGGCTAAATCGTTTTTAAATTGGTTAAAAGGTATTTTATTTTTTGAAATATCTTCAGAAATATCTTTTGAAATACCAAGATAATGGCTTATTTTTGAAGTTTTTAAGAGGCATCTTGCAATGATCTGGTTTAGATTATTGCAATGATTTACAATTGTTTGAATACCGGCTTTTCCTGAAGTAGAAAAAACGTATTCTTTCTTTTCAGTATTATTGTCAAGAGTTTTAATTTTGACTGTTTTACCTTTTTTATAGAAATGAGGAAAATCAATTTTATTATTCATTTATAATGTCAGTGATTTGTTTGATATTCTGGCGTAGACTATCAATTTTTAAAGACATGTTTCTTATTAAATTATTATCTTTTCTTTCCGAGCTTTCTCCTATGTGGAGTGAATCCATAGAAATTCTTGGTCTAAGAGTTTCTCCTAGAGCTTTTTTATTTCTAGCTATATTTAAAACCCAAGAGTTTTCTTGAGGATTTATGTCGCAGAATTGTTTATCTTTGACATGGCCTATTTCTGAAAAGACATCATCAAGTTCGATGTACTCGTCTTTCTTATAGTCTATGCTATGGTGACTGTTGGTCAGGGCATATCCTATAAGATATGTTATGGTGAATGGTTTATCACCTGGACTCATAAGGTCACTTCTTTCAAAATGATGTATAAAAGATAAGGTTTTATCTATATTTGCAGATTTTAAATCCAGAGCAAACTTTGGATAGACTGAAAACATAAACTTTTGGTAAGCAAGGTTTCCCTTTGCAGCACCTAAGATGCAGTCCTGTCTGTCAGTAATTCTGTTGTCAATTAAGGCCATTTTTATGGGAGAATTTATTCCTGCTTGGAATTGGGATTTTAGCAAAATTTTTACAGCTCCGATATGGACCATTCTAATTTTTGATCTAATCTCAACTGGAATACTTTTTAAGTTATTGTTTATTTGTTCCTTAGTTAAAAGGGGTAGAAAGACAGCTCCTATTGTATCTTTTATGTCTACTGACATTTCTTTAGTACTAACAAAGTAGAAGATTTCATTTTTCCTTTTAAGAGGATTTAAAATACTAAGTTTAGAAGGAACATTTTTGAAAATGTTTTCTTTCTTTATTTTTAAATCAATTTTCTTAACTCGAGAGAGAAGGTCTTGTTTTATTAAAAGATTTGCATGAAAGCCGTCTTCATCTTCAACATAAGTTAAGATTTGTTTTTCTTCTGAATTATTTTCTTCAGTGTTGTTGAAAATTTCATTATTCATTTTAAGAAAAGCTAACAAGTTAAAATAAACTTTCTGAGTTTTGAAAATAATTTTTTATTTCTATCAAGATGTTCTTGATGTACTTTTTGCTTATGCAGGAGATACATACGTATATTAACCAAGTTTGGTATATATTCGTGAGTATGTTTATTTTGTGCTTGTAGAATTCTGAAATCTATATGCACCAAGTCTTTTTTATTATTGAAAAGTATATTTTTATGTTGAGAGATTTCAATCTCTTTATTATGAATATGTTCAAACTTTACTCTGTAAAGTGTTTTATTATAATGTAATGCCATATTTATCAAGGCTCTGATACCAGTTTGGGTGTGTGGATGTGTACGGAATTTATGTTTTAACAAAGAAGGGAATAAATATAAAAATTGTGAAAAGAAGACTCTTGTATCAATAAATGTGTAATTGTGATGTAGTGAGTGTTATACTTACATAGATAGAAACTATTCAAGCCAGCCTGTGTCGTTCTTTGGTCTGTGTGGTTGCTTTCCCTGTTGGTATGGTGCCTGTGGTACTGTTAATCATCGTCGACCTGACACTCTGTCACTTACAAGTTTCATCACTCTAAATTGTATGAACACTCAAAAATAACAAAACAAAGGTTTATTGATAACAGAGTTCCCAAAAAGGGAAGACTCTTACAATATTTTACATTTTTCCCCTTCTAAGGGAGGAATTACTCACTAGACATTGAACTGAAAATTTACTAGATAGAGAGTGTTTTTTCTTGCACTCGTTATTGCGCTGTCCCTAAAACAAAACATAACTCTCAATTTATAGATACATTGAGAGGGTCTGATCTTTGCCTATTATGTCAGGCATGACGTTTTTATCCACTAAATATTACATTATTGTGGACAACTGGAAAGCTTCTAATAATGGAGAAAAGGCATTATTATTTTGAGTGGCGGGGCCATTTGACACGTGAAGCATCTTTCTTTAAGATGATGATGATTTGTCATCTTCAGAGGGGGGTCCCTCCTTTGTCTCCGAATCTTTGCTTTCGCAGAAGTGACAAAGATGTTCTTCGAAAAGTTGTTCTGCATGTCGGCAGAAGTGCTGGCGTGTAGCATTGGATACTTCCATGTTATTGTTCATGAATTTTTCTCCAAACTTGGAGGCTTGACGAAGATCTTCTTGGCTGGTGTTGTTGTAACTCCAGCTTGTAATTATACAATGTGAATCGGTATAATTAATCTTCTTTTTTGAACCAGAGATAATTTCAATGATTTTTTCTGATATTCTTCTTAAACCATTGATGCGATTGGGATGAAGAATTTCTGTGAAAGGTAAATCTTTATCTTCCATTGGTTGAGATTGTTCAATCTCTCTGTTGGCTTTAGAAAGACCAATTTCCAGAAAGTGGTATGGAGAAAGAGTTGATTCTTGAATCCATTCTGGGAGTGAAGAGATACATCTGATGTAGATCGGATTATCTTTTGCTTTAAGTACTTTCTTTCGAAAGTTCTTAATGGATTCTACCATGCTGCTTGGGAAGAATTTGAGTTCTTGAAGGTTGCAACTTGGGTAGATATTGTCGATTAGTCCAGCTTGAAAGGCTTGGTAGACTAATTTTGCATCTGCTCCTTCGAGAAAGTTGAACAGACTTTTTGTTTTCTTGTCCGTAGTGAAAAACTTTTCATGAACAAGGTCTTCTGGGCATGCAGCTCTTGCTTTCTTCCAGATTGTTCTGAAATCTTCAAAAGAGATTTCAGGATAGTTAACCATTTGTTGAACGTCAATTGGAACGTCAAACCTTTGGTCTCTGTGGGCTTCTTTGACTTTTTGAATTTTTGGTCGAAGAAGTGGTTGGTTAGTCTTGCTTGTATTGTCTTGATAAGTGGCAAGGCTTAATCTTGCAGATGTTTCATTTCTGAATTTTTTGCAAGTAACTTTATCAACTTTACAGAAGGTTTCTGTAATTCCCCAGTCAGTATGAACACCAGCATGGGGTCCTTTATAGATTACATAAAATCTTTCAGCTTCTTTGTTAAGAGCTTTTTTGTAATCTGGTGTAAACTCCTGCACAGATTTGTTAGTGGGTGACAAAGTTGTCATTTTACTGATTCCTTCAGTACAAGGATTGGGATCAACCAATAAGCTAGTTTTTCCATTAGGAAGAGGAGTAGCTGTCTCCTTTATTATGCTTTTTAGCAAAGCATCAGCTTTCAACGGATTTGTTGATTCTTTACCATGTGCCGTTTGCACTGGAATAGCCTTTGTTTTTGAGCTTTCGCTTTCCGGTACATTGGTGACCGTTGTTACTTGTTCATACAAGTTGATTTTCTGCTCAATTGCAGATAGCTCTATGAGGAGCATTTGTTTCTTCATCCTCAAAATGTTGAGGTCTTCCATTTTTGTAAACTCAATTTTTGTTTACTTTTCTCTCTAATCTCCCCCTCTCTTTTTTGTAGGTGAAGTTTTTGTGAGGAAATATGTCATGAGGATCATATCTTTTTATAGGGCTCGAGAGGAGCGAGTGAGATCATGGATGATGTAAGGCATACCTGAAGTCACGAGTGAGGCAGTCTGCCAGTACGTTTTTGTTTCCTGCGAGATGTTCAACAGTGAATGTATATCGTGAGAACCACTCTTGCCATCGTATTAGTCGGCCTAATTTGTTATCTCCTGCAATCTTCGTTCGGAGGAAATAAGTAAAATTTTTATTATCTGTACGAACCAGGAAATTTACTGGTGTTAAATATACAGAGAATTTTGTAATAACTCTTTTTACAACGAGTAATTCTTTTTCATTGCTATGGTAGTTTTTCTCAGCTGCTTTGAAACTGCCAGAGGTGTACCTGCAAATTTGTTCTTCGTTTTTGGGGTTTTTAGCTTTTAAAACACCTCCCCAAAATTCATCAGAAGCATCAGTTTCAATAATTAAACTGTCTTCAATGTTTGGAAGATAAAGTTTTGGAAAATTGATTAAAACTTTCTTTATCTTTTTGATGTAGTCTGTATCAGCACTTGACCAATTCCAAATGACATCTTTTTTTAATTTTGCCTGTAAAGGTTTTCTCATGGCTGCAAGTTTTTCAATATATGTTTCAGCATAAGTCAAAACACCAAGAAATCTTTGTAGTTGCTTTTTGTCTTCTAAAACATTTGGAAAGTCATGTAAATGTTCAAGAATATGCTTTTGAGGACAATGAGTACCCTCATTTATTTCTAAACCCAAAAAATTGATTTTTGTTTTGAAAAGATGAGCTTTCTTTTTTGAAAGTATTATTCCATATTTTAAAATAGTTCTGAGAACCTGTGTGACATGAACATAGTGTTCTTGTTCATTTTTGCTGAAGATCATGATGTCATCAACGTATACAGTGCAGAAACCTTCAAGGCCTCGAAGAGCGTTCTGCATGTGTCTTTGAAAAATACTAGGAGCTTGTTTAAGCCCAAAGGGTAGTACTTTCCATTGAAAGAGTCCATCAGGACATGTGAAGGCAGTGAGAAGCTGCGATTCTTCATCAAGTAGAACTTGCCAGAAACTTGACTTGCAGTCGAAACTTGAATAAATGTTTTTTCCTCTTAGAAGAGTCAAGAGTTCATGCATATTGGGAAGATTATGCGAGTCTCCAATAGTTGCATCATTGATTGCTTTGTAGTTGACAACCATGCGCTTCTTTCCTCTTCTTTTCTCTGCTTCTTTATTGACAAGAAAGGCAGGAGACATATGAGGGGATTTTGATTCTATAATTAGTCTCATATCAAGTAATTCCTTGATTTGTTTGGAAAATTCTTCTCTATCTTGTAAAGAGTAAACCATAGGTTTTTCTCTAATAACCGTCTTGGGATTAATAAGCTTAATTGAAGCTTTCATCCATCCTTTGGTTTTATTTGGATCAATAGGATTTTCAGAACAAACTTTTTCAAGAAGATCCTCAATCTGTTTGAACCTGGTAGTTTGAATAGAAATAATCTTTTCTTTATTAATCCCTTCATGGGTTATATTAGTACCTGGAATTTGTTTTTCTTTAGAACCTTTTTCTTGAGTTTCAAGAAAACCTGGTTTTCCTTTGCTATAGGCCTCTGTAACCTTTTTTATAATTACCATATCATTATTAAGATGAAAGGCGATTCTATCTATCCATTGTATGAATGGTCCATAAACTTGACAAAAGTTGTTCCCAATTATGATATCAATTCCTGAATTTTGTTGGTAAATAGTGGGAACGTTGAAATGTTCTCCTGAAAGTTCGAGATTAATGTTTCTACAAACTTTATTAATTTTTATGGTTTCACCATTTGCAATAGTGGCACTAATTTCTTTGGGAGCGTTTTCCCAGAGTTCATCCGGAATGATGAATTTGCTTGCAAGACATAAAGATGCACCTGTGTCTACAAAACAATGTACTCTAAATTTTTTATATCCTTTAAAGTTAAGGAAGGCAGAAACATAGATAGAGTTTGGATTAGTAAGATTCATGATAATGGAATCATCAATCTTCTGGAGGTTTGCGCAAAAATGGTTAATCTCCTCCTCCCTGAAAAGTGGGGTCTGTATGGGACTAGTCTGAGTCATCCGTTGTTGATTCGTATTCATCAGTGTCTGATGAAGATTCTGTCTCAACATGATATATAAAAACATGTTGTGTACCATCATACTCTTCTTCAAGAGCTTCATAGCCCCCATTGTTAGCGGTTTGTAAAACCTTGACTTTGTCAGGGTATTTCTTTCTATTTGGACATTCATTGGCGTAGTGTCCTTCTTCATTGCAGATCCAACACCTACATTTTTTCTTTCCTTGCGGACAGGAAGTAGTCTTCTTAGGTGTTTCTTTTGAAGGTTTTTTGAAGTATTTTCCTGGAGAAAATTTTCTTCTTTTCTTTTTCCAAAAAGATTTGAATTTCTTTTTGTTTTTATACTTTTTCTTATTATAATTTTTCTTTCCAATATCAAAGTTTTTGAAATCAGAGAGAATGCTACAACAATCTTTGCTTATTGTTTTAAGTTTTTGTTGTTTATATCTGTCTTGACAGATTCTATCAATTTCTTCTTTTGCAATTTTTGTTGCATAAGAAAGACTGGTTTGCTGAATTTCTCCAGTAACTTCTTTTTTCCATCTGTCTGTACAGGTTTCTCCAATAATTGGAATCTTCATGAGGTAAGCAGATATCCATTGTGCATATTCACTTCTTTGTGGAATATCATATAGATATGATTCATACATACATGTGTATTTGTCGAGAAGACTAATATCATGTAATTGTAGTTTTGTCATTGAAACTCTTGCTATGTCAACTTTCTTATTAATGGTGTAGTCTTTATTAGAAATATAATCAAGGCCTAAGAAAGTAGTGTATATGACATTTATGATATTATCAAAAAGATCTGAACCATGCATTTCTTCATTCCAATTATTGTTTCTTAGGAATTTTTGTACAATTCCATCAGTTTTGTGTTCTAAAAGTAGTAGAACATTTTTTGCTTTTTCAAATTCATCTGGGTTTGTCTGTAAGATTAGTGAAATCTCAGTAACCCATTTTTCTACAACTCTTTCTCTGAGTTTTAGATCTTGGATACAATCAATATTAAGTACATTGATCGTATTGGATCCTTGACCACTATTTGGAATACCATTGTGGACAGGCATTTTGAACTCATATTTCTTTTTATTGCCTCTTCTTGTAGCTGTATAAGAAGATTCTGCTTCATCATCTTCCATATCCGAATATTCGAACTTAACAGTCTTTGTATTTGTTTTAAAGTTATCTTCTTCTTCTGATTCAGTGTCAGGTTCATTTATTTTAGTCATTCTAAAATATTGATCAAAAAGTTTGGGTTCTTTTTGATACAATTTTTCACATTCTTCAGTTTCTAATGATAAAAGTTGAATAAGTTTTTGGTCAGCTTTATCATAATCTTCAAATTGAAGGTTAAAGAAATATTTCTCGAGTTTCTCAGAGATTGTTTCTTTCATTTTTACTCTTTCCTGAAAATGTCAATTTTCTGGGAATTTTTTGAGCTTCCTAAGTCAGGGTTTCCAACACTAGGATTGGGAGGTGAGTATTTCTTAAGACCTGAATATTTTCCTGGCTTGGATTTTTGTTCTACGATGGAGATATTTTTGATGTGCTCAAGAATGTCTTTATTACAAGGGCAAGAGTCAATCTTTTCAGATAACTCCTTAATAATGTCTGCAATAATTTTTGCAGAAGCTACTTCCAACTGGGCAATGGTTACGTATTTATTGACTATTAAGTCCAAGTTTATAATCAGACCATCTATTTTTTCATTAAGGAGGTTGATTGATCTATTGAGCTCGGGTATCGAGGTGGTTGATCTATTCAGCTCGGGTATCGAGGTCATCCTATTAGTTGTTTTAACTGATCATGTATATTAGTGATCTTAAGGTTGATTTCCTTAAGAGTGCCCTCAATATTTGCCTTTTTGGCGACTTCTTCAACAAATTGGTTGTTTTTTAAAGAGTTTTCTAAAAGAATAGAATGTTTGTCAATAGATTGGGTTAACTTGATAGTTAATTTATTTTGTCTTTCAATAACTTCCAAGAATTTTTCCAAATCTTTTTTATCAAGATTGTTTTTAACCATAAAGGCTAAATCGTTTTTAAATTGGTTAAAAGGTATTTTATTTTTTGAAATATCTTCAGAAATATCTTTTGAAATACCAAGATAATGGCTTATTTTTGAAGTTTTTAAGAGGCATCTTGCAATGATCTGGTTTAGATTATTGCAATGATTTACAATTGTTTGAATACCGGCTTTTCCTGAAGTAGAAAAAACGTATTCTTTCTTTTCAGTATTATTGTCAAGAGTTTTAATTTTGACTGTTTTACCTTTTTTATAGAAATGAGGAAAATCAATTTTATTATTCATTTATAATGTCAGTGATTTGTTTGATATTCTGGCGTAGACTATCAATTTTTAAAGACATGTTTCTTATTAAATTATTATCTTTTCTTTCCGAGCTTTCTCCTATGTGGAGTGAATCCATAGAAATTCTTGGTCTAAGAGTTTCTCCTAGAGCTTTTTTATTTCTAGCTATATTTAAAACCCAAGAGTTTTCTTGAGGATTTATGTCGCAGAATTGTTTATCTTTGACATGGCCTATTTCTGAAAAGACATCATCAAGTTCGATGTACTCGTCTTTCTTATAGTCTATGCTATGGTGACTGTTGGTCAGGGCATATCCTATAAGATATGTTATGGTGAATGGTTTATCACCTGGACTCATAAGGTCACTTCTTTCAAAATGATGTATAAAAGATAAGGTTTTATCTATATTTGCAGATTTTAAATCCAGAGCAAACTTTGGATAGACTGAAAACATAAACTTTTGGTAAGCAAGGTTTCCCTTTGCAGCACCTAAGATGCAGTCCTGTCTGTCAGTAATTCTGTTGTCAATTAAGGCCATTTTTATGGGAGAATTTATTCCTGCTTGGAATTGGGATTTTAGCAAAATTTTTACAGCTCCGATATGGACCATTCTAATTTTTGATCTAATCTCAACTGGAATACTTTTTAAGTTATTGTTTATTTGTTCCTTAGTTAAAAGGGGTAGAAAGACAGCTCCTATTGTATCTTTTATGTCTACTGACATTTCTTTAGTACTAACAAAGTAGAAGATTTCATTTTTCCTTTTAAGAGGATTTAAAATACTAAGTTTAGAAGGAACATTTTTGAAAATGTTTTCTTTCTTTATTTTTAAATCAATTTTCTTAACTCGAGAGAGAAGGTCTTGTTTTATTAAAAGATTTGCATGAAAGCCGTCTTCATCTTCAACATAAGTTAAGATTTGTTTTTCTTCTGAATTATTTTCTTCAGTGTTGTTGAAAATTTCATTATTCATTTTAAGAAAAGCTAACAAGTTAAAATAAACTTTCTGAGTTTTGAAAATAATTTTTTATTTCTATCAAGATGTTCTTGATGTACTTTTTGCTTATGCAGGAGATACATACGTATATTAACCAAGTTTGGTATATATTCGTGAGTATGTTTATTTTGTGCTTGTAGAATTCTGAAATCTATATGCACCAAGTCTTTTTTATTATTGAAAAGTATATTTTTATGTTGAGAGATTTCAATCTCTTTATTATGAATATGTTCAAACTTTACTCTGTAAAGTGTTTTATTATAATGTAATGCCATATTTATCAAGGCTCTGATACCAGTTTGGGTGTGTGGATGTGTACGGAATTTATGTTTTAACAAAGAAGGGAATAAATATAAAAATTGTGAAAAGAAGACTCTTGTATCAATAAATGTGTAATTGTGATGTAGTGAGTGTTATACTTACATAGATAGAAACTATTCAAGCCAGCCTGTGTCGTTCTTTGGTCTGTGTGGTTGCTTTCCCTGTTGGTATGGTGCCTGTGGTACTGTTAATCATCGTCGACCTGACACTCTGTCACTTACAAGTTTCATCACTCTAAATTGTATGAACACTCAAAAATAACAAAACAAAGGTTTATTGATAACAGAGTTCCCAAAAAGGGAAGACTCTTACAATATTTTACATTTTTCCCCTTCTAAGGGAGGAATTACTCACTAGACATTGAACTGAAAATTTACTAGATAGAGAGTGTTTTTTCTTGCACTCGTTATTGCGCTGTCCCTAAAACAAAACATAACTCTCAATTTATAGATACATTGAGAGGGTCTGATCTTTGCCTATTATGTCAGGCATGACGTTTTTATCCACTAAATATTACATTATTGTGGACAACTGGAAAGCTTCTAATAATGGAGAAAAGGCATTATTATTTTGAGTGGCGGGGCCATTTGACACGTGAAGCATCTTTCTTTAAGATGATGATGATTTGTCATCTTCAGAGGGGGGTCCCTCCTTTGTCTCCGAATCTTTGCTTTCGCAGAAGTGACAAAGATGTTCTTCGAAAAGTTGTTCTGCATGTCGGCAGAAGTGCTGGCGTGTAGCATTGGATACTTCCATGTTATTGTTCATGAATTTTTCTCCAAACTTGGAGGCTTGACGAAGATCTTCTTGGCTGGTGTTGTTGTAACTCCAGCTTGTAATTATACAATGTGAATCGGTATAATTAATCTTCTTTTTTGAACCAGAGATAATTTCAATGATTTTTTCTGATATTCTTCTTAAACCATTGATGCGATTGGGATGAAGAATTTCTGTGAAAGGTAAATCTTTATCTTCCATTGGTTGAGATTGTTCAATCTCTCTGTTGGCTTTAGAAAGACCAATTTCCAGAAAGTGGTATGGAGAAAGAGTTGATTCTTGAATCCATTCTGGGAGTGAAGAGATACATCTGATGTAGATCGGATTATCTTTTGCTTTAAGTACTTTCTTTCGAAAGTTCTTAATGGATTCTACCATGCTGCTTGGGAAGAATTTGAGTTCTTGAAGGTTGCAACTTGGGTAGATATTGTCGATTAGTCCAGCTTGAAAGGCTTGGTAGACTAATTTTGCATCTGCTCCTTCGAGAAAGTTGAACAGACTTTTTGTTTTCTTGTCCGTAGTGAAAAACTTTTCATGAACAAGGTCTTCTGGGCATGCAGCTCTTGCTTTCTTCCAGATTGTTCTGAAATCTTCAAAAGAGATTTCAGGATAGTTAACCATTTGTTGAACGTCAATTGGAACGTCAAACCTTTGGTCTCTGTGGGCTTCTTTGACTTTTTGAATTTTTGGTCGAAGAAGTGGTTGGTTAGTCTTGCTTGTATTGTCTTGATAAGTGGCAAGGCTTAATCTTGCAGATGTTTCATTTCTGAATTTTTTGCAAGTAACTTTATCAACTTTACAGAAGGTTTCTGTAATTCCCCAGTCAGTATGAACACCAGCATGGGGTCCTTTATAGATTACATAAAATCTTTCAGCTTCTTTGTTAAGAGCTTTTTTGTAATCTGGTGTAAACTCCTGCACAGATTTGTTAGTGGGTGACAAAGTTGTCATTTTACTGATTCCTTCAGTACAAGGATTGGGATCAACCAATAAGCTAGTTTTTCCATTAGGAAGAGGAGTAGCTGTCTCCTTTATTATGCTTTTTAGCAAAGCATCAGCTTTCAACGGATTTGTTGATTCTTTACCATGTGCCGTTTGCACTGGAATAGCCTTTGTTTTTGAGCTTTCGCTTTCCGGTACATTGGTGACCGTTGTTACTTGTTCATACAAGTTGATTTTCTGCTCAATTGCAGATAGCTCTATGAGGAGCATTTGTTTCTTCATCCTCAAAATGTTGAGGTCTTCCATTTTTGTAAACTCAATTTTTGTTTACTTTTCTCTCTAATCTCCCCCTCTCTTTTTTGTAGGTGAAGTTTTTGTGAGGAAATATGTCATGAGGATCATATCTTTTTATAGGGCTCGAGAGGAGCGAGTGAGATCATGGATGATGTAAGGCATACCTGAAGTCACGAGTGAGGCAGTCTGCCAGTACGTTTTTGTTTCCTGCGAGATGTTCAACAGTGAATGTATATCGTGAGAACCACTCTTGCCATCGTATTAGTCGGCCTAATTTGTTATCTCCTGCAATCTTCGTTCGGAGGAAATAAGTAAAATTTTTATTATCTGTACGAACCAGGAAATTTACTGGTGTTAAATATACAGAGAATTTTGTAATAACTCTTTTTACAACGAGTAATTCTTTTTCATTGCTATGGTAGTTTTTCTCAGCTGCTTTGAAACTGCCAGAGGTGTACCTGCAAATTTGTTCTTCGTTTTTGGGGTTTTTAGCTTTTAAAACACCTCCCCAAAATTCATCAGAAGCATCAGTTTCAATAATTAAACTGTCTTCAATGTTTGGAAGATAAAGTTTTGGAAAATTGATTAAAACTTTCTTTATCTTTTTGATGTAGTCTGTATCAGCACTTGACCAATTCCAAATGACATCTTTTTTTAATTTTGCCTGTAAAGGTTTTCTCATGGCTGCAAGTTTTTCAATATATGTTTCAGCATAAGTCAAAACACCAAGAAATCTTTGTAGTTGCTTTTTGTCTTCTAAAACATTTGGAAAGTCATGTAAATGTTCAAGAATATGCTTTTGAGGACAATGAGTACCCTCATTTATTTCTAAACCCAAAAAATTGATTTTTGTTTTGAAAAGATGAGCTTTCTTTTTTGAAAGTATTATTCCATATTTTAAAATAGTTCTGAGAACCTGTGTGACATGAACATAGTGTTCTTGTTCATTTTTGCTGAAGATCATGATGTCATCAACGTATACAGTGCAGAAACCTTCAAGGCCTCGAAGAGCGTTCTGCATGTGTCTTTGAAAAATACTAGGAGCTTGTTTAAGCCCAAAGGGTAGTACTTTCCATTGAAAGAGTCCATCAGGACATGTGAAGGCAGTGAGAAGCTGCGATTCTTCATCAAGTAGAACTTGCCAGAAACTTGACTTGCAGTCGAAACTTGAATAAATGTTTTTTCCTCTTAGAAGAGTCAAGAGTTCATGCATATTGGGAAGATTATGCGAGTCTCCAATAGTTGCATCATTGATTGCTTTGTAGTTGACAACCATGCGCTTCTTTCCTCTTCTTTTCTCTGCTTCTTTATTGACAAGAAAGGCAGGAGACATATGAGGGGATTTTGATTCTATAATTAGTCTCATATCAAGTAATTCCTTGATTTGTTTGGAAAATTCTTCTCTATCTTGTAAAGAGTAAACCATAGGTTTTTCTCTAATAACCGTCTTGGGATTAATAAGCTTAATTGAAGCTTTCATCCATCCTTTGGTTTTATTTGGATCAATAGGATTTTCAGAACAAACTTTTTCAAGAAGATCCTCAATCTGTTTGAACCTGGTAGTTTGAATAGAAATAATCTTTTCTTTATTAATCCCTTCATGGGTTATATTAGTACCTGGAATTTGTTTTTCTTTAGAACCTTTTTCTTGAGTTTCAAGAAAACCTGGTTTTCCTTTGCTATAGGCCTCTGTAACCTTTTTTATAATTACCATATCATTATTAAGATGAAAGGCGATTCTATCTATCCATTGTATGAATGGTCCATAAACTTGACAAAAGTTGTTCCCAATTATGATATCAATTCCTGAATTTTGTTGGTAAATAGTGGGAACGTTGAAATGTTCTCCTGAAAGTTCGAGATTAATGTTTCTACAAACTTTATTAATTTTTATGGTTTCACCATTTGCAATAGTGGCACTAATTTCTTTGGGAGCGTTTTCCCAGAGTTCATCCGGAATGATGAATTTGCTTGCAAGACATAAAGATGCACCTGTGTCTACAAAACAATGTACTCTAAATTTTTTATATCCTTTAAAGTTAAGGAAGGCAGAAACATAGATAGAGTTTGGATTAGTAAGATTCATGATAATGGAATCATCAATCTTCTGGAGGTTTGCGCAAAAATGGTTAATCTCCTCCTCCCTGAAAAGTGGGGTCTGTATGGGACTAGTCTGAGTCATCCGTTGTTGATTCGTATTCATCAGTGTCTGATGAAGATTCTGTCTCAACATGATATATAAAAACATGTTGTGTACCATCATACTCTTCTTCAAGAGCTTCATAGCCCCCATTGTTAGCGGTTTGTAAAACCTTGACTTTGTCAGGGTATTTCTTTCTATTTGGACATTCATTGGCGTAGTGTCCTTCTTCATTGCAGATCCAACACCTACATTTTTTCTTTCCTTGCGGACAGGAAGTAGTCTTCTTAGGTGTTTCTTTTGAAGGTTTTTTGAAGTATTTTCCTGGAGAAAATTTTCTTCTTTTCTTTTTCCAAAAAGATTTGAATTTCTTTTTGTTTTTATACTTTTTCTTATTATAATTTTTCTTTCCAATATCAAAGTTTTTGAAATCAGAGAGAATGCTACAACAATCTTTGCTTATTGTTTTAAGTTTTTGTTGTTTATATCTGTCTTGACAGATTCTATCAATTTCTTCTTTTGCAATTTTTGTTGCATAAGAAAGACTGGTTTGCTGAATTTCTCCAGTAACTTCTTTTTTCCATCTGTCTGTACAGGTTTCTCCAATAATTGGAATCTTCATGAGGTAAGCAGATATCCATTGTGCATATTCACTTCTTTGTGGAATATCATATAGATATGATTCATACATACATGTGTATTTGTCGAGAAGACTAATATCATGTAATTGTAGTTTTGTCATTGAAACTCTTGCTATGTCAACTTTCTTATTAATGGTGTAGTCTTTATTAGAAATATAATCAAGGCCTAAGAAAGTAGTGTATATGACATTTATGATATTATCAAAAAGATCTGAACCATGCATTTCTTCATTCCAATTATTGTTTCTTAGGAATTTTTGTACAATTCCATCAGTTTTGTGTTCTAAAAGTAGTAGAACATTTTTTGCTTTTTCAAATTCATCTGGGTTTGTCTGTAAGATTAGTGAAATCTCAGTAACCCATTTTTCTACAACTCTTTCTCTGAGTTTTAGATCTTGGATACAATCAATATTAAGTACATTGATCGTATTGGATCCTTGACCACTATTTGGAATACCATTGTGGACAGGCATTTTGAACTCATATTTCTTTTTATTGCCTCTTCTTGTAGCTGTATAAGAAGATTCTGCTTCATCATCTTCCATATCCGAATATTCGAACTTAACAGTCTTTGTATTTGTTTTAAAGTTATCTTCTTCTTCTGATTCAGTGTCAGGTTCATTTATTTTAGTCATTCTAAAATATTGATCAAAAAGTTTGGGTTCTTTTTGATACAATTTTTCACATTCTTCAGTTTCTAATGATAAAAGTTGAATAAGTTTTTGGTCAGCTTTATCATAATCTTCAAATTGAAGGTTAAAGAAATATTTCTCGAGTTTCTCAGAGATTGTTTCTTTCATTTTTACTCTTTCCTGAAAATGTCAATTTTCTGGGAATTTTTTGAGCTTCCTAAGTCAGGGTTTCCAACACTAGGATTGGGAGGTGAGTATTTCTTAAGACCTGAATATTTTCCTGGCTTGGATTTTTGTTCTACGATGGAGATATTTTTGATGTGCTCAAGAATGTCTTTATTACAAGGGCAAGAGTCAATCTTTTCAGATAACTCCTTAATAATGTCTGCAATAATTTTTGCAGAAGCTACTTCCAACTGGGCAATGGTTACGTATTTATTGACTATTAAGTCCAAGTTTATAATCAGACCATCTATTTTTTCATTAAGGAGGTTGATTGATCTATTGAGCTCGGGTATCGAGGTGGTTGATCTATTCAGCTCGGGTATCGAGGTCATCCTATTAGTTGTTTTAACTGATCATGTATATTAGTGATCTTAAGGTTGATTTCCTTAAGAGTGCCCTCAATATTTGCCTTTTTGGCGACTTCTTCAACAAATTGGTTGTTTTTTAAAGAGTTTTCTAAAAGAATAGAATGTTTGTCAATAGATTGGGTTAACTTGATAGTTAATTTATTTTGTCTTTCAATAACTTCCAAGAATTTTTCCAAATCTTTTTTATCAAGATTGTTTTTAACCATAAAGGCTAAATCGTTTTTAAATTGGTTAAAAGGTATTTTATTTTTTGAAATATCTTCAGAAATATCTTTTGAAATACCAAGATAATGGCTTATTTTTGAAGTTTTTAAGAGGCATCTTGCAATGATCTGGTTTAGATTATTGCAATGATTTACAATTGTTTGAATACCGGCTTTTCCTGAAGTAGAAAAAACGTATTCTTTCTTTTCAGTATTATTGTCAAGAGTTTTAATTTTGACTGTTTTACCTTTTTTATAGAAATGAGGAAAATCAATTTTATTATTCATTTATAATGTCAGTGATTTGTTTGATATTCTGGCGTAGACTATCAATTTTTAAAGACATGTTTCTTATTAAATTATTATCTTTTCTTTCCGAGCTTTCTCCTATGTGGAGTGAATCCATAGAAATTCTTGGTCTAAGAGTTTCTCCTAGAGCTTTTTTATTTCTAGCTATATTTAAAACCCAAGAGTTTTCTTGAGGATTTATGTCGCAGAATTGTTTATCTTTGACATGGCCTATTTCTGAAAAGACATCATCAAGTTCGATGTACTCGTCTTTCTTATAGTCTATGCTATGGTGACTGTTGGTCAGGGCATATCCTATAAGATATGTTATGGTGAATGGTTTATCACCTGGACTCATAAGGTCACTTCTTTCAAAATGATGTATAAAAGATAAGGTTTTATCTATATTTGCAGATTTTAAATCCAGAGCAAACTTTGGATAGACTGAAAACATAAACTTTTGGTAAGCAAGGTTTCCCTTTGCAGCACCTAAGATGCAGTCCTGTCTGTCAGTAATTCTGTTGTCAATTAAGGCCATTTTTATGGGAGAATTTATTCCTGCTTGGAATTGGGATTTTAGCAAAATTTTTACAGCTCCGATATGGACCATTCTAATTTTTGATCTAATCTCAACTGGAATACTTTTTAAGTTATTGTTTATTTGTTCCTTAGTTAAAAGGGGTAGAAAGACAGCTCCTATTGTATCTTTTATGTCTACTGACATTTCTTTAGTACTAACAAAGTAGAAGATTTCATTTTTCCTTTTAAGAGGATTTAAAATACTAAGTTTAGAAGGAACATTTTTGAAAATGTTTTCTTTCTTTATTTTTAAATCAATTTTCTTAACTCGAGAGAGAAGGTCTTGTTTTATTAAAAGATTTGCATGAAAGCCGTCTTCATCTTCAACATAAGTTAAGATTTGTTTTTCTTCTGAATTATTTTCTTCAGTGTTGTTGAAAATTTCATTATTCATTTTAAGAAAAGCTAACAAGTTAAAATAAACTTTCTGAGTTTTGAAAATAATTTTTTATTTCTATCAAGATGTTCTTGATGTACTTTTTGCTTATGCAGGAGATACATACGTATATTAACCAAGTTTGGTATATATTCGTGAGTATGTTTATTTTGTGCTTGTAGAATTCTGAAATCTATATGCACCAAGTCTTTTTTATTATTGAAAAGTATATTTTTATGTTGAGAGATTTCAATCTCTTTATTATGAATATGTTCAAACTTTACTCTGTAAAGTGTTTTATTATAATGTAATGCCATATTTATCAAGGCTCTGATACCAGTTTGGGTGTGTGGATGTGTACGGAATTTATGTTTTAACAAAGAAGGGAATAAATATAAAAATTGTGAAAAGAAGACTCTTGTATCAATAAATGTGTAATTGTGATGTAGTGAGTGTTATACTTACATAGATAGAAACTATTCAAGCCAGCCTGTGTCGTTCTTTGGTCTGTGTGGTTGCTTTCCCTGTTGGTATGGTGCCTGTGGTACTGTTAATCATCGTCGACCTGACACTCTGTCACTTACAAGTTTCATCACTCTAAATTGTATGAACACTCAAAAATAACAAAACAAAGGTTTATTGATAACAGAGTTCCCAAAAAGGGAAGACTCTTACAATATTTTACATTTTTCCCCTTCTAAGGGAGGAATTACTCACTAGACATTGAACTGAAAATTTACTAGATAGAGAGTGTTTTTTCTTGCACTCGTTATTGCGCTGTCCCTAAAACAAAACATAACTCTCAATTTATAGATACATTGAGAGGGTCTGATCTTTGCCTATTATGTCAGGCATGACGTTTTTATCCACTAAATATTACATTATTGTGGACAACTGGAAAGCTTCTAATAATGGAGAAAAGGCATTATTATTTTGAGTGGCGGGGCCATTTGACACGTGAAGCATCTTTCTTTAAGATGATGATGATTTGTCATCTTCAGAGGGGGGTCCCTCCTTTGTCTCCGAATCTTTGCTTTCGCAGAAGTGACAAAGATGTTCTTCGAAAAGTTGTTCTGCATGTCGGCAGAAGTGCTGGCGTGTAGCATTGGATACTTCCATGTTATTGTTCATGAATTTTTCTCCAAACTTGGAGGCTTGACGAAGATCTTCTTGGCTGGTGTTGTTGTAACTCCAGCTTGTAATTATACAATGTGAATCGGTATAATTAATCTTCTTTTTTGAACCAGAGATAATTTCAATGATTTTTTCTGATATTCTTCTTAAACCATTGATGCGATTGGGATGAAGAATTTCTGTGAAAGGTAAATCTTTATCTTCCATTGGTTGAGATTGTTCAATCTCTCTGTTGGCTTTAGAAAGACCAATTTCCAGAAAGTGGTATGGAGAAAGAGTTGATTCTTGAATCCATTCTGGGAGTGAAGAGATACATCTGATGTAGATCGGATTATCTTTTGCTTTAAGTACTTTCTTTCGAAAGTTCTTAATGGATTCTACCATGCTGCTTGGGAAGAATTTGAGTTCTTGAAGGTTGCAACTTGGGTAGATATTGTCGATTAGTCCAGCTTGAAAGGCTTGGTAGACTAATTTTGCATCTGCTCCTTCGAGAAAGTTGAACAGACTTTTTGTTTTCTTGTCCGTAGTGAAAAACTTTTCATGAACAAGGTCTTCTGGGCATGCAGCTCTTGCTTTCTTCCAGATTGTTCTGAAATCTTCAAAAGAGATTTCAGGATAGTTAACCATTTGTTGAACGTCAATTGGAACGTCAAACCTTTGGTCTCTGTGGGCTTCTTTGACTTTTTGAATTTTTGGTCGAAGAAGTGGTTGGTTAGTCTTGCTTGTATCGTCTTGATAAGTGGCAAGGCTTAATCTTGCAGATGTTTCATTTCTGAATTTTTTGCAAGTAACTTTATCAACTTTACAGAAGGTTTCTGTAATTCCCCAGTCAGTATGAACACCAGCATGGGGTCCTTTATAGATTACATAAAATCTTTCAGCTTCTTTGTTAAGAGCTTTTTTGTAATCTGGTGTAAACTCCTGCACAGATTTGTTAGTGGGTGACAAAGTTGTCATTTTACTGATTCCTTCAGTACAAGGATTGGGATCAACCAATAAGCTAGTTTTTCCATTAGGAAGAGGAGTAGCTGTCTCCTTTATTATGCTTTTTAGCAAAGCATCAGCTTTCAACGGATTTGTTGATTCTTTACCATGTGCCGTTTGCACTGGAATAGCCTTTGTTTTTGAGCTTTCGCTTTCCGGTACATTGGTGACCGTTGTTACTTGTTCATACAAGTTGATTTTCTGCTCAATTGCAGATAGCTCTATGAGGAGCATTTGTTTCTTCATCCTCAAAATGTTGAGGTCTTCCATTTTTGTAAACTCAATTTTTGTTTACTTTTCTCTCTAATCTCCCCCTCTCTTTTTTGTAGGTGAAGTTTTTGTGAGGAAATATGTCATGAGGATCATATCTTTTTATAGGGCTCGAGAGGAGCGAGTGAGATCATGGATGATGTAAGGCATACCTGAAGTCACGAGTGAGGCAGTCTGCCAGTACGTTTTTGTTTCCTGCGAGATGTTCAACAGTGAATGTATATCGTGAGAACCACTCTTGCCATCGTATTAGTCGGCCTAATTTGTTATCTCCTGCAATCTTCGTTCGGAGGAAATAAGTAAAATTTTTATTATCTGTACGAACCAGGAAATTTACTGGTGTTAAATATACAGAGAATTTTGTAATAACTCTTTTTACAACGAGTAATTCTTTTTCATTGCTATGGTAGTTTTTCTCAGCTGCTTTGAAACTGCCAGAGGTGTACCTGCAAATTTGTTCTTCGTTTTTCGGGTTTTTAGCTTTTAAAACACCTCCCCAAAATTCATCAGAAGCATCAGTTTCAATAATTAAACTGTCTTCAATGTTTGGAAGATAAAGTTTTGGAAAATTGATTAAAACTTTCTTTATCTTTTTGATGTAGTCTGTATCAGCACTTGACCAATTCCAAATGACATCTTTTTTTAATTTTGCCTGTAAAGGTTTTCTCATGGCTGCAAGTTTTTCAATATATGTTTCAGCATAAGTCAAAACACCAAGAAATCTTTGTAGTTGCTTTTTGTCTTCTAAAACATTTGGAAAGTCATGTAAATGTTCAAGAATATGCTTTTGAGGACAATGAGTACCCTCATTTATTTCTAAACCCAAAAAATTGATTTTTGTTTTGAAAAGATGAGCTTTCTTTTTTGAAAGTATTATTCCATATTTTAAAATAGTTCTGAGAACCTGTGTGACATGAACATAGTGTTCTTGTTCATTTTTGCTGAAGATCATGATGTCATCAACGTATACAGTGCAGAAACCTTCAAGGCCTCGAAGAGCGTTCTGCATGTGTCTTTGAAAAATACTAGGAGCTTGTTTAAGCCCAAAGGGTAGTACTTTCCATTGAAAGAGTCCATCAGGACATGTGAAGGCAGTGAGAAGCTGCGATTCTTCATCAAGTAGAACTTGCCAGAAACTTGACTTGCAGTCGAAACTTGAATAAATGTTTTTTCCTCTTAGAAGAGTCAAGAGTTCATGCATATTGGGAAGATTATGCGAGTCTCCAATAGTTGCATCATTGATTGCTTTGTAGTTGACAACCATGCGCTTCTTTCCTCTTCTTTTCTCTGCTTCTTTATTGACAAGAAAGGCAGGAGACATATGAGGGGATTTTGATTCTATAATTAGTCTCATATCAAGTAATTCCTTGA
Source organism: Lactuca saligna (assembly GCF_052625555.1). Classification (NCBI taxonomy): domain Eukaryota; kingdom Viridiplantae; phylum Streptophyta; class Magnoliopsida; order Asterales; family Asteraceae; genus Lactuca; species Lactuca saligna. The sequence continues at coordinate 184,989,980 of NC_136417.1, read as the reverse complement.
TTTGTTTGGAAAATTCTTCTCTATCTTGTAAAGAGTAAACCATAGGTTTTTCTCTAATAACCGTCTTGGGATTAATAAGCTTAATTGAAGCTTTCATCCATCCTTTGGTTTTATTTGGATCAATAGGATTTTCAGAACAAACTTTTTCAAGAAGATCCTCAATCTGTTTGAACCTGGTAGTTTGAATAGAAATAATCTTTTCTTTATTAATCCCTTCATGGGTTATATTAGTACCTGGAATTTGTTTTTCTTTAGAACCTTTTTCTTGAGTTTCAAGAAAACCTGGTTTTCCTTTGCTATAGGCCTCTGTAACCTTTTTTATAATTACCATATCATTATTAAGATGAAAGGCGATTCTATCTATCCATTGTATGAATGGTCCATAAACTTGACAAAAGTTGTTTCCAATTATGATATCAATTCCTGAATTTTGTTGGTAAATAGTGGGAACGTTGAAATGTTCTCCTGAAAGTTCGAGATTAATGTTTCTACAAACTTTATTAATTTTTATGGTTTCACCATTTGCAATAGTGGCACTAATTTCTTTGGGAGCGTTTTCCCAGAGTTCATCCGGAATGATGAATTTGCTTGCAAGACATAAAGATGCACCTGTGTCTACAAAACAATGTACTCTAAATTTTTTATATCCTTTAAAGTTAAGGAAGGCAGAAACATAGATAGAGTTTGGATTAGTAAGATTCATGATAATGGAATCATCAATCTTCTGGAGGTTTGCGCAAAAATGGTTAATCTCCTCCTCCCTGAAAAGTGGGGTCTGTATGGGACTAGTCTGAGTCATCCGTTGTTGATTCGTATTCATCAGTGTCTGATGAAGATTCTGTCTCAACATGATATATAAAAACATGTTGTGTACCATCATACTCTTCTTCAAGAGCTTCATAGCCCCCATTGTTAGCGGTTTGTAAAACCTTGACTTTGTCAGGGTATTTCTTTCTATTTGGACATTCATTGGCGTAGTGTCCTTCTTCATTGCAGATCCAACACCTACATTTTTTCTTTCCTTGCGGACAGGAAGTAGTCTTCTTAGGTGTTTCTTTTGAAGGTTTTTTGAAGTATTTTCCTGGAGAAAATTTTCTTCTTTTCTTTTTCCAAAAAGATTTGAATTTCTTTTTGTTTTTATACCTTTTCTTATTATAATTTTTCTTTCCAATATCAAAGTTTTTGAAATCAGAGAGAATGCTACAACAATCTTTGCTTATTGTTTTAAGTTTTTGTTGTTTATATCTGTCTTGACAGATTCTATCAATTTCTTCTTTTGCAATTTTTGTTGCATAAGAAAGACTGGTTTGCTGAATTTCTCCAGTAACTTCTTTTTTCCATCTGTCTGTACAGGTTTCTCCAATAATTGGAATCTTCATGAGGTAAGCAGATATCCATTGTGCATATTCACTTCTTTGTGGAATATCATATAGATATGATTCATACATACATGTGTATTTGTCGAGAAGACTAATATCATGTAATTGGAGTTTTGTCATTGAAACTCTTGCTATGTCAACTTTCTTATTAATGGTGTAGTCTTTATTAGAAATATAATCAAGGCCTAAGAAAGTAGTGTATATGACATTTATGATATTATCAAAAAGATCTGAACCATGCATTTCTTCATTCCAATTATTGTTTCTTAGGAATTTTTGTACAATTCCATCAGTTTTGTGTTCTAAAAGTAGTAGAACATTTTTTGCTTTTTCAAATTCATCTGGGTTTGTCTGTAAGATTAGTGAAATCTCAGTAACCCATTTTTCTACAACTCTTTCTCTGAGTTTTAGATCTTGGATACAATCAATATTAAGTACATTGATCGTATTGGATCCTTGACCACTATTTGGAATACCATTGTGGACAGGCATTTTGAACTCATATTTCTTTTTATTGCCTCTTCTTGTAGCTGTATAAGAAGATTCTGCTTCATCATCTTCCATATCCGAATATTCGAACTTAACAGTCTTTGTATTTGTTTTAAAGTTATCTTCTTCTTCTGATTCAGTGTCAGGTTCATTTATTTTAGTCATTCTAAAATATTGATCAAAAAGTTTGGGTTCTTTTTGATACAATTTTTCACATTCTTCAGTTTCTAATGATAAAAGTTGAATAAGTTTTTGGTCAGCTTTATCATAATCTTCAAATTGAAGGTTAAAGAAATATTTCTCGAGTTTCTCAGAGATTGTTTCTTTCATTTTTACTCTTTCCTGAAAATGTCAATTTTCTGGGAATTTTTTGAGCTTCCTAAGTCAGGGTTTCCAACACTAGGATTGGGAGGTGAGTATTTCTTAAGACCTGAATATTTTCCTGGCTTGGATTTTTGTTCTACGATGGAGATATTTTTGATGTGCTCAAGAATGTCTTTATTACAAGGGCAAGAGTCAATCTTTTCAGATAACTCCTTAATAATGTCTGCAATAATTTTTGCAGAAGCTACTTCCAACTGGGCAATGGTTACGTATTTATTGACTATTAAGTCCAAGTTTATAATCAGACCATCTATTTTTTCATTAAGGAGGTTGATTGATCTATTGAGCTCGGGTATCGAGGTGGTTGATCTATTCAGCTCGGGTATCGAGGTCATCCTATTAGTTGTTTTAACTGATCATGTATATTAGTGATCTTAAGGTTGATTTCCTTAAGAGTGCCCTCAATATTTGCCTTTTTGGCGACTTCTTCAACAAATTGGTTGTTTTTTAAAGAGTTTTCTAAAAGAATAGAATGTTTGTCAATAGATTGGGTTAACTTGATAGTTAATTTATTTTGTCTTTCAATAACTTCCAAGAATTTTTCCAAATCTTTTTTATCAAGATTGTTTTTAACCATAAAGGCTAAATCGTTTTTAAATTGGTTAAAAGGTATTTTATTTTTTGAAATATCTTCAGAAATATCTTTTGAAATACCAAGATAATGGCTTATTTTTGAAGTTTTTAAGAGGCATCTTGCAATGATCTGGTTTAGATTATTGCAATGATTTACAATTGTTTGAATACCGGCTTTTCCTGAAGTAGAAAAAACGTATTCTTTCTTTTCAGTATTATCGTCAAGAGTTTTAATTTTGACTGTTTTACCTTTTTTATAGAAATGAGGAAAATCAATTTTATTATTCATTTATAATGTCAGTGATTTGTTTGATATTCTGGCGTAGACTATCAATTTTTAAAGACATGTTTCTTATTAAATTATTATCTTTTCTTTCCGAGCTTTCTCCTATGTGGAGTGAATCCATAGAAATTCTTGGTCTAAGAGTTTCTCCTAGAGCTTTTTTATTTCTAGCTATATTTAAAACCCAAGAGTTTTCTTGAGGATTTATGTCGCAGAATTGTTTATCTTTGACATGGCCTATTTCTGAAAAGACATCATCAAGTTCGATGTACTCGTCTTTCTTATAGTCTATGCTATGGTGACTGTTGGTCAGGGCATATCCTATAAGATATGTTATGGTGAATGGTTTATCACCTGGACTCATAAGGTCACTTCTTTCAAAATGATGTATAAAAGATAAGGTTTTATCTATATTTGCAGATTTTAAATCCAGAGCAAACTTTGGATAGACTGAAAACATAAACTTTTGGTAAGCAAGGTTTCCCTTTGCAGCACCTAAGATGCAGTCCTGTCTATCAGTAATTCTGTTGTCAATTAAGGCCATTTTTATGGGAGAATTTATTCCTGCTTGGAATTGGGATTTTAGCAAAATTTTTACAGCTCCGATATGGACCATTCTAATTTTTGATCTAATCTCAACTGGAATACTTTTTAAGTTATTGTTTATTTGTTCCTTAGTTAAAAGGGGTAGAAAGACAGCTCCTATTGTATCTTTTATGTCTACTGACATTTCTTTAGTACTAACAAAGTAGAAGATTTCATTTTTCCTTTTAAGAGGATTTAAAATACTAAGTTTAGAAGGAACATTTTTGAAAATGTTTTCTTTCTTTATTTTTAAATCAATTTTCTTAACTCGAGAGAGAAGGTCTTGTTTTATTAAAAGATTTGCATGAAAGCCGTCTTCATCTTCAACATAAGTTAAGATTTGTTTTTCTTCTGAATTATTTTCTTCAGTGTTGTTGAAAATTTCATTATTCATTTTAAGAAAAGCTAACAAGTTAAAATAAACTTTCTGAGTTTTGAAACTAATTTTTTATTTCTATCAAGATGTTCTTGATGTACTTTTTGCTTATGCAGGAGATACATACGTATATTAACCAAGTTTGGTATATATTCGTGAGTATGTTTATTTTGTGCTTGTAGAATTCTGAAATCTATATGCACCAAGTCTTTTTTATTATTGAAAAGTATATTTTTATGTTGAGAGATTTCAATCTCTTTATTATGAATATGTTCAAACTTTACTCTGTAAAGTGTTTTATTATAATGTAATGCCATATTTATCAAGGCTCTGATACCAGTTTGGGTGTGTGGATGTGTACGGAATTTATGTTTTAACAAAGAAGGGAATAAATATAAAAATTGTGAAAAGAAGACTCTTGTATCAATAAATGTGTAATTGTGATGTAGTGAGTGTTATACTTACATAGATAGAAACTATTCAAGCCAGCCTGTGTCGTTCTTTGGTCTGTGTGGTTGCTTTCCCTGTTGGTATGGTGCCTGTGGTACTGTTAATCATCGTCGACCTGACACTCTGTCACTTACAAGTTTCATCACTCTAAATTGTATGAACACTCAAAAATAACAAAACAAAGGTTTATTGATAACAGAGTTCCCAAAAAGGGAAGACTCTTACAATATTTTACATTTTTCCCCTTCTAAGGGAGGAATTACTCACTAGACATTGAACTGAAAATTTACTAGATAGAGAGTGTTTTTTCTTGCACTCGTTATTGCGCTGTCCCTAAAACAAAACATAACTCTCAATTTATAGATACATTGAGAGGGTCTGATCTTTGCCTATTATGTCAGGCATGATGTTTTTATCCACTAAATATTACATTATTGTGGACAACTGGAAAGCTTCTAATAATGGAGAAAAGGCATTATTATTTTGAGTGGCGGGGCCATTTGACACGTGAAGCATCTTTCTTTAAGATGATGATGATTTGTCATCTTCAGAGGGGGGTCCCTCCTTTGTCTCTGAATCTTTGCTTTCGCAGAAGTGACAAAGATGTTCTTCGAAAAGTTGTTCTGCATGTCGGCAGAAGTGCTGGCGTGTAGCATTGGATACTTCCATGTTATTGTTCATGAATTTTTCTCCAAACTTGGAGGCTTGACGAAGATCTTCTTGGCTGGTGTTGTTGTAACTCCATCTTGTAATTATACAATGTGAATCGGTATAATTAATCTTCTTTTTTGAACCAGAGATAATTTCAATGATTTTTTCTGATATTCTTCTTAAACCATTGATGCGATTGGGATGAAGAATTTCTGTGAAAGGTAAATCTTTATCTTCCATTGGTTGAGATTGTTCAATCTCTCTGTTGGCTTTAGAAAGACCAATTTCCAGAAAGTGGTATGGAGAAAGAGTTGATTCTTGAATCCATTCTGGGAGTGAAGAGATACATCTGATGTAGATCGGATTATCTTTTGCTTTAAGTACTTTCTTTCGAAAGTTCTTAATGGATTCTACCATGCTGCTTGGGAAGAATTTGAGTTCTTGAAGGTTGCAACTTGGGTAGATATTGTCGATTAGTCCAGCTTGAAAGGCTTGGTAGACTAATTTTGCATCTGCTCCTTCGAGAAAGTTGAACAGACTTTTTGTTTTCTTGTCCGTAGTGAAAAACTTTTCATGAACAAGGTCTTCTGGGCATGCAGCTCTTGCTTTCTTCCAGATTGTTCTGAAATCTTCAAAAGAGATTTCAGGATAGTTAACCATTTGTTGAACGTCAATTGGAACGTCAAACCTTTGGTCTCTGTGGGCTTCTTTGACTTTTTGAATTTTTGGTCGAAGAAGTGGTTGGTTAGTCTTGCTTGTATCGTCTTGATAAGTGGCAAGGCTTAATCTTGCAGATGTTTCATTTCTGAATTTTTTGCAAGTAACTTTATCAACTTTACAGAAGGTTTCTGTAATTCCCCAGTCAGTATGAACACCAGCATGGGGTCCTTTATAGATTACATAAAATCTTTCAGCTTCTTTGTTAAGAGCTTTTTTGTAATCTGGTGTAAACTCCTGCACAGATTTGTTAGTGGGTGACAAAGTTGTCATTTTACTGATTCCTTCAGTACAAGGATTGGGATCAACCAATAAGCTAGTTTTTCCATTAGGAAGAGGAGTAGCTGTCTCCTTTATTATGCTTTTTAGCAAAGCATCAGCTTTCAACGGATTTGTTGATTCTTTACCATGTGCCGTTTGCACTGGAATAGCCTTTGTTTTTGAGCTTTCGCTTTCCGGTACATTGGTGACCGTTGTTACTTGTTCATACAAGTTGATTTTCTGCTCAATTGCAGATAGCTCTATGAGGAGCATTTGTTTCTTCATCCTCAAAATGTTGAGGTCTTCCATTTTTGTAAACTCAATTTTTGTTTACTTTTCTCTCTAATCTCCCCCTCTCTTTTTTGTAGGTGAAGTTTTTGTGAGGAAATATGTCATGAGGATCATATCTTTTTATAGGGCTCGAGAGGAGCGAGTGAGATCATGGATGATGTAAGGCATACCTGAAGTCACGAGTGAGGCAGTCTGCCAGTACGTTTTTGTTTCCTGCGAGATGTTCAACAGTGAATGTATATCGTGAGAACCACTCTTGCCATCGTATTAGTCGGCCTAATTTGTTATCTCCTGCAATCTTCGTTCGGAGGAAATAAGTAAAATTTTTATTATCTGTACGAACCAGGAAATTTACTGGTGTTAAATATACAGAGAATTTTGTAATAACTCTTTTTACAGCGAGTAATTCTTTTTCATTGCTATGGTAGTTTTTCTCAGCTGCTTTGAAACTGCCAGAGGTGTACCTGCAAATTTGTTCTTCGTTTTTGGGGTTTTTAGCTTTTAAAACACCTCCCCAAAATTCATCAGAAGCATCAGTTTCAATAATTAAACTGTCTTCAATGTTTGGAAGATAAAGTTTTGGAAAATTGATTAAAACTTTCTTTATCTTTTTGATGTAGTCTGTATCAGCACTTGACCAATTCCAAATGACATCTTTTTTTAATTTTGCCTGTAAAGGTTTTCTCATGGCTGCAAGTTTTTCAATATATGTTTCAGCATAAGTCAAAACACCAAGAAATCTTTGTAGTTGCTTTTTGTCTTCTAAAACATTTGGAAAGTCATGTAAATGTTCAAGAATATGCTTTTGAGGACAATGAGTACCCTCATTTATTTCTAAACCCAAAAAATTGATTTTTGTTTTGAAAAGATGAGCTTTCTTTTTTGAAAGTATTATTCCATATTTTAAAATAGTTCTGAGAACCTGTGTGACATGAACATAGTGTTCTTGTTCATTTTTGCTGAAGATCATGATGTCATCAACGTATACAGTGCAGAAACCTTCAAGGCCTCGAAGAGCGTTCTGCATGTGTCTTTGAAAAATACTAGGAGCTTGTTTAAGCCCAAAGGGTAGTACTTTCCATTGAAAGAGTCCATCAGGACATGTGAAGGCAGTGAGAAGCTGCGATTCTTCATCAAGTAGAACTTGCCAGAAACCTGACTTGCAGTCGAAACTTGAATAAATGTTTTTTCCTCTTAGAAGAGTCAAGAGTTCATGCATATTGGGAAGATTATGCGAGTCTCCAATAGTTGCATCATTGATTGCTTTGTAGTTGACAACCATGCGCTTCTTTCCTCTTCTTTTCTCTGCTTCTTTATTGACAAGAAAGGCAGGAGACATATGAGGGGATTTTGATTCTATAATTAGTCTCATATCAAGTAATTCCTTGATTTGTTTGGAAAATTCTTCTCTATCTTGTAAAGAGTAAACCATAGGTTTTTCTCTAATAACCGTCTTGGGATTAATAAGCTTAATTGAAGCTTTCATCCATCCTTTGGTTTTATTTGGATCAATAGGATTTTCAGAACAAACTTTTTCAAGAAGATCCTCAATCTGTTTGAACCTGGTAGTTTGAATAGAAATAATCTTTTCTTTATTAATCCCTTCATGGGTTATATTAGTACCTGGAATTTGTTTTTCTTTAGAACCTTTTTCTTGAGTTTCAAGAAAACCTGGTTTTCCTTTGCTATAGGCCTCTGTAACCTTTTTTATAATTACCATATCATTATTAAGATGAAAGGCGATTCTATCTATCCATTGTATGAATGGTCCATAAACTTGACAAAAGTTGTTCCCAATTATGATATCAATTCCTGAATTTTGTTGGTAAATAGTGGGAACGTTGAAATGTTCTCCTGAAAGTTCGAGATTAATGTTTCTACAAACTTTATTAATTTTTATGGTTTCACCATTTGCAATAGTGGCACTAATTTCTTTGGGAGCGTTTTCCCAGAGTTCATCCGGAATGATGAATTTGCTTGCAAGACATAAAGATGCACCTGTGTCTACAAAACAATGTACTCTAAATTTTTTATATCCTTTAAAGTTAAGGAAGGCAGAAACATAGATAGAGTTTGGATTAGTAAGATTCATGATAATGGAATCATCAATCTTCTGGAGGTTTGCGCAAAAATGGTTAATCTCCTCCTCCCTGAAAAGTGGGGTCTGTATGGGACTAGTCTGAGTCATCCGTTGTTGATTCGTATTCATCAGTGTCTGATGAAGATTCTGTCTCAACATGATATATAAAAACATGTTGTGTACCATCATACTCTTCTTCAAGAGCTTCATAGCCCCCATTGTTAGCGGTTTGTAAAACCTTGACTTTGTTAGGGTATTTCTTTCTATTTGGACATTCATTGGCGTAGTGTCCTTCTTCATTGCAGATCCAACACCTACATTTTTTCTTTCCTTGCGGACAGGAAGTAGTCTTCTTAGGTGTTTCTTTTGAAGGTTTTTTGAAGTATTTTCCTGGAGAAAATTTTCTTCTTTTCTTTTTCCAAAAAGATTTGAATTTCTTTTTGTTTTTATACTTTTTCTTATTATAATTTTTCTTTCCAATATCAAAGTTTTTGAAATCAGAGAGAATGCTACAACAATCTTTGCTTATTGTTTTAAGTTTTTGTTGTTTATATCTGTCTTGACAGATTCTATCAATTTCTTCTTTTGCAATTTTTGTTGCATAAGAAAGACTGGTTTGCTGAATTTCTCCAGTAACTTCTTTTTTCCATCTGTCTGTACAGGTTTCTCCAATAATTGGAATCTTCATGAGGTAAGCAGATATCCATTGTGCATATTCACTTCTTTGTGGAATATCATATAGATATGATTCATACATACATGTGTATTTGTCGAGAAGACTAATATCATGTAATTGGAGTTTTGTCATTGAAACTCTTGCTATGTCAACTTTCTTATTAATGGTGTAGTCTTTATTAGAAATATAATCAAGGCCTAAGAAAGTAGTGTATATGACATTTATGATATTATCAAAAAGATCTGAACCATGCATTTCTTCATTCCAATTATTGTTTCTTAGGAATTTTTGTACAATTCCATCAGTTTTGTGTTCTAAAAGTAGTAGAACATTTTTTGCTTTTTCAAATTCATCTGGGTTTGTCTGTAAGATTAGTGAAATCTCAGTAACCCATTTTTCTACAACTCTTTCTCTGAGTTTTAGATCTTGGATACAATCAATATTAAGTACATTGATCGTATTGGATCCTTGACCACTATTTGGAATACCATTGTGGACAGGCATTTTGAACTCATATTTCTTTTTATTGCCTCTTCTTGTAGCTGTATAAGAAGATTCTGCTTCATCATCTTCCATATCCGAATATTCGAACTTAACAGTCTTTGTATTTGTTTTAAAGTTATCTTCTTCTTCTGATTCAGTGTCAGGTTCATTTATTTTAGTCATTCTAAAATATTGATCAAAAAGTTTGGGTTCTTTTTGATACAATTTTTCACATTCTTCAGTTTCTAATGATAAAAGTTGAATAAGTTTTTGGTCAGCTTTATCATAATCTTCAAATTGAAGGTTAAAGAAATATTTCTCGAGTTTCTCAGAGATTGTTTCTTTCATTTTTACTCTTTCCTGAAAATGTCAATTTTCTGGGAATTTTTTGAGCTTCCTAAGTCAGGGTTTCCAACACTAGGATTGGGAGGTGAGTATTTCTTAAGACCTGAATATTTTCCTGGCTTGGATTTTTGTTCTACGATGGAGATATTTTTGATGTGCTCAAGAATGTCTTTATTACAAGGGCAAGAGTCAATCTTTTCAGATAACTCCTTAATAATGTCTGCAATAATTTTTGCAGAAGCTACTTCCAACTGGGCAATGGTTACGTATTTATTGACTATTAAGTCCAAGTTTATAATCAGACCATCTATTTTTTCATTAAGGAGGTTGATTGATCTATTGAGCTCGGGTATCGAGGTGGTTGATCTATTCAGCTCGGGTATCGAGGTCATCCTATTAGTTGTTTTAACTGATCATGTATATTAGTGATCTTAAGGTTGATTTCCTTAAGAGTGCCCTCAATATTTGCCTTTTTGGCGACTTCTTCAACAAATTGGTTGTTTTTTAAAGAGTTTTCTAAAAGAATAGAATGTTTGTCAATAGATTGGGTTAACTTGATAGTTAATTTATTTTGTCTTTCAATAACTTCCAAGAATTTTTCCAAATCTTTTTTATCAAGATTGTTTTTAACCATAAAGGCTAAATCGTTTTTAAATTGGTTAAAAGGTATTTTATTTTTTGAAATATCTTCAGAAATATCTTTTGAAATACCAAGATAATGGCTTATTTTTGAAGTTTTTAAGAGGCATCTTGCAATGATCTGGTTTAGATTATTGCAATGATTTACAATTGTTTGAATACCGGCTTTTCCTGAAGTAGAAAAAACGTATTCTTTCTTTTCAGTATTATTGTCAAGAGTTTTAATTTTGACTGTTTTACCTTTTTTATAGAAATGAGGAAAATCAATTTTATTATTCATTTATAATGTCAGTGATTTGTTTGATATTCTGGCGTAGACTATCAATTTTTAAAGACATGTTTCTTATTAAATTATTATCTTTTCTTTCCGAGCTTTCTCCTATGTGGAGTGAATCCATAGAAATTCTTGGTCTAAGAGTTTCTCCTAGAGCTTTTTTATTTCTAGCTATATTTAAAACCCAAGAGTTTTCTTGAGGATTTATGTCGCAGAATTGTTTATCTTTGACATGGCCTATTTCTGAAAAGACATCATCAAGTTCGATGTACTCGTCTTTCTTATAGTCTATGCTATGGTGACTGTTGGTCAGGGCATATCCTATAAGATATGTTATGGTGAATGGTTTATCACCTGGACTCATAAGGTCACTTCTTTCAAAATGATGTATAAAAGATAAGGTTTTATCTATATTTGCAGATTTTAAATCCAGAGCAAACTTTGGATAGACTGAAAACATAAACTTTTGGTAAGCAAGGTTTCCCTTTGCAGCACCTAAGATGCAGTCCTGTCTGTCAGTAATTCTGTTGTCAATTAAGGCCATTTTTATGGGAGAATTTATTCCTGCTTGGAATTGGGATTTTAGCAAAATTTTTACAGCTCCGATATGGACCATTCTAATTTTTGATCTAATCTCAACTAGAATACTTTTTAAGTTATTATTTATTTGTTCCTTAGTTAAAAGGGGTAGAAAGACAGCTCCTATTGTATCTTTTATGTCTACTGACATTTCTTTAGTACTAACAAAGTAGAAGATTTCATTTTTCCTTTTAAGAGGATTTAAAATACTAAGTTTAGAAGGAACATTTTTGAAAATGTTTTCTTTCTTTATTTTTAAATCAATTTTCTTAACTCGAGAGAGAAGGTCTTGTTTTATTAAAAGATTTGCATGAAAGCCGTCTTCATCTTCAACATAAGTTAAGATTTGTTTTTCTTCTGAATTATTTTCTTCAGTGTTGTTGAAAATTTCATTATTCATTTTAAGAAAAGCTAACAAGTTAAAATAAACTTTCTGAGTTTTGAAACTAATTTTTTATTTCTATCAAGATGTTCTTGATGTACTTTTTGCTTATGCAGGAGATACATACGTATATTAACCAAGTTTGGTATATATTCGTGAGTATGTTTATTTTGTGCTTGTAGAATTCTGAAATCTATATGCACCAAGTCTTTTTTATTATTGAAAAGTATATTTTTATGTTGAGAGATTTCAATCTCTTTATTATGAATATGTTCAAACTTTACTCTGTAAAGTGTTTTATTATAATGTAATGCCATATTTATCAAGGCTCTGATACCAGTTTGGGTGTGTGGATGTGTACGGAATTTATGTTTTAACAAAGAAGGGAATAAATATAAAAATTGTGAAAAGAAGACTCTTGTATCAATAAATGTGTAATTGTGATGTAGTGAGTGTTATACTTACATAGATAGAAACTATTCAAGCCAGCCTGTGTCGTTCTTTGGTCTGTGTGGTTGCTTTCCCTGTTGGCATGGTGCCTGTGGTACTGTTAATCATCGTCGACCTGACACTCTGTCACTTACAAGTTTCATCACTCTAAATTGTATGAACACTCAAAAATAACAAAACAAAGGTTTATTGATAACAGAGTTCCCAAAAAGGGAAGACTCTTACAATATTTTACATTTTTCCCCTTCTAAGGGAGGAATTACTCACTAGACATTGAACTGAAAATTTACTAGATAGAGAGTGTTTTTTCTTGCACTCGTTATTGCGCTGTCCCTAAAACAAAACATAACTCTCAATTTATAGATACATTGAGAGGGTCTGATCTTTGCCTATTATGTCAGGCATGACGTTTTTATCCACTAAATATTACATTATTGTGGACAACTGGAAAGCTTCTAATAATGGAGAAAAGGCATTATTATTTTGAGTGGCGGGGCCATTTGACACGTGAAGCATCTTTCTTTAAGATGATGATGATTTGTCATCTTCAGAGGGGGGTCCCTCCTTTGTCTCCGAATCTTTGCTTTCGCAGAAGTGACAAAGATGTTCTTCGAAAAGTTGTTCTGCATGTCGGCAGAAGTGCTGGCGTGTAGCATTGGATACTTCCATGTTATTGTTCATGAATTTTTCTCCAAACTTGGAGGCTTGACGAAGATCTTCTTGGCTGGTGTTGTTGTAACTCCATCTTGTAATTATACAATGTGAATCGGTATAATTAATCTTCTTTTTTGAACCAGAGATAATTTCAATGATTTTTTCTGATATTCTTCTTAAACCATTGATGCGATTGGGATGAAGAATTTCTGTGAAAGGTAAATCTTTATCTTCCATTGGTTGAGATTGTTCAATCTCTCTGTTGGCTTTAGAAAGACCAATTTCCAGAAAGTGGTATGGAGAAAGAGTTGATTCTTGAATCCATTCTGGGAGTGAAGAGATACATCTGATGTAGATCGAATTATCTTTTGCTTTAAGTACTTTCTTTCGAAAGTTCTTAATGGATTCTACCATGCTGCTTGGGAAGAATTTGAGTTCTTGAAGGTTGCAACTTGGGTAGATATTGTCGATTAGTCCAGCTTGAAAGGCTTGGTAGACTAATTTTGCATCTGCTCCTTCGAGAAAGTTGAACAGACTTTTTGTTTTCTTGTCCGTAGTGAAAAACTTTTCATGAACAAGGTCTTCTGGGCATGCAGCTCTTGCTTTCTTCCAGATTGTTCTGAAATCTTCAAAAGAGATTTCAGGATAGTTAACCATTTGTTGAACGTCAATTGGAACGTCAAACCTTTGGTCTCTGTGGGCTTCTTTGACTTTTTGAATTTTTGGTCGAAGAAGTGGTTGGTTAGTCTTGCTTGTATCGTCTTGATAAGTGGCAAGGCTTAATCTTGCAGATGTTTCATTTCTGAATTTTTTGCAAGTAACTTTATCAACTTTACAGAAGGTTTCTGTAATTCCCCAGTCAGTATGAACACCAGCATGGGGTCCTTTATAGATTACATAAAATCTTTCAGCTTCTTTGTTAAGAGCTTTTTTGTAATCTGGTGTAAACTCCTGCACAGATTTGTTAGTGGGTGACAAAGTTGTCATTTTACTGATTCCTTCAGTACAAGGATTGGGATCAACCAATAAGCTAGTTTTTCCATTAGGAAGAGGAGTAGCTGTCTCCTTTATTATGCTTTTTAGCAAAGCATCAGCTTTCAACGGATTTGTTGATTCTTTACCATGTGCCGTTTGCACTGGAATAGCCTTTGTTTTTGAGCTTTCGCTTTCCGGTACATTGGTGACCGTTGTTACTTGTTCATACAAGTTGATTTTCTGCTCAATTGCAGATAGCTCTATGAGGAGCATTTGTTTCTTCATCCTCAAAATGTTGAGGTCTTCCATTTTTGTAAACTCAATTTTTGTTTACTTTTCTCTCTAATCTCCCCCTCTCTTTTTTGTAGGTGAAGTTTTTGTGAGGAAATATGTCATGAGGATCATATCTTTTTATAGGGCTCGAGAGGAGCGAGTGAGATCATGGATGATGTAAGGCATACCTGAAGTCACGAGTGAGGCAGTCTGCCAGTACGTTTTTGTTTCCTGCGAGATGTTCAACAGTGAATGTATATCGTGAGAACCACTCTTGCCATCGTATTAGTCGGCCTAATTTGTTATCTCCTGCAATCTTCGTTCGGAGGAAATAAGTAAAATTTTTATTATCTGTACGAACCAGGAAATTTACTGGTGTTAAATATACAGAGAATTTTGTAATAACTCTTTTTACAGCGAGTAATTCTTTTTCATTGCTATGGTAGTTTTTCTCAGCTGCTTTGAAACTGCCAGAGGTGTACCTGCAAATTTGTTCTTCGTTTTTGGGGTTTTTAGCTTTTAAAACACCTCCCCAAAATTCATCAGAAGCATCAGTTTCAATAATTAAACTGTCTTCAATGTTTGGAAGATAAAGTTTTGGAAAATTGATTAAAACTTTCTTTATCTTTTTGATGTAGTCTGTATCAGCACTTGACCAATTCCAAATGACATCTTTTTTTAATTTTGCCTGTAAAGGTTTTCTCATGGCTGCAAGTTTTTCAATATATGTTTCAGCATAAGTCAAAACACCAAGAAATCTTTGTAGTTGCTTTTTGTCTTCTAAAACATTTGGAAAGTCATGTAAATGTTCAAGAATATGCTTTTGAGGACAATGAGTACCCTCATTTATTTCTAAACCCAAAAAATTGATTTTTGTTTTGAAAAGATGAGCTTTCTTTTTTGAAAGTATTATTCCATATTTTAAAATAGTTCTGAGAACCTGTGTGACATGAACATAGTGTTCTTGTTCATTTTTGCTGAAGATCATGATGTCATCAACGTATACAGTGCAGAAACCTTCAAGGCCTCGAAGAGCGTTCTGCATGTGTCTTTGAAAAATACTAGGAGCTTGTTTAAGCCCAAAGGGTAGTACTTTCCATTGAAAGAGTCCATCAGGACATGTGAAGGCAGTGAGAAGCTGCGATTCTTCATCAAGTAGAACTTGCCAGAAACCTGACTTGCAGTCGAAACTTGAATAAATGTTTTTTCCTCTTAGAAGAGTCAAGAGTTCATGCATATTGGGAAGATTATGCGGGTCTCCAATAGTTGCATCATTGATTGCTTTGTAGTTGACAACCATGCGCTTCTTTCCTCTTCTTTTCTCTGCTTCTTTATTGACAAGAAAGGCAGGAGACATATGAGGGGATTTTGATTCTATAATTAGTCTCATATCAAGTAATTCCTTGATTTGTTTGGAAAATTCTTCTCTATCTTGTAAAGAGTAAACCATAGGTTTTTCTCTAATAACCGTCTTGGGATTAATAAGCTTAATTGAAGCTTTCATCCATCCTTTGGTTTTATTTGGATCAATAGGATTTTCAGAACAAACTTTTTCAAGAAGATCCTCAATCTGTTTGAACCTGGTAGTTTGAATAGAAATAATCTTTTCTTTATTAATCCCTTCATGGGTTATATTAGTACCTGGAATTTGTTTTTCTTTAGAACCTTTTTCTTGAGTTTCAAGAAAACCTGGTTTTCCTTTGCTATAGGCCTCTGTAACCTTTTTTATAATTACCATATCATTATTAAGATGAAAGGCGATTCTATCTATCCATTGTATGAATGGTCCATAAACTTGACAAAAGTTGTTCCCAATTATGATATCAATTCCTGAATTTTGTTGGTAAATAGTGGGAACGTTGAAATGTTCTCCTGAAAGTTCGAGATTAATGTTTCTACAAACTTTATTAATTTTTATGGTTTCACCATTTGCAATAGTGGCACTAATTTCTTTGGGAGCGTTTTCCCAGAGTTCATCCGGAATGATGAATTTGCTTGCAAGACATAAAGATGCACCTGTGTCTACAAAACAATGTACTCTAAATTTTTTATATCCTTTAAAGTTAAGGAAGGCAGAAACATAGATAGAGTTTGGATTAGTAAGATTCATGATAATGGAATCATCAATCTTCTGGAGGTTTGCGCAAAAATGGTTAATCTCCTCCTCCCTGAAAAGTGGGGTCTGTATGGGACTAGTCTGAGTCATCCGTTGTTGATTCGTATTCATCAGTGTCTGATGAAGATTCTGTCTCAACATGATATATAAAAACATGTTGTGTACCATCATACTCTTCTTCAAGAGCTTCATAGCCCCCATTGTTAGCGGTTTGTAAAACCTTGACTTTGTGAGGGTATTTCTTTCTATTTGGACATTCATTGGCGTAGTGTCCTTCTTCATTGCAGATCCAACACCTACATTTTTTCTTTCCTTGCGGACAGGAAGTAGTCTTCTTAGGTGTTTCTTTTGAAGGTTTTTTGAAGTATTTTCCTGGAGAAAATTTTCTTCTTTTCTTTTTCCAAAAAGATTTGAATTTCTTTTTGTTTTTATACTTTTTCTTATTATAATTTTTCTTTCCAATATCAAAGTTTTTGAAATCAGAGAGAATGCTACAACAATCTTTGCTTATTGTTTTAAGTTTTTGTTGTTTATATCTGTCTTGACAGATTCTATCAATTTCTTCTTTTGCAATTTTTGTTGCATAAGAAAGACTGGTTTGCTGAATTTCTCCAGTAACTTCTTTTTTCCATCTGTCTGTACAGGTTTCTCCAATAATTGGAATCTTCATGAGGTAAGCAGATATCCATTGTGCATATTCACTTCTTTGTGGAATATCATATAGATATGATTCATACATACATGTGTATTTGTCGAGAAGACTAATATCATGTAATTGGAGTTTTGTCATTGAAACTCTTGCTATGTCAACTTTCTTATTAATGGTGTAGTCTTTATTAGAAATATAATCAAGGCCTAAGAAAGTAGTGTATATGACATTTATGATATTATCAAAAAGATCTGAACCATGCATTTCTTCATTCCAATTATTGTTTCTTAGGAATTTTTGTACAATTCCATCAGTTTTGTGTTCTAAAAGTAGTAGAACATTTTTTGCTTTTTCAAATTCATCTGGGTTTGTCTGTAAGATTAGTGAAATCTCAGTAACCCATTTTTCTACAACTCTTTCTCTGAGTTTTAGATCTTGGATACAATCAATATTAAGTACATTGATCGTATTGGATCCTTGACCACTATTTGGAATACCATTGTGGACAGGCATTTTGAACTCATATTTCTTTTTATTGCCTCTTCTTGTAGCTGTATAAGAAGATTCTGCTTCATCATCTGATACCAGTTTTTGATAAAATTTATGTTTTAACAAAGAAGGGAATAAATATAAAAATTGTGAAAAGAAGACTCTTGTATCAATAAATGTGGCATTACATTATAATTCCGTACACATCCACACACCCAAACTGGTATCAGAGCCTTGATAAATATGGCATTACATTATAATAAAACACTTTACAGAGTAAAGTTTGAACATATTCATAATAAAGAGATTGAAATCTCTCAACATAAAAATATACTTTTCAATAATAAAAAAGACTTGGTGCATATAGATTTCAGAATTCTACAAGCACAAAATAAACATACTCACGAATATATACCAAACTTGGTTAATATACGTATGTATCTCCTGCATAAGCAAAAAGTACATCAAGAACATCTTGATAGAAATAAAAAATTAGTTTCAAAACTCAGAAAGTTTATTTTAACTTGTTAGCTTTTCTTAAAATGAATAATGAAATTTTCAACAACACTGAAGAAAATAATTCAGAAGAAAAACAAATCTTAACTTATGTTGAAGATGAAGACGGCTTTCATGCAAATCTTTTAATAAAACAAGACCTTCTCTCTCGAGTTAAGAAAATTGATTTAAAAATAAAGAAAGAAAACATTTTCAAAAATGTTCCTTCTAAACTTAGTATTTTAAATCCTCTTAAAAGGAAAAATGAAATCTTCTACTTTGTTAGTACTAAAGAAATGTCAGTAGACATAAAAGATACAATAGGAGCTGTCTTTCTACCCCTTTTAACTAAGGAACAAATAAACAATAACTTAAAAAGTATTCCAGTTGAGATTAGATCAAAAATTAGAATGGTCCATATCGGAGCTGTAAAAATTTTGCTAAAATCCCAATTCCAAGCAGGAATAAATTCTCCCATAAAAATGGCCTTAATTGACAACAGAATTACTGACAGACAGGACTGCATCTTAGGTGCTGCAAAGGGAAACCTTGCTTACCAAAAGTTTATGTTTTCAGTCTATCCAAAGTTTGCTCTGGATTTAAAATCTGCAAAAATAGATAAAACCTTATCTTTTATACATCATTTTGAAAGAAGTGACCTTATGAGTCCAGGTGATAAACCATTCACCATAACATATCTTATAGGATATGCCCTGACCAACAGTCACCATAGCATAGACTATAAGAAAGACGAGTACATCGAACTTGATGATGTCTTTTCAGAAATAGGCCATGTCAAAGATAAACAATTCTGCGACATAAATCGTCAAGAAAACTCTTGGGTTTTAAATATAGCTAGAAATAAAAAAGCTCTAGGAGAAACTCTTAGACCAAGAATTTCTATGGATTCACTCCACATAGGAGAAAGCTCGGAAAGAAAAGATAATAATTTAATAAGAAACATGTCTTTAAAAATTGATAGTCTACGCCAGAATATCAAACAAATCACTGACATTATAAATGAATAATAAAATTGATTTTCCTCATTTCTATAAAAAAGGTAAAACAGTCAAAATTAAAACTCTTGACGATAATACTGAAAAGAAAGAATACGTTTTTTCTACTTCAGGAAAAGCCGGTATTCAAACAATTGTAAATCATTGCAATAATCTAAACCAGATCATTGCAAGATGCCTCTTAAAAACTTCAAAAATAAGCCATTATCTTGGTATTTCAAAAGATATTTCTGAAGATATTTCAAAAAATAAAATACCTTTTAACCAATTTAAAAACGATTTAGCCTTTATGGTTAAAAACAATCTTGATAAAAAAGATTTGGAAAAATTCTTGGAAGTTATTGAAAGACAAAATAAATTAACTATCAAGTTAACCCAATCTATTGACAAACATTCTATTCTTTTAGAAAACTCTTTAAAAAACAACCAATTTGTTGAAGAAGTCGCCAAAAAGGCAAATATTGAGGGCACTCTTAAGGAAATCAACCTTAAGATCACTAATATACATGATCAGTTAAAACAACTAATAGGATGACCTCGATACCCGAGCTGAATAGATCAACCACCTCGATACCCGAGCTCAATAGATCAATCAACCTCCTTAATGAAAAAATAGATGGTCTGATTATAAACTTGGACTTAATAGTCAATAAATACGTAACCATTGCCCAGTTGGAAGTAGCTTCTGCAAAAATTATTGCAGACATTATTAAGGAGTTATCTGAAAAGATTGACTCTTGCCCTTGTAATAAAGACATTCTTGAGCACATCAAAAATATCTCCATCGTAGAACAAAAATCCAAGCCAGGAAAATATTCAGGTCTTAAGAAATACTCACCTCCCAATCCTAGTGTTGGAAACCCTGACTTAGGAAGCTCAAAAAATTCCCAGAAAATTGACATTTTCAGGAAAGAGTAAAAATGAAAGAAACAATCTCTGAGAAACTCGAGAAATATTTCTTTAACCTTCAATTTGAAGATTATGATAAAGCTGACCAAAAACTTATTCAACTTTTATCATTAGAAACTGAAGAATGTGAAAAATTGTATCAAAAAGAACCCAAACTTTTTGATCAATATTTTAGAATGACTAAAATAAATGAACCTGACACTGAATCAGAAGAAGAAGATAACTTTAAAACAAATACAAAGACTGTTAAGTTCGAATATTCGGATATGGAAGATGATGAAGCAGAATCTTCTTATACAGCTACAAGAAGAGGCAATAAAAAGAAATATGAGTTCAAAATGCCTGTCCACAATGGTATTCCAAATAGTGGTCAAGGATCCAATACGATCAATGTACTTAATATTGATTGTATCCAAGATCTAAAACTCAGAGAAAGAGTTGTAGAAAAATGGGTTACTGAGATTTCACTAATCTTACAGACAAACCCAGATGAATTTGAAAAAGCAAAAAATGTTCTACTACTTTTAGAACACAAAACTGATGGAATTGTACAAAAATTCCTAAGAAACAATAATTGGAATGAAGAAATGCATGGTTCAGATCTTTTTGATAATATCATAAATGTCATATACACTACTTTCTTAGGCCTTGATTATATTTCTAATAAAGACTACACCATTAATAAGAAAGTTGACATAGCAAGAGTTTCAATGACAAAACTCCAATTACATGATATTAGTCTTCTCGACAAATACACATGTATGTATGAATCATATCTATATGATATTCCACAAAGAAGTGAATATGCACAATGGATATCTGCTTACCTCATGAAGATTCCAATTATTGGAGAAACCTGTACAGACAGATGGAAAAAAGAAGTTACTGGAGAAATTCAGCAAACCAGTCTTTCTTATGCAACAAAAATTGCAAAAGAAGAAATTGATAGAATCTGTCAAGACAGATATAAACAACAAAAACTTAAAACAATAAGCAAAGATTGTTGTAGCATTCTCTCTGATTTCAAAAACTTTGATATTGGAAAGAAAAATTATAATAAGAAAAAGTATAAAAACAAAAAGAAATTCAAATCTTTTTGGAAAAAGAAAAGAAGAAAATTTTCTCCAGGAAAATACTTCAAAAAACCTTCAAAAGAAACACCTAAGAAGACTACTTCCTGTCCGCAAGGAAAGAAAAAATGTAGGTGTTGGATCTGCAATGAAGAAGGACACTACGCCAATGAATGTCCAAATAGAAAGAAATACCCTGACAAAGTCAAGGTTTTACAAACCGCTAACAATGGGGGCTATGAAGCTCTTGAAGAAGAGTATGATGGTACACAACATGTTTTTATATATCATGTTGAGACAGAATCTTCATCAGACACTGATGAATACGAATCAACAACGGATGACTCAGACTAGTCCCATACAGACCCCACTTTTCAGGGAGGAGGAGATTAACCATTTTTGCGCAAACCTCCAGAAGATTGATGATTCCATTATCATGAATCTTACTAATCCAAACTCTATCTATGTTTCTGCCTTCCTTAACTTTAAAGGATATAAAAAATTTAGAGTACATTGTTTTGTAGACACAGGTGCATCTTTATGTCTTGCAAGCAAATTCATCATTCCGGATGAACTCTGGGAAAACGCTCCCAAAGAAATTAGTGCCGCTATTGCAAATGGTGAAACCATAAAAATTAATAAAGTTTGTAGAAACATTAATCTCGAACTTTCAGGAGAACATTTCAACGTTCCCACTATTTACCAACAAAATTCAGGAATTGATATCATAATTGGGAACAACTTTTGTCAAGTTTATGGACCATTCATACAATGGATAGATAGAATCGCCTTTCATCTTAATAATGATATGGTAATTATAAAAAAGGTTACAGAGGCCTATAGCAAAGGAAAACCAGGTTTTCTTGAAACTCAAGAAAAAGGTTCTAAAGAAAAACAAATTCCAGGTACTAATATAACCCATGAAGGGATTAATAAAGAAAAGATTATTTCTATTCAAACTACCAGGTTCAAACAGATTGAGGATCTTCTTGAAAAAGTTTGTTCTGAAAATCCTATTGATCCAAATAAAACCAAAGGATGGATGAAAGCTTCAATTAAGCTTATTAATCCCAAGACGGTTATTAGAGAAAAACCTATGGTTTACTCTTTACAAGATAGAGAAGAATTTTCCAAACAAATCAAGGAATTACTTGATATGAGACTAATTATAGAATCAAAATCCCCTCATATGTCTCCTGCCTTTCTTGTCAATAAAGAAGCAGAGAAAAGAAGAGGAAAGAAGCGCATGGTTGTCAACTACAAAGCAATCAATGATGCAACTATTGGAGACTCGCATAATCTTCCCAATATGCATGAACTCTTGACTCTTCTAAGAGGAAAAAACATTTATTCAAGTTTCGACTGCAAGTCAGGTTTCTGGCAAGTTCTACTTGATGAAGAATCGCAGCTTCTCACTGCCTTCACATGTCCTGATGGACTCTTTCAATGGAAAGTACTACCCTTTGGGCTTAAACAAGCTCCTAGTATTTTTCAAAGACACATGCAGAACGCTCTTCGAGGCCTTGAAGGTTTCTGCACTGTATACATTGATGACATCATGATCTTCAGCAAAAATGAACAAGAACACTATGTTCATGTCACACAGGTTCTCAGAACTATTTTAAAATATGGAATAATACTTTCAAAAAAGAAAGCTCATCTTTTCAAAACAAAAATCAATTTTTTGGGTTTAGAAATAAATGAGGGTACTCATTGTCCTCAAAAGCATATTCTTGAACATTTACATGACTTTCCAAATGTTTTAGAAGACAAAAAGCAACTACAAAGATTTCTTGGTGTTTTGACTTATGCTGAAACATATATTGAAAAACTTGCAGCCATGAGAAAACCTTTACAGGCAAAATTAAAAAAAGATGTCATTTGGAATTGGTCAAGTGCTGATACAGACTACATCAAAAAGATAAAGAAAGTTTTAATCAATTTTCCAAAACTTTATCTTCCAAACATTGAAGACAGTTTAATTATTGAAACTGATGCTTCTGATGAATTTTGGGGAGGTGTTTTAAAAGCTAAAAACCCCAAAAACGAAGAACAAATTTGCAGGTACACCTCTAGCAGTTTCAAAGCAGCTGAGAAAAACTACCATAGCAATGAAAAAGAATTACTCGCTGTAAAAAGAGTTATTACAAAATTCTCTGTATAATTAACACCAGTAAATTTCCTGGTTCGTACAGATAATAAAAATTTTACTTATTTCCTCCGAACGAAGATTGCAGGAGATAACAAATTAGGCCGACTAATACGATGGCAAGAGTGGTTCTCACGATATACATTCACTGTTGAACATCTCGCAGGAAACAAAAACGTACTGGCAGACTGCCTCACTCGTGACTTCAGGTATGCCTTACATCATCCATGATCTCACTCGCTCCTCTCGAGCCCTATAAAAAGATATGATCCTCATGACATATTTCCTCACAAAAACTTCACCTACAAAAAAGAGAGGGGGAGATTAGAGAGAAAAGTAAACAAAAATTGAGTTTACAAAAATGGAAGACCTCAACATTTTGAGGATGAAGAAACAAATGCTCCTCATAGAGCTATCTGCAATTGAGCAGAAAATCAACTTGTATGAACAAGTAACAACGGTCACCAATGTACCGGAAAGCGAAAGCTCAAAAACAAAGGCTATTCCAGTGCAAACGGCACATGGTAAAGAATCAACAAATCCGTTGAAAGCTGATGCTTTGCTAAAAAGCATAATAAAGGAGACAGCTACTCCTCTTCCTAATGGAAAAACTAGCTTATTGGTTGATCCCAATCCTTGTACTGAAGGAATCAGTAAAATGACAACTTTGTCACCCACTAACAAATCTGTGCAGGAGTTTACACCAGATTACAAAAAAGCTCTTAACAAAGAAGCTGAAAGATTTTATGTAATCTATAAAGGACCCCATGCTGGTGTTCATACTGACTGGGGAATTACAGAAACCTTCTGTAAAGTTGATAAAGTTACTTGCAAAAAATTCAGAAATGAAACATCTGCAAGATTAAGCCTTGCCACTTATCAAGACGATACAAGCAAGACTAACCAACCACTTCTTCGACCAAAAATTCAAAAAGTCAAAGAAGCCCACAGAGACCAAAGGTTTGACGTTCCAATTGACGTTCAACAAATGGTTAACTATCCTGAAATCTCTTTTGAAGATTTCAGAACAATCTGGAAGAAAGCAAGAGCTGCATGCCCAGAAGACCTTGTTCATGAAAAGTTTTTCACTACGGACAAGAAAACAAAAAGTCTGTTCAACTTTCTCGAAGGAGCAGATGCAAAATTAGTCTACCAAGCCTTTCAAGCTGGACTAATCGACAATATCTACCCAAGTTGCAACCTTCAAGAACTCAAATTCTTCCCAAGCAGCATGGTAGAATCCATTAAGAACTTTCGAAAGAAAGTACTTAAAGCAAAAGATAATCCGATCTACATCAGATGTATCTCTTCACTCCCAGAATGGATTCAAGAATCAACTCTTTCTCCATACCACTTTCTGGAAATTGGTCTTTCTAAAGCCAACAGAGAGATTGAACAATCTCAACCAATGGAAGATAAAGATTTACCTTTCACAGAAATTCTTCATCCCAATCGCATCAATGGTTTAAGAAGAATATCAGAAAAAATCATTGAAATTATCTCTGGTTCAAAAAAGAAGATTAATTATACCGATTCACATTGTATAATTACAAGCTGGAGTTACAACAACACCAGCCAAGAAGATCTTCGTCAAGCCTCCAAGTTTGGAGAAAAATTCATGAACAATAACATGGAAGTATCCAATGCTACACGCCAGCACTTCTGCCGACATGCAGAACAACTTTTCGAAGAACATCTTTGTCACTTCTGCGAAAGCAAAGATTCGGAGACAAAGGAGGGACCCCCCTCTGAAGATGACAAATCATCATCATCTTAAAGAAAGATGCTTCACGTGTCAAATGGCCCCGCCACTCAAAATAATAATGCCTTTTCTCCATTATTAGAAGCTTTCCAGTTGTCCACAATAATGTAATATTTAGTGGATAAAAACGTCATGCCTGACATAATAGGCAAAGATCAGACCCTCTCAATGTATCTATAAATTGAGAGTTATGTTTTGTTTTAGGGACAGCGCAATAACGAGTGCAAGAAAAAACACTCTCTATCTAGTAAATTTTCAGTTCAATGTCTAGTGAGTAATTCCTCCCTTAGAAGGGGAAAAATGTAAAATATTGTAAGAGTCTTCCCTTTTTGGGAACTCTGTTATCAATAAACCTTTGTTTTGTTATTTTTGAGTGTTCATACAATTTAGAGTGATGAAACTTGTAAGTGACAGAGTGTCAGGTCGACGATGATTAACAGTACCACAGGAACCATGCCAACAGGGAAAGCAACCACACAGACCAAAGAACGACACAGGCTGGCTTGAATAGTTTCTATCTATGTAAGTATAACACTCACTACATCACATCTAAAACATAAGTTTGGGTGTGTGGATGTGTACGGAATTTATGTTTTAACAAAGAAGGGAATAAATATAAAAATTGTGAAAAGAAGACTCTTGTATCAATAAATGTGTAATTGTGATGTAGTGAGTGTTATACTTACATAGATAGAAACTATTCAAGCCAGCCTGTGTCGTTCTTTGGTCTGTGTGGTTGCTTTCCCTGTTGGCATGGTGCCTGTGGTACTGTTAATCATCGTCGACCTGACACTCTGTCACTTACAAGTTTCATCACTCTAAATTGTATGAACACTCAAAAATAACAAAACAAAGGTTTATTGATAACAGAGTTCCCAAAAAGGGAAGACTCTTACAATATTTTACATTTTTCCCCTTCTAAGGGAGGAATTACTCACTAGACATTGAACTGAAAATTTACTAGATAGAGAGTGTTTTTTCTTGCACTCGTTATTGCGCCGTCCCTAAAACAAAACATAACTCTCAATTTATAGATACATTGAGAGGGTCTGATCTTTGCCTATTATGTCAGGCATGACGTTTTTATCCACTAAATATTTCATTATTGTGGACAACTGGAAAGCTTCTAATAATGGAGAAAAGGCATTATTATTTTGAGTGGCGGGGCCATTTGACACGTGAAGCATCTTTCTTTAAGATGATGATGATTTGTCATCTTCAGAGGGGGGTCCCTCCTTTGTCTCCGAATCTTTGCTTTCGCAGAAGTGACAAAGATGTTCTTCGAAAAGTTGTTCTGCATGTCGGCAGAAGTGATGGCGTGTAGCATTGGATACTTCCATGTTATTGTTCATGAATTTTTCTCCAAACTTGGAGGCTTAACGAAGATCTTCTTGGCTGGTGTTGTTGTAACTCCAGCTTGTAATTATACAATGTGAATCGGTATAATTAATCTTCTTTTTTGAACCAGAGATAATTTCAATGATTTTTTCTGATATTCTTCTTAAACCATTGATGCGATTGGGATGAAGAATTTCTGTGAAAGGTAAATCTTTATCTTCCATTGGTTGAGATTGTTCAATCTCTCTGTTGGCTTTAGAAAGACCAATTTCCAGAAAGTGGTATGGAGAAAGAGTTGATTCTTGAATCCATTCTGGGAGTGAAGAGATACATCTGATGTAGATCGGATTATCTTTTGCTTTAAGTACTTTCTTTCGAAAGTTCTTAATGGATTCTACCATGCTGCTTGGGAAGAATTTGAGTTCTTGAAGGTTGCAACTTGGGTAGATATTGTCGATTAGTCCAGCTTGAAAGGCTTGGTAGACTAATTTTGCATCTGCTCCTTCGAGAAAGTTGACCAGACTTTTCGTTTTCTTGTCCGTAGTGAAAAACTTTTCATGAACAAGGTCTTCTGGGCATGCAGCTCTTGCTTTCTTCCAGATTGTTCTGAAATCTTCAAAAGAGATTTCAGGATAGTTAACCATTTGTTGAACGTCAATTGGAACGTCAAACCTTTGGTCTCTGTGGGCTTCTTTGACTTTTTGAATTTTTGGTCGAAGAAGTGGTTGGTTAGTCTTGCTTGTATCGTCTTGATAAGTGGCAAGGCTTAATCTTGCAGATGTTTCATTTCTGAATTTTTTGCAAGTAACTTTATCAACTTTACAGAAGGTTTCTGTAATTCCCCAGTCAGTATGAACACCAGCATGGGGTCCTTCATAGATTACATAAAATCTTTCAGCTTCTTTGTTAAGAGCTTTTTTGTAATCTGGTGTAAACTCCTGCACAGATTTGTTAGTGGGTGACAAAGTTGTCATTTTACTGATTCCTTCAGTACAAGGATTGGGATCAACCAATAAGCTAGTTTTTCCATTAGGAAGAGGAGTAGCTGTCTCCTTTATTATGCTTTTTAGCAAAGCATCAGCTTTCAACGGATTTGTTGATTCTTTACCATGTGCCGTTTGCACTGGAATAGCCTTTGTTTTTGAGCTTTCGCTTTCCGGTACATTGGTGACCGTTGTTACTTGTTCATACAAGTTGATTTTCTGCTCAATTGCAGATAGCTCTATGAGGAGCATTTGTTTCTTCATCCTCAAAATGTTGAGGTCTTCCATTTTTGTAAACTCAATTTTTGTTTACTTTTCTCTCTAATCTCCCCCTCTCTTTTTTGTAGGTGATGTTTTTGTGAGGAAATATGTCCTGAGGATCATATCTTTTTATAGGGCTCGAGAGGAGCGAGTGAGATCATGGATGATGTAAGGCATACCTGAAGTCACGAGTGAGGCAGTCTGCCAGTACGTTTTTGTTTCCTGCGAGATGTTCAACAGTGAATGTATATCGTGAGAACCACTCTTGCCATCGTATTAGTCGGCCTAATTTGTTATCTCCTGCAATCTTCGTTCGGAGGAAATAAGTAAAATTTTTATTATCTGTACGAACCAGGAAATTTACTGGTGTTAAATATACAGAGAATTTTGTAATAACTCTTTTTACAGCGAGTAATTCTTTTTCATTGCTATGGTAGTTTTTCTCAGCTGCTTTGAAACTGCCAGAGGTGTACCTGCAAATTTGTTCTTCGTTTTTGGGGTTTTTAGCTTTTAAAACACCTCCCCAAAATTCATCAGAAGCATCAGTTTCAATAATTAAACTGTCTTCAATGTTTGGAAGATAAAGTTTTGGAAAATTGATTAAAACTTTCTTTATCTTTTTGATGTAGTCTGTATCAGCACTTGACCAATTCCAAATGACATCTTTTTTTAATTTTGCCTGTAAAGGTTTTCTCATGGCTGCAAGTTTTTCAATATATGTTTCAGCATAAGTCAAAACACCAAGAAATCTTTGTAGTTGCTTTTTGTCTTCTAAAACATTTGGAAAGTCATATAAATGTTCAAGAATATGCTTTTGAGGACAATGAGTACCCTCATTTATTTCTAAACCCAAAAAATTGATTTTTGTTTTGAAAAGATGAGCTTTCTTTTTTGAAAGTATTATTCCATATTTTAAAATAGTTCTGAGAACCTGTGTGACATGAACATAGTGTTCTTGTTCATTTTTGCTGAAGATCATGATGTCATCAACGTATACAGTGCAGAAACCTTCAAGGCCTCGAAGATCGTTCTGCATGTGTCTTTGAAAAATACTAGGAGCTTGTTTAAGCCCAAAGGGTAGTACTTTCCATTGAAAGAGTCCATCAGGACATGTGAAGGCAGTGAGAAGCTGTGATTCTTCATCAAGTAGAACTTGCCAGAAACCTGACTTGCAGTCGAAACTTGAATAAATGTTTTTTCCTCTTAGAAGAGTCAAGAGTTCATGCATATTGGGAAGATTATGCGAGTCTCCAATAGTTGCATCATTGATTGCTTTGTAGTTGACAACCATGCGCTTCTTTCCTCTTCTTTTCTCTGCTTCTTTATTGACAAGAAAGGCAGGAGACATATGAGGGGATTTTGATTCTATAATTAGTCTCATATCAAGTAATTCCTTGATTTGTTTGGAAAATTCTTCTCTATCTTGTAAAGAGTAAACCATAGGTTTTTCTCTAATAACCGTCTTGGGATTAATAAGCTTAATTGAAGCTTTCATCCATCCTTTGGTTTTATTTGGATCAATAGGATTTTCAGAACAAACTTTTTCAAGAAGATCCTCAATCTGTTTGAACCTGGTAGTTTGAATAGAAATAATCTTTTCTTTATTAATCCCTTCATGGGTTATATTAGTACCTGGAATTTGTTTTTCTTTAGAACCTTTTTCTTGAGTTTCAAGAAAACCTGGTTTTCCTTTGCTATAGGCCTCTGTAACCTTTTTTATAATTACCATATCATTATTAAGATGAAAGGCGATTCTATCTATCCATTGTATGAATGGTCCATAAACTTGACAAAAGTTGTTCCCAATTATGATATCAATTCCTGAATTTTGTTGGTAAATAGTGGGAACGTTGAAATGTTCTCCTGAAAGTTCGAGATTAATGTTTCTACAAACTTTATTAATTTTTATGGTTTCACCATTTGCAATAGTGGCACTAATTTCTTTGGGAGCGTTTTCCCAGAGTTCATCCGGAATGATGAATTTGCTTGCAAGACATAAAGATGCACCTGTGTCTACAAAACAATGTACTCTAAATTTTTTATATCCTTTAAAGTTAAGGAAGGCAGAAACATAGATAGAGTTTGGATTAGTAAGATTCATGATAATGGAATCATCAATCTTCTGGAGGTTTGCGCAAAAATGGTTAATCTCCTCCTCCCTGAAAAGTGGGGTCTGTATGGGACTAGTCTGAGTCATCCGTTGTTGATTCGTATTCATCAGTGTCTAATGAAGATTCTGTCTCAACATGATATATAAAAACATGTTGTGTACCATCATACTCTTCTTCAAGAGCTTCATAGCCCCCATTGTTAGCGGTTTGTAAAACCTTGACTTTGTCAGGGTATTTCTTTCTATTTGGACATTCATTGGCGTAGTGTCCTTCTTCATTGCAGATCCAACACCTACATTTTTTCTTTCCTTGCGGACAGGAAGTAGTCTTCTTAGGTGTTTCTTTTGAAGGTTTTTTGAAGTATTTTCCTGGAGAAAATTTTCTTCTTTTCTTTTTCCAAAAAGATTTGAATTTCTTTTTGTTTTTATACTTTTTCTTATTATAATTTTTCTTTCCAATATCAAAGTTTTTGAAATCAGAGAGAATGCTACAACAATCTTTGCTTATTGTTTTAAGTTTTTGTTGTTTATATCTGTCTTGACAGATTCTATCAATTTCTTCTTTTGCAATTTTTGTTGCATAAGAAAGACTGGTTTGCTGAATTTCTCCAGTAACTTCTTTTTTCCATCTGTCTGTACAGGTTTCTCCAATAATTGGAATCTTCATGAGGTAAGCAGATATCCATTGTGCATATTCACTTCTTTGTGGAATATCATATAGATATGATTCATACATACATGTGTATTTGTCGAGAAGACTAATATCATGTAATTGTAGTTTTGTCATTGAAACTCTTGCTATGTCAACTTTCTTATTAATGGTGTAGTCTTTATTAGAAATATAATCAAGGCCTAAGAAAGTAGTGTATATGACATTTATGATATTATCAAAAAGATCTGAACCATGCATTTCTTCATTCCAATTATTGTTTCTTAGGAATTTTTGTACAATTCCATCAGTTTTGTGTTCTAAAAGTAGTAGAACATTTTTTGCTTTTTCAAATTCATCTGGGTTTGTCTGTAAGATTAGTGAAATCTCAGTAACCCATTTTTCTACAACTCTTTCTCTGAGTTTTAGATCTTGGATACAATCAATATTAAGTACATTGATCGTATTGGATCCTTGACCACTATTTGGAATACCATTGTGGACAGGCATTTTGAACTCATATTTCTTTTTATTGCCTCTTCTTGTAGCTGTATAAGAAGATTCTGCTTCATCATCTTCCATATCTGAATATTCGAACTTAACAGTCTTTGTATTTGTTTTAAAGTTATCTTCTTCTTCTGATTCAGTGTCAGGTTCATTTATTTTAGTCATTCTAAAATATTGATCAAAAAGTTTGGGTTCTTTTTGATACAATTTTTCACATTCTTCAGTTTCTAATGATAAAAGTTGAATAAGTTTTTGGTCAGCTTTATCATAATCTTCAAATTGAAGGTTAAAGAAATATTTCTCGAGTTTCTCAGAGATTGTTTCTTTCATTTTTACTCTTTCCTGAAAATGTCAATTTTCTGGGAATTTTTTGAGCTTCCTAAGTCAGGGTTTCCAACACTAGGATTGGGAGGTGAGTATTTCTTAAGACCTGAATATTTTCCTGGCTTGGATTTTTGTTCTACGATGGAGATATTTTTGATGTGCTCAAGAATGTCTTTATTACAAGGGCAAGAGTCAATCTTTTCAGATAACTCCTTAATAATGTCTGCAATAATTTTTGCAGAAGCTACTTCCAACTGGGCAATGGTTACGTATTTATTGACTATTAAGTCCAAGTTTATAATCAGACCATCTATTTTTTCATTAAGGAGGTTGATTGATCTATTGAGCTCGGGTATCGAGGTGGTTGATCTATTCAGCTCGGGTATCGAGGTCATCCTATTAGTTGTTTTAACTGATCATGTATATTAGTGATCTTAAGGTTGATTTCCTTAAGAGTGCCCTCAATATTTGCCTTTTTGGCGACTTCTTCAACAAATTGGTTGTTTTTTAAAGAGTTTTCTAAAAGAATAGAATGTTTGTCAATAGATTGGGTTAACTTGATAGTTAATTTATTTTGTCTTTCAATAACTTCCAAGAATTTTTCCAAATCTTTTTTATCAAGATTGTTTTTAACCATAAAGGCTAAATCGTTTTTAAATTGGTTAAAAGGTATTTTATTTTTTGAAATATCTTCAGAAATATCTTTTGAAATACCAAGATAATGGCTTATTTTTGAAGTTTTTAAGAGGCATCTTGCAATGATCTGGTTTAGATTATTGCAATGATTTACAATTGTTTGAATACCAGCTTTTCCTGAAGTAGAAAAAACGTATTCTTTCTTTTCAGTATTATCGTCAAGAGTTTTAATTTTGACTGTTTTACCTTTTTTATAGAAATGAGGAAAATCAATTTTATTATTCATTTATAATGTCAGTGATTTGTTTGATATTCTGGCGTAGACTATCAATTTTTAAAGACATGTTTCTTATTAAATTATTATCTTTTCTTTCCGAGCTTTCTCCTATGTGGAGTGAATCCATAGAAATTCTTGGTCTAAGAGTTTCTCCTAGAGCTTTTTTATTTCTAGCTATATTTAAAACCCAAGAGTTTTCTTGAGGATTTATGTCGCAGAATTGTTTATCTTTGACATGGCCTATTTCTGAAAAGACATCATCAAGTTCGATGTACTCGTCTTTCTTATAGTCTATGCTATGGTGACTGTTGGTCAGGGCATATCCTATAAGATATGTTATGGTGAATGGTTTATCACCTGGACTCATAAGGTCACTTCTTTCAAAATGATGTATAAAAGATAAGGTTTTATCTATATTTGCAGATTTTAAATCCAGAGCAAACTTTGGATAGACTGAAAACATAAACTTTTGGTAAGCAAGGTTTCCCTTTGCAGCACCTAAGATGCAGTCCTGTCTGTCAGTAATTCTGTTGTCAATTAAGGCCATTTTTATGGGAGAATTTATTCCTGCTTGGAATTGGGATTTTAGCAAAATTTTTACAGCTCCGATATGGACCATTCTAATTTTTGATCTAATCTCAACTGGAATACTTTTTAAGTTATTGTTTATTTGTTCCTTAGTTAAAAGGGGTAGAAAGACAGCTCCTATTGTATCTTTTATGTCTACTGACATTTCTTTAGTACTAACAAAGTAGAAGATTTCATTTTTCCTTTTAAGAGGATTTAAAATACTAAGTTTAGAAGGAACATTTTTGCAAAGGAGCAAGCTTAATATGTGTACCCAAACTTATGCTTGTAGAATTTTGTGCTTGTAGATACCAGTGTCAGGTTCATTTATTTTAGTCATTTCGAGTTTTTTCTTGCGCTCGTTATTGCGCTGTCCCTAAAACAAAACATAACTCTCAATTTATAGATACATTGAGAGGGTCTGATCTTTGCCTATTATGTCAGGCATGACGTTTTTATCCACTAAATATTACATTATTGTGGACAACTGGAAAGCTTCTAATAATGGAGAAAAGGCATTATAATTTTGAGTGGCGGGGCCATTTGACACGTGAAGCATCTTTCTTTAAGATGATGATGATTTGTCATCTTCAGAGGGGGGTCCCTCCTTTGTCTCCGAATCTTTGCTTTCGCAGAAGTGACAAAGATGTTCTTCGAAAAGTTGTTCTGCATGTCGGCAGAAGTGCTGGCGTGTAGCATTGGATACTTCCATGTTATTGTTCATGAATTTTTCTCCAAACTTGGAGGCTTGACGAAGATCTTCTTGGCTGGTGTTGTTGTAACTCCAGCTTGTAATTATACAATGTGAATCGGTATAATTAATCTTCTTTTTTGAACCAGAGATAATTTCAATGATTTTTTCTGATATTCTTCTTAAACCATTGATGCGATTGGGATGAAGAATTTCTGTGAAAGGTAAATCTTTATCTTCCATTGGTTGAGATTGTTCAATCTCTCTGTTGGCTTTAGAAAGACCAATTTCCAGAAAGTGGTATGGAGAAAGAGTTGATTCTTGAATCCATTCTGGGAGTGAAGAGATACATCTGATGTAGATCGGATTATCTTTTGCTTTAAGTACTTTCTTTCGAAAGTTCTTAATGGATTCTACCATGCTGCTTGGGAAGAAATTGAGTTCTTGAAGGTTGCAACTTGGGTAGATATTGTCGATTAGTCCAGCTTGAAAGGCTTGGTAGACTAATTTTGCATCTGCTCCTTCGAGAAAGTTGAACAGACTTTTTGTTTTCTTGTTCGTAGTGAAAAACTTTTCATGAACAAGGTCTTCTGGGCATGCAGCTCTTGCTTTCTTCCTGATTGTTCTGAAATCTTCAAAAGAGATTTCAGGATAGTTAACCATTTGTTGAACGTCAATTGGAACGTCAAACCTTTGGTCTCTGTGGGCTTCTTTGACTTTTTGAATTTTTGGTCGAAGAAGTGGTTGGTTAGTCTTGCTTGTATCGTCTTGATAAGTGGCAAGGCTTAATCTTGCAGATGTTTCATTTCTGAATTTTTTGCAAGTAACTTTATCAACTTTACAGAAGGTTTCTGTAATTCCCCAGTCAGTATGAACACCAGCATGGGGTCCTTTATAGATTACATAAAATCTTTCAGCTTCTTTGTTAAGAGCTTTTTTGTAATCTGGTGTAAACTCCTGCACAGATTTGTTAGTGGGTGACAAAGTTGTCATTTTACTGATTCCTTCAGTACAAGGATTGGGATCAACCAATAAGCTAGTTTTTCCATTAGGAAGAGGAGTAGCTGTCTCCTTTATTATGCTTTTTAGCAAAGCATCATCTTTCAACGGATTTGTTGATTCTTTACCATGTGCCGTTTGCACTGGAATAGCCTTTGTTTTTGAGCTTTCGCTTTCCGGTACATTGGTGACCGTTGTTACTTGTTCATACAAGTTGATTTTCTGCTCAATTGCAGATAGCTCTATGAGGAGCATTTGTTTCTTCATCCTCAAAATGTTGAGGTCTTCCATTTTTGTAAACTCAATTTTTGTTTACTTTTCTCTCTAATCTCCCCCTCTCTTTTTTGTAGGTGAAGTTTTTGTGAGGAAATATGTCATGAGGATCATATCTTTTTATAGGGCTCGAGAGGAGCGAGTGAGATCATGGATGATGTAAGGCATACCTGAAGTCACGAGTGAGGCAGTCTGCCAGTACGTTTTTGTTTCCTGCGAGATGTTCAACAGTGAATGTATATCGTGAGAACCACTCTTGCCATCGTATTAGTCGGCCTAATTTGTTATCTCCTGCAATCTTCGTTCGGAGGAAATAAGTAAAATTTTTATTATCTGTACGAACCAGGAAATTTACTGGTGTTAAATATACAGAGAATTTTGTAATAACTCTTTTTACAGCGAGTAATTCTTTTTCATTGCTATGGTAGTTTTTCTCAGCTGCTTTGAAACTGCCAGAGGTGTACCTGCAAATTTGTTCTTCGTTTTTGGGGTTTTTAGCTTTTAAAACACCTCCCCAAAATTCATCAGAAGCATCAGTTTCAATAATTAAACTGTCTTCAATGTTTGGAAGATAAAGTTATCTTCTTCTTCTGATTCAGTGTCAGGTTCATTTATTTTAGTCATTCTAAAATATTGATCAAAAAGTTTGGGTTCTTTTTGATACAATTTTTCACATTCTTCAGTTTCTAATGATAAAAGTTGAATAAGTTTTTGATCATTCGTTATTGCGCTGTCATCTCAGTACACATCCTCACCAATTATTATAATGTGATGTAGTGAGTGTTCCTTCTAAACTTAGTATTTTAAATCCTCTAAACTTAGTATTTTAAATCCTAAGTTTTTCTCCCTTTTTAAAAATTTAGAGGGCACTCTAAATTTTTACTCTTTCCTGAAAAACACTCGGAATTATAATGTAATGCCATATTTATCAAGGCTCTGATACCAGTTTTTGATAAAATTTATGTTTTAACAAAGAAGGGAATAAATATAAAAATTGTGAAAAGAAGACTCTTGTATCAATAAATGTGGCATTACATTATAATTCCGTACACATCCACACACCCAAACTGGTATCAGAGCCTTGATAAATATGGCATTACATTATAATAAAACACTTTACAGAGTAAAGTTTGAACATATTCATAATAAAGAGATTGAAATCTCTCAACATAAAAATATACTTTTCAATAATAAAAAAGACTTGGTGCATATAGATTTCAGAATTCTACAAGCACAAAATAAACATACTCACGAATATATACCAAACTTGGTTAATATACGTATGTATCTCCTGCATAAGCAAAAAGTACATCAAGAACATCTTGATAGAAATAAAAAATTAGTTTCAAAACTCAGAAAGTTTATTTTAACTTGTTAGCTTTTCTTAAAATGAATAATGAAATTTTCAACAACACTGAAGAAAATAATTCAGAAGAAAAACAAATCTTAACTTATGTTGAAGATGAAGACGGCTTTCATGCAAATCTTTTAATAAAACAAGACCTTCTCTCTCGAGTTAAGAAAATTGATTTAAAAATAAAGAAAGAAAACATTTTCAAAAATGTTCCTTCTAAACTTAGTATTTTAAATCCTCTTAAAAGGAAAAATGAAATCTTCTACTTTGTTAGTACTAAAGAAATGTCAGTAGACATAAAAGATACAATAGGAGCTGTCTTTCTACCCCTTTTAACTAAGGAACAAATAAACAATAACTTAAAAAGTATTCCAGTTGAGATTAGATCAAAAATTAGAATGGTCCATATCGGAGCTGTAAAAATTTTGCTAAAATCCCAATTCCAAGCAGGAATAAATTCTCCCATAAAAATGGCCTTAATTGACAACAGAATTACTGACAGACAGGACTGCATCTTAGGTGCTGCAAAGGGAAACCTTGCTTACCAAAAGTTTATGTTTTCAGTCTATCCAAAGTTTGCTCTGGATTTAAAATCTGCAAATATAGATAAAACCTTATCTTTTATACATCATTTTGAAAGAAGTGACCTTATGAGTCCAGGTGATAAACCATTCACCATAACATATCTTATAGGATATGCCCTGACCAACAGTCACCATAGCATAGACTATAAGAAAGACGAGTACATCGAACTTGATGATGTCTTTTCAGAAATAGGCCATGTCAAAGATAAACAATTCTGCGACATAAATCCTCAAGAAAACTCTTGGGTTTTAAATATAGCTAGAAATAAAAAAGCTCTAGGAGAAACTCTTAGACCAAGAATTTCTATGGATTCACTCCACATAGGAGAAAGCTCGGAAAGAAAAGATAATAATTTAATAAGAAACATGTCTTTAAAAATTGATAGTCTACGCCAGAATATCAAACAAATCACTGACATTATAAATGAATAATAAAATTGATTTTCCTCATTTCTATAAAAAAGGTAAAACAGTCAAAATTAAAACTCTTGACGATAATACTGAAAAGAAAGAATACGTTTTTTCTACTTCAGGAAAAGCCGGTATTCAAACAATTGTAAATCATTGCAATAATCTAAACCAGATCATTGCAAGATGCCTCTTAAAAACTTCAAAAATAAGCCATTATCTTGGTATTTCAAAAGATATTTCTGAAGATATTTCAAAAAATAAAATACCTTTTAACCAATTTAAAAACGATTTAGCCTTTATGGTTAAAAACAATCTTGATAAAAAAGATTTGGAAAAATTCTTGGAAGTTATTGAAAGACAAAATAAATTAACTATCAAGTTAACCCAATCTATTAACAAACATTCTATTCTTTTAGAAAACTCTTTAAAAAACAACCAATTTGTTGAAGAAGTCGCCAAAAAGGCAAATATTGAGGGCACTCTTAAGGAAATCAACCTTAAGATCACTAATATACATGATCAGTTAAAACAACTAATAGGATGACCTCGATACCCGAGCTGAATAGATCAACCACCTCGATACCCGAGCTCAATAGATCAATCAACCTCCTTAATGAAAAAATAGATGGTCTGATTATAAACTTGGACTTAATAGTCAATAAATACGTAACCATTGCCCAGTTGGAAGTAGCTTCTGCAAAAATTATTGCAGACATTATTAAGGAGTTATCTGAAAAGATTGACTCTTGCCCTTGTAATAAAGACATTCTTGAGCACATCAAAAATATCTCCATCGTAGAACAAAAATCCAAGCCAGGAAAATATTCAGGTCTTAAGAAATACTCACCTCCCAATCCTAGTGTTGGAAACCCTGACTTAGGAAGCTCAAAAAATTCCCAGAAAATTGACATTTTCAGGAAAGAGTAAAAATGAAAGAAACAATCTCTGAGAAACTCGAGAAATATTTCTTTAACCTTCAATTTGAAGATTATGATAAAGCTGACCAAAAACTTATTCAACTTTTATCATTAGAAACTGAAGAATGTGAAAAATTGTATCAAAAAGAACCCAAACTTTTTGATCAATATTTTAGAATGACTAAAATAAATGAACCTGACACTGAATCAGAAGAAGAAGATAACTTTAAAACAAATACAAAGACTGTTAAGTTCGAATATTCGGATATGGAAGATGATGAAGCAGAATCTTCTTATACAGCTACAAGAAGAGGCAATAAAAAGAAATATGAGTTCAAAATGCCTGTCCACAATGGTATTCCAAATAGTGGTCAAGGATCCAATACGATCAATGTACTTAATATTGATTGTATCCAAGATCTAAAACTCAGAGAAAGAGTTGTAGAAAAATGGGTTACTGAGATTTCACTAATCTTACAGACAAACCCAGATGAATTTGAAAAAGCAAAAAATGTTCTACTACTTTTAGAACACAAAACTGATGGAATTGTACAAAAATTCCTAAGAAACAATAATTGGAATGAAGAAATGCATGGTTCAGATCTTTTTGATAATATCATAAATGTCATATACACTACTTTCTTAGGCCTTGATTATATTTCTAATAAAGACTACACCATTAATAAGAAAGTTGACATAGCAAGAGTTTCAATGACAAAACTCCAATTACATGATATTAGTCTTCTCGACAAATACACATGTATGTATGAATCATATCTATATGATATTCCACAAAGAAGTGAATATGCACAATGGATATCTGCTTACCTCATGAAGATTCCAATTATTGGAGAAACCTGTACAGACAGATGGAAAAAAGAAGTTACTGGAGAAATTCAGCAAACCAGTCTTTCTTATGCAACAAAAATTGCAAAAGAAGAAATTGATAGAATCTGTCAAGACAGATATAAACAACAAAAACTTAAAACAATAAGCAAAGATTGTTGTAGCATTCTCTCTGATTTCAAAAACTTTGATATTGGAAAGAAAAATTATAATAAGAAAAAGTATAAAAACAAAAAGAAATTCAAATCTTTTTGGAAAAAGAAAAGAAGAAAATTTTCTCCAGGAAAATACTTCAAAAAACCTTCAAAAGAAACACCTAAGAAGACTACTTCCTGTCCGCAAGGAAAGAAAAAATGTAGGTGTTGGATCTGCAATGAAGAAGGACACTACGCCAATGAATGTCCAAATAGAAAGAAATACCCTGACAAAGTCAAGGTTTTACAAACCGCTAACAATGGGGGCTATGAAGCTCTTGAAGAAGAGTATGATGGTACACAAACATGTTTTTATATATCATGTTGAGACAGAATCTTCATCAGACACTGATGAATACGAATCAACAACGGATGACTCAGACTAGTCCCATACAGACCCCACTTTTCAGGGAGGAGGAGATTAACCATTTTTGCGCAAACCTCCAGAAGATTGATGATTCCATTATCATGAATCTTACTAATCCAAACTCTATCTATGTTTCTGCCTTCCTTAACTTTAAAGGATATAAAAAATTTAGAGTACATTGTTTTGTAGACACAGGTGCATCTTTATGTCTTGCAAGCAAATTCATCATTCCGGATGAACTCTGGGAAAACGCTCCCAAAGAAATTAGTGCCGCTATTGCAAATGGTGAAACCATAAAAATTAATAAAGTTTGTAGAAACATTAATCTCGAACTTTCAGGAGAACATTTCAACGTTCCCACTATTTACCAACAAAATTCAGGAATTGATATCATAATTGGGAACAACTTTTGTCAAGTTTATGGACCATTCATACAATGGATAGATAGAATCGCCTTTCATCTTAATAATGATATGGTAATTATAAAAAAGGTTACAGAGGCCTATAGCAAAGGAAAACCAGGTTTTCTTGAAACTCAAGAAAAAGGTTCTAAAGAAAAACAAATTCCAGGTACTAATATAACCCATGAAGGGATTAATAAAGAAAAGATTATTTCTATTCAAACTACCAGGTTCAAACAGATTGAGGATCTTCTTGAAAAAGTTTGTTCTGAAAATCCTATTGATCCAAATAAAACCAAAGGATGGATGAAAGCTTCAATTAAGCTTATTAATCCCAAGACGGTTATTAGAGAAAAACCTATGGTTTACTCTTTACAAGATAGAGAAGAATTTTCCAAACAAATCAAGGAATTACTTGATATGAGACTAATTATAGAATCAAAATCCCCTCATATGTCTCCTGCCTTTCTTGTCAATAAAGAAGCAGAGAAAAGAAGAGGAAAGAAGCGCATGGTTGTCAACTACAAAGCAATCAATGATGCAACTATTGGAGACTCGCATAATCTTCCCAATATGCATGAACTCTTGACTCTTCTAAGAGGAAAAAACATTTATTCAAGTTTCGACTGCAAGTCAGGTTTCTGGCAAGTTCTACTTGATGAAGAATCGCAGCTTCTCACTGCCTTCACATGTCCTGATGGACTCTTTCAATGGAAAGTACTACCCTTTGGGCTTAAACAAGCTCCTAGTATTTTTCAAAGACACATGCAGAACGCTCTTCGAGGCCTTGAAGGTTTCTGCACTGTATACGTTGATGACATCATGATCTTCAGCAAAAATGAACAAGAACACTATGTTCATGTCACACAGGTTCTCAGAACTATTTTAAAATATGGAATAATACTTTCAAAAAAGAAAGCTCATCTTTTCAAAACAAAAATCAATTTTTTGGGTTTAGAAATAAATGAGGGTACTCATTGTCCTCAAAAGCATATTCTTGAACATTTACATGACTTTCCAAATGTTTTAGAAGACAAAAAGCAACTACAAAGATTTCTTGGTGTTTTGACTTATGCTGAAACATATATTGAAAAACTTGCAGCCATGAGAAAACCTTTACAGGCAAAATTAAAAAAAGATGTCATTTGGAATTGGTCAAGTGCTGATACAGACTACATCAAAAAGATAAAGAAAGTTTTAATCAATTTTCCAAAACTTTATCTTCCAAACATTGAAGACAGTTTAATTATTGAAACTGATGCTTCTGATGAATTTTGGGGAGGTGTTTTAAAAGCTAAAAACCCCAAAAACGAAGAACAAATTTGCAGGTACACCTCTGGCAGTTTCAAAGCAGCTGAGAAAAACTACCATAGCAATGAAAAAGAATTACTCGCTGTAAAAAGAGTTATTACAAAATTCTCTGTATATTTAACACCAGTAAATTTCCTGGTTCGTACAGATAATAAAAATTTTACTTATTTCCTCCGAACGAAGATTGCAGGAGATAACAAATTAGGCCGACTAATACGATGGCAAGAGTGGTTCTCACGATATACATTCACTGTTGAACATC
This sequence comes from Lactuca saligna, assembly GCF_052625555.1. NCBI lineage: Eukaryota > Viridiplantae > Streptophyta > Magnoliopsida > Asterales > Asteraceae > Lactuca > Lactuca saligna. Next base: position 184,948,814 of record NC_136417.1, on the reverse strand, counting down.
TCGCAGGAAACAAAAACGTACTGGCAGACTGCCTCACTCGTGACTTCAGGTATGCCTTACATCATCCATGATCTCACTCGCTCCTCTCGAGCCCTATAAAAAGATATGATCCTCATGACATATTTCCTCACAAAAACTTCACCTACAAAAAAGAGAGGGGGAGATTAGAGAGAAAAGTAAACAAAAATTGAGTTTACAAAAATGGAAGACCTCAACATTTTGAGGATGAAGAAACAAATGCTCCTCATAGAGCTATCTGCAATTGAGCAGAAAATCAACTTGTATGAACAAGTAACAACGGTCACCAATGTACCGGAAAGCGAAAGCTCAAAAACAAAGGCTATTCCAGTGCAAACGGCACATGGTAAAGAATCAACAAATCCGTTGAAAGATGATGCTTTGCTAAAAAGCATAATAAAGGAGACAGCTACTCCTCTTCCTAATGGAAAAACTAGCTTATTGGTTGATCCCAATCCTTGTACTGAAGGAATCAGTAAAATGACAACTTTGTCACCCACTAACAAATCTGTGCAGGAGTTTACACCAGATTACAAAAAAGCTCTTAACAAAGAAGCTGAAAGATTTTATGTAATCTATAAAGGACCCCATGCTGGTGTTCATACTGACTGGGGAATTACAGAAACCTTCTGTAAAGTTGATAAAGTTACTTGCAAAAAATTCAGAAATGAAACATCTGCAAGATTAAGCCTTGCCACTTATCAAGACGATACAAGCAAGACTAACCAACCACTTCTTCGACCAAAAATTCAAAAAGTCAAAGAAGCCCACAGAGACCAAAGGTTTGACGTTCCAATTGACGTTCAACAAATGGTTAACTATCCTGAAATCTCTTTTGAAGATTTCAGAACAATCTGGAAGAAAGCAAGAGCTGCATGCCCAGAAGACCTTGTTCATGAAAAGTTTTTCACTACGGACAAGAAAACAAAAAGTCTGTTCAACTTTCTCGAAGGAGCAGATGCAAAATTAGTCTACCAAGCCTTTCAAGCTGGACTAATCGACAATATCTACCCAAGTTGCAACCTTCAAGAACTCAATTTCTTCCCAAGCAGCATGGTAGAATCCATTAAGAACTTTCGAAAGAAAGTACTTAAAGCAAAAGATAATCCGATCTACATCAGATGTATCTCTTCACTCCCAGAATGGATTCAAGAATCAACTCTTTCTCCATACCACTTTCTGGAAATTGGTCTTTCTAAAGCCAACAGAGAGATTGAACAATCTCAACCAATGGAAGATAAAGATTTACCTTTCACAGAAATTCTTCATCCCAATCGCATCAATGGTTTAAGAAGAATATCAGAAAAAATCATTGAAATTATCTCTGGTTCAAAAAAGAAGATTAATTATACCGATTCACATTGTATAATTACAAGCTGGAGTTACAACAACACCAGCCAAGAAGATCTTCGTCAAGCCTCCAAGTTTGGAGAAAAATTCATGAACAATAACATGGAAGTATCCAATGCTACACGCCAGCACTTCTGCCGACATGCAGAACAACTTTTCGAAGAACATCTTTGTCACTTCTGCGAAAGCAAAGATTCGGAGACAAAGGAGGGACCCCCCTCTGAAGATGACAAATCATCATCATCTTAAAGAAAGATGCTTCACGTGTCAAATGGCCCCGCCACTCAAAATAATAATGCCTTTTCTCCATTATTAGAAGCTTTCCAGTTGTCCACAATAATGTAATATTTAGTGGATAAAAACGTCATGCCTGACATAATAGGCAAAGATCAGACCCTCTCAATGTATCTATAAATTGAGAGTTATGTTTTGTTTTAGGGACAGCGCAATAACGAGTGCAAGAAAAAACACTCTCTATCTAGTAAATTTTCAGTTCAATGTCTAGTGAGTAATTCCTCCCTTAGAAGGGGAAAAATGTAAAATATTGTAAGAGTCTTCCCTTTTTGGGAACTCTGTTATCAATAAACCTTTGTTTTGTTATTTTTGAGTGTTCATACAATTTAGAGTGATGAAACTTGTAAGTGACAGAGTGTCAGGTCGACGATGATTAACAGTACCACAGGCACCATGCCAACAGGGAAAGCAACCACACAGACCAAAGAACGACACAGGCTGGCTTGAATAGTTTCTATCTATGTAAGTATAACACTCACTACATCACAATTACACATTTATTGATACAAGAGTCTTCTTTTCACAATTTTTATATTTATTCCCTTCTTTGTTAAAACATAAATTCCGTACACATCCACAAAAAATTGATTATAATCATATTTATAATCCTCTTTTTTAAAAGGAGCAAGCTTACCTCAACAAAAATCAATTTTTATAGGGTAAAATTTTTATAGGGTAATTATAATCCTCTAAAATTTTTAAAACACTTTACAGAGTAAAAATTATGTTAAAACACTTTACATTTTAAATCCTCTAAACTTATGTTGAAGATGAAGACGGCTTTCATGCAAATCTTTTAATAAAACAAGACCTTCTCTCTCGAGTTAAGAAAATTGATTTATAAATAAAGAAAGAAAACATTTTCAAAAATGTTCCTTCTAAACTTAGTATTTTAAATCCTCTTAAAAGGAAAAATGAAATCTTCTACTTTGTTAGTACTAAAGAAATGTCAGTAGACATAAAAGATACAATAGGAGCTGTCTTTCTACCCCTTTTAACTAAGGAACAAATAAACAATAACTTAAAAAGTATTCCAGTTGAGATTAGATCAAAAATTAGAATGGTCCATATCGGAGCTGTAAAAATTTTGCTAAAATCCCAATTCCAAGCAGGAATAAATTCTCCCATAAAAATGGCCTTAATTGACAACAGAATTACTGACAGACAGGACTGCATCTTAGGTGCTGCAAAGGGAAACCTTGCTTACCAAAAGTTTATGTTTTCAGTCTATCCAAAGTTTGCTCTGGATTTAAAATCTGCAAATATAGATAAAACCTTATCTTTTATACATCATTTTGAAAGAAGTGACCTTATGAGTCCAGGTGATAAACCATTCACCATAACATATCTTATAGGATATGCCCTGACCAACAGTCACCATAGCATAGACTATAAGAAAGACGAGTACATCGAACTTGATGATGTCTTTTCAGAAATAGGCCATGTCAAAGATAAACAATTCTGCGACATAAATCCTCAAGAAAACTCTTGGGTTTTAAATATAGCTAGAAATAAAAAAGCTCTAGGAGAAACTCTTAGACCAAGAATTTCTATGGATTCACTCCACATAGGAGAAAGCTCGGAAAGAAAAGATAATAATTTAATAAGAAACATGTCTTTAAAAATTGATAGTCTACGCCAGAATATCAAACAAATCACTGACATTATAAATGAATAATAAAATTGATTTTCCTCATTTCTATAAAAAAGGTAAAACAGTCAAAATTAAAACTCTTGACGATAATACTGAAAAGAAAGAATACGTTTTTTCTACTTCAGGAAAAGCCGGTATTCAAACAATTGTAAATCATTGCAATAATCTAAACCAGATCATTGCAAGATGCCTCTTAAAAACTTCAAAAATAAGCCATTATCTTGGTATTTCAAAAGATATTTCTGAAGATATTTCAAAAAATAAAATACCTTTTAACCAATTTAAAAACGATTTAGCCTTTATGGTTAAAAACAATCTTGATAAAAAAGATTTGGAAAAATTCTTGGAAGTTATTGAAAGACAAAATAAATTAACTATCAAGTTAACCCAATCTATTGACAAACATTCTATTCTTTTAGAAAACTCTTTAAAAAACAACCAATTTGTTGAAGAAGTCGCCAAAAAGGCAAATATTGAGGGCACTCTTAAGGAAATCAACCTTAAGATCACTAATATACATGATCAGTTAAAACAACTAATAGGATGACCTCGATACCCGAGCTGAATAGATCAACCACCTCGATACCCGAGCTCAATAGATCAATCAACCTCCTTAATGAAAAAATAGATGGTCTGATTATAAACTTGGACTTAATAGTCAATAAATACGTAACCATTGCCCAGTTGGAAGTAGCTTCTGCAAAAATTATTGCAGACATTATTAAGGAGTTATCTGAAAAGATTGACTCTTGCCCTTGTAATAAAGACATTCTTGAGCACATCAAAAATATCTCCATCGTAGAACAAAAATCCAAGCCAGGAAAATATTCAGGTCTTAAGAAATACTCACCTCCCAATCCTAGTGTTGGAAACCCTGACTTAGGAAGCTCAAAAAATTCCCAGAAAATTGACATTTTCAGGAAAGAGTAAAAATGAAAGAAACAATCTCTGAGAAACTCGAGAAATATTTCTTTAACCTTCAATTTGAAGATTATGATAAAGCTGACCAAAAACTTATTCAACTTTTATCATTAGAAACTGAAGAATGTGAAAAATTGTATCAAAAAGAACCCAAACTTTTTGATCAATATTTTAGAATGACTAAAATAAATGAACCTGACACTGAATCAGAAGAAGAAGATAACTTTAAAACAAATACAAAGACTGTTAAGTTCGAATATTCGGATATGGAAGATGATGAAGCAGAATCTTCTTATACAGCTACAAGAAGAGGCAATAAAAAGAAATATGAGTTCAAAATGCCTGTCCACAATGGTATTCCAAATAGTGGTCAAGGATCCAATACGATCAATGTACTTAATATTGATTGTATCCAAGATCTAAAACTCAGAGAAAGAGTTGTAGAAAAATGGGTTACTGAGATTTCACTAATCTTACAGACAAACCCAGATGAATTTGAAAAAGCAAAAAATGTTCTACTACTTTTAGAACACAAAACTGATGGAATTGTACAAAAATTCCTAAGAAACAATAATTGGAATGAAGAAATGCATGGTTCAGATCTTTTTGATAATATCATAAATGTCATATACACTACTTTCTTAGGCCTTGATTATATTTCTAATAAAGACTACACCATTAATAAGAAAGTTGACATAGCAAGAGTTTCAATGACAAAACTCCAATTACATGATATTAGTCTTCTCGACAAATATACATGTATGTATGAATCATATCTATATGATATTCCACAAAGAAGTGAATATGCACAATGGATATCTGCTTACCTCATGAAGATTCCAATTATTGGAGAAACCTGTACAGACAGATGGAAAAAAGAAGTTACTGGAGAAATTCAGCAAACCAGTCTTTCTTATGCAACAAAAATTGCAAAAGAAGAAATTGATAGAATCTGTCAAGACAGATATAAACAACAAAAACTTAAAACAATAAGCAAAGATTGTTGTAGCATTCTCTCTGATTTCAAAAACTTTGATATTGGAAAGAAAAATTATAATAAGAAAAAGTATAAAAACAAAAAGAAATTCAAATCTTTTTGGAAAAAGAAAAGAAGAAAATTTTCTCCAGGAAAATACTTCAAAAAACCTTCAAAAGAAACACCTAAGAAGACTACTTCCTGTCCGCAAGGAAAGAAAAAATGTAGGTGTTGGATCTGCAATGAAGAAGGACACTACGCCAATGAATGTCCAAATAGAAAGAAATACCCTGACAAAGTCAAGGTTTTACAAACCGCTAACAATGGGGGCTATGAAGCTCTTGAAGAAGAGTATGATGGTACACAAACATGTTTTTATATATCATGTTGAGACAGAATCTTCATCAGACACTGATGAATACGAATCAACAACGGATGACTCAGACTAGTCCCATACAGACCCCACTTTTCAGGGAGGAGGAGATTAACCATTTTTGCGCAAACCTCCAGAAGATTGATGATTCCATTATCATGAATCTTACTAATCCAAACTCTATCTATGTTTCTGCCTTCCTTAACTTTAAAGGATATAAAAAATTTAGAGTACATTGTTTTGTAGACACAGGTGCATCTTTATGTCTTGCAAGCAAATTCATCATTCCGGATGAACTCTGGGAAAACGCTCCCAAAGAAATTAGTGCCACTATTGCAAATGGTGAAACCATAAAAATTAATAAAGTTTGTAGAAACATTAATCTCGAACTTTCAGGAGAACATTTCAACGTTCCCACTATTTACCAACAAAATTCAGGAATTGATATCATAATTGGGAACAACTTTTGTCAAGTTTATGGACCATTCATACAATGGATAGATAGAATCGCCTTTCATCTTAATAATGATATGGTAATTATAAAAAAGGTTACAGAGGCCTATAGCAAAGGAAAACCAGGTTTTCTTGAAACTCAAGAAAAAGGTTCTAAAGAAAAACAAATTCCAGGTACTAATATAACCCATGAAGGGATTAATAAAGAAAAGATTATTTCTATTCAAACTACCAGGTTCAAACAGATTGAGGATCTTCTTGAAAAAGTTTGTTCTGAAAATCCTATTGATCCAAATAAAACCAAAGGATGGATGAAAGCTTCAATTAAGCTTATTAATCCCAAGACGGTTATTAGAGAAAAACCTATGGTTTACTCTTTACAAGATAGAGAAGAATTTTCCAAACAAATCAAGGAATTACTTGATATGAGACTAATTATAGAATCAAAATCCCCTCATATGTCTCCTGCCTTTCTTGTCAATAAAGAAGCAGAGAAAAGAAGAGGAAAGAAGCGCATGGTTGTCAACTACAAAGCAATCAATGATGCAACTATTGGAGACTCGCATAATCTTCCCAATATGCATGAACTCTTGACTCTTCTAAGAGGAAAAAACATTTATTCAAGTTTCGACTGCAAGTCAGGTTTCTGGCAAGTTCTACTTGATGAAGAATCGCAGCTTCTCACTGCCTTCACATGTCCTGATGGACTCTTTCAATGGAAAGTACTACCCTTTGGGCTTAAACAAGCTCCTAGTATTTTTCAAAGACACATGCAGAACGCTCTTCGAGGCCTTGAAGGTTTCTGCACTGTATACGTTGATGACATCATGATCTTCAGCAAAAATGAACAAGAACACTATGTTCATGTCACACAGGTTCTCAGAACTATTTTAAAATATGGAATAATACTTTCAAAAAAGAAAGCTCATCTTTTCAAAACAAAAATCAATTTTTTGGGTTTAGAAATAAATGAGGGTACTCATTGTCCTCAAAAGCATATTCTTGAACATTTACATGACTTTCCAAATGTTTTAGAAGACAAAAAGCAACTACAAAGATTTCTTGGTGTTTTGACTTATGTTGAAACATATATTGAAAAACTTGCAGCCATGAGAAAACCTTTACAGGCAAAATTAAAAAAAGATGTCATTTGGAATTGGTCAAGTGCTGATACAGACTACATCAAAAAGATAAAGAAAGTTTTAATCAATTTTCCAAAACTTTATCTTCCAAACATTGAAGACAGTTTAATTATTGAAACTGATGCTTCTGATGAATTTTGGGGAGGTGTTTTAAAAGCTAAAAACCCCAAAAACGAAGAACAAATTTGCAGGTACACCTCTGGCAGTTTCAAAGCAGCTGAGAAAAACTACCATAGCAATGAAAAAGAATTACTCGCTGTAAAAAGAGTTATTACAAAATTCTCTGTATATTTAACACCAGTAAATTTCCTGGTTCGTACAGATAATAAAAATTTTACTTATTTCCTCCGAACGAAGATTGCAGGAGATAACAAATTAGGCCGACTAATACGATGGCAAGAGTGGTTCTCACGATATACATTCACTGTTGAACATCTCGCAGGAAACAAAAACGTACTGGCAGACTGCCTCACTCGTGACTTCAGGTATGCCTTACATCATCCATGATCTCACTCGCTCCTCTCGAGCCCTATAAAAAGATATGATCCTCATGACATATTTCCTCACAAAAACTTCACCTACAAAAAAGAGAGGGGGAGATTAGAGAGAAAAGTAAACAAAAATTGAGTTTACAAAAATGGAAGACCTCAACATTTTGAGGATGAAGAAACAAATGCTCCTCATAGAGCTATCTGCAATTGAGCAGAAAATCAACTTGTATGAACAAGTAACAACGGTCACCAATGTACCGGAAAGCGAAAGCTCAAAAACAAAGGCTATTCCAGTGCAAACGGCACATGGTAAAGAATCAACAAATCCGTTGAAAGCTGATGCTTTGCTAAAAAGCATAATAAAGGAGACAGCTACTCCTCTTCCTAATGGAAAAACTAGCTTATTGGTTGATCCCAATCCTTGTACTGAAGGAATCAGTAAAATGACAACTTTGTCACCCACTAACAAATCTGTGCAGGAGTTTACACCAGATTACAAAAAAGCTCTTAACAAAGAAGCTGAAAGATTTTATGTAATCTATAAAGGACCCCATGCTGGTGTTCATACTGACTGGGGAATTACAGAAACCTTCTGTAAAGTTGATAAAGTTACTTGCAAAAAATTCAGAAATGAAACATCTGCAAGATTAAGCCTTGCCACTTATCAAGACGATACAAGCAAGACTAACCAACCACTTCTTCGACCAAAAATTCAAAAAGTCAAAGAAGCCCACAGAGACCAAAGGTTTGACGTTCCAATTGACGTTCAACAAATGGTTAACTATCCTGAAATCTCTTTTGAAGATTTCAGAACAATCTGGAAGAAAGCAAGAGCTGCATGCCCAGAAGACCTTGTTCATGAAAAGTTTTTCACTACGAACAAGAAAACAAAAAGTCTGTTCAACTTTCTCGAAGGAGCAGATGCAAAATTAGTCTACCAAGCCTTTCAAGCTGGACTAATCGACAATATCTACCCAAGTTGCAACCTTCAAGAACTCAATTTCTTCCCAAGCAGCATGGTAGAATCCATTAAGAACTTTCGAAAGAAAGTACTTAAAGCAAAAGATAATCCGATCTACATCAGATGTATCTCTTCACTCCCAGAATGGATTCAAGAATCAACTCTTTCTCCATACCACTTTCTGGAAATTGGTCTTTCTAAAGCCAACAGAGAGATTGAACAATCTCAACCAATGGAAGATAAAGATTTACCTTTCACAGAAATTCTTCATCCCAATCGCATCAATGGTTTAAGAAGAATATCAGAAAAAATCATTGAAATTATCTCTGGTTCAAAAAAGAAGATTAATTATACCGATTCACATTGTATAATTACAAGCTGGAGTTACAACAACACCAGCCAAGAAGATCTTCGTCAAGCCTCCAAGTTTGGAGAAAAATTCATGAACAATAACATGGAAGTATCCAATGCTACACGCCAGCACTTCTGCCGACATGCAGAACAACTTTTCGAAGAACATCTTTGTCACTTCTGCGAAAGCAAAGATTCGGAGACAAAGGAGGGACCCCCCTCTGAAGATGACAAATCATCATCATCTTAAAGAAAGATGCTTCACGTGTCAAATGGCCCCGCCACTCAAAATAATAATGCCTTTTCTCCATTATTAGAAGCTTTCCAGTTGTCCACAATAATGTAATATTTAGTGGATAAAAACGTCATGCCTGACATAATAGGCAAAGATCAGACCCTCTCAATGTATCTATAAATTGAGAGTTATGTTTTGTTTTAGGGACAGCGCAATAACGAGTGCAAGAAAAAACACTCTCTATCTAGTAAATTTTCAGTTCAATGTCTAGTGAGTAATTCCTCCCTTAGAAGGGGAAAAATGTAAAATATTGTAAGAGTCTTCCCTTTTTGGGAACTCTGTTATCAATAAACCTTTGTTTTGTTATTTTTGAGTGTTCATACAATTTAGAGTGATGAAACTTGTAAGTGACAGAGTGTCAGGTCGACGATGATTAACAGTACCACAGGCACCATGCCAACAGGGAAAGCAACCACACAGACCAAAGAACGACACAGGATGGCTTGAATAGTTTCTATCTATGTAAGTATAACACTCACTACATCACAATTACACATTTATTGATACAAGAGTCTTCTTTTCACAATTTTTATATTTATTCCCTTCTTTGTTAAAACATAAATTCCGTACACATCCACACACCCAAACTGGTATCAGAGCCTTGATAAATATGGCATTACATTATAATAAAACACTTTACAGAGTAAAGTTTGAACATATTCATAATAAAGAGATTGAAATCTCTCAACATAAAAATATACTTTTCAATAATAAAAAAGACTTGGTGCATATAGATTTCAGAATTCTACAAGCACAAAATAAACATACTCACGAATATATACCAAACTTGGTTAATATACGTATGTATCTCCTGCATAAGCAAAAAGTACATCAAGAACATCTTGATAGAAATAAAAAATTAGTTTCAAAACTCAGAAAGTTTATTTTAACTTGTTAGCTTTTCTTAAAATGAATAATGAAATTTTCAACAACACTGAAGAAAATAATTCAGAAGAAAAACAAATCTTAACTTATGTTGAAGATGAAGACGGCTTTCATGCAAATCTTTTAATAAAACAAGACCTTCTCTCTCGAGTTAAGAAAATTGATTTAAAAATAAAGAAAGAAAACATTTTCAAAAATGTTCCTTCTAAACTTAGTATTTTAAATCCTCTTAAAAGGAAAAATGAAATCTTCTACTTTGTTAGTACTAAAGAAATGTCAGTAGACATAAAAGATACAATAGGAGCTGTCTTTCTACCCCTTTTAACTAAGGAACAAATAAACAATAACTTAAAAAGTATTCCAGTTGAGATTAGATCAAAAATTAGAATGGTCCATATCGGAGCTGTAAAAATTTTGCTAAAATCCCAATTCCAAGCAGGAATAAATTCTCCCATAAAAATGGCCTTAATTGACAACAGAATTACTGACAGACAGGACTGCATCTTAGGTGCTGCAAAGGGAAACCTTGCTTACCAAAAGTTTATGTTTCCAGTCTATCCAAAGTTTGCTCTGGATTTAAAATCTGCAAATATAGATAAAACCTTATCTTTTATACATCATTTTGAAAGAAGTGACCTTATGAGTCCAGGTGATAAACCATTCACCATAACATATCTTATAGGATATGCCCTGACCAACAGTCACCATAGCATAGACTATAAGAAAGACGAGTACATCGAACTTGATGATGTCTTTTCAGAAATAGGCCATGTCAAAGATAAACAATTCTGCGACATAAATCCTCAAGAAAACTCTTGGGTTTTAAATATAGCTAGAAATAAAAAAGCTCTAGGAGAAACTCTTAGACCAAGAATTTCTATGGATTCACTCCACATAGGAGAAAGCTCGGAAAGAAAAGATAATAATTTAATAAGAAACATGTCTTTAAAAATTGATAGTCTACGCCAGAATATCAAACAAATCACTGACATTATAAATGAATAATAAAATTGATTTTCCTCATTTCTATAAAAAAGGTAAAACAGTCAAAATTAAAACTCTTGACGATAATACTGAAAAGAAAGAATACGTTTTTTCTACTTCAGGAAAAGCCGGTATTCAAACAATTGTAAATCATTGCAATAATCTAAACCAGATCATTGCAAGATGCCTCTTAAAAACTTCAAAAATAAGCCATTATCTTGGTATTTCAAAAGATATTTCTGAAGATATTTCAAAAAATAAAATACCTTTTAACCAATTTAAAAACGATTTAGCCTTTATGGTTAAAAACAATCTTGATAAAAAAGATTTGGAAAAATTCTTGGAAGTTATTGAAAGACAAAATAAATTAACTATCAAGTTAACCCAATCTATTGACAAACATTCTATTCTTTTAGAAAACTCTTTAAAAAACAACCAATTTGTTGAAGAAGTCGCCAAAAAGGCAAATATTGAGGGCACTCTTAAGGAAATCAACCTTAAGATCACTAATATACATGATCAGTTAAAACAACTAATAGGATGACCTCGATACCCGAGCTCAATAGATCAACCACCTCGATACCCGAGCTCAATAGATCAATCAACCTCCTTAATGAAAAAATAGATGGTCTGATTATAAACTTGGACTTAATAGTCAATAAATACGTAACCATTGCCCAGTTGGAAGTAGCTTCTGCAAAAATTATTGCAGACATTATTAAGGAGTTATCTGAAAAGATTGACTCTTGCCCTTGTAATAAAGACATTCTTGAGCACATCAAAAATATCTCCATCGTAGAACAAAAATCCAAGCCAGGAAAATATTCAGGTCTTAAGAAATACTCACCTCCCAATCCTAGTGTTGGAAACCCTGACTTAGGAAGCTCAAAAAATTCCCAGAAAATTGACATTTTCAGGAAAGAGTAAAAATGAAAGAAACAATCTCTGAGAAACTCGAGAAATATTTCTTTAACCTTCAATTTGAAGATTATGATAAAGCTGACCAAAAACTTATTCAACTTTTATCATTAGAAACTGAAGAATGTGAAAAATTGTATCAAAAAGAACCCAAACTTTTTGATCAATATTTTAGAATGACTAAAATAAATGAACCTGACACTGAATCAGAAGAAGAAGATAACTTTAAAACAAATACAAAGACTGTTAAGTTCGAATATTCGGATATGGAAGATGATGAAGCAGAATCTTCTTATACAGCTACAAGAAGAGGCAATAAAAAGAAATATGAGTTCAAAATGCCTGTCCACAATGGTATTCCAAATAGTGGTCAAGGATCCAATACGATCAATGTACTTAATATTGATTGTATCCAAGATCTAAAACTCAGAGAAAGAGTTGTAGAAAAATGGGTTACTGAGATTTCACTAATCTTACAGACAAACCCAGATGAATTTGAAAAAGCAAAAAATGTTCTACTACTTTTAGAACACAAAACTGATGGAATTGTACAAAAATTCCTAAGAAACAATAATTGGAATGAAGAAATGCATGGTTCAGATCTTTTTGATAATATCATAAATGTCATATACACTACTTTCTTAGGCCTTGATTATATTTCTAATAAAGACTACACCATTAATAAGAAAGTTGACATAGCAAGAGTTTCAATGACAAAACTACAATTACATGATATTAGTCTTCTCGACAAATACACATGTATGTATGAATCATATCTATATGATATTCCACAAAGAAGTGAATATGCACAATGGATATCTGCTTACCTCATGAAGATTCCAATTATTGGAGAAACCTGTACAGACAGATGGAAAAAAGAAGTTACTGGAGAAATTCAGCAAACCAGTCTTTCTTATGCAACAAAAATTGCAAAAGAAGAAATTGATAGAATCTGTCAAGACAGATATAAACAACAAAAACTTAAAACAATAAGCAAAGATTGTTGTAGCATTCTCTCTGATTTCAAAAACTTTGATATTGGAAAGAAAAATTATAATAAGAAAAAGTATAAAAACAAAAAGAAATTCAAATCTTTTTGGAAAAAGAAAAGAAGAAAATTTTCTCCAGGAAAATACTTCAAAAAACCTTCAAAAGAAACACCTAAGAAGACTACTTCCTGTCCGCAAGGAAAGAAAAAATGTAGGTGTTGGATCTGCAATGAAGAAGGACACTACGCCAATGAATGTCCAAATAGAAAGAAATACCCTGACAAAGTCAAGGTTTTACAAACCGCTAACAATGGGGGCTATGAAGCTCTTGAAGAAGAGTATGATGGTACACAAACATGTTTTTATATATCATGTTGAGACAGAATCTTCATCAGACACTGATGAATACGAATCAACAACGGATGACTCAGACTAGTCCCATACAGACCCCACTTTTCAGGGAGGAGGAGATTAACCATTTTTGCGCAAACCTCCAGAAGATTGATGATTCCATTATCATGAATCTTACTAATCCAAACTCTATCTATGTTTCTGCCTTCCTTAACTTTAAAGGATATAAAAAATTTAGAGTACATTGTTTTGTAGACACAGGTGCATCTTTATGTCTTGCAAGCAAATTCATCATTCCGGATGAACTCTGGGAAAACGCTCCCAAAGAAATTAGTGCCGCTATTGCAAATGGTGAAACCATAAAAATTAATAAAGTTTGTAGAAACATTAATCTCGAACTTTCAGGAGAACATTTCAACGTTCCCACTATTTACCAACAAAATTCAGGAATTGATATCATAATTGGGAACAACTTTTGTCAAGTTTATGGACCATTCATACAATGGATAGATAGAATCGCCTTTCATCTTAATAATGATATGGTAATTATAAAAAAGGTTACAGAGGCCTATAGCAAAGGAAAACCAGGTTTTCTTGAAACTCAAGAAAAAGGTTCTAAAGAAAAACAAATTCCAGGTACTAATATAACCCATGAAGGGATTAATAAAGAAAAGATTATTTCTATTCAAACTACCAGGTTCAAACAGATTGAGGATCTTCTTGAAAAAGTTTGTTCTGAAAATCCTATTGATCCAAATAAAACCAAAGGATGGATGAAAGCTTCAATTAAGCTTATTAATCCCAAGACGGTTATTAGAGAAAAACCTATGGTTTACTCTTTACAAGATAGAGAAGAATTTTCCAAACAAATCAAGGAATTACTTGATATGAGACTAATTATAGAATCAAAATCCCCTCATATGTCTCCTGCCTTTCTTGTCAATAAAGAAGCAGAGAAAAGAAGAGGAAAGAAGCGCATGGTTGTCAACTACAAAGCAATCAATGATGCAACTATTGGAGACTCGCATAATCTTCCCAATATGCATGAACTCTTGACTCTTCTAAGAGGAAAAAACATTTATTCAAGTTTCGACTGCAAGTCAGGTTTCTGGCAAGTTCTACTTGATGAAGAATCGCAGCTTCTCACTGCCTTCACATGTCCTGATGGACTCTTTCAATGGAAAGTACTACCCTTTGGGCTTAAACAAGCTCCTAGTATTTTTCAAAGACACATGCAGAACGCTCTTCGAGGCCTTGAAGGTTTCTGCACTGTATACATTGATGACATCATGATCTTCAGCAAAAATGAACAAGAACACTATGTTCATGTCACACAGGTTCTCAGAACTATTTTAAAATATGGAATAATACTTTCAAAAAAGAAAGCTCATCTTTTCAAAACAAAAATCAATTTTTTGGGTTTAGAAATAAATGAGGGTACTCATTGTCCTCAAAAGCATATTCTTGAACATTTACATGACTTTCCAAATGTTTTAGAAGACAAAAAGCAACTACAAAGATTTCTTGGTGTTTTGACTTATGCTGAAACATATATTGAAAAACTTGCAGCCATGAGAAAACCTTTACAGGCAAAATTAAAAAAAGATGTCATTTGGAATTGGTCAAGTGCTGATACAGACTACATCAAAAAGATAAAGAAAGTTTTAATCAATTTTCCAAAACTTTATCTTCCAAACATTGAAGACAGTTTAATTATTGAAACTGATGCTTCTGATGAATTTTGGGGAGGTGTTTTAAAAGCTAAAAACCCCAAAAACGAAGAACAAATTTGCAGGTACACCTCTGGCAGTTTCAAAGCAGCTGAGAAAAACTACCATAGCAATGAAAAAGAATTACTCGCTGTAAAAAGAGTTATTACAAAATTCTCTGTATATTTAACACCAGTAAATTTCCTGGTTCGTACAGATAATAAAAATTTTACTTATTTCCTCCGAACGAAGATTGCAGGAGATAACAAATTAGGCCGACTAATACGATGGCAAGAGTGGTTCTCACGATATACATTCACTGTTGAACATCTCGCAGGAAACAAAAACGTACTGGCAGACTGCCTCACTCGTGACTTCAGGTATGCCTTACATCATCCATGATCTCACTCGCTCCTCTCGAGCCCTATAAAAAGATATGATCCTCATGACATATTTCCTCACAAAAACTTCACCTACAAAAAAGAGAGGGGGAGATTAGAGAGAAAAGTAAACAAAAATTGAGTTTACAAAAATGGAAGACCTCAACATTTTGAGGATGAAGAAACAAATGCTCCTCATAGAGCTATCTGCAATTGAGCAGAAAATCAACTTGTATGAACAAGTAACAACGGTCACCAATGTACCGGAAAGCGAAAGCTCAAAAACAAAGGCTATTCCAGTGCAAACGGCACATGGTAAAGATTCAACAAATCCGTTGAAAGCTGATGCTTTGCTAAAAAGCATAATAAAGGAGACAGCTACTCCTCTTCCTAATGGAAAAACTAGCTTATTGGTTGATCCCAATCCTTGTACTGAAGGAATCAGTAAAATGACAACTTTGTCACCCACTAACAAATCTGTGCAGGAGTTTACACCAGATTACAAAAAAGCTCTTAACAAAGAAGCTGAAAGATTTTATGTAATCTATAAAGGACCCCATGCTGGTGTTCATATTGACTGGGGAATTACAGAAACCTTCTGTAAAGTTGATAAAGTTACTTGCAAAAAATTCAGAAATGAAACATCTGCAAGATTAAGCCTTGCCACTTATCAAGACGATACAAGCAAGACTAACCAACCACTTCTTCGACCAAAAATTCAAAAAGTCAAAGAAGCCCACAGAGACCAAAGGTTTGACGTTCCAATTGACGTTCAACAAATGGTTAACTATCCTGAAATCTCTTTTGAAGATTTCAGAACAATCTGGAAGAAAGCAAGAGCTGCATGCCCAGAAGACCTTGTTCATGAAAAGTTTTTCACTACGGACAAGAAAACAAAAAGTCTGTTCAACTTTCTCGAAGGAGCAGATGCAAAATTAGTCTACCAAGCCTTTCAAGCTGGACTAATCGACAATATCTACCCAAGTTGCAACCTTCAAGAACTCAAATTCTTCCCAAGCAGCATGGTAGAATCCATTAAGAACTTTCGAAAGAAAGTACTTAAAGCAAAAGATAATCCGATCTACATCAGATGTATCTCTTCACTCCCAGAATGGATTCAAGAATCAACTCTTTCTCCATACCACTTTCTGGAAATTGGTCTTTCTAAAGCCAACAGAGAGATTGAACAATCTCAACCAATGGAAGATAAAGATTTACCTTTCACAGAAATTCTTCATCCCAATCGCATCAATGGTTTAAGAAGAATATCAGAAAAAATCATTGAAATTATCTCTGGTTCAAAAAAGAAGATTAATTATACCGATTCACATTGTATAATTACAAGCTGGAGTTACAACAACACCAGCCAAGAAGATCTTCGTCAAGCCTCCAAGTTTGGAGAAAAATTCATGAACAATAACATGGAAGTATCCAATGCTACACGCCAGCACTTCTGCCGACATGCAGAACAACTTTTCGAAGAACATCTTTGTCACTTCTGCGAAAGCAAAGATTCGGAGACAAAGGAGGGACCCCCCTCTGAAGATGACAAATCATCATCATCTTAAAGAAAGATGCTTCACGTGTCAAATGGCCCCGCCACTCAAAATAATAATGCCTTTTCTCCATTATTAGAAGCTTTCCAGTTGTCCACAATAATGTAATATTTAGTGGATAAAAACGTCATGCCTGACATAATAGGCAAAGATCAGACCCTCTCAATGTATCTATAAATTGAGAGTTATGTTTTGTTTTAGGGACAGCGCAATAACGAGTGCAAGAAAAAACACTCTCTATCTAGTAAATTTTCAGTTCAATGTCTAGTGAGTAATTCCTCCCTTAGAAGGGGAAAAATGTAAAATATTGTAAGAGTCTTCCCTTTTTGGGAACTCTGTTATCAATAAACCTTTGTTTTGTTATTTTTGAGTGTTCATACAATTTAGAGTGATGAAACTTGTAAGTGACAGAGTGTCAGGTCGACGATGATTAACAGTACCACAGGCACCATGCCAACAGGGAAAGCAACCACACAGACCAAAGAACGACACAGGCTGGCTTGAATAGTTTCTATCTATGTAAGTATAACACTCACTACATCACAATTACACATTTATTGATACAAGAGTCTTCTTTTCACAATTTTTATATTTATTCCCTTCTTTGTTAAAACATAAATTCCGTACACATCCACACACCCAAACTGGTATCAGAGCCTTGATAAATATGGCATTACATTATAATAAAACACTTTACAGAGTAAAGTTTGAACATATTCATAATAAAGAGATTGAAATCTCTCAACATAAAAATATACTTTTCAATAATAAAAAAGACTTGGTGCATATAGATTTCAGAATTCTACAAGCACAAAATAAACATACTCACGAATATATACCAAACTTGGTTAATATACGTATGTATCTCCTGCATAAGCAAAAAGTACATCAAGAACATCTTGATAGAAATAAAAAATTAGTTTCAAAACTCAGAAAGTTTATTTTAACTTGTTAGCTTTTCTTAAAATGAATAATGAAATTTTCAACAACACTGAAGAAAATAATTCAGAAGAAAAACAAATCTTAACTTATGTTGAAGATGAAGACGGCTTTCATGCAAATCTTTTAATAAAACAAGACCTTCTCTCTCGAGTTAAGAAAATTGATTTAAAAATAAAGAAAGAAAACATTTTCAAAAATGTTCCTTCTAAACTTAGTATTTTAAATCCTCTTAAAAGGAAAAATGAAATCTTCTACTTTGTTAGTACTAAAGAAATGTCAGTAGACATAAAAGATACAATAGGAGCTCTCTTTCTACCCCTTTTAACTAAGGAACAAATAAACAATAACTTAAAAAGTATTCCAGTTGAGATTAGATCAAAAATTAGAATGGTCCATATCGGAGCTGTAAAAATTTTGCTAAAATCCCAATTCCAAGCAGGAATAAATTCTCCCATAAAAATGGCCTTAATTGACAACAGAATTACTGACAGACAGGACTGCATCTTAGGTGCTGCAAAGGGAAACCTTGCTTACCAAAAGTTTATGTTTTCAGTCTATCCAAAGTTTGCTCTGGATTTAAAATCTGCAAAAATAGATAAAACCTTATCTTTTATACATCATTTTGAAAGAAGTGACCTTATGAGTCCAGGTGATAAACCATTCACCATAACATATCTTATAGGATATGCCCTGACCAACAGTCACCATAGCATAGACTATAAGAAAGACGAGTACATCGAACTTGATGATGTCTTTTCAGAAATAGGCCATGTCAAAGATAAACAATTCTGCGACATAAATCCTCAAGAAAACTCTTGGGTTTTAAATATAGCTAGAAATAAAAAAGCTCTAGGAGAAACTCTTAGACCAAGAATTTCTATGGATTCACTCCACATAGGAGAAAGCTCGGAAAGAAAAGATAATAATTTAATAAGAAACATGTCTTTAAAAATTGATAGTCTACGCCAGAATATCAAACAAATCACTGACATTATAAATGAATAATAAAATTGATTTTCCTCATTTCTATAAAAAAGGTAAAACAGTCAAAATTAAAACTCTTGACGATAATACTGAAAAGAAAGAATACGTTTTTTCTACTTCAGGAAAAGCCGGTATTCAAACAATTGTAAATCATTGCAATAATCTAAACCAGATCATTGCAAGATGCCTCTTAAAAACTTCAAAAATAAGCCATTATCTTGGTATTTCAAAAGATATTTCTGAAGATATTTCAAAAAATAAAATACCTTTTAACCAATTTAAAAACGATTTAGCCTTTATGGTTAAAAACAATCTTGATAAAAAAGATTTGGAAAAATTCTTGGAAGTTATTGAAAGACAAAATAAATTAACTATCAAGTTAACCCAATCTATTGACAAACATTCTATTCTTTTAGAAAACTCTTTAAAAAACAACCAATTTGTTGAAGAAGTCGCCAAAAAGGCAAATATTGAGGGCACTCTTAAGGAAATCAACCTTAAGATCACTAATATACATGATCAGTTAAAACAACTAATAGGATGACCTCGATACCCGAGCTCAATAGATCAACCACCTCGATACCCGAGCTCAATAGATCAATCAACCTCCTTAATGAAAAAATAGATGGTCTGATTATAAACTTGGACTTAATAGTCAATAAATACGTAACCATTGCCCAGTTGGAAGTAGCTTCTGCAAAAATTATTGCAGACATTATTAAGGAGTTATCTGAAAAGATTGACTCTTGCCCTTGTAATAAAGACATTCTTGAGCACATCAAAAATATCTCCATCGTAGAACAAAAATCCAAGCCAGGAAAATATTCAGGTCTTAAGAAATACTCACCTCCCAATCCTAGTGTTGGAAACCCTGACTTAGGAAGCTCAAAAAATTCCCAGAAAATTGACATTTTCAGGAAAGAGTAAAAATGAAAGAAACAATCTCTGAGAAACTCGAGAAATATTTCTTTAACCTTCAATTTGAAGATTATGATAAAGCTGACCAAAAACTTATTCAACTTTTATCATTAGAAACTGAAGAATGTGAAAAATTGTATCAAAAAGAACCCAAACTTTTTGATCAATATTTTAGAATGACTAAAATAAATGAACCTGACACTGAATCAGAAGAAGAAGATAACTTTAAAACAAATACAAAGACTGTTAAGTTCGAATATTCGGATATGGAAGATGATGAAGCAGAATCTTCTTATACAGCTACAAGAAGAGGCAATAAAAAGAAATATGAGTTCAAAATGCCTGTCCACAATGGTATTCCAAATAGTGGTCAAGGATCCAATACGATCAATGTACTTAATATTGATTGTATCCAAGATCTAAAACTCAGAGAAAGAGTTGTAGAAAAATGGGTTACTGAGATTTCACTAATCTTACAGACAAACCCAGATGAATTTGAAAAAGCAAAAAATGTTCTACTACTTTTAGAACACAAAACTGATGGAATTGTACAAAAATTCCTAAGAAACAATAATTGGAATGAAGAAATGCATGGTTCAGATCTTTTTGATAATATCATAAATGTCATATACACTACTTTCTTAGGCCTTGATTATATTTCTAATAAAGACTACACCATTAATAAGAAAGTTGACATAGCAAGAGTTTCAATGACAAAACTCCAATTACATGATATTAGTCTTCTCGACAAATACACATGTATGTATGAATCATATCTATATGATATTCAACAAAGAAGTGAATATGCACAATGGATATCTGCTTACCTCATGAAGATTCCAATTATTGGAGAAACCTGTACAGACAGATGGAAAAAAGAAGTTACTGGAGAAATTCAGCAAACCAGTCTTTCTTATGCAACAAAAATTGCAAAAGAAGAAATTGATAGAATCTGTCAAGACAGATATAAACAACAAAAACTTAAAACAATAAGCAAAGATTGTTGTAGCATTCTCTCTGATTTCAAAAACTTTGATATTGGAAAGAAAAATTATAATAAGAAAAAGTATAAAAACAAAAAGAAATTCAAATCTTTTTGGAAAAAGAAAAGAAGAAAATTTTCTCCAGGAAAATACTTCAAAAAACCTTCAAAAGAAACACCTAAGAAGACTACTTCCTGTCCGCAAGGAAAGAAAAAATGTAGGTGTTGGATCTGCAATGAAGAAGGACACTACGCCAATGAATGTCCAAATAGAAAGAAATACCCTGACAAAGTCAAGGTTTTACAAACCGCTAACAATGGGGGCTATGAAGCTCTTGAAGAAGAGTATGATGGTACACAACATGTTTTTATATATCATGTTGAGACAGAATCTTCATCAGACACTGATGAATACGAATCAACAACGGATGACTCAGACTAGTCCCATACAGACCCCACTTTTCAGGGAGGAGGAGATTAACCATTTTTGCGCAAACCTCCAAAAGATTGATGATTCCATTATCATGAATCTTACTAATCCAAACTCTATCTATGTTTCTGCCTTCCTTAACTTTAAAGGATATAAAAAATTTAGAGTACATTGTTTTGTAGACACAGGTGCATCTTTATGTCTTGCAAGCAAATTCATCATTCCGGATGAACTCTGGGAAAACGCTCCCAAAGAAATTAGTGCCACTATTGCAAATGGTGAAACCATAAAAATTAATAAAGTTTGTAGAAACATTAATCTCGAACTTTCAGGAGAACATTTCAACGTTCCCACTATTTACCAACAAAATTCAGGAATTGATATCATAATTGGGAACAACTTTTGTCAAGTTTATGGACCATTCATACAATGGATAGATAGAATCGCCTTTCATCTTAATAATGATATGGTAATTATAAAAAAGGTTACAGAGGCCTATAGCAAAGGAAAACCAGGTTTTCTTGAAACTCAAGAAAAAGGTTCTAAAGAAAAACAAATTCCAGGTACTAATATAACCCATGAAGGGATTAATAAAGAAAAGATTATTTCTATTCAAACTACCAGGTTCAAACAGATTGAGGATCTTCTTGAAAAAGTTTGTTCTGAAAATCCTATTGATCCAAATAAAACCAAAGGATGGATGAAAGCTTCAATTAAGCTTATTAATCCCAAGACGGTTATTAGAGAAAAACCTATGGTTTACTCTTTACAAGATAGAGAAGAATTTTCCAAACAAATCAAGGAATTACTTGATATGAGACTAATTATAGAATCAAAATCCCCTCATATGTCTCCTGCCTTTCTTGTCAATAAAGAAGCAGAGAAAAGAAGAGGAAAGAAGCGCATGGTTGTCAACTACAAAGCAATCAATGATGCAACTATTGGAGACTCGCATAATCTTCCCAATATGCATGAACTCTTGACTCTTCTAAGAGGAAAAAACATTTATTCAAGTTTCGACTGCAAGTCAGGTTTCTGGCAAGTTCTACTTGATGAAGAATCGCAGCTTCTCACTGCCTTCACATGTCCTGATGGACTCTTTCAATGGAAAGTACTACCCTTTGGGCTTAAACAAGCTCCTAGTATTTTTCAAAGACACATGCAGAACGCTCTTCGAGGCCTTGAAGGTTTCTGCACTGTATACGTTGATGACATCATGATCTTCAGCAAAAATGAACAAGAACACTATGTTCATGTCACACAGGTTCTCAGAACTATTTTAAAATATGGAATAATACTTTCAAAAAAGAAAGCTCATCTTTTCAAAACAAAAATCAATTTTTTGGGTTTAGAAATAAATGAGGGTACTCATTGTCCTCAAAAGCATATTCTTGAACATTTACATGACTTTCCAAATGTTTTAGAAGACAAAAAGCAACTACAAAGATTTCTTGGTGTTTTGACTTATGCTGAAACATATATTGAAAAACTTGCAGCCATGAGAAAACCTTTACAGGCAAAATTAAAAAAAGATGTCATTTGGAATTGGTCAAGTGCTGATACAGACTACATCAAAAAGATAAAGAAAGTTTTAATCAATTTTCCAAAACTTTATCTTCCAAACATTGAAGACAGTTTAATTATTGAAACTGATGCTTCTGATGAATTTTGGGGAGGTGTTTTAAAAGCTAAAAACCCCAAAAACGAAGAACAAATTTGCAGGTACACCTCTGGCAGTTTCAAAGCAGCTGAGAAAAACTACCATAGCAATGAAAAAGAATTACTCGCTGTAAAAAGAGTTATTACAAAATTCTCTGTATATTTAACACCAGTAAATTTCCTGGTTCGTACAGATAATAAAAATTTTACTTATTTCCTCCGAACGAAGATTGCAGGAGATAACAAATTAGGCCGACTAATACGATGGCAAGAGTGGTTCTCACGATATACATTCACTGTTGAACATCTCGCAGGAAACAAAAACGTACTGGCAGACTGCCTCACTCGTGACTTCAGGTATGCCTTACATCATCCATGATCTCACTCGCTCCTCTCGAGCCCTATAAAAAGATATGATCCTCATGACATATTTCCTCACAAAAACTTCACCTACAAAAAAGAGAGGGGGAGATTAGAGAGAAAAGTAAACAAAAATTGAGTTTACAAAAATGGAAGACCTCAACATTTTGAGGATGAAGAAACAAATGCTCCTCATAGAGCTATCTGCAATTGAGCAGAAAATCAACTTGTATGAACAAGTAACAACGGTCACCAATGTACCGGAAAGCGAAAGCTCAAAAACAAAGGCTATTCCAGTGCAAACGGCACATGGTAAAGAATCAACAAATCCGTTGAAAGCTGATGCTTTGCTAAAAAGCATAATAAAGGAGACAGCTACTCCTCTTCCTAATGGAAAAACTAGCTTATTGGTTGATCCCAATCCTTGTACTGAAGGAATCAGTAAAATGACAACTTTGTCACCCACTAACAAATCTGTGCAGGAGTTTACACCAGATTACAAAAAAGCTCTTAACAAAGAAGCTGAAAGATTTTATGTAATCTATAAAGGACCCCATGCTGGTGTTCATACTGACTGGGGAATTACAGAAACCTTCTGTAAAGTTGATAAAGTTACTTGCAAAAAATTCAGAAATGAAACATCTGCAAGATTAAGCCTTGCCACTTATCAAGACGATACAAGCAAGACTAACCAACCACTTCTTCGACCAAAAATTCAAAAAGTCAAAGAAGCCCACAGAGACCAAAGGTTTGACGTTCCAATTGACGTTCAACAAATGGTTAACTATCCTGAAATCTCTTTTGAAGATTTCAGAACAATCTGGAAGAAAGCAAGAGCTGCATGCCCAGAAGACCTTGTTCATGAAAAGTTTTTCACTACGAACAAGAAAACAAAAAGTCTGTTCAACTTTCTCGAAGGAGCAGATGCAAAATTAGTCTACCAAGCCTTTCAAGCTGGACTAATCGACAATATCTACCCAAGTTGCAACCTTCAAGAACTCAATTTCTTCCCAAGCAGCATGGTAGAATCCATTAAGAACTTTCGAAAGAAAGTACTTAAAGCAAAAGATAATCCGATCTACATCAGATGTATCTCTTCACTCCCAGAATGGATTCAAGAATCAACTCTTTCTCCATACCACTTTCTGGAAATTGGTCTTTCTAAAGCCAACAGAGAGATTGAACAATCTCAACCAATGGAAGATAAAGATTTACCTTTCACAGAAATTCTTCATCCCAATCGCATCAATGGTTTAAGAAGAATATCAGAAAAAATCATTGAAATTATCTCTGGTTCAAAAAAGAAGATTAATTATACCGATTCACATTGTATAATTACAAGCTGGAGTTACAACAACACCAGCCAAGAAGATCTTCGTCAAGCCTCCAAGTTTGGAGAAAAATTCATGAACAATAACATGGAAGTATCCAATGCTACACGCCAGCACTTCTACCGACATGCAGAACAACTTTTCGAAGAACATCTTTGTCACTTCTGCGAAAGCAAAGATTCGGAGACAAAGGAGGGACCCCCCTCTGAAGATGACAAATCATCATCATCTTAAAGAAAGATGCTTCACGTGTCAAATGGCCCCGCCACTCAAAATGATAATGCCTTCTCTCCATTATTAGAAGCTTTCCAGTTGTCCACAATAATGTAATATTTAGTGGATAAAAACGTCATGCCTGACATAATAGGCAAAGATCAGACCCTCTCAATGTATCTATAAATTGAGAGTTATGTTTTGTTTTAGGGACAGCGCAATAACGAGTGCAAGAAAAAACACTCTCTATCTAGTAAATTTTCAGTTCAATGTCTAGTGAGTAATTCCTCCCTTAGAAGGGGAAAAATGTAAAATATTGTAAGAGTCTTCCCTTTTTGGGAACTCTGTTATCAATAAACCTTTGTTTTGTTATTTTTGAGTGTTCATACAATTTAGAGTGATGAAACTTGTAAGTGACAGAGTGTCAGGTCGACGATGATTAACAGTACCACAGGCACCATGCCAACAGGGAAAGCAACCACACAGACCAAAGAACGACACAGGCTGGCTTGAATAGTTTCTGCCTTCCTTAACTTTAAAGGATATAAAAAATTTAGAGTACATTGTTTTGTAGACACAGGTGCATCTTTATGTCTTGCAAGCAAATTCATCATTCCGGATGAACTCTGGGAAAACGCTCCCAAAGAAATTAGTGCCGCTATTGCAAATGGTGAAACCATAAAAATTAATAAAGTTTGTAGAAACATTAATCTCGAACTTTCAGGAGAACATTTCAACGTTCCCACTATTTACCAACAAAATTCAGGAATTGATATCATAATTGGGAACAACTTTTGTCAAGTTTATGGACCATTCATACAATGGATAGATAGAATCGCCTTTCATCTTAATAATGATATGGTAATTATAAAAAAGGTTACAGAGGCCTATAGCAAAGGAAAACCAGGTTTTCTTGAAACTCAAGAAAAAGGTTCTAAAGAAAAACAAATTCCAGGTACTAATATAACCCATGAAGGGATTAATAAAGAAAAGATTATTTCTATTCAAACTACCAGGTTCAAACAGATTGAGGATCTTCTTGAAAAAGTTTGTTCTGAAAATCCTATTGATCCAAATAAAACCAAAGGATGGATGAAAGCTTCAATTAAGCTTATTAATCCCAAGACGGTTATTAGAGAAAAACCTATGGTTTACTCTTTACAAGATAGAGAAGAATTTTCCAAACAAATCAAGGAATTACTTGATATGAGACTAATTATAGAATCAAAATCCCCTCATATGTCTCCTGCCTTTCTTGTCAATAAAGAAGCAGAGAAAAGAAGAGGAAAGAAGCGCATGGTTGTCAACTACAAAGCAATCAATGATGCAACTATTGGAGACTCGCATAATCTTCCCAATATGCATGAACTCTTGACTCTTCTAAGAGGAAAAAACATTTATTCAAGTTTCGACTGCAAGTCAGGTTTCTGGCAAGTTCTACTTGATGAAGAATCGCAGCTTCTCACTGCCTTCACATGTCCTGATGGACTCTTTCAATGGAAAGTACTACCCTTTGGGCTTAAACAAGCTCCTAGTATTTTTCAAAGACACATGCAGAACGCTCTTCGAGGCCTTGAAGGTTTCTGCACTGTATACGTTGATGACATCATGATCTTCAGCAAAAATGAACAAGAACACTATGTTCATGTCACACAGGTTCTCAGAACTATTTTAAAATATGGAATAATACTTTCAAAAAAGAAAGCTCATCTTTTCAAAACAAAAATCAATTTTTTGGGTTTAGAAATAAATGAGGGTACTCATTGTCCTCAAAAGCATATTCTTGAACATTTACATGACTTTCCAAATGTTTTAGAAGACAAAAAGCAACTACAAAGATTTCTTGGTGTTTTGACTTATGCTGAAACATATATTGAAAAACTTGCAGCCATGAGAAAACCTTTACAGGCAAAATTAAAAAAAGATGTCATTTGGAATTGGTCAAGTGCTGATACAGACTACATCAAAAAGATAAAGAAAGTTTTAATCAATTTTCCAAAACTTTATCTTCCAAACATTGAAGACAGTTTAATTATTGAAACTGATGCTTCTGATGAATTTTGGGGAGGTGTTTTAAAAGCTAAAAACCCCAAAAACGAAGAACAAATTTGCAGGTACACCTCTGGCAGTTTCAAAGCAGCTGAGAAAAACTACCATAGCAATGAAAAAGAATTACTCGCTGTAAAAAGAGTTATTACAAAATTCTCTGTATATTTAACACCAGTAAATTTCCTGGTTCGTACAGATAATAAAAATTTTACTTATTTCCTCCGAACGAAGATTGCAGGAGATAACAAATTAGGCCGACTAATACGATGGCAAGAGTGGTTCTCACGATATACATTCACTGTTGAACATCTCGCAGGAAACAAAAACGTACTGGCAGACTGCCTCACTCGTGACTTCAGGTATGCCTTACATCATCCATGATCTCACTCGCTCCTCTCGAGCCCTATAAAAAGATATGATCCTCATGACATATTTCCTCACAAAAACTTCACCTACAAAAAAGAGAGGGGGAGATTAGAGAGAAAAGTAAACAAAAATTGAGTTTACAAAAATGGAAGACCTCAACATTTTGAGGATGAAGAAACAAATGCTCCTCATAGAGCTATCTGCAATTGAGCAAAAAATCAACTTGTATGAACAAGTAACAACGGTCACCAATGTACCGGAAAGCGAAAGCTCAAAAACAAAGGCTATTCCAGTGCAAACGGCACATGGTAAAGAATCAACAAATCCGTTGAAAGCTGATGCTTTGCTAAAAAGCATAATAAAGGAGACAGCTACTCCTCTTCCTAATGGAAAAACTAGCTTATTGGTTGATCCCAATCCTTGTACTGAAGGAATCAGTAAAATGACAACTTTGTCACCCACTAACAAATCTGTGCAGGAGTTTACACCAGATTACAAAAAAGCTCTTAACAAAGAAGCTGAAAGATTTTATGTAATCTATAAAGGACCCCATGCTGGTGTTCATACTGACTGGGGAATTACAGAAACCTTCTGTAAAGTTGATAAAGTTACTTGCAAAAAATTCAGAAATGAAACATCTGCAAGATTAAGCCTTGCCACTTATCAAGACGATACAAGCAAGACTAACCAACCACTTCTTCGACCAAAAATTCAAAAAGTCAAAGAAGCCCACAGAGACCAAAGGTTTGACGTTCCAATTGACGTTCAACAAATGGTTAACTATCCTGAAATCTCTTTTGAAGATTTCAGAACAATCTGGAAGAAAGCAAGAGCTGCATGCCCAGAAGACCTTGTTCATGAAAAGTTTTTCACTACGGACAAGAAAACAAAAAGTCTGTTCAACTTTCTCGAAGGAGCAGATGCAAAATTAGTCTACCAAGCCTTTCAAGCTGGACTAATCGACAATATCTACCCAAGTTGCAACCTTCAAGAACTCAATTTCTTCCCAAGCAGCATGGTAGAATCCATTAAGAACTTTCGAAAGAAAGTACTTAAAGCAAAAGATAATCCGATCTACATCAGATGTATCTCTTCACTCCCAGAATGGATTCAAGAATCAACTCTTTCTCCATACCACTTTCTGGAAATTGGTCTTTCTAAAGCCAACAGAGAGATTGAACAATCTCAACCAATGGAAGATAAAGATTTACCTTTCACAGAAATTCTTCATCCCAATCGCATCAATGGTTTAAGAAGAATATCAGAAAAAATCATTGAAATTATCTCTGGTTCAAAAAAGAAAGATTAATTATACCGATTCACATTGTATAATTACAAGCTGGAGTTACAACAACACCAGCCAAGAAGATCTTCGTCAAGCCTCCAAGTTTGGAGAAAAATTCATGAACAATAACATGGAAGTATCCAATGCTACACGCCAGCACTTCTGCCGACATGCAGAACAACTTTTCGAAGAACATCTTTGTCACTTCTGCGAAAGCAAAGATTCGGAGACAAAGGAGGGACCCCCCTCTGAAGATGACAAATCATCATCATCTTAAAGAAAGATGCTTCACGTGTCAAATGGCCCCGCCACTCAAAATAATAATGCCTTTTCTCCATTATTAGAAGCTTTCCAGTTGTCCACAATAATGTAATATTTAGTGGATAAAAACGTCATGCCTGACATAATAGGCAAAGATCAGACCCTCTCAATGTATCTATAAATTGAGAGTTATGTTTTGTTTTAGGGACAGCGCAATAACGAGTGCAAGAAAAAACACTCTCTATCTAGTAAATTTTCAGTTCAATGTCTAGTGAGTAATTCCTCCCTTAGAAGGGGAAAAATGTAAAATATTGTAAGAGTCTTCCCTTTTTGGGAACTCTGTTATCAATAAACCTTTGTTTTGTTATTTTTGAGTGTTCATACAATTTAGAGTGATGAAACTTGTAAGTGACAGAGTGTCAGGTCGACGATGATTAACAGTACCACAGGCACCATGCCAATAGGGAAAGCAACCACACAGACCAAAGAACGACACAGGCTGGCTTGAATAGTTTCTATCTATGTAAGTATAACACTCACTACATCACAATTACACATTTATTGATACAAGAGTCTTCTTTTCACAATTTTTATATTTATTCCCTTCTTTGTTAAAACATAAATTCCGTACACATCCACACACCCAAACTGGTATCAGAGCCTTGATAAATATGGCATTACATTATAACAAAACACTTTACAGAGTAAAGTTTGAACATATTCATAATAAAGAGATTGAAATCTCTCAACATAAAAATATACTTTTCAATAATAAAAAAGACTTGGTGCATATAGATTTCAGAATTCTACAAGCACAAAATAAACATACTCACGAATATATACCAAACTTGGTTAATATACGTATGTATCTCCTGCATAAGCAAAAAGTACATCAAGAACATCTTGATAGAAATAAAAAATTAGTTTCAAAACTCAGAAAGTTTATTTTAACTTGTTAGCTTTTCTTAAAATGAATAATGAAATTTTCAACAACACTGAAGAAAATAATTTAGAAGAAAAACAAATCTTAACTTATGTTGAAGATGAAGACGGCTTTCATGCAAATCTTTTAATAAAACAAGACCTTCTCTCTCGAGTTAAGAAAATTGATTTAAAAATAAAGAAAGAAAACATTTTCAAAAATGTTCCTTCTAAACTTAGTATTTTAAATCCTCTTAAAAGGAAAAATGAAATCTTCTACTTTGTTAGTACTAAAGAAATGTCAGTAGACATAAAAGATACAATAGGAGCTGTCTTTCTACCCCTTTTAACTAAGGAACAAATAAACAATAACTTAAAAAGTATTCCAGTTGAGATTAGATCAAAAATTAGAATGGTCCATATCGGAGCTGTAAAAATTTTGCTAAAATCCCAATTCCAAGCAGGAATAAATTCTCCCATAAAAATGGCCTTAATTGACAACAGAATTACTGACAGACAGGACTGCATCTTAGGTGCTGCAAAGGGAAACCTTGCTTACCAAAAGTTTATGTTTTCAGTCTATCCAAAGTTTGCTCTGGATTTAAAATCTGCAAATATAGATAAAACCTTATCTTTTATACATCATTTTGAAAGAAGTGACCTTATGAGTCCAGGTGATAAACCATTCACCATAACATATCTTATAGGATATGCCCTGACCAACAGTCACCATAGCATAGACTATAAGAAAGACGAGTACATCGAACTTGATGATGTCTTTTCAGAAATAGGCCATGTCAAAGATAAACAATTCTGCGACATAAATCCTCAAGAAAACTCTTGGGTTTTAAATATAGCTAGAAATAAAAAAGCTCTAGGAGAAACTCTTAGACCAAGAATTTCTATGGATTCACTCCACATAGGAGAAAGCTCGGAAAGAAAAGATAATAATTTAATAAGAAACATGTCTTTAAAAATTGATAGTCTACGCCAGAATATCAAACAAATCACTGACATTATAAATGAATAATAAAATTGATTTTCCTCATTTCTATAAAAAAGGTAAAACAGTCAAAATTAAAACTCTTGACGATAATACTGAAAAGAAAGAATACGTTTTTTCTACTTCAGGAAAAGCCGGTATTCAAACAATTGTAAATCATTGCAATAATCTAAACCAGATCATTGCAAGATGCCTCTTAAAAACTTCAAAAATAAGCCATTATCTTGGTATTTCAAAAGATATTTCTGAAGATATTTCAAAAAATAAAATACCTTTTAACCAATTTAAAAACGATTTAGCCTTTATGGTTAAAAACAATCTTGATAAAAAAGATTTGGAAAAATTCTTGGAAGTTATTGAAAGACAAAATAAATTAACTATCAAGTTAACCCAATCTATTGACAAACATTCTATTCTTTTAGAAAACTCTTTAAAAAACAACCAATTTGTTGAAGAAGTCGCCAAAAAGGCAAATATTGAGGGCACTCTTAAGGAAATCAACCTTAAGATCACTAATATACATGATCAGTTAAAACAACTAATAGGATGACCTCGATACCCGAGCTGAATAGATCAACCACCTCGATACCCGAGCTCAATAGATCAATCAACCTCCTTAATGAAAAAATAGATGGTCTGATTATAAACTTGGACTTAATAGTCAATAAATACGTAACCATTGCCCAGTTGGAAGTAGCTTCTGCAAAAATTATTGCAGACATTATTAAGGAGTTATCTGAAAAGATTGACTCTTGCCCTTGTAATAAAGACATTCTTGAGCACATCAAAAATATCTCCATCGTAGAACAAAAATCCAAGCCAGGAAAATATTCAGGTCTTAAGAAATACTCACCTCCCAATCCTAGTGTTGGAAACCCTGACTTAGGAAGCTCAAAAAATTCCCAGAAAATTGACATTTTCAGGAAAGAGTAAAAATGAAAGAAACAATCTCTGAGAAACTCGAGAAATATTTCTTTAACCTTCAATTTGAAGATTATGATAAAGCTGACCAAAAACTTATTCAACTTTTATCATTAGAAACTGAAGAATGTGAAAAATTGTATCAAAAAGAACCCAAACTTTTTGATCAATATTTTAGAATGACTAAAATAAATGAACCTGACACTGAATCAGAAGAAGAAGATAACTTTAAAACAAATACAAAGACTGTTAAGTTCGAATATTCGGATATGGAAGATGATGAAGCAGAATCTTCTTATACAGCTACAAGAAGAGGCAATAAAAAGAAATATGAGTTCAAAATGCCTGTCCACAATGGTATTCCAAATAGTGGTCAAGGATCCAATACGATCAATGTACTTAATATTGATTGTATCCAAGATCTAAAACTCAGAGAAAGAGTTGTAGAAAAATGGGTTACTGAGATTTCACTAATCTTACAGACAAACCCAGATGAATTTGAAAAAGCAAAAAATGTTCTACTACTTTTAGAACACAAAACTGATGGAATTGTACAAAAATTCCTAAGAAACAATAATTGGAATGAAGAAATGCATGGTTCAGATCTTTTTGATAATATCATAAATGTCATATACACTACTTTCTTAGGCCTTGATTATATTTCTAATAAAGACTACACCATTAATAAGAAAGTTGACATAGCAAGAGTTTCAATGACAAAACTCCAATTACATGATATTAGTCTTCTCGACAAATACACATGTATGTATGAATCATATCTATATGATATTCCACAAAGAAGTGAATATGCACAATGGATATCTGCTTACCTCATGAAGATTCCAATTATTGGAGAAACCTGTACAGACAGATGGAAAAAAGAAGTTACTGGAGAAATTCAGCAAACCAGTCTTTCTTATGCAACAAAAATTGCAAAAGAAGAAATTGATAGAATCTGTCAAGACAGATATAAACAACAAAAACTTAAAACAATAAGCAAAGATTGTTGTAGCATTCTCTCTGATTTCAAAAACTTTGATATTGGAAAGAAAAATTATAATAAGAAAAAGTATAAAAACAAAAAGAAATTCAAATCTTTTTGGAAAAAGAAAAGAAGAAAATTTTCTCCAGGAAAATACTTCAAAAAACCTTCAAAAGAAACACCTAAGAAGACTACTTCCTGTCCGCAAGGAAAGAAAAAATGTAGGTGTTGGATCTGCAATGAAGAAGGACACTACGCCAATGAATGTCCAAATAGAAAGAAATACCCTGACAAAGTCAAGGTTTTACAAACCGCTAACAATGGGGGCTATGAAGCTCTTGAAGAAGAGTATGATGGTACACAACATGTTTTTATATATCATGTTGAGACAGAATCTTCATCAGACACTGATGAATACGAATCAACAACGGATGACTCAGACTAGTCCCATACAGACCCCACTTTTCAGGGAGGAGGAGATTAACCATTTTTGCGCAAACCTCCAGAAGATTGATGATTCCATTATCATGAATCTTACTAATCCAAACTCTATCTATGTTTCTGCCTTCCTTAACTTTAAAGGATATAAAAAATTTAGAGTACATTGTTTTGTAGACACAGGTGCATCTTTATGTCTTGCAAGCAAATTCATCATTCCGGATGAACTCTGGGAAAACGCTCCCAAAGAAATTAGTGCCACTATTGCAAATGGTGAAACCATAAAAATTAATAAAGTTTGTAGAAACATTAATCTCGAACTTTCAGGAGAACATTTCAACGTTCCCACTATTTACCAACAAAATTCAGGAATTGATATCATAATTGGGAACAACTTTTGTCAAGTTTATGGACCATTCATACAATGGATAGATAGAATCGCCTTTCATCTTAATAATGATATGGTAATTATAAAAAAGGTTACAGAGGCCTATAGCAAAGGAAAACCAGGTTTTCTTGAAACTCAAGAAAAAGGTTCTAAAGAAAAACAAATTCCAGGTACTAATATAACCCATGAAGGGATTAATAAAGAAAAGATTATTTCTATTCAAACTACCAGGTTCAAACAGATTGAGGATCTTCTTGAAAAAGTTTGTTCTGAAAATCCTATTGATCCAAATAAAACCAAAGGATGGATGAAAGCTTCAATTAAGCTTATTAATCCCAAGACGGTTATTAGAGAAAAACCTATGGTTTACTCTTTACAAGATAGAGAAGAATTTTCCAAACAAATCAAGGAATTACTTGATATGAGACTAATTATAGAATCAAAATCCCCACATATGTCTCCTGCCTTTATTGTCAATAAAGAAGCAGAGAAAAGAAGAGGAAAGAAGCGCATGGTTGTCAACTACAAAGCAATCAATGATGCAACTATTGGAGACTCGCATAATCTTCCCAATATGCATGAACTCTTGACTCTTCTAAGAGGAAAAAACATTTATTCAAGTTTCGACTGCAAGTCAGGTTTCTGGCAAGTTCTACTTGATGAAGAATCGCAGCTTCTCACTGCCTTCACATGTCCTGATGGACTCTTTCAATGGAAAGTACTACCCTTTGGGCTTAAACAAGCTCCTAGTATTTTTCAAAGACACATGCAGAACGCTCTTCGAGGTCTTGAAGGTTTCTGCACTGTATACGTTGATGACATCATGATCTTCAGCAAAAATGAACAAGAACACTATGTTCATGTCACACAGGTTCTCAGAACTATTTTAAAATATGGAATAATACTTTCAAAAAAGAAAGCTCATCTTTTCAAAACAAAAATCAATTTTTTGGGTTTAGAAATAAATGAGGGTACTCATGAGGTAAGCTTGCTCCTTTTAAATGTCAGTGAAGGCAGTGAGAAGCTGCGATTCTTCATCAAGTAGAACTTGCCAGAAACCTGACTTGCAGTCGAAACTTGAATAAATGTTTTTTCCTCTTAGAAGAGTCAAGAGATGCCTGAAAAACACTAATTCCGTACACATCCACAGCGCAAAATTTTTATAGGGTAATTATAATCCTCTAAACTTATGTTGAAGATGATTATAATCAATTTTTTGGGTTTAGAAATAAATGAGGGTACTCATGAGGTAAGCTTGCTCCTTTTAAAAAAGAAAGCTCATCTTTGTTAAAACAAATTCCAGGTACTAATATACTCTTTAAAGTGTTCAAACCCAAACTGGTATCAGAGCCTTGATAAATATGGCATTACATTATAATAAAACACTTTACAGAGTAAAGTTTGAACATATTCATAATAAAGAGATTGAAATCTCTCAACATAAAAATATACTTTTCAATAATAAAAAAGACTTGGTGCATATAGATTTCAGAATTCTACAAGCACAAAATAAACATACTCACGAATATATACCAAACTTGGTTAATATACGTATGTATCTCCTGCATAAGCAAAAAGTACATCAAGAACATCTTGATAGAAATAAAAAATTAGTTTCAAAACTCAGAAAGTTTATTTTAACTTGTTAGCTTTTCTTAAAATGAATAATGAAATTTTCAACAACACTGAAGAAAATAATTCAGAAGAAAAACAAATCTTAACTTATGTTGAAGATGAAGACGGCTTTCATGAAAATCTTTTAATAAAACAAGACCTTCTCTCTCGAGTTAAGAAAATTGATTTAAAAATAAAGAAAGAAAACATTTTCAAAAATGTTCCTTCTAAACTTAGTATTTTAAATCCTCTTAAAAGGAAAAATGAAATCTTCTACTTTGTTAGTACTAAAGAAATGTCAGTAGACATAAAAGATACAATAGGAGCTGTCTTTCTACCCCTTTTAACTAAGGAACAAATAAACAATAACTTAAAAAGTATTCCAGTTGAGATTAGATCAAAAATTAGAATGGTCCATATCGGAGCTGTAAAAATTTTGCTAAAATCCCAATTCCAAGCAGGAATAAATTCTCCCATAAAAATGGCCTTAATTGACAACAGAATTACTGACAGACAGGACTGCATATTAAGTGCTGCAAAGGGAAACCTTGCTTACCAAAAGTTTATGTTTTCAGTCTATCCAAAGTTTGCTCTGGATTTAAAATCTGCAAAAATAGATAAAACCTTATCTTTTATACATCATTTTGAAAGAAGTGACCTTATGAGTCCAGGTGATAAACCATTCACCATAACATATCTTATAGGATATGCCCTGACCAACAGTCACCATAGCATAGACTATAAGAAAGACGAGTACATCGAACTTGATGATGTCTTTTCAGAAATAGGCCATGTCAAAGATAAACAATTCTGCGACATAAATCCTCAAGAAAACTCTTGGGTTTTAAATATAGCTAGAAATAAAAAAGCTCTAGGAGAAACTCTTAGACCAAGAATTTCTATGGATTCACTCCACATAGGAGAAAGCTCGGAAAGAAAAGATAATAATTTAATAAGAAACATGTCTTTAAAAATTGATAGTCTACGCCAGAATATCAAACAAATCACTGACATTATAAATGAATAATAAAATTGATTTTCCTCATTTCTATAAAAAAGGTAAAACAGTCAAAATTAAAACTCTTGACGATAATACTGAAAAGAAAGAATACGTTTTTTCTACTTCAGGAAAAGCCGGTATTCAAACAATTGTAAATCATTGCAATAATCTAAACCAGATCATTGCAAGATGCCTCTTAAAAACTTCAAAAATAAGCCATTATCTTGGTATTTCAAAAGATATTTCTGAAGATATTTCAAAAAATAAAATACCTTTTAACCAATTTAAAAACGATTTAGCCTTTATGGTTAAAAACAATCTTGATAAAAAAGATTTGGAAAAATTCTTGGAAGTTATTGAAAGACAAAATAAATTAACTATCAAGTTAACCCAATCTATTGACAAACATTCTATTCTTTTAGAAAACTCTTTAAAAAACAACCAATTTGTTGAAGAAGTCGCCAAAAAGGCAAATATTGAGGGCACTCTTAAGGAAATCAACCTTAAGATCACTAATATACATGATCAGTTAAAACAACTAATAGGATGACCTCGATACCCGAGCTGAATAGATCAACCACCTCGATACCCGAGCTCAATAGATCAATCAACCTCCTTAATGAAAAAATAGATGGTCTGATTATAAACTTGGACTTAATAGTCAATAAATACGTAACCATTGCCCAGTTGGAAGTAGCTTCTGCAAAAATTATTGCAGACATTATTAAGGAGTTATCTGAAAAGATTGACTCTTGCCCTTGTAATAAAGACATTCTTGAGCACATCAAAAATATCTCCATCGTAGAACAAAAATCCAAGCCAGGAAAATATTCAGGTCTTAAGAAATACTCACCTCCCAATCCTAGTGTTGGAAACCCTGACTTAGGAAGCTCAAAAAATTCCCAGAAAATTGACATTTTCAGGAAAGAGTAAAAATGAAAGAAACAATCTCTGAGAAACTCGAGAAATATTTCTTTAACCTTCAATTTGAAGATTATGATAAAGCTGACCAAAAACTTATTCAACTTTTATCATTAGAAACTGAAGAATGTGAAAAATTGTATCAAAAAGAACCCAAACTTTTTGATCAATATTTTAGAATGACTAAAATAAATGAACCTGACACTGAATCAGAAGAAGAAGATAACTTTAAAACAAATACAAAGACTGTTAAGTTCGAATATTCGGATATGGAAGATGATGAAGCAGAATCTTCTTATACAGCTACAAGAAGAGGCAATAAAAAGAAATATGAGTTCAAAATGCCTGTCCACAATGGTATTCCAAATAGTGGTCAAGGATCCAATACGATCAATGTACTTAATATTGATTGTATCCAAGATCTAAAACTCAGAGAAAGAGTTGTAGAAAAATGGGTTACTGAGATTTCACTAATCTTACAGACAAACCCAGATGAATTTGAAAAAGCAAAAAATGTTCTACTACTTTTAGAACACAAAACTGATGGAATTGTACAAAAATTCCTAAGAAACAATAATTGGAATGAAGAAATGCATGGTTCAGATCTTTTTGATAATATCATAAATGTCATATACACTACTTTCTTAGGCCTTGATTATATTTCTAATAAAGACTACACCATTAATAAGAAAGTTGACATAGCAAGAGTTTCAATGACAAAACTCCAATTACATGATATTAGTCTTCTCGACAAATACACATGTATGTATGAATCATATCTATATGATATTCCACAAAGAAGTGAATATGCACAATGGATATCTGCTTACCTCATGAAGATTCCAATTATTGGAGAAACCTGTACAGACAGATGGAAAAAAGAAGTTACTGGAGAAATTCAGCAAACCAGTCTTTCTTATGCAACAAAAATTGCAAAAGAAGAAA
The DNA here is from genome assembly GCF_052625555.1 of Lactuca saligna. Taxonomy (NCBI): domain Eukaryota; kingdom Viridiplantae; phylum Streptophyta; class Magnoliopsida; order Asterales; family Asteraceae; genus Lactuca; species Lactuca saligna. The sequence goes on along the minus strand of NC_136417.1, from coordinate 184,910,850 downwards.
TTGATAGAATCTGTCAAGACAGATATAAACAACAAAAACTTAAAACAATAAGCAAAGATTGTTGTAGCATTCTCTCTGATTTCAAAAACTTTGATATTGGAAAGAAAAATTATAATAAGAAAAAGTATAAAAACAAAAAGAAATTCAAATCTTTTTGGAAAAAGAAAAGAAGAAAATTTTCTCCAGGAAAATACTTCAAAAAACCTTCAAAAGAAACACCTAAGAAGACTACTTCCTGTCCGCAAGGAAAGAAAAAATGTAGGTGTTGGATCTGCAATGAAGAAGGACACTACGCCAATGAATGTCCAAATAGAAAGAAATACCCTGACAAAGTCAAGGTTTTACAAACCGCTAACAATGGGGGCTATGAAGCTCTTGAAGAAGAGTATGATGGTACACAACATGTTTTTATATATCATGTTGAGACAGAATCTTCATCAGACACTGATGAATACGAATCAACAACGGATGACTCAGACTAGTCCCATACAGACCCCACTTTTCAGGGAGGAGGAGATTAACCATTTTTGCGCAAACCTCCAGAAGATTGATGATTCCATTATCATGAATCTTACTAATCCAAACTCTATCTATGTTTCTGCCTTCCTTAACTTTAAAGGATATAAAAAATTTAGAGTACATTGTTTTGTAGACACAGGTGCATCTTTATGTCTTGCAAGCAAATTCATCATTCCGGATGAACTCTGGGAAAACGCTCCCAAAGAAATTAGTGCCACTATTGCAAATGGTGAAACCATAAAAATTAATAAAGTTTGTAGAAACATTAATCTCGAACTTTCAGGAGAACATTTCAACATTCCCACTATTTACTAACAAAATTCAGGAATTGATATCATAATTGGGAACAACTTTTGTCAAGTTTATGGACCATTCATACAATGGATAGATAGAATCGCCTTTCATCTTAATAATGATATGGTAATTATAAAAAAGGTTACAGAGGCCTATAGCAAAGGAAAACCAGGTTTTCTTGAAACTCAAGAAAAAGGTTCTAAAGAAAAACAAATTCCAGGTACTAATATAACCCATGAAGGGATTAATAAAGAAAAGATTATTTCTATTCAAACTACCAGGTTCAAACAGATTGAGGATCTTCTTGAAAAAGTTTGTTCTGAAAATCCTATTGATCCAAATAAAACCAAAGGATGGATGAAAGCTTCAATTAAGCTTATTAATCCCAAGACGGTTATTAGAGAAAAACCTATGGTTTACTCTTTACAAGATAGAGAAGAATTTTCCAAACAAATCAAGGAATTACTTGATATGAGACTAATTATAGAATCAAAATCCCCTCATATGTCTCCTGCCTTTCTTGTCAATAAAGAAGCAGAGAAAAGAAGAGGAAAGAAGCGCATGGTTGTCAACTACAAAGCAATCAATGATGCAACTATTGGAGACTCGCATAATCTTCCCAATATGCATGAACTCTTGACTCTTCTAAGAGGAAAAAACATTTATTCAAGTTTCGACTGCAAGTCAGGTTTCTGGCAAGTTCTACTTGATGAAGAATCGCAGCTTCTCACTGCCTTCACATGTCCTGATGGACTCTTTCAATGGAAAGTACTACCCTTTGGGCTTAAACAAGCTCCTAGTATTTTTCAAAGACACATGCAGAACGCTCTTCGAGGCCTTGAAGGTTTCTGCACTGTATACGTTGATGACATCATGATCTTCAGCAAAAATGAACAAGAACACTATGTTCATGTCACACAGGTTCTCAGAACTATTTTAAAATATGGAATAATACTTTCAAAAAAGAAAGCTCATCTTTTCAAAACAAAAATCAATTTTTTGGGTTTAGAAATAAATGAGGGTACTCATTGTCCTCAAAAGCATATTCTTGAACATTTACATGACTTTCCAAATGTTTTAGAAGACAAAAAGCAACTACAAAGATTTCTTGGTGTTTTGACTTATGCTGAAACATATATTGAAAAACTTGCAGCCATGAGAAAACCTTTACAGGCAAAATTAAAAAAAGATGTCATTTGGAATTGGTCAAGTGCTGATACAGACTACATCAAAAAGATAAAGAAAGTTTTAATCAATTTTCCAAAACTTTATCTTCCAAACATTGAAGACAGTTTAATTATTGAAACTGATGCTTCTGATGAATTTTGGGGAGGTGTTTTAAAAGCTAAAAACCCCAAAAACGAAGAACAAATTTGCAGGTACACCTCTGGCAGTTTCAAAGCAGCTGAGAAAAACTACCATAGCAATGAAAAAGAATTACTCGCTGTAAAAAGAGTTATTACAAAATTCTCTGTATATTTAACACCAGTAAATTTCCTGGTTCGTACAGATAATAAAAATTTTACTTATTTCCTCCGAACGAAGATTGCAGGAGATAACAAATTAGGCCGACTAATACGATGGCAAGAGTGGTTCTCACGATATACATTCACTGTTGAACATCTCGCAGGAAACAAAAACGTACTGGCAGACTGCCTCACTCGTGACTTCAGGTATGCCTTACATCATCCATGATCTCACTCGCTCCTCTCGAGCCCTATAAAAAGATATGATCCTCATGACATATTTCCTCACAAAAACTTCACCTACAAAAAAGAGAGGGGGAGATTAGAGAGAAAAGTAAACAAAAATTGAGTTTACAAAAATGGAAGACCTCAACATTTTGAGGATGAAGAAACAAATGCTCCTCATAGAGCTATCTGCAATTGAGCAAAAAATCAACTTGTATGAACAAGTAACAACGGTCACCAATGTACCGGAAAGCGAAAGCTCAAAAACAAAGGCTATTCCAGTGCAAACGGCACATGGTAAAGAATCAACAAATCCGTTGAAAGCTGATGCTTTGCTAAAAAGCATAATAAAGGAGACAGCTACTCCTCTTCCTAATGGAAAAACTAGCTTATTGGTTGATCCCAATCCTTGTACTGAAGGAATCAGTAAAATGACAACTTTGTCACCCACTAACAAATCTGTGCAGGAGTTTACACCAGATTACAAAAAAGCTCTTAACAAAGAAGCTGAAAGATTTTATGTAATCTATAAAGGACCCCATGCTGGTGTTCATACTGACTGGGGAATTACAGAAACCTTCTGTAAAGTTGATAAAGTTACTTGCAAAAAATTCAGAAATGAAACATCTGCAAGATTAAGCCTTGCCACTTATCAAGACGATACAAGCAAGACTAACCAACCACTACTTCGACCAAAAATTCAAAAAGTCAAAGAAGCCCACAGAGACCAAAGGTTTGACGTTCCAATTGATGTTCAACAAATGGTTAACTATCCTGAAATCTCTTTTGAAGATTTCAGAACAATCTGGAAGAAAGCAAGAGCTGCATGCCCAGAAGACCTTGTTCATGAAAAGTTTTTCACTACGGACAAGAAAACAAAAAGTCTGTTCAACTTTCTCGAAGGAGCAGATGCAAAATTAGTCTACCAAGCCTTTCAAGCTGGACTAATCGACAATATCTACCCAAGTTGCAACCTTCAAGAACTCAAATTCTTCCCAAGCAGCATGGTAGAATCCATTAAGAACTTTCGAAAGAAAGTACTTAAAGCAAAAGATAATCCGATCTACATCAGATGTATCTCTTCACTCCCAGAATGGATTCAAGAATCAACTCTTTCTCCATACCACTTTCTGGAAATTGGTCTTTCTAAAGCCAACAGAGAGATTGAACAATCTCAACCAATGGAAGATAAAGATTTACCTTTCACAGAAATTCTTCATCCCAATCGCATCAATGGTTTAAGAAGAATATCAGAAAAAATCATTGAAATTATCTCTGGTTCAAAAAAGAAGATTAATTATACCGATTCACATTGTATAATTACAAGCTGGAGTTACAACAACACCAGCCAAGAAGATCTCCGTCAAGCCTCCAAGTTTGGAGAAAAATTCATGAACAATAACATGGAAGTATCCAATGCTACACGCCAGCACTTCTGCCGACATGCAGAACAACTTTTCGAAGAACATCTTTGTCACTTCTGCGAAAGCAAAGATTCGGAGACAAAGGAGGGACCCCCCTCTGAAGATGACAAATCATCATCATCTTAAAGAAAGATGCTTCACGTGTCAAATGGCCCCGCCACTCAAAATAATAATGCCTTTTCTCCATTATTAGAAGCTTTCCAGTTGTCCACAATAATGTAATATTTAGTGGATAAAAACGTCATGCCTGACATAATAGGCAAAGATCAGACCCTCTCAATGTATCTATAAATTGAGAGTTATGTTTTGTTTTAGGGACAGCGCAATAACGAGTGCAAGAAAAAACACTCTCTATCTAGTAAATTTTCAGTTCAATGTCTAGTGAGTAATTCCTCCCTTAGAAGGGGAAAAATGTAAAATATTGTAAGAGTCTTCCCTTTTTGGGAACTCTGTTATCAATAAACCTTTGTTTTGTTATTTTTGAGTGTTCATACAATTTAGAGTGATGAAACTTGTAAGTGACAGAGTGTCAGGTCGACGATGATTAACAGTACCACAGGCACCATGCCAACAGGGAAAGCAACCACACAGACCAAAGAACGACACAGGCTGGCTTGAATAGTTTCTATCTATGTAAGTATAACACTCACTACATCACAATTACACATTTATTGATACAAGAGTCTTCTTTTCACAATTTTTATATTTATTCCCTTCTTTGTTAAAACATAAATTCCGTACACATCCACAAAAAATTGATTATAATCATATTTATAATCCTCTTTTTTAAAAGGAGCAAGCTTACCTCAACAAAAATCAATTTTTATAGGGTAAAATTTTTATAGGGTAATTATAATCCTCTAAAATTTTTAAAACACTTTACAGAGTAAAAATTATGTTAAAACACTTTACATTTTAAATCCTCTAAACTTATGTTGAAGATGAAGACGGCTTTCATGCAAATCTTTTAATAAAACAAGACCTTCTCTCTCGAGTTAAGAAAATTGATTTAAAAATAAAGAAAGAAAACATTTTCAAAAATGTTCCTTCTAAACTTAGTATTTTAAATCCTCTTAAAAGGAAAAATGAAATCTTCTACTTTGTTAGTACTAAAGAAATGTCAGTAGACATAAAAGATACAATAGGAGCTGTCTTTCTACCCCTTTTAACTAAGGAACAAATAAACAATAACTTAAAAAGTATTCCAGTTGAGATTAGATCAAAAATTAGAATGGTCCATATCGGAGCTGTAAAAATTTTGCTAAAATCCCAATTCCAAGCAGGAATAAATTCTCCCATAAAAATGGCCTTAATTGACAACAGAATTACTGACAGACAGGACTGCATCTTAGGTGCTGCAAAGGGAAACCTTGCTTACCAAAAGTTTATGTTTTCAGTCTATCCAAAGTTTGCTCTGGATTTAAAATCTGCAAATATAGATAAAACCTTATCTTTTATACATCATTTTGAAAGAAGTGACCTTATGAGTCCAGGTGATAAACCATTCACCATAACATATCTTATAGGATATGCCCTGACCAACAGTCACCATAGCATAGACTATAAGAAAGACGAGTACATCGAACTTGATGATGTCTTTTCAGAAATAGGCCATGTCAAAGATAAACAATTCTGCGACATAAATCCTCAAGAAAACTCTTGGGTTTTAAATATAGCTAGAAATAAAAAAGCTCTAGGAGAAACTCTTAGACCAAGAATTTCTATGGATTCACTCCACATAGGAGAAAGCTCGGAAAGAAAAGATAATAATTTAATAAGAAACATGTCTTTAAAAATTGATAGTCTACGCCAGAATATCAAACAAATCACTGACATTATAAATGAATAATAAAATTGATTTTCCTCATTTCTATAAAAAAGGTAAAACAGTCAAAATTAAAACCGGTATTCAAACAATTGTAAATCATTGCAATAATCTAAACCAGATCATTGCAAGATGCCTCTTAAAAACTTCAAAAATAAGCCATTATCTTGGTATTTCAAAAGATATTTCTGAAGATATTTCAAAAAATAAAATACCTTTTAACCAATTTAAAAACGATTTAGCCTTTATGGTTAAAAACAATCTTGATAAAAAAGATTTGGAAAAATTCTTGGAAGTTATTGAAAGACAAAATAAATTAACTATCAAGTTAACCCAATCTATTGACAAACATTCTATTCTTTTAGAAAACTCTTTAAAAAACAACCAATTTGTTGAAGAAGTCGCCAAAAAGGCAAATATTGAGGGCACTCTTAAGGAAATCAACCTTAAGATCACTAATATACATGATCAGTTAAAACAACTAATAGGATGACCTTGATACCCGAGCTGAATAGATCAACCACCTCGATACCCGAGCTCAATAGATCAATCAACCTCCTTAATGAAAAAATAGATGGTCTGATTATAAACTTGGACTTAATAGTCAATAAATACGTAACCATTGCCCAGTTGGAAGTAGCTTCTGCAAAAATTATTGCAGACATTATTAAGGAGTTATCTGAAAAGATTGACTCTTGCCCTTGTAATAAAGACATTCTTGAGCACATCAAAAATATCTCCATCGTAGAACAAAAATCCAAGCCAGGAAAATATTCAGGTCTTAAGAAATACTCACCTCCCAATCCTAGTGTTGGAAACCCTGACTTAGGAAGCTCAAAAAATTCCCAGAAAATTGACATTTTCAGGAAAGAGTAAAAATGAAAGAAACAATCTCTGAGAAACTCGAGAAATATTTCTTTAACCTTCAATTTGAAGATTATGATAAAGCTGACCAAAAACTTATTCAACTTTTATCATTAGAAACTGAAGAATGTGAAAAATTGTATCAAAAAGAACCCAAACTTTTTGATCAATATTTTAGAATGACTAAAATAAATGAACCTGACACTGAATCAGAAGAAGAAGATAACTTTAAAACAAATACAAAGACTGTTAAGTTCGAATATTCGGATATGGAAGATGATGAAGCAGAATCTTCTTATACAGCTACAAGAAGAGGCAATAAAAAGAAATATGAGTTCAAAATGCCTGTCCACAATGGTATTCCAAATAGTGGTCAAGGATCCAATACGATCAATGTACTTAATATTGATTGTATCCAAGATCTAAAACTCAGAGAAAGAGTTGTAGAAAAATGGGTTACTGAGATTTCACTAATCTTACAGACAAACCCAGATGAATTTGAAAAAGCAAAAAATGTTCTACTACTTTTAGAACACAAAACTGATGGAATTGTACAAAAATTCCTAAGAAACAATAATTGGAATGAAGAAATGCATGGTTCAGATCTTTTTGATAATATCATAAATGTCATATACACTACTTTCTTAGGCCTTGATTATATTTCTAATAAAGACTACACCATTAATAAGAAAGTTGACATAGCAAGAGTTTCAATGACAAAACTCCAATTACATGATATTAGTCTTCTCGACAAATACACATGTATGTATGAATCATATCTATATGATATTCCACAAAGAAGTGAATATGCACAATGGATATCTGCTTACCTCATGAAGATTCCAATTATTGGAGAAACCTGTACAGACAGATGGAAAAAAGAAGTTACTGGAGAAATTCAGCAAACCAGTCTTTCTTATGCAACAAAAATTGCAAAAGAAGAAATTGATAGAATCTGTCAAGACAGATATAAACAACAAAAACTTAAAACAATAAGCAAAGATTGTTGTAGCATTCTCTCTGATTTCAAAAACTTTGATATTGGAAAGAAAAATTATAATAAGAAAAAGTATAAAAACAAAAAGAAATTCAAATCTTTTTGGAAAAAGAAAAGAAGAAAATTTTCTCCAGGAAAATACTTCAAAAAACCTTCAAAAGAAACACCTAAGAAGACTACTTCCTGTCCGCAAGGAAAGAAAAAATGTAGGTGTTGGATCTGCAATGAAGAAGGACACTACGCCAATGAATGTCCAAATAGAAAGAAATACCCTGACAAAGTCAAGGTTTTACAAACCGCTAACAATGGGGGCTATGAAGCTCTTGAAGAAGAGTATGATGGTACACAACATGTTTTTATATATCATGTTGAGACAGAATCTTCATCAGACACTGATGAATACGAATCAACAACGGATGACTCAGACTAGTCCCATACAGACCCCACTTTTCAGGGAGGAGGAGATTAACCATTTTTGCGCAAACCTCCAGAAGATTGATGATTCCATTATCATGAATCTTACTAATCCAAACTCTATCTATGTTTCTGCCTTCCTTAACTTTAAAGGATATAAAAAATTTAGAGTACATTGTTTTGTAGACACAGGTGCATCTTTATGTCTTGCAAGCAAATTCATCATTCCGGATGAACTCTGGGAAAACGCTCCCAAAGAAATTAGTGCCACTATTGCAAATGGTGAAACCATAAAAATTAATAAAGTTTGTAGAAACATTAATCTCGAACTTTCAGGAGAACATTTCAACGTTCCCACTATTTACCAACAAAATTCAGGAATTGATATCATAATTGGGAACAACTTTTGTCAAGTTTATGGACCATTCATACAATGGATAGATAGAATCGCCTTTCATCTTAATAATGATATGGTAATTATAAAAAAGGTTACAGAGGCCTATAGCAAAGGAAAACCAGGTTTTCTTGAAACTCAAGAAAAAGGTTCTAAAGAAAAACAAATTCCAGGTACTAATATAACCCATGAAGGGATTAATAAAGAAAAGATTATTTCTATTCAAACTACCAGGTTCAAACAGATTGAGGATCTTCTTGAAAAAGTTTGTTCTGAAAATCCTATTGATCCAAATAAAACCAAAGGATGGATGAAAGCTTCAATTAAGCTTATTAATCCCAAGACGGTTATTAGAGAAAAACCTATGGTTTACTCTTTACAAGATAGAGAAGAATTTTCCAAACAAATCAAGGAATTACTTGATATGAGACTAATTATAGAATCAAAATCCCCTCATATGTCTCCTGCCTTTCTTGTCAATAAAGAAGCAGAGAAAAGAAGAGGAAAGAAGCGCATGGTTGTCAACTACAAAGCAATCAATGATGCAACTATTGGAGACTCGCATAATCTTCCCAATATGCATGAACTCTTGACTCTTCTAAGAGGAAAAAACATTTATTCAAGTTTCGACTGCAAGTCAGGTTTCTGGCAAGTTCTACTTGATGAAGAATCGCAGCTTCTCACTGCCTTCACATGTCCTGATGGACTCTTTCAATGGAAAGTACTACCCTTTGGGCTTAAACAAGCTCCTAGTATTTTTCAAAGACACATGCAGAACGCTCTTCGAGGCCTTGAAGGTTTCTGCACTGTATACGTTGATGACATCATGATCTTCAGCAAAAATGAACAAGAACACTATGTTCATGTCACACAGGTTCTCAGAACTATTTTAAAATATGGAATAATACTTTCAAAAAAGAAAGCTCATCTTTTCAAAACAAAAATCAATTTTTTGGGTTTAGAAATAAATGAGGGTACTCATTGTCCTCAAAAGCATATTCTTGAACATTTACATGACTTTCCAAATGTTTTAGAAGACAAAAAGCAACTACAAAGATTTCTTGGTGTTTTGACTTATGCTGAAACATATATTGAAAAACTTGCAGCCATGAGAAAACCTTTACAGGCAAAATTAAAAAAAGATGTCATTTGGAATTGGTCAAGTGCTGATACAGACTACATCAAAAAGATAAAGAAAGTTTTAATCAATTTTCCAAAACTTTATCTTCCAAACATTGAAGACAGTTTAATTATTGAAACTGATGCTTCTGATGAATTTTGGGGAGGTGTTTTAAAAGCTAAAAACCCCAAAAACGAAGAACAAATTTGCAGGTACACCTCTGGCAGTTTCAAAGCAGCTGAGAAAAACTACCATATCAATGAAAAAGAATTACTCGCTGTAAAAAGAGTTATTACAAAATTCTCTGTATATTTAACACCAGTAAATTTCCTGGTTCGTACAGATAATAAAAATTTTACTTATTTCCTCCGAACGAAGATTGCAGGAGATAACAAATTAGGCCGACTAATACGATGGCAAGAGTGGTTCTCACGATATACATTCACTGTTGAACATCTCGCAGGAAACAAAAACGTACTGGCAGACTGCCTCACTCGTGACTTCAGGTATGCCTTACATCATCCATGATCTCACTCGCTCCTCTCGAGCCCTATAAAAAGATATGATCCTCATGACATATTTCCTCACAAAAACTTCACCTACAAAAAAGAGAGGGGGAGATTAGAGAGAAAAGTAAACAAAAATTGAGTTTACAAAAATGGAAGACCTCAACATTTTGAGGATGAAGAAACAAATGCTCCTCATAGAGCTATCTGCAATTGAGCAGAAAATCAACTTGTATGAACAAGTAACAACGGTCACCAATGTACCGGAAAGCGAAAGCTCAAAAACAAAGGCTATTCCAGTGCAAACGGCACATGGTAAAGAATCAACAAATCCGTTGAAAGCTGATGCTTTGCTAAAAAGCATAATAAAGGAGACAGCTACTCCTCTTCCTAATGGAAAAACTAGCTTATTGGTTGATCCCAATCCTTGTACTGAAGGAATCAGTAAAATGACAACTTTGTCACCCACTAACAAATCTGTGCAGGAGTTTACACCAGATTACAAAAAAGCTCTTAACAAAGAAGCTGAAAGATTTTATGTAATCTATAAAGGACCCCATGCTGGTGTTCATACTGACTGGGGAATTACAGAAACCTTCTGTAAAGTTGATAAAGTTACTTGCAAAAAATTCAGAAATGAAACATCTGCAAGATTAAGCCTTGCCACTTATCAAGACGATACAAGCAAGACTAACCAACCACTTCTTCGACCAAAAATTCAAAAAGTCAAAGAAGCCCACAGAGACCAAAGGTTTGACGTTCCAATTGACGTTCAACAAATGGTTAACTATCCTGAAATCTCTTTTGAAGATTTCAGAACAATCTGGAAGAAAGCAAGAGCTGCATGCCCAGAAGACCTTGTTCATGAAAAGTTTTTCACTACGGACAAGAAAACAAAAAGTCTGTTCAACTTTCTCGAAGGAGCAGATGCAAAATTAGTCTACCAAGCCTTTCAAGCTGGACTAATCGACAATATCTACCCAAGTTGCAACCTTCAAGAACTCAATTTCTTCCCAAGCAGCATGGTAGAATCCATTAAGAACTTTCGAAAGAAAGTACTTAAAGCAAAAGATAATCCGATCTACATCAGATGTATCTCTTCACTCCCAGAATGGATTCAAGAATCAACTCTTTCTCCATACCACTTTCTGGAAATTGGTCTTTCTAAAGCCAACAGAGAGATTGAACAATCTCAACCAATGGAAGATAAAGATTTACCTTTCACAGAAATTCTGCATCCCAATCGCATCAATGGTTTAAGAAGAATATCAGAAAAAATCATTGAAATTATCTCTGGTTCAAAAAAGAAGATTAATTATACCGATTCACATTGTATAATTACAAGCTGGAGTTACAACAACACCAACCAAGAAGATCTTCGTCAAGCCTCCAAGTTTGGAGAAAAATTCATGAACAATAACATGGAAGTATCCAATGCTACACGCCAGCACTTCTGCCGACATGCAGAACAACTTTTCGAAGAACATCTTTGTCACTTCTGCGAAAGCAAAGATTCGGAGACAAAGGAGGGACCCCCCTCTGAAGATGACAAATCATCATCATCTTAAAGAAAGATGCTTCACGTGTCAAATGGCCCCGCCACTCAAAATAATAATGCCTTTTCTCCATTATTAGAAGCTTTCCAGTTGTCCACAATAATGTAATATTTAGTGGATAAAAACGTCATGCCTGACATAATAGGCAAAGATCAGACCCTCTCAATGTATCTATAAATTGAGAGTTATGTTTTGTTTTAGGGACAGCGCAATAACGAGTGCAAGAAAAAACACTCTCTATCTAGTAAATTTTCAGTTCAATGTCTAGTGAGTAATTCCTCCCTTAGAAGGGGAAAAATGTAAAATATTGTAAGAGTCTTCCCTTTTTGGGAACTCTGTTATCAATAAACCTTTGTTTTGTTATTTTTGAGTGTTCATACAATTTAGAGTGATGAAACTTGTAAGTGACAGAGTGTCAGGTCGACGATGATTAACAGTACCACAGGCACCATGCCAACAGGGAAAGCAACCACACAGACCAAAGAACGACACAGGCTGGCTTGAATAGTTTCTATCTATGTAAGTATAACACTCACTACATCACAATTACACATTTATTGATACAAGAGTCTTCTTTTCACAATTTTTATATTTATTCCCTTCTTTGTTAAAACATAAATTCCGTACACATCCACACACCCAAACTGACATTTTCAAAATTGTTCCTCATTTATTTCTAAACCCAAAAATGCTCCTTTTAAGATGTGTACGGAATTAGTATTTTAAGCAATTTAGTATATTATAATTACCCTGTAAAGTGCTTTCTTCATCTCAGTACACATTTGTTGAGGATGATGTGAAATAGTCCATGATTTTATTATTATTATTCCAATTTTTATATTTATTCCCTTCTATCTAAAACATTTACCCAAACTGGTATCTCAGTACACATCCTCACCAATTATTGTTTCTTAGGAATTTTTGTAGAATTCCATCAGTTTTGTGTTCTAAAAGTAGTAGAACATTTTTTGCTTTTTCAAATTCATCTGGGTTTGTCTGTAAGATTAGTGAAATCTCAGTAACCCATTTTTCTACAACTCTTTCTCTGAGTTTTAGATCTTGGATACAATCAATATTAAGTACATTGATCGTATTGGATCCTTGACCACTATTTGGAATACCATTGTGGACAGGCATTTTGAACTCATATTTCTTTTTATTGCCTCTTCTTGTAGCTGTATAAGAAGATTCTGCTTCATCATCTTCCATATCCGAATATTCGAACTTAACAGTCTTTGTATTTGTTTTAAAGTTATCTTCTTCTTCTGATTCAGTGTCAGGTTCATTTATTTTAGTCATTCTAAAATATTGATCAAAAAGTTTGGGTTCTTTTTGATACAATTTTTCACATTCTTCAGTTTCTAATGATAAAAGTTGAATAAGTTTTTGGTCAGCTTTATCATAATCTTCAAATTGAAGGTTAAAGAAATATTTCTCGAGTTTCTCAGAGATTGTTTCTTTCATTTTTACTCTTTCCTGAAAATGTCAATTTTCTGGGAATTTTTTTGAGCTTCCTAAGTCAGGGTTTCCAACACTAGGATTGGGAGGTGAGTATTTCTTAAGACCTGAATATTTTCCTGGCTTGGATTTTTGTTCTACGATGGAGATATTTTTGATGTGCTCAAGAATGTCTTTATTACAAGGGCAAGAGTCAATCTTTTCAGATAACTCCTTAATAATGTCTGCAATAATTTTTGCAGAAGCTACTTCCAACTGGGCAATGGTTACGTATTTATTGACTATTAAGTCCAAGTTTATAATCAGACCATCTATTTTTTCATTAAGGAGGTTGATTGATCTATTGAGCTCGGGTATCGAGGTCATCCTATTAGTTGTTTTAACTGATCATGTATATTAGTGATCTTAAGGTTGATTTCCTTAAGAGTGCCCTCAATATTTGCCTTTTTGGCGACTTCTTCAACAAATTGGTTGTTTTTTAAAGAGTTTTCTAAAAGAATAGAATGTTTGTCAATAGATTGGGTTAACTTGATAGTTAATTTATTTTGTCTTTCAATAACTTCCAAGAATTTTTCCAAATCTTTTTTATCAAGATTGTTTTTAACCATAAAGGCTAAATCGTTTTTAAATTGGTTAAAAGGTATTTTATTTTTTGAAATATCTTCAGAAATATCTTTTGAAATACCAAGATAATGGCTTATTTTTGAAGTTTTTAAGAGGCATCTTGCAATGATCTGGTTTAGATTATTGCAATGATTTACAATTGTTTGAATACCGGCTTTTCCTGAAGTAGAAAAAACGTATTCTTTCTTTTCAGTATTATCGTCAAGAGTTTTAATTTTGACTGTTTTACCTTTTTTATAGAAATGAGGAAAATCAATTTTATTATTCATTTATAATGTCAGTGATTTGTTTGATATTCTGGCGTAGACTATCAATTTTTAAAGACATGTTTCTTATTAAATTATTATCTTTTCTTTCCGAGCTTTCTCCTATGTGGAGTGAATCCATAGAAATTCTTGGTCTAAGAGTTTCTCCTAGAGCTTTTTTATTTCTAGCTATATTTAAAACCCAAGAGTTTTCTTGAGGATTTATGTCGCAGAATTGTTTATCTTTGACATGGCCTATTTCTGAAAAGACATCATCAAGTTCGATGTACTCGTCTTTCTTATAGTCTATGCTATGGTGACTGTTGGTCAGGGCATATCCTATAAGATATGTTATGGTGAATGGTTTATCACCTGGACTCATAAGGTCACTTCTTTCAAAATGATGTATAAAAGATAAGGTTTTATCTATATTTGCAGATTTTAAATCCAGAGCAAACTTTGGATAGACTGAAAACATAAACTTTTGGTAAGCAAGGTTTCCCTTTGCAGCACCTAAGATGCAGTCCTGTCTGTCAGTAATTCTGTTGTCAATTAAGGCCATTTTTATGGGAGAATTTATTCCTGCTTGGAATTGGGATTTTAGCAAAATTTTTACAGCTCCGATATGGACCATTCTAATTTTTGATCTAATCTCAACTGGAATACTTTTTAAGTTATTGTTTATTTGTTCCTTAGTTAAAAGGGGTAGAAAGACAGCTCCTATTGTATCTTTTATGTCTACTGACATTTCTTTAGTACTAACAAAGTAGAAGATTTCATTTTTCCTTTTAAGAGGATTTAAAATACTAAGTTTAGAAGGAACATTTTTGAAAATGTTTTCTTTCTTTATTTTTAAATCAATTTTCTTAACTCGAGAGAGAAGGTCTTGTTTTATTAAAAGATTTGCATGAAAGTCGTCTTCATCTTCAACATAAGTTAAGATTTGTTTTTCTTCTGAATTATTTTCTTCAGTGTTGTTGAAAATTTCATTATTCATTTTAAGAAAAGCTAACAAGTTAAAATAAACTTTCTGAGTTTTGAAACTAATTTTTTATTTCTATCAAGATGTTCTTGATGTACTTTTTGCTTATGCAGGAGATACATACGTATATTAACCAAGTTTGGTATATATTCGTGAGTATGTTTATTTTGTGCTTGTAGAATTCTGAAATCTATATGCACCAAGTCTTTTTTATTATTGAAAAGTATATTTTTATGTTGAGAGATTTCAATCTCTTTATTATGAATATGTTCAAACTTTACTCTGTAAAGTGTTTTATTATAATGTAATGCCATATTTATCAAGGCTCTGATACCAATTGAGATTAGATCAAAAATTAGAATGGTCACTAATCATTTTTACTCTTTCCTGAAAATGTCAATTTTCAGAGATTATAATCAGACCATCTATTTTTTCATTAAGGAGGTTGATTGATCTATTGAGCTCGGGTATCGAGGTGGTTGATCTATTCAGTTCGGGTATCGAGGTCATCCTATTAGTTGTTTTAACTGATCATGTATATTAGTGATCTTAAGGTTGATTTCCTTAAGAGTGCCCTCAATATTTGCCTTTTTGGCGACTTCTTCAACAAATTGGTTGTTTTTTAAAGAGTTTTCTATGTAAGTATAACACTCGAATTTATGTTAGGAGTGCCCTCTAAACTTAGTACGGAATTCTGAAATCTAAAATATTCCATCCACATATTTATCTATGTAAGTATAACACTCGAAATGGAGCAAGTAAATATATAATTGGTTTAAGTAAATGTTCATCGGATGTGAGTGGGAACCCTATAAATAATAATAATAATAATAATAATAATAATAATAATAGATGAGTGACCCCACTTTACGGAGTCCAGATGTGTGAACTCTTTTTGGTCGATTGTTTGTAAAATTTCGTTTCTACATGATGGAAATCTGGACTGGACGTGTTTCTTGATATTAATTGGCAAGAGTAATAAGTAATTAAAAAGAATGGGTCGGGAGGGGTATTGGAATCTGAAATTGTCCATACTAACCAATCCCTAAATTACTGCAGACTGCTTAATGTCAATCCACCAGTTGTAGTTACAATACAACACCAATAACCCTAGGATTACAATATTATAATAAACGAACTCTAAAAGTACTCTGAACTAATGAATGAAAGTTCATTGCTAACATGTGAATTTAATGTCCTGCATAGCCTTTAATCTGTGGGTATATACACACACACAAAAAAAAGAATTAAGTATCAAATGCAAGAAAAAAAATCTAATCAAAACCTAAAAATCATAGAAGTTTCATATGTTGTTCCTAGTCTAACCATGTTTACCTCTTATATCATGTTTCAATAATAATGTGCCCTAATGTGAAAATTAACAAATGAGGAAAGTAAAAAAGTTCACTTACTTCTTCTTCCCAAGTTTTTGTATGTCCATGAGATGGTGGGACAAATTCCTGCCTTTACTATCTTCTTTAACGACTCCAACCTCATGAGAAATGGCTTATATTTATGGTATCCGTAACATCATTTAAGTAAAATAAATCAGAAAATAAAGACTAATTTTAAGATCATTTTGGATATTGTCAGACTTATTGTATCAATCCAACACCCTCCATACACTTTCTTGATAGAGAAATCTTATTCCATTATGGACAAAAAATATTACAGCAATTAATATATTAAAACGATTTAGACAAAAAAAAATTATGCAAAAAATGCACGTGGATAATACTAGATTAGGTATTTTGGTTGCCTAAAAAGTCCATGATGGTAACTGAAATCATCATAGATTGAGAAGAATACCAAAATCTGAACATCACAAAAGGATTATTTTGTATAAAGTTTTTACCAAGCAGGGGTAAAATGGACAAAACAGTAGAAGGCACTTCAGACAACAACCATACTTTTGTTTTGTCATTTGTGACGTGCTGAAAAAATGGCAAGTTAGTTTTTTTTTTCATGCTAACCTAATGTAAAAATGAAAAATGATTTATTTTATCGTGTTAAATAGCAACATACTTTCCTTTTTCTGTTTCTTTATAACTTTATGCAAAAAAGGGAAACTTTCTTCCCTTTTTGCGTTAAACTGGAGCATTTTAATTAGAAAAATATTTAAAAGTACAATGCTATAATTAGATAGATTATTCAAAGTTCAATACCAAGTAGAAGAAATCATTATGACCCAAATGGCCAAATTAACAACTTCTTTTACAATCACATTTAGACGGATTTTAGTATAAATTCCTTGATAAAAAGCTCATTAAATAAATGAAATAACTAAATTAACTGACACTATATACTAACTAATATAGGAAAAGAACTTGGTAAATCAAACAAACAGTTTAACCAAGAAGTGTAGATTCAAAATCCTAAATTAAAAACAACCGAACATATTTTCCTATTTTTATAGTGAATTATATCGATCTTTTTTTTCATTAAAAAATTACTAATTGATGAGTTTATATAACTAATATAAAGAGTTAATTGAGACCATCTAAATCTGAAAAAGCTGAAGGTTGTCTGCAGTATTATGTAACCTGCAATGACAACCAACTTGGCAATAAAGCAAGGAACACAAGTAATTATAAAAAATTCAACAGCATATATATATATATATATATATATATATATATATATATATATATATATATATATATATATATATATATGCCCCAATTACCCACTTATCCTCTGTCAAGTCCAACTTTCTTTATCAATTTATAAATGTTTTTTTTTAAATTCACTTTTCACCTAAACTTCACAAAGTGTAAGAAAAACTCACCCATACGGTGGGTACATGACGGAAGGTGGTGGGGGAGGTGGCGGAGGAGGAGCAAGTGGTGGTGCTACACCACTGTAACATGATGATGCACCTTGGCGCATTGTATTTTTCCCTTGAAATGCAATATTCCCATGTTGATTTGTTCCTGGGGTTTCGATCAAAACACATTATATTAAATTATTTCTCTTTCTTTACAGAAAACATATTAAATAATTTAGTTTTGTTTAAAAAGATTATGACAAAAACCTTGAGGAGAAGCTCAAGAACGACCAATAGAAGCGATATTACAGTTACCTCTTCGTCAATCCATCATAGGGTTGGGGTTTTCACAAGCCCTTTCTGCTGATCCAGGGTCCTAATAAGTAACAGGAAATAGCAATAAACTTTACAAAAAATACAATGCCAGACCTATGAAAATGCTCAAGTAAAAAAATAAAAATTTAAGCAATTGATAAACAAATCAATTAGAATAGTACATGTGGTTATTGGGAAACAAAGAAATTACACATGCTTAATAACCAAAAAAAAAAAAGAATTAGAAGTTAGTAACACACTTCTATGATACCGCACACTCCTTAATAAGGATATTTTGGTCAAACTTTGAATCAACTGCATGAAATGATTCCAAAATACAGATACCTTCAAAAGTTAGTAATTGACATTACATATACAAATCAAGGAAGGAAGGGCATATTAGGAAATATTATATTTTTGGTTAGATTTTGGATGATGTAGCACTTCAAATATCGAAGCAGCGTTATAATATTTTTATAAGAAAAAGAACGAATATCCATTATTATATATCATTCACATTCACATTCATGAAATTAGAATTACAGTTTAAAAACTACCTGATATGCAAAATAGGAAACATTCTTTTTGCCAACTTTGATGTTGTAAAAGCTATATGGGTGACAATTTCAATAACCTATTGATGGACCTACAATTTATAATAGAAAAACAATATACAAATAACAAACTGTAGTCTAATAACATATACATAAATAAAAAGAATCTAATAAGCTATTAGATGATTAGGATAAGACAGTGAGATAACAAATATAAATTCAAGCTCCTCCACTCTTTGTTTCCCGAGTGGTAGATAAGGGTAAAATCAAAAATTAAAACATCTTATTGCCATATTACACCATTAGAATTACCATGACAAATGACATTTAGATTATCATGATTCATGAACACAAAATCTTGAATTATTATTGTACATGTAATTGACGACCAAAATGATCTTCGACCATTGTTGATGCTTTCTCTGTTTTTTCCATATGAAAGGGAAGATGACCTGGTGTGCTTCCTGACTAGCTCTCTTCAAATTTCTATAATACCCATCAACAAACTCCAGAAAGAACAGAAGATAAATACTCTTACCAATTGAACTCACTCATAAATGAAAAAAAATAGAAATGACTTAATTAAATCTCATTAAATATAAAAACACTGTAAGGTCAAGAAATTTCATAAAATGGAATGAGAGGTAACTGATTTTAGAGGAGAAGTTGATGGTATTAAAAGGTGCCGTTGTTAATAGAGAAGGCAAAATAGGAACTGAGATATATGTTTCCCTCCTTCTCTAGCCTTCTGAATGAGAACTGGCCACATCCGAATTTCAACCATCAAACACCAAATAAAAAATCATTACATTTAGAATTTTTAAAACACCTTGAATGTGTAGGTGAACCATAATATCAGAGAGTAAGTGTAAAGCAATCCTACCGTATCTTAATGACAAAAAAATCAAGTGTGTAACACCCAAAAATTAAGTTTTGATACATGAAATGTATATGGAAACAAACCATTAATCTGTCTATAAACATAATTTACGGGTTAATGATACCTTCAATGATATATGTAAAGCCATAAATTGCATTTCACTATACTAAAACTTAATTTTCACAATGACATATGATCACATGAAAAAGATGATCTGATTACTTACAAACATCAAGTAAAAAAAACCACACATTACACATATATTTATACATACTTGTTACTTAAGGCTACCAATTTATCTGTAGTGATCTAATTTCCTTCAAGAACGTGACACATGAAAACCACAGATGCCATTAATTGAAAACATAAGTGTTAATCAAGGCTAACACATAACTTGCAACCATATCCCACGAAAAGCATCTGTGATGTTATGTTTAGGGTCTCGAATTTCATGGCTACATCATTAATAGGGACCCATTTTGCCTCGCAGTAACATATCACAGATGTACATATTACTGGGCATTAACAGGCAAAGATTCAAAACTAACCTCGTGGCTCCAGTAAAGCTGATTGAACGAAACAAATGAATGGAAGATGCTACACCGGTCGCTCCTAAGGTGTCGCCGATGGTGTTTTCGATTGAAGGATAGGGGTGTTTGTGTGAAATCTACATGGTGTTTGTGTGGTGCATCTGATGCGTTATTTTGAATTGAGGATTTTCCAAACCCTAAAAGACACAGAAGACAACAAACATGACCTCTGACGACGCCGTGACTAACCACCAGTAGCAGCGACGCAACGTCGCTCAGAGTAAGATCAAAATCAAAAACGGGAAAAAACCAAAATTTAAGATAAAAAAAATAAAAGAATACATAAAACAATCAAATCGAGGATTTAAAATCAGAAATTTACCTGATGGAGAAACTGTGTGCCGTCGCCGGAGCCATTGAGGAGCATTGGCCAGAAAGTAAAAACAGGAGGAGCGGAACCCAGACATATCGCTATGAAAGACGGAGAAATTAAGAAATATGCAAAATTGAGGAACTGTCTTTGGGGGTAGACCTGACATGATATATTTCTTTTTCACCAAAGACATCTTGAATTGAAAGCATATTTCTGTGGTTGCCGGCGTTCACAGCGATCGAAGAGAGAAGGTGGAGGAAGAAGCAAGCGGTGGAGACATCGATTAGAGGATCGAATGATTGGGAACTAAAAGTGTTAAAACGGTGGAGGAGCTTTCCAGAGCTACTCAACAGATTTGGCACCATCAAACCATCCTCCCTACCTCCCTGATCTGTTGCGTTCGTGCTCCTCATCGGTGTGCGAATAGAGGATCTGCTAAGAGAAACCTTGTGGAAGGATGGAGATGAAGAAGCGGTGGGAGATAAAAGGAAGACGGTGGAAGGATCGAGATACCTTTAAGAATACTAACCACGGTCGAAGTAAGTAACCCAAGCTACAGTACCGTGGTCACGTACTGTAGCTAATAATGGCGAAATTATATATATATATATATATATATATATATATATATATATATATATCTTTACTATCTTATAAAACAAATCCACTATTTCTAAAAATAGATTGAATAAAATAATAATATTTTTTTAAGACGTCCAAATCATTAAGCTAATTGTACAACTAATCACTAATAAAATAATATTAAAATTTAAACAAACTCCTATAAATCTTCTCTTCCAAGGTTTTGACCATATCTTTTTTCATCCAAATAAATACTCAACACCCTATAATTTGGTAATTTCATGATTTTTTTATTTTATTTTTAGTATGACATGTTTTCTAAAACAAACTAATGATTGAAATGAAAATAATCATTCTCCATCGAAAAGAAATTAATTGTCGAAACAAACTATTTGTCGTCCGCCGCTTTGCGCGGGTAAACGGCTAGTGTATATATATATATATATATATATATATATATATATATATATATATATATATATAAATGATTTTTTTTTCATATGTCATACTCTCATTCAAATTGTCAAATGTCATTTTGTGTTATTTGAATTAATTCTTTTTTCCACATGTCATTTTATGAGTTTTTCTATTTTAATAAATTCCACATAATATTTTAATATAATAATTACAATAAATATAGTAATAAATGAATATTAATTTTATTAATGAACTTACCTTCTTATTTCAAAATGTCCAAATTAAGGCTTATTAATTTATTTTGTTTATTTATTTAAATTTAAAAGATAAAAAAATTCAATTTTGATAATTAATTATTTATCTTACTTTCTTATAAATCTAAAATTCTTAAATATTTAGATCTTTATATTTAATTGTTTTTAATTAACCCTTGTAATACGTAGATTTTACACCTGGTAATAGGGGTGTTCGTTTGGATGGATCGGTTTGATCCGATCAAATCAGGTGAATCCAAATTGATTTCGGTTTTTAAAACATGGATCCGAATAGTGCAAACTAAATTCAAATCCGATTCGATCCGATCCGATCCAATTACAATTCGGTTGGATCGGTTTTTATAGTTTAGTTTTCAAAAATCGAAACATTTTAAAACGACATATAAGTATAATATTACCCAACTTTACACAAAAAACAAAAACAGATTATTTAGTTGCAATTTGAAAATTATAAACAACTAATAAGAAGATATATTATAGTTAAATATTTTATAGATAGAAAACTTTTGAGAGAAAATGCATATTAATGTTTTTTTATCGGGTGAAACATTTTGAACCTATTTGAAAAAATAAATTACAAAATTAATAAATAACTATATATATATATATATATATATATATATATATATATATATATATATATATATATATATAAATAGATAAATAATAAATGTTTATTCCATTTTTTTGGACTATTCGGTTTTTATTTTATAAACCAAAACAAATCCGAAATCCAAAATAATAATTCGATTTTGTTGAAAAACTAATCCAAAATCCAAATATTCGAACCAAATAATACAATCTAAATTGTCCAATTGGATAATTCGGTTTTATCCGAATACTAAATAGTCATACATAGTAATAATAATAAATGATGTTTCGTTTGCATCTCGGTCAACATATAGATTGTCCCGTGGCATACTTATCAACATTTATGTGATGCGGTTGTTTATAAAGGAAAGTAGTAAGGAAATTAATATGGAAAAAATATCTATTCAGAAATGTCCATTTGAACATACTGATATTTTTTGAAATGACTTAAAATTGATTGTATTGAAATAACTTTATGATTTAGGGAATCTTCTTTTAGAACTATCTACTCCGAGTTTGTCATACTTACTTTTGTGATTATGACTTAGTTTGTAGTTTAAATAATAGATGAAGATAGTGAATAACTTGGCATATTTATTTTGATTTCAAAAAGTTAAAATAAAAAGCAAATCATAGTTACTATCTAAATTGGGCATAAGAGCTTGTTCGAGTCCTTTTTCCATTTGAAGAACTAGAACATGATTTCAGGATATGTACAAAATTATACAACTCTACCCATATCATTAGCCGTGTCATTGGATTGTGATTTCTCCTGTTTTCATCACGTCAATCATTTCATTTTAGACTTGGTCTAAATTTTCAAGAAAACGATTTGTATTGCATTATGAGTCTGCTACTTTTAAAATATTGTTTCCTTTTTGCAGTTACTAATTTCATTAAAGCATCTACAATTGGCAAATTGTGGAGGAAACAAAAAACCCATGTGACGTTTCTTGTATGGACACCGTTTTGTGGGGCTTGGTGTTATAGGATTTCTGGTGTCATACCCATGGACCGCTCATTTTTTATGAAGTGATACCATATATGGACCCACATAAACTGACTTTAAAATAAATAAAGGATTCACTTTTAATAAAATATATTAGCCATATAAGGCAAATGCATCAATAATAAATATCTTGTATTTTTTTATTTCTTTTATTACATATATAAAAGCCCAAAATATCGCTATTTTTATTTTTATTTTTATTTTATAGAGAATGTTCGGCAACACCTTTCAGTTTTATTGAGTTTTTTAATTTTGGTTTTAATAGAAAAGAACTCGAATTACCAGGTAAAAAGCTATTTCAATTAGCTCTAGAGAGATTTTTTTATTCTACTTTTTGTATTTTATGTTTACTAATTTCAAAAGTTTACAATTATTTTTGCAGAATATTTTTATACATATAAAAAAAACTATATATTGCAGCTATCAACTTCCAACTAGTGTAAACCTTCCATACATAATATATTGCCATTTTAAAGAGAATGTTCAATTGCCAAATTTTGATCCTGCATTTGGATCCTAAAGGTTGTATTGCAGAATATACAAATGAAAAAAAAAAAAAAAAAAAAAAAAAAAAAACACAAATGCGAACTAGGGTCGACTCTCGTTCTCCGCTTCGGGTGGGGGTGGTGGTGTGGGTGGGATTGGGGTTGTGATCACTCCTTTTGTGTTGACATATTGGGCTCTGTGCGACGGTATTTGATTACCTAAAAGTTTCATGTAACGTTTGATTGTTTGAATGATGGGAAAGATTGTGGAACATTATTGAAGAGTGGTAATGGAAAACATTAAATCATAATCGAGAATTCCTTTAATCCTAATTACCACATGAATAAAGGTACTAATAATGGCAAGAACTAGACGAGATTTCAGTCAATGTCTATGTGACAAATTTCCCATGCTCAATTACGAGCAAAGACTTGTGAAATTTGTATGTGAGACATGAGACTGTGGCCAACATGTATATAGCATGAAAGTTATCAAAAACTGGAAAGAGGTTCACATACGTTAGGTTCCTTAAGTGAAAAGATCATGCACATGTGGTGGATGATTCGAATTACATTTGGATTAGAAATCATCATATGATCTCTTCGTGTGGGCACAATTCAATAGGAATGACGGTTCAAAAAATAAAAAAAATAAAAGAATGTGCATCGGAACAAAATAGGAGGCTGAGCTCCTACTCGACAGGAACATGGGTCAAGGAAGGTAATGAATTAATGAAAGATCATATGCTTCTATTATGGGGAAGAAAAATATTATGAGACGATAAAAGTTGAAAATCCACCCATTGAAGTACTATCGTTGGGAATGAATATATGATGTTAATTCCATATTCATCTACAATTTTATTCGGGAAGGTGTGTGATATGAATATTATTGAAAATTTGTACAAACTTTGATATAACCAGGGATTCAATATATTAAATATTGTGTATATTGGTAGAAATTGGGTATAGATTATATTTAAAAAGCAAAATACATGTATTAGATTTAACAAAGTGAAGTACTGAATTCTTTCTTCATGGAATTAATACATGTACATATTGTTTTTACTCTAGATTGTAGGGTTATATGGGTGGAGGTGGTGAGATTAACTCTTTGTGTTTGGACTCCTATGTGACATCCTTAAAATCACAGTTAGAAAAGACCGGTTTCATTTATGCATTTAAAATAATTTCAAAGTAAATCCATTGATTTAAAAGAGTTGTGGAATTTGTCCTCAAAACAATACATGATAAAATAAGGTTTATCAAAGCATTTCTTAAAGAAATGTATTTTCATTATATATCAAAACTCGGGATGTCATGTTCCGATACAGACACAAAAACATAAACTATAAAACATAGACCTTACACAGTTAAATACAACTATTGGTCTATAAACAAAAACATCTTCACAAGTTCTCCAACTTATGCCCTCGCGCCACTACCTGTACAACAAAGAAACTGAGTGAGTCAGGCTTGGGAGTCTGGTGAGCATATATATGATTTTCAACCCACAATAAATAATTATATTTAATTTCACCAAACAACAACAACCCGATTACCCATTCCCATCATCCTCACTTTACATCCCTATGACAACAACTATTACAAGGGACCTAATCTAGGATTTTCATTGGGACGGACAATACTGCAAAGGGGTTTCCTCAGCAATGAATGTCCTAAGGGAACCATGAGGGGGATAGAATACAACAAATGAACACCCTAGTTTACTAACACCTAAAGGTTATGAGCCTGCCAACATTCTACATGACAGTCTAGAAAGAGTTCGTGGTCGTCATCCATATTCTGCTGAATGACTAGATCACAATCACATCGAGGCCTCTCATCATTTTTATTTCATCACACAACAACTGTCTACCCATGTTCTACCCAACATATTAGTATATATAATATATACATTTATATACAGCTTAAAACCTGTACAAATCATTCATTCAACAATTATTTCAAATAAATAGATAATATACAAACACATATCACATATTTTATTTAGAATAATTCATATCTATGTGTTAGAAGAAAGAAACAACATACTCACTTGATAAGACGATGATCGAATAACACCTCGTCTATTAAAATAATCTTTTCCGATAAAACCGAGATGTTTTCTCCAAAACCGAGCTTCACGCGGACAGGGTTTCGGCTCAAAAACTATTTTTCTCGGGATCTTCGGGGCTCGGGACTTGCTTCAGGTCCCGAGATTAATACCGGGGCTTCGCGCGCGCGCGCGCGGGGGGGGGGGGGGTGGGGGTAAAACTTGCCAAATAGAAGAAAGAAAAGGGTGGAAGAATGGAAAATTAGCAACCGATCCGACTGGGGATCACATCGTATTTATAGGGGCTGAACCCCGGGTTACGCTGGGCATAATCAAAGTTTACGCGAGGTGTAATGCCTCGTCGACATGTACGCTGGGCATATTGGGTGTGTCACGATTTCGAGTATTATCGGAATAAATAATTTTATTAATATATTTTAATTATTTAAAAACTTTAGAAATTCATATCTTCCTCATACGAGCTCCATTTTGACGTTCTTTATATCCACACGTAGGTGAGACTATGCTCTACAAATTTTGATTAGACTCTGTCGGCTAATTTTGACTTTATTTTTATTATATTATTTTTAGTAGGCCGGGACTAGAAAACTCCGTTAGAAATTCATAACTTTTCCATCCGATGCCCGTTTTCTTCTGTCTTTTCACCGTTGGACTACTATCGACGAGATCTTCGATTCTCGTTTAGATTGTTTCGGCTAAAACTCACTCGATCTCATATTCGAGTTTCGGGCTGCATACTGCTAAGTCGAAACTTCTTAACATTATAACTTCCTCATATGAAGTCAGATTTAGACATTCTTCTTATGCATGCTCTCGGTTTAACGTATTCTACGACTTCCATTTAGACCACTAAGGCTAAATATCGCTCTATTGTAAATTCACTATTTACGTCACGCAGTGTCGTGCCGGTTCTGTTGCGAAACTTCGATTGGTCATAACTTCTACGTTATAACTCGGATTTCGACATTCTTTATATATATTCAGAAACCTTGCCACGACCACTACAACATCCTTCATAGATATCAGACTTATCTAACATTTTATTTTATCGCTTGTTTTTATTTTTAATTCAATTTAGCAACACAATTAAGCATAAAACAGATAATACTCAAATAATACATTCTTATTATTTCAAAATGAGTTACAAAGGCTAACCTAAACTATTACATTATCACTGTAACATCCAAAATTTCAAACAAATTTAAACTTTTAAAAACATGTCAAGTTCATCAAAATATTACAACTTTGTTTTCAAAACATTGTTTATCAGAGACTTGTCCCCAAAAATAACATAATAGGAGGAGTTGTACGATCACGCATTGGCCTTGTCGTGAGCCCCTGATGTACCTGAAACAATAAACTGAAACTGTAAGCCCGAAAGCTTAGTGAGTTACCCCAAAATACCGATACACGTACAATCCACATAGCAATATCAACATTAGCATATCTTATCAATCAAAACAGAACAACATGAACTGGGTCCACAACTTTGCAAGCTGGACTACCCCTAGGCCCTCAGTACGAGTCTGGAATGCCTGCCGGCCCTCAACTCATATCTGGAATGCCGTCGAGCCCTCAGTACGAGTCTAGAATGCCTACCGGGCCCTCAGCTCGTACCTGGAATGCTCTCGAGTCCTCAGTATGCGTCTGGAATGCCTATATGTGACAACCCAAAATTTCCATTATGTACAAACTATATCACTTCAAATGAAGTTATAGCAGTCACAGGTGATTTTCAGACTTTTCGCGTAAGTTTGAGTAATTCAAGGTTTACACTTCAGGAAATATCAGGAGAGTGGGTGCATTAGGGTTTTGTGCAACACTTTTATTCCAACACTCTATTATATTAGAGATCATTTCAGGAATAAAAATATTTTCTGCCAAAAATATCTCAGGACTATAAATAGAATTCTGAACCAAATTCATTCATTATTCACATTTCCAAACTAGAGAAAAGCCATTTTCTCTCTCACGGATATTCGGGTTTTTATACCAAAACATGAGTAACTCTTTCTAGTAGTGTTAGAAAGCTTATTATGTGCTTATAACATGATTTAGACGGCTAAATCATTAGATCTAGGAGTTTACTCCCCAAGGTGTTCTTGGGCGGTAAACTCCCGAAACCGAGCCTAGATTGACCCTTGTGTTATGCAACTGCCTTAGACTCATATGTATGTGTGTTAGGGACAAGAAAACAACCAAGAATCACCCAAGTTTGGGAGTTCACGGCCCAAGAGTTTCTTAGGCCGTAAACTCCCTTTTCAAACTCAAAATGGTGTTTTAAGGCACATAAAGCTTTAAGACTATTATCAAGACTTGTCCCCATTTAATCTAAGGCCTTAAGCACATCAAAATCACATATCAAAGTGAGTTTACAGCCAAGGCTTTGCTCTTGGGCCGTAAACATGAAAGAATGGCACCAAAGTGTGCCTAATGTCTTCATATGCTTGGAATAAAAGCCTAGAACTTATACCACCTATGCTTGAGGCTTGAAAACAAAAAGAACACCATTCCAATGGAGTTTACGGCTGTAAACTCCAAAGGAAATGGCCTTAGGGCCGTAAACTCCTAATTGGAGTATTTCTAGACCTCAAACCCTTCCAAGGACTTAACCACCAAGTTGGAATAATTCTAGGAATCATTTGGGACTTCAAAACACACCATACACCCTTGGTTGGGAGTTTACGGTCGTAAACTCAAGATTTTACAACCGTAAACTCCATGTGTGATGATATATGGGGAGGAAACTCACATATAGGGTCCTTTGGAACCCTAAAACACAAGTGCGTTGTCCCACATTAGCTTAGATGCAATCGTTAGAGCCTAAAACACTTATATAAAGTGTTTAATTGTGTCTAGGATGTCTTAACATTATCAATTAGTGATTTAAGTCTAATTGAATGCATATATGTGTGATTATATGTTCATTAGGATCGTAGTGTGTGTACAAGTCCTCACTTGACACCTAGCAATCCTATACCGTTCAGTTCATCCCAATCACCAACTACAGGTGAGTTCATACCCCTAATCAATGTTTTAAATGATTTTAAATGCTTTAAAGGGGGCGAATACAAGTAGAAACAAACATGTTATTAAATCATTGATATGTATTTTATAACTGTGTTTGTCATTCAACAAATTTCACATACTACAAAATGTGATGCATGAAATGGTTTTAAATCTTAAAAATACGTTGTTATCAAATGTTTTAATTTTTGAAATGTTTATTAAAATGACATCAAGTCATTGTTAATTATTGTTCAAAACCCATACGATGTCTTACAAAACCATTTTTACATTCTTGAACTAAACTATTCATGTACACTTATATTCTTATATATGTATTGATGTTATAGCTTACATCTTTCATTTTCTTCCCACTCCCTTGAGTAGTAAGAGTGTATAAACCTACATGACCAACCAATTATAGTTCAGTAAATTATCATAGGGATAGTTTGAAGATATCAAACATTACTCCTATTACAAGGAATCATACAAGAGTCAGTTCATTCATGAGTCTATACTAGTACATTACCTGATACATGAGTACATATACATATACATACCTGTTACATGAACACAGTTACATGAATATCATACAGGAACACTGTTACATAGGTGCATTATCCTGTATTCACTTACCTAGATACTTGTACTTAGAACTACGAGGATAATTTATTAGTACTTTCTGTGTAAATTATCTTTCCTATCCCGGTTCAAAGGGGTATCTAGGCGGGACTTACCATTCCGAACCCCACTGATTAGCACCAGTGGTCGATGACCATCTAAGGAGGTCTAAGGTTACTACTTATACTAGGAAGAACGATAACCAGGGCTAACCCCTCCACCCACCTGTTGTTGCTACAGAGGACAAAGTGGACAATCTTCGATTGTTCATAAGGTTATACTTTTCGCTTATTGCGATGTTGTATTACTCCTAGTACCCAGCGATGACACTTACATTATTACTTTTCTGGACAATCTTCGGATGTTCATTAGGTTGCATTATTCGCTTAACGCGACGTTGTGTTGGTCCTAGTACCCAGTGACAACACTTACACTAGTACATTTTCCTGTTTACTTTATTTTGCGATACTTTCACATAAACGATGAGTTTGACTAAGTACTTTAGTACTAAACAATTAAAGGAAAAACTATCATTTTACTAACAAAACATTCGGGTGTTGGTAGAAGACTACATCTCACACTGATGGAAAATAATGGATTTTCTAGGGTTTTTCATACTTACATCAACATTTACATTTAAAGGTTTGCATGACCTTTAAAACAGTTTTCAGTAAGCAAGAAAATGACACTTAAATACTTATGAATTCACCAGCTTTAAAGCTGATACTCTCTTTCAAAACAACTTGTATTCTCAGGTCATCAGTAGATAGGTATGGAGGCCAGGTTTTGAGAAGACGGAGCAGACAAGTCTCGTCTTTTATTTTGATTGTATATTTTTGGTGTCTTATTACAATGAAGAACACACATGTATTAAAACTTTACTTATAATGCAATGGATGATGTTGTTGCTTGTTTATTATATTACACTGTTGTGATACTGTACATGACGTCCTCCACCCCTGAACGTTTCCGTCGTTCGTGGTTTTGGGGTGTGACAGATTGGTATCAGAGCATTGTTTATAGTGAATATAGTATATCAACCCATAAAAGATATAATAACTATAAATACATAGGGATTAAAACACTCTGTCTAAGAATTATACTTATAAATAATAAAATATTTAAGTAAGTATACGTGCCTACATTCATACTAAAATCAATGTCACAATGACAAGAACAAAAGTATTACGATTGTTGAATATCACAAGTAAGCCTGGGGATATATGGTCAGTCTTGGGAATGGCATAGCTTGATCAACTATGCTGGTCCGAGGAGTGATTAGTATATGCCCAAGAATGGTTGTGATGTGGCAACAAGTCTAAAAACTTACCAACACAACCATAAAGAAATACCATATGGGTATTTGATCTTACTGAAATTATCTTAGTTAGTTCGTCTATTTTAGCGATTTCTTATATCCCTTTTCTCGCGTAGATTAAAATGGCTGGATTTCACCATGGCGATCCGTACTTCCCAAACCAAGGCAATGCTGGTTGGCTAGAGGCAGAACCAGAAGATGATCACCCAATCCCTTTGGATGATCACCACGCTGAGGGTTTTTCTGATAGTTCTGACTCGGAGCCAGAAGTCAACAACCTACCCCCAAATGCTCAAAACCCAAACCTGAACCCCCACCCTGTGTTTCAAGGACCCACACCCTTGTGGGCCATTAGCTTGACTGAATGGAGTCAGGAACAAGGTCAGCCCATTCCCTACAATGGAGACCGAAGTTTCTACAACCTCACTGAAGGAGGTTCTGCTGATAGAGTCCTACCAATCATGGTGCGTAGGATTTCTCGGAACACGATAATGGCTCAGGCGTCTATCAATCAAGTTTTGGAAGTTGACGCCAAATCTGGTGTTAACACTGTCCACATTCGCCAACTAGAGTTTGCTCATGAAAGGACTCTGGTTCGCAATGCAAATCTGTAGAGGGAAATTGCTGAAACCCGAGATGAAGTTAGAGAACTTTGAGCTCAGCAAGCAAGGTCGGATAGGCGTATAAGGGACATTGAACGTCTACTGTCGGGATCGAGGACTCATGCAAGCAGCTCTCGTCACCGATAGAAGCTCGTCGAGTCATCTTTTGGATATAACCTAGTTTATGTAAAACTTTGGTCTAATTTCCTATCTGTATAAATCTTAGACCAGTTAGGTCTTGATCTAGTCTTGATTCTGTCGATTCAATCCCACTGCTACTCGATGAGTAGGGAAACCAACTCGTCGAGTAGGGCCAAACCAAGAAACTACAATTAGACAATACCTGAGAATCGGGGCATTACAACTCTCCCCCACTTGAACTAGACTTCGTCCTCGAAGTCCGCTGGTATGAACAATGTCGGGTAGTGCTCGCGCATCTCCGCCTCCGGCTCCCATGTCCACTCAGATCCCCTACGATGTTCCCACTATACCTTTACCAAAGGTATCTCCTAGTTTCTCAGAATCTTCGTCTTTCTTTCCAAAATGGCCACAAGCCTTTCCACATAGTTCAGGCACTCGTCGACCTTAACATCATCCAATGATACCACAGGCTCGTGGTCCGTAATGCACTTTTGCAATTACGATACGTGAAAAGTATTGTGGATCCAACTGAGCTATTCTGGAAGCTCTAGTCTATAAGCCACCTTAACAACCCTTGCAATGATCCTAAATGGCCCAATGTATCGAGGGCCCAATTTTCCCCTTTTACTGAAATGGATCACACCCTTCCAGGGTGAGACCCTCAGAAGTACCATGTCGCCTATCTGAAATTCCAATTTGGATCGGCGCTTGTCGGCGTAAATTTTCTGCTAACTCTGAGCTGTCTGCAACCTCTGTCTGATCCGCTGATTCTTCTCGGTGGTCTGCAAAACCACCTCCATCCGGCCCATTACCCTGTGGCTCACCTCACCCCAACAAATCGGGGTGCGACATCTCTGCCCGTACAACAGCTCGAATGGCGGGGCGCAAAGGATAGAATGATAGCTGTTGTTGTAGGCGAACTCTGCAAGCGGTAGGTGAGAATCCCAGCTCCCACCAAAGTTGATGGCACATGCCCTCAGCATGTCCTTGAGGGTCTAAATAGTCCGCTCGCTCTGGCCGTCTGTCTGAGGGTGGAATGCTGTGTTGAAGTGCAACCGTATGCCCAGCTCCTCATGAAACTTCTGCCAGAAACGGGAGGTAAACCTGACATCCCGATCTGAGACAATGGAAACAGGAATCCCATGGCGAGACACGATCTCACGAACGTACACCTCGGCCAACTTTTCGGTCGAGGAACTCTCTCGTATAGCCAAGAAATGGGCACTCTTGGTCAATCGGTCCACGATGACCCAAATGGCGTTGAACCCCTTCACCGTCCTTGGTAGCTTGGTGATAAAGTCCATCGTGACCTGCTCCCAATTCCACATGGGAACCTCCAGGGGCTGCAGCTTGCCATGCGGCCTATGGTGTTCGACCTTGACCATCCTGCAGGTCAAGCACCTCTCAACGTACCAAGCGATCTTGCGTTTCATACCCGAACACCAATAGCTCAAGCTCAAATCCCAGTATATCTTCGTGGCTCTCGGATGGATGGAGAAGTGAGACTTATGAGCCTCTTCCATAACCATCTGCCTGATCCTGCTAGTCATCGGAACCCAAACCCGACTATATCTGGTCAGTAATCCCCGACTAGCCTACACGAACCTGGTGTTTTCACCCTTGATCCTTTCTCCCTTCAAATTTTCTGGTCGCATGCCCTCCATCTAGGCATCCCTGATTAAGCTCACAAGCGGAGAGTCCACAACTATTTTCATACATATTGCAGGAGTAGAAGACCCCGCTGACTTGCGACTCAAAGCATCCGCAACCACATTCGCTTTAGCAGGGTGGTAAAGGATCTCGCAATCGTAGTCCTTGACTACATCGAGCCACCTACGCTGCCTCATGTTTAGGTTCGGCTGATCCATGATGTGTCTCAAGCTCTTGTGATCCGTGTAAATGGTACAACGGACCCCATAAAGGTAATGTCTCCATATCTTGAGGGCGAACACCACTGCCCCCAACTCCAAATCGTGCGTAGGGTATCGAGTCTCATGTGGTTTCAGCTGCTGCAATGCTTAGGCTACCACTCGTCCTCTCTGCATGAGAACCACCCCTAACCCTGTGATGGAGGCATCACAGAACACTGCAAAATCCTCAACTCCCTCCGGGAGTGTCAGAACTAGTGCTTGACATAAACGCTGACGGAGGGTCTCGAACGCTCCTTGCTGTTCGGGACCCCACCGAAAATCCACCCCTTTTCTTGTGAGACGTGTGAGGGGTACTGCAATCTTATAGAAATCCCGTATAAATCTCCGATAGTATCCTGCCAATCCCAAAAAGATCCTAATAACTGAGGGGGATTTCAGAACCTCCCACTGCATAACCGCCTCGATCTTGGCGGGATCGACCAAGATCCCTTCTTGATTAACGAGATGTCCAAGGAACTGGACCTCTCGTAACCAAAATTCACACTTTGAGAACTTGGCGTACAACCGTTCCCACCTCAGGACACCTAACAACTCTCGCAGATGTTCCTCATGCTGCTCTCGGGTCTTGGAATACACTAAGATATCATCTATAAACACTATGACCTAGTGGTCAAGCATCGGTCTGTAGACCCGATTCATCATGTCCATAAATACCGCTGGTGCATTGCTGAGCCCAAACAGCATCACCACGAACTCGTAATGTCCATAACAAGTTCGGAATGCAGTCTTCTCCACGTCCTCCTCCCTGACCCTGACCTGGTGGTACTCGGACCTCAAATCGATCTTGGAAAACCAAGATGCACCCTGCAGCTGATCAAAGAGCTCATCTATCCTTAGGAGTGGATAACGGTTCTTCACCGTTAGCTTGTTTAACTCCCAGTAATCAATGCACATCCGGTGTGATCCGTCCGTCTTCCGGACGAAAAGAATCGACGCTCCCCACGGAGAACTGCTAGGTCGAATGAACTGCTTGCTCAACAGTTCCTGTAGTGTAACACCGTAAAAATTTGAAGAATTTTTTTCACTTTGTAACCCATAAAATATCATTTGAAAACATAAACAAATTGTTATAACAACATTGTATCAATACAAAACCCAAGATCAATGTGTATATATACATATATATATATATATATATACATATATATATATATATATATATATATATATATATATATATATATATATATATATATATATATAATTCCAGTATGCGTGTGTACGGATCATGCCAGTGCCTTCCCGCGATCGTCGCTAGTACCTGAAACACATAACACATAACACTGTAAGCATAAATGCTTAGTGAGTTCCCCAAAATACCACTCTAACACATAATAGCCACTCGAGGCTGTAACTCTGTTGACTCTCAGGTCTATGTGTCTCAGTGGGGCCCTCCAGCCCCAACTCTCTATGGGCCCTCTGGCCCTAACTCTGTGGACCCAAAAGTCCTAACTCTGTGGACCCGAAGGTCCTAACTCTGTAACTATGAATCATACATAGCACATATCACAATAAATCGTAGCACATAAATAGCATGCAATTACACTGGCATCTAACTCTAAAATACTCTATCGGATAACTCTGTTACCACACTAGGTAATGTATAGTGAGAAGACTCACCTCAGGCGTCTAGGTAAATCTCTGACTCGGTAGGAATACTGCCTAGTCTTCGCCTATTCACATAAAATAAATACTCTTATAAATATAATTCTCAAGACTAGACTCAACCTACCTTTGGCACTCTCAGGAGGGAAAAAGGCTATTTTACCCTCCTTTCAACACAAGCACTCCATTGACCAAACCCTAAAAGTCAACGGTCACACTTTGACCCTACTCACCGAGTGCACTCTGGTGACTCGGCGAGTTCACACATGTCCTTTAACACTTTGTCCCGTTTGGCACGCCGAGTCCCTCCCTATGCTTGACAAGTCAGACTAGACATGAATCGCGGGGCCACCACAACTCAACTCGCTGAGTCTCAAGAACAACTCGGCGAGTGCCACCTTGAACTCCAGTCTTCTAAATCCCTTTTGACTAACTGAGTCATCCCCCAACTCAGCAAGTCTGTTTACTGAGCAATTTACGTGAAACCCTAACCCTACTCGCCGAGTCTGAAGAAGAACTCGGCGAGTTCATGCCATGCAAAAACTCTACTGGCCTCCTGAGGTCAGATTTGTTTCCCTAAATCAAAGATATGGCCTTCCCAAGCATGAATGTCACGTAAAGCTTGAAATTTGATGCTTGTATAACAACAACAAGACATCAAAAGGAGATTTAATCCCAAAAATGGCAACCTAAGTCCAATAACCCCAAACTAATCCATAAACTCCAAGGGTTAAGGTCTCTGGACCTCTTTGAGTCCATATCCAAGGCTCAAACTCGAAGAGGGACCATTTGCTCCACATAATCGCTCTCCAAAGGGATTAGAAAACCCTAATTCTATAGACCAACACCAACACTGAAGGAGGTTCGAACTATTAACTCAAAATGAAGTCTCTGAATCCCTGGAACTGCTAGAATCGCACCTCCCCTCTTGCTCTTTCACTTCCTTCTTGCTAAACCAAAAATACATGGATCAAAAGTGTCTTCTTCTTCCTTACAACGATTTGGCTCTCTTAGGGTTCTATCAACGGACTTGTAGCCGCAATGAGAGGCTATAAGTTCCTTTATATAGGCTCCAAACTTGGGGATTTAGGGTTTCATTAAACAGCGTGGACTCGCCGATTCCAAAGCAAAACTGGATGAACAATCGCGACCCTACTCGGTGAGTCTACGCATCAACTCGCCGAGTTCCTTCCCATAGCTCAAACTAATTAAATAAAATAATATATACCTGGAACCCCGGCTGTTACAATTCTCCCCCTCTAGAATCAGACTTTGCCCTCGAAGTCTCACTCTGGAAATAACTCCGGATGCTGCTCACGCATCTCACGCTCCGGCTCCCAAGTCAGCTCGGACCCCTTCCGGTGCTGCCACTAAACCAAAACCAGAGGCACTTCCTTGTTCCTCAAAACCTTGATCTTCCGATCCCTGATCGCCACTGGTCTCTCAGCATAACTCAGGCTCGCATTGACCTAAATATCCTCCAATGGAACCACCGCCGACTCATCTGCTATACACTTCCGCAACTGCGATACATGGAAAGTGTCATGAATCTGACCCAACTCTGCTGGTAGCTCCAAGCGATACGCTACCCTGCCCACCCTCGCGATCACTTTTAACGGCCCAATATACCGGGGTCCCAACTTGCCCCTCTTTCTGAATCGGATCACTCCTTTCCAAGGAGATACTTTCAGAAGCACCAAATCATCAACCTGAAATTCGAGCTCAGATCGTTGCCTATCAGCATAACTCTTCTGGCGAATCTGAGCGGTCAACAACCTCTGCCCGACCTGTTGGATATGTTCAGACGTCTGAAGCACTATCTCCGTGCTACCCATCACACGCTGCCCCACTTCTCCCCAACAAATGGGGGTCCGACACCTCCTCCCATACAACAGCTCAAAGGGTGGCATACCAATGCTCGAATGATGGCTGTTGTTGTAGGAAAATTCTGCTAAGGGTAAGTATGTGTCCCAACTCCCATCGAAATCCAACACACATGCCCGGAGCATATCCTCGAGCATCTGAATCGTCCGCTCACTTTGTTCGTTAGTCTGGGGGTGGTACGCGGTACTGAAATGCAGTCTAGTACCCAATTCCTCATGGAATTTATTCCAGAATCTAGAGGTGAAACGCACATCTCGGTCTGAGACAATCGAGATCGGTACTCCATGCATTGCTACCACTTCTTTCAGATACATCTCCACCAACCTCTCCACGGAAGAGCTCTCGCTAATAGCGAGGAAATGAGCGCTCTTCGTCAATCGATCTACAATCACCCAAATTGCATCGATGCCCCTCGCAGTCCTTGGAAATTTGGTGATAAAATCCATGGCGATCTGTTCCCACTTCCATTCGGGAATCTCCAATGGTTGCAACTTGCTGTGAGGTCTCTGATGCTCGGCCTTAACCTTGCGACATGTTAGACACCTCTGCACGAACCATGCAACATCCCTCTTCATACAGGGCCACTAATACTCCTTTTTCAGATCCAAATACATCTTAGTGGACCCGGGATGGATCGGGAACTTCGATCGATGACCCTCTTCCATCAGAATGGTACACGTCCCGCCCACATGCGGTACCCAGATCTGATCCTGAAACATCATAAGCCCCGACTATCGGTGACGAACTCTGATACTTTCTCGACAACCCGCTCTCTCTTCTGGTTTTACGGCCTAACAACCTCGGCCTGAGCTCCACGAATGGTGTCCAACACCGGAGTCATCATCGTCAACCTCATACAAATGTCACGCATCGGACCACTCTCCGCCCTACGACTTAGGGCATTGGCCACTACGTTGGATTTTCCCGGGTGGTACAGGATCTCGCAATCATAATCCTTTACCACATGCAACCATCTCTTCTGCCACATATTCAGGTTGCGCTGATCCATCAAATACTTCAGGCTCTTGTGATCAGTATATATAGTACACCGTACCCCATATAAATAGTGACGCCAGATCTTGATGGCGAACACCACTGCCCCAACTCCAAATCATGGGTAGGATACCTCGTCTCATGAGGCTTCAGCTGCCTCGATGTATATGCTATCACATGACCCCTCTGCATAAGTACTGCTCCCAAAACTAATATCGACGCGTCACAATATACCACAAAATCCTCCATTCCCTCCGGAAGGGCTAACACCGGGGCTTCGCATAATCTCTGGCGAAGTGTCTCGAAGGAGGCCTACTGCTCTGGGCCCCAAGTAAAAACTACACCCTTCCGGGTCAACTTAGTGAGTGACAAAACGATGTTGGAGAAATCCCTGATAAATCTCTGATAATAACCTGCTAGACCTAGAAAACTCCTGATCTCTGTGGGTGACCTCGGCACCTCCCAACCCATCACCGCCTCAATTTTGGCAGGGTCGACCAAAATCCCTTTCTGGTTAACGAGATGTCCCAAGAACTGGACCTCTCGTAACCAGAAATCACACTTGGAGAACTTGGCATAAAGCCTCTACGATCTCAAAACCCCTAGGATCTCCCTCAGATGATCCTCATGCTACTCTCTAGATCTCGAATACACCAAAATGTCATCGATGAATACGATTATCGAGCGATCCAACATCGGTCTGCACACCCTGTTCATGAGGTCCATGAACACCGCTAGTGCGTTGGTGAGCCCGAAAGGCATCACCACGAACTCGTAATGCCCGTAACGAGTCCTAAATGTTGTCTTCTGAATATCCTCATCTTGCACCCTCACTTGATGATATCCAGACCTCAAGTCGATCTTGGAAAACCAAGATGCTCCCTGCAACTGATCGAACAAATCGTCAATCCTCGGCAACGGGTAACGGTTCTTGACCGTTAATTTGTTCAACTCCCGGTAGTCAATGCACATCCGGTGTGAACCATCCTTTTTCTTGACAAAAAGGATAGGATCTCCCCACGGTGAACTACTTGGCCGAATAAATCCCTTCCCCAGCAGCTCCTGCAGCTGCGAGGATAGTTCCTGCATCTCTGGTGGCGCAAGGGGATATGGCGCCTTGGCGATAGGCGCGGCCCCTGGAACCAAATCGATACTGAACTCCACCTGCCTCACAGGAGGTACGCCTGGCAACTCCTCTGGAAATACATCCGGAAACTCACGCACTATCGGAACCTCCCTCACAGACCTCGGTCTCTCCGACTCAACCCTTGGATCCATAACATATGCTATGAATCCCTTACATCCCTGCTGAAGGCTCTGCCTCGCCCTGGCGGCTGAGTAAAGTGCTGAACCGGAACGTGTACCCTCGCCGTACACCATAAGGACTCCCCCACTAGGGCCTCACATGGTCACCAGCTGTCGCTCATAGTCGATGATCGCTCCAAATCTGCTCAACCAATCCATGCCTATGATGACACAGACATCCCTCATCGCAATAGGGACCAAATCTATCGGAAACTCAACCCCAAAAATCTTGAGTACACAACCACGTATCACCTTGGTGGCATACACCGCTCTCTCATCCGCTATGGAAACTCTTAGAGGTCGACTCATCGCCTCTCTACTAGTACTGATGTGTCGGCTAAAGGCCAACGATACAAAAGATCAACTCGCACCCGAGTTAAACAACACTAAAGCAGGTACAAAATTCACAAGGAAGGTACCTACGCATAACATAATATAAGCACAATCATCACAGAATGTAAAAGAATACATGAAAGAGTACATACCGGCCACGACATCGGGGGCTGCGTGGACCTCTTCCGCTGTCAACTGGAAGGCTCTCCCACGCAACTCTCACCGCAGCAGGGGCTGATCCCGGAGATGCTCCCTGTGCTAACCCCCGCAACTGTGGACACTTTGCCTTCTGGTGTCCAGTCTGGTTGCAATGAAAATAAACTGAAAAACCCTTAGGGCAATCCTTGGTCATGTGCACCTCCTTGCCACACTTGTAGCAAGACCCTGCTCTGCAAATCCCATCGTGGCTCTTGCCGCACTTGCCACAAGTGCGGCCCTTCTGGTTCCCAGATCTTGAATCAGCGGATTTGACCCGCTTGGCTGTCGGCTGAGACTGAGCCGGCCGTCGATGCTTTCCCTGAGACTCAGCCTCCTCCCTAGCTTGGGTCTCCAACTTTATCTCCCTATTCCGGGCATTTTCCTGAGGCTCAGCAAATGTCCGGTATGTCGAGTTTTCCACGAACTCACGTATATCCCTCCTCAGAATGCTCAAATATCAACTCATGTGTGCCTGCTCGGAACACACGTGTTCTGGGTAGAACATCGCCCGCTCATGAAACATCCTCGTAATCATCGTAACTGACTCAGTACCCTGCTTAAGGGTCAGAAACTCCTGGGTCAAACGCTCCCTCTCCACCTGGGGAACGTACTCATCTCGAAACATAGCAGCGAACCTCTCCCAGGTCACTGCAGCAAGCTTATCAGGCGTAAAGTGCGCAGTCACAAGCTTCCACCAGTCCTTCGCTCCCAAGCGAAGCTGGTTCAGTGCGAACCGGACTCTCAAATGCTCTGGAGATGATCAAGTAAAGAAACACCCCTCTATGTTAGAAATCTATCTCATCACCGCGATCGGGTCCTGGGTCCCGTCAAACTCCAGTGGTTTTGTGTTGCTGAACTACCGGAATAACAATGCATCACCACCCTGCGGCCTAGTCGCAGCTATAGCAACCGCAGCCTCAGAAAGAGTAGCGTATCTCTCATCAAATGTCTCCATCAGAGTGGTCTTGATAGATCCGAACATCTCTGGTATCTCTGCCCTGATGGCCGCAACCATCTCCTCCTGGATGATCCTACGGATCTCATCATCACTCGAATTGCCGATCACTGGTGTGTGGCACATCCCAACCATGGTCTCCTTCTCAAATACAACATAAGAATATTAGAGACCCTTTTTGAGTATAAATACACTCGATAACTCCACCCTACTCATTCCTTGGTGCCCAAAGGATTCTTACTTGGGCTGCGTACCAACCCGGTATCTTCAGTAGTACGGGCACAATACTACCATCCCTACCGCGTTGGCATTCATCCCAAGTCCTCCTCCTTGAGCCTCAAATATCAAGTACTCTACTCTTTCTATCATGTGCTACTCACTAACAAAACTCTCTCATAAGCGCCTCGCTGCTATCTAAATCACTCTTAAGCCTCTCTAGCAGCAATACCCGTAGACTAAGGCATCATATATCAGGCCACTCTAGTCCTAATAACAATACCTAGTCTACTCTAGCATGCATATTGTAACTCATCATATAGCATACATAACATATCTGATAATCACTTATTAGGAGGGTATTTTGGGAAATCACCGTTCGGGTGCTGGCTGATCGTACACACGGCTCTGCTCTGTTTGTCTCAAAAACTTTTTTTTTACTCGTTTTTCAAAAATAATATTTTTATTTTTATTATTAAAAGTTTCCTCAAATCCCCAGTTTGAGTTCATATACGCCCGAAGATATATCCGAATCCGTCAAAACAAGGCTCTGATACCAACTTGTAACACCGTAAAAATTTGAAGAAGTTTTATCACTTTGTAACCCATAAAATATCATTTGAAAACATAAACAAATTGTTGTAACAACATTGTATCAATACAAAACCCAAG
The DNA here is from genome assembly GCF_052625555.1 of Lactuca saligna. Taxonomy (NCBI): domain Eukaryota; kingdom Viridiplantae; phylum Streptophyta; class Magnoliopsida; order Asterales; family Asteraceae; genus Lactuca; species Lactuca saligna. The sequence goes on along the minus strand of NC_136417.1, from coordinate 184,869,302 downwards.
ATCAATATATATATATATATATATATATATATATATATATATATATATATATATATATATATATATATATATAACTCCAATATGCGTGTGTACGGATCATGCCGGCGCCTTCCTGCGATCATCGCTAGTACCTGAAACACATAACACATAACATTGTAACAAAAATGCTTAGTGAGTTCCCCAAAATACCACTCTAACACATAATAGCCACTCGAGGCTATAACTTGTTGACCCTCAGGTCTATGTGTCTCAGTGGGGCCCTCCAGCCCCAATCTCTATGGGCCCTCTGGCCCTAACTCTGTGGACCCGAAAGTCCTAACTTTGTGGACCCGAAGGTCCTAACTCTATAACTCTGAATCATACATAGCACATATCACAATAAATCGTAGCATATAAATAGCATGCAATTACACTGGCATCTAACTCTAAAATACTCTATCGCATAACTCTGTTACCACACTAGGTAATGTATAGTGAGAAGACTCACCTTAGGCGTCTCGGTAAATCACTGACTCCATAGGAATACTGCCTAGTCTTCGCCGATTCACATAAAATAAATACTCTTATAAATATAATTCTCAAGACTAGACTTAACCTACCTTTGGCACTCTCAGGAGGGAGAAAGGCTATTTTACCCTCCTCTCAACACAAGCACTCCATTAACCAAACCCTAAAAGTCAACGGTCACACTTTGACCCTACTCGCCGAGTGCACTCTGGTGACTCGGCGTGTTCACACATGTCCTTTAACACTTTGTCCCATTTGGCACGCCGAGTCCCTCCCTATGCTTGACAAGTCATACTAGGCATGAATCGCGGGGCCACCACAACTCAACTCGCCGAGTCTCAAGAAGAACTCGGCGAGTGCCGCCTTGAACTCCAATCCTCTAACTCCCTTTTGACTCACAGAGTCATCCCCCAACTCAGCAAGTCTGTTTACTGAGCAATTTACGTGAAACCCTAACCCTACTCGCAGAGTCTCAAGAACAACTCGACGAGTTCATGCCATGCACAAACTCTAGTGGCCTCCTGAGGTCAGATCTATTTCCCTTAATCAAATATATGGCCTTCCCAAGCATGAATGTCACGTAAAGCTCAAAACTTGATGCTTGTATAACAACAACAAGGCATCAAAAGGAGATTTAATCCTAAAAATGGCAACCTAAGTCCACTAACCCCAAACTAATCCATAAAGCTCCAAGGGTTAAGGTCTCTGGACCTCTTTGAGTCCATATCCAAGGCTCAAACTCGAAGAGGGACCATTTGCTCCACATAATCACTCTCCAAAGGGATTAGAAAACTCTAACTCTATAGATCAACACCAAAATGAAGGAGGTTCGAACTATTACCTCAAAATGAAGTCTCTGAATCCCTGGAACTGCTAGAATCGCACCTCCCCTCTTGCCCTTGCACTTCCTTCTTGCTAAACCAAAAATACAAGGAACAAAAGTGTCTTCTTCTTCCTTACAACGATTTGGCTCTCTTAGGGTTCTCTCAAGGGACTGGTAGCCACAATGAGAGGCTATAAGTGTCCTTATATAGCCTCCAAACCTGGGGATTTAGGGTTTCATTAAACAGCGTGGACTCGCGGAGTCCAAAGCAAAACTGGATGAAGAATCGTGACCCTACTCGGCGAGTCTACGCATCAACTCGCTGAGTTCCCTCCCATAGATCAAAATAATTAAATAAAATAATATATACCTAGAAACCCGACTGTTACATGTAGCTACGATGATAGTTCCTGCATCTCAGGCGGTGCCAATCGGTACGGCGCCTTAGTGATAGGGCCGCACCTGGCACCAAGTTGATTATGAACTCTACCTGCTTTTCCGGAGGTATCCCTGGAAACTCCTCCGGAAACACATCTACGAACTCCCTGACCACTGGTACATCGGAGTCTGAAATTTGGTCCCGAACTCGCGTATCTACCACATACGCTAGATAACTCATACACCCGTGCTGAATATACTTCCGAGCCCTAGCAGCTGAGCAAAAACCTAAGCCTACTCTGGTGCCCTCACCGTATATAATCAGTTCTCCCCCACTTGGGGTTCGAACTACCACTTGCTGACCTTCGCAATCAATCATAGTACTAATCCTACTGAGCCAATCCATACCCACAATCACGCACACCTCCCTCATGGGAATCGGAATCAAGTCTATTGTAACATCCCGGGATCGCAAGAGTAGAGTTGAAGGATTAAAAGTGTAAGTTTTGGAGGGCGACTCGGCGAGTCACATGGGTGGACTCGGCGAGTCAGGTCGCGACTTTGGTCGGGTGTCAAGTGGCCTACTCGGCGAGTCCAAAGATGGACTCGACGAGTAGGTGTTAGGCGAAGAAAAAACCCTAAATCTGGGGAATGAGCCCTATATAAAGATCATTATGTTCCTCCACAGCCTCCTTGATCCCCCCTTAAGTCCCAGAAACCCTAAAATTCATGGAGGAACCCCCATTGTTGAGCAATTGGAGCTTGGAGAGGTGGTTGTTGAAGAAAAATTGAAGGAGAAGAGGCTTGGATCAAAGGGCTTTGCTTGGATTCGAGTTTCATTGCTGTTGAGGCATTCTTTGGAGGTAATACTTTCGTTCTTGGGTTGTGTTTTCCTAGATTCTCATTTTGGGGTTGTGTGGGAAGCTTAGTTGTGTGATATCTTGAGTTTGAAGGATGGATCTGAGGTTGCTACCTCAATGTGAAGAAGATCTTAAGAGCATTAAAGCCCCTGTTTTTGTGTTGTTTATGGAGCTATCATGTCCCAAACCTTGGTTCTAAGGTAAATAAGGCCTAGATCTCTTTAGATTCACGTAAAGTTTGCTACTTTACGTGATGGATGGATTGTAGGAGGTTGGATCTATGTTTTGGATCAAGTGCATGGCCTGGAGTGCTTCTGAATTGATTCAGATCGGGTTGACTCGGCGAGTCACATGGGTGGACTCGACGAGTTGCTTGAAGATGGCCTGGAACTCGGCGAGTTGGAAGAACAACTCGGCGAGTAGGTTGAAGATAGCCTTGGACTCGGCGAGTCTGTTCTTGGACTCGATGAGTCTTGTCGAAGAGTCCGAATATTTCCTGGTTGAGTCGAGAATCGGTGAGTCAAGGGATGACTCGGTGAGTTGAGTGCGAGTGGACTCAGAGTTGTTGGACTCGACGAGTCTTGGGGTGACTCGGCGAGTTGGGTCGCTGATTGAGGGAAGTTCTGAGCATAGGGACTCGGCGAGTCATTGGGTTGACTCGGCGAGTAGGGTCAGTCAGGGGTTGACTTTGACTTTGTCCAAGGTTGACCAGTTGTCTTCCACGGGTATTTTGGTAATTAAGGGTATTTATTGAATTGAATGTTTTGGTGTTCAGTGGAGGAGTTCGTGTCAGGGTTGGAGCAGCGGGATCTTATCCTTTCAGCCGGCAGTTTCGAGGTGAGTTATCCTCACTATATCAACAGGGTCTAAGGCACCAAGGCCGGCCCTTATCGGATTGAGATCCGGGTAGTTGTTATTATTTTGTTATTGTGATATGCTTGCATCCTGAGAGTTAGGACGGTATATGTTAGAGACCTGATTGAGATCGGTATCCTGAGAGATAGGGAGATGCTATGCTAATGACCTGTTAGGTCGGTATCCTGCCTAGAGTATGTTATGCTATATGATCTGCTAGATCGGCTTGTTTGAATGTGAACTGTTATATGGTTATATGTTTATGTGTACATGGTTGCTTGGACTGGAGATGGGTTGAGGCGGTCCTGCTTTGTGCTGTGGACCAAGATACCCAGGGCAGACCGGTTGTTTCGAAGGCTCAGCGAGCGGTCCGGATATGCTGTAGGCCCCACGCGGGCGGACCAGACGTGCCGAGGCTCGGAGAGTGGACCAGGCCGATTGAAGGCCCGATGCGGGCGGACCAGTCATACTGTAGACTCAGAGAGTGGACCAGGTGAGTTGAAGGCCCAGTGCGGGTGGACCAACCCCATGTAGACTTGAAGGACATGACCAAACCTGGAGGATGGATCCGGTGGACTGAAGGCCCGAAACGACGGACCAGTCACACAGTAGACCCGTTATGCATGACTGTTCTATGATTCGTTATGAGATTGTGCAATATGTGTATGGTAAATGAGGTTGGTATTTTGGGGGTATCTCACTAAGCTTTCGGGCTTACAGTTGTGGTTTAATGTTTTTCAGGTTCTTCAGGAGACTGTGGCAAGGCGAAGGCGTGATCGTACCGCTCCTTATGATTTTATAGCAGTGTGATTCTGGGAGTACTCTAAATGATTTGTATTGAAAACCTTTTTGTGAACAATTTAATGAAATAAGGTTGTTTTTGAAAAATTTAAATTGGTTGTAATTTTTCGGTCGTTACAAGTTGGTATCAGAGCCTTGGTTTGAGTGAATTGGAGGAACACTTGTGTGACTCCAGTCTCAAATCGAGGAGGGTTTTCAAAAGAGAATTTAAAATGGTTTTCAAAATAAGTAAAGGAGGACGCGGAGGTACGATCAGCCGGAGCCAGTAAGTAACCCCAAAATACCATTCATGATATTTGTTTTATTGAGCTTTGATAGAACAGCATGCTAGAGTTAGGCTAGCGATCTTCAGGATTTCTCGATGTGTTGCCTGATTTATGATGCCTGCTAGCCTAGGATTTTCTTGTGAGAGATTTCTAGTGTTCCTCTAGTTGTGAGGATAGAGCGTTGTTATGTATGTTGCTAGGGTGTTGTGGAAGTACTTCATACAAATATGGGTAGGTGTGGAAGGTAGTATGGGCCTGTACTACTGAAAGCACGGACCCATACGCGTATCAGGGAAACCATGACCTCTAGGGTTGGGATGAGAGCTGGTTCCCGGGATAGTGGGAAATGTCTGAGATTTTGGTGTTTTATTTTCAGTATGGAGATTTCAGGGCACGCTGGGAGTGGATCCGGGTCAGGATCAGGAGCAAGAAAGGGAGTTCCGGGTGGGTCTGTACAGCCTGAGGTTGTTAGTCAGATGAGTACGCACGAGTTGGATGCGAGGATTCGTGAGATCCTGCATGATGAGGTTGCTGCATTGTTTCGGATTGAGCTACCAGAGTTGTTTGGGTCGATCAAGACCGCCATGGTAGAGTATTTTGATGAGCGCTATGCGGCTCTCACAGAGACGGCTGCCGCGGTGGCTACGGCAGCTGTAGCAGCGGCAGGGGGAGCAACTAGTAGAGGTTTTCAGTATCGGGACTTCGATAATACGAAGCCTCCCACTTTTGATGGAGTTCAGGATCCGATCGTTGCTATGAGATGGTTATCAGATGTGGAGGGATGTTGCTTCACGTGTTCATGCCCTGCTGATCAGAGGGTGAGGTGCGCTCTAAACCTGTTAAGGCTCGGGGCAAAGGATTGGTGGAGATTGACCACGGGGTCGTACTCGGATGCGCAGAGGGCTGCAATTTCATGGGATCAGTTCAGAGAGATGTTCAACACTCGTTATGTTCCGCAGGTCGAGAGGGAGAGGTTCGCTCAGGAGTTCTTGGAGCTGAAGCAGGATTCGGAGTCGGTGATGGAAATCACTAGGATGTTTACTGAGAGGGCGATGTTTTGCCCTGAGTTCGCTTCAGAGCAGGCTCAGATGTCCCAATATCTGAGTATGCTAAAGAGAGACATCAGGCAGTTCGTGTCTGCGCAGAGGTGCGAGACCTTGCTGGAGTTGCAGGAGGCCGCCAGGCGGCGTGAGTTAGAGATTGAGTTGCAGATACGTGAGCTGAGGCAAGCTCCGGTTCAGTCGCAGCCGGCAACAAAACGGTCTAAGACTGTTGATTCCAGGATGGGAGATCAGGGTAGCCACGTCTGTGGAAAGTGTGGAAGGGGTCATGCCGGAGTTTGTCGGTCCGATGGAGCATGCCGCAAGTGCGGAAAGGAGGGACACTATGCGAGGGATTGTCGGCAGTCAGTGCCGGTTCGGGATTTGAGGATATGTTATCATTGTCATCAGGTTGGACATTTGAGGGTCAACTATCCACAGCTTGCTGCAGGATCGGTGCAGGCTCCAGCACCGGCTACGTTGAGGATCGCAGGTGGAGGACAGGGTGGAGCGGAGCCCCCAAGGGCTTAGGGTCGTGCTTTTCAGCTTGCTGCTACGGGTATGTTTCTTTATGTTGTTTTGATTATTGTGATTATTGTGGAGTATTATTATCTGCTAGTCTCATTGGATGATTATGGAATTACGTTTCGGGTTTTCGTGTGGTATCCGTTGTTCCTTGAGGGTTTGGCGAGTTGTGTTCGAGATTTTGTTTTGGTATCCTTTGTTCTCTGAAGATCGATATGGTTATGGATTAGTGCTTTGAGCTATTGTGGATTATCTCTGTGAGGATTAGTGGCGGACACGGTGTTGGTTTGAATGTTAGGTAGCCTCTGCAGTCTAAGGGATGGATATTTGAAGATTGGGTTCCTCTCGAGCGGGTTGTTCAGTGTGGAAACATGTTGCGTGTAAGAATTGGTTTTCTGCAAGGTTGCTTTGAGAGATCGGTGATGGCGACTGGTGATTAATTTTCAGTGTCTTAAGTGTGGGAGAATTGGAAATTCTCCAGATGGTCGTTAGGCTTGAGAGGTTGCTTAGCTGCTTGGGAAATTCAGCAGTATTTCTATCAGCCGAGAGCAGGCTCGTATGAGTGAGTAACAGGATGCAGGGCGGAATACAGACCTAGGGCATTTGATTGTGGAAGGCTTAGGAGCAGGCCGGGATCGAGTATGTATGATGCAGGTAGAGTTCGGAACCCCTAGAGGGCTAGAACGATATGCATGGGAGGATTTCCCGAAGAGATAGCTCGGAATGATGAATGATTGTTGAGCGGTCCGGATAGACTGAAGGCCGGTAGGCGTACCAGTCAGGCCGAAGGCTCGGAGGACAGTCCAGTCAGATTGGATGAAGGTTCTGAGAGTGGTCCAGATTGGCTGAAGGCCTGAGGAGGTGGTCCAGTCATGCTGAAGACTCTGCAAGTATTGTTGGATCGGTTCGAGGACATGTATTGCGTATGCTGCAGTGTGATTACATTGGGAGGTATGGCCCCGGGTAGCGATCTTGAGCAGTGAAGGTAGTGCATGGGCTTGAGAGTCCCTGCGATGAGAGTCAGAGTAGTGGTGATGTATGGATGTCGGGTGCGCTTTAAGGAGATGGTGTAGCGTGGGGTGAGCACCATAGTACCTGTCATGGTGATAGGGCGGGCGAGTGGTTTCCTTGGTAAGGAAAGAGGGAGGAATGGAATTCCGAAAGGAAGTGCAACCTCTCAGAAGTGAAAGCGACAATGTAGAGTTATGATTGGAGTGGTCCGATGATGGTTTTGAGTAGCATGTTGCGGCAATGGAATAGAAGCTCAGTCGACTTGAGATGTCTGCTCAGGGCGCAGAGGGAATTCCTCAGGCGTAGAGCCAGGGAGAGGGGTTCGGAAGGGATGCAGGGAGAGAGTCTTGGACTCTCAGTGAGATTCTGATCAAGGTTTTGGGTATGTATTAGCGTTTCATCCTGGAAGGATGTTTGAGGATATCATCAGTGTATCAGGTTTCCAAACCTGAGGGTGCTAGAGCTAGATCAGCATGTGTGTGTGATTGCGAGCGGAGAACTCGGGGGAGTTGCTCTGGAATTGAAGAATGGGTCTTTCTGTCGTCATGGAATGGATAGAGTGGGGATTCAGATCGGGGATCCGATGGTTCATGGTTTTTTAGCCATACGAGTCAAGTGAAAGATGAGAGTTGGAGCAGTAAGGCATCATGGGTAATTCTCGGTTGTTGAGTGCGGCTATCAGAGGTACAGCTGGTGCCCGAGTTGAGTCGGTGGTTGAGACACCGTATGAAAGGAGAAAGTGAGCTTCTGGTTTCTATGGTTGTGCCTTGGGGGACTTGGTCCGGTCATGGTCAGGTGGCGCGTCGTGGGAAGTATTTGAAGTTGAGATGTCGTAGGCTTCGAGGACGAAGCCTAATTTAAGTGGGGGAGATTTGTAACATCCCGGAATCGCAAGAGTAGAGTTGAAGGATTAAAAGTGTAAGTTTTGGAGGGCGACTCGGCGAGTCACATGGGTGGACTCGGCGAGTCAGGTCGCGACTTTGGTCGCGTGTCAAGTGGCCTACTCGGTGAGTCCAAAGATGGACTCGGCGAGTAGGTGTTGGGCGAAGAAAAAACTCTAAATCCGGGGAATGAGCCCTATATAAAGATCATTATGTTCCTCCACAGCCTCCTTGATCCCCCCTTGAGTCCCAGAAACCCTAAAATTCGTGGAGGAACCCCCATTGTTGAGCAATTGGAGCTTGGAGAGGTGGTTGTTGAAGAAAACTTGAAGGAGAAGAGGCTTGGATCAAAGGGCTTTGCTTGGATTCAAGATTCATTACTGTTGAGGCATTCTTTGGAGGTAATACTTTCGTTCTTGGGCTGTGTTTTCCTAGATTCTCATTTTGGGGTTGTGTGGTGTGACATCCCCAAAATTACGGCCAGAAAAGACCGGTTTTGTTTATACTTTATTTCAAAATCAGAGTTATCTTTTAATAAAAGGATTGCGGAATTTGTCCCAAAACAATAATATGATAAAGATTTATCAAAAGCATTTCCATAGAAATGTATTTCATTAAAAGACTCGGGATGTCATGTTCGTACAGATCAAAAGTATAAACAGTACAATATAAGCCTTACTACATTATTTCATATCTACAGGCCTATATCCGTAATCCCTCATCCAAAACATCACACCTATGCTCATGCGCCACTACCTGTAATACATAAAACTGTGGGGGTTAGGCTTGGGAGCCTGGTGAGCACATAGGGTTTTCAACCCACAATAAATAAGTTTATTAATTTCATCAATCAACAATAACCCGATTACCCGTTCCCGTTATCCTCACTTTACGTCCCTAAGCACCTATCATAAGGGATGTAGCCTAAGGATCATCATCGGGACGGACACTACTGCTAAGGGGATTCCTCAGCAATAAATGTCCTAATTGGAAACCATGTGGGGGATGGAGTACACTGGCGAACACATCGTTCACAACACCTACAGGTTGCGAGCCTGCTAGTGTTCCACTAGACTGTCTAGAAGAGTTCGTGGTCGTCATCTATACTCCGCTAGATGACTGGATCAACAACAACAACATCGAGGCCTCTCATCATTTTATCACACATCACCTATTACATCTACCCATGTTTTACCCCAACATTTTCGTAGATATAAAATACATATACAGTTTAAATCATTGAAAACATGTATAACAACGTTAATCTAGCATAGATAGCAAGTATTCAGATAATATGCACACATAGCACGTAATTTATATAAATTACTTCATATCTATGTGTAAGTTGAAGGTAACTATGCACTCACCTGATTAGGTGGTGACTCAACACTCGGACAGTGCTTCGCTACTCTCAAAATGATATTCCTTCGATAAAACCTAGTATCGATACCACTAGGGTTTAGTCTAATGATAACCGTGACAAATTAATTGTCTGAGTATTATTAAGCATTAATAATACTCGATATATCTCATAATAATAGCCCAAATAATTATTTTAAGGACCTAATAACATTCCTATAATTATTTGAAAGCTATATTAAAAATTGCATAAGCGTAGCATACTTACAGCGAATTTTATCGAAAACCGGGACTTAATTGGAGCAGCGTTTCGAAACCGAAAAACTCCTTTTTCTCGGGACTCCGGGAGCCTCGGGGCTTCCTTAGGGTGCTAGGGGTTTAACTAGGGCTTAGGGGTGGTTTGGAACCTTAGAGAGAGAAAGAAACTAGAGAGAGAATGAGAAATGGTGTGAAAAATGAGGGCACCTTCGGCCCCCTTTTATAGGCACGAGGGCCTCGGATACGCGGCACGTCCAGCAGCGCTACGCGGGGCGTAGCTCGGAGGTGGCTACCAGCTCGCAACAGCTGGCTCGCACTCGGACTCGGACGGATAAGGCCGAAGGTACGCGGGGCATATCGGACCTCGTACGCGGGGCGTAATGCGAGTCGTCGTGGCACGATCCGGAGCGAAGCCTTGGTCAGCAAGCAACGACTCAGAAGCGGCCACGTCATCATCTTCGCAACAGGTTTCGCATTTCGAGTCCTAATCTTCAAAAATTCGTTACTTTCGCATACTAGCTCCGTTTTTGACGTTCTTTATATCCACGCGAAGGTGGGAACATACTCTACAACTTTTGTTTAGACTTCGTTGGCTAATTTTGAATCGATTTTAAAATTTATTTTATCAACGGGTCGGGATAGGATTGGTCTGTTAAATCCTCATAACTTCTTCATCCGACATCCGTTTTCGCCCATCTTTTTCTCGTTACGTTACTCTTAACGAGATATTCGATTCTCGTTTAGGTCGTGTCAGCTAAAAACCGCTCGATCAAACATTCGAATTTCGGGCAGTACACTGCTAGTCCGAAACTTCGAAAAATCGTAACTTCTTCATACGAAGTCAGATTTCGGCGTTCTTTTTATCGATGTTCTTAGTTTAACATATTCTACGACTTTTGTTTATATTTATAAGGCTAAAAGTCTTCTATCGTAAATTCACTATTTACGTCTTCCGGTGCCGTGCCGGTTTTGCCGTAAAACTTCGGCGGGTCATACCTTCTTCATTATAGCTCGGATTTCAGCATTCTTTATATGTACAGAAACCTTGAGACATATTCTACAACTATATGTAGAGATATCGGGATTATCTCACACTTTAATTTTGACGCTCATTTTTATTTTTTTTATTAATTATACAATAATAAACACATAATTCACATAATACTCAAATATTTCATATTTAGTACTTCAAAAAGAGTTACAATAGTTGACCTAGACTATTACATTGAAAAAAATGCTTAGCCCTAAAACCCGGGCGTTACAATTCTCTCCCCCTTAGGATGATTCCGTCCAGGAATCATGCATCAGCAAACAGATGTGGATAACGACTCATCATGTCATCCTCTGTTTCCCAAGTGAGATTCGGCCCATTCGAATGTTTCCATTGGACTAGCACTAAGTCGACCATCTTGCGTCATAACTTCTTAGTCTTACGGTCAACAATTGCCTCGGGCTCTTCGATCAGCCTTTTATTTTCATCCATCCTTAAGTCTGAGATTGGAATTATGTCGGGAACATCTCCCATGAATTTCCTCAAATAACACACATGGAAGGTGATATGAATACCATTGAGTTCTTCGGGAAATTCCAGCTTGTAAGCTTGGTTCCCAATCTTCTGAAGAACTTTGAACGGTCCAATAAACCTTGGACTCAACTTTCCTTGTTTCCCAAATCGTATAAGTCCCTTCCACGGTGAGACTTTAAGCAAAACGGAATCCCCAACTTCGAAGGTTATCGGTCGTCTTTTCTTGTCAGCATAGCTCTTTTGACGATCCTGAGCTGCTAACATTCTTTCCCTAGTCACCTTCAATTTCTCAGCAGTCTCATGGACCATATCGGGGCCCATAAACTGCTTCTCTCCGGCTTCAAGCCAACAAGACGGCGTACGACACTTCTGTCCATACAAGGCTTGGTAAGGTGCCATCTTGATGCTCGAGTGAAAACTATTATTGTAGGAAAATTCTACTAGAGGTAAGTGCTCGTCCCAATTCCCTTGGAATTCGAGGGTACATGCTCTCAGCATATCTTCCAACGTCTGAATTGTTCTTTCACTCTGACCATCAGTTTGCGGATGGTAAGCAGTACTCAAACACAACTTTGTACCCAACTCCTCTTGTAGACTCCTCCAAAACCTCGACGTGAAACGACTATCACGATCTGACACAATCGTAAGAGGGACACCGTGAAGTCTTACAATTTCCTTCACATAAGAATTTGCAAGCTTATCCATAGACCACTTCTCGTTGGCTGCTATGAAGTGTGCACTCTTGGTGAAACGATCCACGACTACCCAAATCATGTCGTGTCCGTTCTTCGTTCTGGGCAGTTTAGTCACAAAATCCATGGTGATGTCTTCCCATTTACCCATGGGTATAGGTAAAGGTTCTAAACTCCCATACAGTTTTTGATGTTGTGCCTTAACCCTCGCACATGTTACGCACTCAGCCACATACTTCGCAACATCGAGCTTCATCGTCGGCCACCAGTAGTAGGGTTTTAGGTCCCTATACATTTTAGTGCTACCTGGATGAATCGAGTACATGGTCTTGTGTGCTTCTTCCATTAGAAGATCTCTTATTCCTCCCGTCTTAGGTACCCAAATTCGATCTTGGAATACCTTCAGTCCTCGACTGTTCGTACCGAACACTAACGTTTTTCCCAAAAGTTCTTCCTTTCGGTCATTCTTTTCAAAGGCTTCTTCTTGATCTTTCCTGATACTTTCCACAATCGTCGAGACGACTTCAATTCTTAACGCTCTTGGCCTTTTTCTTTCAAGATTGACTTTCCGACTGAGAGCATCAGCAACAATATTTGCTTTACCTGGGTGGTAATGTATCTCACAGTCATAGTCCTTGAGAAGTTCTAGCCAGCGTCGTTGCCTCATGTTCAACTCCTTCTGATTAAAGAGATACTGGAGACTCTTATGATCAGTGAAGAGCTTGCACTTCGTGCCGTAGAGGTAATGCCTCCATATCTTTAAGGCAAATACTACTGCTGCTAACTCCAGATCATGAGTGGGGTAGTTCTTTTCGTGCTCTTTCAATTGTCGAGATGCGTATGCTATCACCTTTTCTCTTTGGGTCAGAACACAACCCAACCCGACTCCAGATGCATCACTATAAACTGCGAAATCTTCGACTCCATCGGGTAGAGAAAGTATCGGTGCTTCACATAACTTCTTCTTTAGCTTCTCGAACGCCTCATCGTGTTTCTCACTCCATGTATACGTAGCTCCTTTATGGGTCAAAGCTGTTAATGGAGCAGCTATCGAAGAAAAACCTTGGATAAACCGTCGATAATATCCGGCTAATCCTAGAAAGCTTTGAATCTCTGTGAGACTCTTCGGACGTTCCCACTTCATTACAGCCTCGATCTTGGCGGGGTCAACCATTATTCCTTCTTGGTTAACAACATGACCCAAGAATTGGACTTCCCGTATCCAAAAGTCGCATTTGGAGAACTTTGCAAAAAGCTTCTCCTTCTTTAACACCTCCAATACTTCTCGTAGATGCTTGCCATGCTCCACCTGGCTTTTCGAGTAAATGAGAATGTCGTCGATGAACACTATCACAAATTTATCGAGGAATGCTTTACAAACCCTATTCATCAAATCCATGAATGCTGCGGGAGCATTGGTTAGTCCGAATGACATAACCAAGAACTCGTAGTGTCCATATCTTGTTCTGAATGCAGTCTTCTCAATATCCTGCTCTCTCAACTTCAGCTAATGATATCCTGACCTAAGATCGATCTTTGAGAAGTAGCTCGAACCTTGCAGCTGATCGAATAGATCATCAATCCTCGGCAATGGATACTTGTTCTTCACCGTTGCCTTATTCAACTCTCGGTAGTCTATGCACATCCTCATGCTTCCGTCTTTCTTCTTCACGAATAACACCGGAGCTCCCCAGGGTGATGAACTAGGTCGAATGAAACCGCTGTCCAACAGCTCCTAAAGTTGCGTCATGAGCTCCTTCATCTCCGTCAGTGCTAATCGGTAAGGTGCCTTTGCTATCGGTGTTGTTCCTGGTAATAAGTCTATACGAAATTCTACTTGCCTATCAGGTGGTAATCCGGGAAGATCTTCGGGAAAGACTTCCGGATAATCGCACTCAACCGGTATATTCTGCACCTCTTTCTTTTCTTTCTTAGCATCGATTACGAATGCCAAGTATGATGCACATCCTTTGGACAAACATTTCCTGGCTTTCATCAGGGAGATGATTCCAGAAGTTACTCTACGTTTGTCCCCGTACACCATAAATGATTCCTTTCCGGGTAGGTTTATCCTAACTATCTTCTTTCGGCATAATATCTCGGCATCGTTGGCGCTAAGCCAATCCATACCCAAAACGATGTCGAAACCGTTTAACTCTATGGGTAATAGTTCCTCATGGAATTCGTTTCCGTTTAGGTCAATGACGATGTTCCTAATACGATTGTTAACAGGTACGAATTTGCCACTGGCAACTTCTACAATCAGGGCTTTATCTAGTTTTTCTATAGGTAGTGCTAATTTCGCACTAAATTTATGCGACACAAAGGAGTAGTTGGCTCCGGAATCAAACAGTATATTTGCAGGCAAACCATTTACAAGAAAGGTACCTAAAGCGACGTCTGCTGCCTCCTTTGCAGCCTCGAGCGTCATCTGGAAGGCTCTCGCCTTCGGCTTCGGTGGTATGTTGGGTCTTCCTGCCTCCTTCTTCTTCGGGCAGTCCTTCAAAATGTGCCCTTCTTCATTACACCCATAACAGGCCTTCTGGTTGAGGGTGCATTCGTTGGCATAGTGCCCAGGCTTTCCGCATTTGTAACAAGTGACCCCTCCATCACACTTCCCAGAGTGCTTCTTTTTGCACTTGTCACACCACTTTGCTTCTGATCCTCCTCCTCTCGAACTAGACTTCGAGAATCTACCTTTCTTATCGGACTTCGAGGATCCGTCAAATTTCCGTTTCTCTCCCACTTCCGCTCTCTCCAGACCCTTTTCTCGTATCTGGGTCTCCACATTCTTAGCAGCCCAGATGGCAACTTTTAGAGTGGTAGTTTGCTTGACCATTGGACCGAAGTCCGCTGGCAATCCGAGGGCAAATTTGTTAACCTTGGAGAGTTCAGTTGGGACGAGGTGGGGAACAAGCTTCATTTTCTCAGTAAAGCTTGCAGCATATTCAGTAACGCTCATTCTTCCCTTCTTCAGATTCTGGAATTCGTTGTTGATCTCCAGAAGATCCTGCTCATAGCAGTATTGCATCTTTAACTGTACCAGGAAATCCTCCCACGACATTTTGCTTGCTTCACCTTTGGGCATTGAATCAGCTAATAGCTTCCACCAGCTTAGTACTCCAGATTTCAATAGAGGAACTGCAAGAGCAGTCTTCTGCCTATTGCTACACTCGCAACTCTCAAACATTGTCTCCATCTCAGAGATCCAGTTCATGACTTCCACCGGCGTCGGGCTTCCGGATAGACTCGGTGGCTTGGATGCCATGAAATCCTTGTATTTGCATCCACGTCCATCATTTCCTCCATCCTGCAGGTTTTGCCTAACTATTGGTGGGTTGGCTTGACCAATAGTCCCACTGTAGTTTCCTTCTTCAGTCTGCCCTTCGTTCAACTCGGGCTGTTCGATCTGAATAGTCGCTTCCTCTCGATTTTGCTGGAGCAAACGCCTGGTTTCCTCCATTTGACGATCCAACATTGCATGGATCATCGCTTGCACTCCGGCCATCGTTATTGGTCCGGCAACGGCTTCCACAACTGGTATTTGCTCGATCACAGGGGGGTTGGTGTCCGTTCCCTTTTGCGTTTACGTTTCCGCTACGGGTCCTTACCATCTTGATCTATACACCGAATAAGGTGAATTCAGATCTTTATTTAGGAGAGACGTTTTAAATCGTCCTTATCACTCCGAAACGTTTACATGCTAGTTCTAATAGCGTAGTCGTACGTTTAGAATCCTAAACACATAAGGTTTCCAGATCCGGTCGGCAACAGACCATAGATCCGAACAAAATAACAGCATATCATGCATAAAGGATTTAGCACATAAAAGCATTTTAGGCACAATTCCTAAAATAAGCTAGTGCTCACACCTCACAATCATCGCTTAGAATTCTAAGTTTAAGTCTAGAAATCCTACAAATTCCTAGTTCGCTTAAACTAATGCTCTGATACCAACTGTGACATCCCCAAAATCACGGCCAGAAAAGACCGGTTTTGTTTATACTTTATTTCAAAATCAGAGTTATCTTTTAATAAAAGGATTGTGGAATTTGTCCCAAAACAATAATATGATAAAGATTTATCAAAAGCATTTCCATAGAAATGTATTTCATTAAAAGACTCGGGATGTCATGTTCGTATAGATCAAAAGTATAAAGAGTACAATATAAGCCTTACTACATTATTTCATATCGACAGGCCTATATCCGTAATCCCTCGTCCAAAACATCACACCTATGCTCATGCGCCACTACCTGTAATACATAAAACCGAGGGGGTCAGGCTTGGGAGCCTGGTGAGCACATAGGGTTTTCAACCCACAATAAATAAGTTTATTAATTTCATCAATCAACAATAACCCGATTACCCGTTCCCGTTATCCTCACTTTACGTCCCTAAGCACCTATCATAAGGGACCTAGCCTAAGGATCATCATCGGGACGGACACTACTGCTAAGGGGATTGCTCACCAATAAATGTCCTAATTGGCAACCATGTGGGGGATGGAGTACACCGGCGAACACATCGTTCACAACACCTACAGGTTGCGAGCCTGCTAGTGTTGCACTGGGCTGTCTAGAAGAGTCCGTGGTCGTCATCTATACTCCGCTAGATGACTGGATCAACAACAACAACATCGAGGCCTCTCATCATTTTATCACACATCACCTATTACATCTACCCATGTTTTACCCCAACATTTTCGTAGATATAAAATACATATACAGTTTAAATCATTGAAAACATGTATAACAACGTTCATCTAGCATAGATAGCAAGTATTCAGATAATATGCACACATAGCACGTAATTTATATAAATTACTTCATATCTATGTGTAAGTTGAAGGTAACTATGCACTCACCTGATTAGGTGGTGACTCAGCACTCGGACAGCGCTTCGCTACTCTCAAAATGATATTCCTTCGATAAAACCTAGTATCGATACCACTAGGGTTTAGTCTAATGATAACCGTGACAAATTAATTGTCTGAGTATTATTAAGCATTAATAATACTCGATATATCTCATAATAATAACCCAAATAATTATTTTAAGGACCTAATAACATTCCTATAATTATTTGAAAGCTATATTAAAAATTGCATAAGCGTAGCATACTGACAGCGAATTTTATCGAAAACCGGGACTTAATTGGAGCAGCGTTTCGAAACCGAAAAACTCCTTTTTCTCGGGACTCTGGGAGCCTCGGGGCTTCCTTAGGGTGCTAGGGGTTTAACTAGGGCTTAGGGGTGGTTTGGAACCTTAGAGAGAGAAAGAAACTAGAGAGAGAATGAGAAATGGTGTGAAAAATGAGGGCACCTTCGGCCCCCTTTTATAGGCGCGAGGGCCTCGGATACGCGATGCGTCCAGCAGCGCTACGCAGGGCGTAGCTCGGAGGTGGCTGCCAGCTCGCAACAGCTGGCTCGCACTCAGACTCGGATGGATAAGGCCGAAGGTACGCGGGGCGTACCGGACCTCGTACGCGGGGCGTAATGCGAGTCGTCGTGGCGCGATCCGGAGCGAAGCTTTGGTCAGCAAGCAACGACTCAGAAGCGGCCACGTCATCATCTTCGCAACAAGTTTCGCATTTTCGAGTCCTAATGTTCAAAAATTCGTAACTTTCGCACACGAGCTCCGTTTTTGACGTTCTTTATATCCACGCGAAGGTGGGAACATACTCTACAACTTTTGTTTAGACTTCGTTGGCTAATTTTGACTCGATTTTAAATTTTATTTTATCAACGGGTCGGGATAGGATTGGTCTGTTAAATCCTCATAACTTCTTCATCCAACATCCGTTTTCGCCCATCTTTTTCTCGTTACGTTACTCTTAACGAGATCTTCGATTCTCGTTTAGGTCGTGTCGGCTAAAAACCGCTCGATCAAACATTCGAATTTCGGGCAGTACACTGCTAGTCCGAAACTTCGAAAAATCGTAACTTCTTCATACGAAGTCAGATTTGTGCATTCTTTTTATCGATGTTCTTAGTTTAACATATTCTACGACTTTTGTTTATATTTCTAAGGCTAAAAGTCTTCTATTGTAAATTCACTATTTACGTCTTACGGTGCCGTGCCAGTTTTGCCGTAAAACTTCGGCGGGTCATACCTTCTTCGTTATAGCTCGGATTTCAACATTCTTTATATGTACGGAAACCTTGAGACATATTCTAAAACTTTATGTAGAGATATCGGGATTATCTCACACTTTAATTTTGACGCTCATTTTTATTTTTTTATTAATTATACAATAATAAACACATAATTCACATAATACTCAAATATTTCATATTTAGTACTTCAAAAAGAGTTACAATAGTTGACCTAGACTATTACATTGACAAAAATGCTTAGCCCTAAAACCCGAGCGTTACATGTGGGAAACTTAGTTGTGTGATATCTTGAGTTTGAAGGATGGATCTGAGGTTGCTACCTCAAATCTAGAGTGGAGAAGATCTTAAGAGCATTAAAGCCCCTGTTTTTGTGTTGTTTATGGAGCTATCATGTCCCAAACCTTGGTTCTAAGGTAAATAAGGCCTAGATCTCTTTAGATTCACGTAAAGTTTGCCACTTTATGTGATGGATGGATTGTAGGAGGTTGGATCTATGTTTTGGATCAAGTGCATGGCCTGGAGTGCTTCTGAATTGATTCAGATCGGGTTGACTCGGCGAGTCACATGGGTGGACTCGACGAGTTGCTTGAAGATGGCCTGGAACTCGGCGAGTTGGAAGAACAACTCAGCGAGTAGGTTGAAGATAGCCTTGGACTCGGCGAGTCTTGTCGAAAAGTCCCAATATTTCCTGGTTGAGTCGAGAATCGGTGAGTCAAGGGATGACTCGGTGAGTTGAGTGCGAGTGGACTCAGAGTTGTTGGACTCGACGAGTCTTGGGGTGACTCGGCGAGTTGGGTCGCTGATTGAGGGAAGTTCTGAGCATAGGGACTCGGCGAGTCATCGGGTTGACTCGGCGAGTAGGGTCAGTCAGGGGTAGACTTTGACTTTGTCCAAGGTTGACCAGTTGTCTTCTAGGGGTATTTTGGTAATTAAGGGTATTTATTGAATTGAATGTTTCGGTGTTCAGTGGAGGAGTTCGTGTCTGGGTTGGAACAGCGGGATCTTATCCTTTCAGCCGACAGTTTCGAGGTGAGTTATCCTCACTATATCAACAGGGTCTAAGGCACCAAGGCGGCCCTTATCGGATTGAGATTCGAGTAGTTGTTATTATTTTGTTATTGTGATATGCTTGCATCCTGAGAGTTAGGATGATATATGTTAAAGACCTGATTGAGATCGGTATCCTGAGAGATAGGGAGATGCTATGCTAATGACCTGTTAGGTCGGTATCCTGCCTAGAGTATGTTATGCTATATGATCTGCTAGATCGGCTTGTTTGAATGTGAACTGTTATATGATTATATGTTTATGTGTACATGGCTGCTTGGACTGGAGATGGGTTGAGGCGGTCCTGCTTTGTGCTGTAGACCAAGATACTCAGGGCGGACCGGTTGTTTCGAAGGCCCAGTGAGCGGTTCGGATATGCTGTAGGCCCCACGCGGGCGGACCAGACGTGCCGAGGCTCGGAGAGTGGACCAGGCCGACTGAAGGCCCGATGCGGGCGGACCAGTCATACTGTAGACTCAGAGAGTGGACCAGGTGAGTTGAAGGCCCAGTGCGGGCGGACCAACCACACTGTAGACTTGAAGGACATGACCAGACCTGGAGGATGGATCCGGTGGACTGAAGGCCCGAAACGGCGGACTAGTCACACAGTAGATTCGTTATGCATGACTGTTCTGTGATTCGTTATGAGATAGTGCGATATGTGTATGGTAAATGAGGTTGGTATTTTGGGGGTATGTCACTAAGCTTTCAGGCTTACAGTTGTGGTTTAATGTTTTTTAGGTTCTTCAGGAGACTGTGGCAAGGCGAAGGCGTGATCGTACCGCTCCTTATGATTTTGTAGCAGTGTAATTCTGGGAGTACTCTAAATGATTTGTATTGAAAACCTTTTTGTGAACAATTTAATGAAATAAGGTTGTTTTTGAAAAATTTAAATTGGTTGTAATTTTTCGGTCGTTAGATCTATCGGAAAAGACACCCCAAAAATCTCCAAGTCACATCCTCTATAAACTGAAGAAGCAGAAACCTCGTGTTCGTTAGCAATGGACAATCGCAAAGGACACTCTAACTCGCCCATAGGCATACTGAACTCCCCACTAAAAGACTGCGACATGAAAGACCAACTCACCCCCGAGTCAAATAAGACCAAAGCAGGAAACAAATTCACCAAAAACGTACATAATTACAGGTACAACAGATAAGCATATAACATATAAATAAAACAAGGTGAGGATAGAAACATACTAGCAACCACATCTGGTGCTGCTCTGGCCTCCTCCGCTATAAGCTGGAAATCACGAACCTGAGCCTTCAGAGGCTCTGACCTGTCTGATCTCACGTCTGTGATCCTCAAAGTAGCCGGTGCTGCAGCCTGCACCGACTTGGCGGTAAGTAGTGGACAGTTGGCCCTTATGTGGCCTACCTGGTTGCAGTGGTAACATAACCTCATACCAGGAACTGTGGCAGCCTGGTGACAGTCCTTCGTGTAATGTACCTCCTTGCCACATTTGTGGCATCCACTACCAGCCTAACATACCCCAGAATGACCCTTGCCACACTTCCTACAAGTGGGGCCCTATTGACCCCCGGTCCTAGCATCTGCAGTCTTAGGCTGCTTCGGCACCGGCTGTAACAATACCAGGGCCGGCCGCTGCTCCCTCAGCTGCAGCTCAATCTCTAACTCCCACTGCCTGGCGGCCTTCTGTAACTCTAGAAGAGTATCACATCGTTGGGTGGACACGAACTGTTGGATATCAGTTTTGAGCATACTCAGATAACGGGTCATTTGAGACTGCTCGGAGGCAAACTCTGGGCAGAACATCGCCCTCTCGGTGAACATACGGGTGATCTCCATCAACGACTCTCCATCCTATCTCAGACTCAGAAACTCCTGTGACAAACGTTCCCGCTCAACCCTCGGAATGTAACAAGCACGGAGCATATCCCTGAATTGCTCCGAAGTAACAGAAGCTCTTTGATCATCAATATAAGCCCCAGTCCCAAGTCTCCACCAATCCTTGGCTCCGGACCTAAGCAGGTTAAGAGCACACCTGACCTTTTCATCAGTAGGACACGAGCAGGTAAAGAAACACCCCTCCAAATCTGAAATCCATCTCATAGCCTTGATGGGATCCTGTGTCCCATCAAAAGTAGGGGGCTTTGTGTTGTCGAAGTCCCGATACTGAAAACCCTACCTACTCCTCCCCATGTCGTAGTTACAGCTGATGCAGTTGCTATGGCGGCTGTCTCTACGAGTGTTGCATAACGCTAATCGAAATACTCCACCATGGCGGTCTTAATTGACTTGAACGTTTCCAGCAATTTGGCCCAGAACAACGCAACAACCTCATCATGCAGGATTGCTTGAATCCTGTCGTCTATCTCCTCCGACCTCATTTGTTTGATTGGCTCGGGTGGTGTCAGCTCCCCTGTCCACCCTCTCCTGATCCTGATCCTTATCCTGACTCGGATCCAATCACAAAGCGTCTAGTCATCACCATTCTGAAATACAACACAAGGCATTAGATAACGTTTACAACAACTAGGGACCAACCCCCAACAAAACCCTAGGAATTGTGACTTCCTTGTCACACGTATGGGTCCTGTTCTTTCAGTAGTACGGACCCATACTACATTCACACCTACCCATATTCGTTCCAAGTATTACCAGAACGCCCTAACAATAGATGTAATTACAGCGAGCACTCAAGTCTGATTCCTAAGGGATACTAGACGACTCGAAATCGGTGGACTTATCCCAACACCTACCCACTCCCGAAACTTCCACCAACCCTGCAACACTAGTGCATGCTAGCCATACATAATGCTGGACCCGATAGACTTTTGAATATTCAATCCTACCCTAAGCTCCCAATCAAACAAGAACAGAACATAAGGCTAAATCAGATATTCTCAGGCTATAAGGTCTTAATTATGTACAACTGTGGTGCATACACTAAATCACTACAGTAATGATGTCAATTTCATGTAAAGGAAACCCTAGGCTAGCATGCACCACGTAATAAGGCATTTCTTTCATGCAATTCCTAATGATCCATATCCTAGTACTAGCATGCTGTTCTAATATGTCACATAATCAAATAACTGTATGGTATTTTGGGGTTTGCTTACAGGCTCAAGCTGATCGTACATCCTGCATCCTCCTGATTTATTTTGAAAAGCGATTTATTAAACCATTTTTGAAAAATGTTCCTTCATATGAGACTGGATTCACACGAATGTTCCTCCAATTCACTCAAACCGAGGCTATGATACCAATTTGTAACATCAAAAATTTCAAACAAATTTAAACTTTTAAAAACATGTCAAGTTCATCAAAATATTACAACTTTGTTTTCAAAACATTGTTTATCAGAGTCTTGTCCCCAAAAATAACATAATAGTAGGAGTTGTACGATCACGCCTTGGCCTTGCCGTGAGCCCCTGATGTACCTGAAACAATAAACTGAAACTGTAAGACCGAAAGCTTGGTGAGTGACCCCAAAATACCGATATACATACAGTCCACATAGCAATATCAACATTAGCATATCATATCAATCAAAACAGAACAACATGCACTGGGTCCACAACTTTGCAAGTTGGACTACCCTTGGGCCCTTAGTATGAGTCTGGAATGCTTTCCAGGCCCTCAACTCGTATCTGGAATGCCGTCGAGCCCTCAATACGAATCTGGAATACCTACCCGGCCCTCAGCTCGTATCTGGAATGCTCCCGAGTCCTCAGTATGAGTCTGGAATGCCTATCGGGCCCTTAGCTCATATCTGGAATACTCACGGGTTTGTTGGCTACTGCACGGAGCTGTACAAGCTCAACCCACCTCACACAACATGTCAATGTGTAACAGATAAATGCACATACAGGTAATCAATCAGTATCACAGGCAGTCCTACAGATCTACCCGACTAGCATATCAACTGGCATACATTACTAACTCAACTCAACATATTAATAACTACTAGGATATGAAATCCATTGGGCTGGCCTTGGTGCCTTAGACCCCTTAGTATAGTGAGGACAACTCACCTTGTAGATGTCAGCTCGGTAAATAATCACAGCTCTCCGATCACTTTTCAAAGACTCCACCACCTATTACCATAATACGATTATGCTCATAAGTCTTTGTCCTCATAGAGTACTCCATAAGCCAACTAGTTAAACCTGATCAAGGTCAAAGTCTGTAGTCAAGGTCAACAGTCCATGTTGTCCTTAACTAGTGGAGTACCCCCGGCTGCTCGCCGAGTGCCTCGAAACTTTTTCCTATTCGTCGAGTCACCGGCGTGACTCATCGAGTTCCCACGATTCTCGATTGAGGCCCTAGAGCCACTCGTCGTGTTTCTCTTCTAGTAACATGTTGATACACACGCATTCCTAACTTGGAGGATACTCATCTGACTCGCCGAGTTGTTCATGCAACTTGTCGAGTCTAAGGAAACGTTCATCGGACTCACCGAGTTTTTCTACCAACTCGTCAAGTTCACAGCTATATTCATACGACTCGCCGAGTTCCTTTAGTCCTTATTCCATACAGATCCATTTTAAGCCATGCAACGACTCCAAACCACAGATCCAAGCTTCCAGGGCATGCCTTTCACGTAAAGTTGCAAACTTTACATGTATGCATGGCTAAAAAGGTCCTTAATGTCCAAAACTAAGTATTAATGGGTTTCATGCACAAGGAAAGCCTCATTCACGTCCCAGACATGAACTTTATGGATCTAGAACTCGGGAATGGTCCAGATCTGAAGTTACAACTTTAGATCTAGCTTATGTTTTGCAATATCACCTTACTTACACCTCAAAAACCCTAGATTTCCACTATATGAGATCTAGAAGGGAAAACGGATAAAGGTGTCGTCGTGGTACCTTCTATGAGTGCTAGCTGAGGTAGATTTCGGGTTCCACTCCTCCCTTGCTTCTAGCCCTTTGCTTCTCCAAGTTCTTCCTTCCACAAGTTCTCCTTTCAAGCTTTCAAGGCACTAATGGCACAAAATTGTCGGTTAGGGTTTTCCTTTGAGTTCTATATGAATGTAAGGAGGCCAAATGGGGCTTAAGCCTCCTTAAATAGAGTGTAGAACCCGGGACTTAGGGTTTCTTTTGCCAGGTCCTAGTCACCGAGTACCACTCATGGACTAGCCGAGTCAGTTACTTAAGTTGCGATTCAATCCCACTGCTACTCGAAGAGTAGGACAACCAACTCATCGAGTAGGGCCAAACCAAGAAAGTACAATTGGAAAATACCTGAGAATTGAGGTGATACAATCACTAATGCGTAGCCTGGAAACACGGGCGTTAAAAATTCTCTCCACCTTAGGATGATTGCGTCCCCAAAATTCTCTCCACCATGGTGAGACTTTAAGCAAAACCGAATCTCCAACTTCAAAAGTCATTGGTCTTCGCTTGTTGTCAACATAGCTCTTTTGACGTTCCTGAGCTACTAACATTCTGTCCCTAATTATTTTCAACTTTTCAGCAGTTTGACGGACTACCTGTGATACAGAGAAATCTGAGTGGGTCAAGCTTGGGAACATGGTTAGCATATAGGGTTTTCAACCCACAATAATATAATTATTATAAATATTCATCAAACAATCAACCCAATTACCCCATCTCCATTATATCCTTTATATATTAAGGATTTAACATAAGAATCAACTATCCTTCACTCATTCATTCCTAAGGATTGACCTAAGGAATTGGCACAAAGTTCGTTGCTGCCCGTGGTTCATACATCTGGTGAACACGTAGTTCAAAACATCCAGTGAACACTTAGTTCTAGAATACCTAGTGAACACACTCAGTTCAACAACACCAAATCAACACATCTAGTCCAAAAATACCTAATGAACACATTGAGTTCAAAAATACCTAGTGAACACATAGAGTTTAAAAAATCCCTAATGAACACATTGAGTTAAAAAACACCTAGTGAACACATTGAGTTCAACAATACCAAGTGAACACATAAAGTTCAAAAATACCTAATGAACACATTGAGTTCAAAAACAGCTAGTGAACACATTGAGTTCAAAAATACCAAGTGAACACATAGAGTTCAAAAATACCTAGTGAACACATAGAGTTCAAAAATACCTAGTGAACATATAGAGTTCAAAAATAACTAGTGAACACATAGAGTTAGAAAATACCTATTGAACACATTGAGTTCAAAAATACCTAGTGAACACATAGAGTTCGAAAATACCAACATGTTACGATCATGTTAACTTTTCATTGGATTGTCTAGAATAGTATGTGGTCACAATCTCTATTCCACTAGTTCACTAAAACATTGATATCATCGAACCTTCTTATCCTTTCGTCTCACATCAACTATGTCATCTACCCATGCTCTACCCAACATATTTGTAGATGCAAATACATATACAGTTTAAATCATTTAAAAACATGTATAAAACATTCATTCAACATCTATCTCAAGTAAACAAACAATGTATAAACACATAGCATGTATTTCATAACAAACACTTCATATCTATGTGTTAGAAGAAATTAACTACACACTCACTTGATAAAACGATGATCAGACAGCACTACGGGTCTTCAAGTACTATTCTTTGATGAAACCGGGATATCTTCACACATCAGACTTCTTGCGGGCAGAGCTTCGGCTTGAAACTCTTTTCTTCTCGGGATCTTCAGAGCGTCGGGACTCGCTTCGGGTATCGGGGATGATACCGGGGCTTCGGGGGGTTAAAAGATGGCTTAAAGATGAGTAAAGTTGGAGAGAGGTTGAGAAATTAACAACCAAAACCGACTGCCTTCGATTTCTATTTATAGGGTTGGAAATTCAGTTTTCACGTCGTGAACCATCATTTCAGGTTGTGACCTTGGACGTCATCAGGTGCGTAGTCGCGATGTTCAGTCCACCAGGCTCTAGAAGACGTCAACACTGAGTTCACGCTGTGAACCTCTTTTTCACGTCGTGAACTCTGACACAGTGTTAGGGTTTGTGCCTTGTACTTCAGAAATTCATAACTTTCGCATACGAGCTCTATTTTCGACATTCTTTATATCCACGCGTAGGCAAGATTATGCTCTACAACTCTCGTTTGGACTCTGTTGTCTAATTTTGAATTTAATTTTTATTATATTTATTTTTAGTAGGCCGGGACAGGAAAACTGCGTTATAAACTCGAAACTTCTTCATCCGACGTTCGTTTTCGTCTGTCTTTTTTACTGTTGCACTACTATCGACAAGATTTTCGATTATCATTTAGATTGTTTCGGCTAAAAATCACTTCCTCGTAAATTCACTACTTACGACGCACTGTGTCATGCCAGTTCTGTCATGAAACTTCGATAGGTCATAACTTCTTCGTTACAACTCAGATTTCAGCATTCTTTATATGTACAGAAACCTTGTGAAATATACTAAAACTTGGTTAAGATTATTTATACTAAACACTCTTCTATCAAAAAGTCATTTTTGATGCTTATCGTCTCTAAATTGACTAGCCCGGATCTACGGGCGTTACACATCAGTCATATCTAGCATGGTTATACGAACTCACAATAATATAAACTAACCTTTTGTTTATGGGATTTCATTCTTTATTAGTTTTATTTTAATTAATAGAACTGCTATACATTATACTGGAGGATTTCAGGGGATAAAATACATGTTTTATTTTAAGTAATGAAACTACTATACATACTGGTGGCAACTAGGGTTTTCCAATATAACATTCTATACATACTATACATACTGGTGGCAACTAGGGTTTTCCAATATAACATTCTATACATACTGGTGATAGCCAAGGTTTTCATAAAAAAAGGGTTTTTTACATTCAAAACAGACTTATACAATTCATCTAGTGGTAGACAGGCATTCGAACTAATACTTTATGGAACACTGTAACAAACTCATATGTTAGAAAATATTGGATTTTCTTGGAAGCATATAAACATTTTCACTGATTCATTAACAGGTTTTCATTAAAAAAAAACATGCTTATAAACTCACCATCTTAATGTTGATACTCTTTTCAAAACTGCTTGTATTCTTAATAAATCAGTAGACAGGTACTCCCACAACTTTTGAGAAGACGGTGCGTATAGAGAGTCACGTCTTTATATTTTCCTAATTTTGATGTACATAAATATGAATCAACCAGATGTAAATATTTGACTTATCTAATGTAATGGTTGGGTTTACTTTGATTACTATAATGCAATTGTTGTGATACTACACATGACGTCCTCCACCCCTGAAATTTTCCACCGTTTCGGTTTGGGGGTGTGACAGATTGGTATCGGAGTTATTATTTATAGTGAACCAAGTATACCGAACCTTACAAGGTATACAACTATAAACAATAAAGGGGTCGAAGTGCTCTAAAACTAAAAGTATACTTTTAAAATTTAAGAATTTTACAAAAAGTATACAAGTATACATACGTACAAGAAGCCATAACATAGTATTTAGGGTGAGCTGGACACTATGGTTAAACCTGGATAGTTATGTAGTCATATGTGGGGCCAATATAACCTGATCAACTATATTTGTCCGAGATATGACCAACATGTGTTTGGGATTGAATGTGGTGTTGCGACCAGTTTAAAACTCACCAAATATGATACTAATGAAGCACATAGTTAAAATACTATAGGAGTATTTTATGGTTCTATAACATTGCGCAAAATTGTTACGAGTAGTACTAATCCTCATAAATGCAAGACGTGCAATTCCTTGTTTATGTTAGTAAACCTTTATTATAGATCTCTGTTATCGCTATATGATTTAGATACATCTTGCTTGAAACTATCCGATTCATGATCTGTCTAGAAGGCTTATTTTCATTTTCCCCTTGTATCTTTTAGAGAAAGATGCCTCCCATGAAGAGACCCAATAAAAAGAGCAACAACCCTCCGACAGATTCTCCACCATCACCTCCTTAGTTTGATCCTACCATGTTCCAGGCAGTGGTTACAGCCGTTGTGACTGTTGTGCTGTTGCAGATCAATTCTGACGGCTCTAGTGGATCAGGAAGTGGTACCCAACCCATTATTTTGATAGTGGTTAGGGACACCCGAAGGAGTGTTCCTACAATGATTTCATGAATGCGAAGCCGAAATCCTTTGACGATAATGGAAGTGTCATTGCCTTAACTCGTTGGTTCGAGAAGATCAAATCAATCTTCAAGATCTATGCGTGCCCTGTGGTAAGCAAGGTGAAGTTCGCCACCTGCACCTTCACCGATAGAGCACTGAATTGGTGGAATAGCTGAGTCAAATCCCTAACTCTGCCAGTAACCAATGCCATGGGTTGAAAGAGTTTGAAAGAATTAATGCTTGCAAAGTATTGCCCAAAGGGCAAGATGCAAAAGCTGGAGCACGAGCTCTAGAACCTGAAGATGAAGGGTTCTGACATTGCTACATACACAACTAGGTTCTGCGATTTAGCTCTTCTGTGTCCCAGGGTGGTCACCCAGGAAAGCAAGAAAATTGAGAGGTACATTTGGGGATTGACACCCCCAACTCAAGGAAATGTCTTGGCTGCAAAACTTCTCACATTTGACAATGCTTAATGTCTAGCGCATACCCTGATAGATCACGGGGTTGATCATGGAGCTGTGGCAGTCGTTCCCGAACCACCAAAGGAGAGTGGTGAGAAGAAATTTATTGCAACAAGCGCAAGGGCAAGTCTTTGTAGGAGCCCTCCAAGAAACAACAAGTAGTGGCAGGTCATGCTGCTACCACTCCTGTCACTGTTCCTACCAGTCAAGAACCTGCCAGTAGATATGCTGGTACCCTTACAAGGCGCGATAAGTGTACATTTCATCATCATGGGAAATGTCGCGAGATGTTGTGCAATAGCTGTGCCAACAAGGATCACATAACCCGTTTCTACAAGACACCAGCCCAACCAACCAATCTGGCTCCTAGATCGGGTATTGGTCAAGCCTGCTATGGCAGTGGAGAGACCGGGCACTTCAAGAGAAATTCCCCAAAAGCAACAGCTGGCAACACAGGGAGAGTGCTAGCCATGGGCCAGGAAGAAGCGGTCGTTGTTCCCACCGTAGTTACGAGTACGTTCCTCCTCGACAACTCTTTTGCTTGCATTCTTTTTGTTAGTGGTGCAGAGAGGAGTTTTGTTAGTCATCCATTTAAACATCCACTCAAGCATAAACTCCAACCTTTAACCGAACATTTACCGTCGATATGGCTAACGGAAAGAAAGATAGCACTAAGGACGTACTCATAGGCTGTACCCTTACCCTATATGACCATTCTTTTCCAATTGACCTTATGCCAGATTCCATAAAGAGCTTCGATGTCATCATTGACATGGATTGGTTGAGTCCCAATCGTGCCAATATCCGTTGTTATGAAAAAGCCATTCGCCTCAATCTACCTTCTAGCTAAACCCTTATTATCTATGGTGATAAACTCAAGTCAAACCTTCGAATCATTTCATGCATCAAAGCCCAGAAATATCTACCAAAGGAGTGCCATGCATTCTTAGCCCATGTTGTTAATGAGAAACAAGAAGTTAAAGACCTCGAGAGCATCCTCGAAGTCTGCACTTTCCTGATGTCTTCCCCGAAGATCTTCCCGGAATCCCTCTCGAGCGTCAAGTCGAGTTCTGAATCACCTTAATCCCCGAAGCTAAATCCCCATACTGTCTAGCACCGGTAGAAATGAAAGAGTTATCCAGCCAGCTCAATGAACTACTCAACAAGGGATTCATCAAACCAAGTTCCTCGCCCTGGGAAGCCCTGATTTTGTTTGTGAAAAAGAAAGACGGGTCCTTTAGGATGTGCATAGATTATCGTTAACTGAAAAAGCTTACAATCAAAAACCATTATCCCCTACCCAGAATCAACGACCTCTTTGATCAAATACAAGGAGCCGATTATTTCTCAAAGATAGACTTGAGATCAGGGTACCATCAGTTACGAGTCCATGAGAGTGATGTTCCTAAGACAACATTTCAGAATCGCTATCGTCACTACAAGTTTGTAGTTATGCCCTTTGGTCTAACCAATGCACCTGCGATATTCATGGATCTGATGAATCGGGTGTGCCACCCTTTCCTAGACAAGTTTGTGATAATGTTCATAGATGATATACTTCTTTATTCTCAGAGTGAGGAAGATCACAGACATCACTTGAGGCTAGTGCTAGAAACTCTAAGAGCAGAGAAACTATATGCAAAATTCTCAAACTGCGAATTCTAGATCAGAAAAGTAACATTCCTTGGTTACGTGGTCAACGAAGAAAGCATACACGTGGACCCTTCCAAAATCAAGGCGATTGATAATTTGTTAGCACCGAAGACACCCACAAAAATCCTTCAATTCTTGGGTCTTTCTGGCTACTATCGCAGGTTTATCTAGAATTTCTCAAGTATTGCTAAGCCTCTAACCACCCTGACTCAGAAAGGTGCAACCTTTAGTTGGCAAGAAAGTCAAGACACTGCATTCCAAACATTGAAGCGGGCCCTATGCAGCTCACCTATTTTGTCTCTTCCAGAAGGGGCGGATGACTTCGTGGTCTACTGCGATGCATCCAATTATGGGCTAGGCTGTGTGCTCATGCAACGAGGAAAATTCATTGCATATGCTTCAAGAAAACTGAAAGCACACGAAGTTAATTATACAACTCACGATCTAGAGTTGGAAGAAGTGATCTTCGCATTAAAGATTTGGAGACATTATCTCTACGGAACCAAGTGTAGTGTCTTCACCGACCATAAGAGCCTACAACACATTTTTTATCAGAAAGAGTTGAACATGAGGCAACGACGATGGGTAGAGCTACTTAACGATTATGATTGTGAAATACGGTATCATCAGGACAAGGCCAATGTGGTAGCAGATGCCCTCAGCCGGAAGGAGTATTCATGTCGCAGAGTGAAGGCACTTACTGTTGGATATAGTGTCTAAGTCCATAACTATATTTGGTATGTACTTCACCCGACCCGACATGGTCCATTTGGGTTGCACTTCACCCGAACAATTTATGGATAATATTTGAGAATAGTACAAGTTATGATTTATTAATATATTATAAGTTGTAATATATTAATATAAGATCATATTATTTAATTAGTATTGATCTATAATTAATCTAGGATTAATTTAGAGATCAAAGATATTACTAATTAAATATGGGCTTCTATATTTATATAGTGTGGGCTAATGCTTATTTGGAATGGGCTAGGCTTGCATGGAAAAGTCCATGGATACTCCATGGAGCTTTAACCCATGGATCTCATGAAAATGAAGAGACATGGGTATTAGGGTTTACATGGATGTAACCCTAATCCACCACCCTATATAAAGGAGGCTTTGGTTCTTGAAATCACACTAGTTGACACTTGTTGAGGTGAGGGCCAATTTCAAGATAGTAGTGACTATTCTCTCAAAGTTCCAAGTTTGTGGTGATTTGTGATTTCCATTTGAAGCATTCACACTATTGGTGCTAGGCTCTAAAACTCCAAGCAATCAACTACTACTACAAGGTAAGTGTTTCTACTAGCTTTATTTAATTCATGTTCCCCATGCCATGCTAGTTAGGATATGAACCTTGGAAAAATAATTATTTGCATGTATCTTAGACAAACATAGATCCAAGGTTTATTAGGGTTGCATGTACACTTAGGAAGTGTTAGAATGCTCAAAACAGTGGTATCAGAGCCTAGGCCTGCTTGTTTGATACTTGATGCAATATAGTTGAAAAAGTCGAAAAACTTGTTGTCTGCCAAATGCACTCGCCGAGTCGATGGGGGGACTCGCCGAGTTCATGTGTATCTTCAACCTACTCGACGAGTAGGTTTATGCACTCGATAAATAAGAGCGACAGAGTGCAGATTTTCGACTTTAGTTGCTGGAAATGGACTAGAAACATTACCCTAAACTATTTTGGTACTTGAAAACTTGTTTTAGAAGGTGTAATGTCTTTGCTAATCCATTTACAACAACTTGTTATCAAAATTACAAAGTTTTATGTGTAATTTTTTGATTCATGAAAGTGTTCATATTCATGTTCTTGATATTATGATGTTTAGATGATCATAAGAATTATTTTTAACCTATGTGGTAGTTTAATTCTTGATCATAATGTGTTTTAATGGAGTCCATAACTTGTCCTCAAGTTATGGAAAACCAACAATCACACTTCGATTATAACCATTAAAAGAACACAAGAGTTAGAAAAATGAAGAGTCTTCATTTTTATTACTCTATTTAATTCATAAGTTACAAGAAATGAAAAGTTTTGAAAGTTTACAAAACTTGCCCTCAAGTTTTGGAACAAGTAAAGTCATATTAAACTTTAGTTCCAACCCTTAGAATTTTAAAAGTTAAAATTCAACCCTTATACTTATAATATTATAAGTTATATATATATATATATATATATATATATATATGTATGTATGTATAAGATCAAAGTCTTCTTACCGCTAGTATGCCTCATTCACGAAGCTAGTCTATAAGGTGGGTATAAGGTTGTTGCTTATAAAATGGCAACTTAATGTGTGTCCACTCTCACCCACCACTTGTTTGACTAGTGGAGGGTCGTTAGCCGAACGGGTAAGACAAGGACTTATAAATTCTCATTAAATGTATGATGAATATTATAAAGCAACTAAATGTTTTATTAAATTCCCAATCTTAGTTACTTTAGGAAAAATGTGAATAAGGTGCTAATCCATGAAAATACACTTTACACTTTGTCTAAGTCGTTAGTGGAGCGTGTGTGGTTAACCGGCACACTAACTTGGATTTAACAAGGTAGGTAAAGGGTGACTTAATATTTATCATAGTATCGATGGAGCGTGTGTGGTTAACCGGCACATCGATTGAGGGGTACTTTATTAAGGGTACCAAGTAATTTGCATGGTTACTTCACACCTCGTTTTGTGATCCTCGGCATCCCAGTCACAAAACATGGAGGGCACACTCGAGATTGAAAATGCCTTTGAAAAGTTCATTGAATCTCAAAAGAATCTAGGAGTTTCTAAGAACCAAATTAAATATTTTAATATTTCGAATTTGGTGTAAATTGGTGAATCGTCATTCACCTACCTTTCAAATATGTTATTACTTAGATTACGACATACCTCTTCTAAGTATAATATATTGTGATTGGGTCCTAGCCTTAATACTACATTTGGGCGTTTTATTAAGGACAATTCCTATTTCTAAACTAAACGTTTCTTCTTCTCAGATGTCTGCAAACACTATTGCTTCTGGCTTTAATCCTAATGGCTCATTTTCTCTTATGAAGTTGTGTGGGAAAGTCACTTTTGATGGATCCAACTTTAATGAATGGATCAGAAACATCAGGGTGATTACTCACTATGAGGACAAGGAATATGTCCTTGATAAGGAGCTTAAGGATATTGATGAGACAGTTGCAACTCCTCAAGAGATCGCTGAGTTTAGGGCACATGAAAGGGATGCCACCAAAGTGGCATGCATCATGATGGCCACTATGACCGCGAATCTCCAAAAATCCTATGAAGATTTCTACCCCTATGAGATTCACCAAGACTTGATGGAAAGATACCATCAAAGTGCTCGTCAAGAGAGGTATGAAATCATCTCCTCCATGATAACAACTCGCATGAAGGATGGTGAACCCATCACGGGCCACATGCAGAAAATGCAAGGATTTTTGGACCGTTTGTTGAAGCCAAATGTGAACTTCCCTGAGGAGCCAGCAATAGATATCAGTTTGCACTCCTTACCTTCATGTTATGATCAATTCCGCATGACATACCACATGAACAAGGAAGTGGTCATACTCAGCAAACTTCAAGGACTCTTAATGACCGCGGAAAGTGGTCTTAAGGGTAAGACGGTTGTTACTACTCCTACTCCTACCAACTCCGCCCCTATCTTGGCAATCGGGAAAGGACGAGGGAAGAAGAGAAAGAGTTCTTCGAAGGGTACCAAGGTTAGGAACCTTGATGGCTCTTCTTCAAGTGGAACCAAGTAAGGTTTCATCACTCCTTCTTCTGACCCAAAAGAGGCTGAATGCTTCTATTGCCATGAAAAGGCAAATTGGAAGCGGAACTGCCCAAAGTACTAGCAATATGTGAAGGATGGGAAAGTTAAACCCAACCATGCAGGTATTTACACTATCATTTTTAATAACTCACCAAATTCTAACTCTTGGGTCCTTGATACCGGTTGTGGTATTCATATTTGTTGTGACTTGCAGGGACTAAGAAGAAGTGAGAATGTGGACCAAGGAAGGATAAACTTAATCATGGGGAATAGGAAAGTTACACATGTCACCAAGATTGGAGTTTATACTTTGTCGCTATGTAGTGGGTTAAATTTAGATTTGAATAAATGTTGTTATTTGCCAGAAATGGCAAGAAATATTATTTCCTTTCATGCATTGTATAAACAAGGGTTCACCTTTTCATTTAATAATGAAGTTGGTTCTATTGATGCATTCTTTAATAATGTTCTTTATTTTAAAGCATTACCTTGTGATGGCGTGTATGAAACAGTATATGTGGTTGATTACATAGGAAATAATGTATTGTCTATTGATTCTATTATTAATAATAACTTGGATAAAGCATCATTATGGCATTGTTGTCTTGGACATATAAGCAAGAAACGCATACGCCAACTCCAAAAGGATGGAGTCTTGGAGTCGTTTGACCTTAAGTCAGATGATAGTTGTGAATCATGCTTACTTGGAAAAATGAAAAAGTCACCCTTCACAGGTTCTTGTGAGAGGGGTGAAAGTTTGTTGGACCTTGTACCCACGGATGTGTGTGGACCATTTAAACATGCCACTAGGGATGCTAATCATTATTATTTGACTTTTACTGATGATTACAATAGATATGGATATGTCTACTTAATCAAGCATAAGTCAGAGACTTTCGAAAGGTTTAAGGAATTTAAACAGGAAGTCGAGAATGAATTGGGCAGGAACATTAAGATGCTTCGATCCGATCGAGGTGATGAGTATCTTAGTTCAGAGTTCCTCGACTATCTTAGGGAATGTGGGATTGTCTCACAATTGACACCTCCCAGGACACCACAGTTGAATGGTGTGGCTGAGAGGCATAATCGAACCTTGTTGGACATGGTTCGTTCCATGATGAGTCGAGCTTCGCTACCAATCTCATTTTGGGGGTATGTCTTAGAGACTGCCGCCCATATTCTTAATCTAGTCCCTACAAAGAAAGTTGCCAAAACTCCTCACGAGATGTGGACTGGTAAAGTACCTAAACTAGACCACATCAAGATTTGGGGTTGCGAGGATTTTGTGAGACGCGAGACTCATGACAAGCTAGAACCCCGAAGCGAGAGGTGTATTTTCATCAGCTACCCAGAAAGATCCTTTGGTTACCTCTTCTACAGACCTAGTGATAATGTGGTCTTTGTAGCAAGAAGAGGAGTCTTTCGAGAGAGAGAGTTTATAAGCCAAGGAGACAGTGGGAGGCAAATTAATCTTGAAGAAATTCAAGAGTTAAGTGGTGAAGGAACTTTAAACACTAGCCCTCAACTTGAGGAGGAAACTCCTGTTGAGCCAATTGACGAATCTGTACCTCTGAGGCGTTCCACGAGAGTTAGGAGTGCACCTGAGCATTATTATGGTTTCCATATTACTGCAGAAGGTGAGACACTTATTAGTGATGGGACACTAGTAGGTCTGGATGACCCTAACAACTACGAGGAAGCCATGACAGGCCCTGAGTCTGCTAAATGGAAAGAGGCTATGGATAGCGAGATACAATCCATGTATGACAATCAAGTTGGGAACTTGGTTGAGAATGTACCAGGTCGTAAGACTGTAGGGTGCAAATGGATCTTCAAGAAGAAGACCGGCATGGATGGTAATGTACACACTTAATAGGCTCGACTGGTTGCAAAGGGCTTCTCTCAAATTCCTGGAGTGGATTATGATGAGACCTTTTCTCCA
Source organism: Lactuca saligna (assembly GCF_052625555.1). Classification (NCBI taxonomy): domain Eukaryota; kingdom Viridiplantae; phylum Streptophyta; class Magnoliopsida; order Asterales; family Asteraceae; genus Lactuca; species Lactuca saligna. The sequence continues at coordinate 184,833,448 of NC_136417.1, read as the reverse complement.
GTAGCCAAGATTAAGTCTATTAGGGTTATGTTAGCCATAGCTGCATTTCATGACTATGAAATTTGGAAAATGGATGTCCTTAACGCTTTCCTTAATGGAAAGTTGACTGAAGATGTTTACATGAGTTAGCTAGAAGGTTTTGTCAGGAACGAGTACCCTAATAGAGTGTGTAAGCTTGAGAAATCCATTTATGGATTAAAGCAAGCACCTCACAGATGGAATCTTTGCTTTGATGAAAAGGTCAAGGAATTTGGCTTTACTAGGAGTGAAGATGAATCTTGTGTTTATGTCAAGGCTAGTGGGAGTATAGTTAGCTTTTTGGTATTGTATGTGGATGACATAATACTCATCGGAAACGACATCCCAACCCTGCAGGAAGTAAAGTCCTGGCTTGGGAAGTGTTTCGCTATGAAGGACCTTGGTGAAGATGCCTATATCCTAGGGATAAGGATTTTGAGAATCAGGAGTAAAAGAATAATTGGACTTAGTCAAAGCACCTATGTGGATAAGGTGTTGAAAAGATTCAACATGCATAACTCCAAGAAAGGTGAGTTACCCATTCAGAGTAATGCCAGATTGAGTAAGACACAAAGCACTAGTATTGAGGCTGAGATAGCAGAAATGAGTCGACTACCTTACGCTTCAGCTGTAGGATTGATCATGTATGCTATGACGTGTACTCGAACTGATGTAGCCTTTGATTTGAGCATGGTTAGCACGTATTAGGGGAACCCTGTCAAGGAACACTGGACTGCGGTAAAGAATATCCTCAAGTACCTACGAAGAACTAAGGACTGGGTCCTTACCTTTGGTGGGAGTGATGACTTGAGAGTTGTAGGGTATAGTAATGCTAGCTTCCAGACTGATAGGGATAATTTCTGCTCTCAGTCAGGATGGGTCTTTACCTTAAATGGAGGAGCAATCACTTGGAATAGTTCCAAGCAGGAGACAGTGGCTGATTCCACTTGTGAATCAGAGTATATAGCAGCAAGCGAGGCAGCAAAGGAGGCTATATGGCTAAAGAACTTCATCGGAGACCTTGGAGTTGTACCAGCTATAAAAGAGGCAATGGAGATTTTCTGTGATAGCAATAGTGCGGTTACCTTAGCCAAGGAACCAGGAGATCATGGGAGATCCAGACACATTGACAGAAAATATCACTTCATCAGACATCGAATAGAAGAAGAAATCCTCGTGGCAAAGAGGGTATCATCAGATGAGAACCCAAAATAATTATGTTTGGTATATCATATTATTCAAACCTCCACAGTCGGTCATATGTCAGAAGTAGGTATGAATCAAGATGTCATGTTTGGTTGCAGAGGTCTAAGGTGTTGGCCATGGCTACAACAATCGTAAGTGCTCATAAGTTCTGAGTATTGGACTCAACCCACGCTCACTGGAATCACTTCATGGAATTTTATCTCGAGTGATCGTGAGACGGTAATATCATATAAGTCTTGAAACCTAGAGATATGATTTGTTACTTACGAGTTGATTATGCATTGATTGTACGAAAACGCATTGGTAACTCGATGTTATAAAACGTGACTTTGTGTATAATTCAATGAGTGGTAGAATAGATATATGAGTCGAAGTTTATCTGTTCCTTCTAGGATTAGAAGCTGATATCTGGGCCCCTCGATGATTGTGTTTTTACCTATGTACCGGGCCTGGTCAGAACTAAATTGATGTGTTCAGTTAAGTTCTATGTCAAACAAATCGGAAATCGGGAAACAAATGCTGGACAATAAGTAAGACCATGTTCCTTGTATTTTTCTGGCTGATATCTTGAGCAGTGGATTATATGATCACTTATCTAAAATGGCACGTTCTAGTTCAACAGATTTTAAAGAGCTACGATTGCTGGTCGGTTCCTGAAGTCATACTTGCAACTATAGTTATTAGACTTATCCAAGTGGGAGATTGTTGGATATAGTGTCTAAGTCCATAACTATATTTGGTATGTACTTGACCCGACCCGGCATGGTCCATTTGGGTTGCACTTCACCCGAACAATTTATGGATAATATTTGGGAGTAGTACAAGTTATGATTTATTAATATATCATAAGTTCTAATATATTAATATAAGATCATATTATTTAATTAGTATTTATCTATAATTAATCTAGGATTACATTAGAGATCAAAGATATTACTAATTAAATATGGGCTTCTATATTTATATAGTGTGGGCTAATGCTTATTTGGAATGGGCTAGGCTTGCATGGAAAAGTCCATGGATACTCCATGGAGCTTTAACCCATGGATCTCATGGAAATGAAGAGACATGGGTATTAGGGTTTACATGGATGTAACCCTAATCCACCACCCTATATAAAGGAGGCTTTGGTTCTTGAAATCACACTAGTTGACACTTGTTGAAGTGAGGGTCGATTTCAAGATAGTAGTGACTATTCTCTCAAAGTTCCAAGTTTGTGGTGATTTGTGATTTCCATTTGAGGCATTTACACTATTGGTGCTAGACTCTAAAACTCCAAGCAATCAACTACTACTACAAGGTAAATATTTCTACTAGCTTTGTTTGATTCATGTTCCCCATGCCATGCTAGTTAGGATATGAACCTTGGAAAGATAATTATTTGCATGTATCTTAGACAAACATAGATCCAAGGTTTATTAGGGTTTCATGTACACTTAGGAAGTGTTAGAATGCTCAAAACCCAATACTTATGATGAGCATCCGTTCCTATTTTTCCACACAAGTCAGAGAGGCTCAGTTAGAAGCCTTAAAACCAGAGAATGTGTTGGAGGAAGCCTTGAGGGGAATGGAAAAGAACTTAGAGATCAAGGGAGCCGGAGTTTATTATTTCACGAACCAAATCTGGACCTCAAAGTTCGGCGGTTACAAAGAGGTTGTTATGAGTGAAGCTCACAGGACTCGATACTCCATTCACCGAGGTTTGGATAAGATGTATCCACATCTCAAAAAGCTCTATTGGTGGCTAAATATGAAAGTAGAGATCGCTACCTTTGTGGGAAAGTGCCTGACTTGTGCCAAGGTGAAGGTGGAATATCAAAAGCCCTCATGTCTACTTCAGCAGCCAGGAATACCTGAGTGGAAATGGGAACATATCACAATGGATTTCATCACCAAATTACACAAGAGTCCCAGTGGCCATGAAACTATCTGGTTAATTGTTGACAAATTGACTAAGTCTGCCTACTTCCTGCCAATCAAAGAAACCTTCAAAATGGAGAGACTAAGGCGAATATACATCCAAGAGATAGTTCGTCTACATGGTGTTCCCATCTCCATTATCTATGATCGGGATAGCAGATTCACCTTAAGATTATGATAGTCATTGCAGAAAGCTCTTGGAACTAAACTGGATATGAGCACAGCTTACCATCCACAAATAGACGGGCAATGTGAGAGAGCCATTTAAACCCTAGAAGACATGCTGAGAGCGTGCGTTATAGACTTTGGTAAGTCGTGGGATACCCATTTGCCATTAGTTGAGTTCTCTTACAACAAAAACTATCACACTAGCATCAAGGCTGTGCCATTTGAATCCCTCTGTGACCGTAAGTGCAGATCCACTCTTGATGGGCTGAGATGGGTGACATGTAGTTGGCTAGAGGTCAAGTCCCAGATAGCTCTCTCATTGGCCCAGAAATCATCCAAGAAACCACTGAAAAGATCATACAAATCCAAGAACGATTCAATTCTTCAAGAGATAGACAAAAGAGCTATGCCGATAAGACACGAAAACCTTTGGAGTTCCGAGTTGGTGACCGTGTTCTATTGAAGGTCTCACCCGGGAAAGGCATGATACGCTTTGGAAAGCATGGGAAGCTGAATCCGAGATACAGAGGACCATTCGAGATCTTTGCTAGGATTGGTCCCGTAGCATACAGACTTCGTTTACCTCAAGAGCTTAGCAACATTCATCCTATCTTCCACTTGTCGAACCTTAAAAAGTGTTTATCCGACGAAAACCTTGTGATCCCTCTTGATGAGATCGAGATCAACGAAAACCTTAATTTCGTGGATGAACCAGTCGAAACCATGGATCGGGACGTCAAACGAACGAAACAATGTCGCATACCGATAGTGAAGGTCGACTGGAATGCTAAGCGGGAACCTAAATTCACTTGGGAGCGTGAAGATCAGATGAAACATAAATACCCGCATCTTCTCCAAGTCCATGATTGTATTCTACGTTTGAATTTCAGGACGAAATTCCATCCATCGGGGGGATGATGTGACAACCCGAACCTTTTTCCGTTAACGTTAACCGATTCCGTTAAATAAATTTCAAAAATTTTTGTTCCATTAAATTCTTATGGTTTGGAAAATCATTTAAGTTATATAATTGAATTTTATTTTATGATTCGGAACCAAAATCGCGCACAAACTCGAGTTGCTTCGAAAATCAACGAAAATTGGCCTGAATGGTGTTCAGGGTCGTAAACCCGATCACAACCGTAAACCTGTTCACGGTTGGTGGACTCCGCCACCGACCATACACCCAGCCTATAAATAGGTGCTGCTACCCCTCATTTACACTTATCTGGCCAAAAACTCCGCCATTCTCTCTCTAACCTCTGAACCGATGTTGGGTCAAAAATATGGTTTATACTTTACTTTTCTAGGAAAATGTATTTTTGTGTCTTGGACCGTAAACAACTTGGTGTTTACGGCAATATAAGTGTTAACGGTTATGTTTACGGCCGTAAACCCATTTACATCCCATGTTCTCCGGCCCATGTTCCCCTTGTATAAATATAGGTGTAAGGGGTGAGGAGTAAAGTGATGAAACGAAAAGGAGTATACGGCCTAGAGAGAGAGAAAAGAGTGTGTGTTGTGTGTGAATCTTGTATTTTGGATTTACATTCTAATAATAAAAAAATACAACATTCATCATCATCTTCTTCTCATTCTCTTCTATTTGATCTGACATCACCCGTTTGATTGAGATTCTGCACCATCAAACGGATCTGATTGATACACATGCATTTTGGGGACTTACAATTGGTATCAGAGCAAGGATTGTATCAGTCAATTTTGTCAGATCTGGAGCTTATTTGATCTTATTTTTGATTTTCTTTCATTTTGGATATATCTCTGAAAAATAAGCGGGGTTTGTTCTTTGCATTTTTGATAAAAACGAGTTTTTGAGCTAAAAAGGCTGAAAAACGATGTTTTTTGAAGGGTTTACGGCCATTGAAAGGTTCTCGGCCGTAAACAGTTTGCGACTAGGGTTTCTTGGCGGCGACGGCTAGGGTTTCAGAGTTTACAGCCTTGGAGTTCACGGCCTGAGGTTTTCGGCTCAGAGTATACGGCTCGGACGTTTGCATCTCGGTGATTTACGGCTCGGCTTGGTGGATTGCGGCTCCTGCACGTGCTTCCTTAAAAATAAAGGAGAGATTTAGAGGCTGCAAGGGTTCGAACTCGAAACCTCTAGGTCTTCAAATGCATGCCTTACCAGTTGGATTATCAAGTATTTTGTTCCATTCCTTCGAAATTTAACTCAAAAGCACTTCGAGTCGCACCTTGATTTCACAAATTGAGACTTTTAGCCTAAAAAATTCAATTTCTTTCATTTTAAATTCCAATTTTGACCATAATAATAATAATAATAATAATAATAATAATAATAATAAAATTGGTGTTTAATTTTTTTGACTTTTATTTTTTGACTTTTTACTAAAAAGTTGACTTTGACTTTCAAGTTTGACCGTTGACTTTAAACTTTGACTTTCTCGTTTGACTTTTAACTTTTCAAATTTAACTTTTGGGTTTGAATTTTCAAGTTTGACTTTTCAAGTTTGACTTTTCAGTTTGACTTTTTAAATTTGACTTTTAAGGTTGACTTTTGAGGTTTGTAATCAAAGAGTTTGATTTTTAAATTTGATTTTTGCTTCTAGTTGTGTTTTTAATGACTTTTAAGGGCAACGATGGAAATAAAGACATGAAAGAGAGTCATCAGGAGATGTTAAGACAAAACTTCAACATGTTCAATTATATCCCTGGAGAAATGCTGGAAGCTCAGTTACAACGATTTACTACACTTACAACTGAGATGAATACAACTGGGATATTCTTGACTAAATCTGAGATAAACAAAAAGCTGCTAAATTCACTTTCGAAATCGTGGGATATGAACGTGGTTGTCATCAAGAAGACAGAAGATCTCAATCATGTTAGTCTTGTTGCTATAATTGAAGAACTTGATGCTTTGAAGTGTGGAAAAACAATGATTTCCGCGAACACTCCGGTCAATAAAGTTTCATGTTCTCAATCATGTGAAGCTACGATTAAACTTCTACGTGAACATAATGATTTGCTAAAAAGGGAAGTCGAGGACCTAAAATATGAAGGATATCAACTTAGGAAAGGACAGAAACCCCTGAAGGCTCAATTAGAAGCAAAAACCAAAGACTTTAGGAAGCTTCAGGAAGAGTATAGCAACAAGTGTGAAAATTATTACTATATTAAGAGACAACTTGCTGCTGTAACTGAAGAACTTGACACTTTGAAAATTAAGTGTGGAAAAATGGATGTTAGTTTCAAAAATTATAATACGTCCAGTAAGACAGTCGAGTCCTTATTTGAAACCCAATTAAAATTCAAAGATAATCAAAACAAGGGTCTAGGGTATGATAGTGTTCCTCCACCTTTCAATCATAACTACACATCCATCCCTATGACAAATGAAGAAATTGACAGGGAGACACATCTTCATTATGGAAAACCATCTGGATTTGTGTCAGGAGGTATTCAGGTTGAAGATTCTAATGTTTCTACTTTATGTGTAGGTAAAGTAGCAGAAGATGAGAACAAGGAGAAAACTACTGAACAAACCAATGACTCCTTGAACTCAGAATCTGTTGCTTTGCATTCTGTTACTCCTAACAAACCTACCGTTGAGAAATATAGGCCTCTAATTCCAGCACAACAGAGTGCTTGTTGCAAGTGTGCATGTGGGATCAATAAGAGACAAGGCATAGATATGCCACCAGGGGCAGGAAGAAACAACTTCACAGTGAAGAAAAATACTTCTTTTTACTGTGGAACATTTGGACACATTGCCAGAAATTGTCCTAATCACGTATACATTCCCTACTATGCACAAGGATGGCAAAGCACGCGAAGTGGGAGACACTTCAAAAGAAACCTTTCCAGGTCACGTTCAGATAATGGTGACTAGAACGCGCAAAAGGCCAAGAATCCGAATCCCAAAGGCAAGAAGGGAATCGGCCGAGAAGCCCAATCCAAGAGATGCTCCAGTAAAAAAAAGACCGCTTAGGTCAAAGTCATCTCAGCGGCCGACATGAACATCAAAATCAACTACTGAGCCACCCATCCGATTGAAAAAGAAATGGGTTAAACCCGATTACAGATGGGTTCCGAAGGTTCACTCTCCCAAATCTCCTAATGCTTCTAACATTTCTACATCTTTTGTTTGTGAGAATCAGGATATGTCATGGGAGAGAGTACCCTGTAATGATGACAAAGGTCGACCCAGTTTCAAAATGGACTGGGTTCCAAAGACCAACTAATCCCGCTCTGTGTCGGAGCAGCTATGGAGGCATATCATCATACTTCAGTTTGTTGGTAGTGGCTGTTCCTGACACATGATAGGAGGCATCTCTTAACTATACAACACTCAAAACATTATTTGAGAGTATGTGTCCTTTGTGGGAAGGGAAGAAAGGAAGGGATCACTCATGGGGTTAGTGCTTAATGATGTGAAGAATTTTTGGATCTGTTATGAGATTACGCATGCTGTTCTCAGATCTTCTGGATGCAAATTCAATTGGTGACTTACAATTTAAATTTTCTTCTGTATACTCCTGAGTTTTTCTTAAGTTGATTCGATTTAAAGACCAATTTTTGTTTTAGGATAGTTTAAATTTGCGCATTTACTTTCGTTTCTCTCCTATGCACAAATTTAGGGGGAGAAATAAAAACAAAACAAAAATTAGAAAATTTTAATTTAAAAAAAATCCAAAAACATTAGAAATTCAGAAAATCAAAAATATGGTGTTAATGGAATGTGCTTGCAGGAGATGTTTTGGGAAGTGATATCAAGAAAGTGATAATGGGCAGTCTAAAACATGTGTAAAGGACTGAATCTGAATTGTCAAGACTCTGTGTTCATTGTGCTGGTACGCACGATGGATTTGATAGTGTGGATTTAGATAGGATTGTTTGGACTGACCATAAGACGCTCAGGTAGATTGAGCAATGAGATAAACACGGGAACCCACGGGATACACTAAATTAATAAGCATCTTGAACAGTGGTTTAGCTTTTCCTTGATGTATGGAATTATGTCCTTAATTTTGGTTCTGATAGGGTGACCGGGGGGTTCTGATAAAGTAGGTCTGTAGAAATTATTTTCTTCTTTCTATCTGTCAGTCATATGTTGCCTCCTCTGCGTGATCGGAAGATCCGACCTGGATTGCAACATATGCAACTCTATTTCTACACACCTACTTATCTATGAAATTCTTTTTATCTGTGAGCCATATGTTGTCCCCTCTGTGTGATCGGAAGATCCGACCTAGGACACAGCATATGCAACATTCTACCTCTCAATCCTCTATCGTAGTTAGCCATATGTTGTCCCCTCTGCGTGATTGAAAAATATCCGACCTAGGACACAACATATGTAGCTATTTCTAAATCTAACTTCCTCCTTAATAATTGTTTACTCACCTAAAGTAAGGAGTTCTTTGGAAGTTCTTGATAACCAGGGTATATCGGGAAGTGGGGAACACATTCTAGTGCACCTAAAATCAAACCATTTAGAGGTTGCCTGTAGATCTTACTGCTTAATTTAAGTGCACAACAATACCCGTGGTCGTTGTCAGCTAAATGGATTATTTAGAAAAGTTTATCGATATCCTTCGTGTTTAAGTGGACCATAATACAGACAATTGACCAGATCTATTCATGAAGGTGAATGTTCTGATAAACAAGTTAAGGCTGTCTCCCAACTTTGATCCCAAATATTTTTCTTTTTGTTAAATTTGTTCATAGTTTTCCTTTATGCACAAATTTAGGGGGAGAATTAAAACAAAATCTTAATGTCCTAGGAATATCGAAAATTTAGAATGGATGTAATCGATCCTATACCTGAAGGATATGGGACATGATTCATGCTATAAAAATTTTTATTTGCCATGTTCTCACAATTTGATCTATGAAGAGGAAAGTTGTAATCATAATCGAATTTTGAGAACGCAACATATAAAGAATTTCCTTATGTTGAACTATTCCAACATAACATTCATATATATGCTTGACTAAAATATCAAGCTAAGATTGTAGAATTTGAATGAAGTATAAAATCCTCTCCCTTAATTATAGCAAAACAACTTTTCAAAGCGAATTGAAACTTTTATTTTCTATATTTAACATTGCTAACTTGCAACATAATCATCTTACTAGCATAACACTTATGTTCCCAGTAGCTTTGACATGTACTCAGAAATCAATTGGACTTATAGAAAAACAACACTTTATTGACTTTCTTACCAATTTTCAGATTTCTGATATGAGATGCTTTGATAAAACTTTATCAAAATCATACACCTCTCCTTAGATAGCTCACATGTGTGTTTAAACAATTTATAACTATTAAAAGGGATGTTGTAATCATAGTCTCAGTTGTTTAGACCTTTGCCATTTCTCACAAGTCTATGTTAGTGTGCCGGTTAACCACATGCACTCTACTAAAGACAATGAGAATACAAATATTACACTTGCTATCTTCCTAAAATCTACTAAGTGAAAGCATTTCCAAACCATCATTTTCATGAATCGGAGAGAAACTTTATGATTCTTAGATTTTATGGTGTATGTGTTCCTATCCATGTTAATTTTTCATAACCATAATCATAGGACAAGGTTGGTGTAACACTAGTCAAAAGTAGGTCAATAACAATCACATGTGATTATACTAATCATGTAAATGTGATTTTTTTTAAACTTAATGTAGTAAACTTACTATGTACTTCATGATAATTCTAATATAAATATGAACTTTCATACATATTTTATAGTATAAATCAAAGTATATGTCCATACGATTCCAAAAATGTAGAGAACATCGAAATCTGGCTTCGTGTGAAGAAGTTCTAATAAACCGAACACTATAAAATCTTTATAACAAGAGAAATTTAAAATAGGATTAAAGTTAGCGATTGTTATCTATTAGAGAGTTGTAGTACTCGGAATTACCTACGCGTGCATCTAAAGAACGTCAAAAACGGAGTTCGTATGCAAAAGTTATGGCCTTCCGAAGATGTCACTGTCAGAAACCATAATTTGACTGCACTCACGACGTGAGCATAAAAACTCATGACGTGAGGAGTAAAACCACCATATTTTGGATCTAGAAGGTGTGACGAGGCTGCGAGGGGATAAGATCCAAACTCACGACGTGAGCAAGGCATTTTTCACGTCGTGAGGGCCAAAAATCTTACTATAAATAGCAAGATCGACCCCAACCATTCTTACACCTGAACTTCTTTCTCCTCTCTCCTTTGTTGAAGCCCTCTTGCATCCCGAGCCTCGACAGCCTAATATGCTGACTTTTTATCCTTAGATTACATAAGATCATATTACTAAGGTGAGTTTCACGGCCCCACTTTCTAATATTTTGGGGGAAAACGCATGCTAAATATTATATATATATATATATATATATATATATATATATATATATGTTATTATTATGTATATATCATAATATATATCAGTATGAACGTAGAAAGTTATAATAATAGGGATATAGTTGTTTCGTATTTGTAAGTCTACAACTATCGTAAAGTTTTTAGCATGTTATTTTCATAGTAGTAAACTAATGTAGATCTTGAGTTATACTTACGATTCTATATATATTTTGTGTGCGATATAGTTCCGAAGTTATATTCGGAAGTTCTATATGTTAAGTTATAAAGTATGTTGCTATTATTGGTTTTATTTCAAGATAAAACTTGGTATGTTATATGTTGTCATTATTAGTTTTATGTCAAGATAAAACTTAGTATGTTATATATTGTTATTGATAGTTTTATGTCAAGATAAAACAAGGAACGTTATATGTTGCTATTATTGATTTTATGGTAAGATAAAACCTAGTTTTAATTCTAATTATAGCTTTTGTACTACCTAAGTATTATAAATATTAGGTGTAATGTTAAAAGCATTGTCTAATAACTTAGGGTTTTAGACACAAATATGATTTTACTACTAGAACTAAATAAACTTGACAAGTCTACATGAGCTATTGTATTCATCAACTACGATTGGACATTTTAGGGAAAATCCTCTGACCTGTAACCGTTGATCCCGTGTGAGCGAGGAAGTCGTGTATAAATAAGATATGGGTTGACAACCCCACTCGTGGTTTCTAGCTACAACAAAATTGTGTGCGAGTGACGAACTGTCCTTTTGTTTGTTTATTGTTCTGACGTTAATGAAGCGTGTGGAACTTATCTCAAGATGAAAAACTTGTAGCATCAAGTAGAGGTTTGAAACTACTCATAGCCGCGATTACAGATTCATGGTAACAAATTGTTAGAAGCATTATACTTTGTCGTTATACAAGTATTAATGTTAAGTATAAGTTTCCCAAACACTTATACTCTTGGTACAAGAAACTCGTAGGTATGCTACCTGTATATTAAGTAGATAATTATACCTAACACACATACTCGTATAGAATTGAAATAGATTTATATGTAGCGGTTTTATTCATATAGAATTGAAATAAGATTTATACGTAGCAACTTTCGTTGGTATGGAATTATAAACACTTATATTCATAGTATATGAGACTTATAGGTAAACTACTTATTTGGTAAGTAAACTTTTATACCTAGGATATATATGCTAAACGTTGGAGAGTCAAAATGATACTTTCAAAACTATACTTTTGAACATGGAAAATGTATTATTTTTATATGGAGTCAAAACCTTTGGACTCACCAACTTTATGTTGATGTATTTTAAAATGCATGTGTTTTCAGGAAGTTGATAACTATGATACGAGAAATGAAGTTACCCTGCCCAGTGTTTCCGCCGACGACCGGGGTGTGACTGGTTGGTATCAGAGCTATTAACTATAGTGAATTAGTACTTTCTTAGGAAAGCACGACTATAGTTTAGGGCTTACTCTGTTAGGTTTAGGTATATCCGTCAGCGTATAATAAAAAGTATTATTAATTATTCTACTGAAGGACTACTTACGAGAGCAGTGACAGGATAGACATGTCGATTTGGGTTCCTGGATTCTAGAACGGCTATATGCTAAAATAATCTTGCCCTTTCGACTGTCCTGACTGGCCGGTCCCTTTTCAGCTAGACCTGAAGTAACAAACAATAATTAAAAGAGCATGTATACAACAAATAACAAATATATAGTCATATATGAAGATTCAGACCCGCGATGAGAATACACCTAAATACCCGAAATGTTTTTGATCACAAGGATTTAGATCAGATATTCCAGCTAAAGTTCATATGTGCATAGATCTTATGACAACTAGATGTAGGTGTACAACTATATTTATTATGATCAGATCATATGAATTATTTAAATTGGGAGTAATATTTGATAGACTAAACACTTGGTGATCTAAAATGTATAGGAACTAAAAAAATGACTAGAAGAAGTAGCGCTCGTCTAAACCTGAACCAATGATCAGAACCAGAACAAAAACAACCGCAACCACCACCATGAGAAAAAAAACCCTCCAATAATTTCAACAGAACTTGAAGAAATCATAGCCCATAGAATCGTTGCAGCTCTTGCTAATGTTACAAGAGGAGGAGTTAGAAATGAAGGTAATCTAGGGACAGCCAGAATGTGTACCTACAAGGATTTTATGAATTGCAAACCTAAGAGCTTCCATGGAACGAAAGGGGTTGTTAGCTTGACCTGGTGGATTCAAAAGACAGAATCAGTATTTCAAATAAGCTTTTGTCCTAACGAATGTAAGGTACGATTTGCTGCGTGTACCTTCGCTGATGCAACACTTACATGGTGGAACAGCCTTGTGAGTACAACATGTATTGATGCTGCTAATTCCATGCAATGGGAAGAGCTAAAGAGGATGCTAGTAGAGGAGTATTTTCCCAGGGAGGAAATACATAAGTTGGAACAAGAACTCTGGACCCTAACCATAAAGGGTTCAGAGATAAATGCTTATACCGCTAGATTCAATGATCTTGTGGTGATGTGTCCGACACTTGTAACCCCAGAATACAAGAAGATCGAGCGATATATCTGGGGTCTAGCATCGCAAATCAAAGGAATGGTGATAGCATCGAAGCCTACAACATATGACAGTGCAAAGCGTACAACTCATCAGCTAACCAACACAGAAATCCAAGTGGGATTTAGAGCCGAGTCTCTCGAATCTGGAACGAACAAGCGCAAATTTAATGGGAAGAATCCCACACAATCATCTGAGGAAAGACAAGATGTGGCAACTATTTATGCAGCCACAATAGCAATCAATATCCACACAACCACGACGGTATGAAGGAAAACTCCCAAATTGCACTCAGTGTAGCCGTCACCATCTAGGTAGCTGATTTATATGCACTCACTACAAGAAAAAGGGACACACTGCCAATTTCTGCAGGAGCAAAACACTTACAACAGAAAAATCAAGGAACAAAAACTGGAATAGGCTATGATGGAGGAAGAGCGTGTTTTGAGTGTGGTGAAATTGGACATATCAAGAAGGAATGTCCAAAGTTAAGGAGTCAAGGAAGTTAGGTCATGGCAGGGCATTCGTAACAGGAAGTAGAGAAGCTATCCAGGACCCCGTAGTGGAATCTAGTACAAGATGAATTTCGGGATGAAGTTTTATCAACGGGGGAGAATTTAACACTAGTCAAAAGTAGGTCAATAACAATTACATGTGATTATACCAATCATGTAAATGTGATTTTTTTAAAACTAGTAATGTAGTAAACTTACTGTGTATTTCATGATAATTCTAATATAAATATGAACTTTCATACATACTTTATAGTATAAATCAAAGTATATGTCCATACGATTCCAAAAATGTAGAGAACGTCGAAATCTGGCTTCGTGTGAAGACGTTATAATAAACCGAACACTATAAAATATTTAAAACAAGAGAAATTTAAAATAGGATTAAATTTAGCTATTGTAATCTATTAAAGAGTTGTAGTACTCAGAATTACCTACGTGTGCATATAAAGAACGTCAAAAACGGAGTTCGTATGCAAAAGTTATGGCCTTCCAAGGATGTCGCTGTCAGCAACCCTAATTTGACTGCACTCACAACGTGAGCATAAAAAATCACGACGTGAGGAGTCAAACCGCCATATCTGGATCTAGAAGGTGTGACGAGGCTGCGAGGGGATAAGATCGAACCTCACAACGTGAACAAGGCGTTTTTCACGTCGTGAGGGCCAAAAATCTTACTATAAATAGCAAGATCAACCCGAGCCATTCTTACACCTGAACTTTTTTCTCCTCTCTCCTTTGTTGAAGCCCTCTTGCATCCCAACCCCGACAACCTAGTACGCTGACCTTTTCTACTTAGATTATATAAAATCACATTACTAAGGTGAGTTTCACGGCCCCACTTTCTAACATTTCGGGGGAAAACGCATGCTAAATATTATATATATGTTATTATTATGTCTATATGATAGTATATATCAATATTAACATAGATAGTTATAATAACCGAGATATAGTTGTTTCGTATTTGAAAGTATACAACTACCATAAAGTTATTAGCATGTTATTGTCATAGTAGTATACTAATGTAGATCTTGAGTTATACTTAGGATTCTATATATATTTTATGTGCGATATAGTTCTTAAGTTATTTTCGGAAGTTCTATATGTTAAGTTATAAAGTATGTTGCTATTATTGGTTTTATGTCAAGATAAAACTTGGTATGTTATATGTTGTTATTGTTTGTTTTATGTCAAGATAAAACTTAGTATGTTATATATTGTTATTGATAGATTTATGTCGAGATAAAACAAGGAACGTTATATGTTGCTATTATTGATTTTATGTCAAGATAAAGCTTGGTTTTAATTCTAATTATAGATTTTGTACTACCTAAGTATTATAAATATTAGGAGTAATGTTAAAATCATAGTCTAATAACTTAGGGTTTTAGACACGAATATGATTTTACTACTAGAACTAACGGAACTCGACAAGTCTACATGAGCTACTGTATTCATCAACTAAGATTGAAAATCTTAGGGAAAATCCTCTGACCTATAACCGTTAATCCCGTGTGAGCGTGGAAGTCGTGTATGAATAAGATATGGGTTGACAAACCCACTTGTGGTTGCTAGCTACAACAAAACCATGTGCGAGTGACGAACTGTCCTTTTGTTTGTTTATTGTTCCGACGTTTATGAAGCGTGTGAAACTTATTTCAAGATGCGAAACTTGTAGCATCAAGCAGAGGTTTGAAACTAGTCATATAGTCGTGGTTACAAAATAATGGTAGCAAATTGATAGAATCATTATACTTTGTTATTATACGACTATTAACGTTAAGTATATGTTTCCCAAACACTTATAGTCTAGGTACTTGAAACTGGTAGGTATACTACTTGAATGTTAAGTAGTTAATTATACCTAACACACATACTCGTATAGAACTGAAATAGATTTATACGTAGCGGTTTTACTCATATAGAATTGAAATAAGATTTATACGTAGCAACTTTCATTTGTATGGAATTACAAACCCTTATATTCATAGTATATGAGACTTATAGGTAAACTACTTATTTGGTAAGTAAACTTTTATACCTAGGATATATATGCTAAACATTGGAGAGTCAAAATGATACTTTCAAAACTATACTTTTGAACATGGAAAATGTATTATTTTTATATGGAGTCAAAACCTGTGGACTCACCAACTTTATGTTGACGTATTTTAAAATGCATGTGTTTTCAAGAAGTTGATAACTATGATACGAGAAATGACGTTACACCGCCCGGTGTTTCCGCTGACGGCCGGGGTGTGACAGTTAGTAACAAATCCAAACTCATATGGACTGAACTTGGCCAATCCCATTTTCTTGCCACCCGGAAGCACAAGTGCCAACCAATGCTTCCAGGTTGTTATGCAAAAAATTGAGGACTTATAGAACTCACAAGCATAGTCAACTTAAACTGGAATGGGCACAGAAACAGAAATATGTCATCACAATGGGTAACAAACTTCATGTTGTGTGCTAGCGATTAAACAATCGTTTTTATTCTTGATTAGTTCTTGAAACTACTTCAGGATCTTTTAGACTCCCACTGTCCTCTTGACATATAAGACTCTCTTGCCAAATACTCAAGAGATAGTGTGGATTCTAATCAAGACAAACACTTCACATAATTGGCCTTATTTGGTCTTTATTTTATCCAAAACATCACAACTTACCAATTTCAAATGTACAAGAGTAAGAAAAGATTGTACTATACATTTGACAAGTGTTTTAAACTTTTCTTAAGATTATGTCACTCAAGGCTCAATCTTAGAGTACGACTCTAAGATTTGATTTTGTAACAAA
This sequence comes from Lactuca saligna, assembly GCF_052625555.1. Classification (NCBI taxonomy): domain Eukaryota; kingdom Viridiplantae; phylum Streptophyta; class Magnoliopsida; order Asterales; family Asteraceae; genus Lactuca; species Lactuca saligna. Next base: position 184,816,872 of record NC_136417.1, on the reverse strand, counting down.
GTACGATTTATCTTTTGATTTAACCATTTCAACAATTAATGATTCCTCTCCTTAGTTAAACAAATGCGCTAAGGTGTCCTTAGAGAATCAATTGTGATATGGTTTCATAATCACTAAGATAGTCATAAAACAAGATACTCAAGCGCTCTCCCATCTCTTGAAATTTGAGAAACTTTTATCTTCCTGCCTTACTTGATTCTTCTTATCTGTTCTGTCATACATTGAAACTTTTCAAAAGCTTCAAAATTATACTTAAACTTGTAAGTATAACCATATTTACTAAACGTTAGTAAATCATGACGAATAGTCTTATCGATCTTATGTGTTTGACTTGACCAGTGCATAAGAATGTGTACTCGATCCCATAGTCCTTCACTTGACTCACATATACATGTGAACAAGGAATTAGTCTTAATTTCCCAAAGATGAAAATTTCTCATTCATCATACAATACAAGTTGCATGATTCCAAGTTTCTATCCAACTAAACCTTGGGTGATGAGAATCTTTCCTTATTTGGTAAATTATGACACTACCACAAATGAAAGAATGAAATCCATTTACCAATATTGCTTTTCAATGGAAACATATAAACAACAGTTTTTCACAAATGCCATTATAAGGATACTTGAATTAAATAAAATCAAAACTTTTGTTTTATTTTAAAACTTTGCGGAAAACTTATCCTTACAACGCAAATACATATGAAAAACATGTTGTTATCTATTCCCAAGCAGTCTATCATAACTCTTTAAGCAGCAGCTTAAAATTCTGATCACTGAACCATGCAATCGAAAATCCATTTATTCGTGATCAGAATCAACTTATTATTTCTTTCAGCTTCCTTATTTTTCTTTGATTCTACAAAACATCAAAATGTAATTACATTACATCATGTATTAAGAATCTTTAAATAAGAACTCAACAGAGTTAGATAATGGACTTTACCTAAAGTAGAGTTAAACCTTTTTGACTTTACCATCCTTATGATCTTTCAGGTAAAATTGGCAGCTTCGCAACCAATGTCCCTTTTATTGACAATAGAAACATATGGACTCTTTGGAAATGGTACACTTGATTATCTCAGACTTAGTCATTCTCTTTACCATTAGTTCAAGTAACATGACCATGTCCGATCCCTTTCCATTGGGAAGAGAAAGCTTTTCTGGACTTCCAATGTTACCATTGTCAATGTCCATGGAAGTTTGGGATGTTGATCCTCCAATGAAATTTCGCTTTACCAGTGCCCCAAATCCTTGCTGATTTAGCAGCATCAAGCAAATAGGTAAGATCATTAAGGGTCATGTCTTGATCTGTCATCCGGGTGTGACTCAAGAACCAAGTCAACAGCCAGCTAACTCGAGACTTCGACACCTGACTCTCCCGACTTGCCAATAGGGATTGAGTGACCTTGATCTTTTCAAGTATTTGATCTTGTGGGATAGGGAGAATAATTGGAGGAGGTGGAGGAATTGAAGCATGATTTCTAGTCCCATGAATTCACAACAAAGGGATTAATCTTTCACCTTGATTGCCATGTGGGATATCATCTTCAATAGGATAGCTTGTTCCTAAAGATTTAGGAAGATCATAGTTGTCTTAACTAGACATTTTTAATGGGAGAAATTCAAGTTTAGTTGATTTAAAGTCCTTAATAACACCCAATATGAGATATTAAGGCTAGGACCCAACAAACTATTTTATACCTTGGAAGAGGGATGCCGTAATCCAAGTTATAAAATACTTGAAGGTAGGTAAATGATTATTTTCCAATTTCCTCCATGAACAACGAAATTGAATTAAGTTTTAATTGGATTTGAAACTCCTAGATCTTTTGAGATACATTGAACTTTTAATGGCATGTTTGGATCTCGATTGTGCCCTCTCAAGTTTGTGACTGGGATGCTGAGGATCACAAACAAGTTGTGAATAACCATGTAAATTAACTTGGTACCCTTAATTTTATCACCTAATCGATGTGCCTGTTAACCACACACGCTCCACCGATCTATGATAAAATTTAAGTCACCCTTTGCCATGCATTGTCAGTCCCATGTTAGTGTGCTGGTTAACTACACACGCTCCACTAACGACTTTACAAAGGTGCAAAGTGTAATTTCATGGGTTAGCACCATTTCACATTTTCCTAAGTAACTAAGATTGAGAATTTATAAGTTTTTAATTACTTAGTATTTATCATTATACTTTTAATGAAGGGAGAATTATCATCCTTGCCTACCCGTTCAGCTAACGACGCTCCACTAGTCAAGGAAGCGGTGGGTGAGAGTGGATACCCATTAAATTGTCATTTTATAGGCAGTACCCTTATACCCACTTGTAGACTGACTTTGTGAATGAGGCCTACTAATGGTAAGATGTACTTATTCTTCTACATATATATATAATAATTAGACTATTAATATTATATAAGTATAAGGTTTGAATTTTGAACTCTTAAAATTCTATGGTTTTAATTTGGAATTAGAGTACTAGATTATAAGACTTTACAAATTCCAAAACGTGAGGGAAAGTTTTGAAACTATTTCAAGACTTTTCATTTCATAACATATGAGTTTAATATACATTAAAATGAAGACTCTTCATTTTTATGTAACTCCTTATTCTTTAATAACAGTTTTTAAGAAGTGACTCTTAAACAACCATAACTTAACAAGTTATGGAGTTATAAAACAATTTAATGAACATGACTCCTCATTTTTTGTGTAACCTATGACACTTTAATGAGTTTTAAGATTAAAAAATATGACTTTTCACATAACTTGAAGACAAATTACAAAAACATATTGTATGAACTTCTTTTAGATTAATATGGATTGAAAGCAACTAACAAATAATATTTTTCAACAATCTAAATTACTCATAAAACAATGCAACAAAAAAAAAACTTTTGGTAATCCATAACTTGAGGACAAGTTATGATGTCTATACAATTTGATTAGGATCAAGAATTACACTAACAAAACAATTTTCACATAATTCCTATGATTTAACAAAAAACCCACAAGCATGAATATTCATAATCAACAATTTTCAAGAATTACATAAACATATATAAACTTGAAACTTCGATTATAGCATTAAAATTGGTTTAACATAATCATTACCACATTAAAAACAGGTATTATAAGTCCAAAATAGGCAAATGTAATGATTCTAGAACAATTCCAGCACCAAAAGTCGAAGATATGTTGTTTGGGGGGCCAACTCGTCGAGTGCATGAACCAACTCGCCGAGTTGAATGATTTTTGTCTTGGACTTGTCGAGTCCCTTCATGGACTCGTCGAGTCCCCTGTCCAGATAGAATAAAACTTCGTTTTTAAGCAGTTTAAGCAAGTATAACAAGAAAACAAGCCTAGGCTCTGATACCACTGTTGGGTTTTGAGCATTCTAACACTCCTAAGTGTACATGAAACCCTAAATACCTTGGATCTATGTTTTCTCTATTATTCATGCAAATATGAATATCCAAGGTATTATCCTATGTAGTGTATTATGAAGTACAAGTAATATAAAACTAGTAGAATTACATACCTCTTTGTTGGTGGTCGATTCCATGGAGCTCAAGAGCCTAGTGCCCCAACTGTGACACCTCAAATGGTTCACACAACACCAAATCCACATGGAATAACTTGAGAGAAAATGCACACTTCATGAAATCGACTTGCCTACTACATACACACATTAGTGGCCGATTTTTTCACAAGAATAAGATACTTATATAGTTGTTACAATTAGGGTAAACCCTAATTGTCATGGCTTTCCATTTCCTTGGATCCATGGGTTCAAATACACCATGAGCATCCATGGTGTATCATTATGGGTTTTAGCCCAACTTGATAATCCATGGAGTCTTAGCCTACAATACAAGTATGGATGATTTACACAATCAACCCATATATTTAATTAGTCTTCTTTTGATCACTTAATTAATTCTAGATTAATTCTTGATCAATACTAATTAAATAATCTTATTAAATATTAGAACTTATAATATATTAATAAACCTTAAGTGTTATTTCTCTCATTTTAGTCTATCCAAATGCATGATGCCATGCAACCCAAATGGACCATATCAGGTCGGGTCAAGTATATACCAATTATAGTTATTGACTTAGACACTAATCCAATAATTTTCCCTCTTAAAGCACTAGGCATTTGGAAAAATTAGAACAAGTGAATAATATAACATCTATGATCAAGCATATGGGACTTGATACATAATGTCTTACATAAAGACATGACACTTGATAAGTCTTTTGCTATAATATTTCTATATATCGAATTTTTGAATGTTGATTCACTTCAACATGATAGTCATATATGTTCATGACTAAATTCCATTAAAATCTCAATCTAAAATTTTAGATTTGAAATGAAGTATAAGTTCTCTCTCCCCTAAATGGTATTACCAAGTTGCAAACTGAAAACTTTGTTTCCAATAAATAGTATTACCAAGTTGCAATACTTACCATAACTATTATGCTCCCACTCGTATAATAACTATACTCTTTGCTAGCATAACAATTATGCTCCCGTTAGCACTACACTTGTGCTCCCACTAGCTCTTACATGTATTCTGAAATCAACTCGACTTCTAGAAATCAATACTACTAACTTTCTTTCCAAAGATCAGATTTTTGATACGTGGTGCTTTGATTAGTCTTTAACTAGACTTCTCAAGCTCACACACCTTCGTTAAATAGCATATATGTGTGTTTACATCTTTTCAGAACTTATAACAATAATTCCTGAACGTTCAAACTATTTCTTGCCATTTCTCATAATTCGAACTATGAAAAGGGATGTCGTAATCATATACGAATTTGAGAACGCTATTATCACAAATGCTAACCGTAATGATATCAGTTTAGATTTAAAATCCACTAGCAAAATTGTTTCCTTATCATCATTTTCATGCACTAGAGCGAAACCTTTTGCCACCTAGATTTATGGTGTATGTGTTCCTATCCATACAAGTTTGTCATTCCCAGCCTACAATCATAAGATAAGGTTGCTGACAAAACTAAAATCAAATTTAGTTTTCCTTTCACGAACTGAACTTACTTCTTTCTTAACTTCTTGCCTACTGGTAACACAAGGGCCTACAAATGCTTCTAAGTTGTGAAGTAGCTCACTCCTATTGTCCAATGTACTATCACTAACCAATGTGCTCTACCTAATGCATTCAAATGAGGACTCATAGAACTCACATGCATAGTCATCTTTTGTGGAAGATGCATAGAAACAAAAATTGTCAACTTAACACGATAGGTTATCAACCTTAGGTCGTATGCTAGTGATAACTAAAAGGTTTATTCTCGATTGACTCTTGAAACTCTTCAATTTAATAAGACTCCCACTGACTTCATATAAGTTTTTATGTTAAGGAACATTCCTCGACAAGAAAAAAAATATTCAAAAGTTTGTGTGGGTTCTTGTCAAGAAAAGACTTCATTTAATTGATACTAGTTTATATTTGCTTTAACCTAAACATCCCAACTACCAATTTCCAATGCACTAAAGTAAGAAAACATTTATATTCCACATTTCATGAGGTGTTATAAACATACTTCGTTTGAGATGGGATTCGAAGTTACTAGAGTGTGACTCTAAAACTTGATTTTGGAAATGAAGTATGAATCATCACTCCATTAAACTATTCCAACAATTATCAATTCCTCTTCTTTGTCAAAACAATTTCACTAAGATGTACATAGATGATTAATTGTGACAAATTCCATAATCATTAAGATGATCATAAAACATGATACTAAGGTAATCTCCTTTCTTCTCAGATCGGAGAAACCTTTATCTTTCTGCCAAACAAATTCTTCTTATTCCTTTTGCTTCTCTTTGAAATTTTTCAAAGTGTCAGAATTGTGCTTAATGGTGGATTTGAACATTCCATATCAATGTGTACTAGATCCTTTAGTCCATCACTTGACTCACATAAACATGTGATCAAGGAATTAGCCACAATCTTAGAAAGATCAAGATTCTCATATATCACACAATTCAAGTTGTATAACTCCAAGTTTCTATGAAAACGAAAATTAGGTGATGAGAATTCCTTTTCACTTGGTTAATTACAACATTACCACAAATGATATAACAAAGAATCAAATCCATATTTAACATTTCTAATAATGGAAATATCACCACCAATTTTCATAAATGCCATTGCAAGGAAATGTAAAGTAACAAATTAACTTTATTGATAAAATGCAGAATTTTTTTTCCTTACAATGCAAATATAAAAACTATGTTTCTAGACATTTCCTAAGCAATCTACAAATCTTTTATAACTTCTAAGCAGCAGCTCAAAAATCCGATCCTCAAACCATGTGATTAAAATCCATCTCTCACGATCAGATTTCGCTTGCTTCTCTTAAACTTCCTTCTTTCTCTTAGATCTTGCAAAACATCAAAATGTGATTATCACATCATGTAATGAGGATCTATGAATAGGAACTTAAGAGAGTTAGATAGTGGATGTACCTGAAGTATATTCATATATCTTGACTTTACTATCTCTAATATTTTTCAAGTAGTCTGGGTAGCTTTGCATCCAATGTCCCTTCAATTGGCAGTAGAAGCAAATGAACTCTTCAGGAATGGCACATGGGACTATCTCAAAATTAGCCTTTCACTTTACCATATTGTCAAACAGTTTGACCTTGGCCGATCCCTTTCCATTCGGAAGAGATACCTTTTTTGGACTACCAATGTTGCCATTGATAAGGTCCATCAAAACTTGGGAAATTGATCTTTCAAACACATTTTCTTGACCATTGCATTTCAGTAGCAATTAGAAAATAGGTCAGATCAATAGGGGTCATGTCATTGTCAGTCAAATAGTAATTCTTAACAAACTGAGTATATTACTCATGAAGCAAGCGAAGAACCAAGTCAACAGCCAGCTACTCTGGGAAAAAAACTGTGACATCCCCAAAATCTCGTCCAGAAAAGACCGGTTTCATTTATGCTTTTTAAACATTTTCAGAGTAAATCATTTTGATTTTAAAAGAGACGTGGAATTCGTTCCCAAAAACAAAACATGATAAAATAGATTTTTATCAAAACATTTCATAAAGAAATATAATTTCATTTCATAATAAAAAATCGGGATGTCATGTTCCGATGCAAACCATAAAGCATAAACGATAACATTATAAGTCATTCAACAAATATATACATATACATACTTGTAAACAAAACAACTTGATGATTCATCCATCTTATGCCCTTGCGCCACTTCCTGTAATACAAATAAACTGAGTGGGTCAGGCTTGGGGGCCTGGTGAGCATATATGGTTTTCAACCCACAATAAATAATTATATTTAATTTCAACAATCAACAATAACCCGATTACCCATTCCCGTTATCCTCACTTTACGTCCCTAAAAACAACTCTATTATAAGGAACCTAATTTAGGATTTTCATCGGGACGGACATTCCTGCAGAGGGGTTTCCTCAACAATAAGTGTTCTAAGGCAACCATGTGGGGGATAGAGTACACCAGTTAACACATCGTTCACAACACCTACAGGTTATGAGCCTGCTAGCGTTCTACAAGACTGTCTAGAATAGTTCGTGGTCATCATCCATACTCTGCTGAATGAGTAGAATAACACGAACAACGAGGTCTATCATCAATTTATTTCATTGCGCACCAACTGTCTACCCATGTTCTACCCAACACATTACTAGATAAAAATATACATGTTTTATACATAATTTTTTAAAGAAAAATTGTATAGCATGCTCTTTCAATACTCCATCCAAATAGCAAGTAATACGTAAACACATAACAAGAAATTTCAAGGAGAATCATATAAGTCTATGTGTTAGAAGGTAATAATAATACCCTCATACAACCCGTATTCTTAAATACATTCAACGATTACTTGTATAATATCGTGTATTGAAAGCGACTATACACTCACTTGATCAGAAGATGATCGGACAACACTACGGCTTGCAGAAGTGGTGTTTCTCCGTAGATCTGGAAGATCTTCACAAAAAACGGGCTCCTCGCGGGCAGGACTTTGGCTCGGAATCTGACTTCTTGGGATCCTCGGGGCTTCGAAACTTGCTTCGGGACTCGGGAATGATACCGGGGCTTCAGGATATGATTGGCCTGCAAAACGATGCAAAACTTAGAGAGAAAGGAAGAAAAATCGCAAGGAAAATGGCTGATCTCGAGTTCTATTTATAGGCTGCTAGGTCTGGGATTATGTTGGGCGTAATTTCCAAGTACACTGGGCGTACTTAGTATGCTGGGCATAATTTGGTTATGCTGGGCGTACTTCAACATCACTGCATGCGTCAGTTCGTGGCACTCGAGTATTGGTCAGATAACTTGCACTCCTCTGAGTACGCTGGGCGTACTCGAATTACGCTCGGCGTAATTTGACTCGTCTAACTTCTAAATTACGTAACTTTCGCATACGAGCTCCGTTTTTTACTTTCTTTATATCCGCGTGTAGGTCAGACCATACTCTAAAACTTTCATTTAGAATCCGTCGGCTAGTTTTGAATTTATTTTTATTATTTATTTTTAGTAGGCCAGGACAGAAAAACTTCGTTAGAAATTCATAATTTCTTCATCCGACATCCGTTTTTGGCTGTCTTTTCACCAATGCACTACTATCAATGAGATCTTCAATTCTCTTTTAGAAAGTTTCGTCTAAAGCTCGCTCGATCTTACTTCGAACTTTTGGATTGTCTACTACTAAGCTGAAACTTCGAAAAATCTTAACTTCCTCATACGAAGTCAGATTTAGGCGTTCTTTTTATGCACGCACTCGGTTCAACATTATCTACATCTTTCGTGTTGATCACTAAGGCTAAATATCACTCCTTCGTAATTCACTATTTACGTCACGCTGTGCCACACAGGTTTTGTCACGAAACTTCGACAGGTCATAACTTGTTCGTTATAACTCGGATTTCAACATTCTTTATATTTTTGGAAACCTCGTCTCAACCACTACATTTTTGTGCATCAATATTGGGCGTATCTCACACTTAAATGTTGATGCTTATTGTATTCTTAATTCATTAAATTATAATAATTAAGAAAATAAACACATAATTCACATAATTCACAAATAATACATTCTTATTATTTCAAATTGGGTTACAAAGGTTAACCTAAACTATTACATTGCTAAAAATGGCAAGCCTAGAAACACGGGCATTACAACAACACCCAACGTTCCCAGTCTATCAACGAGCGACTTCATGTTTAGAACATGTGCACACACATAATTTCTATCTAAGTGTTTTCATGCTAACAAGACTTGAGTAACGTTGAACTTTTCAATTTAACGAAAACGTGTGTCGGGGAGAATCTCTGGAGGTGGTGTAGGAAGAGTTGGATAAGAATGATTTCCAGTTCCACCATTTGAAGAAAGGAACATTCTTTCACCTTTATCAACTTGTGAAAGATCATCTTCAGATTGAGAAGGAAAATTATTTCCTGGAAGACCATAGTTGTCTGAACTTGAAATCTATAAAGGGAGAAAAGAATTCAAGTTAGTTGATTTATATAATCCTTAATCGTTAACCCAAAATTTTAAATTAAGGCTAGGATCCATATTTTTCATTCGAATTATGAAGATGGATGTCGTATTCAAATTCGAATCTATTTTAGGTAGGTAAGCAATTACAAGGTTCAATCAAATGAAACACCTAGATCTTTATAGATTCTTTGAACTATTCAATGGCATGTTTAATCATGATTATGTTGTCACTTTGTGAATGGGATGTCGAGGATCTCAAACGAGATGTGAATAACCATGCAGTTTAGTTTGGTACTCTTGATGTCATTTATCACCCAATCAATGTGTCTATTAACCACACATGCTCCATTGATCAATGATAACTCATGAGACACTTATTGCCAACAATATTAGTCCATATTAGTGTTCCGGTTAACCACACACGTTCCATTAATGATTAATAAGGTTCAATGTGCAATTTCATGGGTTTGCATCAAATACGCTTTTTTCCTAAAGTAACTAAGAATGGTATTTTAGAAAAGGTTTAGTTATTTATGTCATTGTACTTTTAATGAGACTTTAGTGTTGTTGAATATTTTAAGTGTTGCGTCTTGGATTATTTGTTTTGTAATCAGATTGGGCTTATCCATCCGTAATTATCTTGAATAGTTTCCTTTATCTAGATAAGTTGTTAGGGTTTTAATATAAATATATACATGCATGTATGCGTATATAAGAGATTAGTCGTTCACATTGATTCTTGTAACCCTAGTTTTTACCTCAACAGATTGAAGTTCTTAATTGAGTTCTTCTGGGGTATTTAGCATTAATCATTTGACATCTTCATTGCAATACTTGTGTTCTTGTTGACGTTCTTATTAATATTTTGCTTAGAATCATACGATCCTGAAAGAACTTTGTTCTAACAATTGGTATCAGAGCAAGAGATTGTGTTCGTCGATACACTTCTCTTATGTATTCACAAATAGTTAGGGTTTCCACTTTTATCGAAGTCGTCGTCTTCTTAACGACGATTACTCCGCTTTTGATAAAACCCTAATCTTAAGTTTACAGGTAAGATTCTAGCAGCTCACCATGTCTCATGAAGATACGCATTCAAACCCTATTAACATCTCAAACAACATCGGTTCTACAACCAGAGTACCCATACTCTACACTCAAGACTACGAAGTATGGGCTCATCACTTTGAAGATTACGTGGTCGGATCCGAAGATAATGGCTATCTCATCTGGGAAGCTATTGTTCTTGGACCCTTTGTGCACTCAGAAACAAACACCATCGTCAAGACGCAGAAAGATTAGAACAAGTTGGTAACAGATGTTCGAAAGATGCCACAAGATGAGAAGGAAAGGATTCTGTGTAATGTCAAAGCCATGCGAATGATAAGATTCGCCTTACAATCTGACACCTATCGACTTGTAGGCTCTTGCACAACTGCTAAGGAAATCTGGGATAGGTTGAAGGAACTCTACTCAACTGATGAGGATCTGGAACATTCCATTCAAACTCTGTTGCTTTCAGAATTCGGAGCATTTGAACAGAAACCTGAAGAGAAGCTCATTCAGACCTTTGATCGGTTCAATCATCTTTTAAGTAAGATGATCAAGCATGGAATTGAAAGGAAGGTGATCGAACAGAAAGTTACATTCATGAACGGGCTCAGACCAGAATGGATAGCTATAGTTTCCACTGTGAAGGCGCATGAACAATTCAAATCCTACTCTCTAGCAAAACTAGTTGGCATACTGAAGTCACATGAAAGTGTTGTAACTAAGGAGGCAAAAGTGGTCTCTGGCATGGGATCACTGGCTCTTATCTCTAAAGGAAAAAGTATTGTTGAAGAAGAAGAAGAGTCAGACATGTCAGAATGTGATCTTACAAATGAGGAGTATGCTCTGATGATAACAAATCCAAAGAAATTTGCTAGAAGAAAATTTCCTACCAATAAGAACCGAAATTGGCAAGGAAGTTGCAGTTTCGAGAAAGTAAAAGAAGAACCGAAAGGCTCATCCCAAAAGGTGGAAGAAAACCAACTTGCGGGAGACTCTGGATATGACTGCAATTATTGTCACAACAAGAATCACTTTGCCAAGTATTGCATGTTAAGAAAGATGGCTGAGAAGAAAGAGGGTGAAGACGATGAAGCGTATTATATGCGAAAACTTGAAGAATTCAAAAAGATGAAGGCTTCCAACAGCTCGATGAATGCTCTAATTGTAGAAGAAGATGCAGGGGAAGATGAGTTTGGCGGCGTAGAAGTCTGGTCAACTGATTCTGAAGACGAAGAGGTTAGAAGACCCACGCACGGAAAGGCGTTTCTGGCAAAGAATGGAGGTTCTGGTGGAAAATGCCTGATAGTCACTGCCGGACCATCAACCGAAAGTGCATACACAGAACCGAACATGACTAAGAACAAGTGTTTTGCAGCCAAGCCAGTGAGTGAGAGGATCAACGACTACGATCGATTGATCAAGAAGGTACATTCTCTCCTTGAATCTCTTAAAATTTCCAAAACTAAATATCTAGAAGAATTAAATGAACTAAACTTTAAATTTAACAACCTAAGTAGTAGCCTCATGCAAACCCGCTTAGCAAACTCTAACCTAACTGACCAACTCGGCAGGGTGTCTTCAAAAAGTGAGGAGAGAAGGATCTGGATTAAGCAGAAGGAAGCGGAGTTAGTTAGGGCTAAGGATGAGAGTATTTATTTGCAAAGAGACAATTTAAAATTATTAAAACAAAGAAATGTTTTTTGTTTAATTGCTAAGCGTCTTTATACTAATATTGCTCAATTACATCTTAATTGTGAAATTGGAAAGAAAATACATAAAATGATTTTTCCCTTTCTTGAATTTAAGGAAGATGATGTTATAGTAGAATGTGAATCAGAAGTATCCTCTGAAGAAACATCCATGTCATATAGGCTAGGTTTAGATAAGATAGAAACTTTCATCGATTCTAAGGAACATAAAAGTATGTTAAGAGATATCTTAGATGAAAATGATAGGATGAATATTAAAACCGAAACTATACAAACATTCGATGAATCAAATGCCAAAATCGTCAAGGAAAATAAAATTATAATAGATAATACTTCTGAATTTGAAACAGAAAGTGAGATGAGTGAAATCTCAGTAGAGGATGTTGTTAATTGTTCTGAGTTTGTGAAAGATGAAGCCAAGAGTGAAAAACCTCTTATTTCACAAAAGTCAGTTGAGTTTGCTCGTCTGTCAAAGGAACAGAAACCGAAACTCAAAGAAAAGGCTACGGTTTATCAGAAGGTACAGACCGTACCAAACCAAGTTTATGTTGTGACTGGAGTCACTCACAGACAAACAACTGAATTAAGGACGATAGTTGAAGAGGATAATGCTGAAGGATGCGGAGACTATTTCTGGTCTACTCCCATTGACAATGCAGATGAGATTGTGGGTCTGTTTGAGAGAACCACATGGAGAGTCAAAGGGCGATACATACCAGAACCCATCAATAAACCTTAAAGTTTCGATATTCCCAGCACAAGCGGAATGAAAGCTGTTCCTGAAGAACCATCAATGCAACCTGACACTCCAATCGAAAGAAAGAACCGAAAGGTCCACTCAAGAGACAGGAAGCATCGACAGTTCAAACTAAGGAACGCACCGAAACCAGAGTGGAAGACAATAGAATGAAGGAGAAATCAGAGTCAAGTTTCAATGTTCACAAATCTCAGAAGGAGCTAGCTGAACAGAAAAGACTCAGAAATCAGCGATATGCCTCGAATCTAAATGAACGGAAAAGGCATTGGAATTCTCAAAATCCTAACTATGAATCTCCTAGGAAAGAATCCATGGATAAAGGGAAACAAAAGTTAAAGGAAGATTTTGCTTCTAACTCCTATTATTCCAAATCCCAAAACCAAAAGTCAAGTCTCGGTTCTAAACCAAGATTCGGTTCTCAACTGAGTGTCGGTTCTAAACCAAGATTCGGTTCTCAACCGAGTGTCGGTTCTAAACCAAGATTCGGTTCTCAACCTAGTCTCGGTTCTAAACCAAGATTCGGTTCTCAACCGAGTGTCGGTTCTAAACCAAGCTTCGGTTCTCAACCGTGGTTTGGTCCTAAACCGGGTTTTCGTCATCAACCCAAGTTTAGTCCTTACACCAGATTCAGTTTTGACACCAAGTTCGGTCCCAATACTAGATATGGATCCTCCACGTTCCAATATAAACATAAGCGATCCTCCCCTAACCCTAAGAATCAAACGAAAAACACTAAACTAACTAATAAAGATACCTTAAACTTTAAAGAAGACAAAACAAAAATCAAGGTATTTACTATCAAAAGAAAAAATCAAACAACTCTCGTCAAAAGAACTTATTTTGTTGATGCTTTTATTGTAATTCCTTTCTCTGTGAAAAACTCACCAGGACCCAAGAAACTTTGGGTTCCTAAATCTGCTTGAAATTGCAGGTAATCAGTGACGAACAGTTCGACGACGAATGGTATATAGACAGTGGCTGCTCGCGTCACATGACAGAAAGAAAGGAGGAATTAAGGGAGTTTCGGTCTCTAAAGGATCGCGGTTCGGTGAAATTTGGAAACAACTCCTATGGAACAATAAAAGGATACGGGATGATAACTAATGGAGACTTTTCCATCAGAAAGGTGGATTATGTGGAGGGATTGCAGCACAACCTCATAAGTGTCTCGCAATTGGTTGTGGGCACAGGCTTGAAGGTATCATTCGATGATACAGGATCTGAGATTATCAAAAAACAAACCAAGAAAGTTCTGCTAAAATCGGCACAAAAAGGAGAAATGTATCCTCTGAATCTTAATCCGATTCGAGGGACACCAACTATCTGTCTGCTATCAAAGGCAAACACTGATGAAAGTTGGCTTTGGCATCGACGTCTATCTTACCTGAACTTCAAAGATATCAACAAACTGGTAATTGGTGATCACGTTCATGGTCTTCCTCTTCTAAAGTTCGAAAAGGAGCATTTGTGTGCAACATGTGAAATGGGAAAGCAAAGCAGAAAAAGCCACCCAACACGCATTAATACCAAGATCGTGGAAGCACTTGAATTGTTACATATCGATTTGTGTGGACCATCTGCTATAGAGAGTATCAGAGGAAGTAAGTATATTCTAGTAATTGTAGATGATTTTTCACGTTTCACGTGGGTTTTCTTTCTTAGACAGAAATTAGATGCAACTCCCAAGCTGAAGATGTTCATCAAGCAAGTGGAAGTTCAATTAAAGAAGACGGTGAGAAACATCAGAAGTGACAATGGGCTGGAATTCAAAAACAAGGATTTTGAAGACTTTCTAGCCGATAAGGGGATCACACACAACTTTTCGGCTCCTTATACTCCAAAGCAAAACGGAATCGTTGAAAGACGAAAGCGATCGTTGTGTGAAGCAGCCAGGACCATGCTCAGTTATGCCTCTCTTCCTCTATACTTCTGGGCTGATGCTATTGCTGCGGCCTGTTATACTCAGAATCGGTCCCTCCTCAACAACCGATTCTCATTAACTCCTTATGAGATTTTAAACCATTGGAAACCAAACGTCAAGTTTTTCCACATATTCGGCTCCAGGTGCTTTATCCTTAACTCTAAAGAAAACCGAAATAAGTTTGACGTTAAAGCCGATGAGGGGATCTTTTTGGGTTATTCTCTATCATCAAAGGCATACCGAGTATTGAACAAGCGTTCCAAACGAATAGAAGAGACTTACTATGTCACCTTTGACAACAATTACATGAAGAAGGTTCAACGAACAGAAGATGCCTCTAGAGACGTCTTTCCCGCATCTGGATAGGTCTCGGTTCCAATATCACATCTGTTTGATGAATACATTCGGTTGTTCGATGAACTGGAAAAGGCAATCCATTCGGAAGTAACAACAGCAGACAACAAGGTAGATAATATGAAGAAAGTCATAGACGAAGCTGCCAAATCATTGGAAACCGAAACACCTACTCCTAAACCATCACCTAGTACTTCAAACTCCGATTCAACGTTCCAGGGGGAGGATGATAACACATTCCAACCATCTGGAGTTTCTATCGAGGGGGCGAATTACCATTCCGCCACATCTGATGCTCAAACAACAGAACCAAAATTAACAAGCGTAACTCCAATCGAGGGGGAGACTCCTACTGCTGATTCTGTTGAAGACATAAGCTATACTTCGCCAGTCGAGGGGGATAAGGTAAGAACAAGTGATTGTTCAACTGACGAAGGTGAAGCGGATAAGTCAGATGTTGAAATTGAAGTTGAAGCAGAATTAAATCCAGAATATGATCCAAGCTATCCTCCGCTTGTAAAATGGACAAAAAACCATCCCAAAGAGCAAATAATTGGTGAATCGTCTGAAAGTGTTCTTACTAGATCTCAACTGAAGGAAAAACAAACAACATTATTCTCCAAAGTGGAATTTTGTATGTTTAACTCTTTTATCTCCAAAATAGAGCCGAAAACAGTAAATGATGCGCTCGATCATTCTGATTGGGTTCAAGCAATGCAGGATGAGCTCAATGAATTTGAAAGAAACAGAGTTTGGAGATTGATTCCTACACCGAAAGATGCCTTTGTTTTCGTCTTGAAATGAGTATTTAGAAATAAGCTGGATAAAGAAGGTAATGTCATTCGTAACAAGGCTCGGTTGGTTGTAAAAGGCTACTATCAAGAAGAAGGGATTGATTATGAAGAAACGTTTGCTCCAGTGGCACGGTTAGAGTCTGTTCGAATTTTCCTAGCATATGCTGCTCACAAGAACTTCGAAGTTTTCCAAATGGATGTCAAATGCGCATTCTTGAATGGAGAATTAGAAGAGACTGTCTATGTTGAGCAACCACCCGGTTTTGTGAATGAAAGGTACCCGGATCATTGCTACGTACTGGATAAAGCTGTGTATGGGCTAAAGCAAGCACCAAGAGCCTGGTATGAAACTCTTACTCGCTTTCTAAAAATGTCAAAGTTTAAAAAAGGTTCGGTTGACCCAACCTTCTTTTGAAAGAAGGAAGGCGAACATCTAATGATTGTTCAAATTTATGTTGATGATATCATCTTCGGCTCTACGAATCCTAGCTTAACCGCTGAATTTAGAAAGTTGATGGAGACTAAATTTGAAATGAGCACAATGGGTCTGATTAACTTTTTCCTTGGTTTGAATATTAGACAGGGACCAGAGGGCATCTTTATAAACCAGGAAGCATACACCAAAAATCTGCTGACTAAGTTTGGAATGATGGGTGATTCAAAAGTAAAGGTTCCAATGGCATTCGGTACCAAGCTGACCCCATCTCTGGAGAAACCGGCTGTAGACATGACTCTTTATCGACAAATGATAGGATGCCTTATGTATCTAACAGCTAGTAGACCAGATATCATGTTCTTTGTCTGTTATTGTGCCAGGTTTCAAGCTAATCCAAGAGAACCCTACATGACTGCTGTAAAGAATATTTTTCGATATCTGAAGAAGACATCAACTCTCGGTCTCTGGTATCCCGCAAGATCTGGATTCTTCATATAAGCCTTTTCAGATGCTGATCTTGGAGGATGTGGATTGGACAGGAAAAGCACTACCGGAGGATGTCAATTCCTTGATGGAAAACTTGTCAGTTGGCAATCAAAGAAGCAAACCTGTGTTTCCTTGTCCATAGCAGAAGCAGAATACATCGCTGCCGCATCTTGTACCTCTCAGGTTGTTTGGATTCAAAGTCAGTTGAGAGATTATGGGCTGAGTATGAAAAAGATCCCTCTCTACTGTGACTCTGAAAGTGAAATCAGGATTTGTCATAATCCAGTGCAACATTCGAAAACTAAGCACGTAGCACTAAGGTATCATTTCATCAAGGATCATGTACAAGACAGGAACGTGGAAGTTCATTTTGTTCGTTCTGCTGATCAGCTAGCCGACATTTTTACTAAAGCCTTACCAGAAACAACCTTCAATAAACTCTTACAAGGCTTGGGTATGATGGAAGGAGAGTCGGTACCGAATCTTCAATTTTGTCCTTAAAATAAGGACGACAGAGATAGACAGAGCGCTCGGTCTATCTCTGCTCTAGTTTTTCCGAATTTAACAGAACGCTCTGTATATCTCATCTCCGTGAATCTCGGCTTCGCTATGTCTGCTCTCACTAATCGTCTGAAATCCCTATTTTTAATTTTTATTTTTATTTTATTTTTATTTTTATTTTATTTTTATTTTTATTTTTTTGAAAATATCCAAAAATCCAAAAATATTTTTTTTCTATTCTTTTTGTTGCTTGTTTGTTTTGTTATTAATAGGTACGACACAAGAATAACCGTTGAAAATTCTCAAAGCAGGTATGATTTAACTTTTATACAAACTAGTTAAGTGTCCCTACAAGCATGCTGTTGTATGTTGTTATAAAGCCTCTATGATCTCGAGTAAGCGTTAATGATTCGATTGATACCCATTGTTTCTTCCAAATCAGGCTATTTTAACTCACTCGGTCTAGAGCTACCTTACTCTTCTCATTTGAGTAAAGAGTTTCTCTGCTCTGTCATGCTTATCTAGCAGAAGGTACATTCGGTTCCTTAACCATCTACTTATATTCTCCATCTACCTTCAGTTCACTTATGTAACCCTTGAGACTCTCGGTCTTTACCACTGAGGTTTATGGTTACACAAAATCTGTGTTAATGATCTTAGATACGATTACCACGTTCTAAGTGAAACCCAAAATTCAACACCAATAATGAATTGACGGTGAGTAAAATACTCAAGCTTTAACTGGTTACCTAAGGAAATCTTTTTTATTTTGCGTGATCTTTTACAAAATCGTCTACAGCTAAGACATTTCTTCCCAAAGAGATCCAGTTTATTTTTTTTAGATTTCTACTTCCTATAAGTCATAAACATAATATATCCCACCTACCTGTTCAATAGATCACATCGGTCTCACAGGTACCTCTACCAACAATCGGTTTTATGTTAAAACTCGATGTTCGATTGGAGGAAAGCCACCCAATGCATATGATCAAAACAAGTCTTTCATTGTTTATTGACAAACAGTTGATCGTATTTTCGGGAAACCGCATAAGCACTTCAAGTCTCTCTTGACTTTGAAGGAAGTGATTCTTGCCCGAAATCCTATACTTTCTGTTCTCTAAAAGGACAGTACTCACACCCAATACATACTTGTTTTATTTCTTTATCTTTCACACTCTTATGCACGAAAATTAATATTTTCCAACATTCTACTTACTGATTGGTATAAGTTTTGGTTATCCGTTGTAACCAAACACGGGGTAACAGGGAATTTCAAACGGTTTGAAGATAAGATTTGGGCGCGTGAATTTAATCCGTTTCAAACCCACACATGCTTACGTTTTCCTGGGATTAACTACCCTGTCAAATCGCGCTTTTTCAGGCGACGTTTTAGCAACCTCATCATCACGCTTTTTCTCTCCAGGCAACCGTATAAATAGGGGTGATCGTTTTTTTTTGTCATTACCAAGTCACAGATTATCTCTCTCACACAAAGATCAAACTGTTCATCTTCTTCTTTGTTCAACAATGGCGACCTCATCCTCCGCGCATGATCAAACCGCTACATCCTCCTTGCTTACAATACGAACCAACCAAAATATGATAATCGAACTGAGTCCATTTGCATATGACTCATACATGTTGCATGTGGTGGAGTGTCTGAAGTATTCCCCACTGGTAATGGCCCTAACCCTAGTTGAAGCAGTTCCGATGTTGCTACTTTCTCAAGTGTACTCATCAGCGACATATGACAAGAACAAGGATCGCATCTACTTCAGTATTCACGATAAGAAATCCTCGATTTCAAAGACGAAGTTTTGTTCTCTTTTAGGGCTTGCAGTTGATTCCTCCATCATCTCTCCAGACTTCATCACTATAACCCAAATCTTCACAATGCTGTATGAAATGGGGTACACCGACGTTCTTACAACGGTGGCAAAGGTCAAGAAGTCCTGCTTACCATCGCAGTGGAATGGGTTGCTGACCCTGCTCATCAAGGGTTTGGCGGAACGAAGTGGTGGTTCTGATACCACAAGCAAAGGCTTTCTTACCATGCTTTATGGTCTATATAACGAGATTAATCTGGATTATGGCAATATAATTTGGTCCCAAGTGGTGCAGAGTTTGAATACCACAACCCGTCAATCTGAAATCTCATGTGGTCGATTCTGGACTGTGATTACAAGGAAAGCTATGGATACTTTGGAGATTCGGGTTATGACAGACGCTCTTCTTGCTTCTATCGCTACATATCACACCACGAAGATTATTCTCTCTGATCCACGTAAGTTTCCTCATTATGGATCAATTCCTGAATCGATGTACAGGTGTGTCACAGCACAAAGCACGGTGATGGACGATTACTGAAAATTGTCTCCAGTTGGTCCAAGGGTCTTGTCTGCAGAACAACAAGCTGCACTAGATGCTTTGGAACAACCTGCACCCAGAGGCAAGCCGGTGGTTAAAACAGAGAAAGAAGAGGCAAAGAAGAAAAAGGAGAAAGTTTCTAAGCGAAAGGTAATGGGTTTTGGTCATAAGAACATCCTATATGCTCATACAAACCCTAATGCTTGGATCTAGGTTTCTCTATTGTACATGCAAGTTATCCAAGACTATAAACCCTAATTCTAGCATACAAGTAATCATATTA
Source organism: Lactuca saligna (assembly GCF_052625555.1). Lineage (NCBI taxonomy): Eukaryota > Viridiplantae > Streptophyta > Magnoliopsida > Asterales > Asteraceae > Lactuca > Lactuca saligna. Next base: position 184,796,662 of record NC_136417.1, on the reverse strand, counting down.
ACATGAGAATAGGTTAAGATCATACCTTGATTGTTATGTAGCAATAACAATCCTAAATCTCCTTGTATTGACGTTTGAAAGCTTAGAGTCACAAATGTCACTCCTCTAATGGTTCACAAACACCATAAGCAAGAGGATGAAGAGGAGAGAGGATGGAGGCTGCCCCAAACCATCTACAAACCCTAGAGAAGTCTTAGCCACGTTTTTGGGTCATAAGGGTCTTATATATAGTAAGGCTATTAGGGTTATCTAACAAGGAAACCCTAAATTGGATGCTTAAGCCCTAAGCAACCCATGGAGCCCTTTCCTCAAGGCCTTGGACGATTTCATATGGGCTTCCCCATAGAATCCGTCCACCTTATAATATAAGGCAATCCATGGCCCAAATTGCAATTATCTTATAATTACAATTTCAGTCTCTTAAGTTTAATTAATCTCTTTTAGTCACAAAACTAATTACTAATTAATTATTGACTAATATTAATTAAACAATATGATTTCTCCATTAATATATTATTCTCATAATACATTAATAAATCATATTTAATCCTTTCTCTCCATAATTCATCCTATCAAGTTGCTTTGGTGAAGGCAACCCAAAAGGACCATGCACCATCGGGTCAAGTACATACCAAAGTAGTTATGGACTTAGACACTAATCCAAAAAAAGGCTGGTGAGGAAGCTTCTTCTCAAACAAAAAAGAAGAAGATTAAAAAGATTGCTAAAAGGCCTAAGAGAAATTTGTCTCCTGAACCTGACACCGTTGAAGATCAAGCAGCAAAAACTGAGAATCCTCCAGTGTTCACCAGAGAGCCTACACCACTGAGATCTCAAACCCCACCTTCATCTTCTAAAGATACTCACATTCCATCTCCTCAACCCACAAATATTTCCACTCCAACCCAATCACCAAAACAGAAAGCTCCACTTTCTGTTCCAATAGATATACCAACCCTTCCGGCTGAAACTTCTTCTATACCAACTTCAACTACCTATACCTCTGTTCCTATCTCCACTACACCTATCTCAACTCCTCTTGCAACAGAATCCATCACCGCTACCATTCCCCAAATCCCAGTTGAAGTCAATGTATCTGATACAGGGGCTACTCCTGTGGCTGATCCACTTGTTTCTAAACCACCATCTCCCACCCCATCTTCTAATTCTGGTGCCACTTTGGGAGGAGATGACGAAGAGTATGATTCATTATACTTTAGTCCTTACCAGATTCCAACTGATACGGATGCTCATGCTCCTGCCAACAATCAACAGCTTCAAGACATCAATGAAAAGCTTGACCGCCTGCTTGCAGACAACAAAGCTTATAGTGAGGTTATCATGAAAGCTTTTGTGGAAACGGCTGTTTAGCAATATACTGAAGCCATTGACCAATCTACTGCTGCAGTAAACAAGTCCACAACTGCATGTCCCGAGGCCACATAGAAGGTTACTGAGGTTGTTCATACAACTCAGATTTTCCTTGATTCACTAAAAGCTCATGCTGATACTAATGCAGCAAAGTACCAAGCTTCTGTTGACTCCTTCTCTCAAACTCTTCAAGAAGAGACTGCTAAGTTCGATGCCCTTCGTGCTGATCTCAAAATAGAATCCACATCCTTTCTTCAATCCTTGGATTCTCGTTTTGCTACTTTAACTGCAGAAAGCACCTTGAAGGAAGACTTGATAAAACACCAGGAAACCATTAATCTACAGAAAGTACAACTGGCCTAGAATGAAAAGGAGATCTCTCTGCTCAAAACTCAAAGGGCTATTTTTCAAAGTTGTGCTGGTGATGTGAGGAACATGTTGACTGCTCTTCTCGATGCCCATGATCCAATTTTGATTGTAACTATTCGGAAGCATCTCCAAACTAAACTTCTTCCTGCCATTTCTCTTCTTAGTGAAATGAAAGGTGTCTCGGAGAAAGTCTTTCTTCTGAAACAAGAGGGAGAGGAGAGCAAAGTCAAAACAGAACCGAAGGTTAATGTAGCTTCGGTTTCTGGAAAGCGAATTATAGACGACAGTGACTCTGATCTAGAAGAGACGATTGTCGATGCTCTCACGCGAAAGAAACGAGACAGAGAGCTTGATGAGACTATGAGGGTGGCAAGAGAGGCTGAAGAGAAGGAGAAAAAGGATAAAGGGGCAGAGGATATTTTACAGTGCAAGAAGACTCTGTTTCCCGAGTGGGACAGAGATACTCTTATAACCCAAGCGATTGAGTTTCCTTCCATGTGTTGGTTGGAACCGTTGCTTCTTTTGAATGTGAAAACTCAAAGGACTCGCAGTTTGACATGCCAATCACTAAAAGAGCATTGAGAGCAAAGTCAAAACATAACCGAAGGTTAATGTAGCTTCGGTTTCTGGAAAGCGAATTATAGACGACAGTGACTCTGATCCAGAAGAGACGATTGTCGACGCTCTCACGCGAAAGAAACGAGACAGAGAGCTTGATGAGACTATGTGGGTGGCAAGAGAGGCTGAAGAGAAGGAGAGAAAGGCTAAAGAGGCAGAGGATATTTTACAGTGCAAGAAGACTCTGTTTCCCAAGTGGGACAGAGATACTCTTATAACCCAAGCCATTGAGTTTCCTTCCATGTATTGGTTGGAACCGTTGCTTCTTTTGAATGTGAAAACTCAATGGACTCGCAGTTTGACATGTCAATCACTAAAAGAGCATTCACTTATCATTGCTTTGAGGTCACTGCTGAGGTTCCTTTTCCCAAATTGAAGGTTGACAGGGAGCTAGTTGATTTTTACTTGAAGAACGGTCAACCGCAGTACTTGACTTGGAGTGCACAGAAGATTACAAGAGTCAAGGTACTGAACTCATCACATGCTGGGAGATTTATGAATGTACATTTCAAGATTAACCGTGGTACTGCAAACACAGAATATTTCATATCTCTGGCAGATCTTCCTAATCTTAATCCTCATGATTAGATCTTGCTATACAACATTCTGATCTCAAATCAACGAGAGTATGAGCCGATTTTGAAACATCATAAAAGGATGTTGGCCTCCTATATCCATGAGCTTGCCACAATGGATCAGGAGATAGCAAGGGTGATGAATAAGAAGCTGACAGTAAAGCCAACATCTAAGCCCGATGATGTAAATAAAATGAAGTTGGGGCAGATTGATTCAACTAACTTGACTGTCATGTTCACTAAGGGTGACAGGCTTAAGTTTCTGTTTGCATTGGTAGACAAGCATCTGTTTTCAACAGATTGTTTGGAGCATATTATCAACATCATTCATCGACGCAAGCAGAACTCAGCATCAGACAAAAAGAATTTTACAGATATGCTTCGGTGGTATATATCATTTAGACAACATGTTCTGGCCATTATACCGAGGATATTTGAAACGGTGAAGAAGACCACTGGTGTGAAAAGAGAATAGAGATTCTGCTCCAAAGACGCAAAGGGGGAGATTGTTGAATATTTTAAGTGTTGCGTCTTGGATTATTTGTTTTGTAATCGTATTGGGCTTATCCATCCGTAGTTATCTAGAATAGTTTCCTTTATCTAGATAAGTTGTTAGGGTTTTAATATAAATATATGCATGCATGTATGCGTATATAAGAGATTAGTCGTTCACATTGATTCTTGTAACCCTAGTTTTTACCTCTACAGATTGAAGTTCTTAATCGAGCTCTTCTGGGGTATTTAGCATTAATCATTCGACATCTTCATCGCAATACTTGTGTTCTTATTTACGTTCTTATTAATACGTTGCTTAGAATCATATGATCCTGAAAGAACTTTGTTCTAACAAGTGTCCTATCCTACTTGTTCGGCTAATGACCCTCAACTAGTCCAGAGTGCGGTGGGTAAGAATGGATACCTAATGGCGGTCATTTTACAGGCCGCTTCCTTAAACACCACTTCTAGACCAGCTTCGTTAGTGAGGCCTACTAATTGTATGACTGACTTTCCTTAAACATATATATATATATATATATATATATATATATATATATATATATATATATATAACTTTTAATTTAATCGAATTTAAACCTTTAAAATACTAGGGTTCTAAATATTAAGACTTCAAAATTAAACTTTTAATTAAATTTTAAATTCTGAAACCAAAGGGGCATTGTTAAAACTTTTCAAAAATACTAGATCAAATTTTAAATAATTAAATTAATAAAATAATTTTTTCATTATATTAAAATTTGACCAAATCAATTATCTTGATAAGGATATACAATTTCATTTTCAAAAAATTCAATTGAAGGCTTCATAACGAATTTTGGAAATTACCCTAATCAAAACAAAATATGGAAATCGAAAATTCAGGGATCTGATGAGCCAACTCATCGAGTTTAGGGTAGTGAACTCATCGAGTTCAGGATAGTGAACTCGTCGAGTCCCATGAGAAACTCGTCAAGCTCCATGAATAGATTGACAAATTTGTTCCATCCTCCTATGGACAGTTCACATATGCATCAAATTAAACTGAAAAACATCCTAGGCTCTGATACAACTGAAGAGTTATGAGCATAACTACAACCTATGCCATAATGCAACCTTAATTGCTTTGGATCCAAGTTTTTCATAAGTTTAACATGAAATTGAATACAAAAGAAATAAACCCTAGATCTAGCATGCAATTTCAAAAAACATATAACAAAAGGGTTTTGATGATTACTTTGCATGTTATGTAGTAATAACAAGAAACCTTTTAGATCCTTGAATCTTGAAAGCTTAGTGCTTCAAATGTTGAACCTCTAGTGGCTCACAAATACTAATAGCAAGAGGAATAGAGGAGAGAGGAGGGATGCTCTAAGAATTTTCGCTAGGGCTCTTTATACAAAATCATTAGCTTAAAATCATAGATAGAGGGGTTCTTATATAGCTATGGGCTGCTAGGGTTTTTGGAGGAAACCCTAATTTCCAGCTTAGGGCTTAAGCAGCCTATGGACTCTTATTTAGGGAGCCTTGGAAGAAATCTATAGGGCCTCCCTGTAGGATTTTGTCCACTCCTAATTAACGAGTCCATCAGGCCAGTTTCACAACTATCAATGATTTGCAAAACAACCATTGTTCCTTTAATCAGTTCCTTTAATCCCCAAAAGAATTCCAAATTAATTTATGATTAAATTCTAATTAAATAAAATGATTTCTAATTAATATATTATTTTCATAATACATTAATAAATCAATTTATTATTCCAAATAATAAATTCAACATCTCTCTCCATAAGTCATCATGTCAAGTTACTAGAGTGAAGGCAACCCGAAAGGACCACGCTACTATCAAATCAGGTACGTACCAATTATAGTTATGTTCTTAGAAACCTAATACAACACTATTAAGGTGCAGTAGATGGCTAGGAAATTCCAGGATCTTCATCAGACTATAGAGACTGTGGCGGGGGTTACTGCCAAATTCAAGGAGAGGGCATTGTTGTACCCACAGTACGTTGCAGATGAGCAGACGAGGAAGACAAAATACCATGATATGTTCAGGGATGATATCGGAAGAATTATGCTGACCGACGAAGTTTAGACCTCGAATTTTAGGTGGGGGACTTGGTGCCGCTGAAGGTGTCACCTTGGAAAGGTATCATCCGGTTTCAGAAACGGGGGAAGTTGGGCCCCCAGTTTGTTGGTCCTTTTAGGATCAGGGCCTGGGTTGCTGGGGTTGCATATCGGTTGGATTTTCCTAATGAGCTCAGTCAGATCCATAACACTTTCCATGTGTCTCAATTGCGGAATTGTGTAGCTGATGATTCAACAGTAATTTCGTTTGATGATATTCAAGTGGATGAGCGCCTGAATTACGTGGAGAGGCTGATTGTGATTCTTGATTGAAAAACTAAGATTATGCGTAATGAAGCGGTAAATTTGGTAAAGGTGCAATGGCAACACGGAAAAGGTTCTGAGTGGACGTGGGAGCCGAAGGGAAAGATGAGGGAGCAATACCCATAAGTGTTTGAGGAAGCGGACTTCAAACACAAAGTCTGATTCTAGTAGGGAAGAGTTCTAACACTCTGATCGTGGATGTATTTAATTTCTTGAATTTTTAGCTTCTGTTGAAGGTTACGACGTGAGACATTATGCTCACCTTTTGAATGCTCATTGACCCTTTGAAGTGGAATAAGATGTCGGTTTTGCAACCTCTTGGCGTTTTGGCTTCTACCTTGCATTCTTTTGGAGCTTTTGGACCATTTAAGTCTTAATGCTTAGACCTTTCTATATCTTGCATCCTGGATTTAAGTTCTAAGCTTATTTTTTTTATTTTTTTTATTTTTTGCATTTTTGTGTTGGATAACATGCTTAGGATTCATAAAGTTGGCAACTTTATGGATCATTGAGTCATTCTCTATAAGATTGTCTTTGGATCAGAGTTTTGGTAAAGTTTGAGACTCTAAGCATGAGTCTATATCTTATTTCTCCCCCTTTTTTTCCTAGTAAGAGTTTGGGTCAAGCATTGGGCATGCATGACTGAAAGGATATAATTTTTATCATCCTTTAGGTAAGAGAAGACCCTGTTGAGAGTCCCAAGATATGGCTATATGGAACAAGAGCTTAATGCTCAAAGCTACTAAGAATAGATCTGACGACGTGGGTGTTAAGCTTGTTGCATCGTGAGAATGCATGCAATCCCGACATGAAAAAGATTGGAATCGTATTGATGGGTTGAGTTCAACCGCTGATTTTTGACTGGGTTGAGTTGGTGCTTACGACGTGACCATGAGCTGGTCACGCCGTATGGATCAGCTGTTGGACTGTGTTTTATATGTTATTTCTAATTAGGGTGATTTGTTTGTGTTTAGTGTGGGATCTTCCTGTTCAGTAGTCGATCATTTAGTTATCTATCAAAAGAGTGAGTTGAGGTTTCTCACTGTGTCAATGGGTCAAAGGCACGAAGGTTAGTCTATTATTTTAAAATATAGGATGTTAGCTATATTTGTGATATGTGTATAAAAGACCAACATTTAGCCACTGACAATTGTATGAAAGACCAAGATATGGCCCCTGCCAACTGTATATAAGACTAGGACTTAGCCATCAGCATGAATTTACTTGTAAGACTATGGTCTAGCTTGTAATACAATTTTATTTATGTAGGGTATGTGGTACTTTGGGGAAACTCACTAAGCTTTTTCTTAAATTTTATGCTTGTGGTTTCAGGTGGCACAACTTTCACTCCTCACTATTTTCCACACATATCAATATTGTAATGTAATGATTTGACATTGTTATTATGTGGTGGTTTTGAAACAATGTGATGGTTGTAAATCTTATTTTAAAAATAAAAAATTTTATCTTGGTTTTTGAGTTGTTACAAATTGGTATCAGAGGCTTGGTTTGAGGGATTTCGGCACACTTTCGGGTGAAGGATCTAGTATGCTAAAGAATGATACTAAAGTGATAATGCTAATTAACATATGATACTAATGGGTCACACTAACAACTTCATATGATTATTAGTTATTAGAAATTTATTTTAATAAATATTAAATAAAAACTCTTGTGATTAAATTGGAAATTACTTATTTCTAGGAAATAATTAATTTTCATTAGCAAGTAACATAATATATCATATGGTATGATTTATTAAGTGGTGTACAACATTTTGGACTGTAAGGACTTTTGTCTTTTACGTAAATGTTAAGGTTTATATTTTATAAACTTAGGTTTTATAAAATATAGAAAGTACTCTTTTTCTTTCTTGAAAACCCTAGGTAGAGTTTATGGACTAGCATCTAGATCAAATTGAGTCATTGTTGGTGTCTCAAAGGTTTCATACTCTTCTTTGACTTCCAAGCCTCCCAATACGATCCAAAGAACAACAAAGGTTGTTATTTTCTTCATCCTTTCTATGGTTGGTATTTTAATCTTTCTATAACTTGCAAGATGAACCTTGGTGGTTATAGAAGGTTATGTTATGTCCAAACTAATAAGTCTTTCGTTTGCCATGTTGTAGTTTTTGAAACTATTATTGAACTAAAATCCAAGAATTTATATCACAGCCACGTTGCAAGTTTGGTTAGATTTTATGATTTTTGGAAATCTTCGTTTTTGGAGAATATAGATAACTTTTTTTTGTATAAAAATAAGTTCATACGTATTTTCTATGACAACTTAATTTTTGTTATTTTATGTGACAAAAGTTTAATGCATCTTTTGTCATTTAAAATTGTCTTAGAAAAACAAAGTTTGTTTTATGTGTATATTGATGTGTATAATGTGCATAAACAAGCCAAGTACCATTATGATTGTTTGTGTTGTTATTTTTGTTGTTTTTGTTATAAAAATGGTTGTAATAATTTATTTATTCATATGGTATGTAATAATTAAATAGATTGATTTTCTTGGTTATTTTTGTGAAGTAATACATTAATTTTTAGAAATAATTTATTTGTACAAACATGTAACAAGAAATGAAGTTGGAGCCATTTTTTAAGATAAAAGGGAAAATTCGAGTTCAACACGTGCTGGGCAGAACATGACACTTTCTGAAAAGTGTCATGAATACTGCACATGTGTTGAACATGTGCTGAATAGAAAGATGACGCTTTCTGAAAAGTCTCATGAAAACTGCAGATTTTCTTTTAAAAAAGTCTTTCAAATCTTTTGCAAGCAATGGGCGTTTACTCAAGTGGGAGCTTCGACACTAACATTAGAAGAAGATTTTTGGTCCCCTTAAATGTCCCTTTAGGAATGGACTTGGCATATTTTGTGTTGGCTCACAAAAATATCATTTGTTTGTTATGGTTATCCACATATGTTTTTATGCATGTTTGTGTTGTTTATTTTATGCAATTATTATCTGTGCTTGATAAATTAGTTTTTCACATGCTAAAATAATTTTCGACAAAATAAACATCACATGGAGTATGTTTTTCAAAATTGGACATTGGATGTAACAAATTATTATTTTAAAATAAAACATGGTTTCATAAAATCGTTAAAAACGACAAATTTTGAAATACTTCATTATAAATTTTAAAATGGTGACTTTGTAACTTATACAAACTCCAAATATATAAGTAATATGTAACACCCAGTTCCTGGTACGCATTTAAATTCAAGTAACTACATGTTTTGCTCTGGGACTAGGTGAGTTGGAGGCCCAACTCATCGAGTAGACTCGACTTTCGATGGGGGGGGGGGGGTTAAGTGATCTAGTCGACGAGTCGGGAGATCGACTCGGCGAGTAGGAATGTCTGGATCAAACCCTAATATTTTAGTTTGCACCCTATTTATAACGCCCCAACCCAGCCCCCATCGTCCCTCCTAACCCAGAGAAAAACCTAAATCGAACCCTAAGCCTCCATTGTGTGTTCTTGAGCTTTTTGGTACCTTTTTGTGTGTTTTTGAAGTTGGAAAGGAGGAAGGAATATTGGAAGTTCAAGTAGAAGCAACAAGATCCAGGGGTTTTGCTCCATTCTCAGCTCATTCAAGGTAAAAAATCAAGAACCTTGACCATCTATCTCTTAGATCTTGATTTGGGGCTATTTCCTACCCTTTTTATGAGTTTAGAGAAACTATAATCGGATTTTGTATGTGTGCTTGCAGTTGCAATTCATATCTGGAACTATTGGGGGTCCTTATGGTATAAAGGTGTCAACTTTGTTGCCATAATCACCCCATGCATCTTATACACTTCTTTTTTATGTTCTTTTGAGTTAATAATCCCATGCATGGACATCAAGTTGGTTGCTTTACGTATAAAATGGAACCTAGGAAGCCAATCTATGGTTTTGATGTATTAAGACCCATTATAATCGACTGAATAGTTTTGGAGAAAGAGGGACTCAGCGAGTCGGGTCACATTTTCCCCCAACTGTCTTCTGGAAATGCTTTTCGGTTGAGTGGAAGGAACACTTAGCCTGTTTGGGGTTTGTTATGGACTTGAAGATCGAAGGACTCGATGAGTTCAAGGAGGAACTCAACAAGTTCAAGGCAATGTCCCAACCACATGAAGATGGACTCGACGAGTTCAAGGATGAACTCAGCGGGTCATAGACTAAACACCCTCATATGAATGAAGATGGACTTGACGAGTTCAAGGACGAACTCGACAAGTCAGTTGAAGATAGTTCGATGTGTTGTTGAAGGTGAAATCGTCAAGCTTTTGCTTGACTCGATGATTAGGGACAGGATTATAACATTTTGTGGACATGGGGACTCGGCGAGTTAACTAACACATGTTGACTTTGACCAAGGGGTACGAGTATGGATTGGGACATCTTGCTCTTGCTTGACTTTGTCTTTGATTTGAGTTGACCCTTGTTAGGTTTACGAGTAGGGATTAATAAGTTAGAAAAGTTGTTGTGTAGGGATCGAAGATTCAAGGAGAGTTGGTTTTCATACCGAGATTAGTGCAGACACTACACGACTTTGAGGTGAGTTTCCTCCTAGTATTGATATGTGATATGATTATTGTGTCTGATATGATTATTGTGATTAATATGTTACCGTGATTGATATGTGCTAGCAGTAGTAGGGGTGAAATTGTCCATGGTTACCGGTTGAAAGATACCGAAGGGGAGGGTATCTCCCAGTTACTGAGTGCACGATACTGAAGGGGAGGTTAGTTCCCAGTTATCGGTTGAAAGATCCTGAAGATGAGTCTAGCTCCTGGCTATGGTAGATAGTTACCGGTTGGAAGATATCGAGGATTATGTATTATTTGGAATGGGTATGATGGGGGAACTCACTAACCTTTATCCTTATTGTTTTTAGTTTTGGTTTTAGGTACCTCTTCATCCAAGGGGAAGGAGCTGACGGGGTAACAGCGCATCACACTTCTAGACATGACTTTCCGCATTTGACAAACTTGGGGTTGTACTCTGACATTTTACCATTTGAAATCATGGTTTTCAGGATTGGTGATTTTTACTTGATGTTCTGAAACGATAACAATGATGTTTTCCGTGAACTATTTTATTAAGTAATATGAAAAAAATGGGTGTCGATTTGCGGATGTTACAAGTTAGTATCAAAGCCTTTGTTTGATGGATTCAGACACACCTTTGGGGGTTTTTGGACTCAAATCGAGGGCTTTAAATATTTTTACATGAAAATGATTTTCCTAAATTTAAATATAAGGAATTTTGAGAAAGAACAAGGTGTGTGATGCGTGCAACCGACTGAGCTCAAGTAAGTTTTCCCCAACATACCCATACCTGTTATGTTATGTTATATGATGTGACTATGAGAATTGCATGCTAGATTAGGGCTAAGGATCTTGGAACGATGCCTTATATGCCTATCGTATGAGCTAAGTAAGGTATATGCTAGGGTTGTTCAGTCAGCAATAGGATAGCCTGATTAGGTTATGCCTGGTTTGGTTACCCGATGCACGATTGTTGCTTGCTTTGTGCTTATAGGGGTTCTAGCTAGCTTTAACTAACTAGAGAGATAATATGTAATAGTATTCACCAGCTAGTTATGGAAGGATGGTAGGGACTCTTTGTGCAGCTCATGGCGAAGAGTAGGTCGGAGAGTGCCTTAGGTCAAGACTAGGATGAGATTAGTTGGAAAGTAGTGTTGGTAGAAGGGACTTGGTGAAGTTAAAGCAATCCTTGAGGAAAGTACGGATGGATGTGGAATGTAGTATGGGTCGGTACTACTAAAAGCAGAGGATCTGTACTCGAGTCAAGGAGGGTTGAGATAGAAACAGGGAACTTGGGAAGTGTGGGACCTCTTGAGAGTATGTATGACCCTAACGTTTATATGTTTTATTTCAAAATTGTGATTACACGTCATGGTGCAAGAGGTTCAGGGTCTACATGAAGTTTAGGACCAGGCTCGGGTGTGGGATTCGATCAAGTTGATGACGGCTTATGCGAGTTCATTGTGTCTGAGATCAAGAGAGGTATCCTTGAGGCGACCTCGGTGATTTTCGGGTCGATCAAGTAAGGGGTCATTGAGCTGATGGAGGATCGCCTCTAGACATTTCGGAGTGACTTGGACTTCAGGGGGATTAGTGCACTAGACTTTCATGGGGTGAAGGACCCCAATGTGGCAAGGAGATAGATTGCTGACATCGAGTCTGCACAGTTGACGAGTTTCTGCCCGGAGGGGTCGAAGGTGTAACACCGTAAAAAAGTTGAATAATTTTTCACTTTTGAACCCATAAAATATCATTTGAAAACATAAACAAATCGTTATAACAACATTGTATCAATAGAAAACCCAAGATCAAAATATATATAAAAAACTCCAGTGTGCGTGTGTACGGATCATGCCGGCGCCTTCCCACGATCGTCGTTGGTACCTGAAACACATAACACATAACACTGTAAGCATAAATGCTTAGTGAGTTCCCCAAAATACCACTTTAACACACAATAGCAACTCGAGGCTGTAAGTATGTTGACCCTCAGATCTATGTGTCTCAGTGGGGCCCTCCAGCCCCAACTCTCTATGGGCCCTCTGGCCCTAACTCTGTGGACCTGAAAGTCCTAACTCTATGGACCCATAGGTCCCAACTCTGTAACTCGGAATCATACATAACACATATCACAATAAATCATAGCACATAAATAACATGCAATTACAATGGCATATAACTCTAAAATACTCTATCATATAACTCTGTTACCACACTAGGTAAAGTATAGTGAGAAGACTCACCTCAAGCATCTCGGTAAATCTCTGACTCGGTATGGATATTGCCTAATCTTCACCTATTCACATAAAATAAATACTCCTATAAATATAATTCTCAAGACTAGACTTAACCTGCTTTTGGCACCCTCAGGAGCGAAAAAGGCTATTTTATCCCCCCTGTCACACTTTGACCCTACTCGCCGAGTGGACTCTGGTGACTCGGTGAGTTCACACATGACCTTTAACACTTTGTCCTGCTTGGCACGCCGAGTCCCTCCCTATGCTTGAAAAGTCATACTACGCATGAATCGCGGGGCCACCACAACTCAACTCACCGAGTCTCAAGAACAACTCGACGAGTGTCGCCTTTAACTCCAGTCGTCTAACTCCCCTCTGACTCATTGAGTCATCCCCCAACTCGCCGAGTCATCCCCCAACTCACTGAGCAAGTCTATTTACTAAGCAATTTACGTGAAACCCTAACCCTACTTGCCGAGTCTCAAGAACAACTCGGCGAGTTCATGCCATGCACAAACTCTACTGGCCTCCTAAGGTCAGATCTGTTTCCCTAAATCAAATATCTGACCTTCCCAAGCATGAATGTCACGAAAAGTTCTAAACTTGATGCTTGTATTACAACAACAAGGTATCAAAGGGTGATTTAGTCCCAAAAATGGCAACCCAAGTCCAATAACTCCAAACTAATCCATAAAGCTCCAAGGGTTAAGGTCTCTGGACCTCTTTGAGTCCAAATCCAAGGCACAAACTCCAAGAGGGACCATTTGCTCCACATAATCACTCTCCAAAGGGGTTAGAAAACCCTAACTCTATAGATCAACACCAAAACCGAAGGAGGTTCGAACTATTACCTCAAAATGAAGTCTCTGAATCCCTAGAACTACTAGAATCGCACCTCCCCTCTTGCTCTTTCACCTCCTTCTTGCTAAACAAAAGATACAAGGATCAAAAGTGTCTTCTTCTTCCTTTTAACGATTTGGTTCACCTAGGGTTCTCTCAAGGGACTGGTAGCCGCAATGAGAGGCTATAAGTTCCCTTAAATAGGCTCCAAACCTGGGGATTTAGGGTTTCATTAAACAGCGTGGACTCGCCGAGCCCAAAGCAACTCTGGATGAATAATCCCGACCCTACTTGGCAAGTCTACGCATCAACTCGCCGAGTTCCTTCCCATAATTCATAATAATTAAATAAAATAATATATACCTGGAAACCCGGCTGTTACAATTCTCCCCCACTAGAATCGGACTTCGCCCTCGAAGTCTCACTCTGGAAATAACTCTTGATGCTGCTCACGCATCTCACGCTCCGGCTCCCAAGTCAGCTCGGACCCCTTCCGATGCTGCCACTGAACCAAAACCATAGGCACTTCCTTGTTTCTCAAAACCTTGATCTTCCGATCCCTGATCGCCACCGATCTCTCAGCATAATTCAGGCTCGCATCCACCTGAATGTCCTCCAATGGCACCACTTCCGACTCATCCGGTATACACTTCCGCAACTGCGATACGTGGAAAGTGTCATGAATCTGACCGAACGCTACAGGTAGCTCCAAGTGATATGCTACCCTGCCCACCTTCGCGATCACTTTAAACGGCCCAATATACCCAGGTCCCAGCTTGCCCCTCTTTTTGAATCGGATCACTCCTTTCCAAGGAGATACTTTCAGAAGCACCAAATCACCGACCTGAAATTCGAGCTCGGATCGTCGCCTATTAGCATAACTCTTCTGGCGACTCTGAGCGGTCAACAACCTCTTACTGACCTGCTGGATCTGCTGCCCCACTTCTCGCCAACAAATGGGGGTCCGACACCTCCTCCCATACAACAGCTCAAAGGGTGGCATACCAACGCTCGAATGATGGCTGTTGTTGTAGGAAAATTCTGCCAAGGGTAGGTACGTGTCCCAACTCCCACCGAAATCCAACACAGATGCCCGGAGCATATCCTCGAGCGTCTGAATTGTCTGCTCACTCTGTCCGTCAGTCTGGGGGTGGTACGCGGTACTGAAATGCAGTCTAGTACCCAATTCCTCATGGAATTTCTTCCAGAATCTAGAGGTGAAACACACATCTCGGTCTGAGACAATCGAGATCGGCACTCCATACCGTGCTACCACTTCCCTCACATACATCTCCACCAACCTCTCTGCGGAAGAGCTCTCGCTAATAGCGAGGAAATGAGCGCTCTTCGTCAATTGATCTACAATCACCCAAATTACATGGACGCCCCTCGCAGTCCTTGGCAATTTGGTGATAAAATCCATGGCGATTTATTCCCACTTCCACTCGGGAATCTCCAACGGCTGCAACTTTTCGTGAGGTCTCTGATGCTTGGCCTTAACCCTGCGACATGTTAGACACCTCTCCACGAACCATGCAACATCCCTCTTCATACAGGGCCACCAATACTCCCTTTTCAGATCCAAATACATCTTAGTGGCCCCAGGATTGATCGAGAACTTCGATCGATGAGCCTCTTCCATAAGAATGGTATGCGTGCCACCCACATGCGATACCCAGATCCGACCCTGAAACGTCATAAGCCCCCGACCATCGGTGACGAACTCTGATACTTGTCCGACAACCCGTTCTCTCTTCTGGTTTTCTGGCCTAACGGCCACGGCATGAGCTCCTCGAATGGTGTCCAATACCAGAGTCATCACCGTCAACCTCATACAAATTTCACACATCGGAACACTCTCCGCCCTACGACTCAAGCCGTCGGCCACCACGTTCGCTTTTCCCGGGTGGTACAGGATCTCGCAATCATAATCCTTTACCACATCCAGCCATCTCCTCTACCACATATTCAGGTTGGGCTGATCCATTAAATACTTCAGGCTCTTGTGATTCGTGTATATGGTACACCGGACCCCATATAAATAGTGACGCCAGATCTTGAGGGCGAACACCACTGCCCCCAACTCCAGATCATGGGTAGGATACCTCGCCTCATGAGGCTTCAGCTGCCTCGATGTATATGCTATCACATGACCCCTCTGCATAAGTACTGCTCCCAATCCTAATATCGACGCATCATAATATACCACAAAATCCTCCATTCTTTCCAGAAGGGCTAACACAGGATCTTCGCATAATCTCTGGCGACGTGTCTCGAAGGAGGCCTGCTGCTTTGGACCCCAAGCAATAACTACACCCTTCCGGGTCAACATCGTGAGTGGCACGACGATCTTGGAGAAATCTCTGATGAATCTCCGATAATAGCCTGCCAACCCTAGAAAACTCCTGGTCTCCCTGGGCGACCTCGGAACCTCCCGACCCATCACCGTCTCAATTTTGGTGGGGTCGATCAATATCCCTTTCTGGTTGACGAGTTGTCCCAAGAACTGGACCTCTCGTAACCAGAAATCACATTTGGAGAACATAGCATAAAGCCTCTCCGATCTCAAAACCCGTAGGATCTCCCTCAGATGCTCCCCATGCTGCTCTCTAGATCTCGAATACACCAAACTTTCATCGATGAGTACGATTACCGAGCGATCCAACATCGGTCTGCACACCCTATTCATGAGGTCCATGAAGACCGCTGGTGCGTTGGCGAGCCCGAAAGGCATCACCACGAACTCGTAATGCCCGTAACGAGTCCTAAATGTTGTCTTCTGAATATCCTCATCTCGCACCCTCACCTGATGATATCCAGATCTCAAGTCAATCTTGGAAAACCAAGATGCTCCTTGCAACTGATCGAACAAATCGTCAATCCTCGGCAACGGGTAACAGTTCTTGACCGTTAATTTGTTCAACTCCTGGTAGTCAATGCACATCTGGTGTGAACCATCCTTTTTCTTGACAAAAAGGATAGGAGCTCCCTACGGTGAACTACTTGGCAGAATAAATCCCTTCCCTAGCAGCTCCTGCAGCTGCGAGGATAGCTCTTACATCTCTGGAGGCGCTAGGCGTTAGGGCGCCTTGGCGATAGGCGCGGCCCCCGGAACCAAATCGATACTGAACTCCACCTGCCTCACAGGAGGTACACCGGGCAACTCCTCTGGAAATACATCCGGAAACTCACGCACTATCAGTACCACCCTCACAGACCTCGGTCTCTCCGACTCAACCCTTGCATCCATAACATACGCTATGAATCCCTTACATCACTACTGAAGGCTCTGCCTCGCCCTGGCGGCTGAGCAAAATGCTGAACCGGAACGTGTACCCTCGCCGTACACCGTAAGGACTCCCCCACTAGGGTCTCGCATGGTCACCAGCTGTCGCTCGCAGTCGATGATCGCTCCAAATCTGCTCAACCAGTCCATGCCCACGATGACACAAACATCCCGCATCGCAATAGGGACCAAATATATCGGAAACTCATCCCCAAAAATCTCAAGTACACAACCATGTATCACCTCTGTGGCATACACCGTTCTATCATCCGCTATGGAAACTCTCAGAGATCGACTCATCGCCTCTCTACCGGTACTGATGTGTCGGCTAAAGGCCAAAGATAAAAAAAATATCGACTCGCACCCGAGTCAAATAACACTAAAGCAGGTACATAATTCACAAGGAAAGTACCTAATCATAACATAATATAAGCACAATCATCACAGAATGTAAAAGAATACATGAAAGAGTACATACTGACCATGACATCGGGCGCTACGCGGACCTCCTCCGCAGTCAACTGGAAGGCTCTCCCATATGCCTTCGGTGCTTCAACCTTCACTGGCTGAACTTTTGCAGCTCTCACCGCAGCAGGGGCTGATCCTGGAGATGCTCCCTGCACTAACCCCTGCAACTGTGGACACTCTGCCTTCCGGTGTCCAGTCTGGTTGCAATGAATATAGACTGAAAAACCCTTAGGGAAATCCTTGGCCATGTGCCCCTCCTTGCCACACTTGTAGCAAGACCCTGCTCTGCAAATCCCTTCATGGATCTTGCCACACTTGCCACAAGTGCGGCCCTTCTGGTTCCCAGATCTCGAATCAGCGGATTTGACCCACTTGGCTGTCAGTTGAGACTGAGCCGGCCGCCGATGCTTTCCCTGAGACTCAGCCTCCTCCCTGGCTTGGGTCTCCAACTCTATCTCCCTCTTCCAGTCATCTTCCTGAAGCTTGGCAAATGTCCGGTACGTTGAGTTCGCCACGAACTCACGTATATCCCTCCTTAGAATGCTCAAATATCGACTCATACGTGCCTGCTCGGAGGACACGTGCTCTGCGCAGAAGATCGCCCACTCATGAAACATCCTCGTAATCACCGTAACTAACTCAGTACCCTGCTTGAGGGCAAGAAACTCCTGGGCCAAATGCTCCCTCTCCACCTGGGGAAGATACTCATCTCGAAACATAGCGGTGAACCTCTCCCAGTTTACCGCAGAAAGCTCAGCAGGCGTAAAGTGCGCAGTCACAAACTTCCACCAGTCCTTCGCTCCCAAGCGAAGCTGGTTCAGCGCGAATCGGACTCTCAAATGCTCTGGAGATGAGCAAGTAAAGAAACACCCCTCTATGTCATAAATCCATCTCATCGCCGCGATCGGGTCCTGGGTCCCGTCAAACTTCGGTGGTTTTGTGTTGCTGAACTCTCGGAACAACAATGCATCACCACCATGCGGCCTAGTCGCCGCTATAGCTGCAGTGGCCGCAGCAACCGCAGCCTCAGAAAGAGCAGCATATCTCTCATCAAATGTCTCCAACAGAGTGGTCTTGATAGACCCAAACATCTCTGGTATCTCTGCCTTGATGGCCGCAACCACCACCTCCTGGATGATCCTACGGATCTCATCATCACTCGAACTGCCGATCAATGGTTTGTCGCGCGTCCCAACCATGGTCTCCTTTTGAAATACAACATAAGAATATTAGAGACCCTTCTTGAGTATAAACACACTCGATAACTCCACCCTACTCGTTCCTTGGTGCCCAAAGGATTCTTACACGTGTTACGTATGAACCTGGTATCTTTAGTAGTACGGGCCCAATATTACCATCCATACCGCATTGGCATTCATCCCAAGTCCTCCTCCTTGAGCCTCAAATCCCAAGTACTCAACTCTTTCTATCATGTGCTACTCACTAACAAAACTCTCATAAGCACCTCGTTGCTATCTAAATCACTCTTAAGCATCTTTTGCAACAAAACCCCTAGACTAAGGCATCATGTATCAGGCCACACTAGTCCTAATAAGAGTACCTATTCTACTCTAGCATGCATATTGTAACTCATCATATAGCATACATAACATATCTGATAATCACTTATTAGGAGGGTATTTTGGGAAATCACCGTTCGGGCGCTGGCTGATCGTACACACGGCTCTGCTCTATTTGTCTCAAAACTCTTTTTACTCTTTTTCAAAAATATTAATTTTTTTATTTTTATTCTTAAAAGTTTCCTCAAATCCCCAGTTTGAGTTCAGATACACCCGAAGATATCTCCGAATCCCTCAAACCAAGGCTCTGATACCAACTTGTAACACCGTAAAAAATTTGAACAAATTTTCACTATTGAACCCATAAAATATCATTTGAAAACATAAACAAATCGTTATAACACTGTATCAATACAAAACCCAAGATCAAAATATATATAAAAAACTCTAGTGTGCGTGTGTACGGATCATGCCGGCGCCTTCCCGCGATTGTCGCGGGTACCTGAAACACATAACACATAACTTTGTTTACCCTCAGGTCTATGTGTCTCAGTGGGGCCCTCCAGCCCCAACCCTCTATGGGCCCTCTGGCCCTAACTCTGTGGACCCGAATGTCCTAACTCTGTGGACCCGTAGGTCCCAACTTTGTAACTCTGAATCATACATAGCACATATCACAATAAATCATAGCACATAAATGACATGCAATTACACTGGCATATAACTCTAAAATACTCTATCACATAACTTTGTTACCACACTAGGTAAAGTATAGTGAGAAGACTCACCTCAGGCATCTCTGTAAATCTCTGACTCGGTAGAGATATTGCCTAATCTTCGCCTATTCACATAAAATAAATACTCTTAGCAATATAATTCTCAAGACTAGACTCAACCTACCTTTGGCACCCTCAGGAGGGAAAAAGGCTATTTCATCCCCCCTCTCAACAAAAGTACTCCATTGACCAAACCCTAAAAGTCAACGGTCACAGTTTGACCCTACTCGCCGAATGCACTCTGGTGAATCGACGAGTTCACACATGACCTTTAACACTTTGTCCCGCTTGTCACGCCGAGTCCCTCCCTATGCTTGACAAGTCATACTAAGCATGAATCACGGGGCCACCACAACTCAACTCGCCGAGTCTCAAGAGCAACTCGGTGAGTGTCGCCTTTAACTCCAGTCCTCTAACTCCCTTCTGACTCACTGAGTCATCCCCCAACTCAGCAAGTCTATTTACTGAGAAATTTATGTGAAACCCTAACCCTACTCGCCGAGTCTCAAGAACAACTCGGCGAGTTCATGCCATGCAGAAACTCTACTGGCCTCTTGATGTCATATATGTTTCCCTAAATCAAAGATCTGACCTTCCCAAGAATGAATGTCATGTAAAGCTCTAAACTTGATGCTTGTATAACAACAACAAGGCATCAAAAGGTGATTTAGTCCCAAAAATGGCAACCCAAGTCCAATAACTCCAAACTAATCCATAAAGCTCCAAGGGTTAAGGTCTCTGGACCTCTTTAAGTCCAGATCCAAGTCACAAACTCGAAGAGGGACCATTTGCTCCACATAATCACTCTCCAAAGGGGTTAGAAAACCATAACTCTATAGATCAACACCAAAACAGAAGGAGGTTCGAACCCTTACCTCAAAATGAAGTCTCTGAATCCCTGGAACTGCTAGAATCGCACCTCCCCTCATGTTCTTGCACCTCCTTCTTGATAAACCAAAGATACAAGGATCAAAAGTGTCTTCTTCTCCCTTTCAATGATTTGGTTCACCTAGGGTTCTCTCAAGGGACTGGTAGCCGCAATGAGAGGCTATAAGTGCCCTTAAATAGGCTCCAAACCCGGGGATTTAGGGTTTCATTAAACAGCGTGGACTCGCCGAGTCCACTAATGGAATCGCCAAGTCCAAAGCAAATCTGGATGAATAATCTTGACCCTACTCGGTGAGTCTACGCATCAACTCATCAAGTTCCTTCCTATAATTCAAAATAATTAAATAAAATAATATATAATTGGAAACCCGGCTGTTACAGAAGCTCCACTGTGTTGCGGGTTGTTTAAGAGATCGAGCCAAATATTGGTGGGAGTTAGTGGGTGATTCACTGGGGGGCCTCAGCCATTGAGGCTATCACTTTGTCATATTTTGTGATCATGTTCAGGGCTGAGTTTGCGCTAGCTGTGGAGCTTCAGCAGCTGGCCAGGGAGTTTCTTGATATGAGGCAAACTACTGAGACTTTTGTGGAGATCACCGCCAAGTTCCGGGAGAGGGACTTGTTGGTACCTTGGTATACAGGGTATGAGGACATGCGAAAGACCCGCTATCATGATATGTTGAGGGCTAACATTCGGGAGCATGTCAGCTATTCTACTTGCCCAACCCTGGATTCCATGATTGCAATGGCGAGGGAGAGGGAGATTGATTTAGAGCACCTAAGGAAGAGGAAAGCGGAGACAAATTAGGTTGCTGGGGTTTCGGGGAAGAAACCAAAGGGATTCGACGCTAGGTCGAAGGGCCACTAGGGTCGGGACCTCTGTGGGAAATGCGGTAGGTCACACTAAGGAGTTTGCCGCCTTGGTTCG
Organism: Lactuca saligna; assembly: GCF_052625555.1. NCBI lineage: Eukaryota > Viridiplantae > Streptophyta > Magnoliopsida > Asterales > Asteraceae > Lactuca > Lactuca saligna. The sequence goes on along the minus strand of NC_136417.1, from coordinate 184,775,353 downwards.
GGATTAGGTTGCTATAAGTGCGGCTAGACCGGGATTTTGGAAGGGATTGTACTGCCCCTGCTCCCACTGTTCAGAAAGAACAACATATCTCTCATTAAATGTCTCCAACAGAGTGGTCTTGATACACCCAAACATCTCTGGTATCTCTGCCTTGATGGCCGCAACCACCTCCTCCTGGATGATCCTACGGATCTCATCATCACTCGAACTGCCGATCAATGGTGTGTGGCGCGTCCCAACCATGGTCTCCTTTTGAAATACAACATAAGAATATTAGAGACCCTTCTTGAGTATAAACACACTCGATAACTCCACCTTACTCGTTCCTTGGTGCCCAAAGGATTCTTACATAGGATGCGTACCAACCTGGTATCTTTAGTAGTACGGGCCCAATATTACCATCCATACCGCGTTGGCATTCATCCCAAGTCCTCCTCCTTGAGCCTCAAATCCCAAGTACTCAACTCTTTCTATCATGTGCTACTCACTAACAAAACTCTCATAAGCACCTCGTTGCTATCTAAATCACTCTTAAGCATCTCTTGCAACAAAACCCCTAGACTAAGGAATCATGTATCAGGCCACTCTAGTCCTAATAAGAGTACCTATTCTACTCTAGCATGCATATTATAACTCATCATATAGCATACATAACATATCTGATAATCACTTATTAGGAGGGTATTTTGGGAAATCACCGTTCAGGGGTTGGCTGATCGTACACACGGCTCTGCTCTGTTTGTCTCAAAACTCTTTTTACTCTTTTTCAAAAATATTAATTTTTTTATTTTTATTACTAAAAGTTTCCTCAAATCCCCAGTTTGAGTCCAGATACACCCGAAGATATATCCGAATCCCTCAAACCAAGGCTCTGATACCAACTTGTAACATCGTAAAAAATTTGAAGAATTTTTCACAGTTGAACCCATAAAATATCATTTGAAAACATAAACAAATCATTATAACACTGTATCAATACAAAACCCAAGATCAAAATATATATAAAAAAACTCCAGTGTGCGTGTGTACGGATCATGCTGGCGCCTTCCCGCGATCGTTGCGGGTACCTGAAACACATAACACATAACTTTGTTTACCCTCAGGTCTATGTGTCTCAGTGGGGCCCTCTAGCTCCAACCCTCTATGGGCCCTCTGGCCCTAACTCTTTGGACCCGAAAGTCCTAACTCTGTGGACCCATAGGTCCCAACTTTGTAACTCTGAATCATACATAGCACATATCACAATAAATCATAGCACATAAATGACATGCAATTACACTGGCATATAACTCTAAAATACTCTATCACATAACTTTGTTACCACACTAGGTAAAGTATAGTGAGAAGACTCACCTCAGGCGTCTCGGTAAATCTCTGACTCGGTAGGGATATTGCCTAATCTTCGCCTATTCACATAAAATAAATACTCTTATAAATATAATTCTCAAGACTAGACTCAACCTACCTTTGGCACCCTCAGGAGGGAAAAAGGCTATTTTATCCCCCCTCTCAACAAAAGTACTCCATTGACCAAACCTTAAAAGTCAACGGTCACACTTTGACCCTGCTCGCCGAATGCACTCTGGTGAATCGGCGAGTTCACACATGACCTTTAACACTTTGTCCCGCTTGTCACGCCGAGTCCCTCACTATGCTTGACAAGTCATACTAAGCATGAATCACGGGGCCACCACAACTCAACTTGTCGAGTCTCAAGAGCAACTCGGTGAGTGTCGCCTTTAACTCCAGTCCTCTAACTCCCTTCTGACTCACTGAGTCATCCCCCAACTCAGCAAGTCTATTTACTGAGCAATTTATGTGAAACCCTAACCCTACTCGCCAAGTCTCAAGAACAACTCAGCGAGTTCATGCCATGCACAAACTCTACTGGCCTCCTGATGTCATATCTGTTTCCCTAAATCAAAGATCTGACCTTCCCAAGCATGAATGTCATGTAAAGCTCTAAACTTGATGCTTGTATAACAACAACAAGGCATCAAAAGGTGATTTAGTCCCAAAAATGGCAACCCAAGTCCAAAACTCCAAACTAATCCATAAAGCTCCAAAGGTTAAGGTCTCTGGACCTCTTTAAGTCCAGATCCAAGTCACAAACTCGAAAAGGGACCATTTGCTCCACATAATCACTCTCCAAAGGGGTTAGAAAACCATAAATCTATAGATCGACACCAAAACAGAAGGTGGTTCGAACCCTTACCTCATAATGAAGTCTCTGAATCCCTGGAACTGCTAGAATCGCACCTCCCCTCATGCTCTTGCACCTCCTTCTTGATAAACCAAAGATACAAGGATCAAAAGTGTCTTCTTCTTCCTTTCAATGATTTGGTTCACCTAGGGTTCTCTCAAGGGACTGGTAGCTGCAATGCGAGGCTATAAGTGCCCTTAAATAGGCTCCAAACCCGGGGATTTAGGGTTTCATTAAACAGCGTGGACTCGCCGAGTCCACTCATGGAATCGCCAAGTCCAAAGCAAATCTGGATGAATAATGTCGACCCTACTTGGCGAGTCTACGCATCAACTCATCGAGTTCCTTCCTATAATTCAAAATAATTAAATAAAATAATATTCAATTGGAAACCCGACTGTTACAGAAGGTCCGTTGTGTTGCGGGTTGTTTAAGAGATCGAGCCAAATATTGGTGGGAGTTAGTGGGTGACTCACTCGGGGGCCTCAGCCATTGAGGCTATCACTTTGTCATATTTTGTGATCATGTTCAGGGCTGAGTTTGCGCTAGCTGTGGAGCTTCAGCAGCTGGCCAGGGAGTTTCTTGATATGAGGCAAACTACTAAGACTTTGGTGGAGATCACCGCCAAGTTCCGGGAGAGGGACTTGTTGGTACCTTGGTATACAGGGTATGAGGACATGCGAAAGACCCACTATCATGATATGTTGAGGGCTAACATTCGGGAGCATGTCAGCTATTCTACTTGCCCAACCCTGGATTCCATGATTGCAATGGCGAGGGAGAGGGATATTGATTTAGAGCACCTAAGGAAGAGGAAAGCGGAGACAAAGTAGGTTGATGGGGTTTCAAGGAAGAAGCCAAAGGGATTTGACACTAGGTCGAAGGGCCACTAGGGTCGGGACCGCTGTGGGAAATGCGGTAGGTCACACTAGGGAGTTTGCCGCATTGGGTCGGGATTAGGCTGCTATAAGTGCGGTAAGACCGGGATTTTGGAAGGGATTGTACTGCCCCTGCTCCCACTGTTCAGAAATCAGACCTGATTTGATTTCATTGCAATCAGAGGGACCATAAAAAGGCCAACTGCCCCAGGTTGATAGCAGTAGTAGCGGTGCTAGCAGTGGCACCAAATCCAACGACAACATGGGTTGCGGATGGCTGTAAGGTTAAGTCAGAAGCTCTAGTGGTGCAGAGCGGAGCATTTCAGTTGACAAATGAGGAGGCACGCACCACACCCAATGTGGTGACGGGTATGATTTCTTCTCTCTAATCTTTTATTATATGTCTCTTGTGATATTGATATGCTATATTATGTGCTCTGTTAGGATCGTTCCATGTGAACGATATTCCAGTTCAAGTGTTGTTTGATTTATGTGCTACCTGATCGTTTGTCTCTCTTGTGCTTAGCTGAGGTTCCATAAGTCTTTGGGCATGTTGGATTGCCCTATAGAGGTCGAGAATGTAGACGATCGATTAGTGCGAGCATCATAAGTGTTCATGGATTGTGTTTTGAGGTTGTTCGAGGAGCGCTACTTGGTAGAATTGGTTCCCATACCATTGCGGGGGGACAAGGTTATTATAGGCATGGATTAGTTGAGCCCCAGTGGGGCATTGATCAACTGCACGCATCAGTTGGTATGGATCAGGACCCCAAGTGGTGGAGAACTGCAGATTCAGGGCAAGAGGCCATAACGAGGACCAACTATATGTTCAACGGAAAGGGCTAGGCGCTACCTCCCGCAGGGTTGCGCATGGTATGCCGCATATGTTATGGAAACCCGGGAGGTAGTCAGGCGACGATGAGTGATGTGCCAGTGGTACGAGAGTACGCAGATGTATTCCCATAGGATCTGCCTGGGATACCTCCAGAGACGTAAGTAGAGTTCAGGATCGACCTGGTCCCTGGTGCGGCTCCAATAGCCAAGGCACCGTATCTGTTGGCTCCTCCTGAGATGCAGGAGTTGTCTACACAACTATAGGAGCTATTAGACAAGGGATTCATCAGACCAAGCAGTTCACCTTGGGGAGCCCCGATTCAGTTTGTGTAGAAGAAGGATAAGTTGCATTGGATGTTTATAGATTACCAGGATCTGAATAAGGTAACAGTGAAGAACCGTTCACAACTCCCGAGGATTGATGATCTATTTGACCAACTTCAAGGAGCATCTTGGCTCTCACAAATTTATTTTCGTTTAGGATATCAACAGATGAGGGTCAGAGAGGAGGATGTGCAGAAGATTGCCTTTCGGATACGATATGGTCACTATGAGTTTGTGGTGATGCCTTTCGGGCTCACCAATGCTCCAACCACATTCATGGATTTCATGAACCGTGTGTGCAGACCGATGTTAGATCGATCTATGATAGTTTTTATTGATGATATTTTGATCTATTCTAAGACTCGGGAGCAGCATGAGGAGCACTTGCAGGAGGTGTTGGATACCGTGAGGAGCGAGAGCTTGTATGCCAAGTTCTCCAAGTGTGAGTTCTGGTTACGTGAGGTGTAGTTTCTTAGGCACATTGTCAACCAGAACGGGATTTCGGTCGACCCAGCCAAAGTGGAGGCCGTGATGATGTGGGAGGTCCCGAGGTCTCCATGTGAGATTCGGAGCTTCCTGGGACTGGCAGGTTATTATTGGAGATACATTCAGGACTTCTCCAACATAGCCATGCCCTTGAACCGACTAACGAGGAAAGCCGTGGTCTTTTGCTGGGGGCCGAGCAGCATGCCACATTCGAGATATAGAGATAGAGGTTGGGCACGGTACTGATCTAGAGGGGGTATGTTATCGCCTACGGTTTGAGGTAGTTGAAGTCTCATGAGGAGAACCATCCGACACATTATTTAGAGTTGGGTGCAGTAGTTTTCGGCCTAAAGATTTTGCATCATTAGCTCTATGAGGCACCATCGATGGCTAAATATGGTGAAGGATTACGATTGTGAGATCCTATAATAGCCGGGGAAGGCCAATGTCGTGGACGATGTGCTTAGCCGCAAGGCAGCGCCAATTAGAGACATCTGCATGAGGATGACCATGGTAACTCTGCTGTTGAAGCGGATTCGAGAGGCCCAGCAGAAGGCTATGAAGGACGAACATCGTAAGAGTCATCATATTATGGGCCAGCTTTCTTCCTTCTATTATGACAACCATGGATTACTGACTTTGTGCCGCAGGGTGTAGGTCCTATATTATGGAGGTGTGCGCCAGGTATTGATGGAGTAGGTGCATAAATCCAAGTTTTCTATTCATCCCGGGGGGACGAAGACATACATGGATCTTCATCTTAATTATTGGTGGCATTGCATGAAGCAGGATGTAGCTTGGTTTCTTGAGAGATGCCTGACATGCAGGAAGGTCAAGACCAAGCACCTGAGGCCTCAAGGCAAGACCCCTCCATTGGATATCTTGTTGTGGAATTGAGAGGATATCACTATGGATTTCGTCACAAAGCTTCCCAGGACCACGCGGGGAGTGGCTTTGATTTGGGTCATTGTGGATTGATTGACCAAGAGCGCTCATTTCATTTCGATTCAGGAGAGCATTTTAGATAAAAAGTTGGTCGATATCTATATCAGAGAGGTAGTGGCTCGACACGGTGTGCCAGTCTTGGTGATTTCTGACAAGGATGTACGGTTCACTTCCAGGTTCTGGAAGAAGTTTCATGATGAGCTGGGTACTTATCCGCACTTTAGCACCGCTTTTCATCTGCAGACAGATGAGCGGACCATCCAGACTCTAGAGGATACGTTGCGAAGGTGTGTTCTAGATTTTGGAGGTAGTTGGGATACTTACCTTCCTTTGGCTGAGTTTTCCTATAATAACAACTATCATGAGAGTATTGACCATCCTCCCTTCGAGATGTTGTATGGGAGAAAGTGTAGGACCCCAATATGTTGGGGAGAGGTTGGGCAGAGAGTCATGGGGACTACTGAAGTGGTACTCAAGACTAGAGAGAGGATCTGACAGGTTCATAGTAGGTTTCAGACTGCTCAGAGGTGGCAGAAAAGTTATGCCGACAAGCATCGATCGGAACTAGAATTCCAGGTCAGGGATATGGTCCTCCTTAAGGTGTCGCCTTGGAAAGGCATCATTCGGTTCAGGAAGCGAGGCAATTTGGGCCCCAGGTATATTAGACCTTTCTGGGTTGTCACCCGGGTGGGCAAGGTGGCGTATAGGCTAGACCTGCCAGCCGAACTAAGTCAGATTCATATCACCTTTAATGTCTCCCAGTTACAGAAGTGTCTGGTGGAAGATTCCGTAGTGGTGCCTTTGGAGGATATTCAGGTGGATGACAGTCTGAACTGCATTGAATGGCTTGTGGCGATCCTCGACAAGAAGTCGAAGGATCTAAGGAACAAAAGGGTGGAGCTGGTGAAGGTGCAATGGCAGCACCGCAAGGGCTTAGAAAGGACTTGAGAGTCGGAGGATGAGATGAGGTAGCTCTACCCCGAGCTATTTCAGGAGTTAGCAATAGTCTTCGAGTACAATGTCTAAAATAAGTGGGAGAGATTTGTAACGCCCGGTTCCTGGTACGTATTTAAATTCAAGTAACTCCATGCTTTGCTATGGGACTCGGCAAGTTAGAGGCGCAACTCGTCGAGTAGACTCGACTTTTGATCGGGGGGTTAAGTGACCTACTCGATGGGTCGGAAGACTGATTCGGCGAGTAGGACTTTCTGGATGAAACACTAATATCTGGGTTGCACCCTATTTAAACAACTTATAACCCCCCAACCCAGCCCCCATCATCCCTCCCAACCCGGAGAAAACCCTAACTCAAACCCTAAGCCTCTATTGTGTGTTCTTGAGCTTTTTGGTACCTTTTTGTGTGTTTTTGGAGTTGCAAATGAGGAAAGAAGCTTCGTAGTTCAAGTAGAAGCAACAAGATCCAGGGGTTATGCTCCATTCTTATATTATTCAAGGTAAAAAGCTGGAGCCTTGACCATCTATCTCTTAGATCTTGATTTGGGGCTATTTCCTACCCTTTTTTATCACTTTAGAGAAGCGATAATCGGATTTTGTGTGTGTGCTTAGAGTTGCACTTCAGATGTGGAACTATTGGGGGTCCTTATGACATAAAGGTGCCAACTTTGTTGCCATAAGCACCCCATGCATCTTATAGACTTCTTTTTAAGGTCTTTTTGAGTCCAAAACCCCATGCATGGACATCAAGTTTGTAGCTTTACGTATAAAATGGACCTTAGGAGGCCAGATCTATGGTTTTGATGCGTTAAGACCCATTATAATCAACTGAATAGTTTTGGACAAAGAGGGACTCGTTGAGTCACTTGGGTGACTCGCCGAGTCGGGTCGCATTTCCCCTAACTGTCTTCTGGAAATGGTTTTTGTTTGAGTGGAAGGAACACTCAGCTTGTTTGGGGTTTGTTATGGACTTGAAGATCGATGGACTCGAAGAGTTCAAGGAGGAACTTGGCAAGGTCAAGGCAATGTACCAACCACATGAAGATGGACTCGACGAGTTCAAGGATGAACTCGGCGAGTCGTAGACTTAACACCTTCATATGGATGAAGATGGACTCGACGAGTTCAAGGATGAACTCGGAGAGTTGGTTGAAGATAGTCTGATGTGTTGTTGAAGGAGAACTCGCCGAGCACATTCCAGACTCGACGAGTAGGGACAGGAATATGACATTTTGTGGACATGGGGACTCGGTGAGTTGGTAGACATACTAGGTGAGTCGAGTCAACCAGATGTTGACTTTAACCAAGGTGTTGAACATGACATTATATTGGACTGGAGTTGATCCTTGTAAGGGTTAAGATTATGGATTGATAGGTTAGAAAAATTGTTCTGTATGGATCGAAGATTCGAGGAGAGTTGGTTTTCATACCAAGATCAGTGCATACACTACACAACTTTGAGGTGAGTTTCCTCCTAATAGGAGTAGGTCTATGGCCACAATGCCGACCCACAAGTAAGAGCGTTGGATAAATGATTGTCCTTGTGATAATTGTCTAGTGTTGAAATGTGATATGATTATTGTGTCTGATATGATTATTGTGATTGATATGTTACCGTGCTTGATATGTGCTAGCAGTAGTAGGAGTGAAATAGTCCCCATTTACCGGTTGAAAGATACCAAAGGGGAGGCTAGCTCCCAGTTACCAGTTGCAAGATACCGAAGGGCAGGTTAGTTCTTGGTTACCGATTAAAAGATACCGAAGAGGAGTCCAGCTCCTGGCTACGCTCGATAGTTACCGATTGGAAGATACCGAGGATTATGTATTATTTGGTATGGGTATGATGGGGGAACTCACTAAGCTTTGTGGTTGAGGTTTTTAGTTTTGGTTTCAGGTACCTCTTCATCCAAGGGAAAGGAGTCGATGGGGTAGCAACGCATCACACATATACACATTACTTTCTGCATTTGAGAAACATGGGATTATACTCTGACATTTTACCATTTGAAATCTTGGTTTTTAGGATTGGTGATTTTTACTTGATGTATTGAAACGATAACAATGCTGTTTCCCTTGAACTATTTTATTAAGTAATATGAAATAAAAAATAATTCGCTCTCGATTTTGGGATGTTACATAATAAAATTAAGTTTTATTAAAGATATAAAAGGTTCAAATGCACTCAACCTTAACACCTATTATTAAAATTGAATTTCGTCAAATTATATAAAAACAAGTTTTGTATATAGAACCTTTAAAAGTGATTTTCTTTTGAAAATAATATCCATGTAATAACCATGATATCATATGTTTTTAAACTAGAATTATAAAAAATATAAAGACCCTTTTTTACAAACCTGAAATCTATGCAATTCTTTTGAAGAACACTAGCATATCTCTTGTATGCACTAGTGGGATAAAGGATAACTAGCATATCTCTTGTATGCACTAGTGGAAATTTTTTGTGATATAGGGTACCTAAGAAAGAGAAAGCTAAGGCATATATGGGATCAAATATGCCTAATTAAATTTGTTATTAGCGATCCCATAAATCTAGGTATTATATAGTGATATATAATTGATAATCGATATCTACCTGTTTGAATTCAAATGGATGGGATAAAGGATAACAGACCATTTATTTGTTTTTCCAACTTGGATCCTAGACTTTGATAATTAATGTTTTTGGAAAGTAAAATTTTATTAATTATTGAAGATTAAATAGTGAAAGTACTAAGTGAATTTCTATAAAATTTTGTAGTTAAATAATCCATTCTCATTATCATTTATTTCATTTTCTTTAATGACTTAATGAAACAATAACATTCAAAAGATACAACCTCAATGAAACAATAACATTCAAAATAAAAAGTGTTTTATTTATATTCATAAGTTCTGAGACCATATTGGATTCAATTATTATTGTGTTTCACTTAGCATGTTTTGACTTCCCGGATAAACTAGGTTATTCTTCCGGAATAACTAAGTTATTCAAACCATCCACAGTCGGTCATATGTTGGAAGTAGATATGAATTAAGATTGTCATGGGTTGGCTTGTAGAGGTCTAAGATGTTGGACAAAGGGCTACAACACTCATGAGTGCTCATAAGTTCTGAGTATTGGATTCAACCCGCGCTCATTGGAATCACTTCATGGATTTTATCACGAGTGATCATGAGACGATAATATCTTATATTCTTCAAACCTAGAGATATGAGTTGTTACTATGAGTTGATAGTACATTGATTACACGAAACGCATTGGTAACTCGATGTTATAAAACGTGTCTTTGTGTATGATTCAACAAGTAGTAGAATAAGCCATATGAGTCGAAGTTTATCCATTCCTTTTACCTTCAGGATGAAAGCGATATCTGTGGGCCCCTCGATGATTTGATGATGACAAATGGAAGTGCTCGGCCGGGCCAGGACTGATTTGATTTATTCAATTAGTCAGTCGTCATAAATCGGAAATCGGGAAACAACTAATGGACAGAGAGAATGATTATAATCCATGTCTCAGTCCATATGATATCTAGAATGGAGGAATATATGATCCCTTATCTAATGGACAAGTCATTGACAAGATCAGAGTTCATCTACAAGGTCAGAGTTCGACAGAAGCTTTTGAGAGCTACGATTGCCAGTTGGTTCCTGAAGTCATACGCAATAATAGTTTTAGACTTATCCAAGTGGGAGACTGTTGGATTAATGTCTAAGTCCATAACTATAATTGGTAAGACTTGACCCGACTCGGCATGGTCCATTTGGGTTGCATGGCATCATGCACTTGGATAGACTATAATGAGAGAAATAAGACACTTACGGTTATTAATATATTATAAGTTCTAGTATATTAATAATAAGAATAGTGAGATTATTTAATTAGTATTGATCAAGAATTAATCTAGAATTAATTAAGTGATCAAAAGAAGACTAATTAAATATATGGGTTGATTGTGTAAATCATTCATTCTTATATATGTGGGCTTGTGATCCAAGATTCCTTATGTTGGACTAAGTCCATGGGGTAACCCATGGATACTCCATGGAGGTTAAAATCCATGGAGCATAAGGAATGGGTAAAGTCATGAGTTACATGGTGTAACCCTAATAGCCACCATATAAAAGAAACCCATGGCTCAAGAAATCGTGACTAACACTATGTGTGTATGTATGAGGGCTACACGATTTCATGAAGTGTTCTAATTTCTCTCTAAGTTATTCCAAGTGCTTATGGTGTTGTGTGAACCATTTGAGGTGTCACACTTGGGGCACTAGGCACTCAAGCTTCATGAAGACAAGCACTATCAAAGAGGTATGTATTTTATCTTGTTATATCCATTATTTTGTATGCTAGATTAGGATAATACCTTGGATATTCATATTTGCATGTATAATAGAGAAAACATAGATCCAAGGTATTTAGGGTTGAATTTACACTTAGGAGTGTTAGAATGCTCATAACCCAACAATTTCTACTAAGGTGTAGAGAGAATAATTAAGGAACTATACACTTTGGTGTATGTTTTCCTTTTTGATGAATATCTGAGATTAAGCACAAGATACCAAATCAACTTTATTAAACACTATAGTAGTTTTAATTATATTTTACATGGTAAATCATAATTATGAAATCTTTGTTGAAGGTTTCAAAAGTTGAGATACAAATAGAAAAGAACCCTCTAAGGCCTTTAGGATAATAAAGGATGAATTGAATCTTACTTGGCATGATTTACTTTCTAATCGTTAGAAATATCTTCCTTTAATCTTTTTGGTATAATACTTTAATCACTATTGATTGTATCTTGAATACAAATACCAACTAACAAGTAGATTAAACACTTTATAAGATTTAGTATGGAAAGGATCCATCCTCATCTTACTTAGTGTTTTGTGGATTTGAAGCCGATGTTGGACTAAAGCTTCTAAACCAAAAATCTACAAAATACATCTTTGTGTAATACTCTAAATGTGGGTTAGATTATCATATGCAAGCCCACCAAGAATAAGTTCACTTATTCTTGTGAAATCTAAGTTAGTAGAAAGCAAGCTTCTAATGACAAATAAAGTGGGAGATACATGGAACTTGAAACAACTTAAGAACCATAACCTTATTTAGTAATTGTTGGTACTAGTTTTACCATGGATTGTTAAACTTGAATAATAGCTATTCACAAATACAAACTGTTCGCATTAGTGGTAGAAATCATCTATGACTTGAGAAATGTGGAATCTCTCTTCGATGAGATTTTATTGAAGGTTTTTGGAAAATCCATCAAAATACCAAGATGTTATGTCAGATCTCAAATCTGATAAATGACTTAGGTGGTGTTTATTTTTTTTCTGTCTGCGTGGTGCAGACCACCCGCAGACATTAACCTTCGCAGACTATTTGTTTTTTTTAAGACTACAAACCTAAAAATGTATGTGCGCTCTGTTTTTGGTGTAGATGTGGACTATAGTTTTCTAACATCTTTAGACATCTTTTAGGCTAAAAAAAACACTTACTTTTTTTTAGTTTTTTTGAATTTAGATTTATTCCAACTTTATTAGTGATAAAAAAATTCGAATTCTTTTTTACAATACTTCAAAAATAAAGTTCGACAACGCAAACATGATATTTTGGATAAATTTATAAATAAAAGTTTATTACAATAATAGTCGTTAAACTTGTTTATATAAAAATGAATAAAGTAATATGTTCTTATAATTTTTTGTGCGAATTTTATAAAACAATATTTAATAAAGCATCGTCAAGTTCTAAGAAAACTATTTATGACACGTTTTTAGTTAATTTAATTGAAAGAATTGAATTTTATTTCCATTCATTTATATATCAAATTCGTTGATTCCTAATTACAATGTTTAGGCATAACTTTGCGACCAAAACTTTTAGTTTTTATCAAATATATACGTGAATTTGTATCATTTTTATTTTCACTTTTTATACAATAATATATAAAATTTGACTTAGATTTGTTAATTATTTATTTATATTAAAATAATTACTTTGTAGTTTTAAAAAAATAAGTTTATTTAGATTTTAATTTATTTTAGTAGTCTACAGACGATAAAAAAACAATCTTCTTTTTTCAGACTCCAGATGTTTGGTCCACCTCTTTTACTGCAGAGGTCTATAGATGTGGTCTACAGACTGCACACATTTTGTCTCAGAAAAAAACAAACAACACCTTAGAGTCATGAACATGAGATGTAATCAATTTATGAAAATCAAGTATGGGCTTGATTAAAATTTATCATTATACCAAGTGTAGAAGGAGTAATTGATTCTTCTAGAAAGAATAAATTACATGGATAACCATACACATTTAAAGCAAAACCTATTGTAATAGCAATTTTCTCATACTCATATCATTCACTATGGTCTTCATCATACGCATGACATTTATTGTAATCAAACTTTTTTCTTAAGTAGCTATGATTAGATCAACAAGGATATTATTTTCTATGAATTTTCTTTAAATTTATACTCTTAATATGAAATATAGTAAATACATTTCAAGAAATGCTGCTTTTCTCAATAGATATCTACTAGAAGATATCTATATAGGTTAGCCTAGAGGTTTTCTTAATCTATGTTATTTGAAACAAAATGTGTAGAGCTTGAGATCCACTTGTGGATCTAAAGCGAACATCTCAATGTTATAATCATCATTTTATGTAAAACCAGAAGGTATGTTTTTATATCGAAATAAATAGAACATGTGTGTTTACTAAGAACTAGTGGGAGTGTAGTGAAATTCCTAATCTTGTATGAATGAGAGATAATTAATCATTTGAAATAACATTATGAGTAAGCAACGTTGTTTTCACCTTGACTCGGATAGTGTTTCTAAAGTGAAAGACTTAGGAACGAGAAGATACATTCTTGGAATATAAAATCTATTAGGTATATATAAAATGAATGTTAAAAGTTTCATGTCCTTATACATATATTGGTAATATCTTGAAAAAGATCAAGACACAAGATTCTTTTGGAGAATTCTTGGCATTGTCATATGGCACCATTTTGAGCGAGCCTCAAAAATACATAGCTCATAGGCTTGAACTAGATGAAATGATTTATATTCTTTTTGCTTGGCAAATGAAATCATAATTTACGCTATATTATGCATAGGACATGGTATTTGATCATGTTGTGAGCATGTCATAGGATACTAATTGAATACATGGTTAAGTCACTGGATGACTACGAGAGAATTCTAAGAGTACTTCAAAAGAACTAAAAGAATGTATGTGAGACAATCGGTTTAGAAAAATATCTTCATGGAAAGAGCTACACAAGATGTTAATTTATAAACATGTATAAATAATTGTGAATTATAATTGGATTTTGAATCCACTATGGAATTAAGAGTAGGTCTTGTTGGAATGAGGTCCAAACAAAAAATAATGACACAATCTACTATAAAATAAGAAAACACTACTTTAGAAGTTGAATTCAAATATGATTGGATAAATGGGATCATTGAAAAACTATATTGATTATTTCCATTCAAGGATCACATAGGAATCTTTCTGACTTCGAGGGTATACTTAATCAAGATAAGAGACTCTATGTCATGAAAGAACACCAATCATATTCTCCAAGATATTTTTACTATTATTAGAGTTAAGTTAAGTATAGAGATGATAGTATTCACAGAATTCACACAAATTAAAATTTTTCAGCCCATTGATAAGGTCATTCTTTTGAACTAAGTGTGAATGGTCACACTTCAGCTGTAGGGCTTTATACTTCTAGAAAGATGATTTTGATTTGGATTTAATATTTGGATATTGGAACATTATAACAACAACTAGTAGATAATGTTATGATATACTGGGATATAGTAATCACATTAATACTTGTTGTGTTCTATATTAGCATGTTTAATTTATAAATAATGTTATTATTCTAAAAGTTCGTAGTCGGTTATAACTGTGGGAGCAATTATAAAATAAGACTAATATGAATTGGATTGGGTGACTCTCACTATATGAAAGTAGGCAAGTGGTTGTAACCAAGTTTCATAGGTACTAGTCAGAGAACTAGTATTGAACTGACCCGCATCAAGATCATCTCATGGACCACTATCATGAATGAAACTTGATTAAAAGGTACTATCTTTGTATCCTTAATAACTGAGATACAAAGTGGGACTTAAGTGTAGGGAGTAATATGCTTTGATATGGTCAAATGTTGTTCTTTAATCGGGCAGTTATAAAAACCATTTTCATGTATGGTGTGAACTATGCATGAGGCTTATGTAGTCAAGATGGGATTTGTTTCTCTTATGTGTTGAGAGTCAGACATCTAAGGCGCCTTAACAAATGTTGAATAACTAATGAGACTAATTGTTATTTGTATCTCATGTTCAACATGATTTATGTAGCAAAAGGATAACTGATAAACTTACCTTATACACCAATTATATCTTTGAGCTTTTTAGGAATTAAGCATTGATAGAATGGCACAAAGTCATATGTTGTTGGGGGCAGTGAAATGTTGTTAGACGTTCAGCAGTGTCTATATCAGTCTAATATGATTCTTGCGCAAGTGGGAGATTAAAGGCTCTAGTATGCTCAAGAATCATATTAAAGTAATATTCCGAATTAAGATATGACACTAATGGGTCACACTAAAAACAACTTGATATAATTGATCACTTATTAGAAATTGATTTAACACATATTCAATAAAAACTGTTATGATTAAATTGAAAATTATTTATTATAGGAAATAATTAATTTTAATTAGCAAGTAACATAATATATTATCTGGTCTGATTTACTAAGTCATGTATAATATTTTGGACTACAAGGACTTTTGTCTTTTACCTAAATGTTAAGGTTTATAATTTATAAACTTAGGTTTTATATAATATACAAACTACTCTTTTTCTTTCTTGAAAACCATAGGTAGTTAAGGGAAAAGGGAAGAGTGGATTTTGAATTAGTTTATTCAAAAGTATACATGTCTTATAGAGCATGGGGGCATATAGGTATATGGACATGATTTGGTTAAAGTATTAAGGACTAATGGTCCAAGAATGAGCCTTAAGTAAAGGTTTTCATATGTTTTTATGTGATGCTCTCAAAATCGTAACATGTAGCTATTGGATTAGTGTCTAAGTCCATAACTATAATTGGTATATAGTTTACCTGACCCAACATGGTCTATTTTGGGCTGCATGGCATCATGCACTTGGATAGACTAAAATGAGAGAAATGACACTTAAGTTTATTAATATATTATAAGTTCAAATATATTAATAAGATTATTTAATTGGTATTGATCAAGAATTAATTTAGAATTAATTAAGTGATCAAAAGAAGACTAATTAAATATATGGGTTGATTGTGTAAATCATCCATACTTGTATAGTGGGCTAATGCTCCACGGATTATCAAGTTAGGCTAAAACCCATAGGATGCTCCATGGTGTATTTGAACCCATGGATCCAAGGAAATGGAAAGCCATGACAATTAGGGTTTACCCTAATTGTGTCACACTATATAAACGTATCATTCTTGTCAAAATTGTCTACTAGTACATAACATAGAGGGCAAGCCAATTTCTATGAAATCATATCTTCTCTCATGGTTATTCCAAATGTTCATGGTGTTATGTGAACCATTTGAGGGGTCACATTTGGGGTACTAGGATCTTCAGCTCCATGGAATCAAGCACCAACAAAGAGGTATGTAATTCTACTAGTTTTATATTACTTGTACTTCATAATATGCTAGTTAGTATAATGCCTTGGAAAATTGATATTTGCATGTATAATAGAGAAAACATAGATCCAAGGTATCTAGGGTTGCATGTACAACATAGGAGTGTTATTAGATATTGCTTAGGAATAGATAACAAAAGGTTTTCATATGTATGTTCATTGTAAGGATAAGTTTTTTTCGCAAGTTTTAAAATAAAAGAAATTTTTTTTTTATTTATTTTTTTAAGTATCCTTACAATGGAATTTGTGAAAAAAAATTGTTTATATGTCTCCATTGATAAGCAATATTGGTAAATGGATTTGATTCTTTCATTTGTGGTAGTGTCATAATTTACCAGATAAGGAAAGATTCTCATCACCTAAGTTTCAATTGGATAGAAACTTGGAATTATGCAAGTTGTGATGAATGAGAAATTTTCATCTTTGGGAAATTAAGACTAAGTCCTTGTTCACATGTATATGTGACTCAAGTGAATGACTAAGTGATCAAGTACACATTCTTGTGCACTAGTAAAAGTCCACCACAAAGGATCAATAAGACTATTTGTCATGTAGTTTAGTAAATATGGTTATGCTTACAAGTTTAAGTGTAATTCCGAAACATTGGAAAAGTTTCAATGTATGGCAAAATGAATAATAAGAATCAAATAAGGAAAAAAGATAAAAGTTTCTCCAATCCGAAGAGATGGGAGAGTACTTGTGTCTCTTGTTTTATGATTATCTTAGTGATTATGGAACCATATCACAATTGATCCTCTAAGGACACCTTAGTGCATTTGTTTGCCTAAGGAGAGGATCGTGAATTGTTGAAATGGTTAAATCAAAAGATAAATCATACTTCGTTCCAAAAACAAATCCTAAAGTTTTACTCCAAGATTGTAAGTTGAGTGACATGGTCTTTAGAAAGTTTTTTAAAACTTGTCAAATGTAGAGTAAGATGTTTCCGATTCTTATACAATTGAGATTGATAAGTTGTGATGTTTTGGATAAGACATAGACCAACTAAGACCAATTATGAGAAGTGTTTAACTTGATAAGAATCCGCACTAACTCTTGAATATTTGTTTTATCAAGAAATGGTTCTTAACAAACAGAATCTTATATGCCAAGAGGTTAGTGGGAGTCTTAAAGATCTTGAGATAGTTTCAAGAACTAATCAAGAGGATTTTTAATCACTAGCCCACGACTTGAGGTTTGTAACCTATCATGCTGACATATTCTTATCTCTATGTCTATTACAGAAAGGTTGACTATGCTTGTGTGCTCTATGAGTTCTCAATTGTTTGCACAACAACCTTGAAGCAATGGTAGGCCCTTGTGCTTCTAGGTGGCAAGAAATTAAGATTGAACAAGTTCAGTCCATATGTGTTTGGATTTGCCATTAAGCTTGTCTTGTGATTATGGTTATGACAAATTTACATGGATAGGAACACTTACACCATAAAATCTAAGCATCATAAGGTTTCTCTTCGATTCATGAAAAGGATGGTGAGGAAACTTTTTCACTAAGAAGATTTTATGTAGATAGCAATTGTGAGAATGACAAAAGGTCTAAACATTATGATTACGACATCCGTCTTCATAATTTTTTAGACACACAAGTGAGCTATCTAAGGAAAGGTGTATGATTTTAATAAAGTCTTATCAAAGCAATTGCGTATCATAAATCTGAACTTTGGTAAGAAAGTCAATAAATTATTGATTTCTAAAAGTCCAGCTGATCTCTGGATACATGTCAAAGCTAGTGGGAGCATAAGTGTTATGCTAGTAAGATAATAATCATTATGCTAGTGGGAGCATGATTATTATGTTAAGTGTTGCAAGTTAGCAATATTAGTTATAGAAAACAAAAGTTTCAATTCGCTTTTGAAAAATTGTTTTGCTATAATTAAGGGAGAGGATTTTATACTTCATTCCAATTCTACAAGCTTAGATTGAGATTTTAATCAACTTTAGTCAACGATATATATATGAATGTTATGTTGGAATCGTTCAACATAAGCAAATTCGATATATGTTGCGTTCTCAAAATTCTATAATGATTATGCCATACCTCTTCATAGTTCGAATTACGAGAACACGGAAAATAATTTTTTTTAGCATGAATCGTGTCCCTTATGCTTCGGATACAGAATCGATTGCATGTGCTATAATATTTATCCATTCTAAATTTTCCTAATGCTTAGGGCATTAAGAGGGGAAAAGGGATTAGAACTGGATATGACTAAAATGGACAAATTGAGGTTTACCAAAGATTGGTTACTCATGGACAATTGGAAGTATAGAGTAAGGACCATATTGCCATATTTTGAAAAGAGGCAACTCTTGTTCAAAATTGATGATCAAAATGGGTAATATGGAATTGTTTCCATAGGTGGAAGTTATTCTTTGAATCTGTGTAAGATTAAAGAACTTAATGCAAAGAAGGATGTTCAAAGGAATGTACTTTGAATTTGAGACTTCATTTCCATGGAATTGCTTTCCATTTGAATACTCTATAATGTCTGTCACCGTGTCTTTGTCACTTTTGTGCATAGTCATTACAAGGGGATCATTGCATATGAGTTTAGAATCTAACATATTACAGTAAATAGCAAGAGTTAGGTATTCTTACATTTACAAAAAGGATTGGGATTGTGAAATGAGCATCATTGAAATGTTGTCAATCGATATGTTTCACAAAGAGAGGACCACATGTCAACTTAGTGTGCATACTTGGAGTATGGCATAGCTATATTTTTGGACGGACATAGTGTGCATGCTTGGAGCATGGCATAACTATTGTTTCAATTCAAGTAGTAAGTTGATTAATCGAAACAATGAATAATGAGTAATCAATATGGTGCTTAGACAAAAGGGTTTTATTTATACTCAAGAGTTTAGGGCCATATAGGATTAAGAATTATTCTTGTGTTTCACTTTGCATGTTTTGACTTCCAGAATAATTAGATCATTCTTCCCGAGTGATTAAGTTATTCAAATCATCCACAGTCGGTCATACGTTAGAAGTAGATAGGAATCAAGATTGTCATGAATCTGGCTTGTAAGATTTGTCTATGGTGCGTTAGACATAGCAATGGTTGCTACAACATTCATGAGTGCTCATAAGTTATGAGTATTGGATTTAACCCACACTCATTTGAATCACTTCATGGATTTTATCATGAGACAATAAAATCTTATATTCTTCAAACCTAGAGATATGATTTGTTGACTACGGGTTGGTGTCACTACTAGAAAACAGACCTTTAATGACGCGCTTTTTACGACACTCACTGATTAATGATACGCAAAAAGGTGTGCCCTACAAATAATGTCAGATCTTTAGAAATTTGAAGAATGTAGGACGCGCATTTTTTGCGTGCCCTAAAATTATTGTCCCACAAAAAAAAAAAACCTACAAACACGGAGGGCGCATACTGAAAGTGTGCGTCCACTTTGAGTGTCTCTTTATAATTTTTCACTCAAAACGCGTGTTCAAGGGGGAAATCAAATCCTCTTAAAAGTCTAAAAGTTTTAAATATCCCGCTTCAAGATCTCCCTTCATTCTCTTTTTCCCTTCTCTCTACAAACCGTAATCATAGATACCATTCATTCTCTTCTTCCCTTCTCTTTACAAACCCTAATCATAGATACCATATCTTCTTGCTTCGGTTGTTATAGTTTAATTGGACCAAAATTAATCATATATTAATTTTTTTAGCCAAGGGCTGTAGAGTTGAACACGAACACAGGGGAAATTACAACATCTCACACCTAAATCGACGCAATCGAACATATTTTAGTCCTCCATCTTACATTGAAAATCATTTCCCCTTCCATTGCCGACCCCTTTGGAGCGATTTCTAGGGCTTGAACAACATTTACCCATGTCGACACTCCATCTAATGCCCTCATCGCCTTTTTTTTTCTTTTTATTGAGGGGGTGATTCTAATTAGGTATATGCTATTCCATGTTTCAATTTCTGTAATTGCAATCCTCTCCTCCCATCAATATGATAATAAATGAAGATGAATAAGTCAAAAAAAATTTCTTTTTTGGTCCCAATTTGTTTTTATCTCACCCCTTCAATTCCATGGGCAGAGGTCAGCGGGTCGTCGAGCCTGGTTTTCAATCGCATGCCATAATTCATGCAGGTGCTGGAGTTCAAGCCCTGACAAAAGAACACTTCAAAACTGTTCGATTTTGGACAAGAACGACATGGGTAGCAATTGTAAGTCGAAAAAGAAGAGGTCTCCGGCTGAGTCCTCATCGGAAGGCTTTTGTTCTTTCTCTTCGTTACCAATATTTCTCTGTTTATACAATTTTCAATACGAATTGATGAGGATACTCGTGTTATGTAGACGGACGGAAGAACAAAAGGTGTAGAAGTTCAGAAACAAAGAGTGATAAGAAAGAGAGAGACTCCGATAGGAAGCACAAATCGCATAAATCTTCAAGTACTAAAGGTACGCTTCGCTACATCATGAGCTTACATCCAGTTTTAGTTCTGTTGTTGATTTGTTTCTGTAATGGAGGAAAGCTAGGGTCTAATTTGTTATCGAGTATAGTCTTAGTATAAACACTCTCGATCCGATTAGTTACAGAAGCAAGCTACTTAGTTCGATTAGGGTTTTTCAGCTATCTGTCTGCGCATTCTGTTTTCCATTCATGAAGATACGATACCCAATTTTTAGCTTTCTGATGAATATGATACCTTTGTTCTTGTGTAATTGGGATTTAGAACTAAGAATCCAGTTGTAAGGACTTCTATCCTGCCAATAATCCCTTTGATTTGAACAACAAGCTGGTACTGTTTCTCAATTTTTGTAACTTTGATTTGAACAACAACCTGCTTCCCTTGTATATAACTAACCTTAGAATTCCTCCTCATATACAGAACCCTTAATATTCACCCTAAGGCATATTTTTTTTTTCAATAAGCACTAAATAGATGTCTAAAGTCTGATTGGGCCAGACATTGGATAGATAAACGTGCTAATTACTGCTACACATCCAATTATAGAAAAGGGTAGTATAGGAAAATAAATAACATCTTATTAATGGAGGGGCATTTTAGGTATTTTCTTTAAAATGCATATAAAGGAGTAGTAGATGGAAGGAGTCTTATATTTTTTCAAGTTCTAGTTCTGGCATTGGAACCTTTGGGTGAATCTCTAGCAAATCATTAGGGGTTTAGCTTTGTTGATTTGAGTGTTTAATCCTGAGTATTGATTTCTTCTTCTGTTCCTTCCTGAGTATTGATTTCTTCTTCTAAGTTGTAAGTGATTTGGTAGTAGTTACCTTCCTTGTTCATTAAGTTTTCATTTTATCTGAAAAACATCTTAATCTCATAGACATACTATAATAAAGTCTGATTGCCTCTCTCTTAACTTATTGGAAAAAAGATAATCAGATGAGAAGAAAAAAGAAGAAGAGGGACAAGACAACAAAAGTATCTTCTATGTTGTAAGTTGTAAGTGAGTTGGTAGCAGTCAACTTCTTGTGGTATTGCTGAAGATGATGGTAATTGTTGTATCTCTTGACTTGAAAGTATCTTCAACCATGACAATCTTTTGGGTCCATATGTTACTGGTTTAATGAACCTTGATTTATTCATTGAATTGTTAAAATTCTTCTCTATTAGGTGTTTTCTCTGGATCACCTTCAGATCATTGCACAGATGAGTTGGAAATGGTGAGCACTCTATTGACTGATCTTTCAATTGTGGATTCTCTTACACTTTTAGTATTCTTTTTTAATGATTATAGGACACTGAAGATTTAGCAGTCCTCTTCTATCCTGATCATATGGTGTATGGTGATAGTTATTGTACAAATTGTGTTTTAACTTTCACCAGCACTTGCATCAAAATAGAGGGTTCAGGTTCAACTCTAGATGGAGATGACAAAATCTTGAAATTACAGTGGGATGTTCAGGATTTAGTTCATATCAAATCTCATTGGTATGAGCTGGTAAGCCCACAATGAGCTTTTAACATTATGTATCTCCTTATTCTTTAGGGTTTGGAATTATTGTACCTTGAATTTTATGTAGGTTGAGATGGCAATGGTGACCATTCATGTACTTACTGAAGATACAGTACAACCTGAAAATGTCGAATACACTTCAGGTTAGATAATCATTATTTTTTTTGTGAAAATGTTCTCATATTGTTTTACCTATCCATTTTTCAATTAAAGAATAATTATACATCTATTTTATGTAATTCAGGTGCTGAATTGAAGTTTGCAATCATGGGGACTAACTGGTTTGGGAAACAAGAAGCAATCACAACTTTAAATGTTGCATACAAAACTTTACGGAGCAGTATGCTTGAGTTAGAGTGAGTTTTTTGGCAACATCTTTGAATTTTTGGTTTTTATCCTTCGAATTACCATCAATCTTGATCTTTATTTCATTAAATCAGTCATTTATTTGAATTTTAATTAAGTAACTTGGTATATTCATATGGGATTATTGTTGCAGGGACACTATTCTTGGACAAATCAAAGCACCTTTTACAAAGTATTTTCCCAAGTAAGTGCAAAAAGATTTCTTTTGGCAAAGTTTCATATGAATTTTGATCCTTGTGTTAACTTTAACAGCCCTTTTGTTAAATTAATAAATATGACTGTTTTGCCCTTATCCGATTCTTGGATTTTATATTTCATTGGATGCTTGCAGCTTTGACCAAACTTTTGAAGAAGTTCTATATCCAAAATGGGATGTTGATGCTGTTTCCATTATTAATAGAGACATTGATTTGCTGCTACCAGACACATTTGTCAATGACACTATCATTGACTTTTATGTCAAGTATGTTTATCTTATTTATATGATGGAATGAATTACTTTCATAACAATCCATATTACAAATATAAAAACTTAAATGTACATCCGACTAGAAGTCATTACATATGAAATTTTATTCTAACTTTCTAACTGATGACAGATACTTGAAGAACAAAATCAGGCCTGAAGAGAGACAGAGGTTTCATTTTTTCAATAGTTTTTTCTTCCGGAAGCTAGCTGACCCAGAAAAAGAACCTTTAAATGCCCTTGAAGGGAAAACAGCTTTTCAACGCGTAATAAAGTGGACACGAAAAGTTAATCTTTTTGAGAAAGATTTTGTCTTTATTCCTGTAAATTACAAGTAAGTTGGAAAACAGTTTGCTTTCTAGACATTTCATTTGAACAATTGACAATTATTTCTGTTGTTTGACAGCTATCATTGAAGTCTTATTGTGATGTGTCATCTTGGGGAAGTTGCGAAATACAAGGGTATATCTGTCATTTCTCTTTGACATCTTCAAGTATTTTATGAGGCATGGTTATCCCTTTTTTATAATGTTACAATCTGGTTTATAGATGAAGAAGATGTAACTGAGTTGATTAAAGTTCCATGTGTTCTGCATATGGATCCTATCAGAGGTAGTCATACTGTCTTGAAAGGTCTTATGCAAAGGTAACATTTTTTTTATTATATAAACATTTTGTTTATATTTAAATTATAAACCTTTAAATATGCCATTCTAGCTATCTGAAAGAAGAATGGAAAGGGAGGCAGCAGGAGGCATCTGAAGATATATCATCAAGATTCGATAATCTACGCTTTATTTCACTTGAGGTATCATCTGCATAAATAATGTTTCAAAATTATTTGAGAAATGGAAAGGTAAAATATACGAGGGCAAAATTGTGAATTTGTATTAAATTCTAAAATCTGAATTTTGTGTTGTTTTTGCAGTTACCACAGCAGCCGAATTCATTCGACTGTGGTTTATTCTTGCTCCATTATGTAGAACATTTCTTGGAGCAAGCCCCGATTAATTTTAATCCATTTAGAATCACAAAAAGTGTCCACTTTGTAAGGATAGGGACCATTTATGTAAAAATTAATGATATAAGTGAGCTGTTGTTTGTGAATATGTGACTCAGCTAAATACGGATTGGTTTCCACCTGCTGATGCATCCTTGAAAAGGGTGGTTATTCAGAGACTGGTGTACGATCTCCTACAACAACCTTATGATGAAGCTGAAGCCTTTTACAAAGTATTTTCCCAAGTAAGTGCAAAAAGATTTCTTTTGGAAAAGTTTCATATGAATTTTGATCCTTGTGTTAACTTTAACAGCCCTTTTGTTAAATTAATAAATATGACTGTTTTGCTCTTATACGATTCTTGGATTTTATATTTCATTGGATGCTTGCAGCTTTGACCAGCCTGTTGAAGAAGTTATATATCCAAAAGAGGATGTTGATGATGTTTCCATTAGTAAGAGAGACGTTGATTTCCTGCTACCAAACACATTTGTCAATGACACCATCATTGACTTTTATGTCAAGTATGTTTGTCTTACTTATTTCATGGAATAAATTACTTTCATAACAATCCATATTACAAATATAAAAACTTAAATGTACATCAGACTAGAAGTCTTTACATATGAAATTGTATTCTAAATTTCTAACTGATGACAGATACTTGAAGAATAAAATCAGCAAAATGAAGCCACTTGATTTAAATCTTGCAGCATTATCAGCAAAATGCAGTAAAGACTTGGAGTTGAATTTGCTATGTCATTATTGAGTAAGATGGGCCAATGTACAACTGCTTATCCATATAATCAACTGTTTGGAGCATTAGTCTTAAAGAATTATGAAAGGAAAGATGCAACTTTATTTAGTTGGAATTTGATGTACATAGTAGATTAGATGCAAATTTATATATTGTAAGAAATAGAATTGTATGACATTAGATTTATGCAATGGATTCTATTTTTTGTATATGATATTTTATTTTCTATTATGAAACATTAAATACAAATTTAATTTGAAAAAGAGTAAATATATAAATGATATATTTTTTTAAAAATTTAAAATTATGATACGCAAAAATGTGTGTCATCTTCATTTATGACATGGCCTTTCTTGATAGGGGCTTTCTTGATACACATTGCATGTCATTAACACGCGCGTCGTAAGGTTACGACACGCGAATGCGTGTCGTCTTCCTTTATGACGGGGCCTTCCTTGATACGCATTGCGTGTCGTAAATGCGCGCCATAATTGCACGTCATAAATGAGCGTCATAAATGCGCGTCGTCTCTCTTTATGACAGGGCCTTCCTTGACGTGCATTTGCGCGTTGTCTGAGCCTTTTACGATGCGCAATGAGCGTCATAAAAGGCTGTTTTTCTAGTAGTGTGTAAGTCCCGATCTATAGATCCAAATCAGTGATCAATGAAATGCAAACAAACAAACATAATGTAGAAGAGAAGAGAGAGAACTAAGTTAAGCATGCACATATCTATATCACATAAATGTCAGGTACACCTTGGAAAACACATACATACGTCACTCTATAACAAACACATACTAAGACTATTTATACCACCTGAAGCAACTCACAAATGTGCACCCGCACAAATGTGTATGGCTGCACACACATGTACAACAACACACACCCATAACCAAGTTACAATCACCATAATACTCCCTATCATCCTACCAAGACCTATACAATAGAATGCCTAGCCCAAACCACAAAATCATAGACTATCAATCCCCCCCTTGGTTTGAGGCTAGCATAGACTTGGTATTCATTCTTCAGGAACTTTGGACAGCTTCATATCAGCTTTTCCCATGGATCCCATCAATCGCTTTCCATTTATGAAAGAGGCGACCATTCTAGTGAATTCCTTGGCATCAACTTCCATGACATCTTTTCTACAAATAATTTGGTGACGAGCTAGGGTATGAATGTCTCTCTCCCTGAATCTCAGAAGATCCTTTATGTAGAAGAGTCTAAAAATGGTGTCCCTTTTTTTGAACTTCATTGCCGCAGTTGTCGTATCGTCATCCAAGGCCCAAAATTCCATATCATCAAGATATCCCTCCTGAAAATGTTGAGAAAGGGGAATCTCTTTGACTTGATTTGTAGCAGGCAACAACATGATCTTCATTGGTCGGTTAGTCTCGGGATCAATAATATCCTTATCCTTTATAACCATCAATTTTTCCGTCTTCATTGATGGGAAGTTATCCGTAACCTATCTATCCAGAAACTGCTTGAAAGTTATAGCACCATGATCATTAGAGGGATTGTGGAATGGGGCTCTTGAGAGTTGAGAGAGATCGACCTTCATCCATGAGTGAAAATCATGGATGTTTCTGTAGTAGTATGAGCGACTAGAATTCCTCTTAACCACCCATAGATAAGACTTAGGATCATAACCCCACATTCTGATCCCTGAGCGATTTCCATACTTGTCACCAAATTTTCATTTTTTAAGATCTGTCACTGTCAATTCAGGATCCTTTGACTTGCAATTATCATTTGAATTCTTCATAAAGATCAATCTTTCATTTTTTTTTGGACTGACTGTCTTCTTTTCATGCCTGATCGTGATTCAAGGTCTGGCATTGTCAGGTTCCTTTTCAAATTGATCAACGATGGTGGTTGTTCTCGGAGGAGTAGGATCAACAGGAAAATCACTTTCTGAAGGTTGAAAGGAAGCAGTGGGCGGATCTTCAACGCCATGAGGTTGTTGAAATAGAGATTAAAGCTTATCCCCAAAAGTGTCAAAAAGCTTGTTCTTCAAGTAAAAGTAAAAGGCAGTTACTGACCCAGGATTAGCTTGCAGGCCAGTAATTTGTTTTCTGTTTGAGGCATTCTCTGACTGAAGCTGAGTGATAAGGTTTCCATATTGTTCCAGCAAGATGTCCTTTTCAATGTTTTGTTGTTTCAGAATGCCAACTTCTTCTTGAAGTTTGGATACAACAACATTTCTATTCCCTGAACGACCTTCCTCAAAAGATATTCCCTTTCCACGGGAGGAATATTTTGGGCTATGTTGAGATAAGTGTCTAGCGAGTCTGATAGAGGCCTCATCCCATGACGGTCTCGTTGGAGAATATGCCATAACATTAGATGGTCCTCCTATCTCATGTATGGTACTTGGACCATCATGGGATTGGAGGCGTGGTGTTGCAATAGTTGCGGAGATAACAGTGGCTGAAACGGGTCGTGACTGGCTTTGAGTGAACACTCCCTGCCTCAAATTCTGATGTCGTCCTTGTACGGGAGGCAGAGAGGTATGTGTCTGTGTCGAGGTAGATGTAGGAGTAGCAGAATCCAGGGGAGGAATCCTTGAATATGTACCATGTTGACTTAAATTTTATTCCACTTGGGTAGACGAAGGAGGCATAGCTTTAAGAGTCTTCTTTGCAACCCTAGTCTTGGTTGCAGTTTGAGCAACTTCATCGACCTTTTCGAAGAACCTATCAGAGAGAGCCAGATCTGTGTCAAGTTCATTTTCATGTTTAAAGTCGATATTGAGGGGAGTGACAACATTGTCAAGTGTTGAGAAGTCCATGTCATGTAGAAATTTGTCATTTCCTTCATGTTCTCCTCTACCTCCATCTATATCAGAATCACTCTCATCTTCCACAATCTGTATTATTTCATGTTCTGATGCAACTCTGGCCACAGGAGAGTTTAAACCTTCTTCGTTTTTAGGTTCAAAAGAGGAAATAACCACATCGTCAGTCTCCGTAGGATAAGAAGATTCGTTGGGTTCTGACTGATCATTCTCATCGGCAAAGATGCCAAATCTGATTAAAGGAAATTTTCCTTCAAAGTTGAGCTTTCTTGATCTCTTTTGCCTCACTAAACCAAAAGCACTTGGGCCGACTGACATGATATCTATGGTCTCTCATTTCCTTTCAATCTCAGGATGCATGACGTTAAGGATCAGTTGGATAAACCTTGGACACACAAGGTGTGCGGCCGCATACGGTGTACAGTTACACACTGATTTCAACAGCACATAGCGCTAACCGCACACGAGTCCAACCGCACACGGATGGTGTGGCCGTACACGGTTCAATCGCATACACGACAACCATACATGAGGATGCGACCGTACACAAGTCATCCGCACACGACCAGCTGCACACGGTGCGTGCCGTCGCACACGCACAGATTATACCGATTCAATGTCGATGTTAATCAAGAACTGTATTACGGGAGTCGATTTCATGATACTAACGAGTATTAACCTTTAGTTTCAACGAAAAATGAGAAGAAATCTTGAAGATTAGAGAGAGAGAGAGAGAGAGAGAGAGAGAGAGAGAGAGAGAGAACAGAAGAGTGTGTGATCGACTTTTCAGAGGAGTAAAAGTGAAAAAGGTAATTTGATCGCACATTCCCCATTTTGTACAATCCAATAAGGTTGTGTCTCCCCCTTCATCTTTTATCTTTTGACAATAAAAGCCCAAAACCCAAAATATTTTTAAAAAAAAATGAAACATTTTGAGGATTAAATAAAGAAAAATAAAAATAAAATCAAAAGAAATTAAAATGAAATAAAATAAAATAATATTCTAAGATTTACCAATCCTTAAAATTAAAAAATAAAATTAAAATAAAACTTTATTCAATCGAAGTTTAATCCACTATATTGAAATCGAATAACCTTTTGTGATATGGGATCAAAGTTGTTAGATAATTATTGTCCGTTTATCAGTACCTCTCCGTTCATGAATAAATCTAGTCGATCTCCAGTATTGTGGTCCACTTAAATACAAAAAATTTGTGACAACATTTAGGAATTCTATCAATAATAGGACATATTGATCCTAAGTTACTAGATAAAAAAACCTAAGGACCATTCATCTGATGACAACCAAGGCTATTGTTGTCCACCTAACTTAAGTAGCGAGATCTACATACAATCTAGAGTTGTTCAATTTTAAGTGTACTAGAACATGTTTCCCACTTTCTGATATACCCCAATAATCAAGAACTTCCGAGATACTCCTTACTTTAGGTGAGTAGACAATTATTCATAGAGAGAATAGATTTAGATTATGATTATTATTGTTTTAGAGGGATTGAGAAGTAGAAGGTTGCATATGTTGTGTACCAAGTCGGATTGTTAATCACACAAAGGAGACAACATATGGCTAACAGATCGGAGGAATTTCATAGATATAAGATGCAGAGAAATAGTTTTGCATATGTTGCAGTCTAGGTCGGATCTCTTCCAATCACGTAGAGGAGGCAACATATGACTAACAGTAAGAAAGAAAGAAAATAATTTTCTACAGACCTACTTTATCGGAATTCCCAGTCGCTCCGTCAATACCGAAATTAACGACAGAATCCGTACATCGAGGAAGAGTAAAACCACAGTTCTAGATACAGGTTCTTTAGAGTGACTGGTGGATTCTCATGAATATCTCCCTGCTCAACCAATCTGAGTGTCATATTGTCAGGCTAAACGGAACTATCTATGTCAAGATTTATCAAGTCTCTAGATTCCTTAAGTTCATCTGCACCTAGTCAAGACCATTAAATTTTTCTTGCCTACCAGCGCATTGAACATAGAGCTTAGACAATTCAACTTTGGTACTTTACACAGATTCAAATTGCTCGTTATCACTTGTTGATTTCACTTCCCAACACATCACTTAATAGAAATATTTTTGATTTTTCTGATTTTCTAATGTTTTTGGATTTTTGACTGTTTTTCAATCTTTTTTGTTTGGTTTTTGATTTATTCTCCCCCTAAATTTGTGCATGGATGAGATTGAAATTAAGATGTGCAAATTTAAACTAACCTAAACAAAAATTAATCCTCAAAGTGAATCATTATCAAAAAGTTTACCAGCACATCGAATCGAGCTTTGTGAAACGGCTTGGTGAACAGATCTGCCACATTATTAGTAGAGGGAACCTATTCTAGCCGAATGAGCGAGCGCTCATCACAATCTCTGATAAAATGAACTTTGATATCGATGTGCTTGGTTTTTGAGTGATGAACCAGGTTTTTAGCAATTTGGATCGCAGCCTCATTGTCACAAAAATAGGGGTTTCTTGAAAATTCAAACCTTAGACCAACAGCTGATGTTGGATCTATATGACTTGAGAACAATAGGCAGACGCAGCAACGTATTCTGCTTCTGCTATTGAGGTCGAGACAGTATGTTGTTTCTTATACTATCAGGAGACCAGCCTATCTTCGAGAAATTGACATCCCCCTGAAGTCGATTTCCTGTCAAGTTCACAGCTGCCATAATTTCTGTATGCAAAAGCATAAAAATCAAATTATGAATTTTTCGGATACCCAAGACCCAATTTTGTGCTGCCTTTGAGATACCAAAAAATCCCTTTAACAACAATAAGATGAGACAGTTTAGGATTAGCCTGGAAGCGTGCGCATTGACAGACTGCAAAAATAACGTCTGGGCGACTTGTAGTCAGATACATCAGCGATCCAATCATTGATCGGTAGTATGTTTGATCTACGGATTCGCCTTCAAGATCAGGGGTCAACAGTGGTCTGTCGGCCATGGGCGTCAAAGCAGGTTTGGCGTCTCTGAACCCGAACTTCTGGAGCATATCATCCACATATATTGGCTTGATGAATCAAGATTCCGGTTTAGGATTGTTTGACCTGAAGCCGCAAAAATGCGGTCATCTCTCCCAATGAACTCATCTCGAACCACTTTTTCATGACGTCCTCAAACTCCGTGCTTAGCTGAGGACTCGTCGACCCGAAAATGATGTTGTCTACATAGATTTGAACAAGAATTTGATCTGGACCGACATGTTTGATGAATAAGGTCTGATCAATAGTGTTGTGTGAGTAGCCATGATTGAGCAAATGTTGTGCTAGGGTAGCATACCACGCTCTAGGAGCTTGATGCAGCCCATACAAAGTCTTGTCTAACTTGTAGACATGGTTGGGAATTTTAATTTAACAAACCCAGGAGGTTGATCAACATAATTCTCCTCCTTCACCTTGTCGTACAAGAAATCTGTCTTGATATCCATTTGATAGACAGTAAAGTTCATGTAGGAAGCATAGGCGAGGAAGACACGAATAGCCTTCAAGCGCGCCACCACAGCATAGACTTCTATATAATCAAGACCTCCAATTTTCCTGAACCCACAGACCACCAATCTCGCCTTATTACAGACAATGAAACTCGAATCATCTTGCTTGTACCGAAATACCCACCGGGTGTCGAGAGATTTCTTGCCTTTATGAAACTCCACCAACTTCCAAACCCGTAGCTTTTTGAATTGATTCAGCTTATCATGCATGGCATCCACCCAGCTGGTCTCATTTAAAACCATTTCAATGTTCTTGGGCTCTATTTGAGAAATGAAGCAAGAATAGGGGCATGAGTTTACATCTCCACTCTGGCTTCTCGTTTGAACTTCGTCGCCCAGCTGGCCAATAACGTTCTCTATCGGATGATCGCGTTGTATGCGAGAGGGGATTTCGTGACTGGTGTCATTGAGTGGAACGGGAGGAGTATGAATATTAATAGCTCCTTCATGTGCTAAAGAATCTACGGTAGGTGTACCAGCTTCGTTTGGTAGATTTGCTACAAACTCATCAGCGATTTGATCGGGAAATAGAAGGTCCATCAGATTCTGAGTGACAGAGGAAGCGTCTTGGTTCATGAACTCTCTTTCGATTGGGGTGAGAGGAGTACCATCAGCATCTGGACCGGATTGTTGTGTTGAGGACTCAATAGAAATGATTGGAACAGTAGACTACAACAGAGGATCAGTAGCAGAAACCAATGTTGGTCTGTAGACAACCTCTTCATCGTCGTCTTCAATAATAGTCTTCGAGCAAGAGCTAGACCCAGCTTGGTTATTAGAGGACACACAAAACGATCTGAATAGCGATGTTTAGTCAAATAGCCAGTCCGGACCCACCGTAATGTCTGTTTCATTCTATTCAAGCCAGCGAACATCGAAAGACTCCACTATTTGTTTCGTCTTCTTATTGTATACCCTGTAAAGAGTACGAGCAACATAACCAAAAAAGTAACAATCATCGGATTTTGCATTGAATTTTGGGTTGAATTCCTTGTGGAGAAGAGTTCAAGGGTAACCAAGTACTTGGAAATGGCTGACCGATGGCTTGTGACCATAAAGAATTTCGTATGGTGTTTTCATCTGGGCTTTGTTGATCAGGAAACTATTTTGAACGTTACAAGTTGTGTTCATCGCCTCTTCCCAATAGAAGACTGGAAGTTTAGAATCACAAAGCATCATCCTTGCAGCATCTTGTAACGTCCGATTTCTCTGTTTAGCAACGCCATTTTGTTGTGGTGTCCGAAAAGAACTAAACTAATGCACAGTACCCTTCTTGGAGCAAAAGTGATTAAGAACAACGTTCTTGAAATCTTTTCCATTATTTGTGTGTAGCGCTTTCACTTGGTGGTTGGTTTCGTTCTCGTTCATTACAATGAACTTCTTGATGAGGTTAGCGATCCTAGCTTTGTTGGATAAAAAGAAGACCCACGTGAAACAAGAGAAATCGTCTATCACAACGAGATAATATGAATTTTGATTGATGCTGAGGATGTTGACTGGACCAAACAAGTCCATGTGCAACAATTGGAGCACCTGACTGATTGATTTGACTTGCTTTGGTAGATGTGGTTTCCGATGGTGTTTTCCTTGAGCATAGGAAACACATTTTTCAAAGGTGATGAAATCTATGACAGGAAGACTGTAGACCATTTCGTTTTTAGCAAGCCGGTTCAAGTTCTTTGTATTTGCATGGCCAAGTCGACGATGCCACAACATTGCACTTTGTTCAGAGACTTTTCAAAAGAGACAGGTAACTTCATCGGGTACATTGCTATTCATGTCGATAATGTAGGCACTCCCATCCTGATTAGATTTGATGAGAATCCACACTTTCGGAATGACAATGCCTGGCTTTAAGATTAGACAATCTTTATTAGTGAAGTGTGTTGAGTAGCCCTTGTCACAAATTTGGGAAACACTCAGCAGACTGTGCTTCAGCTCAGGAGCATAGTTGAGATTCTCAAAACTAAGCACTTCGTTCATCACTGTTCCTTTTTGAGTTATCTTTCCGCCTTCTCCGCCCGCAAAAGAGACATATCCCCCATTAAATGTTTGAATGTCGTGCAATTGGGAAATATCTCCAGTCATGTGTCGGGAGCAGCCACTGTCGACATACCACGGTCTGACGACATTCCTCCGCAACTGTCCCTGCATGATGAGCGAGATCATTTAAATTTAGGAACCCAGGTCATCACTATCCTAGGCTTTCCTTTTTCTTTCTCTGATTTATCCTATATTGATTTCAAATTAGTATCCTCATTCTTAATCACTTCAGAGGAAGGAGATGATGGATTGGAAATTGATTTGGGCATCCAATGATATTTAGGTTTTACAACATTCTCAGGTGGTTTTGGAATAGATTTCTTATGAGTTTGCACTGAGCCTCTGGATGTTCTACCAGAAGTGGTTGAAGATCCAAAATTGCTTTTTGACAAAACCGATCTAGGCTGAGCCTTGTTCGGTTTTGGCAAACTATTTTGATCTTTATTATTAAAAACTCTTTTATTCTTTTGAAAAACATCCCTTTTTCATCTTCGATCACATTTCCAATCATCATTTTGAGAACAAGTTCTTGAGAAATTTATAATTAAAGACGTTCCTCAAGATTCATTCTCTCCTCTTGGTGACATATAATTCACAAAGATCCTATTTTGAAAATTTCTAGCTATATGACCACTAACACCATAATTAAAACAAATTTGTCTATTGTTTGAACTTGTACTGTAATTCTCAGATTTATTATCTTGACAGACAGTCTTACTCTTCTCAGAAGAACATGCATGAGAAATAGATTGTGAGATGAGTCAGGGTACCTCAGATGGTGTGACTTGTGGTATTGATGGGTTTTCATGAGAATCACAAGCATCAGAATTACCAAACAATTCATCAAACATATCAAAGAAATTACGTTCAACAGTAGTAGATGTGGAAAGATCACACGAAACACTATCAGTCTTAGCATCAGAAACATAAACATTTTCACTTGAAACAGAAATATCAAATTCAGAAACAGAAACAAAAACAGATTCTCCAACTTCACGCTTGCCTTGATCTAAGGGTTGATCTACAGGGTAAGTAGAAATGTTAGTACTTTCAACATTAATAAATCTACCTGAAATGAAACGAGATGGCTTGCCATAAATCATAAATGGTTTGTTGGCAATCTCATCCTTAGATAGGGGTTGATATTGATACGTGTGATTATAAGGAGGAGGTACACTATTATATCCTAAACCCTTAGACTGATTTTGTTTAAATTGCATGCAGTGATTAATCATGTTAGCCACTACCTCGCTTGATCCATCAAATTTTTGATAAGAAAAATTTGCAGTATCAAATTCCCTTTGTACCAAGCTCGGTAATTAGCTCATCATTTTGTCTTTTAACATAACCATAAATCTCATATTTTTCACTCTACTCTGTTTGAATTCTCTTAAAGTCGTTTATCTTTATCTCTAACTGGGCCTTAAGGGGTTACTGTCCTTTCCTAAGCTGATAGCCCTCATATCTAATGTCCTATACTTCTCTACGTAATAATTGAACTTCATCATGAAGAAGTTTAACATATTCATTACAAGCTTGAGAACAAGACGGTAGATTTACCTCACTTTTCTTAGGCTTGGAAGTAGAAGATACCATCAGAGCAAACTATATCTCCATCATTTCAGCTTCGGGATCACCTTTATCATTCTTCACGGGAACATCATCAATTTGGGATAGGTGAGCAATTTCTGGTCCTGAAATATTCAAGGCCAGAATCTGGTCCTCCCAATCAAAGGATTGAGCGACCATAGCAGTCTCACCATTAACCGTAGTGCCTGCACGGTTGTTTCCTACTGCAACCATTGTCATGTTGTTGTTCGTCCTACGATCTGGTATAGGACACTCATGAGCAAAGTGACCCGGCTCATGGCAGTTGAAACAACGTAGCTTGCCCTTGTTGAATCCCACCTTTTTGTCACCATTGATGCCCCAATTGTTCTTCCCTGTTTTGTTAGCAAATTGGTTGGCCTTAAAAACAACCATAACAATCATCCATGTAATGTCCATTTCTTCCACGTCTTCACGATGAATTTGATTCAGGTCAGCAAATGATAGCTGAGGTGAAAGTTCTCCAGCTATGAAAGCATTGTAGCAATTAACAAGCCTAGTAGCTAGAGCCATATTTTCATCAATGTCTTTAGTGTTTGAGGAAGAGGCTACAACTGGCACATTTGGAGAAGGAACACCTTGTGGAGTAATAAATGGCTGGTTTTTGTTGGATTAATATCTAAGTCCATAACTATAATTGGTAAGACTTGACCCGACCCGGCATGGTCCATTTGGGTTGCATACCATCATGCACTTGGATAGACTATAATGAGAGAAATAAGACACATATGGTTATTAATATATTATAAGTTCTAGTATATTAATAATAAGAATAATAAGATTATTTAATTAGTATTGATCAAGAGTTAATCTAGGATTAATTAAGTGATCAAAAGAAGACTAATTAAATATATGGGTTGATTGTGTAAATCATCCATACATATATAGTGGGCTAATGCTCCATGGATAATCAAGTTGGGCTAATACCCATAGGATGGTCCACGGATGCTCCATTGTGTATTTGAACCCATGGATCCAAGGAAATGGAAAGCCATGACAATTAAGGATTTACCCTAATTATATAACTATATAAGCATCTTATTCTTGACAAAAATCGTCCACAAGAATCACATTAGAAAGTGAAGAAGAGGGCTAGCCGATTTCATGAAGTGTAGAACTCTCTCAAGTTATTCTAAGTGTTTTGATGATTGTGATTCCATTTGAGGCTTCCACACTATTGGGCTAGGCACTCAAGCTTCATGAAGACTTTCTGCATCAAAGAGGTATGTATTCTATCTTGTTACACTCATTGTTTTGTATGCTAGATTAGGATAATACCTTGGATGTTCTTATTTGCATGTATAATAGAGAAAACATAGATCCAAGGTATTTAGGGTTGCATGTACACTTAGGAGTGTTAGAATGCTCAAAACCCAACAGTGGTATCAGAGCCTAGGCTTCTTTTCTTGTTATACCTGCAATAGAAGCTGAAAAAACAAATTTGTTGCTGTTTGATCATCAGACTCGGCGAGTCCATCAAGGGACTCGGTGAGTCCATGCCTAAAAATTGATCAAAACGATCCAACTCGCTGAGTCAGTTCATGCACTCGACGAGTTGGACCCCCAAACAACATATTTTCGAGGTTTTTGGCTAGAAATGGACTAGGAACATTACCCTAAGTTGTTTTGAACTTATAAACTTGTTTTTTAATGTGGTAATGTTCATGCTAATCCATTTTCAAAGATAATTGTCAATAGATTCATGTTTTGTATTAGTTTGAGGTTTAGACTAATTACATGAAATAGTTTGATTTGAATTATCTTGTTCTTATGAGTTGCTTAGATTAATAGAAAAGTTAATTGAAATAGTTGTTTTCAATCCATTTTAATCTAAGAGTTGAGTATAAAATGTGTTTGTGTAACTTGTCCTCAAGTTACATGAAGAGTCACATTAAAGACTCATAAAACTCATAAAAGTTGGTAATGGTTACAAAATGAAGAGTCTTGTGTCATTGAATTTTTTTTTATGACTCCATAACTTGTCCTCAAGTTATGGAAATTCAAGAGTCACTTCATTAATAAATAAATAAATAAATAAAGTGTAACCTTAATTAATTCCATAAGTTATAAAAATAAAGAAAAGTTAATTCTCTTATTAGTTTAAAGTCTTCCATAAGTTATGGAATTTGAAGAGTTTTTTGGATTAAAACTACTTTAAACACATAAGTTATGGAATTAATTAGTTTTGAATAGTTTCAAAACTTGCCCTCAAGTTTTGGAATTTGAAAAGTTTTCACTTATGAATACTTTAATTCCAAGTTAGCCCTTAGAATTCTAAAGAGTTAAAATTCAACACTTATACTATTTATAACATTAATGGTTAATTATTATATATATGTATAAGAACAAGTCGTTTTACCGTTAGTAGACCTCATTCACGAAACCGGTCTATAATGTGGGTATAAGGTTGTTGCCTATAAAATGGAGACTTAATGGGTGTCCACTCTCACCCACCGCTTGCTTGATCGGTGGAGGGTCGTTAGCCGAACGGGTAAGACAATGACTTTAAATTCTACCTTCATTAAAAGTATTAATGATAAATACTAAGTAACTAAAATCTTAATAATTCCCAATCTTAGTTACTTTAGGAAAAATGTGAATTTGGTGCTAGCCCATGGAATTCACACTTTGTACCTTACCAAATCGTTGGTGGAGCGTGTGTGGTTAACCGGCACACTAACTTGGACTAGTAAGGATCACGAAGGGTGACTTAATGTTTGTCATAGATCAATGGAGTTTGTGTTGTTAACCGGCACATTGATTAGGTGATAATATTAAGGGTACCAAGTGAATTGGTATGGTTATTCACACCTTGTTTTGTGATCCTCGGCATCCCAGTCACAAAATTTGAGAGGGCACACACGAGATTGAAACATGCCATTGAAAAGTTCAATGATTCTCAAAAGATCTAGGAATTTCAAATCCAATTAAAACCTAATAAATTATTTCGTTTTTCATGGTGGAAATTGGTGAATCATCATTCGCCTACCTTTAAATATTTTATAGCTTGGATTACGGCATCCCTCTTCCAAATTATAAAATATTGTGTTGGGTCCTAGCCTTAATATTTCATATTGGGTGTCATATTAAGGACTTTAAATCAACTATCTTGAATATCTCCCAAAACATGTCTGGTTTAGACATTTATGATCTTCCCAAATCTCTTGAAGATGATGTTCCTCAACATCATGCTTCACTTCCTCTATCTCCTCCAATTATTCTCCCTCACCCATAAGTTCTTGAAAAGTTTAAGGTCACTCGAGCCCTATTGGCAAGTAAAGATCTTGGTGTTGTCACGTCTTGGAGATGTAGTCACATATTGACAAGCCGGGAGAGTTGGGTGTCAAAGTCTTGAGAAAGTTGGTGGTTCAATCACTTTCTAAGTCACATAGTGAGTTCTTTTGGAACACCTATGAAAAAGACTGTGACAAGACCCTTAGTGATTTTATCTATTTGTTAAGATCAACTTCCTCAAAACTTGATGGACATTGACAATAGTGACACACGAAATCCAGAAAAGCATTCTCTTCCCAATGGAAAGGGACCGGCCATAGTCAACTCGGTTGACCAAATGGTAAAGAGAAAAACTAAGTATGTGATAGTCCTGTGTACCATTATCAAAGGGTCCATACATTTATATTGCCAAAGAAAGGGGCATTGGTTGCAAAGCTGCCATTATTTACCTAAGGATGTTAAAGTCGATAAGTTTGACTCTACTTCAGGTAAAGTCCACTGTCTAACACTATTAAGTTCCTATTTGGACATTCTTATTACATAATGTGAATGGGTCACATGTTGGTGTTCTTAAGAATCAAAAGAAAAAGATAGGAAGCTTAAAGTTGTTGGGTTATGAGCATTCTAACACTCCTAAGTGTACATGCAACCCTAAATACCTTGGATCTATGTTTTCTCTATTATACATGCAAATATGAACATCCAAGGTATTATCCTAATCTAGCATACAAAACTATTAATACAACAAGATAGAATACATACCTCTTTGATAGTGCTTGTCTTCATGAAGCTTGAGTGCTTAGTGCCCCAAGTGTGACACCTCAAATGGTTCACACAACACCATAAGCACTTGGAATAACTTAGAGAGAAATTAGAACACTTCATGAAATCGTCTAGCCCTCATACACATACATAGTGTTAGTCTTAGTCACGATTTCTTGAGCCATGGGTTTCTTTTATATGGTGGCTATTAGGGTTACACCATGTAACTCATGACTTTACCCATTCCTTATTCTCCATGGGTTTTAACCTCCATGGAGTATCCATGGGTCACCCCATGGACTTAGTCCAACATAAGGAATCTTGGATCACAAGCCCACATATATAAGAATGAATGATTTACACAATCAACCCATATATTTAATTAGTCTCCTTTTGATCACTTAATTAATTCCAAATTAATTATTGATCAATACTAATTAAATAACCTTATTAATATATTAGAACTTATAATATATTAACAAACCTTAAGTGTTATTTCTCTCATTATAGTCTATCCAAGTGAATGATGCCATGCAACCCAAATGGACCATGTCGGGTCGGGTCAAGTCTTACCAATTATAGTTATGGACTTAGACATTAATCCAACAGTCTCCCACTTGGATAAGTCTAAAACTATTTTGCGTATGACTTCAGGAACCAACTGGCAATCGTAGCTCTCAAAAGCTTCTGTCGAACTCTGATCTTGTAGATGAACTCTGACCTTTGTCAATGACTTGTCCATTAGATAAGGGATGATATATTCCTCCATTCTAGATATCATATGGACTGAGACATGGATTATAATCATTCTCTCTGTCCATTTGTTGTTTCCCGATTTCCAATTTATGACGACTGACTAATTGAACAAATCAAATCAGTCCTAGCCCGGCCGAGCACTTCCATTTGTCATCATCAAATCATCGAGGGGCCCACAGATATCGCTTTCATCCCAAAGGTAAAAGGAATGGATAAACTTCGACTCATATGGCTTGTTCTACTACTTGTTGAATCATACACAAAGACACGTTTTATAACATCGAGTTACCAATGCGTTTCGTGTAATCAATGTACTATCAACTCATAGTAACAACTCATATCTCTAGGTTTGAAGAATATACGATATTATCGTCTCATGATCACTCGTGATAAAACCCATGAAGTGATTCCAATGAGCACGGGTTGAATCCAATACTCAGAACTTATGAGCACTCATGAGTGTTGTAGCCCTTTGTCCAACAACTTAGACCTCTACAAGCCAACCCATGACAGTCTTAATTCATATCTACTTCCAACATATGACCGACTGTGGATGGTTTGAATAACGTAGTCATGCCGGAAGAATAACCTAGTTTATTCTGGAAGTCAAAACATGCAAAATGAAACACAAGAATAATTGAATCCAATATGGTCTCAGAACTTATGAATATAAATAAAACACCTTTTATTTATCACCATATGATTACACATTATTCATTGTATATTGTTTCAGCTATCAACATTATTCTTGAATTTAAAACAATAGTTGTCCCATGCTCCAAGCATGCACACTATGTTTTCTAAACAATAGTCATGCCATACACCAAGTATGCATAATATGTTTTCTATGATCTTTACTTTGTGAACTAGATCAATTGAACATAACTTCAATGATTCTCTTTTCACACTCCCAAATCCTTACTGCAAATGCAAGAATTCCAAATTCATGCCATTTACTGAAATCTGTTAGATTCTAAACTTATATGCATCGATCCTCTTGTAATGATTATGCACAAATTCAGAAAGACTTGGCAACAATCATTACAGAGCATTCCAAAGGAGATCAACTCCTTGGAACCATCCTTCTTGCATTAAGTTTCCTTAATCTTACACAGATTGAAAATTCTAACTTTGAAACATTTCCAGATTCCATTTCAACTATCACTTCTGAACAAGAGTTGCCTCCTTACAGATTATGTCAATATGGTCCTTCCAGAATTATCACTATACTTCCAATTGTCCTTGAGAAACCAGTCTTTGGTAAACCTTAGATTGTCCTCGACAATTGTTTAATCCTTTTAGTCATATCCAGTTCTAAACCTTTTCCCTTCTTAATGCCCCAGGCATTTGGAAATTTTTAGAAAGGATGAATATAGCACATGTAATCGATCCTATATCCGAAGCATATGGGACACGATTCATGATGTCTCACATAAAGACTAAACCAGTCTTTTGCTATAACATTTCCATTTCAATTTGCCAAGTTCTCATAATTCAGATTATGAAAAGGGATGCCGTAATCATAATCGAATTTAAGAACGCAAATAATGGACCCATATACAGAATTTCCTTATGTTGAGCCATTCCAACATGAAATTCATATATATATTCTTGACTAAATGATTAAAACCTCACGATCTAAGCTTATAGATTTGAGATGAAGTATAATTTCCTCTCCCTTAATTATAGCAAAACAACTTTTTCCTAGTTGAAACCTTTTGTTTTCTATAATTAACATTGCTAGCTTGCAATACTTTATCATAATTATCATGCTCCCACTAACATGACGATTATTAGCATAACACTTATGCTCCCACTAGCTTTGACATGTACTCAGAAATAAGCTGGACTTCTAGAAATCAATACTTTATTGACTTTCTGACCAAAGTTCAGATTTCTGATACTAGATTGTTTTGATAAGACTTTATCAAAAACATACACCTTCCCTTAGATAGCTCATGGGTGTGTCAAAACAATTTTAAGAACTATGAAAAGGGATGCCGTAATCATAGTCTTGATCGTTTTGACCTTTGCCATTTCTCACAAGTCCAAGTTAGTGTGCCGGTAAACCACACACGCTCCACTAACGACTTTGAGAATGCAAATATCACAATTACTATCTAACTAAAATCTACTTAGTCAAAGTGTTTCCTCACCATCATTTTCATGAATCGGAGAGAAACCTTTATGACACTTAGATTTAATGGTGTATGAGTTCTTATCCATGTGAATTGTCAAAACCATAGTCACAAGACAAGGATAATGACAAATCCAAACTCATATGGACTGAACTCAATCTTAATTTCTTGCCACCTGGTAGCTCAAGGGCCTACCATTGCTTCCAAGTTGTTGTGCAACCAATTGAGAACTCTAAGAACTCATATGCAAAGCCAACTTTAATTGGAATGGGCACAGAATATGTCAACACGATAGGTTATAAACCTCAAGTCGTGTGCTAGTGAAGAACTTTAGGTTTTATTCTTGATTAGTTCTTGACAATTTCAAGACCTTTAAGACTCCCACTGTCCTCTTGACCTATAAGACTCCCTTGTCAAACATCCAAGAGATAGTGTGGATTCTAATCAAGACAAACACTTCACACAATTGGCCGAAGTTGGTCTTTGTTTTATCCAAAACATCACAACTTACCAATTTCAAATGTACAAGAGTAGAAAAATTTTACTCTTACATTTGTCAAGTGTTTTAAACCTTCTTTAAGACATGTCACTCAAATTACAATCTTGGAGTATGACTCTAAGACTTGTATTGAAACGAAGTATGACTCATCTTCTTGATTTAACCATTTCAACAATTCAAGATCCCTTCTTCTTAGTCATAAGAATGCACTAAGACTTCCTTAGAGAACTAATTTTGATATGGTTTCTTAATCATTAAGATGATCACAAAACTGATACTAAAGTACTCTCCCATCTTTTCAGATTTGAGAAACTTTTATCCTTCTGCCTAATTTGATTCTTCTTATTCGCTCTGCCGTACGTTGGAACCTTTTCCAATGTCTCAGAGTTACACTTACGCTTGTAAGTATAATCATATTTACTAAGCTTTAGTAAACTATGACGAATAGCCTTATATCTTTTGTGGTGGACTTAATCAGTGCACATGACTATGTACTCGATCCCTTAGTCCATTACTTGACTCACACATCCATGTGAATGAGTAATTAGTCTTAATTTTTTCCAATACTTGAAAAGTTCTCATTCATCATGCTATACAACTTGCATGATTCCAAGTCCCGGTCCAATTGAGACTTGGGTGATGAGAATGTTTCCTTTATTTGATAAATTTAGACATTACCACAAATGAAAGAATCAATTTCATACTTCCACTCTTGCTATTAATGGAATCATATAAGCAACAATTTTTCCTCAAATGCCATTGTAAGGATATTTTTAAAATAAATAAAATCAAAATTTTCTTTTATTTTCAAAACTATGCGGAAAAACTTATCCTTACAATCCATATGAAAACTTGTTGTTATCTATTCCTTAGCAATATCTCATAACTCCTAAGAAGTAGCTCAAGAATCCGATTTTCAAACTACGCGATAGAAATCCATCTATGCCATCAGATTCAGCATATTCTTTCTTTAAGTTCCTTTACTTTTTCTTTGATTCTTAAAACATTACCATGTGACCCAGTCACATCATGCATCAAGAATCTCAGAATAGAAACTTAACAGAGTTAGAGTAGTGGACTTTACCTGAAGTAGAGTCAACCTTATTGACTTTAACACCCTTAGGTAAATTTGGCAGCTTCGCAAATAATGACCCTTTCTTTGGCAATATAAACATATGGACCCTTTGATAATGGTACATGGGACTATCACAGACTTAGCCTTTTTCTCTTTACCATTTGTTCAACCGAGTTGACTATGGCCGATCCCTTTCCATTGGGAAGAGAATGCTTTTCT
This sequence comes from Lactuca saligna, assembly GCF_052625555.1. Taxonomy (NCBI): domain Eukaryota; kingdom Viridiplantae; phylum Streptophyta; class Magnoliopsida; order Asterales; family Asteraceae; genus Lactuca; species Lactuca saligna. The sequence continues at coordinate 184,731,767 of NC_136417.1, read as the reverse complement.
GGATTTCCTGTGTCACTATTGTCAATGTCCATAAAGTTTCAGGAAGTTGATCTTAGCAAATAGATAAGATCATTAAGGGTCTTGTCATAGTCTGTTTCATAGGTGTTCTAAAGGAACTCACTATGTGACTTAGAAAGTGATTGAACCACCAACTTTCTCAAGACTTTGACACCCTTCTCTACCGGCTTGTCAACATGTGACTACATCTCCAAGATGTGACCACACCAAGACCTTTACTTGCCAATAGGGCTCGAGTGACTTTAAACTTTTAAACAACTTGTGGGGTAGGGAGAATAATTTGGAGGAGGTGACAGAAGTATGATTTCCATGGGACATCATCTTCATTTAGGAAAGCTTGTTTCAAGAGATCTGGGAAGATCATAAATGTCTAAACCAGACATCTTTTTGGGAGATATTCAAGATAGTTGATTTTAAAGTCCTTAATATGACACCCAATATGAAATATTAAGGCTAGGACCCAACAAACTATTTTATAACTTAGAAGAGGTATGCCGTAATCCAAGCTATAAAACAATTTGGAGGTAGGTGAATGACGATTCACCAATTTCTACCAAGATAAACGAAATATATTATTAGGTTTTTAATTGGTTATGAAACTCCTAGATCTTTTGAGATTCATTGAACTGTTCAATGGCATGTTTCAATCTCGAGTGTGCCCTTCAGGTTTTGTGACTGGGATGCCGAGGATCACAAAACAAGGTGTGAAGTAACCATGCAAATTACTGGGTACCCTTAAGTGTTTATCCCTCAATCGATGTGCCGGTTAACCACACACGCTCCATCGATACTATGATAAACATTAAGTTACCCTTTGCCTACCTTGTTAAATACGAGTTAGTATGCCGGTTAACCACACACGCTCCACTAACCGACTTAAACAAAGTGCAAAGTGTAATTTCGTGGATTAGCACCTTATTCACATTTTCCTAAGTAACTAAGATTGGGAATTCTTAAGAGTTTAGTTACTTAGTATTTATCATTAATACTTTTAATGATGGGAGAATTATAGTCCTGTCAAACCCGTTCGGCTAACGACCCTCCACCAGTCAAGCAAGCGGTGGGTGAGAGTGGACACCCATTAAGTTGCCATTTTATAGGCAACAACCTTATACCCACCTTATAGACCGACTTCGTGAATGCGGCGTACTAGCGGTAAGACCGACTTTATACATATAAATATTATTAACTTATAATATTATAAAGTATAAGGGTTGAATTTTAACTTTTAAAATTCTAAGGGCTAACTTGGAATTAAAGTATTCATAAGAGAAAACTTTACAAATTCCAAAACTTGAGGGCAAGTTTTGAAACTATTCAAAACTAATTAATTCCATAACTTATGTGTTTAAAGTAGTTTTAATCCAAAAACTCTTCAAGTTCCATAACTTGAGGACAAATTATGGAAGACTTTAAACTAATAAAGAATTAACCTTTTCTTTATTTTATAACTTATGGAATTAATTAAGGTTACATATTTTATTTATTTATTTATTTATTTATTAATGAAGTGACTCTTGAACCTCCATAACTTAAGGGCAAGACTCTTCATCTTTTTTGTAACCTTTGCCAACTTTATGAGTTTTATGAGTCTTTAATGTCACTCTTCATGTAACTTAAGGATAAGTTACACAAACACATTTTATACTCAACTCTTAGATTAATTTGGATTGAAAACAACTTTTTCACTCAACTTTTCTATTAATCTAAGCAACTCATAAGAACAAGATAATTCAAATCAAACTTTTTCATGTAATTAGTCTAACCTTTAAACTAATACAAAACATGAATCTATTGACAATTATCTTTGAAAATGGATTAGCATGAACATTACCACATTACAAACAAGTTTATAAGATCAAAACAACTTAGGGTAATGTTCCTAGTCCATTTCCAGCCAAAAACCTCGAAGATATGCTGTCTGGGGTCCAACTCGTCGAGTGCTTGAACACAACTCGGCGAGTTGGATGCATTTTGCCTTGGACTCGTCGAGTCCCTTCATGTACTCGGCGAGTCAGCTGGGCTGACAGCATCAAAACTCGATTTTTCAGCTTCTATTGCAGGTATAACAAGAAAACAAGCCTAGGCTCTGATACCACTGTTGGGTTATGAGCATTCTAACACTCCTAAGTGTACATGCAACCCTAAATACCTTGGATCTATGTTTTCTCTATTATACATGCAAATATGAACATCCAAGGTATTATCCTAATCTAGCATACAAAACTATTAATACAACAAGATAGAATACATACCTCTTTGATAGTGCTTGTCTTCATGAAGCTTGAGTGCTTAGTGCCCCAAGTGTGACACCTCAAATGGTTCACACAACACCATAAGCACTTGGAATAACTTAGAGAGAAATTAGAACACTTCATGAAATCGTCTAGCCCTCATACACATACATAGTGTTAGTCTTAGTTACGATTTCTTGAGCCATGAGTTTCTTTTATATGGTGGCTATTAGGGTTACACCATGTAACTCATGACTTTACCCATTCCTTATGCTCCATGGGTTTTAACCTCCATGGAGTATCCATGGGTCACCCCATGGACTTAGTCCAACATAAGGAATCTTGGATCACAAGCTCACATATATAAGAATGAATGATTTACACAATCAACCCATATATTTAATTAGTCTCCTTTTGATCACTTAATTAATTCCAAATTAATTCTTGATCAATACTAATTAAATAACCTTATTAATATATTAGAACTTATAATATATTAACAAACCTTAAGTGTTATTTCTCTCATTATAGTCTATCCAAGTGCATGATGCCATGCAACCCAAATAGACCATGCCGGGTCGGGTCAAGTCTTACCAATTATAGTTATGGACTTAGACATTAATCCAACAAAAGTAAGTATATGTTGATTCTGATTGCGAAGGTGGGTTTCAATCGCATGGTTCGGTAATCAGAATTTTAAGCTTTAGAGTTATAATATATTGCTTATGAATAGATAACAACAAGGTTTTCATATGGATTGTAAGGATAAATTTTTCCGCAAAGTTTTAAAATAAAAGAAAAAAAGGGTTTTAATTTTATTTATTTTAAAAATATCCTTACAATGGCATCTTTGGAAAATTGTTGCTTATATGTTTCCAGTAATAACAATATCGGAAACTGGATTTGATTCTTTCATTTGTGGTAGTGTCTGAATTTACCAAATGAAGAAAGTTTTTCATCACCCAAGTTTCAATTAGACAGAAACTTGGAATCATACAAGTTGTATTGTATGATGAATGAGAATTTTCATCTTTGAAAAATTAAGACTAATTCTTTGATCACATGTATATGTGAGTCAATTGAAGGACTAAGGAATTAGGTACACTGGGTGTGCACTGGTCAAGGTCCACCACAAAGATTGATTTGTCATGATTTACTAAAGATTAGTAAATATGATTATACTTATAAGGTTAAGTATAATTCTATAACATTGAAAAGGTTCCAATGTATGGCAGAGCGAATAAGAAGAATCAAATTAGGCAGAAGGATAAAAGTTTCTCAAATCTGAAAAGATGGGAGAGTACTTTAGTATCAGTTTTATGATCATCTTAATGATTTAGAAACCATATCACAAATTCATACTCTAAGGACGTCTTAGTGCATTGTTATGGCTAAGAAGAGAGGTCATGAATTGTTGGATTGGTTAAGATCAAGGATATGAGTCATACTTCGTTCCAAAACAATTCTTAGAGTCATACTCCAAGATTGTAACATTGAGTGACATAAAGTAAGGTTTAAAACACTTATCAAATGTAGTGTGAAATGTTTCTACTCTTGTACATTTGAGATTGGTAAGTTGTGATGTCTTAGATGAGACAAAGACCAACTAAGACCAATTGTGTGAAGTGTTAGTCTTGATAAGAATCTACACTATCCCTTGAATATTTGTTTTGTCAAGGAATGGTTCTTGACTAGGAAAACTTATATGTCAAGGGGACAGTGGGAGCCTTAAAGATCCTGAAAGAGTTTCAAGATTTAATCAAGAGTAAACCCTATAATTTATCACTAGCACACGACTTAAGGTTTGCAACCTATCGTGTTGACATAATTCTTATTTCTGTACCTACTTCAAATAAGTTGAATTTGCATGTGAGTTATCAGAGTTCAACTTGGAAGCATTGGTGGGCCTTGTGCTACCAAGGTGACAAGAAATTAAGATTGAACAAGTTCAATCCATATGAGTTTGAATTTGTCACTAACCTTGTCTTGTGATTATGGTTTTGACAAATTACCATGGATAGGAACTCATACACTATAAAATCTAAGTGTCATAAGGTTTCTCTCCGATTCATGAAAATGATGGTGAGGAAACGCTTTCACTAAGTAGATTTTACGTAGATAGCAATTGTGTTATTTGCATTATCAAAAGTCGTTAGTGGAGCGCGTGTGGTTAATCGGCACACTAACATGGACTTGTGAGAAATGGAAAATGCCTAAGCAATTGAGACTATGATTACGACATCCCTTTTCATAGTTCTGAAAATTATTTAGACACACATGTGAGCTATCTAAGAAAGGATGTATGAATCTAAATTTCAGAAGTCTAGCAGATTTCTGAAAATATGTCAGAGCTAGTGGGAGCATAAGTGTTATGCTGGTAATCATCATGTTAGTGGGAGCATGATTATTATGATTAGTATTGTAAGCTAGCAATGTTAATTATAGAAAACAAAGTTTCAATCCGTGAAGTTGCAAGGGTTGAAAAGTTGTTTTGCTATAATTAAGGGAGAGGAAATTATACTTCATTTCAATTCTAAAGCTTAGATTGAGATTTTAATCATCTTTAGTCAAGAATATATATGAATTTTGTGTTGGAATGGTTCAACTTGAAGAAATTCTATATATATTGCATTTTCAAAATTCGATTATGATTACGGCATCCCTCTTCATAGTTAAATTTTGAAAACATGGAAAATAAAAATATTGTAGCAAAAGACTGGTCTAGTATCATGTCTTTATGTCAAACATCATGAATCGTGTCCCATATGCTTTGGATATAGGATCGATTCATGTGCTATAATATTCATCTTTTCTAAATTTTCCAAATGCTTAAGGCATTGAGAAGGGAAAAGTCTAGATATGGATATGACTAAAGTGATTAAGCAATTGTTGAGGACAATATGAGGTTCGCCAAAGATTGGTTGCTCATGGAAAGTTGGAAGTATAATGTAAGTTGTTAGAAAGGACCATATTGACATGTTCTAAAAAGAAGTAACTCTTGTTCGGAAGTGATAGTCAAAATGGGACTATGGAAATGTCTCCATAGGTGGAAGTTATTCAATTTATGTAAGATTAGAAAACCTTAATGCAAGAAGGATGTTCGAAGCAATGTACTTTGAATATGAAACTTCGTTTCCATAGAGTTGATCTCCTTTGGAATACTCTGTAATGACTGTTTACAAGTTTTTTGAATTTGTGCATAATCACTACAAGAGGAACATTGCATAAAAGTTTAAATTCTAACAGTTTTTTTTGGTAAATGATAGGAATGGGGGATTCTCACATTTACAATAAGGATTTGGGATTGTGAAATGAGTATCATTGGAATCATGTTCAATTGATATACATCACAATGTAAAGATCATAGAAAAACATAGTGTGCATACTTGGGGTATGGCATAACTATTGTTTAGAAAAACAAAGTGTACATGCTAGGAGCATGGGATGACTGTTGTTTTTATTCAAGTCTTAAGTTGATTATTTGAAACATTGAATAACGTGTAATCAATATGGTGATAAATAAAAAGTGGTTTTATTTATATTCAAAAGGGTTCTGAGACCATAATAGATTCGATTATTATTGTGTTTCACTTTGCATGTTTTGACTTCCAAAATAGCTAGGTTATTCTTTCTGAATGACTAAGTTATTTAAACACTCCACAGTCGTTCATATGTTGGAAGTAGGTATGAATCAAGACTGTCATGAATCGGGTTTGTAGATGGCTAAATGGGTTTAGTCATGGCAATGGTTGCTACAACATTCATGAGTGCTCATAAGTTATGAGTATTGGAATAAACCCACGCTCACTTGTATCACTTCATGGAATTTATCTCGAGTGATCGTGAGACGGTAATATCATATAAATCTTCAAACCTAGAGATATGAGTTGTTACCTATCAGTTGGTTGTGCATTGATTGCACGTAAACGCATCAGTAACTTGATGTTATAAAACGTGCCTTTGTGTACAATTCAACAAGTAGTAGAACAAGCATATGAGTCGAAGTTTATCTGTTCCTTCTAGAAATAGAAGCGATATCTGGGCCCCTCGATGATTTTGTTGTGACCTATGTACCGGCCGGTCAGAACTGAATTGATGTGTTCGATTAAGTTCTTTGTCAAACAAATCGAAAATCGGGAAACAAACTGCTGGACAATAAGTACGACGTTGTTCCATGTATTTGTCCGGGTGATATCATGAGAACAGAGGATTATATGATCCCTTATCTAATGGACAAGTCATTGACAAGATCAGAGTTCATCTACAAGGTCAGAGTTCGACAGAAGGTTTTGAGAGCTACGACTGCCAGTTGGTTCCTGAAGTCATACGCAATAATAATTTTAGACTTATCCAAGTGGGAGACTATTGGATTAATGTCTATGTCCATAACTATAATTGGTAAGACTTGACCTGACCCGGCATGGTCCATTTGGGTTGCATACCATCATGCACTTGGATAGACTATAATGAGAGAAATAAGACACTTATGGTTATTAATATATTATAAGTTCTAGTATATTAATAATAAGAATAATAAGATTATTTAATTAGTATTGATCAAGAGTTAATCTAGGATTAATGAAGTGATCAAAAGAAGACTAATTAAATATATGGGTTGATTGTGTAAATCATCCATACATATATAGTGGGCTAATGCTCCATGGATAATCAAGTTGGGCTAAAACCCATAGGATGGTCCATGGATGCTCCATGGTGTATTTGAATACATGGATCCAAGGATATGGAAAGCCATGACAATTAAGGATTTACCCTAATTGTATAACTATATAAGCATCTTATTCTTGACAAAAATCGGCCACAAGAATCACATTAGAAAGTGATGAAGAGGGCTAGCCGATTTCATGAAGTGTAGAACTCTCTCAAGTTATTCTAAGTGTTTTGATGATTGTGATTCCATTTGAGGCTTCCACACTATTGGGGCTAGGTACTCAAGCTTCATGAAGACTTTCTGCATAAAAGAGGTATGTATTCTATCTTGTTACACTCATTGATTTGTATGCTAGATTAGGATAATACCTTGGATCTTCTTATTTGCATGTATAATAGAGAAAACATAGATCCAAGGTATTTAGGGTTGCATGTACACTTAGGCGTGTTAGAATGCTCAAAACCCAACAGTTTTGAGAATTAGGAATGGATGAAGTAGCAGCGAAGGTCTAAATTTGAGGTTGTTGAGTAGCAAAAGCTTGACCTGAGGGAGACATGAATGAGGAGAGAGTATTGTTGGATGACATTCCAAGATTTGCAGTTGAGTACGAGTTCACATGGTTGATTTCTCTTTGTTTGTCATCAATGTCACAAGCTTTGATGATTGCCATAATTTCAGCAAATGTGAGATAGTTCAGATCCTTGGTCTTCTTGATCACAACAACATTCATGTCCCATGATCTAGGAAGAGCATTCACAATCTTCTTATTGATCTCTGACTTGGTCAAGAGAATTCTAGATATGTTCATGTCAGTGGTGAGAGTTGTGAATCACTGCAGCTGTGCCTCAAGAATCTCTCCTGGAATGTAGTTGAACAAATTGAACTTTTGTCGTAACATGTCCTGCGACTTTCCTTCATATCTTCATTTCCTTCATATACTTCAATTAGTGCTTCCCACAATTCTTTAGCTGAAGTATACTCTAAGAAGCTTTGAGCAATATCATGAGATAGTGCCATGGTTAGAGTGGCAAGGGCCCTTTCGTGTTCTTCCACCTTTTCGAACTCTTCATCTGTGTAGTTTTCAACTGCTTTGTCAATCAATTGTCCTCCAGCTGTCATACTGATTCTAATAGGGACTCTAATAATGCTTCTCCAGACTTTGAAATGCTTCATTTTAGTGTACTTTTCATATCTGTACTTCCACTCAGGAAAACCATCTGTAGAAATTAATCTTGGAATACGCGTAGTGGTACCCATGACAGTATCAAGTTCGATGAAATGAGTTTGCCTTTGAGATTCCATTTTTTCCTTTTCTAGAGGGAACAACACAACAGAATGATCAGAATTAAAAAATTGTTAACCAAACAGAATTAGCTCAAATTCACATTTCAGCCGCACACACTACCAACACACGCTGACCGTACACAACGACCACACACGTGGCAATACACTCAACCAACCTTACACTTTAACAACACAGACCAACCACACACTTGTCAGCACAAACCAACCGTCCACTTGGCAGCACAAACCAACCGTACTCTTGGCAACACACTAGGCAGTACACCTAGCCTTTCATTTGGCGAAACACGTTTAACCATACTCCTTCAAAATCCCAGCCTCACACCTTCAAAGTCTCAATCGCACACCCAAAAATACTAGTTTTTTTTAGTGAATTTTGGTTTCAAACCAGTAAAATTAGTGTTTAGATGTAGTTTCTCAATTAAAAATTATAACTGCACTTTAAGAACCACAACTATCTTCAACCGCACACCCTTATGATTCTTTAGAATGACACTGATTTGTCTCTGATGCCAAATGTAAGTCCCGACCTATAGATCCAAATCAGTGATCACTGAAATACAAACAACCAAACAGAGTGTAGAAGAAGAAGAGAGAGAATTAAGTCGAGCATGCACACATCTATATCACATAAATGTCAGGTACACCTTGGAAAACACATACGTACGTCACTCTATAACAGACATAGACTAAGACAATTTATACCACTTGAAGCAGCACACAAGTGTGCAGCCATGCACACGTGTATGGCCGCACACACAGTGTGCGGCCGCACACACATGTATAACAACACACACCTACAACCAAGTTACTGTTGGGTTTTGAGCATTCTAACACTCCTAAGTGTACATGCAACCCTAAATACCTTGGATCTATGTTTTCTCTATTATACATGAAAATAAGAATATCCAAGGTATTATCCTAATATAGCATACAAAACAATGAGTGTAACAAGATAGAATACATACCTCTTTGATGTAGAAAGTCTTCATGAAGCTTGAGTGCCTAGCCCCAATAGTGTGGAAATCTCAAATGGAATCACAGTTATCAAAAGACTTAGAATAACTTGAGAGAGTTCTACACTTCATGAAATCGGCTAGCCCTTTCCTTCACTTTCTAGTGTGATTCTAGTGGCCGATTTTTGTCAAGAATAAGATCTTTATATAGTGTTACAATTAGGGTAAATCCTTAATTGTCATGGCTTTCCATTTCCTTGGATCCATGGGTTTAAATACACCATGGAGCATCCATGGACCATCCTATGGGTTTTAGCCCAACTTGATTATCCATGGAGCATTAGCCCACTATATAAGTATGGATGATTTACACAATCAACCCATATATTTAATTAGTCTTCTTTTGATCAGTTAATTAATCCTAGATTAATTCTTGATCAATACTAATTAAATAATCTTATTATTCTTATTATTAATATACTAGAGCTTACAATATATTAATAACCATAAGTGTCTTATTTCTCTCATTATAGTCTATCCAAGTGCATGAAGGTTTGCAACCCAAATGGATCATGCCGGGTGGGGTCAAGTCTTACCAATTATAGTTATGGACTTAGACATTAATCCAACAGTCTCCCACTTGGATAAGTCTAAAACTATTATTGCGTATGACTTGAAGAACCAACTGGAAATCGTAGCTCTCAAAATCTTCTGTCGAACTCTGACCTTGTAGATGAACTCTGACCTTGTCAATGACTTGTCCATTAGATAAGGGATCATATAATCCTCTGTTTTCATGATATCACCCGGATAAATACATGGAACAACGTCGTACTTATTGTCCAGTAGTTTGTTTCCCGATTTTCGATTTGTTTGACAAAGAACTTAATCGAACACATCAATTCAGTTCTGACCGGCCGGTACATATGTCACAACAAAATCATCGAGGGGCCCAGACATCGCTTCTGTTTCTAGAAGGAACAGATAAACTTTGACTCATATTCTTGTTCTACTACATGTTGAATTGTACACAAAGGCACATTTTCTAACATCAAGTTACTGATGCGTTTACGTGCAATAAATGCACAACCAACTCATAGGTAACAACTCATATCTCTAGGTTTGAAGATTTATATGATATTACCGTCTCACGATCACTCGAGATAAATTCCATGAAGTGATACAAGTGAGCGTGGGTTTATTCCAATACTCATAACTTATGAGCACTCATGAATGTTGTAGCAACCATTGCCATGACTAAACCCATTTAGCCATCTAGAAACCCGATTCATGACAGTCTTGATTCATACCTACTTCCAACATATGAACGACTGTGGAGTGTTTAAATAACTTAGTCATTCGAAAAGAATAACCTAGCTATTTTGGAAGTCAAAACATGCAAAGTGAAACACAATAATAATCGAATCTAATATGGTCTCAGAACCCTTTTGAATATAAATAAAACCACCTTTTATTTATCACCATATTGATTACACATTATTCAATGTTTCAAATAATCAACTTAAGACTTGAATAGAAACAACAGTCGTCCCATGCTCCTAGCATGTACACTTTGTTTTTCTAAACAATAGTTCTGCCATACCCCAAGTATGCACACTATGTTTGTCTATGATCCTTACATTGTGATGTAGATCAATTGAACATGTTTCCAATGATACTCATTTCACAATCCCAAATCCTTATTGTAAATGTAAGAATTTCTAATTTCTACCATTTACCAAAAGTATATTAGACTTTAAACTTATATGCATTGTTCCTCTTGTAATGATTATTCACAAAGTCACCAAAACCTTGTCACTAGTCATTACAGAGTATTCCAAAGAAGGTCAACTTCTATGGAACGAAAGTCTCATATTCAAAGTACACTGCTTTGAGCATCCTTCTTGCATTAAGGTTTTCTAATCTTACATAGATTGAATAACTTCCACCTATGGAGATATTTCCATAGTCCCATTTTGAATATCACTTCCGAACAAGAGTTACTTCTTTTCAGAAAATGTCAATATGGTCCTGCTAAAATTAACACTATACTTCCAATTGTCCTTGAGAAACCAATCTTTGGCAAACCTCAGATTGTCCTCGACAATTGCTTAATCACTTTTAGTCATATCCAGTTCTAGACTTTTCCCTTCTCAATGCCTTAAGCATTTGGAAAATTTAGAAAAGATGAATATTATAGCACATGCAATCGATCCTATATTCGAAGCATATGGGACACGATTCATGATGTTTGAAATAAAGACATGATACTAGACCAGTCTTTTGCTACAATATTTTTATTTGCCATGTTCTCAAAATTTAACTATGAAGAGGGATGTCGTAGACATAATTGAATTTTGAGAACGCAGTATATATATAGAATTTCCTCAAGTTTGAACCATTCCAACATGAAATTCATATATATATTATTGACTAAAAATGCTTAAAATCTCAATCTAAGCTTTAGAATTGAAATGAAGTATAATTTCCTCTCCCTTAATTATAGCAAACCAACTTTTCAACCCCTGCAACTTCACGAATTGAAGCTTTGTTTTCTATAATTAACATTGCTAGCATGCAATACTAAGCATAATAATAATCATGCTCCCACTAACATGATGATTATCAGCATAACACTTATGCTCCCACTAGCTCTGACATATTTTCAGAAATCTGCTGGACTTCTGAAATTTAGATTCATACATCCTTTCATAGATAGCTCACATGTGTGTCTAAACAATTTTCAGAACTATGAAAAGGGATGCCGTAATCATAGTCTCAATTGCTTAGGCATTTGCCATTTCTCATAGGTCCATGTTAGTGTGCCGGTTAACCACACGAGCTCCACTAACGACTTTTGATAATGCAAATAACACAATTGATATCTACGTAAAATCTACTTAGTGAAAGTGTTTCCTCACCATCATTTTCATGAATCAGAGAGAAACCTTATGACACTTAGATTTTAAAGTGTATGAGTTCCTATCCATGCGAATTTGTCAAAACCATAATCACAAGATAAGGTTAGTGAGAAATTCAACCTTACATGGATTAAACTTGTTCAATCTTAGTTTCTTTTCACCTTGGTAGCACAAGGCCTACCAATGCTTCCAAGTTGAACTATGATAACTCACATGCAAATTCAACTTATTTGAAGTAGGTACAGAAATAAGAATTATGTCAACACGATAGGTTGCAAACCTTAAGTCGTGTGCTAGTGATAAATTACAGGTTTTACTCTTGATTAAATCTTGAAACTCTTTCAGGATCTTTAAGGCTCCCACTATCCCCTTGACATATAAGTTTTCCTAGTCAAGAACCATTCCTTGACAAAACAAATATTCAAGGGATAGTGCGGATTCTTATCAAGACTAACACTTCACACAATTGGTCTTAGTTGGTCTTTGTCTCATCCAAGACATCACAACTTACCAATCTCAAATGTACTACATTTGATAAGTGTTTTAAACCTTACTTTATGTCACTCAATGTTACATTCTTGGATTATGACTCTAAGAATTGTTTTGGAACGAAGTATGACTCATCTTCTTGATTTTAACCAATCCAACAATTCATGACCTCTCTTCTTAGCCATAACAATGCACTAAGACGTCCTTAGATTATGAATTTGTGATATGGTTTCATAATCATTAAGATGATCATAAAACTGATACTAAAGTACTCTCCCATCTTTTCAGATTTGAGAAACTTTTATCCTTCTGCCTAATTTGATTCTTCTTATTTGTTTTGTCATACATTGTATCCTTTCCAATGTGATAGAATTATACTTAACCTTATAGGTATAATCATATTTACTAATCTTTTAGTAAATCATGACAAATCAATCTTTGTGGTGGACCTTGACCAGTGCACACCCAGTGTACCTAATTACTTAGTCCTTCAATTGACTCACATATACATGTGATCAAAGAATTAGTCTTAATTTTTCAAAGATGAAAATTCTCATTCATCATACAATACAACTTGTATGATTCCAAGTTTCTGTCCAATTGAAACTTGGGTGATGAAAAACTTTCTTCATTTGGTAAATCCAGACACTACCACAAATGAAAGAATCAAATCCACTTTCCAATATTGCTATTACTGGAAACATATAAGCAACATTTTTCCACAGATGCCATTGTAAGGATATTTTTTAAAATAAATAAAATTAAAACCCTTTTTTTTCTTTTATTTTAAAACTTTGCGGAAAAACTTATCCTTACAATCCACATGAAAACCTTGTTGTTATCTATTCCGAAGTAATATATTATAACTCCTAAGCAACAGCTCAAAATTCTGATCACCGAACCATGTGATTGAAACTCATCTTCGCAATCAGAATCAGCATATACTTCTTTAAGCTTCCTATCTTTTCTTTTGATTCTTAAAAAACATCAACATGTGACCCATTCACATTATGTAATAAGAATCTCCAAATAGGAACTTAATAGAGTTAGTCAGTGGACTTTAACAGAAGTAGAGTCAAACCTCTTGACTTCATCAACCTTATGACCTTTTAGGTGAATAGGGCAGCTTCACAACCAATGCCCCTTCTGTTGGCAACAAAACACATGTAGACCCTTTGATAATGGCACATGAGACTATCTCAGACTTAGCCTTTCTCTTTACCATTTGGTAAACTGAGTTGACTATGGTCGATCCCTTTCCATTGGGAAGAGAAATGCTTTTCTAGATATCCAATGCTACCATTGCCAATGTCCATTTAAGGTTTGGGAAGTTGATCTTCTAACAAAATTTGCTTTACTAGTGTTCCAAATCATTGCTGATTCCACAGCACAAGGCAAATAGATAAGATCATTAAGGCTCGTGTCATAGTCTGTCTCATAGTAGTCCCAAAGTGACCCGCTATGTTACTAAGAAAGTGATTGAACATCCAACTTTCACGAGACTTTGACACCCAACTCTCCCGTCTTGTCAATATGTGACTACATCTCCAAGATGTGACCACACCAAGACCTTAACTTGCCAATAGGGCTCGAGTGACTTTAAACTTTTCAAGAACATGTGGGTGAGGGAGAATAATTGGAGGAGATAGAGGAAGTGAAGCATGATGTTGAGGAACATCATCTTCAAGAGATTTGGGAAGAGCATAAATGTCTAAACCAGACATGTTTTGGGAGATATTCCAGATAGTTGATTTAAAGTCCTTAATATGACACCCAATATGAAATATTAAGGCTAGGACCCAACAAACTATTTTATAACTAAGAAGAGGTATGTCGTAATCCAAGCTATAAACTATTTGAAGGTAGGTGAATGACGATTCACCAATTTCCACCAAGATAAACGAAATGATTTATTAGATTTTAATTGGATTTGAAATTCCTAGATCTTTTGAGATTCATTGAACTTTTCAATGGCATGTTTAAATCTCGATTGTGCCCTCTCAAATTTTGTGACTGGGATGCCGAGGATCACAAAACAAGGTGTGAATAACCATACCAATTCACTTGGTACCCTTAATATTATCACCTAATCAATGTGCCGGTTATCCACACACGCTCCATTGATCTATGACAAACATTAAGTCACCCTTCGTCGTCCTTACTAGTCCAAGTTAGTGTGCCGGTTAACCACACACACTCCACCAATGACTTGGTAAGGTACAAAGTGTGAATTCCATGGGCTAGCACCAAATTCACATTTTTCCTAAAGTAACTAAGATTGGGAATTATTAAGATTTTAGTTACTTAGTATTTATCATTAATACTTTTAATGAAGGGAGAATTTAAAGTCATTGTCTTACCCGTTCGGCTAACGACCCTCCACCGATCAAGCAAGCGGTGGGTGAGAGTATACACCCATTAAGTCGCCATTTTACAGGCAACAACCTTATACCCACCTTATAGACCGGTTTCGTGAATGAGGCCTACTAACGGTAAAACGACTTGTTCTTATACATATATATATATATAATTAACCATTAATGTTATAAATAGTATAAGTGTTGAATTTTAACTCTTTAGAATTCTGAGGGCTAACTTGGAATTAAAGTATTCATAAGTGAAAATTTTTCAAATTCCAAAACTTGAGGGCAAGTTTTGAAACTATTCAAAACTAATTAATTCCATAACTTATGTGTTTAAAGTAGTTTTAATCCAAAAAACTCTTCAAGTTCCATAACTTATGGAAGACGTTAAACTAATAAAAGAATTAACTTTTCTTTATTTTTATAACTTATGGAATTAATTAAGGTTACACTTTTACTCTTTAATGAAGTGACTCTTGAACTTCCATAACTTGAGGACAAGTTATGGAGTCATAAAAAAAAATTCAATGACACAAGACTCTTCATTTTGTAACCATTACAAACTTTTATGAGTTTTGTGAGTCTTTAATGTGACTCTTCATGTAACTTGAGGACAAGTTACACAAACACATTTTATACTCAACTCTTAGATTAAAATGGATTGAAAACAACTATTTCAATTGACTTTTCTATTAATCTAAGCAACTCATAAGAACAAGATAATTCATATCAAACTTCTTCATGTAATTAGTCTAAACCTTAAACTAATACAAAACATGAATCTATTGACAATTATCTTTGAAAATGGATTAGCATGAACATTACCACATTAAAAAACAAGTTTATAAGTTCAAAAACAACTTAGGGTAAAGTTCCTAGTCCATTTCTAGCCAAAAACCTCGAAAATGTGCTGTCTGGGGTCCAACTCGTCGAGTGCATGAACAAAACTCGGCGAGTTGGATGCATTTTGCCTTGGACTCGTCGAGTCCCTTCATGGACTCGGCGAGTCTGCTGGGCTGACAGCATCAAAACTCGATTTTTCAGCTTCTATTGCAAGTATAACAAGAAAACAAGCCTAGTCTCTGATACCACTGTTGGGTTTTGAGCATTCTAACACTCCTAAGTGTACATGCAACCCTAAATACCTTGAATCTATGTTTTCTCTATTATACATGCGAATAAGAATATCCAAGGTATTATCCTAATCTAGCATACAAAACAATGAGTGTAACAAGATAGAATACATACCTCTTTGATGTAGAAAGTCTTCATGAAGCTTGAGTGCCTAGCTCCAATAGTATGGAAGCCTCAAATGGAATCACAGTTATCAAAACACTTAGAATAACTTGAGAGAGTTCTACACTTCATGAAATCGGCTAGCCCTTTTCTTCACTTTCTAGTGTGATTCTAGTGGCTAATTTTTGTCAAGAATAAGATCTTTATATAGTGTTACAATTAGGGTAAATCCTTAATTGTCATGGCTTTCCATTTCCTTGGATCCATGGGTTCAAATACACCATGGAGAATCCATGGACCATCCTATGGGTTTTAGCCCAACTTGATTATCCATGGAGCATTAGCCCACTATATAAGTATGGATGATTTACACAATCAACCCATATATTTAATAAGTCTTCTTTTGATCACTTAATTAATCCTAGATTAATTCTTGATCAATACTAATTAAATAATCTTATTATGCTTATTATTAATATACTAGAACTTACAATATATTAATAACCATAAGTGTCTTATTTCTCTCATTATAGTCTATCCAAGTGCATGAAGGTTTGCAACCCAAATGGACCATGCCGGGTCGGGTCAAGTCTTACCATTTATAGTTATAGACTTAGATATTAATCCAACAGTGACAATCACCACAACACTCCCTATCATCCTACCAAGACCTATACAATAGAATGCCTAGCACAAACCACAAAATCATAGTCTATTAGTTGGTTATACATTAATTGCACGAAAACACATTGGTAACTCGATGTTATAAAACGTGACTTTGTGTATGATTCAACAAGTAGTCAGTACAAACATATGATTCGAAGTTTATCCATTCCTTTTACCCTTAATATGATAAAAGAGATATCTATGGGCCCCTCGATGATTTAGTGATGACAAAATGTAAGTGCTCGGCCGGGCCTAGACTGATTTCATTTGTTCAATTAGTCAGTCGTCATAAATCAGAAATCGAGAAACAACAAATGGACAGAGAGAATGATTATAATCCATGACTTAGTCCATATAATATCTAGAATGGAGGAATATATGATCACTTATCTATGTTAGAACACTGAAAGTGACCCTCTTGAACTTTCCTGGAACCGCAACCAACTTACTACCGCAATGAAAGCTTCTACCACAGTCATCCGAAGTCAGAAGACAACAATCCTTTGTACTTAGTCTATCTTTTCCTTTCTTTATGCTTTCTAATTTCCAGTATGCCTTGCATGGCTACTTCTAGAAGTTATCTTTTGTAATGTTTGAGTCTCTATAAATAAGGCTCACTTGTTCTGAATCACATACACATCTTCAAGTATCTTTACTACTTATCTCATAAATTCTCTCCTCTCTCACTTCTTTCTATCATATCTGATCATAATCTCTCTTCGGAGTAAGTCCTTGTGACTTATTCACTAAGTCTGATCTCACTAACTAATCCTTGTTTCAATGCATTCCAAGTTATGAATCAGCTTATGTGTATACTTGATATAACAATTGCTATCATTTACATTACTATACTTTCCGCGTCTAACTCACTAACATCTAACTATTAATATTATTGTTGAGCTAACAAATCCTTCGAGATTAACTATTCCGCTATATACTTGTTCTAACCATTTTGTTCAAGTGTATCTCAAAGTTTTTCTCTCAATAATTGGTATCAGAGCCAGAGTGGTAGCTTTTTGAAAATTGGAACTGTGATTTTTCAAAGAGCCCTCTATACCACTAAAGCTCATATCTAACAAAAATTCTTCAAATGGCACAATCATTATCACTGAATGGTTCCAACAGTGTTTGTGGTTCCAATCGAGCCCCAATACTGGTTGCAAATGAGTATCACCACTGGTCTCAAAGGATGGAGAGATATCTCAGACGACTTGGTAGAGATGTCTAGAGATCTGTAGAAGAAGGACCCCATGTTCCAGTCCTTACCCCTATTCAAACTGATGGAGCCACAACAAGACTTAGAGGAGGTCATCCCGCTTTGAATCGTACCACAAAAGATGATCTAGACAAAATGGAAAGTGATGCTATTGCCTTTTGTGAAATCTCTTGTGGAGTTGCTCGTGACAACTTTGACATCATCATAAATTGCAAATCAGCAAAGGAGACTTGGGATGTTCTCAAAAACTTGTATGAAGGTTCAGAGCAGGGTTAAGACAAGAAGCTCACTACAACACTCAACGAATTCAATAATTTCAAAGCCCACTACGATGAAAGTTTGGAAGATTCTTTAAAAAGGTTCAACTTGATCGTCACAAAACTGTCCAATGCGAGTACCATCCGCAGCAGTCATGAAACAAATCTGCAGTTTCTTAATGGCTTAGGAAGATACTGTCCAACAGCCAAAATGATTGTACAAGGTGACAGGAAGATTCACTCCTTATCTCTCTATAAGCTTTATAGAGAATTGCAAGCTCAAGAGTCCACTATACTCAAGGACTGCTCAGACTTCGGAGGACCACTCGCATTAGTAGCCCAATCACCTCACACTCAAACCTATCCTACCTCATATGACTCTCCATCACAGTCATATGAAGCTGACTCAGAATATGACGACTAAGAAGAGTTTCAGAATGCCATTTCTCTTATCAGTCAGAAATTCAATTGCTTACCACCTTCATTTCGCAAAAACCAACAATTCAATCGACCACCTTTCAACCGTAACTTTCAGAACAATCACTTCCGTTCCACCAAAAAATCTCTCTCTCCACCGCAGTCTCAGCAGACTCAGTTAAAAGAAGTACCACCGCAGTCCCAATTAACTGACTCCGGTACCTCTATAAAAGACAAGAGTGATGTCATCATATGTCACAAATGCAACAAGGAAAACCATTTTTCCAAATATTGCAAGGCAAATGTAGTAAAAGATAGAGCCTTCTATCTTTAAATGGCTCAAGAACTGGAAGATAAAGAAAAGGGAAAGGCCTACGTTGCTCAAGTGAAAAGGAATCATCAAGTATGGTAATCAGGAGATGAAGATGAAGAAGTCCTTAGCAAAGGGAAAGGCAAGATCTGTATGGTGGCAACTGCTGATGAAGATGGTTCAACTAATCTAAATAAGAACCATTGTTATATGGCTAAAGATGGAACTCTCAGCATTGTTGAACAGGTAAAACTCATGATTCAAACTTTAAATTACAACATGCATGATTGTAAACCTTTCATAGACACACTCAATGACACTTGTGTTGCCGTCCTTACAGACTACAATAAAGCCCTAGATGAGAAGAACATCGCTTCGTAGGAGATGTTCCATGTTAGAGGACGTCTGGACAATAAGAGACTCAAAATGGTAATGTTAGAGAAGGATTTAATGTTAGAAAAAGATGCTAGAACTCTTAGTGAAAATCAATTAGAAATAGCCTTAAATCAAAGAGATCTATTACAAAATGAAACTGTACGTTTAAATCTTTTAATTGAAAAACTGTTTAATGAAACTGAGGCCATTGAGAAGATTGTTAATAATGGGAATGTTGATAACACTTTTAACCGGGGTTGGTCCAATGGTTATCCAACCGCAACAGACTCATCACCTCGGTTCACACCGGAACGTCCCTATGTCCCACCAAACCGTAACTTCTTATTTCCAGTAAATGGCAAAACATTTCCTGAGGATATCGAAGCCCACTTTGGAAAACTCCATGATCTGAGTAATAATTGTGTTATAGAAGAAATTATCCCTGAATCTTCTACTCATGTCAACAACACAGATTCTCAGACATCATCCGTAGTTGATGAGGAGATTGTTGTTGAAAGTCAAGAAGTCTCTTTAGACTTCTCATCCTTACAGTCTAACCGCAGTGTCTCTGAGTGCAATCACATACCGCAATCTGTGTCATTACCTAATATCAATTGTCCCAAAGAAGTATTCACCAAGACTTACTCTGCGGTAGTCCAAAGCACTACTCCACTGATCGAAGTCAAGAGTACTGTGACCATTGAGCCAATTAATCATGAATTACCAATTGAAAATTTTAAATATGGTCAATGTTCTCAAAGTCCCAACTTCTCAAGTTCGGATGAATTGAGTCACTATTTTTCAAAATCCTCAAAAGATTTTAGGAAACCGTAATTAAATATCACTGACTGCGGTTCTCTTGAAGACCGAAGCAAAAAGAGCTTTTAAAGAAGAATTTCACTCTCGTGGCAAGCAACGAGAAATTTTCTTAAAAGTTAAGAAATCTGTGAAATGTCCTAAATAAAAAAGTCCTGAGAAATTTACTTTTTCACATTTTCATTTCGATAAAATTCTTTCCAAGAAAACTAAAAGAAAGGAGTTCATTGTTTCTGACAATACTCAAAAAATATCCAAACATGAGGATAAGTCTTTTCGTTCAAATGGATTTCAAATCTATTCTATCAATGATCCAAAATGGAAATGTATCTTACCTACTCCAACTCTTCAGTGTCAAAATGGAAAGGTATCTTACCTACTCCAACCTTTTCTGACAATACGCAAATGTTTAAGAAACCACATCACAAAAGCTCTGCACATGTCTTCACACCTACCAAACCTACACAAAACACCTTTTCAAAACACACAAATCAAAAGGTCAAATCTGACAACCTCGGAATGTACAAAAACATACTTTTTCTTCAAAACTTTAGACCAGGTCAAATGTCAGGAAAAATGACAAAAAGTTCTCTTTTCAATGTTAATGTAAAAGAATTCAAAGAACTTCCAACACCCAGGATTTCAGGGTTAATCCTAATCTCTTCAAAAGTTCTCATAATTACTTACAATCTCATAAAACTCCAAAGAACTTCAAACACCCAGGACTAGGTTTGAAAGTTGACTTAAAACCTATACCTGTCAACTCGCATCATGAATCGATTAACACCTTGCATGTGACATCGGTCTCCAAACTCACTTGGGTGCCCAAACTAACCACTTACTTTTTGTAGGCTTTGTGCAAGGAGGATCAAGAAGAAGAATGGTTGATCGACAGTGCCTGCTCCTTGCACATGACCGGAAGGTTAGAATACCTTCGGGATTTCAGGCCTATATGCAATGGTGGAAATGTAACTTTTGGAAACAATGCAAATTGCATCATATGAGGCTATGGTGTTCTCACCACAGGGAACTTTTCCATTCAGAAGGTTGCTTATGTAGAAATCCTTAAACACAATGTCATCAGTGTTGGCCAACTATGTAAAGCAGGCCATTGAGTGGAATTTGATGATCAATTCTGCTACATAATGATGGGTGACCGAAGCACTTGCTTAATTAAGTCTCGCTCTGAAGGCACAATGTATCATATGGATATTTCTCTCATCATTGGTAAACCGCAGTTGTGTTTTCTTTCTAAAGTTGTATCCGAAGTCAGCTGGATATGGCACTACAAGTTAGCTCATCTCAACTTCAAATACATCAACAATCTAGTCACTGGAGAACTTGTCCGCGGTTTCCCTATTCTCAAATTCAGCAACGATGCTCTCTGTACAGCTTGTGAATGTGGAAAATAAGTCAAAGCAAGTCACCCTCTGATAATGGATTTGTCTATTTCAGAACCTTTGGAGTTATTACACATGGATCTCTGCAGTCCTTCAACTATAGCCATTCTCCACCACAAGAAATACATATTGGTTGTAATTGATGATTTCACTCACTTCACATGGGTCTTCTTTCTCAAACTCAAATCAGAACACCGCAGATTCTCATAAACTTAATCAAAGAAATACAAATTCAGATCAAGCTTCCAGTCAGATGCATCCGTAGTGATAATGGAACTGAGTTCACTAATAACCTTCTCAACAGTTTCTTGGTGTCCAAGGGTATTTCTCACAACTTCTCAGCACCTTACACTCCGCAACAAAATGGTATCGTCGAACAAAGAAACCGCACATTAGTAGAAGCAGCCAGATCAATGCTTAACTTCTCCCATCTTCCTGTCTACTTCTGGGCTGAAGCTGTAGCAACTGCATGCTTTGCCCAAAACTGAAGCATTGTGTGCAAACGCCTCAACAAAACACCATACGAAAGTCTTAACAACCGCAATCCGAATGTTCGTTTCTTTCATATCTTTAGGTGTAGATGTTTCATGACCAACAACATAGATCAGCTAAATAAATTTGCACCTAAGCATAATGAAGGAATCTTCCTTGGTTATTCTACTAACAAGGTTGCTTATCGAGTGCTTATCAGACATACAAGGCTGATCATTGAAACCTTCGATGTGAAATTCGATGATTCTCACATCCGCGATGCCCCTTGATCCACTGAAACCACCGTAATCATGGAATGTGACATTCCTGCATCTTCTGGTCCATAAAATATTGTAGAAGTCAATTATGATGATCTCTTTGAGCCTATTGAAACGACAAAACTATCAGAAGTTCTTGTGTCTCCCGCAGCTCAACAACAACATGTTCACATTTCTGGACCATTTCCATCCGAAGCAGTATCTCTCAATACTTCCACCTCTCTAATTGAGGGGGAAAGATCTACTCCAGATCTAGCTGCAACCATCAAGGTTCCAGTACTTGATGTTGTTCAAGTTCTTGCCCGTAGAGAAGCATTACCATCAAATGTATCTTCGGATTCGGATGATGAACTCATAGAGAATATTGATACTCAAACCGACCTAAGAATTGTCACTCTCCCATCCGTAGTCTAGGGGGAACCCTCTCAGGTTCTAGATAGACTCCCTTCAACAATCCAGGGGGAACCTATCAAAGAAAATGTCTCACTCACTCAAACTAGTCAGGATGACTCAGCAGGGTGTTCTCAAATCCAGGGGGAACTTCCTTCCCCATCCGAAGCAACCTCTAATATTGAAAACAGTCCTTCTACCGCAGCTGCTGATCATCTGATGCCTCACCTACATGTATGGACGTAGGAACACCTACCAGGTCAAATTATTGGCAATCCGTCTGCAGGTATACAAACTCGATCTGCGAAATATTTATCTGATCATTGTCACTATGCAGCATTTATGTCCGCAGTCGACCCTCGATCTATCAAAGAAGCCTATTGGAACCAGATTGGATTTCCACAATGCAAGAAGAACTGGAACAATTTGAAAGAAACAAAGTGTGGCAACTTGTTCCCATCCCACATGGTCATACTATTGTTGGTACAAGATGGGTTTTCAAGAACAAGCTAGATGAATCTGGTGTTGTCATCAGAAATAAGGCAAGGCTAGTTGCTAAAGGTTATAGCCAACTGGAAGGTGTTGACTACGATCAGACATACGCTCCGGTAGCTAGAATAGAAGCAATCAGAATATTCTTAGAATATTCCTCTCACAAAAACATCAAAGTTCAGCAAATGGACTTTAAGAGTGCTTTTATTAATGTGGAATTAAAAGAAGAAATTTATCTTCAACAACCTCCCAGATTTGAGAATATCGAGTTCCCTGATCACTGCTACAAGCTTCAGAAAGCTGTCTACGGTCTGAAACAAGCCCCTAGAGCTTGGTATGAAACTCTTTCTAAATTCTTAGTCTCTTCAGGATACAAAAGAGGTGTGATTAATCCCACACTATTTAGAAAAGAAAACGGGACTCACCTTATGCTTGTACAAATATGTGTGGATGATATCATCTTTGGCTCATCTGATCAAGGAATGGTGGATGAATTTGCTAAGCTCATGAATTTTTTTTAAAAATGAGCATGAATAGAGAGATTAACTTCTTTCTAGGTCTCCAAGTCAAACAAATTTAGCAAGGAATATTCATTCCTGAAGAGAAATACACCACTAAACTTCTGAAGAAATACTCTATGGACAACTGTTCTTCTGCTAAGGTCCCTATGGCCTTCGGATATAAGATCTCTGTTGATCCCTCTGGTGAATCTGTGGGTCACAAGACTTATAGAGGTATCATTGGTTCGCAAATGTACCTCACCGCAAGCAGACCTGACATTGTCTTTGCAACTGGTGTGTGTGCAAGGTACCAGGCTGATCCAAAAGTGTCACACATGACTGCAGCCAAAAAAATTCTTAGGTACCTAAAAGGAAGCAAATCTCTAGTTCTATGGTATCCTGCGGGCAATGACTTTAGTCTTCAAGCATTTACTGATGTAGATCATGCCGGATGTAAACTTCATCGAAAAAGTACATCTGGTGGATGCCAATTTTTACGAGGAAGACTTATCAGCTGGTCCTCAAGAAAACAAAGTTGTGTATCTTTATCTACCGCAGAAACAGAATACGTGGCCGCAGCTAGCTGCTGTTCCCAAGTCCTTTGGATGAAGACACAATTGCTAAGCTACGGGTACAGAATGTTGCGGACACCAATTTACTCTCACTCTGAAAGTGCCATAGCGATCTCTCATAATCCTATTTAGCACTCCAAGACAAAGCATATTGAGTTACGGTATCATTTCATCAAAGATCATATTTTGAAAGGTAATATTGAACTCATCTTTGTTCCGACTCATGAAGAAATTGCTTATGTGTTTAGAAAAGCACTTGACTCTACAAAACTCAATGTATTCCTACAAATGTTGGGAATGATGAATCCAGACCCGCAATTCTTTTTGAATTGTTAGCTACCGCAGACCATCCTTGGTCTCCGTTGCGGTTCTAACTGAGAATTACATATGATAGATGGTTTTGGTACTGCAGTCTAGGTACCGCAACCATATGCCATACGTATCTCTCAGGGGTCCTAATGGTCTGTTGTTATGAATTTTTGTTCAAAATGGTTTCCTCTCAGTTCCTCACTGCAGTCATTCCTTTGTTCATCCGAAATGACATCTCCAACTGTAATGAAGTTTTCATCAGTGATGTTTGTGATAATTTCTCAAATGCTGTTTGCAACTTCGAAAAAACCTTTGTGTGCTATTTAATGATCCTTCATTAAATAAAATAAATCATTCTCATTGAAACTGTCATCTTCTCTTTCAAAAAAAAACCTTTTATCTGAACTATTTTAGGGATGATGACAAAAAGAACGTATTTCCATCAAACTCATCCTTAATTTGTCCTTTCCTCTCCCAAACACGTCCCATCTCCCAAACACATCCCATCCATTACCACTTCCTCTCCCATCACCCCGACGATTACCTGACTTATAAACATGCGTCCGTCTTTACATTAAATGCAAACCCTTTTTGGAAATCTCCCAAAATCTTTTCAAACCTGTTTATTAATATCTGTGGTTGAGATTCAATCCATAATTCATCGATTCCCCCCAAAAACCCCAATCGTCATTTTATCCTCTCCTTATCTTTTACCTAGGTAAAACCTTTTTCACCCCCTTTATAAACTCATCTTCTTCCCCCATCAATCCTTTACGCTTTCTGAATATCGATTGTCTCTCTCAACTTTCTAAAACCTCCATAACTCTCAAGAATTTGTTTTTCAAAATGGTGAAATCCGGTGCATCCAAGAAGCAATCCACGACTTCAAGTTCTGTGAATCCAACAGGTTCAAACTCTCCATCAATCGCCTCAAGCAATTTCCGAGCTGTATTTGAAGATCATCATTCATACAATGCTCCCATCAAGCTCATGATCAAGTTCCTCAAGAATCACCCTATGTTTGGACCTTTTGATGCATTTACGGAAATCATACGAATTTCCACGTTGTTCAAATGTGCATTCTCGGCATATTGACCACTACAAAACCCTCAAGAAGTGCATCTCAATCTTATGAATGATTCATTGGTCATTCTGACCAAGGAGAAATTTCTAAGGTCCATCAATCTACTGGTTCATCCGTCGATCAAGTTCTTCTCTCCATGAATGGCGGATATCACTGCTTCTTTATACCAAATGGGATACCAGAAAAGAATCAAGCATACAGGCGAATTCAAGAAAAATCAACTGCCCATAGTGTGGTAATATGTGTGCCACTTCATCATCCGAAGCCTATACAGTAGAACTGAAGGAACCGATAATATGGGGCTTAAGCTCCTTGAGTTGGTTTGGAGCACATTCATAGGGCATGATGTGAATTACGGGCAAATCCTATGGGATGATTTCCTTCAATACATCCCTAAGGAACACCGCAAGGAAAACCCCACAAAACTCACCTTTACTAGGTTCTGGTCACTGTGCATCCTGGATCTTCATGCCGATGGAAACATCCCCATGGGCAACGACACCAATCTTTTTGCTACAAAAGATCTCAAAATGTACAATCCTTCATCCGAGTTACATCTCAAGTAGATAAATATGGACATCACCCTAAGGTCTCCAGGGCTTCCCGACTGCATCTCTTTTCTCCCGAGGAGTTAAACTCCATCCTCTTGAACATATCCCAAACACTTCAAACACTTGACCATCCGCAAGGCACTTCTTTCGCTCATGCCAGAACAGAGTCGAGGCCAAATGTGAACACGGGTCACGGAGACCAAGGAAGCTCCAGAAATCCTACTCTGCTTCCATCATTTACAGGTGGTTTAGGCACGGTGAGCACACATGTGCAAAGATTCGTGAACCCAAGGGACACCTTGGTGCGTACACAGAGAATTCACAGAGACAATTCAAGTGATTCATGGAGTCGGTATCAACCAACTACTGATGCTGAAATCAAGAAATATGTTGCTTTTCGAAGGGCATTCCAAGCCCAAAAGGATCAATAAATCAAATAGCAATAGCAAAAGTAATAAGAACTTCAGATGATTGCTAAGTATTGGGTTGATGCAATCAACAATGCTTATACTGTAGCAGGAATTCTTCATATTGAAGACTAGATGTCTCAGATGGCCGATTCACTCCTCAAAGCTCAAGCAGCATCTGCAGCCAAACATACCTCCCAAGTTCCTCCCACTACGGTTCTTGAAACATCACAAGACGAAGGTACTGAGATCGCAATCAGCACAACTCCTACCTTCAGTCTTGATGATGACGAAGTACAAGAGGTAAACAAACCCTCTCCTTCTGACGATGATCTCATGATGTTCGATGATGGTGAAGAATCAAGTGGTTCTCACCACTCCACCTCCAAGTCCAAAAAGAAGAAGAAGAACGCAGTCACAAGAAAAGATTTTCTATCTCTCCAGGCCAAAGTCGATCAAATCCTGGCTGCGGTCAAGCCATCTCAACCGCAACCAGAGGATGTTCCTGGACCACAATCGTTGATAGAAAGGATTGAAAGACTAGAAGCTAGAGCACGACTGCCTGCGGAGCACATATCTTTAAAAGTCAAAATGGGAATTCGGTCCCTCGACAACAATCGCAAAGCATACCACGAAGATTTCATGGAAGCCACTGAACGCCTTATCTTAGAAGTCACCGCAATAAAAAAAATGATCTTCAAACTGCTATCAAAGATCAAGCGTGTCAGTCTCAAAAGTTAATAGATGAAACTCATACCCCTTATGAGTCTACCATCTCGGTTCTTCATTCTACCATCAACCACCTTCAATGATCCTTAACAACAAACTTTCATGGCCCTAAAATCCTTCAACTCACTAAGGAGATTCATCGCCTGCTGTTCAATTCCTCCTCTCCAACCAATCAACAACTCACATACACTATCAATGCTTAATTTCAGGAGGCCTTCTCCAAAATTGATGGCCTTCATACATGGCTTGAGGAAGCTCCGGTTTGGACTTCCTCAAGAGGGGGAAGTGAAAAAGATCAAGCCCATCAATCTCATCAATCAGATCATGATCATTAATCTCAGAAATCAATTTCACCACATCAAACCCCCCCCCCCCATCATCACTGGAAAAGTTCCCTCATCGCAACCATCATCTCACACTGCGTCTCACATTCCAGAGAAACCTGAAACTCCCCCACACTTCAAACATCGTGAGGAACATATGTCATCTCCAAGCTCAACAGATTCTCCCACCACCATCTAAAGGAAGAAATACTGGAGGGCAGCCAAACTTGGTGAAGAAATCTGGATGCTATGCGGATTTGACACATTCATGGATGAATCTCTTATCAATTATTGGATTAATCCCCGCCGAAGACTGCTAGATTAAGATTACGTTCCTCACCTTACATATGTTGAGCCTCCTACTGATGGTTACTGGGATATCCCCATCTCATACAATGCCAAATACTTCACTGTATTTGAGCCATTTGATCAAAGCCTTCCATATGCCAAACGATTGCCTATGTAATTCTAGAGACTTTCTCAATTCCATGCAAAGCATGCCTCTTCCTTTGAGCACATATGGTCAAATGATCGACTATTAGCAGTTGTGAACTACAGAGTCAGAAAATTTATGAAGGTAGAGTTTTTCCAGTACACTATGACCCGAAGGGAACAAGATATTGTCCAGAACCAAGCTGATTTTCCTTGCATGAATCCAGAGGAGATTTTCCCTATTGCAAGAGTGTTCCAGGGCAATGCTAAGAAGTATTCGAAGATGCAAATTGCACTTGATAGAGTCAACAGTTTTCTGATGGATACTATATGCGAGTTTGCTAAAATCGATGCAGATATCTATCCCACCATTGCGAAGAAGCATGAGTTACCTCCACTTGATCTAGCACCGATGCTCTCCGAAGGCTTTGAAGAAAGACCCTTAGGTGCATCCAACTTCCCTCAACTCGGTGTCATCTTCAAAAGAAAAAACAGATAATGTCAAATATTTCATCCCTACCTCTACTATACATTGTGTAACAAAGAAGCAGCTTGACATCTATCAGAGTGCAGTTGAAAAGTCAAAATACACCACTCTGGAAGTAAAGTTTGAAATTATAAGGAGGATCACTTGCTTAGAAAGTGTCAGGAAGTTTTGGTGGATCCTAATCAAGCATCTCCGTCTTGATAAGTGATAAAAGTTAAAGAGGTCACTTAAGAGGAAATTGTTAGAACACTGAAAGTGACCCTCTTGAACTTTCCTGGAACCGCTGCCAACTTACTACCGCAATGAAAGATTTTACCGTAGTCATCAAAAGTCAGAAGACGACAAGCCTTTGTACTTAGTCTATTTTGTCTTTTCTTTACGCTTTCTAATTTCCAGTATGCCTTGCATGACTACTTCTAGAAGTTATCTTTTGTAATGTTTGAGTCTCTATAAATAGAGCTCACTTGTTCTGAATCAAATACGCATCTTCAAGTATCTTTACTACTTATCTTAGAAATTCTCTCCTCTCTCACTTCTTACTATCATATCTGATCATAATCTCTCTTCGGAGCAAGTCCTTGTGACTTATTCACTAAGTCTGATCTCACTAACTAATCTTGGTTTCAATGCATTCCATGTTATGAATCAGCTTATGTGTATACTTGATATAACAATTGCTGTCATTTACATTACTTTACTTTCCGTATCTAATTCACTAACTTCTAACTATTAATATTATTGTTGAGCTAACAGATCCTTCAAGATTAACTATTCCGTTATATACTTGTTCTAACCATTTTGTTCAAATGTGTCTCACAGTTTTCCTCTCAACAATCTAATGGACAAGTCATTGACAAAGGTCAGAGATCATCGACAAGGTCAGAGTTCGACAGAAGCTTTTGAGAGCAAAGATTGCTAGTCGGTTCTTGTAGTCATACTTGCAATAATAGTTTTAGACTTATCCAAGTGGGAGACTATTGGATTAATGTCTAAGTCCATAACTATAGTTGGTAAGACTTGACCCGACACGACATGGTCCATTTGGGTTACATGGCATCATGCATTTGGATAGACTATAATGAGAGAAATAACACTTAAGGTGTGTTAATATATTATAAGTTCTAATATATTAATAAGATTATTTAATTAGTATTGATCAAGAATTAATCTAGGATTAATTAAGTGATCAAAGGAAGACTAATTAAATATATGGGTTGATTGTGTAAATCATCCATACTTGTATAGTGGGGTAATGCTTCAAGGATTGTCAAGTTGGGCTAAAACCCATAAGATGCTCCATGGGTGCTCCATGGTATATTTGAACACATGGATCCATGGAAATGGAAGGCCATGACAATTAGGGTTCACCCTAATTGTCAATAACTATATAAGCATCTTATTGTTGACAAAATCGGCACTAGAGTATATGTGAAAGGGCTAGCTGATTTTCATTAAGTGTGTATATTCTCTCAACTCATTCCAAGTGTATTTGGTGTTGTGTGAACCATTTGAGGTGTCACACTTGGGGCACTAGGCACTCAAGCTTCATGAAGATATTCTACATCAAAGAGGTATGTAATTGTAACTTGCAATATTCATATGAATCAACGTTATTATGCTAGTTGGTATGAATACCTTGGATATTCATATTTGCATGTATAATATAGAAAACACAGATCCAAGGTATTCAGGGTTGCATGTAAACTTAGGAGTGTAAGAATGCTCAAAACCCTTCAAGAACATGCTTGAGGACTCTAAGGGTACCTACACGTTGCGAGTATCCTGTGAGTGTTTACTGATTGTTTATATCTTGTGTTTCAGTTTGAGGATGGTGGTCAATCGCTTGACATCGGGTGGTACTGGTTCTGCATCTAGTTCAGGTTCAGGTTATAGCTCTGGCTTGAAACTGATTAATGAAAGGTTGCGTGAGCTTATTGCAGCCGAGGTTACTCGTGGCATACTTGGCGCTACCCCTATGATTTTTGGTACTATCAAGGAGGGAATTTTGGAGCTCATGGAGGAGCGACTAAGGTCTTTTTGAGTCGATATTGCATCAGGGCAGATTAGGGCATGAACTCCCTCATTTCAAGAGTTCAAGGCGTGTAAAGCGCCTGAGTTCTTTATGTTCAAGGACCCCATCGCTAGCCATTGTTGGATCGGTGACATGGAGAATGCTCAGTGTACGATATTTTTCCCTGAGTGGGAAGGATAGGATTTTATCTTGCCTATTGAGGGATAAAGTATGATACTGGTGGAAGGAGATTACTTGAGTCGTAGGGGCGGCCACAGTGGTAGATATAACATAGGAGGATGTTGTTCATAGGTTCCAGAGGGAGTTTGCACCACATATCGAGGTGAAACAACTTGTGAGGGAGTTCTAGGACCTTCGGTAGACTATAGAGACTATGGCGGAGATTACCGCCAAATTCAGGGAGAGAGAATTTTTAGTCACATAATAAGCTGTGAATGAGGAGAAGAGGAAGAAGAGATATAATGATATTCTGAGGGATGATAACCGAAAGGTTATGCTGACCAACGACTTTCGGACATCGAATTTCATGGGGATTGGTATTGGTAAAGGTGTCATCATAGAAAGGTGTCATCCGGTTTCGGAAACGGGGAAAGTTGGGCCGCCACTTTATTGATCCTTTTAGGATCATAGCTTGGGTGGGTGGGCTTGCATACCGGCTAGATTTTCTAGATGAGCTGTTTCATATCCATAACACTTTCCATGTTTCCCAGTTGTGGAAGTGTGTAGCAATGATTTGGCAGTAATTTCGTTGGATGATATTTAGGTGGATGAGCGCCTAAATTACGTGGAGAGGCCAATTGCGATTTTTGACAGAAAAACTAAGACTCTACGTAATAAGGTGGTAAATCTGGTAAATTTATATTGGCAACACCAAAAAGCCTCTAAGTGGACATGGGAGCTGTAGGGTGGGATAAGGGAGCACTACCCATAATTGTTTGAGGTGACGAACTTTGAGGATCTGACTCTAGTAGAAGGAGAGTTATAACACTCTGATCATGGAGGTATTTAATTTATTGCATTTTTAGCTTTGGTTGAAGGTCACTGCAAGAGACATGATGTTCACATCGTGAATGCCCATTGACTAGTTAACCTGTGATTTTAATTCTCATGACATGAGACTTTGAATTCTCACGACGTGAGATTGGCTGGAAATGAAAACCATAATATTTTTGGTATTTAATGTAAAGAGAGGGCTAGGTTGCCCATTCTTAGCCTCCTATATTCTTTTTGCCTCCTAAAAAACATAATCTCGACCTTATTGAAGTCTTTAGTCGTTTTTGAGATCTTTGAAGCATTCTTTGGTGGTTTTTTACTCTTTGAAGTGGAAGAAGATCTAGGTTGAGCAACTACTTGGTGTTTTGGCTTCTACCTTACACTCTTTTGGAGCTTTTGGACCATTGTATGTCTTATAGCTTGGGTCTACCTCTTTCATGCTAGATTTATGTTCTAAGCTTCTTTTTTTGCATGTTTGTTTTGGATTGCATGCATGGGATCCATAAAGTTGGCAACTTTATGGATCATTGATTCGTTCTCTATAAGATAGTCTTTGGATTTGAGTTTTGGTAAAGTTTGAGACTCTAAGTAAGAGTCTAAATCTCATTTTCCCTTTTTTGGCCTAGTAAGAGTTTGGGTCAAGCATTGGACATGCATGACTTAAAACCTATGATTTTTAACATCCTTTATGTAAGAGAAGTTCCTATGGAGAGTCCCAAGATATGGTTGTAAGGAATAACAGGTTAATGCTCAAAGTTAGTCAGTATAGATCTCACGACGTGAGGATTAAGTTTGTTGAGTCGTGAGAATGCTAGCCAATCTGATTGTTTTGTCAAAATTAGGTCACGATGTGATTCAGGGTGTGGTCACGACGTGAAAAAGATTAGAATCGTATTGATGGGATGAGTTTACCCGCTGAGTCGGGACTGGGTCGAGTTGGTGCTTATGACGTGACCATGAGCTGGTCACGACGTAAGGACCAACTGTTGGAGTTTCGCCCTTAGTTAGATTTTGGGCCTTGGACTATTTGTTGCATGAGTTGGGCTTTTTTGGGCATTTAGGTTCATTATTGTGTTATTGGGCCAAGTTTTGTTACGCCCATTATAGAAAGGGCAAAATGGGCTTTTTTTTTAGTGGTCTTGATTTGGGCTTAAGGCCCATAGTTATGGTATAAAACCTATTTTTGATTCGGTGATTTGTTTGTGTTCAGTGTGGGATCTTCGGGTTTGTTAGCCGAGCATTTTGTTATTTATCAGCAGACTGAGATGAGTTTTTTATTGTCTTAAAGGTTTGAAGGCACCAAGGCCGGCCCATTATTTATGAATATATGATCTTAGCTATATTTGTGATAGTGTATGAAATACTATGATTTGGCCCCAGACAATTGTATGAAAGACCAGGATGTGGCCCCTGGCACCTGTATGAAAGACTAGAATCCGGACCCTGGTAACTGTATGGAAGATCGGGATTTTGTCATTGATAGGAAATTACTTTTAAAACTATGGTTTAGCCCATATCACAAGTTTATTTATGTGTGGTGTGTGGTACTTCGGGGAAACTGACGAAGCTTTTTCTTACAGTTTATGTTTTTGGTTTCATATACTTCCGATTCTAAGGGTTAGGGCCCGACGTGACGACACAACATTCACTCCTCACTATTTTCTGCACTTAATGATATTATACTCTAAGGATTTGACATTGTTATTATGTGATGGTTAGGAACAATGTGATGATTGTAACTCTTACTTTAAAAATGAAAAAAATTCTCCTAGTTTTTGGGTTGTTACATTGTTGACTAATTATGCCCATATGAAGAATAAACAAGAATAATTATGGACTAATCATTTCATCATTTCATAAAGGCTGAGAACGCGAGAATAATTATGGACTAATCATTTCATAAGGGTATAAAGGGAATTTTACCATGTAATTAATTATGGAAAAGTAGTTATGAGAAATTAATTAATCCTGCAATCATGGGAAGTATTATTTTCAATATTGATTTTTTATATTTTTTATTAAGAAAAGGTAAAATAAAAATATTTTTATTAATTTTTCTTTCAAAAGTAAAAATTAAACTTTTTTTTTCTTGTATCACATGATTAATATATTTTCATTATTCCAAAATGAATAGAAATCATATTTTAAATGAAAAATTGAAAAAAGTCAATTTTTTCTACTTTTCAAAATTTAAAGAGACAAAAATATTAAAAATTATATTACATGATTCAAACCATTTCAATAATAACAAAATAAAAACAGTTTTAAAATTTTAATGATTCTATATTTTAATTGTATTTTTATATGTATTAAGAAATCATTTGTTGTTGTATTCATAAATGATTATGTATATTCATTGATGATTATAAGTAACAACTAAATTTTGGAATAAATAAAGCACCATACAACAATAAAAAGAAACAATACGATGATAATCATAAATTTATAAAATACATTACATTAATAGAAAAACCAATACATTTGTAATCAAATGAATAAAGGAGAACATGAAGATAAAAAAAAACTAATTTAATTTTAATCACAACTAAATGCAGAGGATAAAAAGCTGTAGTTTGTTATAGTTTTCCTTGAGGTTACTATATCACATAAAAGCAAAAAAGGGGACACATTTGATCATTCTTATTCTTGGATTCACACCTACAAAATCAAGTTCAACAATATTAAAATAAATCAAAAACTATTCTTCAATAATTCACAAAAGAATCTTTGTGTCTCCATTTATAATCATATATAAAAAATGCAATAAGAATTATCAAATGAATATAGTTTGTTATAGTTTTCCTTGAGGCTACCATATCACACAAAAGCAAAAAAGGGGGCACATTTGATCATTCTGATTCTTAGATTCACACCTACAAAATCAAGTTCAACAATATAAAAATAAATCACAAACTATTCTTCAATAATTCACAAATGAATGTTTGTGTGTCTCCTTTTATAATCATATATAAAAAATGCAATAATTAACTATAACCTTTTATATTACGATATTATTCATTTATGATTTATAGTTATATTTATTTATGATGAAAATCCATTTCAAAACCATTTTGAAGAAAATTATTCTAAGAGTGTTTTTTAATTATTTTACACAAATGATTGGTTACCTTTAAAATACCAACATAAATGAATTACATTTTAAGATAACAAAAATAAATATATTAAATTTAGCAACAAGCAGTTAAAATCGAGTCTCAACCCATCACACACATGTCCACAATTGAGCATATTTAAAAAACACATGTCCATGGTTGTATGAATTTAAAATTATAAATGATTAACACTTATGAGACTAACTATTTATTATAATCTTTTGGCTTAATTAAATTGGGACCTGAAATCTTTCATGAATGAAACAGAGCAACATAATCATCCTTTAAAAAATAAAAATCATTAATAATCAATTCATAAACTAATCATAAGTATTGATACAGTTATGCCTAAAACAAATTAATAAAGCATAACCATGATAAAATATGGAAATTGGAAGATTTACCGTGACTCCAATCTGAAACTTATTTGGATCACCGGACTTTGTCAAATATGATTTAAGCATCAAGAACAATATAAAAAATTAAAAATTTATACATATATGAGCATGATAACAAAGAAACCTATCAAGAAATAACGAACACCAGAAAGGGGAATTCGGTGACAATTTTGATGATCGGTCGAGGAGGAGGAGAAGGCAGACCATAAGTGCGGCGGAGGTGAACGGATGCGTCTTGGGTAGTGGCAGGTGCTGATGACGGAACACAACAATGGCGGTGAATGTTTTCCAGCTTCTTTTTTGTTTTAAAACCTGCTCTCCTCCGATCAATGATGAAGCCTGCCGAAAGACGATGAAGGCAGATGGTGGTGAGATGTGGATAGCGATGGTAATGGTGGCATAACATGAAAAAATGGGAGTGTGCAGTTGATAATAAAAAAACAAATAGATTAGGGTTTTATATATATATATATATATATATATATATATATATATATATATATATATATATATATATATATTAAGAGAAACAAGGATTCAAATTAATATTATTCCAAAATTATAGAAATTTCCGTTTATTTATATTATTTGCATTTCCTATTATATCCTTATCATCATTTCAAAGTTACATATTTAACCCATTACTTTTATAATTTATATAAATGATCTGGTTTTTAATAGCCCTAGATCTAATTATTTAGAAGGTTATGACCTGTTCTTGCGTTCTCAACCTTTTAGGGGTTCTCATTTGATCCTACACTTATATATATATATATATATATATATATATATATATATATATATATATATATATATATATATACAAGGTATATAAGATTGCTTCAAAGATTTTCAAATATGTATTACAACGTTCTTAAACTTCAATCCCTAACTTGATTACTCCCAAGATTTTAAAATTTTCATTATTTTCTTAATTTTACATCACATATTTTTGTCAAATGGCTTAAATGGGAACAACAAAAGATTAAGAACCATAAGAACCTCATTTTATAAGTAAATATGTACACAACAATTATTATACATGTTACAATCCGGAAATTTTTTTGTATTTTCGGTATAAGAATGGAAAAATTGTAATTTTTGCAGTCTAATATTTTCATTCATACATCGATTCATGTTTTCACTCAAAAATTATACAAAATCCAAAATTTAATACAGTTCATTCATAACTTAGTACACGAAATTCACAATTTAAATACAGTCGTAATATCGCTAATTTACTAATTTAGGAGAGCCAAACTCAAACTCTACCACCACCAGCACATGTCAACACCAACCATCTATGTCAACGTCGTAATCATCAGTTCTTTCATACCAAATCTGTAGATAAAATCATGCATTGTTAGATTAAATAATATATTCACAGTTTAATAAACATATTAATTCACTAATTTAGAGTTTTAATGCAACGATTATAAAAACTAATACATTCTTACATATTTAGTTCACAAAAAAATACTGACAAGAAAATTAAAACAAATATTCATATTTAACACAAACTTCATAAAAAAAAAAATCACAGTTTAATACAATTAATTCAAAGCTTAATATAGTAAATACACAAAATTAACAACTTGATATATTAAATTCACAGTTTAATATACATAAACTATACATTCACATCCATATTCTTTACTCAGTACTTATATTTATAACTTCAGATATGTGGGCTAGTGTTTATTTCAAATTTTGATATATATATATATATATATATATATATATATATATATATATATATATATATATATATATATATATATAATATTCACAATTTAAATTTTACATGTTATTCGAAATTAGAGAAAATAAAATCTAATGTTTCTTTCATCTTATATTTTAGGGAAATCTCTAGAGAAATCCTAAAATTTTACCCTAATTTACGAAAAAAATCCCAAACTAAAAATTGTTCATGAAAAACCATAAATTACCGGTAAAAATGGCGATTTGATCCATTTTTCCGGTTTACCGGTTTTATTACTTACATGTTTCACTAAAGTCCAATTATTTTACCATAATTTGTGAATAAGTCCCAAAATAAAACTTACTAATGATTTGGCTCTTTTCTTCATGTAACATACATTTATCGGTTTCATTGCAGACTTAGACACCTAGTCATTAAGTTAGCTAATTAAATGAATACGATGAGTTATATAATGTCACATTTACTGTAAGATTTGATATCCATCTCATAGGCTCATTTATGACTATGTATCTACGTTAGCAATGAAACCAATAAAATATGTGTTTCCAAAAAAAACGGGAAGAGAATGAGTTGATGTTTGATGAGATGGATATATTAGTTACATATGATTATATAGGCAATTTGATATTTCTTATAAACGTAAAAAATAACGCAGTTGTTGTTAGTTGATGTAATTATTGTAGTCTTCGTGGATGTATTTTATGTTCCAAAAAGATATACAATACATCAGGATATCAAGTTTTATGCTAAGCATAGCATTATATAACTCAACATATCCATCTCATCATCTTATATAATGACTAGACGTCCGGGTCAAGAATGAAACCGGTAAAATGTATGTTACATAGAGCAAATGCCGAAATCATCAGTAAATTTTATTTTGAGATTTATTCGTAAATTATGGAAAAATAATGAGAGTTTAGTGAAACAGGTAAGTAATAAAGCCGGTAAACCGGAAAAAAAATGGGTCAAATCGCCAATTTTACCGGTAATTTATGTTTTTTCGTAAACAAAATTTTGTTTGGGACTTTTTCGTGAATTAGGGTAAATTTTAGAACTTTTCTAGAGATTTTCCTATATTTTAGAAGCAAAAATAAAATTCCTAAAAAAACTAAGAGCTTAATATACTAAATCCACAACTTAATACATTTAATTCACAATTTAATACATAAATTCATAGTTTAATAAATATATTTACAGGTTAAAAATTACATATGATGATGTTAAGAGTTTGGAGGTTGTACTAGATAGTAGTTCACACACTCATCACAATTCACAACTTCAAAAACCTAAATTCATATTATTTGAGAAAACACTAATAAAATAAAAATACGTTTAAATTCACATTAAAACTTATAAAAATTCATACATATACTCCTTAAAGCTTATAAAAAAATTCATTTAATCACAACTAAAAATTATGAAAAAAAAATCATGCATTTACAAATTAATTCTTACAAAAAATCATTCATTCATAACTTAATACTTATAAAAAAAATCATGCATTCATATCTTAATTTTTTTTCTAATTGAAAAAATCATATATATATGTATAAAATCAATGCATCAATAACTTAATAATTATAAATAAAAAAACGCTTATTCACAGCTTAAGAAACTAGTTCAGAAACTTATTCATATTATTCAATGTTTAAAAACATAGCTTGTTTTTAGTGAAGCATTTCATCAAACACATTCAATGAATCTTATGTCTAGATCTAAGATTGTTCGCTTGCTACAAATCCAGAGCACTGGTAAGTAGAGACAACGGTGGTGCGACGTTGGTAGTGGTAGAGGTGGAGTCACAACGACAATGGTAGCATCAGATCTGGATGTGAAATTTGTTTTTCCAACAAATCAAATCGAAGAAGTTTTCTTGTATTCTATCAGATCTGGATGTTGAAGATCTAGAGACGAACTAGATATGGACTTAAGAGTAGAGTGTGATGTTTTTTGTGCTCCAACGAAGCATAATAGTTGACGTTAGGCGGTGGTCAGTGGTGATCAGGTCGACTATGCTATCTAACCAAATTGTACCAGATTTGCTATGTTTTTTCTTTTAGAGAGAGAAAGTGAAGTTGAAACAACTTCTTGACTCCAGATCTAAGACCAGATGGCAATCGACAGTGATGGAGGATGGTGGTTGTTATCACCGCTCACTGGAGCTCATAATTTGGAGGAGAAAATCGAAGATCTGAAGTCGAAAATAGTAGATCTGAAGAAGAAAATTGTAGATCTAAAGAGAGAACTCATAGATATGAGGCTGAAATTGTAGATCTAAAGAGGAAAATCATAGATCTGAAGCTGAAATTATAGATCTGGAGCCGACTAGAACATGTGGATGTTAGTACCTTAAAGTGAACCTCTAGCAATCATTCAATAAGAAGATCCGAAATTAGTCTCTGGTACGAAACGGAGTGGTGGTCCGGAATGCTTACTAGTGCAAACTGGAATTGATGTTCGAGATGGTGATTGAAGTCAGAAATGAGGTTTTGTGGTGCAAAGTGAAAACATGTTATGAGATAGTAAATCTGTTTGCATTAGTTATTCTTGTCGTTTTGCTTGATGTAACTTTACATAGGACTAAGACTTTTTGTTCAAATGGATAATTAGAGTGTCAGGAGTTATACTTTTATCCAGTCCTTTGTATACATCTTGCTATGTATGTTGTATCTCTTTTTCCTATATAAGGAGTGTTTAATGATAAGAATATAAGACATTTTTGTTGCTCCAAAGATAAATATATTCACATTTAATTCACTTTCAGCTTTCTCTCAAGTCAAACTCTTTCAAACATTCTTCATGCTCATTTATTGTCTTTAATTTGATTATACTCATAGTCCCATATTTAATACGTGAAGTACTTTGTTGATCTCCCTATTTAGTCTTGACTAGTCTTACAAGACTTGACTATAACACTTAATCAGAAGCAGACATTGATGTTAAGCATTAAATCAAGGTTTGAGTTTTCAAGCGTTGTCCCTGCGCAATCTGATCCTTGTTCTCACAAATGGTATAAGAGCTTGAGTGGTTGTCCTTTGAATACATAAGAACATATTATAGTTTATTCGAGATCACCTAGGTATTTCGATCATTTATATGTTCAAGATAAAAGTTCTTCTATATACCATTTTTCCTCAAGATATTTTAACTTCAATGGCTGCTTCTAATTCTCAGCAAATGTAGACAATGCAAATAGCGAATAGTGTGGGTTGCCCTACATGTTCCTCACTGCTAGTTATTAAAGAGTATGATCACCAGAAAGTCGGAATGGAAAGATTTTTACTTGGAAAAGAAAAAGGTGAAGCTATCTGGAGATCCGTTAAAGAAAGGTACACATGTTCCAGTTCAAACAATTGTTAGAGATGCTGCTGCAACTCTAATGGGGCAGGATGAAAAACATCAAGCACTTCTCACTGCTAATGACCTCGAAAAGTTGAATGCAGATCAAGTTTCCTTTTCAGAAATGGTGTTTGGTGTTCCACATTCTCAGTTTGAGCACATTAAATTGTGCAAGTCTGCTAAAGAGATTTGGGATGCACAGCAAGACTTGTTTGAGGGATCAGAAAACATGAAGGATAAGCATCTAACCTCTGTTGTCAACAACTTCGATACTTTCACTACAACACAAGGTGAATCTGTTGCCTTAGCCTCAAACAGATACCGAATCATCGTCAACAACATGACAACTCATGGGATAGTCCGAACCCCACTTGAATACAACCTCAAGTTCATTAATAGCCTCAGAAAGGGCTGGGGAAATGTGAAATCATGTCTTCAGAGTAATGGATCTCTGAAAAAGCTGAAGCTCTACCAACTATTCGATGAGCTTCAAGGTCATGAATCAAATGTTTCACAAACCCTACGAGAACTCACTGGAGGTCCTATAGCTTTAGTCAGTTACTACGATCCACAAACTCCAAACGTCAATGTCTCAGACCCATTCACTGTTGTTGTTCCATATATTCCTCCTGTTCAACCCTCCCCTCCAATCATACCTGCTCCCAGAAACAGCAACTATCAACCAATTTGTGACCTTCACCTTGAAGAAATGGACTCCGAACTCCGTTTCCAACAAGAGTTTGCTATAATTTCTGTGAAATACAATCATCCTTATAACAAAACATATCACAACCGTTTCCATGCTCCTCGCCAAAACAATCCACAAACTTTCAACAAACCTTTAGAAAACCCTCAAGCCTACAAACCTAACCGCCCTACCCCGAATCACACCTTAGAATCTTCACAGACTCTGAATTCAGACAAACCAAAAATTGTATGTCACAAATGTGGTGATCTAAACCACTTTGCCAAGGACTGCTTAGCTGAAGTCCCACAGAAACCCAAGATCAAGGACTCTGCTTCTGTGACAACCCGAAATTTTCATTCGTACAAACTCTAAATTCAGTCACTTCAATTAAAAGTCAATTAAATTTCTAATAATTTTTATCCAGTTTAAAGTTCGTTTGAGTGTTTTTAGTATTTATTCTTCAAACGAACGGATGAATGGAAGTACAGTCTTGGGTCTTGGAGTTGCAAAACCACACATACCACCCTAATAAGGAGTTCACAGCCAAACTTTTAGAGTTTGGACCGTAAACTCCCTTGTGGCCATGAACTCATGCCTTAGGCATGAGTTTACTCCCCAAACTCCTCATTTCTCACTTCCATCCTCAAGTTTACTCCCCATTCTCTCTCAATTATCATCCCGTTCTTCACCCGATCTTCTGAAAATGTAAGTATTTCTCGACTTGATTTGTTGTTATAATCTAACATCTAGTAGTTATACATCATTTCATCCATCCGTTCTTGCTTTTCAACTAGATCTTCAAGTGTTCTTCAAAAAACCAAGAACACATACTAGTGTTCTTGGACCTTAAACACCCAATGAAGCTTCTATCTTGTAAGTACACTTGCTCTAGCTTCTTGTGTGCTTAATATTAACTTGATAACACTTGAAAATCATCAAGAATCATAAACCCTTCTTAAGGTGGTTAAATGGACCCAAATCCCATCCTAAGCCTTGGATGCCAACCTTGATCCTTCCTAGAAGTGTTTAAGACCTTAACCAACAATCAAAACAAGTCCCCATTAGATTTACGACCGTAAACACCTAAGGAAGTGGTCCTTAGGCGGTAAACTCTACAAGGTAGTGTTAGTGTGCCTCTAATGCTTTCCTAAGGCTTGGACTTGATCATCGGATGCTCAATCATGACTTGTAAGACCTCAAAACACAATTTGGCACTTAGTACCATGAGTTTACGGCCATAAACTTATGGGGAAATGGTCATGGGCCGTAAACTCCATAAGGAGTTGTCCTTGGGTCATAAACTCCAATGGTATGCCATACAACCCTTATATGCAACCCTTTGGTACCTATAGCACTTGAATCAAGATGTTTCCATGTCCTAGGGTCTGTTAACTTGATTAATTAGTTGTTAATTGACTAGTTATATATATATATATATTTATATATATATATATATATATATATATATATATATATCTATATATGTTTATGTTGGATTAGTGTCTAAGTCCGTAACTATTTTGGTATGTACTTGACCCGATGGTACATGGTCCTTTTGGGTTGCCTTGACCAAAGCAACTTGATAGGATGAATTATGGAGAGAAAGGATTAAATATGATTTATTAATATATTATGAGAATAATATATTAAAGGAGAAATCATATTGTTTAATTAATATTAGTCAAGAATTAATAAGAATTAAGTTTGTGGCTACTAGACATTAATTAAACTTAAGGGACTTGAACTGTTAATTGTATAATAGTTGAATATTGAGGTAATGGACTCCATATTAAAGGGGGTGGACCAATTCTATGGGGAAACCCATTATAAATCGTCCAAAGGCCTTTAAGTAAGGGATTCACGGGTTGCTTAGGGCCTAAGCATCCAAATTAGGGTTTCCTTCTTAGATAACCCTAATAGCCTCACTATTTAAGGACCCCTTGGGCACCAAAAACCTGGGAAACTCAATCCTTAGGGTTTCTACACATTTTTTTAGTGTCTCCTTCTCTTCTCTTCTTCATCC
This sequence comes from Lactuca saligna, assembly GCF_052625555.1. NCBI lineage: Eukaryota > Viridiplantae > Streptophyta > Magnoliopsida > Asterales > Asteraceae > Lactuca > Lactuca saligna. Next base: position 184,688,785 of record NC_136417.1, on the reverse strand, counting down.
TCTTGCTCTTGGTGTTTGTGAACCATTAGAGGAGTGACATTTGTGACTCTAAGCTTTCTAAAGTCAATTCAAGAAGGATTTGAGATTGTTATTGCTACATAACAATCATTGTATGATCTAAACCCTAATTCATATGTTATATTAATTATCATATACTAGATCTAGGGTATAAAGTCTTGGATGAATGGCATGTACAATAGAGAAACCTAGATCCAAGCATTAGGGTTTGTATGAGCATATAGAATGTTCTTATGACCAAAACCCATCAGTGGTATCAGAGCCTTGATTAGTTTCTATTGTATTGATGACTTGTATGTTTGTTCAAGTTGCAAAATAAAGTTTTGAGCCACCTGCCTGATGAACTCGGCGAGTCCCATTGTGGACTCGGTGAGTAGGCTCCTACTTGGCGAGTCCATAGGGGTACTCGGCGAGTTCGAGCGTCACAGAGAGGGAATTTCGAGATTTCTTGTTGTTTTACTCATGGATAATTGCCTTATCTGTTCTAGGTCATTAAAATCCGATTTTAATCATATTTATGAGTATATCCTTCATAAAACAAAAGATAATTACCAATTGATTAGATAATAACTTCCTTATATGATAATGTTTGATTATTTGTATTAATTGGGTAACTTATTTTGCAAGAAATTAAAATAAGGTCAAATATAGATAATGATGAAATTAATTGGTTAATTTATATTATTTGTTATTCGATCCTTGTGTTATGAAAAGTTTCAGTTTTTCGCTTTTAGATTTTATAATTTAAATTTGAACTCATAAGTTTTGTTTTTGAAATTTAAATAGTTAAAACCTAAATGTTTTGAAATGTTTCAAAACTTGCCCTCAAGTTTTGGAATTTAAAAGTTGATTAAAAGGTTTAATTTTGAAATGTTAAAATCTAAACCCTAGATTTGAAAAGTTCAAATCACACCCTTATGGTTTATTAATTAATTAAGGTGTATAATTAAAAGAGATTTAATAAATCCATAAGTTTTTCTTTACAATTTAATTGAATTAAATGTATAATTGTTAAATTTGACCACCTAGTATTTTAAAAGTGTAAAATACACCCTATACTATGTATAACATTAAAGGTCTAACATTATATATATATATATATATATATATATATATATATATATATATATATATATATATATGTATAAGTAAAAGTTAGTCTTACCATTAGTAGGCCTCATTCACGAAGCGGGTCTATAAGGGGTGTTTAAGGAAATTGCCATAAAATGGCGATTGAATGGGTATCCACTCTTACCCACCGCACTCTTGACTAGTGGAGGGACGTTAGCAGAACGGGTAGGATATGACAAAACCTTCCATTATAAGTATAATGAAGTACAAAAGTAACTAAATGTTTTTACAAATTCCGATTCTTAGTTACTTTAGGCAAAAGTGAATTGATGCAATTCCATGAAATTACACTTTCTACCCTTGTGAAGACGTTAGCGGAGCATCTGTGGTTTACCGACACACTAAATGGTTCTAAGCAAAGGTAGCAAAGGGTGACTCAATGTTTGTCATAGTTCGGTGGAGCGTGTATGGTTTACCGGCACATCGAATAGGTGACTGTAACACGTGAGGGCACCATGTAAGTTTGCATGGTTATTCACACCCGCTTTGTGATCCTCGGTATCCCAGTCACAAACTAGAGGGACATATCGTGATTTAAACATGCCATTGAAAAGTTCAATGAATCTCAAAGGATCTAGGAGTTTTCATAGATTTAAAACTTAAATTTCTTTTTCGTTTTTCATGGTGGAAAATTAGTGAATCGTCATTCACTTACCTTCAAATATTCTATAACTAGATTACGACATCCCTTTTCTAGGTTGTATTGCATTTGGGTGATTTATTAAGAACTCAATCTATCAACTAACTTGAATTTATGTTTTCTCCCGTTTTGTAGATGTCAAAGTTCAATAACTATGGTCTTCCCAAGTCCCATGGAACAAGCATTGCATATTAAGATGATATTCCACAATTCGATCAAGGAACAAGAGATCATGCTTCACTTCCTCCTCCTCCTCCCGTTGTTTTCCCTAACCCATAAGATCGAAGAACTGAAAGGTTCAATGTCACTAATGCCCTATTGGAAATGAAACATGAAGATGGTAGACCCGTGTGTGCCCACGTTCTAGGAATGAAATCACACATTGATAGGTTGAAAATATTGGGTGTGTCATTCCCGGATAAGTTGGCTGTGAACTAGGTTCTGCAGTCACATCCCGAATCATATAATGAATTCAAAAGAAAGTATTATATGATGGATCATGACGAAAACCTCATTGACCTAACTTACATGCTCGTTGCTGCTGAATCAGAAATGATTTGGCAAAGCATTGGAGCGTATTTGTTGGGAAAGTCAACCAACCATGCTTCCGATGACGTTCTAGGAGAACCAACCTGCGTTTGCTGCCAAGAGAAAGGGCATTGGATACAAGTATGCACTAAGAGCCTGAAGAGTCCAGAAGATGGGAGAGTCAAAGAGTATGATTGTGCTTCAGGTAAAATCCACTATATAACTCAATTAAGTTCCTATTCGTTGATTCTTAATGTGATAAGATTGCATTTGAATGTGTTGCAGGATCAATGAAAATAGAGGAAGCTTGATGAAAGAGCAAGATGAATCTAATCACGAAGAAATGGATCTTGATTGCATGGATTTGATGATTAGATTTTGAGGTTAGAAAGTTATGATAAAGTAGTTAGGAATATTTGATTACATAGTTTTTCAGTTGATTTTGCATTGTAAGGACAAATGTTTTCCGCTGCTTTTATGAATAAAATAAATTTTGGTTTGACTCATTTATTTATTTATTTCCTTGCAAGGAAATCGTTATGAAAAATCAATGTTTGCATATTTCTACAATGAATGAATGTGATTCTTAATTATGTTATTTATGGAAATGTCAATAATTTACCAAATAGGGAAAGTTTCTCATCGCCCAAGTTTGAATTGCATAGAGACTTGGAATCATACAACAAGTATTGCATGATGAATGAGAAGTTTCATATTTGGAAATTAGACTAATTCGTTGACAAGGTGTCAAGTGAAGGACTAGGAAATCGAGTACACAAGGTTATGTGTTGATCAAGTCCACCACAAGAGTAATAAAGATATTCGTCATGATTTACTAAGGCTAAGTAAATACGATTACACTTATGAGATTAAGTGTAATTCTTAGTTGATTGTAAGATTTTAAATCAATAGCAGAACGAATAAGAAGAATCAAGTAGGCAGAAAGATAAAAGTTTCTTTATTCTAAGAAGAACGGAGAGTACCTTTTATTATGTTTTAAGATAAGTCTTAATGATTAAGAACCATATCTCAATTAATCCTCTGTGTAAGTCTTAGTACAGATGTATGTCTGAGAAGAGGAATCAAGAATTGAAGAAATGGTTAAATCAAGAAGTCAATCATACTTCGTTCCAAAACAAGTCTTAGAGTTAAGATTATGACATTGAGTGACAAGTCTTAAGAAGGCTTATAACATTCATCAAATGTAGAATTTGGAAAAAGGTTTTCTTATTCTTTCACATTTGAAATTTGAAAGTTGAGATGTCTTGGATAAGACAAAGACCAACTAGGACCAATTTATGAAGTGTTTTATCTTGATAAAAGCTACACTAACTCTTGAATATTTGTTTATCAAGAAATGCTTATTGACAAGAGAGTCTTATATGTCAAGGAGTCAGTGGGAGTCTTAATGGTCTTGAAAGGTTTCAAGAACAAATCAAAATAAACCTTATCGAACATCACTAGCACACGACTTGAGGTTTACAACCTATCGTGTTGACATTATGTTGTTTCTATTCCGTTCCAATAGAGTTAATTATGCATGTGAGCCCTACAAGTTCTCATTTGAATGCATAAAAGGCAAGGACCTTGATCAATGAATGGTACATTGATAAGATAGGGTGAGTTGCTTAATTACTTGGAAGACATGGTGGGTAACCGTGCCACCATAACGCAAGAGATCAAGATTAAGAAATTTCGGTCCATATGAGTTTGAATTTGTCGTAAACTTTGTTTTTTGACAAATTCACATGGATAGGAACACATACACCATTGAAATCTAAGTGTAATAAGATTTTCTCCTTCATGAAAATGACTGTGAGAAAATGCTTTCACTAAGAGAGATTTTAAGAAGATAGCGATTGTAAAATTGTATTCTCAAATTTGATTATGGTTACGGTATCCCTTTCCATAATTCAAAGTGTGAGATTTGGCAATTAGTCTGAATTATTTAAGACACGCATATGAGCTATCTTGGATAAAGATGTATGAGATTAAGAAGCTTAGATAAAAGATTATCAAAGCATTAAGCATTAGAAATATGAACTTAAGAAATTCAATAGGTATTGTTTTCTGTAAGTTAAGCTGTTTTCTAAATACATGTCAAAGCTAGTGGGAGCATAAGTGTTGTGTTTATAATAATCATCATGATAGTGGGAGCATAAGTATTGCAAGTTAGCAGTATTAATTATAGAAAACAAGAGTCATACTTTGAAGAGTAGTAACGATGTAAAGTTGTTTTGCTATAATTAAGGGAGAAAATATTATGCTTCATTTCAAATATAAAGGTTTAGGTTGTGGAATGTTAATAAATTTAGTCAAGGATACAGAGTGTGTTCTTAAATTTCGATTATGATTACGGAATTCCTCTTCATAAAGTTCGAATTATGAGAACGTAGCACATAAATATTATGACAGAAGATTGATAAAGTATCAAATCTTTATGTAAGACATTATGCATCGTGTTCTATACGCTTCGAGTATAGGACCGATTGCAAATGCTATAATATTTAACCATTCTAAATTTTCCAAATGTCCAGGACATTTAAAGGGAAAATGACAAGAATCGGTTTTGACTAAGATAATTAAATAACTATCAAATGACAATCCAAAGTTCGCCGAGGATTGGTCGCTTGTGAGTAGCTAGAAGTATGATATTGGATGGAGCATATCGACATTATTATGAATAGATAAGATTCTATTAAGAATGAGTTGTCATATGGAAAACATGGAAACGTTTCCATATTGGGAGTTAGATATTGAAAATCTATGCCTAGACTAGAAATTTTATGCAAAAGAATGTTCAAAGAAATGTACTTTGAATGAGAGACATCACGTCTATGGATTTGTACTGTAACAATCATAGAGAACTTTGTAATTTCATTGTCAATAGTCATTGTGACCTTAGTGCAGTGACATTACAAAAGGGATCATTGCATAAAATGTGAGAATCTAACATATTTTATAAGTGGCAAGAATTTGATATTATTACACTTGTGATATGGATTGGGATTTGTGAAATGAGTATGATTGGAAAGGTGTTCATTTGATCTATTTCACAAAGTAAGAACCATAGGTACACATTGTGTGTATGCTAAGAGCGTGGGAAAAATGTTGTAATTCAAGTAAGAAGTTGATTACCCGAAACAACAAATAATGAGTAATCGATATGGTGATAAATAAAAGGTGTTTTTGATTTATACTCAAAGGTTTGAGGCCATATGGGATTAGTATTATCCTTGCCCTTGCATTTTTTGACATCTTGAATAATTTAATTGGTTTAGAACAATCAAATTATTCAAACGGACCACAATCATTCATATGTTGGAACTAGGTATCAATGAAGACTGTCGTGAATTGGTGTGTGGATTGTCTAAAGAGCATTAGACATAAGCAAATGTTTGCTGCAACATTATGAGTGCTTATGAATATGATTTGACCATTGGATTAAACGCACACTCACTTGGATCACTTCATGGATTTTTATCACAAGTGATTGGTGAGATGATAATATCTTATATTCTTGAAACCGAGATGTGTGAGTTGTATCTTGCGAGTCGGTTGCACATTGATAATATGTAAACGCACCAGTAACTTGGTGTTATAAAACATATTGTTTTGTGCGATTCGGTGAGTGAGTGCAAGTGAGCATTGAGTCAAAGTTTATCCGTTACTTTTATCCAAAGTAGGATAAAAGCGATATCAGTGGGCCCCTCGATGATTTAGTGATGGCACCTAAGCGCTTGGCCAAGACGGGACTAAATTGATGTGTTCAATTGTAGTCTGTTGTCAGTCGTCATAAATCAGAATTCGGGAAACGGCACATAGACAAAGCAAATTATTTAAATCCATGTCTCAGTCTATATGATATCTAGAATGGAGGAATATATGATCCCTTATCTTAAGGACACGCGTATATGATAAGATCAGAGTTGGCAGCGGCTTTGGAAAGCTACGATTGCATATCAGGATCTGAAGTCATACGCGAAATACTTATTAGACTTATCCAAGTGGGAGACTGTTGGATTAGTGTCTAAGTCCATAACTATTTTGGTATGTACTTGACCCGATGGTGCATGGTCCTTTTGGGTTGCCTTCACCAAAGCAACTTGATAGGATGAATTATGGAGAGAAAGGATTAAATATGATTTATTAACATATTATGAGAATAATATATTAAAGGAGAAATCATATTGTTTAATTAATATTAGTCAAGAATTAATAAGAATTAAGTTTGTGGCTAAAAGACATGAATTAAACTTAAGGAACTTGAACTGTTAATTGTATAATAGTTGAATATTGAGGTAATGGACTCCATATTAAAGGCGGTGGACGAATTCTATGGGGAAAGCCATTATAAATCCAAAGGCCTTTAAGTAAGAGGTTCATGGGTTGCTTACGGCCTAAGCATCCAAATTAGGATTTCCTTGTTAGATAACCCTAATAGCCTCACTATTTAAGGACTCCTTGGGCACCAAAAACGTAGGAAACTGAATCCTTAGGGTTTCTACATGTTTTTGAGTGTCTCCTTCTCTTCTCTTCTTCATCCTCTTGCTCTTGGTGTTTGTGAACCATTATAGGAGTGACATTTGTGACTCTAAGCTTTCTAAAGTCAATTCAAGAAGGATTTGAGATTGTTATTGCTACATAACAATCAACGTATGATCTAAACCCTAATTCATATGTTATATTGATTATCATATACTAGATCTAGGGTTTAAAGTCTTGGATTAATAGCATGTACAATAGAGAAACCTACACCTAAGCATTGGGGTTTGTATGAGCACATAGGATGTTCTTCTGACCATAACCCATCAGTTTTGTTATATGTTAACTAGGCTCATTGTGTGTGTACAAGTCTTCACTTTTCACGTAGCACCTTGTCCAACACTTTCATACAATCCACTCACTACAGGTGAGTTTATACCCTTTAATTAACCTTTGAAATGTTATTAAATGTTTTTAAATGCTTTTAAATGCTTTTAAGCTGGGGGGGGGGGGGAATACAAGTTGAATCAGGTTAGTTATTAGATCAATCACATGTGATTAATAACTAGCATACAAATGGATTTTCTATACTTTAAACTGTTTTGCCAAACAAATGACTTCAAACTGTTTATCAAACTATTTTACATGTCAAACTCTTTATCAAATTCACTTTTGTATTCTAAACCTTTCTTTTATAGTTTTCTAACTTATATATCATGAAAACCATGTCTACTGCATATATAGTTATATCAATAAGGTTTGAAGGACTTAGGAGAGATAACCCACTTTATTTCCCATCCATGTTTGGTTGTGGACTTAAAGTACCCCGTTGTTTGTCCGAGTGTCATTGAATCCTTACTTATATATTATGTATATATGTATAGATATAAAGACTTTTATCTCAGTTCAATACATTCAGTGATACAAACAAGTCTACTAATAAACTATAATAGGTATAGTTTAGGGTTATACTACTTATTACTCCTAGTACAATGAAGCATACAAGAGTCAATTCATTCATGAGTCATTACTTACTACTATGAGAACATATAAAACTATACTATGACGAGAACGTATACAACTATACTAGGATGAGAGCATATACAACGATACTACGGTGAGAGACAAAACATTCATTACACAAGTACATACATTACATATACAAGTATACGATAACATAAATGTGATTCACTGTATCGGAACATGCCTTTTTTGTCATGGCCCAAGTTGTAACTAGAATCTTCAGGAGGGAGAGCATGAGTTTGCGTATAGATCTATATTGGATTGACTATCCAACACCTTACCGCTAGCTACAGTGGGACCAGCAGGTCTTCGGGTACCAAATTTCATACCTTTTGACGACTTACATTATCGTGTTTCATAGTCGATAGTATGATACAATTAATCACATAATACCTTGATATAAATCCACTTTAAGGTAGTTAGTACAACAGTAGTTCCTATAATACAACACTACAGTACTACATTAATTTACCCTTTACATTTATTTGGTGATTACTTCACTTAATAATTAATGTACAAACTATATTTTGATAATGATAGTTACACATGGGAAAATTACACACTTTTACAAGAAACAGGTATACAAAATAGTTGTGCCTTGGTAGAAGGCTACTTTTAGTAGAAAATATAGCATTTTCTAGGAGTTACAAACTTTTACAAACACTTACACACATATTCATACTTTTACTACAAACGTTTACAAATTCATACTTCAAACACTGTTTCAAACATTTTGATACAAACATAAATACTAAATACCTACGAACTCACCAGCTTTAATGCTGATACTCGCTTTCAAAATAACTTGTATTCTCAGGTCATCAGTAGACAGGTACCGATGCTAGCTTTTGAGAAGATGGAGCGCATACAAGACTCATCTTATATTTTGATTCATATTTTGGTGTCTTATATACTACAGAACACACTTGTATTAAAATTATATATTTAATGCAATGGATGATATTGTTTACTTGTTTACTATTATACTGTGTTGTGATACTGTACATGACATCCTCCGCCCCAGAACGTTTCCGCCGTTCATGGTTTTGGGGTGTGACAGCTTCCTATGCACATCGAGCTCAAGAAATGACAGAGAGTGAAAAGGCTTTTGTTACGATTATATCAAGGTAAGTGGAAGGGTAATGGTCTTCTGGAGATGATGATGACGTAACCACTGGCAGAAACATCTGTATAATGGCTTGACAATACATTTAATGTGATGAAGTCTACTGGTCATCTAGGTCAGAGAGAGATGATGAAGGTGTTGAACCAAACTAGTGCTACACGGCTGCCAACGATCCACCTGTAGAAGCATCATTCAACAAGTAAAATTTACGATTTCAAAAAATAATTTTGATTTCT